>NC_090410.1:19874181-24674181 GCF_036365525.1 Heterodontus francisci | reverse complement strand
GTCCTGCCACCTTCAGGGACCTGTGGACATGCACTTCAAGGTCTCTCAATATCCTCCCGTTTATTGTGTATTCCCTTGATTTGTTTTCCCTCCCCAAATGCATTACCTCACATTGTCCAGATTGAATTCTATTTGCCACTTTTCCGCCCACTCCACCAAATCATTGATATTATTCTGGAGTCTACAGCTACCGTCTTCACTATCAATGACATGGCCAATTTTTGTGTCATCAGCAAATTTCCCAATCATGCCTCCCACATTTAAGTCCAAATCATTAATATATACCACAAACAGCAAGGGATCCAACACTGAGCCCTTTGGAACACCACTGGAAACCACCTTCCATTCGTAAAAACATCCGTCGACCATTACCCTTTGTTTCCTGTCACTGAGTCAATTTGGGATCCAACTTGCCACATTCCCCTGTATCTTATATGCTTTTATTTTTCTGACCAGTCTGCCATGTTGGACCTTGTCAAATGTCTTCCTAAAATCCGTGTAGACCACATCCACTGCACGAACCTCCTCAATCCTCCCTGTTACTGCCACAAAAAATTTGATTAAGTGAGTAAGACATGACCATCCCTTACCAAATCCATGCAGACTATCCTGATTAATCTGTGCCTTTCTATGTGACAGTTTATCCTATGTCTCAGAATTGATTCTAATAATTTGCCCATCACTGAGGTCAGTCTATCCCTTTACACCCTTTTTAAATAATGGTACAACTTCCGCAGACCTCCAATCCTCTGGTACCACGCCTGTATCTAGTGAGGATTTACAGATGATCCTCACAGTATCCACCAATTCCTCTCTGGCTTCCTTTAACAACCTGGGATACAATTCATCCAGCCTTGGTGATTTATCCACTTTCAAGGATGTCAGAACCTCTCGTACTTCCTCTCTCATTCTGCTTATCGTATCTAATATTTCACACTCCTCCTCTTTAACTACAATGTCTGCATCATTCCTCTCCTTTGTGAAGACAGAGACAACAAACTCATTCAGAACCCTGCCCACATCTTCTGCATCCATGCATATGTTCTCTTTTACATCTCTGATAGGTCGTACCCTTTCCTTAATTATTCTCTTGCTCTCAATGTACTGATAAAACGTCTTTGGGTTTTCCTTGATTTTACCTGCCAATAATTTTACACGTCCTCTCTTTGCTTTCCTAATTTCCTTTCTTACTTCATCTCTGTACTTTCTATACTCCTCTATGCGTTCTAAAGTGTTCAGTTTTTTGTGACTGTCATAAGCTTTCCTTTTTTGTTTTATCTTACCCTGTAAGTTTCTGGACAACTAGGGGATAATGTTTGACAGTACCACCCTTTTCCTTTGGGGGCATCTGTCTGCACTGCGCCTGTCGTCTCTCGCTTTTGAATGCTTCCCACTGGTTTGCCACTGATTTTCCTTCAAATATCTGTATCCAGTCCACTTTCACCAGATCACCTCAGCTCCATAAAATTTGCCTTCCCCAATTTAAAACTTTTACTCCTGTTCTATCTTTGTCCTTTTCCATGATTATGTTAAAACTAACTGTATAATGGTCTAGTTTGATCTGAGAGTAGGTTAAAGGTTCGGCACAACATCGTGGGCCGAAGGGCCTGTACTGTGCTGTACTGTTCTATGTTCTATGTTCTATAATGGTCACTACCTCCAAAATGGTCACCCACTGTTACTTCATCCACTTGCCCAGCTTCATTTCTGAAGACTAAATCTGGAATTGTACTCCCTCTAGTTGGGCTTGTTGCGTGCTGGCTGAAAAAGCTCTCTTGAATGCAGTTCAAGAATTTCGTCCCCTCTGTACCCTTCACACTCTTTGTACCTCGGTTGATATTCGGGTAGTTGAAATCCCCAACTATTATTGGCCGACTTGTTTTTGCAGTCAGAAATTTGCTTACATATTTGTTCTTCTATCTCCCTCTCACTATTTGGGGGCCGATAGTATACTCATAGTAGTGTGGCTGCTGCTTTTTTAATTTCTAAGCTCAACCCATATGACCTCATTTGATGATTCATTTAGTATATCATCCCTCCTCACACACTAATCATAGAAAAGGACCAATCACCTTACGACTTTCCTGTGATGTCACTGTTCACTTTCTTTTCAAACACAGGTACACCTGAGCTCCTGTCTGCTGCTTTCTCGGGAGGTAAGTGCTGTAGGCCGCGATCCTTGGGCTTTGTTTAACTGCTCTCTGCTCCGTGTTCCTCCCGCAGGTCTGCTCCTGTCTGCTGCTCTCCCGGAAGGTAAGTGCTGTAGGCCGCGATCCTCGGGCTTTATTTAACTGCTCTCCGGTCTGTGTTCCTCTTGCAGGTCCGCTGCTGTCCGCTGCTCTCCTGGGAGGTAAGTGCTGTAGGCTGCGATCCTCGGGCTTTATTTAACTGTTCCCTGCTCCAGGTTCCTTCCGCAGGTGTGGCATCAAGGCACCCAGTAACATTGAAGTCAATGGGAATCAGGGGAAAAGCTCTCCATGGGCTGGAGTTATACCGAGCACAAAGGAAGATGGTTGTGGTTGTGGGAGGCAAATCTTCTCAGCCCCAGGATGTTGCTGCAGGAGTTCCTCAGGGCAGTGTCCTAAGCCCAACCATCTTCAGCTGCTTTGACAATGACCTTCCCTCCATCAGAAGGTGAAAAGTGGGAATGTTTGCTGATGATTGCACTGTGTTCAGTCTCCTTGGCAACTTCTCAGATACTGAAGCAGTCCATGCCTGCAGGTAGCGAGTCTTGGACAACATCCAGGTTGATAAGTGACAAATAACATTCGGAACACACAAATACCAGGAAATGACCATCTCCAACAAGAGAGGATTTAACTATCTCCCTTAACATTCAACAGCATTACAATCTCTGAATCCTCAACCATCAGCATCCTGGGGGTTACCATTGATCAGAAATTGAACTGGACCAGCCCTAGAAATACAGTAGCTTCAAGAGCAGTTCAGAGGCTGGGAATCCTGCGGTGAGTAACTCACCTCCTGACTCCCCAAAGCCTGTCAACTGTCTACTCGGCTCAAGTCAAGAGTGTGATGGAATACTCTCCACTCGCCTGGATGAGTGCAGCTCCAACAACACTCAAGAAGTTTGACACCACCCAGGATAAAGCAGCCTGTTTGAGCACACCAGCACCAGCAAGTTCCCCTCTGGGTCACACATCTTCCTGACATGGAACTGTATCACAGTCCCTTCACTGGCAATGGGTCAAAATCTTGGAACTCCATTGCTAACAGCACTGTGAGTGTACTGACACCATACAGACTGCAGTGGTTCAAGAAGGCTGCTCACCACCAGCTTTTCAAGGATAATTAGGGATGGACAATAAATGCTGGCCTTGCCAGTGATGCCCATGGCCCATGGATGAATATTTTACTGTCGATTTATTTACAGCTTTTTTCACTTAGAGTCCTCTGTTTCTCCCTCCTTCTCTTTTACTGTTGTCCCTTGGTTTAAATTACACAGCAGCTCCATCCCCCTCTGCACCTAATTCCCACTCTCAACAAATCCACATTTAAAGACTTCACTCTTTTCACAATTCACTCTGTTTAACAGTCTCTCTGACCTTGAGCCCTTTCGGTTCACTCTCGTTCAGAATTTAATTGTTTCACTTTATTGTTCCAAATGTAGAAGTTTATATTTAATAATCATTTCTTTTTCACTGGAATTCTATTTTCATTAAATTCAAACTCTGAACAAACTGAACTTTAATAAAAATTACCAAGTTTACTTACTTGTTCTTCATTGGCTTGTTCTGTTCAACCCAGTTCAATAAAATCTGTTTGAACAGTTCACTTTATCCTGACAATATCTCGAACTTGTCCTTTCTTCATAGGATTTCTATTCAGATGGTTTTTGAATATTTTGTTGAAGGATTACGTTTTGTAAATTTTTCCCGAGTTCTCCTCACAATCAGACAGAAAGTTTAACTTGTGTTTTCAAGCAACAACATCTTTGTTTGAAAAGCCATTGTGACAGGATTTTGGGTTTTAATCCAGTCACAAATCTGTTTGTGATGCCTTGTGGCTCCAGCTGTCATGTGACCTGCCAGGGGATGACCTCACTGCTGATGATGACCTCATAATTGGCCCAGTCCTGTCGTTGTGGGTTGATGTTCAAATTGCTTCAAAATTATTTTTTTAAAAACAATCAAAATAAGTCAATACATATAAGTTAGATTTTACAAATCTGTACTCTGGAAATTTAATAAACTGGTACAAAATTTTCTTACCAGCAAAGTTGAAGCCCATGGAATAAAAGGGATTGTGGGAGCATGGATATAAAGTTGGCTGTGTGACAGGAAACAGAGAGTAATGATGAACGGTTGTTTTTTTTGGACTGGAGGAAGGGATACAGTGGAGTTCCCTGTGGAAATGTGAGTTCACACTGCCTCTGAATTTCAAATGTCTTGGTTTGTTTGTGGGATCAGCAGACTATGGGCTGAGTTTTACCAGCTTGCCGTCAATCTCAGCAACGAGCTTTAAAAATGGGCAGACCGCCCGTCATGGAGCCGCTGCGATATTGAGTGTGGCGGCTCATTATCATATACACGATACGCATGCCCCCCTCCCGCCTGCAAATGACGTGGAGGGGGTGGGGTTCCCAGCACCGGGGTCGGCGTCAGGTCGGATGAGGAGCAGGTGCTGGGGCCCGATTTAAAGGGCAGGCAGCCCTGCTTACTTTCATCTGCTGATAAAATAAC
This sequence comes from Heterodontus francisci, assembly GCF_036365525.1. NCBI lineage: Eukaryota > Metazoa > Chordata > Chondrichthyes > Heterodontiformes > Heterodontidae > Heterodontus > Heterodontus francisci. The sequence continues at coordinate 24,669,481 of NC_090410.1, read as the reverse complement.
CTTGTAGCTGCAACTTAAATTATTTAGACTGTGCATTGACCAGTGGAGTTGAAGGACATGGCAGAGGGACAATCCAGGGTGGCCCCATGGTTCAGCGATACCTCCCTGCTCACCCTCCTCCAGGTGTGTGGACAAGGCAGGAGGTCCTTTTCCCCAGTGATGATAAGAAGAGGCCCTCCCGCCTGACCAAGGCAGCCTGGCTGGAGGTGGCAGAGCAGGTTAGTAGCCATGGGGCCATCCGGCGTGACTGGGTGCAGTGTCACAAGAGGATGAGCGATCTGATTCGCTCAGCAAAAGTAAGTGGCACTTTGTTTCACGAACCTTCACTGAACCTGGGTGTCCCCACACAGAGTGGCACATGTGTGCCACTGCCATGCCAAAGACAGGGAGGTTGGGCAGGGAGAAATGATATGACATCAATGGATGAATGTCTGAAAGTACTGACCCTTGTTTGCTGCTCAGAGCATGGCCATCAGGCTCACTCAGTAGTGCAGACCGAGCCTTCCCCACCTTTGGGCCCAGTACCATTCTTGTGACATTTGTCATGTTGTTGATCTGCCATGCTTAATATCTGCCTCCTTGCTCTGCCAGGCAAAGAAGGCTCACAATGCTCAGGAGGCACATAGGTCTGATGGAGGAGTGTCAGATGTCCGACTGCTGATACAGGCTGAGGAGGAGGCCCCGGAGATTGCATCTATCCATGTGGACAGTTCAGTCAGTGACGTTGAGCTCGTGTTCTGGGAGAACAGACAGCTGTTTGATATACACAATGATCACTGTGAAAATCTTACTGTTTGAGACAATGCTGTCGTAATCATTACATGTGCACCATTAAGACCGACAGTGTGCTCTTCACATTGTATCTTGCAGGTCAATGTTTCGAATTGATCCCACCGGTCCAGGACTCCTCCCGCACCTCAGAGGAAGCGACATCCTCCGAGGAAGCAGTGTCCCAGGACACTCCAGCACCTTCCACCAGCACAGATACACTCACGTCAATGGGAATCCGATCAGCCTTAGAGTCTGGGTCACAAGCTGGTGAGAGCACTGCACAGGTGCCTGAGCAACTGACTGAGGCTGAGACAGCCGAGACCACTGACAGTTGGAGGGCTGTGGGTGGCCAGGGCCCATGCTGAGCCCCAGGCTACTGATGACCCTCTGGTGTCAACAGCACATGGCATCCTGGAGCTGCAGCAGCAGTCCTGGCAACATCTGGTCAAGCTGCCACAGGCCATGCGCAGCCTTGACCGGACAAGGGTGGGGGGAGTCTATCCAGGCCATGACAGCTGCCATGTCCCAGGCTTTCGAGCTCATGGCTTCATCTTCGGAGATAACGTAAGCCCTCCAGGTGAGGCAGATTCCATTAATATGCACTAACCTGCAATCCCTCGCCGAGGGCATCAGATCCTCAAATCAGTGGTTAGGCGAGAGAGGGACCAAGGGCATGGAGACTGTTACTGCCCTTCGTCCACCCCAGGAGAGCAGACGGGTTCAAACGAGCCCTGAGATGGAGGAGGGGAGCCTGCGTGCCATATCTGGGGTCTTCCCTCAAGGTGATTCCAATGTGGACACCGGTCCCTCCTCCCCTCTGCTGGTGAGTCAAACTCCAACAGCCACGACATCTGAGGAGATTTTTGCATTGATGTAGGATTCCCCCAGCAGAGAAGCATAGAAAAATTACAGCACAGAAGGAGGCCATTCAGCCATCCAGGGCTCTCCAGGTCTCGTGTGAGCAGACGACGACCGCCAAAGTCATCCACAGCCAAAGGGCAATCAGATCAGCAGCCTTCCTCCAGTCAGGCGGCTGGCGTAGAGGTGACACCACAAAGGAGCACCCACAAGCATTTCAAATAAACACTGTGACACAAATGGGTTTGTATGGGTGACAGTACACTGTAAAAAGTTACATTTTCACTGACATGTGTGTGTCATTTTTACTGTGTGAATGAAGTGTGCCAGCATGTACCGATCGTGTCTCCTCCCTTTACATCATTGGCCTTTCAGAACTGCCAATGTATGGAATAACATCATTGCCATGCCTGTATTACTCATGTACATCTCCACGGATGCAGTAACATGGACAATGGCTCAGTCTGCAGCTGCTAGTCATAGATTCATCGAGTCATAGAGTTATACAGCACAGGATCAGGCCCTTCGGTCCATCATGTCTGTGCCGGCCATCCAGCACCCAACTATTCTAATCCCATATTCCTGCACTTCGCCCGTAGACTTGTATGTTATGGCGTTTCAAGTGCTCATCTAAATACGTCTTAAATGTTGTGAGTAATGGTGGATTCAAAGATGTTGCTGATACAGACTGCTGCACAACAGGTAAATGAGGGTGCTGTGTGGCTTGCAGAGCACATGGTGATTTCTATAGCATGGAGAACCTTTGATAAATAAGGCATTGCTGTGCATCCCTTGCTCACTGCTTGTCCTGCATGTGGTGTCTGGATGCTCTCTGTCCTCCCACGGACCTTTCTTGCTGTAAATCCTCTACATCCTCATTATCCAAGGAGGAGGCCTGCTCACGTCTCACCTCATCCTGCAAGGCCTCCCCCCTATTGAATGCTTGGTTGTGCAAAGCACAGCAAACAGCTACTATACGAGCTACCCTTTCTGGTTCATACTGTAGGGCACCACCCGATCTATCCAGGCAGCAGAAGCACATTTTCAGCATGCTGATCACCTGCTCAATGGTGGCTCTTGTAGCGCCGTGGATGGAGTTGAATCTCTCCTCTGCATCACTGGTGGGGTTTCTCACTGGGGTCAGGAGCCATGTCTGCAAGGGGTATCCTTTGTCTCCAAGAAGCCACCCCTCGATGTGAGCCAGTTCAGTGAATAGCAATGGCAGCTGGGACTGGTGCAGGATGAAGGCTTCATGACAGCTGCCTGGAAAGTGGGCACAGATTTGCATGAAACATTTCCAGTGATCACATACCAGCTGCACATTGAGGGAGTGGAAGCCTTTTCAGTTTACGTATGCAGCTAGTCACCTGGCGGGAGCCTTGATGGCCACGTGGGTGCAGTCTATGACCCCTTGCACCTGTGGGAATCCCACTGGGCCTGGCTTTCAGGGTCCATCCTGAAGCAGACATAGTTCCTGGCCCTCTGGTACAGAGCATCGGTGACTTCCCTGAGGCAGCAGTTCACTGCTGACTATGTGACCCCATAAAGGTCTCCGGTGGGTCCCTGAAATAATGCAGAGGTGTAGAAGTTAAGAGCCGCTGTCACTTTGAGGGCCACAGGCTTAGGATGTCCCCCGAAGCCCATCAGTTGCAGGTCATCGTTGAGCAGGGCACAGAGATGTGTCACCGCCTCTCTTGACATCCGCAGTCAACTCTGACAATGGCGCTCAAACGTCTGCGGGTATGTCATGCGAGATCTGTAGATGCATGGCGTTCTGTCATGGCAAGCTATCCTTGGGGGCTGCTCACGACCAGGGGCTTCCATGTGGGCTGCACCGGCCTGTTGGTTTTGCCTGTGGCGCATATGGCTCCTCACGATAAGCAAGCGGATCAATGAATATAGGGTGAACCATCCCCATTTCCAAGTTTCAATTAAACTCCGTTCCTTCACTTCTTCAAAGGTACCTAATAGGGTAAAGAACGATGTTGGCTGGTACATCAAGTGCTTTCATGCATCAACTATGTGGTGTCGCATGGCATTGAACGTCTTAGCTCTCACTAAGAATGGAACAGCATGACCACATTCAGATTGTAGCAGCTGCATTGATTGGCCCTCCAGCCAGTTAACCTTTAAACTCCTACCGTTTTTGCCACCATCTCCACACACAGCATTCCTGGAGTGACATTGATCCTTCACTCACACCAACATTCAATGGCATAGAGTGACGCCTTTTACGGAGGGAGGGTATGCAGGAGCTCCCTTGATGCATGCAGAGTTGTGCCCCTGTCATACCATCCCTCCTCCCACCTTCCTACACATCTGCAGAGTTATACCCCCGGTAATACCATCCTCCCTCCCACCTCCCGACACATTTGCAGAGTACTGCCCCCCAGTAATGCCATCCTCCCTCCCACCTCCCTACACATCGGCAGAGTACTGCCCCCCAGCAATGCCATCCCCCTCCCACCTCCGTACACACGCACGCGGAGATGAGACCTGTCTCGCAACACTAACCTTCACAGGCTTCAAGCACGACAATTTCTGCCCCGCCGGCTTTTATCAGTGGGGAACAGGAAGGCACATGAGAGATGCACGTTCAGCTGAGTATGTGAAATGTTTACAAAGAGGCAGCATGATGCATAATGTTGCAAGGTAAGTAACACTTTGCATATTGAAATTGGGCCCCCGTTGCCAAGTGGCAGGTGGGGGGTGCTGCCACGAGGCCTTGCCGCCACTGACAATATGAGCCCAGGCCTTCCCTGCGTCAGGGAGCATGGTGCGCCTCTCCTGGAGCTTTCATTTCTCCTGAACAGGGATGCTTTGCGAAGCAGACCGAAGGCAAGATCGAGGAGCTGAAGGAATGGGAATGTCACTCATCCATGTCTTGAGGGTCTTGGAGATGATGTTTTGGGCACTGTAGTAATAATGTGATTGAAGATCTTAAGTGGATCAGATAACCAAGGTAACTGAGTCATTGAAAGAGACTGAGATGAATATAAGTCTATCTTCTTGGCTTCATGTTATCTGAAGTCTGCAGTGTAGTCTTTTTGTAATCTAGTGTTATTGTGCATGGAATGCAGTGAGCAAAGGATAGAATGGTCTAAGAGTTTTGAGTAAACCATTGTTTGATGTAGTCAGGTTGGAATCTGAGTTCCTATAGTGAATTGTGAACGTAATAATAATGTATCATATACTCATGTGAAATCATATTGTATGATTTGATTGAGTATTTATATTGGATTGTACTTCGTAAGCTTGTTAAAGTCAAAGACCTGATTCGACGGTTATTACAACTGATGTTTGTGTTTAAAGTAAAAAAAATGAAAATTGAACAGGAAAGCAGTCCACCATTCAGTAGGGGTCAGTAATAGGTCCCTTGCTTTTTTCGATCTATATCAATGACCTAGAATTGAGTGTGGAGCAAAATTTCAGAATTTGCAGATGAAACAAAACATTGAAGTATTATGAATTGTGAGGAGGATAGTGATAGACTTCACCAGAACATAGACAGGCTGGTGAAATGAGCAGATAAGTGGCAGATGAAATTAAATGCAGAGAAGTGTGAAACAATACATATTGTTTGTAGGAATGAGGAAAGACAATATAAAATAAAGGATAAAAGTCTCAAAGGGTTGCAACAGCAAAGGGACCTGGGCGTATATGTGCACAAATCATTGAAGATGGCAAAGCATGTTGACAAATTGGTTAATAAAGCACAGGGCATCCTGGGCCTTATAAATAGGGCTTAGTGTACTAAACCAAGGAGGTTATGGTGAACCTTTATAAAACACTTGTTTGGCCCCAATTGGAATATTGTGTCCAGTTCCAGGCACCACACTTTAGGAAGGATGTGAAAGCAATAGGGAGGTTACAGAAAATATTTACAAGAATCATTCCAGGGATGAGGTGCTTCACTTACATGTATAGATTTGAGGAGCTGGGGCTGTTCTCCTTCGAGAAGAGAAGGTTGAGAGGAAATTTGAGAGAGGTATTCAAAATCATGATGGGTGTGGACAGAGTAGGTGGGAATAAATTGTTCCTGTTGATGGAAATGTTGAGAACCAGAGGACACAAATTTATGGTGAATGGCAAAAAAACAACGGTGTTATTAGGAAAAATGTTTTTACGCAGTGCGCGGTTAGGATCTGGAGTGAACTGCCTGAGAGTGTTGTGGAGGCTGATTCAGTCATGGCTTTCCAAAAGGCAATGAATAATCATCTGAAAAGAAAATATTAGCAGTACTTCTTCTTTTGGGCCTCCTTATCTCGAGAGACAATGGATACGCGCCTGGAGGTGGTCAGTGGTATTAGCAGTACTACAGAGAAAAGAACAAGAGGGTGGGACAAACTGAGCTGCTTGTGCAGACAGCTGGCATGGACATGATGGGCCGAATGGTCTCCTTCTGTGCAGTAACCATTATATGATCTTGGAGACAGGTGCCTGACTTCAGAAAGACCAGTGAAATGAGTTGAGAATGAATGTCCTCGCCATCAAGGCACCATTTGACCGAGTGTGGCACCAAGGAGCTCCAGTAAAATTCAATTCTAATCAAGAGGAAAACCCTTGACTGGTTGGAGATATATCCAGCACAAAGTTTTGGTTGTTGGATGCCAATCATCTCGACCCACAGGACATTGCTGCAGGTGCTCCTTAGGATAGTGTCTGAGACTCAACCACCTTCAGCTGCTTCTTCAATGACCTTCCCATTCACAGCCACCACCTTGATCTTGTCATCTCACGTTACCTTGTTGGTCTGACCCTCTTAATCACAGATAAGATCAACTCTGATCATTTCATTATATCATCCTCCACCCACATCCCCCTTCCATTCCCAACCTTACCTCCATCAGTTGTTGGGAAAATGCTTGTGTCTATTCTGAAGGATGTGATAAATGGACACTTGGATAATAATGATCTGATTGGGCAGAGTCAACATGGATTTATGAATGGGAAATCAGGTTTGATGAAACTGTTGGAGTTTTTTGAGGATGTTACGAATAGAATTGATGAAGGGGAGTCAGTGGATGTGGTGTACTTGGATTTTCGAAAGGCTTTTGATGAAGACCCCCACACGAGGTTGGTTAGCAAAATTAAAGCACATGGGATAGGAGGTAATATACTGACATGGATTAAGGATTGGTGAACAGGCAGAAAGCAGAGAATAGGAATAAACGGGTCATTCCCGCATTGGCAGGCTGTGACCAGTTGGGTACCGCAGGGATCAGTGCTTGGGCCCCAGCTATTCACAATATATATCAATGATTTGGATGTGGGGACCAAATGATGTATTTACAAGTTTGCGGCTGACACAAAACTAGGTGGCAATGTGTGTTGTGAGGAAGATGCAAAGTGACTTCAAGGGGATTTGGACAGACTTAGTGAGTGGGCAAGAACATGGCAGATGGAATATCATGTGGAAAAATGTGAGGTTATCCACTTTGGTAAGAGGTGTGGATGTGAAGAGTATTTCTTAAATTGGAAGAGATTTCAAGTGTAGATGTACAAAGGGACCTGGGTGTCCTTGTCAATAAGTCACTGAAAGGTAACATGCAGGTGCAGCAAGCAATTAGGAAGGCTAATGGTATGGTAGCCTTTATTGCAAGAGGATTTGAGTACAGGAGGAGTGAAGTCTTGCTTCAATTGTATAGAAGCTTGGATCGACCACACTTGGAGTACTGTGTGCAGTTTTGGTCCCCTTACCATAGGAAGGATATCATTGCCATAGAGGGAGTGCAACGAAGATTCACCAGACTTAGTCCCAGAATGGCGAGTCTGCCCTATGAAGAGAGATTGGAGAAACTGGACCTGTATTCTCTTGAGTTTCAAAGAATGAGAGGTGATCTAATTGAAACCTCCAAAATACTTAAATGGATAGGCAGGGAAATGCAGCTAAGATGTTTCTCCTGGTTGGGGAGTCTTAAACCAGGGGACACATTTTCAAAATAAGGGGAAGCCACTTAGGTCAGAGATGAGGAGAAATTTCTTTACTCAGAGGGTTGTGAATCTTTGGAATCCTCTACCGCAGAGGGCTGTGGAAGCTCAGTCATTGAGTATGTTTAAAGCAGAGACTGACAGATTTCTAAATACAAATGACATAAGGGGATATGGGGTTAGTGTGGGAAAAAGGCATTGAAGCGGATGATCAGCCGTGATCATTTTGAATGATAGGGCAGACTCGATGGGCTGAATGGCCTACTCCTGCTCCTATGTTCCTATGTTCTCTCTCACCCTAGCCATTCCCCTGGGATGATCCTCATCTTCACGCTTTTCAGTCCAAGAGATGCAGACCTGAGAGGATATGGTGGACAACTGGTTTAACCATCCACCACTAGATCTGGCTGGACCACACAAAACACTATTGGGTCCGAGTCTCGTCTGCTAAAACTGCTCACTATTCCAGAATGATCCTGGGATGCAAATGTAACATCCAGCTTCTTTTCTTTACTGCACACAGTCTACTTAAACCCTTCTCCATTGATGATGAGCAGGCTTTTGATGAATATGCTCCTGCTCCAGGTACTCCCTATTTTTATGAGTTCCCTAAGTTCTCCTGAAGCACACCTCTAATTACAGATATGGCTTCATTGGAAGAGCAAGTCAGGGTAAGGGTCTGCAAAGGAAACCCGACCCAAGCCCGTTTGCCAGACCCGGAAATGCGACCCGACCCGACCCGAACCCGACACATGTCGTTGGGTCCCGTCAGGGTCGGGTCGGGTAGCAGGTCGTTAAGTCAGGGTCACCTGGGGAAAGCCTTGATTGTGTCACATTTGTCGGAATGTTTTCACACGTCTCTGGAAAATTATGGACAATGGTTGCTGGTTCCACTTTCAGACTGACCATTAATGTTTTATTTGCTGTATGAGCGCTGGTCTGATAACTGGTCAGATGTGTACCTTGGACAGTAGACCCATGCTCTGCAGGGTGGTAAGGAGCATACAGGGAAGAGTAGGCTGGTATGGGTCCTTTCGGTTTGGGACCAGGACAACGAGGGAGCTCCAACTACCCTGGGTAGGCTCACCCACATCACCATCCAGCATGTACTGGATTTCCTGTCTAACCTGAGCTAGCTTGTCAGGGCTCAGCTGGCAGGGGTACTGCCTGACTGGTGGTGTGTCTCCCACATCCATGCTGTGAACCGCTAGGGTGGTACACCCTGCCTGATCTTTACAGATTTTTTTAGCATGGTGGACACGTCCTCCTCCTGCGTTTGTTTTTGGGGTTTCAGCTGGGTGATTAAGTCTTTTAAGACTTCTGTGTTTGCCAGTTTGATAGCTGGGGGTTCAACCGGGGTCTCCTCCTCCTCAACGGACTCCTCCTGGCTGCCCTCAGGTATTTCCACCTTCTGGCAAACACTCACTGGTTGACTGGGTTTGGTTTTGGGTAGTGGTCCCACACAGTCTATCAACATTTGGTCAAAGGGTTCCCAAATGCTGGAATGGGTTTGAGGGGGGGGCCAGTCTAATTGTGGCCTGGCGTTTGCCTGCAGCCTGGTAAGCATGGCAGGTTTAATCGGCCACTTCAGACCAGATGTGAGGCCAGAAAAAGTGTTTACTTAACCGGGCTAAAGTTTTCCGAGGACCCACATGTCCAGCCATAGGGATAGCATGAGATATCCATAAAATCCCTTGCCGGTATTCTGGGGGCACTACAATCTGGTGGAGCACTGCCCATTCCTCTGCAGATCTCCTGGGAGGTCTCCACTTCTGCATTACTACCCCATCTCATACGTAGCAACACTCAGGGACTGGGGTGGCCTCTGCCTCACAACAAGCAGTCTGTACTATGCACTTTAATTTAGGATCTGCCTGCTGGTTGTCAATTAGGGAGGCTGGGCTGAGCACCTCCTACCCTTCAGATAGGTCCTGAAAGAAAGTTTCAGCTAAGCAGACCTCTGGCTCATCCAGCTGGGGCAGTGATTTCCTCTCAAATAATCTGGCCTGTCTGGCTTGGGACCAAGTCACTACACAATCGGGGAAGATACCAGGAACTTCCTCCTGTAGTTATTCGGTTTCCCTGGTTTCGCTGGGCATGTCTATGATTATAGGGGTTGCTATTATCTTGCTGCCAGCCAAATAATTTCCCAGCAGGATGCGTATCCCTGGGACAATCCCCACGCTTAAGCAGCCTGAGAGCAGGTCACACTGTCGGTGGACCCGATGGTGGGAACAGATAGGTAACCTCCTCCCACTCCACTGATCAGGGTCTTGGCTTTCATGTAGGCTTCACAGGGGAGGCTTAGACTGTTCCCTAACATTAAGAACTAAGTCGCCCCTGCATCCAAGTCGTTAATCAGTCGGACATCAAAATCAATAAGAAGAAATGTTATAGTTACATAAAGGGAAAGTGGGTGGTCAAGAGCAATGTAGGCTCAGTAAAAGCTGAAAATGGAGATATTGTCATTGATAATGGGGAAATGGCAGACATGTTGATCAATTATTTTGCCTCAGTATTTACAGTTGAAAAGGAGGATAACTTGCCGGATGTCCCGAAAAAAATTAATAGCCGATAGGAGACAGGGACTCAGTATAATTAACGTAAGTAAAACATCAGTAACAAGGAAATTAATGGAATTAAAGAATGAGAAATCTCCAGGACCTGACGGTTTCCATCCTAGGGTGTTGAAGGAAGTAGGGGAGCTCATTGTAGATGCCCTAACTTTTGTCTTTCAGAGTTCCCTAGATTCAGGAGTGGTCCCTCTGGATTGGAAAGTTGCACATGTCACTCCAATTTTTAAGAAGGGTGAAAGGGGGAACCAAAGAAATTACAGACCAGTTCGCCTGACATCTGTGGTGCACAAGTTGCTGGAGTCTATAATCAGGATAGGGTGCCTGAACACCTCGAAAAATTTCAGTCAGTCAGGGACAGCCAGCATGGATTCATGACGGGAAGGTCATGTTTGACAAATCTCATTGAATCTTTGGAAGAGGCAACTAAGGTAATGGACAGGGGAATGTCTATGGATGTTATTTATATGGACTTCCAGAAAGCATTTGATAAATTCCCACATAAGAGACTGTTAACTAAGGTAGAAGCTCATGGAGTTGAGGGCAAATTATTGACATGGTTCGGAAGTTGGTTGAGTGGTAGGCGACAGAGAGTGGGGATAATGGATAAGTGCGGCGGCACGGTGGCGCAGCGGTTAGCACTGCAGCCTCACAGCTCCAACTACCCGGGTTCAATTCTGGGTACTGCCTGTGTGGAGTTTGCAAGTTCTCCCTGTGTCTGCGTGGGTTTTCTCCGGGTGCTCCGGTTTCCTCCCACAAGCCAAAAGACTTGCAGATTGATAGGTAAATTGGCCATTATAAATTGCCACTAGTATAGGTAGGTGGTAGGGAAATATAGGGACAGGTGGGGATGTGGTAGGAATATGGGATTAGTGTAGCATTAGTATAAATGGGTGGTTGATGGTCGGCACAGACTCAGTGGGCCGAAGGGCCTGTTTCAGTGCTGTATCTCTAAACTAAACTAAACTACTCTGATTGGCAGGATGTGACTAGTGGTTCCCCACAGGGATCTGTGTTGGGGCCTCAATTATTCACATATTCATTAACAACTTGGATGATGGCGTAGTAAGTCATTTATCCAAATTTGCAAATGAGACAAAATTAGGCGGCATTGCATTCAGTCGAGATGATAGCATAAAATTGCAAAGAGATATTGACAGACTAGATGAGTGGGCAAAACTGTGGCAGTTAGATTTCAATGTGGGCAAGTGTGAGATTATCCATTTTGGACCAAAAAAGGATAGAGCAGGGTACTTTCTAAATGGGAAGAGGTGAAGTACAGTGGATGTCCAAAGAGACTTGGGGGTTCAGGTGCATAGATCTTTAAAATGCCAGGACCATGTGCAGAAAATAATCAAAAAGACTAATGGAATGCTAACCTTTATATCTAGAGGATTGGAGTATAAAGACACAGAGGTTATGCTGCAGCTGTACAAAACCCTGGTTAGACCCCACTTGGAGTACTGTGAGCAGTTCTGGGCACCACACCCTCGGAAGGATATATTGGCCTTGGAGGGAATGCTACGTAGGTTTACAAGAATGATACCTGGACTACAGGGGTTCAGTTACATAGAACATAGAACAGGACAGCACAGTACAGGCCCTTCGGCCCACGATGTTGTGCCGAACCTTTAACCGACTCTAACATCAAACTAACTACCTACCCTTCATTTTACTATCATCCATGTACCTATCCAAGAGTCGCTTAAATGTCCCGACTGTATCTGCTTCTACTACCACCGCTGGCAGTGCATTCCACGCACCCACCACTCTCTGTGTAAAGAACCTACCTCTGACATCTCCCCGAAACCTTCCTCCAATCACCTTAAAATTATGCCCCCTGGTGATAGTCCTTTCCACCCTGGCAAAAAGTCTCTGACTACCCACTCTATCTCTGCCTCTCATCATCTTGTACCCCTCTATCAAGTCACCTCTCATCCTTCTTCGCTCCAATGAGAAAAGCCCCAGCTCCCTCAATCTTTCTTCGTAGGACATGCCCTCCAGTCCAGGCAGCATCCTGGTAAATCTCCTCTGCACCCTCTCTGAAGCTTCCACATCCTTCCTATAATGAGGCGACCAGAACTGAACACAATATTCCAAGTGTGGTCGAACCAGGGCCTTATTGAGCTGCAGCATAACCTCGCGGCTCTTAAACTCAATCTCCCTGTTAATGAAAGCCAACACACCATACGCTTTCTTAACAACCCTATCAACTTGGGTGGCAACTTTGAGTGATCTATGGACATGGACCCCAAGATCCCTCTGTTCCTCCACACGACCAAGAATCCTGTCTTTCAGCCTGTATTCCGCATTCAAATTCGAGCTTCCAAAATGAATCACTTCACACTTTTCCAGGTTGAACTCCATCTGCCACTTCTCAGCCCAGCTCTGCATCCTGTCAATGTCCCATTGCAACCGACAACAGCTCTCCACACTATCCACAACTCCATCAACCTTCGTGTCATCGGCAAACTTGCTAACCCAGCCTTCCACTTCCTCATCCAAGTCATTTATAAAAATCACAAAGAGCAGAGGTCCCAGAACAGATCCCTGCGGAACACCACTGGTCACCAAGCTCCATGCTGAATACTTTCCATCTACTACCACCCTCTGTCTTCTATGGGCCAGCCAATTTTGTATCCAGACAGCCAACTTTCCCTGAATCCCATGCCTCTTTACTTTCTGAATGAGCCTACCATGGGGAACCTTATCAAACGCCTTGCTAAAATCCATATACACCACACCCACTAATCTTCCTTCATCAATGTGTTTTGTCACATCTTCAAAGAATTCAATAAGGCTTGTGAGGCATGACCTGCCCCTCACAAAGCAATGCTGACTGTCTCTAATCAAACCATGCTTTTCCAAATAATCATAAATCCTGTCTCTCAGAATCCTCTCCAATAATTTGCCCACTACTGACGTAAGACTGACTGGTCTATAATTCCCAGGGATATCCCTATTCCCTTTCTTGAACAAGGGAACAACATTTGCCACCCTCCAATCATCCAGTACGACTCCAGTGGACAGTGAAGACGCAAAGATCATCGCCAAATGCGCAGCAATCTCTTCCCTCGCTTCCCGTAATATCCTTGGGTATATCCCGTCTGGCCCCGGGGACTTATCTGTCCTCATATCATTCAAAATTTCCAGCACATCCTCCCTCTTAACCTCAACCTGTTCGAGCATATCAGCCTGTTCCATGCTGTCCTCACAAACGACCAGGTCCCTCTTACCAGTGAATACTGAAGCAAAGTATTCATTTAGGACCTCCCCTACCTCCTCCGACTCCAGGCACAAGTTCCCTCCACTATCCCTGATCGGCCCTACCCCCTCCCTGCCCATCCTCTTGTTCCTCACATATGTGTAGAACGCCTTGGGATTTTTCTTAATCCTACCCGCCAAGACTTTTTCATGTCCCCTTCTAGCTCTCCTAAGTCCATTCTTCAGTTCCTTCCTGGCTACCTTGTAACCCTCTAGAGCCCTGTCTGATCCTTGCTTCCTCAACCTTAAGTAAGCTTCCTTCTTCCTCTTGACTAGCTGTTCTACATCTCTTGTCATCCAAGGTTCCTTCACCCTTCCATCCCTTCCCTGCCTCATCAGGACAAACCTATCCAGCAGTCGCAGCAAGTGCTCCCTAAACAACCTCCACATTTCTGTTGTGCATTTCCCTGAGAACATCTGTTCCCAATTTATGCTCCCCAGTTCCTGCCGAATAGCATTGTAATTCCCCCTCCCCCAATTAAATATTTTCCCATCCCGTCTGCTCCTGTCCCTCTCCATGACTATAGTAAAGGTCAGGGAGTTGTGATCACCATCACCGAAATGCTCTCCCACCGAGAGATCTGCCACCTGGCCTGGTTCGTTGCCAGGTACCAAGTCCAACATCGTCTTCCCTCTAGTCGGCCTATCTACATATTGAGTCAGGAAACCTTCCTGGACACACCTGACAAAAACTGCTCCATCCAAACTATTTGCACTAAGGAGGTTCCAATCAATATTAGGGAAGTTGAAGTCACCCATGACTACAACCCTGTTACTTCTGCACCTTTCCAAAATCTGCCTCCCAATCTGTTCCTCCGTGTCTCTGTTGCTATTGGGGGGTCTATAGAAAACTCCCAACAAAGTGACTGCTCCTTTCCTGTTTCTGACTTCCACCCATAATGACTCAGTCGACCATCCCTCCTCGACGACCTCCCTTTCTGCAGCTGTGATACTATCCCTGATTAACAATGCCACTCCCCCACCTCTTTGTAACTTTGGAGGAGAGATTGCACAAATCCTTCTTTCCACTAGCCAACCAGGACAAACTTCCTCTAAACTCCCTGCAGCCTTAGCTCTGAACAACTCACATCTTTCTCTGGTTCTCTCCTATCTCCCCTTGTTCCCTTTCTGAGTTCATCTTGTCCATGAGACCCACCCCCTGTTCCCTTCACCCTCTTTCAATAAACTGCTGACCACCCGACGTCCCCTCCTGGTCCCTATGTTAGCCAAGATTATTAACGATTCTTTCTCTTCCTCTGCTGTCCCTCTCTTCTTTAAATCTGCAATCATCAAAACTCTCCTCAAAAATAACTCCTTGACCTTGCAAACTATCACCCCATGTCCAACGTCCTTTCCTCTCCAAAGTCCTTAAAGGATTATCATCTCCCAAATCCGTGCCAATCCTTCCCAGAACTCTATGTTTGAATCCCACCTATCAGGCTCCTGCCTCTGTCACAGCATAAACACAACTCTTGTCAAAGTCACAAGTGACTTCTCGACTCGTCCTTCTTGATGGTCTGCAGCCTTTGACACGGTTAACCAATGGAATGGTGAAGGATGATCTGTTGAATACGGAGCCTTGTGGGATGGAAGATGAGAACAAGGGCACCCTATCATGTCTCTGGGAAGGAGGCAAACGGGTGAGAGCAGAAGTGTGGTAAGTGGGACAGACAAAGTTGAGGTCCCTGTCAATCACAGTGGGGGAAATCATCAGTTCAGGTCAAAGAAAAACAAATCAGAAGCACTGATATGGAATGTTACATCATCAGAACTGAAGCAACAGAAATAGAAAAAAGGGGAGAATGGAATGGAGCCTTTACAGGAAGCAGGGTATGAGGAAGTGTCATTGAGGTAGGTGTAGGAGTCAGTGGGCTTTTAATAAATATTTGTTGAAAATCTATTCTCAGAAATGGAGACAGAAAGGTCGAGGAAGGGAAGAGAAGAGTTGGATATGAACCATGTGAAGGTGAGAGAAGGGTGGAAATTGGAAGCAAAGTTGATGACGTTTTCTAGTTCAGGACAAAAGCAGAAAATGGCACTAATACAGTCATCAATAAACCGAAAAAGAGGTGAGGGAAGAGGCCCAAGTCAGACAGGAACAAGGAATGTTCCACAGATGCCACAAAAAGGCAGGCATAGCTAGGACCCATGGCTATTTTCACCTCTGTGACTTCGCCTGACTTCACCTCTGTCTCAGCTCATCTGCCACTGAAACCCTCATTCATGCCTTTGTTACCTCTAGACTTGACTATTCCAATGCATTGCTGGCAGGTCTCCCAGAATCTCCTCTCCTTCAACTTCAGGTCACCCAAAACCCTGTTTCCCGTGTCCTAACTCACACCAACTCACACCAAATCCTCATCCTTATTTTCAAATCCCTCCATCACCTCGCTCCTCCCTATCTCTGTAATCTCCTCCAGACCCCCAAACCCTCCAAAAAATCTGTGCACTTATAATTCTGGCCTTTTGAGCATCGCTGGGTTTAATCGTTCCACCATTGCTGGCCATGCATTCAGCTGCCTCGACCCTAAGCGTTGGAATTCCCTCCCAAAATCTCTGCCTCGCTTTCCTCCTTTAAGACTCTCCTTAAAACCTGCCACTTTGTCCAGGCATTTTCTCATCTGACCTGATATCTCCTTCTGCTGCTCGGTGTCAAATGTTGTTTTAAATGCTCCTGTGCAGTACCTTGGGATGTTTTATTACTTTAAAGGCACTATACAAATGTAATTTGTTTATAGACAGTCATTTAATCATTCCACACAGAAGGACTCTGTGCCCTCTCCTTGAAAGAGAAATTCAATTATTACTTCTCTGCTGCTATTCCCCCATCGCCATGCAAATATCTCCTTTTCAATATATATCCACTTCCTTTGGAAAGTTACTATTGGATCTTCTTCCTACTTTCACAGATACTGCAGTCCAGCTCACAACAGATCACCACATCAAGTTTCACCTCATATCCTCCCTGGATTGTTGGCAAATTGTTCTAAGTCTGTGTCATCCGACCAGTGGAAACAGTTCCTCCCTCTCGATTCTGTCAAAATCCCTCATTATTTTGAGCTTTTCTGTTAAACCAATGATTGCATCACCATTTATACAGACAGGGCTCTTGGAATCTAAGCGCATGGGTCTCTGGATGGGAATCAATACTTGTAGGGAATCCTCAGGAATGTTTCAATGTTTAGAGCAGCTACATGGTCACATATGACTATGTGTCGGGTCAATTGTTGTTTATTTCCTGGAGTAATTCCAGATCATGTTTAGAATTTAGAACATTACAGCGCAGTACAGGCCCTTCGGCCCTCGATGTTGCGCCGACCTGTGAAACCATCTGACCTACACTATTCCATTTTCATCCATGTGTCTATCCAATGTCCACTTAAATGCCCTTAAAGTTGGCGAATCTACTACTGCTGCAGGCAGGGCGTTCCACGCCCTTACTACTCTCTGAGTAAAGAAACTACCTCTGACATCTGTCCGATATCTATCACCCCTCAACTTGAAGCTATGTCCCCTCGTGTTTGCCATCACCATCCGAGGAAAAAGACGCTCACTATCCACCCTATCTAACCCTCTGATTATCTTATATGTCTCTATTAAGTCACCTCTCCTCCTCCTTCTCTCCAACGAAAACAACCTCAAGTCCCTCAGCCTTTCCTCGTAAGACCTTCCCTCCATACCAGGCAACATCCTAGTAAATCTCCTCTGCACCCTTTCCATAGCTTCCACATCCTTCCTATAATGCGGTGACCAGAACTGCACGCAATACTCCAGGTGCGGTCTCACCAGAGTTTTGTACAGCTGCAGCATGACCTCGTGGCTCCGAAACTCGACCCCCCTACTGATAAAAGCTAACACACCATATGCCTTCTTAACAGCCCTATTAACCTGGTTAGCTACCCTCAGGGATTTATGCACCTGGACACCAAGATCTCTCTGTTCATCTACAGTACCAAGAATCCTCCCATTAGCCCAGTACTCTGCATTCCTGTTGCTCCTTCCAAAGTGAATCACCTCACACTTTTCCGCATTAAACTCCATTTGCCATCTCTCAGCCCAGCTCTGCAGCCTATCTATGTCTCTCTGTATCCGACAACATCCTTCGGCACTATCCACAACTCCACCGACCTTAGTGTCATCTGCAAATTTACTAACCCACCCTTCTACACCCTCTTCCAGGTCATTTATAAAAATGACAAACAGCAGTGGCCCCAAAACAGATCCTTGCGGTACACCACGAGTAACTAAACTCCAGGATGAACATTTGCCATCAACCACCACCCTCTGTCTTCTTTCAGCTAGCCAATTTCTGATCCAAAGCTCTAAATCACCTTCAACCCCATACTTGCGTATTTTCTGCAATAGCCTACCGTGGGGAACCTTATCAAACGCCTTACTGAAATCCATATACACCACATCCACTGCTTTACCCTCATCCACCTGTTTGGTCACCTTCTCGAAAAACTCAATAAGGTTTGTGAGGCACGACCTACCCGTCACAAAACGGGTGCACAATCTTTAGGGTCTTGGAGTGTGACAGCACTTTCGGATTATGTTTGACCAGAAATGAGTAAAGAATATTCTCGGGGCTATACCACATGGTTTGGTCTCATTGGCTGAATTTAAAGTCCACCCTGTGAATCTGATAGAAATTCTCTGAAATTACAAAAGCACGTTAGATCACAGAAATATGAGGAAACCTGTAAATAAATCTGTTCTCACTGCACCCAATGCTGTCAGACTGTGGATTTCACCCAGTCTGTTCTTTCGTGGACTCTGGGGAGATTCACTTTCCATTGTGCAATATGTGGCTAAATATAATTTATGATATTGTAATGTGTTGTGTAAAGAGATTAACAGAATCTTTTTATTCAGTCACTGTAAGTAATGTCAGTCTCCTTGCCTTGTAATTATGTCAATGGAGATTTCTCCTGCCTTATATATGGGTCTTCGCTCAGTTACAGAGTAAGTAAGAGTTTGGTCTCCAGCACAAACTGGGAGCAACATTCCACAGAAATGGAAAAAATGCATTGGATTTATTCACTAGAAGATTTGGTTATTCAGGCACTTGTGGATATACAGGAGATTTATTATCCCACCCTCGCTGTTATTGGTGTTCCTGGTAAGTTTTATGTCTGGGTAGTGATAGAGTAAACACATCAATTCAATTCCTTACTCTGCGAGATGCTGTCAGTGTTCCTTGTAAGTAACCATATCTTTATTTCATTATGTCAATGTTGTTTAACTGTAAACACTGTCTTCATTATGCAAGTTTTCACATCCAACATTTTTATGTATTCAGTTTATTCTCCTTGCTGTGTGACTGGAAGTACATTGTTCCCTCTACAATGTTACTTGGTGATTTATTTGATGAACAGTCTGCTCTCTGCATTGAGTCCTGGGAGTAGATTTTACTCTTTACCATCTGGGTGTTAAATAATGCCTGAAGAGGGCAGTTCAGTTGAAAAAAAAATGATGGAGAAGGATTGCACGTCCTTTGCAGAGGCAGACTGATATTCATTGCATTGATTTTAAGAGGAGGATAATCAGGCGGGTTTTACTCCTGGTGAAGGGTCTGTCCCCCACCCCGATTATCATTGCACGCCGGACAGGAGCTGCTTAATTGATTTAAAGTGTAGACATGGCTTTAAGGAAAACTTAAGGTCTATTGGATAAGATTAATGATATAAAGTTGCAATTGGTGATAAATCATTCCAACTGATTTTACTTTCAATTGATTGTAAATGGAGTAATGTGTGAAGTAGATTCCTTTCTCATTTTATTGATTTATATTCCCTCAATTAAGTGGAAATCTATTCAGTTCTCACTCACAGGTGGAAAGCACTAGATTAATATTGTTCCACTTCCATCCTGATACATTCTCAAACCCGAGGGAGCAGATCTCAGCATCAGTTACAGCATCAGCCCCTTGATAGTGACTGTGCATCAGAATAGCTTTGTAATATAAGTATAAATTCTCCCATTGTGTGAATTATTAGATAGATAGATAGATAGATAGATGGATAGATAGATAGATAGATAGACAGACAGACAGACAGAGAGATAGAATGTTTACAGCACAGGAAGAGGCCATGTGGCCCACCGAGTATATGCTGGCTCTGCAAGAGCAATCCACCTCGTCCCTCCCCCACCTTCCCCAGATCCCTGCAATTTCTTTTCCTTCATATGCTAACCCAATTCCCTTTTCAAACCTCCTATTGAATCAGCCTCAACCACCCTTTCAGACAGTTCATTCCAGATCCTTACCCCTCGCCAGGTAACAAGTTCTTCCTCATGTCGTCTCTGGATATTTTGTCAATCACCTTAAACCTGTGTCCTCTAGCTCTCAATCCTTTCACCAATGGGAACAGTTTATTTCTATCTGCTCTGTCTCTGCCCTCATGATTTTGAAAACGTCTATCAAATCTTTCACCCTTCCACCAAAGCAAAATACTGCAGATGCTGAAAATCTGAAACTAAAACAGAAAATGCTGTAAATACTCAGCAGGTCAGGCAGCACCTGTGGAGAGAAAAGCTGAGTTTCAGGTCTCTGATCTTTCATCAGAATCTTTCTCACACTTCAATGCACTAAGGAGAACAAGCCCAGTTTCTCCAATGTCTCTCTGTAACTGAAGTCCCTTATCCCTGGAACCATTCTCGTAAATCTCCTCTACACTCACTGCCCACCCCGCCCCCAAAGCCTTCACATCCTTCCTAAAGTGCGATTCCCAAAATGGGGCACAATACACCAGTTGTGGTTGAGCCAGTGTTTTATAGAAGTTCACTATAATTTCCTTGTTTTTATATACTCTGCCTCTATTTCAAGTTCAGGACCCGAATAGCTTTTGAATTCCTTTCTCAATGTGCTCTACCAACTTCAATGAGTTGTGCACATTTACCCCGAGCCCCCTCTGTTCACCACACCCTTTAAAACTGTACCCTTTAGTTAATATTGGGGTGAATTTGACAGGCACCCGACGTCGGGCCGCGGTGGGGGGTGATGGGGGGGAGTGGGTGGGGGTGGAAAATGCTTCCAGCAGAGGCCCACCATGGGCCTTGACACCTGGAAGGTCCAGCTCGATATTGCCGGCAGCAGCGAGGCCTCGTGGCGGCCCCCTGGCCGCTCAGCGACGGGAGCCAAATTTAAATATGTTATTTCATTAAAATACTTAACTGCTCCCGCCATCCATCCCAGAGTGATCTTGGTGCAGGTGGCCGGCACTCCCGTGTCTTTGGATCCACATTCAGGGATCCGAGGTGGAACATGGGTGGGGAGTGAGGGGTGGGAGAGAAGTTAAGATTTCAGTGTGGTGGTGAGGGGGAGCGGGGTCAAACTAATGTTACTGGTGCAGGGGATGGTGAGAAGGAGAGCAGTTAAAAGTTTATGAACTGTGGGGTGGGGAAGGTCAGCTGCACAAGGTAAGTATTTTTGTTGGGGGGAGAGGGCAAGGAATGAATTCTCTGGTTATTGTGGGAGGGGGTGTGAGGCAAGGAACATATATTTAATTTTTTCAACACAATTTCAATTCACTATATCTTTGAGTATTAAAATTAAATGGAAGGGCTCAAAGCCCTTTAAAAATGGCATCAGCACCTGTGTCCAGGCTGCTGACACAATTACTGGGGACAGACCACCTAATCCCATCCACATCATCATGGGCGGAATATGCCCCGGCCATTTAAATGAGTCGCCGCATTTAATATCACGACGGCTCCGTGACGTGCGGTCCACGTGGGCGGATCACCATAGTTTACGTCCGCCGTCGATTTCAACAGCAGACATGTAAAATGCAGCCCATTGTTCACACTGTTCTTCCTCCAACATGTATCATTTGGCACGATTGTGTGTTAAATTTCATCTGCCACATCTCCGTCCATTCCACTAGCCTGTCTATGACCTGTTGAATTCATAGAGATGCAGAATCATTTACGGCACTGAAGGAGGTCATTCATCCCATTGAGTCTGTGCTGGCTCTCTGCGGACTAATCCAGTCAGTCCCATTCCCCTGTTCGATCCCCGTATCCCAGCAAGTTTATTTCCTCAATTGCCCATCCAATTTCCTTTTGAAATCATTGATTGTTTCCACTTCCACCACCCTCATGGGCAGTGAGTTCCAGACCATTACCGCTCACTGTGTACAAAAGTCCTTCCTCACATTCCTCCTGCATGTCTTGTCCAAAACCTTCACTCTGTGTCCCCTAGTCCTTGTACCATTAGTTAATGGGAACAGTTTTTCCTTGTCTAGCTTATCTAAGCCTGTCATGATCTTGTACATCTCTATTAAATCTCCCCTCAATCTCCTTTGCTCCAGGGAGAACAATCCTATCTTTTCCAACCTAACTTTGTAACTAAATTCCTCCATCCCCAGAACCATTCTGGTAAATCTCCTCTGCACCCTCTCAATGACCCGCACATCTTTTATAAAGAATGGTGACCAGCACTGGATGCAGAGCTCTAGCTGAGGCCGAAGCAGAGCTTTGCAAAGGTTCAGAATAACTTCAGAAAGTTCTGGAAATACTCAGCAGGTCTGGCAGCATCTCATCAGAACTTCTGATGAAAGGTCACAGATCTGAAATGCTAACTCTGCTTTTCTCTCCACAGATGCTGCCAGACCTGCTGATTATTTCTTGCACTTGCTTTTTTGATTTCAGATTTCCAGCATCCACAGTATTTTGCTTTTATTTCAGAATAAGTTCCCTGCTTTTGTACTCAATGCTTATGAAGCCCCAAATCCCATCTGCTTTGCTAACCGTTCTCTCAATATGTCCTGCCAACTTCAAAGGTTGATGTACATACACCCCCAGGTTCCTCTGACCCTCCACACTCTGTAGAACATGGCCATTAATATATATTTCCTCACCCTATTCCTTCTGCTAAAATGCATCACCTCACAATTCTTCGTATTACAGCTTTTTATAATCCCACCATTGTGTTGTTCAAAAAGGAATTTCATTTTTTCTGTTACATTAAGTTCCATCATGAAGGAAATAAGCATTTACTAATATACACTGGGGAACTTACCCAAACTGCAGTTACCCAGGTAATGCAGCAATGTTTTTTAAAAACACAACAAAGGTAAGGGGGAATATATTTCACAAAGTTTGCAAAGGAAAATAATGACTCATCATTTCATCTTAATCTTCAAAATTGTTGTGCTGTAAGTGTGTTTATCACTATCCATTTTTTATTCATTTTTAGGATGTGGGCATTGCTACCAAGGCCAGTATTTATTACCCATCCCAAATTGCCCGTGAGAAGGTGGTGGTGAGCTGCTTTCTTGAACCGCTGCAATGCATGTGGTGTATGTACCCCAACACACCCCTTTTAGTGAGGGAGTTCCAGGATTTTGACCCAGTGACAGTGAAGGATATATTTCCAAGTCAGGACGGTGTGTGACTTGGAGAGGAGCTTGCAGGACGTGGTGTTCCCATTGGTCTGCTGCCCTTCCTCTCATTTGGTAGAGGTCACAGTTTGGAAGGTGCTGACAAAAGATGTTTGGTGAGTTGCTGCAGTGCATCTTGTAGATGGTACATGCTGTTGCCACTGTGCACTGGTGGAGGGAGTGAATGTTTAAGGTGTTGGATAGGATGCCGATTAAATGGGCTGCTTTGTCCTGGATGGTGTTGAGTGTTGTTGGAGCCGCACTCATCCAGGCAAGTGGAGAATATTCAATGCCACTCCAGACTTCTGCCTTGTAGCTGGTTAACAGGCTTTGAGACTCGGGAGGTGAGTTACTCACCACAGAATCCCCAGCCTTTGACTCGCTCTTGTAGTCACAGTATTTATATTGCTGGTCCAGTTAAGCTTCTGGTCAATGGTAACCCCCAGGAAGTTTGTTGATGGTGAGGGATTCAGTGATGGCAATGCAGTTGAATGTCAAGAGGAGAGGGTTAGATTCACTTTTGTTGGAGATGGTCATTGTCTGGCAGTGGTGTGGCACGAATGTCACTTGTCACTTATCCGCCCAAGCTTGAATGTTGTCCAGGTTTTGCTGCAAGTCGGCACGGACTGCATCAGTCTCTGAGGAATTGTGAATTGATCTGAACATGGTGTAATTATCAATGAACACCCACCTTCTGACCATCCCCTCTGATCTTATGTTAGACGGAAGGTCATTGATGAAACAGCTGAGGATGATTGGGGCCAGGCTACTACCCTGAGATAAACCCACGGAGATGTGCTGGGGCTGAGATAATTGACCTCCAACAACCATAATCTTCTTTCTTTTCTTTGTGTTAGATATTATTCTAACCAGTGGAGTCCTTTCCCCCTGATTTCCATTGACTTCAATGAGATTCCTTGATGTCACACTGGGTCAAATGCTGCTCTGATGTCAAGGGCAGCAACTCTCACCTCACCTCTCGAATTCAGCTCTTGTGTCCATGATTGGACCAAGGCTGTCATGAGGTCCGAGCCAAGTATCCCTGGCAAAATCTCACTGAGTATCAATGAGCGGGTTATTGCTGTGTAAGTGCTGCTTGATAGCATTGTCAATGATATCTTCCATCACTTTACTGACAATTGAGAGTAGACTAATGGGGCGATACACGGCTAGATTTTATTGCACTGCTTTTTGTGAACAGTACACACCTGGGCAATTTTCTACTTTGTTGGATAGATTCCAGGATTGTAGCTGTACTGGAGTACCTTGTCTGGGGCACAGCTCACTGTTGCGCAAATTCTTCAGTACTACAGCCAGGAGCCAATAACCTTTTCTGTATCCAGCACCTTCAGCTGTTTCTTGATATCATGTGCAGTGAATTGAATTGGCTGAAGACTGCTTTCTGTGATGCTGGGGATCTTGGGGGAGGCTGAGATGGATCATCCACTGAACACTTCTGTCTGAAGATGTTTGCAAATATTTTAGCCTTTTTTTTGCACTGACATGCTGGGCTCCCCATCATTGAGGATGGTGATGTTTGTGGAGCCCCCTCCTCTGGTTCAATTGTCCACCACCATTCATGACTGCATCTGGCAGGACTGCAAAGTTTTGATCTGAGCAGTTCGTTGTGGGATCACTTTGCTCTGTCTGTCGCACAGTTCACAGTACTTCTACGTTTTGTGTCTTCTTCACATTTTGAAATTGTGCCCTATACACTCAAGTACAATTCATGAATGGAAATCATGAAAAGCAGTGGTCTGAGTACCTGTCCCTGGGGAACAGCAATGTTTTCTTTCCTCCAATCAAAAAAAAGCAACTGTTCACCATCATCTCGGTTTTCTCTCACTTATCCAATTTTATCTACATGTCACCAGAGACCCTTCTAGTCCATGGGTTCAATGGTGCTGACAAGCCTGTAATGCGGCACTTTATCAAATGCCTTTTGGAAATCTATGTACATCACATCAACCACATCACCCTCTTCAACCCTTTCTGTTACCTGGTTAAAAAATTCAGTCAACTTATCTGAACACGATTTGTCTTTATTAAGTCCATTCTGACTTTCATGAATTAATCCTTACTTGTGACTATTAATTTTGTCCTGGATTAGTATCTTAAAACCTTTCACACCACTGAGGTTAAACTGACTGGCCTGAATCTGATGGGCTTATCCTGACACCCTTTGTTGAACAGGGTGTAACATTTGCAATTCTCCAGCCCTCAGAAACCACTCCAGCATCTAAGAAGGATTGGAAGATTACAGTCAGTACCTCTGCAATTTCCATCCTTATTTCCCAAAGCAACCATCCAGACCTGGTGACTCATTGATCTTCAGTCCAGTCAACACCAGTGCCTCCCATTTATCAATTTTTATCCCACCCAGCATCTCAACTATCTCCTCTTTCACTGAGTTTGACTGGATCTAATTCCTCATTTTGTACCTCAGCCATGTCCAAACGTTTGTGTCCATTTTGGTCCCGAATCGCAGCCCCCCACCTCTGCACACAGCCAGACAGACAGGCAGACAGGTGCCCCCTCAGGCAGACAGACAGTCAGACAGACATACAGACAGTTAAGGAGGCAGGCGCCCCTGCAGACAGGCAGATGGATGAACAATTGGATAATTGTATATTGTAACCTGTCAATTGGGGTATTTGGATTTTCAGAAGGCTTTCGATAAGGTCCCATACAAGAAGTTCGTAACCAAAATTAGAACACATGGGAATTGGGGGTAATGTACTGGTATGGATTGAGAATTGGTTAATGGACAGAAGACAGAGAGTAGGAATAAATGGGACTTTCTCTGGATGGCAGGCAACAGCCTAGTTATTTGTAGGATCAGTGCTTAGTCCCCAACTGTTCACAATCTGCAATTTGGATATGAGGACCAAGTGTAATAATTCCAAATTTGTTGATGGCACAAAACTAGGTGGGAATGTAAGTTGTGAGGAGAATGCAAAGAGACTTCAAGGGGATTTAGACAGGCGAAGTGAGTGGGCAAGAACATGGCAGATGGAATATAATGTGGACAAATGTGAAGCTATCCACTTTGGTAGAAAAAACAGAAATGCAGGGTATTTCATAAATGGTGAGAGATTGGGAAATGTTGAAATCCAAAGGAACTTGGTTGTCCTTGCTCGCGAGTCACTGAAAGCTGACATGCAGGTGCAGCAATCAATTGGGAAGACAAATGATATGTTGGCCGATATTGCAAAAGGATTTGAGTACAGGAGTAAATATGTCTTGCTGCAATTCTATAAAGCCCGGTAAGACCGCACCTGGAATATTGCGTATGGTTTTGGTCTCCATACTGAACGACGGATATACTTGCCATTGAAAGAGCTCAATGAAGGTTCACCAAACTAATTCCAGGGATGGTGGGATTATCCTATGAGGATAGATTGAGGAGGCTGGGAACAGAGGTAAAAAATGAAATTAAAGTTCCATTATCTGAATGCATGAAGCATCTGTAATAAGACAGATGGACTAGTGGCAAGAACAGAGGTAAATGATCTGGATCTAATTGCCATTACTGAGACATGGTTACAAGGAGATCAAGGTTTGGAAATGAATATTCGAGGGTACACAATATTTCGGAGAGACAGACAGAATGGCAAAGGAGGAGAGGTAGCCCTGATAATTAAGGATGACATAATGACATTCATAAGAAGGGGTCTGGCCTCAGAAGATCATGAAGTAGAATCAGTCTGGGTGGAAGTTAGGAATAGCAGGAGTCAGAAAACACTTGTGGGAGTAGTTTACAGGCCCCCGAACAGTAGTTATATTACTGGACAGAACATTTAACTGGTTATTACTGAAGCACGTAAAAAAGGTAATGTATTAATTGTTGGTGAATTTAATCTGCATAGAGATTGGGACAATCAAATTGGCAACAGTGGTCCAGAAGATGAATTTGTAGAATATGTTGTCGAACTAACTAGGCATAAAGCTATCTTAGATCTCACATTGTGTAACAAAGCAGGGTTAATAAGCAATGTCATGGTAAAAGATCCACTGGGAAATAGTGATCTTAATACCATTGAATTTCATGTGAAGTTTGAAAGTGACACATTTCAATCACAAACATGAATCTTAAATTTCGAAGAACTTGCTAAGGTTAATTGGGTAAACAGACTAGAAGGTATGGTGGTAAATGAAGGGTGGGAAACATTTAAAGAAACAATTTAAAGGTTTCAACAAAAGCACATTCCATTCAAAAACAAAAATTCATCAAGGAAGACCCATCTGTGGCTCACTCAGGAAGTTAAGGAGAGTATTCGACTAAAAGAAGAGGCTTATGATGTTACAAAAATAGTTGCAGGTATAAGGATTGGGAGTGTTTTAGAAACCAGCAAAGGGCCACCGAGAAGTTTCTGAAAAGGGAAGAAATAGAATAGGAGAATAAGCTAGCCAGCAATATAAAAACAGACTGTAAGAACTTTAAAAAGTACATAAAAACTAATGTTACATAGTAACTAATGTCCCAGTCACTGCAATCACTATCCCTGGGTATGTCCTGTCCCACCGCAGGACAGACCCAGCAGAGGTGGTGGCACAGTGGTATACAGTAGGGAGGGAGTTGCGCTGGGAGTCCTCAACATTGACTCCGGGCCCTACGAAGTCACATGGCATCAGATCAAACATGGGCAAGGTAACCACCTACTGATTACCACCTACCGCCCTCCCTCAGCTGATGATTCAGTACTCGACCATATTGGACACCACTTGGAGGAAACACTGAGGGTGGCAAGGGCACAAAATGTACTCTGGGTGGGGGACTTCAATGTTCATCACCAAGAGTGGCTCGGTAGCACCACTACTGACTGAGCTGGCCGAGTCCTAAAGGACATAATTGCGAGACACGGTCTGCGGCATGTGGTGGGGGAACCAACACGAGGGAAAAACATACTTGACCTCGTCCTCACCAATCTGCCTGCTGCAGATGCTTCTGTCCATGACTGTATTGGTAGGAGTGACCACCGCACAGTCCTTGTGGAGACGAAGTCCCGCCTTCACATTGAGGATTCCATCCATCGTGTTGTGTGGCACTATCACCATGCTAAATGGGATCGATTTTGAACAGATCTAGCAATGCAAAATTGGGCATCCATGAGGTGCTGTGAGCCATCAGCAGCAGCAGAATTGTACTGAACCACAATCTGTAACCTCATGGCCCGGCATATCCCCCACTCTACCATTACCATCAAGCCAGGAGAAAAACCCTGGTTCAATGAAGAGTGCAAGAGCAGCACCAGGCATACCTCAAAATGAAGTGTCAACCTGGTGAAGCTACAACACAGGATTATCTGCATGCCAAACTGCGTAAGCAGCATGCGATAGACAGAGCTAAGCGATCCCATAACCAACGGATCACATCTAAGCTCTGCAGTCCTGCCACATCCAGCCATGAATGGTGGTGGACAATTAAACAACTAACTGGAGGAGGTGGCTCCACAAATATCCCCATCCTCAATGATGGGGGAGCCCAGCACATCAGTGCGAAAGATAAGGCAGAAGCATTTGCAACAATCATCAGCCAAGTGCCGAGTTGATGATCCAACTTGGCCTCCTCCTGAAGTCCCCAGCATCACAGATGCCAGAATTCAGCTAATTCGATTCACTCCGCATGATATCAAGAAACGACAGAAGGCACTGGATACTGCAAAAGCTCTGGGCCCTGACAATATTCCAGCAATAGTACTGAAGACCTGTGCTCCAGAACTTGCCGCGCCCCGAGCCAAGCTGTTCCAGTACAACTACAACACTGGCATCTACCCTGCAATGTGGAAAATTGCCCAGGTATGTCCTGTACACAAAAAGCAGGATAAGTCCAACCCAGCCAATTACCGCCCCATCAGCCTACTCGCTATCATCAGTAAAGTGATGGAAGGTGTCATCAACAGCACCATCAAGTGCAACTTGCTTCGCAATAATCTGCCCAGTTTGGGTTCCACCAGGGCCACTCAGCTCCTGACCTCATTACAGCCTTGGTTCAAACATGGACAAAAGGGCTGAACTCAAGAGGTGAGGTGAGAGTGACTGCCCTGGACATCAAGGCAGCATTTGACCGAGTATGTCATCAAGGAGCCCTAACAAAACTGAGGTCAATGGGAATCAGGGGGAAAACTCTCCGCTGGCTGGAGTCATACCGAGCGCAAATGAAGATGGTTGTGGTTGTTGGAGGTCAATCATCTGAGCTCCAGGGCATCACTGCAGGAGTTCCTCAGGGTAGTGTCCTCGACCCAACCATCTTCAGCTGCTTCATCAATGACCTTCCTTCAATCATAAGGTCATAAGTGGGGATGTTCGCTGATGATTGCACAATGTTCAGCACCATTCGTGACTCCACAGATACTGAAGCAGTCCGTGTAGAAATGCAGCAAGACCTGGACAATATCCAGGCTTGAGCTGATAAGTGGCAAGTAACATTCGCGCCACACAAGTGCCAGGCAATGACCATCTCCAACAAGAGAGACTCTAACCATCTCCCTTGACATTCAACAGCATTACCATCGCTGAATCCCCCACTATCACATCCTAGGGGCTACCATTGACCAGAACCTGAACTGGAGTAGCAATATAAATACCTTGGCTACAAGAGCAGGCCAGAGGCTAAGAATCCTGAGGTGAGTAACTCACCTCCTGACTTCCCAAAGCCTATCCACCATCTACAAGGCACAAGTCAGGAGTGTGATGGAATACTCTCCACTTGCCTGGATGGGTGCAGCTCCAACAACACTCAAGAAGCTCGACACCATCCAGGACAAAGCAACAAAGCAGCCTGCTTGATTGGGACCCCATCTACAAACATTCACTCCCTCCACCGCCGGCGCACAGTGGCAGCAGTGTATACCATCTACAAGATGCAACGCAGCAATGCATCAAGGCTCCTAAGACAGCACCTTCCAAACCCGCGACCTCTACCAACTAGAAGGACAAGGGCAGCAAATACATGGGAACACCAGCACCTGCAAGTTCCCCTTCAAGTCACGCACCATCCTGACTTGGAACTATATCGCCGTTCCTTCACTGTTACTGGGTCAAAATACTGTAACTCCCTTCCTAACAGCACTGTGGGTATACCTACCCCAAATGGACTGCAGCAGTTCAAGAAGGCAGCTCACCACCACCTTCTCAAGGGCAATTAGGGAAGTGCAATAAATGCTGGCCTGTCCAGCGTCACCCACATCCCATGAATGAATTTTTTAAAAAGTGCAATTGAAGCCCAAGATCACCCGTAATCATACAGAATGGCGGAGCAGGCTCGATGGGCGATATGGTCTACTTCTGCTCCAATTTCTTGTCAAAGAGTCATCGAGCCGTACATCATAGAAACAGGCCCTTCGGCCCACCGTGTCCATGCCAACCATAATGCCTATATACTAATCCCATCTGCCTGCTTTAATATCATATCCCTCTTTGCCTTGCTCATTCAAGTACCTGTTCAGATTTCTCTTAAATGTCGCTACTGTTCCTGCCTCCATCACCTCCTCAGGCAGCTCATTCCAGATACCCACTATTCTTTGTGTGAAAAATTTACCCCTTTGATCTCCTTTAAACCTCCTCCCTCTCACCTTAAATCTATGCCCTCGAGTTTTAGTCACCCCGACCATGGGAAGCAGACTCTAGCTATCTACCATATCTATGCCTCTTATAATTTTATATACCTCTATCGTGTCTCCTCTCAGCCTACTTCGCTCCAGGGAAAACAGACCCAGCCTATCCAATCTCTCTTGATAACTCAAGCCCTCCATACCAGGCAACATCCTTGTGAATCTTTTCTGCACCCTCTCTAGTTTAATGACAGCTTTCCTGTAGTGTGGAGGCCAGAACTGCACACAGTACTGCAAATGCGGCCGAACCAACGTTATGTACAACTGTAACATGACATCCCAACTCAGCTGATGAAGGCAAGTATGCCATATGCCTTCTTCACCACCCTGTCTACCTGTGTTACCAGTTTCAGGGAACTATGTACTTGCGCCCCAAGGGCTCTCTGTTCAACAACATGCCCCAGGGCCCTGCCATTAACTGTATATGTCCTGCCCTGGTTTAACTTCCCAAAATGCATCATTTCACACTTGTCTGTGTTCAATTCCATTTGCTACTCCTTTGCCCAGTTGATCTATATCCTGTTGTAACCCTTAGACAACCTTCTTCACTGTTCACTATACCACCAATTTTGGTGTCATCTGCAAACTCACTAAACATGCCCCTTACATTCACATCTAAGTCATGAATATATATTACAAACGACAGAGGGCCCAGCACCGATCCCTGCGGCACACCACTGGTCACTGGTCTCCAATCTGAAAAACAACCCTCCACTACCACCCTCTGCCTCCTATCACCAAGCCAATTTTGTATCCAATTTGCTAGCTCACCCTGGATCCCATGTGTGCGGAACCTTCTGGACCAGGCTACCATGCGGGAACTTGCCAAAGGCCTTGTTAAAGTCCATGTAGACAACGTCCATCGCCTTGCCCTCATCAATCCTCTTGGTCACCTTCTAGAAAACTCAATCAAACTTGTGAGACATGATTTCCCACGCACAAAGCCATGCTGACTACCCTTAATCAGACCATGCCTTTCCAGGTGCATATAAATCCTGTCTCTCAGAATCCCTTCCAATCACTTTCCCGCCACTGATGTCAGGCTCACCGGGCTGTAGTTCCCTGACTTATCCCTGCTTCCCTTCTTAAATAAAAGCACAACATTAGCTATCCTCCAGTCTTCCGGTACCTCACTCGTGGCTAACGATGATACAAAAATCTCCGCCAGGGCCCCAGCAATCTCCTCCCTTGTTTCCCAGAGTATCCTCGGATACACCTGGTCAGGCCCTGGGGATTTATCCACCTTAATGCACTTCAAAACCTCCCACACCTCCTCCTTTGTAATGTTGATATGCTCCAGGATATCGGTGTTCCCTCCCTTGAACTCACTAGCTTCCATGACCTTCTCCACAGTATATCCTCTCTTTGCTTTTATAATTTACTTTTCTACTTCATCTCTACACTTTCTGTTCTGTTCCAGGCTTTCTAAAGTATTCAGATTTTTATGATTGTCATAAGATTTCTTTTTCTGCCTTAACTTACTCTGTATGCTTCTGGATAACCAAGAGGCTCCTTTTTTGGCAGAACCACCCTTTATCTTTGTGGTGCCTGTAGTATCTTGCTTTTGAATGTCTCCCACTGGTTTGCCACTGATTTTCCTTCAAGTCGCTGTATCCAGTCCACTTTCACCAGGTCACCTCTCAGTTTCTTAAAATTTGCCTTCCTCCAATTTAGAACTTTTACTCTTGTTTTATTTTTGTCCTTTTCCATGATTATGCAAAAACTTACTGTATCTCCAAAATGGTCACCCATTGTTATTTCATCCACTTGCCCAGCTTCATTGCTGAAGACTAATCTCGAACTGTGTCCTCTCTCGTTGGGCTTGTTACGTGCTGGCTAAAAAAGTTCTCTTGTAGTTCAAGAATTTTGTCCCCTCTGTGCCCTTCACACTGTTTGAATCTCAGTTAATATTAGGGTCGTTGAAATCCCCAACTATTATTGCTCTATAGATTTTGCACTCAGAAATTTGTCTTAATATTTG
This sequence comes from Heterodontus francisci, assembly GCF_036365525.1. Lineage (NCBI taxonomy): Eukaryota > Metazoa > Chordata > Chondrichthyes > Heterodontiformes > Heterodontidae > Heterodontus > Heterodontus francisci. The sequence goes on along the minus strand of NC_090410.1, from coordinate 24,637,107 downwards.
TTCTCCTACCTGTCTCTATAGTACACATCTCGTAGTTTGGCTGCCCCTTTTTTATTTCTGAGTTCCACCCATATGGCCTCATTGATGATTCATTTAACATATCATCCCTCTTCAAAGCTGTTACTGATTCCTTAACGAATAGTGCTACACGCCTCATTTTTTATCTCCCTCTCTATCCTGCCTGAAAACTCTATATTCAGGGATGTTGAGTTGCCATTCTTGCCCCTCCTTAAGTCAAGTTTCCATTATAGCAACGATATCATGTTGCATTGTGTCGATTTGTGCTCTCAGTTCATCGGCTTTATTTACTTTACTTCTTGCATTTAAATAAATACTCTTTAACACTGCCAAATTCCTGTGCTGCACACTTTTTAACCTTTGCTTCTTCTGTGTTTCAGAGTCACTCACTAATTTTCTGCCTCCGTTTCCCTGCCCTGAAATTGTCCTATCTAAGACTCCGCTCAGGTTCCCATCCCCCTGCCACACTAGTTTAAACCATCCTCAACAGCACTAACAAACCTTCCTGCAAGGATATTTGTCCCAGTCCTTTTCAGGTGCAGATCGTCCGGCTCGTACAGGTCCCACAGTCACCAGAACTGGTCCCAATGCCCCAGAAATCTGAAGCCCTCCCTCCTGAACCATCTCTCCAGCCACACATCGATCTGGTGTATTTTTCTTTTTCTATACTTGCTTGCGCGTGGCCTTCGGAGTAATCCGGAGATTATTACCATTGAGCTCCTGCTTGCTAATCTCGTTCCTAGCTGCCTAAACTCAGCCTACAGGACATCATCACTCCTTTTCCTATATCGTTGGTACCAATGTAGACCATGACCTCTGGCTGTGCTCCCTCGCACTCTAGAATGTCCTGTAGCCGCTCGATGATATCCATGACCCTTGCACCAGGGATGCAACACACCTTCCTGGAATCCCATGGTCATGAATCAGCTGCAACAGAAGACAGGGGATTAAAACCTCAGCATATCCAAGGGTCACTGATCAGGAGAGGGATCCTGGTAATTGCCCCATCATATCCCTGTGTAACTGATTCCTATTGCAACTGACCAGACCAAGAATTGATCTCTTTGGTTTTGCAAGGCACCAGTCAGTGTGTTTACTTTCTGTGCACCAGGGGAGACCATATTATAACTGTACATTTATGAATGAACATGAGCATTTTGTTTTTGTGTTTATTTATTAAACTCTTCAGATATGGACCAGTGAAATTATTACAGATAGTCGGTGCAAAGTCTTTTTGCTATCCTGAAGTTCTATCACATTATATTCCATCGCAGAATGTAGTTTATTCTACCCATGTATCCACCATATTGATATTCCTGCTCCCATCCTGATGTATAATGTTCCAATTTTTCCTCTTCCTTACAGTTAACTTAGTGACGATTGTGATCCTGTCTCGGGGAAAGTGTGGTCTCTCCAAATGTGTCACTCGTTACTTGGTGGCCATGGCAGCGGCGGATCTACTGGTCATTATCTTCGATCTGATACTGAGGCACATTCCCATTAGTTATCATAGAATGTTTCACTTTCTGTTTGATATTCCAGTGTGTAATATCCACGCTGTCCTACTTTATGCAGCAATGGACTGTTCTGTCTGGTTCACTGTCGCTTTCATTCGATTGATTTGTGACCATTTGCTGCCAGAAACTGAAAACTAAATATTGCACTGAGAAATCGGCAGCTGTGATTATTGGAACAAAGTCTGTGTTGTTCTGTGTGAAGAATATTTTCTGGTATTTTATGCTTTCAAGCAGCTAAATCTGCCACAACTATCTCATCTGAGAGACTACTACTTTGGGTCCCACACCCCTACAAGACTAGGTTAAACCTTCCCGAGTAGTGCTAGAAAAATCTCCCAGCAAGGATATTGGTCCCCCTCCAGTTTAGATGCAACCCGTCCTTCTTGTACAGGTCACCTCTGCACCAGAAGTGATCCCAATGATCCAAGTAGCTGAAGTCCTCCTGCCTACACCAGCTCTTCAGCATGCATTCATTTGCCTAATCTTCCTATTCCTACCCTCATTAGCATGTGGCACAGGGAGTAATCCTGAGATTACAAACCCAGATGTCCTGCTTTTTAACCTTCTGTATAACTCCCTATTGCAGGACCTCATCTCTTTTCATGCCCATGTCATTAGTACCAATATGGACTACGAGCTCTGGATGCTCACCCTCCCCTTTCAGAATGTCCTGCAGCCGCTCCGAGACATTCCTGACCCTAGCACCATGGAGGCAATATACCATCCAGGAGTCTCGTTTGTGGCCACAGAAACGCCTATCTGCACCCCTGACGATAGAATCCCCTATCACGATAGCTCTTCCAACCCTTTTCCTCCACTGCTGTGCCGCAGAGCCCTCCGTGGTGCCACGAACTTGGCTGTTGCTGCTTTCCCCTGGGAGGTCATCCCCCCCAACAGTATCCAAAATGGGATATCTGTTTGAGACAGGGATGGCCACAGGGGACTCCTGCACTACCTGCCTGCACCTACTACTCCGTCTGGTGGTCACCCATCTCTTTTCTGCTGTGCAGCAATTACCTTCGTTGTGACCACCTCACTAAACATGCTATCCACGACGTACTCAGCATCGCGGATGCTCCATGGTGAATCCACCCGCAGCTGCAGCTCCGTAATGTGGGTAGCCAGTAGCTGCAGATGGATACACTTCCTGCACACATGGTCGTCAGGGACACTGGATGCGTCCCTGATTTCCCACATAGCGCAGGAGGAGCATATCACAGGGCTGAGCTCTCCTGTCATGACTTACCCTTAGATTAATTAGATACTCCCTTAATTAAAAAATACTAATTATGCTAGGGGCCTTGTTCTACACACTTCAATCTAAAGTCCTTAAAAAACACATTTTTGTGGTACTCACCTTGTCACCAGATGTTTTATTTTCAACCTAAAAACTTACCCCTTATGTTTTAGATATTCTAACAGCTGCTACACACCAACCAATCACCTTGCAATTCTCCTGTGATGTCACTGTTGGCTTTTTTTTTTCAAAACTCAGGTGCGCTGTCGCTGCACTTTTTAAACACCGCTGGTCTCACTCAGTCTCCTTCTTTCCCGCTGTCGCGCACTAAATGGCACTAAAGACCAACGATCTCCAGAACCTGTTGTCCGTTTGGATGAGAAATTACAAAGTAAGAAATAAAAACAAATAAGAAAGGTGAGAGAATCCAAAAATTAGAGTCCTGCTGGTGCAACATCTGTTGCAGAAATTATTGGAATCTACAATGAAGGACAGAGTAACTGAGCATTAAGAGCAATATGAGGTAATTAGGAAGAAACGGCATGGGATTTTTCAAGAATAGGTCAAATCTAACAAATCTATTTGATTTTTTTGAGGAGATAATTCAAATGGAGGAAAACATCGAAAATAGGAGCAGGTGTAGGCCATTCGGCCCTTCGAGCCTGCACCGCCATTCAATAGGATCATGGCTGATCATCCAAACTCAGTCCCCTGTTCCTGCTTTCTCCCCGTATCCCTTGATTCCTTTAGCCCGAAGAACTATATCTAACTCTTTCTTGAATATATTTCATGATTTGGCCTCTGCTTTCTGTGGTAGAGAATTCCACAGGTTCACCACTCTCTGGGTGAAGAAATCCCGCCTGATCTCAGTACTTTAGATGGGTCTGTTTTTGTCCAGTGTGTGCAGGAGGGTTTTCTGACACAGTATGTGGACAGGCCAACCAGGGGCGATGCCACATTGGATTTGGTACTGGGTAATGAACCCGGCCAGGTGTTTGATTTAGATGTAGGTGAGCACTTTGGCGATAGTGATCACAATTCGGTTAGGTTTACCTTAGCGATGGGCAGGGACAGGTATATACCGCAGGGCAAGAATTATAGCTGGGGGAAAGGAAATTATGACGCGATTAGGCAAGATTTAGGATGTGTAGGATGGGGAAGGAAACTGCAGGGGATGGGCACAAACGAAATGTGGAGCTTATTCAAGGAGCAGCTAATGCGTGTCCTTGATAAGTGTGTACCTGTCAGGCAGGGAGGAAGTTGTCGAGCAAGGGAGCCGTGGTTTACTCAAGAAGTTGAAGCGCTTGTCAAGAGGAAGAGGGCGGCTTATGTTAGGATGAGACGTGAAGGCTCAGTTAGGGCGCTTGAGAGTTACAAGCTAGCCAGGAAGGATCTAAAGGGAGGGCTAAGAAGAGCAAGGAGAGGACACGAGAAGTCATTGGCGGATAGGATCAAAGAAAACCCTAAGGCTTTCTATAGGTATATCAGGAATAAACGAATGATAAGAGTTAGAACAGGGCCAATCAAGGATAGTAGTGGGAAGTTGTGTGCGGAATCAGAGGAGATAGGGGAAGCGTTAAATGAATATTTTTCGTCAGTATTTACAGTAGAGAAAGAAAATGTTGCCGAGGAGATTACTGAGATACAGCCTACTAGGCTAGATGGGATTGAGATTCACAAGGAGGAGGTGTTAGCAATTTTGGAAAGAGTGAAAATAGATAAGTCCCCTGGGCCAGATGGGATTTATCCTAGGATTCTCTGGGAAGCCAGGGAGGAGATTGCAGAGCCGTTGTTGTTGATCTTTAAGTCGTCATTGTCGACAGGAGTAGTGCCGGAGGACTGGAGGATAGCAAATGTTGTCCCCTTGTTCAAGAAGGGGCGTAGAGACAGCCCTGGTAATTATAGACCTGTGAGCCTTACTTCGGTTGTGGGTAAAATGTTGGAAAAGGTTATAAGAGACAGGATTTATAATCATCTTGAAAAGAATAAGTTCATTTGCGATAGTCAGCACGGTTTTGTGAAAGGTAGGTCGTGCCTCACAAACCTTATTGAGTTTTTCGAGAAGGTGACCAAACAGGTGGATGAGGGTAAAGCCGTGGATGTGGTGTATATGGATTTCAGTAAGGCGTTTGATAAGGTTCCCCACGGTAGGCTATTGCAGAAAATACGCAAGTATGGGGTTGAAGGTGATTTAGAGCTTTGGATCAGAAATTGGCTAGCTGAAAGAAGACAGAGGGTGGTGGTTGATGGCAAATGTTCATCCTGGAGTTTAGTTACTAGTGGTGTACCGCAAGGTTCTGTTTTGGGGCCACTGCTGTTTGTCATTTTTATAAACGACCTGGATGAGGGTGTAGAAGGGTGGGTTAGTAAATTTGCGGATGACACGAAGGTCGGTGGAGTTGTGGATAGTGTCGAAGGGTGTTGTAGGGTACAGAGGGACATAGATAGGCTGCAGAGCTGGGCTGAGAGATGGCAAATGGAGTTTAATGCGGAGAAGTGTGAGGTGATTCACTTTGGAAGGAGTAACAGCAATGCAGAGTACTGGGCTAATGGGAAGATTCTTGGTAGTGTAGATGAGCAGAGAGATCTTGGTATCCAGGTACATAAATCCCTGAAAGTTGCTACCCAGGTTAATAGGGCTGTTAAGAAGGCATATGGTGTGTTAGCCTTTATTAGTAGGGGGATCGAGTTTCAGAGCCACGGGGTCATGATGCAGCTGTACAAAACTCTGGTGAGGCCGCACCTGGAGTATTGCGTGCAGTTCTGGTCACCGCATTATAGGAAGGATGTCGAAGCTTTGGAAAGGGTGCAGAGGAGATTTACTAGGATGTTGCCTGGTATGGAAGGAAGGTCTTACGAGGAAAGGCTGAGGGACTTGGGGTTGTTTTCGTTAGAGAGAAGGAGGAGGAGAGGTGACTTAATAGAGACATACAAGATAATCAGAGGGTTAGATAGGGTGGATAGTGAGAGTCTTTTTCCTCGGATGAGGATGGCAAACACGAGGGGACATAGCTTTAAGTTGAGGGGTGTAAGATATAGGACAGATGTCAGAGGTAGTTTCTTTACGCAGAGAGTAGTAGGGGCGTGGAACGCCCTGCCTGCAACAGTAGTAGACTCGCCAACTTTAAGGGCATTTAAGTGGTCATTGGATAGACATATGGATGTAAATGGAATAGTGTAGGTCAGATGATCGGCGCAACATCGAGGGCCGAAGGGCCTGTACTGCGCTGTAATATTCTAATTCTAATTCTAATTCTAATTCTAAATGGCTTATGCCTTATCCTTAGATTGTGACCCCTCGTCCTGGACTCCCCCACCATCGGGGGATCTAGTCTGTCCAGTCCTGTTTGTAGGTTTCTATAAGATCCTCTCTCATTCTTCTAAACTCCAGCGGATACAAGCCTAATCGACCCAATCTCTCTTCATACGTCAATCCCAGGAATCAGTCTGGTGAACCTCCGCTGCACTCCCTCCATAGCAAGAACGTCCTTCCTCAGATAAGGAGACCAAAACTGCACACAATGCTCCAGATGTGGTGTCACCAACACGTTGTATCATTGCAGCAAGACATCCTTGCTCCTGTACTCGAATCCTTTCGCTGTGAAGGCCAAAATATCATTTGCCTTCTTAACTGCCTGCTGCACCTGCATGCTTACTTTCAGCGACTGGTGCACAAGGACACCCAGGTCTCGCTGCACCTTCCGCTTTCCCAATCTATTGCCATCCAGATAATAATCTGCCTTTCTGCTTTTGCCACCAAAATGGATAACCTCACATTTATCCACATTATACTGCATCTTCCATGTATTTGCCCATTCACTCAACCTGTCCAAATCACACTGGAGCTTCTCTGCATCCTCCTCACAGCTCACACTCCCATCCAGCTTTGTGTCATCTGCAAACTTGGATATATTACATTTAATTCCCTCATCCATTTCATTAATATATATTGTGAATAGCTGGGGGCCGAGCACCGATCCCTGCGCTACCCCACTAGTCACTGCCTCCCACTCGGAAAAAGACCCGTTTATTCCTACCGTTTGTTTCCTGTCTTCCAAACAGTTCTCTCTCCATTTCAGTACCCTACCCCCAATCCCATGTGCTTTAATTTTGCATGTTAATCTCCAGTGTGGGACCTTATCGAAAGCCTTCTGAAAGTCCAAATACACTACATCCACTGGTTCTCCCTTATCTATTCTATCAGTTACATCCTTAAAAAATTCCAGTAGATTTGTCAAGCATGATTTCCCTTTCGTAAATCCATGTTGACTTTGTCCGATCCTTTCATTGCTTTCCAAGTGCTCTGCTATTACATCTTTTATAATGGACTCTCGCATTTCCCCCACTACTGATGTCAGGCTAACCGGTCTATAATTCCCTGTTTTCTCTCTGCCTCCTTTTTTAAATAGTGAGGTTACATTAGGTACCGTCCAATCCATTGGAACTGTTTCAGAGTCTACAGAATTATGAAAAATGACCAGCAATGCTTCTACTATTTCAAGGGCCACTTCCCGAAGTACTCTAGTACTCTGGAATGTAGATTATCAGGCCCTGGGGATTTTTTGGCATTAAATCCCATTCATTTCCCTAACACCATTTCCCTGCTAATACTGATTTCATATAGTTCCTCCTTCTCACTAGACCCTATGTTCCCCAACAATTCTGGGAAGTAATTTGTGTCCTTTTTGAAAACAGACCCAAAGTATGTATTTAATTGTTCTGCCGTTTATTTGTTGCCCATCATAAATTCCCCCGTTTCTGACTGTCAGGGACCCACATTTGTCTTCACTATTTTTCTCTTCACATATAGAAGCTTTTACAGTCAGTTTTTATGTTCTCTGCAAGCTTATTCTCTTACTCTATTTTCCCCTTTTTAATCAATCCCTTTGTCGCCTTTGCTGAATTCTAAACTGCTCCCAGTCTTCAGGTTTGCTGCTTGTTCTGGCCATTTTATATTTCTCCTCCTTGGATCTAATACTATCCCGAATTTCTTTTGTAAGCCACGGATGAGCCACCCTTCCTGTTTTATTTTTGCGCCAGACAGGAATGAACAATTGTTGTAATTCATCCATGCGCTCTTTAAATGCTAGCAATTGCCTGTCCACTGTCAACCCTTTAAGTAACGTTCCCCAAACTATCAGACCCAACTCGTGTCGTGTCTCATACCATCATAGTTTCCTTTATTTAGATTCAGGACCTTAGTCTCAGAATCAACTCTGTCACCTTCCATCTTAATGAAGAATTCTCTCATGTTATAGTCGCTCTTCCCCTAGGGACCCCGCACAACAAGATTGTTAACTAATCCTTTCTCATTACACAATATCACTCTTGGATGGCCTGTTCTCTCGTAGGTTGCTCAACCTTTGGTCCAAGTGACCATCACGTACACACTCCAGGAATTCCTCCTCTCCAGCATTATTGTTCATTTGGTTTGCCCAATCTGTCTGGAAATGAAAGTCATCCATAAATACAGTTGGTCCCTTGTTGCATGCTCCTCTAATTTCCTGTTTAATGCCATCCTCTACATCACCATTGCTGTTTGGTGGTCTGAAAACAACCCCCACCAACGTTTTCTGCCCCTTGGTGTTTCTGAGCTCCACCCATCCAGATTCCATATCAGGATTCTCTGAGCTAATATCCTTCCTCACTATTGTATTGATCTTCTCTTTTACTAATTATGCTACACCACCTCCTTTCCTTTTTTGCCTGACCTTCCCAAAAATTGAATATCCCTCGATGTTCAGTTCCTATCCTTGGTCACCCTGCAACCATGTCTCCGTATTCACAACTATATTGTATCCATTTACATCTATTTGCGCACTTAATTCACCGACATTATTGCGAATACTCAGCGCATTGAGACACAATACCTTTAGGCTTGTCTTTTTAACATTCTTAGTCACCTGAGCATTGTTTTGCACTGTGGCCCTATTTGTGTCTTGCCCTTGATTTCTATGTTTTCCACTTCTGCTTTTTAGTTTTCTGTCTTTCCTTTCCATCCTTGTTCCCTCCACAGCCTCCGCACTCAGGTTTCTATCCCCCTGCCATTCTAGTTTAAATCCTCCCCAACAGCACGAGCAAACGCCACCGCGAGGACATTGGTTCTGGTCCTGCCTGGGTGTAACACATCCCACTTGTGCAGGTCCCACCTTCCCCAGAACTGGTCCCGATGTCCCAGGAATCTAAATCCCTCCTTCCTGCACCATTTCTCCAGCCATGCATTCATCTGGTCTATTCTCCTGTTCCGATACTCACTAGCATGTGGTACAGGAAGTAATTCTGAGATTACTACCTTTGAGGTCCTGCTTTTTAATTTAGCTCCGAACTCACAAAATTCATCTTGCAAGACCTCATCCCTGTTACTACCTGTGTTGTTGATGCCAATATGTACCACCACCACTGGCTGTTCACCCTCCCCCTTCAGAATATCCTGCAGCCACTCCGAGACATCCTTGACCCTAGCACCAGGGAGGCAACATGCCATCCTGGAGTCTCATTTGCGGCCACATAAATGCCTGTCTGTTCCCCTTACGATTGAATCCCCGATCACTACAGCCCTGCCACTCTTCTTCCACCTCGCCTGTGCAGCAGAGCCATCCATGGTGCCACGAGCTTGGCTGTTGCTGCCTTCCCAGGGATGCCATGCACCCACCCCCACCCGAGCAGTATCCAAAGTGATATATCTGTTTGAGAGGGGGATGGCCACAGGGGACTCCTGCACTACCTGCCTGCACCTACTACTCCATCTGGTGATCACCCATCCCTTTACTGCTTGTACGGCCATTACCTGCAGTGTGACCACCTCGTTAAACATGCAATCCACGATGCCCTCGGCATTGCGGATGCTCCACAGTGAATCCACTCGCAGCTCCAGCTCCGTAATGCATGTAGCCAGGAGCTGCAGATGGATACACTTCCTGCACACATGGTTGTCAGGGACACTGGAATCGTCCCTGAATTCCCACAGATCACCGGTGTGAGCTCTCCTGCCATGACTTACTTTAGATTAATCAGTTACTCCCTTTAAAAAATACTAATTACACTCGGGGCCTTGTTCTACTCCAAAAATGACCCACTACAATCTAAAGCCCTTAATAAATTACACTAATTTTACAAAAAGCACACTTTAGTAGTGCTAAACCTATCACTTGAGTTTTTTTTTGGAATAGCTATGAATGAAGGCAGTCGATATGATTCCACGGCAGAGATTGTCAGTTAAAAATAAAGCTCCTGGAATTGAAGGCAAATGATTGACCTGGTTAGAAGATTGGTTATGCAGTAGAACATAGAGAGTTTGGATAATCAGAATGTACTTGTATTGGAAGGAAGTGGCTGGCAATGTGCCAAGATGACCTGTTCTGAGGCCTCAACTATTCACAATATATATTAAAAACTTAAGACAATAATGAATTTGAGATCCAAATTTACCAAATCATCAAAAGGCTGAATCTTAATTCACAAAATCAGGTCGATTGGGGTTGTGCCAGAGCTTAACTGTGAAGAATCTGAAACAGGAACCCAAACTGCATCATATCCCACGGACATGGATCAGCAGCAGATGCCGGGGGAATTAAAACCTCAGCATGTCCAAGGGTCACTGATCAGGAGAGGGACCCTGGTAATTGCCCCATCATTTCCCCTGCTAACTGATTCCTATTGTGACTGATCAGGCTGAGAATTGATCTCTTTGGTTTTGCAAGGCACCAGTGTGTTTACTCTCTGCGCACCAAGGGAGACCATATTTTAACAATGCACATTTATGAATGAACATAAGCATTTTGTTTTTGTGTTTATTTACTGAACTCTTCAGACATGAACTTCTCAAATCATTACTGATAGTTGGTGCGAAGCCTTATTTTTATCATAAATTTCAAATACAAGGTATTCCATCGTGTTATGGAGTGAGTTTTCAATTTATTATACCCATGTATCCACCATATTGATATTCCTGCTCCCATCCTGATGTACAATGTTCCTGTTTTTCCTCTTCCTTACAGTTAACTTAGTGATGATTGTGAGCCTATCTCGGGGAAAGTGTGGTCTCTCCAAATGTGTCACTCGTTACTTGGTGGCCATGGCAGCGGCAGATCTACTGGTCATTATCTTCGAACTGATACTGAGGAAAATTCCCATCAATTATCACAGAAAGTTACAATTTCTGTTTGATATTCCAGTGTGTAATATCCACGCTGTCCTACTTTATGCAGCAACGGACTGTTCTGTCTGGTTCACTGTCGCTTTCACCTTTGATCGATTTGTGGCCATTTTCTGCCAGAAACTGAAAACTAAATATTGTACTGAGAAATCGGCAGCTGTGATTATTGGAACAATGTCTGTGTTGTTCTATGTAAAGAATATTTTCTGGTACTTTATGCTTTCAAGCAGCTATACCCGTTTTCGAGCCCCCTGGTTCTGCATTCTTCCCTGGAGTGTTCTGCTTTCACCAGTATGGGTAGCAATTGAATTTTGACATTATATTTTCACCCCGTGTGTACCATTTATTCTGATTCTGATGCTCAATATTTTAACTGTCAGACACATTCTAGTGACCATCAGAATTCGCAAGAGACTTCGAGACCGGGTCAGTGAGGAGAGTCACAGTGATCCAGAAACAGTTAACAGAAGAAAATCAATCACTTCACTTTTTATGATATCGGGGAATTTTATCATTCTATGGGTTCTGTTACTGGTGAATATGATGTATGTTAGAATTAGTCTGCTGTACCGGAATGCTTCAAAAGACATGTCACCCATTGTCAATCACCTTGCGGTTATGCTTCAGCTCCTGAGTTGCTGCACAAACACTTTTATTTACGCTGTGACCCCGAGTAAGTTTAGAGTGGAACTGAAGAATGGGATGAAATATCCCTTCACTGTACTTTTTAAGATTTCAAATAATGAGGAAAATGGAACATTTTTACATCTAGAACACATGTGAACCCAGCCTCTCTCCACTCAGTCTCTGTAATCACATTGTTTTAAAGACAAACTGAGATGATTTGAATCAGTTTGCATTTAATTTAAGGTACCTTTTGTAAACGTAGAACAACTGCCAGATGCAGAAATTCCTTTACGCTAATCATACATATGGAATAAAATTAAACTAATATGCAACATGTCCCCTGATCACTCCCCATGTCTCTGTTTTATTGGATAAACCTACAGCTTCCCACTTTATCTCTCTCAGCATCCTCCACAGTGGACATCGAGGTAATCGGCGATCGCTCAATAGAATTAGAATTACAATTACAATTAGAATTAGAACATTACAGCGCAGTACAGGCCCTTGGGCCCTCGATGTTGCGCCGACCTGTGAAACCATCTGACCTACACTATTCCATTTTCATCCATATGTCTATCCAATGACCACTTAAATGCCCTTAAAGTTGGCGAGTCTACTACTGTTGCAGGCAGGGCGTTCCACGCCCCTACTACTCCCTGAGTAAAGAAACTACCTCTGACATCTGTCCTATATCTATCACCCCTCAACTTAAAGCGATGTCCCCTCGTTTTTGCCATCACCATCCGAGGAAAAAGACTTTCACTATCCACCCTATCTAACCCTCTGATTATCTTATATGTCTCTATTAAGTCACCTCTCCTCCTCCTTCTCTCCAACGAAAACAACCTCAAGTCCCTCAGCCATTCCTCGTAAGACCTTCCCTCCATACCAGGAAACATCCTAGTAAATCTCCTCTGCACCCTTTCCATAGCTTCCACATCCTTCCTATAATGCAGTGACCAGAACTGCACGCAATACTCCAGGTGCGGTCTCACCAGAGTTTTGTACAGCTGCAGCATGACCTCGTGGCTCCGAAACTCGATCCCCCTACTAATAAAAGCTAACACACCATATGCCTTCTTAACAGCCCTATTCACCTGGGTAGCAACCTTCAGGGATTTATGCACCTGGACACCAAGATCTCTCTGTTCATCTACACTACCAAGAATCTTCCCATTAGCCCAGTACTCTGCATTCCTGTTACTCCTTCCAAAGTGAATCACCTCGCACTTTTCCGCATTAAATTCCATTTGCCATCTCTCAGCCCAGCTCTGCAGCCTATCTATGTCCCTCTGTACCCTACAACATCCTTCGGCACTATCCACAACTCCACCGACCTTAGTGTCATCTGCAAATTTACTAACCCACCCTTCTACACCCTCATCCAGGTCATTTATAAAAATGACAAACAGCAGTGGCTCCAAAACAGATCCTTGGGGTACACCACTAGTAACTAAACTCCAGGATGAACATTTGCCATCAACCACCACCCTCTGTCTTCTTTCAGCTCGCCAATTTCTGATCCAAAGCTCGAAATCACCTTCAACCCCATACTTCCGTATTTTCTGCAATAGTCTACCATGGGGAACCTTATCAAACGCCTTACTGAAATCCATATACACCACATCCACTGCTTTACCCTCATCCACCTGTTTGGTCACCTTTTCGAAAAACTCAATAAGGTTTGTGAGGCACGACCTACCCTTCACAAAACCGTGCTGACTATCGCTAATGAACTGATTCTTTTCAAGATGATTTTAAATCCTGTCTCTTATAACCTTTTCCAACATTTTACCTACAACCGAAGTAAGGCTCACAGGTCTATAATTACCAGGGCTGTCTCTACTCCCCTTCTTGAACAAGGGGACAACATTGGCTATCCTCCAGTCTTCCGGCACTAGTCCTGTTGACAATGACGACATAAAGATCAAGGACAAAGGCTCTGCAATCTCCTCCCTAGCTTCCCAGAGAATCCTAGGATAAATCCCATCTGGCCCAGGGGACTTATCTATTTTCACACTTTCCCAAATAGATAACACCTCCGCCTTGTGAACCTCAATCCCATCTCGCCCAGTCGTCTGAATCTCAGTATTCTCCTCGACAACATTTTCTTTCTCTACTGTAAATACTGACGCAAAATATTCATTTAACACTTCCCCTACCTCCTCTGATTCCACACACAACTTCCCACTACTATCCTTGATTGGCCCTAATCTAACTCTAGTCATTCTTTTATTCCTGATATACCTATAGAAAGCGTTAGGGTTTTCCCTGATCCTATCCGCCAATGACTTCTCGTGTCCTCTCCTTGCTCGTCTTAGCTCTCCCTTTAGATCCTTCTTGTCCAGCTTGTAACTCTCAAGCGCCCTAACTGAGCCTTCACGTCTCATCCTAACATAAGCCTTCTTCTTCCTCTTGACAAGCGCTTCAACTTCTTCAGTAAACCACGGCTCCCTTGCTCGACAACTTCCTCCCTGCCTGACAGGTACATACTTATCAAGGACACGCAGTAGCTGCTCCTTGAATAAGCTCCACATTTCGATTGTTCCCATCCCCTGCAGTTTCCTTCCCCATCCTACGCATCCTAAATCTTGCCTAATCGCATCATAATTTCCTTTCCCCCAGCTATAATTTTTGCCCTGCGGTATATACCTGTCCCTGCCCATCGCTAAGGTAAACCTAACCGAATTGTGATCACTATCATCAAAGTGCTCACCTACATCTAAATCTAACACCTGGCCGGGTTCATTACCCAGTACCAAATCCAATGTGGCATCGCCCCTGGTTGGCCTGTCCACATACTGTGTCAGAAAACCCTCCTGCACGCACTGGACAAAAACTGACCCATCTAAAGGACTCGAACTATAGTATTTCCAGTCGATATTTGGAAAGTTAAATTCCCCCATAACAACTACCCTGTTACTCTCGCCCCTGTCGAGCAACAATCCCAATTGAACCATTCTAATCATTCACTGAATTTCCCACCCAGTGCACCCGCTGAGGGCTAATCATTCAATATCTTTATCATCCAACTCACCCCTCCCACTATAGACTCAGCCAGCGGATAAGCTCTCACCATCCCGCTACACATCTCCCACCAAAATATCTAGGCCCTTTCCATCCATGACGTTATTGTGGATGATTTCATTGACATCCTGGCCAAACACATCCCCTGGTGTTCACTATGGAGAAGAATGATGTAGCTGTAGAGAGCAGGGAGGGGGATTGTGATATACTTAAACAAATCAGCATTGAAAGAGAGGAAGTATGAGATGTTTTAGCGGGCTTAAAACTGGATAAATCCCCAGGCCCAGATAAGATGTATCCCAGGCTGTTATGTGAAGCAAGGGAGGAGATAGCAGGGGCTCTGACACAAATTTTCAAATCCTCTCTGGCCATAAGAGACGTACCAGAGGATTGGAGGACGGCGAATGTGGTACCATTAATCAAGAAGGGAAGCAGGGACAAACCAGGTAATTAAAGGGCAGTGAGTCTAACATCAGTGGTAGGGAAACTATTGGAAAAATTCTGAGGGACAGGATTAATCTCCACTTGGAAAGGCAGGGATTAATCAGGGCTAGTCAGCATGGCTTTGTCAGGGGAAATTGTGTCTAACAAACTTAATTGCATTTTTTGAGGATGTGACTTGATGTGTAGATGAGGGTAAGGCCGTAGTCCACATGCACTTCAGTAAGACTTTTGATAAGTTCCGCATGGGAGATTAGTTAAGAAGATAAGAGCCCATGGGATCCAGGGTAATTTGGCAAATTGGATCCAAAATTGGCTTAGTGGCAGGAGGCAGAGGGTAATGGTCCAGGATTGTTTTTGCAATGGAAGCCTGTGACCAGTGGTGTACCACAGGAATCGGTGCACCACAGGAATCGGTGCTGGGACCCTTGCTGTTTGCAGTGTACATTATTGATTTAGACATGAATATAGGAAGTATGATCAGTAAGTTTGCAGATGAGACGAAAATTGGTGGTGTCGTAAATAGTAAGGAGGAAAGCCTTAGATTACAGGACGATATAGATGGGCTGGTAAGATGGCTGGAACAGTGGCAAATGGAATTTAATCCTGAGAAGTGTGAGGTGATGCATTTTTGGGGAACTAACAAGGCAAGGGAACATACAACGGATGGTAGGACCCCAGGAAGTACAGAGGGGTCAGAGGGACCTTGGTGCACTTGTCTATAGATCACTGAAGGCAGCAGCACAGGTAGATAAGGTGGTGAGGAAGGCATATGGGATACTTGCCTTTATTAGCTGAGGCAGAGAAGTTCAGAGCAGGGAGGTTATGATGGAGCTGTATAAAGTGTTAGTTAGGCCACAGCTGGAGTACTGGGTACACTTCTGGTTGCCACACTATAGGAAGGATGTGGTTGCACTGGAGAGGTTGCAGAGGAGATTGAGCAGGATGTTGCTTGGGCTGGAGCATTTCAGCTATGAAGAGCGACTGGATAGGCTAGGGTTGTTTCCCTTAGAACAGGGAAAGCTGAGGGGTGACCTGATTGAGGTATACAAAATTATGAGGGGCATTGAAAGGATAGATGGAAAGAAACTTCTTCCCTCAGCGGAGGGATCAATAACCAAGAGGCAAAGAATTAAGTTAGGAGCAGGAGGTTTAGAGGGGAAAACTTTTTTCAACCAGAGGGTGGTTGGAATCTGGAACACACTGCCTGAAGAGGTGGTAGAGGCAGGAACCCTCACAGTGGCGCAGTGGTTAGCACCGCAGCCTCACAGCTCCAGCGACCCAGGTTCAATACTGGGTACTGCCTGTGTGGAGTTTGCAAGTTCTCTCTGCGTCTGCGTGGGTTTCCTCCGGGCCAGAAGACTTGCTGGTTGATAGGTTAATTGGCCATTATAAATTGCCCCTGGTGTAGGTAGGTGGTAGGGAAATATAGGGACAGGTGGGGATGTGGTAGGAATATGGAATTCGTGTAGGATTAGTATGAATGGGTGGTTCATGATCAGCACAGACTCGGTGGGCCAAAGGGCCTGTTTCAGTGCTGTATCCCTAAACGAAACAGAACTAAACTAAAATATTTACAAAGATCACTTGAAATGCCAAAGTATATCAGTCTATGGGCCACGTGATGGAAAATGGGATTAGAATAGATAGGTGCTTAATGGCTGGCACAGACAAAATGGGCCGTTGGGCCTGTTTCTGTGCTGTATAACTCGATGACTCTAAATGAAGCCTCCCCACCTAGCTAAACCTTCCACCACAATCCCCATAGAGATTGACGTGGTGGCAGTGTGGCACTTTTCACCAGATCACACCTTGGCCTGACCCCCTCCTCCTCTTGCACTTTCTTCTCCTTTCACCAACTCCCGTTGCTCCACCCCTCTCACCTCTCAATCAAAATCCTCATTCTCACTGAGATATCTTCATTGCTTTACTCCCTCAGCCTCTGCATTGAATGACATCTCATTCTCGGTGATTTCAATCTCCATCTCAACTCATCATTCTCTCCCTCCTCTGAGTTCATTGCCCTCCAATCTTCCTTAAATCTCTCTCTCCAAAAACTTCCCAAATCATCTTCATGGCTGCAACCTTGACCACACCATCTTCCATGGTCTCAATTCAATCACAGATAAGGCCATCTCTGATCACCTCCTTGTATCACTCTCCACCCACATCCCCCTCCTACACCCCAACCCTACCTGCTTCTGTATCTGCCCCGGAAAAAGGACCATCCCAAATTCACTTCATTTTCCATAACATTTCCACAGCTACTGATTTGCTCAACTGCACCCTCACATCAATCTTTGAAAACCTCGCTCCAAATAAATCCATTTCTCTCTCTCACTCTGGTCATTTCCCCTGGTACGGCCCTCATCTCAGCTCCCATAATTCCGAGGGATGCAGAATTGATAGGATATGACACACAACTTGTTTAGCAACACGGCCAGGTCACAGAAAGCTCTATTGGGTCCTGTTCTCATTTGCTGAAACTGCTCACTATTCCTGGATCATCCTGCAATGAGAAGATAACCTCTGTCTTCTTTTCTCCACCGCACACCGGCTTCTTAAACTTCACACCACTGTCTCTCCACCCTCATCTCCAACAGTAAGTGTGAGGAGCTCATGGATTTCTTTGTCACTAAGATGAAACGATCCGATCAGATGCCTCTACCAATTCCACTGGCCCAAACTTGGTCTACAGCTTCCCCCCTCATAACTCTGATCTCACATCTTTCTCTCATGTCTATCCTAGCTCCCGTCATGCCCTCACTGAGCTCATCTTGAAGATGGGGCCCACCTGTTTTCCTTCAAATCTATTCCCACTAAGCTGCTGATCACCCAACTACCCCTCCTACTCCCCATGTTAGCTAACATTGTTAACAGTTCCTTCTCTTCAGGTTCTATCTCTGTCTCTCCTCTAAATCTGCCATCGTCAACCCTCTCCTCAAAAACACAAGTCTTTCCCCCTCCTTCTTTGCAAACTGCCACCCCATTTCCAAACTCCCTTTCCTCTCCAAAGTCTTTGAAAGTTTTGTCACCTCCCAAATCCGTGCCCGTCCTTCTCGGAACGCCATGTTTGAATCCAAACAATCAGGATTCCTCCTCTTGCACAGTAACAAAATCGACCTCATCAACATCACAAAAACATCCCTTGTGACTGTGACAATGGTAAACTATCCCTCCTCGTCCTTCTCGATCTGCTTGCACCCTTTGACACTTTTGAACACACCGGACTCCTCCAATGTCTCTCCACTGTTCTCCAGCTGGTTGGGACTGAACTCACCTGGTTCCATTCTTATCTATCTAATCATTGCCAGTCAATAACATGGTATTTTCAGTCAACTAGGGATTATAAATTTCAAAGGACATTAAACGCTGTGCTAATTCTAAGGGGAAAGTTGTAATTGTGATTGGGGCCAATTGACCAGTTAATGCTTTGAAATCTCCATAACATGGAAGTGGCCTCAGTAACCTCCTCCTCAGGAGGGACGGGTGATCCTGGTTCCCCTTCTCCCCTTCTCTCGGGTCTACCCCGTCTCCTCCGTGTTGTCGTTAGCATAGCAGGACAGACAGGCAAAGGCTCTCCTTCCCCACCATTATCCTCCTCTGAGGAGTCCTGTCCTGTCTCAGTATATCCCATGTGATACTCTGCTTTCGTGACGGCTGCTCCAACCGCCTGCTGCTTCCCCATCTGGTTCCGCAGTCTCTGAATGGTGGACCTGCACTGTGCATTGGTCTGTCTCTCGGTGGGGTCACTCCTGTAGCTCTCTAAAGACTCCCCATGATTCCTCTAACTTCTGGGTTAACTGGGTGTTTTCCTGATGAGAGTGACAATATGCCTCTCCGCCAACCCTAACCACTGCTGAGCTGCCCCAGCCTGTACGGCATTAAGTGCCTGTTCCTCAGAGTGGCAGTAGAGGATGCTAGCTGATTTTGTAACATTTCCAGCAGTTTCTGCTGCTGCTGGATCGGTTCACTTTGAGCTACCATCTGTTTCACCTGTGACTGTACCACTTCCTCATTGCACTGCACACAGTGTGAGTGTGATTAGATTTAAAACCCTGTCACTCTTCCAAAATTTTGCCAAGACCTGAACCTGGATAAACGCTACTCTTTCTTTATACAGGAACGTAGGAGCAGGAGTAGTCCATTCAGCCCAATGAGCCTGCTCCGCAATTCAACATGATCAAGGCTGATCATCCACTTCAATGCCTTTTTCCCACACTATACCCATATCCCTTTATATCATTAGTATTTAGAAATCTATCAATCTCTGCTTTAAACATACTCAATGACTGAGCTTCCACAGCCCTCTGGGGTAGAGAATTCCAAAGACTCACAACCCTCTAAGTGAAGAGATTTCTCCTCATCTCTGTCCTAAGTGGCTTCCCCCTTATTTTGAAATTTGTGTCCCCTGGTTCTAGACTCCCCAACCAGGGGAAACATCTTAGCTGCATCTACCCTGTCTATCCTGAGAAGTATTTTGAAGGTTTCAATGAGATCACCTCTCATTTTTGCAAACTCTGTAGAATACAAGCCCAGTTTCCCCAATCTCTTTTCATCGGACAGTCCCATTATCTCAGTAACAAATCTGATGAATCTTTGTTGCACTTGCTCTGTGGCAATAATATCCTTCCTGAGGTAAGGGGATGAAAAATGCACACAGGCGCAGTCTAACCAAGGTTTTATACAATTGAAGCAAGACTGCTGTGCTGTTCTTTGTTCTAACATCCCATGAGCCTTCTTCATTGCTAGCTGCACCTGCATGCTGGCTTTCAGTAACTTTTTGACAAAGACACCCAAGTCGCTTTGTACATCTACACTTTCTAATTTCTTCCTATTTAAGAAATACTCTGCACGTCTATTCTTCCTGCCAAAATGGATAACCTCACATTTTTCCACATTATATTCCATCTGCCACATTCTTGTCCACTCACTAAGTCTGTTCAAATCCCCTTGAAGCCACTTTGCATCTTCCTCAGAACACACATTCCCATCTAGTTTTGTGTCATCTGCGAACTTAGAAATATTACATTTGGTGCCCACATCCAAATCATTGATATATATTGTGAACAGCTGGTGCCCAAGTATTGATCCTTGCAGTGGCCACCAGTCACAGACTGCAATGCGAGAATGACCCGTTTATTCCTAAACTCTGCTTTCTGCCTGTTAATCAATCCTTAATCCATGCCAGTATATTACCTCCTATTCCATGTGCTTAAATTTTACGAACCAACCTCCTGTGGGGGACTTTAACAAAAGCCTTCTGAACGGAATGCGCTCATGTTTTTGTGTGTACTCTTCTCACAGGGATTGGATACTGTCTGGATTACATTTAGTGACCAACTTTTCCTCATATGTTTCCCAGAAACCCTTCTTTACACTGGCCTTTCACGACATAGCTTGTACTCACTGGGTCAGTTTAATCTACCAACCTTCCAAAGAGATTATCCCCGTAAGATTTATCACTGGCCAAACAATGTTCCTACATTTGTGAAACTTGCTTTAACTCCCTCGGTTTATGGACTCGTCCAAGTCCAGGGTTTCAGCATCACTTGTAAGATCTGGAGTTTGCTTTAATTTAATTGGAAGACTTGGTCAATTACAACTACAGTCTAAGTTGGGAGAGAAGATCTAAAAGGGACTTATAGCTCAGACTAGCTACAAAACCACACGGGTCCGAGTAGTTTTTCACAAGCTTTACAGACTTTATTGCATTTTCCACAATAAACACAAAATCATGATACTGAGCAAAGGGCAGTGGTGAGCAGTTGTGTTCACGATGGAACACCGGTCCTCAACCTCCAGTTAACTGCGATGCCTTGTCTCTTGATTGAAGTCTATCTTCTGTCTTCGTTTGGATGATGATGCGTGCTTTTGGGGACTTAGAAGTTCTTACTTTATACACCTTTCCCAGCTCGGTTCTGTGCCATATTAGGTAAAACCCCATTTCTGTTCATCTGATTGGTCCGTCATTAACTAACTGCTCATCCATGATGGTACTTTGACATTGTTTATATCATTGTCATTGTCATTGAGGGGGCTCCAGATTCATGTTTCCTTGCTGTATATTCATCAACAATGATCACTTAATGAGATTGATCCTGAAAGGGAGTATTTTTGAGAGTCAAGGGTGGTGTTGTTGTTGTATGGTGTTCCGACCTCTACCTTGTCGAGGCTCAACGCCAACTTTCAGACCCTTCTTCCCACCTCCCCCTGGACCATGACCCCAACACCGAACATCAAGCGACTGTCCACAGGACTGTCACTGACCTCATCTCTTCTGGAGATCTTCCCTCTACAGCTTCCAATCTCATAGTCCTGCAACCATGGTCAGCCTGCTTCTACCTCCTTCCCAAAATCCACAAACAGAACTGTCCCAGCAGACCCATTGTGTCAGCCTGCTCCTGCCCCACTGAACTTATTTCTTCCTATCTTAACACTATCTTTTCTCCGCTGGTCCAGTTTCCTCCCACCTGCATCCATGACTCTTCTGACACCCTACATCATTCTGACAATTTCCAGTTTCCTGGCCCCGACCGCCTCTTCTTCGCCATGGACATCCAATCTCTCGACACCTCCATCCCCGACCAGGATGGTTTGAGGGCTCTCCAATTCTTCCCTGAACAGAGGCCCAACCAGTCCCCATCCACCACCAACCTCCTCCGCCTGCCTGAACTTGTTCTCACATTGAACAACTTCTCCTTCAACTCCACTCACTTCCTTCAAGTGAAAGGTGTTGCTGTAGGTACCCACATGGGTCCTAGTTATGCCTGTCGTTTTGTGGGATATGTCGAACATTCCTGGTTCTAGTCCTACTCAGGCCCCTCCCCCAACTCATCTTCCGGGACATTGATAACTGTATCGGTGCCGTTTCCTGCTCCCGTCTGGAACTGGAAAACTTTGCTTCTAATTTCCACCCTTCTCTCACCTTTACCTGGTCCATCTCTGACACTTCCTTTCCCTTCCTCGACTTCTCTGTCTCCATCTCTGGGGATAGGCTGTCTACTAATATCCATTATCAGCCCACCGACTCCCACAGCTCCCTCGACTACACTTCTTCACACCCTGCCTCCTGTAAACACTCCAATCCATTCTTCCATTTTCTCCGTCTCCGATGCAACTGCTCTGGTGATGCTACCTTCCACAACAGCACTTCTGATACGTCTTTCTTTTTCCTCAACCGAGGATTCCCCCCATTGTGTATGACAGTGCCATCAACTGTGTCCAGAGCATTTCCTGCACCTCGACACTCACCCCTTCCCCTCCCTCCGAGAACAGTGACAGGGTTTCCCTTGACCTCACTTTCCACCCCATCAGCCTCCATATCCAAAGGATCATCATCCACCATTTCCACCACCTCCAGCCACCTACCGAATGCATCTTCCCCTCCCTTCCCCTGTCAGCATTCCGAAGGGATCATTTGCTCCGCGACACCCTGGTCCACTCCTCCATTACCCCTTACTGCCTTCCAGTTTTTGCTACTAAAGTGGGTAACCTCACATTTATCCACAGTATACTGCATCTGCCATGCATTGGCCCACTCACTCAACTTGTCCAAATAACCCTGAAGCCTCTCTGCATCCTCCTCACAACTCACCCTCCCACCCAGTTTTGTGCCATCTGCAAATGTGGAGATATTACATTTAGTTCCCTCATCTAAATCATGAATGTATATTGTGAATAGCTGGGGTCCCTGCGGTACCACACTAGTCACTGCCTGCCATTTGGAAAATGACCCATTTATCCCTACTCTTTGTTTCCTGTCCGCCAACCAATTTTCTATCCATCACAATACATTACCCCCAATCCCAAGCGCTTTACTATTACACGCTAATCTCTTATGTGGGACTTTGTCGAATGCCTTTTAAAAATCCAAATAAACCACATCCACTGGCTCCCCCTCATCAACTCTACTAGTTACATCCTCGAAGAATTCTAGTAGATTTGTCAAGCATGATTTCCCTTTCGTGAATCCATGCTGACTGTGCCCGATTCTGCCACTGTTCTCCAAGTGCTCTGCTGTAAAATCTTTGATAATGGACTCTAGAATTTTCCCACTACAGATGTCAGGCTGCCTGATCTATAAATCCGTGTTGACCCTGCCCAATCCGACCATTATCTTCCAAGTGTCCTGTTACCACATCCTTTACAATAGATTCAAGCATTTTCCCTGCTACTGACGCCAGGCTCACAGGTCTGTAGTTCCTGGTTTTCTCGCTCCCTCCTTTCTTAAATAGTGGCGTTGCATTTGCTACCTTCCAATCTGCAAGAACTGTTCCAAAATCTATCGAATTTTGGAAGATGATCACCAACACATCCACTGTCTCTTCAGCCACCTCTTTCAACACTCTGGGATGTCGATCATGAAGTCCACAGGATTTACCAACTTTCGGTCCCATGAGTTTCTCCAGTACTTTTTTTTACGAATATGCTTTTTTTCAGTTCCCCGTTCTCACTAGTACCTTGGCTCTGCAGAATTTCTGGGAGGCTTTTTATATTTTCCTCCATGAAGACAGACACAAAGTATTTATTTAGTTTCTTTGCCATTTCCTTATTGCCCAATATTAAATTTCCCTGTCTCTCCCTGCAATGGGCCCCCATTTTTCTTTGTTAATCTTATCCTTTTTACATACCGATAAAAACTTTTACAGCCCATTTTTATGTTCCTCATTAGTTTACTTGCATATTCTATTTTCCCTTTCTTTATCAGTTTCTTGGTCCTCCTTTGATGAATTCTGAAATGCCTCCAATGCTCACGCTGACTACTTTTTTGGCAATGTTACAAGCCTCTTTCTTTGGCCTCATGCAATATTGAATTTACTTGTTAGCCACGGTTTGGATCATTTTTCCTGTCGGGTTTTTGTGTTCAAAGGAATGTATAGTTGTTGTAAAGCATGTATTAATTATTTAAATGCTACCCATTGCCTGTCTACCGTCATACCTTTTAATGAAAAGGTTTGGACCAAAAGGGAAATAAAATCTACATTCACGACCCATCAGCTTGTCCATAACAGCTTTCAAGGCTTCGAGCTGATTTGTTGGTACTGTGTCTGCATCACTCACTACTCCTGAAACTCCTGAAAGGACAAAGACAGTTAAAAATCTTACAAGGAGACAGAATATGCTAACTCCAAAAGATTATACAACAGTCAGTTTATGTGAAATTAAATTTCAATTGCAACAAAAGCTTTTCATTACAGCCCCTGGAATTTTGCTGCGTAAATCATTTCTCACAGACAAGAGTCCCAATGGTAGGTAACCACAGAAAACGAGGATCTGATAGGTCAATAAATGCGTTGGAGACGGGGAAGGATGCAGAGCAGGACAGTTGGGTATTTTTAGTGCCGATGGCAAAATTTTGAAGCCCAACAGGGGATTGAGTGTGCCATAGAATCTTACAGCACAGAAGGAGGTCATTCTGCCCATCATGTCTGTGCTGGCTCTTTTAAAGAACTATGCAACAAGTCCCACTCCGCTGCTCCTTCCCCATCAGTCTACACATTTCTCTTTTTCAAGCATTTATCCAATTCCCTTTTGAAACTTGTTATTTAATCTGTTTGGCACAAAGTTAAATATTAATCAACTGCAAAGGAACCTGTGTAATGTGTCAATATAATTACACTGACATAAAATTATCCTTATTTGTTTGCCCAGCATAGTCGGAGTAGAAGTTGCTTCACACACTGAAGCAAGAGCTTTTTTGCTCATACCTGTCTGTCATAATTTTTTCTCAAGGAGTTGGATGATTCTCTGTAGTTTAATTTATGGGATAGCTGTCTGTTTTTCTCCACCAGAGCCTGGCATTCCTACTTTTTTTGTCTAGAACTGGGAGGAATACAGACCAGGCTGCCCAACTTCCCTTGCTGAAGAAAATCAATTGAGGCCAAATTACACTAGAATCAAGGCACTGAGTCTCAGTATCTTCAACTTCAGCACTAAGCTGGGGGCTGGTTTACTTCCATAAAAATGTTCAAGAAACAGCATTGGATGGGTTTTCAAATTATTTTAATTTGAATTAATAGATAATTCAAACTTGCTCAACTCAGATGAAGGGTTGATTCTATTGAGAAGCGTCTATTACAACTCAGCACTGTCTGCAATTCTAAGGTTTTTGGATTTTATTTAGGGAGTTGGAAAGTAAACAGACTAAAGTTAAACACTAGACAATGCAAAACAATATTATATCAATAGCATGGTTATCAGACTCAGCACAATAGCTTATCATTGATAAAATCAAAAAAATATAGTTTTGAACAAGATTATAGCTGAATAATTTGGAAAAGCATGAAGCAGCTATTCAGTTTGTGAAGTCTCGGCTGTCGGTACGTACAGTTAGTTTTACATTCATTTTTGTTTTAGCACAGTGCTGCGATCAGAGCCTTCAGAATAAAGTTCACTGAAATCATTGGACAGACATTTGAAAAAAGTTTGAGAGTGTCAACCAGCTCTTCATTGAAATTCAGAATAAATGTTGTGTTTGCTGCAGCCATTTATCTGGTTGTGGTAATGTACAGTGGCATCGTGTTAATGTCACGTAGCTAGTAACCTGGTGTTCCAGGATAATAACCGGGGGAAATCGGTTCAAAACCCACTGCTGCAGCTGATTGAATTTGATTAAATTAAAAAAAACAATGTAAATGCTGGTTTCAGGAATGATACCATGAAGTTATCATTGATTTTTATAAAATCCATCTGATTCGCTAATATCCTTCAGAGAAGTAAATCTGCCATCCATACCTGGTCTGGCTGAAATGGAACTCCAGACCCACAGCAATAGGGTTGATTCTTCATTGTGCTCTGAAATAGTTTAGTAAGACACTCAGTTGTGAAGGGAAATTAGAGATGAGCAACAAATTCTGAAAGAATAAAAAAAAAATCTGAACAGATCCGTGGGATGGTATTAATCAGTCACTGAATATTCACTGAGTATTCATCACCTGGACAGCTCTTGGCTTTCATTAAGTTGCCTTTAAAGATGTGTGTTTCTCAGTAGTGTCATTTGTGATATTGCTTTGGTTTGTGCACAACTCCCACAGCTGATGTGTAGCACCGTGATCACACAGTGGTTAGTACACTGAGTTGTGGCTGCATCAACGTCTGTTCTCTGCTGCACATGTTAACAGAACACAGTGAAAAATCAATCTATTCCAACCGGAAACAAATTGTTGTTCATGGAAAATAATTTGCTCCTTCAAATCCTCGCGCTCTCACATGCCTGTGCTTGATGCTCCATAATTCAAACCCTTCTCTTCTCCCAGCTTCTCCTCCTTTCACAGTCAATATCCCTCCTTTACTTTCCTCCTTCCATTCCATTGTCATTTTCCTGCAGTATTGCCTCATCGAACATCCATTCTCAATATTACGCCGTTAGGTTTGCTCTGCTCCCACTGCTGTTCCTGGGGATACAGGTCCCATTCACACCAATGTTCATTTGTGTCTTGAATCCCGATACATTTCTATCCATGGGACCACTTGTTGAACAAGCTGTGAAAGCAGAGCCGGCCTTTAGAGGGACAGCGGCCCGGCAGCTCATGATACTTTCTTGGGGAATATTGTGATGGGGGAATACTAACTGAAGACTGGCTTCTGTTTCCCTGGTAGTTGGCACTTTTCTCTAAACAGTTGAGGTGATGAGTAACGGGCAGTGCCACATAGCTGCCAACGAGGGCTCAAATGTGCCATTTTGTCAAGATCGGTCAGTGCAGCAAGATGCAAAACATCCTGTCTTCATCTTAATCGATCTGTTGAAAGGTGTGATTGAAAGAAATGGAGAATAAATGAACAGAATGCTAGTGACAGAAAAGGAGCAATTCCAGGAGATTGGTCATGAGTCAAAGGTCTTTAAAATGTCCATGTGCTGTGATCAGAAACAGCAGAATTTAAAACACGTGTGAAGGAAAGTAAAGAGTGATCTTGGATATGAGAAGAAAACAGGAAAGTTGTGTCTGAAGCTGTGTCCTTGAGGCAGGCTGCGTGTTGTCAGGAAACTGTTATAGTGAAAGCACAAACAACAACAACTTATATTTATATAGCACCTTTAACATAAAATATCCCAAGTAGCTTAACAGGAGAGTTAAAAAGCAAAATTTGACACTGAGCCACATAAGGAGATTTTAGGGCAGAAGACCAAAATCTTGAACAAAGAGACAGGTTTTGAGGAATGTTTAAAAGGATGAAAGTGAGGTCGAGAGGCGGAGAGGTTTAGGGAGGGAATTCCACAGCTTAGAGCCCAGGCAGTTGAAGGCACGGCCGCCAATGGTGGAGCGATTAAAATCGACGATGCTCAAGAGGCCAGAATTAGAGGAGTGCAGATATCTCGGAGGTTTGTGGTACTGGAGGAGATGACAGAGATAGGGAGGGTCGAGGCCATGGAGGGATTTGAAAACAAGGAGGAAAATGTTAAATCAAGACGCTGCTTGACCGGGAGCCAATGTATGTCAGCAAGACCAATTTCTGCTGATCCAGTACTGGATGTCGCACAAGGGGTCTGACAATTTAACAAGGGTGGAAGAGTCGGGAGAGGTGATGGTGAGGGAGAGCTGGGTGTCATTAGTGTAAAAGTGGAAACTAACACTGCTTTTGGATGATGGAATGGAACATGAACACCTGAGGAACAGCGGTGCTGACTGAGCAATGTTAAAGGCCTAAAAACATGAAAGTGAATGTTACAGGAGGCTTAGCTGAAGAGAAATGAAATGGAAGTTTGTCAGTATTAATGGTGGAAGGAATAAGCTGAGAGAAGGGGTGGGTTTGAATGTTGGAGCCTGAAGCACAGGCTTGTGATAGTGCGAGGATGTAAAGGGAGTCAATAGGTTTTCTCCATCCAGAAGAAATACATCTTCACGTTGTAAAGATTGACTATTTGTTGCGTTCAATTATGGTCGTTGGCTGGAGGAAGAGACCTCTGTTATCTCACAGGGGCCAAGGGGGCCGGAGACTTTCTGGCCGGGCGTTGTCCTTTCCGTCCGGTACCGGCGGGTCATCCTCATCAGTCCCAGAATCCTCCTCCTCCTCTACTTCTGTAATCTTTACCTCACCAACACCCATCACACACACAACACCCCTGTACACCTGCAACTTCTCTCTCAGTCTCTATCTCACTCTGACACTCAGTGTGATCTGCTTTCATGCCTGTCTCTTTGTGCTGTTGGTGTATAACACGGTGCAGCCTTCATGTCCTCAGCCTCTTGTTCTGCTCTGTCTGCCCTCTGGCACTGCTCTGCTTCCCGTGCAGCCCATTCATCACACTGGTGCTGATTGTTAACACACTGGCTTTCCAAAAATTGAGTTCTGTTTAACCACCGCTCCCTTTCCAGCTCAAATTGTTCACTGTTCTTTTTCCTCATCTCTCTCTCTTCCTCTCGCTATTTCATTAACCCATTAATAACCACATCCCATTCACTGAGCTTCTTTATCTCTCTCCTCCGGCTCCTGCTTGAATTTTGTTTTCGCAGCCTCATCTTTCCTGTGCTGCCACTGATCTGCCATCAGCCAAACTGGGCCTTCATCAAGATCTGCTTACAAGTGGACCCCTGTGTCCACTGTTCTGCCTCACCTACCGGATCATCACCCTCCAGGATAACCCGAACACACCGACTGCTTAAGAGGTAATTTCCCTGCCAAGTACTTTGTGACAAACCCATCCATAGTATTTTCTGCCATTTCTTTATCTTCAAAACTCCTGGCTGGCTCGCCACTTGTAACACCTCTGGTCTAATGGTTCTTGTCTTTACTCCTCATATCAATGTCACGCAATGACTTGGATACTGTTTCAGGAAATGTGATTCACCTTTATTAAAACTCGAAGCAATGGTACATACTCACAATGACACTGGTTGCTTCGGAATCCCGCGAGCTCGGGTCAGTCTCAGGTCAGTCCTTCAACAGATCTCCAGGCATGACTTCAGAGTGGCTGACCAGGTCACTCTACCGACTGCAGTAACAATGTCTTTGAGGGCTGTGACTTTATACAACTTCCTGACTCCAGCCCTTAGTATATCAGGTAATCCGTGAAATCGGATCATCCAGTTGGGTTAATAATCCCACCCTGGCCATCCAGGACCACCCCCACGTGGTCATATCCTGACCTCAGCAGGGGCGGGGGGAAGGGGGTGTCTCCGGTTGTATGCCAATAATGGGTGTGATTACTGTATCCTGGGGCAGGAAGAAGGCCATTCACACATTCCCGAGTGGCCATTGTCTGTAGGCAAGGTCTCTGTGGCAATTCACCATCTCAGGGACATGTCCTGATATGTTTGTGTGTGTTTTTTTATTTGTTCATGGGATGCAGGATTCACTGGCCAGGCCACAATTATTGTCCATCTCTAATTGCCCTTGAGAAGGTGGTGGTGAGCTGAATTCTTGAACCGCTGCAGTCCATGTGGTGTAGGTGCACCAACAGTGCTATTAGGAAGGGAGTTCCAGGATTTGGAGTTCCAGCGACAGTGAAGGAGCAGCAATATAATTCCAAGTCAGGATGGTGTGTAGCTTGGAGGGAAACATTCAGATGGTGATGTTCCCATGTATCTGCTATTCTTGTCCTTCTAGGTGGTAGAGGTTGCAGGTTTGGAAGGTGCTGTCTGAGGATCCTTGGTGCATTGCTGCAGTGCATCTTGTAGATGGTGTACACACTGTTGCCACTGTGTGTCGGTGGTGGAGGGACTGAATGTTTGTGGATGGGGTGCCAATCAAGTGGGCTGCTTTGTTCTGGATAGCGTCAAGCTTCTTGAGTATTATTGAAGCTGCACCCATCCAGGCAAGTGGAGAGTATTCCATCATATTCCTGACTTGTGCCTTCTGGATGGTGGACAGGCTTTGGGGAGTCAGGAGGTGAGTTACTCGTAACAGGATTCCTAGCTTCTGACCTGCTTTTGTAGCCATGATATTTATATTGCTACTGCAATTAAGTTTTTGGTCAATGGTAACCTCCAGGATGTTGATAGTGGGGGATTCAGTGATCATAATGCCATTGAATGTCAAGGGGCACAGGTTAGATTCTATCTTTTTGGAGATGATCATTGTCTGGCACTTGTATGGCGTGAATGTTACTTGTCACTTATCAGCCCAAGCCTGGATATTGTCCAGGTCTTGTTGCATTTCTCCACGGACTGCTTCAGTATCTGAGGAGTTGTGAATGGTGCTGAACGTTGTGCAAGATTTCTGTTTTAGTTAAAACTGTCCCACTAATAATGTCTTCAGTCAGAGTTCTCCCTTCGAAGCTCCATCTTCCAACCACCATGAGATAAACTCTGCCCACAGGACTTCACCACAGCCAGCTTTCATTAAAATGAAAGAAATAAAAGCACGGTTTACATGATAAAGAATGATTAATACAATTTAGGTAAATAATGCATTGGCTTACACATGTCACACAAATGCCAGGCAATGACCATTTCCAACAAAAGAGAATCGATCCATCTCAGCTTAAGATTTAACATCATTACCATTGCTGAATTTCCCACCATCAACATCCTGGGGGTGGGGGAGGGGAGCAGTCACCATTGATCAGAAACTTAACTGGACCAGTCATATAAATACTGTGGCTACAAGAGCAAGTCAGAGGCTGGAATTCTGTGGTGAGTAACTCACCTCCTTACTCCCCAAAGCCTGTCCACCATTGACAAGGCACATGTCTGGAGTGTGTTGGAACACTCTGCACTTGCCTGAATGAGCACAGCTGCAACAACACTCAAGATGTTTGATACCATCCAAGACAAAACAATCAGGTTGATCAACACCCCATCCACCACATTAAACATTCATTCCCTCCACCACTATTAGACAGTAACAGTATTGTGTACCCTCGAAAAGATGCACTGCAGCAACTTGCCAAGTCTCCTTTGACAGCACTTTCCAAATACACAGCCTCTACCACCTTGAAGAACAAGGGCAGCAGGCACATGGAATACCATCACCTGTAAGTTCCCCTCCAAGTCTCACACCATCCTGACTTGGAACTATATTGCAATTCATTCATTGTCACTGGTCAAAATCCTGGAACTCCCTTCCTAACAGCACTGTGGGTGCACCAACCCTCCATGGATTGCAGCGGTTCAAGAGAGCAGCTCACCACCACCTTCTCAATGGCAATTAGAGATGGGCAATAACTGCTGGCATTTCCATTGATGATCCCATGAACAAAAAAAAAAGTTTTCTTGGAAAGCAAAATTTATTCAGTATTTCTTCTGAATGAGTGTACATTAACTGGAATTCTCAGAGTGTGATTGTACTGACTTTTACGAGGTCTGGGGGAATGCTTCAGTATTCAAAATAATCCTGAGAATTGACTTAATATCACAAGCTCCAATATTGATTCAATATCGAGAATCTTATTTGGAAGTCTGACCATACAGTCCATATTTAGACTGTAACCCATATATAGGCAATAATCTGACCTTCATATAACTTCCGGATTTCACTCGCTATACCAGCCTCTGAACTCGAACAACAGTTCATGATGCTCCGTGCTGACTCCATCCTGTCTCCATCATCGTTATCCCACCACGGGACCTTTGTCTTTAACTCTGGACTCTTTCCTGTTATCTCCTGTTTCCCGTCTACTGTCAGATTTTATGTTCACTATTGTTATGTAACCAGATCTATGTAACTTGAGGTTTCCCTGAGTCCATTCGCGGGTGCATTTTAGTTGCCGCTCTGGACCCGAGCCCGTCACTCCCTTTTCTTTCTTTTTAACTTCTTTTCTTTTTACTCCTCCCAGCCTCCTTTCACTTATTCCCCTCGCAGATACTCTACCCTCCCAATTTCCCACTCAAACCTTTCCGTACTCCTCAATAATCCTGCTCTCCTGTCACTGTCCCAGGCTGAGCTCCCTCTGGGATGAGTCTGCAGCTTCCCTCTGTGCCTCTCTTGGCTTCCTCCGAAGACATCATCAAGACACTCAGTGCTGGCTCATTATGAGCATGAACCCCAATTACCCCATCTTATTCCTTCTAAAAGTTTACTAACCAGAATACCAATTGTTATAATCAAGCTATTATAAATTAACAACTGATTTATTATTATAAACTAACATTTAGCTTTATTAGAACCCTTCTTTGTGGGATGGTAAATTGGGAAAACTGAGGAAATAAGGACACATTATGGAGAAGATGTCAAGGTAGAGGGATTCTGGGAGAATATGTCATGTTTTAAATGCTGACTTGCGGTAAAATGATGAGGCTCAGAGAGCAGACAGTGAAACAGCTCCTCTGAGAACAAATGTAGATCTGTCTCGGAATGAGATAAGGAACCTCGGATTGTAAAAGCATGAAATTCTACAGTCAACAAAAAGAGGTATTACCTATGTAAATCCGAAAGGTTATCAACAGGCAAAGAATGATCCTTGATTGGTTAAGAAGGCATCCTTAAACACAAAGCTAAGGATGATTGGTGTCGGGAGGGTTAATTGGAAAGCAGCCAGGATAAAAGATGTCTTGTCTCTGTCCCTGTACAGCAGGCAATTTTCAAACAGCAAGAGAAAAGAGCGAGAGAGAGAGAAACCAAAGTAACTTGAAGACTAGAAGCTGCAAGAGCAACCATTTGTATGCTCTACCACCCAGTCTCTAATAGGGGTGGTATCTGCATTAAACTGTTAATCACTGCCTCAGCTTGTGACTAATAGTTAATCTGAAAATTGAATAAACTTGTCTTTATTTATTTATTTAGAGATACAGCACTGAAACAGGTTCTTCGGCCCACTGAGTCTGTGGCGACCATCAACCACCCATTTATACTAATCCTGCATTCCTACATGTCCCTATATTCCCCTACCTATACTAAGGGCAATTTAAAACGGCTAATTTACCTATCAACCTGTAAGTCATTGGCTGTGGGAGGAAACGGAAGCACCCAGCAAAAACCTGCACAATCACAGGGAGAACCTGCAAACTCCACACAGGCAGCACCCAGAATTGAACCCAGGTTGCCGGAGCTGTGAAGCTGCAGTGCTAACCACTGCACCACTCCTTACCGTCATCTGACTAATGACAAATCACAACAAAAACTTTGCTGTCAAGTCTGTTCCTGCCTTAGAAGGGGGCATTAAATCCCAACAATCTTATCTTATCTTCCACCCCTGTCTCCTCCACCCTCACCTCCAACAATAAGTTCTGAGAACTCATTGACTTCTTTGTCACTGAGATTGAGACCATCTGATCAGCTGCCTCTGCCATGTTCCTCCTTTCCACAAGCCCACCAGGCCAACTTCCCCTAAACTCCCCACTGCCTTAGCTCTGAACAACTCACATCTTTCACTGGTTCTCTCCTATCTCCCCTCGTTCCATTTCTGAGTTCATCTCATTCATGAGACCCACCTCCTGATCCTATTCAATAAACCGCTGACCAAACAACGTCCCTCCTGGTCCCCATATTAGCCGATATTGTTAATGGTTCTCTCTCTTCTGGTGCTGTTCCTCTCTCCTTCAAATCTGCAGTTATCATCCCTCTCCTCAAAAAATAACCCTCACCTCACTGTCCTTGCAAACTACCACCCCATATCTAACCTCCTTTCCTCTCCAAATTCCTTGAAGGATCGTCATGTTCCAAATCCATGCCCATATTTCCTGGAACTCCATGTTTGAATCCCACCAATCAGGCCTCCACCCCTGCCATAGTATCAACTCAACTCTTGTCAAAATCCCAAGTGACATCCTATGTGACTGTGACAAAGATTTTCTATCCCTAATCATCCTTCTTGACTGTCTGCAGCCTTTGACATGGTTGACCACAGCATCCTCCTCCAACACCTCCCCACTGTCATCAGAACTGGGAAAACTTAGAAATGTAATAGGTTTTTAGCAGGTGAAATGGGAAGGTTGAAAAATAACAAAATGAATGGTCTGCGATAAGGTGGAAGATGAGAGATTAAATGACAAAAGAGTTGGTGGAGCAGAGCCAAAGGGAGTGGTAATGGGACCAGTAAAGAAACAAAAGATGTGTCCAGAGAAGGTGTAAATATTAGAATGATGTACAGCTGCTGTCAGAAAGTAAAAACAAGAGATTAACAACAGTAAGACTGAAACATGCAAAGAAAAGTCAAAAGAAATGGGGCAGAGATTATGCTCTTAAATTGTTGAACTCACTGTTGAGTCTGGAAGGCTGTAAAGTGCCTAATCAAAAGATGAGATGCTGTTCCTTGAGCTTCCATTGAGCTTCATTGGAACACTGCAGTACGCCAAGGACAGAGAGGTCAGTGTGAGAACAAGGTGGAGAATTAAAATGGCAGGTGACTGGAAGCTCGGTGTCAGTCTTGCAGACGGAATGGAGGTGTCCTGCGTTCGGTCTCCCCAATGTAGAGCAGTCAGCATTGTGAACAGTGAACACAGTTTACTGAATTGAAATAAGTACACATAAATTGCTGTCTCGCCCGGAAGGAGTGTTCTGCGACCTTGGATGGTGAGGACAGAGGAGGTTAAACGGCAGGTTTTACATCTCCTGTGTTTGCATAGAAAGGTGCTGTGGGAAGGGAAGGTGGTGCTGGGGGTGATTGAGGAGAACAGCAGAGTGTAGCAGAGAAAACAGTCCCCTCAGAATGCTGAAAGGGGAGAGTAAGATATCTTTGGTGGTGGCATCACGCTGGACATGGCAGAAATGGTGATGGATAATCCATTGAATACAGAGGCTGGTAGGGTGGAAGGTGAGGACAGAGAGAACCCTATCATGTCTCTGGGAAGGAGGGGAAGGACTGACAGAAGAAGTGCTGGAAGTGGGACAGAGACAGTCGAAGGCCCGGTTTTTCATGGTGGGGGAATTTTTGGTTAAGGAAAAAAGGAAGACATATCAGAAGCACTGGAAGGTTACATCATTAGAACACGTGCAATGGAGAAGGCGTGCTGTGAGAATAGAATGGAGTCCTGACAGGAAGCAGGGTGTGAGCAAGTGCAGTTGACGTAGGTGTGGGAGTCACTGAGCTTCTGATAAATATTTTTTGAAAGCCTATACCCAGCAGAAATGGAGACAGAGAAGTCAAGGAAGGGAAGGGAAGAGTCGGAGATGGATTATGTGAAGGTGAAAGAAAGATGGAACTTGGAAGCAAAGTTGATGATGTTTTACAGTTCAGGATGAGAGCAGGAAACGTCACTGATACGATCATCAATGTACCAGAAAAAGAGGTGAGCGAGAGGGCCTGCGTCGGACTGGAACAAGGAATGAAAACAGAAAGTGCTGGAAATACTCACCAGGTCGACAGCACCTGTAGAGATAGAGACAGAGTTAACATTTCAGGTCTGTGACCTTTCATCAGAACAAGGAATGTTGCACATATCCCACAAAAAGGCAGCAGAGCTAGGACCCATGGCTGTTTGTACCTCTGTGACATCACCCAACTTCGCCCGTCTCAGCTCATCTGCCAGTGAAACCCTCATTCATGCCTTTGTTACCTCTCGAACTTATCATTCCAACACATTCCTGACAGATCTCCCTCATTCTACTCTCCTTAAACTTGAGGTCATCCAAAACCCTGCTGCCTGTGTCTGAACTTGCACCAAGTCCTGTTCCCCGATCACCCCTGTTCTCACTGATCTACATTGACTCCTTCTCAAGCAATGTCTTGATTTTAAAATCCTCATTCTTGCTTTCAAATCCCTCCATCGCCTCACCCCTCCCTATCTCTGTAATCTTCACCAGCCCATAAACCCTCCAAGATATCTGTGCACTTATAATTCTCGCCTCTTGAGCATCCCCAATTTTAATCTCTCCACCATTGGTGGACTTGCATTCAGCTGCTTAGGCCCGAGGCTCTGGAACTCCCTCTCTTCATCTCCCAGCCTCTCCACCTCACTTTCCTCCTTCAAGACATTCCTTAAAGCCGAGCTCTTTGTGCAAGTTTTTTGTCATATGACCTTATATCTCCTTTTGCGGCTCGGTGTCAAATGTGATTTTAAAATGCTCATGTGCAGCATCTTGGGACTTTTTAAAAATTATGTTCAAGGCACTATACAAATGCAAATAGAGGAGGAGAGGTGACTTAATAGAGACATATAAGATAATCAGAGGGTTGGATAGGGTGGATAGTAAGAGTCTTTTTCCTCGGATGGTGATGGCAAACACGAGGGGACATAGCTTTAAGTTGAGGGGTGATAGATATAGGACAGATGTCAGAGGTAGTTTCTTTACTCAGAGAGTAGTAGCGGCGTGGAACGCCCTGCCTGCAACAGTAGTAGACTCGCCAACTTTAAGGGCATTTAAGTGGTCATTGGATGGACATATGGATGAAAATGGAATAGTTTAGGTCAGATGGTTTCACAGGTCGGCGCAACATCGAGGGCCGAAGGGCCTGTACTGCACTGTAATGTTCTAATTCAAATAGTTGTTGTTTATCGACTGTCATCTTGTCATTCCACACAGAAGGAGTCTGTGCCATCTTTTTGAAAGAGAGATTTAATTATTCCCTCTCTGCTGCTATTTCCCCATAGCCATGCAAATATCTCCTTTTCAATATATATCCACTTCCTTTGGAAAGTTACTATTGGATCTGCTTCCTACTTTCTCAGATACTGCAGTCCAACCCACAACAAATCACTGCATCAAATTTCTCATCATATCCTCTATGGATTGTTTGCCAATTGTTCTGAATCTGTGTCATCTGGTTTTTGACCCTCCTGCCAGTGGAAACAGTTTCTCCCTCTCAATACTGTTAAAAATCACTCATGAGTTTGAGTGTCTCTGTTAAAGCGACACTAACTATTCTCTGTTTGATGGAGAACCATCCCAGTTTCTCTTGTCTCTTCACATAACTGAGATCCCAGGTCAAAATTCAAGAATTAGGTGTTTTTTTGGTGGGGATCCCAAGGAAGTGACTCTGCCTCTGGAAATGAGTAATTTTGGATGGTTTCCCAGGAATTGAGCCACCATCTCCAGTAAGTCCGATGTAATTGTAAATATTTATTTTGTCACAAATGATTGCATCACTAATTATAGAGATAGGGCCCTTAGAACCAATAACATGGGTCTCTGGATGGGAATCAATACTTGTGGGGAATCCTCAGAAATATTTCAATGTTTCGGGCAGCTACATGGCCACAAATGACTATTGGTAGGGTCAATGGTTGTGTATTTCTTGGTGCAATTCCGGATACCGTGTGCACAATCTTTCGGGTCTGGGAGTGTGACAGAATTTTAAGGGCTTTGGAAGTAGAATGATGTTTAACCCAGAAATGAGTAAAGAATATTCTCGGGCTATACCACATGGTTTGGTCTCACCGGCTGAGTTTAGAGTCCACCCTGTGAATTGGATAGAAATTCTGAAATTACAGAACATATTATATCACAGAAATATCAGAAAACCTGTAAATAAATCTGTTCTCACTGCACCCAATGCTGTCAGATTGCAGATTTCACCCAGTCTGTTCTTCCCTGGACTCTGGGGAGATTCACTTTCCATTGTGCAATAACTGGCTAAATATAATTTATGATATTGCAATGTGTTGTGTAAAAGAGATTAATGGAATCTTTTTGTTCAGTCACTGTAATTAAGTAACTCTTTGCCTCATAATTATGTCAATGGAGATTTCTCCTGCCTTACATAAGGGACTTTGTTCAGTTACAGAGTCAGTAAGAGTTTGGTCTTCAGCACAAACCGGGATCAATATTCCGCAGAAATTGAAAGAATGAATCGGGTTCATACACTGGAACATATGGTCATGAGGATTCTTCTGAATTTCGAGGATATTTGTTATCCCACCCTCGCTGCTATTGGCGTTCCTGGTAAGTTTTATGCCCAGGTATTAATACTGTAACTGCGTTAACTCTGTTCCTGACTGTCAGTTGCTGTTGGGTTAACTGTAAACACAGTCTTCGTTATGCAAGTTTCCACATCCAACAAGTCTGTGTATTCGGTTTATTCTCCTTGCTGTGTGACTGAAAGTACATTGTTCCCACGACAATGTTACTGGGTGATTTATTTGATGAACAGTCTGCTCTCTGCATTGAGTCCTGGGAGTAGATTGTACTCTTTACCATCTGGGTATTAAACAGCACCTGAAGAGGGCGGTGGAATAAAAAGTGATGAAGAAGGATTGCACGTCCTTTACAGAACCAGCCTGATATTCATTGCACTGAGTTTAAGAGGAGGATAATCAGGCGGGTTTTATTCTTGGTGGTCTGTGCCCCCACCCTGATTATCATTGTGCACACCGGGCAGGAGCTGCTGAATTGATATCTGGTGTACATATGGCTGTGAAGATCATTTAAGGTTTGCTGGATAAGATTAATGATCTCACGTTGCAGTTGATGATAAATCATTCCAACTGATTTTACTTCCAACTGATTGTAAATGGAGTAATGTGGGAAGTAGATTCCTTTCTCATTTTTTGATTCATATTCTCTCGAGTAAGTAGAAATCTATTCAGTTCTCACCCAGGTGGAAAGCA
The DNA here is from genome assembly GCF_036365525.1 of Heterodontus francisci. Lineage (NCBI taxonomy): Eukaryota > Metazoa > Chordata > Chondrichthyes > Heterodontiformes > Heterodontidae > Heterodontus > Heterodontus francisci. The sequence goes on along the minus strand of NC_090410.1, from coordinate 24,598,719 downwards.
CCAGATTAATATTGTCCCACTTCCATCCTGATACATTCTCAAACCCGAGGGAGCAAATCTCAGCATCAGTTACAGCATCAGCCCTTTGATAGTGACTGTGCATCAGAACAGCTTTGTAATATAAGGGAGCTTAAAAGATCAGCAGCAGAGAGACAGAGTGAGAGGGACAGAGACCACAACGGGTACTGGTTCGAAATAGGAGCTGGAAAATTAAGTAAGTGTTTCAATAAGAGTATAAGCACAGAGCAGGACCAGAGATATTCATTACAATTGATAATTTAAACAGGCTACTAAATAGTTTGTTCAAAAAGAGAATTGAGGGTTTTTGTTTAGATCATGGATGGGCAGCTGTGACCTGTTGCTTGCAATTCCTGTTCCATGTGGGAAGTTCAGGACACTTCAAAAGTCTTGGGCAACCGTGTGTATAGCTTCAGCTGGATCTTAGGATTTTCGATCTGGATGGACAGCTGGAATCACTGCGGAGCATCAGGGAGCAGGAGAGTTTCCTGGATTGTATGGTCCAGGAGCTGGTCATCCCACAGGCAGTCGGAGTTCAGGATGGGTGGCCATCCAGAAGGTTAGGAAGAGGCAGGAAGTTCAGGAGTCTTCGGGATGTGTGCTACTCACAAACCAGTACTCAGCTTTGGAGACTGCTGGGAGTGGCGACACCTTGAAGGAGTGCAGTTCAGACCATGGAACCAATGGACATGGGACTGTACAGGAGGGAGCAGCAAAGGGCAGAAATGAAGTTGTTCCAGGGATTTTCATAGTCAGGGGGTTAGATAGGCATTTCTTCAAATGTTATCGGGAGTCCCGCATGTCGTCCTGCTGCCCTGGTGCCAGAGTAAAGGACATCATGGAGAGGGTGCAGGATATTCTGAAGGAGGAAGGGAATGAGCCAGAAGTAGCAACAACACAGCAAAGGCTGGTATTGAGGTCCTGTGGTCAGATTTTCAGGAGTTAGGGAGGAAGATAAAGAGTATTAGCTTGAAAGGTAGTAATCTCTGGATTACTCCCAGTGCCACTGATTAATGAGAGCAGAAATGGGAAGACAGGGAAGATCAATGCGTGGCTTGAAGTATGGTGCAGTTGGGAGGGCTTCAGATTCTTGGGGCATTGGGACCATTTCTGGGGCAGAAGGGACCTATTTAAAAGAGGCGACTTGCGTCTCACCAGGACTGGGACCAAAGTCCTCACAGGGAGGCTCACTAGTGTAGTTGGAAAGGGTTTAAATTAAATCGGCAGAGGAATGGGCAGCAGAATATCGGAGTCAAGAAGAGGAATAAGGTGCATAAGGTGAGAGTGTTCGACAGTACTAGAGAAGGGAGTAGTTCCATATTAGATGGGATGAACTGAGAAGGATTACGAGGAATGCAAAGAAAGATTACAATGCCTCAGTGTAAATGCACGAAGTGTGGTGGTTAAAGTTGGTGAGCTATAAGCACAAATAGCAGGATGGGAATATGATGTTGTGGCAATTACGGAAATGTGGCTGATAAGTGGCAAGGATTGGGTGCTCAATATACCAGGATATTGTCATGCCAATGTACTTTGTTAAATGATAATTTTCTTTAATCCACTGCCTGGAAATCTGAATTTATAACATTTTTAAAACACATTTGAAAAGACCAGCTAAAAGGATGACTTTGCTGGCAGCTAAAGATGATCACTGAGTTTGCAACACTGTATCCGACACTGCAAAGGACTGTGAGGAAGGAGATGAAATGGCTACATTTCCCAGCAGGAACCAAGACCCAGGAAGGTTAAGGGAACTATTTGTTCTTTTTCTTTTTAACAAGACAGAAATACTGGGAACTGCTATGTTTTGAATCACTGAGTGACTGTCATGTGACAAACCCCTCCCCATCTGTGGTTTTAAGCTTGTGTCTTTCTGCAATGGAGAAGGGAGAAGCAACTGGACCCTGACAAATGCAGACCCAAGTCTGTCTTTCTCCATTCCAGCATGAAAGCTTTCAAATCCTGCCCGGTGACTGACCACCTCTGCATACTGCGGCTACAACCAGAAAACCTTTGAAGGAAATCATCTGAATCGCTGTCTCCAAGAGACCAACCAAACCAGTCACCTACCTCTTCAAACTAAAAGCCTCAGGACCACCAAATTCACCTAGAATCCAGCTGAATTATCAAACGTCACAGACTGTATGTGCCTTTTTACTATGGACTCTAACTCAACCAATCTATCTTTCCCCGCTCTGTAACCGATTTGTGTGTGTGCAAACCTCTGGTCTGTGTGTATGTGGTTTTTTTAATTCACTTATGCCATGTGGGTGTCGCTGGCAAGGCCAGTATTTATTGCCCATCGCTAATTGCCCTTGAGAAGGTGGTGGTGAGCTGCCTTCTTGAACCGCTGCAGTCCATGTGAAGTAGGTACAGCTACAGTGCTGTTAGGAAGGGAGTTCCAGGATTTTGACCCAGTGACAGTGAAGGAATGGCGATATAGTTCCAAGTCAGGATGGTGTGTGACTTGGAGGGGAACTTGCAGGTGGTGGTGTTCCCATGCATTTGCTGCCCTTGTCCTTCTAGTTGGTGGAGATCACGGAGTTAAAGGTGCTGTCGAAGGAGCCTTGGTGCGTTGCTGCAGTGCATCTTGTAGATGGTACACATTGCTGCCACTGTGCGTCGGTGGTGGAGGGAGGTAATGTTTGTAGATGGGGTGCCAATCAAGCGGGCTGCTTTGTCCTGGATGGTACACAGAACATAGAACATAGAACATTACAGCGCAGTACAGGCACTTCGGCCCTCGATGTTGCGCAGACCTGTGAAACCATCTGACCTAAACTATTCCATTTTCATCCATATGTCTATCCAATGACCACTTAAATGCCCTTAAAGTTGGCGAGTCCACTACTGTTGCAGGCAGGGTGTTCCACGCCCCTACTACTCTCTGAGTAAAGAAACTACCTCTGACATCTGTCCTATATCTATCACCCCTCAACTTAAAGCTATGTCCCCTCGTGTTTGCCATCACCATCCGAGGAAAAAGATTCTCACTATCCACCCTATCTAACCCTCTGATTATCTTATATGTCTCTATTAAGTCACCTCTCCTCCTCCTTCTCTCTAACGAAAACAACCTCGCGTCCCTCAGCCTTTCCTCGTAAGACCTTCCCTCCATACCAGGCAACATCCTAGTAAATCTCCTCTGCACCCTTTCCATAGCTTTCACATCCTTCCTATAATGCAGTGACCAGAACTGCACGCAATACTCCAGGTGCGGCCGCACCAGAGTTTTGTACAGCTGCAGCATGACCTCGTGGCTCCGAAAATCGATCCCCCGACTAATAAAAGCTAACACACCATATGCCTTCTTAACAGCCCTATTAACCTCGGTGGCAACTTTCAGGGATTTATGTCCCTGGACACCAAGATCTCTCTGCTCATCTACACTACCAAGAATCTTCCCATTAGCCCAGTACTCTGCATTCCTGTTACTCCTTCCAAAGTGAATCACCTCACACTTTTCCGCATTAAACTCCATTTGCCATCTCTCAGCCCAGCTCTGCAGCCTATCTACGTCCCTCTGTAACCTACAACATCCTTCGGCACTATCCACAACTCCACCGACCTTCGTTTCATCCGCAAATTTACTAACCCACCCTTCTACACCCTCATCCAGGTCATTTATAAAAATGACAAACAGCAGTGGCTCCAAAACAGATCCTTGCGGTACACCACTAGTAACTAAACTCCAGGATGAACATTTGCCATCAACCACCACCCTCTGTCTTCTTTCAGCTAGCCAATTTCTGATCCAAAGCACTAAATCACCTTCAATCCCATACTTCCGTATTTTCTGCAATAGCCTACTGTGGGGAACCTTATCAAACGCCTTACTGAAATCCATATACACCACATCCACGGCTTTACCCTCATCCACCTGTTTGGTCACCTTCTCAAAAAACTCAATAAGGTTTGTGAGGCATGACCTACCCTTCACAAAACCGTGCTGACTATCTCTAATGAACTTATTCTTTTCAAGATGATTATAAATACTATCTCTTCTAACCTTTTCCAACATTTTACCCGCAACCGAAGTAAGGCTCACAGGTCTATAATTACCAGGGCTGTCTCTACTCCCCTTCTTGAACAAGGGGACAACATTTGCTCTCCTCCAGTCTTCCGGCACTATTCCTGTCGACAATGACGACATAAAGATCAAGGACAAAGGCTCTGCAATCTCCTCCCTAGCTTCCCAGAGAATCCTAGGATAAATCCCATCTGGCCCAGGGGACTTAACTATTTTCACACTTTCCAAAATTGCTAACAACTCCTCCTTGTGAACCTCAATCCCATCTAGCCTGTTGCTGGGAAGAAAAGAGGGTCTTGTACAAGGAATTGCCAGGCCCCAAGCTGGAAAGATATTTTTGCATTCTAGCAGCCAGTGTTGGAAAAACGAACCAGTCACTGCTTCCAACACACAGAACAGGTGTGGTTTGACTAGTTTAGTCACGTGATTAACTGGCTGTTGCAGAGTTTTAAACTGAGAGTTTTAAATTCGAGAAACAGTGTTTGAAAAAAGAGAGTTGTTTGCTCCTGGACTGAAAAGAACTTGTGGCTGGCTCACCACAGCCTCTCCTGTCTGCTCACATCTCTTTCTCACAGAACTCCAAAAAACAACTGAAGACACATGAACGCCAAGAGAGAAAATTCTCCGACAGTGAACAAGGTTTCTGAAGAATACTGGGCCACAACAAATAGCAAGATCAACCGACAAAAGGACTTTACAGTGAGCTCGAAGAACTCTCAAAACTCTTCAGATATTGCCTCAAACTTTTTCACTTCATTTTTCTTCTGCTCTTTTCTGTCTCTATTTGCATGTGTGTAATGCGTATGCATCCTAACGAGGGGTGTGGAGTGTATATGTCGGCATTCACCGAATTAGAGTTCATGTTTAATAAATTTCACTTTTATTCTTTAAACATAAGAAAGCCTGTTTCAGCTCATTTCTTTTTTTTAATTCATTCATGGGATGTGGGCGTCGCTGGCTATGCCAGCATTTATTGCCCATCCCTAATTGCCCTTGAGAAGGTGGTGGTGAGCTGCCTTTTTGAATTGCTGCAGTCCATTTGGGGTAGGTATACCCACAGTGCTGTTAGGAAGAGAGTTCCAGGATTTTGACCCAGTGGCAGTGAAGGAACGGCGATATAGTTCCAAGTCAGGATGGTGTGTGACTTGGAGGGGAACTTGCAGGTGGTGGTGTTCCCATGTAGAGGTCACGGGTTTGGAAGGTGCTGTCTAAGAAGCCTTGGTGCATTTCTGCAGTGCATCTTGTAGATGGTACACACTGCTGCCTCTGTGCGTCGGTGGTGGAGGGAGTGAATGTTTGTAGATGGGGTGCCAATCAAGCGGGCTGCTTTGTCTTGGATGATGTCGAGCTTCTTGAGTGTTGTTGGAGCTGCACCCATCCAGGCAAGTGGAGAGGATTCCATCACACTCATGACTTATGCCTTGTAGATGGTGGGCAGGCTTTGGGGAGTCAGGAGGTGAGTTACTCGCCTCAGGATTCCTAGCCTCTGACCTGCTCTTGTAGCCACAGTCTTTATATGGCTACTCCAGTTCAGTTTCTGGTCAATGGCAGCCCCTAGGATGTTGTTAGTGGGGGATTCAACGATGGTAATGCTGTTGAATGTCAAGGGGAGATGGTTAGATTCTCTCTTGTTGGAGATGGTCATTGCCTGGCACTTGTGTGGCACGAATGTTACTTGCCACTTATCAGCCCAAGCCTGGATATTGTCCAGGTCTTGCTGCATTTCTACACAACTGCTTCAGTATCTGAGGAGTCACGAATGGTGCTGAGCATTGTGCAATCATCAGCGAACATCCCCACTTCTGACCTTTTGATGAAGGAAGGTCATTGATGAAGCAGCTGAAGATGTTTGGGCCTAGGACACTACCCTGAGGAACTCCTGCAGTGATGTCCTGGAGCTCAGCTGATTGACCTCCAACAACCACAACCATCTTCCTTTGCACTAGGTATGACTCCAGCCAGTGGAGCATTTTCCTCCTGTTTCCCATTGACCTCAGTTTTGCTCGGGCTCCTTGATGCCATACTCGGTCAAATGCTGCCTTGATGTCAAGGGCAGTCACTCTCACCGCACCTCTTGAGTTCAGCTCTTTTGACCATGTTTGAACCAAGGCTGTAATGAGGTCAGGAGCTGAGTGGCCCTGGCAGAACTCAAAATGAGCATCACTGAGCAGGTTATTGCTAAGCAAGTGTCGCTTGATGGCACTGTTGATGACACTTTCCATCACTTTACTGATGATTGAGAGTCGGCTGATGGGGCGGCAATTGGCCGGTTGGACTTGCCTTATAATTGAAAAGCCGTGAACAAGGATTCACCAAGGGAGAGCTGAAACATAGTGTGTTTAAAATAAAACCTTATTACAGTAAGACCAGGTGAAGGCTGAGAGGGACCCCAAGACACCTTTCTCACCTGGTCATAACAGAAATTTGGGGGCTTGTCTGGGATTGACCCACAGATAAACAAGAGAAATCGGAAGTGGGAAGCCAAATTTAGCACAGGTTTTCATGTGGTTGTGTGTGATTGAATACTAACATGTCTGCAACTGAACCGAGTAGCTCTCCAAGCCAGGATGAAGTAACGTGGGGTAAGTAAAAACACTTTCTATGGAAGAGATGAGAGCTGAGCAGTGTGGGATCACTGTACATGGCAAAGCTCGGAAGTCTGAACTCCTAAGGCTAGTGGCCAACTATTTGTTCCTTGAATCTGAAGAAGCAGAAGCAGTGTTAGAAGCAAACCTAGACAGGATACTGCTAGCAAAGTTACATTTGGAACAAAAGAAACTTGAATTGGAGGAAAAAGAGAGAGAGAGGCAGGAGAGGAGGAAAGAGAGAGCTTTCCAGAAGAAACATGAAAAGAAAGAGAGACAGGATACAGAATGAGAGAAAGAGGAGAGAGACAAAGAAGGACAGGAGAAGGAACATGAGAGACAAGAGGGAGAGAGAAAGAATATTCCAGAAAGAATGCGAAGAAAAAGTTGAAGTGGCTTGAGTTAACTAGTGAAAGCATGGCCAATATGGAGGAGCATAATTCAGGGCTGGGAACAAAATTGCATAAACTCCCTCGAATCAATTCAAAAATTCAATGAGGAAGATGTGGAGTCAATTTTTGTGTCTTTTGAGAAACTGGCAAGGCACCTAAAATGGCCAGCTGAGACCTTATTTTACACAAAGCCAGCTAACTGGAAAAGCCCATGAGGTTAATTCCTTGCTGCCAAATGAGAGTTCATCAAATCATGAAGTGACCAAAAATGCTGTCCTCGGGTCATATGAATTAGGATCCGAAGCCTATTGCCAAAGGTTCAGAACCCTCAAAAAGCAAGCTAATCAACCTGTAGTTTAAAAGAAGTAAGCAGCTGGCTTTTGACCAGTGGCTGAGGGCTCTTAAAGTACAGATCAGCTATGAGAATCTCAGGGAAGTAGTTCTGTTAGAGGAATTTAAAAACTCTCTCCCACTCTTTGTGGGCGGCACAGAGCGCGCAGTGGTTAGCTCCGCAGCCTCACAGCTCCAGCGACCCGGATTCAATTCAGGGTACTGCCTGTGTGGAGTTTGCAAGTTCACACTGTGTCTGCGTGGGTTTTCTCCAGGTACTCCGGCTTCCTCCCTCAAGCCAAAAGACTTGCAGGTTGGTAGGTAAATTGGCCATTATAAATTGCCCCCAGTATAGGTAGGTGGTAGGGAAATACAGGGATAGGTGGGGAATATAGGCAGGAGTATGGGATTAGTGTTCTTTTCTTTTGGGCCTCCTTATCTCGAGAGACAATGGATACGCGCCTGGAGGTGGTCAGTGGTTTGTGAAGCAGCGCCTGGAGTGGCTATAAAGGCCAATTCTGGAGTGACAGGCTCTTCCACAGGTGCTGCAGAGAAATTTGTTTGTCGGGGCTGTTGCACAGTTGGCTCTCCCCCTGCGCCTCTGTCTTTTATACCTGCCAACTACTAAGTCTCTTCGACTCGCCACAATTTAGCCCTGTCTTTATGGCTGCCCGCCAGCTCTGGCGAATGCTGGCAACTGACTCCCACGACTTGTGATCAATGGCACACGATTTCATGTCGCGTTTGCAGACGTCTTTATAGCGGAGACATGGACGGCCGGTGGGTCTGATACCAGTGGCGAGCTCGCTGTACAATGTGTCTTTGGGGATCCTGCCATCTTCCATGCGGCTCACATGGCCAAGCCATCTCAAGCGCCGCTGACTCAGTAGTGTTTATAAGCTGGGGGTGTTGGCCGCTTCAAGGACTTCTGTGTTGGAGATGTAGTCCTGCCACCTGATGCCAAGTATTCTCCGAAGGCAGCGAAGATGGAATGAATTGAGACGTCGCTCTTGGCTGGCATACGTTGTCCAGGCCTCGCTGCCGTAGAGCAAGGTACTGAGGACACAGGCCTGATACACTCGGACTTTTGTGTTCCGTGTCAGTGCGCCATTTTCCCACACTCTCTTGGCCAGTCTGGACATAGCAGTGGAAGCCTTTCCCATGCGCTTGTTGATTTCTGCATCTAGAGACAGGTTACTGGTGATAGTTGAGCCTAGGTAGGTGAACTCTTGAACCACTTCCAGAGCGTGGTCGCCAATATTGATGGATGGAGCATTTCTGACGTCCTGCCCCATGATGTTCGTTTTCTTGAGGCTGATGGTTAGGCCATGGGATTAGTGTAGGATTAGTATAAATGGGTGATTGATGGTCAGCACAGAGTCGGTGGACCGAAGGGCCTGTTTCAGTGCTGTATGTCTAAAACTAAAACTAAAAACTAAAGACTCATGTGGAGGAGCAGTGTGGTCAGAGCAGGAATTCTGGCCAGTGAGTTTGCTTTAGTTTATGAGTCAACTTCCCAGAGGTGAATCTTTCCCTATCACCCCACAAATCTGAAAAGGACAAAGGGTGGGAAGGTGATCTCCACCCAGGCAATCCTAAGAGAGAAAGGAAATCAGGAGACACAGGGACCCTCCTCCAGCCAAAAAGGAAGGTGCTGTGAGCAAGAGTGAGACCCGGAGACCTGTATGCTTCCATTGTAATAAAGCGGGGCATTTAAAAGTTGACTGCTGGAAACTAAAGGGAAATGCAGTTAATCAGGGCACACCCACTCAGTGAAGACATGGACCTGATGGAAAGCACAGCAAAGCAAGCTGTGGCCTCAACTGCAGTAAGAGTGCAACCCAGGAAGCTTGCTACGGCCAGTGCAGGAAAAGCTAATAGGATTCCTGAAGGGAATCAGGGTTTTGTGTTTGAAGGGAATGTAACCCCATATCACTCAAATGAGACCAGCAAGCCCATAGTAATTCTCAGTGTCAGAGGGGCAGCTAGAGCCCTTTTACTGGGAAAAGGCCTGACCTTTCCCCCAGAGAGTGCAGTGAATACCAAAATGGTGAGGAATTGTAGTGGAGGGCAGTGTTTCCGTAGGGATTGTCCCCAGATTAAGTTGAAATGAGAGTCCATTTTCAATTGTCAAAAAGTCCAAAAAAACTGGAGATCACTGACTGGAAATACCGAGTGGGGGAGGAGCTGTTGAAAATACCTCTTCTCTTACTCTTTCTTCTTCTTGCACTCTCGAAGGTAAATGGAGGTTGTAATGCAGGCCCCCCATTGCCAAGAATGAGGCACATTAATTTCGCCACATGGACATTAAACTTCAAACGGTTGCTGGGAAGAAAAGAGGGTCTATTATAAGGAATTGTTAGGCCCCAAGCCGGAAAGTAACTTTTGCATACTGACAGCCAGTGTTGGAACAATGGAACCTGTCCCTGCCCCTATTACACAGAACAGACGTGGTCAGACCAGTTTAGTCACATGACTAACTGGCTGTCGCAGTGTTTTGAACTGAGTGTTTTAAATTCGAGAAACATTGTTTGAAAAAAGAAAGCTGTTTGCTCCTGGACTGAAGAGACCTCATGGCTGACTCGCCACAGCCTCTCCTGTCTGCTCGCATCACTTTCTCATGGAACACTAAAAACCAGCTGAAGACACATGAATGCCAAGAGAGAAAAGTCTCCTACAGTGAACAAGGTTTGAGAAGAATACTGGGCCCCAACGAAAAGGAAGATCAACCTACAAATGGACGATATGGTGAGCTTGAAGAACTGTAACAAGCTCTTCAGATAATGCCTTAAAACTTTCCACTTTATTTTTTGACAGCTCTTTTCTGTGTCTATTTGCACGTGCGTATCGTGTATGCTTGTTAATGTGCGACGCAGTGTGTATCCTTAGGCATTAACTGAAATTAGAGTTTTTAGTTTAAGTTTAATAAACTTCACTTTTCTTCTTTAAAACAAAGAAATCCTGTTTGTGCTCATTTCTATGCCTTATAATTGGAAAGCGGTGAACAAGGATTCACCAAGGGGGAGCTCAAAACAGGACGTGTTTAAAAATCAAAGCCTGTTGCAGTAATACCAGGTAAAGGCTGAGAGGGACCTGTAGACACCTTTCTCACCTGCTTTTAACAAGGTCTTTAATTGCTGAAGTCAACATTTTTTGATGGAGTGAAAGCTGGCAGAAAACAAGCTTTCTTGCTGTTTTTGCAGACTGTGTCTTTTTAATTTTCTTTGTTCTTAAAGGAAGGCCTCAGAGAGAAAATATGCAGCTTGAAGGGCAGCTGTGGTTTGCACAAGATGTTCCCTCCACTGCTACAGTTTCAAATTCAAGCAGGCTGAAAAGGGTGGCTTCTGGGTTCTGTGACTGAACCCTTTCAAGTAGCTGTCCCACCTGCTCTCGCTCCTCAATTTTAACAAGTGGAACATGGAAGTAAAAACTTAGACGTGCTGTATAAAATGGCAGTTGACGTTAATAGCCAGGTGCACAAAGCACAATTTATGGTTAGTTCTCTTTGGTTCATGACAATTTACAGTTGGTTCTCATCTATTCGTGACACTTGGAGGAATGTATATTTGTTGGAAACTGTGTAATACTTCTTTGAATACTAGTCATTGTCTGTCTACCATCAAATCTTTTAATGCATTTTCCCAATCCATCATAGCCAACTTGCCCCTCAAACCTTAGTTTCCTTTGTTCAGTTTTATGATCCTAGTTTCAGAATGAACTGTATCTCTTTCAAACTTAGTGTAAAATTCTGTCATATTGTGGTCACTATTTCCTGATGACTCCTTTACAGCAAGGTTATTAATTAGCCCTTTCTCATTGCATAATAATAAATCTAAAATAGCTTGATCCCTCGTTTGTTCTTCAACATACTGCTCCAGAAACCCCTCTTTTACACATCCAGGAATTCATACTCCACTGCATTCATGCTAATTAGGTGGAACCAATCTATATAATTGAAGTCACCCATTATTACTGTACTGCCCATGTTATACGCTGCTCTCATTTCCTGATGTATACCATGCCCATCATTACCACTAGAGTTTGGTGACCTATATAAATTTAAACCAATGTTTGCTGCCCCTTGCTGTTTCTTTGCTCGCCCAAACTGATACTACATCTTGCTCCTTCGATCAAAGATCCTCTCACTAATGCACTGATTTCCTCCTTTATTAACAATGTTACCCCACCTCCTTTTCCCTTCCGCCTATCGTTCCTAAATGACAAATATCCCTGAACGTTCAGTTCCCAGTCCTGGTCACCCTGTAACCATGTCTCTGCCTTGGCAATTAAATCATACACATTTACCACTGTTTGTGCCTTCAAATCATCAACCTTGTTGTGAAAGAGGATTGGTAATTAACAGGAAACCGAGAGTTGAGATAAATGTGGCATTTTCAGGTTGGCAAACAGTAACTAGTGCAGTGCCACAGGGATCAGTGCTGGGGCCTTAACTATTTACGATCTACATTAATGACTTGGACAAAACGACTGAATGTATTGTAACCAAATTTGCAGATGATACAAAGATATTAGGAAAATAAGTTGTGAGGAGGACATAAGGTGTCTGCAAAGAGATATCGATATGTTAAGTGCATGGTCGAAATTTGGCAGCTGGAGTATAATGTGGGAAATGGTGAGGTTGTCCACTTTGGCAGGAAGAATAGAAAAGCAAAATATTACTGAAAGGAAGAGAGATTGCAGAATGCTGCAGTGCAGAGAGAAATGGGGGTCCTTGTACATGAATCACAAGAACATAACATGCAGGTGCAGCACGTAATGAGGAAGGCAAATGGTATGTTGGATTTATTGCAAGGGGGACGGAGTATAAAAGTATGAAACTCTTACTACAACTGTACAGGGCATTGATGAGACAGCAGGTAGTGTACTGCATACAGTATTGGTCTCCCTATATAAGGAGGGATATACTTGCATTGGAGGCAGTTCAGAGAAGGTTCACCTCACTGATTTCTGGGATGAAGGGCTTGTCTTATGAGGAAAGGTTGAGCAGTTTGGGCAGAAACTCATTGGAGTTTAGACAACTGAGAGGTGATCTTATTGAAACATACAAGATTCTGAGGAGGCTTGTGAGGTTAGATGCTGAAAGGAAATTTCCCCTTGTCTGGAAATCTAGAACTAGGAGGCACAGTTTAAAAATAAGGGGTCTCCCTTATAAGACAGAGATGTGGAGGAATTCGGTTTGTCAGAGGGTCACTAATCTTTGGAATTCTCTTCCCAAGAGAGCAGTGGATGCTGGGTCATTGAATGTTCCAGGCTGAGTTAGACAGATCTTTGATCTCCAAGGGAGTCAGGAGTTATGGGGGAGCAGCAGAAAAGTGGAGTGAATGTGACCATCAGATCTTGTTAAATGTCGGAGCAGGTTTTAGGGGCCGAATGGCCTACTCCTGCTCCCATCTCTTATGTTCTTAAAAAGTGGGACATAGGGAGGGAGGCGCCAAAGAAGTGCTGGCAAGTGGGGTTAAGCATCACCTCATCCTGACAGATGCATTGCGGCCACAGACCACCTTCTTTCACAGCTCACCCCATTAACTCCCCCGAGAGCTGATGGGAGGATGAGCTATTTAGGATACCCCAGTAGGGGACGAGGTGATGCCATGAGCAGAACTGTCATGTCGATCTCTCTGTGAAGTAAGACTACCTCCCTCTTTCCACTTACAGGACAAGAGGGCCCATAATAGGAGGGAGACATCACTGACTGGCGGAGGCATCCCAGACATCAGACCTCTCTCCAAGGCTGAGGAGGAGGCACTTGAACTAATGGGTCCCAGGGCGGCCACTCAATAACGGATGGTTAGACGGGAGTCTCCTCACGAAAGAGTGAGGATTGTCTTCCATCAACATACAGATCACTTCTAGAGACCCCATCACGTATGGTTGCTATGACACGATCTGCTCATGCTGAACCGCACATGTTTTGCAGGCCGATGTCCACAGGAGACTCTACTAGGAGGAGGACATCATTCCACTTCAGAGGAGGATCCACAGTCACAGGATGCACTGTCCAATGAATCTCCGGCACCTTCCACCCGTGCAGATAATATCACCTTCCGAAGAAGGGGCACTGACCCGAAACGTTAACTCTGCTTCTCCTTCCACAGATGCTGCCAGACCTGCTGAGTGATTCCAGCATTTCTTGTTTTTAATTTCACCTCACTGGGTTTCTACTCGATTTTAGAATCAGGGTCACAATCTTGTGCCCGAGCAGCTGGCTGAGGTTGGGACAGTCGTGGTCTCTGACAGTCGGAGTATACTGGGTTAGAGGCCTGCTACCCGACCAGAACCTGACGGGACATCCTGGTAAACCTCTTCTGTACCCTCTCCAAAGCCTCCACGCCTTGGTAGTGTGGCGACCAGAATTGCACGCAATATTCTAAGTGTGGCCTAACTAAAGATCTGTACAGCTGCAGCATTGCTCGCCAATTTTTATACTCTATGCCCCGACCGATGAAGGAAAGCATGCCATATGCCTTGTATGTATGTCTGTCAGGGACCCACATTTGTCTTCGCTATTTTTCTCTTCACAGATAGAAACTTTTACAGTCAGTTTTTATGTTCTCTGCAAGCTTATTCTCATACTCTATTTTCCCCTTCTTAATCAATCCCTTTGTCGCCTTTGTTGAATTCTGAAGTGCTCCCAATCTTCAGGTTTGCTGCTTGTTCTGGCCATTTTATGTTTCTCCTCCTTGTTCTAACACTATCCCTAATTTCTTTTGTAAGCCACGGTTGAGCCACCCTTCCTGTTTTATTTTTGCTCCAGACAGGAATGAACAATTTTTGTAATTCATCCATGCGCTCTTTAAATGCTAGCCATTGCCTGTCCACTGTCAACCCTTTAAGTAATATTCTCCAAACTATCATACCCAACTCGCTAATTACATTCGGGGCCTTGCTCGACTCCAAACACGACCCACTACAATCTAAAGCCCTTAATAAATTACAATAATTTTTTAAAAAGCACACTTTAGTCGTGCGAACCTCATCACTTGAGTTTTTTTTTGGAATGGCTATGAATGAAGGCAGTCGATATGATTCCACAACCGAGATTGTCAGGTAAAAATAAAGCTCCTGGAATTGAAGGCAAATGATTGACCGGGTTAGAAGATTGGTTATGCAGTAGAACATAGAGAGTTTGGATAATCAGAATGTACTTGTATTGGAAGGAAGTGGCTAGCAATGTGCCAAGATGACCTGTTCTGAGGCCTCAACTACTCACAATATATATTAAAAACTGAAGGCAATAATGAATTTGAGATCCAAATTTGCCAAATCATCAAAAGGCTGAATCTTAATTCACAAAAACAGGTGGATTGGGGTTGTGCCAGAGATTAAATGTCAAGAATCTGAAATAGGAACCCAAACTGCATCATATCCCATGGTCATAGATCAGCAGCAGAAGCCGGGGGATTAAAACCTCAGCATGTCCAAGGGTCACTGATCAGGAGAGGGACCCTGGTAATTGCTCCACCATATCCCCGGTAACTGATTCCTATTGTAACTGACTAGACGGAGAACTTATCTCTTTGGTTTTGCATGGCACCAGTCAGTGTGTTTACTCTCTGTGCACCATTATTTTAACACTGCACATTTATGAGTGCACATTAGCATTTTATTGAACTCTTCAGGCATGAACTGCTCAAATCATTACTGATAGTTGATGCGAAGCCTTATTTTTATCATAAAGTTCAAACACATTGTATTCCATTGCGGTATGCAGTGAGCTTTCAATTTATTATACCCGTGGATCCACCATATTGATATTCCTGCTCCCATCCTGATGTATAATGTCCCTGTTTTTCCTCTTCCTTACAGTTAACTTTGTGACGATTGTGATCCTGTCTCGGGGAAAGTGTGGTCTCTCCAAATGTGTCACTCGTTACTTGGTGGCCATGGCAGCGGCAGATCTACTGGTCATTATCTTCGATCTGATACTGAGGCAAATTCCCATTAGTTATCGTAGAATGTTTCACTTTCTGTTTGATATTCCAATGTGTAATATCCACGCTGTCCTACTTTATGCAGCAACGGACTGTTCTGTCTGGTTCACTGTCGCTTTCACCTTTGATCGATTTGTAGCCATTTGCTGCCAGAAACTGAAAACTAAATATTGCACTGAGAAATCGGCAGCTGTGATTATTGGAACAATGTCTGTGTTGTTCTGTGTGAAGAATATTTTCTGGTACTTTATGCTTTCAAGCAGCTATATGGGTATGCGAGCCCCCTGGCTCTGCATTCTTCCCTGGAGTGTTCTGCTTTCACCAGTATGGACAGCAATTGAATTTCTACATTATATTTTCACCCCGTGTGTACCATTTATTCTGATTCTGATGCTCAATGTTTTAACTGTCAGGCACATTCTAGTGACCATCAGAATTCGCAAGAGACTTCGGGACCGGGTCAGTGGGGAGAGTCGCAGTGATCCAGAGACAATGAACAGAAGAAAATCAATCACTTCACTTTTTATGATATCGGGGAACTTTATCTTTCTATGGGTTCTGTTCCTGGTGACTGTGATGGATGTTAGAATTGTTCTGCTGTACCGGAATGCTTCAAAAGTCATGTCACCCATTGTCGACCACCTTGCGGTTGTGCTTCAGCTCCTGAGTTGCTGCACAAACACTTTTATTTACGTTGTGACCCAGAGTAAGTTTCGAGAGGAACTGAAGAATGGGGTGAAATATCCCTTCACTGTACTTTCTAAGATTATAAAATAATGAGGAAAATGGAAGATTTTTACATATAGAACACATGTGAACCCAGCCTCTCTCCACTCAGTCTCTGTCATCACATTGTTTTAAAGACAAACTGAGATGATTTGATTGAGTTTGCATTTAATTTAAGGTACCTTTTGTAAACGTAGAACTACTGCCATATGCAGAAATTCCTTTACGCTAATCATACATATGGAATAAAATTAAACTAATATGCAACATGTCCCCTGATCACTCCCCCATGTCTCTGTTTTATTGGATAAACCTACAGCTTCCCACTTTATCTCTCTCAGCATCCTCCACAGTGGACATCGAGGTACTCGGCGATCGCTCATTACGAGCATCAATCCCAGTTGCCCCATTCTAATCATTCACTGAATTTCCCACCCAGTGCACCCGCTGAGGGGTAATCTTTCAATATCTTTATCATCCAACTCACCCCTCCCACTATAGACTCAGCCAGCGGATCAGCTCTCACTGTCCCGCTTCACATCTCCCACCAAAATATCAAGGCCCTTTCCATCCATGACGTTATTGTGGATGATTTCATTGACATCACGGCCAAACACATCCCCGAGTGTTCACTATGGAGAAGAATGATGTCGGTGTGGAGAGCAGGGAGGGGGATTGTGATATACTTAAACAAATCAGCATTGAAAGAGAGGAAGTATTAGATGTTTTAGCGGGCTTCAAACTGGATAAATCCCCAGGCCCAGATGAGATATATCCCAGGCTGTTATGTGAAGCAAGGGAGGAAATAGCAGGGGCTCTGACACAAATTTTCAAATCCTCTCTGGCCATAGGAGAGCTACCAGAGGATTGGAGGACAGTGAATGTGGTACCATTATTCAAGAAGGGTAGCAGGTACAAACCAGGTAATTAAAGGGCAGTGAGTCCAACATCAGTGGTAGGGAAACTATTGGAAAAATTCTGAGGGACAGGATTAATACCCACATGGAAAGGTAGGGATTAATCAGGGCTAGTCAGCATGGCTTTGTCAGGGGAAACTGAAATGGATTTTTTGAGGATGTGACTTGATGTGTCGATCAAGGTAAGGCCGTAGTCTGCATGCACTTCAGTAAGGCTTTTGACAAGTTCCGCATGGGAGATTGGTTAAGAAGATAAGAGACCATGGGATCCAGGGTAATTTGGCATATTGGATCCAAAATTGGCTTTGTGGCAGGAGGCAGAGGGTAATGGTCTAAGATTGATTTTGCAAGTGGAAGCCTGTGACCTGTGGTGTACCACAGGAATCGGTGCTGGGACCCTTGCTGTTTGCAGTGTACGTTAATGATTTAGACATAAATATAGGAAGTATTAGATTAGAAATACAGCACTGAAACAGGCCCTTCGGCCCACCGAGTCTGTGCCGAACATCAACCACCCATTTATACTAATCCTACACTAATCCCATATTCCAACCAAACATCCCCACCTGTCCCTATATTTCCCTACCACCTACCTATACTAGTGACAATTTATAATGGCCAATTTACCTATCAACCTGCAAGTCTTTTGGCAGGAAACCGGAGCACCCGGAGAAAACCCACGCAGACACAGGGAGAACTTGCAAACTCCACACAGGCAGTACCCGGAATCGAACCCGGGTCCCTGGAGCTGTGAGGCTGCGGTGCTAACCACTGCGCCACTGTGCCGCCCTTAAGTATGATCAGTAAGTTTGCAGATGACATGAAAATTAGTGGTGTCGTAAATAGTAAGCAGGAAAGCCTTCGATTTCATGATGATATAGATGGGCTGGTAAGATGGGCGGAGCAGTGGCAAATGGAATTTAATCCTGAGAAGTGTGAGGTGATGCAATTTGGGGGAACTAATAAGGCAAGGGAACATACAATGGATGGTAGGACCCTAGGAAGTACAGAGGTGTCATAGGGACCTTGAGGTACTTGTCTATAAATCACTGAAGGCAGCAGCACAAGTAGATAAAGTGATTAGGAAGGCATATGGGATACTTGCCTTTATTAGCTGAGGAATAGAATTTCAGAGCAGGGAGGTTATGATGGAGCTGTATAAAGCATTAGTTAGGACACAGCTGGAGTACTGTGTACACTTCTGGTCGCCACACTATAGGAAGGATGTGATTGCACTGGAGAGGGTGCAGATAAGATTTACCAGAATGTTGCTTGGGCTGGAGCATTTCAGCTATGAAGAGAGACTGGATAGGCAAGGGTTGGTTCCCTTAGAACAGGGAAAGCTGAGGGGCAACCTGATTGTTGGAAACAAAATTATGAGGGGCATTGATCGGATAGATAGGAAGAAACTTTTTCACTTAGCGGAGGGATCCTGGTTATTACCAGGAGGCATAGATTTAAGTTAGGGGCAGGAGGTTTAGAGGGGAGTAGAGGAAAACTTTTTTCACCCAGAGGGCGGGTGGAATCTGGAACACACTGCCTGAAGAGGTGGTAGAGGCAGGAACGCTCAAAACATGTAAGAAATATTTGGAAGATCACTTGAAATGCCAAAGCATATCAGGCTACAGGCCACGTGATGGAAAATGGGATTAGAATAGATAGGTGCTTAATGGCTGGCACAGACAAAATGGGCCGATGGGCCTGTTTCTGTGCTGTATAACTCGATGACTCTAAATGAAGCCTCCCCACCTAGCTATACCTTCCACCACAATCCCCATAGAGATTGACGTGGTGGCTGTGTGGCACTTTTCACCAGATCACACCTTGGCCTGACCCCCTACTCCTCTCGCACTTTCTCCTCCTTTCACCATCTCCCGTTGCTCCACCCCTCTCACCTCTCAATCAAAATTCTCGTTCTCGACCGTCCTCCCATGGACGATGAAAATATTCTCACTGAGATATCTTCATTGCTTTGCTCCTTCAGCCTCTGCACTGAATGACATCTCATCCTCGGTGATTTCAATCTCCATCTCAACTCATCATTCTCTCCCTCCTCTGAGTTCATTGCCCTCCAATCTTCCCTAAATCTCTGTCTCCATGTAAACTTCCCAAATCATCTTCATGGCTGCAACCTTGTATCACTCTCCACCCACATCCCCCTCCTGCACCCCAACCCTACCTCCTTCTGTCTCCGCCCCGGAAAAAGGACCATCCCAAATTCACTTCATTTTCCACAACATTTCCACAGCTACTGATTTGCTCAACTGTACCCTCACATCAATCTTTGAAAACCTCGCTCCAAATAAATCCATTTCTCTCTCTCACTCTGGCCATTTCCCCTGGTACGGCCCTCATCTCAGCTCCCATAATTCCGAGGGATGCAGAATCGAAAGGATATGACAGGCAACTTGTTTAGCAACATGGCCAGGTCACATAAAGCTCTATTGGGTCCTGTTCTCATTTGCTGAAACTGTTCACTATTCCTGGATCATCCTGCACTGAAAAAATAACCCCCGCCTTCTTTTCTCTACCGCACACCGGTGTCTTAAACTTCACTCCACCGTCTTTCCACCCTCACCTCCAACAGTACGTGTGAGGAGCCCATGGATTTCTTTGTCACTAAGATGAGACTAAGATGCCAGTTCCCTCCCTTCCCCAAGTCCACTGGCCCAAACTTGGTCTACAGCGTCCCCCCTCATAACTCTGATCTCATATCTTTCTCTAATGTCTTTCCTAGCTCCCTTCGTGCACTCACTGAGCTCATCTTGAACATGGGGCCCACTTGTTTTCCTTCAAATCTATTCCCACTAAACTGCTGATCACCCAACTTCCCCTCCTGCTCCCCATGTTAGCTGACATTGTTAATATTTCCTTCTCTTCAGATTCTATCTCTCTCTGTCCTCCAAATCTGCTGTCATCAACCCTCTCCTTAAAAGCACAAGTCTTGTCCCCTCCAAGTTTGCAAACTGCCACCCCATTTCCAAACTCCCTTTCCTCTCCAAAGTCTTTGAACGTTTTGTCACCTCCCAAATCCATGCCCGTCCTTTTCGGAACGCCATGTTTGAATCCAAACAATCAGGTTTCCTCTTCTTGCACTGTAACAAAATGGACCTTATCAACGTCACAAAAATATCCCATGTGACTGTGACAATGGTAAACTATCCCTCCTCATCCTTCTCAATCTGCCTGCATCCTTTGACACTATTGAACACACCGACTCCTCCAATGTCTCTCCACTGTTGTCCAGCTGGTTGGGACTGAACTCACCTGGTTCCATTCTTATCGACCTAATCATTGCCAGTCAATACCATGGTATTTTCAGTCAACTAGGGATTATAAATTTTAACGGTCAAAACGCACTGCTAATTCGAAGGGGAAAGTTGTAATTGTGATTGGGGCCAATTGATCAGTTAATGCTTTGAAATCTCCACAACTCTGGGGCATGTAAGTGGCCTCATTAACCTCCACCACAGGAGGGACGGGTGATCCTGGTTCCCCTTCTCCCCTTCTCTAGGGTCTACCGCGTCTCCTCCGTGTTGTCGTTAACTTAGCAGGACAGACAGGTACATTGGTCTGTCTCTCAGCGGGGTCACTCCTGTAGCTCTCTAAGGATTCCCCTTGATTCCTCTAACTTCTGGGTTAACTGGGTGTTTTCCTGCATGAGAATGACAATATGCCTCTCCGCCAACTCTAACCACTGCTGAGCTGCCCCAGCCTGTATGGCATTAAGCCCCTGTTCCTCAGAGTGGCAGTAGAGGATGCTAGCTGATTTTGTAACATTTCCAGCAGTTTCTGCTGCTGCTGGATCGGTTCACTTTGAGCGACCGTCTGTTTCACCTGTGACTGCCCCACTTCCTCATTGCACTGCAGACAGTATGATTCTGCGTGTGTGATGAGATTTCAAACCCTGTCACTCTTCCAACATTTAGCCAAGAGCTGAACCTGGATAAACACTACTGTTTGTTTACATAGGAACACAGGAGCAGGAGTAGGCCATTCAGCCCATTGAGCCTGCTCCGCAATTCAACATGATCAAGGCTGATCATGCACTTCAATGCCTTTTTCCCAATCTCTGCTTTAAACATACTCAATGACTGAGCTTCCACAGCCCTCTGGGGTGGAGAATTCCAAAGAGTCACAACCCTCTAAATGAAGAGATTTCTCCTCATCTCTGTCCTAAATGGCTTCCCCCTTATTTTGAAATTGTGTCCACTGGTTCTAGACTTCCCAACCAAGGGAAACATCTTAGCTGCATCTGCCCTGTCTATCCTTCGAAGTATTTTGAAGGTTTCAATGAAATCACCTCTCATTTTTGCAAACTCTATAGAATACAGGCCCAGTTTCCCCAATCTCTTTTCAGAGGACAGTCCTATCATCTCAGTAGCAAATCTGATGAATCTTCGTTGCACTCACTCTATGGCAATAAGATCCATCCTCAGGTAAGGGGATAAAAAATGCACACAGGTGCATTCTAACCAAGGTTCTATGCAATTGAAGACTTTGCTACTCCTGTACTCAAATCCTCTTCCGATAAAGGCTAAAGGTCGCCACATTACCAGAAGGATGTGGAGGCTTTGGAGAAGGTACGGAAGAGGTTTACCAGGATGTTGCCTGGTCTGGAGGGTATTAGCTATGAGGAGAGGTTGGATAAACTCGGATTGTTTTCACTGGAACGACGGAGGTGGAGGGGCGACCTGATAGAGGTTTATAAAGTTATGAGCGGCACAGACAGAGTGGATTGTCAGAAGCTTTTTCCAGGGTGGAAGAGTCAGTTACTAGGGTACATAGGTTTAAGGTGCGAGGGGCAAAGTTTAGAGGGGATGTGCCCGGTACTTGCTGCCTGGGAAGGTGGTGGAAGCAGGTACGATAGCGGCGTTTAAGAGGCATATTGGCAAATACATGAATAGGATGGGAATAGAGGGATACGGACCCTGGAAGTGCAGAAGGTTTTAGTTTAGACAGGCATCAAGATTGGCGCAGGCTTTAAGGGCCGAATGGCCTGTTCCTCCGCTGTACTGTTCTTTGTTCTTTATTCTTTGTTCTAACATCCCATTAGCCTTCTTCATTGCTTGCTGCACCTGCATGCTGGCTTTCAGTAACTTATTGACAAAGACACCCAGGTTGCTTTGTACATCTACACTTTCTAATTTCGTCCTATTTAAGAAATACTCTGCACCTCTATTCTTCCTGATAACATGGATAACCTCACATTTTTCCACATTATATTCCATCTCTCACATTCTTGCCCACTCACTAAGTCTGTTCAAATCCCCTTGAAGCCACTTTGCATCTTCCTCACAACACACATTCCCATCTAGTTTTGTGTCATCTGCAAACTTGGAAATATTACATTTGGTGCCCACATCCAAATCATTGATATATGTTGTGAACAGCTGGTGCCCAAGATTTGCTCCTTGCAGTACCCACTAGTCACAGACTGACAATGCAAGAATGACCCGTTTATTCCTAAACTCTGCTTTCTGCCTGTTAATCAATCCTTAATCCATGCCAGTATATTACCTCCTATCCCATGTGCTTTAATTTTACGAACCGACCTCCTGTGGGGGACTTTAACAAAAGCCTTTTGAACGGAACGCACTCATGTTTTTGTGTGTACTCTTCTAACAGGGATTGGATATTGTCGAGATTACATTTAGTGACCAACATTTCCTTATCTGTTTCCCAGAAACCCTTCTTTATACTATCCTTTCACCAAATAGCATGTATTTCAAAGAGACACCACTGGGTCAGTTTAATCTACCACCCTTCCTAAGAGATTATCCCCGTAAGAATTATCACTGGCCAAACAATGTTCCGACATTTGTGAAACATGCTTTAACTCCCTCGGTTTATGTACTTGTCAAAGTCCAGGGTTTCGGCCTCACTTGTAAGATCTGGAGTTTGCTTTAATTTAATTGTAAGACTTGGGTCAATTATAATTACAGTCTAAGTTGGGAGAGCAGATCTAAAAGGGACTTACAGCTCAGACTAGCTACAAAACCACACGGGTACGAGTAGTTTTTCACAAGCTTCACAGACTTTATTACATTTTCTACAATCAGCACAAAACTGTGATATTTAGCAAAGGGCAGTGGTGAGCAGTTGTGTTCACGATGGAACACCGGTCCTCAACCTCCAGTTAACTGCGATGCCTTGTCTCTTGATTGAAGTCTATCTTCTGTCTTCGTTTGGATGATGATGCGTGCTTTCGGGGTTCTTACAAGTTCTTACTTTAAACACCTTTCCCAGCTTGGTTTTGTGCCATATTAGGCAAAACCCCATTTCTGTTCATCTGATTGGTCAGTCATTAACTAACTGCCCTTCCATGATGGTTCTTTGACCTTGTTTAGGTCATTGTCATTATCATTCAGGGGGCTCCAGATTCATGTTTCCTTGCTGTATATTCATCAACAATGATCACTTAATGAGATTGATCCTGAAAGGGAGTATTTTTGAGAGACAAGGGTGGTGTTGTTGTTGTATGGTGTTCGAACCTCTACCTTGTAGAGGCTCAACGACAACTTTCAGATCCTTCTTCCCACCTCCCCCGGACCATGACCCCAACACCGAACATCAAGCGACTGTCCACAGGACTGTCACTGACCTCATCTCTTCTGGAGATCTTCCCTCGACAGCTTCCAACCTCATAGTCCCACAACCCCGGTCAGCCTCCTTCTACCTACTTTTCAAAATCCACAAACAGGACTGTCCTGGCAGACCCATTGTGTCAGCCTGCTCCTGCCCCACTGAACTTATTTCTTCCTATCTTGACTCTATCTTTTCTCCGCTGGTCCAGTTTCCTCCCACCTACATCCATGACTCTTCTGACACCCTACGTCATTCTGACAATTTCCAGTTTCCTGGCCCCAACCGCCTCTTCTTTGCTATGGACGTCCAAACTCTCTGCACCTCCATCCCCCACCAGGATGGTTTGAGGGCTCTCCAGTTCTTCCCTGAACAGAGGCCCAACCAGTCCCCATCCATGACCAACTTCCTCCGCCAGGCTGAACTTGTTCTCACATTGAAATACTTCTCCTTCAACTCCGCTCACTTCCTTCAAGTGAAAGGTGTTGCTGTAGGTACCACATGGGTCCTAGTTATGCCTGTCTTTTTGTGGGATACCCTGAGGCACAGTGTGGCTTTCGTGCAGAGAGATCGACTATTGACATGCTGTTCTCCCTTCGTCAGATACAGGAGAAATGCCGTGAACAACAGATGCCCCTCTACATTGCTTTCATTGATCTCACCAAAGCCTTTGACCTCGTCAGCAGACGTGGTCTCTTCAGACTACTAGAAAAGATCGGATGTCCACCAAAGCTACTAAGTATCATCACCTCATTCCATGACAATATGAAAGGCACAATTCAACATGGTGGCTCCTCATCAGAGCCCTTTCCTATCCTGAGTGGTGTGAAACAGGGCTGTGTTCTCGCACCCACACTTTTTGGGATTTTCTTCTCCCTGCTGCTTTCACATGCGTTCAAATCCTCTGAAGAAGGAATTTTCCTCCACACAAGATCAGGGGGCAGGTTGTTCAACCTTGCCCGTCTAAGAGCGAAGTCCAAAGTACGGAAAGTCCTCATCAGAGAACTCCTCTTTGCTGACGATGCTGCTTTAACATCTCACACTGAAGAATGCCTGCAGAGTCTCATCGACAGGTTTGCGTCTGCCTGCAATGAATTTGGCCTAACCATCAGCCTCAAGAAAATGAACATCATGGGGCAGGATGTCAGAAATGCTCCATCCATCAATATTGGCGACCACGCTCTGGAAGTGGTTCAAGAGTTCACCTACCTAGGCTCAACTATCACCAGTAACCTGTCTCTAGATGCAGAAATCAACAAGCGCATGGGTAAGGCTTCCACTGCTATGTCCAGACTGGCCAAGAGAGTGTGGGAAAATGGCGCACTGACACGGAACACAAAGGTCCGAGTGTATCAGGCCTGTGTCCTCAGTACCTTGCTCTACGGCAGCGAGGCCTGGACAACGTATGCCAGCCAAGAGCGACGTCTCAATTCATTCCATCTTCGCTGCCTTCGGAGAATACTTGGCATCAGGTGGCAGGACTATATCTCCAACACAGAAGTCCTTGAAGCGGCCAACACCCCCAGCTTATACACACTACTGAGTCAGCGGCGCTTGAGATGGCTTGGCCATGTGAGCCGCATGGAAGATGGCAGGATCCCCAAAGACACATTGTACAGCGAGCTCGCCACTGGTATCAGACCCACCGGCCGTCCATGTCTCCGTTATAAAGACGTCTGCAAACGCGACATGAAATCGTGTGACATTGATCACAAGTCGTGGGAGTCAGTTGCCAGCATTCGCCAGAGCTGGCGGGCAGCCATAAAGACAGGGCTAAATTGTGGCGAGTCGAAGAGACTTAGTAGTTGGCAGGAAAAAAGACAGAGGCGCAAGGGGAGAGCCTACTGTGCAACAGCCCCAACAAACAAATTTCTCTGCAGCACCTGTGGAAGAGCCTGTCACTCCAGAATTGGCCTTTATAGCCACTCCAGGCGCTGCTTCACAAACCACTGACCACCTCCAGGCGCGTATCCATTATCTCTCGAGATAAGGAGGCCCAAAAGATGTCAAACATTCCTTGTTCCAGTCCTACTCAGGCCCCTCTCCTGACTCGTCTTCCGGGACATCGATGACTGTATCGGTGCCGTTTCCTGCTCCCGCCCGGAACTGGAAAACTTTATCAAATTTGCTTCTAATTTCCACCCTTCTCTCACCTTTACATGGTCCATCTCTGACACTTCCCTTCCCTTCCTCGACTTCTCTGTCTCCATCTCTGGGGATAGGTTGTCTACCAATATCCATTATAAGCCCACTGACTCCCACAGCTACCTCGACTACACTTCTTCACACCCTGCTTCCTGTAAGGACTCCATTCCCATCCTCCATTTTCTCCATCTCCGACGCATCTGCTCTGATGATGCCACCTTCCACGACAGCACTTCTGATATGTCTTTCTTTTTCCTCGACCGAGGATTCCCCCCATTGTGTATGACAGTGCCATCAACTGTGTCCAGACCATTTCCTGCACCTCTACACTCACCCCTTCCCCTCCCTCCCAGAACAGCGACAGGGTTCCCGTTGTCCTCACTTTCCACCCCATCAACCTCCATATCCAAAGGATCATCCTCCACCATTTCCGCCACCTCCAGCCACCTACCAAATGCATTTTCCCCTCCCTTCTCCTGTCAGCATTCCGAAGGGATCATTCCCTCCGCGACACCCTGGTCCACTCCTCCATTACCCCTACTGCCTTCCAGTTTTTGCTCCGAAAGTGGATAACCTCACATTTATCCACATTATACTGCATCTGCCATGCATTAGCCTACTCACTCAACTTGTCCAAATCACCCTGAAGCCTCTCTGCATCCTCCTCACAACTCACCCTCCCATTCAGTTTTGTGCCATCTGCAAATGTGGAGATGTTACATTTAGTTCCCTCATCTAAATCATTAATGTATATTGTGAATAGCTTGTGTTCCTGCGGTACCCCACTGGTCACTGCCTGCCATTCGGAAAAAGACTCATTTATCCCTACTCTTTGTTTCCTGTCCGCCAACCAATTTTCTATCCATCACAATACACTTCCCCCAATCCCATGCACTTTAATTTTACACGCTAATCTCTTACGTGGAACTTTGTCAAAAGCCTTCTGAAAGTCCAAATAAACCACATTCACTGGCTCCCCCTCATCAACTCTACCAGTTACATCCTCGAAGAATTCTAGTAGATTTGTCAAGCATGATTTCCCTTTCGTAAATCCATGCTAACTCTGCCCAATTCTACCACTGTTCTCTAAGTGCTCTGCTATAAAATATTTGATAATGGACTCTAGAATTTTCCCCACTACAGATGTCAGGCTGCCTGATCTATAAATCCGTGTTGACACTGCCCAATCCTACCATTATTTTCTAAGTGTCCTGTTACCACATCCTTTACAATAGATTCAAGCATTTTCCCTCCTACTGACGTCAGGCTCACAGGTCTGTAGTTCCTGCTTTTCTCGCTCCCTCCTTTCTTAAATAGTGGCGTTGCATTTGCTACCTTCCAATCTGCAAGAACTGTTCCAAAATCTATCGAATTTTGGAAGATGATCACCAACACATCCACTATCTCCTCAGCCACCTCTTTCAACACTCTGGGATGTCGATCATCAAGTCCAGAGGATTTACCAACTTTCAGTCCCATTAGTTTCTCCAGTACTTATTTTTATGGATATGCTTTTTTTCAGTTCCCCATTCTCACTCGTACCTTGGCTCTGCAGAATTTCTGGGAGGCTTTTTATATTTTCCTCCGTGAAGACAGACACAAAGTATTTGTTTAGTTTCTTTGCCATTACCTTATTGCCCATTATAAATGTCCCTGTAATGGGCCCCCATTTTTCTTTGTTAATCTTTTCCTTTTTACATACCGATAAAAACTTTTACAGCCCATTTTTATGTTCCTCACTAGTTTACTTGCATATTCTATTTTCCCTTTCTTTTTCAGTTTCTTGGTCCTCCTTTGATGAATTCTAAAAAGCCTCCAATCCTCAGGCTTACTACTTTTTTGGCAATGTTATAAGTCTCTTCCTTTGGCCTCATGCAATATTTAATTTACTCGTTCGCCACGGTTTGGATCATTTTTCCTGTCGGGTTTTGTGTTCAATGGAATGTGTAGTTGTTGTAGAGCATGTATTAATTCTTTAAATGCTAGCCATTGCCTGTCTACCTTCATACCTTTTAAAGAAAAGGTTTGGACCAAAAGGGAAATAAAATCTACATTCACTGACCATCAGCTTGTTCATAGCAGCTTTCAAGGCTTCGAGCTGATTTGTTGGTACTGTGTCTGCATCACTCACTCCTCCTGAAACTCCTGAAGGGACAAAGACTGTTAAGAAAAATCTTATAAGGAGACAGAATATGCTAACTCTAAAAGATTATACAACAGACAGTTTATGTGAAATTAAATTTGAATTACAATAAAAGCTTTTCATTACAGCCCCTGGAATTTTGCTGCGTCAATCATTTCTCACAGACAAAGAACAGTACAGCACAGGAACAGGCCATTCAGCTCTCCAAGCCTACGTCGATCTTGATGCCTGCCTAAACTAAGACCTTCTGCGCTTCCGGGGCCCATATCCCTCTATTCCCTTCCTATTCATGTAGAGCAGGACAGTTGGGTATTTTAAGTGCCGATGGCAAAATTTTGAAGCCCAACAGGGGATTGAGTGTGCCATAGAATCTTACAGCACAGAAGGAGGTCATTCTGCCCATCATGTCTGTGCTGGCTCTTTGAAAGAACTATCCAATAAGTCCCATTCCGCTGCTCCTTCCCCATCAGTCTACACATTTCATTTTTTCAAGTATTTATCTAATTCCCTTTTGAAACTTTTGTTTAATCTGTGTGGCACAAAGTTAAATATTAAATAAACCTCAAAAGGAACCTGTGAAATGGGTCAATATAATTACATTCGTATATAATTGATTTATTTGGTTACCCAGCACAGTGGGAGTCGAAGTTGCTTCACACATCATCAACTTCAGCACTAAGCTGGGGGCTGGTTTACTTCCATAAAAATGTTCATGAAACAACATGAGATGGGTTTTCAAATTATTTTAATTTGAATTAATAGATCATTCAAACTTGCTCAACTCAAATGAAGGGTTGATTCTATTGAGAAGCTTCTATTACAACTCAGCACTGTCTGCAATTCTAAGGTTTTTGGATTTTATTTAGGGAGTTGGAAAGTAAACAGACTAAAGTTAAACACTAGACAGTGCAAAACAATATTATATCAATAGCATGGTTATCAGACTCAGCACAATAGCTTATCATTGAAAATATCAAAAAAATATATAGTTTTAAAGAAGATTATAGCTGAATAATTTTGAAAAGCATGAAGTGGCTATTCAGTTTGTGAAGTCTCAGCTGTCGGTACATACTGTTAGTTTAACATTCATTTTTGTTTTAGCACAGTGCTGCTATCAGAGCCTTCAGAATAAAGGTCACTGAAATCATTGGACAGACATTTCAAAAAAGTTAGAGAGTGTCAACCAGCTCTTCATTGAAATTCAGAATAAATGTTGTGCTTGCTGCAGCCATTTATCTGGTTGTGGGAATGTATAGTGGCAGAGTCTTAATGTCACGTAGCTAGTAACCTGGTGCTCCAGGGTGATATCCTGGAGAAATGGATTCAAAACCCACTCTTGCAGCTAATTGAATTTAATTAATTTTAAAAAATGGAATTAAATGTTAGTTTAAGTCATGAAGCCAATATTGATTTTTGTAAAATCCCATCTGATTGACTAATATCCTTTAGAGAAGGAAATCTGCCGTCATTACCTGGTCTGGCCGATATGTGATTCCAGACCAACAGCAATAGGATTGATTCTTCACTGCACTCGGCAATAGCTTAGTAAGCTACTCAGTTGTCAATGACACCTTCCATCACTTTGCTAATGATCAAGAGTAGGCTAATAGGACCATAATTGGCCGGGTCGGATTTGTCTTTCTTTTTGTGTATAGGATATGCCTGGTAAATTTTCCGCACTGTTGGGTATCTGCCAGTGTTGTAGCTATAATGGAACAGCTTGGCTAAGGGCATGGCTAGTTCTGCAGCACAAGTCTTCTTAACTACAGAAGGAATATTGTCAGGGTCCATAGCCTTTGCAGTATCCAGTGCCTTCAGCCATTTTCTGATATCACGTGGAGTGAATTGAATTAGCTGAAGACTGGCATCTGTGATGCTGGGGACCTCAGCAGGAGGCTGAGATGGATCATCCACACGGAACTTCTGGCTGAAGATGGATACAAATGCTTCAGCCTTGTCTTTTGCACTGATTTGCTGGGCTCCTCCATCATTGATGATGAGGATATTTGTGAAGCCTCCTCCAGCTGTTAGTTGTTTAATTGTCCACCACCATTGACGACAGGATGTAGCAAGACTGCAGAGCTTAGATCTGATCTGTTGGTTGTGGGATTGCCGAGCTCTGATAATCGTCTGCTGCTTCCACTGTTTGGCTCACAGGTAGTCCTGTGTTGTAACTTCACCAGGCTGATGCCTCATTTTTATGTATACCTGGTGTTGCTCCTGGCATGCTCTCCAACACTCTTTATTGAACCAGGCTTGGTCCCTTTGCCGGATGGTAATGGCAGAGTGAGGGATATGCCGGGCCATGAGGTTACGGCTTGTGGTTGAATACAATTCTGCTGCTGCCATTTTTTAATTGGTTTATTTTGCAAGGTGCCCAGAGCAGGTGATGAGTCATTTCTTGCCATTCAGCAATCAGCTCAGAGGGAATTAAGAATCAAGTCAGACAGGTGGGACTGAAATCATTTGTAGGACAGAAAGCATCGGAGCGGCAGTTTCTTTTCCCTGAAGGGCAAAATGTTCTGCTGAAAGATCTCACTGTCCAGCATGAGAACCAACAAACACTGACCTGAAACACAACTGTGCTGGGATTCAAACCCACAACCTCTGAATGGGTTTGTTCAGCCATTAATGAAAAACACCAATGCTCACTCCATTAGGACACAGAACCAATGAGCAACAGAACACCAAAGGATTTCAGAGAAAAGCAAAATACTGTAGATTCTGGAAATCTGAAATAAAAATAAAAAGTGCTGAAAATACTCAGCAGGTCTGGCAGCCTCTGTGGAGAGAGAAGCAAAGTTAAAGTTTCAGGTCAGTGACCTTTCATCACAACTGGCAATGGTTAGAAATGTAAGAGATTTAAGCAGAGATGTGGGGGTGGTGGGGGAGGAGAGAACAAAAGGGAAGGTGTGTGATAGGACAGAGGGTCGGAGAGATTAACTGACAAGGAGGTCATGGAGCAAAGGCAAAGAGAGTGTTCTAATGCTGTGGTGAAAGACAAAGCATTAGTGCAGAGAGAGTGTTAATGACTGAATAATGAACAGCCGAGACAAAAGCACAAACATGAAAAAAAACTGTAGGAACATAGAAGCAGGAGTAGGCCATTCAGCCCATCAAGCCTCCTCGCCATTCAATATGATCATGGCTGATCATCCACTTCAGTACTTTTTTCCCACACTATCCACATATCCACTTATGTCATTGGTATTTAGAAATCTGTCAATCTCTGATTTAAACATACTCAATGACTGAGCTTCCACAGCCCTCTGGGGTAGAGAATTTTACAACCTTCCGAGGAAAGAAATTTCTCCTTGTCCCTGTCCTAAGTGGCTTCTCCCTTATTTTGAAATTATGT
Source organism: Heterodontus francisci (assembly GCF_036365525.1). Lineage (NCBI taxonomy): Eukaryota > Metazoa > Chordata > Chondrichthyes > Heterodontiformes > Heterodontidae > Heterodontus > Heterodontus francisci. The sequence goes on along the minus strand of NC_090410.1, from coordinate 24,567,538 downwards.
CCCCTGGTTCTAGACTCCCCAATCAGGGGAAACATCTTAGCTGTATCTACCATGTCTATCCCTTGAAGTACTTTGTAGGTTTCAATGGGATCACCTATAATTCTTCAAAACTCTATGTAATACAGGCCCAGTTTCCCCAATCTCTCTTCATAGGACAGTCCCACCATCCCAGGAACAAGTCTGGTGAATCTTCGTTGCACTCCCTCTCTGGCAATAATATCCTTGCGAAGGTCAGGGGACGAAAACTGCAAACAGTACTCCAAGTGTGGTCTCAGCAAGCTTCTATACAATTATAGCAAGACTTCATTACTCCTGTACTCAAATCCTCTTGAGATAAAGGCTAACACACCATTAGCCTTCCTAATTGCCTGCTGCACCTGCATGTTAGTTTTCAGTGACTATTGACAAGGACACCCAGGTCCCTTTGTACATCTACTCTTTCAAATCTCTTACCATTTAAGAAATACTCTGCATATCTATTCCTCCTGCCAAAATGGATAACCTCACATTTTTCCACATTATATTCCATCTGCCACGTTCTTGCCGTCTCACTAAGTCTGTCCAAATCCCATTGAAGCCACTTTGCATCTTCCTCACAACACACATTCCCACCTAATTTTGTGTCATCTGCAAACTTGAAAATCTACATTTAGTGCCCACATCCAAATCATTAATATATATCGTGAACATCTGGGGCTCAAGCATTGATCCCTGTGGTACCCCACTAGACACAGCCTGCCAATACGAGAATGACCCGTTTATTCCTACTTTCTGCTTTATACCCGTTAACCAACCATTAATCCATGCCAGTATATTATCTCCTATCCCGTGTGCTTTAATTTTGCAAACCAATCTCCTGTGGGGAACTGTATCAAAAGCTTTCTGAAAATCCAAGTATATCATGTCCACTAAATCCCCTTTTTCAATTCTGTTAGTAGTATCCTCAAAAAACTCCAACAGGTTCATCAAACATGATTTCCCATTCATAAATCCATGTTGACTATGTCCAATCAGATCATTATTATCCAAGTGTCCATTTATCACATCCTTTAGAATAGATTGTAGCATTTTCCCAATGACTGATGTCAGGCTAACAGGTCTTTAATTCCCTGTTTTCTCTCTCCCTCCCTTCTTAAATAGTGGGGTGACATTTGCGACCTTCCAATCTGCAGGGACAGTTCCAGAATCTATAGAATTTTGGAAGATGATCACCAGTGCATTCACTATCTCCATAGCTACCTCTTTTAAAACTCTTGGCTGCAGAATGTCGGTCCTGGGGACTTATCAACCCTCAGCCCCTTTAATTTCTCCAATACTAATATTAATTTTCTTCAATTCCTCATTCCCACGAACCCCTTGGATCTCTAATTCTGGGAAATTTCTCATATTTTCCTCAGTGAAGACAGACACAAAGTAATCATTTAGCTTCTCTGCCATTTCTCTGTTCCCATTATAAATTCTCCTGACTCTGCCTGTAATGGACCCATATTTGTCTTTGCCAAACATTTCCTTTTTATGTACCTGTAGAAGTTCTAACAGGTCGTTTTGATTTTTTTTGTGAGCTTACATTCATATTCTATTCTCCCTTTCTTTATCAGTTTCTTGGTTATCCTTTGCTGTATTCTAAGATCCTCCAAATCCTCAGGTTTACTGCTATTTCTGGCAAATTTATAGGCCTTTTCTTTTAATCTTGTACAATCCTTAACTTCCTTTGTTAATCACGGTTGACTGCCGTTACTTTTGGGGTTTTTTGCGCCTTGAAGGAATGTATAGTTGATGTAAAATATGCAATATTTCTTTAAAGACTATCCATTGTCTATGTACTGTCATACCTTTTAATGTATTGTCCCAATCCACCTCAGCCAATTTGCCCCTCATACCTTCAGAATTTCGTTCGTTCAAATTTAACACCTTGGCTTCAGATTGAACTACCTCACTTTCAAACAATGTAAAATTCTATCGTATAATGGTCACTCATCCCTAAAGGTTCTTTTACAACAAGATTATTAATTAATTAATTAGCCCTTTCTCATTACATAATACGAGATTTAAAACAGCCTGCTCTCTAATTGGATCCTCAACATAGTGCTGGAGAAAACCATCCTTAACACACTCCAGAAACTTGTCCTCCACAACATTACTGCTCATTAGGTTTACCCAGTCTATATGCAGATTGAATTCACCCATGATTACTGTATTACCCATGCCACATGCTTCTCTAATCTCCTGATTAATACCATGCCCCACACTACCACTACTGTTTGATGGCCTATAAACAACTCTTACCAATGTTTGCTGTTTACTGTTACTGACTTCCACCGAAACAGTTTCCACATTTTGTTCTTCCGATCTGAGATCCTCCCTTATGAATGTACTGATCCCATCCCTTATTATCAGTGCAATAACACCTCCTTTTCCTTTTTGCCTGCCCTTCCACAATGTCGAATATCCTTGAATATTCAGTTCCCAGTCTTGGTCACCCTGTAACCAAGTTTCCTCTTTAGCAATTCGATCATTCCCATTTACCTCTATGTGGGCCTGTAAATCATCTACCTTGTTGTGAATGCTGCATGCATTCAGGTAGAGTGCCTTTAACCTAGTCTTCTTGACATTCTGCATTCTAAGCCTGGTTGATGCTCACCTTTGTTTCACCTGCCTTCTAATGTCACTTGCTACTTTTCTACCTCCTGTTACCAGCTTTACTTCCTTCCAATTTGAGCTCTCCCTCAGGTTTCCATCCCCCTAACATGCTGGTTTAAACCCTCCTCAACAGCACCAGCAAATCTCCCTGTGAGGATATTAGTTCCCGTCCTGTTAAGGTGTAACCCGTCCATCTTCTAAAGGTCCCACCTGCCCCAGAACCGGTCCCAATGCCTCAGAGATCAGATACCCTCCCTCTTACACTAATTCTCTTGCCACGTGTTCAATCGGTCAATTCTCCTATTCCTCTGCTCACGGGCACGTGGCACTGGGAGTAATCCTGAGATTGCTGCTTTGGAGGTCCTGCTTTTTAATTGCCTTCCTAAATCCCTAAAGTCTGCTTTCACGATCTCATCTCATTTCCTACCTATGTCATTGGTACCAATGTGGACCATGACCTCTGACTGTTCACCTTCCCCCAGAAGGATGTCCTGCAGCCACTCCATGACATCCTTGACCCTGGCATCAGGGAGGTAACACACCATCCTGGAGTCACGTTTACTGCTGCAGAAATGTCTGTCTGATCCCTTGACTATCCAATTCCCTATCACTATTGCTCTTCCAATCTTCTTTCTCCCCTCCTGTGCAGCTGAGCCACCCGTGGTGCCATGGGTTTTGCTCCAGCTGCACTCCCCCGAGGAACCATCGCTCTCATCAGTATCCAAAATGGAAAACCGATTAGCAAGAAAGACTCCTGCACTGCCTGCCTGGTTCTCTTAGACTGCCTGGCAGCCACCCATTCCCTCTCTGCCTGCATGTTCCTAACCTGCATTGTGACCACCTCCCTAAATGTGCCATCCAATTAGTCCTCTGCCTCACGGATGCACAACAGTGACTCCATCCACTGTTCAAGTTCCGAAACCCAGAGTTCAAGCTGCTGCAGCCAGTGACACTTCCTGCAGATGTGTTCATCTGGGACACGTGCTGTGTCCATGACATCCCACATACTGCAGGCTGTACATTCCACTTTTCCAAGTTGACCTGCCACAACATAACTTTTTAAAAGTTTTATTACAATGAGAAGTAAAATAACTTACCAGTTACTTACTAATCAACTTCTTCCCCTGTACTGAAGACAGAGGCAGTTACTGGAAGCTAAAGAAAGGTAGAGGAAAGAAAGGAACTCCTCCCTCATGCATCAAACACCCACTTTACACTTGGTGTTTTCAAATTTATTTTCTTCTTGATTAATGTTTCCTTCCTTACCGAAGTCCCTCAATTACCAAACTTCCTTAATTCTCTGTGCCCTCCAGAAACAGTCAATGCAGACAAGCAGCAGTGAGAGACCCCTGAATTTATACTCTGAAAACAATGTTGTGTCAGCTCTGCTAGAGCTCTGCTACAGCTCAGAAACCAGTTTAAGCCAGCAACCTAATTAACTAGCTACAGTTATTCTCAGAGTATCAGTATACCCATGTGGCCATGTGAGCTGCATGGAAGATGGCAGGATCCCCAAAAACACATTGTACAGCAAGCTCGCCACTGGTATCAGACCCACCGGCCGTCCATGTCTCCACTTTAAAGATGTCTGAAAACGCGACATGAAATCCTGTGACATTGATCACAAGTCGTGGGAGTCAGTTGCCAGCGTCCGCCAGAGCTGGCGGGCAGCCATAAAGGCGGGGCTAAAGTGTGGCGAGTCGAAGAGACTTAGTAGTTGGCAGGAAAAAAGACAGAGGCGCAATGGGAGAGCCAACTGTGTAACAGCCCCGACAAACAAATTTCTCTGCAGCACCTGTGGAAGAGCCTGTCACTCTAGAATTGGCCTTTACAGCCACTCCAGGTGCTGCTTCACAAACCACTGACCACCTCCAGGCGCTTATCCATTGTCTGTCAAGATAAGGAGGCCAAAAAGAAGTATACCCCTGTTTAAAACTGAAAGAAATCGAACTGACCTCTTAACTGAAACAGGAATTTCAATTAATTGCTAGATGTAAACAGAGAAAAAACTCGTCTTGAGAGATTAACCCTTAAAGTAGACAGGCACATGATAAAAAAAATTGAAACAAAACAAACTAAGAATAAAAAAAAAGGCCAGTCATACTCTGAAATTATTGAACTTAATGTTCATTCCGGTAAGCTGTAGCATGTCTAATGGGAAAATGAGGTGCTGTTACTCGAGCTTGCTGGAACACTGCAGTCGGCCCAGGACAGAAATGTGGGCATGAGAGCAGGGGCGAGTGTTGAAATGGCAAGCGATCAGAAGCTGGAGGTCATGTTTAATGGCTGAGCGGAGGTGTTCCGCAAAGCTGTCACCCAATCTGTGTTTGTTCGCTGCAAGGTAGAGGAGACTGCATTGTGAGCAGCGAATACAGTACACTAAATTGAAAGAAGTACAAGTAAATCGCTGCTTCACCTGAAAGGAGTGTTTGGAGCCTTGGATAGTGAGGAGAGAGGAGGTAAAAGGGCAGGTATTACACCTCCTGTGATTGCATGGGCAGGTGCCGTGGGAAGGGGACAAGGTGTTGGTGATAATGGAGGAGCGGACCAGGGTATTGTGGAAGGAACAATTCCTTCGGAATGCTGACAGGGAAAGGGAGGGGAAAATATGTTTGGCAGTGGCATCATACCGGAGGTGGCGGAAATGACGGAGGATGATCCTTTGCATGTGGAGGCTGGTGGGGTGGAAAGTGAGGACAAGGGGAACCCTGTCATGGTTCTGGGAGGGAGGGGAAGGTGTGAGGGCAGAAGTGTGGGAAATGGCTCGAACACAGTTGAAGGCCCTGTCAATCACAGTGAGGGGTATCCTCAGTTGAGGGAAAAGAAGCACTGTTGTGGAAGGTTACATCATCAGAACAGATGCCTTGGAGACGGAGAAATTGGGAGAATGGAATGGAGTCCTTAAAGGAAGCAGGATGTGAGGAAGTATATTCGAGGTAGCGGTGGGAGTCGGTGGGCTTATAATGAATATTAGTGGACAGTCTATCCCTAAAGATCGACCCAGAGAAGTCGAGGAAGGGAAAGGAAGTGTCAGAGATGGACCATGTTGTCATCCAAGCCCCCGCCTGCCAACAATGGGGCACAAATATTTTGCCACATGGACATTAAATTTTAAAATTGTTGCTGGGAAGAAAAGAAGGCCTATTACAGGAGGTTGTCAAGTCCCTGACTGGAAAGACATTTGCATAGTAACAGGCAGCTCTTGGAAAGGAAAAAAAGGGGCCACTCCCTGCTCCACTCTGATCCACTATGAACTTTTGTTTACCAGACGTTGAAGGTGGAGAGGCTTGCATTCCAGGTTAACTGCTAAGATGGCCGAATACACAAACAGACGTGAACAGACCTGTTTAGTCACATGGCTAACTGACTGTTGGAGGTTTTTGAATTTGAACTTGCTCCAAAAAATTTGAACTCAGAAAGCTGTTTGCTCCTGGACTGTCTGCTCCCATTTCAGGTTCTAACGAGAGGGAGGAACCAAAGGAAATCAGCATTAATAAAAAAAGTGCTCGGGAAAATAATGTGGTTAAAGGCTGAAAAAACCCCAGGGCCTGATAATCTACATCCCAGAGTACGAAAGGAAGTGGCCCTGGAAATAGTGGATACATTGGAGGTCATCTTCCAAAATTCTATAGACTCTGGAGCAGTTCCTACAGATTGGAGGCTGGCAAATGTAACCCCACTATTTAAAAAAAGAGGGAGAAAAACAGGGAATTACAGACCAGTTAGCTTCACATCAGTAGTGTGGAAAATGATCGAGTCAATTGTAAAGGATGTGATAGCAGAACACCTCGAGAGCATAAATGGGATTGGGCAAAGTCAGCATTGATGTCCGAAAGGAAAATTATGCTTCACAAATCTACTGGAGTTTTTTGAGGATGTAACTAGCAGCAAAGATTAGGGAGAACCGGTGGATGTGGTGCATTTGGATCTTCAGAAGGCTTTTGATAAGGTTCCACATAGAGTCACATCGCACTGAAAACAACCCGATGGCCCACCGGGTCTATACTGACCAACAATCATCCATTTATACTAATCCAACATTAACCCCATATTCCCTACTGCTTCCCCACCTTCCCTCAATTTTTCCTACCACCTACCTACACAAGGGGCAATTTACAATGGTCTATTTACCTATCAACCTGCACGAGTTTAAGTTAAAGTTTTAGTAAATTCCACTTTTACTTCTTTAAACCTAAGAAGACCTGTTTGTGCTCATTTCTTTGCCTTATAATTGGAGAGTGGTGAACAAGGATTCACCAAGGGGAGGCTCAAAACACAGTGTGTTTAAAATTAAATCCTGCTACGATAAGACCAGGTAAAGACTGAAAAGACCCCTAGACACCTTTCTCACCTGGTCTTAACAATGTAAATGTGAGGGAAGGGTGGAAATTGGAAGCAAAGTTGATAAAGTTTTCCATTTTGGGGTGGGAGCAGGAGATGGCACCGATCCAGTCATTAATGTACTGGAAAAAGAATTGGGGGAGGGACCTGAGTAGGACTGGGACAAGGAATGTTCGACATACCCCACAAAAAGATCGGCATAAATTGGACCCATGCAGGTACCCATAGCAACACCTTTTATTTGAAGGAAGTGCACAAAGTTAACATTCAGGTACAGCAGGCTATTAGGAAGGCAAATGGCATGTTGGCCTTTATTGCAAAGGGATTGGAGTACAGGATAAAGAAATCTTACTAAAATTCTACAGGACTTTGGTGAGACTGCACCTGGAATACTACTTGCAGTTTTAGTCTCCACATTTAAGAAAGGATATACTTGCACAGGAGGCAGTGCAGTGAAGATTTACTACATTGGTCCCTGGGATGAGGGGGTTGTCCTATGATGAGAGGCTGAGTAAATTGGGCCTAAATTCTCTGGAGTTGAGAAACATGAGAGACGATCTAACTGAGACATACAAGATTCTGATAGAGCTTGATAGGGTAGAAGCTGAGAGATTGTTCCCACTGGTCGGAGAATCTAGAACACAGTGACACAGTCTCAGGATAAGGGGCCAATCATTCAGGATTGAGATGAAGAGAAATTACTACATTCAAAGGGTTGTGAATCCTTGGAATTCTCTACCCCAGAGGATTGTGGATGCTCCATCACTGAATACATTTAAGGCTGGGATAGAGAGACTTTTCATCTCACATAGAATCAAGGGATATGGGGAGCGGGCAGGAAATTGGAATTGAAGCCCAAGATCAGCTGTGATCGTATTGAATGACGGAGCAGGCTCGATGGGCCATATGGTCTACTTCTGCAGCTATTTCTTGTGTTCTTGTGTTCTTCCGTGGAGTTAAAGGAGAAGTTATTATTAATGTTATGAAGTTATTCTTAAGGATTCCTGAGCATGTGGACAATCGTTTTGAAAGTAGTGTGAGAACTGGCATGGCCCAGTGATTGAAGGAGCAGGTTAAGGCTCTCAGCTCTGCTGAGGTGTGGTTTTGAGGGCCAGAAAGGTCAGAATTGGTTTGTCTTTGATCCACTTCACCAAAAATCCTTCTTTTCTCAGTAGTGTCATTTGTGATATTGCTTTGGTTTGTGCACAACTCCCACAGCTGATGTGTAGCACCGTGATCACACAGTGGTCAGTACACTGAGTTGTGGCTGCATCAACGTCTGGTCTCTGCTGCACATGTTAACAGAACACAGTGAAAAATCAATCTATTCCAACTGGAAACAAATTGTTGTTCATGGAAAACAATTTGCTCCTTCAAATCCTCGCGCTCTCACATGCCTGTGCTTGATGTTCCATAATTCAAACCCGTCTCTTCTCCCAGCTTCTCCTCCTTTCACAGTCAATATCCCTCCTTTACTTTCCTCCTTCCATTCCATTGTCATTTTCCTGCAGCATCGCCTCATCGAACATCCATTCTCAATATTACACCGTTAGGTTTGCTCTGCTCCCACTGCTGTTCCTGGGGACACAGGTCCCATTCACATCAATGTTCATTTGTGTCTTGAATCCAGATATATTTCTATCCATGGGACCACTTGGTGAACAAGCTGTGAAAGCAGAGCCGGCCTTTAGAGGGACAGCGGCCCAGCAGCTCATGATACTTTCTTGGAGAATATTGTGATACGGGAGATACTAACTGAAGACTGGCTTCTGTTTACCTGGAAGTTGGCACTTTTCTCTAAACAGTTGAGGTGATGAGTGATGGGCAGTGCCACATAGCTGCCAATGAGGGCTCAAATGTGCAATTTTGTCAAGCTAGGTCAGTGCAGCAAGATCCAAAACATCCTGTCTTCATCTTAATCGATCTGTTGAAAGGTGTGATTGAAAGAAATGGAGAGTAAATGAACAGAATGCAAGTGACAGAAAAGGAGCAATTCCAGGAAATTGGCCATGAGTCAAAGGTCTTTAAAATGTCCATGTGCTGTGATCAGAAACAGCAGAATTTAAAACACATGTGAAGGAAAGTAAAGAGTGATCTTGGATGTGAGAAGATCACAAGAAAGTTGTGCCTGAAGCTGTGTCCTTGAGGCAGGCTGTGTGTTGTCAGGAAACTGTTACAGTGAAAGCACAAACAACAACAACCTATATTTATATAGCACCTTTAACATCATAAAATATCCCAAGTAGCTTGACAGGGGGGTTAAAAAGCAAAATTTGACACATGAGGAGATTTCAGGGCAGAAGACCAAAATCTTGATCAAAGACCCAGGTTTTGAGGAATGTCTTAAAGGTGGAAAGTGAGGTAGAGAGGCGGAGACGTTTAGGGAGGGAATTCCACAGCTTAGAGCCCAGGCAGTTGAGGGCAAGACCACCGATGTAGGAGCGATTAAAATCGAGGATGCTCCAGAGGCCAGAATTGGAGGAGTGTAGATATCTCGGAAGTTTGTGGGACTGGAGGAGATTACAGAGATAGGGAGGGTCGAGGCCATGGAGGGATTTGAAAACAAGGAAGAAAATGTTAAATTCCAGACGCTGCTTGACCGGGAGCCAATGTATGTCAGCAAGACCAATTTCTGCTGATCCAGTACTGGATGTCGCACAAGGAGTCTGACAATTTAACAAGGGTGGAAGAATCGAGAGAGGTGATGATGAGGGAGAGCTGGAATTTAGAGGAATGAGAGGCGAAGATATCTTTGGTTGTGGCGAAACGCTGGACGTGGAGGAAATGGTGAAGGATGTTCCATTGAATACGGAGCTGGTGGGATGGAAGGTGAGGACAAGGGGAATCCTATCATGTCTCTGGGGAAGAGGTGAACGGCTGAGAGAAGAAACATGGTTAGTCGGACAGACACTGTTCAGGTCCCTCTTAATTACAGTGGGAGAATTCATCGGGCGAGGAAAAAGGAAGACATATCAGAAACACTGGTATGGAAGGTTACATCTTCAGAACAGATGCAATAGAGAAAGAGAATCTGGGAGAATGGAAAGGAGTCCTTACAGGAAGCATGGTGTGAGGAAGTGTAGTCGAGGACATAGTCAAGTGGGCTATTAATAAATATTTTTTGAAAGCCTATCCCCAGAAAAGGAGACAGAGAAGTCGAGGAAGGGAATGGAAGAGTTGCAGATGGACCATGTGAAGGTGAGAGAAGGGTGGAAATTGGAAGCAAAGTTGATTAAATTTTACAGTTCAGGACAAGAGCAGGAAATAGAACTGATACAATCATCAATGTACCAGAAAAAGAGGTGAGGGAGGGGGCCCGAGTCAGACTGGAACAGGGAATGTTCCACATATCCCATAAAAAAGCAGACATCACTTGGACTCATGGATAATTCTAGCTCTGTGACATCACCTAATTTCACACGTCTTTCAGCTCATAGAATCATAGAACATTTAAGGCACAGAAAGTGTTCACTTGCCCCATCGTGTCTGTGCCGGCCGAAAAACGATCCACCTATTCTAATCCCACCTTCCAGCATTTGATCTGTAACCCTGCAGATAATAGCACTTGAGGTGCATATCCAGACTGCTTTTGAATGAGTTGAGGGTTTCTACTTCAACTACCCTTTCAGGCAGTGAGTTCCAGACCCCCACCACCTTTTGGGTGAAAAGGTTTATCCTATCTCCCCTCTAATTTTTCTCCCAATCATTTTAAATCTATGCCCCCTCGTCACTCACCTCTCTGCTAAGGTGAATAGACCCTTCACCTCCACTCTATCTAGACCCCTCAAAATTTTGTACATTTCAATCAGATCTCCCCTCAACCTTCTCTGTTCCAAGGAGAACAACCCCAAACTATCCAAACTTTCCTCACAGCTGCAGTTTTCCGGTACTGGCAACATCCTCGTAAATCTCCTCTGTACCCTCTCTCGTGCAATTACATTCTTTCTGTAATGAGGTGACCAGAACTGCACACAGTACTCAAGTTGTGGCCTAAACAATGGTTTCAACAGTTCCAGCATAACCTCCCTGCTCTTGTATTCGATACCTCCGCTAATGAAGGAAAGGATTCCATATGCCTTCTTCGCTAAATTATCGACCTGTCCTGCTGCATTCAAGGATCTGTGGACATTCATTCCAAAGTCCCTTATTTCCTCTACACTTCTCAGTATTTTCCCATTAATTGTGTATTCCTTTGCCTTGTTTGACCTCCCCAAATACCTCACCTCACACTTCTCCAGGCTGAATTCCATTTCCCACTTATCTGCCCATCTGACCAGACCATATATATCTTCCTGCAGCCTACAGCTATTTTCCTCGCTATCTACCACACATACAATCTTTGTGTCATTTGCAAACCTCTTGACCATGCCCCAACATTTATGCCCAAATTGTTAATATATACGACAAAAAGCAGGGAACCCAGTACTGAGCCCTGCGGAACATCACTGGAATAGGCCCTCCAGTCGTTAAAATACCCGTCAACAATGACCCTTTGTTTCCTGCCACTGAGCCAATTTTGTATCCACCTTGCTTCTTCTTACATCCCAGGGTACATTTCATCTGGTGCTGGTGATTTATCAACTTTCAAGTAGGCGAGCCCCATTAATACTTCCTCTCTCCCTATGTTTATCACATCCAATATTTCACACTCCTCCTGCTTAACGACAATATTTGCAACAGTCACCTCTTTTATGAAGACAGATGCAAAGTATTCATTAAGAACCATACGAATATCTTCCGCCGCTGTACATTGGTTATCTTTTTGGTCTTTTATGGGCCCTACTGTCTCCTCTTACTCTTAATCTATTGATAAAACATCTTTGGGTTCACCTTGATTTTGCTTACCAATATTCTTTCATGCCCTCTCTTTGCTTCCCTAATTACCATTTTGATTTCACCCCGCCACTTTCTATAATCCTCTCGGCTTTCTGTAGTATTGAGCTCTCTGTGTTGGACTTAAGCTTTCCTTTTCTGTCTTATCTTATCCTGAAGGCTCCTTGAGACACATGAGGCTGTTAATTTGACCGTACCACCCTTTTTCTTTGCGAGGACATGTTTACTCTGAACCCCTTGAATCTCCCCTTTGAATGCCTCCCACTGCTCTGACACTGATTTACCTCATCTGCTGCTGCAACCCTTATTCAAGCCTTTGTTACCTCTAGAATTGACCATTCCAATGCATTCCTGGCAGATTTCCCACATTCTACACTCCTTAAACTTGAGGTCATCCAAATCCCTGCTGCCTGTGTCCTAACATGCACAAAGTCCCGTTCCCCTATCACCCCATGTGCTCGCTGATCTATATTGGCTCCCAGTCAAGCAACATCCAGATTTTAAAATCCTCATCCTTCTTTTTAACTCGCTCCATCGCCTCACCCCTCTCTATCTCTGTAATCTCCTCCAGCCGTCGAATCCTCCAAGATATCTGTGCACTTCCAATTCTGGCCTCTTGAGCATTCCCGATTTTAATCACTCCACCATTGGAGGCCATGCATTCAGCTGCCCATGACCTAAGCTCTGGAATTCCCTCCCTAAATATCTCCACATCTGCACCTTGCTTTCCTCCTTTAACACACTGCTTAAAACCTACCTCTTCACGCAAGCATTTTGGTTCAATGAAGAGTGCAGGAAGGCATGCCAGGAGCAGCACTAGGCGTACCTAAAAATGTGGTGTCAGCCTGGTGTAGCTACAACACAGGACTACTTGCATGCAGAACAGCGGAAGCAGCATGCAATAGACAGGGCTAAGTGATCCCACACCCAATGGATCAGATCAAAGCTCTGTACTCCTGCCACATGCAGTCATGAATGGTGGTGGTCAGTTTTTGCATTGTCCAGAGGAGGTGGCTCCACAAACATCCCCATACTCAACGATGGGGGAGCCCAGCACATCAGTGCAAAAGATAAGGCTGAAGCATTTGCATCCATCTTCAGCTGGAAGTCCCAAATGGCTGATCCATCTCACCCTCCTCCTGAGGTCCACAGCATTACAGATGCCAGTCTTCAGCCAATCCAATTTACTCCATGTGATATCAAGAAACAACTGAAGGCACTGGATCCTGCAAAGGCTATGGGCCCTGACAACATCCGACAATAGTACTGAAGACTTGTGCTCCAGAAATAGCCAAGCCACTAGTCATGCTGTTCCAGTACAGTCGCAACACTGGCATCTACCCAGCAATGTGGAAAATTGCCCAGGTATGTCCTGTGCACAAAAAGCAAGGCAAATCCCCTCCAGCCAATTACCGCCCTATCAGTCGACTCTCGATCATCAGCAAAGTGATGGAAGGGGCCGTCGACAGTGCCATTAAGCGGGAATTGCTCTGCAATAACTTGCTTACTGATGCTCAGTTTGGATTCTGCCAGGGCCACTCAGCTCCTTGGTCCAAACATGAACAAAAGAATTGAACTTGAGGTGAGGTGAGAGTGACTGCCCTTGACATCAGGGCAACATTTGACCGAGTATGGCATCAAGGAGCCTGAGCAAAACTGGAGTCAATGGGAATCAGGGGGAAAACTCTCCACTGGTTCGAGTCATACCTAATACAAAGGAAGATGGTTGTGGTTGTTGGAGGTCAGTCATCACAGTCTCAGGACATCAGTGCAGGAGTTCCTCAGGGTAATGTCCTAGGCCCAACGATCTTCATCAATGAACTTCCCACCATCATAAGGTCAGAAGTGTGAATATTATCTGATGATTGCACAATGATCATCACCATTCTCTATTCCTCAGATATTGAAGCAATCCATGTCCACGTGCAGCAAGACCTGGAGAACATCCAGGCTTGGGCTGATAAGTGGCAAGTAACATTCGCATCACACAAGTTCCAGGCAATGATCATCTCAAACAAGAGAGAATCTAACCATCTCCCCTTTACCATTGCTGAATTCCCCACTATGAACATCCTGGGGTGGTTACTGTTGACCAGAAACTGAACCGGACCAGCTACATCAATGCTGTGGCTACAAGAGCAGGTCAGAGGCTCAGAATTCTGTGCTGAGTAACTTCACATCCGGTCTCCCCAATGCCTATCTACCATCTTCGTGCCTATCGACTTGCGTGGATAGGTGCAGTTCCAATAATGCTAAAGAAGCACGACACCACCTAGGACAAAGCAACCCATTTTATTGGCACCTCATCCACCACCTTCAACATTCACTCCACCACTGGCGCACACTGGCAGCAGTGTGTACCTTCTACAAATGCACTGCAGCAACTCACCAAGATTCTTTCAACAGCACCTTCCAATCTTGCGACCTACTACCAGGACAAGAGCAGCAGATGGATGAGCACACCACCACCTGCAAGTTCCCCTCCAAGTCACACACCATCCTGACTTGGAAGTATATCGCCATTCCTTCATTGTCGCTAGCTCAAAATCCTGGAACTCCCTTCCTAACAGCATTGTGGCTGCAACTAACTGCAGCAGTTTATGAAGGCAGCTCAGGAACACCTTCTCAAGGGCAATTAGGGATGGGCAATAAATGCTGTCTGTGCCAACGATGCCCATACACACCGGATGAATAAATCTGACCTTATAGCTGCTTATGAGGCTCGCATGAAATGTTGTTTTGAAATGCTCCTGTGCAGCGTCTTTTGATGTTTTATTATGTTAGAGGTGCTATACAAATGTAAATTGCTTCTCGACATTCATTTTATCATTCCATACAGGAGGAGTCTGTGCTGTCTCCATGACACAGAGATTCAATTATTACCTCTCGGCTGCTATTCCCCCATCGCCATGCAAATATCTCCTTTTCAATATATATCCACTTCCTTTGGAAAGTTACGATTGGATCTGCTTCCTACTTTCTCAGATACTGCAGTCCAGCTCACAACAAATCACTGCATCACATTTCTCCTTATTCTCTCTGGTTTGTTTGCCAATTGTCCGAAATCTGTGTCATCTGGTTATTGACTCTCAAACAGCATTGAACAAATATTTTGTGTCTGTCTTCACAGTAGAAGACACAAGTTCCATACCAGAAATAAGCAGAAACCTAGGGGCCAAAAAGAGTGAGGAAATTAATGATATTGATATCAGCCAAGAAAACGTATTGGAGAAATTTGAGGGACTAAAATCAGGCAAATCCTGGGACCAGATGGCCTACAGCCTCGGGTTCAAAAAGAGACAGCTACAGAGATAGTAGAGGTGCTGACTATGATTTTCCAGAGTTCCTTAGATTCAGGAATGGTCCCGTCAGATTGGAAGTTGGCAAATGTTACCTTGCTTTTCAAGAAAGCAGGTAGAGAGAAACCAAGGAACTACAGGCCAGTCAGCCTAACATCAGTCATTGGGAAGATGCTGGAAACTGTTATTAAAGAAGTCTCAACATTGCAATTGAAAAAATCATATTATGATTAGAACAACTCAGCATGGTTTTAATAAAGGGAGATTCTGTTTGACAAATTTATTGGAGTTTTTTGAGGATGGAACTAGTAGCGTAGATAAAGGGGAACCAGTAGATGCAGTATACCTGGATTTTCAAAAGGCATTCGATGAGGTGCCACATAAAAGATTCTTCTTCTTTTTCTTTGGCCTCCTTGTCTCGAGAGACAATGGGTAAACGCCTGGAGGTGGTCAGTGGTTTGTAAAGCAACGCCTGGAGTGGCGATAAAGGCCAATTCTAGAGTGACAGACTCTTCCACAGGTGCTGCAGATAAAATTGGTTGTCGGGGCTGTTACACAGTTGGCTCTCCCCTTGCGCTTCTGTCTTTTTTCCTGATAACTGCTAAGTCTCTTCGACTCGCCACACTTTAGCCCCGCCTTTATGGCTGTCCGCCAGCTCTGGCGATCGCTGGAAACAGACTCCCACGACTTGTGATCAATGTGCTGTACAATGTGTCCTTGGGGATCCTGCCATCTTCCATGCGGCTCACATGGCCAAGCCATCTCAAGCGCCGCTGACTCAGTAAGGCGTATATGCTGGGGATGTTGGCCGCCTCGAGGACATCTGTGTTGGAGATGCGGTCCTGCCACCTGATGCCAAGGATTCTCCGGAGGCAGCGAAGATGGAATGAATTGAGACGTTGCTCTTGGCTGACATAAATTGTCCAGGCCTCGCTGCCATCGAGCAAGGCACTGAGGGCACAGGCTTGATACACTCGGATTTTTGTGTTTCGTGTCAGGGCGCTATTTTCCCACACTCTCTTGGCCAGTCTGGACATAGCAGTGGAAGCCTTTCCCGTGCACTTGTTGATTTCTGCATCGAGAGACAGGAAACTGGTGATATTTGAGCCTCGGTAGGTGAACTCTTAAACCACTTTCAGAGTGTGGTCGCTGATATTGATGGATGGAGCATTTCTGGCGTCCTGCCCCATGATGTTCGTTTTCTTGAGGCTGATGGTTATGCCAAATTCGTTGCAGGCAGCCGCAATTCTGTCGATGTGTCTGCAGACACTCTTCAGTGTGAGATGTTAATGCAGCATCGTCAGCAAAGAGGTGTTCCCTGATGAGGACTTTCCGTACTTTGGTCTTCGCTCTTAGACGGGCAAGGTTGAACAACCTGCCACCTGATCTTGTGTGGAGGAAAATTCCTTCTTCAGAAGACTTGAACGCATGTGAGAGCAGCAGGGAGAAGAAAATCCCAAACAGTGTAGTTGCGAGAACACAGCCCTGTTTCACACCACTCAGGATAGGAAAGGGGTCTGATGAGCCACCGCTATGCTGAATTGTGCCTTTTATATTGTCATGGAATGTGGTGATGATACTTAGTAGCTTTGGTGGACATCAGATCTTTTCTAGTAGTCTGAAGAGACCCCCTCTGCTGACGAGGTCAAAGGCTTTGGTGAGATCAATGAAAGCAATGTAGAGGGGCATCTGTTGTTCACGGCATTTCTCCTGTCGCTGGCGAAGGGAGAACAGCATGTCAATGGTGGATCTCTCTGCTCGAAAGCCACACTGTGCCTCAGGGTAGACATGCTCAGCCAGCTTCTGGAGCCTGTTAAAGCGACTCGAGCGAAGACTTTCCCCACTATGCTGAGCAGGGAGATTCCACGGTAGTTATTGCAGTCAATACTGTCATCCTTGTTCTTATAGAGGGTGATGATATTGGCATCGCGCATGTCCTGTGGTACTGCTCCCTCGTCCCAGCACAGGTAAAGCAGTTCATACAGTGCTGAAAGTATAGCAGGCTTGGCACTCTTGATTATTTCAGGGGTAATGCTGTCCTTCCCAGGGGCTTTTCCGCTGGCGAGAGAATCAATGGCATCACTGAGTTCTGATTTTGATGGCTGCATGTCCAGCTCATCCATGTCTGGCAGAGACTGGGCTGCATTGAGGGCGGTCTCAGTGGCAACATTTTCCCTGTAGTACAGTTCCAGGGAGTGCTCAACCCAGCGGTCCATTTGCTTGCGTTGGTCAGTGATTGTGTCCCCTGATTTCGATTTGAGGGGAGCGATCTTCTTGATGGTTGGCCCAAAAGCTCTCTTAATGCCATCATACATTCCTCTGATGTTTCTGGTGTCAGAGGCCAGCTGAATATAACTGCATAGGTGTTGCCAATAGTCATTTGCGCAGTGCCTGGCTGTTCTTTGTGCAGCGCCTCTGGCTGCTTTAAGTGCTACGGATGTTGACTCGCTGGGGGCTTTCTTGTAGTTCAGCAGTGCAATGCGCTTAGCCGCTATGACAGGTTCCAGTTCTTCAAAGTGAGATTGAAACCAGTCTGCATTCCGCTTCACACGTTTTCCATAGGTGGTCATTGCTGATTCATGGATGGCGTCTCTGATGTGGGCCCACTTGGTCTCTGCATCCCCTGTAGGAGTGTTTTGAAGGGCTTTTTCAAGTGAATTTAGAAACTTATGTAACAGCTGTGGATGAGAAATTCTGTTAGTGTTGATGCGCGGGCGGCCCTTCTGCTTGGAGTGATGCAGCTTCTTTGGTTTGAGTCTAACCTTGCTGCACACCAGGGAGTGGTCGGTGTCACAGTCCGCACTGTGGAAGCTGCATGTGATTTGAACGCTGTTTAAAGAGACTCGCCTTGTGACGATGAGGTCCAGCTACGTGATCTTGGGTGCCTCTAAGAAACCTGGTGACAGGGTTTTGTATGAAAGAATGAGTTGGTGATGCAGAGGTTATGATAGGTACACAACTCAAGCAGTCTCTGTCCATTCTCATTTATCCTTCCAATGCCATTGCACCCAAAGCAGGAGGGCCATGAGTCATGGTTGGCCCCAAACCTGGCATTGAAGTCCCCGAGCAGGAAAAGGTGTTCGGTATTGGGGATGCTACTAATGATGTTATGGAGTTCCTTGCAAAACTGGTCTTGAGCTTCAGGTGGGGAGCAGATTGTTGGAGCATAGATGCTGAGTAGGTGTACTGGACCAGAGGCGGTGAACAGTCGGATGGACAGTATGCATTCCGAGCCATTTGGGGGTGGCTCTATCATGCTGAGCAAAGAGTTTCTGATGGCGAAGCCCACGCCATTCTGTCTTAGTTCTTCATGATCCCAGCCCTGCCAGAAGATGGTGTCTTGCTCTCTTCGAGATCCGCTCGCAGGGAGGCGTGTCTCCTGAAGTGCTGCAAAGTCCCCATTGAGTCTACGGAGCTTGTTGTTAATGATGGCGTTCTTCCGAGAATCGTTGATTTGTGTAAGGTCTTCTGACAGGCCAGGACACATAGTTCTGACGTTCCAGCTTACAAAGCGAAGGGCTGGTACCTTCTTTCCTTTTTTTGTTGTGCTATTTGGTGCGGTGTTACAGTCCACTTGTCAGGCAATGACCCTGAACTCCAAGCACCATTGAAGCAGGTGGACTGTGGCGGGACAGAACCTTACTGACCGGGGGCTGCCCAGTTTGAGGCAGGCAGTAGCTGTCAAGTGAGATGCGATGACCTCTCCCACCGACAAAGGCAACCCATGGCGCCCAATCTCTACGCCAATTGAGCTGGACTTATAACCCGTAACTGCTGCCTTCCATGTTGTTTTGGTCGCTGTGAGGCGACTATGGAGTGACCTCTCCATGGCGCATACCTGGGCGGATGTATGGAGGTTGTGAGTTGTCCAAGCGTCAAAACGCCCCTCTCGGCCTTCCTGGTGGGGTCCAAAGGAGTGCAGAGCACGACGTTTGGCACTGGTATGGCTTTAAGAACTGCCAGAAACATGCCAAAGGTGACTGCCTTCAGGGTTCCGCTCCGGATTTTCTGTTGGGGTTTACTCCCTTAGCCTTGGTCTCTCCCGAGATGCCCACAAGGCAGTGGGGTTGTTAGAGCCCCTGCTCAGGTGTAGGTGGATGCCGGTGGGAGGAGGTGGGGGAAGGGGGTGCGGGAGGGAAGGGGGTGCGAGGAGGTGGAGTGCGGTAGGAAGGGGTGGAGGGAAGGGGGTACGAGGGGGAGCTGGGAAGGGGGTTGCTGGGGGGTAGGGGCGGGGGTGCAGGGAAGGGGGTGTGAGGGGAAGATGGTGCGAGGGGGAAGCGGAGAAGAGGGTGTGAGGGGGTGGGGGGAAGGGGGTGCAAGGGGGGTGAGCAGGGAGGGGGGAGCGGGGGAGAAGGGGGTGAGGGAAGGGGGTGCGAGGGGGGTGAGCTGGGAGGGGGGATCGGGGGGGAAGGGGGTGCGGGAGGGAAGGGGTTGCGAGGAGGTGGGGTGCAGTAGGAATGGGTAGAGGGAAGGGGGTGCGAGGGGGAGCTGGGAAGAGGGCTGCTGGGGGGTAGGGGAGAGGGTGCAGGGGAAGGGGGTGTGAGGGGAAGATGGTGCGAGGGAAGAGCTGGGAAGGGGGTGCGAGGGGATGGGGGGAAGGGGTGCGAGGGGGGAGCTGGGAAGGGGGTGTGGGGGTGGGGAAAGGGGATGCAGGTAATAAAACATTTCATCAGCACTGCTCTCTAATCAGTTCCACAACATACTGCTGAAGAAAACCATCCCTAACACACTCCAGAAACTTGTCCTCCACAGCATTAGTGTTCATAAGGTTTACCCAGTCCATATGCAGATTCAATTCACCCATGATTACTGTACTACCCATGCCACATGCTTCTCTAATTTCCTGGTTAATACCATGCCCCATATTACCACTACTGTTTGATGGCCTATAAACAACAATGTTTGCTGCCCCTTGCTGTCACTTAGCTCCACGCAAACAGATTCCACATTTTCTTCTTCCGATCTGAGATCCTCTCTTCCTAATGTACTGATCCCATCCCTTATTATCAGCACAACAACACCTCCTTTTCCTTTTTCCCTGTCCTTCCAAAATGTCGAATATCCTGGAATACTCTGTTTTGGTCACCCTGTAACCAAGTTTCCTCTTTGGCAATAAGATCATACCCATTTATCTCTATTTGGGCCTGTAAATCATCTACCTTGTTGTGAATACTGCATGCATTCAGGTAGAGTGCCCTTCACCTTGTCTTCTTGATATTCTGCATTCTCAGCCTGGTTGATTCTCGCCTTTGTTTCACGTGCCTTCTAATGTCACTTGCTACTTTTCTACCTCCTGTTACCAGCTTTACTTCCTTCCAATTTGAGCTACCCCTCAGGCTCCCATCCCCCTAACACGCTGGTTTAGACCCTCCCCAACAGCACCAGCAAATCTCCCTGCGAGGGTATTAGTTCCCGTCCTGTTAAGGTGTAGTCTGTCCATCTTGTACAGATCCGACCTGCCCCAGAACCAGTCCCAATGCCTCAGAAATCTGATGCCCTCCCTCCTACACTAATTCTCCAATCACGTGTTCAATCGGTCACTTCTCCTAATCCTATGCTCACGGGCACGTGGCACTGGGAGTAATCCTGAGATTACTGCTTTGGAGGTCCTGATTTTTAATTTCCTTCCTAACTCTCTAAAGTCTGCTTTCAGAATCTCATCTCATTTCCTACCTATGTCATTGGTACCAATGTGAACCACGACCTCTGGCTGTTCACCTTCCCCAGAAGGATGTCCTGCAGCCACTCCATGACATCCTTGACTCTGGCATCAGGGAGGTAACACACCATCCTGGAGTCACGATTACTGCTGCAGAAACATCTGTCTGACCCCCTGACTATCGAATTCCCTATCACTATTGCTCCCCCACTTTTCTTCCTTCCCTCCTGTGCAGCTGAGCCACCCTTGATGCCATGGAATTTGCTCTGGCTGCACTCCCCTGAGGAACCATCAGCCTCCAAAATGGAAAACCAATTAGCAAGCAAGACTCCTGCACTGCCTGCCTGGTTCTCTTAGACTGCCTGACAGTCACCCATTCCCTCTCTGCCTGCATGCTCCTAACCTGCATTGTCACCACCTCCCTAAATGTGCTATCCACGTAGTCCTCTGCCTCGTGGATGCACAACAGTGACTCCAGCCACTGTTCAAGTTCCAAAACCCGGAGTTCAAGCTTCTCAGCCGGTGACACGCCCTACATATGTGTTCATCTAGGACACATGGTGTGTCCATGACTTCCCACATACCGCAGGCCGTACATTCCACTTGTCCAAGCTGACCTGCCAAAACGTAACTATAAAAATGTTTTATTACAATGACAAGTCAAATAACTTACCAATTACTGACCAATCAACTTCTTCCTCTGTACTGAAGACAGAGGCAGCTACTGGAGGCTAAAAAAAGGTAGAAGAAAGAAAAGAACCTCTCCCTCATGCACTAAACTCCCACTTTACACATTGTGTACTCAAATTTATTTTCTGAATGTTCCCTTCCTGACTGAACTCCCTCAATTACCAAACTCCCTTAACACTCTGTGCCCTCCAGCAGCACTCAATGCAGACAAGCCCTCTCCTGAAGTTGCCAGCATTACAGATCCCAGACTTCAGCCAATTCGATTCACTCCGCATGATATCAAGAAATGACTGAAGGCACTGGATACTGCAAAGGCGATGGGTCCTGACAATATTCCAGCAATATTACTGAAGACCTGTGCTCCAGAACTTGTCACATCCCTTGTCAAGCTGTTCCGGTACCGCTACAACACTGGCATCTACCCAGCAATGTGGAAAATTGCCCAGGTATGTCCTGTGCACAAAAAGCAGGACAAATCCAACCCAGCCAATTACCACATCAGTCTACTCTCAATCATCATTAAAGTGATGGAAGGTGTCATCAAAAGTGCCATCAAGCAGCACTTGCTGAGCAATAACCTGCTCAGTGATGCTCAATTTGGGTTCCGCCAGGGTCACTCAGTCCTGACCTCATTGCAGCCTTGATTCAAACATGGACAAAAGAGCTGAACTCAAGAGGTGAGGTGAGAGTGACTGCCCTTGACATCAAGGCAACATTTGACCGAATATGGCATCAAGGAGCCCTAGCAAAACTGGAGTCAATTAGAATCGGGGGAAAACTCTCTGCTGGTTGGAGTCATATCTCGCGCAAAAGAAGATGGCTGTGGTTGTTGGAGGTCAGTCATCTGAGCTCTAGGACAACACTGCAGGAGTTCCTCAGGGTAGCGTCCAAGGCCCAACCATCTTCAGCTGCTTCATCAATGACCTTCCTTCAATCATAAGGTCAGAACTGGAGATGTTCACTGATGATTGTGCAATGTTCCGTACCATTCGCAACTCCTCAAATACTGAAGCAGTTTGTGTGGAAATGCAGCTGATAAGTGGCAAGTAACGTTTATGCCACACAAGTGCCAGGCAATGACCATCTCCAACAAGAGAAAATCTAAACATCTCCCCTTGACATTCAACGGCATTACCATCGCTGAATCCCCACTATCAACATCCTAGGGGCCACCATTGACCAGAAACTGAACAGGAATAGCCACATAAATCCCGTGGCTACAAGTGCAGGTCAGAGGCTGGGAACCCTGAGGTGAGTAACTCACCTTAGCACCGTAGCCTCACAGCTTCAGCAACCCAGGTTTGGTTCTGGGTACTGCCTGTGCGGAGTTTGCAAGTTCTCCCTATAACCGTGTGAGTTTCTGCCGGGTGCTGCAGTTTCCTCCCACAGCCAAAAACATGCAGGTTGTTAGGTAAATTGGCCATTGTGAATTGCCCCTCATGTAGGTAGGTGTTTGGAGAATGTGGGAATGTGGTCGGGGATATGGGGTTAATGTAGGATTACTATAAATGGGTGGTTGATGGTCAACAGAGACTTGGTGGGCCGCAGGGCCTGTTTCAGTGCTGTATAACTCAATGACCCTGGTCCACTCTGCATTGCCCCCATCACCTTGTCCTCTTGCCACGGCACCTTCCCATGCAATTGCAGGAGGTGTAATACCTGCCCTTTTACCTCGTCTCTCCTCACTCTCCCAGGCCCCAAACACTCCTTTCAGGAGAAGCAGGGATTTACTTGTACTTCCTTCAATTTAGTATACTGTATTCGCTGCTCACAATGTGGTCTCCTCTACTTTGGGGAGACCAAACGTAGATTGGGTGAGTGCTTTGCGGGACACCTCCACTCAGTCCGAAAGCATGACCAAGCTTCCGGTTGCTTGCCATTTCAACACACCCACCCCCCTGCTCTCATGCCCACATATCTATCCTGGGATTGCTGCAGTGTTCCAGTGAATATCAACGCAAGCTCAAGGAACAGCATCTCATTTACCAATTAGGCATGCTATAGCCTACTGGACTGAACATTGAGTTCAATAATTTTAGAGGATGACGGGCCCCCCTTTTTAATTTTTTTTTTTCTTTTTTATTTGTTTATTTTATTTCAGTTTATTTCATCATTCATTTTTTTTATCATGTGTCTACCTACTGTTTTTGTCATGTTTGTCCTTTGGGCCAGGACTGTTAATTTTTCTGTCCATTAACACCCTCTCTGCACGAATGCTTTGTCTTTCAGCACACCATTAACATACCATTTGCCTATGCTCCATGACCTTCTGGTCATTTATTCTCTGTGACCCAGTCCTATCAACACCTTCCCTTTTGTTATCTGTTGCCCCACCCCCTGCTTTATTTGCTTAAAACCTATTATATTTCTAACATTTGACAGTTCTGATGAAGGATTCTGAAATGTTAACTCTACTTCTCTCTCCACAGATGCTGCTTGGACTGATGAGTATTTCCAGCATTTCTTGTTTTTATATTATGATGTATTGCCTCCCTGGTGCCAGAGTCAAGGATGTCAGTGAGTGGCCACGGAACATCCTGGGGGTGGTGGTGGGGGTGGGGGGGGGGGGCGGTGGTAGGGTGAACAGCCAGTAGTCCAGTAGTCTTGGTCCATATTGGAACCAACAACATAGATAGTGTCATGCAAGCCCCACCTGCCAGGAATGAGGCACATATACTTCACCACATTAAATTGCAAAATTGTTGCTGGGAGGAAAAGAAGGCATATTACAAAGGGTTGCCAAGCCCCTGGCTGGAAAGTCATTTTTTTCATACCAGCAGACCATGTTGGAACAAAGGAACCACTCCCTGCTCCAATTTAATCCACAATGGACTTTTGATTATCAGACATTGAGGGTGGACGAGCTTGCATTCCAGGTTAACTGCTAAGATGACTGAATACACAAACAGACATGGTCAGACCAGTTTAGTCACATGACTAACTGGCTGTTGGAGGTTTTTTATTGAACTTGCCACAGAGAATTTGAGCTCAGAAAGCTGTTAGCTCCTGGACTGACAGGACCTTTCATCGCTGGCTTGCCGCAGTCTCTCCTGTCTGCTCTCATCTCTCTCACCAGCTTTGGAATCCATTGAAGACATATGAACCCCTAGAGAGAAAAGTCTCCTACGGTGAACAAGGTTTCAGAAGAATACTGGGTCCCAACGAAAAGCAAGATCTACCTACAAGCAAGGACTACAGCGAGCTCGAAGCACAGTAACAAAAACTCTTCTTCAGAGATTGCCTCAAACATTTCCACTTTATCTTTTCTGCTGCTCTTTTCTGTCTCTATTTGCCTGTATGTATCATGTATGCATGCTAGCATGGGGTGTGGTGTGTATCGGTAGGTGTTAACCAAATCATAGTTTAAGTTTTAATAAATTTCACTCTTCTTCTTGAAATCTAAGAAAGCCTGTTTGTGTTCATTTCTTTGCCTTATAATTGGAAAGTGATGAACAAAGGATTCATCGAGGGGAGCTAAAACGCAGTTTGTTTAAAACAAAACCCTCTGACAGTGAGACAAGGTGAAGGCTAAAAGAGAACCCCTAGACCTCTTTCTCACCTCATCGTAACAGAAATTTGAGTGCTATTGTCTGGAATTTTACCCACAGACAAATGAGAAAAATTGGAAATGGAAAGCCAACTTGTGCCCAATCAAAAAAGAGCACGGTTTTAATCCAGGTTTTCTTGTGGTTGTGTGTACTTGAATACTAACATGTCTGCAACTAAAGCAAGTAGCTCTCCAAGCCAGGGTCAAGTAACTTGGGATGAGTTAAAAGCACTGCCTGTGGAGGAGTTGGGAAAAATGGCTGAGCCTCTGCCAACTAGAAGGACAAGGGCAGAAAATGCATGGGAACACCACCATCAGTATGTTTCCGTCCAAGTCACACACTGTCCTGACTTGGAACTATATCGCCGTTCCTTCACTGTCACTGGGTCAAAATCCGCGAACTCCCTACCTAACAGCACTGTGGGTGTAGTTACCTCACATGGACTGCAGCAATTCAAGAAGGCAGCTCACCACCACTTCTCAAGGGCAAATATGATGGGCAATAAATGCTGGCTGAACCAGCGACGCCCACATCCATGAATGAATAAAAAAATAGTGTGGGTTCACTGTATGTGGCAATGTTCGGAAGTCTGAAGTCCTAAGGCTACTGGCCAACTATCTTTCCCTTGACTATGATGATGCAGAAGCAGTGTTAGAAGTAGACCCAGATAGGGTACTGCTAGCAAAGATACAATTGGAACAAGGAAAACTTGAATTAGAGGAGAGAGAGATAGAGAGCGCCTTCCAGAAGGATCATGAAGAAATAGAGAGAGAGAGAAAGAAAGACTGGAGAAGGAATGAGAGAGAGGAGAGAGAGAGAGAGAAAGAATATTCCAGAAATAATTTGAAGAAAGAGAGCTGAAGCGGCTTGAGTTAATTAGGGGGTGACAGAGGAACCCCAGTGAAAGCATGGCCAATTGGGAGGAGTATAATTCAGGGCTGGGTACAAAATTGCTGAAACTCACCCAACTAATTCCAAAATTCAATGAGGACAATGGGGAGGCATTTTTTGTGTCTTTTGAGAAACTGGCAAAGCAGCTAAAATGACCAGCTGAGACCTTGTCTCTTTTCCTACAAAGCAAGCTAAATGGAAAAACCCATGAGGTTTATTCCTTGTTGCCAGATAAGAGTTCATCAAATTATGAACTGATCAAAAATGCTGTCCTTGGGGCATATGAATTAGCACCCGAAGCTTACCGCCAAAAGTATAGAACCCTCAAAAAGCAAGCTAATCAAATTTATCTGGAGTTTGAAAGAAGTAAGCAGCTGGCTTGTGACTAGTGGCTGAGGACTCTTAAAATACAGCTCAGCTATGAGAATCTCAGGGCAGTAGTCCTGTTCTAGCAATTTAAAAACTCTCTCCCACTCTCAATAAAGACCCATGTAGAGGAGCAGTGGGTATGATCGTATTGAATGGTGGTGCAGGTTCGAAGGACCAAATAGCCTACTCCTGCCCCTATTTTTCTATGTCTATGTTTCTATGTTTCTCAGAGGTCGGGAGTGTCCTATAAATTCTCTCTGAATGCACTGCCAACGCCCATCAACACCTCGAGAGTGTCCAATAGGCACCTTCCTTCTGTGTGGGTCTGGATTGTTTGTAGCACAGACTAAACAACCTTTGCAATAATCCTCCACATCTGCCCGCATATGGGGCCACCATCCTACCCTATTAATCCACTTCACTGTGGTTTCAGAGCCAGGATGTCCTGCCCTGGGATCTCCATGTGCTAACTACATCATTTCCTGTCTGTATCCTTCAGGCACTATCCACCTGTCACATTTAAAAACCATCCCTTCATTAACTTCTATATCTGGTGCTCTGAACAGACCCTCAATTGGGGTTCCTGCTTGTTTTGCCTGCAAGACTGACTTTAACACAACATTCTTCTGTTCTACCTCCTTCAGGTCGGGAGGAAGGGGTATGTTGTTATCACGATCCCATGGGGTAATTGCCATCACCAATCCTGACTGGTAGGGATCCCATGATGTGCCCTGTTCTGCCCCCTTTCGTGCTGACACATCCACCTTCTCATTATCCTCCCACCTGGATTCCGTCTTGGAATGGGCCCTCACCTTGTGAATATAATATTCACCCTGTGCTTGCCCTATAGTCTGTACTGTGGCCCTCAGCGTGGGGGCTGTAATGAGTGGTCGCCCATCTGCTGAGATGAAACCTCGTTGAGCCCAAATAGCTGGATATTCTGTAAAAGGAATTACATGTAAACATGGAGTCTGAATAGATTGTGTAAGGAGTGGGAAATTCTTGAGGATGGGTTACTACAGAAGTGACAGCTGCTGTTTCGGCCTGCTGTGCACCGAGTGTGGTTGGCAGTTTAATGGCCATTTCTACACCCCTTTCTGGGTCATAGATAACAAACCCTGTCTTCTGTTCCCCTTTCTCCACAAAGCTGGAGCCATCCACATAGATGTCTCTCCTCTCTGGATGTACCTCAGCTTAAAATGTTCTCTTCTTAATGCTGTTGGTGTATAACACGGTGCAGCCTTCATGTCCTCAGCCTCTTGTTCTGCTCTGTCTGCCCGATGGCACTGCTCTGCTTCCCGTGCAGCCCATTGATCACACTGGTGCTGATTGTTAACACACTGGCTTTCCAAAAATTGAGTTCTGATTAACCACCGCTCCCTTTCCAGCTCAGATTGTTCACTGTCCTTTTCCCTCAGCTCTCTCTCTTCCTCTCGCTGTTTCATTAACCCATTAATAACCACATCCCATTCACTGAGCTTCTTTATCTCTCTTCTCCAGCTCTTGCTTGAATTTTGTTTTCTCAGCCTCATCTTTCCTGTGCTGCCACTGATCTGCCATCAGCCAAACTGGGTCTTCATCAAGATCCGCTTACAAGTGAACCCCTGTGTCCACTGTTCTGCCTCATCTACCGGATCATCACCCTCCAGGATAACCCGAACCCATCGACTGCTTAAGAGGTAATTTCCCTGCCACGTACTTCGTGACAAACCCATCTGAGCATTTTCTGCTATTTCTTTATCTTCAAGACTCCTGGCTGGCTCGTCACTTGTCAGACCCTCTCACTGGTCTAAGGGTTCTTGTCTTTACTCCTCATATCAATGGCACACAATGACTTGGATACTGTTTCAGTAAATGTGATACACCTTTATTAAATCTCTAAGCAATGGTACATACTCACAATGACACTGGTTGCTTCAGAATCACTTGAGCTCGGGCCAGTCTCTGGTGATCAGTCCTTCAACAGATCTTCAGGCATGACTTCAGAATGGCTGACCAGGTCACTCTACCGACTGCAGGAACAATGTCCTTGAGGGCTGTGACTTCATACAACTTCCTGACACTGCCCATGGCATACCAGGTAATACTTGAAATCGGATCACCCGATTGGGTGAATAATCCTACCCTGGCCATTCAGGGCCACCCCCGCGTGGTCAAATACTGCCCTCAGCAGGAGCGGGGTGATGTCTCCAGTTGAATGCCAATAATGGGTGTGATTACTGTATCCTGGGGCAGGGAGAAGGCCATTCACAAATTCCCGAGTGGACATTGTCTGCAGGCAAAGTGTCGATGGTGATCCACCACCTCAGGGACATGCCCTGACATGTCTGTGTGTTTTTTTTTATTTGTTCATGGAATGTGGGAGTTTCTGGCTAGGCCGCATTTATTGTCCATCCCTAATTGCTCTTGATGAGGTGGTGGTGAGCTGCCTTCTTGAACCGCTGCAGTCCAGTCGGTGCACCAACAGTGCTGTTAGGAAGGGAGTTCCAAGATTTTGACCCTGCAACAGTGCAGGAACTGCGATACAGTTCCAAGTCAGGATGGTGTGTGGCTTGGAGGAAAAACTGCAAGCGATGATGGTGTTCCCATATATCTGCTGACCTTGTCCTTCTAGGTGGTAGAGGTTGCAGGTTTGGAAGGTGCTGTCCAAGAAGCCTTGGTGCGTTGCTGCAGTGTATCTTGTAGATGGTACGCACTGCTAGCACTGGGCGTCGGGAGTGGAGGGAGTGAATATTTGTAGATGGGGTGACAATCAAGAAGGCTGCTTTGTCCTGGACTGTGTTGAGCTTCTTCAGTATTGTTGGAGCTGCACCCATCCAGGCAAGTGGAGAGTATTCCATCAGATTCCTGACTTGTATATTATAGATGATGGACAGGCTTTGGGGTGTCAGGAGGTGAGTTACTCACTGCAGGATTCCTAGACTCTGACCTGCTTTTGTAGCCGTGGTATTTCTATTGTTACTTCAGTTAAGTTTTTGGTCAATGGTAACCCCCAGGATGTTGATAGTGGGGGAATTCAGTGATCATAATGCCACTGAATGTCAAGGGGAGATGGTTAGATTACATCATTTTGCGATGATCAATGTCTGGCATTTGTATGGCGTGAATTTTACTTGCCACTTATCAGCCCAAGCCTGGATATTGTCCAGGTCTTGCTGCATTTCTACATGGACTGCTTCAGTATCTGAGGAATTGTGAATGGTGCTGAACATTGTGCAACATGTCTGTTTTAGTTAAAACTGTCCCAGTAATAATGTCTTCAGTCAGAATTCTCCCTTCGAAGCTCCATCTTCCTACCACCATGAGATAAGCTCTGCCCACAGGACTTCACCACAGCCAGCTTACATTCATTAATATGAAAGAAATAAAAGCACGGTTTACATGATAAAGAGTGATTAATACAATTTAGGTAAATAATGCATTGGCTTACACATGTCACACAAATGCCAGGCAATGACCATTTCCAACAAAAGAGAATCAAACCATCTCAGCTTAAGATTTAACATCATTACCATTGCTGAATTTCCCACCATCAACATCCTGGGGGTGGGGGAGGGGAGCAGTCACCATTGATCAGAAACTTAACTGGACAGTCATATAAATACTGTGGCTACAAGAGCAGGTCAAAGGCTGGAATTCTGTGGTGAGTAACTCACCTCCTTACTCCCCAAAGCCTGTCCACCATTGACAAGGCACATGTCAGGAGTGTGTTGGAACACTCTGCACTTGCCTGAATGAGCACAGCGGCAACAACACACAAGATGCTTGATACAATCCAAGACAAAACAATCAGTTTGATCAACAACCATCCACCACATTAAACATTCACTCCCTCCACCACCATTGCACAGTAACAGTTTTGTGTACCCTCTAAAAGATGCACTGCAGCAACTTGCCAAGGCTCCTTCAACAGCACTTTCCAAATACACAACCTCTGCCACCTTGAAGAACAAGGGCAGCAGGCACATGGAATACCATCACCTGCAAGTTCCCCTCCAAGTCACACACCATCCTGACTTGGAACTATATTGCGATTCATTCATTGTCACTGGGTCAAAATTCTGGATCTCGCTCCCTGACAGCACTGTGGGCATAGCTACACCACATGGTCTGCAACAGTTTAAGATGGCAGCTCAGCACCACCTTCTCAATGGCAATTCGGGATGGGCAATAACTGCTGGCCTTGCCATTGATGATCGCATGACGAAAAAACGTATTCATAGAAAGCAAAATGTATTCAGTATTTCTCATGAACGAGTGTACATTGACTGGAATTCTCAGAATGTGATTGTACTGACTTTTACAAGGTCTGGGGGAATGCTTCAGTATTCAAAATAATCTTGAGAATTGACTTAATATCACAAGCTCCAATACTGCTTCAATATCGAGAATGTTATTTGGAAGTCTGGCCTTACAGTCTATATGTCGGCTGTAATCCATATTTAGGCCATTATCTGACCCTCAAATAGACTCTGTATTTCACTCACTACACCTGTCTCCGAACTCAACAATGGGTCATGATGCTCTGTGCAGACTCTACCCTGTCTCCAGCATCGTTATCCCACCACAAGAACTCTGTCTTTAACTCTGGACTCTTTCCTGGCATCTCCTGTTTCCCGTCTACTGTCAGGTTTTTATGTTCCCCAATTGTTATGTAACTGGATCTGTGTAACTAGATGCTGCCCTGAGTTCATTCCCAGTGCATTTTAGCTGCCACTCTGGACCCAAGCCCATCACTCTCTGCTCTTTCTTTTTAACTTATTTTCTTTTTACCCCTCCAAGATGCCTCTTTTCTATCCTCATGCCTCCTTTCACTTCTCCGCTCTCAGGTACTCGACACTCCCAATACCCGACCCAAACCTTTCTGTACTCCTTGATCATCCTGCTCTCTTGACACTGTCTCAGGCTGGGCTCCCTCTGGGATGAGCCTACAGCTTCCCTCTGTGCCTCTCTTGGCTTCCTCCGAAGACCTCATCAAGACACTCAGTGCTGACTCATTATGAGCAGTAACCCCAATTACCCAATCTTACTCCTTCATCTCAATTTCCACCCAGTGTGCCTGCTGGGGGCTAATCCTGACGAATCTCCTTCCCGACATCTCACCCTCCCACTGCTGACCCCGTGGACTCTGCCAGTGGATCAGTTCTCACAGCTCCTGTACGCATCTACCTCCAGAACGTCCATTCAGTTGTGAACAAGGCCCTTTCCATCCATGAAATTATTGTGTGTGACTGCATCAACATAATGGTCTGAACAGAAACCTGGCTGAGGGGTGATGACACCTTCCCCCTAACTGAAGCCTCCCCAGCTGGCTACACCTTCCACCACCTGTCCCACTGAGCCTATCAGGGTGACAATGTGGCACTTATCACCAGATCACACTATGGCCTGAACCCGTACTCCTCTGGCACTTTCTCTTCCTTTGAGCATCTCACCTTGTTCCACCCCTCTCACCTCTTGTTCAAAATCTTCCTTCTCTCCCACCCTCCCAAGTATAATGAACATTTTCTCACTGAGATATCTTCATTGCTTTTCTCCCTCAGCCTCTGCACTGAATGATTTCTCATCCTCAGTGATTTCAACCTCCACCTCAACTCATCATTCTCTCTCTCTCCTCTGAGTTCACTAAATCTTTCCCTCCATGTAAGTTCCCCAACCCAAATTCATGGCCAGCACCTTGATCTTGTCATCTTGCTAATCCCATCCTATCAATCACAGATAAGGCCAGCTCTGATCAATTCCTTATATCACCCTCCACCCACATCCCCCTTCCACACCCCAACCCTACCTCCTTCTGTAACTATTCATGAGAAAAACTATCCCTCAGTGCTGTATCTCTAAACTAAACTAAACTAAAGTTCACTTACAACTGCACTTTCAAAATACCAACTCTCTGCCTCTGGCATTCCTTTCGCCTCAACATTTCTGCAGCTATTGATTTGCTCACCCATACGCTCACCTCCAGCTTTGATGCCCTAGTCCCCAATAATTACATTACTGTCTCTTACTCTGGCCAGTCCCCCAGAATGATCCTCATCTCCACTCCCTTCTGTCCAAGGGACGCAGATTTGAGAGGATATGACAGACAATTGTCACCATCAGATCTGCTGGACCATGTGAAATACTATCGGGTCCTGCTCCCATCTGCATAACTGCTCCTTGTTGCAGGATCAGCCTGGAATGCAAAGATAACACCGGCTTCTTTTCTCTGACACACACTGTCTTCTTCAACCCCTCTCCCCTGTAAGATTATTAGATTACTAAAAGCTTACTAACCTGAATACCAATTGTTAACATCTAGCTACTGTAAGCTGACAACTGATTTATTATTATAAACTAACATTTCGCTTTATGAGAACCCTTCTTTGTAGGATGGTAAATTGAAAAAACTGAGGAAATAAGGACACATTATGGAGAAGATGTCAAGGTAGTGGGATTCTGGGAGATTATGTCATGTTTTAAAAAGCTGACTTGCTGAGGCCCAGAGAACAGACAGTGAAACAGCTCCTCTGAGAACAAATGTAGATCTGTCTCGGAATGAGATAAGGAACCTCGGATTGTAAAAGCATGAAATACTATAGTCAACACAAAGGGGTATTACCTATGTAAATCTGAAAGGTTATCAACAGGCAAAGAATGATCCTTGATTAATTAAGAAAGCATCCTTAAACACAAAGCCAGGGATGATTGGGTGTTGGGAGGGTTAATTGGAAAGCAGCCAGGATAAAAAATGTTTTGTCTCTGTCCCTGTACAGCAGGCAATTTTCGAACAACAACAAGAGAAAAGAGAGAGCGAGAGAGACCCAAAGAAACTTGAAAACTAGAGTCTGCAAGAGCAACCAGTTGTGCGCTCTACCATCCAATCTCTAATAGGAGTGGTATCTGCATTAAACTGTTAATCACTGCCTGATTTTGTGACTAATAGTTAATCTGAAAATTGAATAAACTTGTCCTTACCTTTATCTCAATAAAGTCGATTCACAACAAAAGCTTTGCTGCCAAGTCTGTTCCTGCCTTAGAAGGGGGCTTCAAACCCCAACAATCTTATCGTATCTTACACCCCTATCTCCTCCAACCTCACCTCCAACAATAAGTGCGGGAACTCATTGACTTCTTTGTCACTGAGATTGAGACCATCTGATCAGCTGCCTCTGCCATGTTCCTCCTTTCCACTAACCCACCAGGACAAACTTCATCTAAACTCCCCACTGCCTTAGCTCTGAACAACTCACATCTTTCTCTGGTTCTCTCCTATCTCCCCTTGTTCCATTTCTAATTTCATCTTGTCCATGAGACCCACCTCCTGCTCCCTTTGACCCTATTCCAATAAACCGCTGACCACCCAACGTCCCCTGCTGGTCCCCATATTAGCCGACATTGTTAACGGTGCTCTCTCTTCTGGTGCTGTCCCTCTCTTCTTCAAATCTGCAGTTATCATCCCTCTCCTCAAAAATCAGCCCTCACCCCACTGTCCTTGCAAACTGCCACCACATATCCGACCTCATTTCCTCTCCAAAGTCCTTGAAGGATTGTCATCTCCCAAATCCTTGCCCATCTTTCCCAGAACTCCATGTTTGAATCCCACCAATCAGGCCTCCACCTCTGCCATAGTATCAACTCAACTCTTGTCAAAGTCACAAGTGACATCCTATGTGACTGTGACAAAGATTTTCAATCCTTAATCGTCCTTCTTGACTGTCTGCAGCCTTTGACATGGTTGACCACAACATCCTCCTCCAACACCTTCCCACTGTCATCAGAACTGGAAAAAGTTAGAAATGTAATAGGTTTTTAGCAGGTGAAATGGGGAAGGTTGAAAAAGAACAAATTTGATGGCTGTGATAAAGTGGAAGATGAGAGATTAAATGACAAAAGAGTTGGTGAAGCAGGGCTAAAGAGAGTGGTAATGGGACCAGTAAAGAAACAAAAGATATGTCTAGAGGAGGTGTGAATGGTAGAATGATGAACAGCTGCTGTCAGAAAGCAAAAACAAGAGATAAACAACGGTAAGGCCAAAACATGCAAACAAAGTGAAAAGAAATGGGGCAGAGATAATGGTCTGAAATTGCTAATCTCAGTGTTGAGTCTGGAAGGCTGTAAAGTGCCGAATCAAAAGATGAGATGTTATTCCTTGAGCTTCAATTTAGTTTCATTGGAACACTGCAGTAGGCCAAGGGCAGAGAGGTCATTGTGAGAACAAGGTGGAGAATTAGAATGGCAGGTGTCGGAAGCTCGGGGTCACACTTGCAGACTGAATGGAGGTGTCCTGCAAAGCGATCACCCAATCTATGTTCGGTCTCCCCAGTGTAGAGCAGACCACGTTGTGAGCAGTGAACACAGTGTAGTAAATTGAAAGAAGTACACATAAATCACTGTCTCGCCTGGAAGGAGTGTTTTGCGGCCTTGGACGGTGAGGAGAGAAAAGGTAAAACGGTAGGTTTTGCATTTCCTGTGTTTGCATAGAAAGGTGCTGTGGGAAGGAGAGGTGATGTTGGGGGTGATTGAGGAGCGGAGCAGAGTGTAGTGGAAAAAACAGTCCCCTCGGAATGCTGAAAGGGGAAAGTAAGATATCATTGGTAGTGGCATCACGCTGGACATGGCAGAAATGGTGCTGGATAATCCATTGAATACAGAGGCTGGTAGGGTGGAAGGTGAGGACAGAGGGAACCCGATCATGTCTCTGGGAAGGAAAGAAAGGACTGACAGAAGAGGTGCTGGAAGTGGGACAGAGACAGTTGAGGCTCCGGTTATTCATTGTGGGGGAATCCTTGGTTAAGTAAAAAGAAGAAGACATATCAGAAGCACTGGATGGTTACGTCATCAGAAAAGATGCAATGGAGATGGCGTACTGTGAGAATAGAATGGAGTCCTGACAGGAAGCAGGGTGTGAGAAAGTGCAGTTGATGTAGGTGTGGGAGTCACTGAGCTTCTGATAAATATTTGTTGAAAGCCTTGTCCCAGAAATGGAGACAGAGAAGTTAAGGAAGGGAAGGGAAGAATTGGAGATGGATCGTGTGAAGGTGAAAGAAAGGTGGAAATTGGAAGCAAAGTTGATGATGTTTTGCAGTTCAGGATGAGAGCAGGACACGGCACTGATACAATCATCAATGTACCAGAAAAAGAGGTGAGGGAGAGGGCCTGAATCAGATTGGAACAAGGAATAAAAACAGAAAGTGCTGTAAATATTCACCAGGGCAGCAGAATCTGTGGAGATAGAGACAGAGTTAATGTTTCAGGTCTGTGACCTTTCATCAGAACAAGGAATGTTGCACATATCCCACAAAAAGGCAACATAGCTAGGACCCATGGCTGTTTGCACCTCTGTGACATCACTCAACTTCGTCCCTGTCTCAGCTCATCTGCCAGTGAAACTCTCATTCATGCCTTTGTTACCTCTAGAACTGATCATTCCAATACATTCCTGACAGGTCTTTCACATACTACTCTCCTTAAACTTGAGGAAATCCAAGACATTGCAGCCTGTGTCCAAACTTTCACCAAGTTCTGTTCCCTGATCACCCCTGTTCTCGCTGATCTACATTAACTCCTTCTCAAGCAATGTCTTGATTTTAAAATCCTTATCCTTGCTTTCAAATCCCTCCATTGCCTCACCCCTCCCTATCACTGTAATCTTCACCAGCCCATAAACCCTCCAAGATATCTGTGCACTGATAATTCTAGCCTCTTGAGCATCCTCAATTTTAATCGCTCCACCATTGTTGACATGCATTCAGCTGCTTAGACCCTAAGCTCTGGAATTTCCTCTCGAAATCTCTCCGCCTCCCCACCTCATTTTCCTCCTTCAAGACAATCCTTAAAACCTAGCTCGTTGTCCAAACTTTTTGTCATTTGATCTAATATCTACGTATGTGGTTCGGTGTCAAATGTGGTTTTAAAGTGCTCATGTGCAGCACCTTGTGACATTTTATTATGTTAAAGGCACTATACAAATGCAAGTAGCAGTTGTTTATATTATCATTTATATTATCATTTTATCATTCCGCACAGAAGGAGTCTGTGCCATCTTTTTGAAAGATTAAATTTTTCCCTCTCTGCTGCTATTCCCCATAGCCATGCAAATATCTCCTTTTCAATATATATCCACTTCCTTTGAAAAGTTACTGTTGGATCTGCTTCCTACTTTCTCAGATACTGCAGTCCAGCTCACAACAAATCACTGCATCAATTTCTCCTCATATCCTCCCTGGATTGTTTTGCCACTTGTTCAAACTCTGGGTCATCTGGTTATTGACCCTCCTGCCAGTGGAAACAGTTTCTCCCTCTCAATACTGTTAAAAATCCCACATGATTTTGAGCGTCTCTGTTAAATCTACACTAACTATTCTCTGTTCTATGGAGAACTATCCCAGTTTCTCTTGTCTCTTCACATTACTGAGGTCCCTGGTCAAAATTCAGGAATTGGGTCTTTGTTTGGTAGGGATCCCTGGAAATGTGATTCTGCCTCTGGAAGTGAGAGAATAAGAAATGCTTGAGAGTGAAGTTTTTTTTTTCATTTGTGGGATGTGGGCATCACTGGTTATGCCAGAATTTATCACCCATCCCTTATTGCCCTTGAGAAAGTGGTGGTGAGCTGCCTTCTTAAACCACTGCACTAATTGGGGTGTATGTACACCAACAGTGCTTGCAGTTTGATACAACTGAGTGCCTTTCTAGGCCATTTTCAGAGGGCTTATAAGAGTCAACCACATTAACATAGAACATAGAACATAGAACAGTGCAGGTCGGCACAGTGGCGCAGTGGTTAGCACTGCAGCCTCACAGCTCCAGCGACCCGGGTTCAATTCTGGGTACTGCCTGTGTGGAGTTTGCAAGTTCTCCCTGTGTCTGCGTGGGTTTTCTCCGGGTGCTCCGGTTTCCTCCCACAAGCCAAACGACTTGCAGGTTGGTAGGTAAATTGGCCATTATAAATTGCCCCTAGTATAGGTAGGTGGTAGGGAAATATAGTGGTAGGGAAAAATTAGTGTAGGATTAGTATAAATGGGTGGTTGATGGTCGGCACAGACTCGGTGGGCCGAAGGGCCTGTTTCAGTGCTGTATCTCTAAACAAGGTCCTTCGGCCCACGATGTTGTGCCGAACCTTTAACCTAATCTAAGATCAAACTAACTACCTACGCTTCATTCTACTATCATCCATGTACCTACCCAAGAGTCGCTTAAATGTCCCGAATGTATCTGCTTCTACTACCACTGCTGGCAGCGCATTCCACGCACCCACCACTCTCTGTGTAAAGAACCTACCTCTGACATCTCCCCTAAACCTTCCTCCAATCACCTTAAAATTATGCCCCCTGGTGATAGCCCTTTCCACCCTGGAAAAAAGTCTCTGACTATCCACTCTATCTATGCCTCTCATCATCTTGTACCCCTCTATCAAGTCACCTCTCATCGTTCTTCGCTCCAATGAGAAAAGCCCCAGCTCCCTCAATCTTTCTTCGTAAGACATGCCCTCCAGTCCAGGCAGCATCCAGGTAAATCTCCTCTGCACCCTTTCGAAAGCTTCCACATCCTTCCTATAATGAGG
Organism: Heterodontus francisci; assembly: GCF_036365525.1. NCBI lineage: Eukaryota > Metazoa > Chordata > Chondrichthyes > Heterodontiformes > Heterodontidae > Heterodontus > Heterodontus francisci. The sequence continues at coordinate 24,529,726 of NC_090410.1, read as the reverse complement.
CGACCAGAACTGAACACAGGGCCTTATAGAGCTGCAGCATAATCTCGCGGCTCTTAAACTCAATCCCCCTGTTAATGAAAGACAACACACCATACGCCTTCTTAACAACCCTATCAACTTGGGTGGCAACTTTGAGCGATCTATGGACATGGACCCCAAGATCCCTCTGTTCCTCCACACTACCAAGAATCCTGTCTTTAAGCCTCTATTCCGCATTCAAATTCGACCTTCCAAAATGAATCATTTCATACTTTTCTAGGTTGAACTCTATCTGCCACTTCTCAGCCCAGCTCTGCATCCTGTCAATGTCCCGTTGCAATCTACAACAGCCTTCCACACTATCCACAACTCCAGCAACCTTCGTGTCATTGGCAAACTTGCTAACCCAGCCTTCCACTTCCTCATCCAAGTCATTTATAAAAATCACAAAGAGCAGAGGTCCCAGAACAGATCCCTGCGGAACACCACTGGTCACCGAGCTCCATGCTGAATACTTTCCATCTACTACCACCTTCTGACTTATATGGGCCAGCCAATTTTGTATCCAAACAGCAAACTTTCCCAGAATCCCATGCCTCCTCACTTTCTGAATGAGCCTACCATGGGGAACCTTATCAAACGCCTTGCTAAAATCCATATACACCACATCCACTGCTCTTCCTTCATCAATGTATTTTGTCACATCTTCAAAGAATTCAATAAGGCTTGTGAGGCATGAACTGCCCCTCACAAAGCCATGCTGACTGTCTCTAATCAAACCATGCTTTTCCAAATAATCATAAATCCTGTCTCTCAGAATCCTCTCCAATAATTTGCCCACTACCGACGTAAGACTGACTGGTCTATAATTCCCAGGGTTATCCCTATTCCCTTTCTTAAACATGGGAACAACATTTGCCACCCTCCAATCATCCGCTACTACTCCAGTGGACAGTGAAGACGCAAAGATCATCGCCAAAGGCGCAGCAATCTCTTCCCTCGCTTCTCGTAATATCCTTGGGTATATCCCGTCTGGCCCCAGGGACTTATATGTCCTCATATCATTCAAAATTTCCAGCACATCCTCCCTCTTAACCTCAACCTGTTCGAGCATATCAGCCTGTTCCACGCTGTCCTCACAAACGACCAGGTCCCTCTCACTAGTGAATACTGAAGCAAAGTATTCATTTAGGACCTCCCCTACCTCCTCCGACTCCAGGCATAAGTTCCCTCCACTATCCCTGTTCGGCCCTACCCTCACTCTGGCCATCCTCTTGTTCCTCACATAAGTGTAGAATGCCTTGGGATTTTCCTTAATCCTACCCGCCAAGACTTTTTCATGTCCCCTTCTAGCTCTCCTAAGTCCATTCTTCATTTCCTTCCTGGCTACCTTGTAATCCTCTAGAGCCCTGTCTGATCCTTGCTTCCTCAACCTTAAGTTAGCTTCCTGCTTCCTCTTGACTAGCTGTTCCACATCTCTTGTCATCCAAGGTTCCTTCACCCTACCATCCCTTCCTTGCCTCATCGGGACAAACCCATCCAGCAGTCGCAGCAAGTGCTCCCTAAACAACCTCCACATTTCTGTCGTGCATTTCCCTGAGAACATCTGTTCCCAATTAATGCTCCCCAGTTCCTGCCTAATAGCATTATAATTCCCCCTCCCCCAATTAAATATTTTCCCTTCCCGTCTGCTCCTGTCCCTCTCCATGACTATAGTAAAGGTCAGGGAGGTGATCACTATCACCGAAATGCTCTCCCACCAAGAGACCTGCCACCTGGCCTGGTTCGTTGCCAAGCACCAAGTCCAACATAGCCTCCCCTCTAGTCGGCCTATCTACATATTGAGTCAGGAAACCTTCCTGGACACACCTGACAAAAACTGCTCCATCCAAACTATTTTCACTAAGGAGGTTCCAATCAATATTAGGGAAGTTGAAGTCACCCATGACAACAACCCTGTTACTTCTGCACCTTTCCAAAATCTGCCTCCCAATCTGTTCCTCCTTGTCTCTGTTGCTATTGGGGTTTCTATGGAAAACTCCCAATAAAATGACTGCTCCTTTCCTGTTTCTGACTTCCACCCATAATGACTCAGTAGACAAACCCTCCTCGACGACCTCCCTTTCTGCAGCTGTGATACTATCCCTGATTAGCAATGCCACTCCCCCACCTCTTTTACCTCCCTCCCTATTCCTTTTGAAACATCTAAACCCCGGAACATCCAACATCCATTCCTGCGCCTGTGATATCCACGTCTCCGTAATGGCCACAACATCATAGCTCCAACTACTGATCTATGCTCTAAGTTCATCACCCTTATTCCTGACACTTCTTGCGTTAAAATCGACACACTTCAACCCTTCATACTGGCTGCAACTTTGCCCTGTCAACTGTCTAACCTTCCTCACAGACTCTCTGCACTCGGTATCTGCCTGTTCAACAGCTACCCCATCCACTGATCCGTTGCTCCGGTTCCCATCCCCCTGCCAAACTAGTTTAAACCCTCCCATTTAAACCACATTGCTGTGGGGTTGGAGTCACATGTAGGCCAGACCAGGTAAGGCCAGCAGATTTTCTTCCAGATGGAACCAGATGTGCTTTTATAACAATTGACAATGGTTTCATGGTCACCATTTTAATTCCAGATTTATTAATTGAATTCAAATTTTATCATCTGCCATGGTGGGATTCGAATCCATGTTCCCACAGCATTATCCTCGGCTCTGGATTACTAGTCCAGCGACATGACGACGACGCCACTACCGCTGGGAGCTTCCTTTCCAGGGGTTCTCCAAAACAGTTAGTAATTGTAGATCATTTCCCAGGAATTGAGCCACCATCTCCAGTAAGTCCGATGTAATTGCAAATATTTATTCCCATACCAATAATTGCATCTTCCTTTATAGAGATTGAGCTCTTTGAATCTAATCACACGGGTCTCTGGATGGGAATCAATACTTGTGGGGAATCGTCAGGAATGTTTCAGTGTTTAGAGCAGCTACATGGTCACATTTCACTTTGTGAAAGGTCAATGGTTGTTTATTTCTTGGAATGATTCCAGATCACGTGTGCACATTCTTTAAGGTCTGGGAGTGTGACAGCATTTTAAGGGCTGTGGAAATGGAATGATATTTGACCCAGAAATGAGTAAAGAATATTCTCGGGCTATACCACATGGTCTGGTCTCACTGGCTGAGTTTAAAGTCCACCCTGTGAATTGGATAGAAATTCACTGAAATTACAGAACACATTATATCACAGAAATATCGGGAAACCTGTAAATAAATCTGTTCTCACTGCACCCAATGCTGTCAGACTGTGGATTTCACCCAGTCTGTTCTTCCCTGGACTCTGGGGAGATTCACTTTCCATTGTGCAATATCTGGCTAAATATAATTTATGATATTGTAATGTGTTGTGTAAAAGAGATTAATGGAACCTTTTTGTTCAGTCACTGTAAGTAATGTCAGTCTCCTTGCCTCATAATTATGTCAATGGAGATTTCTCCTGCCTTACATAATGGTCTTCGCTCAGTTACAGAGTCAGTAAGAGTTTGGTCTCCAGCACAAACCGGGATCAACGTTCCGCAGAAATGGAAAGAATGAATCGGATTTATTCACGAAAATATTTGGTCCTTAAGGCACTTGATGATATACAGGAGATTTATTATCCCACCCTCGCTATTTTTGGTGTCCCTGGTAAGTTTTCTGCCCCGGTATTAATACAGTAAGCACGTTAATTCTATTCCTGACTGTCAGTTGGTGTTGGTGTTCTTTGTAAGTAACCATATCTCTATTTCATTATGTAAATGATATTTAACTGTAAACACTGTCTTCATTATGCAAATCTTAAGAACCAACAATTCTATGTATTCAGTTTGTTCTCCTTGCTGTGTGACTGAAAGTTCCCTCGACAATGTTACTGGGTGATTTATTTGATGAACAGTCTGCTCTCTGCATTGAGTCCTGGGAGTAGATTTTACTGTTTACCATCTGGGTGTTAAATAGCACCTGAAGAGGGCGGTGGAATAAAAAGTGATGAAGAAGGTTTGCACGTCCTTTACAGAACCAGCCTGATATTCATTGCACTGAGTTTAAGAGGAGGATAATCAGGTGGGTTTTATTCCTGGTGAAGGGTCTGTCCCCCACCCTGATTATCATTGTGCACGCTGGACAGGTGCTGCTTAATTGATATATGGTGTAGACACGGCTTTAAGGATAATTTAAAGTCTGCTGGATAAGATTAATGATACAGAGTTGCAATTGGTGATAAATCATTCCAACTGATTTTAATTCCAATTGATTGTAAATGGAGTAATGTGTGAAGTAGATTCATTTCTCATTTTATTGATTTATATTCCCTTGGTTAAGTGGAAATCTATTCAGTTCTCACTCACATGTGGAAAGCACCAGATTAATATTGTCCCACTTCCATTCTGATACATTCTCAAACCCGAGGGAGCAGATCTCAGCATCAGTTACAGCATCAGCCCCTTGATCGTGACTGTTCATCAGAATAGCTTTGTAATATAAGGGGAGCTTAAAAGATTGGTGTGAGAGAGACAGAGAGAGAGAGAGAGAGAGAGAGAGAGCAGCAGGGGTATTAGTTTGAATTAGGAGCTGGAAAATTAAAAATATTCAATCAGGGTAGTGTCACTTTAAGTGTTGTAATAAGAGTATAAGCACAGAGCAGGACTAGAGGTATTAATTACAATTGATAGTTTAAACAGGCTGCTAAATAGATTGTTCTAAAAGGGAATAGTGGGTTTTTCTTTAGATCATGGATGGGCAGCTGCGACCTGTTGCTTGCAATTCCTGTTCCATGTGGGAACTTCAGGACACTTCCTGTGTCTTGGGCGATCACTGTTATTGCTTCAGCTCAAGCTCAGGATTTCAGAGCTTGAGGGACAGCTGGAATCACTGCAGAACATCAGGGAGTCGGAGTTTCCTGGATTATATGGTCCAGGAGCTGGTCACCCCACAGGCAGTAGGAGTTCAGGATAGTAGGTGGGTGGCCATCCGGAAGAGTAGGAAGAGGTAGAAAATGCAGGAGTCTTCAGAGTGTGAGTTACTCACAAACCAGTACTCAGCTTTGGAGACTGCTGGGAGTGATGACACCTTGAAGGAGTGCAGTTCAGACCATGGAACCAATTGCCATGGTACTGTACAGGAGGGAGCAGCAAAGGGCAGAAATGAAGTTGTTATTGGTGATTCCATAGTCAGTGGGTCAGATAGGCATTTCTTTAGATGTTATCGAGAGTCCCGCATGGTGCCAGGGTAAAGGACATCATAGAGTCATAGAGTTATACAGCACAGAAACAGGCCCTTTGGTCCTTCATGTCTGTGCCAGCCATCAAGCATCTATCTATTCTAATTCCATTTTTCAGCACTTGGCCCGTGGCCTTGTATGCTGTGGTGTTTCAAGTGCTCATCTAAATACTTCTTAAATGTTGTGGTGGTTCCTGCCTCTACTACCCATTCACGCAGTCTGTTCCAGATTCCAATCACCCTCTGGGTGAAAAGGTTTTTCCTCAAATCCCCTCTAAACCTCCTGCCTCTTACCTTAAATCTATGCCCCCTGGTTATTGATCCCTCCACTAAGGGAAAATGTTTCCTCCTATCTGTCCTATCAATACCCCTCATAATTTTGTTTACCTCAATCAGGTCCCCCCTCAGCCTTCTCTGCTCTAAGGAAAACAACACTGGCCTATCCAAAATCTCTTCATAGCTGAAATGCTCCAACCCAGGCAACATCCTGATGAATAATAAAAACAAAATACTGCGGATGCTGGAAATCTGAAATAAAAACCCGAAATGCTGGAACCACTCAGCAGGTCTGGCAGCATCTGTGGAAAGAGAAGCAGAGTTAACGTTTCGGGTCAGTGACCCTTCATCGGAACTGGATTCCGATGAACCAGTTCCGATGAAGGGTCACTGACCCGAAACGTTAACTCTGCTTCTCTTTCCACAGATGCTGCCAGACCTGCTGAGTGGTTCCAGCATTTCTTGTTTTTATAACATCCTGATGAATCTCCTTTGCACCCTCTCCAGTGCAATTACATAATTCCTATTGTGTGATGCCCCGAACTGTACACAGTAATCCAGTTGTGGCCTAACTAGCATTTTATACAGCTCCATCATTATCCACTTTTAAGTTCACTGAAAAAGCTAATACTTCCTCCCTTTCAATGTGAATTTGTTCAAGTATATCACAATCCCCCTCCCTGATCTCTACACCAACATCATCCTTTTCCATAGTGAACACAAGATGAAAAGTATTCATTTAAAAACTCACCTATGTCCTCTGACTCCTCACACAGATTGCCACTTTGATCCCTAATGGGCCCTACTCTTTCCCTGGTTATCCTCTTACCCTTAATACATTTATAAAATGCCTTGGGATTTTCTTTATCTTGCCTGCCAATGTTTTTTCATGTCCCCTCTTCGCTCTCCTAATTACTTTTTAAAGTACCCCTGCTACAATTTCTATACTCCTCTTGGGCCTCCGCTGTTTTCAATACTCTGAATCTGCCATAAGCCTCCTTTTTTTCCTTACCTAATCCTTTGACATCCAGGGTTCCCTGGACCTGTTGGTCCGACCCTTCACCTTCATGGGAACATTTTGGCCCTGAACTCTCACTATTTCTTTTTTGAATGACTCCCACTGGTCTGATGTAGACTTTCCTACGAGTATTGCTCCCAGTCCACTTTGGCCAGATCCTGTTTTACCATATTGATATCGGTGTTCCCCCAATTCAGTACCTTTATTTCTCGTCCATCTTTGTCCTTTTCCATAACTACCTTAAATCTTTCAGAGTTATGGTCACCATCCCCGAAATGCTCCCCCACTGACACTTCCACCACTTGGCCGGCTTCATTCCCTGGCATTAGGTCCAGTGCTACCCTTTGTCTTGTAGACCTTTCTACATACTGGATCAAAAAGTTCTCCTGTGTGCACTTTCATTATTCTGCCCGTTTTTAGCCTTTTGCACGAAGACTATCGCAGTTCATATTGGGGAAATTGAAATCACCTGCTATTACTACCCTATTACTTTAACACCTCTCTGAGATTTGCCTATATTTCCGCTACTCTTTCTCTGCCTGACTGTTTGGAAGCCTGTAGTACACTTCCAGCCAAGTAATTGCCCCCTTTTTGTTTTTAAATTCTACCCACATGGCCTCATTTGAGGAACCTTCTCAGACATCATCCCTCCTGACTACAGTCATTGACTCCTTGATCAACAGTGCAATACCACCTCCTCTTTTACCCCCTCCCCTGTCACACCTGAAGATTCTATACCCTGGAATATTGAGCTGCCAGTTCTGCCCCTCCCTCAACCATGTCTCTGTGATAGCAATAATATCATATTCCCATGTGTTAATCAATGCCTTCAGTTTGTCTGCCTTACTCGGAAGACTCCTTGCGTTAAAATAGATGCAATCCAGCCATGCATTATTCGCTTGTGCTTTAACAGGTCTATATTTGCTCTGTCTTCCAGACTGACTCAGTTTCTCTTCTATATTTGACTGTGCATCACTCCCTGCTGTACCTCCACTCAGTATCCCATCCCCCTGCCAAATTAGTTTGCAGCTCCGCACCCCCACCCCCCAACAGCACGAGCAAACCTCCCAGCAAGCATGTTGGTCCTGTTCCGGTTCAGGTGCAACCCGTCCAAATTGTAGAGGTCCCACCTTCGCCAGAAACAGACCCAGTGATCCAGGAAATTAAAGCCCTCCCTCCTGCACCATCTCCTCAGCCACGCATTCATCTGCTCTATCCTCCTATTCCTACACTCACTAGCACGTGGCACCAGATGTAATGCAGAGATTACAACCTTTGAGGTCCTGTTTTTTAATCTGCTGCCTGGCTCCCCAAATTCTTGTTGCAAGACCTCATCCCTCTTTCTACCTATGTCGTTGGCATCAATGTGTACCTCGACCTATGACTGTTCACCCTCCCCCTTCAGAATGTCTTGCAGCTGCTCCGTGACATCCTTGACCTTGCACCAGGGAGGCAACATACCATCCTGGAGTCATGTTTGCGACCACAGAAGCACCTATCTGTACCCCTTATGATAGAATCCCCGCTCACTATAGCTCTCCCACTCCTTTTCTTCCCCTCCTGTGCAGCTGAGCCCCCCTTGGTGCCACAGAGGAGGCTCTTGCTGCATTCCCTTGAAAAGCAATCTCCCCCAACAGTATCCAAAGCGGAAAATCTGTTAGAGAGGGAGATGGACCCAGGGAACTCCTGCGCTAGCTGCCTAGTTCTTCTACTCTGCCTGGCAGTCACCCATTTCCTTTCTGCCTGAGCAGTCTTTACCTGCGGTGTGACCATCTCACTGTACACGCTCTCCATCATGATCTCAGACTTGCTGATGCTCCACAGTGTCTCCAGCCGCCACTCCAGAACCGAAATGCGGATTTCGTGTAGCTGCAGCTGGAGACTCTTCCTGTACACGTGTTCGCCCTGGACACTGGAAGTGTCCCTGACTTCCCACATTGCACAGGGGGAGCACACCACGCTGCCGAGCTGCACTGCCATGACTTCGTTTTAATTTACTCACTTAAATTACCCAAAAATTAGATAATTTGCACTCGTTACACCCTCATGGAGAGGGTGCAGGATATTCTGAAGGGGGAAGGGAATGAGCCAGAAGTAGCAACAACATAGCAAAGGCTGGTATTGAGGTCCTGTGGTCAGATTTTCAGGAGTTAGGGAGGAAGATAAAGAGTATTAGCTTGAAAGGTAGTAATCTCTGGATTACTCCCAGTGCCACTGATTAGTGAGAGCAGAAATGGGAAGATAGGGAGGATCAATGCGTGGCTTGAAGCATGGTGCAGGAGGGAGGGCTTCAGATTCTTGGGGCATTGGGACCATTCCTGGGGCAAAAGGTATCTATTTAAAAGAGGCTGCTTGTGCCCCAATAGGACTGGGACCATGCCCTCGCAGGGAAACCCACTAGTGTGGTTGGAGAGGGATAAACTAAATTGACATGGGGACGGGCAGCAGCTTATAGTAGTCAAAAAGAGGAATAAGGTGCATAAGGTGAGAGTGTTAGACAGTACTAGAGAAGGGAGTCATTCCATATTAGACAGGATGAACTGAGAAGGACTGGAGAGGAATGCAAAGACATGATTACAATGCCTGAGTGTAAATGCACGAAGTGTGGTGAATAAGGTTAGTGAGCTATAAGCATAAATAGCAGTGTGGGAATATGATGTAGCAGCACTGGCAAAAATGTGGCATAGAAATGGCAAGGATTGGATGCTCAATATACCAGGATATTGTTATGCCAAAGTGCTTAGTTGAGTGATAGTTTTTTTAATCCACTGCCTGGAGATCTGAATTTATAATGTTTTCAAAAGACAGTTGAAAAGACCAGGTAAAAGGATGACTTTGCTGGCAGCTTAAGATGATCGCCTCGTTTCTAAAACTGTATCCTACACTGCCAAGGACTGTGAAGAGGGAGATGAAATGGCTGCATTTCCCAGCAAGAACCAAGACCCAGGAAGATTAAGGAAAGTGTTTGTTCTTTTTCCTTTGAACAAGAGAGAAATACTGCGAACTGCTAAGTTTTGAATCATTGAATGACTGTCAGGTGACAAGCCCTCTCCATCTGTGGTTTTAAACTTGTGTCTTTCTGCAGTAGAGAAGGGAGAAGCAACTGGACTCTGACACTTGCAGACCTAAGTAGGAGGTCCTTCTCTTTCTCTCCCCCTTCCAGCTTGAAAGCTTTTAAATCCTGTCTGGTGACTGACCACCTTTGCCTACTCCAGCTAGAACCAAAATCCCCTTGGGAGTAAATAATCTGCATTGCTGTCTCAAGAAACCACCAAACCAGTCATCTACCACTTCAAACCTCTATGGACTCTAACTCAAGCAATCTAACTTTTCCCGCTCTGTAACCTATTTGTGTGTGTGCAAACCTCTAGTGTGTGTGTGTGTGTGTGTGTGTGTGTGTGTGTGTGTGTGTGTGTGTGTGTGTGTGTGTGTGTGTGTGTGTGTGTGTGTGTGTGTGTGTGTGTGTGTGTGTGTGTGTGTGTGTGTGTGAAAGTTAGTGCATTGTTTATTATTTTATTAGTTCAATTTAGATACAGACCTGTGAGCCTAACTTCGGTTGTGGGTAAAATGTTGGAAAAGGTTATAAGAGACAGGATTTATAATCATCTTGAAAAGATAGTCAGCATGGTTTTGTGATGGGCAGGTCGTGCCTCACAAACCTTATTGAGTTTTTCGAGAAGGTGACCAAACAGGTGGATGAGGGTAAAGCAGTGGATGTGGTGTATATGGATTTCAGTAAGGCGTTTGATAAGGTTCCCCATGGTAGGCTATTGCAGAAAATACGGAAGTATGGGGTTAAAGGTGATTTAGAGCTTTGGATCAGAAATTGGCGAGCTGAAAGAAGACAGAGGGTGGTTGTTGATGGCAAATGTTCATCCTGGAGTTTAGTTACTAGTGGTGTACCGCAAGGATCTGTTTTGGGGCCACTGCTGTTTGTCATTTTTATAAATGACCCGGAAGAGGGTGTAGAAGGGTGGGTTAGTAAATTTGCGGATGACACTAAGGTCGGTGGAGTTGTGGATAGTGCCGAAGGATGTTGTAGGGTACAGAGGGACATAGATAGGCTGCAGAGCTGGGCTGAGAGATGGCAAATGGAGTTTAATGCGGAAAAGTGCGAGGTGATTCACTTTGGAAGGAGTAACAGGAATGCAGAGTACTGGGCTAATGGGAAGATTCTTGGTAGTGTAGATGAACAGAGAGATCTTGGTGTCCAGGTGCATAAATCCCTGAAGGTTGCTACTCAGGTTAATAGGGCTGTTAAGAAGGCATATGGTGTGTTAGCTTTTATTAGTAGGGGGATCGAGTTTCGGAGCCACGAGGTCATGCTGCAGCTGTACAAAATTCTGGTGAGACCGCACCTGGAGTATTGCGTGCAGTTCTGGTCACCGCATTATAGGAAGGATATGAAAGCTATGCAAAGGGTGCAGAGGAGATTTACTAGGATGTTGCCTGGTATGGAGGGAAGGTCTTATGAGGAAAGGCTGAGGGACTTGAGGTTGTTTTCGTTGGAGAGAAGGAGGAGGAGTGGTGACTTAATAGAGACATATAAGATAATCAGAGGGTTAGATCAGGTGGATAGTGAGAGTCTTTTTCCTCAGATGGTGATGGTAAACACGAGGGGACATAGCTTTAAGTTGAGGGGTGATAGATATAGGACAGATGTCAGAAGTAGTTTCTTTACTCAGAGAGTAGGAGGGGCGTGGAATGCCCTGCCTGCAACAGTAGTAGACTCGCCAACTTTAAGGGCATTTAAATGGTCATTGGATAGACATATGGATGAAAATGGAATAGTGTAGGTCAGATGGTTTCACAGGTCGGCGCAACATCGAGGGCCAAAGGGCCTGTACTGCACTGTAATGTTCTAATTTCTAATTTCTAACAATAATGTTAACCGCTTTCTTTGCTAACTCAAGAAAGCTTCTCCGCGTTCTTGTTATGATCATAGCAAGTAAGGAATCAAACACCTATTGAATTGACCAGTGCATCCACTTCCAAAAAGAATTAAATCTGTTGTGGTGAAACAAGGAGAGGGAAAAGAGGGAAGCTTTTTGACCCCTCATCACTTGACCAGAACAGAAAGTTGAAAGCTCACATTTGGATCCCTATCAATAATTTAAACACTTCATTTCAGGTTTTCTTGTGGTTTTCAGTGCTTGAGTACTAAAATGTCCACATTCGAGGGCAGTACCTTCCTAGAACAAAAGAGAGTGTATGATACATGTTAGGTGAATTCTTCAAGTGAGAACCAGGCCAAATACAATAAGTTGAGAGGTGAGGTGAAGAGGAAAATAAGACTGGCAAAGAGACAATATGAGAATAGAATGGCAGTCAACATATAAGGGAACCCAAGGATTTTCCACCAGCATGTAAGCAGATAGTAAGAGGTGGATTGGGGCCTATTCGGGACTAAAAGGGTAATATATGTTTAGAGGTGCAGGCCAAAGCAAATATACTTAATGAGTACTTTGTATCAGGGTTCACTAAGGAAGTGGAATCTGACAAAATACAGGTAGAAGGGGAGCAAGTAGAGGATATAAATTGAGACAGGGAGGCAGTAAAAAGGTTGGCTGTGCTTGGTTAGATACGACAGGATGGCTTGTGTCCCAGGTGGCTAGAAAAAAGTGGAGATGGAGATAATAGAAGGGCTGGAGAGTGATAAATGTGACATCCTTATTCAAGAAAGGGTGTAAGGTGAGTCTGAGCAACTACAGACCAGTTAGTTTAGCATCAGTGGGTGATAAGGTTTTAGAAACAATAATCAGGAAAAATTCAACAGACACTTGGAGAGATTTGAGTTAATTAGGGAAAGCCAGCATGGATTTTTAAAAGGGAAATTATGCTTGACTAACATAATTTAATTTTTTGATAAAGTGACAAGAGAAGACTGATGAAGGGAATGTGGTGGATGTTGTTAAAATGGAGTTTAAGAAAGTATTTGATAAGGCACAACATAAAAGGTTGGCTAATAAAATTGAGGCTCATGTATTAAGAGGGCCAGTGTCCAATTGGATAAAAAAAAAATTGGCTTAAAGACTGAAAACAGTGAGTCATAGTAAATTGCTGTTTTTGAAATTGGAGGATGATAGATGGTAGTGTTCCCTCAGGGTCAGTTCTGGGACCACTGCTGTTCTTGTTATATGTAAATGATTTGGATCTTGGAATACAGTAGAATCTCAAAATTTGCACATGATGCCAAACTTGGAGGTGTGGCAAACACTGAGGATGACATGAACCACTTGCACCAGGACATAGATAGGCTAGCAGAATGGACATAGAGGTGGCAGATGGAATTTAATACTGACAAGTGTGAGATGATGCATTGTGTCAGAAGGAACGGTGAGATGCAATATTGACTTAATGGCACAGTTCTCAGGAGTATAGAGGAACAGTGGGACCTGGGGGTACATGTGAATTGACCTTTGAAGGCGAGAGAGCATATTGAGAGTAGTTAGTAAAACAGATGAGATCTTAGGCTTGTCATAAGAGTTTTTTTTTAAATTAAGAGGTCAGTGTGCCTTTAAGAGCTGTTGCTATTTTCTGTGACAGCAGAGACTTGTGGTATTTGAAGTCCAGGCTGCAGGGCAATTTGCATCCAAGCAACAGGAAGATTTTACAATGATTTTGTGACTCCTATTGAAAAACGCGTTCAGTTTCATTTTGGCAGTGTGAATAAAAACAGGGGAGCTGTGAGCAGCTAATATTTACTGCTGGAAACTGACCAGGAATACAGCCTTAGAAAACTCTTTCTCTTGAAGAATAATTCCTGTATCAAGTAACAGCCTTATCGCTTCATGAATTCAAAATCTAAATCCCTTGTTGCTATTTATGTCTGAAGAGAGAGGAACAGATCCAGAAAAAATAAGATTTGTTCCCGTCTGTGGAGAAACCCTGCTTTGGAGAAAGAAAGCCTGTATTTCAGGTGGGGCAAGTTGCTGTTGCCTCCAGCGTAAGTCCCATTGACTTTTGTATATTTCGAAGTTCCTGAAATCTCAACAAAGTTTCTACTGTTAGACTACTGCTGTGAAATTTAATGTGACCTGCTGCTACTGCCTGTTGCTGAAAGATCTGCATGATGCCTGTTGCAAATGAACTACAGTGACTGCCTCTCCACCATAGACTGTTCATTAATTTCACCTGGAGAGACATCGAGTGGCATCTTGATATTTGACTCTGGGACACCTCACCAATCCAGGAAAATACTGCCAGAAGATACATCCCAATTATTTTATTATCCCTAAGAAACTGTTATAAAATCAATATAAACATTTTTTCCTGGTTAACCGTTGGTAATTGAATGTTTGTAAGTGAATGAGGGTTAAGAAAATGGAAGGAGTTATAAAATTGTTCCATACATATGGATTCATCTCATTAGTGTTGAAAACTTGGTTTATTAATAAATAGTTCATTTTGTTGTTCAGGAAACCTGGTTCCAGGGATAGGGGATTATAGTTACAAGGTTAGGTTGGAAACGCTGGGATTGTTTTCCTTAGAATGGAGGAGATTAAGGGAGGATTTATTAGAAGTGTACAAGATTATGGCAAGCTTAGATAAGTTAGACAAAGAAAAATTGAACCCTTTAAATAATGGTACAAGGACTCGGGACACAGATTGAAGGATTTGGACAAGAGAGGCAGGGGGAATATGAGGAAGAACTTTTTTTACGCAGTGGTTGGTAATTACCTGGAACTCACTGTCCACAAGGGTGGTGGAAATAGAAACACAGAAACATAGAAACAGAGAAAAATAGGAGCAGGAGTAGGTCTTTTGGCCCTTCAAGTGTGCTCCACCATTCAATGCGATCATGGCTGATCATCCAAATTCAGTAACCTGTTCCCGCTTTCTCCCAGTATCCCTTGATCACAGCCCTAAGAACTATATCTAACTCTTTCTTGAATATATTTAATGATTTGGCCTCAACTGCTTTCCGTGGTAGAGAATTCCACAGGTTTACCACTGTCTCGGTGAAGAAATCTCTCCTCATCTCTATCCTAAATGGCTTACTACTTATCCTTAGACTGTGACCCCTAGTCCTGGACTCCCCCACCATCGGGACCATCCTTCCTGCATCTAGTCTGTCCAGTCCTGACCAAAACTGCACACAATACTCCAGATCTGATCTCAGCAATGCCTTGGATAATTGCAGCAAGACATCCTTGCTCCTGTACTCGAATACTGTCGCTATGAAGGCCAACGAACTATTCGCCTTCTTAATTGCCTGCTGCACCTGCATACTTACTTTCAGCGACTGGTGCACAAGGACACCCAGGTCTCACTGCACCTCCCCCTTTCACAATCTCTCTTTCTGTTTTTGCCAAAAAAGTGGATAACTTCACATTTATCCACATTATATTTGTATTTGCCCACTCACTCAACCTGTCCAAATCACACTGGAGCTTCTCTGCATCCTCCTCACAGCTCACACTCCCATCCAGCTTTGTGTCATCTGCAAACTTGGATATATTACATTTAATGATATATCACAGTGGCGCAGTGGTTAGCACCGCAGCCTCACAGCTCCAGCGACCCGGGTTCAATTCTGGGTACTGTCTGTGTGGAGTTTGCAAGTTCTCCCTGTGTCTGCGTGGGTTTCCTCTGGGTGCTCCGGTTTCCTCCCACATGCCAAAGACTTGCCGGTTGATAGGTATATTGGCCATTAGCAATTGCCCCGAGAAGAGGTAAGTGGTAGGGAAATATAGGGACAGGTGGGGACATGGTAGGAATATGGAATTAGTGTAGGATTAGTATAAATGGGTGGTTGATGGTCGGCACAGACTCGGTGGGCCGAAGGGCCTGCTTCAGTGCTGTATCTCTAAACTAAACTAAACTAAACATTATATCATTACGATATATTGTGAATAGCTGGGGATCTCGCATTGATCTCTGCAGTACCCCACTGCCTGCCACTCGGAAAAAGACCCGTTTATTCCTACCCTTTGTTTCCTCTCTGCCAACCAGTTCTCTATCCATGTCAGTACCTTACCCCCAATCCCATGTGTTTTAATTTTATACGCTCATCTCTTAGGTGGAACCTTATCGAAAGCGTTCTGAAAGTCCAAATACACCACATCCACTGGTTTTCCCTTATCTATTCTATAAGTTACATCCTCAAAAAATTCCAGCAGATTTGTCAAGCATGATATCCCTTTCATAAATCCACATTGACTTTGTCCGATCCTGTTATTGTTTTCCAAGTGCTCTGCTATTACATCTCTTATAATAGATTCTAGCATTTTCCCCACTACTAATGTGAGGCTAACCATTGTACAATACCCTGCTTTCTCTCAACCTCCTTTTTTAAATAGTGGGGTTATATTAGCTACCCTCCAATCCATTGGAACTGTTCCAGAGTCAATCGAATTTTGAAAAATGACCAGCAATGCATCTACTATATCAAGGGCTACTTCCTTAAATACTCTGGGATGTAGATTATCAGGCCATGGGGATTTATCGGCCTTCAATCCCATCAATTTCCCTAACACCATTTCCCTACTAATCCTGATTTCATACAGTTCCTCCATCTCACGAGACCCTATGTTCCCCAACACTTCTGGGAGATAATTTGTGTCCTCCTTTGTGAAGACAGAACCAAAGTATGCATTTAATTGGTCTGCCATTTCTTTGTTCCCCATTATAAATTTCCCCCTTTCTGAATGTAAGGACACACATTTGTCTTCACTAATCTTTTTCTCTTCATTTATTGATGGAAGCTTTTACAGTCAGTTTTTATGTTCTCTGCAAGCCTACTCTCATGTTCTATTTTTCCCTTCGTAATCAATCCCTTTGTCCTCCTTTGTTGAAATCTAAGCTGCTTCCAATCTCAGGTTTGTTGCTTGTTCTGGCCATTTTTTATTTCTTCTCCTTGGATCTAATATTATCCCTAATTTATTTTGTAAGCCATGGTTGAGCCACCCGTCCTGTTTTATTTTTGCTCCAGACAGGAATGAACAATTCTTGCAATACATCCATGCACTCTTTAAATGCTAGCCATTGCGTAATAACTGTCAACCTTTATGTAACGTTCCCCAATCTATCATAGTCAGCTCACGCCTCGTACCTTCATAGTTTCCTTTATTTAGATTCAGGACCCGAGTCTCGGAATCAACTCTCTCACTTTCCATCTTAATGAAGAATTCTCTTATGTTATGTTTGCTCTTCCTCAAGCACAAGAAGTCTGTTAACTAATCCTTTCTCATTACACAATACGCAGTTTAGGATGGCCTGTTCTCTAGCTGGTTCCTCAACGTATTGGTCCAAAAAACCATCACGTATGCACTCCAGGAATTTCTCCTCCACAGTATTATTGCTAATTTGGTTTGCCCAATCAATATGTAGATTAAATTCACCCATAGTTACAGTTGCACCCTTATTGCACGCATCTCAAATTTCCTGTTTAATGCCATCCTCTACATCAGTACTGCTGTTTGGTAGTCTATATACAACCTCCACCAGTGTTTTATGCCCCTTGGTGTTTCTTAGCTCCACCTATACCGATTCCACATCAGGATTCTGAGATAATAACCTTCCTCACTATGGAGAAGATCAATGACTGCAAATGAAAATTGGATGGTGTTAGCGGGAATTTCTTTCTTTTTCTTTTGGGCCTCCTTATCTCGAGAGACAATGGATACGCGCCTGGAGGTGGTCAGTGGTTTGTGAAGCAGCGCCTGGAGTGGCTATAAAGGCCAATTCTAGAGTGACAGGCTCTTCCACAGGTGCTGCAGAGAAATTTGTTTGTTGGGGCTGTTGCACAGTTGGCTCTCCCCTTGCGCCTCTGTCTTTTTTCCTGCCAACTACTAAGTCTCTTCGACTCGCCACAATTTAGCCCTGTCTTTATGGCTGCCCGCCAGCTCTGGCGAATGCTGGCAACTGACTCCCACGACTTGTGATCAATGTCACACGATTTCATGTCGCGTTTGCAGACGTCTTTATAACGGAGACATGGACGGCCGGTGGGTCTGTTACCAGTGGCGAGCTCGCTGTACAATGTGTCTTTGGGGATCCTGCCATCTTCCATGCGGCTCACATGGCCAAGCCATCTCAAGCGCCGCTGACTCAGTAGTGTGTATAAGCTGGGGGTGTTGGCCGCTTCAAGGACTTCTGTGTTGGAGATATAGTCCTGCCACCTGATGCCAAGTATTCTCCGAAGGCAGCGAAGATGGAATGAATTGAGACGTCGCTCTTGGCTGGCATACGTTGTCCAGGCCTCGCTGCCGTAGAGCAAGGTACTGAGGACACAGGCCTGATACACTCGGACTTTTGTGTTCCGTGTCAGTGCGCCATTTTCCCACACTCTCTTGGCCAGTCTGGACATAGCAGTGGAAGCCTTACCCATGCGCTTGTTGATTTCTGCATCTAGAGACAGGTTACTGGTGATAGTTGAGCCTAGGTAGGTGAACTCTTGAACCACTTCCAGAGCGTGGTCGCCAATATTGATGGATGGAGCATTTCTGACATGATGTTCGTTTTCTTGAGGCTGATGGTTAGGCCAAATTCATTGCAGGCAGACGCAAACCTGTCGATGAGACTCTGCAGGCATTCTTCAGTGTGAGATGTTAAAGCAGCATCGTCAGCAAAGAGGAGTTCTCTGATGAGGACTTTCCGTACTTTGGACTTCGCTCTTAGACGGGCAAGGTTGAACAACCTGCCCCCTGATCTTGTGTGGAGGAAAATTCCTTCTTCAGAGGATTTGAACGCATGTGAAAGCAGCAGGGAGAAGAAAATCCCAAAAAGTGTGGGTGCGACAACACAGCCCTGTTTCACACCACTCAGGATAGGAAAGGGCTCTGATGAGGAGCCACCATGTTGAATTGTGCCTTTCATATTGTCATGGAATGAGGTGATGATACTTAGTAGCTTTGGTGGACATCCGATCTTTTCTAGTAGTCTGAAGAGACCACGTCTGCTGACGAGGTCAAAGGCTTTGGTGAGATCAATGAAAGCAATGTAGAGGGGCATCTGTTGTTCACGGCATTTCTCCTGTATCTGACGAAGGGAGAACAGCATGTCAATAGTCGATCTCTCTGCACGAAAGCCACACTGTGCCTCAGGGTAGACGCGCTCGGCCAGCTTCTGGAGCCTGTTCAGAGCGACTCGAGCAAAGACTTTCCCCACTATGCTGAGCAGGGAGATTCCACGGTAGTTGTTGCAGTCACCGCGGTCACCTTTGTTTTTATAGAGGGTGATGATGTTGGCATCGCGCATGTCCTGGGGTACTGCTCCCTCGTCCCAGCACAGGCATAGCAGTTCATGTGGTGCTGAGAGTATAGCAGGCTTGGCACTCTTGATTATTTCAGGGGTAATGCTGTCCTTCCCAGGGGCTTTTCCGCTGGCTAGGGAATCAATGGCATCACTGAGTTCCGATTTGGTTGGCTGTATGTCCAGCTCATCCATGACTGGTAGAGGCTGGGCTGCATTGAGGGCAGTCTCAGTGACAGCATTCTCCCTGGAGTACAGTTCTAGGTAGTGCTCAACCCAGCGGTCCATCTGTTTGCGTTGGTCAGTGATTATGTCCCCCGATTTAGATTTGAGGGGGGTGATCTTCTTGATGGTTGGCCCAAGAGCTCTCTTCATGCCATCATACATTCCTCTGATGTTTCCGGTGTCTGAGGCCAGCTGAATATGGCTGCATAGGTGTTGCCAGTAGTCGTTTGCGCAACGCCTAGCTGTTCTTTGTGCAGTACTTCTGGCTGCTTTAAGTGCTGCGGATGTTAAATCGCTGGGGGCTTTCTTGTAGTTCAAAAGTGCAATGCGCTTAGCGGCTATGACAGGTTCCAGCTCTTCATTATGAGATTGAAACCAGTCTGCATTTCTCTTCGCACTTTTGCCATAGGTGGTCAAAGCTGACTCATAGATGGCGTCTCTGATGTGGGCCCACTTGGTCTCAGCATCCCCTGTGGGAGTGTTTTGAAGGGCTGTTACAAGTGAATTTAGAAATTTTTGTAACAGCTGTGGGTGAGAAATTCTGCTCGTGTTGATGCGCGGGTGGCCCTTCTGCTTGGAATGATGCAACTTCTTTGGTCTGAGTCTAACCTTGCTGCACACCAGGGAGTGGTCGGTGTCGCAGTCCGCACTGTGGAAGCTGCGTGTGATTTGAACACTGTTTAAGGCGGCTCGCCTTGTGACAATGAGGTCTAGCTGGTGCCAACGACGTGATCTTGGGTGCCTCCATGAAACCTGGTGACAGGGTTTAGTGTGAAAGAACGAGTTGGTGATGCAGAGGTTATGATAGGTACACAACTCAAGCAGTCTCTGCCCGTTCTCATTCATCCTTCCAACGCCATAGCGCCCAAGGCAGGAGGGCCATGAGTCATGGTCGGCCCCAACCCTGGCATTAAAGTCCCCCAGTAGGAATAGGTGTTCGGTGTTGGGGATGCTGCTAATGATGTTATGGAGTTCCTCGTAGAACTGGTCTTTAGCTTCAGGTGGGGAGCAGAGTGTTGGAGCATAGATGCTGAGTAGGTGTACTGGACCAGAGGTGGTGAGCAGTCGGATGGACAGTATGCGTTCCGAGCCATTTGAGGGAGGCTCTATCATGCTGAGCAAGGAGTTTCTGATGGCGAAGCCCACTCCATGCTGTCTTGGTTCTTCAGGATCCCTGCCCTGCCAGAAGAAGGTGTAGTCTTGCTCTGCTAGAGAGCCACTCGCGGGGAGGCGAGTCTCCTGAAGTGCTGCAATGTCCACATTGAATCTACTGAGCTCGTTGTTAATGATGGCGGTCTTCCGAGAATCGTTGATTTGTGTAAGGTCTTCCGACAGGCCAGGACACATAGTTCTGACGTTCCAGCTTGCAAAGCGAAGGGCTGGTACCTTCTTTCCTTTTTTCATGTTGTTTGGTGCGGTGTATCAGTCCACCTTTCGGGCAATGACCCTGAGCTCCAAGCACCCATTGAAGCAGGCAGACTGTGGCGGGACAGAACCTTATTGACCGGGGGCTGCCCGGTTTGAGGCGGGCGGTAGCTGTCCAGTGAGGTGCAATGACCTCTCCCACCGACAAAGGCAACCCGTGGCGCCCAGTTTCTACGCCAATTTATCTGGACTTATAACCCGTAACTGCTGCCTTCCGTGTTGTTTTAGTCGCTGTGAGGCAACTATGGAGTGACCTCTCCATGGCGCATGCCTGGGCAAATTTATGGAGGTTGAGAGTTGCCCAGTCGTCAAAACCCCCCTCTCGGCCTTTCTGGTGGGGTCCAAAGGAGTGCAGGACACGACGTTTGGCACCAGTATGGCTGCAGGAACTGCTGGAAACATGCCAAAGGTGACACATGACCGCCTACGGGGTTCCGCTCCGGATTTTCTGTTAGGGTTTACTCCCTTAGCCTTGGTCTCTCCCGAGACGCCCACAAGGCAGTGGGGTTGTTGGGGCCCCTACACAGGTGTAGGATGGTGCCGGTGGGAGGAGGGGATGCAAGGGGGAGGGGTAGAGGGAGGGGGTGGGGTGGGGGTGCAGGGGAAGGGGGTGCGGGGTGAAGATGGTGCGAGGGGGGGGCGGGCCGGGACGGGGTTGTGAGGGGGTGAGCTGAGAGGGTGGAGCAGGGAAGGGGACGGGGGTGGGGGGGGGGGGGGGTGGAAGGGGGGTAAAGGGGGAGGGAGGGGGGTGGAATCTGGTGCAGGTAATAAGCCATTTCCTCAGTGCCCACCATCGACGTCCGGAAAGCTCATCCACGTCCTTCGGGAGGTGAAGCATCATTTGGCAGACTTAGAGGTGATTACATTTGCTAAGGGTTTTTTTTTTCAGTGGTTTAAATAAAGGCATGCAGCATTGCCGACAGTGCGCTGCAGATGTTCTCCGAGCCATCTCCCGCGGGCGCTTTGAAGTTGCGGCCGGGGGGGCCGTTCGTGGATGTTTTGGGTGTTCGGGGCACCTTTTCTCAGGACTTCTCTCGGGTCCCGCAGCTCCTTCTTCACCTCAATGGACTTACCGCACGCCGTGGCTGCAGACATTCTGGACTGTGAAGACAGCAGGATCGGAGATTGAAGTATCGACAGCTGTTCTCGTCAGTTTCATCCGGATCAATTTCATTGAGAAAACAAAGAGCAGGTGTGGCTGGGGGAGGGCAGTGGGCCCAGGTAACAGAAACTAAACTTACTGTTAGCTTTTAGATAGGGCTAAAATGAACTGATTTAAAGAGCCAGGGGAATTTAAACAGTTCAAGAGGGAATGAATCTAGAAGAATCACTTGACACTCAGGTCTGCTCCAATGTCAAACAGTTTATTTAGTTATGCCAGCAGGGAGCAGGTCACTGGGCTGTCCAGATGCCTCTCCACTGAACAAAGGAAAATCATCCATACTTATACATTTTCAAACAGTTACTCAGCCCATCTCGGCTGGACATGGTCCAATCACAACCATTATCGATTATACATTGATTATTAGAGTCAATAGAAGTGGTTACTAGGCATTAAGGGGCTGCATGACCGGCCCACACACAGATAGGGGATTACTCATGATGTTTTCCATACCCCCTTATCTTCACCTCTTTACAATTGTTAGCACCTTTGTCAGCGTCTGCTTTTCATTTTAATTAGCCTTTTGTTTGAGTTACGAGGCATAGAGGGGCTGCATGACCGGCCCATACACAGATAGGGGATTACTCATGATGTTTTCTATACCCCCTTATCTTCATCTCGTTACAGGCTAGCACCTTTGTCAGCATTCCACAAGGGCATCTGCTTTTCATTTCAATTAGCCTTTTGTTTGAGATTGGATTACTCAGCTCCTGTGGAATGCGGTCAAGTTAACTGAGCCGCATGGTGCTTTGCAACCTCCTCACTGTTCACTAATATTATATGTTACTGGTTACTCAAATAATATTTAAACATTATGATATTTACGACAGGTGCCTCCGCGCTTGGGAATACCCTACAACAGATGGCCACTTGAAAGTAATAAACCTGCCGGGCTACAGGGATCGCGCAGTGGAATGTGACTGACTAGATAGCACCATGGAGAGCCGGCATGAACTTAATGTGTTGGAGCTCATTCTGTGCCATAAATGACTCTTAGTCTATGTCCTGGGGCTGAGATGATTGGCCTCCAACAACCACAACCATCTTCCTTTATGCCACATATGATTCCAACCAGTGGAGTGTTTTCCCCTGATTTCCATTACTTCAATTTTGCTGATGCTCTTGATGCCAAACTTGGTCAAATGCTGCCTTGATGTCAAGGGCAGCCACTCTCACCTCACTTTTCGAATTCAGCTCTTTTTCCATGTTTGGACCAAAGCTGTAATTTCATCCAATCTGAGTTCCCCTGGCAAAACCAAATGGAGCAACAGCGAGCTTTGTCTGTTCCCCGCCTTCTAGCCCTTACAAATGCTTCCTTTTTCTTTTTGACTAGGCTCACAATATCCCTCGTTATCCAAGGTTCCCTTAGATAAGGTAGATAGGAAGAAACTTTATCCCTTAGCGGAGGGATCAATAACCAGAGGGCATAGATTTAAGGTAAGGGGCAGGTGGTTTAGAAAGGATTTGAGGGTAGTTGGAATCTGGAACACTCTGCCTGAAGCGGTGGTAGAGGCAGGAACCCTCAAAACATTTAAGAAGTATTTAGATGAGCACTTGAAACGCCATAGCATATAGAGCTACAGGCCTACTGCTGGAAAATGGGATTAAAATAGATAGGTGCTTGATGGCCGGCATAGACATGGTGGGCCGAAGGGTCTGTTTCTGTGCTGTATAATTCTATGACTCTGTGACTCCAAAAATGAGAAGAATAGAATAAGTTGAGGGAACTGTCAGAAAGATGAAGAACAAAAAAGAAAGGGTAAAAAAAGATGGTAAAAGCTGCAAAAAGGTGATGTGAAAGATAATGAAAATAAGGAAATGCCAGGCTTGTTGCATAATTGCTTTGTGTCAGTCTTCACTGCAGAGCAAGAGGATAATATACCTCACATTCCACAATGAATCAAGAACTGGAACTCACTAAAATTAACAGAAGCAAGAGAAGAATATTGGAAAAAATAATGGCAGTAAAGACTGACGATCTCCAGAACCTGACCGTTTCCACCACTGGATTTTAAAAATGTACTTGAGGAAATTGCAAATGTTTTAGTCATTATTTGACAAAGTTCTCTTAATTCAGGAATTTTACATTTAGATGAGAAAATTACAAAATTAAAACAAACAAGGAAGGTGAGAGAAAGAATCCAGGAAATTAGAGAGTTGCTAGTACAACATCTGTTGTGAGGAAATTATTGGAATACACAATTGAGGACAGAGTCACTGAGCACTTGGAACAAGTTGTGGGAATTAGGAAGAGACAGCATGGAATTTAAAAAAAACTAATTCATATCTAACAAATCGAATTGATTTTTTTGAGGAGATAATTAAAATGGTGGACAACGGAATGACTATGGATGTAGTTTATTTGGACTTCCAGGAGGCAGTCGATCAGGTTCCACAGAAGAATTTAGTTAAAAATAAAGCTCCTGGAATTGAAGGCAAATTATTGACCCGGTTAGAAGATTGATTATGCAGTAGAACATAGAGAGTTTGGATAATTGGAATGTATTTGTATTGGAAGGAAGTGGCTAGCCATGTGCCGAGATGATCTGATCTGAGTCGTCGACGATTCATGATATTTATTTATGACTGAGATAACACAATAATGAATTTGAGAGCCATATATCCCAATTTGCCGAAGCATCAAAGGACTGAATCTTAATTCACAAAAACAGGTGGGTTGGGATCGTGCCAAAGACTAACTGCAAAGAATCTGAAACAGGAACCCAACCTGCATCATATCCCACGGTCATGGATCAGCAGCAGAAGCTGTGCTATTAAAACCTCAGCATATCCAAAGGTCACTGATCAGGAGAGGGACCCTGGTAATTGCTCCTCCATATCCCAGGGTAACTGATTCCTATTGTAACTGACCAGACTGAGAATTGATCTCTTTGGTTTTGCAGGGCACCTGTCAGTGTGTTTACTCTCTGTACACCAGGGGAGACCATATTTTAATGTTGCACATTTATGAATGGACATAAGCATTTTAGTTTTGTGTTTATTTATCCAATTCTTCAGACATGGACTACTTAATTCATGACTGATAGTTGGTGTGAACCCTTATCTCTATCATAAAGTTCTATCACATTGTATTCCATTGCAGGATATAGTCAGCATTCAGTTTAAGCTACCCATGGATCCACCATATTGATTTTCCTGCTTCCATTCTGATGTATAATGTCCTTGTTTTTCCCTCCTCCTTAAAGTTAACTTCGTGACGATTGTGATCCTGTCTCGGGGAAAGTGTGGTCTCTCCAAATGTGTCACTCGTTACTTGGTGGCCATGGCAGCGGCAGATCTACTGGTCATTATCTTCGATCTGATACTGAGGCAAATTCCCATTAGTTATCGTAGAATATTTCAATTTCTGTTTGATATTCCAGTGTGTAATATCCACGCTGTCCTACTTTATGTAGCAACGGACTGTTCTGTCTGGTTCACTGTCGCTTTCACCTTTGATCGATTTGTGGCCATCTGCTGCCAGAAACTAAAAACTAAATATTGCACTGACAAATCGGTGGCTGTGATTATTGGAACAATGTCTGTGTTGTTCTGTGTGAAAAATATTTTCTGGTACTTTATGCTTTCAAGCAGCTATTTCCGTTATCGAGCCCCCTGGCTCTGCATTCTTCCCTGGAGTGTTCTGTTTTCACCAGTATGGGCAGCAATTGAATTGCTACATTATATTTTCACCCCCTGTGTACCATTTATTCTGATTCTGATGCTCAATGTTTTAACTGTCAGACACATTCTAGTGACCATCAGAATTCGCAAGAGACTTCGGGACCGGGTCAGTGGGGAGAGTCACAGTGATCCAGAGACAATGAACAGAAGAAAATCAGTAACTTTACTTTTTATGATATCGGGGAATTTTATCCTTCTATGGGTTCTGTTCCTGGTGTCTACGATGTATAATAGAATTGTTCTGTTGGGCCTGATTGATTCTGTTGGCACATCACCCTTTGTAGAACACCTTGCAGTTATGCTTCAGCTCCTGAGTTGCTGCACAAACACTTTTATTTACGCTGTGACCCAGAGTAAGTTTAGAGAGCAACTGACGAATGGGGTGAAATATCCCTTTGCTGTACTTTCTAAGATTATAAAATAATGAGGAAAATGGAAGATTTTTATTTCGAGACCACATGTGAACCCAGCTTCTCTCCACTCAGTCTCTGTAATCAGGTTGTTTTAAAGACAAACCGAGATGATTTGATTGAGTTTGCATTTAATGTACACGTAGAGCAACTGCTGTATGCAGAAAATCCTTTACGCTAATAATACGTTTAGAATAAAATTAAACTAATCTGGAACATCTCCCGTGACCACTACCCCGTCTCTCTTTTATTGGATAAGTCTACAGCTTCCCACATTTATCTCTCTCAGCATCCTCCCCAGTGGTCATCGAGGCCCTCGGCGCTCGTTCATTGCGAGCATCAATCCCAATTGCCCATCCTAATCTTTCACTGAATCTCCTACCCAGTGCACCCACTGAAGGCTAATCTTCCAATATCTTTCTCGTCCAACTCACCCCTCTCACTGCTGAAACTATGGACTCAGCCAGTGGATCAGCTCTCACCACCCCTCCACACATCTCCCACCAGAATGTCTCTTCAAGGCACTTTCCATCCATGAGGTTATTGTGGATGATTGCATTGACATCATGGCCTCAATGGAAACCTGGCTGAGGGGTGATAACACTTTCCCCCTAAATGAAGCCTCCCCACCTGGCTATACCTTCCACCACAATCCCCACGAAGATTAACGCCGTGGCAGTGTGGCACTTATCACCAGATCACACCTTGGCCTGACCCCCTACTCCTCTGGCACTTTCTCCCCCTTTCAGCATCTCCCATTGCTCCACCCCTCTCACCTCTCAATCAAAATCCTCATTCTCTACCGACTCCCAAGTACAATGAAAATATTCTCACTCAGATATCTTCATTGCTTTGCTCCCTCAGCCTCTGCACTGAATGACTTCACATGCTCAATGATTTCAATCTTCCTCTCAACTCATCATTATGTCCCTCCTCTGAGTTCATCACCCTCCAATCTTCCCTGAATCTCTCCTTCCATCTAAACTTCCCAATTCATCTTCACGGCTACAACCTTGACCATGCAATCTCACGTGGTCTCGCTTCAATCAAAGATAAGGCCATCTCTAATCACCTCCTTGTCTCAGTCTCCACCCATATCCCCCTCCCACGCCCCAACCCTACCTCCTTCTGTATCACCCCAGCAAAAAGCCTTACAACTGCACTTTCAAAATGCCAACTGTCTAGCCTTTGGCCCTCCATTTTCCACAACATTTCTGCAGCTACTGATTTGCTCGACTGCATCTGCTGTTCAACCTTTGAAGCTCTCAACCCAAATGCCCTCTGGCCATTTCCTCTGGTACAGCCCTCAAAGAACAAAGAACAAAGAACAGTACAACACAGAAACAGGCCATACGGCCCTCCAAGCCTGCGCCGATCTTGATGCCTGCCTAAACTAAAACCTTCTGCACTTCTGGGGACCGTATCCCTCTATTCCCTTCCTATTCATGTATTTGTCAAGATGCCTCTTAAACGTCGCTATCGTACCTGCTTCCACCACCTCTCCCGGCTGCAAGTTCCAGGCACTCACCACCCTCTGTGTAAAGAACTTGCCTCGCACATCCCCTCTAAACTTTACCCCTCGCACCTTAAACCTATGTCCCCTAGTAACTGACTCTTCCACCCTGGGAAAAAGCTTCTGACTATCCACTCTGTCCATGCCGCTCATAACTTTGTAAACCTCTATCATGTCGCCCCTCCACCTCCGTCGTTCCAGTGAAAGCAATCTGAGTTTATCCAACCTCTCCTCATAGCTAGTGCCCTCCAGACCAGGCAACATCCTGGTAAACCTCTTCTGTACCCTCTCCAAAGCCTCCACGTCCTTCTGGTAGTGTGGCAACCAGAATTGCCCACAATATTCTAAGTGTGGCCTAACTAAAGTTCTGTACTAAAGTCTCATCTCAGCTCCCATAATTCCAAGGGATGCAGAATTGAAAGGATATGACAGACAACTTGTTTAGCAACACTGCCAGGTCACATAAAGTTCTATTAGGTCCTGTTCACATCTGCTGAAACTGCTCACTATTCCTGGATCATCCTGCAATGAGAATTTAAGCCCCGCCTTCTTTTCTCTATTTCACACCAGCTTATTAAACTTCACTCCATTGTCTGTCATCCTCACCTCTAACAATAAGTGTGAGGAGCTCATCGACTTCTTTGTCATTGGGATGAGACCATCCGATCAGCTGTCTCTGCCAATTCCCTCCCATCCCCTATCCCACTGAGCCAAACCTGGTCTAAAGCTCGCCCTCCGCCCCAACTCTAAACTCACAGTTTTCTCTATTTTCTTTCCTATCTCCCCTCGTGCCCTCTCTGATTTCATCCTGTCTATGAGACGCACCTCCTTTCATTTGAAACTATTCTCATTAAACTTCTCCTCCTGGTCCCCATTTTAGCTGACATTGTTTCTTCTCTTCAGGTTCTATCCCTCTCTCTCCTCTAAATCTGCTGTCATCAACCCTCTCCTCAACAAAATCCCCTTGTCCCCTCTGTCCTTGCAAACTACCACCCCATCTCCAAACTCCCCTTCCTCTCCAAAGTCTTTGAACGTTTTGTCACCTCTCAAATCCGTGCCTGTCTTTCTCGGAACTCTATCCTTAAATCCCTCCAATCACGTTTCTTTCTCTGCCCAAATAACAAAATGGTCCTGATCAAAGTCACGATGATATCCCATGTGACTGTGACAAAGGTAAACTATCCCTCCTCATCCTTCTCGATCAATCTGCACCCTTTGACACTTTTGAACACACCGTACTTCCCCACTGTTGTCCAGCTGGTTGGGACTGCACTTGCCTGTTACATTCTTGTCTATGTAATCATTGCCAGGCAATTACTTGCAATGGCTTTTCTTCCCATTCCAGCATTGATCACTATTGTATCCTCTGAGGATCTATCCTTGTCCCCTTCTATTTCTCATCTTCATGCTGCCCCTTGGTGACATCATCCAAAAGCACATCATTAGTTTTCACATGTACACTGACAACACCCAGCTCTACCTGACCACCATCTCTCTTGACTCCTCCACTGTCTCTATATGGTCAGACTACTTGACCAACATCCAATACTGGATGAGCAGAAATTTCCTCCAATTAAATACTGGGAAGATTGAATTCATTGTCTTCAGTCCTCCCGATACAAACTCCATTCCCTAGTTACTCTCCCTGGCAACCTCCTGAGACTAATCCAGACTGTTCACAACCTTGTTGCCATATTTCACCCCAAGGTGAGCTTGCGTCCTCATATCTTCAACATCAATGCGACCGCCTGTTTCCACCTCCATACCATTAACTGACATTGCCCCTGCCCCAACTTATTTGCTGCTGAAATCCACATTCATGTCTGAAGTACCTGTAGGCTTGACAATTCAAATACACTCCCCATGGTCTCCCACATTCGTCACTCTATAACATCCAAAACTATGCTGCCTATTTCCTTACTCGCATAACAATATGTCAAGAAAACCTGTATGCCCGAATAAGAAATGTTAATTTAATCAGTTGGAAACTTACATTAGATATTTAATGGAAAAATCCTACAGTTACTTAAAAAAAACTTGCAGCCAAGATGGCCACTGCAATTTACATCTGAAATACCAGGAGACGGAACTGGAGACAAAGTCTAACAAGAGGCCCAGCCAGTAAAATGGCTTGCTTTAATTGATTGAATTATTAAAAATGGCTTCATTAGCACAACAGTCAAGGCAATCCTCACGTAAGGACTTTGAAAAGCTAATCACCTCCAAGTGTGGATTTACATCCTGGGGGATGTGGAACATTGAATTTCATTAGAAGGTTACAGAAACCCTCAATAAAAACAAAGGAGATTGAGAGAACCATCCGACCGTCTGAGCATCTCTGAAGAAACTAGGACAAGAGACAAGCGGAAACTGAGAGTGCAGCAGTAGAGGAAGCTATGGGCTTCCCTATCTCTCTCTCTCTCTTTTTCACCCCATAAAATATCAAGTTTAAAAACCGTCTGCGACTGAGGAGAGCCTTCAAGCCTACAGACTGCTACAGCCAACGACCAGGGGAGGAGAGCCAACTGCAATTTTGCCTTCAAGAAAACCCAGAGCAAAGCAGGCCAACCAAAGTGCACTTTGACAAGTAAGGACTTCAGTCAGAGGACTAGCAGATCATCCACATCACAGGCTGTATATTTAAATTCCATTTATTCTGGACTTTAATCCAACCACCAAATCTATTTTCCTCACTGTAATCTATTTGTGTTTGTGTGATTCTTGTGTGAAAGTGAAAGTGTAGTGTATATATTTTTTAATATTTTTAAATCAGGGTAGAGTGTTGGGTTTAATAAACTTACCTCTTTCTTGTTTAAACTCAAGAAAATCTGTTCAATTGGTTCTTTCACAATCACGGTAAAGGAAAAAGGTAAAAGACTCAGAGAGGTGGAAAGCAAAACCATTGTTTCAAAAAGAATAAACCCTGTTGCAGTCAAATAAGAGGAAGTGCAAGAGCGGGGAGCCTGAAACCCCCTTCTCATCTGACCATAACAGAAACTTGGGGGCTAGAGTCTGGTTTCATAACCCAACGACAAATGAAAAATTGGACGTGGGAAACCAAATTGATCCCTATCAAAATTTAAAAATATACTTCAATACATGTTTTCTTGTGTTTCACTACAAGAATACTCATACAGAAACATAGAAAATAGGAGCAGGAGTAGGTCATTCGGCCCTTCGAGCCTGCTCCGCCACTCATTATGATCATGGTTGATCATCCAACTCAGTAACCTGTTCCCGCTTTCTCCCCATATCCTTTGATCCCTTTCACCACAAAAGCTATATCGAACTCCGTCTTGAAAACATACAATGTTTTGGCATCAACTGCTTTCTGTGGTAGTGAATTCTCTCTGGGTGAAGTAATTTCTCCTCATCTCAGTCCTGAAAGGTTTACCCCGTATCCTTAGACTATGACTCCTGGTTCTGGACTCCCCCACCATCGGGAACATCCTTCCTGCATCACTACCCTGTCAAGTCCTGTTAGATTAGAATATGTTCACTGTCGAGACCAGTACTTTCCTAAGACAGGGTGAAGTAACTTGGGATAGTTTAAAGGCCCTACCTATTGAAGTGTTGAGGAATGTAGCTGGGCATTTAGGGATCAGTTTCTGTGCAAAAGCTCAGAAATCTGAAACCCTAAGACTTGTGGCCAACCATTTTTCACTTGAACCTGAAGATTCAGAGACAGGTTTAGAGTCAGAAACAGACAGGATAATGTTAGCTAAAACACAATGAGAACAGAGGAAACTTGAGTTGACAGAGCAGAGACAGTTTCAAGAAGGGGAAAAGAAAGGGAATCTCCCCAGAGTCCAGGGAAGAACAGACTGGGTGAAATCCACAGTCTGACAGCATTGGGTGCAGTGAGAACACATTTTATTACAGGTTTCCCGATATTTCTGTGAATGAATGTGTTCTGTAATTTCAGTGAATTTCTCTCCAATTCACAGGGTGGACTTTAAACTCAGCCAGTGAGACCAAACCATGTGGTATTGCCCCGAGAATATTCTTTACTCATTTCTGGGTCAAACATCATTCTATTTCCATTGCCCTTCAAATGCTGTCACACTCCCAGACCCTAAAGATTTTGCACACGTGATCCAGAATCGCTCCAAGAAATACACAACCATTGACCCGACACATAGTCATTTGTGGTCATCTAGCTGCTCTAAACATTGAAACATTCCTGAGGATTCCCCACAAGTTTTGATTCCCATCCAGAGACCCATGTGTTTAGATTCCAAGAGCCCCATCTACATAAATGGTGATGCAATCACTGGTAACAGAATAAATACTTACAATTACATCGGACTTACTCGAGTTGGTGGCATAATTCTGGGAAACCATCCACAATTACTGACTGTTCCAGAGAACTCACAGGAAAGAAACTCCTGGAGGTGGTAGTGTCGTGGTAATGTCACTGGATTAATAATCCAGAGCCCAGGCTAATGCTGTGGGAATAAAAACAAGAAATGCTGGAAACACTCAGCAGGTCTGGCAGCATCTGTGCAGAGAGAAACAGAGTTAACGTTTCAGGTCAGTGACCCTTCTTCAGAACCCTTACTTCAGATTTCCAGCATCAGAAGTATTTTGCTTTTAATTTAATGCTGTGGGAACATGGGTTCAAATCCCACCACTGCTAATGATGAAATTTGAATTCAATTAATAAATCTGGAATTAAAAAGCTAGTCTAATGGTGACCATGAAACCATTGCTGATTGCCATAAATTCCATCTGCTTTACTAATGCTGGTTTGGGAAGAAAATCTGCTGGACTTACCTGGTCTGGCCTACATGTAACTCCAGCCCCACAGCAATGTGGTTGTCTCTTAAATGCTCTCTGAAATGGCCTGGAAAGAAACTGCAAGAACTGTTGGTGTACATACACCCAAACGAGTGCTGTGGTTCAAGAAGGCAGCTCACTACCACCAAGGGCAATTAGGGATGGGCAATAAATGCTGGATAGCCAGTGATGCACACATCCCACAAACAAAAAAAACTCTCTCTCAAGCTTTTCTTATACCTATTCTCTCACTTCCAGAGGCATTCCAGGGATCCCCACAAGACAAAAACCTAATTCCTGAATTTTTACCAGGGCCCTCAGTGATGTGGACAGACTAGAAAAGCTGGGATGATTCTCCATGGAACAGAGAATGGTTAGTATAGATTTACCAGAGCCATCATGAGGGATTTTGACAGAATAGAGAGGGCAGGAGGATCAATAACCAGATGACACAGATTTAGTTGGCAATAATCCAGAGAGGATATGAGGAGAAATTTGATGCAGTGATTTGTTGTGAGCTGGACTGCAGTATCTGAGAAAGTAGGAAGCAGATCCAAAAGTAACTTTCCAAAGGATGTGGATATATATTGAAAAGGAGATATTTGCATGGCTATGGGGGAATAGCAGCAGAGAGGTAATAATTGAATCTCTTGGCACAGACTCCTTCTGTAAAAATGATAAACAACTACTATTTACATTTGTTTTGCACCTTTAACATAATAAAAACATCCCAAGATGCTGCACATATGCATTTTAAAACCACATTTGACAGTGAGTCACATAAAGAGATATTCGGTCAAATGACAAAATTCTTGGACAAAGATGTAGGTTTTAAGGAGTGTCTGAAAGGAGGAAAGCAAGGTGGAGAGGCAGAGAGATTTAGGGAGGGAATTCCACATTTTAGGGCCTAAACAGCTGAATGCATGGTCACCAATGGTAGAGCAATTAAAATGAAGATGCTCAAGAGTACAGAATTATAACTGCACAGATATCATGGAGGGTTTGGGGGTCTGGAGGAGATTACAGAGATAGGGAGGAGCAAGGTGATAGAGGGATTTCAAAGCAAGGATGAGCATTTAAAATCAAGATGTTGCTTCACTGGGAGCCAATGTAGATCAGTGAGCGCAGGGATGATAGGGGAACAGGACTTGGTACAAGTTCGCACACAGGCAGCAGGGTTTTAGATGACCTCAAGTTTAAGGAGACTAGAATGAAGGAAACTGCCAGGAATGTGTTGGAATGATCAATTCTAGAGGTAACAAAGGCATGAATGAGGGTTTCACTGGCAGAGGAGCTGAGACAGGGACAAAGTTGGGTGATGTCACAGAGCTGCAAACAGCCATGGGTCCTAGCTATGCCTGCCTTTTTGTGGGATATGTGCAACATTCCTTGTTCTGATGAAAGATCACAGACCTGAAACGTTAACTCTGTCTCTATCTCCACAGATGCTGCCGATCTGCTGAGTATTTCCAGCACTTTCAGTTTTTATTCCTTGTTCCAGTCCGACTCAGGCCCTCTCCCTCACCTCTTTTTCTTGTACATTGATGATGGTATCGGTGCCGTTTCCTGCTCTCATCCTGAACTGGAAAATTTCATCAACTTTGCTTCCAATTTCCACCCTTCTCTCACCTTGACACGATCCATCTCCGACTCTTCCCTTCCTTTCCTTGCCTTCTCTGTCTCTATTTCTGGGAATAGCCTTTCAACAAATATTTATCAGAAGCTCAGTGACTCCAACACATACCTCGACTGCACTTCCTCACATTCTGCTTACTATAAGGACTCCATTCCATTCTCCCAGTTTCTCTATCTCCATTGCACCTGTTCTGATTATATAACCTTCCATACCAGTGCTTCTGATATGTATTCCTTTTTTGCTTAACCAAGGATTCCCCCACCTTGATTAACAGGGCCCTCGACCATTTCTTTCCCACTTCAAGCACTTCTCCCTGTCCTTCCCCTCCTTCCCAGAGACATGATAGGGTTCCCTTTGTCCTCACCATCACTCTACAATGCTCCTTATTCAATGGATCATTCGTCACCATTTCTGTCATGTCCAGCAAGACACCATCACTAAAGATATCTTCCCCTCCCCTTGCAGCATTCCAAGGGAACTGTTTTCTCTGCTACACCCTGGTCTGCTCCTCAGTTACCCACCCCCCACCACCCCCCCACCCCCCGCCCCCCCACAACACCACCTCTCCTTCCCACAGCGCCTTTCTATGCAAGCGCAGGAGATGCAAAATCTGGCGTGATACTTCCTCTCTCCTCACCGTCCAGGGCCGCATAACACTCCTTCCAGGGAAGACAATGATTTATGTGTACACTTTCAGTTTAATATACTGTATTTGCTGCTCACAATGCTGTCTGCTTTACAGTGGGGAGACCAAATGCAGATTGGTTGATCACTTTGCAGGACACCTCCATCCTGTCTGCAAGTGTGACCCCGAGCTTCCGGTCACCTGCCATTTTAATTCTCCATCTTGTTCTCACACTGACCTCTCTATCCTTGGCCTACTGCAGTGTTCCAGTGAAGCTCAATGGAAGCTCAAGGAACATCATCTCATCTTTTGATTTGGCACTTTACAGCCTACCAGACAGGCGGCACAGTGGCGCAGTGGTTAGCACCGCAGCCTCACGGCTCCAGCGACCCGGGTTCAATTCTGGGTACTGCCCGTGTGGAGTTTGCAAGTTCTCCCTGTGTCTGCGTGGGTTTTCTCCGGGTGTTCCGGTTTCCTCCCACAAACCAAAAGACTTGCAGGTTGGTAGGTAAATTGGCCATTATAAATTGCCCCTAGTATAGGTCGGTGGTAGGGAAATATAGAGATAGGTGGGGATGTGGTAGGAATATGGGATTAGTGTAGGATTAGTATATATGGGTGGTTGATGGTCGGCACAGACTCAGTGGGCCGAAGGGCCTGTTTCAGTGCTGTATCTCTAAACTAAACTAAACTAACAGTGAGTTCAACAATTTCAAACCACAGTCTCTGCACCCATTTTTGTTTCAACTTTTCTTTGCAGATTTCAGTCGTACTCTTGTTTATCTCTTGTTTTTGCTTTCTGACAGCAGCTGTTCATCAATCTACCTTTCACACCTCCTCTTGACACATCTTTTGTTTCTTCACTTGTCCCATTGCCACTGCCTTTGGCCCTGCACCGCCAACTCTTTTGTTATTTAATCTCTCCTGTCCTCCATTTTATCACAGACCATCAAGTTTTTTTCCAACCTTCCCCATTTCACCTGCTTAAAACCTATGACATTTCTAACTTTTCCCAGTTCTGATGACAGTGGGGAGGTGTTGGAGGAGGATGCTGTGGTCAACTGTGTCAAAGGCTTCAGACAGTAGAGAAGGACAATTAGGGATAATCGCTTGTGACTTTGACAAGAGTTGTGTTGATACTATGGCAGGGGTGGAGGCCTGATTGGTGGATTCAAACATGGAGTCCTAGGAAAGATGGGCACGGATTTGGGAATTGAGAATCCTTCAAGGACTTTGGAGAGGAAAAGAGGTTGGATATGAGGTGGTAGTTTGCAAGGACAGTGGGGTGAAGGTTGTTTTTTGAGGAAAGGGATGGTAACTGCAGATTTGAAAGACAGAGGGAGAGTACTGGAAAAGAGAACCGTAACAACATTGATAAACATGGGGACCAGGAGGGGACGTTGGGTGATCAGCAGTTTATTGGAATAGGGTCAAGGGAGCAGGAGGTGGGTCTCATGGACAAGATGAACTCAGAAAAGGAACGAGCGGAGATAGGAGAGAACCAGAGAAAGATGTGAGTTGTTCAGTGCTAAGGCAGTGGGGAGTTTAGAGGATGTTTAGCCTGGTGGGTTGGTGGAAAGGAGGAACATGGCAGAGGTAGCTGATCAGATGGTCTCAATCTCAGTGACAAAGAAGTCAATGAGTTCCTGCACTTATAGTTGGAGGGGAGGGTGGAGGAGATAGGGGTGTAAGATATGATAAGATTGTTGGGGTTTAATGCTCTCTTCTAAGGCAAGAACAGACTTGTCAACAAAGCTTTTGTTATGAATCGACTTCATTGAGATAAAGGTAGTCACAAACTCAGGCAGTGATTAACAGCTTAACACAGATACCACCCCTATTAGAGACTGGATGGTAGAGCACACAACTAATTGCTCTTGCGCTTCTAGTCTTCAAATTTCTTTGGTCTCTCTCTCTCTCTATCTTTTCTCTTGTTGTTGTTTGAAAATTGACTGTTGTACAGGGACAGAGACAAGACATCTTTTATCCTGGCTGCTTTCCAATTAACCCTCCAGACATTCATTCATCTTTAGATTTGTGTTTAAAGGATGCCTTTCTTAACCAATCAAGAATCATTCTTTGGCTGTTGATAAACTTTTGGATTTGTGTAAGTAATACCCCTTTGTGTTGACCAATTAGAATCATAGTAAGTTTAAGGCACAGAAAGAGGCCACTTGGTCCATCGCGTCTGTGCCGGCAGAAAAACGATCCATTCATTCTTATTCCACCTTCCAGCATTTGGTCCAAAGCCCTGCAGCTCAGGGCACTTGAGGTGCATATCCAGACTCCCTCTGAATGAGTTGAGGGTCTCTGCCGCAACTACCCTTTCAGGCAGTGAGTTCCAGACCATCACCACCCTCTGGATGAAAAGGTTTCTCCTCTTCTCCCCTCTAATTTTTCTACCAATCAATTTAAATCTATGCCCCCCTCATCACTGACCTCTCTGCTAAGGTGAATAGACTCTTCACCTCCACTCTATCCAGGCCCCTAAAAATAATGTACATTTCAATCAGTTCTCCCCTCAGCCTTCTCTGTTCCAAGGAGAACAACCCCAGCCTATCCAATCGTTCCTCATTGCTGCATTTTCCAGTCCTGGTAACATCTTTGTAAATCTCCTCTGTACCCTCTCTCGTGCAAATACATCCTTTCTGTAATGATGTGACCAGAACAGCACACAGTACCCAAGTAGTGGCCTAACCAATGAGTTATGCAGTTCCAGCATAACCTCCCAGCTCTTGTATTCTATACCTCGGCTAATAAAGGAAAGGATTCCATATGTCTTCTTAACCACCTTATCAACCTGTTCTGCTACCATCAGGGATCTATGGGCATTCACTCCGAGGTCTCTTACTTCCTCTACACTTTTCAGTATTTTCCCATTAATCGTGTATTCCTTTGCCTTGTTTGACCTCCCCAAATTAGATTTGAGATACAGCACTGAAACAGGCCCTTTGGCCCACCGAGTCTGTGCCGACCATCAACCACCCATTTATACTAATCCTACACTAATCCCATATTCCTACCAAACATCCCCACCTGTCCCTATATTTCCCTACCACCTACCTATACTAGTGACAATTTATAATGGCCAATTTACCTATCAACCTGCAAGTCTTTTGGCTTGTGGGAGGAAACCGGAGCACCCGGAGAAAACCCACGCAGACACAGGGAGAACTTGCAAACTCCACACAGGCAGTACCCATAATCGAACCCAGGTCCCTGGAGCTGTGAGGCTGCAGTGCTAACCACTGCGCCACTGTGCCGCCCACTGCCTCACACTTCTCCAAGTTGAATTCCATTTGCCACTTATCTGCCCATCTGTCCAGACCATCAATATCTTACTGCAGCCTACAGCTATCCTCCTCGCTGTCTACCACATGACCAATCTTTGTGTCATCAGCAAACTTCTTGATTATGCCCCCTACCTTTACATCCAACTTGTTAATATATACCACAAAAAGCAGAACTGAGCCCTACGGAACGCCACTGGAAACAACCCTCCAGTCGCTAAAACAGTTGTCAACAATTACCCTTTATTTCCAGCCACTGAGTCAATTTTGTATCCACCTTGCTGCATTTCCCTGGACCTCATGGGATTTTAATTTTTTAATCAGTCTGCCATGTGGGACCTTGTCAAAAGCTTTGCTAAAATCTATGTAGACCACATCAACTGCACGACCCTCATCTATCTTCTTTGTTATTTCTTCAAAAAATTCAATTAAGTTGGTCAAATAAGATCTTCCTTTAACAAATCCATGCCGACTATCCTTGATTAACCTCTGCCTTTCTAAGTGACACTTTATCCTGCCTCTCAGAATAGATTCCAATAATTTGCCCACAACAAAGGTTAGACTGACTGGCCTGTAATAATTCGTTCTATACTTCTCTACCTTTTTAAACAAAGGTACAACGTTAGCAATTCTCCAATCCTCCGGCACCACACCTGTATCCAGTGAGGGCTGGAAAATGATGGTCAGAACCACTGCCATTTCCTCTCTTGCTTCTTTAAATAGCCACGGATATATTTCATCTGACCTTGGTGAATTATCAACTTTCAAGGATGCTAATCCCATTAAAACTTCCTCTCTCCCCAGGTTTATCACATCCTATACTTCACACTCTTCCTCCTTAACTACAATATCTATATCGTCCCCCTCTTTTGTGAAGACAGACACAAAATATTCATTAAGAACCACACCAATATCTTCCGCTCCTAACATAGGTTACCTTCTTGGTCTTTTATGGGCCCTACTCTCTCCTTAGTTATCCTCTTACTCTGACTGTATTGATAAAACATCTTTAGGTTCACCTTAATTTTGTTTGCCAATATTCTTTTATGCCCACACTTTGCTTTCCTAATTTCTTTTTTGATTTCACCCTTTCACTTTCTATACTCCTCTTGTCTTTTTGTAATAGTGAGTTCTCGGTTTCGGATATAAGCTTTCCTTTTCTGCCTTATCTTACCCTGGAGGCTCCTTGATAACAATGGGGTGCTATATTTGGCTCCCTCACCCTTTTTCTTTGTGGGAACATGTTTATCCTGAACCCCTTAAATTTCCCCTTTGAATGTCTCCCACTGTTCTGACACTGATTTACCTTTAAGTAGTTGTTTCCAGTCCACTTTCGCTAAATCATTTCTCAGTTTAGTAAAATTGGCCTTGCCTCAATTGAGAACTCTAACTCCTGTTCTATCTCTGTCCTTTTCCATGATTATGTTAAAACTGACTGAATTATGATCACTACCACCAAAATGCTCTCCCACTGCCAGTCCTTCCACCTACCCATCTTCATTTCCTAAAACTAAGTCTAAAACTGCACCCCCTCTTGTGTGCCTTGGGCAAAAAGTTCTCCTGAATGCACCTCAAGAATTTTGCTCCCTCAATTCCTTTCACACTAAAACTATCCCAGTTAATATTGGGGTAATTCAAATCCCTGACTATTACTGCCCTATTGTTCTTGCACTTCTCTGAGATTTGCCTACATATCTGCTCTTCTATCTCCCTCTAACTGTTCAGGGGTCTATAATACACTCCCAGCAGTGTGATTGCCCTTTTTGTTCCTTATCTCACTCCATATGGCCTCATTTGACGAACCTTGCAACATATCATCCCTCCTCACAGCTGTAATAGTTTCTGTGACTAAAATTGCCACTCCCCCTCCTTTCTTATCCCCTCCCTATCGCGTCTATGTTTTTTTTCTATGTTTCTATGTCTGAAAACCCTGTAACCAGGAATGTTGAGCTGCCATTCCTGTCCCTCCTTAAGCCATGTTTTTGTAATAGCTATGATATCATACTGTCATGTGTCTATCTGTGCCTTCAGCTCATCTGCTTTATTTGCTATACTCCTTGCATTGAAATAGATACCCTTGAGCACTGCCAAACATTTTTTTTAATTTTGTTTCCTCGTTTCCTCTGTCTTCCAGACTCATCCATTAATTTTTCGCCTTTATTTTAATTTCTAATTTTGTCCCATCTGAATCTACCCTCAGGTCCCCGCCCCACTCCCAAACTAGTTTCAACCCTCCCCAACAGCACCAGCAAAACATCTAGCAAGGATCTCAGTCCCGGCTCTGTTCAGGTGCAACCCGTCCGTCCTATACAGTTCCCATCTCCCCAAGAGCCAGTCCCAATGTCCCAAGAATCTGAAGCTCTCCCTCCTGCACCATCTTTCCAGCCATGCATTCATCTGTCTTATCCTTCTATTTCTGTACTCACTTGCACGTGGCACTGGGACTAATCCAGAGATTACTACTTTTGAGGTCCTGTTTGCTAATTTCTTACCTAGCTCCCTAAGTTGTGACTGCAAGACCACATCCCTCTTCCTACCTGTGTCGTTGGTTCCGAAGTGAACCAGAATTACTGGCTGTTCCCCCTCCCCCTTCAGGATGCTCTGCAGCCCCTCAGTTACATCCTTAGATCCCTAGACTGTGATAGTGGTAGTTTAAAGGGCAGAGAGGGGTATGAGTTGCAAGACTGTCTTCTTTTTTCTACAGCAGAATATTTCCAGTCCAATTAGGGAGAATTCACTGCCACACCTGGTTCCTGAGAATGACGTTGGCCAATTGGATCAAGTATCAGTTGGAGAACATTTAGGGGACAGTGATCATTGTATCATAAGGTTTAGGTTGGCTATGGAAAAGGACAAAGAACAATCTGGAGTAAAAATAATTAACTGGGAGAAAGCCAACTTCAATGGGGTAAGAATGGATCTCGGCCAAATACATTGGAATCAAAGGTTAGCAGGGAAAATTGTAGCTGAACAATGAACTACCTCAAAGAAGAGAAAGTTCAGGCACAGTCAAGGTATATTTCCTTGAATGGAAAAGGTAGGGTCAACAAATCCAGAGCTCCCTGGATAGCAAAGGAGATACAGATTAAGATGAAGAAAAAGTGTGCTTATGACAGATGTCAGGGAGATAATGCAATGGAGAACTAAGCTGAAAAAAAGGAATTAGATATAGCTTTTGGGGTGAAAGGGATCAAAGGGTATGGGGCAAAAGCGGGAACAGGCTACTGAGTTGGATGATCAGCCATTATCATAATGAATGGCAGAGCAGGCTCGAAGGGCCAAATGGCCTACTCCTACTCCTATTTTCTATGTTTCTATGAATATAGAAGGTTCAGAAGAGAAGTTAACAGGCAAATAAGACAAGCAAGAGGGAGCATGAAAAGAGACCGGCACCTAAGATAAGAGGGAATCCCAAAGTTTTTTATCGGCATATAAATAGAAAAAAGATGGGAAAAGGAGGAGGCGGGCTGATTAGGACCAGAAAGAGGATTTACATAAAGTGGCAGGGGTAATAGCTGAAGTATTAATGAATACTTTGCATCTGTATTTGCTAAAGAACCCAAGCCACTGTGAAAGAGAAGGTAATTCATACAATAGAAGGATTTAAAATTGATAAGGATGAGGTATTAGTTAGGCTGTCTATACTTAAGGTTGATAAAGCACCAGGACCAGATGAGATGTATCCAAGGATACTGAGGGAATTGAGAGTGGAAATTGCGGAGCCACTGACCATAATTTTCCAGTCTTCCTTAGACTCAGATGTGGTACCAGAGGACTAGAGAATTGTAAATGTTACACCCTTGTTCAAAAAAGGGTGCAAACATAAGTCCAGCAACCACAGGCCAGTCAGTTTACCTTCGCTGGTGGGAAACTTCTAGAAATAATAATTTGGAACAAAATTAATAGGCACATGGACAAATACAGGTTAATAAGGAAAGCCAGCACTGACTTATCAATGGAAGATCATGTTTAACTAATTTGCTGGAGTTTTTTGAAGAGCAACAGAGTGTGTTGATGAGGGTAATGCTGTTGATGTGGAGTATTTGGACTGCTGGAAGGCATTTGATACTGTGCCACACAACAGACTTGTGGGCAAAGTTATAGCTCATGGAATAAAAGGAAGAGTAGCAGCATGGATACAGAATTGGCTGTGTGACAGGGAAGAGCAAGTAGTGATTAATAAATATTTTTCTTGCTGGAGGAAGGTTTGTAGTGGAGTTACCCAGCAGTCAGTGTTGGGCCCCTGCTCTTCCTGACATATGTTAATGACCGAGACCTTTGTGTACAGGACACAATATCAAAATTTTCAGATGATACAAAACTTGGAAGCATTGTGAACTGTGAGGATCATAGTGTAGATCTTCAAAAGGGCATGTACAAGTTGGTGGAATGGGCAGATAAGTGGCAGATGAAGTTAATTGCAGAGAAATGTGAAGTGATTCATTTTGGTAGGAAGAACATGGAGAGGCAATATAAAATAAAGAGTACAACTCTAAAGGGGTTGCAGGAGCAGAGGGACTGGGTGTATATGTGCATAAATCATTGAAGGTGCCAAGACAGGTTGAGAGAGTGATTAATAAAGCACACAGTATCCTAGGTTTTATTAATAGGGACATAGAGTACAAGAGCAGGAGGTTATGTTGAACTTGTATAAGACACGAGTTCAGCCTCAGCTGGAGTATTGCATCCAGTTTTGAACACTGCATGTTAGGAAAGATGTGAAAGTATTAGAGAGAGTGCAGAAAAAGATTCACCAGAATGGTTCCAGGGATGAGGAACTTCTTTTATGAAGATAAATTGGAGAAGTTGGGACTGTTTTCCTTGGA
Source organism: Heterodontus francisci (assembly GCF_036365525.1). Classification (NCBI taxonomy): domain Eukaryota; kingdom Metazoa; phylum Chordata; class Chondrichthyes; order Heterodontiformes; family Heterodontidae; genus Heterodontus; species Heterodontus francisci. The sequence continues at coordinate 24,487,416 of NC_090410.1, read as the reverse complement.
GAACAGAAGGCTGAGAGGTGACTTGATAGAGGTGTTCAAAATCATGAGGGGTTCTGGACAGAGTATATAAGGAAAAACTGAGGCCAAACTAGTGTCTTATACAAGTTCAACATGACCTCCTATAAATCTGTTCTAAACAGATTGCTTCATCCAGACACAATCTCCTATTGATGAACTGATGATCTACGAGCGCACGGAGCTCTCAGCTTTTACTCACTGATCTTCACAAGAGTTGATCCAGTTTTGATGTTGGCTTGTTCTCTGGTGTCGATTTACTCATCGTCTTCACCCAATTTCTCTGCTGTCCAATAAAGCTGTTGCAGCACATTTCCAAATAATAACATGACCTTTTTTTCTTACAGGATTTCTATTTCAATGGTTTTTGAAGTATTTTGTTCAAGGATTTAATTTGGTAAATTTCTCCCCAGCTCTCCTCATGCTCAAGCAGAAAGTTTAACTGTTGTGTTTTCAAGCAGCAACAACTTTATTTGAAAAGCCATTGTGACAGGATTTTGGGTTTTAATCCAGTCACAAATCTGTTTGTGATGCCTTGTGGCTGCAGCTGTCATGTGACCTGTCAGGGGATGACCTCACTGCTGATGATGACCTCATTATTAACTCGGCCTTGGAGCTGTCAGTTGATGTTCAAACTGTTTTAAAATTATTTTTCAGAAAGCCTATCAAAACTAATCAATTTATAAAAGGTAGATTTTACAAATCTGTGCTCTGACTGGAAATTTCTGCAGAGCTGCTGGTTTTCATATCCCTAATTCCTCACAGGTAGCTCTGTGTTCCGAGTCTGTATTCATTACATCAACATTCTACGTTATCATTCCATGGGAGACACCAGTGTAAATTGTCGTCAGGCATATCAGTTTTAACTTTGTGTTGAAATTGCATGTACTGAAGTACCCCATTATCCATTCATATGTTTATATATATTCACAATAACTCTTTAATTTGTGACTCTAACAGCAGCAATATGGTAGTAATAGACTCCTAATAGACACTGGTAAAAGTCAATGTTGCGCATGTAGTACAAGTCCATATTTGCGGCGGGAAAGGCCTGAGATTGAGAGGAAGATTCAGGAGCTGAGATTGTGAAACAAAATTCAGAGTCAAAGACATTGTACTCTGTAAGGCTAGGCAGATATAGATTATTAAATACAACGAAGAATAGAGATTATTTTAATCGAAACTGATTCAAATATTATGCTCACAAACCCCATCTTTTGACCACAGTGACAATTATACAAATGGAAAAAAGGAAATCTTGCATTTCACAACGGCAGGACATCCCAAAGCACTTTAAAACCATTGATAAACTGTCCAAGTGTAGTCACTGCAGTCATGTAAAAAAAGAGACAGATAAATTGTGCACAGCAACCTCTCAAAAACAGCAACTTGATAAAGGCCAGCTGACGTGATTGATCCAGGAATAAATATCATTGAGGCCAGCAAGGATATCTCCCCTGCTATTCTTTGAAACACTGCCATTGGAATCTATTCCACCTGTCTGAGAGGACAAAAGTGCCAGCGTATATAATCCTAACCGACTCAATCTCTCCTCATACGCCAGTCCCACCTTCCCAGGAATCAGTCTGGTAAACCTTCACTGCACTCCCTTGATAGCAAAAACATCCTTCCTCAGATAAGGAGACCAAAACTGCACAAAATATTCCAGGCGTGGTCTCACCAAGGCCCTGTATAATTGCAGCAAGACATCCCTGCTCCTGGACGCAAATCCTCTCCCTATGAAGGCCAACATACCATTTGCCTTTTTTACCTCCTGTTGCACCTGAATGCTTACCTTCAGTGACTGGTGTACGAGAACACCAAGGTCTTGCTGCATATTCCCCTCTCTCAGTTTATAACCATTCAGATAATAATCTGCCTTCCTGTTTTTGCTACCAAAGTGGATAACCTCACATTTATCCAGATTATAATGCATCTGCCATGCTTTTGCCCACTCACTCAACTTGTCCAAATGACCCTGAAGCCTCTTTGCATCCTCCTCACAACTCACCCTCCCTAACCAGTTTTCAGTCATCTACAAATTTGGAGATATTACATTTAGTTCCCTCATCTAAATCATTAATATATATTGTGAATAGCTGGCGTCCGAGCACCGATCCCTGCGGTACCCCACTATTCATTGCCTGCCATTCGGAAAAAGACCCATTTCTTCCGAACCTTGTTTTCTGTCTGGAAACCAATTTTCTATCCAACGCAATACACTACCCCCAATCCCATGTGCTTTAATTTGACATGCTAAGCTCTTGTGTAGGACTTTGTCAAAAGCCTTCTGAAAGTCCAAATAAGTCACATCCACTGGCTCCCCCTCACCAACTCTGCTAGTTATGTTCTTGAAGAATTCGAGTAGGTTTGTCAAGCATGATTTCCCTTTCGTAAATCCATGCTGACTCTGTCCAATTCTATCACTGTTCTCCAAGTACTCTGCTATAAAATCTTTGATAATGGACTCTAGAATTTTCCCCACTACTGACGTAAGACTGACTGGTCTATAATTCCCTGCTTTCTCTCTCCCTCCCTTTTTAAATAGTGGGGTTACATTAGCTACCGTCCAATCTGTAGGAACTGTTCCAGAGTCTATAGAATCTTGGAAGATGACCACCAATGCATCTACCATTTCCAGGGCCACTTCCTTAAGTACTCTGGGATGTAGATTATCAGGCCCTGGGGATTTATCGGCCTTCAATCTCATCAATTTCCGCAAACCATTACTCTACTAATACTGATTTCCTTCAGTTCTCTCTCATTAAGCCCTGTGTTCCCCAACATTTTTGGTATGGTATTTGTGTCCTCCTTTGTGAAGACAGAACCGAAGTATGCATTTAGTTGGTCAGCCGATTCTTTGTTCCCCAAAATAAATTCCCCCGTTTCTGACTGTAAGGGACCCACATTTGTCTTCACTAATATTTTTCTCTTCACATACCTATAAAAACGTTTATAGTCCGTTTTTATGTTCCCTGCAAGCTTGCTCTCGTACTCTATTTTCCCCTTCTTAATCAATCCCTTAGTCTTCCTTTGTTGAATTCTAAACTGCTCCCAATCCTCAGGTCTGTTGTTATTTCTGTCGAATTTATATCCTTTTCCTTGGATCTAATGCTATCTCTAATTTCCCTTGTCAGCCATGGTTTGGCTAGCTTTCCCGTTTTACTTTTGCGCCAAACAGGGATAAACAATTGTTGCAGTTCATCCATGTGCTCTTTGAATGTTTGCCATTGCCTTTCCACCATCGTACCTGTAGTAACGTTTCCCAATCCATCATAGCCAACGCGTGCCTCATACCTTCGTAGTTTCCTTTACTAAGATTAAGGATCATAGTCTCAGAATCAACTATGTCACTCTCCATCTTGATGAAGAATTCTATCATATTATGGTCTCTCATCCCCAAGGGGACTCGCACAACTAGATTGTCAATTATACCTCTTTCATTATATAATATCCAGTCTAGGATGGCCTGTTCTCTAGTTGGTTCCTCAACATATTGGTCCAGAAAACCATCCCGTATACACTCCAAGAATTCCTCCTCTACGGTATTGTGACTAATTTGATTTGCCAATCTATATGCAGATTAAAATCACCCATAATTACAGATCTTCCTTTATCGCATGCATCTCTAATTTCCTGTTTAATGCCATTCCCAACATCACCACTGTAATTTGGGGGTCTATATGCAACCCCCACTAACGTTTTTTGCCCCTCAGTGTTTCTCAGCTCTACCCATACAGATTCCACGTCATCAGGGCTAATATCTTTCCTCAATATTGTGTTAATTTCCTCTTTAACCAGCAATGCAACTCCACCGCCTTATGCATTTTTTCTGTCCTTCCTAAATACTGAATACCCCTGGATGTTCATTTCCCATCCCTGGTCACCTTGCAGCCATGTCTCCGTAATCCCGACTATATCATACCCATTTACATCTTCTGTACTCTTTCCAATGCCCTCCCATCTTTCCTCAAGTTCAGCGCCCAGAATTGGATGCAATACTCCAGCTGAGGCCGAACTAGGGTCTTATACTAGTTCAACATAACTTCCCTCCTCTTGTACTCTGTGCCTCTATTAATAAAGCTTAGAATACTGTATCCTTTATTAACTGCTCTCTCAACCTGTCCTGGCACCGTTAATGACTTGTGCACATATACACCTGGGAAACTCCAGTACAAAACTTCCCCCAGCCCAAAAAACATCCATTAACCCTACTCGTTGTTTCCTGTCACTCAGCCATTTTTGTATCCAGATTGCTACTGTCCCTTTTATTCCACGAGCTACAAGTTTGCTCACAAGTTTGTTGTGTGGCACTGTATCAAATGCCTTTTGAAAGTCCATGGACACTCCATCAACAGTATTGCCCTCACTAACCCTCTCTGTTACCACCTCAGAAAACTCCAGTAAGTTAGGTAAACATGATTTTCCCTGTAGAATTCCATGCTGGCGTTCCTTAATTTACTCACATTTGTCCATTTTGACCCGATTTATTGTTTCTAGAAGCTTTCCCATCACCGAAGTTAAACTGACTGGCCTGCAATTGCTGGGTTTATCCTGACACCCTTTTTTGAACAAGGGTGTAACATTTGCAGTTCTCCAGTCTCTGGCACCACACCTGAGTCTAAGGAAGACTGAAAAATTATGGCCAGTGCCTCTGCGATTTCCAACCACACTTCCCTCAGTATCTTTGGATGCATCGCATCTGGCCCTGGGGTATTATCCACTTTAAGTTCAGAAAGCCTATCTGGTACTTCCTTTTTATCCATTTTAAGCCCCTCTAGTGTCTGACTTACCTTCTCTTTCAACATTGCCTGTGTTGCATCTTCTACATTAATACGGACAGTTGCAAAGTATTGACTTAATACTTCAGCTATGTCCTCTGCCTCCATGTGTAAATCCCCTTTCTGGTCTCTAATCGGCCCCACTCCCCCTTTTACCGGCCTTTTACTACTTATATGCCTATAGAAAACTTTGGAATTCCCTTGAATGCTAGCTGCCAGTCTCTTCTCAAGCTCTCTGCTTCTTTTATTTGCTTTTTCACTTCCCCTTTGGACCTTCTATATTCAGCCTGGTTCTCAATAGTATTTTCTACCTCTTTGGCCTCCTTGTCTCGAGAGACAATGGGTAAGCGCCTAGAGGTGGTCAGTGGTTTGTGGAGCAGCGCCTGGAGTGGCTATAAAGGCCAATTCTAGAGTGACAGACTCTTCCACAGGCGCTGCAGATACAATTGTTAGTCGGGGCTATTACACAGTTGGCTCTCCCCTTGTCCTTCTGGCTTTTTTCCTGCCAACTGCTAAGTCTCTTCGACTTGCCACTCTTTAGCCCCGCCTTTATGGCTGTCTGCCAGCTCTGGAGATCACTGGCAACTGACTCCCATGACTGTGGTCAATGTCACAGGACTTCTATGTCGCATTTGCAGACATCTTTAAACCGGAGACATGGACGGCCGGTGGGTCTGACACCAGTGACGAGCTCACTGTACAATGCGTCCTTGTGGATCCTGCCAGGATTTTCGACCTGGCATCGGTCATAAGCATACTTTTTCTTCTTTATCTTAATCTCTACCTCTTTTGTCATCCAGGGAGCTCTGGAATTGTTTTCCCTACTTTTCCACTTCTCGGGAACATACTTTGACTGACCCTGCACTATCTCTTCTTTGAAGGTAGCCAATTGTTCATCTATCAGTTTTCCTGCCAGCTTTCACCCAAGCTCCATTCTTACCCAATGGAAGTTGGCCTTCTCCCAGTTAATTATTCTTACCCTGGATTGGTCTTTGTCCTTTTCCATAGTCAGCCTAAACCTCTTACGATACAATGATCACTATCCCCTAAATGCTCTCCTACTGATACTTGATCCACTTGGCCCACCTCTTTCCAAAGAACCAGGTCTAGCAGTGCCTCCTTTCTTGTTGGACTAGCAACATATCATTGCAGAAAATTTTCCTGAACACACACTAGGAACTCTTGCCCTTCACTGCTCTTTTTTTCTTTTGGGCCTCCTTATCTCGAGAGACAATGGATACGCGCTTCACTGCTCTTTACACTACTATTATCCCAATCTATGTTTGGATAATTAAAGTCCCTCATTAAAACTACCCTATCATTTTTGAACCTCTCTGTAATTTCCTTGCAAATTTGTTCCTCCATATCCTTCCCACTAGTTGGTGGCCTATAGACAACACTGAGCAATGTAACTGCACTTTTTTCTTTCCTTACCTCTAGCCAAATTGATTCTGTCCTTGAGATCTCTACACATCCTTTTTCCCCAGCACTGCAATGCTCCCCTTAATCAATACCGCCACCCCTCCCCCCTGTTTCCCTTTCCTATCTTTCCTGAACACCTTGTATCCAGGAATATTTAACACCCAGTCCTGCCCTCCTTTGAGCTAGGTCTCTGTTATAACTACAACATCAAATTTCCACAAGGCAATCAACACCTGTACCTCACCAGTCTTATTAACCACACTCCGTGCATTAACATACATGCACATTAACCCTGATTCAGACTTTGTTACTTTCTCCCTTACTCTGACCCCACTTAATAATGTGCTATTCCCTACTCTCGTGCTATCTATCTCCCCCAGTATTCTGTGCACCTTGGTATTCCTCTCTCATACTTGCTCCTGGTTCCCACACCCCTGACATGTTACCAGTTTTGCTTCGCTCAATTGCATATGCTTCAGTATCTGAGGAGTTGTGAATGGTGCTGAACATTGTGCAATCATCAGCGAACATTCCCACATCCGACCTTATGATTGAAGCAAGGTCATTGATGAAGCAGCTGAAGATGGTTGGGCCTAAGACACTACCCTGAGGAATTCCTGCAGTGATGTCCTGGAGCTGAGAGGATTGACCTCCAACAATCACAACCATCTTCATTTGTGCTAGGTAAGACTCCACCCAGGGAAGTGTTCTTTCCCTGATTCGCATTGACTCCAGTTTTGCTAGGGCTCCTTGATGCCAGACTCGGTCAAATGCTGCCTTGATGTCAAGGGCAGTCACCTGAGCTCTTGAGTTCATCTCGTTTATCCATGTTTGAACCTAGGCTGTAATGAGATCAGAAGCTGAGTGGCCCTGGCAGAACTCAAACTGAGCGTCACTGAGCAGGATATTACTAAGCAAGTATCACTTGATAGCACTGTCGACGACACCTTCCATCACTTTACTGATGATCAAGAGTAGACTAATGGGGCGGTGATTGGCCGGATTGGATTTGTCCTGCTTTTTGTGTACAGGACATACCTGGGCAATTTTCCACTTTGCTGGGTAGATGCCAGTGCTGTAGCTGTACTGGAACAGCTTCGATACGGGCGCGGCAAGTTCTGGAGCACAAGTCTTCAGTAATTTGCCAGAAGCGTTAAATGAATATTTTTCGTCAGTATTTACAGTAGAGAAAGAAAATGTTGTCGAGAAGAATACTGAGATTCAGACTACTAGGCTAGATGGGATTGAGGTTCACAAGGAGGAGGTGTTAGCAATTTTGGAAAGTGTGAAAATAGATAAGTCCCCTGGGCCAGATGGGATTTATCCTAGGATTCTCTGGGAAGCCAGGGAGGAGATTGCAGAGCCTTTGTCCTTGATCTTTATGTCGTCATTGTCGACAGGAATAGTGCCGGAAGACTGGAGGATAGCAAATGTTGTCCCCTTGTTCAAGAAGGGGAGTAGAGACAGCCCTGGTAATTATAGACCTGTGAGCCTTACTTCGGTTGTGGGTAAAATGTTGGAAAAGGTTATAAGAGATAGGATTTATAATCATCTTGAAAAGAATAAGTTAGTCAGCATGGTTTTGTGAAGGGTAGGTCGTGCCTCACAAACCTTATTGAGTTTTTTGAGAAGGTGACCAAACAGGTGGATGAGGGTAAAGCCGTGGATGTGGTGTATATGGATTTCTGTAAGGCGTTTGATAAGGTTCCCCACGGTAGGCTATTGCAGAAAATACGGAAGTATGGGATTGAAGGTGATTTAGTGCTTTGGATCAGAAATTGGCTCGCTGAAAGAAGACAGAGGGTGGTGGTTGATGGCAAATGTTCATCCTGGAGTTTAGTTACTAGTGGTGTACTGCAAGGATCTGTTTTGGGGCCACTGTTGTTTGTCATTTTTATAAATGACCTGGATGAGGGTGTAGAAGGGTGGGTTAGTAAATTTGCGGATGACACGAAGGTTGGTGGATTTGTGGATAGTGCCAAAGGATGTTGTAGGTTACAGAGGGACATAGATAGGCTGCAGAGCTGGGCTGAGAGATGGCAAATGGAGTTTAATGCGGAAAAGTGTGAGGTGATTCACTTTGGAAGGAGTAACAGGAATGCAGAGTACTGGGCTAATGGGAAGATTCTTGGTAGTGCAGATGAGCAGAGCGATCTTGGTGTCCAGGTACATAAATCCCTGAAAGTTGCCACCCAGGTTAATAGGGCTGTTAAGAAGGCATATGGTGTGTTAGCTTTTATTAGTAGGGGGATCGAGTTTCGGAGCCACGAGGTCATGCTGCAGCTGTACAAAACTCTTGTGCGGCCGCACCTGGAGTATTGCGTGCAGTTCTGGTACCGCATTATAGGAAGGATGTGGAAGCTTTGGAAAGGGTGCAGAGGAGATTTACTAGGATGTTGCCTGGTATGGAGGGAAGATCTTATGAGGAAAGGCTGAGGGACTTGAGGTTGTTTTCGTTAGAGAGAAGGAGGAGGGGAGGTGACTTAATAGAGACATATAAGATAATCAGAGGGTTAGATAGGGTGGATAGTGAGAGTCATTTTCCTCGGATGGTGATGGCAAACACGAGGGGACATAGCTTTAAGTTGGGGGTGATAGAGATAGGACAGATGTTAGAGGTAGTTTCTTTACTCAGAGAGTAGTAGGGGCGTGGAACGTCCTGCCTGCAACAGTAGTAGACTCGCCAACTTTAAGGGCATTTAAGTGGTCATTGGATAGACATATGGATGAAAATGGAATAGTGCAGGTCAGATGGTTTCACAGGTCGGCGCAACATCGAGGGCCGAAGGGCCTGTACTGCGCTGTAATGTTCTATGTTCTAATGTTGTCAGGGCCCATAGCCTTTGCAGTGTCCAGTGACCTTCAGTCGGACCCACATTCGTCCTTGCTCATTTTACTTTTCACATACATAAAGAAGCTTTTACAATCCTCCTTTATGTTTCAAGCTAGCTTGCATTCACAATCTCTATTCCCTTTATTAATTTCTTGGTCCTCCTGTGTTGAATTCTAAATTGCTCCCAATCCTCGGGCTTACCACTTTTTCTGGTGACCTTCTAAGACTCTTCCTTTGACCTAATGCAATCTTTAACTTCTTTTGTTCACAACGATTGATGCACCTTTCCTGTTGGTTTTGTATGTCTTATGTTACGAACAGGTAGTTAATCTTTTTTTCGAAACAAATTTCTCTGTTTTTCCAACCACCTGTCCGTAAACAGATTAGTGATTGAATTAAAGTGATTGGTAGAAGGTTTAGAGGGGAGATGAGGAAAAGTGTTTTCACCCAGAGGGTGTTGGGAGTCTGGAACTTACTGCCTGAAAGAATAGTTGAGGCAGAAACCCTCAACTCATTTAAAAGAAGTCTGGATTTGCACCTCAAGTGCCGTAATCTGTAGGGCTGTGGACCAAATCCTGGAAGGTGGGATTAGAATGGGTGGAACATTTTCGGCTGGCACAGACAAGATGGGCCAAGTGGCCTCTTTCTGTGCCATAATATTTCTATGATTCTATGTAGTGACCAGAACTGTACACTATTCTCCAGGTGTGGCCAAACCAGCGTTTTACACAGTTCCAGCATTACATCCCTGCTTTTGTATTCCATACCTCAGCCAATAAAGGAAAGCAATGCATATGTCTTCTTCACCACTTTATCTACCTGTCCTGCCACCTTCAGGGACCTGTGGACATGCACTTCAAGGTCTCTCAATATCCTCCCGTTTATTGTGTATTCCCTTGATTTGTTTTCCCTCCCCAAATGCATTACCTCACACTGTCCAGATTGAATTCTATTTGCCACTTTTCCGCCCACTCCACCAAATCATTGATATTATTCTGGAGTCTACAGCTACCGTCTTCACTATCAATGACATGGCCAATTTTTGTGTCATCAGCAAATTTCCCAATCATGCCTCCCACATTTAAGTCCAAATCATTAATATATACCACAAACAGCAAGGGATCCAACACTGAGCCCTTTGGAACACCACTGGAAACCACCTTCCATTCGTAAAAACATCCGTCGACCATTACCCTTTGTTTTCTGTCACTGAGTCAATTTGGGATCCAACTTGCCACATTCCCCTGTATCTTATATGCTTTTATTTTTCTGACCAGTCTGTCATGTTGGACCTTGTCAAATGTCTTCCTAAAATCCGTGTAGACCACATCCACTGCACGAACCTCCTCAATCCTCCCTGTTACTGCCACAAAAAATTTGATTAAGTGAGTAAGACATGACCATCCCTTACCAAATCCATGCAGACTATCCTGATTAATCTGTGCCTTTCTATGTGACAGTTTATCCTATGTCTCAGAATTGATTGTAACAACTTGCCCATCACTGAGGTCAGTCTATCACTTTACACCCTTTTTAAATAATGGTACAACTTCCGCAGACCTCCAATCCTCTGGTACCACGCCTGTATCTAGTGAGGATTTACAGATGATCCTCACAGTATCCACCAATTCCTCTCTGGCTTCCTTTAACAACCTGGGATACAATTCATCCAGCCTTGGTGATTTATCCACTTTCAAGGATGTCAGAACCTCTCGTACTTCCTCTCTCATTCTGCTTATCGTATCGAATATTTCACACTCCTCCTCTTTAACTACAATGTCTGCATCATTCCTCTCCTTTGTGAAGACAGAGACAACAAACTCATTCAGAACCCTGCCCACATCTTCTGCATCCACGCATATGTTCTCTTTTACATCTCTGATAGGTCGTACCCTTTCCTTAATTATTCTTTTGCTCTCAATGTACTGATAAAACGTCTTTGGGTTTTCCTTGATTTTACCTGCCAATAATTTTACACGTCCTCTCTTTGCTTTCCTAATTTCCTTTCATACTTCATCTCTGTACTTTCTATACTCCTCTATGCGTTCTAAAGTGTTCAGTTTTTTGTGACTGTCATAAGCTTTCCTTTTTTGTTTTATCTTACTGTGAGAAACGTAGCCCACTTGATAATAATTTACACCAAGTCAAACTCTGAAGAAGTAAGTTTATTTAACGGTCTTGCAAGATCACGTGTCCTACAAGCAGGCACACCGATCAACATATTCAGTTCATGTTTATACAATACAAATCCATTTGTCCACGCCTTTATTTTACATTATTGGTTATAACGTATTATGACACTAACCTATCCTATGGTTGCTACAGTCTCCTCCTCTGTTTACTTCTCCCCCTACTCTAACTTTCTAGCCCCTAACTCTTGTTTTTGTTTTACCTTATTTGGCTCTCCATTATGTGTTTTAACTTGCAGCTGTCAGCCTTTATCTTCGTGGGGCAGTTTCTTATTCACTACATCCTTTGTTCTAACTCTTGCTGTTTCTCTGTTATCTGCCTAAGCACAATTTTTAAGTGATGTACTGTCCCAAGGTCTGTACTTACATACCCTTATCAATTCTCTTTGTCAGTGATGTACTGTCTTAAGGTCTCCACTTACAGACCCTTATCAGTTCTCTTTTTCAGTGATTTCATTATGTTGTGCACAAATGACTTCTTGGTAACTTTCCACAAGCTGCAGAAACAACATTTCAGTGTTTCTTATTCTCACAATTCCCCCTTTTCTTTTACTTAATCCTTGTTGTTTTCTACATACTGCGGAGGGTTCTCATATGTCCTCTCAAATCCTCTGAGCATTATTTCAGCCGCCTTTTCAATGTCTGTATCTCCGTTGATACTATCCACTTTGTCATTACCTAACAGGTGCATACTTTCTTCCTGGTCTCTTTGTATTGACATCTGCTTCGTCAAAGCTGTCTCAATCAAGCGCTGTGTCAGTCCTCTTACACAAGGAATAATACAACACCCGATGGCTATTAGTATTCTGACAACCATGATCAGGGAGGTAAAAACCGAGATTATCATGCCTTTCCATTTTCCAAACCAGGATTCAAGCCACCCCGTCAGGGAGGTGTCTGCTCCTGAATTTTCGGCCATCTCCTCTGCTAAAGTTGTTAACCCTTGCAGTGCTCGGGTGATTGAACCATCGGGTGCTGTGTTATTTGGGATAAATGTGCAACATTTCCCTCCTAACATTATACACACACCTCCTTTTTCTGCTAAGATCATATCTAGAGCCAGTCGATTTTCCCAAGCCATTCTACTAGTGGCATCTAATTGTTCAGCTATACCTTTTACCGCATCTCTAGTATAATTTATAAATCTTTGTTGGTTGTAATAAATATAATTTATCCAATCTACATTTTTGTGAATAGTGACCCACCAAAACAAAGACTCGAAACCGGCGGTTATTTGGTTTCGGGCCTTGAATTCATCAGGTACCCCTCTTGGGACCCCTATAGAATCCAAGTACACCTGGTCGTCAAAAGAGTTCGCTATCGCTTCCCTTTTACCCCTTTCCCTCATTATTATCTTTTGTTTCTCAAATGCCAAGGTGAATGGTATTGCCAATTGAACAATTGCGCACGTCCCCTTCCACTGGGAGGGTAAGGTCTGTCTCAGGATTTTTCCTCCGCAATACCACCATAAATCCGCTCTGGGGACATTCAATGATGATTAGTTCCCTCCCCTGACTCTTCCAGTTACGTCCTCAGTCTCTATGCATGACTTCAACTCTCCCATATTTCTGGTTAGCTCCGCACCGTGTCGATGTACGCATGATGTGTGATTCACACTGGTGGCTAAAAATGAAGGGGGAGTCCTTGAATCTTCTTTCTCTAGGGGAGGGAACATTATTGACAAGGATATGCAAGTTTGAATACCCCAAGCCGTCTTATCCTGATATAGGGCTAACATGCATTCCATGCCCTTTCGGTCATGCTCCCACCCCAGCGGGAAAGGTACTACTTGAGCTATCGGTCTACCAGATGCACAAGCATAGCAATTGTTTTTGTTCAAACTTTTTACAGGTAATTTTATCCATTCTACCCAGGCATTTGTGTCCCCGTAACCGGTTTCTATCTCAATTGTCTTTCTCAGGTCCTTTTCCTCTATTATTTTTACTATGTTAGGATCGTTATGAGAGGTCCCTTTTAGTTTGTTAGATGGTTTACCAATCTTATCTATTGTTACCTGAAAACAACATTTTAATTCACCTTTCTTTTTCCCTTCTCTAACTGTTACTCCAAACACCTTGTTGTCTAATTGGAAGTGGGTAATACAAAAACATCCAACCCATTTCATTTCCTGGCTACTTTTGAAAAGAAAGAGAGAAGGCACACAATATTACAGACAGTATTTCCGCGCTCGCGCCGTTATATTAAAAAAAAGTTTGTTACTCATAGTCTTTTTAGCTTTATTTTCAATGGTTCTTCTGTTAATTCGGTTGTCCAAGTTCCTTCCTCGGCCGGGGGTTTTACCGGCCCCTTGATTCTTGTGTAGTGGGTCCAACCTCTTTCTGCCGTTCTTATGGCTGTTTCAGTAGTTAGGAGAGTCTGGTATGGTCTTTCCCAGTTCAGTTGTTGTTTAGTCTCTTTCCACGATTTCACCAGAACCCAATCTCCTGGTTGGATCTTGTGTACTGCAAATTCGAGAGGTGGTGTCTGTGCTAACAAGCCTTGCTTCCTGAGGAATGACAATGAGGAAGACAACGCCAGTATATAGTTCTTTAGAAACGAATCTTTAGTTTCTAAGGTTGGCATCTTGCCCCTGGTTCCCATATAGGGTAATCCGAATAGCATTTCATAGGGGGACAGTCCCACATCTTTTCTAGGGGCTGTCCGAATTCTGAGTATCGCTTTAGGTAAACATTTTGTCCAGGGTAACCTTGTTTCAAGTATCAGTTTGGACAGGTGTTTCTTTAAGGTCTGATTCATTCTTTCCACCCGCCCTGAAGAGGGAGGGTGCCAAGGGGTATGGAAGTCCCATTGGATTCCCAATCCCCTAACTATTTCTTGTAATAGCTTCGAGGTAAAATGACTTCCTTGGTCTGAAGTGCTGTGGCTGCCACAGCTTGCACACACTCTGGCCATCCCTTTTAGCTATTTCATTGTGGTTTCTGCCACTTAAAATCAAAGCTCAGCAAAGCTACTATTCTTAACTTGGCTATATTTCCCATTAAGCATAGTGCCATGCCTTTCTGCTCACTTCCACATTCCCCCCTTTTATCATTCTATGATAACCTTCTCTCTCTACTGATCAACTTATATATGATTATATATATATTCACTAGGATTATGTGGATCCATTTACTCAAATAACATTTAAACAGTATAATATAAAAGCAAATATAAAAAACTCAGCAACTGCTGAATCAGAAGGGTAGGCTGAGCCACCCTCTAACAAGGGGGTGTGTATTAGCCTGGTTGGTATGTTTTTCATTCTAACTTTGTCATGTCTGGGTGATAAGAAGAGTGCTGTTGAAGTATAATGTCTCGCTCTCTCTCTCTCTCGCTCTCTCTCTGTACCAGCTGCAAGGCCAAGTTGCCTCAGCAGCCCTGAAGTTATGAAGTCATTTCTGATAAGCTGTCCCTCCCTACAGCACTGAAACTAGCTTGTTAGCAGTACATGACTGATTAATTGTTTCAGGGTAGGCTGAGCCACCCTCTAACAAGGGGGCGTGTATAAGCCTGGTCGGTATGTTTTTCATTCTAACTTTTCCCTAGGATTGTCATGTCTGGGTGATAAGAAGAGTGCTGTTGAAGTACAATGTCTCTCTCTCTCTCTCTCTCTCTCTCTCGCTGTACCAGCTGCAAGGCCAAGCTGCCTCTGCAGCCCTGAAGTTATGAAGTCAGCTAGCTTGTTAGCAATACATGACTGATTAATTGTTTCATCTTAAATGTTCCCATGTAATTCTGTTCTTAAAAATTCTAAAATCTAAATTCTGTTCTCACAGTCCCCCCTTTTGATTCTTCAAAACATTTTAAAAAATCAATCCCTTGATCCCACCTAGGTGCCTTTAATGGTCTCTATTTGTCTAGAAACAGCCTTCAACACCCAGAGGGGTCGCACTCAATACGTCGCCTGCTTGTGCCATAAGAGGGGCCTGCGGTAACTCTGTAAAGGCATACGTTTTGCAGGGGCTTCAACTACTTGTTTACAACAATGCCTTTTACTATCAGACTTCTAAGGTCTTTCATCTGGCCCCTATGGCCGATATTATTGTTCTGCCACTGCGGGTCTTGATTCGGGTATTTCTGTTCAGCTGGTTCGTTTCCCCCTACCCCGGGAGGGTTTTCTCTTTCCCAAATTTGCAGGGGTCTTCTACGAGGACTTTCATTTCCTTTTTAAACACTCTTGCCTCTCCTGACGTTAATGGTGCACTAACAAATCCAATTTCATTATTTCCTATTGGTACCTCTCTCAAGGGCATCATTGTCTTAGGAGACTCTGTCTCTATCGTCGCCGTTATCGTCGGGTTTAGGGGTGGTCCTTCTTGCTGTCCTTAGATCATATTTGGGTCTTTTTCTCCTTGGTTTTTGACTCTAAATCCCAATACTCCAACATCCATCCCAATGGACTTTCTGGAGGGATGTTGCCGGCAGACTTTCCTTGTCTCCCATCGTCTTCCTTTTTAGACGATTTATTTCCCATGGTTAACTGAAGGGTCTTGTACCCTACGGTATTCACCTCCTAGCTGAAGGGTCTTATACCGTACGGTATTCACCTCCTAACTGAAGGGTCTTATACTGCCCCACAGTATTCACCTCCTAACTGAAGGGTCTTGTACCCTATGGTATTCACCTCCTAGCTGAAGGGTCTTATACCTTACGGTATTCACCTCCTGGCTGAAGGGTCTTATACCTTACGGTATTCACCTCCTAACTGAAGGGTCTTATACCCTACGGTACTCACCTCCTAGCTGAAGGGTCTTATACTGCCCCACAGTATTCACCTCCTAACTGAAGGGTCTTGTACCCTACGGTACTCACCTCCTAACTGAAGGGTCTTATACTGCAGTACTTAGAAGGACTTATCCTACAGTTAACCAGTATTCACCTCCTTGCTGAAGGGTCTTATACTGCAGGACTGTAAAATTCACTCCTCAAGGACTTTTGGTACTTAGAAGGTCTTATCCTACAGTTAACCATAAGTCACCAAGATAATACTTAAAAGTCGTTTTTCTTACCTTGGTCCGTGCACGGAGTTGCCTGGCTTCACATGTGTACCTGCCGCACTAAATACTCGTTCAGAGTGACTTCCCTAGGATCATTTTCAGTCGATTACTCGGGTCCGCTACCAACGAGAGAAACGAGACCGTTTTTAAATTAACGGGACGCGTCTTCTCGTCTGTCGTCGGCCGCGGTCCCGGCAATGATGAAGAGATCCCGGACGAGCCCCCAATTGTGAGAAACGTAGCCCACTTGATAATAATTTACACCAAGTCAAACTCTGAAGAAGTAAGTTTATTTAACGTTCTTGCAAGATCGGGTGTCCTACAAGCAGGCACACCGATCAACATATTCAGTTCATGTTTATACAATACAAATCCATTTGTCCACGCCTTTATTTTACATTATTGGTTATAACGTATTATGACACTAACCTATCCTATGGTTGCTACAGTCTCCTCCTCTGTTTACTTCTCCCCCTACTCTAACTTTCTAGCCCCTAACTCTTGTTTTTGTTTTACCTTATTTGGCTCTCCATTATGTGTTTTAACTTGCAGCTGTCAGCCTTTATCTTAGTGGGGCAGTTTCTTATTCACTACATCCTTTGTTCTAACTCTTGCTGTTTCTCTGTTATCTGCCTAAGCACAATTTTTAAGTGATGTACTGTCCCAAGGTCTGTAATTACATACCCTTATCAATTCTCTTTGTCAGTGATGTACTGTCTTAAGGTCTCCACTGACATATCCTTATCAGTTCTCTTTTTCAGTGATTTCATTATGTTGTGCACAAATGACTTCTTGGTAACTTTCCACAAGCTGTAGAAACAACATTTCAGTATTTCTTATTCTCACATTACCCTGTAAGTTTCTGGACAACTAGGGGATAATGTTTGACAGTATTACCCTTTTCCTTTGTGGGCATCTGTCTGCACTGTGCCTGTCGTCTCTCGCTTTTGAATGCTTCCCACTGGTTTGCCACTGATTTTCCTTCAAATATCTGTATCCAGTCCACTTTCACCAGATCACCTCAGCTCCATAAAATTTGCCTTCCCCAATTTAAAACTTTTACTCCTGTTCTATCTTTGTCCTTTTCCATGATTATGTTAAAACTAACTGTATAATGGTCTAGTTTGATCTGAGAGTAGGTTAAAGGTTCGGCACAACATCGTGGGCCGAAGGGCCTGTACTGTGCTGTACTGTTCTATGTTCTCTGTTCTATAATGGTCACTACCTCCAAAATGGTCACCCACTGTTACTTCATCCACTTGCCCAGCTTTATTTCTGAAGACTAAATCTGGAATTGTACTCCCTCTCGTTGGGCTTGTTGCGTGCTGGCTGAAAAAGCTCTCTTGAATGCAGTTCAAGAATTTCGTCCCCTCTGTACCCTTCACACTCTTTGTACCTCGGTTGATATTCGGGTAGTTGAAATCCCCAACTATTATTGGCCTACTTGTTTTTGCAGTCAGAAATTTGCTTACATACTTGTTCTTCTATCTCCCTCTCACTATTTGGGGGCATATAGTATACTCATAGTCGTGTGGCTGCTGCTTTTTTAATTTTTGAGCTCAACCCATATGACCTCATTTGATGATTCATTTAGTATATCATCCCTCCTCACACACTAATCATAGAAAAGGACCAATCACCTTACGACTTTCCTGTGATGTCACTGTTCACTTTCTTTTCAAACACAGGTACACCTGAGCTCCTGTCTGCTGCTTTCTCGGGAGGTAAGTGCTGTAGGCCGCGATCCTTGGGCTTTATTTAACTGCTCTCTGCTCCGTGTTCCTCCCGCAGGTCTGCTCCTGTCTGCTGCTCTCCCGGAAGGTAAGTGCTGTAGGCCGCGATCCTCGGGCTTTATTTAACTGCTCTCCGGTCTGTGTTCCTCTTGCAGGTCCGCTGCTGTCCGCTGCTCTCCTGGGAGGTAAGTGCTGTAGGCTGCGATCCTCGGGCTTTATTTAACTGTTCCCTGCTCCAGGTTCCTTCCGCAGGTGTGGCATCAAGGCACCCAGTAACATTGAAGTCAATGGGAATCAGAGGAAAAGCTCTCCATGGGCTGGAGTTATACCGAGCACAAAGGAAGATGGTTGTGGTTGTGGGAGGCAAATCTTCTCAGCCCCAGGATGTTGCTGCAGGAGTTCCTCAGGGCAGTGTCCTAAGCCCAACCATCTTCAGCTGCTTTGACAATGACCTTCCCTCCATCAGAAGGTGAAAAGTGGGAATGTTTGCTGATGATTGCACTGTGTTCAGTCTCCTTGGCAACTTCTCAGATACTGAAGCAGTCCATGCCTGCAGGTAACGAGTCTTGGACAACATCCAGGTTGATAAGTGACAAATAACATTCGGAACACACAAATACCAGGAAATGACCATCTCCAACAAGAGAGGATTTAACTATCTCCCTTAACATTCAACAGCATTACAATCTCTGAATCCTCAACCATCAGCATCCTGGGGGTTACCATTGATCAGAAATTTAACTGGACCAGCCCTAGAAATACAGTAGCTTCAAGAGCAGTTCAGAGGCTGGGAATCCTGCGGTGAGTAACTCACCTCCTGACTCCCCAAAGCCTGTCAACTGTCTACTCGGCTCAAGTCAAGAGTGTGATGGAATACTCTCCACTCGCCTGGATGAGTGCAGCTCCAACAACACTCAAGAAGTTTGACACCACCCAGGATAAAGCAGCCTGTTTGAGCACACCAGCACCAGCAAGTTCCCCTCTGGGTCACACATCTTCCTGACATGGAACTGTATCACAGTCCCTTCACTGGCAATGGATCAAAATCTTGGAACTCCATAGCTAACAGCACTGTGAGTGTACTGACACCATACAGACTGCAGTGGTTCAAGAAGGCTGCTCACCATCAGCATTTCAAGGGTAATTAGGGATGGACAATAAATGCTGGCCTTGCCAGTGATGCCCATGGCCCCTGGATGAATATTTTACTGTTGATTTATTTACAGCTTTTTTCACTTCGAGTCCTCTGGTTCTCCCTCCTTCTCTTTCACTGTCGTCCCTTGGTTTAATTACACAGCAGCTCCGTCCCCCTCTGCACCTAATTCCCACTCTCAACAATTCCACATTTAAAGACTTCACTCTTTTTACAATTCACTCTGTTTAGCAGTTCACTGTCTCTCTGACCTTGAGCCCTCTCGCTTCACTCTAGTTCTTGTTCAGAATTTAATTGATTCACTTTATTGTTCCAAATGTAGAAGTTTATCTTTAATAATCATTTCTTTTTCACTGGAATTCTATTTTCATTAAATTCAAACTCTGAACAAACTGAACTTTAAGAAAAATTACCAAGCTGACTTATTTGTTCTTCAATGACTTGTTCTGTTCAACCCAGTTCAATAAAATCTGTTCGAACAGTTCACTTTATCCTGACAATATCTCAAACTTGTCCTTTCCTCATAGGATTTCTATTTAAATGATTTTTGAATATTTTGTTGAAGAATTTAGTTTTGTAAATTTTTCCCAAGTTCTCCTCACAGTCAGACAGAAAGTTTAACTGTTGTGTTTTCAAGCAACAACATCTTTGTTTGAAAAGCCATTGTGACAGGATTTTGAGTTTTAATCCAGTCACAAATCTGTTTGTGATGCCTTGTGGCTGCAGCTGTCATGTGACCTGCCAGGGGATGACCTCACTGCTGATGATGACCTCATAATTGGCCCAGTCCTGTCGCTGTGGGTTGATGTTCAAATTCCTTCAAAATTATTTTCAAAAAAACAATCAAAATTAGTCGATACATATAAGTTAGATTTTACAAATCTGTGCTCTGGAAATTTATTAAACTGGTACAAAATTTTCTTCCCAGCAAAGTTGAAGCCCATGGAATAAAAGGGATTGTGGGAGCATGGATATAAAGTTGGCTGTGTGACAGGAAACAGAGAGTAATGATGAACGTTTGTTTTTTTGGACTGGAGGAAGGGATACAGTGGAGTTCCCTGTGGAAATGTGAGTTCACACTGCCTCTGAATTTCAAATGTCTTGGTTTGTTTGTGGGATCAGCAGACTATGGGCTGAGTTTTACCAGCTCGCCGTCAATCTCAGCAACGAGCTTTAAAAATGGGCAGACCGCCCGTCATGGAGCCGCTGCGATATTGAGTGTGGCGGCTCATTATCATATACACGATGCGCATGCCCCCCTCCCACCTGCAAATGACGTGGAGGGGGTGGGATTCCCAGCACCGGGATCGGCGTCAGGTCGGATGAGGAGCAGGTGCTGGGGCCCGATTTAAAGAGCAGGCAGCTCTGCTTACTTTCATCTGCTGATAAAATAACCTTGTAGCTGCAACTTAAATTATTTAGACTGTGCATTGACCAGTGAAGTTGAAGGACATGGCAGAGGGGCAATCCAGGGTGTCCTTTTCTGATTGGCAGGATATGATGAGTGGAGCGATGGCATGGTTGCTAAATTTGCAAATCACATCAAGATAGGAATGAATGTTGTGAAGAGGACATAAGGTGGTTGCAAACCAATATAGATAGGTCAAGTGAGTGGGCAAAAATCTGGCAGATGGAGTATAATGTGGGAAAATGTGAAGTTGTTCACTTTGCAGGAAGAATAAAAAAGCAGAGTATTACTTAAGCGCAGAACGACTGCAGAATTCCAAGGTGCAGAGGGATCTAGGTGTTCTAGTGCATGAGTCACAAAAAGCTAGCATGTATGTACAGCGGGGAATAAAGAAAGCTAATGGATTGCTATTCTTTATTGCGGGAGGAATTGAAAACAAAAGTAAGGATCTTATGCTTCAGTTATACAGGGCATTGGTGAGACCACATCTCGAATACTGTGTGCAGTTTTGGTCTCCTTATTTAAGGACTGATGTAATTACGTTGGAGACAGTTCAGAGGAGGTTTACTAGAGAATACCTGGAATGAGTGGGTTGTCTTACAAGGAAAAGTTGGAGAGACTGGGCTTGTTTTCATTGGAGTTTAGAAGAGTGAGAGGAGACTCGATTGAAGTTTATAAGATCCTGAACGATCTTGACAAGGTGGATGTGAGGATGATGTTTCCTCTTGTAGGTGAGTCCAGAACTAGAGGGCACTGTTTTAAAATTAGGGGTCGTCCTCTTAGAACAGAGACGAGGAGAAATTCTTTCTCTCAGAGGGTTGTGCGACTTTGGAAGTCTCTGCCTCAGAAGGTGGTGGAGGCGGGGTCACTGAATATTTTTAAGGCGGAGGTAGATAGATTCTTGTTAGGCATGGGAATCAAGGGTTATCAGGGAATTTGAAACACAAATAGATCAGCTATGATCTTATTGAATGACAGAGCAGGCCCGAGGGGCCAAATGGCCTACTTCTGCTCCTAATTTGTATGTTCATATGTTCTCGCTGCTGCACCAGGCTTGATTCCCTCTTAGATAAACCTACAACTTCCCTCTGTGCCTCTCTTAGCATCCACAAAAGGCTCATCGAGGCACTTGGTGCTGGCTCATTATGAGCAGAAACCCCAATTGCCACATCCTACACTTTCATCTAACTTCCCACTCAGTGCAGCCCCCACTGGAGGCTAGTGTTGCCAAAGTCCTTCCTGTCCAACTCACCCCTCCCACTGCTGACCCTGCAGACTCTGCTCTCACCACCTCTTTGTGCATTTCCCTCTAGAATTACTGTGCATTTGTGAACAAGGCCCTTGCTATCCATGAACGTATTGTGTCTGATTGCATTGACATCATGGCCTTACTGGAAACCTGGCAGAGGGGTTGATGACACCTTCCCCCTAACTGAAGCCTCCCTACCTGGCGATGCCTTCCACTGGCTGTCCCACTGAGACTATCGTGGTGACAATGTGACACTTATCACCAGATCACACTATGGCCTGACCCCCTACTCGCCTGGCACTTTCTCCTCCTTTTAGTATCTCACCTTGTTCCACCCTTCTCATCTCTCATTCAAAATCCTCATTCTCTCCCTCCCTCCCAAGTATGATAAAAATTTTATCACTGAGATATCTTAATTGCTTTTCTCCCACAGCTTCTGAACTGAACGATTTCTCATCCTCGGTGATTTCAATCTTCATCTCAACTCATCATTCTCTCTCTGTACTGAGTTCACTGCCTTCTTATCCTCCCAAAATCTCTCCCTCCATATAAACTCCCCAACCCATATTCACAGCCACCACATTGATCTTGTCATCTCACGTTACCTTGTTGGTCCTATCCTCTTAATCACAGATAAGATCAGCTCTGATGATTTTCCTTATATCATCCTGCACCCACATCCCCCTTCCATTCCCAACCTTACCTCCTTCTGTAACTGTGCCTGGGAAAAAACTATCCCCAATTCACTCACAATTGCACTTTCAAAGTCTCAACTCTCTAGCCTTTCGCCATCCATTTGCCACAACATTTCTGCAGCTACTGATTTGCTCGACTACATCCTCACCTCCACCTTTGCTGCTTTGGTCCCCAGTGAAAATATTGGGAGGGAGTGAGAAAAAAAGGGGATTACAGACCTGTTAGCCTGACATCTTTTCATTGCAGCAGCTTTTTCAGGAGCAGAGAGTGCGAGCGAGTGAGCAGCTGGGAAGGTCAGTTTAAAGTAAACTTAATTTCTTTTCGTTTTCGGTGGAGACCAGGGGGCTGCTGGGTAAGTACAACCCTATATATACGACATGAAATCGTGTGACATTGATCACAAGTCGTGGGAGTCAGTTGCCAGCATTCGCCAGAGCTGGCGGGCAGCCATAAAGACAGGGCTAAATTGTGGCGAGTCGAAGAGACTTAGTAGTTGGCAGGAAAAAAGACAGAGGCGCAAGGGGAGAGCCAACTGTGCAACAGCCCCAACAAACAAATTTCTCTGCAGCACCTGTGGAAGAGCCTGTCACTCCAGAATTGGCCTTTATAGCCACTCCAGGCGCTGCTTCACAAACCACTGACCACCTCCAGGCGCGTATCCATTGTCTCTCGAGATAAGGAGGCCCAAAAAGAAAAAAGAATATATTTGGGCCGTTTAAAATAACTTGCCTTTCATTGCAGCAGCTTTTACAGGAGCAGAGAGTGCGAGCGAGTGAGCAGCTGGGAAGGTCAGTTTAAAGGAAACTTAATTTCTTTTTGTTTTCGGCGGAGACCAGGGGGCTGCTGGGTAAGTACAACCCTATATATTTGGGCCGTTTAAATTAACTTGCCTTTCATTGCAGCAGCTTTTACAGGAGCAGAGAGTGCGAGCGAGTGAGCAGCTGGGAAGGTCAGTTTAAAGTAAACTTAATTTCTTTTTGTTTTCGGCGGAGACCAGGGGGCTGCTGGGTAAGTACAATCCTATATATTTGGGCCGTTTAAAATAACTTGCCTTTCATTGCAGCAGCTTTTACAGGAACAGAGAGTGCGAGTGAGTGAGCAGCTGGGAAGGTCAGTTTAAAGTAAACTTAATTTCTTTTTGTTTTCGGCGGAGACCAGGGGGCTGCTGGGTAAGTACAACCCTATATATTTGGGCCGTTTAAATTAACTTGCCTTTCATTGCAGCAGCTTTTACAGGAGCAGAGAGTGCGAGCGAGTGAGCAGCTGGGAAGGTCAGTTTAAAGTAAACTTAATTTCTTTTTGTTTTCGGCGGAGACCAGGGGGCTGCTGGGTAAGTAAAACCCTATATAATTGGGCCATTTAGAATAACTTACCTTTCAATGCGGCAGCTTTTTCAGGAGCAGAGAGTGCGAGCGAGTGAGCAGCTGGGAAGGTCAGTTTAAAGGAAACTTAATTTCTTTTTGTTTTCGGCGGAGACCAGGGGGCTGCTGGGTAAGTACAACCCTATATATTTGGGCCATTTCTGCTCCATAGGAACTGACATGAGCTTTGCAAGCCACACATCATCCTCGCTCACCTGCTGTGCACCAGTCCACATCTGCAGTGTCTCTGTGTAAACCATTAGAGGCAGCTGCTGACTGAGCCAATGACCATGTCACAGCATCCGTGGAGACGATCATGAGTAATGGTGGCACAGCAATGATGTTATTGCATACATTGGCTCTCAGTCCAATGGTGCAAAGGGATGTGACATTGGCGCTACATGCTGGCACATATCATTCACACAGAGAAAAGGACACACATGTTGGTGAGGAACATTTCATAAAAAACATATTTACATTGCTGTGACACCTGTACATTCTCATTTGTGTCAGTGTGTTCTCTATAAATGCTGGCAAGTGCCCCATCTCTGTACAACCTCTGCGCTTGCAGCCTGACTGGAGGAAGGCTGCTGATCTAATTGCCCTTTGGCTGTGGATGAGCTTTGCACTCGTCCACTGTGTGCAAGAGGCCTAGAGGGCCCTGGTTGGCTGTAGAAGTTCTCGTTAATCCCCTTAGAACATAGAACATAGAACATTACAGCGCAGTACAGGCCCTTCGGCCCTCAATGTTGCGCCGACCTGTGAAACCATCTGATCTACACTATTCCATTTTCATCCATATGTCTATCCAATGACCACTTAAATGCCCTTAAAGTTGGCGAGTCTACTACTGTTGCAGGCAGGGCGTTCCACACCCCTACTACTCTCTGAGTAAAGAAACTACCTCTAACATCTGTCCTATATCTATCACCCCTCAACTTAAAGCTATGTCCCCTCGTGTTTGCCATCACCATCCGAGGAAAAAGACTCTCACTATCCACCCTATCTAACCCTCTGATTATCTTATATGTCTCTATTAAGTCACCTCTCCTCCTCCTTCTCTCCAACGAAAACAACCTCAAGTCCCTCAGCCTTTCCTCGTAAGACCTTCCCTCCATACCAGGCAACATCCTAGTAAATCTCCTCTGCACCCTTTCCAAAGCTTCCACATCCTTCCTATAATGCGGTGACCAGAACTGCAAGCAATACTCCAGGTGCGGTCTCACCAGAGTTTTGTACAGCTGCAGCATGACCTCGTGGCTCCTAAACTCGATCCCCCTACTAATAAAAGCTAACACACCATATGCCTTCTTAACAGCCCTATTAACCTGGGTCGCAACTTTCAGGGATTTATGTACCTGGACACCAAGATCTCTCTGCTCATCTACACTACCAAGAATCTTCCCATTAGCCCAGTACTCTGCATTCCTGTTACTCCTTCCAAAGTGAATCACCTCATACTTTTCCGCATTAAACTCCATTTGCCATCTCTCAGCCCAGCTCTGCAGCCTATCTATGTCCCTCTGTACCCTACAACATCCTTCGGCACTATCCACAACTCCACCGACCTTAGTGTCATCCGCAAATTTACTAACCCACCCTTCTACACCCTCTTCCAGGTCATTTATAAAAATGACAAACAGCAGTGGCCCCAAAACAGATCCTTGCAGTACACCACTAGTAACTAAACTCCAGGATGAACATTTGCCATCAACCACCACCCTCTGTCTTCTTTCAGCTAGCCAATTTCTGATCCAAAGCTCTAAATCACTTTCAACCCCATACTTCCGTATTTTCTGCAATAGCCTACCATGTGGAACCTTATCAAACGCCTTACTGAAATCTATATCCAATCCCCTTCTGGCATTGAACTCTTTGGCACTGGATGGTTCCATGACTACTCACCTCCTCTGCCATCTCCAGCCAGATTTCCTT
This sequence comes from Heterodontus francisci, assembly GCF_036365525.1. Taxonomy (NCBI): domain Eukaryota; kingdom Metazoa; phylum Chordata; class Chondrichthyes; order Heterodontiformes; family Heterodontidae; genus Heterodontus; species Heterodontus francisci. Next base: position 24,461,644 of record NC_090410.1, on the reverse strand, counting down.
GTTCAGGTGGGAGGGGCTCTTTTTTTACAATCACTGGTGAAAAGGACCTCTGGCCTTGCCCGCACAACCTAGAGGAGAGCGAGCAGGGAGATTTCGCTGCACTGTGGGGCCACCCTAGAGCACCCCCCTGCCATCTTCGGCTTTTGGTGCAGTCCTTCAAATGCAAAGGTGACTCCACCGTGTAACTGCTCTAACCTCTGACTGCAAGGTTTGTCTTGCATATGTTTGAAAACCAATGCAGGACGAGTGAGGAAATCTGTGCTGTTGTCATGGTATTGCAACTATTACACATCAACGCATGTTCACGAACATGTAGATAGGGGAGTAGATAGGCGGTTCTGTGGTCGAAAACGAGACTTCAGAATGGTATGTTGCCTCCCAGGTGCACGGGTCAGGGATGTCTCAGATCGGCTGCAGAACATTCTGAAAGGGGAGGGTGAACAGCCAGTTGTTGATGTGCACGTAGGCACCAATGATATAGGTAAAAAATGGGATGAAGTCCTACAAGCAGAATTTAGGGAGTTAGGAGCCAAGTTAAAAAGTAGGACCTCAGAGGTAGTAATCTCAGGATTGCTACCAGTGCCACGTGATAGTCAGAGTAGAAATGAAAGAATATTCAGGATGAATGCGTGGCTTGAGAGATGGTGCAGGAGGGAGGGGTTCAGATTTTTGGGACATTGGGACTGCTTCTGGGGGAGGTGGGACTATTACAAATTGGACGGTCTACACCTGGGCCGGACTGGAACCAATGTCCTTGGGGGTGCTTTTGCTAACGCTGTTGGGGAGGGTTTAAACTAATGTGGCAGGGGGATGGGAACCAAATGAGGTCAGTGGAGAGTAAGGAGGTAGTAACTAAAGCCTGTAAGGAACTAGATAATGAAGTCAGCGTGAGTAAGGGAAAGAGTAGGCAGGGAGCAGATGATGAAAGCAAAGGGACTGGTGGTCTGAGGTGTACTTGTTTTAATGCAAGAAGTGTAGTAGGTAAGGCAGATGAACTTAGGGCTTGGATTAGTACCTGGGAGTATGATGTTATTGCTATTACTGAGACTTGGTTAAGGGAAGGGCATGATTGGCAACTAAATATCCCAGGATACCGATACTTCAGGCGGGATAGAGAGGGAGGTAAAAGGGGTGGAGGAGTTGCATTACTGGTCAAAGAGGATATCACAGCTGTGCTGAAGGAAGGCACTATGGAGGACTCGAGCTGTGAGGCAATATGTGCAGAACTCAGAAATAGGAAGGGTGCGGTAACAATGTTGGGGCTGTACTACAGGCCTCCCAACAGCGAGCGTGAGATAGAGGTACAAATATGTAAACAGATTATGGAAAGATGTAGGAGCAACAGGGTGGTGGTGATAGGAGATTTTAATTTTCCCAACATTGACTGGGATTCACTTCGTGTTAGAGGTCTAGATGGAGCAGAATTTGAAAGGAGCATCCAGGAGGGTTTTCTCGAGCAGTATGTAAATAGTCCAACTCGGGAAGGGGCCATACTGGACCTGGTGTTGGGGAATGAGCCGGGCCAGGTGGTTGACATTTCAGTAGGGGACTACTTTGGGAATAGTGATCACAATTCCGTAAGCTTTAAAATACTCATGGACAAAGACGAGAGTGGTCCTAAAGGAAGAGTGCTAAATTGGGGGAAGGCCAACTATACCAAAATTCGGCAGGAGCTGGGGAATGTAGATTGGGAGCAGCTGTTTGAAGGTAAATCCACATTTGATATGTGGGAGGCTTTTAAAGAGAGGTTGATTAGCGTGCAGGAGAGACATGTTCCTGTGAAAATGAGGGGTAGAAATGGCAAGATTAGGGAACCATGGATGACAGGTGAAATTGTGAGACTAGCTAAGAGGAAAAAGGAAGCATACATAAGGTCGAGGCAGCTGAAGGAAGACGAAGCTTTGAAAGAATATCGGGATTGTAGGCGCAATCTGAAACGAGGAATTAAGAGGGCTAAAAGGGGTCATGAAATATCTTTAGCAAACAGGGTTAAGGAAAATCCCAAAGCCTTTTATTCATATATAAGAAGCAAGAGGGTAACCAGAGAAAGGATTGGCCCACTCGAGGACAAAGGAGGAAAGTTATGCGTGGAGTCAGAGAAAATGGGTGAGATTCTAAACGAGTACTTTGCATCGGTATTCACCGAGGAGAGGGACATGACGGATGTTGAGGTTAGGGACAGATGTTTGATTACTCTCGGTCAAGTTGGCATAAGGAGGGAGGAAGTGTTGGGTATTCTAAAAGGCATTAAGGTGGACAAGTCCCCAGGTCCGGATGGGATCTATCCCAGGTTATTGTGGGAAGTGAGAGAGGAAATAGCTGGGGCCTTCATAGATATCTTTGCAACATCCTTAAACACGGGTGAGGTCCCAGAGGACTGGAGAATTGCTAATGTTGTCCCCTTGTTTAAGAAGGGTAGCAGGGATAATCCAGGTAATTATAGACCGGTGAGCCTGACGTCAGTGGTAGGGAAGCTGCTGGAGAAGATACTGAGGGATAGGATCTATTCCCATTTGGAAGAAAATGGGCTTATCATAGATAGGCAACATGGTTTTGTGCAGGGAAGGTCATGTCTTACCAACTTAATAGAATTCTTTGAGGAAGTGACAAAGTTGATTGATGAGGGAAGGGCTGTAGATGTCGTATGCATGGACTTAAGTAAGGCGTTTGATAAGGTTCCCCATGGTAGGCTGATGGAGAAAGTGAAGGCGCATGGGGTCCAAGATGTACTAGCTTGATGGATAAAGAACTGGCTGGGCAGCAGGAGACAGAGAGTAGCAGTGGAAGGGAGTTTCTCAAAATGGAGACGTGTGACCAGTGGTGTTCCACAGGGATCCGTGCTGGGACCACTGTTGTTTGTGATATACATAAATGATTTGGAGGAAAGTATAGGTGGTCTGATTAGCAAGTTTGCAGATGACACTAAGATTGGTGGAGTAGCAGATAGTGAAGGGGACTGTCAGAGAATGCAGCAGAATATAGATAGACTGGAGAGTTGGGCAGAGAAATGGCAGGTGGAGCTCAATCAGGGCAAATGCGAGGTGATGCATTTTGGAAGATCCAATTCAAGAGTGAACTATACAGTAAATGGAAAAGTCCTGGGGAAAATTGAAGTACAGAGAGATTTGGGTGTTCAGGTCCATTGTTCGCTGAAGGTGGCAACGCAGGTCAATAGAGTGGTCAAGAAGGCATACGGCATGCTTTCCTTCATCGGACGGGTTATTGAGTACAAGAGTTGGCAGGTCATGTTACAGTTGTATAGGACTTTGGTTCGGCCACATTTGGAATACTGCGTGTAGTTCTGTTCGCCACATTACCAAAAGGATGTGGATGCTTTGGAGAGGGTGCAGAGGAGGTTCACCAGGATGTTACCTGGTATGGAGGGCGCTAGCTATGAAGAGAGGTTGAGTAGATTAGGATTATTTTCATTAGAAAGACGGAGGTTGAGGGGGGACCTGATTGAGGTGTACAAAATCATGAGAGGTATAGACAGGGTGGATAGCAAGAAGCTTTTTCCCAGAGTGGGGGATTCAATTACAAGGGGGCACGAGTTCAAAGTGAAAGGGGAAAAGTTTAGGGGGGATATGCGTGGAAAGTTCTTTACGCAGAGGGTGGTGGGTGCCTGGAACGCATTGCCAGTGGAGGTGGTAGACGCGGGCACGATAGCGTCTTTTAAGATGTATCTAGACAGATACATGAATGGGCAGGAAGTAAAGAGATGCAGACCCTTAGAAAATAGGCAACAGGTTTAGATAGAGGATTTGGATCGGCGTAGGCTTGGAGGGCCGAAGGGCCTGTTCCTGTGCTGTAATTTTCTTTGTTCGTTGTTCTTTGTTCGTGGTTCTTTATCAGTTGTTGGGAAAATGCTTGAATCTATTCTGAAGGATGTGATAAATGGACATTTGGGCAATGATGATCTGATTGTGCACAGTCAACATGGATTTATGAATGGGAAATCAGGTTTGATGAACCTGTTGGAGTTTTTTGAGGATGTTACTGATAGAATTGATAAAGGAGAGTTAGTAGATGTGGTGTACTTGGATTTTTGGAAGGCTTTTGATGAAGTCCCCGACAGGAGGTTGATTAGCAAAATTAAAGAGGCAATATACTGGCATGAATTAAGGACTGGTGAATAGGCAGAAAGCAGAGAATAGGAATAAATGCGTCATTCTCGCATTGGCAGGCTGCGACTAGTGGGGTACTGCAAGGATCAGTGCTTGGGCCCCAGCTGCTCATAACATATATCAATGATTTGGATGTGAGTACCAAATGTAGTATTTCCAAGTTCGCGGATGACACAAAACTAGGTGGGAATGTGTGTTGTGAGGAAGATGAAAAGCGGCTTCAATGGGATTTGGACAGACTTAGTGAGTGGGCAAGAACGTGGCAAATGGAATATCATGTGGAAAAGTGTAAGGTTATCCTCTTTGGTAGGAGGAATAGATGTGAAGAGTATTTCTTAAATGGTAAGAGATGAGAAAGTGTTGATGTACAAAGGGACCTGGTTGTCCTTGTCAATAAGTCACTGAAATCTAAAATGTAGGTGCAGCAAGAAATTAGGAAGGCTAATGGTATGTTAGCCTTTATCACAAGAGGATTTGAGTACAGGAGTAGTAAAGTCTTGCTTCAATTGTATGGAACGTTGGTTTGTCTGCACCTGGAGTACTGTGTGCAGTTTTGGTCCCCTTACCGTAGGAAGGATATTATTGCCACAGAGGGAGTGCAACGAAGATTCACCAGACTTTTTCCCGGGATGGTGGGTCTGTCCTATGAAGAGAGATTGGGGAAACTGGACCAGTATCGTCTGGAGTTTCGAAAAATGAGAGGTGAACTCATTGAAACCTCCAAAATACTTAAAGGGATAGACAAGGAGATGCAGCTAAGATGTTTCCCCTGGTTGGGGAGTCTGGAACCAGGGGACACAATTTCAAAATGAGGGGAAGCCACTTAGGACAGAGATGTGGAGAAGTTTCTTTAAACAGAGGGTTGTGAATCTTTGGAATTACCTTCTGCAGAGGGCTGTGGAAGCTCAGTCATTGAGTATGTTTAAAGCAGAGATTGACAGATTTCTAAATACAAATGACATCAGGGGATGTGGGGATAGTGTGGGAAAAAGGCGCTGAAGTGCATGATCAGCCATGATCATATTGAATGACGAGGCTGACTCGATGGGCTGAATGGCCTCCTCCTGATCATATGTTCCTATGTTCTCTCTCAGCCTAGCCATTTCCCTGGCACGATCCTCATCTTTGCTCCTTTAAGTCCAAGAGATGCAGATTTGAAAGGATATGGTGGACAACTGGTTTAACCATCCACCACTAGATCTGGCTGGACCACACAAAACACTATCAGGTCCTAGTCTCATCTGCTAAAACTGCTCACTATTCCAGGATGATCCTGGGATGCAAATACAACATCCAGCTTCTTTTCTTTACGGCACACAGTCTTCTTGAACCCTTCTCCATTGTCCCCTTCACCATCACCTCCAACAATAAGTTTGAGGAACTCATGGACTTCTCTGTCAGTAAGAATGAAACCATCTGATCAGCTCCCTCTGCCACATCCCTCCCTTCCACTCACCCACCAGGTCACACTCCCTCGAAAGCTCCCCCTGTCCTAGCCCCACATTTACATCTTTCTCTAGTTTCTCTCCTATCTCCTCTCCTGCCCTTTCCGAGCTCATCTTGTCATGAGATACACCTCCATCTTCTTCGACCACTAAAATGCTGACCATTCAACTTTCCCTCCTGGTCCCCATGTCAGCCGATATTGTTAATAATTCTCTCTCACCAGGTGCTTTCCCTCTCTCCTTTAAATCTGCCATCATCACCCTCTCCTCAAAAAACAACCCTTGACTCCAATATCCTTCCAAACCTCCCTTTCCTCTCCAAAGTCCTGAATGTGTTGTCACTTCCTCAATCTGTGCCCATCCTTCCCAGAACGCTATGAATCCTCCAATCGGATTCTGCCTCTGCCAAATACCAAAACAACACTTGTTAAAGTCACAAATGACCTCCTATGTGACTGTGACAAAGGTAAACTATCCCTCCTCCTCCTTCTTGACCTGTCTGTGGCTTTTGGTACAGTTGATACACCATCCTGCTCGAACGTCTTTCCACTATCATCCAGCTGGGTGGGACTGCACTCACCTGGTTCCATTCTTATCGATATAATTGTAGCCAGAGATTCACTTGCAATGTCTTCTCTCTGCTGCAGCATTGTTACCTCTGGTGTCCCCCAAGGATCTCTCCTTGGGCCCCTCCTATTTCTCGTCTACATGCTGCCGCTCAGTGACATCACATGAAAGCACCGCTTACATTTTCACATTTACTCTGACAACACCCTGCTCGACCTCACTACCACCTCTCTCCACACCTCCACTGTTGTTAAATTATCAGACTATTTATCTGACATCCAGTACTGGGTGAGCAGAAATTGCCTTCAATTAAATATTGGGAAGATTGAAGACATTGTTTTTGGTCCCTGCTCCAAACTCTGTGGCCTAGCTATCAACTCCGTACATCTCCCTGGCAACAGTCTGAAACGGAACCAGTCAGATCGCAAACGTACTGTCATATTTGGGTGGCACAGTGGTGCAGTGGTGAGCACCGCAGCTTCACATCTCCAGCACCCCGGTTTCAATGCTAGGTACTGCCTGTATGGAGTTTGCAAGTTCTCCCTGTGACTGTGTGGGTTTTTGCCGGGTGCTCCAGTTTCCTCCCCTAGCCAAAGACTTGCAGGTTGATAGGTAAATTGGCCATTATAAATTGCTCCTAGTATAGGTCGGGGGAGGTGGGAATATAAGCGGATAATGGGATTAATGTAGAATTAGTATAAATGGGTGGTTGATGGTCGGCACAGACTCGGTGGGCTGAAGGGCCTGTTTCACCTCTGTAACATCATTCGACATTGCTTCTGTCTCAGGTCATCTGCTGCTGAAAACCTCATTCGTGCTTTTGTTACCTCTAGACTTGACTATTCCAACACGCTCCTGGCTGGTCTCCACATTCTGCGTACCATAAACTAGAGGTCATTGAAAACTCTGCTGCCCATACTCTAACTTGCACTTAGGAGCATAGGAGCAGATCATCCACTTCAGTGCCTTTTTCCCACACTATCCTCATATCTCCTTCTGTCATTTGTATTCAGAAATCTGTCAATCTCTGCTTTAAACATTCTCAATGACTGAGCTTCCAGCCCTCTGGGGTAGAGAATTCCAAAGATTCACAATTCTCTGAGTCATGAACTTTCTCTTCATCACTGTCCTAATTGGCTTCACCCTTATTTTGAAATTGTGTCCCCTGATTCTCGACTCCCCAACCAGGGGCAAAATCTTAGCTGCATCTACCCTATCTATCCTTTAAGTATTTTGGAGGCTTCAATGAGATCAAATTTCTAGAGAATATAAGCCCAGTTTCCACAATCTCTCTTCATAGGGCAGACCCACCATCCCGGGAACAAGTCTAGTGAACCTTTGTTGCACTCCCTCTGTGGCAATAATATCCTTCCTAAGGTAAGGGGACCAAAACTTCACACAGTACTTCAGGTATGATCTAACCAAGGTTATATACAATTGAAGTAAGACTTCATTACTCCTGTACTCAAATCCTCTTGCGATATAGGCTAACATACCATTAGATATCTTAATTGCTTGCTAATAACCTGCATGTTAGCTTTCAGTAACTTACTGATAAGGACACCCAGGTGGCTTTGTACATCTACACTTTCTAATCTCTTACCATTTAAGAAATACTCTATTCCTCCAACCAAAGTGGATAACCTCACATTTTTCCACATTATATTCCATCTGCCACATTCTTTCCCACTTACTAAGTCTTTCCAAATCCCCTTGAAGCTGCTTTGCATCTTCCTCACAACACAAATTCCCACCTAGTTTTGTGTCATCCATGAACTTGGAAATTCTACATTTGGTCCCCACATCCAAATCATTGATATATATTGTGAACAGCTTGGCCCCAAGCACTGATCCTTGCGTTACCCACTCGTCACAGCCTGCCAATGCGAGAATGACCTATTTATTCCTACTCTCTGTTTTCTGCCTGTTAACCAATCCTTAATATTACCTCATATCCCATTTGCTTTAATTTTGCTCACCAACCTCCTGTGGGGGACTTTATCAAAGGCCTTTTGAAAATCCAAGCATGCCACGTCCACCGACTCCCCGTTATCAATATAATAAAAGCAAAATACTGCAGATGCTGGAAATCTGAAATAATAACAACAAATGCTGGAAATACTCAGCAGCTCAGGCAGCATCTGTGGAGAGAGATGCAGATTTGACATTTCAGGTCAGTGACCCTTCATCAGAACTGGCAAATATTAAAAATGTAAAAGGTTTTAAAAATGTAAAGTGAGGGTGGGGCAACAGATAACAAAAGGGAAGGTGTTGATAAGACAAGGTCACAGAGAATAACTGACCAGAAGGTCATGGAGCAAAGGCAAACGGTATGTTAATGGTGTGGTGAAAGACAAAGCATTCGTACAGAGAGTGTGTTAATTGACAGAAAAATGAACAGCCCTGGCCCCAAGCACAAACATGAAAATAAAAACAGTGGGTAGGCACAGGAGAAACAAACTAAACACACAAAAATAAAATAAATAAATGAAAAATAAATAAAAAATATCGAAAATAAAATAGAAATGTGGGCCTGTCATGTTCTTAAATTATTGAACTCAATGTTCGGTCCTGCCCCACCCCCGCTTTGTTTGCTTAAAACCTTTTACATTTCTACTATTTGCCATTTCTGATGAAGGGAAACTGACCTGAAACGTTCACTCTGCTTTTCTCTCCACAGTTGATGCCAGACCTGCTGAGTATTTCCAGCATTTCTTGTTTGTAACCCCTTTATGAATTCTGTGAGTAACATCCTCAAAAAACTCCAACAGGTTCGTCAAACATGATTTCCCATTCATAAATCCGTGTTGACTATGCCCAATCAGATCAATATTATCCAAGTGTCCATTTGTCACATCCTTTAGAATAGATTCTAGTGTTTTCCCAATGACTGATGTCAATCTAACAGCTCTGTAATTCCTTGTTTTCTCTCTCCCTCTCTTCTTAAATAGTGGGCTGACATTTGCGACCTTCCAATTTGCAGGAACTGCTCCAGAATCTATCGAATTTTGGAAGATAATCACCAATGCACCCATTATCTCCATAGCTAGTTCTTTCAACACTCTGGGATGTAGAATATCAGATCCTGGGGACTTATCAACATTCATCCCCATTAATTTATTCCGTACAACCTTCTTGTTAAATAGTAATTTCCTTCAATTCTTCATTCCCACAATTCCTCGGATATCTCATTCTAGGAGATTTCTTGTATCTTCCTCAGTGAAGACAGACACCAAGTAATCATTTAGCTTCTCTGCCATTTCTCTATTCCCCTTTATAAATACCCCTGACTCTGCCTGCAATGGATCCACATTTGTCTTTGCCAAACGTTTCCTTTTTACGTACCTATGGAAGCTTTTACAGTCTGTTATATTTTTTGCTAGTTTACACTCGTATTCGATTCTCCCTTCCTTTACCAGTTTCTTCATCCTCCTTTTCTGTATTCGAAAAGCACCCCAATCCCCAGGTTTACTATTATTTCTGGCAACTTTATAGGACTTTTCTTTTACTCTTAAAGAATCCTTAACTTCCTTTGCTATCCATGGTTTACTACCTTTACTTTTTGTGCCTTCATGGAATTTATAGTTGCTGTATGTAATGTTTAATCCCGTTCACCTATCACACCTGTGCTCGCTGACCTACATTGGCACTCTCCAGTGATACTTTCCCTTAGCTGTGCAAATATCTTCTGTTCGATATATATCTTCCTTTGGAAAGTTACGATTGGATCTGCTTCCTACTTTCTCAGATACTGCAGTCCAGCTCACAACAATCACTGCATCAAATTTCCCCTCAGATATTCCTTTGACTGTTTGCTAATTGTCCTAAATCTGTGTCATCTGGTCATTGACCCTCCTGCCAGTGGAAACAGTTTCTTCCTCTCGATTCTGTCAATAATCCTCATGGCTTTGAGTATCTCTGTTAAATCTACACTAACTATTCCCTGCTCCATGGAGAACCAGCCCAGTTTCTTTAGTCTCTCCACCGAACTGAGGTCCCTGGTTAAAATTCAAGAATTAGCTCTTTGTCTGGTGGGGATCCCTGGAAATGTGAGTTATTTGCACTCTACCTTTGGAAATAAGAGAGTAAGTATACTTTCCCAGGGTTGGAACAGTTAGTAGTTGTGGATGGTTCCCCAGGTATTTTGCCACTAACTCGAGTAAGTCCGATGTAATTGTCAATATTTATTCTATTATCAATAATTGCATCACCATTTATAGAGACAGGGCTCTTGGAATCTAATCACACGGGTCTCTGGATGGGAATCAATAATTGTGGGGAATCCTCAGGAATGTTTCAATGTTTAGAGCACATATAACTCTGTGCAGGGTCAATGTTTGTGTATTTCTTGGAGCGATTCTGGATCATGTTTGCACAATCTTTAGGGTCTGGGAGTGTGACATCATTTTAAGGGCTATGGAAATAGAATGATGTTTGACCCTGAAATGAGTAAAGAATATTCTCGGGGGCTATACCACATGGTTTGGTCTCACTGGCTGAGTTTAAAGTCCACCCTGTGAATTGGATAGAAATTCTCTGAAGTGATAGAACACATTATATCACAGAAATATCGGGAAACCTGTAAATAAATCTGTTCTCACTGCACCCAATGCTGTCAGACTGTGGATTTCACCCAATCTGTTCTTCCCTGGACTCTGGGGAGATTCACTTTCCATTGTGCAATATCTGGCTAAATATAATTTATGATATTGCAATGTGTTGTGTAAATGTGATTAGCGGAATCTTTTTGTTCAGTCACTGTAAGTAATGTCAGTCTCCTTGCCTCATAAGTATGTCAATGGAGATTTCACCTGCCTTACATAAGAGTCTTCACTCAGTTACAGAGTCAGGAAGAGTTTGGTCTCCAGCACAAACCAGAATTAACGTTCCGCAGAAATGGAAAGAATGAATCGGTTTAGTTCATTCGAATATTTGGTCACGGAAATACTTGATGATATACAGGATATTTATTTTCCCATCCTCGCTGTTATTGGTGTCCCTGGTAAGTTTTATGCCCAGGTATTAATACTGTAACTGCATTAACTCTTTTCCTCACTCAGTCAATTGCTGTCAGGTTCCTTGAAAGTAACCATATTTCTATTTCATTATGTAAATGATATTTAACTGTAAACACTGCCTTCATTATGCAAGTTTCCATATCCAACAATTCTATATATTCAGTTTATTCTCCTTGCTGTGTGACTGAAAGTACATTGTTCCCTCGACAATGTTACTGGGTGATTTATTTGATGAACAGTCTGCTCTCTGCATTGAGTCCTGGGAGTAGATTTTACTCTTTACCATCTGGGTGTGAAACAGCACCTGAAGAGGGCGGTGCAATAAAAGGTGATTGAGAAGGATTGCACGTCCTTTCCAGAACCAGCCTGAGATTCATTGCATTGAGTTTAAGGGAAGGATAATCAGGCGGGTTTTATTCCTGGTGAAGGGTCTGCCCTCCACCCCGATTATCATTGTGCACACCGGGCAGGAGCTGCTTAATTTATGTAGGCATGGATTTAAGGATAATTTAAGGTCTGCTGGATAAGATTAATGATACAGAGTTTCAGGACGAAAACGTTTGCAGAAAGTGGCTCCAGCTGCAGCTAAACGAAATCTGCGTTTCGGATCTGGAGCTGCGGCTGGAAACATTGTGGAGTATCTGCGAGTCTGAGAACATCGTGGATAGCACGTACAGGGAGGTGGTCACACCGCAGGTAAAGACGGCTCAGACAGAAAGGGAATGGGTGACTGCCAGGCAGAGTAGAAGAACTGGGCAGGTAGTGCAGGTTTCTCCTGGGTCCATCTCCCTTTCCAACAGATTTTCCACTTTGCATACTGTTGGAGGAGATAGCTTCTCAGGGAATGCAGCAAGAGCCACGTCTGTGGCGCCACAGGTGGCTCAGCTGCACAGGAGGGGAGGAAATGGAGTGAGAGAGCGACAGTGATAGGGGATTTTATCATACGGGGTACAGATAAGCATTTCTGTGGCCGCAAATGTGACTCAAGGATGGTATGTTACCTCCCTGGTGCTAGGGTCAAGGATGTCACGGAGCAGCTGCAGGACATTCTGAAGGGGGAGGGTGAACAGTCAGAGGTCATGAGACACATTGGTACCAGTAACATAGGTAGAAAGAGGGATGAGGTACTGCAACAAAAATTTCGGGAGCTAGGTAGCAGATTAAAAAACAGGACCTCAAGGTTGTAATCTCTGGATTACTCCCAGTGCCATGAGCTAGTGAGTATAGGAATGGGAGGGTAGAGCAGATGAATACGTGGCTGAAGAGATGGTGCAGGAGGGAGGGCTTTAGTTTCCTGGATCACTGCGTCTGTTTCTGGTAAAGGTGGGACCTATACAAGTTGGACGGGTTGCACCTGAATTGGAACGGGACCAACCTCCTTGCTGGGAGGTTTGCTAGTGCTGTTGTGGGGGGGGGGGGTGTTAAACTAATTTGGCAAGGGGTTGAGATACAGAGTGGAGGTACAGTAGGGGGTGATGCACAGTCAAATATTGAAAAGAAACAGAATCAGTCTGGAAGGCAGAGCAAATAATGTTAAGGCACAAGTGAAAAATGCAAGGCAGGATTGCATCTATTTTAATGCAAGTTAATGCATCTTACTAGTAAGGCAGATGAATTGAGGACATTGATTAGCATATGGCATGATGATATTATTGCTATGGTTGAGGGACGGGCAGGACTGGCAGCTCAATATTCCAGGGTATAGAATCTTCAGGCGTGACAGGAGAGGGGATAAAAGATGAGGTGGTATTGCACTGTTGATCAAGGAGTCAATTACTGCAGTAAGGAGGGATGATATCTTAGAAGGTTCCTCAAATGAGGCCATATGGATAGAATTTAAAAACAAAAAGGGGGCAATTACTTGGCTGGGAGTATAATACAGGTCTCCATACAGTCAGGGAGAGATAGAGGAGTAGATATGTAGGTAAATCACAGAGAGGTGTAAAAATAATAGGGTAATAATAGCAGGGGATTTCAACTTTCCTAACATCAACTGGGATAGTCTTACTGCCAAAGGCTTAAAGGGGGTGGAATTCTTAAAATGCATACAGGAGAGCTTTTTGAGTCGGCACGTAGAAAGTCCAACAAGAGAAGGGGCAGTACTGGACCTAATCCTAGGGAATAAATCTGGACAAGTGGCAGAAGTGTCAGTGGGGGAGCATTTCGGGGATAGTGACCATGACTGTAAAATATAAGGTAGCTATGGAAAAGGACAAAGACGGACCGGAAATAAAGGAACTTAATTGGGGGAAGACTGATTTCATTATGAGAAAACAGAATCTGGCCAGAGTGGACTGGGAGCAGCTACTTGCAGGAAAGTCTACATCAGACCTGTCAGAGCCATTTAAAGAGGAAATCGTGAGAATTCAGAGCCAACATGTACCCGTTAAGGTAAAGGGTAGGATCAACAAGTCCAGGAAACCGTGAATGTCAAGGGATATAGAGGATTGGATCAGGATAAAAAAAAGGAGGATTATGGCAGATTCAGAGCACTGAAAACAGCGGAGGAACTAGAGGAGTATAGAAAGTGTAGGGCGGTACTTAAAAAAGTAATTATGAGAGCAAAGAGGGGACATGAAAAAGCACTGGCGGGCAAGATAAAGGAAAATCCTAGGGCATTTTATCAGTAAATTAAGGGCAAGAGGATAACCAGGGAAAGAGTGGGGCCCATTCGGAACCAACGTGGCAATCTGTGTGTGGAGTCGGAGGATATAGGTGCGATTTTAAATGATTACTTTTCATCTGGGTTCACTACGGAGAAGGACGATGTAGGTGCACAGATTATGGAGGGGGATTGTAATATACTTGAACATATTAGGGTGTGGGACAGAGAGAGATAGTGAGCGTCTTTTTCCTCGGATGGTGATGGCAAACACGAGGGGACAAAGCTTCAAGTTGAGGGGTGATAGATATAGGACAGATGTGAGAGGTAGTTTCCTTACTCAGAGAGTAGTAGGGGCGTGGAACGCCCTGCCTGCAGCAGTAGTAGATTCGCCAACTTTAAGGGCATTTAAGTGGTCATTGGATAGACATGTGGATGAAAATGGAATAGTGTAGGTCAGATGGTTTCACAGGTCGGCGCAACATCGAGGGCCGAAGGGCCTGTACTGCGCTGTAATGTTCTAATTTCTAATTCTAATTATATTAGCATTGAAAGGGAGGAAGTATTAGCTGTTTTAGCAGGCTTAAAAGTGGATAAACCCCCAGGCCCAGATGAGATGTATCCCAGGCTGTTATGTGAGGCAAGGGAGGAGATAGCAAGGGCCCTGACACAAATTTTCAAATCCTCCCTGGCCACAGAAGAGGTACCAGAGGACTGGAGAACAGGGAATGTGGTACCATTATTCAAAAAGGGTAGCAAGGATAAACCAGGTAATTATAGGCCAGTGAGTCTAACATCAGTGGTTGGGAAACTATTGGAAAAGATTCTGAGGGACAGGATGAATCTCCACTTGGAGAGGCAGGGATTAATCAGGGATAGTCAACATGGCTTTGTCAGGGCAAACACGAGGGGACATAGCTTCAAGTTGAGGGGTGATAGATATAGGACAGATGTGAGATCGTGTCTAACAAACTTGATTGAATTTTTCAAGGAGGTGACTAGATGTGTAGATGAGAGTAAAGCAGTTGATGCAGTTACATGGACTTCAGTAAGGTTTTTGATAAGGTCCGGAGATTTGTTATGATGGTAAGAGCCCATGGGATCCAGGGCAATTTGGCACATTGGATCCAAAATTGGCTTAGTGGCAGGAGGCAGAGGGTGATGGTCGAGGGTTGTTTCTGCGAGTGGAAGCCTGTCACGAGTGGTGTACCACAGGGATCGGTGCTGGGACCCTTGCTGTTTGTCATGTACACTAATGATTTAGAGATGAATATAGGAGGTATGATCAGTAAATTTGCTAATGAAATGAAAATTGGTGGTGTCGTGAACAGTGAGGAGGAAAGCCTTAGATTACAGGACGATATAGTTGGGCAGGTAAGATGGGCAGAGCAGTGGCAAATGGAATTTAACACTGAGAAGTGTGAGGTGAGGCATTTTGGGAGGACTAACAAGGCAAGGGAGTATACAATGGATGGTAGGATCCTAGGAAGTACAGAAGGTCAGAGGAACCTTGATGAATTTGTCCATAGATCACTGAAGGCAGCAGCACAGGTAGATAAGGTGGTTAGGAAGCCATATGGGATAGTTGCCTTTATTAGCCGAGGCATAGAATATAAGAGCAGGGAGGTTATGATGGAGCTGTATAAAATGCTAGTCAGGCCATAGCTGGAGTACTGTGTATAGTTCTGGGCACCACACTATAGGAGGGATGTGATTGCACTGGAGAGGGTGCAGAGGAGATTCCCCAGGATGTTGCCTGGGCTGGAGCATTTCAGCAATGACAAAAGACTGAAAAGGTGAGGGTTGTTTTCCTTAGAGCAGAGAAGGCTGAGGGGGCACCTGATTGAGTTATACAAAATTGTGAGGTTCATTGATAGAATAGATAGGAAGAAACTTTTTCCCTTAGTGAAGGTGTCAATAACCAGGGGGCATAGATTTAAGGTAAGGGGCAGGAGGTTTAGAGGGGATTTGAGGAAAAATTATTTCAGCCAGAGAGTGGTTGGAATCTGGAACGCACTGCCTGAAGAGGTGGTAGAGTTAGGAACACTCACTACATTTACGAAGTATTTAGATAAACACTTGAAATGCCATAGCATACAAGGCTATGGTCAAGTGCTGGGAAATGGGATTAGAATAGGTAGGTGCTTGATGGCCGGCACAGACACGATGGGCCGAAGGGCCTCTTTCTGTGCTGTCTGACTCTTAGACTCTAATTGGTGATAAATCATTCCAACTGGTTTTAATTCTAATTGATTGTAAATGGAGTAATGTGGGAAGTAGATTCCTTTCTCATTTTATGAATTTACATTCCCTCGATTAAGTGGAAATCTATTCAGTTCTCACTCACAGTTGAAAAGCACCAGATTAATATTGTCCCACTTCCATCCTGATACATTCTCAAACCCGAGGGAGCAGATCTCAGCATCAGTTACAGCATCAGCCCCTTGATAGTGACTGTTCATCAGAATAGCTTTGTAATATAAATGTTAATTCTCCCATTGTGTGAATTATTTGATAGATAGATCGATAGATAGATAGATAGATAGGTAGAATGAATGAATACATGGGCCATTTGGCCCATCAAGAACATGTTTCCTCGGCAAGAGCAATCCACCTCGTCCCTCCCCCATCTTCCCCGTATCCCTGAAATTTCTTTCCTTCATATACTTACCCAATTTCCTTTTCAAACCTCCGACTGAATCGGCCTCAACCACCCTTTCAGACAGTTCATTCCAGATCCTAACCCCTCGCTCGGTAAAAAAGTTCTTCCTGATGTCGTCTCTGGATATTTCGCCAATCACCTTAAACCTGTGTCCTCTGGCTCTCGTTCCTTCCACCAATGGGAACAGTTTCTTTTATCTGCTCTGTCTCCACCTTCATGATTTTGAAAACCTCAATCAAATCTCTCACCCTTCTACCAAAGCAAAATACTGCAGATGCTGGAAATCTGAAACTAAAACAGAAAATGCTAGAAATACTCAGCAGGTCAGGCAGCATCTGTGGAGTGAAAAACAGAGTTAATGTTTCAAGTCTGTGACCTTTCATCAGAATCTCTTCTCACCCTTCTGTGAGCTAAGGAGAACAATCCCAGTTTATGGCCACGTGGTGAGGGGTTTGGGTGGTTCCCACTGTTCAACTCCCACCTGACAGCAGCAAGTGTTTTTGTTTTTCGGGTTTCACCCCTTTATGTTTTATTTGTCAAATAAACAGACCACAACTGTTTTTCTTGTAGTTTTAAAACAGAAAATCAAGTATTTATTGAACAATCCACCATATTCCAAAAGTTTGTTGCATCTCACCCCTTCCAGGAGAAAGGGATTTCCCTCCATGTGGTGACCCACGATGGTCCAGCATGTGGCTACTTCATACCTTCTTTGTTTCAGAAGAACCCATTCAATTCAGGAATCTTTCAGGATGGACATAGGATGGGTGAATTTGAGACTTCTTAGCTTTGAAGGTATTCATTGTTCCATACAATCAGTGCGGTCATGTTTGAATATACATGCAGCCATTTTTTGCAGCATTGTCCATTTTCTTGAAAAGGCAAAGTACATTTTTATAACTCTTCAGTTTTATTCTTTTTTCCGATTGCATTTCTCATAAGTGTGACACCAGTTCATCCTTCTTTGGCCTCCTTGTCTCGAGAGACAATGGATAAGCGCCTGGAGGTGGGCAGTGGATTGTAAAGCAGCGCCTGGAGTGGCTATAAAGGCCAATTCCTGAGTGACAGACTCTTCCACAGGTACTACAGATAAAATTGGTTGTCGGGGCTGTTACACAGTTGGCTCTCCCCTTGCGCTTCTGTCTTTTTTCCTGCCAACTGCTAAGTCTCTTCAACTCGCCACACTTTAGCCCTGCCTTCTTGGCTGCCTGCCAGCTTTGGCAATCACTGGCAACTGACTCCCATGACTTGTGATCAATGTCACAGGGCTTCATGTCACGTTTGCAGACGTCTTTAAAGCGGCGACATGGACGGCCGGTGGGTCTGGTACCAGTGACGAGCTCACTGTACAATGTGTCTTTTGGGATCCTGCCATCTTCCATGCGGGTCACATGGCCAAGCCATCTCAAGCGCCATTGGCTCAGTAGGGTGCATATGCTGGGGATGTTGGCCGCCTCGAGGACTTCTGTGTTGGAGATACGGTCCTGCCACCTGATGCCAAGGATTCTCCGGAGGCAGCGAAGATGGAATGAATTGAGATGTCGCACTTGGCTGACAAACGTTGTCCAGGCTTCGCGGCTGTAGAGCAAGGTACTGAGGACACAGGCTTGATACACTCAGACTTTTGTGTTCTGTGTCAGTGTGCCATTTGCCCACAGTCTCTTGGCCAGTCTGGACATAGCAGTGGAAGACTTTCCCATGCGCTTGTTGATTTCTGCATCTGGAGACAGGTTACTGGTGATAGTTGAGCTTAGTTAGGTGAACTCTTGAACCACTTCCAGAGCGTGATAGCTGATATGGATGGATGGAGCATTTCTGACGTTCTGTCCCATGATGTTCGTTTTCTTGAGGCTGATGGTTAGGCCAAATTCGTTGCAGGCAGCTACAATTCTGTCGATGAGTCTCGGCAGACACTCTTCTGTGTGAGATGTTAATGCAGCATCGTCAGCAAAGAGGAGTTCCCTGATGAGGACTTTCCGTACTTTGGTCTTTGCTCTTAGACGGGCAAGGTTGAACAACCTGCCACCTGATCTTGTGTGGAGGAAAATTCTTTCTTCTGAAGACGTGAACGCATATGAGAGCAGCAGGGACAAGGAGATCCCAAACAGTGTAGGTGCGAGAACACAACCCTGTTTCACGCCACTCAGGATAGGAAAGGGGTCTGATGGGGCACTGCTATGCTGAATTGTGCTTTTCATATTGTCATGGAATGAGGTGAAGATACTTAGTAGCTTTGGAGGGCATCCGAATTTTTCTAGTAGTCTGAAGAGACCACGTCAGCTGACATAAGGACATAAGAACATAAGAACTAGGAGCAGGAGTAGGCCGTCCGGCCCCTCGAACCTGCTCCGCCATTCAATAAGATCATGGCTGATCCTTTCGTGGACTCAGATCCACTTACCCGCTCTCTCACCGTATCCCTTAATTCCTTTATTGTTCAAAAAGATATCTACCTTAGCTTCAAAAATGTTTAATGAAGTAGCGTCAACTACTTCACTGGGCAAGGAATTCCATAGATTAACAACCCTTTAACGAGGTCAAAGGCTTTGGTGAGATCAATGAAAGCAACGTAGAGGGGCATCTGTTGTTCACGGTATTTCTCCTGTAGCTGGTGAAGGGAGAACAGCATGTCAATGGTGGATCTCTGTGCTCGAAAGCCACACTGTGCCTCAGGATAGATGCGCTCAGCCAGCTTCTGGAGCCTGTTTAAAGCGACTCGAGCAAAGACTTTCCCCACTATGCTGAGCAAGGAGATTCCACGGCAGTTGTTACAGTCACCGTTCAGCAGTGCAATGCACTTAGCGGCTATGACAGGTTCCAGCTCTTCAATGTGAGATTGAAACCAGTCTGCATTCCGCTTCACACGTTTGCCATAGCTGGTCATTGCTGAGTCATAGATGGCATCTCTGATGTAGGCTCACTTGGTCTCTGCATCCCCTGTAGGAGTGTTTCGAAGGGCTTTTTCAAGTGAATTTAGAAACCTATGTACCAGCTGTGGATAAGAAATTCTACCAGTGTTGATGCGCGGGCGGCCCTTCTGCTTGGAGTGATGTAGCTTCTTTGGTTTGAGTCCAGCCTTGCTGCACACCAGGGAGTGGTCACTGTCGCAGTCCACACTGTGGAAGCTGCGTGTGATTTGAACACTGTTTAAAGAGGCTCATCTTGTGACGATGAGATCCAGCTGGTGTCAACAATGTGTTCTTGGGTGCCTCCAAGAAACCTGGTGACAGGGTTTAGTATGAAAGAACAAGTTGGTGATGAAGAGGTTATGATAGGTACACAACTCAAGCAGTCTCTGTCCATTCTCATTCATCCTTCTAATGCCATAGCGCCCAAGGCAAGAGGACCATGAGTCATGGTCGCCCTCAACCCTGAAATCATTCCCATAATCATTTATAGAGGTTCATTAAAATGTCCTTGCTTTTGTTCACTACACCTCTATTTATTAAGTTCCGGACACGTGTAGCTTTTTAATTCCTTTCTCAAACTTCCCTGCCACCTTCCATGAGTAGTGCACATATACCCACGGGCCTCTTTGTTCCACCACTCCCTTTAAAACTGTACCTTTTAGATAATATTGTCTCACTCTATTTTTCCTCCAACCGGCACTACTGTGTGCATAAAATTTCATCTGCCACATCTCTGTCCATTCCACCAGCCTGTCTATGACCTATTGAAGTCAATCACAATCTTTTTTTTAAATTCATTTTTGGGATGCAAGCATCACTGGCAAGGCCAGCAATTATTGCCCATCTCCAATTGTCCTTGAGAAGGTGGTGGTGAGCTGCTTTCTTAAACTGCACCAATCCAATTGGTGTGTGTACCCCTAACACACCCCTTTTAGGGAGGGAGTTCCAGAAATTTGACCCAGTGACAGTGAAGGCAATATTTCCAAGTCAGGATGGTGTGTGACTTGGAGGGAATCTTGCAGGAGGTGGTGTTCCCATGTCTCTGCTGCACTTCTTCTCTAGGTGGTAGAGGTTGTGGGTTTGGAAGGTGCTGACTAAGGAGACTTGGTGAGTTGCTGCAGTGCATCTTGTAGATGGTCCACACTGCTGCCACTGTGCGTGAAGGGTGTGAATGGTGGATGAGATACCAATCATGCAGGTTGCTTTGTCCTGGATGATGTCGAGCTTCTTGAGTGTTGTTGGAGCTGCACCCATCCAGGCAAGTGCAGAGGATTCCATCACACTTCTGACTTGTGCCTTGCAGATGGTGGACAGGCTTTGGGGAGTCAGGAGGTGAGTTACTCGCCACAGAATTCCCAGACTCTGATCTGATCTTGTAGTCATAGTATTTATGTGGCCAGTCCAGTTAAGTTTCTAGACAGTGGTGACCCCCAGATGTTTGTTGATTGTGGGAGATTCAGTGATGGTAATGCTGTTCAATGTCAAGAGAAGACAGTTACATTCACTTTTGTTGAAGATGGTCATTGTCCGGCACTGGTATGGCACGAATGTCACTTGCCATTTTTCAGCCCAAGTCTGAATGCCGTCCAGGTCTTGCTGCATGTGGGCACAGAGTGCTTCAGTATCTAAGGAGTTGCAAAAGGTACTGAACACTATCCAATCATCAGTGAACATCTCCCTTCTGACCATCCCCTCTCATTGTATATTGGAGGGAAGGTCATTGATGATGCAGCTGAAGATGATTGGGCCTAGGAAACTACCCTGAGTAAAACCTGCAGCAATGTCCTGGGGCCAAGATTATTGGCCTCCAACAACCACAACCCTTTGTGCTAGGTATGATTTCAACCAATGGAGAGTTTTCCCCTTCATTTCCACTGACTTCAATTTTGCCCAGACTCCTTGATGCCAAACTTGTTCAAATGCTGTCTTGATGTAGGGGCAGCCACTCTCGCCTCACCTCTCGAACTCTGCTCTTGTGTCCATGATTGGACCGAGGCTGTAATGAATCTGAGCTGAGTGCCTCTGGCAGAACCAAACTGAGCATCAGTGAGTGTGTTATTGCTGAGTAAATGCTGCTTGATAGCATCGTCAATAACACTTTCCATCACTTTGCAGATGATTGAGAGTAGACTGATGGAGTGGTAAGTGGCTAGATTGGATGTGTCCTGCTTTTTGTGGGCAAGACATAGTTTTGCAATTTTCCACATTGTTGGTTAGATGCCAGGGTTGTAGCTGTACTGGAACATCTTGGCCTGAGGCATAGCTAGTTCTGGAGCACAACTCTTCAGTACTACAATCGATTGTTTTCAGGGACCATCGCCTTTTCTGTATCCAGTGCCTTCAGCCATTTCTTTATATCATGTGCAGTGAATTGAATTGGCTGAAGACTGGCATCTGTGATGCTGGGAACCTCAGGCAGAAGCCGAGATGGATCATCCATCGGCACCTCTGGCTGAAGACAGTTGCAAATGTTTCAGCCTTGTCTTTTGCACTGACGTGCTGGGCTCTTCCATCATTGAGGATGGGGATATTTCTGGTTCCTCCTCCTCCAGTTAGTTGTTTAATTCTCCACCACCATTCATGAATGAATGCAGCAGGACTGCAAAGCTTTGATTTGATCTGTTGGTGGTGGGATCTCTTACCTCTATCTGTTACACAGTTCACAGTACTTCCAGGTTTTATGTCAGCTGCACATTTTGAAATTGTGCCCTGTACACCCAAGTCCAATTCATGAATATATATCAAGAAAAGCAGTGGTCTGAGTGCCTGTCCCTGGGGAGCAGCACTGTTTTCTTTCCTCCAATCAAAAAAAAAAACAACCGGTCACCACCATCTAGGTTTGCTCTCACTTATCCAATTTTATATACATGTCATCAGAGATCCTTCTAGTCCATGGGTTCAGTGTTGCTGACAAGTCTGTAATTATGCACTTTATCAAATACCTTTTTGATAAAGCATTTTATCAAAATTGCATCACCCTATTCAACCCTTTATGTTATCAGCTCAAAAATATCAGTTACGTTAGCTGAATACGATTTGTCTTTAACATGTCCTTTCTAACTTTCCTGAATTAATCCACACTTGCCCAAGTCACAGTTAATTTTGTCCTGGAATATCATCTTAAAACCTTTCACACCACTGAGGTTAAACTGACTGGCCTGAATCTGCTGGGTTTATCCTGACACCCTTTGAAAAGGGTGCAACTTTTTCAATTTTCCAGCCCTCTGGAACCACCCCCGCATTTAAGGAGGATTAGAAAATTACAGCCAGTACCGCTACAATTTCCACCCTTACTTCCCTAAGCAACCATTCAGACTTGGTGACTCATCAATCTTATGTCTAGGGAACCCCTCCAGTACCTCCTATTTTTCAATTTTTCCACCACCCAGCATCTCAACTGTCTCATCTTTCACTGTGAGTTTGACAAGATCTAATTCCTTGGTAAAGACAGATGCAAATTTCTCATTTTATAATTCAGCCATGTCCAAACATGGGCGGCACAGTGGCGCAGTGGTTAGCACCGCAGCCTCACAGCTCCAGTGACCCAGGTTCAGTTCCGGGCACTGCCCAGAGTTTGCAAGTTCTCCCTGTGTTTGCGTGGGTTTCCTCCGGGTGCTCCGGTTTCCTCCCACAAGCCAAAGACTTGCAGGTTGACAGGTAAATTGGCCATTAGCAATTGCCCCTAGTCTCGGTAGGTGGGAGGGAAATATAGGGACAGGTGGGGATGTGGTAGGAATATGGGATCAGTGTAGCATTAGTATAAATGGGTGGTTGATGGTCGGCACAGACTCGGTGGGCCGAAGTGCCTGTTTCAGTGCTGTATCTCTAAACTAAACTAAACTAAACCTTTGTCTCATTTTTGGTCCCTAATCGTAGTGACCCTCCACCAACACTACCACCCTCAACCCGCCCCCTGCCACCTCTACATTGACAGAGAGATTAAAACTGAGACAGATTGACAGATAGGTAGACATAAATAAAAGCAAAATACTGCAGATGCTGGAAATCTGAAATAAAAATAGAAAGTGCTTGAAATATTCGGCAGGTTATTCAACATCTGTGGAGAGAGAGAAGCAGAGTTCACGTTTCAGGTCTGTGACCTTCCATCAGAACTTGCAAAGGTTAGAAATGTATTGGTGTGCACTGAGTGTGAAGAAGGGAGTTTCGTAAGTGAATGAATTTTCGGGGTTAATCTTTTAGATTAGATTAGATTAGAGATACAGCACTGAAACAAGACTCTTGTTTCTCTCAAGACTTGTTTTTGTTTTGTTTACATTTAGCAATTAATTGAAATTCCTGCTTCAGATAAGAGGTAAGTTAGGTTTCTTGCAGTTTTAAACAGGGGTATGCTAACACTCTGAGCATCTGTAGCTGGATAATAATTTAACTAGTTTAAACTGGTTTCTGAACTGTAGCAGAGCTCTATCAAAGCTGACACACCATTGTTTTCAGAGTATAAAATCAGGGGACTCTCAGTGCTACTTGTCTGCACTGAGTGCTGCTGGAGGGCACAGAATGTAAAGAAGGGAATTTAGTAATTGTGGGAATTCAATAAGCAGGGGAACATAAATTCAGAATAAAATAAGTTTGAGTGCATAGAGTTTAGCGCTTGAGGGAGGGGCTCCTTTCTTTCTTTCTTTCTTTCAAAGAACAAACAACAGTCCAGCACAGGAACGGGCCATTCAGCCCTCCAAGCCTGCGCTGATCGTGATGCCTGACTAAACTAAAACCTTCTGCACTTCCAGGGACCGTATCCCTCTATTTCCACCCTATTCACGTATTTGTCAAGATGCCTCTTAAATGTCGCTATCGTGCCTGCTTCCACCACATCCCCTGGCAGCATGTTCCAGACACTCACCACCCTCTGTGGAAAGAACTTGCCTCGCACATCCCCTCTAGACTTTGCCCCTCACACCTTAAACCTATGTCCCCTAGTAACTGACTCTTCCACCCTGGGAAAAAGCTTCTGACTATCCGCTCTTTCCATGCCACTCATGCCACTCATAACTTTGTAAACCTCTATCATGTCGCCCCTCCACCTCCGTCGTTCGAGTGAAAACAATCTGAGTTTATCCAGCCTCTCCTCAAAGCCAATGCCCTCCTGACCAGGCAACATCCTGGTAAACCTCTTCCGTACCCTCTCCAAAGCCTCCACATCCTTCTGGTAGTGTGGCGACCAGAATTGCAC
Organism: Heterodontus francisci; assembly: GCF_036365525.1. Taxonomy (NCBI): domain Eukaryota; kingdom Metazoa; phylum Chordata; class Chondrichthyes; order Heterodontiformes; family Heterodontidae; genus Heterodontus; species Heterodontus francisci. Next base: position 24,437,129 of record NC_090410.1, on the reverse strand, counting down.
ACAATATTCTAAGTGGCCTAACTAAGGTTCTGTACAGCTGCAGCATGATTTGCCAATTTTTATACTCTACGCCCCGACCGATGAAGGCAAGCATGCCGATGCCTTCTTGACTACCTTATCCATGTGTTGCCACTTTCAGTGACCGGTGGACCTGTACGCCCAGGTCTCTCTGCCTGTCAATACTCCTAAGGGTTCTGCCATTTTCTGTATACTTCCCACCTGTATTAGATCTTCCAAAATGCATTACCTCACATTTGTCCGGATTCTGTCTTTCTTTCTCCCTCCTTTTACAGCCTCCACGAACTGTCTCTCTCTTCAGTGCAGGGGAAAAAATTGATTGGTGAGTAATTGGTAAGTTATTTTACTTCTCATTGCATTAAAAAGTTTTTAAAGTTACATGTTGGCAGGTTGGCTTGGCCAACTGGAATGTACGTCCTGCAGTATGTAAGAAGTCATGGATGCACCACGTGTCCTGAACAAAGACATTTGCAAGAAGTGTCACTGGCTGAAGAAGCTTGAGCTCCATTGTTAAAAAACAGGAAAATATGCTCATATTTTAGCTGCATTGCCAACTAGAAAGATTACACCAATAACTATGATCAGCTGCTGTGAAAGCAGAGTGTTCGTGAACATGCGTCGATGTGTAATAGTTGCAATACCATGACAATCGCACAGATTTCATCACTCGTCCTGCATTGGTTTTCAAACATATGCAAGACAAACCTTGCAGTCAGAGGTTAGAGCAGTTACACGGTGGAGTCACCTTTGCATTTGAAGGACTGCACCAAAAGCCGAAGATGGCAGGGGGGTGCTCTAGGGTGGCCCCACAGTGCAGCAAAGTCTCCCTGCTCGCTCTCCTCCAGGTTGTGCGGGCAAGTCCAGAGGTCCTTTTCATCAGTGATGGTAAAAAGAGCCCCTCCCACCTGAACAAGGAAATCTGGCTGGAGATGGCAGAGGAGGTGAGTAGTCATGGAACCATCCAGTGCCAAAGAGTTCAATGCCAGAAGGGGATTAACGAGAACTCCTACAGCCAACCGGGGCCCTCTAGGCCTCTTGCACACAATGTACGAGTGCAAAGCTCATCCACAGCCAAAGGGCAATTAGATCAGCAGCCTTCCTCCAGTCAGGCTGCTAGCGCAGAGGTTGTACAGAGATGGGGCACTTGCCAGCATTTATAGAGAACACACTGACACAAATGAGAATGTACAGGTGTCACAGCAATGTAAATATGTTTTTTATGAAATGTTCCTCACCAACATGTGTGTCCTTTTCTCTGTGTGAATGATATGTGCCAGCATGTAGCGCCAATGTCACATCCCTTTGCACCATTGGACCGACAGGAGAGCCAATGTATGCAATAACATCATTGCTGTGCCGCCATTACTCATGATCGTCTCCACGGATGCTGTGACATGGTCATTGGCTCAGTCAGCAGCTGCCTCTAATGGTTTACACAGAGATACTGCAGATGTGGACTGGTGCACAGCAGGTGAGCGAGGATGATGTGTGGCTTGCAGAGCTCATGTCAGTTCCAATGGAGCAGAGCCTTTGTCTGATAAACCACTGCCGTACATCCTTCGCTCACTGCTGGCCCTGCATGCACAGCCTGGGTGCCATAAGCCCTTCACTGTGCCTTTCCTGTTGTAGAGCGTCCTCATCGTTTGAGGAGGAATCCTGTTGACATCTCTCCTCATCATGCCAGGCCTGCCCCCTATTGGGTGCATAGTTGTGAAGAGCAGCAAAGAAACGAGCTGACCTTTTCGGCCTGTATTACAGGACATCACCCTATCTATCCAGGCATTGGAAGCGCTCTTTCAGCATGCCAATCACCTGCTCAATGGGGGCTATTGTAGCTCAGTTGCTGGCATTGTATCTCTCCTCTGCAGCAGTGGTGGGGTCTGTTACTGGTATCGGGAGCCATGTCTGCAAGGCATAGCCCTTGTCTCCAAGAGGTCACTCCTCTATCTGAGCCAGTTCAGTGAAGAGTGGTGGCAGTTAGGATGGCACAGGACCCAGGTGTCATGGCAGCTGCCTGAGAAGCAGGCACAGACTTGCATGAAGCATCCCTGCTTCACCTAGATTGAGAGGATTCCTTTAATGGCGATGTCTGCAGGTGGTAGCTGGTGGGAGACCTGGTGCAGTCTATGAACCCTAAAACCTTTGGTTATCCGGCAATAGTGCCGAAACCGATGGCCCTCTGGGCCCAGCTGTGAGAGTCCATCCTAAAGCGAACATACTCACTGGCCCTCCGGTACCGGGCATCGGTGACCTCCCTGATGCAGCGGCGCACTGCTGACTGTGTGACTTCACAAAGGTCTCTGGTGGGCCCCTGAAAAGCTGCAAAGGTGTCAAGCTTTGAGGAACAAAGGCATAGGATGTCCACTGAAGCCCATGGGCTGCAGGTCATTGTTGAGCAGGGCACAGAGACGTGTCACCACCCTCTCGAAATGCACAATCGCCTCTGAAACCAGTGCTCTGACATCCGATGGCATGTCATGTGGGGCCTGTAGATGCACAGCAACCGTAATGGTGAGCTCCCCATGGGGACTGCTGCTCACAACCGGGGGCCTCTACATGGATCACACCTGCCTGTTGGATTTGCATCCAGATTCCCAGGAGGAGAGGTCACACTATTTAGGATGAGCCATTTCCATGTGATAAATTAAGTTGTATCCTTCATTTATTCAAAGGTTCCTAACAGAGCAGGGATTGTTGTTGACGAGTACATCAGGTATTTCATGGATCAACTATGTGGCGTGGAATGGCATTGCCCATCTTGGCCAACATGCAAAGTGGTACAGCATGAACACATCAAGATCCAACCAGCTGCATCGATTGCCTCCACCATCCAAATAACCTTAACCTTCCTATCCTTTCTGGCACTCTCCCCACATACAGGGTGATGAAAGTGCCGTTGTTCCTTCATACACAAATACATGCAGAGCGTACACTGTTTACAGACAGAGACATGTACCTGCCTTCATACCTGCAGAGCTTTCCATCCAGTAATCCCAAGGGGAGCTCGCCATTACAGTCACTGTGCATCTACGGGCCCCAAATGACATGCCACCTCTTTTCCCTTCCAGAATGCAGAGTTGGACCCCTGTAATCCACCCCCCCTCCTCCTCCCTTCCAGAATGCAGAGTGAGACCCCTGTAATTCCCCTCCCTCCTCTCTTCCAGAATGCAGAGTGAGACCCCTGTAATCCCCCCCTCCTCCTCCCTTCCAGAATGCAGAGTGAGACCCCTGTAATTCCCCTCCCTCCTCTCTTCCAGAATGCAGAGTGAGACCCCTGTAATCCACTCCCTCCTCTCTTCCAGAATGCAGAGTGAGACCCCTGTAATCCCCCCCTCCCTCCTCTCTTCCAGAATGCAGAGTGAGACCCCCCATAATCCCCCCTTCCCTCCTCTCTTCCAAAATGCAGAGTGAGACCCCTGTAATCCCCCCCTCCCTCCTCTCTTCCAGAATGCAGAGTGAGACCCCTGTAATCCCTCTCCCTTCCAGAATGCAGAGTGAGAACCCTGTAATCCCCCTCCATCCTCCCTTCCAGAATGCAGAGTGAGACCCCTGTAATCCCCCTCCCTCCTCTCTTCCAAAATGCAGAGTGAGACCCCTGTAATCCCCCTCCCTCCTCCCTTCCAGAATGCAAAGTGAGACCCCTGAAAACTGAACTTACCTTCCGTAGTGAACCTTCTGCTTCTGATAACCCGCCGGCTTCTCTAATCATGAATGGGACGGCAGGTGACGGCCTCCCGTTCTACATAATATGCGCAAGTGTGGAGCGAGCGGCAGCGGGATGCATAATCTGCAGAGGTAAACAGCGTTTTACATATTATAATTGGGGGGCCGTCGCTGAGCGACGAGGGAGGGGTGGGTGGGGCGGTGGCCACACCGAAGTCTCCTACCGCCACCGTTGGTAATATGCGGCAGACCCTTCTCGACATTGCGGGTTGAGGCGGGCCTCTCCTCACTGAATTTTACCAGCCCCCATGCCATGACCCATGGCATTGAGCAGCCAGTAAAATTCATACTTTGTTATGAACACTGAACCTTGTAACATTATAATATTTAAAACAATCGTGACTTTTAAATGTTCAAGTTGGAGTTCTGAAGATCAGGTGACCTCACCTCCACTCTGCGAAAGGTTACCAGGGCAACAGAGAACACAGATCAAAGACTTTCTTCTGAAAAACAGAGATTGCAGGACGAATCCCTGAAGAACAATGGTTTTGGCCCTCCCAGATGTTTGGGTTGTTAAACAAGAGTCAGTAAATCAAAAGATATCAATGTGCCAGGCGGCTGAGAGCAATGGAAAGGCACAAGTGTCTTTTTTGAAACTAGACCTCTAATGTCTGCATTTTAGAACAACACAATAACTTGCGACTGCTGCATCCATATAAATTTAACAGACTTTCCAAAGGCACACCGACCTGACGTCCGGGGACAGCGGCAGACCTAAATGAAATAGGGCTGAAAACCTGTAAATAAAGAGTGGGGCTCGAGGCCCTTCACCTACCTGACGTCCGGGGACAGTGGCAGACCTGAAAGGAACAGGGCTGAAAATCTAAAAATAAAGAGTAGGGCTCGAGGCCCTTCACCTACCTGACGTCTGGGGCAGTGGCGGACCTGAAAGGAACAGGGCTGAAAACCTATAAATAAAGAGTGGGGCTCGAGGCCCTTCACCTACCTGACGTCTGGGCGGTGGCGGACCTGAAAGGAACAGGGCTGAAAACCTATAAATAAATAGAGGGGCTCTAGGCCCTTCACCTACCTGACGTCCTGGGGCGGTGGTGGACTCTCTGACTGTTGTTGCGCCCGCTCTGTTTGGATATAGTAAAAAAAATAAGAATAGTGACATCACTGAAATCCTGGGTGCTGATTGGTCGGTGGCAGCAGCTGTTATTGTCTGGGGATAACTGTGATTGATTGGAGTTAAAAAAAGGTTCCTTTTAAATTAAAACCCGAGGATATCTCCCTGAAAATTTTTAGTATTTACTGGCTATACTCGTGCTGATTGCATGGAGTGAGGCTGAAAGTCAAATGTGGGTATTTTAATTGGCTGGGGGCGGTGGAAGTTGCTCTGTGCTCTTTTTCTGCCTCAGCCTCAAAGGTACAGAGGATAAAAGTTGATTGTAAATAGCTGGAAAGTTATTACACTAGCAAGTTTTTTTTTCTCATTGTAAAAGTAAGTAATGGCGGGGCAGCTTGGCCAAGCGGAATGTCCCTCCTGTGCAATGTGGGAAGTCGTGGAAATGCCATGTGACCTTGGTGAACATGTCTGCAGAAAGTGTCTCCGGTTGAAGAAGCTTGAGCTTCAGGTTTCAGAGCTCGAGCGGCGGCTGGAGTCACTACGGTGCATCCATGAGGTGGAGGACTACCTTAACCCTAACCCTAACTTGTCAAGCCAGTGCCGAGGTGAGCACAGTCGGGGGTGACTTGGCAGATGCCGGACGGACAAGAAGTCAGGGCAGGTAGTGCAGGAGTCCCCAGCGGACATCCTACTTTCTAACCACTATTCAGTTCTGAGTACCGATGAGGGAGAGGGTTCCTCTGGGATGGAGAAAAAGGGACAAGAGGGCAATAGTGGTAGGGGATTCTATGGTTAGAGGAACAGATAGGCACTTCTGTGGTCGCAGATGTGATTCCAGGATGCTATGTTACCTCCCTGGTGCAAGGATCTTGGATCACTGAGCAACTACAAAGTATTCTGGAGGGTGAGGGTGCACAGCCGGAGGCCGTGGTCCACGTTGGTACCAATGACATAGGTAGAAAGAGAGATGAGGTCCTGCAAAAATAATTTAGGGAGCTAGGCAGTAGATTAAAAAGTAGGACCTCAAAGGTTGTAATCTCTGGGGTTCTTCCGGTGCCACGGGCTAGTGAGTATATGAATAGGAGGTTAGAGCAGATGAATGCATGGTTGGGGAGATGGTGCAGGAGGGAGGGCTAGGGAGTACTGAGGGTCAGAAGGACGTTGGGGTGCTTGTCCATAGATCACTAAATACAGCACATAAGGTAGATAAGGTGGTTAGGAAGGCATACGGGATACTTGCCTTTATTAGTCGAGGCACAGAATATAAGAGCAGGGAGGTGATGATGGAGCTGTATAAAATGCTGGTTAGGCCACATTTGGAGTACTGTGTACAGTTCTGGTCGGCGCACTATAGGAAGGATGTGATTGCAATGGAGAGGGTGCAGAGGAGATTCACTGGGAAGTTGCCTGGGCAGGAGCACTACAGTTATGAAGACAGACTAGATAGGTTGGGGTTGTTTTCCTTGGAGCGGAGAACGCTGATGGGGGACGTGACTGAGGTATACAAAATTATGAGGGGCATTGATAGGATAGATAGGAAGAAACTTTTTCCCTTAGCAGAGGGGTCAATAACTAGGGGGCATAGACTTAAGGTCAGGGGTAGGAGATTTAGAGGGGAATTGAGGAGGAATTTTTTCAGCCAGAGGGTGGCTGGAACACACTGCCTGAAGGGGTGGTAGAGGCAGGAACACTCACGACATTCAAGAAATATTTAGATGAGCACTTGAAATGCCATAGTATACAATGCTACGGTCCAAGTGCGGGGAAATGGGATTAGTTAGGATGGGTGCTTGATGGTCGGCGCAGGTGCATTGCAGAGGAGATTCACTAGGATCCCGAAGGGTCTGTTTCTGTGCTGTAAAACATTACGACTCTATGACTCTATGACACAGGCCGTAAGTGAAGAAACCAGCAGCTTTTGGCCTCAAGGCAGGCTGGAAGAATGGAACTCAGCAGTTGCAGCCTCACACAGGCTGTAAGAAAGACAACCAGCAGCAGCAGATCAAGAAAGAGAGAGAGAGCAGACACCTGCTCTCCGACGCCTGTTGCAGTAAAAGGCTTTGAAGACCTGAACCTGTTTTGAAAGTCGAAGCTTGTGGGGAATAGAGGACCAGTGGAATCACCAGGAAACACCTTATTCATGGGCGTCCAGGTCAGAAATGCTCAGATAAGTGAATGAAGAGGACACTGATTTTTGAAATAGTCTGGGAGATCCAATTCATTGCAAATGGGAATAATTTTGGACCTTTAACCACAAAGGATTTCTCCATCAAAAAGAACCAGGTAACATATAAGTGTGGTGTGAGGTTTTCAAGTATTGTCATAAATAGCAAAACTATATTTCTTGTTAATTTGGGGTAACAGCTACTTAGTTTAGTTGTTATAACAAGGGTCTCAAAACGTGAAATCTTGTGTAATTCTTGAAATTGTTCTTGGAGTTCATATCTCGTACATTTTATATTAACGATCTCAGTGAGGTCAGAACAACTTGTATTGGAATGAAGTGACGATCAATCTGCTGATTGATCTGTGGTGGAGCCTCAAGTATTCATAATATTTATTGATGACTTCGATTAGATAATAATGAACTTGAGAACCATCTATCCAAGTTTGCAGAAGACACAAAGGGCTGCATCTTAATTCACAAAAACTGATGGGTTGGGGTTGTGCCAAAGTTTAGATGCAAAGAATCTGAAACAGGAACCCAACATGCATCATATCCTATGGTCATAGAACAGCAGCAGAATCCAGGGGAGTAAAAGCTCAGCATGTCCAAGGGTTACTGATCAGGAGCGAGACCTTGGTAATTGTCCCACCATATCCCAGTGTAACTGATTCCGATTGTAACTGAAAAAGCTGAGAATTGATCTCTTTGGTTTGCATGGCACCAGTCAGTGTGTTTACTTTCAGTGCACCAGGGGAGACCATTATTCTACCCAGGGATCCACCATATTGATATTCCTGCTCCCATCCTGATGTATAATGTCCCTGCCACATATGACCATGTGTAGGGTCAATGATTGTTTATTTTTTGGAGTAAATCCGGATCACATGTGCACAATCTTTAGGGTCTCAGAGTGTGACAGCACTTTAAGGATTATAGAAATTGAATGATGTTTGACCCAGAAATGAGTGAAGAATATTCTCTGGGGCTAAACTACATGGTTTGGTCTCATTGGCTGAATTTAAAGTCCACCCTGTGAATTGGAGAGAAATGTACTGAAATTACAGAACACATTATATCACAGAAATATCGGGAAACCTGTAAATAACCTTTTCTCACTGCACCCAATGCTGTCAGACTGTAGATTTCACTCAGTCTGTTCTTCCCTGGACTCTGGGGAGATTCACTTTCCATTGTGCAATATCTGGCTAAATATAATTCATGATATTGCAATGTGTTGTGTAAAAGGGATTAACGGAATCTTTTTGTTCAGTCACTGTCAGTAATGTCAGTCTCCTTGCCCCATAATTATGTCAATGGAGATTTCTCCTGCCTTACATAAAGGTCTTCGCACAGTTATAGAGTCAGTAAGAGTTTGGTCTCCAACACAAACTGGGATCCACAGAAATGGAAAGAAAGAATTGGATTTATTCACTGGAAGATTTGGTTGTTCAGGCACTTGTGGGTATACAGAAGATTTATTATCCCACCCTCGCTGTTATTGGTGTCCCTGGTAAGTTTTATGTCTCGGGAGCAATAGAGTAAACACATTAATTCTATTCCTTACTCTGTCAGTTACTGCCAGTGTTCCTTGAAAGTAACCATACCTTTATTTCATTATGTAAATGTTGTTTAACTGTAAACACTATTTTCATTGTGCAAGTTTTCACATCCAACATTTTTATGTATTCAATTTATTCTCCTTGCTGTGTGACTGAGTACATTGTTCCCTCGACAATGTTACTGGGTGATTTATTTGTTGAACAGTCTGCTCTCTGCATTGAGTCCTGGGAGTAGATTTTACTCTTTCCCATCTGGGTGTGAAACAGCACCTGAAGAGGGCGGTGCAATGAAAAGTGATGGAGAAGAATTGCACGTCCTTTACAGAACCAGCCTGATATTCATTGCACTGTGTTTAAGAGGAGGATAACCAGGTGGGTTTTATTCCTGGTGAAGGGTCTGTCCCCCACCCTGATTATCATTGTGCACACTGGACAGGAGCTGCTTAATTAGTATAAAGTGTAGACATGGCTTTTCGGATAATTTAAGGTCTATTGGATAAGATTAATGATATAGAATTTCAATTGGTGATAAATCATTCCAACTGATTGTACTTTCAATTGAATGTAAATGGAGTAATGTGTGAAGTCGATTCCTTTCTCATTTTGTTAATTGATATTCCCTCAATTAAGTGGAAATCTATTCAGTTCTCACTCACAGGTGGAAAGCACCAGATTAATATTGTCCCACTTCCATCCTGATATATTCTCAAACCCGAGGGAGCAGATCTCAGCATCAGTTACAGCATCAGCTCCTTGATATTGACTGTTCATCAAAATAGCTTTGTAATATAAGTGTATATTCTATTGTGTGAATTATTAGATATTTAGATAGATAGATAGAATGGTTACAGCACAGGAAGAGGCCATTTGGCCCATCAAGAACATGTTGTCTCTGCAAGAGCAATCCACCTCGTCTGTCCCAAATCTTCCCCGTATCCCTGCAATTTCTTTTCCTTCATATGCTTACCCAATTCCCTTTTCAAACCTCCGATTGAATCAGCCTCAACCACCCTTTCAGACAGTTCATTCCAGATCCTAACCCCTCGCTTGGTAAAAAAGTTCTTCCTCATGTTGCCTCTGGATATTTTGCCAATCACCTTATCCCTGTGTCCTCCGGCTCTCGATCCTTCCACCAATGGGAACAGTTTCTTTCTATCTGCTCTGTCTCTGCCCTCATGATTTTGAAAACCTCTATCAAATCTCTCACCCTTCCACCAAAGCAAAATACTGCAGATGCTGGAAATCTGAAACTAAAACAGAAAATGCTGGAAATACTCAGCAGGTCAGGCAGCACCTGTGGAGAGAAAAGCTGAGTTTCAGGTCTCTGATCTTTCATCAGAATCTTTCTCACACTTCAATGCACTAAGGAGAACAAGCCCAGTTCTCCCTGTAACTGAAGTCCCTCATCCCTGGAGCCATTTTCATAAATCTCTTCTACACTCACCACCCACCCCTCCCCCAAGGCCTTCACATCCTTCCTAAAGTGCGGTTCCCAAAATGGGGCACAATACACCAGTTGTGGCTGAGCCAGTGTTTTATAAAAGTTCACCATAATTTCCATGTTTTTATATACTCTGCCTCTATTTATAAAGTTCAGGATCCGAATAACTTTTGAATTCCTTTCTCAATGTGCTCTACCACCTTCAATGAGTTGTGCACATTTACCCCGAGGCCTCTCTGTTCACCACACCCTTTAAAACTGTACCCTTTAATTATTATTGGGCTGTCTTTTACAGGGCCCTGACGTCGGGCCGCAGTGGGGGATGATGGGGGGGAGTGGGTGGGGGTGGAAAATGCTTCCAGCAGAGGCCCGCCATGGGCCTTGACACCTGGAAGGTCCAGCTCGATATTGCCAGTGGCAGCGAGGCCTCGTGGCGGCCCCCTGGCCACTCTGTGACGGGAGCCAAATTTAAATATGTTATTTCATTAAAATACTTAACCGCCACCGCCATCCATCCCAGAGTGATCTTGGTGCAGGTGGTCGGCACTCCCGTGTCTTTGGATCCCCATCAGGGGATCCGAGGTGGAACGTGGGTGGGGCGTGGGGGGTGGGAGAGAAGTTAAGATTTCAGTGTGGTGGTGAGGGGGAGCGGGGTCAAACTAATGTTACTGGTGTAGGGGATGGTGAGAAGGAGAGCAGTTAAAAGTTTATGAACTGTGGGGTGGGGAAGGTCAGGTGCACAAGGTAAGCATTTTATGGGGGGAGAGGGTCAGGAATGAATTCTGTGGTTATTGGGGGAGGGGGCAAGGAGCAAGATGTGTTTATTTAATTTTTTCAACACAATTTCAATTCACTATATCTTTAAGTATTAAAATTAAATGGAAGGACTCGAAACCCTTTAAAAATGGCATCAGCACCTGTGTCCAGGCTGCTGACACAATTACTGGGGACAGACCACCTAATCCCATCCACATCATCACGGGCGGAATATGCCCCGGCCATTTAAATGAGCCGCCGCATTTAATATCACGACGGCTCCGTGACGTGCGGTCCACGTGGGCGGATCACCATAGTTTACGTCCGCTGTCGATTTCAACAGCAGACATGTAAAATGCAGCCCATTGTTCACACTGTTCTTCCTCCAACATGTATCATTTGGCACGATTGTGTGTTCAATTTTATCTGCTACATCTCCGTCCATTCCACTAGCCTGTCTATGACCTGTTGAAGCCATAGAGATGCAGAATCATTTACGGCACTGAAGGAGGTTATTCGTCCCATTCAGTCTGTGTCGGCTCTCTCCGGACAAATCCAGTCAGTCCCATTCCCCTGTTCGATCCCTGTATCCCAGCAAGTTTATTTCCTCAATTGCCCATCCAATTTCCTTTTGAAATCATTGATTGTTTCCACTTCCACCACCCTCATGGGCAGTGAGTTCCAGACCATTACCGCTCACTGTGTACAAAAGTCCTTCCTCACATTCCTCCTGCATGTCTTGTCCAAAACCTTCACTCTGTGTCCCCTGGTCCTTATACCATTAGTTAATTGGAACAGTTTTTCCTTGTCGAGCTTATCTAAGCCTGTCATGATCTTGTACATCTCTATTAAATCTCCCCTCAATCTCCTTTGCTCCAGGGAGAACAATCCTATCTTTTCCAACCTAACTTTGTAACTAAATTCCTCCATCCCCAGAACCATTCTGGTAAATCTCCTCTGCACCCTCTCAATGACCCTCACATCTTTTATAAAGAATGGTGACCAGCACTGGATGCAGAGCTCTAGCTGAGGCCAAAGCAGAGCTTTGCAAAGGTTCAGAATAACTTCAGAAAGTTCTGGAAATACTCAGCAGGTCTGGCAGCATCTCATCAGAACTTCTGATGAAAGGTCACAGATCTGAAATACTAACTCTGCTTTTCTCTCCACAGATGCTGCCAGACCTGCTGAGTATATCCAGTATTTTGCCTTTATTTCAGAATAAGTTCCCTGCTTTTGTACTCAATACTTATGAAGCCCCAAATCCCATCTGCTTTGCGAACCGTTCTCTCAATATGTCCTGCCAACTTCAAAGGTTGATGTACATACACCCCCAGGTTCCTCTGACCCTCCACACTCTGTAGAACAGGGCCATTAATATATATTTCCTCACCCTATTCCTTCTGCTAAAATGCATCACCTCACAATTCTTTGTATTATAGCTTTTTATAATCCCACCATTGTGTTGTTCAAAAAGGAATTTCATTTTTTCTGTTACATTAAGTTCCATCATGAAGGAAATAACCATTTACTAATATACACTGGGGAACTGACCCAAACTGCAGTTATCCAGGTAATGCAGACATTTTTTTTTAAAACACAATAAAGAGAAGGGGGAATATTTTTCACAAAGTTTGCAAAGGAAAATAATGGCTCATCATTTCATCTTAATCTTAAAAATTGTTGTGCTGTAAGTGTGTTTATCACTATCCATTTTTTATTCATTTTTAGGATGTGGGCATTGCTAGCAAGGCCAGTATTTATTACCCATCCCAAATTGCCCGTGAGAAGGTGGTGGTGAGCTGCTTTCTTGAACCGCTGCAATGCATGTGGTGTATGTACCCCAACACACCCCTTTTAGTGAGGGAGTTCCAGGATTTTAACCCAGTGACAGTGAAGGATATATTTCCAAGTCAGGACGGTGTGTGACTTGGAGAGGAACTCACAGGAGGTGGTGTTCCCATTGGTCTGCTGCCCTTCCTCTCATTTGGTAGAGGTCACAGTTTGGAAGGTGCTGACAAAAGATGTTTGGTGAGTTGCTGCAGTGCATCTTGTAGATGGTACATGCTGTTGCCACTGTGCACTGGTGGTGTAGGGAGTGAATGTTTGAGGTGTTGGATAGGATGCCGATTAAATGGGCTGCTTTGTCCAGGATGGTGTTGAGTGTTGTTGGAGCCGCACTCATCCAGGCAAGTGGAGAATATTCAATGCTACTCCAGACTTCTGCCTTGTAGCTGGTTAACAGGCTTTGAGACTCGGGAGGTGAGTTACTCACCACAGAATCCCCAGCCTTTGACTCGCTCTTGTAGTCACAGTATTTATATTGCTGGTCCAGTTAAGCTTCTGGTCAATGGTAACCCCCAGGAAGTTTGTTGATGGTGAGGGATTCAGTGATGGCAATGCAGTTGAATGTCAAGAGGAGAGGGTTAGATTCACTTTTCTTGGAGATGGTCATTGTCTGGCAGTGGTGTGGCACGAATATCACTTGTCACTTATCCGCCCAAGCTTGAATGTTGTCCAGGTCTTGCTGCAAGTCGGCACGGACTGCTTCAGTCTCTGAGGAGTTGTGAATTGATCTGATCATGGTGTAATTATCAATGAACACCCACCTTCTGACCATCCCCTCTGATCTTATGTTAGAGGGAAGGTCATTGATGAAACAGCTGAGGATGATTGGGACCAGGATACTCCCCTGAGATAAACCCACGGAGATGTGCTGGGGCTGAGATAATTGGCCTCCAACAACCATAATCATCTTTCTTTTCTTTGTGTTAGATATTATTCTAACCAGTGGAGTCCTTTCCCCCTGATTTCCATTGACTTCAATGAGATTCCTTGATGTCACACTGGGTCAAATGCTGCTCTGATGTCAAGGGCAGCAACTCTCACCTCACCTTTCGAATTCAGCTCTTGTGTCCATGATTGGACCAAGGCTGTCATGAGGTCCGAGCCAAGTATCCCTGGCAAAATCTCACTGAGCATCAATGAGCGGGTTATTGCTGTGTCAGTGCTGCTTGATAGCATTGTCAATGACATCTTCCATCACTTTGCTGACAATTGAGAGTAGACTAATGGGTCGATACACGGCCAGATTTTATTGCACTGCTTTTTGTGAACAGTACACACCTGGGCAATTTTCTACTTTGTTGTGTAGTTTCCAGGATTGTAGCTGTACTGGAGTACCTTGGCTGGGGCACAGCTCACTGTTGCGCAAATTCTTCAGTACTACAGCCAGGATGCTGGGGACCTCGGGGGTGGCTGAGATGGATCATCCACTCAACACTTCTGTCTGAAGATGTTTGCAAATATTTCAGCCTTTTTTTTGCACTGTCATGCTGGGCTCCCCATCATTGAGGATGGTGATGTTTGTGGAGCCCCCTCCTCTGGTTAGTTGTTCAATTGTCCACCCCCATTCATGACTGCATCTGGCAGGACTGCAAAGTTTTGATCTGAGCAGTTAGTTGTGGGATCACTTAGCTCTGTCTGTCGCACAGTTCACAGTACTTCTACGTTTTGTGTCATCTTCACATTTTGAAATTGTGCCCTATACACTCAAGTACAATTCATGAATGGAAATCATGAAAAGCAGTGGTCTGAGTACCTGTCCCTGGGGAACAGCAATGTTTTCTTTCCTCCAATCCAAAAAAAAGCAACTGTTCACCATCATCTCGGTTTTCTCTCACTTATCCAATTTTATCTACATGTCACCAGAGACCCTTCTAGTCCATGGGTTCAATGGTGCTGACAAGCCTGTAATGCGGCACTTTATCAAATGCCTTTTGGAAATCTATATACATCACATCAACCACATCACCCTCTTCAACCCTTTCTGTTACCTGGTTAAAAAACTCAATCAAGTTATCTGAACACGATTTGTCTTTATTAAATCCATTCTGACTTTCATGAATTAATCCACATTTGTGACTGTTAATTTTGTCCTGGATTATTATCTTAAAACCTTTCACACCACTGAGGTTAAACTGACTGGCCTGTATCTGCTGGGTTTATCTGACACCCTTGGTTGAAAAGGGTGTAACATTTACAATTCTCCAACCCTCAGAAACCACTCCAGTATCTCAGAAGGATTGGAAGATTACAGTCAGTACCTCTGTAATTTCCACCCTTATTTCCCGAAGCAACCATCCAGACGTGGTGACTCATTGATCTTCAGTCCAGTCAACACCAGTGCCTCCCATTTATCAATTTTTAGCTCACCCAGCATCTTAACTATCTCCTCTTTCACTGTGAGTTTGACAGGATCTAATTCCTCATTTTGTACCTCAGCCATGTCCAAACGTTTGTTTCCGTTTTGGTCCCTAATCGCAGCCCCCAACCTCTGCACACAGCCAGACAGACAGGCAGACAGGTGCCCCCTCAGGCAGACAGACAGACAGTCAGACAGACATACAGACAGATAAGGAGGCAGGCGCACCTGCAGACAGGCAGATGAATGAACAATTGGATAATTGTATATTGTAACCTGTCAATTGGTGTATTTGGATTTTCAGAAGGCTTTCGATAAGGTCCCACACAAGAGGTTCGTAAGCAAAATTAGAACACATGGGAATTGGGGGTAATGTACTGGAATGGATTGAGAATTGGTTAATGGACAGAAGACAGAGAGTAGGAATAAATGGGTCTTTCTCTGGATGGCAGGCAACAGCCAAGTTATTTTTCGATCAGTGCTTAGTCCCCAGCTGTTCACAATCTGCAGTTTGGATATGAGGACCAAGTGTAATAATTCCAAATTTGTTGATGGCACAAAACTAGGTGGGAATGTAAGTTGTGAGAAGAATGCAAAGAGACTTCAAGGGGATTTAGACAGGCTAAGTGAGTGGGCAAGAACATGGCAGATGGAATATAAAGTGGACAAATGTGAAGTTTTTCACTTTGATAGAAAAAACAGAAATGCAGGGTATTTCTTGAATGGTGTGATGTTGATGTCCAAAGGAACTTGGTTGTCCTTGCTCGCGAGTCACTGAAAGCTAACATGCAGGTGCAGCAATCAATTGGGAAAACAAATGATATGTTGGCCTATATTGCAAAAGGATTTGAGTACAGGAGTAAAGATGTCTTGCTGCAATTCTATAAAGCCCGGTAAGACCGCACCTGGAATATTGCGTATGGTTTTGGTCTCCATACTGAAGGACGGATATACTTGCCATTGAAAGAGCGCAATGAAGGTTCACCAAACTAATTCCAGGGATGGTGGGATTATCCTATGAGGATAGATTGAGGAGGCTGGGAACAGAGGTAAAAAATGAAATTAAAGTTCCATTTTCTGAATGCATGAAGCATCTGTAATAAGACAGATGGACTAGTGGCAAGAACAGAGGTAAATGATCTGGATCTAATTGCCATTACTGAGACATAGTTACAAAGAGAACAAGGTTTGGAATGAATATTCTGGGATACACAATATTTCGGAGAGACAGACAGAATGGCAAAGGAGGAGAGGTAGCCCTGATAATAAAGGATGACATAATGACATTCATAAGAAGGGGTCTGGCCTCAGAAGATCATGAAGTAGAATCAGTCTGGGTGGAAGTTAGGAATAGCAGGAGTCAGAAAACACTTGTGGGAGTAGTTTACAGGCCCCCTAACAGTACTTATATTACTGGACAGAGCATTAAACTGGTTATTACTGAAGCATGTAAAAAAGGTGATGTATTAATTGTGGGTGAATTGAATCTGCATATCGATTGGGACGATCAAATTGGCAACAGTGGTCCAGAAGATGAATTTGTGGAATATGTTGTCGAACTAACTAGTCATAAAGCTATCTTAGATCTCGCATTGTGTAACAAAGCAGGGTTAATAAGCAACGTCATAGTAAAACATCCACTGGGAAATAGTGATCTTAATACCATTGAATTTCATGTTAAGTTTGAAAGTGACTCATTTCAGTCACAAACATGAATCTTAAACATAGAAGAATTTGCGAAGGTTAATTGGGTAAACAGACCAGAAGGTATGGTGATAAATGAAGAGTAGGAAACATTTAAAGAAACAATTCAAAAGTTTCAACAAAAGCACATTCTATTCAAAAACAAAAATTCATCAAGGAAGACCCATCTGTGGCTCACTCAGGAAGTTAAGGAGAGTATTAGACTAAAAGAAGAGGATTATGATGTTCCAAAAATAGTTGCAGGTATAAGGATTGGGAGTGTTTTAGAAACCAGCAAAGGGCCACCGAAAAGTTGATAAAAAGGGAAAAAATAGAATATGAGAGTAAGCTAGCCAGCAATATAAAAACAGATTACAAGAACTTTAAAAAGTACATAAAAAGGAAGAGTAACAAATGTCCCAGACACTGCAATCACGATCCCTGGGGACGTCCTGTCCCACCGGCAGGACAGACCCAGAAGAGGTGGTGGCACAGTTGTATACAGTAGGGAGGGATTTGCCCTGGGAGTCCTCAACATTGACTCTGGACCCAAAAAGTCACATGGCATCAGGTCAAACATGGGCAAGGTAACCTCCTTCTGATTACCACCTACCGCCCTCCCTAAGCTGATGACTCAGTACTCGACCATGTTGGACACCACTTGGAGGAAACACAGGGTGGCAAGGGCACAAAATGTACTCTGGGTGTGGGACTTCAATGTCCATCACCGAGAGTGGCTCGGTAGCACCACTACTGACTGAGCTGGCCAAGTTCTAAAGGACATAGCTGCTGGACTCGGTGTGCGGCAGGTGGTGGGGGAACCAACACGAGGGAAAAACATACTTGACCTCGTCCTCACCAATCTGCCTGCTGCAGATGCTTCTGTCCATGACTGTATTGGTAGGAGTGACCACCACACAGTCCTTGTGGAGACGAAGTCCTGCCTTCACATTGAGGATTCCATCTATCGTGTTGTGTGGCACTATCACCGTGCTAAATGGGATAGATTTTGAACAGATCTAGCAATGCAAAATTGGGCATCCATGAGGCGCTGTGGACCATCAGCAACAGCAGAATTGTACTCAACCACAGTCGGTAACCTCATGGCCCGGCATATCCCCCACTCTACCATTACCATCAAGCCAAGAGACCAACCCTGGTTCAATGAATAGTGCAGGACGGCATGCCAGGAGCAGCACCAGGCATACCTCAAAATGAGGTGTCAACCTGGTGAAACTACAACACAGGACTATCTGCGTGCCAAACTGCGTAAGCAGCATGCGATAGACAGAGCTAAGCAATCCTATAACCAATGGATCATAACTAAGCTCTGCAGTCCTGCCGCATCCAGCCGTGAATGGTGGTGAACAATTAAACAACTAACTGGAGGAGGTGGCTCCACATATATCCCCATCCTCAATGATGGGGGAGCCCACCACATCAGTGCGAAAGATAAGGCAGAAGCATTTGCAACAATCATCAGCCAGATGTGCCGAGTTGATGATCCATCTCGGCCTCCTCCTGATGTCCCCAGCATCACAGATGCCAGAATTCAGCCAATTCGATTCACTCCGCGTGATATGAAGAAACGAAAGAAGGCACTGGATACTGCAAAAGCGATGGGCCCTGACAATATTCCAGCAATAGTACTGAAGACCTGTGCTCCAGAACTTGCCGCACCCCTAGCCAAGCTGTTCCAGTACAGCTACAACACTGGCATCTACCCTGCAATGTGGAAAATTGCCCAGGTATGTCCTGTACACAAAAAGCAGGACAAATCCAACCCAGCCAATTGCCACCCCATCAGCCTGCTCTCAATCATCAATCAAGTGATGGAAGGTGTCATCAACAGTGCAATCAAGCGGCACTTGCTTCGCAATAACCTGCTCAGTAACGCTCACTTTGGGCTCAGCCAGGGCCACTCAGCTCCTGACCTCATTACAGCCTTGGTTCAAATATGGACAAAAGGGCTGAACTCAAGAGGTGAGGCGAGAGTGACTTCCCTTGACATCAAGGCAGCAATTGACCGAGTATGGCATCAAGGAGCCCTAGCAAAACTGAGGTTAATGGGAATCAGGGGGAAAACCCTCCGCTGGCTGGAGTCATACCTAGCACAAAGGAAGATGGTTGTGGTTGTTGGAGGTCAATCATCTGAGCTCCAGGACATCACTGCAGGAGTTCCTCAGGGTAGTGTCCTCGGCCCAACCATCTTTAGCTGCTTCATCAATGACCTTCCTTCAATCATAAGTTCATAAGTGGGGATGTTCGCGGATGATTGCACAATGTTCAGCACCATTCATGACTCCTCAGATACTGAAGTAGTCCGTGTCGAAATGCAGCAAGACCTGGACAATATCCAGGCTTGGGCTGATAAGTGGCAAGTACATTGGCGCCATACAAGTGCCAGGCAATGACCATCTCCAACAAGAGAGAATCTAACCATCTCCCCTTGACATTCAATGTCATTACCATTGATGAATCCCCCACTATCAACACCTCGGGGTTACCATTGACCAGAAACTGAACTGGAATAGCCATATAAATACCGTGGCTACAAGAGCAGGTAAGAGGCTTCGAAACCTGAGGCGAGTAACTCACCTCCTGACTCCCCAAAGCCTGTCCACCATCTACAAGGCACAAGTCAGGAGTGTGATGGAATACTCTCCACTTGCCTGGATGGGTGCAGCTCCAACAACACTCAAGAAGCTCAACACTAACCAGGACAAAGCAACCCGCTTGATTGGCACCCCATCTACAAACATTCACTCCCTCCACCACCGGCGCACAGTAGCAGCAGTGTATGCCATCTATAAGATGCACTGCAGCAATGCACCAACGCTCCTTCGACAGCACCTTCCAAACACACGACCTCTACCAACTAGAAGGACAAGGGCAGCAAATACATGGGAACACCACCACCTGCAAGTTCCCCTCCAGGTCACACACCATCCTGACTTGGAACGAAATCGCCGTTCCTTCACTGTCGCTGGGTCAAAATCCTGGAACTCCCTTCCTAACTGTGGGTATACCTACCCCAAATGGACTGCAGCGGTTCAAGAAGGCAGCTCACCACCACCTTCTCAAGGGCAATTAGGGAAGTGCAATAAATGCTGGCCTGGCCAGCGTCACCCACATCCCATGAATGAATAAAAAAAAAAGTGGAATTGAAGCCCAAGATCAGCCATCATCATACTGAATGGCGGAGCAGGCTCGATGGGCTATATGGTCCACTTCTGCTCCGATTTCTTGGCAGAGAGTCATAGAGTCATACAGCATAGAAACAGACCCTTCGGCCCGCCGCGTCCATTCCGACCATCATGCCAATCTATACTAATCCCATCTGCCTGCATTAATTCCATATCCCTCTGTACCTTACTCATTCAAGTACCTGTTCAGATGCCTCTTAAATGTCGCTACTGTTCCTGCCTCCACCACCTCCTCAGGCAGCTCATTCCAGATACCCACTATTCTTTGTGTGCAAAATTTACCCCTTTGATCCCCTTTACACCTCCTCCCTCTCACCTTAAATCTATGCCCTCTAGTTTTAGTCACCCCTACCATGGGAAACAGGCTCTGGCTATCTACCATATCTATGCCTCTCATAATTTTATATACCTCTATCATGTCCCCTCTCAGCCTACTTCGCTCCAGGGAAAACAGACCCAGCCTATCCAATCTCTCTTTGTAACTCAAGCCCTCCAAACCAGGCAACATCCTTGTGAATCTTTTCTGCACTCTCTCGAGCTTAATCACATCTTTCCTGTGGTGCGGAGACCAGACCTGCACACAGTACTCCAAATGCGGCCCAACCAACGTTATGTACAACTGTAACATGACATCCCAACTCTCAGACTCAATGCTTCGGCCGATGAAGGCAAGTATGCCATATGCCTTCTTCACCACCCTGTCTACCTGTGTTGCCCCTTTCAGGGAATTATGTACGTGCACCCCAAGGTCTCTCTGTTCAACAACACTCCCCAGGGCACTGCCATTCACTGTATATGTCCTGCCCTGGTTTAACTTCCCAAAATGCATCACTTCACAATTGTCTGCATTAAATTCCATTTGCCACTCCCTTGCCCAGTTTCCCAGTTGATCTATATCCTGTTGCAACCTTAGACAACCATCTTCACTGTCCACGAAACCACCAATTTGGTGTTATCTGCAAACTTACTAATTATGCCCCTTAGATTCACATCCAATTCATTAATATATATGACAAACGACAGAGGGCCCAGCACTGATCCCTGCGGCACACCACTGGTCACTGGCCTCCAATCTGATAAACAATCCTCCACTGCCATCCTCTGCCTCCAATCGCCAAGCCAGTTTTCTATCCAATTTGCAAGCTCACCCTGGATCCCATGTGTTCGTACCTTATGGACCAGCCTACCATGCAGGCCTTGCTAAAATCCATGGAGACAATGTCCATCGCCCTGCCCTCATCAATCCTCTTGGTCACCTCCTCCGAAAACTCAATCAAATTCATGAGACATGATTTCCCACGCACAAAGCCATGCTGACTGTCCCTAATCAGACCATGCCTTTCCAGATGCATTTCAATCCTGTCTCTCAGAATCTCTTCCAATAACTTTCCCACCACTGATGTAAGGCTCACCGGGTTGTAGTTCCCTGGCTTATTCCTGATGCCCATCTTAAATAAAGGCACAACATTAGCTATCCTCCAGTCTTCTGGTACCTCACTCGTGGCCAACGATGATGCAAAAATCTCTGCCAGGGCCCCAGCAATCTCCTCCCTTGCTTCCCAGACCATCCTCGGATACACCTGGTCAGGCCTTGGGGATTTATCCACCTTAATGCGCTTCAAAACCTCCCACACCTCCTCCTTTGTAATGTTGATATGCTCCAGGATATCGGTGTTCCCTCCCTTGAACTCACTAGCTTCCATGACCTTCTCCACAGTATATCCTCTCTTTGCTTTTATAATTTCCTTTCTTACTTCACCTCTGCACTATCTATTCCCCTCTAGGCTTTCTAAAGTATTCAGATTTTTGTGATAGTCATTAGCTTTCTTTTTCTGCCTTAACTTACTTGGTATGCTTCTAGATAACCAAGAGGCTCCTTTTTTGGCAGTACCACCCTTTATCTTTGTGGTCTCTGTAGTATCTCGCTTTTGAATGTCTCCCACTGGTTTGCCACTGATCTTCCTTCGAGTCGCTGTATCCAGTCCACTTTCGCCAGGTCACCTCTCAGTTTCTTAAAATTTGCCTTCCTCCAATTCAGAACTTTTACACCTGTTTTATTTTTGTCCTTTTCCATGATTATGCAAGAACTTACTGTATCTCCAAAATGGTCACCCATTGTTATTTCATCCTCTTGCCCAGCTTCGTTAGTGAAGACTAAATCTCGAACTGTGCCCTCTTTCGTTGGGTGTGTTATGTGCTGGCTAAAAAGTTCTCTTGTAGTTCAAGAATTTTATCCCCTCTGTGCCCTTCACACTGTTTGTATCTCGGTTGATATTGGGGTAGTTGAAATCCCCAACTATTATTGCTCTATAGATCTTGCACTCAGAAATTTGTCTTAATATTTGTTCTCCTACCTGTGTCTATAGTACACATCTAGTAGTGTGGCTGCCCCTTTTTTATTTCTGATCTCCACCCAAATGGCCTCATTGATGATTCATTTAGCATATCATCCCTCCTCAAAGCTGTTACTGATTCCTTAACAAATAATGCTACACCCCTCCTTTTTTATCTCCCTCTCCATCCTGCCTGAAAACTCTATATCCAGGGATGTTGAGTTGCCATTCTAAGTCCCTCCTGAAGCCAAGTTTCCACTATAGCAACGATATCATGTTGCCTTGTGTCGATTTGTGCTCTCAGTTCATCGGCTTTATTTACTTCACTTCTTGCATTTAAATAAATGCCCTTTAACACTGCCAAATTCCTGTGCTGCACACTTTTTCACCCTTGGTTCTTCTGTGTTTCAGAGTCACTCACTAATTTTCTGCCTCTGGTTCCCTGCCCTGAAATTGTCCTATCTAAGACTGCATTCGGGTTCCCATCCCCCTGCCACACTAGTTTAAACCATCCTCAACAGCACTAGCAAACCTGCCTGCAAGGATATTTGTCCCAGTCCTTTTCAGGTGCAGATCGTCCGGTTTGTACAGGTCCCACGGTCACCAGAACTGGTTCCAATGCCCCAGAAATCTGAAGCCCTCCCACCTGCACCATCTCTCCAGCCACACATCCATTTGGTGTATTTTTCTATTTCTATACTTGCTAGCACGTGGCCTTCGGAGTAATCCGGAGATTACTACCATTGAGCTCCTGCTTGCTAATCTTGTTCCTAGCTGCCTAAACTCAGCCTGCAGGACCTCATCCCTTCTTCTTCCTATATTGTTGGTACTAATGTGGACCATGACTTCAAGCTGTGCTCCCTCACACTCTAGAATGTCCTGTAGCCGCTCGGTGATATCCATGACCCTTGCACCAGGGATGCAACACACCTTCCTGGAATCTCATGGTCATGAATCAGCTGCAGCAGATGCCAGGGGATTAAAACCTCAGCATATCCAAGGGTCACTGATCAGCAGAGGGATCCTGGTAATTTCCCCACCATATCCCCTGGTAACTGATTCCTGTTGTAACTGACCAGACCAAGAATTGATCTCTTTGGTTTTGCAAGGCACCAGTCAGTGTGTTTACTCTCTGTGCACCAGGGGAGACCATATTATAACTGCACATTTATGAATGAACATGAGCATTTTGTTTTTGTGTTTATTTATCGAACTCTTCAGATATGGACTGCTGAAATTATTACGGATAGTCGGTGCAAAGTCTTATTACTATCGTGAAGTTCTGTCACATTGTATTCCATCGCAGAATGTAGTTTATTCTACCCATGTATCCACCATATTTATATTCCTGCTCCTATCCTGTTGTATAATGTTCCTGTTTTTCCTCTTCCTTACAGTTAACTTAGTGACGATTGTGATCCTGTCTCGGGGAAAGTGTGGTCTCTCCAAATGTGTCACTCGTTACTTGGTGGCCATGGCAGCGGCGGATCTACTGGTCATTATCTTCGATCTGATACTGAGGCAAATTCCCATTAGTTATCATAGAATGTTTCGATTTCTGTTTGATATTCCAGTGTGTAATATCCACGCTGTCCTACTTTATGCAGCAACGGACTGTTCTGTCTGGTTCACCGTCGCTTTCACCTTTGATCGATTTGTGGCCATTTGCTGCCAGAAAATGAAAACTAAATATCGCACTGAGAAATTGACAGCTGTGATTATTGGAACAATGTCTGTGTTGTTCTGTGTGAAGAATATTTTCTGGTACTTCATGCTTTCAAGCAGCTATACCCTTTTTCGAGCCCCCTGGCTCTGCATTATTCCCTGGAGTGTTCTGCTTTCACCAGTATGGGCAGCAATTGAATTGTTGCATTATATTTTCACCCCATGTGTACCATTTATTCTGATTCTGATGCTCAATGTTTTAACTGTCAGGCACATTCTCGTGACCATCAGAATTCGCAAGAGACTTCGGGACCGGGTCAGTGGGGAGAGTCACAGTGATCCAGAGACAGTGAACAGAAGAAAATCAATCACTTTACTTTTTATAATATCGGGAAATTTTATCCTTCTATGGGTTCTGTTCCTGGTGACTACAATTTACGCACGAATTGCTCTGCTGGGCCTGACTGATTCTGATAGCCCGTCACCCATTGTCGACCACCTTGCGGTTATGCTTCAGCTCCTGAGTTGCTGCACAAACACTTTTATTTACGCTGTGACCCAGAGTAAGTTTAGAGAGGAACTGAAGAATGGGGTGAAATATCCCTTCACTGTCCTTTCTAAGAAGATAAAATAACGAGGAAAATGGAAGATTTTCACACATAAGCCACACATGAACCCAGCCTCTCTCCACTCAGTCTCTGCACTCAGGTTGTTTTAAAGACAAACTGAGATGATTAGATTGAGTTTGCATTTAATGTAAGGTACCTTTTGTAAACGTAGAACAACTGCCTTATGCAGAAAATCCTTTAAGATAATAATACATTGAGAATAAAATTAAACTAATCTGGAACATCTCCTGTGATCACTTCCACTGTCTCTGTTTTACTGGATAAACCCACACCTTCCCACTTTATCTCTCTCAGCATCCTCCACAGTGGTCATCGAGGTACTCGGTGATCGCTCATTCCGAGCTTCAATCCCAATTGTCCCATCCTAATCTTTCACCGAATCTCCCACCAAGTGCACCCGCTGAGGGCTAATCTTCCAATATCTTTCTCGTCCAACTCACCCCTCCCACTGCTGATCCTATGGACTCAGCCAGTGGATCAGCTCTCACCACCCCTCTACACATCTCCCATCAGAATGTCCGTTCAAGGCCCTTTCCATCCATGAAGATATTGTGGATGATTGCATCGACATCATGGCCTCAATGGAAACTTGGCTGAGGGGTGATAACACTTTCCCCCTAAATGAAGCCTCCCCTCCTGGCTAGACCTTCCACCACAATCCCCATGAAGATTAAGGTGGTGGCAGTGTGGCACTTATCACCAGTTCACACCTTGGCCTGAGCCCCTACTCAAAAAGAACAAATAACAAAGAACAGCACAGCACAGGAACAGGCCATTCGGCCCTCCAAGTCTGCACTGATCTTGATGCCTGTCTAAAACCTTCTACACTTCCGGGGACCGTATCCCTCTATTCCCATCCGATTCATGTATTTGTCAAGATGCCTCTTAAACGTCGCTATCATGCCTGTTTCCACCACCTCCACCGGCAGCAAGTTACAGGCACTCACCACCCTCTGTGCCTCACACATCCCCTCCAAACCTTGCACCTTGCTCCTTAAACCCATGTCCCCTATAACCGACCCCTCCACCCTGGGAAAAAGCCTCTGACCATCCACTCCGTCCATGCCACTCACAATCCTGTAAACCTCTATCTTGTCGCCTTTCCCCCTCCTCTGACACTTTCTCCTTCTGCTCCACCCTTCTCACCTCTCAATCAAAATCCCCATTCTCTACCGACCTCCCAAGTGCGATGAAAATATTCTCACTGAGATATCTTCATTGCTTTGCTCCCTCAGCCTCTGCATTGAATGACATTTCTCCTCGGTGATTTCAATCTCCATCTCAACTCATCAATCTCTCCCTTCTCTGAGTATATTGCTGTCCAATCTTCCCTTAATCTTTCCATCCATGAAAACTTCCCAATTTATCTTCACGGTGACAACCTTGACCATGCCATCTCACGTGGTCTCGCTTCAATAACAGATAAAGAAGGCAATCTCTGATCACTTCCTTGTATCACTCTCCCCCCACATCCGCCTCCCAAAGCCCAACCCTACCTCCGTCTGTATCCACCCCTGGAAAAAAGACCATCCAAAATTCACTTCATTTTCCACAACATTTCCACAATATTGATTTGCTTGACTGCACCCCTCACATCTATCTTTGAAGACCGAGCTCCAAATAAATCCATTGCTCTCTCTCATTCTGGTCATTTCCTCTGGTACGGCTCTCATCTCAGCCCCTATCATTCCAAGGGATGTAGAATTGAAAAGATATGACAGACAACTTGTTTAGCAACACAGCCAGGTCACATAAAACTCTATTGGGTCCTGTTCTCATCTGCTGAAACTGTTCAATATTCCTGGATCATCCTGCAATGAGAAGATAACCCCCGCATTCTATTCTCTACTTCACACCGACTTCTTGAACTTCACTCCACTGTCTCTCCACCCTCACCTCCAACAGTAAGTGTGAGGAGCTCATGGATTTCTTTGTCACTAAGATGAGACGATCCAATCAGCTACCTCTGCCAGTTCCCTTCCTTCCCCTAGCCCACTGGGCCAAATTTCGTCTAAAGCTTCTCCCATTCCTAACTCTGATCTCACATCTTTCTCTAGTTTCTCTCCTATCTCCCCTCGTGCCCTCACTGAGCTCATCTTGTCCTTCAGAACTATTCTCACTAAGCTGCTGTTCACCCAACTTCCCCTCCTGGTCCCCATGTGATCTGACATTGTTAACAGTTCCTTCTCTTCCGGTTCCATCTCTCTCTCTCCTCTAAATCTGCCATCATCAACCCTCTCCTCAAAGAAACAAGTCTTGTCCCCTCCATCTTTGCAAACTTCCACTCCATTTCCAAAATCTCTTTCCTCTCCATAGTCTTTGAACGTGTTGTCACTTCCCAAATCCGTGCCCGTCTTTCTCGGAACTCCATGTTTAAATCTCTCCAATTAACTTTCCTCTTCTGCCACAGTCACAAAATGGTCCTTTACAAAGTCACAATAACATTCCATGTGACAGTGACAAAGGTTATCTATCCCTCCTTGTCCTTCTCGATCTGTCTGCACACTTTTGAACACACCGGACCCCTCCAATGTCTCTCCACTGTTGTCTGACTGGTTAGGACTGAACTCACCTGTTTCCATTCTTATTTATCTAATCATTGCTGGAAATACCATGGTATTGTCAGTCAACTGGGAATTATAATTTTGAAAGGTTATGAAACGCTCTGCTAATTCTAAGGGACAAGTTGCAGTTGTGATTGGGGCCAATTGATCAGTTAATGCTTTGAAATCTCCAGAGCTAAGGGACATGGAAGTGGCCTCAGTAACCTCCTCCTCAGCAGGAATGGACAGCCCTGGATTCCTTTCTCCCTTTCTCTCAGGTCTACCCTGTCTCCTCTGTGTTGTCATTAACTTAGCAGGACAGACATAAAAAGCTCTCCTTCCCTTTCGTCATCCTCCTCTGAGGACTCCTGTCCTGTCTCAGTATATCCCATGTGATACTCTGCTTTTGTGACGGCTGCTACAGCGGCCTGCTGCTTCTGCATCTGGTTCCACAGTCACAGAATGTTGGACCTGCACTGTGCATTGGTCTGTCTCTCGGTCGGGTCACTCCTGTAGCTCTCTAAGGACTCTCCATGATTCCTCTAACTTCTGGGTTAACTGGGTGTTTTCCTGCATGAGAGTGACAATATGCCTCTCCGCCAACTCTAACCTCTGCTGAGCTGCCCCAGCCCGGACAGCATTAAGCACCTGTTCCTCAGAGTGGCAGTAGAGGATGCTAGCTGATTTTGTAACATTTCCAGCAGTTTCTGCTGCTGCTGGATCAGTTCACTTTGAGCTACCATCTGTTTCGCCTGTGACTGCACCACTTCCTCATTGCACTGCACACAGTGTGATTCTGCGAGTGTGATGAGATTTAAAGCCCTGTCACTCTTCCAACATTTATCCAAGACCTGCACCTGGGTAAACTCGACTATTTCTTTATATAGGAACGTAGGAGCAGGAGTAGGCCATTTAGCCCATTGAGCCTGCTCCGCAATTCAACATGATTAAGGCTGATCATCCACTTCAATGCCTTTTTCCCACACTATACCCATATCCCTTTATATCATTAGTATTTAGAAATCTATCAATCTGTACTTTAAACATACTCAATGACTGAGCTTCCACAGCCCTCTGGGGTAGAGAATTCCAAAGATTCACAACCCTCTAAGTAAAGAAATTTCTCCTCATCTCTGTCCGAAGTGGCTTCCCCCTTATTTTGAAATTGTGTCCCCTGGTTCTAGACTCCCCAACCAAGGGAAACATCTTAACTGCATCTACCCTGTCTATCCCTTGATATATTTTGTAGGTTTCAATGAGATCACCTCTCATTCTTCGAAACTCTATAGAATACAATCCCAGTTTCCCCAATTTCTTTTCATAGGACAGTCCCACTATCCTGAGAACAAATCTGATGAACCTTCCCAGGGCACCTTCCCTTGCAATCGCAGGAGGTGTAATACCTGCCCATTTACCTCCTCTCTCCTCACTATCCCAGGCCCCAAACACTCCTTTCAGGTGAAGCAGCGATTTACTTGTACTTCTTTCAATGTAGTATACTGTATTCGCTGCTCACAGTGTGGTCTCCTCTACATTGGGGAGACCAAGCGCAGACTGGGTGACCGCTTTGCGGAACATCTCCGCTCAGTCCGCAAGCAGGACCCTGAGCTTCCGGTTGCTTGCCATTTCAACACTCCCCCCTGCTCTCATGCTCACATCTCTGTCCTGGGATTGCTGCAGTGTTCCAGTGAACATCAACGCAAGCTCGAGGAACAGCATCTCATCTACCGATTAGGCACACTACAGCCTGCCGGACTGAACATTGAGTTCAATAATTTCAGAGCATGACAGCCCCCCACTTTACTTTCATTTTTAGTCAATTTTTCTTCCTTTTTTTTGCATTCCTTTTTACATTTTTTGCATTTATTTCATTTCATCTCAGTTTGTTCAGTTTGCTTACCCACTGTTTTTTTCAGGTTGTTTTTCTTCAGGTTTGCACTTGCTGCTGTTCTATATTCAGTATATTCACACCTAATCTGTACTAATGCTTTGTCTTTCAACACACCATTAACATATTGTTTGCCTTTGCTCCGTGACCTTTTGGTCAGCTATGTGGCCTGGTCCAATCTGCACCTTCTCCTTTGTTATCTCTTGCCCAACCCCCACCTCACTTGTTTATAATCTGTGACTTTTCTAATATTTGTCAGTTCCGAAGAAGGGTCACTGACCCGAAACGTTTTAACTCTGCTTCTCTTTCCACAGATGCTGCCAGACCTGCTGAGTGAATCCAGCATTTCTTGTTTTTGTTTCTGATGAACCTTTGTTGCACTCCTCTATGGCAATAGTATCCTTCCTCAGGTAAGGGGATCTAAATTGTACACAATGCTCCAGGTGTGGTCGAACCAAGGTTCTATAAAAGTGAAGTAAGATTTCACTACTCCTGTACTCAAATCCTCTTGCGATAAAGGCTAACACACCATTAGCCTTCCTCATTGCTTCCTGTACTGCACGTTAGCTTTCAGTGACTTATTGACAAGGACACCCAGTCTCTTTGTACATCTGCACTTTCTAATCTCTTACCTCTTCAGAAATACACCACATCTGTTCCTTCTACCAAAATGGATAACCTCACATTTTTCCACATTATATTCCATCTGCCACATTCTTGCCCACTGATTAAGTCTGTTCATCTTCCTCACAACACACTTTCCCACTTAGTTTTGTGTCATCTGCGAATTTGGAAATATTACATTTGCTCCCCACATCCAAATCATTGAGATATATTGTGAACAGCTGGGGCCCAAGTACTGATCTTATGGTACCCACTAGTCACAGCCTGTCAATGTGAGAATGACCCTTTATTTCTACTCTCTGATTTCTGCCTGTTAACCAATCCTTAATCCATGCCAGTGTATTACCTCTTATCCCATGTGCTTTAATTTTGCTAACCTGTGGGTGACTTCATCAAAAGCTTTCCGAACGGAATGTGCTCATGTTTTTGTCTGCACTCTTCTAACAGGGATTGGATATTGTCTAGATTACAATTAGTGACTAACTTTACCTCATATGTTTCCCAGAAACCCTTCTTTACATTGGCCTTTCACCACATAGCTTGTATTTTAAAGAGACACCACTGGGTCAGTTTAATCCACCACCCTTCCTAAGAGATTATCCCCGTAAGAATTATCACGATGTTCCTACATTTGTGAAACTTGCTTCAACTCTCTCGGTTTATGTGCTCGTCAAAGTCCCAGGTGTCAGCATCACTTGCAAGATCTGGGGTTTGCTTTAATTTAATTCTAAGACTTGGGTCAATTACAACTACAGTCGAAGTTGGGAGAGCAGATCTAAAAGGGACTTACAGCTCAGACTAGCGAGAAAACCACACGGGTACGAGGGTACTTTCACAAGCTTTACAGACTTTATTACGTTTTCTGCAATAAGCACAAAACCGTGATACTTAGCAAAGGGCAGTGGTGAGCAATTGTGTTCACGATGGAACACCGGTCCTCAACCTCCGGTTAACTGCGATGCCTTGTCTCTTGATTGAAGTCTATCTTCTGTCTTCGTTTGGATGATGATGCGTGCTTTTGGGGTCTTCCAAGTTCTTACTTTATACACCTTTCCCAGCTTGGTTCTGTGCCATATTAGGTAAAACCCCATTTCTGTTCATCTGATTGGTCAGTCATTAACTAACTGCCCTTCCATGATGGTACTTTGACCTTGTTTAGGTCATTGTCATTGTCATTCAGGGGGCTCCAGATTCATGTTTCTTTGCTGTATATTCATCAACAATGATCACTGAATGAGATTGATATGCGCTTGTCCTGTTTCACAGCGATTTATTTGACTTGTTTACAGTCTTGGAAATATTCAGCAGGTCTGGCAGCATCTGTGGAGAGAGAAGCAGTGTTAACGTTTCAGGTCTGTGACCAGACATCAGAATAGTGAGTCTGTCCCTTAAAAAGAAAGAAAAAAGAAAGCAGAATTCTGTAGTACAGAGGGAACTGGGTGTCCTCAGACATGAAACACAAAATGTCAGCATGGAGGTACAGCAATTAATTAGGAAGGCAAATAGAATGTTGGCCGCTGTTACAAGGGGCTGGAGTATAAAAGTAGGGAGGTCTTATTACAACTGTACAGGGCATTGGTGAGACTGCAGCTAGAGTACTGTGTACAGTTTTGGTCACCTTATTTGAGGAGGGACATGCTTACATTGGAGACAGTTCAGAGAAGGTTCACGAGACTGATTCCTGGGATGAAGGTGTTGTCTTAAGGGAAAGATTGAGCAGGTTGGGCCTATACTCATTGGAGTTTTGAAGAATGAGAGGTGAACTCATTGAAACATATAAGATTCTGAGGGTGTTTGACGGGTTAATGGTGAGAGGATGTTTCCCCTCATGGGGGGATCTAGAACATAGTTTCAGAAGAAAGTGTCACCCATTTAAGATGGAGATGAGAAGGAATTTCTTCTCACAGAGTGTTTGTGATACTTTGGAATCTTTGAAGGCAGACTCATTGAATATATTCAAGGCTGAGGTAGATTTTTGAACTATAGGGGACCCAAGGGTTTTGGGGAAGAGACAGGAAAGTGAAGTTGAGGCCAAGACTCAGATCAGCCATGATCTTATTGAATGGAGGAGCAGGCTTCAGGGACCATGTGGCCTAAACCTGCTCCTATTTCTTATGTTCTTCTGTTCACAGCAATGTGATCATGATCACATGACCTGTTTTAATGATGTATGTTGAGAGATAAATATTGTCTTGAACACCGGGGAGAACTGTTCTGCTCTTCTTCAAATATGCAACAATGAGAGGGGAAATTCACGAATCCTGCACTCACAGCTGGGAGACACACTCAGAGGGAGTACTTTTGAGAGACGATGGTTACAAAACTGGACTGCTGATTTTCCACTTTGAAGCACGAGTGTATTTAATCCTTATGTTCTCACTATAATAGGATCATGGAAGATATGTTTTAGACAATTCCCAAACCAAAACATGAGCAAACAAACAAAGGTGAGTGTTTTGTGCAGGAGAAATGAGCTTCTATGTATAGATGCCATCAGTAAGTATCTACCTTCATTACCAAGAGGCTGTTAAAGTTGCACAAGTACAGACTACTAAGTGCCTGAAAGTAAAATACTTTCTGTTGCAGTGTAGGCCGGTAAAAATAGGAATGTGGGAAATAGGAGCAGGAGTAGGGAATTCGGAGCCTCGAGCCTTTTCCACCATTCAACGAGATCATGGCTGATCTTCTACCTCAACACATTTCCCACACCATCCCCATATCCCTTGATATCTTTAATATCTAGAAATCGAGTGATGCTGTCTTGAACATACTCAATGACTGAGCCTCCACCACCATTTGGGGTAGAGACTTCCAAAGATTCACCCTCTGAGTGACGAAATTCCTCCAGATCTAAGTCCCAAATGGGCTACCTCATATTCTGAGAATGTGTCCCTTTGTTCTAGACTCCCCCACAACCAGGGAAAACATCGTTCCTGCATCTGCCCTGTCGAGCCTTGTAATAATTTTGTATGCTTCAATGAGATCACCTCTCATTCTTCTAAACTCGAGAGAAAATAGATTAGATTAGAGATACAGCACTGAAACAGGCCCTTCGGCCCACCGAGTCTATGCCGAACATCAACCACCCATTTATACTAATCCTACACTAATCCCATATTCCTACCAAACATCGCCACCTGTCCCTATATTTCCCTACCACCTACCTACACTAGTGACTATTTTTAATGGCCAATTTACCTATCAACCTGCAAGTCTTTTGGCTTGTGGGAGGAAACCGGAGCACCCGGAGTAAACCCACGCAGACACAGGGAGAACTTGCAAACTCCACACAGGCAGTACCCGGAATCGAACCCGGGTCCCTGGAGCTGTGAGGCTGCGGTGCTAACCACTGCGCCACTGTGCCGCCTCCTCAATATTTCCTTATAGCACAATCCCACCATCCCAGGAATCAGTCTGGTGAACCTTTGTTGCACTCCCTCTATGGTAAGTATCTCCTTCCATAGGTAAGGCGACCAGATCTGGACACAATACACCAGCTACAGTCTCACCAAGGCTCTGTATAATCTTTGTACCTGTATTCAAATCCTCTTTCAATAAAGGCCAACATACCATGTGCCTTCGCAATTGCTTGTAGCATCTTTATGTTAGCTTTCAGTGACTCATGAACTAGGCCACCCAGGAGCCTTTGGATATCAACACTTGCCAATCTCTCACCATTTAAGAAATACTCTTCATTTTGGTTTTTCCTACTAAAGTGGATAACTTCACATGTTTCCACATTATATTCCATCTGCCATGTTCACTTAGCCTGTCTAAATCCCCTTGAAACCTTTTTGCATCCTCCTCACAACTCACATGCCCACTTAGTTTTGTGTCATTGGCAAACTTGGAAATATTACATTTAGTCTCCTCATCCAAATCATTGATATAGATTGTGAGTAGCTGGGGCCAAGCACTGACCCTTGTGGTACCCCACTAGTCACAGCCGGCCAAGCTGAGAATGACCCATTTATTCCTACTCTCTGTTTTCTATCTGTTAACCAATTCTCAATCCTTGAAATTAAATCACCCCCAATCTCATGTGCTCTAACTTTCCTTACTCCCCTCCTGTGTGGGACCTGATTGAAAACCTTCTGAAAATCCAAATACACCACCTCCACTGGTTTCCCCTTATCTATTCTGGTGGTTACATCCTCAAAAACTCCAACAGATTTCTCAGACATGATTTTCCTTTCATAAATCCATGTTGATCCTGCCCAATTATTTTCTAAGTGTCCTTTAAAATAGATTCAAGCAATTTCCCTAGTACTGACGTCAGGCTCACAGGTCTGTAGTTCCTGGTTTTCTCTTTCCCTCCTTTCCTAAATAGTGGCGTTGCATTTGCTACCTTCCAATCTGCAAGAACTGTTCCAAAATCTATAGAATTTTGGAAGATGATCACCAACACATCCACTATCTCTACAGCCACCTCTTTCAACATTGTGGGATGTAAATCATCAAGTCCAGAGGAGTTACCAACTTTCAGTCCCATTAATTTCTCCAGTACTTTTTTTTACGAATATGATTTTTTTCAGTTCCCCATTCTCACTAGTACCTTGGCTCTGTAGAACTTCTGGGAGGCTTTTTGTATTTTCCTCCATGAAGACAGACACAATGTATTTGTTTAGTTTTTTTGCCAATTCGTTATTGCCCATTATAAATTTCCCTGTCTCTCCCTGTGATGGGCCAACATGTGTCTTTGTTAATCTTTTCCTTTTTACATGACTATAAGAGCTTTTACACTCCATTTTTATGTTCCTCACTAGTTTACTTGCATATTCTATTTTCCCTTTCTTGATCAGTTTCTTGGTCCTCCTTTCATGAATTCTAAAATGCTTCCAATCCTCAGGCTTACTGTTTTTTGGCAATATTGCAGGCCTCTTCCTTTGGCCTCATGCAAAATTGTGAGGCTGTGGTGCTAACCACTGTGCCACCCAGTTGGAAAACAAGCATTAATTCTTTAAGTGCTACCCATTGCCTGTCCACTGTCATACCTTTTAATGGAAAGATTTGGACCAAAAGGGAAATAAAATCTACATTCACTACCCATCAGCTTGTCCATAGCAGCTTTCAAGGCTTCGAGCTGATTTGTTGGTACTGTGTCTGCATCACTCACTACTCCTGTAACTCCTGAAAGGACAAAGACGTTAAAAATCTTACAAGGAGACAGAATATGCTAACTTCAAAAGATTACACAACAGACAGTTTATATGAAATTAAATTTCAATTACAACAAAAGCTTTTCATTACAGCCCCTGGAATTATGCTGCGTAAATCATTTCTCACAGACAAAGAACAGTACAGCACAGGAACAGGCCATTCACCCCTCCAAGCCTGCGCCGATCTTGATGCCTGTCTAAACTAAAACCTTCTGTACTTCCAGGGTCCGTATCCCTCTATTCCCATCCTATTCATGTATCTGTCGAGATGCCTCTTAAACGTCGCTATCGTACCTGCTTCCACCACCTCCACCGATAGCAAGTTCCAGGCACTCACCACCCTCTGCGTAAAAAACGTGCCTCGCACCTCCCCTCTAAACTTTGCCCCTCGCACCTTAAACCTATTTCCCCTCGGAACTGACTCTTCCATCCTGGGAAAAAGCTTCTGACTATCCACTCTATCCATGCTACTCAAAACTTTGTAAACCTCTATCATGTTGTCCCTCCACCTCCGTTGTTCCAGTGAAAACAATTCGAGTTTATCCAACTTCTCCTCATAGCTAATGCCCTCCAGACCAGGCAACATCTTGGTAAACCTCTTCTGTACTCTCTCCAAAGCCTCCACATCCTTCTGGTAGTGTCCAGGGTCCCAATGGTAGATAACCACAGAATACCAGGATCCTTTAGGTTAATAAATGTGTTGGAGTCGGGGAAGGATGCAGAGCAGGACAGTTGGGTATGTTAAGTGCTGATGGAGAAATTTGGAAGCCCAACATGGGATTGAGTCTGCCATAGAGTCTTACAGCACAGAAGGAGCTCATTCCGCCCATCATGTCTGTGCTGGCTCTTTTAAAGAACTATCCAATAAGTCCCACTCTGTTGCTTCTTCCCCTCAGTCTGCACATTTCATTTTTTCAAGTATTTATCCAGTTCCCTTTTGAAACTTGTTGTCTAATCTGTGTGGCACAAATTTAAATATTAAATCAACCTCAAAAGGAACCTGTGAAATGGGTCAATAAAATTACATTTGTATAAAATTATCCTTATTTGGTTGCCCAGCACAGTGGGAGTCGAAGTTGCTTCACACACTGAAGCAAGAGCTTTTTGCTCATGTCTGCCTGTCATAATTTTTTCTCAAGGAATTGGATGATTCTCTGTAGTTTAATTTATGGGATAGCTGTCTGTTTTTCTCCACCAGAGTTTGGCATTCCTACCTTTTTTGTCTGGAACTGGGATGAATACAGACCAGGCTGCCCAACTTCCCTTGCTGAAGAGAACTAATTGAGGCCAAATTACACTGGAATCAAGGCACTGAGTCTCGGTATCTTCAACTTCAGCACTAAGCTGGGGGCTGGTTTACTTCCATAAAAATGTTCATGAAACAACATTAGATGGGTTTTCAAATTATTTTAATTTGAATTAATAGATAATTCAAACTTGCTCAACTCAAATGAAGTGTTGATTCTATTGAGAAGCTTCTATTAAAACTCAGCACTGTCTGCAATTGGAAGGTTTTTGGATTTTATTTAGGGAGTTAGAAAGTAAACAGACTAAAGTTAAACACGAGACAGTGCAAGACAATATTATATCAATAGCATTATCATTGCTAATATCAAAAAATATATAGTTTTAAAGAAGATTATAGCTGAATAATTTGGAAAAGCATGAAGTGGCTATTCAGTTTGTGAAGTCTCGGCTGTCGGCACGTACAGTTAGTTTCACATTCATTTTTGTTTTAGCACAGTGCTGCTATCAGAGCCTTCAGAATAAAGGTCACTGAAATCATTGGACAGACATTTCAAAAAAGTTAGTGAGTGTCAACCAGCTCATCATTGAAATTCAGAATAAATGTTGTGCTTGCTGCAGCCATTTATCTGGTTGTGGGAATGTATAGTGGCAGCGTGTTCATATCATTAAGCTAGTAACCTGGTGCTCCAGGGTGATATCCTGGGGAAATGGATTCAAAACCCACTCTTGCAACTAATTGAATTTAATTAATTTTAAAAAATCGAATTAAATGTTAGTTTAAGTCATGAAGCCAATATTGATTTTTGTAAAATCCCATCTGATTGACTAATATCCTTTGGAGAAGGAAATCTGCCGTCATTACCTGGTCTGGCCTATATGTGATTCCAGACCCACAGCAACAGGATTGATTCTTCACTGCACTCGGCAATAGCTTAGTAAGCTACTCAGTTGTCAATGACACCTTCCATCACTTTGCTAATGATCAAGAGTGGACTAGTAGGGCCATAATTGGCCGGGTTGGATTTGTCTTTCTTTTTGTGTACAGGATATGCCTGGTAAATTTTCCACGCTGTCGGGCAGATGTCAGTGTTGAAGCTATAATGGAACAGCTTGGCTAAGAGCATGGCTAGTTCTGGAGCACAAGTCTTCTTAACTACAGAAGGAATTTTGTCAGTGCCCATAGCCTTTGCAGTACCCAGTGCCTTCAGCTATTTTCTGATATCACGTGGATTGAATCGAATTAGCTGAAGACTGGCATCTGTGATGCTGGGGACCTCAGGAGGAGGCTGAGATGGATCATCCACTCGGAACTTCTGGCTGAAGATGGATGCAAATGCTTCAGCCTTGCCTTTTGCACTGATTTGCTGGGCTCCTCCATCATTGATGATGAGGATATTTCTGGAGCCTCCTCCAGCTGTTAGTTGTTTAATTGTCCACCACCATTGACGACTGGATGTAACAAGACTGCAGAGCTTAGATCTGATCTGTTGGTTGTGGGATTGCTTAGCTCTGATAATCGTATGCTGCTTCCACTGTTTGGCATACAAGTAGTCCTGTGTTGTAACTTCACCAGGCTGACGCCTCATTTTTAAGTATGCCTGGTGTTGCTCCTGGCATGCTCTCCTACACACTTTATTGAACCAGGCTTGGTCCCTTTGCCGGATGGTAATGGTAGAGTGAGAGATCTGCCGGGCCATGAGGTTACGGCTTGTGGTTGAATACAATTCTGCTGCTGCCATTTTTAATTGGTTGATTTTGCAAGTTGACCAGAGCTGGTGGTGAGTAATTTCTTGCCATTCGTCAATCAGCTGAGAGGAATTAAGAATCAAGTCAGACAGGCAGGACTAAAACCATTTGTAGGACAGAAAGCATCGGAGTGGCAGTTTCTGTTCCCTGAAAGCCAAAATGTTCTGCTGAAAGATCTCACTGTCCAGCACAAGAACCAACAAACACTGACCTGAAACACAACTGTGCTGGGATTCAAACCCACAACCTCTGAATGGGTTTGTTCAGCCATAAATGAGAAACACCAATGCTCACTCCATTAGGACACAGAACCAATGAGCAACAGGACACCAAAGGATTTCAGAGAAAAGCAAAATACTGTGGATTATGGAAATCTGAAATAAAAACAGAAAGTGCTGAAAATACTCAGCAGGTCAGGCAGCCTCTGTGGAGAGAGAAACAGAGTTAAAGTTTCAGGTCAGTGACCTTTCATCACAACTGGCAATGGGTAGAAACGAAATAGATTTTAAGTGGAGGTGGGGAATAACAAAAAGGGAAGGTGTGTGACAGGACAGAGGGCCAGAGAGATTAACTGACAAGGAGGTCATGGGGCAAAGGCAAAGAGAGTGTGCTAATGCTGTGGTGAAAGACAAAGCATTAGTGCAGAGAGAGTGTTAATGACCGAATAATGAACCCCCTCTAGCCAAAAGCACAAACATGAAAAAAAAACTGGAGGAACATCGGAACAGGGAAGCAGGAGTAGGCCATTCAGCCCATCAAGCCTCCCCGCCATTCAATATGATCATGGCTGATCATCCACTTCAGTACCTTTTTCCCACACTATCCCCATATCCACTTTTGTCATTGGTATTTAGAAAGCTGTCAATCTCTGATTTAAACATACTCAATGACTGAGCTTCCACAGCCCTCTGGGGTAGAGAATTCCAAATATTCACAACCTTCCGAGTAAAGAAATTTCTCCTTGTCTCTGTCCTAAGTGACTTCTCCCTTATTTTGAAATTATGTCCCCTGATTCTAGACTCCCAAAGCAGGGGAAACATCTTAGCTGTATCTACCCTGTCTATCCCTTGAAGTACTTTGTAGGTCTCAATGGGATCACCTATAATTCTTCCAAACTCTATAGAATGCAGGCCCAGTTTCATCAATCTCTCTTCATAGGACAGTCCCACCATCCCAGGAACAAGTCTGGTGAACCTTTGTTGCACTCCCTCTTTGGCAATAATATCCTTGCTCAGGTCAGGGGACGAAAACTGCAAACAGTACTCCAAGTGCAGTCTAACCAAGCTTCCAAACAATTATAGCAAGACTTCATTACTCCTGTACTCAAATCCTCTTGAGAAAAATGCTAACATACCATTAGCCTTCCTAACTGCCTGCTGCACCTGCATGTTAGTTTTCAGTGACTATTGACAAGGACACCCAGGTCCCTTTGTACATCTACTCTTTCAAATCTCTTACCATTTAAGAAATACTCTGCACATCAATTCCTCCTGCCAAAATGGATAACCTCACATTTTTCCACATTATATTCCATCTGCCACGTTCTTGCCCTCTCACTAAGTCTGTCCAAATCCCATTGAAGCCTCTATGCATCTTCCTCACAGCACACATTCCCACCTAGTTTTGTGTCATCTGCGAGCTTGGAAATCTACATTTAGTCCCCACATCCAAATCATTAATATATATTGTGAATAGCTGGGGCCCAAGCACTGATCCCTGCGGTACCCCACTAGACACAGCCTGCCAATACGAGAATGACCCGTTTATTCCTACTTTCTGCTTTCTGCCCATTAACCAATAACTAATCCATGCCAGTTTATTACCTCCTATCCCATGTGCTTTAATTTTGCTAACCAATCTCCTGTGTGGAACTTTATCAAAAGCTTTCTGAAAATTCAAGTATATCATGTCCACCAAATCCCCTTTATCAATTCTGTTGGTAACATCATCAAAAAACTCCAACAGGTTCATCAAACATGATTTCCCATTCATAAATCCATGTTGACTAGGCCCAATCAGATCATTATTATCCAAGTGTCCATTTATCACATCCTTTAGAATAGATTCTAGCATTTTCCTAATGACTGATGTAAGGCTAACAGGTCTGTAATTCCCTGTTTTCTCTCTCCCTCCCTTCTTAAATAGTGGGGTGACATTTGCGACCTTCCAATCTGCAGGAACAGTTCCAGAATCTATAGAATTTTGGAAGATGATCACCAGTGCATTC
The DNA here is from genome assembly GCF_036365525.1 of Heterodontus francisci. Classification (NCBI taxonomy): domain Eukaryota; kingdom Metazoa; phylum Chordata; class Chondrichthyes; order Heterodontiformes; family Heterodontidae; genus Heterodontus; species Heterodontus francisci. The sequence goes on along the minus strand of NC_090410.1, from coordinate 24,397,244 downwards.
TTTATCTCCATGGCTACCTCTTTTAACACACTTGGATGTAGAATGTCAGGTCCTGGGTGTAAACCGTGGCGCGGAGTCAACTCCCCCTTGTCCCCTTTATTCCCTATACCCACTTGATCCTGGCCGTCACGTGGGACTGAAGTCCTCTTAATTCAGGCTGGGTCTTTGGGGATATCGGGTTACAAGAGAGCCACCCTCCAGCTTAATCCACAGCTACAGTTAATGGCTGAGTACAAAGAGGAGGAAACTCAGTCCTTTCTTTAACTATCGACTGACTTTATTCTCTTTGTTGTACAATGTAAGAATAAGGCTTATACACTTAGTTAGACAAAAGCATGCAACTCCAACTGAGTTTTACAGTTAATAACAAAATAAGCACACCCACTAGGTTCCTCTGACCTTTCCCTGACTCAGTCACAGAAAACTTAAGGATAACACCCGAAAAAGGGAGAGTTAACACTGGCCAGGCATTCCGTTTTCTCTTCTATGCCGTCGCCGCGTTGCTCACGCAGGGTCTTCCACTTCCACGATGGTTGATCTCCGGAGTTTTCGCTGGCTCTATGTCCAAAAAGCTCTCTTCTTATCATATTGCTTATCTCTCCAAATCTGAGCTGTGTCTTTCCGGTTGGCTTAAGACTGCTCACCTTGTTCACATCTTCTCGTAATTGGCCCAGGCCCAAAGATCCCGGTCTCACACTGTGTCCAAATAAGGCCCTTTTCCTTTGATTGATCCTTTGCCTTGTCTCATAAAGTAATTAGTTCAAACTGCTTTTTACCAGCACAGGCCAGTGTCTGAGCTCCAGGTTACGACAGGTCAAACAATCCCAGCAGTTTGTAACTGATTCTGTATTTCTTGCAGCCCCTCACCAACATAGGGACTTATCAACCTTCAGCCCCATTAATTTCTCCAATACTAATATTAATTTTCTTCAATTCCTCATTCCCACTAACCCCTTGGATCTCTAATTCTGGGAAATTTTTTCATAATTTCCACAGTGAAGACAGACACAAAGTAATCATTTAGTTTCTCTGCCATTTCTCTGTTCCCATTATAAATTCTCCTGACCCTGCCTGTAATGGACCCATATTTGTCTTCACCAAATATTTCATTTTTATGTACCTGTAGAAGCTTTTACAGGTCGTTTTTACATTCTTTGCAAGCTTGCATTCATATTCTATTCTCTCTTTCTTTATCAGTTTCTTGGTTCTCCTTTGCTGTATTCTAAGATCCTCCCAATCCTCAGGTTGACTACTATTTCTGGCAAATTTATAGGCCTTTTCTTTTAATCTTGTACAATCCTTAACTTCCTTTGTTAATCACGGTTGACTGCCGTTACTTTTGTGGTTTTTTGCACATTGAAGGAATGTATAGTTGATGTAAAATATGCAATATTTCTTTAAAGACTATCCATTGTCTATGCACTGTCATAGCTTTTAATGTATTTTCCCAATCCACCTCAGCCAATTTGCCCCTCATACCTTCAGAATTTCGCTTGTTCAAATCTAACACCTTGGCTTCAGATTGAACTACCTCACTTTCAAACATAATGTAAAATTCTATCGTACAATGGTCACTCATCCCTAAAGGTTCTTTTACAACAAGATTATTAATTCATTACTTAGCCATTTCTCATTACATCATACGAGATTTAAAATTGCCTGCTCTCTAATCAGTTCGTCAACATACTGCTGGAGAAAACCATCCCTAACACACTCCAGAAACTTGCCCTCCACAGCATTACTGCTCATTAGGTTTACCCAGTCTATATGCAGATTCAATTCACCCATGATTACTGTATTACCCATGCCACATGCTTCTCTAATTTCCTGATTAATACCATGCCCCATATTACCACTACTGTTTGATGGCCTATAAACAACTCCTGCCAATGTTTGCTGTTTGCTGTTTGCTGTTACTTAGCTCCACCCAAACAGTTTCCACATTTTGTTGATCCGATCTGAGATCCTCCCTTATTAATGTACTGACCCCATCCATTATTATCAGCGCAATACCACCTTCTTTTCCTTGTTGCCTGTCCTTCCGAAATGTCGAATACCCCTGAATATTCATTTCCCAGTCTTGGTCACCCTGTAACCAAGTTTCCTCTATGGCAATTAGATCATTCCCATTTACCTCTATGTGGGCCTGTAAATCATCTACCTTGTTGTGAATGCTGCGTACATTCAGGTGGAGTGCCTTTAACCTTGTCTTCTTGACATTCTGCATTCTAAGCCTGGTTGATTCTCGCCTTTGTTTCACCTGCCTTCTAATGTCACTTGCTACTTTTCTAACTCCTGTTACCAGCTTTAATTCCTTCCAATTTGAGCTACCCCTCAGGTTTCCATCCCTCTAACATGCTGGTTTAAACTGTCCCCAACAGCACCAGCAAATCTCCCTGCGAGGATATTAGTTCCCGTCCTGTTAAGGTGTAACCCGTCCATCTTGTAAAGGTCCCACCCTCCTCAGAACCAGTCCCAATGCCTCAAAAATCTGATACCCTCCCTCCTACACTAATTCTCTAGCCACGTGTTCAATCGGTCAATTCTCCTAATCCTATGTTCACGTGCACGTGGCACTGGGAGTAATCCTGAGATTACTGCTTTGGAGGTCCTGATTTTTAATTTCCTTCCTAACTCCCTAAAGTCTGCTTTCAGGACCTCATCTCACTTCCCACCCATGTCATTGGTGCCAATGTGAACCACAGTGTGACCTCTAGCTGTTCACCTTTGTCCAGAAGGATGTCCTGCAGCCACTCCATGACATCCTTCACCCTGGCATCAGGGAGGTAACACACCATCCTGGAGTCACGTTTACTGCTGCAGAAATGTCTGTCTGATCCCCTGACTATCGAATTCCCTATCACTATTGCTCTTCCAATCTTCTTCCTCCCCTCCTGTGCAGCTGAGCCACCCGTGGTGCCATGGACTTTGCTCTGGCTGCACTCCTCTGTGGAACCATCGCTCTCATTAGTATCCAAAATGGAAAACTGATTAGTAAGCCAGACTCCTGCACTGCCTGCCTGGTTCTCTTAGACTGCCTGGCAGTCACCCATTCCCTCTCTGCCTGCATGCTCCTAACCTGCATTGTGACCATCTCCCTAAATGTGCTATCCACGTAGTCCTCTGCCTCGCAGATGCACAACAGTGACTCCAGCCACTATTCAAGTTCTGAAACCCAGAGTTCAAGCTGTTGCAGCCGGTGACACTTTCTACAGATGTGTTCGTCCAGGACACGTGCTGTGTCCATGACATCCACATACTGCAGGCTGTACATTCCACTTGTCCAAGCTGACCTGCCATAACATAACCTTTAAAAAGTTTTATTACAATGAGAAGTAAAATACCAGTTACTTACCAATCAACTTTTATTCCTGCACTGAAGACAGAGGCAGTTACTGGAGGCTAAAGAAAGCTGGAGGAAAGAAAGGAACCCCTCGCTCATGCACCAAACACCCACTTTGCACTTTGTGTACTCAAATTTATTTTCTTCTTGATTAATGTTTCCTTCCTTACCGAACTCCCTCAATTACCAAACTTCCTTAATTCTCTGTGCCCTCCAGCAACAGTCAATGCAGACAAGCAGCAGTGAGAGTCCCCTGAATTTATACTCTGAAAACAATGTTGTGTCAGCTCTGCTAGAGCTCTGCTACAGCTCAGAAACCAGTTTAAGCCAGCTACCTAATGAACTAGCGACAGCGATTCTCAGAGTATCAGTATACCCCTGTTTAAAACTGAAAGAAACCTAACTTACCTCTTAGCTGAAACAGGAATTTCAATTAATTGCTAGATGTAAACAGAAAAACAACTTGTCTTGAGAGATTAACCCTTAAAGTAGACAAGCACATGATAAAAAAAAATTGAAACAAAATAAACTAAGAATAAAAAAAATGGTCAGTCATACTCTAGAAATTATTGAACTTAATGTTCATTCCGGTAAGCTGTAGCATGTCAAACGGGAAAATGTGGTGCTGTTACTCGAGCTTGCTGGAACACTACAGCAGGCCCAGACAGAAATGTGGGCAAGAGAGTAGTGGGGAGTGTTGAAATGGCAAGCGATCAGAAGCTGGAGGCCATGTTTAATGACTGAGCGGAGGTGTTCCGCAAAGCTGTCACCCAATCTGCATTTGGTCGCCGCAAGGTAGAGGAGACTGCATTGTGAGCAGCGAATACAGTACACTAAATTGAAAGAAGTAGAAGTCAATCGCTGCTTCACCTGAAAGAAGTGTTTTGAGCCTTGGATAGTGAGGAGGTAAAAAGGCAGGTATTACACCTCCTGCGATTGCATGGGCAGGTGCCGTGGGAAGGGGACAAGGTGTTGGTAGTAATGGAGGAGTGGACCAGGGTATTGTGGAAGGAACAATTCCTTCGGAATACTGACGGGAGGGGCGGGGAAAATGTGTTTGGCAGTGGCATCATACTGGAGGTGGCGGAAATGACGGAGGATGATCCTTTGCATGTGGAGGCTGGTGGAGTGGAAAGTGAGGACAAGGGGAACCCTGTCATGGTTCTGGGAGGGAGGGGAAGGTGTGAGGGCAGAAGTGTGGGAAATGGCTTGGACACGGTTGAAGGCCCTGTCAACCACAGTGAGGGGGAGTCCTCGGTTGAGGAAAAAGAAGCCATTTGTGGAAGGTTGCATCATCAGAACAGATGCCTCGGAGACGGAGAAATTGGGAGAATGGAATGGAGTCCTTAAAGGAAGCAGAATGTGAGGAAGTATATTCGAGGTAGCTGTGGGAGTCGATGGGCTTATAATGAATATTAGTGGACAGTCTATCCTCAAAGATGGAGCCAGAGAAGTCGAGGAAGGGAAAGGAAGTGTCAGAGATGGACCATGTTGTCATCCAGGCCACCACCTGCCAACAATGGGGCACAAATATTTTACCACATGGACATTAAATTTCAAATTTGTTGCTGGGAAGAAAAGAAGGCCTATTACAAGAGGTTGCCAAGTCCCTGACTGGAAAGACATTTTCATAGTAACAGGGAGTGCTTGGAAAGGAAAAAAGGGGCCACTCCCTGCTTCACTCTAATCCACAATGAACTTTTGTTCACCAGACATTGAAGGTGGAGAGGCTTGCATTCAAGGTTAACTGCTAAGATGGCCGAATACACAAACAGACGTGAACAGACCTGTTTAGTCACATGGCCAACTGGCTGCTGGAGGTTTTTGAATTTGAACTTGCTCCAAAAAATTTGAACTCAGAAAGCTGTTTGCTCCTGGACTGTCTGCTCCCATTTCAGGTTCTAATGAGAGGGAGGAACCAAAGGAAACAAGCATTAGTAAAAAAAGTGCTAGGGAAATTAATGTGGTTAAAGGCTGAAAAATCCCCAGGGCCTGATAATCTACATCCCAGAGTACGAAAGGAAGTGGCCCTGGAAATAGTGGCTACATTGGAGGTCATCTTCCAAAATTCTATAGACTCTGGAGCAGTTCCTACAGATTGGAGGCTGGCAAATGTAACCCCACTATTTAAAAAAAGAGGGAGAGAAAAACAGGGAATTACAGACCAGTTAGCCTTATATCAGTAGTGTGGAAAATGCTCGAGTCAATTGTAAAGGATGTGATAGCAGAACACCTCGAGAGCATAAACGGGATTGGGCAAATTCAGCATTGATTTACGAAAGGAAAATTATGCTTCACAAATCTACTGGAATTTTTTGAGGATGTAACTAGTAGCAAAGATTAGGGAGAACCAGTGGATGTGGTGCATTTGGATCTTCCGAAGGCTTTTGATAAGGTCCCACATAGAGTCACATCGCACTGAAACAGGCCCTATGGCCCACCGAGTCTATACTGACCAACAATCATCCAGTTATACTAATCCAACATTAACCCCATATTCCCTACTGCTTCCCCACCTTCCCTCAATTTTTCCTACCACCTACCTACACAAGGGGCAATTTACAATGGCCAATTTATCTATCAACCTGCAAGTCTTTGGCTGTGGGAGAAAACCAGAGCACCTGACAGAAACCCATGCAGTCACAGGGAAAACTTGCAATGTCTGCAGAGGCAGTACCCAGAACTGAACAGCTCGCTGGAGCTGTGAGGCTGCAGTGTCAACCGCTGCGCCACAATATAAGAGGCCAGTATGTAAAATTAAAGCATATGGGATTGAGGGTAATTACTGGCATGGATTGAGAAATGGTTGACAAACAGGAAACAGAGAGTAGGAATAAATGGGTCTTTTTCCAGACGGCAGGCAGTGACTAGTGGGGTACCGCAGGTATCAGTGCTTGGGACGCAGCTTATCACAATATATATTAATGACTTGGGTGAGGGAACTAAATGTAACACTTCCAAGTTTGCAGGCAACACAAAGCTGGAGGAGGTGGGAGAGGTGGGGAATATGAGCTGTGAGAAGGATGCAAAGAGGCTCCAGTGTGATTTGGACAAGTTGGGTGAGTGGGCAAATGCATGGCAGATGCAGTATATAGTGGATAAATGTGACATTATCCACTTAGTTTGTAAAAATAGGAAGGAAGATTATTATCTGAATGGTGATAGATTTGGAACGGGGTAGGTGCAATGAGACCTGGGTGTCCTTGTACACCAGTCACTGAAAGCAAACATTCAGGTGCAGCAAGCAGTTAGGAAGGTGAATGGTATGTTGACCTTCATTGCAAGAGGATTTGAGTACAGGATCAAGGATGTCTTACTGTAGTTATACGGGGCCTTGGTGAGACCACATCTGGAGTATTGTGTGCAGTTTTGGTCTCCTGATCTGAGGGAGGATGTTCTTGCCATGGAGGGAGTGCAAAGAAGATTTACTCGGCTGATTCCTGGGATGGCAGGATTGACATGTGAGGAGAGATTGGATCAACTGGGCCTATATTCACTCGAGTTCAGGAGAATGAGAGGGGATCTCATAGAAACCGATAAAATTCTAACAGGACTAGACAGGCTAGATGCAGGGGGGATGTTCCCAATGGCTGGGGAGTCCAGAACCAGGGGTCACAGTCACAGGATATGGGGTATGCCATTTAGAACCGAGATGAGGTGAAATTTCTTCAGTCAGAGGGTGGTGAACATGTGGAACTCTCTATCGCAGAAGGCAGTGGAAGCCAAGTCATGAAATCTATTAAACAAGGAGATAGATATATTTTTTAATGCCCAAGGGATCAAGAGATATGGGGAGAAAGCGGAAACATGGTACTGAAATAGACCATCAGCCAAGATCTTTTATGAATGGCGGAGCAGCTCTGAAGGGCCGAATGGCCTACTCCTGCTCCTATTTTCTATGTTTCTATCGTTCTCACGGAACTGAAGACCCATTGAAGACACATGAACCCCAAGAGAGAAAAGTCTCCGATAGTGAACAAGGTTTAAGAAGAATACTGGGCCCCAATGAAAAGCAAGATCTACCGACAAAAGGACTACAGTGAGCTCGAAGCACAGTAACAAGAAACTCTTCTGATATTGCCTCAAACTTCTCTACTTTTTTTTTCTTCTGCTCTTTTCAGTCTCCATTTGCCTATGCATTCTAGCGTGCGGCATGGCGTGTGTCCATAGTTATTAACCCGATTAGAGTTTAAGTTAAAGTTTTGGTAAATTCCACTTCTACATCTTTAAACCTAAGAAGGCCTGTTTGTGCTCATTTCTTTGCCTTATAATTGGAGAGTGGTGAACAAGGATTCACCAAGTGGAATTTCAAAACACAGTGTGTTTAACATTAAATCCTGCTACGATAAGAACAGGTAAAGACTGAAAAGACCCCGATACCTTTCTCACCTGGTCATAACAACATAAATGTGAGGGAAGGGTGGAAATTGGAAGCAAAGTTGATAAAGTTTTCCAGTTTGGGGTGGGAGCAGGAAATGGCACCGATACAGTTATTAATGTACTGGAAAAGGAGTTGGGGGAGGGACCTGAGTAGGACGGGAACAAGGAATGTTCAACATACCCCACAAAAAGATAGGCATAAATTGGACCCATGCAGTTACCCACAGCAACACCTTTTATTTGAAGGAGGTGCACAAAGTTAACATGCAGGTGCAGCAGGCTATTAGGAAGGTAAATGGCATGTTGGCTTTTATTGCAAAGGGATTGGAGTACAGGATAACGAAATCTTACTAAAATTCTACAGGGCTTTGGTGAGACCGCACCTGGAATACTACTTGCAGTTTTGGTCTCCGCCTTTAGGAAAGGGTATACTTGCACTGGAGGCAGTGCAGTGAAGATTTACTAAATTGGTCCCTGGGATGAGGGGGTTGTCCAATGATGAGAGGCTGAGTAAATTGGGCCTAAATTCTCTGGAGTTTAGAAACATGAGAGGCGATCAAATTGATACATGCAAGATTCTGAAAGGGCTTGATAGGGTAGAAGCTGAGAGATTGTTCCCACTGGTCGGAGAATCCAGAACACGGGAACACAGTCTCAGAATAAGGGGCCAATCATTCAGGATTGAGATGAGGAGAAATTACTACATTCAAAGGGTTGTGAATCCTTGGAATTCTCTACCCCAGAGGATTGTGGATCCTCCATCATTGAATACATTTATGGCTGGGATAGATAGAGTTTTGGTCTCACAGGCAATCAAGAAATATGGGGAGCGGGCAGGAAAGTGGAATTGAAGCCCAAGATCAGCCGTGATCATATTGAATGGCGGTGCAGGCTCGATGGGCCATATGGTCTACTTCTGCGGCTATTTCATGTGTTTTTGTGTTCTTGTGTGGAGTTAAAGGAGAAGTTAATATTAATATTATGAAGTTATTCTTAAGGATTCCTGAGCATGTGGACAATCGTTTTGAAAGTAGTGTGAGAACTGGCATGGCCCAGTGATTGAAGGAGCAGGTTAAGGCTCTCAGCTCTGCTGAGGTGTGGTTTTGAGGGCCAGAAAGGCCAGAATTGGTTTGTCTTTGATCCACTTCAACAAAAATCCTTCGTTTCTCAGTAGTGTCATTTGTGATATTGCTTTGGTTTGTGCACAACTCCCACAGCTGATGTGTAGCACCGTGATCACACAGTGGTCAGTACACTGGGTTGTGGCTGCATCAACGTCTGGTCTCTGCTGCACATGTTAACAGAACACAGTGAAAAATCAATCTATTCCAACTGGAAACAAATTGTTGCTCATGGAAAACAATTTGCTCCTTCAAATCCTCACACTCTCACATGCCTGTGCTTGATGTTCCATAATTCAAACCCTTCTCTTCTCCCAGCTTCTCCTCCTTTCACAGTCAATATCCCTCCTTTACTTTCCTCCTTCCATTCCATTGTTATTTTCCTGCAGCATTGCCTCATCGAACATCCATTTTCAATATTACGCCGTTAGGTTTGCTCTGCTCCCACTGCTGTTCCTGCGGACACAGGTCCCATTCACACCAATGTTCATTTGTGCCCGGAATCCAGATGCATTTCTATCCATGGGACCACTTGGTGAACAAGCTGTGAAAGCAGAGCCGGCCTTTAGAGGGACAGCGGCCCGGCAGCTCATGATACTTTCTTGGGGAATATTGTGATACGGGGGATACTAAGTGAAAACTGGCTTCTGTTTACCTGGTAGTTGGCACGTTTCTCTAAACAGTTGAGGTGGATGAGTGATGGGCAGTGCTACATAGCTGCCAATGAGGGCTCAAATGTGCCATTTTGTCAAGCTAGGTCAGTGCAGCAGGATCCAAAACATCCTGTCTTCATCTTAATCGATCTGTTGAAAGGTGTGATTGAAAGAAATGGAGAAAAAATGAACAGAATGCTGGTGACAGAAAATGAGCAATTCCAGGAGATTGGCCATGAGTCAAAGGTCTTTAAAATGTCCATGTGCTGTGATCAGAAACGGCAGAATTTAAAACACATGTGAAGGAAAGTAAAGAGTGATCTTGGATGTGAGAAGATCACAAGAAAGTTGTGCCTGAAGCTTTGTCCTTGAGGCAGGCTGTGTGTTGTCAGGAAACTGTTATAGTGAAAGCACAAACAACAACAACTTATATTTATATAGCATCTTTAACATAATAAAATATCCCATGTAGCTGAACAGGAGAATTATAAAGCAAAATTTGACACCGAACCACAGAAGGAGATTTTCGGGCAGAAGAACAAAATCTCAAAAAAGAGATAGGTTTTGAGGAGTGTCTTAAAGGATGAAAGTGAGGTTGAGAGGCAGAGAGGTTTCGGGAGGGAATTCCACAGCTTAGAGCCCAGGCAGTTGAAGGCATGGCCGCCGATGGTGGAGCGATTAAAATCGAGGATGCTCAAGAGGCCAGAATTAGAGGAGTGTGGATATCTCGGAGGTTTTTGGGATTGGATGAGATTACAGAGATAGGGAGGGTCGAGGCCATGGAGGGATTTGAAAACAAGGAGGAAAATGTTAAATTCCAGACGCTGCTTGATCGAGAGTCAATGTATGTCAGCAAGACCAATTTCTGCTGATCCAGTACTGGATGTCGGACAAGGAGTCTGACAATTTAACAAGGGTGGAAGAGTCAAGAGAGGTGATGGTGAGGGAGAGCTGGGTGTTATTAGCGTACACGTGGAAACTAACACTGTGCTTTTGGATGATGGAATGGAACATGAACACCTAAGGAACAGCGGTGCTGACTGAGCAATGTTAAAGGTCTGAGAACATGAAAGTGAATGTTACAGGAGGCTGAGCTGGAGAGAAATGAAGTGGAAGTTTGTCAGTATTAATGGTGGAAGGAATAAGCTGAGAGAAGGGGTGGGTTTGAATGTTGGAGCCTGAAGCACAGGCTTGTGAAAGTGCGAGGATGTAAAAGGAGTCAATAGGTTTTCTCCATCCAGAAGAAATACATCTTCACTTTGTAAAGATTGACTATTTGTTGCATTCTATTATGGTCGTTAGCTGGAGGAAGAAACCTCTGTTATCTCACAGGGGCCAAGAGGAGGCCGAAGACTTTCTGGCCGGGCGTTGTCCTGCACGTCCGGTACCGGCGGGTCATCCTCATCGGTACCAGAATCCTCCTCCTCCTCTACTTCTGTAATCTTTACCTCACCAACACCCATCACACACACAACACCCCTGTACACCTGCAACTTCTCTCTCAGTCTCTCTATCTCACTCTGACACTCAGTGTGATCTGCTTTCATGCCTTTCTCTTTATGCTGTTGATGTATAACACGGTGCAGCCTTCATGTCCTCAGCCTCTTGTTCTGCTCTGTCTGCCCTATGGCACTGCTCTGCTTCCCATGCAGCCCATTCTGATTAACCACCGCTCCCTTTCCAGCTCCAATTGTTCACTGTCTTTTTTCCTCATCTTTCTCTCTTCCGCTCGCTGTTTCATTAACCCATTAATAACCACATTCCATTCACTGAGCTTCTTTATCTCTCTCCTCCAGCTTCTGCTTGAATTTTGTTTTGTCAGCCTCATCTTTCCTGTGCTGCCACTGATCTGCCATCAGCCAAACTGGGCCTTCATCAAGATCCGCTTACAAGTGAACCCCTGTGTCCACTGTTCTGCCTCATCTACCGGATCATCACCCTCCAGGATAACCCGAACCCACCGACTGCTGAAGAGGTAATTTCCCTGCCACGTACTTCGTGACAAACCCATCCATAGTATTTTCTGACATTTCTTTATCTTCAAGACTCCTGGCTGGCTCGCCACTTGTAAGACCCCCTCTCTGGTCTAAAGGTTCTTGTCTTTACTCCTCATATCAATGGCACACAATGACTTGGATACTGTTTCAGTAAATGTGGTACACCTTTATTAAATCTCTAAGCAATGGTACATGCTCACAATGACACTGGTTGCTTCAGAATCCCGCAAGCTCGGGTCAGTCTCAGGTGGACAGTCCTTCAAGAGATCTCCAGTCATGACTTCAGAATGGCTGACCAGGTCACTCTACCGACTGCAGTAACAATGTCCTTGAGGGCTGTGACTTTATACAACTTCCTGACCCTGGCCCATGGCATATCAGGTAATACTTCAAATTGGATCATCCGATTGGATTAATAATCACACCTTAGCCTTTCAGAACCAACCCCCACTTGGTCATATCCCAGCAGTGGGGTAGGGGGGGTAGTGTGTCTCCAGTTGCATGCCAATAATGGGTGTGATTACTGTATCCTGGAGCAGGAAGAAGGCCATTCACACATTCTCGAGTGGCCATTGTCTGTAGGCAAAGTGTCTGTGGCAATTCACCACCTCAGGGACATGTCCTGACATGCCTGTGTGTGTTTTTTTATTTGTTCCTGGGATTTAGGAGTCGCTGGCTAGGCCAGCATTTATTGCCCTTCTCTAATTTCCCTTGAAAAGGTGGTGGTGAGCTGCCTTCTCGAGCCTCTGCAGTCCATTTGGGGTAGGTATACCCACAGCGATGTGAGGAAGGCAGTTCCAGGATTTTGACCCAGCGACAGTGAAGGAAAGGCGATATAGTTCCAAGTCAGGATGGTGTGTGGCTTGGAGGGAAACTTTCAGGTGGTGGTGTTCCCACATATCTGCTGTCCTTGTCCTTCTCGGAGGTCAAGGTCCTGGGTTTGGAAGGTGCTCTCTAAGAAGCCTTGGTGCGTTGCTGCAGTGCATCTTGTAGATGGTACCCAATGCTGCCACTGTGCATCGGTGGTGGAGGGAGTGAATGTCTTTAGATGGGGTACCAATCAAGTGGGCTGCTTTGTCCTGTATAGTGACGAGCTTCTTGAGTGTTGTTGGAGCATCACCCATCCAGGCAAGTGGAGAGTATGTCATCACATTCTTGACTTGTGCCTTGTAGATGGTGGACAGGCTTTGGGGAGTCAGGAGGTGAGTTACAGACTGCAGAATTCCAAGCCTCTGACCTGCTCTTGCAGCCGTGGTGTTCCAGTTATGCTACTCCAGTTATGTTTTTGGTCAATGGTAACCCCCCAGGATGTTGATAGTGTGGCATTCAGTGATCATAATGCCATTGAATGTAAACGGGAGATGGGTAGATTCTATCTTTTTGAAGATGATCATTGTCTGGCACTTGTATGGTGTGAATGTTACTTGTCACTTATTAGCCCAAGCCTCGATATTGTCCAAGACTTGTTCCATTTCTACACGGACTGCTTCAGTATCTGAGGAGTTGTGAATGGTGCTGAACATTGTGCAACCTGTCTGTTTTAGTTAAAACTGTCCCAGTAATAATGTCATCAGTCAGAATTCCCCCTTCATAGCTCCATCTTCCTACCATCATGAGATAAACTCTGCCCACAGGACTCCACCACAGCCAGCTTACATTCATTAATATGAAAGAAATAAAAGCATGGTTTATATGAAAAAGAGTGATTAATACAGTTCAGGTAAATAATGCATTGGCTTATACATGTCACACAAATGCCAGGCAATGACCATTTCCAACAAAAGAGAATCGAACCATCTCAGCTTGATTTAATATCATTACCATTGCTGAATTTCCACCATCAGCATCCTGGGGGAGGGGGAGGGGAGCGGTCACCATTGATCAGAAACTTAACTGGACCAGTCATATAAATACTGTGGCTACAAGAGCAAGTCAGAGGCTGGAATTCTGTGGTGAGTAACTCACCTCCTTACTCCCCAAATCCTGTCCACCATTGACAAGGCACATGTCAGGTGTGGGTTGGAACACTCTGCACTTGCCTGAATGCGCACAGCTGCAACAACACTCAAGATGCTTGATACCATCCAAGACAAAACAGTCAGCTTGATCAACACCCCCTCCAACACATTAAACATTCACTGCCTCCACCACCATTGCACAGTAACAGTATTGTGTACCCTCTAAAAGATGCACTGCAGCAAATGCCAAGGCTCCTTCGACAGCACTTTCCAAATACACAACCTCTACCACCTTGAAGAACAAGGGCAGCAGGCACATGGAATACCATCACCTGCAAGTTCCCCTCCAAGTCTCACACCATCCTGACTTGGAACCATATCACGATTCATTCATTGTCACTGGGTCAAAATTCTGGATCTCGCTCCCTTACAACACTGAAGGAGCAGCTACACCACATGGACTGCAACGATTCAAGAGGGCAGCTCACCACCTCCTTCTCAATGGCAATTAAGGATGGGCAATAACTGCTGGCCTTGCCATTGATGATCCCATGAAGAAAAACGAAGTATTCATAGAAAGCAAAATTTATTCAGTATTTCTCATGAACGAGCCAACATTAACTGGAATTCTCAAAGTGTGATTGTACTGACTTTTACGAAGTCTGGGTGAGTGCTTCAGTATTCAACATAATCCTGAGAAATGACTTCATATCACAAGCTCCAATACTGATTCAATATCTAGAATTTTATTTGGAAGTCTGGCCATACAGTCTATATGTCGGCTGTAATCCATATATAGGCAATAATCTGACCCTCAAATAGCCTCTGGGTTTCACTTGCTTTTCCTGTCTCCGAACTCGACAACAGTTCATGATGCTCTGTGCTGACTCCACCCTGTCTCAATCATCGTTATCCCCTCACAGGACCTCTGTCTTTAACTCTGGACTCTTTCCTGTTATCTTCCATTTCTCGTCTATTGGCAGGTACTTATGTTCCCTAATTTTTATATAAACAGATCCATGTAACTTGAGGCTTCCCTGAGTCCATTCGAATGTGTATTTTAGCTGCCACCCTGGACCCGAGCCCATCACTCTTTGTTCTTTCTTTTTAACTTAGTTTCTTTTTACCCCTCCTAGATGCCTCTCTTCTATCGTCCTGCCTACTTTCACTTCTCCCCTCTCAGGTACTCTCAATTCCCTACCCAAACCTTTCAGTACTCCTCGATCACCCTACTCTCATGTCGCTGTCCCAGCTTGGGCTCCATCTGAGATGAGCATTAAACCCCGACAATTTATCATATCTTACACCCCTGTCTCCTCCACCCTCACCTCCAACAATAAGTGCGAGGAAGTGTGAGTGAGACCATCTGATCAGCTGCCTCCGCCATGTTCCTCCTTTCCACTAACCCACCAGGACAAACCTCCTCTAAACTCCCCACTGCCTTAGCTCTGAACAACTCACATCTTTCTCTGGTTCTCTCCTATCTCTCCTCGTTCCTTTGCTGAGTTCATCTTGTCCATGAGACCCACCTTCTGCTTCCTTGACCCTATTCCAATAAACTGCTGACCAGCCAATAACCGCTCCTGGTCCCCATGTTCGACAATGTCGTTAACGATTCCTTCTCTCCTTCAAATCTGCAGTTTTATCCCTTTCCTCAAAAAATAACCCTCACCCCACTGTACTTGCAAACTACCACTCCATATCCAACCTCCTTTCCTCTCCAAAGTACTTGAAGGATTGTCATCTCCCAAATCCGTGCCCATCTTTCCCGGAACTCCATGTTTGAATCTCACCAATCAGGCCTCCACCCCTGCCATAGTATCAACTCAACTCTTGTCAAAGTTACAAGTGACATCCTATGTGACTGTGACAAAGATTTTCTATCCCTAATTGTCCTTCTCTACTGTCTGCAGCCTTTGACACAGTTGACCACAGCATCCTCCTCCAACACCTCCCCACTCTCATCAGAACTGGGAAAGTTAGAAATGTTATTGGTTTTTAGCAGGTGAAACGGGGAAGGTTGAAAAGAAACAAAATAGATGGTCTGTGATAATGTGGAAGACAGGAGAGATTAAATGAGAAAAGAGTTGGTGGAGCAGGGCCAAAGGGAGTTGTCATGGGACCAGTAAAGAAACAAAAGATCTGTCGAAACAAGGTATGAATGATAGAATGATGAACAGCTGCTGTCAGAAAGCAAAAACAAGACATTTACATCAGTAAGACCAAAACATGCAAAGAAAAGAAAAAAGAAAAGGGGCAGAGATTATGGTCTGAAATTGTTGAACTCATTGTTGATTCTGGAAGGCTGTAAAGTGCCTAATCAAAAGATGAGATGCTGTTCCTCGAGCTTTCATTGAGTTTCATTGGAACACTGCAGTAGGCCAAGGACAGAGAGGTCAGTGTGAGATCAAGATGGAGAATTAAAATGGCAGGCGACCGGAAGCTCGGGGTCACACTTGCAGACAGAATGGAGGTGTCCTGGAAAGCGATCACCCAACCTGTGTTCAGTCTCTCCAATGTAGAGCAGACCACATTGTGAACAGTGAACACAGTTTACTGAATTGAAAGAAGTACACAAAAATCACTGTCTCGCCTGGAAGGAGTGTTATGCGATCTTGGACGGTGAGGAGAGAGGAGGTAAAACGGCAGGTTTTACATCTCCTGTGCTTGCATAGAAAGATGCTGTGTGAAAGGGAGGTGGTGTTGGGGGTTATTGAGGAGCGGAGCAGAGTGTAGTGGGAAAAACAGTCCCCTCAGAATGCTGAAAGGGGAAAGTAAGATATGATTGGTAGTGGCTTCACACTGAACCTAGCAAAAACGGTGAAGGATAATCCATTGAATACAGAGGCTGGTAGGGTGGAAGGTGAGGACAGAGGGAACCCTATCATGTCTCTGGGAAGGAGGGGAAGGACTGACAGAAGATGTGCTGGAAGTGGGACAGACACGGTTGAGGCTCCGGTTATTCATGGTGGGGAAATCCTTGGTTCAGGAGAAAAGGAAGACATATCAGAAGCACTGGAAGGTTATGTCATCAGAACAGATGCAATGGAGATGGTGTGCTGTGAGAATAGAATGGATTCCTGACAGGAAGCAGGGTGTGAGCAAGTGCAGTTGATGTAGGTGTGGGAGTCACTGAGCTTCAGATAAATATTTGTTGAAAGCCTATACCCAGAAATGGAGACAGAGAAGTCAAGGAAGGGAAGGGAAGAGTCAGACATGGATCATGTGAAGGTGAAAGAAAGGTGGAACTTCGAAGCAAAGTTGATGATGTTTTGCAGTTCAGGATGAGAGCAGGAACCGTCACTGATACAATCATCAATGTACCAGAAAAAGAGGTGAGCGAGAGGGCCCGAGTCAGACTGGAAAAAGGAATAAAAACAGAAAGTGCTGGAAATACTCACCAGGTCAGCAGAATCTGTGGAGATAGAGACAGACTTAATGTTTCAGGTCTGTGACCTTTCATCAGAACAAGGAATGTTGCACATATCCCACAAAAAAGCAGCAGAGCTAGGACCCATGGCTGTTTGCACCTCTGTGACACCACCCAACTTAGCCCCTGCCTCAGCTCATCTGAAACCTTCATTCATGCCTTTGTTACCTCTCGAACTGATCATTCCAACACATTCCTGACAGGTCTTCCACATTCTATTCTCCTTAAATTTGAGGTCATTCAAAACCCTGCTGCCTGAGTCCGAACCTGCACCAAGTCCTGTTCCCCGATCACCCCTGTTCTCGCTGATCTACATTGACTCCCTCTCAAGCAATGTCTTGATTTTAAAATCCTCATCCTTGCTTTCAAATCCCTCCATTGCCTCACCACTCCCTATCGCTGTAATCTTCACCAGCCCATAAACCCTCCAAGATACCTCTGCACTTCTAATTCTGGCCTTTTGAACATTCCCAATTTTAATCGCTCCACCATTGATGGACATGCATTCAGCTGCTTAGGCCCTAAAATGTGGAATTCCCTCTCTTAATCTCTCCGCCTCGCTTTCCTCCTTTAAAACAATCCTTAAAGCCTCGCACTTTGTCCAAGTTTTTTGTCATCTGACCTAATATCTCCTTATGTGGTTCGGTGTCAAATGTGGTTTTAAAATGCTGAGGTGCAAAGCCTTAGGATGTTTTTATTATGTGGAAGGTACTATACAAATGCAAATCGTAGCTGTTTCGACAGTCATTTTAGCATTCCACGCTGAAGAAGTCTGTGCCATCTTTTTGAAAGAGAGATTCAATTATTATGGGGCGGCACAGTGGCGCAGTGGTTAGCACCATAGCTTCAGTGACCCAGGTTTGGTTCTGGGTACTGCCTGTGCGGAATTTGCAAGTTCTCCCTGTGACCGCATGTGTTTCTGCCGGGTGCTCCAGTTTCCTCCCACAGCCAAAGACTTGCAGGTTGACAGGTAAATTGGCCGTTGTAAATTGCCCCTAGTGTAGGGAGGAGAATTGAGGGAAGGCAGGGTAATTGGGATGAATGTAGAATTAGTATAAATGGGTGGTTGATGGTCGGCACAGACTTGGTGGGCCAAAGGGCCTGTTTCAGTGCTGTGTCACTCTATTACCTCTCTGCTGCTATTTCCCCATCGTCATGCAAATACCTCCTTTTCAATATATATCCACTTCCTTTGGAAAGTTACGATGGGATCTGCTTCCTACTTTCTCAGATACTGCCGTCCAGCTCACAACAAATCATTGCATCAAATTACTCCTCTTTTCCTCCCTGGATTGTTTTTGCCAATTGTTCTAAATCAGTGTCCTGCCAGTGGAAACAGTTTCTCCCCCTCGATTCTTTCACAATCCCTCATGATTGTGAGCGTCTCTGTTAAATCGACACGAACTAGTCTCTGTTCTATGGGGAACCATCCCAATTTCTCTCCTCTCTTCACATTACTAAGATCCTCGGTCAAAATTCAGGAATTAGGTCATTGTTTGGTGGGGATTCCTTGGAATGTGACTCTGCCTCTTGAAGTGAGAGAATATGTATAAGAAATACGTGAGAGTGAATTTGTTCATTCGTGGGACGTGGGCATCAGTGGCTATGCCAGCATTTGTTGCCTAACACTAAATGCCCTTGAGAAGGTGGTGGTGAGCTGCCTTCTTGAACCATTGCTCTCATTGGACTATATGTAAACCAACAGTGCTTGCAGTTTGATGTAACTGAGTGTCTTTCTAGGCCATTTTCAGAGGGCTTATAAGAGACAACCACATTGCTGTGGGTTGGAGTCACATGTCGGCCAGACCAGGTAAGGCCAGCAGATTTTCTTCCCAAAATGACATTAGTGAACCAAGCGGGTTTCTAAGACAATCAACAGGGTTTCATGCTCACCATTAGACTAGCTTTTTAATTCCAGATTTATTAATTGAATTCAAGTTTCATTACATGCTGTTATGGGATTTAAACCCATGTTCCCACAGCATTAGCCTGGGCTCTGAATTACTAGTCTAGTGACATTACCATTACACCATCACCTCCTGGAGTCTTAAGGGCGATGGAAATAGAATGATATGTGAGCTGGATCTCCAGAAATGAGCAAGGAATATTCTCAGGGGCTGTACCACATGGTCTGGTCTCACTGGCTGAGTTTAAAGTCCATCCTGTGAATTGGATAGAAATTCTCTGAAATTAGAGAACACATTCTCTCACAGAAATATCGGAAAACCTGTAAATAAATCTGTTCTCACTGCACCCAATGCTGTCAGACTGTGGATTTCACCCGGTCTGTTCTTCCCTGGACTCTGGGGAGATTCACTTTCCATTGTGCAATATCTGGCTAAATATAATTTATGATATTACAATGTGTTGTGTAAAAGAGACTAATGGAATCTTTTTGTTCAGTCACTGTCAGTAATGTCAGCCTCCTTGCCTCATAATTATGTCAATGGGGATTTCTCCTGCCTTACATAAGGGTCTTCGCTCAGTTACAGAGTCAGAAAGAGTTTGGTCTCCAGCACAAACTGGGATTAATGTTCTGCAGAAATGGAAAGAATGAATCAGATTTATACACTTGAAGATTTGGTCTTTCAGATTCTTCTGGATTTTGGGGATATTTATTTTCCCACCCTCGCCGTTATTGGTGTCCCTGGTAAGTTTTATGCCCAGGTATTAATACTGTACCTGCATTAACTCTGCTCCTGATTGTCAGTTGCTGTTGGGTTCCCTGTAAGTGACCATATCTCTATTTCAATATGTAGATGATATTTAACTGTAAACACTGCCTTCATTATGCAAGTTTCCATATCCAACAATTCTATGTATTCAGTTCATTCTGCTTGCTGTGTGATTGAAAGTACATTGTTCCCTTGATAATGTTACTGGATGATTTATTTGATGAACAGTCTGCTCTCTGCATTGAGTCCTGGGAGTAGATTTTATTCTTTACCATCTGGGTATTAAACAGCACCTGAAGAGGGCGGTGGAATAAAAAGTGATGAAGAAAGATTGCACGTCCTTGACAGAACCAGCCTGATGTTCATTACAATAAAAGCAAAATACTGCGGATGCTGGAAATCTGAAATAAAAACAAGAAATGCTGGAACCACTCAGCAGGTCTGGCAGCATCTGTGGAAAGAGAAGCAGAGTTAACGTTTCGGGCCAGTGACCCTTCTTCGGAACTGACAAATATTAAAAATGTCACATGTTATAAGCAAGTGAGGTGGGGGTGGGGCAAGAGATAACAAAGGAGAAGGTGTAGATTGGACAAGGCCACATAGCTGACCAAAAGGTCATGGAGCAAAGGTAAACAATATGTTAATGGTGTGTTGAAAGACAAAGCATTAGTACAGAAAAGGTGTTAACGGACTGAATATTGAACAGCAGCAAGTGCAAACATGAAAAAATGTTTCATGATATTCATTACATTGAGTTTAAGAGGAGGATAATCAGGCAGGTTTTATTCCTGATGAAGGGTCTGTTCCTCCACCTTGATTATCATTGTGCACGCCGGGCAGGAGCTGCTTAATTGATATATGGTGTCGACATGGCTTTAAGAATCATTTAAGGTTTGCTGGATAAGATTAATGATATAACGTTGTAATTGGTGATAAATCATTCCAACTGATTTTACTTTCAACTGATTGTAAATGGAATAATGTGTGAAGTCGATTCCTTTCTCATTTTTTGATTCATATTCCCTTGAGTAAGTGGAAATCTATTCTGTTTTCACTGACAGGTGGAAAGTGCCTGATTAATATTGTCCCACTTCCATCCTGATACATTCTCAAACCTAAGGGAGCAGATCTCAGCATCAGTTACAGCATCAGCCCCTTGGTAGTGACTGTTCATCATAAGGGGAGACCAGCAAGGGGTGGGGGGTGGGGTGGTGCCGTACTGGTTTGAATTAGGAGCTGGAAAATTAACTAAGTGTTGTAATACGAGTATAAGCACAGAGCAGGACCAGAGGTATTAATTACAATTGATAGTTAAAACAGGCTACTAAATAGTTTGTTCAAAAAGGGAAGAGCGGGTTTTTGTTTCGATCATGGATGGGCAGCTATGACCTGTTGCTTGCAATTCCTGTTCCATGTGGGAACTTCAGGACACTTCATGAGTCTTGGGCAACCATGTCTATAGCTTCAGATCGAGCTTATGATTTCCGAGCTTGAGGGACTGCTGGAATCACCGCGGAGCATCAGGGAGCAGGAGAGTTTCCTGGATTGTATGCTCCAGGAGCTGGTCACCCCACAGGCAGTAGGAGTTCAGGGTGGGTGGCCATTCAGAAGGTTAGGAAGAGGCAGAAAATGCAAGATTCTTCGGGGTGTGTGCGACTCACAAACCAGCTTTGGAGACTGCTGGGAGTGACGACACCTTGAAGGAGGCACCAATGGGCATGGGACTGTACAGGAGGGAGCAGCAAAGGGCAGAAATCAAGTTGTTATTGGGGATTCCATAGTCAGGAGGTCAGACAAGCATTTCTTTAAATGTTATCGAGAGTTCCTGTGTCTGCGTGGGTTTTCTCCGGGTGCTCCGGTTTCCTCCCACAAGCCAAAAGACTTGCAGGTTGATAGGTAAATTGGCCATTTTCAATTGTCACTAGTATAGGTAGGTGGTAGGGAAATATAGGGATAGGTGGGGATGTTTGTTGGGAATATGGGATTAGTGTAGGATTAGTATAAAATGGGTGGTTGATGTTTGGCACAGACTCGGTGGGCCGAAGGACCTGTTTCAGTGCTGTATCTCTAATCTAATCTAATTCCGCCCCCCTGTGTATTGCCGCCCTGGTGCCAGAGTAAACTATATCTTGGAGAGGGTGCAGGATATTCTGAAGGGGAAGGGAATGAGCCAGAAGTAGCAACAACATAGCAAAGGCAGGTATTGAGGTCCTGTGGTCAGATTTTCAGGAGCTAGCGAGGATGATAAAGAGTATTAGCTTGATAACAATAGCTTAGAGATACAGCACTAAAACAGGCCTTTCGGCCCACCAAGTCTGTGCTGACCAACAACCACCCATTTATACTAATCCTACATTTAATCCCATATTCCCTACCACATCCCTACAATTCTCCTACCACCTACCTGCACGAGGGGCAATTTACAATGGCCAATTTACCGACCAACCTTCAAGTCTTTGGTTGTGGGAGGAAACCAGAGTACGCAGTGGAAACCCACGCAGTCACATGGAGAATTCGCAAACTCCGTACAGACAGTACCCAGAACTGAACCTGGGTCACTGAAGCTGTGAGTCTGCAGCCCTAACCACTGCGCCACCCCATGTGCCACTCCTAGTGCCACTGATTAGCGAGAGTAGAAATGGGAAGATAGGGAGGATCAATACATGGCTTGAAGATTGGTGCAGGAGGGAGGGCTTCAATTTCTTGGGGCATTGGGGACAGTTCACAGGCAGAAGGCACCGATTTAAAAGAAGCTGCTTGCACCTCACCAGGACTGAGAACAAAGTCCTCGCAGGGAGACTCACTGGTGTAGTTGGAGAGGGTTTAAACTAAATTGGCAGAGGGACGGGCACCAGCATATAGTAGTCAAAAAGAAGAAGGGAATAGTTCCATATTAGTTGGGATGGACTGAGAAGGACTACGAGGAATGCAAAGACAGGATTACAATGCCTGAGTGTAAAGGCATGAATTGTGGTGATGAAGGTTAGTGAGTGATAAGCACAAATAGCAGTATGGAAATATGATGTAGTCGCAATAACGGAAATGTGGCTGAAAAGTGGCAAAGATTGGGTGCTCAATATACCAGGATATGGTCATGCCAATGTGCTTTGTTAAATGATAATGTTTTTTAATCCACTGACTGGAAATCTGAATTTATAATTTTTTAAAAGACATTTGCAAAGACCAGCTAAAAGGATGACTTTGCTGGCATATTAAGATGATCGCCTAGTTTGCAGCACTGTATCCTACAATGCAAAGGGCTGTGAGGAGGGAGCGGAAATGGCTGCATTTCCCAGAAAGAACAAAGACCCAGGATGTTTAAGGGAACTGTTTGTTCTTTTCCTTTTTAACAAGAGAGAAATACTGCTAACTGCTATGTTTTGAATTACTGAGTGACTGTCATGTGACAAGCCCCTCCCCCATCTGTGCTTTTAAGCTTGTGTCTTTCTGCAGTCGAGAAGCAAAAAGCAAATGGACTCTGACACATGCAGACCCAAGTGGGAGGTCCTCCTCTTTCTCTCTCCATTCCAGCTAGAAAACTTTCAAATCCTGCCCGGTGACTGTCCACATTTGCATACTGCAGCTACAACCAGAAAACCTTTGAAGAAAATCATCTGCATCGCTATCTCCAAGAGACTCACCAAACCAGTCACCTACCTCTTCAAACTACAAGCCTCAGGACCACCAAATACAGCTTGAAGCTAGCTGAATTATCAAACGTCACAGATTGCATATGCCTTTTTTCTATGGACTTAAACTTAACCAATCTATTGTACCCCACTCTATCACCAAAATGTGTGTGTGGAAACCTCGAGTGGGTGCGTGCAAGTGTGTGTGTGTGAGTGAAAGTTGGTGCATTGCTTATTATTTTATTAGTTCAGTTTAGGTACAATAATGTTAACCTTTTTCTTTGTGAACTCAAGAAAATCTCTCCAGTTGGTTCTTGTTTTGATCATAGCAAGTAAGGAATCAAACACCTACTGAATTGGCCATGACATCCACTTTAAAAAAGAATTAAATCCATTGTGGTCAAACAAGGAGAGGGAAAAGAGGGAAGCTTTTCAACCCCTCCTCACTTTACTGTAACAGAAATTTGGGGACTCACATCTGGGATTAAACAAAAAGACAAACAGGCAATTGGAAGCAGGAAACAAAATTGATCCCTATCAATAACTTCAAAACTTCATTACAGGTTTTCTGTGCTCGAATACTCAAATGTCCACATTCGAGGGCAGTACCTTCCCAGAATAAAAGAAGGTGCATGATGCATGTCAGGTGAATTCTTCAAGTGAGAACCAGGCCAAATACAATATGTTGAGAGGGGAGGTGAAGAGGAAAATAAGACTGGCAAAGAGAGAATATGAGAATAGAATGACAGTCAACATAAAAGAGGACCCAAACATTTTCCACCAGCATGTAAGCTGATAGTAAGAGGTGGAGTGGGGCCTATTAGGGACAAAGAGGGGAATATATGTTTAGAGGTGCAGGGCAAGGCTTATATACTTAATGAGTACTTTGTATCAGGGATCACTAAGGAAGTGAAATCTGACAAAATACAGGTAGAAGTGGAGAGGATAAAAAATGAGGCAGGGGAGGCAGTAAAAAGGCTGACTATGCTTGGTTAGATAAGTCAGGATGGCTTGCATCCCAGGCTGCAAATAAATTTGGAGATGGAGCTAATGGAAGAGCTGGAGAGTGATAAATGTGACATCCTTATTCAAGAAAGGGGAAAAGCTGAGTCCTAGCAACTACAGGCCAGTCAGTTTAGCATCAGGATAAGGTTTTAGAAACAATAATGAGGAAAATTTCAACAGACACCTGGAGAGATTTGAGTTAATTAAGGAAAGCCAACATGGATTTGTAAAAGGGAAATTATACTTGACCAAAAAAATTGAATTTTTTGACGAAGTGACAGAAAAGGTTGATTAAAAGAATCTCGTGAATGTTGCTTGGATGGATTTTAAGAAAGTATTTGATAAGGTACCACATAAAAGGCTGGCTAATAAAACTGAGGCTCATGGAATAGTCAATGTCCAATTGGATAAAAAATTGGCTTCAAGACAGAACACAGCCGGTCATAGTAAATTGCTGATGTTCAAACTGGAGGATGATAGACAGTGGTGTTCCCGAAGTGTCAGTGCTGGGCTACTGGTTTTCTTGCTATATATAAATGACTTGGATCTTGGAATACAGAGTAGAATCTCCAAATCTGCAGATGAAACGAAACTTGGAGGTGTGGCAAACAGTGAGGATGACATGAACCACCTGCAGCAGGACACAGATAGGCTTGCAGAATGGCCAGAGAGACGGCAGATCGATATTAATATTGACAAGTGTGAGGTGATGCATTTTATCAGAATGAACAGAGAGAGGCAATATTGTCTTAATGGCACAGATTTAAGGAGTGTGGAGGAAGAGTGGGACCTGGGGGTACATGTGAATTGATGTTTGAAGGTGGGGGGGCATACTGAGAGTGATCAGTCACACTGATGGGATCTTGATTTTGCCATAAGAGTTTTGATTTTTCAAAAAAAACTAAGAGATCTGTGTGCCTTTAAGACCTGTTGCTATTTTCTGTGAACAGTGACTGGAGGGATTGTGGTATTTGAAAGTCCAGGCTGCAGGGCAATGTGTTTCCAAGCAACAGGAATATTTTATGATGGTCTTGTGACTCCTATTGAAAAGGCTTTCAGTTTCATTTTGGCAGTGTGAAAAAAAAAACAGGGGAGCTGTGAGCAGCTAACAGTTACTGCTGGAAACTTGCCAGGAATACAGCCCTGAGAAAACGTTCTCTTTAAGAATTATTCCTGTATTAAGTAAAAGGTTAATCTCTTCATGAAGTCAAAAGAACTTTGAAGGAGTTGCAAAAATCTAATGTATGGGAGCAAAAACCCTTGTTGCTATTGATGCCTGAATAGAGAGGTAGAGAATCAGAAATAAAAAGGATTTGCTACACTCTGTGGAGAAACCCTGCTTTGGTGAAAGGAAGCCTGTATTTTGAGTGGGGCAAGTTTCTGTTGCCTCCAGTCAAGAATCCCTGCCTCCAGACTAAGTTACATAGTTGTTGTGTTCTATGGGGAAGGCCTGTTGACTTTTGCATTTTTCGAAGTTCCTGAAATCTCAAGAAAGTTTCTACTGTTAGAGTCATAGAGAGATACAGCACCAAAACAGGCCCTTCAGCCCAACGAGTCCGCGCCAACCAACAATCACCCATTTATACTAATCCTACGTTAATCCCATTTCCCTCTCACATCCCCACTTTCCCTCAATTCTCATACCACCTACCTACACTCGGGGCAATTTACAATGGCCAATTTACCTATCATCCCGCAAGTCTTTGGCATGTGGGAGGAAACCGGAGCACCTGGAGGAAACCATGGGGTCACAGGGAGAACTTGCAAACTCCGCACAAGCAGTACCCAGAACTAAACCTGGGTCGCTGGAGCTGTGAGGCTGTGGTGCTAACCACTGCGCCACTGTGCTACTTTAAAACTTAAATAGACCTTTTGCTACAGCCTATTGCTGAAAGATCTATGTGATGCCTGCTGCAGATGAACTACTTTGAATGCCTACCCACTATAGTTTATTCATTAATTTCACCTGGAGAGACATCAAATGGCATCTGACTATTCGACTCTGGGACACCTCACTGATCCAGGAAAATACGACCAGAAGATTACCTCAGTTATTTTATTATCCTTCAGAAACTGTTATAAAATGTTACTAATATGCTGTGACCTCTGGTGTAGTGGGACTGAATCAACAGTGCATTACTCCCACCTTGATCATAACAGGCTTCATAGGTAGAGGCACTGAGTATAAAAGCAGGGAAGTTATTCTAAATCTTTGTAAAGCTCTGGTTAGGCTCCAACTGGAGCATTGCTTCCAGTTCTGGTTACACACTTTAGGAAGGTGTGAGGGGCCTTCAGCAGATGCAAAGATTTCCCAGAATGGTTCCAGGGTTAGGGGATTTTAGTTACAGCTTTTGGTTAGAAATGCTGGGATTGTTTTCCTGAGAACAAGATTATGGCAAGCTGAAATAAGTTAGACAAATAAAAATTGTTTTCTTCTACTAATGGTACAAGGACTAGGGACACAGATTGAAGGATTTGGACAAGAGATGCAGGGGAAATATGAGGAAGAATTTTCTTACGCAGTGGATGGTAATTACTTGGAACTTGCTGCCCACAATGATGGCGAAAGTGAAGAGGATCAATGACTTCAAAAGGATATTGGATGGCCACGTGAAGGACATAAATTTGCAGGGTGACGGGGATTGAGCAGGAGAATGTGACTGACTGGATAGCTCCATGGAGAGCCAGCATGGACTTAATGGGTTGTAGCCTCATTCTGTGCCATAAATGACTCTTACTCTGTGTTCTGGGACTGAGATGATTGACCTCCAACAATCACAACCATCTTCCTTTATGCCATGTTTGATTCCAACAAGTGGAGTGTGTTCCCCTGATCCCCATTACTTCAATTTGGCTGTGCTGAAAAGCTCAGGAAGAGGCCAAGATGGATCATCCACTCAGCATTTCTGGTTGAAGATTATTCATGTTTCATCCTTGTCTTTTGCACTGATGTGTTGGGCTTCTCATCATTGAGGAGCCGCCTCCTTTGGTTAGTTGTTTAATTGTTCACCATCATTCACAAATGCATGTGGCAGGACTGAAAAGCTTTGATCTGAACAGTTGGTTGCAGGAAAGTTTAGTCCCGTCTCCAGAAGAGAAAGATCCTCTACCAGCCTGCTCCCACAGCTTACACCAACTCTCCCTGTTCATGACCACTCCTATTTCACAACAAGGTAAATGATTTGAAGGCACAAACAGTGGGAAATGTGTATGATTTTATTGCCATGACAGAGACATGGTTACAGGGTGACCAGGACTGGGAACTGAACATTCTGGGATATTTGTCATTTAGGAAGGATAGGAGGAGGGGAAAAGGAGGTGAGGTAACGTTGCTAACAAAGGAGGAGATCAGTACATTAGTGAGAGGATCTTTGATCAGTGGAACAAGATGTAGTATCAGTTTGGGTGAACTAAGAAACAGCAAGGGGCAGCAAAAATTTGTGCTAATTTTTTATAGGTCACCGAACTCTAGTGGTAATGTTGGGTACAGTATACATCAGGAAATTAGAGCTGCATGTAACATGGGCAGTACAGTAATAATGGGTGACTTCAATTACATACAGATTGGTTAAACCTAATTAGCACTAATGCTGTGGAGTATGAATTCCTGGAGTGTGTACAAGATGGGTTTCTGGAGCAATATGTAGAAGAACAAACAAGGGATCGGGCTATTTTAGATTTATTATCATGTAATGAGAAAGGGCTAATTAATAACCTTGCTGTAATGGAGGCATCAGGAAATAGTGACCACAATATGATAGAATTTTACATTAAGTTTGAAAGAGATACAGTTCATTCTGAAACTAGGATCATAAAACTGAACAAAGGAAACTAAGGTTTGAGCGGCAAGTTGGCTGTGATGGATTGGGAAAATACATTAAAAGATTTGATGGTAAACAGGCAATGGCTAGTATTTAAAGAAGTATTACACGGTTTCCAACAAATATGCATTCCTCTAAGTGTCATGAATAGATGAGAACCAACTGTAAATTGTCATGAACCGATGAGAACTAACTGTAAATTATGTTTTGTGCACTTGGCTATTAATGTCAACTGCCATTTTATACAGTATGTCTAAGTTTTTACTTCTATATTCCACTTGTTAAAATGGAGGAGCGAGAGCAGGTGGGACAGCTACTTGAAGGGGTCCAGTCACATTTAGAAACAAACGAACGTAGTAGCGAGAGACAGCATGGTTTTGTGAAGGGGAGGCCGTGTCTCACTAATTTGACTGAGTTTTTTGAAGAAGTGACGAATATGATTGATGAAGGAAAGGCAGTGGATGTTATCTATATGGACTTTAGTAAAGCCTTTGATAAGGTCCCGCATGGCAGACTGGTACAAAAGGTGAAGGCACACAGGATCAGATGTGAGCTGGCAAGATGGATACAGAACTGGCTCGGTCACAGAGGACAGAGAGTATCAGTGGAAGGGTGCTTTTCTGAATGGAGGAATGTGACTCGTGGTGTTCCGCAGGGATCAGTGCTGGGACCTTTGCTGTTTGTAGTATATATAAATGATTTGGAGGAAAATGTAGCTGGTCTGATTAGTAAGTTTGCGGACGACACAAACGTTGGTGGAGTTGAGGATAATGATGAGGATTGTCAGAGGATACAGCTGGATATAGATCGGTTGGAGACTTGGGCTGACAAATGGCAGATGGAGTTTAATCCGGACAAATGTGAAGTAATGCATTTTGGAAGGTCTAATGCAGGTGGGAGGTATAAAGTAAATGGCAGAACCCTGAGGAGTATTGACAGGCAGAGCGATCTGGGCGGACAGGCCCACAGTTCACTGAAAGTGGCAATGCAGGTGGATAAGGTAGTCAAGAAGGCATACGGCATGCTTGCCTTCATCGGTCGGGGCATAGAGTATCAAAATTGGCAAGTCATGCTGCAGCTGTACAGAACCTTAGTTAGGCCACCCTTAGAATATTTTGTGCAATTGTGGTCGCCACACTACCAGAAGGACGTGGAGGCTTTGG
This sequence comes from Heterodontus francisci, assembly GCF_036365525.1. Lineage (NCBI taxonomy): Eukaryota > Metazoa > Chordata > Chondrichthyes > Heterodontiformes > Heterodontidae > Heterodontus > Heterodontus francisci. The sequence continues at coordinate 24,368,069 of NC_090410.1, read as the reverse complement.
AGAGAGTACAGAGGAGGTTTACCAGGATGTTGCCTGGTCTGGAGGGCATTAGCTATGAGGAGAGGTTGGAAATACTCGGATTGTTTTCACTGGAACGACGGAGGTGGAGGGGCGACATGATAGAGGTTTACAAAGTTATGAGCAACATGGACAGAGTGGATAGTCAGAAGCTTTTTCCCAGGGTGGAAGAGTCAGTTACTAGGGGACATAGGTTTAAGGTGCGAGGGGTAAAGTTTAGAGGGGATGTGCGAGACAAGTTTTTTGCACAGAGGGTGGTGAGTGCCTGGAAGATGCTGCCAGGGGAGGTGGTGGAAGCAGATACGATAGCGACATTTAAGAGACATCTTGACAAATACAAGAAAAGGAAGGGAATAGAGGGATATGGGCCCCGGAAGTGCAGAAGGTGTTAGTTTAGGCAGGCATGAAGATCGGCGCAGGCTTGGAGGGCCAAATGGCCTGTTCCTGTGCTGTGCTGTACTGTTCTTTGTTCTTTGTTCTTGACCCAGAAGCCACCCTTTTCAGCCTGCTTGAATTTGAAACTGTAGCAGTGGAAGGAACATCTCGTGCAAACCACAGCTGCTCTTCAAGCTGCATATTTTCTCGGAGACCTTTCTTCAAGAAGCAAGAAAATGAAAAAGACACAGTCTGCAAGAAAACTTGTTTTCTGCCAGCTTTCATCCCATCAAAAAATGGTGACGTCAGCAATTAAAGACCTTGTTAAAAGCAGGTGCGAAAGGTGTCTACAGGTCCCTCTCAACCTTTACCTGGTCTTACAGTAACAGGGTTTGATTTTTAAACACACCGTGTTCTAAGCTCCTGCTTGGTGAATCTTTGTTCACCACTTTCCAATTATAAGGCAAAGAAATGAGCACAAACAGGCTTTCTTAGTTTTAAAGAAGAAAAGTGAAATTTATTAAACTTAACCTAAAAACTCTAATTTCAGTTAACGCCTATGGATACACACTGCGCCCCATGTCAGCAAGCATATGCGATATGCACATGCAAATAGAGACAGGAAGGAGCTGATCAAAAATAAAGTACGAAGGTTTGAGGCATTATCTGAAGAGGTTGTTACAGTTCTTTGAGTTCACTGCATAGTCCTTTTGTAGGTTGATCTTCCTTTTCATTGGGGCTCAGTATTCTTCTCAAACCTTGTTCACTGTCGGAGACTTTTCTTTCTTGGGGTTCATGTGTCTTCAGCTGGTTTTTAGTGTTCCATGAGAAAGAGATGCGAGCAGACAGGAGAGGCTGTGGTGAGCCAGCCATGAGGTCCTTTCAGTCCAGGAGCAAACAGCTTTATTTGTTCAAACAATGTTTCTCCAATTTAAAATTCTCAGTTCAAAACACTGCAACAGCCAGTTAGTCATGTGACTAAACTGGTCTAACCACATCTGTTCTGTGTATTGGGAACAAGGAATGGTTCCTTTGTTCCAACACTGGCTGCTAGTATGCAAAAATATCTTTCCGGCTTGGGGCCTGGCAATTCCTTGTAATAGACCCTCTTTTCTTCCCAGCAACAATTTGAATTTTAATGTCCATGTGGCGAAATTAATGTGCCTCATTCTTGACAGATGGGGGCCAACATGACAATCTCCATTCACCTTCGAGAGTGCAAGAAGAAGAAAGAGTAAGAGAAGAGGTATTTTCAACAGCTCCTCCCCCACTCGGCATTTCCAGTCAGTGATCCCCTGTTTTTTTAGACTTTTTGACAATGAAAAATGGACTCTAGTTTCAACTGAAATACATTTTCGTGTACAGTTAAGTCAATTATCCCTTCCCAAGTTTAAGAGAGTGTGTTAATAAACCCGACTTCTTTGATTTAACTTTCACAACCATGTTGTTGTGACTGTCCTTAACTAGTCAGGGATTAAGGGAGGGAAAAATTCAATCACTAATCTGTTTACAGACAGGTGGTTGGAAAAGCAGAGAAATTTGTTCAGAAAAAAAAGATTCCCTATCTGTTCATAGCTTCAGGCACAAAAACCCAACAGGAAATTTATTCAACATAGAGCGGCACAGTGGCGCAGTGGTTAGAACCGCAGCCTCACAGCTCCAGGGACCCGGGTTCGATTCTGGGTACTGCCTGTGTGGAGTTTGCAAGTTATCCCTGTGTCTGCGTGGGTTTCCTCCGGGTGCTCCGGTTTCCTCCCACATGCCAAAGACTTGCAGGTTGATAGGTTAATTGGCCATTATAAATTGCCCCTAGTATAGGTCGGTGGTAGGGAAATATATAGGGACAGGTGGGGATGTGATAGGAATATGGGATTAGTGTAGGATTAGTATAAATGGGTGGTTGATGGTCGGCACAGACTCGGTGGGCCGAAGGGCCTGTTTCAGTGCTGTATCTCTAAACTAAATAGACAAATCTTTGATCTCCAAGGGAGTCGGGTGTAATGGGGGGGCAGCAGGAAAGTGGAGTGAATGTGACAGTCAGAGGACCCATGATCATGTTAAATGGCGGAGCAGGTTTTAGGGGCCGAATGGCCTACTCCTGCTCCCATCTCTTATGTTCTTATAAAGTGGGACATGGTGGGGGAGGCACCACAGAAGCGCTGGCAAGTGGGATTAAGCATCACCTCATCCTGACAGATGCATGGCTGCACTGACCACCTTCTTTCACAGCTAACCCCCATTAACACCCCCGAGAGCTGATGGGAGGATGAGCTATATAGGATACCCCAGTAGGGGGCGAGGTGATGCCATGAGCAGAACTGTCATGTCGATCTCTCTGTGAAGTATGACTACCTCCCTCTTTCCACTTACAGGACAAGAGGGCCCATAATAGGAGGGAGACATCACTGACTGGCGGAGGCATCCCAGACATCAGACCTCTCTCTAAGGCTGAGGAGGAGGCACTTGAACTAATGGGTCCCAGGGCAGCCACTCAATGACAGATGGTTAGACTGGAGTCTCCTCACTAAAGAGTGAGGATTGTCTTCCATCAACATGCAGATCACTTCGAGAGACCCCATCACACATGGTTGCTATGACATGATCTGCTCATGCTGAACCGCACATGTTTTGCAGGTCGGTGTTCACAGGAGACTCTACTAGGAGGAGGACATCATTCCACTTCAGAGGAGGATCCACCGTCACAGGATGCACTGTCCAATGAATCTCTGGCACCTTCCACCAGTGCAGATAATTTCACCTCATTGTGTTTCTGCTCGATTTTAGAATCAGGGTCACAATCAGGGTCAGCCTGAGCAGCTGGCTGAGGCTGGGACTGTCGTGGTCTCTGACAGTCGGAGGATTGTGGGTGACCAAGCCTATGCTGAGCCCTAGGCTCGTGACGCGACTGTGGTGTCGACAGAACAGGGCATACTGGAGTTTCAGAGAGAGTTGAGGTAAGACAACATCTGGCAGAGATGCCAAAAACAATCTGCAGCCATGAGTGGATGATGGTGAAGTCCAATCATGCCTTGAGTGCTGCCATGTCTCAGGCATGGAAGTGTATGGATTCCTCCATTGAGATGTTGGCAACCCTGATGAAGAGTCAGATCCCACAGATGTGCCCAGAGCTGCACACAATCACCTTGGCCATGAGTTCGAAACAGCAGTGGCAAAGTGAGAGAAGGACAAGGCACCTGGAGTCTTCTCCTGTCCTTTGTACTTCTCTGAGCAGGGAGGTTCAGGTGAGCCTTGAAAGGGAGGAGGAGTGACTATCCTCGACAGCTGGAGGCTCCCCTCAGGGTGCTCTGAGTGTGGGCAGTGACTCCACAGCCCCTCTGCCAGTGAGCCCAGCTCCAGCAACTGCGATGCCTGAGGAGAGACCTGCAGCAGTGCAGGAAAGCCTCAGGCAGCTGGGGCCTTCTCGGCCTCAGGTAACCAGAGGACGGCTGCTAAAGTCATCACAGGCCAAGGGGCAGCCTGATCAGCAGCCTGTCTCCAGCCCAGCTGCTGGCGATGGTTCCCGCCTCGTCGAAGTACTCGCAATCGTAAAAAGCAAAGCACCTCGACTCACATGGGAGTTCACGGGTGTTTGATATCTGACATGTGATGCTTCAGATAAAGTTCTTTTGTTTAAGTCTTGAACGTTCATTGTGTAAAAGTGATTATTCTATCATTCCCTAATTGTGAGCTGCTGACTTCCCCCTTCCCCCTTAGTGAAATGCCAATGTAAGCACAGCCTCATTTAAATATGATCTCCCATGGACACTAGTGTGTGTTTCAGCTGGGCACTAGGCACGGAACACCAATGGAAAGGAGGCGACAGACTACATGCATTGAGGTCAGTCTTTATTGTCCTTACTGTGAGTAACCATCATGGTGGCTGGAACTGGGTAAGTATGAGATTGTCTCTTGCCTCCTTTATGCATCGCTCAATGTTCCTGGCCTCCAGTGCAAGGGGTTCACCATCCAGTGCTGCCTGTCCATCACCCTCCTCCACGTCCTCCTCGTCTGTGGAGGAAATACATTCATGTGCCCTCGTCATGCAAGGCCTCCCTTCTCCGCACTGCTGGAATGTGCAGAGCACAGCAGACCACCATGATACGCGAGACCATTACTGGGACATACTGCAGGGCTCCACCAGATCGATCCAGGCAAAGGAAACTCATCTTCAGCGGCCCAAGGAGCTGCTCGGTGGTCACACAGTTGGAGCGGTGATAACTGTTGTACCTCTCCTCTGCTGCAGTGTGAGGTTTCCTCACAGGCGCTGAAAATCCATATCTTAAATGGGTCGCTCTTGTCCCCTAGAATCAATCCCTGAAGGTGAGCAGGGGCCTGAAAAGCTGTGGTACCTGTGACTGTTGAAGTATGTAGGCATCGTGGGTGCTTTTCGGGAAGTGGGCACACACCTGAAAGATCTGTTTTCGGTGGTCACAGACCAGTTGAATGTTGATCAAATGGAAGCTTTTCCTGTTGAAGGAGGAGGCTGGCTGATCAGTTGGAGCCTTAATGACCACATGTGTGCAGTCGATCACACTTTTTACCTGAGGGAATCCAGCAATGTCTTTGAATCCAATAGATCTCTCTGCCTGACTGTCAGGGTGGTTCAGTAACCCGCACAGTCACCGGCTCTCTTGAACAGGGCATTGGTCACCTCCTTGATGCAGTGGTGGGATAGTGCCTGGGAGATGTCCCCGGTGGAACCTTGGAGAATGATCCAGACGAGTAAAAGTTTAAGTGCGGTGGTGATTTTCAATGCGAGATGCAAAGGCTGCCCACCAAATCCCACAGGTCGTAACTCGTCCGACAACAGGGTGCATAAGATGGTGCCTGCCTCCCTGGAGAGCCGTAGTCTTCACTGACAATGCCACTTGGTCATTGGGAGGTTGCTGACTCGAGTCCGGTTCATTCTCGAGCACAGGTTAGTCCGTCTTGGCATCGTCGGCTACTCCTGCTCTCTTCGTGGAGCTTCACAGGCAGGTGAAGCTGCTTCTTGGCACTCCTTCCATCGGAGGCACTGCATCATAAAACAGGGGTCCAAAAAGACAGGGTGTATGAGACCCAGGCCAGGTGATAAGTAGACCTCCAGAGCGCTGTCCTTGCAGAGACGCCGCTGCTTTGGCAGTTTTCCCTTTGCTACTTCTCCTGGCAGACTGCCTAATGGGCCTCAGTGCCCACCCTTGATGATAGTCGACCCTCTCACCCAGCAGTTTGAGCACCCTATGCTGCCACCCAAAACCAAGCCCCTCTTGCAGGTCACCCAACACCCAGCATCCCCTTGCTGATCATCCAATACCCAGCACCCTCTTGCAGATCACCTGACACCCTGCCAACCCATGCTCAACACCCGAGACTCTGCCCCACCATGCAGAGTGCACAGCACTGTAGGTTAGCAATGGGCTCCACTCCCCCTTCATCCCCTGTGCAGTGCTGATCATGGCTGCCTATCCATTGCGGCACTGAGTCCCTGTCTCGGTGCCACCAGCATTCAATGGCCAGTGTCCTGAAGGCCAGTCAGGGCCATCCATGGTCCATTTAATCCCAAGCCACACAATGAATCATAAAAATTACAGGCAAATGCATTGAAACAACATGTTGTACATTCCTGTTGCATCGGGGCGGTGATGCTGCCTTGATGCTTTCCCACCACTGACTAGATCCAGAACCGATGTCACAATGTCGGATTTCGGGGGAGACTTGTCCAATACTATTCTACCCCCCCACTCCCCCACCACCACCTCCATGCCCGCTCCAAAAGGCTGCACTAAATTGTGCCCTGTATCCCAGTGTCACTGATCAGGAGCAGGAGCCAGGGTCACAATGGTCGACAAAATAGGTGACAGATAACATAAAGCTAAAGGAAAGAACACACAAAAATTTAAAGAATAGAGTAGGTTGAGGAAACAGTCAAAAAGATGAAGAACAAGAAGAACAGGTAAAAAAAAAATAAGTAAAAGCTGAAAAAAGCTGATGTGAAAGATAAGGAAAGTAAGGAAATTCCAGGCTTGTTGCAAAATTGCTTAGTGTCAGTCTTCACAGCAGAGCAAGAGGATAATATAGCTCACATTCCACAATGAATCAAGGACTGGAACTCACTAAAATTAACAGAAACAAGACAAGTATATTAGAAAACAATAAAAGACTCATAGAGTCGTACAGCATAGAAACAGGCCCTTCGGCCCACCGCGTCCATGCCGACCATAATACCTATCTATACTAATCCCACCTGCCTGCATTAATTCCATATCCCTCTATGCCTTTCTCATTCAAGTACCTGTCCAGATGCCTCTTAAATGTCGCTATTGTTCCTGCCTTCACCACCTCCTCAGCAGCTCATTCCAGATACCCACTATTCTTTGTGTCAAAAATTTACCCCTTTGATCCCCTTTAAACCACCCCCCTCTCACCTTAAATCTATGCCCTCTAGTTTTAGTCACCTCTAACATGAGAAACAGTGTCTGGCTATCTACCCTATCTATGCCTCTCATAATTTTATATACCTCTATCATGTCCCCTCTCAGCCTCCTTCACTCCTGGGAAAACAGACCCAGCCGATCCAATCTATCTTTATAACTCAAGCCCTCCAAACCAGGCAACATCCTTGTGAATCTTTTCTGCACCCTCTCCAGCTTAATCACATCTTTCCTGTAGTGTGGAGGCCAGAACTGCACAAAGTACTCCAAATGCGGCCTAACCAACGTTATGTGACACTGAAACATGACATCCCAACTCTTGTACTCAGGGTCTCGGCCAATGAAGGCAAGCATGCCATACGCCTTCTTCACCACCCTGTCTACCTGTGTTGCCACTATCAGGGAACTATGTACTTGCACCCCAAGGTCTCTCTGCTCAACAACACTCCCCAGCGCTCTGCCATTCACTGTATATGTCCTGCCCTGGTTTAACTTCCCAAAATGCATCACTTCACAATTGCCTGCGTTAAATTCCATTTGCCACTCCCTTGCCCACTTCCCCAGTCGTTCGATATCCTGTTGTAACCTTAGTCAACCTTCTTCACTGTCCACTATACCACCAATTTTGGTGTCATCTGCAAACTTAATAATCATGCCCCTTACATTCACATCCAAGTCATTAATATATATGACAAATAACAGAGGGCCCAGCACCGGTCCCTGCGGCACACCACTGGTCACTGGCCTCCAATCTGAAAAAAAACCCTCCACTACCACCCTCTGACTCCTATCACCAAGCCAATTTTCTATCCAATTTGCTAGCTCACCCTGGATCCCATGTGTTCAAACCTTCTGGACAAGCCTACCATGCGGGACCTTGTCAAAGGTCTTGCTAAAGTCCATGTAGACAACGTCCATCGCCCTGCCCTCATCAATCCTCTTGGTCACCTCCTCGAAAAACTCAGTCAAATTTGTGAGACATGATTTCCCACGCACCAAAGCCATGCTGACTATCCCTAATCAGACCATGCCTTTCCAGATGCATATGAATCGTGTCTCTCAGAATCCTTTCCAATAATTTTCCTACCACTGATGGAAGGCTCACCGGCCTGTAGTTCCCTGGCTTATCCCTGTTGCCCTTCTTAAATAAAGGCACAACATGAGCTATCCTCCAGTCTTCCGGTAACTCACTCGTGGCTAACTATGATACAAAAATCTCTGCCAGGGCCCCAGCAATCTCCTCACTTGCTTCCCATAGCATCCGAGGATACACCTGGTCAGGCCCTGGGGAATTATCCACCATAATGCGCTTCAAAACCTCCCACACCTCCTCCTTTGTAATGTTGATATGCTCCAGGGTGTCGGTGTTCCCTCCCTTGAACTCATCAGCTTTAATGACCTCCTCCACGGTAAAAACGCAAGAGAAATATTCATTTAAGAACTCGCCCATTTCCCATGGCTCCACACATAAATTGCCACACTGATCCTTCAGGGGACCTACTCTCTCCCTAGATACCCTTTTACTCTTAATACACTTACAGAATCTTTTCGGATTCTCCTTTATCTCTGCTGCCAGGGAATCCTCATGGCCCCTTTTAGCCCTTCCAATTTCCTTCTGAAGTGTAGTCCAACATCCCCTATACTCCTCGAGGGGCTCGCTCGATCCCAGCTGCCTATACCTGACATATGCCTCCTTCTTTGTCCTGACCAGACCCTCAATATCTCTCGTCAACCAAGGTTCCTGAAACTTGCAAGCCTTGCCCTTCCACCTAACAGGAACATGTCGGCCCTGAACTCTTCCTATCTCACTTTTAAAAGCCTCCCAGTGCCAGATGTCCCTTTACCTGTAAACAGCCTCTCCCATTCAACATTTGAGAGTTCCTGTCTGATGCCATCGAAATTAGCCTTCCCCCAATTTAGGACTTCAACCTGAGGATGAGTCCTATCCTTTTCCATAACTATCTTGAAGCTAATAGAGTTATGGTCGCTGGTCCCAAAGTGCTCCCCCACTGACACATCAACCACCTGCCCATCGTCATTTCCTGAGAGGAGATCGAGTGCAGCCCCTTCTTTAGTAGGGCCATCCACATACTGCTTCAGGAAACTATCCTGGACACACTTAACAAATTCTTCCCCATCTGATCCCTTAGCACTAAGGCAGTCCCAATCAATATTAGGGAAGTTAAAATCACCTACTATTACAACCCTATAATTCCTACACCTGTCTGTGATTTCCCTCCATATATGCTCCTCCACTTCCCTCTGACTATTGGGGGGGGCTATAGTCTCATCCCATCAAAGTGATCACCCCTTTCTTATTTCTAAGTTCTCCCCATATGGCCTCGCTGGACATTCCCCCCGGGATATCCTCTCTAAATACTGCCGTGATGTTCTCCCTAATCAATAGTGCAACTCCCCCTCCTCTCTTACTTCCACCTCTGTCACACCGGAAAGATCGATACCCCGGAACATTGAGCTGCCCATCCCTCAACTACCTTTCCGTAATAGCTATAATATCACTATGCCATCTACCAATCCATGCTCTGAGTTCATCTGCCTTACATGGAAGCTTTCTTGCATAGGGCGGCACAGTGGCGCAGTGGTTAGCACTGCAGCCTCACAGCTCCAGCGACCCGGGTTCAATTCTGGGTACTGCCTGTGTGGAGTTTGCAAGTTCTCCATGTGTCTGCGTGGCTTTTCTCCGGGTGCTCCGGTTTCTTCCCACAAGCCAAAAGACTTGCAGGCTCATAGGTAAATTGGCCATTATAAATTGCCCCTAGTATAGGTAGGTGGTAGGGAAATATAGGGGATGTGGTAGTAATATGGGATTAGTGTAGGATTAGTCTGTTTGGGTGGTTGATGGTCGGCACAGACTCGGTGGGCCTAAGGACCTGTTTCAGTGCTGGATCTCTCAACTAAACTAAATCTAAACTAAAGTAAATGCAGTTCAGCCTACCAGACCTTCCACGCTCCCTGTCCAGCCCCTGCCCGGCCTGCCTACTGGACTTGCTTGCTTCAACCTCTGCATTTGCCTAAACTATCCCATCTGAGAGACTACTACTTTGGGTCCCACACCCCTGCAAGACTAGTTTAAACCCTCCCGGATAGTGCTAGCAAACCTCCCAGCAAGGATATTGGTCTCCCTCCAGTTTAGATGCAACCCGTCCTTCTTGTACAGGTTACCTCGGTACCAGAAGTGATCCCAATGATCCAAGTAGCTGAAGCCCTCCTGCCTCCACCAGCTCTTCAGCACGCATTCATTTGCCGAATCCTCCTATTCCTACCCTCATTAGCATGTGGCACAGGGAGTAATCCTGAGATTACAACCCCAGATGTGCTGCTTTATAACCTTCTGTATAACTCCCTATTGCAGGACCTCATCTCTTTTCATGCCTATGTCATTAGTATCAATATGGACCACGACCTCTGGCTGCTCACCCTCCCCTTTCAGAATGTCCTGCAGCTGCTCTGAGACATTCTTGTCCCTAGCACCATGGAGGCAATATACCATCCAGGAGTCTCGTTTGTGGCCACAGAAACGCTTATCTGCACCCCTGATGATAGAATCCCCTATCACTACAGCACTTCCAACCCTTTTCCTCCCCTGCTTTGCCGCAGAACCCTCCGTGGTGCCACGAACTTGGCTGTTGCTGCTTTCCGCTGGGAGGTCATCCCCCCCAACAGTATCCAAAGTGGTATATCTGTTTGAGAGAGGGATGGTCACAGGGGACTCCTGCACTACCTGCCTGCGCCTACTACTCCACCTGGTGGTCACCCATCTCTTTTCTGCTGTGCAGCCATTACCTGCGGTGTGACCAACTCACTAAACGTGCAATCCACGACGTCCTCAGCATTGCGGATGCTCCACGGTGAATCCACCCGCAGCTGTAGCTCCGTAATGCATGTAGCCAGGAGCTGCAGATGGATACACTTCCTGCACACATGGTCGTCAGGGACACTGGAAGCGTCCCTGATTATCCACATAGCGCAGGAGGAGCATATCACCGGTGTGAGCTCTCCTGCCATGACTTACTTTAGATTAATCAGTTACTCCCTTTAAAAAATACTAATTACACTCGGGGCCTTGTTCTACTCCAAACACGACCCACTACAATCTAAAGCCCTTAATAAATTACACTAATTTTACAAAAAGCACACTTTAGTAGTGCTAAACTTATCACTTGAGTTTTTTTTTGGAATGGCTGTGAATGAAGGCAGTCGATATGATTCCACGGCAGAGATTGTCAGTTAAAAATAAAGCTCCTGGAATTGAAGGCAAATGATTGACCTGGTTAGAAGATTGGTTATGCAGTAGAACATAGAGAGTTTGGATAATCAGAATGTATTTGTATTGGAAGGAAGTGGCGAGCAATGTGCCAAGATGACCTGTTCTGAGGCCTCAACTATTCACAATATATATTAAAAACTTAAGACAATAATGAATTTGAGATCCAAATTTGCCAAATCATCAAAAGGCTGAATCTTAATTAACAGAAACAGGTGGATTGGTGTCGTGCCAGAGATTAAATGTAAAGAATCTGAAGCAGGAACCCAAACTGTATCATATCCCACAGTCATGGATCAGCAGCAAAGTCCGGGGGATTAAAACCTCAGCATGTCCAAGGGTCACTGATCAGGAGAGGGACCCTGGTAATTGCCCCACCATATCCCCTGGTAACTAATTCCTATTGTAACCGACCAGACCAAGAATTAATCTCTTTGGTTTTGCAAGGCACCAGTCAGTGTTTACTCTCTGCGCAGCAAGGGAGAACAAATTTTAACAATGCACATTTATGAATGAAGGTAAGCATTTTGTTTTTGTGTTTATTTATCGAACTCTTCAGATATGAACTTCTCAAATCATGACTGATAGTTGTTGCAAAGCCTTATTTTTATCATAAAATTCAAACACATTGTATTCCATCGTGTTATGCAATGCGTTTTCAATTTATTATACCCATGTATGCACCATATTGATATTCCTGCTCCCATCCTGATGTATAATGTTCCTGTTTTTCCTCTTCCTTCCAGTTAACTTAGTGACGATTGTGATCCTGTCTCGGGGAAAGTGTGGTCTCTCCAAATGTGTCACTCGTTACTTGGTGGCCATGGCAGCGGCGGATCTACTGGTCATTATCTTCGATCTGATACTGAGGCAAATTCCCATTAGTTATCATAGAATGTTTCACTTTCTGTTTGATATTCCAGTGTGTAATATCCACGCTGTCCTACTTTATGCAGCAACAGACTGTTCTGTCTGGTTCACCGTCGCTTTCACCTTTGATCGATTTGTGGCCATTTGCTGCCAGAAACTGAAAACTAAATATTGCACTGAGAAATCGGCGGCTGTGATTATTGGAACAATGTCTGTGTTGTTCTGTATGAAGAATATTTTCTGGTACTTTATGCTTTCAAGCAGCTATACCCGTTTTCGAGGCCCCTGGTTCTGCATTCTTCCCTGGAGTGTTCTGCTTTCACCAGTATGGGCAGCAATTGAATTGTTACATTATATTTTCACCCCGGGGGTACCATTTATTCTGATTCTGATGCTCAATATTTTAACAGTCAGGCACATTCTAGTGACCATCAGAATTCGCAAGAGACTTCGGGACCGGGTCAGTGGGGAGAGTCCCAGTGATCCAGAGACAATGAGCAGAAGAAAATCAATCACTTCACTTTTTATGATATCGGGGAATTTTATCTTTCTATGGGTTCTCTTCCTGGTGAATATGATGTATGTTAGAATTGGTCTGCTGTACCTGAATTTTTCAAAAGAAATGTCACCCATTGTTGACCACCTTGCGGTTATGCTTCAGCTCCTGAGTTGCTGCACAAACCCTTTTATTTATGCTGTGACCCAGAGTAAGTTTCGAGAGGAACTGAAGAATGGGGTGAAATATCCCTTCACTGTACTTTCTAAGATTGTAAAATAATGAGGAAAATGGAAGATTTTTACATATAGAACACATGTGAACCCAGCCTCTCTCCACTCAGTCTCTGTCATCACATTGTTTTAAAGACAAACTGAGATGATTTGATTGAGTTTGCATTTACTTTAAGGTACCTTTTGTAAAAGTAGAACAACTGCCATATGCAGAAATTCCTTTACGTTAATCATACATATGGAATAAAATTAAACTAATATGCAACATGTCCCCTTATCACTCCCCATGTCTCTGTTTTATTGGATAAACCTACAGCTTCCCACTTTATCTCTCTCAGCATCCTCAACAGTGGACATTGAGGTACTCGGCGATCGCTCATTACGAGCATCAATCCCAATTGCCCCATCCTAATCATTCATTGAATCTCCCACCCAGTGCACATGCTGAGGGCTAATCTTTCAATATCTTTATCATCCAACTCACCCCTCCCACTATAGACTCAGCCAGTGGATCAGCTCTCACCATCCCGCTACACATCTCCCACCAAAATATTAAGGCCCTTTCCATCCATGACGTTATTGTGGATGATTTCATTGACATCACGGCCTAACACGTCCCCTAGTGTTCACGATGGAGAAGAATGATGTCGGTGTAGAGAGCAGGGAGGGGGATTGTGTTATACTTAAACAAATCAGCATTGAAAAAGAGGAAGTATGAGATGTTTTAGCGGGCTTAAAACTGGATAAATCCCCAGGCCCAGATGAGATGTATCCCAGGCTGTTATGTGAAGCAAGGGAGGAGATAGCAGGGGCTCTGACACAAATTTCAAATCCACTCTGGCCACAGGAGAGGTACCAGAGGATGGGAGGACAGCGAATGTGGTACCATTATTCAAGAAGGGGAGCAGGGACAAACCAGGTAATTAAAGGGCAGTGAGTATAACATCAGTGGTAGGGAAACTATTGGAAAAATTCTGAGGGACAGGATTAATCTCCACTAGGAAAGACAGGGCTTAATCAGGGCTAGTTAGCATGGCTTTGTCAGGGGAAATTGTGTCTTACAAACTTAATTGAATTTTTTGAGGATTTGACTTGATGTGTAGATGAGGGTAAGGCCGTAGTCTACATGCACTTCAGTAGGGTTTTTGATAAGTTCCGCATGGGAGATTAGTTAAGAAGATAAGAACCCATGGGATCCAGGGTAATTTGGCAAATTGGATCCAAAATTGGCTTAGTGGCAGGAGGTAGAGGGTAATGGGCTTGGATTGTTTTTGCAAGTGGAAGACTGTGACCAGTGGTGCACCACAGGAATCGGTGCTGGGCCCCTTGCTGTTTGTTGTGTACATTCATGATTTAGACGCGAATATAGGAAGTATGATCAGTAAGTTTGCAGATGAGATGAAAATTGGTGGTGTCGTAAATCGTAAGGAGGAAAGCCTTAGATTACAGGACGATATAGATGGGCTGGTAAGATGGCTGGAGCAGTGGCAAATGGAATTTAATCCTGAGAAATGTGAGGTGATGCATTTTGGGGGAACTAACAAGGCAAGGGAACATACAACGGATGGTAGTACCCTAGGAAGTACAGAGGGGTCAGACGGACCTTGGTGTACTTGTCTATAGATCACTGAAGGCAGCAGCACAAGTAGATAAGGTGGTTAGGAAGGCATATGGGATACTTGCCTTTATTAGCTGAGGCATAGAATTTCAGAGCAGGGAGGGTATGATGGAGCTGTATAAAGCGTTAGTTAGGCCACAGCTGGAGTACTGTGTACACTTCTGGTCGCCACACTATAGGAAAGATGTGATTGCACTGGAGAGGGTGCAGAGGAGATTGACCAGGATGTTGCTTGGGCTGGAGCATTTCAGCTATGAAGAGTGACTGGATAGGCTCGGGTTGTTTCTCTTAGAACAGGGAAAGCTGAGGGGCGACCTGATTGAGGTGTACAAAATTATGAGGGGCATTGATAGGATAGATGGGAAGAAACTTTCTCCCTTAGCTGAGGGATCATTAACCAGGAGGCATAGATTTAAGTTAGGAGCAGGAGGTTTAGAGGGGAAAACCTTTTTCACCCAGAGGGTGGTTGTAATCTGGAACACACTGCCTGAAGAAGTGGTAGAGGCAGGTAACCTCAAATCATTTAAGAAATATTTAAAAGATCACTTGAAATGCCAAAACATATCAGGCTACAGGCCACGTGATGGAAAGTGGGATTAGAATAGATAGATGCTTAATGGCTGGCACAGACAAAATGGGCCAAAGGGCCTGTTTCTGTGCTGTATAACTCGATGACTCTAAATGAAGCTTCCCCACCTAGCTATACCTTCCACCACAATCCCCATTGAGATTGATGTGGTGGCTGTGTGGCACTTTTCACCAGATCACAACTTGACCTGACCCCCTCCTCCCCTTGCACTTTCTTCTCCTTTCACCATCTCCCGTTACTCCACCCCTCTCACCTCTCACCTCTCAATCAAAATCCTCATTCTCTACATTCCTCCCATGGACGATGAAAATATTCTCACTGAGATATCTTCATTGCCTTACTCCCTCGGCCTCTGCACTGAATGACATCTCATCCTCGGTGATTTCAATCGCCATCTCAACTCATCATTCTCTCCCTCCTCTGAGTTCATTGCCCTCCAATCTTCCCTAAATCTCTCTCTCCATGTAAACCTCCCAAGTCATCTTCATGGCTGCAACCTTGACCATACCATCTTCCATGGTCTCAATTCAATCACAGATAAGGCCATCTCTGATCACCTCCTTGTATCACTCTCCACCCACATCCCCCTCCTACACCCCAACCCTACCTCCTTCTGTATCTGCCCTGGAAAAAGGACCATCCCAAATTCACTTCATTTTCCACAACATTTCCACAGCTACCGATTTGCTCAACTGCACCCTCACATCAATCTTTGAAAACCTCGCTCCAAATAAATCCATTTCTCTCTCTCACTCTGGTCATTTCCCCTGGTACAGCCCTCATCTCAGCTCCCATAATCTGCTCCGCAGTCACTGAATGTTGCACCTGCACTGTGCATTGGTCTGCCTCTCAGTGGGGTCACTCCTGTAGCTCTCGAAAGACTCCCCATGATTCCTCTAACTTCTGGGTTAACTGGGTGTTTTCCTGATGAGAGTGACAATATGCCTCTCCGCCAACTCTAACCACTGCTGAGCTGCCCCAGCCTGTACGGCATTCAGCGCCTGTTCCTCAGAGTGGCAGTAGAGGATGCTAGCTGATTTTGTAACATTTCCAGCAGTTTCTGCTGCTGCTGGATCGGTTCACTTTGAGCTACCATCTGTTTCACCTGTGACTGTACCACTTCCTCATTGCACTGCACACAGTGCGAGTGTGATTAGATTTAAAACCCTGTCACTCTTCCAACATTTAGCCAAGACCTGAACCTGGAGAAACTCTACTCTTTCTTTATATAGGAACGTAGGAGCAGGATTAGGCCATTCAGCCCATTGAGCCTGCTCCGCAATTCAACATGATCAATGCTGATCATCCACTTCAATGCCTTTTTCCCACACTATACCCATATTCCTTTATATCATTAGTATTTAGAAATCTGTCAATCTCTGCTTTAAACATACTCAATGACTGAGCTTCCACAGCCCTCTGGGGTAGAGAATTCCAAAGATTCACAACCCTCTGAGTGAAGAGATTTCTCCTCATCTCTGTCCTAAGTGGCTTCCCCCTTCCTTTGAAATTAGCGTCCCCTGGTTCGAGACTCCCCAACCAGGGCAAACATCTTAGCTGCATCTCCCCTGTCTATCCTTAGAAGTATTTTGAAGGTTTCAATGAGATCACCTCTCATTTTTGCAAACTCTGTAGAATACAAGCCCAGTTTCCCCAATCTCTTTTCATCAGACAGTCCCATTATCTCAGTAACAAATCTGATGAATCTTCGTTGCACTTGCTCAAAGGCAATATTATCCTTCCTCAGGTAAGGGGATCAAAAATGCACACAGGTGCGGTCTAATCAAGGTTTTATACAATTGAAGCAAGACTTTGCTTTTCCTGTACTCAAATCCTCTTAAGATAAAGGCTAAAGGTCGCCACACTACCAGAAGGCTGTGGAGGCTTTGGAGAAGGTTCAGAAGAGGTTTACCAGGATGTTGCCTGGTCTGGAGGGTATTAGTTATGAGGAGAGGTTGGATAAACTCGGATTGTTTTCACTGGAACGACGGAGGTGCAGGGGCAACCTGATAGAGGCTTATAAAGTTATAAGCGGCATGGACAGAGTGGATAGTCAGAAGCTTTTTCCAGGGTGGAAGAGTCAGTTACTGGGGGACATAGGTTTAAGGTGTGAGGGGCAAAGTTTAGAGGGGATGTGCGAGGCAAGTCTTTTACACAGAGGGTAGTGAGTGCCTGGAACTTGCTGCCGGGGGAGGTGGTGGAAGCAGATACGATAACGAAGTTTATGAGGCATCTTGACAAATACATGAATAGGATGGGAATAGAGGGATATGGACCCTGGAAGTGCAGAAGGTTTTAGTTTAGACAGGCATCAAGATTGGCACAGGCTTGGAGGGCCGAATGACCTGTCCCTGTGCTGTACTGTTCTTTGTTCTTTGTTCTAATATCCCATTAGCCTTCTTCATTGCTAGCTGCACCTGCATGCTGGCTTTCAGTAACTTATTGACAAAGACACCCATGTCTCTTTGTACATCTACACTTTCTAATTTCTTCCTATTCAAGAAATACTCTGCACGTCTATTCTTCCTGCCAAAATGGATAACCTCACATTTTTCCACATTATATTCCATCTGCCACATTCTTGCCCACTCACTAAGTCTGTTCAAATCCCCTTGAAGCCACTTTGCATCTTCCTCAGAACACACATTCCCATCGAGTTTTGTGTCATCTGCAAACTTGGAAATATTACATTTGGTGCCCACATCCAAATCATTGATATATATTGTGAACAGCTGGTGCCCAAGTATTGATCCTTGCAGTACCCACTAGTCACAGACTGCCAATGCGAGAACGACCCGTTTATTCCTAAACTCTGCTTTCCGCCTGTTAATCAATCCTTAATCCATGCCAGTATATTACCTCCAATCCCATGTGCTTAAATTTTACAAACCAACCTCCTGTGGGGGACTTTAACAAAAGCCTTCTGAATGGAACGCGCTCATGTTTTTGTGTGTACTCTTCTCACAGGGATTGGATATTGTCTAGATTACATTTAGTGACCAACTTTTCCTCATATGTTTCCCAGAAACCCTTCTTTACATTGGCCTTTCACCACATAGCTTGTACTTTAAATAGACACCGCGGGGTCAGTTTAATCTGCCACCCTTCGTAAGAGATTATCCCCGTAAGAATTATCACTGGCCAAACAATGTTCCGATATTTGTGAAACTTGCTTTAACTCCCTTGGTTTATGTACTTGTCAAAGTCCAGGGTTTCGGCATCACTTGTAAGATCTGGAGTTTGCTTTAATTTAATTGGAAGACTTGGTCAATTACAACTACAGTCTAAGTTGGGAGAGCAGATCTAAAAGGGATTTACAGCTCAGACTAGCAAGAAAACCACACGGGTACGAGTAGTTTTTCACAAGCTTCACAGACTTTATTACATTTTCTACAATAAACACAAAATCATGATACTTAGCAAAGGGCAGTGGTGAGCAGTTGTGTTCACGATGGAACACCGGTCCTCAACCTCCAGTTAACTGCGATGCCTTGTCTATTGATTGAAGTCTGTCTTCTGCCTTCGTTTGGATGATGATGCGTGCTTTTGGGGTCTTATAAGTTCTTACTTTATACACCTTTCCCAGCTTGGTTCTGTGCCATATTAGGTAAAACCCCATTTCTGTTCATGTAATTGGTCAGTCATTAACTAACTGCCCTTCCATGATGGTACTTTGACCTTGTAGGTCAAATCCTCAATGTGATATACTAGAGATAGCACCGTCTTCGGGGTTGTACCCTGAACTACAATGACGGTTGCAGGCCTCTCCGTTATGGGTGTGTGACACACGGTGGGATAACACAGGGAGACCCCTAGTGAATGGTAGGGTTGGAGGCCGCCCTGTTACGTTCCTTTGGGACGCTGGAGGATCCCGAACCACCGTAAACACCACCTATGTTAGTGAAGTAGATTGGGAAATTCAAAGTAAACTTGTTTTAAGTGGATTTACAGGACATTCACAAGTGGGATATGTGAGCGTACCGTTGGAAGTCAGTGTGGAGGACGTAGCAATGGAGCACTCAGTGGTTCTCATTGAGTTACCCAGAGAACAAGAACATCCATTAGGGTGTGACTACATGGCTAAAGCAGGACTCTGTTTTGACCCTGTTAATTGCACGATTTGGCAAATGCCCTTGGGCTGGGGTAGTATAGATCACACATCCATCCTGGTGGGGAATACCAGGATAGGATATGCACGTTTGGGGAAATGTGGACAAGACCAGAAGAAATGAGCAGCGATAGTGAAGTGCAACAAATTATCACACGGAATTCAGTAGTATTTGCTCAACATAAACATGATTGTGGGAAAATGACCGGGAGTGTGTGTATACAGGGCCCAGACCCCAAACCACAGAAGCAGTATGGTTTTCCAAAACAGGCAGAAGAGGAGGTAGGAAAGGTGATACAGAGTTTACTGCTACAAGGGATATTAAGACCGGTCGCCTCCACTAACAACTCGCCTATTTGGCCGGTGAGGAAACCGGACGGTAGCTGGCGACTAACGATAGACTATCGAGAATTAAATAAGGTAACCCCGTTAACGGCCCCTACCGTAGCAACTAGCCCAGAGACGGTAGTTAAACAAAATGAGGATGCACAGTGGTTCACTGTTTTAGACATAAGTAACGGTTTTTGGTCTATTCCATTGGAGAAGGAATGCCAATATAAATTTGTGTTTACCTTTCAAGGACAACAATATACATGGACCGCCCTGCCACAGGGATTTCATAATTCCCCATCTATATTTCACCAACGTTTAAGGGGAGGGTTAAAAAGGTTCTCAAAACCTGAATGTCTGGTGCAGTATGTGGACGATTTACTGCTACAAACTGAAACGGAACAGGAACATTATCAGTTACTAAGTGAATTATTACAATTGTTACACGAATTGGGACTAAAAGTAAACCCTAAAAAAGCGCAAGTTATGAAACAGAAGGTTACTTACTTGGGAATGATCTTGACACCGGGAAAGAGAGAAATTGAACAACGAAGGGTAGTAGCAGTTGGCAGACTCCCTGTCCCGAGGGATGTAAAAGGATTGAGATCTTTCCTGGGTTTGGTGGGATATTGCAGGGACCACATTGATGGATTCGCTCCAAAAGCAGCCCCATTAATGGAACTATTGAAGAAGAATGTGGCGTGGGAATGGAAAACTGAACACACACATGACATTTCAGATTTAAAGCAGGCACTAGCTGCTGCGCCTGCTCTGAAAACCCCAAATCCAACTGAGCCATTTTCATTGGAGGTAGCTACCACAGACACGACCCACTCGGCAGTTCTGTTACAGGAGACACACGGGAAATTGAGACCAGTAGCGTATGCCTCGCGTATGCTTTCACCGATAGAGCAGGGGTATACGACGTGCGAGAAACATTTGTTAGCAGTTTTTTGGGCAGTACAGTATTTTACTTACATAGTGGGACTGAATCCACTTACAATACTGACAGAACATACTCCTGTACAGTTACTATTAGACGGTAGGATCAAAGATGGGTCAGTAAGTCAGAACCGAATTGCTAGGTGGACACTATTGTTGCAGGGAAGAAACATAAGCGTGAAAGGAGTAAAAACTACCAGTATGTTGGCAGATAACCTAGCGTATCAAGGAGAGAAACATGAGTGTCAAGTCATGATAGCAAATGATCCCAAGGGACCATTTGTATCAAAACAAAAAGGAGGGGGTAGGAGCGGATTGGAGAAAGCAATGGGGACAGAAAGTAAAAATGAAAAGAGAAAAGAAGAACCCCACTTAAAAATTTTTGTGGATGGTTCCTCATCAGTTCAGGATGGCGAGAGGAGGACTGGGTGCAGGATATATGTAGAAGACGAACACGGTCAGGAAGTTTAGTGCAGCCTTAAGATTGCCTAAAACCATGAGCGCACAGGCGGCAGAATTAGCAGCCGTCGCATATGTGGTTGGCCACCCGGAATACTTCCCACCCGGATCAGTTATATATTCTGATAGCATGTATGTCTGTAATAGCCTCACGGAACATTTTCCCTTATGGGAGGCGAGAGGTTTTGTCTCAGCGGATGGGAAGCCCCTTCCATCGGCCCCATTATTAAGATACATCTTTGAAGGAGCACAGGGGAAAGGATATGGGATCACGAAAGTAAAAGCTCATTCCAAACTTACTCCGGAAGGGAACAGGAAAGCGGATGAGCTAGCCAATGGCAGCCACCGATTGAGGACATTGGGGAACAGAAAGGAAAACAAGTTAAGGTAATGGATTTGATAGAGGAGCAGAAGAAAGATGGAGAATTGAAAAAACTGATAGAAGGAGTAGAGTCAGATACATACAAAGAGTACAAGGGGATATATATTCAGGACGGAGTAGTTTTATGTGAAGGAAAATTTGTAGTGCCAGAGGGAGGACGAAACCAAATAATCCACTGGTACCATGACTTATGGGGACATAAAGGGACAGAGAGTACCCTGGAAAGGATAAAGGAGGTGTGCTGGTGGCCTGGAATGAAAGGTGATGTGGAACACTACGTCAAGAATTGTTTGATCTGTGCACAACACAACCCCGATAGGAATGTCAAGAAAGGGGCCGTCCGACATACTAGACCAGTAGAAGGGCCTTGGACTAATTTACAGATAGACTATGTGGACCCTTACCCCCCACTCCAGGAGAGTTTAAATACTTTCTAGTAATAGTAGATATGTTTACCAAATGGGTGGAAGCTTTCCCAATCAGAACAAATACAGCCAAAGTCACCGCGAAAATTCTGTTCGGAAGGGTATTCACTCGATGGGGTTTACCCCGAAGCACAGAAACAGATCAGGGAACACATTTTACAGCCCAAGTAATGCAAAATGTAATGACCCTCTTTGGGGTTAAACAGAGATTCCACATCCCCTATAGACCACAGTCTCGTGGAATTGTGGAAAGGATGAATCGGACATTGAAAAACATGATAGCTAAAATGGTACAGCAGCATAAGGCGACCTGGCAGGTTGTTTTGCCCTATGTGTTGATGGTAATTAGGAATACCGTAGCTTCATCAACAGGTTACTCCCTATAAACTCATGACAGGAAGGGACATGAGAGGAATGGAGGGGTTGGTAGGTTTGGACTTGTCCCAACCTGAGGTGGACAGTATTATATCAGAAAAATGGGTACAACAATGAGTAGAAACAGTGAGGGAAGCAAATTATGTGGCAGCTCACCAACAGGGAAAGAAGAGACAGCAAAGTCTCTTGATGCGAAAGCCAGCCCGATAGAGTTGAAGCCCCGGACAAAGGGTAATGATCAGAATATACCGGCCCATCTAATTTCTGAGTCCAAAGTGCGCCGGTCCCTATGAGATCGTAGATAAAGCTAGTCCATCTGTATACAAAGTATTGACGGCACCAGACAAGAGTGGCTGGTATCACATTAATCAGTTAAAGTTAGGAGGAGAAAAACAAGATAATCACAGTTGGCATGTGATGCTTGATGCTACCGATATTCCGATCGAAGGTCAGGGAGATCAGGAGCAGGATCAATTGCGGATCCAAGCGGAAGTGTTTGAAAGACAACCTGATGATGTACGTCCACATACAGAGGGAACTCGTGGGAAAAAACAAAAGAAAAATAAAGAAAACAGGGAAAGTAAGTGGGCTAGGAGAAATGGACGGTTAGAATCAATAACAAATTGGGAACAAGTTATAGACACTCTGGCTCAGTGTATGGAGAGACTGGACTTAAAATAGGATATAGAAACTGTAAATAAGAGCATAAATTACACTTGTATATTACAGGTCCAGCCCACAATGAAGAGGGGGATACATTGCATTGCAATTGGATTGACCATATTTGGGACTATGGGTGAATCCGCATTGGAGCTATCACGACGAATGAACGCGCCTGAAGCTGTGGTGACGTGGGAAGACTATCCCGTGGCCACAAACAACTTTGCTCGGCAGATCAAGATAGTTCGAACCAACAAAGGACAGCGAGAAGATTTAAATTTGTATTATGCGGGAGTGGATGGGTTGGCGCGCGCGGGAAAGACATTGGGTATACTGGAGGGAACAGACGTTTGACCTTAACTAACAGAGTGTTAGGTACCTGTGAAGAGGATAGTGATAAAGGAGAATCTTACAGTCCAGCGTACTGATACAGATCAAGAGGTACGGGAATATATTGCCACTGAATTACCACCCATCCCACTCCTGACAGCAGATTGGGCACAAAGAGCAGAAGAGGCAAAAGTGATAATTCATCAATGGAATAAACACACTAAAACAATTAGAACTCATGCTGACAAGGCAAATGAACTGTTGCGTGACCCAGGGTTTTGGAATTGGGGATCTAATGTTCGAATTCATCCATTGGTCAGAATTGTATCACATATTGCTGTCATAATGATTCTATGTGCGCTAATAATTGTTGTATTCAATGTATATCAGCTTAGAAGGTGTAAAAATGAACTTTTGCGAAGATTGGATGATGGGACGAAAATGAAACAGAAGGAATGGTTATCAATGTAAACAAAAAACTGAGAAAATTAACTGTATATACTAAGTTTTATAACATATCTTTTTATATGTAACAGTATTGCACACTCAGTGGTGGACAATGACGTTCTCAGGAATGGTTCACAGAGCAGAGAAACTTGATGATCCTAAGATAAGTATCTTTGGATCATGAGGGGGGAGATGTTGGCCAGGGGCTGCAAGAAACACAGAATCAGTTACAAAATGCTAGAATTGTTTGACCTGTAGTAACCTGGAGCTCGGACACTGGCCTGTGCTGGTAAAAACCAGTTTGAACTAATCACTTTATGGGACAAGACAAAGAACAGGACACAGGAAAAGGGCCTTATTTGGACACGGTGTGATACCGGGGTCTTTGGGCCTGGGCCAATTAAGAGAAGCTGTGAACGAGGTGATCAAGCTTTAGCCAACCGAAAAGACACAGCTCAGATTTGGAGAGATAAGTAACAGGATAAGAATAGAGCTTTTTGGGCATAGAGCCAGTGAAAACTCCGGAGGTCAACTATTGTGGAAGCGGAAGACCCTGCGTGAGCGATTTGGCGACGACGTAGAAGAAACAGAGAACGGAACGCCTGGCCAGCGTTAACTCTCCCTTTTTCGGGTAATATCCTTTGTATTCTGTGACTAGGACAGGGAAAGGTCAGAGGAACCTAGTGGGTGTGCTTATGAATTCTAGTTAGTTTTGTTATTAACTGTATAACTCAAGGGAGTTGTATGTTTTTGTCTAAGTGTATAAGCCTTATTCTTACATTGTACAACAACGTGAATAAAGTAAATTGATAGCTAAAGAAAAGACTGAGTTCCCCCTCTTTGTACTAAGCCAGTAACTGTAGCTGTGGACAAGGGGGAGTTGACTCCGCGCCATGGTTAACAACCGTCATACCTTTTAATGTCAAGGTTTGGACCAAAAGGGAAATAAAATCTACATTCACTGCCCATCAGCTTGTCCATAGCTGCTTTCAAGGCTTCGAGCTGATTTGTTGGTGCTGTGTCTGCATCACTCACTACTCCTGAAACTCCTGAAAGGACAAAGACTGTTAAAAATCTTACAAGGAGACAGAATGTGCTCACTTCAAAAGGTTACACAACAGACAGTTTATGTGAAATTAAATTTCAATGACAACAAAAGCTTTTCATTACAGTCCCTGGAATTTTGCTGCGTAAATCATTTCTCACAGACAAGAGTCCCAGTGGTAGGTAACCACAGAAAAACAAGATCTAATAGGTCAATAAATGTGTTGGAGACGGGGAAGGATGCAGAGCAGGACAGTTGGGTATTTTAAGTGCCGATGGCAAAATTTTGAAGCCCAACAGGGGATTGAGTGTGTCATGGAATCTTACAGCACAGAAGGAGGTCATTCCGCCCATCATGTCTGTGCTGGCTCTTTTAAAGAACTATCCAATAAGTCCCACTCCGCTGCTCCTTCCCCATCAGTCTACACATTTCTCTTTTTCAAGCATTTATCCAATTCCCTTTTGAAACTTGTTATTTAATCTGTGTGGCACAAAGTTAAATATTAAACAACTGCAAAGGAACCTGTGTAA
The DNA here is from genome assembly GCF_036365525.1 of Heterodontus francisci. NCBI lineage: Eukaryota > Metazoa > Chordata > Chondrichthyes > Heterodontiformes > Heterodontidae > Heterodontus > Heterodontus francisci. Next base: position 24,343,142 of record NC_090410.1, on the reverse strand, counting down.
TGGGTCAATATAATTACATTGACATAAAATTATCCTTATTTGGTTCACAGTCTGAAGCAAGAGCTTTTTTGCTCATACCTGTCTGTCATATTTTTTCTCAAGGAATTGGATGATTCTCTGTAGTTTAATTTATGGGATAGATGTCTGATATTCTCCACCAGAGCCTGGCATTCCTCCATTTTTTGTCTGGAACTGGGAGGAATTCAGACCAGGCTGCCCAACTTCCCTTGCTGAAGAGAATCAATTGAGGCCAAATGACACTGGAATCAAGGCACTGAGTCTCAGTATCTTCAACTTCAGCACTAAGCTGGGGGCTGGTTTACTTCCATAAAAATGTTCAATGAACAGCATTGGATGGGTTTTCAAATTATTTTAATTTGAATTAATAGATAATTCAAACTTGCTCAACTCCGATGAAGGGTTGATTCTATTGAGAAGCTTCTATTACAACTCAGCACTGTCTGCAATTCTAAGGTTTTTGGATTTTATTTAGGGAGTTGGAAAGTAAACAGACTAAAGTTAAACACTAGACAATGCAAAACAATATTATATCAATAGTATGGTTATCAGACTCAGCACAATAGCTTATCATTGATAAAATCAAAAATATAGTTTTGAACAAGATTATAGCTGAATAATTTGGAAAAGCATGAAATAGCTATTCAGTTTGTGAAGTCTCGGCTGTCGGTACGTACTGTTAGTTTAACATTCATTTTTGTTTTAGCACAGTGCTGCTATCAGAGCCTTCAGAATAAAGGTCACTGAAATCATTGGACAGACATTTCAGAAAAGTTAGAGAGTGTCAACCAGCTCTTCATTGAAATTCAGAATAAATGTTGTGCTTGCTCCAGCAATTTATCCTGCTGTGGTAATGTACAGTGGCAGAGTGTTAATGTCACGTAGCTAGTAACCTGGTGTTCCAGGATAATAACCTGGGGAAATGGGTTCAAAATCCACTGCTGCAGCTGATTTGTTTTTTAAATGTAATAAAAAACAATGTAAATGCTGGTTTCAGGAATGATATCATGAAGTTCTCATTGATTTTTGTAAAATCCATCTGATTCGCTAATATCCTTCAGAGAAGGAAATCTGCCATCCTTACCTGGTCTGGCCTATATGTAACTCCAGACCCACAGCAATAGGGTTGACTCTTCATTGTGCTCTGAAATAGTTTAGTAAGTCACTCAGTTGTCAAGGGAAATTAGAGATGAGCAACAAATTCTGAAAGAATAAAAAAAAAATCTGGACAGATCCGTGGGATGGCATTAATCAGTCACTGAATATTCACTGAGTATTCATCACCTGGACAGCTCTTGGCTTTCATTAAGTTGCCTTTAAAGATGTGTGTTTCTCAGTCGTGTCATTCGTGATATTGCTTTGGTTTGTGCACAACTCCCACAGCTGATGTGTAGCACCGTGATCACACAGTGGTCAGTACACTGAGTTGTGGCTGCATCAACGTCTGGTCTCTGCTGCACATGTTAACAGAACACAGTGAAAAATCAATCTATTCCAACTGGAAACAAATTGTTGCTCATGGAAATCAATTTGCTCCTTCAAATGCTCGCACTCTCACATGCCTGTGCTTGATGCTCCATAATTCAAACCCTTCTCTTCTCCCAGCTTCTCCTCCTTTCACAGTCAATATCCCTCCTTTACTTTCCTCCTTCCATTCCATTGTCGTTTTCTTGCAGTATTGCCTCATCGAACATCCATTCTCAATATTACGCTGTTTGGTTTGCTCTGCTCCCACTGCTGTTCCTGGGGACACAGGTCCCATTCACACCAATGTTCATTTGTGTCTTGAATCCAGGTACATTTCTATTCATGGGACCACTTGGTGAACAAGCTGTGAAAGCAGAGCCGGCCTTTTGAGGGACAGCAGCCCAGCAGCTCATGATACTTTCTTGGGGAATATTGTGATGGGGGGATACTAACTGAAAACTGGCTTCTGTTGACCTGGTAGTTGGTGCTTTTCTCTAAACAGTTGAGGTGATGAGTGACGGGCAGTGCCACATAGCTGCCAATGAGGGCTCAAATGTGCCATTTTGTCAAGCTAGGTCAGTGCAGCAAGATCCAAAACATCCTGTCTTCATCTTAATCGATCTGTTGAAAGGTGTGAGTGAAAGAAATGGAGAATAAATGAACAGAATGCTCGTGACAGAAAAGGAGCAATTACAGGAGATTGGCCATGAGTCAAAGGTCTTGAAAATGTCCATGTGCTGTGATCAGAAACGGCAGAATTTAAAACACGTGTGAAGGAAAGTAAAGAGTGATCTTGAATGTGAGAAGATCACAAGAAAGTTGTGCCTGAAGCTGTGTCCTTGAAGCAGGCTGTGTGTTGTCAGGAAACTGTTATAGTGAAAGCACAAACAAAAACAACTTATATTTATATAGCACCTTTAACATAATAAAATATCCCATGTAGCTTCACAGGAGAATTATAAAGCAAAATTTGACACCGAACCACAGAAGGAGATTTTAGGGCAGAAGAACAAAATCTCAAAAAAGAGATAGGTTTTGAGGAGTGTCTTAAAGGAGGAAAGTGAGGTCGAGAGGCAGAGAGGTTTAGGGAGGGAATTCCACAGCTTAGAGCCCAGGCAGTTGAAGGCACGGCCGCCGATGGTGGAGCGATTAAAATCGAGGATGCTCAAGAGGCCAGAATTAGAGGAGTGCGGATATCTCGGAGGTTTGTGGGACTGGAGGAGATTACAGAGATAGGGAGGGTCGAGGCCATGGAGGGATTTGAAAACACGGAGGAAAATGTTAAATCAAGACGCTGCTTGACCGGGAGCCAATGTATGTCAGCAAGACCAATTTCTGCTGATCCAGTACTGGATGTCGGACAAGGAGTCTGACAATTTAACAAGGGTGGAAGAGTCGAGAGAGGTGATGGTGAGGGAGAGCTGAGTGTCATTAGTGTACACGTGGAAACTAACACTGTGCTTTTGGATGATGGAATGGAACATGAACACCTGAGGAACAGCGGTGCTGACTGAGCAATGTTAAAGATCTAAAAACATGAAAGTGAATGTTACAGGAGGCTTAGCTGAAGAGAAATGAAATGGAAGTTTGTCAGTATTAATGGTGGAAGGAATAAGCTGAGAGAAGGGGTGGGTTTGAATGTTGGAGCCTGAAGCACAGGCATGTGAAAGTGCGAGGATGTAAAAGGAGTCAATAGGTTTTCTCCATCCAGAAGAAGTACACCTTCTCATTGTAAAGATTGACTATTTGTTGCGTTCTATTATGGTCGTTAGCTGGAGGAAGAAACCTCTGTTATCTCACAGGGGCCAAGGGCGGCCGGAGACTTTCTGGCCGGGCGTTGTCCTGCCCGTCCGGTACCTGCGGGTCCTCCTCATCAGTCCCAGAATCCTCCTCCTCCTCTACTTCTGTAATCTTTACCTCACCAACACCCATCACATACACAACACCCCTGTACACCTGCAACTTCTCTCTCAGTCTCTATCTCACTCTGACACTCAGTGTGATCTGCTTTCATGCCTTTCTCTTTATGCTGTTGGTGTATAACACGGTGCAGCCTTCATGTCCTCAGCCTCTTGTTCTGTTCTGTCTGCCCTATGACACTGCTCTGCTTCCCGTGCAGCCCATACATCACACTGGTGCTGATTGTTAACACACTGGCTTTCAAAAACTGAGTTCTGATTAACCACCGCTCCCTTTCCAGCTCAAATTGTTCACTGTCTTTTATCCTCATCTTTCTCTCTTCCTCGCGCTGTTTCATTAACCCATTAATAACCACATCCCATTCACTGAGCTTCTTTATCTCTTTCCTCCAGCTCCTGCCTGAATTTTATTTTCTCAGCCTCATCTTTCCTGTGCTGCCACTGATCTGCCATCAGCCAAACTGGGTCTTCATCAAGATCCGCTTACAAGTGGACCCCTGTGTCCACTGTTCTGCCTCATCTACCGGATCATCACTCTCCAGGATAACCCGAACCCACCGACTGCTTAAGAGGTAATTTCCAGAGTATTTTCTGCTATTTCTTTATCTTTAAGACTCCTGGCTGGCTCGCCACTTGTAAGACCCCCTCTCTGGTCTAAACGTTCTTGTCTTTACTCCTCATATCAATGGCACATAATGACTTCGATCCTGTTTCAGTAAATGTGATACACCTTCATTAAATCTCACAGCAATGGTACATACTCACAATGACACTGGTTGCTTCGGAATCCCGCAAGCTTGGGTCAGTCTCAGGTGGTCAGTCCTTCAACAGATCTCCAAGCATGACTTCAGAATGGCTGACCAGGTCACTCTACCAACTGCAGTAACAACATCCTTGAGGGCTGTGACTTTATACAACTTCCTGACCCTGGCCCATGGCATATCAGGTAATACTTCAAATTGGATCTTCCAATTGAATTAGAACATTACAGCGCAGTACAGGCCCTTCGGCCCTCGACGTTGCGCCGACCTGTGAAACCATCTGACCTAAACTATTCCATTTTCATCCATATGTCGATCCAATGACCACTTAAATGCCCTTAAAGTTGGCGAGTCCACTACTGTTGCAGGCAGGGCGTTCCACGCCCCTACTATTCTCTGAGTAAAGAAATTACCTCTGACATCTGTCCTATATCTATCACCCCTCAACTTAAAGCTATGTCCCCTCGTGTTTGCCATCACCATCCGAGGAAAAAGACTCTCACTATCCACCCTATCTAACCCTCTGATTATCTTATATGTCTCTATTAAGTCACCACTCCTCCTCCTTCTCTCCAACGAAAACAACCTCAAGTCCCTCAGCCTTTCCTCTTAAGACCTTCCCTCCATACCAGGCAACATCCTAGTAAATCTCCTCTGCACCCTTTCCATAGCTTCCACATCCTTCCTATAATGCGGTGACCAGAACTGCACGCAATACTCCAGGTGCGGTCTCACCAGAGTTTTGTACAGATTAATAATCACAACCTGGCCATTCAGGACCACCCCCCACGTGGTCATATCCCAGCAGTGGGGTGGGGGGAGGGGTGGGGTAGTGTGTCTCCAGTTGCATGCCAATAATGGGTGTGATTACTGTATCCTGGAGCAGGAAGAAGGCCATTCACACATTCCCGAGTGGCCATTGTCTGTAGGCAAAGTGTCTGTGGCAATTCACCACCTCAGGGACATGTCCTGACATGTCTGTGTGTGTTTTTTTATTTGTTCCCGGGATTTATGAGTCGCTGGCTAGGCCAGCATTTATTGCCCTTTTCTAATTTCCCTTGAAAAGGTGGTGGTGAGCTGCCTTCTTGAACCTCTGCAGTCCATTTGGGGTAGGTATACCCACAGCGCGGTGAGGAAGGCAGTTCCAGTATTTTGACCCAGCGACAGTGAAGGAAAGACGATATAGTTCCAAGTCAGGATGGTGTGTGGCTTGGAGGGAAAATTTCAGGTGGTGGTGTTCCCACGTATCTGCTGTCCTTGTCCTTCCAGGAGGTCAAAGGTCATGGGTTTGGAAGGTGCTGTCTAAGAAGCCTTGGTGCGTTGTTGCAGTGCATCTTGTAGATGGTACCCAATGCTGCCACTGTGCGTCGGTGGTGGAGGGAGTGAATGTTTTTAGATGGGGTACCAATCAAGTGGGCTGCTTTGTCCTGTATAGTGACGAGCTTCTTGAGTGTTGTTGGAGCATCACCCATCCAGGAAAGTGGAGAGTATTTCATCACATTCTTAACTTGTGCCTTGTAGATGGTGGACAGGCTTTGGGGAGTCAGGAGGTGAGTTACACACTGCAGGATTCCGAGCTTCTGACCTGCTCTTGTTGCCGTGGTACTTAGATTGCTACTCCAGTTATGTTTTTGGTCAATGGTAACCCCTTGGATGTTGATAGTGGGGGAATTCAGTGATCAAAATGCCATTGAATGTCAAGGAGAGATGGGTAGATTCTATCTTTTTGAAGATGATCATTGTCTGGCACTTGTATGGCGTGAATGTCACTTGTCAATTATCAGCCCAAGCCTGGATATTGTCCAGTTCTTGTTGCATTTCTACACGGACTGCTTCAGTATCTGAGGAGTTGTGAATGGTGCTGACCATTGTGCAACCTGCCTGTTTTAGTTAAAACTGTCCCAGTAATAATGTCTTCAGTCAGAATTCCCCCTTCACAGCTCCATCTTCCTTCCACCATGAGATAAACTCTGCCCACAGAGCTCCACCACAGCCAACTTACATTCATGAATATGAAAGAAATAAAAGCATGGTTTACATGATAAAGAGTGATTAATACAATTTAGGTAAAGAATGCATTGGCTTACACATGTCACACAAATGCCAGGCAACAACCATTTCGAACAAAAGAGAATAGCACCATCTCAGCTTGAGATTTAACATCGAACATAGAACATTGCAGCGCAGTACAGGCCCTTCGGCCCTCGATGTTGCGCTGACCCGTGAAACCATCTGACCTAAACTATTCCATTTTCATCCATATGTCTATCCAATGACCACTGAAATGCCCTTAAAGTTGGCAAGTCTGCTACTGTTGCAGGCAGGGCGTTCCACACCCCTACTACTCTCTGAGTAAAGAAACTACCTCTGACATCTGTCCTATATCTATCACCCCTCAACTTAAAGCTATGTCCCCTCGTGTTTGCCATCACCATCCGAGGAAAAGGATTCTCAGTATCCACCCTATCTAACCCTCTGATTATCTTATATGTCTCTATTAAGTCACCGCTCCTCCTCCTTCTCTCTAACGAAAACAACCTCAAGTCCCTCAGCCTTTCCTCGTAAGACCTTCCCTCCATGCCAGGCAACATCCTAGTAAATCTCCTCTGCATCCTTTCCAAAGCTTCCACATCCTTCCTATAATGCGGTGACCAGAACTGCACGCAATACTCCAGGTGCGGCCGCACCAGAGTTCCGTACAGCTGCAGCATGACCTCGTGGCTCCGAAACTCGATCCCCCTACTCATAAAAGCGAACACACCATATGCCTTCTTAACAGCCCTATTAACCTGGGTGGCAAATTTCAGGGAATTATGTACCTGGACACCAAGATCTCTCTGCTCATCGACACTACCAAGAATCTTCCCATTAGCCCAGTACTCTACATTCCTGTTACTCCTTCCAAAGTGAATCACCTCACACTTTTCCGCATTAAACTCCATTTGCCATCTCTCAGCCCAGCTCTGCAGCCTATCTATGTCCCTCTGTAACCTACAACATCCTTCGGCACTATCCACAACTCCACCGACCTTCGTGTCATCTGCAAATTTACTAACCCACCCTTCTACACCCTCATCCAGATCATTTATAAAAATGACAAACAGCAGTGGCCCCAAAACAGATACTTGCGGTACACCACTAGTAACTAAACTCCAGGATGAACATTTGCCATCAACCACCACTCTCTGTCTTCTTTCAGCTAGCCAATTTCTGATCCAAAGCACTAATTCACCTTCAATCCCATACTTACGTATTTTCTGCAATAGCCTACCGTGGGGAACCTTATCAAATGCCTTACTGAAATCCATATACACCACATCCACGGCTTTACCCTCATCCACCTGTTTGGTCACCTTCTCAAAAAACTCTAAGGTTTGTGAGGCACGACCTACCCTTCACAAAACCGTGCTGACTATCGCTAATGAACTTATTCTTTTCAAGATGATTATAAATCCTATCTCTTATAACCTTTTCCAACATTTTACCCACAACCGAAGTAAGGCTCACAGGTCTATAATTACCAGGGCTGTCTCGACTCCCCTTCTTGAACAAGGGGACAACATTTGCTATCCTCCAGTCTTCTGGCACTATTCCTGTCGACAATGACGACATAAAGATCAAGGACAAAGGCTCTGCAATCTCCTCCCTGGCTTCCCAGAGAGTCCTAGGATAAATCCCATCTGGTCCAGGGGACTTATCTATTTTCACACTTTCCATAATTGCTAACACCTCCTCCTTGTGAACCTCAATCCCATCTAACCTAGTAGTCTGAATCTCAGTATTCTCCTCGACAACATTTTCTTTCTCTACTGTAAATACTGACGAAAAATATTCATTTAACGCTTCCCCTATCTCCTCTGATTCCACACACAACTTCCCACTACTATCCTTGATTGGCCCTAATCTAACTCTAGTCATTCTTTTATTCCTGATATACCTATAGAAAGCCTTAGGGTTTTCCTTGATCCTATCCGCCAATGACTTCTCGTGTCCTCTCCTCGCTCTTCTAAGCTCTCCCTTTAGATCCTTCCTGGCTCGCTTGTAACTCTCAAGCGCCCTAACTGAGCCTTCACGTCTCATCCTAACATAAGCCTTCTTCCTCTTGACAAGCGCTTCAACTTCTTTAGTAAACCACGGCTCCCTCGCTCGACAACGTCCTCCCTGCCTCACAGGTACATACTTATCAAGGACACGCAGTAGCTGCTCCTTGAATAAGCTCCACATTTCGATTGTGCCCATCCCCTGCAGTTTCCTTCCCCATCCTACACATCCTAAATCTTGCCTAATCACATCATAATTTCCTTTCCCCCAGCTATAGTTCTTGCCCTGCGGTATATACCTGTCCCTGCCCATCGCTAAGGTAAACCTAACCGAATTGTGATCACTATCACCAAAGTGCTCACCTACATCTAAATCTAACACCTGGCCGGGTTCATTACCCAGTACCAAATCCAATGTGGCATCGCCCCTGGTTGGCCTGTCTACATACTGTGTCAGAAAACCCTCCTGCACACACTGGACAAAAACTGACCCATCTAAAGTACTCGAAATATAGTATTTCCAGTCAATATTTGGAAAGTTAAAGTCCCCCAAAACAACTACCCTGTTACTCTCGCTCCTGTCGAGAATCATCTTCGCTATCCTTTCCTCAACATCTCTGGAACTATTCGGAGGTCTATAGAAAACTCCCAACAGGGTGACCTCTCCTCTCCTGTTTCTAACCTCGGCCCATACTACCTCAGTAGACGAGTCCTCAAACTTCCTTTCTGCCGCCGGAATACTCTCCTTGATTAACAATGCCACACCCCTCCTCTTTTACCATCTTCTCTGTTCTTACTGAAACATTTCAATCCCGGAACCTGCAACATCCATTCCTGTCCCTGCTCTACCCATGTCTCTGAAATGGCCACAACATCGAGATCCCAGGTACCAACCCATGCTGCAAGCTCACCCACTTTATTCTGGTTGCTCCTGGCATTACCATTGCTGAATTTCCCACCATCAACATCCTGGGGGTGGGGGAGGGAAGCAGTCACCATTGATCAGAAACTTAACTGGACCAGTCAGAGAATACTGTGGCTGCAAAAGCAGGTCAGAGGCTGAATTCTGTGGTGAGTAACTCACCTCCTTACTCCCCAAAGCCTGTCCACCATTGACAAGGCACATGTCAGGTGTGGGTTGGAACACTCTGCACTTGCCTGTATGAGCACAGCTGCAACAACACTCAAGATGCTTGATACTATCCAAGACAAAACAATCAGCTTGATCAACACCCCATCCATCACATTAAACATTCACTGCCTCCACCACCATTGCACAGTAACAGTATTGTGTACCCTCTAAAAGATGCACTGCAGCAACTTGCCAAGGCTCCTTCGACAGCACTTTCCAAGTACACAACCTCTACCACCTTGAAGAACAAGGGCAGCAGGCACATGGAATACCATCACCTGCAAGTTCCCCTCCAAGTCTCACACCATCCTGACTTGGAACCATATCACGATTCATTCATTGTCACTGGGTCAAAATTCTGGATCTCGCTCCCTTACAACACTCAAGGAGTAGCTACACCACATGGACTGCAACGGTTCAAGAGGGCAACTCACCACCACCTTCTCAATGGTAATTAAAGATGGGAAATAACTGCTGGCGTTGCCATTGATGATCCCATGAAGATAAAAGAAGTATTCATAGCAACCAAAATTTATTCGGTATTTCGCATGAACGACCCACCATTAACTGGAAATCTCAACGTGTGATTGTACTGACTTTTACGAGGTTTGGGGGAGTGCTTCAGTATTCAAAATAATCCTGAGAATTGACAAGCTTCAATACTGATTCAATATCTGGAATTGTATTTGGAAGTCTGGCCATACAGTCTATATGTCGGCTGTAATCCATACATAGGCCATAATCTGACCCTCAAATAGCTTCTGGGTTTCACTCGCTTTTCCTGTCTCCGAACTCGACAACAGTTCATGATGCTCTGTGCTGACTCCACCCTGTCTCCATCATCGTTATCCCCTCACAGGACCTCTGTCTTTAACTCTGGACTCTTTGCTGTTATCTTCCATTTCTCTTCTATTGGCAGGTACTTATGTTCCCTAATTTTTATATAAACAGATCCATGTAACTTGAGGCTTCCCTGAGTCCATTCGAATGTGTATTTTAGCTGCCACTCTGGACCCGAGCCCATCACTCTTTGTTCTTTCTTTTTAACTTATTTTCTTTTTACCCCTCCTAGATGCCTCTCTTCTATCGTCCTGCCTACTTTCACTTCTCCCCTCTCAGGTATTCTCAATTCCCTACCCAAACCTTTCAGTACTCCTTGATCATCCTGCTCTCATGTCACTGTCCCAGCTTGGGCTCCATCTGAGATGAGCATTAAACCCCTTCAATTTATCATATCGTACACCCCTGTCTCCTCCGCCCTCACCTCCAACAATAAGTGCGAGGACGTGAGAGTGAGACCATCTGATCAGCTGCCTCTGCCATGTTCCTCCTTTCCACTAACCCACCAGGACAAGCTTCCTCTAAACTCCCCGCTGCCTTAGCTCTGAACAACTCACATCTTTCTCTGGTTCTCTCCTATCTCCCCTTCTTCCCTTTCTGAGTTCATCTTGTCCATGAGACCCACCTCCTGCTCCCTTGACCCTATTCCAATAAACTGCTGATCAGCCAATAACCGCTCCTGGTCCCATGTTCGACAATATCATTAACGATTCCCTCTCTCCTTTAAATCTGCAGTTTCATCCCTCTCCTCAAAAAATAACCCTCACCCCACTGTCCTTGCAAACTACCACCCCATATCCAACCTCCTTTCCTCTCCAAAGTACTTGAAGGATTGTCATCTCCCAAATCCGTGCCCATCTTTCCCGGAACTTCATGTTTGAATCTCACCAATCAGGCCTCCACCCCTGCCATAGTATCAACTCAACTCTTGTCAAAGTTACAAGTGACATCCTATGTGACTGTGACAAAGATTTTCTATCCCTAATCGTCCTTCTCACCTGCCTGCAGCCTTTGACACAGTTGACCACAGCATCCTCCTCCAATACCTCCCCACTGTCATCAGAACTGGGAAAAGTTAGAAATGTTATTGGTTTTTAGCAGGTGAAACGGGGAAGGTTGAAAAGGAACAAAATAGATGGTCTGTGATAATGTGGAAGGGAGTTGTCATGGGACCAGTAAAGGAAAAAAAGATCTGTCTAAATGAGGTGTGAATGATAGAATGATGAACAGCTGCTGTCAGAAAGCAAAAACAAGACATTGACAACAGTAAGACCAAAACATGCAAAGAAAAGAAAAAAGAAAAGGGGCAGAGATTATGGTCTGAAATTGTTGAACTCATTGTTGAGTCTGGAAGTCTCTAAAGTGCCTAATCAAAAGATGAGATACTGTTCCCCGAGCTTTCATTGAGTTTCACTGGAACACTGCAGTAGGCCAAGGACAGAAAGGTCTGTGTGAGAGCAAGATGGAGAATTAAAATGGCAGGCGACCGGAAGCTCGTGGTCACACTTGCAGACAAAATGGAGGTGTCCTGCAAAGCGATCACCCAACCTGTGTTCAGTCTCTCCAATGTAGAGCAGACCACATTGTGAGCAGTGAACACAGTGTAGTAAATTGAAATAAGTACACATAAATCACTGTCTCGCCTGGAAGGAGTGTTATGCGACCATGGACGGTGAGGAGAGAGGAGGTAAAATGGCAGGTTTTACATCTCCTGTGCTTGCATAGAAAGGTGCTGTGTGAAAGGGAGGTGGTGTTAGGGGTGATTGAGGAGCAGAGCAGAGTGTAGAGGAAAAAACAGTCCCCTCGGAATGCTGAAAGGGGAAAGTAAGATATCATTGGTAGTGGCATCACGCTGAACCTGGCAAAAATGGTGAAGGAAAATCCATTGAATACAGAGGCTGGTAGGGTGGAAGTTGAGGACAGAGGGAACCCTATCATGTCTCTGGGAAGGAGGGGAAGGACTGACAGAAGAAGTGCTGGAAGTGGGACAGGCACGGTTGAGGCTCTGGTTATTCATGGTGGGGGAATCCTTGGTTAAGGAGAAAAGGAAGACATATCAGAAGCACTGGAAGGTTATGTCATCAGGACAGATGCAATGGAGATGGTGTGCTGTGAGAATAGAATGGATTCCTGACAGGAAGCAGGGTGTGAGCAAGTGCAGTTGATGTAGGTGTGGGAGTCACTGAGCTTCAGATAAATATTTGTTGAAAGCCTATACCCAGAAATGGAGACAGAGAAGTCAAGGAAGGGAAGGGAAGAGTCAGAGATGGGATCATGTGAAGGTGAAAGAAAGGTGGAACTTCGAAGCAACGTTGATGATGTTTTGCAGTTCAGGATGAGAGCAGGAACCGTCACTGATACAATCATCAATGTACCAGAAAAAGAGGTGAGCGAGAGGGCCCGAGTCAGACTGGAACAAGGAATAAAAACAGAAAGTGATGGAAATACTCACCAGGTCAGCAGAATCTTTGGAGATAGAGACAGAGTTAATGTTTCAGGTCTGTGACCTTTCATCAGAACAAGGAATGTTGCACATATCCCACAAAAAAGCAGCTTAGCTAGGACCCATGGCTGTTTGCACCTCTGTGACACCACCCAACTTAGCCCCTGCCTCAGCTAATCTGAAACCCTCATTCATGCCTTTGTTACCTCTCAAACTGATCATTCCAACATATTCCTGACAGGTCTTCCAGATTCTACTCTCCTTAAACTTGAGGTCATCTAAAACCCTGCTGCCTGTGTCTGAACTTGCACCAAGTCCTGTCCCCCGATCACCCCTGTTCTCACTGATCGACATTGACTCCCTCTCAAGCAATGTCTTGATTTTAAAATCCTCATCCTTGCTTTCAAATCCCTCCATTGCCTCACCCCTCCCTATCACTGTAATCTTCACCAGCCCATAAACCCTCCAAGATACCTGTGCACTTCTAATTCTGGCCTTTTGAACATTCCCAATTTTAATCGCTCCACCATTGATAAACATGCATTCAGCTGCTTAGGCCCTAAAATGTGGAATTCCCTCCCTTAATCTCTCCGCCTCTCCACCTCGCTTTCCTCCTTTAAAACAATCCTTAAAGCCGAGCACTTTGTCCAAGTTTTTTGTCATCTGACCTAATATCTCCTTATGTAGTTTGGTGTCAAATGTGGTTTTAAAATGCTCAGGTGCAAAGCCGTAGGACGTTTTTATTATGCTGAAGGTACTATACAAATGCAAATAGTAGCTGTTTATAGACAGTCATTTTATCATTCCACACTGAAGGAGTCTGTACCAACTTTTTGAAAGAGAGATTCAATTATTATGGAGCGGCACAGTGGCGCAGTGGTTAGCACCATAGCTTCACAGCTCCAGAGACCCAGGTTTGGTTCTGGGTACTGCCTGTGTGGAGTTTGCAAGTTCTCCCTGTGACCGCGTGGGTTTCTGCCGGGTGCTCCAGTTTCCTCCCACAGCCAAAGACTTGCAGGTTGACAGGTAAATTGGCCATTGTAAACTGCCCCTAGTGTCGGTAGGAGAATTGAGGGAAGGTAGGGAATATGGGATGAATGTAGGATTAGTATAAATTGGTGGTTAATGGTCGGCACAGACTCGGTGGGCCAAAGAGCCTGTTTCAGTGCTGTATCACTCTATTACCTCTCTGCTGCTATTCCCCCATCGGCATGCAAATATCTCCTTTTCAATATATATCCACTTCCTTTGGAAAGTTGCGATTGGATCTGCTTCCTACTTTCTCAGATACTGCAGTCCAGCTCACAACAAATCACTGCATCAAATTTCTCCTCATATCCTCCCTGGATTGTTTGCCAATTGTTCTAAATCAGTGTCATCTGGTTATTGACCCTCCTGCCAGTGGAAACAGTTTCTCCCTCTCGATTCTGTCAAAAATCCCTCATGATTGTGAGCATCTCTGTTAAATCGACACTAACTATTCTCTGTTCTATGGAGAACCATCCCAGTTTCTCTCCTCTCTTCACATAACTAAGATCCTTGGTCAAAATTCAGGAATTAGGTCATTGTTTGGTGGGGATTCCTTGGAATGTGACTCTGCCTCTTGAAGTGAGAGAATATGTATAAGAAATACTTGAGAGTGAATTTGTTCATTCGTGGGACGTGGGCATCACTGGCTGTGCCAGCATTTATTGCCAATCCCTAATTGCCCTTGAGAAGGTGGTGGTGAGCTGCCTTCTTGAACCATTGCACTCATTGGGCTGTATGTAAATCAACAGTGCTTGCAGTTTGATACAACTGAGTGTCTTTCTGGGCCATTTTCAGAGGGCTTGTAAGAGTCAACCACATTGCTGTGGGGATGGAGTCACATGTCGGCCAGACCAGGTAAGGCCAGCAGATTTTCTTCCCAAAATGACATGAGTGAACCAAGCGGGTTTCTAAGACAATCAACATGGTTTCATGCTCACCATTAGACTAGCTTTTTAATTCCAGATTTATTAATTGAATTCAAGTTTCATTACATGCTGTTATGGGATTTAAACCCATGTTCCCACAGCATTAGCCTGGGCTCTGAATTACTAGTCTAGTGACATTACCATTACACCACCACCTCCTGGAGTCTTAAGGGCGATGGAAATAGAATGATATGTGAGCTGGATCTCCAGGAATGAGCAAAGAATATTCTCAGGGGCTGTACCACAAGGTCTGGTGTCACTGGCTGAGTTTAAAGTCCACCCTGTGAATTGGATAGAAATTCTCTGAAATTACAGAACACATTATATCACAGAAACATCGGGAAACCTGTAAATAAATCTGTTCTCACTGCACCCAATGCTGTCAGACTGTGGATTTCACCCAGTCTGTTCTTCCCTGGACTCTGGGGAGGTTCACTTTCCATTGTGCAATATCTGGCTAAATATAATTTATGATATTGCAATGTGTTGTGTAAAAGAGACTAACGGAATCTTTTTGTTCAGTCACTGTCAGTAATGTCAGTCTCCTTGCCTCATAATTATATCAATGGGGATTTCTCCTGCCTTACATAAGGGTCTTCGCTCAGTGACAGAGTCAGTAAGAGTTTGGTCTCCAGCACAAACCGGGATCAATGTTCTGCAGAAATGGAAAGAATGAATCGGATTTATACACTTGAAGATTTGGTCTTTAAGATTCTTCTGGATTTCGAAGATATTTATTTTCCCACCCTCGCCGTTATTGGTGTCCCTGGTAAGTTTTATGCCCAGGTATTCATACTGTAACTGCATTAACTCTGCTCCTGATTGTCAGTTGGTGTTGGGTTCCTTGTAAGTGACCATATCTCTATTTCAATATGTAGATGATATTTAACTGTAAACACTGCCTTCATTATGCAAGTTTCCATATCCAACAATTGTATGTATTCAGTTTATTCTGCTTGCTGTGTGATTGAAAGTACATTGTTCCCTTGATAATGTTACTGGGTGATTTATGTGATGAACAGTCTGCTCTCTGCATTGAGTCCTGTGAGTAGATTTTACTCTTTGCCATCTGGGTATTAAACTGCGCCTGAAGAGGGCGGTGGAATAAAAAGTGATGAAGAAAGATTGCACGTCCTTTACAGAACCAGTCTGATATTCATTACAATCAAAGCAAAATACTGCAGATGCTGGAAATCTGAAATAAAAACAAGAAATGCTGGAACCATTCAGCAGGTCTGGCAGCATCTGTGGAAAGAGAAGCAGAGTTAACGTTTCGGGCCAGTGACCCTTCTTCGGAACTGACAAATATTAAAAATGTCACAGGTTATAAGCAAGTGAGGTGGGGGTAGGGCAAGAGATAACAGAGGAGAAGGTCCAGATTGGACAAGGCCACATAGCTGACCAAAAGGTCATGGAACAAAGGCAAACAATATGTTAATGGTGTGTTGAAAGACAAAGCATTAGCACAGAAAAGGTGTTAACGGACTGAATATTGAACAGCAGCATGTGCAAACATGAAAAAATGTTTCATGATATTCATTACATTGAGTTTAAGAGGAGGATAATCAGGCGGGTTTTATTCCTGATGAAGGGTCTGTTCCTCCACCCTGATTATCATTGTGCACGCTGGGCAGGAGCTGCTTAATTGATATATGGTGTCGACATGGCTTTAAGGATCATTTAAGGTTTGCTGGATAAGATTAATGATATAACGTTGTAATCGGTGATAAATCATTCCAACGGATTTTACTTTCAACTGATTGTAAATGGAATAATGTGTGAAGTCATTTTTTGATTCATATTCCCTTGAGTAAGTGGAAATCTATTCTGTTCTCACTCACAGGTGGAAAGTGCCTGATTAATATTGTCCCACTTCCATCCTGATACATTCTCAAACCCGAGGGAGCAGATCTCAGCATCAGTTACAGCATCAGCCCCTTGATAGTGACTGTTCATCATAAGGGGAGCTCAGAAGATTGGCAGCAGAGAGAGAGTGAGAGCAGAGTGAGAGGGACAGAGACCAGCAAGGGGCTGGGGGTGGGGTGGTGCCGTAGTGGTTTGAATTAGGAGCTGGAAAATTAACTAAGTGTTGTAATACAAGTGTAAGCACAGAGCAGGACTAGAGGGATTAATTACAATTGATAGTTAAAACAGGCTACTAAATAGTTTGTTCAAAAAGGGAATAGCGGGTTTTTGTTTAGATCATGGATGGGCAGCTGTGACCTGTTGCTTGCAATTCCTGTTCCATGTGGGAACTTCAGGACACTTCATGAGTCTTGGGCAACCATGTCTATAGCTTCAGATCGAGCCTATGATTTCCGAGCTTGAGGGACAGCTGGAATCACTGCGGAGCACCAGGGAGCAGGAGAGTTTCCTGGATTGTATGCTCCAGGAGCTGGTCACCCCACAGGCAGTAGGAGTTCAGGATGGGTGGCCATTCAGAAGGTTAGGAAGAGGCAGAAAGTGCAGGAGTCTTCGGGGTGTGAGCTACTCACAAATTAGCTTTGGAGACTGCTGGGAGTGATGACAACTTGGACGAGGCACCAATGGGCATGGGACTGTACAGGAAGGGGGCAGCAAAGGGCAGAAATGAAGTTGTTATAGGGGATTCCATAGTCAGGAGGTCAGACAAGCATTTCTTTAAATGTTATCGAGAGTTCCGCCCCCCTGTGTATTGCCCCCCTGGTGCCAGAGTAAACTATATCTTGGAGAGGGTGCAGGATATTCTGAAGGGGAAGGGAATGAGCCAGAAGTAACTGTGCACATTGTTAGCAACAACATCGCAAAGGCTGGTATTGAGGTCCTGTGGTCAGATTTTCAGGATATAGCGAGGATGATAAAGAGTATTAGCTTGATAACATTAGCTTAGAGATGCAGAACTGCAACAGGCCTTTCGGCCCATCAAGTCTGTGCTGACCAACAACCACCCACATACACGAATCCTACATTCATCCCATATTCCCTACCACATCCCCACAATTCTCCTACCACTACGGGGAATTTACAATGGCCAATTTACCTACCAACCTGCAATCTTTGGTTGTGGGAGGAAACCAGAGTATGCAGTGGAAACCCACGCAGTCACATGGAGAATTTGCAAAGTCAGCACAGACAGTCCCCAGAACTGAACCTGGGTCACTGGAGCTGTGAGGCTGCAGCCCTAACCACTGCGCCACCCCAAGTGCCACTCCTAGTGCCACTGATTAGCGAGAGTAGAAATGGGAAGATAGGGAGGATCAATACATGGCTTGAAAAATGGTGCAGGAGGGAGGGCTTCAATTTCTTGGGCCATTGGGAGCAGTTCACAGGCAGAGGGCACCTATTTAAAAGAAGCTGCTTGCACCTCACCAGGACTGGGACCAAAGTCCTCGCATGGAGACTCACTGGGGTAGATGGAGAGGGTTTAAACTAAATTGGCAGGGGGACGGGCACCAGCATATAGTAGTCAAAAAGAGGAATAAGGTGCATAAGGTGAGAGTGTTAGACAGTCCTAGAGAAGGGAGCAGTTCCATATTAGTTGGGATGGACTGAGAAGGACTACGATGAATGCAAAGACAGGATTACAATGCCTGATTGTAAATGCATAAAGTGTGGTGATTAAGGTTAGTGAGTGATAAGCACAAATAGCAGAAAGGGAATATGATGTAGTCGCAAAAACGGAAATGTGGCTTGTAAGTGGCAAGGATTGGGTGCTCAATATACCAGGATATTTGTCACGCCAATGTGCTTTGTTAAATGATAATTTTCTTTAATCCACTGCCTGGAATTCTGAATTTATAATGTTTTTGAAAGATTTTTGAAAAGACCAGCTAAAAGGATGACTTTGCTGGCAGCTTAAGATGATCGCCTAGTTTGCAGCACTGTATGGAGACGTGTGACCAGTGGTGTTCCACAGGGATCCGTGCTGGGACCACTGTTGTTTGTGATATACATAAATGATTTGGAGGAAAGTATCGGTGGTCTGATTAGCAAGTTTGCAGACGACACTAAGATTGGTGGAGTAGCAGATAGTGAAGGGGATTGCCAGAGAATACAGCAGAATATAGATAGACTGGAGAGTTGGGCAGAGAAATGGCAGATGGAGTTCAATCAGGGCAAATGCGAGGTGATGCATTTTGGAAGATCCAATTCAAGAGTGAACTATACAGTAAATGGAAAAGTCCTGGGGAAAATTGATGTACAGAGAGATTTGGGTGTTCAGGTCCATTGTTCCCTGAAGGTGGCAACGCAGGTCAATCGAGTGGTCAAGAAGGCATACGGCATGCTTTCCTTCATCGGACGGGGTATTGAGTACAAGAGTTGGCAGGTCATGTTACAGTTGTATAAGACTTTGGTTCGGCCACATTTGGAATACTGCGTGCAGTTCTGGTCGCCACATTACCAAAAGGATGTAGATGCTTTGGAGAGGGTGCAGAGGAGGTTCACCAGGATGTTGCCTGGTATGGAGGGCGCTAGCTATGAAGAGAGGTTGAGTAGATTAGGATTATTTTCATTAGAAAGATGGAGGTTGAGGGGGGACCTGATTGAGGTGTACAAAATAATGAGAGGTATAGACAGGGTGGATAGCAAGAAGCTATTTCCCAGAGTGGGAGATTCAATCACTAAGGGTCACGAGTTCAAAGTGAGAGGGGAAAAGTTTAGGGGGGATATGCGTGGAAAGTTCTTTACGCAGAGGGTGGTGGGTGCCTGGAACGCGTTGCCAGCGGAGGTGGTAGACGCGGGCACGATAGCGTCTTTTAAGATGTATCTAGACAGATACATGAATGGGCAGGAAGCAAAGAGATACAGACCCTTAGAATATAGGCGACATGTTTAGATAGAGGATCTGGATCGGCGCACGCTTGGAGGGCCGAAGGGCCTGTTCCTGTGCTGTAATTTTCTTTGTTCTCTTTGTTCTTTGTTTGTATCCTGCACTGCAAAGGATTGTGAGGAGGGAGAGGAAATGGCTGCATTTCCCAGAAAGAACAAAGACCCAGGATGTTTAAGGGAACTGTTTGCTCTTTTTCTTTTTAACAAGAGAGAAATACTGCTAACTTCTATGTTTTGAATCAGAGTAACTCTAATATGACAAGCCCCTCCCCCATCTGTGCTTTTAAGCTTGTGTCTTTCTACAGTCGAGAAGCAAGAAGCAACTGGACTCTGAAACATGCAGACCCAAGTGGGAGGTCCTCCTCTTTCTCTCTCCATTCCAGCTAGAAAACTTACAAATCCTGCCCAGTGACTGATCACATTTGCATACTGCAGCTGCAACCAGAAAACCTTTGAAGAAAATCATCTGCATCGCTATCTCCAAGAGACTGACCAAACCAGTCTCCTACCTCTTCAAACTAAAAGCCTCAGGACCACCAAATTCAGCTTGAAGCCAGCTGCATTATCAAACGTCAAAGATTGCATCTGCCTTTTTTCCATGGACTCTAACTTAACCAATCATCTTTCCCCACTCTGTCACATAACTGTGTGTGTGTAAACCTCGAGTGGGTGTGTGCAAGTGTGTGTGTGTGAGTGAAAGTTGGTGCACTGCTTAATATTTTATTAGTTCAGTTTAGGTACAATAATGTTAACCTTTTTCTTTGTGAACTCAAGAAAAACTCTCTAGTTGGTTCTTGTTATGATCACAGCAAGTAAGGAATCAAACACCTACTGAATTGGCCATTACATCCACTTT
The DNA here is from genome assembly GCF_036365525.1 of Heterodontus francisci. NCBI lineage: Eukaryota > Metazoa > Chordata > Chondrichthyes > Heterodontiformes > Heterodontidae > Heterodontus > Heterodontus francisci. The sequence continues at coordinate 24,322,902 of NC_090410.1, read as the reverse complement.
AAAAAAGAATTAAACCCATTGTGGTCAAACAAGGAGAGGGAAAAGAGGGAAGCTTTTCGACCCCTCCTCACTTGGCTGCAACAGAAATTTGGGGACTCACATCTGGGATTAAACAAAAAGACAAACAGGCAATTGGAAGCAGGAAACAAAATTGATCCCGATCAATAATTTCAAAACTTCATTACAGGTTTTCTTGTGGTTTTTAGTGCTCGAATACTAAAATGTCCACATTCGAGGGCAGTACCTTCCCAGAATAAAAGAATGTGTATGATGCATGTCAGGTGAATTCATCAAGTGAGAACCAGGCCAAATACAATATGTTGAGAGGGGAGGTGAAGAGGAAAATAAGACTGACAAAGAGAGAATGAGAATAGAATGACAGTCAACATAAAAGAGGACCCAAACATTTTCCACCAGCATGTCAGCTGATAGTAAGAGGTGGAGTGGGGCCTATTAGGGACATAGAGGGTAATATATGTTTAGAGGTGCAGGGCAAGGCTTATATACTTAATGAGTACTTTGTATCAGGGATCACTAAGGAAGTGAAATCTGACAAAATACAGGTAGAAGCGGAGAGAGTCGAGGATAAAAAATGAGGCAGGGGAGGCAGTAAAAAGGCTGACTGTGCTTGGTTAGATAAGACAGGATGGCTTGCATCCCAGGCTGCAAATAAATTTTGAGATGGAGCTAACGGAAGAGCTGGAGAGTGATAAATGTGACATCCTTAATTAAGAAAGGGTGTAAGGTGAGTCCTAGCAACTACAGGCCAGTTAGTTTAGCATCAGTGGTGGATAAGGTTTTAGAAACAATAATCAGGAAAAATTCAACAGACACCTGGAGAGATTTGAGTTTATTAAGGAAAGCCATCATGGATTTGTAAAAGGGAAATTATACTTGACTGACAAAATTCAATTTTTTGATGAAGTGACAGAAAAGGTTGATTAAAGGAATGTGGTGAATGTTGTTGAAATGGATTTTAAGAAAGTATTTGATAAGGTACCACATAAAAAGCTGGCTAATAAAATTGAGGCTCATGGAATAGTCAGTGTCCAATTGGATAAAGAATTGGCTTAAACACAAAACACAGCGTGTCATAGTAAATTGCTGTTGTTCAAACTGGAGGATGGTCGACAGTGGTGTTCCCTAAGTGTCAGTGCTGGGCCACTGGTTTTCTTGCTGTATATAAATGACTTGGATCTTGGAATACAGAGTAGAATCTCAAGATCTGCAGCTGAAACGAAACTTGGTCGTGTGGAAAACAGTGAGGATGACATGAACCACCTGCAGCAGGACATAGATAGGCTAGCAGAATGGGCAGACAGACGCAGATCGACTTTAATATTGACAAGTGTGAGGTGATGCATTTTGTCATAATGAACAGTGAGAGACAATATTGACTTAATGGCACAGTTCTAAGGGGTGTGGAGGAATAGTGGGACCTGGGGGTACATGTGAATTGATGTTTGAAGGTGGGAGGGCATATTGAGAGTGATCAATCACGCTGATGGGATCTTGGTTTTGCCATAAGAGTTTTGATTTTTTTCTAAAAAAACTAAGAGGTCTCTGGGCCTTTAAGACCTGTTGCTATTTTCTGTGAACAGTGACTGGAGGGATTATGGTATTTTAAAGTCCAGGCTGCAGGGCAATGTGTTTCCAAGCAACAGGAATATTTTGTGATGGTCTTGTGACTCCTATTGAAAAGGCTTTCAGTTTCATTTTAGCAGTGTGAAAAAAAACAGGGGAGCTGTGAGCAGCTAATAGTTACTGCTGGAAACTGGCCAGGAATACAGCCCTGAGAAAACGTTCTCTTTAAGAATAATTCCTGTATCAAGTAAAAGGTTAATCTCTTCATGAAGTCAAAAGAACTTTGAAGGAGTTGCAAAAATCTAATGTATGGGAGCAAAAACCCTTGTTGCTATTCATGCCTGAATAGAGAGGTAGAGAATCAGAAATAACAAGGATTTGCTACACTCTGTGGAGAAACCCTGCTTTGGTGAAAGGAAGCCTGTATTTTGAGTGGGGCAAGTTTCTGTTGCCTCCAGTCAAGGATCCCTGCCTCCAGACTAAGTTACATAGTTGTTGTGTTCTGTGGGGAAGGCCTGTTGACTTTTGTATTTTTGGAAGTTCCTGAAATCTCAAGAAAGTTTCTACTGTTAGAGTCATAGAGAGATACAGCACCGAAACAGGCCCTTCAGCCCAACGGGTCCGTGCCAACCAGCAACCACCCATTTATACTAATCCTACATTAATCCCATTTCCCTCTCAAATCCCCACCTTCCCTCAATTCTCATACCACCTACCTACACGAGGGGCAATTTACAATGGCCAATTTACCTTTCAACCCGCAAGTCTTTGGCATGTGGGAGGAAACCTGAGCACCCGTAGGGAACCATGGGGTCACAGGGAGAAGTTGCAAACTCCGCACAAGCAGTACCCAGAACTAAACCTGGGTCGCTGTGGTGCAAACCACTGTGCCACTGTGTCACTTTAAAATTTAAATAGACCTGTTGCTACAGCATATTGCTGAAAGATCTATGTGATGCCTGCTGCAGATGAACTACTTTGAATGCCTACCCACTATAGTCTATTCATTAATTTCACCTGGAGAGACATCAAATGGCATCTGACTATTCGACTCTGGGACACCTCACTGATCCAGGAAAATACTCCCAGAAGATTACCCCAATTATTTTATTATCCTTAAGAAAGTGTTATAAAGTCAATATAAACATTTTACCCAGTTAACAATTGGTAATTGTATGTATGTGTGTGCATGAGGGTTAGGAAGATTATGGAGTTATAAAACTTTTCATAAATGTAGATTCATCTCATGATCATTTAAAAGTTAGTCTATTCATAAATAGTTAATTTTGTTGTTCAAGAAACCTGGTTTGGTGTGTTTTATTCTGGGATAAATAGTGATTAATTTGGCTATTTTTCCAGTAGATGGAAACTTTACTAATATGCTGTGACCTCTGGAGTAGTGGGACTGAATCAACAGTGCATTACTCCCACCTTGGTCATAACAGGCTTCATAGGTAGAGGCACTGAGTATAAAAGCAGGGAAGTTATTCTAAACCTTTGTAAAGCTCTGGTTAGGCTCCAACTGGAGCATTGCTTCCAGTTCTCGTCACACACTTTCGGAAGGTGTGAGGGGCCTTCAGCGGATGCAGAGGAGATTTCCCAGAATGGTTCCAGGGATAGGGGATTTTAGTTACAGCTTTTGGTTAGAAATGCTGGGATTGTTTTCCTGAGAACAATGGAAATTGAGGGAGGGTTTATTAGAAGTGTACAAGATTATGGCAAGCTGAAATAAGTTAGACAATGAAAAATTGTTTTCTTCAACTAATGGTACAAGGACTCGGGACACAGATTGAAGGATTTGGACAAGAGATGCAGGGGAAATATGAGGAAGAATTTTCTTACGCAGTGGGTGGTAATTACCTGGAACTTGCTGCCCACAATGATGGCGAAAGTGAAGACGATCAATGACTTCAAAAGGAAATTCGATGGCCACGTGAAGGAAATAAATTTGCAGGGTGACGGGGATCGAGCAGGAGAATGTGACTGACTGGATAGTTCCATGGAGAGCCAGCATGGACTTAATGGGTCGTAGCCTCATTCTGTGCCATAAATGACTCTTACTCTGTGTTCTGGGACTGAGATGATTGACCTCCAACAATCACAACCATCTTCCTTTATGCCATGTTTGATTCCTACCAGTGGAGTGTGTTCCCCTGATCCCCATTACTTCAATTTGGCTGTGCTGGGAACCTCAGGAAGAGGCCAAGATGGATCATCCACTCAGCACTTCTCGTTGAAGATTGTTCATGCTTCATCCTTGTCTTTTGCACTGATGTGTTGGGCTCCCCATCATTGAGGAGCTGCCTCCATTGGTTAGTTGTTTAATTGTTCACCATCATTCACAAATGCATGTGGCAGGACTGAAAAGCTTTCATCTGAACAGTTGGTTGCAGGATTGTTTATTTCTGTCTCTGGAAGAGAAAGATCCTCTACCAGCCTGCTCCCTGCGTACACCAACTCTCCCTGTTCATTACCAATCCTCTTTCACAACAATTTAGATGATTTGAAGGCACAAACAGTTGGAAATGTGCATGATTTAATTGCCATTACAGAGACATGGTTACAGGGTGACCAGGACTGGGAACTGAACATTCTGGGATATTTGTCATTTAGGAAGGATAGGAGGAGGGGAAAAGGAGGTGAGGTAACGTTGCTAATAAAGGAGGAGATCAGTACATGAGTGAGAGGATCTTTGATCAGAAGAGCAAGATGTAGTATCAGTTTGGGTGAACTAAGAAACAGCAAGGGGCAGCAAAAATTTGTGCAAATTTTTTATAGGTCACCAAACTCTAGTGGTAATGTTGGGTACAATATACATCAGGAAATTAGAGCTGCATGTAACATGGGCAGTACAGTAATAATGGGTGACTTCAATTACATATAGATTGGTTAAACCTAATTAGCACTAATGCAGTGGAGTATGAATTCCTGGAGTGTGTACAAGAGGGATTTCTGGAGCAGTATGTTGAAGAACAAACAAGGGATCGGGCTATTTTAGATTTATTATTATGTAATGAGAAAGGGCTAATTAATAACCTTGCTGTAATGGAGGCATCAGGAAATAGTGACCACAATATGATAGAATTTTACATTAAGTTTGAAAGAGATACAGTTCATTCTGAAACTAGGATCATAAAACTGAACAAAGGAAACTAAGGTTTGAGGGGCAAGTTGGCTGTGATGGATTAGGAAAATACATTAAAAGATTTGATGGTAAACATGTAATGACTAGTATTTAAAGAAGTATTGCACGGTTTCCAACAAATATACATTCCTCTAAGTGTCATGAATAGACAAGAACCAACTGTAAATTGTGTTTTGTGCACTTGGCTATTAATGTCAACTGCCATTTTATACAGTATGTTTCAGTTTTTACTTCTATATTCCACTTGGTAAATGGAGGAGTGAGAGCAGGTGGGACAGCTACTTGAAAGGGTCCAGTCACAGGACCCAGAAGCCAGTCTGCTTGAATTTGAAACTGTAGCAATGGAAGGAACATCTCGTGCAAACCACAGCTGCCCTTCAAGCTGCATATTTTCTCTGAGACCTTTCTTCAAGAAGCAAGAAAATTAAAAAGACCCAGTCTGCAAGAAAACTTGTTTTCTGCCAGCTTTCATTCCATCAAAAAATGGTGACATCAGCAATTAAAGACCTTGTTAAAAGCAGGTGAGAAAGGTGTCTACAGGTCCCTCTCAACCTTCACCTGGTCTTACTGTAACAGGGTTTGATTTTTAAACACACCGTGTTCTAAGCTCCCGCTTGGTGAATCCTTGTTCACCGCTTTCCAATTATAAGGCAAAGAAATGAGCACAAACAGGCTTTCTTAGTTTTAAAGAAGAAAAGTGACATTTATTAAACTTAAACTAAAAACTCTAATTTCAGTTAACGCCTATGGATACACACTGCGTCCCACGTTAGCAAACATATGCGATATGCACATGCAAATAGAGACAGAAAGGAGCAGATGAAAAATAAAGTAGAAAGGTTTGAGGCATTATCTGAAGAGGTTGTTACAGTTCTTCGAGCTCACTGTATAGTCCTTTTGTAGGTTGATCTTCCTTTTCATTGGGGCCCAGTATTCTTCTCAAACCTTGTTCACTGAAAGAGATTTTTCTCTCTTGGGGTTCATGTGTCTTCAGCTTGTTTTTACTGTTCCATGAGAAAGAGATGCGAGCAGGCAGGAGAGGCTGTGGTGAGCCAGCCATGAGGTCCTGTCAGTCCAGGAGCAAACAGCTTTCTTTGTTCAAACAATGTTTCTCCAATTTAAAATTCTCAGTTCAAAACACTGCAACAGCCAGTTAGTCATGTGACTAAACTGGTCTAACCACATCTGTTCTGTGTATTGGGAACAAGGACTGGTTCCTTTTTTCCAACACTGACTGCTAGTATGCGAAAATATCTTCCCGGCTTGGGGCCTGGCAATACCTTGTCATCGACCCTCTTTTCTTCCAAAAACAATTTGAAGTTTAATGTCCATGTGGGAAAATTAATGTGCCTCATTCTTGACAGGTCGGGGCCTACATGACAATCTTCACTTGCCTTCAAGAGTGCAAGAAGAAGAAAGAGTAAGAGAAGAGGTATTTTCAACAGCTCCTCCCGCACTCGGCATTTCCAGTCAGTGATCTCCAGTTTTGTTGGACTTTTTGATAATTAAAAATGGACTCTAGTTTCAACTGAAATACATTTTCGTGTACAGTTAAGTCAATTATCTATTTAGTAAATATTCTTGCCTTTTTATGCCTTTAACATTTCTTTGTATGTTTGTGAGCCTGCGTTGCAATGTTAAACCCCTTCCCAAGTTTAAGAGTGTGTGTTAATAAACCCGACTTCTTTGATTTAACTTTCACAACCATGTTGTTGTAACTGTCCTTTACTAGTCAGAGTTTAAGGGAGGGAAAAATTCAATCAATGATCTGTTTATGGACAGGTGGTTGGAAAAGCAGAGAAATTTATTCAGAAAAAAAAGATTAACTACCTGTTCATAACACAAGGCACACAAAAACCCAACAGGAAAGGTGCATCAACCGTGGCGAACAAAAGAAGTTAAAGATTGCATTAGGTCAAAGGAAGTGGCTTATAAGGTCACCAGAAAAAGTGATAAGCCCGAGGATTGGGAGCAATTTAGAATCGAACAAAGGATGACCAAGAAACTGATAAAGGGAAAAGAGATTATGAATGCAAGCTAGCTCGAAACATAAAGGAGGATTGTAAAAGCTTCTTCACGTGAAAAGAAAAAGATAAGAAACGCCGACTATGAGTCCATTGTAGATGGAGACAGGAGAGTTTGCGGTGGAGAATGAGGAGATGGCGGAGAGACTAAACAATTGCTTTGTGTCCGTCTTCAGAGAGAAAGACACAGAAAATTTCCCAGAAATATTAGGGAACCAAGGGACTTGTAAAAATGAGGAACTGCTAGAAATTAGTATCAATAAAGAGGTAGTACTTGAAAAATTAACTGGATTGAAAGTTGATAAATCCCCTGGACCAGATGAGCAACATCCTAGAGTGTTGAAGGAGGTGGCCATATAGATAATGGGTGCATTGGTGGTTATTCATCAAAATTCTACAGAGTTTGGAAGGGTTCCTAAAGACTGGAAAGTAGCAAATGTAACCCCACTAATTACGAAGGGAGCAAGAGTATAAACAGAGATCTACAGACCTGTCAATTTAACATCAGTCGGAGGGAAAATGATAGAATCTATTGTAAAGGATGAGATAATTGAACACTTGGAAAATCATGGTTTTTTTTCATTCTTTCATGGGATACGGGTGTCACTGGCTTGGCCAGCATTTATTACCCAACCCTAATTGCCCTTGAGAAGGTGATGGTGAGCTGCCTTCTTGAACTGCCACAATCATTGGGGTGTAAGTACACCAAAAGTGCTGTTAGGAAGGGAATTCCAGGATTTTGACCCAGCGACATTGAAGGAACGATGACATACTTCCAAGTCAGGATCGTGTGTGATTGAGGGGAACTTGCAGGTGGTGGTGTTCCCATGCATCTGCTGCCCTTGTTCTTCTAGATGGTCGGGGTCGCAGGTTTGGAAGGTGCTGTTTAAGGACCTGTCATGCATTGCTGCAGTGCATCTTGTAAATGGTACACACTGCTGCCACTGTGTGTCGGTGGTGGAGGGAGTGAATGTTTGTGAATAGGGTGCCAATCAAGCGGGTGCTTTGTCCTGGAAGGTGTCAAGCTACTTGCGTGTTGTTGGAGCTGCACCCATCCAGGAAAATGGAGAGTAGTCCATTACACTTCTGACATGTGCCCTGTCGGTGGTAGATAGGCTTTGGGGAGTCAGGTGGTGAGTTATGTGCCACAGGATTCCGTGCGTCTGACCTGCTCTTGTAGCCATGGTATTTATATTGCTACTCCAGTTCAGTTTCTGGTCAATGGTAATCCCCAGGATGTTGAAAGTGAAGGATTCAGCCATTGTAATGCCATTGACTGTCAAGGGGAGATGGTTAGTTTCTGTTTTATTTGAGATCGTCAATGCCTAGCACTTGCAAATGCTACTTGCCACTTATCAACTCAAGCCTGGATAATGTCCAGGTCTTACTGCATTTCTACATGGACTGCTTCAGTATCTGAGGAGCCATGCATTTGCTTCACGTTATGCAGCCATCAGCGGACATCCCCACTTTTGACCTTATGATGGAGGAAAGGTAATGGATGAAGCAGCTGAAGATGGTTGGGCCTCGGACACTACCCTGAGGAACTGCTACAGTGATGTCCTAGGGTTGAGATGATTGCCCTCCAATAATCACTGATTTTCCCCCTAATTCCCATTGACTCCTGTTTTACTAGGGCTCTTTGATGCCATACTCAGTCAAATGCTGCCTTGATGTCAAGGGCAGTAACTCACGCGTCATCTCTTTTGTCCATGTTTGATTCAAGGCTGTAATGAGATCAGGAGTTGAGTGGCCCAGGCCAAACCCAAACCGAGCAGGATATTGCTAAGGAAGTGCCATTTGATAGCACTGTCAACAACACCTTCCATCACTTTATTGACGATTGAGAGTAGCCCCTTGCCGTGATGGAGCTCGGAATAGAAAGCTTGTTTTGGGAGCCTTCTGTCAGGCATGCGGACCATATGGCCCTTGCTACCCTCAGAGCTACCTCCAAGTGGAGTTCAACATGGAGCAGTACTGATTCAGCAGCTGAGAAGGGTGGGGGTGGGGGTTGCTCGGTGATAATCAGTAGGTGGTTTCCTTGCCTGTGTTTGTCTAGACTTCATGGGGTCCAGAGTCAATGTTGAGGACTCCCAGGGCAATTCCCTCCCGACTGTATACCACTGTGCTGCCATCTCTGCTGGGCCAGGACATACTCGGGGATGGTGATGGTGGTGTCAGGAATGTACAATTCTGTGAGTATTACTATGACAGGCTGCTGCTTGACTAGTGTCTGTGGGACAGCTCTACCAATTTTGTCACAAGCCCCCAGATGTTAGTAAGGAGGACGTGGCAGGGTCGACAAGGCTGGGTTTGCTGTTGTCATTTTCGGTGCCTAGGTCGATGCTGGGTTGTCTGGTCCAGTTTCATTCCTTATGGACTTTGTAGTGGTTTGATACAACTGAGTGACTTACTCGGCCATTTCAGAAGGCATTTAAAAGTCAACCGCATTTCTAGCTTTTAATTATAGATTTTTATTAATTGAATTCAAATTCTACCTTTTGCGATGGTTGGATTCGAACCCATGTCCCGAAAGCAATACTCTGGGTCTCTGGGTTACTTGTCCAGTGACAATAACATTATTCCACTGCCTCCTCTATATGTTTGGGAGATGATTGGGCAGAGTCAACATGGATTTTATAAAAAGGGAAATCATGTTTGATAAACCTGTTGGAGTTTTTGAAGGATGTTACTTGTAGAACAGATAAAGGAGTTGCAGTATGCTGATGACACTTGCGTATGTGCACACTCAGAGGCTGAACTTCAAACACTTGTCGATGAATTCACACAGGCAAATGAAAGAATGGGCCTTCAGCTAATGTGGCATTTTAAGGTTGGCAAACTGAGCCACAGGGATCAGTGCTGGGGCCTTAACTATTTACGATCTATATTAATGACTTGGACAAAACGACTGAATGTATTGTAACCAAATTTGCAGATGATACAAAGATCGGTAGGAAAACAAGTTGTGAGGAGGACATCAGGTGTCTGCAAAGAGATAGAGATAGGTTAAGTGAGTGGTTCAAAATTTGGCAGATGGAGTATAATGGGGGAAATCTTGAGGTTGTCCACTTTGGCAGGAAGAATAGAAAAGCAGAATATTACTGAAAGTAAGAGAGATTGCAGAATGCTGCAGTGCAGAGAGAAATGGGAGTCCTTGTCCATGAATCACAAGAACTTACCATGCAGGTGCAGCAAGTTATTCGGAAGGCAACTGGAATGTTGGATTTATTGCAAGGGGGACGGAGCATAAAAGTATGAAACTCTTACCACAACTGTACAGGGCATTGATGAGACAGCAGGTAGAGTACTGCATACAGTATTGGTCTCCTTATATAAGGAGGGATTTACTTGCATTGGAGGCAGTTCAGAGAAGGTTCAACTCACTGATCTCTGGGATGAAGGTCTTGTCTTACAAGGAAAGGTTGAGTGGAACAAAAACAAGAAATGCTGGATTCACTCAGCAGGTCTGGCAGCATCTGTGGAAAGAGAAGCAGAGTTAACGTTTCGGGTCAGTGACCCTTCTTCGGAACTTCGGAAGGTTGAGTGGGTTGGTCATATACCCATCGGAGTTTAGACAAATGAGTGGTGATCTTATTGAACCATACAAGTTTCTGAGGGGGCATGTCAGGTTAGATGTTGAAAGGAATTTTCCCCTTGTGGGGAAGTATAGAACTAGGAGGCACAGTTTAAAAATAAGGGGTCTCCCTTATAAGACAGAGGTGTGGAGGAATTTCGTTTGTTAAAGGGTCACTAATCTTTGAAATTCTCTTCCCAAGAGAGCAGTGGAGGCTGGGTCACTGAATATATTCAAGGTTGAGTTAGACAGATCTTTGATCTCCAAGGGAGTCAGGAGTTATGGGGGGGCAGCAGGAAAGTGGAGTGAATGTGACAGTCAGAGGACCCATGATCTTGTTAGATGTCGGAGCAGGTTTGAGGGGCCGAATGGCCTACTCCTGTTCCCATCTCTTCTGTTCTTATAAAGTGGGACATCGGGAGGGAGGCACCACAGAAGCGCTGGCAAGTGGGGTTAAGCATCACCTCATCCTGACAGATGCATGGCTGCATGTCAGCCACTGACCACCTTCTTTCACAGCTCACCCCATTAACTCCCCCGAGAGCTGATGGAAGGATGAGCTGTACAGGATACCCCAGTTGGGGGCGAGGTGATGCCATGAGCAGAACTGTCATGTCGATCTCTCTGTGAAGTATGACAAGCTCCCTCTTTCCACTGACAGGACAAGAGGGCCCATAATAGGAGGGAGACATCACTGACTGGCGGAGGCATCCCAGACATCAGACCTCTCTCCAAGGCTGAGGAGGAGGCACTTGAACTAATGGGTCCCAGGGCAGCCGCTCAATAACGGATGGTTAGACTGGAGTCTCCTCACTAAAGAGTGAGGATTGTCTTCCATCAACATACAGATCACTTCTAGAGACCCCATCACACATGGTTGCTATGACACAACCTGCTCATGCTGAACCGCACATGTTTTGCAGGTCGTTGTTCACAGGAGACTCTACTAGGAGGAGGACATCATTCCACTTCAGAGGAGGATCCACAGTCACAGAATGCACTGTCCAGTGAATCTCCGGCACCTTCCACCAGTGCAGATAATTTCACCTCATTGGGTTTCTGCTCGATTTTAGAATCAGGGTCACAATCTGGTGCCTGAGCAGCTGGCTGAGATTGGGACAGTCATGTTCTCTGACAGTCGGAGGATTGTGGGTGACCAAGCCCATGCTGAGCCCCAGGCTCATGATGGGACTGTGGTGTCGACAGAACAGGGCATACTGGAGTTTCAGAGAGAGTTAAGGTCAGGCAACATCTGGCAGAGATGCCAAAGGCAATCCACAGCCATGAGTGGATGATGGTGAAGTCCATCCATGCCTTGAGTGCTGCCATGTCTCAGGCATGGAAGTGTATGGATTCCTCCATTGAGAAGTTGGCAACTCTTCTGAAGAGTCAGATCCCACAGATGTACCCAGAGCTGCACACAATCACCTTGGCCATGAGTTCGAAACAGCATTGGCAAGGTGAGTGTAGGACAAGGCATGTGGAGTCTTCTCCAGTCCCTCGTACTTCTCTGCGCAGGGAGGTTCAGATGAATCGTGAAAGGGAGGAGGAGTGACTATCCTCCACAGCTGGAGGCTCCCCTCAGGGTGCTCTGAGTGTGGACAGTGGCTCCTCAGCCCCTCTGCCAGTGAACCCAGCTCCAGCAACTGCGATGCCTGAGGAGAGACCTGCACCAGTGCAGGAAAGCCTCAGGCAGCCGGGGCCTTCCAGGCCTCAGGTAACCGGAGGACGGCTGCTGAAGTCATCACAGGCCAAGGGGCAGCCTGATCAGCAGCCTGTCTCCAGCCCAGCTGCTGGCGATGGTTCCCACCTCGTAGAAGCACTCCCAATCGTAAAAAGCAAAGCACCTCGACTCATTGTGACGTACACTGTGTAAAAGTGATTATTCTATCATTCCCTAATTGTGAGCAGCCGACATCCCCCTTCCCCCAATGTAAGCACAGCCTCATTTAAATATGATCTCCCATGGGCACTAGTGTTTGTTTCAGCTGGGCGCTAGGCACGGAACACCAATGGAAAGGAGGCAACAGACTGCATGCATTGAGGTCAGTCTTTATTGTTTTCTCTGTGAGTGGCCATCATGGTGGATGGAACTGGGTAAGTATGAGATTGTCTCGCTCAATGTTCCTGGCCTCCAGTGCAAGGGGTTCACCATCCTGTGCTGCCTGTCCATCACCCTCCTCCACGTCCTCCTCGTCAGTGGAGGAATGGCGTTCACGTGGCCTCATCATGCAAGGCCTCCCTTCTTTGCACTGCTGGAATGTGCAGAGCACAGCAGACCACCACGATACGCGAGACCATTACTGGGACATACTGCAGGGCTCCACCAGATCGATCCAGACAAAGGAATCTCATCTTCAGCAGCCCAAGGAGCTGCTCGGTGGTCACTCGGGTGGAGTGGTGGTAACTGTTGTACCTCTCCTCTGCTGCAGTGTGAGGTTTCCTCACAGGGATGAAAATCTATATCTCGAATGGGTTGCTCTTGTCCCCTAGAATCCATCCCTGAAGGTGAGCAGGGGCCTGAAAAGCTGTGGTACCTGTGACTGTTGAAATATGTCGGCATCGTGGGTGCTTTTCGGGAAGTGGACACACACCTGAAAGATCTGTTTTCGGTGGTCACAGACCAGTTGAATGTTGATCGAATGGAAGCTTTTCCTGTTGAAGGAGGAGGCTGGCTGGTCAGTTGGAGCCTTAATGACCACATGTGTGCAGTCGATCACACTTTGTACCTGAGGGAATCCAGCAATGTATTTGAATCCAATAGATCTCTCTGCCTGACTGTCAGGGTGGTTCAGTAGCCTGCACAGTCACCGGCTCTCTTGAACAGGGCGTTGGTCACCTCCTTGATGGAGTGGTGGGATATTGCCTGGGAGATGTCCCCGGTGGAACCTTGGAGAATGATCCGGACGAGTCAAAGTTAAGTGCGGCGGTGATTTTCAATGCGAGATGCAAAGGCTTCCCACCAAATCCCAAAGGTCGTAACTCGTCCGACAACAGGGCGCATAAGATGTTGCCCGCCTCCCTGGAGAGCCGTGGTCTTCACTGACAATGCCACTTGGTCATTGGGAGGTTGCTGACACGAGTCCGGTACCCTCTCTAGCACAGGTTAGTCCTTCTTGGCATCGTCGGCTGCTCCTGCTCTCTTCGTGGAGCTTCACAGGCAGGTGAAGCTGCTTCTTGGCCCTCCTTCCATCGGAGGCACTGCATCATACCACAGGGGTCCAAAAAGACAGGGTGTATGAGACCCAGGCCAGGTGATAAGTAGACCTCCAGAGCGCTGTCCTTGCAGAGACCCCCCTGCTTTGGCAGTTTTCCCTTTGCTCCTTCTCCTGGCAGACTGCCTAATGGGCCTCAGTGCCCACCCTTGATGTTAGTCGACCCTCTCACCCAGCAGTTTGAGCACCCTATACTGCCACCCAAACCAAGCCCGCCTTGCAGGCCACCCAGCAGCAACCATCCCCTTGCTGAACATCCAATACCCAGCACCCTCTTGCAGATCACCTGACACCCTGCCAACCCATGCTCAACACCCGAGACTCTGCCCCACCATGCGGAGTGTACAGCACTGTTGGTTAGCAATGGGCTCCACTCCCCCTTCATCCCCTGTGCAGTACTGATCATGGCTGCCGATCCATTGCGGCACTGAGTCCCCGTCTCGGTGCCACCAGCATTCAATAGCCAGTGTCCTGAAGGCCAGTCAGGGCCATCCATGGTCCATTTAATCCCAAGCCCCACATTGAATCACAAAAATTACAGGCAAATGCATTGAAACAACATGTTGTACATTCCTGTTACATCGGGGCGGTGATGCTGCCTTGATGCTTTCCCAACACTGACTCGATGCAGAAGCAATTGCACAATGTTGGATTTCGGGGAGACTTGTCCAATACTATTCTACCACCCCCACCCCCCCCCCCCCCCACCACCACCTCCATGCCCGCTCCCACTGGCTGCACTATATTGTGCCCTGTATCCCAGTGTCACTGATCAGGAGCAGGAGCCAGGGTCACAATGGTCGAGAAAATAGGTGACAGATAATATAAAGCTAAAGGAAAGAACACACAAAAATGTAAAGAATAGAGTAGGTCGAGGAAACAGTCAGAAAGATGAAGAACAACAAAAACGGTAAAAATAAAGATAAGTAAAAGCTGAAAAAAGCTGATGTGAAAGATAATGAAAGTAAGGAAATTCCAGGCTTGTTGCATAATTGCCTTGTGTCAGTCTTCACAGCAGAGCAAGAGGATAATATAGCTCACATTCCACAATGAATCAAGGACTGGAACTCACTAAAATTAACAGAAACAAGAGAAGTATATTCGAAAACAATAAGAGACTCAGAGTCGTACAGCATAGAAACAGGCCCTTCGGCCCACCGCATCCATGCCGACCATAATGCCTATCTATACTAATCCCACCTGCCTGCATTAATTCCATATCCCTCTATGCCTTTCTCATTCAAGTACCTGTCCAGATGCCTCTTAAATGTCGCTATTGTTCCTGCCTCCACCACCTCCTCAGGCAGCTCATTCCAGATACCCACTATTCTTTGTGTCAAAAATTTACCCCTTTGATCCCCTTTAAACCTCCTCCCTCTCACCTTAAATCTATGCCCTCTACTTTTAGTCACCTCCAACATGAGAAACAGAGTCTGGCTATCTATCCTATCTATGCCTCTCATAATTTTATATACTTCTATCATGTCCCCTCTCAGCCTCCTTCACTCCAGGGAAAACAGACCCAGCCCATCCAATCTCTCTTAATAACTCAAGCCCTCCAAACCAGGCAACATCCTTGTGAATCTTTTCTGCACCCTCTCTAGCTTATTCACGTCTTTCCTGTACTGTGGCGACCAGAACTGCACACAGTACTCCAAATGCGGCCTAACCAACGTTATGTACAACTGAAACATGACATCCCAACTCTTGTACTCAGTGCCTCGGCCGATGAAGGCAAGCATGCCATACGCCTTCTTCACCACCCTGTCTACTTGTGTTGCCACTCTCAGGGAACAATGTACGTGCACCCCAAGGTCTCTCTGCTCAACAACACTCCCCAACGCTCTGCCATTCACTGTATAATTCCTGCCCTGGTTTAACTTCCCAAAATGCATCACTTCACAATTGCCTGCATTAAATTCCATTTGCCACTCCCTTGCCCACTTTCCCAGTTGATCGATATCCTGTTGTAACCTTAGGCAACCTTTTTCACTGTCCACGATACCACCAATTTTGGTGTCATCTGCAAATGTACTAATCATGCCCCTTACATTCACATCCAAGTCATTAATATATATGACAAACAACAGAGGGCCCAGCACCGGTCCTTGCGGCACACCACTGGTCACCGGCCTCCAATCTGAAAAACAACCCTCCACTACCACCCTCTGCCTCCTATCACCAAGCCAATTTTCTATCCAATTTGCCAGCTCACCCTGGATCCCATGTGTTCGAACCTTCTGGACCAGCCTACCATGCGGGACCTTATCAAATACCTTGCTGAAGTCCATGTAGACAACGTCCATCGCCCTGCCCTCGTCAATCCTCTTGGTCACCTCCTCGAAAAACTCAATCAAATTCGTGAGACATGATTTCCCACGTACCAAAGCCATGCTGACTATCACTAATCAGACCATGCCTTTCCAGATGCATATAAATCATGTCTCTCAGAATCCCTTCCAATAACTTTCCCACCACTGATGCAAGGCTCACCGGCCTGTAGTTCCCTGGCTTATCCCTGTTGCCCTTCTTAAATAAAGGCACAACATTAGCTATCCTCCAGTCTTCCGGTACCTCACTCGTGGCTAACGATGATACAAAAATTTCTGCCAGGACCCCAGCAATCTCCTCACTTGCTTCCCATAGCATCCTAGGATACACCTGGTCAGGCCCTGGGGATTTATCCACCTTAATGCGCTTCAAAACCTCCCACACCTCCTCCTTTGTAATGTTGATATGCTCCAGCATGTCGGTGTTCCCTCCCTTGAACTCATCAGCTTCCATGACCTTCTTCATGGTAAAAACGCAAGACAAATATTCATTTAAGAACTCACCCATTTCCCATGGCTCCACACATAAATTGCCACACTGATCCTTCAGGGGACCTGCTCTCTCCCTAGCTACCATTTTACTCTTAATTTACTGACAGAATCTTTTAGGATTGTCCTTTATCTCTGCTGCCAGGGAATCCTCATGGCCTCTTTTTGACCTCCTAATTTCCTTCTTAAGTGTAGTTCAACATCCCCTATACTCCTCGAGGGGCTCGCTCGATCCCAGCTGCCTATACCTGACATATGCCTCCTTCTTTGTCCTGACCAGACCCTCAATATCTCTCGTCAACCAAGGTTCCCTAAACTTGCAAGCCTTGCCCTTCCATCTAACAGGAACATGTCAGCCCTGAACTCTTCCTATCTCACTTTTAAAAGCCTCCCAGTGCCAGACGTCCCTTTACCTGTAAACAGCCTCTCCCATTCAACATTTGAGAGTTCCTGTCTGATGCCATCGAAATTAGCCTTCCCCCAATTTAGGACTTCAACCTGAGGATGAGTCCTATCCTTTTCCATAACTATCTTGAAGCTAATAGAGTTATGGTCGCTGGTTCCAAAGTGCTCCCCCACTGACACATCAACCACCTGCCCATCCTCATTTTCTGAGAGGAGGTCGAGTATAGCCCCTTCTTTAGTCGGGCCATACACATACTGCTTCAGAAAACTATCCTGGACACACTGAACAAATTCTTCCCCATCTGATCCCTTAGCACTAAGGCAGTCCCAGTCAATATTAGGGAAGTTAAAATCACCGACTATTACAACCATATAATTCCTACACCTATCTGTGATTTCCCTCCATATATGCTCCTCCACTTCCCTCTGACTGTCGTGGGGCCTATAGTATAATCCCATCAAAGTAGACTATCTGTTTGAGACAGGGATGGCCACAGGGGACTCCTGCACTACCTGCCTGCGCCTACTACTCCGTCTGGTGGTCACCGATCTCTTTTCTGCAGTGCAGCAATTACCTTCGGTGTGACCACCTCACTAAACGTGCTGTCCACGATGTCCTCAGCATCGCGGATGCTCCACGATGAATCCACCCGCAGCTGCAGCTCCGTAATGCGGGTAGCCAGTAGCAGCAGATGGATACACTTCCTGCACACATGGTCGTCAGGGACACTGGAAGCGTCCCTGATTTCCCACATAGTGCAGGAGGAGCATATCACAGGGCTGAGCTCTCCTGTCATGACTTACCCTTAGTTTAATTAGTTACTCCCTTAATTAAATAATACTCATTATACTAAGGTCCTTGTTCTACCCACTTCAATCTAAAGTCCTTAAAAAAACACTTTAGTGGTACTCACCTTGTCACCAGAGGTTTTATTTTCAACCAAAAAACTTGCCCCTTATTTTTTTAAGATATTCTAACAGCTGCTACTCACCAACCAATCACCTTGCAATTCTCCTGTAATGTCACTGTTGGCTTTTTTTTTCAAAACTCAGGCGCGCTGTCGCTGCACATTTTAAACACCGCTGGTCTCACTCAGTCTCCTTCTTTCCCGCTGTCGCGCACTAAATGGCACTAAAGACCAACGATCTCCAGAACCTGTTGTCCGTTTTGATGAGAAATTCCGAAGTAAGAAATAAAAACAAATAAGAAAGGTGAGAGGATACAAGAAATTAGAGTCCTGCTTGTGCAACATCTGTTGTGGAAAATTATTGGAACCTACAATGAAGGACAGAGTAACTGAGCAGTAAGAGCAATTTGAGGTAATTATGAAGAAACGGCATGGAATTTTTCAGGAATAGGTCAAATCTAACAAATCAAATTGTTTTTTTGAGGAGATAATTCAAATGGAGGACAAAATCGAAAATAGGAGCAGGAGTAGACCATTCGGCCCTTCGAGCCTGCACCGCCATTCAATAGGATCATGGCTGATCGTCCAAACTCAGTACTCTGTTCTCGCTTTCTCCCCGTATCCCTTGATTCCTTTAGCCCGAAGAACTATATCTAACTCTTTCTTGAATATATTTCATGATTTGGCCTCTGCTTTCTGTGGTAGAGAATTCCACAGCTTCACCACTCTCTGGGTGAAGAAATCCCCCCTCATCTCAGTCCTAAATGACTTATCCCTTATCCTTAGATTGTGACCCCTTGTCCTGGACTCCCCCACCATCGGGAACATCCTTCCTGCATCTAGTCTGTCCAGTCCTGTTTGTAGGTTTCTATGAGATCCTCTCACATTCTGCTAAACTCCAGCGGATACAAACATAATCGTCCCAATCTCTCTTCATACATCAATCCCAGGAATCAGTCTGGTGAACATTCGCTGCACTCCCTCCATCGCAAGAACGTCCTTCCTCAGATAAGGAGACCAAAACTGCACACAATGCTCCAGATGTGTTGTCACCAACGCCTTGTATTATTGCAGCAAGACATCCTTGCTCCTGTACTTGAATCCTTTCGCTGTGAAGGCCAACATATCATTTGCCTTCTTAACTGCCTGCTGCACCTGCATGCTTACTTTCAGCGACTGGTGCACAAGGACACCCAGGTCTCGCTGCCCCTCCCACTTTCCCAATCTATTGCCATCCAGATAATAATCTGCCTTTCTGCTTTTGCCACCAAAGTGGATAACCTCACATTTATCCACATTATACTGCATCTTCCATGTATTTCCCCACTCACTCAACCTGTCCAAATCACACTGGAGCTTCTCTGCATCCTCCTCACAGCTCACACTCCCATCCAGCTTTGTGTCATCTGCAAACTTGGATATATTACATTTAATTCCCTCATCCATGTCATTAATATATATTGTGAATAGCTGGAGTCCTAGCACCGATCCCTGTGCTACCCCACTAGTCACTGCCTGCCACTCGGCAAAGGACCCATTTATTCCTACCCTTTGTTTCCTGTCTTTCAAACAGTTCTCTCTCCATTTCAGTACCCTACCCCCAATCCCATGTGATTTATTTTGCATGTTAATCTCCTATGTGGGACCTTATCGAAAGCCTTCTGAAAGTCCAAATACACTACATCCACTGGTTCTCCCTTATCTATTCTATTAGTTACATCCTTAAAAAATTACAGTAGTTTTGTCAAGCATGATTTCCCTTTGGTAAATCCATGTTGACTTTGTCCGATCATTTCATTGCTTTCCAAGTGCTCTGCTATTACATCTTTTATAATGGACTCTAGCATTTCCCCCACTACTGATGTCAGGCTAACCGGTCTATAATTCCCTGTTTTCTCTCTGCCTCTTTTTTAAATAGTGAGGTTACATTAGGTACCGTCCAATCCAATTGGAACTATAACAGAGTCTAAAGAATTTTGAAAAATGACCAGCAATGCTTCTACTATTTCAAGGGCCACTTCCCTAAGTACTCTAGGATGTAGATTATCAGGCCCTGGGGATTTATTGGCCTTCAAACCATCCATTTCCCTAACACCATTTCCCTACTAATACTGATTTCATATAGTTCCTCCTTCTCAATAGACCCTATGTTCCCCAACAATTCTAGGAAGTAATTTGTGTCCTTTTTGAAAACAGAGCCAAAGTATGTATTTAATTGTTCTGCCATTTATTTGTTGCCCATCATAAATTCCACCGTTTCTGACTGTCAGGGACCCACATTCGTCTTCACTATTTTTCTCTTCACATATAGAAGCTTTTACATTCAGTTTTTATGTTCTCTGCAAGCATATTCTCATACTCTATTTTCCCCTTTTTAATCAATCCCTTTGTCGCCTTTGCTGAATTCTAAGCCACGGTTGAGCAACCCTTCCTGTTTTATTTTTGTGCCAGACAGGAATGAACAATTGTTGTAATTCATCCATGCGCTCTTTAAATGCTAGTCATTGCCTATCCAATGTCATCCCTTTAAGGAACGTTCCCAAAGCTATCATACCCAACTCGCATCTCATACCATCATAGTTTCCTTTATTTAGATTCAGGACCTTAGTCTCAGAATCAACTCTGTCACCTTCCATCTTAATGCAGAATTCCGTCATGTTATAGTCGCTCTTCCCCTCGGGACCCCGCACAACAAGATTGTTAACTAATCCTTTTTCATTAAACAATACCCACTCTAGGATGGCCTGTTCTCAATTATTGGTCCAAATGACCATCACATGCACACTCCAGGAATTCCTCCTCTCCAGTATTATTGCTAATTTGGTTTGTCCAATCTGTACGTAGATGAAAGTCATCCATAAATACAGTTGCACCCTTGTTGCATGCACCTCTAATTTCCTGTTTAATGCCATCCTCTACATCACCATTGCTGTTTGATGGTCTATATACGACGCCCACCAACGTTTTCTGCCCCTTGGTGTTTCTTAGCTCCACCCATACAGATTCCACATCAGGATTCTCTGAGCTAATATCCTTCCTCACTATTGTATTGATCTTCTCTTTTACTAATTACGCTACTCCACCTCCTTTCCTTTTTTGCCTGACTTTCCTAAATATTGAATACCCCTGGATGTTCAGTTCCTATCCTTGGTCACCCTGCAACCATGTCTCCGTATTCGCAACTATATTTTATCCATTTACATCTATTTGCGCAATTAATTCACCTACATTATTGCGAATACTCAGCGGATTGAGACACAATACCTTTAGGCTTGTCTTTTTAACATTCTTAGTCAGCTTAGCATTGTTTTGCACCATGGCCCTATTTGTTTCTTGCCCTTGATTTCTATGTCTTCCACTTCTGCTTTTTTATTTTTTATTTAGAGATACAGCACTGAAACAGGCCCTTCAGCACACCGAGTCTGTGCCGACCAACAACCACCCATTTATACTAATACTCCAGTAATCCTACATTCCTAGGGGCAATTTACAATGGCCAATTTACCTATCAACCTGCAAGTCTTTGGATATGGGAGGAAACCGGAGCACCCGGCGAAAATCCACACGGTCAGAGGGAGAACTTGCAAACTCCGCACAGGCAGTGCCCAGAATCGAACCCGGGTCCCTGGAGCTGTGAGGCTGCAGTGCTAACCACTGCACCATTGTGCCGCCACTGTCTTTTGTTCCATCCTTGTTTCCTCCTCAGCCTCCCCACTCAGGTTTCCATCCCCCTGCCATTCTAGTTTAAATCCTCCCCAACAGCACGAGCAAACGCCCCTGCGAAGACATTGGTTCTGTCCTGCCTGGGTGTAACACGTCCCACTTGTACAGGTCCCACCTTCCCCAGAACCGGTCCCGATGTCCCAGGAATCTAAATCCCTCCCTCCTGCGCCATTTCTCCAGCCATGCATTCATCTGGTCTATTCTCCTGTCCCTATACTCACTAGCATGTGGTACAGGAAGTAATCCTGAGATGACTACCTTTGAGGTCCTGCTTTTTAATTTCGCTCTTAACTTCTTCAATTCATCTTGCAAGACCTCATCCCTTTTTCTACCTGTGTTGTTGGTACCAACATGTACCACGACCACTGGCTGTTCACCTTCCCCCTTCAGAATATCCTGCAGCCATTCCGAGACATCCTTGACCCTAGCACCAGGGAGGCAACATGCCATCCTGGAGTCTCATTTACGGACACATAAATGCCTGTCTGTTCCCCTTACGATTGAATCCCCTTTCACTATATCCCTGCCACTCTTCTTCTACCTCACCTGTGCAGCAGAGCCATCTGTGGTGCCACGAGCTTGGCTGTTGCTGCCTTCCCAGGAATGCCATGCAACCGCCCCACCACCCCCCAGCAGTATCCAAAGTGATATATCTGTTTGAGAGGGGGATGGCCACAGGGGATTCCTGCACTACCTGCCTGCACCTACTACTCCACCTGGTGATCACCCATCCCTTTACTGCCTGTGCAGCCATTACCTGCGGTGTGACCACCTCGCTAAAGATGCAATCCACGATGCCCTCGGCATTGCGGATGCTTCACAGTGAATCCACTCGCAGCTCCAGCTCCGTAATGCATGTAGCCAGGAGCTGCAGATGAATACACTTCCTGCACACTTGGTCGTCAGGGACACTGGAAACATCCCTGATTTCCCACATAGCGCAGGAGGAGCATATCACCGGTGTGAGCTCTCCTGTCATGACTTACTTTAGATTAATCAGTTACTCCCTTTAACAAATACTAATTACACTCGGGGTCTTTTTCTACTCCAAACACGACCCACTACAATCTAAAGCCCTTAATAAATTACACTAATTTTACAAAAAGCACACTTTAGTAGTGCTAAACCTATCACTTGAGTTTTTGTTTGGAATGGCTGTGAATGAAGGCAGTCGATATGATTCCACGGCAGAGATTGTCAGTTAAAAATAAAGCTCCTGGAATTGAAGGCAAATGATTGACCTGGTTAGAAGATTGGTTATGCAGTAGAACATAGAGAGTTTGGATAATCAGAATGTACTTGTATTGGAAGGAAGTGGCGAGCAATGTGCCGAGATGACCTGTTCTGAGGCCTCAACTATTCACAATATATATTAAAAACTTAAGACAATAATGAATTTGAGATCCAAATTTGCCAAATCATCAAAAGGCTGAATCTTAATTCACAAAATCAGGTGGATTGGGGTTGTGCCAGAGATTAAAGGTGAAGAATCTGAAACAGGAACCCAAACTGCATTATATCCCACAGTTATGGATCAGTAGCAGAAGCCGGTGAATTAAAATCTCAGCATGTCCAAGGGTCACTGATCAGGAGATGGACCCTGGTAATTTCCCCACCATGTCCCCTGGTAACTAATTCCTATTGTAACTGACCAGACCAAGAATTGATCCCTTTAGTTTTGCAAGGCACCTGTGTGTTTACTCTCTGCACACCAAGGGAGACCATATTTTAACACTGCACACTTATGAATGAACATAAGCATTTTGTTTTTGTGTTTATTTATTGAACTCTTCAGATATGAACTTCTCAAATCATGACTGATAGTTGGTGCAAAGCCTTATTTTTATCATAAAATTCAAACACATTGTATTCCATCGTGTTATGTAGTGAGCTTTCAATTTATTATACCCATGTATCCACCATATTGATATTCCTGCTCCCATCCTGATGTATAATGTTCCTGTTTTTCCTCTTCCTTACAGTCAACTTAGTGACGATTGTGATCCTATCTCGGGGAAAGTGTGGTCTCTCCAAATGTGTCACTCGTTACTTGGTGGCCATGGCAGCGGCGGATCTACTGGTCATTATCTTCGATCTGATACTGAGGCAAATTCCCATTAGTAATCAGAGAATGTTTCGATTTCTATTTGATATTCCAATGTGTAATATCCACGCCGTCCTACTTTATGCAGCAACGGACTGTTCTGTCTGGTTCACTGTCGCTTTCACCTTTGATCGATTTGTGGCCATTTGCTGCCAGAAACTGAAAACTAAATATTGCACTGAGAAATTGGCGGCTGTGATTATTGGAACAATGTCTGTGTTGTTCTGTGTGAAGAATATTTTCTGGTATTTTATGCTTTCAAGCAGCTATACCCATTTTCGAGGCCCCTGGTTCTGCGTTCTTCCCTGGAGTGTTATGTTTTCACCAGTATGGGCAGCAATTGAATTGTTACATTATATTTTCACCCCATGTGTACCATTTATTCTGATTCTGATGCTCAATATTTTAACTGTCAGGCACATTCTAGTGACCATCAGAATTCGCAAGAGACTTCGGGACCAAGTCAGTGGGGAGAGTCACAGTGATCCAGAGACAATGAACAGAAGAAAATCAATCACTTCACTTTTTATGATATCGGGGAATTTTATCCTTCTATGGATTCTGTTCCTGGTGTCTACGATTCATTCTAGATTAGTTCTGCTGGACCTGACTGATCCTGAAGGTCCATCACACATTGTAGAACGACTTGGGTTTATGCTTCAGCTCCTGAGTTGCTGCACAAACACTTTTATTTACTCTGTGACCCAGAGTAAGTTTAGAGAGGAACTGAAGAATGGGGTGAAATATCCCTTCACTACACTTTCTAAGGTTTTAAAATAATGAAGAATATGAAATATTGTCACGTATAAACCACATGTGAACCCAGCCTCTCTCCACTCAGTCTCTGTAATCATGCTGTTTTGAAGCCAAACAGATTGATTTGATTGAGTTTATATTTAATGTAAGGCACCTTTTGTGTACATAGAGCAGAAAATCCTTTGCACTAATCATACTGTAGTATACTGAATTAAACTGGCTGATTGCATGTCATAGAGCATTTGTGTGGTGTCTCTCTGCAGCCCTCTCTGTTGAAAGGTGTAATTAAATTGTGTTCAAGATGGTTGCTTCCAGTTAAGACCTCATGTTAGTTTTATTCTGTGTCAACAACACAGAAATGTGACAATGAAGGGATGGGACTGATTTTTTTTTACATCTCATTTGAGAGAATACATTCTAAAGTTTTGAGTAAAGGCAGTAAGCTGGGAGGGAAGGAGGCCTGCGATGAGGCCACAGCCGTGGAAATGGCAGGCTGAGATAGCTGCAGATGGCAAGAAAGTTTTTTTCTTGAGCTGGCAGAGGAAGTCCACCAGATTTCAGCAGCAACCAGGAAGCCAGGTTTGCAGACTCAGAATCAGAAATTTAGATGCTATCATTGCCATGGTAACTGCCAACGATCCAAATGTTCCCATTTCCACTCAAAATGCTATGCCTGTGGAAACGTCAGTCATATCCAGACTGCATGTATGAGTAGAGGAAACAGTCATGCTCCAGGTTGCAGCAATATTTCAGATCGAGGTCATGGTAGACTTAAAGTCCAAATTCCTCCAGTCCCAAGTGAAAATCAGGAGGAAAGTGAAAGTCACAGTAAAACTGAAAGTTTTCCGGTATCACAGAGCCCACCACTAGAACAAAGTGAGTCAATGTCTTTGATTAAAACTAATCAATTTCACAGTTCAAACCATGAAGTGGAGTTGGTCGTCAAAGTCAAAGTTCAGAGTCGACACAGTCTGAGATGTTGGCAGAGCAGAGTCATGCTAATGAAAATGGAAGAAGATACCCAGACAGAAAGAGAAAGAAGCCAGATAGGTTCATTGAAATTATGTAGGAAGGAAGAAGAAATAAGTTATAATAAAAACAAGAAATGCTGGAATCACTCAGCAGGTCTGGCAGCATCTGTGGAAAGAGAAGCAGAGTTAACGTTTCGGGTCACGGACCCGAAACGTTAACTCTGCTTCTCTTTCCACAGATGCTGCCAGACCTGCTGAGTGATTCCAGCATTTCTTGTTTTTATTTCAGATTTCCAGCCTCCGCAGTATTTTGCTTTTATAGAAGAAATAAATTGTTCTTTTCATTACTTCTTGTCAGTGATGATATTTGTGTTAAAGACATACTGGTGTTAATGTAAAACAAATGATTACGTGGGGAGAGAGTGTAAACTGAATTAAACTGGCTGATTGTATGGAACAGGAGAACATTTGTATACTGCCTCTCTACTGCCCCCTCTGTTGAAAGGTGTAAATAAAGTGTGTTCAACATGGCTGCTCTCAGTGAAGACCTCATGTTCGTTTTACTCCCTAAAACACATACATTTAGAATAAAATTAAACTAATTTGGAACATCTCCCGTGACCACTTCCCCCATCTCTGTTTTATTGGATAAGTCTACAGCTTCCCACTTTATCGCTCTCTGCATCCTCCACAGTGGTCATTGAGGCACTCGGCGATCACACATTACAAGCATCGATCCCAATTGCCCCATCCTAATCTTTCACTGAATCTCCGCACCCACTGAGGGCTAATCTTCCAATATCTTTCTCATCAAACTCACCCCTCCCACTGCTGACATTATGGACTCAGCCAGTGGATCAGCTCTCATCATCCCTCTACACATCTCCCACCAGAATGACCATTCAAGGCCTTTTTCCATCCATGAAGTTATTGTGGATGATTGCAGTGACATCATGGCCTCAATGGAAACCTGGCTGAGGGGTGATAACACATTCCCCCTAAATGAAGCCTGCCCACCTGGCTCGACCTTTCACCACAATACCCATGGAGATTGATGCAGTGACAGTGTGGCACTTATCACCAGATCACACCTTGGCCTAACCCCCCCCCACTCCTCTGGCATTTTCTCCCCCTTTCAGCATCTCCCGCTGCTCCACCCCTCTCACCTCTCAATCAAAATCTTCGTTATCTACCGACCTCCCAAGTACAACGTAAATATTCTCACTGAGATATATTTTTTGCTTTGCTCCCTTAGCCTCTGCACTGAATGACATCTCATCCTCAGTGATTTCAATCTCCATCTCAACTCATGATTCTCTCCCTCCTCTGAGATCTTCGCCTTCCAATCTTCCCTAAACCTCTCCCTCAATGTTAATTTCCCAATTCATCTTCACGGTTACAACCTTGACCATGCCATCTCACATAGTTGCGCTTCAATTACAGATAAGGCCATCTCTGATCACTTTCTTGTATCACTCTCCACCCACATACCCCTTCCACGCCCCAACCCTACCTCCTTCTGTATCCACCCCGGAAAATAGACCATCCCCCAATTCACTTACAACTGCACATTAAAAATCCCAACTGTCGAGCCTTTGACCCTCCATTTTCCACAACATTTCCGTAGTTACTGATTTGCTCCACTGCACCCTCACATCAATCTTTGAAAACCTCGCTCCAAATAAATCCATTTCTCTCTCTCACTCTGGTCATTTCCCCTGGTACGGCCCTCATCTCAGCTCCCATAATTCCAAGGGATGCAGAATTGAAAGGATATGACAGACAACTTGTTTAGCAACATGGCCAGGTCACATAAAGTTCTATTGGGTCCTGTTCTCATCTGCTGAAACTGTTCACTATTCCTGGATCATCCTGCAATGAGAAGATAACCCCGCCTTCTTTTCTTGACCGGACACCGTCTTCTTAAACTTCACTCCACTGTCTCCTCCACCCTCCCCTCGAACAATAAGGGATGAATTTTACCTGCTCTCCGCCATTCTCGACGGCGACCTTGAAAAAAAGTGCACATCACACGTGACCTCTCTGCGCTGAGCCCCCGCGATATTATACCCGGGGCTGATTTAAATGGAGGAGGTGGAACGGCTGCCCCTGATGATGTAGAGGGGGCGGCCACTGTATCCCAGCAACGGTGACCGGTGCCACCGCACAATCACCGGCGCCATTTTTAAAGGGCTTCGAGCCCTTCACTAGCAGATTTAAATGGAACAAAAGTTCAAAATTAAACTTACACATTTAATCACATTTTCACTCCCCTCACCCACATTCTCCATGGAAGAATCGATTTATTAAATAACCATATCCCCCGAAAAAACTTTGATGCAGACTCCAGCCTTTCCCACCGACCTTGATTAACTTTAAACCTTAACCCCTTCCCACCATCACCCCACCAATCAAAAGACTGTTCCCCACAGCTTCCCCGTCTCCCACCCTGAGAATTACACTTCTCCCCCCTCCCCACCAGTGTCTCGCCTCCGTTTCCCAAATGGGGATCCGAAGGCATGGGACATCCGGCCACTGTACGGAATGCTGGCGTGGGAAGGCCGCTCGGTCTAGGTAGGTTTATTTACATTTATTGAATACATTTTGCAATGCAAATGAAGGCCCCGCCCCTTGGCAGCGGGTGGGAGGGGTGGGTGCACCGAGGCAGGTAAAAGGCGACGGGGCCTTCTCAGCATTGTGGGTCGCAGCGGTCCTCTTCCGCAAGTATTTTATGGGCCCACCTCCACCCACGACCCATGATATCGAGGGGCTGGTAAAATTGAGCCCTAAGTGTGAGGAGTTCAGAGAATTCTTTGTCACTAAGATGAAACCATCTGATCTGCTGCCTCTCCACTGTTGTCCAGCTGGTTGGGACTGCACTCGCCTGGTTCCATTCTTATCTATCTTATCGTTGCCAGAGAATCACTTGTAATGGTTTCTTTTCCCACTCCCACATCGTTACCTATTGTATCCTCTGAGGATCTATCCTTGTCCCTTCATATTTCTCATCTGCATGCTGCCCCTCAGTTACATCATCTAAAAGCACGTCATTAATTTTCACAGGTAGCAGGGATAAACCAGGTAATTACAGACGGGTGAGTCTAACATCAGTGGCAGGGAAAGTATTGGAAAAAGCTCTGAGGGACCGGATGAAACTCCACTTGAAGAGGCAGGAATTAATCAGGGATAGTCAGCGTAGCTTTATCAAGGGGTGATCGTTTCTCACAAACTTGATTGAATTTTCGAGGAGGTGACTAGATGTGTAGATGAGGGTAAAGAAGTTGACTTCGTCTGCATGGACTTCAGTAAAGCTTTTGATAAGGTCTCGCATGGGAGATTAGTTAAGAAGGTAAGAGCCCATGGGATCCAGTGCGATTTAGCAAATTGGATCCAAAATTGGCTTAGTGGCAGGCGGCAGAGAGTGATGGTTGAGGGTTGTTTTTGTGAGTGGAAACCTGGGACCAGTGGTGTACCGCAGGGATCAGTGCTGGGACCCCTGCTGTTTGTAGTGAACATTAATGATTTCAATGTGAATACAGGAGGTATGATCGGTCAGTTCACAGATGACACGAAAATTGGTGGTGTCGTAAACAGTGAGGAGGTACGCCTTAGGCTACAGGATGATATAGATGGGCTGGTAAGATGGGCGGAGCAGTGGCAAATGGAATTTAATCCTGAGAAGTGTGAGGTGATGCATTTTGGGAGGACTAACAAGGCAAGGGAGTATACAATGGATGGCAGGACCCGAGGAATTACAAAGGGTCAGAGAGACCTCGGTGTGCTTGTCCAAAGATCACTGAAGGCAGCAGCACAGGTGGATAAGGTGGTTAGGAAGGCATATGGGATACTTGCCTTTATTAGCTGAGGCGCAGAATATAAGATCAGGGAGGTTATGATGGAGCTGTATAAAACGCTAGTTAGGCCACAGCTGGACTACTGTGTACAGTTCTGATCACTACACGATAGGAAAGATGTGACTGCACTGGAGAGGGTGCAGAGGAGATTCACCAGGATGTTGCCTGGGCTGGAGCATTTCAGCTATGAAGAGAGACTGGATCGGCTAGGGTTGTTTTCCTTAGAGCAGAGAAGGCTGAGGGGGGACCTGATTGAAGTATACAAAATTATGAGGGGCATTGATTGGAAGAAACTTTTTTCTCAGCAGAGGGGTCAATAACCAGGAGGCATAGATTTAAGGTAAGGGGAAGAAGGTTTAGAAGGGATTTGAGGAAAGGAATTTTCACCCAGAGAGTGGTTAGAATCTGGAACACACTTCCTGAAGGGGTGGTAGAGGCAGGAACCCTCACAACATTTCAGAAATATTTAGATGAGCACTTAAAACGCCATAGCATACAAGGTTACTGGCCAAGTGCTGGATCATGGGATTAGAATAAATCAACTTGATAGACGGCACAGACACGATGGACCGCAGGGCCTGTTTCTGTGACTCTTTGACTCTATGACATGTACACTGACAACATCCAGCTCTACCTGACCACCACCTCTCTCGACTCCTCCACTGTCTCTATATTGTCAGACTGCTTGACTGACATCCAGTGTTGGATGAGTAGAAATTTCCTCCAATTAAGCACTGGGAAGATTGTCTTCAGTTCCCTGCTACATAATCCATTCCCTAGTTACTCTCCCTGGCAACCTTCTGAGACTGATCCACACTGTTCACAACCTCGGGACCATATTTGATCCCAAAGTGAGTTTCTGACCTCATATCTTCAACATCACTAACACCGCCTATTCCCACCTCCATCACATCACCTGACTTTGCCACTGATCCAGCTCAGCTGCTGCTGAAATCCTCATTCATGTCTTTAGTAACTCGAGGCTTGACTATTCCAATGCACTTGCATTAGTCTCCCACATTCTAGCTCCATAAAATTTAGCTCATCCAAAACGATGCTGCCTATTTCATTACTCACATAACAATAGCATAAAGTTACATTACTGGTGACACTGGCTCTGGACAGGTTTATGGACATTTTTGAACCAGAGACAGACTGTCAGCTATTTTTCACCAGTAGGTGACAGGTGGAGTTAATAGTCACAGTAACCAAGGTATGAATTACATCCCCTAGTCTGGAAAGGGCAAAGTCCCAGTCCCTGGCATCAGGAACCAAATCACACTTAATGACTGTCTTCAATATGGCAGTTATGTAACACAACAACATAGTCACACAGTAACTGGTTATTGAAGGAGACAACCTTCAATATATCTCGTCCACACATCCACAGTATTCTGTTGCTACATTTCCAATCGCCTCAAATCCCATTTGCTCACAAGCAATTGTTTAACTCCTTATTGAAACATATTGATTTTTCTTATTATTCCAGTCATGTCTGCAATCTGTTTCACATATTTAATAAACTTTTGTTACAACAAATCCTCCTGCATTTTCTATTTTATTTGTAAGAATGGTCCCTTATGCTTAAATTCTGGACATGACAGTAAAAGCTGAAGATTCTGATAGGCTGCTGCTCACAAAACTATTTGTTGCTGATTCATTATGGCATGACAAGTCTTATTGTGAAAAAGACACCCAGAAATGAGGTATTTCCTATTAAACAACAGATGGAAACTTGTTTCTGATCCTCTCCTGTTGTTTCACATCCTGTTTCAAGACTGCCCTGGTGATCCCGTTTCACAATGTGGCTACATAAAGAAGTAAAGAAACACGAAACACACATTCTACAGTTTTGGCAAAAATATCCAACAACATCAGCTAAATTGTGCCCTGACACATTAAACTGTAAAGCATCCTGACAATGAACAACATTAACCTTTTCATCATTTCTAGTTGCAGTACAATTCTACAAGCTGTCTATAAGTGAAAAGAAACCAACACGTTTAATCATATCAGATGAAAACAAATCCAAATCCCACATATGTATTTATACAAAACTAGGTGATCTTCCAGTCCCTCCCTGAGGATGAAGAAATCACTGAGTGATTTCTTATTTATGATTCAACAACACAAACGTTTAACTGTTCAGCTTAAACTTTTAAAATTCTCACTAACACTTAAAAATAATCCTTTAATTTGCCTTGACCATCATTTTGATTTTCTATTTCTAATATGTTTCATGAAGCCCCATCATCAGCTCCTCCTGCCTCCAATCCATAATGGGCCCTTTCTGGCAAAAGTGTGAGAGAATATTAACTCTTTCTCTCTGCCTCCCAATACATCCCAGCAGTATATTTATAGAACCAATCCTGTCCTTATTCAAGCACTACTTAAACCCTGACAACAAAATCATTATCACATAGCCCCTGAGGAAATGCCATACTTGTGAAATCAGTGGAAACGGTACAGTTTCTTAACGTATATTCGTTTTCACCACTTGATGTCCTGGGTTTGAGTGTCTTGTGTTTGACAACCTTGTAGAAACCAAACAGTTATTGACACATGGGCCCATCCTGGGTGAAAAAGCATCCTGAGTTTACTGAGCCTGATTGCAGACGTTTTGTTGCCGCACACTCAAGCTTCCCATCATGTTGTTTGAGA
This sequence comes from Heterodontus francisci, assembly GCF_036365525.1. Classification (NCBI taxonomy): domain Eukaryota; kingdom Metazoa; phylum Chordata; class Chondrichthyes; order Heterodontiformes; family Heterodontidae; genus Heterodontus; species Heterodontus francisci. The sequence continues at coordinate 24,291,156 of NC_090410.1, read as the reverse complement.
ACATAAGGAAATGGTTTTGTATAACATTTAGTACAGTAACATATGTACTGTAACTGATTTGTTCATCCTTCTTAACCCCCATACCACTGGTATTTATTGAAACGTCTAATGTAAAGTAGCCATCATCTTTAGACATAGAGTCATAGAGTTATACAGCACAGAAACAGCCCCTTCGGCCCATTGTGTCTGTGCTGGCCATCAAGCACCTATCTCTTCTAATCCCATTTTCCAGCACTTAGCCCTTAGCCTTGTACGCTATGGCATTTCAAGTGCTCATCTAAATACTTCTTAAATGTTGCGAGGGTTCCTGCCTTGACCACCCCTTCAGACAGTGTCTTCAAGATTCCAACCACCCTCTGGATGAAAACATTTTTCGTCAAATCCCCTCGAAACCTCCTGCTCCTTACCTTAAATCTATGCCCCCTGCTTATTGACCCCTCCGCTAAGGGAAAAGTTTCTTCCTATCTATCCTATCAATGCCCCTCATAATTTTGTATACTTCAATCAGGTCCCCCCTCAGCCTTCTCTGCTCTGAGGAAAACAACCCAAGCCAATCCAGCCTCTCTTCATAGCTGAAATGCTCCAGCCCAGGCAACATCCTGGTGAATCTCCTCTGCACCCTCTCCAGTGCAATCACATCTTTCCTATAGTGTGGTGATCAGAACACTGCACAGTACTCCAGCTGTGGCCTAACTTGTGTTTTATGCAGGTGCATCATAACCTCCTTGCTCTTATATTCTATGCTTCGGCGAATAAAGGCAAGTCTCCCATATGCCTTCCTAACCACCTTATCTACCTTTGCTGCTGCCTTCAGTGATCGATGGACAAGTGCACCAAGGTCCCTCTGACCCTCTGTACTTCCTAGGGTCCTACCATCCATTGTATATTCCCTTGCCTTGTTAGTCCTCCCATATTCCACTGAAGTCCTCAGGCCAAACCAGGAGTTGGCATATTATTTGGCAACCATGTATAACTGACTGGCAGTTGTATTCTGCATTCTTGGACCAATGGTGAAGTACCTTATACAATCACAAATTGGTTTATGACTCCATAAGCAGAGATGTGATACCTTGCCTGAACTCATATTAGTCCAAATATTACACACAGAATCAATAACTGTAGTGTCATCATTGTGAAGTCTTTGGGCTGGAATCTATGAACAATGGCACAGTGGTTAGCACCGCAGCCTCACAGCTCCAGAGACCCGGGTTCAATTCTGGGTACTGCCTGTGTGGAGTTTGCAAGTTCTCCCTGTGTCTGCGTGGGTTCCTCCGGGTGCTCCGGTTTCCTCCCACAAGCTAAAGACTTGCAGGTTGATAGGTAAATTGGCCATTAGCAATTGCCCCTAGTATAGGTCGGTGGTAGGGAAATATAGGGACAGGGTGGGGATGTGGTAGGAATATGGAATTGGTGTAGGATTAGTATAAATGGGTGGTTGATGGTCGGCACAGACTCGGTGGGCCGAAGGGCCTGTTTCAGTGCTGTATCTCTAAACACTGATGATCTCGACAGTGAGCTCAAAAAATGGCGGCCCACCCAGCCAATCACATGGAGGAGGGGGCGGGGGCTGTCCGTCCCCGGCAATGGCGTCAGCTGTCTGTGCGCAGGCGCTGGCGTCGTTTTTAAAGGGCAGTCAGCCCTGCCGGCAGATTTAAATATTGAAAGAAATATATCACAAAATTAAATCAATATATTTCTTTTGCCCATTTACCACCCCCAAGAACAATTAGAATGACTATTTCCCTTTTCCCCCAAAACACATACGTTTTACATCTGACCTTCGCCCACAAACTGCACAAAGTTTAAGATTTAACCCTTCCCACCATCCCCTACACCCATTCTGTGAATTTGACCCTGCCCCCTGCCCATCCCCCCACACTGATAAACTTACCTCCTCTCCCCTCCCCACCAGTGTGGCGTCTTGTTTCCGTGGACTGGGATTTGTAGGCGCGGGAGTGCTGGTCACTGCATCAAAGATTACGGCGGGCACTCAAGATCTCAGGTAAGTGTATTTAAATGAATTAATGTTATTGATTTGAATATTCAAATTGTGGTCCCATTGCCCAGTGGCGGGGGTGGGGGAGCCGTCACAGAGCCTCCTCGTCACCAGGAGGATCGGGCCGGGCCCTGCCGGTGTCAAGGTCCATGACGGCCTCATCCAGAGCCATCTTCAGGCCCCTCCACATCACGGATCATGACATCGAGGGCTTCTTAAAATCCAGCCCTTTATATCTTCAAGTCAAGCATTGTATCTCCATTAATAATCAAAACAATTTCTGGCCACACTCCAGTCTTCAACTGGATAATGTGACACCACCCAGTACTTTGATGTTTCTCTTTCCCAGTGTATTATAACAGAAGCAGAATGATACCTGGACTCCAGTGTTTAAATTAGGAGGAGAAATTACACAAACTACAGTTGTATTCCCTCAAATTTAGAACATCTTAACGGTGATTTTATCAAATGTTTCAAGACATTAAGGGGAAGATAGGGTAGATAGAGAAAAACTATTTCTGCTGGTTGGTGAATCTAGGACAAGGAGGCTTGTCAAATAATTGGACCCAGACTTTCAGTCGTGAAATTAGGAAACACTTCTTCCCGCAAAGGAATTTCAGAATGCTGGAACAGGTTCTCCTGTTTCTACAATCCTCTTTCCACAGCTGGGTTCACCTTATGCACAATTGGAACTCATCCTAGTCTTTTTGGTGCAAACACATGATCCTTTTTTCCATCGCGTAACACCAAGAGATTGTCACCAGCTTCATATTTAAAAGGTATCATCCTTTTATCGATGTAATTCTTAATCTGATTTTTTGATTTGCCAGTTTGATGGGCCACATATTGATTAGTGACTTGGTCATCGTCAATCATAATAACCAATCATGTATCCAAAACACTCTCGGAATCAATGGTGTTTCTGGTGGCAGCAAAGAGATGTCCTGGGGTACACATTAGTCACCCATCATTGTTTGGCAAAGTGGCACTCCTGCAGTGCAGTGTGGGATAGAACATATAGCCATTAAGCACATTGGCAGCAGAGTTGCCCATTTGTTTCAGCTTTGATTTTTTTTTCTTATTTTTGCTTTCAGACAGCAACTGCTCATTATTCTGTCATTGACACCTTATCTAGATGCATCTTTTATTTCTTTACTTGTTCCATTACCACTCCCTTTGGCTCTACACCATCAACCCTTTTGTCATTTAATGTCTCCCATCTACTGCCCTATCACAGACCTTCCCTTTTGTTCTTTTTCCACCCTCCCACATTTTACCTCCTTAAAACCTATTAGATTCCAGCATCCACAGTATTTTGTTCGTGTTTTGTTGTTGTTGCCCACTCAGTTGGGTGATTTGAACAAAACTTGTTAAGCCTCATTTTCAAAGCCCTATTTCTGCTTTCGAACCCCCTGATGACTGAGGGTGATGGGATCACATGCAATTTTTGTGTAATTCCCATTGCTTCCTGTAATGCTGTAAAGAAAATCCCTTTCAATTCTGAACCTTTATCAACATGCACTTGTATTACGAATCCCCACCTCCAGATCACCTCACTCAGTAGTAAGTGTGCTGCAGTGAGCGGTGTGTTAGTTATGCATGGGAATGTCTCAATCCACTTAGTGAAATTGTCAATAATTACTGAGCAATGTCGTTGACCTACATTTGACCTGTGCAAGGATCCTAGACAATTGATTGGATAACATGGGATATTGTGAGCCGAGTCAAAATGAAAAAAGAATCATTTGTAAAGGCTGGAAGTCCAAGAACAGACGAAGCACTTGAGGAATATAAAGACAGTAGGAAGGAACTTAAGCAAGGAGTTAGGAGGGCTAAAAGAGGTCATGAAAGTCATTGGCAAACAGGATTAAAGAAAATCCCAAGGCTTTTTATACATATATAAAGAGCAAGAGGGTAACCAGGGAAAGGGTTGGCCCACTCAAGGACAGAGATGGAAATTTATGTGTGGAGCCAGAGGAAATGGGCAAGGTGCAAAATGAGTATTTTGCATCAGTATTCACCAAAGAGAGGGACTTGGTGGATGATGAGCTTAGGGAAGGGAGTGCAGATAGTCTCAGTCATCTCATTATCAAAAAGGAGGAGGTGTTGGGTGTCTTGCAAAGCATTAAGGTAGATATGTCCCCAGGTCCTGATGGGATCTTCCCTAGAATACTGAGGGAGGCAAGGGAAGAAATTGCTGGGGCCTTGACAGATATCTTTGCATCCTCATTGGCTACAGGTGAGGTCTCAGAGGACTGGAGAATAGCCAATGTTGTTCCTTTGTTTAAGAAGGGTGGCAAGGATAATCCAGGAAATTATAGGCTGGTGAGCCTTACGTCAGTGGTAGGGAAACTATTAGAGAGGATTCTTCGGGACAGGATTTGCTCCCATTTGGAAACAAATGAACTTATTAGCGAGAGACAGCACGGTTTTGTGAAGGGGAGGTCGTGTCTTACAAATTTGATTGAGTTTTTTGAGGAAGTGACGAAGATGATTGATGAAGGAAGGGCAGTGGATGTTACCTATATGGACTTTAGTAAAGCCTTTGACAAGGTCCTGCATGGCAGACTGGTACAAAAGGAGAAGTCACATGGGATCAGAGGTGAGCTGGCAAGATGGATACAGAACTGGCTCAGTCATAGAAGACAGAGGGTATCAGTGGATGGGTGTTTTTCTGAATGGAGGGATGTGACTAGTGGTGTTCCGCAGGCATCAGTGCTGGAACCTTTGCTGTTTGTAGTGTATGCAAATGATTTGGATGAAAATGTAGCTGGTCTGATTCGTAAGTTTGTGGATGACACAAAGGTTGGTGGAGTTGCTGATAATGATGAGGATTGTCAGAGAATACAGCAGGATATAGATCGGTTGGAGAATTGGGCGGAGAAATGGCAGATGGAGTTTAATCCGGACAAATGTGAGGTAATGCGTTTTGGAAGGTCTAATGCAGGTGGGAGGTTTACAGTAAATGGCAGAACCCTGAGGAGTATTTACAGGCAAAGAGATCTGGGCGTACAGGTCCACAAGTCACTGAAAGTGGCAACGCAGTTGGATAAGGTAGTCAAGAAGGCATACGGCATGCTTGCCTTCATCCGTCGGGGCATAGAGTATAAAAAATGGCAAGTCATGTTGCAGCTGTACAGAACATTAGTTAGGCCATACTAAGAATATTGCGTGCAATTCTGGTCACCACACTACCAGAAGGACGTGGAGGCTTTAGAGAGGGTACAGAGGAGGTTTACCAGGATGTTGCCTGGTCTGGAGGGCATTTGCTACGAGGAGAGGTTGGAAAAACTCGGATTTTTTTCCCTGGAACGACGGAGGTGGAGGGGCGACATGATAAAGGTTTACAAAGTTATGAGTGACATGGACAGAATGACCAGTCAGAAGCTTTTTCCCAGGGTGGAAGAGTCAGTTACTAGGGGACATAGATTTAAGGTGTGAGGGGCAAAGTTTAGAGGGGATGTGCGAGGCAAGTTTTTTTCACAGATGGTGGTGAGTGCCTGGAACTTGCTGCCAGGGGAGGTGGTGGAAGCAGATACGTTTAAGAGACATCTTGACAAATACATGAATAGGAAGGGAATAGAGGGATATGGGCCCCGGAAGTGCAGAAGGAGTTAGTTTAGGCAGGCATCAAGATTGGCGCAGGCTTGGAGGGACGAATGGCCTGTTCCTGTGCTGTACCGTTCTTTGTTCTTTGTTCTTTGATTTGGAGGTGAGTTCACGGTACCTCGGCGCTGGGGTGGGGTGTGGGATCGACAGTGAAGATCGGAGAAGGACACGGTTAATGTACAAAAACAACAATGTAGCAGAGAAACAAAAGAACACCAGTCAATGTTCCGCTTGATGTCAGGGCACCAGGCAAAGTTACCCACTTTTTAATTCGTTGCCTTGGTTATTGAGCAATGATGTGAAGGGATCACTGGAGCAAATGGGGCTGCACTGACTGGACAATTGATTTGTGACGAGTCATTCCATTAGAGAAAAAAAACATAAACGCATAGAAAAATAGCACATATAGAAAATGTACGGCTCAGAAAGAAGTCTTTCAGCCCATCATGTCTGTGCTGGCCGATGAAGTGTTACCCAGCCTAATCTCACTTTCCAGACCTTGACCTGTACCCCTGTATGTTACAGCACTACAAGTCCATATCCAAGTTTTTTTGCAGTGAGGATTTCTGCCTCTACCACCCTTTTCATCAGAGAGGGCGCAACCCTCACAACCCTCTGGGTGCAAACAAATCTCAAAAACTGCTCTCCAGTCCTTCTGCTAGTTATTTTAAATCTAGACCGCAGTTACTGACTTCTCTGCTAAGTGAAATGGGACCTTTCTACCCAGTCTATCTGGGCACCTCATCATTCTAAATATCTCAATTGAATATCCCCTCAATTTCCTCTGTTCGAAACACAAGAACTCCAGCCTGTTCAATCTTTCCTCAGAGCTAATATTCTCCATTTCTTACAACATTCCATAGATCTCCTCCGTGCCCTCTCTCGTGCATCCTTCCTGTAATGCAGTGACCAGAACAGTATGCAGTACTATAGCTGCAGTCTTACTCTTATTTTATACACTACTAGCATAATATCCCTGCTCTTATATTGCATGTCCCAGTCAACAAAGTGAAGTATCCCGTATGCCTTCGTAACCACCTTATCTACCAGGCCTGCTACCTTCCGGGATCTGCAGGCATACACTCCGAGGTTCCTCTGTTCCTCTACAATTTTCAGTTTGCTACATTTGTTGTGTATTTGTTTACCTTGTCTGTCCTCCCCAAATAAATCACCTCACACCTCCATGGATTGAATTCCATTTTCCACTTTTCTGCCCACCTGACCAGTCTACTGATGTCTTCCTGCAGTCTACAGTTTTCTTCCTCATCATCATAGAGTCATAGAGTCATTTACAGCACAGACGGAGCCATTCGTCCTCTCGACTCCATGCCAACTCTCCATGGAGCTATCCAGTCAGTTCCTTTCCCTCACTCAATCCCCGTAGCCCTGCATGTCTATTTCTTTCAAGTGGCCATCCAATTTTCTTTTGAAGTCATTGATTGTCTCAGCTTCCACAAGCCTTGTGGGTAGCGAGTTCCAGGTCATTACCAACTGCTGTGTGAAAAAGTTCTTCCTCATATTCCACCTGCATCTCTTGCCCAAAACCTTCAATCTGTGTCCCTTAGTCCTTGTATCATTTGTTAATGAAAACAGTTTTATTTTCCTTGTCTAACTTATCTTAGCCCGTCATCATCTTGTACACTTCTATAAAATCTCCCCTCAATGACCAGAACTGGACACAATACTCCAGTTGGGGCCTAAACAGAGCCTTCTAAAGGTTCAGCTTAACTTTTCTGCTTTTGTACTCAATGCCTCTATTTATGAAGCTCAAGATCCCATCTGCTTTACTAACCACTCTCTTAATATATCCTGCAAAGATCAAGGCACTGCACCCCCCAGGTCCCTCTGTTCCTGCACACTCTTTAGAACTGTGCTATTAAGTGATATTGCCTCTCCTTATTCCTTCTGCCAAAATGCATCACATCACACTTGTCACTGTTAAATTCCATCTGCCACCTCTCTGTCCATTCTGCTAGCCTATCTATGTCCTGTTGCAGGCCGTTCATGTCATACTCACTGTTTGCCACACCTCCAAGTTTGGTGTCATCGGCAAATTTTGAGATTCTACTCTGCATTCCAAGATCCAAGTCATTTATATACAGTAAAAAAAATCAGTGGGCCCAGTACCGACTCTTGGGGAACACCACTATCTACAATCCTCCAGTCTGATAAATAACCATTTATTACAACTCACTGTTTTCTGTCCTTAAGCAATTTTTTTATCCAATTAGACACTGACCCTCTGATTCTATGAGCCTTAATTTTGTTCATCATCCTTTTATGTGGTACCTTATCAAACACTTTCTTAAAATCCAAATAAACAACATCCACTGCATTCCCTTCATCAACCTTCTCTGTTACTTCATCAAAGAATTCAATTAGATTAATTAAGCACAATCTCCCTTTTACAAATCCATGCTGGCTGTCCTTAATTAACTCGAACCACTACAAGTCTGTGTTGATTTTTTCCTTGATTATTGTTACTAAAACCTTATCCACCATTGCTGTTAAACTAACTGGCCTGTACTAAGCTCGGACTGTCCTTACACCCTTTCTTAAATAAGGGTGTCACATTTGCCACTCTCCAATCCTCTGGCGCCTCCCCCATATCTAGGGAAGATTGGAAGATTATGGCAAGTCCTTCCGTTATCTCCATCCCCACTTCCTTGAGCAACCTGGGATGCAAACCATTCAGACCAGGTGACTTATCTACCCTAAACATAGTCAGCCTTTTTAGCACCTCCCCCCTCTCAATTTCTACCCCATCTATTGTCTCTACTCTTTCCTCTTCCACTGATATTTTGTCAGATTCCAATTCTTTAGTGAACACTGTTAAAGCATATTTATTAAGTATATTAGCCTTGCCCTGCACCTCGAAGCATATGTTACTCTTGTTCTCCCTAATCGGCCTCACTTCACATCTTACAACCCGCTTACTGTTTCTCTGCCGGTAGAAGATTTTTGGGTTCCCTTTTATGTTGACTGCCATTTTATTCTCATATTCTCTCTTTGCCATGTCTAATTTTCCTCTTCACCTCCCTATCAACTTATTGCATATGGCCTGGTTCTCACTTGAAGAATTCACCTGACAGACATCATACACCCTCTTGGTTTTGTTTCATCATAAACTCTATTTCCCTCATCATCCAAGGAGCCCTGTTATTGGTTCCTTTACCTTTCACCCTTGGTGGAATGTTCTGAGCCTGTACCTGAAGCATCTCTTCCTTAAAGATAACCCATTGTTCTGATCCAGCTCTTCTTGTCAGACTTTGGTCCCTCCCCAACCACACTAGTGAATGTTCCAGCCAGGGTATTGGTCCCAGTCCTGTTGAGTTGCAATCTGTCCCTTTTGCTTAGATGTCTCCTGCCCCAGAACTGGTCCCAAAGCCCCAAGAATCTGACCCCCCCCCATCCCCCACACCATGTTCAAGCCACACATCGATCCTCCCTATCTTCCTAATTCTACTCTCGCTCCCACGTGGCACTGGGAGTAATCCAGTGGTTACTACCCTTGATGTCCTACTCTTTAACTTCCTCTGAAAATCCACTGAAAATCTGACCCCAGGACCTCAATACCTGCCCTTGCTGTGTCTTTGGTACCAACGTGCACCACAACATCTGGCTCAGTTCCTTCCCCTGCAGAATATTCTGCACCCTCTCTATGATATCCTTTACCCTGGCACCATTGAGACATCCCACTATGCGGGACTCATGAGAACAGTTTCAGAGATGCCTATCAGTCCCCCTGACCATGGAATCACCTATAACAACTGCATTTCTGCTCTTTGCTGCTCCCTCCTGGACAGTCCCATGTCCATGGTTGCCATAGTCTGAACTGCACTCTTTCAAAGTGTCGTCACTCCCAGCAGTCTCCAAAGCTGAGTACTGGTTTGTGAGTAGCACACATCCCGAAGACTCCTGCACTTCTCTCCTCTTCCTAATCTTCCAGATGGCCACCCACCTACTATCCTGAACTCCGACTGCCTGTGGGGTGACCAGCTCCTGGATCATACAATCCAGTAAACTCTCCTGCTCCCTGATGCTCCGCAGTGATTCCAGCTGCCCCACAAGCTCGGAAATCCTGAGATCGAGCTGAAGCAGCTGGAGACACGTCATACACGCATGGTCACCCAAGACACAGGAAGTATCCACCTGGCTCAGGAATTGCAAACAACAGATCGCAGCTGCTTATCCATGATCTAAAAAACCCCTCTATTCCCCTTTTAAACAATCTATTTAGTACCCTGTCTAAACGATCAATTGTAATTACTACCTCTAGTCCTGCTCTGTGTTTATACTCTTATGACAACACCTACTGTTACACTACCCCGATTATATGTTTTAATTTCCCAGCTCCAAATCTGAACCAATATCCTCCCTGCTGGTCTGTCTTTCTCTCTTTCTGTCTCTCTCTCTCTCGATATCTTGCTCTATAATATATTATAAAATCTGCCTTAGTTTTTAAGCGAAGGCTCTGACTATCATTTTCCAATTGTCTCTGGTAACTGACATGGTGCCAGAGTACTGGACGACTGCAGCATTGTTTAAATATAGAGGAAGGGATAGTCCAGATAATTACAGGCCAGTAAGCCTAACCTCAGGTGGGCAAATTATTGGATCAATCTCTGAGAGGCAGTATAAATTGTCATTTAAAAAGGTAGAAATTAATAAAGGACAATCAGTGTGGATTTGGTAAGCGAAGGTTGTGTTTGACTAACTTGTTTGAATTTTTTGCGGAGGTGACAAGAAGGTTGATGAGGGTAGCGTATTTGATGTAGTGTACATGGAATGTAGCAAGGCTTTGGACAAGGTTCCACATGACAGATTGGTCATAAAATTGAAAGCTCAAGGGATCCAAGGGAAACTGGCAAGTTGGATGCAAAACTTGTTCAGCAGAAGAAAGCAAAGAGTTATGGTCGACGGGTATTTTTGTTATTGGAATGCTTTTTTCCACGAGGGTTCACCCGGGCTCAATACTGTGTCCCTTGTTGCTCATGGTCTTCGTCAATGATTTCGACTTAAACGTCGGGGCATGAGTAAGAAGTTCACAGATGATGTGAAAATTGTCCGTGTAGTTGATAGCTGGAGAGAAGCAGCGGAAGCAGAGCGGAGATTTAAAAAGCGCGCTAAAAGATCAGAGGCTGGAGAAAAAGCAGCGGGAGCAGAGTAGAAATTCAAATTCTAAATCAAAAATTGAAAATTGGCGTCACATTCAACAGAGAGCACGGGGAGACAGAAAGCCAGCCGGGGTGAGTATACCGATAAGCTTTTAATTTAATCTAAATTAATCTAATAAAAAATGAGTCTTTATCGATTCATTAGCATTCATTGGCTGCCGACTGGCATCTGTGATGCTGGGAACCTGAGGAGGAGGCCGAGATGGATCATCCACTTGGCACTTCTGGCTGAAGATGGTTGTAAATGCTTCATCTTTGTCTTTTGCACTGATGTGCTGGGCTCCTCCATCATTGAGGATGGGGATATTTGTAAAGCCTCCTCCTTTGATAAATTGTTTAATTGTTCACCATCATTCACGACTGCATGTGGCAGGACTGCAAAGCTTTGATCTGAACAGTTGGTTGTGGGATCGCTTAGCTCCGTCTATAGCACAGTTCACAGTACTTCCAAGTTTTGTCAGCTGCACATTTTGAAATTGTGCCCTGTACACCCAAGTGCAATTCATGAATAGAAACCACAAAAAGCAATGGTCTGAGTACCTGTCCCTGGGGAACAGCACTGTTTCCTTTCCTCCAATCACAAAAAACAACCGTTCACCAAGATCTCAGTTTTCTCTCACTTTTCCAATTTTATATACATCCCCCTGCAGACAGGCAGGCAGGCAGACAGATAGACAGACAGATAGGGAGGCAGGCACTCCAGCAGACAGGCAGACAGACAGGCAGGAGCTCCCGCAGATCGGCAGACAGATAGACAGACAGGGAGGCAAGTGGCCCCGCAGACAGGCAGATGGATAAACAGATACTGGATAATTGTATATTGTAACCTGTGGAGTTGGTTATTTGTATTTTCAGAAGGCTTTCAACAAGGTCTCACACAGGAGGTTAGTAAACAAAATTAGAGCATATGGGAATTGGGGGTAATATATTGGCATGGATTGAGAATTGGTTAATGGGCAGAAAACAGAGAGTAGGAATAATTGGGTCATTCTCAGGATGGCAGGCTGTTACTAGTGGGGTATCGCAAGGATCAGTGCTTGGGCCACAGCTGTTCACAATCCATATTCATTATTTGGATATGTGGACCAAATTTCCAAATTTGCTGCTGGCACAAAACTAGGTGTGAATGTAAGTTGTGAGGAGGATGTAAAAAGGCTGCAAGGGAATTGGGACAGGATAAGTGAATGGGAAAGAACATGGCAGACAGAATATAATGTGATGAAGTGTGAAATGATCCACTTTGGTAGAAAAAACAGAGGGGCAGAGTATTTGGTGAGGCGGTGGTGTATTGACCTAGGTACCAGAAACGACAACGGCAAACCCAGCCCTATCAACTGTGCAAAGTCTTCTTTACTGACATCTGGGGGCTTGTGCCAAAATTGGGAGAGCTGTCCCACAGATGCGAGTCAAGCAGCAGCCTGTCATAGTCATACTCACAGAATCATAGGTCCCAGACACCACCATCACCATCCCTGAGTATGTCCTGTCCCACCGGCAGAACAGACCCAGCAGAGGTGGCGGCACAGTGGTATACAGTTGGAAGGGAGTTGCCCTGGGAGTCCTCAACATCGACTCTGGACCACGTGATGTCCAGTCAAAAACGGACAAGGAAACCTCCTGCTGATTGCCACCTACAGCCCCCTCCCCCCCCACCTCCTGCTGACCCTCAGCTGATGAATCAGTACTCCTCCATGGTGAACACCACTAGGTGGAAGCGCTGAGGGTAGCAAGGACACAGAATGTCATCTGGGTGCGGGACTTCAATGTCCATCACCCAGAGTGGCTCGGTAGCATCATTACTGACCGAACTGGCCTAATCTTCAAGCACACAGCGGATAGACTGGGTCTGCGACAGGTGGGGAGGGAAAACATACTTGACCTCATCCTCACCAATCTGACAGTATTGATAGAAGAGACCACCGCAGAGTCCTTGTGGAGATAAAGCTCCGTCTTCACATTGAGGAGGCACTCCATCGTGCTGTGTGGCACTACCACCGTGCTATATGGGATAGATTTCGAACAGATCTAGCAACTCAAAACTGGGCATCCACGAGGCACTGTGGGCCATCGGCAGCAGCAGAATTGTATTCAACCACAATCTGTAACCTCATGGCCCGGCATATCCCCCACTCTACCCTTACCATCAAGCCGGGGGGTCAACCCTGGTTTAAAGAAGAGTGCAGCAGGGCATGCCAGGAGCAGCACCAGGCATACCTCAAAATGTGGTGTCAACCTAGTGAAGCTACAATCCAGGATTAGTTGTGGCCAATATAATATAATAAAAGCAAAATACTGCGGATGCTGGAAATCTGAAATAAAAACAAGAAAGGCTGGAACCACTCAGCAGGTCTGGCAGCTTCTGTGGAAAGAGAAGCAGAGTTAACGTTTCGGATCAGTGACCCTTCTTCGGAACTAGCAAATATTAGAAATGTCAAAGGTTATAAGCAAGTGAGCCGGGGGTGGGGCAAGAGATAACAAAGGAGAAGGTGTAGATTGGACAAGGCCACATAGCTGACCAAGAGGTCATGGAGCAAAGGCAAACAGTATGTTAATGGTGTGTTGAAAGACAAAGCATTAGTATAGATAGGGTGTAAATGAACTGAAGATTGAGCAGCAGGAAGTACATACATGAAAAAATACAGTGGGTAAGCAAACTGCACAAACTACAATGAAATGAAATAAATAAAAGGAAAACAATTGTAAAAAATGTAAAAAAGAAAAAAGAAAAAATAACTAAAAATAAAAGTAAAATGGGGGGCCCGTCATGCTCTGAAATGATTGAACTCAATGTTCAGTCCGGCAGGCTGTCGTGTGCCTAATCGGAAAGTGAGATGCTGTTCCTCGAGCTTGCATTGATGTTCACTGGAACACTGCAGCGATCCCAGGACAGAGATGTGAGCATGAGAGCAGGGGGGAGTTTTGAAATGGCAAGCAACCGGAAGCTCAGGGTCCTGCTTGCGGACTGAGCGGAGGTGTTCTGCAAAACGGTCACCCATTCTGCGTTTGGTCTCCCCAATATAGAGGAGACCACATTGTGAGCAGCGAATACAGTATACTACATTGAAAGAAGTACAAGTAAATCGCTGCTTCACCTGAAAGGAGTGTTTGGGGCCTGGGATAGTGAGGAGAGAGGAGGGAAATGGGAAGGTATTACACCTCCTGTGATTGCAGGGGAAGGTGCCATGGGACGGGGACGAGGTGGTGGGGGTAATGGAGGAGTGGACCAGGGTGTCGCGGAGGGAACGATCCCTTCGGAATGCTGACAGGGGAAGGGAGGGGAAGATGCGTTTGGTAGTGGCATCACGCTGGAGGTGGCGGAAATGGCGCAGGATGATCCTTTGGATATGGAGGCTGATGGGGTGGAAAGTGAGGACAAGGGGAATCCTGTCACGGTTCTGGGGGGGAGGGGAAGGGTTGAGGATAGAAGTGCGGGAAATGGGCCGGACAGGGTTGAGGGCCCTGTCAACAACAGTGGGGGGGAAATCCTCGATGAGGAATAAGGAGGTCATATCAGCAGCACCGTCATGGAAGGTAGCATCATCAGAGCAGATGCGTCGGAGACGGAGTAACTGGGAGAATGGATTGGAGTCCTTGTTGTGGCCAAACTGTGTAAGCAGCATGCGATAGACAGAGCTAAACGATCCCACAACCAACGGATCAGATCTAAGCTCTACAGTCCGACCACATCCAGTCGTGACTGGTGGTGAACAATTTAACAACTAATTGGTGGCTCCACAAATATCCTGACCTCAGTGATAGGGGAGCCCAGAACATTACTGCAAAAGATAAGACATTTGCAACAATCTTCAGCCAGAAGTGCCGAGTGGATGATCCACCTCGGCCTACTTCCTGCATCTACCCTCTCAATTCCTGTTAGAATTTTATAGATTTCCCCTTCACTCTTCTGAACTCCAGCGAATATAATCCTAACCAACTCAATCTCTGCTCAGACGTCAGTCCCTCCATCCCAGGAATCAGTCTGGTAAACCTTCGCTGCACTCCTTCTACAGCAAGAATATTCTTCCTCAGATAAGGAGACCAAAACTGCATACAATATTCCAGGTGTGGCCTCACCAAGGCCCTGTATAATTGCAGCAAGACATCCCTGCTCCTGTACTCGAATACTCTCGCTGTGAAGGCCAACATACCATTTGCCTTTTTTTACCACCTGTTGCACCTGCATGCTTACTGTCAGCAATTGGTGTACAAGAACACCCAGGTCTCGCTGCATATTCCCCTCTCTCAGTTTATAGCCGTTCAGATAATCATCTGCCTTTCTGTTTTTGCTACCAAAGTGGAAAACCTCACATTTATCCACATTATACTGCATCTGTCATGCATATGCCCAATCACTCAACTTGTCCAAATCACCCTGAAGTCTCTCTGCATCCTCCTCACAACTCACCCTCCCACCCAGATTTGTGTCATCTACAAACTTGGAGATATTACATTTAGTTCCCTCATCTAAATCATTAATATATATTGTGAATAGCTGGGGTTCTAGCACCGATCCCTGCAGTACCCCACTAGTCACTGCCTGCCATTCAAAAAAAGACCCATTTATCCCTACTCTTTGTTTCCTATCTGCCAACCAATTTTCTATCCATCACAATACACTACCCCCAATCCCATGCGCTTTAATTTTACACGCTAATCTCTTATGTGGGACTTTGTTGAAAGCCTTCTGAAAGTCCAAATAAACCACATCCACTGGCTACGCCTCATCAACTCTACTAGTTACATCCTCGAAGAATTCTGGTACATTTGTCGAACATGATTTCCCTTTCGTAAATCCATGCTAACTCTGTCCGATTCTACCACTGTTCTCCAAGTGCTCTGCTATAAAATCTTTGATAATGGACTCTTGAATTTTCCCCATATCAGACGTCAGGCTGACTGGTCTATAATTCCGTGCTTTCTCTCGACCTCCCTTTTTAAATAGTGGGGTTACATTAGCTACCCTCCAATCTATAGGAACTATTCCAGAGTCTATAATATCTTGGAAGATGACCATCAATGCATCCACTATTTCTAGGGCCACTTCCTTAAGTACTATGGGCTGCATACCATCAGGCCCTGGGGATTTATCGGCCTTCAATCCCATCGATTTCCCCAACACCATTTCTCAACTAAGACTGATTTTCTTCAGTTCCTCTCTCTCACTAAACCCTCTGTTCCCCAATGTTTCTGGTATGATATTTGTGCCCTCCTTTGTGAAGACAGAACCAAAGTATGCATTTAGTTGGTCAGCCATTTCTTTGTTCCCTATAATAAATTTCCCTGTTTCTGACTGTAAGGGAGCTATATTTGTCTTCACAAATTTTTTCTCTTCACATACCTAGAGAAACTTTTACAATCAGTTGTTATGTTTCCTGCAAGCTTGCTCTCATACTCTATTTTCCCCTTCTTAATCAATTCCTTGGTCCTCCTTTGTTGAATTCTAAACTGCTTCCAATCCTCAGGTCTGTTGTTTTTTCTGGCGAATTTATATGCCTCTTTCTTGGATCTAATGCTATCTCTAATTTCCTTTGTAAGCCATGGTTTGGCTACCTTTCCCGTTTTACTTTTGTGCCAGACAGGAATAAACAATTGTTACAGTTCATCCATGCACTCTTTGAATGTTTGCCATTGCTTTTCCACCATCGTTCCTTTAATTAATGTTTCCCAATCCATCATAGCCAACTCGCGCCTGATACCTTCGTAGTTTCCTTTACTAAGATTCAGGACCTTAGTCTCAGAATCAACTTTGTCACTCTCCATCTTGATGAAGAAATCTATCATATTATGGTCGCTCATCCCCAAGGGGACTCGCACAATTAGATTGCCAATTATACCACTTTCATTATATAATACCCAGTCTAGGATGGCCTGTTCTCTAGTTGGTTCCTCAACATATTGCTCCAGAAAACCATCCCGTATACACTCCAAGAATTCCTCCTCTACGCTATTGTGACTAATCTGATTTGCCCATTCTGTATGCAGATTAAAGTCATCCATAATTACAGATGTTCCTTTATCGCATGCATCTCTAATTTCCTGTTTAATGCCATTCCCAACATCACCACTATGGTTTGGGGGTCTATATGCAACCCCCACTAACATTTTTTGCCCCTTAGTGTTTCTCAGCTCTGTCCATACAGATTCCACATCATCAGAACTAATATTTAGGGCGGCACAGTGGCGCAGTGTTTAGCACCGCAGCCTCACAGCTCCAGGGACCCGGGTTCGATTCCAGGTACTGCCTGTGTGGAGTTTGCAAGTTCTCCCAGTGTCTGCGTGGGTTTTCTCCGGGAGCTCCGGTTTCCTCCCACAAGCCAAAAGACTTGCAGGTTGATAGGTAAATTGGCCATTATAAATTGTCACTAGTGTAGGTAGGTGGTAGGGAAATATAGGGACAGGTGGGGATGTTTGGTAGGAATATGGGATTAGTGTAGGATTAGTATAAATGGGTGGTTGATGTTCGGCACAGACTCGGTGGGCCGAAGGGCCTGTTTCAGTGCTGTATCTCTAATCTAAATCTAAAATCTAAATCTTTCTTCACTGTTAATTTCCTCTTTAACCAGCAATGCAACTCCACAGCCTTTTGCTTTTCGTCTGTCCTTCTTAAATACTGAACACCTTTGGATGTTCATTTCCCATCCCTGGTCACCCTTCAGACTTGTCTCTGTAATCCTGACTGTATCATACCCATTTACATCTTCTGTACTCTTTCCAATGCCCTCCCATCGTTCCTCAAGTTCAACGCCCAAAATTGGACGCAATACTCCAGCTAAGGCCAAACTAGTGTCTTATACTAGTTCAACATAACTTCCTTGCTCTTGTACTCTATGCCTCTATTTATAAAGCCCAGGATACTGTATCCTTTATTAACTGCTCTCTCAACCTGTCCTGGCACCTTTAATGACTTATGCACATATACACCTGGGAAACTCCACTACAAAACTTCCTCCAGCCCAAAAAACATCCATTAACCACTACTCTTTGTTTCCTGTCACTCAGCCATTTTTGTATCCAGATTGCTACTGTCCCTTTTATTCCATGAGCTACAAGTTTGCTCACAGGTCTATTGTATGGTATTGTATCAAATGCCTTTTGAAAGTCTATGTACACCACATCAACAGCATTGCCCTCATTAACCCTCTCTGTTACCGCCTCAGAAAACTCCAGCAAGTTAGTTAAACATGATTTTCCCTGAAGAATTCCATGCTGGCGTTCCTTAATTAACTCGCATTTGTCCATGTGACTATTGATTTTGACCCGATTTATTGTTTCTTGAAGTTTTCCCAGCACCAAAGTTAACCTGACTGGCCTGTAGTTACTGGGTTTATCCTGACACCCTTTTTTGAACAAGGGTGTAACGTTTGCAGTTCCCCAGTCTCTGGCACCACACCTGAGTCGAAGGAAGACTGAAAAATTATGGCCAGTGCCTTTGCGATTTCCAACCTCAATTCCCTCAGTATCCTTGGATGCATCTCATCCGGCCCTGGTGCTTTATCCACTTTAAGTTCACAAAGCCTATCTGGTACTTCCTTTTTATTAATTTTAAACCCCTCTAGTGTCTGACTGACCTCCTCTTTCAACATTGCCTGGGTTGCATCTTTATCTTTGGTAAAGACAGGTGCAAATTATTGATTTAATACTTCAGCTATGCCATCTGCCTCCATATGTAAATCCCCTTTCTGGTCTCTAATCAGGCCCACTCCTCCTTTTACCAACCTGTTACTATTTATATGCCTATAGAAAACTTAGGAATTACCTTTAATTCTGACTGCCAGTCTCTTCTCATGCTCTCTGATTCTCTTATTTGCTTTTACACATCCCCTTTGGACCTTCTATATTCAGCCTGGTTCTCAATAGTATTTTCTACCACTTTGGCCTCCTTGTCTCGAGAGACAATGGGTAAGCGCCTCGAGGTGGTCAGTGGTTTGTGGAACAGTGCCCGGAGTGGCTATAAAGGCCAATTCTAGAGTGACAGACTCTTCCACAGGCGCCACAGATAAAATTGGTTGTCGGGGCTGTTACACAGTTGGCTCTCCCCTTGCGCTTCTGTCTTTTTTCCTGCCAACTACTAAGTCTCTTTGACTTGCTGCTCACTCGCCCCGCCTTTATGGTTGTCTGTCAGCTCTGGAGATCACTGGCAACTGACTCCCACGACTTGTGGTTAATGTCACAGGACTTAGATTAGATTATTAGATTAGAGATACAGCACTGAAACAGGCCCTTCGGCCCACCAAGTCTGTGCCGAACATCAACCACCCATTTATACTAATCCTACACTAATCCCATATTCCTACCAAACATCCCCACCTGTCCCTATATTTCCCTACCACCTACCTATACTAGTGACAATTTATAATGGCCAATTTACCTCTCAACCTGCAAGTCTTTTGGCTTGTGGGAGGAAACCGGAGCACCCGGAGAAAACCCACGCAGACACAGGGAGAACTTGCAAACTCCACGACTTCATGTCACGTTTGCAGATGTCTTTAAAGCGGAGACATGGACGGCTGGTGGGTCTGATACCAGTGACAAGCTCGCTGTACGATGCGTCCTTGGGGATCCTGCCAGGATTTTCTACCTGGCATCTGTCAGAAGCATACTTTTTCTTCTTTATCTTAATCTCTATCTCTTTTGTCATCCAAGGAATTCTGGATTTGTTTTCCCTACTTTTCCACTTCCTGGGAACATACCTTGACTGTCCCTGAACTATCTCTTCTTTGAAGGTAGCCAATTGTTCATCTATCAGTTTTCCTGCCAGCTTTCACCCCAGCTCCATTCTTACCCAATGGAAGTTGGTGTTGTCGGGTATTCCCAAGCACAGAGGCACCTGCAGTAATATATATATAGTTCAAATGTTATTAGAGTAAGTAGATACATATAATCTTAAAGAACATGGAGGAGGTTGCAAGGCATCATGGGGCTTAGTTAACTTGACCAGATTCCACACAAGAGCTGACTAATCAAAATTTAAACAAAGACAAAGCAGATGTCCTTGTGGAATGCTGACAAAGGTACCAGCCTGTAACGAGGTCAAGATAAGATGCTATGCGTACATGAGAACCAAGGATAATCGATAAGGGGGATTGGAAAACATCATGAGTAATCCCCTATCTGTCTATGGGCAGGTTGTACAGTCCCTCCATGCCGAGTAACCACTTCTTTTGGCTCTAATAATCAATGTATATGATCTATAATCTTTGTGATTGGACCATGTCCAGCCGGGATGGGCTGAGTAACTGTTTGAAAATGTTATAAGTATTGATGATTTTCCTTTGTTCGGTGGAGAGGCATCTGGACAGCCCAGTGACCTGCTCCCCACTGGCGTAACTCAATTAACTGTTTGACATTGGAGCAGACCTGAGTGTCGAGTGATTCTTCTGGATTCATTCCCGCTAACAGTTGGCCTTCCCCCAGTTAATTAATCTTACCCTGGATTGGTCTTTGTCCTTTTCCATAGTCAGCCTAAACCTTACGATACAATGATCACTATCCCCTAAATACTCTCCTACCGTGAGTGTCACAGTGGTGCAGTGGTTAGCACCACAGCTCCAGTGATCCGGGTTTGGTTCTGGGTACTGCCTGGGCGGAGTTTGCACATTTTCCCTGTGACTGTGTGGGTTTTTTCTGGGTGCTCCGGTTTCCTCCCACATGCCAAAGACTTGTGGGTTGATAGGCAAATTAGTCATAAGAAAAAAAAATGCCCCTCGAGTAGATAGGTGGTAGGAGAATTGAGGGAAGGTGGGGATGTGAGAGGGAAAATGGGATTAATGTAGGATTAGAACAACTGGGTGGTTGATGGTTGGTGCAGACTTGTTGGGACAAAGGGTCTGTTTCAATGCTGTATGACTCGATGATAATTGGCCCACCTCATTCCCAAGAACCAGGTCTAGCAGTGCATCCTTTCTTGTTGGACTAGCAACATACTGTTGCAGAAAATCTTTCCTGAACACACGCTAGGAACTCTTGCCCTTCACTGCTCTTTACACCACGATTATCCCAGTCTATGTTTGGATAATTAAAGTCCCCCATTAAAACTACCCTATCATTTTTGCACTTCTCTGTAATTTCCTTGCAAATTTGTTCCTCCATGTCCTCCCCACTAGTTGGTGGCCTATAGACAACACTGAGCAATGTAACTGCACCTTTTTTTTCCCTTAGCTCTAGCCAAATTGATTCTGTCCTCGACCTCTCTACACATCCTTTTTCCCCAGCACTGCAATGCTCTCCTAAAACAATACTGCCAACCCCTCCCCCCTGTTTCCCTTTCCTATCTTTTCTGAACACCTTGTATCCAGGAATATTTAACACCCAGTCCTGCCCTCCTTTGAGCTAGGTCTCTGTTATAGCCACAACATCAAATTTCCACAAGGCAAGCAACACCTGTACCTCACCAGTCTTATTAACCACACTCTGTGCATTCACATACATGCACATTAACCCTGATTCAGACTTTATTACTTTCTCCCTTACTCTGACCCCACCTAATAATGTACTATTCCCTACTCTCGTGCTATCTATCTCCCCCAGTATTCTGTGCACCTTGGTATTCCTCTCTAATACTTGCTCCTGGTTCCCACACCCCTGACATGTTAGTTTAAACCCTCCACATCAGCACGAGCAAATCTCCCTGCAAGGATATTCGTCCCAGTCCTGCTGAGATGCAACCCGTCCATCTTGTACAGGTCCCACCTGCCCCAGAACTGCTTCCATTGTCTTAGAAATCTGATGCCCTCCCTCTTACACCAGTTCTCCAGCCACGTGTTCAATTGCTGAATTCTCCTATTCCTCTGCTCACTTGCACGTGCTTCAGTATCTGAGGAGTCGTGAGCGGTGCTGAACATTGTGCAATTGTCAGCGAACATCCCCACTTTTGACCTGATGATGTTCGGAAGGTCATTGATGAAGCAGCTGAAGATGGTTGAGCCTAGGACACTACCCTGAAGAACTCCTGCAGTGATGTCCTGGAGCTGAGATGATTGACCTCCAACAATCACAACCATCTTCCTTTGCACTAGGTAAGACTCCACCCAGTGGAGATTTTTTCCCCTGATTCCCATTGACTCTTGTTTTGCTAGGGCTCCTTGATACCAGACTCGGTCAAATGCTGCCTTGATGTCAAGGGCAGTCACTCTCACCTCAGCTCTTGAGTTCATCCAGTTGATCCATGTTTGAACCAAGGCTGTTATGAGATCAGAAGCTGAGTGGCCCTGGCAGAACCCAAACTGAGCGTCACTGAGCAGGATATTGCTAAGCAAATGCCACTTGATAGCATTGTCGACGACACCTTCCATCACTTTATTGATGATCAAGAGTAGACGAATTGGGTGGCGATTGGCCGGATTGAATTTGTCCTGCTTTTTGCGTACAGGACATATCTGGGCAATTTTCCACTTTGTTGGGTAGGTGCCAGTGCTGTAGCTGTACTGGAACAGCTTGGATACGGGCGCGGCAAGTTCTGGAGCACAAGTCTTCAGTACTTTGCCAAAATGTTGTCAGGGCCCATAGCCTTTGCAGTATCCAGTGACCTTCAGTCAGACCCACATTCGTCCTTGCTCATTTTCCTTTTCACATCCCTAAAGAAGCTTTTACAGTCTGCCTTTATGTTTCAAGCCAGTTTGCATTCATAATCTCTTTTTCCTTTATCAGTTTCTTGGTCCTCCTGTGTTTCATTCTAAATTTCTCCCAATCCTCGGACTTACCACATTTTCTGGTGACCTTATAAGCCACTTCCTTTGACCTAATGCAATCCTTAACTTCTTTTGTTCATAACGAATAATGCACCTGTTGGGTTTTTGTGTCTTTTGTTACGAACAGGTAGTTAGTCTTTTCTTTTCGAAACAAATTTCTCTGTTTTTCCAACCACCTGTCCGTAAACAGATTAGTGATTGAATGAAAGTGATTGGTAGAAGGTTTAGAGGGGAGATGAGGAAAAGTGTTTTCACCCAGAGGATGGTGGGAGTCTGGAACTAACTGCCTGAAAGAATAGTTGAGGCAGGAACCCTCAACTCATTTAAAAGAAGTCTGGATTTGCACCTCAAGTGCCGTAATCTGTAGGGCTGCGGACCAAATCCTGGAAGGTGGGATTAGAATGGGTGGAACATTTTCGGCTGGCACAGACAAGATGGGCCAAGTGGCCTCTTTCTGTGCCATAATATTTCTTTGATTCTATGCAGTGACCAGAACTGTACACAATTCTCCAGGTGTGGCCAAACCAGCATTTTACACAGATCCAGCATTACATCCCTGCTTTTGTATTCCATACCTCAGCCAATAAAGGAAAGCAATGCATATGTCTTCTTCACCACTTTATCTACCTGTCCTGCCACCTTCAGGGACCTGTGGACATGCACTCCAAGGTCTCTCAATATCCTCCCGTTTATTGTGTATTCCCTTGATTTGTTTTCCCTCCCCAAATGCATTACCTCACATTGTCCAGATTGAATTCCATTTGCCACTTTTCCGCCCACTCCACCAAATCATTGATATTATTCTGGAGTCTACAGCTACCGTCTTCACTATCAATAACATGGCCAATTTATGTGTCATCAGCAAATTTCCCAATCATGCCTCCCACATTTAAGTCCAAATCATTAATATTTCCCACAAACAGCAAGGGATCCAACACTGAGCCCTTTGGAACACCACTGGAAGCCACCTTCCATTCGTAAAAACATCCGCCGACCATTACCCTTTGTTTCCTGTCACTGAGCCAATTTTGGATCCAACTTGCCACATTCCCCTGCATCTTATAGGCTTTTATTTTTCTGACCAGTCTGCCATGTTGGACCTTGTCAAATGTCTTACTAAAATTCATGTAGACCACATCCACTGCACAAACCTCCTCAATCCTCCCTGTTACTGCCACAAAAAAATTGATTAAGTTGGGAAGACACGATCATTCCTTAACAAATCCATGCAGACTATCCTGATTAATCCATGCCTTTCTAAGTGACAGTTTATTCTATCTCTCAGAATTGATTCCAATAATTTGCCCACTACTGAGGTCAGAATGACCGGCCTATAATCATTTGGTCTATCCCTCACACCCTTTTTAAACAACGATACAACTTCCGCAGACCTCCAATCCTCTGGTACCTCGCCTGTATCTAGTGAGGATTTACAGATGATCCTCAGAGCATCCACCAATTCCTCTCTGGCTTCCTTTAACAACCTGGGATACAATTCATCCGGCCTTGGTGATTTATCCACTTTCAAGAATGTCAGACCCTCCAGTACTTCCTCTCTCTTTATGCTTATCATATCTAATATTTCACACTCCTCCCCTTTTACTACAATGTCTGCATCATCCCTCTCCTTTGTGAAGACAGAAACAACAAACTCATTCAGAACCCTGCCCACATCTTCTGCATCCGTGCATAAGTTCCCTTTTACATCTTTGATAGGTCCTACCCTTTCCTTCGTTATTCTTTTGCTCTTAATGTTCTGATAAAACATCTTTGGGTTTTCCTTGATTTTACCTGCCAATAATTTTACATGCCCTCTCTTTGCTTTCCTAATTTCCTTTCTTACTTCACCCCTGTACTTTCTATACTCCTCTATGCTTTCTAAAGTATTCAGTTTTTTGTGACTGTCATAAGCTTTCCTTTTCTGCTTTATCTTACCCTGTAAGTTTCTACATAACTAGGGAATAACATTTGGCAGGACCACCCTTTTCCTTTGTGGGCATCTGTCTGCACTGTGCCTGTCGTATCTCGCTTTTGAATGCTTCCCACTGGTTTGCCACTGATTTTCCTTCAAGTATCTGTATCCAGTCCACTTTCACCAGATCACCTCAGTTCCATGAAATTTGCCTTCCCCAATTTAAAACTTTTACTCCTGTTCTATCTTTGTCCTTTTCCATGATTATGCTAAAACTAACTGTTAAATGGTCACTATCTCCAAAATCATCCCCCACTGTTACTTCATCCACTTGCCCAGCTTCATTTCTGAAGACTAAATCTGGAATTGTACTCCCTCTCGTTGGGCTTGTTACGTGCTGGCTGAAAAAGCTCTCTTGAATGCAGTTCAAGAATTTCGTCCCCTCTGTGCCCTTCACACTCTTTGTATCTCGGTTGATATTAGGGTAGTTGAAATCCCCAACTGTTATTGCCCTACTTGTTTTTGCACTTAGAAATTTGCTTACATATTTGTTCTTCTATCTCCCTCTCACTATTTGGGGGCATATAGTATACTCATAGTAGTGTGGCTGCTGCTTTTTTTATTTCTGAGCTCAACCCATATGACCTCATTTGATGATTCATTTAGTATATCATCCCTCCTCACATCCCAAACATGGAAAAGGACCAATCACCTTACGACTTTCCAGTGATGTCACTGTTCACCTTCTTTTCAAACTCAGGTACACCTGAGCTCCTGTCTGCTGCTCTCCCAGAAGGTAGGTGCTGTAGGCCGCGATCCTCGGGCTTTATTTAACTGCTCCCTGGTCCGTGTTCCTCCCGCAGGTCCACTCCTGTCTGCTCCTCTCCCGGGGGTAAGTGCTGTAGGCCGCGATCTTCGGGCTTTATTTAACTGTTCCCTGCTCCATGTTCCTTCTGCAGGTGTGGCATCAAGGCACCCCAGTAAAATTGAAGTCAATGGGAATCAGAGGAAAAGCTTTCCATGGGCTGGAGTGATACTTAGCACAAAGGAAGATGGTTGTGGTTGTGGGAGGCAAATCTTCTCAGCCCCAGGATTTTGCTGCAGGAGTTCCTCAGGGCAGTGTCCTAAGCCCAACCATCTTCAGCTGCTTTGACAATGACCTTCCCTCCATCAGAAGGTGAAAAGTGGGAATGTTTGCTGATGATTGCACTGTGTTCAGTCTCCTTGGCAACTTCTCAGATACTGAAGCAGTCCATGCCTGCAGGTAGCAAGTCTTGGACAACATCCAGGTTGATAAGTGACGAATAACATTCGAGACACAGAAATACCAGGAAATGACAATTTCCAACAAGACAGGATCGAGCTATCTCCCTTAACATTCAACCACATTACAATCTCTGAATCCTCAACCATCAGCATCCTGGGGGTTACCATTGATCAGAAATTTAACTGGACCAGCCCTTTAAATACAGTGGCGTCAAGAGCAGTTCAGAGGCTGGGAATCCTGCAGCGAGTAGCTCACCTCCTGACTCCCCAAAGCCTGTCCACTGTCTACTGGGCACAAGTCAGGAATGTGATGGAATACTCTCCACTTGCCTGGATGAGTGCGGCTCCAACAACACTCAAGAAGCTTGACACCACCCAGGATAAACCACCACCAGCAAGTTCCCCTCTGGGTCACACACCTTCCTTACATGGAACTGTATCACAGTCCCTTCACTGGCAATGGGTCAAAATCTTGGAACTCCATAGCTAACAGCACTGTGAGTGTACTGACGCCACACAGACTGCAGTGGTTCAAGAAGGCTGCTCACCACCAGCTTTTCAATGGTAATTAGGGATGGACAATAAATGTTGGCCTTGCCAGTGATGCCCATGGCCCACGGATGAATATTTTACTGTCGATTTATTTAAAGCTTTTTGAATTTAGAGTCCTCTGGTTCTCCCTCCTTCTCTTTTACTGTTGTCCCTTGGTTTAAATTGCACAGCAGCTCCGTCTCCTTCTGCACCTAATTCCCACTCTCAACAAATCCACATTTAAAGACTTCACTCTTTTTCCAATTCTCTCTGTTTAGCAGTTCACTGTCTCTCTGACCTTGAGCCCTCTCGGTTCAATCTAGTTCTTGTTCAGAATTTAATTGTTTCACTTTATTGTTTCAAATGTGTAAGTTTATCTTTAATAATCATTTATTTTTCACTGGAATTCTATTTGCATTAAATTCAATCACTGAACAAACTGAACTTTAATAAAAATTACCAAGCTGACTTACTTGTTCTGTTCAACTCAGTTCAATAAAATCTGTTCGAACAGTTTACTTTATCCTGACAATATCTCGAACTTGTCCTTTCCTCATAGGATTTCTATTGAGATGGTTTTTGAATATTTTGTTGAAGGATTTAGTTTTGTAAATTTTTCCCGAGTTCTCCTCACAGTCAGACAGAAAGTTTAACTGTTGTGTTTTCAAGCAACAACATCTTTATTTGAAAAGCCATTGTGACAGGATTTTGGGTTTTAATCCAGTCACAAATCTGTTTGTGATGCCTTGTGGCTGCAGCTGTCATGTGACCTGCCAGGGGATGACCTCACTGCTGATGATGACCTCATAATTGGCCCAGTCCTGTCGCTGTGGGTTGATGTTCAAATTCATTCAAAAATTTTTTTTTTTTAAAAAGTCAAAATTAGTCGATACATATAAGTTAGATTTTACAAATCTGTGCTCTGGAAATTTAATAAACTGGCACAAAATGTTCTTACCAGCAAAGTTGAAGCTCATGGAATAAAAGGGATTGTGGGAGCATGGATATAAAGTTGGCTGTGTGACAGGAAACAGAGAGTAATGATGAACGGTTGTTTTTTTTGGACTGGAGGAAGGGATACAGTGGAGTTCCCTGTGGAATTGTGAGTTCACACTGCCTCTGAATTTCAAATGTCTTGGTTTGTTTGTGGGATCAGCAGACTATGGGCTGAGTTTTACCAGCTTGCCGTCAATCACAGCAACGAGCTTTAAAAATGGGCAGACCGCCCGTCATGGAGCCGCAATGATATTGAGTGTGGCGGCTCATTATCATATACACGATGTGCATGCCCCCCTCCCATCTGCAAATGATGTGGAGGGGGTGGGATTCCCAGCACCAGGATCGGCGTCAGGTCGGATGAGGAGCAGGTGCTGGGGCTCGATTTAAAGGGCAGGCAGCCCTGCTTACTTTCATCTGCTGATAAAATAACCTTGTAGCTGCAACTTAAATTATTTAGACTGTGCATTGACCAGTGGAGTTGAAGGACATGGCAGAGGGACAATCCAGGGTGGCCCCATGATTCAGCGATATCACTCTCCTCCAGGTGTGTGGACAAGGCAGGAGGTCCTTTTCCCCAGTGATGATAAGAAGAGGCCCTCCCGCCTGACCAAGGCGGCCTGGCTGGTGGTGGCAGAGTAGGTTAGTAGCCATGGGGCCATCCGGCGTGACTGGGTGCAGTGTCACAAGAGGATGAGCGATCTGATTCGCTCAGCAAAAGTAAGTGGCACTTTGTTTCATGATCCTTCACTGTCCCTGGGTGTCCCCACACAGAGTGGCACATGTGTGCCACTGCCATGCCAAAGACAGGGAGGTTGGGGCTCCGAGGAAACAGTGTCCCAGGACACTCCAGCACCTTCCACCAGCACAGATACACTCACCTCAATGGGAATCCGATCAGCCTTAGAGTCTGGGTCACAAGCTGGTGAGAGCACTGCACAGGTGCCTGAGCAACTGACTGAGGCTTAGACAGCCGAGACCCCTGACAGTCGGAGGGCTGTGGGTGGCCAGGGCCCATGCTGAGCCCCAGGCTACTGATGACCCTCTGGTGTCAACAGCACAGGGCATCCTGGAGCTGCAGCAGCAGTCCTGGCAACATCTGGTCAAGCTGCCACTGGCCATGCGCAGCCTTGACTGGACAAGGAGTGGGGGAGTCTATCCAGGCCATGACAGCTGCCATGTCCCAGGCTTTCGAGCTCATGGCTTCATCCACGGAGATAACAGCAGCCCTCCAGGTGAGGCAGATTCCATTAATATGCACTAACCTGCAATCCCTCGCCGAGGGCATCAGATCCTCAAATCAGTGGTTAGGCGAGAGAGGGACCAAGGGCATGGAGACTGTTACTGCCCTTCGTCCACCCCAGGAGAGCAGACGGGTTCAAACGAGCCCTGAGATGGAGGAGGGGAGCCTGCGTGCCATATCTGGGGTCTTCCCTCAAGGTGATTCCAATGTGGACACCGGTCCCTCCTCCCCTCTGCTGATGAGTCAAACTCCAACAGCCACGACATTTGAGGAGATTTTTGCATTGATGTAGGATTCCCCCAGCAGAGAAGCATAGAAAAATTACAGCACAGAAGGAGGCCATTCAGCCATCCAGGATTCTCCAGGTCTCGTGTGAGCAGACGACGACCGCCAAAGTCATCCACAGCCAAAGGGTAATCAGATCAGCAGCCTTCCTCCAGTCAGGCAGCTGGCGTAGAGGTGACACCACAAGGGAGCACCCACAAGCATTTCAAATAAACACTGTGACACAAATGGGTTTGTTTGGGTGACAGTACACTGTAAAAAGTTACATTTTCACTAAAGTGTGTCATTTTTACTGTGTGAATGAAGTGTGCCAGCATGTACTGATCGTGTCTCCTCCCATTCCATCATTGGCCTTTCAGAACTGCCAATGTATGGAATAACATCATTGCCATGCCTGTATTACTCATGTACATCTCCACGGATGCAGTAACATGGACAATGGATCAGTCTGCAGCTGCTAGTAATAGATTCAAAGAGTCATAGAGTTATACAGCACAGGATCAGGCCCTTCGGTCCATCATGTCTGTGCCGGCCATCCAGCACCCAACTATTCTAATCCCATATTCCTGCACTTAGCCCGCAGACTTGTATGTTATGGCATTTCAAGTGCTCATCTAAATACTTCTTAAATGTTGTGAGTAATGGTGGATTCAAAGATGTTGCTGATACAGACTGATGCACAACAGGTAAATGAGGGTGCTGTGTGGCTTGCAGAGCACATGGTGATTTCTATAGCATGGAGAACCTTTGATAAAAAAGGCATTGCTGTGCATCCCTTGCTCACTGCTCGTCCTGCATGTGGTGTCTGGATGCTCTCTGTCCTCCCACGGACCTTTCTTGCTGTAAATCCTCTACATCCTCATTATCCAAGGAGGAGTCCTGCTCACGTCTCACCTCATCCTGCAAGGCCTCCCCCCTATTGAATGCTTGGTTGTGCAAAGCACAGCAAACAGCTACTATACGAGCTACCCTTTCCGGTTCATACTGCAGGGCACCACCCGATCTATCCAGGCAGCAGAAGCACATTTTCAGCATGCTGATCACCTGCTCAATGGTGGCTCTTGTAGCGCCGTGGATGGAGTTGTATCTCTCCTCTGCATCACTGGTGGGGTTTCTCACTGGGGTCAGGAGCCATGTCTGCAAGGGGTATCCTTTGTCTCCAAGAAGCCACCCCTCGATGTGAGCCAGTTCAGTGAATAGCAATGGCAGCTGGGAC
The DNA here is from genome assembly GCF_036365525.1 of Heterodontus francisci. Classification (NCBI taxonomy): domain Eukaryota; kingdom Metazoa; phylum Chordata; class Chondrichthyes; order Heterodontiformes; family Heterodontidae; genus Heterodontus; species Heterodontus francisci. The sequence continues at coordinate 24,261,238 of NC_090410.1, read as the reverse complement.
TGGTGCAGGATGAAGGCTTCATGACAGCTGCCTGGAAAGTGGGCACAGATTTGCATGAAACATTTCCAGTGATCACATACCAGCTGCACATTGAGGGAGTGGAAGCCTTTTCAGTTTACGTATGCAGCTAGTCAGCTGGTGGGAGCCTTGATGGCCACGTGGGTGCAGTCTATGACCCCTTGCACCTGTGGGAATCCCACTGGGCCTGGCTCTCAGGGTCCATCCTGATGCAGGCATAGTTCCTGGCCCTCTGGTACAGGGCATCGGTGACTTAACTGAGGCAGCATTTCACTGCTGACTGTGTGACCCCATAAAGGTCTCCGGTGGGTCCCTGAAATAATGCAGAGGTGTAGAAGTTAAGAGCCGCTGTCACTTTGAGGGCCACAGGTTTAGGATGTCCCCCGAAGCCCATCGGTTGCAGGTCATCGTTGAGCAGGGCACAGAGATGTGTCACCGCCTCTCTTGACATCCGCAGTCAACTCTGACAATGGCGCTCAAACGTCTGCGGGTATGTCATGCGAGATCTGTAGATGCATGGCGTTCTGTCATGGCAAGCTATCCTTGGGGGTTGCTCACGACCAGGGGCTTCCATGTGGGCTGCACCGGCCTGTTGGTTTTGCCTGTGGCGCATATGGATCCTCACGATAAGCAGATCAATGAATCTCGGGTGAACCATCCCCATTTCCAAGTTTCAATTAAACTCCGTTCCTTCACTTCTTCAAAGGTACCTAACAGGGTAAAGAACAATGTTGGCTGGTACATCAAGTGCTTTCATGCATCAACTATGTGGTGTCGCATGGCATTGCCCGTCTTAGCTCTCACTAAGAATGGAACAGCATGACCACATTCAGATTGTAGCAGCTGCATTGATTGGCCCTCCAGCCAGTTAACCTTTAAACTCCTACCGTTTTTGCCACCATCTCCACACACAGCATTCCTGGAGTGACATTGATCCTTCACTCACACCAACATTCAATGGCATAGAGTGACGCCTTTTACGGAGGGAGGGTATGCAGCAGCTCCCTTGATGCCTGCAGAGTTGTGCCCCTGTAATACCATCCCTCCTCCCACCTTCCTACACATCTGCAGAGTTATACCCCCGGTAATACCATCCTCCCTCCCACCTCCCGACACATTTGCAGAGTACTGCCCCCCAGTAATACCATCCTCCCTCCCACCTCCCTACACATCGGCAGAGTACTGCCCCCCAGCAATGCCATCCCCCTCCCACCTCCGTACACACGCATGCGGAGATGAGACCCGTCTCGCAACACTAACCTTCACAGGCTTCCAGCACGACAATTTCTGCCCCGCCGGCTTTTATCAATGGGGAACAGGAAGGCACATGAGAGATGCACGTTCAGCTGAGTATGTGAAATGTTTACAAAGAGGCAGCATGATGCATAATGTTGCAAGGTAAGTAACACTTTGCATATTGAAATTGGGCCCCCGTTGCCAAGTGGCAGGGGGGGGGGGCTGCTGCCACGATGCCTTGCCGCCACTGACAATATGAGCCCAGGCCTTCCCTGCGTCAGGGAGCATGGTGCGCCTCTCCTGGAGCTTTCATTCCTTCTGAACAGGGATGCTTTGCGAAGCAGACCGAAGGCAAGATTGAGGAGCTGAAGGAATGGGAATGTCACTCATCCATGTCTTGAGGGTCTAGAAGATGATGTTTTGGGCACTGTAGTAATAATGTGATTGAAGATCTTAAGTGGATCATATAACCAAGGTAACTGAGTCATTGAGAGAGACTGCGATGAATATAAGTCTATCTTCTTGGCTTCATGTTATCTGAAGTCTGCAGTATAGTCTTTTTGTAATCCAGTGTTATTGTGCATGGAATGCAGTGAGCAAAGGATAGAATGGTCTAAGAGTTTTGAGTAAACCATTGTTTGATGTAGTCAGGCTGGAATCTGAGTTCCTATAGTGAATTGTGAACGTAATAATAATGAATCATATACTCATGTGAAATCATATTATATGATTTGACTGAGTATTTATATTGGATTGTGTTTCACAAGCTTGTTAAAGTCAAAGACCTGATTCGACGGTTATTACAACTGATGTTTGTGTTTAAAGTAAAAAAAATGAAAATTGAACAGGAAAGCAGTCCACCATTCAGTAGGGGTCAGTAATAGCTCCCTTGCTTTTCTCGATCTATATTAATGACCGAGACTTGAGTGTGGGGGCAAAATTTCAAAATTTGCAGATGAAATAAAACATTGAAGTATTATGAATTGTGAGGAGGATAGTGATAGACTTCACCAGAACATAGACAGGCTGGTGAAATGAGCAGATAAGTGGCAGATGAAATTAAATGCAGAGAAGTGTGAAACAATACATATTGTTTGTAGGAATGAGGAAAGACAATATAAAATAAAGGATAAAAGTCTCAAAGGGTTGCAACAGCAAAGGGACCTGGGCGTATATGTGCACAAATCATTGAAGATGGCAAAGCATGTTGACAATTTGGTTAATAAAGCACAGGGCATCCTGGGCCTTATAAATAGGGCTTAGTGTACCAAACCAAGGAGGTTATGGTGAACCTTTATAAAACACTAGTTTGGCCCCAATTGGAATATTGTGTCCAGTTCCAGGCACCACACTTTAGGAAGGATGTGAAAGCAATAGGGAGGTTACAGAAAATATTTACAAGAATCATTCCAGGGATGAGGTGCTTCACTTCCATGTATAGATTTGAGGAGCTGGGGCTGTTCTCCTTCGAGAAGAGAAGGTTGAGAGGAAATTTGAGAGAGGTATTCAAAATCATGATGGGTGTGGACAGAGTAGGTGGGAATAAATTGTTCCTGTTGATGGAAATGTTGAGAACCAGAGGACACAAATTTATGGTGAATGGCAAAAAAACAACGGTGTTATTAGGAAAAATGTTGTTACGCAGTGCGCGGTTAGGATCTGGAGTGAACTGCCTGAGAGTGTTGTGGAGGCTGATTCAATCATGGCTTTCCAAAAGGCAATGAATAATCATCTGAAAAGAAAATATTAGCAGTACTACAGAGAAAAGAACAAGAGGGTGGGACAAACTGAACTGCTTGTGCAGACAGCTGGCATGGACATGATGGGCCGAATGGTCTCCTTCTGTGCAGTAACCATTATATGATCTTGGAGACAGGTGCCTGACTTCAGAAAGACCAGTGAAATGAGTTGAGAATGAATGTCCTCGTCATCAAGGCACCATTTGACCGAGTGTGGCACCAAGGAGCTCCAGTAAAATTCAATTCTAATCAAGAGGAAAACCCTTGACTGGTTGGAGATATATCCAGCACAAAGTTTTGGTTGTTGGATGCCAATCATCTCGACCCACAGGACATTGCTGCAGGTGCTCCTTAGGATAGTGGCTGAGACTCAACCACCTTCAGCTGCTTCTTCAATGACCTTCCCATTCACAGCCACCACCTTGATCTTGTCATCTCACGTTACCTTGTTGGTCTGACCCTCTTAATCACAGATAAGATCAACTCTGATCATTTCATTATATCATCCTCCACCCACATCCCCCTTCCATTCCCAACCTTACCTCCTTCTATAATCGTGCCTGGGAGAAAAACTATACCCAATTCACTCACAATTGCACTTTCAAAGTCCCAACTCTCCAGCCTTTCGCCATCCATTTGCCACAACATTTCAGCAGCTACTGATTTGTTCGACTACATCCTCACCTCCACCTTTGCTGCTTTGGTCCCCAATGAAAACATTGGGAGGGAGAGAGAAAACAGGGAATTACAGACCTGTTAACCTTACATCAGTTGTTGGGAAAATGCTTGTGTCTATTCTGAAGGATGTGATAAATGGACACTTGGATAATAATGATCTGGTTGGGCAGAATCAACATGGATTTATGAATGGGAAATCAGGTTTGATGAAACTGTTGGAGTTTTTTGAGGATGTTACGAATAGAATTGATGAAGGGGAGTCAGTGGAAGTGGTGTACCTGGATTTTCAGAAGGCTTTTGATGAAGACCCCCACACGAGGTTGATTAGCAAAATTAAAGCACATGGGATAGGAGGTAATATACTGACATGGATTAAGGATTGGTGAACAGGCAGAAAGCAGAGAATAGGAATAAACGGGTCATTCCCGCATTGGCAGGCTGTGACCAGTTGGGTACTGCAGGGATCAGTGCTTGGGCCCCAGCTATTCACAATATATATCAATGATTTGGATGTGGGGACCAAATGATGTATTTACAAGTTTGCGGCTGACACAAAACTAGGTGGCAATGTGTGTTGTGAGGAAGATGCAAAGTGACTTCAAGGGGATTTGGACAGACTTAGTGAGTGGGCAAGAACATGGCAGATGGAATATCATGTGGAAAAAAGTGAGGTTATCCACTTTGGTAAGAGGTGTGGATGTGAAGAGTATTTCTTAAATTGGAAGAGATTTCAAGTGTAGATGTACAAAGGGACCTGAGTGTCCTTGTCAATAAGTCACTGAAAGGTAACATGCAGGTGCAGCAAGCAATTAGGAAGGCTAATGGTATGGTAGCCTTTATTGCAAGAGGATTTGAGTACAGGAGGAGTGAAGTCTTGCTTCAATTGTATAGAAGCTTGGATAGACCACACTTGGAGTACTGTGTGCAGTTTTGGTCCCCTTACCATAGGAAGGATATCATTGCCATAGAGGGAGTGCAACGAAGATTCACCAGACTTAGTCCCAGAATGGCGAGTCTGCCCTATGAAGAGAGATTGGAGAAACTGGACCTGTATTCTCTTGAGTTTCAAAGAATGAGAGGTGATCTAATTGAAACCTCCAAAATACTTAAATGGATAGGCAGGGAAATGCAGTTAAGATGTTTCTCCTGGTTGGGGAGTCTTAAACCAGGGGACACAATTTCAAAATAAGGGGAAGCCACTTAGGCCAGAGATGAGGAGAAATTTCTTTACTCAGAGGGTTGTGAATCTTTGGAATTCTCTACCGCAGAGGGCTGTGGAAGCTCAGTCATTGAGTATGTTTAAAGCAGAGACTGACAGATTTCTAAATACAAATGACATGGGGAATATAGGGTTAGTGTGGGAAAAAGGCATTGAAGTGGATGATCAGCCATGATCATTTTGAATGATAGGGCAGACTCGATGGGCTGAATGGCCTACTCCTGCTCCTATGTTCCTATGTTCTCTCTCACCCTAGCCATTCCCCTGGGATGATCCTCATCTTCACGCTTTTCAGTCCAAGAGATGCAGACTTGAGAGGATATGGTGGACAACTGGTTTAACCATCCACCACTAGATCTGGCTGGACCACACAAAACACTATTGGGTCCTAGTCTCGTCTGCTAAAACTGCTCACTATTCCAGGATGATCCTGGGATGCAAATACAGCATCCAGCTTCTTTTCTTTACTGCACACAGTCTACTTAAACCCGTCTCCATTGTCCCCTTCACCCTCACCTCCAACAATAAGTGTGAACAACTCATGGACTTCTTTGTCAGTAAGAATGAAACCATCTGATCAGCTCCCTTCTGGTCCCCATGTCAGCCGATATTGTTGATAGTTCTCTCTCATCAGGTGTTTTCCCTCCTTTCAATCTGCCGTCATCACCCTCTCCTCAAAGAACAACCCTTGACCCCACTAGCTTTGCAAACCTCCCTTTCCTCTCCAAAGTCTTTACTGTGTTGACACCTCCCCAATCTGTGCCCAGCTTTCCCAGAGCTCCATGTTTGAATCCTTCCAATCAGATTCCGCCCCTGCCACAATACCAAAACAATACTTTTCAAAGTCACAAATGACCTCCGATGTGACTGTGACAAATGTAAGCTATCCCTCCTCGCCCTCCTGTCTGTGGCTTTTGGTACAGTTGATACACCATCCTGCTCTAAAGCCTTTCCACTTTCGTCCAGCTCGGTGGGACTGCACTCACCTGGTTCCATTCTCATCCACATGATTGTAGCCAGAGATTCACGTGCAATGTCTTCTCTCTGCTCCAGCACTGTTACCTCTGGTGTCCCCCAAGGATCTCTCCGTGGGCCCCTCCTATATCCCGTCTACATGCTGCCGCTCAGCAACATCACATGAAAGCACAGCTTACATTTTCACATTTACTCTGACAACACCCTGCTTTACCTCACTACCCCCATCTCGACTCCTCCACTGTTGTTAAATTATCAGACTATTTATCTGACATCCAGTACTGGGTGAGCAGAAATTGCCTTCAACTAAATATTGGAAAGATTGAAGCTATTGGTTTTGGTTCCTGCTCTCAACTCCGTTCCCTTGCTATCGACTCTGTACATCTCCCTGGCAGCAATCTGAAACTAACCAGTCTGATCACAAACCTGGTGTTATATTTGACCCTGAGATAACCTTCCTTCCACATATTTGCACCATCACTGAGACCGCCCATTTCCACCTCTGTAACATCATTCGCCTTTGCTCCTGTCTCAGGTCATCTGTTGCTGAAAACCTCATTCATGCTTTTGTTACCTCTAGACTTGACGATTCCAACACACTCCTGGCTGGTCTTCACATTCTACGTAGAGCAAACTAGAGGTCATTGAAAACTCTGCTGCCCGTATCCTAACTCGCAATTAATCTAGCTCACCTATCACCCCTGTGCTCACTGACCTGCATTGGCACTCTCCAGTGATAGTTTCCCTTCGTATCTCCTCTGAGATAAATCTCCACTTCCTTTGGAAAATTACCATTAGATCTGTTTCCTTCTTTCTCAGATACTGTAGTCCAGCTCACCTCAAATCACTGCATAAAATTTCTCCTCATATCCTCCCTGGATTGTTTTGTCAATTGTTCTGAACCTGTGTCATCTGTTATTGACCTCCTGCCAGTGGAAACAGTTTCTCCCTCTCGATTCTGTCAAAAATCCCTCATGATTTTGAGCGTTTCCGTTAAATCTACACTAACCATTCTCTGTTCAATGGAGAACCATCCCAGTTTCTCTCGTCTATCCACATAACTGAGGTCCCTGGTTAAAATTCAGGAATTCTGGTGGGGATCCCTGGAAATGTGAATTATTAGCACTCTGCCACTGGAATCGAGAGAATAAGTATCAGAAACACTTGAGAGTGAATTCTTACCAGGGGTTTTCTGGAACAGTTAGTAATTGTAGATGGTTTCCCAGGAATTGTGCCACCATCTCCAGTAAGTTATATATAATTATAAATATTTATTCTGTTACCAATGATTGCATCACCATTTATAGAGATTGGGCTCTTGGAATCTAATCACACGGGTCTCTGGATGGGAATCAATACCTGTGGAAAATCCTCAGGAATGTTTCAATGTTTAGAGCACGTACATGTCCACATCTGAGTCAGGTCAGCGATCTTCCCAGGGGTAGGATTGGGCGATGACAGCCTTCCTGCCCAGAGGCCAATTGCAGCCTTCAAGCGGCCTATTAAGGGCCAATTCAGGGCTTCTTCCTGCCAGCACTGGGATCTTACCAGCAGTGGGGACGGGGTGGGGGGGAGCCTTCGCCGCACGGGGATGATGCCTTGTAAAACAAGGCGCCCTCCCTGAGGGTTTGGAGGCGTCGGTCCCTTCTTTGTGGACAATTTGTAGCCCATGGAGAACCCTCACTGGGTACAGCTTTACTCCCCATGGACTCAACGATCATCGACCACCCTCCCCCCCTCACCAATTGTTGGGGCTTTCAGAAGGCCCTGGCGACCCCACCTTACCTATCTGTGTTCCAGAGTTCCAGCGCTGGACCTGGGTCTGAGTCCTCTGCAGTTCTGGCACTGGCCACCACTCCCGGTGGTGATGCTGATACTGCTGAGCTACCAGCCCTCTGATTAGCCGGCAGTTCTTGGAGGCAGGATTCCCGTCTCTTTGAAGACTTTAAAGGGAAGGGTATTTCGCCTCCTGAAACTTTGATTTAAAAGGATCGGAGTCTCGCTCCAGAGGGCATGAAAAGGCAGAGGCGGGGTTCCCCCGCATTTTCATTCTGACACTGGGAGCCCTGCCACCAGCACAAATTCCAGCCTCATGTATGTAGGAAGCATCTCCAGCTGCTTCAGTTCGAGCTCAGGACTCCGAGCTTGAGGGGCAGCTGAAATTACTGCAGAGAATCAGGGAACAGGAGAGTTTTCTGGATTGTACATTCCAGAAACTGGTCACTCCACAGGCTGTCGGAGTTCAGGATAGTAGGTGGGTGGCCATCCGGAAGATTAGGAAGAGGCAGGAAGTGCAGGAGTCTTAGGGATGTGTGTTACTCACAAACCAGTACTCAGCTTTGGAGACTGCTGGGAGTGACAAGACCTTGAAGGAGTGCAGTCCAGACCATGGCACCAATAGACAAGGGAGTGTACAGGAGGGAGAAGCAAAGGGCAGAAATACACTTGTTATAGGTGATTCCATAGTCAGAGTAATATATGCTTAGAGGTGCACAGGAAGGCTAATATAGTTAATGAGTTCTTTGTATCAATGTTCACTCAGGAAGTTGAATCTGACAAAATATCGGTAGAAGTGAACAACGCAGAGGTAATGGATAGGGTAAAAATTGAGACAGGGGCGGTAATAAAAAGGCTGGCTTTGCTTAGGGTAGATAAGTCACCTGGTCTGGATGGTCTGCATCCCAGGTTGCTAAAGGAAGTGGGGATGGAAATAGTGGAATAGCTTGTTATAATCTTCCAATCTTCCCTAGATATGGGGGATGTGCCAGGGGATTGGAGAGTGGCAAATAGAACACCCTTATTCAAAAAAGACAGTGAGCACAGTCCGAGGAACTACAGGCCATTTATTTGAACATCAGTGATGGATAAAGTTTTGAAACAATAATTGAGAAATATTTAACAGATACTTTCATTCCAATTAGTTAAGGAAAGCCAGCATGGATTTGGAAAAAGGAGATCCTGCTTGACAAATGGAATTGAATTTTTTGGTGAAGTAACAGAGAATGTTGATGAAGGGAAAGCGGTGGATGTTGTTTATATGTTAAGAAAGTGTTTGATTCGTTACCACATAAAAGGCTGGTTAAAAAAATTGAGGCTAATGGAAAGGGAGAGTCAATGGATAAAAAGTTGTCTTTTCGACAGAAAACAGCGAGTTGTAGTAAATGGTTGATTTTCAGACTGAAGGATGGTAGACAGTGATGTTCCCCAAGGGTCAGTGCTGGGAACACTGCTTTTTTTACAATAGATGAATGACTTGAATCTTGGAATACAAAGTCGAATCTCAAAACTGGCTGATGACACCAGACTTGGAGGTGTGGCAAACAGTGAGGATGACATAAACCACCTACAACAGGACATAGGTAGGATAGCAGAATGAGCAGAGAGGTGGCAGATGGAATTTAATACTGACAAGTGTGAGGTGATACATTTTGGCAGAAGGAATAGGGAGAGGCAATATGTACTTAATGTCGCAGTTCTAAAGAGTGTCTAAGAACAGAGGGACCTGGGGGGGTACATGTGTATCAATCTTTGATGGTGCCAGGACATGTTGAGAGAGTGCTTAGGAAGGCAGATAGGATCTTGGGCTTCATAAGTAGAAGCATTGAGTACTAAAGCAGAGAAGTTATGCTGAACCTTTACAAAGCTCTGGTTCGGCCCCAAGTAGAGTATGGCATCCAGTTCTCGTCACCACACTTCAGGAGGGTGTGAGAGTCCTTGAGAGGATGCAGAGGAGATTTTCCAGAATGGTTCCAGGGATTGAGGATTATAGTTACAAGGTTAGGTTGGAAAAGCTTGGGTTGTTCTCCTCAGAGCAAAGGAGATTGAGCAGAGATTTAACAGAGGTGTACAAGTTCAGATCAGGCTTAACTAAGTTAGGCAGGGAAAAACTGTTCCCATTAACTAATGGTAAAAGGACTAGGAGACACAGATTGAAGGTTTTGGGCAAGAGATGCAGGAGGAATATGAGGAATAACTGTTTTATACAGCCGGTGTTAATGACCTGTAAATCATTGCCCACAAGGGTGGTGGAAGCAGAGACAGTCACTGACTTCAAAAGGAAATTGAATGGCCATTTGAAGGGAATAAATTTGCAGGGCTACGGGGATTGAGTGGGAGAGTGGGACTGACTGGACAGCTACCTGGAGAGCCGACCTGGATATGTTGGGCAAAATGGTCTCCTTCTGTGCCGTAAATAACTATTATTCTACATTCTGGGACTGAGATGGTTGGCCTCCAAATACCAGAACCATCCTTTGTGCTGGGTATGTTCCAACCAGTGGAGTATTTTCCCTTGATTTCCATTGACTTCAATTTTGCTAAGGTGTTTGCTTCTGGTCTCGGTGCCTCTATTAATGGGGCGACAAGGGTGATAAAGTTTGGGGCCAGCTTTTGGTAATCAATACAGTGTCATTTGGATTCCCCAAGCTGCAGAACATTAGAGTTCAATACAGTGGGATAATTTCTGGAGGCAAATTTTCAGCAGACCTTACTGGTTTCAGCATTTCTTCCCAAATAGTGTCAGGTACAGGAATAGTGACAGAACTCGCAGGAAAAGAGCAAATCCTATTTTTCCCTTGGTTCAATGTCTTCAATTTCTGTTCTGATTGCTTTATACTATTCTGATAAAATTCAGGTAGGTCTGTACTCTTTTTGTGGCTGTATGTACAAGCAGGTTCACCAAGCCGGATAAGCTCATTGATGGATTCAGATCCACCTCCATCCCAGTTAGGAACAGAAGATGAGCTGGCTATTGGTGAATATGCTCCTGCTCCAGGTACTCCCTATTTGTATGAGTTCCCTAAGTTCTCCTGAAGCACACCTCTAATTACAGATATGGCTTCACTGGAAGAGCAAGTCAGGGTAAGGGTCTGCAAAGGAAACCCGACCCAAGCCCGTATGCCAGACCCGGAAATGAGACCCGACCCGACCCGAACCCGACACATGTCGTTGGGTCTCATCAGGGTCGGGTCGGGTAGCAGGTTGTTAAATCAGGGTCACCTGGGGAAAGCCTTGATTGCGTCACATTTGTAGGAATGTTTTCACACGTCTCTGGAAAATTATGGACAATGGTTGCTGGTTCCACTTTCAGACTGACCATTAATGTTTTATTTGCTGTATGAGCGCTGGTCTGATAACTGGTCAGATGTGTACCTTGGACAGTAGACCCATGCTCTGCAGGGTGGTAAGGAGTGTACAGGGAAGAGCAGACTGGTATGGGTCCTTTCGGTTTGGGACCAGGACAACGAGGGAGCTCCAACTACCCTGGGTAGGCTCACCCACATCACCATCCAGCATGTACTGGATTTCCTGTCTAACCTGAGCTAGCTTGTCAGGGCTCAGCTGGCAGGGGTACTGCCTGACTGGTGGTGTGTCTCCCACATCCATGCTGTGAACCGCTAGGGTGGTACACCCTGCCTGATCTTTATAGATTTTTTTAGCATGGTGGACACGTCCTCCTCCTGCTTTTGTTTTTGGGGTTTCAGCTGGGTGATTAAGTCTTTTAAGACTTCTGTGTTTGCCAGTTTGATAGCTGGGGGCTCAATCGGGGTCTCCTCCTCCTCAACGGACTCCTCCTGGCTGCCCTCAGGTAGTTTCACCTTCTGGCAAACACTCGCCGGTTGACTGGGTTTGGTTTTGGGTAGTGGTCCCACACAGTCTATCAACATTTGGTCAACGGGTTCCCAAATGCTGGAATGGGTTTGAGGGGGGACCAGTCTAATTGTGGCCTGGGGTTTGCCTGCAGCCTGGTAAGCATGGCAGGTTTAATCGGCCACTTCAGACCAGATGTGAGGCCAGAAAAAGTGTTTACTTACCCGGGCTAAAGTTTTCCGAGTACCCTCATGTCCAGCCATAGGGATAGCATGAGATATCCATAAAATCCCTTGCCGGTATTCTGGGGGCACTACAATCTGGTGGAGCACTGCCCATTCCTCTGCAGATCTCCTGGGAGGTCTCCACTTCCGCATTACTACCCCATCTCATACGGAGTAACACTCAGGGACTGGGGTGGCCTCTGCCTCACAACAAGCAGTCTGTACTATGCACTTTAATTTAGGATCTGCCTGCTGGTTGTCAATTAGGGAGGCTGGGCTGAGCACCTCCTACCCTTTAGATAGGTCCTGAAAGAAAGTTTCAATTAAGCAGACCTCCGGCTCATCCAGCTGGGGCAGTGATTTCCTCTCAAATAATCTGGCCTGTCTGGCTTGGGACCAAGTCACTACACAATCAGGGGAGATACCAGGAACTTCCTCCTGTAGTTATTCGGTTTCCCTGGTTTCGCTGGGCTGGTCTATGATTATAGGGGTTGCTATTATCTTGCTGCCAGCCAAATCATTTCCCAGCAGGATGCGTATCCCTGGGACAATTCCCACGCTTAAGCAGCCTGAGAGCAGGTCGCACTGTGGGTGGACCCGATGGTGGGAACAGGAAGGTAACCTCCTCCCACTCCACTGATCAGGGCCTTGGCTTTCATGTAGGCTTCACAGGAGAGGCTTAGGCTGTTCCCGAACATTAAGAACTAAGTCGCCCCTGCATCCAAGTCGTTAATCAGTTGGACATCAAAATCAATAAGAAGAAATGTTATAGTTACATAAAGGGAAAGTGGGTGGTCAAGAGCAATGTAGGCTCAGTAAAAGCTGATGTTTGACAAATCTCATTGAATCTTTTGAAGAGGCAACTAAGGTAATGGACAGGGGAATGTCTATGGATGTTATTTATATGGACTTCCAGAAAGCATTTGATAAAGTCCCACATAAGAGACTGTTAACTCAGGTAGAAGCCCATGGAGTTGAGGGCAAATTATTGACATGGTTCGGAAGTTGGTTGAGTGGTAGGCGACAGAGAGTGGGGATAATGGATAAGTACTCTGATTGGCAGGATGTGACTCGTGGTGCCCCAAAGGGATCTGTGTTGGGGCCTCAATTATTCACATATTCATTAACAACTTGGATGATGGCGTAGTAAGTCATATATCCAAATTTGCTAATGATACAAAATTAGGCGGCATTGTATTCAGTCGAGATGATAGCATAAAATTGCAAAGAGATATTGACAGACTAGATGAGTGGGCAAAACTGTGGCAGATAGATTTCAATGTGGGCAAGTGTGAGATTATCCATTTTGGACCAAAAAAGGATAGAGCAGGGTACTTTCTAAATGGGAAGAGGTTAAGTACAGTGGATGTCCAAAGAGACTTGGGGGTTCAGGTGCATAGATCTTTAAAATGCCAGGACCAAGGGCAGAAAATAATCAAAAAGACTAATCGAATGCTAACCTTTGTATCTAGAGGATTGGAATATAAAGACACAGAGGTCATGCTGCAGCTGGGCAAAACCCTGGTCAGACCCCACTTGGAGTACTGTGAGCAGTACTGGGCACCACACCCTCAGAAGGATATATTGGCCTTGGAGGGAATGCAACGCAGGTTTACAAGAATGATACCTGGACGACAGGGGTTAAGTTACATAGAACATAGAACAGTACAGCACAGTACAGGCCCTTCGGCCCACGATGTTGTGCCGAACCTTTAACCTACTCTAAGATCAAACGAACTACCTACCCTCCATTCTACTATCATCCATGTACCTATCCAAGAGTGGCTTAAATGCCCCTAATGTATCTGCTTCTACTACCACCGCTGGCAGCGCATTCCACGCACCCACCACTCTCTGTGTAAAGAATCTACCTCTGACATCTTGCCGAAACCTTCCTCCAATCACCTTAAAATTATGCCCCCTGGTGATAGCCCTTTCCACCCTGGGAAAAAGTCTCTGACTATCCACTCTATCTATGCCTCTCATCATCTTGTACCCCTCTATCAAGTCACCTCTCATTCTTCTTCGCTCCAATGAGAAAAGCCCTAGCACCCTCAATCTTTCTTCGTAAGACATGCCCTCCAGTCCAGGCAGCATCCTGGTAAATCTCCTCTGCACCCTCTCTAAAGCTTCCACATCCTTCCTATAATGAGGCGACCAGAACTGAACACAATATTCCAAGTGTGGTCAAACCAGGGCCTTATAGAGCTGCAGCATAACCTCGTGGCTCTGAAACTCAATCCCCCTGTTCATGAAAGCCAACACACCATACGCCTTCTAAACAACCCTATCAACTTGGGTGGCAACTTTGAGCGATCTATGGACATGGACCCCAAGATCCCTCTGTTCCTCCACACGACCAAGAATCCTGTCTTTAAGCCTGTATTCCGCATTCAAATTCGACCTTCCAAAATGAATCACTTCACACTTTTCCAGGTTGAACTCCATCTGCCACTTCTCAGCCCAGCTCTGCATCCTGTCAATGTCCCGTTGCAACCTACAACAGCCTTGCACACTATCCACAACTCCAGCAACCTTCGTGTCATCGGCAAACTTGCTAACCCAGCCTTCCACTTCCTCATCCAAGTCATTTATAAAAATCACAAAGAGCAGAGGTCCCAGAACAGATCCTTGGAGAACACCACTGGTCACCGAGCTACATGCTGAATACTTTCCATCTACTACCACCCTCTGTCTTCTATGGGCCAGCCAATTTCGTATCCAGACAGCCAACTTTCCCTGAATCCCATGCCTCCTTACTTTCTGAATGAGCCTACCATGGGGAACCTTATCAAACGCCTTGCTAAAATCCATATACACCACACCCACTAATCTTCCTTCATCAATGTGTTTTGTCACATCTTCAAAGAATTCAATAAAGCTTGTGAGGCATGACCTGCCCCTCACAAAGCCATGCTGACTGTCTCTAATCAAACCATGCTTTTCCAAATAATCATAAATCCTGTCAATCAGAATCCTCTCCAATAATTTGCCCACTACCGACGTAAGACTGACTGGTCTATAATTCCCAGGGTTATCCTTATTCCCTTTCTTGAACAAGAGAACAACATTTGCCACCCTCCAATCATCCAGTACGACTCTAGTGGCCGGTGAAGACGCAAAGATTATCGCCAAAGGTGCAGCAATCTCCTCCCTCGCTTCCCGAAATATCCTTGGGTATATCCCGTCTGGCCCCGGGGACTTATCTGTCCTCATATCATTCAAAATTTCCAGCACATCCTCCCTCTTAACCTCAACCTGTTCAAGCATATCAGCTTGTTCCACGCTGTCCTCACAAACGACCAGCTCCCTCTCACTAGTGAATACTGAAGCAAAGTATTCATTTAGGACCTCCCCTACCTCCTCCGACTCCAGGCACAAGTTCCCTCCACTATCCCTGATCGGCCCTCCCCTCACCCTGGCCATCCTCTTGTTCCTCACATAAATGTAGAACGCCTTGGGATTTTCCTTAATCCTACCCGCCAAGACTTTTTCATGTCCCCTTCTAGCTCTCCTCAGTCCATTCTTCAGTTCCTTCCTGGCTACCTTGTAACCCTCTAGAGCCCTGTCTGATCCTTGCTTCCTCAACCTTAAGTAAGCTTCCTTCTTCCTCTTGACTAGCTGTTCCACATCTCTTGTCATCCAAGGTTCCTTCACCCTACCATCCCTTCCCTGCCTCATCGGGACAAACCTATCCAGCAGTCACAGCAAGTGCTCCCTAAACAACCTCCACATTTCTGTCGTGCATTTCCCTGAGAACATCTGTTCCCAATTTATGCTCCCCAGTTCCTGCCTAATAGCATTGTAATTCCCCCTCCCCCAATTAAATATTTTCCCATCCCGTCTGCTCCTGTCCCTCTCCATGACTATAGTAAAGGTCAGGGAGTTGTGATCACTATCACCGAAATGCTCTCCCACTGAAAGATCTGCCACCTGGCCTGGTTCGTTGCCAAGCACCAAGTCCAAAATCATCACCCCTCTAGTCGGCTTATCTACATATTGAGTCAGGAAACCTTCCTGGACACACCTGACAAAAACTGCTCCATCCAAACTATTTGCACTAAGGAGGTTCCAATCAATATTAGGGAAGTTGAAGTCACCCATGACAACAACCCTGTTACTTCTGCACCTTTCCAAAATCTGCCTCCCAATCTGTTCCTCCATGTCTCTGTTGCTATTGGGGGGGCTATAGAAAACTCCCAACAAAGTGACTGCTCCTTTCCTGTTTCTGACTTCCACCCATAATGACTCAGTCGACAAACCCTCCTCGACGACCTCCCTTTCTGCAGCTGTGATACTATCCCTGATTAACAATGCCACTCCCCCACCTCTTTGTGACTTTGGAGGAGAGATTGCACAAATCCTCCTTTCCACTAGCCCACCAGGACAAACTTCCTCTAAACTCCCTGCTGCCTTCGCTCTGAACAACTCACATCTTTCTCTGGTTCTCTCTTATCTCCCATTGTTCCCTTTCGGAGTTCATCTTGTCCATGAGACCCACCCCCTGCTCCCTTCACCCTATTCCAATAAACTGCTGACCACCCAACGTCCCCTCCTGGTCCCCATGTTAGCCAAGATTATTAACGATTCTCTCTCTTCCACTGCTGTCCCTCTCTCCCTTAAATCTGCAATCATCAAAACTCTCCTCAAAAAAAACTCCTTGACCCCACTGCCCTTGCAAACTATCACCCCATGTCCAACCTCCTTTCCTCTCCAAAATCCTTAAAGGATTATCATCTCCCAAATCTGTGCCAATCCTTCCCAGAACTCTATGTTTTAATCCCACCAATCAGGCTCCTGCCTCTGTCACAGCATAAACACAACTCTTGTCAAAGTCACAAGTGACTTCTCGACTCGTCCTTCATGATTGTCTGCAGTCTTTGAAATGGTTGGCCAAAGGAATGGTGAAGGATGATCTGTTGAATACGGAGCCTTGTGGGATGGAAGGTGAGAACAAGGGGAACCCGATCATGTCTCTGGGAAGGAGGCAAAAGGGTGAGAGCAGTAGTGTGGTAAGTGGGACAGACAAAGTTGAGGTCCCTGTCAATCACAGTGGGGGAAATCCTCAGTTCAGGTAAAAGAGAAACAAATCAGAAGCACTGGTATGGAAGGTTACATCATCAGAACTGAAGCAACAGAAATAGAAAAACGGGGAGAATGGAATGGAGTCCTTCCAGGAAGCAGAGTATGAGGAAGTGTTATTGAGGTAGGTGTAGGAGTCAGTGAGCTTTTAATAAATATTTGGTGAAAGACTATTCTCAGAAATGGAGACAGAAAAGTCGAGGAAGGGAAGAGAAGAGTTGGATATGGACCATGTGAAGGTGAGAGAAGGGTGGAAGTTGGAAGCAAAGTTGATGACGTTTTCCAGTTCAGGACGAGAGCAGGAAATGGCGCCAATACAGTCATCAATAAACCGAAAAAGAGATGAGGGAAGAGGCCCAAGTCAGGCAGGAACAAGGAATGTTCCACAGATGCCACAAAAAGGCAGGCATAGCTAGGACCCATGGCTATTTTCACCTCTGTGACTTCGCCTGACTTCACCTCTGTCTCAGCTCATCTGCCACTGAAACCCTCATTCATGCCTTTTTTACTTCTAGACTTGACTGTTCCAATGCATTGCTGGCAGGTCTCCCAGAATCTCCTCTCCTTAAACTTGAAGTCATCCAAAACCCTGTTTCCTGTGTCCTAACTCACACCAAGTCCCGTTCCCCTATCACCCCTGTGCTCGCTGATCTACATTGGCCCCAAGTAAAGCAACAGCTTTATTTTAAAATCCTCATTCTTATTTTCAAATCCCTCTATTACCTCACCCCTCCCTATTTCTGTAATCTCCTCCAGACCCCCAAACCCTCCAAAAAATCTGTGCACTTTTAATTCTGGCCTTTTGAGCATCGCCGGTTTTAATCATTCCAACATTGCTGGCCATGCATTCAGCTGCCTCCACCCTAAGCGTTGGAATTCTCTCCCAAAATCTCCGCCTCTCCACCTCGCTTTCCTCCTTTAAGACTCTCCCTAAAACCTACCACTTCGTCCAGGCGTTTTCTCATCTGACCTAATATCTCCTTATGTGGCTCGGTGTCAAATGTTGTTTTAAATGCTCCTGTGCAGCACCTTGGGATGTTTTATTACTTTAAAGGCACTATACAAATGTAAATTGTTTATAGACAGTCATTTTATCATTCCACACAGAAGGACTCTGTGCCCTCTCCTTGAAAGAGAGATTCAATTATTACCTCTGGCTGCTATTCCCCCATCGCCATGCAAATATCTCCGTTTGAATATATATCCACTTCCTTTGGAAAGTTACTATTGGATCTGCTTCCTACTTTCTCAGATACTGCAGTCCAGCTCACAACAAATCACTGCATTAAATTTCTCCTCATATCCTCCCTGGATTGTTGGCAAATTGTTCTAAATCTGTGTCATCTTGTTATTGACCTTCCTGGCAGAGGAAACAGTTTCTCCCTCTCGATTCTGTCAAAATCCCTCATGATTTTGCGTGTTTCTGTTAAACCAATGATTGCATCACCATTTATGGAGATTGGGCTCTTGGAATCTAAGCACATGGGTCTCTGGATGGGAATCAATACTTGTGAGGAATCCTCAGGAATGTTTCAATGTTTAGAGCAGCTACATGGTCACATATGACTATGTGTCAGGTCAATTATTTTTATTTTTTATTTAGAGATACAGCACTGAAACAGGCCGTTCGGCCCACTGACTCTGTGCCGACCAAGAACCACCCATTTATACTCACCCCACAGTAACCCTATATTCCCTACCACCTACCTATACTAGGGGAAATTTACAATGGCCAATTGACCTATCACCTGCAAGTCTTTGGCTGTGGGAGTTAACTGGAGCACCCGGCAAAAACCCACGCGGTTACAAGGAGAACTTGCAAACTCCGCACAGGCGGTACCCAGAATTGAACCCGGGTCCCTGGAGCTGTGAGGTTGCAGTGCTAACCACTGCACCACTGTTTAATTCTTGGAGTAATTCCGGATCATGTGTGCACAATCTTTAGTGTCTTGGAGTGTGACAGCACTTTAGGATTATCGAAATAGAGTGATGTTTGACCAGAAATGAATGAAGAATATTCTCGGGGCCATACCACATGGTTTGGTCTCATTGGTTGAATTTAAAGTCCACCCTGTGAATTGGATAGAAATTCTCTGAAATTACAAAACCACATTATATCACAGAAATATGAGGAAACCTGTCAATAAATCTGTTCTCACTGTACCCAATGCTCTCAGACTGTGGATTTCACCCAGGCTGTTCTTTCGTGGACTCTGGGGAGATTCACTTTCCATTGTGCAATATCTGGCTAAATATAATTTATGATATTGCAATGTGTTGTGTGAAGAGATTAACAGAATCTTTTTATTCTGTCATTGTAAGTAATGTCAGTCTCCTTGCCTCATAATTATGTCAATGGAGATTTCTCCTGCTTTACATAAGGGTCTTCGCTCAATTACAGAGTCAGTAAGAGTTTGGTCTCCAGCACAAACTGGGAGCAACGTTCCGCAGAAATGGAAAGAATTAATTGGATTTATTCACTAGAAGATTTGGTTCTTCAGGCACTTGTGGATATACAGAAGATTTATTATCCCACCCTTGCTGTTATTGGTGTCCCTGGTAAGTTTTATGTCTTGGTAGTGATAGAGTAAACATATCAATTCTATTCCTTATTCTGTTAGATGCTGTCAGTGTTCCTTGTAAGTAACCATATCTTTATTTCATTATGTAAATGTTGTTTAACTGTAAACACTGTCTTCATTATGCAAGTTTTCACATCCAACATTTTTATGTAGTCAGTTTATTCTCCTTGCTGTGTGACTGAAAGTACATTGTTCCCTCGACAATGTTACTGGGTGATTTATTTGATGAACAGTCTGCTCTCTGCATTGTGTCCTGGGAGTAGATTTTACTCTTTACCATCTGGGTGTTAAACAGCACCTGAAGAGGGCAGGCCAATTTTTAAAAAAATGATGTAGAAGGATTGCACATCCTTTACAGAACCAGCCTGATATTCATTGTGTTGATTTCAAGGGGAGGATAATCAATTACTCCTGGTGAAGGATCTGTTCCCCCACCACGATTATCATTGTGCACGCCGGACAGGAGCTGCTTAATTAATATAAAGTGTAGACATGACTTTAAGGATAACTTAAGGTCTATTGGATAAGATTAATGATATAAAGTTGCAATTGGTGATAAATCATTCCAACTGATTTTACTTTCAATTGATTGTAAATGGAGTAATATGTGAAGTAGATTCCTTTCTCATTTCATTGATTTACTTTCTCTCAATTAAGTGGAAATCTATTCTGTTCTCACTCACAGGTGGAAAGCACCAGATTAATATTGTCCCACTTCCATCCTGATACATTCTCAAACCCGAGGGAGCAGATCTCAGCATCAGTTACAGCATCAACCCCTTGATAGTGACTGTTCATCAGAATAGCTTTGTAATATAAGTGTAAATTCTCCCATTGTGTGAATTATTAGATAGATAGATAGATAGATAGATATATAGAGAGATAGATAGATAGATAGATAGATAGATAGATAGATAGAATGGTTACAGCACAGGGGATGGCCGCAGGGGACTCCTGCACTAACATTCAAATAGTTAGTTACTGTGATGTCAAATTAGCTACTCTCCTCGAGAGAGAGCTTGTCAAACAGGTACTCTCCCATCCCATTCTCAGGAGCTCCCAGACGCTTCCAGTTGGTGATGCAGCCCCCAGGTTGCTTGATCACCTTCACCTGCCTGCACCTACTACTCCACCTGGTGATCACCCATCCCTTTACTGCCTGTGCAGCCATTACCTGCGGTGTGACCACCTCACTAAACGTGCTATCCACGACGTCCTCAGCATTGCGGATGCTCCACGGTGAATCCACTCACAGCTCCAGCTCCGTAATGCATGTAGCCAGGAGCTGCAGATGGATACACTTCCTGCACACATGGTCGTCAGGGACACTGGAATCGTCCCTGATTTCCCACATAGCGCAGGAGGAGCATATCACAGGGCTGAGCTCTCCTGTCATGAGTTACTTCAGATTAATCAGTTACTCTCTTTAAAAAATACTAATTAATCTCGGGGCCTTGTTCTGCTCCAAACACGACCCACTACAATCTAAAGCCCTTAATAAATTACACTAATTTTTAAAAAATCAGACTTTAGTAGTGCTAAACCTATCACTTGAGTTTTTTTTTGGAATGGCTATGAATGAAGGCAGTCGATATGATTCCACAGCAGAGATTGTCAGTTAAAAATAAAGCTCCTGGAATTGAAGGCAAATGATTGACCTGGTTAGAAGATTGGTTATGCAGTAGAACATAGAGAGTTTGGATAATCAGAATGTATTTGTATTGGAAGGAAGTGACCAGCAATGTGCCAAGATGACCTGTTCTGAGGCCTCAACGATTCACAATATATATTAAAAACTTAAGACAGTAATGAATTTGAGATCCAAATTTGCCAAATCATCAAAAGGCTGAATCTTAATTCACTAAAACAGGTGGGTTGGGGTCGTGCCAGAGATTAAATGTCAAGAATCTGAAACAGGAACCTAAACTGTATCATATCCCACGGTCATGGATCAGCAGCAGAAGCCGGGGGATTAAAACCTCAGCATGTCCAAGGCTCACTGATCAGGAAAGGGACCCTGGTAATTGCCCCACCATAGCCCCTGGTAACTGATTCCTATTGTAACTGACCAGACCAAGAATTGATCTCTTTGGTTTTGCAAGGCACCTGTGTGTTTACTCTCTGCACACCAAGGGAGACCATATTTTAACACTGCACATTTATGAATGAACATAAGCATTTTGTTTTTGTGTTTATTTATTGAACTCTTCAGATATGAACTTCTCAAATCATGACTGATAGTAGGTGCGAAGCCTTATTTTTATCATAAAGTTCAAACTCATTGTATTCCATCGTGTTATGTAGTGAGCTTTTAATTTATTATACCAATGTATCCACCATATTGATGTTCCTGCTCCCATCCTGATGTATAATGTTCCTGTTTATCCTCTTCCTTACAGTTAACTTATTGACGATTGTGATCCTGTCTCGGGGAAAGTGTGGTCTCTCCAAATGTGTCACTCGTTACTTGGTGGCCATGGCAGCGGCGGATCTACTGGTCATTATCTTCGATCTGATACTGAGGCAAATTCCCATTAGTTATCGTAGAATGTTTCACTTTCTGTTTGATATTCCAGTGTGTAATATCCACGCTGTCCTACTTTATGCAGCAACGGACTGTTCTGTCTGGTTCACTGTCGCTTTCACCTTTGATCGATTTGTGGCCATTTGCTGCCAGAAACTGAAAATTAAATATTGAACTGAGAAATTGGCGGCTGTAATTATTGGAACAATGTCTGTGTTGTTCCACATGAAGAATATTTTCTGGTACTTTGTGCTTTCAAGCAGCTATTTCCGTTATCGAGGCTCCTAGCCCTGCATTATTCCCTGGAGTGTTCTGCTTTCGCCAGTATGGGCAGCAATTGAATTGTTAAACTATATTTTCACCCCGTGTGTACCATTTATTCTGATTCTGATGCTCAATATTTTAACAGTCAGACACATTCTCGTGACCATCAGAATTCGCAAGAGACTTCGGGACCGGGTCAGTGGGGAGAGTCCCAGTGATCCAGAGACAATGAACAGAAGAAAATCAATCACTTCACTTTTTATGATATCGGGGAATGTTATCCTTCCATGGGTTCTGTTCCTGGTGTCTACGATTTATGCCAGAATTGGTCTGCTGGGCCTGATTGATTCTGATGTTCCATCACCTATTGTCGACCACCTTGCGGTTATGCTTCAGCTCCTGAGTTGCTGCACAAACACTTTTATTTACGCTGTGACCCAGAGTAAGTTTAGAGAGGAACTGAAGAATGGGGTGAAATATCCCTTCACTGTACTTTCTAAGATTATAAAATAATGAGGAAAATGGAAGATTTTTACATATAGAACACATGTGAACCCAGCCTCTCTCCACTCAGTCTCTGTAATCACATTGTTTTAAAGACAAACTGAGATGATATGATTGAGTTTGCATTTAATTTAAGGTACCTTTTGTAAATGTAGAACAACTGCCATATGCAGAAATTCCTTTACGCTAATCATACATATGGAATACAATTAAACTAATATGCAACATGTCCCCTGATCACTCCCCATGTCTCTGTTTTATTGGATAAACCTACAGCTTCCCACTTTATTTCTCTCAGCATCCTCCACAGTGGACATCGAGGTATTTGGCAATCGCTCATTACGAGCATCAATCCCAGTTGCCCCATCCTAATCTTTTACTGAATTTCCCACTCAGTGCACCCGCTGAGGGCTAATCTTCCAATATCTTTATCATCCAACTCACCCCTCCCACGATAGTCTCAGCCAGTGGATCAGCTCTCACCATCCCGCTACACATCTCCCACCAGAATATCAAGGCACTTTCCATCCATGATGTTATTGTGGATGATTTCATTGACATCCTGGCCTAACACATTCCCTCGTGTTCACTATGGAGAAGAATGATGTAGGTGTAGAGAGCAGGGAGGGGGATTGTGATATACTTAAACAAATCAGCATTGAAAGAGAGGAAGTAGTAGATGTTTTAGCAGGCTTAAAACTGGATAAATCCCCAGACCCAGATGAGATGTATCCCAGGCTGTTATTTGAAGCAAGGGAGGAGATAGCAGGGGCTCTGACACAAATTTTCAAATCCTCTCTGACCATAGGAGAGGTACCAGAGGATTGGGGGACAGCGAGTGTGGTACCATTATTCAAGATGGGTAGCAGGGACAAACCAGGTAATTAAAGGGCAGTGAGTATAACATCAGTTGGAGGGAAACTATTGGAAAAAAATTCTGAGGGGCAGGATTAATCTGCACTTGGAAAGGCAGGGATTAATCAGGGCTAGTCAGCATGGCTTTGTCAGGGGGAGATTGTGTCTTACAAACTTAATTACATTTTTTGAGGATGTGACTTGCTGTGTAGATGAGGGTAAGGCCGTAGTCTACATGCACTTCAGTAAGGCTTTTGCTCGGTTCCGCATGGGAGATTAGTTAAGAAGATAAGAGCCCATGGGATCCAGGGTAATTTGGCAAATTGGATCCAAAATTGGCTTAGTGGCAGGAGGCAGAGGGTAATGGTCTAGGATTGCTTTTGCAAGTAGAAGCCTGTGACCAGTGGTGTTCCACAGGAATCGGTGCTGGGACCCTTGCTGTTTGCAGTGTACATTAATGATTTAGACGTGAATATCGGAAGTATGATCAGTAAGTTTGCATATGACAAGAAAATTGGTGGTGTCGTAAATCGTAAGGAGGAAAGCCTTAGATTACAGGATGATATAGATGGGCTGGTAAGATGGCTGGAGCAGTGGCAAATGGAATTGAATCCTGAGAACTGTGAGGTGATGCATTTTTGGGGAACTGACAAAGCAAGGGAACATACAATGGATGGTCGGACTCTAGGAAGTACAGAGGGGTCAGAGGGACCTTGGTGTACTTGTCTATAGATCACTGGAGGCAGCAGCACAGGTAGATAAGGTGGTTAGGAAGGCATATGGGATACTTGCCTTTATTAGCTGAGGCATAGAATTTCAGAGCAGGGAGGTTATGATGGAGCTGTATAAAGCATTAGTTAGGCCACAGCTGGAGTACTGTGTACACTTCTGGTTGCCACACGATAGGAAGGATGTGATTGCACTGGAGAGGGTGCAGAGGATATTTACCAGGATGTTGCTTGGGCTGGAGCATTTCAGCTATGAAGAGTGACTGGATAGGCTGGGGTTGTTTCCCTTAGAACAGGGAAAGCTGAGGGGCGACCTGATTGAGGTATACAAAATTATGAGGGGCATTGATAGGATAGATGGGAAGAAACTTTTTCCCTTAGCGGAAGGATCAATAACCAGGAGGCATAGATTTAAGTTAGGAGCAGGAGGTTTCGAGGGGAGTAGAGAAAAACTTTTTTCACCCAGAGGGTGGTTGGAATCTGGAACACACTGCCTGAAGAGGTGGTAGAGGCAGGAACCATCAAAACATTTAAGAAATATTGAGAAGATCACTTGAAATGCCAAAGCATATCAGGCAACAGGCCACGTGATGGAAAATGGGATTAGAATAGATGGGTGCTTAAACAGACAAAATGGACCGAAGGGCCTGTTTCTGTGCTGTATAACTCGATGACTCTAAATGAAGCCTCCCCACCTTGCTATACCTTCCACCACAATCCCCATTGAGATTGACGTGGTGGCAGTGTGGCACTTTTCACCAGATCACACCTTGGCCTGACCCCTACTCCTCTTGCACTTTCTTCTCCTTTCACCAACTCCCGTTGCTCCACCCCTCTCACCTCTCAATCAAAATCCTCGTTCTCTACAGTCCTCCCATGGACGATGAAAATATTCTCACTGAGCTATTTTCATTGCTTTGCTCCCTCAGCCTCTGCACTGAATGACTGTTGGATCCCATTAGTTGCACAAAGAGAGACGAAGTCCAACTGTAGCTTTAAGAAACTTTATTGCAGTACTTAATTGTTACATCTTCAGAAAACTTAACAATGAACTGAACTAAACTGCAGTAACCTAAAACTAAAAGCAACACACACACTGAGCTAACACTGAACTCACCCACTTTTCACGCCAAATCTAGCCTTATTATAGTTATTCATACAAATCAGTAACACCTACTCTTTGTTCCCAATTGGTCTACAATCTTCTGGAGTTTCTTGGTGTCAGGGCCTGATTAGGGTACTGCCTTGTCAATTTATTTTAACTTCTTACTCCAGTTTCCCATCCCCCTATCTCCTTGTGAACCGTTAGGCTGATTGTTGTACAATAGGCTACTATTAAGCAGCCTGCAGCTGCCCCGTTAGTTTCTGCTTGTTAGTCTACTTCTACTGATAAGCTGCCTCTGCAGCCCTGAAGTTATGAAGTCATTTCTGATAAGCTGTTTCTGCAGCTCTGAGGTTAGTTTGTTAGTAGTACATAATTGATTAATTATTTCACCTTAAATGTCCCCATATTATTCTGTCCCCACAGTCCCCCCTTTGATTCTTCAAACACTTTTAAGAATCATTCTCTTGATCCCACCTAGGTGCCTTTAATGGTCTCTACTTGTCTAGAAACAGCTTTCAACACCCAGAGGGGTCACACTCAATACTTTGCTTGCTTGTGGCACAAGAGGGGCCCGCGGGAGCTCTTTAAAGGCATAAGTTTTGCAGGGGCTTCAATTACTTGTTTACAACAGCACTTAATAAACAAAAACATAAAAGGTAGTGCACTTGTACAATTACAATTTCATTTAAGCATCACTACTACATAATTGATTGTACAAACATAATACAATTTCATTCTTAAAGTATATTGATCATTCATTAATTCATTTTAAGTATATATGAAAAGGTTATACAATCACCCTTTTATGGCATAACTATTTGTCTCTCCTTTTATAGAGCAAGTTCGAACACTAATTGCTTTTCGGGTAGCTGTCCAATCTGTATTCATATATCCTCTTCCATCGCCTAATTAATTTCTTAAGTTGCCAAATTAAGTATGTCACATCTAACACTGTGTGTCCATCGTCCTTCGTAGATGGAAGGATGCCAACCATATATTTAATTTCTTTAAAATTATATGAAGGGGTTTGATATTTCCACATGTGGGGGAAACCAAAATTAGGGGCCATAAATATAAGGTAATCACTAATAAATCTAATAGGGAATTCAGGAAAAACTTCTTTATTCAGCGTGGTTCGAATGTGGAACTTGCAACCATAAGGAGAAGTTGAGTCGAATAGTATAGAGGCCTTTAAGGGGAAACTAGATAAGCATATGAAGGAGAAAGGAATAGAAGGATATCCAGGTAGGGTGAGAGGAGGCTCGTATGGAACATAAACATCGACCTAGACCCGTTGGTCTATTTCTGTGTTGTAAATGCTTTTTAAAATTAGATTTGAGTTATCTGAGGTTTTCCTGAGCAAATGTCTTTGCATTGAGCCGGTGGGAGCATTGACTTGTCTGAATGTGCTCTGTTACGTTCCAAGGACAGAGAGATAATGACCGTTGAGATTGTGAGAGTGATAAACAGCTGTGCTCACTGTCAGTTTGTTTTGCGTACAGAATATACCTGCTGAAAGGAGAATGTTAGTAATTTTTTTTCCATTCGTTGCACCTTGCTCATTGTGAAATGGTAGGAGAAACAGCTGGAAAAGTGGTAGGAAGTTCATTTCTAAAAGAAACTTATTAGGCCCGTCTTGCATCCAACAAGATTGGCATCTTCTAACCTTTCTCCCTTCATTGCTTCTATTGGATTGTCTGCTGGTCCACAGAGAGGGAAAAATTAGATGTGTTTTTTTATTATTCTCCCCAGTTTATCTTTTTGTTCCTTTCTGAATTAGCTAGAGGAAATGTAATCCGACTACAGATGATTAGAGTGCATCTCCTTCTAAGTCTCTGGTTTCTTTTTGTCTCCTACAAATTCTGCCAAGACTTTTAGAAAAGTACAATTATAAGCCCCAGGGATAAGGTAAAGTGGGTGATCAAATTCTGGGCAAATCAGTGGTGGGATGAAAAATCTGTCACTTCTTTGTTTGTTTTTAACCAGAGGATAGTGGAAGTAAATGATGGCTCAGCATTCAGGAGCTTCCCCAGAGTTAGAAATAGTTACTGAACCAAATATAAAATATACTTATGTAGTGTAGTAGTAATGATACTGGACTAATCCTATGAACACAAGTTCAAATTTTGTTTCGGAGGACCGGGGACTGCTGGGTAGGGGAAAACTATTTATTTGGGCAGTTTTAAAATCTTTGTCTTTTGCGAGGAGCAGCCTTGATAGAACGGGGTGCGGAGCGGACTTTCAGCTGAGCGGTCAATTTCAGTAAGTTACAAGTTAATCCCTTTTTTGTTTCGGAGGACCGGGGACTGCTGGGTAGGGGAAAACTATTTATTTGGGCAGTTTTAAAATCTTTGTCTTTTGCGAGGAGCAGCCTTGATAGAACGGGGTGCGGAGCGGACTTTCAGCTGAGCGGTCAATTTCAGTAAGTTACAAGTTAATCCCTTTTTTGTTTCGGAGGACCGGGGACTGCTGGGTAGGGGAAAACTATTTATTTGGGCAGTTTTAAAATCTTTGTCTTTTGCGAGGAGCAGCCTTGATAGAACGGGGTGCGGAGCGGACTTTCAGCTGAGCGGTCAATTTCAGTAAGTTACAAGTTAATCCCTTTTTTGTTTCGGAGGACCGGGGACTGCTGGGTAGGGGAAAACTATTTATTTGGGCAGTTTTAAAATCTTTGTCTTTTGCGAGGAGCAGCCTTGATAGAACGGGGTGCGGAGCGGACTTTCAGCTGAGCGGTCAATTTCAGTAAGTTTTGGTTTCCTGGATAATTGGGGCTCTTTCTGGGGTAGGTGGGACCTCTACAAACAGGATGGTCTTCACCTGAATCAGAGGGGTACCAATATCCTGGGGGGGAGATTTGTTAGTGCTCTTCGGGGGGGTTTAAACTAAATCAGCAGGGGAATGGGAACCTAAATTGCAGTGCCAGTGTACAGGCTGTTGAGAGTAGTGAGGTAGGGGATAAGGTTACAGGGACGCAAGAGGGCACTGGCAAGCAAGAACTTGGTTTAAAGTGTGTCTACTTCAACGCCAGGAGCATCCGGAATAAGGTGGGTGAGCTTGCAGCATGGGTTGGTACCTGGGATCCTGATGTTGTGGCCATTTCGGAGACATGGGTAGAGCAGGGGCAGGAATGGATGTTGCAGGTTCCGGGATTTAGATGTTTCAGAAAGAACAGAGAAGAGGGTAAAAGAGGGGGGGGTGTGGCATTGTTAATCAAGGAAAGTATTACAGCGGCAGAAAGGACGTTTGAGGACTCGTCTACTGAGGTAGTATGGGCCGAGGTTAGAAACAGGAGAGGAGAGGTCACCCTGTTGGGAGTTTTCTATAGACCTCCGAATAGTTCCAGAGATGTAGAGGAAAGGATAGCGAAGATGATTCTCGACAGGAGCGAGAGTAACAGGGTAGTGGTTATGGGGGACTTTAACTTTCCAAATATTGACTGGAAATACTATAGTTCGAGTACTTTAGATGGGTCTGTTTTTGTCCAGTGTGTGCAGGAGGGTTTTCTGACACAGTATGTGGACAGGCCAACCAGGGGCGATGCCACATTGGATTTGGTACTGGGTAATGAACCCGGCCAGGTGTTCGATTTAGATGTAGGTGAGCACTTTGGAGATAGTGATCACAATTCGGTTAGGTTTACCTTAGCGATGGGCAGGGACAGGTATATACCGCAGGGCAAGAATTATAGCTGGGGGAAAGGAAATTATGACGCGATTAGGCAAGATTTAGGATGTGTAGGATGGGGAAGGAAACTGCAGGGGATGGGCACAAACGAAATGTGGAG
The DNA here is from genome assembly GCF_036365525.1 of Heterodontus francisci. Lineage (NCBI taxonomy): Eukaryota > Metazoa > Chordata > Chondrichthyes > Heterodontiformes > Heterodontidae > Heterodontus > Heterodontus francisci. The sequence continues at coordinate 24,232,132 of NC_090410.1, read as the reverse complement.
CTTATTCAAGGAGCAGCTAATGCGTGTCCTTGATAAGTATGTACCTGTCAGGCAGGGAGGAAGTTGTCGAGCAAGGGAGCCGTGGTTTACTCAAGAAGTTGAAGCGCTTGTCAAGAGGAAGAGGGCGGCTTATGTTAGGATGAGACGTGAAGGCTCAGTTAGGGCGCTTGAGAGTTGCAAGCTAGCCAGGAAGGATCTAAAGGGAGGGCTAAGAAGAGCAAGGAGAGGACACGAGAAGTCATTGGCGGATAGGATCAAAGAAAACCCTAAGGCTTTCTATAGGTATATCAGGAATAAACGAATGATAAGAGTTAGAACAGGGCCAATCAAGGATAGTAGTGGGAAGTTGTGTGCGGAATCAGAGGAGATAGGGGAAGCGTTAAATGAATATTTTTCGTCAGTATTTACAGTAGAGAAAGAAAATGTTGCCGAGGAGATTACTGAGATACAGCCTACTAGGCTAGATGGGATTGAGATTCACAAGGAGGAGGTGTTAGCAATTTTGGAAAGAGTGAAAATAGATAAGTCCCCTGGGCCAGATGGGATTTATCCTAGGATTCTCTGGGAAGCCAGGGAGGAGATTGCAGAGCCGTTGTTGTTGATCTTTAAGTCGTCATTGTCGACAGGAGTAGTGCCGGAGGACTGGAGGATAGCAAATGTTGTCCCCTTGTTCAAGAAGGGGAGTAGAGACAGCCCTGGTAATTATAGACCTGTGAGCCTTACTTCGGTTGTGGGTAAAATGTTGGAAAAGGTTATAAGAGACAGGATTTATAATCATCTTGAAAAGAATAAGTTCATTTGCGATAGTCAGCACGGTTTTGTGAAAGGTAGGTCGTGCCTCACAAACCTTATTGAGTTTTTCGAGAAGGTGACCAAACAGGTGGATGAGGGTAAAGCCGTGGATGTGGTGTATATGGATTTCAGTAAGGCGTTTGATAAGGTTCCCCACGGTAGGCTATTGCAGAAAATACGCAAGTATGGGGTTGAAGGTGATTTAGAGCTTTGGATCAGAAATTGGCTAGCTGAAAGAAGACAGAGGGTGGTGGTTGATGGCAAATGTTCATCCTGGAGTTTAGTTACTAGTGGTGTACCGCAAGGTTCTGTTTTGGGGCCACTGCTGTTTGTCATTTTTATAAACGACCTGGATGAGGGTGTAGAAGGGTGGGTTAGTAAATTTGCGGATGACACGAAGGTCGGTGGAGTTGTGGATAGTGTCGAAGGGTGTTGTAGGGTACAGAGGGACATAGATAGGCTGCAGAGCTGGGCTGAGAGATGGCAAATGGAGTTTAATGCGGAGAAGTGTGAGGTGATTCACTTTGGAAGGAGTAACAGCAATGCAGAGTACTGGGCTAATGGGAAGATTCTTGGTAGTGTAGATGAGCAGAGAGATCTTGGTATCCAGGTACATAAATCCCTGAAAGTTGCTACCCAGGTTAATAGGGCTGTTAAGAAGGCATATGGTGTGTTAGCCTTTATTAGTAGGGGGATCGAGTTTCAGAGCCACGGGGTCATGATGCAGCTGTACAAAACTCTGGTGAGGCCGCACCTGGAGTATTGCGTGCAGTTCTGGTCACCGCATTATAGGAAGGATGTCGAAGCTTTGGAAAGGGTGCAGAGGAGATTTACTAGGATGTTGCCTGGTATAGAGGGAAGGTCTTACAAGGAAAGGCTGAGGGGCTTGAGGTTGTTTTCGTTAGAGAAGGAGGAGGAGAGGTGACTTAATAGAGACATATAAGATAATCAGAGGGTTAGATAGGGTGGATAGTGAGAGTCTTTTTCCTCGGATGAGGATGGCAAACACGAGGGGACATAGCTTTAAGTTGAGGGGTGAAAGATATAGGACAGATGTCAGAGGTAGTTTCTTTACGCAGAGAGTAGTAGGGGCGTGGAACGCCCTGCCTGCAACAGTAGTAGACTCGCCAACTTTAAGGGCATTTAAGTGGTCATTGGATAGACATATGGATGTAAATGGAATAGTGTAGGTCAGATGATCGGCGCAACATCGAGGGCCGAAGGGCCTGTACTGCGCTGTAATATTCTAATTCTAATTCTAATTCTAACACCATGACACCCAAAACCACTATCAGGACATGGGAGATAATTCTAAACCAGGGGTGTATCTGCACGTCTGACCCCCAGTTCCATAAATCCTCCCACCAGGTAGAATCATTTATCTCGTCAATCTCATCTTGTAGCATCTTTGACTGTTGTTCCAGATTGTAGTACACTACAGCAATGACTTCTGGCTGCTGTCTCTCTTTACCCAAGCGTGTGGGCAATGGCTGAATAGTATATTCATATTCCCGGAGGTAATTTATCAAGTCCTCCTGAATACCTTCTGTCACAGTTATCATTTCTGTCTTTTGTTTATGTATCTGTACCAACTCCACCTTCCCTACTCTGATTGGTATTTGTGGGTTGAACCAAAATGTACTGTTGCTCACCGGACAAGTCCGTTTATGTCCATACTGGTACTCCTTCGCTGTGGTGGTTAAGCAATATCTCCTCTTTCCCATATAGGCCACATGGGTTAGCCCTGACAATGCTTTCCTAGTCTCCATGGTGCAATTTACAGTGGCATTAAATCCACATTTTGATTCTGCCATTTTATATATGAGGACATATGACCACCTGGTTTTCCAGACTATACTCAGACAATGTTGTTCCAATTACCTCTTTTTTCCAATTTCCATAACATTTCCATAACATAGGGTAATATATCATAGTATTTTATGTAATCTTTTCCCCTTATCACCCCTATATTTTCTACTTCATGCAATTGCATCCCTAACTTATCTCTCAGAATTACAGGTATTCCCAACACTACTCCAATACTCATAGATCCTGTATTTACACATTCCTGACCTTTCCATACCTTAAGTTTTCTGAGTTGGCACCTGGTAATTTTATTATTTGTGTGACTAGCTAAGTATTCCAACTGGGTGTCATTGATCCAAACTGGTACATGTCCCGCATCAATTTGCCTCCAGTCTGAGATATTTAATATTACCGGTACCAACTCAAGCTTTATATTGTCATATACAATTGTATTAGTTTTTATTATCGCAAGTCCATTTTCTGGTCCTGCAGTTAAGGCAGGGCAAGGGAGATCAGTCACTTGTGGCTGTTGGGTCGTAACCTTACTTGTCGTTAATTCGGATGTGAGGGTAACCGTGGGGTTTGGTGCTTCTTGTCTGTTTAATCTCACAAACTGGAATCGGAACTGTCCTTTTTTTATCTTAGAGCTTTAATATCTTGCGCTTGGGGGAGTTCAAGGATTGTCTGCAGTCACTTTTGCTTTGTCTCATGCTTTCCCTGTGTTATTACTATTCTCAAATAAGAAACCTTTTCCTTCATTATCTGTGCCTTTTTCAGCTTAACTTTCACTCTGACCTTCTGGAGGAAGGTGGAATATCGATGGATTATTATAAAATCCCTGGGAGAGACATGTCCAGGTGAACTGTTGTATGTGGAACGTAAACGTAAAGAACCCATTGCGAAATATCCAACACAGTAAACCACTTAGACTGTTTTGTTTTTTATTTTCTAAAACTTTGATTGTCCTCTTAAATATCAGATAAATTTCCTTGAGTGCTTTAAATAACCACTCATATCAATTACATTTTGTTTATTGATTCTAATTTCTTATGCCCAGACTTGGTGGTATTTTTTTGTACATTAAAGACAGAAGTGCTTGCAACTATCTCTCCTTCTCAAGCACTTTGTCTCATTGATAAAGATGCTGTGACATTTGATGTCTGCAATTAAGTTCTTAAATTCTCAAAGCTGCTGGATCTCTTGCTGTGGCATCAGTTCTCGTGTGGCCTTGCAACCTGCCGGCAACTGCTTTAAAAAAAGAATCCATTGTGGTTCTGCCCCTGAGCCCCATTAGTTAATTTGTCCACTTATATCTGTTCTCAACTGCGTCACTTTACGTAACCTTTTTTCTGATCGAAAAGAACTACTCTATTTTAAACTTTTTTCAATCCTTTTGGTATCCTTAGTGTTTGAAAACAACAAAATCATTAGTAACATCATCAACTTCAAAGGAAAGCATCTCCATCAGGAAAGACAGCATTTTAGATTAAACTGCAATTGTTTTCAAATTTTTAGCATCTTTTCTAAGAGGTTTCTAATGCCAGGATTTTTTTATAACAAAAATAATTCCAAATTCTAATTCACTGCAATAAATATTTAAAAATCAAAACTGCCAATGTTATATGAATGAGTCTTGTGTCCGAAACTGAAGACTCCTCCAAAACTTAACATAATAAACTTGAAAGTTCATTGTGGCCACAAATGAAATTTCCAGTTTTTCAACTTAACAGGTCAATTAACCTTAACCGTATAAACTTAACTCAGACTTATTAACTTATAATACTTATTAACTACACACAGAACAGAATAGCACGTGCTTTTTTTTTAAGATGGTAAATTACGTCATTTTTCTTGTTCTTTCTTCAGGTGCCTTTTCAAATGACTGTAATAAAACCAAAAACTAAAGAAAAAGTTATTTAACATTCTTAACACAAAAGATTTAACACCAACTCCTTACACAAACTTTAAACAGGATTTCTTTCCGAAATCTCCTTTGTTTCTCCTTCTCTCCCTTAAACCAATATCCAATTCCTGACATTTGCTTCTTAAACACAGTCAGTAAAACATGTCTTCAAGTTTAGACTGCAAAATAAAGCAAAAGCAGAGTTTCTAATTAAAGCAGTGTTTTAAACTACAACTTGGATTTTTGCCAGACATCTTCAGACCTTCAAGGCTGAAGCTTATCTCTTCGAAAATTCTTCATTGCCTTTTCACAGTTGCAAAACCAACTTTTAAAGTAAAAATAAAACTTTAACTTAAAATATAATTCAATTTTATATCCGATTACTGGGTGCACCATATTAAATTCAAATCAATACACTCAACAATCACTTTTCTCACCCATTCAATTCCAAACAACTTAATAGACCCATGCTTTCAACATTAAAGCCAGACAACAAAGAGTAAACGACAGTCAGTTTGACAGAACACAAGCTGTACAGACCACAAGCTGTACATCCCAGGGACATTCAATTCATTCGTGAAAGCTTCCAACATTCACACATTCAAATCAAAGACACAGTAACTTGTTTTTACTCTAAAACATAGTCCTTTATGTCACTCTGCCATAAACTTTGTCATGGAGCCCTGTGGCCTTTATCGGCAAAGGACCATTGGGTCCATTCTTTATCCTTACCCAAACTCTCTTTATATCTTCCAGGGACCACTGTCCCATGGAGGTGCCAAATTTTTGCCCAATTTCGGTGTATGTTTTAGCCAAATAAAATTGTTTTTCTCTATATTCTTTTAACTGCCGTAGTATTTCATCTTCGGGAACGTGAGGTGGGGCCCGCCCCCTTTGATGGTAATTGGTAACTGTCGGTTGCCTTCGTTGGTCATTTTATCAATGCCGTAAGGTCGGTATAACCAGGTCGGTATATCCCGTCAAATACCGCCGAATATGAACTCAAGCCGGGGCTTCCTCCGCGAAGCCCGTGGGGCTTTATAGTCGGGTCGGTATTACGCCAAATACCGTCGAATCAGGCGCCTGTACAGGGGGTTTCCGTTTTCCCCCGAGGTCTCGAGTCGCGGAACAGGAAGGTTTGGGATCACGTGGTGGAGTACTGAGCTTAGACAATGGCCAAAGACTTTTTTTAAAAACAAAGAGGAGTCCTTACCTTCGGGGCCCGATAAAGGTCCGATGTCCAGTGCTTTGGTCTTTATCCTCCAGCGATCCTGCCGACTACGCCAAGTTGTTGGATCCCATTAATTGCACAAAGAGAGACAAAGTCCGAGTGTAGCTTTACGAAACTTTATTGCAGTATTTAATTGTTACATCTTCAGAAAACTTAACAATGAACTGAACTAAAACTAAAAGCAACACACACACTAAACTAACCCTGAACTAATCTAAAACTAAAAGCAACACACACACTAAACTAACTCTGAACTAATCTAAAACTAAAAGCAACACACACACTAAACTAACTCTGAACTAATCTAAAACTAAAAGCAACACATACACTAAACTAACCCTGAACTAATCTAAAACTAAAAGCAACACACACACTAAACTAACCCTGAACTAATCTAAAACTAAAAACAACACACACACTAAACTAACCCTGAACTAATCTAAAACTAAAAGCAACACACACACTAAACTAACCCCCCTTTCGTGCCAAATCGAGCCTTATTATAGTTATTCATACAAATCAGTAACATCTACTCTTTGTTCCCAAATGGTCTACAAACTTCTGCAGTTTCTTGGTGTCAGGGCCTGATTGTTGGACTGCCTTGTCACCTTCTCCTCTAGCAGTTTCTCATCCCCCTATCTCCTTGGACCGTTAGGCTGATTGTTGTACAATAGGCTACTATTAGGCAGTCTGCAGCCGTCCTGTTAGTTTCTGCTTGTTAGTCTACTTCTACTGATAAGCTGCCTCTGCAGCCCTGAAGTTATGAAGTCATTTCTGATAAGCTGGCTCTGCAGCTCCGAGGTTAGTTTGTTAGTAGTACATAATTGATTAGTTCACTTTAAATGTCCCCAGTAGTTCTGTTCCCACAGGTTACTGAGTTTGGATGATCAGCCATGATCGTATTGAATGGCGGAGCAGGCTCGAAGGGCCGAATGGCCTGCTCCTGCTCCTATTTTTATACGTTTCTTTGTGGCCATCAGGCCTACTGCCAGGCTACCACCTGCAGATGTCACCATTAAAGGAGCCTTCTCAGTCTAGGTGAAGCTGGTATGTGATCACCGCAGATGCATGCAGCGAATGTGTGACCGCTTCTCAAGTAGCTGCCATGATACCTGGGACATGCGCTAGTCCCGGCTGTCACCGCTGTTCACTGAACTGGCTCAGATGGAGGGGTGGCTTCTTGGAGATAAGGGCTATCCTTTGCAGACATAGCTCCCCGTACTAGAGAGACTCCACCACTCCTGCAGAGGAGAGATACAACGCCAGACACTGAGCTACATGAGACATCATTGAACAGGAGTTCGACATGCTGAAAGAGCACCTCCAATGCCTGTATGGATAGGGTGATGCCCTGTATGGATAGGGTGATGCCTGTATGGATCGGGTGATGCCTGTATGGATAGGGTGATGCCCTGTACTATGGGCAGAAAAGGCCAGCTCCTTTCTTTGCTCTTCTGCACAACTATGCATCCTATAGAGGCCAGGCCTGGCATGATGAGGAGAGACGTCAACAGGATTCCTCCTCGGACTATGAGGATGCTGAGGACCTACAACAGGAAAGACGCATGGGAAGGCAGATGGCACCCAGGCTTCGCATGCAGGGCTAGCAGTGAGCTAGGGATGTAAGGAAGTGGCTTATCAGATAAAGGCTCTCTGTTCCCTAGGAACCAACATGAGCTCTGCAAGCCACACATCTCACACAGCCTCGCTCACCTGCTGTGCACCAGTCCACATCTGCAGCATCCCTGTGTAAACCATTAGAGGCAGCAGCTGACTGAGCCAATGACCATGTCACTGTATCCGTGGAGACGCTCACGAGTAATGGTGGCACAGCAATGATGTTATTGCATATGTTGGCTCTCCTGAAGGGCGAACAGTGCAAACGGATTTGACATTGGTGCTACATGCTGGCACACATCATTCACACAGAGAAAAAGACACACAAGTTGGTGAGGAACATTTAGTGAAAGACGTATTTACATTGCTGTGATACCCGTGCATTCCCATTCATGTCAGTGTGTTCTCTGTAAACCTCTGTAATACCTTTTATGGTCTATTTAAGTCTCACATCCTGGAATGTGTAGAATGAAGATATTTCACCCAGGTGCAGCATGTCGACAAGAAGGAGTGTTACACTTTAGTGGGACAAAAGAATCGCATCTTGATAGGACACTGGGACACAGCAGGGTTAGTATGTGGCAGCAAAGTGGAAGGTTCAGGGGTCACTCAGCAGGTCAGGCAGCATCTGTGGAGGAAGAAGCAGAGTCAACTTTCAGGTCTGTGAACTTGAACAAGTTAACTCTGCTTCTCTCTCCACAGATGCTGCCTGACCTGCTGGATTTCTGCAGCACTTTCTGCTTTGCTGCCAGAATGACAGCAGCCCCACTCTACAGCCGTCAGGTAAGTATTTCTTTGCCAGCTGTCAGGAAGCAGGTGCTGGGCTGCTTAAAACAGGGCACAGCACATGCTGTTCAACTGTCAAACATTCTCACTGAGCTGAATGTCCCACCTCTCCCCATGTAATAAAGAAGAAAGAACAAAGAACAGTTCAGCACAGCAACAGGCCATTCGGCCCTCTAAGCCTGCGCCGATCTTGATGCCTCTCAAAACTAAAACCTTCTGCACTTCCGGGGTCCGTATCCCTCTATTCCCATCCTATTCATGTATTTGTCAAGATGCCTCTTAAACGTCTCTGTGGTACCTGCTTCCACCACCTCCCCCGGCAACAAGTTCCAGGCACTCACCACCCTCTGTGTAAAGAACTTGCCTCGCACATACCCTCTAAACTTTGCCCCTCTCACCTTAAACCTATGTCCCCTAGGAACCGACTCTTCCACCCTGGGAAAAAGCTTCTGACTATCCACTCTGTCCATGTCGCTTATAACTTTGTAAACCTCTATCATGTCGCCCCTCCACCTCCGTCGTTCCAGTGAAAACAATCCGTGTCTATCCAACCTCTCCTCATAGCTAATGCCCTCCAGACAATAGTATGGGAAGGGCGGCTTGGCGCAGTGATTCTAATGAGACCCCGCATGTAATATCGCAGGGGCTCGGCGGTGTCCACTAAATGTGGATGTTGCGCTGAGTTGAAAGGGTGCCTCCATGCAGCGCTGCACCCGAGTAAAATCCAGCCCACTGTGTTTTGAGATCCCCTTTTTGTGAGCACACCAGTTGTTCTCAGATTTTAAGAAGAAAAAATGAAATTTATTAAACCTTAATCTTAAACTCTAATACGGTTCACACCTACGGATATCCGATGCACCCATGCTAGCATGCACACGCAATATACACATGCAGATAGGGACAAAAAAGAGAAGAAAAGATAAGGTGGAACAGTTTGAGGCAATATCTTGTTAGGGTGCTTCGAGCTCACAGCTTAGTCCTTTTGTAAGTAGTCTTGCTTTTGTTGGGGCCCAGTGTTCTTATTAAACATTATTCATGCAGGAGACCTTTCTCTCTTTGAGTTTCATGTGTTTTCACAAGATTCAGTTCTGTCGGAAGGAGTTGGAAGCAGGCAGACAGGAGAGGGGTCTGCTTCAGTTCCATGAGCACATGGCGTTCTGAGCTCAAATCCTTTGTTGAAAGTTCAAATTCTCTGCAACAGCCAGGCAGTCATGTGATTAAAACTGGTCTGACCACTTCTTCTGTGTATTGGGGAACCGGCGCCTGGGTCCTCATTGTTCCAACACTGCTAGTACTATGCAAATGTCCTTCCAGTCAGGTGGGGGGCTTGCCTGACACCTCCACACCCAGAAGAATGAAATGCGATTTGAGGAAAAACAGCGCCTTTCTCGCATTAATTTCCATTCATTCACCAATCCTAAAGCTTATTCAAAATGCTCTGTTCTGAGTGCCAAGGCTGCTTCAATTTTCTCTTATTTCCTCAGGAGAGTTAGTAGGGGGGCAGGTCTATCTGAACTCCCTGATTCATGCCATGACTTTTGGCTTCAGGTGATGGGTGGTTCCCTTTTCCTCTAACTGTGGTGGAGGAGTCTCTGTTAATCTACCCTTTGTTCTCTGGGACACTTGTACCTGCAGGTATTTGTGCAGACTTGGCTGCACTGTCCTGTACCACTTTGACTTAGGTGAAGCATCACCATCACGGTTTCTGTACCCCCTGGAGGTTTCTCTTTGTCTCTGCAGGTTCCAGCTGCTGTTCGCAATTCTGGTGGGGTGCTTCTAGAGTCTGCATTCACATAGCAGGATATGGGGTGCAACGTTTCACATTTTCAGGATTGGTTGAACAGACGGTAGGGGTTTTCATCCAGGATTCTTCCCGGACTTCCTTTAACCTGCCTTCTTGGTTGCTTTTTCCCATTCTCTTTCTAATCTTTTGCGAGCCGTGTGCCTGCCTGTCCCCTTTTGTTCTCGGTGGGGGTCCCTCACAGATCACCAACGCTCTGCTGGAGGGTCCTCCTAACACCGGTACAGGACTTCGGATTGCAGGTTTCACTGTAGGTTGGGGATTCCCCTCAATCTGGCACATGTGGCAACTCCTGCAGTACTCCACCACATTTTTGTGGGGTTTTTCCCAGTCAAACTGCTTTCTTATGTGGGCTTATGGTCTTTCGTACACCAACATGTACAGCCACTGTTGTCTCATTGGTCCTTCATAATATTTCTCCCCGGTTCCTCTGTGACACTAACTGGTGAACTACAATCCACTCCTTGCTCTCAGGTCTGTGCAGAGAATTCTATTTCTTTATCAGTACCTCATTCTTTAAATAGTGGCAATCAGGGACTCCCTCTGCTTCACTTTCAGACTGGGCAGCCTGTGCTAACTCTCAGAATACTTGGTCGGCTTGCTGAGCCTCAGCGGGGGAAAATCGATTTAGTTAATTCCCTGGGTCTCCTAACTTTCCAAAGAAAGTCGTGGATAGGCAGACTTCATGGTCATCTGCCTGCGGTGCCAATGCAGTCTCCTCTGGATGGGTTGGTTTGATCAGGACCTGACCCATTTCATATTCAGGGGCTCTGCAGGGGACTGTCTCCTGCCACTGCACTGTCTCTCTGACCTCCTGCAGTCTTTCTTTCACTACAGGGGGCGCTATCTCAATCACGCCTGCCAGCTCATGACTGAGGAGCAGGTCAACCCGGTCCACAGGCATACTAGGGATCCCTAGGGTCACCAGTCCCAAAACTAGGTCGCACTCCAGGTGCACCAGGTGTACAGGTACAGACATACACTGCCCTCCAATACCATTTACCACCATTTTGGTGTTCCCAGTACTCTCTGGTAGAAACGTGAGGCCTTTTCCCAGTAAATGGGATATGCTGGCCCCTGTGTCCGTGAGAATTACTATGGGCTTGCTTCTCCCACTTGAGGGATATGGTGCTGCCTTCCTGCTCTTTCTCTGCCATTTGGTCACCCATTCCCTTTCTCCCTCAGCAATCCTAATCTGCGGTGTGACCAATTCGCTAAACGTGCTATCCACGACCTCCTCAGCATCGCGAATGCTCCAAAGTGAGTCCATCCGCAGCTCCAGAGCCATCATGCGGTCTAACAAGAGCTGCAGCTGGACACACTTCCTGCACGTGAAGGAGTCAGGGACATCAGCCATGTCCCTGAGCTCCCACATTGAGCAAGAGGAGCATGTCACGGGTCTGAGATCTCCTGCCATTTTTAATCTTAAGCTTAAACTTAGTTAAATGAAAAAGGAATGAAAAGTTTTTAAACAATCACACGATAAAATTAAAAAAAAAGAGAAATAGAAAAAGCCTTACCTTATCTACACACCACCGAGTCCTTTTTTTTTGGTTAGAGGAGGAGGGAGGGTGGGAGACACTACAGGTGTAGTGTCTCGGGTTCAGAAACGGCCCAAATATATAGGGTTTTACTTACCCAGCAGCCCCCTGGTCTCCGCCGAAAACAAAAGGAAATTAAGTTTACTTTAAACTGACCTTCCCAGCTGCTCACTCGCTCGCACTCTCTGCTCCCGAAAAAGCTGCTGCAATGAAAGGCAAGTTATTTTAAACGGCCCAAATATATAGGGTTTTACTTACCCAGCAGCCCCCTGGTCTCCGCCGAAAACAAAAGGAAATTAAGTTTACTTTAAACTGACCTTCCCAGTTGCTCACTCGCTCACACTCTCTGCTCCCGAAAAAGCTGCTGCAATGAAAGGCAAGTTATTTTAAGTCTTCACAAAGGAGTACACAAATATCATACCAGAAATGTTGGGGAGCACATTGTTTATTGACAGAGAAGAACTGAAGGAAATCTGTATGAACAGAGATATGGTGTTGGGGAAATTGATGGGATTGAAGGCCGATAAATCCCCAGGGTCTGATGGTATGCATCCCAGAGTACTTAGGAAGTGGCTCTGGAAATAGTGGATGCATTGGTGGTCATCTTCCAAGATTCTATAGACTCTGGAACAGTTCCTACAGATTGGAGGGTAGCTAATGTAACCCCACTATTTAAAAGGGAGGTAGAGAGAAAGCAGGGAATTATAGACCAGTCAGCCTGACGCCTGTAGTGGGGAAATTTCTGGAGTCCATTATCAAAGATTTTATAGCAGAGCACTTGGAGAACAAGTGGTAGAATCGGACAGAGTCAGCATGAATTTACGAAATGGAAATCATGCTTGACAAATCTACTAGAATTCTTCGAGAATGTAACTTGTTGAGTTGATGAGGGGGAGCCAGTGGATGTGGTTTATTTGGACATTCAGAAGACTTTCAACAAAGTCCCACATAAGAAATTAGCATGTAAAATTAAGGCGCATGGGATTGGGGGTAGTGTATTGCGATGGATAGAAAATTGGTTGGCAGACAGGAAACAAAGAGTAGGAATAAATGGGTCTTCTTCCGAATGGCAGGCAGTGACTAGTGGGGTACCGCAGGGATCGGTGCCAAGACCCCAGCTATTCACAGAATATATTAATGATTTAGATGAGGGAACCAAATGTAATATCTCCAGATTTGCAGATGACAGAAAACTGGGTGGGAGGGTGAGTTGTGAGGAGGATGCAGAGATGCTTCAGGGTGATTTGGACAAGTTGAGTGAGTGGGCTAATGCATGGCAGATGCAGTATAATGTGGATAAATGTGAGGTTATCCACTTTGGTAGCAAAAACAGGAAGGCAGATTATTATCTGCACGGCTATAAACAGAGATAGGGGACTATGCAGCAAGACCTGGGTGTTCTCGTACATTAGTCGCTGAAGGTAAGCATACAGGTGCAAAAAGGCAAATGGTACGTTGGCCTTTGTAGCGAGAGGATTTGAGTACAGAAGCAAGGATGTCTTGCTGCAATTACACGAGGCCTTGGTGAGGCCACACCTAGAATATTGTGTGCAGTTTTGGTCTCCTTATCTGAGGAAGGATGTTCTTGCTATAGAGGGAGTGCAGCAAAGGTTTACCAGACTGATTCCTGGGATGGCGGGACTGACGTATGAGGAGAGATTGAGTCGGTTTGGATTATATGTGCTGGAGTTCAGAAGAGTGAGCGGGGGATCTCATAGAAACCTATAACATTCTAACAGGACTTGACAGACTGGATGCAGGAAGGATGTTCCTGATAGAGAGGGAGTCCAGAACCAGGGGTCATAGTCTAAGGATACGGGGTAAACAATTCTAGACTGTAATGAGGAGAAATTTCTTCACCCAGAGAGTGGTGAACCTGTGGAATTCTTTACCACAGAAAGCAGTTGAGGCCAAAACATCGTATGTTTTCAAGGAAGAGTTAGATATAGCTCTTGGGTTTAAAGGGATCAAAGGATATGGGGCGAAAGTGGGAACAGGTTACTGAGTTGGATGATCAGCCATGATCATAATGAATGGCGGAGCAGGCTCGAAAGGCCGAATGGCCTACTCCTACTCCTATTTTCTCTGTTTATATGTTTCTAAAGTAATCACCCTAAAAGATCCTGGGTGAATTTCTGGAACCTGAACCAAAATATATCAAAATATCTCAATGTGGTATCAATACACAATCCAGTGAAATTCAGGAAAGTATAGTGATAAATTGTTCATTGATAGTTTTCTCTTGGAGATGGTTGTGCCCTTGTCTATACTGAACAGTGGGAAGATGTATTTTATAACCTGGCCACGATCATGCAGGGGGGAAGCAAAGATCTACAGACATCCTGATCTTTTGATGATACAGCCTGGAATTACAGGAATGGCTTGTGCCTGATGTCACCTGTGGCCTGATCTTTGGACGCTGCAGTGAGTGTAAGTGTGATCAGTTATCTGCAAGGCAACTAGTATGTCGAATGCAGGCTGAAGATGCACTGAAGACTGGATCTCACACATGGTCAGTCACGCTGACAGCACCATTACATGAAATGGTTAATGTAGCACAGGAGAGTGTGAACATATACCAGACCAATAGGCATAGTAAAGTTTTACTCAAATCTCATTAAACTTAATAAAACAGCCAGGACAGTTTTAAACACACTGGGACGTACCAGAGGGAAGGACATTCACTGAGAGAAAGATATAAAAATGGAAACTCAAAATTCACACTGATCCCCCAGAACTGAACTTGAATTATCCACTGTATGGAGAGCAGTAAAAGTGTACTGGAGGATCATTTCAACACAGAAGCTATTGTTTAGATACATGGAAATACATAGAGGAACAGGTATTGACCCATACTTACTGTACAATGCATCATGACATTCACAATATCCTTGATATGTTCTGTACAAACAATGGTTAGAGATATACGACAATGATGAAAGAATCTGCAGAGTTGAACTTAAATACTTGAAAGCTAAGAAAGGTTGTATTGGAAAGAGAGAATTCATCTGATTGATTTGAAATATGCTATTGTATTACAGTTAATGATATTTATTTCTTTGAAGTGATATTAGCTTACATTCATTGTTAATTCGATCGGGATGCATGATTCTTAAATTGTTATTTCTTAAGATAGAAGTATGTGCCAGTTCTAAAGTGATAACCACCTTCTTAATGAAAAACATTAATAGGAGACATGGGTAAGAAAGAGTTACTAAAGTTAGCAGCACAAACACAGACCAGCAGAACTCCCCTTTGTGTCAGAAAATGAGAGAAAGATTTAATTCATTACAAGGGAGGCTGTGAATTCTTATTTAGGATAAGAAGCTGCCTGAGAAAGAGCACAACCTGGGGCTGGAAAACAGTGACTGCGCAACAAGTAAAAGGGAGTTAGAAACTGAGATATTGTACATGTTGATATTTTCACTCATGTCGATTATTGTAACTAGGATCTGTAACTGCAAAGACAGAGTATAATCAAACCAATGTTTAATGATGCAGAATCAAAGACGTTTCTTCATGTAACTCTGTACCGTAACAACGTAGAAGAGATAAGAATAATATTTTAAGAAATGGACGTTGGTACAGATGATTTGGAATTTGATTAATATCTAATTAATCTGTACACCAAGCTCAAAACTCGACTGTGTTTGAGTTTTCCAGCTGTAACTCACAATGATTTTTGTCAGAAGTGCTGCTGTTAATCATATGTTTAATAATTGTATGCTTAGCAAATCTTTGACATCTGACATTCAATGTTGCGAAGCCGATTGATTTGAGGAATGATTCATAAGAACATACCTCAAACATACCCTTAAACTACTCTCATACTCACCCATGTAGTACCTTGACAAAAGCTTTTCGAAAGTCCATTTACACTACATCTATTGCATTTCTCCATCTGACATGTCTGTTAGCTTCCTAAAGAATTCTATGAGGTTTGTCCAATAAAATAATTCCTTTTGAAATGTGTGTTGTTGCTCATACAGTGGACAATTAATGGACACATTGCCATGTATGTTAGCAACAACTTGCACTGAGAGAGAATCTTTACCATAATATTCATTCCTAGAAGTATCACTGAGATGTAGGACGAACAGGCACAAAGGAACGACGAAAATATCAGGGCCAGAATATAATGGTGAGGCACTAGCCCCGCCCACCAGCTGGAATGCTGGGGATGACCTGAAAGTCATGATGCTATTTTGCGTGGCTCAAGCCTTTCATTGGCTGCAGTCAGAACCTCCGCCCCTCTGAGGCAGGAAGTCCCGCCTCAACGAGCTGCCAGCCAATCAGAAGGCCGGCAGCTCTTCAGTCCCAGCAGTGTCACGAGGAGTGGTGGCCACTGATGGGACTGCACCAAGCAAGAAGACGAACATGGAGGTCGGCCTCCGAGAAGGAAAGCGGGGTCAAGCCTCCCCAGGACAATCGGCTAGGCCCCGGTGAGGGGGGCAGTCATAGTGTTAGGCAGGGGCTTTGTTTTAGCGGGGTGCTGCTGGGGGAACCTTCCGTCAGGCACAAGCTGCCCAATCAGGAGCCCCCACACCTACCCAGCCCAGAAGGAGCCAGCCAGGTATTACGAAGCAGCCTCCTCAGGTGCCAAAATACCCGTCCGCCACTGTTATTGTAATTACTTGGTCACTTAAGGACCTCAACTGGTCTCAGAGCAGGTGAGCTGCCAGTCACATCCCCTGTCACTGGTGAAATAGCAGTGGGGTGGGCAGGCAATGGGCACAGCAACCCCACCATCTCAATGGACTGTACCCTTACCCCACTTCTTAGCCCACTCGCAGGGGGTGGTGTGGGCGGGGGGTCATAAAATTCCAGCCGAGGAGAAGAGACCAAATGCTTGATCAAAAAATGGGGTTTAATGAGGGGATAGAGATGGGGGATTAGGAGTAAACCTCAGTCGTTAAAGACAAGGTCACTAATTGTGAAATGAGGAGAGTGCAGGATAGCAAAATACAACAATGGTAATGCGCATTTATATAGCTCCCTTGCCATAGTAACAGATCCCAGGCCATTTCACAGAGCTAGTACAAAGGAAGATAGCTGTGTTTGTTGGAGACCAATTATCTCAGCCCCAGGACATGGTTTGGTTGCAAGAGTTCTTCAAGACAGTGTCCTCGGCCCAACCACCTTCAGTTGCTTCACCAATGACATTCCCTCCATCATAATGTCAGAAGTGGGGACGTTAGCTGATGCTTGCACAGTGTGCAGTACCATTCGCAAGTCCTCAATACTGAAGCAGATCGTGTCTGCCCGCAACCAAGTCCTGTACAACATTCAGGCTTCTGATCAGTGGCAAGTAACATTCACGCCACACAAATGACAAGTAAAGACCATGCCCAACAAAGAGAAGATAATCATCTCCCCATTACCATCACTGAATCCCCCTCCATCAAAATCTTGGGGGTTACCGTTGACCAGAAACCTAACAAGACCAGCCATATAACTACCATGGCTACAAGAGCAGGTGAGAGGCTGGGATTGCTGTGGTCAGTAACTTACGTCCTGACTGAATAAAGCCCGTCCACTATCTACAAGGCACAAATGAGTGCAGCTCCAACAACACTTAAGAATTTCGACACCATTCAGGTCAAAGCAGTATGCTTGATCGTCACCCCATCCACCACCTTAAACACCCAATACCTCCACAACTGGCATGCAGATGCACTGCAGCAACTCACCAAGGCTTCTTAAACAACATATTCCAAACCGGCAACCTCTACCACCCAGAGGAACAAGGGCAGCGGGTGCATGGGAACACCACCCACCTGCAAGTTCCCCTCCAGGTCACATACGATGCTGACTTGAAACTATATCACTGTTCCTTCACTGTCGCCAGGTCAAAATCCTGGAACTCCCTCCCGAACAGCACTGTGGGTATGCCTACACAACTGTACTGGTTCAAGAAGGTGGAAGAATGGGTAGCAAATGCTGGCCTTGCCCGTGACGCTCAGATCCCATCAATGAATAAAAGAAATCAGAGAAAAATTGACCGGCAACCAAGGAAGGCGGTATTCAGAGGAGCAACCATCAGCTCAGTCAAAAAGAAGAGGATTTTTGGACCAATTTAAAGCAGGACAGGGCTGGAAGGTGCAGGGGATTAAGGAGAAAATTCTGGAGGCTGACTGAAGGCACAGTTGATAAGTTTGGGGCAAATGGAAGGAGGATACAGAAACAGCCACAGTACAAAGAACAGAAAGATTGAAGGATATAGGAGAGGAGGATTGTACACTGGAGGAAGGTACACAGATAAGGTTGGGTAAGGGTACGAAATTTTTAGATAAGGATGGACAACACGGAGATATTTAGGGGTGAGGTAAAGCTGGTGTTATTAGTATACATTTAACAGCTGATTCCATATCTGTGGATGGGAGCACCAATGGTTGAGGGAGGGGCAGGATTGGCAGCACAATATCCCAGGATATAGAATCTTCAGGCGAGGCAGAGGAGGGGGTAAAAGAGGAGGGGGCATTGCAATATTAGTTAAGGAGTCAGTTACTGCAGTAAGGAGAGATGATATCTTGGAGGGGGCATCAAATGAAGCTTTATGGGGAGAGTTTAGGAATAAAAAAGGGACAGCCACATTGCTAGGTGTTTATTATAGACCCCCAGATAATCAGTGGGAAATTGAGAAGCAAATACGTGCACAAATTGCAGAACTGTGTAAAAATAACAGGGTCATTATATGAGGTGATTTTAACTTTCCCAACATTAATTGGGATAGTCATCGTATTAAGGGCTTAGATGGAGTGGAGTTCTTAAAATGTATACAGGAGAACTTTTTAGTTCAATATGTAGAGGATCCAACAAGGAAGGGTGCAGTGCTGGACCTAATTCTGGGGAATGAAGCCGGACAGGTGGTTGATGTGTTGGTGGGGGCACATTTTGGTGATAGCGACCACAACATGGTACAATTTAAGCTTGTTATGGAGAAAGAAATAGACAAGTTGCAAAAAAAGGTTTTGGATTGGGGAGAGCAAATTTTAGTAAAATAAGGCAGATCTGGCCAAGGTAGACTATAAAGAGTTACTTGTCGGGAAATCTACAGAAGAGCAGTGGAGGGAATTCAAAAAGGAAATGGGGAGGGTACAGGTCCAACATGTTCCCTCCAGGGTAATAGGTTACAGCAACAAGCCCAGAGAACCATGGATGACCAGAAACTTTCAGGGTACGATGAAAAGGAAAAGAGAGGTTTTTAGCATATACAAGGAGAGCAAATCAATGGAAGCATTAGTGGAGTACAGAAAATGTAGGATGGAGCTTAAGAAAGCAATTAGGAGAGCAAAGAGGGGATATGAGAAAGCTCTGTCTGATAAAAGTAGGAAAATCCCAAGATATTCTATAAGTATATCAATGGGAAGAGGATAACCAGGGAAAGAGTAGGACCCATTAGGGATCAAGGGGGAAATTTGTGGGTGGAGCCAGAGGACATTGGTAGGGTGTTGAACGAATACTTCACATCTGTCTTCACCCAAGAGAATGAGGATGTTGATATGGAACTTAGAGAGAGAGACTGTGAGGTTCTTGAGCAAATTGGCACAGGGAGTGACAAGGTATTGGAGGTTTTGGAAGGCTTAAAAGTGGACAAATCTCCAGGTCCGGACGATTTGTGTCCCAGGCTGCTGTGGGAGGCGAGGGTGGAGATTTCAGGTGCTTTGACCCTAATTTTTAATTCCTCTCTGGCGACGGGGGAGGTGCCAGAGGACTGGAGAACAGCTAATGTGGTCCCACGATTTAAGAAGGGTTGTAGAGATAAGCCAGGGAACTGCAGACCAGTGAGTCTCACGTCAGTGGTAGGGAAACTATTGGAGAAAATTCTAAAGGAGAGAATCTATCTCCACTTGGAGAGGCAAAATTTGATTAGGAATAGTCAGCATGGCTTTGTCAGAGGGAGGTCATGCGTAACAAATTTGATTGCATTTTTTGAGCATGTGACCAGGTGTGTAGATGAGGGTAGTGCAGTTGATGTAGTTTACATGGATTTCAGCAAAGCCTTTGACAAGTTCCCACATGGGAGACTTATCAACAAAGCAAATGCACATGAAATGCAAGGTAACTTGATAAGGTGGATTCAAAATTGGCTTAGCTGTAGGAGACAGAGAGTGATGACAGACGGCTGTTTTAGTGACTGGAAGCCAGTGCCCAGTTGCGTACCACAGGGATCTGTGCTGGGTCCCCTCTTGTTTGTCATTTGTATAAATGACATAGATGACTATGTGGGGGGTAGGATCAGTAAGTCCGCGGATGACACAAAGTTTGGCCGAGTGGTTAACAGTGAGGTGGAGTGTCTTAGGTTACAGGAAGATATAGACGGGATGGTCAAATGGGCAGAAAAGTGGCAGATGGAATTTAACGCTGAAAAGTGTGAGGTGATATACTTTGGAAGGAGTAATGTGACATGGAAGTATTCAATGAATGGCCTGACACTGGGAAGTTCCGAGCAACAATGGGACCTGGGCGTGTTTGTCTATAGATCTCTGAAGGCAGCAGGGCAGGTTATAAGGGTGGTGAAAAAGGCATATGGGACACTTGCCTTTATCAATCGAGGCAGAGATTAAAAAAGCTGGGAGGTCATGTTGGAGTTGTACAGAACTTTGGTAAGGCCACAGCTGCAGTACTGTGTGCAATTCTGGTCGCCACATTATAGGAAGGATGTGATTGCATTGGAGGGGGTGCAGAGGCGATTCACCAGGATGTTGCCTGGGATGGAACATTTAAGCTATGAAGAGAGGTTGGATAGGCTTGGGTTGTTTTCGCTGGAGCAGAGAAGACTGAGGGGTGACCTGATCGAGGTATACAAGATTATGAGGGGCATGGATAGGGTAGCTAGGGAGCAGCTGTTCCCCTTGGTTGAAGGATCAGTTACGAGGCGGTCACAAGTTTAAGGTGAGGGGCGGGAGGTTTCGGGGGGATTTGAGGAAGAACTTTTTTACCCAGAGGGTGGTGACGGTCTGGAATGCCCTGCCTGGGAGGGTGGTAGAGGCAGGTTACCTCACATCCTTGAAAAAGTATCTGGATGAGCTCTTGGCACGTCATAACATTCAAGGCTATGGGCCAAGTGCTGGCAAATGGGATTAGATAGTCAGGTCAGATGTTTTAATGCATCGGTGCAGACTCGATGGGCTGAAGGGCCTCTTCTGCACTGTTTTATTCTGTGATTCTGTGATTCTGTATGGAGAGCTCACAGGTGGGTTTCTGGTAGGTTTCAAGGAGAGGCTGGAAATGGGGTGAGTGAGGACATGGAGGGATTGTAACCGACAGATAAGAATTTGAAATCTACGGTGTTGGGTTGCTGGGAGCCAATGTGGATCAGTGAGGGTGAGCATGAGCAGGATTTGGTGAGGGCTGGACATGGACGGCAGAGCTTTGGATCAGTTTCCATCAATGGAAGGTGGAAGATGGGTGTCTGGGCAGGAATGAACTGGAGGAATGGAGTTAGGAGGTGACACCGTTCTCATTTTACTGGAGCCATTAACCAATGTAGAATAAACAGGTAAATGTCTGCAGTGAAATAACAAAGAGAAGAATGTCAATAGGACATATTCACTGTCTGTTCCCTAATATCACCCACAGTAATTTCTAGGCTGCAATCCCGAATGTGACCTTTAACTGCCTCCATGTCAGAGACTCATAGTTCATACCTTCACTGGGAAACTGGAGGAACAAAGAAAAATGTGTTTGCTTGTGTCCCTGAATTCAGTTTATTCTTTTCTTTCTTTTGGGCCTCCTTATCTCGAGAGACAATGGATACGCGCCTGGAGGTGGTCAGTGGTTTGTGAAGCAGCGCCTGGAGTGGCTATAAAGGCCAATTCTGGAGTGACAGGCTCTTCCACAGGTGCTGCAGAGAAATTTGTTTGTTGGGGCTGTTGCACAGTTGGCTCTCCCCTTGCGCCTCTGTCTTTTTTCCTGCCAACTACTAAGTCTCTTCGACTCGCCACAATTTAGCCCTGTCTTTATGGCTGCCCGCCAGCTCTGGCGAATGCTGGCAACTGACTCCCACGACTTGTGATCAATGTCACACGATTTCATGTCGCGTTTGCAGACGTCTTTATAACGGAGACATGGACGGCCGGTGGGTCTGATACCAGTGGCGAGCTCACTGTACAATGTGTCTTTGGGGATCCTGCCATCTTCCATGCGGCTCACATGGCCAAGCCATCTCAAGCGCCGCTGACTCAGTAGTGTGTATAAGCTGGGGATGTTGGCCGCTTCAAGGACTTCTGTGTTGGAGATATAGTCCTGCCACCTGATGCCAAGTATTCTCCGAAGGCAGCGAAGATGGAATGAATTGAGACGTCGCTCTTGGCTGGCATACGTTGTCCAGGCCTCGCTGCCGTAGAGCAAGGTACTGAGGACACAGGCCTGATACACTCGGACTTTTGTGTTCCGTGTCAGTGCGCCATTTTCCCACACTCTCTTGGCCAGTCTGGACATAGCAGTGGAAGCCTTACCCATGCGCTTGTTGATTTCTGCATCTAGAGACAGGTTACTGGTGATAGTTGAGCCTAGGTAGGTGAACTCTTGAACCACTTCCAGTGCGTGGTCGCCAATATTGATGGATGGAGCATTTCTGACATCCTGCCCCATGATGTTCGTTTTCTTGAGGCTGATGGTTAGGCCAAATTCATTGCAGGCAGACGCAAACCTGTCGATGAGACTCTGCAGGCATTCTTCAGTGTGAGATGTTAAAGCAGCATCGTCAGCAAAGAGGAGTTCTCTGATGAGGACTTTCCGTACTTTGGACTTCGCTCTTAGACGGGCAAGGTTGAACAGCCTGCCCCCTGATCTTGTGTGGAGGAAAATTCCTTCTTCAGAGGATTTGAACGCATGTGAAAGCAGCAGGGAGAAGAAAATCCCAAAAAGTGTGGGTGCGAGAACACAGCCCTGTTTCACACCACTCAGGATAGGAAAGGGCTCTGATGAGGAGCCACCATGTTGAATTGTGCCTTTCATATTGTCATGGAATGAGGTGATGATACTTAGTAGCTTTGGTGGACATCCGATCTTTTCTAGTAGTCTGAAGAGACCACGTCTGCTGACGACGTCAAAGGCTTTGGTGAGATCAATGAAAGCAATGTAGAGGGGCATCTGTTGTTCACGGCATTTCTCCTGTATCTGACGAAGGGAGAACAGCATGTCAATAGTCGATCTCTCTGCACGAAAGCCACACTGTGCCTCAGGGTAGACGCGCTCGGCCAGCTTCTGGAGCCTGTTCAGAGCGACTCGAGCAAAGACTTTCCCCACTATGCTGAGCAGGGAGATTCCACGGTAGTTGTTGCAGTCACCGCGGTCACCTTTGTTTTTATAGAGGGTGATGATGTTGGCATCGCGCATGTCCTGGGGTACTGCTCCCTCGTCCCAGCACAGGCATAGCAGTTCATGTAGTGCTGAGAGTATAGCAGGCTTGGCACTCTTGATTATTTCAGGGGTAATGCTGTCCTTCCCAGGGGCTTTTCCGCTGGCTAGGGAATCAATGGCATCACTGAGTTCCGATTTGGTTGGCTGTATGTCCAGCTCATCCATGACTGGTAGAGGCTGGGCTGCATTGAGGGCAGTCTCAGTGACAGCATTCTCCCTGGAGTACAGTTCTAGGTAGTGCTCAACCCAGCGGTCCATCTGTTTGCGTTGGTCAGTGATTATGTCCCCCGATTTAGATTTGAGGGGGGTGATCTTCTTGATGGTTGGCCCAAGAGCTCTCTTCATGCCATCATACATTCCTCTGATGTTTCCGGTGTCTGAGGCCAGCTGAATATGACTGCATAGGTGTTGCCAGTAGTCGTTTGTGCAACGCCTAGCTGTTCTTTGTGCAGTACTTCTGGCTGCTTTAAGTGCTGCAGATGTTAAATCGCTGGGGGCTTTCTTGTAGTTCAAAAGTGCAATGCGCTTAGCGGCTATGACAGGTTCCAGCTCTTCATTATGAGATTGAAACCAGTCTGCATTTCTCTTCGCACTTTTGCCGTAGGTGGTCAAAGCTGACTCATAGATGGCGTCTCTGATGTGGGCCCACTTGGTCTCAGCATCCCCTGTGGGAGTGTTTTGAAGGGCTGTTACAAGTGAATTTAGAAATTTTTGTAACAGCTGTGGGTGAGAAATTCTGCTCGTGTTGATGCGCGGGTGGCCCTTCTGCTTGGAATGATGCAACTTCTTTGGTCTGAGTCTAACCTTGCTGCACACCAGGGAGTGGTCGGTGTCGCAGTCCGCACTGTGGAAGCTGCGTGTGATTTGAACACTGTTTAAGGCGGCTCGCCTTGTGACAATGAGGTCTAGCTGGTGCCAACGACGTGATCTTGGGTGCCTCCATGAAACCTGGTGACAGGGTTTAGTGTGAAAGAACGAGTTGGTGATGCAGAGGTTATGATAGGTACACAACTCAAGCAGTCTCTGCCCGTTCTCATTCATCCTTCCAACGCCATAGCACCCAAGGCAGGAGGGCCATGAGTCATGGTCGGCCCCAACCCTGGCATTAAAGTCCCCCAGCAGGAATAGGTGTTCGGTGTTGGGGATGCTGCTAATGATGTTATGGAGTTGTTCATAGAACTGGTCTTTAGCTTCAGGTGCGGAACAGAGTGTTGGAGCATAGATGCTGAGTAGGTGTACTGGACCAGAGGTGGTGAGCAGTCGGATGGACAGTATGCGTTCCGAGCCATTTGAGGGAGGCTCTATCATGCTGAGCAAGGAGTTTCTGATGGCGAAGCCCACTCCATGCTGTCTTGGTTCTTCAGTGGACTAAAGAGTAACATTTATAACTGAATCAACAGGAGTAAACATGGTCAGTACAGTTATATGGAGACTGTAAATAAAGCCACTCATTATTGTGGGATCAGTCCTGTATGAATATAGGTTTATTCCTGAGAGAGGTCTAACTAAATTAGTCTCCTGGACTTGGAGATGTTTGTGTTTTATCAATCACATTGTTTACATCAGAGTCAAAGCTGCTGATGTCATGTGTTTGTTCAAGTGAATGTAACGAATCACAATGATCTGGGGTATAAACATCTCAGTGGAGACTTTTTCTCTGTATAAATCAGGACCCATTGGAATGGATCAGCTCAGAGTGCCTGCTGCAGCTGTGGGTTGCTGATCAACAGAAGTCATTGCATCTCACAGAAATGGAATATCCAGTAATGTTTCAGATAGAACGCATTTACTATCCTATTCTTGCAGCTGTTGGAGTTCCTGGTAAGCTCTTATCTCAGCTGTAAATGGCACAAATTAATGATAACTGTTCTGTTGTACTTGGTATTATTTCTTGCTGCATCATTAACATATCTGCCTGTTTTGTTCCAGCAGTTGAATGATGGGGGCATGAATTTAAAGTAATTGGTAGAAAAATTAGAGGGGAGTTGAGGAGAACTGAGCATCTCAAACTCACCATCTGAAAATGTGGTAGTGGCAGAAGCCCTCATAAATACATGGATATGTACTTGAAGTGCTGAAACCTGCAGGGCAATGGATCAAGAGCTGGAAAGTGGGACGAAGCTGGATAGCTCATTTCAGTTGGTATAGACTCAATGGCTTCTTTCTGTGCCATGGAATTTTTGTGTTTCTATGTTTCTGTGATGGAAGGTCCTCAGTCTCTTCTATTTCATTCTTGTACGATTTTCATTATATTTGTAATTATCTTTTTTATGCAACCCTGGCATTGTTACTGGATTATTCTCTGCACAGAATGTATTGGACCCAGGTTTATGGGCTAAGAGCAGGAATCAGAGCATCAGAAGCTGTGAGCAGTTTCACGGTGTGGAACTAACCTGTCCTGGATTATTTTTTTGAATGTGTTTTCAGTGATGGATAATGAGACTGCTCACAGTCTCTGTGTCACAAGGAGGTAGCACAATGTCTTCACAACCCATAACATGGTTCAGTTTAACTGGGATTTCAATGTATTTCTTGGTTATCACTATTGTGAAATATGATTTCATTCTGTGTGTGTCTGATGCTGCTTCAGAAGCCGAGCAACTGAACTGAGTTTGTTGCAGACTCTTTCACATCTCCTTCTCTGTTCACTGTGGATATGTTCACTGTCATTGGGCTATATTGTAAAAAGAAATTGTTTTTAAGGAAGAGGTAGATAGATTCTTGATCAGCAAAGGGGTGAAAAGTTATCAGGCTAGTTGGAAATGTTGAGTAATCAGTTCAGCCATGAACTTATTGAATGGTGGAGCAGGCTCGAGGGGCCGAGTGACCTACTCCTGCTCCTAATTCGTATATTCGTGTGCTCGTATGAAATGTGTTGGTGATGTTTTTATCAGTTTGCTCCTGTCTCCCCTCCAGCTCCTACATGTCCTTTTCCTTGTCTCCCTTCCAATCTCACTCACCGGCTCAGTCTCTAGCAGCCTCGTCTAACCCAATCTGGACCCTCAAACTCCCTGGCGTGGCTCTCAGCACTTTCCCATGCTGTATCAGCCCCTGTATAAGCCCCTGGCAGCTCTCTTAACCCAGAGCATCAAACCATTGCCCCTTCCCCAAAACTTCCTGGCTGTCAGCCTGGTGCCCCAAAACTTGATTTAACCCATTGGGATCCTACTCAGTAAAACACCTTCGCATTTCCACATTGGCACTGCCCCCTCACTCAGCCCTTTCAGTGGATCCAGTGCTGACTTTATTCACTTTCTGTATCGATTTCCCAATTCATTATTGATAATTGTGTTTGAGTAATTTCTCTGTGGGTAAGTGCTGCCCAGGTCAATGGGTCAGATTTTACCATTCAATGCAGCAACAAAGATGGAAATTTCACCCCAGATCATGTCAAACTGCTGCTTTGGTTCATGTCTGACCAGTAATTTCTCTGCTTCCTTTTCTCTCTCTTCCAGTTAACTTGGTGGCGATTGTGATCCTGTCCCGAGGAAAGTGCGGTCTCTCCAAATGTATCACTCTCTACCTGGTGGGAATGGCAGTGGCTGATCTCCTGGTTGTTATCACTGATCCTATATTGAGATGGACTCTTCCAATTTATTTCCCAGATTCATTCCTGAACATTACTCCAGTGTCGAGTCTCATTATCACCTTGAAGTTTGTAGCCACGGTGGTTTCTGTCTGGCTCACAGTTGCTTTCACCTTTGATCGATTTGTGGCCATTTGTTGTGAGAAGCTGAAAACAAAATATTGCACTGAGAAAACAGCGGCCGTGGTTCTGGGAACAGTGAGTGTGCTGGGCTGTTTCGAGTCTCTCCCTTGGTACTTTAAGTATGAACCTGAATATATAATTGATAACGTTCCCTGGGGTTGTGTTGTTAAACTGAGCTTCTACACTTCCCCAACATGGGCTGTATTTGAATTATTTCACTACATTTTAACCCCTTGTGCCCCGTTTTTTCTGATTTTGCTGCTCAATGTTCTGACAGTCAGACGTATTTTAGTGAGCAGAAGAGTCCGGAGAGGACTCCAAGGCCGCAGCAAAGGAGAGAATCACAAGGATCCAGAGATGGAGAGCCGAAGGAAATCAATCATTTTACTCTTCAGTATATCCGGCATTTTTCTCCTGTTATGGGTGATCCGGCTTGTGTACAGCATTTATGCACGAATTACCGATACTTGGCAATATTCCTCCTACACTGACCCTCATTTCATCACAGATCACACATCATTGATGCTGCAGGTTCTCAGTTCCTGCACCAACACGTGTATTTACGCTGTAACCCAGACTAGATTCAGAGAAGAGCTGAAGAGTGCAGTCAAATACCCTTTCAATCTCATTGTTAATTTAATTAAATCATAGAAGAAGCTGAAGGATTTCCAACACTGGAACTAAAACCCATTTCATATTCCATCCCCTACACTCACCATAGGATAGAAAGCACATTTTATATTATCAATACAGAGCCCTGTAATGATCTTAAATCTGATTCTGAGATTATATTTTATTGATACTCTGAACCATTGAGGCAGAACTTATTCTGCAGATAATTAATGAATTGTTTCTCCAAAAAGGCATCACTAAAGAGCTCAGCTGGACTTCAATTAAACCTGCCCTGGACCCATAGCAGAATGGGCAAAGCTGCCAACCACAGTGGTTTCCGTAGATCTGATCAGAATGAGGGCTCTTCACATCAATGGAGAGAAGGATGAAGGGTGCTTGTATAGACGATAAAAGCATTAGGTGGATAATAAATAAATAGATAATTTGATAGGTAGAAGATAGATAAATATCCATCTATCATAGAAACTTACAGCAGAGAAGGACGCCATTTTGTTAGATTTTAATTGAAGCACACTTTGTTGCTGTTATCAATTATCTAATCAATGATTCGGGTTCAACTGCAACCAATATGGTGAATATTGTGAGTTTAATTGGAGTTGAGGCAGAATATAATATACTAGTTATACAGCACAAACATAATGACAATGACAAGCAGTGAATACTGATCCATGTCGACCAGGATGACTTTTCTTTTCCTGCTTTCTCTTTTCTCAGTGCCTTGCTTCTTCTCACAATTTCTGCTCGAACTGCCCAGGAGTATTAGACCAAAGTCAGCAAGGATCTGCCCTTGAGAGTCCCTCTTCACCGTTAACTGCACTGATGCCTTGCAAAACCCTTCACTTTATGTTGTTTTCAGGGGTGAACCTGGGGTTCATTATTGACAAGATCTCATTGATCTATAAAAGTTCCCCTTCATACAAGGTATCCAATGACATGTCAAGTTCCTTTTTTGAAATATGGAGTAAAAGCCCGCCCTTAAGTTACCTTCTATGTTCCGTGACCTGTTGTAGCCTTTGCACATACCTTCCATCCTTGATCAACCAGGTCTTTACATTAGCTTCAGAACTGCCTTCCTTACCTCTTCCTGCCCTGTCTCCATGATCAGTCCCACAACTTCCTTAAGTGCCATTTTTGTCCTTCAAACTAACTTTCAGGGCTTTATTGTTGATATCTGTCTGTTATGATTTATTTATACTCAGAGCTGTTCATGAGGCCAGCCATCCAGTCTCACTGTTCCAATTCCTGATCAGAATATTGGAACACAAGATGGTTCACGAGAGAGAACTTCTGCTCTCACACAGTAAAGGTTAAATGGAGATTCGAGCACAGCTTTGTATTAGGGCTATTTAGTAATGCAACTACACAATTTGACTCCTTATCTGGGCTAACCATCCTTCGCTAAAAATAATCATTCATTTCTGGAGAAAGGAAATTTAAGCAGCTTTCAGTAAAACAAAAACTGACAGCACTAACCTCATCCTGTAGCTATTCCAAGCTGATTATATATGCATATTAGGCATATTTCTAATTTCGAACAATTTAGCCCATTATGGCTGTACTGGCTCACTGAAAGAGCAGTCGTGCTCAGTCCCATATCCTTGCTTTTTGGTCCCCATAACCCTGTAAGTTCCTGATCCTCAAATACCCATCCAGCTCCCTTTTACAATTATTGATGGAATCAGCTTCCATCACATTCTCGGGTATCATGTTCCAGATCCCAACAACTCTGAGTGAAAACATTTCTCCTCATCACCCCCATCCCTGACTAGATCTTTCTCCAATGATTGAGCATCTCTGACCACTGGTTCCTGACCCAGAAGGAATAGTTTTTTCTTTATCTACTCTATCCAAACCTCTCATCATCTTATAATCCTCTGAGATCACCTCTTAACCTTCCCTGCTCCAAGTAGAACAGTCCTAACTTTACCAACTTCCCCTCATAACGCACACCTCATCCCTCATAACATCCTCGTAAACCCCTCTGTAATCTTTCTAAGGCACACGTTTTTCCTGACGTGTAGTGCCAGAATTGTCCACAATACTCCAGTTGAGACCTAACCCGTGATTTATAAAATTCGAGCATGATTGTTAGATCAATAATAGAGAGATTGACAGAGAGTGTGTGTGACAGTCTGAGAGAGAGAGAGAGACAGAGAGAAATGCAAGGACACGAAGAGACAGAATTATACAGAGGAATAAAGATACATAGAACATAGAACAGAGAACATTACAGTGCAGTACAGGCCCTTCGGCCCTCGATGTTGCGCCGACCTGTGAAACCATCTGACCTACACTATTCCATTTTCATCCATATGTCTATCCAATGACAACTTAAATGCCCTTAAAGTTGGCGAGTCTACTACTGTTGCAGGCAGGGCGTTCTACGCCCCTACTACTCTCTGAGTAAAGAAACTACCTCTAAAATCTGTCCTATATCTATCACCCCTCAACTTAAAGCTATGTCCCCTCGTGTTTGCCATCACCATCTGAGGAAAAAGACTCTCACTATCGACCCTATCTAACCCTCTGATTATCTTATATGTCTCCATTAAGTCACCTCTCCTCCTCCTTCTCTCTAACGAAAACAACCTCAAGTCCCTCAGCCTTTCCTCGTAAGACCTTCCCTCCATACCAGGCAACATCCTAGTAAATCTCCTCTGCACCCTTTCCAAAGCTTCCACATCCTTCCTATCATGTGGTGACCAGAACTGCACGCAATACTCCAGGTGCGGCAGCACCAGAATTTTGTACAGCTGCAGCAGGACCTCGTGGCTCTGAAACTCGATCCCCCTACTAATAAAAGCTAACACACCATATGCCTTCTTAACAGCCCTATTAACCTGGGTGGCAACTTTCAGGGATTTATGTACCTGGACACCAAGATCTCTCTGCTCCTCTACACTGCCAAGAATCTTCCCATCAGCCCAGTACTTTGCATTCCTGTTACTCCTTCCAAAGTGAATCACCTCACACTTTTCCGCATTAAACTCCATTTGCCATCTCTCAGCCCAGCTCTGCAGCCTATCTATGTCCCTCTGTACCCTACAACATCCTTCGGCACGATCCACAACTCCACCGACCTTCGTGTCATCCGCAAATTTACTAACTCACCCTTCTACACCCTCATCCAGGTCATTTATAAAAATGACAAACAGAAGTGGCCCCGAAACAGATCCTTGCGGTACACCACTAGTAACTAAACTCCAGGATGAACATTTGCCATCAACCACCACCCTCTGTCTTCTTTCAGCTAGCCAATTTCTGATCCAAAGCATTAAATCACCTTCAATCCCATACTTCCATATTTTCTGCAATAGCCTACCATGGGGAACCTTATCAAACGCCTTACTGAAATCCATATACACCACATCCATGGCTTTACTCGATCCACCTGTTTGGTCACCTTCTCGAAAAACTCAATAAGGTTTGTGAGGCACGACCTACCCTTCACAAAACTGTGCTGACTATCGCTAATGAACTTATTCTTTTCAAGATGATTATAAATCCTATCTCTTATAACCTTTTCCAACATTTTACCCACAACCGAAGTAAGGCTCACAGGTCTATAATTACCAGGGCTGTCTCTACTTCCCTTCTTGAACAAGGGGACAACATTTGCTCTCCTCCAGTCTTCCGGCACTATTCCTGTCGACAATGACGACATAAAGATCAAGGACAAAGGCTCTGCAATCTCCTCCCTAGCTTCCCAGAGAATCCTAGGATAAATCCCATCTGGCCCAGGGGACTTATCTATTTTCACACTTTCCAAAATTGCTAACACCTCCTCCTTGTGAACCTCAATCCCATCTAGCATAGTAGTCTGTATCTCAGTATTCTCCTCGACAACACTTTCTTTCTCTCCTGTAAATACTGACGAAAAATATTCATTTAACGCTTCCCCTATCTCCTCTGATTCCACACACAACTTCCCACTACTATCCTTGATTGGCCCTAATCTAACTCCAGTCATTCTTTTATTCCTGATATACCTATAGAAAGCCTTAGGGTTTTCCTTGATCCTATCCGCCAATGACTTCTCGTGTCCTCTCCTCGCTCTTCTTAGCTCTCCCTTTAGATCCTTCCTGGCTAGCTTGTAACTCTCAAGCGCCCTAACTGAGCCTTCACGTCTCATCCTAACATAAGCCTTCTTCTTCCTCTTGACAAGCGCTTCAACTTCTTTAGTAAACCACGGCTCCCTCGCTCGACAACTTCCTCCGTGCCTGGCAGGTACATACTTGTCAAGGACACGCAGTAGCTGCTCCTTGAATAAGCTCCACATTTCGATTGTGCCCATCCCCTGCAGTTTCCGTCCCCATCCTACACATCCTAAATCTTGCCTAATCGCATCATAATTTCCTGTCCCCCAGCTATAATTCTTGCCCTGTGGTATATACCTGTCCCTGCCCATCGCTAAGGTAAACCTAACCGAATTGTGATCACTATCACCAAAGTGCTCACCTACATCTAAATCTAACACCTGGCCAGGTTCGTTACCCAGTACCAAATCCAATGTGGCATCGCCCCTGGTTGGCCTGTCTACATACTGTGTCAGAAAACCCTCCTGCACACACTGGACAAAAACTGACCCATCTAAAGTACTCGAACAATAGTATTTCCAGTCAATATTTGGAAAGTTAAAGTCCCCCATAACAACTACCCTGTTACTCTCGCTCCTGTCGAGAATCATCTTCACTATCCTTTCCTCTACATCTCTGGAACTATTCGGAGGTCTATAGAAAACTCCCAACAGGGTGACCTCTCCTCTCCTGTTCCTAACCTCGGCCCATACTACCTCAGTAGACGAGTCCTCAAACGTCCTTTCTGCCGCCGTAATACCCTCCTTGATTAACAATGCGACACCCCCCCCTCTTTTACCATCTTCTCTGTTCTTACTGAAACATCTAAATCCCGGAACCTGCAACATCCATTCCTGTCCCTGTAGATTCAGGTATAAAGAGAGAGACACAGAGCCCTAAAAAGAGTGAAAAACAGATAATTCAGAAAAACAGAGGGAAGATAGAGATCAAAAGGAAGGGAGAGTGAAACAGTGAGCAAAACTGGAACGGGGCAGGAAAAAGGGCAGCAAGCAAGCCAAAGGAAGGCAGAAGGAGGAAGATTAATAAAAGCAAAATACTGCTGATGCTGGAAATCTGAAATAAAAACAAGAAATGCTGGAAATACTCAGCAGGTCCGGCAGCATCTGTGGAGAGAGAAGCAGAGTTAATGTTTCTGCTCAGTGACCCTTCTTCAGAACTGGCAAATATTAGAAATGTAAAAGATTATAAGCAAGTAAAGCGGGGGTGGGGCAAGAGATAACAAAGGAGAAGGTGTAGATAGGACAAGGTCACAAAATAGCTGACCAGAAGGTCGTGCAGCAAAGGCAAACAATATGTTAATGGTGTGTTGAAAGACAAAGCATTAGTACAGATAGGGTGTTAACGGACTAAAAATTGAACAGCCACAAGTACAAACATCGAAAAAACAGTGGATAAGCAAACTGAACAAACTAAGATGAAATAAAATAAAACAAAACCAAAAAAATTATAAAAAAAGGAAAAAGAAAAAAATAACCTGAAGTAAAAGTAAAATGGGGGGCACGTCAGGCTCTGAAATTATTGAACTCATTGTTCAGTCCGGCAGGCTGTAGTATGCCTAATCAGTAAATGAGATGCTGTTCCTCGAGCTTGCGTTGATGTTCACTGGAACACTGCAGCAATCCCAGGGCAGAGATGTGAGCATGAGAGCAGGGGGGAGTGTTGAAATGGCAAGCAACCGGAAGCTCAGGGTCCTGCTTTCGGACTGAGCATAGGTGTTCCGCAAAGCGGTCACCCAGTCTGCGTTTGGTCTCCCCAATGAAGAGACGACCATGTTGTGAGCAGCAAATACAGTAAAGTACATTGAAAGAAGTACAAGTAAATCGCTGCTTCACCTGAAAGAAGTGTTTGGTGCCTTGGATAGTGAGGAGAGAGGAGGTAAATGGGTACCTCCTGCGATTGCAGGGGAAAGTGCCGTGGGAAGGGGACGAAGTGGTGGGGATAATGGAGGAGTGGACCAGGGTGTCACAGAGGGAATGATCCCTTCGGAATGCTGACAGGGGAAGGGAGGGGCAGATGTGTTTGGTAGTGGCATCACGCTGGAGGTGGCGGAAATGGAGGAGGATGATCCTTTGAATATGGAGGCTGATGGGGTGGAAAGTGAGGACAAGGGGAACACAGTCGCAGTTCTGGGAGGGAGGGGAAGGGGTGAGGGTAGAGGTGCGGGAAATGGGCCGAACATGGTTGAGGGCCCTGTCAACTACATTGGGGGGAATCCTCGGTTGAGGAAAAAGGAAGACATATCAGAAGCGCTGTCATGGAAGGTAGCATCATCAGAGCAGATGCGTCGGAGATGGAGAAACTGGGAGAATGGAATGGAGTCCTTACAGGAGGCAGGGTGTGAAGAAGTGTAGTCGAGGTAGTTGTGGGAGTCGGTGGGCTTATAACGGATATTAGTAGACAGCCTATCCCCAGAGATGGAGACAGAGAAGTCGAGGAAGGGAAGGGATGTGTTGGAGATGGACCATGTAAAGGTGAGAGAAGGGTGGAAATTAGAAGCAAAGTTGATAAAATTTTCCAGTTCGGAACGGGAGCAGGAAACGGCACTGATACAGTCATCAATGTACCGGAAAAAGAGTTGGGGGATGGTGCCGGAGTAGGACTGGAACAAGGAATGTTCGACATATCCCAGAAAAAGACAGGCATAAGCAGGACCCATGCAGGTACCCACAGCAACACCTTTTACTTGGAGGAAGTGAGTGGAGTTGAAGGAGAAGTTGTTCAATGTGAGAACAAGTTCAGCCAGGCAGAGGAGGGTGGTGGTGGATGGGGACTGGTTGGGCCTCTGTTCAAGGAAGAAGCAGAGAGCCCTCAAACCATCCTGGTGGGGGGTGGAGGTAGAGAGAGATTGGACGTCCATAGTGAAGAGGAGGCGGTTGGGGCCAGGAAACTGCAAATTGTCAAAATGACGTAGGGCGTCAGTAGAGTCACGGATGTAGGTGGGAAGAGACTGGACCAGCGGCGAAAAGATAGAGTCAAGATTGGAAGAAATAAGTTCAGTGGGGCAGGAGCAGGCTGACACAATGGGTCAGCCAGGACAGTCCTGTTTGTGGATTTTGGGAAGGAGGTAGAAGCGGGCTGTCCGGGGTTTTGGGTCTATGAGGTCGGAAGCAGAGTGTAAATCATGTATATGGAGAAACAAATAATGTGATCTGAAAGATAAAGGAATAGAAATAGACAGAAAGAGGGAAAAAGCAAGGGGGGACACAGAGAGTGACACAAAAGCTAATATAAAAACAAGAGAGAAATACAATGTGTAATAAATACACAGACAAAAGGTACAAACAGGAAAAGAGAAGGCAAACATTAAACACCGAGACAGAAAATGAACAACGCTGAATAGGAGAGATAAGAGAGTAAAGAGATGTTTTGACTATGCCCCCTAGACCTGGACTCCCCAACCAGTGGAAATAGTTTTTTCTCCATCTATCCTATCAATTCCTCACAATATCTGGAAAATTTTGATCAATTTACCCTAACCTTCTAAATTCCAGGATACAGAGTGAAGCTCCATCTACACTGTCCCATTAATCACTCCCAAGTCAAGTACAGTGTGAGGTTATGTGCAGAGTAAAGCTCCATCTACCTATGCCAAACCTTGTTTTTCCTCTGTCTCGCCCTATCTCTCACTATCTATGACACCCTGTCTCTGTCTCTCTCCCTCTCTCCATCCAGAGTATAAGGGAGAGATTGGGATAGAGAGGGTAACAGAGGAAGAGATGGAAAGGGAAAAGGGGAGAGCTAGATGTGGAGAGAAAGCAACAGAGAGGGGAATAGGGATGGAGAGATTAAAAGGGAGAAGAAGAGAGATAGCCATGGAGAGAGATTACCAACTCGAGAAGCTCTCTACTTCTGTCTCCAGGCCTATCACTCCCTTTCTCTCTGTCCATAGATATTTCTTCCTTTCTCCTGATGTTTCACTCACCATAAATATCTCCTGTCTGTGTAGACAGGAGTAAAGATTACATCAAATTAAGATTATATTTTACATTTTCCCTTGCAATCTAACCTAACAATCTCTCTTTCTCTCCAACTCTGTCACTCAGTCTGTGAACAGAGGCACCTTGGAGTTTATGTCCACAGATCCCTGAAGGTAACAATGCAGGTAGATAAGATGGTTAAGAAGGCATATGGGACACTTTCCTTTATTGGCCAATGTACAGAACATCAGAGCAGGGAAGATATGCAAGAACCGTAGAAAACCCTAGCTCGACTGCAGCTAGATTACTGTGTGCAGTTCTGGTCACGATATTACAGGAAGGATGTGATCCCACTAGAGAGGGTGCAGGGGATATTTACAAGGTTGCC
Source organism: Heterodontus francisci (assembly GCF_036365525.1). Taxonomy (NCBI): domain Eukaryota; kingdom Metazoa; phylum Chordata; class Chondrichthyes; order Heterodontiformes; family Heterodontidae; genus Heterodontus; species Heterodontus francisci. Next base: position 24,196,544 of record NC_090410.1, on the reverse strand, counting down.
CGGACTGGAGAATTTTAACTAAGAGGAAAGATTAGATAGGTCTGGGTCATTTGCTTTGGGACAGAGGAGGCTGAGGGGCGATTTGATTGAGGTGTATAAATTTTAGATTTAGAGATACAGCACTGAAACAGGCCCTTCGGCCCACCGAGTCTGTGCCGACCATTAACCACCCATTTATACTAATCCTACACTAATCCTATATTTCTACCACATCCTCAACTGTCCCTATATTCCCCTACCACCTACCTATACTAGTGGCAATTTATAATGGCCAATTTACCTATCAACCTGCAAGTCTTTTGGCTGTGGGAGGAAACCGGAGCACCTGGAGAAAACCCACGCAGACACAGGGAGAACTTGCAAACTCCACACAGGCAGTACCCAGAATTGAACCCGGGTCACTGGAGCTGTATGGCTGCGGTGCTAACCACTGCGCCGCTGTGCCGCCACTGTGCCGCTCCTGCGGTTATGAGGGGCCGAGATAGAGTGGACAGGAAGGATTCATTTTCTCACTATTGATTTGGAAGGATTGGAAACGCATTGGAGACAGTCATGTGACTGTCGGGTGGGACACGGAAAGTTGCAACTAGAAACTCTACTTGGGATTGTGGGATTAACCTGAGTCACTCCCTGTGCAGGATCAGGCTCAAGATTCACCTGCGTTAGTTGTAACACGTCTAACTCGTACTCGTAACCGATGAACAGGCGAATATGACGGCACAGAATTTATCAATGATACAGACTGATCTGTCTCACCCAGTCCGCGTCTTTACTTTGTTATTACCTCCGAAACTGACCTCATTGTCCAGCCCCATGACGTTCGTTTTCTTGAGGCTGATGGTTATGCCAAAATCGTTGCATGTAGCCGCAAACCTGTCGATGAGACTCCGCAGACTCTCTTCAGTGTGAGATGTGAAAGCAGCATCGTCAGCAAAGTGGAGTTCTTTGATGAGGGCTTTCTGTACTTTGGTCTTCGCTCTTAGACAGGCAAGATTGAACAACCTGCCAGCTGATCTTGTGTGGAGGAAAATTCTTAATTATAACAATATTAGGCAGGAACTGAAGAATTTAGATTGGGGGCAGCTGTTTGAGGGTAAATCAACATCTGACATGTGGGAGTCTTTCAAACATCAGTTGATTAGAATCCAGGACCAGCAGGTTCCTGTGAGGAAGAAGGATAAGTTTGGCAAGTTTCGGGAACCTTAGATAACGCGGGATATTGAAGGCCTAGTCAAAAAGAAAAAGGAAGCATTCATAAGGGCAGGAAGGCTAGGAACAGACAAATCCCTTGAGGAATATAAAGACAGTAGGAAGGGAATTAAGCAAGGAGTCAGGAGGGCTAAAAGGGGTCATGAAAAGTCATTGGCAAAGAGGATTAAGGAAAATCCCAAGGCTTTTTATACATATATAAAGAGCAAGAGGGTAAATAGGGAAAGGGTTGGCCCACTCAAGGACAGAGGAGGGAATCTATGTGTGGAGCCAGGGGAAATGGGTGAGTTACTAAATGAGTACTTTGCATCAGTATTCACCAAAGAGAAGGATTTGGTGGATGATGAGCCGAGGGAAGGGAGTGTAGATAGTCTCAGTCATCTCATTATCAAAAAGGAGGATGTGTTGGGTGTCTTGCAAAGCATTAAGGTAGATAAGTCCCCAGGGTCTGATCGGATCTACCCTAGAATACTGAGGGAGGCAAGGGAAGAAATTGCTGGGGCCTTGACAGATATCTTTGCATCCTCATTGGCGACAGGTGAGGTCCCAGAGGACTGGAGAATAGCCAATGTTGTTCCTTTGTTTCTGAAGGATAGCAAGGATATTGCAGGAAATTATAGGTCGGTGAGCCCTACGTCAGTGGTAGGGAAACTATTAGAGAGGATTCTTCGGGACAGGATTTACTCCCATTTGAAAACAAACAAACTTATTAGTGAGAGGCAGCATGGTTTTATGAAGGGGAGGTCGTGTCTCACTAACTTGATTGAGTTTTTTGAGGAAGTGACAAAGTTGATTGATGAAGGAAAGGCAGTGAATGCTGTCTATATGGACTTCAGTAAAGCCTTTGACAAGGTCCCTCATAGCAGATTGGTACAAAAGGTGAAGTCACATGTGATCAGAGGTGAGCTGGCAAGATGGATACAGAACTGGCTCAGTCATAGAAGACAGAGGGTAGCAGTGGAAGGGTGCATTTCTGAATGGAGTGTTGTGACTAGTGGTGTTCCACAGGGATCAGTGCTGGGACCTTTGCTGTTTGTAGTATATATAAATGATTTGGAGGAAAATGTAGCTGGTCTGATTAGTAAGTTTGCGGACGACACAAAGGTTGGTGGAGTCGCGGATAGTGATGAGGATTGTCAGAGGATACAGCAGGATATAGATCGGTTGGAAACTTGGGCGGAGAAATGGCAGATGGAGTTTAATCCAGACAAATGTGAAGTAATGCATTTTGGAAGGTCTAATACAGGTGGGAAGTATACAGTAAATGGCAGAACCCTTGGGAGTATTGACAGGCAGGGAGATCTGGGCGTACAGGTCCACAGGTCACTGAAAGTGGCAACGCAGGTGGATAAGGTAGTCAAGAAGGCATACGGCATGCTTGCCTTCATCGGTCGGGGCATAGAGTATAAAAATTGGAAAGTTATGCTGCAGCTGTACAGAACTTCAGTTAGGCCACACTTAGAATATTGTGTGCAATTCTGGTCGCCACACTACCAGAAGGATGTGGGGGCTTTGGAGAGGGTACAGAAGAGGTTTACCAGGATGTTGCCTGGGGCGGAGGGCATTAGCTATGAGGAGAGGTTGGATAAACTCAGATTGTTTTCACTGGAGGTGGAGGGGTGACATGATAGAGATTTACAAAGTTATGAGTGGCATGGACAGAGTGGATAGTCAGAAGCTTTTTCCTCGGGTGGAAGAGTCAGTTACTCGGGGACATAGGTTTAAGATGAGAGGGGCAAAGTTTAGAGGGGATGTGCGAGGCAAGTTCTTTACATAGAGGGTGGTGAGTGCCTGGAAATTGCTGCCGGGGGAGGTGGTGGAAGCAGATACGATAGCGACATTTAAGAGGCATCTTGACAGATACATGAATAGGATGGGAATAGATGCATACGGACCCCGGAAGTGCAGAAGGTTTTAGTTTAGGCAGGCATCAAGATCGGCGCAGGCTTGGAGGGCCGAATGGCCTGTTCCTGTGCTGTACTGTTCTTTGTTCTTTTTTCACTCTCCCACCTAACTCTCTATTTACTGATTCAACCACAGAGATGAAAAGGTTTTCTCACCCAGTTGCTTGGTCTGATTCCACAAGCTTTTCTCTTACCCAGTCCAGCTTGGACACTTTAGTCTTTGTTCCAATTCCAGTTCCATGTGCTGATCAGACACTCAGGGGAATTGTTGCTTGGCATGTTGGCCAATGGTCCGGCTGCACAGCAATGAAACAAAGGGAAAAGGCCCTTTTAGCCACTTCTGTGCACAGCTTTCCTCGTGCACAGACCTTGGAGCGATCAATGATTGGTTTCCCCCCTGCATGATCGGCTCGTGAATGCTCAGATATGATATCACCCCTCACACTAAGGGGTCCCATTCCCAGGCTGACACTTACACAATAGGACAAACCCCGCCTCCCCCCCCCCCCCCCCCCCCCACTGCCCCCGCCTCTGGCTGTTACAAGAACTCATAATGCGGCCCATCCTGTAAATATTTGGATATGCATGCATCCAGGATGTCTGTGATGAGGACAAATACTCTAACAATTACTGGTGATCATTTTAACCATTACTGATAATCCTAGGTGTCTGGCATGCTGTTGGAACGCTTGGTTGTAAAACACATCTCCCATCTCCAGATACTGAGAACAAATATCCAAACAAAGGATTTGCTGTAACTGAGAGAGTTTGGCTGGACATGGCATCACAAGACCTTTTGGAAACACAAATTCCACAATGTAGCAGGCATAGATTAGAGAGAGAACAACTGGAAACTTTAACATGTACAGTGACCCAGTTAATTGATCCGCCATGTTTCAATCAGTTCATATTTGTAAGAGCCCACTACACAGTCACTGAGACAGTCCTGCACTACTTGCCTTAATGTAAGTGAATGACATGTTTGAGAGCAGGTCAGGCACACGGGATTAGGATGAGTGCTCATGTTGAGGATAAGTATCATTAATCTATCAGAGAATCAGAACACACCTGGGATACTCAAGAAAGGAAGCTTGTGTTGAATTTGTGAGCCTTGCCTTGTGGAAGGCTTTAGTGTTTGGTGAGAATGTTAACCCAGAGAAATTTTGCCCTTGTGGGATGACAGTTGTCTGAATAGATATTATAAAATCTTATTACAACATTAAGATACAAAGCATACTGAGTGTAACAGAATTTGCAGCATCCCATCAGATAATATACTTTGCTGTCTATATTGTATGAATACAGCTGTGAAACTGTTGTAATGTAGGAAATATAGCATCCAATTGAGCACAGAAAGCTCCCACAAACAGCAAGCTGTTACTCTGCCTCCCTCTCTCAATCACTCTTGCACACCGTGCTGGCTGTCTTATGGGACCTAAATCACAGAGAAGGTGAACATTCTTCATGTGTCTGTCACGGCATAAATAGCAACATTGGCAGTGTGTACCATCGACAAGATGCACTGCAGCAACGCACCAAGGCTACTTTGACAGCACCTTCCAAACCCGTGACCTCTACCAACTAGAAGGACAAGGGCAGCAAATGCATGGGAATACCACCACCTGCAAGTTCCCCTCCAAGTCACACACCACCCTGACTTGGAACTGTATCGCTGTTCTTTTACTGTTGCTGGGTCAAAATCCTGGAACTCCCTTCCGAACAGCACTGTGGGTGTACCAACCCAACATGGACTACAGCGGTTCAAGAAGATGGCTCGCCACCACAATCTCAAGGGCAATTAGGGATGGGCAATAAATGCTGGCCTGGCCAGTGACGCCCACATCCCATGAACGAACAAATAAAAACAAAGTAGATCGTGAATGGGAAGAAAATAATCAAGTGCCTCAGGAGTGCAGCGAATTAAAGGCAGCGTTCCAGGTATGGCAGCGTTCCAGGTATGGCGGCATTCCTGGTGTAGCAGCATTCCAGGTATGGCGACGTTCCTGGTGTAGCAGCGTTCCTGGTATGGCAGCGTTCAGATGCTGCGAGAGCAACACAAGGACCTTGAAACGTCTGATGATCATTCAATGTGCAAAGAGGAAATTGAACAGCTCCAGCACAAGCTACAGAGGCAGAGAGGTAGAGTCTGTGCTATGCAAGGGGTTGTGGAGGAAGGGAATACATTGAACAGGTGGTGGAAGAAGGCAGTAAAGCAAGTTGTGGAAGGTTAAAAGAAAGGTGGTAATAGTATTGGGCGAGGAATAATGTGTCCAATACTGCACACGAAAGCAACACCAGTGGACAGCGGAGACCTGGTAGTGTCAATTTGTGATGAAACTCATACTCCCTGACAATTCAGGGAAGCAGTAAAGGATTTAGGAACTCTCGGACGGGGAGGAGATGTGGACAGGCAGGTTTTTTTTCCGCCTAGAAACAATGGCTGCAATGCAGAGCTTCGATCAATATCAGAAAAAGAGCTGTTTGTTTTAATCTGGATGGGGAGGCTCTGGCTGGGCTACTCCAAGACACCAAACATGCTCGACCCACAGTGACTTGGGATGATACTAAGTGACAGGTTAGAGAAGCTTACAGTTACAAAAGGGGTTTTCCATTTAAGATCATGGCACAAACTATGCAGGGAGAGGAGGAACACCCAGAAGTGTTTGTTGGCAGATTGTGGCCTGTTTATAATGAAGCAGAGTAATGAGGATTGGATCGGCATCAATTGGCAGGAAACAGTCTCTGCCGATGGTAAAGAGCTGTTGGAGCTCGTATGGAACCCGCTAATAATACAGTCCTGTCAGGGATTGATTTGGGAGACCCAGACATGACAGAAGCTCGAATGTTGAGGAAGTTAATGATGTTTAGGGAGGATAAACTGGACAAGCAGGTTCGGAACAAGGTAGAAGGGAGAAAGAAAGGAAAAGAGCAAGAAATAAAACCCCAGGTAACTTGAGACCAATCTGGAGATAGGAAGGAGCAAAGCCGAGGAGGTCACCTGTGGGAAAAGTGAGGATAGAAAACAGGCCGGTAGAATGAGCAGAGAATGCTATAGCAGTTGAAAGCACAGCCATGTAGAATGGGAATTCTGTGTCTGAGGAAAAGGGAAGGACTGAGAAATAATCCTGGGGATTGTAGGGCTCATGATACTGGCCCATGCCTTGGAGAAGGCAGTAAGCCAGGCTGGAGCTAAATGTAACTTCACCAAGGGAGGAAATGTAGGGGACCCGAAGCTGGAGACCTTTACACCCTTCAAGCAATGAAGGGGCCGTAACAGCCGGTTATCATCCCCGTGCCCATTCAGGTATGACAGCCACAGAAGACCCACTGTGGATTTATGGGAGAAGGAAAGAAAGGGGAATAACTGGTAAATACAGGGGTGTCACATACTGTGGTCTATGCGAAGATTGAGTGGAGATCCAATTGGTCCTGCGGTAAAGCCTGCATTTTGGGAAGATTTACAGGAAATACACTGGCTGGCATGGTATCTAAATCTCATCACATATAAGTGGGGCCACTTGAAATAAAGTAAGTATGCATATTAATAAATTGGGATGTGGTAAAGGAGGGGAGACAAATTTGTGTAAAATGTTGAAGAGAAGGCTGAGATGTGATTTGACAGAGGTTTTCAAAATCATGAGGGGTCTGGACAGAGTAGATAGAGAGAAACTGCTCCCGCTCGTGAAAGGATTGAGAATGAGACAGAACAGATTTAATATATTTAGTAAGAGAAGCAAAAGCGACATGAGGAAAAAATTCTTTTCACACATCGAGTGGTTAAGGTCTGGAATGCGCTGCCTGAGAACGTGGTGGAGGCAGGTTCAATTGAGGCATTCAAAAGGGAATTAGAGAGTAATCTGAAAAGGAAGAATGTGCAGGGTTATGGGGAGAAGGCAGGGGAATGGAACTGAGTGAATTGCTCTTTCAGAGAGCCAGTGCAGACACGATGGGCTGAATGGCCTCTTTCTGCATTGTAACAATTCTGTGATGTAGCTTTGAGTCACCCAGTGATGGTGACAAGTGAACAATATCTCAATTACATCATGCCACAGATGTAATACTGCTCACACCTGAACTGGGAAAACCGTGTGGAAAGGTTCAACGCAGAACCGGCTGGATCTGTAAGATTGTACAAAATCAATCGTTCTGTGAGTGATGGTATAGTCCACTGCTGACTGAATTGAAATAAGCAATATGAAGGGCATTTGGAAATAATGCAGCAGGAAAGAGTGTAACTAAAGAAGAAGTAAATTATCAAACTATAATAATGTATCAGTTAAAAACGACACCAAATAAAACACCTGAATTAAAACAACAATAATCTCCAGAGTGTTCAAAGCAAATACCAGGATCCAAAATGGCCTGGTATTGGTGCCAACCAATCAGATTTTATATCAAAGATAATTCCAGTATTTTTAATTTGACTGAGGCAAGATGGCTAATCTGTGTAAAAGAGACACCCAGAAACTGATAGATGTATTGTGTGAATTAAAAGAAAGGCAAAGTGAAGTCGGGAAAGAAATAAAAAGCATTACAATTATCCCGTGGTGAGGACAATTATGGATTTGGGGAACTACAGTTGAGATAAATCCTTGGATAAGAATCGTGTTTCACGTATTGGTCATAATCAAATGATCATTGTGATCTATTTGTCATGTCTGACGATGGCGGAGAAAACTCGGCAGAAGAAGAAGGAGAGACAGAAAAAGTTGATGTGTGAGGTCTTGGTTCAGCAAGAACAGGAGAAGTTGGTTTAAAGGTCACTGATTCCCTGTGGAATCAGGGCATCAATCAATTGGGACTGGAGTTCTGTAGCCAGTCCTGCAGCAAGAACACATTTAACTTTAAGTAAAGAGACAAGGAACAAACAGGATGTTTAATTGAACTTTGAAAGCAAGCTGTGAGCTTGCAGGGAAATACACAGAGACAGAGACACGATGGATTGACTTTGTGTATTTGCCAACGCAGGAAGTAGCTGAGTAACCAGACCACACAATAGTACGTGTCCGTTTGAATTTAAGTGACTTTCCTGACCATTGAACTCCTGTGGCCAAGCTGTTCACCGGACTTACAAAATAACGACCATGGTTCCACTGTGTTTGGATCAGCTCCCATATTCCTTGAAAATGTTTTTCTCAAAATTGTTACAGAGGGTAAAACCTATTCACCAACCAGATGATGCTGATACACCCAGAATTTTCCCAATCAAAACACCTCTATGTGCTAATGGTTAAAACATCAAACAGAATGAGGACATTTCCTTGTCTGATAATAGACTATTCGCTGACCCAGGATGTGGAAGTGATCAGATTAAACATTCTGTAGATTTACAGAAACAGACAATATTAAGATGTTACAATCAAAAAGGTGGGGGGAGGTTGTTTTAATCATTATCACAGAAAGTGATGTAACACATGTGGTATGAATCCCTCATATAGGATCTTGGAAGATGTAACCCACAGCAGTAAGACATGTTTCAATAAAGCTCCTGTTTCTTCTAACCCATCAGACTCTTTCCATATTCTGGACTAAACTAACAGAACGCAAAATATTGTACAGCGACAGTGGAGAAAAACAATGCTGGAAAATTCTCCATCTTTACCAGAAAGCTTCAAGAAAGTCTTGAGCCTAAATCAGCTGAGGCATGGCCGAAGTGGTATCGGAGATTTGCCAGGTACTGCACTGCATCAGACCCCGCTGTGAAGTCGAGCAGTGAGCAGGTCAGTACGCAGTTTTATGTGATGGGTGACTGTGCAGATGATATTCTCATCACAGAGTATCAACGAGGAGAAAGGCACATACGACGAAGTAATTAAAACACTCGATACATATCTTAATTTAGGAAAGACTATCATTGTCCAGTGCGCCAAATTTAGCAAACGTACCCAACGTCAAGGGGAAAGCATTAATGCATTTATAAATGACCATTCTAAACTTGCAGAAAACTATGATTATGACAGCTTGAAGGACGAGCTGATCAGAGACAGAATTGTTGTTGGACTGTTTGATTATGCTTTATCTGACCACTTGCAGTCAAGAGATGATTCAATCGAAGCAAAGGCAATACAACTGAGCAGACAAGCGGAGGTCAGGAAACAGACTTGATCAAGTGAGAGGGAAAGTCCCGTCTTGAGAAACCGACACAGGCGGGAAAATTGTCCCACCAAAGGGGCCAAGTGCCATTTGTGCCACTTCCAGGCGGTATGCCATAGCAAAAAACCAGTACGGAATTCACAAAACAGGAAATCTTAGAAAGGAGGCAAGGTCCATGAAGTTGAAGATATCCACAATGTTGAGATACCTTTCTTTGGCGAGATCCAGGAACCAAGTGAGGAAGTTGCTGAAATGCAGAGATCCTTGTAGAGGGAAACAAGATGCACTTTAAGTTTGAGACTGGAGCAGCAGTTTCGGTTCTTTCTGGTGCTGAACCATGGTTAGAGAGGAGCGTTCTTCAGTCATCAAGCAAACAAATATATGGACCGGGAGGAATGAAACTCAAGGTCATAGGAGGACTGAAGGCAGCCCTCCAATATTGAGAGTCAATGTTGAGGACTCTCAGGGCAACTCCCTCCCAACTGTTTACTGCTGTGCAGCCACCTCTGATAGGTCTGCCCTTCTGCTGGGACAGAACATACGCAGGGATGGTGATGGTGCTGTCTGGGTGAGGTATGATTCGGTGAATATGACTATGTCAGGTTGTTGCTTGACTAGTCTATGGGACAGTTCTCCCAATTTTGGCACAAGCCCCCATATGTTAGTCAGGAGGAATTTGCAGGGTCGACAGGGCTGGGTTTGCTGTTGTCGTTTCCAGTGCGTACATCAATGCTGGGTGATCCATTTGGTTTCATTCCTTCTCTTAAGCTTCAAAGCAGTTTGATTCAACTCAGTAGATTGCTAGGCCTTTTAGAGAGCATTTAAGAAACCATCACATTGCTGTGTGTCTGGAGACACATGTAGGCCAGACCAGGTGAGGATGGCAGATTTCCTTCCCTAAACGACAAATCTCCTTCCTGTCCATCTCACCCCTCCCTCTGCTGACCCTGTGGACTTTGCTCGTGGATCAGCTCTCACAGCCCCTGTATGCTTCTCCCTCCAGAACGTCTGTTCACTTGTGAACAAGACCCTTTCCATCCAAGAACTTATTGTGTACGACTGCATCAACATAATGGTCTGAACGGAAACCTGGCTGAGGGGTAATAACACCTTCCCGCTAACTGAAGCCTCCCCGCCTGGCTATACCTTCCACCACCTGTCCCACTGAGACTATCGTGGTGACAATGTGGCACTTATCACCAGATCACACTGTGGTCTGACCCCCTACTCTTCTGGCACTTTCTCCTCCTTTGGGCATCTCACTTTGTTCCATCCCTCTCACCTCATTCAAAATCCTCCTTCTCTCCCGCCCTCCCAAGTACAATGAACATTTTCTCACTGAGATATCTTCATGGCTTTTCTCCCTCAGCCTCTGCACTGAACGATTTCTCATCCTCAGTGAAATAAACCTCCATCTCAACTCATCATTCTCTCTCTCCTCTGAGTTCACTGGGCTCTTATCCTCCCTAAATCTCTCCTTCCATGTAAAATCCCCAACCTATATTCAGAACCACCACCATTGATCTTGTCATCTTGCTAATCTCATCCGATCAAGCACAGATAAGGCCAGCTCTGATCAATTCCTTATATCAACCTCCACCCACATCACCTTCCACACCCCAACCCCTACCTCCTTCTGTAACTGTCCCTGGGAAAAACTATCCCCCAGTTCACTACAACAGCACTTTCAATTCCCAACTCTCTAGTCTTTGGTCTTCCATTTGCAACAACATTTCTGTAGCTACTGATTTGCTCGACCACACCCTCACCTCCACCTTTGATGCCCTAGTCCCCAATAAATAAATTCCTCTCTCTCACCCTGGCCATTCCCCCGGGACAATCCTCATCTGCAATCCCTTAACTCCAAGGAACACAGACTTGAGAGGATATGGCAGAGAACTGCCATCGCCAGATCTGGCTGGACCACATAAAACAATAAAATAAAAACAGAAAGTGCTGGAAATACTCAGCAGGTCAGGCAGAATCTGTGGAGAGAGAAGCCAAGTGAGCATTTCAGGTCTGTAACCTTTCATCAGAATACGAAACCACAAAAAACAGTATTGGGTCCTGCCCTCATTTGCTAAAACTGCTCGTTATTGCAGGATCAGACTGCATTACAAAAATAACAGCAGGTACTTTTGTCATAGAGTCATAGAGTTATAAAGTACAGAAACATGCCCTTCGGCCCATCATGTCTGTGCCGGCCTTCAAGCACCGAACTGTTCTAATCCTGTTTTCCAGCACTTGGCCCGTAGCCTTGTATGCTATGACGTTTCAAATGCTCATCTAAATACTTCTTAAATGTTGTGCGGGTTCTTGTCTCTACCACCCCTTCAGGCAGTGCGTTGCAGATTCCAACCACCCTCTAGGTGAAAAAAGTCTTCTTCAAATCCCCTCCAAACTTCCTTCCTTACCTTAAATCTATGCCCCCTGGTTATTGACCCCTCAGCTAAGGGAAAACGTTTCTTCCTATCTAACCTATCAATGCCCCTCATAATTTTGTATACCTCAATCATGTCCCCCTCAGCATTCTCAGTTCTAAGGAAAACAACCCTAGTCTTTTCAGTCTCTTGCGTATTGGACACTATCTGCTTAAACCCCTCTCCCCTGTCTCGTCCACCCTTACCTCCAACAATATGTGCAGGGAATTCATGGACTTCTTTATCACTGAGATTGAGAACCCTCCTGGTCCCCATATTAGTCGATATCGTTAACGGTTTTCTCTCTTCCCGTGCTGTCCCTCGCTCCTTTAAATCTGCTGTTACCATCCTGATGGGATCTACCCCAGAATACTGAGGGAGGCAAGGGAGGAAATTGCTGGGGCCATGACAGAAGTCTTTGTATCCTCATTGGCTAAAGGTGAGGTCCTAGAGGACTGGAGAATAGCCAGTGTTGTTCCTGTGTTTAAGAAGGGTAGCAAGGAGAATCCAGGAAATTACAGGCCGGTGAGCCCTACGTCAGTGGTAGGGAAATTATTGGAGATGATTCTTCAGGACAGGATTTACTCCCATTTGGAAACAAATGGACTTATTAGCGAGAGGCAGCATGGTTTTGTGAAGGGGACATTGTGTCTCACAAACTTGATTGAGTTTTTTGAGGAAGTGACGAAGATGATTGATGAAGGAAGGGCAATGGATGTTGCCAACATGGACTTCAGTGAAGCCTTTGACAAGGTCCCTCATGACAGACTGGTACAAAAGGTGAAGTCACACGGGATCAGAGATGAGCTGGCAAGATGGATACAGAACTGGCACCGTCATAGAAGACAGAGGGTAGCAGTGGAAGGGTGCTTCTCTGAATGGAGGGCTGTGACTAGTGGTGTCCACACGGATCAGTGCTGAGACCATTGCTGTTTGTCGTATATATAAATGATTTGGAGGAAAATATAGCTGGTCTGATTAGTAAGTTTGCGGACGACACAAAGTTTGGTGGAGTTGCGGATAGTGATGAGGATTGTCAGAGGATACAGCAGGATATAGATCGGTTGGAGACTTGGGCGGAGAAATGGCAGATGGAGTTTAATCCGGACAAATGTGAGGTAATGCATTTTGGAAAGTCTCAGACAGGTGGGAGGTATACAGTAAATGGCAGAACACTTCGGAGTATTGACAGGCAGAGAGATCTGGGCATACAGGTCCACAGGTCACTGAAAGTGGCAACGCAGGTGGATAAGGTAGTCAAGAAGGCATACGGCATGCTTGCCTTCATCGGTCGGGGCATAGAGTATAAAAATTGGAAAGTCATGCTGCAGCTGTACAGAACCTTAGTTAGGCCACACTTGGAATATTGCGTATGAGGAGAGGTTGGATAAACTGGGATTGTTTTCACTGGAACGACGGAGGTGGAGGGGCGATGTGATGGAGGTTTACAAAGCTATGAGTGGCATGGACAGAGCGGATAGTCAGAAGCTTTTTACCAGGGTAGAAGAGTCAGTTCCTAGGTGACATAGCTTTAAGGTGCGAGGGGCAAAGTTTATAGGGGATGTGTGAGGCAGGAGTTTTTACACAGAGGGTGGTGAGTGCCTGAAACTTGCTGCCGGGGTAGGTGGTGGAAGCAGGTACGATAGCGATGTTTCAGAGGCATCTTGACAAATACTTGACTAGGATGGGAATAGAGGGATATGGACCAAGGAAGTGCAGAAGGTTTTAGTTCAGGCAGGCACCATGATCGATGCAGGCTTGGAAGGCCGAATGGCCTGTTCCTGTGCTGTACGGTTCTTTGTTCTTTCTTTGTTCTCTCCTCAAAAAACAACCCTTGGCCCCACAGACCTTGCAAACTACCACCCCATGTCCAACCGCCTTTCCTCTCCAAAGTCCTTGAAGGATTGTCATCTCCCAAATCTTTGCCTATCTTTCCTGGAACTCCATGTTTGACTTCCACCAATCAGGCCTCCACCCCTGCCACAGTGTCAACACAACTCTTCTCAAAGTCACAAGTAATATCCTGTGTGACTGTGACAAAGATTTTCTCTCTCTAATCGTCCTTCTTGACTGTCTGCAGCCTTTGACATGGTTGACCACAGCATCCTCCTCCAACACCTCCCCACTGTCATCAGAACTGGGAAAAGTTAGAAATGTAATAGGTTTTAAGCAGGTGAAATGGGGAAGGTTGAAAAAGAACAAATTGCATGGTCTGTGATAAGGTCGAAGATGAGAGATTAAATGATAAATAGTTGGTGGAGCAGAGCCAAAGAGAGTGGTAATGGGACCAGTAAAGAAACAAAAGATGTGTCTCGCGGAGGTTTGAATGTTAGAATGATGAACAGCTGCATCAGAAAGCAAAAAAAAGAGATAAACAAGAGTAAGACCGAAACATGCAAAGAAAAATCAAAAGAAATAGGGCAGAGATTATGGTCTGAAATTGTTGAACTCACTGTTGATTCTGGAAGGCTGTAAAGTGCCTAAACAAAAGATGAAATGCTGTTCCTCAAGCTTCCATTGAGTTTCACAGGAACACTGCAGTAGGTCAAGGACAGAGAGGTCAGTGTGAGAACAAGGTGGAGAATTAAAATGGTAGGCGACCGGAAGCTCGGGGTCACACTTGCAGACAGAATGGAGGTGTCCTGCAAAGCAATCACCCAATCTGCATTCGGTCTCCCCAGTGTAGAGCAGACAGCATTGTGAGCAGTGAACACAGTATACTAAATTGAAAGAAGTACACATAAATCACTGTTTCCAGCGTCCACAGTATTTTGCTTTTATCTTAGTGTTTAATTCACTGCCACTTCTCTTTCAGGAATGCCTACCTTGAAGAAGTTCTGCTCTTCTCTCAGACGGGATTTTCATTTGTCTCTTTTACCTTGTTCACCTTCATTGCTTTGTATTTCCCTCCTGGTGTTTGATGAAGTGTCTACCAAAACTTGTTTTCACAGCCACATCTTCCTCAGTACTGTCTCCAGCTCCGACTTATTCCACGTGGATTCCAACTACAGTTTCACCCGTCATGTTTTGAATCCACCCAGGATTACCGGTATCTCCGAGAAATGCAATGTTCCTCGGACTGCTATTCTCGCTGCATCCTGAGATCCACACTCAGTGCTACGCACCGCCACATGCACACACTGAACCTCTCTCCCCAGCAGCACCGTTTCACCGTATCTCAAAGCTGTTCTACTCCACAGTTTTATTTCATCCTTTGTCGCATCTGACGCATTAACAAAAAACCTTTTTTCCTCCTTTCAGTTGTTAACGAATGCAAGCTCCAGTAGTTGATGGGGACTAATGGCCCTCCAATCCTTCTTCCCCTTCACTTCCTTATGATCCCACCCCTTCTGATCTGACCCCTGGCCATGTATTCACTATACCCTCTGACCTCCCCCTCTCTGACGCTGAATGTTCTGTACTCAGCAAAGGTCTCAGTTTTATCCCCTTACTCCCCCACCTCAATGAATTTCACGCTCGGCATGACGTTGAGCTCTTCTTCCATCGCCTCTGTCTCTGGGCTCAATTCTTTGACTAGGAGTCCTCCCCCCGGTCAGCAGACCCATTCATCCGCCTCCAGCATTCTCCCTCTACCTGGAACCCTACCCCTGGCCTCTTACCCGCTTCATTGAAAACAGTCAGTGAGACATTGGTCATTTCAATTTCTCTGCCCCCCTCACTCACTCTAACCTGTCCCCCTCTGAACTTGAGGCACTCCGTTCTCTCAGGTCTAACCCCTACATGGTGATCAAACCTGCAGACAAAGGTGGTGCTGTTGTTGTATGGCGTACTGACCTCTACCTTGCAGAGGCTCAGCGCCAACTCTCAGCCACTTCTTCCTGTCTCCCTCTGGACCATCACCGCACCACCGAACATCAAGTTACTGTCCACAGGACTGTCACTGACCTCATCTCCTCTGCAGATCTTCCCTCTACAGCTTCCAACCTCATAGTCCTGCAACCCCAGACAGCCCACTTCTACCTCCTTCCCAAAATCCACAAACAGGACTGTCCCGGCAGACCCATTGTGTCAGCCTGCTCCTGCCCCTCTGAGCTTATTTCTTCCTATCTTGACTCTATCTTTTCTCCGCTGGTCCAGTCTCTTCCCACCTACATCCGTGACTCTTCTGACGTCCTAAGTCATTTTGACAATTCTTCATTGAACAGCAGCCCAACCAGTCCCCATCCACCACCACCCTCTTCCGCCTGGCTCAACTTGTTCTCACATTGAACAACTTCTCCTTCAACTCCACTCACTTCCTTCAAGTAAAAGGTGTTGCTATGGGTACCCACATGAGTCCTAGTTATGCCTGTCTTTTTGTGGGATATGTCGAACATTCCTTGTGTCAGTCCTACTCAGGCCCCCTCCCCCAACACTTTTTCCAGTACATTGATGACTGTATCGGTGCCATTTCCTGCTCTCGCCCAGAACTGCAAAACTTTATCAACTTTGCTTCTAATTTCCACCCTTCTCTCACCTTCACATGGTCGATCTCCGACACTTCCCTTCCCTTCCTCGACTTCTCCACATCTCTGGGGATAGGTTGTCTACTAATATCCATTATAAGCCCTACGACTCCCACAGCTACCTCAACGACACTTCTTCACACCCTGCCTCCTGTAAGGAATTCATTCCATTCTCACAGTTTCTCCGTCTCCAAGGCATCTGCTCTGGTGATGCTACTTTCCATGACAGTTCTGATATGTCTTCCTTTTTCCTCAACCGAGGATTCCCCCCAATTTGGTTGACAGAGCCCTCAACCATGTCTGGCCCATTTCCCACACCTCTACCCTCACCCCTTTCCCTCCCTCCCAGAACCGCGACAGGTTTCCCCTCGTCCTCACTTTCCACCCCATCCAAAGGATCATCCTCTGCCATTTCCGCCACTTCCAGTGTGATGCCACTACCAAACTCATCTTCCCCTCCCTTTCCCTGTCAGGGAAGGGATCATTCCCTCCGTGACATCCTGGTCCACTCCTACATTACCTCATTACCTCATCCCCTTCCCACGGCATCTTCCCCTGCAGTCGCAGGAAGTATAATACCTGCCTATTTACCTCCTCTCTCCTCACTATCCCAGACCCCAAACACTCCTTTCAGGTGAAGCAGTGATTTACTTGTACCTCTTTCAATGTAGTATACCGTATTCGCTGCTCACAACGCGGTCGCCTCTACATTGGGGAGACCAAACGCAGACTGGGTGACCGCTTCGCGGAACATCTCCGCTCAGTCCGCAAGCAGGACCCTGAGCTTCCGGTTGCTGGCCATTTCAACACTCTCCCCTGCTCTGATGCTCACATCTCTGTCCTGGGATTGCTGCAATGTTCCAGTGAACATCAACGCAAGCTCGAGGAACAGAATCTCATTTACTGCTAGGCACACTACTGCCTGCTGGCCTGAACACCGAGTTCAATAATTTCAGAGCATGACGGGCCCCCCATTTTACTTTTATTTTTGTTATTTTTTCTTTTTCCTTTTTTTTATGTTTTTGTGTTTGTTTTATTTTATTTCGTCTTAGTTTGTTCAGTTTGCTTACCCACTTTTTTTCATGTTTGTACTTGCGGCTGTTCAATTTTCAGTCCATTAACACCTTATCTGTACTAATGCGTTGTCTTTCAACACACCATTAACATATTGTTTGCCTTTGCTCCACAACCTTCTGGTCAACTATTTTGTGCCCTTGTCCTATCTACACCTTCTCCTTTGTTATCTCTTTCCCCACCCCCGCTTTACTTGCTTATAACCTTTTACATTTCTAATATTTGCCAGTTCTGAAGAAGGCTCACTGACCTGAAATGTTAACTCTGCTTCTCTCTCCACAGATGCTGCCAGACCTGCTGAGTATTCCCAGCATTTCTTGTTTTTAAATCACTGTCTCACCTGGATGGAGTGTTTTAGGGCCTTGGACATTGAGGAGAGTTGAGGTTAAAGGGCAGATGTTAATCTCCTGTGCTTGTGTAGTGGCTGGGGAGGTGGTGTTGGGGGTGATTGAGGAACGGGCCAGGTTGTAGCGGAGAAAACAGTCCCCTCGAAATGCTGAAAGGGGAGGGGAAGATATCTTCGGTGGAGGCATCACGCTGGAATTGGAGGAAATGGTGAAGGATGATCCATTGAATATGGAGGCTGGTGGGGTAGAAGGTGAGGACAAGGGGAATCCTGTCATGTCTCTGGGAAGGAGGTGAAGGGCTGAGAACAGAAGTGTGAGAAGTGGGGTGGACATGATCAAGAGCCCTGTCAATCACAGTGGGAGAAATCCTCGGTTGGCAGAAAAGGACAACATATCAGAAGCACTGGTATGGACAGTTACATCATCAGAACCAATGTAACAGAGACAGTAAAACTGGGAGAATGGAATGGAGTCCTTACAGGAAGTAGGGTGTGAGGAAGTGTAGTTGAGAAAGGGCAGTCAGTGGCATACTGGTACTGTCACTGGACTATTAACCCAGAGACCCAGGGTATTGCGCTGGGGACTTGTGTTCGAATCCCACCACAGCAGAAGGTGGAATTTGCATTCGATTAATAAAAAATCTGGAATTCCAGTCTAATGATGGCCATTGTCGATTGTTGTAAAAATCCATCTGGTTTACTAATGTCCTTTTGGGAAGGAAATCTGCTGTCCTTGCTTGGTCTAGCCTACATGTGACTCCAGACCCACAGCAATGTGTTTGACTCTTAAATGCCCTCTGTGATGGCCTAGCAAGCTACTCAGTTGTATGTAACCTCTACAAAGTCAATAAAAAGTAATGAAACCGGATGGACCAGCCGGCATCGACTTAGGCACCCGAAACGACTACGGGAAACCCAGCCACGTCGACCCGGCAAAGTCCTCCTTACTAACATCTGGGGGCTTGTGCCAAAGTTGGGAGAGCTGTCCTCCAGACTAGTCAAGCCTGAGATAGTCATACTCACGGAATCATACATTACAGACAATGTCCCAGACACTGCCATCACTATCCCTGGGTTGGTCCTGACCCAGCAGAGGTGGTGGCACAGTGGTATAAAGTAGGGAGGGAGATGCCCTCGGAGTCTTCAATATCGACTCTGGCCCTCATGAAGTCTCATGGCATCAGGTCAAACATGGATAAGGAAACCTCCTGCTGATTACCACCTACTGCTCTCTCACAGCTGATGACTCCGTACTCCTCCATGTTGAACACCACTTGGAGCAAGTACTGAAGGTGACAAGGGCGCAGAATGTAGTCTGGGTGGGGGACTTCAATGTCCATCACCAAGAGTGGCTTGGTGGCACCACTACTGGCCGAGTCCTAAAGGACATAGCTGCTAGACTGTGTCTGAGGCAGGTGGAGAGGGAACCAACAAGAGGGAAAAACATACTTGACCTCGTCCTCACCAATCTGTCTGCCGCAGATGCATCACTGATTTGGTAGGAGTGACCACCACACAGTCCTTGTGGAGATGAAGTCCTGCCTTCACATTGAGGATACCATCCATCGTGTTGTGTGGCACGATCACCGTGCTAAATGGGATAGATTTCGAACAGATCTAGCAATGCAAAACTGGGCATCCATGAGGCACTGTGGGCCATCAGCAGCAGCAGAATTGTACTCAACCACAATCAGTGACATCAAAGCCCGGCATACCCCCCCCCCCCACTCTACCAGAACCATCAAGCCAGGAGACCAACCCTGGTTCAATGAAGAGTGCAGGGTGGCATGTCAGGAGCAGCACCAGGCATACCTCAAAATGAGGTGTCAACCTGGTGAAGCTACAACATAGGACTACTCGCATGCCAAACTGCTTAAGCAGCAGGTGATAGACAGAGCTAAGCGATCCCATAACCAACGGATCAGATCTAAGCTCTGCAGTGTGTGCACTGGTCAGGAATGCTTCAACCCATGGGGTAAACTGATCAATGATCACCAGGCAGGATCTCTTTCCCCAGCTGTTGGGCAGGGGTCCGGTGAAGTCTATCTGAATGTTCTCCCAGGGTCCCTTGGGACGTGGCTGATGTACCATTCAGACCTTTATTGGTTTACCTGGGTTGTGCTATGCACAAATAATACATCGTTGGCAGTGCTTGGCCACATCCCTGCCAATTCTGGGCAACCACCAATCACAGAGGAGGCGGCCAAGCATACTGTCTCACCCATTGTGATCTGGTTCATGGTACAGTTTCAGGAGGGAATTTCGTATACACTCAGGTGCTACAACTAATGATCCCTTTCTCCAAACCCCATCATCGTTCTGGCTTGTCCCTTCCTGTTCCCATTTCTTTCTTTCATCTACACTTGCTTCTGCCTGCACTTTCTGTATATTCATCTCCTCTGGCCCCATCACTGCTTCTTGGGCCTTTTCTGCTGCTTCTTTTGCGTCTGCGGCCGCTAACATGGACCCGTGTTGGGCCTCCGTTTCTACCTTTCTGTGTGCTTTTATTTGGTTTCAGGACCTCATCCCTCTTTCTACCTCTGTTGTTAATACCAATGTGTACCATGACCTCTGACTGTTCAGCCACCCCCTTCAGAATGTCCTGCATCAGCTCCATGACATCCTTGACCCTCGCACCAGGGAGGCAACATACCATCCTGGAGTCACGTTTGCGGCCACAGAAATGCCTATCTGTTCCCCTTACAATAGAACCCCCATCACTAAAGCTCTCCCACTCCTTTTCCTCCCCTGCTGTACAGCTGAGCCACCCGTGGTGCCACAGACTTGGGTCTTGCTGCACTCCCCTGAGAAACTATCTCCCCCAACAGTATCCAAAACGGTATATCTGTTTGAGAGGGGGATGACCACAGGGGACTCCTGTACTACCTGCCTGCGCCTACTACTCAGCCTGGTAGTCACCCATTCACTTTCTGCCTGAGCAGTCTTTACCTGTGCTGTGACCACCTCCCTGTACGTGCTATCCACGATGATCTCCACCTCGCGGATGCTCCATAGTGTCTCCAGCCACCGCTGCAGATCTGAAACGTGGATTTCAAGTAGCTGCAGCTGAAGACACTTCCAGGTGTTTGCCCTGGAGACTGGCAGTGCCCCTTACTTCCCACATTGCACAAGAGGAGCATTCCACGCTGACGAGCTGCCGTGCCATGAAACAAGGCTACGGGCCAAGTGCTGGAAAATGGGATTAGAATAGATAGGTGCTTGATGGCTGGCACAGACACGATGGGCTGAAGGTCCTGCTTTGGTGCTGTAGAACTGTATGACTCTATGACTTACCCTTAATTTACTCCTTTAAATTACCCAAAAATTAGATTATTTATACTAGGGACCTTGAATCCCCAAAAAAAACTACCTCCTATATATATAAAAAACTGTAGACCTTTCTCTTTACTTTGGTTACTTACCCAGCTATTTCGAGTGATTCCCGAACAGCAGTTACTCACCAACCAATCATCTTGCAAATTTCATGTGATGTCACTGTTGACTTTTATCCTTCTTTTTTTCAAAACTCCGGTGCGTCTGGACTGCTCTCCGCTGCCGGAAGGTAAGTGTCCAGGCCATGATCCTCGGGCTCTATTTATCCTCTTCTCTCGCTCGGCGTTCTCCCCACAGGTCCACTCCTCTCCACTCTGCTCCCGGACAGTATGTGTCCAGGCCATAATCCTCGAGCTCTATTTATCCACTTTTCACGCTCAGAGTTCTCCCCGCAGGTTGGCTCCACTCCCAGAATATTATCAATGTCCCAGAAAAAGAGGTGAGTGAGGGGGCCCAAGTCAGACTGAAACAAGGAATGTTCCACATATTCCACCAAAATGCAGGCATAGCTAGGACCCGTGGCTATTTCCACTTCTGTGACATCAACTGATTTCACCCCTGTCTCAGCTCATCTGCCACTGAAACCCTCATTCATGCCTTTGTTCCCTCTAGAACTGACCATTGCAATGCATTCCTGGCAGGTCTACTACATTTTACTCCCCTTAAACTTGAGTTCATCCAAAACCCTGCTGCCTGTATCCTAACTCGCACCAGGTCTCGTTCCCCAATCACCCCTGTTCTCGCTGATCTACATTGGCTCCCAGTCAAGCAATACCTTGATTTTAAAATTCTCATTCTTGTTTTCAAATCCCTTCACTGCCTCACCCCTCCCTATCTCTGTAATGTCATCCATCCCACAAAACCTCCAAGATATCTGTGCTATCTGGCCTCTTGAGAATCCCCCATTTTAATCACTCCACCATTGGTGACCATGCATTCAGTCGCCAGGGCCTAAGCTCTGGAATTGCCTCCCTAAATCAATCTGCCACGCCACCTCACATTCCTATTTTCAGCCACTTGTTAAAACCCACCTCTTTGTCCAAGATTATTGTCATTTGACCTAATATCTCCTTATGTGACTCGGTGTCAAATGTTGTTTTGAATGCTCCTGTGCGGCGCCTTGGGATGTTTCATTGTGATTAAGGTGCCATACAAATGTAAATTGTTTACAGGCAGTCATTTTATCATTCCGTACAGAAGGAGTCTGTGCCATTTTTTTGAAAGAGAGATTCAATTATTACCTCTCTGCTGCTATTCCCCCATAGTCATGCAAATATCTCCTTTTCAATATATATCCACTTCCTTTGGAAAGTTACTATTGGATCTGCTTCCTACTTTCTCAGATACTGCAGTCCAGCTCACAACAAATCACTGCATCAAATTTCTTCTCATATCCTCCCTGGATTTTTTGCCAATTGTTCTAAATCTGTGTCATCTGGTTATTGACCCTCCTGCCAGTGGAAACAGTTTCTCCCTCTCTATTCTGTCAAAATCCTTCATGATTGTGAGCATCTCTGTTAAATCTACACTAACCATTCTCTGTTGCATTGAAAACCATCCCAGTTTCTCTAACTGGTTAAAATTCAGGAATTAGGACTTTGTCTGGTGGAGATCTCTGGAAATGTGAATTATTTGCACTCTGCCTCTGGAAATGAGAGAATAAGTATAAGAAACACTTGACAGTGAGATCTTTACAGGCGTTTACAGGAACAGTTAGTAATTGTAAATTGTTTCCCAGGAATTGTGCCACCATTTTGAGTAAGTCCGATGTAATTGTAAGGATTTATTCTGTTACCAGTGATTGCATCACGATTTATAGAGATTGGGCTCTTGGAATCTAATCACATGGTCTCTGGATGGGAATCAGTACTTGTGGGGAATCCTCAGGAATGTTTCAATGTTTCGAGCATGGCCACAAATGACTCTGTGTAGGGTCAATGGTTGTGTATTTCTTGGTACAATTCCGGATCCCATATGTACAATCTTTAGGGTGTGGGAGTGTGACAGAATTTTAAGGGCTATGAAAATGAAATGATGTTTGAACTGGATCTCCAGAAATGAGTTAAGAATATTCTCGGGGGCTGTACCATATGGTTTGGTCTCACTGGCTGAGTTTAAAGTCCACACTGTGAATTGGATAGAAATTCACTGAAATTGCAGAACACATTACATCACAGGAATATCGGAAAACATGTAAATAAACCTGTTCTCACTGCACCCAATGCTGTCAGACTGCAGATTTCACGCAGTCTGTTCTTCCCTGGACTCTGGGGAGATTCACTTTCCATTGTGCAATATCTGGCGAAATATAATTTATGATATTGCAATGTGTTGTGCAAAATAAATTAATTGAATCTTTTTGTTCAGTCACTGTAAGTAATGTCAGCCTCCTTGCCTCGTAATTATGTCAATGGGGATTTCTCCTGCCTTACATAAGGATCTTCGCTCAGTTACAGAATCAGTAAGAGTTTGGTCTTCAGCACAAACCGGGATCAATATTCCACAGAAATGGAAAGAATTAATCGGATTCATACACCAGAACATGTGGTCATGAGGATTCTTCAGGATTTTCAGGATATTTATTATCTCACCCTCGCCGTTATTGGTATCGCTGGTAAGTTTTATGCCCAGATATTAATACTGTAACTGCGTTAACTCTGTTCCTGACTATCAGTGCTGTTGGGTTCCTTGTAAGTAACTATATTTCTATTTCATTTTGTCGATGATATTTAACTGTAAGCACTGTCTTCATTATGCAAGTTTCCACATCCAACAAGTCTATGTATTCACTTTATTTTCCTTGCTGTGTGACTGAAAGTACATTGTTCCCTCGACAATGTTACTGGGTGATTTATTTGATGAACAGTCTGCTCTCTGCATTGAGTCCTGGGAGTAGATTTTACTCTTTACCATCTGGGTGTTAAACAGCACCTGAAGAGGGCAGTGCAATAAAAAGTGATGAAGGAGGATTGCACGTCCTTTATAGAACCAGCCTGATATTCATTGCACTGAGTTTAAGGGGAGGATAATCAGGTGGGTTTTATTCCTGGTGGAGGGTATGTTCTCCCACCACATTTATCACTGTGTATGCCTCACAGGAGCTGATTCATTGATATATGGTGCAAATATGGCTTTTAAGATCATTTAAGGTTTGCTGGGTAAGATGAACGATATAACGTTGCAATTGGTGATAAATCATTCCAACTGATTTTACTTTCAATAGATTGTAAATGGAATAAGGTGTGAAGTACATTTGTTTCTCATTTTCTGATTCATATTCTCTCAAGTAAGTGAAAATCTATTCAATAAAACCTGCCTGACTATCCTCCTCTTAAACTCAGTGCAATCTATTCAGTTCTCACTCACAGGTGGAAAGCACCAGATTAATATTGTCCCACTTCCATCCTGATACATTCTCAAACCCGAGGGAGCAGATCTCAGCATCAGTTACAGCATCAACCCCTTGATAGTGACTGTTCATCAGAATAGCTTTGTAATATAAGGGAGCTTAAAAGATTTGCAGTCGAGAGACAGAGTGAGAGAGACAGAGACAAGCAGAGGGGGTTTGGGGTGGTTTTTGGTTCAAATTAGGAGCTGGAAAATTAAGTAAGTGTTGCAATATGAGTTTAAGCACAGAGCAGGACTAGAGGTATTAATTACAATTGATAATTTAAACAGGCTACGAAATAGTTTGTTCAAAAAGAGAATAGAGGGTTTTTGTTTAGATCATGGATGGGCAGCTGTGACCTGTTGCTTGCAATTCCTGTTCCATGTGGGAACTTCAGGACACTTCATGTGCCTTGGGCAACTACATGTATAGCTTCAGCTCAAGCTCAGGAGTTCAGAGCTTGAGGGACAGCTGGAATCAGTGCGCAGCATCAGGGAGCAGGACAGTTTCCTGTATTCTATGGTCCAGGATCTGGTCACCCCACAGGCAGTAGAAGTTCAGGATGGATGGCCATCCAGAAGATTAGAAAGAGGCAGAAAGTTCAGGAGTCTTCAGGGTGTGAGCTACTCACAAACTAGTACTCAGCTTTGGAGACTACTGGGAGTGACAACATCTTGAAGGAGTGCAATTCAGAGCATGGAACCAATGGGCGTGGGACTGTACAGGAGGGAGCAGAAAAGGGCAGAAATGAAGTTGTTATAGCTAATTCCATAGTCAGGGTGTCAGATAGCCATTTCTTTAAATGTTATCGGGAGTCTCTGTACCTTTACTTTGTGAGTTCTATCACATGATGCTCAGAATGTGAATTGAAGTGAGTTCCTACTCACCCACCTTGCAGAATAAAAGCAAAGTATTGTGGCTGCTGGAAATCTGATTTAAAAACAGAAGGTACTAGAAATACTCAGCAGGTCAGACAGGATCTGTGTGGAGAGAAGCACAGTTAACGTTTCTGGTCAGTGACATTTCATCTGAACTGGCAAAGCTCAGAAATGTAATAGGTTTTAGGCAAATAAAGAGAAAGTGGGGGAAAAGAGAAAAAAAGGGATGTGTGATCTGACAGGGGGCCGGAGATATTAACTGACAACGAGGTCATGGGGCAAAGGCAAAGAGGGTCTGATAATTGTGTGGTGAAAGACAAAGCATGCTTTTTTTGCTTGAAATGTAACCTTTGCCAGTATATAATGTTTGTAACCTCCTCCCTATCTCTGTAACTTCCTCCAGCCCCTGCATCCCTCCCTATCTCTGTAAACTCCTCCAGCCCCTGCACCCCTCCCTATCTCTGTAACCTCCTCCAGCCCCTGCATCCCTCCCTATCTTTGTAACCTCCTCCAGCCGCTCCGCTCCTCCCTATCACTCTAACCTCCTCCAGCCTCTATGCTCCTCACTCTCTCTGTAATCTCCTCCAGCCCCTACATCCCTCCCTATCTCCGTAACCTCCTCCATCCCCTACAACCCCACCCTATCTCTTTTACTTTCTCCAGACCTACACCCTTCCCTATTACCCTAAATGTATGTTGTGAGGTGGATGCAACGAGGCTGCAAGGGAATTTGGACAGGCTGAGTGAATGGGCAAGAACGTGGCAGATGGAATATTTCTGTCAATTAACCAATTCTCAATCCATGCCAGTATATTACCCCCAATTCCCATGCACTCTAATTTTATTTACTAACATCCTGTGTGGGACCTTATCAGAAGCCTTCTGAAAATCCAAATACACCACATCCACTGGTTCTCCTTTACTGCCTTCTTAAGCAATCCCTCAGGAATGAGGGTAATTTCCTCCACTCCAGGGTTGTGGGCCCTAAGGTGACTGAATAGTCTAATTCTGGATCCACACACTGTGCCACATGTGGGGCAGGTGGTGTTTGGTGAGGCGAGTGAATGAGATGCTCAAATTTCCCAACGTTCCTTCCGCTGTTTGCACTTGGTCGCTGCCTGGGCATGTCGGGTTGTTCGAACTGGCTGGCACCTTCTCGGATGTTTCTTCGCGATTTTGGGCGGTCTTGGGCAGGAGATACCCACGAATCAGTGGAGATGTCACATTTTTTCAGAGAGGCTTTAAAGACATCCTTGGAGCGTTTCCTCTGCCCTCCTGGTAGCCTCTTGCCATGACGGAGCTCGAATTGGAAAGCTTGTTTTGGGAGTTCTTTGTGTCAGGTATGCAGACAACATGGCCCACCCAATGTAACTGAATAGTCATTGACCAGTGTCTCAATACTGGGAATGTTGACCAAAGAGAGGACACTGACATTGCAGTGCCTGTCCTGCCACTGAGTTTGTAGGATTTTGCAGAGGCATTGCTGGTAATATCTCTCCAGGTCTTTGAGATGTGTGCTGTACAGTGTCCATGTTTCCGATGCATACAGGAGGGCAGGTAACACTGTGACCCTGTAGACCACGAGCTTGGTGCCAGATTTGAAGTCTTTGTCGTCAAACACTCCTTTCCTCAGATGGCAGAAGGCTGCGCTGGCACACTGGAGGCGATGCTGAGTTTCATCATCGATGTCTGCCATTACTGAGAGGAGATTCCCAAGGTATGAGAAGTGATCCACATTATCTAGTGATTCGCCGTGTATCTTGATAGTCGGGGGTGGTGTTGCACTGTGGGAGCAGGCTGGTAGAGGACCTTTGTCTTCTGGATGTTTAGCTGAAGGCCCATTCTTTCATTTGCCTGTGTGAATGAATCGACGAGGGTTTGAAGTTCAGCCTCTGAGTGTGCACATGCGCAAGTGTCATCAGCATACTGCAACTCCTTTATCTGTTCTACAAGTAACATCCTTCAAAAACTCCAACAGGTTTATCAAACATGATTTCCCTTTTTATAAATCCATGTTGACTCTGCCCAAATATATCCCATGCATAAAGGGGAGGCAGTGGCATCATGTTATTGTCACTGGACACATAACCCAGACACCCAGGGTATTGCTTTGGGGACATATGTTCAAATTCCACCACAGCAGAAGATAGAATTTGAATTCAATTAATAAAAATCTATAATTAAAAGTGAGAAATGTGGTTGACTTTTAAATGCCCTCTGAAATGGTCGAACAAGTCACTCAGTGTATCAAACTGCTACAAAGTCAATAAGGAATGAAACCAGACCAGACCACCCAGCATCGACCGAGGCACCGGAAATAACAACAGTAAACACAGCCCTGTCGACCCTGCCAAGTTCCCCTGACTAACATCTGGGGGCTTGTGCCAAAATTGGTACAGCTGTCCCACAGACACTAGTCAAGCAGCAGCCTGTCTTGGTCATATTCATGGAATTGTAGGTCCCAGACACCATCATCACCATCCCCGAGTATGTCCTGTCCCAGCAGAGGTGGCAGCACAGTGGTATACAGTGGGGAGGGAGTTTCCCTGGGTGTCCTCAACATCAATTCTGGACCCCAGGAAGTCTAGTCAAGCACAGGCAAGGAAACCACCTGCTGATTATCATCTAGCGCCCCCCATACCCCGTCAGCTGCTGAATCAGTACTACGCCACTTGAAGGAAGCACTGAGGGTAACAACGGTCACGTCGTCTGCATTCCTGAAAGAAGATTCCCAAAACAAGCCTTCTAGTCCGAGCTCCATCACGGCAAGAGGCTACTCTCAATTGTCAGGAAAGTGATGGAAGGTGTTGTTGACAGTGCTATCAAACAGCACTTGCTTAGCAATATCCTGCTCAGTTTGGGTTTGGCCAGGGCCACTCAACTCCTGGTCTCATTAGAGCCTTGGTTCAAACATGGACAAAAGAAGTGAGGTGAGAGTGACTGCCCTTGACATCAAGGCAGCATTTGACTGAGTACAGCATCAAAGAGCCCGAGCAAAACTGGAGAAAATGGCAATTGGGGGGAAATCAATGGTTGTTGGAAGTCAGTCATCTCAACCCCAGGACATCAATGCAAGAGTTCCTCAGGGTAGTGTCCAAGGCCCAATCATCTTCAGCTGCTTCATCAATGACCTTTCTTCCATCATTAGGTCAGAAGTGGGGCTGTTCACTGAGGGTTGCAAAACGTTAAGCACATTCGTGGCTCCTCAGATACTGAAGCAGTCCATGTAGAAATGCAGCAAGTCCTGGACAATATACAGGATTGGGCTGAGAAGTGGCAAGTAACATTCGCACCACACCAATACCAGGCAATGACGATCTCAAATGAAACAGTATCTAACCATCTCCCCTTGATATTCAATGGCATTACAATTACTGAATTCCTCACTATCAGCATCCTGGGGATTACCATTGACCAGAAAATGAACTGGAGTAGCAATATAAATACTATGGCTACAAGAGCAGGTCAGAAGCTCGGAATCCTGTGGCAAGTAAATCACCTCCTGACTCCCCAAAGCCAGTCTACCATCTACAAGGCACATGTCAGAAGTGTAATGGAATACTCTCCACTTGCCTGGATGGGTGCAGCTCCAACAACATGCAAGAAGCTCGACACCATCCAGGATAAAGCAGCCTGCTTGATTGGCACCCCATTCACTAACATTCACTCCCTCCACCACCGACGCACACTGGCAGCAGTGTGTACCATTTACAAGATGCACTACAGTAATGCACGACAGCTCCTTCAACAGCACCTTCCAAACCTGTGACCTCTACCAACGAGAAGAACAAGGGCAGCAGATGCATGGGAACACCACCACCTACAAGTTCCCCTCCAAGCCACACACGATCCAAACTTGGAACTATATCGCCGTTCCTTCACTGTCGCTGGGTCAAGATCCTGGAATTCCCTTCCGAAGAGCACTTTTGATTAGATTAGAGATACAGCACTGAAACAGGCCCGTCGGCCCACCGATTCTGTGCCGACCATCAACCACCCATTTATACTAATCCTACACTAATCCCATATTCCTACCAAACATCCCCACCTGTCCCTATATTTCCCTACCACCTACCTATGCTAGTGACAATTTATAATGGCCAATTTACCTACCAACCTGCAAGTCTTTTGGCTTGTGGGAGGAAACCGGAGCACCCGGAGAAAACCCACGCAGACACAGGGAGAACGTGCAAACTCCACGCAGGCAGTACCCAGAATCGAACCCGGGTCCCTGGAACTGTGAGGCTGTAGTGCTAACCACTGCACCACTGTGCCGCCCAATGTAGGTGTACCTACAGCCCAATGATTGTGGCAGTTCAAGAATGCAGCTCACCATCACCTTCTCATGGGCAATTAGGGATGGGTAATAAATGCCGGGCTACCCAGTGACATCGTATCGCAAGAAAGAATGAATAAAAAATCATTATTTTCCAAGTGTCCAGTTATCTCATCCTTTACAACAGATTCTAACCTTTTCCCTTCTCCTGACGTCAAACTAATTGATTTGTAGATCTATGTTTATACTCTTGCTCCCTTTGTAATTAGTGGGGTTACATTTGCTACTTTCAATAAGGAATGAAACCAGACCCAAAATCTATAGAATTTTGAAGAATAACCTCCAATGCATCCATTATCTATATGGCCACCTCCTTCAACACTCTGGGATGTCACCCATCTGGTCCAGGGGATTTATCAACTCTCAATCCTGTTAATTTTTCAAGTACTACCTCTTGATTGATACTAATTTCTTGCATTTCCTCATTTTTACAAGTCCCTTGGTTCCCTAATATTTCTGGGAAATTTTCTGTGTCTTTCTCTCTGAAAACAGACACATATCAATTGTCTAGTCTCTCCGCCATTTCCTCATTCTCCACCACAAACTCTCCTGTCTCCGTCTACAATGGACCCACAGTCGGCGTTTCTTATCTTTTTCATTTCACGTAGCTAAAGAAGCTTTTACAATCCTCCTTTATGTTTCGAGCCAGCTTGCATTCATAATCTCTTTTCCCTTTATCAGTTTCTTGGTCCTCCTTTGTTCGATTCTACATTGCTCCCAATCCTCGGGCTGACCATTTTTTCTGGTGACCTTATAAGCCACTTCATTTGACCTAATGCAATATTTAACTTCTTTTGTTTGTCATGGTTGATGCACCTTTCCAGTTGGGTTTTTGTTACTCATGTTATGAACAGGTAGTTAATCTTTTTTTCCTGAACAAATTTCTCTGTTGTTCCAACCACCTGTCCTTAACCAGATTCGTGATTGAATTTTTCCCTCCCTGAAACCCTGACTGGTAAAGGACAGTCACAACAACACAGTTGTAAATTTTAAATCAAAGAAGTAGCGTTTATTAACACACTCTCTTCAATTCAGGCGAGTCGGGTCGGGTCCGGCCGGACACGCAGGGTCAGTGCTGTGCAGGTAAGTATTAAAAATAAAAAATTTACCTGAGCTGGGAATCTGGGACGAAACTGAGTCTGCGCAGTGAGTGAGTGACATCACCAAGACATCATCACGCATGCGCGGCAGCTTCGTGGAGGTTCCGTGTTGGGAGGTAAGTAAACAGATGGACGGGTCGGAGTCGGGCCGAGTCGGGGCGGGCTCAGGTCGGGTCGGGATTGGAGCAGCCGGGACCTTCCAGGCCTCAGGTAACCAGAGGACGGCTGCTAAAGTCATCACAGGCCAAGGGGCAGCCTGATCAGCAGCCTGTCTCCAGCCCAGCTGCTGGCGATGGGTTCACACCTCGTAGAAGCACTCGCAATCGTTAAAAGCAAAGCACCTCGACTCACATGGGGGGTTCACGGGTGTTTGATATCTGACATGTGATGCTTCAGATAAAGTTCTTTTGTTCAATTCATTAACATTCATTGTGTAAAAGTGATTATTCTATCATTCCCTAATTGTGAGCTGCTGACTTCCCCCTTCCCCCTCAGTGAAATGCCAATGTAAGCACAGCCTCATTTAAATATGATCTCCCGTGGGCTCTAGTGTGTGTTTCAGCTGGGCACTAGGCATGGAACACCAATGGAAAGGAGGCGACAGACTACATGCATTGAGGTCAGTCTTTATTGTTTTCTCTGTGAGTGGCCATCATGGTGGCTGGAAGTGGGTAAGTATGAGATTGTCCTTTGCCTCCTTGATGCTTTGCTCAATGTTCCTGGCCTCCGGTACAAGAGATTCACCATCCAGTGCTGCCTGTCCATCACCCTCCTCTACGTCCTCTTCGTCAGTGGAGGAATTGCGTTCACGTGGCCTCGTCATGCAAGGCCTCCCTCCTCCTCACTGCTGGAATGTGCAGAGCACAGCAGACCACCACGATACGCGTGACCCTCACTGGGACAAACTGCAGGGCTCCACCAGATCGATCCAGGCAAAGGAATCTCATCTTCGGCAGCCCAAGGAGCTGCTCGGTGGTCACTCGGATGGAGTGGTGGTAACTGTTGTACCTCTCCTCTGCTGCAGTGTGAGGTTTCCTCACAGGCGCTGAAAATCTATATCTTGAATGGGTCGCTCTTGTCCCCTAGAATCCATCCCTGAAGGTGAGCAGGGGCCTGAAAAGCTGTGGTACCGGTGACTGTTGAAGTATGTAGGCATCGTGGGTGCTTTTCGGGAAGTGGGCACCCGCCTGAAAGATCTGTTTTCGGTGGTCACAGACCAGTTGAATGTTGATCAAATGGAAGCTTTTCCTGTTGAAGGAGGAGGCTGGCTGGTCATTTGGAGCCTTAATGACCACATGTGTGCAGTCGATCACACTTCGTACCTGAGGGAATCCAGCAATGCCTTTGAATCCAATAGATCTCTCTGCCTGACTGTCAGGGTGGTTCAGTAACCCGCACAGTCACCGGCTCTCTTGAACAGGACATTGGTCCCCTCCTTGATGTAGTGGTGGGATATTGCCTGGGAGATTAGATTAGATTAGATTAGAGATACAGCACTGAAACAGGCCCTTCGGCCCACCGAGTCTGTGCCGAACATCAACCACCCATTTATACTAATCCTACAGTAATCCCATATTCCTACCAAACATCCCCACCTATTCCTACCAAACATCCCCACCTATTCCTATATTTCCCTACCACCTACCTATACTAGTGACAATTTATAATGGCCAATTTACCTATCAACCTGCAAGTCTTTTGGCTTGTGGGAGGAAACCGGAGCACCCGGAGAAAACCCACGCAGACACAGGGAGAACTTGCAAACTCCACACAGGCAGTACCCGGAATCGAACCCGGGTCCCTGGAGCTGTGAGGCTGCGGTGCTAACCACTGCGCCACTGTGCCGCCCACTATGATGTCCCCGGTGGAGCCTTGGAGAATGATCCAGATGAGTAAAAGTTAAGTGCGGCGGTGATTTTCAATGCGAGATGCAAAAGCTGCCCACCAAATCCCACAGGTCGTAACTCGTCTGACAAGAGGGTGCATAAGGTGGTGCCTGCCTCCCTGGAGAGTCGTAGTCTTCACTGACAATGCCGCTTGGTCATTGGGAGGTTGCTGACTCGATTGCAGTACACTCTCTAGCGCAGGTTAGTCCGTCTTGGCATCGTCGGCTGCTCCTGCTCTCTTCGTGGAGCTTCACAGGCAGGTGAAGCTGCTTCTTGGCCCTCCTTCCATCGGAGGCACTTCATCATAACACAGGGGTCCAAAAAGACAGGGTGTATGAGACCCAGGCCAGGTGATAAGTAGACCTCCAGAGCGCTGTCCTTGCAGAGACGCCGCTGCTTTGGCAGTTTTCCCTTTGCTACTTCTCCTGGCAGACTGCCTATTGGGCCTCAGTGCCCACCCTTGATGGTAGCCGACCCTCTCAACCAGCAGTTTGGGCACCCTATACTGCCACCCAAAACCAAGCCCCACTTGCAGGCCGCCAACACCCACCATCCACTTGCTGAACATCCAATACCCAGCACCCTCTTGCAGATCACCTGACACCGTGCCAACCCATGCTCAACACCCGAGACTCTGCCCCACCATGCAGAGTGCACAGCACTGTAAGTTAGCAATGGGCTCCACCCCCCCTTCATCCCCTGTGCAGTGCTGATCATGGCTGCCTATCCATTGCGGCACAGAGTCCCCATCTTGGCCTGTGTCCTGAAGGCCAGTCAGGGCCATCTATGGTCCATTTAATCCCAAGCCCCACATTGAATCATAAAAATTACAAGCAAATGCATTGAAACAACATGTTGTACATTCCTGTTGCATCGGGGCGGTGATGCTGCCTTGATGCTTTCCCCACACTGACTAGATCCAGAACCGATGTCACAATGTCAGATTTCAGGGGAGACTTGTCCAATACTATTCTACCACCCCCCCACTCCCCCACCACCACCTCCATGCCCGCTCCAAATGGCTGCACTAAATTGTGCCCTGTATCCCAGTGTCACTGATCAGGAGCAGGAGCCAGGGTCACAATGGTCGACAAAAGAGGTCACAGACAACATAAAGCTAAAGGAAAGAACACACAAAAATTTAAAGAATAGAGTAGGTCGAGGAAACAGTCAGAAAGATGAAGAACAACAAAAACGGTAAAAAAAAAGATAAGTAAAAGCTGAAAAAAGCTGATGTGAAAGACAATGAAAGGAAGGAAATTCCAGGCTTGTTTCATAATTGCCTTGTGTCAGTCTTCACAGCAGAGCAAGAGGATAATATAGCTCACATTCCACAATGAATCAAGGACTGGAACTCACTAAAATTAACAGAAGCAAGAGAAGTATAATAGAAAACACTAATAGTCATAGAGTCGTAAAGCATAGAAACAGGCCCTTCGGCCCACCGCGTCGATACCGACCATAATGCCTATCTATACTAATCCCACCTGCCTGCATTAATTCCATATCCCTCTATGCCTTTCTCATTCAAATACCTGTCCAGCTGTCACTTAAATGTCGCTATTGTTCCTGCCTTCACCACCTCCTCAGACAGCTCATTCCAGATACCCATAATTCTTTGTGTCAAACATTTACCCCTTTGATCCCCTTTAAAGCACCTCCCTCTCACCTAAAATCTATGCCCTCTAGTTTCAGTCACTCCGACCATGAGAAACAGACTCTGGCTATCTGCCCTATCTATGCCTCTCAGAATTTTATATACCTCCATCATGTCCCCTCTGAGCCTCCTTCACTCCTGGGAAAACAAACCCAGCCTATCCAATCTAAATTTATAACTCAAGCCCTCCAAACCAGGCAACATCCTTGTGAATCTTTTCTGCACCCTCTCTCGCTTAATCACAGCTTTCCTGTACTGTGGCGCCCAGAACTGCACACAGGACTCCAAATGCAGCCGAAACAACGTTATGTACAACTGTAACATGACATCCCAACTCTTGTGCTCAGTACCTCAGCCGATGAAGGCAAGCATGCCATATGCCATCTTCACCACCCTGTCTACCCTTGTTGCCACTTTCAGGGAACTATGTACTTGCACCCCAAGGTCTCTCTGCTCAACAACACTCCCCAGTGCTCTGCCATTCACTGTATATGTCCTGCCCTCGTTTAACTTCCCAAAATACATCACTTCACACTTGCCTGCATTAAATTCCATTTGCCACTCCCTTGCCCACTTTCCCAGTCAATCTATATCCTGTTGTAACCTTAGACAACCTTCTTCACTGTCCACTATGCTACCAATTTTGGTGTCATCTGCAAACTTACAAATCATGCCCCTTACATTCACATCCAAGTCATTAATATATATGAAAAACAACAGAGGGCCCAGCACCGGTCCCTGCGGCACAGCACTGGTCACCCGCCTCCAATCTGAAAAACAACCCTCCACTACCACCCTCTGCCTCCTATCACCAAGCCAATTTTCTATCCAATTTGCCAGCTCACCCTGGATCCCATGTGTTCGAACCTTCTGGACCAGCCTACCATGCGGGACCTTGTCAAAGGCCTTGCTAATGTCCATGTGGACAACGTCTATCGCCCTGCCCGCATCAATCCTCTTGGTCACCTCCTCGAAAAACTCAATCAAATTCATGAGACATGATTTCCCATGCACCAAAGCCATGCTGACTATCCCTAATCAGTCCATGCCTTTCCAGATGCATATAAATCCTGTCTCTCAGAATCCCTTCCAATAACTTTCTCACCATTGATATAAGGCTCACCGGCCTGCAGTTCCCTGGCTTATCCCTGCTGCCCTTATTAAATCAAGGCACAATATTAGCTATCCTCCAGTCTTCTGGTAACTCACTCGTAGCTAACGATGATACAAAAATCTCTGCCAGGACCCCAGCAATCTCCTCACTTGCTTCCCATAGCATCCTAGGATACACCTGGTCAGGCCCTGGGGATTTATCCACCTTAATGCGCTTCAAAACCTACAACACCTCCTCCTTTGTAATGTTGATATGCTCCAGGATGTCAGTGTTCCCTCCCTTGAACCCATCAGCTTCCATGACCTTCTCCACAGTATATACGCATGAGAAATATTCATTTGAGAACTCGCCCATTTCCCGTGGCTCCACATATAAATTGCCACACTGGTCCTTCAGGGGACCTACTCTCTCCCGAGCTACCCTTTTACTCTTAATATACTTACAGAATCTTTTAGGATTCTCCTTTATCTCTGCAGCCAGGAAAACCTCATGGCCCCTTTTTGCCCTCCTAATTTCCTTCTTAAGTTTAGTCCTACATCCCCGATACTCCTCGAGGGACTCGCTCGATCCCAGCTGCCTATACCTGAAATATGCCTCCTTCTTTGCCCTGACCAGACCCTCAATATCTCTCGTCAACCAAGGTTCCCTAAACTTGCCAGTCTTGCCCTTCCATCTAACATGAATATGCCGGCCTTGAACTCCTCCTATCTCACTATTAAAAGCCTCCCACTTGCCAGACATCCCTTTACCTGCAAACAGCCTCTCCCATTCAACTTTTGAGAGTTCCTGTCTGATGCCATCGAAATTAGCCTTCCCCCAATTTAGGACTTCAACCTGAGGACCAGTCCTATCCTTTTCCATAACTATCTTGAAGCTAATAGAGTTATGGTCACTGGTTCAAAATGCTCCCCCACTGACACATCAACCACCTGCCCATCCTCATTTCCTGAGAGGCGGTCGAGTATAGCCCCTTCTTTAGCCGCTGCTTCAGAAAACTATCCTGGACACACTTAACAAATTCTTCCCCATCTGATCCCTCAGCACTAAGGCAGTCCCAGTCAATATTAGGGAAGTTAAAATCACCTACTATTACAACCCTATAATTCCTACACCTATCTGTGATTTCCCTCCATATATGCTCCTCCACTTCACTCTGACTATTGGGGGGCCTATAGTATAATCCCATCAAAGTGATCAACCCTTTCCTATTTCTAAGTTCTACCCATATGGCCTCGCTGGACATTCCCCCCGGAATATCCTCTCTAAGTACTGCCGTGATGTCCTCCCTAATCAATAGTGCAACTCCCCCTCCTCTCTTACCTCCACCTCTGTCACACCGGAAAGATCGGTTCCCCGGAACATTGAGCTGCCCATCCCTCAACCACGTTTCTGTAATAGCTATAATATCACAATCCCATGTACCAATCCATGCTCTGAGTTCATCTGCCTTACCTGGAATTCTTCTTGCATTAAAGTAAATGCTGTTCAGCCTACCAGACCTTCCACGCTCCCTGTCCTGCCTCTTCCCGGCCTGCCTACTGGACTTGCTTGCTTCAACCTCTACTTTTGCCTCAACTATCTCATCTGAGAGACTACTCCTTTGGGTCCCACCCCACTGCAAGACCAGTTTAAACCCTCCCGAGTAGTGCTCGCAAACCTCCCCGCAAGGATATTGGTCCCCCTCCAGTTTAGATGCAACCCGTCCTTCTTGGACAGGTCACTCGGCACCAGAAGTGATCCCAATGATCCAAGTAGCTGAAGCTCTCCTGCCTACACCAGCTCTTCAGCATGCATTCATTTGCCTAATCCTCCTATTCCTACCCTCATTAGCACGTGACACAGGGAGTAATCCTGAGATTACAACCCCAGATCTCCTGCTTTTTAACCTTCTGCCTAACTCCCTATATTCACTTTGCAGGACCTCATCTCTTTTCATGCCTATGTCATTAGTACCAATCTGGACCACGACCTCTGGCTGTTCACCCTCCCCTTTCAGAATGCCCTGCAGCCGCTCTGAGACATCCTTGACCTGAGCACCATGGAGGCAATATACCATCCAGGAGTCTCGTTTGCCACCACAGAAATGAAGGACAGAGTAACTGAGCATGAAGAGCAATTTGAGGAAATTGGGAAGAAACGGCATGGAATTTTTAACGAATAGGTAAAATCTAACAAATCTAACTGATTTTTTTGAGGAGATAATTCAAATGGTGACAACATAGAAACTACGAGCAGGAGTAGGCCATTCGGGCCCTTCGAGCCTGCAGCGCCATTCTATGCAATGATGGCTGATTGTCCAAACTCAGTACTCTGTTCCCGCTTTCTCCCCTTATCCCTTGATTCCTTTAGTCTGAAGAACTATATCGAACTCTTTCTTGAATATATTTCATGATTTGGCCTCTGCTTTCTGTGGTAGAGAATTCCACAGGTTCACCACTCACTGGGTGAAGAAATCCCCCCTCATCTCAGTCCTAAATGGCTTTTCCCTTATCCTTAGATTGTGACCCCTCATCCTGGACTCCCCCACCATCGGGAACATCCTTCCTGCATCTAGTCTGTCCCCAGTCCTGTTTGTAGGTTTCTATGAGATCCTCTCTCATTCTTCTAAACTCCAGCGGATACAAGCCTAATCGACCCAATCTCTCTTCATACGTCAATCCCAGGAATCAGTCTGGTGAACCTTCGCTGCACTCCCTCCAGAGCAAGAACGTCCTTCCTCAGATAAGGAGACCAAAACTGCACACAATGCTCCAGATGTGGTGTCACCAACACCTTGTATTATTGCAGCAAGACATCCTTGCTCCTGTACTCGAATCCTTTCGCTGTGAAGGCCAACATATCATTTGCCTTCTTAACTGCCTGCTGCACCTGCATGCTTACTTTCAGTGACTGGTGCACAAGGACACCCAGGTCTCGCTGCACCTTCCGCTTTCCCAATCTATTGCCATCCAGATAATAATCTGCCTTTCTGCTTTTGCCACCAAAATGGATAACCTCACATTTATCCACATTATACTGCATCTTCCATGTATTTGCCCATTCACTCAACCTGTCCAAATCACACTGGAGCTTCTCTGCATCCTCCTCACAGCTCACACTCCCATCCAGCTTTGTGTCATCTGCAAACTTGGATATATTACATTTAATTCCCTCATCCATTTCATTAATATATATTGTGAATAGCTGGGGGCCTAGCACCGATCCCTGCGCTACCCCACTAGTCACTGCCTCCCACTCGGAAAAAGACCCGTTTATTCCTACCGTTTGTTTCCTGTCTGCCAAACAGTTCTCTCTCCATTTCAGTACCCTACCCCCAATCCCATGTGCTTTAATTTAGCATGTTAATCTCCGATGTGGGACCTTATCGAAAGCCTTCTGAAAGTCCAAATACACTACATCCACTGGTTCTCCCTTATCTATTCTATCAGTTACATCCTTAAAAAATTCCAGTAGATTTGTCAAGCATGATTTCCCTTTCGTAAATCCATGTTGACTTTGTCCGATCCTTTCATTGCTTTCCAAGTGCTCTGCTATTACATCTTTTATAATGGACTCTAGCATTTCCCCCACTACTGATGTCAGACTAACCGGTCTATAATTCCCTGTTTTCTCTCTGCCTCCTTTTTTAAATAGTGGGGTTACATTAGGTACCGTCCAATCCATTGGAACTGTTTCAGAGTCTACAGAATTTTGAAAAATGACCAGCAATGCTTCTACTATTTCAAGGGCCACTTCCCGAAGTACTCTGGGATGTAGATTATCAGGCCCTGGGGATTTTTCGGCCTTCAATCCCATTCATTTCCCTAACACCATTTCCCTACTAATACTGATTTCATATCGTTCCTCCTTCTCACTAGACCCTATGTTCCCCAACAATTCTGGGAAGTAATTTGTGTCCTTTTTGAAAACAGACCCAAAGTATGTATTTAATTGTTCTGCCGTTTATTTGTTGCCCATCATAAATTCCCCCGTTTCTGACTGTCAGGGACCCACATTTCTCTTCACTATTTTTCTCTTCACATTTAGAAGCTTTTCCAGTCAGTTTTTATGTTCTCTGCAAGCTTATTCTCATACTCTATTTTCCCCTTTTTAATCAATCCCTTTGTCGCCTTTGCTGAATTCTAAACTGCTCCCAATCTTCAGGTTTGCTGCTTGTTCTGGCCATTTTATATTTCTCCTCCTTGGATCTAATACAATCCCGAATTTCTTTTGTAAGCCACGGATGAGCCACCCTTCCTGTTTTATTTTTGCGCCAAACAGGAATGAACAATTGTTGTAATTCATCCATGCGCTCTTTAAATGCTAGCCATTGCCTGTCCACTGTCAACCCTTTAAGTAGCGTTCCCCAAACTATCAGACCCAACTCGTGTCGTGTCTCATACCATCATAGTTTCCTTTATTTAGATTCAGGATCTTAGTCTCAGAATCAACTCTGTCACTCTCCATCTAAATGAAGAATTCTCTCATGTTATAGTCGCTCTTCCCCTCGGGACCCCGCACAACAAGATTGTTAACTAATCCTTTCTCATTACACAATATCACTCTAGGATGGCCTGTTCTCTCGTAGGTTGCTCAACCTTTGGTCCAAGTGACCATCACGTACACACTCCAGGAATTCCTCCTCTACAGCATTATTGTTCATTTGGTTTGCCCAATCTGTCTGGAAATGAAAGTCATCCATAAATACAGTTGGTCCCTTGTTGCATGCTCCTCTAATTTCCTGTTTAATGCCATCCTCTACATCACCATTGCTGTTTGGTGGTCTGAAAACAACCCCCACCAACGTTTTCTGCCCCTTGGTGTTTCTTAGCTCCACCCATCCAGATTCCACATCAGGATTCTCTGAGCTAATATCCTTCCTCACTATTGTATTGATCTTCTCTTTTAATAATTATGCTACACCACCTCCTTTCCTTTTTTGCCTGACCTTCCCAAAAATTGAATATCCCTCGATGTTCAGTTCCTATCCTTGGTCACCCTGCAACCATGTCTCCGTATTCACAACGATATTGTATCCATTTACATCTATTTGCGTACTTAATTCACCGACATTATTGAGACACAATACCTTTAGGCTTGTCTTTTTAACATTCTTAGTCACCTGAGCATTGTTTTGCACTGTGGCCCTATTTGTGTCTTGCCCTTGATTTCTATGTTTTCCACTTCTGCTTTTTAGTTTTCTGTCTTTCCTTTCCATCCTTGTTTCCTCCACAGCCTCCGCACTCAGGTTTCCATCCCCCTGCCATTCTAGTTTAAATCC
Organism: Heterodontus francisci; assembly: GCF_036365525.1. Lineage (NCBI taxonomy): Eukaryota > Metazoa > Chordata > Chondrichthyes > Heterodontiformes > Heterodontidae > Heterodontus > Heterodontus francisci. The sequence goes on along the minus strand of NC_090410.1, from coordinate 24,156,080 downwards.
TCCCCAACAGCACGAGCAAACGCCACCGCGAGGACATTGGTTCTGGTCCTGCCTGGGTGTAACACATCCCACTTGTGCAGGTCCCACCTTCCCCAGAACTGGTCCCGATGTCCCAGGAATCTAAATCCCTCCCTCCTGCACCATTTCTCCAGCCATGCATTCATCTGGTCTATTCTCCTGTTCCGATACTCACTAGCATGTGGTACAGGAAGTAATTCTGAGATTACTACCTTTGAGGTCCTGCTTTTTAATTTAGCTCCTAACTCCCTAAATTCATTTGCAAGACCTCATCCCTGTTACTACCTGTGTTGTTGATGCCAATATGTACCACCACCACTGGCTGTTCACCCTCCCCCTTCAGAATATCCTGCAGCCACTCCGAGACATCCTTGACCCTAGCACCAGGGAGGCAACATGCCATCCTGGAGTCTCATTTGCGGCCACATAAATGCCTGTCTGTTCCCCTTACGATTGAATCCCCGATCACTACAGCCCTGCCACTCTTCTTCCACCTCGCCTGTGCAGCAGAGCCATCCATGGTGCCACGAGCTTGGCTGTTGCTGCCTTCCCAGGGATGCCATGCACCCACCCCCACCCGAGCAGTATCCAAAGTGATATATCTGTTGGAGAGGGGGATGGCCACAGGGGACTCCTGCACTACCTGCCTGCACCTACTACTCCATCTGGTGATCACCCATCCCTTTACTGCTTGTACGGCCATTACCTGCAGTGTGACCACCTCATTAAACATGCAATCCACGATGCCCTCGGCATTGCGGATGCTCCACAGTGAATCCACTCGCAGCTCCAGCTCCGTAATGCATGTAGCCAGGAGCTGCAGATGGATACACTTCCTGCACACATGGTTGTCAGGGACACTGGAATCGTCCCTGATTTCCCACAGATCACCGGTGTGAGCTCTCCTGCCGTGACTTACTTTAGATTAATCAGTTACTCCCTTTAAAAAATACTAATTACACTCGGGGCCTTGTTCCACTCCAAAAATGACCCACTACAATCTAAAGCCCTTAATAAATTACACTAATTTTACAAAACGCACACTTTAGTAGTGCTAAACCTATCACTTGAGGTTTTTTTTGGAATAGCTATGAATGAAGGCAGTCGATATGATTCCACGGCAGAGATTGTCAGTTAAAAATAAAGCTCCTGGAATTGAAGGCAAATGATTGACCTGGTTAGAAGATTGGTTATGCAGCAGAACATAGAGAGTTTGGATAATCAGAATGTACTTGTATTGGAAGGAAGTGGCTGGCAATGTGCCAAGATGACCTGTTCTGAGGCCTCAACTATTCACAATATATATTAAAAACTTAAGACAATAATGAATTTGAGATCCAAATTTGCCAAATCATCAAAAGGCTGAATCTTAATTCACAAAATCAGGTGGATTGGGGTTGTGCCAGAGCTTAACTGTGAAGAATCTGAAACAGGAACCCAAACTGCATCATATCCCACGGACATGGATCAGCAGCAGATGCCGGGAGAATTAAAACCTCAGCATGTCCAAGGGTCACTGATCAGGAGAGGGACCCTGGTAATTGCCCCATCATTTCCCCTGCTAACTGATTCCTATTGTGACTGATCAGGCTGAGAATTGATCTCTTTAGTTTTGCAAGGCACCAGTGTGTTTACTCTCTGCACACCAAGGGAGACCATATTTTAACAATGCACATTTATGAATGAACATAAGCATTTTGTTTTTGTGTTTATTTATTGAACTCTTCAGATATGAACTTCTCAAATCATTACTGATAGTTGGTGCGAAGCCTTATTTTTATCATAAATTTCAAATACAAGGTATTCCATCGTGTTATGGAGTGACATTTCAATTTATTATACCCATGTATCCACCATATTGATATTCCTGCTCCCATCCTGATGTACAATGTTCCTGTTTTTCCTGCTCCTGACAGTTAACTTAGTGATGATTGTGAGCCTATCTCGGGGAAAGTGTGGTCTCTCCAAATGTGTCACTCGTTACTTGGTGGCCATGGCAGCGGCGGATCTACTGGTCATTATCTTCGATCTGATACTGAGGCAAATTCCCATTAGTTATCGGAGAATGTTTCACTTTCTGTTTGATATTCCAGTGTGTAATAGCCACGCTGTCCTACTTTATGCAGCAACGGACTGTTCTGTCTGGTTCACTGTCGCTTTCACCTTTGATCGATTTGTGGCCATTTGCTGCCAGAAACTGAAAACTAAATATTGTACTGAGAAATCGGCAGCTGTGATTATTGGAACAATGTCTGTGTTGTTCTATGTAAAGAATATTTTCTGGTACTTTATGCTTTCAAGCAGCTATACCCGTTTTCGAGCCCCCTGGTTCTGCATTCTTCCCTGGAGTGTTCTGCTTTCACCAGGATGGGTAGCAATTGAATTTCGACATTATATTTTCACCCCGTGTGTACCATTTATTCTGATTCTGATACTCAATGTTTTAACTGTCAGACACATTCTAGTGATCATCAGAATTCGCAAAAGACTTCAGGACCGGGTCAGTGAGGAGAGTCACAGTGATCCAGAAACAGTTAACAGAAGAAAATCAATCACTTCACTTTTTATGAGATCGGGGAATTTTATCCTTCTATGGGTTCTGTTACTGGTGAATATGATGTATGTTAGAATTAGTCTGCTGTACCAGAGTGCTTCAAAAGACATGTCACCCATTGTCAATCACCTTGCGGTTATGCTTCAGCTCCTGAGTTGCTGCACAAACACTTTTATTTACGCTGTGACCCCGAGTAAGTTTAGAGAGGAACTGAAGAATGGGGTGAAATATCCCTTCGCTGTACTTTTTAAGATTTCAAATAATGAGGAAAATGGAACATTTTTACAAATAGAACACATGTGAACCCAGCCTCTCTCCACTCAGTCTCTGTAATCACATTGTTTTAAAGACAAACTGAGATGATTTGATTGAGCTTGCATTTAATTTAAGGTACCTTTTGTAAATGTAGAACAACTGCCAGATGCAGAAATTCCTTTACGCTAATCATACATATGGAATAAAATTAAACTAATATACAACATGTCCCCTGATCACTCCCCCATGTCTCTGTTTTATTGGATAAACCTACAGCTTCCCACTTTATCTCTCTCAGCATCCTCCACAGTGGTCATCGAGGTACTCGGCGATCGCTCATTCGAATTAGAATTAGAATTAGAATTAGAACATTACAGCGCAGTACAGGCCCTTCGGCCCTCGATGTTGCGCCGACCATCTGACCTACACTATTCCATTTTCATCCATATGTCTATCCAATGACCACTTAAATGCCCTTAAAGTTGGCGACTCTACTACTGTTGCAGGCAGGGCGTTCCACGCCCCTACTACTCTCTGAGTAAAGAAACTACCTCTGACATCTGTCCGATATCTATCACCCCTCAACTTAAAGCTATGTCCCCTCGTTTTTGCCATCACCATCCGAGGAAGAAGACTTTCACTATCCACCCTATCTAACACTCTGATTATCTTATATGTCTCTATTAAGTCACCTCTCCTCCTCCTTCTCTCCAACGAAAACAACCTCAAGTCCCTCAGCCTTTCCTCGTAAGACCTTCCCTCCATACCAGGCAACATCCTAGTAAATCTCCTCTGCACCCTTTCCATAGCTTCCACATCCTTCCGATAATGCAGTGACCAGAACTGCACGCAATACTCCAGGTGCGGTCTCACCAGAGTTTTGTACAGCTGCAGCATGACCTCGTGGCTCCGAAACTCGATCCCCCTACTAATAAAAGCTAACACACCATATGCCTTCTTAACAGCCCTATTAACCTGGGTAGCAACCTTCAGGGATTTATGCACCTGGACACCAAGATCTCTCTGTTCATCTACACTACCAAGAATCTTCCCATTAGCCCAGTACTCTGCATTCCTGTTACTCCTTCCAAAGTGAATCACCTCACACTTTTCGGCATTAAACTCCATTTGCCATCTCTCAGCCCAGCTCTGCAGCCTATCTATGTCCCTCTGTACCCTACAACATCCTTTGGCACTGTCCACAACTCCACCGACCTTAGTGTCATCCGCAAATTTACTAACCCACCCTTCTACCCCGTCATCCAGGTCATGTATAAAAATGACAAACAGCAGTGGCCCCAAAACAAATCCTTGGGGTACACCACTAGTAACGAAACTCCAGGATGAACATTTGCCATCAACCACCACCCTCTGTCTTCTTTCAGCTAGCCAATTTCTGATCCAAAGCTCTAAATCACCTTCAACCCCATACTTCCGTATTTTCTGCAATTGCCTACCATGGGGAACCTTATCAAATGCCTTACTGAAATCCATATACACCACATCCACTGCTTTACGCTCATCCACCTGTTTGGTCACCTTCTCGAAAAATTCAATAAGGTTTGTGAGGCACGACCTGCACTTCACAAAACCGTGCTGACTATTGCTAATGAACTTATTCTTTTCAAGATGATTATAAATCCTGTCTCTTATAACCTTTTCCAACATTTTACCCACAACCGAAGTAATGCTCACAGGTCTATAATTACCAGGGCTGTCTCTACTCCCCTTCTTGAACAAGGGGACAACATTTGCTATCCTCCAGTCTTCCGGCACTAGTCCTGTCGACAATGACGACATAAAGATCAAGGACAAAGGCTCTGCAATCTCCTCCCTAGCTTCCCAGAGAATCCTAGGATAAATCCCATCTGGCCCAGGGGACTTATCTATTTTCACACTTTCCAAGATAGATAACACCTCCTCCTTGTGAACCTCAATCCCATCTAGCCTAGTCGCCTGAATCTCAGTATACTCCTCGACAACATTTTCTTTCTCTACTGTAAATACTGACGCAAAATATTCATTTAACACTTCCCCTACCTCCTCTGATTCCACACACAACTTCCCACTACTATCCTTGATTGGCCCTAATCTAACTCTAGTCATTCTTTTATTCCTGATATACCTATAGAAAGCCTTAGGGTTTTCCCTGATCCTATCCGCCAATGACTTCTCGTGTCCTCTCCTTGCTCGTCTTCGCTCTCCCTTTAGATCCTTCCTGGCTAGCTTGTAACTCTCAAGCGCCCTAACTGAGCCTTCACGTCTCATCCTAACATAAGCCTTCTTCTTCCTCTTGACAAGCGCTTCAACTTCTTTAGTAAACCACGGCTCCCTCGCTCGACAACTTCCTCCCTGCCTGACAGGTACATACTTATCAAGGACACGCAGTAGCTGCTCCTTGAATAAGCTCCACATTTCGATTGTTCCCATCCCCTGCAGTTTCCTTCCCCATCCTATGTATCCTAAATCTTGCCGAATCGCATCATAATTTCCTTTCCCCCAGCTATAATTTTTGCCCTGCGGTATATATCTGTCCCTGCCCATCGCTCAGGTAAACCTAACCGAATTGTGATCGCTATCACCAAAGTGCTCACCTACATCTAAATCTAACACCTGGCCGGGTTCATTACCCAGTACCAAATCCAATGTGGCATCGCCCCTGGTTGGCCTGTCCACGTACTGTGTCAGAAAACCCTCCTGCACACACTGGACAAAAACTGACCCATCTAAAGGACTCGAACTATAGTATTTCCAGCCGATATTTGGAAAGTTAAATTCCCCCATAACAACTACCCTGTTACTCTTGCCCCTGTCGAGCAACAATCCCAATTGACCCATTCTAATCATTCACTGAATTTCCCACCCAGTGCACCCGCTGAGGGCTAATCATTCAATATCTTTATCATCCAACTCACCCCTCCCACTATAGACTCAGCCAGCGGATAAGCTCTCACCATCCCGCTACACATCTCCCACCAAAATATCAAGGCCCTTTCCATCCATGACGTTATTGTGGATGATTTCATTGACATCCTGGCCAAACACATCCCCTGGTGTTCACTATGGAGAAGAATGATGTCGGTGTAGAGAGCAGGGAGGGGGATTGTGATATACTTAAACAAATCAGCATTGAAAGAGAGGAAGTATGAGATGTTTTAGCGGGCTTAAAACTGGATAAATCCCCAGGCCCAGATGAGATGTATCCCAGGCTGTTATGTGAAGCAAGGGAGGAGATAGCAGGGGCTCTGACACAAATTTTCAAATCCTCTCTGGCCATAAGAGACGTACCAGAGGATTGGAGGACAGCGAATGTGGTACCATTATTCAAGAAGGAAAGCAGGAACAAACCAGGTAATTAAAGGGCAGTGAGTCTAACATCAGTGGTAGGGAAACTATTGGAAAAATTCTGAGGGACAGGATTAATCTCCACTTGGAAAGGCAGGGATTAATCAGGGCTAGTCAGCATGGCTTTGTCAGGGGAAATTGTGTCTAACAAACTTAATTGAATTTTTTGAGGATGTGACTTGATGTGTAGATGAGGGTAAGGCCGTAGTCCACATGCACTTCAGTAAGGTTTTTGATAAGTTCCGCATGGGAGATTAGTTAAGAAGATAAGAGCCCATGGGATCCAGGGTAATTTGGCAAATTGGATCCAAAATTGGCTTAGTGGCAGGAGGCAGAGGGTAATGGTCCAGGATTGTTTTTGCAATGGAAGCCTGTGACCAGTGGTGTACCACAGGAATCGGTGCTGGGACCCTTGCTGTTTGCAGTGTACATTAATGATTTAGTCGTGAATATAGGAAGTATGATCAGTAAGTTTGCAGCTGACACGAAAATTGGTGGTGTCATAAATAGTAAGGAGGAAAGCCTTAGATTACAGGATGATATAGATGGGCTGGTAAGATGGCTGGAGCAGTGGCAAATGGAATTTAATCCTGAGAAGTGTGAGGTGATACATTTTGGGGGAACTAACAAGGCAAGGGAACATACAACGGATGGTAGGACCCCAGGAAGTACGGAGGGGTCAGAGGGACCTTGGTGCACTTGTCTATAGATCACTGAAGGCAGCAGCACAGGTAGATAAGGTGGTGAGGAAGGCATATGGGATACTTCTCTTTATTAGCTGAGGCAGAGAAGTTCAGAGCAGGGAGGTTATGATGGAGCTGTATAAAGCGTTAGTTAGGCCACAGCTGGAGTACTGTGTACACTTCTGGTTGCCACACTATAGGAAGGATGTGGTTGCACTGGAGAGGTTGCAGAGGAGATTGAGCAGGATGTTGCTTGGGCTGGAGCATTTCAGCTATGAAGAGTGACTGGATAGGCTAGGGTTGTTTCCCTTAGAACAGGGAAAGCTGAGGGGTGACCTGATTGAGGTATACAAAATTATGAGGGGCATTGAAAGGACAGATGGAAAGAAACTTCTTCCCTTAGCGGAGGGATCAATAACCAAGAGGCAAAGATTTAAGTTAGGAGCAGGAGGTTTAGAGGGGAAAACTTTTTTCACCCAGAGGGTGGTTGGAATCTGGAACACACTGCCTGAAGAGGTGGTAGAGGCAGGAACCCTCACAGTGGCGCAGTGGTTAGCACTGCAGCCTCACAGCTCCAGCGACCCAGGTTCAATACTGGGTACTGCCTGTGTGGAGTTTGCAAGTTCTCCCTGCGTCTGCGTGGGTTTCCTCCAGGCCAGAAGACTTGCTGGTTGATAGGTTAATTGGCCATTATAAATTGCCCCTGGTGTAGGTAGGTGGTAGGGAAATATAGGGACAGGTGGGGATGTGGTAGGAATATGGAATTAGTGTAGGATTAGTATGAATGGGTGGTTGATGATCAGCACAGACTCAGTGGGCCAAAGGGCCTGTTTCAGTGCTGTATCCCTAAACTAAACAAAACTAAACTAAAATATTTACAAAGATCACTTGAAATGCCAAAGCATATCAGGCTATGGGCCACGTGATGGAAAATGGGATTAGAATAGATAGGTGCTTAATGGCTGGCACAGACAAAATGGGCCGATGGGACTGTTTCTGTACTGTATAACTCGATGACTCTAAATGGAGCCTCCCCACCTCGCTATACCTTCCACCACAATCCCCATAGAGATTGACGTGGTGGCTGTGTGGCACTTTTCACCAGATCACACCTTGGCCTGACCCCCTCCTCCTCTTGCACTTTCTTCTCCTTTCACCAACTCCCGTTGCTCCACCCCTCTCACCTCTCAATCAAAATCCTCATTCTCACTGAGATATCTTCATTGCTTTACTCCCTCAGCCTCTGCATTGAATGACATCTCATCCTCGGTGATTTCAATCGCCATCTCAACTCATCATTCTCTCCCTCCTCTGAGTTCATTGCCCTCCAATCTTCCTTAAATCTCTCTCTCCAAAAACTTCCCAAATCATCTTCATGTCTGCAACCTTGACCATACCATCTTCCATGGTCTCAATTCAATCCCAGATAAGGCCATCTCTGATCACCTCCTTGTATCATTCTCCACCCACATCCCCCTCCTACACCCCAACCCTACCTCCTTCTGTATCTGCCCCGGAAAAAGGACCATCCCAAATTCACCTCATTTTCCATAACATTTCCACAGCTACCGATTTGCTCAACTGCACCCTCACATCAATCTTTGAAAACCTCGCTCCAAATAAATCCATTTCTCTCTTTCACTCTGGTCATTTCCCCTAGTATAGCCCTTATCTCAGCTCCCATAATTCCGAGGGATGCAGAATTGATAGGATATGACAGACAACTTGTTTGGCAACACGGCCAGGTCACATAAAGCTCTATTGGGTCCTGTTCTCATTTGCTGAAACTGCTCACTATTCCTGGATCATCCTGCAATGAGAAGATAACCTCTGTCTTCTTTTCTCTACCGCACACCGGCTTCTTAAACTTCACAGCACTGTCTCTCCACCCTCATCTCCAACAGTAAGTGTGAGGAGCTCATGGATTTCTTTGTCACTAAGATGAAACGATCCGATCAGATGCCTCTACCAATTCCACTGGCCCAAACTTGGTCTACAGCTTCCCCCCTCATAACTCTGATCTCACATCTTTCTCTCATGTCTATCCTAGCTCCCGTCATGCCCTCACTGAGCTCATCTTGAAGATGGGGCCCACCTGTTTTCCTTCAAATCTATTCCCACTGAGCTGCTGATCACCGAACATCCCCTCCTACTCCCCATGTTAGCTGACATTGTTAACAGTTCCTTCTCTTCAGGTTCTATCTCTGTCTCTCCTCTAAATCTGCCATCGTCAACCCTCTCCTCAAAAACACAAGTCTTGCCCCCTCCTTCTTTGCAAACTGCCACCCCATTTCCAAACTCCCTTTCCTCTCCAAAGTCTTTGAAGGTTTTGTCACCTCCCAAATCCGTGCCTGTCTTTCTTGGAACGCCATGTTTGAATCCAACCAATCAGGATTCCTCCTCTTGCACAGTAACAAAATGGACCTCATCAACATCACAAAAACATCCCATGTGACTGTGACAATGGTAAACTATCCCTCCTCGTCCTTCTCGATCTGCTTGCACCCTTTGACACTTTTGAACACACCGGACTCCTCCAATGTCTCTCCACTGTTGTCCAGCTCGTTGGGACTGAACTCACCTGGTTCCATTCTTATCTATCTAATCATTGCCCGTCAATACCATGGTATTTTCAGTCAACTAGGGATTATAAATTTTAAAGGACATTAAACGCTGTGCTAATTCTAAGGGGAAAGTTGTAATTGTGATTGGGGCCAATTGACCAGTTAATGCTTTGAAATCTCCATAACATGGAAGTGGCCTCAGTAACCTCCTCCTCAGGAGGGACGGGTGATCCTGGTTCCCCTTCTCCCCTTCTCTCGGGTCTACCCCGTCTCCTCCGTGTTGTCGTTAGCATAGCAGGACAGACAGGCAAAGGCTCTCCTTCCCCATCATCATCCTCCTCTGAGGAGTCCTGTCCTGTCTCAGTATATCCCATGTGATACTCTGCTTTCGTGACGGCTGCTACAACCGCCTGCTGCTTCCCCATCTGGTTCCGCAGTCACTGAATGGTGGACCTGCACTGTGCATTGGTCTGTCTCTCGGTGGGGTCACTCCTGTAGCTCTCTAAAGACTCCCCATGATTCCTCTAACTTCTGGGTTAACTGGGTGTTTTCCTGATGAGAGTGACAATATGCCTCTCCGCCAACCCTAACAACTGCTGAGCTGCCCCAGCCTGTACGGCATTAAGTGCCTGTTCCTCAGAGTGGCAGTCGAGGATGCTAGCTGATTTTGTAACATTTCCAGCACTTTCTGCTGCTGCTGGATCGGTTCACTTTGAGCTACCATCTGTTTCACCTGTGACTGTACCACTTCCTCATTGCACTGCACACAGTGCGAGTGTGATTAGATTTAAAACCCTGTCACTCTTCCAACATTTAGCCAAGACCTGAACCTGGATAAACGCTACTCTTTCTTTATACAGGAACGTAGGAGCAGGAGTAGTCCATTCAGCCCAATGAGCCTGCTCCGCAATTCAACATGATCAAGGCTGATCATCCACTTCAATGCCTTTTTCCCACACTATACCCATATCCCTTTATATCATTAGTATTTAGAAATCTGTCAAACTCTGCTTTAAACATCCTCAATGACTGAGCTTCCACAGCCCTCTGGGGTAGAGAATTCCAAAGATTCACAACCCTCTCAGTGAAGAGATTTCTCCTCATCTCTGTCCTAAGTGGCTTCCCCCTTATTTTGAAATTTGTGTCCCCTGGTTCTAGACTCCCCAACCAGGGGAAACATCTTAGCTGCATCTACCCTGTCTATCCTTAGAAGTATTTTGAAGGTTTCAATGAGATCACCTCTCATTTTTGCAAACTCTGTAGAATACAAGCCCAGTTTCCCCAAACTCTTTTCATAGGACAGTCCCATTATCTCAGTAACAAATCTGATGAATCTTTGTTGCACTTGCTTTGTGGCAATAATATCCTTCCTGAGGTAAGGGGATGAAAAATGCACACAGGTGCGGTCTAACCAAGGTTTTATACAATTGAAGCAAGACTGCTGTGCTGCTCTTTGTTCTAACATCCCATTAGCCTTCTTCATTGCGAGCTGCACCTGCATGCTGGCTTTCAGTAACTTATTGACAAAGACACCCAAGTCGCTTTGTACATCTACACTTTCTAATTTCTTCCTATTTAAGAAATACTCTGCACCTCTATTCTTCCTGCCAAAATGGATAACCTCACATTTTTCCACATTATATTCCATCTGCCACATTCTTGCCCACTCACTAAGTCTGTTCAAATCTCCTTGAAGCCACTTTGCATCTTCCTCAGAACACACATTCCCATCTAGTTTTGTGTCATCTGCGAACTTAGAAATATTACATTTGGTGCCCACATCCAAATCATTGATATATATTGTGAACAGCTGGTGCCCAAGTATTGATCCTTGCAGTATCCACTAGTCACAGACTGCCAATGCGAGAATGACCCGTTTATTCCTAAACTCTGCTTTCTGCCTGTTAATCAATCCTTAATCCATGCCAGTATATTACCTCCTATTCCATGTGCTTAAATTTTACAAACCAACCTCCTGTGGGGGACTTTAACAAAAGCCTTCTGAACGGAATGCGCTCATGTTTTTGTGTGTACTCTTCTCACAGGGATTGGATACTGTCTGGATTACATTTAATGACCAACCTTTCCTCATATGTTTCCCAGAAACCCTTCTTCACACTGGCCTTTCACTACATAGCTTGTACTCACTGGGTCAGTTTAATCTACCACCCTTCCAAAGAATTTATCCCCGTAAGATTTATCACTGGCCAAACAATGTTCCTACATTTGTGAAACTTGCTTTAACTCCCTCGGTTTATGGACTCGTCAAAGTCCAGGGTTTCAGCATCACTTGTAAGATCTGGAGTTTGCTTTAATTTAATTGGAAGACTTGGTCAATTACAACTACAGTCTAAGTTGGGAGAGAAGATCTAAAAGGGACTTATAGCTCAGACTAGCTACAAAACCACACGGGTACGAGTAGTTTTTCACAAGCTTTACAGGCTTTATTGCGTTTTCTACAATAAACACAAAATCATGATACTGAGCAAAGGGCAGTGGTGAGCAGTTGTGTTCACGATTGAACACCGGTCCTCAACCTCCAGTTAACTGCGATGCCTTGTCTCTTGATTGAAGTCTGTCTTCTGTCTTCGTTTGGATGATGATGCGTGCTTTTGGGGACTTACAAGTTCTTACTTTCTACACCTTTCCCAGCTTGGTTCTGTGCCATATTAGGTAAAACCCCATTTCTGTTCATCTAATTGGTCCGTCATTAACTAACTGCCCTTCCATGATGGTACTTTGACCTTGTTTAGATCATTGTCATCGTCATTCAGGGGGCTCCAGATTCATGTTTCCTTGCTGTATATTCATCAACAATGATCACTTCATGAGATTGATCCTGAAAGGGAGTATTTTTGAGAGTCAAGGGTTGTGTTGTTATTGTATGGTGTTCCGACCTCTACCTTGTCGAGGCACAACGCCAACTTTCAGACCCTTCTTCCCACCTCCCCCTGGACCATGACCCCAACACCAAACATCAAGCGACTGTCCACAGGACTGTCACTGACCTCATCTCTTCTGGTGATCTTCCCTCTGCAGCTTCCAACCTCATAGTCCTGCAACCCCGGTCAGCCTGCTTCTACCTCCTTCCCAAAATCCACAAACAGGACTGTCCCAGCAGACCCATTGTGTCAGCCTGCTCCTGCCCCACTGGGCTTATTTCTTCCTATCTTGATTCTATCTTTTCTCCACTGGTCCAGTTTCCTCCCACCAACATCCATGACTCTTCTGACACCCTACGCCATTCTGACAATTTCCAGTTTCCTGGCTCCAACCGCCTCTTCTTCACCATAGACGTCCAATCTCTCTACACCTCCATCCCCGACCAGGATGGTTTGAGGGCTCTCCAATTCTTCCCTGAAAAGTGGCCCAACCAGTCCCCATCTACCACCAACCTCCTCCGCCTGGCTGAACGTTTTCTCTCATTGAACAACTTCTCCTTCAACTCCACTCACTTCCTTCAAGTGAAAGGTGTTGCTGTAGGTACTCACATGGGTCCTAGTTATGCCTGTCGTTTTGTGGGATATGTCGAACATTCCTGGTTCTAGTCCTGCTCAGGCCCCTCCCCCAACTCATCTTCCGGGACATTGATGACTGTATCGGTTCCGTTTCCTGCTCCCGTCTGACACTGGAAAACTTTGCTTCTAATTTCCACCCTTCTCTCACCTTTACCTGGTCCATCTCTGACACTTCCTCTCCCTTCCTCGACTTCTCTGTCTCCATCTCTGGGGATAGGCTGTCTACTAATATCCATTATAAGCCCACCGACTCCCACAGCTACCTCGACTACACTTCTTCACACCCTTCCTTCTGTAAACACTCCAATCCATTCTTCCATTTTCTCCGTCTCCGACGCATCTGCTCTGATGATGCTACCTTCCACAACAGCACTTCTGACACGTCTTTCTTTTTCCTCAACCGAGGATTCCCTCCATTGTGTATGACAGTGCCATCAACTGTGTCCAGACCATTTCCCGCACCTCTACACTCATCCCTTCCCCTCCCTCCTAGAACAGCGACAGGGTTCCCCTTGTCCTCACTTTCCACCCCATCAGCCTCCATATCCAAAGGATCATCATCCACAATTTCCACCACTTCCAGCCACCTACCAAATGCATCTTCCCCTCCCTTCCCCTGTCAGCATTCCGAAGGGATCATTCGCTCCGCGACACCCTGGTCCACTCCTCCATTACCCCTTACTGCCTTCCAGTTTTTGCTACTAAAGTGGGTAACCTCACATTTATCCACAATATACTGCATCTGCCATGCATTAGCCCACTCACTCAACTTGTCCAAATAACCCTGAAGCCTCTCTGCATCATCCTCACAACTCACCCTCCCACCCAGTTTTGTGCCATCAGCAAATGTGGAGATATTACATTTAGTTCCCTCATCTAAATCATGAATGTATATTGTGAATAGCTGGGGTCCCTGCGGTACCCCACTAGTCACTGCCTGCCATTCGGAAAAAGACCCATTTATCCCTACTCTTTGTTTCCTGTCCGCCAACCAATTTTCTATCCATCACAATACATTACCCCCAATCCCAAGCGCTTTACTATTACACGCTAATCTCTTATGTGGGACTTTGTCGAATGCCTTTTGAAAATCCAAATAAACCACATCCACTGGCTCCCCCTCATCAACTCTACTGGTTACATCCTCGAAGAATTCTAGTAGATTTGTCAAGCATGATTTCCCTTTCGTAAATCCATGCTGACTCTGCCCGATTCTGCCACTGTTCTCTAAGTGCTCTGCTATAAAATCTTTGATAATGGACTCTAGAATTTTCCCACTACAGATGTCAGGCTGCCTGATCTATAAATCCGTGTTGACCCTGCCCAATCCGACCATTATCTTCCAAGTGTCCTGTTACCACATCCTTTACAATAGATTCAAGCATTTTCCCTACTACTGACGTCAGGCTCACAGGTCTGTAGTTCATGGTTATCTCTCTCCCTCCTTTCTTAAGTAGTGGCGTTGCATTTTCTACCTTCCAATCTGAAAGAACTGTTCCAAAATCTACAGAATTTTGGAAGATGATCACCAACACATCCCCTATCTCTTCAGCCACCTCTTTCAACACTCTGGGATGTCGATCATGAAGTCCAGAGGATTTACCAACTTTCGGTCCCATTAGTTTCTCCAGTACTTTTTTTTACGAATATGCTTTTTTTCAGTTCCCCATTCTCACTAGTACCCTGGCTCTGCAGAATTTCTAGGAGGCTTTTTATATTTTCCTCCATGAAGACAGACACAAAGTATTTGTTTAGTTTCTTTGCCATTTCCTTATTGCCCATTATAAATTTCCCTGTCTCTCCCTGTAATGGGCCCCCATTTTTCATTGTTAATCTTTTCCTTTTTACATACCGATAAAAACTTTTACAGCCCATTTTTATGTTCCTCATTAGTTTACTTGCATATTCTATTTTCCCTTTCTTTATCAGTTTCTTGGTCCTCCTTTGATGAATTCGAAAATGCCTCCATTCCTCAGGCTTACTACTTTTTTGGCAATGTTCTAAGCCTCTTCCTTTGGCCTCATGCAATATTTAATTTACTTGTTAGCCACGGTTTGGATCTTTTTTCCTGTCAGGTTTTTGTGTTCATTGGAATGTATAGATGTTGTAAAGCATGTATTAATTATTTAAATGCTACCCATTGCCTGTCTACCGTCATACCTTTAAATGAAAAGGTTTGGACCAAAAGGGAAATAAAATCTACATTCACTACCCATCAGCTTGTCCATAACAGCTTTCAA
The DNA here is from genome assembly GCF_036365525.1 of Heterodontus francisci. Classification (NCBI taxonomy): domain Eukaryota; kingdom Metazoa; phylum Chordata; class Chondrichthyes; order Heterodontiformes; family Heterodontidae; genus Heterodontus; species Heterodontus francisci. The sequence goes on along the minus strand of NC_090410.1, from coordinate 24,140,903 downwards.
GGCTTCGAGCTGATTTGTTGGTACTGTGTCTGCATCACTCACTACTCCTGAAACTCCTGAAAGGACAAAGACAGTTAAAAATCTTACAAGGAGACAGAATATGCTAACTCCAAAAGATTATACAACAATCAGTTTATGTGAAATTAAATTTCAATTGCAACAAAAGCTTTTCATTACAGCCCCTGGAATTTTGCTGCGTAAATCATTTCTCACAGACAAGAGTCCCAATGGTAGGTCACCACAGAAAACCAGGATCTGATAGGTCAATAAATGTGTTGGAGTCGGGGAAGGATGCAGAGCAGGACAGTTGGGAATTTTAAGTGCCGATGGCAAAATTTTGAAGCCCAACAGGGGATTGAGTGTGCCATAGAGTCTTACAGCACAGAAGGAGGTCATTCTGCCCATCATGTCTGTGCTGGCTCTTTTAAAGAACTATGCAATAAGTCCCACTCCGCTGCTCCTTCCCCATCAGTCTGCACATTTCTCTTTTTCAAGCATTTATCCAATTCCCTTTTGAAACTTGTTATTTAATCTGTTTGGCACAAAGTTAAATATTAATCAACTGCAAAGGAACCTGTGTAATGGGTCAATATAATTACACTGACATAAACTTATCCTTATTTGTTTGCCCAGCATAGTCGGAGTAGAAGTTGCTTCACACACTGAAGCAAGAGCTTTTTTGCTCATACCTGTCTGTCATAATTTTTTCTCAAGGAGTTGGATGATTCTCTGTAGTTTAATTTATGGGATAGCTGTCTGTTTTTCTCCACCAGAGCCTGGCATTCCTACTTTTTTTGTCTGGAACTGGGGGGAATACAGACCAGGCTGCCCAACTTCCCTTGCTGAAGAAAATCAATTGAGGCCAAATTACACTAGAATCAAGGCACTGAGTCTCAGTATCTTCAACTTCAACACTAAGCTGGGGGCTGGTTTACTTCCATAAAAATGTTCAAGAAACAGCATTGGATGGGTTTTCAAATTATTTTAATTTGAATGAATAGATAATTCAAACTTGCTCAACTCAGATGAAGGGTTGATTCTATTGAGAAGCTTCTATTACAACTCAGCACTGTCTGCAATTCTAAGGTTTTTGGATTTTATTTAGGGAGTTGGAAAGTAAACAGACGAAAGTTAAACACGAGACAATGCAAAACAATATTATATCAATTGTATGGTTATCAGACTCAGCACAACAGCTTATCATTGATAAAATCAAAAATATAGTTTTGAACAAGATTATAGCTGAATAATTTGGAAAAGCATGAAGTAGCTATTCAGTTTGTGAAGTCTCGGCTGTCGGTACGTACTGTTAGTTTAACATTCATTTTTGTTTTAGCACAGTGCTGCAATCAGAGCCTTCAGAATAAAGGTCACTGAAATCATTGGACAGACATTTCAAAAAACTTAGAGAGTGTCAACTAGCTCTTCATTGAAATTCAGAATAAATGTTGTGCTTGCTGCAGCCATTTATCTGGTTGTGCGAATGTACAGTGGCAGAGTGTTAATGTCACGTAGCTAGTAACCTGGTGTTCCAGGATGATATCCTGGGGAAATCGGTTCAAAACCCACTGCTGCAGCTGATTGAATTTGATTAAATCAATAAAAACAATGTAAATGCTGGTTTCAGGAATGATACCATGAAGTTATCATTGATTTTTGTAAAATCCATCTGAATCGCTAATATCCTTCAGAGAAGTAAATCTGCTTTCCATACCTGGTCTGGCCGATATGTAACTCCAGGCCCACAGTAATAGGGTTGATTCTTCATTGTGCTCTGAAATAGTTTAGTAAGACACTCAGTTGTCAAGGGAAATTAGAGATGAGCAACAAATTCTGAAAGAATAAAAAAAAAAATCTGGACAGATCCGTGGGATGGTATTAATCAGTCACTGAATATTCACTGAGTATTCATCACCTGGACAGCTCTTGGCTTTCATTATGTTGCCTTTAAAGATGTGTGTTTCTCAGTAGTGTCATTCGTGATATTGCTTTGGTTTGTGCACAACTCCCACAGCTGATGTGTAGCACCGTGATCACACAGTGGTTAGTACACTGAGTTGTGGCTGCATCAACGTCTGGTCTCTGCCGCACATGTTAACAGAACACAGTGAAAAATCAATCTATTCCAACTGGAAACAAATTGTTGTTCATGGAAAATAATTTGCTCCTTCAAATCCTCGCGCTCTCACATGCCTGTGCTTGATGCTTCATAATTCAAACCTATCTCTTCTCCCAGCTTCTCCTCCTTTCACAGTCAATATCCCTCCTTTACTTTCCTCCTTCCATTCCATTGTCATTTTCCTGCAGTATTGCCTCATCGAACATCCATTCTCAATATTACGCCGTTAGGTTTGCTCTGCTCCCACTGCTGTTCGTGGGGATACAGGTCCCATTCACACCAATGTTCATTTGTGTCTTGAATCCAGATACATTTCTATCCATGGGACCACTTGTTGAACAAGCTGTGAAAGCAGAGCCGGCCTTTAGAGGGACAGCGGCCTGGCAGCTCATGATACTTTCTTGGGGAATATTGTGATACGGGGGATACTAACTGAAGACTGGCTTCTGTTTCCCTGGTCGTAGACACTTTTCTCTAAACAGTTGAGGTGATGAGTAACGGGCAGTGCCACATAGCTGCCAATGAGGGCTCAAATGTGCCATTTTGTCAAGCTTGGTCAGTGCAGCAAGATGCAAAACATCCTGTCTTCATCTTAATCGATCTGTTGAAAGGTGTGATTGAAAGAAATGGAGAATAAATGAACAGAATGCTAGTGACAGAAAAGGAGCAATTACAGGAGATTGGTCATGAGTCAAAGGTCTTTAAAATGTCCATGTGCTGTGATCAGAAACAGCAGAATTTAAAACACGTGTGAAGGAAAGCAAAGAGTGATCTTGGATATGAGAAGAAAACAGGAAAGTTGTGTCTGAAGCTTTGTCCTTGAGGCAGGCTGTGTGTTGTCAGGAAACTGTTATAGTGAAAGCACAAACAACAACAACTAATATTTATATAGCACCTTTAACATAAAATATCCCAAGTAGCTTGACAGGAGGGTTAAGAAGCAAAATTTGACACTGAGCCACATGAGGAGATTTTAGGGCAGAAGACCAAAATCTTGAACAAAGAGACAGGTTTTGAGGAATGTTTAAAAGGATGAAAGTGAGGTCGAGAGGCGGAGAGGTTTAGGGAGGGAATTCCACAGCTTAGAGCCCAGGCAGTTGAAGGCACGGCCGCCAATGGTGGAGCGATTAAAATCGACGATGCTCAAGAGGCCAGAATTAGAGGAGTGCGGATATCTCGGAGGTTTGTGGGACTGGAGGAGATTACAGAGATAGGGAGGGTCGAGGCCATGGAGGGATTTGAAAACAAGGAGGAAAATGTTAAATCAAGACGCTGCTTGACCGGGAGCCAATGTATGTCAGCAAGACCAATTTCTGCTGATCCAGTACTGGATGTCGGACAAGGAGTCTAACAATTTAACAAGGGTGGAAGAGTCGAGAGAGGTGATGGTGAGGGAGAGCTGGGTGTCATTAGTGTACACGTGGAAACTAACACTGTGCTTTTGGATGATGGAATGGAACATGAACACCTGAGGAACAGCGGTGCTGACTGAGCAATGTTAAAGGCCTAAAAACATGAAAGTGAATGTTACAGGAGGCTTAGCTGAAGAGAAATGAAATGGAAGTTTGTCAGTATTAATGGTGGAAGGAATAAGCTGAGAGAAGGGGTGGGTTTGAATGTTGGAGCCTGAAGCACAGGCTTGTGAAAGTGCGAGGATGTAAAAGGAGTCAATAGGTTTTCTCCATCCAGAAGAAATACATCTTCACGTTTTAAAGAGTGACTATTTGTTGCGTTCAATTATGGTCGTTGGCTGGAGGAAGAGACCTCTGTTATCTCACAGGGGCCGTGGGCGGCCGGAGACTTTCTGGCCGGGCGTTGTCCTGCCCGTCCGGTACCGGCGGGTCATCCTCATCTGTCCCAGAATCCTCCTCCTCCTCTACTTCTGTAATCTTTACCTCACCAACACCCATCACTCACACAACACCCCTGTACACCTGGAACTTCTCTCTCAGTCTCTCTATCTCACTCTGACACTCAGTGTGATCTGCTTTCATGCCTTTCTCTTTATGCTGTTGGTGTATAACACGGTGCAGCCTTCATGTCCTCAGCCTCTTGTTCTGCTCTGTCTGCCCCATGGCACTGCTCTGCTTCCCGTGCAGCCCATTCATCACACTGGTGCTGATTGTTAACACACTGGCTTTCCAAAAATTGAGTTCTGTTTAACCACCGCTCCCTTTCCAGCTCAAATTGTTCACTGTTCTTTTTCCTCATCTCTCTCTCTTCCTCTCGCTATTTCATTAACCCATGAATAACCACATCCCATTCACTGAGCTTCTTTATCTCTCTCCTCCAGCTCCTGCTTGAATTTTGTTTTCTCAGCCTCATCTTTCCTGTGCTGCCACTGATCTGCCATCAGCCAAAGTGGGCCTTCATCAAGATCCGCTTACAAGTGGACCCCTGTGTCCACTTTTCTGCCTCATCTACCAGATCATCACCCTCCAGGATAACCTGAACACACCGAGTGCTTAAGAGGTAATTTCCCTGCCAAGTACTTTGTGACAAACCGATCCATAGTATTTTCTGCCATTTCTTTGCGAACTCGGGTCAGTCTCAGGTCAGTCCTTCAACAGATCTCCAGGCATGACTTCAGAATGGCTGACCAGGCCACTCTACCGACTGCAGTAACAATGTATTTGAGGGCTGTGACTTTACACAACTTCCTGACTCCAGCCCTTAGTATATCAGGTAATCCGTGAAATCGGATCATCCAGTTGGGTTAATAATCCCACCCTGGCCATCCAGGACCACCCCCACGTGGTCATATCCTGACCTCAGCAGGGGCGGGGGGAAGGGGGTGTCTCCGGTTGTATGCCAATAATGAGTGTGATTACTGTATCCTGGGGCAGGAAGAAGGCCATTCACACATTCCCGAGTGGCCATTGTCTGTAGGCAAGGTGTCTGTGGCAATTCACCACCTCAGGGACATGTCCTGATATGTCTGTGTGTGTTTTTTTATTTGTTGCTGGGATGTAGGATTCACTGGCCAGGCCGCAATTATTGTCCATCTCTAATTGCCCTTGAGAAGGTGGTGGTGAGCTGAATTCTTGAACCGCTGCAGTCCATGTGGTGTTGGTGCACCAACAGTGCTATTAGGAAGGGAGTTCCAGGATTTGGAGTTCCAGCGACAGTGAAGGAGCAGCAATATAATTCCAAGTCAGGATGGTGTGTAGCTTGGAGGGAAACATTCAGATGGTGATGTTCCCATGTATCTGCTATTCTTGTCCTTCTAGGTGGTAGAGGTTGCAGGTTTGGAAGGTGCTGTCTGAGGATCCTTGGTGCATTGCTGCAGTGCATCTTGTAGATGGTGTACACACTGTTGCCACTGTGTGTCAGTGGTGGAGGGACTGAATGTTTGTGGATGGGGTGCCAATCAAATGGGCTGCTTTGTTCTGGATAGCGTCAAGCTTCTTGAGTATTATTGAAGCTGCACCCATCCAGGCAAGTGGAGAGTATTCCATCATATTCCTGACTTGTGCCTTGTAGATGGTGGACAGGCTTTGGGGAGTCAGGAGGTGAGTTACTCGTCACAGGATTCCTAGCTTCTGACCTGCTTTTGTAGCCATGATATTTATATTGCTACTCCATTTAAGTTTTTGGTCAATGGTAACCCCCAGGATGTTGATAGTGGGGGATTCAGTGATCATAATGCCATTGAATGACAAGGGGCACAGGTTAGATTCTATCTTTTTGGAGATGATCATTGTCTGGCACTTGTATGGCGTGAATGTTACTTGTCACTTATCAGCCCAAGCCTGGATATTGTCCAGGTCTTGTTGCATTTCTACACGGACTGCTTCAGTATCTGAGGAGTTGTGAATGGTGCTGAACGTTGTGCAAGATGTCTGTTTTAGTTAAAACTGTCCCACTAATAATGTCTTCAATCAGAATTCTCCCTTCGAAGCTCCATCTTCCAACCACCATGAGATAAACTCTGCCCACAGGACTTCACCACAGCCAGCTTTCATTAAAATGAAAGAAATAAAATCACGGTTTACATGATAAAGAGTGATTAATACAATTTAGGTAAATAATGCATTGGCTTATACATGTCACACAAATGCCAGGCAATGACCATTTCCAACAAAAGAGAATCAAACCATCTCAGCTTAAGATTTAACATCATTACCATTGCTGAATTTCCCACCATCAACATCCTGGGGGTGGGGGAGGGGAGCAGTCACCATTGATCAGAAACTTAACTGAATACTGTGGCTACAAGAGCAAGTCAGAGGCTGGAATTCTGTGGTGAGTAACTCACCTCCTTACTCCCCAAAGCCTGTCCACCATTGACAAGGCACATGTCTGGAGTGTGTTGCCTGTATGAGCACAGCTGCAACAACACTCAAGATGTTTGATACCATCCAAGACAAAACAATCAGGTTGATCAACACCCCATCCACAACATTAAACATTCATTCCCTCCACCACTATTAGACAGTAACAGTATTGTGTACCCTCTAAAAGATGCACTGCAGCAACTTGCCAAGACTCCTTTGACAGCACTTTCCAAATACACAGCCTCTACCACCTTCAAGAACAAGGGCAGCAGGCACATGGAATACCATCACCTGTAAGTTCCCCTCCAAGTCACACAGCATCCTGACTTGGAACTATATTGCAATTCATTCAGTGTCACTGGTCAAAATCCTGGAACTCCCTTTCTAACAGCACTGTGGGTGCACCAACCCTCCATGGACTGCAGCGGTTCAAGAGAGCAGCTCACCACCACCTTCTTAATGGCAATTAGAGATGGGCAATAACTGCTGGCCTTTCCATTGATGATCCCATGAACAAAAAAAAAAGTTTTCTTGGAAAGCAAAATTTATTCAGTATTTCTTATGAATGAGTGTACATTAACTGGAATTCTTAGAGTGTGATTGTCCTGACTTTTACGAGGTCTGGGGGAGTGCTTCAGTATTCAAAATAATCTTGAGAATTGACTTAATATCACAAGCTCCAATATTGATTCAATATCTCGAATGTTATTTGGAAGTCTGACCATGCAGTCCATATTTAGACTGTAATCCATATTTAGGCAATAATCTGACCTTCATATAACTTCCGGATTTCACTCGCTACACCTGCCTCCGAACTCGAACAACAGTTCATGATGCTCCATGCTGACTCCATCCTGTCTCCATCATCGTTATCCCACCACGGGACCTCTGTCTTTAACTCTGGACTCTTTCCTGTTATCTCCTGTTTCCCGTCTACTGTCAGATTTTATGTTCCCTATTGTTATGTAACCAGATTTATGTAACTTGAGGTTTCCCTGAGTCCATTCGTGGGTGCATTTTAGTTGCCGCTCTTGACCCGAGCCCGTCACTCCCTGCTCTTTCTTTTTAACTTCTTTTCTTTTTACTCCTCCTAGCCTCCTTTCACTTATTCCCCTCGCAGATACTCTACCCTCCCAATTTCCCACTCAAACCTTTCCGTACTCCTCAATAATCCTGCTCTCCTGTCACTGTCCCAGGCTGAGCTCCCTCTGGGATGAGTCTGCAGCATCCCTCTGTGGCTCTCTTGGCTTCCTCCGAAGACATCATCAAGACACTCAGTGCTGGCTCATTATGAGCATGAACCCCAATTACCCCATCTTATTCCTTCACCCCAATTCCCACCCAATGTGCCCGCTGGGGGCTTATCCTGACAAATCTTCTTCCTGACCATCTCACCCCTCCCACTGCTCACCCTGTGGATTCTGCCAGGGGATCAGTTCTCACAGCCCCTGTACGCATCTCCCTCCAGAACGTCCATTCAATTGTGAACAAGACCCTTTCCATCCACAAACTTATTGTGTATGATTGCATCAACATAATGGTCTGAACAGAAACCTGGCTGAGGGGTGATGACACCTTCCCCCTAACTGAGGCTTCCCCACCTGGCTATACCTTCTACCACCTGTCCCACTGAGACTATCGTGGTGACAATGTGGCACTTATCGCCAGATCACATTATGGCCTGACCCCCTACTCCTCTGGCACTTACTCCTCCTTTGAGCATCTCACCTTGTTCCACCCCTCTCACCTCTCATTCAAAATCCTCCTTCTCTCCCGCCCTCCCAAGTATAATGAACATTTTCTCACTGAGATATCTTCATGGCTTTTCTCCCTCAGCCTCTGCACTGAACGATTTCTCATCCTCGGTCATTTCAACCTCCACCTCAACTCGTCATTCTCTCTCTCCTCTGAGTTCATTGCCTTCTTATCCTCCCTAAATCTTTCCCTCCTTGTAAATTCCGCAACCCATATTCACAGCCACCACCTTGATTTTGTCATCTTGCTAATCCCTTCCGATCAATCACAGATAAGGCCAGCTCTGATCAATTCCCTATCTCACCCTCCATCCACATCCCCCTTCCACTCCCCAACCCTACCTCCATCTGTAACTGTCCCTGGGAAAAACTATCCTCCAGTTCACTTACAACTGCACTTTCAAAATACCAACTCTCTGCCTCTGGCCTTCCATTCGCCACAACATTTCTGCAGCTACTGATTGCTCACCCACATCCTCACCTCCACCTTTGATGCCCCAGTCCCCAATAATTACATTACTGTCTCTTACTCTGGCCATTCCCCCAGTACGATCCTCATCTCTGCTCCCTTAAGTCCAAGGGACGCAGATTTGAGAGGATATGACAGACAATTGTCACCATCAGATCTGGACCATGTATAATACTATCGGGTCCTGCTCCCATCTGCATAAACTGCTCCTTGTTGCAGGATCAGCCTGGAATGCAAAGATAACACCGGCTTCTTTTCTCTGCCACACACTGTCCTCTTCAACCCCTCTCCCCTGTAAGATTATTAGATTACTAAAAGTTTACTAACCAGAATACCAATTGTTGTCATCTTGCTATTATAAACCAACAACTGATTTATTATAAACTAACATTTTGCTTTATTAGAACCCTTCGTTTAGGATGATAAGTTCGGAATACTGAGGAAATAAGGACACATTATGGAGTAGATGTCATAGTAGTGGGATTCTGGGAGATTATGTCATGTTTTAAAATGCTGACTTGCAGTAAAATGATGAGGCTCAGAGAGCAGACAGTGAAACAGCTCCTCTGAGAACAAATGTGGATCTGGCTCGGAATGAGATAAGGAACCTCGTATTGTAAAAGCATGAAATACTATAGTCAACACAAAGAGGTATGACCTATGTAAATCCGAAAGGTTATCAACAGGCAAAGAATGATCCTTGATTGGTTAAGAAGGCTTCCTGAAACACAAAGCTAAGGATGATTGGGTGTCGGGATGGTTGATTGGAGAGCAGCCAGGATAAAAGATGTCTTGTCTCTGTCCCTGTGCAGCAGGCAATTTTTGAACTGCAAGAGAAAAGAGAGAGAGAGAAACCAAAGTAACTTGAAGACTAGAAGCTGCAAGACCAACCAGTTGTACCACCATCCAGTCTCTAATAGGGGTGGTATCTGCATTAAACTGTTAATCACTGCCTGACTTTGTGACTATTAGTTAATCTGAAAATTGAATAAACTTGTCCTTATTTATTTATTTAGAGATACAGCACTGAAACAGGCCCTTCGGCCCACTGACTCTGTGGCGACCATCAACCACCTATTTATACTAATCCTACATTCCTACCTGCCCCTATAGTCCCCGACCACCTACCTATACTCGGGGCAATTTATAACGGCTAATTTACCTATCAACCTGTCAAGTCTTTGGCTGTGGGAGGAAACGGGAGCACCCAGCAAAAACCCGCACAATCACAGGGAGAACCTGCAAACTCCGCACAGGTAGCACCCAGAATTGAACCCATGTTACTGGAGCTGTGAAGCTGCAGTGCTTACCTTTAGCTCACGAAAGACAAATCACAACAAAAGCTTTGCTGCCAAGTCTGTTCCTGCCTTAGAAGGGGGCATTAAACCCCGAAAATCTTATCTTATCTTCCACCCCTGTCTCCTCCACCCTCACCCCCAACAATAAGTGCGGGGAACTCATTGACTTCTTTGTCACCAGGATTGAGACCATCTGATCAGCTCCCTCTACCATGTTCCTCCTTTCCACTAACCCACCAGACCAAACTTCCTCTAAACTCCCCATTGCCTTAGCTCTGAACAACTCACAACTTTCTCTGGTTCTCTCGTACCTCCCCTCATTCCATTTCTGAGTTCATCTTATCCATGAGACCCACCTCCTGCTCACTTGACCCTATTCCAATAAACCGCTGACCACCCAACGTCCCTCCTGGTCCCCATATTAGCCGATATTGTTAATGGTTCTCTCTCTTCTGGTGCTGTTCCTCTCTCCTTCAAATCTGCAGTTATCATCCCTCTCCTCAAAAAACAACCTTCACCTCACTGTCCTTGCAAACTACCACCCCATAACCAACCTCCTTTCCTCTCCAAAGTCCTTGAAGGATTATCATGTCCCAAATCCATGCCCATCTTTCCCGGAACTCCATGTTTGAATCCCACCAATCAGGCCTCCACCCCTGCCATAGTATCAACTGAACACTTGTCAAAGTCACAAGTGACATCCTATGTGACTGTGATAAAGATTTTCTATCCCTAATCATCCTTCTTGACTGTCTGCAGCCTTTGACATGGTTGACCACAGCATCCTCCTCCAACACCTCCCCACTGTCATCAGAACTGGGAAAAGTTAGAAATGTAGCATGTGAAATGAGGAAGGTTGAAAAAGAACAAAATGGATGGTCTGTGATAAGGTGGAAGACGAGAGATTAAATGACAAAAGAGTTGGTGGAGCAGAGCCAAAGGGAGTGGTAATGGGACCAGTAAAGAAACAAAAGATGTGTCTAGCGGAGGTATAAATGTTAGAATGATGAACAGCTGCTGTCAGAAAGTAAAAACAAGAGTTAAACAACAGTAAGACTGAAACATGCAAAGAAAAGTCAAAAGAAATGGGGCAGAGATTATGGTCTGAAATTGTTGAACTCAATTTTGAGTCTGGAAGGCTGTAAAGTGCTTAATCAAAAGATGAGATACTGTTCCTCGAGCTTTCATTGAGTTTCATTGGAACACTGCAGTAGGCCAAGGACAGAGAGGTCAGTGTGAGAACAAGTTGGAGAATTAAAATGGCAGGTGACTGGAAGCTCGGGGTCACACTTGCAGACAGAATGGAGGTGTCCTGCAAAGCGATCACCCGATCTGCGTTCGGTCTCCCCAATGTAGAGCAGACAGCATTGTGAGCAGTGAACAGAGTTTATTGAATTGAAATAAGTACACATAAATCGCTGTCTCACCTGGAAGGAGTGTTATGCGACCTTGGACGGTGAGGACAGAGGAGGTAAAATGGCAGGTTTTGCATCTCTCGTGCTTGCATAGAAAGGTGCTGTGGGAAGGGGAGGTGGTGTTGGGGGTGATTAAGGAGCAGAGCAGAGTGTAGCGGAGAAAACAGTCCCCTCGGAATGCTGAAAGGGAAGAGTAAGATATCTTTGGTGGTGGCATCACGCTGGACATGACAAAAACGGTGAAGGATAATCCATTGAATACAGAGGCTGGTAGGGTGGAAGGTGAGGACAGAGGGAACCCTATCATGTCTCTGGGAAGGAGGGGAAGGACTGACAGAAGAAGTGCTGGAAGGGGGACAGGGTCAATCGAGGGCCCGGTTATTCATGGTGGGGGAATCTTTGGTTAAGGAAAAAAGGAAGACATATCAGAAGCACTGGAAGGTTATATCATCAGAACAGATACAATGGAGATGGCATACTGTGAGAATAGAATGGAGTCCTGACAGGAAGCAGGGTGTGAGCAAGTGCAGTTGACGTAGGTGTGGGAGTCACTGAGCTTCTGATAAATATTTTTTGATAGCCTATACCCAACAGAAATGGAGACAGAGAAATCAAGGAAGGGAAGGGAAGAGTCGGAGATGGATCATGTGAAGGTGAAAGAAAGATGGAACTTGGAAGCAAAGTTGATTATGTTTTCCAGTTCAGGATGAGAGCAGGAAACGGCACTGATACAATCATCAATGGACCAGAAAAAGAGGTGAGGGAGAGGGCCTGAGTCAGACTGGAACAAGGAATAAAAACAGAAGTGCTGGAAATACTCACCAGGTCGGCAGCATCTGTAGAGATAGAGACAGAGTTAACGTTTCAGGTCTGTGACCTTTCATCAGAACAAGCAATGTTGCACATATCCCACAAAAAGGCAGCATAGTTAGGACCCATGGCTGTTTGCACCTCTGTGACATCACCCAACTTCACCCGTCTCAGCTCATCTGCCAGTGAAACCCTCATTCATACCTTTGTTACCTCTCGAACTTATCATTCCAACACATTCCTGACAGATCTCCCTCATTCTACTCTCCTTAAACTTGAGGTCATCCAAAACCCTGCTGCCTGTGTCTGAACTTGCACCAAGTCCTGTTCCCCTATCACCCCTGTTCTCACTGATCTACATTGACTCCTTCTCAAGCAATGTCTTGATTTTAAAATCCTCATCCTTGCTTTCAAATCCCTCCATCGCCTCACCCCCTCCCTATCTCTGTAATCTTCACCAGCCCATAAACCCTCCAAGATATCTGTGCGCTTATAATTCTCGCCTCTTGAGCATCCCCAATTTTAATCTCTCCATCATCGGTGGACATGCATTCAGCTGCTTAGGCCCTAGGCTCTGGAACTCCCTCTCTTCATCTCCCAGCCTCTCCACCTCACTTTCCTCCTTCAAGACATTCCTTAAAGCCTAGCTCTTTTTCCAAGTTTTTTGTCATCTGACCTAATATCTCCTGTGCGGCTCGGTTTCAAATGTGGTTTTAAAATGCTCATGTGCAGCACCTTGGGACTTTTTTTTATTATGTTCAAGGCACTATACAAATGCCAATAATTGTTGTTTATCGACAGTCATCTTGTCATTCCGCACAGAAGGAGTCTGTGCAATCTTTTGGAAAGAGAGATTCAATTATTACCTCTCTGCTGCTATTCCCCCATAGCCATGCAAATATCTCCTTTTCAATATATATCCACTTCCTTTGGAAAGTTACTATTGGATCTGCTTCCTACTTTCTCAGATACTGCAGTCCAGCTCACAACAAATCACTGCATCAAATTTCTCATCATATCCTCCCTGGATAGTTTGCCAATTGTTCTAAATCTGTGTCATCTAGTTATTGACCCTCCTGCCAGTGGAAACAGTTTCTCCCTCTCGATTCTGTTAAAAATCCCTCATGATTTTTAGTGTCTCTGTTAAATCTACACTAACTAGTCCCTGTTCAATGGAGAACCATCCCAGCTTCTCTTGTCTCTTGACATAACTGAGATCCCAGGTCAAAATTCAGGAATTAGGTCTTTGTTTGGTGGGGATCCCAAGGAATGTGCCTCTGCCTCTGGAAATGAGTAATTGTGGATGGTTTCCCAGGAATTGAGCCACCATCTCCAGTAAGTCCGATGTAATTGTAAATATTTATTCTGTCACGAATGATTGCATCACTATTTACAGAGATTGGGCCCTCAGAACCAATAACACGGGTCTCTGGATGGGAATCAATACTTGTGGGGAATCCTCAGGAATGTTTCAATGTTTAGAGCAGCTACATGGCCACAAATGACTATTGGTTAGGTCAATGGTTGTGTATTTCTTGGTGCAATTCCGGATCCCGTGTGCACAATCTTTAGGGTCTGGGAGTGTGACAGAATTTTAAGGGCGATGGAAGTAGAATGATGTTTGACCCAGAAATGAGTAAAGAATATTCTCGGGGCTATACCACATGGTTTAGTCTCACTGGCTGAGTTTAAAGTCCACCCTGTGAATTGGATAGAAATTCTCTGAAATTACAGAACACATTATATCACAGAAATATCGGGAAACCTGTAAATAAATCTGTTCTCACTGCGCCCAATGCTGTCAGACTGTGGATTTCACCCAATCTGTTCTTCCCTGACTCTGGGGAGATTCACTTTCCATTGTGCAATATCTGGCTAAATATAATTTATGATTTTGCAATGTGTTGTGTAAAAGAAATTAATTGAATCTTTTTGTTCAGTCACTGTAAGTAATGTCAGTCTCCTTGCCTCATAATTATGTCAATGGAGATTTCTCCTGCCTTTCATAAAGGACTTTGCTCAGTGACAGAGTCTGATAAGTAAGAGTTTGATCTTCACAAACCGGGATCAATCTTCCGCAGAAATTGAAAGAAAGAATCGGATTCATGCACTAGAACGTGTGGTCATGACGTTTCTTGGGACTTTCAATGATATTTATTATCCCACCCTTGCTGTAATTGGCGTTCCTGGTAAGTTTTATGCCCAGCTTTTAATACTGTAACTGCGTTAACTCTGTTCCTGACTGTCATTTGCTGTTGGGTTAACTGTAAACACTGTCTTCATTATGCAAGTTTCCACATCCAACAATTGTATGTATTCGGTTTATTCTCCTTGCTGTGTGACTGAAAGTACATTGTTCCCTCGATAATGTTACTGGGTGATTTATTTGATGAACAGTCTGCTCTCTGCATTGAGTCCTGGGAGTAGATTTTACTCTTTACCATCTGGGTATTAAACAGCACCTGAAGAGGGCGGTGGAATAAAAAGTGATGAAGAAGGTTTGCACGTCCTTTACAGAGCCAGCCTGATATTCATTGCACTGAGTTTAAGAGGAAGATAATCAGGTGGGTTTTATTCCTGGTGAAGGGTTTGTTTCCCCACCCCGATTATCATTGTGCACGCCTCACAGGAACTGCTTAATTGATATAAGGTGTAGATATGGCTTTGAAGATCATTTAAGGTTTGCTGGATAAGATTAATGATCTCACGTTGCAGTTGATGATAAATCATTCCAACTGATTTTACTTCCAACTGATTGTAAATGGAGTAATGTGGGAAGTAGATTCCTTTCTCATTTTTTGATTCATATTCTCTCGAGTAAGTGGAAATCTATTCAGTTCTCACCCAGGTGGAAAGCACCAGATTAATATTGTCCCACTTCCATCCTGATATATTCTCAAACCTGAGGGAGCAGATCTCAGCATCAGTTACAGCATCAGCTCCTTGATAGTGACTGTTCATCAGAATAGCTTTGTAATATAAGGGAGCTTAAAAGATCAGCAGCAGAGGGACAGAGTGAGAAGGACAGAGACCAGCAGGGGGGTATTGGTTCAAAATAGGAGCTGGAAAATTAAATAAGTGTTTCAATAAGAGTATAAACATAGAAGAGTGCTGGATGTATGAATTACAATTGATAATTTAAACAGATTACTAAACAGTTTATTCAAAAAGGGAATAGCGGGTTTTTGTTTCGATCGTGGATGGGCAGATGTGACCTGTTGCTTGCAATTCCTGTTCCATGAGAGAACTTCAGGACACTTCATAAGTCTTGGGCAACCATGTGTATAGCTTCAGCTGGAGCCTATGATTTTCGAGCTGGATGGACAGCTGGAATCAGTGCGGAGCATCAGAGAGCAGGAGAGTTTCCTGTATTGTATACTCCAGGAGCTGGTCACCCCACAGGCAGTCGGAGTTCAGGATGGGTGGCCATCCAGAAGATTCAGAAGAGGCAGAAAGTTCAGGAGTCACAAACCAGTACTCAGCTTTGGAGACTGCTGGGAGTGACGACACCTTGAAGGAGTGCAGTTCAGACCATGGAACCAATGGACATGGGACTGTACAGGAGGAAGCAGCAAAGGGCAGAAATGAAGATGTTATAGGTGATTCCATAGTCAGGGGGTCAGATAGGCATTTCTTTAAATGTTATTGAGAGTTCCGCATGGTGTATTGTCGCCCTGGTGCCAGAGTAAACAACATCATGGAGAGGGTGCAGGATATTCTGAAGGGGGAAGGGAATGAGCCAGAAGTAGCAACAACATAGCAAAGGCTGGTATTGAGGTCCTGTGGTCAGATTTTCAGGAGCTAGGGAGGAAGATAAAGAGTATAACCTTGAAAGGTAGTAATCTCTGGATTACTCCCAGTGCCACTGATTAGGGAGACCAGAAATGGGAAGACAGAGAGGATCAATGTGTGGCTTGAAGCATGGTGCAGGAGGGAGGGCTTCAGATTCTTGGGGCATTGGGACCATTTCTGGGGCAGAAGGGACCTATTTAAAAGAGGCTACTTGCGCCTCACCAGGACTGGGACCAAAGTCCTCACAGGGAGGCTCACTAGTGTAATTGGAGAGGGTTTAAACTAAATTGGCAGGGGAATGGGCAGCAGCATATAGTAGTCAAAAAGAGGAATAAGGTGAGAGTGTTAGACAGTACTAGAGAAGGAAGTAGTTCCATATTCAATGTGATGAACTGAGAGGGACTGAACAGAATGCAAAGAAAGATTACAATGCCTCAGTGTAAATGCATGAAGAGTGGTGGTTAAAGTTGGTGAGTTATAAGCACAAATAGCAGGATGGGAATATGATGTTGTGGCAATTACGGAAATGTGGCTTATAAGTGGCAAGGATTGGGTGCTCAATATACTAGGATATTGTCATACCAATGTGTTTTGTTAAATGATAATTTTCTTTAATCCACCACCTGGAGATCTGAATTTATAATTTTTTTAAAACACATTTGAAAAGACCAGCTAAAAGGATGACTTTGCTGGCAGCTAAAGATGATCACTGAGTTTGCAACACTGTATCCGACACTGCAAAGGACTATGAGGAGGGAGATGAAATGGCTGCATTTCCCAGCAGGAACCAAGACCCAGGAAGGTTAAGGGAACTATTTGTTCTTTTTCTTTTTAACAGGAGAGAGATACTGCTCACTGCAATGTTTTGAATCACCGAGTGACTGTCATGTGACAAGCACCTCCCCATCTGTGGTTTTAAGCTTGTGCAACTGGACTCTGACACATGCAGACCCAAGTGGGAAGTCCTTCTCTTTCTCCATTCCAGCATGAAAGCTTTCAAATCCTGCCCGGTCACTGACCACCTCTGCATACTGCGGCTCCAACCAGAAAACCTTTGAAGGAAATCATCTGAATCGCTGTCTCCAAGAGATCAACCAAACCAGTCACCTACATCTTCAAACTAAAAGCCTCAGGACCACCATATTCACCTAGACGCCAGCTGAATTATTAAACGTCACAGACTCTATGCGCCTTTTTTCTATGGACTCTAACTCAACCAATCTATCTTTCCCCGCTCTGTAACCTATTTGTGTGTGTGTAAACCTCTGATGTGTGAGTGTATGTGTTTTTTTTTATTCATTCATGGGATATGGGCATCAATGGCCAGGCCAGTATTTATTGCCCATCCCTAATTGCCCTTGAGAAGGTGGTGGTGAGCTGCCTTCTTGAACCACTGTTGTCCGTGTGAATTAGTGCTGTTATGAAGGGAGTTCCAGGATTTTGACCCAGCGACAGTGAAGGAACGGCGATATAGTTCCAAGTCAGGATGGTGTGTGACTTGGAGGGGAACTTGCAGGTTGTGGTGTTCCCATGCATTTGCTGCCCTTGTCCTTCTAGTTGGTAGGGGTCACGGGGTTAAAGTTGCTGTTGAAGGAGCTTTGGTGCATTGCTGCAGTGCATCTTGTAGATGGTACACACTGCTGCCACTGTACGTCGGTGGTGGAGGGAGTGAATGTTTGTAGATGGGGTGTCAATCAACCGGGCTGCTTTGTCCTAGATGGTGTCGAGCTTCTTGACTGTTGTTGGAGCTGCACCCATCCAGGCAAGTGGAGAGTATTCCATCACACTCCTGACTTGTGCCTTGTAGATGATGGACAGGCTGTGGGGAGTCAGGAGGTGAGTTATTCGCCGCAGGATTCCTAGTCTCTGACCTGCTCTTGTAGCCACGGTATTTATATGGCTACTCCAGTTCAGTTTCTGGTCAATGGTAGCCCCTCGGATGTTGATAGTGGGGGATTCAACGATGGTAATGCCATTGAATGTCAAGGGGAGATGGTTAGATTCTCTCTTGTTGGAGATGGTCATTACTTGGCACTTGTGTGTCGCGAATGTTACTTGCCACTTATCAGCCCAAGCCTGGATATTGTCCAAATCTTGCTACATTTCTACACAGACTGCTTCAGTATTTGAGGAGTCACGAATGGTGCTGAACATTGTGCAATCATCAGTGAACATCCCCACTTCTGACCTTATGATTGAAGGAAGGTCATTGATGAAGCAGCTGGTTGGGCCGAGGACACTATCTGGAGATACTCCAGCAGTGAAGTCCTGGAGCTCAGATGATTGACCTCCAACATCCACAACCATCTTCCTTTGCACGAGGTATGACTGCAGTCAGTGGTGGGTTTTTCCCCTGATTCCTATTGACCTCAGTTTTGCGAGGGCTCCTTGATGCCATACTCGGTCAAATGCTGCCTTGATGTCAAGGGCAGTCAATCTCCCCTCACCTCTTGAGTTCAGCTCTTTTGTCCATGTTTGAACCAAGACTGTAATGAGGTCAGGAGCTGAGTGGCCCTGGCGGAACCCAAACTGAGCATCACTGAGCAGGTTATTGCTAAGGAAGTGCCGCTTGATGGCACTGTTGATGACACCTTCCATCAACTTATTGATGATTGAGAGTAGGCTGATGGGGAGGTAATTGGCCGGGTTGGACTTGTCCTGTTTTTTGTGTACAGGACATACCTGGGCAAATTTCCACATTGCAGGGTAGATGCCAGTGTTTTAGCTGTACTGGAACAGCTTGGCTAGGGGGGTGGAAAGTTCTGGAGCACAGATCTACAGTACTATTCCGGAATATTGTCAGGGCCCATAGCCTCTGCAGTATCCAGTGCCTTCAGTTGTTTCTTGATATCACGCGGAGTGAATTGAATTGGCTGAAGCCTGGCATCCGTGATGCTGGGGATTTTAGGAGGAGGCCGAGATGGATCATCAACTCGGCACTTCTGGCTGAAGCTTGTTGCAAATGCTTCTGCCTAATCTTTTGCACTGATGTGCTGGGCTACCCCATCATTAAGGATGGCAATATTTGTGGAGCCATCTCCTCCAGTTAGTTGTTTAAATGTCCACCACCATTCATGGCTGGATGTGGCAGGACTGCACAGCTTAGATCTGACACATTGGTCATGGGATCGCTTAGCTCTGTCTATCGCATGCTGCTTACGCAGTTTGGAACGCAGATAGTCCTGTGCTGTAGCTTCACCAGGTTGACACCTCATTTTGAGGTATGCCTAGTGCTCTCCTGGCATGCCCTCCTGCACCCTTCATTGAACCAGTGTTGGTCTCCTGGCTTGATGATAATGGTAGAATGAGGGATATGCCGGGTCATGAGGTTACAGATTGTGGTTGAGTACAATTCTGCTGCTGCAGCAGATGGCCCACAGCGCCTCATGGATGCCCAGTTTTGCATTGCTAGATCTGTTCTAAATCTATCCCATTTAGTACAGTGGTAGTGCCACACAACACAACTGACGGTATGCTCAATGTGAAGGCAGGACTTCGTCTCCACAACGACTGTGCGATGGTCACTCCTACCAATACTGTCATGGGCAGATGCATCTGCGGCAGGCAGCTTGGTGAGGATGAGGTCAAGTATGTTTTCCCCTCTTGTTGGTTCCCTCACCACCTGCTGCATACCCAGTTGAGCAGATATGTTCTTTTGGATTGAGGGAGGACGGTAGGTGGTAATCAGCAGGAGGTTTCCTCGACCATATTTGATGCCATGAGACTTCAGGGAGGAGTTATTAGGGGTGTACAAGATTATGGCAAGCTGAGACAAGGAAAATTTTTTCTCTTTTACGAATGGTACAAGGACTAGGGACACAGATTGAAGGATTTGGACAAGAGATTCAGTTGAAATATGAGGAAGTACTTTTTTATGCAGCGGGAATTACCTGGAACTTGCTACCCACAAGGATGGTGGAAGTGGAGATGATCAATGATTTCAAAAGGAAATTGGATGGCCACTTGAAGGAAATAAATTTGCAGGGCTATGGGGATCGAGCAGGAGAATGTGACTGACTGGATAACTCCGTGGACAGCCAGCATCGACTTAATGGGTCGGAGTCTCCTTCTGTGCCATAAATGACTCTTACTCTATGTCCTGGGGCTGAGATGATAGGCCTCCAACAACCACAACTATCTTCCTTTATGCCATGTTTGATTCCAACAAGTGGAGTGTTTTCCCCTGATCTCCATTGCTACAATTTTGCTGAGACCCTTGATACCAAACTTGGTCTAATGCTGCCTTTCCATGATTGGACCAAAGCTGTAATTTTATCCAAGCAGAGTTTCCCAGGCAGAACCAAACTGAGCATCAGTGAGCGGGTTATTGCTGAGTAAGTGCAGCTTGATGGTACTGTCAATTACTTTGCAGATGATCAAGAATAGATGATGGGCGGTAAATGGCCAGATTGGATTTGTCCTGCTTTTTGTGGACAGGTTCTACTTGGGCAACTTTCCATATTTTTGGGTAGATGTCAGGATTGTACTGGAACAGCTCGGCCAGGGGTAGAGCTAGTTCTTGAGCACAGCTCTTCAATAATACAGCCAGGATGTTTTCAGGGCCCATAGTCTTTTCTGTATCCAGTGCCTTCAGCCTTTTTTGATATCATGTGCAGTGAATTGATTTGGCTGAAGACTGGCATCTGTGATGCTGGGAACCTCAAGTGGAGGCTGAGATAGGTTCATAGAGAGTCATAGAGTTATACAGCACAGAAACAGGCCCTTCAGCCCATCGTGTCTGTGCCAGCTATCAAACAACTAACTTTTCTAATCCCATAGCCTTGTATGACGTTTCAAGTGCTCATCTAAATACTTCTTAAATGTTGTGAGGGTTCCTGCCTCCACCACCCCTTCAGGCACTGCGTTCCAGATTCCAACCACCCTCTGGGTGAATTTTTTTTTCCTCAAATCCGCTCTAAACCTCCTTCCCATTACCTTAAATCTATGCCCCCTGGTTATTGATCCCTCCGCTAAGGGAAAAAGTCTCTTCCTATCTAACCTATTAATGTCCCTCATAATTTTGTATACCAGAGCCCCTGCTATCACCTCCCTTGCCTCACACAACAGCCTGGGATACATCTCATCTGTGCCTGGGGATTTATCCACTTTTAAGTCCGCCAAAACATCGAATACTTCCTCCCTTTCGATGTTCATATGTTCAAGTATATCGCAATCCCCCTCCCTGATCTCTAAACCTACATCGTCGTTCTCCACAGTGAAAACAGATGAAAAGGAATCATTTAAAACCTCACCTCTCTCCTCCAGCTCCACACACAGATTGCCACTTTGGTCCCGAATGGGCCCTACTCTTTCCTTGGCTATCCTATTGCCCTTAATATAAAACATCTTAGGATTTTCCTTTATATCGACCGCCAATGTTTTTTCATGTTCCATTTGTCACTGCTCCGCCCATCTTACCAGCCCATCTATATTGTCCTGTAATCTCCTCACCATTTCGACACCACCAATTTTCGTGACATCTGAGAACTTACTAATCATACCTTCTATATTCACGTCTAAATCATTAATGTACACTACAAACAGCAAGGGTCAAACAGCAAGAGATGTTTCATCCACTCAGTATTTCTGGCTGAAGATTATTCCTCATGTTTCATCCTTATCTTTTGCACTGATGTGCTGGGCTCCCCACTCATTGAGGAGCCGCCTCCTTTGGTTACTTGTTTAATTGTCCACCTTCATTCACAAATGCATGTGGCAGGACTGAAAAGCTTTGATCTGAACAGTTGGTTGCAGGATCTTTTAGCTCTGTCTGCAGCACAGTTCACATTAGAGACCTGTTTTAGGTCGGGACAAAGAACCCGACCGAACCACAGCGGGCCTGAGCCCAACCCGGGCCGAGTCCCTGTGATTTTGCCTCGAGTCCGACCCGACCATCCGTTTACTTACCTTCCTGACATTGAAACTGCAAGAAGCTGCAGCTCATGCGTGAGACGTCATAGTGACGTCACTCGCTCACTGCGCAGACTCAGTTTCGTCCCGGACTCCCAGCTCAGATGAGCTTTTTTTTATTTTTAATACTTAACAACAGAGCACTTACCGTGTGTGTCCGGCCCGACCCAGCCCGACTCGATCTGGGCTCGGCCCAACCCGGCCTGAGCCTGAAAGCCGGAACCGGAAAGTGGGCCCGACCCAACCCAAACCCGACACATGTCATCGGGTCCCGTTGGGTTCGGGTGGGGTAGCGGGCCTCTAGATCACAGTACTTCCAAGTTTTGTCATCTGCACATTTTGACATTGTGCCCTGAACAATTCATGAAAATATATCAAGAAAAGCAGTGGTCTGAGTACCTGTCCCTGGGGAACAGCACTGTTTTAGAATTAGAATTAGAACATTACAGCGCAGTACAGGCCCTTCGGCCCTCGATGTTGCGCCGACCTGTGAAACCATCTGACCTACACTATTCCATTTTCATCCATATGTCTATCCAATGACCACTTAAATGCCCTTAAAGTTGGCGAGTCTACTACTGTTGCAGGCAGGGCGTTCCACGCCCCTACTACTCTCTGAGTAAAGAAACTACCTCTGACATCTGTCCTATATCTATCACCCCTCAACTTAAAGCTATGTCCCCTCGTGTTTGCCATCACCATCCGAGGAAAAAGGCTCTCACTATCCACCCTATCTAACCCTCTGATTATCTTATATGTCTCCATTAAGTCACCTCTCCTCCTCCTTCTCTCTAACGAAAACAACCTCAAGTCCCTCAGCCTTTCCTCGTAAGACCTTCCCTCCATACCAGACAACATCCTAGTAAATCTCCTCTCCAATTTCTGATCCAAAGCTCTAAATCACCTTCAACCCCATACTTCCGTATTTTCTGCAATAGCCTACCGTGGGGAACCTTATCAAACGCCTTACTGAAATCCATATACACCACATCCACTGCTTTACCCTCATCCACCTGTTTGGTCACCTTCTCGAAAAACTCAATAAGGTTTGTGAGGCACGACCTACCCTTCACAAAACCGTGCTGACTATCGCTAATGAACTTATTCTTTTCAAGATGATTAGATGTTTTCTTTCCTCCAATCAAATATCACCACCATCTCGGTTTTCTCTCACTTATCTAATTTTATCTACATGTCACCAGAGACCCTTCTAGTCCATGGGTTCAATGGTGCTGACAAGCCTGTAATGCGGCACTTTATCAAATGCCTTTTGGAAGTCTATCTACACCACATCAACCACATCACCCTCTTCAACCCTTTCTGTCACCTGGTTAAAAAACTCAGTCAAGTGAATTGAACACAATTTGTCTTTAACATGTCCGTTCTGACTTCCCTAAATTAGTGCACTCTTGTCCAAGTGACTGTAAATTTTGTCCTGGATTATCGTTTTAAAGGTTTCCCATCACTGAGGTTAAACTGACTGGCCTGAATCTGCTGGCTTTATCCTGACACCCTTTGTTGAACAGGGTGTAACATTTACAAATCTCCAACCCTCTGGAACCACTCCAGTATCTAAGAAGGATTGGAAGATTAAAGCCAGTACCTCCGCAATTTCCATCCTTACTTCCCTAAACAACTATCTGGACCTGGTGATACATCAATCTTAAGTCCGGTCAACCCCTCCAGTACCTCCTATTTATCCATTTTTAGCCCATCCAGCATCTTAACCAGCTCCTCTTTTACTGTGAGTTTGACAGCATCTAATTCCTTTGTAAAGACTGATGCAAATTTCTCGTTGTGTACCTCAGCCGTGTCCAAATCCTTGATTCCTTTTTGGTTCCTAATTGCAACCCCCTGCTAGCAGCGCCCCCCCCCCCCCACTCCCCACGCCCTACCCCACCTCTTCACACAGGCAGGCAGACAGGATTGCACCACTGCACACACACAGACAGGCACACAGACAGGCACACAGATAGAACCGCCCCCACAGACAGACAGACAGGCAGGCGACACTGCAGGAAGGCAGGCAGACATAGAGCCAGGTGGGTCGACAGACTGGCAGGCAGACAAACAGACAGGTAGGTGCCCCTGCAGACAGACAGACAGAGAGGCAGATGGTCCTGCAGACAGGCAGACAAATAAACAGATATTGGATAATTGTATATTGTATCCTATGGAGTTGGTGAATTTGGATTTTCAGAAGACTTTTGATAAGGTTGCACACAGGAGGTTAGTAAATAAAATTAGAGCACATCGAAATTGGGGTTAATATACTGGCATGGACTGAGAATTAGTTAATGGACAAAAAACAGAATGGGAATAAATGGGTCATTCTCAGGGTGGCAGGTTGTTCCTCGTGGGATACCACAAGTATCAGTGCTTGGGCCCCAGCTGTTCACAATCCATATACATGATTTGGTTATGTGGACCTAATGTAATATTTCCAAATTTGCTGCTGACACAAAACTAGGTGGGAATGTATGTTGTGAGGAGGATGCAATGAGGCTGCAAGGGAATTTGGACAGGCTAAGTGAATGGGCAAGAATGTGGCAGATGGAATATTTCTCTCAATTAACCAATTCTCAATCCATGCCAGTATATTACCCCCAATTCCCATGTGCTCTAATTTTATTTGCCAACCTCCTGTGTGGGACCTTATCAAAAGCCTTCTGAAAATCCAAATACACCACACCCACTGGTTCTCCTTTACTGTCTTCTTAAGCAATCCCTCAGGAATGATGATAACTTTCTTCCACTCCAGGGTTGTGGGCCCGAAGGTGACTGAAAAGTCCAATTCTGGATCCACACACTCTGCCACATGTGAAGCAGGTGGTGTTTGGTGAGTCAAGTGAATGAGATGCTCAAATTTCCCAACGTTCCTTCCGCTGTTTGCACTTGGTCGCTGCCTGGGCATGTCGGGTTGTTCAAACAGGCTGGCAACTTCTCGGATGCTTCTTCTTGATTATGGGCGGTCTTGGGCAAGAGATTCCCATGAATCAGTGGAGATGTCACATTTTTTCAGAGAGGTTAGAAAGACATCCTTGTAGCATTTCCTCTGCCCTCCTGGTAACCTCTTGCTGTGACGGAGCTCGGATTAGAAAGCTTGTTTTGGGAGTTCTTTGTGTCAGGTATGCAGACAACATGGCCCACCCAATGTAACTGACTAGCCATGACCAGTGTCTCAATACTGGGAATGTTGACCTGAGAGAGGACACTGACATTGCAGTGCCTGTCCTGCCACTGAATTTGTAGGATTTTGTGGAGGCATTGCTGGTAATATCTCTCCAGGTCTTTGGGATGTGTGCTGTACAGTGTCCATGTTTCCAATGTTTACAGGAGGGCAGGTAACACTGCAACCCTGCAGACCATGAGCTTGGTGTCAGGTTTGAAGACTTTGTCGTCAAACACTCTTTTCCTCAGATGACCAAAGGCTGCGCTGGCGCACTGGAGGCGATGCTGAGTTTCATCATCGATGTCTGCCATTGCTGAGAGGAGATTCCCAAGGTATGAGAAGTGATCCACATTATCCAGTGATTCGCCATGTATCTTGATAGTCGGGGGTGGTGTTGCACTGTGGGAGCAGGCTGGTAGAGGACCTTTGTCTTCCGGATGTTTAGCTTAAGGCCCATTCTTTCATTTGCCTGTGTGAATGCATCGACAAGGGTTTGAAGTTCGGCCTCTGAGTGTGCACATACGCAAGTGTCATCAGCATACTGCAACTCCTTTATCTGTTCTCCAAGTGACATCCTTCAAAAACTCCAACAGGTTTATCAAACATGATTTCCCTTTTTATAAATCCATGTTGACTCTGCCCAAATACATCCCAAACATATAGGGGAGGCAGTGGCGTAATGTTATTGTCACTGGACAAATAACCCAGAGACCCATTGCTTTGGGGACATGGGTTCAAATTCCACCACAGCAGAAGGTAGAATTTGAATTCAATTAATAAAAATCTATAATTAAAAGCTAGAAATGTGGTTGACTTTTAAATGCCCTCTGAAATGGCCGAGCAAGTCACTCAGTTGTATCAAACCGCTACAAAGTCAATAAGGAATGAAACCAGACTGGACCATCCAGCATCGACCTTGGCACCGGAAATGACAACAGCAAACCCACCCCTTTCGACCCTGCCAAGTCCGCTGAACTAACATCTGAGGGCTTGTGCCAAATTTGGTAGAGCTGTCCCACAGACACAAGTCAAGCAGCAGCCTGTCATAGTCATACTCACGGAATCATAGGTCCCAGACACCACCATCACCATCCCCGAGTATGTCCTGTCCCAGCAAAGGTGGCAGCACAGTGGTACACAGTTGGGAGGGAGTTGCCCTGGGAGTCCTCAACATCGACTCCGGACCCCAGGAAGTCTAGTCAAGCACAGGCAAGGAAACCACCTGCTGATTCTCATCTAGCGCCCCCGATACACCCTCAGATGCTGAATCAGTACTACTCCACTTGAAGGAAGCACTGAGGGTAGCAAGGGCCACATCGTCCACATGCCTGATAGAAGATTCCCAAAACAAGCTTTTTAGTCCGAGCTCCATCATGGCAAGAGGCTACTCTCAATTATCAGTAAAGTGATGGAAGGTGTTGTTGACAGTGCTATCAAACGGCACTTACTTAGCAATATCCTGCTCAGTTTGGATTCTGCCAGGGCCACTCAACTCCTGATCTCATTACAGCCTTGGTTCAAACATGGACAAAAGACGTGAGGTGAGAGTGACTACCCTTGACATCAAGGCAGCATTTGACTGAGTGCAGCATCAAGGAGCCTGAGCAAAACTGGAGAAAATGGCAATTAGGGGGGAAATCAGTGGTTGTTGGAAGTCAATCATCATCAACCCCAGGACATCAATGCAAGAGTTCCTCAGGCTAGTTTCCAAGGCCCAACCATCTTCAGCTGCTTCATCAATGACCTTACCTTCATCATTAGGTCAAAAGTGGGGATGTTTGCTGAGGGTTGCAAAACGTTAAGCACATTCGTGGCTCCTCAGATACTGAAGCAGTCCATGTCGAAATGCAACAAGACCTGGACAATATCCAGGCTTGGGCTGATAAGTGGCAAGTAACATTCGCACCACACAAATGCCAGGCAATGACGATCTCAAATAAAACGGAATCTAACCATCTCCCCTTGACATTCAATGGCATTACAATCACTGAATTCCTCACTATCAGCATCCTGGGATTACCATTGACCAGAAACTGAACTGGAGTAGCAATATAAATACCATGGCTACAAGAGCAGGTCAGACGCTCGAAATCTTGTGGCAAGTAACTCACCTCCTGACTCTCCAAAGCCAATCTACCACTGACAAGGCACATGTCAGAAGTGTAATGGATGACTCTCCACTTGCCTGGATGGGTGCAGCTCCAACAACATGCAAGAAGCTCGACACCTTCCAGGATAAAGCAGCCTGCTTGATTGGCACCCCATTCACAAACATTCACTCCCTCCATCACTGATGCACAGTGGCAGCAGTGTGTAATATTTACAAGATGCACTGCAGTAATGCACGACAGCTCCTTCAACAGCACCTTCCAAACCTGCGACCTCTACCAGCTAGAAGAACAAGGGCAGCAGATGCATGGCAACACCACCACCTGCAAGGTCCCCTCCAACCACACACCATCCTAACTTGGAACTATATCGCCGTTCCTTCACTATCGCTGGGTCAAAATCCTGGAATTCCCTTCCTAACAGCACTTTTGGTGTACTTACACCCCAATGATTGTGGCAGTTCAAGAAGGCAGCTCACCATCACATTCTCAAGGGCAATTAGGGATGGGTAATAAATGCTGGCCGAGCCAGTGACACCCGTATCCCATGAAAGAATGAAAAAAAATCATTATTTTCCAAGTGTCCAATTATTTCATTCTTTACAATAGATTCTAACCTTTTCCCTGCTACTGACATCAAACTAATAGATTTGCAGATCTATGTTTATACTCTTGCTCCCTTTGTAATTAGTGGGGTTACATTTACTACTTTCCAGTCTGCAGGAACCCAACCAAAATCTATAGAATTTTGAAGAATAACCACCAATGCATCCATTATCTCTATAGCCACCTCCTTCAACACTCTGGGATGTCGCCCATCTGGTCCAGGGGATTTATCAACTCTCAATCCAGTTAATTTTTCGAGTGCTACCTCTTTATTGATACTAATTTCTAGCAGTTCCACAATGCAATTGTTTAGTCTCTCCGCCATTTCCTCATTCTCCACCACAAACTCTCCTGTCTCCGTCTACAATGCACCCACAGTCGGCATTTCTTATCCTTTTCTTTTCACATACCTCAAGAAGCTTTTACAATCCTCCTTTATGTTTTGAGCTAGCTTGCATTCATAATCTCTTTTCCCTTTATCAGTTTCTTGGTCCTCCTTTGTTTGATTCTAAATTGCTCCCAATCCTCGGGCTTACTACTTTTTCTGGTGACCTTATAAGCCACTTCCTTTGACCTAAAGCAATCATTAACTTCTTTTGTTTGCCACGGTTGATGCACCTTTCCTGTTGGGTTTTTGTGCCTTATGTTATGAACAGATAGTTAATCTTTTTTTTCTGAACAAATTTCTCTGTTGTTCCAACCACCTGTCCTTAAACAGATTTGTGATTGAATTTTTCCTTCCCTTAAACCCTGACTAGTAAAGGATAGTCACAACACCACAGTTGTAAGTTTTAAATCAAAGAAGTAGGGTTTATTAACACACACTCTTAAACTCTGGAAGGGGCTTTACATCGCAACACATGCTCACAAAAATACAAAGAAATGTTAAAGGCATAAAAGAGGCAAGAACATTTACTAAATAGATAATTGACTTAACTGTACACGAACATGAATTTCAGTTGAAACTGGAGTCCATTTTCAATTGTCAAAAAGTCCAAAAAAACTGGAGATCACTAACTGGAAATGCCAAGTGGGGGAGGAGCTGTTGAAAATATCTCTTCTCTTACTCTTTTTCCTTCTTGCGCTCTCGAAGGTAAATGGAGGTTGTCATGCAGGCCCTCACCTGTCAAGAGTGAGGCACATTGATTTCACCACATGGACATAAAACTTCAAATTGTTGCTGGGAAAAAAAGAGGGTCTATTACAAGGAATTGCCAGGCCTCAAGCTGGAAAGATATTTTTGCAGACTAACAGCCAATGTTGGAAAAAAGGAACTAGTCACTGCTTCCAACACACAGAACAGGCGTGGTTTGACTAGTTTATTCACGTGATTAACTGGCTGTTGCAGAGTTTTAAACTGAGAGTTTTAAATTTGAGAAACAGTGTTTGAAAAAAGAGAGTTGTTTGCTCCTGGACTGAAAAGAACTTGTGGCTGGCTCACCACAGCCTCTCCTGTCCGCTCACATCTCTTTCTCACAGAACTCCAAAAAACAACTGAAGACACATGAACGCCAAGAGAGAAAATTCTCCGACAGTGAACAAGGTTTCTGAAGAATACTGGGCCACAACAAATAGCAAGATCAACCTACAAAAGGACTTTACAGTGAGCTCGAAGAACTCTCACAACTCTTCAGATATTGCCTCAAACTTTTTCACTTCATTTTTCTTCTGCTCTTTTCTGTCTCTATTTGCATGTGCGTAATGCGTATGCATCCTAACGAGGGGTGTGGAGTGTATATGTAGGCATTCACTGAATTAGAGTTCATGTTTAATAAATTTCACTTTTATTCTTTAAACCTAAGAAAGCCTGTTTCAGCTCATTTCTTTTTTTAAATTCATTCATGGGATGTGGGCGTCGCTGGCTAGGCCAGCATTTATTGCCCATCCCTAATTGCCCTTGAGAAGGTGGTGGTGAGCTGCCTTTTTGAATTGCTGCAGTCCATTTGGGGTAGGTATACCCACAGTGCTGTTAGGAAGGGAGTTCCAGGATTTTGACCCAGTGACAGTGAAGGAACAGCGACATAGTTCCAAGTCAGGATGGTGTGTGACTTGGAGGGGAACTTGCAGGTGGTGGTGTTCCCATGAATTTGCTGCCCTTGTCCTTCTAGTTGGTAGAGGTCACAGGTTTGGAAGGTGCTGTCTAAGAAGCCTTGGTGCATTTCTGCAGTGCATCTTGTAGATGGTACACACTGCTGCCTCTGTGCGTCGGTGGTGGAGGGAGTGAATGTTTGTAGATGGTGTGCTAATCAAGCGGGCTGCTTTGTCCTGGATGGTGTTGAGCTTCTTGAGTTGTTGGAGCTGCACCCATCCAGGCAAGTGGAGTGGATTCCATCACACTCCTGACTTGTGCCTTGTAGATGGTGGACAGGCTTTGGGGAGTCAGGAGGTGAGTTACTCGCCGCAGGATTCCTCGCCCCTGACCAGCTCTTGTAGCCCCAGTATTTATATGGCTACTGCAGTTCAGTTTCTGGTCAATGGCAGCCCCTTGGATGTTGATAGTGGGGATTCAATGATGGTAATGCTGTTGAATGTCAAGGGGAGATGGTTAGATTCGCTCTTGTTGGAGATGGTCATTGCCTGGCACTTGTGTGCGCGAATGTTACTTGCCACTTATCAGTCCAAGCCTGGATATTGTCCAGGTCTTGCTGCATTTCTACACGACTGCTTCAGTATCTGAGGAGTCACGAATGGTGCTGAGCATTGTGCAATCATCAGCGAACATCCCCACTTCTGACCTTATGATTGAAGGAAGGTCATTGATGAAGCAGCTGAAGATGGTTGGGCCCAGGACACTACCCTGAGGAACTCCTGCAGTGATGTCCTGGAGCTCAGCTGATTGACCTCCAACAACCACAACCATCTTCCTTTGCACTAGGTATGACCCCAGCCAGCGGAGCATTTTCCTCCTGATTCCCATTGACCTCAGTTTTGTTCGGCTTCCTTGATGCCATACTCGGTCAAATGCTGCCTTGATGTCAAGGGCAGTCACTCTCACCGCACCTCTTGAGTTCAGCTCTTTTGACCATGTTTGAACCAAGGCTGTACTGAGGTCAGGAGCTGAGTGGCCCTGGCAGAACTCAAAATGTGCGTCACTGAGCAGGTCATTGCTAAGCAAGTGCCGCTTGATGGCACTGTTGATGACACTTTCCATCACTTGACTGATGATTGAGAGTAGGCTGATGGGGCGGTAATTTGACGGGGTCGGACTTGCCTTATAATTGAAAAGCCGTGAACAAGGATTCACCAAGGGAGAGCTAAAACATAGTGTGTTTAAAATAAGACCTTGTTACAGTAAGACCAGGTGAAGGCTGAGAGGGACCCCGAGACACCTTTCTCACCTGGTCATAACAGAAATTTGGAGGCTTGTCTGGGATTGACCCACAGATAAACAAGAGAAATCGGAAGTGGGAAGCCAAATTTAGCACAGGTTTTCTTGTGGTTGTGTCTGATTGAATACTCACATGTCTGCAACTGAAGCTAATAGCTCTCCAAGCCAGAATGAAATAACGTGGGGTAAGTAAAAACACTGTCTATGGAAGAGATGAGGAAAATAGCTGAGCAGTGTGGGATCACTGTACATGGCAAAGCTAGGAAGTCTGAACTCCTAAGGCTAGTGGCCAACTATTTTTTCCTTGAATCTGAAGAAGCAGAAGCAGTGTTAGAAGCAAACCTAGACAGGATACTGCTAGCAAAGTTATATTTGGAACAAAAGAAACTTGAATTGGAGGAAAAAGAGAGAAAGAGAGGCAGGAGAGGCGGAAAGAGAGAACTTTCCAGAAGGAACATGAAAAGAAAGAGAGACAGGATACAGAATGAGAGAAAGAGGAGAGAGACAAAGAAAGACAGGAGAAGGAACATGAGAGACAAGAGAGAGAGAGAAAGAATATTCCAGAAAGAATGCGAAGAAAAAGTTGAAGTGGCTTGAGTTAACTAGTGAAAGCATGGCCAATATGGAGGAGCATAATTCAGGGCTGGGAACAAAATTGCGAAAACTCACTCAAATCAATTCAAAAATTCAATGAGGAAGATGTGGAGTCATTTTTTGTGTCTTTTGAGAAACTGGCAAGGCACCTAAAATGGCCAGCTGAGACCTTATTTTACACAAAGCTAGCTAACTGGAAAAGCCCATGAGGTTAATTCCTTGCTGCCAAATGAGAGTTCATTAAATTACGAAGTGACCAAAAATGCTATCCTCGGGTCATATGAATTAGGATCCGAAGCTTATTGCCAAAGGTTCAGAACCCTCAAAAAGCAAGCTAATCAACCTGGAGTTTGAAAGAAGTAAGCAGCTGGCTTTTGACCAGTGGCTGAGGGCTCTTAAAGTACAGATCAGCTATGAGAATCTCAGGGAAGTAGTTCTGTTAGAGGAATTTAAAAACTCTCTCCCACTCTTTGTGGGCGGCACAGAGCGCGCAGTGGTTAGCTCCGCAGCCTCACAGCTCCAGCGACCCGGATTCAATTCAGGGTACTGCCTGTGTGGAGTTTGCAAGTTCTCCCTGTGTCTGCGTGGGTTTCCTCCAGGTGCTCCGGTTTCCTCCTACAGCCAAAAGACTTGCAGGTTGGTCGGTAAATTGGCCATTATAAATTGCCCCTAGTATAGGGAGGTGGGAGGGAAATATAGGGATAGCTGGGGAATATAGGTAGGAGTATGGGATTAGTGTAGGATTAGTATAAATGGGTGGTTGATGGTCAGCACAGAGTCGGTGGGCCAAAGGGCCTGTTTCAGTGCTGTATCTCTAAAACTAAAACTAAAAACTAAAGACTCATGTGGAGCAGCAGTGTGGTCAGAGCAGGCGTTCTGGCCAGTGAGTTTGCTTTAGTTTATGAGTCGATTTCCCAGGGGAGAATCTTTCCCGATCACCCCACAAATCTGAAAAGGACAAAAGGTGGGAAGGTGATCTCCACCCAGGCAATCCTAGGAGAGAAAGGAAATCAGGAGACACAGGGACCCTCCTCCAGCCAAAAAGGAAGGTGCTGTGAGCAAGAGTGAGACCCGGAGACCTGTATGCTTCCATTGTAATAAAGTGGGGCATTTAAAAGCTAAATGCTGGAAACTAAAGGGAAATGCAGTTAATCAGGGCACACCCACTCAGTGAAGACATGGACCTGATGGAAAGCACAGTAGAGCAAGCTGTGACCTCAACTGCAGGAAGAGTGCAACCCAGGAAGCTTCCTACGGCCAGTGCAGGAAAAGCTAATAGGATTCCTGAAGGGTATCAGGGTTTTGTGTTTGAAGGGAATGTAACCCCATATCGCTCAAATGAGACCAGCAAGCCCACAGTAATTCTCAGTGACATAGCGGCAGCTAGAGCCCTTTTACTGGGAAAAGGCCTGACCTTTCCCCCAGAGAGTGCAGTGAATACCAAAATGGTGGTGAATTGTAGTGGAGGGCAGTGTTTCCGTAGGGATTGTCCCTCGATTAAGTTGAAATGAGAGTCCATTTTTAATTGTCAAAAAGTCCAAAAAAACTGGAGATCACTGACTGGAAATGCCGAGTGGGGGAGGAGCTGTTGAAAATACCTCTTCTCTTACTCTTTCTTCTTCTTGCACTCTCGAAGGTAAATGGAGGTTGTAATGCAGGCCTCCACCTGCCAAGAATGAGGCACATTAATTTCGCCACATGGACATTAAACTTCAAACTGTTGCTGGGAAGAAAAGAGGGTCTATTACAAGGAATTGCCAGGCCCCAAGCCGTAAAGTAATTTTTGCATACTGACAGCCAGTGTTGGAACAAAGGAACCAGTCCCTGCCCCTAATACACAGAACAGACGTGGTCAGACCAGGTTAGTCACATGACTAACTGGCTGTTGCAGTGTTTTGAACTGAGTGTTTTAAATTCGAGAAACATTGTTTGAACAAATAAAGCTGTTTGCTCCTGGACTGAAGAGACCTCATGGCTGACTCGCCACAGCCTCTCCTGTCTGCTCGCATCACTTTCTCACGGAACACTAAAAACCAGCTGAAGACACATGAACGCCAAGAGAGAAAAGTCTCCTACAGTGAACAAGGTTTGATAAGAATACTGGGCCCCAACAAAAAGGAAGATCAACCTCCAAATGGACTATACGGTGAGCTTGAAGAACTGTAACAAGCTCTTCATACAATGCCTTAAAACTTTCCACTTTATTTTTTGTCTGATCTTTTCTGTGTCGATTTGCACGTGCGTATTGTGTATGCTTGCTAATGTGGGGCGCGGTGTGTACCCTTAGGCATTAACTGAAATTAGAGTTTTTAGTTTAAGTTTAATAAATATCACTGTTCTTCTTTAAAACAAAGAAATCCTGTTTGTGCTCATTTCTATGCCTTATAATTGGAAAGCGGTGAACAAGGATTCACCAAGGGGGAGCTCAAAACGCGGTGTATTTTAAAATCAAACCATGTTACAGGAAGATCAGGTAAAGGCTGTGAGGGACCTGTCGACACCTTTCTCACCTGCTTTTAACAAGGTCTTTAATTGCTGAAGTCAACATTTTTTGATGGAGTGAAAGCTGGAAGAAAACAAGTTTTCTTGATGTTTTTGCAGACTGTGTCTTTTTAATATTCTTTGTTCTTAAAGAAAGGCCTCAGAGAGAAAATATGCAGCTTGAAGGGCAGCTGTGGTTTGCACGAGATGTTCCCTCCACTGCTACAGTTTCAAATTCAAGCAGGCTGAAAAGGGTGGCTTCTGGGTTCTGTGACTGGACCCTTTCAAGTAGCTGTCCCACCTGCTCTCGCTCCTCCATTTTAACAAGTGGAACATGGAAGTAAAAACTTAGACGTGCTGTATAAAATGGCAGTTGACATTAATAGCCAGGTGCACAAAGCACAATTTATAGTTAGTTCTCTTTGGTTCATGACAATTTACAGTTGGTTCTCATCTATTCATGACACTTGGATGAATGTATATTTGTTGGAAACCGTGTAATACTTCTTTGAATATTAGCCATTGCCTGTCTACCATCAAATCTTTTAATGTATTTTCCCAATCCATCACAGCCAACTTGCCCCTCAAACCTTAGTTTCCTTTGTTCAGTTTTATGATCCTAGTTTCAGAATGAACTGTATCTCTTTCAAACTTAATGTAAAATTCTATCATATTGTGGTCACTATTTCCTGATGACTCCTTTACAGCAAGGTTATTAATTAGCCCTTTCTCATTGCATAATACTAAATCTAAAATAGCTTGATCCCTCATTTGTTCTTCAACATACTGCTCCAGAAACCCCTCTTGTACACATCCAGGAATTCATACTCCACTGCATTAGAGCTAATTAGGTGGAACCAATCTATATAATTGAAGTCACCCATTATTACTGTACTGCCCATGTTATATGCTGCTCTCATTTCCTGATGTATACCGTGCCCATCATTACCACTAGAGTTTGGTGACCTATATAAATTTAAACCAATGTTTGCTGCCCCTTGCTGTTTCTTCGCTCGCCCAAACTGATACTACATCTTGCTCCTTCGATCAAAGATCCTCTCACTAATGTACTGATCTCCTCCTTTATTAACAGTGTTACCCCACCTCCTTTTCCCCTCCGCCTATCGTTCCTAAATGACAAATATCCCTGAACGTTCAGTTCCCAGTCCTGGTCACCCTGTCACCAAGTCTCTGCCTTGGCAATTAAATCATACACATTTACCACTGTTTGTGCCTTCAAATCATCTACCTTGTTGTGAAAGAGGATTGGTAATTAACAGGAAACCGAGAGTTGAGATAAATGTGGCATTTTCAGGTTGGCAAACAGTAACTAGTGCAGTGCCACAGGGATCAGTGCTGGGGCCTTAACTATTTACGATCTACATTAATGGCTTGGACAAAATGACTGAATGTATTGTAACCAAATTTGCAGATGATACAAAGATATTAGGAAAATAAGTTGTGAGCAGGACATAAGGTGTCTGCAAAGAGATATCGATATGTGAAGTGCGTGGTCGAAATCTGGCAGCTGGAGTATAATGTGGGAAATCGTGAGGTTGTCCACTTTGGCAGGAAGAATAGAAAAGCAAAATATTATTGAAAGTAAGAGAGACTGCAGAATGCTGCAGTGCAGAGGGAAATGGGGGTCCTTGTACATGAATCACAAGAACATAACATGCAGGTGCAGCAAGTAATGAGGAAGGCAAATGGTATGTTGGATTTATTGCAAGGGGGACAGAGTATAAAAGTATGAAACTCTTACTACAACTGTACAGGGCATTGATGAGACAGCAGGTAGAGTACTGCATACAGTATTGGTCTCCTTATATAAGGAGGGATATACTTGCATTGGAGGCAGTTCAGAGAAGGTTCACCTCATTGATTTCTGGGATGAAGGGCTTGTCTTATGAGGAAAGGTTGAGCAGTTTGAGCATATACTCATTGGAGTTTAGACAACTGAGAGGTGATCTTATTGAAACATACAAGATTCTGAGGAGGCTTGTGAGGTTAGATGCTGAAAGGAAGTTTCCCCTCGTGGGGAAATCTAGAACTGGGAGGCACAATTTAAAAATAAGGGGTCTCCCCAATAAGACAGAGATGTGGAGGAATTTGGTTTGTCAGAGGGTCACTAATCTTTGGAATTCTCTTCCCAAGAGAGCAGTGGATGCTGGGTCATTGAATATATTCACGGCTGAGTTAGACAGATCTTTGATCTCCAAGGGAGTCAGGAGTTATGGGGGGGCAGCAGGAAAGTGGAGTGAATGTGACCATCAGATCTTGTTAAATGTCGGAGCAGGTTTTAGGGGCCGAATGGCCTCCTCCTGCTCCCATCTCTTATGTTCTTATAAAGTGGGACACAGGGAGGGAGGCGCCAAAGAAGCGCTGGCAAGTGGGGTGAAGCATCACCTCATCCTGACAGATTCATATCGGCCACAGACCACCTTCTTTCACAGCTCACGCCCATTAACTCCCCCGAGAGCTGATGGGAGGATGAGCTATACAGGATACCCCAGGAGGGGACGAGGTGATGCCATGAGCAGAACTGTCATGTCGATCTCTCTGTGAAGTAAGACTACCTCCCTCTTTCCACTTACAGGACAAGAGGGCCCATAATAGGAGGGAGATATCACTGACTGGCGGAGGCAGCCCAGACATCAGACCTCTCTCCAAGGCTGAGGATGAGGCACTTGAACTAATGGGTCCCAAGGCAGCCGCTCAATAACAGATGATTAGACTGGAGTCTCCTCACTAAAGAGTGAGGATTGTCTTCCATCAACATACAGATCATTTCGAGAGACCCCATCACACATGGTTGCTATGACACGATCTGCTCATGCTGAACCGCACATGTTTTGCAGGTCGGTGTTCACCGGAGATTCTACTAGGAGGAGGACATCATTCCACTTCATTGGAGGATCCACAGTCACAGGATGCACTGTCCAATGAATCTCCGGCACCTTCCACCAGTGCAGATAATTTCACCTCATTGGGTTTCTACTCGATTTTAGAATCAGGGTCACAATCTGGTGCCTGAGCAGCTGGCTGAGGCTGGGACAGTCGTGGTCTCTGACAGTCGGAGTATTGTGGGTTAGAGGCCTGCTACCCGACCAGAACCTGACGGGACCCGACGACATGTGTCGGGTTCGGGTCGGGTCGGGTCGGGCCCATCTTCAGACTCCGGCTTTTGGGCTCGGGCCGGGTCGGGTCGGGCCGAGTCCAAGTTGAGTCGGGTCGGGTCGGGTCGGGCCGGACACGCAGGGTCAGTGCTGTGCTGGTAAGTATTAAAAATAAAAAACTTATCTGAGCTGGGAATCTGGGACGAAACTGAGTCTGCGCAGTGAGTGAGTGACGTCACAAAGACGTCATCACGCATGCGCAGCAGCTTCGTGAAGGATCCGAGTCGGGAGGTAAGTAAACTGATGGATGGGTCGGGCTCGGGTCGGGTCGAGTCGGGGCGGGTTCAGGTCGGGTCGGGATTGGGGGAAAAGCGGAGGGACTCGGGCCGGGTCGGGCTTAGGACCGTGGTGGTTCGGTCGGGTTTGGGTCGGGTTCCTTTTCCTGATCTAAAGTAGGTGGGTGGTCAAGGCTAAGCTGAGCCCCAGGCTCATGACGGGCCTCTGGTGTTGACAGCACAGGGCATGCTGGAATTTGAGAGAGAGTTGAGGTAAGGCAACATCTGGCAGAGATGCCAAAGACAATCCACAGCCATGAGTGGATGATGGTGAAGTCAATCCATGCCTTGAGCTGCCATGTCTCAGGTATGGAAGTGTATGGATTCCTCCATTGAAAGGTTAGCAACTCTTATGGAGAGTCAGATCCCACAGATGTGCCCAGAGCTGCACACAATCACCTTGGCCATGAGTTCACAACAGCAGTGGCAAGATGAGAGAAGGACAAGGCACCTGTCCTTTGTACTTCTCTGCGCAGGGAGGTTTCGGTGAACCGTGAAAGGGAGGAGGAGTGACTATCCTCCACAGCTGAGGCTCCCCTCAGGGTGCTCTGAGTGTGGGCAGTGGCTCCTCAGCCCCTCTGCCAGTGAGCCCAGCTCCAGCAACTGTGATGCCTGAGGAGAGACCTGCACCAGTGCAGGAAAGCCTCAGGCAGCCGGGGCCATTCAGGCCTCAGGTAACCAGAGGACGGCTGCTAAAGTCATCACAGGCCAAGGGGCAGCCTGATCAGCAGCCTGTCTCCAGCCCAGCTGCTGGCAATGGGTTCACATTTTGTAGAAGCACTCGCAATGGTAAAAAGCAAAGCACCTCGACTCACATGGGGGTTCACGGGTGTTTGATATCTGACATGTGATGCTTCAGATAAAGTTCTTTTGTTCAAGTCATGAATGTTCATTGTGTAAAAGTGATTATTCTATCATTCACTAATTTTGAGCTGCTGACTTCCCCCTTCCCCCTCAGTGAAATGCCAATGTGAGCACAGCCTCATTTAAATATGATCTCCCATGGTTACTAGTGTGTGTTTCAGCTGGGCACTAGGCACGGAACACCAATGGAAAGGAGGCGACAGACTACATGCATTGAGGTCAGTCTTTATTGTTTTCTCTGTGAGTGACCATCATGGTGGCTGGAACTGGGTAAGTATGAGATTGTCTCTTGCCTCCTTGATGCATCGCTCAATGTTCCTGGCCTCCGGTGCATGGGGTTCAACATCCAAAGCTGCCTGTTCATCACCCTCCTCGACGTCTTCTTCGTCAGTAGAGGAATGGCATTCACGTGGCCTCGTCATGCAAGGCCTCCCTCCTCAGCACTGCTAGAATGTGCAGAGCACAGCAGACCACCACGATACGCGAGACCATTACTGGGACATCCTGCAGGACTCCACCAGATCGATCCAGGCAAAGGAATCACGTCTTCAGCAGCCCAAGGAGCTGCTCGGTGGTCACTCGGTTGGAGTGGTGGTAACTGTTGTACCTCTCCTCTGCTGCAGTGTGAGGTTTCCTCACAGGCGCTGAAAATCCATATCTTGAATGGGTCGCTCTTGTCCCCTAGAATCCATCCCTGAAGGTGAGCAGGGGCCTGAAAAGCTGTGGTACCTGTGACTGCTGAAATATGTCGGCATCGTGGGTGCTTTTCGGGAAGTGGGCACACACCTGAAAGATCTGTTTTCGGTGGTCACAGACCAGTTGAACGTTGATCGAATGGAAGCTTTTCCTGTTGAAGGAGGGGGCTGGCTGGTCAGTTGGAGCCTTAATGACCACATGTGTGCAGTCGATCACTAATGTACCTGAGGGAATCCAGCAATGTCTTTGAATCCAATAGATCTCTCTGCCTGACTGTCAGGGTGGTTCAGAAACCCGCACAGTCACTGACTCTCTTGAACAGGGCATTGGTCACCTCCTTGATGTAGTGGTGGGATATTGCCTGGGAGATGTCCGCGGTGGAACCTTGGAGAATGATCCGGACGAGTAAAAGTTAAGTGCGGCGGTGATTTTCAATGCGAGATGCAAAGGCTTCCTACCAAATCCCAGTCATAACTCGTCCGACAACAGGGTGCATAAGATGGTGCCTGCCTCCCTGGAGAGTCGTAGTCTTCACTGACAATGCCACTTGGTCATTGGGAGGTTGCTGACTCGAGTCCAGTACACACTCTAGCGCAGGTTAGTCCTTCTTGGCATCGTCGGCTGCACCTGCTCTCTTCGTGGAGCTTCACAGGCTTCCTGGCCCTCCTTCCATCGGAGGCACTGCATCATAACACAGGGGTCCAAAAAGACAGAGTGTATGAGACCCAGACCAGGTGATAAGTAGACCTCCAGAGCGCTGTCCTTGCAGAGACACCCCTGCTTTGGCAGTTTTCCCTTTGCTACTTCTCCTGGCAGACTGCCTAATGGGCCTCAGTGCCCACCCTTGATGATAGTTGACCCTCTCACCCAGCAGTTTGAGCACCCTATACTGCCACCCAAAACCAAGCCCCCCTTGCAAGCCACCCAACACCCACCATCCCCTTGCTGAACATCCAATACCCAGCACCCTCTTGCAGATCACCTGACACCCTGCCAACCCATGCTCAACACCCGAGACTCTGCCCCACCATGCAGAGTGTACAGCACTGTAGGTTAGCAATGGGCTCCACTCCCCCTTCATCCCCTGTGCAGTGCTGATCATGGCTGCCTATCCATTGCGGATCTGAGTACCCGTCTCGGTGCCACCAGCATTCAATGGCCAGTGTCCTGAAGGCCAGTCAGGGCCATCCATGGTCCATTTAATCCCAAGCCCCACATTGAATCATAAAAATTACAGGCAAATGCATTGAAACAACATGTTGTACATTCCTGTTGCATCTGGGCGGTGATGCTGCCTTGATACTTTCCCAACACTGACTAGATGCAGAACCGATGTCACAATGTCAGATTTCGGGGGAGACTTGTCCAATACTATTCTACCACCCCCCCACTCCCCCACCACCACCTCCATGCCCGCTCCAAAAGGCTGCACTAAATTGTGCCCTGTATCCCAGTGTCACTGATCAGGAGCAGGAGCCAGGGTCACAATGGTCGACAAAAGAGGTGACAGATAACATAAAGCTAAAGGAAAGAACACACAAAAATTTAAAGAATAGAGTAGGTCGAGGAAACAGTCAGAAAGATGAAGAACAAGAAAAACAGGTCAAAAAAAAGATAAGTAAAAGCTGAAAAAGGCTGATGTGAAAGATAATGAAAATAAGGAAATTCCAGGCTTGTTGCATAATTGCCTTGTGTCAGTCTTCACAGCAGAGCAAGAGGATAATATAGCTTACATTCCACAATGAATCAAGGACTGGAACTCACTAAAATTAACAGAAACAAGAGAAGTATATTAGAAAACAATAATAGAATCATAGAGTTGTACAGCATAGAAATAGGCCCTTCGGCCCACCGCGTCCATGCCGACCATAATGCCTATCTATACTAATCCCACCTGCCTGCATTAATTCCATATCCCTCTATGCCTTTCTCATTCAAGTACCTGTCCAGATGCCACTTAAATGTCGCTATTGTTCCTGCCTTCACCACCTCCTCAGCAGCTCATTCCAGATACCCATAATTCTTTGTGTCAAAAATTTACCCCTTTGATCTCCTTTAAACATCCCCCCTCTCACCTTAAATCTATGCCCTCTAGTTTTAGTCACCTCTAACAAGAGAAACAGTGTCTGGCTATCTACCCTATCTATGCCTCTCATAATTTTATATACCTCCATCATGTCCCCTCTCAGCCTCCTTCACTCCTGGGAAAACAGACCCAGCTGATCCAATCTATCTTTATAACTCAAGCCCTCCAAACCAGGCAACATCCTTGTGAATCTTTTCTGCACCCTCTCTAGCTTAATCACATCTTTCCTGTAGTGTGGAGGCCAGAACTGCACAAAGTACTCCAAATGCGGCCTAACCAACGTTATGTAACACTGAAACATGACATCCCAACTCTTGTACTCAGGGCCTCGGCCAATGAAGGCAAGCATGCCATACGCCTTCTTCACCACCCTGTCTACCTGTGTTGCCACTTTCAGGGAACTATGTACTTGCACCCCAAGGTCTCTCTGCTCAACAACACTCCCCAGCGCTCTGCCATTCACTGTATATGTCCTGCCCTGGTTTAACTTCCCAAAATGCATCACTTCACAATTGCCTGCGTTAAATTCCATTTGCCACTCCCTTGCCCACTTTCCCAGTCGATCGATATCCTGTTGTAACCTTAGTCAACCTTCTTCACTGTCCACTATACTACCAATTTTGGTGTCATCTGCAAACTTACTAATCATGCCCCTTACATTCACATCCAAGTCATTAATATATATGACAAATAACAGAGGGCCCAGCACCGGTCCCTGCGGCACACCACTGGTCACCGGCCTCCAATCTGGAAAACAACCCTCCACTACCACCCTCTGCCTCCTATCACCAAGCCAATTTTCTATCCAATTTGCTAGCTCACCCTGGATCCCATGTGTTCAAACCTTCTGGACAAGCCTACCATGCGGGACCTTGTCAAAGATCTTGCTAAAGTCCATGTAGACAACGTCCATCGCCCTGCCCTCATCAATCCTCTTGGTCACCTCTTCGAAAAACTCAATCAAATTCGTGAGATATGATTTCCCACGCACAAAAGCCATGCTGACTATCCCTAATCAGACCATGCCTTTCCAGATGCATATGAATCGTTTCTCTCAGAATCCTTTCCAATAATTTTCCTACCACTGATGGAAGGCTCACCGGCCTGTAGTTCCCTGGCTTATCCCTGTTGCCCTTCTTAAATAAAGGCACAACATTAGCTCTCCTCCAGTCTTACGCTACCTCACATGTGGCTAACGATGATACAAAAATCTCTGCCAGGGCCCCAGCAATCTCCTCACTTGCTTCCCATGGCATCCTCGGATACACCTGGTCAGGCCCTGGGGAATTATCCACCTTAATGCACTTCAAAACCTCCCACACCTCCTCCTTTGTAATGTTGATATGCTCCAGGGTGTCGGTGTTCCCTCCCTTGAACTCATCAGCTTTCATGACCTTCTCCACGGTAAAAATGCAAGAGAAATATTCATTTAAGAACTCTCCCATTTCCCGTGGCTCCACACATAAATATGCCACACTGATCCTTCAGGGGACCTACTTTCTCCCTAGATACCCTTTTACTCTTAATACACTTACAGAATCTTTTAGTATTCTCCTTTATCTTTGCTGCCAGGGAATCCTCATGGCCCCTTTTAGCCCTTCTAATTTCCTTCTTAAGTGTAGTCCAACATCCCCGATACTCTTCGAGGGACTCGCTCGATCCCAGCTGCCTATACCTGACATATGCCTCCTTCGTTGTCCTGACCAGACCCTCAATATCTCTCGTCAACCAAGGTTCCCTAAACTTGCAAGCCTTGCCCTTCCATCTAACAGGAACATGTCAGCCACGAGCTCTTCCTATCTCACTTTTAAAAGCCTCCCAGTGCCAGGCGTCCCTTTGCCTGTAAACAGCCTCTCCCATTCAACATTTGAGAGTTCCTGTCTGATGCCATCGAAATTAGCCTTACCCCAATTTAGGACTTCAACCTGAGGATGAGTCCTATCCTTTTCCATAACTATCTTGAAGCTAATAGAGTTATGGTCGCTGGTCCCAAAGTGCTCCCCCACTGACACATCAACCACCTGCCCATCCTCATTTCCTGAGAGGAGATCGAGTACAGCCCCTTCTTTAGTAGGGTCATCCACATACTGCTTCAGAAAACTATCCTGGACACACTTAACAAATTCTTCCCTATCTGATCCCTTAGCACTAAGGCAGTCCCAATCAATATTAGGGAAGTTAAAATCACCTACAATTACAACCCTATAATTCCTACACCTATCTGTGATTTCCCTCCATATATGCTCCTCCACTTCCCTCTGACTACTGCGGGGGGGCTATAGTCTCATCCCATCAAAGTGATAACCCCTTTCTTATTTCTAAGTTCTACCCATATGGCCTCGCTGGACATTCCCCCCGGGATATCCTCTTTAAGTACTGCCGTGATTTTCTCCCTAATCAATAGTGCAACTCCCCCTCCTCTCTTACTTCCACCTCTGTCACGCCGGAAAGATCGATACCCCGGAACATTGAGCTGCCCATCCCTCAACTACCTTTCCGTAATAGCTATAATATCACTATGCCATCTACCAATCCATGCTCTGAGTTCATCTGCCTTACCCGGAAGCCTTCTTGCATAGGGCGGCACAGTGGCGCAGCGGTTAGCACCGCAGCCTCACAGCTCCAGTGACCCGGGTTCAATTCTGGGTACTGCCTGTGTGGAGTTTGCAAGTTTTCCCTGTGTCTGCGTGGGTTTTCTCCGGGTGCTCCGGTTTCCTCCCACAAGCCAAAAGACTTGCAGGTTGGTAGGTAAATTGGCCATGACAAATTGCCCCCAGTATAGGTAGGTGGTAGGGAAATATAGGGACAGGTGGGGATGTGGTAGTAATATGGGATTAGTGTAGGATTAGTCTGTATGGGTGGTTGATGGTCGGCAAAGACTCGGTGGACCGAAAAGCCTGCTTCAGTGCTGTATCTCTCAACTAAACTAAACTAAATCTAAACTAAAGTAAATGCAGTTCAGCCTACCAGACCTTCCACGCTCCCTGTCCTGCCCCTGCCCGACCTGCCTACTGGACTTGCTTGCTTCAACCTCTACATTTGCCTCAACTATCTCATCTGAGAGACTACTAATTTGGGTCCCACACCCCTGCAAGACGAGTTTAAACCCTCCCGAGTAGTGCTAGCAAACCTCCCAGCAAGGATATTGGTCCCCCTCCAGTTTAGATGCAACCCGTCCTTCTTGTACAGGTCACCTCTGCACCAGAAGTGATCCCAATAATCCAAGTAGCTGAAGCCCTCCTGCCTCCACCAGCTCTTCAGCATGCATTCATTTGCCGAATCCTCCTATTCCTACCCTCATTAGCACATGGCACAGGGAGTAATCCTGAGA
This sequence comes from Heterodontus francisci, assembly GCF_036365525.1. Taxonomy (NCBI): domain Eukaryota; kingdom Metazoa; phylum Chordata; class Chondrichthyes; order Heterodontiformes; family Heterodontidae; genus Heterodontus; species Heterodontus francisci. The sequence continues at coordinate 24,096,342 of NC_090410.1, read as the reverse complement.
TTACAAACCCAGATGTCCTGTTTTTTAACCTTCTGCCTAACTCCCTATATTCACATTGCCGGACCTCATCTCTTTTCATGCCTATGTCATTAGTATCAATATGGACCACGACCTCTGGCTGCTCACCCTCCCCTTTCAGAATGTCCTGCAACCGCTCTGAGACATTCTTGTCCCTAGCACCATGGAGGCAATATACCATCCAGGAGACTCGTTTGTGGCCACAGAAATGCCTATCTGCACCCCTGATGATAGAATCCCCTATCACTATTGCTCTTCCAACCCTTTTCCTCCCCTGCTGTGCTACAGAGCCCTCTGTGGTGCCATGAACTTGGCTGTTGCAGCTTTCCGCTGGGAGATCATCCCCCCCAACAGTATCCAAAGTGGAATATCTGTTTGAGAGAGGGATGGTCACAGGGGACTCCTGCACTACCTGCCTGCGCCTACTACTCCACCTGGTGATCACCCATCTCTTTACTGCCTGTGCAGCCATTACCTGCGGTGTGACCACCTCGCTAAACTTGCAATCCACGACGTCCTCAGCATTGCGGATGCTCCACAGTGAATCCACTCACAGCTCCAGCTCCGTAATGCATGTAGCCAGGAGCTGCAGATGGATACACTTCCTGCACACATGGTCGTCAGGGACACTGGAAGCGTCCCTGATTATCCACATTGCGCAGGAGGAGCATATCACCGGTGTGAGCTCTCCTGCCATGACTTACTTTAGATTAATCAGTTACTCCCTTTAAAAAATACTAATTACACTCGGGGCCTTGTTCTACTCCAAACACGACTCACGACAAACTAAAGCCCTTAATAAATTACACTAATTTTACAAAAAGCACACTTTAGTAGTGCTAAACTTATCACTTGAGTTTTTTTTGGAATGGCTATGAATGAAGGCAGTCGATATGATTCCACAGCAGAGATTGTCAGTTAAAAATAAAGCTCCTGGAATTGAAGGCAAATTATTGACCTGGTGAGAAGATTGGTTATGCAGTAGAACATAGAGAGTTTGGATAATTAGAATGTATTTGTATTGGAAGGAAGTGGCGAGCAATGTGCCAAGATGACCTGTTCTGAGGCCTCAACTATTCACAATATATATTAAAAACTTAAGACAATAATGAATTTGAGATCCAAATTTGCCAAATCATCAAAAGGCTGAATCTTAATTCACAAAAACAGGTGGATTGGGGTCGTGCCAGAGATTAAATGTAAAGAATCTGAAACAGGAACTCAAACTGTATCATATCCCACGGTCATGGATCAGCAGCAAAGTCCGGGGAATTAAAACCTCAGCATGTCCAAGGGTCACTGATCAGGAGAGTGACCCTGGTAATTGCCCCAGCATATCCCCTGGTAACTAATTCCTATTGTAACCAACCAGACCAAGAATTAATCTATTTGGTTTTGCAAGGCACCAGTCAGTGTTTACTCTCTGCGCAGCAAGGGAGAACAAATTTTAACACTGCACATTTATGAATGAACATAAGCATTTTGTTTTTGTGTTTATTTATTGAACTCTTTAGATATGAACTTCTCAAATCATGACTGATAGTTGGTGCAAAGCCTTATTTTTGTCATAAAATTCTAACACAATGTATTCCATCGTGTTATGTAGTGAGCTTTCAATTTATTATCCCCATGTATCCACCATTTTGATATTGCTGCTCCCATCCTGATGTATAATGTTCCTCTTTTTCCTCTTCCTGACAGTTAACTTAGTGACGATTGTGATCCTGTCTCGAAGAAAGTGTGGTCTCTCCAAATGTGTCACTCGTTACTTGGTGGCCATGGCAGCGGCGGATCTACTGGTCATTATCTTCGATCTGATACTGAGGCAAATTCCCATTAGTTATCATAGAATGTTTCACTTTCTGTTTGATATTCCAGTGTGTAATATCCACGCCGTCCTACTTTATGCAGCAACGGACTGTTCTGTCTGGTTCACTGTCGCTTTCACCTTTGATCGATTTGTGGCCATTTGCTGCCAGAAACTGAAAACTAAATATTGCACTGAGAAATCGGCAGCTGTGATTATTGGAACAATGTCTGTGTTGTTCTGTGGGAAGAATATTTTCTGGTACTTTATGCTTTCAAGCAGCTATACCCGTTTTCGAGGCCCCTGGTTCTGCATTATTCCCTGGAGTGTTCTGCTTTCACCAGTGTGGGCAACAATTGAATTGTTACATTATATTTTCACCCCGGGGGTACCATTTATTCTGATTCTGATGCTCAATATTTTAACAGTCAGGCACATTCTAGTGACCATCAGAACTCGCAAGAGACTTCGGGACCGGGTCAGTGGGGAGAGTCACAGTGATCCAGAGACAATGAGCAGAAGAAAATCAATCACTTCACTTTTTATGATATCGGGGAATTTTATCTTTCTATGGGTTCTGTTCCTGGTGAATATGATGTATGTTAGAATTGGTCTGCTGTACCGGAATGCTTCTAAAGAAATGCCACCCATTTTCGACCACCTTGCGGTTATGCTTCAGCTCCAGAGTTGCTGCACAAACACTTTTATTTACGCTGTGACCCAGAGTAAGTTTAGAGAGGAACTGAAGAATGGGGTGAAATATCCCTTCACTGTACTTTCTAAGATTGTAAAATAATGAGGAAAATGGAAGATTTTTACATATAGAACACATGTGAACCCAGCCTCTCTCCACTCAGTCTCTGTAATCACATTGTTTTAAAGACAAACTGAGATGATTTGATTGAGTTTGCATTTAATTTAAGGTACCTTTTGCAAACGTAGAACAACTGCCATATGCAGAAATTCCTTTACGCTAATCATACATATGGAATAAAATTAAACTAATAGACAACATGTCCCCTGATCACTCCCCATGTCTCTGTTTTATTGGATAAACCTACAGCTTCCCACTTTATCTCTCTCAGCATCCTCCACAGTGGATATTGAGGTACTCGGCGATCGCTCATTACGAGCATCAATCCCAATTGCCCCATCCTAATCATTCACTGAATTTCCCACCCAGTGCACCCACTGAGCGCTAATCATCCAATATCTTTATCATCCAACTCACCCCTCCCACTATAGACTCAGCCAGCGGATTAGCTCTCACCATCCCGCTACACATCTCCCACCAAAATATCAAGGCCCTTTCCATCCATGACGTTATTGTGGATGATTTCATTGACATCACGGCCTAACACGTCCCCTAGTGTTGACTATGGAGAAGAATGATGTAGGTGTAGAGAGCAGGGAGGGGGATTATGATATACTTAAACAAATCAGCATTGAAAGAGAGGAAGTATGAGATGTTTTAGCGGGCTTAAAACTGGATAAATCCCCAGGCCCAGATGAGTTGTATCCCAGGCTGTTATGTGAAGCAAGGCAGGAGATAGCAGGGGCTCTGACACAAGTTTCAAATCCTCTCTGGCCATAGGAGAGCTACCAGAGGATTGGAGGACAGCGAATGTGGTACCATTATTCATGAAGGGTAGCAGGGACAAACCAGGTACTTAAAGGGCAGTGAGTCTAACATCAGTGGACGGGAAACTATTGGAAAAATTCTGAGCGACAGGATGAATCTCCACTTGGAAAGGCAGGGATTAATCAGGGCTAGTCAGCATGGCTTTGTCAGGGGAAATTGTGTCGAACAAACGTAATTGAATTTTTTGAGGATGTGCCTTGATGTGTCGATGAGGGTAAGGCCGCAGTCTACATGCACTTCAGAAAGGCTTTTGATAAGTTCCGCATGGGAGATTAGTTAAGAAGATAAGAGCCCATGGGATCCAGGGTAATTTGGCAAATTAGATCCAAAATTGGCTTCGAGGCAGGAGGTAGAGGGTAATGGTCTAGGATTGTTTTTGCAAGTGGAAGCCTGTGACCAGTGGTGTACCACAGGAATCGGTGCTGGGACCCTTGCTGTTTGCAGTGTACATTAATGATTTAGACGTGGATATAGGAAGTATGATCAGTAAGTTTGCAGATGAGACGAAAATTGGTGGTGTCGTAAATCGTAAGGAGGGAAGCCTTAGTTTACAGGACGATATAGATGGGCTGGTAAGATGGCTGGAACAGTGGCAAATGGAATTTAATCCTGAGAAGTGTGAGGTGATGCATTTGGGGGAACAAATAAGGCAAGGGAACATACAATGGATGATAGGACCCTCGGAAGTACAGCGGGGTAAGAGGGACCTTGGTGTACTTGTCTATAGATCACTGAAGGCAGCAGAACAAGTAGATAAAGTGGTTCGGAAGGCATATGGGATACTTGCCTTTATTAGCTGAGGCATCGAATTTCAGAGCAGGGAGGTTATGATGGTGCTGTATAAAGTGTTAGTTAGGCCACAGCTGGAGTACTGTGTACACTTCTGGTCACCACACTATAGGAAGGATGTGATTGCATTGGAGAGGTTGCAGAGGAGATTTACCAGGATGTTGCTTGGGCTGGAGCATTTCAGCTATGAAGAGTGACTGGATAGGCAAGGGCTGTTTCCCTTAGAACAGGGAAAGCTGAGGGGCAACCTGATTGAGGTATACAAAATTATGAGGGGCATTGATAGGATAGCTGGGAAGAAACTTTTTCCCTTCGCGGAGGGATCAATAACCAGGAGGCATAGATTTAAGTTCGTAGCTGGAGGTTTAGAGGGGAGTTGAGAAAAACTTTTTTCACCCAGAGTGTGGTTGGAATCTGGAACTCACTGCCTGAAGAGGTGGTAGAGGCAGGAACCCTCAAAACATTTAAGAAATATTTAGAAGATCACTTGAAATGCCAAAACATATCAGGCAACGGGCCACGTGATGGAAAGTGGGATTAGAATAGATAGGTGCTTAATTACTGGCACAGACAAAATGGGCCGAAGGGCCTGTTTCTGTGCTGTATAACTCGATGACTTTAAATGAAACCTCCCCACCTAGCTCTACCTTCCACCACAATCCCCATAGAGATTGATGTGGTGGCTGTGTGGCACTTTTCACCAGATCACACCTTGACCTGACCCCCTCCTCCTCTTTCACTTTCTTCTCCTTTCACCATCTCCCGTTGCTCCACCCCTCTCACCTCTCAATCAAAATCCTCGTTCGCTACAGTCCTCCCATGGACGATGAAATTATTCTCACTGAGATATCTTCATTGCCTTACTCCCTCGGCCTCTGCACTGATTGACATCTCATCCTCGGTGATTTCAATCGCCATCTCAACTCATCATTCTCTCCCTCCTCTGAGTTCATTGCCCTCCAATCTTCCCTAAATCTCTCTCTCCATGTAAACTTCCCAAATCATCTTATTGGCTGCAACCTTGACCATACCATCTTCCATGGTCTCAATTCAATTCCAGATAAGGCCATCTCTGATCACCTCCTTGTATCATTCTCCACCCACATCCCTTTCCTACACCCCAACCCTACCTCCTTCTGTATCTGCCCCGGAAAAAGGACCATCCCAAATTCACTTCATTTTCCACAACATTTCCACAGCTACCGATTTGCTCAACTGCACCCTCACATCAATCTTTGAAAACCTGGCTCCAAATAAATCCATTTCTCTCTCTCACTCTAGTCATTTCCCCTGGTACGGCCCTCATCTCGGCTCCCATAATCTGCTCCACAGTCACTGAATGTTGGACCTGCACTGTGCATTGGTCTGTCTCTCGGTGGGATCACTCCTGTAGCTCTCTCAAGACTCCCCATGATTCCTCTAACTTCTGGGTTAACTGGGTGTTTTCCTGCATGAGAGTGACAATATGCCTCTCCGCCAGCTCTAACCACTGCTGAGCTGCCCCAGCCTGTACGGCATTAAGCGCCTGTTCCTCAGAGTGGCAGTAGAGGATGCTCGCTGATTTTGTAACATTTCCAGCAGTTTCTGTTGCTGCTGGATCAGTTCACTTTGAGCTACCATCTGTTTCACCTGTGACTGTACCACTTCCTCATTGCACTGCACACAGTGTGAGTGTGATTAGATTTAAAACCCTGTCACTCTTCCAACATTTAGCCAAGACCTCAACCTGGATAAACGCAGTTGTTTCTTTATATAGGAACGTAGGAGCAGGAGTAGGCCATTGAGCCCATTGAGCCTGCTCCGCAATTCAACATGATCAAGGCTGATCATCCACTTCAATGCCTTTTTCCCACACTATACCCATATCTCTTTATATCATTAGTATTTAGAAATCTGTCAATCTCTGCTTTCAACATACTCAATGACTGAGCTTCCACAGCCCTCCTGGGTACAGAATTCCAGATTCACAACCCTCTCAGTGAAGAGATTTCTCCTCATCTCTGTCCGAAGTGGCTTCCCCCTTATTTTGAAATTTGTGTCCCCTGGTTCTAGACTCCCCAACCAGGGGAAACATCTTAGCTGCATCTACCCTGTCCACCCTGAGAAGTATTTTGAAGGTTTCAATGAGATCACCACTCATTTTTGCAAACTCTGCAGAATACAAGCCCAGTTTCCCCAATCTCTTTTCATCGGACAGTCCCATTATCTCAGTAACAAATCTAATGAATGTTCGTTGCACTTGCTCCATGGCAATAATATCCTTCCTAAGGTAAGGGGATCAAAAATGCACACAGGTGCGGTCTAACCAAGGTTCTATACAATTGAAGCAAGACTTTGCTACTCCTGTACTCAAATCCTCTTACGATAAAGGCTAAAGGTCGCCACACTACCAGAAGGATGTGGAGGCTTTGGAGAGGGTACAGAAGAGGGTTACCAGGATGTTGCCTGGTCTGGAGGGCATTAGCTATGAGGAGAGGTTGGATAAACTCGGATTGTTTTCACTGGAACGACGGAGGTGCAGGTGCAACCTGATAGAGGCTTATAACGTTATAAGCGGCATGGACAGAGTGGATAGTCAGAAGCTTTTTCCAGGGTGGAAGAGTCAGTTACTCGGGGACATAGGTTTAAGGTCTGAGGGGCAAAGTTTCGAGGGGATGTGCGAGGCAAGTCTTTTACACAGAGGGTGGTGAGTGCCTGGAACTTGCTGCCGGGGGAGGTGGTGGAAGCAGGTACGATAGCAACGTTTAAGAGGCATCTGGACAAATACATGAATAGGATGGGAATAGAGAGATATGGACCCTGGAAGTGCAGAAGGTTTTAGTTTAGACAGGCGTCAAGATTGGCACAGGCTTGGAGGACCGAATGGCCTGTTCCTGTGCTGTACTGTTCTTTGTTCTTTGTTCTCACATCCCATTTGCCTTCTTCATTGCTAGCTGCACCTGCATGCTGGCTTTCAGTAACTTATTGACAAAGACACCCAGGTCGCTTTGTACATCTACACTTTCTAATTTCTTCCAATTTAAGAAATACTCTGCACCTCTATTCTTCCTGCCAAAATGGATAACCTCACATTTTTCCACATGATATTCCATCTGCCACATTCTTGCCCACTCACTAAGTCTGTTATAATCCCCTTGAAGCCACTTTGCATCTTCTTCACAACACATATTCCCATCTAGTTTTGTGTCATCTGCAAACTTGGAAATATTACATTTGGTGCCCACATCCAAATCATTGATATATATTGTGAACAGCTGGTGCCCAAGTTTTGATCCTTGCAGCACCCACTAGTCACAGACTGCCAATGCGAGAATGACCCATTTGTTCCTAAACTCTGCTTTCTGCCTGTTAATCAATCCTTAATCCATGCCAGTATATTACCTCCTATCCCATGTGCTTAAATTTTATGAACCAACCTCCTGTGGGGGACTTTAACAAAAGCCTTCTGAAAGGAAAGTGCTCATGTTTCTGTGTGTACTCTTCTAACAGGGATTGGATATTGTCTCGATTACATTTAGTGACCAACTTTTCCTTCTATGTTTCCCAGAAACCCTTCTTTACACTGTCCTTTCACCACATAGCTTGCACTTTAAAGAGACACCACTGGGTCAGTTTAATCTACCACCCTTCCTATGAGATTATCCCCGTAAGAATTATCACTGGCCAAACAATGTTCCGACATGTGTGAAACTTGCTTTAACTCCCTCGGTTTACGTCCTTGTCAAAGTCCAGGGTTTCGGCATCACTTGTAAGATCTGGAGTTTGTTTCAATTTAATTGGAAGACTTGGGTCAATTACAACGACAGTCTAAGTTGGGACAGCAGATCTAAAAGGGACCACGCGCTCAGACTTGCTACAAAACCACACGGGTACGAGTAGTTTTTCACAAGCTTTACAGACTTTATTACATTTTCTACAATAAGCACAAAATCATGACACTTAGCAAAGGGCAGTGGTGAGCAGTTGTGTTCACGATGGAACACCGGTCCTCAACCTCCAGTTAACTGCGATGCCTTGTCTCTTGATTGAAGTCTATCTTCTGTCTTCGTTTGGATGATGATGCGTGCTTTTGGGGTCTTACAAGTTCTTACTTTATACACCTTTCCCAGCTTGGTTCTGTGCCATATTAGGTAAAACTCCATTCTGTTCATCAGATTGGTCAGTCATTAACTAACTGCCCTTCCATGATGGTACTTTGACCTTGTTTAGATCATTGTCATTGTCATTCAAGGGGCTCCAGATTCATGTTTCCTTGCTGTATGTTCATCAACAATGATCACTTAACGAGATTGATCCTGAAAGGGAGTATTTTTGAGAGACAAGGGTGGTGCTGTTGTTGTATGGTGTTCTGACCTCTACCTTGTAGAGGCTCAACACCAACTTTCAGACCCTTCTTCCCACCTCCCATGGACAGTGACCCCAACACCGAACATCAAGCGACTGTCCACAGGACTGTCACTGACCTCATCTCTTCTGGAGATCTTCCCTCCACAGCTTCCAACCTCATAGTCCCACAACCCCAGTCAGCCTGCTTCTACCTCCTTCCCAAAATCCACAAACAGGACTGTCCCGACAGACCCGTTGTGTCAGCCTACTCCAGCCCCACTGAGCTTATTTCTTCCTATCTTGACACTATCTTTTTTCCGCTGGTCCAGTTTCCTCCCACCTGCATCCATGACTCTTCTGACACCCTACGTCATTCTGACAATATCCAGTTTCCTGGCCTCAACTGCCTCTTCTTCGCCATAGACGTCCAATCTCTCTACACCTCCATCCCCGACCAGGATGGTTTGAGGGCTCTCCAATTCTTCCCTGAACAGAGGCACAACCAGTCCCCATCCACCACCAACCTCCTCCGCCTGGCTGAACGTTTTCTCTCATTGAACAACTTCTCCTTCAACTCCACTCACTTCCTTCAAGTGAAAGGTGTTGCTGTAGGTACCCACATGGGACCTAGTTATGCCTGTCTTTTTGTGGGATATGTCGAACATTCCTTTTTCCAGTCCTACTCAGGCCCCTCCCCCAACTCGTCTTCCGGGACATTGATAACTGTATTGGTGCCGTTTCCTGCTCCCGCCCGGAACTGGAAAACTTTATCAACTTTGCTTCTAATTTCCACCCTTCTCTCACCTTTACATGGTCCATCTCTGACACTTCCCTTCACTTCCTCGACTTCTCTGTCTCCAACTCTGGGGATAGTCTGTCTACTAATATCCATTATAAGCCCACCGACTCCCACAGCTACCTCGATTACACTTCTTCACACCCTGCCTCCTGTAAACACTCCATTCCATTCTTCCATTTTCTCCGTCTCGGACGCATCTGCTCTGATGATGCTACCTTCCACTACAGCACTTCTGATATGTCTTTCTTTTTCCTCAACCGAGGCTTCCCCCCATTGTGTATGACAGTGCCATCAACTGTGTCCAGCCCATTTCCCGCACCACTACACTCACCCCTTCCCCTCCCTCCCAGAGCAGCGACAGGGTTCCCCTTGTCCTCACTTTCCACCCCATCAGCCTCTGTATCCTAAGGATCATCCGCCACCATTTCCACCACCTGCAGCCACCTACCAAATGCATCTTCTCCTCCCTTCCCCTGTCAGCATTCCGAAGGGATCATTCCCTCCGTGACACCCTGGTCCACTCCTCCATTACCCCTACTGCCTTCCAGTTTTTGCTACGAAAGTGGATAACCTCACATTTATCCACATTATACTGCATCTGCCAATGCATTAGCCCACTCACTCAACTTGTCCAAATCACCCTGAAGCCTCTCTGCATCCTCCTCACAACTCACCCTCCCACCCAGTTTTGTGCCATCTGCAAATGTGAAGATATTACATTTAGTTCCCTCTTCTAAATCATTAATGTATATTGTGAATAGCTGGGGTCCCTGCGGTACCCCACTAGTCACTGCCTGCCATTCGGAAAAAGACCCATTTATCCCTATTCTTTGTTTCCTGTCCGCCAACCAATTTTCTATCCATCACAATACACTACCCCCAATCCCATGCACTTTACTATTACGCGTTAATCTCTTCTGTGGGACTTTGTTGAAAGCCTTCTGAAAGTCCAAATAAACCACATCCACTGGCTCCCCCTCATCAACTCTACCAGTTACATCCTCGAAGAATTCTGGTAGATTTATCAAGCATGATTTCCCTTTTGTCGATCCATGCTGACTCTGCCCGATTCTACCACTGTTCTCTAAGTGCTCTGCTATAAAATTTTTGATAATGGACTTTCGAATTTTCTACACTACAGATGTCAGGTTGCCTGATTTATAAATCAGTGATGACCCTGCCCAATTCTACCATTATTTTCTAAGTGTCCTGTTCCCACATCCTTGACAATAAGTTCAAGCATTTTCCCTACTACTGACGTCAGGCTCACAGGTCTGTAGTTCCTGGTTTTCTCTCTCCCTCCTTTCTTAAATAGTGGCGTTGCATTTGCTACCTTCCAATCTGCAAGAACTGTTCCAAAATCTATAGAATTTTGGACGATGATAACCAACACATCCACTATCTCTTCAGCCACCTCTTCCAACACTCTGGGATGTCGATCATCAAGTCCAGAGGATTTACCAACTTTCAGTCCCAATAATTTCTCCAGTGTTTTTTTTTACGAATATGCTTTTTTTCAGTTCCCCATTCTCACTAGTACCTTGGCTCTGCAGAATTTCTGGGAGGCTTTTTATATTTTCCTCTGTGAAGACAGACACAAAATATTTGTTTAGTTTCTTTGCCATTTCCTTATTTCCCATTATAAATTTCCCTGTCTCTCCCTGTAATGGGCCCCCATTTTTCTTTGTTAATCTTTTCCTTTTTACATACCTATAAAAACTTTTACACTCCATTTTTAAGTTCCTCACTAGTTTGCTTGCATATTCTATTTTCCCTTTCTTTATCAGTTTCTTGGTCCTCCTTTGATGAATTCTAAAAAGCCTCCATTCCTCAGGCTTACTACTTTTTTGGCAATGTTATAAGCCCATTCCTTTGGCCTCATGCAAGATTTAATTTACTTGTTAGCCACGGTTTGGATCATTTTTCCTGTCGGGTTTTTGTGTTCAATGGAATGTATAGATGTTGTAAAGCATGTATTAGTTCTTTAAATGCTTTAAAGCCATTGCCTGTCTTCCATCGTACCTTTAAATGTAATGGTTTGGACCAAAAGGGAAATAAAATCTACGTTCACTGCCCATCAGCTTGTCCATAACAGCTTTCAAGGCTTCGAGCTGATTTGTTGGTACTGTGTCTGCATCACTCACTACTCCTGAAACTCCTGAAAGGACAAAGACTGTTAAGAAAAATCTTACAAGGAGACAGAATATGCTAACTCCAAAAGATTATCCAACTGACAGTTTATGTGAAATTAAATTTCAATTGCAACAAAAGCTTTTCATTACAATCCCTGGAATTTTGCTGCGTTAATCATTTCTCACAGACAAGGGTCCCAATGGTAGGTAACCACAGAAAACCAGGATCTGATAGGTCAATAAACGTGTTGGAGACAGGGAAGGATGCAGAGCAGGACAGTTGGGTATTTTAAGTGCTGATGGAAAAATTTTGAAGTCCAACAGAGGATTGAGTGTGCCATAGAATCTTACAGCACAGAAGGAGGTCATTCCGCCCATCATGTCCGTGCTGACTCTTGGAAAGAACTATCCAATAATTCCTACTCCACTGCTCCTTCCCCATCAGCCTACACATTTCACTTTTTCTGTCTTTATCCAATTCCCTTTTGAAGCTTGTTATTTAATCTGTTTGGCACAAAGTTAAATATTAATCAACCTCAAAAGGAACCTGTGTAATGGGGCAATAAAATAACATTGACGTAAAATTATCCTTATTTGGTTGCCCAGCATCGTCGGAGTCGAAGTTGCTTCACACACTGAAGCAAGAGCTTTTTTGCTCATGCCTGCCTATCATAATTGTTTCTCAAGGAGTTGGATGATTCTCTGTAGTTTAATTTATGGGATAGCTGTCTGTTTTTCTCCACCAGTGTTTGGGATTCCGACCTTTTTTGTCTGGAACTGGGAGGAATACAGACCAGGCTGCCCAACTTCCCATGCTGAAGAGAACCAATTGGGGCCAAATGACACTGGAATCAAGGCACTGAGTCTCAGTATCTTCAACTTCAGCACTAAGCTCAGGGCTGGTTTACTTCCATAAAAATGTTCATGAAACAGCATTGGATGAGATTTCAAATTATTTTAATTTGAATTAATAGATAATTCAAACTTGCTCAACTCAGATGAGAAGCTTCTATTAACTGTCAACAATTCTAAGGCTTTTCGATTTTATTTAGGGAGTTGGAAAGTAAACAGATTGAAGTTAAACACTGGACAAAACAATATTATATCAGTAGCATGGTTATCAGACTCAGCAGAATAGTTAATCATTGATAAAATCAAAAAAATATCGTTTTGAACAAGATTGTAGCTGAATATTTGGAAAAGCATGAAGTGGCTATTCAGTTTGTGAAGTCTCGGCTGTCGGTACGTACAGTTAGTTTAACATTCATTTTTGTTTTAGCACAGTGCTGCTATCAGAACCTTCAGAATAAAGGTCACTGAAATCATTGGACAGACATTGCAATAAAGTTAGAGAGTGTCAACCAGCTCTTCATTGAAATTCAGAATAAATGTTGTGCTTGCTGCAGCAATTTATCCTGTTGTGGCAATGTACAGTGGCATAGTCTTAATGTCACGTAGCGAGTAACCTGGTGTTCCAGGCTAATAACCTGGGGAAATCGGTTCAAAACCCACTGCTGCAGCTGATTGAATTTGATTAAATTTTTAAAAAAAACAATGTAAATGCTGGTTTCAGGAATGATACCATGAAGTTATCATTGATTTTTGTAAAATCCACCTGATTCGCTGATATCCTTCAGAGAAGGAATTCTGCCATCCATACCTGGTCTGGCCGATATGTAACTCCAGACTCACAGCAATAGGGTTGACTCTTCATTGTGCTCTGAAATAGTTTAGTAAGCCATTCAGTTGTGAAGGGAAATTAGAGATGAGCAACAAATTCTGAAAGAATAAATAAAAAAATCTGGACAGATCCGTGGGATGGTATTAATCAGTCACTGAATATTTACTGAGTATTCATCACCTGAACAGCTCTTGGCTTTCATTAAGTTGCCTTTAAAGATGTGTGTTTCTCAGTAGTGTCATTCGTGATATTGCTTTGGTTTGTGCACAACTCCCACAGCTGATGTGTAGCACCATGATCACACAGTGGTCAGTACACTGAGTTGTGGCTGCATCAATGTCTGGTCTCTGCTGCACATGTTAACAGAACACAGTGAAAAATCAATCTATTCCAACTGGAAACAAATTGTTGTTCATGGAAGACAATTTGCTCTTTCAAATCCTCTCACTGTCACATGCCTGTGCTTGATGCTCCATAATTCAAACCCGTCTCTTCTCCCAGCTTGTCCTCCTTTCACAGTCAATATCCCTCCTTTACTTTCCTCCTTCCATTCCATTGTCATTTTCCTGCAGCATTGCCTCATCGAACATCCATTCTCAATATTACGCCATTAGGTTTGCTCTGCTCCCACTGCTGTTCCTGGGGACACAGGTCCCATTCACACCAATGTTCATTTGTGTCTTGAATCCAGATACATTTCTATCCATGGGACTGTTTGGTGAACAAGCTGTGAAAGCAGAGCCGGCCTTGAGAGGGACAGCGGCCCAGCAGCTCATGATACTTTCTTGGGGAATATTGTGATGGGGGGATACAGGGCGGCACAGTGGCGCAGTGGTTAGCACTGCAGCCTCACAGCTCCAGTGACCCGGGTTCAATTCTGGGTACTGCCTGTATGGAGTTTGCAAGTTCTCCCTGTGTCTGCGTGGGTTTCCTCCGGGTGCTCCGGTTTCCTCCCACATGCCAAAGACTTGGAGGTTGATAGGTTAATTGGCCATTATAAATTGCCCCTAGTATAGGTAGGAGACAGGGAAATATAGGGACATGTGGGGATGTGGTAGGGATATGGGATTAGTGTAGGATTAGTATATGTGGGTGGTTGATGTTCGGCACAGACTCGGTGGGCCGAAGGGCCTGTTTCAGTGCTGTATCTCTAAACTAACTGAAAACTGGCTTCTGTTTACCTGGTATTTGGTGCTTTTCTCTGAACAGTTGAGGTGGATGAGTGACGGGCAGTGCCACATAGCTGCCAATGAGGGCTCAATTGTGCCATTTTGTCAAGCTAGGTCAGTGCAGCAAGATCCAAAACATCCTGTATTCATCTTAATCGATCTGTTGAAAGGTGTGATTGAAAGAAATGGAGAATAAATGAACAGAATGCTAGTGGCTGAAAAGGAGCAATTACAGGAGATTGGCCATGTGCTGTGATCAGAAACGGCAGAATTTAAAACACGTGTGAAGGAAAGTAAAGAGTGATCTTGGATATAAGAAGATCACAAGAAAGTTGTGTCTGAAGTTATGTCCTTGAGGCAGGCTGCGTGTTGTCAGGAAACTGTTACAGTGAAGGCACAAGCAACAACAACTTATATTTATATAGCACCCTAAACAGAAAGCAAAATTTGACACTGAGCCACATAAAGAGATTTTCGGGCAGAAGACCAAAATCTTGAACAAAGAGACAGGTTTTGAGGAGAGTCTGAAAGGACGAAAGTGAGGTAGAGAGACGGAGACGTTTAGAGAGGGAATTCCACAGCTTAGAGCCCAGGCAGTTGAAGGCATGGCCGCCAATGGTGGAGCGATTAAAATCGAGGATGCTGAAGAGGCCAGAATTAGAGGAGTGCAGATATCTCGGAAGTTTGTGGGGCTGGAGGAGATTACAGAGATAAGGAGGGTCGAGGCCATGGAGGGATTTGAAAACAAGAAGGAAAATGTTAAAATCCAGACGCTGCTTGACCGGGAGCCAATGTATGTCAGCAAGACCAATTTCTGCTGATCCAGTACTGGATGTCGGACAAGGAGTCTGACAATTTAACAAGGGTGGAAGAGTCGAGAGAGGTGATGGTGAGGGAGAGCTGGAATTTAGAAGAATGAGAGGTGAAGATATCTTTGGTTGTGGCGAAATGCTGGATGTGGAGGAAATAATGAAGGATGATCCATTGAATATGGAGCTGGTGGGGTGGAAGGTGAGGCCAAAGGGAATCCTATCATGTCTCTGGGGAAGAGGTGAATGGCTGAGAGAAGAAACATGGTTAGTCGGACCGACACGGTTGAGGTCCCTCTTAATCACAGTGGGAGAATTCATCGGTTGAGGAGAAAGGAAGACATATCAGAAACACTGGTATGGAAGGTTACATCTTCAGAACAGATGCAATAGAGAAAGAGAATCTGGGAGAATGGAAAGGAGTCCTTACAGGAAGCATGGTGTGAAGAAGTGTAGTCAAGGGAGTCAGTGGGCTTATAATAAATATTTTTATAAAGCCTATCCCCAGAAATGGAGACAGAGAAGTCAAGGAAGGGAAGGGAAGAGTTGGAGATGGACCATGTGAAGGTGAGAGAAGGGTGGAAATTGGAAGCAAAGTTGATTACATTTTCCAGTTCAGGACAAGAACAGGAAATAGAACTGATAGAGTCATCAATGTAGCAGAAAAAGAGGTGAGGGAGGGGGCCCGAGTCATACTGGAACAGGGAATGTTCCACATATCCCACAAAAAGCAGACATCAATGGGACTCATGGATAATTCTAGCTCTGTGACATCACCTAATTTCACACGTGTTTCAGCTCATAGAATCATAGAACATTTAAGGCACAGAAAGTGTTCACTTGCCCCATCGTGTCTGTGCCGGCCGAAAAACGATCCACCTATTCTAATCCCACCTTCCAGCATTTGATCTGTAACCCTGCAGATAATAGCACTTGAGGTGCATATCCAGACTGCTTTTGAATGAGTTGAGGGTTTCCACTTCACCACTTCTCCGTATTTTCCCATTAATCGTGTATTCCTTTGCCTTATTTGCTCTCCCCAAATGCATCACACACTTCTCCAGGCTGAATTCCATTTCCCACTTATCTGCCCATCTGACCAGACCATATATATCTTCCTGCAGCCTACAGCTATCTTCCTCACTATCTACCACACAGACAATCTTTGTGTCATTTGCAAACCTCTTGACCATGCCCACAACATTTATGTCCAAATTGTTAATACATACCACAAAAAGCAGGGAACCCAATACTGAGCCCTGCGGAACATCACTGGAAACGGCCCTCCAGTCGTTAAAAACCCGTCAACAATAACCCTTTGTTTCCTGCCACTGAGCCAATTTTTGTATCCACCTTGTTTCTTCTAACATCCTGGGGTACATTTCATCTGGTCCTGGTGATTTATCAACTTTCAAGTAGGCGAGCCCCATTAATACTTCCTCTCTCCCTATGTTTATCACATCCAATACTTCACACCCCTCCTGCTTAACTACAATATTTGCATCAGCCACCTCTTTTGTGAAGACAGATGCAAAGTATTCATTAAGAACCATATGAATATCTTCTGCCGCTATACATAGGTTATCTTTTTGGTCTTTTATGGGCCCTACTGTCTCCTTAGTTATCCTCTTACTCTTAATGTATTAATAAAACATCTTTGGGTTCACCTTGATTTTGCTTGCCAATATTCTTTCATGCCCTCTCTTTGCTTCCCTAATTACCATTTTGATTTCACCCCGCCACTTTCTATAATCCTCTCGGCTTTCTGCAGTATTGAGATCTCTGTGTTGGACTTAAGATTTCATTTTCTGTCTTATCTTACCTGTCGGCTCCTTGAGATCCATGAGGCTGTAGATTTGACTGTCTCACCCTTTTTCTTTGCGGGAACATGTTTACTCTGAACCCCTTGTATCTCCCCTTTGAATGCCTCCCACTGCTCTGACACTGATTTACCTCATCTGCTGCTTCAACCCTCATTCATGCCTTTGTTACCTCTAGAATTGACCATTCCAATGCATTCCTGGCAGATTTCCCACATTCTACTCTCCTTAAAGTTGAGGTCATCTAAATCCCTTCTGCCCATGTCCTAACTTGCACAAAGTCCCATTCCCCTATCACCCCATGTGCTCGCTGATCTATATTGGCTCCCAGTCAAGCAACATCCAGATTTTAAAATCCTCATCCTTTTTTTTAAATCGCTCCATCGCCTCACCCCTGTCTATCTCTGTAATCTCCTCCAGCCACCAAACCCTCCAAGATATCTGTGCACTTCCAATTCTGGCCTCTTGAGCATTCCCGATTTTAATCACTCCACCATTGGTGGCCATGCATTCAGCTGCCCATGACCTAAGCTCTGGAATTCCCTCCCTAAATATCTCCACATCTGCAGCTTACTTTCCTCCTTTAACACACTGCTTAAAATCTACCTCTTCATGCAAGCATTTTGGTTCAATGAAGAGTGCAGGAGGGCATGCCAGGAGCAGCACCAGGCATACATAAAAATGTGGTGTCAGCCTGGTGTAGCTACAACACAGGACTCCTTGCATGCAGAACAGTGGAAGCAGCATGCAATAGAGAGGGCTAAGCAATCCCAAACCCAATGGATCAGATCAAAGCTCTGTAGTCCTGCCACATGCAGTCATGAATGGTGGTGATCAGTTTTTCAATTGTCCAGAGGAGGAGGCTCCACAAACATCCCCATACTCAACGATGGGGGAGCCCAGCACATCAGTGCAAAAGATAAGGCTGAAGCATTTGCATCCATCTTCAGCTAGAAGTGCCAAATGGCTGATCCATCTCACCCTCCTCCTGAGGTCCACAGCATTACATATGCCAGTCTTCAGCCAATCCAATTCACTTCATGTGATATCATAAAACAACTGAAGGCACTGGATCCTGTAAAGGCTATGGATCCTGACAACATCCGGCAATAGTACTGAAGACTTGTGCTACAGAAATAGCCAAGCCACTAGTCATGCTGTTCCAGTACAGTTGCAACACTGGCATCTACCCAACAATGTGGAAAATTGCCCAGGTATGTCCTGTGCACAAAAAGCAGGACAAATCCACCCCAGCCAATTACCACCCTATCAGTCTACTCTCGATCATCAGCAAAGTGATGGAAGGGGTCGTCGACAGTGCCATCAAGCGGGACTTGCTCTGCAATAACTTGCTTACTGATGCTCAGTTTGGATTCTGCCAGGGCCACTCAGCTCCTTGGTCCAAACATGAACAAAAGAATTGAACTTGAGTTGAGGTGAGAGTGACTGCCCTTGACATCAGGGCAACATTTGACCGAGTATGGCATCAAGGAGCCTGAGCAAAACTGGAGTCAATGGGAATCAGGGGGAAAACTCTCCACTGGTTCGAGTCATACCTAGTACAAAGGAAGATGGTTGTGGTTGTTGGAGGTCAGTCATCACAGTCTCAGGACATCAGTGCAGGAGTTCCTCAGGGTAATGTCCTTGGCCCAATTATCTTCATCAATGACCTTCCCACCATCATAAGGTCAGAAGTGTGAATGTTATCTGATGATTGCACAATGATCATCAGCATTCTCTATTCCTCAGATATTGAAGCAATCCATGTCCACATGCAACAAGACCTGATAACATCCATGCTTAGGCTGATAAGTGGCAAGTAACGTTTTCGTCACACAAGTTCCAGGCAATGATCATCTCAAACAAGAGAGAATCTAACCATCTCCCCTTGACAGTCAATGGCTTTACCAATGCTGAATCCCCCACTATGAACATCCTGGTGGGGTTACCATTGACCAGAAACTGAACCGGACCAGCCATATAAATGCTGTGGCTACAACAGCAGTCAGATGCTCAGAATTCTGTGCTGAGTAACTTCACCTCCTGTCTCCCCAATGCCTATCTACCATCAAGTCAGTCATGTGTTGGAATACCTTGCGTGGATAGGTGCAGTTCCAATAATGCTCAAGAAGCACGACACCACCCAGAACAAAGCAGCCCATTTTATTGGCACCCCATCCACCACCTTCAACATTCACTCCACCACTGGCGCACACTGACAGCAGTGTATATCATCTACAAATGCACTGCAGCAACTCACCAATATTCTTTCAACAGCACCTTCCAATCTTGCGACCTACTACCAGGACAAGAGCAGCAAATGGATGAGCACACCACCACCTGCAAGTTCCCCTCCAAGTCACACACCATCCTGACTTGGAAGTCTCTTGCCGTTCCTTCACTGTCTCTAGCTCAAAATCCTGGAACTCCCTTCCAAACAGCACTGTGGGTGCACCTAACTGTAGCGGTTCAAGAAAGCAGCTCAGCAATACCTTCTCAAGGGCAATTCGGGATGGGCAATAAATGCTGTCTGAGCCAATGATGACCATCTACCCCGAATGAAGAAATCTGACCTTATATCTGCTTATGTGGCTCGCATTAAATGCTGTTTTGAATGCTCCTGTGCAGCGTCTTTTGAAGGTTTATTATGTTGGAGCTGCGATACAAATGTAAATTGTTTCTCGACATTCATTTTATCATTCCATACAGGAGGAGTCTGTGCTGTCTCCATGAAAGAGAGATTCAATTGTAACCTCTCGGCTGCTATTCCCCCATAGCCATGCAAATATCTCCTTTTCAATATATATCCACTTTTGTTGGAAAGTTACTATTGGATCTGCTTCCTACTTTCTCAGATACTGCAGTCCAGCTCACAACAAATCATTGCATTAAACTTCTCCTCTTATTCTCTCTGGTTTGTTTGCCAATTGTCCTAAATCTGTGTCATCTGGTTATTGACTCTCAAGCAGCATTGAACAAATATTTTGTGTCTGTCTTCACAGTAGAAGACACAAGTTCCATACCAGAAATAAGCAGAAACCTCGGGGCTAAAAAGAGTGAGGAAATTAATGATATTGATATCAGCCAAGAAAACGTATTGGAGAAACTTGAGGGACTAAAATCTGACAAATCCTGGGACCAGATGGCCTACAGCCGAGGGTTCAAAAAGAGACAGCTACAGAGATAGTAGAGGTGCTGACTATGATTTTCCAGAGTTCCTCAGATTCAGGAATGGTCCCGTCAGATTGGAAGTTGGCAAATGTTACGTCGCTTTTCAAGAAAGGAGGTAGAGAGAAAACAAGGAACTACAGGCCAGTTAGCCTCACATCAGTCATTGGGAAGATGCTGGAAACTGTTATTAAAGAAGTCTCAACACTGCAATTAAAAAAATCATATTATGATTAGAACAAGTCAGCATGGTTTTAATAAAGGGAGATTCTGTTTGACAAATTTAATAGAGTTTTTTGAGGATGTAACTAGTAACGTAGATAAAGGGGAACCAGTAGATGCAGTATACCTGGATTTTCAAAAGGCATTCGATGAGGTGCCACATAAAAGATTCTTCTTCTTTTTCTTTGGCCTCCTTGTCTCGAGAGACAATGGGTAAGCACCTGGAGGTGGTCAGTGATTTGTAAAGCAGCGCCTGGAGTGTCTATAAAGGCCAATTCTAGAGTGACAGACTCTTCCACAGGTGCTACAGACAAAATTGGTTGTCGGGGCTGTTACACAGTTGGCTCTCCCCTTGCGCTTCTGTCTTTTTTCCTGCCAACTGCTAAGTCTCTTGGAGTCGCCACACTTTAGCCCCGCCTTTATGGCTGCCCGCCAGCTCTGGTGGCCGCTGGCAACTGACTCCCATGACTAATGATCAATGTCACAGGACTTCATGTTGCGTTTGCAGACGTCTTTAAAGCGGAGACAAGGACAGCCGGTGGTCTGATACCAGTGACGAGCTCGCTGTACAATGTGTCCTTGGGGATCCTGCCATCTTCCATGCAGCTCACATGGCCAAACCACCTCAAGCACCGCTGGCTCAGTAGTGTGTATATGCTGGGGATGTTGGCCACCTCGAGAACTTCTGTGTTGGAGATACGGTCCTGCCACCTGATGCCAAGGATTCTCCGGAGGCAGCGAGGATGGAATGAATTGAGACGTCGCTCTTGGCTGACATACGTTGTCCAGGCCTCGCTGCCGTAGAGCAAGGTACTGAAGGCACAGGCTTGATACACTCGGAATTTTGTGTTCCGTGTCAGTGCGCCATTTTCCCACAGTGGAAGCCTTTCCCATGCGCTTGTTGATTTCTACATCGAGAGACAGGTTACTGGTGATAGTTTATTTTATTTTTATTTTTATTTATTTTTATTTTATTTAGAGATACAGCACTGAAACAGGCCCTTCGGCCCACCGAGTCTGTGCCGACCATCAACCACCCATTTATACTAATCCTACATTAATCTCATATTTCTGCCACATCCCCACAATTCCCCGACCGCCTACCTATACAAGGGACAATTTATAATGGCCAATTTACCCATCAACCTGCAAGTCTTTGGCTGAGGGAGGAAACTGGAGGACCCAGCAAAAACCCATGTAGTCACAGGGAGAACTTGCAAACTCCACACAGGCAGGACCCAGAATCGAACCCGGGTCACTGGAGCTGTGAGGCTGCGGTGCTAACCATTTTGAACCACTTCCAGAGCGTGTTCGCCGATATTGATGGTTGGAACATTTCTGACATCCTGTCCCATGATGTTCA
Source organism: Heterodontus francisci (assembly GCF_036365525.1). Classification (NCBI taxonomy): domain Eukaryota; kingdom Metazoa; phylum Chordata; class Chondrichthyes; order Heterodontiformes; family Heterodontidae; genus Heterodontus; species Heterodontus francisci. The sequence continues at coordinate 24,074,597 of NC_090410.1, read as the reverse complement.
TTTTCTTGAGGCTGATGGTTAGGCCAAATTCTTTCCAGGCAGCTGCAGTCCTGTCGATGAGTCTCCGCAGACACTCTTCAGTGTGAGATGTTGATGCAGCATCGTCAGCAAAGAGGAGTTCCCTGATGAGGACTGATCTTGTGTGGAGGAAAATTCTTTCTTCAGAAGAATTGAACGCATATGAGAGCAGCAGGGACAAGGAGATCCCAAACAGTGTAGGTGCGAGAACACAGCCCTGTTTCACGCCACTCAGGGTAGGAAAGGGGTCTGATGAGGCGCCACTATGCTGAATTGTGCCTTTCATATTGTCATGGAATGAGGTGATGATACTTCGTAGCTTTGGTGGACATCCGATCTTTGCTAGTAGTCTGAAGAGACCACGTTTGCTGACGGGTCAAAGGCTTTGGTGAGATCAATGAAAGCAACGTAGAGGGGCATCTGTTGTTCACGGCATTTCTCCTGTAGCTGGCGAAGGGAGAACAGCATGTCAATGGTGGATCTCTCTGCTTGAAAGCCACACTGTGCCTCAGGGTAGACACGCTCAGCTAGCTTCTGGAGCCTGTTTAAAGCGACTCGAACGAAGAATTTCCCCACTATGCTGAGCAGTGAGATTCCACAGTAGTTGTTGCAGTCACCACGGTCACCCTTGTTCTTATAAAGGGTGATGACACTGGCATCGCGCTTCTCCTGTGGGACTGCTCCCTCGTCCCAGCACAGTCAAAGCAGCTCGTACAGTGCTGAAAGTAAAGCAGGCTTGGCATAGTTGATTATTTCAGGGGTAATGCCGTCCTTCCCAGGGGATTTTCCGCTGGCTAGAGAATCAATGGCATCACTGAGTTCCGATTTTGATGGCTGGCAGAGACTGGGCTGCACTGAGGGCAGTCTCAGTGACAACATTCTCCCTGGAGTACAGTTCTAGGTAGTGCTCCACCCAGTGGTCCATTTGCTTGCATTGGTCAGTGATTGTGTCCCTTGATTTAGATTTGATGGGGGCGATGTTCTTGATGGTTGCCCCAAAAGCTCTCTTAATGCTATCATACATTCCTCTGATGTTTCCGGTGTGAGAGGTCAGCTGAATATGACTGCATGGGTGTTGCCAGTAGTCATTTGCGCAGCGTCTGGCTGTTCTTAGTGCAGTGCTTCTGGCTGCTTTAAGTGCTACAGATGTTAACTCGCTGGGGGCTTTCTTGTAGTTCAGCAGTGCAATGCGCTTAGCGGCTATGACAGGTTCCAGCTCTTCAAAGTGAGATTGAATCCAGTCTGCATTCCGCTTCACACGTTTGCCATACGTGGTCATTGCTGAGTCATAGATGGCGTCTCTGATGTGGGCTCAAATGGTCTCTGCATCCCCTGTAGGAGTGTTTTGAAGGGCTTTTTCAAGTGAATTTAGAAACTTATGTAACAGCTGTGGATGAGAAATTCTACCAGTGTTGATGCGCGGGCGGCCCTTCTGCTTGGAGTGATGCAGCTTCTTTGGTTTGAGTCTAACCTTGCTGCACACCAGGGAGTGGTCACTGTCGCAGTCCGCACTGTGGAAGCTGTGTTTGATTTTAACGCTGTTTAAAGAGGCTCGCCTTGTGACGATGAGGACCAGCTTGTGCCAACTACGTGATCTTGGGTGCCTCCAAGAAACCTGGTGACAGGGTTCCATATGAAAGAACGAGTTGGTGATGCAGAGGTTATGATAGGTACACAACTCAATTAGTCTCTGTCCATTCTAATTCATCCTTCCAATGCAATAGCGCCCAAGGCAGGAGGGCTATGAATCATGGTCGGCCCCAACCCTGGCATTAAAGTCCCCCAGCAGGAACAGGTGCTCAGTATCGGAGATGCTACTAATGATATTATGGAGTTCCTCATAGATCTGGTCTTTCGCTTCAGGTGGGGAGCACAGTGTTGGAGCATAGATGCCCAGTAGGTGGACTGGACCAGAGGCGGTGAACAGTCGGATGGACAGTATGCGTTCCGAGCCATTTGAGGGTGGCTCTGTCATGCTGAGCAAAGGGTTTCTGATGGTGAAGCCCACTCCATGCTGTCTTGGCTCTTCAGGATCCCTACCCTGCCAGAAGAAGGTGTAGTCTTGCTCTCTTCGAGATCCGCTCGCAGGGAGACGTGTCTCCTGAAGTGCTGCAATGTCCACGTTGAGTCTACTGAGCTCGTTGTTAATGATGGCGGTCTTCCGAGAATCGTTGCTTTGTGTAAGGTCATCCGACAGGCCAGGACACATAGTTCTGACATTCCAGCTTGCAAAACGATGGGTTGTTACCTTCGTTCCTTTTTTTGTCGTGCTGTTTGGTGCGGTGTTACAGTCCACTTGTCAGGCAATGACCCTGAGCTCCAAGCACCCATTGAAGCAGGTGGACTGTGGCGGGACAGAAGCTTACTGACCGGGGGATGCCCGGTTTGAGGCGGGCGGTAGCTGTCCAGTGAGATGCGATGATCTCTCCCACCGACAAAGGCAACCCATGGCGCCCAATCTCGACGCCAATTGAGCTGGATTTATAACCCGTAACTGCTGCCTTTCATGTTGTTTTGCTCGCTGTGAGGCGACTATGGAGTGACCTCTCCATGGCGCATGCCTGGGTGGATGTATGGAGGTTGTGAGTTGTCCAAGCATCAAAACGCCCCTCTCAGCCTTCCTGGTGGGGTCCAAAGGAGTGCACAGTATGGCTGCAGGAACTGCCGGAAACATGCCAAAGGTGACAGATGACCGCCTTCGGGGTTCCGCACCGGATTTTCTGTTAGGGTTTACTCCCTTAGCCTTGGTCTCTCCCGAGACGCCACAAGGCAGTGGGGTTGTTAGGGCCCCTGCTCAGGTGCAGGTGGATGCCGGTGGGAGGAGGTGAGGGAAGTGGGTGCGGGAGGAGAGGGGTGGAGGGAAGGGGGTGCGAAGGGGAGCTGGGGAGGGTGCTGCTGGGGGGTAGGGGAGGGGGTGCAGGGGAAGGGGGTGTGAGGGGAAGATGGTGCGAGGGGGGAGCTGGGAAGGGGGTGTGAGGAGGTGGGGGAAGGGGGTGCGAGGGGGTGAGCTGAGAGGGGGGAGCGGGGGGGACGGGGGTGGGGGAAGGGGGTGCGAGGGGGGTGAGCTGGGAGGGGGGAGCGGGGGGGATGGGGGTGGGGGAAAGGGGTGCGAGGGGGGTGAGCTAGGAAGGGGGAGTGGGGGGAAGGGGGTGGGGGAAGGGGGTGCGAGGGGGGTGAGCTGGGAGGGGGGAGCGGGGGGGACGGGGGTGGGGGAAGGGGGTGCGAGGGGGGTGAGCTGGGAGGGGGGAGTGAGGGGGGAAGGGGGTGGGGGAAGGGGGTGCAGGTAATAAAACATTTCATCAGCTCTTTTTGCAGTGAAATGCTGCAAGTAACCAGAGTCAAGGCTACAAACTGGATTTAGGCAGGTTTAGTAAAGGCTTTAAAAAGTAAGAGGTTGAGGAGCCGCCTAAACCCTGGGGTCACCTCTGGGCGCTACATTTACCTCATTCTCATATACCTGGATAATTAAAATCTACAAATTCATACTTTCTTTCCACTGATCAGTCGACTATAACATGTACGTTTTTACTCTTTGTCAGCTCAGTCCAAAAGTTGCATTCTTAACGTAAGACTAAGTTACCAATATTACATTGTAGGACTGAAGTTGTAAATGACTAATTGGTACAGTTATAGTCCTGGCTCAAATAAGAAGTCTCAAAACAACAGGGCCCTGACAGTATTCCACAAAGTGTATGCAAAGCAATGGGAACCAAGCTCAGCATGCCCTTTTACTGGTACATCTCAAAGCTCACTAAGATTGTTCCCATGCACTGGGCAGAGGTGTTGTACTAATATTACAAAGGCAATGAGAGAGAACTGGGAAGTTACAGGCCAGTAACTTGACTTTAGTAAAAAACAAATTGCACAGTGGGGTCATTTCAGATGCTCTGCATAACCACCTGAATAGAGGAGGTGTTGTAAGAGAGTTTCCCATTCACCTGGTTGATTCCTTCTCGGTGGTAGAGGTCATGGGTTTGGAAGGTGCTGTCAAAGGAGGCTTGGCAAGTTGCTGTAGTGCATCTTGTAGATAGTACACACCACTTCCACTGTGCACCGGTGGTGGAGGGAGTGAATGTTTAAGGTGATGAATGGGGGAGATGATCAGGCGGACTGCTTTGTCCTGGATGATGTTGAGCTTCTTGAGTGTTGTTGTAGCTGCACTGATTTCGGCAAGTGGAGAGTATTCCATTACACTCATGACTGGTGCCTTGCAAATGGTGGACAGGCTTTCAGGAATCAGTAGGTGAGTTACTTGCTACAGAATGTCCTTTAGGGAAGGAAATCTGCTGTACTTACCTGGTCTGGCCGACATGTGACTCCAGAGCCACAGCAATGTGGTTAACTCTGACATGGCCTCTGAAATGGCCTAGCAAGCCATTCAGTTGTACCGAACCGTTACAAAGTCATTAAAAAGTAATTAAACCGGACGGACCACCCAGCATCAACCTAGGCACCGGAAACGACAACGGCAAACCCAGCCCTGTCGACCCTGCAAAGTCCTCCTTACTAACATCTGGGGGCTTGTTCCAAAGTTGGGAGAGCTGTCCCACAGACTAGTCAAGCAACAGCCTGATGTAGTCATACTCACGGAATCATACCTTACAGACAATGTCCCAGACACCGCCATCACCATCCCCGGGTACGTCCTGTCACACCGGCAGGACAGACCCAGCAGAGGTGGTGGCACAGTGGTATACAATAGGGATGGAGTTGCCCTGGGAGTCCTCAACATCGTCTCCGGACCCCATGAAGTCTCATGGCATCAGGCCAAACATGGCCAAGGTAACCTACTGATTACCACCTACCGCCCTCCCTCAGCTGATGACTCAGTACTCCTCCATGTTGAACACCACTTGGAGGAAACACTGAGGGTGGCAAGGGCAGAAAATGTACACTGGGTGGGGGAACTTCAATGTCCATCACCAAGAGTGGCTTGGTAGCACCACTACTGACCGAGCTGGCCGAGTCCTAACGGACATGGCTACTAGACTGGGTCTGCGGCAGGTGGTGGGGGAACCAACATGAGGGAAGAACATACTCGATCTCGTCATCACCAATCTGCCTGCCGCAGATGCATCTGTCCATGACAGTATTGGTAGGAGTGACCACCGCACAGTCCTCGTGGAGACGAAGTCCCGCCTTCACATTGAGGATACCCTCCATTGTGTTCTGTGGCACTATCACCATGCTAAATGGGATAGATTTCGAACAGATCCAGCAATGCAAAACTGGGCATCCATGAGGCGCTGTGGGCCATCAGCAGCAGCAGCAGCATACCTCAAAATAAGGTGTCAACCTGGTAAAGCTACAACACAGGACTATCTGAGTGCCAAACTGCGTAAGCAGCATGCGATAGACAGAGCTAAGCGATCCCAAAACCAACGGATCAGATCTAAGCTCTGCAGTGCTGGCACATGCAGCCGAGAATGTTGGTGGACAATTAAACAACTAACTGGAGGAGGTGGCTCCACAAATATCCCCATCCTCAATGATGGGGGAGCCCAGTACATCAGTGCGAAAGAGAAGCCTGAAGCATTTGCAACAATCTTCAGCCAGAAGTGTCGAGTTGATGATCCATCTCGGCCTCCTTCTGAAGTCCCCAGCATCACAGATGCCAGACTTCAGCCAATTCGATTCATTCCACGTGATATCAAGAAATGACTGAAGGCACTGGATACTGCAAAAGCTATGGGCCCTGACAATATTCCGGCAATAGTACTGAAGACCTGTACTCCAGAACTTGCCGCGCCCGTAGCCAAGCTGTTCCAGTACAGCTACAACACTGGCATCTACCCTGCAATGTGGAAAATTGCCCAGGTATGTCCTGTACACAAAAAGCAGGAAATATCCAACCCGACCAACTACCGCCCCATCAGCCTACTCTCAATCATCAGTAATGTGATGGAAGGTGTCATCAACAGTGCCATCAAGCGGCACTTGCCTAGCAACAACCTGCTCAGTGATACTCAGTTTGGGTTCCGCCAGCGCCACTCAGCTCCTGACCTCATTCCAGCCTTGGTTCAAACATGGACAAAAGAGCTGAACTCAAGAGGTGAGGTGAGAGTGACTGCGCTTGACATCAAGGCAGAATTCGACCGAGTATGGCATCAAGGAGCCCTAGCAAAACTGTGGTCAATGGGAATCGGGGGAAAACCCTCCGCTGGCTGGAGTCATACCTAACTCAAAGGAAGATGGTTGTGGTTGTTGGAGGTCAATCATCTGAGCTCCAGGACATCACTGCAGGAGTTCCTCAGGGTAGCGTCCTAGGACCAACCATCTTCAGCTGCTTCATCAACGACCTTCCTTCAATCATAAAGTCAAAAGTGGGGATGTTCGCTGATGATTGCACAATGTTCAGCACCATTCGTGACTCATCAGATACTGAAGCAGTCCGTGTAGAAATGCAGCAAGACCTGGACAATATCCAGGCTTGGGCTGATAAGTGGCAAGTAACATTCGCACCACACAAGTGCCAGGCAATGACCATCTCCAACAAGAGAGAATCTAACCATCTCCCCTTGACATTCAATGGCATTACCATCGCTGAACCCCCACTATCAACATCCTAGGGGCTACCATTGACCAGAAACTGAACTGGAGTAGCCATATAAATACTGTGGCTGCAAGAGCAGGTCAGAGACTTGGAATCCTGAGGCGAGTAACTCACCTCCTGACTCCCCAAAGCCTGTCCACCATCTACAAGGCACAAGTCAGGAGTGTGATGAAATACTCTCCAGTTGCCTGGATGGGTGCAGCTCCAACAACACTCAAGAAGCTCAACACCATCCAGGACAAAGCAGCCCGCTTGATTGGCACCCCATCTACAAACATTCACTCCCTCCACCACCGACGCACAGTGGCAGCAGTGTGTACCATCGACAAGATGCACTGCAGCAATGCACTAAGGCTCCTTAGACAGCACCTTCCAAACCCGTGAAGTCTACCAACTAGATGGACAAGGGCAGCACATACATGGGAGCACCACCACCTGCAAGTTCCCCTCCAAGTCACACACCATCCTGACTTGGAAGCATATCGGCGTTCCTTCACAGTTGCTGGGTCAAAATCCTGGAACTCCTAACAGCACTGTGGGTGTACCTACCCCACATGGACTGCAGCATTTCAAGAAGGCAGCTCACCACCACCTTCTCAAGGGCAATTAGGAATGGGCAATAAATGCTGGCCTGGCCAGCGATGCCCACTTCCCATGAAAGAATAAAAAAAATAGAATTCCAAAACCTCTGACTAGCTCTTGTAGCCACAGTATTTATATGGCTGGTACAGTTAAGTTTCTGGTCAACGGTGACACCCACACAGGGGATTCAGCAATGGTAATGCCATTGAATGTCAAGGGGAGATGGTTCGATGGCTTCTTGTTGTGGATGCTAATTGCTCAGCACTTGTGTGGCACAAATGTTACTTGCCATTTATCAGCCCAAGCCTGAATGTTGTCCAGGTCTTGCTGCCTGCGGTCACGGACACCTTCAGTATCTGAGGAGCTGTGAATGCTACTGAAAACTGTTCAGTGTACATCCCCACTTCTGGAATTTGCTGCATTGACATGACAGGCCAAATTCTGTGCTGTAACCATTCTATGATTCTATGATGGAGGAAAGGTTAATTTATGAAGCAGCTAAGATGATTGGGCATAAGAACTTCTGGAGCAATGCCCTGGGGCTGAGATGATTGGCGTCCAACGACCACAAACATCTTCCTTTGTGCTAGGTGTGACTCCAGCCAGTGGAGAGCTTCCTCCTGATTCCCATTGACTTCAATTTTGCTCGGCCTCCTTGATGCCACACTTGTCAAATGCTGCCTTGATGCCAAGGGCAGTCACTCTCATCTCACCTCTCCTCTGGAATTCAGCTCATTTTTCCATGTTTGGACCAAGGCTGTAATGAGGCTGGGAGTCTAGTGCCCCTGGTGGAACCCAAACTGCTCATCAGTGAGCAGGTTATTGCTGAGTAAATGCTGCCTGATAGCACTGTCGATGACACCTTCCATCATTTTTCTAATGATTTGAGGGTAGACCAATGGAGTGGTAATTGGTTGGATTGGATTTGTCCTGCTTTTTGTGGACAGGACATACCTGGATAAATCAATGTTGTTGCTGTACTGGAACACTTTGGCTACAGGTATGACTTGTTCTCGAGGACAGGTCTTCAGACCACAGCCTGGATGTTGTTGGGAACCATATCCTTTGCTTTATCCAGTGCACTCAGTCATTTCTTGATATAAAGTGCAGTGAATTGAATTGGCTGCAGAATGGCCTCTATGATGGTGAGAACCTCAGGAGGAGACAAAGATCGATCATTCCTTTGGCACTTCTGGCTGAAGATGATTGCAAATGCTGCAGCCTTTTCTTTTGCACTTGTGCTGGCCTCCACCATGTTGAGGATGGAGATGTCTATGCAGCTTTGTCCCTGTTAGTTGTTTAATACCCCTCCTCCCCCAGTTAGTGGTTTAATACTGTTGATACAAAGGTTAGTTGCCAGTGTTAGGTCTAGATGACGAAATAGAATAGTCAGATATTGATGCAATGTGGCAACAGGCCTGCATCTGCTTGGTATCATTCAATACAGAGAAATGTAGTATTATGCACATTAGCAAGGCCAATGTCAAACATGTGTACACCATGGAGGCTGAACGGGAGAGGAACCTAGGTGTTATCATACATTAATCTCGGAAGACCTATGGCCTTGTGCTAGATGACAACTGCATAAGCAAATATTGTTAGGTTGGACTGCCAAGGCAATCAAATACACAACAAAAAAAACTACACTGTGTTTATGTAACAACATGGTTCGGCCTCCTTTAGAACACGGTGTCTAGTTTTTGTCCCCACACTTGGTGTTTTTTTTAATTCATTCATGGGATGTGGGCGACGCTGGCCAGGCCGGCATTTATTGCCCATCCCTTATTGCCCTTGAGAAGGTGGTGGTGAGCTGCCTTCTTGAACCGCTGCAGTCCATTTGGAGTAGGTATACCCACAGTGCTGTTAGGAAGTGAGTTCTAGGATTTTGACCCAGCGACAGTGAAGGAACGCCGATATACTTCCAAGTCAGGATGGTATGTGACTTGGAGGGGAACTTGCAGGTGGTGATGTTCCCATGTATGTGCTGCCCTTGTCCTTCCAGTTGGTCGAGGTCACGGGTTTGGAAGGTGCTGTCTAAGCAGCCTAAGGATAGAAAAGATTCAGAGGAGAGCCACTAGATTGATACCAAGTTTAAATGCCCTTAGTTCCCATGATAGGCTTCGAGAGTGAGCTTTTTGTTTGCGAAAAGCAAGGGCTTTGGGGGAGGTTTGATTCACATCTTTAAAATCATTAAAATATTAGATTTTTTGTTTGGCTTGGAGGACCAGGGGACAAGATTATAACTTACATAAGCATAGACTAGGTTAGATGCTAGGAGGCCGTTCTTTTCAGAGTCATCACCTATGGAACAAGTTGCCAGCTCATTAAATGAGTGTGGATTCGCTGCATATATTGTGAAGGGATGAGTTCCTGAGTGTGACCAACATACTGTGTAGGTGGGTAGGCATGGAGCAATGCATCACCGTGATCTCCTGCAAGTTGTTTAAATTGCTTGTAGGGGTTAAAGTGGAATTTCCCAGAGTTCTCCATCCTTCATTGACCTATGGATAAATACTTGAACCAGAGGATACAGGATTATCGGGAAATCCCTGGGTGGTATTAGTTTTGGATTGAAACAAGGCCATTTGGAGAGAGTGGGGCAGAGGGATGACTTTTGGATTGCTCTGGCTTAGAGTTGGCAGAGTCAAAAAAGACCAAATCGGTGACGCCTGTACCATAAAATTGAAAATACCCCAGCTTTAATGCAATGAATAAAAAGTATTACAATCGGCTGAAGTACTCTTGTACAAAAGCATTCCAAACTCCAACGGAGAAAATGCCATAAAATATACGGCAAACTAAGTAAGTCTGCAGAGCCTCACCAGATGGAAGCATGAATCACAGGGTTTGCAGTATAATACCATAGACCTACCACTCCCACCCATAGAATGACTGTGCTACAGGACAGCTGTTGACTGCACTGTGGCACTTTATTTATCCGGTGCATTGCTTTCTTTCAGTATTTTGCGACATCTATCTTTCTTGTTGGAATCATGGTTAATAGTCAACAGTGTATGCAGCTGTGCCAAATTCTGGGGCAGGGATTTTGTCTGGGCCCCTGAGGCAGGAGGGGAGGGGGAGGCACGGAGTATCATGATGGGTGGCCAGGGGTGGGAGGGCGGAAGGCCCGTCGCCTCCCTGTCGCCAAGTGATCTTCCCGTGGTGGGAAAGGTCGACGACGGCCTTTCCGCCCAGAGGCCAATACAGACCCGTAAGTGGCCTATTAATGGCCTCTTCCCAATACAAGATAAGAGCTCATGGTAATATATTAGCGTGGATAGAGGATTGGTTAACAGACAGGAAGCAGAGAGAATGGTGCATTTTCAAGTTGGCAGCAGTGAATAGTGGGGTGTTGAAAGGATCAGTGCTGGGGCCTCAGCTATTTACACTCCATATTAATGACTTGGATGAAGAGATAGAGAGTAATGTATCCAAGTTTGCTGATATAAAGCTCGGTGGAAAGGTAAACTTGGAAAGGTAAAGCTTGGTGGAAAGGTCTGGGAGTGTGACAGCATTTTAAGGGCTATGGAAATAGAATGATGTTTCACCCAGAAATGAGTGAAGAATATGCTCGGGGCTATACCACATGGTTTGGTCTCAGTGGCTGAGTTTAAAGTCCACCCTGTGAATTGGAGAGAAATTCTCTGAAATTACAGAACACATTATATCACAGAAATATCAGGAAACCGGTAAATAAATCTGTTCTCACTGCACCCAATGCTGTCAGACTGTGGATTTCACCCAGTCTGTTCTTCCCTGGACTCTGGGGAGATTCACTTTCCATTGTGCAATATCTGGCTAAATATAATTTATGATATTACAATGAGTTGTGTAAAAGACATTAATGACTTGGATGAAGAGATAGAGAGTAATGTAAAGACATTAACAGAATATTTTTGTTCAGTCACTGTAAGTAATGTCAGTCTCCTTGGCTCATAATTATGCCAATGGAGATTTCTCCTGCCTGACATAAGGGTCTTCGCTCAGTTACAGAGTCAGTAAGTGTTTGGTCTCCAGCACAAACCGGGATTAACTTTCTGCAGAAATGGAAAGAATGAATCGTTTTAGTTCACTGGAATATTTGGTCTCTGGGATACTTCGTGATATACAGGAAATTTATTTTCCCACCCTCGCTGTTATTGCTGTCCCTGGTAAGTTTTCTGCCCTGGTATGAATACTGTAACCATGCAAACCCAATTCTTGACTCTCACTGTCAGTTGCAGTCGAGTTCCTTGTAAGTAACCATATCTCTATTTCATTGTGTAAATGATATTTAACTGTAAACACTGCCTTCATTATGCAAGTTTCCACATCCAACAAGTCTATCTATTCAGTTTATTCTCCTTGCTGTGTGACTAAAAGTACATTGTTCCCTTGACAATGTTACTGGGTGATTTATTTGATGAACAGTCTGCTCTCTGCATTGAGTCTTGGGAGTAGATTTTACTCTTTACCATCTGGATGTTAAACAGCACCTGAAGAGGGCGGTGCAATAAAAAGTGATGAAGAAGGTTTGCACGTCCTTTCCAGAACCAGCCTGATATTCATTGCACTGAGTTTAAGAGGAGGATAATCAGGTGGGTTTTATTCCTGGTGAAGGGTCTGTTCCCCCACCCTGATTATCATTGTGCACACCGGGCAGAAGCTGCTTAATTGATATATGGTGTTGACATGGCTTTCAGGATAATTTAAGGTCTGCTGGATAAGATTAATGATATCAAGTTGCAATTGGTGATAAATCATTCCACCTGATTTTAATTCTAATTGATTGTAAATGAAGGAATGTGTGAAGTAGATTCCTTTCTCATTTTATTGATTGATATTCCCTCGGTTAAGTGGAAATCTATTCTGTTCTCACTCACAGGTGGAAAGCTCCAGAGTAATATTGTCCCACTTCCATCCTGATACATTCTCAAACCCGAGGGAGCAGATCTCAGCATCAGTTACAGCATCAGCCCCTTGATAGTGACTGTTCATCAGAATAGCTTTGTAATATAAGGGGAGCTTAAAAGATTGGTGCGAGAGAGAGATAGTTCGACAGATCGATAGATAGACTTTCACGTGTTTTCACATGATTCAGTTCTGTGAGAAAAGATGGAAACAGGCAGACAGGAGGGGAAATGTTCTCAGTCCATGAGCACACGGTGTTCTGCCTCAATCCTTTGTTGGGAGTTTAAATTCAAAAAACTCCCAGGTTGCTCAGCAGGTTAGTCATGTGACCAGCTCCTTATATAGAACAGTTGCTTCAATATCCTTTATTCGAAGTTCAAATCCAAAAGCTCCAGCCAACTAGACATGTGGCTCAAACTGGTTTGACCACTTCTGTGTATTGAAGGAACAGGGACTGGCTCCCTTTGTTTCCACATTGTCTGGTACTATGCAAATGTCCTTCCAGTCAGACATTGCAATTTTTTAAGTTTTAATGTTCATGTGGTGAAATAATGTGTACCTCAGTCTTGGCTGGTAGGGTTTGCCTGACAGTTGTAATAAGAGTATAAGCATGGGGCACGACCAGAGATATTAATTGAAGTTGATCGTTGAAACAGGGCACGAAATAGTTGGTTCAAAAAGTGAAGGTTTTTGTAAGAGAGGGTTTTGTTTCTATCATGGATGGGCATCTGTGATCTGTTGTTTACAATTCCCGTTTTCTGCAGGAACGCCAAGTAACTTCATGTGTCTTGGGCAACCATATGTGTAACTTCAGCTTGAGCTCAGGATTTGCGAGCTTGAGGGGCAGCTGGAATCACTGTGGAGCATAAGGGAGCAGGAGAGTTTCCTGGATTGTACATTGCAGGAGCTGGTCACCCTACAGGCAGTAGGAGTTCAGGATAGCAGTTGAGTGGCCATCTGGAAGAGGAGGAAGAGGCAGGAAGTGAGGGAGTCTTCGGGATGTGTGCTACTCACAAACTAGTACTCAGCTTTAGAGATTTCTGGGAGGGACGACACCTTGAAGGAGTGCAGTCTAGACAAGGAACCAACAGGCAAGGGACTGTACAGGAGGGAGCAATAAAGGGTAGAAATGAAGTTGTTCTGGGTATTTCCATCGTCAGCGGCTTAGATAGGCATTTCTTTAAATGTTATCGGGAGTCCCGCATGTCATCCTGCTGCCCTGGTGCCAGAGTAAAGGACATCATGGAGAGGGTGCAGGACATTCTGAAGGGGGAAGGGAATGAGCCAGAAGTAGCAACAACATAGCAAAGGCTGGTATTGAGGTCCTGTGGTCAGATCTTCAGGAGTTAGGGAGGAAGATAAAGAGTATTAGCTTGAAAGGTAATAATCTCTGGATTACTCCCAGTGCCACTGATTAATGAGAGCAGAAATGGGAAGACAGGGAAGATCAATGTGTGGCTTGAAGCATGGTGCAGGAGGGAGGGCTTCAGATTCTTGGAGTATTGGGACCATTTCTGGGGCAGAAGCGAGACCAAGGCGGAACTGTGAGGGGACAAGCACTGGTGAGCAGGAGTTCTAGCAGTTCAAAAGAGGCATGCTCTCACACACTCTCATAGGGACAGCGAGAGAGTTCCACGATTGACGTCACAGCTCAGAAAGTGACGCATTGCAAGGGGAAGCAGCTGATTGGTAAGTAGGAACAGGTGGGTATTTCTACCCTTTTTTACTACTTTCAGTCGCTGAAATAAAAGTAAAGGTAGGGATTTGTAGCAGGTAGTGTTTGGAGTGGAATAAGGTCCCTAGCGTAATTAGTACTCAAAATTAAAGGGAGTAACTAAGGAGCTTAGTCTAAGGGTAAGTAATGGTAGGAGAGATCAGCCCTGTGGCATGCTCCTCCTGTGCTCTGTGGGATATCAGGGACACTTACAGTGTGCCTGGCGACCTTGTGTGCAGGAAGTGTGTCCAGCTGCAGCTACTGGCTGACGGCATTGTGCAGCTGGAGCTGCGGATGGATTCACTGTGGAGCATCTGCGATACTGAGGACGTCATGGATAGCAATGTTTAGCGAGGTGGCCATACCGCAAGTAATGGCTGCAGAGGCAGAAAAGGGATTGGTGACCACCAGGCAGAGTAGTAGGCGCTGGCAGGTACTGCAGGAGTCCCTGTGACCATTCTCCTCTCAAACAGATATATGACTTAGAGTACTGTTGGGGGGAGTTGGCCTCCCAGGGGAAAGCAGCAACAGCCATGTTCGTGGCTCTGCTGCACAGGAGTGGGGGGTGCGGGGGAGACGGAAAGACTGGGAGAGCCATAGCGATTTGAGATTCAATTGGAAGGGGAGCAGCCAGGCCTTTCTCCGTCTGCAAACGAGACTCCAGGATAGTATGTTGCTGCGCTGGTTCTAGGGTCAAGGGTGAGGTCCTGCAAGATGAATTGAAGGAGTTAGGATCTAAATTAAAAAGCAGGTCCTCAAAGGTAGGAATCTCAGGATTACTTCCTGTGCCACATGTTAGTGAGCACAGGAACAGGAGAACAGACCAGATGAATGCGCGGCTGACAAAATGGTGCAGGAGGGAGGGATTTAGATTCCTGGGACATCGGGACCTGTTCCAGGGAAGGGAGGACCTGTACAAGTGGGACGGGTTACAACAAGGCAGGGCCGGAACTGATGTCCTCGCAGGGGTGTTTGCTAGTGCTGTTGGGGAGGATTTAAGCTCGAATGGCAGGGGGATGGGAACCTGAGCAGGGAGACTGAGGAGGAGGAAACAAGAATAGAAACAAAAGACAAGAAACAAAAAGACAAAAGTGGAAGGCATAGAAATAAAGGGCAAGAAACAAATAGAGCCATAGTGAAAAATAATGCTTAGATGACTAAGAATGTTAAAAAGACAAGCCTGAAGGCATTGTTTCTCAATGCGTGGAGTATTTGCAATAAGGTAGGTGAATTAACTGCACAAATAGATGTAAATGGATACAATATAGTTGTGATTATGGAGACATGTCTGCATGGTGACCAAGGATGGGAACTGAACACCCAGGGTTATTTAATAGTTAGGAAGGACAGGAAAAAAGGGACAGGAGGTAGAGAAGCGTTGGTAGTAAAAGAGGAAATCAATGCAATAGTGAGGAAGGGTATTAGCTCAGAGAATCCTGATATGGAATCTGTATGGGTGGAGCTAAGAAACACCAAGGGGCAGAAAACATTGGTGGGGATTGTATAAAGACCACCAAACAGCAATGGTAATGTAGAGGACAGCATTAAACATGAAATTAGAGGTGCATGCAAAAAGGGTACAACAGTAATTATGGGTGACTTTCATCTACATATAGATTGGGCAAACCAAATTAGCAATAATACTGCAGAGGAGCAATGCCTGGTGTGCATATGTGATGGTTTTTGGACCAATACGTTGAGGAACCAAATAGCGAACAGGCTATTCTAGACTGGATATTGTGTAATGAGAAAGGATTAGTTTTCAATCATGCTGTGTGGGATCTCTTGGGGAAGAACAACCAAAACATGACAGAATTCTTCATTAAGATGCTGAGTGAGAGAGTTGATTCCGAGATCAGGCTCCTGAATCTTAATAAAGGAAACTATGAAGGTATGAGGCGTGAGTTGGCTATGGTAGATTGGGGAACGTTACTTAAAGGGTTGATAGTGGATAGGTAATGGCTAGCATTTAATGAGCCCATGGATGAATTACAACAGTTGTTTATTCCTGTCTGGTGCAAAAATAAAACAGGAAGGGTGGCTCAACCGTTGCTTACAAAACAAATTAAGGATAGTATTAGATCTAAGGAGGAGAACTATAAAATGGCCTGAACAAGCTACAAACCTGAGGATTGGGAGTAGTTTAGAATTCAGCAAAGGAGGAAGAAGGGATTGATTAAGAAGGGGAAAATAGAGTATGAGAGTAAGCTTGCAGAGAACATAAAAACTGACTTTGAAAGCTTCTATAGATATGTCAAGAGAAAAAGATTAGTGAAGACAAATGTGGGGCCCTTACCATCAGCAACGGGGGAATTTATAATGGGAAGCAAAGAAATGACTAACAAATTGAATACATAGTTTGGTTCTGTCTTCACAAAGGAGGACACAAATTACCTCCCAGAAATGTTGGGGAACATAGGGTCTAGTGAGAAGGAGGAACTGTATGAAATTAGTATTAGTAGAGAAATGGTGTTAGGAAAATTGATGGGATTGAAGGCCAATAAATCCCCAGGGCCTGATAATTTACATTCCAGAGGACTTCAGGAAGTGGCCCCAGAAATAGTAGATGCATTGCTGGTCAATTTTCAAAACTCTCTAGACTCTGGGACAGTTCTAATGGATTGGACGGTAGCTAATGTAACCCCACTATTTAAAAAAGGAGATAGAGAGAAAACAGGGAATTATCGACCGGTTAGCCTGACATCAGTAATGGAGAAAATGCTACAGTCCATTATAAAAGCTGTAATAGCAGAGCACTTGGAAAACAGTGATAGCATCGGACAAATTCAACATGGATTTACGAAAGGGAACTCATGCTCGACAAATCTACTGGAATGTTTTCAGGATGTAACTAGTAGAATGGATAAGGGAGAACCAGTGGATGTGGTGTATTTGGACTTTCAGAAGGCTTTTGATAAGGTTCCACATAAGAGATTAGCATGCAAAAATGCAAAATTAAAGCACATGGGATTGGGTGTAAGGTACTGACATGGATAGAGAACTGGTTGGAAGACAGGAAAAAAAAAGCAGGGATAAACAATTATACAAGGCCTTGGTGACACCACACCTTGTGTATTGTGTGCAGTTTTGGTCTCCTTATCTGAGGAAGGATGTTTTTGCTATGGAGGGAGTGCAGCGAAGGTTCACCAGACTGATTCCTGGGACGGCAGGACTGATGTATGAAGGGAGATTGGGTCGATTAGGCTTGTATTCACCAGAGTTTAGAAGAATGAGAGAGGATCTCATAGAATCCTACAAAATTCTAATAGGGCTGGACAGACTAGATGCAGGAAGGATTTTCCAGATGGTGGGGGAGTTCAGGACCAGAGGTCACAGTTAAGGGGTAAGCCATTTAGGACTGAGATGAAGAGAGATTTCTTCACCCAGTGAGTGGTGAACCTGTGAAATTCTCTACCACGGAAAGCAGTTGAGGCCAAATCATTAAATATATTCAAGAAAGAGTTAGATATAGTTCTTGGGGCTAATGTGATCGGGGAGAAAGTGGGAACAGGGTACAGAGTTTGGATGATCAGCCACGATTGTATTGAATGGCGGAGCAGGCTTGAAGGGTCGAAAGGCCTACTCCTGCTCCTATTTTTCTCTGTTTCTGTTTAAAAGAGACACCTTGTGCCTCAACAGGACTGGGACCAAAGTCCATGAAGGGAGATTCAATGGTGTGGTTGGGGAGGGTTTAAACTAAATTGGCAGGGGGATGGCACCAGCATATAGTAGTCAGAAGGAGGAATAAGGTGCATAATGTGAGAGTGAACTAGAATAGGGAGTAGTTCTGTATTAGATGAGAGTGGACTGAGAAGGACTATGAGAATACAAAGACAGGATTACAATGTTGAGTGTAAATGCATTAAGTGTGCTAATTAAAGTTCGTAAGTTACAAGCACAAACAGCAGTATGGGAATATGATGTAGCCCCAAAAACGGAAATGTGGATTAAAAATGGCAAGGATTGGGTGCTCAATGTACCAGGATATTGTTATGCCAATGTGGTTTGTTGAATGATAATATTTTTTAATCCACTGACTGGAGATCTGAATTTATAATTTGTTTAAAAGACATTTGAAAAGCCCAGCTAAAAGGATGACTTTGTTGGCAGCTTCAGATGATCGCCTAGTTTGTAACATTGTATCCTGCACTGCAAAGGACTGTGAGGAGGGAGATGAAGTGGCTGCATTTCCCAGAAAGAACAAAGACCCAGGAAGTTTAAGGGAACTGTTTGTTCTTTTTCTTTTCAACAAGAGAGAAATACTGCTAACTGCTATGTTTTGAATCACTGAGTGATTGTCATGTGACAAGTCCTCCCCATCTGGGGTTTTAAGCTTGTGTCTTTCTGCAGTAGAGAAGCAAGAAGCAAATGGACTCTGACACATGCAGACCCAAGTGGGAGGTCCTCCTCCTTCTCTCTCCATTCCAGCTAGAAAACTTTCAAATCCTGCCTGGTGACTGTCCACATTTGCATACTGCGGCTCCAACCAGAAACGCATTTGGAGGAAAACATCCACATCGCTGTCTCCAAGAGACCCACCAAACCAGTCATCTATCTCTTCAAACTAAAAGCCTCAGGACCACTGAATTCAGCTAAAAGCAGCCATATCATCAAACTTCACAGACTGTATACCCCTTTTTTCTATGGACTCTAACTCAACCAATCTACCTTTCCCCACTCTGTAACTATTTGTGCATGTGTAAACCTCTTGTGTAAGTGTGTGTGTGCATGCGCTGTTTATGATTTTATTAGTTCAGTTTAGGTACAATAAAGTTAATCTCCTTCCTTGTTAACTCAAGAAAACCTTTCCAGTTGAAATGAGGGATAGAAATGGCAAGATTAGGGAACCATGGATGACAGATGAAATTGTGAGACGAGCTAAGAGGAAAAAGGAAGCACACATAAGGTCTAGGAGGCTGAAGAAAGACGAAGCTTTGAAAGAATATCGGGAATGTAGGACCAATCTGAAACGAGGAATTAAGAGGCCTAAAAGGGGTCATGAAATATCTTTAGCAAACAGGGTTAAGGAAAATCCCAAAGCATGTTATTCATCTATAAGGAGCAAGAGGGTAACTAGAGAAAGGATTGGCCCACTCAAGGACAAAGGAGGAAAGTTATGCGTGGAGTCAGAGAAAATGGGTGAGATTCTAAACGAGTACTTTGCATCGGTATTCACCGAGGAGAGGGACATGACGGATGTTGAGGTTAGGAACAGATGTTTGATTACTCTAGGTCAAGTCGGCATAAGGAGGGAGGAAGTGTTGGGTTTTCTGAAAGGCATTAAGGTGGACAAGTCCCCAGGTCCGGATGGAATCTATCCCAGGTTACTGAGGGAAGCGAGAGAGGAAATAGCTGGTGCCTTGACAGATATCTTTGCAGCATCCTTAAACACGGGTGAGGTCCCGGAGGACTGGAGAATTGCTAATGTTGTCCATTTGTTTAAGAAGGGTAGCAGGGATAATCCAGGTAATTATAGACCGGTGAGCCTGACGTCAGTGGTAGGGAAGCTGCTGGAGAAGATACTGAGGGATAGGATCTATTCCCATTTGGAAGAAAATGGGCTTATCAGTGATAGGCAACATGGTTTTGTGCAGGGAAGGTCATGTCTTACCAACTTAATAGAATTCTCTGAGGAAGTGACAAAGTTGATTGATGAGGGAAGGGCTGTAGATGTCATATACATGGACTTCAGTAAGGCGTTTGATAAGGTTCCCCATGGTAGACTGATGGAGAAAGTGAAGTCGCATGGGGTCCAGGGTGTGCTAGCTAGATGGATAAAGAACTGGCTGGGCAACAGGAGACAGAGAGTAGCAGTGGAAGGGAGTTTCTCAAAATGGAGACGTGTGACCAGTGGTGTTCCACAGGGATCCGTGCTGGGACCACTGTTGTTTGTGATATACATAAATGATTTGGAGGAGGGTATAGGTGGTCTGATTAGCAAGTTTGCAGACGACACTAAGATTGGTGGAATAGCAGATAGTGAAGGGGACTGTCAGAGAATACAGCAGAATATAGATAGATTGGAGAGTTGGGCAGAGAAATGGCAGATGGAGTTCAATCAGGGCAAATGCGAGGTGATGCATTTTGGAAGATCCAATTCAAGAGTGAATTATACAGTAAATGGAAGAGTCCTGCGGAAAATTGATGTACAGAGAGATTTGGGTGTTCAGGTCCATTGTTCCCTGAAGGTGGCAACGCAGGTCAATAGAGTGGTCAAGAAGGCATACGGCATGCTTTCCTTCATCGGAAGGGGTATTGAGTACAAGGGTTGGTAGGTCATGTTACAGTTGTATAGGACTTTGATTCGGCCACATTTGGAATACTGCGTGCAGTTCTGGTCGCCACATTACCAAAAGGATGTAGATGCTTTGGAGAGGGTGCAGAGGAGGTTCACCAGGATGTTGCCTGGTATGGAGGTCACTAGCTATGAAGAGAGGTTGAGTAGATTAGGATTATTTTCATTAGAAAGACGGAGGTTGAGGGGGGACCTGATTGAGGTGTACAAAATCATGAGAGGTATAGACAGGGTGGATAGCAAGAAGCTTTTTCCCAGAGTGGGGGATTCAATTACTAGGGGTCACAAGTTCAAAGTGAGAGGGGAAAAGTTTAGGGGGGATATGCGTGGAAAGCTCTTTACACAGAGGGTGGTGGGTGCCTGGAACGCGTTGCCAGCGGAGGTGGTAGACGCGGGCACGATAGCATCTTTTAAGATGTATCTAGACAGATACATGAATGGGCAGGAAGCAAAGAGATACAGACCCTTAGAATATAGGCGACATGTTTAGATAGAGGATCTGGATCGGCGCAGGCTTGGAGGGCCGAAGGGCCTGTTCCTGTGCTGTAATTTTCTTTGTTCTTTGTTCAGTTGGATCTTGTTATGATCACAGCAAGTAAGGAATCAAACACTCACTGTATTGGCCAGTACATCCACCAGTTGTGGTGAAACAAGGAGAGGGAAAAGAGGGAAGCTTTTCGACCTCTCCTCACTTGACTGTAACAGAAATTTGGGGGTTCACATCTGGGATCAAACACAAAGACAAACGGGGAAATTGGAAGCGGGAAACTAAATTGATCCCTCGCAATAATTTAAACACTTCATTTCAGGTTTTCTTGTGGTTTTCAGTGCTTGAGTATTAACATGTCCATATTCGAGGGCAGTACCTTCCTCGAACAAAAGAAGGTGTATGATGCATGTTAGGTGAATTCTTAAAGTGAGAACCAGGCCAAATGCATTAAGTTGAGAGGCGAGGTGAAGAGGAAAATAAGACTGGCAAAGAGAGAATATCAGAATAGAATGGCAATTAACATTAAAGGGGACCCAAAAATATAAGCAGATCATAAGAGGTGGAGTGGGGCCTATTAGGGACAAAGAGTGTAATATATGCTTAGTGATGCAGGGCAAGGCTTATATAGTTAATGAGTACTTTGTATCAGGGTTCACTAAGGAAGTGGAATCTGACAAAATACAGGGGAAGCAGAGAGAGTACAGGATAAAAATTGAGACAGGAAGGCAGTAAAAAGGCTGACTATGCTTGGTTAGATAAGTCAGGATGACTTGCATCCCAGGTTGCTAAAGAAAGTGGAGATGGAGATAACGGAAGGATTGGAAAGTGACAAATGTGAAATCCTTATTCAAGAAATGGTGCAAGGTGAGTCCTAGCAACTACAGGCCAGTTAGTTTAGCATCAGGAGTGGAAAAGGTGTTAGAAACAATTATCAGGAAAAATTCAACATGTATTGGGAGCGATTCAAGTTAATTAGGGAAAGGCAGCACGGATTTGTAAAAGCGTAATCATGCTTGCCTAAATGAATTTTTTGATGATGTAACAGAGAAGGTTGATGAAGGGAATTTGGTGGATGTTGTTTATATGGATTTTAAGAAAGTATTTGATGAGGTAGCACATAAAAGCCTGGCTAATAAAATTGAGGCTTAAAGAATAGGAGGGTCATTGTCCAACTGGATGAAAAAAAATTGGCTTAAAGACAGAAAACAACAAGTTGTAGCAAATGGCTATTTTTCAGACTGGAGGATGGTAGACAGTGGTGTTCCCTAAGGGTCAGTGCTGGGACAACTGCTCTTCTTATTATATAAATGATTTGGATCTTGGAATACAGAATAGAATCTCAAAATTTGCACATGACACCAAAATTGGAGTTGTGGCAAACACTGAGAATGATAAGAACCACCTGCAACAGGACATAGTGATAGGTTAGCAGAATGGGCAGAGAGGTGGCAAATGGAATTTAAAATTGACAAGTGTGAGGTGATGCATTTTGTCAGAAGGAAGAGTGAGAGGTAATATGAACTTAATGGTACAGTTCTGAAGAGTGTGGAGGAACAGAGGGACCTGCGGGTACATGTGTATTAATTTTTGAAGGTGACAGGACCTATTGAGAGTAGGTCCTGCATGGCAGACTGGTGCTCAAGGTGAAGTCACACAGGATCAGAGGTGAGCTGGCAAGTTGGATACAGTACTGGCTCGGTCATAGAAGACAGAGGGTAGCAGTGAATGGATGTTTTTCTGAATGGAGGGATGTGACTAGTGGTGTTCCGCACGGATCATTGCTGGGACCTTTGCTGTTAGTAGTATATAGAAATGATTTGGAGGAAAATGTCGCTGGTCTGATTCGTAAGTTTGCGGACGACACAAAGATTTGTGGAGTTGCGGAGAATGATGAGGATTGTCAGAGGATACAGCAGGATATAGATCGGTTGGAGACTTGGGCAGAGAAATGGCAGATGGAGTTTAATCCGGACAAATGTGAGGTAATGCATTTTGGAAGGTCTAATGCAGGTGGGAGGTTTACAGTAAATGGCAGAACCCTGAGGAGTATTGACAGGCAGAGAGGTCTGGGCGTACAGGTCCACAGGTCACTGAAAGTGGCAAGGCAGGTGGATAAGGTAGTCAAGAAGGCATACGGCATGCTTGCCTTCATCGGTCGGGGCATAGAGTATAAAGATTGGCAAGTCATGCTGCAGCTGTACAGAACTTTGGTTTGGCCACACTTAGAATATTGCGTGCAATTCTGGTCGCCACACTACCAGAAGGACGTGGAGGCTTTGGAGAGGGTACAGAAGAGGTTTACCAGGATGTTGCCTGGTCTGGAGGGCATTAGCTATGAGGAGAGGTTGGAAAAACTCGGATTGTTTTCACTGGAACGACGGAGGTGGATGGGTGACCTGATAGAGGTTGACAAAGTTATGAGTGGCATGGACAGAGTGGATAGTCAGAAGCTTTTTCCCAGGGTGGAAGAGTCAGTTACTAGGGGACATAGGTTTAAGGTGCGAGGGGCAAAGTTTAGATGGGATGTGTGAGGCAGTTGTTTTACACAAAGGGTGGTGAGTGCCTGGAACTTGCTGCCAGGGGAGGTGGTGGAAGCAGATACGATAGCGACGTTTAAGAGACATCTTGACAAATACATGAATAGGAAGGGAATAGAGGGATATGGGCCCCAGAAGTGCAGAAGGTGTTAGTTTAGGCAGGCATCAATATCGGCACAGTCTTGGAGGGCCGAATGGCCTGTTCCTGTGCTGAACTGTTCTTTGTTTTTTAGTAGGAACATAGGAACAGGAGTAGGCAATTCAGCCCATCGAGCCTGCCACGCCATTTAATGTGATCATGGCTGATCATTCACTTCAACACCTTTTTCCCACACTATCTTCATATCCTCTAATATCAGTTGTATTTAGAAATCTGTCAATATCTGCTTTAAACATACTCAACGACTGAGCTTGCACAGCCCTCTGGGGTAGAGAATTCCAAAGATTCACAACCCTCTGAATAAAGAAATTTCTCCTTATCTCTATTCCCCTTATTTTGAAATTGTGTCGCCTGGTTCTAGACTCCCCAACCAGGGGAAACATCCTAGCTGCATCTACCCTGTCTATCCCTTTAAGTATTTTGTACGTTTCAATGAGATCACCTCTCATTCTTCAAATCTCTCGAGAATACGGCCCAGTTTCCCCAATCTCTCTTCAGAGGACAATCCCGCCATTCCAGGAATAAGTCTGGTGAACCATCGCTGCACTCCCTCTATGGCAATAATATCCTTGCTAAGGTAAGGTGACCAAAACTGCACACAGTACTCCAAGTGCAGACTAGCCAAGGTTCTATACATTTGAAGCAAGACTTCACTACTCCTTGCATTCAAATCCTTTTGCGATAAAGGCTAACATACCATTAGCCTTCCTAATTGCTTGCTGCACCTGCATGTTAGCTTTCAGTGACTTATTGACAAGGACACCCAGGTCCCTTTTGTAAATCAATACTTTCTAATCTCTTACCATTTAAACAATACTCTGCACATCTATTCCTCTTGCCAAAGTGAATAACTTCACATTTCTACACATTATATTCCATCTGCCACGTTCTTGCCCACTCACTAAGTCTTTCCAAATCCCCTTGAAGCCACTTTGCATCTTCCTCACAACACACATTCCCACCTAGTTTTGTGTCATCCACAAACTTGGAAATGCTACATTTGGTCCCCACATCCAAATCATTGATATTTATATTGTGAACAGCTGGGGCCCAAGCACTGATCTCTGCAGTACTCCACTAGTAACAGCCTGCCAATGTAAGAATGACCCAATTATTCCTACTTTCTGCTATCTACCTGTTCACCAATCCTTAATCTATGCCAGTATATTACCTCCTATCCCATGTGCTTTAATTTTGCTAACGAATCTCCTGTGGGGGCCTTTATCAAAAGCCTTCTGAAAATCCATGTACTCCGATTCCCCTTTATCAATTCTGTTCGTAACATCCTCAAAACACTCCAACATGATCATCAAACATAATTTCCCATTCATAAATGACTATGCCCAATCAGATCATAATTATCCAAGTGTCCATTTATCACATCCTCTGGACCAGATTCTACCATTTTCCCAACTGATGTAAGGCTAACAGGTAAACAGTAAAGCAGTTGGGATATTGGGCTTCATAAGTGGAGACAATGAGTAGAAAAGTAGGGAAGTTATGTTGAACCTTTGTCAAGCTCTTGTTAGGCTCCAACTGGAGGATTGCATCCAGTTCTGGTCACATACTTTAGGAAAGTGTGAGGGGCCTTGAGCGGATGCAGAGGAGATTTACCAGAATGGCTCCAGGGATAGGGGAACTTAGTTACAGGTTTTGGCTGCAAATGCTGGGATTGTTTTGCTTAGAACAATGGAGATTGAGAGAGAATTTATTAGAAGTGTACAAGATTATGGCAAGCTGCGATAAGTTAGACAAGGAAATATTGTTCTCTTTAACTAATAGTACAAAGTCTTGGGACACAGACTGAAGGATTTGGACAAGAGATGCAGGGGGGATCTGAGGAAGAACTTTTTTTCCACAGTGGGTGGCAATTACCTGGAACTCACTGTCCACAAGGATGGTGGAAGTGGAGACAATCAATGACTTCAAAAGGAAATTGGATGAACACTGGAAGGAAATAAGCTTGCTGGGCTACGGGGATCGAGCAGGGGTGTGGGACTGACTGGATAGCTCCGTGGAGAGCCATCATGGACTTAATGGCCGAATGGCCTCCTTCTTTGCCATAAATGATTCTGTGTCCTGGGGTTGAGATGATTGACCTCCAACAACCACAACCATCTTCCTTTATGCCATGTTTGATTCCAACCAGTGGAGTGTTTTCCCCTGATTTCCATTACTTCTATTTTACTGAGACTCTTGATGCCAAACTTGGTCAAATGCTGCCTTGATGTCAAGGGCAGCTGCTCTCACCTCACTTCTCGAATTCAGCTCTTTTTTCCATGATTGGACCAAAACTGTAATTTTGTCTGAGCAGAGTTCCCCTGGCAGAACCAAACTGAGCATCAGTGAGCGGGTTATTGCTGAGTAAGTGCCGCTTGATAGCACTGTCAATGACACCTTCCATCACTTTGTAGATGATTGATAGTAGACTGATGGGCAGTAAATGGCCGGATTGGATTTCTCTTGCTTTTTGTGGACAGGATATACTTGGACAATTTTCCATATTTTTGGGTAGATGTCAGGATTGTACTGGAACAGCTTGGCCAGGGGCACAGCTAGTTCCTGAGCACAACTCTTCAGTAACACAGCCAGGATGTTATCAGGGCCCATAGTCTTTTCTGTACCCAGTGCCTTCAGCCTTTTTGATATCTTGTGCAGTGAATTGAATTGGCTGAAGACTGACATCTGTGATGCTGGGAACCTCAGGAAGAGGCTGAGATGGATCATCTACTCAGCACTTCTGGCTGACGATGGTTGCAAATGCTTCATCCTTGTCTTTTGCACTGATGTCTTGGTCTATAATCACAGCACCCCCCCCATCCCCCACACCTCAACTTAGATACAGAGGTGAACTAAGAGACAGACAGACAGATAGGCAGAAAGTCAGACAGAAGGACAGACAGACAGGCAGACAGTTAGATGGATGATGTATTTAGCAGACTGACAGATACATCTGCAGACAGGCTGATGGATAGACAGATATGTGCATAATTGTCTCTTTGTGATAGTGTTAAACAAGCAATATAACCTCAGCCTCCCATAATACCGCTCTCACAGATTTATTTTAAATTGATTGCAATGGATAGTGAAATTTAACTTTGAGGGGGTGGCCCTGCCCACTGGCTGAAATGTTGGGGGAGAGCCCACCTCCACTGGACCTGGGGATCTCGCTGCTATTTTCGTGGCTCAGGCCCTTAATTGGCTTCAGTCAGGACTTCCACCCTCTGAGGCAGCAAGTCCCACTTCCAAGAGCTTCTGACCAATCAGAGACCCAGCAGCTCTTCAGTCCTAGCAATGCCATAGAGACTGGTGGCCACTGCTGGGGAAGAACCCAGCGAGAGGAGCTGCGATGGATGCTGGCCTGGGAGCAGGTAAGTGGGGCTGGGGCTTGTCGGAGTTAATTGCTAGGCCCCGGTGAGGGGGGGCATGTGTCGGAGAGCAGGGCGAGGCATTAGTATTACCAGGGATGGGACGTACTGGCGAGGAGCCCTCCATTGGGCACAGGGTGCTCAGTCAGGAGGGCCATCCCCAGCCTGCAAGGATGTCACCAGGTATTACTGGGTGGGCTTCTCAGGTGCTGTAGTGTTTGACTCCTGCTGGTATTGCTGGAACAGGCCCTTAAGAGGCAATAAATTAGACAGTTAAGGGCCTCAATTGGCCTGGGGTGGCCATTTGCCACCTCCCTCCCCGCTGGTAAAATAGCAGTGGGGGGCGGACAGGTTACCGGCACGGCCCCCCCACTACAACCCCACCCCCCCATCTCCCCCCACCTCCCACATGATTTCATGGCACTCCTGCCTTCCAGCACACGGCCAGTGTTGGGGTGAGGGGTGGGTGTTAAATTCCAGCCAACGGCTCATCCAATACCATCGAATTTATTTCATCAGCGGAAGTTGAAGATTTCCCCAGTATTCAATGTCGGAAATTGGACAGGGTGTAAAACGCTAAGCCAATCCATTGCTGCCATTTTCATGTCCGGGAGTAAAAGAGAATATTCTGCTATTATTTCCAGCACTGATTTTTTATAAAGGTTCTCCCTCTTCCTCTCTAGAAGGTTCTGTATCCTTGATGTGTGTTCACAAGACAGGTATCTTCATGTCCTACAGGTAATGACAGAATGTTCCCTTTTGGTCAATTTTGCCACTGCCCTTTCACAACGCAGATGTTTGCTGCACAGAAAGAGATGTTTCACCCTCTCCTCTCCATCTCAGCTGTTTGCTGGAATAATCCAGAAATGAATCCCCAGACCCACTCTCTCCTCATGGCCCGGTGTCTTCCTCTGATTCTTGTTTAGATTTCCTCCTTAGTTAGAAGTATATCCTTTGAGAGTGATTGTTGCTCTCTCCTGTTCCAACCCATCTCATTGCTGATGTTTATTTTGATGTATCTAATTTGTGGTTTTAATTCTCTGTTATTCTTTGCATCTAATTTCAGCCTAGATCTTAACCCAATGTCCCCTCGTACACCCCGGGCAGGAACTTGGTGAGTTCGGGACGGCCACCCGGTTTACAGCCCACCCGATTTTGCTGTCCATTGGCTTCAATGTTGCCCATAATTGGATGGGATGGAAAACAGACGTCCGCCTCGAGCCCGACCCATTCATGCTTGTCGGGTTAGTTTTAAATCCGGGTTTATACAGGTTCCTTGCTAGATTTCAGTACTAGAGCCCACTCTCAACTTACCATTCATAAAGTTTGAAGTTGGGCAGAGGATGGAGAAGGTGATTTTGCCGTGGCACCTAACATGGCTGATTAAATCTTTTACTGGTCCAACATTCAAGTAGACACTTGTCAGCAGCAGACACCGCACAGTGATCAGGAACAACACCCAGGGAATTACCCACACTGTGAGCTGAATTTAATGACCCCCGGAAATGGGTGCCGTTCCCATTTGTCATGTGGGTAGCTGTCCCATTGGGATCATGTGGCCGATGGCCATTTGCTTACTGGAGGCACGGGGCACCCCCGGGCCACGGTGGGGTGGGAGACAAGATGCCAAATACGCTGTCAGATGACTCGGGAGGGCGGCACAGTGATGCAGTGGTTAGCACCGCAGCCTCACAGCTCTAGGGACCCGGGTTCGATTCTGGGTACTGCCTGTGCGAAGTTTGCAAGTTCTCCCTGTGACCGCGTGGGTATCCTCCGGGTGCTCCGGTTTCCTCCCACAGCCAAAAAAAGACTTGCAGGTGATAGGTAAATTGGCCGTTGTAAATTGCCCCTAGTGTAGGTAGGTGGTAGGGAATATGGGATTACTGTAAGGTTAGTATCAATGGGTGGCACAGACTCGGTGGGCCGAAGGGCCTGTTTCAGTGCTGTATCTCTAAATAAAAATAAAAATAGTGGTGCCACCATTTTTAAAGGCCTACCAACCCTACATTCACTCCTGCCTGTTTTGAAAGCGTGCCTTTCTGAATGCCCTTTGCTGCATCACGACCCATTCTACTGCCTTTGCTGCCTGATAGGCAGGGAGCTAAACCAGAGCCTGCAGCGACCATGAATCAAGGAAGACATCGGCTGACCCCATGGTTTAGCGCTGCCTCCCTCGAGATTCTCCTCCAGGCTGCAAGGGAAAGGTGGGAGGTCCTCTTCTCCAGTGATGCAAAGAAGAGGTCCTCCCACATGACCGAACTAGCCTGGATGGAGATTGTAGAGGAGGTCAGCAGCCATGGAGTCACCCCCTGAACATGGGTACAGAGTCGCAAATGGGTCAACGACCTCATTCATTCTCCTTACCTCACTTGCATATGGCTATGTGACAGAGTGCCTAACATGGGAATTTAGTAAGTGTGGGAATTTCAAGGGTTGATCTCTTTCTAAAATCGAGTCAAGTTGCACTTAGCATTTAACTTAACTTTAACATTAAATTGGAATTCCTTTCAGTTTTAGTCAGCGGTAAACAAACTGCACAGTTGGTCCTAAAATCCACAAACAGGACTGTCCTGGCAGACCCATCGTTTCAGCCTGTTCCTGCCCCACTGAACTTATTTCTTCCCATCTTGACTCTATATTTCTCCGCTGGTCCAGTCTCTTCCCACCTACATCCGTGACTCTTCTGACGCCATACGTCATTTTGACAATTTCCAGTTTGCGGACCCTAACTGCCTCCTCTTCACTATGGATGTCCAATCTCTCTACACCTCCATCCCCCACCAGGATGGTTTGAGGGCTCTCCGCTTCTTCCTTGAGCAGACGCCCAACCAGTCCCCATTCACCACCACTGTCCTCCACCTGGTTGAACTTGTTCTCACATTGAACAACTTCTCCTTCAACTCCACTCACTTCCTTCAAGTAAAAGGTGTTGCTATGGGTACCTGCATGGGCCCTAGTTATGCTTGTCCTACTCATGCCCCCTCCCCCAACTTTTTTTTCTGGTACATTGGTGTATTGGTGCCGTTTCCTGCTCCCGCCCGGAACTGGAAAATATTATTAACTTTGCTTCCAATTTCCAACCTTCTCTCACCTTTACATGGTTCATCTCCAACACTTCCCTTTCCTTCCTCAACTTCTCTGTCTCCATCTCTGGGGATAGGCTGTCGACTAATATTCATTATAATTCCACCGACTCCCACAGCTACCTCGACTACACTTCTTCACACTCTGCCTCCTGTAAGGACTCCATTCCATTCTGTCAGTTTCTCCAACTTTGACGGTTCTGATGTCAAAACCTTCCACAGCAGCACTTCTGGCATGTCTTCCCTTTTACCTCAACCGAGGATTCCCCCACATTGTGGATGACAGGACCCTCAACCGAGTCTGGCCCATTTCCCCCACATCTACCCTCACACCTTCCCCTCCCTCCCAGAACTGCGACAGGGTTCCCCTTGTCCTCACTTTCCACCCCACCAGCCTCCACATCCAGAGGATCATCCTCTGCCATTTCTACCACCTCCAGCTAGTGTCACCATTAAATGCATCTTCCCCTCCCCTGCCAGCATTCTGAAGGGATCGTCCCCTCTGCGACACCCTGATCCACTCCTCCATTACCACCGACACCTCATCCCTTTCCCACGACACCTTCCAATGCAATTGCAGAAGGTGTAATACCTGCACTTTAACTTCCTCTCTCCTCACTATCCAAGGCCCTTTCAGGTGAAGCAGCAAATTACTTGTCCATCTTTCAATTTAGTGTACTGTATTTGCTGCTCACAATGCGGTCTCCTCTACATAGGGGAGACCAGTCACAGATTGGATGATCATTTTGCTGAGCACCTCTGTTCAGTCTGAAAGCATGCCCCCGTGCTCCCGATTGCTTGCTATTTGAACACTCCCCCCTACTCTCATGCCAACATTTGTGTCTTTGGCCTGCTCCAGTGTTCCAGTGAATATCAACACAAACTCGAGGAGCAGCACCTGATCTTTCGATTCAGCATTCTACTGCCTTGCAGACTGAACATTGAGTTCAATAACTTCAGAGTATGACTGACCTTTGTAATATATTATTTTTTCACCATGTGCCTTCTTTTCATGTAATCAGAGCTGCTCATTATTCCGCTATGAACACTCTCTCTGGACTAATGTTTTGTCTTGAACCACAAGCATTAACACACACTTTGCCTTTGTCCCAGGATGGCTTTGTTATTTAATCTCTCCTGTCCTATCAAAAACTTTCCCCTTTGTTCTCTCCCCTACCCCCCTCCCTTTCACTTGCTTAAAATCTAATTCTTTTCTAAACTTTGCAAATTCGGATGAAAGGTCACCGACCTGAAATGTAAACCTTGCTTCTCTCTCCACAGATGCTGCCAGACCTGCTGTGTTTTTCCAGCATTTGGTGTTGTTGCACAGTTGGTTAATTATGTAGCTAGTTAGAACTGGTTCTCTCATAAGCAGGGCCTGACTCACGTCTTTGGTATTCAGCTGGTATGAATGCAGAATGTTTTGTTAACACACAAAGTTCTGCTCGACTGAGTGCTCTGCGACAGAGTGCATGTATGACTACCTCCCTCTTTCCATTTGCAGGACAAGAGGGTCCAGAACAGGAGGGTGACATCAGGGATTGGTGACTCAGGGAGTCATCCCAGACATCACGCCTCCCTCACGACTGAGGAGGAGGCACTTGAACTTGTGGCGAACCAGAGTGGAAGCTCAATAATGGATGTTGAAACTGGAGTCTCTGCACAAAAGATTGTCTTCCATCAACATACAGATCACTTCTGGATTCTCCCCACCATGTATGGTTGGCATGACGAGATCTGCTCATGTTTTTGCAGGTCAGCATCTGCAGGAGACTCTAGTGGAAGGGGGACATAATTCCATTTCTGGGGAGGATCCACAGTCAGAGGATGCACTGTCCCATGACTCTCCTGAACCTTCCACCAGTGCAGATACTTCCACCTCAGTGGGTTTCCCCTTGACTTTCGAATCAGGGTCACAATCTGGTGCCCGAGCAGCTAGCTGAGGCTGAGACAGCCAAGGCCTCTGACAGTCACAGGATTGTGGATGGCCAGGCACATGCTGAGCCCAAGGCTGATGATGAGCCTCTGGTGTCGACAACACTGGGCATGCTGGAGTTGCAGAGACAGGTGAGGTAACATCTGGCAGAGATGCCAAAGGCAATCTGCAGCCATAGAGGAGTCCATCCATGCTTTGAGTGCTGCTATATCTCAGGCATTTGACCACAACCCTCATGGAGAGCCAGACTCAGAGATGTGCGCAGACCTGCCCAACATCGCCTTGGCCATGGGCTCAATGCAGCACTGGCAGGTGTGGTGAGCAGGGAAGTTCAGGTAAGCCTTGAAAAAGAGGAGGAGTGACTATCCTCCACAGCTGGAGGCTCCCCTCAGGGTGCTCTGAGTGTGGGCAGTGGCTCCTCAGCCCCTCTGCCAGTGAGCCCAGCTCCAGCAGCTGTGATGCCTGAGGGGAGACCTGCACCAGTGCAGGAAAGCTTCAGGCAGACGGGGCCTTCCAGGCCTCAGGTAACCAGAGGACGGCTGCTAAAGTCATCACAGGGCAGCCTGATCAGCAGCCTGTCTCCAGCCCAGCTGCTGGCGATGGGTTCACACCTCGTAGAAGCACTCGCAATCGTAAAAAGCAAAGCACCTCGACTCACATGGGAGTTCACGGGTGTTTGATATCTGACATGTGATGCTTCAGATAAAGTTCTTTTGTTCAAGTCATTAATGTTCATTGTGTAAAAGTGATTATTCTATCATTCCCTAATTTTGAGCTGCTGACTTCCCCCTTCCCCCTCAGTGAAATGCCAGTGTAAGCACAGCCTCATTTAAATATGATCTCCCATGGGCACTAGTGTGTGTTTCAGCTGGGCACTAGGCACAGAACACCAATGGAAAGGAGGCGACAGACTACGTGCATTGAGGTCAGTCTTCATTGTTTTTTCTGAGTAACCATCATGGTGGCTGGAGGTGGGTAAGTATGAGATTGTCTCTTGCCTCCTTGACGGGTCGCTCAATGTCCCTGGCCTCCGGTGCAAGGGGTTCACCATCCAGTGCTGCCTGTCCATCACCCTCCTCTCTGTCCTCCTCGTCAGTGGAGGAATGGCATTCTCATGGCCTCGTCATGCAAGGTCACCCCACTCTGAACTGCTAGAATATACAGAGCACAGCAGACCACCATGATACACAAGACCCTCACTGGGGCATACTGCAGGGCTCCACCGGATCGATCCAGGCAAAGGAATCTCATCTTCAGCAGCCCAATGGCCTGCTCAATGGTCACTCGGGTGGAGCCGTGGCAGGTGTGGTACCTCTCCTCTGCTGCTGTGCGAGATTTCCACATAGGCGTTGAGTAGCCATGTCTTCAATGGGTAGTCCTTCTCCCCTAGCATCCATCCCTGAAGGTGAACGGGGGCCTGAAAATCAGTGGTACCTGTGACTGTTGAAATATGTAGGCATCGTGGGTGCTTCTCGGGAAGTGGGCACACACCTGCAGGAAACATTTTTGATGGTCGCAGATCAGTTGAATGTTGATTGAATGGAAGCTCTTCCTATTGAAGGAGGAGGCTGGCTGGTTAGTTGGAGCCTTAATGACCACATGTGTGCAGTCGATCACACTTTGCACCTGAGGGAATCCAGCGATGGCCCCAAATCTGATAGACCTCTCGGCCTGACTGTCAGGGTGGTGCGGTAACGCACATAGCCACCCGCTCTCTTGAACAGGTCATTGGTCAACTCCTTGATGCAGAGGTGGACCATTTCCTGGGAGATGCCACACATGTCTCTGGTAGAGCTTTGAATGATCCAGAAACATAAATGTTAAGTGATTTTCAGGATAGGCTGCCCACCAAATCAAAAAGGTCGTAACTCGTCCGACAACAGGGAGCATAAATCAGTGACTGTCTCCCTGGGAAGTCATTGTCTTCACTGACAATACCACTTGGTCATTAGGAGGTAGCTGACTCGAGTCCGGTACACTCTCTGGAACAGGTTGGCCCTTCTTGGCATGGTCGGCTGCTGCTGCTCTTGTTGTGGAGCTTCACAGGCAGGTGAAGCTGCTTCTTGGCCCTCATTCTATTGGAGGCATTGCATCACACCATGGGGTCCAAATAGACAGGGTGTATGAGACCCAGGCCAGACGATAAGTTGGCCTCCAGAGTGCTGTCGATGCAGAGACAAACCTGCTTTGGCAGTTTTCCCTTGTAGATTAACTAATGGGCCTCAGTGTCCACCCTTGATTACAGCTGACCCTTTGACCCAGCAGTATGGGCACCTGATACTGCTACTCAAAACCCAGCCACCACCTCCCCCACCCCTCACAGTCCATCTGAGACCCTGCTGACCATTGCTCAACACCCGAGATCCTACCCCACCATGCAGAGTGTACAGCATTGTCGGCCAACAATGGTCTCTGCTCCCCCCTCATCCCCTATGCAGTGCTGATCATGAAAGCCCACCCGTCACGGCACTGAGACTTGGTGTCTTTAAGGCAGAGGGTACGCAAGGAATGCAGTCGAATGCATCAGCAGCCTTGGTGCCAACTATTTAATTATAAAGATTGGCATTGTTTGTGATTGGATGTGATGTGCGAAAGCCAATGCAGAATGAATGATATTGATGCATGGATGCAATAGTTGTGATAGATCATTTGCAATGTCATTAAATCTGCACTGTCTGTTCCAGGAGAAATGAAGCCACAAACAGTGCAGCCATGCTTCATTACAATTGCAGAAATGAATAAGACTTCATGCAAAAAGGAATTTTGGGGGAATTGTTATCTTTCTCCTCCCAACATTCCTTGATGATTTGGCTTATTGTTGGCTGAAACATGCAAAAATTAAGTTCGGTCTGATGTCCCTTGCATGTCTCTCCATGGCCCTCATATCGATGATGGTATTATTGTCATTATTGTCCTCCTCCTCACCCTCTTCATAGTCATCCTCATCTGAGAGGATGGGTGTTCCTCCTGTTCCTCCGCCTGCAGAATGTTGCCACGTCAATATTGTGCAACGCACAACAGACAACGATTATTCGTGACACCCTCTCTGACACATTCTGAAGAGACCAATCAAAGCACTGGAATTGCATTTTCACCAGACTGATGGTGTGCTCAATGATGGCTCCGTTGGATGTGTGAGCCATATTGTATCTCTCTTCAGCAATATTTTGGGGATGATGTACTGTTATCATCGACCATGTACAAAGTGGGTGACCCTTGCCATAAGAATAGAAGAACATATGAAATAGGAGCAGCAACTCGGAGTTCCTCAAAATCTAAGAGTCATGACAGCTCCCTGGGAAATGTACAATAACATTCATGATTCTTCTCCCGTGGTCGCAAATTAGTTGCACGTTTAAAGAGTGGAAGCCTTTGTGATTAGCCAACACAGCAGGCTGGTTCCAGGGTGCTCTAATGGCCACATGATAACAGTCGATCACCCCTTTGCACTCTAGGGAAGACAGCAATGGTGCCGAAGGCCGCAGACCTTGTTGCCTGGCTGTCCTCATCTACAGATAAGTAGATGAAATCATTGGCACGTTGATAAAGGGTAGCGGTTATCTCTTTGATGCACCTGTGGGTCGCAGACTGTGAGATGCCACATTTGTCGCCTATTGATCCCCGGTAACAAAGAAATTGAGTGCAATAGTAACCTTTGATGGTAAGTGACACGGGGTTCCCAACGAAAACAAGTGGCTGCAGGTAATGCTGAAGATCGTGCTCACTTCTGTCACCATTGCAATTCACATCCTCGTGCCTCTCTGACATCTGAAGGTCATGTGTCCTTGTCCTGAGGATGCGATGACACACCAGTGCCCATCTTCAATAATGCCTGTCCTGAATGTTTTCATTCTGAGCAGCCTCACCCTCTTGTGCTGCCTGCTGCACCTGTTGAGGCATCATCTGTAATCACCAGGATCCCTCCTCAGCCTCTCCCTCTGTAATTGTTCACTTGTTAGAGGACAAATTGCATGTTTGAGACTCCTGTCTTTGCAGCTTTTCAATTGTTGAGATGAGAAGAGTGTTGTAAAACCGTCCTTCTTCTGCCATTCAGCAGAACCATGAAAGTCATGAGCAGATCACTGTTATGTGCCTTTCATTTGCATGTCGCAGGAGATCACACCCACCATCATTTGTCTCCTCCCAATAGACTTTCATTCCTTGATTGGACACGTGGTTTGCATTCTTCTTCCAGAAAATGTTGCGTCTGTGATACCAGACAAGTTTTCCTACCTTCCAACCTCCTCCTGCCACCTTCCAGCCTGCACCCAACACCCTTGACCCACCCAACTTAACCTTCACTCGTCCCCCTGTTACCATAGTACCTCTTCCATTACCAGGGACCAGCTCATCATCCCACCAGCCCGTCCCTACTCCGTCCCGCTGCCAACTCTTACCTGGACCCTCCAAGAATCCACCTTGATATAGTTACAGATTCCCAGTCCCCTCCCATTGGTCACCTGGAATGCCCAGCCCTAAGTCTTGAACTTCACCCCCACCCCCCACCCCCCACCATATACAGTTGCCCCCTGTGACTGTGACCATACTTTCTACCAGCCAGTACCCTGATGTGGACACACAGGACTCCAACAGTGACAGTGATCCTTCCTCCTTTGATCCCTCTCATGACCATCATTTTTCTGACAGGAACATATCAACCCACCCCCCCCCCCTGCAACCGCACACAGCCAGAATCATCGTCAGAATCAGCAACTACACACCCTGGACTCTGCCCTCCTCCCTCCCCTGCTCCTCCACTCACCCAGTTACACGTCATGGACTCAGCACTCCTCCCTCCTCTACTCCTCCACTTACCCGACTGCACACCTTGGATTTTGCCTCCTCCTTCCCTGCTCCAGCATGCACCCAAGCCCCTACCCTGTTCTGCCCTCCTCATTCTCCTGCCCGAAAGCCCACTCTTCCCTCTCCGACTACCCTCCTATGCTCCTCCATGCACCTGATCAACCCCACCTTGTCCTGGCCGACTACCCTCCCCTGCTCCTCCATGTAACCTCCGCCCATGCTGTCGCCTTCCCCTGAGATGTTTCAACCTTGCTGGTGCTGAGCCTGGAGGCAAACATCCATTCCAATCATGGTGTTAGTTTAGCAGCTGAGTGAAAGAGAGACGAGCACAGTCCTGAGACTCAACTGTACAAATCTGACTGTCACACATTACGTTGAAACATTCATGAAACAGGTGGCAGGGGAATAACTCTCACCGTTGAGTTAATCTAGTAGGTAGGACTAACTCCTAACTATGTGTAGGGTAATGAGTTTTCATGTCATGTAAATGAAAGCAAAGCTGCAATCCGCCAATGCACTGGGGGACCCACAAAATGCCGCAAACCCGTCGATGACATAACTCCTCTAAAATATCCCAGCATCGGGTATCTGAAAAACCACCACCTGCCTAATTATATCACTCGTACGCCACCAGATCCACTGCGGCAGACTGCATAAAGTTCTCCCTACGTGTTGTGCAGCTTAATTAATGCTCCCATCTTGTTGAGGCAGCGACACTGCCTTGGTGCTTTCCTACCACTGACTAAATCAGATGTCACAATGTTGGATTTCGAGGCGGACTCGTCCAATGCTATTCTCCAGCACCCCCGTCTCCATTCCCACTCCAAACGGCTGCACTATAATCGGCCCTGTATCCCAGTGTCACTGATTGGGAGCAGCAGCCAGGGAGACAATGGGTGACAAAAGAGGTGACAGATAACATAAAGCTAAATGAAAGAACACACAAAAGTGAAAAGAATAGAGTAGGTCGAGGAAAATGGCAGAAAGATAAAGAATAAAAAGGACAGTAAAATCTGCAAAAAGGTGATGTGAAAGATAATGAAAGTAAGGAAATTCCAGGCTTGTTGTATAATTGCTTTGTGTCAGTCTTCGCTGCAGAGCAAGAGAATAATATACCTCACATTCCTCAATGAATCAAGGACTGGAACTCACTAAAATTAGCAGAAGCGAGGTAAGAATATTAGAAAAAAATAATGGCACCAGAGACTGATGATCTCTAGAACCTCACAGTTTCCAGAACTGGATTTGAAAGATGTTCTTGAGGAAACTGCAAATGTTTTAGTTATTATTTTCAAAGGTCTCTCGATTCAGGAATTGTCTGTTTAGATTAGAAAATTACAAATTAATAAATTAAAACAAATAAGAAAGGTGAGAGAGAGAATCCAAGAAATTAGAGACTTGCTGGTGCAACATCTGTTGTGCAAATTTATTGGAATCTGCAGTTAAGGACAGAGTCACTGAACACTTAGAGCAATTTACGGTAATTAGAAAGAAACAGCATGGAATTTAAAAAAAAATTCATATAAACAAATCAAATTTATTTTTTGAGGAGCAAACTAAAATGTTAGACAACAGAATGTCTATGGATGTAGTTTATATGGACTTCCAGGAGGCAGTCACAGAGATTCCACTGAAGAGATTGTTCATGAAAAAAAAAGCTCTTGTAATTTAAAGCAAATGATTGACCTGGTTAGAAGATTGGTTATGCAGTAGAACATAAAGAGTTTGGATAATCGGAATGTACTTGTATTGGAAGGAAGTGATGAGCATGTGCCAAGATGATCTGTTCTGAGGCCTCAACTATTTATGATATATATTAATAAATTAGATAACACAATAATGAATTTGAGAGCTATATATCCAAGTTGGCCAAATAATCAACAGGTTGAATCTTAATTCACAAAAACAGGTGGGTTGGGGTCGTGCCAGAGATTAAATGCAAAGAATCTGAAACAGGAACCCAACCTGCATCAAATCCCATGGTCATGGATCAGCAGCTGAAGCCGGGGGGGTTAAAACCTCAGCATATCCAAGGGTCACTGATCAGGAGACGGACCCTGGTAATTGCTCCATCATATCCCAGTGGAACTGATTCCTATTGTAACTGACCAAACTGAGAAATTATCTCTTTTTTTTGCACGGCACCAGTCAGTGTGTTTACTCTCTGTGGACCAGGTGAGACCATATTTTAACACAGCACATTGATGAATGAGCATAAGCATGTTATTTTTCGTGCCTACTTTCCAATTCTTCAGACATGGACTACTCAAATACTGATACTTGGTGTGAAGCCTTATCTCTGTCATAAATTTCTGTCACATTGTATTCCATTGAGGTATGTAGTGAGCTTTCAATTTATTCTACCCATTGATCCACCATATTGATATTCCTGCTCCCATCCTGATGTATAATGTCCCTGTTTTTCCTCTTCCTTACAGTTAACTTAGTGACGATTGTGATCCTGTCTCGGGGAAAGTGTGGTCTCTCCAAATGTGTCACTCGTTACATGGTGGCCATGGCAACGGCGGATCTACTGGTCATTATCTTCGATCTGATACTGAGGCAAATTCCCATTAGTTATCGTAGAATGTTTGACTTTCTGTTTGATATTCCAGTGTGTAATATCCACGCTGTCCTACTTTATGCAGCAACCGACTGTTCTGTCTGGTTCACTGTCGCTTTCACCTTTGATCGATTTGTGGCCATTTGCTGCCAGAAACTGAAAGCTAAATATTGCACTGAGAAATCGGCAGCTGTGATTATTGGAACAAAGTCTGTGTTGTTCTGCGTGAAGAACATTTTCTGGTACTTTATGCTTTCAAGCAGATATCTCCATTTTCGAGCCCCCTGGCTCTGCATTCTTCCCTGGAGTGTTCTGCTTTCACCAGTATGGACAGCAATTGAATTTCTACATTATATTTTCACCCCGTGTGTACCATTTATTCTGATTCTGATGCTCAATGTTTTAACTGTCAGACACATTCTAGTGACCATCAGCATTCGCAGGAGACTTCGGGACCGGGTCAGTGGGGAGAGTCACAGTGATTCAGAGACAATGAACAGAAGAAAATCAATCACTTCACTTTTTATAATATCGGGGAATTTTATCCTTCTTTGGGTTCTGCACCTGGTGACTACAATGCACACTAGAATTGCTCTACTGGGCCTGATTGATTCTGAAGGTCCGTCACCCATTGTAGAACACCTTGCGGTTGTACTTCAGCTCCTGAGTTGCTGCACAAACACTTTTATTTACGCTGTGACCCAGAGTAAGTTTAGAGAGGAACTGAAGAATGGGGTGAAATATCCCTTCACTGTACTTTCTCAGATTATAAAATAATGAGGAAAAAGGAAGATTTTCACACATAAACCACATGTGAACCCAGTTTCTCACCATTCAGTCTCTGTAATCAGGTTGTTTTAAAAGAAAACTGAGATGATTTGATTGAGTTTGCATTCAATGTAAGGTACTTTTTGTAAACGTCGAGCAACTGCCGTCTGCAGAAATTCCTTTACGCTAATCATACATTTAGAATTAAATTAAATTAATATGCAACATGTCCCCTGATCACTCCCCATGTCTATGTTTTATTGGATAAACCTACAGCTTCCCACTTTATCTCTCTCAGCATGCTCCACAGTGGACATCGAGGCACTCACTCATTACAAGAATCAATCCCAATTGCCCCATCCTAATCTTTCTCCAAATCTCCCACCCAGTGCACCCACTGAGGGATAATCTTCCAATATCTTTTTCATTCAACTCACCCCTCCCACTGCTGACCCTATGGACTCAGTCAATGGATCAGCTCTCACCACCCCTCTACACATCCTCCACCAGAATGTCCATTCAAGGCCCTTTCCATCCATGATGTTATTGCAAATGATTCCCATCGACATCATGGCCTCAATGGAAACCTGGCTGAGGGGTGAGGGCATTTTCCCCCTAAATGAAGCCTCCCCACCTGCCTATACCTTCCACCACAATTGCCATGAAGATTGACGCAATGGCAGTGTGGCACTTATCACCAGATCACACCTTGGCCTGACCCCCTACTCCTCTGGCACTTTTTCCTACTTTCAGCATCTCCTGTTGCTCCA
The DNA here is from genome assembly GCF_036365525.1 of Heterodontus francisci. NCBI lineage: Eukaryota > Metazoa > Chordata > Chondrichthyes > Heterodontiformes > Heterodontidae > Heterodontus > Heterodontus francisci. The sequence goes on along the minus strand of NC_090410.1, from coordinate 24,034,067 downwards.
CTCCTCTCACCTCTCAATCAAAATCCTCGTTCACGACCGTCCTCCAAGAACGATGAAAATATTCTCACTGAGATATCTTCATTGCTTTGCTCCCTCAGCCTCTGCACTTAATGACTTCTCATCCTCAGTGATTTCAACCTCCATCTCAACTCATCATTCTCTCCCTCCTCTGAGTCTATTGCCCTCCAATTTTCCTTAAATGTCTCCCACCATGTAAAATTCCCAAAATATCTTCACGGCAACAACCTTGACCATGTTATCTCATGTGATCTTACTTCAATCACAGCTAAGGCCATCTCTGATCACTTCCTTGTCTCACTCTCCACCCGCATCCCCCTTCCACTCCATAACTCTACTTCCTTCTATATCCGCCCCTGGAAAAAGGACCATCCCCCAATTCAATTACAACTGCACTGTCTAGCCTTTGGCCCTCCATTTTCCACAACATTTCCGCAGTTACTGATTTGCTGGACTGCACCCTCACACCAATTTTTGAAGCCCTTGACCCAAATAAATCCATTGCTCTCTCTTACTCTGGTCATTTCCCCTGCTTCAGCCTTCAACTCAGCTCCCATAAGTCCAAGGGATGCAGAATTGAAAAGATATGACAGACAACTTGTTTAGCAACACCGCTAGATCACATAAAGCTCTATTGGGTCTTGTTCTCATCTGCTGTAACTGCTCACTATTCCTCAATCATCCTGCAATGAGAGGACAGCCCCCGCCTTCTTTAATCTACTTCACACCATCTTCTTAACCTTCACTCCCCTGTATCTCACCCTTACCTCTAACAATAAGTGTGAGGACCTCATGGATTTCTTTGTCACTAAGATGAGACTAAGATGCCACTTCTCTTCCTTCCCCTAGCCCACAGGACCAATCCTGGTCTAAAGATCCCCCCTCCACCCTAACTCTGAACTCACATCTTTCTCTAGTTTCTCTCCTATCTTCCCTCATGCCCTCTCCGAGCTCATGTTGTCCACAAGAACCAACTCATTTTCTTCAAAACTATGCCCACGAAGCTGCTTCCTTCCTGGTCCCCATGTTAGCTGACATCGTTAATGATTCTCTGTCTTCAGGTTTTGTCCTTCTCTCCTTTAAATCTGCTGCCATCACCCCTCTCCTTAAAAATAACAACCCCACCATCCTTGCAAACTCCCAAATCCTTGCCAGTCTTTCCTGGAACTCCATGTTTGAATCCCTCCAATCAGGTTTTCTCTTTTGCCACAGTAACAAAATGGTCATTATCAATGTCACAAATGACATCCCATGTGACTGTGACAATGGTAAACCATCCCTCCTCCATCCTTCTCAATCTCTCTGCACCCTTTGACAGATTTGAGTACAGAACGTACTCCTCCAATGTCTCTCCACTGTCATCCAGCTGGTTGGGACTGCATTTCCCCAGCTCCGTTCTTTTCTATCTAATTGTTGCCAAAGTATCACTTGCAATGGCTTCTCTTCCCACTCCCGCACCATTATCTATGGTTTCCCCCGAGGATATATCCTTGACCCCGTCTTATTTCTCATCTGCATGCTGCCCCTCAGTGACATCATCCGAAAGCACTCATTAGTTTTTACAAGTATGCTGATGACACCCAGCTGTAACTGACCACCACCTCTCAACTCCTCCGCTGTCTCTATATTGTCAGACCTCTTGACCGACATCCAGTCCTGGATGAACAGAAATACCTTTGAATTAAATACTCGGAAGATTGAAGTCATTGTCTTCAGTCCCCCGCTACAAACTCCGTTCCCTAGTTACTCTTCCTGGTAACCTTCTGCGTCTAATCCAGACTATTCACCATGTTTGACCCCAAGGTGAGCTTCTGACCTCCTATCTTCATCATCACTAACACTGCCTATTTCCACCTCCATAACATCACTCAACTTATCCCAGCCTCAGCTCATCTGCTGCTGAAATCTTCACTCATGTCTTTAGTAACTCCAGGCTTGACTACCAACACACTCCCATTGGTCTCACACATTCATCCCTCTATAAAATTCAGGTCATCCTAAACTATGCTGCCTATTTCATTACTCACATCACAATAGCATGAAGTTACATTACTGGTGGCACTGGCTCTGGACAAGTTTATGGGCATTTTTGAGCCAGAGACAGACTGTCAGCTATGTTTCACCAGTCGGTTCTCGATAGAGATAACAATTGCAGTAACCAAGGTATGAATTATATCCCCCAGTCTGGAAAGGGGAAAGTTCCAGTCCCTGGCATCAGGAACCAAATCACACTTAATGAATATCTTCAATATGGCAGTTATGTAACACAGCAACATAGTCACACAGTAACTGGTTATGGAAGGAGACAACCTTCAATATATCCAGTCCACACATCCACAGTATTCTGTTGCAACATTTCCAATCGCCTCAAATCCCATTTGCTCACAAGCAACTGTTTAGCTCCTTATTGAAACATATTGATTTTTCTTGTTATTCCAGTCATGTCTGCAATCTGTTTCTTATACTTAATACCCTTTTACTACAACAAATCCTCCTGCATTTTCTATTTTATTTTCCTAAAGTTGTAAGAATGGTCCCTTATGCTGAAGTTGTGCACATGACAGTAAAAGCTGAAAATCCTGATCGGCCATTGCTCACAAAATTATTTATTGCTGATTCATTATGGTATGACAAGTCTTATTGTGAAAAAGACACCCAGAAATGTGGTATTTCCAACAAAACAACAGATGGAAACTTGTTTCTCATCCTCTCCTGTTATTTCACATCCTGTCTCAAGACTGCCCTGGTGATCTCGTTCCACAATGTGGCTACATAAAGAAGTAAAGGAATGCAAATCAGACATGCTGCAGTTTTGGGAAAAACTATTGAACAGCATCAGCTAAATTGTGCCCTGACACATTAAACCGTAAAGCATCCTGACAATGAACAACATTAACTATTTCATTATTTCTAGTTGCAGTATTAATCTACAAGCTGTCTATAAGTGAAAAGAAGCCAACAAATGTAATCATATCAGATTAAAACAAATGCCAACCCTATGTATGTATGTTATCATGACCAAGGCGGGAGTAATGCACTGTTAATCCAGTCCCGCGACTCCATAGGTCACAGCATATCAAGAAAGTTTTCTACCTACCTAAGAATAGCAAAATTAGACACTCTATTTGTCTGCCACAAGAAAGGACATCAAACCAGGTGCAATGTCGGGTTGACCTGTCAGTTTTAGGCATTCTGAACTCCAGCTGCTTTGACTTGGTTCAATTAAGTTGTTTTCCAGCATGTATCGGATTTCTGCTTTTACTTGGGCCTGTTTGTCTGGATTTCAGTGGTAAGGATGCTGTTTTATCGGAACGGTTCCCCTACATCCACATCATGTGTAGCAAAGGTTGTACACCCTGGTTTATCCCTACGGAGTCTTTTAAATGCTGTGAGTAGCCTTGTTAAGTCTTCTCGTTTTTCTGCATCTGAGTACGAAAGCATGTTGTCCAATTTTCCTCGACATTCTGTATTAACAACCCGGATAGTAGGAGGTTCAATTTGAGTATTGCCTAGGCCTCATCCTCACTATTCCTTTCATTCTTATCTGTCCCTATTATCTGACATACTTGGACTGGCTTATCCTCCTCCCTGCAATAATCTTGCTTTAACATATTGATATGACACAGCCGATTCTTTTTCTGGTGATCTGGGGTGTCAATCAAGTATTTTACTATACCAACCCTTTGACCACTTTATATGAATCACTGAACCATGCTTTTAATGGCTCACCCTGTAAAGTTAATAATACGAATACTTCATCCCCTGGTTGAAAAGTTTGGCTCTTTGCCTTTTTGTCTGCCCATTTTTTCATCATGGTTTGGGAAGCATTCATGTGTTCCTGAGCCACATTGCAAGCTTTCGTGGGCCTTTCCCGGAACATGGATACAGAGTCTAGTACTGGAGATTCATTCCTTTGTTCTAAGAACCTGTCTTTGATGAATTTAGAGGACCTCTTATCTCATGTCCGTAAATCAATTCAAAAGAACTAAAACCTGTAGACTCATTCGATGAATCACTCGTGGCAAATAAAAGAAATTCTAGCCCTTTATCCCAATCATGGGGATATTCATGACAGTATGTCCTCATCATTGTTTTGAGAGTTTGATGGTACCTTTCTAAAGCTTCCTGTGTCTGGGTCATATGCTAAAGATTTTAACTGTTTGATATCAAAATTGCCCATGGCTTCTTGAAATATCTTAGACATAAAATTGGCACCTTGATCCGATTGAACTTCAAGTGGTAATCCATATCTTGTCAAAAAATTGGATTAACTTCTCTACTTCTACTTTAGCAGTAATTGTCCTCAAAAGAATGGCCTCTGGAAATCGAGTAGCCATATCCATGATAGTCAGTATATATTGATATTCCACTTTTGTTTTTGACTAGGGTCCTATGCAGTCCACCAACACCGAACTAAATGGTTCCTCAATAATTGGTATGGCAATTAGGGGTGCCGGTTTTGTGGTAGGTTGCAGTTTTCCCACCATTTGGCATGTATGGCATATCCTACAAAATTGCCTCATGTCCTTTGTAAGGCCTGGTCGATAATAATATTTATTTATAAATGATTTGGTCTTCCGGATCCCCTCTGTCCGACTAGATGAATGTCATGTGCTATCCTTAATAATTCTCAGTGATATTTAGGTGGTACCACTACCAGTCGAACAACCATCCAGTCTTCATCTGCAGATCTATGAAGCAGTCTGCATTTCCTCTTCAGAACCCCGTCTTCAACATAATAGCCTTCTGGAATTCCTTTTGCCTCAGCTTCTGTCAGAGCTGACTGTATGATTTTATGTAACTCTGGATCAGCTTGTTGTGCTGCAATTATAGAAGATTTGTTAAACATCTCATTTGGATTATCTAAACTTGTTCCTGTAATTGTTCTGTTCCTTTAACTTCACTTGGTTTCTCTGTGTCTACAGGAGAAACTGATACTTTTGCTCCAGCCAAATCATTCCTTATGAGTATGTCAATTCCCTTCACTGGAAAGCTAAGGACAACTCCGACAGTTATTGTCCCAGACGTGAGGTCACACTCTAAGTGCTGTCGTACAAAGGTATGGCTATATACTTCCCACGAATACCATTAACTAAGATTTTAGCATTCAGTGCACTCTCTAGTGGAAATGTTATACCTTTCCCCAGCAAAAGAGTTTGGGTTGCTCCTGTATCCCTAAGTATAACGATAGGTTTGCCTGCCTCACTTGAGGGATATGGAGTTACTTTTCTGTTAAACAAGAATTCCCTATAACCTACAGGTATCTTATTCTCAACCCCTACACTCACTTTGGTTTTTGTATCTGGTTTTACAGCTGCTGTCAGTACCACAGCCTGGTCTGCTGTACTCTCAGTCAGAGCCCCTTTCTCTGCATTAGCTTTGTGTGCACCAACAAGTCCCATGGCTTTACTTCAAAACTTCCAGAATTCTGAATGAAGATGTCCCACCTTGTGGCAATGGTAACACTTTGACTTGTGGATCTCACTTCGACCATCAGCACCTTCCTGTCTGGCCTGAGGAGGGGATCCAGGGGTGTTCCCAGCTGTTCCTTCTTCTCCCCAGCTACTCGCCTTCCTTTCACTCCCTCACTTTCTATCCTTCTCAGGTTTGTGGGTTAATGGACAAAGTGTTTTGGCTGATTCACAAGCTCAAAATCATCAGCAATTTCTGCTGCTTGTCTGGCTATTAAAACTTTCGGGTTCTCTACATGAGTTCTCAAGACTGGAGGGATTGAATTTTTAAACTCTTCCAAGAAAATCAATTCTCTATGATTCACATACGTGGCTTCCACCTTTACTGCCTGTATCCAATTGTCATGCAGATCCCCAACTGCCAGGCATGAGGTATATTAATTTTGTCATATGAACATTGATTTTAAACAGTTGCTGGAGCGAGGAAATGACTTGTTAAACAGATCAGCCAGGGCTGGAAACAAACATTCATCTACTAACAGACAGTGATTGTGGAGACAAAGCACCATTCCCTGACACATTCGACCCACAATGGGCTTTGATCTCCAGCCATTGAAAGTGAGGAAGCTCATATTCCAGGATGATTGCTGAGATGGCCGAATCCGCAAACAGACATGGTCAAACCAGCTGGTCACAGAACTAACCTGGTGGGCAACATGAGTTTTTTTTTGAATTGTACAGGCAGTTTGAGAGCAAGAGAGACTGTTTGCTACTGGATTGTAAAGACTTCTCCTGGCTGGCTCGCCACAGCCTCTCCTGTCTGCTTCCATCTCTTTCTCACAGAACTCCAAATCCACTGAAGACATGAACCACAAGAGAGGAGTCTCCTACATCGAACAAGCTTTAAGAAGAATACTGGACCCCAATGAAAAGCAAGACCTACTACAATCAAGGACTGTACAGTGAGCTCGAAGAACAGCAACCAAACCATCTTCAGATATTGCCTCAAACTTTTCCACTTTATTTCTTCTGCTCTTTTCTGTCTCTATCTGCATGTGTGTATCCGTAGGCGTTAAGCGAATTGCCGTGTACGAGAACAATGTTCTCCATCTGATAGTGATGGGACGGTCCCACCTTCGGGGTTACGATGGGAATCATTAGGACCATTCCTATCCCTATAGCATGTCCGCCCTTGCAATCTGGGAGCACAGGGTTAAGCCCCCTTGTTAAGCCCTTCAGGGTACAATTATCCAGCATTTCATGAATCCTGCTAATTGGGCTAATCGGGTGCTGTTAACCCAATCGGGTAGCTCCCCCCTTTGGATCTGAACGAGATTGTGTCTTATCTGACCCACCATCCACAGCCTGTATGCGTGGTACAACTGGCCTTGTCTCAGTTTTCCGGTGTGCTCCCATTCTCTGTCCATTAAATGATTGATCATCTTAGCATGTGCCTCTATCACCACTACCCCATCTAACTGTATATCCACTGTCTGCTGCCCCAGACTGGCTTGGTCTTTTCAGCTTGAATTATGAGCTCCTTTATAACCCTCCGGAGTCATTCCACATTCTTGTTTACCCCTTGTATATCTAAATGATTAAAGAAGTCCCAGTATTGATCCCTGTTACTACGTCATTTAATATTTCTCTCTTGTATTTATGAAATGGGTTATGCCCCATTAACCTAGTGGCCCCTGTGACATCAGCAACTTGACATATCACAGCATCAGTTAACATATTATACATAGTCTTTGCCTGCTCTGAACACTGCTCCAGCATCCGGGTGCCTGAGACCTTGATCAGCAAAGACACAATTTCATGCTTAACATTATCGTACAAAATCTCTCCCTCATTCAACAGGACTATTCCATTGTTGGGTGCTTTTGCTATAAGAACAAAGAACAGTACAGCACAGGAACAGACCATTCAGCCCTCCAAGCCTGCGCCGATCATGATGCCTGCCTAAACTAAAACCTTCTGCACTTCCAGGGTCCATATCCTTCCATTCCCATCCTAGTCATGTATTTGTCAAGATGCCTCTTAAATGTCGCTATCGCATCTGCTTCCACCACCTCCCCTGGCAGCAAGTTCCAGATATTCACCACCCTCTGTGTAAAAAACTTGCCTCGCACATCCCCTCTAAACTTTGCCCCTCACACCTTAAACCTATGTCCCCTAGAAACTGACACTTCCACCCTGGGAAAAAGCTTCTGACTATCCACTCTGTCCATGCCATTCATAACTTTATAAACCTCGATCAGGTCGCCCCTCCACCTCTGTCGTTCCAGTGAAAACAATCTGAGTTTATCCAACCTCCACTCACAGCCAATACCCTCTAGACCAGGCAACATCCTGGTAAACCTCTTCTGTACCCTCTCCAAAGCCCCCACATCCTTCTGGTAGTGTGGCGACCAGAATTGTACGCAATATTCCAAGTGTGGCCTAACTAGGTTTCTGTACAGCTGCAGCATGACTTGCCAATTTTTATACGCTATCCCCCGACTGATGAAGACAAGCATGCTGTTTGCCTTCTTGACTACCTTATCCACCTGCGTTGCCACTTTCAGTGATCTGTGGATCTGTACGCCCAGATCTCTCTGCCTGTCAATACTCCTAAGGGTTCTACCATTTACTGTATACTTCCCACCTGTATTAGACCTTCCCAAATGCATTACCTCACACTTGTCCGGATTAAACTCCGTCTGACATTTCCCCGCCCAAGTTTCCAACCGACCTATATCCTGCTGTATGCTTTAACAATCCTCATAACTCTCCACAACTTCACCAACCTTTGTGTCATCTGCAAACGCTAATCAGACCAGCTACATTTTCCTCCAAATCATTTATATATACTACAAAGAGCAAAGGTTCCAGCACTGATCCCTGCCGAACACCACTAGTCACAGCCCTCCACTCAGAAAAGCACCCTTCCACTGCTACCCTCTGTCTTCTATGACCAAGTCAGTTCTGTATCCATCTTGCCAGCTCACCTCTGATCCTGTGTGACTTCATCTTTTGTACCAGCCTGCTATGAGGGACCTTGTCAAAGGCTTTACTGAAGTCCATGTAGACAACATCCACTGCCTTTCCTTCATCAATCATCTTTATCACTTCCTCAAAAAACTCAATCAAGTTAGTGAGACACGACCTCCCCTTCAGAAAACCATGCTGCCTCTCGCTAATAAGTCCATTTGTTTCCAAATGGGAATAAAACCTGTCCCGAAGAATCCTCTCCAATAATTTCCCTACCACTGGCGTATGGCTCACCAGCCTGTAATTTCCTGGATTATCCTTGCTACCCCTTCTTAAACGAAGGAACAACATTGGCTATTCACCAGTCCTCTGGGACCTCAACTGTAGCCAATAAGGTTGCAAAGAATTCTGTCAAGGCCCCAGCAATTTCCTCCCTTGCCGAGACATTTAAGTTCTTTAGGGGTTGTGGACAGTGTTAAAGGGCGAGGTGTTGTCGGATCAGGGGGAAAACATATGTACAATGATAAGGCTGGTGTTACCCTGGGCTCGATGTATCCACACACATCCATATTCCCTTCAACTTTCCTTATTGTCCGTTGCCCAGTGGGAGGGGCACAAACAATTCCAAAGACACAGCACTCAGTCACCCCTCCCCCTTTCTGTCTGGTCACGCAGTTAGCACGGTCATCCATGGAGCACGGTACACATACTACATCTTTGCCCGGATTCACTATAAGCCATGCATTCAAGTAGGTTCGGTCCCTATTTTGATCTTTACTTGCCAGTATACACTTCCCATCCAACATGTTGTGCAATGCCCCATAGTTCAGATAGTCCATATTAATATTAATCCATTGTACATTCGTCACTTGGTCATTGTTCTTCCTCTCCGGTCGTTCTCCCAAGCCTCTGGATATTAGCATCAGGCCCCACAGACACTGTAGTCCATTCCTTCCCATTCTCCACTCGTGGTTATATCTGTCATTTAAACACACCGTCCTGGTAGTCACCAGGTGTTAGTACTTGTCCATGTTGTGAGTGTCCCCTCACGACATATACATGTCTACCTGTGGGACAGAACACATCCTGTGGAATCCAGGAGTTATTTTATATTCTTATCATCTCTACTCTTTTGAAATTATCTATTTGGTCCCATTGTGCTTGGGCTTCTTTTCCCACAATCCTTGCCCAGTTAGTAGCCCATCTAATAATAATCCAAATGCCTATCAACACTACCATTATTCCCAGCCCCCTGAATAGTCCATTCTCAAGTGTATTCTTCCATTCCCAGTATCTCTTTGCATAACAGGTGGTGGTCAGTGTATATGTTATTTCGGGGTCTGTCACTTGCTGTTGTCTTTATATACCTTCAGTTGGGACCAATGTTTCTATCGGCCCTTCCCTTTCATATCTATACATGTGCATGTGTCACTGGTCATGATTATGTCATCGGGCCCTATCCACCATGGGGCAAATCCTATTCTTTCCGGGGTAACCTATACAAAGACTTGATCATCTGCGATGTGGGTTTGTGAGGGTTTGGGTCCCCCTTTGACTCCAGATCTCTTATTGCTTGTTGGTCCCTTGCCTCCTGATGTAGATTCCGCAATTGCTGGTCTAGTTTTTTTTTTAGAGATACAGCACTGAAACAGGCCCTTGGGCCCACCGAGTCTGTGCTGACCAACAACCACCCATTTATACTAACCCTACACTAACCCCATATTCTCTACCACATCCCCACCATTCTCCTACCACCTACCTACACTAGGGGCAATTTACAATGGCCAATTTACCTATCAACCTGCAAGTCTTTTGGAGGTGGGAGTATCGAACCTGGGTCGCTGGAGCTGTGAGGCTGCGGTGCTAACCACTGCGCCACTGTGCTGCCCTAGTTGGGCCACATACTGCCTCATCTTATCCCTGTGGGATCCCATCTCAGCTCCCCCTACTATAATACTTTCAGGGAGCCTCATAGCTCTTCCTGTCATCAATTCAAAAGAAGTCAGGCCTGTTGTTCGGTTTGGGGTGGCCCTTAGTCTCATCAAAATGCCTGGGAGTAAGTCTACTCAGCCTTTTCCTGTCTCAGCTATCACCTTGGATATGGCGGTTTTGAGGATCCTATTCATTCGTTCCACCATTCCCGAACTCTGGGGGTGATATGGGATGTGGAATCGTTGTCGTATTCCCAGGAGGCCACAGGCCTTCTTCATAATACTTCCTGTGAAATGGGTCCCTTGATCTGAATCGATCTGTAGAGGCAACCCCCCATCTAGGGATAATGTCAAAGGCTAGAATGTGGGCCACGGTGTGTGCACTGCAGTCCCTGGTCGGGAATGCTTTGACCCACTGGGTAAACTGATCTATGATCACCAGGAAGTATTTCTTTCCCCAGCTGTTGGGCAGGGGTCTGGTGAAGTCTATCTGAATGTTCTCCCAGGGTCCCTTGGGACGTGGCTGATGTGCCATTTGGACCTTTATTGATTTACCTGGGTTGTGCTGTGCACAAATAATACATCGTTGGCAGTGCTTGGCCACATACCTGCCAATTCTGGACAACCACCAATCTCAGAGGAGGCGGCCAAGCATACTGTCTCACCCATTGTGATCTGGTTCATGGTACAGTTTCAGGAGGGACTTTCGTATACACTCTGGTGTAACAACTAATGATCCCTTTCTCCACACCCCATCATCGTTCTGGCTTGCCCCTTCCTGTTCCCATTTCTTTCTTTCATCTACAATTGCTTCTGCCTGCACTTTCTGTATATTCATCTCCTCTGGCCCCATCGCTGCTCCTTGGCCAATTGTTGGGACCACGTTTTCTGCTGCTTCTTTTGCGTCTGCGTCCGCTAACATGTACCCGTGCCGCACCTCCGTTTCTATCTCTCTGTGTGCTTTTATTTTAATAACGTTGCTTCCGCGGGGTCTTGGCTGCCTCCACTAGTTCCTGAATTATGTTTGTGTGTTTTATATGCCCTCCTCCTGAAGTAACAGCCCCGTCTGCTCCATGCTCCATATAGTCATGTACTACACCGAAAGCGTATCGAGTGTCTGTGTATATGTTAACCCTCCTCTCCTTTACTCATCACAGGCCTTCTGTGAGTGCTATTAGTTCTGCCACTTGGGCTGAGAAAGTCCCCTCCAGCCCTCCCTTTAAAACTGTTTTCCCAGTCTGGTCCACTCTGACCCACCCCGTCCGGAACTGTCCATTGATAAATCGTCTAGACCCGTCTCCATATAAAATTCAATTTGAATTGTCCAGGGGCTCATCCAAGATCCCTTCTGTTGCTTCCTGATCAATTTCTGTCTGACAATGGTGTGACTCTCCCTCGATAATCAGATTCTCTGAGGGGTTGTATTTGATATTCTGTATGATTCGAATTGACTTATCTTTTGGTAATAGCACTGCTTCCCACGTGGCTCTCCGAGAGTCTGATACTGTTTTTAACCTTCCTGTGTTGAGGAATTCCACAAAGGAATGCCGCGTATGTCACACTATCTGTCCGGACATGGTGACGGGCTCACTATCTTTCACTGCCCAGGCTGCACAGTCTAGCACGGCAATGCACCGATGGAGTCCCCGGACCACCGGGAATTCCTGTGTGGAGTAATTGGCTTTAGGTCGCTTGCCTCCCCCCGACTCTTGGGCTACTCCTGCGTTATAAAAATCCCCGTCGATGTTGTAATATATATGGAATGGTTTTGACATGTCCTGTAGTTTAATGGCCGGTGCGGTCATGAGACTTGCTTTTAATTCTGAGTGCGCTTTCTCTTGCTCTGACCCCCATTCTACCTTTCCTCACACTGGCTTTCCCCCTTTGACTAACATTTGAATGGGTTCCGCGGTGGCCACAAATTGGGGAATAAAATTACAGCAATAGTTAAATAATCCCATGACCTTCCTGACCCCCCCATTAACGGTGATTGGGCGGGGCATGTCTGCCTTAGCAGCTTTCCTGTCTTGGGGCAAAGTCTTACTATTCTGGCTTATGTCATGCTCTAGATATTAAACCGTTCTCCGTCCCACCTGAGCTTTCCTGGGGTTAGCCTTAAATCCTGCCTCTTCCAAAGTCTGGAGGACCACTGATAGTGCCCCCAGGTGTCCCCTTTCGGATTCAGATGCTATTAAAATGTCGTCCACGTATTGGAGGATTGCAATCCCATACGCGGTCACGTTGCATGCCTCCAGCTGCCCACTCATTATTCGGTGGAAAATGTTGGGGCTGTTGTGGAAACCCTGGGGCAAACTTGTCCATCTATATTGCTTCCCTTTGGCAGCAAATGCGAATCTATCCTGTGACCTGGAATCGAGTGGTATTGGCCAAAACCCATTCACTATATCCAATACTGTAAAGATTTTATGTTCTGGTTTTAATCCGTTAAAATTCGTAGCAGGACTAGCCACTATAGGGTGTTCCTTGGGGATGACCTTATTTAGTTCAGTATAGTCGATGGCCGTACACCAGTCGCTAAGGGTAAGCATGCAGGTACAAAAGGCAAATGGTATGTTGGCCTTTGTGGCAAGAGGATTCGGGTACAGGAGCAGGGATGTCTTGCTGCAATTATACAGGGCCTTGGTGAGGCCACACCTGGAATATTGTGTGGCGTTTTGGTCTCCTTATCTGAGGAAGGATGTTCTTGCTATAGAGGGAGTGCAGCGAAGGATTACATAGAACATAGAACAGTACAGCACAGTACAGGCCCTTCGGCCCACCATGTTGTGCCGACCCTTTAACCTACTCTAAGATCAAACTACCTACATACCCTTCATTCTACTATCATCCATGTACCTATCCAAGAGTCGCTTAAATGTCCCTAATGTATCTGCTTCTACTACCACCGCTGGCAGTGCATTCCACGCACCCACCACTCTCTGTGCAAAGAACCTACCTCTGACATCTCCCCTAAACCTTCCTCCAATCACCTTAAAATTATGCCCCTGGTGATAGCCCTTTCTGCCCTGGGAAAAAGTCTCTGGCTATCCACTCTATCTATGCCTCTCATCATCTTGTACACCTCTATCAAGTCACCTCTCATCCTTCTTCGCTCCAATGAGAAAAGCCCTAGCTCACTCAACCTTTCTTCATAAGACATGCCCTCTAGCCCAGGCAGCATCCTGGTAAATCTCCTCTGCACCCTCTCTAAAGCTTCCACATCCTTCCTATAATGAGGCGACCAGAACTGAACACAATATTCCAAGTGTGGTCTAACCAGGGGTTTATAGAGCTGCAGCATAACCTCGTGGCTCAAACTCAATCACCCTGTTAATTAAAGCCAACATCCCATACGCCTTCTTAACAACCCTATCAACTTGGGTGGCAACTTTGAGGAATCTATGGACGTGGACCCCAAGATCCTTCTGTTCCTCCACACAGCCAAGAATCCTGTCTTTAAGCCTGGATTCTGCATTCAAATTCGACCTTCCAAAATGAATCACTTCACACTTTTACAGGTTGCACTCCATCTGCCACTTCTCAGCCCAGCTCTGCATCCTGTCAATGTCCCGTTGCAACCTACAACAGCCCTCCACACTATCCACAACTCCAGCAACCTTTGTGTCATCGGCAAACTTACTAACCCAGCCTTCCACTTCCTCATCCAAGTCATTTATAAAAATCACAAAGAGCAGAGGTCCCAGAACAGATCCCTGTGGAACACCACTGGTCACCGAGCTCCAGGCTGAATACTTTCCATCTACTACCACCCTCTGTCTTCTATGGGCCAGCTAATTCTGTAAACAATCAGCCAAATTTCCCTGTATCCCATGCCTCCTTACTTTCTGAATGAGCCTGCCATGGGGAACCTTAACAAACGCCTTGCTAAAATCCATATACACCACATCCACTGCTCTTCCTTCATCAATGTGTTTTGTCACATCCTCAAAGAATTCAATAAGGCTTGTGAGGCATGACCTGCCCCTCAGAAAGCCATGCTGACTATCGCTAATCAATCCAGACTGAATCCTGGGATGGCGGGACTGACATGTGAGGAAAGATTGAGTCGCTTCGGATTATATTTGCTGGAGTTCAGAAGAGTGAGGGGGGATCTCATAGAAACCTATAAAATTCTAACAGGACTTGACAGGGTAAATGCAGGAAAGATGTTTCTAATGGTGGGAGAGTACAGAACCAGGGGTCATAGTCTAAGGATACGGGGTAAACCTTTCAGGACTGAGATGAGGAGAAATTTCTTCACCCAGAGAGTGGTGAACCTGTGGAATTCGTTACCACAGAAAGCAGTTGAGGCCAAAACATTGTATGTTTTCAAGAAGGAGTTAAATATAGCTCTTGGGTCGAAAGGGATCAAAGGGTATTTGGTGAAAATGAGAACAGGCTACTGAGTTTGATGATCAGCCATGATCATAATGAATGGCGGAGCAGGCTCGAAGGGCCGAATGGCCTACTCCTGCTCCAATTTTCTATGTTTCTATGTTTCTAGGTAATTAAGTGTGTCTTTATTACTTTATGTATTGGCTGTCATGTTAAATTTAAAAAACTTGTGTCATATTTACCTTGGCAATGTTACAAATAACCATCTTGATTTGTCTATGCTTTGGTTATCAGGCCCAATTAGCCAAGTACATGTCAATAAATTCCCCTGAGTATTGTTTTCAAATCCAATCTAACAATTTACTGTAACAATATAACCTGTGTCATACTTATCAAGGTCAATATAACAATTCAGTGTTGATTCATTCCTCATTACAATCATTAACAGGTCCAACTGAACAATTAACTGTCACTTCACTAACCTGTGTCATAGCTGTCAAGCCCAATTAAAGAATTGACCAACTTTATTCCCCTATATAATAATTATCATGTCCAATTTAATAATTAACTACAACTTTATTCCCTGTGCATTGGTTATCATGACCAATTTAACCATTAAATGTAGTTTTATAGTCTGTGTACCAGTTTTCAAGCCCAATTTAACAATTAACTGTAACAATATTCCCCTTTGTCTGCATCATCATCTCCAATTTAACAACTAACTGTAGTTTTCTACCTCATACGCTCGTTTTCAAGAACAATTTAGCAATTAACTACTTTTATGAGCCAGTGTATTCATTACATTCATTTGACCAATTAAGTGCAAATTTATTATCCTGTGCATTTTTCTCAAGCTTAATTTAATAAGTAACTGTAACTGCATAGCCTACGTATTGTGTATCAAGTCCAATACAACAAGTAACTGTAAATTTACACCTTGTGTATAAAAAATTAGCTTCAAAACCATACCCTTGTGAATTAAGTATTGTGTACAATTTAGCAATTAACTGTACCTTTGTACCCTGTGCACTTGATATTACAAACAATCTGAAAATTAATATTAATAGCACTGTATTAGTCATCAACCACAACATAAGAATTAATTTAACTTTATTATTCTGTGGATTAGCTGTAACCTTATATCCTCAGTAATGGCGATAAAACCCAAATTAATACTCAGCTGGAACATTATACATGTGTACTAGTTATCATGTCCAACTGAATGGATCGGCGCAGGCTTGGAGGGCCGAAGGGCCTGTTCCTGTACTGTAATTTTCTTTGTTCTTTGTTCTAACTGGAACATTATTCACCTGCTTATTGCTATCAAGTCCAATACAACAATTAATTGTCAATGTATACTCTGAATATTCATTATCGAGCCAAATGTATCAATTAGGGCTGGATTTTATTCCACCGGGTCCTTGGCAGAGGGTCAGGAGGCAGGGAGCCAATTAACTGCCTGCCATTGGGGATGCCGTCCCTTTAAGGGACGAGTGCCCGCCTCCAGAGCTGCTGGCCAATTGGAAGGCCGGCAGCTCTGCAGTACTGGCAGCGTCACTGGGAGCAGAGGCCACTGCCAGTACTGTAGGAGCCCATGCAGCAACGAAGACAGGAGGAGACTCCAGGACAGGTAAGTGGGGTGAGGGTTGCCGGGCCCATTCAGACAGGCCCCGGCGACTGTGTGTGGTTAGTGAGGCTGGGGTGGGGTCTTCCTGATGGGGTGGCCATTACCACTGGCAGGCTTTCCAGGGACTCTGGTTTACCCCCAAAGGAGGGACTCCTCCCCCAACCCCACTAGGATGCTTTAACTGGTGGCATCCCCATGCAGTGGAAGTCCCCTCTGCCTTCAATAAAATTGAAGAGGAGGTGAGAAGAGGCCCTTAAGTGGCCATTAATTGGCCATTAAAGGGCCTCAATTGGCCTGGGCAGAAAGATCGCCAGGCAACATCAGGAACAGCGTCCCCTGCTGCTTTATTTGCCCCACCACCTCTGTACCCATCTCCAAGGTCAGAATAAACCCTGCCCTTAGATGTAACATTTTACTCTGCATACCTGTTATCTTTTCCAACACAACAATTAGCTGTAACTTTATTCTCCTGTGTATTGACTTCATGTCCAATTAAACAATTAACTGTAACTTCATCCTCGGTGTATTGATAATCAAACCCAGTTAAAGAATTATTTGAAAATATATACACGGTGTATTAGTGATCAAGGCGAATTTAACAATTTTAACAAATTAATTAATGAAATATTGTGCACTTGTTGTCATGTCAATTTTAATAATTAACTGGAAATGGACTGCCCTCCATATTGGGTATTAAGCCCACTTTAACAATGAACTGTAATAATGCTTGTCATGGCAATGTAATTATTAACTGTAACTTTATTTCCCAGTGCATTGGTAATCAGGCCCAATTAGCCAATTAAATATCAATATTTTATCCTCCATATAGTTTTCAAATTCAATATAACAATTTAATGTAACAATATAAACTGTGTTTTAGTTATCAAGACTAATATAGCAACTAAATTCAACACTGTATTAATTATCAAGGGAAATTAAACAATTAAGTGCAGATTTTTACCCTTATGTATTGATTATTAGGTCAATGGCACAACTAACTGTGACATTGCTATGCCTTTGTAATGGCTATCAAGCCCAATTTAACAATTAACTGTAACTTTATTGCATAAAAATATAAGAAATAGGAGCAGGAATAGCCACTTAAGCCTGCTGGGCCATTCAATAAGATCATGGCTGATCAGATCAAGGCCTTAACTCCAATTTTCTGACTGTTCCCCATAATCCTTGACTCCAGTATAGTTCAAATATTTGTCGATCTCAGCCTTGAATATATTCAATGACTCAGCCTCCACTGTTCTCTGGAGTACAGAATTCCAAAGATTCATCACCCTCTGAGAGGAGAGGTTCCTCTTCATTTTTGTCTTAAAAAGGAGACCTGTTATTCTGAAACTGTGCCCCCCAGTTCTCGATACCCCCATGAGGGGAAACAACCTGTCAGCATCTATCATGTCAAGCCCCCTCAGAATCTTATGTTTCAACAAAATCACCTCTCATTCATTTAAACTCCAATGAGTATAGGCCCAACCTGCTCAACCTTTCCTCATAAGAAAGCCCATTTATCCCAGGAATTAACCTAGTAAACCTTCCCTAAACTGCCTCCAGTGCAAGTATATCCCTCCTTAAATAAGGAGACCAACACTGTATGCCATACTTTAAATGAGGTCTCAGCCATGCCCTGTGCAGTTGTTGCAAGACTTCCCAGCTTTTATACTCCATCCCCCTTGTCATCAAGGCCAACATTCCATTCCTTCCTAATTACTTGCCTTACCTGCAAGCTAACACTTTGGGCTGGAATTTAAAGGCTCTCTGACACGGAGAATGGTGATAGAGGGGGGAATGAAGATTGCAACAGATGAGGACTGCCACCGACCCCGGCAGGGTCTGTACCAATCTCAGCGGTGGCGGTGAGGCCTCGTGGCAACTCCCCTGCTGCTCGGCGATGGACCCGCATTAAAATATGCAAATAGTACTTACCTTTCATTAACATTCCAGTTGCAGTGATTCTGAGGGCAGGTTCCGATCTTCATTCCGGCCTGCAATGCCGTGCCTTCGAATCCCTGTTCGGGGAAACGAGGCGTGACTCCTGTGGGGAGGGGGGAGGAGGAACATTTCTCAATGTGGGAGAGGGTCAAACTCCTCGGATTGGTTGGGGGAGTGATGGGAAGGGGTAAAGGACAAAGGTTCTGAACTTTGGAGTGGGGGTGGGGGGAAGGTCATATTTTCACAGCAGGTATTCTGGGGGGGAAGGGCAGGAATGATGTGTAATGCCATTGGGGGTGTGGCAGACGGCATGAAAAGATGTTTTTATTCATTTCTATGATCTGTAATATAACTGGCCCTTTAAAAATTTAAATTGTGATTTAGGGCCCTTTAAAAATGGTGCCGGTGCCTGAGCATTGGCGCCGGACGCCGTTGCCAGGGACGGCTTGCCCGCACCCTCCACGTCATGGGGGATGGGGGTGGCTGTCCCTGCCATGCAAATCAGCCACCGCGTTTGGAATTGTGGCATTCTGCAAGATGTGTCCCGTGTTTGCAGGCTGCAAATTTTTCCGTCCGCTACCTATCTCGGTGGCGGGCTTTTAAAATGCAGCCCTTTGTGTTTCATGTTCATGGACACCCAGATCCCTTTGTACAGGAGCATTCTGTAATCACTTTACACTTAAATCATGTTTTTCTTTTCTATTCTTCCGACCAAAATGGAGAACTTCACATTTTATTCCATCTGCCACATTTTTGCCCTCTCACTCAACCTCTCTCTATCCCTTTGCAGACTCTTTGTATCCTCCTCACAACTTGCTTTCCCACCTATCTTTGTATTGTCAGCAAATTTAGCTGCAGTACACTTAGTCCCTTCATCCAAGTCATTAATATAGATTGTAAATAGTTGAGGCCCCAGCACTGATCCCTGTGGCACACTACTAGTTACAGTTTGACAACCCAAAAAAGGCCCATTTATCCCGACTCTCTGTTTCCTATTAATTATCCCATCCTCTGAGCGTGCTAATATATTAGCCGAACTCACTGTGGCACCTTATCAAATGCCTTTTGGAAATCCCAATACATTACATCTACTGGTTCCCCTTTCTTCATCCTGTTTGTTACATCCTGAAAGAACTCTAATAAATTTGTCAAACATGATTTTCCTGTCACAGAACCATGTTGACATTGACTAATTGCATAATGATTTTCTAAATGTCCTGCTACCACATCCTTAATAATAGATTCCTGCATTTTCCCAATGACAGATGTTAAGCTACAGACTGATGGTCACAGACCTGAAACATTAATTCTGCTTTTCTCTCCACAGATACTGCCAGACCTGCTGCGTATTTCCAGCACTTTCTGCTTTTATTACAGATGTTTGTCTAACTGGTTTATAGGCCAGAATTTAACATTGAGGCAGTGGCCCTGCCCACCAGCTGAAATATTGGGGGAGAACCTGCCGCCCCAGGCCTGGAGGCCATGCTGCTATTTTACATGGGCCCAGGCCCTGAATTGACTTCAGTCAGGACTTCTGCCCCTCTGAGATACCAAGTCCCGCCTCCAAAAGCTGCCAACCAAATAAAGAGCCAGCAGCTGTTCAGGCCAAGCAGCGCCACAGGGACTGGTGGTCACTGCTGGGACTGCACTCAGCGAGAGGCGACACAATGGATGACGGGCTGGGATTAGGTAATTGGGGTTGGGGCTCGCTTGGGACAATCGCTAGGCCCCAGCAAGTTGGGGGGAAGTGAGTCAGAGAGCAGGGCAAAGGGGTTAGTTTTAGCAGGAGCAGCCCATGCTGCTGGCAGGGCTAATGTGGGGCCTAATCAGGAGGGTCCCCCAGCCTGCAAGGAGTCCGGCAGGTATTACTGGACGGCCTCCTCACATGCTAAAATGCCCATCTGCTACTGGTAAAATACCAGTGATGGCGGGAGGAGGCCCTTAAGTGGCCACTTAAGGGACTCAATTGGCCTTGTGCGGGCGGGCCATTTGCCACCTTTTCTGCCATTGGTAAATAGCAGCAGGTGATGGTAGGTAATGCACCCCCTCCTTCTCGCTCACACCTGTGTGGATGCATCAGATTCCAGCCATAGTTTCCCGCTTTCTGTCTTTCCTTTCTTGAACATGGGTGTGACATTTGTGGTTTTCCGATCCACAGGGATCTTTGCAGAATTCAGGGATTTTTGAGACATGGCTGCATTATGGTCAGGACTGGGAGCTAAATATACACAACATCTGCAGGAAAGATAGGGAAAATGGTCGAGGGGGAAGAATAGCCTTATTGATGAAGGATGATATCACTTCAATGATAAGAGGGGATATAATGAAGGGTAAGCAGGCAGTGCAGAATTTGTGCATGGAATTAAGAAATAGAAAATGATTAAAGATTAGTGGGAGTTGTGTACAGATCCCTGGAAGTATCTGTGGAATGGTAGCTTGTAAATGCAGAGATTAGACAAGCATGTAGCAAAGGCAGAGTGGGTTTAATGGAAGATTTGAACTTTCATTTGATTGGAATAAACAGACTAGCACGTGTCAGAAAGAGACAAATTCGTTCAGTGTGTCTGGGATTGTTTTCTGCAACAACCCATCCGAGAACCAACAAGGGGCAGAGCATATTAGATTTAGTAATGAGAAATGAACCTGAATTAGTTAAGAGCCGATTGATGTGTGAACATTTATCTTATAATGATCATAATATGATTAAGTTCAACGTAGTGTTTGAAAGGAAGAAATGTAAAACTAAGATTTTAGATTTCGGTAAGGCTGACTTTAATGGGATGAGACAGAGACTGTCCACAGGAAACTGGGCAAATCTGTTAATGGGTAAAATGACAGAATATCACTGGGAGGTGTTCAAAAAGAATTTAATATGATATAGAACCAGTTTGTACCCCTAAAAAGTGAGATCTCTCCTTGTCAGAAAACAATGACCAGCCATGGACAACTAAAGATGTAAGGGACAACATTAAAGTTAATGAAAAGACACACAAATATGCAAAAGAAAAGCACAGATGCTGGCGATTGGTAAAGATGCAAAAACAGCAAAGGGTGACAATACAGATAGCAAGAGCTACAAAAAGAGAGTATGAAAAAGAAACTTGCATGGGATATCAAAATCAACAGAATTTTGTTTACAGTTAAATTCGGGAAAAGAGGGTGTTCAGGAGCAATGTGGATTCTTTGAAAACTGAGAATGGTAATATTGTCAATGAAACTAAGGAAATGGCAGACACGTTGAAAAATAACTTTGCGTCAGTATTTACAATAGAGGCAGAGGTCAGCATGCGTGACATAGCAAGGAAATTGGTATTGAATCAGGGACAGTGTTTCACCAAAATTTACTGCAGCAAAATAACAGAAATTAAGAAAATAATGACACTAAAGAGTGACAAATCCCCAGAATCAGATGGTTTGCATCCCAGGATTTTCCAGGAAGTAGGTGAGAATATTTCAGATGACCAAATTATAATCTTTCAAAGTTCTCTCAACTTGGGAACCATTCCTTTAGGAAAGTTGATGGTGTGTGAGCTTTTGTTGCAAAGGGATTGGAGTATAAGAGTGAAGAAGTCTTACTACTTTGCTGAGACTACACCTGGAGTACAGTTTTGGGCTCCTTACCTAAGGAAGGTTACGCTTGGACTAGTGGGAGAACAACAAAGACTGGTTCCTGGGATAAGGGCATTATTCTATGAGGAGAGATTGAGTAGACTATGCCTATATTCTCAAGAGTTTCGAAGAATGAGATGTGATCTAATTGAAACACATCAAACTTTGAAGGAGATTGACAGGTTAGATGCTGAGAAAATGTTTCCTGTAGCTGGGGATTTTAGAACATGGGTCACAGTCTCAGATTAAGGAGTTGTTCATTTGGGACTAAGATGAGGAGAAATTTCGACTCTCACACTTATGAATCTTAGGAATTTTCTACCGCAGAATGCTGTGAATGCCCTGTGCTTGAGTATATTCAAGAGGGAAATCATTAGATTTTTGGGTACTAAGGGAATTAAGGATGTCAGGATCAGACAGGAAGGTGTAATTTAGTTTGAAGATCAGCCATGGTTGTATTGAATGACAGAATAGGCTCGAGGGGCTGAATGGTCTACTCATTGTATTTCTTATGCTGTTATGTTGATTTGAAAATTGTGCATGTCACTCTACTGGTTAAGAAAGGTGAGAGAGGAAAAAGAGGGAATTATAGACTGGTTAATCTAACATTTGTTGTCAGGAAATTACTAGAGTACTTAAGTGTCTAATTGGCAGGTAATGTGGCGGGCCTTCACACAAAGAGGTGACGCAGGGCTCTCGCTGGTGCTTCAGCTGGTGGCCAAGACCCCGTCACCAACATAAAATTCACCCCCCCATCTATTTGTGTTTATGTCATTAACCATTATTTTTATATGTGTCTGCGTTCTGGATAAATGTAATTTTTATGTAATTTAAAAGTAGCATTTTGAGGAATGCAGAACATCCAAAATTCATTTGAAATAAAGACAGCTGCACCCCAATTGATGATTAAATATTAGGGATTCATATAAATAAATCAGTAATCTGCAGGGCCATGAAATGCAGTTACAGTTCAAACAAGTCCGAAGTAAAAGTGCATCCAATATGAATAGACACATCAAATAATCACAAGAGCTGTTACAGCTTTTCCTGGTGATCTCGAGTTTACTATCTGATGCTATCACTGCTGTGGCCCAGGTTTGATTATCAGTCAGTAAAATGATTTTTATAACACAGTTTCAGTAGAGCCATTGGGTTGAATTACTTACATGCATCCAATGTGAAAAAAGCAATTGTTTTAATCACCATTAATCAAGCCATAAGCTTCTTTTGCAGAATGGAGCAAATTCTTACTGAAGGAGAGTCGATCCTTTCATGATTTGATTTGTACTTTGCAGGTGATAAGCTGTTTCCTGTAGCTCATTTTACACTGGTTTAAGAAGTTGTTTGCCGAAGACACCAGGAATCTGGTGGAACTTTTGTTAAATGTAATGGGGTTGTTTATTTCAGAGGAAAAAAAAGATTCTAACTTAATTCTTTTGCCTGAGTTTGATCTGGGGGATTTTAGCATTAGCAGTGATCGTGATAACTGCTACACTACTGAATCCATGCAGTTGGGTTCCTCATGGACAAATTACTTCAGAGAAAATGCTGAATTCCTCTACCTTGTAAACAGGGGAGCGGAGTCAACTCCCCCTTGGCTCCTTTACTCCCCCCGCCCACTTGGTCCTGGCCGTCACGTGGGACTAAGTCCTCTTAATTCAGGCTCAGGCTGGGTGATTGGGATATCGGGGTTACAGGAGAGCCGCCCTCCACCTAATCCACCGGCTACGGTTATTGGCTTAGTACAAAGAGGAGGAAACTCAGTCCTTTCTTGAACTAACAATTTACTTTATTCACATTGTTATACAATGTAAGAATAAAGCTTATACACTTGGTTAGACAAAAGCTTGCAACTCAAACTGGTTTATACAGTTTATGACAAAACTAGAATCGATACACACACCCACTAGGTTCCTCTGACATTTCCTGACCTAGTCACAGAAAATAAAGGCTAATACCCGAAAAGGGGAGAGCTGACGCTGGCCAGGCATTCCGTTCTCTCTCTCTTTCACGTCGTCTCTGCATTGCTGATGCAGGGTCTTCCACTTCCGCGATGGTTGGTCTCCGGAGTTTCTCGCTGGCTCTATGCCCGTGATTCTCCGTACTTATTCTCTTTCTTATCTCTTTGAGCTGTGCTGTCTCTTTCCCGTTGGTTTTGGCCTGCTCACCTTGTTCGTATCTTCTCCTTATTGGACCAGGCCCAAGGACCCCAGTATCACTCCTTGTCCAAATAAGGCTCCATTCTTGTGATATCTCCCTTGTTTTTCACATAACTTAATTAATTCAAACTGGTTTTTACCAGCACAGGTTAGTGTCTGAACTCAGGTTACTTTAGTTCACAAGCTGTTTTTCATACATGTCAGCAGTTCGTAACAGACTCAGTAGTTCTTGCAATCCCTGGCCAACAACCTCAACAACATCTGTCGTGAACAGAAAATTCCAGGGTGCACATTTTCAGTTTCATAGCTGTCAGCTTTTAATGAAATCCAAATAATTTTACAGTGAAATGAGTAGGAAAGTAGGTGTTAATTGAGTTAGAATCATAGAATCATAGATTGGCTACAGCACAGAAGAAGGCCATTTGGTCCATCGTGTTCTTGATAGCTCTCTGCAAGAGCAACTCAGCTAGTCCCACTCCCCCCCGCTTTCTCCATCGACCTGCAATTTTTTCCCTTCAGGTTTTTATCTAATTCCCTTGAAAGCCCTGATTGAATCTACGTGTACCACACTCTCAGGCAGTGCATTCCAGATCAAAACCATTCACTGCAGAGAAAAAGTCTTTTTTCTCATGTCGACGTTAGTTCTTTTGCCAATCACTTTAAATTCCTGTCCTCTTGATCTCGACCCTTCCACTAATCTTGAACAGTTTCTCCCTATCGACTCATGCAAACAGACAAACATACAAATTAGGAGCAGAAGTAGGTCATTCGGCCCTTCTAGCCTGCTCTGCCATTCAATAAAATCATGACTGATCTGTTTGTGTCTTTAATTCCACACTCCCAGCTACTCCCGATAACCTTTGATTCCCTTGCCTAACAAGAATCTATCTATCTTGTAGGACTTTCTACGTGCTGGCTCAAAAAGTTGTCCTGTCTGCATTTTAAGAATTCCGCCCCCTTTAAGCCTTTTGCACTAAGACTATTCCAGTTAATACTGGGGAAGTTGAAATCCCCTACTATTATTCCCCTATTATTTCTGCACCTCTCTGAGATTTGCCGACATATCTGCTCCTCTATCTCTCCCTGACTGGAGGCCTGTTGTACATTTCCAGTCAAGTGATTTGCCCCCTTTTTGTTATTAAGTTCTATCCATATGACATCGTTTTAGGAAGCTTCCAGGATATCATCCCTCCTTACTGCAGTAATTGACTCCTTGATCAACAGTGCAATGCCACGTCCTCTTTTACAACCCCCTCTGTCACGCCTGCAGATTCTATACTCTGGAATATTGAGCTGCCAGTCCTGCCCCTCCCTCAACCATGTCTCTGTGATAGCAATAATATCATATTCCCATGTGTTAATCAATGCCTCAATCCATCTGCCTTACTACTAAGACTCATTGCGTTAAAATAGATGCAATCCAGCCTTGCATTATTCGCTTGTGCCTTAACAGGTCTATATTTGCTCTGCCTTCCAGATTGACTCAGTTTCTCTTCTATATTTGACTGTGTACCACCCCCTACTGTACCTCCACTCTGTATCCCATCCCCCTGCCAAATTAGTTTAAACCGCCCCCCCCAACAGAACGAGCAAACCTGCCAGCAAGCATGTTGGTCCCATTCGGTTCAGGCGCAACCCGTCCAACTTGTACAGGTCCCACCTTTGCCTGAAACAGACCCAGTGATCCAGGAAACTAAAGCCCTCCCTCCTGCACCATCTCTTTAGTCACGCATTCATCTGCTCTATCTTTGGATGCTGTTGGGGGAGATAGCTTCTCTGGGGAATGCAGTGGGCGTCTCAGTGGTGCAGTGGTTAGCAGTGCAGCCTCACAGCTCCAGGAACCCGGGTTTGATGCTGGGTACTGCCTGTGCGGAGTTTGCAAGTTCTCCCTATGATCCCTTGGGTTTTTGCCGGGTGCTCCGGTTTCCTCCCACAGCCAAAGACTTGCAGGTGATAGGTAAATTGGCCATTGTAAATTGCCCCTAGTGTAGGTAGGTGGTAGGGAATATGGGATTACTGTAGGGTTAGTATAAATGGGTGGCTATTGGTTACCACAGACTCGGTGGTTCGAAGGGCCTGTTTCAGTGCTGTATCTCTAAAAACTCTTCAAATTCCTATACTCACTAGCACTGGGAGTAATCCAAAGATTATAACCTTTGAGGTGCTGCTTTTTAATCTGCTACCTAGCTCCCTGAATTCTTGTTGCAGGACCTCATCCCTCTTTCTACCTATGTTGTTAGTACCAATGTGTACCATGATCTCTGACTGTTCAGCCATCCCCTTCAGAATATCCTGCATTGGCCCCATGACATCCTTGACCCTAGCACCAAGGAGGCAACATATCATCCTGGAGTCACCTTTGCGGCCACGGAAATGCCTATCTGTACCCCTTACGATAGAACCCCCATCACTAAAACTCTCCCACTACTTTTCCTCCCCTGCTGTACAGCTGAGCCACCCATGGTGCCACAGACTTGAGTCTTGCTGCATTCCCCTGAGAAGCTATCTCCCCCAACAGTATCCAAAGCGGTATGTCTGTTTGAGAGGGGAATGGCCACAGGGGACTCCTGTACTACCTGCCTGCGCCTACTACTCAGCCTGGTGGTCATCCATTCACTTTCTGCCTGAGCAGTCTTTACCGACGGTGTGACCACCTCCCTGTACGTGCTATCCACGATGATCTCCACCTCGCGGATGCTCCACAGTGTCTCCAGCCACCGCTGCAGATCTGAAACGTGGATTTCAAGTAGCTGCAGCTGAAGACACTTCCAGGTGTTTGCCCTGGAGACTGGCAGTGCCCCTTACTTCCCACATTGCACAAGAGGAGCATTCCACGCTGACGAGCTGCCGTGCCATGAAACAAGGCTACGGGCCAAGTGCTGGAAAATAGGATTAGAATAGATAGGTGTTTGATGGCTGGCACAGAGACGATGGGCTGAAGGTCCTGTTTCTGTGCTGTAGAACTGTATGACTCTATGAGTCTATGACTTACCCTAAATTTACTCCTTTAAATTACCCAAAAATTAGATTATTTATACTAGGAACCTTGAATCCCCCCAAAAAACTACCTACTATATATAAAAAACTGTAGACCTTTCTCTTTTCTTTGGTTACTTACCCAGCTATTTAGAGTTATTCCCTAACAGTAGTTACTCACCAACCAATCACCTTGCAACTTTCATATGATGTCACTGTTGACTTTTTGCCTTCTTTATTTCAAAACTCCGGTGCGTCTGGACTGCTCTCCGCTGCCGGAAGGGAAGTGTCCAGGTCATGGTTCTCGGGTTCTATTTATCCTCTTCTCTCGCTCGGCGTTCTCCCCACAGGTCCACTCCTCTCCACTCTGCTCCCGGACAGTAAGTGTCTAGGCCATGATCCTTAGGTTCTATTTATCCTCTTCTCATGCTCAGAGTTCTCCCCGCAGGTCTGCTCCGCGCCCGTAAGGTTATCAATGTACCAGAAAAAGAGGTGAGGGAGGGGGCCCAAGTCAGACTAAAACAAGGAATGTTCCACATATTCCACCAAAATGCAGGCATAGCTAGGACCTGTGGCTATTTCCACTTTATTTATTTAGAGATACAGCACTGAAACAGGCCCTTCGGCCCACCGAGTCTGTGCCGACCATCAACCACCCATTTATACAATCCTACATCAATCCCATTACCCTCTCATATCCCCACCTTCCCTTAATTCTCCTACCACCTACCTACACTAGGGGCAATTTACAACGGCCAATTTACCTATCACCTGCAAGTCTTTGGCTGTGGGAAGAAACGAGAGAACCCGACGAAAGCCCACGCAGTCACAGCAGGAACTTGCAAACTCCACAGAGGCAGTACCCAGAATCAAACCCGGGTCGCTGGAGCTGTGAGGCTGCAGTGCTGACCACTGCGCCACTGTGTCGCCCACTTCTGTGACATCACCTGATTTCACCCCTGTCTCAGCTCATCTGCCACTGAAACCCTCATTCATTCCTTTGTTACCTCAAGACCTGACCATTCCAATGCATTCTTGGCAGGTCTTCTACATTTTACTCCCCTTAAACTTGAGTTCATCCAAAACCCTGCTGCCTGTATCCTAACTCGCACCAAGTCCTGTTCCCCTGTCAACTCTGTGCTTGCTGATCTACATTGTCTCCCAGTCAAGTCAAGTTCGATTCCTGGTACTGCCTGTGTGGAGTTTGCAAGTTCTCCCTGTGTCTGCGTGGGTTTTCTCCGGGTGCTCCGGTTTCCTCCCACAAGCCAAAAGACTTGCAGGTTGATAGGTAAATTGGCCATTATAAATTGTCACTAGTATAGGTAGGTGGTAGGGAAATATAGGAACAGGTGGGGATGTTTGGTAGGAATATGGGATTAGTGTAGGATTAGTATAAATGGGTGGTTGATGTTCGGCACAGACTCGGTGGGCCGAAGGGCCTGTTTCAGTGCTGTATCTCTAATCTAATCTCATCAAGCAATGCCCTGATTTTAAAATTCTCATTCTTGTTTTCAAATCCTTCCACTGCTTCACCCCTCCCTATCTCTATAATCTCATCCATCCCCAAAAACCTCCAATCTGGCCTCTTGAGAATCCCCAATTTTAATCACTCCACCATTGGTGACCATGCATTCAGTTGCCAGGGCCTAAGCTCTGGAATTGCCTCCCTAAATCAATCTGCCTCACCACCTCACATTCCTCTTTTCAGCCACTTGTTAAAACCTACCTCTTTGTCCAAGATTATTGTCATCTGACTTAATATCTCCTGATGTGACTCGGTGTCAAATGTTGTTTTAAATGCTCCTGTACAGTGTCTTGGGATGTTTGATTGTGATTAAGGTGCTATACAAATGTAAATTGTTTATAGACAGTCATTTTATTATTCCGTACAGAAGGAGTCTGTGCCGTGTTTTTGAAAGAGAGATTCAATTATTACCTCTCTGCTGCTATTCCCCCATAGCCATGCAAATATCTCCTTTTCAATATATATCCACTTCCTTTGGAAAGTTACTATTGGATCTGCTTCCTACTTTCTCAGATACTGTAATCCAGCTCACAACAAATCACTGCATCAAATTTCTCATCATATCCTCCCTGGATTTTTTGCCAATTGTTCTAAATCTGTGTCATCTGGTTATTGACCCTCCTGCCAGTGGAAACAGTTTCTCCCTCTCTATTCTGTCAAAATCCTTCATGATTGTGAGCATCTCTGTTAAATCTACATGAGCCATTCTCTGTTCCATTGAAAACCATCCCAGTTTCTCTAACTGGTTAAAATTCAGGAATTAGGACTTTGTCTGGTGGAGATCTCTGGAAATGTGAATTATTTGCACTCTGCCTCTGGAAATGAGAGAATAAGTATAAGAAACACTTGACAGTGAGATCTTTACAAGCGTTTACAGGAACAGTTAGTAATTGTGGATTGTTTCCCAGGAATTGTGCCAGCATTTTGAGTAAGTCCGATGTAATTGTAAGGATTTATTCCGTTACCAGTGATTGCATCACCATTTATAGAGATTGGGCGCTTGGAATCTAATCACATGGGTCTCTGGATGGGAGTCAATACTTGTGGGGAAACCTCGGGAATGTTTCAATGTTGAGAGCAGCTACATGGCCACATATGACTATGTGTCGGGTCAATGGTTGTGTATTTTTTGGACTGATTCCAGATCACGTGTGCCCGATCTTTAGGGTCTGGGAGTGTGACAGCATCTTAAGGACGATGGAAATAAAATGATGTTTGATCCAGAAATGAGTAAAGAATATTCTCGGGGCTATATCACGTGTTTTGGTCTCACTGGCTGAGTTTAAAGTCCACCCTGTGAATTGGATAGAAATTCTCTAAAATTACAGAACACATTATATCACAGAAATATTGAGCAACCTGTAAATAAATCTGTTCTCACTGCACTCAATGCTGTCAGACTGCAAATTTCACCCAGTCTGTTCTTCCCTGGACTCTGGGGAGATTCACTTTCCATTGTGCAATATCTGGCTAAATATAATTTATGATATTGCAATGTGTTGTGTAAAAGAGATTAATGGAATCTTTTTGTTCAGTCACTGTAACTAATGTCAGACTCCTTGCCTCATAATTATGTCAATGGAGATTTCTCCTGCCTTACATAAGGGTCTTTGCTCAGTTACAGAGTCAGTAAGAGTTTGGTCTCCAGCACAAACTGGGATCAACGTTCTGCAGAAATGGAAAGAATTAATTGGATTAGTTCACTGGAATATTATGTCAGTATGGTGCTTCGTGATATAGAGCGTATTTATTTTCCCACCCTTGCTTTTATTGCTGTTCCTGGTAAGTTTTATGCCCCCTTATTAATATTGTAACCCTCCTTAACTCACTTCTTGACTCTCACTGCCTGAAGAGGGTGTTGGAATAAAAAGTGATGGAGAAGGATTGCATGTCCATTACAGAACCAGCCTGATATTCATTGCATTATGTTTAAGGAAAGGATAATCAGGTGGGTTTTATTCCTGGTGAAGGGTCTGTCCCCACCCTTATTATCATTGTGCACACGGGACAAGAGCCGCTTAATTGATATGTGTAGACATGGTTTTAAGGATAATTGAAGGTCTGCTGGATAAGATTAACGATACAGAGTTACAATTGACAATAAATCATTCCAACTGAATTTAATTCTAATTGATTGGAAATGGAGTAATGTGTGAAGTAGTTTCCATTCTCATTTTATTGATTTATATTCCCTTGATTAAGTGGAAATCTATTCAGTTCTCACTCACAGGTAGAAAGCGCCAGATTAATATTGTCCCACTTCCATCCTGATAGGTTCTCAAACCCGAAGGAGCAGATCTCAGCATCAGTTACAGCATCAGCCCCTTGATCGTGACTGTTCATCAGAATAGCTTTGTAATATAAGTGTAAATTCTCCCATTGCATGAATTATTAGATGGGTAGATAGATAGATGGATGGATGAATGGATGGATGGATGGAGAGTGAGTGCGTTATGGTCAAGTGAGGAGGGGTCGAAGGACCTCCCTCTTGTCCCTCCTCTTGTTTGACGACAACAGGTTTTATTCTTTCTGTAAGTGGATGTACTGGCCAATTCAGTAGGTCTGTGATTACTTACTTGCGATGATCATAGCAAAACCAACCAGACAGGTTTTCCTACGTTTAACTAAGTGTTATGACAGTGCTTCCATTTTTGAATGTTTTTTGAGGATTTATGCTTAAAACTGAAATGATTTGATGTATGTGTTTTTTACAAGGATCACTGAGAGGTCTTGCTTGAAAACAACCTTTACTAGAAATCACATGCCTTAAGCTCAATAAACAACAGAAACCTTGGTGACATGGGGAAGGTGTTTACCGAGCAGTGACATGTCAAGATGTATCATTGTCAGAACGTTCTGACTTGCTGTTTGTGGTTTCACTTCTGAGATATTGTTTAGGTTCAGTTGGTGTGTGGACTGTGTTTGAAGGCAGTTACAGGTCAGCCTGCTGAGACATAAGACACCAGCTCATCTTTCTTTAACTCTTTGACAAACCTGCTAATCCAGAGTGGGATAACTGAAACCCCTGATGTTACATTTCTCCTGGAAAGTCTACCAGACTATTGCTTGACAGCTCCAGAATGAACTGCTCCAGAAAAGATCCCAGTCATCAATCTCCATATACTTGGACACCAGACCAAAAAGGACAACTGATATCCTTCCATATCTTCTCTTTTTTCTTCAAGAATTAGCAAGTATTTCGCAAAAGTATTCTTTTGTTGTTTTTTGTAAAATAGCTCTGCAGAGAAAATTTCTACTTTTTAGTTAACCGATGTATGTGTGTGTGTGTGTGGAGAGAGTGGCTAAGGTAAAAAGGAATGTTTATATTTCAATCAGTGTGTTGATATTTTGCTTCATTTCTGGATAAGTCTTGTTTGTAATAAATTGATAGTTTTGTTGGTTATTAAAGAAATCTGGTTGATGCAATTGATTCGGGGGGAAAGAGTAGATTCTATCATTGACTGTATCAGAACCTGGATAAACATATAAATATATGTTGTGACCTGTGGAGAAGTGGAACTAGAAAATACAATGCATTCCTCACGCCCCGGATGTAACATATAATTGGGGGCTCTGTGCTGGATCAGCCAAAGCTGACGAGATGAAATTCTAAGTGGCGTAATAATAACTGAAAAGAGGAAAAGGGGAAAAAAAAGGTTTCTTGTGCATTCGAGTAAAGTTTACATTACCAGAATGGATTTGTCAGTTTCTATGACCTTTCTGGAGAAGGATGACTTTTATCCCTGAGTGTCATCGAGTCATAGAGTTTTCCAACCAAGGATAAACTAATAGCATTGGCAGCAAAATTGGGATCAGTGTTGAAACCAGGAGCTAAGAAAGCAGACATAATTGAAGTAATAGCATTTGAAATTGAAAGAAGAAAAAGGCAAACCAGATGATAATTCAATTGAATTAGCTAAAATTCAGTTGCAGATGAAGTAGCTTGAACTTGAAAGTGGAAAGAGAGGAAAGGGTGAAAGAGAGAACATTTCCGAAAGAAAGAGAATTGGAAATGAAAAACATTGAGCTTGAAAAGAAAAAGAAATGAAGAAACTTGAATGAGAATTTCAAAAAGAAAGTGAAAGAGAAGGAATGGAAATTGAATGAAAAAAGCTGAAACTAAAACAAAAGCCTGTCTTTGATTCCAGTGAAAGTTCTGAGGAAGAAGCTGATTCCAGCCGAGGACCCAGTGGAGAACGTTTTAAGTTTGTACAAGGCCTCCCAAAGTCTGAGGAAAGGGATGTAGACACATTTTTCATTTCTTTTGAAAGAGAGCGAGACAGATGAAGTGGCCGAAGGAAAGCTGGGCACTGCTCATGCAAAGCAGGTTGATGCGCAGAGCTCATGATGTTTCTGTTATGCTTTCTGAGAAGGCTTCTGCAGATTATAAGATGGCAAAAAAGGCTCATCTCGCTGCACATGAGATAGTCTCTGAAGCTCTGAAACCTCCGGAGACAGACTGGGCAGACTTATATAGAATGAGAGGGTAAAGCAAATCAATTTTGATCGTTTGATGTGGGCACTAAAGGTAGATACCATGTATGAGAAATAGTTCTCCTGGAAGAATTTTTAAAAATCACTTTCTCCATTAATAAGAAGCCATTTAAAGAACCTGAAGGTTTCAAAAGCCAGACAGGCAGCTGAGATTGCTGATGATTACGAGCTTGTTTACAAGCCCAAACCCTTTGTCTGTCACCCCCACAAACCTGAGAAGGACAGAAGATGGGAGGGTGAAAAGAAGGCAAGTAGCCAAGGAAAAGAGGGATAGCTGGGAATGCCCCAAGATCTCCTCATTAGGCCAGAAAGGAAGATATTGAGGATGGAAGTGCGGTCTGAAAGCCTAAGTGTTATCATTGACACAAGGTGGGACATCTTTGTGCAGAATGCTGGAAATTGTGGGGTAAACCCATAGAATCATAGAAAGTTGAAGGCACAGAAAGAGGCCACTTGGCCCATTATGTCTGTGCTGGCCAAAAAACAATGCGCCTATTCCAATCCCACCTTCCAGCATTTGGTCCATAGTCCTGCAGCTGACGGCACTTGAGGTGCATATCCAGACTCCTTCTGAATGAGATGAGGGTCTCTGCCTCAACTACCCTTTCAGACAGTGACTTCCAGACCATCACCACCCTCTGGGTGAAAAAGCTTTTCACATCTCCCCTCTAATTTTTCTACCAATCACTTTAAATCTATGCCCTCTCATCACTGAGTTATTGGGGCACACTAGGCCAACTCAGAGAAAGGGTCCTGACTGAGAGTATGACAGAGCAAGCTGTAGCTGTGACTGCAGCTGTAAGGCCAAGTATAAAAACTGCTGTGAGTGGGGGGGATGTGAGCAAGATACTTGAGAGTTATTGGGAATTCTTGTCAAGAAGAAAAATAACTCCTTATCCCTCAATTAACGCAGGTAAACCTTTAGTTATATGTTGGGATACAGGAGCCACACAAACTCTTTGCTGGGAAAGGCATAACTTTTCACCAGAGAGCACACTGAATGCCAAGGTTTACATTGGCGGAGAGTATCTACCTGTACCTTTGTATCGAGTGCACCTGGAGTGTGACCTCATGTCTTGAACGGTAACTGTAGGAGTTGTCCATAGTTTGATGGTAGATGGAGTTGATCTCCACCTGGGGAGTGATTCTGTCGGAGCGAAGGTAGTAACTTCTCCTGTAGTCATTGAAACACCAAGTGAAGTCAAAGAGACAGAACAGTTGCAGGACAAGGTTCCAGGAGTTTTTCCTCCGTGTGTAGTGACAGGAGCAATGACTAAACAAGTTCAATTGTCGGAGGTAAAATTGGCACCACAGACAGACAGCCAAATATCTGAAACTTTCTTTGGGGATTTGAATAATCTGAAGGAAATGTTTAACAAATCTTCTCTGATCAAGGGTCAGCAAGCCGATCCAGAGTTAAATAAAATGACACAATTGTCTCAAATGGAAACTGAGGCAAAGGGAGTTCTGGAAGAGGATTAAATTAAAATTGGGATCCTGATGAGGAAGTGGAGACCTGCTGACAGACCTGCGGATGAAGCATGGCCCATGAAATTACTATGGTGGGACATGAGGGGATCCGGAAGATCCAATCACATCTATGGTAGCATTTTTACTGGCCAGGTCTTTCCAAGGATGTGGTGCAGTTTTAAAAAATGTGCCAGATGTGCCAGATTGTGGGAAAACCACAACCTGCCATCAAACAGGCACCTCTAATTCTCATATCAGTTTTGGGGGAACCATTATGTAGGGTGTTTGTAGACTGAGTAGGATGTTTACCAAAAACAAAAGTGGGACACCAAAATATACTCACAATCATGGATATGGATACTCGGTTCCCTGAGGCCATTCGCTTGAGAACAATTTCTGCAAAGGTAGTGGTAGAGAAGTTAACCAGTTCTTCATCAGATGTGGATTACTGATTAAGACAAGCATGCCAAGACTCGAACATTTCATCCCGGGGATGAGGTGTTAGTTAGTAACATATAAATGTGGTGTGAGGTTTTCAAGCATTGTAATTAATAGCAAAACTATCTTTCTTGTTAATTTGGGGTATTAGCTGCTTACAATGTGCTGTCTGGTTAATTGGGGATTTCTTTCTGTTTAGTTATTATAACAAGGGTCTCAAAACGTGAAATCTTGTTGTGTAATTCTTGAAATTGCTCTTGGGGTTCATATCTCATACGTTTTATGTTAACGATCTCACTGAGGTCAGAACAACTCGTTTTGGAATGAATTGACGACCAATCTGCCGAGATGATCTGTGGTGGAGCCTCAAGTATTAACAATATTTATTGATGACTTAGATAAGATAATAATGAACTTGAGAGCCATATATCCAAGTTTGCAGAAGACACAAAGGACTGCATTTTAATTCACAAAAACAAGTAGGTTGGAGTCATGCCAAAGATTAAATGCAAAGAATCTGAAACAGGAAACCAATTTATCATATCCCATGGTCATAGAACAGCAGCAGAAGCCGGGGGATTAAAAGCTCAGCATATCCAAGGGTCACTGATCAGGAGCGAGACTTTGGTAATTGTCCCATCATATCCCAGTGTAACTGATTCCGATTGTAACTGAGAATTGATCTCTTCGGTTTTCATGGCACCATTCAGTATGTATACTTTCAGTGTACCAGTGGAGACCATTATTCTACCCATGGATCCACCATATTGATATTCCTGCTCCCATCCTGATGTATAATGTCCCTGTTTTTCCTCTTCCTTACAGTTAACATAGTGACAATTGTGATCTTGTCTCGGGGAAAGTGTGGTCTCTCCAAATGTGTCACTCGTTACTTGGTGGCCATGGCAGCGGCAGATCTGCTGGTCATTATCTTCGATCTGATACTGAGGCAAATTCCCATTAGTTATCATAGAATGTTTCGATTTGTGCTTGATATTCCAGTGTGTAATATCCACGCTGTCCTACTTTATGCATCAACGGACTGTTCTGTCTGGTTCACCGTCGCTTTCACCTTTGATCGATTTGTGGCCATTTGCTGCCAGAAACTGAAAACTAAATATTGTACTGAGAAATTGGCGGCTGTGATTATTGGAACAATGTCTGTGTTGTTCTGTGTAAAGAATATTTTCTGGTATTTTATGCTTTCAAGCAGCTATATGGGTATGCGAGCCCCCTGGTTCTGCGTTCTTCCCTGGAGTGTTATCTTTTCACCAGTATGGGCAGCAATTGAATTTCTACATTATATTTTCACCCCTTGTGTACCGTTTATTCTGATTCTGATACTCAATGTTTTAACTGTCAGACACATTCTAGTGACCATCAGAAATCGCAAGAGACTTCGGGACCGGGTCAGTGGGGAGAGTCACAGTGATCCAGAGACAATGAACAGAAGAAAATCAATCACTTCACTTTTTATGATATCGGGGAATTTTATCCTTTTATGGATTCTGTTCCTGGTGACTACGATTCATTCTAGATTTGCTCTGCTGGGCCTGACTGATTCTGAAGGTCTGTCACTCATTGTAGAAATTCTTGGTTTTATGCTTCAGCTCCTGAGTTGCTGCACAAACACTTTCATTTACGCTGTGACTCAGAGTAAGTTTAGAGAGGAACTGAAGAATGGGGTGAAATATCCCTTCACTGTACTTTCTAAGATTATAAAATAATGAAGAAAATAAAAGATTCTCACATATAAACCACACGTGAACCCAAACTCTCTCCACTCAGTCTCTGTATTCATGTTGTTTTGAAGACAAACAGATTGATTTGATTGAGTTTACATTTAACGTAAGGCACCTTTTGTGTACATAGAGCAGAAAATCCTTTACATTAATCATACTGAATTATACTGAATTAAACAGGCTGATTGCATGTAATAGCAGAGCATTTGTGTCGTATCTCTTTGCTGCCCTTTCTGTTGAAAGGTGTAATTAAAGAATGTTCAAAATGTTTGCTCCCAGTTAAGACCTCATGTTAGTTTTATTCTGTGTCTACAACACAGAAAGATGACGATGAAGGGATGGGACTGATTTTTCTTTACATCTCATTTGAGAGAATACAGTCTGAGAACATTCTGAAACATGTTTTGGAAATCCCAAAGTCGATTCTGAGGAAGTTTGAGCGATTTGAAAGGTTGCTTCATCGGCCTGTAATTCATATTCGGCTATAACTCATTGAGTGCCTAATTTTAAAAATATGGCACTGAAGACGTATTTTGGGACAATGGGGGAATTCAACCCTAACAATGAGGACTGGTGGAATTATGAACCCAAGTTACACATTTGGAACAAAATCGGAGATTAGGATAAAGTGAATGTTTTCCTCACCATGATAGTGCCAGATGTTTTCAAGGTGGTGTTTAACCAATGCTGCTCACGAGACCCCAGTACTTTGGACTAATCTGAAATAAGTGAGATTCTGGACTCATATTACATATTAAGAATGAAATTGCACCCTGAGTTGCATTTTGTGAAAGGAAGTAATTGCTAAATGATTCTGTTGCTGATTATATTATTAAATTAAAGAAATGGTTGCATCACTGTGGTTATGGTGCCAATTTAAAAGTCAACCGTAGAGACACGTTCATTGGAGGTCTGAAGAAAAACAAAATTCACTCTAAAGTTTTGAGTAAAGGCAATAAGCTGGCAGGGAAGGAGGACTGCGATGAGGCCACAGCCATGGAAATGGCAGGCGGAGATAGTTGCAGATTGCAACAAAGTTATTTTCTTGAGTTGGCAGAGGAAGTCCACCGGATTTCAGCAGGAACCAGGCAGCCAAGTTTGCAGACTCAGAATCAGAAATTTATTTGCTATCAAAGAACAAAGAACAGTACAGCACAGGAAGAGTCCATTCAGCCCTCCAAGCCTGCGCTGATCTTGATTCCTGCCTAAACTAACACCTTCTGCACTTCCGGGGCCCATATTCCTCTATTCCCTTCCTATTCATGTATTTGTCAAAATGTCTCTTAAACGTCGCTATCGTATCTGCTTCCACCACCTCCCCTGGCAGCAAGTTCCAGGCACTCACCACCCTCTGTGTAAAAAACTTGCCTCGCACATCCCCTCTAAACTTTGCCCCTCACAACTTAAACCTATGTCCCCTAGTAACTGACTCTTCCACTCTGTCCATGCCGGTCATAACTTTGTAAACCTCTATCATGTCGACCCTCCACCTCCGTCGTTCCAGTGAAAACAATCCGAGTTTTTCCAACCTCTCCTCATAGCAAATGCCCTCCAGACCAGGCAACATCCTGGTAAACCTCCTCTGTACCCTCTCCAAAGCCTCCACATTCTTCTGGTAGTGTGGCGTCCAGAATTGCACGCAATATTATAAGTGTGGCCTAACTAAGGTTCTGTACAGCTGCAGCATGACTTGCCAATTTTTATACGCTATCCCCCAACTGATGAAGACAAGCATGCCGTATGCCTTCTTGACTACCTTATCCACCTGCGTTGCCACTTTCAGTGACCTGTGGACCTGTACGCCCAGATCTCTCTGCTTGTCAATACTCCGAAGGGTTCTGCCATTTACTGTATACCTCCCACCTGCATTGGACCTTCCAAAATGCATTACTTCACATTTGTCCAGGTAGGTAAATTGGCCATTATAAATTGCCACTAGTATAGGTAGGTGGTAGGGAAATAATAGGGACAGGTGGGGATGTGGTAGGAATATGGGATTAGTGTAGGATTAGTATAAATGGGTGGTTGATGGTCGGCACAGACTCGGTGGGCCGAAGGGCCTGTTTCAGTGCTGTATCTCTAAACTAAACTACCATTTCTCGGCCCAAGTCTCCAACCGATCTATATCCTGCTGTATCCTCTGACAATCCTCATCATTATCCGCAACTCCACCAACCTTTGTGTCGTCCGCAAACTTACTGATCAGACCAGCTATATTTTCCTCCAAATCATTTATATATACTACAAACAGCAAAGGTCCCAGCACTGATCCCTGCGAAACACCACTAGTCACATTCCTCCATTCAGAAAAACACCCATCCACTGATACTCTCTGTCTTCTATGACCGAGTCTGTATCCATCTTGCCAGCTCACCTCTGATCCCGTGTGACTTCACCTTTTGCACCAGTTTGCCATGCGGGACCTTATCAAAGCCTTTACTAAAGTCCATATAGATAACATCCACTGCCCTTCCTTCATCAATCATCTTCGTCACTTCCTCAAAAAACTCAATCAAATTAGTGACACACGACCTCCCCTTCACAAAACCATGCTGTCTCTCACTAATAAGTTTGTTTGTTTCCAAATGGGAGTAAATCCTGTCCCGAATAATCCTCTCTAATATTTTCCCCACCACTGACGTAAGGCTCACCGGCCTATAATTTCCTGGATTATCCTTGCCACTCTTCTTAAACAAAGGACCAACATTGGCTATTCTCCAGTCCTCTGGGACCTCACCTGTAGTCAATGAGGATACAAAGATTTCTGTCAAGGCACCAGCAATTTCCTCCCTTGCCTCCCTCAGTATTCGAGGGTAGATCCCATCAGGCCCTGGGGACTTATCTACCTTAATGCTTTGCAAGACACCCAACACCTCCTCATTTTTGATAATGAGATGACTGAGACTATCTGCACTCCCTTCCCTAGGCTCATCATCCACCAAGTCCTTCTCCTTGGTGAATACTGATGCAAAGTACTCATTTCGTACCTCGCCCATTTCCTCTGGCTCCACACATAGATTTCCATCTCTGTCCTTGAGTGGGCCAACCCTTTCCCTGGTTACCCTCTTGCTGTTTATACACGTTTAAAAAGTCTTGGGATTTTCCTTAATCCTGTTTGCCAATGACTTTTCATGACCCCTTTTAGCCCTCCTAACTCCTTGCTTAAGTTCCTTCCTGCTGTCTTTATATTCCTCAAGTGCTTCGTCTGTTCCTAGCCTTCCAGCCCGAACAAATGCTTCCTTTTTCTTTTTGACTAGGCTCACAATATCCTGCGTTATCCAAGCTTCCCGAAACTTGCCAAACTTGTCTTTCATCCTCACAGGAACATGCTGGTCCTGGATTCCAATCAACTGACATTTGAAAGACTCCCACATGTCAGAAGTTGATTTACCCTCAAACAGCCGTCCCCAATCTAAATTCTTCAGTTCCTGCCTAATATTGTTATAATTAGCCTTCATTGCCATGGTAACCGCCAACGATCCAAACGTTCCCATTTCCACTCAAGATGCAATGCCTGTGGAAACGTCAGTCATATCCAGACTGCATGTATGAGTAGAGGTCGCAGCAAAGTATCAGATCGAGGTCATGATAGACTTAAAGTCCAAATTCCTCCAGTCCCAAGTGAAAATCAGGAGGAAAGTGAAAGTCACAGCAAAACTGAAAGTTTTCCGGTATCACAGAGCCCACCACGAGAACAAAGTGAGTCAATGT
This sequence comes from Heterodontus francisci, assembly GCF_036365525.1. NCBI lineage: Eukaryota > Metazoa > Chordata > Chondrichthyes > Heterodontiformes > Heterodontidae > Heterodontus > Heterodontus francisci. Next base: position 23,993,707 of record NC_090410.1, on the reverse strand, counting down.
CTTTGATTAAAACTAATAATCAATTTCACAGTTCAAACCATTAAGTGGAGTTGGTCGTCAAAGTCAAAGTTCAGAGTCGACACAGTCTGAGATGTTGGCAGAGCAGAGTCAAGCTAATGAAAATGGAAGAAGATTCCCAAACAGAAAGAGAAAGAAGCCAGATAGGTTAATTGAAAGTATGGAGGAAGGAAGAAGAAATAAGTTGTTCTTTTCATTACTTCTTGTCAGTGATGATATTTGTGTTAAAGACATACTGGTGTTAATGTAAAACAAATGATTACGTGGGGAGAGAGTGTAAACTGAATTAAACTGGCTGATTGTATGGAACAGGAGAACATTTGTATACTGCCTCTCTACTGCCCCCTCTGTTGAAAGGTGTAAATAAAGTGTGTTCAACATGGCTGCTCTCAGTGAAGACCTCATGTTCGTTTTACTCCCTAAAACACATACATTTAGAATAAAATTAAACTAATCTGGAACATCTCCTGTCTCTGTTTTATTGGATAAGTCTACAGCTTCCCACTTTATCTCTCTCAGCATCCTCCACAGTGGTCATTGAGGCACTCGGCGATCACTCATTACGAGCATCAATCCCAATTGCCCCATCCTAATCTTTCCCCGAATCTCCCACCCAGTGCACCCGCTGAGGGCTAATCTTCCAATATCTTTCTCATCAAACTCACCCCTCCCACTGCTGACACTATGGACTCAGCCAGTGGATCGGCTCTCACCATCCCTCTACACATCTCCCACCAGAATGTCCATTCAAGGCCCTTTCCATCCATGAAGATATTGTGGATCATTGCAGTGACGTCATGGCCTCAATGGAAACCTGGCTGAGGGGTGATAACACGTTCCCCCTAAATGAAGCCTCCCCACCTGGCTATACCTTCCACCACAATACCCATGGAGATTGACGCGGTGGCAGTGTGGCACTTATCACCAGATCACACCTTGGCCCGATCCCCCCACTCCTCTGGCACTTTCTCCCCCTTTCAGCATCTCCCGCTGCTCCACCCCTCTCACCTCTCAATCAAAATCCTCATTCTCTACCGACCTCCCAAAAACAATGAAAATATTCTCACTGAGATATCTTCATTGCTTTGCTCCCTCAGCCTCTGCACTGAATGACATCTCATCCTCGGTGATTTCAATCTCCATCTCAACTCATGATTCTCTCCCTCCTCTGAGTTCATCACCCTCCAATCTTCCCTAACTCTCACCCTCCATGTAAACTTCTCAATTCATCTTCACGGTTACAACCTTGACCATGCCATCTCACATAGTTGCGCTTCAATCACAGAGAAGGCAATCTCTGATCACTTCCTTGTCTCACTCTCCACCCACATCCCCCTCTCACGCCCCAACCCTACCTCCTTCTGTATCCGCCCCGGAACAAATACCATCCCCCAATTCACTGACAACTGCACTTTCAAAATCCCAACTGTCTAGCCTTTGACCCTCCATTTTCCACAACATTTCCGTAGTTAATGATTTGCTCAACTGGACCCTCACATCAATCTTTGATGACCTCACTCCAAATAAATCCATTTCTCTCTCTCACTCTGGTCATTTCCCCTGGTACAGGCCTCATCTCAGCTCCCATAATTCCAAGGGATGCAGAATTGAAAGGATATGAAAGACAACTTGTTCAGCAACATGGCCAGGTCACATAAAGCTCTATTGGGTCCTGTTCTCATCTGCTGAAACTGTTCACTATTCCTGGATCATCCTGCAATGAGAAGATAACCCTGTCTTCTTTTCTTTACCGAACACCGTCTTCTTAAACTTCACTCCACTGTCTCCTCCACCCTCCCCTCTAACAATAAGGGCTGAATTTTACCTGCTCTCCGCCATTCTCGACGGCGACATTGAAAAAAAGTGCACATCACACGTGACATCTCTACGCTGAGCCCCCGCGATATTATACCCGGGGCTGATTTAAATGGAGGAGGTGGAACGGCTGCCCCTGATGATGTAGAAGGGGGTGGCCACTGTATCCCAGCAACGGTGACCGGTGCCACCGCACAATCACCGGCGCCATTTTTAAAGGGCTTCGAGCCCTTCACTAGCAGTTTTAAATGGAACAAAAGTTCAAAATTAAACTTACACATTTAATCACATTTTCACTCCTCTCACCCACATTCCCCTTGGAAGAATCGATTTATTAAATAACCATTCCCCCCGGAAAAACTTTGATGCAGACTCCAGCCTTTCCCACCGACCTTTTGTTAACTTTAAACCTTAACCCCTTCCCACCATCACCCCACCAATCAAAAGACTGTTCCCAACAGCTTCCCCGTCTCCCCCCCTGAGAATTACACTCCTCCCCCCTCTCTGCCAGTGTCTCGCCTCAGTTTCCCAAATGGGGATCCGTAGGCATGGGAAATTCGGCCACTGTCCGGAATGCTGGCGTGCGACGGCCGCCCGGTCTAGGTCGGATTATTTACATTTATTGAATACATTTTGCAATGCAAATGATAGACCCGCCCCTTGGCAGCGGGGGGAGGGGTGGGTGCACCGAGGCCTCGCTGCCACTGGTAAAATGCAGCAGGGCCTTCTCAGCATTGTGGGTTGCAGCGGGCCTCGCCCACAAATATTTTACAGGCCCACCTCCACCCACAACCCATGATGTCGAGGGGCTGGTAAAATTGAGCCCTAAGTGTGAGGAGTTGAGAGAATTTTTTGTCACTAAGATGAGACGCTCTGATCTGCTGCCTCTCCACTGTTGTCCAGCTGGTTGGGACTGCACTCGCCTGGTTCCATTCTTATCTATCTAATCGTTGCCAGAGAATCACTTGTAATGGTTTCTTTTCCCACTCCAACATCGTTACCTATTGTATCCTCTGAGGATCTATCCTTGTCCCCTCATATTTCTCATCTGCATGCTGCCCCTCAATGACATCATCTGAAAGCACGTCATTAATTTTCACAGGTAGCAGGGATAAACCAGGTAATTACAGGCCGGTGAGTCCAACATCATCGTAGGAAAAGTATTGGAAAAAACTCTGAGGGGCAGGATTAAACTCCACTTGGAGAGGCAGGGATTAATCAGGGATAGTCAGCATGGCTTTGTCAGGGGGTGATCGTTTCTAACAAACTTGACTGAATTTCTCGAGGAGGTGACGAGATGTGTAGATGAGGGTAAAGACGTTGAGTAAGTCTGCATGGACTTCAGTCAAGCTTTTGATCATGGGAGATTGGTTAAGAAGGGAAGAGCCCATGGGATCCAGAGCAATTTGGCAAATTGGATCCAAAATTGGCTTTGTGGCAGGTGGCAGAGAGTGATGGTTGAGGGTTGTTTTCGTGAGTGGAAGCCTGTGACCAGTGGTGTACCGCAGGGATCAGTGCTGGGACACTTGCTATTTGGAGCGTACATTAATGAATTCGACGTGAATATAAGAGGTATGACCAGTAAGTTCGCAGAAGACAGGTAAATAGTAAGGAGGAAAGCCTTAGACTACAGGATGATATAGATGGGCTGGTAAGATGGGCGGAGCAGTGGCAAATGGAATTTAATCCTGAGAAGTGTGAGATGATGTACTTTGGGAGGACTAACAAGGCCAGGGAATATAAAATGGATGGTAGGACCCTAGGATGTACAGAAGGTCAGAGGGACCTTTGTGTACTTGTCCATAGTTCACTGAAGGCAGCAGCACAGGTGGATAAGGTGGTTAGGAAGGCATATGGGATACTTGCCTTTAGTAGCTCAGGCATTTATTAGCTGAAGCATAGAATATAAGAGAAAGGAGGTTATGATGGATCTGTATAAAACACTAGTTTGGCCACAGCTGTGTACAGTACAGGGGCGGCACAGTGGCGCAGTGGTTAGCACCGCAGCCTCACAGCTCCAGCGACCAGGGTTTAATTCAGGGTACTGCATGTGTGGAGTTTGCAAGTTCTCCCTGTGGCTGCGTGGGTTTCCTCCGGGTGCTCCGGTTTCCTCCCACATGCCAAAGACTTGCAGGTTGATAGGTTAATTGGCCATTATAAATTGCCCCTAGTATCGGTAGGTGGAAGGTAAATATAGGGACATGTGGGGATGTGGTAGGAATATGGGATTAGTGTAGGATTAGTATAAATGGGTGGTTGATGGTCGGCACAGACTCGGTGGGCCGAAAGGGCTTGTTTCAGTGCTGTATCTCTAAAATAAACTAAACTAAACTAAGTTCTGAGCTCCACACGAAAGGAAGGATGTGATTGCACTAGAGAGGGTGCAGAGGAGATTCACCAGGATGTTGCTTGGGCTGGAGAATTTCAGCTATGAAGAGAGGCTGGATCGGCGAGGGTTGTTTTCCTTTGAGCAGAGAAGGCTGAGGGGGGACATGATTGAAGTAAACAAAATTATGAGGGGCATTGATAGGATAGATAATAAGAAACGTTTTTCCTTAGCGGAGGAGTCAATAACTAGGGGGCATAGATTTAAGGTAAGGGGCAGAAGGTTCAGAGGGGATTTGAGGAAAAAGAATTTCATCCAGATGGTGATTGGAATCTGAAACACATTGCCTGAAGGGGTGGTAGAGGCAGGAACCCTCACAACATTTAAGAAATATTTAGATGAGCAGTGAAATGCTATAGCGTACAAGGCTATGGGCCAAGGGCTGAAAATGGGATTAGAGTAGATAGGCTTGATGGCCGACACAGACACGATGGACCGAAGAGCCTGTTTCTGTGCTGTATAACTCTATGACTCAATGACATGTACACTGATAACACCCAGCTCTACCTTACTACCACCTCTCTCGACTCCTCCTGTCTCTATATGATCAGACTGCTTGATCGACATCCACTCCTGAATGAGCAGAAATTTCCTCCAATTAAGTACTGGGAAGATTGTCTTCACTTCCCTGATACAGAATCCATTCCCTAGTTACTCTCCCTGGAAACCTTCTGAGACTGATCCAGACTGTTCACAACCTCGGCACCATATTTGATCCCAAGTGAGTTTCTGAGCTCATATCTTCAACATCACTAACACCACCTATTTCCACCTCCATCACATCACCCGACTTTGCCCCTGACCCAGCTCAGCTGCTGCTGAAATCCTCATTCATGTCTTTCGTAACTCTAGGCTTGACTATTCCAATGCACTCCCATTGGTCTCCCACATTCTTCCCTCTATAAAATTGAAGTCATCCAAAACGATGCTGCCTATTTCATTGCTCACATAACAATAGCATAAAGTTACATTACTGGTGGCACTGGCTCTGGAAAAGTTTATGGGCATTTTTGAACCAGAGACAGACTGTCAGCTATTTTTCACCAGTAGGTGACAGGTGGAGTTAATAGTCACAGTAACCAAGGTATGAATTATATCCCCCGGTCTGGAAAGGGCAAAGTTCCAGTCCCTGGCATCAGGAACCAAATCACACTTAATGACTATCTTCAATATGGCAGTTATGTAACACAGCAACATAGTCACACAGTAACTGGTTATGGAAGGAGACAACCTTCAATATATCTCGTCCACACATCCACAGTATTCTGTTGCTACATTTCCAATCGCCTCAAATCCCATTTGCTCACAAGCAACTGTTTAACTCCTTATTGAAACATATTGATTTTTCTTATTATTCCAGTCATGTCTGCAATCAGTTTCACATACTTAATAAACTTTTGTGACAACAATTCCTCCTGCATTTCCTATTTTATTGGTAAGAATTGTCCCTTATGCTTAAATTCTGGACATGACAGTGAAAGCTGAAGATTCTGATAGGCTGCTGCTCTCAAAACTATTTATTGCTGATTCATTATGGCATGACAAGTCTTATTGTGAAAAAGACACCCAGAAATGAGGTATTTCCTACTAAACAACAGATGGAAACGTGTTTCTCATCCTCTCCTGTTGTTTCACATCCTGTCTCAAAGACAGCCCTGGTGATCTTGTTTCACAATGTGGCTACATAAAGAAGTTAAGAAACACGAATCACACATTCTGCAATAAAAGCACGACCCTGCACAGTCCTCCTTACTAACATCTGGGGGCTTGTGCCAAAGTTGGGAAAGCTGTCCCACAGACTAGACATGCAACAGCCTGACATAGTCATACTCACTGAATCATACCTTACGGACAATGTCCAAGACACTGCCATCACCATCCCCGGGTATGTCCTGTCCCACCGGCAGGACAGACCCAGCAGAGGTGGTGGCACAGTGGTGTACAGTAGGGAGGGAGTTGCCCTGGGAGTCCTCAGCATTAGCTCTGGGCCCCATGAAGCCTCATGGCATTAGATCAAACATGGACAAGGAAACCTCCTGCCGATTACCACCTACCGCCCTCCCTCAGCTGATGAGTCAGTACTCCTCCATGTTGAACAGTACTTGGAGGAAGCACTGAGGGTGGCAAGGGCACAAAATGTACTCTGGGTGGGGGACTTCAATGTCCATCACCAAGAGTGGCTTGGTAGCACCACTACTGACCAAGCTGGCCGAGTCCTAAAAGACATATTTGCTAGACTGGGTATGCAGCAGGTGGTGAGGGAACCAACAAGACGGGAAAATATGCTTGACCTTGTCCTCACCAATCTGCCTGCCGCAGATGCATCTGTTCATGACAGTATTGGTAGGAGTGACCACCGCACAATCCTTGTGGAGACGAAGTCCCGCCTTCAGATTGAGGATACCGTCCATCGTGTTGTGTGGCGCCACCACCATGCTGAATGGGATAGATTTCGAACAGAACTAGCAATGCAAATCTGGGCATCCATGAGGCACTGTGGGGCAGCAGCTGAATTTTATTGATTTTTTTATTTTAGAGATACGGCACTCAAACAGGCCCTTCGGTCCACCGAGTCTGTACTGACCAACAACCACCCATTTATACTAACCCTACAGTAATCCCATATTCCCTACCACCTACCTACACTAGGGGCAATTTACAACGGCCAATTTACCTATCACCTGCAAGTCTTTGGCTGTGGGAGGAAACCAGAGCACCCGGCGAAAACCCACACGGTCACAGGGAGAACTTGCAAACTCCGCACAGACAGTACCCAGATTCAAACCCGTGTCCCTGGAGCTGTGAGGCTGCGGTGCTAACCACTGCACCACTGTGCCACCCACTTGTACTCAACCATAATCTGTAACATCATGGCCCGGAATGTTCCCCACCCTACCATTACCATCAAGCCAGGAGACCAATCCTGGTTCAATGAAGAGTGCAGGAGGGCATGTTAGGAGCAGCACCAGGCATACCTCAAAATGAGGTGTCAACCTGGTGAAGCTACAACACAGGACTATCTGCGTGCTAAACTGTATAAGCAGCATGCGATAGACAGAGGTAAGCGATCTCATAACCAACGGATCAAATCTAAGCTCTGCAGTCCTGCCACATCCAGCCGTGAATGGTGGTGGACAATTAAACAACTAACTGGAGGAGGTGGCTCCACAAATATTCCCATCCTCAATAATGGGGGAGCCCAGTTCATCAGTGCGAAAGATAAGGCTGAAGCATTTGCAACAATCTTCAGCCAGAAGTGCCGAGTTGATGATCCATCTCGGCCTCCTTCTGAAGTCCCCAGCATCACAGATGCCAGACTTCAGCCAATTCGATTCACTCCGTGTGATATCAAGAAACGACTGACAGCACCGGATCCTGCAAAGGCTCTGGGCCCTGACAATATTCCGGCAATAGTACTGAAGACCTGTGCTTCAGAACTTGTCGCGCCCCTAGCCTAGCTGTTCCAGTACAGCTACAAGACTGGCATCTACCCTGCAATGTGGAAAATTGCCCAGGTATGTGCTGTACACAAAAAGCAGAACAAGTCCAATCCGGCCAATTACCGCCCCATCAGCCTACTCTCAATCATCAGTAAAGTGATGGAAGATGTCATCAAGCGGCACTTGCTTAGCAATAATCTGCTCAGTGACGCTCAGTTTGGGTTCTGCCAGGGCCACTCAGCACCTGACCTCATTACAGCCTTGACTCAAACATGGACGAAAGAGCAGAACTCAAGAGGTGAGGTGGGAGTGACTGCCCTTGACATCAAGGCAGCATTTGACCGAGTATGGCATCAAGGAGCCCGAGCAAAACTGAGGTCAATGGGAATCAGGGGGAAAACCGTCCGCTGGCTGGAGTCATACCTAGCGCAAAGGACGATGGTTGTGTTTTTTTTTATTTAGAGATACAGCACCAAACAGGTCCATTTTGCCCACCGAGTCTGTGCTGACCAACAACCACCCACATACATGAATCCTACATTCATCCCATATCCCCTACCACATCCCCACCATTCTAATACCACCTACCTACACTAGGGGCAGTTTACAATGGCCAATTTATCTAACAACCTGCAAGTCTTTGGCTGTGGGAGGAAAGCAGAACAGCTGGCAGAAACCCACACAGTCACAGGGAGAACTTGCAAACTGAGCACAAGCAATACCCAGAACTGAACCCGAGTCGCTGGAACTATGAAGCTGTAGTGCTAACCACTGTGCTACTCAGTTGTTGGAGGTCACGCATCATGAGCTCCAGGACATTACTGCAGGAGTTCCTCCGGGTAGTGTCATAGGCCCAATCATCTTCAGCTGCTTCATCAATGACCTTCCTTCAAACATAAGGTCAGAAGTGGGGATGTTCGCTGATGATTGCACAATGTTCAGCACCATTCGTGACTCCTCAGATACTGAAGCAGTCCGTGTAGAAATGCAGCAAGACCTGGACAATATCCAGGCTTGGGCTGATAAGTGGCAAGTAACATTCGCGCCACACAAGTGCCAGGCAATGACCATCTCCAACAAGAGAGAATCTAACCATCTCCCCTTGACATTCAATGGCATTATCATTGCTGAATCCCCCACTATCAACATCCTGGGAGCTACCATTGACCAGAAACTGAACTGGAGTAGGCATATAAATACTTTGGCTACAAGAGCAGGTCAGAGGCTAGGAATCCTGCGGCGAGTAACTCACCTCCTGACTCCCCAAAGCCTGTCCACCATCTACAAGGTACAAGTCAGGAGTGTGGTGGAATACTCTCCACTTGCCTGGATGGGTGCAGCTCCAACAACACCTAAGAAGCTCGACACCATCCAGGACAAAGCAGCCCGCTTGATTGGCACCCCATCTACAAACATTCACTCCCTCCACCACCGATGCACAGTGGCAGCAGTGTGTACCATCTACAAGATGCACTCAGCAATGCACCAAGGCTCCTTAGACAGCACCTTCCAAACCTGCGAGTTCTACCAACTAGAAGGACAAGGGCAGCAAATGCATGGGAACACCACCACCAAATGCAAGTTCCCCTCCAAGTCACACACCATCCTGACTTGGAACTCCATTCCTTCACTGTCACTGGGTCAAAATCCTGGAACTCCCTTCCTAACAGCACTGTGGGTCTACCTACCCCAAATGGACTGCAGCGGTTCAAGAAGGCAGCTCACCACCACCTTCTCAAGGGCAGTTAGGGATGGGCAATAAATGCTGGCCTGGCCAGCGATGCCCACATCCCATGAATGAATAAAAAAACACTTACCTTTTACAAATGACCTTCGCCCTAAAACTGCAAAAAGTTTAAGATTTAACCCTTCCCACCATCCCCTACACCTATTCCGTGAATTTGACCCTGCCCCCTGCCCCACAACACTGATAAACTTATCTCCTCCCCCATCCCCACCAGTGTGGTGTCTTGTTTCCGTGGACTGGGATCTGAAGGCGTGGGAGTGCCGGACACCGCATCAAAGATTGCGGAGGGCCCTCAAGATCTCAGGTAAGTGTATTTAAATTAATTAATTTTATTGATTTGAATATTTAAATTGTGGTCCCTTTGCCCAGTGGTGGGGGTGGGGGGGTCGTCACAGAGCCTCCTCGTCACCGGGAGGATCGGGCCGGGCCCTGCCGCTGTCAAGGTCCGTGACGGCCTCATCCAGAGCCATCTTCAGGCCCCTCCACATCACGGATCATGACATCGAGGGCTTCTTAAAATCCAGCCCTTTATATCTTTAAGTCAAGCATTGTATCTCCATTAATGATCAAAACAATTTCTGGCCACACTCCAGTCTTCAACTGGATAATGTGACACCACCCAGTACTTTGATGTTTCTCTTTCCCAGTGTATTATAACAGAAGCAGAATGATACCTGGACTCCAGTGTTTAAATTAGGAGGAGAAATTACACAAACTACAGTTGTATTCCCTCAAATTTAGAACATCTTAACGGTGATTTTATCAAATTTTTCAAGACATTAAGGGGAAGATAGGGTAGATAGAGAGAAACTATTTCTGCTGGTTGGTGAGTCTAGGACAAGGAGGCTTGTCAAATAATTGGAGCCAGACTTTCAGTCGTGAAATTAGGAAACACTTCTTCCCACAAAGGAATTCCAGAATGCTGGAACAGGTTCTCCTGTTTCTACATTCCTCTTTCCACAGCTGGGTTCAAATCCAAGTCCATATCCAAGTTTTTTTTAAAATGCAATGAGGATTTCTGCCTCTACCACTCTTTTCATCAGAGAGGGCGCAACCCGCACGGACCCTTTGGGTGACAACAAATCTCGTAAAGTGCTCTCCAGTCTTTCTGCTAGTTATTTTAAATCTGCACCCCGGTTACTGACCTCTCTGCTCAGTGAAATGGGACATTTTTACCCAGTCTGTCTGAGCACTTCATCATTCTGAACATCTCAATTGAATATCCCCTCAATTTCCTCTGTTCGAAACACAAGAGCTCCAGCCTGTTCAATCTTTCCTCAGACCTAATATTCTCCATTCCTTACAACATTCCATAGATCTCCTCCGTGCCCTCTGTAGTGCATCCTTCCTGTAATGCAGTAACCAGAACAGTATGCAGTGCTATAGCTGCAGTATTACTAGTATTTTATACACTTCAACATAATATCCCTGCTTTATATTGTATGACCCAGTCAACAAAGTGAAGTGTCCCATATGCCTTCGTAATCAACTTATCTACCAGGCCTGCTACCTTCCGGGATCTGCAGGCATACACTCCGAGGTTCCTCTGTTCCTCTATAATTCTCAGTTTGCTACATTTGTTGTGTATTTGTTTGCCTTGTTTGTCCTCCCCAAATAAATCACCTCACACCTCCCTGGATTGAATTCCATTTTCCACTTTTCTGCCCACCTGACCAGTCCACTGATGTCTTCCTGCAGTCTACAGTTTTCTTCCTCATCATCATACAGTCATAGAGTCATTTACAGCACAGACGGAGCCATTCGTCCTCTCGACTCCATGCCAACTCTCCATGGAGCTATCCAGTCAGTTCCTTTCCCTCACTCAATCCCCGTAGCCCTGCATGTCTATTTCTTTCAAGTGGCCATCCAATTTTCTTTTGAAGTCATTGATTGTCTCAGCTTCCACAACCCTTGTGTTCCAGGTCATCACCAACTGCTGTGTGAAAAAGTTCTTCCTCATATTCCCCCTGCATCTCTTGTCCAATCTGTGTCCCTTAGTCCTTGTATCATTTGTTAATGAAAACAGTTTTATTTTCCTTGTCTAACCTATCTTAGCCTGTCATCATTTTGTACACTTCTATTAAATCTCCCCTCAATCTCCTTTGTTCGAAGAAGAACAATCATAGCTTTTCCAACCTAAACTTGTAACTAAAATTCTCCATCCCTGGAACCATTCTGGTAAATCCCCTCTGCACCCTCTCAAAGACACTCACATCCTTCCTGAAGTGTGATGACCAGAACTGGACACAATACTCCAGTTGGGGCCTAACCAGAGCCTTCGAAAGGTTCAGCTTAACTTTTCTGCTTTTGTACTAAATGCCTCTATTTATGAAGGTCAAGATCCCATCTGCTTTACAAACCACTCTCTTAATATATCCTGCCACCTTCAAAGATCAAGGCACATGCACCCCCAGGTCCCTCTGTTCCTGCACACTCTTTGGAACTGTGCTATTAAGTAGATATTGCCTCTCCCTATTCCTTCTGCCAAAATGCATCACCTCACACTTGTCAGTATTAAATTCCATCTGCCTTAATTTTGTTCATCATCCTTTTATGTGGTACCTTATAAAACGCTTTCTTAAAATCCAAATAAACAACATCCACTGCATTCCCTTCATCAACCTTCTCTGTTACTTCATCAAAGAATTCAATTAGATTAATTAAGCATGATCTCCCTTTTACAAATCCATGCTGGCTGTCCTTAATTAACTCGAACCTCTACAAGTCTGTGTTGATTTTTTCCTTGATTATTGTTGCTAAAACCTCACCCACCATTGATGTTAAACTAACTGGCCTGTACTTGCTCGGACTGTCCTTATGCCCTTTCTTAAATAAGAGCGTCACATTTGACACTGTCCAATCCTCGGGCACGTCCCCCCTATCTCGGGAAGATTGGAAGATTATGGCAAGTCCTTCCATTATCTCCATCCCCACTTCCTTGAGCAACCTGGGATGCAAACCATTCGGACCAGATGACTTATCTACCCGAAGCATAGTCAGCCTTTTTACCACCTCCCCACTCTCAATTTCTACCCCATCTACTCTCTCCTCTTCTACTGATATTTTGTCAGATTCCAATTCTTTAGTGAACACTGTTAAAACGTATTTATTAAGTATATCAGCCTTGCCCTGCACCTCTAAGCATATGTTACTCTTGTTATCCCTGATAGGCCTCACTCCACATCTTACCACCCGCTTACTGTTTATATGCCAGTAGAAGATTTTTGGGTTCCCTTTTATGTTGACTGCCATTTTATTCTCATATTCTCTCTTTGCTATGTCTAATTTTCCTCTTCACCTCCCTATCAATTTATTGTATATGGCCTGGTTCTCACTTGAAGAATTCACCTGACATACATCATACACCCTCTTTTTTTAGTTTCATCATAAACTCTATTTCCCTTTTCATCCAAGGAGCCCTGTTATTGGTTCCTTTACCTTTCGCCCTTGGTGGAATGTTCCGAGCCTGTACCTGAAGCACCTCTTCATTAAAGATATCCCATTGTTCTGATGCAGCTCTTCTTGTCAGATTTTGGTTCCATTCTACCCTTCTCATCACATTAAAATTAGCCGTCTTCTACCTGATATCTTATTTTGTTCCTTGCTTTTCTGCAATACGAGACAAAATATTATGATACGATGCAGTTCACCTGAACACATTTCAGAAATTCCTCCCCCTCCTTATCCTTTAGAAGTATTCCAACCGATATTTGGGTAATTAAATTCCCCCAATATCACTACTCTATAGTTCTTGAACAGCTCTCTGATTCCACTGCAGATTTGCTCCTCTATCTCTTTCTCGCTATTTAGAGGATTATGGAATACCCCGGGTTACGTGATCATATCCATTTTCCTTTTCAAGTCTAACCAAATGGATTCTGTCCTTGCCCCTCAAGGGCTTCATCCCTTTCCAACAATGCAATGTCTTCCCTTATCAATATTGCCACACCACCTCACTTTTTTCCTTCTCTATCTTTTCTGAACGCTTTATATTCTTGTATGTTAAATGCCCAGTCCTCGCCACATTTCTGTTATTGCCCCAACATCATATTCCTACACTGCAATTAGTGCTTGTAGTTCACCAACCTTATTCACCACACTTTATGCATTTACACACATGCTTTGTAATTCTGTCTTTACATTCCTTGTAGTCCTTCTCAGTTTGCTCCTATCTAATATGGACCGACTCCCTTCTCCAGTGTTGTCTAACACGCTCACATTATGCACCTTATTCCTCTTTTCTACTACTATATGCTGCTGCCCATCCCTCGCCAATTTAGTTTAAGCCCTCCCCAACCACACTAGTGAATGTCCCCGCGAGGGTATTGGACCCAGTCCTGGTGAGTTGCAATCTGTCCCTTTTGATTAGATGCCTCTTGCCCCAGAATTGGTCCCAAAGCCCCAAGAATCTGACCCCCCCTCCCATCCCCCGCACCATGTTCAAGCCACACATTGATCCTCCCTATCTTCCTAATTCTACTCTCGCTCACATGTGTAATCCAGTGGTTACTACCCTCAATGTCCTACTCATTAACGCCCTCCCTATCTACTGAAAATCTGACCCCAGGACCTCAATACCTGCCCTTGATGTGTCATTGGTACCAACGTGCACCACAACCTCTGGCTCTGTCCCTTCCCCCTGCAGAATATTCTGCACCCTCTCCGTGATGTCCTTTACCCTGGCACAGGGGGAAAAATCCTGCTCCCTCCGGAACAGTCCCATGTCCATGGTTGCCATTATCTGAGCTGCACTCCTTCAAAGTGTCGTCACTCCCAGCAGTCATTTTCATTTTCCAGTTGTCTCTGGTAACTGACATGGTGCCAGAGTACCGGATGACTGCAGCATTGTTTAAAAATAGAGGAAGGGATAGTGCAGATAATTACAGGCCAGTCAGCCTGACCTAAGTGGTGGGCAAATTATTGGATAAATCTCTGAGAGGCAGTATAAATCGTCATTTAGAAAGGTAGGGATTAATAAAGGATTTGGTAAGTGAAGGTTGTGTTTCACTAACTTGTTTGAATATTTTGCGAAGGTGACAAGAAGGTTGATGAGAGTAGCATGTTTGATGTAGTGTACATGGATTTTAGCAAGGCTTTGGACAAGGTTCCACATGACAGACTAGTCAGAAAATTGAAAGCTCGTGGGGTCCAAGGGAAACTGGCAAGTTGGAGGCAAAACCTTTTAGCGGCTGAAAGCAAAGAGTTATGGTCGATGGGTATTTTTTTTATTGGAATGTATCTTTTCACTAGGGTTCACCCAGGCTCAATACTGGGTCCCTTGTTGCTCGTGGTCCATGTCAATGATTTTGACTTAAATGACGGGGCGTGATTAAGAAGTTTACAGATGATGTGAAAATTGTCCGTGCGGTTGACAGCTGGAGAGAAGCAGCGGGAGCAGAGCGGAGATTTAAAAAGTGCGCCAAAAGATCAGAGGCTGGAGATAAAGCTGTGGGAGCAGAGCAGAAATTCAGATTCCAGATCAAAAATTGAAAATTGGCATCACATTCAACAGAGAGTGCGGGGAGACAGAAAGCCAGCCGGGGTGAGTATACCGATAATCTTTTAATTTAATCTAAATTTAATCTAAGTTTCTGGGGAAGATGGGACCTGTACAAGCGGGACGGTCTACATCTGAACCAGAGGGGGACTAACATCCTTGCTGGCGGGTTTGCCAGTGCTGTTGGGAGGAGTTTAAACTAATTTGGCAGGGAGAGGGGATGCAGACACCTCGCAGAATAGGGATACAGCTAAACACAGGAAAGCAAACAAGTCAGAGGGAACACAGTAGAAGTAAGTTTCAAGGGAGTAAGACCAGGATGGATGGCCTCTACTTTAATGCCAGGAGTATTACAGGTAAAATGGATGAGTTAAGGTCAAGGATTGACATGCGGAATTGTAATATAGTAGCCATCATGGAGACATGGTTGAGGGAGGGGCAGGATTGGCAGCTCAATATCCCGGGACATAAAATCTTCAGGCGAGACAGAGGAGGGGGTAAAAGAGGAGGGAGCATTGCAATATTAGTTAAGGAATCAGTTACTACAGTAAGGAGAGATGATATCTTGGAGGGGGCATCAAATGAAGCTTTATGGGTAGAGTTTAGGAATAAAAAAGGGACAGACACATTGCTAGGTGTTTATTATAGACCCCCAGATAGTCAGCGGGAAATTGAGGAGCAAATATGTGCGCAGTTCACAAAGGTGTGTAAAAATAATAGGGTAATTATATTAGGTGATTTCAACTTTCCCAACATTAATTGGGATAGTCATCGTATTAAGGGCTTAGATGGAGTGGAGTTCTTAAAATGTATACAGGAGAACTTTTTAGCTCAATATGTAGAGGATCCAACAAGGGAGGGTGCAGTGCTGGACCTAATTCTGGGGAATGAAGCCGGACAGGTGGTTGATGTGTTGGTGGGGGAACATTTTGGTGATAGCGACCACAACATGGTACAATTTAAGCTTGTTATGGAGAAAGAATTCGACAAGTTGCAAAAAAAGCTTTGGATTGGGGAAGAGCACATTTTAGTAAAATAAAGCAGGATCTGGCTCAGGTAGACTGGAAAGAGTTACTTGTCAGGAAATCTACAGAAGAGCAGTGGGGGGCATTCAAAAAGGAAATGGGGAGGGGACAGGCCCAACATGTTCCCTCTCGGGTAATAGGTAGGAGCAACAAGCCCAGAGAACCATGGATGACCAGAAACATTCAGGGTACAATGAGTCGGAAAAGAGAGGCTTTTAGCAAATATAAGGAGAGCAAATCAACAGAAGCATTAGTGGAGTACAGAAAGTGTAGGATGGAGCTTAAGAAAGCAATTAGGAGAGCAAAGAGGGGATATGAGAAAGCTCTGGCTGGTAAAAGTAGGGAAAATCCCAATATTTTCTATAAGTATATCAATGGGAAGAAGATAACCAGGGAAAGAGTAGGACCCATTAGGGACCAAGGGGGAAATCTGTGGGTGGATCCAGAGGACATTGGTAGGGTGTTGAATGAATACTTCACATCTGTCTTCACCCAAGAGAATGAGGAAGTAGAAATGGAACTCAGAGAGACTGTGAGGTTCTTGAGAAAATTGTCATAGGGAGTGACAAGGTATTGGAGGTTTTGGCAGGCTTAAAGATGGACAAATCTCCAGGTCCGGACGATCTGTGTCCCAGGATGCTGTGGGAGGCGAAGGTGGCGATTGCAGGAGCTCTGACCCTAATTTTTACTTCCTCTCTGGCCACCGGGGAGGTGCCAGAGGCCTGGAGAACAGCTAATGTGGTCCCACTATTTAAGAAAGGTTGTAGAGATAAGCCAGGGAACTACAGACCAGTGAGTCTCACGTCAGTGGTAGGGAAACTTTTGGAAAAAATTCTGAAGGAGAAAATCTATCTCCACTTGGAGAGGCAAAATTTGATTAGGAATAGTCAGCATGGCTTTGTTCGAGGGAGGTCATGCCTCACAAATTTGATTGAATTTTTGAGCATGTGACCAGGTGTGTAGATGAGGATAGTGCAGTTGATGTAGTTTACATGGATTTCAGCAAAACATTTGACAAGGTCCCACATGGGAGACTTATCAAGAAAGTAAACGCACATGGGATACAGGGTAACTTGTTAAGGTGGATTCAATATTGGCTTAGCTGTAGGAGACAGAGAGTGATGACAGATGGCTGTTTTAGTGACTGGAAGCCAGTGCCCAGTGGCGTACCACAGGGATCTGTGTTGGGTCCCCTATTGTTTATCATTTATATAAACGACATATATGACTATGTGGGGGGTAAGATCAGTAAGTTGGCGGATGACACAAAGATTGGCCGAGTGGTTGACAGTGAGGTTGAGTGTCTTCGGTTACAGGAAGATATACAATGGATGGTCAAATGGGCAGAAAAGTGGCAGATGGAATTTAACCCTGAAAAGTGTGAGGTGATATACTTTGGAAGGAGTAATGTGACACGGAAGCATTCAATGAAGGGCCTGACACTGGGAAGTTCCGAGGAACAAAGGGACCTTGGCCTGTTTGTCCATAGATACCTGAAGGCAGAAGGGCAGGTTCATAGGGTGGTGAAAAAGGCATATGTGACACTTGCCTTTTTCAATCGAGCCATAGATTACAAAAGCAGGGAGGTCATGTTGGAGTTGTACAGAACTTTGGTAAGGCCACAGCTGGAGTACTGTGTGCAATTCTGGTCGCCACATTATAGGATGGATGTGATTGCATTGGAGGGGGTGCATAGCCGATTCACCAGGATGGTGCCTGGGATGGAACATTTAAGCTATGAAGAGAGGTTGGATATGCTTGGCTTGTTTTCGCTGGAGCAGAGAAGAATGAGGGGTGACCTGATCGATGTGTACAGGATTATGAGGGGCATAGACAGGGTGGATAGGGAGCAGCTGTTCCCCTTAGTTGAAGGGTCAGTTACGAGGGGACACAAGTTTAAAGTGAGGGGCGGGAGGTTTAAGGGGTATTTGAGGAAGAACTTTTTTACCCAGAGGGTGGTGACGGTCTGGAATGCCCTGCCTGGGAAGGTGGTAGAGGCGGGTTGCCTCACATCCTTTTAAAAGTACCTGGATGAGCACTTGGCACATCTCAACATTCAAGGCTATGGGCCAAGTGCTGGCAAATGGGATTAGGTAGACAGGTCAGGTGTCTTTAATGCATCGGTGCAGACTCGATGGGCCGAAGGACCTCTTCTGGGCTGTATTAGTCTGTGATTCTGTGATTCTGAAATTAATCTAATAAAAATGAGACTTTATCGATTCATTAGCATTCATTGGCTGAAGACTGGCATCTGTGATGCTGGGAACCTCAGGAGGAGGCCGAGATGCATCATCCACTTGGCACTTCTGGCTGAAGATGTTTGCAAATGCTTCATCCTTGTCTTTTGCACTGATGTGCTGGGCTCCTCCATCATTGAGGATGGGGATATTTGTAAAGCCTCCTCCTTTGGTTAGTTATTTAATTGTCCACCATCATTCGCGACTGCATGTGGCAGGACTGCAAAGCTTTGATCTGAACAGTTGGTTGTGGGATCGCTTCGGTCTGTCTATAGCACATTTCACAGTACATCCAAGTTTTGTCAGCTGCACATTTTGAAATTGTGCCCTGTACACCCAAGTGCAATTCATGAATAGAAACCACAAAACGCAATGGTCTGAGTACCTGTCCCTGGGGAACACCACTGTTTTCTTTCCTCCAATCAAAAAAAACAACCGTTCACCACCATCTCAGTTTTCTCTCACTTATCCAATTTTATATACATCCCACTGCAGACAGGCAGGCAGACAGATAGACAGACAGATAGGGAGGCAGGCGATCCAGCAGACAGGCAGACAGACAGACAGGTGCCCCTGTAGACAGACAGACAGACAGGGAGGCAAGTGGTCCCGCAGACAGGCAGACGGATAAACAGATATTGGATCATTGTATTTTGTAACCTGTGGAGTTGGTGTATTTGGATTTTCAGAAGGCTTTCAACAAGGTCCAGCACAGGAGGTTAGTAAACAGAATTAGAGCAAATGGGAATTGGGGGTAATATACTTGCATGGATTAAGAATTGGTTAATGGGCAGAAAACAGAGAGTAGGAATAATTGGATCATTCTCAGGATGGCAGGCTGTTACTAGTGGGGTATCGCAAAGATCAGTGCTTGGGCCACAGCTGTTCACAATCCATATTCATGATTTGGATATGTGGGCCAAATATAATATTTCCAAATTTGTTGCTGGCACAAAACTAGGTGTGAATGTAAGTTGTGAGGAGGATGCAAAAAGGCTGCAATGGAATTTGGACAGGATAAGTGAATGGGAAAGAACATGGCAGACAGAATATAATGTGAATCAGTGTGAAGTGATCCACTTTGGTAGAAAAAACAGAAAGGCAGAGTAATTGGCAAGGCGGTGGTGTATTCACCAAGGTACTGGAAACGACGACGTCAAACCCAGCCCTGTCGGCCCTGCAAAGTCCTCTTTACTAACATCAGGGGGCTTGTGCCAAAATTGGGAGAGCTGTCCCACAGATGCTAGTCAAGCAGCAGTCTATCATAGTCATACTCATGGAATCATAGGTCCCAGACACCACCATCACCATCCCCGAGTATGTCCTGTCCCACCGGCAGGACAGACCCAGCAGAGGTGGTGGCACAGTGGTATACAGTTGGAAGGGAGTTTCCCTGGGAGTCCTCAACATCGACTCTGGACCACATGATGTCCAGTCAAAAACGGACAAGGAAACCTCCTGCTGATTGCCACCTGTCCATCAGCAGCAGCAGAATTGTATTCAACCACAATCTGTAACCTCATGGCCCGGCATATCCCAATCTCTACCATTACCATCAAGCCGGGGGATCAACCCTGGTTTAAAGAAGAGTGCAGCAGGACATGCCAGGAGCAGCACCAGGCATACCTTAAAATGTGGTGTCAACCTAGTGAAGCTACAGTCCAGGATTAGTTGCGGCCAAACAGTGTACGAAGCATGCGATAGAGCTAAGCGATCCCACAACCAATGGATCAGATCTAAGCTCTGCAATCCTGCCACATCCAGTCGTGAATGGTGGTGGACAATTAAACAACTAATTGGTGGCTCCACAAATATCCCGACCTCAGTGATAGGGGAGCCCAGCACATTAGTGCAAAAGATAAGGCATTGGCAACAATCTTCAGCCAGAAGTGCCGGTGGATGATCCACCTCGGACTTCTTCCTGCATCTACCCTCTCAAGTCCTGTTAGAATTTTATAGGTTTCCATGAGATCCCCCCTCACTCTTCTCAACTCCAGCGAATATAATCCTAACCGACTCAATCTCTCCCCCATGCATCAGTCCCGCCATCCCAGGAATCAGTCTGGTAAACCTTCGCTGCACTCCTTCTATAGCAAGAACATCCTTCCTCAGATAAGGAGACCAAAACTGCACACAATATTCCAGGAGTGGCCTCACCAAGGCCCTGTATAATTGCAGCAAGACATCCCTGCTCCTGTACTCGAATCCTCTCGCTGTGAAGGCCAACATACCATTTGCCTTTTTTACCGCCTGTTGCACCTGCATGCTTACGTTCAACGACTGATTTACAAGACCACCCAGGTCTCGTTGCATATTCCCCTCTCTCAGTTTCTAGCCATTCAGATAATAATCTGCCTTCCTGCTTTTGCTACCAAAGTGGAAAACCTCACATTTATCCACATTATACTGCATCTGCCATGCATATGCCCACTCACTCAACTTGTCCAAATCACCCTGAAGCTTCTCTGCATCCTCCTCACAACTCACCCCCCCCACCCCCCCCCACCCAGTTTTGTGTCATCTGCAAATGTGGAGATATTACATTTAGTTCCCTCATCTAAATCATTAATGTATATCGTGACTAGCTGGGGTCTTGGCATCGATCTCTGCGGTACTCCACTATTCACTGCCTCCCATTCGGAAAAAGACCCATTTATCCCTACTCTTTGTTTCCTGTCTGCCAACCAATGTTTTATCCATCACAATACACTACCCCCAATCCCATGTGCTTTAATTTTACACAATAATCTCTTATGTGGGACTTTGTTGAAAGCTTTCTGAAAGTCCAAATAAACCACATCCACTGGCTACCCCTCATCAACTCTACTCGTTACATCCTCGAAGAATTCTAGTCGATTTGTCTGACATGATTTCCCTTTCGTAAATCCATGTTGACTCTGTCCGATTCTACCACTGTTCTCCAAGTGCTCTGCTATAAAATCTTTGACAATGAACTCTAGAATTTTCCCCACTACCGACGTCAGGCTGACTGGTCTCTAACTCCCTGCTTTCTCTCTACCTCCCTTTTTAAATAGTGGGGTTACATTAGCTACACTCCAATCTGTAGGAACTGTTCCAGAGTCTATAGAATCTTGGAAGATGACCACCAATGCATCCACTATTTCTCGGGCCACTTCCTTCAGTACTCTGGAATGCAGACCATCAGTCCCTGGGGATTTATCAGCCTTCAATCCCATCGATTACCCCAACACCATTTCTCTACTAATACTGATTTCCTTCAGTTCCTCTGTCTCACTAAATCCTCTGTTTCCCAACATTTCTGGGATGATATTTGTGTCCTCCTTTGTGAAGACGGAACCAAAGTATGTATTTAGTTAGTCAGCCATTTCTTTATTCCCCATAATAAATTCCCCTGTTTCTGACTGTAAGGGACCTACATTTGTCTTCACTAATCTTTTTCTCTTCACATACCTATAGAAACTTTTACAATCAGTTTTTATGTTCCTGCAAGCTTGCTCTCATACTCTATTTTCCCCTTCTTAATCAATTCCTTGGTCCTCCTTTGCTGAATTCTAAACTGCTCCCAATCCTCAGGTCTGTTGTTTTATCTGGCGAATGTATATGCCTCTTCCTTGGATCTAATGCTATCTCTAATTTCCTTTGTAAGCCATGGTTTGGCTACCTTTCCCATTTAACTTTTGCGCCAGACAGGAATAAACAATTCTTACAGTTCATCCATACGCTCTTTGAATGTTTGCCATTGCCTTTCCACTGTCGTCCCTTTAAGTAACGTTTCCCAATCCATCGTAGCCAACTTGCACCTCATAACTTCGTAGTTTCCTTTACTAAGATTCAGGACCTTAGTCTCAGAATCAACGATGTCACTCTCTATCTTGATGAAGAATTTTGTCATATTATGGTCTCTCATCCCCAAGGGGACTCGCACAACCAGCTTGTCAATTATACCTCTTTCATTATATAATACCCAGTCGAGGATGGCCTGTTCTCTAGTTGGTTCCTCAACATATTGGTCCAGAAAACCATCCCGTATACACTCCTCCTCTACGGTATTGTGACTAATTTGATTTGCCCAATCTTTCGGCAAATTAAAGTAACCCATAATTACAGATGTTCCTTTATCGCATGCATCTCTAATTTCCTGTTTAATACTATTCCCAACATCACCACTACAGTTTGGGGATCTATATACAACCCCCACGAACATTTTTTGCCCCTTAGTTTTTCTCAGGTCCAGCCATACAGATTCCACATCATCAGAACTAATATGTTTCCTCACTATTCTGTTAATTTGCTCTTTAACCAGCAATGCAACTCCACCGCCGTTTGATTTTTGTCTGTCCTTCTTAAATACTGAACATCCCTGGATGTTCATTTCCCATCACTGGTCACCTTGCAGCCATGTCTCCGTAATCCTGACTCTATCATACCCATTTACATCTTCTGTACTCTTTCCAATGTCCTCCCATCTTTCCTCAAGTTTGGCGCCCAGAATTGGACGCAACGCTCCAGCTGAGGCTGAACAAAGAACAAAGAACAGTACAGCACAGGAACAGGCCATTCGGCCCTCCAAGCCTGCGCCGATCTTGATGCCTGCCTAAAATAAAACCTTCTGCACTTCTGGGGTCCGTATCCCTCCATTCCCATCCTATTCATATATTTGTCAAGATGCCTCTTAAACATCTTTATGGTGCCTGCTTCCACCATCTCTCCCGGCAACAAGTTCCATGCACTCACCACCCTCTGTGTAAAGAACTTGCCTCGCACATCCCCTCTGAATTTTTCCCCTCTCACCTTAAACCTATGTCCCCTAGTAACTGACTCTTCCACCCTGGGAAAAAGTTTCTGACTATCCACTCTGTCCATGTCGCTTATAACTTTGTAAACGTCTATCATGTCGCTCCTCCACCTCCGTCGTTCCAGTGAAAACAATCCGAGTTTATCCAACTTCTCCTCATAGCAAATGCCCTCCAGACCAGGCAACAGCCTGGTAAACCTCTTCTGTACCCTTTCCAAAGCCTCCACATTCTTCTGGTAGTGTGGCGACCAGAATTGCACGCAATATTCTAAGTGTGGCCTAAGTAAAGTTCTGTACAGCTGCAGCATGACTTGCCAATTTTTATACTCTATGCCCTGACCGATGAAGGCAAGCATACCGTATGCCTTCTTGACTACCTTATCCACCTGCGTTGCCACTTTCAGTGACCTGTGGACCTGTACGCCCAGATCACTCTGCCTGTCAATACTCCTAAGGGTTCTACCATTTACTCTATACTTCCCACCTGCATTAGACCTTCCAAAATGCATTACCTCACATTTGTCCAGATTAAACTCCATCTGCCATTTCTCTGCCCAAGTCTCCAACTGATCTATATCCTGCTGTATCCTCTGACAATCCTCATCACTGTCCGCAACTCCACCAACCTTTGTGTCATCCGCAAACTTACTAATCAGACCAGCTACATTTTCCTCCAAATCATTTATATATACTACAAACAGCAAAGGTCCCAGCACTGATCCCTGCGGAACACCACGAGTCACATCCCTCCATTCAGTAAAGCACCCTTCCACTGATACCCTCTGTCTTCTATGACCGAGGCAGTTCTGTATCCATCTTGCCAGCTCCCTTCTGATCCCGTGTGACTTCACCTTTTGTATCATTCTGCCATGAGGGACCTTGTCAAACGCTTTACTGAAGTCCATATGGATAACATCCACTGCCCTTCCTTCATCAACCATCTTCGTCACTTCCTCAAAAAACTCAATCAAATTAGTGACACACGACCTCCCCTTCACAAAACCATGCTGCCTCTCGCTAATCAGTCCATTTGTTTCCAAATGGGAGTAAATCCTGTCCCGAAGAATCCTCTCTAATAATTTCCCTATCACTGACGTAAGGCTCACCGGCCTATAATTTCCTGTATTATACTTGCTACCCTTCTTAAACAAAGGAACAACATTGGCTATTCTCCAGTCCTCTGGGACCTCACCTGCAGCCAATGAGGATGCAAAGATTTCTGTCAAGACCCCAGCAATTTCTTCCCTTGCCTCCCTCAGTATTCTGGGGTAGATCCCATCAGGCCCTGGGGACTTATCTACCTTAATGCTTTGCAAGACACCCAACACCTCCTCCTTTTTGATAATGAGATGACTGAGACTATCTACACTCCCTTCCCTAGGCTCATCATCCACCAAGTCCTTCTACTTGGTGAATACTGATGCACAGTACTCATTTAGTACCTCGCCCATTTCCTCTGGCTCCACACATAAATTCCCTTCTCTGTCCTTGAGTGGTGTCTTATACTAGTTCAGCATAACTTCCTTGCTCTTGTACTCTCTGCCTCTATTTATAAAGCCCAGGATACTGTATCCTTTATTAACTGCTCTCTCAACCTGTCCTAGCACCGTTAATGACTGATGCACATATACACCTGGGAAACTTCACGACAAAGCTTCCTCCAGCCCAAAAAACATCCATTAACCACTACACTTTGTTTTCTGTCACTCAGCCATGTTTGTACCCAGATTGCGACTGTCCCTTTTATTCCATGAGCTGCAAGTTTGCTCACAGGTCTGTTGTGTGGTATTGTATCAAATGCCTTTTGAAAGTCCATGTACACCACATCAACAGCATTGCCCTCATCAACCCTTTCTTTTACCACCTCAGAAAACTCCAGCAAGTTAGTTAAACATGATTTTCCCTGAAGAATTCCATGCTGGCGTTCCTTTATTAACTCACATTTGTCCATGTGACTATTGATTTTGACCCGATTTACTGTTTCTAGAAGTTTTCCCAGCACCAAAGTTAAACTGACTGGCCTGCAGTTGCTGGGCTTATCCTGACACCCTTTTTTGAACAAGGGTGTAACGTTTGCAGTTCTCCAGTCTCTGGCACCACACATGAGTCTAAGGAAGACTGAAAAATTATGGCCAGTGCCTCTGTGATTTCCAACCTCAATTCCCTCAGTATCCTTGGATGCATCTCATCCGGCCCTGGTGTTTTATCCACTTTAAGTTCACAAAGCCTATCTGGTACTTCCTTTTTATCCATTTTAAACCCCTCTAATGTCTGACTTACCTCCTCTTTCAACATTACCTGGGTTGCATCTTTATCCTTGGTAAAGACAGTTGCAAAGTATTGATTTAATACTTCAGCTATGCACTCTGCCTCCATGTGTAACTGCCCTTTCTGGTCTTTAATCGGCCCCACTCCCCCTTTTACCAACCTTTTACTGTTTATATGCCGAGAGAAAACTTAGGAATTCCCTTTAATGCAAGCTGCCAGTCTCTTCTCATGCTCTCTGCTTCTCTTATTTTCTTTTTCACTTCCTCTTTGGACCTTCTAAATTCAGCCTGGTTCTCAATAGTATTTTCTACCTCTTTGGCCTCCTTGTCTCGAGAGACAATGGGTAAGCGCCTGGAGGTGGTCAGTGGTTTGTGGAGCAGCGCCTGGAGTGGCTATAAAGGCCAATTCTAGAGTGACAGACTCTTCCACAGGCGCTGCAGATACAATTGGTTGTTGGGGCTGTTACATAATTGCGCCTTCTCCTTGCGCTTCTGTCTTTTTTCCTGCCAACTGCTAAGTCTCTTCGACTCGCTGCTCTTTAGCCCCGCCTTTATGGCTGTCTGCCAGCTCTGGTGATCACTGGCAGCTGACTCCCACGACTTGTGGTTAATGTCACAGGACTTCATGTCACGTTTGCAGACGTCTTTAAAGCGGAGACATGGACAGCCGGTGGGTGTGATACCAGTGACGAGCTTGCTGTACAATGCATCCTTGGGGATCCTGCCAGGATTTTCTACCTGGCATCTGTCAGAAGCATACTTTTTCTTCTTTATCTTAATCTCTACCTCTTTTGTCATCCAGGGAACTCTGGATTTGTTTTCCCTACTTTTCCACTTCTCGGGAACATACCTTGACTGCCCCTGAACTATCTCTTCTTTGAAGGTAGCCAATTGTTCATCTATCAGTTTTCCTGCCAGCTTTCACCCTAGCTCCATTCTTACCCAATGGAATTTGGCCTTCCTCCAGTTAATTATTCTTACCCTGGATTGGTCTATGTCCTTTTCCATAGTCAGCCTAAACCTTATGATACAATGATCACTACCCCCTAAATACTCTTCTACTGTGGGTGGCACAGTGGCGCATTGGTTAGCACTGCAGCTTCACAGCTCCAGTGATCTGGGTTTGGTTCTGGGTACTGCCTGTGTGGAGTTTGCAAATTTTCCCTGTGACTGTGTGGGTTTCTTCCGGGTGCTCCGGTTTCCTTCCACATGCCAAATCGGCAAATAGGCCATTATAAAAAAAAATGCCCCTAGTGTAGGTAGGTGGTAGGAGAATTGAGGGAAGGTGGGGATGTGAGAGGGAAAATAGGATTAGTATAAATGGGTGGTTGATGGTTGAGCAGACTTGTTGGGCCGAAGGGCCTGTTTCAGTGCTGTATGACTCTATGATACTTGGCCACCTCATTCTCAATAACCAGGTCTAGCAGTGACTCCTTTCTTGTTGGACTAGCGACATACTGTTGCAGAAAAGTTTTCCTGAACACACGCTAGGAACTCTTGCCCTTCACTGCTCTTTACACCACTATTATCCCAGTCTATGTTTGGATAATTAAAGTCCCTCATTAAAACTACCCTATCATTTTTGCACATCTCTGTAATTTCCTTGCAAATTTGTTCCTCCACGTCCTTCCCACTAGTTGGTGGCCTTTAGACAACACTGAGCAATGTAACTGCACCTTTTTTTTATCCTTAGCTCGAGCCAAAATGATTCTGTCCTCGACATCTCTGCACATCCTTTTTCTCCAGCACTGCAATGCTCTCCTCAATCAATACCGCGACCCCTCCCCCCTGTTTCCCTTTCCTATCTTTCCTGAACACCTTGTATCCAGGAATATTTAACACCCAGTCCTGCCCTCCTTTGAGCTAGGTCTCTGTTATAACCACAACATCAAATTTCCACAAGGCAATCAACACCTGTACCTCACCAGTCTTATTAACAACACTTTTTGCATTCACATACATGCACATTAACCCTGATTCAGAGTTTATTACTTTCTCCCTTACTCTGACTGCACCTAATAATGTACTTATCCCTACTCTCGTGCTATCTATCTCCCCCAGTATTCTGTGCACCTTGCCATTCCTCTCTAATACTTGCTCCTGGTTCCCACACCCCTGACATGTTACCAGTTTTGCTTCCCTCTCAGGTTCCCAACCCCCTGACCTGTCAGTTTAAAGCCTCCCCAACAGCACTTGCAAATCTCCCTGCAAGGATATTCGTCCCAGTCCTGCTAAGATGCAACCCGTCCATATTGTACAGGTCCCACCTGCCCCAGAACTGGTTTCAATGTCTGAGAAATATGATGACCTCCCTCCTACACCAGTTCTCCAGCCAAGTGTTCAATTGCTGAATTCTCCTATTCCTATGCTCACTTGCACATGCTTCAGTTTCTGAGAAGTCGTGAACGGTGCTGAACATTGTGCAATCGACAGCGAACATCCCCACTTTTGACCTTATGATGTTGGGAAGGTCACTGATGAAGCAGCTGAAGATGGTTGAGCCTAGGACACTACCCTGAGGAACTCCTGCAGTGATGTCCTGGAGCTGAGATGATTGACCTCCAACAATCACAACCATCTTCCTTTGCGCTAGGTAAGGCTCCACCCAACAGAGAGTTTTTCCCTTGATTCCTATTGACTCCAATTTTGCTAGGGCTCCTTGATGCCAGTCTCGGTCAAATGCTGCCTTGATGTCAAGGGCAGTCACTCTCACAGCAGCTCTTGAGTTCATCTCGTTTATCCATGTTTGAACCAAGGCTGTAATGAGATCAGAAGCTGAGTGGCCCTGGCAGAACCCAAACTGAGCGTCACTGAGCAGGATATTGCGAAGCAAGTGCCACTTGATAGCACTGTCGACGACACCTTCCATCACTTTATTGATGATCAAGAGTAGACGAATGGGGCGGCGATTGGCCAGATTGGATTTGCCCTTTTTTGCGTCCAGGACATATCTGGGCAATTTTCCACTTTGTTGGGTAGATGCCAGTGCTGCAGCTGTACTGGAACAGCTTGGATACGGGCGCGGCAAGTTCTGGAGCACAAGTCTTCAGTACTTTGCCAGAATGTTGTCAGGGCCCATAGCCTTTGCAGTATCCAGTGACCTTCAGTTGGACCCACATTTGTCCTTGCTCATTTTCCTTTTCACATACCGAAAGAAGCTTTTCCAATCCTCCTTTATATTTCGAGCTAACTTGCACTCATAATCTCTTTTCTCTTTATCAGTTTCTTGGTCCTCCTGTGTTCGATTCTAAATTGCTCCCAGTCCTCGGGCTTACCACTTTTTCTGGTGGCCTCATAAGCCAAATCCTTTGACCGAATGCAATCTTTAACTTCTTTTGTTCACAACAGTTGATGCACCTTTCCTGTTGGGTTTTTGTGTCTTATGTTATGAACAGGTAGTTAATCTTTATTTTCGAAACAAATTTCTCTGTTTTTCCAACCACCTGTCCGTAAACAGATCAGTGATTGAATTAAAGTGATTGGTAGAAGGTTTAGAGGGGAGATGAGGAAAAGTGTTTTCACCCAGAGAGTGGTGGGAGTCTGGAACTAACTGCCTGAAAGAATCGTTGAGGCAGAAACCCTCAACTCACTTAAAAGAAGTCTGGATTTGCACCTCAAGTGCCGTAATCTGTAGGGCTGTGGACCAAATCCTGGAAGGTAGGATTAGAACGGGTGGAACATTTTCAGCTGGTACCGACAACATGGGCCACGTGGCCTCTTTCTGTGCCATAATATTTCTCTGATTCTATGTCGTGACCAGAACTGTACACAATACTACAGGTGTGGCCAAACCAGCGTTTTACACAGTTCCAGAATTACATCCCTGCTTTTGTATTCCATACCTCAGCCAATAAAGGAAAGCAATGCATATGTCTTCTTCACCACTTTATCTACCTGTCCTGCCACCTTCAGGGACCTGTGGACATGCACTCCATGGTCTCTCAATATCCTCCTGTTTACTGTGTGTTCCCTTGCTTTGTTTTTCCTCCCCAAATGCATTACCTCACACTTGTCCAGATTGAATTCTATTTGCCACTTTTCCGCCCACTCAAACAAATCATTGATATTATTCTGGAGTCTACAGCTACCGTCTTCACTATCAATGACACAGCCGATTTTTGAGTCATCAGCAAATTTCCCAATCATGCCTCCCACATTTAAGTCCAAATCATTAATATATACCACAAACAGCAAGGGATCCAACACTGAGCCCTTTGGAACACCACTGGAAACCACCTTCCATTCGTAAAAACATCCTTCAACCATTACCCTTTGTTTCCTGTCACTGAGCCAATTTTGGACCCAACTTGTCACATTCCCCTGCATCTTATAGGCTTTTATTTTTCTGACCAGTCTGCCATGTTGGACCTTGTCAAATGTCTTACTAAAATCCGTGTAGACCACATCCACTGCACTAACCTCATCAATCCTCCCTGTTACTGCCACAAAAAAATTAATTAAGTTAGTGAGACACGACCATCCTCAACAAATCCATGCAGACTATCCTGATTAATCTATGCCTTTCTAAGTGACAGTTTATCCTATCTCTCAGAATTGATTCTAATAATTTGCCCACCACTGAGGTCAGAATGACAGGCCTATAATTATTAGGTCTCTCCCTCACACCCTTTTCAAACAACGGTACAACTTCCGCAGACATCCAATTCTCTGGTACCACGCCTGTATCTAGTGAGGATTTACAGATGATCCTCAGAGCATCCACCAATTCCTCTCTGGCTTCCTTTAACAACCTGGGATACAATTCATCCGGCCTTGGTGATTTATCCACTTTCAAGGATGTCAGACCCTCTAGTACTTCCTCTCTCTTTATGCTTATCATATCTAATATTTCACACTCCTCCCCTTTTACTACAATGTCGGCATCATCCCTCTCCTTTGTGAAGACAGAGACAACAAACTCATTCAGAACCCTGCCCACATCTTCTGCATCCATGCTTAAGTTCCCTTTTACATCTCTGATAGGTCCTACCCTTTCCTTACTTATTCTCTTGCTCTTAATGTACTGATAAAACATCTTTGGGTTTTCCTTGATTTTACCTGCCAATAATTTTACATGTCTTCTCTTTGCTTTCCTAATTTCCTTTCTTACTTCATCCCTGTACTTTCTATACTCCTCTATGCTTTCTAAAGTATTCAGTTTTTTGTGACTGTCGGAAGCTTTTCTTTTTTGCTTTATCTTACCCTGTAAGTTTCTAGATAACTAGGGGATAACATTTGGCAGTACCACCCTTTTCCTTTGTGGGCATATGTCTACAATGTGCCTGTTGTATCTCGCTTTTGAATGCTTCCCACTGGTTTGCCACTGATTTTCCTTCAAGTATCTGTATCCAGTCCACTTTCACCAGATCACCTCAGCTCCATAAAATTTGCCTTCCCCACTTTAAAACTTTTACTCCTGTTCTATCTTTGTCCTTTTCCATGATTATGCTAAAACTAACTGTATAATGGTCACTACCTCCAAAATGGTCACCCACTGTAACTTCATCCACTTGCCCAGCTTCATTTCTGAAGACTAAATCTGCAATTGCACTCCCTCTCGTTGGGCTTGTTACGTGCTGGCTGAAAAAACTCTCTTGAATGCAGTTCAAGAATTTCGGCCCCTCTGTGCCCTTCACACTCTTTGGACCTCAGTTGATATTAGGGTAGTTGAAATCCCCAACTATTATTGCCCTACTTGTTTTTGCAGTCAGAAATTTGCTTACATATTTGTTCTTCTATCTCCCTCTCACTATTTTGGGGGCCGATAGTATACTCCTAGTAGTGTGGCTGCCGCTTTTTTTATTTCTGAGCTTAACCCATATCGACCTCATTTGATGATTCATTTAGTATATCATCCCTCCTCACACCCTAAACATGGAAAGGGTTAAGGAAAATCCCAAAGCCTTTTATTCATATATAAGGAGAAAGAGGGTAACTAGAGAATGGATTGGCCCACTAAAGGACAAAGGAGGAATGTTATGCTTGGACTCAGAGAAAATGGGTGAGATTCTAAACGAGTACTTTGCATCGGTATTCACAGAGGAGAGGGACATGACGGATTTTAGATTAGAGATACAGCACTGAAACAGGCCCTTCGGCCCACCGAGTCTGTGCCGAACATCAACCACCCATTTATACTAATCCTACACTAATCCCATATTCCTACCAAACATCCCCATCTGTCCTTATATTTCCCTACCACCTACCTCTACTAGTGACAATTTATAATGGCCAATTTACCTATCAACCTGCAAGTCTTTTGGCTTGTGGGAGGAAACCGGAGCATCCGGAGAAAACCCACGCAGACACAGGGAGAACTTGCAAACTCCACACAGGCAGTACCCAGAATTGAACCTGGGTCGCTGGAGCTGTGAGGCTGCGGTGCTAACCACTGTGCTGCCCTTCTTTTGCAAATTATCGTAGATCTGTGCCCTCTGGTTGCCCACCTTCCCACCAGTGGAAACAGTGGCCGGAATTTTATGTTGGGCTAGAGGCCCCACCCATTGGCCAAAAAGTCGGGGGCGAGCCCGCCTCCGGCAAGTCTGGACTTTACATGGCCTAGACCCTTAATTAGCCTCGGGTGGGACTTCCACCCCTCTGAGGCAGGAAGTCCAACCTCCAAGAGTTGCCAGCCCATCAGCGGACCGGTAGCTCTCAGTCCCAGCAGCACCACCGCCAGAAGAGGCGATGTTGAGGTTAGGAACAGATGTTTGATTACTCTAGGTCAAGTCGGCATAAGGAGGGAGGAAGTGTTGGGTATTCTAAAGGGCATTAAGGTGGACAAGTCCCCAGGTCCGGATAGGATCTATCCCAGGTTACTGAGGGAAGCGAGAGAGGAAATAGCTGGGGCCTTAACAGATATCTTTGCAGCATCGTTAAACACGGGTGAGGTCCCGGAGGACTGGAGAATTGCTAATGTTGTCCCCTTGTTGAAGAAGGGTAGCAGGGATAATCCAGGTAATTATAGACCGGTGAGCCTGACGCCAGTGGTAGGGAAGCTGCTGGAGAAGATACTGAGGGATAGGATCTATTCCCATTTGGAAGAAAATGGGCTCATCAGTGATAGGCAACATGGTTTTGTGCAGGGAAGGTCATGTCTTACCACCTTAATAGAATTCTTTGAGGAAGTGACAAAGTTGATTGATGAGGGAAGGGCTGTAGATGTCATATACATGGACTTCAGTAATGCGTTTGATAAGGTTCCCCATGGCAGGCTGATGGAGAAAGTGAAGGCGCTTGGAGTCCAAGGTGTACTAACTAGATGGATAAAGAACTGGCTGGGCAACAGGAGACAGAGAGTAGCAGTAGAAGGGAGTTTCTCAAAATGGAGACGTGTGACCAGTGGTGTTCCACAGGGATCCATGCTGGGACCACTGTTGTTTGTGATATACATTAATGATTTGGAGGAAAGTATAGGTGGACTGATTAGCAAGTTTGCAGACGACACTAAGATTGGTGGAGTAGCAGATAGTGAAGGGGACTGTCAGAGAATACAGCAGAATATAGATAGATTGGAGAGTTGGGCAGAGAAATGGCAGATGGAGTTCAATCAGGGCAAATGCGAGGTGATGCATTTTGGAAGATCCAATTCAAGAGTGAACTATACAGTAAATGGAAAAGTCCTGGGGAAAATTGATGTCCAGAGAGATTTGGGTGTTCAGGTCCACTGTTCCCTGAAGGTGGCAACGCAGGTAAATAGAGTGGTCAAGAAGGCATACGGCATGCTTTCCTTCATCGGACGGGGCATTGAGTACAAGAGTTGGCAGGTCATGTTACAGTTGTATAGGACTTTGGTTCGGCCACATTTGGAATACTGCGTACAGTTCTGGTCGCCACATTATCAAAAGGATGTGGATGCTTTGGAGAGGGTGCAGAGGAGGTTCACCAGGATGTTGCCTGGTATGGAGGGCGCTAGCTATGAAGAGAGGTTGAGCAGATTAGGATTATTTTCATTAGAAAGACGGAGGTTGAGGGGGGACCTGATTGAGGTGTACAAAATCATGAGAGGTATAGACAGGGTGGATAGCAAGAGGCTTTTTCCCAGAGTGGGGGTTTCAATTACTAGAGGACACGGGTTCAAAGTGAAAGGGGAAAAGTTTAGGGGGGATATGCGTGGAAAGTTCTTTACGCAGAGGGTGGTGGGCACCTGGAACGCATTGCCAGCGGAGGTGGTAGATGCGGGCATGATGGAGTCTTTTAAGATGTATCTAGACAGATACATGAATGGGCAGGAAGTAAAGAGATACAGAACCTTAGAAAATAGGCGACATGTTTAGAGAGAGGATCTGGATCGGCGCAGGCTTGGAGGGCCGAAGGGCCTGTTCCTGTGCTGTAATTATCTTTGTTCTTTGTTCTTTGTTCTTTGAAAAGGACCAATCACCTTACGACTTTCCTGTGATGTCACTGTTCACTTTCTTTTCAAACTCAGGTGTACCTGAGTTCCTGTCTGCTGCTCTCCCAAAAGGTAGGTGCTGTAGGCCGCGATCCTCGGGCTTTATTTAACTGCTCCCCGGTCCGTGTTCCACCCGCAGGTCTGCTCCTGTCCGCTGCTCTCCTGGGAGGTAAATGCTGTAGGCCGCAATCTTCGGGCTTTATTTAACTTTTCCCTGCTCCATGTTCCTTCTGCAGGTGTGGCATCAAGGCACCCTAGTAAAATTGAAGTCAATGGAATTCAGGGGAAAAGCTCTCCATGGGCTGGAGTTATACCGAGCACAAAGGCAGATGGTTGTGGCTGTGGGGGGCAAATCTTCTCAGCCCCAGGATGTTGCTGCAGGAGTTCCTCAGGGCAGTGTCCTAAGCCCAACCATCTTCAGCTGCTTTGACAATGACCTTCCCTCCATCAGAAGGTGAAAAGTGGGAATGTTTGCTAATGATTGCACAGTGTTCAGTCTCCTTGGCAACTTCTCAGATACTGAAGCAGTCCATGCCTGCAGGTAGCAAGTCTTGGACAACATCCAGGTTGATAAGTGACAAATAACATTCAGAACACACAAATGCCAGGAAATTTCCAACAAGAGAGGATCTAATTATCTCCCTTAACATTCAACCACATTACAATCTCTGAATCCTCAACCATCAGCATCCTGGGGGTTACCATTGATCAGAAATTTAACTGGACCAGCCTGATAAATACTTCAAGAGCAGTTCAGAGGCTGGGAATCCTGCAGTGAGTAGCTCACCTCCTGACTCTCAAAGCCTGTCCACTGTCTACTAGGCACAAGTCAGGAATGTGATGGAATACTCTCTACTCGCCTGGATGAGTGCAGCTCCAACAACACTCAAGAGGCTTGACACCCCCCCGGATAAAGCAGCCTGTTTGAGCACACCAGCGCCAGCAAGTTCCCCTCTGGGTCACACACCTTCCTGACATGGAACTGTATCACAGTCCCTTCACTGGCAATGGTTCAAAATCTTGGAACTCCATTCCTAACAGCAGTGTGAATGTACTGACACCACACAGACTGCAGTGGTTCAAGAAGGCTGCTCACCACCAGCTTTTCAAGGGTAATTAGGGATGGACAATAAATGCTGGCCTTGCCAGTGATGCCCAGGGCCCACTGATGAATATTTTACTGTCGAATTAATTAAAGTTTTTCTCACTTAGAGTTCTCTGGTTCTCCCTCCTTCTCTTTTACTATTGTCCCTTGGTTCAAATTACACAGCAGCTCCGGCCCCTTCTGCACCTAATTCCCACTCTCAACAAATCCACAAATTCACTCTTTCTAGAATTCTCTCTGTTTAGCAGTTCACTGTCTCTCTGACCTTGAGCCCTCTCGGTTCACTCTAGTTCTTGTTCAGAATTTAATTGTTTCACTTTATTGTTCCAAATGTGTAAGTTTATCTTTAATAATCATTTCTTTTTCACTGGAATTCTATTTGCATTAAATTCAATCACTGAACAAACTGAACTTTAATAAAAATTACCAAGCTGACTTACTTGTTCTGTTCGACTCAGTTCAATAAAATCTGTTTGAACAGTTTACTTTATCCTGACAATATCTCGAACTTGTCCTTTCCTCATAGGATTTCTATTTAGATGATTTTTGAATATTTTGTTGAAGGATTACGTTTTGTAAATTTTTCCCGAGTTCTCCTCACAGTCAGACAGAAAGTTTAACTGTTGTGTTTTCAAGCAACAACATCTTTGTTTGAAAAGCCATTGTGACAGGATTTTGGGTTTTAATCCAGTCACAAATCTGTTTGTGATGCCTTGTGGCTCTGGCTGTCATGTGACCTGCCAGGGGATGACCTCACTGCTGATGATGACCTCATAATTGGCCCAGTCCTGTCGCTGTGGGTTGATGTTCAAATTCCTTCAAAAATTTTTTTTTTTTAAAGTCAAAATTAGTCGATACATATAAGTTAGATTTTACAAATCTGTACTCTGGAAATTTAATAAACTGGCACAAAATTTTCTTACCAGCAAAGTTGAAGCCCATGGAATAAAAGGGATTGTGGGAGCATGGATATAAAGTTGGCTGTGTGACAAGAAACAGAGAGTAATGATGAACGGTTGTTTTTTTTGGACTGGAGGATGGGATACAGTGGAGTTCCCTGTGGAAATGTGAGTTCACACTGCCTCTGAATTTCAAATGTCTTGGTTTGTTTGTGGGATCAGCAGACTATGGGCTGAGTTTTACCAGCTCGCCGTCAATCTCAGCAACGAGCTTTAAAAATGGGCAGACCGCCCGTCATGGAGCCGCTGTGATATTGAGTGTGGCGGCTCATTATCATATACACGATGTGCATGCCCCCCTCCCACCTGCAAATGATGTGGAGGGGGTGGGATTCCCAGCACCGGGATCGGCGTCAGGTCGGATGAGGAGCAGGTGCTGGGGCCCGATTTAAAGGGCAGGCAGCCCTGCTTACTTTCATCTGCTGATAAAATAACCTTGTAGCTGCAACTTAAATTATTTAGACTGTGCATTGTCCAGTGGAGTTGAAGGACATGGCAGAGGGGCAATCCAGGGTGTCCTTTTCTGATTGGCAGGATATGATGAGTGGAGCGATGGCATGGTTGCTAAATTTTCCAATCACATAAAGATAGGAATGAATGTTGTGAAGAGGACATAAGGTGGTTGCAAACCAATATAGATAGGTCAAGTGAGTGGGCAAAAATCTGGCAGATGGAGTATAATGTGGGAAAATGTGAAGTTGTTCACTTTGCAGGAAGAATAAAAAAGCAGAGTATTACTTAAGCGCAGAACGACTGCAGAATTCCAAGGTGCAGAGGGATCTAGGTGCTCTAGTGCATGAGTCACAAAAAGCTAGCATGTATGTACAGCGGGGAATAAAGAAAGCTAATGGATTGCTATTCTTTATTGCGAGAGGAATTGAAAACAAAAGTAAGGATCTTAGGCTTCAGTTATATAGGGCATTGGTGAGACCACATCTCGAATACTGTGTGCAGTTTTGGTCTCCTTATTTAAGGACTGATGTAATTACATTGGAGACAGTTCAGAGGAGGTTTACAAGAGGATACCTGGAATGAGTGGGTTGTCTTCCAAGGAAAAGTTGGAGAGACTGGGCTTGTTTTCATTGGAGTTTAGAAGAGTGAGAGGAGACTCGATTGAAGTTTATAAGATCCTGAACGGTCTTGAC
Source organism: Heterodontus francisci (assembly GCF_036365525.1). NCBI lineage: Eukaryota > Metazoa > Chordata > Chondrichthyes > Heterodontiformes > Heterodontidae > Heterodontus > Heterodontus francisci. The sequence goes on along the minus strand of NC_090410.1, from coordinate 23,956,897 downwards.
AAGGTGGATGTGAGGATGATGTTTCCTCTTGTAGGTGAGTCCAGAACTAGAGGGCACTGTTTTAAAATTAGGGGTGGTCCTTTTAGAACAGAGACGAGGAGAAATTCTTTCTCTCAGAGGGTTGTGCGACTTTGGAAGTCTCTGCCTCAGAAGGTGGTGGAGGCGGGGTCACTGAATATTTTTAAGGCGGAGGTAGATAGATTCTTGTTAGGCATGGGAATCAAGGGTTATCAGGGAATTTGAAACACAAATGGATCAGCTATGATCTTATTGAATGACAGAGCAGGCCCGAGGGGCCAAATGGCCTACTTCTGCTCCTAATTTGTATGTTCATATGTTCTCGCTGCTGCACCAGGCTTGATTCCCTCTTAGATAAACCTACAACTTCCCTCTGTGCCTCTCGTAGCATCCACAAAAGGCTCATCGAGGCACTTGGTGATGGCTCATTATGAGCAGAAACCCCAACTGTCACATCCTACACTTTCATCTAACTTCCCACTCAGTGCAGCCCCCACTGGAGGTTAGTGTTGCCAAAGTCCTTCCTGTCCAACTCACCCCTCCCACTGCTGACCCTGCAGACTCTGCTCTCACCACCTCTTTGTGCATTTCCCTCTAGAATTACTGTGCATTTGTGAACAAGGCCCTTGCTATCCATGAACGTATTGTGTCTGCTTGCATTGACATCATGGCCTTACTGGAAACCTGGCTGAGGGGTGATGACACCTTCCCCTAACTGCTGCCTCCCTGTCTGGCTATGCCTTCCACTGGCTGTCCCACTGAGACTATGGTGGTGACAATGTGACACTTATCACCAGATCACACTATGGCCTGACCCCCTACTCGCCTGGCACTTTCTCCTCCTTTCAGCATCTCACCTTGTTCCACCCTTCTCATCTCTCATTCAAAATCCTCATTCTCTCCCTCCCTCCCAAGTATGATAAAAATTTTATCACTGAGATATCTTAATTGCTTTTCTCCCACAGCTTCTGAACTGAACGATTTCTCATCCTCGGTGATTTCAACCTTCATCTCAACTCATCATTCTCTCTCTGCTCTGAGTTCACTGCCTTCTTATCCTCCCAAAATCTCTCCCTCCATATAAACTCCCCAACCCATATTCACAGCCACCACATTGATCTTGTCATCTCACGTTACCTTGTTGGTCCTATCCTCTTAATCACAGATAAGATCAGCTCCGATGATTTTCCTTATATCATCCTGCACCCACATCCCCCTTCCATTCCCAACCTTACCTCCTTCTGTAACTGTGCCTGGGAAAAAACTATCCCCAATTCACTCACAATTGCACTTTCAAAGTCTCAACTCTCTAGCCTTTCGCCATCCATTTGCCACAACATTTCAGCAGCTACTGATTTGCTCGACTACATCCTCACCTCCACCTTTGCTGCTTTGATCCCCAGTGAAAATATTGGGAGAGAGTGAGAAAAAAAGGGAATTACAGACCTGTTAGTCTTCCATCTTTTCATTGCAGCAGCTTTTTCAGAAGCAGAGAGTGCGAGCGAGTGAGCAGCTGGGAAGGTCAGTTTAAAGTAAACTTAATTTCTTTTTGTTTTCGGCAGAGACCAGGAGGCTGCTGGGTAAGTAAAACCCTATATATTCGGGCCGTTTAAAATAACTTGCCTTTCATTGCAGCAGCTTTTACAGGAGCAGAGAGTGCGAGCGAGTGAGCAGCTGGGAAGGTCAGTTTAAAGTAAACTTAATTTCTTTTTGTTTTCGGTGCAGACCAGGGGGCTGCTGGGTAAGTACAACCCTATATATTCGGGCCGTTTAAAATAACTTGCCTTTCATTGCAGCAGCTTTTACAGGAGCAGAGAGTGCGAGCGAGTGAGCAGCTGGGAAGGTCAGTTTAAAGTAAACTTAATTTCTTTTTGTTTTCGGCGGAGACCAGGGGGCTGCTGGGTAAGTACAACCCTATATATTTGGGCCGTTTCTGCTCCATAGGAACTGACATGAGCTCTGCAAGCCACACATCATCCTCGCTCACCTGCTGTGCACCAGTCCACATCTGCAGTATCTCTGTGTAAACCATTAGAGGCAGCTGCTGACTGAGCCAATGACCATGTCACTGCATCCGTGGAGACAATCATGAGTAATGGTGGCACAGCAATGATGTTATTGCATACATTGGCTCTCCTGTCGGTCCAAAGGTGCGAAGGGATGTGACATTGGCGCTACATGCTGGCACATATCATTCACACAGAGAAAAGGTCACACATGTTGGTGAGGAACATTTCGTAAAAAACGTATTTACATTGCTGTGACACCCGTGCATTCTCATTTGTGTCAGTGTGTTCTCGATAAATGCTGGCAAGTGCCCAACTCTGTACAACCTCTGCGCTTGCAGCCTGACTGGAGGAAGGCTGCTGATCTAATTGCCCTTTGGCTGTGGATGAGCTTTGCACTCGTAGACTGTGTGCAAGAGGCCTAGCTGGCCCCGGTTGGCTGTAGAAGTTCTCGTTAATCCCCTTAGAACATAGAACATAGAACATTACAGCGCAGTACAGGCCCTTCGGCCCTCGATGTTGCGCCGACCTGTGAAACCATCTGACCTACACTATTCCATTTTCATCCATATGTCTATCCAATGACCACTTAAATGCCCTTAAAGTTGGCGAGTCGACTACTGTTGCAGGCAGGGCGTTCCACGCCCCTACTACTGTCTGAGTAAAGAAACTACCTCTGACATCTGTCCTATATCTATCACCCCTCAACTTAAAGCTATGTCCCCTCGTGTTTGCCATCACCATCCGAGGAAAAAGACTCTCACTATCCACCCTATCTAACCCTCTGATTATCTTATATGTCTCTATTAAGTCACCTCTCCTCCTCCTTCTCTCTAACGAAAACAACCTCAAGTCCCTCAGCCTTTCCTCGTAAGACCTTCCCTCAATACCAGGCAACATCCTAGTAAATCTCCTCTGCACCCTTTCCAAAGCTTCCACATCCTTCCGATAATGCGGTGACCAGAACTGCACGCAATACTCCAGGTGCGGCCGCACCAGAGTTTTGTACAGCTGCAGCATGACCTCGTGGCTCCGAAACTCGATCCCCCTACTAAAAAAAGCTAACACACCATATGCCTTCTTAACAGCCCGATTAACCTGGGTGGCAACTTTCAGGGATTTATGTACCTGGACACCAAGATCACTCTGCTCATCTACACTACCAAGAATCTTCCCATTAGCCCAGTACTCTGCATTCCTGTTACTCCTTCCAAAGTGAATCACCTCACACTTTTTTTTAGAATTAGAATTAGAACATTAGAACATTACAGCGCAGTACAGGCCCTTCGGCCCTCGATTTTGCGCCGACCTGTGAAACCATCTGACCTACACTATTCCATTTTCATCCATATGTCTATCCAATGACCATGTAAATGCCCTTAAAGTTGGCGAGTCTACTACTGCTGCAGGCAGGGCGTTCCACGCCCCTACTACTCTCTGAGTAAAGAAACTACCTCTAACATCTGTCCGATATCTATCACCCCTCAACTTAAAGCTATGTCCCCTCATGTTTGCCATCACCATCCGAGGAAAAAGACTCTCACTATCCACCCTATCTAACCCTCTGATTATCTTATATGTCTCTATTAAGTCACCTCTCCTCCTCCTTCTCTCTAACGAAAACAACCTCAAGTCCCTCAGCCTTTCCTCGTAAGACCTTCCCTCAATACCAGGCAACATCCTAGTAAATCTCCTCTGCACCCTTTCCAAAGCTTCCACATCCTTCCGATAATGCGGTGACCAGAACTGCACGCAATACTCCAAGTGCGGTCTCACCAGAGTTTTGTACAGCTGCAGCATGACCTCGTGGCTCCGAAACTCGATCCCCCTACTAATAAAAGCTAACACACCATATGCCTTCTTAACAGCCCTATTAACCTGGGTGGCAACTTTCAGGGATTTATGTACCTGGACACCAAGATCTCTCTGTTCATCTACACTACCAAGAATCTTCCCATTAGCCCAGTACTCTGCATTCCTGTTACTCCTTCCAAAGTGAATCACCTCACACTTTTCCGCATTAAACTCCATTTGCCATCTCTCAGCCCAGCTCTGCAGCCTATCTATGTCCCTCTGTACCCTACAACATCCTTTGGCACTATCCACAACTCCACCGACCTTAGTGTCATCCGCAAATTTACTAACCCACCCTTCTACACCCTCTTCCAGGTCATTTATAGAAATGACAAACAGCAGTGGCCCCAAAACAGATCCTTGCGGTACACCACTGGTAACTAAACTCCAGGATGAACATTTGCCATCAACCACCACCCTCTGTCTTCTTTCAGCTAGCCAATTTCTGATCCAAAGCTCTAAATCACCTTCAACCTCATACTTCCGTATTTTCTGCAATAGCCTACCGTGGGGAACCTTATCAAACGCCTTACTGAAATCCATATCCAATCCCGTTCTGGCATTGAACTCTTTGGCACTGGATGGTTCCATGACTACTCACCTCCTCTGCCATCTCCAGCCAGATTTCCTTGTTCAGGTGGGAGGGGCTCTTTTTACTATCACTGGTGAAAAGGACCTCTGGCCTTGCCTGCACAACCTGGAGGAGAGCGAGCAGGGAGACTTTGCTGCACTGTGGGGCCACCCTAGAGCACCCCCCTGCCATCTTTGGCTTTTGGTGCAGTCCTTCAAATGCAAAGGTGACTCCACCGTGTAACTGCTCTAACCTCTGGCTGCAAGGTTTGTCTTGCATATGTTTGAAAACCAATGCAGGACGAGTGATGAAATCTGTGCTATTGTCATGGTATTGCAACTATTACACATCGACGCATGTTCACGAACATGCAGATAGGGGAGTAGATAGGCGGTTCTGTGGTCGAAAACGAGACTCCTGAATGGTATGTTGCCTCCCAGGTGCACAGGTCAGGGATGTCTCAGATCGACAGCAGAACATTCTGAAAGGGGAGGGTGAACAGCCAGTTGTTGTTGTGCACGTAGGCACCAATGATCTAGGTAAAAAACGGGATGAGGTCCTACAAGCAGAATTTAGGGAGTTAGGAGCCAAGTTAAAAAGTCGGACCTCAGAGGTAGTAATCTCATGACTGCTACCAGTGCCACGTGATAGTCAGAGTAGAAATGAAAGAATAGTCAGGATGAATGCGTGGCTTGAGAGATGGTGCAGGAGGGAGGGGTTCAGATTTTTGGGACATTGGGACCGGTTCTGGGGGAGGTGGGACTATTACAAATTGGACGGTCTACACCTGGGCCGGACTGGAACCAATGTCCTTGGGGGTGCTTTTGCTAACGCTGTTGGGGAGGGTTTAAACTAATGTGGCAGGGGGATGGGAACCAAATGAGGTCAGTGGAGAGTAAGGAGGTAGTAACTAAAGCCTGTAAGGAACTAGATAATGAAGTCAGCGTGACTAAGGGAAAGAGTAGGCAGGGAGCAGATGATGAAAGCAAAGGGACTGGTGGTCTGAGGTGTATTTGTTTTAATGCAAGAAGTGTAGTAGGTAAGGCAGATGAACTTAGGGCTTGGATTAGTACCTGGGATTATGATATTTCTATTACAGAGACTTGGTTAAGGGAAGGGCATGATTGGCAACTAAATATCCCAGGATACCGATGCTTCAGGCGGGATAGAGAGGGAGGTAAAAGGGGTGGAGGAGTTGCAGTACTGGTCAAAGAGGATATCACAGCTGTGCTGAAGGAGGGCACTATGGAGGACTCGAGCAGTGAGGCAATATGGGCAGAACTCAGAAATAGAAAGGGTGAGGTAACAATGTTGGGGCTGTACTACAGGCCTCCCAACAGCGAGCGTGAGATAGAGGTACAAATATGTAAACAGATTATGGAAAGATGTAGGAGCAACAGGGTGGTGGTGATAGGAGATTTTAATTTTCCCAACATTGACTGGTTAGTGTTAGAGGTCTAGATGGAGCAGAATTTGTAAGGAGCATCCAGGAGGGTTTTCTCGAGCAGTATGTAAATAGTCCAACTCGGGAAGGGGCCATACTGGACCTGGTGTTGGGGAATGAGCCGGGCCAGGTGGTTGACGTTTCAGTAGGGGACTACTTTGGGAATAGTGATCACAATTCCGTAAGCTTTAAAATACTCATGGACAAAGACGAGAGTGGTCCTAAAGGAAGAGTGCTAAATTGGGGGAAGGCCAACTATACCAAAATTCGGCAGGAGCTGGGGAATGTAGATTGGGAGCAGCTGTTTGAAGGTAAATCCACATTTGATATGTGGGAGGCTTTTAAAGAGAGGTTGATTAGCGTGCAGGAGAGACATGTTCCTGTGAAAATGAGGGATAGAAATGGCAAGATTAGGGAACCATGGATGACAGGTGAAATTGTGAGACTAGCTAAGAGGAAAAAGGAAGCATACATAAGGTCAAGGCAGCTGAAGGAAGACGAAGCTTTGAAACAATGTCGGGATTGTAGGTGCAATCTGAAACGAGGAATTAAGAGGGCTAAAAGGGGTCATGAAATATCTTTAGCAAACAGGGTTAAGGAAAATCCCAAAGCCTTTTATTCATATATAAGGAGCAAGAGGGTAACTAGAGAAAGGATTGACCCACTCGAGGACAAAGGAGGAAAGTTATGCGTGGAGTCAGAGAAAATGGGTGAGATTCTAAACGAGTACTTTGCATCGGTATTCACCGAGGAGAGGGACATGACGGATGTTGAGGTTAGGGACAGATGTTTGATTACTCTCGGTCAAGTCGGCATAAGGAGGGAGGAAGTGTTGGGTATGCTAAAAGGCATTAAGGTGGACAAGTCCCCAGGTCCGGATGGGATCTATCCCAGGTTACTGTGGGAAGTGAGAGAGGAAATAGCTGGGGCCTTAACAGATATCTTTGCAACATCCTTAAACACGGGTGAGGTCCCGGAGGACTGGAGAATGGCTAATGTTGTCCCCTTGTTTAAGAAGGGTAGCAGGGAAAATCCAGGTAATTATAGACCGGTGAGCCTGACGTCAGTGGTAGGGAAGCTGCTGGAGAAGATACTGAGGGATAGGATCTATTCCAATTTGGAAGAAAATGGGCTTATCAGTGATAGGCAACATGGTTTTGTGCAGGGAAGGTCATGTCTTACCAACTTAATAGAATTGTTTGAGTAAGTGACAAAGTTGATTGATGAGGGAAGGGCTGTAGATGTCATATACATGGACTTCAGTAAGGTGTTTGATAAGGTTCCCCATGGTAGGCTGATGGAGAAAGTGCAGGCGCATGGGGTCCAAGGTGTACTAGCTAGATGGATAAAGAACTGGCTGGGCAACAGGAGACAGAGAGTAGCAGTGGAAGGGAGTTTCTCAAAATGGAGACGTGTAACCAGTGGTGTTCCACAGGGATCTGTCCTGGGACCACTGTTGTTTGTGATATACATAAAAGATTTGGAGGAAAGTATAGGTGGTCTAATTAGCAAGTTTGCGGATGACACTAAGATTGGTGGAGTAGCAGATAGTGAAGGGGACTGTCAGAGAATACAGCAGAATATAGATAGACTGGAGAGTTGGGCAGAGAAATGGCAGATGGAGTTCAATCAGGGCAAATGCGAGGTGATGCATTTTGGAAGATCCAATTCAAGAGTGAACTATACAGTAAATGGAAAAGTCCTGGGGAAAATTGATGTACAGAGAGATTTGGGTGTTCAGGTCCATTGTTCCCTGAAGGTGGCAACGCAGGTTAATAGAGTGGTCAAGAAGGCATACGGCATGCTTTCCGTCATCGGACGGAGTATTGAGTACAAGAGTTGGCAGGTCATGTTACAGTTGTATAGGACTTTGGTTTGGCCACATTTGGAATACTGTGTGCAGTTCTGGTCGCCACATTACCAAAAGGATGTGGATGCTTTGGAGAGGGTGAAGAGGAGGTTCACCAGGATGTTGCCTGGTATGGAGGGCACTAGCTATGAAGAGAGGTTGAGTAGATTAGGATTATTTTCATTAGAAAGACGGAGGTTGAGGGGGGACCTGATTGAGGTGTACAAAATCATGAGAGGTATAGACAGGGTGGATAGCAAGAAGCTTTTTCCCAGAGTGGGGGATTCAATTACAAGGGGGCACGAGTTCAAAGTGAAAGGGGAAAAGTTTAGGGGGGATATGCGTGGAAAGTTCTTTACGCAGAGGGTGGTGGGTGCCTGGAACGCGTTGCCAGTGGAGGTGGTAGACATGGGCATGATAGCGTCTTTTAAGATGTATCTAGACAGATACATGAATGGGCAGGAAGTAAAGAGATACAGACCCTTAGAAAATAGGCGACAGGTTTAGATAGAGGATTTGGATCGGCGTCGGCTTGGAGGGCCGAAGGGCCTGTTCCTGTGCTGTAATTTTCTTTGTTCTTTGTTCGTGGTTCTTTATCAGTTGTTGGGAAAATGCTTGAATCTATTCTGAAGGATGTGATAAATGGACATTTGGGCAATGATGATCTGATTGGGCATAGTCAACATGGATTTATGAATGGGAAATCAGGTTTGATGAACCTGTTGGAGTTTTTTGAGGATGTTACTGATAGAATTGATAAAGGGGAGTTAGTAGATGGATAGTACTTGGATTTTTGGAAGGCTTTTGATGAAGTCCCCGACAGGAGGTTGATTAGCAAAATTAAAGAGGCAATATACTGGCATGGATTAAGGACTGGTGAACAGGCAGAAAGCAGAGAATAGGAATAAATGCGTCATTCTCGCATTGGCAGGCTGCGACTAGTGGGGTACTGAAAGGATCAGTGCTCGGGCCCCAGCTGTTCATAACATATATCAATGATTTGGATGTGAGTACCAAATGTAGTATTTCCAAGTTCGCGGATGACACAAACCTAGGTGGGAATGTGTGTTGTGAAGAAGATGAAAAGCGGCTTCAATGGGATTTGGACAGACTTAGTGAGTGGGCAAGAACGTGGCAGATGGAATATCATGTGGAAAAGTGTAAGGTTATCCTCTTTGGTAGGAGGAATAGATGTGAAGAGTATTTCTTAAATGGTAAGAGATGAGAAAGTGTTGATGTACAAAGGGACCTGGTTGTCCTTGTCAATAAGTCACTGAAATCTAAAATGTAGGTGCAGCAAGAAATTAGGAAGGCTAATGGTATGTTAGCCTTTATCACAAGAGGATTTGAGTACAGGAGTAGTAAAGTCTTGCTTCAATTGTATGGAACGTTGGTTAGTCTGCACCTGGAGTACTGTGTGCAGTTTTGGTCCCCTTACCGTAGGAAGGATATTATTGCCATAGAGGGAGTGCAACGAAGATTCACCAGACTTTTTCCCGGGATGGTGGGTCTGTCCTATGAAGAGAGATTGGGGAAACTGGACCTGTATTGTCTGGAGTTTCGAAAAATGAGAGCTGAACTCATTGAAACCTCCAAAATACTTAAAGAGATAGACAGGGAGATGCAGCTAAGATGTTTCCCCTGGTTGGGGAGTCTAGAACCAGGGGACACAATTTCAAAATAAGGGGAAGCCACTTAGGACAGAGATGTGGAGAAGTTTCTTTAAACAGAGGGTTGTGAATCTTTGGAATTCCCTACTGCAGAGGGCTGTGGAAGCTCAGTCATTGAATATGTTTAAAGCAGAGATTGACAGATTTCTAAATACAAATGACATAAGGGGATGTTGGGATAGTGTGGGAAAAAGGCACTGAAGTGGATGATCAGCCATGATCATATTGAATGACGAGGCTGACTCGATGGGCTGAATGGCCTCCTCCTGATCATATGTTCCTATGTTCTCTCTCAGCCTAGCCATTTCCCTGGCATGATCCTCATCTTTGCTCCTTTAAGTCCAAGAGATGCAGATTTGAAAGGATATGGTGGACAACTGGTTTAACCATCCACCACTCGATCTGGCTGGACCACACAAAACACTATCGGGTCCTAGTCTCATCTGCTAAAACTGCTCACTATTCCAGGATAATCCTGGGATGCAAATATAACATCCAACTTCTTTTCTTTACGGCACACAGTCTTCTTGAACCCTTCTCCATTGTCCCCTTCACCATCACCTCCAACAATAAGTGTGAGGAACTCATGGACTTCTCTGTCAGTCAGAATGAAACCATCTGATCAGCTCCCTCTGCCACATCCCTCCCTTCCACTCACCCATCAGGTCGCACTCCCTCTAAAGCTCCCCTTGTCCTAGCCCCAAATTTACATCTTCCTCTAGTTTCTCTCCTATCTCCTTTCCTGCCCTTTCCGAGCTCATCTTGTCATGAGATACACCTCCATCTTCTTCGACCACTAAACTGCTGACCATTCAACTTCCCCTCCTGGTCCCCATGTCAGCTGATATTGTTAATAATTCTCTCTCACCAGGTGCTTTCCCTCTCTCCTTTAAATCTGTCATCATCACTCTCTCCTCAAAAAACAACCCTTGACTCCAATATCCTTCCAAACCTCCCTTTCCTCTCCAAAGTCCTTAATGTGTTGTCACTTCCTCAATCTGTGCCCATCCTTCCCAGAAAGCTATGAATCCTCCAATTGGATTCTGCCTCTGCCAAATACCAAAACAACACTTGTGAAAGTCACAAATGACCTCCTATGTGACTGTGACAAAGGTAAACTATCCCTCCTCCTCCTTCTTGACCTGTCTGTGGCTTTTGGTACAGTTGATACACCATCCTGCTCTAACGTCTTTCCACTATCATCCAGCTGGGTGGGACTGCACTCACCTGGTTCCATTCTTATCGATATAATTGTAGCCAGAGATTCACTTGCAATGTCTTCTCTCTGCTCCAGCACTGTTACCTCTGGTGTCCCCCAAGGATCTCTCCTTGGGCCCCTCCTATTTCTCGTCTACATGCTGCCGCTCAGCGACATCACATGAAAGCACAGCTTACATTTTCACATTTACTCTGACAACACCCTGCTCGACCTCACTACCACCTCTCTCCACACCTCCACTGTTGTTAAATTATCAGACTATTTATCTGACATCCAGTACTGGGTGAGCAGAAATTGCCTTCAATTAAATATTGGGAAGATTGAAGACATTGTTTTTGGTCCCTGCTCCAAACTCTGTTGCCTAGCTATCAACTCCGTACATCTCCCTGGCAACAGTCTGAAACGGAACCAGTCAGATCGCAAACGTACTGTCATATTTGGGCGGCACAGTGGCGCAGTGGTGAGCACCGCAGCTTCACATCTCCAGCACCCCGGTTTTGATTCTGGGTACTGCTTGTGCAGAGTTTGCAAGTTCTCCCTGTGACTGTGTGGGATTTTGCCGGATGCTCCAGTTTCCTCCCATAGCCAAAGACTTGCAGGTTGATAGGTAAATTGGCCATTATAAATTGCCCCTAGTATAGGCCGGGGGAGGTGGGAATATAAGCGGATAATGGGATTAATGTCGAATTAGTCTAAATGGGTGGTTGATGGTCGGCACAGACTCGGTGGGCTGAAGGGCCTGTTTCACCTCTGTAACATCATTCGACTTTGCTTCTGTCTCAGGTCATCTGCTGCTGAAAACCTCATTCGTGCTTTTGTTACCTCTAGACTTGACTATTTCAACACGCTCCTGGCTGGTCTCCACATTCTGCGTACCATAAACTAGAGGTCATTGAAAACTCTGCTGCCCATACTCTAACTTGCACTTAGGAACATAGGAGCAGATCATCCACTTCAGTGCCTTTTCCCCACACTATCCTCATATCTCCTTCTGTCATTTGTATTCAGAAATCTGTCAATCTCTGCTTTAAACATTCTCAATGACTGAGCTTCCAGCCCTCTGCGGTAGAGAATTCCAAAGATTCACAATTCTCTGAGTCATGAACTTTCTCTTCATCTCTGTCCTAATTGGCTTCACCCTTATTTTGAAATTGTGTCCCCTGATTCTCGACTCCCCAACCAGGGGCAAAATCTTAGCTGCATCTACCCTGTCTATCCTTTAAGTATTTTGGAGGCTTCAATGAGATCAAATTTCTGGAGAATATAAGCCCAGTTTCCACAATCTCTCTTCATAGGGCAGACCCACCATCCCGGGAACAAGTCTAGTGAACCTTTGTTGTACTCCCTCTGTGGCAATAATATCCTTTCTAAGGTAAGGGGACCAAAACTTCACACAGTACTTCAGGTATGATCTAACCAAGGTTCTATACAATTGAAGTAAGACTTCATTACTCCTGTACTCAAATCCTCTTGCGATATAGGCTAATATACTATTAGATATCTTAATTGCTTGCTAATAACCTGCATGTTAGCTTTCAGTAACTTACTGACAAGGACACCCAGGTGGCTTTGTACATTTACACTTTCTAATCTCTTACCATTTAAGAAATACTCTATTCCTCCAACCAAAGTGGATAACCTCACATTTTTCCACATTATATTCCATCTGCCACATTCTTTCCCACTTACTAAGTCTTTCCAAATCCCCTTGAAGCTGCTTTGCTTCTTCCTCACAACACAAATTCCCACCTAGTTTTGTGTCATCCATGAACTTGGAAATTCTACATTTGGTCCCCACATCCAAATCATTGATATATATTGTGAACAGCTAGACCTCAAGCACTGATCCTTGCGTTACCCACTCGTCACAGCCTGCCAATGCGAGAATGACCCATTTATTCCTACTCTCTGTGTTCTGCCTGTTAACCAATCCTTAATATTACCTCATATCCCATGTGCTTTAATTTTGCTCACCAACCTCCTGTGGGGGACTTTATCAAAGGCATTTTGAAAATCCAAGCATGTCACGTCCACTGACTCCCCGTTATCAATATAATAAAAGCAAAATACTGCAGATGCTGGAAATCTGAAATAATAACAACAAATGCTGGAAATACTCAGCAGCTCTGGCAGCATCTGTGGAGAGAGATGCAGATTTGACATTTCAGGTCAGTGACCCTTCATCAGAACTGGCAAATATTAAAAATGTAAAAGGTTTTAAAAATGTAAAGTGAGGGTGGGGCAACAGATAACAAAAGGGAAGGTGTTGATAAGACAAGGTCACAGAGAATAACTGACCAGAAGGTCATGGAGCAAAGGCAAACGGTATGTTAATGGTGTGGTGAAAGACAAAGCATTCGTACAGAGAGGGTGTTAATTGACAGAAAAATGAACAGCCCTGGCCCCAAGCACAAACATGAAAATAAAAACAGTGGGTAGGCACAGTAGAAACAAACTAAACACACAAAAATAAAATAAATAAATGAAAAATAAATAAAAAATATCGAAAATAAAATAAAAATGTGGGCCTGTCATGTTCTTAAATTATTGAACTCAATGTTCGGTCCTGCCCCACCCCCGCTTTGTTTGCTTAAAACCTTTTACATTTCTACTATTTGCCAGTTCTGATGAAGGGCCACTGACCTGAAACGTTCACTCTGCTTTTCTCTCCACAGTTGATGCCAGACCTGCTGAGTATTTCCAGCATTTCTTGTTTGTAACCCCTTTATCAATTCTGTGAGTAACATCCTCAAAAAACTCCAACAGGTTCGTCAAACATGATTTCCCATTCATAAATCCGTGTTGACTATGCCCAATCAGATCAATATTATCCAAGTGTCCATTTATCACATCCTTTAGAATAGATTCTAGTGTTTTCCCAATGACTGATGTCAATCTAACAGTTCTGTAATTCCTTGTTTTCTCTCTCCCTCTCTTCTTAAATAGTGGGCTGACATTTGCGACCTTCCAATTTGCAGGAACTGCTCCAGAATCTATCGAATTTTGGAAGATAATCACCAATGCACCCATTATCTCCATAGCTAGTTCTTTCAACACTCTGGGATGTAGAATATCGGATCCTGGGGACTTATCAACATTCATCCCCATTAATTTATTCCGTACAACCTTCTTGGTAAATAGTAATTTCCTTCAATTCTTCATTCCCACAATTCCTCGGATCTCTCATTCTAGGAGATTTCTTGTATCTTCCTCAGTGAAGACAGACACCAAGTAATCATTTAGCTTCTCTGCCATTTCTCTATTCCCCTTTATAAATACCCCTGACTCTGCCTGTAATGGATCCACATTTGTCTTTGCCAAACGTTTCCTTTTTACGTACCTATGGAAGCTTTTACAGTCTGTTGTTATATTTTTTGCTAGCTTACACTCGTATTCGATTCTCCCTTCCTTTACCAGTTTCTTCATCCTCCTTTTCTGTATTCGAAAAGCACCCCAATCCCCAGGTTTACTATTATTTCTGGCAACTTTATAGGACTTTTCTTTTACTCTTAAAGAATCCTTAACTTCCTTTGCTATCCATGGTTTACTACCTTTACTTTTTGTGCCTTCATGGAATTTATAGTTGCTGTATGTAATGTTTAATCCCGTTCACCTATCACACCTGTGCTCGCTGACCTACATTGGCACTCTCCAGTGATAGTTTCCCTTAGCTGTGCAAATATCTTCTGTTCGATATATATCTTCCTTTGGAAAGTTACGATTGGATCTGCTTCCTACTTTCTCAGATACTGCAGTCCAGCTCACAACAATCACTGCATCAAATTTCCCCTCAGATATTCCTTTGACTGTTTGCTAATTGTCCTAAATCTGTGTCATCTGGTCATTGACCCTCCTGCCAGTGGAAACAGTTTCTTCCTCTCGATTCTGTCAATAATCCTCATGGCTTTGAGTATCTCTGTTAAATCTACACTAACTATTCCCTGCTCCATGGAGAACCAGCCCAGTTTCTTTAGTCTCTCCACCGAACTGAGGTCCCTGGTTAAAATTCAAGAATTAGCTCTTTGTCTGGTGGGGATCCCTGGAAATGTGAGTTATTTGCACTCGACCTTTGGAAATAAGAGAGTAAGTATACTTTCCCAGGGTTGGAACAGTTAGTAGTTGTGGATGGTTCCCCAGGTATTTTGCCACTAACTCGAGTAAGTCCGATGTAATTGTCAATATTTATTCTATTATCAATAATTGCATCACCATTTATAGAGACAGGGCTCTTGGAATCGAATCACACGGGTCTCTGGATGGGAATCAATAATTGTGGGAAATCCTCAGGAATGTTTCAATGTTTAGAGCACATATAACTCTGTGCCGGGTCAATGTTTGTGTATTTCTTGGATCGATTCCGGATCAGGTGTGCACAATCTTTAGGGTCTGGGAGTGTGACATCATTTTAAGGGCTATGGAAATAGAATGATGTTTGACCCTGAAATGAGTAAAGAATATTCTCGGGGGCTATACCACATGGTTTGGTCTCACTGGCTGAGTTTAAAGTCCACCCTGTGAATTGGATAGAAATTCACTGAAATTACAGAACACATTATATCACAGAAATATCAGGAAACCTGTAAATAAATCTGTTCTCACTGCACCCAATGCTGTCAGACTGTGGATTTCACCCAGTCTGTTCTTCCCTGGACTCTGGGGAGATTCACTTTCCATTGTGCAATATCTGGCTAAATATAATTTATGATTTTGCAATGTGTTGTGTAAAAGAGAATAACGGAATCTTTTTGTTCAGTCACTGTAAGTAATGTCAGTCTCCTTGCCTCATAAGTATGTCAATGGAGATTTCACCTGCCTTACATAAGAGTCTTCACTCAGTTACAGAGTCAGGAAGAGTTTGGTCTCCAGCACAAACCAGGATTAGCGTTCCGCAGAAATGGAAAGAATGAATCGGTTTAGTTCATTCGAATATTTGGTCACGGAAATACTTAATGATATACAGGATATTTATTTTCCCACCCTCGCTGTTATTGGTGTCCCTGGTAAGTTTTATGCCCAGGTATTAATACTGTAACTGCATTAACTCTTTTCCTCACTCAGTCAATTGCTGTCAGGTTCCTTGAAAGTAACCATATTTCTATTTCATTATGTAAATGATATTTAACTGTAAACACTGCCTTCATTATGCAAGTTTCCATATCCAACAATTCTATATATTCAGTTTATTCTCCTTGCTGTGTGACTGAAAGTACATTGTTCCCTCGACAATGTTACTGGGTGATTTATTTGATGAACAGTCTGCTCTCTGCATTGAGTCCTGGGAGTAGATTTTACTCTTTACCATCTGGGTGTTAAACAGCACCTGAAGAGGGCGGTGCAATAAAAGGTGATTGAGAAGGATTGCACGTCCTTTCCAGAACCAGCCTGAGATTCATTGCATTGAGTTTAAGGGAAGGATAATCAGGTGGGTTTTAGTCCTGGTGAAGGGTCTGCCCTCCACCCCGATTATCATTGTGCACACTGGGCAGGAGCTGCTTAATTTATGTAGGCATGGATTTAAGGATAATTTAAGGTCTGCTGGATAAGATTAATGATACAGAGTTTCAGGACGAAAACGTATGCAGAAAGTGGCTCCAGCTGCAGCTAAACGAAATCCGCGTTTCGGATCTGGAGCTGCGGCTGGAAACATTGTGGAGCATCTGCGAGTCTGAGGACATTGTGAATAGCACGTACAGGGAGGTGGTCACACTGCAGGTAAAGACGGCTCAGACAGAAAGGGAATGGGTGACTGCCAGGCAGAGTAGAAGAACTAGGCAGGTAGTGCAGGTTTCTCCTGGGTCCATCTCCCTTTCTAACAGATTTTCCACTTTGGATACTGTTGGAGGAGATAGCTTCTCAGGGAATGCAGCAAGAGCCATGTCTGTAGTACACTCCCACAGGTGGCTCAGCTGCACAGGAGGGGAGGAAATGGAGTGAGAGAGCTACAGTGATAGGGGATTTTATCATACGGGGTACAGATAAGCATTTCTGTGGCCGCAAATGTGACTCAAGGATGGTATGTTACCTCCCTGGTGCTCGGGTCAAGGATGTCACGGAGCAGCTGCAGGACATTCTGAAGGGGGAGGGTGAACAGTCAGAGGTCATGAGACACATTGGTACCAGTAACATAGGTAGAAAGAGGGATGAGGTACTGCAACAAAAATTTCGGGAGCTAGGTAGCAGATTAAAAAACAGGACCTCAAGGTTGTAATCTCTGAATTACTCCCAGTGCCATGAGCTAGTGAGTATAGGAATGGGAGGGTAGAGCAGATGAATACGTGGCTGAAGAGATGGTGCAGGAGGGAGGGCTTTAGTTTCCTGGATCACTGCGTCTGTTTCTGGTAAAGGTGGGACCTATACAAGTTGGACGGGTTGCACCTGAATTGGAACGGGACCAACCTCCTTGCTGGGAGGTTTGCTCGTGCTGTTGTGGGGGGGGGTGTTAAACTAATTTGGCAAGGGGTTGAGATACAGAGTGGAGGTACAGTAGGGGGTGATGCACAGTCAAATATTGAAGAGAAACAGAGTCAGTCTGGAAGGCAGAGCAAATAATGTTAAGGCACAAGTGAAAAATGCAAGGCAGGATTGCATCTATTTTAATGCAAGTTAATGCATTTTACTAGTAAGGCAGATGAATTGAGGACATTGATTAGCATATGGCATGATGATATTATTGCTATGGTTGAGGGACGGGCAGGACTGGCAGCTCAATATTCCAGGGTATAGAATCTTCAGGCGTGACAGGAGAGGGGATAAAAGATGAGGTGGTATTGCACTGTTGATCAAGGAGTCAATTACTGCAGTAAGGAGGGATGATATCTTAGAAGGTTCCTCAAATGAGGCCCTATGGATAGAATTTAAAAACAAAAAGGGGGCAATTACTTGGCTGGGAGTGTACTACAGGTCTCCATACAGTCAGGGAGAGATAGAGGAGTAGATATGTAGGTAAATCACAGAGAGGTGTAAAAATAATAGGGTAATAATAGCAGGGGATTTCAACTTTCCTAACATCAACTGGGATAGTTTTACTGCCAAAGGCTTAAAGGGGGCGGAATTCTTAAAATGCACACAGGAAAGCTTTTTGAGCCAGCACGCAGAAAGTCCTACAAGAGAAGGGGCAGTACTGGACCTAATCCTAGGGAATAAATCTGGACAAGTGGTAGAAGTGTCAGTGGGGGAGCATTTCGGGGATTGTGACCATGACTGTAAAATATAAGGTAGCTATGGAAAAGGACAAAGACGGACCGGAAATAAAGGAACTTAATTGGGGGAAGACTGATTTCATTATGATAAAACAGAATCTGGCCAGAGTGGACTGGGAGCAGCTACTTGCAGGAAAGTCTACATCAGACCTGTCAGAGCCATTTAAAGAGGAAATCGTGAGAATTCAGAGCCAACATGTACCCGTTAAGGTAAAGGGTAGGATCAACAAGTCCAGGAAACCGTGAATGTCAAGGGATATAGAGGATTGGATCAGGATAAAAAAAAGGAGGATTATGGCAGATTGAGAGCACTGAAAACAGCGGAGGCACTAGAGGAGCATAGAAAGTGTAGGGCGGTACTTAAAAAAGTAATTATGAGAGCGAAGAGGGGACATGAAAAAACACTGGCAGGCAAGATAAAGGAAAATCCTCCGGCATTTTATCAGTAAATTAAGGGCAAGAGGATAACCAGGGAAAGAGTGGGGCCCATTCGGAACCAACGTGGCAATCTGTGTGTGGAGTCGGAGGATATAGGTGCGATTTTAAATGATTACTTTTCATCTGGGTTCACTACGGAGAAGGACGATGTAGGTGCAGAGATTATGGAGGGGGATTGTAATATACTTGAACATATTAGCATTGAAAGGGAGGATGTATTAGCTGTTTTAGCAGGCTTAAACGTGGATAAACCGCCAGGCCCAGATGAGATGTATCCCAGGCTGTTATGTGAGGCAAGGGAGGAGATAGCAAGGGCCCTGACACAAATTTTCAAATCCTCTCTGGCTACAGGAGAGGTACCAGAGGACTGGAGGACAGCGAATGTGGTACCATTATTCAAAAAGGGTAACAAGGATAAACCAGGTAATTATAGGCCAGTGAGTCTAACATCAGTGGTTGGGAAACTATTGGAAAAAATTCTGAGGGACAGGATGAATCTCCACTTGGAGAGGCAGGGATTAATCAGGGATAGTCAGCATGGCTTTGTCAGGGCGAGATCGTGTCTAACAAACTTGATTGAATTTTTCAAGGAGGTGACTAGATGTGTAGATGAGGGTAAAGCAGTTGATGTAGTTACATGGACTTCAGTAAGGCTTTTGATAAGGTCCGGAGATTTGTTATTAGAATTAGAATTAGAATATTACAGCGCAGTACAGGCCCTTCGGCCCTCGATGTTGCGCCGATCATCTGACCTACACTATTCCATTTACATCCATATGTCTATCCAATGACCACTTAAATGCCCTTAAAGTTGGCGAGTCTACTACTGTTGCAGGCAGGGCGTTCCACGCCCCTACTACTCTCTGCGTAAAGAAACTACCTCTGACATCTGTCCTATATCTTTCACCCCTCAACTTAAAGCTATGTCCCCTCGTGTTTGCCATCCTCATCCGAGGAAAAAGACTCTCACTATCCACCCTATCTAACCCTCTGATTATCTTGTATGTCTCTATTAAGTCACCTCTCCTCCTCCTTCTCTCTAACGAAAACAACCCCAAGTCCCTCAGCCTTTCCTCGTAAGACCTTCCTTCCATACCAGGCAACATCCTAGTAAATCTCCTCTGCACCCTTTCCAAAGCTTCGACATCCTTCCTATAATGCGGTGACCAGAACTGCACGCAATACTCCAGGTGCGGCCTCACCAGAGTTTTGTACAGCTGCATTATGACCCCGTGGCTCTGAAACTCGATCCCCCTACTAATAAAGGCTAACACACCATATGCCTTCTTAACAGCCCTATTAACCTGGGTAGCAACTTTCAGGGATTTATGTACCTGGATACCAAGATCTCTCTGCTCATCTACACTACCAAGAATCTTCCCATTAGCCCAGTACTCTGCATTGCTGTTACTCCTTCCAAAGTGAATCACCTCACACTTCTCCGCATTAAACTCCATTTGCCATCTCTCAGCCCAGCTCTGCAGCCTATCTATGTCCCTCTGTACCCTACAACACCCTTCGACACTATCCACAACTCCACCGACCTTCGTGTCATCCGCAAATTTACTAACCCACCCTTCTACACCCTCATCCAGGTCGTTTATAAAAATGACAAACAGCAGTGGCCCCAAAACAGAACCTTGCGGTACACCACTAGTAACTAAACTCCAGGATGAACATTTGCCATCAACCACCACCCTCTGTCTTCTTTCAGCTAGCCAATTTCTGATCCAAAGCTCTAAATCACCTTCAACCCCATACTTCCGTATTTTCTGCAATAGCCTACCGTGGGGAACCTTATCAAACGCCTTACTGAAATCCATATACACCACATCCACGGCTTTACCCTCATCCACCTGTTTGGTCACCTTCTCGAAAAACTCAATAAGGTTTGTGAGGCACGACCTACCTTTCACAAAACCGTGCTGACTATCGCAAATGAACTTATTCTTTTCAAGATGATTATAAATCCTGTCTCTTATAACCTTTTCCAACATTTTACCCACAACCGAAGTAAGGCTCACAGGTCTATAATTACCAGGGCTGTCTCTACTCCCCTTCTTGAACAAGGGGACAACATTTGCTATCCTCCAGTCCTCCGGCACTACTCCTGTCGACAATGACGACTTAAAGATCAACAACAACGGCTCTGCAATCTCCTCCCTGGCTTCCCAGAGAATCCTAGGATAAATCCCATCTGGCCCAGGGGACTTATCTATTTTCACTCTTTCCAAAATTGCTAACACCTCCTCCTTGTGAATCTCAATCCCATCTAGCCTAGTAGGCTGTATCTCAGTAATCTCCTCGGCAACATTTTCTTTCTCTACTGTAAATACTGACGAAAAATATTCATTTAACGCTTCCCCTATCTCCTCTGATTCTGCACACAACTTCCCACTACTATCCTTGATTGGCCCTGTTCTAACTCTTATCATTCGTTTATTCCTGATATACCTATAGAAAGCCTTAGGGTTTTCTTTGATCCTATCCGCCAATGACTTCTCGTGTCCTCTCCTTGCTCTTCTTAGCCCTCCTTTAGATCCTTCCTGGCTAGCTTGTAACTCTCAAGCGCCCTAACTGAGCCTTCACGTCTCATCCTAACATAAGCCGCCCTCTTCCTCTTGACAAGCGCTTCAACTTCTTGAGTTATGATGGTAAGAGCCCATGGGATCCAGGGCAATTTGGCACATTGGATCCAAAATTGGCTTAGTGGCAGGAGGCAGAGGGTGATGGTCGAGGGTTGTTTCTGCGAGTGGAAGCCTGTGACGAGTGGTGTACTGCAGGGATCGGTGCTGGGACCCTTGCTGTTTGTCATGTACACCAATGATTTAGAGATGAATATAGGAGGTATGATCAGTAAATTTGCGAATGACATGAAAATTGGTGGTGTCGTGAACAGTGAGGAGGAAAGCCTTAGATTACAGGACGATATAGTTGGGCAGGTAAGATGGGCAGAGCAGTGGCAAATGGAATTTAATTCTGAGAAGTGAGAGGTGATGCATTTTGGGAGGACTAACAAGGCAAGGGAGTATACAATGGATGGTAGGATCCTAGGAAGTACAGAAGGTCAGAGGGACCTTGATAAATTTGTCCATAGATCACTGAATGCAGCAGCACAGGTAGATAAGATGGTTAGGAAGCCATATGGGATAGTTGCCTTTATTAGCCGAGGCATAGAATATAAGAGCAGGGAGGTTATGATGGAGCTGTATAAAATGCTAGTCAGGCCATAGCTGGAGTACTGTGTATAGTTCTGGGCACCATACTATAGGAAGGATGTGATTGCACTGGAGAGGGTGCAGAGGAGATTCACCAGGATGTTGCCTGGGCTGGAGCATTTCAGCAATGACAAAAGACTGAAAAGGTGAGGGTTGTTTTCCTTCGAGCAGAGAAGGCTGAGGGGGCACCTGATTGTGAGATGCATTGATAGAATAGATAGGAAGAAACTTTTTCCCTTCGTGAAGGTGTCAATAACCAGGAGGCATAGATTTAAGGTAAGGGGCAGGAGGTTTAGAGGGGATTTGAGGAAAAATTATTTCAGCCAGAGAGTGGTTGGAATCTGGAACGCACTGCCTGTAGAGGTGGTAGAGTTAGGAACGCTCACTACATTTACGAAGTATTTAGATAAACACTTGAAATGCCATAGCATACAAGGCTATGGCCAAGTGCTGGGAAATGGGATTAGAATAGGTAGGTGCTTGATGGCTGGCACAGACACGATGGGCCGAAGGGCCTCTTTCTGTGCTGTATGACTCTTAGACTCTAATTGGTGATAAATCATTCCAACTGGTTTTAATTCTAATTGATTGTAAATGGAGTAATGTGGGAAGTAGATTCCTTTCTCATTTTATGAATTTGTATTCCCTCGATTAAGTGGAAATCTATTCAGTTCTCACTCACAGGTGAAAAGCTCCAGATTAATATTGTCCCACTTCCATCCTGATACATTCTCAAACCCGAGGGAGCAGATCTCAGCATCAGTTACAGCATCAGCCCCTTGATAGTGACTGTTCATCAGAATAGCTTTGTAATATAAGTGTAAATTCTCCCATTGTGTGAATTATTTGATAGATAGATAGATAGATAGATAGATAGATAGATAGATAGATAGATAGATAGATAGATAGATAGAATGAATGAATACATGGGCCATTTGGCCCATCAAGAACATGTTGCCTCGGCAAGAGCAATCCACCTCGTCCCTCCCCCATCTTCCCCGTATCCCTGAAATTTCTTTCCTTCATATACTTACCCAATTTCCTTTTCAAACCTCCGACTGAATCGGCCTCAACCACCCTTTCAGACAGTTCATTCCAGATCCTAACCCCTCGCTCGGTAAAAAAGTTCTTCCTGATGTCGTCTCTGGATATTTCGCCAATCACCTTAAACCTGTGTCCTCTGGCTCTCGTTCCTTCCACCAATGGGAACAGTTTCTTTTATCTGCTCTGTCTCCACCTTCATGATTTTGAAAACCTCAATCAAATCTCTCACCCTTCTACCAAAGCAAAATACTGCAGATGCTGGAAAGCTGAAACTAAAACAGAAAATGCTAGAAATACTCAGCAGGTCAGGCAGCATCTGTGGAGTGAAAAACAGAGTTAATGTTTCAAGTCTGTGACCTTTCATCAGAATCTCTTCTCACCCTTCTATGAGCTAAGGAGAACAATCCCAGTTTATGGCCACGTGGTGAGGGGTTTGGGTGGTTCCCACTGTTCAACTCCCACCTGACAGCAGCAAGTGTTTTTGTTTTTAGGGTTTAACCCCTTTATGTTTTATTTGTCAAATAAACAGACCACAACTGTTTTTCTTGTAGTTTTAAAACAGAAAATCAAGTATTTATTGAACAATCCACCATATTCCAAAAGTTTGTTGCATCTCACCTCTTCCAGGAGAAAGGGATTTCCCTCCATGTGGTGAGCCACGATGGTCTAGCATGTGGCTACTTCATACCTTCTTTGTTTCAGAAGAACCCATTCAATTCAGGAATCTTTCAGGATGGACATAGGATGGGTGAATT
Organism: Heterodontus francisci; assembly: GCF_036365525.1. Classification (NCBI taxonomy): domain Eukaryota; kingdom Metazoa; phylum Chordata; class Chondrichthyes; order Heterodontiformes; family Heterodontidae; genus Heterodontus; species Heterodontus francisci. Next base: position 23,933,612 of record NC_090410.1, on the reverse strand, counting down.
TGAGACCTCTTAGCTTTGAAGGTATTCATTGTTCCATACAAACAGTGCGGTCATGTTTGAATATACATGCAGCCATTTTTTGCAGCATTGTCCATTTTCTTGAAAAGGCAAAGTACATTTTTATAACTCTTCAGTTTTATTCTTTTTTACGATTGCATTTCTCATAAGTGTGACACCAGTTCATCCTTCTTTGGCTTCCTTGTCTCGAGAGACAATGGATAAGCGCCTGGTGGTGGTCAGTGGATTGTGAAGCAGCGCCTGGAGTGGCTATAAAGGCCAATTCCTGAGTGACAGACTCTTCCACAGGTGCTACAGATAAAATTGGTTGTCGGGGCTGTTACACAGTTGGCTCTCCCCTTGCGCTTCTGTCTTTTTTCCTGCCAACTGCTAAGTCTCTTCAACTCGCCACACTTTAGTCAAACCTTCTTGGCTGCCTGCCAGCTTTGGCAATCACTGGCAACTGACTCCCATGACTTGTGATCAATGTCACAGGACTTCATGTCACGTTTGCAGACGTCTTTAAAGCGGAGACATGGACGGCCGGTGAGTCTGGTACCAGTGACGAGCTCACTGCACAATGTGTCCTTGGGGATCCTGCCATCTTCCATGCAGCTCACATGGCCAAGCCATCTCAAGCACCATTGGCTCAGTAGGGTGCATATGCTGGGGATGTTGGCCTTCTCGAGGACTTCTGTGTTGGAGATACGGTCCTGCCACCTGATGCCAAGGATTCTCCGGAGGCAGCGAAGATGAAATGAATTGAGATGTCGCACTTGGCTGACAAACGTTGTCCAGGCTTCGCGGCCGTAGAGCAAGGTACTGAGGACACAGGCTTGATACACTCGGACTTTTGTGTTCCGTGTCAGTGTGCCATTTTCCCACAGTCTCTTGGCCAGTCTGGACATAGCGGTGGAAGACTTTCCCATGCACTTGTTGATTTCTGCATCTAGAGACAGGTTACTGGTGATAGTTGAGCTTAGTTAGGTGAACTCTTGAACCACTTCTAGAGCGTGGTAGCCGATATGGATGGATGGAGACTTTCTGATGTTCTGTCCCATGATGTTCGTTTTCTTGAGGCTGATGGTTAGGCCAAATTCGTTGCAGGCAGCTACAATCCTGTCGATGAGTCTCTGCAGACACTGTTCTGTGTGAGATGTTAATGCAGCATCGTCAGCAAAGAGGAGTTCCCTGATGAGGACTCTCCGTACTTTGGTCTTCGCTCTTAGAAGGGCAAGGTTGAACAACCTGCCACCTGATCTTGTGTGGAGGAAAATTCCTTCTTCTGAAGACGTGAACGCATATGAGAGCAGCAGGGACAAGGAGATCCCAAACAGTGTAGGTGCGAGAACACAGCCCTGTTTCACGCCACTCAGGATAGGAAAGGGGTCTGATGAGGCACTGCTATGCTGAATTGTGCTTTTCATATTGTCATGGAATGAGGTGAAGATACTTCGTAGCTTTGGAGGGCATCCGAACTTTTCTAGTCGTCTGAAGAGACCACGTCAGCTGACATAAGGACATAATAACATAAGAACTAGGAGCAGGAGTAGGCCGTCCGGCCCCTCGAACCTGCTCCGCGGTTCAATAATATCATGGCTGATCCTTTCGTGGACTCAGATCCACTTACCCGCTCTCTCACCGTATCCCTTAATTCCTTTATTGTTCAAAAAGATATCTACCTTAGCTTTAAAAGTGTTTAATGAAGTAGTGTCAACTACTTCACTGGGCAAGGAATTCCATAGATTAACAACCCTTTGACGAGGTCACAGGCTTTGGTGAGATCAATGAAAGCAACGTAGAGGGGCATCTGTTGTTCACGGCATTTCTCCTGTCGCTGGTGAAGGGAGAACAGCATGTCAATGGTCGATCTCTCTGCTCGAAAGCCACACTGTGCCTCAGGGTAGACACGGTCAACCAGCTTCTGGAGCCTGTTTAAAGCGACTTGAGCAAAGACTTTCCCCACTATGCTGAGCAGGGAGATTCCACGGTAGTTGTTGCAGTCACTGCGGTCACCCTTGTTCTTATAGAGGGTGATGATATTGGCATTGCCCATGTCCTGTGGTACTGCTCCCTCGTCCCAGTACAGGCAAAGCAGTTCGTACAGTGCTGATGGTATAGCAGGCTTGGCACTCTTGATTATTCCGGGGGTAATGCCGTCCTTCCCAGGGGCTTTTCCGCTGGCTAGAGAATAAATAGCATCACTGACTTCCAATTTTGATGGCTGTACGTCCAGCTCATCCATGACTGGCAGAGGCTGGGCTGCATTGAGGGCGGTCTCAGTGACAACATTTTCCCTGGAGTACACTTCCAGGGAGTGCTCAACCCAGCGGTCCATTTGCTTGCGTTGGTCAGTGATTGTGTCCCCTGATTTAGATTTGAGGAAGGCAATCTTCTTGATGGTTGGCCCAAAAGCTCTCTTAATGTCATCATACATTCCACTGATGTTTCCGGTGTGAGAGGCCAGCTGAATATGACTGCATAGGTGTTGCCAGTCGTCATTTGCGCAGCGCCTGGCTGTTCTTTATGCAACGCTTCTGGCTGCTTTAATTGCTACGGATGTTAACTCGTTGGGGGCTTTCTAGTATTTTGAAGAGACCACGTCTGCTGACGAGGTCAAAGGCTTTGGTGAGATCAATGAAAGCAATGTAGAGAGGCATCTGTTCATGGCATTTCTCCTGTAGCTGGCGAAGGGAGAACAGCATGTCAATGGTGGATCTCTGTGATCGAAAAACAAACTGTGCTTCAGGGTAGACACGCTCAGCCAGCTTCTGGAGCCTGTTTAAAGCAACTTGAGCAAAGACTTTCCCCAATATGCTGAGCAGGGAGATTCCACGGTAGTTGTTGCAGTCACCGTTCAGCAGTGCAATGCACTTAGCGGCTATGACAGGTTCCAGCTCTTCAATGTGAGATTGAAACCAGTCTGCATTCCACTTCACACGTTTGTCATAGGTGGTCATTGCTGAGTCATAGATGGCATCTCTGATATAGGCTCACTTGGTCTCTGCATCCCCTGTAGGAGTGTTTTGAAGGGCTTTTTCAAGTGAATTTAGAAACTTATGTAACAGCTGTGGATAAGAAATTCTACTAGTGTTGATGCGCGGGCGGCCCTTCTGCTTGGAGTGATGTAGCTTCTTTGGTTTGAGTCTAACCTTGCTGCACACCAGGGAGTGGTCACTGTCGCAGTCCGCACTGTGGAAGCTGCATGTGATTTGAACGCTGTTTAAAGAGGCTCGCCTTGTGACGATGAGGTCCAGCTGGTGCCAACGACGTGTTCTTGAGTGCCTCCAAGAAACTTGGTGACAGGGTTTAGTGTGAAAGAACAAGTTGGTGATGCAGAGGTTATGATAGGTACACAACTCAAGCAGTCTCTGTCCATTCTCATTCATCCTTCTAATGCCATAACGACCAAGGCTGGAGGACCATGAGTCATGGTCGCCCTCAACCCTGAAATCATTCCCATAAATCTCTTCTGCACTCACCACCCAACTCTCCCCCAAGGCCTTCACATCCTTCCTCACGTACGGTGTCCAGAATTAGACACAAAACACCAGTTTAGGATGAACCATATTTTATAGAGGTTCATTAAAATGTCCTTGATTTTATTCACTACACCTCTATTTATTAAGTTCCGGACACGTGTAGCTTTTTAATTCCTTTCTCAAACTTCCCTGCCACCTTCCATGAGTAGTGCACATATACCCACAGGCCTCTCTGTTCCACCAATCCCTTTAAAACTGCACCTTTTAGATAATATTGTCTCACTCTATCTTTCCTCCAACCGGCACTACTGTGTGCATAAAATTTCATCTGCCACATCTCTGTCCATTCCACCAGCCTGTCTATGACCGATTGAAGTCAATCACAATCTTTTTTTTAAATTCATTTTTGGGATGCAAGCATCACTGGCAAGGCCAGCATTTATTGTCCATCTCCAATTGTCCTTGAGAAGGTGGTGGTGAGCTGCTTTCTTGAACTGCACCAATCCATGTGGTGTGTGTACCCCTAACACACCCCTTTTAGGGAGGGAGTTCCAGAAATTTGACCCAGTGACAGTGAAGGCTATATTTCCAAGTCAGGCTGGTGTGTGACTTGGAGGGAATCTTGCAGGAGGTGGTGTTCCCATGTCTCTGCTGCACTTCTTCTCCAGGTGGTAGAGGTCGTGGGTTTGGAAGGTGCTGACAAAGGAAGCTTGGTGAGTTGCTGCAGTGCATCTTGTAGATGGTCCACACTGCTGCCACTGTGTGTGAAGGGAGTGAATGGTGGATGAGATACCAATCATGCAGGTTACTTTGTCCTGGATGATGTCGAGCTTCTTGAGTGTTGTTGGAGCTGCACCCATCCAGGCAAGTGCAGAGGATTCCATCACACTTCCATCGCCTTGCAGATGGTGGACAGGCTTTGGGGAGTCAGGAGGTGAGTTATTTGCCACAGAATTCCCAGACTCTGATCTGATCTTGTAGTCATAGTATTTATGTGGCCAGTCCAGTTAAGTTTCTAGACAGTGGTGACCCCCAGATGTTTGTTGATTGTGGGGGATTCAGTGATGGTAATGCTGTTCAATGTCAAGAGAAGACAGTTACATTCACTTTTGTTGAAGATGGTCATTGTCTGGCACTGGTGTGGCACGAATGTTACTTGCCATTTTTCAGCCCAAGTCTGAATGCCGTCCAGGTCTTGCTGCATGTGGGCACAGAGTGCTTCAGTATCTAAGGAGTTGCAAAAGGTACTGAACACTATCCAATCATCAGTGAACATCTCCCTTCTGACCATCCCCTCTCATTGTATATTGGCGGGAGGGTCATTGATGAAGCAGCTGAAGATGATTGGGCCTAGGACACTACCCTGAGTAAAACCTGCAGCAATGTCCTGGGGCCAAGATTATTGGCCTCCAACAACCATAACCCTTTGTGCTAGGTATGATTTCAACCAATGGAGAGTTTTCCCCTTGATTTCCACTGACTTCAATTTTGCCCAGACTCCTTGATGCCAAACTTGTTCAAATGCTGCCTTGATGTCAGGGGCAGCCACTCTCGCCTCACCTCTCGAACTCCGCTCTTGTGTCCATGATTGGACCGAGGCTGTAATGAATCTGAGCTGAGTGCCTCTGGCAGAACCAAACTGAGCATCAGTGAGTGTGTTATTGCTGAGTAAATGCTGCTTGATAGCATCGTCAATAACACTTTCCATCACTTTGCAGATGATTGAGAGTAGACTGATGGAGTGGTAAGTGGCCAGATTGGATGTGTCCTGCTTTTTGTGGGCAAGACATAGTTTTGCAATGTTCCACATTGTCGGTTAGATGTCAGGGTTGTAGCTGTACTGGAACATCTTGGCCAGAGGCACTGCTAGTTCTGGAGCACAACTCTTCAGTACTACAATCGATTGTTTTCAGGGACCATCGCCTTTTCTGTATCCAGTGCCTTCAGCGATTTCTTTATATCATGTGCAGTGAATTGAATTGGCTGAAGACTGGCATCTGTGATGCTGGGAACCTCAGGGAGAAGCCGAGATGGATCATCCATCGGCACCTCTGGCTGAAGACAGTTAGAATTAGAATTAGAATTAGAACATTACAGCGCAGTACAGGCCCTTCGGCCCTCGATGTTGCGCCAACCATCTGACCTACACTATTCCATTTTCATCCATATGTCTATCCAATGACCACTTAAATGCCCTTAAAGTTGGCGAGTCTACTACTGTTGCAGGCAGGGCGTTCCACGCCCCTACTACTCTCTGCGTAAAGAAACTACCTCTGACATCTGTCCTATATCTTTTAACCCCTCAACTTAAAGCTATGTCCCCTCGTGTTTGCCATCATCATCCGAGGAAAAAGACTCTCACTATCTACCCTATCTAACCCTTTGATTATCTTGTATGTCTCTATTAAGTCACCTCTCCTCCTCCTTCTCTCTAACGAAAACAACCCCAAGTCGCTCAGCCTTTCCTCGTAAGACCTTCCCTCCATACCAGGCAACATCCTAGTAAATCTCCTCTGCACCCTTTCCAAAGCTTCCACATCCTTCCTATAATGCGGTGACCAGAACTGCACGCAATACTCAAGGTGCGGCCTCGCCAGAGTTTTGTACAGCTGCATCATGACCTCGTGGCTCCGAAACTTGATCCCCCTACAAATAAAAGCTAACACACCATATGCCTTCTTAACAGCCCTATTAACCTGGGTAGCAACTTTCAGGGATTTATGTACCTGGACACCAAGATCTCTCTGCTCATCTACACTACCAAGAATCTTCCCATTAGCCCAGTACTCTGCATTGCTGTTACTCCTTCCAAAGTGAATCACCTCACACTTCTCCGCATTAAACTCCATTTGCCATCTCTCAGCCCAGCTCTGCAGCCTATCTATGTCCCTCTGTACCCTACAACAAATGCTTCAGCCTTGTCTTTTGCACTGACGTGCTGGGCTCCTCCATCATTGAGGATGGGGATATTTCTGGTTCCTCCTCCTCCAGTTAGTTGTTTAATTCTCCACCACCATTCATGAATGAATGCAGCAGGACTGCAAAGCTTTGATTTGATCTGTTGGTTGTGGGATCTCTTACCTCTATCTGTTACACAGTTCACAGTACCTCCAGGTTTTATGTCAGCTGCACATTTTGAAATTGTGCCCTGTACACCCAAGTCCAATTCATGAATATATATCAGGAAAAGCAGTGGTCTGAGTACCTGTCCCTGGGGAGCAGCACTGTTTTCTTTCCTCCAATCAAAAAAAAACAACCGGTCACCACCATCTAGGTTTTCTCTCACTTATCCAATTTTATATACATGTCATCAGAGATCCTTCTAGTCCATGGGTTCAGTGTTGCTGACAAGTCTGTAATTATGCACTTTATCAAATACCTTTTTGATAAAGCATTTTATCAAAATTGCATCACCCTATTCAACCCTTTATGTTATCAGCTCAAAAATATCAGTTACGTTAGCTGAATACGATTTGTCTTTAACATGTCCTTTCTAACTTTCCTGAATTAATCCACACTTTCCCAAGTCACAGTTAATTTTGTCCTGGAATATCATCTTAAAACCTTTCACACCACTGAGGTTAAACTGACTGGCCTGAATCTGCTGGGTTTATCCTGACACCCTTTGAAAAGGGTGCAACTTTTTCAATTTTCCAGCCCTCTGGAACCACCCCCGCATTTAAGGAGGATTAGAAAATTACAGCCAGTACCGCTACAATTTCCACCCTTACTTCCCTAAGCATCCATTCAGACTTGGTGACTCATCAATCTTATGTCTAGGGAACCCCTCCAGTACCTCCTATTTATCAATTTTTCCACCACCCAGCATCTCAACTATCTCATCTTTCACTGTGAGTTTGACAAGATCTAATTCCTTGGTAAAGACAGATGCAAATTTCTCATTTTATAATTCAGCCATGTCCAAACATGGGCGGCACAGTGGCGCAGTGGTTAGCACCGCAGCCTCACAGCTCCAGTGACCCAGGTTCAGTTCTGGGCACTGCCCAGAGTTTGCAAGTTCTCCCTGTGTTTGCGTGGGTTTCCTCCGGGTGCTCCGGTTTCCTCCCACAAGCCAAAGACTTGCAGGTTGATAGGTAAATTGGCCATTAGCAATTGCCCCTAGTGTAGGTAGGTGGTAGGGAAATATAGGGACAGGTGGGGATGTGGTAGGAATATGGGATTAGTGTAGCATTAGTATAAATGGGTGGTTGATGGTCGGCACAGACTCGGTGGGCCGAAGGGCCTGTTTCAGTGCTGTAACTCTAAACTAAACTAAACCTTTGTCTCATTTTTGGTCCCTAATCATAGTGACCCTCCACCAACACTACCACCCTCAACCCGCCCCCTGCCACCTCTACATTGACAGAGAGATTAAAACTGAGACAGATTGACAGATAGGTAGCCATAAATAAAAGCAAAATACTGCAGATGCTGGAAATCTGAAATAAAAACAGAAAGTGCTTGAAATATTCGGCAGGTTATTCAACATCTGTGGAGAGAGAGAAGCAGAGTTTACGTTTCAGGTCTGTGACCTTCCATCAGAACTTGCAAAGGTTAGAAATGTATTGGTGTGCACTGAGTGTGAAGAACGGAGTTTCGTAAGTGAATGAATTTTCGGGGTTAATCTCTCAAGACTTGTTTTTGTTTGGTTTACATTTAGCAATTAATTGAAATTCCTGCTTCAGATAAGAGGTAAGTTAGGTTTCTTGCAGTTTTAAACAGGGGTATGCTAACACTCTGAGTATCTGTAGCTAGATAATTAGTTAGCTAGCTTAAACTGGTTTCTGAGCTGTAGCAGAGCTCTAGCAAAGCTGACACACCATTGTTTTCAGAGTATAAAATCAGGGGACTCTCAGTGCTACTTGTCTGCACTGAGTGCTGCTGGAGGGCACAGAATGTAAAGAAAGGAATTTAGTAATTGTGGGAATTCAATAAGCAGGGGAATTTAAATTCAGAATAAAGTAAATTTGAGTGCATAGAGTTTAGCGCTTGAGGGAGGGGCTCCTTTCTTTCTTTCTTTCTTTCTTTCTTTCTTTCTTTCTTTCTTTCTTTCAAAGAACAAACAACAGTACAGCACAGGAACGGGCCATTCAGCCCTCCAAGCCTGCGCTGATCGTGATGCCTGACTAAACTAAAACCTTCTGCACTTCCAGGGACCATATCCCTCTATTTCCACCCTATTCACGTATTTGTCAAGATGCCTCTTAAATGTCGCTATCGTGCCTGCTTCCACCACCTCCCCCGGCAGCAAGTTGCAGGCACTCACCACCCTCTGTGTAAAGAACTTGCCTCGCACATCCCCTCTAGACTTTGCCCCTCACACCTTAAACCTATGTCCCCTAGTAACTGACTCTTCCACCCTGGGAAAAAGCTTCTGACTATCCGCTCTTTCCATGCCACTCATGCCACTCATAACTTTGTAAACCTCTATCATGTCGCCCCTCCACCTCCGTCGTTCGAGTGAAAACAATCCGAGTTTATCCAGCCTCTCCTCATAGCCAATGCCCTCCAGACCAGGCAACATCCTGGTAAACCTCTTCTGTACCCTCTCCAAAGCCTCCACATCCTTCTGGTAGTGTGGCGACCAGAATTGCACACAATATTCTAAGTGTGGCCTAACTAAGGTTCTGTACAGCTGCAGCATGATTTGCCAATTTTTATACTCTATGCCCCGACCGATGAAGGCAAGCATGCCGATGCCTTCTTGACTACCTTATCCACGTGTTGCCACTTTCAGTGACCTGTGGACCTGTACGCCCAGGTCTCTCTGCCTGTCAATACTCCTAAGGGTTCTGTCATTTTCTGTATACTTCCCACCTGTATTAGATCTTCCAAAATGCATTACCTCACATTTGTCCGGATTCTGTCTTTCTTTCTCCCTCCTTTTACAGCCTCCACTAGCTGCCTCCCTCTTCAGTGCAGGGGAAAAAATTGATTGGTGAGTAATTGGTAAGTTATTTTACTTCTCATTGCATTAAAAAGTTTTTAAAGTTACATGTTGGCAGGTCAGCTTGGCCAACTGGAATGTACGTCCTGCAGTATGTAAGAAGTCATGGATGCACCATGTGTCCTGAACAAAGACATTTGCGAGAAGTGTCACTGGCTGAGGAAGCTTGAGCTACATTGTTAAAATACAGGAAAATATGCTCATATTTTAGCTGCATTGCCAACTAGAAAGATTACACCAATAACTATGATCAGCTGCTGTGAAAGCAGAGTGTTCGTGAACATGCGTCGATGTGTAATAGTTGCAATACCATGACAATAGCACAGATTTCATCACTCGTCCTGCATTGGTTTTCAAACATATGCAAGACAAACCTTGCAGCCAGAGGTTAGAGCAGTTACACAGTGGAGTCACCTTTGCATTTGAACGACTGCACCAAAAGCCGAAGATGGCAGGGGGGTGCTCTAGGGTGGCCCCACAGTGCAGCAAAGTCTCCCTGCTCGCTCTCCTCCAGGTTGTGCGGGCAAGGCCAGAGGTCCTTTTCACCAGTGATGGTAAGAAGAGCCCCTCCCACCTGAACAAGGATATCTGGCGGGAGATGGCAGAGGAGGTGAGTAGCCATGGAACCATCCAGTGCCAAAGAGTTCAATGCCAGAAGGGGATTAACGAGAACTCCTACAGCCAACCGGGGCCCTCTCGGCCTCTTGCACACAGTGTACGAGTGCAAAGCTCATCCACAGCCAATGGGCAATTAGATCAGCAGCCTTCCACCAGTCAGGCTGCAAGCGCAGAGGTTGTACAGAGATGGGGCACTTGCCAGCATTTATAGAGAACACACTGACACAAGTAAAATTTTATTTTATCATAGCTGTAAATGATCTACCTGGCTCGCATTTCCTTCTTGAGCTAGTTTAGATCGAATAAACTTAATATTGGGCATCCAGCAAGGTTATTTTTCCTGCTTGACTCCTGTAGTCTTATTCCATGACATTGCTGAATGTGTAAGCCCCCCTCAGCCTTTGGGTGGTTTCTGTATTCCCAGCTGGACCAAGCCAAATGCCCTGTTTCTGTGCTAACAAGCCGATGCCAATGTTTCTGCTCCATGTGAGCTGAAATAGACAGCAGATTGTGGCTGCTGAGTAGCTTTTCCTCCAACTTGCTTAACCTGTGGTCTGGTTACAGACCTTCCGAACCTCACTGGTGGTGTGGCTACACTCCAAGGACTACTGCGGTTAAAGGCGGCAGCTCAGCACCACCTTCTCATGGGCGATTAGATGCCCACGTCCCAAGAACGAATAAAAAGTGTAAAGTAGCTGCTTGGGATGTCTTGGTGAAATATATATTTGTGTGTAGACTTTCGTTGGTTGCATCAATATTTGGGCATGCTTTTCTTGAATAATTGAACATTTTCAACGGGCAGCACAGTGGCGCAGTGGTTAGCACCGCAGCCTCACAGCTCCAGCGACCCGAGTTCAATTCTGGGTACTGCCTGTGTGGAGTTTGCAAGTTCTCCCTGTGTCTGCGTGGGTTTTCTCCGGGTGCTCCGGTTTCCTCCCACAAGCCAAAAGACTTGCAGGTTGGTAGGTAAATTGGCCATTATAAATTGCCACTAGTACAGGTAGGTGGTAGGGACAGGTGGGGATGTGGTGGGCCGAAGGGCCTGTTTCAGTGCTGTATCTCTAAACTAAACTAAAAATGAGAATGTACAGGTGTCACAGCAATGTAAATATGTTTTTTATGAAATGTTCCTCACCAACATGTGTGTCCTTTTCTCTGTGTGAATGATATGTGCCAGCATGTAGCGCCAATGTCACATCCCTTCGCACCATTGGACCGACAGGAGAGCCAATGTATGCAAAAACATCATTGCTGTGCCACCATTACTCATGATCATCTCCACGATGCAGTGACATGGTCATTGGCTCAGTCAGCAGCTGCCTCTAATGGTTTACACAGAGATACTGCAGATGTGGACTGGTGCACAGCAGGTGAGCGAGGATGATGTGTGGCTTACAGAGCTCATGTCAGTTCCTATGGAGCAAAGAGCCTTTGTCTGATAAACCACTGCCGTACATCCTTAGCTCACTGCTGGCCCTGCATGCACAGCCTGGGTGCCATAAGCCTTCACTGTGCCTTTCCTGTTGTATATCCTCAGCATGCTCATCGTTTGAGGAGGAATCCTGTTGACGTCTCTCCTCATCATGCCAGGCCTGCCCCCTATTGGGTGCGTCGTTGTGCAGAGCAGCAAAGAAACGAGCTGACCTTTTCGGCCTGTATTACAGGACATCACCCTATCTATCCAGGCATTGGAAGCGCTCTTTCAGCATGCCAATCACCTGCTCAATGGGGGCTATTGTAGCTCAGTTGCTGGCATTGTACCTCTCCTCTGCAGCAGTGGTGGGGTCTGTTACTGGTATCGGGAGCCATGTCTGCAAGGGATAGCCCTTGTCTCCAAGAAGTCACTCCTCTATCTGAGCCAGTTCAGTGAAGAGTGGTGGCAGTTAGGATGGCACAGGACCCAGGTGTCATGGCAGCTGGTGAGAAGCAGGCACAGACTTGCATGAAGCATCCCTGCTTCACCTAGATTGAGAGGATTCCTTTAATGGCGATGTCTGCAGGTGGTAGCTGGTGGGAGGCCTGGTGCAGTCTATGAACCCTAAAACCTTTGGTTATCCGGCAATGGTGCCGAAACCGATGGCCCTCTGGGCCCAGCTGTGAGAGTCCATCCTAAAGCGGACATACTCACTTGTCCTCCGGTACCGGGTATCACTGACCTCCCTAATGCAACGGTGCACTGCTGACTGTGTGACTTCACAAAGGTCTCTGGTGGGCCCCTGAAAAGCTGCAAAGGTGTCAAGCTTAAGAACCGCTGCCACTTTGAGGAGCAAAGGCATAGGATGTCCACTGAAGCCCATGGGCTGCAGGTCATCGTTGAGCAGGGCACAGAGACGTGTCACCACCCTCTCCAAATGCACAATCGCCTCTGAAACCAGTGCTCTGACATCCGATGGCATGTCATGTGGGGCCTGTAGATGCACAGCAACCGTAATGGTGAGCTCCCCTTGGGGACTGCTGCTCACAACCGGGGGCCTCTACCTGGACCGCATCTGCCTGTTGGATTTGCATACAGATTCTCAGGAGGAGAGGGTCACACTATTTAGGATGAGCCATTTCCATGTGATAAATTAAGTTGTATCCTTCATTTATTCAAAGGTTCCTAACAGGGCAGGGATTGGTGTTGACGGGTACATCAGGTATTTCATGGATCAACTATGTGGCGTGGAATGGCATTGCCCATCTTGGCCAACATGCAAAGTGGTACAGCATGAACACATCAAGATCCAACCAGCTGCATCGATTGCCTCCACCATCCAAATAACCTTAACCTTCCTATCCTTTCTGACACTCTCCCCACATACAGGGTGATGAAAGTGCCGTTGCTCCTTCATACACAAATAAATGCAGAGCGTACACTGTTTACAGATAGAGACATGTACCTGCCTTCATACCTGCAGAGCTTTCCATCCAATAATCCCAAGGGGAGCTCGCCATTACAGTCACTGTGCATCTACAGGCCCCAAATGACATGCCACCTCTTTTCCCTTCCAGAAAGCAGAGTGAGACCCCTGTAATCCCCCCTCTCCTCCTCCCTTCCAGAATGCAGAGTGAGACCCCTGTAATACCCCCACTCCTCCTCCCTTCCAGAATGCAGAGTGAGACCCCTGTAATCCCCCACTCCTCCTCCCTTCCAGAAAGCAGAGTGAGACCCCTGTAATCCCCCCTTCCCTCCTCCCTTCCAGAATGCAGAGTGAGACCCCTGTAATCCCCCGCTCCCGCCTCGCTTCCACAATGCAGAGTGAGACTCCTGTAATCCCCCCCTCCCTCCTCTCTTCCAGAATGCAGAGAGAGACCCCTGAAATCCCCCCTCCCTCCTCCCTTCCAGAATGCAGAGTGAGACCCCTGTAATCCCCCCCTCCCTCCTCTCTTCCAGAATGCAGAGTGAGACACCTGTAATCCCCCTCGCTCTTCTCTTCCAGAATGCAGAGTGAGACCCCTGTAATCCCCCCCTCCCTCCTCTCTTCCAGAATGCAGAGTGAGACACCTGTTATCCCCCTCGCTCCTCTCTTCCAGAATGCAGAGTGAGACCCCTGTAATCCCCCCCTCCCTCCTCTCTTCCAGAATGCAGAGTGAGACCCCTGTAATCCCCCCCTCCTCCCTTCCAGAATGCAGAGTGAGACCCTACAATCCCCCTCCCTCCTCCGTTCCAGAATGCAGAGCGAGACCCCTGTAATCCCACCCTCCTCCCTTCCAGAATGCAGAGTGAGACCCCTATAATCCCCCTCCCTCCTCCTTTCCAAAATGCAGAGAGACCCCTGTAATCCCCCTCCCTCCTCTCTTCCAGAATGCAGAGTGAGACCCCTGTAATCCCCCTCCCTCCTCTCTTCCAGAATGCCAAGTGAAACCCCTGTAAACCCCCCCTCCTCTCTTCCAGAATGCAGAGTGGGACCCCTGTAATCCCCCTCCCTCCTCTCTTCCAGAATGCAGAGTGAGACCCCTGTATTCCCACCCCCCTTCCAGAATGCAGAGTGAAACCCCTGTAATCCCCCTCCCTCCTCTCTTCCAGAATGCAGAGTGAGACCCCTGTAATCCCCCTCCCTCCTCTCTTCCAGAATGCAGTGAGACCCCTGTAATCCCCCCCTCCCTCCTCCCTTCCAGAATGCAGAGTGAGACCCCTTTAAACCCCTCCCTCCTCTCTTCCAGAATGCAGAGTGAGACCCCTGTAATCCCCCCCTTCCTCCGCTCTTCCAGAATGCAGAGTGAGACCCCTGTAATCCCCCTCCCTCCTCTCTTCCCAAAATGCAGAGTGAGACCCCTGCAATCCCCTCTCCCTCCTCTCTTCCAGAATGCAGAGTGAGACCCCTGTAATCCCCCTCCCTCCTCTCTTCCAGAATGCAGAGTAAGACCCCTGCAATCCCCCCCTCCCTCCTCTCTTCCAGAATGCAGAGTGAGACCCCTGTAATCCCCCTCCCTCCTCCCTTCAAGAATGCAGAGTGAGACCCCTGTAATCCCCCTCCCTCCTCTCTTCCAAAATGCAGAGTGAGACCCCTGTAATCCCCCTCCCTCCTCTCTTCCAAAATGCAGAGTGAGACCCCTGTAATCCCCCTCCCTCCTCCCTTCCAGAATGTAGAATGAGACCTCTGTAATCCCCCCCTCCTCCCTTCCAGAATGTAGAGTGAGACCCCTGTAATCCCCCCCTCCTCCCTTCCAGAATGCAGAGTGAGACCCCTGTAATCCCTCCTCCTACCTTCCAGAATGCAGAGTGAGACCCCTGTAATCCCCCCCTCCCTCCTCTCTTTCAGAATGCAGAGTGAGACACCTGTAATCCCCCTCGCTCTTCTCTTCCAGAATGCAGAGTGAGACCCCTGTAATCCCCCCCTCCCTCCTCTCTTCCAGAATGCAGAGTGAGACCCCTGTAAGCCCCCCCTCCTCCCTTCCAGAATGCAGAGTGAGACCCTATAATCCCCCTCCCTCCTCCGTTCCAGAATGCAGAGCGAGACCCCTGGAATCCCACCCTCCTCCCTTCCAGAATGCAGAGTGAGACCCCTATAATCCCCCTCCCTCCTCCTTTCCAAAATGCAGAGAGACCCCTGTAATCCCCCTCCCTCCTCTCTTCCAGAATGCAGAGTGAGACCCCTGTAATCCCCCTCCCTCCTCTCTTCCAGAATGCCAAGTGAAACCCCTGTAAACCCCCCCTCCTCTCTTCCAGAATGCAGAGTGAGACCCCTGTATTCCCACCCCCCTTCCAGAATGCAGAGTGAAACCCCTGTAATCCCCCTCCCTCCTCTCTTCCAGAATGCAGAGTGAGACCCCTGTAATCCCCCTCCCTCCTCCCTTCCAGAATGCAGTGAGACCCCTGTAATCCCCCCCCTCCCTCCTCCCTTCCAGAATGCAGAGTGAGACCCCTTTAAACCCCTCCCTCCTCTCTTCCAGAATGCAGAGTGAGACCCCTGTAATCCCCCCCTCCCTCCGCTCTTCCAGAATGCAGAGTGAGACCCCTGTAATCCCCCTCCCTCCTCTCTTCCCAAAATGCAGAGTGAGACCCCTGCAATCCCCTCTCCCTCCTCTCTTCCAGAATGCAGAGTGAGACCCCTGTAATCCCCCTCCCTCCTCTCTTCCAGAATGCAGAGTAAGACCCCTGCAATCCCCCCCTCCCTCCTCTCTTCCAGAATGCAGAGTGAGACCCCTGTAATCCCCCTCCCTCCTCCCTTCAAGAATGCAGAGTGAGACCCCTGTAATCCCCCTCCCTCCTCTCTTCCAAAATGCAGAGTGAGACCCCTGTAATCCCCCTCCCTCCTCTCTTCCAAAATGCAGAGTGAGACCCCTGTAATCCCCCTCCCTCCTCCCTTCCAGAATGTAGAATGAGACCCCTGTAATCCCCCCCTCCTCCCTTCCAGAATGTAGAGTGAGACCCCTGTAATCCCCCCCTCCTCCCTTCCAGAATGCAGAGTGAGACCCCTGTAATCCCTCCTCCTACCTTCCAGAATGCAGAGTGAGACCCCTGTAATCCCCCCCTCCCTCCTCTCTTCCAGAATGCAGAGTGAGACTCCTATAATCCCCCTCCCTCCTCCCTTCCAAAATGCAGGGTGAGACCCCTGTAATCCCCCTCCCTCCTCTCTTCCAGAATGCAGAGTGAGACCCCTGTAATCCCCCCCTCCTCCCTTCCAGAATGCAGAGTGAGAACCCTGTAATCCCCCCCTCCCTCCTCTCTTCCAGAATGCAGAGTGAGACCCCTGTAATCCCCCTCCCTCCTCCCTTCCAAAATGCAGAGTGAGACCCCTGTAATCCCCCCCTCCTCCCTTCCAGAATGCAGAGTGAGACCCCTGTAATCCCCCCCTCCTCTCTTCCAGAATGCAGAGTGAGACCCCTGTAATCCCCCCTCCCTCCTCTCTTCCAGAATGCAGAGTGAGACCCCTGTAATTCCCCCCTCCTCCTCTCTTCCAGAATGCAGAGTGAGACCCCTGTAATTCCCCCCTCCTCCTCTCTTCCAGAATGCAGAGTGAGACCCCTGTAATTCCCCCCTCCTCTCTTCCAGAATGCAGAGTGAGACCCCTGTAATTCCCCCCTCCTCCTCTCTTCCAGAATGCAGAGTGAGACCCCTGTAATTCCCCCCTCCTCTCTTCCAGAATGCAGAGTGAGACCCCTGTAATTCCCCCCTCCTCCTCGCTTCCAGAATGCAGAGTGAGATCCTGTAATTCCCCCCTCCTCCTCCCTTCCAGAATGCAGAGTGAGATCCTGTAATTCCCCCCTCCTCCTCCCTTCCAGAATGCAGAGTGAGACCCCTGTAATCCCCCCCTCCCTCCTCTCTTCCAGAATGCAGAGTGAGACCCCTGTAATCCCCCCCTCCCTCCTCTCTTCCAGAATGCAGAGTGAGACCCCTGTAATTCCCCCCTCCTCTCTTCCAGAATGCAGAGTGAGCCCCCTGTAATTCCCCCCTCCTCCTCGCTTCCAGAATGCAGAGTGAGACCCCTGTAATTCCCCCCTCCTCCTCTCTTCCAGAATGCAGAGTGAGACCCCTGTAATTCCCCCCTCCTCCTCTCTTCCAGAATGCAGAGTGAGACCCCTGTAATTCCCCCCTCCTCTCTTCCAGAATGCAGAGTGAGACCCCTGTAATTCCCCCCTCCTCCTCGCTTCCAGAATGCAGAGTGAGATCCTGTAATTCCCCCCTCCTCCTCCCTTCCAGAATGCAGAGTGAGACCCCTGTAATCCCCCCCTCCCTCCTCTCTTCCAGAATGCAGAGTGAGACCCCTGTAATCCCCCCCTCCCTCCTCTCTTCCAGAATGCAGAGTGAGACCCCTGTAATTCCCCCCTCCTCTCTTCCAGAATGCAGAGTGAGCCCCCTGTAATTCCCCCCTCCTCCTCTCTTCCAGAATGCAGAGTGAGACCCCTGTAATTCCCCCCTCCTCCTCTCTTCCAGAATGCAGAGTGAGACCCCTGTAATCCCCCCCTCCCTCCTCTCTTCCAGAATGCAGAGTGAGACCCCTGTAATCCCCCCCTCCCTCCTCTCTTCCAGAATGCAGAGTGAGACCCCTGTAATCCCCCCCTCCCTCCTCTCTTCCAGAATGCAGAGTGAGACCCCTGTAATTCCCCCCTCCTCCTCCCTTCCAGAATGCAGAGTGAGACCCCTGTAATTCCCCCCTCCTCCTCCCTTCCAGAATGCAGAGTGAGACCCCTGTAATTCCCCCCTCCTCCTCCCTTCCAGAATGCAGAGTGAGACCCCTGTAATTCCCCCCTCCTCCTCCCTTCCAGAATGCAGAGTGAGACCCTTGTAATTCCCCCCTCCTCCTCTCTTCCAGAATGCAGAGTGAGACCCCTGTAATTCCCCCCTCCTCCTCCCTTCCAGAATGCAGAGTGAGACCCCTGTAATTCCCCCCTCCTCCTCCCTTCCAGAATGCAGAGTGAGACCCCTGTAATTCCCCCCTCCTCCTCCCTTCCAGAATGCAGAGTGAGACCCCTGTAATTCCCCCCTCCTCCTCCCTTCCAGAATGCAGAGTGAGACCCCTGTAATTCCCCACTCCTCCTCCCTTCCAGAATGCAGACTCAGACCCCTGTAATTCCCCCCTCCTCCTCCCTTCCAGAATGCAGAGTGTGACCCCTGTAATTCCCCCCCTCCTCCTCCCTTCCAGAATGCAGAGTGAGACCCCTGAAAACTGAACTTACCTTCCGTAGTGAACCTTCTGCTTCTGATAACCCGCCGGCTTCTCTAATCATGAATGGGACGGCACATGACGGCCGCCTGTTCCACATAATATGCGCAAGTGTGGAGCGAGCGGCAGCGGGATGCATAATCTGCAGAGGTAAGCAGCGTTTTACATATTATAACTGGGGGGCCGCCGCTGAGCGACAAGGAAGGGGTGGTTGGGGCGGTGGCCACACCGAAGTCTCCTACCGCCACCGTTGGTAATATGCGGCAGGCCCTTCTCGACGTTGCGGGTTGAGGCGGGCCTCTCCTCACTGACTTTTACCAGCCCCCATGCCACGACCCATGGCATTGAGCAGCCAGTAAAATTCATACTTTGTTATGAACACTGAACCTTGTAACACTATTATATTTAAAACAATCATGACTTTTAAATGTTCAAGTTGGAGTTCTGAAGATCAGGTGACCTCACCTCCACTCTGCGAAAGGTTACCAGGGCAACAGAGAACACAGATCAAAGACTTTCTTCTGAAAAACAGAGATTGCAGGACGAATCCCTGAAGAACAATGGGTTTGGCCCTCCCAGACGTTTGGGTTGTAAAACAAGAGTCAATAAATCAAAAGATATTAATGTGCCAGGCAGCTGGGAGCAATGGAAAGGCACAAGTGTATTTTGTGAAACTAGATCTCTGGTGTCTGCATTTTAGAACAACACAATAACCTGCGACTGCTGCATCCATATAAATTTAACAGACTTTCCAAAGGCACACCTACCTGATGTCCGGGGACAGCGGCAGACCTGAATGAAATAGGGCTGAAAACCTATAAATAAAGAGTGGGGCTCGAGGCCCTTCACCGACCTGACGTCCGGGGACAGTGGTGGACCTGAAAGGAACAGGGCTGAAAATCTATAAATAAAGAGCAGTGCTCGAGGCCCTTCACCTACCTGACGTCTGGGGTGGTGGCGGACCTGAAAGGAACAGGGCTGAAACCCTATAAATAAGTAGAGGGGCTCGAGGCCCTTCACCTACCTGACGTCTGGGCGGTGGCAGACCTGAAAGGAACAGGGCTGAAAACCTATAAATAAATAGAGGGGCTCGAGGCCCTTCACCTACCTGATGTCCTGGGGCGGTGGTGGACTCTCTGACTGTTCTTGCGCCCGCTTTGTTTGGATTTAGTAAAAAAAACAAGAATAGTGACATCACTGAAATCCTGGGTGCTGATTGGTCGGCGGGCAGCAGCTGTTATTGTCCGGGGATAACTGTGATTGATTGGAGTTAAAAAAAGGTTCTTTTTAAATTAAAACCCTAGGATATCTACCTGAAAATTTTTAGTATTTACTGGCTATAATAGTGCTGATTGCATGGAGTGAGGCTGAAAGTCAAATGTGGGTATTTTAATTGGCTGGGGACGGTGGAAGTTGCTCTTTGCTCTTTTTCTGCCTCAGCCTCAAAGGTACAGGGGATAAAAGTCGATTGTAAACAGCTGGTAAGTTATTACACGAGCAAGTTTTTTTTTCTCATTGTAAAAGTAAGTAATGGCGGGGCAGCTTGGCCAAGCGGAATGTACCTCCTGTGCAATGTGGGAAGTCATGGAAATGCCATGTGACCTTGGTGAACATGTCTGCAGAAAGTGTCTCCGGTTGAAGAAGCTTGAGCTTCAGGTTTCAGAGCTCGAGCGGCGGCTGGAGTCACTATGGTGCATCCGTGAGGTGCAGGACTACCTTAACCCTAACCCTAACTTGTCAAGCCAGTGCCGAGGTGAGCACAGTCGGGGGTGACTTGGCAGATGCCGGACGGACAAGAAGTCAGGTCAGGTAGTGCAGGAGTCCCCAGCGGACATCTTACTTTCTAACCAGTATTCAGTTCTGAGTACCGATGAGGGAGAGGGTTCCTCTGGGATGGAGAAAAAGGGACAAGAGGGCAATAGTGGTAGGGGATTCAATGGTTAGAGGAACAGATAGGCATTTCTGTGGTCGCAGATGTGATTCCAGGATGGTATGTTACCTCCCTGGTGCAAGGATCTTGGATCACTGAGCAACTACAAAGTATTCTGGAGGGTGAGGGTGCACAGCCGGAGGTCGTGGTCCATGCTGGTACCAATGACATAGGTAGAAAGAGAGATGAGGTCCTGCAAAAATAATTTAGGGAGCTAGTCAGTAGATTAAAAAGTAGGACCTCAAAGATTGTAATCTCTGGGGTTCTTCCGGTGCCACGGGCTAGTGAGTGTATGAATAGGAGGTTAGAGCAGATGAATGCATGGTTGGGGAGATGGTGCAGGAGGGAGGGCTTTAGATTCTTGGATCACTGGGCCTCTTTCTGGTGACGGTGGGATCTGTATAAGATACATGGGTTGCACCTGAACCAGAACGGGACCAGCATCCTTGCTGGGAGGTTTGCTAGTGCTGTTGGTGGGGAGGGGGTGGGGGTTAAACTAATTTGGCAGGGGGATGGGATACAGAGTGGAAGCACAGTAGGGGGTGATGTACAATCAAATATAAATGAGAAGCTAAGTCAGTCTGGAGGTCAGAGTAAATGTAGACCTGTTAACGCTCAGGCAAATAATGCAAGGCTGGATTGTATCTATTTTAATACAAGGAGTCTTACTAGTAAGACAGATGAATTGAGGGTGTTGATTAACACATGGGAATATGATATTATTGTTATTACTGAGACATGGTTGATGGAAGGGCAGGACTGACAGCTTAATATCCCAGGGTATAGAATCTTCAGACATGACAGGGGAGGGGTAAAAGAGGAGGTGACATTTCACTGTTGATTAAAGAGACAATTACTGCAGTAAGGAGGGATGATATCTTAGAAGGTTCCTCTAATGAGGCCATATGGGTAGAACCTAAAAACAAATAAAGGAGCTATCACTTGGCTGGGAGTGCACTACAGGCCTCCAAACAGTCAGGCAGTCGTAGTGGAGCAGATATGTAGGCAATAATAGGGTAATAATAGTACGGGATTTCAACTTCCCCTATATTAGAGGGAATAGTATTAGTGCAAAAAGCTTAAAGGGGGCAGAATTCTTCAAGTGCATTCAGGAGAGCTTTTTGAGGCAGCACGTAGACAGTCCTCCAGGAGGAGGAGCAGGACTGGACATAATCCTAGGGAATGAGGCCGGACCAGTGGTAGAAGTGTCAGTGGGGGAGAATTTCGGGGATAGTGACCATAGCTCTGTAAGATTGAAGGTTGTTATGGAAAAGGACATAGAGGGTCCGGAAATAAGAGTACTGAATTGGGGGCAGGCAGATTTCAATATGATAAAACAGGATCTGGCCAAAGTGAACTGGGAGCAGCCTCTTATAGGAAAGTCTACATCAGATCAGTGGGAGTCATTTAGAAGGGAAATTGTGAGGGTTCAGGTGCAGCATGTTCCTGTAAAGGTGAAGAGTAGGAGCAACAGGTCAAGGGAACCCTGGATATCAAAGGATATAGAGGATTGGATAAGGAAAAAAAAGGTGTCGTATGGCAGATTCAGAGTGCTGAGAACAGCGGAGGCCCTAGAGGAGTATAGAAAGTGAGGGGAGTACTTAAAAAAGTAATTAGGAGAGTGAAGAGGGGGCATGAAAAATCACTGGCAGACAAGATAAAGGAAAATCCCAAGGCGTTTTATTAGTATGTTAGGGGTAAGAGGATAACCAGGGAAAATGTGGGCCCATTAGGGATCAACAAGGCAACCAATGTGTGGAGCCAGAGGACACAGATGAGGTTTTGAACGATTACTCTTCATCTGTGTTCACGATGGAGAGGGACGATGTAGGTGTAGTGATCAGGGAAGGGGATTGTGATATAGTTGATCAAATTAGCATGGAAAAGGAGTAAGTATTAGCTGTTTTAGCAGGCTTGAAGGTGGATAAATCCCCAGGCCCAGACGAGATGTATCCCAGTCTGCTATGTGAGGCAAGGGAGGAGATAACGGGGGCTCTGACACAAATTTTCAAATCCTCTCTGGCCGCATGAGAGGTACCAGAGGATTGGAGGACAGCGAACGTGGTACCAATATTTAAGAAGGGTAGCAGGGATAAACCAAGTAATTAGAGGCCGGTGAGGCTAACATCAGTGGTAGGGAAAGTATTGGAAAAATTTCTGAGAGACAGGAATAATCACCACTTGGAGAGACAGAGATTAATCAGGGATAGTCAGCATGGCTTTGTCAGGGGGAGATCGTGTCCAACAAATTTTATTGAATTTTTTGAGGAGGTGACAAGGTGTGTAGATGAGGGTAAAGCATTTGATGTAGTCTACATGGACTTCAGTAAGGCTTTTGATAAGGTCCCACATGGAAGATTGGTTAAGAAAGTAAAGGCCCATGGGATCCAGGGTAATTTGGCAAATTGGATTCAAAATTGGCTTAGTGGCAGGAGGCAGAGTGTGATGGTCGAGGATTGTTTCTGCGAGTGGAAGCCTGTGACCAGTGGTGTACCACAGGGATCAGGGCTGGGACCCTTACTGTTTGTAGTGTACGTTAATGATTTAGACATGAATATAGGAGGTATGATCAGTAGGTTTGCAGATGACACGAAAATTGGTGGTGTCCTAAATAGTGAGGAGGAACGACATGGATTACAGGACGATATAGATGGACTAGTAAGATGGGCGGAGCAGTGGCAAATGGAGTTTAATCCTGAGAAGTGTGAGGTGATGCACTTTGGGAGTACTAACAAGGCAAGGGAATCTACGATGGATGGTAGGACCCTAGGGAGTACTGAGGGTCAGAGGGACGTTGGGGTGCTTGTCCATAGATCACTGAATGCAGCACATAAGGTAGATAAGGTAGTTCGGAAGTCATACGGGATACTTGCCTTTATTAGTCGAGGCATAGAATATAAGAGCAGGGAGGTTATGATGGAGCTGTATAAAACGCTGGTTAGGCCACATTTGGAGTACCGTGTACAGTTCTGGTCGGCACACGATAGGAAGGATGTGATTGCAATGGAGAGGGTGCAGAGGAGATTCACTAGGATGTTGCCTGGGCAGGAGCATTTCAGTTATGAAGACAGACTAGATAGGTTGGGGTTGTTTTCCTTGGAGCGGAGAAGGCTGATGGGGGACCTGACTGAGGTATACAAAATTATAAGGGGCATTGATAGGATAGATAGGAAGAAACTTTTTCCCTTAGCGGAGGGGTCAATAACTAGGGGGCATAGACCTAAGGTCAGGGGTAGGAGATTTAGAGGGGAATTGAGGAGGAATTTTTTCAGCCAGAGGGTGGCTGGAACACACTGCCTGAAGGGGTGGTAGAGGCAGGAACACTCACAACATTCAAGAAATATTTGGATGAGCACTTGAAATGCCATAGTATACAATGCTACGGTCCAAGTGCGGGGAAATGGGATTAGTTAGGACGGGTGCTTGATGGTCGGCGCAGGCGCATTGCACTGAAGGGCCTGTTTCTGTGCTGTAAAACACTACGGCTCTATGACTCTATGACACAGGCTGTAAGTGAAGAAACCAGCGGCTTTTGGCCTCAAGGCAGGCTGGAAGAATGGAACTCAGCAGTTGCAGCCTCACACAGGCTGTAAGAAAGACAACCAGCAGCAGCAGATCAAGAAAGAGAGAGAGAGCAGACACCTGCTCTCCGACGCCTGTTGCAGTAAAAGGCTTTGAAGACCTGAACCTGTTTTGAAAGTTGAAGCTTGTGGGGAATAGAGGACCAGTGGAATCGCCAGGAAACACCTTATCCATGGGCGTCCAGGTCAGAAATGCTCAGATAAGTGAATGAAGAGGACACTGATTTTATGAAATAGTCTGGGAGATCCAATTCATTGCAAATGGGAAGAGTTTTGGACCTTTAACCACAAAGGATTTCTCCATCAAAAAGAACCAGGTAACATATAAGTGTGGTGTGAGGTTTTCAATATTGTCATAAATAGCAAAACTATATTTCTTGTTAATTTGGGGTAACAGCTACTGTCTAGTTAATTGGGGATTTCTTTTAGTTTAGTTATTATAACAAGGGTCTCAAAACGTGAAATCTTGTGTCATTCTTGAAATTGTTCTTGGGGTTCATAGCTCGTATTTTTTATCTTAACGATCTCACTGAGGTCAGAACAACTTGTATTGGAATGAAGTGACGATCAATCTGCTGAGATGATCTGTGGTGGAGCCTCAAGTATTCATAATATTTATTGATGATTTAGATGAGATAATAATGAACTTGAGAACCATCTATCCAAGTTTGCAGAAGACACAAAGGGCTGCATCTTAATTCACAAAAACTGATGGGTTGGGGTTGTGCCAAAGAATCTGAAACAGCAACCCAACATGCATCATATCCCATGGTCATAGAACAGCAGCAGAAGCCGGGGGATTAAAAGCTCAGCATGTCCAAGGGTCACTGATCAGGAGCGAGACCTTGGTAATTGTCCCACCATATCCCAGTGTAACTGATTCCGATTGTAACTGAACAAGCTGAGAATTGATCTCTTTGGTTTGCATGGCACCAGTCAGTGTGTTTACTTTCAGTGCACCAGGGGAGACCATTATTCTACCCAGGGATCCACCATATTGATATTCCTGCTCCCATCCTGATGTATAATGTCCCTGCCACATATGACCATGTGTAGGGTCAATGATTGTTTATTTTTTGGAGTAAATCCGGATCACATGTGCACAATCTTTAGGGTCTCAGAGTGTGACAGCACTTTAAGGATTATAGAAATTGAATGATGTTTCACTAAGAAATGAGTGAAGAATATTCTCTGGGGCTAAACTACATGGTTTGGTCTCATTGGCTGAATTTAAAGTCCACCCTGTGAATTGGAGAGAAATGCACTGAAATTACAGAACACATTATATCACAGAAATATCGGGAAACCTGTAAATAACCTTTTCTCACTGCACCCAATGCTGTCAGACTGTAGATTTCACCCAGTCTGTTCTTCCCTGGACTCTGGGGAGATTCACTTTCCATTGTGCAATATCTGGCTAAATATAATTCATGATATTGCAATGTGTCGTGTAAAAGGGATTAATGGAATCTTTTTGTTCAGTCACTGTAAGTAATGTCAGTTTCTTTGCCCCATAATTATGTCAATGGAGATTTCTCCTGCCTTACATAAAGGTCTTCGCACAGTTATAGAGTCAGTAAGAGTTTGGTCTCCAACACAAACTGGGATCCACAGAAATGGAAAGAAAGAATTGGATTTATTCACTGGAAGATTTGGTTGTTCAGGCACTTGTGGGTATACAGAAGATTTATTATCCCACCCTCGCTGTTATTGGTGTCCCTGGTAAGTTTTATGTCTCGGTAGCAATAGAGTAAACACATTAATTCTATTCCTTACTCTGTCAGTTGCTGCCAGTGTTCCTTGAAAGTAACCATACCTTTATTTCATTATGTAAATGTTTTAACTGTAAACACTATTTTCATTGTGCAAGTTTTCACATCCAACATTTTTATGTATTCAATTTATTCTCCTTGCTGTGTGACTGAGTACATTGTTCCCTCGACAATGTTACTGGGTGATTTATTTGATGAACAGTCTGCTCTCTGCATTGAGTCCTGGGAGTAGATTTTCTCTTTATTTCTGGGTGTTAAACAGCACCTGAAGAGGGCGGTGCAATAAAACGTGATGGAGAAGGATTGCACGTCCTTTGCAGAACCAGCCTGATATTCATTGCACTGAGTTTAAGAGGAGGATAATTAGGTGGGTATTATTCCTGGTAAAGGGTCTGTCCCCCACCCTGATTATCATTGTGCACACTGGACAGGAGCTGCTTAATTAGTATAAAGTGTAGACATGGCTTTCAGGATAACTTAAGGTCTATTGGATAAGATTAATGATATAAAGTTGCAATTGGTGATAAATCATTCCAACTGATTTTACTTTCAATTGATTGTAAATGGAGTAATGTGTGAAGTCGATTCCTTTCTCATTTTATTGATTTATATTCCCTCAATTAAGTGGAAATCTATTCAGTTCTCACTCACAGGTGGAAAGCACCAGATTAATCTTGTTCCACTTCCATCCTGATACATTCTCAAACCCGACGGAGCAGATCTCAGCATCAGTTACAGCATCAGCCAGTTGATAGTGACTGTTCATCAGAATAGCTTTGTAATATAAGTGTATATTCTATTGTGTGAATTATTAGATAGATAGATAGAATGGTTACAGCACAGGAAGAGGCCATTTGGCCCATCAAGAACATGTTGTCTCTGCAAGAGCAATCCACCTCGTCTGTCCCAAATCTTCCCCGTATCCCTGCAATTTCTTTCCCTTCATATACTTACCCAATTCCCTTTTCAAACCTCCGATTGAATCAGCCTCAACCACCCTTTCAGACAGTTCATTCCAGATCCTAACCCCTCGCTTGGTAAAAAAGTTCTTCCTCATGTTGCCTCTGGATATTTTGCCAATCACCTTATACCTGTGTCCTCTGGCTCTCGATCCTTCCACCAATGGGAACAGTTTCTTTCTATCTGCTCTGTCTCTGCCCTCATGATTTTGAAAACCTCTATCAAATCTCTCACCCTTCCACCAAAGCAAAATACTGCAGATGCTGGAAATCTGAAACTAAAACAGAAAATGCTGGAAATACTCACCAGTTCAGGCAGCACCTGTGGAGAGAAAAACTGAGTTTCAGGTCTCTGATCTTTCATCAGAATCTTTCTCACACTTCAATGCACTAAGGAGAACAAGCCCAGTTTCTCCAATGTCTCCCTGTAACTGAAGTCCCTCATCCCTGGAGCCATTTTCATAAATCCCTTCTACACTCACCACCCACCCCTCCCCCAAGACCTTCACATCCTTCCTAAAGTGCGGTTCCCAAAATGGGGCACAATACACCAGTTGTGGTTGAGCCAGTGTTTTATAGAAGTTCACCATAATTTCCATGTTTTTATATACTAAGCCTCTATTTATAAAGTTCAGGACCCGAATAGCTTTTGAATTCCTTTCTCAATGTGCTCTACCACCTTCAATGAGTTGTGCACATTTACCCCGAGGCCTCTCTGTTCACCACACCCTTTAAAACTGTTCCCTTTAATTATTATTGGGCTGACTTTTACAGGGCCCTGACGTCGGTCCGCAGTGGGGGATGATGGGGGGGAGTGGGTGGGGGTGGTGGAAAATGCTTCCAGCAGAGGCCCGCCATGGGCCTTGACACCTGGAAGGTCCAGCTCGATATTGCCGGCAGCAGCGAGGCCTCGTGGCGGCCCCCTGGCCGCTCTGTGACGGGAGCCAAATTTAAATATGTTATTTCATTAAAATACTTAACCACCCCCGCCATCCATCCCAGAGTGATCTTGGTGCAGGTGGCCGGCACTCCAGTGTCTTTGGATCCCCATCAGGGGATCCGAGGTGGAACGTGGGTGGGGTGTGGGGGGTGGGAGAGAAGTTAAGATTTCAGTGTGGTGGTGAGGGGTGCGGGGTCAAACTAATGTTACTGATGGAGGGAATGGTGAGAAGTTTATGAACTGTGGGGTGGGAAAGGTCAGGTGCACAAGGTAAGCATTTTATGGGGGGAGAGGGTAAGGAATG
This sequence comes from Heterodontus francisci, assembly GCF_036365525.1. NCBI lineage: Eukaryota > Metazoa > Chordata > Chondrichthyes > Heterodontiformes > Heterodontidae > Heterodontus > Heterodontus francisci. The sequence goes on along the minus strand of NC_090410.1, from coordinate 23,905,995 downwards.
AATTCTCTGGTTATTGGGGGAGTGGGTGTGAGACAAGGAACATATATTTAATTTTTTCAACACAATTTCAATTCACTATATCTTTAAGTATTAAAATTAAATGGAAGGGCTCAAAGCCCTTTAAAAATGGCATCAGCACCTGTGTACAGGCTGCTGACACAATTACTGGGGACAGACCACCTAATCCCATCCACATCATCACGGGCGGAATATGCCCCGGCCATTTAAATGAGCCGCCGCATTTAATATCACGACGGCTCCGTGACGTGCGGTCCACGTGGGCGGATCACCATAGTTTACGTCCGCTGTCGATTTCAACAGCAGACATGTAAAATGCAGCCCATTGTTCACACTGTTCTTCCTCCAACATGTGTCATTTGGCACGATTGTGTGTTAAATTTTATCTGCTACATCTCCGTCCATTCCACTAGCCTGTCTATGACCTGTTGAATTCATGGAGATGCAGAATCATTAATGACATAGAAGGAGGTCATTCATCCCATTGAGTTTGTGCCGGCTCTCTCAGACAAATCCAATCAGTCCCATTCCCCTGCTCGATCCCCGTATCCCAGCAAGTTTATTTCCTCAATTGCCCATCCAAATTCCTTTTGAAATCATTGATTGTTTCCACTTCCACCTCCCTCATGGGCAGTGAGTTCCAGACCATTACCGCTCACTGTGTACAAAAGTCCTTCCTCACATTCCTCCTGCATGTCTTGTCCAAAACCTTCAATCTGTGTCCCCTAGTCCTTGTACCATTAGTTAATGGGAACAGTTTTTCCTTGTCCAGCTTATCATGTTTAGTTTAGTTTAGAGATACAGCACTGAAACAGGCCCTTCGGCCCACCGAGTCTGTGCTGACCATTAACCACCCACTTATACTAATCCTACACTAATTCCATATTCCTACCACATCCCCACCTGTCCCTATATTCCCCTACCACCTACCTATACTAGGGACAATTTATAATGGCCAATTTACCTTTCAACCTGCAAGTTTTTGGCATGTGGGAGGAAACCGGAGCACCCGAGAAAACCCACGCAGACACAGGGAGAACTTGCAAACTCCACACAGGCAGTACCCAGAATTGAACCCAGGTCGCTGGAGCTGTGAGTCTGTGGTGCTAACCACTGCGCCACTGTGCCACCCATGTTCTTGTACATCTCTATTATATCTCCCCTCAATCTCCTTTGCTCCAGGGAGAACAATCCTATCTTTTCCAATCTTACTTTGTAACTAAATTCCTCCATCCCCAGAACCATTCTGGTAAATTTCCTCTGCACCCTCTCAATGACCCTCACATCTTTTATAAAGAATGGTGACCAGCACTGGATGCAGAGCTCTAGCTGAGGCCGAAGCAGAGCTTTGCAAAGGTTCAAAATAACCTCAGAAAGTTCTGGAAATACTCAGCAGGTCTGGCAGCATCTCATCAGAACTTCTGATGAAAGGTCACAGATCTGAAATGCTAACTCTGCTTTTCTCTCCACAGATGCTGCCCGATCCGCTGAGTATTTCCAGTATTTTGCCTTTATTTCAGAATAACTTCCCTGCTTTTGTACTCAATACCTCTATTTATGAAGCCCCAAATCCCATCTGCTTTGCTAACCGTTCTCTCAATATGTCCTGCCAACTTCAAAGGTTGATGGACATACTCCCTCAGGTTCCTCTGCTCCTCCACACTCTGTAGAACAGGGCCATTAATATATATTTCCTCACCCTATTCCTTCTGCTAAAATGCATCACCTCACAATTCTTCGTATTATAGCTTTTTATAATCCCACCATTGTGTAGTTCAAAATTAAGTTCCATCATGAAGGAAATAACCATTTACTAATATACACTGGGGAACTGACCAAAACTGCAGTTACCCAGATAATGCAGAAACATTTTTAAAAACACAACAAAGGTAAGGGGGAATATTTTTTCATAAAGTTTGCAAAGGAAAATAATGACACATCATTTCATCTTAATCTTAAAAATTGTTGTGCTGTAAGTGTGTCTATCACTATCCATTTTTTATTCATTTTTAGGATGCGAGCTTTGCGGGCAAGGCCAGTATTTATTACCCATCCCTGATTGCCCAAGAGAAGGTGGTGGTGAGCTGCTTTCTTGAACCGCTGCAATGCATGTGGTAAATGTACCCCAACACACCCCTTTTAGTGAGGGAGTTCCAGGATTTTGACCCAGTGACCGTGAAGGATATATTTCCAAGTCAGGACTGTGTGTGACTGGGAGAGGAGCTTGCAGGACGTGGTGTTCCCATTGGTCTGCTGCCCTTCTTCTCTAGGTGTTAGTGGTCACAGTTTGGAAGATGCTGACAAGATGTTTGATGGGTTGCTGCAGTGCATCTTGTCGATGGTACATACTTTTGCCACTGTGCGATGGTGTTGAAGGGTGTGAATGTTTAAGGTGTTGCATAGGATGCCGATTAAATGGGCTGCTTTGTCCTGGATGGTGTTGAGCTTCTTGAGTGTTGTTGGAGCCGCACTCATCCAGGCAAGTGGAGAATATTCAATGCCACTCCAGACATCTGCCTTGTAGCTGGTTAACAGGCTTTGAGGCTCGGGAGGAGAGTTACTCGTCACAGAATTCCCAGCCTTAGACCCGCTCTTGTAGCCACAGTGTTTATATTGCTGGTCCAGTTAAGCTTCTGGTCAATGATAACCCCCAGGATGTTTGTTGATGGTGAGGGATTCAGTGATGGCAATGCAGTTGAATGTCAAGAGGAGAGGGTTAGATTCACTTTTGTTGGAGATGGTCATTGGCTGGCAGTGGTGTGGCACGAATGTCACTTGTCACTTATCAGCCCAACCTTGAATGCTGTCCAGGTCTTGCTGCAAGTCGGCACGGACTGCTTCAGTCTCTGAGGAGTTGTGAATTGTACTGATCATGGAGTAATTATCAGTGAACACCCCCCTTCTGACCATCCCCTCCAATCTGATGTTAGAGGGAAGATCATTGATGAAACAGCTGAGGATGATTGGGGCCAGGATACTACCCTGAGATAAACCCACGGAGATGTGCTGGGGCTGAGATAATTGGCCTCCAACAACCATAATCTTCTTTCTTTTCTTAGTGTTAGATATTATTCTAACCTGTGGAGTCCTTTCCCCCTGATTTCCATTGACTTCAATGAGACTCCTTGATGTCACACTGGGTCAAATGCTGCTCTGATGTCAAGGGCAGCAACTCTCACCTCACCTCCCAAATTCAGCTTTTGTGTCCGTGATTGGACCAAGGCTGTCATGAGGTCCGAGCCAAGTATCCCTGGCAAAATCTCACTGAGCATCAATGAGCGGGTTATTGCTGTGTAAGTGCTGCTTGATAGCATTGTCAATGAAAACTTCCATCACTTTACTGACAATTGAGAGTAGACTAATGGGGCGATACACGGCCAGATTTTATTGCACTCCTTTTTGTGAACAGTACACACCTGGGCAATTTTCTACTTTGTTGGGTAGATGCCAGGATTGTAGCTGTTCTGGAGTACCTTGGCTGGGGCACAGCTCACTCTTCAGCAAAACGCTTCAATACTGCAGCCAGGAGCCAATAACCTTTTCTGTATCCAGCACCTTCAGCTGTTTCTTGATATCATGTGCAGTGAATTGAATTGGCTGAAGACTGGTATCTATGATGCTGGGGACCTCAGGGGCGGCCGAGATGGATCATCCACTCAACACTTCTGTCTGAAGGTGGTTGCAAATATTTCAGCCTTTTTTTTGCACTGACATGCTGGGCTCCCCATCATTGAGGATGGGGATGTCTGTGGAGCCCCCTCCTCTGGTTAGTTGTTTAATTGTCCACCACCATTCATGACTGCATCTGGCAGGACTGCAAAGTTTTGATCTGAGCAGTTAGTTGTTGGATCACTTTGCTCTGTCTGTCGCACAGTTCACAGTAATTCTAAGTTTTGTGTCATCTTGACATTTTGAAATTGTGCCCTATACGCTCAAGTACAATTCATGAATGGAAAGCATGAAAAGCAGTGGTCTGAGTACCTGTCCCTGGGGAAACAACACTGTTTTCTTTCCTCCAATCAAAAAAAAGCAACTGTTCACCATCATCTCGGTTTTCTCTCACTTATCCAATTTTATCTACATGTCACCAGAGACCCTTCTAGTCCATGGGTTCAATGGTGCTGACAAGCCTGTAATGCGGCACTTTATCAAATGCCTTTTGGAAGTCTATCTACACCACATCAACCACATCACCCTCTTCAACCCTTTCTGTTACCTGGTTAAAAAACTCAATCAAGTTATCTGAACACGATTTGTCTTTATTAAATCCATTCTGACTTTCATGAATTAATCCACACTTGTGACTGTTAATTTTGTCCTGGATTATCATCCTAAAACCTTTCCCATCACTGAGGTTAAACTGACTGGCCTGTATCTGCTGGGTTTATCCTGACACCCTTTGTTGAACAGGGTGTAACATTTACAATTTATTTAGAGATGCAGTACTAAAACAGGCCCTTCGGCCCATCCAGTCTGTGCCGACCATCAACCACCCATTTATACTAATCCTACATTAATCCCATATTCCTACCACATCCCCACAATTCTCCTACCACCTACCTATACTAGGGGGAATTTATAATGGCCAATTTACCTATCAATCTGCAAGTCTTTAGCTGTGGGAAGAAACCAGAGCACCCAGCGAAAACCCACGCGGTCACAGGGAGAACTTGCAAACTCCGCATATGCAGTACCCAGAATTGAACGCGGGTTGCTGGAGTTGTGAGGCTGTGGTGCTAACCACAGTGCCACTGTTCTCCAACCCTCAGAAACCACTCCAGTATCTCAGAAGGATTGGAAGATTACAGTCAGTACCTCTGCAATTTCCACCCTGATTTCCCTGAGGAACCATCCAGACGTGGTGACTCATTGATCTTCAGTCCAGTCAACACCAGTGTCTCCCATTTAACAATTTTTAGCTCACCCAGCATCTCAACTATCTCCTCTTTAAATGAGTTTGACAGGATCTAATTCCTCATTTTGTACCTCAACCATGTCCAAACATTTGTTTCTGTTTTGGTCCCTAATCGCAGCCCCCACCCTCTGCACACAGCCAGACAGACAGGCAGGCAGGTGCCCCCTCAGGCAGACAGACAGACAGTCAGACAGACATACAGACAGACAGTCAGACAGACATACAGACAGATCAGGAGGCAGGCACCCCTGCCGACAGGCAGGTGGATAAACAATTGGATAATTGTATATTGTAACATGTCAATTGGTGTATTTGGATTTTCAAAAGGCTTTCGATAAGGTCCCACACAAGAGTTTCGTAATCAAAATTAGAACACATGGGAATTAGGGGTAATGTACTGGCATGGATTGAGAATTGGTTAATGGACAGAAGACAGAGAGTAGGAATAAATGGGTCTTTCTCTGGATGGCAGGCAACAGCCGAGTTATTTGTAGGATCAGTGCTTAGTCCCCAGCTGTTCACAATCTGCAATTTGGATATGAGGACCAAGTATAATAATTCCAAATTTGTTGATGGCACAAAACTAGGTGGAAATGTTCCGAAGAAGGGTCACTGACCCGAAACGTGAACTGTGCTTCTCTTTCCACAGATGCTGCCAGACCTGCTGAGTGGTTCCAGCATTTCTTGTTTTTATTTGGGAATGTAATTTGTGAGGAGAATGCAAAGAGACTTCAAGGGGATTTAGACAGGCTAAGTGAGTGGGCAAGAACATGGCAGATGGAATATAAAGTGGAAACATGTGAAGTTATCCACTTTGGTAGAAAAAACAGAAATGCAGGGTATTTCTTAAATGGTGAGAGATTCGGAAATGTTGATGTCCAAAGGAACTTGGTTGTCCCTGATCGCGAGTCACAGAAAGCTGACATGCAGGTGCAGCAATCAATTGGGAAGACAAATGATATGTTGGCCGATATTGCAAAAGGATTTGAGTACAGGAGTAAAGATGAATGATCTGGATCTAATTGCCATTACTGAGACATGGTTACAAGGAGATCAAGGTTTGGAATGAATATTCTGGGGTACACAATATTTCAGAGAGACAGACAGAATGGCAAAGGAGGAGAGGTAGCCCTGATAATAAAGGATGACATAATGACATTCGGAAGAAGGGGTCTGGCCTCAGAAGATCATGAAGTAGAATCAGTCTGGGTGGAAGTTAGGAATAGCAGGAGTCAGAAAACACTTGTGGGAGTAGTTTACAGGCCCCCTAACAGTAGTTATATTACTGGGCAGAACATTAAACTGGTTATTACTGAAGCACGTAAAAAAGGTAATGTATTAATTGTTGGTGAATTTAATCTGCATATAGATTGGGACAATCAAATTGGCAACAGTGGTCTAGAAGATGAATTTGTAGAATATGTTGTAGAACTAACTAGGCATAAAGCTATCTTAGATCTCGCATTGTGTAACAAATCAGGGTTAATAAGCAATGTCATAGTAAAAGATCCACTGGGAAATAGTGATCTTAATACCATTGAATTTCATGTTAAGTTTGAAAGTGACACATTTCAATCACAAACAAGAATCTTAAATTTAGAAGAACTTGCTAAGGTTAATTGGGTAAACAGACTAGAAGGTATGGTGGTAAATGAAGAGTGGGAAACATTTAAAGAAACAATTCAAAGGTTTCAACAAAAGCACATTCCATTCAAAAACAAAAATTCATCAAGGAAGACCCATCTGTGGCTCACTCAGGAAGTTAAGGAGAGTATTAGACTAAAAGAAGAGGCTTATGATGTTACAAAAAAAGTTGCAGGTATAAGGATTGGGAGTGTTTTAGAAACTAGCAAAGGGCCACCGAAAAGTTTCTAAAAATGGAAGAAATAGAATATGAGTAAACTAGCCAGCAATATATAAACAGACTGTAAGAACTTTAAAAAGTACATAAAAACTAATGTTACATAGTAACTAATGTCCCAGACACTGCAATCACTATCCCTGGGTATGTCCTGTCCCACCGGCAGGACAGACCCAGCAGAGGTGGTGGCACAGTGGTATATAGTAGGGAGGGAGTTGCCCTGGGAGCCCTCAACATTGACTCCGGGCCCCACGAAGTCACATGGTATCAGGTCAAACATGGGCAAGGTAACCTTCTACTGATTACCACCTACCGCCCTCCCTCAGCTGATGACTCAGTACTCGACCATGTTGGATACCACTTGGAGGAAACACTGAGGGTGGCAAGGGCACAAAATGTACTCTGGGTGGGGGACTTCAATGTTCATCACCAAGAGTGGCTCGGTAGCACCACTACTGACCGAGCTGGCCGAGTCCTAAAGGACATAGCTGCCAGACTCGGTCTGCGGCAGGTGGTGGGGGAACCAACACGAGGGAAAAACATACTTGACCTCGTCCTCACCAATCTGCCTGCTGCAGATGCTTCTGTCCATGACTGTATTGGTAGGAGTGACCACCGCACAGTCCTTGTGGAGACGAAGTCCCGCCTTCACATTGAGGATTCCATCCATCGTGTTGTGTGGCACTATCACCATGCTAAATGGGATAGATTTTGAACAGATCTAGCAATGCAAAATTGGGCATCAATGAGGCGCTGTGAGCCATCAGCAGCAGCAGAATTGTACTCAACCACAATCTGTAACCTCATAGCCCGGCATATCCCCCACTCTACCATTACCATTAAGCCAGGACACCAACCATGGTTCAATGAAGAGTGCAGGAGGGCATGCCTGGAGCAGCACCAGGCATACCTCAAAATGAGGTGTCAACCTGGTGAAGCTACAACACAGGACTATCTGCATGCCAAACTGCGTAAGCAGCATGCGATAGAGCTAAGTGATCCCATAACCAACGGATCATATCTAAGCTCTGCAGTCCTGCCACATCCAGCCATGAATGCTGGTGGACAATTAAACAACTAACTGGAGGAGGTGGCTCCACAAATATCCCCATCCACAATGATGGCGGAGCCCAGCACATCAGTGTGAAAGATAAGGCAGAAGCATTTGCAACAATCATCAGCCAGAAGTGCCAAGTTGATGATCCATCTCGGCCTCCTCCTGAAGTCCCCAGCATCACAAATGCCAGAATTCAGCCAATTCGATTCACTCCGCGTGATATCAAGAAACGACTGAAGGCACTGGATACTGCAAAAGCTCTTGGCCCTGACAATATTCCAGCAATAGTACTGAAGACCTGTGCTCCAGAACTTGCCACGCCCCTAGCCAAGCTGTTCCAGTACAGCTACAACACTGGCATCTACCCTGCAATGTGGAAAATTGCCCAGGTATGTCCTGTACACAAGATCCATCAAGTGGCACTTGCTTAGCAATAACCTGCTCAGTGACACTCAGTTTGGGTTCCGCCAGGGCCACTCAGCTCCTGACCTCATTACAGCCTTGGTTCAAACATGGACAAAAGGGCTGACCTGAAGAGGTGAGGTGAGAGTGACTGCCCTTGACATCAAGGCAGCATTTGACCGAGTATGGCATCAAGGAGCCCTAGCAAAACTGAGGTCAATGGGAATCAGGGGGAAAACCCTCCGCTGGCTGGAGTCATACCGAGCGCAAAGGAAGATGGTTGTGGTTGTTGGAGGTCAATCATCTGAGCTCCAGGGCATCACTGCAGGAGTTCCTCAGGGTAGTGTCCTAAGCCCAACCATCTTCAGCTGCTTCATCAATGACCTTCCTTCAATCATAAGTTCATAAGTGGGGATGTTCGCTGATGATTGCACCATGTTCAGCAGCATTCGTGACTCCTCAGATACTGAAGCAGTCCTTGTAGAAATGCCGCAAGACCTGGACAATATCCAGGCTTGGGCTGATAAGTGGCAAGTAACATTCGCGCCACACAAGTGCCAGGCAATGACCATCTCCAACAAGAGAAAATCTAACCATCTCCCCTAAACATTCAAACAGCATTACCATCGCTGCATCCCCCACTATGAACATCCTAGGGGCTACCATTGACCAGAAACTGAACTGGAGTAGCCATATAAATACTGTGGCTACAAGAGCAGGTCAGAGGCTAAGAATCCTGTGGCCAGTAACTCACCTCCTGACTTCCCAAAGCCTGTCCACCATCTACAAGGCACAAGTCAGGAGTGTGATGGAATACTCTTCACTTGCCTGGATGGGTGCAACTCCAACAACACTCAAGAAGCTCGACACTATCCAGGACAAAGCAACCCGCTTGACTGGCACCCCATCTACAAACATTCACTCCCTCCACCACCAGCGCACAGTGGCAGCAGTGTATACCATCTACAAGATGCAACGCAGCAATGCACCAAGGCTCCTTAGACAGCACCTTCCAAACCCACGACCTCTACCAACTAGAAGGACAAGGGCAGCAAATACATGGGAACACCACCACCTGCAAGTTCCCCTCCAGGTCACACACCATTCTGACTTGGAACTATATCGCCGTTCCTTCACTGTTGCTGGGTCAAAATCCTGGAACTCCCTTCCGAACAGCACTGTGTTTATACCTGCCCCAAATGGACTGCAACGGTTCAAGAAGGTAGCTCACCACCACCTTCTCAAAGGCAATTAGGGATGGGCAATAAATGCTGGCCTGGCCAGCGTCACCCACATCCCATGAATGAATTTTTTAAAAAAGTGGAATTGAAGCCCAAGATCAGCCGTAATCATACAGAATGGCGGAGCAGGCTCGATGGGCGATATGGTCTACTTCTGCTCCGATTTCTTGTCATAGAGTCATCGAGCCATACAACATAGAAACAGGCCCTTCAGCCAACGCGTCCATGCCGACCATAATGCCTATCTATACTAATCCCATCTGCCTGCATTAATTCCATATCCCTCTTTGCCTTGCTCATTCAAGTACCTGTTCAGATGCCTCTTAAATTTCGCTACTGTTCCTGCCTCCACCACCTCCTCAGGCAGCTCATTCCAGATACCCACTATTCTTTGTGTCAAAAATTTACCCCTTTAATCCCCTTTAAACCTCCTCCCTCTCACCTTAAATCTATGCCCTCTAGTTTTAGTCACCTCTACCATGGGAAACAGACTCTGGCTATCTACCATATCTATGCCTCTTATAATTTTATATACCTCTATCGTGTCCCCTCTCAGCCTCCTTCGCTCCAGGGAAAACAGACCCAGCCTATCCAATCTCTCTTTATAACTCAAGCCCTCCAAACCAGGCAACATCCTTGTGAATCTTTTCTGCACCCTCTCTAGTTTAATCATATCTTTCCTTTAGTGTTGTGACCAGAACTACACACAGTACTCTAAATGCGGCCTAACCAACGTTATGTACAACTGTAACATGACATCCCAACACTCGTACTCAATGCTTCGGCCGATGAAGGCAAGTATGCCATACACCTTCTTCACCACCCTGTCTACCTGTGTTACCATTTCAGGGAACTATGTACTTGCACCCCAAGGTCTCTCTGTTCAATAACACTCCCCAGGGCCCTGCCATTCACTGTATATGTCTTGCCCTGGTTTAACTTCCCAAAATGCATCACTTCACACTTATCTGTATTAAATTCCATTTGCCACTCCTTTGCCCAGTTTCCCAGCTGATCTATATCCTGTTGTAACCCTGAGACAACCTTCTTCACTGTTCACTATACCACCAATTTTGGTGTCATCTGCAAACACACTAATCATGCCCCTTACATTCACATCTAAGTCATTAACATATATGACAAACGACAGAGAGCCCAGCACCGATCCCTACGGCACACCACTGGTCACTGGTCTCCAATCTGAAAAACAACCCTCCACTACCACCCTCTGCCTCCTATCACCAAGCCAATTTTCTATCCAATTTGCGAGCTCACAACGTCCATCGCCCTGCCCTCATCAATCCTCTTGGTCACCTTCTAGAAAACTCAATCAAATTCGTGAGACATGATTTCCCACGCACAAAGCCATGTTGACTATCCCAAATCAGACCATGCCATTCCAGATTCATATAAATCCTGTCTCTCAGAATCCCTTCCAATAACTTTCCCGCCACTGATGTAAGGCTGTAGTTCCCTGGCTTATCCCTGCTGCACTTCTTAAATATAAGCACAACATTAGCTATCCTCCAGTCTTCCGGTAACTCACTTGTGGCTAACGATGATACAAAAATCTCTGCCAGGGCCCCAGCAACCTCTGCCCTTGCTTCCCATAGCATCCTAGGATACACCTAGTCAGGCCCTGGGGATTTATCCACCTTAATGCACTTCAAAACCTCCAACACCTCCTCCTTTGTAATGTTGATATGCTCCAGATAATCGGTGTTCCCTCCCTTGAACTCACTAGCTTCCATGACCTTCTCCACAGTATATCCTCTCTTTGCTTTTATAATTTCCTTTTCTACTTCACCTCTGCACTTTCTGTTCTCCTCTAGGCTTTCTAAAGTATTCAGATTTTTGTGATTGTCATACGCTTTCTTTTTCTGCCTTAACTTACTCTGTATGCTTCAAGATAACCAAGAGGCTCCTTTTTTGGCAGAACCACCCTTTATCTTTGTGGTGCCTGTAGTATCTCGCTTTTGAATGTCTCCCACTGGTTTGCCACTGATTTTCCTTCAAGTCGCTGTATCCAGTCCACTTTCACCAGGTCACCTCTCAGTTTCTTAAAATTTGCCTTCCTCCAATTTCGAACTTTTACTCCAGTTTTATTTTTGTCCTTTTCCATGATTATGCAGAAACTTACTGTATCTCCAAAATGGTCACCCATTGTTATTTCATTCTCTTGCCCAGCTTCATCACTGAAGACTAAATCTCGAACTGTGCCCTCTCTCATTGGGCGTGTTATGTGCTGGCTAAAAAAGTTCTCTTGTAGTTCAAGAATTTTGTCCCCTCTGTGCCCTTCACACTGTTTGTATCTCAGTTAATATTGGGGTTGTTGAAATCCCCAACTATTATTGCTCTATAAATTTTGCACTCAGAAATTTGTCTTAATATTTGTTCTCCTACCTGTGTCGATAGTAAACATCTCGTAGTGTGGCTGCCCCTTTTTTATTTCTGAGCTCCACCCATATGGCCTCATTGATGATTCATTTAGCATATCATCCCTCCTCAAAGCTGTTACTGATTCCTTAACGAATAATGCTACACCCCTCCTTTTTTATCTCCCTCTCTATCCTGCCTGAAAACTCTATATCCAGGAATGTTGAGTTGCCATTCTTGCCCCTCCTTAAGCCAAGTTTCCATTATAGCAGTGATATCATGTTGCCATGTGTCGATTGTGCTCTCAGTTCATCGGCTTTATTTACTTCACTCCTTGCATTTAAATAAATACTCTTTAACACTGCCAAATTCCTGTGCTGCACACTTTTAAACCTTTGCTTCGTCTGTGTTTCAGAGTCACTCACTAATTTTCTGCCTCCGTTTCCCTGCCCTGAAATTGTCCTATCTAAGACTGCGCTCAGGTTCCCATCCCCCTGCCACACTAGTTTAAACCATCCTCAACAGCACTAGCAAACCTTCCTGTAAGGATATTTGTCCCAGTCCTTTTCAGGTGCAGATCATCTGGCTTGTGCAGGTCCCACAGTCACCAGAACTGATCCCAATGCCCCAGAAATCTGAAGCCCTCCCTCCTGAATCATCTCTCCAGCCACACATCGATCTGGTGTATTTTTCTTTTTCTATACTTGCTTGCGCGTGGCCTTCGGAGTAATCCGGAGATTATTACCATTGAGCTCCTGCTTGCTAATCTCGTTCCTAGCTGCCTAAACTCAGCCTACAGGACATCATCACTCCTTTTCCTATATCGTTGGTACCAATGTAGACCATGACCTCTGGCTGTGCTCCCTCGCCCTCTAGAATGTCCTGTAGTCGCTCGGTGCTATCCATGACCCTTGCACCAGGGATGCAACACACCTTCCTGGAATCCCATGGTCATGAATCAGCTGCAGCAGAAGCCTGGGGATTAAAACCTCAGCATATCCAAGGGTCACTGATCAGGAGAGGGATCCTGGTAATTTCCCCACCATATCTCCTGGTAACTGATTCCTATTGCAACTGACCAGACCAAGAATTGATCTCTTTGGTTTTGCAAGGCACCAGTCGGTGTGTTTACTCTCTGTGCACCAGGGGAGACCATATTATAACTGTACATTTATGAATGAACATGAGCATTTTGTTTTTGTGTTTATTTATTGAACTCTTCAGATATGGACTAGTGAAATTATTACGGATAGTCGGCGCAAAGTCTTTTTGCTATCCTGAAGTTCTATCACATTGTATTCCATCGCAGAATGTAGTTTATTCTACCCATGGATCCACCATATTGATATTCCCGTTCCCATCCTGATGTATAATGTTCCAATGTTTCCTCTTCCTTCCAGTTAACTTAGTGACGATTGTGATCCTGTCTCGGGGAAAGTGTGGTCTCTCCAAATGTGTCACTTGTTACTTGGTGGCCATGGCAGTGGCGGATCTGCTGGTCATTATCTTCGATGTGATACTGAGGCAAATTCCCATTAGTTATATCGTAGAATGTTTCACTTTCTGTTTGATATTCCAGTGTGTAATATCCACGCTGTCCTACTTTATGCAGTAACTGACTGTTCTGTCTGGTTCACTGTCGCTTTCATTCGATCGATTTGTGGCCATTTGCTGCCAGAAACTGAAAACTAAATATTGCACTGAGAAATTGGCGGCTGTGATTATTGGAACAATGTCTGTGTTGTTCAGTGTAAAGAATATTTTCTGGTATTTTATGCTTTCAAGCAGCTAAATCTGCCTCAACTATCTCATCTGAGAGACTACTACTTTGGGTCCCACACCCCTACAAGACTAGTTTAAACCTTCCCGAGTAGTGCTAGCAAAATCTCCCAGCAAGGATATTGGTCCCCTTCCAGTTTAGATGCAACCCGTCCTTCTTGTACAGGTCACCTCTGCACCAGAAGTGATCCCAATGATCCAAGTAGCTGAAGCCCTCCTGCCTACACCAGGTCTTCAGCATGCATTCATTTGCCTAATCTTCCTATTCCTACCCTCATTAGCACGTGGCACAGGGAGTAATCCTGAGATTACAACCCCAGATGTCCTGCTTTTTAACCTTCTGTATAACTCCCTATTGCAGGACCTCATCTCTTTTCATGCCCATGTCATTAGTACCAATATGGACCACGAGCTCTGGCTGCTCACCCTCCCCTTTCAGAATGTCCTGCAGCCACTCCGAGACATTCCTGACCCTAGCACCATGGAGGCAATACACCATCCAGGAGTCTCGTTTGTGGCCACAGGAACGCCTATCTGCACCCCTTACGATAGAATCCCCTATCACGATAGCTCTTCCAACCCTTTTCCTCGCCTGCTGTGCCGCAGAGCCCTCCGTGGTGCCACGAACTTGGCTGTTGCTGCTTTCCCCTGGGAGGTCATCCCCCCCAACAGTATCCAAAATGGGATATCTGTTTGAGACAGGGATGGCCACAGGGGACTCCTGCACTACCTGCCTGCACCTACTACTCCGTCTGGTGGTCACCCATCTCTTTTCTGCTGTGCAGCAATTACCTTCGGTGTGACCACCTCACTAAACATGCTATCCACGACGTACTCAGCATCGCGGATGCTCCATGGTGAATCCACCCGCAGCTGCAGCTCCGTAATGTGGGTAGCCAGTAGCTGCAGATGGATACACTTCCTGCACACATGGTCGTCAGGGACACTGGATGCGTCCCTGATTTCCCACATAGCGCAGGAGGAGCATATCACAGGGCTGAGCTCTCCTGTCATGACTTACCCTTAGATTAATTAGTTACTCCCTTAATTAAAAAATACTAATTATGCTAGGGGCCTTGTTCTACCCACTTCAATCTAAAGTCCTTAAAAAACACACTTTAGTGGTACTCACCTTGTCACCAGATGTTTTATTTTCAACCAAAAAACTTACCCCTTATGTTTTAGATATTCTAACAGCTGCTACTCACCAACCAATCACCTTGCAATTCTCCTGTGATGTCACTGTTGGCTTTTTTTTTTCAAAACTCAGGTGCGCTGTCGCTGCACTTTTTTTAAACACCGCTGGTCTCACTCAGTCTCCTTCTTTCCCGCTGTCGCGCACTAAATGGCACTAAAGACCAACGATCTCCAGAACCTGTTGTCCGTTTGGATGAGAAATTACAAAGTAAGAAATAAAAACAAATAAGAAAGGTGAGAGAATCCAAAAATTAGAGTCCTGCTGGTGCAACATCTGTTGCAGAAATTATTGGAATCTACAATGAAGGACAGAGTAACCGAGCATTAAGAGCAATATGAGGTAATTAGGAAGAAACGGCATGGAATTTTTCAAGAATAGGTCAAATCTAACAAATCTAATTGATTTTTTTGAGGAGATAATTCAAATGGAGGAAAACATCGAAAATAGGAGCAGGTGTAGGCCATTCGGCCCTTCGAGCCTGCACCGCCATTCAATAGGATCATGGCTGATCGTCCAAACTCAGTACCCTATTCCTGCTTTCTCCCCGTATCCCTTGATTCCTTTAGCTCGAAGAACTATATCTAACTCTTTCTTGAATATATTTCATGATTTGGCCTCTGCTTTCTGTGGTAGAGAATTCCACAGGTTCACCACTCTCTGGGTGAAGAAATCCCGCCTGATCTCAGTCCTAAATGGCTTATGCCTTATCCTTAGATTGTGACCCCTCGTCCTGGACTCCCCCACCATCGGGGAGTCTGTCCAGTCCTGTTTGTAGGTTTCTATAAGATCCTCTCTCATTCTTCTAAACTTCAGCGGATACAAGCCTAATCGACCCAATCTCTCTTCATACGTCAATCCCAGGAATCAGTCTGGTGAACCTCCGCTGCACTCCCTCCATAGCAAGAACGTCCTTCCTCAGATAAGGAGACCAAAACTGCACACAATGCTCCAGATGTGGTCTCACCAATGCCTTGTATTATTGCAGCAAGACATCCTTGCTCCTGTACTCGAATCCTTTCGCTATGAAGGCCAATATATCATTTGCCTTCTTAACTGCCTGCTGCACCTGCATGCTTACTTTCAGCGACTGGTGCACAAGGACACCCAGGTCTCGCTGCTTCTCCCGCTTTCCCAATCTAACGCCATCCAGATAATAATCTGCCTTTCTGCTTTTGCCACCAAAATAGATAACCTCACATTTATCCACATTATACTGCATCTTCCATGTATTTGCCCATTCACTCAACCTGTCCAAATCACACTGGAGCTTCTCTGCATCCTCCTCACAGCTCACACTCCCATCCAGCTTTGTGTCATCTGCAAACATGGATATATTACATTTAATTCCCTCATCCATATCATTAATATATATTGTGAATAGCTGGGGTCCTAGCACCGATCCCTGCGCTACCCCACTAGTCACTGCCTCCCACTCGGAAAAAGACCCGTTTATTCCTACCCTTTGTTTCCTGTCTTTCAAACAGTTCTCTCTCCATTTCAGTACCCGACCCCCAATCCCATGTGATTTATTTTGCATGTTAATCTCCTATATGGGACCTTATCGAAAGCCTTCTGAAAGTCCAAATACACTACATCCACTGGTTCTCCCTTATCTATTCTATTAGTTACATCCTTAAAAAATTCCTGTAGATTTGTCAAGCATGATTTCCCTTTTGTAAATCCATGTTGACTTTGTCCGATCCTTTCATTGCTTTCCAAGTGCTCTGCTATTACATCTTATATAATGGACTCTAGCATTTCCCCCACTATTGATGTCAGGCTAACCGGTCTATAATTCCCTGTTTTCTCTCTGCTTCCTTTTTTAAATAGTGGGGTTACATTAGGTACCATCCAATCTGTTGGAACTGTTTCAGAGTCTGCAGAATTTTGAAAAATGACCAGCAATGCTTCTACTATTTCAAGGGCCACTTCCCTAAGTACTCTGGGATGTAGATTATCAGGCCCTGGGGATTTATCGGCCTTCAATCCCATCCATTTCCCGAACACCATTTCCCTCCTAATACTGATTTCATATAGTTCCTCTTTCTCACTAGACACTATGTTCCCCAACAATTCTGGGAACTAATTTGTGTCCTTTTTGAAAACAGAACCAAAGGATGTATTTAATTGTTCTGCCATTTATTTGTTGCCCGTCATAAATTCCCCCGTTTCTGACTGTCAGGGACCCACATTTGTCTTCACTATTTTTCTCTTCACATATAGAAGCTTTTACAGTCAGTTTTTATGTTCTCTGCAAGCTTATTCTCATACTCCATTTTCCCCTTTTTAATCAATCCCTTTGTCGCCTTTGCTGAATTCTAAACTGCTCCCAATGTTAAGGTTTGCTGCTTGTTCTGGCCATTTTATATTTCTCCTCCTTCGCTCTAATACTGTCCCTAATTTCTTTTGTAAGCCACGGTTGAGCCACCCTTCCTGTTTTATTTTTGCGCCAGACAGGAATGAACAATTGTTGTAATTCATCCATGTGCTCTTTAAATGCTCGTCATTGCCTATCCAGTGTCAACCCTTTAAGTAACGTTCCCCAAACTATCAGACCCAACTCACGCCTCATACCATCATAGTTTCCTTTATTTAGATTCAGGACCTTAGTCTCAGAATCAACTCTGTCACTCTCCATCTTAACGAAGAATTCTCTCATGTTATAGTCGCTCTTCCCCCAGGGATCCCGCACAACAAGATTGTTAACTAATCCTTTCTCATTACACAATACCCACTCTAGGATGGCCTGTTCTCTAGTAGGTTGCTCAACTATTGGTCCAAATGACCATCACATGCACATTCTAGGAATTCCTCCTCTACAGTATTATTGTTAATTTGGTTTGCCCAATCTGTACGTAGATGAAAGTCATCCATAAATACAGTTGCACCCTTGTTGCATGCACCTCTAATTTCCTGTTTCATGCCATCCTCTACATCACCATTGCTGTTTAGGGGTCTGTATACAACCCCCACCAATGTTTTCTGCCCCTTGGTGTTTCTTAGCTCCACCCATACAGATTCCACATCAGAATTCTCTGAACTAATATCCTTCCTCACTGTTGTATTGATCTTCTCTTTTACTAATTACGCTACTCCACCTCCTTTCCTTTCTTGCCTGACCTTCCTAAATATTGAATACCCCTGGATGTTCAGTTCCTATCCTTGGTCACCCTGCAACCATGTCTCCGTATTCGCAACTATATTGTATCCATTTACATCTATTTGTGCACTTAATTCACCTTCATTATTGTGAATACTCAGTGCATTGAGACACAATGCCTTCAGGCTTGTCTTTTTAACATTCTTAGTCATCTTAGCATTGTTTTGCACTGTGGCCCTATTTGTTTCTTGCCCTTGATTTCTATGTCTTCCACTTCTGCTTTTTAGTTTTCTGTCTTTCCTTTCTATCCTTGTTTCCTCCTCAGCCTCCCCACTCACGTTTCCATCCCCCTGCCATTCTAGTTTAAGTCCTCCCCAACAGCACAAGCAAACGCTCCTGTGAGGACATTTTTTCTGGTCCTGCCTGGGTGTAACACGTCCCACTTGTACAGGTCCCACCTTCCCCAGAACCGGTCCCGATGTCCCAGGAATCTAAATCCCTCCCTCCTGCGCCATTTTTCCAGCCATGCATTCATCTGGTCTATTCTCCTGTTCCGATACTCACTAGCATGTGGTACAGGAAGTAATCTTGAGATTACTATCTTTGAGGTCCTACTTTTTAATTTAGCTCCGAACTCACAAAATTCATCTTGCAAGACCTCATCCCTTTTTCTACCTGTGTTGCTGATACCAACATGTACCACGACCACTGGCTGTTCACCCTCCCCCTTCAGAATATCCTGCAGCCACTCCGAGACATCCTTGACCCTAGCACCAGGGAGGCAACATGCCATCCTGGAGTCTCATTTGTGGCCACATAAATGCCTGTCTGTTCCCCTTATGATTGAATCCCCTATCACTATAGTCCTGCCACTCTTCTTCCACCTCACCTGTGCAGCAGAGCCATCCGTGGTGCCACGAGCTTAGCTGTTGCTGCCTTCCCAGGGATGCCATGCACCCAGTATCCAAAGTGATATATCTGTTTGAGAGGGGGATGGTCACAGGGGATTCCTGCACTACCTGCCTGCACCTACTACTCCACCTGGTGATCACCCATCCCTTTACTGCCTGTGCAACCATTACCTGCGGTGTGACCACCTCACTAAACGTACTATCCACGATGCCCTCGGCATTGCGGATGCTCCACAGTGAATCCACCCGCAGCTCCAGCTCCGTAATGCTTGTAGCCAGGAGCTACAGATAGATACACTTCCTGCACACATGGTTGTCAGGGACACTGGAAGCGTCCCTGATTTCCCACATAGTGCAGGAGGAGCATATCACAGGGCTGAGCTCTCCTGCCATGACTTACTTCAGATTAATCAGTTAGTCCCTTTAAAAAATACTAATTACACTTGGGGCCTTGTTCTACTCCAAACACGACCCACTACAATCTAAAGCCCTTAATAAATTACACTAATTTTTTTAAAAAGCACACTTTAGTAGTGCTAAAGCTCCTGGAATTGAAGGCAAATGATTGACCTGGTTAGAAGATTGGTTATGCAGTAGAACATAGAGAGTTTGGATAATTGGAATGTATTTGTATTGAAGGACGTGGCTAGCAATGTGCCAAGATGATCTGTTCTGAGGCCTCAACTATTCATAATATATATTAAAAACTGAAGACAATAATGAATTTGAGATCCTAATTTGCCAGATCATCAAAAGGCTGAATCTTAATTCACAAAAGCAGGTGGGTTGGGGTTGTGCCAGAGATTAAATGTAAAGAATCTGAAACAGGAACCCAAACTGCCTCATATCCCATGGTCATGGATCAGCAGCAGAAGCCGGGGGATTAAAACCTCAGCATATCCAAGGGTCACTGATCGTGAGAGGGACCCTGGTAATTGCCCCACCATATCCCCTGGTAACTGATTCCTGTTGTAACTGACCAGATCAAGAATTGTTCTCTCTGGTTTTGCAAGGCACCAATCAGTGTGTTTACTCTCTGTGCACCAAGGGAGACCATATTTTAACACTGCACATTTATGAATGAACATAAGCATTTTGTTTTTGTGTTTATTTATTGAACTCTTCAGATATGAACTTCTCAAATCATCATTGATTGTTGGAGGAAAGCCTTATTTCTATCATAAAGTTCAAACACATTGTATTCCATCACGGGATGTGGTGAGCTCTCAATTTATTCTACCCATGGATCCACCATATTGATATGCCTGCTCCCATCCTGATGTATAATGTTCCTGTTTTTCCCCTTCCTTACAGTTAACTTAGTGACGATTGTGATCCTGTCTCGGGGAAAGTGTGGTCTCTCTAAATGTGTCACTCGTTACTTGGTGGCCATGGCAGCGGCGGATCTACTGGTCATTATCTTCGATCTGATACTGAGGCAAATTCCCATTAGTTATCATAGAACGTTTCACTTTGTGTTTGATATTCCAGTGTGTAATATCCACGCCATCCTACTTTATGCAGCAACGGACTGTTCTGTCTGGTTCACTGTCACTTTCACCTTTGATCGATTTGTGGCCATTTGCTGCCAGAAACTGAAAACTAAATATTGCACTGAGAAATCGGCAGCTGTGATTATTGGAACAATGTCTGTGTTGTTCTGTGTGAAGAATATTTTCTGGTACTTTATGCTTTCAAGCAGCTATTTCCGTTATCGAGGCCCCTGGCCCTGCATTCTTCCCTGGAGTGTTCTGTTTTCACCAGTATGGACAGCAATTGAATTGTTACATTATATTTTCACCCCGTGTGTACCATTTATTCTGATTCTGATGCTCAATATTTTAACTGTCAGACACATTCTAGTGACCATCAGAATTCGCAAGAGACTTCGGGACCGGGTCAGTGGGGAGAGTCAGAATGATCCAGAGACAATGAACAGAAGAAAATCAATCACTTTACTCTTTATGATATCGGGGAATTTTATCCTTCTATGGGTTCTGTTCCTGGTGACTACGATGCATACTAGAATTGCTCTGCTGGGCCTGATTGATTCTGATGGCGTGTCACCCATTGTCGAACAC
Organism: Heterodontus francisci; assembly: GCF_036365525.1. Classification (NCBI taxonomy): domain Eukaryota; kingdom Metazoa; phylum Chordata; class Chondrichthyes; order Heterodontiformes; family Heterodontidae; genus Heterodontus; species Heterodontus francisci. Next base: position 23,885,056 of record NC_090410.1, on the reverse strand, counting down.
CTTGCGATTATGCTTCAGCTCCTGAGTTGCTGCACAAACACTTTTATTTATGCTGTGTCCCAGAGTAAGTTTAGAGAGGAACTGAAGAATGGGGTGAAATATCCCTTCACTGTACTTTCTAAGATTATAAAATAATGAGGAAAATGGAAGATTTTTACATATAGAACACATGTGAACCCAGCCTCTCTCCACTCAGTCTCTGGAATCACATTGTTTTAAAGACAATCTGAGATGATTTGATTGAGTTTGCATTTAATTTAAGGTACCTTTTGTAAACGTAGAACAACTGCCATATGCAGAAATTCCTTTACGCTAATCATACATATGGAGTAAAATTAAACTAACATGCAACATGTCCCCTGATCACTCCCCATGTCTCTGTTTTATTGAATAAACCTGCAGCTTCCCACTTTATCTCTCTCAGCATCCTCCACAGTGGACATCGAGGCACTCGGCGATCGCTCATTACGATCATCAATCCCAATTGCCCCATCCTAATCTTTCACTGAATCTCCCACCCAGTGCACCTGCTGAGGGCTAATCTTCCAATATCTTTATCATCCAACTCACCCCTCCCACTATAGACTCAGCCAGTGGATAAGCTCTCACCATCCCGCTACACATCTCCCACCAGAATATCAAGGCCCTTTCCATCCATGACGTTATTGTGGATGATTTCATTGACATCACGGCCTAACACATCCCCTAGTGTTCACTATGGAGAAGAATGATGTCGGTGTAGAGAGCAGGGAGGGGGATTGTGATATACTTAAACAAATCAGCATTGAAAGAGAGGAAGTATTAGATGATTTAGTGGGCTTAAATCTGGATAAATCCCCAGGCCCAGATGAGATGTATCCCAGGCTGTTATGTGAAGCAAGGGAGGAGATAGCAGGGGCTGTGACACAAATTTTCAAATCCTCTCTGGCCATAGGAGAGGTACCAGAGGATTGGAGGACAGCGAATGTGGTACCATTATTCAAGAAGGGTAGCAGGGACAAACCAGGTAATTAAAAGGCAGTGAGTCTAACATCAGTGGTAGGGAAACTATTGGAAAAATTCTGAGGGACAGGATTAATCTCCACTTGGAAAGGCAGGGATTAATCAGGGCTAGGCAGCATAGCTTTGCCAGGGGAAATTTTGTCTAACAAACTTAATTGAATTTTTTGAGGATGTGACTTGATGTGTAGATGAGGGTAAGGCCGTAGTCTACATGCACTTCAGTAAGGCTTTTGATAAGTTCCACATGGGAGATTAGTTAAGTAGATAAGAGCCCATGGGATCCAGGGTAATTTGGCAAATTGGATCCAAAATTGGCTTAGTGGCAAGGAGGCAGAGGGTAAAGGTCAAGGGCTGTTTTTGCAAGTGGAAGACTGTGACCAGTGGTGTACCACAGGGATCGGTCCTGGGACTCTTGCTGTTTGTCGTGTACATTAATGATTTAGACAAGAATATAGGAGGTATGATCAGTAAGTTTGCAGATGACACGAAAATTGGTGGTGTCGTAAAAAGTAAGGAGGAAAGCCTTAGATTACAGGACGATATAGATGGGCTAGTAAGATGGCTGGAGCAGTGGCAAATGGAATTTAATCCTGAGAAGTGTGAGGTGATGCATTTTGGGCGAACTAACAAGGCAAGGGAACATACAACGGATGGTAGGACCCTAGGAAGTACAGAGGGGTCAGAGGGAACTTGGTGTACTTGTCTATAGATCACTGAAGGCAGCAGCACAGGTAGATAAAATAGTTAAGAAGGCATATGGGATACTTGCCTTTATTAGCTGAGGCATAGAATTTCTGTATCTGCCCTGGAAAAAGGACCATCCCAAATTCACTTCATTTTCCACAACATTTTCATAGCTACCGATTTGCTAAACTGCACCCTCACATCAATCTTTGAAAACCTCGCTCCAAATAAATCCATTTCTCTCTCTCACTCTGGTCATTTCCCCTGGTACGGCCCTCATCTCGGCTCCCATAATTCCGAGGGATGCAGAATTGAAAGGATATGACAGACAACTTGTTCAGCAACACGGCCAGGTCACATAAAGCTCTATTGGGTCCTGTTCTCATTTGCTGAAACTGCTCACTATTCCTGGATCATCCTGCAATGAGAAGATAACCCCCGTCTTCTTTTCTCTACTGCACACCGGCTTCTTAAACTTCACTCCCCTGTCTCTCCAACCTCACCTCCAACGGTAAGTGTGAGGAGCTCATTGATTTCTTTGTCACTAAGATGAGACGATCCAATCAGCTGCCTCTGCCAGTTCCCTCTCTTCCCCTAGTCCACTGGCCCAAACTCGGTCTACAGCTTCCCCCCATCATAACTCTGATCTCACATCTTTCTCCCATGTCTATCCTTGCTCCCGTCATGCCCTCACTGAGCTCATCTTGAAGATGGGGCCCACCTGTTTTCCTTCAACTCTATTCCCACTAAGCTGCTGATCACCCAACTTCCCCTCCTGGTCCCCATGTTAGCTGACATTGTTAACAGTTCCTTCTCTTCAGGTTCTATCTCTCTCTCTCCTCTAAATCTGCCGTCGTCAACCCTCTCCTCATAAACACAAGTCTTGCCCCCTCCATCTTTGCAAGTTGCCGCCCCATTTCCAAACTCCCTTTCCTCTCCAAAGTCTTTGAAATTTTTGTCACCTCCCAAATCCATGCCCGTCTTTCTCGGAACGCCATGTTTGAATCCAACCAATCACGTTTCCTCCTCTTGCACGGTAACAAAATGGACCTTATCAATGTCACAAAAACATCCCATGTGACTGTGACAATGGTAAACTATCCCTCCTCGTCCTTCTCGATCTGTCTGCACCCTTTTACACTTTTGAACACACCGGACTCCTCCAATGTCTCTCCACTGTTGTCCAGCTGGTTGGGACTGAACTCACCTGGTTCCATTCTTATCTATCTAATCTTTGCCAGTCGATAGCATGGTATTTTCAGTCAACTAGGGATTAGAAATTTTATAGGTCATTAAACGCTGTGCTAATTCTGAGGGGAAAGTTGTAATTGTGATTGGGGCCAATTGATCAGTTAATGCTTTGAAATCTCCATAGCTGTGGGGCATGGAAGTGGCCTCAGTAACCTCCTCCTCAGGAGGGACGGGTGATCCTGGTTCCCCTTCTCCCCTTCTCTGGGGTCTACCCCGTCTCCTCCGTGTTGTCGTTAACTTAGCAGGACAGACAGGCAAAGGCTCTCCTTCCCCATCATCGTCCTCCACTGAGGACTCCTGTCCTGTCTCAGTATATCCCATGTAATACTCTGCTCTCGTGACAGCTGCTACAACCGCCTGCTGCTTCCCCATCTGGTTCCGCAGTCACTGAATGGTGGACCTGCACTGTGTATTGGTCTGTCTCTCGGTGGGATCACTCCTGTAGCTCTCTAAGGACTCTCCATGATTCCTCTCACTTCTGGGTCAACTGGGTGTTGTCCTGCATGAGAGTGACAATATGCCTCTCCGCCAGCTCTAACCACTGCTGAGCTGCCCCAGCCTGTACGGCATTAAGTGCCTGTTCCTCAGACTGGCAGTAGAGGATGCAAGCTGATTTTGTAACATTTCCAGCAGTTTCTGCTGCTGCTGGATCGGTTCACTTTGAACTACCGTCTGTTTCACCTGTGACTGCACCACTTCCTCACTGCACTGCACACAGTGTGATTCTGCGAGTGTGATTAGATTAAAAATCCGGTCACTCTTCCAACATTTAGCTAAGACCTGCACCTGGAGAAACTCTACTGTTCTGAGGCCTCAACTATTTATGATATATATTAATAAATTAGATACCACAATAATGAATTTGAGAGCCATATATCCAACTTGGCCAAATCATCAAAAGGTTGAATCTTAATTCACAAAAACAGGTGGGTTGAGGTCGTGCCAGAGATGAAATGCAAAGAATCTGAAACAGGAACCCAACCTGCATCAAATCCCACGGTCATGGATCAGCAGCAGAAGCCGGGGGATTAAAATCTCAGCATATCCAAGGCTCACTGATCAGGAGAGGGACCCTGGTAATTTCCCCACCATCTCCCATTCTAACTGATTCCTATTGTAACGGATCAGGCTGAGAAATTATCTCTTTGGTTTTGCACGGCACCAGTCAGTGTGTTTACTCTCTGTGGACCAGGTGAGACCATATTTCAACACAACTCACTGATGAATTAGCATGAGCTTGTTATTTTTCGTGTCTACTTTCCAATTCTTCAGACATGGACTACTCAAATCATGACTGATACTTGGTGTGAAGCCTTATCTCTGTCATAAATTTCTGTCACATTGTATTCCATTGTGGGATATAGTGAGCTTTCAGTTTATTCTACCCATGGATCCACCATTTTGATATTCCTGCTCCCATCCTGATGTATAATGTTCCTGTTTTTTCTCTTCCTTACAGTTAACTTAGTGACGATTGTGATCCTATCTCGGGGAAAGTGTGGTCTCTCCAAATGTGTCACTCGTTACTTGGTGGCCATGGCAGCGGCGGATCTACTGGTCATTATCTTCGATCTGATACTGAGGCAAATTCCCATTAGTTATCGTAGAATGTTTCACTTTCTGTTTGATATTCCAGTGTGTAATATCCACGCTGTCCTACTTTATGCAGCAACCGACTGTTCTGTCTGGTTCACTGTCGCTTTCACCTTTGATCGATTTGTGGCCATTTGTTGCAAGAAACTGAAAACTAAATATTGCACTGAGAAATCGGCAGCTGTGATTATTGGAACAATGTCTGTGTTGTTCTATGTGAAGAAAATTTTCTGGTACTTTATGCTTTCAAGCAGAAATCTCCATTTTCGAGCCCCCTGGCTCTGCATTATTCCCTGGACTGTTCTGTTTTCACCAGTATGGACAGCAATTGAATTGTTACATTATATTTTCACCCCGTATGTACCATTTATTCTGATTCTGATGCTCAATGTTTTAACTGTCAGACACATTCTAGTGACCATCAGAATTCGCAAGAGACTTCGGGACCGGGTCAGTGGGGAGAGTCACAGTGATTCAGAGACAATGAACAGAAGAAAATCAATCACTTCACTTTTTATAATATCGGGGAATTTTATCCTTCTATGGGTTCTGTTCCTGGTGACTACGATGCATTCTAGAATTGCTCTACTGGGCCTGATTGATTCTGAAGGTCCGTCACCCATTGTAGAATGACTTGCGGTTATACCTCAGCTCCTGAGTTGCTGCACAAACACTTTTATTTACGCTGTGACCCAGAGTAAGTTTAGATAGGAACTGAGGAATGGGGTGAAATATCCCTTCACTGTACTTTCTCAGATTATAAAATAATGAGGAAAATGGAAGATTTTCACATAGAAACCACATTTGAACCCAGTTTCTCACCATTCAGTCTCTGCAATCAGGTTGTTTTGAAAGCAAACTGAGATGATTTAATTGAGTTTGCATTTAATGTCAGGTAATTTTGTAAACGTAGAGCAACTGCCATATGCAGAAAATCCTTTATGCAAACCATACATTTAGAATAATATTAAATTAATATGCAGCACGTCCCCTGATCACTCCCCATGTCTCTGTTTTATTGGATAAACCTACAGCTTCCCACTTTATCTCTCTCAGCATCCTCCACAGTGGTCATCGAGGCACTCGGCACTCGCTCATTACGAGCATCAATCCCAATTGCCCCATCCTAATCTTTCAACGAATCTCCCACCCAGTGCACCCACTGAGGGAAAATCTTCCAATATCTTTCTCATTCAACTCACCCCTCCCGCTGCTGACCTTATGGACTCAGTCAATGGATCAGTTCTCACCACCCCTCTACACATCCTCCATCAGAATGTCCATTCAAGGCCCTTCAAGTTATTGCAGATGATTCCATTGACATCATGGCCCCAATGGAAACCTGGCTGAGGGGTGTGGATATTTTCCCCCTAAATGAAGCCTCCCCACCTGCCTATACCTTCCACCACAAACGCCATGAAGATTGACGCAATGGCAGTGTGGCACTTATCACCAGGTCACACCTTGGCCTGACCCCCTACTCCTCTGGCACTTTTTCCTACTTTCAGCATCTCCTGTTGCTCCACCCCGCTCACCTCTCAATCAAAATCCTCGTTCTCAACCGTACTCCCAAGAACGATGAAAATATTCTCACTGAGATATCTTCATTGCTTTGCTCCGTCAGCCTCTGCAGTGAATGACATCTCATCCTCAGTGATTTCAACCTCCATCTCAACTCATCATTCTCTCCCTCCTCTGAGTCTATTGCCCTCCAATTTTCCTTAAATCTGTCCCTCCATGTAAAATTCCCAAAATATCTTCACGGCTACAATCTTGACCATGTCATCTCATGTGATCTCACTTCAATCACAGATAAGGCTATCTCTGATCACTTCCTTGTCTCACTCTCCACCCACATCCCCCTTCCATCTGCTGTAACTGCTCACTATTCCTCAATCATCCTGCAATAAGAGGACAGCCCCTGCTTTCTTTACTCTACTTCACACCATCTTCTTAACCTTCACTCCCCTGTAGCTCACCCTCACCTCTAACAATAAGTGTGAGGACCTCATGGATTTCTTTGTCACTAAGATGAGACTAAGATGCCACTTCTCTTCCTTCCCCGAGCCCACAGGACTAATCTGGTCTAAAGATCCCCCTCCACCCTAACTCTGAACTCGCATCTTTCTCTAGTTTCTCTCCTATCTTCCCTCATGCCCTCTCCGAGCTCATGTTGTCCACAAGAACCAACTCATTTTCTTCAAAACTATGCCCACTAAGCTGCTTCCCTCCTGGTCCCCATGTTAGCTGACATCGTTAGCAATTCTCTGTCTTCAGGTTTTGTCCTTCTCTCCTTTAAATCTGCTGCCATCACCCCTCTCCTTAAAAATAACAACCCCACCATCCTTGCAAACTCCCAAATCCTTGCCAGTCTTTCCTGGAACTCCATGTCTGAATCCCTCCAATCAGGTTTTCTCTTTTGCCACAGTAACAAAATGATCATTATCAATGTCACAAATTACATCCCATGTGACTGTGACAATGGTAAACCATCCCTCCTCATCCTTCTCAATCTCTCTGCACCCTTTGATAGATTTGAACACACCGTAGTCCTCCAATGTTTCTCCACTGTCACCTAGCTGGTTGGGACTGCATTTGCCCAGCTCCGTTCTTTTCTATCTAATTGTTGCCAAAGTATCACTTGCAATGGCTTCTCTTCCCACTCCCGCACCATTATCTATGGTTTCCCCCGAGAATCTATCCTTGTCCCCGTCTTATTTCTCATCTGCATGCTGCCCCTCAGAGACATCATCCGAAATCACTCATTAGTTTTCACAAGTACGCTGATGACACCCAGCTCTACCTGACCACCACCTCTCTCAACTCCTCCACTGTCTCTATATTGTCAGACCTCTTGACCGACATCCAGTCCTGGATGAACAGAAATACCCTTGAATTAAATACTGGGAAGATTGAAGTCACTGTCTTCAGTCCCCCGCTACAAACTCCGTTCCCTAGTTACTCTTCCCAGTGACCTTCTGAGTCTAATCCAAACTGTTCACCATGTTTGACCCCAAGGTGAGCTTCTGACCTCCGATCTTCATCATCACTAACACTGCCTATTTCCACCTCCGTAACATCACCCAACTTATCCCAGCCTCAGCTCATCTGCTGCTGAAATCCTCACTCATGTCTTTAGTACCTCCAGGCTTGACTACCAACACGCTCCCATTGGTCTCGCACATTCATCCCTCTATAAAATTGAGGTCATCCTAAACTATGCTGCCTATTTCATTACTCACATAACAATAGCATGAAGTTACATTACTGGTGGCACTGGCTCTATACAGGTTTATCGGCAGTTTTGAACCAGAGACAGACTGTCAGCTATGTTTCACTAGTCGGCTCTCGATAGAGTTAACAATTGCAGTAACCAAGGTATGAATTACGTCGCCCAGTCTGGAAATGGTAAAGTTCCAGTCCTTGGTATCAGGAACAAAAAAAAACTTCATAAAGACTGTCTTCAATATGGCAGTTATGAAACACAACAACATAGTCACTCAGCAACTAGTTATGGAAGGAGAAAACCTTCAATATATCTAGTCCACACATCCACAGTATTCTGTTGCTGCATTTCCAATCGCCTCAAATCCCATTTGCTCACAAGCAACTGTTTAACTCCCTATTGAAACATATTGATTTTTCTTGTTAGACCAGTCATGTCGGCAATATGTTTCACACACTTAATACCATTTTACTACAACAAATCCTCCTGTATTTTCTATTTTATTTTCCTTAAGTTGTAAGAATGGTCCCTTATGCTTAAATTCTGGACATGAAAGTAAAAGCTGAAAATCCTGATAGGTCATTGCTCACAAAACTATTTATTGCTGATTCATTATGGCATGACAAGTCTTATTGTGAAAAAGACATCCAGAAATGAGGTATTTCCAACAAAACAACAGATGGAAACTTGTTTCTCATCCTCTCCTGCTGTTTCACATCCTGTCTCAAGACTGCCCTGGTGATCTCGTTCCACAATGTGGCTACATAAAGAAGTAAAGAAAAGCAAATCAGATATCCTGCAGTTTTGGCAAAAACTATTTAACAGCATCAGCTAAATTGTGCCCTGATACATTAAACTGTAAAGCATCCTGACAATGAACAACATTAACTTTTTCATTATTTCCAGTTGCAGTATTAATATACAAGCTGTCTATAAGTGAAAAGAAGCCAACAAATGTAATCATATCAGATTAAAACAAATCCCAACCCCATGTGTGTGTGTTATCATGACCAAGGAGGGAGTAATGCACTGTTAATCCAGTCCCACTACTCCATAGGTCACAGCATATCAAGAAAGTTTTCTACCTACCTAAGAATAGCAAAATTAGACACTCTATTTGTCTGCCACAATAAAAGATATCAAACCAGGTGCAATGTTGGGTTGACCTGTCACGTTTAGGCATTAATACTATTGGTGAACTCCAGCTGCTTTGACTTGGTTCAATTAAGTTGTTTTCCAGCATGCATGGGATTTCTGCTTTTACTTGGGTCTGTTTGTCTGGATTTAAGTGGTAAGGATGCTGTTTTATAGGAACGGATTCCCCTACATCCACATCATGTGTAGCAAAGGTTGTACACCCTGGCTTATCCCTACAGACTCTTTTAAAGGCTGTGAGTAGCCTTGTTAGGTCTTCTCATTTTTCTGCATCTCAGTACGAAAGCATGTTGTCCAATTTTCCTAGCCATTCTGTATTGACTACCCGGATAGTAGAAGGTTCAATTTGAGTATTGGCTAAGCCTCTTGCTGCCTCATCCTCACTATCCCCTTCATTCTTATCTGTCCCTATTACCTGACATACTTGGACTGGCTTATCCTCCTCCCTGCGATAATATTGCTTTAACATATTGATATGACACAGCCGATTCTTTTTCTGGTGATCTGGGGTGTCAATCAAGTATTTTACTGTACCAACCCTTTGACCACTTTATATGAATCACTGAACCATGCTTTTAATGGCTCACCCTGTAAAGGTAATAATACGAATTGAAAAGTTTGACTCTTTGCCTTTTCGTCTGACCATTTTTCATCGTGGTTTGGGAAGCATTCAGGTGTTCCTGAGCCACATTGCAAGTTTTCGTGGGCCTTTCCCGGAACATGGATACAGAGTCTAGTACTGGAGATTCATTCCTTTGTTCTAAGAACCTGTCTTTGATGAGTTTAGAGGACCTCTTATCTCATGTCCAGAAACCAATTCAAAAGAACAAAAACCTGTCGACTCATTCGATGAATCACTCGTGGCAAATAAAAGAAATTCTCGCCCTTTATCCCAATCATGGGGATATTCATGACAGTATGTCCTCATCATTGTTTTGAGAGTTTGATGGTACCTTTCTAACACTTCCTGTGTCTGGGTCATATGCTAAAGATTTTAGCTGTTTGATATCCAAATTGCCCATGGCTTCTTGAAATATCTTGGACATAAAATTGGCACCTTGATCTGATTGAACTTCAAGTGGTAATCCATAACTTGTCAAAAAATTGGGTTAACTTCTCTCCTTCTACTTTAGCAGTAATTGTCCTCAAAAGAATGGCCTCTGGAAATCGAGTAGCCATATTCATGATAGTGAGTATATATTGATATTCCGCTTTTGTTTTTGGCTAGGGTCCTATGCAGTCTACCAACACCCTACTAAATGGTTCCTCAATAATTGGTATGACAATTAGGTGTGCCGGTTTTGTGGTAGGTTGCGATTTTCCCACCATTTGGCACGTATGGCATATCCTACAAAACTGCCTCATGTCCTTTGTAAGGCCTGATCAATAATAAGTGATCTGGTCTTCCGGATCCCCTCTGTCCTGCTCGATGAATGTCATGTGCTAACCTTAATAATTCTCAGTGATATTTAGGTGGTACCACTACCAGTCGAACAACCGTCCAGTCTTCATCTGCAGATCTATGAGGCAATCTGCATTTCCTCTTCTGGACCCCGTCTTCAACATAATAGCCTTCTGGAATTCCTTTCGCCTCAGCTTCTGTCAGAGCTGACTGTATGATTTTATGTAACTCTGGATCAGCTTGCTGTGCTTCAATTATAGAAGATTTGTTAAACATCTCATTTGGATTATCTAAATCCCCAAGGCAAGTTTCAGATACTCGGTTATATGTTTGCGCTGCCAATTTTACGTCTGACAATAGAACTTGTTTAGCCATTGCTCGGGTTGCTGCACATGTAGGAAATATTCCAGGAACTTGTTGCTGTAATTGTTCTGTTCCTTTAACTTCACTTGGTTTCTCTGTGTCTACAGGAGAAACTGATACTTTTGCTCCAGCCAAATCATTCCCTATGTGTAAGTCAATTCCCTTTACTGGCAAGCTAAGTACAACTCCTACAGTTACTGTCCCAGACATGAGGTCACACTCTCAGTGCACTTAGTACAAAGGTACGGGTATATACTCCCCACCAATACCATTTACTAAGATTTTAGCATTCAGTGCACTCTCTCGTGGAAATGTGATACCTTTCCCCAGCAAAAGAGTTTGGATTGCTCCTGTAACCCTGAGTATAATGATAGGTTTGCCTACCTTACTTGAGGGATATGGAGTTACTTTTCTGTTTAATAAGAATTCCCTATAACCTACAGGTATCTTATTCTCAACCTCTACACTCTCTTTGGTTTTTGTATCTGGTTTAACAGCTGCCATCAACCCCACAGCCCGGTCTGCTGTACTCTCAGTCAGAGCCCCTTTCTCTGCCTTAGTTTTGTGTACAAAGAACAAAGAACAAAGAACAGTACAGCACAGGAACAGGCCATTCGACCCTCCAAGCCTGCGCCGATCTTGATGCCTGCCGAAACTAAAACCTTCTGCACTTCCGGGGACCGTATCCCTCCATTCCCATCCTAGTCATGTATTTGTCAAGATGCCTCTTAAACGTCACTATCGTACCTGCTTCCACAACCTCCCCCGGCAGCAAGTTCCAGGCACTCACCACCCTCTGTGTAAAGAACTTGCCTCGCACATCCCGTCTAAACTTTGCCCCTCTCACCTTAAACCTGTGTCCCCTAGTAACTGACTTTTCCACCCTGGGAAAAAGCTTCTGACTATCCACTCTGTCCATGCCGCTCATAACTTTGTAAACCTCTATCATGTCGCCCCTCCACCTCGTTCCATTGAAAACAATCCGAGTTTATCCAACCTCTCCTCATAACTAATACCCTACAGACCAGGCAACATCCTGGTAAACCTCCTCTGTACCCTCTCCAAAGCCTCCACATCCTTCTGGTAGTGTGGCGACCAGAATTTCACGCAATATTCTAAGTGTGGCCTAACTATAGTTCAGTACAGCTGCAGCATGATTTGCCAATTTTTATACTCTATTCCTCGACCGATGAAGGCAAGCATGCCTATGCCTTCTTGACTACCTTATCCACCTGCGTTGCCACTTTCAGTGACCTTGGACCTGTACGCCCAGATCTCTCTGCCTGTCAATACTCCTAAGGGTTCTGCCATTTACTGTATACTTCCCATCTGCATTAGACCTTCTAAAATGCATTACCTCACATTTGTCTGAATTAAACTCCATCTGCCATTTCTCCGCCCAAGTCTCCAACTGATCTATATCCTGCTGTATCCTCTGACAATCCTCATCACTATCCACAACTCCACCAACCTTTGTGTCGTCCGCAAACTTACTAATCAGACCAGCTACATTTTCCTCCAAATCATTTATATATACTCCAAAGAGCAAAGGTCCCAGCACTGATCCCTGCGGAACACCACTAGTCACAGCCCTCCATTCAGAAAAGCACCCTTCCACTGCTACCCTCTGTCTTCTATGACTGAGCCAGTTCTGTATATATCTTGCCAGCTCATCTCTGATCCCATGTGACTTCACCTTTTGTACCAGTCTGCCATGAGGGACCTTGTCAAAGGCTTTACTGAAGTCCATGTAGACAACATCCACTGCCTTTCCTTCATCAACCATCTTCGTCACTTCCTCAAAAAACTCAATCACGTTAGTGAGACACAACCTCCCCTGCACAAAACCATTCTGCCTCTCGCTAATAAGTCCATTTGTTTCCAAATGGGAGTAAATCCTGTCCCGAAGAATCCTCTCCAATAATTTACCTACCACTGGCGTAAGGCTCAACGGCCTGTAATTTCCTGGATTATCCTTGCTATCCTTCTTAAACGAAGGAACAACATTGGCTATTCTCCAGTCCTCTGGGACCTCACCTGTAGCCAATGAGGTTACAAAGATTTCTGTCAAGGCCCCAGAAATTTCCTCCCTTGCCGAGACATTTAAGTTCTTTAGGGGTTGTGGACAGTGTTAAAGGGCGAGGTGTTGTCGGATCAACGGGAAAACATATGTACAATGATAAGGCTGGTGTTGCCCTGGGGTCGATGTATCCACACACACCCATATTCCCTTCAACTTTCCTTATCGTCTTTTGCCCAGTGGGAGGGGCACAAACAATTCCAAGGACACAGCTCTCAGTCACCCCTCCCCCTTTCTGTCTGGTCACGCAGTTAGCACGGACATCCGTGCAGCACGGTACACATACAACATCTTTGCCCGGATTCACTATAAGCCATGCATTCAAGTAGGTTCGGTCCCTATTTTGATCTTTACTTGCAAGTATACACTTCCCATCCAACATGTTGTACAATGCCCCATAGTTCATATAGTCCATATTAATATTAATCTGTTGTACATTCGTCACCTGGTCTTTGTTTTTTCTCTCTGGTCGTTTTCCCAAGCCTCTGGATTTTCGCATCAGGCCCCACACCCACTGTAGTCCATTCCTTCCCATTCTCCACTAGTGGTTATATCTGTCATTTAAACACACTGTCCTGGTAGTCACCAGGTGTTAGTACTTGTCCATGTTGTGAGTGTCTCCTAACGAGTTATACATCACTACCTGTGGGACCGAACACATCCTGGGGAATCCAGGAGTTATTTTATATTCTTATCATCTCTACTCTTTCGAAATTATCTATTTGGTCCCATCGTGCTTGGGCTTCATTTCCCACAATCCTTGCCCAGTTAGTAGCCCATCTAATAATAATCCAAATGCCTATCAACACTACCATTATTCCCAGCCCCCTGAATAGTCCATTCTCAAGTGTATTCTTCAATTCCTAGTATTTCTTTGCATAACAGGTGGTGGTCAGTGTATATGTTATTTCGGGGTCTGTCACTTGCTGTTGTCTTTATTTACCTTCACGTGGGACCAATGTTTCCATCGGCCCTTCCCTTTCATATCTATACATGTGCATGTGTCACTGGTCATGATTATGTCATAGGGCCCTATCCACCGTGGGGCAAATCCTATTCTTTCCGGGGTAACCTGTACAAAGACTTGGTCATCTGCGATGTGGGTTTGTGAGGGTTTGGGTCCCCCTTTGACTCCAGATCTCTTGTTGCTTATTGGTCCCTTGCCTCCTGAATTAGATTCCGCAATTGCTGGTCTAGTTGGGCCACATACTGTCTCATCTTATCCCTGTGGGGTCCCATCTCAGCTCCCCCTACTATAATACTTTCAGGGAGCCTCATAGCTCTTCCTGTCATCAATTCAAAAGGAGTCAGGCCTGTTGTTCGGTTTGGGGTTGCCCTTAGTCTCATCAAAATGCCTGGGAGTAAGTCTATTCAGCCTTTTCCTGTCTCAACTATCACCTTGGATATGGCGGTTTTGAGGATCCTATTCATTCGTTCCACCATTCCCAAACACTGGGGGTGATATGGAATGTGGAATAGTTGTCATATTCCCAGGAGGCCACAGGCCTTCTTCATAATACTTCCCGTGAAATGGGTCCCTTGATCTGAATCGGTCTGTCGAGGCACCCCCCCATCTAGGGATAATGTCAAAGGCTAGAATGTGGGCCATGGTGTGTGCACTGCAGTCCCTGGTCAGGAATGCTTTGACCCACTGGGTAAACTGATCAATGATCACCAGGCAGTATTTCTTTCCCCAGATGTTGGGCAGGGGTCCGGTGAAGTTTGTCTGAATGTTCTCCCTGGGTCCCTTGGGACGTGGCTGATGTGCCATTCGGACCTTTATTGGTTTACCTGGGTTGTGATGTGCACAAATAATACATCGTTGGCAGTGCTTGCCTTCGACAAGGTGCCGCACAAGATGCTGCTGCATAAGATAAGGATGCATGGCGTTAGGGGTAAAGTATTAGCATGGATAGAGGATTGGTTGACTAACAGGAAGCAGAGAGTGGGGATAAATGAGTGCTATTCTGGTTGGCAATCAGTCACTAGTGGTGTGCCTCAGGGATCGGTGTTGGGACCGCAATTATTTGCAATTTATATAGATGATTTGGAGTTAGGGACCACGTGTAGGGTGTCAAAGTTTGCAGATGACAGTAAGATGAGTGGCAGAGCAAAGTGTGCAGATGACTGTGAAACTTTGCAGAGGAACATAGATACATTGAGTGAGTGGGCAAAGCTCTGGCAGATGGAATACAATGTTAATAAATGTGAAGTCATTCATTTCGGTAGGAGTAACAGTAAAAAGGATTACTTGAATGGTAAAAAGTTGCAGCATGCTGCTATGCAGAGGAATCTGGGTGTCCTTGTGCATGAATCGCAGAAGGTTGGTCTGCAGGTACAGCAAGTAATTAGGAAGGCAAATGGAATTTTGTCCTTCATTGCTAAAGGGATTGAGTTTAAAAGCAGAGAGGTTATGTTGCAGCTGTATCAGGTACTGGTGAGGCCGCACCTGGAGTACTGTGTGCAGTTCTGGTCTCCTTACTTGAGAAAGGATGCACTGGCACTGGAGAGGGTGCAGAGGAGGTTCACTAGGTTGATTCTGGAGTTGATGGGGTTGGCTTATGAGGAGAGACGGAGTAGATTGGGATTATATTCATTGGAATTCAGAAGAATGAGGGGGGATCTTATAGAAACATATAAAATTATGAAGGGAATAGATAAGATACAAGTAGAGAGGATGTTTCCACTGGCAGGTGAAGCTAGGGCAAGAGGGCATAGCCTCAAGATTAGAGGGAGCAGATTTAGGACTGAATTGAGAAAGAACTTCTTCACCAAGAGGGTTGTTAATCTATGGAATTCCTTGCCCAGTGAAGTAGTTGACGCTTCTTCAGTAAATGTTTTTAAAGCTAAGGTAGAAATCTTTTTGAACAATAAAGGAATTAAGGGATACGGTGAGAGCACGGGGAAGTGGATCTGAGTCCACGAAAAGATCAGCCATGATCTTATTGAATGGCGGAGCAGGCTCGAGGGGCCGGACGGCGTACTCCTGCTCCTCGTTCTTATGATCTAGTTGGATGATCAACCATGATGATAATGAATGGCGGAGCATGCTTGAAGGGCCGAATGGCCTACTCCTGCTCCGATTTTCTATGTTTCTATGTTTCTAGGTAATTAAGTATGTCTTTATTACTTTATGTATTGGCTGTCATGTTAAATTTAAAAAACTTGTGTCATACATACCTTGGCAATGTTACAAATAACCATCTTTATTTGCCTATGCTTTGGTTATCAGGCCCAATTAGCCAATTACATGTCAATAAATTCCCCTGAGTATTGTTTTCAAATCCAATCTAACAATTTACTGTAACAATATAACCTGTGTAATAATTAGCAAGGTCAATATAACACAGTGGCGCAGTGGTTAGCACTGCAGCCTCACAGCTCCAGCGACCCGGGTTCAATTCTGGGTACTGCCTGTGCGGAGTTTGCAAGTTCTCCCTGTGTCTGCGTGGGTTTTCTCCGGGTGCTCCGGTTTCCTCCCACAAGCCAAAAGACTTGCAGGTTGGTAGGTAAATTGGCCATTATAAATTGCCCCTAGTATAGGTAGGTGGTAGGGAAATATAGGGACAGGTGGGGATGTGGTAGGAATATGGGATTAGTGTAGGATTAGTATATATGGGTGGTTGATGGTCGACACAGACTCGGTGGGCCGAAGGGCCTGTTTCAGTGCTGCAAAACTAAAACTAAAACTAAAAACATACCTCATTGCATTCATTAACAGGTCCAATTGAACAATTAACTGTAACTTCACTAACCTGTGTCATAGCTGTCAAGTCCAATTAAAGAACTAACTAACTTTATTCCCCTATATAATAATTATCTTGTCCAATTTAATAATTAACGACAACTTTATTCCCTGTGCATTGGTTATCATGACCAATTTAACCATTAAATGTAGTTTTATAGTCTGTGTACCAGTTTTCAAGACCAATTTAACAATTAACTGTAACAATATTCCCCTGTGTCTGCATCATCATCTCCAATTTAACAACTAACTGCAGTTTTCTATCTCATACACTCCTTATCCAGAACAATTTAGCAATTAACTAATTTTATGAGGCAGTGTATTCATTATATTCATTTGAACAATTGAGTGCAAATTTATTATCCTGTGCATTTTTCTCAAGCTTAATTTAATAAGTAACTGTAACTGCATAGCCTACGTAATGTGTATCAAGTCCAATACAAGAAGTAACTGGAAATTTACACCTTGTGCACAAAAAATTAGCTTTTAAACCATACCCTTGTGAATTAAGAATTGTGTACAATATAGCAATTAACTGTACCTTTGTACCCTGTGCACTTGATATTACAAACAATCTGAAAATTAATATTATAATCACTGTATTAGTCATCAACCACAACATAAGAATTAATTTAACTTTATTATTCTGTGGATTAGTTATCATGTCAAACTTAACAATTAACTGTAACCTTATATCCTCAATAATGGCTCTCAAACCCAAATTAATACTCAGCTGTAACATTATACATGTGCACTAGTTATCATGTCCAATTGAACAATTAACTGTAACATTATTCACCTGCTTATTGCTATCAAGTCCAATACAACAATTAATTGTAAATGTATACTCTGAGTATTCATTATCAAGTTCAATTTATCAATTAGGGCTGGATTTTATTCCACTGACGGCTCCTTGGCAGAGGGTCAGGAGGCAGGGAGCCAATTAACTGCCTGCAATTGGGGATGCTGTCCCTTTAAGGGACGAGTGCCCGCCTCCAGAGCTGCCGGCAGCTCTGCAGTACCGGCAGCATCGCTGGGAGCAGAGGCCACTGCAGGAGCCTACGCAGCAACAAAGACAGGTGGAGATTCCAGGACAGGTAAGTGGGGTGAGGGTTACCGGGCCCATTCAGACAGGCCCCGGCGACTGTGTGTGGTTAGTGAGGCTGGGGTGGGGTCTTCCTGGTGGGGTGGCCATTACCACTGGCAGGCCTTCCAGGGACTCTGGATTACCCCCAAAGGAGGGACTCCTCCCCCAACCCCACGAGGATGCTTTAACTGGTGGCATCCCCATGCGGTGAAAGTCCCCTCTGCCTTCAATAAAATTGAAGAGGAGGCGAGAAGAGGCCCTTAAGTGGCCATTAATTGGCCATTAAAGGGCCTCAATTGGCCTGGGCAGGAAGGTCGCCCGGCAACATCAGGAACAGCGTCCCCTGCTGCTTTATTTGCCCCACCACCTCTGTACCCATCTCCAAGGTCAGAATAAACCCTGCCCTTAGATGTAACATTTTACCCTGAATACCTGTTATCTTTTCCAGCATAACAAGTAGCTGTAACTTTATTCACCTGTGCATTGACTTCACGTCCAATTAAACAATTAACTGTAACTTCATCCTCGGTGTATTGATGATCAAACCCAGTTAAAGAATTATTTGTAAATCTATACACTGTGTATTAGTGATCAAGGCTAATTTAACAATTTTAACAAATTAATTAATGAAATATTGTGCACTTGTTGTCATGTCAATTTTAATAATTAACTGGAAATGGACTGCCCTCCATATTGGGTATTAAGCCCACTTTAACAATGAACTGTAATAATGCTTGTCATGGCAATTTAACAAATAACTGTAACTTTATTGCATAAGAATTTAAGAAATAGGAGCAGGAGTAGCCACTCAAGCCTGGTGGGCCATTCAATAAGATCATGGCTGATAAGATCAAGGCCTTAACTCCACTTTTATGACAGTTCCCCATAATCCTTGATTCCACTATAGTTCAAATATTTGTCGATCTCAGTCTTGAATATATTCAATGACTCAGCCTCCACTGTTCTCTGGAGTACAGAATTCCAAAGATTCATCACCCTCTGAGAGGAGAAGTTCCTCTTCATTTTTGTCTTAAAAAGGGAGACCTATTATTCTGAAACTGTGCCCCGTAGTTCTAGATCCCCCCACGAGGGGAAACAACCTGTCAGCATCTATCATGTCAAGCCCCCTCAGAATCTTATGTTTCAACAAAATCACCTCTCATTCATTTAAACTCCAATGAGTATAGGCCCAACCTGCTCAACCTTTCCTCATAAGAAAGCCCATTTATCCCAGGAATTAACCTAGTAAACCTTCCCTAAACTGCCTCCAGTGCAAGTATATCCCTCCTTAAATAAGCAGACCAACACTGTATGCAATACGTTAGGTGTGGTCTCAGCCATGCCCTGTACGGTTGTTGTAAGACTTCCCAGCTTTTATACTCCATCCCCCTTGTCATCAAGGCCAACATTCCATTCCTTCCTAATTACTTGCTTTACCTGCAAGCTAACTCTTTGGGCTGGATTTTAAAGGCTCTCTGACACGGAGAACGGTGGTAGAGGGGGGAATGAAGATTGCAACAGATGAGGACTGCCACTGACCCCGGCAGGGCCTGTACCAATCTCAGCGGCGACGGTGAGGCCTCATGGCGACTCCCCTGCTGCTTGACGATGGGACCCGCATTAAAATATGCAAATGAATACTTACCTTTCATTAACATTCCAGTTGCAGTGATTCTGAGGGCAGGTTCCAATCTTAATGCCGATGGCCTGCAATGCCATGCCTTCGAATCCCTGTTCGGGGAAACGAGGCATGACTCCTGTGGGGAGGGGGGAGGAGGAACTTTTCTCAATGTGGGAGAGGGTCAAACTCCTTGGAGTGGTTGGGGGAGTGATGGGAAGGGGTAAAGGACAAAGCTTCTGAACTTTGGAGAGGGGGTGGGGGCGGCTGAAAAGATGTTTTTATTCATTTCTATTAACTGTAATATAACTGGCCCTTTAAAAATTTAAATTGTGATTTAGGGCCCTTTAAAAATGGTGCCGGTGCCGGTGCCTGAGCATTGGCGCCGGACGCCGTTGCCAGGGACGTCTTGCCCGCACCATCCACGTCATGGGGGATGGGGGTGGCTGTCCCGGCCATGCAAATGAGCCACCGCGTTTGGAATTGCGGAATTCTGCAAGATGTGTCCCGTCTGTGCAGGCTGAAAATGTTTCCATCCGCTACCTATTTCGATGGCGGGCTTTTAAAATGCAGCCCTTTGTGTTTCATGTTCATGGACACCCAGATCCCTTTGTACAGGAGCATTCTGTAATCACTTTCCATTTAAATAATGTTTTTCTTTTCTATTCTTCCTACCAAAATGGAGAACTTCACATTTTCTCAATCTGCCACATTTTTGCTCACTCACTCAACCTCTCTCTATCCCTTTGCAGACTCTTTGTATCCTCCTCACAACTTGCTTTCCCACCTATCTTTGTATTGTCAGCAAATTTAGCTGCAGTACACTTAGTCCCTTCATCCAAGTCATTAATATAGATTGTAAATAGTTGAGGCCCCAGCACTGATCCCTGTGACACACTGCTAGTTACAGTTTGACAACCCAAAAAAGGCCCATGTATCGCAACTCTC
The DNA here is from genome assembly GCF_036365525.1 of Heterodontus francisci. Lineage (NCBI taxonomy): Eukaryota > Metazoa > Chordata > Chondrichthyes > Heterodontiformes > Heterodontidae > Heterodontus > Heterodontus francisci. Next base: position 23,864,902 of record NC_090410.1, on the reverse strand, counting down.
TGTTTCCTGTGAATTATCCCATCCTCTGAGCATGCTAATATATTACCCCCAACTCACTTATCAAATGCCTTTTGGAAATCTCAATACATTCCATCTACTGGTTCCCCTTTATTCATCCTGTTTGTTACATCCTGAAAGAACACTAATAAATTTGTCAAACATGATTTTCCTGTCACAGAACCATGTTGACATTGACTAATTGCATCATGATTTTCGAAATGTCCTGCTACCACTTCCTTCATAAGAGATTCCTGCATTTTCCCAATGACAGATGTTAGGCTACAGACTGATGGTCACAGACTTGAAACATTCACTCTGCTTTACTCTCCACAGATACTGCCAGACCTGCTGAGTATTTCCAGCACTTTCTGCTTTTATTACAGATGTTCTTCTAACTGGCTTATAGGCCAGAATTTAACATTGAGGCAATGGCCCTGCCCACCAGCTGAAATATTGGGGGAAAACCTGCCGCCGCCGAGCCTGGAGGCCATGCTGCTATTTTACGTGGGCCCAGGCCCTTAATTGGTTTCAGTCAGGACTTCTGCCCCTCTGAAGTACCAAGTCCCGCCTTCAAAAGCTGCCAACCAAATAAAGAGCCAGCAGCTGTTCAGGCCAAGCAGCGCCACAGGGAGTGGTGGTCACAGCTGGGACTGCACCCAGCGAGAGGCGACACAAAGAATGACGGGCTGGGAATAGGTAATTGGGGTCAGGGCTTGCTTGGGACAATTACTTGGCCCCAGCAAGTTGGGGGAGTTGGGTCAGAGTGCAGTGCAAAGGGGGTAGTTTTAGCAGGAGCAGCCCATACTGCTGGGGGGGCTAACATGGGGCCCAATCAGGAGGGTCCCCCGGCCTGCAAGGAGTCCGGCAGGTATTACTGGACGGCCTCCTCACATGCTAAAATGCCCATCTGCTACTGGTAAAATACCAGTGATGGCGGGAGGAGGCCCTTAAGTGACCACTTAAGGGGCTTAATTGAACTTGTGTAAGCGGGCCATTTGCCACCTTCTCTGCGATTGGTAAATAGCAGCAGGTGACGGTAGGTAATGTACCCCCTCCTTCTAGCTCACTCCTGGGTGGGGCGGGGGTGGGGGTGGCATTAAATTCCAGCCATAGTTTCCTTTCTGTCTTTCCGATCCACAGGGATCTTTGCAGAATCTCGGGATTTCTAAACCATGGCTGCATTATGGTCAGGACTGGGAGCTAAATATACAAGGTTATAACATCTGCAGGAAAGATAGGGAAAATGGTGGAGGGGGAAGAATAGCCTTAGTGATTAAGGATGACATCACTTCAATGATAAGAGGGGATATAATGAAGGGTAAGCAGGCAGTACAGAATTTATGCATGGAATTAAGAAATAGAAAAGGATTAAAGATTAGTGGGAGTTGTGTATAGATCCCTGGATGTATCTGTGGAATGGTAGCTTGTAAATGCAGAGATTAGACAAGCATGTAGCAAAGGCAGAGTGGATTTAATGGAAGATTTTAACTTTCATTTGATTGGAATAAACAGACTAGCACATGTCAGAAAGAGACAAATTTGTTCAGTGTGTCTGGGATTGTTTTCTGCAACAACCCATCCGAGAACCAACAAGGGGCAGAGCATGTTAGATTCAGTAATGAGAAATGAACCTGATTTAGTTAAGAGCCTATTGATGTGTGAACATTTATCTTATAATGATCATAATATGATTAAGTTCAACGTAGTGTTTGAAAGGGAGAAATGTAAAACTAAGATTTTAGATTTAGTTCAGGCTGACTTTAATGGGATGAGACAGAGACTGTCCACAGTAAACTGGGCAAATCTGTTAATGGGTAAAATGACAGAATATCAGTGGGAGGTGTTCAAAAAGAATTTAATATGATATAGAACCAGTTAGTACCCCTAAAAAGTGAGATCTCTACTTGTCAGAAAACAATGACCAGCCATGGACAACTAAAGATGTAAGGGACAACATTAAAGTTAATGAAAAGACACACAACAATGCAAAAGAAAAGCACAGATGCTGGCGAATGGTAAAGATACAAAAACAGCAAAGGGTGACAATACAGATAGCAAGAGCTACAAGAACAGAGTATGAAAAAGAAACTTGCATGGGATATCAAAATCAACAGAATTTTGTTTACAGTTGAATTAGGGAAAAGAGGGTGTTCAGGAGCAATGTGGATTCTTTGAAAACTGAGAACGGTAATATTGTCAATGAAAGTAAGGAAATGGCAGACATGTTGAAGAATAACTTTGCATCAGTATTTACAATAGAGGCAGAGGTCAGCATGTGTGACATAGCAAGGAAATTGGTATTGAATCAGGGACAGTGTCGCTGGCCAAGACCCCCGTCACCTACATAAAATTCAACCCCCATCTATTTGTGTTTATGTCATTTACCATTATTTTTATATGTGTCTGCGTTCTGGGTAAATGTAATTTTTATGTAATTTAAAAGTAGCATTTTGAGAAATGCAGAACCTCCAAAATCCATTTGAAATAAAGACAGCTGCACCCCAATTGATGATTAAATATTAGGATTCATATAAATAAATCGGTAATCTGCAGGGCCATGAAATGCAGTTACAGTTCAAACAAGTCCAAAGTAAAAGTGCATCCAATATGAATAGACACATCAATAATCACAAGAGCTGTTACAGCTTTTCCTGGTGGTCTCGAGTTTACTATTTGATGCTATCACTGCTGTGGCCCAGGTTTGATTATCAGTCAGTAAAATGATTTTTATAACACAGTTTCAGTAGAGCCATTGGGTTGAATTACTTACATGCATCCAATGTGAAAAAAGCAATTGCTTTAATCACCATTAACCAAGCCAGAAGCTTCTTTTGCAGAATGGAGCAAATTCTTACTGAAGGAGAGTCGATCCTTTCATGATTTGATTTGTGCTTTGCAGTTGATAAGCTGTTTCCTGTAGCTCATTTTACACTGGTTTAAAAAGTTGTTTGCCGAAGACACCAGGAATCTGGTGGAACTTTTGTTAAATGTAATGGGGTTGTTTATTTCAGAGGGAAAAAAAGATTCTAACATAAGTCTTTTGCCTGAGTTTGATGTGGGGGATTTTAACATGAGCAGTGATCATGATAACTGCTACACTACTGAATCCATGTAGTTGGGTTCCTCATGGACAAATTACTTCAGAGAAAATGCTGAATTCCTCTACCTGCAACAACATCTGTCCTGAACAGAAAATTCCACGGTGCTCATTTTCAGTTTCATAGCTGTCAGCTTTTAATGAAATCCAAATAACTTTACAGTGAAATGAGTAGGAAAGTAGGTGTTAATTGTGGTTAGAATCATAGAATCATAGATTGGCTACAGCACAGAAGAAGGCCATTTGGTCCATCGTGTTCTTGATAGCTCTGTGCAAGAGCAACGCAGCTAGTCCCCCTCCCCTGCCCTTTCTCCATAGACCTGCAATTATTTCCCTTCAGGTTTTTATCTAATTCCCTTTTGAAAGCCCTGATTGAATCTGCCTGCACCACATTCTCAGGTACTGCATTCCAGATCAAAACCATTCACTGCAGAAAAAAAGTTTTTTTCTCATGTCACCATTGGTTCTTTTGCCAATCACTTTAAATTCCTGTCCTCTTGATCTCGACCCTTCCACTAATCTTGACCAGTTTCTCCCTATTGACTCATGCAAACACACAAACATACAAATTAGGAGCAGAAGTAAGTCATTTGGCCCTTCTAGCCTGCTCTGCCATTCAATAAAATCATGACTGATCTGTTTGTGTCTTGAATTCCACACTCCCAGCTACTCCCGATAACCTTTGGTTCCCTTGCCGAACAAGGATCTATCTACCTCCGCCCCTTCTCTTGTAGGACTTTCTACGTACTGGCTCAAAAAGCTCTCCTCTATACACTTTAAGAATTCCGCCCCTTTAAGTCTTGTGCACTAAGATTATTCCAGTTAATACTGGAGAAGTTGAAATCCCCTACTATTATTACCCTATTATTTTTGCACATCTCTGAGATTTGCCGACATATCTGCTCCTCTTACTTTCCCTGACTGGAGGCCTGTTGTACACTTCCAGTCAAGTGATTGCCCCCTTTTTGTTTTTAAGTTCGACCAATGTGACCTCGTTTTAGGAACCTTCCAAGATATCATCCTTCCTTACTGCAGTAATTGACTCCTTGATCAACAGTGCAATGCCACGTCCTCTTTTACACCCCCCTCTGTCATGCCTGAAGATTCTATACCCTGGAATATTGAGCTGCCAGTCCTGCCCCTCCTTCAACCATGTCTCTGTGATAGCAATAATATCATATTCCCATGTGTTAATCAATGCCTCAATTCATCTGCCTTACTAGTAAGACTCATTGCGTTAAAATAGATACGATCCAGCCTTGCATTATTCGCTTGTGCCTTAACAGGTCTTTATTTGCTCTGCCTTCCAGCTTGACTCAGTTTCTCTTCTATATTTGACTGTGTATCACCTCCTACTGTACCTCCACTCTGTATCCCATCCCCCTGCCAAATTAGTTTAAACCCACCCCCCAACAACAGCACGAGCAAACCTCCCAGCAAGCATGTTGGTCCCATTCGGTTCAGATGCAACCCATCCAACTTGTACAGGTCCCACCTTTGCCTGAAACAGACGCAGTGATCCAGGAGACTAAAGCCCTCCCTCCTGCACCATCTCTTCAGCCATGCATTCATCTGCTCTATCTTCCTATTCCTATACTCACTAGCACTGGGAGTAATCCACCTTTGAGGTGCTGCCTTTTAATCTGCTACCTAGCTCCCTAAATCCTTGTTGCAGGACCTCATCCCGCTTTCTACCTATCTTGTTAGTACCAGTGTGTACCATGACCTCTGACTGTTCAGCCACCCCCTTCAGAATGTCTTGCATCGGCTCCCTGACATCCTTGACCCTAGCACCATGGAGGCAACATACCATCCTGGAGTCACGTTTGCGGCCACAGAAATGCCTATCTGTACCCCTTACAACAGAACCCCCATCACTAAAACTCTCCCACTACTTTTCCTCGCCTGCTGTACAGCTGAGTCACCCGTGGTGCCACAGACTTGAGTCTTGCTGCATTCCCCTGAGAAGCTATCTCCCCCAACAGTATCCAAAGCAGAAAATCTGTTGGACAGGGAGTTGGACCCAGGGCTCTTGGACTACCCGCCTAGTTCTTCTACTCTGCCTGGCGCTCACCCATTCACTTTCTGCCAGAGCAGTCTTTACCTACGGTGTGACCACCTCCCGATACGTGCTATCCACGATGATCTCCGCCTCGCGGATGCTCCACAGTGTCTCCAGCCACCGCTGCAGATCTGAAACGTAGATTTCAAGTAGCTGCAGCTGAAGACATCTCCAGCTGTTTGCCCTGGAGACTGGCGGTGCCCCTTACTTCCCACATTGCACGGGAGGAGCATTCCACGCTGATGAGCTGCCGTGCCATGAAACAAGGCTACGGGCCAAGTGCTGGAAAATGGGATGAGAATAGATAGGTGCTTGATGGCTGGCACAAACACGATGGGCTGAAGGTCCTATTTCTGTGCTATAGAACTGTATGACTCTGTGACTTACACTTAATTTACTCCCTTAAATTGCCCAAAAATTAGATTATTTATATTAGGGACCTTGAATCCCTAAAAAAAAGCGACCTACTGTATATATAAAAAACTGTCGACCTTTCTCTTTACTTTGGTTACTTACCCAGCTACTTAGAGTTATTCACTAACAGCAGTTACTCACCAACCAATCACCTTGCAACTTCATGCGATGGCACTGTTGACTTTTTTCCTTCTTTTTTTCAAAACTCCGGTGTGTCTGGGCTGCTCTCCGCTGCCGGAAGGTAAGTGTCTGGGCCATGATCCTTGGGTTCTATTTATCCTCTTCTCTCTCTCGGCGTTCTCCACACATGTCCGCTCCTCTCCACTCTGCTGTCAGAAGGTATGTTTCGAGGCCATGATAGAACATAGAACATAGAACATAGAACATACAGCACAGAACAGGCCCTTCGGCCCACAATGTTGTGCCGATCCTTTGTCCTCTGTCAAGGACAATTTAATCTATACCCCATCATTCTCCTTTATCCATATACCTATCCAAAAGCCTTTTGAAAGTCCCTAAAGTTTCTGACTCAACAACTTCCCCGGGCAAGGCATTCCATGCCTCGACCACTCTCTGGGTAAAGAACCTTCCCCTGACATCCCCTGACATGATCCTTGGGTTCTATTTATCCTTTTCTATCGCTCGGCGTTCTCCCCACAGGTCCACTCCTCTCCATTCTGCTCCTGGACAGTAAGTCTCTAGGGCATGATCCTCAGGCTCTATTTATCCTCTTTCCTTGCTCAGAGTTCTCCCCGCAGGTCCGCTCCGCTCCCGGAAGGTTATCAATGTACCAGAAAAAGAGGTGAGGGAGGGGGCCCAAGTCAGACTGAAACAAGGAATGTTCCACATATTCCACCAATATGCAGGCATAGCTAGGACCTGTGGCTATTTCCACTTCTGTGACCTCATCTGATTTCACCCCTGTCTCAGCTCATCTACCACTGAAACCCTCATTCATGCCTTTGTTACCTCGAGAACTGACCATTCCAATGCATTCCTGGCAGGTCTACTGTATTTTACTCCCCTTAAACTTGAGTTTATCCAAAACCCTGCTGCCTGTATCCTAACTCGCACCAAGTCCTGTTCTCCTATCAACCCTGTGCTCGCTGATCGACATTGGCTCCCAGTAAGCAATGCCTTGATTTTAAAATTCTCATTCTTGTTTTCAAATCCCTCCACTGCCTCACCCCTCCCTATCTCTGTAATCTCATCCATCCCCCAAAACGTCCAAGATATCTGTGCTATCTGGCCTCTTGAGAATCCCCAATTTTAATCGCTCCACCATTGGTGACCATACATTCAGTTGCCAGGGCCTAAGCTCTGGAATTCCCTCCCTAAATCAATCTGTCTCGCCACCTCACATTCCTCCTTTCAGCCACTTGTTAAAACCCACCTCTTTGTCCAAGCTTTTTGTCATTTGACCTAATATCTCCTGATGTGACTCGGTGTCAAATGTTGTTTTAAATGCTTCTGTGCAGCACCTTGGGATGTTTCATTGTGATTAAGGTGCTATACAAATGTAAATTGTTTACAGACAGTCATTTTATCATTCCATACAGAAGGAGTCTGTGCCCTCTCCTTGAAAGAGAGATTCAATTATTACCTCTCTGCTGCTATTCCCCATAGCCATGCAAATATCTCCTTTTCAATATATATCCACTTCCTTTGGAAAGTTACTATTGGATCTGCTTCCTACTTTCTCAGATACTGTAGTCCAGCTCACAACAAATCACTGCATCAAATTTCTCCCCATATCCTCCCTGGATTTTTTGCCAATTGTTCTAAATCTGTGTCATCTGGTTATTGACCCTCCTGCCTGTGGAAACAGTTTTTCCCTCGCTATTCTGTCAAAATCTTTCATGATTGTGAGCATCTATGTTAAATCTACACTCGCCATTCTCTGTTCCATTGAAAGCCATCCCAGTTTCTCTAACTGGTTAAAATTCAGGAATTAGGGCTTTGTCTGCTGTAGATCTCTGGAAATGTGAATTATTTGCACTCTGCCTCTGGAAATGAGAGAATAAGTATAAGAAACACTTGACAGTGAGATCTTTACAGGCGTTTACAGGAACAGTTAGTAATTGTGGATTGTTTCCCAGGAATTGTCTGATGTAATTGTCAGGATTTATTCTGTTACCAGTGATTGCATCACCATTTATAGAGATTGGGCTCTTGGAATCTAATCACATGGGTCTCTGAATGGGAATCAATACTTGTGGGGAATCCTCAGGAATGTTTCAATGTTTAGAGCAGCTACATGGCCACATATGACTATGTTGTCAATGGTTGTGTATTTTTTGGACTGATTCCAGATCATGTGTGCCCAATCTTTAGGGTCTGGGAGTGTGACAGCATTTTAAGGACTATGGAAATAGAATGATGTTTGATCCAGAAATGAGTAAAGAATATTCTCGGGGCTATACCACGTGTTTTGGTCTCACTGGCTGAGTTTAAAGTCCATCCTGTGAATTGGATAGAAATTCTCTGAAATTATAGAACAAATTATATCACAGAAATAATGGGAAACCTGTAAATAAATCTGCTCTCACTGCACCCAATGCTGTTACACTACATATTTCACCCAGTCTGTTCTTCCCTGGACTCTGGGGAGATTCACATTCCATTGTGCAATATCTGGCTAAATATAATTTATGATATTGCAATGTGTTGTGCAAAAGACATTAATTGAATCTTTTTGTTCAGTCACTGTAAGTAATGTCAGTCTCCTTGCCTCATAATTATGTCAATGGAGATTTCTCCTGCCTTACATAAGGGTCTTTGCTCAGTTACAGAGTCAGTAAGAGTTTGGTCTCCAGCAAAAACCAGGATCAATGTTCTGCAGAAATGGAAAGAATGAATCGGATTAGTTCACTGGAATATTATGTCAGTATGATGCTTTGTGATATACAGGAGATTTATTTTCCCACCCTTGCTTTTATTGGTGTCCCTGGTAAGTTTAATGCCCGCTTATTAATATTGTAACCCACCTTAACTCACTTCTTGACTCTCACTGCCTAAAGAGGGTGTTCGAATAAAAAAGTGATGGAGAAGGATTGCACGTCCATTGCAGAACCAGCCTGAGATTCATTGTATTGAGTTTAAGGAAAGGATAATCAGGTGGGTTTTATTCCCGGTGAAGGTTCTGTTCCCCCACCCCGATTATCATTGTGCACACTGGTCAAGAGCTGCTGAACTGATATGTGTAAACATGGCTTTAAGGATAATGTAAGGTCTGCTGGATAAAATTAACGATGCAGAGTTACAATTGGTGATAAATCATTCCAACTGAATTTAATTCTAATTGATTGTAAATGGAGTAATGTGTGAAGTAGATTCCTTTCTCATTTTATTGATTTATATTCCCTCGATTCAGTGGAAATCTATTCAGTTCTCACTCACAGGTAGAACGCACCAGATTAATATTGTCCCACTTCCATTCTGATAGGGTCTCAAACCCGAGGGAGCAGATCTCAGCATCAGTTACAGCATCAGCCCCTTGATAGTGACTGTTCATCAGAATAGCTTTGTAATATAAGTGTAAATTCTCCCATTGCATGAATTATTAGAGAGATAGATAGATAGATAGATAGATAGATAGATAGATAGATAGATAGATAGATAGATAGATAGATAGGTGGATGGATGGATGGATGGATGGATGAATAGATGGATGGATGGAAAGTGAGTGTGTTATGGTCAATTGAGGAGGAGTTGAAGGACCTCCCTCTTGTCCCTCCTCCTGTTTGACGACAAGAGGTTTTTTTCTTTCTGAAAGTGGATGTACTGGCCAATTCAGTAGGTGTGTGATTACTTACTTGCGATGTTCATAGCAAAACCAACCAGACAGGTTTTCCGACGTTTAGCTAAGTGTTATGACAGTGCTTCCATTTTTGCATGTTTTTTGAGGACATACTTAAAACTGAAATGATTTGATGGATGTGTTTTTTACAAGGATCACTGAGAGGTCTTGCTTGAAAACAACCTTTACTAGAAATCATGTGCCTTAAGCTTAATAAACAACAGAAACCTTGGTGACTTGGGGAAGATATTTACCGAGCAGTGACATGTCAAGATTGTCAGAACGTTCTGACTTGCTGTTTGTGGTTTCACTTCTGAGATATTGTTTAGGTTCAGTTGGTGTGTGGACTGTGTTTGAAGGAAGTTGGAGGTCAGCCTGCTGAGACATAAGACACCAGCTCATGTTTTTTTAACTCTTTGACAAACCTGCAAATCCAGAGTGGGATGACTGAAACCCCTGATGTCACATTTCCCCTGGAAAGTCGATCAGACTACTGCTTGGCATCTCCAGAATGAACTGCTCCAGAAAAGATCCCTGTCATCAATCTGCATATACTTGGACCAAAAAGGACAACTGATATCCTTCCATATCTTCTCTATTTTCTTCAAGAATTAGCAAGTATTTTGCAAAAGTATTCTTTTGTTTTTTTTTGATAAAGAGCTCTACCGAGAAAATCTCTACTTTTCAGTTAACCGATGTATGTGTTTGTGTGTGTGTGTGAGTGGCTAAGATAAAAAGGAACGTTTATATTTCAATCAGTGTGTTAATATTTTGCTTCATTTCTGGATCAGTCTTGTTTATAATAAATTGATAATTTTATTGGTTATTAAAGAAATCTGGTTGATGCAATTGATTCGGGGGGAAAGAGCAGAGTCTATGATTGACTGCATCGGTACCTGGGTAAACATATAAATATTTGTTGTGACCTGTGGAGAAGTGAAAGTGGAAAATACAGTGCATTCCTCCCACCCCGGTTGTAACATATAATTGGGGGCTCTGTGCTGGTTCAGCCAAAGCTGAAGAGATGAAATTCTAAGTGGCGTAATAATAACTGAAAAGAGGAAAATAGAAAAAAAAAGGTTTCTTGTGCATTAGAGTAAAGTTTACATTACCAGAATGGATTTGTCAGTTTCTATGACCTTTCTGGAGAAGGATGACTTTTATCCCTGAGTGTCAACGAGTCATTGAGTTATACAACCAAGGATAAGCTAATATCATTGGCAGCAACATTGGGATCAGTGTTGAAACCAGGAGCTAAGAAAGCAGACATAATTGAAGTAATAGCATTTGAAATTGAAAGAAGAAAAAGGCAAACCAGATGATAATTCAATTGAATTAGCTAAAATTCAGTTGCAGATGAAGCAGCTTGAACTTGAAAGTGGAAAGAGAGGAAAGGGTGAAAGAGAGAACATTTCAGAACAAAGAGAATTGGAAATGAAAAACATTGAGCTTGAAAATGAAAAAGAAATGAAGAAACTTGAATGAGAATTTCAAAAAGAAAGTGAAAGAGAAGGAATGGAAATCGAATGAAAAAAGCTGAAACTAAAACAAAAACCTGTCTTTGATTCCAGTGAAAGTTCTGAGGAGGAAGCTGAATCCAGCCGAGGATCCAGTGCAGAACATTTTAAATTTGTACAAGGCCTCCCAAAGTCTGAGGAAAGGGATGTAGACACATTTTTCATTTCTTTTGAAAAGAGAGCTAGACAGACGAAGTGGCCAAAGGAAAGCTGGGCACTGCTCATGCAAAGAAGGTTGATGGGCAGAGATCATGATGTTTCTGCTATGCTTTCTGAGAAGGCTTCTGCAGATTATAAGATGGCAAAAAAAGGCTAGTCTTCCTGCACATGAGATAGTCTCTGAAGCTCTGAAACCTCCGGAGACAGACTGGGCAGACTTATATAGAATGAGAGGGTAAAGCAAATCAATTTTGATTGTTTGATGTCGGCACTAAAGGTAAATGCCATGTATTAGAAATAATTCTCCTGGAAGAATTTTTAAAAATCACTTTCTCCATTAATAAGAAGCCATTTAGAGAACCAGAAGGTTTCAAAAGCCAGACAGGCAACTGAGATTGCTGATGATTACGAGCATGTTTACAAGTACAGACCCTTTGTCTGTCACCCCCACAAACACGAGAAGGATAGAAGATGGGAGGGTGAAAAGAAGGCAAATAGCCAGGGAAAATAAGGGATAGCTGGGAATGCCCCACGATCTCCTCATTAGGCCAGAAAGGAAGATATTGAGGATGGAAGTGCGGTCTGAAAGCCTAAGTGTTATCATTGCCACAAGGTGGGACACCTTTGTGCAGAATGCTGGAAGTTGTGGGGTCAACCCATAGAATCATAGAAAGTTGAAGGCACAGAAAGAGGCCACTTGGCCCATCATGTCTGTGCTAGCCGAAAAACAATGCACCTATTCTAATCCCACCTTCCAGCATTTGGTCCATAGTCCTGCTGTTTACGGCCCTTGAGGTGCATATCCAGACTCCTTCTGAATGAGATGAGGGTGTCTGCTTCAACTACCCTTTCAGGCAGTGACTTCTAGACCATCACCACCCTCTGGGTGAAAAATCTTTATCGCATCTCCCCTCTAATTTTTCTACCAATCACTTTAAATCTGTGCCCCCCTCATCACTGAGTTGTTGGGACACACAAGGCCAACTCAGAGAAAGGGTCCTGACTGAGAGTATGACAGAGCAAGCTGTAGCTCTGACTGCAGCTGTAAGGCCAAGTATAAAAACTGCTGTGAGTTGGGGGGGAATGTGAGCAAGATACTTGAGAGTTATAGGGAATTCTTGTCAAGAAGAAAAAATAACTCCTTATCCCTCAATTAACGCAGGTAAACCTATAGTTATATGTAGGGATACAGGAGCCACACAAACTCTTTGCTGGGAAAGGCATAACTTTTCACCAGAGAGCACACTGAATGCCAAGGTTTACATTGGCGGGGAGTATCTACCTGTACCTTTGTATCGGGTGCACCTGGAGTGTGACCTCATGTCTGGAACGGTAACTGTAGGAGTTGTCCATAGTTTGATGGTAGATGGGGTTGATCTACACCTGGGGAGTGATTCTGTCGGAGCGAAGGTAGTAACTTCTCCTGTAGTCATTGAAACACCAAGTGAAGTCAAAGAGACAGAACAGTTGCAGGACAAGGTTCCAGGAAGTTTTCCTCCATGTGTAGTGACAGGAGCAATGACTAAACAAGTTCAATTGTCGGAGGTAAAATTGGCACCACAGACAGACAGCCAAATATCTGAAACTTTCTTTGGGGATTTGAATAATCTGAAGGAAATGTTTAATAAATCTTCTCTGATCAAGGGTCAGCAAGCCGATCCAGAGTTAAATAAAATGACACAATCGGCTCAAATGGAAACTGAGGCAAAGGGAGTTCTGGAAGAGGATTAAATTAAAAACGGGATCCTGATGAGGAAGTGGAGACCTGCTGACAGACCTGCGGATGAAGCATGGCCTATGAAATTACTATGGTGGGACATGTGGGGATCCGGAAGATCCAATCACATCTATGGTAGCATTTTTATTGGCCAGGTCTTTCCAAGGATGTGGTGCAGTTTTATAAAATGTGCCAGATGTGCCAGATTGTGGGAAAACCACAACCTGCCATAAAACAGGCACCTCTAATTCTCATTTCAGTTTTGGGGGAACCATTATGTCGGGTGTTGGTAGACTGTGTAGGATGTTTACCGAAAACAAAAGTGGGACACCAAAATATACTCACAATCATACATATGGCTACTCAATTCCCTGAGGCCATTCCCTTGAGAACAATTTCTACGAAGGTAGTGGTTGAGAAGTTAACCAGTTCTTCACCAGATATGGATTACTGATTGAGATTCAGTTGGATCAAGGTTCCAATTTTATGTCAATAATTTTTCAGAAATATATGCATAATTTGGATATAACATAGAGTCCTCAGCAAACAACCCACAGACACAAGGGGCTTTAGAAATGTACGATCAGAACTTCAAAATGATGATCAGGGAATACCGTCAAGAATATCCTCATGATTGGGACAAAGGGCGAGAATTTCTTTTGTTTGCCACTAGGGATTCATCTAATGAGAGCCTTCAAAGCGGCTCAGGAACACCTGAAAGCTTCTCAAACAACCGTGAAGAAATGGGAAGACAAGCACGCCAAGACCCGAACATTTCATCCCGGGGATGAGGTATGAGATAGCTAACATATAAATGTGATGTGAGGTTTTCAAGCATTGTAATTAATAGCAAAACTATATTTCTTGTTAACTTGGGGTATCAGCTGCTGTCTAGTTAATTGGGGATTTTTTTTTTAGTTTAATTATTATAACAAGGGTCTCAAAACGTGAAATCTTGTTTTGTAATTCTTGAAATTGTTCTTGGAGTTCATATCTCATTCTTTTTATGTTCACAATCTCACTGAGGTCAGAACAACTTGTATTGGAATGAAGCGATGACCAATTTGCCAAGATGATCTGTGGTGGAGCCTCAAGTATTAACAATATTTATTGATGACTTAGATTAGATAATAATGAATCTGAGAGCCATATATCCATGAGTATAAAAATTGGCAAGTCATGCAGCAGCTGGACAGAACTTTAGTTCGGCCACACTTAGAATATTGCGTGCAATTCTGGTCGCCACACTGCCAGAAGGACGTGGAGGCTTTGGAGAGGGTACAGAAGAGGTTTACCAGGATGTTGCCTGGTCTGGAGGGCATTAGCTATGAGGAGAGTTTGGATAAACTCGGATTGTTTTCACTGGAACGACGGAGGTGGAGGGGCGATATGATAGAGGTTTACAAAGTTATAAGCGGCATGGACAGAGTGGATAGTCAGAAGCTTTTTCCCAGGGTGGAGGAGTCAGTTACTAGGGGACATAGGTTTAAGGTGAGAGGGGCAAAGTTTAGAGGGGATGTGCGAGACAAGTTCTTTACACAGAGGGTGGTGAGTGCCTGGAACTTGTTGCCGGGGGAGGTGGTGGAAGCAGGTACCATAGAGACGTTTAAGAGGCATCTTGACAAATACATGAATAGGATGGGAATAGAGGGATACGGACCCCGGAAGTGCAGAAGGTTTTAGTTTAGGCAGGCATCAAGATCGGCGCAGGCTTGGAGGGTCGAAAGGCCTGTTCCTGTGCTGTACTGTTCTTTGTTCTTTGTTCTTGTTTGTTTGCAGAAAACACAAAGGGCTGCATCTTAATTCACAAAAACAAACAGGTTGGGGTCATGCCAAAGATTAAATGCAAAGAATCTGAAACAGGAAACCAACTTACATCATATCTCATGGTCAGAGAACAGCAGCAGAAGCCGGGGGATTAAAAGCTCAGAATGTCCAAGGGTCACTGATCAGGAGCAAGACCTTGGTAATTGTCCCACCATATCCCAGTGTAACTGATTCCGATTGTAACTGAACCAGCTGAGAATTGATCTCTCTGGTTTTCATGGCACCAGTCAGTGTGTTTACTTTCAGTGCACCACGGGAGACCATTATTCTACCCATGGATCCACCATATTGATATTCCTGCTCCCATCCTGATGTATAATGTCCCTGTTTTTCCTCTTCCTTACAGTCAACTTAGTGACGATTGTGATCCTGTCTCGAGGAATGTGTGGTCTCTCCAAATGTGTCACTCGTTACTTGGTGGCCATGGCAGTGACGGATCTACTGGTCATTATCTTCGATCTGATACTGAGGCAAATTCCCATTAGTTATCACAGAATGTTTCGATTTCTGTTTGATATTCCAGTGTGTAATATCCACGCTGTCCTACTTTATGCAGCAACGGACTGTTCTGTCTGGTTCACCGTCGCTTTCACCTTTGATCGATTTGTGGCCATTTGCTGCCAGAAACTGAAAACTAAATATTGCACTGAGAAATCAGCAGCTGTGATTATTGGAACAATGTCTGTGTTGTTCTATGTGAAGAATATTTTCTGGTACTTTATGCTTTCAAGCAGCTATATGGGTATACGAGCCCCCTGGTTCTGCATTCTTCCCTGGAGTGTTCTGTTTTCACCAGTATGGGCAGCAATTGAATTGCTACATTATATTTTCACCCCGTGTGTACCATTTATTCTGATTCTGATGCTCAATGTTTTAACTGTCAGACACATTCTAGGGACCATCAGAATTCGCAAGAGACTTCGGGACCGGGTCAGTGGGGAGAGTCACAGTGATCCAGAGACAATGAACAGAAGAAAATCAATCACCACTTTTTATGATATCAGGGAATTTTATCCTTCTATGGGTTCTGTTCCTGGTGTCTACGATTCATTCTAGAATTGTTCTGCTGGGCCTGACTGATCCTGAAGGTCCGTCACACATTGTAGAATGGCTTGGGTTTATGCTTCAGCTCCTGAGTTGCTGCACAAACACTTTTATTTACGCCGTGACCCAGAGTAAATTTAGAGAGGAACTGAGGAATGGGGTGAAATATCCCTTCACTTTACTTTCTAAGATTATAAAATAATGAGGAAAATGAAAGAATCTCACAGATAAACCACATGTGAACCCAGCCTCTCTCCACTCAGTCTCTGTAATCATGTTGTTTTGAAGCCAAACAGATTGATTTGATTGAGTTTACATTTAATGTAAGGCACCTTTAGTGTACATAGAGCAGAAAATCCTTTACATAATCAAACTGTAGTATACTGAATTAAACTGGCTGATTGCATGTAACAGCAGAAGATTTGTGTAGTGTCTCTCTGCTGCCCTCTCTGTTGAAAGGTGCAATTAAAGTGTGTTCAATATGTTTGCTCCCAGTTTAGACCTCATGTTCGTTTATCTGCAGCACAGAAATATGACGATGAAGGGATGGGACTGATTTTTTTTTACATCTCATTTGAGAGAATACAGTCTGAGAACATTCTGAAACATGTTTTGGAAATCCCAAAGTCGATTCTGAGGAAGTTTGAGCAATTTGAAAGATTGCTTCATCGGCCTGTAATTCATGTTCGGCTGGAACTCATTGAGTGCATAATTTTAAAAATATGGCACTGAAGACGTATTTTGGGACAATGGGGGAATTCAACCCTAACAATGAGGACTGGTGGAATTATGAACGAAGGTTATTCATTTGGAACAAAATCGGAGATTAGGATAAAGTGAATGTTTTGCTCACCATGAAAGTGCCAGATCTTTTCGAGGTGGTGTTTAACCAATGCTGCTCACGAGACCTCAGTACTTTAGACTAATCTGAAATAAGTGAGATTCTGGACTCAGATTACATATTAAGAATGAAATTGCACCCTGAGTTGCATTTTGTGAAAGGAAGTCGTCGCCAAATGATTCTGTTGCAGATTATATTATTGCATTAGAATTAGAACATTACAGCGCAGTACAGGCCCTTCAGCCCTCGATGTTGCGCCGACCTGTGAAACCATCTGACCTACACTATTCCATTTTCATCCATATGTCTATCCAATGACCACTTAAATGCCCTTAAAGTTGGCGAGTCTACTACTGTTGCAGGCAGGGCGTTCCACGCCCCTACTACTCTCTGAGTAAAGAAACTACCTCTGACATCTGTCCTATATCTATCACCCCTCAACTTAAAGCTATGTCCCCTCGTGTTTGCCATCACCATCCGAGGAAAAAGACTCTCACTATCCACCCTATCTAACCCTCTGATTATCTTATATGTCTCTATTAAGTCACCTCTCCTCCTCCTTCTCTCCAACGAAAACAACCTCAAGTCCCTCAGCCTTTCCTCGTAAGACCTTCCCTCCATACCAGGCAACATCCTAGTAAATCTCCTCTGCACCCTTTCCATAGCTTCCACATCCTTCCTATAATGCGGTGACCAGAACTGCACGCAATACTCCAGGTGCGGTCTCACCAGAGTTTTGTGCAGCTGCAGCATGACCTCGTGGCTCCGAAACTCGATCCCCCTACTAATAAAAGCTAACACACCATATACCTTCTTAACAGCCCTATTAACCTGGGTAGCAACCTTCAGGGATTTATGTACCTGGACACCAAGATCTCTCTGTTCATCTACACTACCAAGAATCTTCCCATTAGCCCAGTACTCTGCATTCCTGTTACTCCTTCCAAAGTGAATCACCTCGCACCTTTCCGCATTAAACTCCATTTGCCATCTCTCAGCCCAGTTCTGCAGCCTATCTATGTCCCTCTGTACCCTACAACATCCTTCGGCACTATCCAAAACTCCACCGACCTTAGTGTCATCCCCAAATTTACTAACCCACCCTTCTGCACCCTCTTCCAGGTCATTTATAAAGATGACAAACAGCAGTGGCCCCAAAACAGATCCTTGCGGTACACCACTAGTAACTAAACTCCAGGATGAACATTTGCCATCAACCACCACCCTCTGTCTTCTTTCAGCTAGCCAATTTCTGATCCAAAGCTCTAAATCACCTTCAACCCCATACTTCCGTATTTTCTGCAATAGCCTACCATGGAGAACCTGATCAAACACCTTACTGAAATCCATATACACCACATCCACTGCTTTACCCTCATCCACCTGTTTGGTCACCTTCTCGAAAAACTCAATAAGGTTTGTGTTGAGTTAAAGAAATGGTTGCATCATTGTGGTTATGGTGCCAACCATATGGTTATGGTTATGGAGGTCTGAAGAAAAACAAAATCCACTCTCAAGTTTTGAGTAAAGCCAATAAGCTGGCAGAGAAGGAGGCCTGCGATGAGGCCACAGTCATGGAAATGGCAGGTGGTGATAGTTGCAGATTGCAACAAAGTTCTTTTCTTGAGCTGGCAGAGGAAGTCCACTGGATTTCAGCCGGAACCAGGCAGCCAGGTTTGCAGACTCAGAATCAGAAATTTAGATGCTATCATTGCCATGGTAACCGCCAACAATCCAAATGTTCCCATTTCCACTCAAAATGCTATGCCTGTGGAAACGTCAGTCATTTCCAGACTGCATGTATGAGTAGAGGAAACAGTAATGCTCCAGATCACAACAATGCATCAGGTCGAGGTCATGGTAGACTTAAAGCTAGTCAGGAGCCTGGAAATTCTCAAATGTGCAAATGATAGATATGGACACATAGTGTGATGTTATTGAACAGGAAGATCAAGAGTTGATCAAGAGCGATCAGAAATGGTGTTACAAAGTTCCATAAATACCCCTTTGGGAGGAAGTTCACTTTCTTAACTGGCCACCAAGTCCTTATGATCATATTTGCTTTAAAGAAGGGAGCACCATCTCTAGTGGTAGCACAGCTTGATGGGCATTGATTTTGAGGGCCAATCAGTACGATTTTAAATATCTTAAGTCAGCAGATCATGCAAATATGGGCATTCTTTCGAGATTTCCCTTGAAGACTGATTCATTTTTAGCAAGGGGACAAATGTTGAGTTTATGCCCAATACCACAAGTGCCAAATCTACTGAGGTTTTGAGAAGTTGTTTTGCAATTTATGGATTGACAGAGATGTTGTTGTGAGATAATGGTCCACTGTTTATGTCAGAACAGTTTGAAATATTTCTGAGTAAGAATGGAGTCCAACACAATCTAATACCACCATTTCACCCAGCATTGAATGGTGCTGCAGAAAGAAGTGTACAAATGGTGCAGAGTTCTTTGCAGAAGTATTTGCCAGGTGACAAGCTAGGCAGTAATTTCCATGTTTGCCTTCGACACAGGCTAGACAATTTTCTGTTCTCTTACAGAATAACCCCACAGTCGACAACAGGTGTTCACCTTACAAGTTAGAGGATAAAATGTTCCGAGGACAAGATTTAGTTTGCTTAAGCCAGACGTCAATAGCAATGTAAGAGAAAAGCAAGACAGAGGTGAGAAGGAGAAGTGTGCATTTGAATTTGCTGTAAAAACACTGGGAGCATTCAAATATCTCGTGGAGATCGGAGAGAGACTGTGTCAGAGTCATGTCGATCATTTGCTTGAAAGAGGAATGTGGCAAAGGGAGAGCATGAGAAACCTCCCAAAGTCCAAATTCCTCGAGTCACAAGTGAAAATCAGGAGGAAAGTGAATGTCACACCAAAACTGAAAGTTTTCCGGTATCACAGAGCCCACCACTAGAACAAAGTGAGTCAAGGTCTTTGATTAAAACTAATAATCAATTTCACAGTTCAAACCATTAACTGGAGTTGGTCGTCAAAGTCAAGGTTCAGAGTCGACACCGTCTGAGATGTTGGCAGAGCAGAGTCAAGTGAATGAAAATGGAAGAAGATACCCAGACAGAAAGAGAAAGAAGCCAGATAGGTTCATTGAAAGTATGTAGGAAGGAAGAAGAAATACGTTGTTCTTTTCATTACTTCTTGTCAGTGATGATATTTGTGTTAAAGACATACTGGTGTTAATGTAAAAAAATGTTTAAGCGGGGAGAGAGTGTAAACTGAATGAAACTGGCTGACTGTTTGTAATAGTAGAGCATTTGTATACTGCCTCTCTGCTGCCCTCTCTGTTGAAAGGTGTAAATAAAGTGTGTTCAACATGGCTGCTCCCAGTGAAGACCTCATGTTCGTTTTACTCTCTAAAACACATATATTTAGAATAAAATTAAACTAATCTGGAACATCTCCTGTGAGCACTTCCCCTGTCTCTGTTTTATTGGATAAGTCTACAGCTTCCCACTTTATCTCTCTCTGCATCCTCCACAGTGGTCATTGAGGCACTCGGTGATCACTCATTACAAGCATCAATCCCAATTGCCCCATCCTATCTTTCACTGAATCTCCGCACCCACTGAGGGCTAATCTTCCAACATCTTTCTCATCAAACTCACCCCTCCCACTGCTGACACTATGGACTCAGCCAGTGGATCAGCTCTCACCATCCCTCTCCACATCTCCCACCAGAATGTCCATTCAAGGCCCTTTCCATTCATGAAGTTATTGTGGATGATTGCAGTGACATCATGGCCTCAATGGAAACCTGGCTGAGGGGTGATAAAACATTCCCCCTAAATGAAGCCTCCCCACCTGTCTATACCTTCCACCACAATACCCATTGAGATTGATATAGTGGCAGTGTGGCACTTATCACCAGATCACACCTTGGCCTGACCCCCTACTCCTCTGGCACTTTCTCCTCCTTTCAGCATCTCCCGCTGCTCCACCCTCTCACCACTCAATCAAAATCCTCGTTCTCTACAGTCCTCCCAAGTACGATGAAAATATTCTCACTGAGATATCTTCATTGCTTTGCTCCCTCAGCCTCTGCACTGAATGACATCTCAGCCTTGGTGATTTCAATCTCCATCTCAACTCATCATTCCCTCCCTCCTCTGAGTTCATTACCCTCCAATCTTCCCTAAATCTCTCCCTCAATGTAAACTTCCCAACTCATCTTCACATTTGCAACCTTGACCATGTCATCTCACGCGGTCGTGCTTCAATCACAGGTAAGGCCATCTCTGATCACTTCCTTGTCTCACTCTCCACCCATATCCCCCTCCCACGCCCCAACCCTACCTCCTTCTGTATCTACCCTGGAAAAAAGACCATCCCCCAATTCACTTACAACTGCACTTTAAAAATCCCAACTGTCTAGCCTTTGACCCTCCATTTTCCACAACATTTCCGTAGTTACTGATTTGCTCGACTGAACCCTCACATCAATCTTTGATGACCTCGCTCCAAATAAATCCATTCCTCTCTCTCACTCTGGTCATTTCCCCTGGTACGGCCCTCATCTCAGCTCCCATAATTCCAAGGGATGCAGAATTGAAAGGATATGACAGACAACTTGTTTAGCAACACGGCCAGGTCACATAAAGCTCTATTGGGTCCTGTTCTCATCTGCTGAAACTGTTCACTATTCCTGGATCATCCTGCAATGAGAAGATAACCCCGACTTCTTTTCTTTACTTCATTTAAACTTCACTCCCCTGTCTCCTCCACCCTCCCCTCTAACAATAAGGGCTGAATTTTACCTGCTCTCCGCCATTCCCGACGGCGACCTTGAAAAAAGGTGCACATCACACGTGACCTCTCTGCGCTGAGCCCCCGCGATATTATACCCGGGGCTGATTTAAATGGAGGAGGTGGAACAGCTGCCCCTGCTGATATCGAGGGGGTGGCCACTGTATCCCAGCAACGGCGTCCGGTACCACCGCACAATTGCCGGTGCCATTTTTAAAGGGCTTCGAGCCCTTCACCAGCAGTTTTAAAAGGAACAAAAGTTCAAAATTAAATTTACACATTTAATCACATTTTCACTCCCCTCACCTACATTCCCCATGGAAGAATCGATTTATTAAATAACCATTCCCCCTGAAAAACTTTGATGCAGACTCCAGCCTTTCCCCCCGACCTTCATTAACTTTAAACCTTAACCCCTTCCCACCATCACCCCACCAATCAAAAGACTGTTCCCACAGCTTCCCCGTCTCCCACCCTGAGAATTACACTCCTCACCCCACCCCACCAGTGTCTCGCCTCAGTTTCCCAAATGGGGATCCGAAGGCATGGGACATTTGGCCACAGTCCGGAATGCTGGCGTGTGACGGCCGCCCGGTCCCGGTAGGTTTATTTACATTTATTGAATACATTTTGTAATGCAAGTGAAGGCCTCGCCCCTTGGCAGCGGGGGGAGGGGTGGGTGCACCGAGGCCTCGCTGCCGCCGGTAAAATGCGACAGGGCCTTCTCAACATTGTGGGTCGCAGCGGGCCTCTCCCGCAAGTATTTTATGGGCTCCCCCACCACAACCCATGATGTCGAGGGGCTGGTAAAATTGAGCCCGAAGTGTGAGGAGATGAGAGAATTCTTTGTCACGAAGATGAGACCATCTGATCTGCTGCCTCTCCACTGTTGTCCAGCTGGTTGGGACTGCACTCGCCTGGTTCCATTCTTATCTATCTCATCGTTGCCAGAGAATCACTTGTAATGGTTTCTTTTCCCATTCCCACATCGTTACCTATTGTATCCTCTGAGGATCTATCCTTGTCTCCCTCCTATTTCTCATCTGCATGCTGCCCCTCAATGACATCATCTGAAAGCACGTCATTAATTTTCACAGGTAGCAGGGATAAACCAGGTAATTACAGGCGGGTGAGTCTAACATCAGTGGTAGGAAAAGTATTGGAAAAAAATCTGAGGGACAGGATTAAACTCCACTTGGAGAGGCAGGGATTAATCAGGGATAGTCAGCATGGCTTTATCAGGGGGTGATCATTTCGAACAAACTTGACTGAATTTTTCGAGGAGGTGACTAGATGTGTAGATGAGGGTAAAGAAGTTGAGTAGGTCTGCATGGACTTCAGTAAAGCTTTGGATAAGGTCCCACATGGGAGATTAGTTAAGAAGGTGAGAGCCCATCGGATCCAGAGCAATTTGGCAAATTGGATCCAAAATTGGCTTAGTGGCAGGCGGCAGAGAGTGATGGTTGAGGGTTGTTTTTGCGAGTGAAGCCTGTGACTAGTGGTGTACCACAGAGATCAGTGTTTGTTGTGTACATTAATGATTTAGACGTGAATATAAGAAGTATGACCAGTAAATTCACAGGTGACATGTAAAGAGTGAGGAGCCTTAGACGACAGGACGATACAGATGGGCTGGTAAGATGGGCGGAGCAGTGGCAAATGGAATTTAATCCTGAGAAGTGTGAGGTGATGCATTCTGGGAGGACTAACAAGGCAAGAGAATATACAATGGATGGTAGGACCCTCAGAAGTACAGAGGGTCAGAGGGACCGTAGTGTACATGTCCATAGAACACTGAAGGCAGCAGCACAGGCAGATAAGGTGGTTAGGAAGGCATATGGGATAGTTGCCTTTATTAGCCGAGGCATAGAATATAAGAGCAGGGAGGTTATGATGAAGCTGTAGAAAACTCTAGCTCGGCCACTGCTGAAGTACTGTGCACAGTTCTGGTTACCACACTATCGGAAGGATGTGATTGTACTGGAGAGGGTGCAGATAAGATTCACCAGGCTGTTGCCTGAGCTGGAGAATTTCAGCTATGAAGAGAGACTGGATAGGCTAGGGTTGTTTTCCTTTAAGCAGAGAAGGCAGAGGGGGGACCTGATTGAGTTATACAAAATTATGAGGGGCATTGATTGGTTAGAGTGGAAGAAACTATTTTCCCTTAGCGAAGGGGTCAATACCAGGGGGCATAGATTTAAGGTAAGGGGCAGGAGGTTCAGAGGGGATTTGACGAAAAAAACTTTCACCCAGAGGATGGTTAGAATCTGGAACACACTGCTTGAAGTGTGGTAGAGACAGGAACCCTCACAACATTTAAGAAATATTCAGATGAGCACTTGAAATGCCACAGCATACAAGGCTACGGGCCAAGTGCTGAAAATGGAATTAAAATAGATAGGCTTGATGGCCGGCACAGACATGATGGACCGAAGAGCCTGTTTCTGAGCTGTATAACTCTATGACTCTATGACATGTACACTGACGCCACCCAGCTCTACCTTCCCACCACCTCTCTCGACTCCTCCACTGTCTCCATATTGTCAGACTGCTTGACTGACATCCATTGTTGGATGAGCAGAAATTTCCTCCAATTAAGCACTGGGAAGATTGTCTTCACTTCCCTGCTCCTGAGTCCATTCCCCCAGTAAGCACCGCAGCCTCACAGCTCCAGCGACCCGGGTTCAATTCTGGGTACTGCTTGTGTGGAGTTTGCACGTTCTCCCTGTGTCTGCGTGGGTTTTCGCCGGGTGCTCTGGTTTCCTCCCACAGCCAAAGACATGCAGGTCGATAGGTAAATTGGCCATTGTAAATTGCCCCAAGTATCGGTAGGTGGTAGGGGAATATAGGGACAGGTGGGGATGTGGTAGGAATGTGGGATGAGTGTAGGATGAATATAAATGGGTGGTTGATGGTCGGCACAGACTCAGTGGGCCAAAGGGCCTGTTTCAGTGCTGTATCTCTAAATAAAATAAATAAATAGTTATTCTCCCTGGCAACCTTCTGAGACTAATCCAAACTGTTCACAACCTCGGTATCATATTTGACCCCAAGTGAGTTTCTGACCTCAGATCTTCAACATTCCTAACACCACCTATTTCCACCTCCATCACATCATCTGACTTTGCCCCTGACCCAGCTCAGCTGCGACTGAAATCCTCATTCATGTCTTTAGTAACTCGAGGCTTGACTATTCCAACACACTCGCATTGGTCTCCCACATTCTTCCCTTTATAAAATTGAGGTCATCCAAAACGATGCTGCCTATTTCATTACTCACATAACAATAGCATAAAGTTACATTACTGGTGGCACTGACTCTGTACAAGTTTATGGGCATTTTTGAGCCAGAGACAGACTGTCAGCTATTTTTCACCAGTTGGTGACAGGTGGAGTTAATAGTCACAGTAACCAAGGTATGAATTATATCCCCCAGTCTGGAAAGGGCAAAGTCCCAGTCCCTGGCATCAGGAACCAAATCACACTTAATGACTGTCTTCAATATGGCAGTTATGTAACACAACAACATAGTCACACAGTAACTGGTTATGGAAGGAGACAACCTTCAATATATCTAGTCCACACATCCACAGAATTCTGTTGCTACATTTCCAATCGCCTCAAATCCCATTTGCTCACAAGCAACTGTTTAGTTCCTTATTGAAACATATTGATTTTTCTTGTTATTCCAGTCATGTCTGCAATCTGTTTCAAGAACTTAATAAACTTTTGTTACAACAAATCCTCCTGCATTTCCTATTTTATTTGTAAGAATGGTCCTTTATCCTTAAATTCTGGACATGACAGTAAAAGCTGAAGAATCTGATAGACTGCTGCTCACAAAACTATTTATTGCTGATTCATTATGGCATGACAAGTCTTATTGTGAAAAAGACACCCAGAAATGAGGTATTTCCTACTAAACAACAGATGGAAACTTGTTTCTCATCCTCTCCTGTTGTTTCACATCCTGTCTCAAGACTGCCCTGGTGATCCCGTTCCACAATGTGGCCACATAAAGAAATAAGGAAACACGAATCACACATTCTACAGTTTTGGCAAAAATGTTCAACAGCATCAGCTAAATTGTGCCCTGACACATTAAACTGTAAAGCATCCTGACAATGAACAACATTAACCTTTTCATTATTTCTAGTTGCAGTACAAATCTACAAGCTGTCTATAAGTGAAAAGAAACCAACACGTTTCTTCATATCAGATTAAAACAAATCCAAATCCCACTTATGTATTTATATAAAACTAGGGGATCTTACAGTCCCACCCTGAGGATGAAGAAATCACTGAGTGATTTCTTATTTATGATTCAACAACCCAAACATTTAACTGTTCAGCTTAGACTTTTCAACTTCTCACTCACACTTTAAAATAATCCTTTAATTTGCCTTGATCATAATATTGATTTTCTATATCTAATATGTTCCATGTAGCCCCATCATCAGCTCCTCCTGCCATCCAATCCATCATGGGCCCTTTCTGGCAAAAGTGTGAGACAATATTATACTTTGTCTCCATCTCTCTCTCTGCCTCCCAATACATCCCAGCGGTATATTTATAGAACCAATCCTGTCCTTATTCAAGCATTACTTAAACCCAGTCAACATAATCATTATCACATCGCCCCTGAGGAAATGCCATACTTGTGAAATCAGTGGAACCGGTACAGTTTCATAACGTATATTCGTGTACACCACTTGATGTCCTGGGTTTGAGTGTCTTGTGTTTGACAACCTTGTTATTGACACACGGGCCCATCCTGGGTGAAAAAGCATCATGGGTTTGCGGAGCCTGATTGCAGACGTTTTATTGCCGCACACTCAAGCTTCCCATCATGTTGTTTGAGAACATAAGGAAATGGTTTTGTATAACATTTAGTACAGTAACATATGTACTGTAACTGATTTGTTCATCCTTCTTAACCCCCATACCACTAGTATTTATTGAAACGTCTAATGTAAAGTAGCCATCATCTTTAGCCATAGAGTCATAGAGTTATACAGCACAGAAACAGCCCCTTCGGCTCATCGAGTCTGTGCTGGCCATCAAGCACCTATCCATTCTAATCCCATTTTCCAGCCCTTGGCAGGTAGCCTTGTACGCTATGGCATTTCAAGTGCTCATCTAAATACTTCGTAAATGTTGTGAGGGTTCCTGCCTTGACCACACTTCAGGCAGTGTGTTCCAGGTTCCAACCACCCTCTGGATGAAGACATTTTTCCTCAAGTCCCCTCTAAACCTCCTGCCCCTTACCTTAAATCTATGCCCCCAGGTTATTGACCTCTCCGCTAAGGGAAAAAGTTTCTTCCTATCTATCCTATCAATGCCCCACATAATTTTGTATACGTCAATCAAGTCCTCCCTCAGCCTTCTCTCTGCTCTAAGGAAAACAATCCTAGCCTATCCAGTCTCTCTTCATAGCTGAAATGCTCCAGCCCAGGCAACATCCTGATGAATCTCCTCTGCACCCTCTCCAGTGCAATCACATCCTTCCTTTAGTGTGGTGCCCGGAACTGTACACAGTACTCCAGCTGTGGCCTAACTAGTGTTTTATACAGCTCCATCATAACCTCCTTTCTCTTATATTCTATGCTTCAGCTAATAAAGGCAAGTACCCCGTATGCCTTCCTAACCACCTTATCTATCTTTGCTGCTGCCTTCAGTGATCTATGGACAAGTACACCAAGGTCTCTCTGACCCTTTGTACTTCCTAGGGTCCTACCATCCATTTTATATTCCCTTGCCTTGTTAGTCCTCCCATATTCCACTGAAGAGCTCAGGCCAAACCAGGACTTGGCATATTATTTGTCAACCATGTATTGGCAGTTGTATTCTGCATTCTTGGACCAATGGTGAAGTATTTTATACAATCACAAATTGATTTATGACTCCATAAGCAGAGATGTGATACCTTGCCTGAACTCATATTAGTCCAAAGAGTACACACAGAATCAATAACTGTAGTGTCATCATTGTGAAGTCTTTGGGCTGGAATCTATGAACCCAATGACGCTCTCGATAGTGAGCTCAAAAAATGGCGGCCCGCCCAACCAATCACATGGAGGGGGGGGTGGGTGCTGTCCGTCCCCGGCAATGGCGTCAGCTGTCTGTGCGCAGGCGCTGGTGTCGTTTTTAAAGGGCCGTCAGCCCTGCCGGCAGATTTAAATATTGAAAGAAATATTGGAAGAAACACTTCTTCCTGCAAAGGAATTCCAGAATGCTGGAACAGGTTCTCCTGTTTCTACGTTCCTCTTTCCACAGCTGGGTTCACCTTATGCACAATTGAAACTCATCCTAGCCTTTTTGGTGCAAACACATGATCCTTTTTTCCATAGCGTAACACCAAGAGATTGTCACCAGCTTCATATTTAAAAGGTATCATCCTTTTATCGATGTAATTCTTAATCTGATTTTTTGATTTGCCAGTTTGATGGGCCACATATTGATTAGTGACTTGGTCATCGTCAATCATAATAACCAATCATGTGTCCAAAACACTCCCGGAATCAATGGTGTTTCTGGTGGCAGCAAAGAGATGTCCTGGGTTACACATTAGTCACCCATCATTGTTTGGTAAGGTGGCATCCTGCAGTGCAGTGTGGGATAGAACATATAGCCATTAAGCACATTGGCAGCAGAGTTGCCCATTTGTTTCAGCTTTAATTTTTTTTCTTGTTTATGCTTTCAGACGGCAACTGTTCATTATTCTGTCATTGACGCCTCCTCTAGATGCATCTTTTATTTCTTTACTTGTCCCATTACCACTCCCTTTGGCTCTGCACCATCAACTCTTTTGTCACTTAACGTCTTCTATCTTCTGCCCTATCACAGACCTTCCCTTTTGTTCTTTTTCTACCCTCCCACATTTGACCTCCTTAAAACCTATTACATTTCTAACTTTCACCAGTTCTGATGGAGGGTCACCGACCTGAAACGTTAACTCTGTTTCTCCCCTCTCAGATGCTGCCAGACGTGCTGCGTATTTCCAGCATTTTCTGTTTTTATTTCAGATTTCCAGCATCCGCAGTATTTTGTTCGTGTTTTGTTGTTGTTGCCCACTCAACTGCACAAAATTGTTAAGCCTAATTTTCAAAGTCCTATTTCCCCTTTCGAACACCCTGATGACTGAGGCTGATGCGATAACATGCAATTTTTGTGTAATTCCCATTGCTTCCTGTAATGCTGTAAAGAAAATCCCTGCGAATTGTGAACCTTTATCAACATCCACTTGTATTACTAATCCCCACCTCCAGATCACCTCACTCAGTAGTAAGTGTGCTGCAGTGAGCCGTGTATTAGTTATTATGGGAATGTCTCGATCCACTGAGTGAAATTGTCTATAATTACTATGCAGGTTCAAGATGGCTCCTGGGCTGGAAGCTCCCTTGCTGTTCAACTCTATCCATGGCCATCTGCTCCCATCACTAACGTTTTCTCCCCCAATCTACCCTCTTAAACTGTTTCAACTCCCCTGGCTCTTTAAATCAGTTCATTTTAGCCTAACTAAAAGCTAACAGTTAGTTTAGTTTCTGTTACCTGGGCCCACTGCCCTCCCCCAGCCACACCTGCTCTTTGTTTTCTCAATGAAATTGATCCGGATGAAACTGACGAGCACAGCTGTCGATACTTTAATCTCCGATCCTGATGTCTTCACTGTCCAGAGTGTCTGCGGCCACGGCGTGCGGTAAGTCCATTGAGGTGAAGAAGGAGCAGCGGGACCCGATAGAAGTCCTGAGAAAAGGTGCCCCAAACACCCAAAAAATCCACGAGCGGCCCCCCGGCCGCAACTTCAAAGCGCCCGCGGGAGATGGCTCGGAGAGAATCTGCAGCGCACTGTCGGCAATGCTGCATGCCTTTATTTAAACTACGGCAAAAAAACCCTTAGCAAATGTAATCACCTCTAAGTCTGCCAAATGATGCTTCACCTCCCGAAGGACGTGGATGAGCTTTCCGGACGTTGATGGTGGGCACTGAGGAAATGGCTTAATACCTGCACCAGCTTCCCCCGCCCCCCACCCCCCTTTACCCCCCTTCCACCCCCCCACCCCCGTCCCCTTCCCTGCTCCACCCTCTCAGCTCACTCCCTCACAACCCCGTCCCAGCCCGCCCCCCCCCTGCACCATCTTCACCCCGCACCCCCTTCCCCTGCACCCCCCCCACCCCCTCCTTCTACCCCTCCCCCTTGCATCCCCTCCTCCCACCGGCACCATCCTACACCTGTGTAGGGGCCCCAACAACCCCACTGCCTTGTGGGCGTCTCGGGAGAGACCAAGGCTAAGGGAGTAAACCCTAACAGAAAATCCGGAGCGGAACCCCGTAGGCGGTCATGTGTCACCTTTGGCATGTTTCCGGCAGTTCCTGCAGCCATACTGGTGCCAAACGTCGTGTCCTGCACTCCTTTGGACCCCACCAGAAAGGCCGAGAGGGGGGTTTTGACGACTGGGCAACTCTCAACTTCCATAAATTTGCGCAGGCATGTGCCATGGAGATGTCACTCCATAGTCGCCTCACAGCGACTAAAACAACACGGAAGGCAGCAATTACGGGTTATAAGTCCAGATAAATTGGCGTAGAAACTGGGCGCCACGGGTTGCCTTTGTCAGTGGGAGAGGTCATTGCACCTCACTGGACAGCAACCGCCCGCCTCAAACCGGGCAGCCCCCGGTCAATAAGGTTCTGTCCCGCCACAGTCTGCCTGCTTCAATGGGTGCTTGGAGCTCAGGGTCATTGCCCGAAAGGTGGACTGATACACCGCACCAAACAACATGAAAAAAGGAAAGAAGGTACCAGCCCTTCGCTTTGCAAGCTGGAACGTCAGAACTATGTGTCGGAAGACCTTACACAAATCAACGATTCTCGGAAGACCGCCATCATTAACAACGAGCTCAGTAGATTCAATGTGGACATTGCAGCACTTCAGGAGACTCGCCTCCCCGCGAGTGGATCTCTAGCAGAGCAAGACTACACCTTCTTCTGGCAGGGCAGGGATCCTGAAGAACCAAGACAGCATGGAGTGGGCTTCGCCATCAGAAACTCCTTGCTCAGCATGAGAGAGCCTCCCTCAAATGGCTCGGAACGCATACTGTCCATCCGACTGCTCACCACCTCTGGTCCAGTACACCTACTCAGTATCTATGCTCCAACACTCTGCTCCCCACTTAAGCTAAAGACCAGTTCTATGAACAACTCTATAACATCATTAGCAGCATCCCCAACACCGAACACCTATTCCTGCTGGGGGACTTTAATGCCAGGGTTGGGGCCGACCATGACTCATGGCCCTCCTGCCTTGGGTGCTATGGCGTTGGAAGGATGAATGAGAACGGGCAGAGACTGCTTGAGTTGTGTACCTATCATAACCTCTGCATCACCAACTCGTTCTTTCACACTAAACCCTGTCACCAGGTTTCATGGAGGCACCCAAGATCGCGTCGTTGGCACCAGCTAGACCTCATCGTCACAAGGCGAGCCTCCTTAAACAGTGTTCAAATCACACACAGCTTCCACAGTGCGGACTGCGACACCGACCACTCCCTGGTGTGCAGCAAGGTTAGACTCAGACCAAAGAAGTTACATAATTCCAAGCAGAAGGGCCACCCGCGCATCAACAGGAGCAGAATTTCTCACCCACAGCTGTTACAAAAATTTCTAAATTCACTTGTAACAGCCCTTCAAAACACTCCCACAGGGGATGCTGAGACCAAGTGGGCCCACTTCAGAGACGCCATCTATGAGTCAGCTTTGACCACCTACGGCAAAAGTGCGAAGAGAAATGCAGACTGCTTTCAATCTCATAATGAAGAGCTGGAACCTGTCATAGCAGCTAAGTGCATTGCACTGTTAAACTACAAGAAAGCCCCCAGCGATTTAACATCCGCAGCACTTAAAGCAGCCAGAAGTACTGCACAAAGAACAGCTAGGCGTTGCGCAAACGACTACTGGCAACACCTATGCAGTCATATTCAGCTGGCCTGAGACACCGGAAACATCAGAGGAATGTATGATGGCATTAAGAGAGCTCTTGGGCCAACCATCAAGAAGATCGCCCCCCTCAAATCTAAATCGGGGGACATAATCACTGACCAACGCAAACAGATGGACCGCTGGGTTGAGCACTACCGAGAACTGTACTCCAGGGAGAATGCTGTCACTGAGACTGCCCTCAATGCAGCCCAGCCTCTACCAGTCATGGATGAGCTGGACATACAGCCAACCAAATCGGAACTCAGTGATGCCATTGATTCTCTAGCCAGCGGAAAAGCCCCTGGGAAGGACAGCATTACCCCTGAAATAATCAAGAGTGCCAAGCCTGCTATACTCTCAGCACTACATGAACTGCTTTGCCTGTGCTGGGACGAGGGAGCAGTACCCCAGGACATGCGCGATGCCAACATCATCACCCTCTATAAAAACAAAGGTGACCGCGGTGACTGCAACAACTACTGTGGAATCTCCCTGCTCAGCATAGTGGGGAAAGTCTTTGCTCGAGTCGCTCTGAACAGGCTCCAGAAGCTGGCCGAGCGCGTCTACCCTGAGGCACAGTGTGGCTTTCGTGCAGAGAGATCGACCATTGACATGCTGTTCTCCCTTCAACAGATACAGGAGAAATGCCGTGAACAACAGATGCCCCTCTACATTGCTTTCATTGATCTCACCAAAGCCTTTGACCTCGTCAGCAGACGTGGTCTCTTCAGACTACTAGAAAAGATTGGATGTCCACCAAAGCTACTAAGTATCATCACCTCATTCCATGACAATATGAAAGCCACAATTCAACATGGTGGCTCCTCATCAGAGCCCTTTCCCATCCTGAGTGGTGTGAAACAGGGCTGTGTTCTCGCACCCACACATTTTGGGATTTTCTTCTCCCTGCTGCTTTCACATGCGTTCAAATCCTCTGAAGAAGGAATTTTCCTCCACACAAGATCAGGGGGCAGGTTGTTCAACCTTGCCCGTCGAAGAGCGAAGTCCAAAGTACGGAAAGTCCTCATCAGAGAACTCCTCTTTGCTGACGATGCTGCTTTAACATCTCACACTGAAGAGTGCCTGCAGAGTCTCATCGACAGGTTTGCGTCTGCCTGCAATGAATTTGGCCTAACCATCAGCCTCAAGAAAACGAACATCATGGGGCAGGACGTCAGAAATGCTCCATTCATCAATATTGGCGACCACACTCTGGAAGTGCTTCAAGAGTTCACCTACCTAGGCTCAACTATCACCAGTAACCTGTCTCTAGATGCAGAAATCAACAAGCGCATGGGTAAGGCTTCCACTGCTATGTCCAGACTGGCCAAGAGAGTGTGGGAAAATGGCGCACTGACACTGAACACAAAAGTCTGAGTGTATCAGGCCTGTGTCTTCAGTACCTTGCTCTACGGCAGCGAGGCCTGGACAACGTATGCCAGCCAAGAGCGACGTCACAATTCATTCCATCTTCGCTGCCTTCGGAGAATACTTGGCATCAGGTGGCAGGACTATATCTCCAACACAGAAGTCCCTGAAGCGGCCAACACCCCCAGCTTATACACACTACTGAGTCAGCGGCGCTTGAGATGGCTTGGCCATGTGAGCCGCATGGAAGATGGCAGGATCCCCAAAGACACATTGTACAGCGAGCTCGCCACTGGTATCAGACCCACCGGCCGTCCATGTCTCCGCTATAAAGACGTCTGCAAACGCGACATGAAATCGTGTGACATTGATCACAAGTCGTGGGAGTCAGTTGCCAGCATTCGCCAGAGCTGGTGGGCAGCCATAAAGACAGGGCTAAATTGTGGCAAGTCGAAGAGACTTAGTGGTTGGCAGGAAAAAAGACAGAGGCGCAAGGGGAGAGCCAACTGTGTAACAACAGACCCGACAAACAAATTTCTCTGCAGCACCTGTGGAAGAGCCTGTCACTCCAGAATTGGCCTTTATAGCCACTCCAGGCGCTGCTTCACAAACCACTGACCACTTCCAGGCGCATATCCATTGTCTCTCGAGATAAGGAGGCCCAAAGAAAGACTGAGCAATGCAGGTGACCTGCATTTGACCTGTGCGAGGATCCAAGATTTGGAGGTGAGTTCACGGTACCTCGGAGTAGGGGTGGAGTGTGGGGTCGACAGTGAAGTTCGGAGAAGGACACGGTTAACGTACAAAAACAACAATGTGGCAGAGAAACAAAACAATGCCAGTCAATGTTCTGCACCAGGCAAAGTTACCTCCTTTTTAATTCATTGCCTTGGTACATGAACAATGCTGTGAAGGGATCACTGGAGTAAATTTGGCTGCACTGATTGGACAATTGATTATGCAACGAGTCATTCCTTTGGAGAATAAAACATAAATGCACAGAAAAATAGCACACATAGAAAATGTACAGCTCAAAAAGAAGGCTTTCAGCCCATCATGTCTGTGCTGGCCGATGAAGTGTTACCCGGCCTAATCTCACTTTCCAGTCCTTGATCCGTACCCCTGCAGGTTGCAGCACTACAAGTCCATATCCAAGTTTTTTTTAAATTGCAAGAGGATTTCTGCCTCTCCCACCCTTTTCATCAGAGAGGACCATACCCTCATGGACCTCTGGGTGACAGCAAATCTCGTAAACAGCTCTTCAGTCCTTCTGCCAGTTACTGTAAATCTACATCCCGCTTACTGACCTCTCTGCTAAGGGAAATGGAACCTTTCTACCCAGTCTATCTGGGCACCTCATCATTCTAAATATCTCAATTGAATATCCCCTCAATTTCCTCTGTTCGAAACACAAGAACTCCAGCCTGTTCAATCTTTCCTCAGACCTAATATTCTCCATTCCTTA
Organism: Heterodontus francisci; assembly: GCF_036365525.1. NCBI lineage: Eukaryota > Metazoa > Chordata > Chondrichthyes > Heterodontiformes > Heterodontidae > Heterodontus > Heterodontus francisci. Next base: position 23,830,850 of record NC_090410.1, on the reverse strand, counting down.
CAACATTCCACAGATCTCCTCCGTGCCCTCCCTAGTGCATCCTTCCTGTAATGCAGTGACCAGAACAGTATGCAGTGCTATAGCTGCAGTCTTACTTGTATTTTATACACTTCTAGCATAATATCCCTGCTCTTATATTGTATGTCCCAGTCAACAAAGTGAAGTGTCCCGTATGCCTTCTTAACCACCTTATCTACCAGGCCTGCTACCTTCCGGGATCTGCAGCCATACACTCCGAGGTTCCTCTGTTCCTCTACAATTCTCAGTTTGTTACATTTGTTGTGTATTTGTTTGCCTTGATTGTCCTCCCCAAATAAATCACCTCACACCTCCCTGGATTGAATTCCATTTTCCACTTTTCTGCCCACCTGACCAGTCCACTGATGTCTTCCTGCAGTCTACAGTTTTCTTCCTCATCATCATAGAGTCATAGAGTCATTTACAGCACAGACGGAGCCATTCGTCCTCTCGACTCCATGCCAACTCTCCATGGAGCTATCCAGTCAGTTCCTTTCCCCCACTCAATCACCGTAGCCCTGCATGTCTATTTCTTTCAAGTGGCCATCCAATTTTCTTTTGAAGTCATTGATTGTCTCAGCTTCCGCAACCCTTGTGGGTAGTGAGTTCCAGGTCATTACCAACTGCTGTGTGAAAAAGTTCTTCCTCATATTCCCCCTGCATCTTTTGCCCAAAACCTTCAAACTGTGTCCCTTAGTCCTGGTATCATTTGTTAATGAAAATAGTTTTATTTTCCTTGTCTAACTTATCTTAGCCGGTCATCATCTTGTACACTTCTATTAAATTAAATTAAATCTCCCCTCAATGACCAAAACTGGACACAATACTCCAGTTGGGGTCTAACCAGAGCCTTCTAAAGGTTCAGCTTAACTTTTCTGCTTTTGTACTCAATGCCTCTATTTATGAAGCTCAAGATCCCATCTGCTTTACTAACCACTCTCTTAATATATCCTACCACCTTCAAAGATCAAGGCACATGCACCCCCCAGGTCCCTCTGTTCCTGCACACTCTTTAGAACTGTGCTATTAAGTGATATTGCCTCTCCTTATTCCTTCTGCCAAAATGCATCACATCACACTTGTCACTATTAAATTCCATCTGCCACCTCTCTGTCCATTCTGCTAGCCTATCTATGTCCTGTTGCAGGCCGATCATGTCATACTCACTATTTGCCACACCTGCAAGTTTGGGGTCATCGGCAAATTTTGAGATTCTACTCTGCATTCCAAGATCCAAGTCATTTATATATAGTAAAAAAATCAGTGGGCCCAGTACCGACTCTTGGGGAACACCACTATCTACAATCCTCCAGTCTGATAAACAACCATTTATTACAACTCACTGTTTTCGGTCCTTAAGCATTTTTTTTTATCCAATTAGACACTGACCCTCTGATTCTATGAACCTTAATTGTGTTCATCATCCTTTTATGTGGTACCTTATCAAACGCTTTCTTAAAATCCAAAAAACAACATCCACTGCATTCCCTTCATCAAAATTCTCTGTTACTTCATCAAAGAATTCAATTAGATTAATGAAGCATGATCTCCCTTTTACAAATCCATGCTGGCTGTCCTTAATTAACTCGAACCTCTACAAGTCTGTGTTGATTTTTTCCTTGATTATTGTTGCTAAAACCTCACCCACCATTGATGTTAAACTCGAAATGCTGGATTCACTCAGCAGGTCTGGCAGCATCTGTGGAAAGAGAAGCAGAGTTAACGTTTCGGGTCACTGACCCGAAACGTTAACTCTGCTTCTCTTTCCACAGATGCTGCCAGACCTGCTGAGTGAATCCAGCATTTCTTGTTTTTGTTTCAGATTTCCAGCATCCGCAGTATTTTGCTTTTATTATATTGATGTTAAACTAACTGTCCTGTACTTGCTCGGACTGTCCTTTCGCCCTTTCTTAAATAAGGGTGTCACATTTGCCACTCTCCAATCCTCTGGCACCTCCCCCATATCTAGGGAAGATTGGAAGATTATGGCAAGCCCTTCCGTTATCTCCATCCCCACTTCCTTGAGCAACCTGGGATGCAAACCATTCGGACCAGGTGACTTATCTACCCTGAACATAGTCAGCCTTTTTAGCACCTCCCCGCTCTCAATTTCTACCCCATCTATTGTCTCTACTCTCTCCTCTTCTACTGATATTTTGTCAGATTCTAATTCTTTAGTGAACACTGTTAAAACGTATTTATTAAGTATATTAGCCTTGCCCTGCACCTCTAAGCATGTGTTACTCTTGTTCTCCCTAGGCCTCAAATCAACTTCTTACAACCCGCTTACTGTTTATATGCTGGTAGAAGATTTTTGGGTTCCCTTTTATGTTGACTGCCATTTTATTATCATATTCTCTCTTTGCCATGTCTAATTTTCCTCTTCACCTCCCTATCAACTTATTGTATATGGCCTGGTTCTCAGTTGAAGAATTCACCTGACAAACATCAGACAACCTCTTTTTTTTGTTACATCATAAACTCTATTTCCTTTATCATCCAAGGAGCCCTGTTATTGGTTCCTTTACCTTTCACCCTTGGTGGAATGTTCCGAGCCTGTACCTGAAGCATCTCTTCCTTAAAGATAACCCATTGTTCTGATACAGCTCTTCTTGTCAGACTTTTGTTCCATTCTACCCTTCTCATTGCATTAAAATTAGCCGTCTTCTACCTGATATATTATTTTCTTCCTTGCTTTTCTGCAATACGACTCAAAACATTATGATACGATGAAATTCACCTGAACACATTTCAGAAATTCCTCCCCCTCCTTAATTCTTTAGAATTATTCCAATCGATATTTGGGTTATTAAATTCCCCCAATATCACCACTCTATAGTTCTTGAACAGCTCTCTGATTCCCCTGCAGATTTGCTCCTCTATCTCTTTCTCACTATTTAGAGGATTATAGAATACCCCGGGTTATGTGATCATATCCATTTTCCTTTTCAACTCTAACCAAATGGATTCTGTCCTTGCCCCTTCAAGGGCTTCCTCCCTTTCCAACAATGCAATGTCTTCCCTTATCAATACTGCCACACCACCTCACTTTTTTCCTTCTCCATCTTTTCTGAACGCTTTATATCCTTGTATATTAAATGGCCAGTCCTCGCCACGTTTCCGTTATTGCCCCAACATCATATTCCTACACTGCTATTAGTGCTTGTAGCTCATCAACCTTATTCACCACATTTTGTGCATTTGCACACATGCTTTGTAATTCTGTCTTTACATTCCTTGTAGTCCTTCTCAGTTCGCTCCGATCTAATATGGACCGACTCCCTTCTCTAGTATTGTCTAACACGCTCACATGCTGCTGCCCATCCCTCGCCAATTTAGTTTAAACCCGACCCAACCACACTAGTGAATGTCCCTGCGAGGGGATTGGTCCCAGTCCTGGTGAGTTGCAATCTGTCCCTTTTGATTAGATGTCTCCTGCCCCAGAACTGGTCCCAAAGCCCCAAGAATCTGACCGCACCATGTTCAGGCCACACCTTGATCCTCCCTATCTTCCTAATTCTACTCTCGCTCGCACGTGGCACTGGAAGTAATCCAGTGGTTTCTACGCTCGATGTCTTTCTCTTTAACTTCCTCCCTATCGATTGAAAATCTGATCCCAGGACCTCAATACCTGCCCTAGCTGTGTCATTGGTACCAACGTGCACCACAACATCTGGCTCTGTCCCTTCCCCCTGCAGAATATTCTGCACCCTCTCTATGATGTCCTTTATCCTGGCACCATTGAGACATCCCACTATGCGGGACTCATGAGAACAGTTTCAGAGATGCCTATCAGTCCCTCTGACCATGGAATCACCTATAACAACTGCATTACTGCCCTTTGCTGCTCCCTCCTGTACAGTCCCATGTCCATGATTGCCATAGTCTGAACTGCACTCTTTCAAAGTGTCGTCACTCCCAGCAGTCTCCAAAGCTGAGTACTGGTTTGTGAGTAACACACATCCCGAAGACTCCTGCACTTCCTGCCTCTTCCTAATCTTCCGGATGGCCACCCACCTACTATCCTGAACTTCTACTGCCTGTGGGGTGACCAGCTCCTGGAACATACAATCCAGGAAACTCTCCTGCTCCCTGATGCTCCGCAGTGATTCCAGCTGCCCCACAAGCTCGGAAATCCTGAGATCGAGCTGAAGCAGCTGGAGACACGTCATACACGCATGGTCACCCAAGACACAGGAAGTATCCACCTGGCTCAGGAATTGCAAACAACAGGTCGCAGCTGCTTATCCATGATCTAAAAAACCCCTCTATTCCCCTTTTAAACAATCTATTTAGTACCCTGTCTAAACGATCAATTGTAATTACTACCTCTAGTCCTGCTCTGTGCTTATACTCTTATTACAACACCGACTGTTACACTACCCCGATTATATGTTTTAATTTCCCAGCTCCAAATCTGAACCAATATCCTCCCTGCTGGTCTCTCTTTCTCTCTTTCTGTCTCTCTCTCTCTCTGTCTTGCTCTATAATATATTATAAAATCTGCCTTAGTTTTTAAGTGAAGGCTCTGACTATCATTTTCCAATTGTCTCTGGTAACTGACATGGTGCCAGAGTACTGGACGACTGCAGCATTGTTTAAAAATAGAGGAAGGGATAGTCCAGATAGTTACAGGCCAGTCAGCCTAACCTCAGTGGTGGGCAAATTATTGGATAAATCACTGAGAGGCAGGATAAATTGTCATTTAAAAAGGTAGAAATTAATAAAGGACAATCAGGATGGATTTGGTAAGCGAAGGTTGTGTTTGACTAACTTGTTTGAATTTTTTGCGGAGGTGACAAGAAGGTTAATGAGGGTAGCGTATTTGATGTAGTCTACATGGATTTTAGCAAGGCTTTGGACAAGGTTCCACATGACAGACTGGTCAGAAAATTGAAAGCTCATGGGATCCAAGGGAAACTGGCAAGTTGGATGCAAAACTTGTTCAGCAGAAGAAAGCAAAGAGTTATGGTCGATGGGTATTTTTTTTATTGGAATATTTTTTTCCACTAGGGTTCACCCGGGCTCAATACTGGGTCCCTTGTTGCTCATGGTCTTTGTCAATGATTTCGACTTAAACGTCGGGGCATGAGTAAGAAGTTCACAGATGATGTGAAAATTGTCCGTGTAGTTGATAGCTGGAGAGAAGCAGCGGAAGCAGAGCGGAGATTTAAAAAGCGCGCTAAAAGATCAGAGGCTGGAGAAAAAGCAGCGGGAACAGAGTAGAAATTCGGATTCTAAATCAAAAATTGAAAATTGGCGTCACATTCAACAGAGAGCACGGGGAGACAGAAAGCCAGCCGGGGTGAGTATACCGATAAGCTTTTAATTTAATCTAAATTAATCAAATTAAAAAATGAGTCTTTATCGATTCATTAGCATTCATTGGCTGCCGACTGGTATCTGTGATGCTGGGAACCTGAGGAGGAGGCCGAGATGGATCATCCACTTGGCACTTCTGGCTGAAGATGGTTGTAAATGCTTCATCTTTGTCTTTTGCACTGATGTGCTGGGCTCCTCCATCATTGAGGATGGGGATATTTGTAAAGTCTCCTCCTTTGATTAATTGTTTAATTGTTCACCATCATTCACGACTGCATGTGGCAGGACTGCAAAGCTTTGATCTGAACAGTTGGTTGTGGGATCGCTTAGCTCTGTCTATAGCACAGTTCACAGTACTTCCAAGTTTTGTCAGCTGCACATTTTGAAATTGTGCCCTGTACACCCAAGTGCAATTCATGAATAGAAACCACAAAAAGCAATGGTCTGAGTACCTGTCCCTGGGGAACACCACTGTTTCCTTTCCTCCAATCACAAAAAACAACCGTTCACCAACATCTCAGTTTTCTCTCACTTTTCCAATTTTATATACATCCCCCTGCAGACAGGCAGGCAGGCAGACAGATAGACAGACAGATAGGGAGGCAGGCACTCCAGCAGACAGGCAGACAGACAGGCAGGAGCCCCCGCAGATCGGCAGACAGATAGACAGACAGGGAGGCAAGTGGCCCCGCAGACAGGCAGACGGATAAACAGATACTGGATAATTGTATATTGTAACCTGTGGAGTTGGTTATTTGTATTTTCAGAAGGCTTTCAACAAGGTCTCACACAGGAGGTTAGTAAACAAAATTAGAGCATATGGGAATTGGGGGTAATATATTGGCATGGATTGAGAATTGGTTAATGGGCAGAAAACAGAGAGTAGGAATAATTGGGTCATTCTCAGGATGGCAGGCTGTTACTAGTGGGGTATCGCAAGGATCAGTGCTTGGGCCACAGCTGTTCACAATCCATATTCATTATTTGGATATGTGGACCAAATTTCCAAATTTGCTGCTGCCACAAAACTAGGTGTGAATGTAAGTTGTGAGGAGGATGTAAAAAGGCTGCAAGGGAATTGGGACAGGATAAGTGAATGGGAAAGAACATGGCAGACAGAATATAATGTGATGAAGTGTGAAATGATCCACTTTGGTAGAAAAAACAGAGGGGCAGAGTATTTGGTGAGGTGGTGGTGTATTGACCTAGGTACCAGAAACGACAACGGCAAACCCAGCCCTGTCAACTGTGCAAAGTCTTCTTTACTGACATCTGGGGGCTTGTGCCAAAATTGGGAGAGCTGTCCCACAGATGCGAGTCAAGCAGCAGCCTGTCATAGTCATACTCACGGAATCATAGGTCCCAGACACCACCATCACCATCCCTGAGTATGTCCTGTCCCTCCGGCAGAACAGACCCAGCAGAGGTGGCGGCACAGTGGTATACAGTTGGAAGGGAGTTGCCCTGGGAGTCCTCAACATCGACTCTGGACCACGTGATGTCCAGTCAAAAACGGACAAGGAAACCTCCTGCTGATTGCCACCTACAGCCCCCTCCCCCACACCCTGTGCTGACCCTCAGCTGATGAATCAGTACTCCTCCATGGTGAACACCACTAGGTGGAAGCGCTGAGGGTAGCAAGGACACAGAATGTAATCTGGGTGCGGGACTTCAATGTCCATCACCCAGAGTGGCTCGGTTGCATCATTACTGACCGAACTGGCCTAATCTTCAAGCACACAGCGGATAGACTGGGTCTGCGACAGGTGGGGAGGGAAAACATACTTGACCTCATCCTCACCAATCTGACAGTATTGATAGAAGAGACCACCGCAGAGTCCTTGTGGAGATAAAGCTCCGTCTTCACATTGAGGAGGCACTCCATCGTGCTGTGTGGCACTACCACCGTGCTATATGGGATAGATTTCGAACAGATCTAGCAACTCAAAACTGGGCATCCACGAGGCACTGTGGGCCATCAGCAGCAGCAGAATTGTATTCAACCACAATCTGTAACCTCATGGCCTGGCATATCCCCCACTCTACCCTTACCATCAAGCCGGGGGGTCAACCCTGGTTTAAAGAAGAGTGCAGCAGGGCATGCCAGGAGCAGCACCAGGCATACCTCAAAATGTGGTGTCAACCTAGTGAAGCTACAATCCAGGATTAGTTGTGGCCAATATAATATAATAAAAGCAAAATACTGCGGATGCTGGAAATCTGAAATAAAAACAAGAAAGGCTGGAACCACTCAGCAGGTCTGGCAGCATCTGTGGAAAGAGAAGCAGAGTTAACGTTTCGGATCAGTGACCCTTCTTCGGAACTAGCAAATATTAGAAATGTCAAAGGTTATAAGCAAGTGAGCCGGGGGTGGGGCAAGAGATAACAAAGGAGAAGGTGTAGATTGGACAAGGCCACATAGCTGACCAAGAGGTCATGGAGCAAAGGCAAACAGTATGTTAATGGTGTGTTGAAAGACAAAGCATTGGTATAGATAGGGTGTTAACGAACTGAAGATTGAGCAGCAGGAAGTACAAACATGAAAAAATACAGTGGGTAAGCAAACTGCACAAACTACAATGAAATGAAATAAATAAAAGGAAAAAAATTGTAAAAAATGTAAAAAAGAAAAAAGAAAAAATAACTAAAAATAAAAGTAAAATGGGGGGCCCGTCATGCTCTGAAATGATTGAACTCAATGTTCAGTCCGGCAGGCTGTCGTGTGCCTAATCGGAAAGTGAGATGCTGTTCCTCGAGCTTGCATTGATGTTCACTGGAACACTGCAGCGATCCCAGGAACGAGATGTGAGCATGAGAGCAGGGGGGAGTTTTGAAATGGCAAGCAACCGGAAGCTCAGGGTCCTGCTTGCGGACTGAGCGGAGGTGTTCTGCAAAGCGGTCACCCACTCTGCGTTTGGTCTCCTCAATATAGAGGAGACCACATTGTGAGCAGCGAATACAGTATACTACATTGAAAGAAGTACAAGTAAATCGCTGCTTCACCTGAAAGGAGTGTTTGGGGCCTGGGATAGTGAGGAGAGAGGAGGGAAATGGGAAGGTATTACACCTCCTGTGATTGCAGGGGAAGGTGCCATGGGACGGGGACAAGGTGGTGGGGGTAATGGAGGAGTGGACCAGGGTGTCGCGGAGGGAACGATCCCTTCGGAATGCTGACAGGGGAAGGGAGGGGAAGATGCGTTTGGTAGTGGCATCACGCTGGAGGTGGCAGAAATGGCGCAGGATGATCCTTTGGATATGGAGGCTGATGGGGTGGAAAGTGAGGACAAGGGGAATCCTGTCACGGTTCTGGGAGGGAGGGGAAGGGTTGAGGGTAGAAGTGCGGGAAATGGGCCGGACTTGGTTGAGGGCCCTGTCAACAACAGTGGGGGGGAAATCCTCGATGAGGAATAAGGAGGTCATATCAGCAGCATCGTCATGGAAGGTAGCATCATCAGAGCAGATGCGTCGGAGACGGAGTAACTGGGAGAATGGATTGGAGTCCTTGTTGTGGCCAAACTGTGTAAGCAGCATGCGATAGACAGAGCTAAACGATCCCACAACCAACGGATCAGATCTAAGCTCTGCAGTCCGGCCACATCCAGTCGTGACTGGTGGTGAACAATTTAACAACTAATTGGTGGCTCCACAAATATCCCGACCTCAGTGATAGGGGAGCCCAGAACATTAGTGCAAAAGATAAGACATTTGCAACAATCTTCAGCCAGAAGTGCCAAGTGGATGATCCACCTCGGCCTACTTCCTGCATCTACCCTCTCAATTCCTGTTAGAATTTTATAGGTTTCTATGAGATTTCCCCTTCACTCTTCTGAACTCCAGCGAATATAATCCTAACCAACTCAATCTCTGCTCAGACGTCAGTCCCTCCATCCCAGGAATCAGTCTGGTAAACCTTCGCTGCACTCCTTCTACAGCAAGAATATTCTTCCTCAGATAAGGATACCAAAACTGCATACAATATTCCAGGTGTGGCCTCACCAAGGCCCTGTATAATTGCAGCAAGATATCCCTGCTCCTGTACTCGAATACTCTCGCTGTGAAGGCCAACATACCATTTGCCTTTTTTTACCACCTGTTGCACCTGCATGCTTACTGTCAGCAATTGGTGTACAAGAACACCCAGGTCTCGCTGCATATTCCCCTCTCTCAGTTTATAGCCATTCAGATAATAATCTGCCTTTCTGTTTTTGCTACCAAAGTGGAAAACCTCACATTTATCCACATTATACTGCATCTGTCATGCATATGCCCAATCACTCAACTTGTCCAAATCACCCTGAAGTCTCTCTGCATCCTCCTCACAACTCACCCTCCCACCCAGATTTGTGTCATCTACAAATTTGGAGATATTACATTTAGTTCCCTCATCTAAATCATTAATATATATTGTGAATAGCTGGGGTTCTAGCACCGATCCCTGCAGTACCCCACTAGTCACTGCCTGCCATTCAAAAAAAGACCCATTTATCCCTACTCTTTGTTTCCTATCTGCCAACCAATTTTCTATCCATCACAATACACTACCCCCAATCCCATGCGCTTTAATTTTACACGCTAATCTCTTATGTGGGACTTTGTTGAAAGCCTTCTGAAAGTCCAAATAAACCACATCCACTGGCTACGCCTCATCAACTCTACTAGTTACATCCTCGAAGAATTCTAGTACATTTGTCGAACATGATTTCCCTTTCGTAAATCCATGCTAACTCTGTCCGATTCTACCACTGTTCTCCAAGTGCTCTGCTATAAAATCTTTGATAATGGAATAATTTTCCCCACATCAGACGCCAGGTTGACTGGTCTATAATTCCGTGCTTTCTCTCTACCTCCCTTTTTAAATAGTGGGGTTACATTAGCTACCCTCCAATCTATGGGAACTATTCCAGAGTCTATAATATCTTGCAAGATGACCATCAATGCATCCACTATTTCTAGGGCCACTTCCTTAAGTACTATGGGCTGCATACCATCAGGCCCTGGGGATTTATTGGCCTTCAATCCCATCGATTTCCCCAACACCATTTCTCAACTAAGACTGATTTTCTTCAGTTCCTCTCTCTCACTAAACCCTCTGTTCCCCAATGTTTCTGGTATGATATTTGTGTCCTCCTTTGTGAAGACTGAACCAAAGTATGCATTTAGTTGGTCAGCCATTTCTTTGTTCCCTATAATAAATTTCCCTGTTTCTGACTGTAAGGGAGCTATATTTGTCTTCACAAATCTTTTTCTCTTCACATACCTAGAGAAACTTTTACAATCAGTTGTTATGTTTCCTGCAAGCTTGCTCTCATACTCTATTTTCCCCTTCTTAATCAATTCCTTGGTCCTCCTTTGTTGAATTCTAAACTGCTTCCAATCCTCAGGTCTGTTGTTTTTTCTGGCGAATTTATATGCCTCTTCCTTGGATCTAATGCTATCTCTAATTTCCTTTGTAAGCCATGGTTTGGCTACCTTTCCCGTTTTACTTTTGTGCCAGACAGGAATAAACAATTGTTACAGTTCATCCATGCACTCTTTGAATGTTTGCCATTGCTTTTCCACCATCGTTCCTTTAAGTAATGTTTCCCAATCCATCATAGCCAACTCGCACCTGAGACCTTCGTAGTTTCCTTTACTAAGATTCAGGACCTTAGTCTCAGAATCAACTTTGTCACTCTCCATCTTGATGAAGAAATCTATCATATTATGGTCGCTCATCCCCAAGGGGACTCGCACAATTAGATTGCCAATTATACCACTTTCATTATATAATACCCAGTCTAGGATGGCCTGTTCTCTAGTTGGTTCCTCAACATATTGCTCCAGAAAACCATCCCGTATACACTCCAAAAATTCCTCCTCTACGCTATTGTGACTAATCTGATTTGCCCATTCTGTATGCAGATTAAAGTCACCCATAATTACAGATGTTCCTTTATCGCATGCATCTCTAATTTCCTGTTTAATGCCATTCCCAACATCACCACTATGGTTTGGGGGTCTATATGCAACCCCCACTAACATTTTTTGCCCCTTAGTGTTTCTCAGCTCTGTCCATACAGATTCCACATCATCAGAACTAATATTTAGGGCGGCACAGTGGTTAGCACCGCAGCCTCATAGCTCCAGGGACCAGGGTTCGATTCCAGGTACTGCCTGTGTGGAGTTTGCAAGTTCTCCCGGTGTCTGCGTGGGTTTTCTCCGGGTGCTCCGGTTTCCTCCCACAAGCCAAAAGACTTGCAGGTTGATAGGTAAATTGGCCGTTATAAATTGTCACTAGTGTAGGTAGGTGGTAGGGAAATATAGGGACAGGTGGGGATGTTTGGTAGGAATATAGGATTAGTATAAATGGGTGGTTGATGTTCGGCACAGACTCGGTGGGCCGAAGGGCCTGTTTCAGTGCTGTATCTCTAATCTAAATCTAAAATCTAAATCTTTCTTCACTGTTAATTTCCTCTTTAACCAGCAATGCAACTCCACCGCCTTTTGCTTTTCGTCTGTCCTTCTTAAATACTGAACACCTTTGGATGTTCATTTCCCAACCCTGGTCACCCTTCAGACTTGTCTCTGTAATCCTGACTGTATCATACCCATTTACATCTTCTGTACTCTTTCCAATGCCCTCCCATCGTTCCTCAACTTCGACGCCCAAAATTGGACGCAATACTCCAGCTGAGGCCAAACTAGTGTCTTATACTAGTTCAACATAACTTCCTTGCTCTTGTACTCTATGCCTCTATTTATAAAGCCCAGGATACTGTATCCTTTATTAACTGCTCTCTCAACCTGTCCTGGCACCTTTAATGACTTATGCACATATACACCTGGGAAACTCCACTACAAAACTTCCTCCAGCCCAAAAAACATCCATTAACCACTACTCTTTGTTTCCTGTCACTCAGCCATTTTTGTATCCAGATTGCTACTGTCCCTTTTATTCCATGAGCTACAAGTTTGCTCACAGGTCTGTTGTGTGGTATTGCATCAAATGCCTTTTGAAAGTCTATGTACACCACATCAATGGCATTGCCCTCATTAACCCTCTCTGTTACCGCCTCAGAAAACTCCAGCAAGTTAGTTAAACATGATTTTCCCTGAAGAATTCCATGCTGGCGTTCCTTAATTAACTCACATTGGTCCAGTGACTATTGATTTTGACCCGATTTATTGTTTCTTGAAGTTTTCCCAGCACCAAAGTTAACCTGACTGGCCTGTAGTTACTGGGTTTATCCTGACACCCTTTTTTGAACAAGGGTGTAACGTTTGCAGTTCTCCAGTCTCTGGCACCACACCTGAGTCGAAGGAAGACTGAAAAATTATGGCCAGTGCCTTTGCGATTTCCAACCTCAATTCCCTCAGTATCCTTGGATGCATCTCATCCGGCCCTGGTGCTTTATCCACTTTAAGTTCACAAAGCCTATCTGGTACTTCCTTTTTATTAATTTTAAACCCCTCTAGTGTCTGACTGACCTCCTCTTTCAACATTGCCTGGGTTGCATCTTTATCTTTGGTAAAGACAGGTGCAAATTATTGATTTAATACTTCAGCTATGCCATCTGCCTCCATATGTAAATCCCCTTTCTGGTCTCTAATCAGGCCCCACTCCTCCTTTTACCAACCTGTTACTATTTATATGCCTATAGAAAACTTAGGAATTACCTTTAATTCTGGCTGCCAGTCTCTTCTCATGCTCTCTGCTTCTCTTATTTGCTTTTTCGCATCCCCTTTGAACCTTCTATATTCAGCCTGGTTCTCAATAGTATTTTCTACCTCTTTGGCCTCCTTGTCTCGAGAGACAATGGGTAAGCGCCTCGAGGTGGTCAGTGGTTTGTGGAACAGTGCCTGGAGTGGCTATAAAGGCCAATTCTACAGTGACAGACTCTTCCACAGGCGCTACAGATAAAATTGGTTGTCGGGGCTGTTACACAGTTGGCTCTCCCCTTGCGCTTCTGTCTTTTTTCCTGCCAACTACTAAGTCTCTTTGACTTGCTGCTCACTCGCCCCGCCTTTATGGTTGTCTGTCAGCTCTGGAGATCACTGGCAACTGACTCCCACGACTTGTGGTTAATGTCACAGGACTTCATGTCACGTTTGCAGATGTCATTAAAGCGGAGACATGGACGGCTGGTGGGTCTGATACCAGTGACAAGCTCGCTGTACGATGCGTCCTTGGGGATCCTGCCAGGATTTTCAACCTGGCATCTGTCAGAAGCATACTTTTTCTTCTTTATCTTAATCTCTATCTCTTTTGTCATCCAAGGAATTCTGGATTTGTTTTCCCTACTTTTCCACTTCCTGGGAACATACCTTGACTGTCCCTGAACTATCTCTTCTTTGAAGGTAGCCAATTGTTCATCTATCAGTTTTCCTGCCAGCTTTCACCCCAGCTCAATTCTTACCCAATGGAAGTTGGTGTTGTAGGGTATTCCCAAGCACAGAGGCACCTGCAGTAATATATATATAGTTCAAATGTTATTAGAGTAAGTAGATACATATAATCTTAAAGAACATGGAGGAGGTTGCAAGGCATCATGGGGCTTAGTTAACTTGACCACATTCCACACAAGAGCTGACTAATCAAAATTTAAACAAAGACAAAGCAGATGTCCTTGTGGAATGCTGACAAAGGTACCAGCCTGTAACGAGGTAAAGATAAGATGCTATGCGTACATGAGAACCAAGGATAATGGATAATGGGGAATGGAAAACATCATGAGTAATCCCCTATCTGTCTATGGGCAGGTTGTACAGTCCCTCCATGCCGAGTAACCACTTCTATTGGCTCTAATAATCAATGTATATGATCTATAATCTTTGTGATTGGACCATGTCCAGCCGGAATGGGCTGAGTAACTGTTTGAAAATGTATAAGTATTGATGATTTTCCTTTGTTCGGTGGAGAGGCATCTGGACAGCCCAGTGACCTGCTCCCCACTGGCGTAACTCAATTAACTGTTTGACATTGGAGCAGACCTGAGTGTCGAGTGATTCTTCTGGATTCATTCCCGCTAACAGTTGGCCTTCCCCCAGTTAATTAATCTTACACTGGATTGGTCTTTGTCCTTTTCCATAGTCAGCCTAAACCTTACGATACAATGATCACTATCCCCTAAATACTCTCCTACCGTGAGTGGCACAGTGGTGCAGTGGTTAGCACCACAGCTCCAGTGATCCGGGTTTGGTTCTGGGTACTGCCTGGGCGGAGTTTGCACATTTTCCCTGTGACTGTGTGGGTTTTTTCTGGGTGCTCCGGTTTCCTCCCACATGCCAAAGACTTGTGGGTTGATAGGCAAATTAGTCATAAGAAAAAAAAATGCCCCTCGAGTAGATAGGTGGTAGGAGAATTGAGGGAAGGTGGGGATGTGAGAGTGAAAATGGGATTAATGTAGGATTAGTACAAATGGGTGGTTGATGGTTGAGCAGACTTGTTGGGCCAAAGGGTCTGTTTCAGTGCTGTATGACTCTATGATACTTGGCCCACCTCATTCCCAAGAACCAGGTCTAGCAGTGCCTCCTTTCTTGTTGGACTAGCAACATACTGTTGCAGAAAATCTTTCCTGAACACACGCTAGGAACTCTTGCCCTTCACTGCTCTTTACACCACTATTATCCCAGTCTATGTTTGGATAATTAAAGTCCCCCATTAAAGCTACCCTATCATTGTTGCACCTCTCTGTAATTTCCTTGCAAATTTGTTCCTCCATGTCCTCCCCACTAGTTGGTGGCCTATAGACAACACTGAGCAATGTAACTGCACCTTTTTTTTTCCTGAGCTCAAGCCAAATTGATTCTGTCCTCGACCTCTCTACACATCCTTTTTCCCCAGCACTGCAATGCTCTCCTAAAACAATACTGCCACCCCCTCCCCCCTGTTTCCCTTTCCTATCTTTTCTGAACACCTTGTATCCAAGAATATTTAACACCCAGTCCTGC
The DNA here is from genome assembly GCF_036365525.1 of Heterodontus francisci. Classification (NCBI taxonomy): domain Eukaryota; kingdom Metazoa; phylum Chordata; class Chondrichthyes; order Heterodontiformes; family Heterodontidae; genus Heterodontus; species Heterodontus francisci. Next base: position 23,815,580 of record NC_090410.1, on the reverse strand, counting down.
CCTCCTTTGAGCTAGGTCTCTGTTATCGCCACAACATCAAATTTCCACAAGGCAATCAACACCTGTACCTCACCAGTCTTATTAACCACACTCTGTGCATTCACATACATGCACATTAACCCTGATTCAGACTTTATTACATTCTCCCTTACTCTGACCCCACCTAATAATGTACTATTCCCTACTCTCGTGCTATCTATCTCCCCCAGTATTCTGTGCACCTTGGTATTCCTCTCTCATACTTGCTCCTGGTTCCCACACCCCTGACATGTTAGTTTAAACCCTCCACATCAGTACTAGCAAATCTCCCTGCAAGGATATTCGTCCCAGTCCTGCTGAGATGCAACCCGTCCATCTTGTACAGGTCCCACCTGCCCCAGAACTGCTTCCATTGTCTTAGAAATCTGATGCCCTCCCTCTTACACCAGTTCTCCAGCCACGTGTTCAATTGCTGAATTCTCCTATTCCTATGCTCACTTGCACGTGCTTCAGTATCTGAGGAGTCGTGAGCGGTGCTGAACATTGTGCAATTGTCAGCGAACATCCCCACTTTTGACCTGATGATGTTCGGAAGGTCATTGATGAAGCAGCTGAAGATGGTTGAGCCTAGGACACTACCCTGAAGAACTCCTGCAGTGATGTCCTGGAGCTGAGATGATTGACCTCCAACAATCACAACCATCTTCCTTTGCACTAGGTAAGACTCCACCCAGTGGAGATTTTTTCCCCTGATTCCCATTGACTCTTGTTTTGCTAGGGCTCCTTGATACCAGACTCGGTCAAATGCTGCCTTGATGTCAAGGGCAGTCACTCTCACCTCAGCTCTTGAGTTCATCTAGTTGATCCATGTTTGAACCAAGGCTGTTATGAGATCAGAAGCTGAGTGGCCCTGGCAGAACCCAAACTGAGCGTCACTGAGCAGGATATTGCTAAGCAAATGCCACTTGATAGCATTGTCGACGACACCTTCCATCACTTTATTGATGATCAAGAGTAGACGAATTGGGTGGCGATTGGCCGGATTGAATTTGTCCTGCTTTTTGCGTACAGGACATATCTGGGCAATTTTCCACTTTGTTGGGTAGGTGCCAGTGCTGTAGCTGTACTGGAACAGCTTGGATACGGGCGCGGCAAGTTCTGGAGCACAAGTCTTCAGTACTTTGCCAAAATGTTGTCAGGGCCCATAGCCTTTGCAGTATCCAGTGACCTTCAGTCAGACCCACATTCGTCCTTGCTCATTTTCCTTTTCACATCCCTAAAGAAGCTTTTACAGTCTGCCTTTATGTTTCAAGCCAGTTTGCATTCATAATCTCTTTTTCCTTTATCAGTTTCTTGGTCCTCCTGTGTTTCATTCTAAATTTCTCCCAATCCTCGGACTTACCACATTTTCTGGTGACCTTATAAGCCACTTCCTTTGACCTAATGCAATCCTTAACTTCTTTTGTTCATAACGAATAATGCACCTGTTGGGTTTTTGTGTCTTTTGTTACGAACAGGTAGTTAGTCTTTTCTTTTCGAAACAAATTTCTCTGTTTTTCCAACCACCTGTCCGTAAACAGATTAGTGATTGAATGAAAGTGATTGGTAGAAGGTTTAGAGGGGAGATGAGGAAAAGTGTTTTCACCCAGAGGATGGTGGGAGTCTGGAACTAACTGCCTGAAAGAATAGTTGAGGCAGGAACCCTCAACTCATTTAAAAGAAGTCTGGATTTGCACCTCAAGTGCCGTAATCTGTAGGGCTGCGGACCAAATCCTGGAAGGTGGGATTAGAATGGGTGGAACATTTTCGGCTGGCACAGACAAGATGGGCCAAGTGGCCTCTTTCTGTGCCATAATATTTCTTTGATTCTATGCAGTGACCAGAACTGTACACAATTCTCCAGGTGTGGCCAAACCAGCATTTTACACAGATCCAGCATTACATCCCTGCTTTTGTATTCCATACCTCAGCCAATAAAGGAAAGCAATGCATATGTCTTCTTCACCACTTTATCTACCTGTCCTGCCACCTTCAGGGACCTGTGGACATGCACTCCAAGGTCTCTCAATATCCTCCCGTTTATTGTGTATTCCCTTGATTTGTTTTCCCTCCCCAAATGCATTACCTCACATTGTCCAGATTGAATTCCATTTGCCACTTTTCCGCCCACTCCACCAAATCATTGATATTATTCTGGAGTCTACAGCTACCGTCTTCACTATCAATAACATGGCCAATTTATGTGTCATCAGCAAATTTCCCAATCATGCCTCCAACATTTAAGTCCAAATCATTAATATTTCCCACAAACAGCAAGGGATCCAACACTGAGCCCTTTGGAACACCACTGGAAGCCACCTTCCATTCGTAAAAACATCCGCCGACCATTACCCTTTGTTTCCTGTCACTGAGCCAATTTTGGATCCAACTTGCCACATTCCCCTGCATCTTATAGGCTTTTATTTTTCTGACCAGTCTGCCATGTTGGACCTTGTCAAATGTCTTACTAAAATTCATGTAGACCACATCCACTGCACGAACCTCCTCAATCCTCCCTGTTACTGCCACAAAAAAATTGATTAAGTTGGGAAGACACGATCATTCCTTAACAAATCCATGCAGACTATCCTGATTAATCCATGCCTTTCTAAGTGACAGTTTATTCTATCTCTCAGAATTGATTCCAATAATTTGCCCACTACTGAGGTCAGAATGACCGGCCTATAATCATTTGGTCTATCCCTCACACCCTTTTTAAACAACGATACAACTTCCGCAGACCTCCAATCCTCTGGTACCTCGCCTGTATCTAGTGAGGATTTACAGATGATCCTCAGAGCATCCACCAATTCCTCTCTGGCTTCCTTTAACAACCTGGGATACAATTCATCCGGCCTTGGTGATTTATCCACTTTCAAGAATGTCAGACCCTCCAGTACTTCCTCTCTCTTTATGCTTATCATATCTAATATTTCACACTCCTCCCCTTTTACTACAATGTCTGCATCATCCCTCTCCTTTGTGAAGACAGAAACAACAAACTCATTCAGAACCCTGCCCACATCTTCTGCATCCGTGCATAAGTTCCCTTTTACATCTTTGATAGGTCCTACCCTTTCCTTCGTTATTCTTTTGCTCTTAATGTTCTGATAAAACATCTTTGGGTTTTCCTTGATTTTACCTGCCAATAATTTTACATGCCCTCTCTTTGCTTTCCTAATTTCCTTTCTTACTTCACCCCTGTACTTTCTATACTCCTCTATGCTTTCTAAAGTATTCAGTTTTTTGTGACTGTCATAAGCTTTCCTTTTCTGCTTTATCTTACCCTGTAAGTTTCTAGATAACTAGGGGATAACATTTGGCAGTACCACCCTTTTCCTTTGTGGGCATCTGGCTGCACTGTGCCTGTCGTATCTCGCTTTTGAATGCTTCCCACTGGTTTGCCACTGATTTTCCTTTAAGTATCTGTATCCAGTCCACTTTCACCAGATCACCTCAGTTCCATGAAATTTGCCTTCCCCAATTTAAAACTTTTACTCCTGTTCTATCTTTGTCCTTTTCCATGATTATGCTAAAACTAACTGTTAAATGGTCACTATCTCCAAAATCATCCCCCACTGTTACTTCATCCACTTGCCCAGCTTCATTTCTGAAGACTAAATCTGGAATTGTACTCCCTCTCGTTGGGCTTGTTACGTGCTGGCTGAAAAAGCTCTCTTGAATGCAGTTCAAGAATTTCGTCCCCTCTGTGCCCTTCACACTCTTTGTATCTCGGTTGATATTAGGGTAGTTGAAATCCCCAACTGTTATTGCCCTACTTGTTTTTGCACTTAGAAATTTGCTTACATATTTGTTCTTCTATCTCCCTCTCACTATTTGGGGGCATATAGTATACTCATCGTAGTGTGGCTGCTGCTTTTTTTATTTCTGAGCTCAACCCATATGACCTCATTTGATGATTCATTTAGTATATCATCCCTCCTCACATCCCAAACATGGAAAAGGACCAATCACCTTACGACTTTCCTATGATGTCACTGTTCACCTTCTTTTCAAACTCAGGTACACCTGAGCTCCTGCCTGCTGCTCTCCCAGAAGGTAGGTGCTGTAGGCCGCGATCCTCGGGCTTTATTTAACTGCTCCCTGGTCCGTGTTCCTCCCGCAGGTCCGCTCCTGTCTGCTCCTCTCCCGGGGGTAAGTGCTGTAGGCCGCGATCTTCGGGCTTTATTTAACTGTTCCCTGTTCCATGTTCCTTCTGCAGGTGTGGCATCAAGGCACCCCAGTAAAATTGAAGTCAATGGGAATCAGAGGAAAAGCTTTCCATGGGCTGGAGTGATACTTAGCACAAAGGAAGATGGTTGTGGTTGTGGGAGGCAAATCTTCTCAGCCCCAGGATTTTGCTGCAGGAGTTCCTCAGGGCAGTGTCCTAAGCCCAACCATCTTCAGCTGCTTTGACAATGACCTTCCCTCCATCAGAAGGTGAAAAGTGGGAATGTTTGCTGATGATTGCACTGTGTTCAGTCTCCTTGGCAACTTCTCAGATACTGAAGCAGTCCATGCCTGCAGGTAGCAAGTCTTGGACAACATCCAGGTTGATAAGTGACGAATAACATTCGAGACACAGAAATACCAGGAAATGACAATTTCCAACAAGACAGGATCGAGCTATCTCCCTTAACATTCAACCACATTACAATCTCTGAATCCTCAACCATCAGCATCCTGGGGGTTACCATTGATCAGAAATTTAACTGGACCAGCCCTTTAAATACAGTGGCGTCAAGAGCAGTTCAGAGGCTGGGAATCCTGCAGCGAGTAGCTCACCTCCTGACTCCCCAAAGCCTGTCCACTGTCTACTGGGCACAAGTCAGGAATGTGATGGAATACTCTCCACTTGCCTGGATGAGTGCGGCTCCAACAACACTCAAGAAGCTTGACACCACCCAGGATAAACCACCACCAGCAAGTTCCCCTCTGGGTCACACACGTTCCTTACATGGAACTGTATCACAGTCCCTTCACTGGCAATGGGTCAAAATCTTGGAACTCCATAGCTAACAGCACTGTGAGTGTACTGACGCCACACAGACTGCAGTGGTTCAAGAAGGCTGCTCACCACCAGCTTTTCAATGGTAATTAGGGATGGACAATAAATGTTGGCCTTGCCAGTGATGCCCATGGCCCACGGATGAATATTTTACTGTCGATTTATTTAAAGCTTTTTGAATTTAGAGTCCTCTGGTTCTCCCTCCTTCTCTTTTACTGTTGTCCCTTGGTTTAAATTGCACAGCAGCTCCGTCTCCTTCTGCACCTAATTCCCACTCTCAACAAATCCACATTTAAAGACTTCACTCTTTTTACAATTCTCTCTGTTTAGCAGTTCACTGTCTCTCTGACCTTGAGCCCTCTCGGTTCAATCTAGTTCTTGTTCAGAATTTAATTGTTTCACTTTATTGTTCCAAATGTGTAAGTTTATCTTTAATAATCATTTCTTTTTCACTGGAATTCTATTTGCATTAAATTCAATCACTGAACAAACTGAACTTTAATAAAAATTACCAAGCTGACTTACTTGTTCTGTTCAACTCAGTTCAATAAAATCTGTTTGAACAGTTTACTTTATCCTGACAATATCTCGAACTTGTCCTTTCCTCATAGGATTTCTATTGAGATGGTTTTTGAATATTTTGTTGAAGGATTTAGTTTTGTAAATTTTTCCCGAGTTCTCCTCACAGTCAGACAGAAAGTTTAACTGTTGTGTTTTCAAGCAACAACATCTTTATTTGAAAAGCCATTGTGACAGGATTTTGGGTTTTAATCCAGTCACAAATCTGTTTGTGATGCCTTGTGGCTGCAGCTGTCATGTGACCTGCCAGGGGATGACCTCACTGCTGATGATGACCTCATAATTGGCCCAGTCCTGTCGCTGTGGGTTGATGTTCAAATTCATTCAAAAATTTTTTTTTTTTAAAAGTCAAAATTAGTCGATACATATAAGTTAGATTTTACAAATCTGTGCTCTGGAAATTTAATAAACTGGCACAAAATGTTCTTACCAGCAAAGTTGAAGCTCATGGAATAAAAGGGATTGTGGGAGCATGGATATAAAGTTGGCTGTGTGACAGGAAACAGAGAGTAATGATGAACGGTTGTTTTTTTTGGACTGGAGGAAGGGATACAGTGGAGTTCCCTGTGGAAATGTGAGTTCACACTGCCTCTGAATTTCAAATGTCTTGGTTTGTTTGTGGGATCAGCAGACTATGGGCTGAGTTTTTCCAGCTTGCCGTCAATCACAGCAACGAGCTTTAAAAATGGGCAGACCGCCCGTCATGGAGCCGCAATGATATTGAGTGTGGCGGCTCATTATCATATACACGATGTGCATGCCCCCCTCCCACCTGCAAATGATGTGGAGGGGGTGGGATTCCCAGCACCAGGATCGGCGTCAGGTCAGATGAGGAGCAGGTGCTGGGGCTCGATTTAAAGGGCAGGCAGCCCTGCTTACTTTCATCTGCTGATAAAATAACCTTGTAGCTGCAACTTAAATTATTTAGACTGTGCATTCACCAGTGGAGTTGAAGGACATGGCAGAGGGACAATCCAGGGTGGCCCCATGATTCAGCGATATCACTCTCCTCCAGGTGTGTGGACAAGGCAGGAGGTCCTTTTCCCCAGTGATGATAAGAAGAGGCCCTCCCGCCTGACCAAGGCAGCCTGGCTGGAGGTGGCAGAGTAGGTTAGTAGCCATGGGGCCATCCGGCGTGACTGGGTGCAGTGTCACAAGAGGATGAGCGATCTGATTCGCTCAGCAAAAGTAAGTGGCACTTTGTTTCATGATCCTTCACTGTCCCTGGGTGTCCCCACACAGAGTGGCACATGTGTGCCACTGCCATGCCAAAGACAGGGAGGTTGGGGCTCCGAGGAAACAGTGTCCCAGGACACTCCAGCACCTTCCACCAGCACAGATACACTCACCTCAATGGGAATCCGATCAGCCTTAGAGTCTGGGTCACAAGCTGGTGAGAGCACTGCACAGGTGCCTGAGCAACTGACTGAGGCTGAGACAGCCGAGACCCCTGACAGTCGGAGGGCTGTGGGTGGCCAGGGCCCATGCTGAGCCCCAGGCTACTGATGACCCTCTGGTGTCAACAGCACAGGGCATCCTGGAGCTGCAGCAGCAGTCCTGGCAACATCTGGTCAAGCTGCCACTGGCCATGCGCAGCCTTGACTGGACAAGGAGGGGGGGAGTCTATCCAGGCCATGACAGCTGCCATGTCCCAGGCTTTCGAGCTCATGGCTTCATCCACGGAGATAACAGCAGCCCTCCAGGTGAGGCAGATTCCATTAATATGCACTAACCTGCAATCCCTCGCCGAGGGCATCAGATCCTCAAATCAGTGGTTAGGCGAGAGAGGGACCAAGGGCATGGAGACTGTTACTGCCCTTCGTCCACCCCAGGAGAGCAGACGGGTTCAAACGAGCCCTGAGATGGAGGAGGGGAGCCTGCGTGCCATATCTGGGGTCTTCCCTCAAGGTGATTCCAATGTGGACACCGGTCCCTCCTCCCCTCTGCTGATGAGTCAAACTCCAACAGCCACGACATTTGAGGAGATTTTTGCATTGATGTAGGATTCCCCCAGCAGAGAAGCATAGAAAAATTACAGCACAGAAGGAGGCCATTCAGCCATCCAGGATTCTCCAGGTCTCGTGTGAGCAGACGACGACCGCCAAAGTCATCCACAGCCAAAGGGTAATCAGATCAGCAGCCTTCCTCCAGTCAGGCAGCTGGCGTAGAGGTGACACCACAAGGGAGCACCCACAAGCATTTCAAATAAACACTGTGACACAAATGGGTTTGTTTGGGTGACAGTACACTGTAAAAAGTTACATTTTCACTAAAGTGTGTCATTTTTACTGTGTGAATGAAGTGTGCCAGCATGTACTGATCGTGTCTCCTCCCATTCCATCATTGGCCTTTCAGAACTGCCAATCTATGGAATAACATCATTGCCATGCCTGTATTACTCATGTACATCTCCACGGATGCAGTAACATGGACAATGGCTCAGTCTGCAGCTGCTAGTAATAGATTCAAAGAGTCATAGAGTTATACAGCACAGGATCAGGCCCTTCGGTCCATCATGTCTGTGCCGGCCATCCAGCACCCAACTATTCTAATCCCATATTCCTGCACTTAGCCCGCAGACTTGTATGTTATGGCATTTCAAGTGCTCATCTAAATACTTCTTAAATGTTGTGAGTAATGGTGGATTCAAAGATGTTGCTGATACAGACTGATGCACAACAGGTAAATGAGGGTGCTGTGTGGCTTGCAGAGCACATGGTGATTTCTATAGCATGGAGAACCTTTGATAAAAAAGGCATTGCTGTGCATCCCTTGCTCACTGCTCGTCCTGCATGTGGTGTCTGGATGCTCTCTGTCCTCCCACGGACCTTTCTTGCTGTAAATCCTCTACATCCTCATTATCCAAGGAGGAGTCCTGCTCACGTCTCACCTCATCCTGCAAGGCCTCCCCCCTATTGAATGCTTGGTTGTGCAAAGCACAGCAAACAGCTACTATACGAGCTACCCTTTCCGGTTCATACTGCAGGGCACCACCCGATCTAGCCAGGCAGCAGAAGCACATTTTCAGCATGCTGATCACCTGCTCAATGGTGGCTCTTGTAGCGCCGTGGATGGAGTTGTATCTCTCCTCTGCATCACTGGTGGGGTTTCTCACTGGGGTCAGGAGCCATGTCTGCAAGGGGTATCCTTTGTCTCCAAGAAGCCACCCCTCGATGTGAGCCAGTTCAGTGAATAGCAATGGCAGCTGGGACTGGTGCAGGATGAAGGCTTCATGACAGCTGCCTGGAAAGTGGGCACAGATTTGCATGAAACATTTCCAGTGATCACATACCAGCTGCACATTGAGGGAGTGGAAGCCATTTCAGTTTACGTTTGCAGCTAGTCAGTTGGTGGGAGCCTTGATGGCCATGTGGGTGCAGTCTATGACCCCTTGCACCTGTGGGAATCCCACTGGGCCTGTCTCTCAGAGTCCATCCTGATGCAGACATAGCTCCTGGCCCTCTGGTACAGGGCATCGGTGACTTAACTGAGGCAGCAGTTCACTGCTGACTGTGTGACCCCATAAAGGTCTCCGGTGGGTCCCTGAAATAATGCAGAGGTGTAGAAGTTAAGAGCCGCTGTCACTTTGAGGGCCACAGGTTGAGGATGTCCCCCGAAGCCCATCTGTTGCAGGTCATCGTTGAGCAGGGCACAGAGATGTGTCACCGCCTCTCTTGACATCCGCAGTCAACTCTGACAATGGCGCTCAAACGTCTGCGGGTATGTCATGCGAGATCTGTAGATGCATGGCGTTCTGTCATGGCAAGCTATCCTTGGGGGCTGCCCACGACCAGCGGCTTCCATGTGGGCTGCATCGGCCTGTTGGTTTTGCCTGTGGTGCATATGGCTCCTCACGATAAGCAGATCAATGAATATAGGGTGAACCATCCCCATTTCCAAGTTTCAATTAAACTCCGTTCCTTCACTTCTTCAAAGGTACCCAACAGGGTAAAGAACGATGTTGGCTGGTACATCAAGTGCTTTCATGCATCAACTATGTGGTGTCGCATGGCATTGCCCGTCTTAGCTCTCACAAAGAATGGAACAGCATGACCACATTCAGATTGTAGCAGCTGCATTGATTGGCCCTCCAGCCAGTTAACCTTTAAACTCCTACCGTTTTTGCCACCATCTCCACACACAGCATTCCTGGAGTGACATTGATCCTTCACTCACACCAACATTCAATGGCATAGAGTGACGCCCTTTACGGAGGGAGGGTATACAGGAGCTCCCTTGATGCCTGCAGAGTTGTGCCCCTGTAATACCATCCCTCCTCCCACCTTCCTACACATCTGCAGAGTTATACCCCCGGTAATACCATCCTCCCTCCCACCTCCCGACACATTTGCAGAGTACTGCCCCCCAGTAATGCCATCCTCCCTCCCACCTCCCTACACATCGGCAGAGTACTGCCCCGCAGCAATGCCATCCCCCTCCCACCTCCGTACACACGCACGCGGAGATGAGACCTGTCTCGCAACACTAACCTTCACAGGCTTCAAGCACGACAATTTCTGCCCCGCCGGCTTTTATCAGTGGGGAACAGGAAGGCACATGAGAGATGCACGTTCAGCTGAGTATGTGAAATGTTTACAAAGAGGCAGCATGATGCATAATGTTGCAAGGTAAGTAACACTATGCATATTGAAATTGGGCCCCCGTTGCCAAGTGGCAGGTGGGGGGTGCTGCCACGAGGCCTTGCCGCCACTGACAATATGAGCCCAGGCCTTCCCTGCGTCAGGGAGCATGGTGCGCCTCTCCTGGAGCTTTCATTTCTCCTGAACAGGGATGCTTTGCGAAGCAGACCGAAGGCAAGATCGAGGAGCTGAAGGAATGGGAATGTCACTCATCCATGTCTTGAGGGTCTTGGAGATGATGTTTTGGGCACTGTAGTAATAATGTGATTGAAGATCTTAAGTGGATCAGATAACCAAGGTAACTGAGTCATTGAGAGAGACTGAGATGAATATAAGTCTATCTTCTTGGCTTCATGTTATCTGAAGTCTGCAGTGTAGTCTTTTTGTAATCTAGTGTTATTGTGCATGGAATGCAGTGAGCAAAGGATAGAATGGTCTAAGAGTTTTGAGTAAACCATTGTTTGATGTAGTCAGGTTGGAATCTGAGTTCCTATAGTGAATTGTGAACGTAATAATAATGTATCATATACTCATGTGAAATCATATTGTATGATTTGACTGAGTATTTATATTGGATTGTACTTCGTAAGCTTGTTAAAGTCAAAGACCTGATTCGAAGGTTATTACAACTGATGTTTGTGTTTAAAGTAAAAAAAATGAAAATTGAACAGGAAAGCAGTCCACCATTCAGTAGGGGTCAGTAATAGGTCCCTTGCTTTTTTCGATCTATATCAATGACCTAGAATTGAGTGTGGAGCAAAATTTCAAAATTTGCAGATGAAACAAAACATTGAAGTATGATGAATTGTGAGGAGGATAGTGATAGACTTCACCAGAACATAGACAGGCTGGTGAAATGAGCAGATTAGTGGCAGATGAAATTAAATGCAGAGAAGTGTGAAACAATACATATTGTTTGTAGGAATGAGGAAAGACAATATAAAATAAAGGATAAAAGTCTCAAAGGGTTGCAACAGCAAAGGGATCTGGGTGTATATGTGCACAAATCATTGAAGATGGCAAAGCATGTTGACAAATTGGTTAATAAAGCACAGGGCATCCTGGGCCTTATAAATAGGGCTTAGTGTACTAAACCAAGGAGGTTATGGTGAACCTTTATAAAACACTAGTTTGGCCCCAATTGGAATATTGTGTCCAGTTCCAGGCACCACACTTTAGGAAGGATGTGAAAGCAATAGGGAGGTTACAGAAAAGATTTACAAGAATCATTCCAGGGATGAGGTGCTTCACTTACATGTATAGATTTGAGGAGCTGGGGCTGTTCTCCTTCGAGAAGAGAAGGTTGAGAGGAAATTTGAGAGAGGTATTCAAAATCGTGATGGGTGTGGACAGAGTAGGTGGGAATAAATTGTTCCTGTTGATGGAAATGTTGAGAACCAGAGGACACAAATTTATGGTGAATGGCAAAAAAACAACGGTGTTATGAGGAAAAATGTTTTTACGCAGTGCGTGGTTAGGATCTGGAGTGAACTGCCTGAGAGTGTTGTGGAGGCTGATTCAATCATGGCTTTCCAAAAGGCAATGAATAATCATCTGAAAAGAAAATATTAGCAGTACTACAGAGAAAAGAACAAGAGGGTGGGACAAACTGAGCTGCTTGTGCAGACAGCTGGCATGGACATGATGGGCCGAATGGTCTCCTTCTGTGCAGTAACCATTATATGATCTTGGAGACAGGTGCCTGACTTCAGAAAGACCAGTGAAATGAGTTGAGAATGAATGTCCTCGCCATCAAGGCACCATTTGACCGAGTGTGGCACCAAGGAGCTCCAGTAAAATTCAATTCTAATCAAGAGGAAAACCCGTGACTGGTTGGAGATATATCCAGCACAAAGTTTTGGTTGTTGGATGCCAATCATCTCGACCCACAGGACATTGCTGCAGGTGCTCCTTAGGATAGTGTCTGAGACTCAACCACCTTCAGCTGCTTCTTCAATGACCTTCCCATTCACAGCCACCACCTTGATCTTGTCATCTCACGTTACCTTGTTGGTCTGACCCTCTTAATCACAGATAAGATCAACTCTGACCATTTCATTATATCATCCTCCACCCACATCCCCCTTCCATTCCCAACCTTACCTCCTTCTATAATCGTGCCTGGGAGAAAAACTATACCCAATTCACTCACAATTGCACTTTCAAAGTCCCAACTCTCCAGCGTTTCGCCATCCATTTGCCACAACATTTCAGCAGCTACTGATTTGTTCGACTACATCCTCACCTCCACCTTTGCTGCTTTGGTCCCCAATGAAAACATTGGGAGGGAGAGAGAAAACAGGGAATTACAGACCTGTTAGCCTGACATCAGTTGTTGGGAAAATGCTTGTGTCTATTCTGAAGGATGTGATAAATGGACACTTGGATAATAATGATCTGATTGGGCAGAGTCAACATGGATTTATGAATGGGAAATCAGGTTTGATGAAACTGTTGGAGTTTTTTGAGGATGTTACGAATAGAATTGATGAAGGGGAGTCAGTGGATGTGGTGTACTTGGATTTTCGAAAGGCTTTTGATGAAGACCCCCACACGAGGTTGGTTAGCAAAATTAAAGCACATGGGATAGGAGGTAATATACTGACATGGATTAAGGATTGGTGAACAGGCAGAAAGCAGAGAATAGGAATAAACGGGTCATTCCCGCATTGGCAGGCTGTGACCAGTTGGGTACCGCAGGGATCAGTGCTTGGGCCCCAGCTATTCACAATATATATCAATGATTTGGATGAGGGGACCAAATGATGTATTTACAAGTTTGCGGCTGACACAAAACTAGGTGGCAATGTGTGTTGTGAGGAAGATGCAAAGTGACTTCAAGGGGATTTGGACAGACCTAGTGAGTGGGCAAGAACATGGCAGATGGAATATCATGTGGAAAAATGTGAGGTTATCCACTTTGGTAAGAGGTGTGGATGTGAAGAGTATTTCTTAAATTGGAAGAGATTTCAAGTGTAGATGTACAAAGGGACCTGGGTGTCCTTGTCAATAAGTCACTGAAAGGTAACATGCAGGTGCAGCAAGCAATTAGGAAGGCTAATGGTATGGTAGCCTTTATTGCAAGAGGATTTGAGTACAGGAGGAGTGAAGTCTTGCTTCAATTGTATAGAAGCTTGGATAGACCACACTTGGAGTACTGTGTGCAGTTTTGGTCCCCTTACCATAGGAAGGATATCATTGCCATAGAGGGAGTGCAACGAAGATTCACCAGACTTAGTCCCAGAATGGCGAGTCTGCCCTATGAAGAGAGATTGGAGAAACTGGACCTGTATTCTCTTGAGTTTCAAAGAATGAGAGGTGATCTAATTGAAACCTCCAAAATACTTAAATGGATAGGCAGGGAAATGCAGCTAAGATGTTTCTCCTGGTTGGGGAGTCTTAAACCAGGGGACACAATTTCAAAATAAGGGGAAGCCACTTAGGCCAGAGATGAGGAGAAATTTCTTTACTCAGAGGGTTGTGAATCTTTGGAATTCGCTACCGCAGAGGGCTGTGGAAGCTCAGTCATTGAGTATGTTTAAAGCAGAGACTGACAGATTTCTAAATACAAATGACATAAGGGGATATGGGGTTAGTGTGGGAAAAAGGCATTGAAGCGGATGATCAGCCATGATCATTTTGAATGATAGGGCAGACTCGATGCGCTGAATGGCCTACTCCTGCTCCTATGTTCCTATGTTCTCTCTCACCCTAGCCATTCCCCTGGGATGATCCTCATCTTCACGCTTTTCAGTCCAAGAGATGCAGACTTGAGAGGATATGGTGGACAACTGGTTTAACCATCCACCACTAGATCTGGCTGGACCACACAAAACACTATTGGGTCCTAGTCTCGTCTGCTAAAACTGCTCACTATTCCAGAATGATCCTGGGATGCAAATGTAACATCCAGCTTCTTTTCTTTACTGCACACAGTCCACTTAAACCCTTCTTCATTGATGATGAGCAGGCTTTTGATGAATATGCTCCTGCTCCAGGTACTCCCTATTTGTATGAGTTCCCTAAGTTCTCCTGAAGCACACCTCTAATTACAGATATGGCTTCATTGGAAGAGCAAGTCAGGGTAAGGGTCTGCAAAGGAAACCCGACCCAAGCTCGTATGCCAGACCCGGAAATGCGACCCGACCAGACCCGAACCCGACACATGTCGTTGGGTCCCGTCAGGGTCGGGTCGGGTAGCAGGTCGTTAAGTCAGGGTCACCTGGGGAAAGCCTTGATTGTGTCACATTTGTCGGAATGTTTTCACACGTCTCTGGAAAATTATGGACAATGGTTGCTGGTTCCACTTTCAGACTGACCATTAATGTTTTATTTGCTGTATGAGCGCTGGTCTGATAACTGGTCAGATGTGTACCTTGGACAGTAGACCCATGCTCTGCAGGGTGGTAAGGAGCGTACAGGGAAGAGCAGGCTGGTATGGGTCCTTTCGGTTTGGGACCAGGACAACGAGGGAGCTCCAACTACCCTGGGTAGGCTCACCCACATCACCATCCAGCATGTACTGGATTTCCTGTCTAACCTGAGCTAGCTTGTCAGGGCTCAGCTGGCAGGGGTACCGCCTGACTGGTGGTGTGTCTCCCACATCCATGCTGTGAACCGCTAGGGTGGTACACCCTGCCTGATCTTTACAGATTTTTTTAGCATGGTGGACACGTCCTCCTCCTGCGTTTGTTTTTGGGGTTTCAGCTGGGTGATTAAGTCTTTTAAGACTTCTGTGTTTGCCAGTTTGATAGCTGGGGGTTCAACCGGGGTCTCCTCCTCCTCAACGGACTCCTCCTGGCTGCCCTCAGGCATTTCCACCTTCTGGCAAACACTCACTGGTTGACTGGGTTTGGTTTTGGGTAGTGGTCCCACACAGTCTATCAACATTTGGTCAAAGGGTTCCCAAATGCTGGAATGGGTTTGAGGGGGGGGGGCAGTCTAATTGTGGCCTGGCGTTTGCCTGCAGCCTGGTAAGCATGGCAGGTTTAATCGGCCACTTCAGACCAGATGTGAGGCCAGAAAAAGTGTTTACTTCCCCGGGCTAAAGTTTTCCGAGTACCCACATGTCCAGCCATAGGGATAGCATGAGATATCCATAAAATCCCTTGCCGGTATTCTGGGGGCACTACAATCTGGTGGAGCACTGCCCATTCCTCTGCAGATCTCCTGGGAGGTCTCCACTTCCGCATTACTACCCCATCTCATACGTAGCAACACTCAGGGACTGGGGTGGCCTCTGCCTCACAACAAGCAGTCTGTACTATGCACTTTAATTTAGGATCTGCCTGCTGGTTGTCAATTAGGGAGGCTGGGCTGAGCACCTCCTACCCTTCAGATAGGTCCTGAAAGAAAGTTTCAGCTAAGCAGACCTCCGGCTCATCCAGCTGGGGCAGTGATTTCCTCTCAAATAATCTGGCCTGTCTGGCTTGGGACCAAGTCACTACATAATCGGGGAAGATACCAGGAACTTCCTCCTGTAGTTATTCGGTTTCCCTGGTTTCGCTGGGCTGGTCTATGATTATAGGGGTTGCTATTATCTTGCTGCCAGCTAAATCATTTCCCAGCAGGATGCGTATCCCTGGGACAATCCCCACGCTTTAGCGGCCTGAGACTAGGTCACACTGTGGGTGGACTCAATGGTGGGAACAGATAGGTAACCTCCTCCCACTCCACTGATCAGGGTCTTGGCTTTCATGTAGGCTTCACAGGGGAGGCTTAGACTTTTCCCTAACATTAAGAACTAAGTCGCCCCTGCATCCAAGTCGTTAATCAGTCGGACATCAAAATCAATAAGAAGAAATGTTATAGTTACATAAAGGGAAAGTGGGTGGTCAAGAGCAATGTAGGCTCAGTAAAAGCTGAAAATGGAGATATTGTCATTGATAATGGGGAAATGGCAGACATGTTGATCAATTATTTTGCCTCAGAATTTACAGTTGAAAAGGAGGATAACTTGCCGGATGTCCCGAAAAAAATTAATAGCCGATAGGGGACAGGGACTCAGTATAATTAACGTAAGTAAAACATCAGTAACAAGGAAATTAATGGAATTAAAGAATGAGAAATCTCCAGGACCTGACGGTTTCCATCCTAGGGTGTTGAAGGAAGTAGGGGAGCTCATTGTAGATGCCCTAACTTTTGTCTTTCAGAGTTCCCTAGATTCAGGAGTGGTCCCTCTGGATTGGAAAGTTGCACATGTCACTCCAATTTGTAAGAAGGATGAAAGGGGGAACCAAAGAAATTACAGACCAGTTAGCCTGACATCTGTGGTGCACAAGTTGCTGCAGTCTATAATCAGGATAGGGTGCCTGAACACCTCGAAAAATTTCAGTCAGTCAGGGACAGCCAGCATGGATTCATGACGGGAAGGTCATGTTTGACAAATCTCATTGAATCTTTTGAAGAGGCAACGAAGGTAATGGACAGGGGAATGTCTATGGATGTTATTTATATGGACTTCCAGAAAGCATTTGATAAAGTCCCACATAAGAGACTGTTAACTAAGGTAGAAGCCCATGGAGTTGAGGGCAAATTATTGACATGGTTCGGAAGTTGGTTGAGTGGTAGGCGACAGAGAGTGGGGATAATGGATAAGTACGGCGGCACGGTGGCACAGTGGTTAGCACTGCAGCCTCACAGCTCCAACTACCCGGGTTCAATTCTGGGTACTGCCTGTGTGGAGTTTGCAAGTTCTCCCTGTGTCTGCGTGGGTTTTCTCCGGGTGCTCCGGTTTCCTCCCACAAGCCAAAAGACTTGCAGATTGATAGGTCAATTGGCCATTATAAATTGCCACTAGTATAGGTAGGTGGTAGGGAAATATAGGGACAGGTGGGGATGTGGTAGGAATATGGGATTAGTGTAGCATTAGTATAAATGGGTGGTTGATGGTCGGCACAGACTCGGTGGGCCGAAGGGCCTGTTTCAGTGCTGTATCTCTAAACTAAACTAAACTACTCTGATTGGCAGGATGTGACTAGTGGTGCCCCACAGGGATCTGTGTTGGGTCCTCAATTATTCACATATTCATTAACAACTTGGATGATGGCGTAGTAAGTCATTTATCCAAATTTGCTAATGATACAAAATTAGGCGGCATTGTATTCAGTCGAGATGATAGCATAAAATTGCAAAGAGATATTGACAGACTAGATGAGTGGGCAAAACTGTGGCAGATAGATTTCAATGTGGGCAAGTGTGAGATTATCCATTTTGGACCAAAAAAGGATAGAGCAGGGTACTTTCTAAATCGGAAGAGGTTAAGTACAGTGGATGTCCAAAGAGACTTGGGGTTTCAGGTGCATAGATCTTTAAAATGCCAGGACCAAGTGCAGAAAATAATCAAAAAGACAAATGGAATGCTAACCTTTATATCTAGAGGATTGAAGTATAAAGACACAGAGGTTATGCTGCAGCTGTACAAAACCCTGGTTAGACCCCACTTGGAGTACTGTGAGCAGTTCTGGGCACCACACCCTCGGAAGGATATATTGGCCTTGGAGGGAATGCAACGGAGGTTTACAAGAATGATACCTGGACTACAGGGGTTCAGTTGCATAGAACATAGAACAGTACAGCACAGTACAGGCCCTTCGGCCCACGATGTTGTGCCGAACCTTTAACCGACTCTAAGATCAAACTAACTACCTACCCTTCATTTTACTATCATCCATGTACCTATCCAAGAGTCGCTTAAATGTCCCGAATGTATCTGCTTCTACTACCACCGCTGGCAGTGCATTCCACGCACCCACCACTCTCTGTGTAAAGAACCTACCTCTGACATCTCCCCGAAACCTTCCTCCAATCACCTTAAAATTATGCCCCCTGGTGATAGCCCTTTCCACCCTGGCAAAAAGTCTCTGACTACCCACTCTATCTCTGCCTCTCATCATCTTGTACCCCTCTATCAAGTCACCTCTCATCCTTCTTCGCTCCAATGAGAAAAGTAGTTTCTTTACTCAGAGAGTAGTAGGGGCGTGGAACGCCCTGCCTGCAACAGTAGTAGACTCGCCAACTTTAAGGGCATTTAAGTGGTCATTGGATAGACATATGGATGAAAATAGAATAGTGTAGGTCAGATGGTTTCACAGTTCGGCGCAACATCGAGGGCCGAAGGGCCTTTACTGCGCTGTAATGTTCTAATTCTTGAAAAGCCCCAGCTCCCTCAATCTTTCTTCGTAGGACATGCCCTCCAGTCCAGGCAGCATCCTGGTAAATCTCCTCTGCACCCTCTCTAAAGCTTCCACATCCTTCCTATAATGAGGCGACCAGAACTGAACACAATATTCCAAGTGTGGTCGAACCAGGGCCTTTTCGAGCTGCAGCATAACCTCGCGGCTCTTAAACTCAATCCCCCTGTTAATGAAAGTCAACACACCATACGCCTTCTTAACAACCCTATCAACTTGGGTGGCAACTTTGAGTGATCGATGGACATGGACCCCAAGATCCCTCTGTTCCTCCACACTACCAAGAATCCTGTCTTTCAGCCTGTATTCCGCATTCAAATTCGAGCTTCCAAAATGAATCACTTCACACTTTTCCAGGTTGAACTCCATCTGCCACTTCTCAGCCCAGCTCTGCATCCTGTCAATATCCCATTGCAACCTACAACAGCTCTCCACACTATCCACAACTCCAGCAACCTTCGTGTCATCGGCAAACTTGCTAACCCAGCCTTCCACTTCCTCTTCCAAGTCATTTATAAAAATCACAAAGAGCAGAGGTCCCAGAACAGATCCCTGCGGAACACCACTGGTCACCGAGCTCCATGCTGAATACTTTCCATCTACTACCACCCTCTGTCTTCTATGGGCCAGCCAATTTTGTATCCAGACAGCCAACTTTCCCTGAATCCCATGCCTCTTTACTTTCTGAATGAGCCTACCATGGGGAACCTTATCAAACGCCTTGCTAAAATCCATATACACCACACCCACTAATCATCCTTCATTAATGTGTTTTGTCACATCCTCAAAGAATTCAATAAGGCTTGTGAGGCATGACCTGCCCCTCACAAAGCAATGCTGACTGTCTCTAATCAAACCATGCTTTTCCAAATAATCATAAATCCTGTCTCTCAGAATCCTCTCCAATAATTTGTCCACTACCGACGTAAGACTGACTGGTCTATAATTCCCAGGGATATCCCTATTCCCTTTCTTGAACAAGGGAACAACATTTGCCACCCTCCAATCATCCAGTACGACTCCAGCGGACAGTGAAGACGCAAAGATCATCGCCAAAGGCGCAGCAATCTCTTCCCTCGCTTCTCGTAATATCCTTGGGTATATCCCGTCTGGCCCCGGGGACTTATCTGTCCTCATATCATTCAAAATTTCCAGCAC
Organism: Heterodontus francisci; assembly: GCF_036365525.1. NCBI lineage: Eukaryota > Metazoa > Chordata > Chondrichthyes > Heterodontiformes > Heterodontidae > Heterodontus > Heterodontus francisci. The sequence continues at coordinate 23,795,985 of NC_090410.1, read as the reverse complement.
ATCCTCCCTCTTAACCTCAACCTGTTCGAGCATATCAGCCTGTTCCACGCTGTCCTCACAAACGACCAGGTCCCTCTTACCAGTGAATACTGAAGCAAAGTATTCATTTAGGACCTCCCCTACCTCCTCCGACTCCAGGCACAAGTTCCCTCCACTATCCCTGATCGGCCCTACCCCCTCCCTGCCCATCCTCTTGTTCCTCACATATGTGTAGAACGCCTTGGGATTTTTCTTAATCCTACCCGCCAAGACTTTTTCATGTCCCCTTCTAGCTCTCCTAAGTCCATTCTTCAGTTCCTTCCTGGCTACCTTGTAACCCTCTAGAGCCCTGTCTGATCCTTGCTTCCTCAACCTTAAGTAAGCTTCCTTCTTCCTCTTGACTAGCTGTTCTACATCTCTTGTCATCCAAGGTTCCTTCACCCTTCCATCCCTTCCCTGCCTCATCAGGACAAACCTATCCAGCAGTCGCAGCAAGTGCTCCCTAAACAACCTCCACATTTCTGTTGTGCATTTCCCTGAGAACATCTGTTCCCAATTTATGCTCCCCAGTTCCTGCCGAATAGCATTGTAATTCCCCCTCCCCCAATTAAATATTTTCCCATCCCGTCTGCTCCTGTCCCTCTCCATGACTATAGTAAAGGTCATGGAGTTGTGATCACCATCACCGAAATGCTCTCCCACCGAGAGATCTGCCACCTGGCCTGGTTCGTTGCCAGGTACCAAGTCCAACATAGTCTTCCCTCTAGTCGGCCTATCTACATATTGAGTCAGGAAACCTTCCTGGACACACCTGACAAAAACTGCTCCATCCAAACTATTTGCACTAAGGAGGTTCCAATCAATATTAGGGAAGTTGAAGTCACCCATGACTACAACCCTGTTACTTCTGCACCTTTCCAAAATCTGCCTCCCAATCTGTTCCTCCGTGTCTCTGTTGCTATTGGGGGGTCTATAGAAAACTCCCAACAAAGTGACTGCTCCTTTCCTGTTTCTGACTTCCACCCATAATGACTCAGTCGACCATCCCTCCTCGACGACCTCCCTTTCTGCAGCTGTGATACTATCCCTGATTAACAATGCCACTCCCCCACCTCTTTGTAACTTTGGAGGAGAGATTGCACAAATCCTTCTTTCCACTAGCCAACCAGGACAAACTTCCTCTAAACTCCCTGCAGCCTTAGCTCTGAACAACTCACATCTTTCTCTGGTTCTCTCCTATCTCCCCTTGTTCCCTTTCTGAGTTCATCTTGTCCATGAGACCCACCCCCTGTTCCCTTCACCCTCTTTCAATAAACTGCTGACCACCCGACGTCCCCTCCTGGTCCCTATGTTAGCCAAGATTATTAACGATTCTTTCTCTTCCTCTGCTGTCCCTCTCTTCTTTAAATCTGCAATCATCAAAACTCTCCTCAAAAATAACTCCTTGACCTTGCAAATTATCACCCCATGTCCAACGTCCTTTCCTCTCCAAAGTCCTTAAAGGATTATCATCTCCCAAATCCGTGCCAATCCTTCCCAGAACTCTATGTTTGAATCCCACCTATCAGGCTCCTGCCTCTGTCACAGCATAAACACAACTCTTGTCAAAGTCACAAGTGACTTCTCGACTCGTCCTTCTTGATGGTCTGCAGCCTTTGACACGGTTAACCAATGGAATGGTGAAGGATGATCTGTTGAATACGGAGCCTTGTGGGATGGAAGATGAGAACAAGGGCACCCTATCATGTCTCTGGGAAGGAGGCAAACGGGTGAGAGCAGAAGTGTGGTAAGTGGGACAGACAAAGTTGAGGTCCCTGTCAATCACAGTGGGGGAAATCATCAGTTCAGGTCAAAGAAAAACAAATCAGAAGCACTGGTATGGAAGGTTACATCATCAGAACTGAAGCAACAGAAATAGAAAAATGGGGAGAATGGAATGGAGCCTTTACAGGAAGCAGGGTATGAGGAAGTGCCATTGAGGTAGGTGTAGGAGTCAGTGGGCTTTTAATAAATATTTGTTGAAAATCTATTCTCAGAAATGGAGACAGAAAGGTCGAGGAAGGGAAGAGAAGAGTTGGATATGAACCATGTGAAGGTGAGAGAAGGGTGGAAATTGGAAGCAAAGTTGATGACGTTTTCTAGTTCAGGACAAAAGCAGAAAATGGCACCAATACAGTCATCAATAAACTGAAAAAGAGGTGAGGGAAGAGGCCCAAGTCAGACAGGAACAAGGAATGTTCCACAGATGCCACAAAAAGGCAGGCATAGCTAGGACCCATGGCTATTTTCACCTCTGTGACTTCGCCTGACTTCACCTCTGTCTCAGCTCATCTGCCACTGAAACCCTCATTCATGCCTTTGTTACCTCTAGACTTGACTATTCCAATGCATTGCTGGCAGGTCTCCCAGAATCTCCTCTCCTTCAACTTCAGGTCACCCAAAAGCCTGTTTCCCGTGTCCTAACTCACACCAACTCACACCAAATCCTCATCCTTATTTTCAAATCCCTCCATCACCTCGCTCCTCCCTATCTCTGTAATCTCCTCCAGACCCCCAAACCCTCCAAAAAATCTGTGCACTTATAATTCTGGCCTTTTGAGCATCGCTGGGTTTAATCGTTCCACCATTGCTGGCCATGCATTCAGCTGCCTCGACCCTAAGAGTTGGAATTCCCTCCCAAAATCTCTGCCTCGCTTTCCTCCTTTAAGACTCTCCTTAAAACCTACCACTTTGTCCAGGCATTTTCTCATCTGACCTAATATCTCCTTATGCTGCTCGGTGTCAAATGTTGTTTTAAATGCTCCTGTGCAGTACCTTGGGATGTTTTATTATTTTAAAGGCACTATACAAATGTAATTTGTTTATAGACAGTCATTTAATCATTCCACACAGAAGGACTCTGTGCCCTCTCCTTGAAAGAGAAATTCAATTATTACCTCTCTGCTGCTATTCCCCATCGCCATGCAAATATCTCCTTTTCAATATATATCCACTTCCTTTGGAAAGTTACTCTTGGATCTGCTTCCTACTTTCACAGATACTGCAGTCCAGCTCACAACAAATCACCACATCAAGTTTCACCTCATATCCTCCCTGGATTGTTGGCAAATTGTTCTAAGTCTGTGTCATCCTGCCAGTGGAAACAGTTCCTCCCTCTCGATTCTGTCAAAATCCCTCATTATTTTGAGCTTTTCTGTTAAACCAATGATTGCATCACCATTTATACTGACAGGGCTCTTGGAATCTAAGCACATGGGTCTCTGGATGGGAATCAATACTTGTCGGGAATCCTCAGGAATGTTTCAATGTTTAGAGCAGCTACATGGTCACATATGACTATGTGTCGGGTCAATTGTTGTTTATTTCTTGGAGTAATTCCAGATCATGTGTGCACAATCTTTAGGGTCTTGGAGTGTGACAGCACTTTCGGATTATGTTTGACCAGAAATGAGTCAAGAATATTCTCGGGGCTATACCACATGGTTTGGTCTCATTGGCTGAATTTAAAGTCCACCCTGTGAATTGGATAGAAATTCTCTGAAATTACAAAAGCACGTTATATCACAGAAATATGAGGAAACCTGTAAATAAATCTGTTCTCACTGCACCCAATGCTGTCAGACTGTGGATTTCACCCAGTCTGTTCTTTCGTGGACTCTGGGGAGATTCACTTTCCATTGTGCAATATGTGGCTAAATATAATTTATGATATTGTAATGTGTTGTTTCAAGAGATTAACAGAATCTTTTTATTCAGTCACTGTAAGTAATGTCAGTCTCCTTGCCTTGTAATTATGTCAATGGAGATTTCTCCTGCCTTATATATGGGTTTTCGCTCAGTTACAGAGTCAGTAAGAGTTTGGTCTCCAGCACAAACTGGGAGCAACATTCCGCAGAAATGGAAAAAATGCATTGGATTTATTCACTAGAAGATTTGGTTATTCAGGCACTTGTGGATATACAGGAGATTTATTATCCCACCCTCGCTGTTCTTGGTGTTCCTGGTAAGTTTTATGTCTGGGTAGTGATAGAGTAAACACATCAATTCTATTCCTTACTCTGCGAGATGCTGTCGGTGTTCCTTGTAAGTAACCATATCTTTATTTCATTATGTCAATGTTGTTTAACTGTAAACACTGTCTTCATTATGCAAGTTTTCACATCCAACATTTTTATGTATTCAGTTTATTCTCCTTGCTGTGTGACTGGAAGTACATTGTTCCCTCTACAATGTTACTTGGTGATTTATTTAATGAACAGTCTGCTCTCTGCATTGAGTCCTGGGAGTAGATTTTACTCTTTACCATCTGGGTGTTAAATAATGCCTGAAGAGGGCAGTTCAATTTAAAAAAAAATGATGGAGGAGGATTGCACGTCCTTTACAGAGGCAGACTGAAATTCATTGCATTGATTTTAAGAGGAGGATAATCAGGCGGGTTTTACTCCTGGTGAAGGGTCTGTCCCCCACCCCGATTATCATTGCACGCCGGACAGGAGCTGCTTAATTGATATAAAGTGTAGACATAGATTTAAGGAAAACTTAAGGTCTATTGGATAAGATTAATGATATAAAGTTGCAATTGGTGATAAATCATTCCAACTGATTTTATTTTCAATTGATTGTGACTGGAGTAGTGTGTGAAGTAGATTCCTTTCTCATTTTATTGATTTATATTCCCTCAATTAAGTGGAAATCTATTCAGTTCTCACTCACAGGTGAAAAGCACCAGATTAATATTGTTCCACTTCCATCCTGATACATTCTCAAACCCGAGGGAGCAGATCTCAGCATTAGTTACAGCATCAACCCCTTGATAGTGACTGTTCATCAGAATAGCTTTGTAATATAAGTATAAATTCTCCCATTGTGTGAATTATTAGATAGATAGATAGATAGATAGATAGATAGATAGATAGATAGATAGATAGATAGATAGATAGATAGAGAGATAGAATGTTTACAGCACAGGAAGAGGCCATGTGGCCCACCGAGTATATGCTGGCTCTGCAAGAGCAATCCACCTCGTCCCTCCCCCACCTTCCCCAGATCCCTGCAATTTCTTTTCCTTCATATACTAACCCAATTCCCTTTTCAAACCTCCTATTGAATCAGCCTCAACCACCCTTTCAGACAGTTCATTCCAGATCCTTACCCCTCGCCAGGTAACAAGTTCTTCCTCATGTCGTCTCTGGATATTTTGTCAATCACCTTAAACCTGTGTCCTCTAGCTCTCAATCCTTTCACCAATGGGAACAGTTTATTTCTATCTGCTCTGTCTCTGCCCTCATGATTTTGAAAACCTCTATCAAATCTTTCACCCTTCCACCAAAGCAAAATACTGCAGATGCTGAAAATCTGAAACTAAAACAGAAAATGCTGTAAATACTCAGCAGGTCAGGCAGCACCTGTGGAGAGAAAAGCTGAGTTTCAGGTCTCTGATCTTTCATCAGAATCTTTCTCACACTTCAATGCACTAAGGAGAACAAGCCCAGTTTCTCCAATGTCTCCCTGTAACTGAAGTCCCTTATCCCTAGAACCATTCTCATAAATCTCTTCTACACTCACCACCCACCCCGCCCCCAAAGCCTTCACATCCTTCCGAAAGTGCGGTTCCCAAAATGGGGCACAATACACCAGTTGTGGTTGAGCCAGTGTTTTATAGAAGTTCACTATAATTTCCTTGTTTTTATATACTCTGCCTCTATTTCAAGTTCAGGACCCGAATAGCTTTTGAATTCCTTTCTCAATGTGCTCTACCAACTTCAATGAGTTGTGCACATTTACCCTGAGCCCCCTCTGTTCACCACACCCTTTAAAACTGTACCCTTTAGTTAATATTGGGGTGAATTTTACAGGCACCCGACGTCGGGCCGTGGTGGGGGGTGATGGGGGGGAGTGGGTGGGGGTGGAAAATGCTTCCAGCAGAGGCCCACCATGGGCCTTGACACCTGGAAGGTCCAGCTCGATATTGCCGGCAGCAGCGAGGCCTCGTGGCGGCCCCCTGGCCGCTCTGTGACGGGAGCCAAATTTAAATATGTTATTTCATTAAAATACTTAACCACCCCCGCCATCCATCCCAGAGTGATCTTGGTGCAGGTGGCCGGCACTCCTGTGTCTTTGGATCCACATTCAGGGATCCGAGGTGGAACATGGGTGGGGAGTGAGGGGTGGGAGAGAAGTTAAGATTTCAGTGTGGTGGTGAGGGGGAGCGGGGTCAAACTAATGTTACTGGTGTAGGGGATGGTGAGAAGGAGAGCAGTTAAAAGTTTATGAACTGTGGGGTGGGGAAGGTCAGGTGCACAAGGTAAGTATTTTTGTTGGGGGGAGAGGGCAAGGAATGAATTCTCTGGTTATTGGGGGAGGGGGTGTGAGGCAAGGAACAAATATTTAATTTTTTCAACACAATTTCAATTCACTATATCTTTGAGTATTAAAATTAAATGGAAGGGCTCAAAGCCCTTTAAAAATGGCATCAGCACCTGTGTACAGGCTGCTGACACAATTACTGGGGACAGACCACCTAATCCCATCCACATCATCATGGGCGGAATATGCCCCGGCCATTTAAATGAGCCGCCGCATTTAATATCACGACGGCTCCGTGACGTGCGGTCCACGTGGGCGGATCACCATAGTTTACGTCCGCTGTCGATTTCAACAGCAGACATGTAAAATGCAGCCCATTGTTCACACTGTTCTTCCTCCAACATGTATCATTTGGCACGATTGTGTGTTAAATTTTATCTGCCACATCTCCGTCCATTCCACTAGCCTGTCTATGACCTGTTGAATTCATAGAGATGCAGAATCATTTACGGCACTGAAGGAGGTTATTCGTCCCATTCAGTCTGTGCCGGCTCTCTCAGACAAATCCAATCAGTCCCATTCCCCTGTTCGATCCCCGTATCCCAGCAAGTTTATTTCCTCAATTGCCCATCCAATTTCCTTTTGAAATCATCGATTGTTTCCACTTCCACCACCCTCATGGGCAGTGAGTTCCAGACCATTACCGCTCACTGTGTACAAAAGTCCTTCCTCACATTCCTCCTGCATCTCTTGTCCGAAACCTTCAATCTGTGTCCCCCAGTCCTTGTACCATTAGTTAATGGGAACAGTTTTTCCTTGTCTGGCTTATCTAAGCCTGTCATGTTTAGTTTAGTTTAGAGATACAGCACTGAAACAGGCCCTTCGGCCCACCGAGTCTGTGCTGACCATTAACCACCCACTTATACTAATCCGACACTAATTCCATATTCCTACCACATCCCCACCTGTCCCGATATTCCCCTACCACCTACCGAAACTGGGGACAATTTATAATGGCCAATTTACCTTTCAACCTGCAAGTTTTTGGCATGTGGGAGGAAACCGGAGCACCCGAGAAAACCCACGCAGACACAGGGAGAACTTGCAAACTCCACACAGGCAGTACCCAGAATTGAACCCGGGTCGCTGGAGCTGTGAGGCTGTGGTGCTAACCACTGCGCCACTGTGCCACCCATGTTCTTGTACATCTCTATTAAATCTCCCCTCAATCTCCTTTGCTCCAGGGAGAACAATCCTATCTTTTCCAACCTAACTTTGTAACTAAATTCCTCCATCCCCGGAACCATTCTGGTAAATCTCCTCTGCACCCTCTCAAGGACCCTTACATCTTTTCGAAAGAATGGTGACCAGCTCTGGATGCAGAGCTCTAGCTGAGGCCGAAGCAGAGCTTTGCAAAGGTTCAAAATAACCTCAGAAAGTTCTGGAAATACTCAGCAGGTCTGGCAGCATCTCATCAGAACTTCTGATGAAAGGTCACAGATCTGAAATGCTAACTCTGCTTTTCTCTCCACAGATGCTGCCCGATCCGCTGAGTGTTTCCAGTAATTTGCCTTTATTTCAGAATAACTTCCCTGCTTTTGTACTCAATGCCTCTATTTATGAAGCCCCAAATCCCATCTGCTTTGCTAACCGTTCTCTCAATATGTCCTGCCAACTTCAAAGGTTGATGTACATACACCCCCAGGTTCCTCTGACCCTCCACACTCTGTAGAACAGGGCCATTAATATATATTTCCTCATCCTATTCCTTCTGCTAAAATGCTTCACCTTACAATTCTTCGTATTATAGCTTTTTATAATCCCACCATTGTGTTGTTCAAAATGAAATTCCATCATGAAGGAAATAACCATTTACTAATATACACTGGGGAACTGACCCAAACTGCAGTTACCCAGATAATGCAGAAACATTTTTAAAAACACAACAAAGGTAAAGGGGAATATTTTTTCATAAAGTTTGCAAAGGAAAATAATGACTCATCATTTCATCTTAATCTTAAAAATTGTTGTGCTGAAAGTGTGTCTATCACTATCCATTTTTTATTCATTTTTAGGATGCGAGCTTTGCGGGCAAGGCCAGTATTTATTCCCCATCCCTGATTGCCCAAGAGAAGGTGGTGGTGAGCTGCTTTCTTGAACCACTGCAATGCATGTGGTGTATGTACCCCAACACACCCCTTTTAGTGAGGGAGTTCCAGGATTTTGACCCAGTGACCGTGAAGGATATATTTCCAAGTCAGGACTGTGTGTGACTGGGAGAGGAGCTTGCAGGACGTGGTGTTCCCATTGGTCTGCTGTCCTTCTTCTCTAGGTGTTAGTGGTCACAGTTTGGAAGATGTTGACAAGATGCTTGGTGGGTTGCTGCAGTGCATCTTGTAGATGGTACATACTGTTGCCACTGTGCGATGGTGGTGAAGGGAGTGAATGTTTAAGGTGTTGGATAAGATGCCGATTAAATGGGCTGCTTTGTCCTGGATGGTGTTGAGCTTCTTGAGTGTTGTTGGAGCCGCACTCATCCAGGCAAGTGGAGAATATTCAATGCCACTCCAGACATCTGCCTTGTAGCTGGTTAACAGGCTTTGAGGCTCGGGAGGAGAGTTCCTCATAGAACATAGAACATAGAACATAGAACATACAGCACAGAACAGGCCCTTCGGCCCACAATGTTGTGCCGATCCTTTGTCCTCTGTCAAGGACAATTTAATCTATACCCCATCATTCTCCTTTATCCATATACCTATCCAAAAGCCTTTTGAAAGTCCCTAAAGTTTCTGACTCAACAACTTCCCCGGGCAAGGCATTCCATGCCTCGACCACTCTCTGGGTAAAGAACCTTCCCCTGACATCCCCCTTATATCTCCCACCCTTCACCTTAAATTTATGACCCCTTGTAACGCTTTGCTCCACCCGGGGAAAAAGTTTCTGACTGTCTACCCTATCTATTCCCCTGATCATCTTATAAACCTCTATCATGTCACCCCTCATCCTTCTCCTTTCTAATGAGAAGAGGCCTAGAATGTTCAGCCTTTCCTCGTAAGACTTATTCTCCATTCCAGGCAACATCCTGGTAAATCTCCTCTGCACCCTCTCCAAGGCTTCCACATCCTTCCTAAAATGAGGCGACCAGAACTGCACACAGTACTCCAAATGAGGCCTTACCAAGGTCCTGTACAGCTGCATCATCACCTCACGGCTCTTAAATTCAATCCCTCTGCTAATGAACGCTAACACCCCATATGCCTTCTTCACAGCCCTATCCACTTGAGTTGCAACTTTCAATGATCTATGCACATAGACCCCAAGGTCTCTCTGCTCCTCCACATGCCCAAGAACCCTACCGTTAACCCAGTATTTTGCATTCATGTTTGTCCTTCCAAAATGGACGACCTCACACTTTTCAGGGTTAAACTCCATCTGCCACTTTTCAGCCCAGCACTGCAACCTATCCAAGTCCCTTTGCAGACGACAATAGCCCTCCTCGGTATCCACAACTCCACCAACCTTTGTATCATCTGCAAATTTACTGACCCACCCTTCGACTTCCTCATCCAAGTCGTTAATAAAAATCACAAACAGGAGAGGACCCAGAACTGATCCCTGCGGCACGCCACTGGTAACTGGGCTCCAGGCTGAGTATTTACCATCTAAGACCACTCTCTGCCTTCTATCAGTTAGCCAATTCTTAATCCAACTGGCCACATTCCCCACTATCCCATGCCTCCTGACTTTCTCCATAAGTCTACCATGGGGGACCTTATCAAATGCCTTACTAAAATCCATGTACACCACATCCACTGGTTTACCCTCATCCACTTGCTTGGTCACCTGCTCAAAGAATTCAATCAGGCTTGTGAGGCAAGACCTACCCCTCACAAAACCGTGCTGACTGTCCCGAATCAAGCAGTGTCTTTCCAGATGCTCAGAAATCCTATCCCTCAGCACCTTTTCCATCAACTTGCCTACCACCGAAGTAAGACTAACTGGCCTGTAATTCCCAGGGTTGTTCCTATTCCCTTTCTTGAACAGGGGCACAACATTTGCCACCCTCCAATCACCTGGTACCACCCCCGTCAACAGAGAAGATGAAAAGATCATTGCCAGCGGCTCTGCAATTTCATCCCTTGCTTCCCATAACATCCTTGGATATACCCCGTCAGGCCCGGGAGACTTGTCTATCTTCAAGTTATTCAAAAACCCCAACACATCTTCCCTCCTAACGAGCACTTCCTCGAGCTTACCAGTCTGTTTCACACCGTCCTCTTCAGTAATACACCCCTTCTCATTCGTAAATACCGAAGAGAAGTACTCATTCAAAACCTCACTTATCTCTTCCGGCTCAACACACAGTCTCCCGCTATTGTCCTTGACCGGACCTATGGTCCCCCTAGTCATCCTCATATTTCTGACATACGCGTAAAAGGCCTTGGTGTTTTCTTTTATCCTACCCGCCAAGCATTTTTCATGCCCTCTCTTAGCTCTCCTAATCCCTTTCTTCAGATCCTTCCTGGCCATCTTGTATCCCTCCAGAGCTATGCCTGTGCCCTTTTTCCTCAACTTTATATACGCATCCTTCTTCTTCCTAACAAGACTCTCAACCTCTCTTGTCAACCACGGTTCCCTCACATGCCCATCCCTTCCCTGTCTGACAGGGACATGCTTATCAATGGCCCCTACTATCTGCTCCTTGAAAAAGTTCCACATTTCGACCGTGCCCTTCCCTGCCAGCATATGCTCCCAACTTATGCTCCTCAGTTCCTGCCTGACAGCATCATATCTACCCTTCCCCCTACCCTACCCTTCCTCGTCACAGAATTCCCAGCCTTAGACACGCTCTTGTAGCCACAGTATTTATATTGTTGGTTCAGTTAAGCTTCTGGTCAATGATCACCCCCAGGATGTTTGTTGATGGTGAGGGATTCAGTGATGGCAATGCAGTTGAATGTCAAGAGGAGAGGGTTAGATTCACTTTTGTTGGAGATGGTCATTGGCTGGCAGTGGTGTGGCACGAATGTCACTTGTCACTTATCCGCCCAAGCTTGAATGTTGTCCAGGTCTTGCTGCAAGTCGGCATGGACTGCTTCAGTCTCTGAGGAATTGTGAATTTTACTGATCATGGTGTAATTATCAGTGAACACCCCCCTTCTGACCATCCCCTGCAATCTTATGTTAGAGGGAAGATCATTGATGAAACAGCTGAGGATGATTGGGGCCAGGATACTACCCTGAGATAAACCCACGGAGATGTGCTGGGGCTGAGATAATTGGCCTCCAACAACCATAATCTTCTTTCTTTTCTTAGTGTTAGATATTATTCTAACCAGTGGAGTCTTTTCCCCGATTTCCGTTGACTTCAATGAGATTCCTTGATGCCACACTGGGTCAAATGCTGCTCTGATGTCAAGGGCAGCAACTCTCACCTCACCTTCCAAATTCAGCTTTTGTGTCCGTGATTGGACCAAGGCTGTCATGAGGTCCGAGCCAAGTATCCCTGGCAAAATCTCACTGAGCATCAATGAGCGGGTTATTGCTGTGTAATTGCTGCTTGATAGCATTGTCAATGACATCTTCCATCACTTTACTGACAACTGAGAGTAGACTAATGGGGCGATACACGGCCAGATTTTATTGCACTCCTTTTTGTGAACAGTACACACCTGGGCAATTTTCTACTTTGTTGGGTAGATGCCAGGATTGTAGCTGTTCTGGAGTACCTTGGCTGGGGCACAGCTCACTCTTGAGCAAAACACTTCAATACTGCAGCCAGGAGCCAATAACCTTTTCTGTATCCAGCACCTTCAGCTGTTTCTTGATATCATGTGCAGTGAATTGAATTGGCTGAAGACTGGTATCTATGATGCTGGGGACCTCAGGGGCGGCCGAGATGGATCATCCACTCAACACTTCTGTCTGAAGGTGGTTGCAAATATTTCAGCCTTTTTTTTGCACTGACATGCTGGGCTCCCCATCATTGAGGATGGGGAAGTCTGTGGAGCCCCCTCCTCTGGTTCGTTGTTTAATTGTCCACCACCATTCATGACTGCATCTGGCAGGACTGCAAAGTTTTGATCTGAGCAGTTAGTTGTTGGATCACTTAGCTCTGTCTGTCGCACAGTTCACAGTACTTCTAAGTTTTGTGTCATCTTGACATTTTGAAATTGTGCCCGATACGCTCAAGTACAATTCATGAATGGAAATCATGAAAAGCAGTGGTCTGAGTACCTGTACCTTGGGAAACAACACTGTTTTCTTTCCTCCAATCAAAAAAAAGCAACTGTTCACCATCATCTCGGTTTTCTCTCACTTATCTAATTTTATCTACATGCCACCAGAGACCCTTCTAGTCCATGGGTTCAATGGTGCTGACAAGCCTGTAATGCGGCACTTTATCAAATGCCTTTTGGAAGTCTATCTACACCACATCAACCACATCACCCTCTTCAACCCTTTCTGTTACCTGGTTAAAAACTCAGTCAACTTATCTGAACACGATTTGTCTTTATTAAGTCCATTCTGACTTTCATGAATTAATCCACACTTGTGACTGTTAATTTTGTCCTGGATTATCATCCTAAAATCTTTCCCATCACTGAGGTTAAACTGACTGGCCTGTATCTGCTGGGTTTATCCTGACACCCTTTGTTGAACAGGGTGTAACATTTACAATTTATTTAGAGATACAGTACTGAAACAGGCCCTTCGGCCCACCCAGTCTGTGCCGACCATCAATCACCCATTTATACTAATCCTACATTAATCCCATATTCCTACCACATCCCCACAATTCTCCTACCACCTACCTATACTAGGGGGAATTTATAATGGCCAATTTTCCTATCAATCTGCAAGTCTTTAGCTGTGGGAGGAAACCAGAGCACCCAACGAAAACCCACGCGGTCACAGGGAGAACTTGCAAACTCCGCACAGGCAGTACCCAGAATTGAACGTGGGTTGCTGGAGTTGTGAGGCTGTGGTGCTAACCACAGTGCCACTGTTCTCCAACCCTCAGAAACCACTCCAGTATCTCAGAAGGATTGGAAGATTACAGTCAGTACCTCTGCAATTTCCACCCTGATTTCCCTAAGGAACCATCCAGACGTGGTGACTCATTGATCTTCAGTCCAGTCAACACCAGTGTCTCCCATTTATCAATTTGTAGCACACCCAGCATCTCAACTATCTCCTCTTTAAATGAGTTTGACAGGATCTAATTCCTCATTTTGTACCTCAACCATGTCCAAACATTTGTTTCTGTTTTGGTCCCTAATCGCAGCCCCCACCCTCTGCACACAGCCAGACAGACAGGCAGGCAGGTGCCCCCTCAGGCAGACAGACAGACAGTCAGACAGACATACAGACAGACATACAGACAGATCAGGAGGCAGGCACCCCTGCCGACAGGCAGATGGATGAACAATTGGATAATTGTATATTGTAACTTGTCAATGGGTGTATATGGATTTTCAGAAGGCTTTCGATAAGGTCCCACACAAGAGTTTCGTAATCAAAATTAGAACACATGGGAATTAGGGGTAATGTACTGGCATGGATTGAGAATTGGTTAATGGACAGAAGACAGAGAGTAGGAATAAATGGGTCTTTCTCTGGATGGCAGGCAACAGCCTAGTTATTTGTCGGATCAGTGCTTAGTCCCCAGCTGTTCACAATCTGCAATTTGGATCTGAGGACCAAGTGTAATAATTCCAAATTTGATGATGGCACAAAAGTAGGTGGAAATGTTCCGAAGAAGGGTCACTGACCCGAAACGTTAACTATGCTTCTCTTTCCACAGATGCTGCCAGACCTGCTGAGTGGTTCCAGCATTTCTTGTTTTTATTTGGGAATGTAAGTTGTGAGGAGAATGCAAAGAGACTTCAAGGGGATTTAGACAGGCTCAGTGAGTGGGCAAGAACATGGCAGATGGAATATAAAGTGGAAAAATGTGAAGTTATCCACTTTGGGAGAAAAAAACAGAAATGCAGGGTATTTCATAAATGGTGAGAGATTGGGAAATGTTGAAATCCAAAGGAACTTGGTTGTCCCTGATCGCGAGTCACTGAAAGCTAACATGCAGGTGCAGCAATCAATTGGGAAAACAAATGATATGTTGGCCTATATTGCAAAAGGATTTGAGTACAGGAGTAAAGATGTCTTGCTGCAATTCTATAAAGCCTCGGTAAGACCGCACCTGGAATATTGCGTATGGTTTTGGTCTCCATACTGAAGGACGGAGATACTTGCCATTGAAAGAGCGCAATGAAGGTTCACCAAACTAATTCCAGGGATGGTGGGATTATCCTATGAGGATAGATTGAGGAGGCTGGGAACAGAGGTAAAAAATGAAATTAAATTTCCATTATCTGAATGCATGAAGTATCTGTAATAAGACAGATGGACTAGTGGCAAGAACAGAGGTAAATGATCTGGATCTAATTGCCATGACTGAGACATGGTTACAAAGAGAACAAGGTTTGGAATGAATATTCTGGGATACACAATATTTCAGAGCGACAGACAGAATGGCAAAGGTGGAGAGGTAGCCCTGATAATGAAGGATGACAGAATGACATTCGGAAGAAGGGGTCTGGCCTCAGAAGATCATGAAGTAGAATCAGTCTGGGTGGAAGTTAGGAATAGCAGGAGTCAGAAAACACTTGTGGGAGTAGTTTACAGACCCCCTAACAGTATTTATATTACTGGACAGAACATTACACTGGTTATTACTGAAGCAGGTAAAAAAGGTAATGTATTAATTGTTGGTGAATTTAATGTGCAAATAGATTGGGACAATCAAATTGGCAACAGTGGTCTAGAAGATGAATTTGGAGAATATGTTGTCGAACTAACTAGGCATAAAGCTATCTTAGATCTCGCATTGTGTAACAAAGTAGGGTTAATAAGCAATGTCATAGTAAAAGATCCACTGGGAAATAGTGATCTTAATACCATTGAATTTCATGTGAAGTTTGAAAGTGACACATTTCAATCACAAACATGAATCTTAAATTTAGAAGAACTTGCTAAGGTTAATTGGTTAACAGACTAGAAGGTATGGTGGTAAATGAAGGGTGGGAAACATTTAAAGAAACAATTCAAAGGCTTTAACAAAAGCACATTCCATTCAAAAACAAAAAATTATCAAGGAAGACCCATCTGTGGCTCACTCAGGAAGTTAAGGAGAGTATTAGACTAAAAGAAGAGGCTTATGATGTTACAAAAAAAGTTGCAGGTATAAGGTTTGGGAGTGTTTTAGAAACCAGCAAAGGGCCACCGAAAAGTTGATAAAAAGGGAAAAAATAGAATATGAGAGTAAGCTAGCCAGCAATATATAAACAGACTGGAAGAATTTTAAAAAGTACATAAAAACTAATGTTACATAGTAACTAATGTCCCAGTCACTATCCCTGGGTATGTCCTGTCCCACCGGCAGGACAGACCCAGCAGAGGTGGTGGCACAGTGGTATACAGTAGGGAGGGAGTAGCACTGGGAGTCCTCAACATTGACTCCGGGCCCTATGAAGGCACATGGCATCAGGTCAAACATGGGCAAGGTAACCACCTACTGATTACCACCTACCGCCCTCCCTCAGCTGATGACTCAGTACTCGACCGTATTGGACGCCGCTTGAATTAAACACTGAGGGTGGCAAGGGCACAAAATGGACTTTGGGTGGGGGACTTCAATGTTCATCACCAAGAGTGGCTCGATAGCACCACTCCTGACCGAGCTGGCCGAGTCCTAAAGGACATAGCTGCTAGACACGGTCGGCGGCATGTGGTGGGGGAACCAACACGAGGGAAAAACATACTTGACCTCGTCCTCACCAATCTGCCTGCTGCAGATGCTTCTGTCCGTGACTGTATTGGCAGGAGTGACCACCGCACAGTCCTTGTGGAGACGAAGTCCCGCCTTCACATTGAGGATTCCATCCATCGTGTTGTGTGGCACTATCACCGTGCTAAATGGGATAGATTTTGAACAGCTCTAGCAATGCAAAATTGGGCATCCATGAGGTGCTGTGAGCCATCAGCAGCAGCAGAATTGTACTGAACCACAATATGTAACCTCATGGCCCGGAATATCCCCCACTCCACCATTACCATCAAGACAGGAGAAAAACCCTGGTTCAATGAAGAGTGCAAGAGCAGCACCAGGCATACCTCAAAATGAGGTGTCAACCTGGTGAAGCTACAACACAGGACTATCTGCATGCCAAACTGCGTAAGCAGCATGCGATAGAGCTAAGCGATCCCATAACCAACGGATCACATCCAAACTCTGCAGTCCTGCCACATCCAGCCATGGATGGTGGTGGACAATTAAACATATTCTGCTGTATTCTCTGACAGTCCCCTTCACTGTCTGCTACTCCAACAATCTTAGTGTCATCTGCAAACTTGCTAATCAGACCACCTATATGTTCTTCCAAATCATTTATGTATATCACAAACAACAGTGGTCCCAGCACAGATCCCTGTGGAACACCACTGGTCACACGTCTCCATTTTGAGAAACTCCCTTCCACTGCTACTCTCTGTCTCCTGTTGCCCAGCCAGTTCTTTATCCATCTAGCTAGTACACCCTGGACCCCATGCGACTTCACTTTCTCCATCAGCCTGCCATGGGGAACCTTATCAAACGCCTTACTCACGTCCATGTACATGACATCTACAGCCCTTCCCTCATCAATCAACTTTGTCACTTCCTCAAAGAATTCTATTAAGTTGGTAAGACATGACCTTCCCTGCACAAAACCATGTTGCCCATCACTGATAAGCCCATTTTCTTCCAAATGGGAATCGATCCTATCCCTCAGTATCTTCTCCAGCAGCTTCCCTACCACTGACGTCAGGCTCACCGGTCTATAATTACCTGGATTATCCCTGCTACCCTTCTTAAACAAGGGGACAATATTAGCAATTCTCCAGTCCTCATGGACCTCACCCGTGTTTAAGGATGTTGCAAAGATATCTGTTAAGGCCCCAGCTATTTCCTCTCTCGCTTCCCACAGTAACCTGCGATAGATCCCATCCGGACCTGGGGACTTGTCCACCTTAATGCCTTTTAGAAGACCCGACACTTCCTCTCTCCTTATGCCGACTTGACCGAGAGTAATCAAACATCTGTCCCTAACCTCAACATCCGTCATGTCCCTCTCCTCGGTGAATACTGATGCAAAGTAGTCGTTTAGAATCTCACCCATTTTCGCTGACTCCACGCATAACTTTCCTCCTTTGTCCTTGAGTGGGCCAATCCTTTCTCTAGTTACCCTCTTGCTCCTTATATATGAATAAAAGGCTTTGGGATTTTCCTTAACCCTGTTTGCTAAAGATATTTCATGACTCCTTTTCGCCCTCTTAACTCCTCGTTTCAGATTGGTCCTACATTCCCGATATTCTTTCAAAGCTTTGTCTTTCTTCAGCCTCCTAGACTTTATGTATGCTTCCTTTTTCCTCTTAGCTAGTCTCACAATTTCACCTGTCATCCATGGTACCCTAATCTTGCCATTTCTATCCCTCATTTTCACAGGAACATGTCTCTCCTGCACGCTAATCAACCTCTCTTTAAAAGCCTCCCACATATCAAATGTGGATTTACCTTCAAACAGCTGCTCCCAATCTACATTCCCCAGCTCCTGCCGAATTTTGGTATAGTTGGTCTTCCCCCCATTTAGCACTCTTCCTTTAGGACCACTCTCGTCTTTGTCCATGAGTATTCTAAAACTTACGGAATTGTGATCACTATTCCCAAAGTAGTCCCCTACTGAAACTTCAACCACCTGGCCGGGCTCATTCCCCAACACCAGGTCCAGTATGCCCGAGTTGGACTATTTACATACTGCTCTAGAAATCCCTCCTGGATGCTCCTTACAAATTCTGCTCCATCTAGACCTCTAACACTCAGTGAATCCCAGTCAATGTTGGGAAAATTAAAATCTCCTATCACCACCACCCTGTTTTGAAAGCTCCTAGAATTGAAGGCAAATGATTGACCTGGTCAGAAGATTGGTTCTGCAGTTGAACATAGAGAGTTTGGATAATCGGAATGTATTTGCATTGGAAGGAAGTGGCTAGCAATGTGCCAAGATGACCTGTTCTGAGGCCTCAATTATTCACAATATATATTAAAAACTTAAGACAATAATGAATTTGAGATCCAAATTTGCCAAATCATCAAAAGGCTGAATCTTAATTCACAAAAACAGGTGGATTGGGGTTGTGCCAGAGAATAAATGGAAATAATCTGAAACAGGAACTCAACCTGCATGATATCCCAGGGTCATGGATCAGTCGCAGAAGCCGGGGGATTAAAACCTCAGCAAGTCCAAGGGTCACTGATCACGAGAGGGATCCTGGTAATTACCCCACCATATCCCCTGGTAACTGATTCCTATTGTAACTGACCAGACCAAGAATTGATCTCTTTGGTTTTGCAAGGCATCAGTGTGTTTACTCTCTGCGCACCAAGGGAGACCATATTTTAACAATGCACATTTATGAATGAACATAAGCATTTTGTTTTTGTGTTTATTTATTGAACTCTTCAGATATGAACTTCTCAAATCATGACTGATAGTTGGTGCAAAACCTTATTTTTATCATAAAATTCAAACACATTGCATTCCATCGTGTAATGTCGTGAGCTTTCAATTTATTATACCCATGTATCCACCATTTTGATATTCCTGCTCCCATCCTGATGTATAATGTTCCTGTTTTTCCTCTTCCTCACAGTTAACTTAGTGACGATTGTGATCCTGTCTCGGGGAAAGTGTGGTCTCTCCAAATGTGTCACTCGTTACTTGGTGGCCATGGCAGTGGCGGATCTACTGGTCATTATCTTCGATCTGATACTGAGGCAAATTCCCATTAGTTATCGTAGAATGTTTGACTTTCTGTTTGATATTCCAGTGTGTAATATCCACGCTGTCCTACTTTATGCAGCAACGGACTGTTCTGTCTGGTTCACTGTCGCTTTCACCTTTGATCGATTTGTGGCCATTTGCTGCCAGAAACTGAAAACTAAATATTGCACTGAGAAATCGGCAGCTGTGATTATTGGAACAATGTCTGTGTTGTTCTGTGTAAAGAATATTTTCTGGTACTTTATGCTTTCAAGCAGCTATATTCGTTTTCGAGGCCCCTGGCTCTGCATTGTTCCCTGGAGTGTTCTGCTTTCACCAGTATGGGTAGCAATTGAATTGTTACATTATATTTTCACCCCATGTGTACCATTTATTCTGATTCTGATGCTCAAAGTTTTAACTGTCAGACACATTCTAGTGACCATCAGAATTCGCAAGAGACTTCGGGACCGGGTCAGTGGGGAGAGTCACAGTGATCCAGAGACAATGAAAAGAAGAAAATCAATCACTTCACTTTTTATGATATCGGGGAATTTTATCTTTCGATGGGCTCTGTTCCTGGTGACTACGATGTATGCTAGAATTGGTCTGCTGTACTGGAATTTTTCAAAAGACATGTCACCCATTGTAGAACACCTTGCGTTTATGCTTCAGCTCCTGAGTTGCTGCATAAACACTTCTTTTTACGCTGTGACCCAGAGTAAGTTTAGAGAGGAACTGAAGAATGGCGTGAAATATCCCTTCACTGCACTTTCTAAGATTGTAAAATAATGAGGAAAATGGAAGATTTTTACACATAGAACAGATGTGAACCCAGCCTCTCTCCACTCAGTCTCTGGAATCACATTGTTTTAAAGACAAACTGAGATGATTTGATTGAGTTTGCATTTAATTTAAGGTACCTTTTGTAAATGTAGAACAACTGCCATCTGCAGAAATTCATTTATGCTGATCATACATATGGAATAAAATTAAACGAAGATGCAACATGTCCCCTGATCACTCCCCATGTCTGTTTTTTTGGATAAACATACAGCTTCCCACTTTATCTCTCTCAGCATCCTCCACAGTGGACATCGAGGCACTCGGCGATCGCTCATTACGAGCATCAATCCCAATTGCCCCATCCTAATCTTTCACCGAATCTCACCCAGTGCACCTGCTGAGGGCTAATCTTCCAATATCTTTATCATCCAACACACCCCTTCCATTACAGACTCAGCCAGTGGATCAGCTCTCACCATCCCGCTACACATCTTCCACCAGAATATCAAGGCACTTTCCATCCAAGACGTTATTGTGGATGATTTCATTGACATCACGGCCGAACACTTCCCCCAGTGTTCACTATGGAGATGAATGATGTAGGTGTAGAGAGCAGGGAGGGGGATTGTGATATACTTAAACAAATCAACATTGAAAGAGAGGAAGTAGTAGATGTTTTAGCGGGCTTAAAACTGAATAAATCCCCAGGCCCAGATGAGATGTATCCCAGGCTGTTATGTGAAGAAAGGGAGGAGATAGCAGGGATAAAAACAAGAAATGCTGGAACCACTCAGCAGGTCTGGCAGCATCTGTGAAAAGAGAAGCAGAGCTGACGTTTCGGGTCAGTGACCCTTCTTCGGAGTTCCGAAAAGGGTCACTGACCCGAAACGTGAACTTTGCTTCTCTTTTCATTGATGCTGCCAGACCTGCCGAGTGGTTCCAGCATTTCTTGTTTTTATTTCAGATTTCCAGCATCAGCAGTATTTTGCTTTTCTTTTACGAGATAGCAGGGGCTCTGACACAAGTTTCAAATCCACTCTGGCCATCGGAGAGGTACCAGAGGATTGGAGGACAGCGAATGTGGTACCATTATTCAAGAAGGGTAGCAGGGACAAACCAGGTAATTAAAGGGCAGTGAGTCGAACATCAGTGGTCAGGAAACTATTGGAAAAATTCTGAGGGGCAGGATTAATCTCCACTTGGAAAGGCAGGGATTAATCAGGGCTAGTCAGCATGGCTTTGTCAGGGGAAATTGTGTCTAACATACTTAATTGAATTTTTTAGCATGTGACTTGATGAGTAGATGAGGGTAAGGCCGCAGTCTCCATGCACTTCAGTAAGGCTTTTGATAAGTTCCGCATGGGAGATTAGTTAAGAAGATAAGAGCCCATGGGATCCAGGGTAATTTGGCAAATTGGATCCAAAATTGGCTTCGTGGCAGGAGGCAGAGGGTAATGGTCTTGGATTGTTTTTGCAGTGGAAGCCTGTGACCAGTGGTGTACCACAGGAATCGGTGCTGGGACCCTTGCTGTTTGCAGTGTACATTAATGATTTAGACGTTAATACAGGAAGTATGATCAGTAAGTTTTCAGATGACACGAAAATTGATGGTGTCGTAAATAGTAAGGAGGAAAGCCTGAGATTACAGGATGATATAGATGGGCTGGTAAGATGGCTGGAGCAGTGGCAAATGGAATTTAATCCTGAGATTGGGGGAACTAACAAGGCAAGGGAACATAGAACGGATGGTAGGACCCGAGGAAGTACAGAGGGGTCAGAGGGACCTTGGTGTACTTGTCTATAGATCACTGAAGGCAGCAGCACAGGTAGATAAGATGGTTAGGAAGGTAAATGGGATACTTGCCTTTATTCGCTGAGGCATAGAATTTCAGAGCTGGGAGGTTATGATGGAGCTGTATAAAGTGTTAGTTAGGCCATAGCTGGAGTACTGTGTACACTTCTGGTCGCCACACTGTAGGAAAGATGTGATTGCACTGGAGAGGGTGCAGAGGAGATTTACCAGGATGTTGCTTGGGCTGGAGCATTTCAGCTATGAAGAGTGACTGGATAGGCTCGGGTTGTTTCCCTTGGAACAGGGAAAGCTGAGGGGCGAACTGATTGAGGTATGCAAAATTATGAGGGGCATTGATAGGATAGATGGGAAGAAACTTTTTCTCTTAGCGGAGGGATCAATGACCAGGAGGCATAGATTTAAGTGAGGAGCAGGAGGTTTAGAGGGGAGTGGAGGAAAACTTTTTTCACCCAGAGGGTGGTTGGAATCTGGAACACACTGCCTGAAGAGGTGGTAGAATCAGGAACACCCAACACTTAAGCAATATTTAGAAGATCAATTGAAATACCAAAGCATATCAGGCTACGGGCCACGTGATGGAAAATGAGATTAGAATAGATAAGTGCTTCATGGCTGGCACAGACAAAATGGGCCGAAGGGCCTCTTTCTGTGCTGCATAACTCGATGACTCTAAATGAAGCCTCCGCACTTAGCTATACCTTCCACCACAATCCCCATAGAGATTGACGTGGTGGCTGTGTGGCACTTTTCACCAGATCACATCTTGGCCAGACCCCTTCCTCCTCTTGCACTTTCTTCTCCTTTCACCATCTCCCGTTGCTCCACCCCTCTCACCTCTCAATCAAAATCCTTGTTCTCTACAGTCCTCCCATGTACGATGAAAATATTCTCACTGAGATATCTTCATTGCTTTGCTGCCTCAGCCTCTGCACTGAATGACATCTCATCCTCGGTGATTTCAATCACCATCTCAACTCATCATTCTCTCCCTCCTCTGAGTTCTTTGCCCTCCAATCTTCCCTAAATCTCTCTCTCCGTGTAAACTTCCCAAATCATCTTTACGGCTGCAACCCTGACCATACCATCTTACATGGTCTCAATTAAATCACAGATAAGGCCATCTCTGATCACCTCCTTGTATCATTCTCCACCCACATCCCCCTCCTACACCCCAACCCTACCTCCTTCTGTATCTGCCCCGGAAAAAATACCATCCCAAATTCACTTCATTTTCCACAAAATTTCCACAGCTACCAATTTGCTCAACTGCACCCTCACATCAATCTTTGAAAACCTCGCTCCAAATAAATCTATTTCTCTCTCTCACTCTGGTCATTTCCCCTGGTATAGCCCTCATTTCGGCTCCCATAATTCTGAGGGATGCAGAATTGAAAGGATATGACAGACAACTTGTTTAGCAACACGGCCAGGTCACATAAAGCTCTATTGGGTCCTGTTCTCATTTGCTGAAACTGCTCACTATTCCTGGATCATCCTGCAATGATAAAATAACCTCTGTCTTCTTTTCCCTACTGCACACCGGCTTCTTAAACTTCACACCACTGTCTCTCCACGCTCACCTCCAACAGTAAGTGTGAGGAGTTCATGGATTTCTTTGTCACTAAGTTGAGACGATCCGATCAGATGCCTCTGCCAATTCCATTGGCCCAAACTTGGTCTGAAGCTTCCCCCCTCATAACTCTGATCTCACATCTTTCTCTCATGTCTATCCTTGCTCCCGTCATGCCCTCACTGAGCTCATCTTGAAGATGGGGCCCACCTATTTTCCTTCCAATCTATTCCCACGAAGCTGCTGATCACCCAACTTCCCTTCCTACTCCCCATGTAAGCTGACATTGTTAACAGTTCCTTCTCTTCAGGTTCTATCTCTCTCTCTCCTCTAAATCTGCCGTCAACAACCCTCTCCTCAAAAACACAAGTCTTGCGCCCTCCAGCTTCACAAATTGCCGCCCCATTTCCAAACTCCCTTTCCTCTCCAAAGTCTTTGAACGTTTTGTCACCTCCCAAATCTGTGCCCGTCTTTCTCGGAACGCCATGTTTGAATAAACCAATCAGGTTTCCTCCTCTTGCACAGTAACAAAATGGACCTGATCAACGTCACAAAAACATCCCATGTGACTGTGACAATGGTAAACTATCCCTCCTCGTCCTTCTCGATCTGTCAGCACCCTTTGACACTTTTGAACACACCGGACTCCTCCAATGTCTCTCCACTGTTGTCCAGCTGGTTGGGACTGAACTCATCTGGTTCCATTCTTATCTATCCAATCATTGCCCATCAATACAATGGTATTTTCAGTCAACTGGGGATTATAAATTTTAAAGGTCATTAAACGCTGTGCTAATTCTAAGGGGAAAGTTGTAATTGTGATTGGGGCCAATTGATCAGTTAATGCTTTGAAATCTCCAGAGCTCTGGTGCATGGAAGTGGCCTCAGTAACCTCCTCCTCAGGAGGGATGGGTGATCCTAGTTCCGCTTCTCCCCTTCTCTCGGGTCTACCCCGTCTCCTCCGTGTTGTTGTTAACTTAGCAGGACAGACAGCCAAAGGCTCCCTTCCTCATCATCGTCCTCAACTGAGGACTCCTGTCCTGTCTCAGTATATCCCATGTAATACTCTGCGTTTGTGACGGCTGCTACAACCGCCTGCTGCTTCCCCATCTGGTTCCGCAGTCACTGAATGTTGGACCTGCACTGTGCATTGGTCTGTCTCTCGGTGGGATCACTCCTGTAGCTCTCTCAGGACTCCCCATGATTCCTCTCACTTCTGGGTTAACTGGGTGTTTTCCTGCATGAGAGTGACAATATGCCTCTCCGCCAACTCTAACCACTGCTGAGCTGCCCCAGCCTGTACGGCATTAAGCACCTGTTCCTCAGAGTGGCAGTAGAGGATGCTAGCTGATTTTGTAACATTTCCAGCAGTTTCTGCTGCTGCTGGATCGGTTCACTTTGAGCTACCATCTGTTTCACCTGTGACTGTACCACTTCCTCATTGCACGGCACACAGTGCGAGTGTGATTACATTTAAAACCATGTCACTCTTCCAACATTTAGCCAAGACCTGAACCTGGAGAAACGCTACTGTTTCTTTATATAGGAACGTAGGAGCAGGAGTAGTCCATTCAGCCCATTAAGCCTGCTCCACAATTCAACATGATCAATGCTGATCATCCACTTCAATGCCTTTTTCCCACACGATACCCATATCCCTTTATATCATTAGTATTTAGAAATCTATCAATCTCTGCTTTAAACATACTCAATGACTGAGCTTCCACAGCCCTCTGGGGTAGAGAATTCCAAAAATTCACAACCCTCTAAGTGAAGAGATTGCTCCTCATCTCTGTCCCAAGTGGCTTCCCCCTTATTTTGAAATTTGTGTCCCCTGTTTCTAGACTCCCCAACCAGGGGAAACATCTTATCTACCCTGTCTATCCTTGGAAGTATTTTGAAGGTTTCAATGAGATCACCTCTCATTTTTGCAAACTCTGTAGAATACAAGCCCAGTTTCCCCAATCTCTTTTCACAGGACAGTCCCATTATCTCAGTAACAAATCTGATGAATCTTCGTTGCACTTGCTCTCTGGCAATAATATCCATCCTCAGGTAAGGGGATCACAAATGCACACAGGTGCGGTCTATTCAAGGTTCCAAACAATTGAAGCAAGACTTTGCTGCTCCTGTAATCAAATCCTCTTACGATAAAGGCTAAAGGTCGCCACACTACCAGAAGGATGTGGAGGCTTTGGAGAAGGTACAGAAGAGGTTTACCAGGATGTTGCCTGGTCTGGAGGGTATTAGCTATGAGGAGAGGTTGGATAAACTCGGATTGTTTACGCCAGAACGACAGAGGTGGAGGGGCGACATGATAGAGGTTTATGAAGGTATGAGCGGCATGGACAGAGTGGATAGTCAGAAGCTTTTTGCCAGGGTGGAAGAGTCAGTTACTGGGGGACATAGGTTTAAGGTGTGAGGGGCAAAGTTTAGAGGGAATGTACGAGGTAAGTTCTTTGCACAGAGGGTGGTGAGTGCCTGGAACTTGCTGCCAGGGGAGGTGGTGGAAGCAGGTTCGATAGCGACATTTAAGAGGCATCTTGACAAAAACATGAATAGGATGGGAAAAAAGGGATATGGACCCTGGAAGTGCAGAAGGTTTTAGTTCAGACAGGGATTAAGATCGGCGCAGGCTTGGAGGGTCGGATGGGCTGTTCCTGTGCTGTACTGTTCTTTGTTCTTTGTTCGAACATCCCATTAGCCTTCTTCATTGCTAGCTGCACCTGCATGCTGGCTTTCAGTAACTTATTGACAAAGACACCCAGGTCGCTTTGTACATCTACACTTTCTAATTTCTTCCAATTTAAGAAATACTCTGCACCTCTATTCTTCCTGCCAAAATGGATAACCTCACATTTTTCCACATTATATTCCATCTGCCACATTCCTGCCCACTCACTAAGTCTGTTCAAATCCTCTTGAAGCCACTTTGCATCTTCCTCACAACACACATTCCCATCTAGTTTTATGTCATCTGCGAACTTGGAAATGTTACATTTGGTGCCCACATCCAAATCATTGATATATATTGTGAACAGCTGGTGCCCAAGTTTTGCTCCTTGCAGTACCCACTAGTCACAGACTGCCAATGCGAGAATAACCCATTTATTCCTAAACTCTGCTTTCTGCCTGTTAATCAATCCTTTATCCATGCCAGTATATTACCTCCTATCCCATGTGCTTTAATTTTTCGAACCAACCTCCTGTGGGGCACTTTAACAAAAGCCTTCCAAACGGATCGTGCTCATGTTTTTATTGTACGCACTCTTCTCACAGGGATTGGATACTGTCTGTGTTACATTTAGTGACTAACTTTATATATGTTTCCCAGAAACTCTTCTTTACACTGGTCTTTCACTCCATAGCTTGTACTTTAAATAGACACCACTGGGTCAGTTTAATCTACCACCCTTCCTAAGAGATTATCCCCGTAAAAATTATCACTGGCCAAACAATGTTCCTACATTTGTGAAAGTTGCTTTAACTCCCTCGGTTTATGTACTTTTCAAAGTCCAGGGTTTCGGCATCACTTGTAAGATTTGGGATTTGCTTTAATTTAATTGTAAGACTTGGGTCAATTACAACGACAGTCTAAGTTGGGAGAGCAGATCTAAAAGGGACTTACAGCTCAGACTGGCGAGAAAACCACACGGGTGCAAGGGTACTTTCACAAGCTTCACAGACTTTATTATGTTTTCTACAATAAGCACAAAATCGTGATACTTAGCAAAGGGCAGTGGTGAGCAGTTGTGTTCACGATGGTCCTCAACTTCCGGTTAACTGCGATGCCTTGTTTCTTGATTGAAGTCTATCTTCTGTTTTCGTTTGGATGATGATGCGTGCTTTTGGGGTCTTACAAGTTCATACTTTATACACCTTTCCCAGCTTGGTTCTGTGCCATCTTCGGTAAAACCCCATTTCTGTTCATCTGATTGGTCAGTCATTAACTAACTGACCTTCCATGATGGTACTTTGACCTTGTTTAGGTCATTGTCATTCAGGGGGCTCCAGATTCATGTTACCTTGCTGCAGATTCATCAACAATGATCACTGAATGAGATTGATCCTGAAAGGCAGTATGTTTGAGAGACAAGGGTGGTGTTGTTGTTGTATGGTGTTCCGACCTCTATCTTGTAGAGGCTCAATGCCAATTTTCAGACCCTTCTTCCTACTTCCCCCTGGACCATGACCCCAACACCGAACATCAAGCGACTGTCCACAGGATTGTCACTGACCTCATCTCTTCTGGAGATCTTCGCCATAGACGTCCAATCTCTCTACACCTCCATCCCCGACCAGGATGGTTTGAGGGCTCTCCAATTCTTCCCTGAACAGAGGCCCAACCAGTCCCCATCCACCACCAACCTCCTCCGCCTGCCTGAACTTGTTCTCACATTGAACAACTTCTCCTTCCTCCATGAAGACAGACACAAAGTATTTGTTTAGTTTCTTTGCCATTTCCTTATTGCCCATTATAAATTTCCCTGTCTCTCCCAGTAATGGGCCCCCATTTTTATTTGTTAATCTTTTCCTTTTTACATGCATATAAAAACTTTTACAGTCCATTTTTATGTTCCTCACGAGTTTGATTGCATATTCTATTTTCCCTTTCTTTTTCAGTTTCTTGGTCCTCCTTTGATGAATTCTAAAATGCTCCCAATCCTCAGGCTTACTACTTTTTTGGCAATGTTATAAGCCTCTTCTTTTGGCCTCATTCAATATTTAATTTACTTGTTAGCCACGGTTTGGATCATTTTTCCTGTCGGGTTTTGTGTTCAATGGAATGTATAGTTGTTGTAAAGCATGTATTAATTCTTTAAATGCTAGCCATTTCCTGTCTACCGTCATACCTTTTAATGTAAAGGTTTGGACCAAAAGGGAAATAAAATCTATGTTCACTGCCCATCAGCTTGTCCATAACAGCTTTCAAGGCTTCGAGCTGATTTGTTGGTACTGTGTCTGCATCACTCACTACTCCTGGAACTCCTGAAAGGACAAAGACTGTTAAGAAAAATCTTACAAGAAGACAGAATATGCTAACTCCAAAAGATTATACAACAGACAGTTTATGTGAAATTAAATTTCAATTGCAACAAAAGCTTTTCACTACAGTCCCTGGAATTTTGCTGCGTAAATCATTTCTCACAGACAAGGATCCCAATGGTAGGTAACCACAGAAAACCAGGATCTGATAGGTCAATAAATGTGTTGGAGACAGGGAAGGATGCAGAGCAGGACAGTTGGGTATTTTAAGTGCCGATGGCAAAATTTTGAATCCCAACAGGGGATTGAGTGTGCCATGGAATCTTACAGCACAGAAGGAGGTCATTCTGCCCATCATGTCTGTGCTGGCTCTTTTAAAGAACTATCCAATAAGTCCCACTCCGCTGCTCCTTCCCCATCAGTCTACACATTTCTCTTTTTCAAGGATTTATCCAATTCCCTTTTGAAACTTGTTATTTAATCTGTTTGGCACAAAGTTAAACATTCATCAACTGCAAAGGAACCTGTGTAATGGGTCAATATAATTACATTGGCATAAAATAACATTGACGTAAAATTATCCTTATTTGGTTGCCCAGCATAGTCGGAGTCGAAGTTGCTTCACACACTGAAGCAAGAGCTTTTTTGCTTATACCTGTCTGTCATAATTTTTTCTCAAGGAGTTGGATGATTCTCTGTAGTTTAATTTATGGGATAGCTGTCTGTTTTTCTCCACCAGAGTTTGACATTCCTCCCTTTTTTGTCTGGAACTGGGAGGAATTCAGACCAGGCTGCCCAACTTCCCTTGCTGAAGAGAACCAATTGAGGCCAAATGACACTGGAATCAAGGCACTGAGTCTCAGTATCATCAACTTCAGCACTAAGCTGGGGGCTGGTTTACTTCCATAAAAATGTTCATGAAAGAGTTTTGGATGGGTTTTTAAATTATTTTAATTTGAATTAATAGATAATTCAAACTTGCTCAACTCAAATGAAGGGTTGATTCTCTTGAGAAGCTTCTATTAAAACTCAGCACTGTCTACAATTCTCAGGTTTTTGGATTTTATTTTGGGAGTTGGAAAGTAAACAGACTAAAGTTAAACGCTTGACAGTGCAAGACAATATTATATCAATAGCATGGTTATCAGAATCAGCACAATAGCATATCATTGATAACTTAAAAAAGTAGCTTTAAAGAAGATTATAGCTGAATAATTTGGAAAAGCATGAAGTGGCTATTCAGTTTGTGAAGTCTCGACTGTTTGTACGTACTGTTAATTTAACATTTATTTTTGTTTCAGCACAGTGCAGCTATCAGACCCTTCAGAATAAAGGTCACTGAAATCATTGGACAGACATTTCAGAAAAGTTATAGAGTGTCAACTAGCTCTTCATTGAAATTCAGAATAAATGTTGTGCTTGCTGAAGCCATTTATCTGGTTATACAGTGGCATAGTCTTAATGTCACTAAGCTGGTAACTTGCTGCTCCAGGGTAATATCCTGGGGAAATGGGTTCAAAGCCCACCACAGTAGCTAATTGAATTAAATTTTAAAAAGTGGAATTAAATGGTAGTTTCAGTAATGAAGCCAATATTGATTTTTGTAAAATACCATCTGATTCACTGATACCCTTTCGAGAAGGAAATCTGCTGTCCTTACCTGGTCTGGCCGATAAGTAGCTCCAGACCCACAGCAATAGAGTTGACTCTTAACTGTGGTCTAAAATAGTTTAGTAAGCCATTCAATTGTCAAGGGAAATTAGAGATGAGCAACAAATGCTGAAAGGATAAAAAAAAACTAGACAGCATTAGTCAGTCACTGAAATAAAAAAAAACCCAGTATTCATCACCTGGACAGCTCTTGACTTTCATTAAGTTGCCTTTAAAGATGTTGCAAAGATACGAGAGCTCTGTATTCCTCTCACTCGAGTACACTAGAGCTGATGAATATTTCAACATATCTGGGCTTAAAGCAAAGCAGGCGCTCAATGCATCTGCTGCCTCTTTGTGCTGCATTTTGATAAGACAACTTTAGAGGCCAAAAATAATCGACCGATTGGAAATGATGAAATATCTCTGAACCATTAGATATTCACTTTTGAAACACTGCATGTATAAAAAAAGGTTTAAGACTGAATTTTATGAACACTGATTGGCCTCCAGTGACATTCTTCAAAACAAAACAGAATGTCTACCTTTGTCTTATTATTTTATGGTCTTTCCGCGGTTCGTTTTTGATATAAGTTACATTTGGTCAGTCTGAATATCCAGTAGATTTGTCCAGCTTTTGATTAAGCTTTGTCAGGATTATACAATTGTTAGCAGCAATAATAAATGGCATTTAAAAAGAGTTTGTAGTTCTTATTATGCATCATTTAACTCAAATCTTTGTTCCAAGCCAAGCAGACTTCTTTGAACTCAAAAGTCAATATCATCCACAGAAATGTCCTTGGAAACTGCTGATAGGTAATGGGGAGAACAAAATTTAATCAAGACTCATTAAGGATGGTGACAGTCTTGATCAACTTGAGGTAGATGCAATTATCAAACCTGGTCCTTACTGAATGGAATTAATGGTTGAAGGGGCATTGCCCCAAACCCTGCACTAATACAAATACAGGAATCTTCTATTCCACTTGGTGTGACAGTAACAGACCCTTCCTACCTGAAAACTGGCCATGCGAAGGGGCGGGGAGAAAGCAGGGTGAAACTTCTGAACTGTAGTATGGATTTTACAGCTTTTAACAAAATCAAAATATAAACTGAGTAACAGTCGGGTTCATTCGAGTAATCTGAACACAAACAAATGAATTTAAGAAAAACATTCCAGCTCTCAGACTTACAATAGGAAATTTGTGAATGGCCAAACTGTTCAGTGATGCATGAAGTTATCTGACACAAATATAAAGGAAGTACGGGCATCTAAACAGTGATTAGTGATGGAAGAACCCAGGAAAGCAAACTTTAATCCTGACAGACAGAATATAGTTTCAATTACTTTCTATTTAGTTACAAGCAACAATTATATACAGAACACAATATCCATCTGTAACCTCATTAACTAAATTTATACCAGTGGTGTCGAGATATTTTAAAGTCAGAACTCACTTTCTCTCCGTGGCAAAATATGACGAATTATCGGTTCAGCAATTTCTGTATTGAGGACAAAAACAGCAACAGCTTGTGATTGCTGCAGCTCAAGTTGCAGTTCAGACCGGGAGAAAAATTCAAATATCACCTCCCTCAACCCACACTGACTAAAAATATACAAAACTGCTCAAAAAATGTCCCTTGTTCACACAAACTCAACCATGGAGCAGCAATCTCACCGCACAGCTGATTTTTCAGACTGGCTCCCTGAGAGCTCAGTGAGTATATACATTGAGTCTGAGCCACACAGATCAGGAAGTTCTCAGGTTCAATCTCAGTCTTTGCTGAGTTGCCTGTTATGAGGGGATAAGTAGCCAGGTTTCCTGTCACCATTAACTACTCAGTGCCACCAGGTCCTGGAGGTGCTCTACATGGAGGGCAGATGAGGGCCGGATCAGACTGGGGTCTGTGAACAAACTCAAAGCTCACACATGAATACTGGCAGGTGATTGGTGCAAGTACAACCTGCCTTCAGGACGAGTGGTAAAATTTGACGCCGGGTGGGGAGTAGTTTAAGGGGAAAAAAAAGTTGCAGAAAGAGAATATTTGACAGGAACATACAGGCTTATACTCCTGGAGAAGACCGCATAACTCAAGCCTATAAGCAACTGAATTATAAAACCACTGTTACCAAGTCCAACAAACACTGCAGCATCTCTGAAATGAGAAAGTGCCGGAAATACTCAGCAGGTCTGGCAGCATCTGTGTAGAGAGAAACAGAGTTAACGTTTCAGGTCTGTGACCTTTCATCAGAACTGGCAAAAGTTGGAAATGTAACAGTCTTTGACCAAGTGAAAGGGGGGAGGTGGAAAGAAAAACAAAAGTGTTTCTGAACAAGGGACATTTTTTGAGCAGTTTTGTATATTTTTAGTCAGTGTGGGTTGGGGGAGGTGATATTTGATTTTTTCTCCCAGCCTGAACTGCAACTTGAGCTGCACCAATCACAAGCTGTTACTGTTTTTGTTCTCAATAGAGAAATTTCTGAACTGCAATAGGACCGAGGGCAGGAGAGATAGACAAATGGAAATCCCATCGGAGAGAAGAGCAGAACTTCTTCAAGGTTGGCATTCCTGGAAGAGAAGTAGCAGTGAATTAAACACTAAAATAAGAGCAAAATACTGCAGATGAAATGAGAACAGAAAGTGCCGGAAATACTCAGCAGGTCTGGCAGCATCTGTCTAGAGTAATGCACGACAGAAATGTGGAGGTTGTTTAGGGAACACTTGCTGCAACTGCTGGATAGGTTTGTCCCGATGAGGCAAGGAAGGGATGGTAGGGTGAAGGAACCTTGGATGACAAGAGATGTGGAACAGCGAGTCAAGAGGAAGAAGGAAGCTTACTTAAGGTTGAAGAAGCAAGGAACAGACAGGGCTCTAGAGGGTTACAAGGTAGCCAGGGAGGAACTGAAGAATGGACTTAGGAGAGCTAGAAGGGGACATGAAAAAGTCTTGGCTGGTAGGATTAAGGAAAATCCCAAGGCGTTCTACACTTATGTGAGGAACAAGAGGATAGCCAGAGTGAGGGTAGGACCGATCAGGGATAGTGGAGGGAACGTGCCTGGAGGCGGAGGAGGTAGGGGAGGTCCTAAATGAATATTTTGCTTCAGTATTCACTAGTGAGAGGCACCTTGTCGTTTGTGAGGACAGCGTGAAACAGGCTGATATGCTCGAACAGGTTGATGTTAAGCAGGAGGATGTGTTGGAAATTTTGAAAGACATGAGGATAGATAAGTCCCCGGGGCCAGACGGGATATACCCAAGGATATTACGGGAAGCGAGGGAAGAGATTGCCGCGCCTTTGGCGATGATCTTTGCGTATTCACTGTCCACTTGAGTAGTACCAGATGATTGGAGGGTGGCAAATGTTATTCCCTTGTTCAAGAAAGGGAATAGGAATAACCCTGGGAATTACAGACCAGTCAATCTTACATCAGTGGTGGGCAAATTATTGGAGAGGATTCTGAGAGACAGGATTTATGATTATTTGGAAAAGCATAGTTTGATTAGAGACAGTCAGCATGGCTTTGTGAGGGGCAGGTCATGCCTCACAAGCCTTATTGAATTCTTTGAGGATGTGACAAAACACATTGATGAAGGAAGAGCAGTGGATGTGGTGTCTATGGATTTTAGCAAGGCGTTTGATAAGGTTTCCCATGGTAGGCTCATTCAGAAAGTAAGGAGGCATGGGATACAGGGAGGTTTGGCTGTCTGGATACAGAATTGGCTGGCCCATTGAAGACAGAGGGTGGTAGTAGATGGAAAGTATTCAGCATGGAGCTCGGTGACCAGTGGTTTTCCGCAGGGATCTGTTCTGGGACCTCTGCTCTTTGTGATTTTTATAAATGACTTGGATGAGGAAGTGGAATGCTGGGTTAGCAAGTTTGCCGATGACACAAAGGTTGCTGGAGTTGTGGATCGTGTGGAGGGCTGTTGTAGGTTGCAACGGGACATTGACAGGATGCAGAGCTGGGCTGAGAAGTGGCAGATGGAGTTCAACCTGGAAAAGTGTGAAGTGATTCATTTTGGAAGGTCGAATTTGAATGCAGAATACAGGCTTAAAGACAGGATTCTTGGCAGTGTGGAAGAACAGAAGGATCTTGGGGTCCACGTCCATAGATCCCTCAAAGTTGCCACCCAAGTTGATAGGGTTGTTAAGAAGGCCTATGGGGTGTTGGCTTTCATTAACAGGGGGATTGAGTTTAAGAGCCGCGAGATTATGCTGCAGCTCTCTGAAGCCCTGGTTAGACCACACTTGGAATATTGTGTTCAGTTCTGGTCGCCTCATTATAGGAAGGATGTGGAAGCTTTAGAGACGGTGCAGAGAAGATTTACCAGGATGCTGCCTGGACTGGAGGGCATGTCTTATGAAGAAAGGTTGAGGGAGCTTGGGCTTTTCTCATTGGAGCGAAGAAGGGTGAGAGGTGACTTGATTGAGGTGTACAAGATGATGAGAGGCATAGATAGAGTGGATAGCCAGAAACTTTTTCCCAGGGTGGAAAGGGCTATCACCAGGGGGCATAATTTTAAGTTGATTGGAGGAAGGTTTAGGGGAGATGTGAGAGGTAGGTTCTTTACACAGAGAGTGGTGGGTGCGTGGAATGCACTGCCAGCGGTGGTAGTAGAAGCAGATACATTCGGGACATTTAAGTGACTCTTGGATCGGTACATGGACGATAGTAGAATGAAGGGTATGTAGGTAGTTTGATCTTCGAGTAGGTTTAAGGTTCTGCACACCATCGTGGGCCGAAGGGCCTGTACTGTGCTGTACTATTCTATGTTCTATGTTCTATTTTGCTCTTATATCACTGCAGCAGTTCTGCTCCTGTCAAGTAGTCTCGATGTAATAAGATTAGTGCTGTTGGTGATCAGCTCCTCAGGACTGTGTCAACCTGCAGCTTTCACAAGGATCTAATCTGTAGAAAAACTAAAGCATTTTCCATCTGACTAATCACATTCTACACAGAAGCAGAACATGAGAAATTTATTTGGATTTAGAATCAGACAAAGAAGCTGAGAAAATATTAAGAGACCTCAGAATTTAGATTGCTGTGTTAAATGCACGACCAAAAGGGG
This sequence comes from Heterodontus francisci, assembly GCF_036365525.1. NCBI lineage: Eukaryota > Metazoa > Chordata > Chondrichthyes > Heterodontiformes > Heterodontidae > Heterodontus > Heterodontus francisci. The sequence continues at coordinate 23,760,960 of NC_090410.1, read as the reverse complement.
ATAAAATGTGATTAATGGTATTCTATAGTTTACATTAAATATACACATATATGTAGAAAAACACATCATTTCCTAAATTAAAATCATGTCCTCAACAGATGAATCCTCTCACAGCACTCGACCTCCAGTCTGTCTGTGTTGACAGAACAAGCTGCATTTTCACCATCCATATAAATAGTCCAGGAAGGAAAACAAAAATCAACATTTCACTCTGTCTGACAAGTTAAACTCAAAATGCAATTGCTACAACAACAATTTGCATCCGTACAGCATCTTTAATACTCGGGTGTTGTCTCCTACCCATCCTCCTCCTCTAACCAAAAAAAAAGGACTCTGGTGTGTTGATAAAGTAAGCTTTTTATTTAAAAAGTTCTGTCCATCGGATTGATAAGCTAACAAGTTTTGACTTTTTTTTTTTGGTTTTTCAGTAGATTTGTTGGGAATTTAGAATAGTGGGAATGGAGGTTAAGGCAGCTGAATGTTCCTCCTGCAGAATGTGGGAGGTAAGGGTCGCCAAGAGTGTCCCTGCTGACTGCATCTGCGGGAAGTGCACCCAACTCCAGCTCCTCGAGAACCGCGTTAGGGAACTGGAGCTGGATGAACTTCGGATCATTCGGGAGGCGGAGGGCGTTATTGAGAGGAGTTATAGGGAGGTAGTGACACCTCAGGTAAAAGAGGTAGGTAGATGGGTTAACGTCAGGGGAAGGAGAGGGAACCAGCAGGCAGTGCAGGGATCCCCTGTGGCCGTTTCCCTCAACAGCAGGTATACCGTTTTGGATACTGTTGCGGGGGACGACTTACCAGGGGGAAGCAATGGGGTACAGGTATCTGGCACAGAGTCTGTCCCTGTTGCTCAGAAGGGAAAGGGGAAGAGGAGCAGAGCATTAGTCATTGGGGACTCCATAGTTAGAGGAACAGATAGGAGGTTCTGTGGGAACGAGAGAGACTCACGGTTGATGTTTTGCCTCCCAGGTGCCAGGGTTCGTGATGTCTCGGATCGTGTTTTTGGGATCCTTAAGGGGGAGGGGGAGCAACCCCAAGTCGTGGTCCACATAGGCACCAACGACATAGGTAGGAAGAGAGATGGGGATTTAAGGCAGAAATTCAGGGAGCTAGGGTGGAAGCTTAGAGCGAGAACGAACAGAGTTGTTATCTCTGGGTTGTTCCTCGTGCCACGTGCTAGCGAAGCGCGGAATAAGGAGAGAGAGGAGTTGAACACGTGGCTGCAGGGATGGTGTAGGAGGGAGGGTTTTGGTTTCCTGGATAATTGGGGCTCTTTCTGGGGTAGGTGGGACCTCTACAAACAGGATGGTCTTCACCTGAACCAGAGGGGTACCAATATCATGGGGGGGAGATTTGCTAGTGCTCTTCGGGGGGGTTTAAACTAATTCAGCAGGGGAATGGGAACCTAAATTGTAGTTCCAGTGTACGGGATGTTGAGAGTAGTGAGGTCAGGGATAAGGTTACAAGGACGCAAGAGGGCACTGGCAAGCAAGAACTTGGTTGAAAGTGTGTCTACTTCAACGCCAGGAGCATCCGGAATAAGGTGGGTGAGCTTGCAGCATGGGTTGGTACCTGGGATCTCGATGTTTTGGCCATTTCGGAGACATGGGTAGAGCAGGGGCAGGAATGGATGTTGCAGTTTCCGGGATTTAGATGTTTCAGTAAGAACAGAGAAGATGGTAAAAGAGGGGGGGGGGTGTGGCATTGTTAATCAAGGAGTGTATTACAGCGGCAGAAAGGACGTTTGAGGACTTGTCGACTGAGGTAGTATGGGCCGAGGTTAGAAACAGGAGAGGAGAGGTCACCCTGTTGGGAGTTTTCTATAGACCTCCGAATAGTTCCAGAGATGTAGAGGAAAGGATAGAGAAGATGATTCTCGACAGGAGCGAGAGTAACAGGGTAGTTGTTATGGGGGACTTTAACTTTCCAAATATTGACTGGAAATACTATAGTTCGAGTACTTTAGATGAGTCAGTTTTTGTCCAGTGTGTGCAGGAGGGTTTTCTGACACAGTATGTAGACAGGCCAACCAGGGGCGATGCCACATTGGATTTGGTACTGGGTAATGAACCCGGCCAGGTGTTAGATTTAGATGTAGGTGAGCACTTTGATGATAGTGATCACAATTCGGTTAGGTTTACCGTAGTGATGGGCAGGGACAGGTATATACCGCAGGGCAAGAATTATAGCTGGGGGAAAGGAAATTATGATGCGATTAGGCAAGATTTAGGATGCGTAGGATGGGGAAGGAAACTGCAGGGGATGGGCACAATCGAAATGTGGAGCTTATTCAAGGAGCAGCTACTGCGTGTCCTTGATAAGTATGTACCTGTCAGGCAGGGAGGAAGTTGTCGAGCGAGGGAGCCGTGGTTTACTAAAGAAGTTGAAGCGTTTGTCAAGAGGAAGAAGAAGGTTTATGTTAGGATGAGACGTGAAGGCTCAGTTAGGGCGTTTGAGAGTTACAAGCTAGCCAGGAAATATCTAAAGGGAGAGCTAAGAAGAGCGAGGAGAGGACACGAGAAGTCATTGGCAGATAGGATCAAGGAAAACCCTAAGGCTTTCTATAGGTATATCAGGAATAAAAGAATGACTAGAGTTAGATTAGGGCCAATCAAGGATAGTAGTGGGAAGTTCTGTGTGGAATCAGAGGAGATAGGGGAAGCGTTAAATGAATATTTTTCGTCAGTATTTACAGTAGAGAAAGAAAATGTTGTCGAGGAGAATACTGAGAGACAGACTACTAGGCTAGATGGGATTGAGGTTCACAAGGAGGAGGTGTTAGCAATTTTGGAAAGTGTGAAAATAGATAAGTCCCCTGGGCCAGATGGGATTTATCCTAGGATTCTCTGGGAAGCCAGGGAGGAGATTGCAGAGCCTTTGTCCTTGATCTTTATGTCGTCATTGTCGACAGGAATAGTGCCGGAAGACTGGAGGATAGCAAATGTTGTCCCCTTGTTCAAGAAGGGGAGTAGAGACAGCCCTGGTAATTATAGACCTGTGAGCCTTACTTCGGTTGTGGGTAAAATGTTGGAAAAGGTGATAAGAGATAGGATTTATAATCATCTTGAAAAGAATAAGTTCATTAGCGATAGTCAGCACGGTTTTGTGAAGGGTAGGTCGTGCCTCACAAACCTTGTTAAGTTTTTTGAGAAGGTGACCAAACAGGTGGATGAGGGTAAAGCAGTGGATGTGGTGCATATGGATTTCAGTAAGGCGTTTGATAAGGTTCCCCACGGTAGGCTATTGCAGAAAATACGGAAGTATGGGATTGAAGGTGATTTAGAGCTTTGGATCAGAAATTGGCGAGCTGAAAGAAGGCAGAGGGTGGTGGCAAATGTTCATTCTGGAGTTTAGTTACAAGTGGTGTACCACAAGGATCTGTTTTGGGGCCACTGCTGTTTGTCATTTTTATAAATGACCTGGATGAGGGTGTAGAAGGGTGGGTTAGTAAATTTGCGGATGACACGAAGGTCGGTGGAGTTGTGGATAGTGCCGAAGGATGTTGTAGGTTACAGAGGGACATAGATAGGCTGCAGAGCTGGTCTGAGAGATGGCAAATGGAGTTTAATGCGGAAAAGTGTGAGGTGATTCACTTTGGAAGGAGTAACAGGAATGCAGAGTACTGGGCTAATGGGAAGATTCTTGGTAGTGTAGATGAACAGAGAGATCTTGGTGTCCAGGTACATAAATCCCTGAAGGTTGCCACCCAGGTTAATAGGGCTGTTAAGAAGGCATATGGTGTGTTAGCTTTTATTAGTAGGGGGATCGAGTTTCGGAGCCACGAGGTCATGCTGCAGCTGTACAAAACTCTGGTGCGGCCGCACCTGGAGTATTGCGTGCAGTTCTGGTCACCGCATTATAGGAAGGATATGGAAGCTTTGGAAAGGGTGCAGAGGAGATTTACTAGGATGTTTCCTGGTATGGAGGGAAGGTCTTACGAGGAAAGGCTGAGGGACTTGAGGTTGTTTTCGTTTGAGAGAAGGAGGAGGAGAGGTGACTTAATAGAGACATATAAGATAATCAGAGGGTTAGATAGGGTGGATAGTGAGAGTCTATTTCCCCGTATGGTGATGACAAACACGAGGGGACATAGCTTTAATTTGAGGGGTGATAGATATAGGACAGATGTTAGAAGTAGTTTCTTTACTCAGAGAGTATTAGGGGTGTGGAACGCCCTGCCTGCAACAGTAGTAGACTCGCCAACATTAAGGGCATTTAAGTGGTCATTGGATAGACATATGGATGAAAATGGAATAGTGTAGGTCAAATGGTTTCACAGGTCGTCGCAACATCGAGGGCTGAAGGGCCTGTACTGCGCTGTAATGTTCTAATTCTAAAAAAAAAATCTCAACTCATCATTCTCTCCCTCCTCTGAGTTCATTACCCCCCAGTCTTCCCTAAATCTCTCCCTCCATGAAAACTTCCCAAATCATCTTCATGGCTGCAACCTTGACCATGCCATCTCACGTGGTCTCACCTCAATCACACAGAAGGCCATCTCTGATCACTTCCTTGTGTCACTCTCCACCCACATCCGCCTCCTACACCCCAACTCGACCTCCTTCTGTATCTGCCGCTGAAAAAAGACTATCCAAAATTCACTTCATTTTCCACAACATTTCCACAGCTACTGATTGGCTCCACTGCACCCTCACATCAATCTTTGATGACCTCGCTCCAAATAAATCCATTTCTCTCTCTCACTCTGGTCATTTCCCCTGGTACAGCCCTCATCTCAGCTCCCATAATTCCCAGGGATGCAGAATCAAAAGGATATGACCGACAACTTGTTTCGCAACACCGCCAGGTCACATAAAGCTCTACTGGGTCCTGTTCTCATCTTCTGAAATTGCTCACTATTCCTGGATCATCCTGCAATGAGAAGATAGCCCCACCTTCTTTTCTCTACTGCACACCGGCTTCTTAAACTTCCCTCCCCTGTCTCTCCAACTTCATCTCCAACAGTAAGTGTGAGGAGCTCATGGATTTCTTTGTCACTAAGATGAGACGATCCAATCAGCTACCTCTGCCACTTCCCTCCCTTCCCCTTGCCCACTGGGCCAAACCTCATCTAAAGCTTCCTCCATCCTAACTCTGATCTCACATCTTTCTCTAATATCCCTCCTAGCTCCCCTCGTGCTCTCTCTAAGCTCATCTTGTCCATGGGACCCATCTCTTTTCCTTCAAAACTATTCCCACTAAGCTGCTGATCACCAACTTCCCCTCCTGCTCCCCATGTTACCTGACATTGTTAACAGTTCCTTCTCTTCAGGTTCTGTCTCTCTCTCTCCTCTAAATCTGCCATCATCAACTCTCTCCTCAAAACAACAGGTCTTGTCCTCTCCATCTTTGCAAACTGCCACCCCATTTCCAAACTCCCTTTCCTCTCCAAAGTCTTTGAACGTTTTGTCACCTCCCAAATCCGTGCCCGTCTTTCTCAGAATTCCATGTTTGAATCCCTCCAATCAGGTTTCCTCCTCTGTCACAGTAACAAAATGGACCTTATCAAAGTCACAAGAACATCCCATGTGACTGTGACAAATGTAAACTATCCCTCCTCGTCCTTCTCGATCTCTCTGCACCCTTTGACACTTTTGAACACTCCTCCAATGTCTCTCCACTGTCATCCAGTTGGATAGGACTGAACTCACCTGGTTCCATTCTTATCTATCTAATCATTACCAGTCAATACCATGGTATTGTCAGTCAACTGGGGATTATAATTTTTAAAGGCCATTAAACCCTGTGCTTATTCTAAGGGGAAAGTTGTAGTTGTGATTGGAGCCAATTGATCAGTTAATGCTTTGAAATCTCCAGAGCTAAGGGGCATGGAAGTGGCCTCAGTAACCTCCTCTTCAGGAGGGACGGGTGATCCTAGTTCCCCTTCTCCCCTTCTCTCGGGTCTACCGTGTCTCCTCTGTGTTGTCGTTAGCATAGCAGGACAGACAGGCAAAGGCTCCCCTTCCCCATTATCGTCCTCCTCTGAGTACTCCTGTCCTGTCTCAGTATATCCCATGTGATACTCTGCTTTCGTGACGCTGCTACAACCGCCTGCTGCTTCCCCATCTGGTTCCACAGTCACTGAATGGTGGACCTGCACTGTGCATTGGTCTGTCTCTCCTGTAGCTCTCTAAGGACTCCCCATGATTCCTCTACCTTCTGGGTCAACTGGGTGTTTTCCTGCATGAAAGTGACAATATGCCTCTCCGCCAACTCTAACCACTGCTGAGCTGCCCCAGCCTGTACGGCATTAAGCGCCTGATCCTCAGAGTGGCAGTGGAGGATGCAAGCTGATTTTGTAACATTTCCAGTAGTTTCTGCTACTGCTGGATCGGTTCACTTTGAGCTACCATCTGTTTCACCTGTGACTGTACCACTTCCTCATTGCACTGCACACAGTGTGATTCTGCGTGTGTGATTAGATTTAAAGCCCTGTCACTCTTCCAACATTTATCCAAGACCTGCACCTGGATAAACTCCATTGTTTCTTTCCATACGGACATAAAAGAACAAAGAACAAAGAACAGTACAGCACAGGAACAGGCCATTCGGCCCTCCAAGCGTGTCCCGATCTTGATGTCTGTCTCAACTAAGATCTTCTGCACTACCAGGGTCCGTATCCCTCTATTCCCATTCTTTTCATGTATTTGTCAAGATGCCTCTTAAACGTCGCTCTCGTCCCTGCTTCCACCACTTCCCCTGGCAGCAAGTTTCAGGCACTCACCACCCTCTGTGTAAAAATCTTGCCTCGCACATACCCTCTAAAGTTTGCCCCTCTAACCTTAAAATTATGTCCCCTAGTAACTGACTCTTGCACCCTGGGTAAAAGCTTCTGACTATCCACTCTGCCCATGCCGCTCATAACTTTGTAAACCTCTATCAGGTCGCCCCATCACCTCCGTCGTTCCAGTGAAAACAACCTCTCCTCATAGCTAATACCCACCAGACCAGGCAACATCCTGGTAAACCTCTTCTGTACCCTCTCCAAAGCCTCCACATCCTTCTGGTAGTGTGGCGACCAGAATTGTATGCAATATTCCAAGTGTGGCCTAACTCAGGTTCTGTACAGCTGCAGCATGACTTGCCAATTATTATACTCAATGCCCCGACCGATGAAGGCAAGCATGCCGTATGCCTTCTTGACTATTTTATCCACCTGCGTTGCCACTTTCAGTGACCTGTGGACCTGTACGCCCAGATCTTTCTGCCTGTCAATACTCCTAAGGGTTTTGCCATGAACTGTATACTTCCCACCTGTTTTCGACCTTCCAAAATGCATTGCCTCATATTTGTCCAGATTAAACTCCATCTGTCATTTCTCCGCCCAAGTCTCCAACCGATCTATATCCTGCTGTATCCTCTGACAATCCTCATCGCTATCCGCAACTCCACCAACCTTTGTGTCGTCCGCAAACTTACTAATCAGCCCAGCTACATTTTCCTCTAAATCATTTATATATACTACAAACAGCAAAGGTCCCAGCACTGATCCCTGCGGAACACAATTCGTCACATCCCTCTATTCAGAAAAGCACCCTTCCATTGCTACACTCTGTCTTCTATGACCGAGCCAGTTGTGTATCCATTTTGCCAGCTCACCTCTGATCCCGTGTGACTTCACCTTTTGTACCTGTGCCATGAGGGACCTTGTCAAAGAACAAAGAGCAAAGAACAGTACAGCACAGGAACTGGCCATTCGGCCCTCCAAGCCTGCGCCGATCTTGATGCCTGCCTAAACTAAAACCTTCTGCACTTCCGGGGACCGTATCCCTCTATTCCCATCCTATTCATGTATTTGTCAAGATGTCTCTTAAACGTTGCTATCGTATCTGCTGCCACCACCTCCCCTGGCAGCAGGTTCCAGGCACTCACCACCCTCTGTGTAAAACACTTGCCTCGCACATCCCCTCTAAACTTTGCCCCTCACACCTTAAACCTATGCCCCCTAGTAACTGACTCTTCCAACCTGGGAAAAAGCTTATGACTATCCACTCTGTCCATGCCGCTCATAACTTTGTAAACCTCTATCAGGTCACCCATCCACCTCCGTCGTTCCAGTGAAAACAATCCGAGGTTATCCAACCTCTCCTCATAGCTAATACCGTCCAGACCAGGCAACATCCTGGTAAACCTCTTCTGTACCATCTCCAAAGCCTCCACGTCCTTCTGGCAGTGTGGCGATCAGAATTGCATGCAATATTCCAAGTGTGGCCTAACTAAGGTTCTGTGCAGCTGCAACATGACTTGCCAATTTTTATACTCTATGCCCCGACCAATGAAGGCAAGCATGCCATATGCCTTCTTGACTACATTTGCCACCTGCGTTGCCACTTTCAGTGACCTGTGGACCTGTACGCCCAGATCTCTCTGCCTGTCAATACTCCAAAGGGTTCTGCCATTTACTGTATACCTCCCACCTGCATTAGACCTTCCAAAATGCATTACTTCACATTTGTCCAGATTAAACTCCATCTGCCATTTCTCCGCCCAATTCTCCAACCGATCTATATCCTGCTGTATCCTCTGACAATCCTCATTATTATCCGCAACTCCACCAACCTTTTTGTCGTCCGCAAACTTACTTATCAGCCCAGCTACATTTTCCTCTAAATCATTTATATATACTACAAACAGCAAAGGTCCCAGCACTGATCCGTGCAGAACACCACTAGTCACATCCCTCCATTCAGAAAAACACCCATCCACTGATACCCTCTGTCTTCTATGACCGAGCCAGTTCTGTTTCCATCTTGCCAGCTCACCTCTGATCCCGTGTGACTTCACCTTTTGTACCAGTCTGCCATGCAGGACCTTGTCAAAGGCTTTACTGAAGTCCATGTAGACAACATCCACTGCCCTTCCTTCATCAATCATCTTTGTCACTTCCTCAAAAAACTCAATCAAGTTAGTGAGACACGAAGTCCCCTTCACAAAACCATGCTGCCTCTCGCTAATAAGGCCACTTGATTCCAAATGGGAGTAAATCCTGTCCCGAAGAATCCACTCCAATAATTTCCCTCCCACTGGCGTAATGTTCACTGGCCTGTTATTTCCTGGATTATCCTTGCTACCTTTCTTAAACAAAGGACTAACACTGGCTATTCTCCAGTCCTCTGGGACCTCACCTGCAGCCAATGAGGATACAAAGATTTCTGTCAACGCCCCAGCAATTTCCTCCCTTGCTTCCCTCAGTATTCTGGAGTAGATCCCATCAGGCCCTGGGGACTTATCTACCTTAATGTTTTTCAAGACGCCCAACACCTCCTCCTTTTTGATTTCGACATGACCCAGACTATCTACACTCCCTTCCCTAGACTCATCATCCACCAGGTCCTTCTCTTTGCTGAATATTGATGCAAACTACTCATTTAGTACGTCGCCCATTTCCTCTGGCTCCACGCATAGATTCCCTCCTCTGTCCTGAAGTGGGCCAACCCTTTCCCTGGGACATAGGTGCAAGAGCAGGCCATTCAGCCCATCGAACCTGCTCCACCATTCAATACGATCAAGGCTGATCATCCTCTTCAATGCCTTTTTCCCACACTATACCCATATCCCTTTATATCATTAGTATTTAGAAATCTGTCAATCTCTGCTTTAAACACACTTAATGACTGAGCTTCCACAGCCCTCTGGGGTGGAGAATTCCAAAGATTCACTGCCCTCTAAGTAAAGAGATTTCTCCTCATCTCTGTCCTAAGTGGCTTCCCCCTTATTTTGAAATTGTGTCCCTTGGTTCGAGACTCCCCAACCAGGGGAAACATCTTAGCTGCATCTACCCTGTCTATCCCTTGAAGTATTTTGTAGGTTTCAATGAGATTACCTCTCATTCTTCGAAACTCTATAGAATACAGGCCCATTTTCCCCAATCCCTTTTCATAGGACAGTCCCACCATCCCAGGAACAAATCTGATGAACCTTCGCTGCACTCCATCTACGGCAATAATAACCTTCCTCAGGGAAGGGGATCAAAACCGCACACAGTACTCCAGGTGCGGTCTAACCAAGGTTCCATACAAGTGAAGCAAGACTTCATTACTCCTGTACTTAAATCCTCTTGCAATGAAGGCTAACATACCATTAGCCTTCTTCATTGCTTGCTGCACCTCTATGTTTCAGTGACTTATTGACGAGGACACCCGGATCCCTTTGTACATCTACACTTTCTAACCTCTTCCCATTTAAGAAATACTCTGCACATCTATTCCTCCTACCAAAATAGATAACTTCTCATTTTTCCACATTATATTCCGTCTGCCACATTCTTGCCCACTCACTAAGTCTGTTCAAAACCCCTTGAAGCCCTTTTGTATCTTCCTCACAACACACTTACCCACCTAGTTTTGTGTCATCTGTGAACTTGGAAATATTACATTTGATCCCCACATCCAAATCATTGATGTATATTGTGAACAGCTGGGCCCAAGTATTGATCCTTGTGGTACCCACTAGTCACAGACTGCCAATGCGAGAATAACCCGTTTATTTCTGCTCTCTGTTTTCTGCCTGTTAATCAATCCTTAATCCATGCCAGTATATTACCTCCTAACCCACGTGCTTTCATTTTGCTCAGCAACCTCCTGTGGGGGACTTTAACAAATGCCTTCCAAATGGAATGTGCTCATGTTTCTGTGTGCACTCTTTTAACAGGGATTGGATATTGTCCAGATTACATTTAGTGACCAACCTTTCCTTATATGTTTCCCAGAAACCCTTCCTTACACGAGCCTTTCATCACATAGCTTGTACTTTAAAGAGACACCACTGGGTCAGTTTAATCTGCTACCCTTCCTAAGAGATTATCCCTGTAAGAATTATCACTGGCCAAACGATGTTCCGACATTCGTGAAACTTGCTTCAACTCCCTCGGTTTATGTACTTGTCAAAGTCCAGGGTTTTGGCACCATTTGTAAGATCTGGGGTTTGCTTTAATGTAATTTGAAGACTTGGGTCAATTACAATTACAGTCTAAGTTGGGAGAGCAGATCTAAAAGAGACTTATAGCTCAGACTGGCTACAAAACTACACGGGTACGAGGGTACTTTCACAAGCTTCACAGACTTTATTACGTTTTCTACAATAAGCATAAAATCGTGATACTTAGCAAAGGGCAGTGGTGAGCAGTTGTGTTCACGATGGAACACCGGTCCTCAACCTCCAGTTAACTGCGATGCTTTGTCTCTTGATTGAAGTCTATCTTCTGTCTTCGTTTGGATGATGATGCGTGCTTTTGGGGTCTTACAAGTTCTTACTTGAGACACCTTTCCCAGCTTGGTTCTGTGCCATATTAGGTACAACCCCATTTCTGTTCATCTGATTGGTCATTCATTAACTAACTGCCCTTCCATGATGGTACTTTGAGCCTTGTTTAGGTCATTGTCATTCAGGGGGCTCCAGATTCATGTTTCCTTGCTGTATATTCATCAACAATGATCATTAAATGAGATTGATACAGAAAGGGAGTATTTTTGAGAGACGATGGTTACAAAACTGGACTGCTGATTTTCCACTTTGAAGCACGAATGAATTTAATCCTTATGTTCTCACTATAATAGGATCATGGAAAATATGTTTTAGACAATTCCCAAACCAAAACACGAGTAAACAAACAAAGGTGAGTGTTTTATGCAGGAGAAATGAGCTTCTATGTATAGATGCCATCAGTATGTATCTACTTGTGGGGGCTTGTCCAGGATCTGAAACATTAGATTAAGCAAGTGAATTGGACATGGGAGGTAAATGGATTGTAAAATAGGAAAAAAAAATCAGCAGTTTTTCTCATATTTTTACTGTGCTTAAACACTTAAGACACGGTCACGTTCAACGCCAAAGAGTAAAACAAGAAGAGTTATCTTGTGGTGTATTAAATTCATTAAATGTTGAGGAACTAAAAGCTACAGTTAACCAGGTGGGAATAACTTTAAGGAAAGAAAGTCCGAGATTCTTAAAACTTTAACGAGTGATTTTGGTATTGACTCAGAACCAGAAGAAACAGGCATGGAACCTGAGACTGACAAGGCAGCTTTAGTGAGGTTTCAAATGGAAACATGGAGAATGGAATTAGAGTTTGAAATGTAAAGGGAGAGAGAGAGAGGCAAGGCAGTTTGAGTTACAGAGGGAAAGCCTGAAATTGTAAAGTGTGGGCACCACTAGCTGACACAAATACTGACCCTAATTCAGAACAAAGCTTGAATTTTATGAGACACTCACGATTAGTTCCAAAATTTGATGAGGATGAGGTTGAATCATACTTTATCTCTTTTGACAAAATTGCTGTCAGGTTAAAGTAGCCAAAAGAATTTTGGACCTTCCTTTTACATGGCGAATTAGTGGGAAGAGCCCATGAAGCTTGCTCCATGTTGTCAGAGGAAAGCTCTTGAGATTATGAGCAAACCAAAATTGCTATTTTAAACACCAATGAGTTAGTCCCTGAGGCATCCCAACAAAAAATCAGAAATACTTGAAAAAGACCTGCTCAAAGTTTCCTTGAATTTGAGCGAGTTAAACACATGACTTTCGATCGCTAAATAGATCTCTGAAGTTAGAACCCTTGTATGAGCAAAATACGAGAAGCGATAATATTAGAGGAATTAAAAAATAGTATCCCAGTTAATATAAATATCCAAATTGAGGAACAAAGGCTCACAAAGGTGAGGGATGCTGCTACAATGGAAGACGATTATGAACTCATGCAAAAACCTTTTAATCACTTAAAGTTCTTGCTACTTAGCGTATTTGGTTCCTTCCCCTTTGAACTTTTGCTGTTGTCCCTTGGTTTAGATTACACAGCAGCTCATTCCCCCTCTGCACCTAATTGCCACTCTCACTAAATCCCCATTTTAAAAACTTCACTCTGTTACCAATTCACTCCTTTCAGTAGTTCACACTCTGTGCTTGAGCCCTCTCAGTTCACTCTATTTTTTGTTTGTAATTTAATGCTCCATTTTATTTCTGCAAAAGTAAAAGTTTGTTCGTCAATTCTCAATTTATTTTCCTTGTAATTCTATTTGGTTTGAATTCAAAATCTCAACAAACTGTAACCCCTGGCTCCATGGAGGGGCCCCCAAATTGCTCAACTTGCTCCCACTGCACTACATTTCCACCCCTCCCCCCCACCCCTGCTACGGCCCTGCCCCCTTGCCTCATTGTGGCCTGACTGATTGTTCCTGGCAAGGCCCCACAGACTGACCTTCAATCCGGGGCCGGCGTCCCTCTTGCTCTTTGGGCTGGGTGCAGTCCTTGCAGTGGCCACCTCTCCCAGTGGCGCTGCTGGGACTGAGAGCTAAAAGACAGCTGATTGGCCGACAGCTCTTGGAGGTGGGACTTCCTGCCTCAGAGGGCCAGAACTACCACTGAGGCCAATTAAGCGCCTGGGTTACATAAAATCATTGTGCGGCACATGTGGAGACGGGCAGACCCCTGACTTTTTGGCTGGTGGGTGGGGCCTCCTGCCCAACATAAAATTCTGGTCACAATCTCCTATTGATGAACTGATGATCTATGAGAGCACGAAGCTCTCAGTTTTTACTCACTGATCTTCACAAGATTTGATCCAGTTTTGATGTTGACTTGTTCTCTGGTGTCGATTTACTCATCTTCTTCACCCACTTTCTCTGCTGGCCAATGAAGTTCCAGCAACAGAGTTCTCAATAATAATGACTTTTCCTCACAGGATTTCTCTTTTTATGGTTTTTAAACTATTTTTGTGAATTTTTTCCCAGCTCTCCTTGTGGTCAAGCAGAAAGTTTAACTGTTGTGTATTCAAGCAGCAACATCTTTATTTGAAAAGCCATTGTGACAGGATTTTGGGTTTTAATTCTGTCACAAATCTGTTTGTGATGCCTTGTGGCTGCAGCTGTCATGTGACCTGCCAGGGGATGACCTCACTGCTGCTGATGACCTCATAATTAACTCGGCCGTGTAGCTGTGTGGTGATTTTCAAAATGTTTTTCATGAAAATAATTTTGAATCAACCAGAACTAATCAATATATAAAAGGTCGATTTTATGAATTTGTGCTCACTATGGAAATTTCTGCAGAGCTGCAAGTTTACTTCCCTCAAGTCCCCATTCAATTTCCTTTTGAAATTATTCATCATCTGCAATTCCACGAGCCTCGTAGGCAACGAGTTCCAGGTCATTACCACTCACTGCGTAAAAAGGTTCGTCCTCACATTCCCCTGCATCTCTTGCCCAATACCTCACATCCGTGTCCCCTCGTCCTTGTACCATCTCACATGGTCATGCTCCAATCACAGATAAGGTTATCTCTGATCACTTCCTTGTTTCACTCTCCACCCACACTCCCCTCCCACGGCCCATCCCTACCTCCTTCTGTATCCACCCCCTGGAAAAAATACCATCCCCCAATTCACTGAAAACTGCACTTTCAAAATCCCAACTGTCTAGACTTTGACCCTCCATTTTCCACAACATTTCCACAGCTCCCGATTTGCTCAACTGTACCCTCACATCAATCTTTGAAAACCTCGCTCCTAATACATCCATTTCTCTCTCTCACTCTTGTCATTTCCTTTGGTACAGCCCGCATCCCAGCTCTCATAATTCCAAGTGATGCAGAATTGAAAGGATATGACAGACAACTTGTTTCGCAACACCGCCAGATCACATAAAGCTTAATTGGGTCCTGTCCTCTTCTTCTGAAACTATTCACTATTCCTGGATCATCCTGCAATGAGAAGATTACCCCTGTCTTCTTATCTCTACTTCACACCTGCTTCTTAAACTTCACTCCACTGTCTCTCCACCCTCACCTCCAACAGTAAGTGTGAGGAACCCATGGATTTCTTTGTTACTAAGATGAAATGACCCGATCAGCTGCCTCTGCCACTTCCCTCTCTTCCCCTAGTCCACTGGTCCAAACTTGGTCTAAAGCTTCCCCCATCATAACTCTGATCTCACATCTTTCTCTAATGTCTCTTCTATCTCCCCTTGTGCCCTCACTGAGCTCATCTTGTCCATGGGACCCATCTCTTTTCCTTCAAAACTATTCCCACTGAGCTGCTGATCACCCAACTTCCCCTCCTGGTCCCCATGTTAGCTGACATTGTTAACAGTTCCTTCACTTCAGGTTCTATTCTCTCTCTCCTCCAAATCTGCCATCATCAACCCTCTCCTCAAAACAGCAAGTCTTGCTACCTCCAACTTTGCAAACTGCCACCCCATTTCCAAACTTTCTTTCCTCTCCAAAGTCTCCCCAAATCCATGCCGTCTTTCTCAGAACGCCATGTTTGAATCCCTCCAATCAGGTTTCATCCTCTGTCACAGTAACAAAATGGACATTATCAAAGTCACAAAAACATCCCATGTGACTGTGTCAATGGTAAACTATCTCTCCTCGTCCTTCTCGATCTATCTGCAGCCTTTGACACTTTTGAACACACCGGACTCCTCCAATGTCTCTCTACTGTTGTCCAGCTGGTTGGCACTGAACTCGCCTGTTTCCATTCTTATCTATCTAATCATTGCCAGTCAATACCATGGTATTGTCAGTCAACTGGGGAGTATAATTTTTAAAGGTCATTAAATACTGTGCTAATTCTAAAGGGCGAGTTGTAATTGTGATTGAGGCCAATTGATCAGTTAATGCTTTGAAATCTCTATAGCTAAGGGCCATGGAAGTGACCTCAGTAACCTCCTCCTCAGGAGGGATGGACGGTCCTGGCTCCCCTTCTCCCCTTCTTTCGGGTCTACTCTGTCTCCTCTGTATTGTCGTTAACTTAGCAGGACAGACAGGCAAAATCTCTTCTCCCCCATCATCGTCCTCCCCTGAGGACTCCTGTCCTGTCTCAGTATATTCCATGTGATACTCTGCTTTCGTGATGGCTGCTATAACCGCCTGCTGCTTCCCCATCTGGTTCCGCAGTCATTGAATGGTGGACCTGCACTGTGTATTGGTCTGTCTCTCGGTGGGGTCGCTCCTGTAGCTCTCTAAGGACTTGCGCCAGGCTGGAATGAATAATTATTGTAATTCATGTACATGTTCTTTAAATATTATCCATTGACTATCCACCGTCAACCCTTTTCGTAAAGTTCCCCAATCTACCATTGCCAACTCGCGCCTCATACTTTCATAGTTTCCTTTATTTACATCCTAACTCCCGATATTCAGTTTGTAAGACCTCATCCTTTTTTTAACCTATGTCGTTGGTGCCAATATATACCCTGACAACTGGCTGCTCACCCTGACCCTTTTAATGCCCTGCAGCCACTCAGAGACATCCTTGATCCCAGCACCAGGAAGGCAACATACCATCCTGGAGTCTCCTTTGCGGCCGGAAAAATGCCTGTTTCTTCCCCTTACACTGCTCTACAAAGATCGGATCATCCAATTGGTTAATAATCCTGCCCTGGCCATCCAGGACCACCCCCACGTGGCCATATCCTGCCCTCAGCAGGTGGGTGGGTGGGTGCGGTGGGGTGGGGGTGGGCATCTCCAGTTGCATGCCAATAATGGGTATGATTACTGTATCCTGGGGCAGGAAGAAGGCCATTCACACATTCCCAAGTGGCCATTGTCTGTAGGCATAGTATCTGAGGCAATGCACGAACTCAGGGACATGCCCTGAGATGTCTGTGTTTTATTTTTTCATTTGTTCATGGGATGTGGGCATTGCTGGCTATGCCAGCCTTTATTGCCCATCCCTAACTGCCCTTGAGAAGATGGTGATGAGCTGCCTTCTTGAACCGCTGGCGTCCATGTGGGGTGGGAGCAACAACAGTGCTGTTTGGAAGGGAGTTCCAGGATTTTGACCCAGTGAAGGAACGGGGACATAGTTCCAAGTCAGGATGGTGTGTGGCTTGGAGGGAAACCTTCAGGTGGTGGTGTTCCCATGTATCTGCTGCCCTTGACCTTCTAGGTGGTAGAGGTAGTGGGTTTGGAAGATGCTGTCTTCGTAGACAGCATGGCCTTGGCCTTGGTGCGTTGCTGCAGTGCATCTTGTAGATGGTACACACTGCTGCCACTGTGCATCGGTGGTGGAGGGAGTAAATGTTTGTGGACAGGGTGCCATTAAAGCGAGCTGCTTTGTCCTGGATGGTGTCGAGCTTCTTGATTGTTGTTGGAGCTGCACCATCCAGGCAAGTGGAGAGTAATCCATCACACTGCCGACTTGTGCCTTGTAGATGGTGGACAGGTTTTGGGAAGTCAGGAGGTGAGTCACTTGCCGCAGGACTATTAGAGTCTGACTTGCTTTTGCAGCCACAGCATTTATCTGGTTACTCCAGTAAAGTTTTTAGTCAATGGTAACCCCCAGGATGTTGATAGTAGGGGATTCAGCGATCATAATGCCATTGAATGTGATCCAAAGTGCATTAATAGCATTAGATCCAAGGAAGAGAGATAACATTAGATCCAAGGAAGAGGCATATAAATTTGCTAGGAAAAACAACAGACCTGAGGATTGGGAGCAGTTTAGAATTCAGCAAAGGAGCACCAAGGGATTGATTCAGAAGGGGAAAATAGAGTACGAGAGCAAGCTTGCAGGGAACATAAAAACTGACTTTAAAAGTTTCTTTTGGTACGTGAAGAGAAAAAGCTTGGTGAAGACAAATGTAGGTCCCTTACAGTCAGAAACAGGGGAATTTATTATGGGGAATAAAGAAATGGCTGACCAACTAAATGCATATTTTTGTTCTGTCTTCAGAAAGGAGGACACAAATATCATACTAGAAATGTTGGGGAACACAGGGCTTAGTGAGAGAAAGGAACTGAATTAAATCAGTATTAGCAGAGAAATGATGTTGAGGAAATGGACGGGATTGAAGGCCGATAAATCCCCAGGGCCTGATGCTTTGCATCCCAGAGTACTTAAGGAAGTGGCCCAAGAAATAATGGATGTATTGATGGTCATCTTCCAAGATTCTATAGACTCTGGAACAGTTCCTACAAATTGGAGGGTAGCTAATGTAACCCCACTATTTAAAAGGGAGGTCGAGAGAAAGCAGGGAATTATAGACCAGTCAGCCTGATGTCGGTAGTGGGGAAAAGTCTAGAGTCCATTATCAAAGATTTTATAGCAGAGTACTTGGAGAACAGTGGTAGAATTGGGCAGAGTCAGGATAGATTTACAAAAGGGAAATCATGCTTGACTAATCTACGAGAATTCTTCGAGGATGTAGTGAGTAGAGTTGTTGAGAGGCAGCCAGTGGATGTGATTGCCTTGGACTTTCAGAAGGCTTTCGACAAAGTCCCACATAAGAGTTTAGCATGTAAAATTAAAGTGCATGGGATTGGGGGTAGTGTATTGTAATGGACAGAAAATTGGAAACAACGAGTAGGGATAAATGGGTCATTTTCCGAATGGCAGGCAGTGACTAGTGGGGTACCGCATGGATCGGTGCTAGGACCCCAGCTATTCACAATATATATTAATGATTTAGATGAGGGAACTAAATGTAACATCTCCAAATTTTCAGATGACACAAAACTGGGTGGGAGGGTGCGTTGTGAGGAGCATGTAGAGAGGCTTCAGGGTGATTTGGACCAGTTGAGTCAGTGGGCTAATGCATGGCAGATGCAGTATAATGTCGATAAATGTGAGGTTATCCACTTCGGTCACAAAAACAGGAAGGCAGATTATTATCTGAATGGCTATAAACTGAGAGAGCAGAATATGCAGCGAGATCTGGGTATTCTCGTACACCAGTCACTGAAGGTAAGCATGCAGGGAGAACAGGCTGTAAAAAAGGGAAATGCTGTGTTGGCCTTCATCGCGAGAGGCTTTGAGGACAGGAGCAGGGATGTCTTGCTGCAATTATACAGGGCCTTGGTGAGGCCTGGAATATTGTGTGCAGTTTTGGTTTCCTTATCTGAGGAAGGATGTTCTTGCTATAGAGGGATGGTGAGACTGACGTATGAGGAGAGATTGAGTCGATTAGGATTATATTCGCTGGAGTTCAGAAGAGTGAGGGGGGATTTCATAGAAACCTATAAAATTCTAACAGGACTTGACAGGATAGATACAGGAAGGATGTTCCCGATGGTGGGGGAGTCCAGAACCAAGGGTCATATTCTAAGGATAAGGGGTAAATCTTTCAGGACTGAGATGAGGAGAAATTTCTTGACCCAGAGAGTGGTGAACCTGTGGAATTCGCTACCACAGAAAGCAGTTGAGGCCAAAACATTGTATGCTTTCAAGAAGGAGTTAGATATAGCTCTTGGGTCCAAAGGGGTCAAAGGGTTTGGGGTGAAAGTGGGGACAGGCTACTGAGCTGGATGATTAACCCTGATCAGAATGAATGGCGGAGCAGGCTGGAATGGTGAAATGGCCTACTCTTGCTCCTATTTTCTATGTTTCTATGAATGTCAAAGGGAGATGGGTAGATTCTATCTTTTTGGAGATGATCATTGTCTGGCACTTGTATGGCGTGAATGATACTTGTCACTTATTAGCCCAAGCCTCGATATTGTCCAGTTCTGGTTGCATTTCTACACGGACTGCTTCAGTATCTGAGGAGTTGTGAATGGTGCTGAACATTGTGCACCATGTCTGTTTCAGTTAAAACTGTCCCAGTAATAATGTCTTCAGTTAGAATTCTCCCTTCATAGCTCCATATTCCTACCACCATGAGATAAACTCTGCCCACAGGACTCCACCACAGCCAGCTTACATTCATTAATATGAAAGAAATAAAAGCACGGTTTACATGATAAAGAGTGATTAATACAATTTAGGTAAATGATGCATTGGCTTACATATGTTAAACAAATGCCAGGCAATTACCATTTCCAACAAAAGAGAATCGAACCATCTCAGCTTGAGATTTGACATCATTACCATTGCCGAATTTCTCACCATCAGCATCCTGGGGGTGGGGGAGGGGAGTGGTCACCATTGATCAGAAACTTAACTGGACAGTCATATAAATACTGTGGCTACAAGAGCAGGTCAGAGGCTGGAATTCTGTGGTGAGTAACTCACCTCCTTACTCCCAAAAGCCTGTCCACCATTGACAAGGCACATGTCAGGAGTGTGTTGGAACACTCTGCATTTGCCTGTATTAGCACAGCGGCAACGACACTCAAGATGCTTGATACAATCCAAGACAAAATAATCAGGTTGATCAACACCCCATCCACCACATTAAACATTCACACCCTCCACCACCATTGCACAGTAACAGTATTGTGTACCCTCTAAATGATGCACTGCAGCAACTTGCCAAGGTTCCTTCGACAGCACTTTCCAAATACACAACTTCCACCACATTGAAGAACAAGGGCAGCAGGCACATGGAATACCATCACCTGCAAGTTCCCCTCCAAGTCTCACACCATCCTGACTTGGAACCATATCACCATTCATTCATTGTCACTGGGTCAAAATTCTGGATCTCGCTCCCTTTCAACACTCAAGGAGTAGCTCCACCACATGGACTGCAACGGTTCAAGAGAGCAGCTCACCACCAACTTCTCAATGGCAATTAGAGATGGGCAATAACTGCTGGCCATTCCATTGATGATCCCATGAACAAAAAAAAAGCTTTCAGAGAAAGCAAAATTTATTTGGTATTTCTCATGAACGAGCGTAGATTAACTGGAATTCTCAGAATGTGATTGTACTGACTTTTACGAGGTCTGGGGGAGTGCTTCAGTATTCAAAATAATCCTGAGAATTGACTTAATATCACAAGCTTCAATACTGATTCAATATCTAGAATGTTATTTGGAAGTCTGGCCATACAGTCCATATTTCGGCTGTAATCCATATCTGGGCAATAATCTGACCTTCAAATAGCTTCCGGATTTCACTCGCTATACCTGCCTCTGAACTCGAACAACAGTTCATGATACTCCATGCTGACTCCATCCTGTCTCCATCATCATTATCCCACCACGGGACCTCTGCCTTTAACTCTGGACTCTTTCCTGTTATCTCCTGTTTCCCGTCTACTGTCAGATTTTATGTTCCCTAATTATTATGTAACCAGCTCTATGTAACTTGAGGCTTCCCGGAGTCCATTCGAATGTATATTTTAGCTGCCACTCTGGACCCGAGCACATCACTCTTTGTTCTTTCTTTTGAACTTCTTTTCTTTTTACCCCTCCTAGATGGCTCTCTTCTATCGTCCTGCCTACTTTCACTTCTCCCCTCTCAGGTATTCTCAATTCCCTACCCAAACCTTTCAGTACTCCTCGATCATTTTGCTCCCATGTCGCTGTCCCAGCTTGTGCTCCATCTGAGATGAGCATTAAACCCCTACAATTTATCATATCTTACACCCCTGTCTCCTCCGTCCTCACCTCCAACAATAAGTGCGAGGAAGTGAGAGTGAGACCATCTGATCAGCTGCCTCTGCCATGTTCCTCCTTTCTACTAACCAACCAGGACAAACTTCCTCTAAACTCCCCACTCCTTAGCTCTGAACAACTCACATCTTTCTCTGGTTCTCTGCTATCTCTCCTCGTTCCCTTTCTGAGGTCATCTTGTCCATGAGACCCACCTCCTGCTCCCTTGACCCGATTCCAATAAACTGCTGACCAGCCAATAACCGCTTCTGGTCCCCATGTTCGACAATATTGTTAACGATTCCCTCTCTCCTTTAAATCTGCAGTTTCATCCCTCTCCTCAAAAAATAACCCTCACCCCACTGTCCTTGCAAACTACCACCCCACATCCAACCTTCTTTCTTCTCCAAAGTACTTGAAGGATTGTCATCTCCCAAATCCGTGCCATCTTTCCCGGAACTCCATGTTTGAATCCCACCAATCAGGCCTCCACCCCTGTCATAGTATCAACTCAACTCTTGTCAAAGTTACAAGTGACATCCTATGTGACTGTGACAAAGATTTTCTATCCCCAATCGTCCTTCTCTACTGTCTGCAGCCTTTGACACAGTTGACCACAGCATCCTCCTCCAACACCTCCCCACTGTCATCAGAACTGAGAAAAGTTAGAAACGTAATAGGTTTTTAGCAGGTGAAACGGGGAAGGTTGAAAAGGAACAAAATAGATGGTCTGTGATAATGTGGAAGACAGGAGAGATTAAATGACAAAAGAGTTGGTGGAGCAGGGCCAAAGGGAGTTGTCATGGGACCAGTAAAGAAACAAAAGATCTGTCGAAACAAGGTGTGAATGATAGAATGATGAACAGCTGCTGTAAGAAAGCAAAAACAAGACATTTACATCAGTAAGACCAAAACATGCAAAGAAAAGAAAAAGAAAAGGGGCAGAGATTATGGTCTGAAATTGTTGAACACACTGTTAAGTCTGGAAGGCTGTAAAATGCCTAATCAAAAGATGAGATACTGTTCCTCGAGCTTCCATTGAGTTTCATTGGAACAGTGCAGTAGGCCAAGGACAGAAAGGTCAGTGTGAGAACAAGGCGGAGAATTAAAATGGCAGGTGACCGGAAGCTTGGGGTCACACTTGCAGACAGAATGGAGGTGTCCTGCAAAGTGATCATCCAATCTGTGTTCGGTCTTCCCAGTGTAGAGCAGACCACATTGTGAGCAGTGAACACAGTGTAGTAAATTGAAATAAGTACACATAAATCACTGTCTTGCCTGGAAGGAGTGTTATGCGACCTTGGATGGTGAGGCGAGAGGAGGTAAAACGGCAGGCTTTACATCTCCTGTGCTTGCATAGAAAGGTGCTGTGTGAAAGGGAGGTGGTGTTGGGTGTGATTGAGGAGCGGAGCAGAGTGTAGTGGAAAAAACAGTCCCCTCGGAAAGTAAGATATAATTGATAGTGGCATCACGCTGAACCTGGCAAAAATGGTGAAGGATAATCCATTGAATACAGAGGCTGGTAGGGTGGAAGGTGAGGACAGAGGGAACCTTATCATGTCTCTGGGAAGGAGGGGAAGGACTGACAGAAGAAGTGCTGGAAGTGGGACAGACACGGTTGAGGCTCCGGTTATTCATGGTGGGGGAATCCTTGGTTAAGGAGAAAAGGAAGACATATCAGAAGCACTGGAAGGTTGTGTCATCAGAACAGATGCAATGGAGATGGTGTGCTGTGAGAATAGAATGGATTCCTGACAGGAAGCAGGGTGTGAGCAAGTGCAGTTGATGTAGGTGTGGGAGTCACTGAGCTTCAGATAAATATTTGTTGAAAGCCTATACCCAGAAATGGAGACAGAGAAGTCAAGGAAGGGAAGGGAAGAGTCAGAGATGGATCATGTGAGGGTGAAAGAAAGGTGGAACTTCGAAGCAAAGTTGATGATGTTTTGCAGTTCAGGATGAGAGCAGGAACCGTCACTGATACAATCATCAATGTACCAGAAAAAGAGGTGAGCGAGAGGGTCTGAGCTGGACTGGAACAAGGAATAAAAACAGAAAGTGATGGAAATACTCACCAGGTCGGCAGAATCTGTGGAGATAGAGACGGAGTTAATATTTCAGGTCTGTGACCTTTCATCAGAACAAGGAATGTTGCACATATCCCACAAAAAAGCAGCAGAGCTAGGACCCATGGCTGTTTGCACCTCTGTGATATCATCCAACTTAGCCCATGCCTCAGCTCATCTGAAACCTTCATTCATGCCTTTGTTACCTCTCAAACTGATCATTCCAACACATTCCTGACAGGTCTTCCACATTCTACTCTCCTTAAACTTGAGGTCATCCAAAACCCTGTTGCCTGTGTCTGAACCTGCACCAAGTCCTGTTCCCCGATCACCCCTGTTCTCACTGATCTACATGGACTCCCTCTCAAGCAATATCTTGATTTTAAAATCCTTATCCTTGCTTTCAAATCCCTCCATTGCCTCACCCCTCCCTATCACTGTAATCTTCACCAGCCTATAAACCTCCAAGATACCTGTGCACTTCTAATTCTGGCCTCTTGAACATCCCCAATTTTAATCGCTCCACCATTGATGGACATGCATTCAGCTGCTTAGGCCCTAAAATGTGGAATTCCCTCTCTTAATCTCTCCACCTCTCCACCTCGCTTTCCTCCTTTAAAACAATCCTTAAAGCCTCGCACTTTGTCCAAGTTTTTTGTCATCTGACCTAATATCTCCTTATGTGGTTCGGTGTCAAATGTTGTTTTAAAATGCTCAGGTGCAAAGCCTTAGGATGTTTTTATTATGTGGAAGGTACTATACAAATGCAAATAGTAGCTGTTTATAGACAGTCATTTTATCATTCCGCACTGAAGGAGCCTGTGCCATCTTTTTGAAAGAGAGATTCAATTATTATGGGGTGGCACAGTGGTGCAGTGGTTAGCACCATAGCCTCACAGCTCCAGTGACCCAAGTTTGGTTCTGGGTACTGCCTGTGCGGAGTTTGCAAGTTCTCACTGTGACCGTGTGGGTTTCTGCCGGCTGCTCCAGTTTCCTCCCACAGCCAAAGACTTGCAGGTTGACAGGTAAATTGGCCATTGTAAATTGCCCCGAGTGTTGGCAGGAGAATTGAGGGAAGGTAGGGAATATGGGATGAATGTAGGATTAGTATAAATGGGTGGTTGATGGTCGGCACAGACTCGGTGGGCCAAAGGGCCTGTTTCAGTGCTGTATCACTCTATTACCTCTCTGCTGCTATTCCCCCATCGGCATGCAAATATCTCCTTTTCAATATATATCCACTTCCTTTGGAAAGTTACGATTGGATCTGCTTCCTACTTTCTCAGATACTGCAGTCCAGCTCACAACAAATCACTGCATCAAATGTCTCCTCATATCCTCCCTGGATTGTTTGCCAATTGTTCTAAATCGGTGTCATCTGGTTATTGATCCTCCTGCCCGTGGAAACAGTTTCTCCCTCTCGATTCTTTCAAAATCCCTCATGATTGTGAGCATCTCTGTTTAATCGACACTAACTATTCTCTGTTCTCTGGAGAACCATCCCAATTTCTCTCCTCTCTTCACATAACTCAGATCCTAGGTCAAAATTCAGGAATTAGGTCATTGTTTGGTGGGGATTCCTTGGAATGTGACTCTGCCTCTGGAAGTGAGAGAATATGTATAAGAAACACTTGAGAGTGGATTTGTTCATTCGTGGGACGTGGGCATCAGTGGCTGTGCCAGCATTTATTGCCAATCTCCAATTGCCCTTGAGAAGGTGGTGGTGAGCTGCCTTCTTGAACCACTGCACTCATTGGGGTGTATGTAAACCAACAGTGCTTGCAGTTTGATACAACTGAGTGTCTTTCTGGGCCATTTTCAGAGGGCTTATAAGAGTCAACCACATTGCTGTGGGTTGGAGTCACATGTCGGCCAGACCAGGTAAAGCTAGCAGAGTTTCTTCCCAAAATGACATCAGTGAACCAAGCGGGTTTCTAAAACAATCAACAGGGTTTCATGCTCACCATTAGACTGGCTTTTTAATTCCAGATTTATTAATTGAATTCAAGTTTCATTACATGCTGTTATGGGATTTAAACCCATGTTCCCACAGCATTCGCCTGGGCTCTGAATTACTAGTCTAGTGACATTATCATTACACCACCACCTCCTGGAGTCTTAAGGGCGATGGAAATAGAATGATATGTGAGCAGGATCTCCAGAAATGAGCAAAGAATATTCTCAGGGTCTGTACCACATGGTCTGGTCTCACTGACTGAGTTTAAAGTCCATCCTGTGAAATGGATTGAAATTCTCTGAAATTACAGAACACATTATATCACAGAAATATCGGGAAACCTGTAAATAAATCTATTCTCACTGCACCCAATGCTGTCAGACTGTGGATTTCACCCAATCTGTTCTTCCCTGGACTCTGGGGAGATTCACTTTCCATTGTGCAATATCTGGCTAAATATAATTTATGATATTGCAATGTGTTGTGTAAAAGAGATTAATGGAATCTTTTTGTTCAGTCACTGGAAGTAATGTCAGCCTCCTTGCCTCATAATTATGTCAATGGGGATTTCTCCTGCCTCACATAAGGGTCTTCGCTCAGTTACAGTGTCAGTAAGAGTTTGGTCTCCAGCACAAACCGGGATCAATGTTCTACAGAAATGGAAAGAATGAATCGGATTTCTACACTTGAAGATTTGGTCCTTCAGTTTTTTCTAGATTTCGAGGATATTTATTTTCCCACCCTTGCCGTTATTGGTGTCCCTGGTAAGTTTTATGCCCAGGTATTAATACTGTAACTGCATTAACTCTGCTCCTGATTGTCAGTTGCTGTTGGGTTACTTCGAAGTAACCATATCTCTATTTCAATATGTAGATGATATTTAACTGTAAACACTGCCTTCATTATGCAAGTTTCCATATCCAACAATTCTATGTATTCAGTTTATTCTGCTTTCTGTGTGATTGAAAGTACATTGTTCCCTCGACAATGTTACTGGGTGATTTATTTGATGAACAGTTTGCTCTTTGCATTGAGTCCTGGGAGTAGATTTTACTCTTTGCCATCTGGGTGTTAAACAGCGCCTGAAGGGGGCGGTGGAATAAAAAGTGATGAAGAAAGATTGCACGTCCTTTACAGAAGCAGCCTGATATTCATTACAATAAAAGCAAAATACTGCGGATGCTGGAAATCTGAAATAAAAACAAGAAATGCTGGAACCACTCAGCAGGTCTGGCAGCATCTATGGAAAGAGAAGCATTTCAGGCCAGTGACCCTTCTTCAGAACTGACAAATATTAAAAATGTCACAGGTTAAAAGCAAGTGAGGTGGGGGTGGGGCAAGAGATAACAAAGGAGAAGGTGTAGATTGGACAAGGCCACATAGCTGACCAAAACGTCATGGAGCAAAGGCAAACAATATGTTAACGGTGTGTTGAAAGACAAAGCATTAGTACAGAAAAGGTGTAAACGGACTGAATATTGAACAGCAGCAAGTGCAAACATGAAAAAATGTTTCATGATATTCATTACATTGAGTTTAAGAGGAGGATAATCAGGCGGGTTTTTTACCTGATGAAGGGTCTGTTCCTCCACCCTGATTATCATTGTGCACACCAGGCAGGAGCTGCTTAATTGATATATGGTGTCGACATGGCTTTAAGGATCATTTAAGGTTTGCTGGATAAGATTAATGATATAACGTTGTAATTGGTGATAAATCATTCCAACTGATTTTACTTTCAACTGATTGTAAATGGAATAATGTGTGAAGTCGATTCCTTTCTCATTTTTTGATTCATATTCCCTTGAGTAAGTGGAAATCTATTCTGTTTTCACTGACAGGTGGAAAGTGCCTGATTAATATTGTCCCACTTCCATCCTGATACATTCTCAAACCTAAGGTAGCAGATCTCAGCATCAGTTACAGCATCAGCCCCTTGGTAGTGACTGTTCATCATAAGGGGAGACCAGCAAGGGGTGGGGGGTGGGGTGGTGCCATACTGGTTTGAATTAGGAGCTGGAAAATTAACTAAGTGTTGTAATACGAGTATAAACACAGAGCAGGACTAGAGGGATTAATTACAATTGATAGTTAAAACAGGCTACTAAATAGTTTGTTCAAAAAGGGAATAGCGAGATTTTGTTAAGATCATGGATGGGCAGCTGTGACCTGTTGCTTGCAATTCCTGTTCCATGTGGGAACTTCAGGACACTTCATGAGTCTTGGGCAACCATGTCTATAGCTTCAGATGGAGCTTATGATTTCCGAGCTTGAGGGACAGCTGGAATCACTGCGGAACATCAGGGAGCAGGAGAGTTTCCTGGATTGTATGCACCAGGAGCTGGTCACCCCACAGGCAGTAGGAGTTCAGGGTGGGTGGTCATCCAGAAGGTTAGGAAGAGGCAGAAAGTGCAGGAGACTTCGGGGTGTGTGCTACTCACAAACCAGCTTTGGAGACTTCTGGGAATGATGACACCTTGAAGGAGGCACCGATGGGCATGGGACTGTACAGGAGGGAGCAGCAAAGGGCAGAAATGAAGTTGTTATCGGGGATTCCAAAGTCAGGAGGTCAGACAAGCATTTCTTTAAATGTTATCGAGAGTTCCGCCCTCCTGTGTATTGCCCCCCTGGTGTTAGAGTAAACTGCATCTTGGAGAGGGTGCAGGATATTCTGAAGGGGAAGGGAATGAGCCAGAAGTAACTGGGCACATTGATAGCAACAACATAGCAAAGGCTGGTATTGAGGTCCTGTGGTCATATTTTCAAGAGCTAGCGAGGATGATAAAGAGTATTAGCTTGATAACAATAGCTTAGAGATACAGCACTGAAACAGGCCTTTCGGCCCACCAGGTCTGTGCTGACCAACAGCCACCCATTTATAACAATCCTACATTTAATCCCATATTCCTTACCACATCCCCGCATTTCTCCTCCCACCTACCTACACTAGCGGCAATTTGCAATGACCAATTTACCTACCAACCTGCAAGTCTTTGGTTGTGGGCGGAAACCAGAGTACGCAATGGAAACCCACGCAGTCACATGGAGAATTTGAAAACTCCGCACAGACAGTACCCAGAACTGAACCTGGGTCACAGGAGCTGTGAGGCTGCAGCCCTAACCACTGCGCCACCCCATGTGCCACTCCTAGTGCCACTGATTAGCGAGAGTAGAAATGGGAAGATAGGGAGGATCAATACATGGCTTCAAGAATGGTGCAGGAGGGAGGACTTCAACTTCTTGGGGCATTGGGAGCAGTTCACAAGCAGAAGGCACCTATTTAAAAGAAGCTGCTTGCACCTCACCAGGACTGGGACCAAAGTCCTCCAGGGAGACTCACTGGTGTAGATGGAGAGGGTTTAAACTAAATTGGCAGGGGGACGGACACCAGCATATAGTAGTCAAAAAGAGGAATAAGGTGCATAAGGTGAGAGTGTTAGACAGTACTCGGCAAGGGAGTAGTTCCATATTAGTTGGGATGGACTGAGAAGGACTACGAGGAATGCAAAGACAGGATTACAATGCCTCAGTGTAAATGCACGAAGTGTGGTGATTAAGGTTAGTGAGTGATAAGCACAAATAGCAGTATGGGAATATGATGTAGTCGCAATAACGGAAATGTGGCTTATAAGTGGCAAGGATTGGGTGCTCAATATACCAGGATATTTGTCACGCCAATGTGCTTTGTTAAATGATAATTTACTTTAATCCACTGCCTGGAGATCTGAATTTATAATGTTTTTGAAAGACTTTGAAAAGACCCGCTAAAGGATGACTTTGCTGGTAGCTTAAGATGATCGCCTAGTTTGCAGCACTGTATCCTCCACTGCAAAGGACTGTGAGGAGGGAGACAAAATGGCTGCATTTCCCAGAAAGAGCAAAGACCCAGGATGTTTAAGGGAACTGTTTGTTCTTTTTCTTTTTAACAAGAGAGAAATACAGCTAACTGCTATGTTTTGAATCACTGACTGACTGTCATGTGACAAGCCCCTCCCCCATCTGTGCTTTTAAGCTTGTGTCGTGCTGCAATCGAAAAGCAAAAAGCAACTTGACTCTGACACATGCAGACCCAAGTGGGAGGTCCTCCTCTTTCTCTCTCCATTCCAGCTAGAAAACTTTCAAATACTGCCCGGTGACTGCCCACATTTGCATACTGCAGCTACAACCAGAAAACCATTGAAGAAAATCATCTGTATCACTATCTCCAAGAGACTCACCAAACCAGTCACCTACCTCTTCAAACTCAAAACCTCAGGACCACCAAATTCAGCTTGAAGCCAGCTGAATTATCAAACGCTGTTCAATATTCAGTATATTCACACCTAATCTGTACTAATGCTTTGTCTTTCAACACACCATTAACATATTGTTTGCCTTTGCTCCGTGACCTTTTGGTCAACTATGTGGCCTGGTCCAATCTGCACCTTCTCCTTTGTTATCTCTTGCCCAACCCCCACCTCACTTGTTTATAATCTGTGACTTTTCTAATATTTGTTAGTTCCGAAGAAGGGTCACTGACCCGAAACGTTAACTCTGCTTCTCTTTCCACAGATGCTGCCAGACCTGCTGAGTGATTCCAGCATTTCTTGTTTTTGTTTCAGATTTCCAGCATCCGCAGTATTTTGCTTTTATTTGAATTATCAAACGTCACAGATTGCATATGCCTTTTTTCTATGGATTCTAACTTAACCAATTTATCTTTCCCCACTCTGTCACCTAACCATGTGTGTGTAAACCTCGAGTGGGCGTGTGCAAGTGTGTGTGTGTGAGTGAAAGTCGGTGCATTGCTTATTATTTTATTAGTTCAGTTTAGGTACAATAATATTAACCTTTTTCTTTGTGAACTCAAGAAAAACTCTCCAGTTGGTTCTTGTTTTGATCAGAGCAAGTAAGGAATCAAATACCTACTGAATTGGCCATTCCATCCACTTTAAAAAAAAATTAAATCCATTGTGGTCAAACAAGGAGAGGGAAAAGAGGGAAGCTTTTCGACCCCTCCTCACTTGACCTTAACAGAAATTTGGGGACTCACATCTGGGATTAAACAAAAAGACAAACAGGCAATTGGAAGCAGGAAACAAAATTGATCCCTATCAATAATTTCAAAACTTCATTACAGGTTTTCTTGTGGTTTTTAGTGCTCGAATACTAAAATGTCCACATTCGACGGCAGTACCTTCCCAGAATAAAAGAGGCATGTCAGGTGAATTCTTCAAGTGAGAACCAGGCCAAATACAATAGGTTGAGACGGAGGTGAAGAGGAAAATAAGACTGGCAAAGAGTGAATATGAGAAAAGAATGACAGTTAACATAAAAGAGGACCCAAACATTTTCCACCAGCATGTAAGCTGATAGTAAGAGGTGGAATGGGGCCTATTAGGGACAAAGAGGGTAATATATTTTTAGAGATGCAGGGCAAGGCTTATATACTTAATGAGTACTTTGTATCAGGGTTCACTAAGGAAGTGGAATCTGACAAAATACAGGGAGAAGGGGAGAGAGTAGAGGATAGAATATGAGGCAGG
This sequence comes from Heterodontus francisci, assembly GCF_036365525.1. NCBI lineage: Eukaryota > Metazoa > Chordata > Chondrichthyes > Heterodontiformes > Heterodontidae > Heterodontus > Heterodontus francisci. Next base: position 23,730,163 of record NC_090410.1, on the reverse strand, counting down.
GGAGGTAGTAAAAAAGCTGACTGTGCTTGGTTAGATAAGTCAGGATGGCTTGCATCCCAGGCTGCAAAGAAAAAGTGTACATGGAGATAACGGAAGAGCTGGAGAGTGATAAATGTGACATTCTTATTTAAGAAAGGGTGTATGGTGAGTCTAGCAACTACAGGCCAGTTAGTTGAGCTCAGTGGTGGAAAAGGTTTTAGAAACAGTAATGAGGAAAAATTCAACAGACACCTGGAGAGATTTGAGTTTATTAAGGAAAGCCATCATGGATTTGTAAAAGGGAAATCATGCTTGACCAACAAAATTGAATTTTTTGACGAAGTGACAGAAAAGGTTGATTCAAGGAATGTGGTGAATGTTATTTATATGGATTTTAAGAAAGTATTTGATAAGGTACCACATAAAAGGCTGGCTAATAAAATTGAGGCTCATGGAATAGTCAGTGTCCAATTGGATAAAAAATTGGCTTAAAGACAGAACACAGCCGGTCATAGTAAATTGCTGTTGTTCAAACTGGAGGATGGTAGACAGTGGTGTTCCCTAAGGGTCAGTGCTGGGCCACTGGTTTTCTTGCTGTATATAAATGACTTGGATCTTGGAATACTGAGTAGAATCTCAAAATCTGCAGATGAAACGAAAGCAGGAGGTGTGGCAAACAGTGAGGATGACATGAACCACCTGCAGCAAGACATAGATAGGCTAGCAGAATGGGCAGACAGACGGCAGATCGATTTTAATATTGACAAGTGTGAGGTGATGCATTTTGTCAGAATGAACAGAGAGAGGCAATATTGTCTTAATTTCACAGTTCTAAGGAGTGTGGAGGAACAGTGGGACCTGGGAGTACATGTGAATTGATGTTTGAAGGTGGGAGGGCATATTGAGAGCGATCAGTCACACTGATGGGATCTTGGTTTTGCCATAAGAGTTTTGATTTTTTTGTCAAAAAGAACTAAGTGGATTTGCGGATAATGATGAGGATTGTCAGAGGACACAGCAGTATATATAACGGTTAGAGACTTGGGCGGAGAAATGGCAGATGGAGTTTAATCTGGACAAATGTGAGGTAATGCATTTTGGAAGGTCTAATGCAGGTGGGAGGTATACAGTAAATGGCAGAACCCTTAGGAGTATTGACAGGCAGAGAGATCTGGGCGTACAGGTCCACAGGTCACTGAAAGTTGCAACGCAGGTGGATAAGGTAGTTAAGAAGGCATACAGTATGCTTGCCTTCATCGGTCAGGGCAAAGAGTATAAAAATTTGCAAGTCGTGTTGCAGCTCGACAGAACCTTAGTTAGGTTTACAAAGTTATGAGCGGCATGGACAGAGTGGATAGTCAGAAGCTTTTTCCCAGGGTGGAAGAGTCAGTTACTGGGGGACATAGGTTTAAGCTGCGAGGGGCAAAGTTTGGAGGGGATGTGCGAGACGAGTTTTTTACACAGCGGGTGGTGAGTGCCTGGAACTTGCTGCCAGGGGAGGTGGTGGAAGCAGATACGATAGTGACGTTTAAGAGACATCTTGACAAATACATGAATAGGAAGGGAAGAGAGGGATATGGGCCCCGGAAGTGCAGAAGGTGTTAGTTTAGGCAGGCATCAAGATCAGCGCAGGCTTGGAGGGCCGAATGGCCTGTTCCTGTGCTGTACTGTTCTTTGTTCTTTGTTCTCTTTTGTTCTGTGTGCCTTTAAGACCTGATGCTATTTTCTGTGAACAGTGACTGGAGGGATTGTGGTATTTGAAAGTCCAGGCTGCAGGGCAATGTGTTTCCAAGCAACAGGAATATTTTATGATGGTCTTGTGACTCCTATTGAAACGTTGTTCAGTTTCATTTTGGCAGTGTGAAAAAAAAAACAGGGGAGCTGTGAGCAGCTAATAGTTACTGCTGGAAACTGGCCATGAATACAGCCTTGAGAAAACGTTCTCTTTAAGAATAATTCCTGTATCAAGTAAAAGGTTAATCTCTTCATGAAGTCAAAAGAACTTTGAAGGAGTTGCGAAAATCTAATGTATGGGAGCAAAAACCCTTGTTGCTATTTAAGCCTGAATAGAGAGGAAGAGAATCAGGAAAAAAAAGGATTTGCTACACTCTGTGGAGAAACCCTGCTTTGGTGAAAGGAAGCCTGTATTTTGAGTGGGGCAAGTTTCTGTTGCCTCCAGTCAAGAATCCCTGCCTCCAGACTAAGTTACATAGTTGTTGTGATCTGTGGGGAAGGCCTGTTGACTTTTGTATTTTTGGAAGTTCCTGAAATCTCAAGAACGTTTCTCCAGTTGGAGTCATAGAGAGATGCAGCACCGAAACAGGCCCTTCAGCCCAACGAGTCTGCCCCAAACAGAAACCACCCATTTATACTAATCCTACATTAATCCCATTTCCCTCTCACATCCCCACCTTCCCTCAATTCTCATACTACCTACCTACACTCGGGGCAATTTACAATGACCAATTTACCTATCAACCCGCAAGTCTTTGGCATGTGGGAGGAAACCGGAGCACCCGGAGGAAACCATGCGGTCACAGGGAGAACTTGCAAACTCCGCACAAGCAGTACCCAGAACTAAACCTGGGTCGCTGGAGATGTGAGGCTGTGGTGCTAACCACTGAGCCACTGTGCTACTTTAAAATTTTAATAGACCTGTTGCTGCAGCCAATTGCTGAAAGATCTATGTGATGCCTGCTGCAGATGAACTACTTTGAATGCCTACCCACGATAGTCTATTCATTAATTTCATCTGGAGAGACATCAAATGGCATCTGACTATTCGACTCTGGGACACCTCACTGATCCAGGAAAATACTACCAGAAGATTACCCCAATTATTTTATTGTCCTTAAGAAACTGTTATCAAATCAATATAACAATTTTCTTCAGTTAACAATTGGTAATTATATGTATGTGTGTGCATGAGGGTTCGGAAGATAAGGAGTTATAAAACTTTTCATACATGTAGATTCACCTCATTATCATTTAAAACTTAGTTTATTAATAAATGGTTAATTTTGTTGTTCAAGAAACCTGGCTTGGCGTGTTTTATTCTGGGGATAAATAGTAATTAATTTGGCTATTTTTCCAGTAGATGGAAACTTTACTAATATGCTGTGACCTCTGGAGTAGTGGGACTGAATCAACAGTGCATTACTCCCACCTTGGTCATCACAGGCTTCATAGGTAGAGGCACTGAGTATAAAAGCAGGGAAGTTATTCTAAACCTTTGGAAAGCTCTGGTTCGGCTCCAACTGGAGCATTGCTTCCAGTTCTGGTCACACACATTAGGAAGGTGTGAGGGGCCTTCCGCGGATAAAGAGGAGGTTTCCCAGAATGGTTCCAGGGATCGGGGATTTTAGTTACAGATTTTGGTTCGAAATGCTGGGATTGTTTTCCTGAGAACCATGGAAATTGAGGGAGGGTTTAGTAGAAGTGTACAAGATTATGGCAAGCTGAAATAAGTTAGACAAAGAAAAATTGTTTACTTCAACTAATGGTACAAGGACTCGGGACATAGATTGAAGGATTTGGACAAGAGATGGGCGGCACAGTGGCGCAGTGGTTAGCACCGCAGCCTCACAGCTCCAGGGACCTGGGTTCGATTCCGGGTACTGCCTGTGTGGAGTTTGCAAGTTCTCCCTGTGTCTGCGTGGGTTTTCTCCGGGTGCTCCGGTTTCCTCCCACAAGCCAAAAGACTTGCAGGTTGATAGGTAAATTGGCCATTATAAATTGTCACTAGTATAGGTAGGCGGTAGGGAAATATAGGGACAGGTGGGGATGTTTGGTCGGAATATGGGATTAGTGTAGGATTAGTATAAATGGGTGGTTGATGTTCGGCACAGACTCGGTGGGCCGAAGGGCCTGTTTCAGTGCTGTATCTCTAATCTTAATCTAAGATGCAGGGGAAATATGAGGAAGAATTTTCTTACGCAGTGGGTGGTAATTACCTGGAACTTGCTGCCCACAATGATGGCGAAAGTGAAGACGATCAATGACTTCAAAAGAAAATTTGATGGCCACGTAAAGGAAATAAATTTGCAGGGTGACGGGGATCGAGAAGGAGAATGTGACTGACTGGATAGCTCCGTGGAGAGCCAGCATGGACTTAATGGGTCGTAGCCTCATTCTGTGCCACAAATGACTGACTCTGTGTTCTGGGACTGAGATGATTGAACTCCAAAAATCAGAACCATCTTCCTTTATGCCATGTTTGATTCCTACCAGTGGAGTGTGTTTCCCTGATCCCCATTACTTCAATTTGGCTGTGCTGGGAAATTCAGGAAGAGGCCAAGATGGATCATCCACTCAGCACTTCTGGTTGAAGATTGTTCATGCTTCATCCTTGTCTTTTGCACTGATGTGTTGGGCTCCCCATCATTGAGGAGCTGCCTCCTTTGGTTAGTTGTTTAATTGTTCACCATCATTCACAAATGCATGTGGCAGGACTGAAAAGCTTTGATCTGAACAGTTGGTCGCAGGATTGTTTAGTTCTATCTCGGGAAGAGAAAGATCCTCGACCAGCCTGCTCCCACAGCATACACCAACTCTCCCTGTTCATTACCAATCCTCTTTCACAACAAGGTTAATGATTTGAAGGCACAAACAGTGGGAAATGTGTATGATTTAATTGCCATGACAGAGACATGGTTACAGGGTGACCAGGACTGGGAACTGAACATTCCGGTATAGTTGTCATTTAGGAAGGATAGGAGGAGGGGAAAAGGAGCTGAGGTAACGTTGCTAATAAAGGAGGAGATCAGTACATTAGTGAGAGGATCTTTGATCAGAGGAACAAGATGTAGTATCAGTTTGGGTGAACGAAGAAACAGCAAGGGGCAGCAAAAATTTGTGCTAATTTTTTATAGGTCACCAAACTCTAGTGGTAATGTTGGGTACAATATACATCAGGAAATTAGAGCTGCATGTAACATGGGCAGTACAGTAATAATGGGTGACTTCAATTACATATAGATTGGCTAAACCTAATTAGCACTAATGCAGTGGAGTATGAATTCCTGGAGTGTGTACAAGATGGGTTTCTGGAGCAGTATGTTGAAGAACAAACAAGGGATCGGGCTATTTTAGATTTATTATTATGTAATGAGAAAGGGCTAATTAATAACCTTGTTGTAATGGAGGCATCAGGAAATAGTGACCACAATATGATAGAATTTTACATTAAGTTTGAAAGAGATACAGTTCATTCTGAAACTAGGATCATAATACTGAACAAAGGAAACTAAGGTTTGAGGGGCAAGTTGGCTGTGATGGATTAGGAAAATACATTAAAAGATTTGATGGTAAACATGTAATGGCTAGTATTTAAAGAAGTATTGCATGGTTTCCAACAAATATACATTCCTCTAAGTGTCATGAATAGATGAGAACCAACTGTAAATTGTCATGAACTGATGAGAACTGACTGTAAATTGTGTTTTGTGCACTTGGCTTTTAATGTCAACTGCCATTTTATACAGTATGTTTAAGTTTTTACTTCTATATTCCACTTGTTAAAATGGAGGAGCGAGAGCAGGTGGGACAGCTACTTGAAAGGGTCCAGTCACAGGACCCAGAAGCCACACTTTTCAGCCTGCTTGAATTTGAAACTGTAGCAGTGGAAGGAACATCTCGTGCAAACCACAGCTGCCCTTCAAGCTGCATATTTTCTCTGAGACCTTTCTTCAAGAAGCAAGAAAATTAAAAAGACACAGTCTGCAAGAAAACTTGTTTTCTGCCAGCTTTCATTCCATCAAAAAATGGTGACATCAGCAATTAAAGACCTTGTTAAAAGCAGGTGCGAAAGGTGTCTACAGGTCCCTCTCAACCTTCACCTGGTCTTACAGTAACAGGGTTTGATTTTTAAACACACCGTGTTCTGAGCTCCCTTGTTCACCGCTTTCCAATTATAAGGCAAAGAAATGAGCACAAACAGGCTTTCTTAGTTTTAAAGAAGAAAAGTGACATTTATTAAACTTAAACTAAAAACTCTAATTTGAGTTAACGCCTATGGATACACACTGCGTCCCACGTTAGCAAGCATATGCGATATGCACATGCAAATAGAGACAGAAAGGAGCTGATGAAAAATAAAGTAGAAAGGTTTGAGGCATCATCTGAAGAGGTTGTTACAGTTCTTCAAGCTCACTGTATAGTCCTTTTGTAGGTTGATCTTCCTTTTCATTGGGGCCCAGTATTCTTCTCAAACCTTGTTCACTGTAAGAGATTTTTCTCTCTTGGGGTTCATGTGTCTTCAGCTGGTTTTTAGTGTTCCATGAGAAAGAGATGCGAGCAGACAGGAGAGGCTGTGGTGAGCCAGCCATGAGGTCCTGTCAGTCCAGGAGCAAACAGCTTTCTTTGTTCAAACAATGTTTCTCCAATTTAAAATTCTCAGTTCAAAACACTGCAACAGCCAGTTAGTCATGTGACTAAACTGGTCTAACCACATCTGTTCTGTGTATTGGGAACAAGGACTGGTTCCTTTTTTCCAACACTGACTGCTAGTATGCAAAAATATCTTTCCGGCTTGGGGCCTGGCAATTCCTTGGAATAGACCCTCTTTTCTTCCAAAAACAATTTGAAGTTTAATGTCCATGTGGGAAAATTAATGTGCCTCATTCTTGACAGGTGGGGGCCTACATGACAATCTCCATTTACCTTCAAGAGTGCAAGAAGAAGAAAGAGTAAGAGAAGAGGTATTTTGAACAGCTCCTCCCCCACTCGGCATTTCCAGTCAGTGATCTCCAGTTTTGTTGGACTTTTTGATGATTAAAAATGGACTCTCGTTTCAACTGAAATACATTTTCGTGTACAGTTAAGTCAATTATCTATTTAGTAAATATTCTTGCCTTTTTATGCCTTTAACATTTCTTTGTATGTTTGTGAGCCTGCGTTGCGATGTTAAACCCCTTCCCAAGTTTAAGAGTGTGTGTTATTAAACCCTACTTCTATGATTTAACTTTCACAACCATGTTGTTGTGACTGTCCTTTACTAGTCAGAGTTTAAGGGAGGGAAAAATTCAATCAATGATCTGTTTATGGACAGGTGGTTGGAAAAGCAGAGAAATTTATTCAGAAAAAAAAGATTAACTACCTGTTCAGAACACAAGGCACACAAAAACCCAACAGGAAAGGTGCATCAACCGTGGCGAACAAAAGAAGTTAAAGATTGCATTAGGTCAAAGGAAGTGGCTTATAAGGTCACCAGAAAAAGTGATAAGCCCGAGGATTGGGAGCAATTTAGAATCGAACAAAGGATGACCAAGAAACTGATAAAGGGAAAAGAGATTATGAATGCAAGCTAGCTCGAAACATAAAGGAGGATTGTAAAAGCTTCTTCACGTGAAAAGAAAAAGATAAGAAACGCCGACTATGGGTCCATTGTAGATGGAGACAGGAGAGTTTGCGGTGGAGAATGAGGAGATGGCGGAGAGACTAAACAATTGCTTTGTGTCCGTCTTCAGAGAGAAAGACACAGAAAATTTCCCAGAAATATTAGGGAACCAAGGGACTTGTAAAAATGAGGAACTGCTAGAAATTAGTATCAATAAAGAGGTAGTACTTGAAAAATTAACTGGATTGAGAGTTGATAAATCCTCTGGACCAGATGAGCAACATCCTAGAGTGTTGAAGGAGGTGGCCAAATAGATAATGGATGCATTGGTGGTTATTCTTCAAAATTCTACAGAGTCTGGAAGGGTTCCTAAAGACTGGAAAGTGGCAAATGTAACCCCACTAATTACGAAGGGAGCAAGAGTATAAACAGAGATCTACAGACCTGTCAATTTAACATCAGTCGGAGGGAAAATGATAGAATCTATTGTAAAGGATGAGGTAATTGGACACTTGGAAAATCATGGTTTTTTTTCATTCTTTCATGGGATACGGGTGTCACTGGCTTGGCCAGCATTTATTACCCAACCCTAATTGCCCTTGAGAAGGTGATGGTGAGCTGCCTTCTTGAACTGCCACAATCATTGGGGTGTAAGTACACCAAAAGTGCTGTTAGGAAGGGAATTCCAGGATTTCTACCCAGCGACAGTGAAGGAACGATGACATACTTCCAAGTCAGGATAGTGTGTGATTGAGGGGAACTTGCAGGTGGTGGTGTTCCCATGCATCTGCTGCCCTTGTTCTTCTAGATGGTCGAGGTTGCAGGTTTGGAAGGTGCTGTTGAAGGACCTGTCATGCATTACTGCAGTGCATCTTGTAAATGGTACACACTGCTGCCACTGTGCGTCGGTGGTGGAGGGAGTGAATGTTTGTGAATAGGGTGCCAATCAAGTGGGTGCTTTGTCCTGGAAGGTGTCAAGCTACTTGCGTGTTGTTGGAGCTGCACCCATCCAGGAAAATGGAGAGTAATCCATTACACTTCTGACATGTGCCCTGTCGGTGGTAGATAGGTTTTGGGGAGTCAGGTGGTGAGTTATGTGCCACAGGATTCCGTGCGTCTGACCTGCTCTTGTAGCCATGATATTTATATTGCTACTCCAGTTCAGTTTCTGGTCAATGGTAATCCCCAGGATGTTGAAAGTGAAGGATTCAGCCATTGTAATGCCATTGACTGTCAAGGGGAGATGGTTAGTTTCTGTTTTATTTGAGATCGTCAATGCCTAGCACTTGCAAATGCGACTTGCCACTTATCAACTCAAGCCTGGATAATGTCCAGGTCTTACTGCATTTCTACATGGACTGCTTCAGTATCTGAGGAGCCATGCATTTGCTTCACGTTATGCAGCCATCAGCGAACATCCCCACTTTTGACCTTATGATGGAGGAAAGGTAATTGATGAAGCAGCTGAAGATGGTTGGGCCTCGGACACTACCCTGAGGAACTGCTACAGTGATGTCCTAGGGTTGAGATGATTGCCCTCCAATAATCACTGATTTTCCCCCTAATTCCCATTGACTCCTGTTTTACTAGGGCTCTTTGATGCCATACTCAGTCAAATGCTGCCTTGATGTCAAGGGCAGTAACTCACGCGTCATCTCTTTTGTCCATGTTTGAAGCAAGGCTGTAATGAGATCAGGAGTTGAGTGGCCCAGGCCAAACCCAAACCGAGCAGGATATTGCTAAGGAAGTGCCATTTGATAGCACTGTCAACAACACCTTCCATCACTTTATTGACGATTGAGAGTAGCCCCTTGCCGTGATGGAGCTCGGAATAGAAAGCTTGTTTTGGGAGCCTTCTGTCAGGCATGCGGACCATATGGCCCTTGCTACCCTCAGAGCTACCTCCAAGTGGAGTTCAACATGGAGCAGTACTGATTCAGCAGCTGAGAAGGGTGGGGGTGGGTGTTGCTCGGTGATAATCAGTAGGTGGTTTCCTTGCCTGTGTTTGTCTAGACTTCATGGGGTCCAGAGTGAATGTTGAGGACTCCCAGGGCAACTCCCTCCCGACTGTATACCAGTGCTGCCATCTCTGCTGGGCCAGGACATACTCGGGGATGGTGATAGTGGTGTCAGGAATGTACAATTCTGTGAGTATTACTATGACAGGCTGCTGCTTGACTCGCGTCTGTGGGACAGCCCTACCAATTTTGTCACAAGCCCCCAGATGTTAGTAAGGAGGACGTGGCAGGGTTGACAGGGCTGGGTTTGCTGTTGTCATTTTCGGTGCCTAGGTCGATGCTGGGTTGTCTGGTCCAGTTTCATTCCTTATGGACTTTGTAGCGGTTTGATACAACTGAGTGACTTACTCGGCCATTTCAGAAGGCATTTAAAAGTCAACCGCATTTCTAGCTTTTAATTATAGATTTTTATTAATTGAATTCAAATTCTACCTTTTGCGATGGTTGGATTCGAACCCATGTCCCGAAAGCAATACTCTGGGTCTCTGGGTTACTTGTCCAGTGACAATAACATTACGCCACTGCCTCCTCTATATGCTTGGGATATGATTGGGCAGAGTCAACATGGATTTATAAAAAGGGAAATCATGTTTGATAAACCTGTTGGAACTTTGAAGGATGTTACATGTAGAACAGATAAAGGAGTTGCAGTATGCTGATGACACTTGCGTATGTGCACACTCAGAGGCTGAACTTCAAACCCTCGTCGATGAATTCACACAGGCAAATGAAAGAATGGGCCTTAAGCTAATGTGGCATTTTCAGGTTGTCAAACTGAGCCACAGGGATCAGTGCTGGGGCCTTAACTATTTACGATCTATATTAATGACTTGGACAAAACGACTGAATGTATTGCAACCAAATTTGCAGATGATACAAAGATGGGTAGGAAAACAAGTTGTGAGGAGGACATCAGGTGGCTGCAAAGAGATAGAGATAGGTTAAGTGAGTGGTCCAAAATTTGGCAGATGGAGTATAATGTGGGAAATCGTGAGGTTGTCCACTTTGGCAGGAAGAATAGAAAAGCAGAATATTACTGAAAGTAAGAGAGATTGCAGAATGCTGCAGTTCAGAGGGAAATGGGAGTCCTTGTCCATGAATCACAAGGACTTACCATGCAGGTGCAGCAAGTAATTAGGAAGGCAAATGGAATGTTGGATTTATTGCAAGGGGGACGGAGTATAAAAGTATGAAACTCTTACTACAACTGTACAGGGCATTGATGAGACAGCAGGTAGAGTACTGCATACAGTATTGGTCTCCTTATATAAGGAGGGATTTACTTGCATTGGAGGCAGTTCAGAGAAGGTTCAACTCACTGATCTCTGGGATGAAGGTCTTGTCTTACAAGGAAAGGTTGAGTGGGTTGGTCATATACCCATCGGAGTTTAGACAAATGAGTGGTGATCTTATTGAACCATACAAGTTTCTGAGGGGGCATGTCAGGTTAGATGTTGAAAGGAATTTTCCCCTTGTGGGGAAGTATAGAACTAGGAGACACAGTTTAGAAATAAGGGGTCTCCCTTATAAGACAGAGGTGTGGAGGAATTTCATTTGTCAGAGGGTCACTAATCTTTGAAATTCTCTTCCCAAGAGAGCAGTGGATGCTGGGTCATTGAATATATTCAGGGCTGAGTTAGACAGATCTTTGATCTCCAAGGGAGTCGGGAGTTATGGGGAGGCAGCAGGAAAGTGGAGTGAATGTGACAGTCAGAGGACCCATGATCTTGTTAAATGTCGGAGCAGGTTTGAGGGGCCGAATGGCCTACTCCTGCTCCCATCTCTTATGTTCTTATGAAGTGGGACATAGGGAGGGAGGCACCACAGAAGCGCTGGCAAGTGGGATTAAGCATCACCTCATCCTGACAGATGCATGGCTGCATGTCAGCCACTGACCACTCTCTTTCACAGCTCACCCCCATTAACTCCCCCGAGAGCTGATGGAAGGATGAGCGATACAGGATACCCCAGTTGGGGGCGAGGTGATGCCATGAGCAGAACTGTCATGTTGATCTCTCTGTGAAGTATGACAAGCTCCCTCTTTCCACTGACAGGACAAGAGGGCCCATAATAGGAGGGAGACATCACTGACTGGCGGAGGCATCCCAGACATCAGACCTCTCTCCAAGGCTGAGGAGGAGGCACTTGAACTAATGGGTCCCAGGGCAGCCGCTCAATAATGGATGGTTAGACTGGAGTCTCCTCACTAAAGAGTGAGGATTGTCTTCCATCAACAGACAGATCACTTCTGGAGACCCTATCACACATGGTTGCTATGACACAACCTGCTCATGCTGAACCGCACATGTTTTGCAGGTCGGTGTTCACAGGCGACTCTACTAGGAGGAGGACATCATTCCACTTCAGAGGAGGATCCACAGTCACAGGATGCACTGTCCAATGAATCTCCGGCACCTTCTACCAGTGCAGATAATTTCACCTCATTGGGTTTCTGCTCGATTTTAGAATCAGGGTCACAATCAGGGACAGCCTGAGCAGCTGGCTGAGATTGGGACAGTCGTGGTCTCTGACAGTCGGAGGATTGTGGGTGACCAAGCCCATGCTGAGCCCCAGGCTCATGATGGGACTGTGGTGTTGACAGCACAGGGCATGCTGGAGTTTCAGAGAGAGTTAAGGTCAGGCAACATCTGGCAGAGATGCCAAAGGCAATCCACAGCCATGAGTGGATGATGGTGAAGTCCATCCATGCCTTGAGTGCTGCCATGTCTCAGGCATGGAAGTGTATGGATTCCTCCATTGAGAAGTTGGCAACTCTTATGAAGAGTCAGATCCCACAGATTTACCCAGAGCTGCACACAATCACCTTGGCCATGAGTTTGAAACAGCAGTGGCAAGGTGAGTGTAGGACAAGGCATGTGGAGTCTTCTCCAGTCCCTCGTACTTCTCTGAGCAGGGAGGTTCAGGTGAATCGTGAAAGGGAGGAGGAGTGACTATCCTCCACAGCTGGAGGCTCCCCTCAGGGTGCTCTGAGTGTGGACAGTGGCTCCTCAGCCCCTCTGCCAGTGAACCCAGCTCCAGCAACTGCGATGCCTGAGGAGAGACCTGCACCAGTGCAGGAAAGCCTCAGGCAGCCGGGGCCTTCCAGGCCTCAGGTAACCAGAGGACGGCTGCTAAAGTCATCACAGGCCAAGGGGCAGCCTGATCAGCAGCCTGTCTCCAGCCCAGCTGCTGGCGATGGGTTCACACCTCGTAGAAGCACACGCAATCGTAAAAAGCAAAGCACCTCGACTCATTGTGACATACACTGTGCAAAAGTGATTATTCTATCATTCCCTAATTGTGAGCAGCCGACATCCCCCTTCCCTCAATGTAAGCACAGCCTCATTTAAATATGATCTCCCATGGGCACTAGTGTGTGTTTCAGCTGGGCACTAGGCACGGAACACCAATGGAAAGGAGGCGACAGACTGCATGCATTGAGGTCAGTCTTTATTGTTTTCTCTGTGAGTGGCCATCATGGTGGCTGGAACTGGGTAAGTATGAGATTGTCTCTTGCCTCCTTGATGCATCGCTCAATGTTCCTGGCCTCCAGTGCAAGGGGTTCACCATCCTGTGCTGCCTGTCCATGTCCCTCCTCCATGTCCTCCTCGTCAGTGGAGGAATGGCGTTCACGTGGCCTCATCATGCAAGGCCGCACTTCTTTGCACTGCTGGAATGTGCAGAGCACAGCAGACCACCACGATACACGAGACCCTCACTGGGACATACTGCAGGGCTCCACCAGATCGATCCAGACAAAGGAATCTCATCTTCAGCAGCCCAAGGAGCTGCTCGGTGGTCACTCGGGTGGAGTGGTGGTAACTGTTGTACCTCTCCTCTGCTGCAGTGTGAGGTTTCCTCACAGGTGCTGAAAATCTATATCTTGAATGGGTCGCTCTTGTCCCCTAGAATCCATCCCTGAAGGTGAGCAGGGGCCTGAAAAGCTGTGGTACCTGTGACTGTTGAAATATGTAGGCATCGTGGGTGCTTTTCGGGAAGTGGGCACACACCTGAAAGATCTGTTTTCGGTGGTCACAGACCAGTTGAATGTTGATCAAATGGAAGCTTTTCCTGTTGAAGGAGGAGGCTGGCTGGTCAGTTGGAGCCTTCATGACCACATGTGTGCAGTCGATCACACTTTGTACCTGAGGGAATCCAGCAATGTCTTTGAATCCAATATATCTCTCTGCCTGACTGTCAGGGTGGCTCAGTAGCCCGCACAGTCACCGGCTCTCTTGAACAGGGCATTGGTCACCTCCTTGATGGAATGGTGGGATATTGCCTGGGAGATGTCCCCGGTGGAACCTTGGAGAATGATCCGGACGAGTCAAAGTTAAGTGCGGCGGTGATTTTCAATGCGAGATGCAAAGGCTTCCCACCAACTCCCAAAGGTCGTAACTCGTCCGACAACAGGGCGCATAATATGTTGCCCGCCTCCCTGGAGAGCCGTGGTCTTCACTGACAATGCCACTTGGTCATTGGGAGGTTGCTGACACGAGTCCGGTACACTCTCTAGCACAGGTTAGTCCTTCTTGGCATCGTCGGCTGCTCCTGCTCTCTTCGTGGAGCTTCACAGGCAGGTGAAGCTGCTTCTTGGCCCTCCTTCCATCAGAGGCACTGCATCATACCACAGGGGTCCAAAAAGACAGGGTGTATGAGACCCAGGCCAGGTGATAAGTAGACCTCCAGAGCGCTGTCCTTGCAGAGACCCCCCTGCTTTGGCAGTTTTCCCTTTGCTCCTTCTCCTGGCAGACTGCCTAATGGGCCTCAGTGCCCACCCTTGATGTTAGTCGACCCTCTCAACCAGCAGTTTGAGCACCCTATGCTGCCACCCAAACCAAGCCCGCCTTGCAGGCCACCCAGCAGCAACCATCCCCTTGCTGAACATCCAATACCCAGCACCCTCTTGCAGATCACCTGACACCCTGCCTACCCATGCTCAACACCCGAGACTCTGCCCCACCATGCAGAGTGTTCAGCACTGTAGGTTAGCAATGGGCTCCACTCCCCCTTCATCCCCTGTGCAGTGCTGATCATGGCTGCCTATCCATTGCGGCACTGAGTCCCCGTCTCGGTGCTAACAGCATTCAATGGCCAGTGTCCTGAAGGCCAGTCAGGGCCATCCATGGTCCATTTAATCCCAAGCCCCACATTGAATCATAAAAATTACAGGCAAATGCATTGAAACAACATGTTGTACATTCCTGTTACATCGGGGCGGTGATGCTGCCTTGATGCTTTCCCAACACTGACTAGATCCAGAACCAACTGCACAATGTCGGATTTCGGGGGCGACTTGTCCAATACTATTCTACCACCCCCCCACTCCCCCACCACAACCTCCATGCCCGCTCCAAATGGCTGCCATAAATTGTGCCCTGTATCCCAATGTCACTGATCAGGAGCAGGAGCCAGGGTCACAATCGTCGACAAAATAGGTGACAGATAACATAAAGCTAAAGGAAAGAACACACAAAAATTTAAAGAATAGAGTAGGTCGAGGAAACAGTCAGAAAGATGAAGAACAACAAAAACGGTAAAAATAAAGATAAGTAAAAGCTGAAAAAAGCTGATGTGAAAGATAAGGAAAGTAAGGAAATTCCAGGCTTGTTGCATAATTGCCTTGTGTCAGTCTTCACAGCAGAGCAAGAGGATAATATAGCTCACATTCCACAATGAATCAAGGACTGGAACTCACTAAAATTAACAGAAACAAAAGAAGTATATTAGAAAACAATACAGAGTCATCGAGTTGTACAGCATAGAAACAGGCCCTTCGGCCCACCGCGTCCATGCCGACCATAATGCCTATCTATACTAATCCCACCTGCCTGCATTAATTTCATATCCCTCTATGCCTTTCTCATTCAAGTACCTGTCCAGATGCCTCTTAAATGTCGCTATTGTTCCTGCCTTTACCACCTCGTCAGCAGCTCATTCCAGATACCCACTATTCTTTGTGTCAAAAATTACCCCTTTGATCCCCTTTAAACCTCCCCCCTCTCACCTTAAATCTATGACCTCTAGTTTTAGTCACCCCGACCATGAGAAACAGACTCTGGCTATCTACCCTATCTGTGCCTCTCATAATTTTATGCACCTCTATCATGTCCCCTCTCAGCCTCCTTCACTCCAGGGAAAACAGACCCAGCCGATCCAATCTCTCTTAATAACTCAAGCCCTCCAAACCAGGCAACATCCTTGTGAATCTTTTCTGCACCCTCTCTAGCTTATTCACATCTTTCCTGTACTGTGGCGACCAGAACTGCACACAGTACTCCAAATGCGGCCGAACCAACGTTCTGTACAACTGAAAAATGACGTCCCAACTCTTGTACTCAGTGCCTCGGCCGATGAAGGCAAGCATGCCATACGCCTTCTTCACCACCCTGTCTACTTGTGTTGCCACTCTCAGGGAACAATGTACGTGCACCCCAAGGTCTCTCTGCTCAACAACACTCCCCAGCGCTCTGCCATTCACTGTATAATTCCTGCCCTGGTTTAACTTCCCAAAATGCATCACTTCACAATTGCCTGCATTAAATTCCATTTGCCACTCCCTTGCCCACTTTCCCAGTCGATCTATATCCTGTTGTAACCTTAGGCAACCTTTTTCACTGTCCACGATACCACCAATTTTGGTGTCATCTGCAAACTTACTACTCATGCCCCTTACATTCACATCCAAGTCATTAATATATATGACAAACAACAGAGGGCCCAGCACCGGTCCTTGCGGCACACCACTGGTCACCGGCCTCCAATCTGAAAAACAACCCTCCACGACCACCCTCTGCCTCCTATCACCAAGCCAATTTTCTATCCAATTTGCCAGCTCACCCTGGATCCCATGTGTTCGAACCTTCTGGACCAGCCTACCATGCGGGACCTTATCAAATACCTTGCTGAAGTCCATGTAGACAACGTCCATCGCCCTGCCCTTGTCAATCCTCTTGGTCAACTCCTCGAAAAACTCAATCAAATTCGTGAGACATGATTTCCCACGTACCAAAGCCATGCTGACTATCACTAATCAGACCATGCCTTTCCAGATGCATATAAATCATGTCTCTCAGAATCCCTTCCAATAACTTTCCCACCACTGATGCAAGGCTCACCGGCCTGTAGTTCCCTGGCTTATCCCTGTTGCCCTTCTTAAATAAAGGCACAGCATTAGCTATCCTCCAGTCTTCCGGTACCTCACTCGTGGCTAACGATGATACAAAAATTTCTGCCAGGACCCCAGCAATCTCCTCACTTGCTTCCCATAGCATCCTAGGATACACCTGGTCAGGCCCTGGGGATTTATCCACCTTAATGCGCTTCAAAACCTCCCACACCTCCTCCTTTGTAATGTTGATATGCTCCAGGGTGTCGGTGTTCCCTCCCTTGAACTCATCAGCTTCCATGACCTTCTTCATGGTAAAAACGCAAGAGAAATATTCATTTAAGAACTCACCCATTTCCCATGGCTCCACACATAAATTGCCACACTGATCCTTCAGGGGACCTGCTCTCTCCCTAGCTACCATTTTACCCTTAATATACTGACAGAATCTTTTAGGATTCTCCTTTATCTCTGCTGCCAGGGAATCCTCATGGCCCCTTTTTGCCCTCCTAATTTCCTTGTTAAGTGTAGTTCAACATCCCCTATACTCCTCGAGGGACTCGCTCGATCCCAGCTGCCAATACCTGACATATGCCTCCTTCTTTGTCCTGACCAGTCCCTCAATATCTCTCATCAACCAAGGTTCCCTAAACTTGCAAGCCTTGCCCTTCCATCTAACAGGAACATGCCGTCCCTGAACTCTTCCTATCTCACTTTTAAAAGCCTCCCAGTGCCAGACGTCCCTTTACCTGTAAACAGCCTCTCCCATTCAACATTTGAGAGTTCCTGTCTGATGCCATCGAAATTAGCCTTCCCCCAATTTAGGACTTCAACCTGAGGATGAGTCCTATCCTTTTCCATAACTATCTTGAAGCTAATAGAGTTATGGTCGCTGGTTCCAAAGTGCTCCCCCACTGACACAGCAACCACCTGCCAATCCTCATTTTCTGAGAGGAGGTCGAGTATAGCCCCTTCTTTAGTCGGGCCATACACATACTGCTTCAGAAAACTATCCTGGACACACTTAACAAATTCTTCCCCATCTGATCCCTTAGCACTAAGGCAGTCCCAATCAATATTAGTGAAGTTAAAATCACTGACTATTGCAACCATATAATTCCTACACCTATCTGTGATTTCCCTCCATATATGCTCCTCCACTTCCCTCTGACTGTTGGGGGGCTTATAGTATAATCCCATCAAAGTAGTCTATCTGTTTGAGAGAGGGATGGCCACAGGGGACTCCTGCACTACCTGCCTGCGCCTACTACTCCGTCTGGTGGTCACCCATCTCTTTTCTGCAGTGTAGCAATTACCTTCGGTGTGACCACCTCACTAAACGTGCTATCCACGACGTCCTCAGCATCGCGGATGCTCCACGGTGAATCCACCCGCAGCTGCAGCTCCGTAATGCGGGTAGCCAGTAGCAGCAGATGGATTCACTTCCTGCACACATGGTCGTCAGGGACACTGGAAGCGTCCCTGATTTCCCACATAGTGCAGGAGGAGCATATCACAGGGCTGAGCTCTCCTGTCATGACTTACCCTTAGTTTAATTAGTTACTCCCTTAATTAAATAATACTCATTATACTAAGTTCCTTGTTCTACCCACTTCAATCTAAAGTCCTTAAAAAAACACTTTAGTGGTACTCACCTTGTCACCAGAGGTTTTATTTTCAACCAAAAAACTTGCCCCTTATTTTTTTAAGATATTCTAACAGCTGCTACTCACCAACCAATCACCTTGCAATTCTCCTGTAATGTCACTGTTGGCTTTTTTTTTCAAAACTCAGGCGCGCTGTCGCTGCACATTTTAAACACCGCTGGTCTCACTCAGTCTCCTTCTTTCCCGCTGTCGTGCACTCAATGGCACTAAAGACCAACGATCTCCAGAACCTGTTGTCCGTTTTGATGAGAAATTCCGAAGTAAGAAATAAAAACAAATAAGAAAGGTGAGAGAATACAAGAAATTAGAGTCCTGCTTGTGCAACATCTGTTGTGGAAAATTATTGGAACCTACAATGAAGGACAGAGTAACTGAGCATTAAGAGCAATTTGAGGTAATTATGAAGAAACGGCATGGAATTTTTCAGGAATAGGACAAATCTAACAAATCGAATTGTTTTTTTGAGGAGATAATTCAAATGGAGGACAAAATCGAAAATAGGAGCAGGAGTAGACCATTCGGCCCTTCGAGCCTGCACCGCCATTCAATAGGATCATGGCTGATCATCCAAACTCAGTACTCTGTTCCCGCTTTCTCCCCGTATCCCTTGATTCCTTTAGGCCGAAGAACTATATCTAACTCTTTCTTGAATATATTTCATGATTTGGCCTCTGCTTTCTGTGGTAGAGAATTCCACAGCTTCACCACCCTCTGGGTGAAGAAATCCCCCCTCATCTCAGTCCTAAATGGCTTATCCCTTATCTTTAGATTGTGACCCCTTGTCCTGGACTCCCCCACCATCGGGAACATCCTTCCTGCATCTAGTCTGTCCAGTTCTGTTTGTAGGTTTCAATGAGATCCTCTCACATTCTGATAAACTCCAGCGGATACAAACCGAATCGACCCAATCTCTCTTCATACATCAATCCCAGGAATCAGTCTGGTGAACATTCGCTGCACTCCCTCCATAGCAAGAACGTCCTTCCTCAGATAAGGAGACCAAAACTGCACACAATGCTCCAGATGTGCTGTCACCAACGCCTTGTATTATTGCAGCAAGACATCCTTGCTCCTGTACTTGAATCCTTTCGCTGTGAAGGCCAACATATCATTTGCCTTCTTAACTGCCTGCTGCACCTGCATGCTTACTTTCAGCGACTGGTGCACAAGGACACCCAGGTCTCGCTGCCCCTCCTGCTTTCCCAATCTATTGCCATCCAGATAATAATCTGCCTTTCTGCTTTTGCCACCAAAGTGGATAACCTCACATTTATCCACATGATACTGCATCTTCCATGTATTTGCCCACTCACTCAACCTGTCCAAATCACACTGGAGCTTCTCTGCATCCTCCTCACAGCTCACACTCCCATCCAGCTTTGTGTCATCTGCAAACTTGGATATATTACATTTAATTCCCTCATCCATGTCATTAATATATATTGTGAATAGCTGGAGTCCTAGCACCGATCCCTGCGCTACCCCACTAGTCACTGCCTGCCACTCGGCAAAGGACCCATTTATTCCTACCCTTTGTTTCCTGTCTTTTAAACAGTTCTCTCTCCATTTCAGTACCCTACCCCCAATCCCATGTGATTTATTTTGCATGTTAATCTCCTATGTGGGACCTTATCGAAAGCCTTCTGAAAGTCCAAATACACTACATCCACTGGTTCTCCCTTATCTATTCTATTAGTTACATCCTTAAAAAATTCCAGTAGTTTTGTCAAGCATGATTTCCCTTTCGTAAATCCATGTTGACTTTGTCCGATCCTTTCATTGCTTTCCAAGTGCTCTGCTATTACATCTTTTATAATGGACTCCAGCATTTCCCCCACTACTGATGTCAGGCTAACCGGTCTATAATTCCCTGTTTTCCCTCTGCCTCTTTTTTTAAATAGTGAGGTTATATTAGGTACCGTCCAATCCAATTGAAACTGTATCAGAGTCTACAGAATTTTGAAAAATGACCAGCAATGCTTCTACTATTTCAAGGGCCACTTCCCTAAGTACTCTGGGATGTAGATTATCAGGCCCTGGGGATTTATTGGCCTTCAATCCCATCCATTTCCCTAACACCATTTCCCTACTAATACTGATTTCATATAGTTCCTTCTTCTCACTAGACCCTATGTTCCCCAACAATTCTAGGAAGTAATTTGTGTCCTTTTTGAAAACAGACCCAAAGTATGCATTTAATTGTTCTGCCATTTATTTGTTGCCCATCATAAATTCCACCGTTTCTGACTGTCAGGGTCCCACATTTGTCTTCACTATTTTTCTCTTCACATATAGAAGCTTTTACAGTCAGTTTTATGTTCTCTGCAAGCATATTCTCATACTCTATTTTCCCCTTTTTAATCAATCCCTTTGTCGCCTTTGCTGAATTCTAAGCCACGGTTGAGCAACCCTTCCTGTTTTATTTTTGTGCCAGACAGGAATGAACAATTGTTGTAATTCATCCATGCGCTCTTTAAATGCTAGTCATTGCCTATCCAATGTCATCCCTTTAAGTAACGTTCTCAAAGCTATCATACCCAACTCGCATCTCATACCATCATAGTTTCCTTTATTTAGATTCAGGACCTTAGTCTCAGAATCAACTCTGTCACTCTCCATCTTAATGCAGAATTCCGTCATGTTATAGTCGCTCTTCCCCTCGGGACCCCGCACAACAAGATTGTTAACTAATCCTTTTTCATTACACAATACCCACTCTAGTATGGCCTGTTCTCAATTATTGGTCCAAATGACCATCACATGCACACTCCAGGAATTCCTCCTCTCCAGTATTATTGCTAATTTGGTTTGTCCAATCTGTACGTAGATGAAAGTCATCCATAAATACAGTTGCACCCTTGTTGCATGCACCTCTAATTTCCTGTTTAATGCCATCCTCTACATCACCATTGCTGTTTGATGGTCTATATACGACCCCCACCAACGTTTTCTGCCCCTTGGTGTTTCTTAGCTCCACCCATACAGATTCCACATCAGGATTCTCTGAGCTAATATCCTTCCTCACTATTGTATTGATCTTCTCTTTTACTAATTACGCTACTCCACCTCCTTTCCTTTTTTGCCTGACTTTCCTAAATATTGAATATCCCTCGATGTTCAGTTCCTATCCTTGGTCACCCTGCAACCATGTCTCCGTATTCGCAACTATATTTTATCCATTTACATCTATTTGCGCAATTAATTCACCTACATTATTGCGAATACTCAGCGGATTGAGACACAATACCTTTAGGCTTGTCTTTTTAACATTCTTAGTCAGCTTAGCATTGTTTTGCACCATGGCCCTATTTGTTTCTTGCCCTTGATTTCTATGTCTTCCACTTCTGCTTTTTTTATTTTTTATTTAGAGATACAGCACTGAAACAGGCCCTTCAGCACACCGAGTCTGTGCCGACCAACAACCACCCATTTATACTAATACTACAGTAATCCTACATTCCTAGGGGCAATTTACAATGGCCAATTTACCTATCAACCTGCATGTCTTTGGATATGGGAGGAAACCGGAGCACCCGGCGAAAATCCAAACGGTCAGAAGGAGAACTTGCAAACTCCGCACAGGCAGTACCCAGAATCGAACCCGGGTCCCTGGAGCTGTGAGGCTGCAGTGCTAACCACTGCACCATTGTGCCGCCACAGTCTTTCCTTTCCATCCTTGTTTCCTCCTCAGCCTCCCCACTCAGGTTTCCATCCCCCTGCCATTCTAGTTTAAATCCTCCCCAACAGCACGAGCAAACGCCCCTGCGAAGACATTGGTTCTGGTCCAGCCTGGGTGTAACACATCCCACTTGTACAGGTCCCACCTTCCCCAGAACCAGTCCCGATGTCCCAGGAATCTAAATCCCTCCCTCCTGCGCCATTTCTCCAGCCATGCATTCATCTGGTCCATTCTCCTGTTCCTATACTCACTAGCATGTGGTACAGGAAGTAATCCTGGGATGACTACCTTTGAGGTCCTGCTTTTTAATTTCGCTCTTAACTTCTTCAATTCATCTTGCAAGACCTCATCCCTTTTTCTACCTGTGTTGTTGGTACCAACATGTACCACGACCACTGGCTGTTCACCCTCCCCCTTCAGAATATCCTGCAGCCATTCCGAGACATCCTTGACCCTAGCACCAGGGAGGCAACATGCCATCCTGGAGTCTCATTTACGGACACATAAATGCCTGTCTGTTCCCCTTACGATTGAATCCCCTTTCACTATATCCCTGCCACTCTTCTTCTACCTCGCCTGTGCAGCAGAGCCATCTGTGGTGCCACGAGCTTGGCTGTTGCTGCCTTCCCAGGGATGCCATGCAACCGCCCCACCATCCCCCAGCAGTATCCAAAGTGATATATCTGTTTGAGAGGGGGATGGCCACTCCTGCACTACCTGCCTGCACCTACTACTCCACCTGGTGATCACCCATCCCTTTACTGCCTGTGCAGCCATTACCTGCGGTGTGATCACCTCGCTAAACATGCAATCCACGATGCCCTCGGCATTGCGGATGCTCCACAGTGAATCCACTCACAGCTCCAGCTCCGTAATGCATGTAGCCAGGAGCTGCAGATGGATACACTTCCTGCACACATGGTCGTCAGGGACACTGGAAACGTCCCTGATTATCCACATAGCGCTGGAGGAGCATATCACAGGGCTGAGCTCTCCTGTCATGACTTACTTTAGATTAATGTTACTCCCTTTAAAAAATACTAATTACACTCGGGGCCTTGTTCTACTCCAAACACGACCCACTACAATCTAAAGCCCTTAATAAATTACATTAATTTTACAAAAAGCACACTTTAGTAGTGCTAAACTTATCACTTGAGTTTTTTTTTGGAATGGCTATGAATGAAGGCAGTCGATATGATTCCACAGCAGAGATTGTCAGTTAAAAATAAAGCTCCTGGAATTGAAGGCAAATGATAGACCTGGTTAGAAGATTGGTTATGCAGTAGAACATAGAGAGTTTGGATAATCAGAATGTATTTGTATTGGAAGGAAGTGGCTAGCAATGTGCCAAGATGACGTGTTCTGAGGCCTCAACTATTCACAATATATATTAAAAACTTAAGACAATAATGAATTTGAGATCCAAATTTGCCAAATCATCAAAAGGCTGAATCTTAATTCACAAAATCAGGTGTATTGGGGTTGTGCCAGAGATTAAAGGTGAAGAATCTGAAACAGGAACCCAAACTGCATCATATCCCACAGTTATGGATCAGTAGCAGAAGCTGGGGGATTAAAACCTCAGCATGTCCAAGGGTCACTGATCAGGAGATGGACCCTGGTCATTTCCCCACCATATCCCCTGGTAACTAATTCCTATTGTAACTGACCAGACCAAGAAATGATCTCTTTAGTTTTGCAAGGCACCTGTGTGTTTACTCTCTGCACACCAAGGGAGACCATATTTTAACACTGCACATTTATGAATGAACATAAGCATTTTGTTTTTGTGTTTATTTATTGAACTCTTCAGATATGAACTTCTCAAATCATGACTGATAGTTGGTGCAAAGCCTTATTTTTATCATAAAATTTAAACACATTGTATTCCACCGTGTTATGTAGTGAGCTTTCAATTTATTATACCCATGTATCCACCATATTGATATTCCTGCTCCCATCCTGATGTATAATGTTCCTGTTTTTCCTCTTCCTTACAATTAACTTAGTGACGATTGTGATCCTGTCTCGGGGAAAGTGTGGTCTCTCCAAATGTGTCACTCGTTACTTGGTGGCCATGGCAGCGGCGGATCTACTGGTCATTATCTTCGATGTGATACTGAGGCAAATTCCCATTAGTTATCGTAGAATGTTTCGATTTCTGTTTGATATTCCAGTGTGTAATATCCACGCTGTCCTACTTTATGCAGCAACGGACTGTTCTGTCTGGTTCACTGTCGCTTTCACCTTTGATCGATTTGTGGCCATTTGCTGCCAGAAACTGAAAACTAAATATTGCACTGAGAAATCAGCGGCTGTGATTATTGGAACAATGTCTGTGTTGTTCTGTGTGAAGAATATTTTCTGGTACTTTATGCTTTCAAGCAGCTATACCCGTTTTCGAGGCCCCTGGCTCTGCATTCTTTCCATGAGTGTTCTGTTTTCACCAGTATGGACAGCAATTGAACTGTTACATTATATTTTCACCCCATGTGTACCATTTATTCTGATTCTGATGCTCAATATTTTAACTGTCAGGCACATTCTAGTGACTATCAGAATTCGCAAGAGACTTCGGGACCAGGTGAGTGGGAAGAGTCACAGTGATCCAGAGACAATGAACAGAAGAAAATCAATCACTTCACTTTTTATGATATCGGGGAATTTTATCTTTCTATGGGTTCTGTTACTAGTGAATACGATGCATGTTAGAATTGGTCTGCTCGACCGGAATGCTTCAAAAATCATGTCACCCATTGTCGACCACCTTGCGGTTATTTTTCAGCTCCTAAGTTGCTGCACAAACACTTTTATTTATGCTGTGACCCAGAGTAAGTTTAGAGAGGAACTGAAGAATGGGGTGAAATATCCCTTCACTGTACTTTCTAAGATTATAAAATAATGAGGAAAATGGAAGATTTTTACATATAGAACACATGTGAACCCAGCCTCTCTCCTCTCCGTCTCTGTAATCACATTGTTTTAAAGATTCAGTTTGCATTTACTTTAAGGTACCTTTTGTAAAAGTAGAACAACTGCCATATGCAGAAATTCCTTTACGCTAATCATACATATGGAATAAAATTAAACTAATATACAACATGTCCCCTGATCACTCCCCGTGTCTCTGTTTTATTGGATAAACCTACAACTTCCCACTTTATCTCTTTATCTCTCTCAGCATCCTCCACAGTGGACATCGAGGTACTCGGCGACCGCTCATTCCGATCATCAATCCCAATTGCCCCACTCTAATCCTTCATTGAATCTCCCACCCAGTGCACACGCTGAGGGCTAATCTTCCAATATCTTTTTCATCCAACTCACCCCTCCCACTATAGACTCAGCCAGCGGATTAGCTCTCACCATCCCGCTACACATCTCCCACCAAAATATCAAGGCCCTTTCCATCCATGATGTTATTGTGGATGATTTCATTGACATCACGGCCTAACACGTCCCCTGGTGTTCACTGTGGAGAAGAATGATGTCGGTGTAGAGAGCATGGAGGGGGACTGTGATATACTTAAACAAAGCAGCATTGAAAGAGAGGAAGTATTAGATGTTTTAGCGGGCTTAAAACTGGATAAATCCCCAGGCCCAGATGAGATGTATCCCAGGCTGTTATGTGAAGCAAGGGAGGAGATAGCAGGGGCTCTGACACAAGTTTCAAATCCACTCTGGCAATAGGAGAGGTACCAGAGGATTGGAGGACAGTGAATGTGGTACCATTATTCAAGAAGGGTAGCAGGGACAAACCAGGTAATTAAAGGGCAGTGAGTCTAACATCAGTAGTAGGGAAACTATTGGAAAAATTCTGAGGGACAGGATTAATCTCCACTTGGAACGGCAGGGATTAATCAGGGCTAGTCAGCATGGCTTTGTCAGGGGAAATTGTGTCTAACAAACTTAAGTGAATTTTTTGAGGATGTGACTTGATGTGTAGATGAGGGTAAGGCCGTAGTCTACATGCACTTCAGTGAGGCTTTTGATAAGTTCAACATGGGAGATTAGTTAAGAAGATAAGAGCCCATGGGATCCAGGGTAATTTGGCAAATTGGATCCAAAATTAGCTTAGTGGCAGGAGGCAGAGGGTAATGGTCTAGGATTGTTTTTGCAAGTGGAAGCCTGTGACCAGTGGTGTACCACAGGAATCGGTGCTGGGACCCTTGCTGTTTGCAGTGTACATTAATGATTTAGTCGTGAATATAGGAAGTATCTTCAGTAAGTTTGCAGATGACACGAAAATTGGTGGTGTCGTAAATCGTAAGGAGGAAAGCCTTAGAATACAGGACGATATAGATGGGCTGGTAAGATGGCTGGAGCAGTGGTAAATGGAATTTAATCCTGAGAAGTGTGAGGTTATGCATTTTGGGGGAACTAACAAGGCAAGGGAACATGCAACGGATGGTCGGACCCTAGGAAGTACAGAGGGGTCAGAGGGACCTTGGTGTACTTGTCTATAGATCACTGAAGGCAGCAGCACAGGTAGATAAGGTGGTGAGGAAGGCATATTGGATACTTGCCTTTATTAGCTGAGGCATCGAATTTCAGAGCAGGGAGGTTATGATGGAGCTGTATAAAGCGTGAGTTAGGCCACAGCTGGAGTACTGTGTACAGTTTTGGTCACCACACTGTAGGAAGGATGTGATTGCACTGGAGAGGGAGCAGAGGAGATTGAGCAGGATGTTGCTTGGGCTGGAGCATTTCAGCTATGAAGAGTGACTGGATAGGCAAGGGTTGTTTCCCTTAGAATAGGGAAAGCTGAGGGGCGACCTGATTGAGGTATACAAAATTATGAGGGGCATTGATAGGATAGCTGGGAAGAAACATTTTCCCTTAGCAGAGGGATCAATAACCAGGAGGCATAGATTTAAGTTAGGAGCAGGAGGTTTAGAGGTGAAAACCTTTTTCACCCAGAGGGTGGTTGGAACCTGGAACACACTGCCTGAAGAGATGGTAGAGGCAGGAACCCTCAAAACGTTTAAGAAATATTTAGAAGATCACTTGAAATTCCAAAGCATATCAGGCTACGGGCCACGTGATAGAAAATGGGATTAGAATAGATAGGTGCTTAATGGCTGGCACAGACAAAATGGGCCGAAGGGCCTGTTTCTGTGCTGTATAACTCGATGACTCTAAATGAAGCCTCCCCACCTAGCTATACCTTCCACCACAATCCCCATAGAGATTGACGTGATGGCTGTGTGGCACTTTTCACCAGATCAAGGGCGGCACAATGGCGCAGTGGTTAGCACTGCAGCCTCACAGCTCCAGTGACCCGGGTTCAATTCTGGGTACTGCCTGTGTGGAGTTTGCAAGTTCTCCCTGTGTCTGCGTGGGTTTTCTCCGGGTGCTCCGGTTTCCTCCCACAAGCCAAAAGACTTGCAGGTTGGTAGGTAAATTGGCCATTATAAATTGTCCCTAGTATAGGTAGGTGGTAGGGAAATATAGGGACAAGTGGGGATGTGGTAGGAATATGGGATTAGTGTAGGATTAGTATAAATGGGTGGTTGATGGTCGGCACAGACTCGGTGGGCCGAAGGGCCTGTTTCAGTGCTGTATCTCTAAAAATCACACCTTGACCTGACCCCCTCCTCCTCTTGCACTTTCTTCTCCTTTCACCAACTCCCGTTGCTCCACCCCTCTCACCTCTCAATCAGAATCCTCATTCTCTACAGTCCTCCCATGGACGATGAAAATATTCTCACTGAAATATCTTCATTGCTTTGCTCCCTCAGCCTCTGCACTGAAAGACATCTCATCCTCGGTGATTTCAATCGCCATCTCAACTCATCATTCTCTCCCTCCTCTGAGTTCATTGCCGTCCAATCTTCCTTAAATCTCTCTCTCCATGTAAACTTCCCAAATCATCTTCATGGCTGCAACCTTGACCATACCATCTTCCATGGTCTCAATTCAATCACAGAGAAGGCCATCTCTGATCACCTCCTTGTATCATTCTCCACCCACATCCCCCTCCTACACCCCAACCCTACCTCCTTCTATATCTGCCCCGGACAAAGGACCATCCCAAATTCACTTCATTTTCCACAACATTTCCACAGCTACCGATTTGCTCAACTGCACCCTCACATCCAACTTTGAAAACCTCGCTCCAAATAAATCTATTTCTCTCTCTCACTCTGGTCATTTCCCCTAGTACGGCCCTCATTTCGGCTCCCATAATTCTGAGGGATACAGAATTGAAAGGATATGACAGACAACTTGTTTCGCAACATGGCCAGGTCACATAAAGCTCTATTGGGTCCTGTTCTCATTTGCTGAAACTGCTCACTATTCCTGGATCATCCTGCAATGAGAAGATAACCCCTGTCTTCTTTTCTCTACTGCACACCGGCTTCTTAAACTTCATTCCACTGTCTCTCCACCCTCACCTCCAACAGTAAGTGTGAGGAGCTCATGGATTTCTTTGTCACTAAGATGAAACGATCCGATCAGATGCCTCTGCCAATTCCACTGGCCCAAACGTGGTCTACAGCTTCCCCCCTCATAACGCTGATCTCACATCTTTCTCTCATGTCGATCCTAGCTCACGTCATGCCCTCACTGAGCTCATCTTGAAGATGGGGCCCACCTGTTTTCCTTCAAATCTGTTCTCACTAAGCTGCTGATCACCCAACTTCCCCTCCTGCTCCCCATGTTAGCTGACATTGTTAACAGTTCCTTCTCTTCAGGTTCTATCTCTTTCTCTCCTCTAAATCTGCCGTCGTCAAACCTCTCCTCAAAAACACAGGGCTTGCCTCCTCCATCTTTGCGAACTGCCACCCCATTTCCAAACTCCCTTTCCTCTCCAAAGTCATCGAACGTTTTGTCACCTGCCAAATCCATGCCCGTCTTTCTCGGAACTCCATGTTTGAATCCAACCAATCAGGATTCCTCCTCTTGCACAGTAACAAAATGGACCTCATCAACGTCACAAAAACATCTCATGTGACTGGGACAATGGTAAAATATCCCTCCTCGTCCTTCTCGATCTGTCAGCACCCTTTGACACTGTTGAACACACCGGACTCCTCCAATGTCTCTCCACTGTTGTCCAGCTGGTTGGGACTGAACTCACCTGGTTCCATTCTTATCTATCTAATCTTTGCCAGTCAATAGCATGGTATTTTCAGTCAACTGGGGATTAATAAATTTTAAAGGTCATTAAACGCTGTGCTAATTCGAAGGGGAAAGTTGTAATTGTGATTGGGGTCAATTGATCAGTTAATGCTTTGAAATCTCCATAACTATGGGGCATGGAAGTGGCCTCAGTAACCTCCTCCTCAGGAGGGACGGGTGATCCTGGTTCCCCTTCTCCCCTTCTCTCGGATCTACCCCGTCTCCTCCGTGTTGTCGTTAACTTAGCAGGACAGACAGGCAAAGGCTCCCTTCCTCATCATCGTCCTCCACTGAACACTCCTGTCCTGTCTCAGTATATCCCATGTGATACTCTGCTTTCGTGACGGCTGCTACAACTGCCTGCTGCTTCCCCATCTGGTTCCGCAGTCATTGAATGGTGGACCTGCACTGTGCATTGGTCTGTCTCTCGGTGGGGTCACTCCTGTAGCTCTCTAAAGATTCCCCATGATTCTTCTAACTTCTGGGTTAACTGGGTGTTTTCCTGCATGAGAGTGACAATATGCCGCTCCACCAAATCTAACCGCTGCTGAGCTGCCCCAGCCTGTACGGCATTAAGCACCTGTTCCTCAGAGTGGCAGTGGAGCTTGCTAGCTGATTTTGTAACATTTCCAGCAGTTCTGCTGCTGCTGGATTGGTTCACTTTGAGCTACCATCTGTTTCACCTGTGACTGAACCACTTCCTCATTGCACTGCACGCAGTGCGAGTGTGATTAGATTTAAAACCATGACACTCTTCCAACATTTAGCCAAGACCTGAACCTCGATAAATGCTATTGTTTCTTTATACAGGAACGTAGGAGCAGGAGTAGGCCATTCAGCCCATTGAGCCTGCTCTGCAATTCAACATGATCAAGGCTGATCATCCACTTCAATGCCTTTTTCCCACACTATACCCATATCCCTTTATATCATTAGTAATTAGAAATCTGTCAATCTCTGCTTTAAACATATTCAATGACTGAGCTTCCACAGCCCTCTGGGGTAGAGAATTCCAAAGATTCACAACCCTCTAAGTGAAGAAATTGCTCCTCATCTCTGTCCTAAGTGGCTTCCCCCTCATTTTGAAATTTGTGTCCCCTGGTTCTAGACTCCCCAACCAGGGGAAACATCTTAGCTGCATCTACCCTGTCTACCCTTAGAAGTATTTTGAAGGTTTCAATGAGATCACCTCTCATTTTTGCAAACTCCGTAGAATACAAGCCCAGTTTCCCCAATCTCTTTTCATCGGACAGTCCCATTATCTCAGTAACAAATCTGATGAATCTTCGTTGCACTTGCTCAAAGGCAATAATATCCTTCCTCAGGTAAGGGGATCAAAAATGCACACAGGTGCGGTCTAATCAAGGTTCTATACAATTAAAGCAAGACTTTGCTACTCCTGTACTCAAATCCTCTTACGATAAAGGTTAAAGGTCGCCACACTACCAGAAGGATGTGGAGACTTTGGAGAGGGTACAGAAGAGGTTTACCAGGATGTTGCATGGTCTGGAGGGTATTAGCTATGAGGAGAGGTTGGATAAACCCGGATTGTTTTCACTGGAACGACGGAGGTGGAGGGGCGACCTGATAGAGGTTTATAAAGTTATGAGCGGCATGGACAGAGTGGATTGTCAGAAGCTTTTTCCCAGGGTGGAAGAGTCAGTTACTAGGGGGCATAGGTTTAAGGTGTGAAGGGCAAAGTTTGGAGGGGTTGTGCGAGGCAAATTTTTTACACGAAGAGTGGTGAGTGCCTGGAACTTACTGCCGGGGGAGGTGGTAGAAGCAGGTACGATAGTGACGTTTAAGAGGCATCTTGACAAATACATGAATAGGATGGGAATAGAGGGATATGGAACCTGGAAGTGCAAAAGATTTTAGTTTAGACAGGCATCAAGATCGGCGCAGGCTTGGAGGGCCGAATGGCCTGTTCCTGTGCTGTACTGTTCTTTGTTCTTTGTTCGAACATCCCATTAGCCTTATTCATTGCTTGCTGCACCTGCATGCTGGCTTTCAGTAACTTATTAACAAAGACACCCAGGTCGCTTTGTACAGCTACACTTTCTAATTGCTTCCTATTTAAGAAATACTCTGCACCTCTATTCTTCCTGCCAAAATGGATAACCTCACATTTTTCCACATTATATTCCATCTGCCACATTCTTGCCCACTCACTAAGTCTGTTCAAATCCCCTTGAAGCCACTTTGCATCTTCCTCACAACACACATTCCCATCGAGTTTTGTGTCATCTGCGAACTTGGAAATATTACATTTGGTGCCCACATCCAAATCATTGATATATCTTGTGAACAGCTGGTGCCCAAGTTTTGCTCCTTGCAGTACCCACTAGTCACAGACTGCCAATGCGAGAATGACCCGTTTCTTCCTAAACTCTGCTTTCTGCCTGTTAATCAATCCTTAATCCATGCCAGTATATTACCTCCTATCCCATGTGCTTAAATTTTACGAACCAACCTCCTGTGGGGGACTTTAACAAAAGCCTTCTGAACGAAACGTGCTCATGTTTTTGTGTCTGCTCTTCTCACAGGGATTGGATACTGTCTGTGTTATATTTAGTGACTAACTTTATATATGTATTCGAGAAACCCTTCTTTACACTGACCTTTCACGACATAACTTGTACTTTAAAGAGATACCACTGGGTCAGTTTAATCTACCACCTTTCCTAAGAAATTATCCCCGTAAAAATTATCACTGACCAAACAATGTTCCGACATTTGTGAAACATGCTTTAACTCCCTCGGTTTATCTACTTGTCAAAGTCCATGGTTTCGGCATCACTTGTAAGATCTGGAGTTTGCTTTAATTTAATTGTAAGACTTGGGTCAATTACAACTACAGTCTAAGTTGGGAGAGCAGATCTAAAAGGGACTTATACAGACTAGCGAGAAAACCACATGGGTACGAGTAGTTTTTCACAAGCTTCACAGACTTTATTGCGTTTTCTACAATAAGCACAAAATCGTGTAACTTAGCAAAGGGCAGTGGTGAGCAGTTGTGTTCACGATGGAACACCGGTCCTCAACCTCCATTTAACTGCGATGCCTTGTCTCTTGATTGAAGTCTATCTTCTGTCTTCGTTTGGATGATGATGCGTGCTTTTGGGGTCTTACAAGTTCTTACTTTATACACCTTTCGCAGTTTGGTTCTGTGCCATATTCGGTAAAACCCCATTCTGTTCATCAGATTGGTCAGTCATTAACTAACTGCCCTTCCATGATGGTACTTTGACCTTGTTTAGGTCATTGTCATTGTCATTCAGTGGGCTCCAGATTCATGTTTCCTTGCTCTATGTTCATCAACAATGATCACTTAATGAGATTGATTCTGAAAGGGAGTATTTTTGAGAGACAAGGGTGGTGTTGTTGTTGTATGTGTTCCGACCTCTACCTTGCAGAGGCTCAACGCCAACTTTCAGAGCCTTCATCCCACCTCCCCCTGGACCATGACCACAACACCGAACATCAAGCGACTGTCCACAGGACTGTCACTGACCTCATCTCTTCTGGAGATCTTCCCTCCACAGCTTCCAACCTCATAGTCCCGCAACCCCGGTCAGCCTGCTTCTACCTGCTTCCCGGCAGACCCATTGTGTCAGCCTGCTCCTGCCCCACTGAACTTATTTCTTCCTATCTTGACTCTATCTTTTCTCCGCTGGTCCAGTTTCCTCCCACCTACATCCATGACTCTTCCGACACCATACGTCATTCTGACAATTTCCAGTTTCCTGGCCCCAACCGCCTCTTCTTCGCTATGGACATCCAATCTCTCTACTCCTCCATCCCCCACCAGGATGGTTTGAGGGCTCTCCAATTCTTCCCTGACCAGAGGCCCAACCAGTCCCCATCCACCACCAACCTTCTACGTCTGCCTGAACTTGTTCTCACATTGAACAACTTCTCCTTCAACTCCACTCACTTCCTTCAAGTGAAAGGTGTTGCTGTAGGTACCCACATGGGTCCTAGTTATGCCTGTCTTTTTGTGGGATATGTCGAACATTCCTTGTTCCAGTCCTACTCAGGCTCCTCCCACAACTCGTCTTCCGGGACATTGATGACTGTATCGGTGCCGTTTCCTGCTCCCGCCCGGAACTGGAAAACTTTATCAACTTTGCTTCTAATTTCCACCCTTCTCTCACCTTTACATGATCCATCTCTGACACCTCCCTTCCCTTCCTCGACTTCTCTATCTCCATCTCTGGGGATAGGCTGTCTACTAATATCCATTATAAGCCCACCGACTCCCACAGCTACCTCGATTACACTTCTTCACACCCTGCCTCCTGTAAACACTCCATTCCATTCTTCCTTTTTTTCCGTCTCTGACGCATCTGCTCTGATGATGCTATCTTCCACGACAGCACTTCTGATATGTCTTTCTTTTTCCTCAACCGAGGATTCCCCCCATTGTGTATGACAGTGCCATCAACTGTGTCCAGCCCATTTCCCGCACCTCTACACTCACCCCTTCCCCTACCTCCTGGAACAGCGACAGGGTTCCCCTTGTCCTCACTTTCCACCCCATCAGCCTCCATGTCCAAAGGATCATCCTCCGCCATTTCCACCACCTCCAGCCACCTACCAAATGCATCTTCCCCTCCCTTCCCCTGTCAGCATTCCGAAGGGATCATTTCGTCCGCGACACCCTGGTCCACTCCTCCATTACCCCTACTGCCTTCCAGTTTTTGCTACTAAAGTGGATAACCTCACATTTATCCACAATATACTGCATCTGCCACTCACTCAACTTGTCCAAATCACCCTGAAGCCTCTCTGCATCCTCCTCACAACTCACCCTCCCACCCAGTTGTGTGCCATCTGCAAATGTGGAGATATTACATTTAGTTCCCTCATCTAAATCATTAATGTATATTGTGAATAGCTGGATCCCTGCGGTACCCTACTAGTCACTGCCTGCCATTCGGAATAAGACCCACTCTTTGTTTCCTGTCTGCAAACCAATTTTCTATCCATCACAATACATTTCCCCCAATCCCATGCACTTTACTGTTATACGCTAATCTCTTATGTGGGACTTTGTCGAAAGTCTTCTGAAAGTCCAAATAAACCACATCCACTGGCTCCCCCTCATCAACTCTACCAGTTACATCCTCGAAGAATTCTCGTAGATTTGTCAAGCATGATTTCCCTTTCATCAATCCATGTTGAATCTTCCCGATTCTACCACAGTTCTCTAAGTGCTCTGCTATAAAATCTTTGATAATGGACTCTGGAATTTTCCCCACTACAGATATCAGGCTGCCTGATCTATAAATCCGTGTTGACACTGCCACTGCCACTACTATTTTCGAAGTGTCCTGTTACCACAACCTTCACAATAGATTCAAGCATTTTCCCTACTACTGACGTCAGGCTCACAGGTCTGTAGTTCCTGGTTTTCTCTCTCCCTCCTTTCTTAAATAGTGGTGTTGCATTTGCTACCTTCCAATCTGCAAGAACTGTTCCAAAATCTCTCGAATTTTGGAATATGATCACCAACACATTCACTATCTCTTCAGCCACTTCTTTCAACACTCTGGGATGTCGATCATCAAGTCCAGAGGATTTTCAGTCCCATTAATTTCTCGAGTACTTTTTTTTTAAGAATATACTTTTTTTCAGTTCCCCATTCTCACTAGTACCTTGGCTCTGCAGAATTTCTGGGAGGCTTTTTATATTTTCCTCTGTGAAGACAGACACAAAGTATTTGTTTAGTTTCTTTGTCATTTCCTTATTGCCCATTATAGATTTTCCTGTCTCTCCCTGTAATGGGCCCCCATTTTTCTTTGTTAATCTTTTCCTTTTTACATACATATAAAAACTTTTACAGTCCATTTTTATGTTCCTCATTAGTTTACTTGCATATTCTATTTTCCCTTTCTTTATCAGTTTCTTGGTCCTCCTTTGATGAATTCCAAAAAGCCTCCAATCCTCAGGCTTACTACTTTTTTGGCAATGTTATAAGCCTCTTCCTTTGGCCTCATGCAATATTTAATTTACTTGTTAGCCACGGTTTGGATCATTTTTCCTGTCAGGTTTTTGTGCTCAATGGAATGTATAGTTGTTGTAAAGCATGTATTAATTCTTTAAATGCTAGCCATTGCCTGTCTACCGTGTTGGCCAGGGCTGCAAGAAACACAGAATCAGTTACAAAATGCTGGAATTGTTTGACATTTAGTAACCTGGAGCTCGGACACTGGCCTGTGCTGGAAAAAACCAGTTTGAACTAATTACTTTCTGGGACAAGACAAAGAACAGGACACAGGAAAAGGGTCTTATTTGGACACGGTGTGATACCGGGGTCTTTGGGCCTGGGCCAATTAAGAGAAGCTGTGAACGAGGTGATTAAGCTTAAGCCAACCGGAAAGACACAGCTCAGATTTGGAGAGATAAGCAACAGGATAAGAATAGAGCTTTTTGGGCAGAGAGCCAGTGAAAACTCCGGAGATCAACTATTGTGGAAGCGGAAGACCCTGCGTGAGCGATGCGGCGACGACGTAGAAGAGACAGAGAACGGAACGGCTGGCCAGCGTTAACTCTCCCTTTTTCAGGTAATATTCTTTGTATTCTGTGACTCGGACAGAGAAAGGTCAGACGAACATAGTGGGTGTGCTTATGAATTCTAGTTAGTTTTGTTATTAACTGTATAACTCAAGGGAGTTGTATGTTTTTGTCTAACTAAGTGTATAAGCCTTATTCTTACATTGTCCAACAACGTGAAAAAAGTAAATTGATAGTTAAAGAAAGGACTGAGTTCCCCCTCTTTGTACTAAGCCAGGAACTGTAGCTGTGGACAAGGGGGAGTTGACTCCGCGCCACGGTTAACATAATTGGCGTCCCTGGGTGGGCTCGAGGATAAATCTCTCCGTTGAATCAGCGGGAGACTCGAGCCGAACCAAATTGGCAAAGTACAGAGAGAACAGGAACTTAGGGGTTAATTTGTAGCTACTAACATAAGATGTCGAAACAAAGGGAATCTCCAAACCTTGGAGACCCGGATTGTTTTGATTGGAAAGGATTCCTCCAAAAATACGTAATAGCGAAGTGGCCGCAATACGGAGCGCATGCTGGTCACACTAGTGATAAGGGACAACCTGTAGGGGAAGCCCTTTGGAAGACTGCACAAGCAAAGATGTCAGCTAGGAAATTTAAAAAGATACAGAAGTCAATAGCTATTGGCTGCTTACTTGAGGAATGGATAGAATGCCAACAGCAGGCTAAAAATAAGCAGAACAGACTCGAGGAGGAAATTAAAAAACTCTATGAGGAGGCAGCCCGCCTTAATGAAAAAGTAACTAATTTGCAGGGACAGAGAAGTGCAGATTTGATGCATATGAACCAATATCAGTTAGTGTGAAAAACTAGTGAGGGAAAAAAGTAGGCGAGAGGGAGAAGCCCAAGCGGCTAAAGCTGAGGTGGAAGAATGGAAGCAACAATGTAGTGATTTAAAAACTGCCATGAATGTGATTCAGAGAGCAGCTCAGGAAAGGAGAAGTAATTCAGGTGATCACACAAAGTGTAAAAAATACATAGCGAGACTGCAAGAGCAGCTAGCCACGCAGAGAGGTATAATCTGTGCGTTTGCACCCAAAGGAAGTGAGAATGGTGAAGGGGGCATAGATTGGAATGAGTTAGCAGACGAAGCGGCTAGATACGGTTATGATGATGGAGACCCTCTACCCAAGGATCCTCCGCCAGCATATGAGCCAGAGCCAAAGGAGCCATCGGTCCCCATGGCCCCCCTTGTGACCACTAGGGCAGCGATAGGGGCAGATGGTCAGGTGGCAGCTGGCCCGCGTATGACATATTCCACTCCAATGGGGGTACAGCAATTGAGGGATATTGCGAAAGATATTGGGACGTGCGCACCCGGGGATGATCCGAGGGAGCTGTTCCAAGCGGTTAGTCAACAGAGAGGAATACACGGCTTAGATGATGCTGAAGAAAGAAAATTAATTATAATGTGCCTGCACCCGCACATACACTCCGCCCTACCGGAGGAACAAAAACTCAGTAGAGGCACAAATGAGGACTTAAAAGAACAAGTATTAAATGTCATGGGTGCTAACAGATGGGACCCAGTGGAGGCGCTAACGAAATCCTATCAATGAAAAGGTGAACACCCTGTCGCGTTTGCGGCTCGCATCTGGGCGGTGTTTCAAGGGGTATATGGCGCGAACCCAGATAGAGCCAATCCAACGCCAGAGATTAGAAATCAATGGCTGAGAACGCTGGTGTCGCATGGCACTGAGGAGTCAAGAAGGGCACTAGATCAATTTGATCCCTCTGACACGCACACTGAGGCTTGGGTACTCAGGAGGATGGTTAGAGCATGGGAGAAGGAAACAACAAAATTCTCCAAGGCCCCTGGTGGAAAGGCAATGCCTGTAAAAGATCAGACAATAACCTGGAGAAATGAAGGGAGGGGAACTACACAAGGGGCACCCCACCCAGCCTTTCAGACAGAAGGAAGGGGTAGAGGCATTGGGAGAGGATCCGTCCTAGGAACAGGGAGAATTCCGGGCGGGCCGACCCACTGCTATAACTGTGGTCAGGAGGGACATTTCAAAAGAGAATGTCCAAACCTGAGGCGAGAAAATGTAGGTCGGGGAGGAGGCCAGAACAAACGCCAGAGCCTACCTGTGGAAGGACCGAATAGGTCAAATCCTCAATGTGAT
Organism: Heterodontus francisci; assembly: GCF_036365525.1. Classification (NCBI taxonomy): domain Eukaryota; kingdom Metazoa; phylum Chordata; class Chondrichthyes; order Heterodontiformes; family Heterodontidae; genus Heterodontus; species Heterodontus francisci. Next base: position 23,692,552 of record NC_090410.1, on the reverse strand, counting down.
ATACTAGAGATAGCACCGTCTTCGGGGTTGTACCCTGCACTACAATGACGGTTGCAGGCCTCTCCGTTATGGGTGTGTGACACACGGTGGGATAACACAGGGAGACCCCGAGTGAATGGTAGGGTTGGAGGCCGCCCTGTTACGTTCCTTTGGGACACTGGAGGATCCCGAACCACCGTAAACACCACCGATGTTAGTGAAGTAGATTGGGAAATTCAAAGTAAATTTGTTTTATGTGGATTTACAGGACATTCACAAGTGGGATATGTGAGCGTACCGTTGGAAGTCAGTGTGGAGGACGTAGCAATGGAGCACTCAGTGGTTCTCATTGAGTTACCCAGAGAACAAGAACATCCATGAGGGTGTGATTACATGGTTAAAGCAGGACTCTGTTTTGACCCTGTTAATTGCACGATTTGGCAAATGCCCTTGGGCATGGGTAGTATAGATCACACATCCGTCCCGGTGGGCGAATACCAGGATAGGATATGCACGTTTGGGGAACTGTGGACAGGACCAGAGGAAATGAGTAGCGATAGTGAAGTACAACAAATTATCACACGGAATTCAGTAGTATTTGCTCGACATAAACATGATTGTGGGAAAATGACCGGGAGTGTGTGTATACAGGGCCCAGACCCCAAACCACAGAAGCAGTATGGTTTTCCAAAACAGGCAGAAGAGGAGGTAGGAAAGGTGATGCAGAGTTTACTGCTCCAAGGGATATTGAGACCGGTAGCCTCCACTAACAACTCTCCTATTTGGCCGGTGAGGAAACCAGATGGTAGCTGGCGACTAACGATAGACTATCGAGAATTAAATAAGGTAACCCCGTTAACGGCCCCTACCGCTGCAACGAGCCCAGAGACGGTAGTTAAACAAAATGAGGATGCACAGTGGTTCACTGTTTTAGACATAAGTAACGGTTTTTGGTCTATTCCATTGGAGAAGGAATGCCAATATAAATTTGCGTTTACCTTTCAAGGACAACAATATACATGGACCGCCCTGCCACAGGGATTTCATAATTCCCCATCTATATTTCACCAACGTTTAAGGGGAGGGTTAAAAAGGTTCTCAAAGCCTGAATGTCTGGTGCAGTATGTAGACGATTTACTGCTACAAACTGAAATGGAACAGGAACATTATCAGTTACTAAGTGAATTATTACAATTGTTACACGAATTGGGACTAAAAGTAAACCCTAAAAAAGCGCAAGTTATGAAACAGAAGGTTACTTACTTGGGAATGATCTTGACACCGGGAAAGAGAGAAATTGAACAACGAAGGGTAGTAGCAGTTCGCAGACTCCCTGTCCCGAGGGATGTAAAAGGGTTGAGATCTTTCCTGGGTTTGATGGGATATTGCAGGGACCACATTGATGGATTCGCTACAAAAGCGGCCCCATTAATGGAACTGTTGAAGAAGAATGTGGCGTGGGAATGGAAAACTGAACACACACAGGCCATTTCAGATTTCAAGCAGGCACTAGCTGCTGTTCCTGCTCTGAAAACCCCAAATCCAACTGAGCCATTTTCATTGGAGGTAGCTACCACAGACATGACCCACTCAGCAGTTCTGTTACAGGAGACACACGGGAAATTGAGACCAGTAGCGTATGCCTCGCGTATGCTTTCACCGGTAGAGCAGGAATATACGAGAAACATTTGTTAGCAGTTTTTTGGGCAGTACAGTATTTTACTTACATAGTGTGACTGAATCCACTTACAATAATGACAGAACATACTCCTGTACAGTTACTATTAGACGGAAGGATCAAAGATGGGTCAGTAAGTCAGAACCGAATTGCTAGGTGGACACTACTGTTGCAGGGAAGAAACATAAGCGTGAAAGGAGTAAAAACTACCAGTATGTTGGCAGACAACCCAGTGTATCAAGGAGAGAAACATGAGTGTCAAGTCATGATAGCAAATGATCCCAAGGGACCATTTGTATCAAAACAAAAAGGAGGGGGTAGGAGCGGATTGGAGAAAGCAATGGGGACAGAAAGTAAAAATGAAAAGAGAAAAGAAGAACCCCACTTAAAAATTTTTGTGGATGGTTCCTCATCAGTTCAGGATGGCGAGAGGAGGACTGGGTGCAGGATATATGTAGAAGACGAACACGGTCAGGAAGTTTAGTGCAGCCTTAAGATTGCCTAAAACCATGAGCGCGCAGGCGGCAGAATTAGCAGCCGTCGCATATGTGGTTGGCCACCCAGAATACTTCCCACCCGGATCAGTTATATATTCTGATAGCATGTATGTCTGTAATAGCCTCACGGAACATTTTCCCTTATGGGAGGCGAGAGGTTTTGTCTCAGCAGATGGGAAGCCCCTTCCATCGGCCCCATTATTAAGATACATCTTTGAAGGAGCACAGGGGAAAGGATATGGGATCACGAAAGTAAAAGCTCATTCAAAACTTACTCCGGAAGGGAACAGGAAAGCGGATGAGCTAGCCAAACAAGGTGCTGTTAGGGGGCAGGAATGGCAGCCACCGATTGAGGACATTGGGGAACAGAAAGGAAAACAAGTTAAGGTAATGGATTTGATAGAGGAGCAGAAGAAAGATGGAGAATTGAAAAAACTGATAGAAGGAGTAGAGTCAGATACATACAAAGAGTACAAGGGGATATATATTCAGGACGGAGTAGTTTTATGTGAAGGAAAATTTGTAGTGCCAGAGGGAGGACGAAACCAAATAATCCACTGGTACCATGACTTATGGGGACATAAAGGGACAGAGAGTACCCTGGAAAGGATAAAGGAGGTGTGCTGGTGGCCTGGAATGAAAGGTGACGTGGAACACTACGTCAAGAATTTTTTGATCTGTGCACAACACAACCCCGATAGGAATGTCAAGAAAGGGGCCGTCCGACATACTAGACCAGTAGAAGGGCCTTGGACTAATTTACAGATAGACTATGTAGGACCCTTACCTCCCCATTCCAGGAGAGTTTAAATACTTTCTAGCAATAGTAGATATGTTTACCAAATGGGTGGAAGCTTTCCCAATCAGAACAAATACAGCCAAAGTCACTGCGAAAATTCTGTTAGAAAGGGTATTCACTCGATGGGATTTACCCCGAAGCACAGAATCAGATCAGGGAACACATTTTACAGCCCAAGTAATGCAAAATGTAATGACCCTCTTTGGGGTTAAACAGAGATTCCACATCCCCTATGGACCACAGTCTCGTGGAATTGTGGAAAGGATGAATCGGACATTGAAAAACATGATAGCTAAAATGGTACAGCAGCATAAGGAGACCTGGCAGGTTGTTTTGCCCTATGTGTTGATGGTAATTAGGAATACCGTAGCTTCATCAACAGGTTACTCCCTATAAACTCATGACAGGAAGGGACATGAGAGGAATGGAGGGGTTGGTAGGTTTGGACTTGTCCGAACCTGAGGTGGACAGTATTATATCAGAAAAATGGGTACAACAATGAGTAGAAACAGTGAGGGAAGCAAATTACATAGCAGCTCACCAACGGGGAAAGAAGAGACAGCAAAGTAAGGCTTATTTCGATGCGAAAGCCAGCCCGATAGAGTTGAAGCCCCGGACAAAGGGTAATGATCAGAATATACCGGCCCATCTCATTTTTGAGACAAAGTGCGCCGGTCCCTATGAAATCGTAGATAAAGCTAGTCCATCTGTATACAAAGTATTGACGGAACCAGACAAGAGTGGCTGGTATCACATTAATCAGTTAAAGTTAGCTGGAGAAAAACAAGATAATCACAGTTGGCATGTGATGCTTGATGCTACCGATGTTCCGATCGAAGGTCAGGGAGATCAGGAGCAGGATCAATTGCGGATCCAAGCGGAAGTGTTTGAAAGACAACCTGATGTTGTACATCCACATACAGAGGGAACTCGTGGGAAAAAACGAAAGAAAAATAAAGAAAACAGGGAAAGTAAGTGGGCTAGGAGAAATGGACGGTTAGAATCAATAACAAATTGGGAACAAGATATAGACAGTCTGGCTCAGTGTATGGAGAGACTGGACTTAAAATAGGATAAGAAAGAAACTGTAAATAAGAGCAAAAATTACACTTGTATATTACAGGTCCAGCCCACAATGAAGAGGGTGATCCATTGCATTGCAATTGGATTGACCATATTTGGGACTATGGGTGAATCCGCATTGGAGCTATCACGACGAATGAACGCGCCTGAAGCAGTGGCGACGTGGGAAGACTATCCCGTGGCCAGAAACAACTTTGCTCGGCAGATCAAGATACTTCGAACCAACAAAGGACAGCGAGAAGATTTAAATTTGTATTATGCGGGAGTTGGCGTGCGTGGGAAAGACATTGGGTATACTGGAGGGAACAGACGTTTGACCTTAACTAACAGAGTGTTAGGTACCTGTGAAGAGGATAGTGATAAAGGAGAATCTTACAGTCCAGCGTACTGATACAGATCAAGAGGTACGGGAATATATTGCCACTGAATTACCACCCATCCCACTCCTGACAGCAGATTGGGCACAAATAGCAGAAGAGGCAAAAGTGATAATTCATCAATGGAATAAACACACTAAAACAATTAGAACTCATGCTGACAAGGCAAATGAACTGTTGCGTGACCCAGGGTTTTGGAATAAGTTTTGGAATTGGGGATCTAATGTTCGAATTCATCCATTGGTCAGAATTGTATCACATATTGCTGTCATAGTGATTCTATGTGTGCTAATAATTGTTGTATTCAATGTATATCAGCTTAGAAGGTGGAAAAATGAACTTTTGTGAAGATTGGATGATGGGACTATAATGAAACAGAAGGAACGGTTATCAATGTAAACAAAAAACTGAGAAAAATAACTGTATATACTAAGTTTTATAACATATCTTTTTATATGTAATGGTATTGCACACTCAGTGGTGGACAATGACGTTCTCAGGAATGGTTCACAGAGCAGAGAAACTTGATGATCCGAAGATAAGTATCTTTGGATCATGAGGGGGGAGATGTTGGGCAGGGGCTGCAAGAAACACAGAATCAGTTACAAAATGCTGGAATTGTTTGACCTGTAGGAACCTGGAGCTCGGACACTGGCCTGTGCTGGTAAAAACCAGTTTGAACTAATTCCTTTTGGGACAAGACAAAGAACAGGACACAGGAAAAGGGCCTTATTTGGACACGGTCTTTGGGCCTGGGCCAATTAAGAGAAGCTGTGAACGAGGTGAGCAAGCTTAAGCCAACCGGAAAGACACAGCTCAGATTTGGAGAGATAAGTAACAGGATAAGAACAGAGCTTTTTGGGCATAGAGCCAGTGAAAACTCCGGAGATCAACTATTGTGGAAGCGGAAGACCCTGCGTGAGCGATGCGACGACGTAGAAGAGAGAGAGAGAACGGAACGCCTGGCCAGCGTTAAGTCTCCCTTTTTCGTGTAATATCCTTTGTATTCTGTGACTAGGACAGGGAAAGGTCAGAGGAACCTAGTGGGTGTGCTTATGAATTCTAGCTAGTTTTGTTATTAACTGTATAACTCAAGGGAGTTGTATGTTTTTGTCTAACTAAGTGTATAAGCCTTATTCTTACATTGTACAACAACGTGAATAAAGTAAATTGATAGCTAAAGAAAGGACTGAGTTCCCCCTCTTTGTACTAAGCCAGTAACTGTAGCTGTGGACAAGGGGAAGTTGACTCCGCTCCATGGTTAACACCCGTCATACCTTTTAATGTAAAGGTTTGGACCAAAAGGGAAATAAAATCTGCATTCACTGCCCATCAGCTTGTGCATAGCAGCTTTTAAGGCTTCGAGCTGATTTGTTGGTACTGTGTCTGCATCACTCACTACTCCTGTAACTCCTGAAAGGACAAAGACTGTTAAAAATCTTACAAGACGACAGAATATGCTCACTTCAAAAGGTTATACAACTGACAGTTTATGTGAAATTAAATTTCAATGACAACAAAAGCTTTTCATTACAGTCCCTGGAATCTTGCTGCGTAAATCATTTCTCACAGACAAGAGTCCCAGTGGTAGGTAACCACAGAAAACCAGGATCTGATAGGGCAATAAATGTGTTGGAGACAGGGAAGGATGCAGAGCAGTACAGTTGGGTATTTTAATTGCCGATGGAAAAATTTTGAATCCCAACAGGGGATTGAGAGTGCCATAGAATCTTACAGCACAGAAGGAGGTCATTCTGCCCATCATGTCTGTGCTGGCTCTTTTAAAGAACTATCCAATAAGTCCCACTCCGCTGCTCCTTCCCCATCAGTCTACACATTTCTCTTTTTCAAGCATTTATCCAATTCCCTTTTGAAACTTGTTATTTAATCTGTGTGGCACAAAGTTAAATATTAAACAACTGCAAAGGAACCTGTGTAATGGGTCAATATAATTACATTGACATAAAATTATCTTTATTTGGTTGCCCAGCATAGTCGGAGTCGAAGTTGCTTCACACACTGAAGCAAGAGCTTTTTTGGACATACCTGCCTGTCATAATTTTTTCTCAAGGAGTTGGATGATTCTCTGTAGTTTAATTTAGGGGATAGATGTCTGATAAACAAAGGTGACCGCGGTGACTGCAACAACTACCGTGGAATCTCCCTGCTCAGCATAGTGGGGAAAGTCTTTGCTCGAGTCGCTCTGAACAGGCTCCAGAATGGGCCGAGCGCGTCTACCCTGAGGCACAGTGTGGCTTTCATGCAGAGAGATCGACCGTTGACATGCTGTTCTCCCTTCGTCAGATACAGGAGAAATGCCGTGAACAACAGATGCCCCTCTGCATTGCTTTCATTGATCTCACCAAAGCCTTTGACCTCGTCAGCAGACGTGGTCTCTTCACACTACTAGAAAAGATCGGATGTCCACCAAAGCTACTAAGTATCATCACCTCATTCCATGACAATATGAAAGGCACAATTCAACATGGTGGCTCCTCATCAGAGCCCTTTCCTATCCTGAGTGGTGTGAAACCGGGCTGTGTTCTCGCACCCACACTTTTTGGGATTTTCTTCTCCCTGCTGCTTTCACATGCGTTCAAATCCTCTGAAGAAGGAATTTTCCTCCACACAAGATCAGGGGGCAGGTTGTTCAACCTAGCCCGTCTAAGAGCGATGTCCAAAGTACGGAAAGTCCTCATCAGAGAACTCCTCTTTGCTGACGATGCTGCTTTAACATCTCACACTGAAGAGTGCCTGCAGAGTCTCATCGACAGGTTTGCGGCTGCCTGCAATGAATTTGGCCTAACCATCAGCCTCAAGAAAATGAACATCATGGGGCAGGACGTCAGAAATGCTCCATCCATCAATATTGGCGACCACGCTCTGGAAGTGATTCAAGAGTTCACCTACCTAGGCTCAACTATCACCAGTAACCTGTCTCTAGATGCAGAAATCAACAAGCGCATGGGTAAGGCTTCCACTGCTATGTCCAGACTGGCCAAGAGAGTGTGGGAAAATGGCGCACTGACACGGAACACAAAAGTCCGAATGTATCAGGCCTGTGTCCTCAGTACCTTGCTCTATGGCAGCGAGGCCTGGGCAACATATGCCAGCCAAGAGCGACGTCTCAATTCATTCCATCTTCGCTGCCTCCGGAGAATACTTGGCATCAGGTGGCAGGACCATATCTCCAACACAGAAGTCCTTGAAGCGGCCAACACCCCCAGCTTATACACACTACTGAGTCAGCGGTGCTTGAGATGGCTTGGCCATGTGAGCCGCATGGAAGATGGCAGGATCCCCAAAGACACGTTGTACAGCGAGCTCGCCACTGGTATCAGACCCACCGGCCGTCCATGTCTCCGCTATAAAGACGTCTGCAAACGTGACATGAAATCGTGTGACATTGATCACAAGTCGTGGGAGTCAGTTGCCAGCATTCTCCAGAGCTGGCGGGCAGCCATAAAGACAGGGCTAAATTGTGGCGAGTCGAAGAGACTTAGTAGTTGGCAGGAAAAAAGACAGAGGCGCAAGGGGAGAGCCAACTGTGTAACAGCCCCAACAAACAAATTTCTCTGCAGCACCTGTGGAAGAGCCTGTCACTCTAGAATTGGCCTTTATAGCCAATCCAGGCGCTGCTTCACAAACCACTGACCACCTCCAGGCGCGTATCCATTGTCTCTCGAGATAAGGAGGCCCAAAAGAAGAAGATGTCTGATATTCTTCACCAGAGCCTGGCATTCCTACCTTTTTTGTCTGGAACTGAGAGGAATACAGACCAGGCTGCCCAACTTCCCTTGCTGAAGAGAATCAATTGAGGCCAAATGACACTGGAATCAAGGGACTGAGTCTCAGTATCTTCAACTTCAGCACTAAGCTGGGGGCTGGTTTACTTCCATAAAAATGTTCAAGAAACAACATTGGATGGGTTTTCAAATTATTTTAATTTGAATTAATAGATAATTCAAACTTGCTCAACTCAGATGAAGGGTTGATTCTATTGAGAAGCTTCTATTAAAACTCAGCACTGTCTGCAATTCTAAGGTTTTTGGATTTTATTTAGGGAGTTGGAAAGTAAACAGACTAAAGTTAAACACGAGACAGTGCAAAACAATATTATATCAATAGCATGGTTATCAGACTCAGCACAATAGCTTATCATTGATAAAATCAAAAAAATATATATTTTGGAACAAGATTATAGCTGAATAATTTGGAAAAGCATGAAGTAGCTATTCAGTTTGTGAAGTCTCGGCTGTCGGTACGTACAGTTAGTTTAACATTCATTTTTGTTTTAGCACAGTGCTGCTATCAGAGCCTTCAGAATAAAGGTCACTGAAATCATTGGACAGACATTTCAAAAAAGTTAGAGAGTGTCAACCAGCTCTTCATTGAAATTCAGAATAAATGTTGTGCTTGCTGCAGCAATTTATCTGGTTGTGGTAATGTACAGTGGCATAGTATTAATGTCACGTAGCTAGTAACCTGGTGTTCCAGGCTAATATCCTGGGGAAATCGGTTCAAAACCCACTGCTGCAGCTGATTGAATTTGATAAAATTTTTTAAAAAATCAATGTAAATGCTGGTTTCAGGAATGATACCATGAAGTTATCATTGATTTTTGTAAAATCCACCTGATTCGCTGATATCCTTCAGAGAAGGAATTCTGCCATCCTTACCTGGTCTGGCCGATATGTAACTCCAGACCCACAGCAATAGGGTTGACTCTTCATTGTGCTCTGAAAAAAGTTTAGTAAGACACTCAGTTGTCAAGGGAAATTAGAGATGAGCAACGAATTCTGAAAGAATAAAAAAAAAATCTGGACAGATCCGTGGGATGGTATTAATCAGTCACTGAATATTCACTGAGTATTCATCACCTGGACAGCTCTTGGCTTTCATTAAGTTGCCTTGAAAGATGTGTGTTTCTCAGTAGTGTCATTCGTGATATTGCTTTGGTTTGTGCACAACTCCCACAGCTGATGTGTAGCACCGTGATCACACAGTGGTTAGTACACTGAGTTGTGGCTGCATCAATGTCTGGTCTCTGCTGCACATGTTAACAGAACACAGTGAAAAATCAATCTATTCCAACTGGAAACAAATTGTTGTTCAAATTGTTGTTCATGCCTTGAGGCAGGCTGCGTGTTGTCAGGAAACTGTTATAGTGAAAGCACAAACAACAACAACTTATATTTATATAGCAACTTTAACATAATAAAATATCCCAAGTAGCTTGACAGGGGGGTTAAAAAACAAAATTTGACACTGAGCCGCATAAGGACATTGTAGGGCAGAAGACCAAAATCTTATTTTTTTTTATTTTTTTATTTAGAGATACAGCACTGAAACAGGCCCTTCGGCCCACCGAGTCTGTGCCGACCGACAACCACACATTTATACTAACCCTACAGTAATCCCATATGCCCTACCACCTACCTACACTAGGGGCAATTTATAACAGCCAATTTACCTATCATCTGCAAGTCTTTGGCAGTGGGAGGAAACCGGAGCACCCGGCGAAAACCCACGCAGACACAGGGAGAACTTGCAAACTCCGCACAGACAGTACCCAGAATTGAACCCGGGTCCCTGGAGCTGTGAGGCTGCGGTGCTAACCACTGCGCCACTGTGCCGCCCATCCTGCACAAAGAGACTGGTTTTGAGGAATGTCTAAAAGGAGGAAAGTGAGGTCGAGAGGCGGAGAGGTTTAGGGAGGGAATTCCACAGCTTAGAGCCCAGGCAGTTGAAGACACGGCCACCGATGGTGGAGCGATTAAAATCGACGTTGCTCAAGAGGCCAGAATTGGAGGAGTGTAGATATCTCGGAGGTTTGTGGGACTGGAGGAGATTACAGAGATAGGGAGGGTCGAGGCCATGGAGGGATTTGAAAACAAGGAGGAAAATGTTAAATTCCAGACGCTGCTTGTCCGGGAGCCAATGTATGTCAGCAAGACCAATTTCTGCTGATCCAGTACTGGATGTCGGACAAGGAGTCTGACAATTTAACAAGGGTGGAAGAGTCGGGAGAGGTGATGGTGAGGGAGAGCTGGGTGTCATTAGTGTAAAAGTGGAAACTAACACTGTGCTTTTGGATGATGGAATGGAACATGAACACCTGAGGAACAGCGGAGCAATGTTAAAGGCCTAAAAACATGAAAGTGAATGTTACAGGAGGCTTAGCTGCAGAGAAATGAAATGGAAGTTTGTCAGTATTAATGGTGGAAGGAATAAGCTGAGAGAAGGGGTGGGTTTGAATGTTGGAGCCTGAAGCACAGGCGTGTGAAAGTGCGAGGATGTAAAAGGAGTCAATAGGTTTTCTCCATCCAGAAGAAATACATCTTCACGTTGTAAAGATTGACTATTTGTTGCGTTCAATTATGGTCGTTAGCTGGAGGAAGAGACCTCTGTTATCTCACAGGGGCCGTGGGCGGCTGGAGACTTTCTGGTCGGGCGTTGTCCTGCCCGTCCGGTACCGGCGGGTCATCCTCATCGGTACCAGAATCCTCCTCCTCCTCTACTTCTGTAATCTTTACCTCACCAACACCCATAACATACACAACACCCCTGTACATCAGCAACTTCTCTCTCAGTCTCTCTATCTCACTCTGACACTCAGTGTGATCTGCTTTCATGCCTTTCTCTTTATGCTGTTGGTGTATAACACTGTGCCTTCATGTCCTCAGCCTCTTGTTCTACTCTGTCTGCCCGATGGCACTGCTCTGCTTCCCATGCAGCCCATTCATCACACTGGTGCTGATTGTTAACACACTAGCTTTCCAAAAATTGAGCTCCCTTTCCAGCTCAAATTGTTCACTGCCCTTTTTCCTCGTCTCTCTTCCTCGCGCTGTTTCATTAACCCATTAATAACCACATCCCATTCACTGAGCTTCTTTATCTCTTTCCTCCAGCTCCTGCCTGAATTTTATTTTCTCAGCCTCATCTTTCCTGTGCTGCCACTGATCTGCCATCAGCCAAACTGGGCCTTCATCAAGATCAGCTTACAAGTGAACCCCTGTGTCCACTGTTCTGCCTCATCCACCGGATCATCATCCTCCAGGATAACCCGAACCCACAGACTGCTTAAGATGTAATTTCCCTGCCACGTACTTCGTGACAAACCCATCCATAGTATTTTCTGCCATTTCTTTATCTTCAAGACTCCTGGCTGGCTCGTCACTTGTAAGACCCTCTCTCTGGTCTAAAGGTCTTGTCTTTACTCCTCATATCAATGGCACACAATGACTTGGATACTGTTTCAGTAAATGTGATACACCTTTATTAAATCTCTAAGCAATGGTACATACTCACAATGACACTGGTTGCTTCAGAATTCCGCGAGCTCGGATCAGTCTCAGGTGGTCAGTCCTTCAACAGATCTCCAGGCATGACTTCAGAATGGCTGAACAGGTCACTCTACCGACTGCAGTAACAATGTCCTTGAGGGCTGTGGACTTTATACAACTTCCTGACCCCAGCCCTCAGTATATCAGGTAATCCGTGAAATCGGATCATCCGGTTAGGTTAATAATCCCACCCTGGCCATCCAGGACCACCCCCACGTGGTCATATCCTGACCTCAGCAGGGGCGGGGGGTAGGGGGTGTCTCCGGTTGTATGCCAATAATGGGTGTGATTACTGTATCCTGGGGCAGGAAGAAGGCCATTCACACATTCCCGAGTGGCCATTGTAGGAAAAGTGTCTGTGGCAATTCACCACCTCAGGGACATGTCCTGATATGTCTGTGTGTGTTTTTTTATTTGTTCCTGGGATGTCGGATTCACTGGCCAGGCCACATTTATTGTCCATCCCTAATTGTCCTTGAGAGGGTGGTGGTGAGCTGCCTTCTCGAACCACTACAGTCCATGTGGTGTAGGTGCACCAACAGTGCTGTTAGGAAGGGAGTTCCAGGATTTTGAGTTCCAGCGACAGTGAAGGAGCAGCAATATAATTCCAAGTCAGGATGGTGTGTGGCTTGGAGGGAAACTTTCAGATGGTGATGTTTCCATGTATCTGCTGCCCTTGTCCTTCTAGGTGGTAGAGGTTGCAGGTTTGGAAGGTGCTGTCTGAGGATCCTTGGTGCATTGCTGCAGTGCATCTTGTAGATGGTGTACACACTGTTGCCACTGTGTGTCGGTGGTGGAGGGACTGAATGTTTGTGGATAGGGTGCCAATCAAGTGGGTTGCTTTGTTCTGGATAGCGTCGAGCTTCTTGAGTATTGTTGAAGCTGCACCCATCCAGGCAAGTGGAGAGTATTCCATCACATTCGTGACTTGTGCCTTGTAGATGGTAGACAGGCTTTGGGGAGTCAGGAGGTGAGTTGCTCGTCACAGAATTCCTAGCTTCTGACCTGCTTTTGTAGCCATGATATTTATATTGCTACTCCAGTTAAGTTTTTGGTCAATGGTTACCCCCAGGATGTTGATAGTGGGGGATTCAGTGAGCATAATGCAATTGCATGTCAAGGGGCAAAGGTTAGATTCTATCTTTTTGGAGATGATCATTGTCTGGCACTTGTATGGCGCGAATGTTACTTGCCACTCATCAGCCCAAGCCTGGATATTGTCCAGTTCTTGTTGTATTTCTACACGGAATGCTTCAGTATCTGAGGAGTTGTGAATGGTGCTGAACATTGTGCAACCTGTCTGTTTCAGTTAAAACTGTCCCAGTAATAATGTCTTCAGATAAGATTCTCCCTTCATAGCTCCATCTTCCTACCACCATGAGATAAACACTGCCCACAGGACTCCACCACAGCCAGCTTACATTCATTAATATGAAAGAAATAAAAGCACGGTTTACATGATAAAGAGTGATTAAAACAATTTAGGTAAATAATGCATTGACTTATACATGTCACACAAATGCCAGGCAATGACCATTTCCAACAAAAGAGAATCGATCCATCTCAGCTTGAGATTTAACATCATTACCATTGCTGAATTTCCCACCATCAACATCCTGGGGGTGGGGGAGGGGAGCAGTCACCATTGATCAGAAACTTAACTGGACCAGTCATATAAATACTGTGGCTACAAGAGCAGGTCAGAGGCTGGAATTCTGTGGTGAGTAACTTACCTCCTTACTCCCAAAAGCCTGTCCACCATTGACAAGGCACATGTCAGGAGTGTGTTGGAACATTCTGCACTTGCCTGTATGAGCACAGCTGCAACAACACTCAAGATGTTTGATACTATCCAAGACAAAGCATTGAACTTGATCAACACCCCATCCACCACATTAAACATTCACTCCCTCCGTCACCATTGCACAGTAACAGTATTGTGTACCCTCTAAAAGATGCACTGCAGCAACTTGCCAAGGCTCCTTTGACAGCACTTTCCAAATACACAACCTCTACCATCTTGAAGAACAAGGGCAGCAGGCACATGGAATACCATCACCTGCAAGTTCCCCTCCAAATCTCACATCATCCTGACTTGGAACTATATTGCAATTCATTCATTGCCACTGCGTCAAAATCCTGGAACTCCCTTCCAGGTGCACCTACCCTACATGGACTGCAGCGGTTCAAGAGGGCAGCTCACCACCACCTTCACAATGGCAATTAGAGATGGGCAACAACTGCTGGCCTTTCCATTGATGATCCCATGAACAAAAAAAAAAGTTTTCTTGGAAAGCAAAATTTATACAGTATTTCTTATGAATGAGTGTACATTAACTGGAATTCTTAAAGTGTGATTGTACTGACTTTTACGAAGTCTGGGGGAATGCTTTAGTATTCAAAATAGTCCTGAGAATTGACTTAATATCACAAGCTCCAATACTGATTCAATATCTAGAATGTTATTTGGAAGTCTGGCCATACAGTCCATATTTAGGCTGTCTTCCATATATAGGCAATAATCTGACCTTCAAATAGCTTCTGGATTTCACTCACTACACCTGACTCCGAACTCGAACAACAGTTCATGATGCTCCATGCTGACTCCATCCTGTCTCCATCATCGTTATCCCACCACGGGACCTCTGTCTTTTACTCTGGATTCTTTCCTGTTATCTCCTGTTTCCCGTCTACTGTCAGATTTTATGTTCCCTAATTATTATGTAACCAGGTCTATGTAACTTGAGGTTTCCCTGAGTCCATTCGCGGGTGCATTTTAGCTGCCACTCTGGACTCGAGCCCATCACTCCCTGCTCTTTCTTTTTAACTTCTTTTCTTTTTACTCCTCCTATCCTCCTTTCACTTCTCCCCTCTCAGATACTCTACCCTCCCAATTTCCAACTCAAACCTTTCCGTACTCCTCAATAATCCTGCTCTCCTGTCATTGTCCCAGGCTGAGCTCCCTCTGGGATGAGTCTGCAGCTTCCCTCTGTGCCTCTCTTGGCTTCCTCCGAAGACATCAAGACACTCAGTGCTGGCTCATTATGAGCATTAACCCCAATTACCCCATCTGACTCCTTCACCCCAATTCCCACCCAGTGTGCCCGCTGGGGGCTTATCCTGACAAATCTTCTTCCTAACCATCTCACCCCTTCCACTGCTCACCCTGTGGATTCTGCCAGGGGATCAGCTCTCACAGCTCCTGTACGCATCTCCCTCCAGAACGTCCATTCAGTTGTGAACAAGACCCTTTCCATCCACAAACTTATTGTGTATGATTGCATCAACATAATGGTCTGAACAGACACCTGGCTGAGGGGTGATGACACCTTCCCCCTAACTGAGGCTTCCCCACCTGGCTACACCTTCTACCACCTGTCCCACTGAGACTATCGTGGTGACAATGTGGCACTTATCGCCAGATCACATTATGGCCTGACCCCCTACTCCTCTGGCACTTACTCCTCCTTTGAGCATCTCACCTTGTTGTTCCACCCCTCTCACCTCTCATTCAAAATCCTCCTTCTCTCCCGCCCTCCCAAGTATAATGAACATTTTCTCACTGAGATATCTTCATGGCTTTTCTCCCTCAGCCTCTGCACTGAACGATTTCTCATCCTCGGTCATTTCAACCTCCACCTCAACTCGTCATTCTCTCTCTCCTCTGAGTTCAAAGCCTTCTTATCCTCCCTAAATCTTTCCCTCCTTGTAAATTCCGCAACCCATATTCACAGCCACCACCTTGATTTTGTCATCTTGCTAATCCCTTCCGATCAATCACAGATAAGGCCAGCTCTGATCAATTCCCTATCTCACCCTCCATCCACATCCCCCTTCCACTCCCCAACCCTACCTCCTTCTGTAACTGTCCCTGGGAAAAACTATCCTCCAGTTCACTCACAACTGCACTTTCAAAATACCAACTCTCTGCCTCTGGCCTTCCATTCGCCACAACATTTCTGCAGCTACTGATTGCTCACCCACATCCTCACCTCCACCTTTGATGCCCTAGTCCCCAATAATTACATTACTGTCTCTTACTCTGGCCATTCCCCCAGTACAATCCTCATCTCTGCTCCCTTAAGTCCAAGGGACGCAGATTTGAGAGGATATGACAGACAATTGTCACCATCAGATCTGGACCATGTAAAATACTATCGGGTCCTGCTCCCATCTGCATAAACTGCTCCTTGTTGCAGGATCAGCCTGGAATGCAAAGATAACACCGGCTTCTTTTCTCTGCCACACACTGTCCTCTTCAAACCCCTCTCCACTGTAAGATTATTAGATTACTAAAAGTTTACTATCCAGAATACCAATTGTTGTCATCTTGCTATTATAAACTAACAACTGATTTATTATAAACTAACATTTTGCTTTATTAGAACCCTTCGTTTAGGATGATAAGTTAGGAATACTGAGGAAATAAGGACACATTATGGAGTAGATGTCATAGTAGTGGGATTCTGGGAGATTATGTCATGTTTTAAAATGCTGACTTGCAGTAAAATGATGAGGCTCAGAGAGCAGACAGTGAAACAGCTCCTCTGAGAACAAATGTGGATCTGGCTCGGAATGAGATAAGGAACCTCGTATTGTAAAAGCATGAAATACTATAGTCAACACAAAGAGGTATTACCTATGTAAATCCGAAAGGTTATCAACAGGCAAAGAATGATCCTTGATTGGTTAAGAAGGCATCCTGAAACACAAAGCTAAGGATGATTGGGTGTCGGGATGGTTGATTGGAAAGCAGCCAGGATAAAAGATGTCTTGTCTCTGTCCCTGTGCAGCAGGCAATTTTTGAACTGCAAGAGAAAAGAGAGAGAGAGAAACCAAAGTAACTTGAAGACTAGAAGCTGCAAGACCAACCAGTTGTACCACCATCCAGTCTCTAATAGGGGTGGTATCTGCATTAAACTGTTAATCACTGCCTGACTTTGTGACTATTAGTTAATCTGAAAATTGAATAAACTTGTCCTTATTTATTTATTTAGAGATACAGCACTGAAACAGGCCCTTCGGCCCACTGACTCTGTGGCGAACATCGACCACCTATTTATACTAATCCTACATTCCTACCTGCCCCTATAGTCCCCGACCACCTACCTATACTCGGGTCAATTTATAACGGCTAATTTACCTATCAACCTGTCAAGTCTTTGGCTGTGGGAGGAAACGGGAGCACCCAGCAAAAACCTGCACAATCACAGGGAGAACCTGCAAACTCCGCACAGGTAGCACCCAGAATTGAACCCATGTTACTGGAGCTGTGAAGCTGCAGTGCTTACCTTTAGCTCACGAAAGACAAATCACAACAAAAGCTTTGCTGCCAAGTCTGTTCCTGCCTTAGAAGGGGGCATTAAACCCCTAAAATCTTATCTTATCTTCCACCCCTGTCTCCTCCACCCTCACCCCCAACAATAAGTGCGGGGAACTCATTGACTTCTTTGTCACCAGGATTGAGACCATCTGATCAGCTCCCTCTGCCATGTTCCTCCTTTCCACTAACCCACCAGACCAAATTTCCTCTAAACTCCCCATTGCCTTAGCTCTGAACAACTCACATCTTTCTCTGGTTCTCTCGTACCTCCCCTCATTCCATTTCTGAGTTCATCTTATCCATGAGACCCACCTCCTGCTCACTTGACCCTATTCCAATAAACCGCTGACCACCCAACGTCCCTCCTGGTCCCCATATTAGCCGATATTGTTAATGGTTCTCTCTCTTCTGGTGCTGTTCCTCTCTCCTTCAAATCTGCAGTTATCATCCCTCTCCTCAAAAAACAACCTTCACCTCACTGTCCTTGCAAACTACCACCCCATAACCAACCTCCTTTCCTCTCCAAAGTCCTTGAAGGATTATCATGTCCCAAATCCATGCCCATCTTTCCCGGAACTCCATGTTTGAATCCCACCAATCAGGCCTCCACCCCTGCCATAGTATCAACTGAACACTTGTCAAAGTCACAAGTGACATCCTATGTGACTGTGATAAAGATTTTCTATCCCTAATCATCCTTCTTGACTGTCTGCAGCCTTTGACATGGTTGACCACAGCATCCTCCTCCAACACCTCCCCACTGTCATCAGAACTGGGAAAAGTTAGAAATGTAGCATGTGAAATGAGGAAGGTTGAAAAAGAACAAAATGGATGGTCTGTGATAAGGTGGAAGACGAGAGATTAAAGGACAAAAGAGTTGGTGGAGCAGAGCCAAAGGGAGTGGTAATGGGACCAGTAAAGAAACAGAAGCTGTGTCTAGAGGAGGTGTAAATGTTAGAATGATGAACAGCTGCTGTCAGAAAGTAAAAACAAGAGATAAACAACAGTAAGACTGAAACATGCAAAGAAAAGTCAAAAAAAATGGGGCAGAGATTATGGTCTGAAATTGTTGAACTCAATTTTGATTCTGGAAGGCTGTAAAGTGCTTAATCAAAAGATGAGATGCTGTTCCTCGAGCTTTCATTGAGTTTCATTGGAACACTGCAGTAGGCCAAGGACAGAGAGGTCAGTGTGAGAACAAGGTGGAGAATTAAAATGGCAGGTGACTGGAAGCTCGGGGTCACACTTGCAGACAGAATGGAGGTGTCCTGCAAAGCGATCACCCGATCTGCGTTCGGTCTCCCCAATGTAGAGCAGACAGCATTGTGAGCAGTGAACAGAGTTTATTGAATTGAAATAAGTACACATAAATCGCTGTCTCACCTGGAAGGAGTGTTATGCGACCTTGGACGGTGAGGACAGAGGAGGTAAAATGGCAGGTTTTGCATCTCTCGTGCTTGCATAGAAAGGTGCTGTAGGAAGGGGAGGTGGTGTTGGGGGTGATTAAGGAGCAGAGCAGAGTGTAGCGGAGAAAACAGTCCCCTCGGAATGCTGAAAGGGAAGAGTAAGATATCTTTGGTGGTGGCATCATGCTGGACATGACAAAAACGGTGAAGGATAATCCATTGAATACAGAGGCTGGTAGGGTGGAAGGTAGGGTGAGGACAGAGGGAACCCTATCATGTCTCTGGGAAGGAGTGGAAGGACTGACAGAAGAAGTGCTGGAAGGGGGACAGAGACAATCGAGGGCCCGGTTATTCATGGTGGGTCAATCTTTGGTTAAGGAAAAAAGGAAGACATATCAGAAGCACTGGAAGGTCATATCATCAGAACAGATACAATGGAGATGGCATACTGTGAGAATAGAATGGAGTCCTGACAGGAAGCAGGGTATGAGCAAGTGCAGTTGACGTAGGTGTGGGAGTCACTGAGCTTCTGATAAATATTTTTTGATAGCCTATACCCAACAGAAATGGAGACAGAGAAATCAAGGAAGGGAAGGGAAGAGTCGGAGATGGATCATGTGAAGGTGAAAGAAAGATGGAACTTGGAAGCAAAGTTGATTATGTTTTCCAGTTCAGGATGAGAGCAGGAAACGGCACTGATACAATCATCAATGGACCAGAAAAAGAGGTGAGGGAGAGGGCCTGAGTCAGACTGGAACAAGGAATAAAAACAGAAAGTGCTGGAAATACTCACCAGGTCGGCAGCATCTGTAGAGATAGAGACAGAGTTAACGTTTCAGGTCTGTGACCTTTCATCAGAACAAGCAATGTTGCACATATCCCACAAAAAGGCAGCATAGTTAGGACCCATGGCTGTTTGCACCTCTGTGACATCACCCAACTTCGCCCGTCTCAGCTCATCTGCCAGTGAAACCCTCATTCATGCCTTTGTTACCTCTCGAACTTATCATTCCAACACATTCCTGACAGATCTCCCTCATTCTACTCTCCTTAAACTTGAGGTCATCCAAAACCCTGCTGCCTGTGTCTGAACTTGCACCAAGTCCTGTTCCCCTATCACCCCTGTTCTCACTGATCTACATTGACTCCCTCTCAAGCAATGTCTTGATTTTAAAATCCTCATCCTTGCTTTCAAATCCCTCCATCGCCTCACCCCTCCCTATCTCTGTAATCTTCACCAGCCCATAAACCCTCCAAGATATCTGTGCACTTATAATTCTCGCCTCTTGAGCATCCCCAATTTTAATCTCTCCATCATCGGTGGACATGCATTCAGCTGCTTAGGCCCTAGGCTCTGGAACTCCCTCTCTTCATCTCCCAGCCTCTCCACCTCACTTTCCTCCTTCAAGACATTCCTTAAAGCCTAGCTCTTTTTCCAAGTTTTTTGTCATCTGACCTAATATCTCCTGTGCGGCTCGGTGTCAAATGTGGTTTTAAAATGCTCATGTGCAGCACCTTGGGACTTTTTTTTATTATGTTCAAGGCACTATACAAATGCCAATAATTGTTGTTTATCGACAGTCATCTTGTCATTCCGCACAGAAGGAGTCTGTGCAATCTTTTGGAAAGAGAGATTCAATTATTACCTCTCTGCTGCTATTCCCCCATAGCCATGCAAATATCTCCTTTTCAATATATATCCACTTCCTTTGGAAAGTTACTATTGGATCTGCTTCCCACTTTCTCAGATACTGCAGTCCAGCTCACAACAAATCACTGCATCAAATTTCTCATCATATCCTCCCTGGATAGTTTGCCAATTGTTCTAAATCTGTGTCATCTAGTTATTGACCCTCCTGCCAGTGGAAACAGTTTCTCCCTCTCGATTCTGTTAAAAATCCCTCATGATTTTTAGCGTCTCTGTTAAATCTACACTAACTAGTCCCTGTTCAATGGAGAACCATCCCAGCTTCTCTTGTCTCTTGACAAAACTGAGATCCCAGGTCAAAATTCAGGAATTAGGTCTTTGTTTGGTGGGGATCGCAAGGAATGTGACTCTGCCTCTGGAAATGAGTAATTGTGGATGGTTTCCCAGGAATTGAGCCACCATCTCCACTAAGTCCAATGTAATTGTAAATATTTATTCTGTCACGAATGATTGCATCACTATTTACAGAGATAGGGCCCTTAGAACCAATAACATGGGTCTCTGGATGGGAATCAATACTTGTGGGGAATCCTCAGAAATATTTCAATGTTTAGAGCAGCTACATGGCCACAAATGACTATTGGTAGGGTCAATGGTTGTGTATTTCTTGGTGCAATTCCGGATCCCGTGTGCACAATCTTTCGGGTCTGGGAGTGTGACAGAATTTTAAGGGCGATGGAAGTAGAATGATGTTTAACCCAGAAATGAGTAAAGAATATTCTTGGGGCTATACCACATGGTTTAGTCTCACTGGCTGAGTTTAAAGTCCACCCTGTGAATTGGATAGAAATTCTCTGAAATTACAGAACACATTATATCACAGAAATATCGGGAAACCTGTAAATAAATCTGTTCTCACTGCGCCCAATGCTGTCAGACTGTGGATTTCACTCAATCTGTTCTTCCCTGACTCTGGGGAGATTCACTTTCCATTGTGCAATATCTGGCTAAATATAATTTATGATTTTGCAATGTGTTGTGTAAAAGAAATTAATTGAATCTTTTTGTTCAGTCACTGTAAGTAATGTCAGTCTCCTTGCCTCATAATTATGTCAATGGAGATTTCTCCTGCCTTTCATAAAGGACTTTGCTCAGTGACAGAGTCTGATAAGTAAGAGTTTGATCTTCACAAACCGGGATCAATCTTCCGCAGAAATTGAAAGAAAGAATCGGATTCATGCACTAGAACGTGTGGTCATGACGTTTCTTGGGACTTTCAATGATATTTATTATCCCACCCTTGCTGTAATTGGCGTTCCTGGTAAGTTTTATGCCCAGCTTTTAATACTGTAACTGCGTTAACTCTGTTCCTGACTGTCATTTGCTGTTGGGTTAACTGTAAACACTGTCTTCATTATGCAAGTTTCCACATCCAACAATTGTATGTATTCGGTTTATTCTCCTTGCTGTGTGACTGAAAGTACATTGTTCCCTCGATAATGTTACTGGGTGATTTATTTGATGAACAGTCTGCTCTCTGCATTGAGTCCTGGGAGTAGATTTTACTCTTTACCATCTGGGTATTAAACAGCACCTGAAGAGGGCGGTGGAATAAAAAGTGATGAAGAAGGTTTGCACGTCCTTTACAGAGCCAGCCTGATATTCATTGCACTGAGTTTAAGAGGAAGATAATCAGGTGGGTTTTATTCCTGGTGAAGGGTCTGTTTCCCCACCCCGATTATCATTGTGCACGCCTCACAGGAACTGCTTAATTGATATAAGGTGTAGATATGGCTTTGAAGATCATTTAAGGTTTGCTGGATAAGATTAATGATCTCACGTTGCAGTTGATGATAAATCATTCCAACTGATTTTACTTCCAACTGATTGTAAATGGAGTAATGTGGGAAGTAGATTCCTTTCTCATTTTTTGATTCATATTCTCTCGAGTAAGTGGAAATCTATTCAGTTCTCACCCAGGTGGAAAGCACCAGATTAATATTGTCCCACTTCCATCCTGATATATTCTCAAACCTGAGGGAGCAGATCTCAGCATCAGTTACAGCATCAGCTCCTTGATAGTGACTGTTCATCAGAATAGCTTTGTAATATAAGGGAGCTTAAAAGATCAGCAGCAGAGGGACAGAGTGAGAAGGACAGAGACCAGCAGGGGGGTATTGGTTCAAAATAGGAGCTGGAAAATTAAATAAGTGTTTCAATAAGAGTATAAACATAGAAGAGTGCTGGATGTATGAATTACAATTGATAATTTAAACAGATTACTAAACAGTTTATTCAAAAAGGGAATAGCGGGTTTTTGTTTCGATCGTGGATGGGCAGATGTGACCTGTTGCTTGCAATTCCTGTTCCATGAGAGAACTTCAGGACACTTCATAAGTCTTGGGCAACCATGTGTATAGCTTCAGCTGGAGCCTATGATTTTCGAGCTGGATGGACAGCTGGAATCAGTGCGGAGCATCAGAGAGCAGGAGAGTTTCCTGTATTGTATACTCCAGGAGCTGGTCACCCCACAGGCAGTCGGAGTTCAGGATGGGTGGCCATCCAGAAGATTCAGAAGAGGCAGAAAGTTCAGGAGTCACAAACCAGTACTCAGCTTTGGAGACTGCTGGGAGTGACGACACCTTGAAGGAGTGCAGTTCAGACCATGGAACCAATGGACATGGGACTGTACAGGAGGAAGCAGCAAAGGGCAGAAATGAAGATGTTATAGGTGATTCCATAGTCAGGGGGTCAGATAGGCATTTCTTTAAATGTTATTGAGAGTTCCGCATGGTGTATTGTCGCCCTGGTGCCAGAGTAAACAACATCATGGAGAGGGTGCAGGATATTCTGAAGGGGGAAGGGAATGAGCCAGAAGTAGCAACAACATAGGGAAGGCTGGAACTGAGGTCCTGTGGTCAGATTTTCAGGAGCTAGGGAGGAAGATAAAGAGTATAACCTTGAAAGGTAGTAATCTCTGGATTACTCCCAGTGCCACTGATTAGGGAGACCAGAAATGGGAAGACAGAGAGGATCAATGTGTGGCTTGAAGCATGGTGCAGGAGGGAGGGCTTCAGATTCTTGGGGCATTGGGACCATTTCTGGGGCAGAAGGGACCTATTTAAAAGAGGCTACTTGCGCCTCACCAGGACTGGGACCAAAGTCCTCACAGGGAGGCTCACTAGTGTAATTGGAGAGGGTTTAAACTAAATTGGCAGGGGAATGGGCAGCAGCATATAGTAGTCAAAAAGAGGAATAAGGTGAGCGTGTTAGACAGTACTAGAGAAGGAAGTAGTTCCATATTCAATGTGATGAACTGAGAGGGACTAAGCAGAATGCAAAGAAAGATTACAATGCCTCAGTGTAAATGCATGAAGAGTTGTGGTTAAAGTTGGTGAGTTATAAGCACAAATAGCAGGATGGGAATATGATGTTGTGGCAATTACGGAAATGTGGCTTATAAGTGGCAAGGATTGGGTGCTCAATATACTCGGATATTGTCATGCCAATGTGTTTTGTTAAATGATAATTTTCTTTAATCCACCACCTGGAGATCTGAATTTATAATTTTTTTAAAACACATTTGAAAAGACCAGCTAAAAGGATGACTTTGCTGGCAGCTAAAGATGATCACTGAGTTTGCAACACTGTATCCGACACTGCAAAGGACTATGAGGAGGGAGATGAAATGGCTGCATTTCCCAGCAGGAACCAAGACCCAGGAAGGTTAAGGGAACTATTTGTTCTTTTTCTTTTTAACAAGAGAGAGATACTGCTCACTGCAATGTTTTGAATCACCGAGTGACTGTCATGTGACAAGCACCTCCCCATCTGTGGTTTTAAGCTTGTGCAACTGGACTCTGACACATGCAGACCCAAGTGGGAAGTCCTTCTCTTTCTCCATTCCAGCATGAAAGCTTTCAAATCCTGCCCGGTCACTGACCACCTCTGCATACTGCGGCTACAACCAGAAAACCTTTGAAGGAAATCATCTGAATCGCTGTCTCCAAGAGATCAACCAAACCAGTCACCTACATCTTCAAACTAAAAGCCTCAGGACCACCATATTCACCTAGAAGCCAGCTGAATTATTAAACGTCACAGACTCTATGCGCCTTTTTTCTATGGACTCTAACTCAACCAATCTATCTTTCCCCGCTCTGTAACCTATTTGTGTGTGTGTAAACCTCTGATGTGTGAGTGTATGTGTTTTTTTTTATTCATTCATGGGATATGGGCATCAATGGCCAGGCCAGTATTTATTGCCCATCCCTAATTGCCCTTGAGAAGGTGGTGGTGAGCTGCCTTCTTGAACCACTGTTGTCCGTGTGAATTAGTGCTGTTATGAAGGGAGTTCCAGGATTTTGACCCAGCGACAGTGAAGGAACGGCGATATAGTTCCAAGTCAGGATGGTGTGTGACTTGGAGGGGAACTTGCAGGTTGTGGTGTTCCCATGCATTTGCTGCCCTTGTCCTTCTAGTTGGTAGGGGTCACGGGGTTAAAGTTGCTGTTGAAGGAGCTTTGGTGCATTGCTGCAGTGCATCTTGTAGATGGTACACACTGCTGCCACTGTACGTCGGTGGTGGAGGGAGTGAATGTTTGTAGATGGGGTGCCAATCAACCGGGCTGCTTTGTCCTAGATGGTGTCGAGCTTCTTGACTGTTGTTGGAGCTGCACCCATCCAGGCAAGTGGAGAGTATTCCATCACACTCCTGACTTGTGCCTTGTAGATGATGGACAGGCTGTGGGGAGTCAGGAGGTGAGTTATTCGCCGCAGGATTCCTAGTCTCTGACCTGCTCTTGTAGCCACGGTATTTATATGGCTACTCCAGTTCAGTTTCTGGTCAATGGTAGCCCCTCGGATGTTGATAGTGGGGGATTCAACGATGGTAATGCCATTGAATGTCAAGGGGAGATGGTTAGATTCTCTCTTGTTGGAGATGGTCATTACTTGGCACTTGTGTGTCGCGAATGTTACTTGCCACTTATCAGCCCAAGCCTGGATATTGTCCAAATCTTGCTACATTTCTACACAGACTGCTTCAGTATTTGAGGAGTCACGAATGGTGCTGAACATTGTGCAATCATCAGTGAACATCCCCACTTCTGACCTTATGATTGAAGGAAGGTCATTGATGAAGCAGCTGGTTGGGCCTAGGACACTATCTGGAGATACTCCAGCAGTGAAGTCCTGGAGCTCAGATGATTGACCTCCAACATCCACAACCATCTTCCTTTGCACGAGGTATGACTGCAGTCAGTGGTGGGTTTTTCCCCTGATTCCTATTGACCTCAGTTTTGCGAGGGCTCCTTGATGCCATACTCGGTCAAATGCTGCCTTGATGTCAAGGGCAGTCAATCTCCCCTCACCTCTTGAGTTCAGCTCTTTTGTCCATGTTTGAACCAAGACTGTAATGAGGTCAGGAGCTGAGTGGCCCTGGCGGAACCCAAACTGAGCATCACTGAGCAGGTTATTGCTAAGGAAGTGCCGCTTGATGGCACTGTTGATGACACCTTCCATCAACTTATTGATGATTGAGAGTAGGCTGATGGGGAGGTAATTGGCCGGGTTGGACTTGTCCTGTTTTTTGTGTACAGGACATACCTGGGCAAATTTCCACATTGCAGGGTAGATGCCAGTGTTTTAGCTGTACTGGAACAGCTTGGCTAGGGGGGTGGAAAGTTCTGGAGCACAGATCTACAGTACTATTCCGGAATATTGTCAGGGCCCATAGCCTCTGCAGTATCCAGTGCCTTCAGTTGTTTCTTGATATCACGCGGAGTGAATTGAATTGGCTGAAGACTGGCATCCGTGATGCTGGGGATTTTAGGAGGAGGCCGAGATGGATCATCAACTCGGCACTTCTGGCTGAAGCTTGTTGCAAATGCTTCTGCCTAATCTTTTGCACTGATGTGCTGGGCTACCCCATCATTAAGGATGGCAATATTTGTGGAGCCATCTCCTCCAGTTAGTTGTTTAAATGTCCACCACCATTCATGGCTGGATGTGGCAGGACTGCACAGCTTAGATCTGACACATTGGTCATGGGATCGCTTAGCTCTGTCTATCGCATGCTGCTTACGCAGTTTGGAACGCAGATAGTCCTGTGCTGTAGCTTCACCAGGTTGACACCTCATTTTGAGGTATGCCTAGTGCTCTCCTGGCATGCCCTCCTGCACCCTTCATTGAACCAGTGTTGGTCTCCTGGCTTGATGGTAATGGTAGAATGAGGGATATGCCGGGTCATGAGGTTACAGATTGTGGTTGAGTACAATTCTGCTGCTGCAGCAGATGGCCCACAGCGCCTCATGGATGCCCAGTTTTGCATTGCTAGATCTGTTCTAAATCTATCCCATTTAGTACAGTGGTAGTGCCACACAACACAACTGACGGTATGCTCAATGTGAAGGCAGGACTTCGTCTCCACAACGACTGTGCGATGGTCACTCCTACCAATACTGTCATGGGCAGATGCATCTGCGGCAGGCAGCTTGGTGAGGATGAGGTCAAGTATGTTTTCCCCTCTTGTTGGTTCCCTCACCACCTGCTGCATACCCAGTTGAGCAGATATGTTCTTTTGGATTGAGGGAGGACGGTAGGTGGTAATCAGCAGGAGGTTTCCTAGACCATATTTGATGCCATGAGACTTCAGGGAGGAGTTATTAGGGGTGTACAAGATTATGGCAAGCTGAGACAAGGAAAATTTTTTCTCTTTTACGAATGGTACAAGGACTAGGGACACAGATTGAAGGATTTGGACAAGAGATTCAGTTGAAATATGAGGAAGTACTTTTTTATGCAGCGGGAATTACCTGGAACTTGCTACCCACAAGGATGGTGGAAGTGGAGATGATCAATGATTTCAAAAGGAAATTGGATGGCCACTTGAAGGAAATAAATTTGCAGGGCTATGGGGATCGAGCAGGAGAATGTGACTGACTGGATAACTCCGTGGACAGCCAGCATCGACTTAATGGGTCGGAGTCTCCTTCTGTGCCATAAATGACTCTTACTCTATGTCCTGGGGCTGAGATGATAGGCCTCCAACAACCACAACTATCTTCCTTTATGCCATGTTTGATTCCAACAAGTGGAGTGTTTTCCCCTGATCTCCATTGCTACAATTTTGCTGAGACCCTTGATGCCAAACTTGGTCTGATGCTGCCTTTCCATGATTGGACCAAAGCTGTAATTTTATCCAAGCAGAGTTTCCCAGGCAGAACCAAACTGAGCATCAGTGAGCGGGTTATTGCTGAATAAGTGCAGCTTGATGGTACTGTCAATTACTTTGCAGATGATCAAGAATAGATGATGGGCGGTAAATGGCCAGATTGGATTTGTCCTGCTTTTTGTGGACAGGTTCTACTTGGGCAACTTTCCATATTTTTGGGTAGATGTCAGGATTGTACTGGAACAGCTCGGCCAGGGGTAGAGCTAGTTCTTGAGCACAGCTCTTCAATAATACAGCCAGGATGTTTTCAGGGCCCATAGTCTTTTCTGTATCCAGTGCCTTCAGCCTTTTTTGATATCATGTGCAGTGAATTGATTTGGCTGAAGACTGGCATCTGTGATGCTGGGAACCTCAAGTGGAGGCTGAGATAGGTTCATAGAGAGTCATAGAGTTATACAGCACAGAAACAGGCCCTTCAGCCCATCGTGTCTGTGTCAGCTATCAAACAACTAACTTTTCTAATCCCATAACCTTGTATGACGTTTCAAGTGCTCATCTAAATACTTCTTAAATGTTGTGAGGGTTCCTGCCTCCACCACCCCTTCAGGCACTGCGTTCCAGATTCCAACCACCCTCTGGGTGAATTTTTTTTTCCTCAAATCCGCTCTAAACCTCCTTCCCATTACCTTAAATCTATGCCCCCTGGTTATTGATCCCTCCGCGAAGGGAAAAAGTCTCTTCCTATCTAACCTATTAATGTCCCTCATAATTTTGTATACCAGAGCCCCTGCTATCACCTCCCTTGCCTCACACAACAGCCTGGGATACATCTCATCTGTGCCTGGGGATTTATCCACTTTTAAGTCCGCCAAAACATCGAATACTTCCTCCCTTTCGATGTTCATATGTTCAAGTATATCGCAATCCCCCTCCCTGATCTCTAAACCTACATCGTCGTTCTCCACAGTGAAAACAGATGAAAAGGAATCATTTAAAACCTCACCTCTCTCCTCCAGCTCCACACACAGATTGCCACTTTGGTCCCGAATGGGCCCTACTCTTTCCTTGGCTATCCTATTGCCCTTAATATAAAACATCTTAGGATTTTCCTTTATATCGACCGCCAATGTTTTTTCATGTTCCATTTGTCACTGCTCCGCCCATCTTACCAGCCCATCTATATTGTCCTGTAATCTCCTCACCATTTCGACACCACCAATTTTCGTGACATCTGAGAACTTACTAATCATACCTTCTATATTCACGTCTAAATCATTAATGTACACTACAAACAGCAAGGGTCAAACAGCAAGAGATGTTTCATCCACTCAGTATTTCTGGCTGAAGATTATTGCTCATGTTTCATCCTTATCTTTTGCACTGATGTGCTGGGCTCCCCACTCATTGAGGAGCCGCCTCCTTTGGTTACTTGTTTAATTGTCCACCTTCATTCACAAATGCATGTGGCAGGACTGAAAAGCTTTGATCTGAACAGTTGGTTGCAGGATCTTTTAGCTCTGTCTGCAGCACAGTTCACATTAGAGACCTGTTTTAGGTCGGGACAAAGAACCCGACCGAACCACAGCGGGCCTGAGCCCAACCCGGGCCGAGTCCCTGTGATTTTGCCCCGAGTCCGACCCGACCATCCGTTTACTTACCTTCCTGACATTGAAACTGCAAGAAGCTGCAGCTCATGCGTGAGATGTCATAGTGACGTCACTCGCTCACTGCGCAGACTCAGTTTCGTCCCGGACTCCCAGCTCAGATGAGCTTTTTTTTATTTTTAATACTTAACAACAGAGCACTTACCGTGTGTGTCCGGCCCGACCCAGCCCGACTCGATCTGGGCTCGGCCCAACCCGGCCTGAGCCTGAAAGCCGGAACCGGAAAGTGGGCCCGACCCAACCCAAACCCGACACATGTCATCGGGTCCCGTTGGGTTCGGGTGGGGTAGCGGGCCTCTAGATCACAGTACTTCCAAGTTTTGTCATCTGCACATTTTGACATTGTGCCCTGAACAATTCATGAAAATATATCAAGAAAAGCAGTGGTCTGAGTACCTGTCCCTGGGGAACAGCACTGTTTTAGAATTAGAATTAGAACATTACAGCGCAGTACAGGCCCTTCGGCCCTCGATGTTGCGCCGACCTGTGAAACCATCTGACCTACACTATTCCATTTTCATCCATATGTCTATCCAATGACGACTTAAATGCCCTTAAAGTTGGCGAGTCTACTACTGTTGCAGGCAGGGCGTTCCACGCCCCTACTACTCTCTGAGTAAAGAAACTACCTCTGACATCTGTCCTATATCTATCACCCCTCAACTTAAAGCTATGTCCCCTCGTGTTTGCCATCACCATCCGAGGAAAAAGGCTCTCACTATCCACCCTATCTAACCCTCTGATTATCTTATATGTCTCCATTAAGTCACCTCTCCTCCTCCTTCTCTCTAACGAAAACAACCTCAAGTCCCTCAGCCTTTCCTCGTAAGACCTTCCCTCCATACCAGACAACATCCTAGTAAATCTCCTCTCCAATTTCTGATCCAAAGCTCTAAATCACCTTCAACCCCATACTTCCGTATTTTCTGCAATAGCCTACCGTGGGGAACCTTATCAAACGCCTTACTGAAATCCGTATACACCACATCCACTGCTTTACCCTCATCCACCTGTTTGGTCACCTTCTCGAAAAACTCAATAAGGTTTGTGAGGCACGACCTACCCTTCACAAAACCGTGCTGACTATCGCTAATGAACTTATTCTTTTCAAGATGATTAGATGTTTTCTTTCCTCCAATCAAATATCATCACCATCTCGGTTTTCTCTCACTTATCTAATTTTATCTACATGTCACCAGAGACCCTTCTAGTCCATGGGTTCAATGGTGCTGACAAGCCTGTAATGCGGCACTTTATCAAATGCCTTTTGGAAGTCTATCTACACCACATCAACCACATCACCCTCTTCAACCCTTTCTGTCACCTGGTTAAAAAACTCAGTCAAGTGAATTGAACACAATTTGTCTTTAACATGTCCGTTCTGACTTCCCTAAATTAGTGCACTCTTGTCCAAGTGACTGTAAATTTTGTCCTGGATTATCGTTTTAAAGGTTTCCCATCACTGAGGTTAAACTGACTGGCCTGAATCTGCTGGCTTTATCCTGACACCCTTTGTTGAACAGGGTGTAACAGTTACAAATCTCCAACCCTCTGGAACCACTCCAGTATCTAAGAAGGATTGGAAGATTAAAGCCAGTACCTCCGCAATTTCCATCCTTACTTCCCTAAACAACTATCTGGACCTGGTGATACATCAATCTTAAGTCCGGTCAACCCCTCCAGTACCTCCTATTTATCCATTTTTAGCCCATCCAGCATCTTAACCAGCTCCTCTTTTACTGTGAGTTTGACAGCATCTAATTCCTTTGTAAAGACTGATGCAAATTTCTCGTTGTGTACCTCAGCCGTGTCCAAATCCTTGATTCCTTTTTGGTTCCTAATTGCAACCCCCTGCTAGCAGCGCCCCCCCCCCCCCACTCCCCACGCCCTACCCCACCTCTTCACACAGGCAGGCAGACAGGATTGCACCACTGCACACACACAGACAGGCACACAGACAGGCACACAGATAGAACTGCCCCCACAGACAGACAGACAGGCAGGCGACACTGCAGGAAGGCAGGCAGACATAGAGCCAGGTGGGTCGACAGACTGGCAGGCAGACAAACAGACAGGTAGGTGCCCCTGCAGACAGACAGACAGAGAGGCAGATGGTCCTGCAGACAGGCAGACAAATAAACAGATATTGGATAATTGTATATTGCATCCTATGGAGTTGGTGAATTTGGATTTTCAGAAGACTTTTGATAAGGTTGCACACAGGAGGTTAGTAAATAAAATTAGAGCACATCGAAATTGGGGTTAATATACTGGCATGGACTGAGAATTAGTTAATGGACAAAAAACAGAATGGGAATAAATGGGTCATTCTCAGGGTGGCAGGTTGTTCCTCGTGGGATACCACAAGTATCAGTGCTTGGGCCCCAGCTGTTCACAATCCATATACATGATTTGGTTATGTGGACCTAATGTAATATTTCCAAATTTGCTGCTGACACAAAACTAGGTGGGAATGTATGTTGTGAGGAGGATGCAACGAGGCTGCAAGGGAATTTGGACAGGCTAAGTGAATGGGCAAGAATGTGGCAGATGGAATATTTCTCTCAATTAACCAATTCTCAATCCATGCCAGTATATTACCCCCAATTCCCATGTGCTCTAATTTTATTTGCCAACCTCCTGTGTGGGACCTTATCAAAAGCCTTCTGAAAATCCAAATACACCACACCCACTGGTTCTCCTTTACTGTCTTCTTAAGCAATCCCTCAGGAATGATGATAACTTTCTTCCACTCCAGGGTTGTGGGCCCGAAGGTGACTGAAAAGTCCAATTCTGGATCCACACACTCTGCCACATGTGAAGCAGGTGGTGTTTGGTGAGTCAAGTGAATGAGATGCTCAAATTTCCCAACGTTCCTTCCGCTGTTTGCACTTGGTCGCTGCCTGGGCATGTCGGGTTGTTCAAACAGGCTGGCAACTTCTCGGATGCTTCTTCTTGATTATGGGCGGTCTTGGGCAAGAGATTCCCATGAATCAGTGGAGATGTCACATTTTTTCAGAGAGGTTAGAAAGACATCCTTGTAGCATTTCCTCTACCCTCCTGGTAACCTCTTGCTGTGACGGAGCTCGGATTAGAAAGCTTGTTTTGGGAGTTCTTTGTGTCAGGTATGCAGACAACATGGCCCACCCAATGTAACTGACTAGCCATGACCAGTGTCTCAATACTGGGAATGTTGACCTGAGAGAGGACACTGACATTGCAGTGCCTGTCCTGCCACTGAATTTGTAGGATTTTGTGGAGGCATTGCTGGTAATATCTCTCCAGGTCTTTGGGATGTGTGCTGTACAGTGTCCATGTTTCCAATGTTTACAGGAGGGCAGGTAACACTGCAACCCTGCAGACCATGAGCTTGGTGTCAGGTTTGAAGACTTTGTCGTCAAACACTCTTTTCCTCAGATGACCAAAGGCTGCGCTGGCGCACTGGAGGCGATGCTGAGTTTCATCATCGATGTCTGCCATTGCTGAGAGGAGATTCCCAAGGTATGAGAAGTGATCCACATTATCCAGTGATTCGCCATGTATCTTGATAGTCGGGGGTGGTGTTGCACTGTGGGAGCAGGCTGGTAGAGGACCTTTGTCTTCCGGATGTTTAGCTTAAGGCCCATTCTTTCATTTGCCTGTGTGAATGCATCGACAAGGGTTTGAAGTTCGGCCTCTGAGTGTGCACATACGCAAGTGTCATCAGCATACTGCAACTCCTTTATCTGTTCTCCAAGCGACATCCTTCAAAAACTCCAACAGGTTTATCAAACATGATTTCCCTTTTTAGAAATCCATGTTGACTCTGCCCAAATACATCCCAAACATATAGGGGAGGCAGTGGCGTAATGTTATTGTCACTGGACAAATAACCCAGAGACCCATTGCTTTGGGGACATGGGTTCAAATTCCACCACAGCAGAAGGTAGAATTTGAATTCAATTAATAAAAATCTATAATTAAAAGCTAGAAATGTGGTTGACTTTTAAATGCCGTCTGAAATGGCCGAGCAAGTCACTCAGTTGTATCAAACCGCTACAAAGTCAATAAGGAATGAAACCAGACTGGACCATCCAGCATCGACCTTGGCACCGGAAATGACAACAGCAAACCCACCCCTTTCGACCCTGCCAAGTCCGCTGAACTAACATCTGAGGGCTTGTGCCAAATTTGGTAGAGCTGTCCCACAGACACAAGTCAAGCAGCAGCCTGTCATAGTCATACTCACGGAATCATAGGTCCCAGACACCACCATCACCATCCCCGAGTATGTCCTGTCCCAGCAAAGGTGGCAGCACAGTGGTACACAGTTGGGAGGGAGTTGCCCTGGGAGTCCTCAACATCGACTCCGGACCCCAGGAAGTCTAGTCAAGCACAGGCAAGGAAACCACCTGCTGATTCTCATCTAGCGCCCCCGATACACCCTCAGATGCTGAATCAGTACTACTCCACTTGAAGGAAGCACTGAGGGTAGCAAGGGCCACATCGTCCACATGCCTGATAGAAGATTCCCAAAACAAGCTTTTTAGTCCGAGCTCCATCATGGCAAGAGGCTACTCTCAATTATCAGTAAAGTGATGGAAGGTGTTGTTGACAGTGCTATCAAACGGCACTTACTTAGCAATATCCTGCTCAGTTTGGATTCTGCCAGGGCCACTCAACTCCTGATCTCATTACAGCCTTGGTTCAAACATGGACAAAAGACGTGAGGTGAGAGTGACTACCCTTGACATCAAGGCAGCATTTGACTGAGTGCAGCATCAAGGAGCCTGAGCAAAACTGGAGAAAATGGCAATTAGGGGGGAAATCAGTGGTTGTTGGAAGTCAATCATCATCAACCCCAGGACATCAATGCAAGAGTTCCTCAGGCTAGTTTCCAAGGCCCAACCATCTTCAGCTGCTTCATCAATGACCTTACCTTCATCATTAGGTCAAAAGTGGGGATGTTTGCTGAGGGTTGCAAAACGTTAAGCACATTCGTGGCTCCTCAGATACTGAAGCAGTCCATGTCGAAATGCAGCAAGACCTGGACAATATCCAGGCTTGGGCTGATAAGTGGCAAGTAACATTCGCACCACACAAATGCCAGGCAATGACGATCTCAAATAAAACGGAATCTAACCATCTCCCCTTGACATTCAATGGCATTACAATCACTGAATTCCTCACTATCAGCATCCTGGGATTACCATTGACCAGAAACTGAACTGGAGTAGCAATATAAATACCATGGCTACAAGAGCAGGTCAGACGCTCGAAATCTTGTGGCAAGTAACTCACCTCCTGACTCTCCAAAGCCAATCTACCACTGACAAGGCACATGTCAGAAGTGTAATGGATGACTCTCCACTTGCCTGGATGGGTGCAGCTCCAACAACATGCAAGAAGCTCGACACCTTCCAGGATAAAGCAGCCTGCTTGATTGGCACACCATTCACAAACATTCACTCCCTCCATCACTGATGCACAGTGGCAGCAGTGTGTAATATTTACAAGATGCACTGCAGTAATGCACGACAGCTCCTTCAACAGCACCTTCCAAACCTGCGACCTCTACCACCTAGAAGAACAAGGGCAGCAGATGCATGGCAACACCACCACCTGCAAGGTCCCCTCCAACCACACACCATCCTAACTTGGAACTATATCGCCGTTCCTTCACTATCGCTGGGTCAAAATCCTGGAATTCCCTTCCTAACAGCACTTTTGGTGTACTTACACCCCAATGATTGTGGCAGTTCAAGAAGGCAGCTCACCATCACATTCTCAAGGGCAATTAGGGATGGGTAATAAATGCTGGCCGAGCCAGTGACACCCGTATCCCATGAAAGAATGAAAAAAAATCATTATTTTCCAAGTGTCCAATTATTTCATTCTTTACAATAGATTCTAACCTTTTCCCTGCTACTGACATCAAACTAATAGATTTGCAGATCTATGTTTATACTCTTGCTCCCTTTGTAATTAGTGGGGTTACATTTACTACTTTCCAGTCTGCAGGAACCCAACCAAAATCTATAGAATTTTGAAGAATAACCACCAATGCATCCATTATCTCTATAGCCACCTCCTTCAACACTCTGGGATGTCGCCCATCTGGTCCAGGGGATTTATCAACTCTCAATCCAGTTAATTTTTCGAGTGCTACCTCTTTATTGATACTAATTTCTAGCAGTTCCACAATGCAATTGTTTAGTCTCTCCGCCATTTCCTCATTCTCCACCACAAACTCTCCTGTCTCCGTCTACAATGCACCCACAGTCGGCATTTCTTATCCTTTTCTTTTCACATACCTCAAGAAGCTTTTACAATCCTCCTTTATGTTTTGAGCTAGCTTGCATTCATAATCTCTTTTCCCTTTATCAGTTTCTTGGTCCTCCTTTGTTTGATTCTAAATTGCTCCCAATCCTCGGGCTTACTACTTTTTCTGGTGACCTTATAAGCCACTTCCTTTGACCTAAAGCAATCATTAACTTCTTTTGTTTGCCACGGTTGATGCACCTTTCCTGTTGGGTTTTTGTGCCTTATGTTATGAACAGATAGTTAATCTTTTTTTTCTGAACAAATTTCTCTGTTGTTCCAACCACCTGTCCTTAAACAGATTTGTGATTGAATTTTTCCTTCCCTTAAACCCTGACTAGTAAAGGATAGTCACAACACCACAGTTGTAAGTTTTAAATCAAAGAAGTAGGGTTTATTAACACACACTCTTAAACTCTGGAAGGGGCTTTACATCGCAACACATGCTCACAAAAATACAAAGAAATGTTAAAGGCATAAAAGAGGCAAGAACATTTACTAAATAGATAATTGACTTAACTGTACACGAACATGAATTTCAGTTGAAACTGGAGTCCATTTTCAATTGTCAAAAAGTCCAAAAAAACTGGAGATCACTAACTGGAAATGCCAAGTGGGGGAGGAGCTGTTGAAAATATCTCTTCTCTTACTCTTTTTCCTTCTTGCGCTCTCGAAGGTAAATGGAGGTTGTCATGCAGGCCCTCACCTGTCAAGAGTGAGGCACATTGATTTCACCACATGGACATAAAACTTCAAATTGTTGCTGGGAAAAAAAGAGGGTCTATTACAAGGAATTGCCAGGCCCCAAGCTGGAAAGATATTTTTGCAGACTAACAGCCAATGTTGGAAAAAAGGAACCAGTCACTGCTTCCAACACACAGAACAGGCGTGGTTTGACTAGTTTATTCACGTGATTAACTGGCTGTTGCAGAGTTTTAAACTGAGAGTTTTAAATTCGAGAAACAGTGTTTGAAAAAAGAGAGTTGTTTGCTCCTGGACTGAAAAGAACTTGTGGCTGGCTCACCACAGCCTCTCCTGTCCGCTCACATCTCTTTCTCACAGAACTCCAAAAAACAACTGAAGACACATGAACGCCAAGAGAGAAAATTCTCCGACAGTGAACAAGGTTTCTGAAGAATACTGGGCCACAACAAATAGCAAGATCAACCTACAAAAGGACTTTACAGTGAGCTCGAAGAACTCTCACAACTCTTCAGATATTGCCTCAAACTTTTTCACTTCATTTTTCTTCTGCTCTTTTCTGTCTCTATTTGCATGTGCGTAATGCGTATGCATCCTAACGAGGGGTGTGGAGTGTATATGTAGGCATTCACTGAATTAGAGTTCATGTTTAATAAATTTCACTTTTATTCTTTAAACCTAAGAAAGCCTGTTTCAGCTCATTTCTTTTTTTAAATTCATTCATGGGACAGCATTTATTGCCCATCCCTAATTGCCCTTGAGAAGGTGGTGGTGAGCTGCCTTTTTGAATTGCTGCAGTCCATTTGGGGTAGGTATACCCACAGTGCTGTTAGGAAGGGAGTTCCAGGATTTTGACCCAGTGACAGTGAAGGAACGGCGACATAGTTCCAAGTCAGGATGGTGTGTGACTTGGAGGGGAACTTGCAGGTGGTGGTGTTCCCATGCATTTGCTGCCCTTGTCCTTCTAGTTGGTAGAGGTCACAGGTTTGGAAGGTGCTGTCTAAGAAGCCTTGGTGCATTTCTGCAGTGCATCTTGTAGATGGTACACACTGCTGCCTCTGTGCGTTGGTGGTGGAGGGAGTGAATGTTTGTAGATGGTGTGCTAATCAAGCGGGCTGCTTTGTCCTGGATGGTGTTGAGCTTCTTGAGTTGTTGGA
The DNA here is from genome assembly GCF_036365525.1 of Heterodontus francisci. NCBI lineage: Eukaryota > Metazoa > Chordata > Chondrichthyes > Heterodontiformes > Heterodontidae > Heterodontus > Heterodontus francisci. Next base: position 23,655,420 of record NC_090410.1, on the reverse strand, counting down.
GCTGCACCCATCCAGGCAAGTGGAGTGGATTCCATCACACTCCTGACTTGTGCCTTGTAGATGGTGGACAGGCTTTGGGGAGTCAGGAGGTGAGTTACTCGCCGCAGGATTCCTCGCCCCTGACCAGCTCTTGTAGCCCCAGTATTTATATGGCTACTGCAGTTCAGTTTCTGGTCAATGGCAGCCCCTTGGATGTTGATAGTGGGGATTCAATGATGGTAATGCTGTTGAATGTCAAGGGGAGATGGTTAGATTCGCTCTTGTTGGAGATGGTCATTGCCTGGCACTTGTGTGCGCGAATGTTACTTGCCACTTATCAGTCCAAGCCTGGATATTGTCCAGGTCTTGCTGCATTTCTACACGACTGCTTCAGTATCTGAGGAGTCACGAATGGTGCTGAGCATTGTGCAATCATCAGCGAACATCCCCACTTCTGACCTTATGATTGAAGGAAGGTCATTGATGAAGCAGCTGAAGATGGTTGGGCCCAGGACACTACCCTGAGGAACTCCTGCAGTGATGTCCTGGAGCTCAGCTGATTGACCTCCAACAACCACAACCATCTTCCTTTGCACTAGGTATGACCCCAGCCAGCGGAGCATTTTCCTCCTGATTCCCATTGACCTCAGTTTTGTTCGGGTTCCTTGATGCCATACTCGGTCAAATGCTGCCTTGATGTCAAGGGCAGTCACTCTCACCGCACCTCTTGAGTTCAGCTCTTTTGACCATGTTTGAACCAAGGCTGTACTGAGGTCAGGAGCTGAGTGGCCCTGGCAGAACTCAAAATGTGCGTCACTGAGCAGGTCATTGCTAAGCAAGTGCCGCTTGATGGCACTGTTGATGACACTTTCCATCACTTTACTGATGATTGAGAGTAGGCTGATGGGGCGGTAATTTGACGGGGTCGGACTTGCCTTATAATTGAAAAGCCGTGAACAAGGATTCACCAAGGGAGAGCTAAAACATAGTGTGTTTAAAATAAAACCTTGTTACAGTAAGACCAGGTGAAGGCTGAGAGGGACCCCGAGACACCTTTCTCACCTGGTCATAACAGAAATTTGGAGGCTTGTCTGGGATTGACCCACAGATAAACAAGAGAAATCGGAAGTGGGAAGCCAAATTTAGCACAGGTTTTCTTGTGGTTGTGTCTGATTGAATACTAACATGTCTGCAACTGAAGCTAATAGCTCTCCAAGCCAGAATGAAATAACGTGGGGTAAGTAAAAACACTGTCTATGGAAGAGATGAGGAAAATAGCTGAGCAGTGTGGGATCACTGTACATGGCAAAGCTAGGAAGTCTGAACTCCTAAGGCTAGTGGCCAACTATTTTTTCCTTGAATCTGAAGAAGCAGAAGCAGTGTTAGAAGCAAACCTAGACAGGATACTGCTAGCAAAGTTATATTTGGAACAAAAGAAACTTGAATTGGAGGAAAAAGAGAGAAAGAGAGGCAGGAGAGGCGGAAAGAGAGAACTTTCCAGAAGGAACATGAAAAGAAAGAGAGACAGGATACAGAATGAGAGAAAGAGGAGAGAGACAAAGAAAGACAGGAGAAGGAACATGAGAGACAAGAGAGAGAGAGAAAGAATATTCCAGAAAGAATGAGAAGAAAAAGTTGAAGTGGCTTGAGTTAACTAGTGAAAGCATGGCCAATATGGAGGAGCATAATTCAGGGCTGGGAACAAAATTGCGAAAACTCACTCAAATCAATTCAAAAATTCAATGAGGAAGATGTGGAGTCATTTTTTGTGTCTTTTGAGAAACTGGCAAGGCACCTAAAATGGCCAGCTGAGACCTTATTTTACACAAAGCTAGCTAACTGGAAAAGCCCATGAGGTTAATTCCTTGCTGCCAAATGAGAGTTCATTAAATTACGAAGTGACCAAAAATGCTATCCTCGGGTCATATGAATTAGGATCCGAAGCTTATTGCCAAAGGTTCAGAACCCTCAAAAAGCAAGCTAATCAACCTGGAGTTTGAAAGAAGTAAGCAGCTGGCTTTTGACCAGTGGCTGAGGGCTCTTAAAGTACAGATCAGCTATGAGAATCTCAGGGAAGTAGTTCTGTTAGAGGAATTTAAAAACTCTCTCCCACTCTTTGTGGGCGGCACAGAGCGCGCAGTGGTTAGCTCCGCAGCCTCACAGCTCCAGCGACCCGGATTCAATTCAGGGTACTGCCTGTGTGGAGTTTGCAAGTTCTCCCTGTGTCTGCGTGGGTTTCCTCCGGGTGCTCCGGTTTCCTCCTACAGCCAAAAGACTTGCAGGTTGGTCGGTAAATTGGCCATTATAAATTGCCCCTAGTATAGGGAGGTGGGAGGGAAATATAGGGATAGGTGGGGAATATAGGTAGGAGTATGGGATTAGTGTAGGATTAGTATAAATGGGTGGTTGATGGTCAGCACAGAGTCGGTGGGCCAAAGGGCCTGTTTCAGTGCTGTATCTCTAAAACTAAAACTAAAAACTAAAGACTCATGTGGAGCAGCAGTGTGGTCAGAGCAGGCGTTCTGGCCAGTGAGTTTGCTTTAGTTTATGAGTCGATTTCCCAGGGGAGAATCTTTCCCGATCACCCCACAAATCTGAAAAGGACAAAAGGTGGGAAGGTGATCTCCACCCAGGCAATCCTAGGAGAGAAAGGAAATCAGGAGACACAGGGACCCTCCTCCAGCCAAAAAGGAAGGTGCTGTGAGCAAGAGTGAGACCCGGAGACCTGTATGCTTCCATTGTAATAAAGTGGGGCATTTAAAAGCTAAATGCTGGAAACTAAAGGGAAATGCAGTTAATCAGGGCACACCCACTCAGTGAAGACATGGACCTGATGGAAAGCACAGTAGAGCAAGCTGTGACCTCAACTGCAGGAAGAGTGCAACCCAGGAAGCTTCCTACGGCCAGTGCAGGAAAAGCTAATAGGATTCCTGAAGGGTATCAGGGTTTTGTGTTTGAAGGGAATGTAACCCCATATCGCTCAAATGAGACCAGCAAGCCCACAGTAATTCTCAGTGACATAGCGGCAGCTAGAGCCCTTTTACTGGGAAAAGGCCTGACCTTTCCCCCAGAGAGTGCAGTGAATACCAAAATGGTGGTGAATTGTAGTGGAGGGCAGTGTTTCCGTAGGGATTGTCCCTCGATTAAGTTGAAATGAGAGTCCATTTTTAATTGTCAAAAAGTCCAAAAAAACTGGAGATCACTGACTGGAAATGCCGAGTGGGGGAGGAGCTGTTGAAAATACCTCTTCTCTTACTCTTTCTTCTTCTTGCACTCTCGAAGGTAAATGGAGGTTGTAATGCAGGCCTCCACCTGCCAAGAATGAGGCACATTAATTTCGCCACATGGACATTAAACTTCAAACTGTTGCTGGGAAGAAAAGAGGGTCTATTACAAGGAATTGCCAGGCCCCAAGCCGTAAAGTAATTTTTGCATACTGACAGCCAGTGTTGGAACAAAGGAACCAGTCCCTGCCCCTAATACACAGAACAGACGTGGTCAGACCAGGTTAGTCACATGACTAACTGGCTGTTGCAGTGTTTTGAACTGAGTGTTTTAAATTCGAGAAACATTGTTTGAACAAATAAAGCTGTTTGCTCCTGGACTGAAGAGACCTCATGGCTGACTCGCCACAGCCTCTCCTGTCTGCTCGCATCACTTTCTCACGGAACACTAAAAACCAGCTGAAGACACATGAACGCCAAGAGAGAAAAGTCTCCTACAGTGAACAAGGTTTGATAAGAATACTGGGCCCCAACAAAAAGGAAGATCAACCTCCAAATGGACTATACGGTGAGCTTGAAGAACTGTAACAAGCTCTTCATACAATGCCTTAAAACTTTCCACTTTATTTTTTGTCTGATCTTTTCTGTGTCGATTTGCACGTGCGTATTGTGTATGCTTGCTAATGTGGGGCGCGGTGTGTACCCTTAGGCATTAACTGAAATTAGAGTTTTTAGTTTAAGTTTAATAAATATCACTGTTCTTCTTTAAAACAAAGAAATCCTGTTTGTGCTCATTTCTATGCCTTATAATTGGAAAGCGGTGAACAAGGATTCACCAAGGGGGAGCTCAAAACGCGGTGTATTTTAAAATCAAACCATGTTACAGGAAGATCAGGTAAAGGCTGTGAGGGACCTCTCGACACCTTTCTCACCTGCTTTTAACAAGGTCTTTAATTGCTGAAGTCAACATTTTTTGATGGAGTGAAAGCTGGAAGAAAACAAGTTTTCTTGCTGTTTTTGCAGACTGTGTCTTTTTAATATTCTTTGTTCTTAAAGAAAGGCCTCAGAGAGAAAATATGCAGCTTGAAGGGCAGCTGTGGTTTGCACGAGATGTTCCCTCCACTGCTACAGTTTCAAATTCAAGCAGGCTGAAAAGGGTGGCTTCTGGGTTCTGTGACTGGACCCTTTCAAGTAGCTGTCCCACCTGCTCTCGCTCCTCCATTTTAACAAGTGGAACATGGAAGTAAAAACTTAGACGTGCTGTATAAAATGGCAGTTGACATTAATAGCCAGGTGCACAAAGCACAATTTATAGTTAGTTCTCTTTGGTTCATGACAATTTACAGTTGGTTCTCATCTATTCATGACACTTGGATGAATGTATATTTGTTGGAAACCGTGTAATACTTCTTTGAATATTAGCCATTGCCTGTCTACCATCAAATATTTTAATGTATTTTCCCAATCCATCACAGCCAACTTGCCCCTCAAACCTTAGTTTCCTTTGTTCAGTTTTATGATCCTAGTTTCAGAATGAACTGTATCTCTTTCAAACTTAATGTAAAATTCTATCATATTGTGGTCACTATTTCCTGATGACTCCTTTACAGCAAGGTTATTAATTAGCCCTTTCTCATTGCATAATACTAAATCTAAAATAGCTTGATCCCTCATTTGTTCTTCAACATACTGCTCCAGAAACCCCTCTTGTACACATTCAGGAATTCATACTCCACTGCATTAGAGCTAATTAGGTGGAACCAATCTATATAATTGAAGTCACCCATTATTACTGTACTGCCCATGTTATATGCTGCTCTCATTTCCTGATGTATACCATGCCCATCATTACCACTAGAGTTTGGTGACCTATATAAATTTAAACCAATGTTTGCTGCCCCTTGCTGTTTCTTCGCTCGCCCAAACTGATACTACATCTTGCTCCTTCGATCAAAGATCCTCTCACTAATGTACTGATCTCCTCCTTTATTAACAGTGTTACCCCACCTCCTTTTCCCCTCCGCCTATCGTTCCTAAATGACAAATATCCCTGAACGTTCAGTTCCCAGTCCTGGTCACCCTGTCACCAAGTCTCTGCCTTGGCAATTAAATCATACACATTTACCACTGTTTGTGCCTTCAAATCATCTACCTTGTTGTGAAAGAGGATTGGTAATTAACAGGAAACCGAGAGTTGAGATAAATGTGGCATTTTCAGGTTGGCAAACAGTAACTAGTGCAGTGCCACAGGGATCAGTGCTGGGGCCTTAACTATTTACGATCTACATTAATGGCTTGGACAAAATGACTGAATGTATTGTAACCAAATTTGCAGATGATACAAAGATATTAGGAAAATAAGTTGTGAGCAGGACATAAGGTGTCTGCAAAGAGATATCGATATGTGAAGTGCGTGGTCGAAATCTGGCAGCTGGAGTATAATGTGGGAAATCGTGAGGTTGTCCACTTTGGCAGGAAGAATAGAAAAGCAAAATATTATTGAAAGTAAGAGAGACTGCAGAATGCTGCAGTGCAGAGGGAAATGGGGGTCCTTGTACATGAATCACAAGAACATAACATGCAGGTGCAGCAAGTAATGAGGAAGGCAAATGGTATGTTGGATTTATTGCAAGGGGGACAGAGTATAAAAGTATGAAACTCTTACTACAACTGTACAGGGCATTGATGAGACAGCAGGTAGAGTACTGCATACAGTATTGGTCTCCTTATATAAGGAGGGATATACTTGCATTGGAGGCAGTTCAGAGAAGGTTCACCTCATTGATTTCTGGGATGAAGGGCTTGTCTTATGAGGAAAGGTTGAGCAGTTTGAGCATATACTCATTGGAGTTTAGACAACTGAGAGGTGATCTTATTGAAACATACAAGATTCTGAGGAGGCTTGTGAGGTTAGATGCTGAAAGGAAGTTTCCCCTCGTGGGGAAATCTAGAACTGGGAGGCACAATTTAAAAATAAGGGGTCTCCCCAATAAGACAGAGATGTGGAGGAATTTGGTTTGTCAGAGGGTCACTAATCTTTGGAATTCTCTTCCCAAGAGAGCAGTGGATGCTGGGTCATTGAATGTTCCAGGCTGAGTTGGACAGATCTTTGATCTCCAAGGGAGTCAGGAGTTATGGGGGGGGCAGCAGAAAAGTGGAGTGAATGTGACCATCAGATCTTGTTAAATGTCGGAGCAGGTTTTAGGGGCCGAATGGCCTCCTCCTGCTCCCATCTCTTATGTTCTTATAAAGTGGGACACAGGGAGGGAGGCGCCAAAGAAGCGCTGGCAAGTGGGGTGAAGCATCACCTCATCCTGACAGATTCATGTCAGCCACTGACCACCTTCTTTCACAGCTCACCCCCATTAACTCCCCCGAGAGCTGGTGGGAGGATGAGCTATACAGGATACCCCAGTAGGGGGCGAGGTGATGCCATGAGCAGAACTGTCATGTCGATCTCTCTGTGAAGTATGACTAACTCCCTCTTTCCACTTACAGGACAAGAGGGCCCATAATAGGAGAGACACATCACTGACTGGCGGAGGCATCCCAGACATCAGACCTCTCTCCAAGGCTGAGGATGAGGCACTTGAACTAATGGGTCCCAGGGCAGCCACTCAATAACAGATGGTTAGACTGGAGTCTCCTCACTAAAGAGTGAGGATTGTCTTCCATCAACATACAGATCATTTCGAGAGACCCCATCACACATGGTTGCTATGACATGATCTGCTCATGCTGAACCGCACATGTTTTGCAGGTCGGTGTTCACCGGAGATTCTACTAGGAGGAGGACATCATTCCACTTCATTGGAGGATCCACAGTCACAGGATGCACTGTCCAATGAATCTCCGGCACCTTCCACCAGTGCAGATAATTTCACCTCAGTGGGTTTCTACTCGATTTTAGAATCAGGGTCACAATCTGGTGCCTGAGCAGCTGGCTGAGGCTGGGACAGTCGTGGTCTCTGACAGTCGGAGTATTGTGGGTTAGAGGCCTGCTACCCGACCAGAACCTGACGGGACCCGACGACATGTGTCGGGTTCGGGTCGGGTCGGGTCGGGCCCATCTTCAGACTCCGGCTTTTGGGCTCGGGCCGGGTCGGGTCGGGCCGAGTCCAAGTTGAGTCGGGTCGGGTCGGGTCGGGCCGGACACGCAGGGTCAGTGCTGTGCTGGTAAGTATTAAAAATAAAAAACTTATCTGAGCTGGGAATCTGGGACGAAACTGAGTCTGCGCAGTGAGTGAGTGACGTCACAAAGACGTCATCACGCATGCGCAGCAGCTTCGTGAAGGATCCGAGTCGGGAGGTAAGTAAACTGATGGATGGGTCGGGCTCGGGTCGGGTCGAGTCGGGGCGGGTTCAGGTCGGGTCGGGATTGGGGGAAAAGCGGAGGGACTCGGGCCGGGTCGGGCTTAGGACCGTGGTGGTTCGGTCGGGTTTGGGTCGGGTTCCTTTTCCTGATCTAAAGTAGGTGGGTGGTCAAGGCTAAGCTGAGCCCCAGGCTCATGACGGGCCTCTGGTGTTGACAGCACAGGGCATGCTGGAATTTGAGAGAGAGTTGAGGTAAGGCAACATCTGGCAGAGATGCCAAAGACAATCCACAGCCATGAGTGGATGATGGTGAAGTCAATCCATGCCTTGAGCTGCCATGTCTCAGGTATGGAAGTGTATGGATTCCTCCATTGAAAGGTTAGCAACTCTTATGGAGAGTCAGATCCCACAGATGTGCCCAGAGCTGCACACAATCACCTTGGCCATGAGTTCACAACAGCAGTGGCAAGATGAGAGAAGGACAAGGCACCTGTCCTTTGTACTTCTCTGCGCAGGGAGGTTTCGGTGAACCGTGAAAGGGAGGAGGAGTGACTATCCTCCACAGCTGAGGCTCCCCTCAGGGTGCTCTGAGTGTGGGCAGTGGCTCCTCAGCCCCTCTGCCAGTGAGCCCAGCTCCAGCAACTGTGATGCCTGAGGAGAGACCTGCACCAGTGCAGGAAAGCCTCAGGCAGCCGGGGCCTTTCAGGCCTCAGGTAACCAGAGGACGGCTGCTAAAGTCATCACAGGCCAAGGGGCAGCCTGATCAGCAGCCTGTCTCCAGCCCAGCTGCTGGCAATGGGTTCACATTTTGTAGAAGCACTCGCAATGGTAAAAAGCAAAGCACCTCGACTCACATGGGGGTTCACGGGTGTTTGATATCTGACATGTGATGCTTCAGATAAAGTTCTTTTGTTCAAGTCATGAACATTCATTGTGTAAAAGTGATTATTCTATCATTCACTAATTTTGAGCTGCTGACTTCCCCCTTCCCCCTCAGTGAAATGCCAATGTAAGCACAGCCTCATTTAAATATGATCTCCCATGGGCACTAGTGTGTGTTTCAGCTGGGCACAAGGCACGGAACACCAATGGAAAGGAGGTGACAGACTCCATGCATTGAGGTCAGTCTTTATTGTTTTCTCTGTGAGTGACCATCATGGTGGCTGGAACTGGGTAAGTATGAGATTGTCTCTTGCCTCCTTGATGCATCGCTCAATGTTCCTGGCCTCCGGTGCATGGGTTCAACATCCAAAGCTGCCTGTTCATCACCCTCCTCGACGTCTTCTTCGTCAGTGGAGGAATGGCATTCACGTGGCCTCGTCATGCAAGGCCTCCCTCCTCAGCACTGCTAGAATGTGCAGAGCACAGCAGACCACCACGATACGCGAGACCATTACTGGGACATCCTGCAGGACTCCACCAGATCGATCCAGGCAAAGGAATCTCGTCTTCAGCAGCCCAAGGAGCTGCTCGGTGGTCACTCGGTTGGAGTGGTGGTAACTGTTGTACCTCTCCTCTGCTGCAGTGTGAGGTTTCCTCACAGGCGCTGAAAATCCATATCTTGAATGGGTCGCTCTTGTCCCCTAGAATCCATCCCTGAAGGTGAGCAGGGGCCTGAAAAGCTGTGGTACCTGTGACTGCTGAAATATGTCGGCATCGTGGGTGCTTTTCGGGAAGTGGGCACACACCTGAAAGATCTGTTTTCGGTGGTCACAGACCAGTTGAACGTTGATCGAATGGAAGCTTTTCCTGTTGAAGGAGGGGGCTAGCTGGTCAGTTGGAGCCTTAATGACCACATGTGTGCAGTCGATCACTAATGTACCTGAGGGAATCCAGCAATGTCTTTGAATCCAATAGATCTCTCTGCCTGACTGTCAGGGTGGTTCAGAAACCCGCACAGTCACTGACTCTCTTGAACAGGGCATTGGTCACCTCCTTGATGGATTGGTGGGATATTGCCTGGGAGATGTCCGCGGTGGAACCTTGGAGAATGATCCGGACGAGTAAAAGTTAAGTGCGGCGGTGATTTTCAATGCGAGATGCAAAGGCTTCCTACCAAATCCCAGTCATAACTCGTCCGACAACAGGGTGCATAAGATGGTGCCTGCCTCCCTGGAGAGTCGTAGTCTTCACTGACAATGCCACTTGGTCATTGGGAGGTTGCTGACTCGAGTCCAGTACACACTCTTGCGCAGGTTAGTCCTTCTTGGCATCGTCGGCTGCACCTGCTCTCTTCGTGGAGCTTCACAGGCTTCCTGGCCCTCCTTCCATCGGAGGCACTGCATCATAACACAGGGGTCCAAAAAGACAGAGTGTATGAGACCCAGACCAGGTGATAAGTAGACCTCCAGAGCGCTGTCCTTGCAGAGACACCCCAGCTTTGGCAGTTTTCCCTTTGCTACTTCTCCTGGCAGACTGCCTAATGGGCCTCAGTGCCCACCCTTGATGATAGTTGACCCTCTCACCCAGCAGTTTGAGCACCCTATACTGCCACCCAAAACCAAGCCCCCCTTGCAAGCCACCCAACACCCACCATCCCCTTGCTGAACATCCAATACCCAGCACCCTCTTGCAGATCACCTGACACCCTGCCAACCCATGCTCAACACCCGAGACTCTGCCCCACCATGCAGAGTGTACAGCACTGTAGGTTAGCAATGGGCTCCACTCCCCCTTCATCCCCTGTGCAGTGCTGATCATGGCTGCCTATCCATTGCGGATCTGAGTACCCGTCTCGGTGCCACCAGCATTCAATGGCCAGTGTCCTGAAGGCCAGTCAGGGCCATACATGGTCCATTTAATCCCAAGCCCCACATTGAATCATAAAAATTACAGGCAAATGCATTGAAACAACATGTTGTACATTCCTGTTGCATCTGGGCGGTGATGCTGCCTTGATACTTTCCCAACACTGACTAGATGCAGAACCGATGTCACAATGTCAGATTTCGGGGGAGACTTGTCCAATACTATTCTACCACCCCCCCCACTCCCCCACCACCACCTCCATGCCCGCTCCAAAAGGCTGCACTAAATTGTGCCCTGTATCCCAGTGTCACTGATCAGGAGCAGGAGCCAGGGTCACAATGGTCGACAAAAGAGGTGACAGATAACATAAAGCTAAAGGAAAGAACACACAAAAATTTAAAGAATAGAGTAGGTCGAGGAAACAGTCAGAAAGATGAAGAACAAGAAAAACAGGTCAAAAAAAAGATAAGTAAAAGCTGAAAAAAGCTGATGTGAAAGATAATGAAAATAAGGAAATTCCAGGCTTGTTGCATAATTGCCTTGTGTCAGTCTTCACAGCAGAGCAAGAGGATAATATAGCTTACATTCCACAATGAATCAAGGACTGGAACTCACTAAAATTAACAGAAACAAGAGAAGTATATTAGAAAACAATAATAGAATCATAGAGTTGTACAGCATAGAAACAGGCCCTTCGGCCCACCGCGTCCATGCCGACCATAATGCCTATCTATACTAATCCCACCTGCCTGCATTAATTCCATATCCCTCTGTGCCTTTCTCATTCAAGTACCTGTCCAGATGCCACTTAAATGTCGCTATTGTTCCTGCCTTCACCACCTCCTCAGCAGCTCATTCCAGATACCCATAATTCTTTGTGTCAAAAATTTACCCCTTTGATCCCCTTTAAACCTCCCCCCTCTCACCTTAAATCTATGCCCTCTAGTTTTAGTCACCTCTAACATGAGAAACAGTGTCTGGCTATCTACCCTATCTATGCCTCTCATAATTTTATATACCTCCATCATGTCCCCTCTCAGCCTCCTTCACTCCTGGGAAAACAGACCCAGCTGATCCAATCTATCTTTATAACTCAAGCCCTCCAAACCAGGCAACATCCTTGTGAATCTTTTCTGCACCCTCTCTAGCTTAATCACATCTTTCCTGCAGTGTGGAGGCCAGAACTGCACAAAGTACTCCAAATGCGGCCTAACCAACGTTATGTAACACTGAAACATGACATCCCAACTCTTGTACTCAGGGCCTCGGCCAATGAAGGCAAGCATGCCATACGCCTTCTTCACCACCCTGTCTACCTGTGTTGCCACTTTCAGGGAACTATGTACTTGCACCCCAAGGTCTCTCTGCTCAACAACACTCCCCAGCGCTCTGCCATTCACTGTATATGTCCTGCCCTGGTTTAACTTCCCAAAATGCATCACTTCACAATTGCCTGCGTTAAATTCCATTTGCCACTCCCTTGCCCACTTTCCCAGTCGATCGATATCCTGTTGTAACCTTAGTCAACCTTCTTCACTGTCCACTATACTACCAATTTTGGTGTCATCTGCAAACTTACTAATCATGCCCCTTACATTCACATCCAAGTCATTAATATATATGACAAATAACAGAGGGCCCAGCACCGGTCCCTGCGGCACACCACTGGTCACCGGCCTCCAATCTGGAAAACAACCCTCCACTACCACCCTCTGCCTCCTATCACCAAGCCAATTTTCTGTCCAATTTGCTAGCTCACCCTGGATCCCATGTGTTCGAACCTTCTGGACAAGCCTACCATGCGGGACCTTGTCAAAGATCTTGCTTAAAGTCCATGTAGACAACGTCCATCGCCCTGCCCTCATCAATCCTCTTGGTCACCTCTTCGAAAAACTCAATCAAATTCGTGAGATATGATTTCCCACGCACAAAAGCCATGCTGACTATCCCTAATCAGACCATGCCTTTCCAGATGCATATGAATCGTTTCTCTCAGAATCCTTTCCAATAATTTTCCTACCACTGATGGAAGGCTCACCGGCCTGTAGTTCCCTGGCTTATCCCTGTTGCCCTTCTTAAATAAAGGCACAACATTAGCTATCCTCCAGTCTTACGCTACCTCACATGTGGCTAACGATGATACAAAAATCTCTGCCAGGGCCCCAGCAATCTCCTCACTTGCTTCCCATGGCATCCTCGGATACACCTGGTCAGGCCCTGGGGAATTATCCACCTTAATGCACTTCAAAACCTCCCACACCTCCTCCTTTGTAATGTTGATATGCTCCAGGGTGTCGGTGTTCCCTCCCTTGAACTCATCAGCTTTCATGACCTTCTCCACGGTAAAAATGCAAGAGAAATATTCATTTAAGAACTCTCCCATTTCCCGTGGCTCCACACATAAATATGCCACACTGATCCTTCAGGGGACCTACTTTCTCCCTAGATACCCTTTTACTCTTAGTTTACTTACAGAATCTTTTAGTATTCTCCTTTATCTCTGCTGCCAGGGAATCCTCATGGCCCCTTTTAGCCCTTCTAATTTCCTTCTTAAGTGTAGTCCAACATCCCCGATACTCTTCGAGGGACTCGCTCGATCCCAGCTGCCGATACCTGACATATGCCTCCTTCGTTGTCCTGACCAGACCCTCAATATCTCTCGTCAACCAAGGTTCCCTAAACTTGCAAGCCTTGCCCTTCCATCTAACAGGAACATGTCAGCCACGAGCTCTTCCTATCTCACTTTTAAAAGCCTCCCAGTGCCAGGCGTCCCTTTGCCTGTAAACAGCCTCTCCCATTCAACATTTGAGAGTTCCTGTCTGATGCCATCGAAATTAGCCTTACCCCAATTTAGGACTTCAACCTGAGGATGAGTCCTATCCTTTTCCATAACTATCTTGAAGCTAATAGAGTTATGGTCGCTGGTCCCAAAGTGCTCCCCCACTGACACATCAACCACCTGCCCATCCTCATTTCCTGAGAGGAGATCGAGTACAGCCCCTTCTTTAGTAGGGTCATCCACATACTGCTTCAGAAAACTATCCTGGACACACTTAACAAATTCTTCCCTATCTGATCCCTTAGCACTAAGGCAGTCCCAATCAATATTAGGGAAGTTAAAATCACCTACAATTACAACCCTATAATTCCTACACCGATCTGTGATTTCCCTCCATATATGCTCCTCCACTTCCCTCTGACTACTGCGGGGGGGCTATAGTCTCATCCCATCAAAGTGATCACCCCTTTCTTATTTCTAAGTTCTACCCATATGGCCTCGCTGGACATTCCCCCCGGGATATCCTCTTTAAGTACTGCCGTGATTTTCTCCCTAATCAATAGTGCAACTCCCCCTCCTCTCTTACTTCCACCTCTGTCACGCCGGAAAGATCGATACCCCGGAACATTGAGCTGCCCATCCCTCAACTACCTTTCCGTAATAGCTATAATATCACTATGCCATCTACCAATCCATGCTCTGAGTTCATCTGCCTTACCCGGAAGCTTTCTTGCATAGGGCGGCACAGTGGCGCAGCGGTTAGCACCGCAGCCTCACAGCTCCAGTGACCCGGGTTCAATTCTGGGTACTGCCTGTGTGGAGTTTGCAAGTTTTCCCTGTGTCTGCGTGGGTTTTCTCCGGGTGCTCCGGTTTCCTCCCACAAGCCAAAAGACTTGCAGGTTGGTAGGTAAATTGGCCATGACAAATTGCCCCCAGTATAGGTAGGTGGTAGGGAAATATAGGGACAGGTGGGGATGTGGTAGTAATATGGGATTAGTGTAGGATTAGTCTGTATGGGTGGTTGATGGTCGGCAAAGACTCGGTGGACCGAAAAGCCTGCTTCAGTGCTGTATCTCTCAACTAAACTAAACTAAATCTAAACTAAAGTAAATGCAGTTCAGCCTACCAGACCTTCCACGCTCCCTGTCCTGCCCCTGCCCGACCTGCCTACTGGACTTGCTTGCTTCAACCTCTACATTTGCCTCAACTATCTCATCTGAGAGACTACTAATTTGGGTCCCACACCCCTGCAAGACGAGTTTAAACCCTCCCGAGTAGTGCTAGCAAACCTCCCAGCAAGGATATTGGTCCCCCTCCAGTTTAGATGCAACCCGTCCTTCTTGTACAGGTCACCTCTGCACCAGAAGTGATCCCAATAATCCAAGTAGCTGAAGCCCTCCTGCCTCCACCAGCTCTTCAGCATGCATTCATTTGCCGAATCCTCCTATTCCTACCCTCATTAGCACATGGCACAGGGAGTAATCCTGAGATTACAAACCCAGATGTCCTGTTTTTTAACCTTCTGCCTAACTCCCTATATTCACATTGCCGGACCTCATCTCTTTTCATGCCTATGTCATTAGTATCAATATGGACCACGACCTCTGGCTGCTCACCCTCCCCTTTCAGAATGTCCTGCAACCGCTCTGAGACATTCTTGTCCCTAGCACCATGGAGGCAATATACCATCCAGGAGACTCGTTTGTGGCCACAGAAATGCCTATCTGCACCCCTGATGATAGAATCCCCTATCACTATTGCTCTTCCAACCCTTTTCCTCCCCTGCTGTGCTACAGAGCCCTCTGTGGTGCCATGAACTTGGCTGTTGCAGCTTTCCGCTGGGAGGTCATCCCCCCCAACAGTATCCAAAGTGGAATATCTGTTTGAGAGAGGGATGGTCACAGGGGACTCCTGCACTACCTGCCTGCGCCTACTACTCCACCTGGTGATCACCCATCTCTTTACTGCCTGTGCAGCCATTACCTGCGGTGTGACCACCTCGCTAAACTTGCAATCCACGACGTCCTCAGCATTGCGGATGCTCCACAGTGAATCCACTCACAGCTCCAGCTCCGTAATGCATGTAGCCAGGAGCTGCAGATGGATACACTTCCTGCACACATGGTCGTCAGGGACACTGGAAGCGTCCCTGATTATCCACATTGCGCAGGAGGAGCATATCACCGGTGTGAGCTCTCCTGCCATGACTTACTTTAGATTAATCAGTTACTCCCTTTAAAAAATACTAATTACACTCGGGGCCTTGTTCTACTCCAAACACGACTCACGACAAACTAAAGCCCTTAATAAATTACACTAATTTTACAAAAAGCACACTTTAGTAGTGCTAAACTTATCACTTGAGTTTTTTTTTGGAATGGCTATGAATGAAGGCAGTCGATATGATTCCACAGCAGAGATTGTCAGTTAAAAATAAAGCTCCTGGAATTGAAGGCAAATTATTGACCTGGTTCGAAGATTGGTTATGCAGTAGAACATAGAGAGTTTGGATAATTAGAATGTATTTGTATTGGAAGGAAGTGGCGAGCAATGTGCCAAGATGACCTGTTCTGAGGCCTCAACTATTCACAATATATATTAAAAACTTAAGACAATAATGAATTTGAGATCCAAATTTGCCAAATCATCAAAAGGCTGAATCTTAATTCACAAAAACAGGTGGATTGGGGTCGTGCCAGAGATTAAATGTAAAGAATCTGAAACAGGAACTCAAACTGTATCATATCCCACGGTCATGGATCAGCAGCAAAGTCCGGGGAATTAAAACCTCAGCATGTCCAAGGGTCACTGATCAGGAGAGGGACCCTGGTAATTGCTCCACCATATCCCCTGGTAACTGATTCCTATTGTAACTGACCAGACCAAGAATTAATCTCTTTGGTTTTGCAAGGCACCAGTCAGTGTTTACTCTCTGCGCAGCAAGGGAGAACAAATTTTAACATTGCACATTTATGAATGAACATAAGCATTTTGTTTTTGTGTTTATTTATTGAACTCTTCAGATATGAACTTCTCAAATCATGACTGATAGTTGGTGCAAAGCCTTATTTTTATCATAAAATTCTAACACAATGTATTCCATCGTGTTATGTAGTGAGCTTTCAATTTATTATCCCCATGTATCCACCATTTTGATATTGCTGCTCCCATCCTGATGTATAATGTTCCTCTTTTTCCTCTTCCTGACAGTTAACTTAGTGACGATTGTGATCCTGTCTCGAAGAAAGTGTGGTCTCTCCAAATGTGTCACTCGTTACTTGGTGGCCATGGCAGCGGCGGATCTACTGGTCATTATCTTCGATCTGATACTGAGGCAAATTCCCATTAGTTATCATAGAATGTTTCACTTTCTGTTTGATATTCCAGTGTGTAATATCCACGCCGTCCTACTTTATGCAGCAACGGACTGTTCTGTCTGGTTCACTGTCACTTTCACCTTTGATCGATTTGTGGCCATTTGCTGCCAGAAACTGAAAACTAAATATTGCACTGAGAAATCGGCAGCTGTGATTATTGGAACAATGTCTGTGTTGTTCTGTGGGAAGAATATTTTCTGGTACTTTATGCTTTCAAGTAGCTATACCCGTTTTCGAGGCCCCTGGTTCTGCATTATTCCCTGGAGTGTTCTGCTTTCACCAGTGTGGGCAACAATTGAATTGTTACATTATATTTTCACCCCGGGGGTACCATTTATTCTGATTCTGATGCTCAATATTTTAACAGTCAGGCACATTCTAGTGACCATCAGAACTCGCAAGAGACTTCGGGACCGGGTCAGTGGGGAGAGTCACAGTGATCCAGAGACAATGAGCAGAAGAAAATCAATCACTTCACTTTTTATGATATCGGGGAATTTTATCTTTCTATGGGTTCTGTTCCTGGTGAATATGATGTATGTTAGAATTGGTCTGCTGTACCGGAATGCTTCTAAAGAAATGCCACCCATTTTCGACCACCTTGCGGTTATGCTTCAGCTCCTGAGTTGCTGCACAAACACTTTTATTTACGCTGTGACCCAGAGTAAGTTTAGAGAGGAACTGAAGAATGGGGTGAAATATCCCTTCACTGTACTTTCTAAGATTGTAAAATAATGAGGAAAATGGAAGATTTTTACATAAAGAACACATGTGAACCCAGCCTCTCTCCACTCAGTCTCTGTAATCACATTGTTTTAAAGACAAACTGAGATGATTTGATTGAGTTTGCATTTAATTTAAGGTACCTTTTGCAAACGTAGAACAACTGCCATATGCAGAAATTCCTTTACGCTAATCATACATATGGAATAAAATTAAACTAATAGACAACATGTCCCCTGATCACTCCCCATGTCTCTGTTTTATTGGATAAACCTACAGCTTCCCACTTTATCTCTCTCAGCATCCTCCACAGTGGACATTGAGGTACTCGGCGATCGCTCATTACGAGCATCAATCCCAATTGCCCCATCCTAATCATTCACTGAATTTCCCACCCAGTGCACCCACTGAGCGCTAATCATCCAATATCTTTATCATCCAACTCACCCCTCCCACTATAGACTCAGCCAGCGGATTAGCTCTCACCATCCCGCTACACATCTCCCACCAAAATATCAAGGCCCTTTCCATCCATGACGTTATTGTGGATGATTTCATTGACATCACGGCCTAACACGTCCCCTAGTGTTGACTATGGAGAAGAATGATGTAGGTGTAGAGAGCAGGGAGGGGGATTATGATATACTTAAACAAATCAGCATTGAAAGAGAGGAAGTATGAGATGTTTTAGCGGGCTTAAAACTGGATAAATCCCCAGGCCCAGATGAGTTGTATCCCAGGCTGTTATGTGAAGCAAGGCAGGAGATAGCAGGGGCTCTGACACAAGTTTCAAATCCTCTCTGGCCATAGGAGAGCTACCAGAGGATTGGAGGACAGCGAATGTGGTACCATTATTCATGAAGGGTAGCAGGGACAAACCAGGTACTTAAAGGGCAGTGAGTCTAACATCAGTGGACGGGAAACTATTGGAAAAATTCTGAGCGACAGGATGAATCTCCACTTGGAAAGGCAGGGATTAATCAGGGCTAGTCAGCATGGCTTTGTCAGGGGAAATTGTGTCGAACAAACGTAATTGAATTTTTTGAGGATGTGCCTTGATGTGTCGATGAGGGTAAGGCCGTAGTCTACATGCACTTCAGAAAGGCTTTTGATAAGTTCCGCATGGGAGATTAGTTAAGAAGATAAGAGCCCATGGGATCCAGGGTAATTTGGCAAATTAGATCCAAAATTGGCTTCGAGGCAGGAGGTAGAGGGTAATGGTCTAGGATTGTTTTTGCAAGTGGAAGCCTGTGACCAGTGGTGTACCACAGGAATCGGTGCTGGGACCCTTGCTGTTTGCAGTGTACATTAATGATTTAGACGTGGATATAGGAAGTATGATCAGTAAGTTTGCAGATGAGACGAAAATTGGTGGTGTCGTAAATCGTAAGGAGGGAAGCCTTAGATTACAGGACGATATAGATGGGCTGGTAAGATGGCTGGAACAGTGGCAAATGGAATTTAATCCTGAGAAGTGTGAGGTGATGCATTTGGGGGAACTAATAAGGCAAGGGAACATACAATGGATGATAGGACCCTCGGAAGTACAGCGGGGTAAGAGGGACCTTGGTGTACTTGTCTATAGATCACTGAAGGCAGCAGAACAAGTAGATAAAGTGGTTCGGAAGGCATATGGGATACTTGCCTTTATTAGCTGAGGCATCGAATTTCAGAGCAGGGAAGTTATGATGGTGCTGTATAAAGTGTTAGTTAGGCCACAGCTGGAGTACTGTGTACACTTCTGGTCACCACACTATAGGAAGGATGTGATTGCATTGGAGAGGTTGCAGAGGAGATTTACCAGGATGTTGCTTGGGCTGGAGCATTTCAGCTATGAAGAGTGACTGGATAGGCAAGGGTTGTTTCCCTTAGAACAGGGAAAGCTGAGGGGCAACCTGATTGAGGTATACAAAATTATGAGGGGCATTGATAGGATAGCTGGGAAGAAACTTTTTCCCTTCGCGGAGGGATCAATAACCAGGAGGCATAGATTTAAGTTAGTAGCTGGAGGTTTAGAGGGGAGTTGAGAAAAACTTTTTTCACCCAGAGTGTGGTTGGAATCTGGAACTCACTGCCTGAAGAGGTGGTAGAGGCAGGAACCCTCAAAACATTTAAGAAATATTTAGAAGATCACTTGAAATGCCAAAACATATCAGGCAACGGGCCACGTGATGGAAAGTGGGATTAGAATAGATAGGTGCTTAATTACTGGCACAGACAAAATGGGCCGAAGGGCCTGTTTCTGTGCTGTATAACTCGATGACTTTAAATGAAACCTCCCCACCTAGCTCTACCTTCCACCACAATCCCCATAGAGATTGATGTGGTGGCTGTGTGGCACTTTTCACCAGATCACATCTTGGCCAGACCCCTTCCTCCTCTTTCACTTTCTTCTCCTTTCACCATCTCCCGTTGCTCCACCCCTCTCACCTCTCAATCAAAATCCTCGTTCTCTACAGTCCTCCCATGGACGATGAAATTATTCTCACTGAGATATCTTCATTGCCTTACTCCCTCGGCCTCTGCACTGATTGACATCTCATCCTCGGTGATTTCAATCGCCATCTCAACTCATCATTCTCTCCCTCCTCTGAGTTCATTGCCCTCCAATCTTCCCTAAATCTCTCTCTCCATGTAAACTTCCCAAATCATCTTATTGGCTGCAACCTTGACCATACCATCTTCCATGGTCTCAATTCAATTCCAGATAAGGCCATCTCTGATCACCTCCTTGTATCATTCTCCACCCACATCCCTTTCCTACACCCCAACCCTACCTCCTTCTGTATCTGCCCCGGAAAAAGGACCATCCCAAATTCACTTCATTTTCCACAACATTTCCACAGCTACCGATTTGCTCAACTGCACCCTCACATCAATCTTTGAAAACCTGGCTCCAAATAAATCCATTTCTCTCTCTCACTCTAGTCATTTCCCCTGGTACGGCCCTCATCTCGGCTCCCATAATCTGCTCCACAGTTACTGAATGTTGGACCTGCACTGTGCATTGGTCTGTCTCTCGGTGGGATCACTCCTGTAGCTCTCTCAAGACTCCCCATGATTCCTCTAACTTCTGGGTTAACTGGGTGTTTTCCTGCATGAGAGTGACAATATGCCTCTCCGCCAGCTCTAACCACTGCTGAGCTGCCCCAGCCTGTACGGCATTAAGCGCCTGTTCCTCAGAGTGGCAGTAGAGGATGCTCGCTGATTTTGTAACATTTCCAGCAGTTTCTGTTGCTGCTGGATCAGTTCACTTTGAGCTACCATCTGTTTCACCTGTGACTGTACCACTTCCTCATTGCACTGCACACAGTGTGAGTGTGATTAGATTTAAAACCCTGTCACTCTTCCAACATTTAGCCAAGACCTCAACCTGGATAAACGCAGTTGTTTCTTTATATAGGAACGTAGGAGCAGGAGTAGGCCATTGAGCCCATTGAGCCTGCTCCGCAATTCAACATGATCAAGGCTGATCATCCACTTCAATGCCTTTTTCCCACACTATACCCATATCTCTTTATATCATTAGTATTTAGAAATCTGTCAATCTCTGCTTTCAACATACTCAATGACTGAGCTTCCACAGCCCTCCTGGGTACAGAATTCCAGATTCACAACCCTCTCAGTGAAGAGATTTCTCCTCATCTCTGTCCGAAGTGGCTTCCCCCTTATTTTGAAATTTGTGTCCCCTGGTTCTAGACTCCCCAACCAGGTGAAACATCTTAGCTGCATCTACCCTGTCCACCCTGAGAAGTATTTTGAAGGTTTCAATGAGATCACCACTCATTTTTGCAAACTCTGCAGAATACAAGCCCAGTTTCCCCAATCTCTTTTCATCGGACAGTCCCATTATCTCAGTAACAAATCTAATGAATGTTCGTTGCACTTGCTCCATGGCAATAATATCCTTCCTAAGGTAAGGGGATCAAAAATGCACACAGGTGCGGTCTAACCAAGGTTCTATACAATTGAAGCAAGACTTTGCTACTCCTGTACTCAAATCCTCTTACGATAAAGGCTAAAGGTCGCCACACTACCAGAAGGATGTGGAGGCTTTGGAGAGGGTACAGAAGAGGGTTACCAGGATGTTGCCTGGTCTGGAGGGCATTAGCTATGAGGAGAGGTTGGATAAACTCGGATTGTTTTCACTGGAACGACGGAGGTGCAGGTGCAACCTGATCGAGGCTTATAACGTTATAAGCGGCATGGACAGAGTGGATAGTCAGAAGCTTTTTCCAGGGTGGAAGAGTCAGTTACTCGGGGACATAGGTTTAAGGTCTGAGGGGCAAAGTTTCGAGGGGATGTGCGAGGCAAGTCTTTTACACAGAGGGTGGTGAGTGCCTGGAACTTGCTGCCGGGGGAGGTGGTGGAAGCAGGTACGATAGCAACGTTTAAGAGGCATCTGGACAAATACATGAATAGGATGGGAATAGAGGGATATGGACCCTGGAAGTGCAGAAGGTTTTAGTTTAGACAGGCGTCAAGATTGGCACAGGCTTGGAGGACCGAATGGCCTGTTCCTGTGCTGTACTGTTCTTTGTTCTTTGTTCTCACATCCCATTAGCCTTCTTCATTGCTAGCTGCACCTGCATGCTGGCTTTCAGTAACTTATTGCCAAAGACCCCCACGGCGCTTTGTACATCTACACTTTCTAATTTCTTCCAATTTAAGAAATACTCTGCACCTCTATTCTTCCTGCCAAAATGGATAACCTCACATTTTTCCACATGATATTCCATCTGCCACATTCTTGCCCACTCACTAAGTCTGTTATAATCCCCTTGAAGCCACTTTGCATCTTCTTCACAACACATATTCCCATCTAGTTTTGTGTCATCTGCAAACTTGGAAATATTACATTTGGTGCCCACATCCAAATCATTGATATATATTGTGAACAGCTGGTGCCCAAGTTTTGATCCTTGCAGCACCCACTAGTCACAGACTGCCAATGCGAGAATGACCCATTTGTTCCTAAACTCTGCTTTCCGCCTGTTAATCAATCCTTAATCCATGCCAGTATATTACCTCCTATCCCATGTGCTTAAATTTTATGAACCAACCTCCTGTGGGGGACTTTAACAAAAGCCTTCTGAAAGGAAAGTGCTCATGTTTCTGTGTGTACTCTTCTAACAGGGATTGGATATTGTCTCGATTACATTTAGTGACCAACTTTTCCTTCTATGTTTCCCAGAAACCCTTCTTTACACTGTCCTTTCACCACATAGCTTGCACTTTAAAGAGACACCACTGGGTCAGTTTAATCTACCACCCTTCCTATGAGATTATCCCCGTAAGAATTATCACTGGCCAAACAATGTTCCGACATGTGTGAAACTTGCTTTAACTCCCTCGGTTTACGTCCTTGTCAAAGTCCAGGGTTTCGGCATCACTTGTAAGATCTGGAGTTTGTTTCAATTTAATTGGAAGACTTGGGTCAATTACAACTACAGTCGAAGTTGGGACAGCAGATCTAAAAGGGACCACGCGCTCAGACTTGCTACAAAACCACACGGGTATGAGTAGTTTTTCACAAGCTTTACAGACTTTATTACATTTTCTACAATAAGCACAAAATCATGACACTTAGCAAAGGGCAGTGGCGAGCAGTTGTGTTCACGATGGAACACCGGTCCTCAACCTCCAGTTAACTGCGATGCCTTGTCTCTTGATTGAAGTCTATCTTCTGTCTTCGTTTGGATGATGATGCGTGCTTTTGGGGTCTTACAAGTTCTTACTTTATACACCTTTCCCAGCTTGGTTCTGTGCCATATTAGGTAAAACTCCATTCTGTTCATCAGATTGGTCAGTCATTAACTAACTGCCCTTCCATGATGGTACTTTGACCTTGTTTAGATCATTGTCATTGTCATTCAAGGGGCTCCAGATTCATGTTTCCTTGCTGTATGTTCATCAACAATGATCACTTGATGAGATTGATCCTGAAAGGGAGCATTTTTGAGAGACAAGGGTGGTGCTGTTGTTGTATGGTGTTCCGACCTCTGCCTTGTAGAGGCTCAACACCAACTTTCAGACCCTTCTTCCCACCTCCCATGGACAGTGACCCCAACACCGAACATCAAGCGACTGTCCACAGGACTGTCACTGACCTCATCTCTTCTGGAGATCTTCCCTCCACAGCTTCCAACCTCATAGTCCCGCAACCCCGGTCAGCCTGCTTCTACCTCCTTCCCAAAATCCACAAACAGGACTGTCCCGACAGACCCGTTGTGTCAGCCTACTCCAGCCCCACTGAGCTTATTTCTTCCTATCTTGACACTATCTTTTTTCCGCTGGTCCAGTTTCCTCCCACCTGCATCCATGACTCTTCTGACACCCTACGTCATTCTGACAATATCCAGTTTCCTGGCCTCAACTGCCTCTTCTTCGCCATAGACGTCCAATCTCTCTACACCTCCATCCCCGACCAGGATGGTTTGAGGGCTCTCCAATTCTTCCCTGAACAGAGGCACAACCAGTCCCCATCCACCACCAACCTCCTCCGCCTGGCTGAACGTTTTCTCTCATTGAACAACTTCTCCTTCAACTCCACTCACTTCCTTCAAGTGAAAGGTGTTGCTGTAGGTACCCACATGGGACCTAGTTATGCCTGTCTTTTTGTGGGATATGTCGAACATTCCTTTTTCCAGTCCTACTCAGGCCCCTCCCCCAACTCGTCTTCCGGGACATTGATAACTGTATTGGTGCCGTTTCCTGCTCCCGCCCGGAACTGGAAAACTTTATCAACTTTGCTTCTAATTTCCACCCTTCTCTCACCTTTACATGGTCCATCTCTGACACTTCCCTTCACTTCCTCGACTTCTCTGTCTCCAACTCTGGGGATAGTCTGTCTACTAATATCCATTATAAGCCCACCGACTCCCACAGCTACCTCGATTACACTTCTTCACACCCTGCCTCCTGTAAACACTCCATTCCATTCTTCCATTTTCTCCGTCTCGGACGCATCTGCTCTGATGATGCTACCTTCCACTACAGCACTTCTGATATGTCTTTCTTTTTCCTCAACCGAGGCTTCCCCCCATTGTGTATGACAGTGCCATCAACTGTGTCCAGCCCATTTCCCGCACCACTACACTCACCCCTTCCCCTCCCTCCCAGAGCAGCGACAGGGTTCCCCTTGTCCTCACTTTCCACCCCATCAGCCTCTGTATCCTAAGGATCATCCGCCACCATTTCCACCACCTGCAGCCACCTACCAAATGCATCTTCTCCTCCCTTCCCCTGTCAGCATTCCGAAGGGATCATTCCCTCCGTGACACCCTGGTCCACTCCTCCATTACCCCTACTGCCTTCCAGTTTTTGCTACGAAAGTGGATAACCTCACATTTATCCACATTATACTGCATCTGCCAATGCATTAGCCCACTCACTCAACTTGTCCAAATCACCCTGAAGCCTCTCTGCATCCTCCTCACAACTCACCCTCCCACCCAGTTTTGTGCCATCTGCAAATGTGAAGATATTACATTTAGTTCCCTCTTCTAAATCATTAATGTATATTGTGAATAGCTGGGGTCCCTGCGGTACCCCACTAGTCACTGCCTGCCATTCGGAAAAAGACCCATTTATCCCTATTCTTTGTTTCCTGTCCGCCAACCAATTTTCTATCCATCACAATACACTACCCCCAATCCCATGCACTTTACTATTACGCGTTAATCTCTTCTGTGGGACTTTGTTGAAAGCCTTCTGAAAGTCCAAATAAACCACATCCACTGGCTCCCCCTCATCAACTCTACCAGTTACATCCTCGAAGAATTCTGGTAGATTTGTCAAGCATGATTTCCCTTTTGTCGATCCATGCTGACTCTGCCCGATTCTACCACTGTTCTCTAAGTGCTCTGCTATAAAATTTTTGATAATGGACTTTCGAATTTTCTACACTACAGATGTCAGGTTGCCTGATTTATAAATCAGTGATGACCCTGCCCAATTCTACCATTATTTTCTAAGTGTCCTGTTCCCACATCCTTGACAATAAGTTCAAGCATTTTCCCTACTGCTGACGTCAGGCTCACAGGTCTGTAGTTCCTGGTTTTCTCTCTCCCTCCTTTCTTAAATAGTGGCGTTGCATTTGCTACCTTCCAATCTGCAAGAACTGTTCCAAAATCTATAGAATTTTGGACGATGATAACCAACACATCCACTATCTCTTCAGCCACCTCTTCCAACACTCTGGGATGTCGATCATCAAGTCCAGAGGATTTACCAACTTTCAGTCCCAATAATTTCTCCAGTGTTTTTTTTTACGAATATGCTTTTTTTCAGTTCCCCATTCTCACTAGTACCTTGGCTCTGCAGAATTTCTGGGAGGCTTTTTATATTTTCCTCTGTGAAGACAGACACAAAATATTTGTTTAGTTTCTTTGCCATTTCCTTATTTCCCATTATAAATTTCCCTGTCTCTCCCTGTAATGGGCCCCCATTTTTCTTTGTTAATCTTTTCCTTTTTACATACCTATAAAAACGTTTACACTCCATTTTTAAGTTCCTCACTAGTTTGCTTGCATATTCTATTTTCCCTTTCTTTATCAGTTTCTTGGTCCTCCTTTGATGAATTCTAAAAAGCCTCCATTCCTCAGGCTTACTACTTTTTTGGCAATGTTATAAGCCCATTCCTTTGGCCTCATGCAATATTTAATTTACTTGTTAGCCACGGTTTGGATCATTTTTCCTGTCGGGTTTTTGTGTTCAATGGAATGTATAGATGTTGTAAAGCATGTATTAGTTCTTTAAATGCTTTAAAGCCATTGCCTGTCTTCCATCGTACCTTTAAATGTAATGGTTTGGACCAAAAGGGAAATAAAATCTACGTTCACTGCCCATCAGCTTGTCCATAACAGCTTTCAAGGCTTCGAGCTGATTTGTTGGTACTGTGTCTGCATCACTCACTACTCCTGAAACTCCTGAAAGGACAAAGACTGTTAAGAAAAATCTTACAAGGAGACAGAATATGCTAACTCCAAAAGATTATCCAACTGACAGTTTATGTGAAATTAAATTTCAATTGCAACAAAAGCTTTTCATTACAATCCCTGGAATTTTGCTGCGTTAATCATTTCTCACAGACAAGGGTCCCAATGGTAGGTAACCACAGAAAACCAGGATCTGATAGGTCAATAAACGTGTTGGAGACAGGGAAGGATGCAGAGCAGGACAGTTGGGTATTTTAAGTGCTGATGGAAAAATTTTGAAGTCCAACAGAGGATTGAGTGTGCCATAGAATCTTACAGCACAGAAGGAGGTCATTCCGCCCATCATGTCCGTGCTGACTCTTGGAAAGAACTATCCAATAATTCCTACTCCACTGCTCCTTCCCCATCAGCCTACACATTTCACTTTTTCTGTCTTTATCCAATTCCCTTTTGAAGCTTGTTATTTAATCTGTTTGGCACAAAGTTAAATATTAATCAACCTCAAAAGGAACCTGTGTAATGGGGCAATAAAATAACATTGACGTAAAATTATCCTTATTTGGTTGCCCAGCATAGTCGGAGTCGAAGTTGCTTCACACACTGAAGCAAGAGCTTTTTTGCTCATGCCTGCCTATCATAATTGTTTCTCAAGGAGTTGGATGATTCTCTGTAGTTTAATTTATGGGATAGCTGTCTGTTTTTCTCCACCAGTGTTTGGGATTCCGACCTTTTTTGTCTGGAACTGGGAGGAATACAGACCAGGCTGCCCAACTTCCCATGCTGAAGAGAACCAATTGGGGCCAAATGACACTGGAATCAAGGCACTGAGTCTCAGTATCTTCAACTTCAGCACTAAGCTCAGGGCTGGTTTACTTCCATAAAAATGTTCATGAAACAGCATTGGATGAGATTTCAAATTATTTTAATTTGAATTAATAGATAATTCAAACTTGCTCAACTCAGATGAGAAGCTTCTATTAACTGTCAACAATTCTAAGGCTTTTCGATTTTATTTAGGGAGTTGGAAAGTAAACAGATTGAAGTTAAACACTGGACAAAACAATATTATATCAGTAGCATGGTTATCAGACTCAGCAGAATAGTTTATCATTGATAAAATCAAAAAAATATCGTTTTGAACAAGATTGTAGCTGAATATTTGGAAAAGCATGAAGTGGCTATTCAGTTTGTGAAGTCTCGGCTGTCGGTACGTACAGTTAGTTTAACATTCATTTTTGTTTTAGCACAGTGCTGCTATCAGAACCTTCAGAATAAAGGTCACTGAAATCATTGGACAGACATTGCAATAAAGTTAGAGAGTGTCAACCAGCTCTTCATTGAAATTCAGAATAAATGTTGTGCTTGCTGCAGCAATTTATCCTGTTGTGGTAATGTACAGTGGCATAGTCTTAATGTCACGTAGCGAGTAACCTGGTGTTCCAGGCTAATAACCTGGGGAAATCGGTTCAAAACCCACTGCTGCAGCTGATTGAATTTGATTAAATTTTTAAAAAAAACAATGTAAATGCTGGTTTCAGGAATGATACCATGAAGTTATCATTGATTTTTGTAAAATCCACCTGATTCGCTGATATCCTTCAGAGAAGGAATTCTGCCATCCTTACCTGGTCTGGCCGATATGTAACTCCAGACTCACAGCAATAGGGTTGATTCTTCATTGTGATCTGAAATAGTTTAGTAAGACACTCAGTTGTGAAGGGAAATTAGAGATGAGCAACAAATTCTGAAAGAATAAATAAAAAATCTGGACAGATCCGTGGGATGGTATTAATCAGTCACTGAATATTCACTGAGTATTCATCACCTGAACAGCTCTTGGCTTTCATTAAGTTGCCTTTAAAGATGTGTGTTTCTCAGTAGTGTCATTCGTGATATTGCTTTGGTTTGTGCACAACTCCCACAGCTGATGTGTAGCACCATGATCACACAGTGGTCAGTACACTGAGTTGTGGCTGCATCAATGTCTGGTCTCTGCTGCACATGTTAACAGAACACAGTGAAAAATCAATCTATTCCAACTGGAAACAAATTGTTGTTCATGGAAGACAATTTGCTCTTTCAAATCCTCTCACTGTCACATGCCTGTGCTTGATGCTCCATAATTCAAACCCGTCTCTTCTCCCAGCTTGTCCTCCTTTCACAGTCAATATCCCTCCTTTACTTTCCTCCTTCCATTCCATTGTCATTTTCCTGCAGTATTGCCTCATCGAACATCCATTCTCAATATTACGCCATTAGGTTTGCTCTGCTCCCACTGCTGTTCCTGGGGACACAGGTCCCATTCACACCAATGTTCATTTGTGTCTTGAATCCAGATACATTTCTATCCATGGGACTGTTTGGTGAACAAGCTGTGAAAGCAGAGCCGGCCTTGAGAGGGACAGCGGCCCAGCAGCTCATGATACTTTCTTGGGGAATATTGTGATGGGGGGATACAGGGCGGCACAGTGGCGCAGTGGTTAGCACTGCAGCCTCACAGCTCCAGTGACCCGGGTTCAATTCTGGGTACTGCCTGTGTGGAGTTTGCAAGTTCTCCCTGTGTCTGCGTGGGTTTCCTCCGGGTGCTCCGGTTTCCTCCCACATGCCAAAGACTTGGAGGTTGATAGGTTAATTGGCCATTATAAATTGCCCCTAGTATAGGTAGGAGACAGGGAAATATAGGGACATGTGGGGATGTGGTAGGGATATGGGATTAGTGTAGGATTAGTATATGTGGGTGGTTGATGTTCGGCACAGACTCGGTGGGCCGAAGGGCCTGTTTCAGTGCTGTATCTCTAAACTAACTGAAAACTGGCTTCTGTTTACCTGGTATTTGGTGCTTTTCTCTGAACAGTTGAGGTGGATGAGTGACGGGCAGTGCCACATAGCTGCCAATGAGGGCTCAATTGTGCCATTTTGTCAAGCTAGGTCAGTGCAGCAAGATCCAAAACATCCTGTATTCATCTTAATCGATCTGTTGAAAGGTGTGATTGAAAGAAATGGAGAATAAATGAACAGAATACTAGTGGCTGAAAAGGAGCAATTACAGGAGATTGGCCATGTGCTGTGATCAGAAACGGCAGAATTTAAAACACGTGTGAAGGAAAGTAAAGAGTGATCTTGGATATAAGAAGATCACAAGAAAGTTGTGTCTGAAGTTATGTCCTTGAGGCAGGCTGCGTGTTGTCAGGAAACTGTTACAGTGAAGGCACAAGCAACAACAACTTATATTTATATAGCACCCTAAACAGAAAGCAAAATTTGACACTGAGCCACATAAAGAGATTTTCGGGCAGAAGACCAAAATCTTGAACAAAGAGACAGGTTTTGAGGAGAGTCTGAAAGGACGAAAGTGAGGTAGAGAGACGGAGACGTTTAGAGAGGGAATTCCACAGCTTAGAGCCCAGGCAGTTGAAGGCATGGCCGCCAATGGTGGAGCGATTAAAATCGAGGATGCTGAAGAGGCCAGAATTAGAGGAGTGCAGATATCTCGGAAGTTTGTGGGGCTGGAGGAGATTACAGAGATAAGGAGGGTCGAGGCCATGGAGGGATTTGAAAACAAGAAGGAAAATGTTAAAATCCAGACGCTGCTTGACCGGGAGCCAATGTATGTCAGCAAGACCAATTTCTGCTGATCCAGTACTGGATGTCGGACAAGGAGTCTGACAATTCAACAAGGGTGGAAGAGTCGAGAGAGGTGATGGTGAGGGAGAGCTGGAATTTAGAAGAATGAGAGGTGAAGATATCTTTGGTTGTGGCGAAATGCTGGATGTGGAGGAAATAATGAAGGATGATCCATTGAATATGGAGCTGGTGGGGTGGAAGGTGAGGCCAAAGGGAATCCTATCATGTCTCTGGGGAAGAGGTGAATGGCTGAGAGAAGAAACATGGTTAGTCGGACCGACACGGTTGAGGTCCCTCTTAATCACAGTGGGAGAATTCATCGGTTGAGGAGAAAGGAAGACATATCAGAAACACTGGTATGGAAGGTTACATCTTCAGAACAGATGCAATAGAGAAAGAGAATCTGGGAGAATGGAAAGGAGTCCTTACAGGAATCATGGTGTGAAGAAGTGTAGTCAAGGGAGTCAGTGGGCTTATAATAAATATTTTTATAAAGCCTATCCCCAGAAATGGAGACAGAGAAGTCGAGGAAGGGAAGGGAAGAGTTGGAGATGGACCATGTGAAGGTGAGAGAAGGGTGGAAATTGGAAGCAAAGTTGATTAAATTTTCCAGTTCAGGACAAGAACAGGAAATAGAACTGATAGAGTCATCAATGTAGCAGAAAAAGAGGTGAGGGAGGGGGCCCGAGTCATACTGGAACAGGGAATGTTCCACATATCCCACAAAAAGCAGACATCAATGGGACTCATGGATAATTCTAGCTCTGTGACATCACCTAATTTCACACGTGTTTCAGCTCATAGAATCATAGAACATTTAAGGCACAGAAAGTGTTCACTTGCCCCATCGTGTCTGTGCCGGCCGAAAACCGATCCACCTATTCTAATCCCACCTTCCAGCATTTGATCTGTAACCCTGCAGATAATAGCACTTGAGGTGCATATCCAGACTGCTTTTGAATGAGTTGAGGGTTTCCACTTCACCACTTCTCCGTATTTTCCCATTAATCGTGTATTCCTTTGCCTTATTTGCTCTCCCCAAATGCATCACACACTTCTCCAGGCTGAATTCCATTTCCCACTTATCTGCCCATCTGACCAGACCATATATATCTTCCTGCAGCCTACAGCTATCTTCCTCACTATCTACCACACAGACAATCTTTGTGTCATTTGCAAACCTCTTGACCATGCCCACAACATTTATGTCCAAATTGTTAATACATACCACAAAAAGCAGGGAACCCAATACTGAGCCCTGCGGAACATCACTGGAAACGGCCCTCCAGTCGTTAAAAACCCGTCAACAATAACCCTTTGTTTCCTGCCACTGAGCCAATTTTTGTATCCACCTTGTTTCTTCTAACATCCTGGGGTACATTTCATCTGGTCCTGGTGATTTATCAACTTTCAAGTAGGCGAGCCCCATTAATACTTCCTCTCTCCCTATGTTTATCACATCCAATACTTCACACCCCTCCTGCTTAACTACAATATTTGCATCAGCCACCTCTTTTGTGAAGACAGATGCAAAGTATTCATTAAGAACCATATGAATATCTTCTGCCGCTATACATAGGTTATCTTTTTGGTCTTTTATGGGCCCTACTGTCTCCTTAGTTATCCTCTTACTCTTAATGTATTAATAAAACATCTTTGGGTTCACCTTGATTTTGCTTGCCAATATTCTTTCATGCCCTCTCTTTGCTTCCCTAATTACCATTTTGATTTCACCCCGCCACTTTCTATAATCCTCTCGGCTTTCTGCAGTATTGAGATCTCTGTGTTGGACTTAAGATTTCATTTTCTGTCTTATCTTACCTGTCGGCTCCTTGAGATCCATGAGGCTGTAGATTTGACTGTCTCACCCTTTTTCTTTGCGGGAACATGTTTACTCTGAACCCCTTGTATCTCCCCTTTGAATGCCTCCCACTGCTCTGACACTGATTTACCTCATCTGCTGCTTCAACCCTCATTCATGCCTTTGTTACCTCTAGAATTGACCATTCCAATGCATTCCTGGCAGATTTCCCACATTCTACTCTCCTTAAAGTTGAGGTCATCTAAATCCCTTCTGCCCATGTCCTAACTTGCACAAAGTCCCATTCCCCTATCACCCCATGTGCTCGCTGATCTATATTGGCTCCCAGTCAAGCAACATCCAGATTTTAAAATCCTCATCCTTTTTTTTAAATCGCTCCATCGCCTCACCCCTGTCTATCTCTGTAATCTCCTCCAGCCACCAAACCCTCCAAGATATCTGTGCACTTCCAATTCTGGCCTCTTGAGCATTCCCGATTTTAATCACTCCACCATTGGTGGCCATGCATTCAGCTGCCCATGACCTAAGCTCTGGAATTCCCTCCCTAAATATCTCCACATCTGCAGCTTACTTTCCTCCTTTAACACACTGCTTAAAATCTACCTCTTCATGCAAGCATTTTGGTTCAATGAAGAGTGCAGGAGGGCATGCCAGGAGCAGCACCAGGCATACATAAAAATGTGGTGTCAGCCTGGTGTAGCTACAACACAGGACTCCTTGCATGCAGAACAGCGGAAGCAGCATGCAATAGAGAGGGCTAAGCAATCCCAAACCCAATGGATCAGATCAAAGCTCTGTAGTCCTGCCACATGCAGTCATGAATGGTGGTGATCAGTTTTTCAATTGTCCAGAGGAGGAGGCTCCACAAACATCCCCATACTCAACGATGGGGGAGCCCAGCACATCAGTGCAAAAGATAAGGCTGAAGCATTTGCATCCATCTTCAGCTAGAAGTGCCAAATGGCTGATCCATCTCACCCTCCTCCTGAGGTCCACAGCATTACATATGCCAGTCTTCAGCCAATCCAATTCACTTCATGTGATATCATAAAACAACTGAAGGCACTGGATCCTGTAAAGGCTATGGATCCTGACAACATCCGGCAATAGTACTGAAGACTTGTGCTACAGAAATAGCCAAGCCACTAGTCATGCTGTTCCAGTACAGTTGCAACACTGGCATCTACCCAGCAATGTGGAAAATTGCCCAGGTATGTCCTGTGCACAAAAAGCAGGACAAATCCACCCCAGCCAATTACCACCCTATCAGTCTACTCTCGATCATCAGCAAAGTGATGGAAGGGGTCGTCGACAGTGCCATCAAGCGGGACTTGCTCTGCAATAACTTGCTTACTGATGCTCAGTTTGGATTCTGCCAGGGCCACTCAGCTCCTTGGTCCAAACATGAACAAAAGAATTGAACTTGAGTTGAGGTGAGAGTGACTGCCCTTGACATCAGGGCAACATTTGACCGAGTATGGCATCAAGGAGCCTGAGCAAAACTGGAGTCAATGGGAATCAGGGGGAAAACTCTCCACTGGTTCGAGTCATACCTAGTACAAAGGAAGATGGTTGTGGTTGTTGGAGGTCAGTCATCACAGTCTCAGGACATCAGTGCAGGAGTTCCTCAGGGTAATGTCCTTGGCCCAATTATCTTCATCAATGACCTTCCCACCATCATAAGGTCAGAAGTGTGAATGTTATCTGATGATTGCACAATGATCATCAGCATTCTCTATTCCTCAGATATTGAAGCAATCCATGTCCACATGCAACAAGACCTGGATAACATCCATGCTTAGGCTGATAAGTGGCAAGTAACGTTTTCGTCACACAAGTTCCAGGCAATGATCATCTCAAACAAGAGAGAATCTAACCATCTCCCCTTGACAGTCAATGGCTTTACCAATGCTGAATCCCCCACTATGAACATCCTGGTGGGGTTACCATTGACCAGAAACTGAACCGGACCAGCCATATAAATGCTGTGGCTACAACAGCAGTCAGATGCTCAGAATTCTGTGCTGAGTAACTTCACCTCCTGTCTCCCCAATGCCTATCTACCATCAAGTCAGTCATGTGTTGGAATACCTTGCGTGGATAGGTGCAGTTCCAATAATGCTCAAGAAGCACGACACCACCCAGAACAAAGCAGCCCATTTTATTGGCACCCCATCCACCACCTTCAACATTCACTCCACCACTGGCGCACACTGACAGCAGTGTATATCATCTACAAATGCACTGCAGCAACTCACCAATATTCTTTCAACAGCACCTTCCAATCTTGCGACCTACTACCAGGACAAGAGCAGCAAATGGATGAGCACACCACCACCTGCAAGTTCCCCTCCAAGTCACACACCATCCTGACTTGGAAGTCTCTTGCCGTTCCTTCACTGTCTCTAGCTCAAAATCCTGGAACTCCCTTCCAAACAGCACTGTGGGTGCACCTAACTGTAGCGGTTCAAGAAAGCAGCTCAGCAATACCTTCTCAAGGGCAATTCGGGATGGGCAATAAATGCTGTCTGAGCCAATGATGACCATCTACACCGAATGAAGAAATCTGACCTTATATCTGCTTATGTGGCTCGCATTAAATGCTGTTTTGAATGCTCCTGTGCAGCGTCTTTTGAAGGTTTATTATGTTGGAGCTGCGATACAAATGTAAATTGTTTCTCGACATTCATTTTATCATTCCATACAGGAGGAGTCTGTGCTGTCTCCATGAAAGAGAGATTCAATTGTAACCTCTCGGCTGCTATTCCCCCATAGCCATGCAAATATCTCCTTTTCAATATATATCCACTTTTGTTGGAAAGTTACTATTGGATCTGCTTCCTACTTTCTCAGATACTGCAGTCCAGCTCACAACAAATCATTGCATTAAACTTCTCCTCTTATTCTCTCTGGTTTGTTTGCCAATTGTCCTAAATCTGTGTCATCTGGTTATTGACTCTCAAGCAGCATTGAACAAATATTTTGTGTCTGTCTTCACAGTAGAAGACACAAGTTCCATACCAGAAATAAGCAGAAACCTCGGGGCTAAAAAGAGTGAGGAAATTAATGATATTGATATCAGCCAAGAAAACGTATTGGAGAAACTTGAGGGACTAAAATCTGACAAATCCTGGGACCAGATGGCCTACAGCCGAGGGTTCAAAAAGAGACAGCTACAGAGATAGTAGAGGTGCTGACTATGATTTTCCAGAGTTCCTCAGATTCAGGAATGGTCCCGTCAGATTGGAAGTTGGCAAATGTTACGTCGCTTTTCAAGAAAGGAGGTAGAGAGAAAACAAGGAACTACAGGCCAGTTAGCCTCACATCAGTCATTGGGAAGATGCTGGAAACTGTTATTAAAGAAGTCTCAACACTGCAATTAAAAAAATCATATTATGATTAGAACAAGTCAGCATGGTTTTAATAAAGGGAGATTCTGTTTGACAAATTTAATAGAGTTTTTTGAGGATGTAACTAGTAACGTAGATAAAGGGGAACCAGTAGATGCAGTATACCTGGATTTTCAAAAGGCATTCGATGAGGTGCCACATAAAAGATTCTTCTTCTTTTTCTTTGGCCTCCTTGTCTCGAGAGACAATGGGTAAGCACCTGGAGGTGGTCAGTGATTTGTAAAGCAGCGCCTGGAGTGTCTATAAAGGCCAATTCTAGAGTGACAGACTCTTCCACAGGTGCTACAGACAAAATTGGTTGTCGGGGCTGTTACACAGTTGGCTCTCCCCTTGCGCTTCTGTCTTTTTTCCTGCCAACTGCTAAGTCTCTTGGAGTCGCCACACTTTAGCCCCGCCTTTATGGCTGCCCGCCAGCTCTGGTGGCCGCTGGCAACTGACTCCCATGACTAATGATCAATGTCACAGGACTTCATGTTGCGTTTGCAGACGTCTTTAAAGCGGAGACAAGGACAGCCGGTGGTCTGATACCAGTGACGAGCTCGCTGTACAATGTGTCCTTGGGGATCCTGCCATCTTCCATGCAGCTCACATGGCCAAACCACCTCAAGCACCGCTGGCTCAGTAGTGTGTATATGCTGGGGATGTTGGCCACCTCGAGAACTTCTGTGTTGGAGATACGGTCCTGCCACCTGATGCCAAGGATTCTCCGGAGGCAGCGAGGATGGAATGAATTGAGACGTCGCTCTTGGCTGACATACGTTGTCCAGGCCTCGCTGCCGTAGAGCAAGGTACTGAAGGCACAGGCTTGATACACTCGGAATTTTGTGTTCCGTGTCAGTGCGCCATTTTCCCACAGTGGAAGCCTTTCCCATGCGCTTGTTGATTTCTACATCGAGAGACAGGTTACTGGTGATAGTTTATTTTATTTTTATTTTTATTTATTTTTATTTTATTTAGAGATACAGCACTGAAACAGGCCCTTCGGCCCACCGAGTCTGTGCCGACCATCAACCACCCATTTATACTAATCCTACATTAATCTCATATTTCTGCCACATCCCCACAATTCCCCGACCGCCTACCTATACAAGGGACAATTTATAATGGCCAATTTACCCATCAACCTGCAAGTCTTTGGCTGAGGGAGGAAACTGGAGGACCCAGCAAAAACCCATGTAGTCACAGGGAGAACTTGCAAACTCCACACAGGCAGGACCCAGAATCGAACCCGGGTCACTGGAGCTGTGAGGCTGCGGTGCTAACCATTTTGAACCACTTCCAGAGCGTGTTCGCCGATATTGATGGTTGGAACATTTCTGACATCCTGTCCCATGATGTTCATTTTCTTGAGGCTGATGGTTAGGCCAAATTCTTTCCAGGCAGCTGCAGTCCTGTCGATGAGTCTCCGCAGACACTCTTCAGTGTGAGATGTTGATGCAGCATCGTCAGCAAAGAGGAGTTCCCTGATGAGGACTGATCTTGTGTGGAGGAAAATTCTTTCTTCAGAAGAATTGAACGCATATGAGAGCAGCAGGGACAAGGAGATCCCAAACAGTGTAGGTGCGAGAACACAGCCCTGTTTCACGCCACTCAGGGTAGGAAAGGGGTCTGATGAGGCGCCACTATGCTGAATTGTGCCTTTCATATTGTCATGGAATGAGGTGATGATACTTCGTAGCTTTGGTGGACATCCGATCTTTGCTAGTAGTCTGAAGAGACCACGTCTGCTGACGGGTCAAAGGCTTTGGTGAGATCAATGAAAGCAACGTAGAGGGGCATCTGTTGTTCACGGCATTTCTCCTGTAGCTGGCGAAGGGAGAACAGCATGTCAATGGTGGATCTCTCTGCTTGAAAGCCACACTGTGCCTCAGGGTAGACACGCTCAGCTAGCTTCTGGAGCCTGTTTAAAGCGACTCGAACGAAGAATTTCCCCACTATGCTGAGCAGTGAGATTCCACAGTAGTTGTTGCAGTCACCACGGTCACCCTTGTTCTTATAAAGGGTGATGACACTGGCATCGCGCTTCTCCTGTGGGACTGCTCCCTCGTCCCAGCACAGTCAAAGCAGCTCGTACAGTGCTGAAAGTAAAGCAGGCTTGGCATAGTTGATTATTTCAGGGGTAATGCCGTCCTTCCCAGGGGATTTTCCGCTGGCTAGAGAATCAATGGCATCACTGAGTTCCGATTTTGATGGCTGGCAGAGACTGGGCTGCACTGAGGGCAGTCTCAGTGACAACATTATCCCTGGAGTACAGTTCTAGGTAGTGCTCCACCCAGTGGTCCATTTGCTTGCATTGGTCAGTGATTGTGTCCCTTGATTTAGATTTGATGGGGGCGATGTTCTTGATGGTTGCCCCAAAAGCTCTCTTAATGCTATCATACATTCCTCTGATGTTTCCGGTGTGAGAGGTCAGCTGAATATGACTGCATGGGTGTTGCCAGTAGTCATTTGCGCAGCGCCTGGCTGTTCTTAGTGCAGTGCTTCTGGCTGCTTTAAGTGCTACAGATGTTAACTCGCTGGGGGCTTTCTTGTAGTTCAGCAGTGCAATGCGCTTAGCGGCTATGACAGGTTCCAGCTCTTCAAAGTGAGATTGAATCCAGTCTGCATTCCGCTTCACACGTTTGCCATACGTGGTCATTGCTGAGTCATAGATGGCGTCTCTGATGTGGGCTCAAATGGTCTCTGCATCCCCTGTAGGAGTGTTTTGAAGGGCTTTTTCAAGTGAATTTAGAAACTTATGTAACAGCTGTGGATGAGAAATTCTACCAGTGTTGATGCGCGGGCGGCCCTTCTGCTTGGAGTGATGCAGCTTCTTTGGTTTGAGTCTAACCTTGCTGCACACCAGGGAGTGGTCACTGTCGCAGTCCGCACTGTGGAAGCTGTGTTTGATTTTAACGCTGTTTAAAGAGGCTCGCCTTGTGACGATGAGGACCAGCTTGTGCCAACTACGTGATCTTGGGTGCCTCCAAGAAACCTGGTGACAGGGTTCCATATGAAAGAACGAGTTGGTGATGCAGAGGTTATGATAGGTACACAACTCAATTAGTCTCTGTCCATTCTAATTCATCCTTCCAATGCAATAGCGCCCAAGGCAGGAGGGCTATGAATCATGGTCGGCCCCAACCCTGGCATTAAAGTCCCCCAGCAGGAACAGGTGCTCAGTATCGGAGATGCTACTAATGATATTATGGAGTTCCTCATAGATCTGGTCTTTCGCTTCAGGTGGGGAGCACAGTGTTGGAGCATAGATGCCCAGTAGGTGGACTGGACCAGAGGCGGTGAACAGTCGGATGGACAGTATGCGTTCCGAGCCATTTGAGGGTGGCTCTGTCATGCTGAGCAAAGGGTTTCTGATGGTGAAGCCCACTCCATGCTGTCTTGGCTCTTCAGGATCCCTACCCTGCCAGAAGAAGGTGTAGTCTTGCTCTCTTCGAGATCCGCTCGCAGGGAGACGTGTCTCCTGAAGTGCTGCAATGTCCACATTGAGTCTACTGAGCTCGTTGTTAATGATGGCGGTCTTCCGAGAATCGTTGCTTTGTGTAAGGTCATCCGACAGGCCAGGACACATAGTTCTGACATTCCAGCTTGCAAAACGATGGGTTGTTACCTTCGTTCCTTTTTTTGTCGTGCTGTTTGGTGCGGTGTTACAGTCCACTTGTCAGGCAATGACCCTGAGCTCCAAGCACCCATTGAAGCAGGTGGACTGTGGCGGGACAGAAGCTTACTGACCGGGGGCTGACCGGTTTGAGGTGGGCGGCAGCTGTCCAGTGAGATGCGATGATCTCTCCCACCGACAAAGGCAACCCATGGCGCCCAATCTCTACGCCAATTGAGCTGGATTTATAACCCGTAACTGCTGCCTTTCATGTTGTTTTGCTCGCTGTGAGGCGACTATGGAGTGACCTCTCCATGGCGCATGCCTGGGTGGATGTATGGAGGTTGTGAGTTGTCCAAGCATCAAAACGCCCCTCTCAGCCTTCCTGGTGGGGTCCAAAGGAGTGCACAGTATGGCTGCAGGAACTGCCGGAAACATGCCAAAGGTGACACATGACCGCCTTCGGGGTTCCGCACCGGATTTTCTGTTAGGGTTTACTCCCTTAGCCTTGGTCTCTCCCGAGACGCCACAAGGCAGTGGGGTTGTTAGGGCCCCTGCTCAGGTGCAGGTGGATGCCGGTGGGAGGAGGTGAGGGAAGTGGGTGCGGGAGGAGAGGGGTGGAGGGAAGGGGGTGCGAAGGGGAGCTGGGGAGGGTGCTGCTGGGGGGTAGGGGAGGGGGTGCAGGGGAAGGGGGTGTGAGGGGAAGATGGTGCGAGGGGGGAGCTGGGAAGGGGGTGTGAGGAGGTGGGGGAAGGGGGTGCGAGGGGGTGAGCTGAGAGGGGGGAGCGGGGGGGACGGGGGTGGGGGAAGGGGGTGCGAGGGGGGTGAGCTGGGAGGGGGGAGCGGGGGGGATGGGGGTGGGGGAAAGGGGTGCGAGGGGGGTGAGCTAGGAAGGGGGAGTGGGGGGAAGGGGGTGGGGGAAGGGGGTGCGAGGGGGGTGAGCTGGGAGGGGGGAGCGGGGGGGACGGGGGTGGGGGAAGGGGGTGCGAGGGGGGTGAGCTGGGAGGGGGGAGTGAGGGGGGAAGGGGGTGGGGGAAGGGGGTGCAGGTAATAAAACATTTCATCAGCTCTTTTTGCAGTGAAATGCTGCAAGTAACCAGAGTCAAGGCTCCAAACTGGATTTAGGCAGGTTTAGTAAAGGCTTTAAAAAGTAAGAGGTTGAGGAGCCGCCTAAACCCTGGGGTCACCTCTGGGCGCTACATTTACCTCATTCTAATATACCTGGATAATTAAAATCTACAAATTCATACTTTCTTTCCACTGATCAGTCGACTATAACATGTACGCTTTTACTCTTTGTCAGCTCAGTCCAAAAGTTGCATTCTTAACGTAAGACTAAGTTACCAATATTACATTGTAGGACTGAAGTTGTAAATGACTAATTGGTACAGTTATAGTCCTGGCTCGAATAAGAAGTCTCAAAACAACAGGGCCCTGACAGTATTCCACAAAGTGTATGCAAAGCAATGGGAACCAAGCTCAGCATGCCCTTTTACTCGTACATCTCAAAGCTCACTAAGATTGTTCCCATGCACTGGGCAGAGGTGTTGTACTAATATTACAAAGGCAATGAGAGAGAACTGGGAAGTTACAGGCCAGTAACTTGACTTTAGTAAAAAACAAATTGCTCAGTGGGGTCATTTCAGATGCTCTGTATAACCACCTGAATAGAGGAGGTGTTGTAAGAGAGTTTCCCATTCACCTGGTTGATTCCTTCTCGGTGGTCGAGGTCATGGGTTTGGAAGGTGCTGTCAAAGGAGGCTTGGCAAGTTGCTGTAGTGCATCTTGTGGATAGTACACACCACTTCCACTGTGCACCGGTGGTGGAGGGAGTGAATGTTTAAGGTGATGAATGGGGGAGATGATCAGGCGGACTGCTTTGTCCTGGATGATGTTGAGCTTCTTGAGTGTTGTTGTAGCTGCACTGATTTCGGCAAGTGGAGAGTATTCCATTACACTCATGACTGGTGCCTTGCAAATGGTGGACAGGCTTTCAGGAATCAGTAGGTGAGTTACTTGCTACAGAATGTCCTTTAGGGAAGGAAATCTGCTGTACTTACCTGGTCTGGCCGACATGTGACTCCAGAGCCACAGCAATGTGGTTAACTCTGACATGGCCTCTGAAATGGCCTAGCAAGCCATTCAGTTGTACCGAACCGTTACAAAGTCATTAAAAAGTAATTAAACCGGACGGACCACCCAGCATCAACCTAGGCACCGGAAACGACAACGGCAAACCCAGCCCTGTCGACCCTGCAAAGTCCTCCTTACTAACATCTGGGGGCTTGTTCCAAAGTTGGGAGAGCTGTCCCACAGACTAGTCAAGCAACAGCCTGATGTAGTCATACTCACGGAATCATACCTTACAGACAATGTCCCAGACACCGCCATCACCATCCCCGGGTACGTCCTGTCACACCGGCAGGACAGACCCAGCAGAGGTGGTGGCACAGTGGTATACAATAGGGATGGAGTTGCCCTGGGAGTCCTCAACATCGTCTCCGGACCCCATGAAGTCTCATGGCATCAGGCCAAACATGGTCAAGGTAACCTACTGATTACCACCTACCGCCCTCCCTCAGCTGATGACTCAGTACTCCTCCATGTTGAACACCACTTGGAGGAAACACTGAGGGTGGCAAGGGCAGAAAATGTACACTGGGTGGGGGAACTTCAATGTCCATCACCAAGAGTGGCTCGGTAGCACCACTACTGACCGAGCTGGCCGAGTCCTAACGGACATGGCTACTAGACTGGGTCTGCGGCAGGTGGTGGGGGAACCAACATGAGGGAAGAACATACTCTATCTCGTCATCACCAATCTGCCTGCCGCAGATGCATCTGTCCATGACAGTATTGGTAGGAGTGACCACCGCACAGTCCTCGTGGAGACGAAGTCCCGCCTTCACATTGAGGATACCCTCCATTGTGTTCTGTGGCACTATCACCATGCTAAATGGGATAGATTTCGAACAGATCCAGCAATGCAAAACTGGGCATCCATGAGGCGCTGTGGGCCATCAGCAGCAGCAGCAGCATACCTCAAAATAAGGTGTCAACCTGGTAAAGCGACAACACAGGACTATCTGAGTGCCAAACTGCGTAAGCAGCATGCGATAGACAGAGCTAAGCGATCCCAAAACCAACGGATCAGATCTAAGCTCTGCAGTGCTGGCACATGCAGCCGAGAATGTTGGTGGACAATTAAACAACTAACTGGAGGAGGTGGCTCCACAAATATCCCCATCCTCAATGATGGGGGAGCCCAGTACATCAGTGCGAAAGAGAAGCCTGAAGCATTTGCAACAATCTTCAGCCAGAAGTGTCGAGTTGATGATCCATCTCGGCCTCCTTCTGAAGTCCCCAGCAACACAGATGCCAGACTTCAGCCAATTCGATTCATTCCACGTGATATCAAGAAATGACTGAAGGCACTGGATACTGCAAAAGCTATGGGCCCTGACAATATTCCGGCAATAGTACTGAAGACCTGTACTCCAGAACTTGCCGCGCCCGTAGCCAAGCTGTTCCAGTACAGCTACAACACTGGCATCTACCCTGCAATGTGGAAAATTGCCCAGGTATGTCCTGTACACAAAAAGCAGGAAATATCCAACCCGACCAACTACCGCCCCATCAGCCTACTCTCAATCATCAGTAATGTGATGGAAGGTGTCATCAACAGTGCCATCAAGCGGCACTTGCCTAGCAACAACCTGCTCAGTGATGCTCAGTTTGGGTTCCGCCAGCGCCACTCAGCTCCTGACCTCATTCCAGCCTTGGTTCAAACATGGACAAAAGAGCTGAACTCAAGAGGTGAGGTGAGAGTGACTGCGCTTGACATCAAGGCAGAATTCGACCGAGTATGGCATCAAGGAGCCCTAGCAAAACTGTGGTCAATGGGAATCGGGGGAAAACCCTCCGCTGGCTGGAGTCATACCTAACTCAAAGGAAGATGGTTGTGGTTGTTGGAGGTCAATCATCTGAGCTCCAGGACATCACTGCAGGAGTTCCTCAGGGTAGCGTCCTAGGACCAACCATCTTCAGCTGCTTCATCAACGACCTTCCTTCAATCATAAGGCCAAAAGTGGGGATGTTCGCTGATGATTGCACAATGTTCAGCACCATTCGTGACTCATCAGATACTGAAGCAGTCCGTGTAGAAATGCAGCAAGACCTGGACAATATCCAGGCTTGGGCTGATAAGTGGCAAGTAACATTCGCACCACACAAGTGCCAGGCAATGACCATCTCCAACAAGAGAGAATCTAACCATCTCCCCTTGACATTCAATGGCATTACCATCGCTGAACCCCCACTATCAACATCCTAGGGGCTACCATTGACCAGAAACTGAACTGGAGTAGCCATATAAATACTGTGGCTGCAAGAGCAGGTCAGAGACTTGGAATCCTGAGGCGAGTAACTCACCTCCTGACTCCCCAAAGCCTGTCCACCATCTACAAGGCACAAGTCAGGAGTGTGATGAAATACTCTCCAGTTGCCTGGATGGGTGCAGCTCCAACAACACTCAAGAAGCTCAACACCATCCAGGACAAAGCAGCCCGCTTGATTGGCACCCCATCTACAAACATTCACTCCCTCCACCACCGACGCACAGTGGCAGCAGTGTGTACCATCGACAAGATGCACTGCAGCAATGCACTAAGGCTCCTTAGACAGCACCTTCCAAACCCGTGAAGTCTACCAACTAGATGGACAAGGGCAGCACATACATGGGAGCACCACCACCTGCAAGTTCCCCTCCAAGTCACACACCATCCTGACTTGGAAGCATATCGGCGTTCCTTCACTGTTGCTGGGTCAAAATCCTGGAACTCCTAACAGCACTGTGGGTGTACCTACCCCACATGGACTGCAGCATTTCAAGAAGGCAGCTCACCACCACCTTCTCAAGGGCAATTAGGAATGGGCAATAAATGCTGGCCTGGCCAGCGATGCCCACTTCCCATGAAAGAATAAAAAAAATAGAATTCCAAAACCTCTGACTAGCTCTTGTAGCCACAGTATTTATATGGCTGGTACAGTTAAGTTTCTGGTCAACGGTGACACCCACACAGGGGATTCAGCAATGGTAATGCCATTGAATGTCAAGGGGAGATGGTTCGATGGCTTCTTGTTGTGGATGCTAATTGCTCAGCACTTGTGTGGCACAAATGTTACTTGCCATTTATCAGCCCAAGCCTGAATGTTGTCCAGGTCTTGCTGCCTGCGGTCACGGACTCCTTCAGTATCTGAGGAGCTGTGAATGCTACTGAAAACTGTTCAGTGTACATCCCCACTTCTGGAATTTGCTGCATTGACATGACAGGCCAAATTCTGTGCTGTAACCATTCTATGATTCTATGATGGAGGAAAGGTTAATTTATGAAGCAGCTAAGATGATTGGGCATAAGAACTTCTGGAGCAATGCCCTGGGGCTGAGATGATTGGCGTCCAACGACCACAAACATCTTCCTTTGTGCTAGGTGTGACTCCAGCCAGTGGAGAGCTTCCTCCTGATTCCCATTGACTTCAATTTTGCTCGGCCTCCTTGATGCCACACTTGTCAAATGCTGCCTTGATGCCAAGGGCAGTCACTCTCATCTCACCTCTCCTCTGGAAT
Organism: Heterodontus francisci; assembly: GCF_036365525.1. Classification (NCBI taxonomy): domain Eukaryota; kingdom Metazoa; phylum Chordata; class Chondrichthyes; order Heterodontiformes; family Heterodontidae; genus Heterodontus; species Heterodontus francisci. The sequence continues at coordinate 23,611,260 of NC_090410.1, read as the reverse complement.
TCAGCTCATTTTTCCATGTTTGGACCAAGGCTGTAATGAGGCTGGGAGTCTAGTGCCCCTGGTGGAACCCAAACTGCTCATCAGTGAGCAGGTTATTGCTGAGTAAATGCTGCCTGATAGCACTGTCGATGACACCTTCCATCATTTTTCTAATGATTTGAGGGTAGACCAATGGAGTGGTAATTGGTTGGATTGGATTTGTCCTGCTTTTTGTGGACAGGACATACCTGGATAAATCAATGTTGTTGCTGTACTGGAACACTTTGGCTACAGGTATGACTTGTTCTCGAGGACAGGTCTTCAGACCACAGCCTGGATGTTGTTGGGAACCATATCCTTTGCTTTATCCAGTGCACTCAGTCATTTCTTGATATAAAGTGCAGTGAATTGAATTGGCTGCAGAATGGCCTCTATGATGGTGAGAACCTCAGGAGGAGACAAAGATCGATCATTCCTTTGGCACTTCTGGCTGAAGATGATTGCAAATGCTGCAGCCTTTTCTTTTGCACTTGTTCTGGCCTCCACCATGTTGAGGATGGAGATGTCTATGCAGCTTTGTCCCTGTTAGTTGTTTAATACCCCTCCTCCCCCAGTTAGTGGTTTAATACTGTTGATACAAAGGTTAGTTGCCAGTGTTAGGTCTAGATGACGAAATAGAATAGTCAGATATTGATGCAATGTGGCAACAGGCCTGCATCTGCTTGGTATCATTCAATACAGAGAAATGTAGTATTATGCACATTAGCAAGGCCAATGTCAAACATGTGTACACCATGGAGGCTGAACGGGAGAGGAACCTAGGTGTTATCATACATTAATCTCGGAAGACCTATGGCCTTGTGCTAGATGACAACTGCATAAGCAAATATTGTTAGGTTGGACTGCCAAGGCAATCAAATACACAACAAAAAAAACTACACTGTGTTTATGTAACAACATGGTTCGGCCTCCTTTAGAACACGGTGTCTAGTTTTTGTCCCCACACTTGGTGTTTTTTTTTATTCATTCATGGGATGTGGGCGACGCTGGCCAGGCCGGCATTTATTGCCCATCCCTTATTGCCCTTGAGAAGGTGGTGGTGAGCTTCCTTCTTGAACCGCTGCAGTCCATTTGGAGTAGGTATACCCACAGTGCTGTTAGGAAGTGAGTTCTAGGATTTTGACCCAGCGACAGTGAAGGAACGCCGATATACTTCCAAGTCAGGATGGTATGTGACTTGGAGGGGAACTTGCAGGTGGTGATGTTCCCATGTATGTGCTGCCCTTGTCCTTCCAGTTGGTCGAGGTCACGGGTTTGGAAGGTGCTGTCTAAGCAGCCTAAGGATAGAAAAGATTCAGAGGAGAGCCACTAGATTGATACCAAGTTTAAATGCCCTTAGTTCCCATGATAGGCTTCGAGAGTGAGCTTTTTGTTTGCGAAAAGCAAGGGCTTTGGGGGAGGTTTGATTCACATCTTTAAAATCATTAAAATATTAGATTTTTTGTTTGGCTTGGAGGACCAGGGGACAAGATTATAACTTACATAAGCATAGACTAGGTTAGATGCTAGGAGGCCGTTCTTTTCAGAGTCATCACCTATGGAACAAGTTGCCAGCTCATTAAATGAGTGTGGATTCGCTGCATATATTGTGAAGGGATGAGTTCCTGAGTGTGACCAACATACTGTGTAGGTGGGTAGGCATGGAGCAATGCATCACCGTGATCTCCTGCAAGTTGTTTAAATTGCTTGTAGGGGTTAAAGTGGAATTTCCCAGAGTTCTCCATCCTTCATTGACCTATGGATAAATACTTGAACCAGAGGATACAGGATTATCGGGAAATCCCTGGGTGGTATTAGTTTTGGATTGAAACAAGGCCATTTGGAGAGAGTGGGGCAGAGGGATGACTTTTGGATTGCTCTGGCTTAGAGTTGGCAGAGTCAAAAAAGACCAAATCGGTGACGCCTGTACCATAAAATTGAAAATACCCCAGCTTTAATGCAATGAATAAAAAGTATTACAATCGGCTGAAGTACTCTTGTACAAAAGCATTCCAAACTCCAACGGAGAAAATGCCATAAAATATACGGCAAACTAAGTAAGTCTGCAGAACCTCACTCGATGGGAGCATGAATCAGAGGGTTTGCAGTATAATACCATAGACCTACCACTCCCACCCATAGAATGACTGTGCTACAGGACAGCTGTTGACTGCACTGTGGCACTTTATTTATCCGGTGCATTGCTTTCTTTCAGTATTTTGCGACATCTATCTTTCTTGTTGGAATCATGGTTAATAGTCAACAGTGTATGCAGCTGTGCCAAATTCTGGGGCAGGGATTTTGTCTGGGCCCCTGAGGCAGGAGGGGAGGGGGAGGCACGGAGTATCATGATGGGTGGCCAGGGGTGGGAGGGCGGAAGGCCCGTCGCCTCCCTGTCGCCAAGTGATCTTCCCGTGGTGGGAAAGGTCGACGACGGCCTTTCCGCCCAGAGGCCAATACAGACCCGTAAGTGGCCTATTAACGGCCTCTTCCCAATACAAGATAAGAGCTCATGGTAATATATTAGCGTGGATAGAGGATTGGTTAACAGACAGGAAGCAGAGAGAATGGTGCATTTTCAAGTTGGCAGCAGTGAATAGTGGGGTGTTGAAAGGATCAGTGCTGGGGCCTCAGCTATTTACACTCCATATTAATGACTTGGATGAAGAGATAGAGAGTAATGTATCCAAGTTTGCTGATATAAAGCTCGGTGGAAAGGTAAACTTGGAAAGGTAAAGCTTGGTGGAAAGGTCTGGGAGTGTGACAGCATTTTAAGGGCTATGGAAATAGAATGATGTTTCACCCAGAAATGAGTGAAGAATATGCTCGGGGCTATACCACATGGTTTGGTCTCAGTGGCTGAGTTTAAAGTCCACCCTGTGAATTGGAGAGAAATTCTCTGAAATTACAGAACACATTATATCACAGAAATATCAGGAAACCGGTAAATAAATCTGTTCTCACTGCACCCAATGCTGTCAGACTGTGGATTTCACCCAGTCTGTTCTTCCCTGGACTCTGGGGAGATTCACTTTCCATTGTGCAATATCTGGCTAAATATAATTTATGATATTACAATGAGTTGTGTAAAAGACATTAATGACTTGGATGAAGAGATAGAGAGTAATGTAAAGACATTAACAGAATCTTTTTGTTCAGTCACTGTAAGTAATGTCAGTCTCCTTGGCTCATAATTATGCCAATGGAGATTTCTCCTGCCTGACATAAGGGTCTTCGCTCAGTTACAGAGTCAGTAAGTGTTTGGTCTCCAGCACAAACCGGGATTAACTTTCTGCAGAAATGGAAATAATGAATCGTTTTAGTTCACTGGAATATTTGGTCTCTGGGATACTTCGTGATATACAGGAAATTTATTTTCCCACCCTCGCTGTTATTGCTGTCCCTGGTAAGTTTTCTGCCCTGGTATGAATACTGTAACCATGCAAACCCAATTCTTGACTCTCACTGTCAGTTGCAGTCGAGTTCCTTGTAAGTAACCATATCTCTATTTCATTGTGTAAATGATATTTAACTGTAAACACTGCCTTCATTATGCAAGTTTCCACATCCAACAAGTCTATGTATTCACTTTATTTTCCTTGCTGTGTGACTGAAAGTACATTGTTCCCTTGACAATGTTACTGGGTGATTTATTTGATGAACAGTCTGCTCTCTGCATTGAGTATTGGGAGTAGATTTTACTCTTTACCATCTGGATGTTAAACAGCACCTGAAGAGGGCAGTGCAATAAAAAGTGATGAAGAAGGATTGCACGTCCTTTACAGAACCAGCCTGATATTCATTGCACTGAGTTTAAGAGGAGGATAATCAGGTGGGTTTTATTCCTGGTGAAGGGTCTGTTCTCCCACCCTGATTATCATTGTGCACACCAGGCAGGAGCTGCTTAATTGATATATGGTGTTGACATGGCTTTCAGGATAATTTAAGGTCTGCTGGATAAGATTAATGATATCAAGTTGCAATTGGTGATAAATCATTCCACCTGATTATAATTCTAATTGATTGTAAATGAAGTAATGTGTGAAGTAGATTCCTTTCTCATTTTATTGATTGATATTCCCTCGGTTAAGTGGAAATCTATTCTGTTCTCACTCACAGGTGGAAAGTTCCAGAGTAATATTGTCCCACTTCCATCCTGATACATTCTCAAACCCGAGGGAGCAGATCTCAGCATCAGTTACAGCATCAGCCCCTTGATAGTGACTGTTCATCAGAATAGCTTTGTAATATAAGGGGAGCTTAAAAGATTGGTGCGAGAGAGAGATAGTTCGACAGATAGATAGATAGACTTTCACGTGTTTTCACATGATTCAGTTCTGTGAGAAAAGATGAAAACAGGCAGACAGGAGGGGAAATGTTCTCAGTCCATGAGCACACGGTGTTCTGCCTCAATCCTTTGTTGGGAGTTTAAATTCAAAAAACTCCCAGGTTGCTCAGCAGGTTAGTCATGTGACCAGCTCCTTATATAGAACAGTTGCTTCAATATCCTTTATTCGAAGTTCAAATCCAAAAGCTCCAGCCAACTAGACATGTGGCTCAAACTGGTTTGACCACTTCTGTGTATTGAAGGAACAGGGACTGGCTCCCTTTGTTTCCACATTGTCTGGTACTATGCAAATGTCCTTCCAGTCAGAGATTGCAATTTTTTAAGTTTTAATGTTCATGTGGTGAAATAATGTGTACCTCAGTCTTGGCTGGTAGGGTTTGCCTGACAGTTGTAATAAGAGTATAAGCATGGGGCATGACCAGAGATATTAATTGAAGTTGATCGTTGAAACAGGGCACGAAATAGTTGGTTCAAAAAGTGAAGGTTTTTGTAAGAGAGGGTTTTGTTTCTATCATGGATGGGCATCTGTGATCTGTTGTTTACAATTCCCGTTTTCTGCAGGAACGTCAAGTAACTTCATGTGTCTTGGGCAACCATATGTGTAACTTCAGCTTGAGCTCAGGGTTTGCGAGCTTGAGGGGCAGCTGGAATCACTGTGGAGCATAAGGGAGCAGGAGAGTTTCCTGGATTGTACATTGCAGGAGCTGGTCACCCTACAGGCAGTAGGAGTTCAGGATAGCAGTTGAGTGGCCATCTGGAAGAGGAGGAAGAGGCAGGAAGTGAAGGAGTCTTCGGGATGTGTGCTACTCACAAACTAGTACTCAGCTTTAGAGATTTCTGGGAGGGACGACACCTTGAAGGAGTGCAGTCCAGACAAGGAACCAACAGGCAAGGGACTGTACAAGATGGAGCAACAAAGGGTAGAAATGAAGTTGTTCCAGGGATTTTCATAGTCAGGGGGTTAGATAGGCATTTCTTTAAATGTTATCGGGAGTCCCACATGTCGTCCTGCTGCCCTGGTGCCAGAGTAAAGGACATCATGGAGAGGGTGCAGGACATTCTGAAGGGGGAAGGGAATGAGCCAGAAGTAGCAACAACATAGCAAAGGCTGGTATTGAGGTCCTGTGGTCAGATTTTCAGGAGTTAGGGAGGAAGATAAAGAGTATTAGCTTGAAAGGTAACAATCTCTGGATTACTCCCAGTGCCACTGATTAATAAGAGCAGAAATGGGAAGACAGGGAAGATCAATGTGTGGCTTGAAGCATGGTGCAGGAGGGAGGGCTTCAGATTCTTGGAGTATTGGGACCATTTCTGGGGCAGAAGCGAGACCAAGGCGGAACTGTGAGGGGACAAGCACTGGTGAGCGGGAGTTCTAGCAGCTCAAAAGAGGCATGCTCTCACACACTGTCACAGGAACAGCGAGAGAGTTCCACGATTGACGTCACAGCTCAGAAAGTGACGTGTTGCAAGGGGAAGCAGCTGATTGGTAAGTAGGAACAGGTGGGTATTTCTACCCTTTTTTACTACTTTCAGTCACTGAAATAAAAGTAAAGGTAGGGATTTTAGATTGTAGCAGGTAGTGTTTGGAGTGGAATAAGGTCCCGAGCGTAATTAGTACTCGAAATTAAAGGGAGTAACTAAGGAGCTTCGTCTAAGGGTAAGTAATGGTAGGAGAGATCAGCCCTGTGGCATGCTCCTCCTGTGCTCTGTGGGACATCAGGGACACTTACAGTGTGCCTGGCGACCATGTGTGCAGGAAGTGTGTCCAGCTGCAGCTACTGGCTGACGGCATTGTGCAGCTGGAGCTGCGGATGAATTCACTGTGGAGCATCTGCGATACTGAGGACGTCGTGGATAGCATGTTTAGCGAGGTGGTCATACCGAAAGTAATGGCTGCAGAGGCAGAAAAGGGATTGGTGACCACCAGGCAGAGTAGTAGGCGCTGGCAGGTACTGCAGGAGTCCCTGTGACCATTCTCCTCTCAAACAGATATATGACTTAGAGTACTGTTGGGGGGAGTTGGCCTCCCAGCGGAAAGCAGCAACAGCCATGTTCGTGGCTCTGCTGCACAGGAGTGGGGGGGCGGGGGAGACGGAAAGACTGGGAGAGCCATAGTGATCGGAGATTCTATTGGAAGGGGAGCAGACAGGCCTTTCTCCGTCTGCAAACGAGACTCCAGGATAGTATGTTGCTGCGCTGGTTCTAGGGTCAAGGGTGAGGTCCTGCAAGATGAATTGAAGGAGTTAGGATCTAAATTAAAAAGCAGGTCCTCAAAGGTAGTAATCTCAGGATTACTTCCTGTGCCACATGTTAGTGAGCATAGGAACAGGAGAACAGACCAGATGAATGCGCGGCTGGCGAAATGGTGCAGGAGGGAGGAATTTTGATTCCTGGGACATCGGGACCTGTTCCAGGGAAGGTAGGACCTGTACAAGTGGGACGGGTTACAACAAGGCGGGGCCGGAACTGATGTCCTCGCAGGGGTGTTTGCTAGTGCTGTTGGGGAGGATTTAAGCTCGAATGGCAGGGGGATGGGAACCTGAGCAGGGAGACTGAGGAGGAGGAAACAAGAATAGAAACAAAAGACAAGAAACAAAAAGACAAAAGTGGAAGGCATAGAAATAAAGGGCAAGAAACAAATAGAGCCAAAGTGCAAAATAATGCTTAGATGACTAAGAATGTTAAAAAGACAAGCCTGAAGGCATTGTTTCTCAATGCGTGGAGTATTTGCAATAAGGTAGGTGAATTAACTGCGCAAATAGATGTAAATGGATACAATATAGTTGTGATTATGGAGACATGTCTGCATGGTGACCAAGGATGGGAACTGAACACCCAGGGTTATTTAATAGTTAGGAAGGACAGGAAAAAAGGGAAAGGAGGTAGAGAAGCGTTGGTAGTAAAAGAGGAAATCAATGCAATAGTAAGGAAGGATATTAGCTCAGAGAATCCTGATATGGAATCTGTATGGGTGGAGCTAAGAAACACCAAGGGGCAGAAAACGTTGGTGGGGGTTGCATATAGACCCCCAAACAGCAATGGTAATGTAGAGGACAGCATTAGACATGAAATTAGAGGTGCATGCAAAAAGGGTACAACAGTAATTATGGGTGATTTTCATCTACATATAGATTGGGCAAACCAAATTAGCAATAATACTGTAGAGGAGCAATTCCTGGTGTGCATATGTGATGGTTTTTGGACCAATACGTTGAGGAACCAAATAGAGAACAGGCTATTCTAGACTGGATATTGTGTAATGAGAAAGGATTAGTTTTCAATCATGCTGTGTGGGATCTCTTGGGGAAGAACAACCAAAACATGAAAGAATTCTTCATTAAGATGCTGAGTTGATTCCGAGATTAGGCTCCTGAATCTTAATAAAGGAAACTATGAAGGTATGAGGCGTGAGTTGGCTATGGTAGATTGGGGAACGTTACTTAAAGGGTTGACAGTGGATAGGTAATGGTTAGCATTTAATGAGCCCATGGATGAATTACAACAGTTGTTCATTCCTGTCTGGTGCAAAAATAAAACAGGAAGGGTGGCTGAACCGTTGCTTACAAAACAAATTAAGGATAGTATTAGATCCAAGGAGGAGAACTATAAAATGGCCAGAACAAGCTACAAACCTGAGGATTGGGAGCAGTTTAGAATTCAGCAAAGGAGGAAGAAGGGATTGATTAAGAAGGGGAAAATAGAGTATGAGAGTAAGCTTGCAGAGAACATAAAAACTGACTGTGAAAGCTTCTATAGATATGTCAAGAGAAAAAGATTAGTGAAGACAAATGTGGGGCCCTTACCATCAGCAATGGGGGAATTTATAATGGGGAGCAAAGAAATGACTAACAAATTGAATACATAGTTTGGTTCTGTCTTCACAAAGGAGGACACAAATTATCTCCCAGAAATGTTGGGGAACATAGGGTCTAGTGAGAAGGTGGAACTGTATGAAATTAGTATTAGTAGAGAAATGGTGTTAGGAAAATTGATGGGATTGAAGGCCAATAAATCCCCAGGGCCTGATAATTTACATTCCAGAGGACTTCAGGAAGTGGCCCCAGAAATAGTAGATGCATTGCTGGTCATTTTTCAAAACTCTCTCGACTCTGGGACAGTTCTAATGGATTGGACGGTAGCTAATGTAACCCCACTATTTAAAAAAGGAGATAGAGAGAAAACAGGGAATTATCGACCGGTTAGCCTGACATCAGTAATGGAGAAAATGCTACAGTCCATTATAAAAGCTGTAATAGCAGAGCAGTTGGAAAACAGTGATAGCATTGGACAAATTCAACATGGATTAACGAAAGGGAAATCATGCTTGACAAATCTACTGGAATGTTTTGAGGATGTAACTAGTAGAATAGATAAGGGAGAACCAGTGGATGTGGTGTATTTGGACTTTCAGAAGGCTTTTGATAAGGTTCCACATAAGAGATTAGCATGCAAAAATGCAAAATTAAAGCACATGGGATTGGGTGTAAGGTACTGACATGGTTAGAGAACTGGTTGGAAGACAGGAAAAAAAGAGAGCAGGGATAAACAATTATACAAGGCCTTGGTGAGACCACACCTTTGTTTATTGTGTGCAGTTTTGGTCTCCTTATCTGAGGAAGGATGTTTTTGCTATGGAGGGAGTGCAGCAAAGGTTCACCAGACTGATTCCTGGGACGGCAGGACTGACGGATGAAGGGAGATTGGGTCGATTTGGCTTGTATTCACCAGAGTTTAGAAGAATGAGAGAGGATCTCATAGAATCCTACAAAATTCTAATAGGGTTGGACAGACTAGATGCAGGAAGGATGTTCAAGATGGTGGGGGAGTTCAGGACCAGGGGTCACAGTTAAGGGGTAAGCCATTTAGGACTGAGATGAAGAGAGATTTCTTCACCCAGTGAGTGGTGAACCTGTAAAATTCTCTACCACGGAAAGCAGTTGAGGCCAAATCATTAAATATATTCAAGAAAGAGTTAGATCTAGTTCTTGGGGCTAATGTGATCGGGGAGAAAGTGGGAACAGGGTACAGAGTTTGGATGAGCAGCCATGATTGTATTGAATGGCGGAGCAGGCTTGAAGGGTCGAAAGGCCTACTCCTGCTCCTATTTTTCTCTGTTTCTGTTTAAAAGAGGCACCTTGTGCCTCAACAGGACTGGGACCAAAGTCCATGAAGGGAGATTCAATGGTGTGGTTGGGGAGGGTTTAAACTAAATTGGCAGGGGGTTGGCACCAGCATATAGTAGTCAGAAGGAGGAATAAGGTGCATAATGTGAGAGTGAACCAGAATAGGGAGTAGTTCTGTATTAGATGAGAGTGAACTGAGAAGGACTATGAGAATACAAAGACAGGATTACAATGTTGAGTGTAAATGCATTAAGTGTGCCAATTAAAGTTCGTAAGTTTCAAGCACAAACAGCAGTATGGGAATATGATGTAGCCGCAAAAACGGAAATGTGGATTAAAAATGGCAAGGATTGGGTGCTCAATGTACCAGGATATTGTTATGCCAATGTGGTTTGTTGAATGATAATATTTTTTAATCCACTGACTGGAGATCTGAATTTATAATTTGTTTAAAAGACATTTGAAAAGACCAGCTAAAAGGATGACTTTGTTGGCAGCTTCAGATGATCGCCTAGTTTGAAACATTGTATCCTACACTGCAAAGGACTGTGAGGAGGGAGATGAAGTGGCTGCACTTCCCAGAAAGAACAAAGACCCAGGAAGTTTAAGGGAACTGTTTGTTCTTTTTCTTTTCAACAAGAGAGAAATACTGCTAACTGCTATGTTTTGAATCACTGAGTGATTGTCATGTGACAAGTCCTCCCCATCTGGGGTTTTAAGCTTGTGTCTTTCTGCAGTGGAGAAGCAAGTAACAACTGGACTCTGACACATGCAGACCCAAGTGGGAGGTCCTCCTCCTTCTCTCTCCATTCCAGCTAGAAAACTTTCAAATCCTGCCTGGTGACTGACCACATTTGCATACTGCGGCTCCAACCAGAAACCCCTTTGGAGGAAAACATCCACATCGCTGTCTCCAAGAGACCCACCAAACCAGTCATCTATCTCTTCAAACTAAAAGCCTCAGGACCACTGAATTCAGCTAAAAGCAGCCGCATCATCAAACTTCACAGACTGTATACCCCTTTTTTCTATGGACTCTAACTCAACCAATCGACCTTTCCCCACTCTGTAACTATTTGTGCATGTGTAAACCTCTAGTGTAAGTGTGTGTGTGCATGCGCTGTTTATGATTTTATTAGTTCAGTTTAGGTACAATAAAGTTAATCTCCTTCCTTGTTAACTCAAGAAAACCTTTCCAGTTGAAATGAGGGATAGAAATGGCAAGATTAGGGAACCATGGATGACAGATGAAATTGTGAGACTAGCTAAGAGGAAAAAGGAAGCATACATAAGGTCTCGGAGGCTGAAGAAAGACGAAGCTTTGAAAGAATATGGGGAATGTAGGACCAATCTGAAACGAGGAATTAAGAGGGTTAAAAGGGGTCATGAAATATCTTTAGCAAACAGGGTTAAGGAAAATCCCAAAGCCTTTTATTCATATAGAAGGAGCAAGAGGGTAACTAGAGAAAGGATTGGCCCACTCAAGGACAAAGGAGGAAAGTTATGCGTGTGGTCAAAGAAAATGGGTGAGATTCTAAACGAGTACTTTGCATCGGTATTCACCGAGGAGAGGGACATGACGGATGTTGAGGTTAGGGACAGATGTTTGATTACTCTAGGTCAAGTCGGCATAAGGAGGGATGAAGTGTTGGGTATTCTAAAAGGCATTAAGGTGGACAAGTCCCCAGATCCGGATGGAATCTATCCCAGGTTACTGAGGGAAGCGAGAGAGGAAATAGCTGGGGCCTTAACAGATATCTTTGCAGCATCCTTAAACACGAGTGAGGTCCCGGAGGACTGGAGAATTGCTAATGTTGTCCCCTTGTTTAAGAAGGGTAGCAGGGATAATCCAGGTAATTATAGACCGGTGAGCCTGACGTCAGTGGTAGGGAAGCTGCTGGAGAAGATACTGAGGGATAGGATCTATTCCCATTTGGAAGAAAATGGGCTTATCAGTGATAGGCAACATGGTTTTGTGCAGGGAAGGTCATGTCTTACCAACTTAATAGAATTCTCTGAGGAAGTGACAAAGTTGATTGATGAGGGAAGGGCTGTAGATGTCATAGACATGGACTTCAGTAAGGCGTTTGATAAGGTTCCCCATGGTAGGCTGACGGAGAAAGTGAAGTCGCATGGGGTCCAGGGTGTGCTAGCTAGATGGATAAAGAACTGGCTGGGCAACAGGAGACAGAGTGTAGCAGTGGAAGGGAGTTTCTCAAAATGGAGACGTGTGACCAGTGGTGTTCCACAGGGATCTGTGCTGGGACCACTGTTTGTGATATACATAAATGATTTGGAGGAAAGTATAGGTGGTCTGATTAGCAAGTTTGCAGACGACACTAAGATTGGTGGAATAGCAGATAGTGAAGGGGACTGTCAGAGAATACAGCAGAATATAGATAGATTGGAGAGTTGGGCAGAGAAATGGCAGATGGAGTTCAATCAGGGCAAATGCGAGGTGATGCATTTTGGAAGATCCAATTCAAGAGTGAACTATACAGTAAATGGAAGAGTCCTGGGGAAAATTGATGTCCAGAGAGAATTGGGTGTTCAGGTCCATTGTTCCCTGAAGGTGGCAACGCAGGTCAATAGAGTGGTCAAGAAGGCAGACGGCATGCTTTCCTTCATCGGAAGGGGTATTGAGTACAAGAGTTGGCAGGTCATGTTACAGTTGTATAAGACTTTGATTCGGCCACATTTGGAATACTGCGTGCAGTTCTGGTCGCCACATTACCAAAAGGATGTGGATGCTTTGGAGAGGGTGCAGAGGAGGTTCACCAGGATTTTGCCTGGTATGGAGGGCGCTAGCTATGAAGAGAGGTTGAGTAGATTAGGATTAATTTCATTAGAAAGACGAAGGTTGAGGGGGGACCTGATTGAGGTGTACAAAATCATGAGAGGTATAGACAGGGTGGATAGCAAGAAGCTTTTTCCCAGAGTGGGGGATTCAATTACTAGGGGTCATGAGTTCAAAGTGAGAGGGGAAAAGTTTAGGGGGGATATGTGTGGAAAGTTCTTTACGCAGAGGGTGGTGGGTGCCTGGAACGCGTTGCCAGCGGAAGTGGTAGACGCGGGCACGATAGCGTCTTTTAAGATGTATCTAGACAGATACATGAATGGGCAGGAAGTAAAGAGATACAGACCCTTAGAAAATAGGCGACATATTTAGATAGAGGATCTGGATCGGCGCAGGCTTGGAGGGCCGAAGGGCCTGTTCCTGTGCTGTAATTTTCTTTGTTCTTTGTTCAGTTGTATCTTGTTATGATCATAGCAAGTAAGGAATCAAACACTCACTGAATTGGCCAGTACATCCACCAGTTGTGGTGAAACAAGGAGAGGGAAAAGAGGGAAGCTTTTCGACCTCTCCTCATCTGACTGTAACAGAAATTTGGGGGTTCACATCTGGGATCAAACACAAAGACAAACGGGGAAATTTGGAAGCGGGAAACTAAATTTATCCCTCGCAATAATTTAAACACTTCATTTCAGGTTTTCTTGTGGTTTTCAGTGCTTGAGTATTAACATGTCCATATTCGAGGGCAGTAGCTTCCTCGAACAAAAGAAGGTGTATGATGCATGTTAGGTGAATTCTTCAAGTGAGAACCAGGCCAAATGCATTAAGTTGAGAGGGGAGGTGAAGGGGAAAATAAGACTGGCAAAGAGAGAATATGAGAATAGAATGGCAATTAATATTAAAGGGGACCCAAAAATATAAACAGATAGTAAGAGGTGGAGTGGGGCCTATTGGGGACAAAGAGTGTAATATATGCTTAGTGATGCAGGGCAAGGCTTATATAGTTAATGAGTACTTTGTATCAGGGTTCACTAAGGAAGTGGAATCTGACAAAATACAGGGGAAGCGGAGAGAGTAGAGGATAAAAATTGAGACGGGAAGGCAGTAAAAAGGCTGACTATGCTTGGTTAGATAAGTCAGGATGACTTGCATCCCAGGTTGCTAAAGAAAGTGGAGATGGAGATAATGGAAGGATTGGAAAGTGACAAATGTGAAATCCTTATTCAAGAAAGGGTGTAAGGTGAGTCCTAGCAACTACAGGCCAGTTAGTTTAGCATCAGGAGTGGATAATGTGTTAGAAACAATTATCAGGAAAAATTCAACAGACATTTGGAGCGATTCAAGTTAATTAGGGAAAGCCAGCACGGATTTGTAAAAGCGTAATCATGCTTGCCTAAATGAATTTTTTGATGATGTAACAGAGAAGGTTGATGAAGGGAATGTGGTGGATGTTGTTTATATGGATTTTAAGAAAGTATTTGATGAGGTAGTACATAAAAGCCTGGCTAATAAAATTGAGGCTTAAAGAATAGGAGGGTCAGTCTCCAACTGGATGAAAAAAAAATTGGCTTAAAGACAGAAAACAGCAAGTTGTAGCAAATGGCTATTTTTCAGACTGGAGGATGGTAGACAGTGGTGTTCCCTAAGGGTCAGTGCTGGGACAACTGCTCTTCTTATTATATAAATGATTTGGATCTTGGAATACAGAATAGAATCTCAAAATTTGCACATGACACCAAAATTGGAGTTGTGGCAAACACTGAGAATGATAAGAACCACCTGCAACAGGACATAGTGATAGGCTAGCAGAATGGGCAGAGAGGTGGCAAATGGAATTTAAAATTGAAAAGTGTGAGGTGATGCATTTTGTCGGATGGAAGAGTGAGAGGTAATATGAACTTAATGGTACAGTTCTGAAGAGTGTGGATGAACAGAGGGACCTGTGGGTACATGTGTATTAATTTTTGAAGGTGACGGGACCGACTGAGAGTAGGTCCTGCATGGCAGACTGGTGCTAAAGGTGAAGTCACACAGGATCAGAGGTGAGCTGGCAAGTTGGATACAGTACTGGCTCTGTCATAGAAGACAGAGGGTATCAGTGGATGGGTGTTTTTCTGAATGGAGGGATGTGACTAGTGGTGTTGCGCACGGATCAGTGCTGGGACCTTTGCTGTTAGTAGTATATAGAAATGATTTGGAGGAAAATGTAGCTGGTCTGATTCGTAAGTTTGCGGACGACACAAAGGTTTGTGGAGTTGCGGATAATGATGAGGATTGTCAGAGGATACAGCAGGATATAGATCGGTTGGAGACTTGGGCAGAGAAATGGCAGATGGAGTTTAATCCGGACAAATGTGAGGTAATGCATTTTGGAAGGTCTAATGCAGGTGGGAGGTATACAGTAAATGGCAGAACCCTGAGGAGTATTGACAGGCAGAGAGGTCTGGGCGTACAGGTCCACAGGTCACTGAAAGTGGCAAGGCAGGTGGATAAGGTAGTCAAGAAGGCATACGGCATGCTTGCCTTCATCGGTCGAGGCATAGAGTATAACATTTGGCAAGTCATGCTGCAGCTGTACAGAACTTTGGTTTGGCCACACTTAGAATATTGCGTGCAATTCTGGTCGCCACACTACCAGAAGGACATGGAGGCTTTGGAGAGGGTACAGAAGAGGTTTACCAGGATGTTGCCTGGTCTGGAGGGCATTAGCTATGAGGAGAGGTTGGAAAAACTCGGATTGTTTTCACTGGAACGACGGAGGTGGATGGGTGACCTGATAGAGGTTGACAAAGTTATGAGTGGCATGGACAGAGTGGATAGTCAGAAGCTTTATCCCAAGGTGGAAGAGTCAGTTACTAGGGGACATAGGTTTAAGGTGCGAGGGGCAAAGTTTAGATGGGATGTGTGAGGCAATTGTTTTACACAAAGGGTGGTGAGTGCCTGGAACTTGCTGCCAGGGGAGGTGGTGGAAGCAGATACGATAGCGACGTTTAAGAGACATCTTGACAAATACATGAATAGGAAGGGAATAGAGGGATATGGGCCCCAGAAGTGCAGAAGGTGTTAGTTTAGGCAGGCATCAATATCGGCACAGTCTTGGAGGGCCGAATGGCCTGTTCCTGTGCTGAACTGTTCTTTGTTTTTTAGTAGGAACATAGGAACAGGAGTAGGCAATTCAGCCCATCAAGCCTGCCCCGATATTCCATGTGATCATGGCTGATCATTCACTTCAACACCTTTTTCCCACACTATCTTCATATCCCCTAATATCAGTTGTATTTAGAAATCTAAACATACTCAACGACTGAGCTTGCACAGCCCTCTGGGGTAAAGAATTCCAAAGATTCACAACCCTCTGAAGAAAGAAATTTCTCCTTATCTCTATTCCCCTTATTTTGAAATTGTGTCGCCTGGTTCTAGACTCCCCAACCAGGGGAAACATCCTAGCTGCATCTACCCTGTCTATCCCTTTAAGTATTTTGTACGTTTCAATGAGATCACCTCTCATTCTTCAAATCTCTCGAATACGGCCCAGTTTCCCCAATCTCTCTTCAGAGGACAATCCCGCCATACCAGGAATAAGTCTGGTGAACCATCGCTGCACTCCCTTTATGGCAATAATATCCTTGCTAAGGTAAGGTGACCAAAACTGCACACAGTACTCCAAGTGCAGACTAGCCAAGGTTCTATACATTTGAAGCAAGACTTCACTCCTCCTTGCATTCAAATCCTTTTGCGATAAAGGCTAACATACCATTAGCCTTCCTAATTGCTTGTTGCACCTGCATGTTAGCTTTCAGTGACTTATTGACAAGGACACCAGGTCCCTTTTGTAAATCAATACTTTCTAATCTCTTACCATTTAAACAATACTCTGCACATCTATTCCTCTTGCCAAAGTGAATAACTTCACATTTCTACACATTATATTCCATCTGCCACGTTCTTGCCCACTCACTAAGTCTTTCCAAATCCCCTTGAAGCCACTTTGCATCTTCCTCACAACACACATTCCCACCAAGTTTTGTGTCATCCGCAAACTTGAAAATGCTACATTTGGTCCCCACATCCAAATCATTGATATTTATATTGTGAACAGCTGGGGCCCAAGCACTGATCTCTGCAGTACTCCACTAGTAACAGCCTGCCAATGTAAGAATGACCCAATTATTCCTACTCTCTGCTATCTACCTGTTCACAAATCCTTAATCTATGCCAGTATATTACCTCCTATCCCATGTGCTTTAATTTTGCTAACGAATCTCCTGTGGGGGACTTTATCAAAAGCCTTCTGAAAATCCATGTACTCCGATTCCCCTTTATCAATTCTGTTCGTAACATCCTCAAAACACTCCAACATGATCATCAAACATAATTTCCCATTCATAAATGACTATGCCCAATCAGATCATAATTATCCAAGTGTCCATTTATCACATCCTCTGGACCAGATTCTACCATTTTCCCAACTGATGTAAGGCTAACAGGTAAACAGTAAAGCAGTTGGGATATTGGGCTTCATAAGTGGAGACAATGAGTAGAAAAGTAGGGAAGTTATGTTGAACCTTTGTCAAGCTCTTGTTAGGCTCCAACTGGAGGATTGCATCCAGTTCTGGTCACATACTTTAGGAAAGTGTGAGGGGCCTTGAGCGGATGCAGAGGAGATTTACCAGAATGGCTCCAGGGATAGGGGAACTTAGTTACAGGTTTTGGCTGCAAATGCTGGGATTGTTTTGCTTAGAACAATGGAGATTGAGAGAGAATTTATTAGAAGTGTACAAGATTATGGCAAGCTGCGATAAGTTAGACAAGGAAATATTGTTCTCTTTAACTAATAGTACAAAGTCTTGGGACACAGACTGAAGAATTTGGACAAGAGATGCAGGGGGGATCTGAGGAAGAACTTTTTTTCCACAGTGGGTGGCAATTACCTGGAACTCACTGTCCACAAGGATGGTGGAAGTGGAGACAATCAATGACTTCAAAAGGAAATTGGATGAACACTGGAAGGAAATAAGCTTGCTGGGCTACGGGGATCGAGCAGGGGTGTGGGACTGACTGGATAGCTCCGTGGAGAGCCATCATGGACTTAATGGCCGAATGGCCTCCTTCTTTGCCATAAATGATTCTGTGTCCTGGGGTTGAGATGATTGACCTCCAACAACCACAACCATCTTCCTTTATGCCATGTTTGATTCCAACCAGTGGAGTGTTTTCCCCTGATTTCCATTACTTCTATTTTACTGAGACTCTTGATGCCAAACTTGGTCAAATGCTGCCTTGATGTCAAGGGCAGCTGCTCTCACCTCACTTCTCGAATTCAGCTCTTTTTTCCATGATTGGACCAAAACTGTAATTTTGTCTGAGCAGAGTTCCCCTGGCAGAACCAAACTGAGCATCAGTGAGCGGGTTATTGCTGAGTAAGTGCCACTTGATAGCACTGTCAATGACACCTTCCATCACTTTGTAGATGATTGATAGTAGACTGAAAGGCGGTAAATGGCCGGATTGGATTTCTCTTGCTTTTTGTGGACAGGATATACTTGGACAATTTTCCATATTTTTGGGTAGATGTCAGGATTGTACTGGAACAGCTTGGCCAGGGGCACAGCTAGTTCCTGAGCACAACTCTTCAGTAACACAGCCAGGATGTTATCAGGGCCCATAGTCTTTTCTGTACCCAGTGCCTTCAGCCTTTTTGATATCTTGTGCAGTGAATTGAATTGGCTGAAGACTGACATCTGTGATGCTGGGAACCTCAGGAAGAGGCTGAGATGGATCATCTACTCAGCACTTCTGGCTGACGATGGTTGCAAATGCTTCATCCTTGTCTTTTGCACTGATGTCTTGGTCTATAATCACAGCACCCCCCCCATCCCCCACACCTCAACTTAGATACAGAGGTGAACTAAGAGACAGACAGACAGATAGGCAGAAAGTCAGACAGAAGGACAGACAGACAGGCAGACAGTTAGATGGATGATGTATTTAGCAGACTGACAGATACATCTGCAGACAGGCTGATGGATAGACAGATATGTGCATAATTGTCTCTTTGTGATAGTGTTAAACAAGCAATATAACCTCAGCCTCCCATAATACCGCTCTCACAGATTTATTTTAAATTGATTGCAATGGATAGTGAAATTTAACTTTGAGGGGGTGGCCCTGCCCACTGGCTGAAATGTTGGGGGAGAGCCCACCTCCACTGGACCTGGGGATCTCGCTGCTATTTTCGTGGCTCAGGCCCTTAATTGGCTTCAGTCAGGACTTCCACCCTCTGAGGCAGCAAGTCCCACTTCCAAGAGCTTCTGACCAATCAGAGACCCAGCAGCTCTTCAGTCCTAGCAATGCCATAGAGACTGGTGGCCACTGCTGGGGAAGAACCCAGCGAGAGGAGCTGCGATGGATGCTGGCCTGGGAGCAGGTAAGTGGGGCTGGGGCTTGTCGGAGTTAATTGCTAGGCCCCGGTGAGGGGGGGCATGTGTCGGAGAGCAGGGCGAGGCATTAGTATTACCAGGGATGGGACGTACTGGCGAGGAGCCCTCCATTGGGCACAGGGTGCTCAGTCAGGAGGGCCATCCCCAGCCTGCAAGGATGTCACCAGGTATTACTGGGTGGGCTTCTCAGGTGCTGTAGTGTTTGACTCCTGCTGGTATTGCTGGAACAGGCCCTTAAGAGGCAATAAATTAGACAGTTAAGGGCCTCAATTGGCCTGGGGTGGCCATTTGCCACCTCCCTCCCCGCTGGTAAAATAGCAGTGGGGGGCGGACAGGTTACCAGCACGGCACCCCCACTACAACCCCACCCCCCCATCTCCCCCCACCTCCCACATGATTTCATGGCACTCCTGCCTTCCAGCACACGGCCAGTGTTGGGGTGAGGGGTGGGTGTTAAATTCCAGCCAACGGCTCATCCAATACCATCGAATTTATTTCATCAGCGGAAGTTGAAGATTTCCCCAGTATTCAATGTCGGAAATTGGACAGGGTGTAAAACGCTCAGCCAATCCATTGCTGCCATTTTCATGTCCGGGAGTAAAAGAGAATATTCTGCTATTATTTCCAGCACTGATTTTTTATAAAGGTTCTCCCTCTTCCTCTCTAGAAGGTTCTGTATCCTTGATGTGTGTTCACAAGACAGGTATCTTCATGTCCTACAGGTAATGACAGAATGTTCCCTTTTGGTCAATTTTGCCACTGCCCTTTCACAACGCAGATGTTTGCTGCACAGAAAGAGATGTTTCACCCTCTCCTCTCCATCTCAGCTGTTTGCTGGAATAATCCAGAAATGAATCCCCAGACCCACTCTCTCCTCATGGCCCGGTGTCTTCCTCTGATTCTTGTTTAGATTTCCTCCTTAGTTAGAAGTATATCCTTTGAGAGTGATTGTCGCTCTCTCCTGTTCCAACCCATCTCATTGCTGATGTTTATTTTGATGTATCTAATTTGTGGTTTTAATTCTCTGTTATTCTTTGCATCTAATTTCAGCCTAGATCTTAACCCAATGTCCCCTCGTACACCCCGGGCAGGAACTTGGTGAGTTCAGGACGGCCACCCGGTTTACAGCCCACCCGATTTTGCTGTCCATTGGCTTCAATGTTGCCCATAATTGGATGGGATGTAAAACAGGCGTCCGCCTCGAGCCCGCCCCATTCATGCTTGTCGGGTTAGTTTTAAATCAGGGTTTATACAGGTTCCTTGCTAGATTTCAGTACTAGAGCCCACTCTCAACTTACCATTCATAAAGTTTGAAGTTGGGCAGAGGATGGAGAAGGTGATTTTGCCGTGGCACCTAACATGGCTGATTAAATCTTTTACTGGTCCAACATTCAAGTAGACACTTGTCAGCAGCAGACACCGCACAGTGATCAGGAACAACACCCAGGGAATTACCCACACTGTGAGCTGAATTTAATGACCCCCGGAAATGGGTGCCGTTCCCATTTGTCATGTGGGCAGCTGTCCCATTGGGATCATGTGGCCGATGGCCATTTGCTTACTGGAGGCACGGGGCATCCCCGGGGCACGGTGGGGTGGGAGACAAGATGCCAAATACGCTGTCAGATGACTCGGGAGGGCGGCACAGTGATGCAGTGGTTAGCACCGCAGCCTCACAGCTCTAGGGACCCGGGTTCGATTCTGGGTACTGCCTGTGCGAAGTTTGCAAGTTCTCCCTGTGACCGCGTGGGTTTCCTCCGGGTGCTCCGGTTTCCTCCCACAGCCAAAAAAAGACTTGCAGGTGATAGGTAAATTGGCCGTTGTAAATTGCCCCTAGTGTAGGTAGGTGGTAGGGAATATGGGATTACTGTAAGGTTAGTATCAATGGGTGGCACAGACTCGGTGGGCCGAAGGGCCTGTTTCAGTGCTGTATCTCTAAATAAAAATAAAAATAGTGGTGCCACCATTTTTAAAGGCCTACCAACCCTACATTCACTCCTGCCTGTTTTGAAAGCGTGCCTTTCTGAATGCCCTTTGCTGCATCACGACCCATTCTACTGCCTTTGCTGCCTGATAGGCAGGGAGCTAAACCAGAGCCTGCAGCGACCATGAATCAAGGAAGACATCGGCTGACCCCATGGTTTAGCGCTGCCTCCCTCGAGATTCTCCTCCAGGCTGCAAGGGAAAGGTGGGAGGTCCTCTTCTCCAGTGATGCAAAGAAGAGGTCCTCCCACATGACCGAACTAGCCTGGATGGAGATTGTAGAGGAGGTCAGCAGCCATGGAGTCACCCCCTGAACATGGGTACAGATTCGCAAATGGGTCAACGACCTCATTCATTCTCCTTACCTCACTTGCATATGGCTATGTGACAGAGTGCCTAACATGGGAATTTAGTAAGTGTGGGAATTTCAAGGGTTGATCTCTTTCTAAAATCGAGTCAAGTTGCACTTAGCATTTAACTTAACTTTAACATTAAATTGGAATTCCTTTCAGTTTTAGTCAGCGGTAAACAAACTGCACAGTTGGTCCTAAAATCCACAAACAGGACTGTCCTGGCAGACCCATCGTTTCAGCCTGTTCCTGCCCCACTGAACTTATTTCTTCCCATCTTGACTCTATATTTCTCCGCTGGTCCAGTCTCTTCCCACCTACATCCGTGACTCTTCTGACGCCATACGTCATTTTGACAATTTCCAGTTTGCGGACCCTAACTGCCTCCTCTTCACTATGGATGTCCAATCTCTCTACACCTCCATCCCCCACCAGGATGGTTTGAGGGCTCTCCGCTTCTTCCTTGAGCAGACGCCCAACCAGTCCCCATTCACCACCACTGTCCTCCACCTGGTTGAACTTGTTCTCACATTGAACAACTTCTCCTTCAACTCCACTCACTTCCTTCAAGTAAAAGGTGTTGCTATGGGTACCTGCATGGGCCCGAGTTATGCTTGTCCTACTCATGCCCCCTCCCCCAACTTTTTTTTCTGGTACATTGGTGTATTGGTGCCGTTTCCTGCTCCCGCCCGGAACTGGAAAATATTATTAACTTTGCTTCCAATTTCCAACCTTCTCTCACCTTTACATGGTTCATCTCCAACACTTCCCTTTTCTTCCTCGACTTCTCTGTCTCCATCTCTGGGGATAGGCTGTCGACTAATATTCATTATAATTCCACCGACTCCCACAGCTACCTCGACTACACTTCTTCACACTCTGCCTCCTGTAAGGACTCCATTCCATTCTGTCAGTTTCTCCAACTTTGACGGTTCTGATGTCAAAACCTTCCACAGCAGCACTTCTGGCATGTCTTCCCTTTTACCTCAACCGAGGATTCCCCCACATTGTGGATGACAGGGCCCTCAACCGAGTCTGGCCCATTTCCCCCACATCTACCCTCACACCTTCCCCTCCCTCCCAGAACTGCGACAGGGTTCCCCTTGTCCTCACTTTCCACCCCACCAGCCTCCACATCCAGAGGATCATCCTCTGCCATTTCTACCACCTCCAGCTAGTGTCACCATTAAATGCATCTTCCCCTCCCCTGCCAGCATTCTGAAGGGATCGTCCCCTCTGCGACACCCTGATCCACTCCTCCATTACCACCGACACCTCATCCCTTTCCCACGACACCTTCCAATGCAATTGCAGAAGGTGTAATACCTGCACTTTAACTTCCTCTCTCCTCACTATCCAAGGCCCTTTCGGGTGAAGCAGCAAATTACTTGTCCATCTTTCAATTTAGTGTACTGTATTTGCTGCTCACAATGCGGTCTCCTCTACATAGGGGAGACCAGTCACAGATTGGATGATCATTTTGCTGAGCACCTCTGTTCAGTCTGAAAGCATGCCCCCGTGCTCCCGGTTGCTTGCTATGTGAACACTCCCCCCTACTCTCATGCCAACATTTGTGTCTTTGGCCTGCTCCAGTGTTCCAGTGAATATCAACACAAACTCGAGGAGCAGCACCTGATCTTTCGATTCAGCATTCTACTGCCTTGCAGACTGAACATTGAGTTCAATAACTTCAGAGTATGACTGACCTTTGTAATATATTATTTTTTCACCGTGTGCCTTCTTTTCATGTAATCAGAGCTGCTCATTATTCCGCTATGAACACTCTCTCTGGACTAATGTTTTGTCTTGAACCACAAGCATTAACACACACTTTGCCTTTGTCCCAGGATGGCTTTGTTATTTAATCTCTCCTGTCCTATCAAAAACTTTCCCCTTTGTTCTCTCCCCTACCCCCCTCCCTTTCACTTGCTTAAAATCTAATTCTTTTCTAAACTTTGCAAATTCGGATGAAAGGTCACCAACCTGAAATGTAAACCTTGCTTCTCTCTCCACAGATGCTGCCAGACCTGCCGTGTTTTTCCAGCATTTATTGTTGTTGCACAGTTGGTTAATTATGTAGCTAGTTAGAACTGGTTCTCTCATAAGCAGGGCCTGACTCAGGTCTCTGGTATTCAGCTGGTATGAATGCAGAATGTTTTGTTAACACACAAAGTTCTGCTCGACTGAGTGCTCTGCGACAGAGTGCATGTATGACTACCTCCCTCTTTCCATTTGCAGGACAAGAGGGTCCAGAACAGGAGGGTGACATCAGGGATTGGTGACTCAGGGAGTCATCCCAGACATCACGCCTCCCTCACGACTGAGGAGGAGGCACTTGAACTTGTGGCGAACCAGAGTGGAAGCTCAATAATGGATGTTGAAACTGGAGTCTCTGCACAAAAGATTGTCTTCCATCAACATACAGATCACTTCTGGATTCTCCCCACCATGTATGGTTGGCATGACGAGATCTGCTCATGTTTTTGCAGGTCAGCATCTGCAGGAGACTCTAGTGGAAGGGGGACATAATTCCATTTCTGGGGAGGATCCACAGTCAGAGGATGCACTGTCCCATGACTCTCCTGAACCTTCCACCAGTGCAGATACTTCCACCTCAGTGGGTTTCCCCTTGACTTTCGAATCAGGGTCACAATCTGGTGCCCGAGCAGCTAGCTGAGGCTGAGACAGCCAAGGCCTCTGACAGTCACAGGATTGTGGATGGCCAGGCACATGCTGAGCCCAAGGCTGATGATGAGCCTCTGGTGTCGACAACACTGGGCATGCTGGAGTTGCAGAGACAGGTGAGGTAACATCTGGCAGAGATGCCAAAGGCAATCTGCAGCCATAGAGGAGTCCATCCATGCTTTGAGTGCTGCTATATCTCAGGCATTTGACCACAACCCTCATGGAGAGCCAGACTCAGAGATGTGCGCAGACCTGCCCAACATCGCCTTGGCCATGGGCTCAATGCAGCACTGGCAGGTGTGGTGAGCAGGGAAGTTCAGGTAAGCCTTGAAAAAGAGGAGGAGTGACTATCCTCCACAGCTGGAGGCTCCCCTCAGGGTGCTCTGAGTGTGGGCAGTGGCTCCTCAGCCCCTCTGCCAGTGAGCCCAGCTCCAGCAGCTGTGATGCCTGAGGGGAGACCTGCACCAGTGCAGGAAAGCTTCAGGCAGACGGGGCCTTCCAGGCCTCAGGTAACCAGAGGACGGCTGCTAAAGTCATCACAGGGCAGCCTGATCAGCAGCCTGTCTCCAGCCCAGCTGCTGGCGATGGGTTCACACCTCGTAGAAGCACTCGCAATCGTAAAAAGCAAAGCACCTCGACTCACATGGGAGTTCACGGGTGTTTGATATCTGACATGTGATGCTTCAGATAAAGTTCTTTTGTTCAAGTCATTAATGTTCATTGTGTAAAAGTGATTATTCTTTCATTCACTAATTTTGAGCTGCTGACTTCCCCCTTCCCCCTTAGTGAAATGCCAATGTAAGCACAGCCTCATTTAAATATGATCTCCCATGGGCACTGGTGTGTGTTTCAGCTGGGCACTAGGCACGGAACACCAATGGAAAGGAGGCGACAGACTACATGCATTGAGGTCAGTCTTCATTGTTTTTTCTGAGTAACCATCATGGTGGCTGGAGGTGGGTAAGTATGAGATTGTCTCTTGCCTCCTTGACGGGTCGCTCAATGTCCCTGGCCTCCGGTGCAAGGGGTTCACCATCCAGTGCTGCCTGTCCATCACCCTCCTCTCTGTCCTCCTCGTCAGTGGAGGAATGGCATTCTCATGGCCTCGTCATGCAAGGTCACCCCACTCTGAACTGCTAGAATATACAGAGCACAGCAGACCACCATGATACACAAGACCCTCACTGGGGCATACTGCAGGGCTCCACCGGATCGATCCAGGCAAAGGAATCTCATCTTCAGCAGCCCAATGGCCTGCTCAATGGTCACTCGGGTGGAGCCGTGGCAGGTGTGGTACCTCTCCTCTGCTGCTGTGCGAGATTTCCACATAGGCGTTGAGTAGCCATGTCTTCAATGGGTAGTCCTTCTCCCCGAGCATCCATCCCTGAAGGTGAACGGGGGCCTGAAAATCAGTGGTACCTGTGACTGTTGAAATATGTAGGCATCGTGGGTGCTTCTCGGGAAGTGGGCACACACATGCAGGAAACATTTTTGATGGTCGCAGATCAGTTGAATGTTGATTGAATGGAAGCTCTTCCTATTGAAGGAGGAGGCTGGCTGGTTAGTTGGAGCCTTAATGACCACATGTGTGCAGTCGATCACACTTTGCACCTGAGGGAATCCAGCGATGGCCCCAAATCTGATAGACCTCTCGGCCTGACTGTCAGGGTGGTGCGGTAACGCACATAGTCACCCGCTCTCTTGAACAGGTCATTGGTCAACTCCTTGATGCAGAGGTGGACCATTTCCTGGGAGATGCCACACATGTCTCTGGTAGAGCTTTGAATGATCCAGAAACATAAATGTTAAGTGATTTTCAGGATAGGCTGCCCACCAAATCAAAAAGGTCGTAACTCGTCCGACAACAGGGAGCATAAATCAGTGACTGTCTCCCTGGGAAGTCATTGTCTTCACTGACAATACCACTTGGTCATTAGGAGGTAGCTGACTCGAGTCCGGTACACTCTCTGGAACAGGTTGGCCCTTCTTGGCATGGTCGGCTGCTGCTGCTCTTGTTGTGGAGCTTCACAGGCAGGTGAAGCTGCTTCTTGGCCCTCATTCTATTGGAGGCATTGCATCACACCATGGGGTCCAAATAGACAGGGTGTATGAGACCCAGGCCAGACGATAAGTTGGCCTCCAGAGTGCTGTCCATGCAGAGACAAACCTGCTTTGGCAGTTTTCCCTTGTAGATTAACTAATGGGCCTCAGTGTCCACCCTTGATTACAGCTGACCCTTTGACCCAGCAGTATGGGCACCTGATACTGCTACTCAAAACCCAGCCACCACCTCCCCCACCCCTCACAGTCCATCTGAGACCCTGCTGACCATTGCTCAACACCCGAGATCCTACCCCACCATGCAGAGTGTACAGCATTGTCGGCCAACAATGGTCTCTGCTCCCCCCTCATCCCCTATGCAGTGCTGATCATGAAAGCCCACCCGTCGCGGCACTGAGACTTGGTGTCTTTAAGGCAGAGGGTACGCAAGGAATGCAGTCGAATGCATCAGCAGCCTTGGTGCCAACTATTTAATTATAAAGATTGGCATTGTTTGTGATTGGATGTGATGTGCGAAAGCCAATGCAGAATGAATGATATTGATGCATGGATGCAATAGTTGTGATAGATCATTTGCAATGTCATTAAATCTGCACTGTCTGTTCCAGGAGAAATGAAGCCACAAACAGTGCAGCCATGCTTCATTACAATTGCAGAAATGAATAAGACTTCATGCAAAAAGGAATTTTGGGGGAATTGTTATCTTTCTCCTCCCAACATTCCTTGATGATTTGGCTTATTGTTGGCTGAAACATGCAAAAATTAAGTTCGGTCTGATGTCCCTTGCATGTCTCTCCAAGGCCCTCATATCGATGATGGTATTATTGTCATTGTTGTCCTCCTCCTCACCCTCTTCATAGTCATCCTCATCTGAGAGGATGGGTGTTCCTCCTGTTCCTCCGCCTGCAGAATGTTGCCACGTCAATATTGTGCAACGCACAACAGACAACGATTATTCGTGACACCCTCTCTGACACATTCTGAAGAGACCAATCAAAGCACTGGAATTGCATTTTCACCAGACTGATGGTGTGCTCAATGATGGCTCCGTTGGATGTGTGAGCCATATTGTATCTCTCTTCAGCAATATTTTGGGGATGATGTACTGTTATCATCGACCATGTACAAAGTGGGTGACCCTTGCCATAAGAATAGAAGAACATATGAAATAGGAGCAGCAACTCGGAGTTCCTCAAAATCTAAGAGTCATAACAGCTCCCTGGGAAATGTACAATAACATTCATGATTCTTCTCCCGTGGTCGCAAATTAGTTGCACGTTTAAAGAGTGGAAGCCTTTGTGATTAGCCAACACAGCAGGCTGGTTCCAGGGTGCTCTAATGGCCACATGATAACAGTCGATCACCCCTTTGCACTCTAGGGAAGACAGCAATGGTGCCGAAGGCCGCAGACCTTGTTGCCTGGCTGTCCTCATCTGCAGATAAGTAGATGAAATCATTGGCACGTTGATAAAGGGTAGCGGTTATCTCTTTGATGCACCTGTGGGTCGCAGACTGTGAGATGCCACATTTGTCGCCTATTGATCCCCGGTAACAAAGAAATTGAGTGCAATAGTAACCTTTGATGGTAAGTGACACGGGGTTCCCAACGAAAACAAGTGGCTGCAGGTAATGCTGAAGATCGTGCTCACTTCTGTCACCATTGCAATTCACATCCTCGTGCCTCTCTGACATCTGAAGGTCATGTGTCCTTGTCCTGAGGATGCGATGACACACCAGTGCCCATCTTCAATAATGCCTGTCCTGAATGTTTTCATTCTGAGCAGCCTCACCCTCTTGTGCTGCCTGCTGCACCTGTTGAGGCATCATCTGTAATCACCAGGATCCCTCCTCAGCCTCTCCCTCTGTAATTGTTCACTTGTTAGAGGACAAATTGCATGTTTGAGACTCCTGTCTTTGCAGCTTTTCAATTGTTGAGATGAGAAGAGTGTTGTAAAACCGTCCTTCTTCTGCCATTCAGCAGAACCATGAAAGTCATGAGCAGATCACTGTTATGTGCCTTTCATTTGCATGTCGCAGGAGATCACACCCACCATCATTTGTCTCCTCCCAATAGACTTTCATTCCTTGATTGGACACGTGGTTTGCATTCTTCTTCCAGAAAATGTTGCGTCTGTGATACCAGACAAGTTTTCCTACCTTCCAACCTCCTCCTGCCACCTTCCAGCCTGCACCCAACACCCTTGACCCACCCAACTTAACCTTCACTCGTCCCCCTGTTACCATAGTACCTCTTCCATTACCAGGGACCAGCTCATCATCCCACCAGCTCGTCCCTACTCCGTCCCGCTGCCAACTCTTACCTGGACCCTCCAAGAATCCACCTTGATATAGTTACAGATTCCCAGTCCCCTCCCATTGGTCACCTGGAATGCCCAGCCCTAAGTCTTGAACTTCACCCCCACCCCCCACCCCCCACCATATACAGTTGCCCCCTGTGACTGTGACCATACTTTCTACCAGCCAGTACCCTGATGTGGACACACAGGACTCCAACAGTGACAGTGATCCTTCCTCCTTTGATCCCTCTCATGACCATCATTTTTCTGACAGGAACATATCAACCCACCCCCCCCCCTGCAACCGCACACAGCCAGAATCATCGTCAGAATCAGCAACTACACACCCTGGACTCTGCCCTCCTCCCTCCCCTGCTCCTCCACTCACCCAGTTACACATCATGGACTCAGCACTCCTCCCTCCTCTACTCCTCCACTTACCCGACTGCACACCTTGGATTTTGCCTCCTCCTTCCCTGCTCCAGCATGCACCCAAGCCCCTACCCTGTTCTGCCCTCCTCATTCTCCTGCCCGAAAGCCCACTCTTCCCTCTCCGACTACCCTCCTATGCTCCTCCATGCACCTGATCAACCCCACCTTGTCCTGGCCGACTACCCTCCCCTGCTCCTCCATGTAACCTCCGCCCATGCTGTCGCCTTCCCCTGAGATGTTTCAACCTTGCTGGTGCTGAGCCTGGAGGCAAACATCCATTCCAATCATGGTGTTAGTTTAGCAGCTGAGTGAAAGAGAGACGAGCACAGTCCTGAGACTCAACTGTACAAATCTGACTGTCACACATTACGTTGAAACATTCATGAAACAGGTGGCAGGGGAATAACTCTCACCGTTGAGTTAATCTAGTAGGTAGGACTAACTCCTAACTATGTGTAGGGTAATGAGTTTTCATGTCATGTAAATGAAAGCAAAGCTGCAATCCGCCAATGCACTGGGGGACCCACAAAATGCCGCAAACCCGTCGATGACATAACTCCTCTAAAATATCCCAGCATCGGGTATCTGAAAAACCACCACCTGCCTAATTATATCACTCGTACGCCACCAGATCCACTGCGGCAGACTGCATAAAGTTCTCCCTACGTGTTGTGCAGCTTAATTAATGCTCCCATCTTGTTGAGGCAGCGACACTGCCTTGGTGCTTTCCTACCACTGACTAAATCTGGAACCGATGTCACAATGTTGGATTTCGAGGCGGACTCGTCCAATGCTATTCTCCAGCACCCCCGTCTCCATTCCCACTCCAAACGACTGCACTATAATCGGCCCTGTATCCCAGTGTCACTGATTGGGAGCAGCAGCCAGGGAGACAATGGGTGACAAAAGAGGTGACAGATAACATAAAGCTAAATGAAAGAACACACAAAAGTGAAAAGAATAGAGTAGGTCGAGGAAAATGGCAGAAAGATAAAGAATAAAAAGGACAGTAAAATCTGCAAAAAGGTGATGTGAAAGATAATGAAAGTAAGGAAATTCCAGGCTTGTTGTATAATTGCTTTGTGTCAGTCTTCGCTGCAGAGCAAGAGGATAATATACCTCACATTCCTCAATGAATCAAGGACTGGAACTCACTAAAATTAGCAGAAGCGAGGTAAGAATATTAGAAAAAAATAATGGCACCAGAGACTGATGATCTCTAGAACCTCACAGTTTCCAGAACTGGATTTGAAAGATGTTCTTGAGGAAACTGCAAATGTTTTAGTTATTATTTTCAAAGGTCTCTCGATTCAGGAATTGTCTGTTTAGATTAGAAAATTACAAATTAATAAATTAAAACAAATAAGAAAGGTGAGAGAGAGAATCCAAGAAATTAGAGACTTGCTGGTGCAACATCTGTTGTGCAAATTTATTGGAATCTGCAGTTAAGGACAGAGTCACTGAACACTTAGAGCAATTTACGGTAATTAGAAAGAAACAGCATGGAATTTAAAAAAAAATTCATATAAACAAATCAAATTTATTTTTTGAGGAGCAAACTAAAATGTTAGACAACAGAATGTCTATGGATGTAGTTTATATGGACTTCCAGGAGGCAGTCACAGAGATTCCACTGAAGAGATTGTTCATGAAAAAAAAAGCTCTTGTAATTTAAAGCAAGTGATTGACCTGGTTAGAAGATTGGTTATGCAGTAGAACATAAAGAGTTTGGATAATCGGAATGTACTTGTATTGGAAGGAAGTGATGAGCATGTGCCAAGATGATCTGTTCTGAGGCCTCAACTATTTATGATATATATTAATAAATTAGATAACACAATAATGAATTTGAGAGCTATATATCCAAGTTGGCCAAATAATCAACAGGTTGAATCTTAATTCACAAAAACAGGTGGGTTGGGGTCGTGCCAGAGATTAAATGCAAAGAATCTGAAACAGGAACCCAACCTGCATCAAATCCCATGGTCATGGATCAGCAGCTGAAGCCGGGGGGGTTAAAACCTCAGCATATCCAAGGGTCACTGATCAGGAGACGGACCCTGGTAATTGCTCCATCATATCCCAGTGGAACTGATTCCTATTGTAACTGACCAAACTGAGAAATTATCTCTTTTTTTTGCACGGCACCAGTCAGTGTGTTTACTCTCTGTGGACCAGGTGAGACCATATTTTAACACAGCACATTGATGAATGAGCATAAGCATGTTATTTTTCGTGCCTACTTTCCAATTCTTCAGACATGGACTACTCAAATACTGATACTTGGTGTGAAGCTGTATCTCTGTCATAAATTTCTGTCACATTGTATTCCATTGAGGTATGTAGTGAGCTTTCAATTTATTCTACCCATTGATCCACCATATTGATATTCCTGCTCCCATCCTGATGTATAATGTCCCTGTTTTTCCTCTTCCTTACAGTTAACTTAGTGACGATTGTGATCCTGTCTCGGGGAAAGTGTGGTCTCTCCAAATGTGTCACTCGTTACATGGTGGCCATGGCAACGGCGGATCTACTGGTCATTATCTTCGATCTGATACTGAGGCAAATTCCCATTAGTTATCGTAGAATGTTTGACTTTCTGTTTGATATTCCAGTGTGTAATATCCACGCTGTCCTACTTTATGCAGCAACGGACTGTTCTGTCTGGTTCACTGTCGCTTTCACCTTTGATCGATTTGTGGCCATTTGCTGCCAGAAACTGAAAGCTAAATATTGCACTGAGAAATCGGCAGCTGTGATTATTGGAACAAAGTCTGTGTTGTTCTGCGTGAAGAACATTTTCTGGTACTTTATGCTTTCAAGCAGATATCTCCATTTTCGAGCCCCCTGGCTCTGCATTCTTCCCTGGAGTGTTCTGCTTTCACCAGTATGGACAGCAATTGAATTTCTACATTATATTTTCACCCCGTGTGTACCATTTATTCTGATTCTGATGCTCAATGTTTTAACTGTCAGACACATTCTAGTGACCATCAGCATTCGCAGGAGACTTCGGGACCGGGTCAGTGGGGCGAGTCACAGTGATTCAGAGACAATGAACAGAAGAAAATCAATCACTTCACTTTTTATAATATCGGGGAATTTTATCCTTCTTTGGGTTCTGCACCTGGTGACTACAATGCACACTAGAATTGCTCTACTGGGCCTGATTGATTCTGAAGGTCCGTCACCCATTGTAGAACACCTTGCGGTTGTACTTCAGCTCCTGAGTTGCTGCACAAACACTTTTATTTACGCTGTGACCCAGAGTAAGTTTAGAGAGGAACTGAAGAATGGGGTGAAAT
Source organism: Heterodontus francisci (assembly GCF_036365525.1). NCBI lineage: Eukaryota > Metazoa > Chordata > Chondrichthyes > Heterodontiformes > Heterodontidae > Heterodontus > Heterodontus francisci. The sequence continues at coordinate 23,579,421 of NC_090410.1, read as the reverse complement.
ATCCCTTCACTGTACTTTCTCAGATTATAAAATAATGAGGAAAAAGGAAGATTTTCACACATAAACCACATGTGAACCCAGTTTCTCACCATTCAGTCTCTGTAATCAGGTTGTTTTAAAAGAAAACTGAGATGATTTGATTGAGTTTGCATTCAATGTAAGGTACTTTTTGTAAACATCGAGCAACTGCCGTCTGCAGAAATTCCTTTACGCTAATCATACATTTAGAATTAAATTAAATTAATATGCAACATGTCCCCTGATCACTCCCCATGTCTATGTTTTATTGGATAAACCTACAGCTTCCCACTTTATCTCTCTCAGCATGCTCCACAGTGGACATCGAGGCACTCACTCATTACAAGAATCAATCCCAATTGCCCCATCCTAATCTTTCTCCAAATCTCCCACCCAGTGCACCCACTGAGGGATAATCTTCCAATATCTTTTTCATTCAACTCACCCCTCCCACTGCTGACCCTATGGACTCAGTCAATGGATCAGCTCTCACCACCCCTCTACACATCCTCCACCAGAATGTCCATTCAAGGCCCTTTCCATCCATGATGTTATTTCAAATGATTCCCATCGACATCATGGCCTCAATGGAAACCTGGCTGAGGGGTGAGGGCATTTTCCCCCTAAATGAAGCCTCCCCACCTGCCTATACCTTCCACCACAGTTGCCATGAAGATTGACGCAATGGCAGTGTGGCACTTATCACCAGATCACACCTTGGCCTGACCCCCTACTCCTCTGGCACTTTTTCCTACTTTCAGCATCTCCTGTTGCTCCACTCCTCTCACCTCTCAATCAAAATCCTCGTTCACGACCGTCCTCCAAGAACGATGAAAATATTCTCACTGAGATATCTTCATTGCTTTGCTCCCTCAGCCTCTGCACTTAATGACTTCTCATCCTCAGTGATTTCAACCTCCATCTCAACTCATCATTCTCTCCCTCCTCTGAGTCTATTGCCCTCCAATTTTCCTTAAATGTCTCCCACCATGTAAAATTCCCAAAATATCTTCACGGCAACAACCTTGACCATGTTATCTCATGTGATCTTACTTCAATCACAGCTAAGGCCATCTCTGATCACTTCCTTGTCTCACTCTCCACCCGCATCCCCCTTCCACTCCATAACTCTACTTCCTTCTATATCCGCCCCTGGAAAAAGGACCATCCCCCAATTCAATTACAACTGCACTGTCTAGCCTTTGGCCCTCCATTTTCCACAACATTTCCGCAGTTACTGATTTGCTGGACTGCACCCTCACACCAATTTTTGAAGCCCTTGACCCAAATAAATCCATTGCTCTCTCTTACTCTGGTCATTTCCCCTGCTTCAGCCTTCAACTCAGCTCCCATAAGTCCAAGGGATGCAAAATTGAAAAGATATGACAGACAACTTGTTTAGCAACACCGCTAGATCACATAAAGCTCTATTGGGTCTTGTTCTCATCTGCTGTAACTGCTCACTATTCCTCAATCATCCTGCAATGAGAGGACAGCCCCCGCCTTCTTTAATCTACTTCACACCATCTTCTTAACCTTCACTCCCCTGTATCTCACCCTTACCTCTAACAATAAGTGTGAGGACCTCATGGATTTCTTTGTCACTAAGATGAGACTAAGATGCCACTTCTCTTCCTTCCCCTAGCCCACAGGACCAATCCTGGTCTAAAGATCCCCCCTCCACCCTAACTCTGAACTCACATCTTTCTCTAGTTTCTCTCCTATCTTCCCTCATGCCCTCTCCGAGCTCATGTTGTCCACAAGAACCAACTCATTTTCTTCAAAACTATGCCCACGAAGCTGCTTCCTTCCTGGTCCCCATGTTAGCTGACATCGTTAATGATTCTCTGTCTTCAGGTTTTGTCCTTCTCTCCTTTAAATCTGCTGCCATCACCCCTCTCCTTAAAAATAACAACCCCACCATCCTTGCAAACTCCCAAATCCTTGCCAGTCTTTCCTGGAACTCCATGTTTGAATCCCTCCAATCAGGTTTTCTCTTTTGCCACAGTAACAAAATGGTCATTCTCAATGTCACAAATTACATCCCATGTGACTGTGACAATGGTAAACCATCCCTCCTCCATCCTTCTCAATCTCTCTGCACCCTTTGACAGATTTGAGTACAGAACGTACTCCTCCAATGTCTCTCCACTGTCATCCAGCTGGTTGGGACTGCATTTGCCCAGCTCCGTTCTTTTCTATCTAATTGTTGCCAAAGTATCACTTGCAATGGCTTCTCTTCCCACTCCCGCACCATTATCTATGGTTTCCCCCGAGGATATATCCTTGACCCCGTCTTATTTCTCATCTGCATGCTGCCCCTCAGTGACATCATCCGAAAGCACTCATTAGTTTTTACAAGTATGCTGATGACACCCAAATCTACCTGACCACCACCTCTCTCAACTCCTCCGCTGTCTCTATATTGTCAGACCTCTTGACCGACATCCAGTCCTGGATGAACAGAAATACCTTTGAATTAAATACTAGGAAGATTGAAGTCATTGTCTTCAGTCCCCCGCTACAAACTCCGTTCCCTAGTTACTCTTCCTGGTAACCTTCTGCGTCTAATCCAGACTATTCACCATGTTTGACCCCAAGGTGAGTTTCTGACCTCCTATCTTCATCATCACTAACACTGCCTATTTCCACCTCCGTAACATCACCCAACTTATCCCAGCCTCAGCTCATCTGCTGCTGAAATCTTCACTCATGTCTTTAGTACCTCCAGGCTTGACTACCAACACACTCCCATTGGTCTCACACATTCATCCCTCTATAAAATTGAGGTCATTCTAAACTATGCTGCCTATTTCATTACTCACATAACAATAGCATAAAGTTACATTACTGGTGGCACTGGCTCTGGACAAGTTTATGGGCATTTTTGAGCCAGAGACAGACTGTCAGCTATGTTTCACCAGTCGGTTCTCGATAGAGATAACAATTGCAGTAACCAAGGTATGAATTATATCCCCCAGTCTGGAAAGGGGAAAGTTCCAGTCCCTGGCATCAGGAACCAAATCACACTTAATGAATATCTTCAATATGGCAGTTATGTAACACAGCAACATAGTCACACAGTAACTGGTTATGGAAGGAGACAACCTTCAATATATCTAGTCCACACATCCACGGTATTCTGTTGCAACATTTCCAATCGCCTCAAATCCCATTTGCTCACAAGCAACTGTTTAGCTCCTTATTGAAACATATTGATTTTTCTTGTTATTCCAGTCATGTCTGCAATCTGTTTCTTATACTTAATACCCTTTTACTACAACAAATCCTCCTGCATTTTCTATTTTATTTTCCTAAAGTTGTAAGAATGGTCCCTTATGCTGAAGTTGTGCACATGACAGTAAAAGCTGAAAATCCTGATCGGCCATTGCTCACAAAATTATTTATTGCTGATTCATTATGGTATGACAAGTCTTATTGTGAAAAAGACACCCAGAAATGTGGTATTTCCAACAAAACAACAGATGGAAACTTGTTTCTCATCCTCTCCTGTTATTCCACATCCTGTCTCAAGACTGCCCTGGTGATCTCGTTCCACAATGTGGCTACATAAAGAAGTAAAGGAATGCAAATCAGACATGCTGCAGTTTTGGGAAAAACTATTGAACAGCATCAGCTAAATTGTGCCCTGACACATTAAACCGTAAAGCATCCTGACAATGAACAACATTAACTATTTCATTATTTCTAGTTGCAGTATTAATCTACAAGCTGTCTATAAGTGAAAAGAAGCCAACAAATGTAATCATATCAGATTAAAACAAATCCCAACCCCATGTATGTATGTTATCATGACCAAGGCGGGAGTAATGCACTGTTAATCCAGTCCCGCGACTCCATAGGTCACAGCATATCAAGAAAGTTTTCTACCTACCTAAGAATAGCAAAATTAGACACTCTATTTGTCTGCCACAAGAAAGGACATCAAACCAGGTGCAATGTCGGGTTGACCTGTCAGTTTTAGGCATTCTGAACTCCAGCTGCTTTGACTTGGTTCAATTAAGTTGTTTTCCAGCATGTATCGGATTTCTGCTTTTACTTGGGCCTGTTTGTCTGGATTTCAGTGGTAAGGATGCTGTTTTATCGGAACGGTTCCCCTACATCCACATCATGTGTAGCAAAGGTTGTACACCCTGGTTTATCCCTACGGAGTCTTTTAAATGCTGTGAGTAGCCTTGTTAAGTCTTCTCGTTTTTCTGCATCTGAGTACGAAAGCATGTTGTCCAATTTTCCTCGACATTCTGTATTAACAACCCGGATAGTAGGAGGTTCAATTTGAGTATTGCCTAGGCCTCTTGCTGCCTCATCCTCACTATTCCTTTCATTCTTATCTGTCCCTATTATCTGACATACTTGGACTGGCTTATCCTCCTCCCTGCAATAATCTTGCTTTAACATATTGATATGACACAGCCGATTCTTTTTCTGGTGATCTGGGGTGTCAATCAAGTATTTTACTATACCAACCCTTTGACCACTTTATATGAATCACTGAACCATGCTTTTAATGGCTCACCCTGTAAAGTTAATAATACGAATACTTCATCCCCTGGTTGAAAAGTTTGGCTCTTTGCCTTTTTGTCTGCCCATTTTTTCATCATGGTTTGGGAAGCATTCATGTGTTCCTGAGCCACATTGCAAGCTTTCGTGGGCCTTTCCCGGAACATGGATACAGAGTCTAGTACTGGAGATTCATTCCTTTGTTCTAAGAACCTGTCTTTGATGAATTTAGAGGACCTCTTATCTCATGTCCGTAAATCAATTCAAAAGAACTAAAACCTGTCGACTCATTCGATGAATCACTCGTGGCAAATAAAAGAAATTCTAGCCCTTTATCCCAATCATGGGGATATTCATGACAGTATGTCCTCATCATTGTTTTGAGAGTTTGATGGTACCTTTCTAAAGCTTCCTGTGTCTGGGTCATATGCTAAAGATTTTAACTGTTTGATATCAAAATTGCCCATGGCTTCTTGAAATATCTTAGACATAAAATTGGCACCTTGATCCGATTGAACTTCAAGTGGTAATCCATATCTTGTCAAAAAATTGGATTAACTTCTCTACTTCTACTTTAGCAGTAATTGTCCTCAAAAGAATGGCCTCTGGAAATCGAGTAGCCATATCCATGATAGTCAGTATATATTGATATTCCACTTTTGTTTTTGACTAGGGTCCTATGCAGTCCACCAACACCGAACTAAATGGTTCCTCAATAATTGGTATGGCAATTAGGGGTGCCAGTTTTGTGGTAGGTTGCAGTTTTCCCACCATTTGGCATGTATGGCATATCCTACAAAATTGCCTCATGTCCTTTGTAAGGCCTGGTCGATAATAATATTTATTTATAAATGATTTGGTCTTCCGGATCCCCTCTGTCCGACTAGATGAATGTCATGTGCTATCTTTAATAATTCTCAGTGATATTTAGGTGGTACCACTACCAGTCGAACAACCATCCAGTCTTCATCTGCAGATCTATGAAGCAGTCTGCATTTCCTCTTCAGAACCCCGTCTTCAACATAATAGCCTTCTGGAATTCCTTTTGCCTCAGCCTCTGTCAGAGCTGACTGTATGATTTTATGTAACTCTGGATCAGCTTGTTGTGCTGCAATTATAGAAGATTTGTTAAACATCTCATTTGGATTATCTAAATCCCCAAGGAACGTTTCGGATACTCGGCTATCTGTTTGCGCTGCCAATTTTACTTTCGACAATGGAACTTGTTTAGCCATTGCTCGGGTTACTACACACACAGGAAATATTCCTGGAACTTGTTCCTGTAATTGTTCTGTTCCTTTAACTTCACTTGGTTTCTCTGTGTCTACAGGAGAAACTGATACTTTTGCTCCAGCCAAATCATTCCTTATGAGTATGTCAATTCCCTTCACTGGAAAGCTAAGGACAACTCCGACAGTTATTGTCCCAGACGTGAGGTCACACTCTAAGTGCTGTCGTACAAAGGTATGGCTATATACTTCCCACGAATACCATTAACTAAGATTTTAGCATTCAGTGCACTCTCTAGTGGAAATGTTATACCTTTCCCCAGCAAAAGAGTTTGGGTTGCTCCTGTATCCCTAAGTATAACGAAAGGTTTGCCTGCCTCACTTGAGGGATATGGAGTTACTTTTCTGTTAAACAAGAATTCCCTATAACCTACAGGTATCTTATTCTCAACCCCTACACTCACTTTGGTTTTTGTATCTGGTTTTACAGCTGCTGTCAGTACCACAGCCTGGTCTGCTGTACTCTCAGTCAGAGCCCCTTTCTCTGCATTAGCTTTGTGTGCACCAACAAGTCCCATGGCTTTACTTCAAAACTTCCAGAATTCTGAATGAAGATGTCCCACCTTGTGGCAATGGTAACACTTTGACTTGTGGATCTCACTTCGACCATCAGCACCTTCCTGTCTGGCCTGAGTAGGGGATCCAGGGGTGTTCCCAGCTGTTCCTTCTTCTCCCCAGCTACTCGCCTTCCTTTCACTCCCTCACTTTCTATCCTTCTCAGGTTTGTGGGTTAATGGACAAAGTGTTTTGGCTGATTCACAAGCTCAAAATCATCAGCAATTTCTGCTGCTTGTCTGGCTATTAAAACTTTCGGGTTCTCTACATCAGTTCTCAAGACTGGAGGGATTGAATTTTTAAACTCTTCCAAGAAAATCAATTCTCTATGATTCACATACGTGGCTTCCACCTTTACTGCCTGTATCCAATTGTCATGCAGATCCCCAACTGCCAGGCATGAGGTATATTAATTTTGTCATATGAACATTGATTTTAAACAGTTGCTGGAGCGAGGAAATGACTTGTTAAACAGATCAGCCATGGCTGGAAACAAACATTCATCTACTAACAGACAGTGATTGTGGAGATAAAGCACCATTCCCTGACACATTCGACCCACAATGGGCTTTGATCTCCAGCCATTGAAAGTGAGGAAGCTCATATTCCAGGATGATTGCTGAGATGGCCGACTCCGCAAACAGACATGGTCAAACCAGCTGGTCACAGAACTAACCTGGTGGGCAACATGAGTTTTTTTTTGAATTGTACAGGCAGTTTGAGAGCAAGAGAGACTGTTTGCTACTGGATTGTAAAGACTTCTCCTGGCTGGCTCGCCACAGCCTCTCCTGTCTGCTTCCATCTCTTTCTCACAGAACTCCAAATCCACTGAAGACATGAACCACAAGAGAGGAGTCTCCTACATCGAACAAGCTTTAAGAAGAATACTGGACCCCAATGAAAAGCAAGACCTACTACAATCAAGGACTGTACAGTGAGCTCGAAGAACAGCAACCAAACCATCTTCAGATATTGCCTCAAACTTTTCCACTTTATTTCTTCTGCTCTTTTCTGTCTCTATCTGCATGTGTGTATCCGTAGGCGTTAACCGAATTGCCGTGTACGAGAACAATGTTCTCCATCTGATAGTGATGGGACGGTCCCACCTTCGGGGTTACGATGGGAATCATTAGGACCATTCCTATCCCTATAGCATGTCCGCCCTTGCAATCTGGGAGCACAGGGTTAAGCCCCCTTGTTAATCCCTTCAGGGTACAATTATCCAGCATTTTGTGAATCCTGCTAATTGGGCTAATCGTGTGCTGTTAACCCAATCGGGTAGCTCCCCCCTTTGGATCTGAACGAGATTGTGTCTTATCTGACCCACCATCCACAGCCTGTATGCGTGGTACAACTGGCCTTGTCTCAGTTTTCCGGTGTGCTCCCATTCTCTGTCCATTAAATGATTGATTATCTTAACATTTGCCTCTATCACCACTACCCCATCTAACTGTATATCCACTGTCTGCTGCCCCAGACTGGCTTGGTCTTTTCAGCTTGAATTATGAGCTCCTTTATAACCCTCCGGAGTCATTCCACATTCTTGTTTACCCCTTGTATATCTAAATGATTAAAGAAGTCCCAGTATTGATCCCTGTTACTACGTCATTTAATATTTCTCTCTTGTATTTATGAAATGGGTTATGCCCCATTAACCTAGTGGCCCCTGTGACATCAGCAACTTGACATATCACAGTATCAGTTAACATATTATACATAGTCTTTGCCTGCTCTGAACACTGCTCCAGCATCCGGGTGCCTGAGACCTTGATCAGCAAAGACACAATTTCATGCTTAACATTATCGTACAAAATCTCTCCCTCATTCAACAGGACTATTCCATTGTTGGGTGCTTTTGCTATAAGAACAAAGAACAGTACAGCACAGGAACAGACCATTCAGCCCTCCAAGCCTGCGCCGATCATGATGCCTGCCTAAACTAAAACCTTCTGCACTTCCAGGGTCCATATCCTTCCATTCCCATCCTAGTCATGTATTTGTCAAGATGCCTCTTAAATGTCGCTATCGTATCTGCTTCCACCACCTCCCCTGGCAGCAAGTTCCAGATATTCACCACCCTCTGTGTAAAAAACTTGCCTCGCACATCCCCTCTAAACTTTGCCCCTCACACCTTAAACCTATGTCCCCTAGAAACTGACACTTCCACCCTGGGAAAAAGCTTCTGACTATCCACTCTGTCCATGCCATTCATAACTTTATAAACCTCTATCATGTCGCCCCTCCACCTCTGTCGTTCCAGTGAAAACAATCTGAGTTTATCCAACCTCCACTCACAGCCAATACCCTCTAGACCAGGCAACATCCTGGTAAACCTCTTCTGTACCCTCTCCAAAGCCCCCACATCCTTCTGGTAGTGTGGCGACCAGAATTGTACGCAATATTCCAAGTGTGGCCTAACTAGGTTTCTGTACAGCTGCAGCATGACTTGCCAATTTTTATACGCTACCCCCGACTGATGAAGACAAGCATGCTGTTTGCCTTCTTGACTACCTTATCCACCTGCGTTGCCACTTTCAGTGATCTGTGGATCTGTACGCCCAGATCTCTCTGCCTGTCAATACTCCTAAGGGTTCTACCATTTACTGTATACTTCCCACCTGTATTAGACCTTCCCAAATGCATTACCTCACACTTGTCCGGATTAAACTCCGTCTGACATTTCCCCGCCCAAGTTTCCAACCGACCTATATCCTGCTGTACGCTTTAACAATCCTCATAACTCTCCACAACTTCACCAACCTTTGTGTCATCTGCAAACGCTAATCAGACCAGCTACATTTTCCTCAAAATCATTTATATATACTACAAAGAGCAAAGGTTCCAGCACTGATCCCTGCCGAACACCACTAGTCACAGCCCTCCACTCAGAAAAGCACCCTTCCACTGCGACCCTCTGTCTTCTATGACCAAGTCAGTTCTGTATCCATCTTGCCAGCTCACCTCTGATCCTGTGTGACTTCATCTTTTGTACCAGCCTGCTATGAGGGACCTTGTCAAAGGCTTTACTGAAGTCCATGTAGACAACATCCACTGCCTTTCCTTCATCAATCATCTTTATCACTTCCTCAAAAAACTCAATCAAGTTAGTGAGACACGACCTCCCCTTCAGAAAACCAAGCTGCCTCTCGCTAATAAGTCCATTTGTTTCCAAATGGGAATAAAACCTGTCCCGAAGAATCCTCTCCAATAATTTCCCTACCACTGGCGTAAGGCTCACCAGCCTGTAATTTCCTGGATTATCCTTGCTACCCTTCTTAAACGAAGGAACAACATTGGCTCTTCACCAGTCCTCTGGGACCTCAACTGTAACCAATGAGGTTGCAAAGAATTCTGTCAAGGCCCCAGCAATTTCCTCCCTTGCCGAGACATTTAAGTTCTTTAGGGGTTGTGGACAGTGTTAAAGGGCGAGGTGTTGTCGGATCAGGGGGAAAACATATGTACAATGATAAGGCTGGTGTTACCCTGGGCTCGATGTATCCACACACATCCATATTCCCTTCAACTTTCCTTATCGTCTTTTGCCCAGTGAGAGGGGCACAAACAATTCCAAAGACACAGCTCTCAGTCACCCCTCCCGCTTTCTGTCTGGTCACGCAGTTAGCACGGTCATCCATGGAGCACGTTACACATACGACATCTTTGCCCGGATTCATTACAAACCATGCATTCAAGTAGAGTCCGTTCCAATTTTGATCTTTACTTGTCAGTATACACTTCCCATCCAACATGTTGTACAATGCCCCATAGCTCATGTCGTCCATATTAATATTAATCCATTGTACATTCGTCACCGGGTCTTTCTTCTTCCTCTCCGGTCATTTTCCCAAGCCTCCGGATATTAGCATCAGGCCCCACAGACACTGTAGTCCGTTCCTTCCCATTCTCCACTAGTGGTTATGTCTGTCATTTAAACACACCGTCCTGGTAGTCACCAGGTGTTAGTACTTGTCCATGTTGTGAGTGTCCCCTCACGACGTATACATGTCTACCTGTGGGGACCGAACACATCCTGTGGAATCCAGGAGTTATTTTATATTCTTATCATCTCTACTCTTTCGAAATTATCTATTTGGTACCATCGTGCTTGGGCTTCTTTTCCCACAATCCTTGCCCAGTTAGTAGCCCATCTAATAATAATCCAAATGCCTATCAACACTACCATTATTCCCAGCCCCCCGAATAGTCCATTCTCAAGTGTGTTTTTCCATTCCCAGTATCTCTTTGCATAACAGGTGGTGGTCAGTGTATATGTTATTTTGGGGTCTGTCACTCGCTGTTGTCTTTATATACCTTCAGTTGGGACCAATGTTTCTATCGGCCCTTCCCTTTCATATCTATACATGTGCATGTGTCGCTGGTCATGATTATATCATAGGACCCTATCCACCATGGGGCAAATCCTATTCTTTCCGGGGTAACCTGTACAAAGACTTGATCATCTGCGATGTGGGTTTGTGAGGGTTTGGGTCCCCCTTTGACTCCAGATCTCTTATTGCTTGTTGGTCCCTTGCCTCCTGATGTAGATTCCGCAATTGCTGGTCTAGTTTTTTTTTAGAGATACAGCACTGAAACAGGCCCTTCGGCCCACCGAGTCTGTGCTGACCAACAACCACCCATTTATACTAACCCTACACTAACCCCATATTCTCTACCACATCCCCACCATTCTCCTACCACCTACCTACACTAGGGGCAATTTACAATGGCCAATTTACCTATCAACCTGCAAGTCTTTTGGAGGTGGGAGGATCGAACCTGGGTCGCTGGAGCTGTGAGGCTGCGGTGCTAACCACTGCGCCACTGTGCTGCCCTAGTTGGGCCACATACTGCCTCATCTTATCCCTGTGGGATCCCATCTCAGCTCCCCCTACTATAATACTTTCAGGGAGCCTCATAGCTCTTCCTGTCATCAATTCAAAAGAAGTCAGGCCTGTTGTTCGGTTTGGGGTGGCCCTTAGTCTCATCAAAATGCCTGGGAGTAAGTCTATTCAGCCTTTTCCTGTCTCAGCTATATTCTTGGATATAGCGGTTTTGAGGATCCTATTCATTCGTTTCACCATTCCCGAACTCTGGGGGTGATATGGGATGTGGAATCGTTGTCATATTCCCAGGAGGCCACAGGCCTTCTTCATAATACTTCCTGTGAAATGGGTCCCTTAATCTGAATCGATCTGTAGAGGCAACCACCCATCCAGGGATAATGTCAAAGGCTAGAATGTGGGCCATGGTGTGTGCACTGCAGTCCCTGGTCAGGAATGCTTTGACCCACTGGGTAAACTGATGTATGATCACCAGGCAGTATTTCTTTCCCCAGCTGTTGGGCAGGGGTCCGGTGAAGTCTATCTGAATGTTCTCCCGGGGTCCCTTGGGACGTGGCTGATGTGCCATTCGGACCTTTATTGGTTTACCTGGGTTGTGCTGTGCACAAATAATACATCGCTGGCAGTGCTTGGCCACATCCCTGCCAATTCTGGACAACCACCAATCTCAGAGGAGGCGGCCAAGCATACTGTCTCACCCATTGTGATCTGGTTCATGCTACAGTTTCAGGAGGGAATTTCGTATACACTCTGGTGCTACAACTAATGATCCCTTTCTCCACACCCCATCATCGTTCTGGCTTGCCCCTTCCTGTTCCCATTTCTTTCTTTCATCTACAATTGCTTCTGCCTGCACTTTCTGTATATTCATCTCCTCTGGCCCCATCGCTGCTACTTGGCCAATTGTTGAGATCACGTTTTCTGCTGCTTCTTTTGCGTCTGCGTCCACTAACGTACCCGTGCCGCGCCTCCGTTTCTATCTTTCTGTGTGCTTTAATTTTTATAACCGTTGTTTCCCCGGGGTCTTGGCTGCCTCCACTAGTTCCTGAATTATGTTTTTGTGTTTTATATGCCTCCTCCTGAAGTAACACAGCCCCGTCTGCTCCATGCTGCCATATAGTCATGTACTACACCGAAAGCGTATCGGCTGTCTGTGTATATGTTAACCCTCCTCTCCTTTACTAATCACAGGCCTTCTGTGAGCGCTATTACTTCTGCCACTTGGGCTGAGAAAGTTCCCTCCAGCCCTCCCTTTAAAACTGTTTTCCCAGTCTGGTCCACTCTGACCCACCCCGTCCGGAACTGTCCATTGATAACTCGTCTAGACCCGTCTCCATATAAAATTCAATTTGGATTGTCCAGGGGCTCATCCAAGATCCCTTCGGTTGCTTCCTGATCAATTTCTGTCTGACAATGGTGTGACTCTCCCTCTATAATCAGATTCTCTGAGGGGTTGTATTTGATATTCTGTATGATTTGAATTGACTTATCTTTTGGTAATAGCACTGCTTCCCACGTGGCTCTCCGAGAGTCTGATACTGTTTTTAATCTTCCTGTGTTTAGTAATTCCACAAAGGAATGCCGTGTATGTAACACTATCTGTCTGGACATGGTGACAGGCTCACTAACTTTCACTGCCCAGGCTGCACAGTCTAGCACGGCAATGCACCGATGGAGTCCCTGGACCACCGGGAATTCCTGTGTGGAGTAATTGGCTTTAGGTCGCTTGCCTCCCCCCGACTCTTGGGCTACTCCTGCGTTATAAAAATCCCCGTCGATGTTGTAATATATATGGAATGGTTTTGACATGTCCGGTAGTTTAAGGGCCGGTGCGGTCATGAGACTTGCTTTTAATTCTGAGTGCGCTTTCTCTTGCTCTGACCCCCATTCTACCTTTCCTAATACTGGCTTTCCCCCTTTGACTAACCTTTGAATGGGTTCTGCGGTGGCCACAAATTGGGGAATAAAATTACATCAATAGTTAAATAATCCCATGACCTTCCTGCCCCCCCCCCCCCCCATTAACGGTGGTTGGGCGGGGCATGTCTGCCTTAGCAGCTTTCCTGTCTTGGGGCAAGGTCTTACTTTTCTGGCTTATGTCATGCCCTAGATATTAAACCGTTCTCTGTCCCACCTGAGCTTTCCTGGGGTTAGCCTGAAATCCTGCCTCTTCCAAAGTCTGGAGGACCACTGATAGTGCCCCCAGGTGTCCCCTTTCGGAATCAGATGCTATTAAAATGTCGTCCACGTATTGGAGGATTGCACTCCCATACGGGGCACGTTGCACACCTCCAGCTGCCCACTCATTATTCGGTGGAAAATGTTGGGGCTGTTGTGGAAACCCTGGGGCAAACTTGTCCATGTATTTTGCTTCCCTTTGGCAGTAAACGCGAATCTATCCTGTGACCCAGAATCGAGTGGTATTGGCCAAAACCCATTCACTATATCCAATACTGTAAAGATTTTATGCTCTGGTTTTAATCCGTTAAAATTCCTAGCAGGACTAGCCACTCTTGGGTGTTCCTTGGGGGTGACCTTATTTAGTTCAGTATAGTCGATGGCCGTACACCAGTCGCTGAAGGTAAGCATGCAGGTACAAAAGGCAAATGGTATGTTGGCCTTTGTGGCAAGAGGATTCGAGTACAGGAGCAGGGATGTCTTGCTGCAATTATACAGGGCCTTGGTGAGGCCACAACTGGAATATTGTGTGGCGTTTTGGTCTCCTTATCTGAGGAAGGATTTTCTTGCTATAGAGGGAGTGCAGCGAAGGTTTACATGGAACATAGAACAGTACAGCACAATGCAGGCCCTTCGGCCCACCATGTTGTGCCAACCCTTTAACCTACTCGAAGATCAAACTACCTACATACCCTTCATTCTACTATCATCCATGTACCTATCCAAGTGTCGCTTAAATGTCCCGAATGTATCTGCTTCTACTACCACCGCTGGCAGTGCATTCCACGCACCCACCACTCTCTGTGTAAAGAACCTACCTCTGACATCTCCCCTAAACCTTCCTCCAATCACCTTAAAATTATGCCCCCTGGTGATAGCCCTTTCCACCCTGGGAAAAAGTCTGTGGCTATCCACTCTATCTATGCCTCTCATCATCTTGTACACCTCTATCAAGTCACCTCTCATCCTTCTTCGCTCCAATGAGAAAAGCCCCAGCTCACTCAACCTTTCTTCATAAGACATGCCCTCTAGCCCAGGCAGCATCCTGGTAAATCTCCTCTGCACCCTCTCCAAAGCTTCCACATCCTTCCTATAATGAGGCGACCAGAACTGAACACAATATTCCAAGTGTGGTCTAACCATGGCTTTATAGAGCTGCAGCATAACCTCGTGGCTCTTAAACTCAGTCACCCTGTTCATGAAAGCCAACACCCCATACGCCTTCTTAACAACCCTATCAACCCTATCACACTTTTCCAGGTTGCACTCCATCTGCCACTTCTCAGCCCAGCTCTGCATCCTGTCAATGTCCCATTGCAACCTACAACAGCCTTCCACACTATCCACAACTCCAGCAACCTTTGTGTCATCGGCAAACTTATTAACCCAGCCTTCCACTTCCTCATCCAAGTCACTTAAAAAATCACAAAGAGCAGAGGTCCCAGAACAGATCCCTGCGGAACACCACTGGTCACCGAGCTCCAGGCTGAATACTTTCCATCTACTACCACCCTCTGTCTTCTATGGGCCAGCCAATTTTGTATCCAGACAGCCAACTTTCCCTGTATCCCATGCCTCCTTACTTTCTGAATGAGCCTACCATGGGGAACGTTATCAAACGCCTCGCTAAAATCCATATACACCACATCCACTACTCTTCCTTCATCAATATGTTTTGTCACATCCTCAAAGAATTCAATAAGGCTTGTGAGGCATGACCTGCCCCTCAGAAAGCCATGCTGACTATCTCTAATCAATCCAGACTGAATCCTGGGATGGCGGGACTGAGATATGAGGAGAGACTGAGTCACTTAGGATTATATTTGCTGGAGTTCAGAAGAGTGAGGGGGGATCTCATAGAAACCTATAAAATTCTAACAGGACTTGACAGGGTAAATGCAGGAAAGATGTTCCCAATGGTCGGAGAGTACAGAACCAGGGGTCATAGTCTAAGGATACAGGGTAAACCTTTCAGGACTGAGATGAGGAGAAATTTCTTCACCCAGAGAGTGGTGAACCTGTGGAATTCGTTACCACAGAAAGCAGTTGAGGCCAAAACATTGTATGTTTTCAAGAAGGAGTTAAATATAGCTCTTGGGTCCAAAGGGATCAAAGGGTATTTGGTGAAAATGAGAACAGGCTACTGATTTGGATGATCAGCCATGATCATAATGAATGGCGGAGCAGGCTCGAAGGGCCGAATGGCCTACTCCTGCTCCTATTTTCTATGTTTCTATGTTTCGAGGTAATTAAGTGTGTCTTTATTACTTTATGTATTGGCTGTCATGTTAAATTTAAAAAACTTGTGTCATATTTACCTTGGCAATGTTACAAATAACATAGAACATAGAACATAGAACATACAGCACAGAACAGGCCCTTCGGCCCACAATGTTGTGCCGATCCTTTGTCCTCTGTCAAGGACAATTTAATCTATACCCCATCATTCTCCTTTATCCATATACCTATCCAAAAGCCTTTTGAAAGTCCCTAAAGTTTCTGACTCAACAACTTCCCCGGGCAAGGCATTCCATGCCTCGACCACTCTCTGGGTAAAGAACCTTCCCCTGACATCCCCCTTATATCTCCCACCCTTCACCTTAAATTTATGACCCCTTGTAACGCTTTGCTCCACCCGGGGAAAAAGTTTCTGACTGTCTACCCTATCTATTCCCCTGATCATCTTATAAACCTCTATCATGTCACCCCTCATCCTTCTCCTTTCTAATGAGAAGAGGCCTAGAATGTTCAGCCTTTCCTCGTAAGACTTATTCTCCATTCCAGGCAACATCCTGGTAAATCTCCTCTGCACCCTCTCCAAGGCTTCCACATCCTTCCTAAAATGAGGCGACCAGAACTGCACACAGTACTCCAAATGAGGCCTTACCAAGGTCCTGTACAGCTGCATCATCACCTCACGGCTCTTAAATTCAATCCCTCTGCTAATGAACGCTAACACCCCATATGCCTTCTTCACAGCCCTATCCACTTGAGTTGCAAACCATCTTTATTTGCCTCTGCTTTGGTTATCAGGCCCAATTAGCCAATTACATGTCAATAAATTCCCCTGAGTATTGTTTTCAAATCCAATCTAACAATTTACTGTAACAATATAACCTGTGTAATAATTATCAAGGTCAATATAGCAATTCAGTGTTGATTCATACCTCATTGCATTCATTAACAGGTCCAACTGAACAATTAACTGTAACTTCACTAACCTGTGTCATAGCTGTCAAGCCCAATTGAAGAATTGACCAACTTTATTCCCCTATATATTAATTATCATGTCCAATTTAATAATTAACTACAACTTTATTCCCTGTGCATTGGTTACCATGACCAATTTAACCATTAAATGTAGTTTTATAGTCTGTGTACCAGTTTTCAAGCCCAATTTAACAACTAACTGGAACAATATTCCCCTGTGTCTGCATCATCATCTCCAATTTAACAACTAACTGTAGTTTTCTACCTCATACACTCCTTATCAAGAACAATTTAGCAATTAACTAATTTTATGAGGCAGTGTATTCATTATATTCATTTGAACAATTAAGTGCAAATTTATTATCCTGTGCATTTTTCTCAAGCTTAATTTAATAAGTAACTGTAACTGCATAGCCTACGTATTGTGTATCAAGTCCAATACAACAAATAACTGGAAATTTACACCTTGTGTATAAAAAATTAGCTTTAAAACCATACCCTTGTGAATTAATTATTGTGTACAATTTAGCAATTAACTGTACCTTTGTACCCTGTGCACTTGATATTCCAAACAATCTGAAAATTAATATTATAATCACTGTATTAGTCATCAAACACAACATAAGAATTAATTTAACTTTATTATTCTGTGGATTAGTTATCATGTCAAACTTAACAATTAACTGTAACCTTATATCCACAGTAATGGCTGTAAAACCCAAATTAATACTCAGCTGTAACATTATACATGTGTACCAGTTATCATGTCCAATTGAATGGATCGGCGCAGGCTTGGAGGGCCGAAGGGCCTGTTCCTGTACTGTAATTTTCTTTGTTCTTTGTTCTAACTGGAACATTATTCACCTGCTTATTGCTATCAAGTCCAATACAACAATTAATTGTAAATGTATACTCTGAGTATTCATTATCGAGCCAAATGTATCAATTAGGGCTGGATTTTATTCCTCCGGGTCCTTGGCAGAGGGTCAGGAGGCAGGGAGCCAATTAACTGCCTGCCATTGGGGATGCCGTCCCTTTAAGGGACGAGTGCCCGCCTCCAGAGCTGCTGGCCAATTGGAAGGCCGGCAGCTCTGCAGTACTGGCAGCGTCACTGGGAGCAGAGGCCACTGCCAGTACTGTAGGAGCCCATGCAGCAACGAAGACAGGAGGAGACTCCAGGACAGGTAAGCGGGGTGAGGGTTGCCGGGCCCATTCAGACTGTGTGTGGTTAGTGAGGCTGGGGTGGGGTCTTCCTGGTGGGGTGGCCATTACCACTGGCAGGCTTTCCAGGGACTCTGGTTTACCCCCAAAGGAGGGACTCCTCCCCCAACCCCACTAGGATGCTTTAACTGGCGGCATCCCCATGCAGTGGAAGTCCCCTCAGCCTTCAATAAAATTGAAGAGGAGGCGTGAAGAGGCCCTTAAGTGGCCATTAATTGGCCATTAAAGGGCCTCAATTGGCCTGGGCAAAAAGATCGCCAGGCAACATCAGGAACAGCGTCCCCTGCTGCTTTATTTGCCCCACCACCTCTGTACCCATCTCCAAGGTCAGAATAAACCCTGCCGTTAGATGTAACATTTTACTCTGCATACCTGTTATCTTTTCCAACACAATAATTAGCTGTAACTTTATTCTCCTGTGTATTGACTTCATGTCCAATTAAACAATTAACTGTAACTTCATCCTCGGTGCATTGATGATCAAACCCAGTTGAAGAATTATTTGTAAATATATACACGGTGTATTAGTGATCAAGGCTAATTTAACAATTTTAACAAATTAATTAATGAAATATTGTGCACTTGTTGTCATGTCAATTTTAATAATTAACTGGAAATGGACTGCCCTCCATATTGGGTATTAAGCCCAGTTTAACAATGAACTGTAATAATGCTTGTCATGGCAATGTAATTATTAACTGTAACTTTATTTCCCAGTGCATTGGTAATCAGGCCCAATTAACCAATTAAATATCAATATTTTATCCTCCATATAGTTTTCAAATTCAATATAACAATTTAATGTAACAATATAAACCGTGTTTTAGTTGTCAAGACTAATATAGCAACTAAATTCAACACTGTATTAATTATCAAGGGAAATTAAACAATTAAGTGCAGATTTTTACCCTTATGTATTGATTATTAGGTCAATGGCACAACTAACTGTGACATTACTACCCTTTGTAATGGCTATCAAGCCCAATTTAACAATTAACTGTAACTTTATTGCATAAGAATATAAGAAATAGGAGCAGGAATAGCCACTTAAGCCTGCTGGGCCATTCAATAAGATCATGGCTGATCAGATCAAGGCCTTAACTCCACTTTTCTGACTGTTCCCCATAATCCTTGACTCCAGTATAGTTCAAATATTTGTCGATCTCAGCCTTGAATATATTCAATGACTCAGTTTCCACTGTTCTCTGGAGTACAGAATTCCAAAGATTCATCACCCTCTGAGAGGAGAAGTTCCTCTTCATTTTTGTCTTAAAAAGGGTGACCTGTTATTCTGAAACTGTGCCCCCTAGTTCTAGATACCCCCATGAGGGGAAACAACCTGTCAGCATCTATCATGTCAAGCCCCCTCAGAATCTTCTGTTTCAACAAAATCACCTTTCATTCATTTAAACTCCAATGAGTATAGGCCCAAGCTGCTCAACCTTTCCTCATAAGAAAGCCCATTTATCCCAGGAGTTAACCTCGTAAACCTTCTCTAAACTGCCTCCAGTGCAAGTATATCCCTCCTTAAATAAGGAGACCAACACTGTATGCAATACGTTAGGTCTCAGCCATGCCCTGTACAGTTGTTGCAAGACTTCCCAGCTTTTATACTCCATCCCCCTTGTCATCAAGGCCAACATTCCATTCCTTCCTAATTACTTGCTTTCCCTGCAAGCTAACTCTTTGGGCTGGATTTTAAAGGCTCTCTGACACGGAGAACGGTGATCGAGGGGGGAATGAAGATTGCAACAGATGAGGACTGCCACCGACCCCGGCAGAGTCTGTCCCAATCTCAGCGGTGGCGGTGAGGCCTCGTGGCGACTCCCCTGCTGCTCGGCGATGGACCCGCATTAATATATGCAAATGGATACTTACCTTTCATTAACATTCCAGTCGCAGTGATTCTGAGGGCAGGTTCCAATCTTCATTCCGGCCTGCAATGCCGTGCCTTCGAATCCCTGTTCGGGGAAACGAGGCGTGACTCCTGTGGGGAGGGGGGAGGAGGAACATTTCTCAATGTGGGAGAGGGTCAAACTCCTCGGATTGGTTGGGGGAGTGATGGAAAGGGGTAAAGGACAAAGGTTCTGAACTTTGGAGTGGGGGTGGGGGGAAGGTCATATTTTCACAGCAGGTATTCTGGGGGGAAAGGGCAGGAATGATGTCTAATGCCATTGGGGGTGTGGCAGACGGCATGAAAAGATGTTTTTATTCATTTCTATTAACTGTAATATAACTGGCCCTTTAAAAATTTAAATTGTGATTTAGGGCCCTTTAAAAATGGTGCCGGTGCCTGAACATTGGCGCCGGACGGCGTTGCCAGGGACGGCTTGCCCGCACCCTCCACGTCATGGGGGATGGGGGCGGCTGTCCCGGCCATGCAAATCAGCCACCGCGTTTGGAATTGCGGAATTCCGCAAGATGTGCAGGCTGAAAATTTTACCATCTGCTACCTGTTTCGGTGGCGGGCTTTTAAAATGCAGCCCTTTGTGTTTCATGTTCATGGACACCCAGATCCCTTTGTACAGGAGCATTCTGGAATCACTTCACATTTAAATCATGTTTTTCTTTTCTATTCTTCCCACCAAAATGGAGAACTTCACATTTTCTCAATCTGCCACATTTTTGCCCTCTCACTCAACCTCTCTCTATCCCTTTGCAGACTCTTTGTATCCTCCTCACAACTTGCTTTCCCACCTATCTTTGTATTGTCAGCACATTTAGCTGCAGTACACTTAGTCCCTTCATCCAAGTCATTAATATAGATTGTAAATAGTTGAGGCCCCAGCACTGATCCCTGTGACACACTACTAGTTACAGTTTGACAACCCAAAAAAGGCCCATTTATCCCGACTCTCTGTTTCCTATTAATTATCCCATCCTCTGAGCGTGCTAATATATTACCCCCAACTCACTGTGGCACCTTATCAAATGCCTTTTGGAAATCCCAATACATTACATCAACTGGTTCCCCTTTATTCATCCTGTTTGTTATATTTTGAAAGAACTCTAATAAATTTGACAAACATGATTTTCCTGTCACAGAACCATGTTGACATTGACTGATTGCATAATGATTTCCTAAATGTCCTGCTACCACTTGCTTAATAGTGGATTCCTGCATTTTCCCAATGACAAATGTTAGGCTACAGACTGATGGTCACAGACCTGAAACATTAACTCTGCTTTTCTCTCCACAGATACTGCCAGACCTGCTGAGTATTTCCAGCACGTTCTGCTTTTATTACAGATGTTCGTCTAACTGGTTTATAGGCCAGAATTTAACATTGAGGCGGTGGCCCTGCCCACCAGCTGAAATATTGGGGGAGAACCTGCCTCCACCGAGCCTGGAGGCCATGCTGCTATTTTACGTGGGCCCAGGCCCTGAATTGGCTTCAGTCAGGACTTCTGGCCCTCTGAGGTACCAAGTCCCGCCTCCAAAAGCTGCCAACCAAATAAAGAGCCAGCAGCTGTTCAGGCCAAGCAGCGCCACAAGGTGTGGTGGTACTGCTGGGACTGCACCCAGCGAGAGGCGACACAATGGATGACGGGCTGGGAATAGGTAATTGTGATAAAAACAAGAAATGCTGGAACCACTCAGCAGGTCTGGCAGCATCTGTGAAAAGAGAAGCAGAGTTAATGTTTCGGGTCAGTGACCCTTCTTCAGAACTGAATAGGTAATTGGGGTTGGGGCTCGCTTGGGACAATTGCTAGGCCCCAGCAAGTTGTGGGAGGAGGGTCAGAGAGCAGGGCAAAGGGGGTAGTTTTAGCAGGAGCAGCCCATGCTGCTGGGGGCACTAACGTGGGGCCCAATCAGGAGGGTTCCCCGGCCTGCAAGGAGTCCGGCAGATATTACTGGACGGCCTCCTCAGATGCTAAAATGCCCATCTGCTACTGGTAAAATACCAGTGATGGTGGGAGGAGGCCCTTAAGTGCCCACTTAAGGGATTCAATTGGCTTTGTGCGGGCGGGCCATTTGCCATGGGCAAGTAAAGATATCAGGGACAACAGAAAACGAAAAGAAAAGACACACAAAAATGCAAAAGAGAAGCACAGATGCTGGCGAATGGTAAAGATACAAAAACAGCAAAGGGTGACAATACAGATAGTAAGAGATACAAAAAGATACAAAACAGAGTATGAAAAAGAAACTTGGCTGGGATAGCAAAATCAACAGAATTTTGTTTACGGTTAAATTAGGGAAAAGAGGGTGTTCAGGAGCAATGTAGATTCTTTGAAAACTGAGAACAGTAATATTGTCAATGAAAGTAAGGAAATGGCAGACACATTGAAAAATAACTTTGCATCAGTATTTACAACAGAGGCAGAGGTCAGCATGTGTGACATCGCAAGGAAATTGATATTGAATCAGGAACACTGTCTCAACAAAATTAACTGCAGCAAAATAACATAAATTAAGAAAATAATGACACTAAAGAGTGACAAATCCCCAGAACCAGATGGTTTGCATCCCAGGATTTTCCAGGAAGTAGGTGAGAATATTTCAGATGACCAAATTATATTCTTTCAAAGTTCTCTCAACTTGGGAACCATTCCTTCAGGAAGGTCAATGGTGTGTGAGCTTTTGTTGCAAAGGGATTGGAGTATAAGAGTTAAGAAGTCTCACTACTTTGCTGAGACTACACCTGGAGTACAGTTTTAGGCTCCTTACCTCAGGAAGGTTACACTTGGACTAGTGGGAGAACAACAAAGACTGGTTCCTGGGATAAGAGGAGAGATTGAGTAGACTATGCCTATATTCTCAAGATTTTCGAAGAATGAGATGTGATCTAATTGAAACACATAAAACTTTTAAGGAGATTGACAGGTTAGATGCTGAGAAAATGTTTCCTCTAGCTGGGGATTTTAGAACATGGGTCACAGTCTCAGATTAAGGAGTTGGTCATTTGGGACTAAGATGAGGAGAAATTTCTACTCCCACAGTTATGAATCTTAGGAATTTTCTACCGCAGAGAGTTGTGAATGCCCTGTCCTTGAGTATATTCAAGAGGGAAATCATTAGACTTTTGGTTACTAAGGGAATTAAGGATGTCAGGATCAGACAGGAAGGTGTAATTTAGTTTGAAGATCAGCCATGATTATATTGAATGACAGAATAACCTCGAGGGGCTGAATGGTCTACTCATTGTATTTCTTATGCTGTTATGTTGATTTGAAAATTGTGCATGTCACTGCACTAGTTAAGAAAGGTGAGAGAGGAAACATAGGGAATGATAGACTGGTTAATCTAACATTTGTTGTCAGGAAATTACTAGAGTACTTAAGTGCCTATTTGGCAGGTAATGCGGCGGGCCTTCACACAAAGAGGTGACGCAGGGCTCTCGCTGGTGCTTCAGCCGGTGGCCAAGACCCCGTCACCTACATAAAATTCACCCCCCCATCTATTTGTGTTTATGTCATTTACCATTATTTTTATATGTGTCTACGTTCTGGATAAATGTAATTTTTATGTAATTTAAAAGTAGCATTTTGAAGAATGCAGAACCTCCAAAATCAATTTGAAATAAAGACAACTGCACCCCAATTGATGATTAAATATTAGGATTCATATAAATAAATCAGTAATCTGCAGGGCCATGAAATGCAGTTACAGTTCAAACAAGTCCGAAGTAAAAGTGCATCCAATATGAATAGACACATCAAATAATCACAAGAGCTGTTACAGCTTTTCCTGGTGATCTCGAGTTTACTATTTGATGCTATCACTGCTGTGGCCCAGGTTTGATTATCAGTCAGTAAAATGATTTTTCGAACACAGTTTCAGTAGAGCCATTGGATTGAATTACTTACATGCATCCAATGTGAAAAAAGCAATTGTTTTAATCACCATTAATCAAGCCATAAGCTTCTTTTGCAGAATGGAGCAAATTCTTACTGAACGAGAGTCGATCCTTTCATGATTTGATTTGTACTTTGCAGGTGATAAGCTGTTTCCTGTAGCTCATTTTACACTGGTTTAAAAAGTTGTTTGCCGAAGACACCAGGAATCTGGTGGAACTTTTGTTAAATGTAATGGGGTTGTTTATTTCAGAGGAAAAAAAAATTGTAACGTAAGTCTTTTGCCTGAGTTTGATCCGGGGGATTTTAGCATTAGCAGTGATCACGATCTACACTACTCAATCCATGTAGTTGGGTTCCTCATGGACAAATTACTTCAGAGAAAATGCTCAATTCCTCTACCTTGTAAACAGGGGAGCGGAGTCAACTCCCCCTTGGCTCCTTTACTCCCCCCGCCCATTTGGTCCTGCCCGTCACGTGGGACTAAGTCCTCTTAATTCAGGCTCAGGCTGGGTGATTGGGATATCGGGGTTTCAGGAGAGCCGCGCTCTACCTAATCCACCGGCTACGGTTATTGGCTTCGTACAAAGAGGAGGAAACTCAGTCCTTTCTTTAACTAAAAATTTACTTTATTCACATTGTTATACAATGTAAGAATAAAGCTTATACACTTGGTTAGACAAAAGCTTGCAACTCAAACTGGTTTATACAGTTTATGACAAAACTAGAATCGATACACACACCCACTAGGTTCCTCTGACATTTCCTGACCTAGTCACAGAAAATAAAGGCTAATACCTGAAAAGGGGAGAGCTGACGCTGGCCAGGCATTCCGTTCTCTCTCTCTTTCACGTCGTCTCTGCGTTGCTGATGCAGGGTCTTCCACTTCCACGATGGTTGGTCTCCGGAGTTTCTCGCTGGCTCTGTGCCCGAGATTCTCCATACTTATTCTCTTTCATATCTCTTCGATCTGTGCTGTCTCTTTCCCGTTGGTTTAGGCCTGCTCACCTCGTTCGCATCTTCTCCTTATTGGACCAGGCCCAAGGACCCCGGTATCACTCCTTGTCCAAATAAGGCTCCATTCTTGTGATATCTCCCTTGTTTTTCACATAACTTAATTAATGCAAACTGGTTTTTACCAGCACAGGTTAGTGTCTGAACTCAGGTTACTTTAGTTCACAAGCTGTTTTTCATACATGTCAGCAGTTCGTAACAGACTCAGTAGTTCTTGCAACCCCTGGCCAACAACCTCAACAACATCTGTCATGAACAGAAAATTCCACGGTGCTCATTTTCAGTTTCATAGCTGTCAGCTTTTAATGAAATCCAAATAATTTTACAGTGAAATGAGTAGGAAAGTAGGTGTTAATTGTAGATAGAATCATAGAATCATAGATTGGCTACAGCACAGAAGAAGGCCATTTGGTCCATCGTGTTCTTGATAGCTCTCTGCAAGAGCAACGCAGCGAGTCCCACTCCGTCGCCCTTTCTCCATAGACCTGCAATTTTTTCCCTTCAGGTTTTTATCTAATTCCCTTGGAAGCCCTGATTGAATCTACGTGTACCACACTCTCAGGCAGTGCATTCCAGATCAAAACCATTCACTGCAGAGAAAAAGTTTTTTTCTCATGTCGACGTTAGTTCTTTTGTCAATCACTTTAAATTCCTGTCCTCTTAATCTCGACCCTTCCACTAATCTTGAATAGTTTCTCCCTATCGACTCATGCAAACAGACAAACATACAAATTAGGAGCAGAAGTAGGTCATTCGGCCCTTCTAGCCTGCTCTGCCATTCAATAAAATCATGACTGATCTGTTTGTGTCTTTAATTCCACACTCCCAGCTACTCCCGATAACCTTTGATTCCCTTGCCTAACAAGAATCTATCTACCTCCGCCCCTTCTCTTGTAGGACTTTCTACGTGCTGGCTCAAAAAGCTCTCCTGTATGCACTTTAAGAATTCCGCCCCCTTTAAGCCTTTTGCACAAAGACTATTCCAGTTAATACTGGGGAAGTTGAAATCCCCTACTATTATTACCCTATTATTTCTGCACCTCTCTGAGATTTGCCGACATATCTGCTCCGCTATCTCTCCCTGACTGGAGGCCTGTTGTATATTTACAGTCAAGTGATTGCCCCCTTTTTGTTATTAAGTTCTATCCATATGACCTTGTTTTAGGAACCTTCCAAGATATCATCCCTCCTTACTGCAGTAACTGACTCCTTGATCAACAGTGCAATGCCACGTCCTCTTTTACACCCCCCTCTGTCATGCCTGAAGATTCTATACTCTGGAATATTGAGCTGCCAGTCCTGCCCCTCCCTCAACCATGTCTCTGTGATAGCAATAATATCATATTCCCATGTGTTAATCAATGCCTCAATCCATCTGCCTTACTACTAAGACTCATTGCTTTAAAATAGATGCAATCCAGCCTTGCATTATTCGCTTGTGCCTTAACAGGTCTATATTTGCTCTGCCTTCCAGATTGACTTAGTTTCTCTTCTATATTTGACTGTGTACCACCCCCTACTGTACCTCCACTCTGTATCCCATCCCCCTGCCAAATTAGTTTAAACCCACCTCCCAACAGAACGAGCAAACCTCCCAGCAAGCATGTTGGTCCCATTCGGTTCAGGCGCAACCCGTCCAACTTGTACAGGTCCCACCTTTGCCTGAAACAGACCCAGTGATCCAGGAAACTAAAGCCCTCCCTCCTGCACCATCTCTTTAGCCACGCATTCATCTGCTCTATCTTTGGATGCTGTTGGGGGAGATAGCTTCTCTGGGGAATGCAGTGGGCGTCTCAGTGGTGCAGTGGTTAGCACTGCAGCCTCACAGCTCCAGGAACCCGGGTTTGATTCTGGGTACTGCCTGTGCGGAGTTTGCAAGTTCTCCCTATGACCGCTTGGGTTTTTGCCGGGTGCTCCGGTTTCCTCCCACAGCCAATGACTTGCTCGTGATAGGTAAATTGGCCATTATAAATTGCCCCTAGTGTAGGTAGGTGGTAGGGAATATGGGATTACTGTAGGGTTGGTATAAATGGGTGGCTATTGGTCGGCACAGACTCGGTGGTTCGAAGGGCCTGTTTCAGTGCTGTATCTCTAAAAACTCTTCATATTCCTCAACTCACTATCACTGGGAGTAATCCAAAGATTATAACCTTTGAGGTGCTGCTTTTTAATCTGCTACCTAGCTTCCTGAATTCTTGTTGCAGGACCTCATCCCTCTTTCTACCTATGTTGTTAGTACCAATGTGTACCATGACCTCTGACTGTTCAGCCATCCCCTTCTGAATGTCCTGCATTGGCCCCATGGCATCCTTGACCCTAGCACCAAGGAGGCAACATATCATCCTGGAGTCACGTTTGCGGCCACAGAAATGCCTATCTGTACCCCTTACAATAGAACCCCCATCACTAAAGCTCTCCCACTACTTTTCCTCCCCTGCTGTACAGCTGAGCCACCCATGGTGCCACAGACTTGGGTCTTGCTCCATTCCCCTGAGAAGCTATCTCCCCCAACAGTATCCAAAGCGGTATGTCTGTTTGAGAGGGGGATGACCACAGGGGACTCCTGTACTACCTGCCTAAGGCTACTACTCAGCTTGGTGGCCACCCATTCACTTTCTGCCTGAGCAGTCTTTACCTACAGTGTGACCACCTCCCTGTACGTGCTATCCACGATGATCTCCGCCTTGCGGATGCTCCACAGTGTCTCCAGCCACCTCTGCAGATCTGAAACGTGGATTTCAAGTAGCTGCAGCTGAAGACATTTCCAGGTGTTTGCCCTGGAGACTGGCAGTGCCCCTTACTTCCCACATTGCACAGCAGGAGCACTCCACGCTGACGAGCTGCCGTGCCATGAAACAAGGCTACGGGCCAAGTCCTGGAAAATAGGATTAGAATAGATAGGTGCTTGATGGCTGGCACAGACACGATGGGCTGAAGGTCCTGTTTCTGTGCTGTAGCACTGTATGACTCTATGAGTCTATGACTTAGCCTTAATTTACCCCTTTAAATTACCCAAAAATTAGATTATTTATACCAGGGACCTTGAATCCCTAAAAAAAACTACCTACTCTGTATATAAAGAACTGTAGACCGTTCTCTTTTCTTTGGTTACTTACCCAGCTATTTAGAGTTATTCCCTAACAGTAGTTACTCACCAACCAATCATCTTGCAACTTTCATATGATGTCACTGTTGACTTTTTTTCCTTCTTTCTTTCGAAACTCCGGTGTGTCTGGACTGCTCTCCGCTGCCAGAAGGGAAGTGTCCAGGTCATGGTTCTCGGGTTCTATTTATCCTCTTCTCTCGCTCGGCGTTCTCCCCACAGGTCCACTCCTCTCCACTCTGCTCCCGGACAGTAAGTGTCTAGGCCATGATCCTCAGGTTCTATTTATCCTCTTCTCTTGCTCAGAGTTCTCCCCGCAAGTCCACTCCGCGCCCGTAAAGTTATCAATGTACCAGAAAAAGAGGTGAGGGAGGCAAGTCAGACTGAAACAAGGAATGTTCCACATATTCCACCAAAATGCAGGCATAGCTCGGACCTGTGGCTATTTCCACTTTATTTATTTAGAGATACAGCACTGAAACAGGCCCTTCGGTCCACCGAGTCTGTGCCGACCATCAACCACCCATTTATAATAATCCTACATTAATCCCATTACCCTCTCATATCCCCACCTTCCCTTAATTCCCCTACCACTTACCTACACTAGGGGCAATTTACAACAGCCAGTTTACCTATCAACTGCAAGTCTTTGGCCGTGGGAAGAAACTAGAGAACCCGACGAAAGCCCACGTGGTCACAGGGAAAACTTGCAAACTCCACACAGGCAGTACCCAGAATTGAACCCGGGTCGCTGGAGCTGTGAGGCTGCAGTGCTGACCACTGTGCCGCCCACTTCTGTGACATCACCTGATTTCACCCCTGTCTCAGCTCACCTGCCACTGAAACCCTCATTCATTCCTTTGTTCCCTCGAGACCTGACCATTCCAATGCATTCTTGGCAGGTCTCCTACATTTTACTCCCCTTAAACTTGAGTTCATCCAAAACCCTGCTGCCTGTATCCTAACTCGCACCAAGTCCTGTTCCCCTATCATCCCTGTGCTTGCTGATCGACATTGGCTCCTAGTTAAGCAATGCCTTGCTTTTAAAATTCTCATTCTTGTTTTCAAATCCTTCCACTGCTTCACCCCTCCCTATCTCTAAAATCTCATCCATCCCCAAAAACCTCCAATCTGGCCTCTTGAGAATCCCCAATTTTAATCGCTCCACCATTGGTGACCATGCATTCAGTTGCCAGGGCCTAAGCTCTGGAATTCCCTCCTAAATCAATATGCCTCGCCACCTCACATTCCTCCTTTCAGTCACTCTTTAAAACCCACCTCTTTGTCCAAGATTATTGTCATCTGACTTAATATCTCCTTATGTGACTCGGTGTCAAATGTTGTTTTAAATGCTCCTGTGCAGTGCCATGGGATGTTTCATTGTGATTAAGGTGCTATACAAATGTAAATTGTTTATAGACAGTCATTTTATTATTCCGTACAGAAGGAGTCTGTGCCGTGTTTTTGAAAGAGAGATTCAATTATAACCTCTCTGCTGCTATTCCCCCATCGCCATGCAAATATCTCCTTTTCAATATATATCCACTTCCTTTGGAAAGTTACTATTGGATCTGCTTCCTACTTCCTCAGATACTGTAGTCCAGCTCACAACAAATCACTGCATCAAATTTCTTCTCATATCCTCCCTGGATTTTTTGCCAATTGTTCTAAATCTGTATCATCTGGTTATTGACCCTCCTGCCAGTGGAAACAGTTTTTCCGTCTCGATTCTGTCAAAATCCTTCATGATTGTGAGCATCTCTGTTAAATCTACATGAGCCATTCTCTGTTCCATTGAAAACCATCCCAGTTTCTCTAACTGGTTAAAATTCAGGAATTAGGACTTTGTCTGGTGGAGATCTCTGGAAATGTGAATTATTTGCACTCTACCTCTGGACATGAGAGAATAAGTATAAGAAACACTTGACAGTAAGTTCTTTACAGGCGTTTACAGGAACAGTTAGTAATTGTGGATTGTTTCCCAGGAATTGTGCCAGCATTTTGAGTAAGTCCGATGTAATGGTAAGGATTTATTCTGTTACCAGTGATTGCATCACCATTTATAGAGATTGGGCTCTTGGAATCTAATCACATGGGTCTCTGGATGGGAATCAATACTTGTGGGGAATCCTCAGGAATGTTTCAATGTGTAGAGCAGCTACATGGCCACATATGACTCTGTGTAGGGTCAATGGTTGTGTATTTTTTGGACTGATTCCAGATCATGTGTGCCCAATCTTTAGGGTCTGGGAGTGTGACAGCATTTTAAGGACTATGGAAATAGAATGATGTTTGATCCAGAAATGAGTAAAGAATATTCTCGGGGCTATACCACGTGTTTTGGTCTCACTGGCTGAGTTTAAAGTCCACCCTGTGAATTGGATAGAAATTCTCTGAAATTACAGAACATATTATATCACAGAAAAAGCGGGTAACCTGTAAATAAATCTGTTCTCACTGCACTCAATGCTGTCAGACTGCAGATTTCACCCAGTCTGTTCATCCTTGGAGTCTGGGGAGATTCCCTTTCCATTGTGCAATATCTGGCGAAATATAATTTATGATATTGTCATGTGTTGTGTAAAAGAGATGAACAGAATCTTTTTGTTCAGTCACTGTAAGTAATGTCAGTCTCCTTGCCTCATAATTATGTCAATGGGGATTTCTCCTGCCTTACGTAAGGGTCTTCGCTCAGTTACAGAGTCAGTAAGAGTTTGGGCTCCAGCACAAACCGGGATCAATGTTCTGCAGAAATGGAAAGAATGAATCGGATTAGTTCACTGGAATATTATGTCACTGTGATGCTTCATGATATAGAGGAGATTTATTTTACCACACTTGCTTTTATTGGTGTCCCTGGTAAGTTTTATGCCCCCTTATTAATATTGTAACCCACCTTAACTCACTTCTTGACTCTCACTGCCTGAATAGGGTGTTAGAATAAAAAAGTGATGGAGAAGGATTGCACGCCCTTTACAGAACCAGCCTGATATTCATTGCAGTAAGTTTAAGAAAAGGATAATCAGGTGGGTTTTATTCCCGGTGAAGGGTCAGTTCCCTCACCCCGATTATCATTGTGCACACTGGACAAGAGCTTAATTAATAAGTGTAGACATGGCTTTAAGGATAATTTAAGGTCTGCTGGATAAAATTAATGGTATCTAGTTGCAGTTGGTGATAAATCATTCCAACTGATTTTAATTCTAATTGATTGGAAATGAAGTAATGTGTGAAGTAGATTCCTTTCTCATTTTATTGATTTATATTCCCTCGATTAAGTGGAAATCTATTCAGTTCTCACTCACAGGTAGAAAGTGCCAGATTAATATTGACCCACCTCCATCCTGATAGGGTCTCAAACCCGAGGGAGCAGATCTCAGCATCAGTTACAGCATCAGCCCCTTGATACTGACTGTTCATCGGAATAGCTTTGTAATATAAGTGTCAATTCTCCCATTGCGTGAATTATTAGATGGGTAGATAGATGGATGGGTGGATGGACGGATGGATGGATGAACAGATGGATGGATGTTTGGAGAGTGAGTGCGTTATGGTCAAGTGAGGAGGAGTTGAAGGACCTCCCTCTTGTCCCTCCTCTTTTTTGATGACAACAGCTTTTTTTCTTTCTGAAAGTGGATGTACTGGCCAATTCAGTAGGTGTGTGATTACTTCCTTGCGATGATCATAGCAAAACCAACCAGACAGGTTTTCCTACGTTTAACTAAGTGTTATGACAGTGCTTCCATTTTTGAATGTTTTTTGAGGACTGATACTTAAAACTGAAATGATTTGATGGATGTGTTTTTTACAAGGATCACTGAGAGGTCTTGCTTGAAAACAACCTTTACTAGAAATCATGTACCTTAAGCTCAATAAACAACAGAAACCTTGGTGACATGGGGAAGATGTTTACCGAGCAGTGACATGTCAAAGTGTATCATTGTCAGAACGTTCTGACTTGCTGTTTGTGGTTTCACTTCTGAGATATTGTTTAGGTTCAGTCGGTGTGTGGACTGTGTTTGAAGGCAGTTGGAGGTTAGCCTGCTGAGACATAAGACACCAGCTCATCTTTCTTTAACTCAGTGACAAATCTGCAAATCCAGAGTGGGATAACTGAAACCCCTGATGTTACATTTCTCCTGGAAAGTCTACCGGACTAATGCTTGACATCTCGAGAATGAACTGCTCCAGAAAAGATCCCAGGCATCAATCTCCATATACTTGGACACCAGACCAAAAAGGACAACGGATATCCTTCCATATCTTCTCTTTTTTCTTCAAGAATTAGCAAGTATTTCACAAAAGTATTCTTTTGTTGTTTTTGTTTTATAAAAGAGCTCTATAGAGAAAATCTCTACTTTTCACTTAACTGATGTATGTGTATGTGTATGTGTATGTGTGTGTGTGAGAGAGAGAGTGGCTCAGGTAAAAAGGAACATTTATATTTCAATCAGTGTGTTAATAGTTTGCTTCATTTCTGGATAAGTCTTGTTTCTAATAAATTGATAATTTTGTTGGTTATTAAAGAAATCTGATTGATGCAATTGATTCGGGGGGAAGGAGTCGAGTCTATGATTGAGTCTATGTATCGGTACCTGGGCAAACATATAAATATCTGCTGTGACCTGTGGAGAAGTGGAACTAGAAAATATAGCGCATTCCTCCCACCCCTGTTGTAACATATAATTGGGGGCTCTGTGCTGGATAAGCCAAAGTTGACGAGATGAAATTCTTAGTGGCGTAATAATAACTGAAAAGAGGAAAAGGGAAAAAAAAAGATTTCATGTGCATTAGAGTAAAATTTACATTACCAGAATGGATTTGTCAGTTTCTATGACCTTTCTGGAGAAGGATGACTTTTAGCGATGGGCAGGGACAGGTATATACCGCAGGGCAAGAATTATAGCTGGGGGAAAGGAAATTATGATGCGATTAGGCAAGATTTAGGATGCGTAGGATGGGGAAGGAAACTGCAGGGGATGGGCACAATCGAAATGTGGAGCTTATTCAAGGAGCAGCTACTGCGTGTCCTTGATAAGTATGTACCTGTCAGGCAGGGAGGAAGTTGTCGAGCGAGGGAGCCGTGGTTTACTAAAGAAGTTGAAGCGCTTGTCAAGAGGAAGAAGAAGGCTTATGTTCGGATGAGATGTGAAGGCTCAGTTAGGGCGCTTGAGAGTTACAAGCTAGCCAGGAAGGATCTAAAGGGAGAGCTAAGAACAGAGAGGAGAGGACACGAGAAGTCATTGGCAGATAGGATCAAGGAAAACCCTGAGGCTTTCTATAGGTATATCAGGAATAAAAGAATGACTAGAGTTAGATTAGGGCCAATCAAGGATAGTAGTGGGAAGTTGTGTGTGGAATCAGAGGAGATAGGGGAAGCGTTAAATGAATATTTTTCATCAGTATTTACAGTAGAGAAAGAAAATGTTGTCGAGGAGAATACTGAGATACAGACTACTCGGCTAGATGGGATTGAGGTTCACAAGGAGGAGGTGTTAGCAATTTTGGAAAGTGTGAAAATCGATAAGTCCCCTGGGCCAGATGGGATTTATCCTAGGATTCTCTGGGAAGCCAGGGAGGAGATTGCAGAGCCTTTGTCCTTGATCTTTATGTCGTCATTGTCAACAGGACTAGTGCCGGAAGACTGGAGGATAGCAAATGTTGTCCCCTTGTTCAGGAAGGGGAGTAGAGACAGCCCTGGTAATTATAGACCTGAGAGCCTTACTTCGGTTGTGGGTAAAATGTTGGAAAAGATTATGATAGGATTTATAATCATCTTGAAAAGAATAAGCTCATTGGCGATAGTCAGCACGGTTTTGTGAAGGGTAGGTCGTGCCTCAGAACCTTATTGAGTTTTTTGAGAAGGTGACCAAACAGGTGGATGAGGGTAAAGCCATGGATGTGGTGTATATGGATTTCAGTAAGGCGTTTGATAAAGTTCCCCACGGTAGGCTGTTGCAGAAAATACAGAAGTATGGGATTGAAGGTGAATTAGTGCTTTGGATCAGAAATTGGCTAGCTGAAAGAAGACAGGGGGTGGTGGTTGATGGCAAATGTTCATCCTGGAGTTTAGTTACTAGTGGTGTACCGCAAGGATCTGTTTTGGGGCCACTGCTGTTTGTCATTTTTATAAATGACCTGGATGAGGGTGTAGAAGGGTGTGACCACCTCACTAAACGTGCTATCCATGACGTCCTCAGCTCGCGGATGCTCCACAGTGAATCCACCCTAAGCTCCAGCTCCGTAATGCAGACAGTCAGTAGCTGCAGATGGATACACTTCCTGCACACATGGTCGTCAGGGACATTGGAAGCATCCCTGATTTCACACATAGCGCAGGAGGAGCATATCACAGGGCTGAGCTCTCCAGCCGTGATTTACCTTTAAATTAATTTTGTTACTCCTTTTAAAAAATACTAATTACACGAGGGGTCTTGTTCAACTCCAAACACTACCCACTACAATCTAAAGTCCTTAATAAATTACTCTAATTTAAGTCGTATTACTCACCCCTCTACATTGCTTTCATTGATCTCACCAAAGCCTTTGACCTCGTGAGCAGACGTGGTCTCTTCAGACTACTAGCAAAGATCGGATGTCCAACAAAGCTACTAATTATCATCATCTCATTCCATGACAATATGAAAGGCACAATTCAGCATAGCAACGCCTCATCAGACACCTTTCCTATCCTGAGTGGCGTAAAACAGGGCTGTGTTCTCGCACCTACACTGTTTGGGATCTTCTTCTCACTGCTGCTCTCACATGCGTTCAAGTCTTCAGAAGAAGGAATTTTCCTCCACACAAGATCAGATGGCAGATTGCTCAACCTTGCCCGTCTAAGAGCGAAGACCAAAGTACAGAAAGCCCTCATCAGGGAACTCCTCTTTGCTGACGATGCTGCATTAACATCCCACACAGAAGAGTGTCTGCAGAGACTCATTGACAGGTTTGCAGCTGCCTGCAATGAATTTGGCCTAACCATCAGCCTCAAGAAAACGAACATCATGGGACAAGACGTCAGATATGCTCCATCCATCATTATCGGCGACCACGCTCTGGAAGTGGTTCAAGAGTTCACCTACCCAGGCTCAACTATCACCAGTAACCTGTCTCTTGATGCAGAAATCAACAAGCGCATGGGAAAGGCGTCTGCTGCTGTGTCCAGACTGGCCAAGAGAGTGTGGGAAAATGGCGCACTGACACGGAACACAAAAGTCCAAGTGTATCAAGCCTGTGTCCTCAGTACCTTGCTGTACGGCAGCCAGGCCTGGACAACGTCTGTCAGCCAAGTGTGAATTCTCAATTCATTCCATCTTCTCTGCCTCCAGAGAATACTTGGCATCAGGTGGCAGGACCGTATCTCCAATGCAGAAGTCCTCGAGGCGGCCAACATCCCCAGCATATACACCCTATGTAGCCAGCGGCGCTTCAGATGGCTTGGCCATGTGAGCCACATGGAAGATGGCAGGATCCCCAAGGACACATTGTACAGCGAGCTCGTCACTGGTATCAGACCCACCGGCCGTCCATGTCTCTGCTTTAAAGACGTCTGCAAATGCGACATGAAGTCCTGTGACATTGATCACAAGTGGTGGGAGTCAGTTGCCAGTGATCGTCAGAGCTAGTGGGCAGCCATAAAGACGGGGCTAAAATGTGGCGAGTCAAAGAGACTTCGCAGTTGGCAAGAAAAAAGACAGAAGCGCAAAGGGAGAGCCAACTGTGAAACAGCCCCGACAACCAATTCTATCTGCAGCACCTGTGGAAGAGTCTGTCACTCTAGAATTGGCCTTTATAGCCACTCCAGGTGCTGCTTTACAAACCACTGACCACCTCCAGGAGCTTCCGAGAGAAGGAGGCCAAAGAAGAAGAAGAAGACGACACATCTTATCACTGGAGGTTTTTTTTAAAAAAAAGTTTCCCCTTTTTTAAGCAATTTAACTGCACAAGCAGATGTTATTTACCCAACTAATTACCTTGCAGAATTCCCATGATGTCTCTAAGTATTTTTTTCCTCTTTTCGAGTCTCAGCCCGCACTGAGAGACACACAGAGAGTCTGCCACCGCTCTCGATCAGGTTCCACGCAGGTCCACCAGCCGCCACTCTGCTCTGCTCCCAGCTAAGTGAAAGAGGGCCTCGAGCCCCTCTCTTTATTTACAGCCATCACTCTCGATCAGGTTCAACGCAGGTCCACCAGCTACCGCTGCGCTCTGCTCCCAGAGCTTCCAAGTTTGGTATCATTTACAAACTTTGAAATTGTGCCCTGCACACCCAAGCCTGGATCATTAAAATAGATCAAGAATAGCAGGGTCCTAATACTGGCCCCTGGGGAACAACACTATATATAGTTTTCCAGTCCAAAACACTACTGTTCATCATCACTCTGTTCCTGTCACTCAGCCAAATTCATATCCATGGTGACACTGTCCCATTTAATTCCATGGGATTCAACTTTGCTGAGAGGCCTCTTACGTGGCACTTTACCAAATGCCTTTTGGGAAGTCAATGTACATCACATCAACCACATCACCCTCAGCAACTTTGTGTTCCCTCATCTAACCACAGTCAAGTTAGTTAAGTAAAATGTTCCCTTCGGAAATCCATGCTTGTCTTACCTTAATTCATCCACATTTGTCCAAGTGACTGTTAATTTTGTCCCAGATCTGAAAGCTTTTCCACTACTGAGGTAAAACTGACTGGCCTGTATTTGCTGCGTTTATCCTTACACCCTTTTTGAAGAAGGGTGTAGCATTTGTAATTCTCAAGTGCTCAGGTGCCACCTCTGTATCTGAGGAGGATTGGAATGTGTTGGCCAGTGCCTGGCAATTTCCACCCTTATTTCCCTCAGGGTCCTTGGATGCATCTGATTCAGTCCTGGTGACTTAAGGTGCAGCCAGACTTTCTAATATTTCCTCTTTATCAACTTTTAGTTGTTCCATTGTCTCAACTACCTCCTTTTTCACTGACTTTGGCAGCATCTTCTTCCTTGGTAAAGACAGATGCAAAGCCACACCCCCCGCCTCAAAGCATAGATCCCCCTTTTGGTCGCTTATCGGCCCTACTCCTCCTGTTACCACCTTTTACTATTTAAATGCAAATAGAAGATTTTTGGATTCCCTGTTATGTTAGCTGACAGTCTCTTTTCATCTCAGTTCTTTTTCACTTCCCCTCTGAACATTCTGTATTCAGCCTGATTCTCACTTGTATTATCAACCTGACATTTGTCATCTGAATCTTTTTTCTGCTTCACTGTACTCTGTATCTCTTTCATCACCAGGCTCTGTTTATCCTCCCTTTCTCCCCCACAGGAATGTGCCCCGAATGTACCCGAACCATTTCCTCTTCAAAGGAGTCCATTGTTCCTTTACAGTATTGCTACCAATCTTTGATTCCAATTTATCTGGGGTGGATCCGGCAGATGGAGAGAGAGCGAGACCAGTGAGGAGCTTAAAACAGCAGCAGTGGCAGGAAGGAGCAAGAGAGAGGGAGAACGAGAGAGAGAGAGACCAGCCGTGAGCTATCCAGTCCAGTCCAGTCCAATCCAATCCAATTCAGTCCATTCCAGTCCACTCTAATCCAGTCCAATCCAGTCCAGTCCAATCTAGTATAATCCAGTCCACTGCTTGAGAGCTGATCATCCACATTGTGAGAAAAATCAAAGTGTGATGTCACAGGAAAACAGGTAGTTGATTGGTTGCTGAGAATTTTTCTCATTTGTATTTCAGAACCCTGGTAATTTTATTAATTTTAAAGTTTTATTAGTAGTAGTAAGGTTTACTAATAGTAAAGCTTATTAGATGGGCTGGAGAATATTTGCTATTTCCCACTATTACTATTGGTAAGGTTTATTACTATTGGAGAGGTTATTACCATTCTTTCTCGTGTTTTATTATTGCTAGTGTGTATTAATAGTGGTATGGTATTGGGAAAGTTGATTATTAGTAGTAGTAAGGGTATTTTTTACTATTGTTAAGGTTTATTACTGACTGGAACTACAATTTCAAAGAGAAAGGGAAAGAAATGTAGGCATGGCGTAGTGGTATTATCACTGGACTAATAACCCAGAGACCCAAGGTATTTCTCTGGGGATATGGGTTTGAATCCCACCACAGCAGAAGGTGGAATTTGAATTTAATTAATTAATGTGGAATTAAAAAGCTAGTCTAATGATGGCCATGAAACCATTGTCAATTGTTGTAAAAACCGATCTGGTTCACTAATGTCCTTTAGGGAAGGAAATCAGCTGTCTTTTCCTGGTCTGGCCTACATGTGACTCCAGACCCACAGCAATGTGGTTAACCCTGACATGCCCTCTGAAATGGCCGAGCAAGCCACTCAGTTGTACCTAACCACTACGAAGTTAGTAAAAAGGAATGAAACCGGACGGACCACCCGGCATCGACCAAGGCACCGGAAACGACAACGGCAAACCCAGCCACGTCGACCCTGCAAAGTCCTCCTTACTAACATCTGGGGGCTTGTGCCAAAGTTGGGAGAGCTGTCCCACAGACTAGTCAAGCAACAGCCTGACAGAGTCATACTCACGGAATCATACCTTACATACGATGTCCCAGACACTGCAATCACTATCCCTGGGTAGGTCCTGTCCCACCGGCAGGACAGACCCAGCAGAGGTGGTGGCACAGTGGTATGCAGTAGGGAGAGAGTTGCCCTGGGAGTCCTCAACATCGACTCCGGACCCCATGAAGTCTCATGGCATCAGGTC
Source organism: Heterodontus francisci (assembly GCF_036365525.1). NCBI lineage: Eukaryota > Metazoa > Chordata > Chondrichthyes > Heterodontiformes > Heterodontidae > Heterodontus > Heterodontus francisci. The sequence goes on along the minus strand of NC_090410.1, from coordinate 23,540,945 downwards.
AAACATGGGCAAGGTAACCTCCTACTGATTACCACCTCCCGCCCTCCCTCAGCTGATGATACTCCACCATGTTGAACACCACTTGGAGGAAGCACTGAGGGTGGCAAGGGCACAAAATGTACTCTGAGTGGGGCACCTCCATGTCCATCACAAAGAGTGGCTCGGTAGCACCACTACTGACCGAGCTGGCCGAGTCCTAAAGGTCATAGCTGCTAGACTGGGTCTGCGGCAGGTGGTGGGGGAACCAACACGGGGAAAAAACCTACTTGACCTCGTCCTCACCAATCTGCCTGCTGCAGATGCTTCTGTCCATGACTGTATTGGTAGGAGTGACCACTGTACAGTCCTTGTGGAGACGAAGTCCCGTCCATCGTGTTGTGTGGCACTATCACTGTGCTAAATGGGATAGATTTCGAACAGATCTAGCAATGCAAAAATGGGCATTCATGAGGCGCTGTGGGCCACCAGCAGCAGCAGAATTGTACTCAACCACAATCTGTAACCCCATAGCCCGGCATATGCCCCATTCTACCATTACCATCAAGCCAGGAAACCAACCTTGGTTCAATGAAGAGTGCAGGAGGGCATGCCAGGAGCAGCAACAGGCATTCCTCAAAATGAGGTGGCAACCTGGTGAAGCTATAACACATGACTACTCGCATGCCAAATTGCGTAAGCAGCATGCGATAGACAGAGCTAAGCGATCCCATAACCAACGGATCAGATCGAAGCTCTGCAGTCCTGCCACATCCAGCCGTGAATGGTGGTGGAGAATTAAATAACAAACTGGAGGAGGTGGCTACACAAATATCCTCATCCTCAATGATGGGGGAGCCCAGCACATCAGTGCGAAAGATAAGGCTGAAGCATTTGCAACAATCTTCATCCAGAAGTGCCAAGTTGATGATCCATTTCAGCCTCCTCCTGAAGTCCCCAGCATTACAGATGCCAGACTTCAGCCAATTCGATTCACTCCACGTGATATCAAGAAATGACTGAAGGAACTGGATACTGCAAAAGCTATGGGCCCTGAAAATATTCCGGCAATAATACTGAAGACCTGTGCTCCAGAATTTGCCACGCCCCTAGCCAAGCTGTTCCAGTACAGTTACAACACTGGCATCTACCCTGCAATGTGGAAAATAGCCCAGGTATGTCCTGCACACAAAAAGAAGGACAAATCCAACCTGGCCAATTACCGCCCCATCAGCCTACTCTCTATCATCAGTAAATTGATGGAAGGTGACATCAACAGTGCCATCAAGCAGCACTTGCTTTGCAATAACCTGCTCAGTGACGCTCAGCTTGTGTTCCGCCAGGGCCACTCAGCTCCTGACCTCATTACAGCCTTGGTTCATAGAACATAGAACAGAGAACATTACAGCGCAGTACAGGCCCTTCGGCCCTCGATGTTGCGCCGACCTGTGAAACCATCTGACCTACACTATTCCATTTTCATCCATATGTCTATCCAATGACCACTTAAATGCCCTGAAAGTTGGCGAGTCTACTACTGTTGCAGGCAGGGCGTTCCACGCCCCTACTACTCTCTGAGTAAAGAAACTACCTCTGACATCTGTCCTATATCTATCACCCCTCAACTTAAAGCTATGTCCCCTCGTGTTTGCCATCACCATCCGAGGAAAAAGACTCTCACTATCCACCCTATCTCACCCTCTGATTATCTTATATGTCTCTATTAAGTCACCTCTCCTCCTCCTTCTCTCTAACGAAAACAACCTCAAGTCCCTCAGCTTTTCCTCGTAAGACCTTCCCTCCATACCAGGCAACATCCTAGTAAATCTCCTCTGCACCCTTTCCAAAGCTTCCACATCCTTCCTATAATGCGGTGACCAGAACTGCACGCAATACTCCAGATGCGGCCGCACCAGAGTTTTGTACAGCTGCAGCATGACCTCGTGGCTCCGAAACTTGATCCCCCTACTACTAAAAGCTAACACACCATATGCCTTCTTAACAGCTCTATTAACCTGGGTGGCAACTTTCAGGGATTTATGTACCTGGACACCAAGATCTCTCTGCTCATTTACACTACCAAGAATCTTCCCATTAGCCAAGTACTCTGCATTCCTGTTACTCCTTCCAAAGTGAATCACCTCACACATTTCCTCATTAAACTCCATTTGCCTTCTCTCAGCCCAGCTCTGCAGCCTATCTATGTCCCTCTGTAACCTACAACATCCTTCGGCACTATCCACAACTCCACCGACCTTCGTGTCATCCGCAAATTTACTAACCCACCCTTCGACACCCTCATCCAGATCATTTATAAAAATGACAAACAGCAGTGGCCCCAAAACAGATCCTTGCGGTACACCACTAGTAACTAAACTCCAGGATGAACATTTGCTATCAACCACCACCCTCTGTCTTCTTTCAGCTAGCCAATTTCTGATCCAAAGCACTAAATCACCTTCAATCCCATACTTCCGTATTTTCTGCAATAGCCTACCATGGGGAACCTGATCAAATGCCTTACTGAAATCCATATACACCACATCCATGGCTTTACCCTCATCCACCTGTTTGGTTATCTTCTCAAAAAACTCAATAAGGTTTGTGAGGCACAACCTACCCTTCACAAAACCGTGCTGACTATCGCTAATGAACTTATTCTTTTCAAGATGATTATAAATCCTATCTCTTATAACTTTTTCCAACATTTTACCCACAACCGAAGTAAGGCTCACAGGTCTATAATTACCAGGGCTGTCTCTACTCCCCTTCTTGAACAAGTAGACAACATTTGCTATCCTCCAGTCTTCCGGCACTATTCCTGTCGACAATGACGACATAAAGATCAAGGACAAAGGCTCTGCAATCTCCTCCCTGGCTTCCCAGAGAATCCTAGGATAAATCCCATCTGGCCCAGGGGACTTATCTATTTTCACACTTTCCAAAATTGCCAACACCTCCTCCTTGTGAACCTCAATCCCATCTAGCCTAGTAGTCTGTATCTCAGTATTCTCCTCGACAACATTTTCTTTCTCTACTGTAAATACTGACGAAAAATATTCATTTAACGCTTTCCCTATCTCCTCTGATTCCACACACAACTTCCCACTACTATCCTTGATTGGCCTTAATCTAACTCTAGTCATTCTTTTATTCCTGATATACCTATAGAAAGTCTTCGGGTTTTCCTTGATCCTATCCGCCAATGACTTCTCATGTCCTAAAGAGCTGAACTCAAGAGGTGAGGTGAGAGTGACTGCCCTTCACATCAAGGCAGCGTTTGACCGAGTATGACATCAAGGAGCCCTAGCAAAACTGAGGTCAATGGGAATCAGGGGGAAAACCCTCCGCTGGCTGGAATCATAGCTAGCGCAAAGGAAGATGGTTGTGGTTGTTGGAGGTCAATCATCTGAGCTCCAGGACATCACTGCAGGAGTTTCTCAGGGTAGTGTCCTCGGCCCAACCATCTTCTGCTGCTTCATCAATGACCTTCCTTCAATCATTAGGTCAGAAGTGGGGATGTTCACTGATGATTGCACAATGTTCAGCACCATTCGTCACTCCTCAGATACTGAAACAGTCCGTGTAGAAATGCAGCAAGACCTGGACAATATCCAGGCTTGGGCTGATAAGTGGCAAGTAACATTCATGCCACACAAGTGCCAGGCAATGACCATCTCCAATAAGAGAGAATCTAACCATCTCCCCTTGACATTCTACAGCATTATCAGCACTGAATCCCCCACTATCAACAACCTAAGGGCTACCATTGACCAGAAACTGAACTGGAGTAGCCATATACATACCGTGGCTACAAGAACAGGTCAGAGGCTAGGAATCCTGAGGCGAGTAACTCACCTCCTGACTCCCCAAAGCCTGTCCACCATCTACACGGGACAAGTCAGGAGTGTGATGGAATACTCTCCAATTGCATGGATGGGTGCAGCTCCAACAACACTCAATAAGCTCGACGCCATCCAGGACAAAGCAGCCCGCTTGATTGTCACCCCATCTACAAACATTGACTCCCTCCACCACCGATGCACAGTGGCAGCAGTGTGCACCATCTACAAGATGCACTGCAGCAATGCACCAAGGCTCCTTAGTCAGCACCTTCCAAACCCGCAACCTCTACCAACTAGAAGGACAAGGGTAGCAAATACATGGGAACACCACCACCTGCAAGTTCCCCTACAAGTTACACACCATCCTGACTTGGAACTATATCGCCGTTCCTTCACTGTCGCTGGGTCAAAATCCTGGAACTCCCTTCCTAACAGCACTGTGGGTATACCTACCCCAAATGGACAGCAGCGGTTCAAGAAGGCAGCTCATCACCACCTTCTCATGGGCAATTAGGGATGAGCGATAAATGCTGGCCTGGACAGCGTCGCCCACATCCCGTGAATGAATATAAAAAAAGAAGGATGGGGATTCTAAGTGATAAAGCTGGAACTAAGACAACAGGGTGGTCTTGACACCAGTGAAAATTCTGGTGAGGAAAGAGCTGACTCCAGCTGAGGACCCAGTGGAGAGCTATTCAAATTTGTACAAGCCCTCCCTAAGTGTGAGAAGGAGGTAGAGGCATTTTTCATTTCTTTTGAAAAGACAACTGAACAGATGAAGTGGCCAAAGGAAAGCTGGACGCTGCTTATGCAAAGCAGGTTGATGATTGATGCATTGGTATGTGGGAAAACATTTAAATATGTGTTGTGGCCCGTGGCGAAGTGGGACTAGAGCAAAAATTGCACTCCTCCTGCCTCAGTCGTAACTATATATATAGTTAAATTTCACAAGTTAACATTAACTTTCAGATACAACAGAGATAGATCTTATGGGTTTACTGGGCAGTCCACTCAGCATATATGACACCAATTACAGCCACAAAATTTCTTCAAAACTCTGAACTTCCTCAGGTAGATTTCCAGCTCCTTTCTTTCAGGATTAAGCCACTGGTCTTCTTCTGACAGCAGTTTCCTCTCAATCTGAATTCTACAGGTGGGGTCTTCACCAAAAAGTAAACTTCTCCAGAACCTCCTCAGTTCTGCTCACGACAGTCTTGATGGCACAGAGGCAGCAGTATTCCCTTTTTCTGAGCCATTCAGTGATATCCCTTTGCACTATATTGCCAAGTCTGATTAATCAGCTAATTTAAGCAACAGGAAAAACTCCTGGATTCAGTTTTATTCAGCTTGCCAGCACTTCTCTCCTGCTGGATGTGGGGAGGACTCTGTCTCCTTTTATCTGGTTCCAACCAGTATAGGTTTCCCCAGGAACATGAAGGTTTTTTGCAGCTTCTGTTTCAGTTTTAGTTTGCTTTCAGCTAGGATCCATCTCAAAAGAAAACAACCATGGATTCCATCCCAGTGAATCCTTTTCCCAAAGACAATGCTGCCTATGTCACAGATAGGGTCTTTTCACTGTCCCTCTGCATTGTGGGAACTGCAGCCCTCCATGACGACATTGAGTGTCTCCAAACACAGGGGAAGCTTCCTGGGCTGTTGGAACCAACAGATTGCAGGTCTTCTGTGGAGCTAGAGAATCTCTCTGAAAAGAGGGTCAGTCAACGCGGGAATTTAAAGGAGGTGAAGATCAGATTGGTGAATGACAGACTGAACTAAATAAAGTTAGGAAGAATCTCTCCAGGTTCCTGATCGGTATGTTTTGCACCATCAGGAAAAAAAAAACTATAGTAATTCTCCCTCTGTCCTGGTAATATATTCACAGTATATTCATTTCACAGAAACTTTGCACATAACTCAGACAACAATCAGGAAATTATCCTACATTGTAGCTGAATATATTGTCATCCGTTGTGTTTAAATTTACTTGACACTATTTATAAAATAGGGCTCACAGTTCATGTGTGGAAGGCTGACGGACTGTGGTTTCCACTGTGGTTGCTGCTTTAACAAAGATCACTTTAAGTATGTACAGTGAGCAGAAAGGAATTGCTGGTGCTGAAATCACTGCCATTCTGCTTTAACAGGCTAAGCTTGGATCTCCTGATATATTGAAACAATAAACCTCGGTGATTGTTGCTTAAGTTATAAAATATTCACATGATTTAAATTCAATGGAGAAATGGGTTTCACATGGCAGGAGCAAAGGGCTGAGTGAAGACAGTTATGTGAATCTAGTTAAGGGATTTTCCTAAGAGTTGGACTTTGCACCTCCTCCCCCCTGGATACCAAAGCAAATTAAATCAAGGGGCAAAAGTAAATACACAAATGTCAGAGTAATTCACTAAATATAAGGGGATAAAATTAAAATTAGCTAAAGAGAGGGCACCAACGTTAATTGATCTGAATTACACCAAATAAAAATCTGGTGCACAGAAACAGTTACATAATAAATAGAAATAAGGGGATACTAAACTACAAACATATCTAGAATCATAGAAGAGAATCACAGAATCTCACAGCACAGAAGGACGAAGGTCGGTGGAGTTGTGGATAGTGCCTAAGGATGTTGCAGGTTACAGAGGGACATAGATAGGCTGCAGAGCTGGGCTGAGAGATGGCAAATGGAGTTTAATGCGGAAAAGTGTGAGGTGATTCACTTTGGAAGGAGTAACAGGAATGCAGAATACTGGGCTAATGGGAAGATTCTTGGTAGTGTAGATGAGCAGAGAGATCTTGGTGTCCAGGGACATAAATCCCTGAAAGTTGCCACCCAGGTTAATAGGCCTGTTAAGAAGGCATATGGTGTGTTAGCTTTTATTAGTAGGGGGATCGAGTTTCGGAGCCACGAGGTCATGCTGCAGCTGTACAAAACTCTGGTGCGGCCGCACCTGGAGTATTGCGTGCAGTTCTGGTCACCGCATTATAGGAAGGATGTGGAGGCTTTGGAAAGGGTGCAGAGGAGATTTACTAGGATGTTGCCTGGTATGGAGGGAAGGTCTTACGAGGAAAGGCTGAGGGACTTGAGGTTGTTTTCATTGGAGAGAAAGAGGAGGAGAGGTGACTTAATAGAGACATATAAGGTAATCAGAGGGTTAGATAGGGTGGATAGTGAGAGTCTTTTTCCTCGGATGGTGATGACAAACACGAGGGGACATAGCTTTAAGTTGAGGGGTGATAGATATAGGACAGATGTCAGAGGTAGTTTCTTTACTCAGAGAGTAGTAGGGGCGTGGAACGCCCTGCCTGCAACAGTAGTAGACTTGCCAACTTTAAGGGCATTTAAGTGGTCATTGGATAGACATATGGATGAAAATGGAATAGTGTAGGTCAGATGGTTTCACAGCTCGGCGCAACATTGAGGGCCGAAGGGCCTGTACTGCGCTGTAATGTTCTATGTTCTCTGTATGTTCTGTACCTGAGTGTCATAGAGTCATAGAGTTATGCAACCAAGGATAAGCGAATATCATTAGCAGCAAAATTGGGATCAGTGTTGAAACCAGGAACTAAGAAAACAGACATAATTGAAGTAATTGCATTTGAAATTGAAAGAAGAACAAGGCAAACCAGATGATAGTTCAATTGAATTAGCTAAAATTCAGTTGCAGATAAAGCAGCTTAAACTTGAAAGTGGAAAGTGAGGAAAGGGTGAAAGAGAGAACATTTCCGAATGAAAGAGAATTGGAAATGAAAAACATTGATTTTGAAAATGAAAAAGAAATGAAGTAACTTGAATGAAAATTTCAAAAAGAAAGTAAAAGAGAAGGAATGGAAATCGAATGAAAAATGCTGAAACTAAAACAAAAGCCTGTCTTTGATTCCAGTGAAAGTTCTGAGGAAGAAGCTGAGTCCAGCCGAGGACCCATTGGAGAACATTTTAAATTTGTACAAGGCCTCCCAAAGTCTGAGGAAAGGGATGCAGACACATTTTTCATTTCTTTTGAAAAGAGAGTTAGACAAATGAAGTGGATGAAGGAAAGCTGGGCACTACTCATGCAAAGCAGGTTGATGGGCAGAGCTCATGATGTTTCTGCTGTGCTTTCTGAGAAGGCTTCTGCAGATTATAAGATGGCAAAAAAGGCTAGTCTCGCTGCACATGAGATAGTCTCTGAAGCTCACCAGAAGAAATTTTGAAACCTCCGGAGACCGACTGGGCAGACCTATATAGAATGAAAGGGTAAAGCAAATCAATTTTGATTGTTTGATGTGGGCACTAAAGGTAAATGCCATGGATGAGAAATAATTCTCCTGGAAGAATTTTTAAAAATCGCTTTCTCCATTAATAAGAAGCCATTTAGAGAACCAGAAGGTTTCAACAGCCAGACAGGCAGCTGAGATTGCTGATGATTACAAGTTTGTTTACAAGCCCAAACCCTTTTTCTGTCACTCCCACAAACCCAAGAAGGGGAGAAGATGGGAGGGTGAAAAGAAGGCAAGTAGCCAGGGAAATGAAGGGAGAGCTGGGAATGCCCCAGGATCTCCTCATTAGGCCAGAAAGGAAGATATTGAGGATGGAAGTGCGGTCTGAAAGCCTAAGTGTTATCATTGCCACAAGGTAGGACACCTTTGTGCAGAATGCTGGAAGTTGTGGGGTAAAGCCATAGAATCATAGAAAGTTTAAGACACAGAAAGAGGCCACTTGGCCCATCATGTCTGTGCTGGCCGAAAAACAATGCACCTATTCTAATCCCACCTTCCAGCATTTGGTCCATAGTCCTGCAGCTGACGGCACTTGAGGTGCATTTCCAGACTCCTTCTGAATGAGATGAGGGTCTCTGCCTCAACTACCCTTTCAGACAGTGACTTCCAGACCATCACCACCCTCTGGGTGAAAAACCTTTTTCTCAACTCTCCTCTAATTTTTCTACCAATCACTTTAAATCTATGCCCCCTCATCACTGAGTTGTTGGGACACACAAGGCCAACTCAGAGAAAGGGTCCTGACTGAGAGTATGACAGAGCAAGCTGTAGCTCTGACTGCAGCTGTAAGGCCAAGTATAAAAAGTGCCGTCAGTTGGGGGGGAATGTGAGCAAGATACTTGAGAGTTATCGGGAATTCTTGTCAAGAAGAAAAGTAACTCCTTATCCCTCAATTAACGCAGGTAAACCCCATGTCTGGAACGGTAACTGTCGGAGTTGTCCATAGTTTGATGGTAGATGGAGTTGATCTACACCTAGGGAGTGATTTGGCCGGAGCAAAGATAGTAACCTCTCCTGTAGTCATTGAAACACCAAGTGAAGTCAAAGAGACAGAACAGTTGCAGGACAAGGTTCCAGGAGTTTTTCCTCCATGTGTAGTGACAGGAGCAATGACTAAACAAGTTCAATTGTCGGAGGTAAAATTGGCACCACAGACAGACAGCCAAATATCTGAAACTTTCTTTGGGGATTTGAATAATCTGAAGGAAATGTTTAATAAATCTTCTCTGATCAAGGGTCAGCAAGCTGATCCAAAGTTAAATAAAATGACACAATCGTGTCAAATGGAAACTGAGGCAAAGGGAGTTCTGGAAGAGGATTAAATTAAAAATGGGATCCTGATGAGGAAGTGGAGACCTGCTGACAGACCTGCGGATGAAGCATGGCCCATGAAATTACTATGGTGGGACATGTGGGGATCCAGAAGATCCAATCACATCTATGGGAGCATGTTTACTGGCCAGGTCTTTCCAAGGATGTGGTGCAGTTTTATAAAATGTGCCATATGTGCCAGATTGTGGGAAAACCACAACCTGCCATAAAACAGGCACCTCCAATTCTCATATCAGTTTTGGGGGAACCATTATATTGGGTGTTGGTAGACTGTAGGATGTTTACCAAAAACAAAAGTGGGACACCAAAATATACTCACGATCATATATATGGCATCTCGGTTCCCTGAGGCCATTCCCTCGAGAACAATTTCTGCAAAGGTAGTGGTAGAGAAGTTAACCAGTTCTTCATCAGGTGTGGATTACTGATTAAGACAAGCACGCCAAGATTCGAACATTTCATCCCGGGGATGAGGTGTTAGTTAGTAACATATAAATGTTTTCAAACATTGTAATTAATAGCAAAACTATATTTCTTGTTAATTTGGGGAATCAGCTGCTTACAATGTGCTGTCTGGTTAATTGGGGATTTTTTTTAGTTTAGTTATTGTAACAAGGGTCTCAAAACGTGAAATCTTGTGTAATTCTTGTAATTGTTCTTGGGGTTAATATCTCGTACTTTTTATGTTAACGATCTCAGAACAACTTGTATTGGAATGAAGTGACGATCAATCTGCCGAGATGATCTGTGGTGGAGCCTCAGTATTCACAATATTTATTGATGACTTAGATTAGATAATAATGAATCTGAGAGCCATATATCCAAGTTTGCAGAAGACACAAAGGGCTGCATCTTAATTCACAAAAACAAACAGGTTGGGGTCATGCCAAAGATTAAATGCAAAGAATCTGAAACAGGAAACCAACTCACATCAGATCTCACGGTCATAGAACAGCAGCAGAAGCCGGGGAATTAAAACCTCAGCATATCCAAGGGTCACTGATCAGGAGTGAGACCTTGGTAATTGCCCCTCCATTCCCAGTGTAACTGATTCATATTGTAACTGAGAATTGATCTCTTTGGTTTGCATGGCAGTGTTCAATGTGTTTACTTTCAGTGTACCAGGGGAGACCATTATTCTACCCATGGACCCATAATATTAATATTCCTGCTCCCATCCTGATGTATAATGTTCCTGTTTTTCCTCTTCCTTACAGTTAACTTAGTGACGATTGTGATCCTGTCTCGGGGAAAGTGTGGTCTCTCCAAATGTGTCACTCGTTATTTGGTGGCCATGGCAATGGCGGATCTACTGGTCATTATCTTCGATCTGATACTGAAGAACATTCCCATTAGTTATCGTAGAAAGTTCCAATTCCTGTTTGATATTCCAGTGTGTAATATCCACGCTGTCCTACTTTATGCAGCAACAGACTGTTCTGTCTGGTTCACTGTCGCTTTCACCTTTGATCGATTTGTGGCCATTTGCTGCCAGAAACTGAAAACTAAATATTGCACTGAGAAATCGGCAGCTGTGATTATTGGAACAATGTCTGTGTTGTTCTGTGCAAAGAATATTTTCTGGTACTTTATGCTTTCAAGCAGCTATATCCGTTTTCGAGCCCCCTGGTTCTGCATTCTTCCCTGGAGTGTTATGTTTTCACCAGTATGGGCAGCAATTGAATTTCTACATTATATTTTCACCCCGTGTGTACCATTTATTCTGATTCTGATGCTCAATGTTTTAACTGTCAGGCACATTCTAGTGACCATCAGAATTCGCAAGAGACTTCGGGACCGGGTCAGTGGGGAGAGTCAGAGTGATCCAGAGACAATGAACAGAAGAAAATCAATCACTTCACTTTTTATGATATCGGGGAATTTTATCCTTCTATGGATTCTGTTCCTGGTGACTACAGTTCATTCTAGATTTGCTCTGCTGGGCCTGATTGATTCTGGTGGTCCGTCACTCATTGTAGAACGTCTTGGTTTTATGCTTCAGCTCCTGAGTTGCTGCACAAACACTTTTATTTACGCTGTGACCCAGAATAAGTTTCGAGAGGAACTGAAGAATGGGGTGAAATATCCCTTCACTGTACTTTCTAAGATTATAAAATAACGAAGAAAATGAAAGATTCTCACATTTCAACCACACGTGAACCCAGCCTCTCTCCACTCAGTCTCTGTAATCATGTTATTTTGAAGACAAACAGATTGATTTGATTGAGTTTGCATTTAATGTAAGGCACCTTTTGTGTACATAGAGCAGAAAATCCTTTCCACTAATCATACTGTAGAATACTGAATTAAACTGGCTGATTGCATGGAATAGCAGAAGATTTGTGTAGTGTCTCTCTGCTGCCCTCTCTGTTGAAAGGTGTAATTAAAGTATGTTCAATATGGCTGCTCCGAGTTCAGACCTCATGTTGGTTTATCTCCAACACAGAAATATGACGATGAAGGAATGGGATTGATTTTTTTTTTTACATCTCATTTGAGAGAATACAGTCTGAGAACATTCTGAAACATGTTTTGGAAATCCCAAAGTCGATTCTGAGGAAGTTTGAGCAATTTGAAAGATTGCTTCATCGGCCTCAAATTCATATTCGGCTACAACTCATTGAGTGCATAATTTTAAAAATATAGCACTGAAGACGTATTTTGGGACAATGGGGGAATTCAACCCTAACAATGAGGACTGGTGGAATTATGAATGAAAGTGACACATTTGGAACAAAATCGGAGATTAGGATAAAGTGAATTTTTTGCTCACCATGAAAGTGCCAGATCTTTTCGAGGTGGTGTTTAACCAATGCTGCTCACGAGACCGCAGTACTTTGGACTAATATGAAATAAGTGAGATTCTGGACTCATATTACATATTAAGAATGAAATTGCACCCAGAGATGCATTTTGTGAAAGGAAGTAGTTGCCAAATGAGTCTGTTGCAGATATTATTAAATTAAAGAAATGATTGCATTAAGTTATGCTGCCAACTTAAAAGTCAACCTTCGAGACACATTTGTTGGAGGTCTGAAGAAAAACAAAATCCACTCCGAAGTTTTGAATAAAGGCAATAAGCTGACAGAGAAGGAGGCCTGCGATGAGGCCACAGCCATGGAAATGGCAGGCGGAGATAGCTGTTGATTGCAACAAAGTTCTTGAGCTGGCAGAGGAAGTCCACCGGATTTCAGCAGGAACCAGGCAGCCAAGTTTGCAGGCTCAGAGTCAGAAATCTAGATGCTATCATTGCCATGGTAACTGCCAACGATCCAAATGTTCCCATTTCCACTCAAAATGCCTGTGGAAAAGTCAGTCATATCCAGACTGCAAGCATGAGTAGAGGAAACAGTAATGCTCCAGGTCACAGCAATGCATCAGGTCGAGGTCATGGTAGACTTAAAGCTAGTCCAGGAGCCTGGAAATTCTCGAATGTGGATATGATAGATATGGAAACATAGTGTGATGTTATTGAACAGGAAGATCAAGAGTTGATCAAGAGCGATCAGGAATGGTGTTACAAAGTTCCATAAATACCCTTTTGGGAGGAAGTTCACTTTCTCAACTGACCACCAAGTCCTTATGATCATATTTGGTTCAAAGAAGGGAGCACCATCTCTAGTGGTAGCACAGCTTCAGAGATGGGCTTTGATTTTGATGGCCCATCAGTACGATATTAAATATCGTAAGTCAGCAGATCATGCAAATATGGGCGTCTTTTGAGATTTCCCTTGAAGACTGATTCATCTTTAGCGGTTACCTATAAATTACTTGACAGAGACAAATGACATGCCAGTGTCTGCCAGAGAAATTTCAGAAGAAACTCACAAGGATGTGGTGCTCAGTAAAGTATTCAATTATGTTATGAATGTCTGGTCGAAAGAGTGTGATGATGAGAAATTGCAGGATTATTTCACACGTAGAAATGAACTAAGTGTGGATCAAGGTTGTCTCCTATGGAGTTTAAGAGTCATTTATTCTGCCAAGGTTTAGAGAGAGAGATTGTTAGAGGAACTTCATCATGAGCCCACAGGGATAGTCCTTATGAAAGCTGTAACAAGAAGCTATTTTTGGAATCCAAAAGTAGATCGAGATATTGAAGAGTTAGTGAAAAGTTGTGAAATGTGTCTCAGAATGAGAAATGATCCAATCAAAGTACCTTTTATTCCATGGTCAAAGACAAGAAAAATGTGAGAACGAGTACATGTTGATTTATTTAAAGTGGAAGGTAAAGAGTATTTTGTTTCAGTCGATAGCTGTAGCAAGGGGACAAATGTTGAGTTTATGCCCAATACCACAAGTGTCAAAACTATTGAGGTTTTGAGAAGTTGTTTTGCAATTTATGGATTGACAGAGATGTTGTTGTTAGATAATGGTCCACAGTTTATGTCAGAACAGTTTGAAATATTTCAGAGTAAGAATGGAGTCAAACGCACTCTATTACCACCATATCACCCAGCATTGAATGGTGCTGCAGAAAGAAGTGTACAAATGGTGAAGAGTTCTTTGCAGAAGTATTTGCCAGGTGACAAGCTAGGCAGTAATTTCCATGTTTGTCTTTGACACAGGCTAGACAATTTTCTGTTCTCTTACAGAATAACCCCACAGTCTACAACAGGTGCTCTCCTGACAAGTTAGAGGTTAAAATGCTCCTGGGACAAGGTTTTGTTTTCTTAAGCCAGACGCGAATAGCAAAGTAAGAGAAACGCAAGACAGACGTGATAAGGGGAAGTCTGTGTTTGGAGTTGTTGTAAAAAACTAGGTGCATTCAAATGTCTCGTGAAGATCGGACAGAGACTCTGTCAGTGTCATATTGTTCATTTGCTTGAAAGAGGAATGAGATGAAGAGAAAGCATGAGAAACTTCCTAAAATCCAAATTCCTCCAGTCCCAAGTGAAAATCAGGAGGAAAGTGACAGTCACAACAAAACTGAAAGTTTTCCGGTATCACAGAGCCCACCACTGGAACAAAGTGAGTCAATGTCTTTGATTAAGAATAATAATGAATTTCACATTTCAAACCATTAAGTGGAGTTGGTCGTCAAAGTCAAGGTTCAGAGTCGACACAGTCTGAGACGTTAGCAGAACAGAGTCAAGCGAATAAAAGTGGAAGAAGATACCCAGACAGAAAGAGAAAGAAGCCAGATAGGTTCATTGAAAGTATGTATTTTATTTAAAGATGCAGCACTGAAACAGCCCCTTCGGCCCACTGAGTCTGTGCCGACCAACAACCACCTATTTATACTAATCCCATATTCCCTACCACCTACCTACACTAGGGGCAATTTATAATGGCCAATTTACCTATCAACCTGCAAGTCTTTCGGCTGTGGGAGGAAACCGGAGCACCCGGCAAAAACCCATGCGGTCACAGGGAGAACTTGCAAACTCCACACATGCAGTACCCAGAATCGAACCAGGGTCCTTGAAACTATGAAGTGGCAGGGCTAACCACTGCGCCACTGTGCCACCTGTATGTAGGAAGGAAGAAGAAATAAATTGTTCTTTTCATTACTTCTTGTCAATGATGATATTTGTGTTAAAGACATACTGGTGTTAATGTAAAAAAAATGTTCAAGCGGGGAGAGAGTGTAAACTGAATGAAACTGGATGGTTGGATGTAATAGTAGAACATTTGTAAATAGCCTCTCTGCTGCTCCCTCTTTTGAATGATGTAAATAAAGTATGTTCAACATGGCTGCTCCCAGTGAAGACCTCATGTCAGTTTTACTCTTTAAAACACATACATTTAGAATAAAATTAAACTAATCTGGAACATCTCCCATGACCACTTCCCCTGTCTCTGTTTTATTGGATAAGTCTACAGCTTCCCACTTTATCTCTCTCAGCATCCTCCACAGTGGACATCGAGGCACTCAGCGATCGCTCGTTACAAGCATCAATCCCAATTGTCCCATCCTAATCTTTCACCAAATCTGCCATCCAGTGCACCCGCTGAAGGCTAATCTTCCAATATCTTTCTCATCAAACTCACCCCTCCCACTGCTGACCCTATGGACTCAGCCAGTGGATCAGCTCTCACCATCCCTCTACACATCTCCTACGAGAATGTCCATTCAAGGCCCTTTCCATCCATGAAGTTATTGTGGATGATTGCAGTGACATCATGGCCTCAATGGAAACCTGGCTGAGGGCTGATAACACTTTCCCCCTAAATGAAGCCTCCCTACCTGGCTCTCCCTTCCACCACAATCCCCATGAAGTTTGGTCCAGTGGCAATGTGGCACTTATCAACAGATCACACCTTGGCCTGACCCCTACTCCTCTGGCACTTTCTCCTCCTTTCAGCATTTCCTGCTGCTCCACTCCCTCACCTCTCAATCAAAATCCCAATTCTCTACCGACTCCCAAATATGATGAAAATATTCTCACTGAGATATCTTCATTGCTTTGCTCCCTCAGCCTCTGCACTGAATGACATCTCAGACTCAGTGATTTCAACCTCCATCTCAACTCATCATTCCCTCCCTTCTCTGAGTTCATCGCCTTCCAATCTTCCCTAAATCACTCCCTCAATGTAAATTTCCCAATTCATCTTCACGGTTACAACCTTGACCATGTCATCTCACGCAGTCACGCTTCAATCACAGAGAAGGCCATCTCTGATCACTTCCTTGTATCACTCTCCACCCACATACCCCTTCCACACCCCAACCCTACCTCCTTCTGTATCCGCCCCTGGAAAATAGACCATCCCCCAATTCACTTACAACTGCACTTTCAAAATCCCAACTGTCTAGCCTTTGACCCTCCATTTTCCACAACATTTCCGCCGTTACTGATTTGCTCAACTGCACCCTCACATCAATCTTTGAAGCCTTCGCTCCAAATAAATCCATTTCTCTCTCTCACTCTGGTCATATCCCCTGGTACGGCCCTCATCTCAGCTCCCATAATTCCAAGTGATGCCGAATTGAAAGGATATGACAGACAACTTGTTCAGCAACACCACCAGGTCACATGAAGCTCTATTGGGTCCTGTTCTCATCTGCTGAAACTGCTCACTATTCCTGGATCATCCTGCAATGAGAAGATAACCCCGCCTTCTTTTCTTGACCGGACACGTCTTCTTAAACTTCACTCCACTGTCTCCTCCACCCTCCCCTCTAACAATAAGGGCTGAATTTTACCTGCTCTCCGCCATTCTCGACGGCGACATTGAAAAAATGTGCACATCGCACGTAACATGTCTGCGCTGAGCCCCCGCGATATTATACCCGGGGCTGATTTAAATGGAGGAGGTGGAACGGCTGCCCCTGATGATGTAGAGGGGGCGGCCACTGTATCCCAGCAACGGTGACCGGTGCCACCGCACAATCACCGGTGCCATTTTTAAAGGGCTTCGAGCCCTTCACTAGCAGATTTTAAAGGAATAAAAGTTCAAAATTAAACTTCCACATTTAATCACATTTTCACTCCCCTCACCCACATTCTCCATGGAAGAATTGATTTATTAAATAACCATTCCTCCCGAAAAAACTTTGATGCAGACTCCAGCCTTTCCCCCGACCTTTATTAACTTTAAACCTTAACCTGTTCCCACCATCACCCCACCAATCAAAAGACTGTCCCCCACAGCTTCCCCATCTCCCACCCTGAGAATTACACTCCTCCCCGCTCCCCACCAGTGTCTCACCTCAGTTTCCCAAATGGGGATCCGAAGGCATGGGACATTCGGCCACTGTCCGGAATGCTGGTGTGCGACGGCCGCCCGGTCTAGGTAGGTTTATTTACATTTATTGAATACATTTTGCAATGCAAATGAAGGCCCCGCCCCTTGGAGGGGTGGGTGCACCGAGGTATCGCTGCTGCCGGTAAAATGTAACAGGGCCTTTTCACATTGTGGGTCGCTGCGGGCCTCTCCCGCAAGCATTTTATGGGCTCCCCCACCACAGCCCACGATGTCAAGGGGCTGGTAAAATTGAGCCCGAAGTGTGAGGATTTCGGAGAATTCTTTGTCACTAAGATGAAACCATCTGATCTGCTGCCTCTCCACTGTTGTCCAGCTGGTTGTGACTGCACTCGCCTGGTTCCATTCTTATCTATCTAATCGTTGCCAGAGAATCACTTGTAATGGTTTCTTTTCCCACTCCAACATCATTACCTATTGTATCCTCTGAGGATCTATCCTTGTCTCCCTCCTATTTCTCATCTGCATGCTGCCCCTCAGCTTCATCATCTGAAAGCACGTCATTAATTTTCACAGGTAGCAGGGATAAACCAGGTTGTTACAGGCCGGTGAGTCTAACATCAGTGATAGGGAAAGTATTGGAAAACATTCTGAGGGACCGGATTAAACTCCACTTGGAGAGGCAGGGATTAATCAGGGATAGTCAGCATGGCTTTATCAAGGGGTGATCGTTTCTCACAAACTTGACTGAATTTTTTGAGGAGGCGACTAGATGTGCAGATGAGGGTAAAGAAGTTGACTTAGTCTGCATGGACTTCAGTAAAGCTTTTGATAAGGTCTCGCATGGGAGATTAGTTAAGAAGGTAAGAGCCCATGGGATCCAGAGCAATTTGGCAAATTGGATCCAAAATTGGCTTTGTGGCAGGCGGCAGAGAGTGATGGTTGAGGGTTGTGACTGCGAGTGGAAGCCTGGGACCAGTGGTGCACCATAGGGATCGTTGCTGGGATCCTTGCTGTTTGCAGTGCACATTAATGATTTAGACATTAATATAGAAGGTATGATCAGTAAGTTTGCAGATGACACGAAAATTGGTGGTGTCGTAAACAGTGAGGAGGAAAGCCTTAGACTACAGGACAATATAGATGGGCCGGTAAGATGGGCGGAGCAGTGGCAAATGGAATTTAATCCTGAGAAGTGTGAGGTGAGGCATTTTGGGAGGACTAACAAGGCAAGGGAGTATACAATGGATGGTAGGACCTTAGGAGGTACAAAGGGTCAGAGAGACCTTGGTGTACTTGTCCAAAGATCACTGAAGGCAGCAGCACAGGTAGATAAGGTGGTTTGGAAGGCATATGGGATACTTGCCTTTATTAGCTGAGGCACAGAATATAAGAGCAGGGAGGTTATGATGGAGCTGTATAAAATGCTAGTTAGGCCACAGCTGGACTGCTGTGGACAGTTCTGATCACTACACTATAGGAAAGATGTGATTGCACTGGAGAGGGTGCAGAGGAAATTCACCAGGATGTTGCCTGGGCTGGAGCATTTCAGCTATGAGGAGAGACTGGATAGGCTAGGGTTGTTTTCCTTTGAGCAGAGAAGGCTGAGTAGGGACCTGATTGAAGTATACAAAATTATGAGGGGCTTTCATAGGAAGAAACTTTTTTTCTAAGTGGAGGGGTCAATAACCAGGAGGCATAGATTTAAGGTCAGGGGAAGAAGGTTTAGAAGGGATTTGAGGAAAGGAATTTTCACCCAGAGGGTTGTTGGAATTTGGAACACACTGCCTGAAGGGGTGGTCGAGGCAGGAACCCTCACAACATTTTAGAAATATTTAGATAAGCACTTGAAATGCCATAGCATACAAGGCTACGGGCCAAGTGCTGGATAATGGGATTTGAATAGATCGACTTGATAGACGGCACAGGCACGATGGACCGCAGGGCCTGTTTCTGTGACTCTATGACTCTATGACATGTACACTGATACCACCCAGCTCTACCTTACCACCACCTCTCTCGACTCCTCCATTGTCTCTATATTGTCAGACTGCTTGACTGACATCCAGTGTTGGATGAGTAGAAATTTCCTCCAATTAAGTACTGGGAAGATTGTCTTCAGTTCCCTGCTACAGAATCCATTCCCTAGTTACTCTCCCTGGCAACCTTCTGAGATTGATCCAGACTGTTCACAACCTCGGTGCCATATTTGATCCCAAAGTGAGTTTCTGAATTCATATCTTCAACATCACTAACACCGCCTATTTCCACCTCCATCACATCACCTGACTTTGCCCCTGACCCAGCTCAGCTGCTGCTGAAATCCTCATTCATGTCTTTAGTAACTCTCGGCTTGACTATTCCAATGCACTCCCATTGGTCTCCCACATTCTTCCCTTTATAAAATTGAGGTCATCCAAAACTATGCTGCCTATTTCATTACTCACATAACAATAGCATAAAGTTACATTACTGGTGGCACTGACTCTGTACAAGTTTATGGACATTTTTGAGCCAGAGACAGACTGTCAGCTATTTTTCACCAGTAGGTGACAGGTGGAGTTAATAATCACAGTAACCAAGGTATGAATTACGTCGCCCAGTCTGGAAAGGGCAAAGTTCCAGTCCCTGGCATCAGGAACCAAATCACACTTAATGACTGTCTTCAATATGGCAGTTATGTCACACAACAACATAGTCACACAGTAACTAGTTATGGAAGGAGACAACCTTCAATATATCTAGTCCACACATCCACAGTATTCTGTTGCTACATTTCCAATCGCCTCAAATCCCATTTGCTCACAAGCAACTGTTTAGCTCCTTATTGAAACATATTGATTTTTCTTATTATTCCAGTCATGTCTGCAATCTGTTTCACATATTTAATAAACTTTTGTTGCAACAAATCCTCCTGCATTTCCTATTTTATTTGTAAGAATGGTCCCTTATGCTTAAATTCTGGACATGACAGTAAAAGCTGAAGATTCTGATGGGCTGCTGCTCACAAAACTATTTATTGCTGATTCATTATGGCATGACAAGTCTTATTGTGAAAAAGACACCCAGAAATGAGGTATTTCCTACTAAACAACAGATGGAAACTTGTTTCTCATCCTATCCTGTTGTTTCACATCCTGTCTCAAGACTGCCCTGGTGATCTCGTTCCACAATGTGGCTACATAAAGAAGTAAAGAAACACGAAACACACATTCTACAGTTTTGGCAAAAATATCCAACAGCATCAGCTAAATTGTGCCCTGACACATTAAACTGTAAAGCATCCTGACAATGAACAACATTAACCTTTTCATTATTTCTAGTTGCAGTACAAATCTGCAAGCTGTCTATAAGTGAAAAGAAACCAACACGTTTAATCATATCAGATTAAAACAAATCCAAATCCCACGTATGTATTTATATAAAACTAGGTGATCTTACAGTCCCACCCTGAGGATGAAGAAATCACTGAGTGATTTCTTATTTCTGATTCAACAACCCAAACATTTAACTGTTCAGCTTAGACTTTTAAACTTCTCACGAACACTTTAAAATAATCCTTTAATTTGCCTTGATCATAATATTGATTTTCTATATCTAATATGTTTCACGTAGCCCCATCATCAGCTCCTCCTGCCATCCAATCCATAATGGGCCCTTTCTGGCACAAGTGTGAGAGAATATTATACTCTCTCTCTCTGCCTCCCAATACATCCCAGCGGTATATTTACAGAACCAATCCTGTCCTTATTCAAGCATTACTTAAACCCTGTCAACGTAATCATTATCACATCGCCCCTGAGGAAATGCCATACTTGTGAAATCAGTGGAACCAGTACAGTTTCATAACGTATATTCGTGTACACCACTTGAGTGGGTTTGAGTGTCTTGTGTTTGACAACCTTCTTGAACCCAAACAGTGATTGACACACGGGCCCATCCTGGGTGAAAAAGCATCCTGAGTTTACTGAGCCTGATTGCAGACGTTTTGTTGCCGCACACTCAAGCTTCCCATCATGTTGTTTGAGAACATAAGTAAATGGTTTTGGATAACGTTTAGTACAGTAACATATGTACTGTAACTGATTTGTTCATCCTTCTTAACCCCCATACCACTGGTATTTATTGAAACGTCCAATGTAAAGTAGCCATCGTCTTTAGCCATCGAGTCATAGAGTTATACAGCACAGTAACAGCCCCTTCGGCTCATCGTGTCTGTGCTGGCCATCAAGCACCTATCTATTCTCATCCCATTTTCCAGCACTTGGCCCTTAGCCTTGTACACTATGGCATTTCAAGTGCTCATCTAAATACTTCTTAAATGTTGTGAGGGTTCCTGCCTTAACCACCCCTTCAGGCAGTGTGTTCAAGATTCCAACCACCGTCTGGATGAAAACAGTTTTCGTCAAATACCCTCTAAATCTCCTGCCCCTACCTTAAATCTATGCCCCCTGGTTATTGACCCCTCCGCTAAGGGAAAAGTTTCTTCCTATCTATCCTATCAATGCCCCTCATAATTTTGTACACTTCAATCAGGTCCCTCCTCAGTCTTCTCTGCTCTAAGGAAAACAACCCTAGCCTATCCAGTCTCTCTTCATAGCTGAAATGCTCCAGCCCAGGCAACATCCTGGTGAATCTCCTCTGCACCCTCTCCAGTGCAATCACATCCTTCCTACAGTGTGGTGCCCAGAACTGTGCACAGTACTCCAGCTGTGGCCTAACGAGTGTTTTATACAGCTCCATCATAACCTCCTTTCTCTTATCTTCTATGCTTCAGCTAATAAAGGCAAGTACCCCGTATGCCTTCCAAACCACCTTATCTATCTTTGCTGCTGCCTTCAGTGATCTATGGACAAGTACACCAAGGTCTCTCTGACCCTTTGTGCTTCCTAGGGTCCAACCATCCATTGTATATTCCCTTGTTTTGTTAGTCCTCCCATATTCCACTGAAGTCCTCAGGCCAAACCAGGACTTGGCACATTATTTGTCAACCATGTATAACTGATTGGCAGTTGTATTCTGCATTCTTGGACCCATGGTGAAGTATTTTATACAATCACTAATTGGTTTATGACTCCATAAGCAGAGATGTGATACCTTGCCTGAACTCATATTAGTCCAAATATTACACACAGAATCAATACCTGTAGTGTCATCATTGTGAAGTCTTTGGGCTGGAATCTATGAACCCACTGACGATCTCGATAGTGAGCTCAAAAAATGGCGGCCCGCCCAACCAATCACATGGAGGGGGGGGGCGGGGGCTGTCCGTCCACGGCAATGGCGTCAGCTGTCTGTGCGCAGGCGCTGGCGTCGTTTTTAAAGGGCCGTCAGCCCTGCCGGCAGATTTAAATATTGAAAGAAATATATCCGAAAATTAAATAAATATAATTCTTTTGCCCATTTACCACCCCCAATAACAATTAGAATGACTATTTGCCTTTTCCCCCAAAACACAAACTTTTTCCATCTGACCTTTTCCCCCAAACTGCACAAAGTTTAAGATTTAAACCTTCCCATAATCCCCTACACCCATTCCGTGAATTTGAACCTGCCCCCTGCCCCCCAACACTGATAAACCTACCTCCTCCCCTCTCCCCACCAGTGTGGCGTCTTGTTTCCGTGGAATGGGATCTGAAGGTGCAGGAGCGCCGGACACCGCATCAAAGATTGCGGCGGGCCCTCAAGATCTCAGGTAAGTGTATTTAAATGAATTAATTTTATTGATTTGAATATTTAAATTATGGTCCCATTGCCCAGTGGTGGGGGTGGCCGTCACGGAGCCTCCTCGTCACCGGGAGGATCGGGCCGGGCTCTGCCGCTGTCAAGGTCCGTGACGGCCTCATCCAAGCCATCTTCAGGCCCCTCCACTTCACGGATCATTACATCGGGGGCTTCTAAAAATCCAGCCCTTAATATCTCCATGAATCATCAAAACAATTTCTGACCACACTCCAGTCTTCAACTGGATAATGTGACACCACCCAGTACTTTGATGTTTCTCTTTCCCAGTGTATTATAACAGAAGAAGAATGATACCTGGACTCCAGTGTTTAAATTAGGAGGAGAAATTACACAAACTACAGTTGTATTCCCTCAAATGTGGAACATCTTAATGGTGATTTTATCCAATGTTTCAAGACATTAAGGGGAAGATAGGGTAGATAGAGAGAAACTATTTCTGCTGGTTGGTGAGTCTAGGACAAGGAGGCTTGTCAAATAATTGGAGCCAGAGTTTCAGTCGTGAAATTAGGAAACACTTCTTCCCACAAAGGAATTCCAGAATGCTGGAACAGGTTCTCCTGTTTCTATGTTCCTCTTTCCACAGCTGGGTTCACCTGATGCACAATTGGAACTCATCCTAGCCTTTTTGGTGCAAACACATGATCCTTTTTTCCATAGCGTAACACCAAGAGATTGTCACCAGCTTCATATTTAAAAGGTATCATCCTTTTATCGATGTAATTCTTAATCTGATTTTTTGATTTGCCAGTTTGATGGGCCACATATTGATTAGTGACTTGGTCATTGTCAATCATAATAACCAATCATGTGTCCAAAACACTCCCGGAATCAATGGTGTTTCTGGTGGCAGCAAAGAGATGTCCTGGGGTACACATTAGTCACCCATCATTGTTTGGTAAGGTGGCATCCTGCAGTGCAGTGTGGGATAGAACATATAGCCATTAAGCACTTTGGCAGCAGAGTTGCCCGGTTGTTTCAACTTTAATTTTTTTCTTGTTTATGCTTTCAGACAGCAACTGTTCATTATTCTGTCATTGACGCCTCCTCTAGATGCATCTTTTATTTGTTTACTTGTCCCATTACCATTCCCTTTGGCTCTGCACCATCAACTCTTTTGTCATTTAATGTCTTCTGTCTACTGCCCTATCACAGACCTTCCCTTTTGTTCTTTTTCTACCCTCCCACATTTGACGTCCTTAAAACCTATTACATTTCTAACTTTCACCAGTTCTGATCAAGGGTCACCGACCTGAAACGTTAACTCTGTTTCTCCCCTCTCAGATGCTGCCAGATGTGCTGCGTATTTCCAGCATTTTCTGTTTTTATTTCAGATTTCCAACATCCGCAGTATTTTGTTTGTGTTTTGTTGTTGTTGTTGTTGTCCACTCAGCTGGGTGATTTGCACAAAACTTGTTAAGCATCATTTTCAAAGTCCTATTTCCCCTTTCGAACACCCTGATGACTGAGGCTGATGGGATAACATGCAATTTTTGTGTAATTCCCATTGCTTCCTGTAATGCTGCAAAGAAAATCCCTGTG
Organism: Heterodontus francisci; assembly: GCF_036365525.1. Classification (NCBI taxonomy): domain Eukaryota; kingdom Metazoa; phylum Chordata; class Chondrichthyes; order Heterodontiformes; family Heterodontidae; genus Heterodontus; species Heterodontus francisci. The sequence goes on along the minus strand of NC_090410.1, from coordinate 23,516,601 downwards.
AATTGTGAACCTTTATCAACATCCACTTGTATTACTAATCCCCACCTCCAGATCACCTCACTCAGTAGTAAGTGTGCTGCAGTGAGCGGTGTATTAGTTATTATGGGAATGTCTCGATCCACTGAGTGAAATTGTAAATAATTACTGAGCAATGTCGGTGACCTGCATTTGACCTGTGTGAGGATCCAAGATTTGGAGGTGAGTTCACGGTACCTCGGAGCGGGGGTGGGGTTTGGGATCGACAGTGAAGATTGGAGAAGGACACGGTTAACGTACAAAAACAACAATGTGGCAGAGAAACAAAACGCCAGTCAATGTCCCGCTTGATGTCAGGGCACCAGGCAAAGTTACCCACTTTTTAATTCGTTGCCTTGGTACATGAACAATGATGTGAAGGGATCACTGGAGCCAATGGGGCTGCACGGATTGGACAATTGATTGTGCAACGAGTCATTCCATTAGAGAAAAAAACATAAACACATCGAAAAATAGCAAACATAGAAAATGTACGGCTCAGAAAGCAGCCTTTCAGCCCATCGTGTCTGTGCTGGCCAATGAAGTGTTGCCCAGCCTAATCTCACTTTCCAGACCTTGATCCGTACCCCTGTAGGTTACAGCACTACAGGTCCATATCCAAGTTTTGTTTTCATTGCAATGAGGATTTCTGCCTCTACCACCCTTTTCATCAGAGAGGGCGCAACTCTCACGGACCTCTGGGTGACAACAAATCTCTTAAACTGCTCTCCAGTCCTTCTGCCAGTTACTGTAAATCTACACCCCGGTTACTGACCTCTCTGCTCAGTGAAATGGGACCTTTCTACCCAGTCTATCTGGGCACCTCATCATTCTAAATATCTCAAGTGAATATCCCCTCAATTTCCTCTGTTCGAAACACAAGAACTCCAGCCTGTTCAATCTTTCCTCAGACCTAATATTCTCCATTCCTTACAACATTCCATAGATCTCCTCCGTGCCCTCTGTAGTGCATCCTTCCTGTAATGCAGTGACCAGAACAGTATGCAGTACTATAGCTGCAGTATTACTAGTATTTTATACACTTCAACATAATATCCCTGCTTTATATTGTATGTCCCAGTCAACAAAGTGAAGTGTCCCGTATGCCTTCGTAACCACCTTAGCTACCAGGCCTGCTACCTTCCGGGATCTGCAGGCATACACTCCGAGGTTCCTCTGTTCCTCTACAATTTTCAGTTTGCTACATTTGTTGTGTATTTGTTTGCCTTGTTTGTCCTCCCCAAATAAATCACCTCACACCTCCCTGGATTGAATTCCATTTTCCACTTTTCTGCCCACCTGACCAGTCCACTGATGTCTTCCTGCAGTCTACAGTTTTCTTCCTCATCATCATAGAGTCATAGAGTCATTTACAGCACAGACGGAGCCATTCGTCCTCTCGACTCCATGCCAACTCTCCATGGAGCTATCCAGTCAGTTCCTTTCCCTCACTCAATCCCCGTAGCCCTGCATGTCTATTTCTTTCAAGTGGCCAACCAATTATCTTTTGAAGTCATTGATTGTCTCAGCTTCCACAACCCTTGTGGGTAGCGAGTTCCAGGTCATTACCAACTGCTGTGTGAAAAAGTTCTTCCTCATATTCCCCCTGCATCTCTTGCCCAAAACCTTCAATCTGTGTCCCTTAGTCCTTGTATCATTTGTTAATGAAAACAGTTTTATTTTCCTTGTCTAACTTATCTTAACCTGTCTTCATCTTGTACACTTCTATTAAATCTCCCCTCAATGACCAGAACTGGACACAATATTCCAGTTGGGGCCTAACCAGAGCCTTCTAAAGGTTTAGCTTAACTTTTCTGCTTTTGTACTCAATGCCTCTATTCATGTCGCTCAATATTCCATCTGCTTTACAAACCACTCTCTTAATATATCCTGCCACCTTCAAAGATCAAGGCACATGCACCCCTAGGTCCCTCTGTTCCTGCACACTCTTTAGAACTGTGCTATGAAGTAGATATTGCCTCTCCCTTTTCCTTCTGCCAAAATGCATCACATCACACTTGTCGCTGTTAAATTCCATCTGCCACCTCTCTGTCCATTCTGCTAGCCTATCTATGTCCTGTTGCAGGTGGTTCATGTCATACTCACTGTTTGCCACACCTCCAAGTTTGGGGTCATCGGCAAATTTTGAAATTCTACTCTGCATTCCATTTATATATAGTAAAAAAAAATCAGTGGGCCCAGTACCGACTCTTGGGGAACACCACTATCTACAATCTTCCAGTCTGATAAACAACCATTTTTTACAACTCACTGTTTTCTATCCTTAAGCATTTTTTTAAATGCAATTAGACAGTGACCCTCTGATTCTATGAGCCTTAATTTTGTTCATCATCCTTTTATGTGGTACCTTATCAAACGCTTTCTTAAAATCCAAATAAACAACATCCACTGCATTCCCTTCATCAACCTTCTCTGTTACTTCATCAAAGAGTTCAATTAGATTAGTTAAGCACAATCTCCCTTTTACAAATCCATGCTGGCTATCCTTAATTAACTCGAACTTCGACAAGTCTGTGTTGATTTTTTTCCTTGCTTATTGTTTCTATAGCCTCACCCACCATTGATGTAAAACTAACTGGCCTATACTTGCTCGGTCTGTCCTTATGCCCTTTCTTAAATAAGGGTGTCACATTTGCCACTCTCCAATCCTCTGGCACCTCCCCCATATCTCAGGAAGATTGGAAGATTATGGCAAGTCCTTCCGTTATCTCCATCCCCACTTCCTTGAGCAACCTGGGATGCAAACCATCTGGACCAGGTGACTTATCTACCCTGAGCATAGCCAGCCTTTTTAGCACCTCCCCCTCTCAATTTCTACCCCATCAATGTCGCTGCTCTCTCCTCTTCTACTGATATTTTGTTAGATTCCAATTCTTTAGTGAACACTGTTCAAACGTATTTATTAAGTATATCAGCCTTGCCCTGCGCCTCTCAGCATATGTTACTCTTTTTATCCCTAATCGGCCTCACTCCACATCTGTTTATATGCCGGGTTCCCTTTTATGTTGACTGCCATTTTATTCTCATATCCTCTCTTTGCCATGTCTAATTTTCCTCTTCACCTCCCTATTAACTTATTGTATATCGTCTGGTTCTCACTGGAAGAATTCACCTGACATACATCATACACCCTCTTGTTTTTGTTTCATCATTAACTCTATTTCCCTCGTCATCCAAGGAGCCCTGTTCTTGGTTCCTTTACCTTTCACCCTTGGTGGAATGTTCCGAGCCTGTACCTGAAGCATCTCTTCCTTAAAGCTAACCCATTGTTCTGATGCAGCTCTTCTTGTCAGACTTTGGTTCCATTCTACCCTTCTCATCACATTAAAATTAGCCGTCTTCTACCTTACGTCTTATTTTATTCCTTGCTTTTCTGCAATACAAGTCAAAACATTATGATACGATGAAGTTCACCTGAACACATTTCAGAAATTCCTCCCCCTCCTTATCCTTTAGAATTATTCCAATCGATATTTGGGTAATTTAACTCCCCCAATATCACCACTCTATGGTTCTTGAACAGCTCTCTGATTCCCCTGCAGATTTGCTCCTCTATCTCTTTCTCACTATTTAGAGGATTATAGAATACCCCGGGTTATGTGATCATATCCATTTTCCTTTTCAACTCTAACCAAATGGATTCTGTCCTTGCCCCTTCAAGGGCTTCCTCCCTTTCCAACACTGCAATGTCTTCCCTTATCAATACTGCCGCACTTTTTTCCTTCTCTATCTTTTCTGAACGCTTTATATCCTTGCATATTAAATGCCCAGTCCTCGCCACGTTGCCGTCATTGCCCCAACATCATATTCCTACACTGCTATTAGTGCTTGTAGTTCACCAACCTTATTCACCACATTTTGTGCATTTACACACATGCTTTGTAATTCTGTCTTTACATTCCTTGTAGTCCTTCTCAGTCCGCTCCGATCTAATATTGACCGACTCCCTTCTCTAGTATTGTCTAACACGCTCACATTATGCACCTTATTCCTCTTTTCTACTGCTATATGCTGCTGCCCATCCCTCGCCAATTTAGTCCACAGTGCGGACTGCGACACCAACCACTCCCGGGTATGCATCAAGGTTAGACTCAGACCAAAGAGGTTGCATCATTCCAAGCAGAAGGGCCACCCGCGCATCAACACGAGCAGAATTTCTCACCTACAGCTGTTGCAAAAATGTCTAAATTCACTTGTGTCAGCCCTTCAAAACACTCCCACAGGGGATGCTGAGACCAAGTGGGCCCACATCAGAGACGCCATCGATGAGTCAGCTTTGACGACCTACGGCAAAAGTGCGAGGAGAAATGCAGACTGGTTTCAACCTCATAATGAAGAGATGGAACCTGTCATAGCCGCTAAGCGCATTGCACTGTTGAACTGCAAGAAAGCCCCCAGCGAGTTAACATCCGCAGCACTTAAAGCAGCCAGAAGCACTGCACAAAGAACAGCCAGGCGCTGCGCAAATGACTACTGGCAACGCCTATGCAGTCATATTCAGCTGGCCTCAGACACCGGAAACATCAGAGGAATGTATGATGGCATGATGAGAGTTTTTGGGCCAACCATCAAGAAGATCGCCCCCCTCAAATCTAAATCAGGGGACATAATCACTAACCAACGCAAACAAATGGACCGCTGGGTTGAGCACTACCTAGAACTGTACTCCAGGGAGAATGTTGTCACTTAGACTGCCCTCAATGCAGCCCAGCCTCTACCAGTCATGGATGAGCTGGACATACAGCCAACCAAATCGGAACTCAGTGATGCCATTGATTCTCCAGCCAGCGGAAAAGCCCCTGGGAAGGACAGCATTACCCCTGAAATAATCAAGAGTGCCAAGCCTGCTATACTCTCAGCACTACATGAACTGCTATGCCTGTGCTGGAACGAGGGAGCAGTACCCCAGGACATGCGCGATGCCAATATCATCACCCTCTATAAAAACAAAGGTAACCGAGGTGACTGCAACAACTACCGTGGAATCTCCCTGCTCAGCATAGTGGGGAAAGTCTTTGCTCGAGTCGCTCTAAACAGGCTCCAGAAGCTGGCCGAGCGCGTCTACCCTGAGGCACAGTGTGGCTTTCGTGCAGAGAGATCGACCGTTGACATGCTGTTCTCCCTTCGTCAGATACAGGGGAAATGCCGTGAACAACAGATGCCCCTCTACATTGCTTTCATTGATCTCACCAAAGCCTTTGACCTCGTCAACAGACGTGGTCTCTTCAGACTACTGGAAAAGATTGGATGCCCACCAAAGCTACTACGTATCATCACCTCATTCCATGACAATATGAAAGGCACAATTCAACATGGTGGCTCCTCATCAGACCCCTTTCCTATCCTGAGTGGCGTGAAACAGGGCTGTGTTCTCGCACCCACACTTTTTGGGATTTTCTTCTCCCTACTGATTTCACATGCGTTCAAGTCCTCGGAAGAAGGAATTTTCCTCCACACAAGATCAGGGGGCAGGTTGTTCAACCTTGGCTGTCTAAGAGCGAAGTCCAAAGTACAGAAAGTCCTCATCAGGGAACTCCTCTTTGCTGAGAATGCTGCTTTAACATCTCACACTGAAGAGTGCCTGCAGAGTCTCATCGACAGGTTTGCGGCTGCCTGCAATGAATTTGGCCGAACCATCAGCCTCAAGAAAACAAACATTATGGGGCAGGATGTCAGAAATGCTCCATCCATCAATATTGTCGACCACGCTCTGGAAATGGTTCAAGAGTTCACCTACCTCGGCTCAACTATCACCAGTAACCTTCTCTAGATGCAGAAATCAACAAACGCATGGGTAAGGCTTCCACTGCTATGTCCAGACTGGCCAAGACAGTGTGGGAAAATGGTGCACTGACACGGAACACAAAAGTCCGAGTGTATCAAGCCTGTGTCCTCAGTACCTTGCTCTATGGCAGCGAGGCCTGGACAACGTATGTCAGCCAAGAGCGACGTCTCAATTCATTCCATCTTCGCTGCCTCCGGAGAATACTTGGCATCAGGTGGCAGGACCGTATCTCCAACACAGAAGTCCTCGAGGCGGCCAACATCCCCAGCTTATACACACTACTGAGTCAGCGGCGCTTGAGATGGCTTGGCCATGTGAGTCGCATGGAAGATGGCAGGATCCCCAAAGACACATTGTGCAACGAGCTCGCCATTGGTATCAGACCCATCGGCCGTCCTTGTCTCTGTTTTAAAGACGTCTGCAAACGCGACATGAAATCCTGTGACATTGATCACAAGTTGTGGGAGTCAGTTGCCAGCGTTCGCCAGAGCTGGCGGACAGCCATCAAGGCGGGGCTAAAGTGTGGTGAGTCGAAGAGAATTGGCAGGAAAAAAGACAGAGGCGCAAGGGAAGAGCCAACTGCATAACAGCCCCGACAATCAAATTTTTCTGCAGCACCTGTGGAAGAGTCTGTCACTCTAGAATTGGCCTTTATAGCCACTCCAGGCGCTGCTCCACACACCACTGACCACCTCCAGGCGCTTATCCATTGTCTCTCGAGATAAGGAGGCCAAAGAGTATATGCTGCTGCCCATCCCTCGCCAATTTAGTTTAAACCCTCCCCAACCACACTAGTGAATGTCCCCACGAGGATATTTGTCCCAGTCCTGGTGAGTTGCAATCTGTCCCTTTTGATTAGATGCCTCCTGCCCCAGAACTGGTCCTAAACCCCAAGAACCTGACCGCCCCCCCATCCCCCGCACCATGTTCAAGCCACAAATTGATCCTCCCTATCTTCCTAATTCTACTCTCGCTCGCATGTGTAATCCAGTGGTTACTACTCTCGATGTCCTACTCATTAACGCCCTCCCTATCTACTGAAAATCTGACCCCAGGACCTCAATACCTGCCTTTGCTGTGTCATTGGTACCAACGTGCACCACAACATCTGGCTCTGTCCCTTCCCCCTGCAGAATATTCTGCACCCTCTCCGTGATGTCCTGTATCCTGGCACCGGGGAGACATCCTGCTCCCTCCTGTACAGTCCCATGTCCATGGTTGCCATTGTCTGAACTGCACTCCTTCAAAGTGTCGTCACTCCCAGCAGTCTCCAAAGCTGAGTACTGGATTGTGAGTAGCACACATCCCGAAGACTCCTGCACTTCCTGCCTCTTCCTAATCTTCCGGATGGCCACCCACCTACTATCCTGAACTCCGACTGCCTGTGGGGTGACCAGCTCCTGGAACATACAATCCAGGAAACTCTCCTGCTCCCTGATGCTCCGCAGTGATTCCAGCTGCCCCACAAGCTCGGAAATCCTGAGATCGAGCTGAAGCAGCTGGAGACACGTCATACACGCATGGTCACCCAAGACACAGGAAGTATCCACCTGGCTCAGGAATTGCAAACAACAGGTCGCAGCTGCTTATCCATGATCTAAAAAATCCTCTGTACCCCTTTTGAACAATCTATTTAATACCCTGTCTAAACGATCAATTGTAATTACTACCTCTAGTCCTGCTCTGTGCTTATACTCTTATTACAACATCTACTGTTACACTACCCTGATTATATGTTTTAATTTCCCAGCTCCAAATTTGAACCAGTATCCTCCCTGCGGGTCTCTCTTTCTCTCTTTCTGTCTCTCTTTCTGTCTCTCTCTCTCTCTATATATATCTTGCTCTATAATATATTATAAAATCTGCCTTAGTTTTTAAGTGAAGGCTCTGACTATCATTTTCCAATTGTCTCTGGTAACTGACATGGTGCCAGAGTACTGGACGACTGCAGCATTGTTTAAATATAGAGGAAGGGATAGTCCAGATAATTACAGGCCAGTCAGCCTGACCTAAGTGGTGGGCAAATTATTGGATAAATCTCTGAGAGGCAGTATAAATCGTCATTTAGAAAGGTAGGAATTAATAAAGGACAATCAGTATGGATTTGGTAAGCGAAGGTTGTGTTTGACTAACTTGTTTGAATTTTTTGCGCAGGTGACAAAAAGGTTGATGAGGGTAGCATGTTTGATGTAGTGTACATGGATTTTAGCAAGGCTTTGGACAAGGTTCCACATGAGAGACTGTCAGAAAATTGAAAGCTCATGGGGTCCAAGGGAAACTGGCAAGTTGGATGCAAAACTTTTTAGCGGCAGAAAGCAAAGAGTTATGGTCGATGGGTATTTTTTTTATTGGAATGTATTTTTTCACTAGGGTTCACCCGGGCTCAATACTGGGTCCCTTGTTGCTCGTGCTCCATGTCAATGATTTCGATTTCAACGACGGGGCGTGATTAAGAAGTTTACAGATGATGTGAAAATTGTCCGTGCGGTTGACAGCTGGAGAGAAGCAGCGGGAGCAGAGCGGAGATTTAAAAAGCACGCCAAAAGATCAGAGGCTGGAAAAAAAAGCTGTGGGAGCAGAGCAGAAATTCAGATTCCAAATCAAAAATTGAAAATTGGCGTCACATTCAACAGAGAGTGCGGGGAGACAGAAAGCCAGCCGGGGTGAGTATACCGATAAGCTTTTAATTTAATCTAAATTTAATCTAAGTTTCTGGGGAAGATGGGACCTGCACAAGCGGGACGGTCTACATCTGAACCAGAGGGGGACTAACATCCTTGCTGGCGGGTTTGCTAGTGCTGTTGGAAGGAGTTTAAACTAATTTGGCAGGAAAGCAAAGAGTTATGGTCGATGGGTATTTTTTTTATTGGAATGTATTTTTTCACTAGGGTTCACCCGGGCTCAATACTGGGTCCCTTGTTGCTCGTGCTCCATGTCAATGATTTCGATTTCAACGACGGGGCGTGATTAAGAAGTTTACAGATGATGTGAAAATTTTCCGTGCGGTTGACAGCTGGAGAGAAGCAGCGGGAGCAGAGCGGAGATTTAAAAAGCACGCCAAAAGATCAGAGGCTGGAAAAAAAAGCTGTGGGAGCAGAGCAGAAATTCAGATTCCAAATCAAAAATTGAAAATTGGCGTCACATTCAACAGAGAGTGCGGGGAGACAGAAAGCCAGCCGGGGTGAGTATACCGATAAGCTTTTAATTTAATCTAAATTTAATCTAAGTTTCTGGGGAAGATGGGACCTGCACAAGCGGGACGGTCTACATCTGAACCAGAGGGGGACTAACATCCTTGCTGGCGGGTTTGCTAGTGCTGTTGGAAGGAGTTGAAACTAATTTGGCAGGGGAAGGGATGCAGACTCCTAGCAGAATAGGGACACAGCTAAACACAGGAAAGCAAACAAGTCAGAGGAAATACAGTGGAAGTAAATTTCAAGGGAGTAAGACCAGGATGGATGGCCTCTACTTTAATACTAGGAGTATTACAGGTAAAATGGATGAGTTAAGGTCAAGGATTGACATGTGGAATTGTAATATAGTAGCCATCATGGAGACATGGTTGAGGGAGGGGCAGGATTGGCAGCTCAATATCCCAGGATATAGAATCTTCAGGTGAGACAGAGGAGGGGGTAAAAGAGGAGGGGGCATTGCAATATTAGTTAAGGAATCAGTTACTACAGTAAGGAGAGATGATATCTTGGAGGGGGCATCAAATGAAGCTTTATGGGTAGAGTTTAGGAATAAAAAAATGGACAGCCACATTGCTAGGTGTTTATTATAGACCCCCAGATAATCAGCGGGAAATTGAGGAGCAAATATATGTGCAATTTGCAGAGGTGTGTCAAAATAATAATAGGATAATTATATTAGGTGATTTCAACTTTCCCAACATTAATTGGGATAGTCATCGTATTAAGGGCTTAGATGGAGAGGAGTTCTTAAAATGTATACAGGAGAACTTTTTAGCTCAATATGTTTTTTTTTTATTTCCAAAATATACTTTATTCATAAAAATCTGTAAAAATTACATTGCCAAACAGTTTCCAAACAGCACCAAAAAATACAAACATTGAAAGGGAGATCAGTTTCCTTCAATACTGTCATGAGTTTCTTCCCAACCCTTCCGTTTCACAATTGTCATGTCAATTACAGTTTTACATTTACAGCAATTCAGAATATTAACGATACAGTTCGAGGGGTTTCCCATGGATCCAGCCCCTCAGTCCAGCTTGGTGGGGGAACCTTACACTGTGGTCTTTCCCCATTGAGCCTTTGCTGCGGCTGCCCCAAGCTTTAGTGCGTCCCTCAGCACGTAGTCCTGGACGTTGGAATGTGCCAGTCTGCAACATTCGGTGGTGGACAACTCTTTGCGCTGGAAGACCAGCAAGTTTTGGGCAGACCAAAGGGCGTCTTTCACCGAATTCATAGTCCTCCAGCAGCAGTTGATGTTTGTCTCGGTGTGCGTCCCTGGGAACAGCCCGTAGAGCACAGACTCCTGTGTTACAGAGCTGCTTGGGATGAACCTTGACAAAAACCACTGCATCTCTTTCCACACCTGCTTTGCAAAGGCACATTCCAGGAGGAGGTGGGCGACCGTCTCTTCCCCACCACAGCCAACGCGGGGGCACTGTGCGGAGGGGGCGAGACTTCGGGTGTGCATGAAGGATCTGACGGGGAGGGCCCTTCTCACCACCAGCCAAGCTACGTCTTGGTGCTTGTTTGAAAGTTCTGGTGATGAGGCATTCCGCCAAATGACTTTGACGGTCTGCTCGGGGAACCATCCGACAGGATCCACCGTTTCCTTTTCCCGTAGGGCCTTGAGGACATTCCGTGCAGACCACTGCCTGATGGACCGGTTGTCAAAGGTGTTTTCCCGCAGAAACTGCTCCACGAAGGATAGGTGGTACGGCGCCGCCCAACCGCATGGTGCGTTCCGCGGCAATGTGACCAGGCCCATCCTTCGCAACACCGGGGACAGATAGAACCTCAGCACGTAGTGACACTTGGAGTTTGCGTACTGGGGATCTACACATAACTTGATGCAGCCGCACACGAAGGTGGTCATCAGGATGAGGGCCACGTTGGGTACATTTTTCCCGCCCATGTCCAGAGATTTGAACATCGTGTCCCTCCGGACCCGGTCCATTTTAGATCCCCAGACGAAGCGGAAAATGGCTCGGGTGACTGCCACGGCGCAGGAGTGGGGTATGGGCCAGACCTGCGCCACGTAGAGCAACAACGTGAGCGCCTCGCACCTGATGACCAGGTTCTTACCCACAATGGAGAGAGATCGCTGCCCCCACATGCCCAACTTTTGTCGTACCTTGGCTACTCGCTCCTCCCATGTTTTGGTGCACGCCCCGGCACTTCCGAACCATATCCCCAGCACCTTCAGGTAATCTGACCTGACGGTGAAGGGGACAAAGGATCGGTCAACCCAGTTCCCAAAGAACATGGCCTCGCTCTTGCCGTGGTTAACTTTGGCTCCCGAGGCCAGTTCGAACTGGTCGCAGATGCTCATCAGTCTGCGCACGGACAGCGGATCCGAGCAGAAGACGGCGACGTCATCCATGTACAGGGAGGTTTTGACCTGAGTGCCTCCGCTGCCTGGGATTGTCACCCCTCTTATGCTCGCATCCTTCCTAATAGACTCAGCAAAGGGTTCAATACAGCAAACAAACAAGACCGGGGACAGAGGACAGCCCTGTCTGACTCCAGATTTGATCGGGAAACATTCAGATTCCCACCCGTTGATTGACACTGCGCTACTGATGTTTGTGTAGAGCAGTTGGATCCAATTGCAGATTCCCTCCCCAAACCCCATTTTGGAAAGCACGTCCATCATGTCGGTGTGCGATATCCTGTCAAAAGCCTTCTCCTGGTCCAGGCTGATGAGGCAGGTGTCCACCCTCCTGTCCCGTACGTAGGCGATCGTATCCCTGAGTAGCGCGAGACTATCAGAGATCTTCCTGCCGGGTACAGTACAGGTCTGATCGGGGTGAATCACCAACTCCAGAGCAGACTTGACTCGACTGGCTATGACTTTGGACAGAATCTTGTAATCAACATTAAGCAGTGAGATGGGCCGCCAATTTCTGATTTCTGCCCTCTCCCCCTTCTGCTTGTAAATGAGGGTGATGATGCCTTTTCTCATGGTCTCTGACATGCTGCCGGCCAGGAGCATACTCTCGTATACTTCCAGCAGGTCCGGGCCGACCCAGTCCCACAGGGCCGAGTACAACTCGACCGGTAAGCTGTCGCTCCCGGGGGTTTTACTCGTCTCGAAAGACTCGACGGCCTTTGTCAGCTCGTCCAGAATTAGCGGCTTGTCCAGTCTCTCCCTCCTGCTGTCATCTAGGACCTCTGTGATAGATGACAGGAAGGACTGGGAGGCTCTGCTGTCTGTGGGCTTCGCGTCATACAGCCCAGCATAAAAGGATTTGCTGATCCTTAGTATGTCGGACTGCGAAGACGTTACCGAGCCATCTTCTTCCTTCAGGCTGCTGATAACAGAGCTCTCTCTGTGTACCTTTTGGAAGAAGTAACGCGAGCACGTCTCATCCTGCTTGATGGAGCGGACTCTGGACCGGAAGATGATCTTGGAGGCCTCCTTGGCAAAGAGCGAGGCCTGCTGGCTCTTCACCTCTTGGAGGTCCTCCTTGACCTCGACCCCCATTGACTGCAACCGGAGTAGATTTTGCATAATTTTCTGGAGTCGGGACAGTTCCCTCTGTCTCTCTCTCGCCTTCTGAACACCTTTGTGGATGAAGAACCTCTTGATGTTCTCCTTTATCGCTTCCCACCAGTGAACTGGAGACTCAAAGAGGGGTTTCACGGTCCTCCAACCTTTGTAATCCCTTTTGAGTTCCTCAACGTTCTCTGGGGTCAGCAGTGTCGCATTGAGCTTCCACGTCCCTCTGCCAACCCGCTGGTCGTCCTGTAAGTGACAGTCGGCCAGTAAGAGGCAGTGGTCGGAGAAGAACACCGGCTTGACGTCGGTGGATCCGACCGTGACAGCACGGGACACAAACAGGAAGTCAATCCTGGAACGGGCAGACCCGTCCGATCTTGACCATGTGTATCTGCGCTGCGCTCCGTCTGCAGGTTTGCTGAAGACGTCGTGCAGTTTGGCATCCTTAACTGTTTCTACTAGGAATCTGGACGTAGCGTCCAGTTTGCTGTCGTCACTGCCGGATCGTCCAGCCGCATCGATGATGCAGTTGAAGTCACCGCCTAGGATGACCGGCCTGGACGTCGCCAGCAGCAGTGGGAGCTGCTGGAAGACGGTCAGCCGCTCGCTGCGTTGTACCGGGGTGTACACGTTGATCAACCGGAGCGGAGCGTTGTTGTACATCACGTCTGCTACGAGGAGGCGGCCGCCCACCACCTCCTTAACTTCGGAGATGGTGAAGTTACCTCCCCGCAGCAGAATACCCAGGCCGGAGGAACGGCAGTCATTACCCCCCGACCAGATCGATGGCCCGTGGGACCACCATCGCGACCACTGCCTGTAGGTGCTGAGGTGTGGTATTCCACACTCCTGCAGAAACAGTAGGTCAGCTTTGACCTTGGCAAGGTAATCCAAGGTTGAAACACATCGCGTAGTAGATTTAATGCTACGCACATTAATGGAAGCAATTCTTACACCCATTTTTTACTAAAAATTAGTTGTTGCTTCCCATACCATTTGTCCTCGCTAGTCCCAGTCCTTCCCCTTCGGGATGTTCCTGCATACCCATCGTATGCGCAAGCAGTTTCACGTTGGTTGGGCTCAGAAACCCCTCCTGATTTTTCATGCAGGGTTTGTGCCACTCAGGTGACATCGGGGGGGGTCTTGTAGGCAGAGAGGATTGGGTTGTCCTCAGCTGCTTCCATCTGTTCCTCCTCGAAAACATCACAGCTCTCGGTCTCCCGGAGCTCAGGTGCGCCAGACGTGTCTTTGCTCCCGGTGTCGCAGAGCTGAGATGCGTTGGCCACTTTGTTACGTGTGGGGCATTGGGGTTGGGGCACGCTGGGCCCATCACAGCTTCCAGTGCCCGGGGGCTGGGATGCTTTATCATCCATCTCGGAGTTCTGCCGCCTCTTTTGAAGGGGCTGTCGTTCCAGCATTTCCCCGTCCAGTGAAGAGGAGTTGTTGCAGTCTGATTCAGAAGAGAGCCTCCTCTTGCCACTGGTTTGGGTGGTGGCTTTGGGATGTTTTTTCTTTGTGGTTTTCCTCTGGACCACTTGCCACTGACCTGTTTGTCCATCTGCTGCCTCCTCCTCCATTGATTCTGTCTGTGGAGGAGGGGTTTCCGGGCGCTGGGTAGGTGCTGGGTCGTTGGTTTCAGCCGCCTCCCCTTCCTTCTCAGGTTGATGTTCCTCACTGCGGAGAAGGTTGCTGGTCTCCTTTCGAACAGCGGACGCCTTCGTCGAACCTTCTCCCGGCCTTTCCTTGGACCTTGCCGCCTGAGCATAGCTGAGGCAATGTTTGGGACAAGTCTTGTAGAGATGGCCTGCCGCACCGCACAAGTTGCAACACTTAGTCTGCTTACAGTCCTTGGTCGGATGGCCTTCATCCTTGCAGTTCTTGCAAACAACCGTGCTGCAGTTGGCTGCCATGTGACCAGATTTGCCACAGGTGCGGCAAACTCTGGGCTGCCCAGCGTAGACCAAGAAGCCTCGGCTTCCCCTGATAGCGAAGCTGGAGGGAGGGTGGATGATGGCTCCACTGGGATCTACCTTCAAGGTCACCTTGACCTGCCGCTTGCTGGTCCAGATCCCAAAGGGGTCCTTGACATCAGTGCTGCTGCCGGCCACCTCGACGTACCTGGCGAGAAAGGTGAGTACATCCACCACCGGAACATGGGGGTTGTGGAGGTGAATGGTCACCACCCGGTCCCGTTGTGACGGAAGCGTGAAGAGCGGCTCCGCTGTGAGGATCGACAGTGGCGCCCGGTCCCCCTTCTCCTTGAACGCCTTCAGGAACTTGATGCATCCCGCCACGTTCCGGAACGTCACGTCGAAGTATCCACTGCTGGGGAAATCCTGCAGGCAGAAGACGTCCGTCGCTTGAAATCCGCAGCAATCGAAGAGAATTTTCTTGATGAAGAAGGTGCGATCGACCGGTGCATCTCCTTCCTTGTCCTTCACGACCACCCGAACGGTGTTGCACACTCCCTGGCCCGAAGCTCAAAAATTGGTTATAGCCATTTTACTCAAAGCTTCCCCAGGATCAAAAGGCAATGATCATGGTCTCTTCTCAATCAAATAAGCACTGATAAGAACAGATACTGCACTTGATCTGAGCCAAAAGGCCAAGAAGCAATCCACAGATACTTGCTAGAAAATGTAGAGGATCCAACAAGGGAAGGTGCAGTGCTGGACCTAATTCTGGGGAATGAAGCCGGACAGGTGGTTGATGTGTTGGTGGGGGTGCATTTTGGTGATAGCGACCACAACATGGTACAATTTAAGCTTGTTATGGAGAAAGAAATAGACAAGTTGCAAAAAAAGGTTTTGGATTGGGGGAGAGCGAATTTTAGTAAAATAAGTTAGGATCTGGCCAAGGTAGACTGGAAAGAGTGACTTGTCGGGAAATCTACAGAAGAGCAGTGGGGGGCATCCAAAAAGGATATGGGGAGGGTACAGGCCCAACATGTTCCCTCTAGGGTAATAGGTAGGAGCAACAAGCCCAGAGAACCATGGATGACCAGAAACAGTCAGGATACAATGAGTAGGAAAAGAGAGGCTTTTAGCAAATATAAGGAGAGCAAATCAACAGAAGCATTAGTGGAGTACAGAAAGTGTAGTTTGGAGCTTAAGAAAGCAATTAGGAGAGCAAAGAGGGGACATGAGAAAGCTCTGGCTGGTAAAAGTAGGGAAAATCCCAAGATTTTCTATCAGTATATCAATGGGAAGAGGATAACCAGGGAAAGAGTAGGACCCATTAGGGATCAAAGGGGAAATCTGTGGGTGGAGCCAGAGGACATTGGTAGGGTGTTGAATGAATATTTCACATCTGTCTTCATCCAAGAGAATGAGGAAGTAGATATGGAACTCAGAGAGAGAGACTGTGAGGTTCTTGAGCAAATTTTCAGAGGGAGTGACAATGTATTGGAGGTTTTGGCAGGCTTAAAAGTGGACAAATCTCCAGGTCCGGACGTTTTGTGGCCCAGGATGCTGTGGGAGGCGAGCGTGAAGATTACAGGTGCTCTGACCCTAATTTTTACTTCCTCTCTGGCCACCGGGGAGGTGCCAGAGGACTGGAGAACAGCTAATGTGGTCCCACTATTTAAGAAAGGTTGTAGAGATAAGCCAGGGAACTACATACCAGTGAGTCTCATGTCAGTGGAAGGGAAACTATTGGAGAAAATTCTGAAGGAGAGAATCTATCTCCACTTGGACAGGCAAAATTTGATTAGGAATAGTCAGCATGGCTTTGTCAGAGGGAGGTCAGGCCTAACAAATTTGATAGAATTTTTTGAGCATGTGATCAGGTGTGTAGATGAGGGTAGTGCAGTTGATGTCGTCGACATGGATTTCAGAAAAACCTTTGACAAGTTCCCACATGGGAGACTTATCAACAAAGCAAATGCACATGGTATAAAGCGTAACTTGATAAGGTGGATTCAAAACTGACTTAGCTGTAGGAGACAGAGAGTGATGACAGACGGCTGTTTTAATGACTGGAAGCCAGTGTCCAGTGGCATACCACAGGGATCTGTGCTGGGTCCCCTATTGTTTGTCATTTATATAAACGACATAGATGACTATGTGGGGGGTAGGATCAGTAAGTTTGCGGATGACACAAAGATTGGCCGAGTGGTTGACAGTGAGGTTGATTGTCTTGGGTTACAGGAAGATACAGATGGGATGGTCAAATGGGCAGAAAAGTGGCAGATGGAATTTAACCCTGAAAAGTGTGAGGTGATACACTTTGGAAGGAGTAATGTGACACGGAAGTATTCAATGAATGACACTGGGAAGTTCCGAGGAACAAAGGGACCTTGGTGTGTTTGTCCATAGATCCCTGAAGGCAGAAGGGCAGGTTAATGGGACACTTGCCTTTATCAATCGAGGCATAGATTACAAAAGCAAGGAGGTCATGTTGGAGTTGTATAGAACTTTGGTAAGGCCACAGTTGGAGTACTGTGTGCAATTCTGGTCGCCACATTATAGGAAGGATGTGATTGCACTGGAGGGAGTGCAGAGGCGATTCACCAGGATGGTGCCTGGGATGGAACATTTAAGCTATGAAGAGAGGTTGGATAGGCTTGGGTTGTTTTCGCTGGAGCAGAGAAGACTGAGGGGTGACCTGATCAAGGTGTACAAGATTATGAGGGGCATGGAGAGGGTGGATAGGGAGCTGCTGTTCCCCCTAGTTGAAGGGTCAGTTACGAGGGGACACAAGTTTAAGGTGAGTGGCAGGAGGTTTAAGGGGGATTTGAGGAAGAACTTTTTTACCCAGAGAGTGGTGACAGTCTGGAATGCACTGCCTGGGAGGGTGGTATTGGCGGGTTGCCTCACATCCTTTAAAAGGTACCTGGATGAGCATTTGGCACATCTTAACATTCAAGGCTATGAGCCAAGTGCTGGCAAATGGGATTAGGTAGACAGGTCAGGTGTCTTTAATGCATCGGTGCAGACTCGATGGGCCGAAGGGCCTCGTCTGGGCTGTGTAGTCTGTGATTCTGTGATTCTGAAATTAATCTAATAACAATGAGACTTTATCCATTCATTAGCATTCATTGTCTGAAGACTGGCATCTGTGATGCTGGGAACCTCAGGAGGAGGCCAAGATGCATCATCCACTTGGCACTTCTGGCTGAAGATGTTTGCAAATGCTTCATCCTTGTCTTTTGCACTGATGTGTTGGGCTCCTCCATCATTCAGGATGGGGATATTGGTGAAGCCTCCTCCTTTGGTTAGTTGTTTAATTGTCCACCATCATTCGCGACTGCATGTGGCAGGACTGCAAAGCTTTGATCTGAACAGTTGGTTGTGGGATCGCTTAGCTCTGTCTCGAGCACAGTTCACAGTACATCCAAGTTTTGTCAGCTGCACATTTTGAAATTGTGCCCTGTACTCCTAAGTGCAATTCATGAATAGAAATCACAAAAAGCAATGGAATGAGTACCTGTCCCTGGGGAACACCACTGTTTTCTTTCCTCCAACAAAAAAAAAACAACTGTTCACCAACATCTCGGTTTTCTCTCACTTATCCAATTTTATAGACACCCCCCTGCAGACAGACAGGCAGACAGATAGACAGACAGATAGGGAGGCAGGCGCTCCAGCAGACAGACAGACACTCAGGGAGGCAAGTGGTCCCGCAGACAGGCAGACGGCTAAACAGATATTGGATAATTGTATATTGTAACCTGTGGAATTGGTGTATTTGGATTTTCAGAAGGCTTTCAACAAGGTCCCACACAGGAGGTTAGAAAACAAAATTAGAGCATATGGGAATTGGGGGTAATATATTGGCATGGATTGCGAATTGGTTAATGGGCAGAAAACAGAGAGTAGGAATAATTGGATCATTCTCAGGATGGCAGGCTGTTACTAGTGGGGTATCACAAAGATCAGAGCTTGGGCCACAGCTGTTCACAATCCATATTCATGATTTGGATATGTGGGCCAAATGTAATATTTCCAAATTTGCTGCTGGCACAAAACTAGGTGTGAATGTAAGTTGTGAGGAGGATGCAAAAAGGCTGCAATGGAATTTGGAGAGGCTAAGTGAATGGGAAAGAACATGGCAGTCTGAATATAATGTGAATAAGTGTGAAATGATCCACTTTGGTAGAAAAAACAGAAAGGCAGAGTATTTGGCGAGGCGGTGGTGTATTGACCTAGGTACCGGAAATGACAACGGCAAACCCAGCCCTGTCAACCCTGCAAAATCCTCTTTATGAACATTCGGGGGCTTGTGCCAAAATTGGGAGAGCTGTCCCACAGATGCGAGTCAAGCAGCAGCCTGTCATAGTCACATTCACGGAATCATAGGTCCCAGACACCACCATCACCATCCCTCAGTATGTCCTGTCCCACCGGGAGGACAGACCCAGCAGAGGTGGTGACACAGGCCTCATACCTTCGTGGTTTCCTTTCCTAAGATTCAGGACCTTAGTCTCAGAATCAACCATGTCACTCTCCATCTTGATGAAGAATTCTATCATTTTATGGTTGCTCATCCCCAAGGGGACTCGCACAACTAGATTGTCAATTATACCTCTTTCATTATATAATACCCAGTCTAGGATGGCCTGTTCTCTAGTTGGTTCCTCAACATATTAGTCCAGAAAACCATCCCGTATACACTCCAAGAATTCCTCCTCTACGGTATTGTGACTAATTTGATTTGCCCAATCTTTTTTCAGATTAAAGTCAACCGTAATTACAGATGTTCCTTTATAGCATGCATCTCTAATTTCCTGTTTAATGCTTTTCCCAACATCACCACTACAGTTTGGGGGGTCTATATACAACCCCCACTAATATTTTTTGCCCCTTAGTGTTTCTCAGCTCTACCCATACAGATTCCATATCATCAGAACTAATATCTTTCCTCACTATTCTGTTAATTTCCTCTTTAACCAGCAATGCAACTCCACCACCTCTTGCTTTTTGTCTGTCCTTCTTAAATACTGAATACCCCTGGATGTTCATTTCCCATCCCTGGTCACCTTGCAGCCATGTCTCCGTAATCCTGACTATATCATACCCATTTACATCTTCTGTACTCTTTCCAATGCCGTCCCATCTTTCCTCAAGTTCGGCGCCCAGAATTGGACGCAATACTCCAGCTGAGGCTGAACTAGTGTCTTACACTAGTTCAACATAACTTCCTTGCTCTTGTACTCTATGTCTCTATTTATAAAGCCCAGGATATTGCTTTATTAACTGCTCTCTCAACCTGTCCTGGCACTTTTAATGACTTATGCACATATACACCTGGGAAACTCCACTACAAAACTTCCTCTGGCCCAAAAAACATCCATTAACCACTCCTCTTTGTTTCCTGTCACTCAGCCACTTTTGTATCCAGATTGCTACTGTCCCTTTTATTCCACGAGCTACAAGTTTGCACACAGGTCTGTTGTGTGGTACTGTATCAAATGGCTTTTGAAAGTCCCTGTACACTACATCAACAGCATTGCCCTCATTAACCTTCTCTATTACCACCTCAGAAAACTCCAGCAAGTTAGTTCAACACGATTTTCCCTGAAGAATTCCATGCTGGCATTCCTTAATTAACTCACATTTGTCCATGTGACTATTGATTTTGACCCGATTTATTGTTTCTCGAAGTTTTCCCAGCACCAAAGTTAAATTGACTGGCCTGTAGTTGCTGGGCTTATCCTGACACCCTTTTATTTGAACAAGGGTGTAATGTTTGCAGTTCTCCAGTCTCTGGCACCACACCTGAGTCTAAGGAAAATTGAAAAATTATGGCCATATCCAACCTCACTTCCCTCAGTATCCTTGGATGCACCTCATTCAGCCCTGGCGTTTTATCCACTTTAAGTTCACAAAGCCTATCTGGTACTTCCTTTTTATCAATTTTAAACCCCTCTAGAGTCTGACTTACCTCCTCTTTCAACATTGCCTGGGTTGCATCTTTATCCTTGGTAAAGACAGGTGCAAAGTATTGATTTAATACTTCAGCTATGCCCTCTGCCTCCATGTGTAAATCCCCTTTCTGGTCTCTAATCGGTCTCACTCCTCCTTTTACCAACCTTTTACTATTTATATGCCTATCGAAAACTTTGGAATTCCCTTTAATGTTAGCTGCCAGTCTCTTCTCATGCTCTCTGCTTCTCTTATTTGCTTTTTCACTTCCCCTTTGGACCTTCTATATTCAGCCTGGTTCTCAGTAGTATTTTCTACCTCTTTGGCCTCCTTGTCTCGAGAGACAATGGGTAAGCGCCTGGAGGTGGTCAGTGGTTTGTGGAGCAGTGCCTGGAGTGGCTATAAAGGCCAATTCTAGAGTGACAGACTCTTCCACAGGCGCTGCAGATAAAATTGTTTGTTGGAGCTGTTACACAGTTGGCTCTCCCCTTGCGCTTCTGTCTTTTTTCCTGCCAACTGCTAAGTCTCTTCGACTCGCTGCTCTTTAGCCCCGCCTTTATGGCTGTCTGCCAGCTCTGATGATCACTGGCAACTGACTCCCACGACTTGTGGTAAATGTCACAGGACTTCATGTCACATTTGCAGATATGTTTAAACCGGAGATCATGGACGGCCGGTGGGTCTGATACCAGTGACGAGCTCGCTGTACAATGCGTCCTTGGGGATCCTGCCAGGATTTTCTCCCTGGCATCTGTCAGAAGCATACTTTTTCTTCTATATTTTAATCTCTATTTCTTTTGTCATCCAGGGAACTCTGGATTTGTTTTCCCTACATTTCCACTTCCAGGGAACATACCTTGACTGTCCCTGAACTATCTCTTCTTTGAAGGTAGCCAATTGTTCATCTATCAGTTTTCCTGCCAGCTTTCACCCCAGCTCCACTCTTACCCAAAGGAAGTTGGCCTTCCCCCAGTTAATTATTCTTACCCTGGATTAGTCTTTGTCCTTTTCCATCGTCAGCCTCAACCTGACGATACAATGATCACTATCCCCGAAATGCTCTCCTGCCGTGAGTGGCACAGTGGTGCAGTGGTTAGGACCGCAGCTTCACAGCTCCCGTGATCCGGGTTTGGTTCTGGGTACTGCCTGTGCGGAGTTTGCAAATTTTCCCTGTGACTGTGCGGGTTTCTTCCGGGTGCTCCGGTTTCCGCCCACATGCCAAAGACTTGTGGGTTGTTGGCAAATTGGCCATTCTAAAAAAAAAATGCCTCGAGTGTAGGTCGGTGGTAGGAGAATTGAGGGTAGGTGGGGATGTGAGAGGGAAAATGGGATTAATGTCGGATTAGTATAAATGGGTGGTTGATGGTCGGTGCAGACTTGTTGGGCCGAAGGGCCTGTTTCAATGCTGTATGACTCGATGATACTTGGCTCACCTCATTTCCAAGAACCAGGTCTAGCAGTGACTCCTTTCTTGTTGGACTAGCAACATAATGTTGCAGAAAATCTTTCCTGAACACACGCTAGGAACTCTTGCACTTCACTGCTCTTTACACCACTATTATCCCAGTGTATGTTTGGATAATTAAAGTCCCACATTAAAACTACCCTATCATTTTTGCACCTCTCTGTAAATTCCTTGCAAATTTGTTCCTCCATAACCTTCCCACTAGTTGGTGGCCTATAGACAACACTGAGCAATGTAACTGCACCTTTTGTTTTCCTTAGCTCTAGCCAAATTGATTCTGTCCTCGACCTCTCCACACATCCTTCTTCCCCAGCATTGCAATCCTCTACTTAATTAATACCGCCACCTCTCCCCCCCGTTTCCCTTTCCTATCTTTCCTGAACACCTTGTATCCAGGAATATTTAACACCCAGTCCTGCCCTCCTTTGAGCTAGGTCTCTGTTATAACCATAACATCAAATTTCCACAAGGCAATCAACACCTGTACCTCACCAGTCTTATTAACCACGCTCTGTGCATTAACATACATGCACATTAATCCTGACATGTTACCAGTTTTGCTTCCCTCTCAGGTTTCCAACCCCCTGACATG
This sequence comes from Heterodontus francisci, assembly GCF_036365525.1. Taxonomy (NCBI): domain Eukaryota; kingdom Metazoa; phylum Chordata; class Chondrichthyes; order Heterodontiformes; family Heterodontidae; genus Heterodontus; species Heterodontus francisci. Next base: position 23,494,164 of record NC_090410.1, on the reverse strand, counting down.
TTAGTTTAAACCCTCCCCAACAGCACTAGCAAATCTCCCTGCAAGGGTATTCGTCCCATTCCTGCTAAGATGCAACCCGTCCATCTCGTACAGGTCCCACCTGCCCCAGAACTGGTTCCAATGTCTTAGAAATCTGATGACCTCCCTCCGACACCAGTTCTCCAGCCACGTGTTCAATTGCTGAATTCTCCTATTCCTATGCTCACTTGCACGTGCTTCAGCATCTGAGGAGTCGTGAATGGTGCTGAACATTGTGCAATTGTCAGCGAACATCCCCACTTTTGACCTCATGATGTTGGGAAGGTCATTGATGAAGCAGCTGAAGATGGTTGAGCCTAGGACACTACCCTGAGGAACTCCTGCAGTGATGTCCTGGAGCTGAGAGGATTCACCTCCAACAATCGCAACTATCTTCCTTTGCGCTAGGTAAGACTCCACCCAGCGGAGAGTTTTTCCCCTGATTCCCATTGACCTCAGCTTTGCTCGGGCTCCTTGATGCCAGACTGAGTCAAAGGCTGCCTTGATGTCAAGGGCAGTCACTCTCACCTCAGCTCTTGAGTTCAGCTCTTTTGTCCATGTTTAAACCAAGGCTGTAATGAGGTCAGGAGCTGAGTGGCCCTGGCGGAACCCAAACAGAGCGTCACTGAGCAGGTTATTGCTAAGCAAGTGACACTTGATGGCACTGTTGATGACACCTTCCATCACTTTACTGATGATAGGGAGTCGGCTGATGGGGCGGTAATTGGCTGGGTTGGATTTGTCCTGCCTTTTGTTAACAGGACATTTCTGGGCAATTTTTCACTTTGTTGGGTAGGTGCCAGTGCTGTAGCTGTACTGGAACAGCTTGAATATGGGCGCAGCAAGTTCTGGAGCACAAGTCTTCAGTACTTTGCCAGCATGTTGTCAGGGCCCATAGCCTTTGCAGTATCCAGTGACCTTCAGTTGGACCCACATTTGTCCTTGCTCATTTTCCTTTTCACATCCCTAAAGAAGCTTTTACAATCCTCCTTTACGTTTCGAGCTAGCTTGCACTCATAATCTCTTTTCCCTTTATCAGTTTCTTGGTCCTCCTGTGTTCGATTCTAAATTGCTCCCAATCCTCGGGCTGACCATTTTTTCTGGTGACCTTATAAGCCACTTCCTTTGACCCAATGCAATCTTTAACTTCTTTTGTTTACAACGGTTGATGCACCTTTCCTGTTGGGTTTTTGTGTCTTGTGTTACGAACAGGTAGTTAATCTTTTTTTTCGAAACAAATTTCTCTGTTTTTCCAACCACCTGTCCGTAAACAGATTAGTGATTGAAGTAAAGTGATTGATAGAAGGTTTAGAGGGGAGATGAGGAAAAATGTTTTCACCCAGAGGGTGGTGGGAGTCTGGAACTAACTACCTGAAAGAATAGTTGAGGCAGGAACCCTCAACTCATTTAAAAGAAGTCTGGATTTGCACCTCAAGTGCTGTAATCTGTAGGGCTGTGGACCAAATCCTGGAAGGTGGGATTAGAATGGGTGGAACATTTTTGGCTGGCACAGACAAGATGGGCCAAGTGGCCTCTTTCTGTGCCATAATATTTCTATGATTCTATGTAGTGACCAGAACTATACACAATTCTCCAGGTGTGGCCAAACCAGCATTTTACACAGTTCCAGCATTACATCCCTGCTTTTGTATTCCATACCTCAGCCAATAAAGGAAAGCAATGCATATGTCTTCTTCATCACTTTATCTACCTGTCCTGCCACCTTCAGGGACCTGTGGACATGCACTCCAAGGTCTCTCAATATCCTCCTGTTTACTGTGTGTTCCCTTGCTTTGTTTTTCCTCCCCAAATGCAGTACCTCACACTTGTCCAGATTGAATTCTATTTGCCACTTTTCCGCCCACGCCACCAAATATTCTGGAGTCTGCAGCTACCGTCTTCACGACCAATAACATGGCCAATTTATGTGTCATCAGCAAATTTCCCAATCATGCCTCCCACAGTTAAGTCCAAATCATTAATATATACCACAAACAGCAAAAGAACCAACACTGAGCCCTTTGGAACACCACTGGAAACCACCTTCCATTCGTAAAAACATCCGTCGACCATTACCCTTTGTTTCCTGTCACTGAGCCAATTTTGGATCCAACTTGCCACATTCCCCTGTATCTTATAGGCTTTTATTTTTCTGACCAGTCTGCCATGTTGGACCTTGTCAAATGTCTTACTAAAATCCGTGTAGACCACATCCACTGCACTAACATCATCAATCCTCCCTGTTACTGCCACAAAAAAATTGATTAAGTTGGAAAGACACAACCATCCCTTAACAAATCCAAGCAGACTATCCTGATTAATCTATGCCTTTCTAAGTGACAGTTTATCCTATCTCTCAGAATTGATTCTAATAATTTGCCCACCACTGAGGTCAGAATGACAGGCCTATAATTATTTGGTCTATCCCTCACACCCTTTTTAAACAACGGTTTAAAATCCTCTGGTACCTCGCCTGTATCTCGTGAGGATTTACAGATGATCCTCACAGTATCCACCAATTCCTGTCTGGCTTCCTTTAACAGCCTGGGATACAATTCATCTGGCCTTGGTGATTTATCCACTTTCAAGGATGTCAGACCCTCTAGTACTTCCTCGCTCATTATACTTATCATATCTAATATTTCACACTCCTCCCCTTTTACTACAACGTCTGCATCATCCCTCTCCTTTGTGAAGACAGAAACAACAAACTCATTCAGAACCCTGCCCACATCTTCTGCATCCATGCATAAGTTCCCTTTTACATCTCTGATAGTTCCTACCCTTTCCTTAGTTATTCTCTTGCTCTTAATGTACTGATAAAACATCTTTGGGTTTTCCTTGATTTTACCTGCCAATAATTTTACATGTCCTCTCTTTGCTTTCCTAATTTCCTTTCTTAGTTCATCCCTGTACTTTCTATACTCCTCTATGCTTTCTAAAGTATTCAGTTTTTTGTGACTGTCATAAGCTTTCCTTTTCTGCTTTATCTTCCCCTGTAAGTTTCTAGATAACTGGGGGATAACATTTGGCAGTACCACCCTTTTCCTTTGTGGGCATATGTCTACAATGTGCCTGTCGTATCTCGCTTTTGAATGATGCCAACTGGTTTGCCACTGATTTTCCTTCATGTATCTGTATCCAGTCCACTTTCACCAGATCACCTCAGCTCCATAAAATTTGCCTTCCACAATTTAAAACTTTTACTCCTGTTCTGTCTTTGTCCTTTTCCATGATTATGTTAAAACTAACTGTATAATGGTCTAGTTTGATCTTAGAGTAGGTTAAAGGTTCGGCACAACATCGTGGGCCGTAGGGCCTGTACTGTGCTGTACTGTTCTCTGTTCTATAATGGTCACTATCTACAAAATCGTCACCCACTGTTACTTCATCCACTTGCCCAGCTTCATTTCTGAAGACTAAATCTAGAATTGCACTCCCTCTTGTTGGGCTTGTTACGTGCTGGCTGAAAAAGCTCTCTTGAATGCAGTTCAAGGATTTCGTCCCCTCTGTGCCCTTCACACTCTTTGTATCTCCATTGATATTAGGGTAGTTGGAATCCCCAAGTATTATTGCCCTACTTGTTTTGCACTCACAAATCTGCTTACATATTTGTTCTTCTATCTCCCTCTCACTATTTGGGGGCTTACAGTATACTCCTAGTAGTGTGGCTGCTGCTTTTTTTATTTCTGAGCTCAACCCATATGACCTCATTTGATGATTCATTTAGCATATTATCCCTCCTCACACCCTAATCATGGAAAAGGACCAATCACCTTACGAATTTCCTGTGATGTCACTGTTCACTTTCTTTTCAAACTCAGGTACACCTGAGCTCCTGTCCGCTGCTCTCCCAGGAGGTAAGTGCTGTAGGCCGCGAACCTTGGGCTTTATTTCACTACTCTCTGCTCTGTGTTCCTTCCGCAGGTGTGGCATCAAGGCACCCCAGTAAAATTGAAGTCAATGGAAATCAGGGGAAAAGCTTTCCATGGGCTGGAGTGATACTAAGCACAAAGGAAAATGGTTGTGTTTGTGGGAGACAAATCTTCTCAGCCCCAGGATGTTGCTGCAGGAGTTCCTCAGGGCAGTGTCCTAAGCCCAACCATCTTCAGCTGCTTTGACAATGACCTTCCCTCCATCAGAAGGTGAAAAGTGGGAATGTTTGCTGATGATCGCACTGTGTTCAGTCTCCTTGGCACCTTCTCAGATACTGAAGCAGTCCATGCCTGCAGGTAGCAAGTCTTGGACAACATCCAGGTTGATAAGTGACAAATAACATTCGGAACACACAAATGCCAGGAAATGACCATTTTCAGCAAGAGAGGATCTAGCTATCTCCCTTAACATTCAACAGCATTACCATCACTGAATCCTCAACCATCAGCATCCTGGGGGTTACCATTGATCAGAAATTTAACTGGACCAGCCCTAGAAATACAGTAGCTTCAAGAGCAGTTCAGAGGCTGGGAATTCTGCGGTGAGTAACTCACCTCCTGACTCCCAAAGCCTGTCCACTGTCTACTAGGCACAAATCAGGAATGTGATGGAACACTCTCCACTCGCCTGGATGAGTGCAGCTCCAACAACACTCAATAGGCTTGACACCACCCAGGATAAACCAGCACCAGCAAGTTCCCCTCTGGGTCACACACCTTCCTGACATGGAACTGTATCACAGTCCCTTCACTGGTAATGGGTCAAAATCTTGGAACTCCATAGCTAACAGCACTGTGAGTGTACTGACACCATACAGACTGCAGTGGTTCAAGAAGGCTGCTCACCATCAGCATTTCAAGGGTAATTAGGGATGGACAATAAATGCTGGCCTTGCCAGTGATGCCCATGGCCCCTGGATGAATATTTTACTGTTGATTTATTTAAAGCTTTTTTCTCTTAGGGTCCTCTGGTTCTCCCTCCTTCTCTTTCACTGTCGTCCCTTGGTTTAATTACACAGCAGCTCCGTCCCCCTCTGCACCTAATTCCCACTCTCAACAATTCCACATTTAAAGACTTCACTCTTTTTACAATTCACTCTGTTTCGCAGTTCACTGTCTCTCTGACCTTGAGCCCTCTCGCTTCACTCTAGTTCTTGTTCAGAATTTAATTGTTTCACTTTATTGTTCCAAATGTAGAAGTTTATCTTTAATAATCATTTCTTTTTCACTGGAATTCTATTTTCATTAAATTCAAACTCTGAACAAACTGAACTTTAAGAAAAATTACCAAGCTGACTTATTTGTTCTTCAATGACTTGTTCTGTTCAACCCAGTTCAATAAAATCTGTTCGAACAATTTACTTTATCCTGACAATATCTCAAACTTGTCCTTTCCTCATAGGATTTCTATTTAGATGATTTTTGAATATTTTGTTGAAGAATTTAGTTTTGTAAATTTTTCCCGAGTTCTCCTCACAGTCAGACAGAAAGTTTAACTGTTGTGTTTTCAAGCAACAACATCTTTATTTGAAAAGCCATTGTGACAGGATTTTGGGTTTTAATCCAGTCACAAATCTGTTTGTGATGCCTTGTGGCTGCAGCTGTCATGTGACCTGCCAGGGGATGACCTCACTGCTGATGATGACCTCATAATTGGCCCAGTCCTGTCGCTGTGGGTTGATGTTCAAATTCCTTCAAAATTATTTTCAAAGAAACAATCAAAATTAGTCGATATATATAAGTTAGATTTTACAAATCTGTGCTCTGGAAATTTATTAAACTGGTACAAAATTTTCTTCCCAGCAAAGTTGAAGCCCATGGAATAAAAGGGATTGTGGGAGCATGGATATAAAGTTGGCTGTGTGACAGGAAACAGAGAGTAATGATGAACGTTTGTTTTTTTGGACTGGAGGAAGGGATACAGTGGAGTTCCCTGTGGAAATGTGAGTTCACACTGCCTCTGAATTTCATATGTCTTGGTTTGTTTGTGGGATCAGCAGACTATGGGCTGAGTTTTACCAGCTTGCCGTCAATCTCAGCAACGAGCTTTAAAAATGGGCAGACCGCCCGTCATGGAGCCGCTGTGATATTGAGTGTGGCGGCTCATTATCATATACACGATGCGCATGCCCCCCTCCCACCTGCAAATGATGTGGAGGGGGTGGGATTCCCAGCACCGGAATCGGCGTCAGGTCGGATGAGGAGCAGGTGCTGGGGCCCGATTTAAAGGGCAGGCAGCCCTGCTTACTTTCATCAGCTGATAAAATAACCTTGTAGCTGCAACTTAAATTATTTAGACTGTGCATTGACCAGTTAAGTTGAAGGACATGGCAGAGGGGCAATACAGGGTGTCCTTTTCTGATTGGCAGGATATGATGAGTGGAGCGATGGCATGGTAGCTAAATTTGCAAATCACATAAAGATAGGAATGAATGTTGTGAAGAGGACATAAGGTGGTTGCAAACCAATATAGATAGGTTAAGTGAGTGGGCAAAAATCTGGCAGATGGAGTGTAATGTGGGAAAATGTGAAGTTGTTCACTTTGCAGGAAGAATAAAAAAGCAGAGTATTACTTAAGCGCAGAACGACTGCAGAATTCCAAGGTGCAAAGGGATCTAGGTGTTCTAGTGCATGAGTCACAAAAAGCTAGCATGTATGTACAGCGGGTAATAAAGAAAGCTAATGGAATGCTATTCTTTATTGCGAGAGGAATTGAAAACAAAAGTGCGGATCTTAGGCTTCAGTTATACAGGGCATTGGTGAGACCACATCTCGAATACTGTGTGCAGTTTTGGTCTCCTTATTTAAGGACTGATGTAATTACATTGGAGACAGTGCAGAGGAGGTTTACTAGAGGATACCTGGAATGAGTGGGTTGTCTTCCAAGGAAAAGTTGGAGAGACTGGGCTTGTTTTCATTGGAGTTTAGAAGAGTGAGAGGAGACTTGATAGAAGTTTAGAAGATCCTGAACGGTCTTGACAAGGTGGATGTGAAGATGATGTTTCCTCTTGTAGGTGAGTCCAGAACTAGAGGGCACTGTTTTAAAATTAGGGGTGGTCCTTTTAGAACAGAGACGAGGAGAAATTCTTTCTCTCAGAGGGTTGTGCGACTTTGGAAGTCTCTGCCTCAGAAGGTGGTGGAGGCGGGGTCACTGAATATTTTTAAGGCGGAGGTAGATAGATTCTTGTTAGGCATGGGAATCAAGGGTTATCAGGGAATTTGAAACACAAATAGATCAGCTATGATCTTATTGAATGACAGAGCAGGCCCGAGGGGCCAAATGGCCTACTTCTGATCCTAATTTGTATGTTCATGTGTTCTTGCTGCTGCACCAGGCTTGATTCCCTCTTAGATAAACCTACAACTTCCCTCTGTGCCTCTCGTAGCATCCACAAAAGGCTCATTGAGGCACTTGGTGCTGGCTCATTATGAGCAGAAACCCCAATTGCCACATCCTACACTTTCATCTAACTTCCCACTCAGTGCAGCTCCCACTAGAGGCTAGTGTTGCCAAAGTCCTTCCTGTCCAACTCACCCCTCCCACTGCTGACCTTGCAGACTCTGCTCTCACCACCTCTTTGTGCATTTCCCTCGAGAATTACTGTGCATTTGTGAACAAGGCCCTTGTTATCCATGAACGCATTGTGTCTGCTTGCATTGACATCATGGCCTTACTGGAAACCTGGCAGAGGGGTGATGACACCTTCCCCCTAACTGCTGCCTCCCTGCCTGGCTATACCTTCCACCACCTGTCCCACTGAGACTATCGTGGTGACAATGTGACACTAATCACCAGATCACACTATGGTCTGACCCCCTACTCATCTGGCACTTTCTCCTCCTTTCAGCATCTCATCTTGTTCTCACCTCTCATTCAAAATCCTCATTCTCGACCACCCTCCCAAGTATGATAAAAATTTTATCACTGAGATATCTTAATTGCTTTTCTCCCACAGCTTCTGAACTGAACGATTTCTCATCCTCGGTGATTTCAACCTTCATCTCAACTCATCATTCTCTCTCTGCTCTGAGTTCACTGCCTTCTTATCCTCCCAAAATCTCTCCCTCCATATAAACTCCCCAACCCATATTCACAGCCACTACATTGATCTTGTCATCTCACGTTAACTTGTTGGTCCTATCCTCTTAATCACAGATAAGATCAGCTCTGATAATTTTCCTTATATCATCCTGCACCCACATCCCCCTTCCATTCCCAACCTTACCTCCTTCTGTAACTGTGCCTGGGAAAAAACTATCCCCAATTCACTCACAATTGCACTTTCAAAGTCTCAACTCTCCAGCCTTTCGCCATCCATTTGGCACAACATTTCAGCAGCTACTGATTTGCTCGACTACATCCTCACCTCCACCTTTGCTGCTTTGGTCCCCAGTGAAAATATTGGGAGGGAGTGAGAAAAAAAGGGGATTACAGACCTGTTAGCCTTACATCAGTTGTTGGGAAAATGCTTGAATCTATTCTGAAGGATATGATAAAGGACACTTGGGCAATAATGATCTGATTGGGCATAGTCAACATGGATTTATGAATGGGAAATCAGGTTTGATGAACCTGTTGGAGTTTTTTGAGGATGTTACTGATAGAATTGATAAAGGGGAGTTAGTGGATGTGGTGGACTTGGATTTTTGGAAGGCTTTTGATGAAGTCCCCGACAGGAGGTTGATTAGCAAAATTAAAGAGGCAATATACTGGCATGGATTAAGGACTGGTGAACAGGCAGAAAGCAGAGAATAGGAATAAATGCGTCATTCTCACATTGGCAGGCTGCGACTAGTGGGGTACTGCAAGGATCAGTGCTTGGGCCCCAGCTGTTCATAACATATATCAATGATTTGGATGTGAGTACCAAATGTAGTATTTCCAAGTTCGCGGATGACACAAAACTAGGTGGGAATGTGTGTTGTGAGGAAGATGAAAAGCGGCTTCAAGGGGATTTGGACAGACTTAGTGAGTGGGCAAGAACGTGGCAGATGGAATATCATGTGGAAAAGTGTAAGGTTATCCTCTTTGGTAGGAGGAATAGATGTGAAGAGTATTTCTTAAATGGTAAGAGATGAGAAAGTGTTGATGTACAAAGGGACCTGGGTGTCCTTGTCAATAAGTCACTGAAAGCTAAAATGTAGGTGCAGCAAGAAATTAGGAAGGCTAATGGTATGTTAGCCTTTATCACAAGAGGATTTGAGTACAGGAGTAGTAAAGTCTTGCTTCAATTGTATGGAACGTTGGTTAGACTGCACCTGGAGTACTGTGTGCAGTTTTGATCCCCTTACCGTAGGAAGGATATTATTGCCATAGAGGGAGTGTAACGAAGATTCACCAGACCTTTTCCCGGGATGGTGGGTCTGTCCTATGAAGAGAGATTGGGGAAACTGGGCCTGTATTGTCTGGAGTTTCGAAGAATGAGAGGTGAACTCATTGAAACCTCCAAAATACTTAAAGGGATAGACAGGGAGATGCAGCTAAGATGTTTCCCCTGGTTGGGGAGTCTAGAACCAGGGGACACAATTTCAAAATAAGGGGGAAGCCACTTAGGACAGAGATGTGGAGAAGTTTCTTTAAACAGAGGGTTGTGAATCTTTGGAATTCCCTACTGCAGAGGGCTGTGGAAGCTCAGTCATTGAGTATGTTGAAAGCAGATGTTTAAAGCAATGTTTCATTGCAGCAGCTTTTTCGGGAGCAGAGAGTGCGAGCGAGTGAACAGCTGGGAAGGTCAGTTTAAGGTAAATTTAATTTCCTTTTGTTTTCGGCGGAGACCAGGGGGCTGCTGGGTAAGTAAAACCCTATATATTTGGGCCATTTAAAATAACTTGCCTTTCATTGCAGCAGCTTTTTCGGGAGCAGAGTGCGAGCGAGTGAGCAGCTGGGAAGGTCAGTTTAAAGTAAATTTAATTTCCTTTTGTTTTCGGCAGAGACCAGGGGGCTGCTGGGTAAGTAAAACCCTATATATTTGGGCCATTTAAAATAACTTGCCTTTCATTGCAGCAGCTTTTTCGGGAGCAGAGAGTGCGAGCAAGTGAGCAGCTGGGAAGGTCAGTTTAAAGTAAATTTAATTTCCTTTTGTTTTCGGCAGAGACCAGGGGGCTGCTGGGTAAGTAAAACCCTACATATTTGGGCCATTTAAAATAACTTGCCTTTCATTGCAGCAGCTTTTTCGGGAGCAGAGAGTGCGAGCGAGTGAGCAGCTGGGAAGGTCAGTTTAAAGTAAATTTAATTTCCTTTTGTTTTCGGCGGAGACCAGGGGGCTGCTGGGTAAGTAAAACCCTATATATTTGGGCCGTTTAAAATAACTTGCCTTTCATTGCAGCAGCCTGTTCGGGAGCAGAGAGTGCGAGCGAGTGAGCAGCTGGGAAGGTCAGTTTAAAGTAAATTTAATTTGCTTTTGTTTTCAGCCGAGACCAGGGGGCTGCTGGATAAGTAAAACCCTATATATTTGGGCCGTTTCTGAACCCGAGACACTGCACCTGTAGTGTCTCCCACCCGCCCTCCTCCTCTAACCAAAAAAAAGGACTCGGTGGTGTGTAGATAAGGTAAGGCTTTTTCTATTTCTCTTTTTTTTTATCGTGTGATTGGTAAAAAACTTTACGTTCCTTTTTCATTTAACTAAGTTTAAGCTTAAGATTAAAAATGGCAGGAGATCTCAGACCCGTGACATGCTCCTCTTGCTCAATGTGGGAGCTCAGGGACATGGCTGATGTCCCTGACTCCTTCACGTGCAGGAAGTGTGTCCAGCTGCAGCTCTTGTTAGACCGCATGACGGCTCTGGAGCTGCGGATGGACTCACTTTGGAGCATCCGCGATGCTGAAGAGGTCGTGGGTAGCACGTTTAGTGAATTGGTCACACCGCAGATTAGGATTGCTGAGGGAGAAAGGGAATGGGTGACCAAAAGGCAGAGAAAGAGCAGGAAGGCAACGCAGGTGTCCCCTGCGGTCATCTCCCTCCACAACAGGTATACCGTTTTGGATACTGTTGGGGGAGATGGCTCACCAGGGGAAGGCAGCAGTAGCCAGGTTCATGGCACCGTGGCTGGCTCTGCTGTTCAGAAGGACGGGAAAAAGAGTGGAAGGGCTATAGTCATAGGGGATTCGATTGTAAGGGGAGTAGATAGGCGGTTCTGTGGTCGAAAACGAGACTCCCGAATGGTATGTTGCCTCCCAGGTGCACGGGTCAGGGATGTCTCAGATCGGCTGCAGAACATTCTGAAGGGGGAGGGTGAACAGCCAGTTGTCGTTGTGCACATAGGCACCAATGATATAGGTAAAAAATGGGATGAGGTCCTACAAGCAGAATTTAGGGAGTTAGGAGCCAAGTTAAAAAGTAGGACCTCAGAGGTAGTAATCTCCGGATTGCTACCAGTGCCACGTGATAGTCAGAGTAGAAATAAAAGAATAGTCAGGATGAATGCGTGGCTTGAGAGATGGTGCAGGAGGGAGGGGTTCAGATTTTTGGGACATTGGGACCGGTTCTGGGGGACGTGGGACTATTACAAATTGGACGGTCTACACCTGGGCCGGACTGGAACCAATGTCCTTGGGGGTGCTTTTGCTAACGCTGTTGGGGAGGGTTTAAACTAATGTGGCAGGGGGATGGGAACCAAATGAGGTCAGTGGAGAGTAAGGATGTAGTAACTAAAGCCAGAAAGGAACTAGATAATGAAGTCAGCGTGACTAAGGGAAAGAGTAGGCAGGGAGCAGTTGATGAAAGCAAAGGGACTGGTGGTCTGAGGTGTATTTGTTTTAATGCAAGAAGTGTAGTAGGTAAGGCAGATGAACTTAGGGCTTGGATTAGTACCTGGGAGTATGATGTTATTGCTATTACTGAGACTTGGTTAAGGGAAGGGCATGACTGGCAACTAAATATCTCAGGATACCGATGCTTCAGGCGGGATAGAGAGGGAGGTAAAAGGGGTGGAGGAGTTGCATTACTGGTCAAAGAGGATATCACAGCTGTGCTGAAGGAAGGCACTATGGAGGACTCGAGCAGTGAGGCAATATGGGCAGAACTCAGAAATAGGAAGGGTGCGGTAACAATGTTGGGGCTGTACTACAGGCCTCCCAACAGCGAGCGTGAGATAGAGGTACAAATATGTAAACAGATTATGGAAAGATGTAGGAGCAACAGGGTGGTGGTGATAGGAGATTTTAATTTTCCCAACATTGACTGGGATTCACTTAATGTTAGAGGTCTAGATGGAGCAGAATTTGTAAGGAGCATCCAGGAGGGTTTTCTAGAGCAGTATGTAAATAGTCCAACTCGGGAAGGGGCCATACTGGACCTGGTGTTGGGAAATGAGCCGGGCCAGGTGGTTGACGTTTCAGTAGGGGACTACTTTGGGAATAGTGATCACAATTCCGTAAGTTTTAGAATACTCATGGACAAAGACGAGAGTGGTCCTAAAGAAAGAGTGCTAAATTGGGGGAAGGCCAACGATACCAAAATTCGGCAGGAGCTGGGGAATGCAGATTGGGAGCAGCTGTTTGAAGGTAAATCCACTTTTGATATGTGGGAGGCTTTTAAAGAGAGGTTGATTAGCGTGTAGGAGAGACATGTTCCTGTGAAAATGAGGGGTAGAAATGGCAGGATTAGGGAACCATGGATGACAGGTGAAATTGTGAGACTAGCTAAGAGGAAAAAGGAAGCACACATAAGGTCTAGGCGTCTGAAGAAAGACGAAGCTTTGATAGAATATCGGGATTGTAGGCACAATCTGAAACAAGGAATTAAGAGGGCTAACAGGGGTCATGAAATATCTTTAGCAAACAGGGTTAAGGAAAATCCCAAAGCCTTTTATTCATATATAAGGAGCAAGAAGGTAACTAGAGAAAGGATTGGCCCACTCAAGGACAAAGGAGGAAAGTTATGCGTGGAGTCTGAGAAAATTGGTGAGAATCTAAATGAGTACTTTGCATCGGTATTCATCGAGGAGAGGGACATGACGGATGTTGAGGTTAGGGACAGATGTTTGATTACTCTAGGTCAAGTCGGCATAAGGAGGGATGAAGTGTTGGGTATTCTAAAAGGCATTAAGGTGGACAAGTCCCCAGGTCCGGATGGGATCTATCCCAGGTTACTGTGGGAAGCGAGAGAGGAAATAGTTGGGGCCTTAACAGATATCTTTGCAACATCCTTCAACACGGGTGAGGTCCCGGAGGACTGGAGAATTGCTAATGTTGTCCCCTTGCTTAAGAAGGGTAGCAGGGAAAATTCAGGTAATTATAGACCGGTGAGCCTGACGTCAGTGGTAAGGGAAGCTGCTGGAGAAGATACTGAGGGATAGGATCTATTCCCATCTGGAAGAAAATGGGCTTATCAGTGATAGGCAACATGGTTTTGTGCAGGGAAGGTCATGTCTTACCAACTTAATAGAATTCTTTGAGGAAGTGACAAAGTTGATTGATGAGGGAAGGGCTGTCGATGTCGTATACATGGACTTCAGTAAGGCGTTTGATAAGGTTCCCCATGGTAGGCTGATGGAGAAAGTGAAGGCGCATGCGGTCAAAGGTGTACTAGCTAGATGGATAAAGAACTGGCTGGGCAACAGGAGACAGAGAGTAGCAGTGGAAGGGAGTTTCTCAAAATGGAGATGTGTGACCAGTGGTGTTCCACAGGGATCCGTGCTGGGACCACTGTTGTTTGTGATGTACATAAATGATTTGGAGGAAAGTATAGGTGGTCTGATTAGTAAGTTTCCAGACGACACTAAGATTGGTGGAGTAGCAGATAGTGAAGGGGACTGTCAGAGAATACAGCAGAATTTAGATAGATTGGAGAGTTGGGCAGAGAAATGGCAGATGGAGTTCAATCAGGGCAAATGCGAGGTGATGCATTTTGGAAGATCCAATTCAAGAGTGAACTATGCAGTAAATGGAAAAGTCCTGGGGAAAATTGATGTACAGAGAGATTTGGGTGTTCAGGTCCATTGTTCCCTGAAGGTGGCAACGCAGGTCAATAGAGTGGTCAAGAAGGCATACGGCATGCTTTCCTTCATCAGATGGGGTATTGAGTACAAGAGTTAGCAGGTCATGTTACAGTTGTATAGGACTTTGGTTCGGCCACATTTGGAATACTGCATGCAGTTCTGGTCGCCACATTACCAAAAGGATGTGGATGCTTTGGAGAGGGTGCAGAGGAGATTCACCAGGATGTTGCCTGGTATGGAGGGCACTAGCTATGAAGAGAGGTTGAGTAGATTAGGATTATTTTCATTCGAAAGACGGAGGTTGAGGGGGGACCTGATTGAGGTGTACAAAATCATGAGAGGTATAGACAGAGTGGATAGCAAGAAGCTTTTTCCCAGAGTGGGGGATTCAATTACAAGGGGACACGAGTTCAAAGTGAAAGGGGAAAAGTTTAGGGGGGATATGTGTGGAAATTTCTTTACGCAGAGGGTGGTGGGTGCATGGAACGCTTTGCCAGCGGAGGTGGTAGACGCGGGCATGATAGCGTCTTTTAAGATGCATCTAGACAGATACATGAATGGGCAGGAAGTAAAGAGATACAGACCCTTAGAAAATAGGCGACAGGTTTAGATAGAGGATTTGGATCGGCATCGGCTTGGAGGGCAGAAGGGCCTGTTCCTGTGCTGTAATTTTCTTTGTTCTTTGTTCTTTGTTCTAGTATAAATGGGGGGTTGATTGTTGGCACAGACTCGGTGGGCTGAAGGGCCTGTTTCACCTCTGTAACATCATTCGACTTTGCTTCTGTCTCAGGTCATCTGCTGCTGAAAACCTCATTCGTGCTTTTGTTACCTCTAGACTTGACTATTCCAACACGCCCCTGGCTGGTCTCCACATTCTGCGTACCATAAACTGGAGGTCATTGAAAACTCTGCTGCCCATACTCTAACTTGCACTTAGGAACATAGGGGCAGATCATCCACTTCAGTGCCTTTTTCCCACACTATCCACATATCTCCTTCTGTCATTTGTATTCAGAAATCTGTCAATCTATGCTTTAAACATTCTCAATGACAGAGCTTCCAGCTCTCTGGGGTAGAGAATTCCAAAGATTCCCTGAGTCATGAACTTTCTCTTCATCTCTGTCCTAATTGGCTTCCCCCTTATTTTGAAATTGTGTCCCCTGATTCTCGACTCCCCAAGCAGGGCCAAAATCCTAGCTGCATCTACCCTGTCTATCCTTTAAGTATTTTGGAGGCTTCAATGAGATCACCTCTCATTCTTCAAATTTCTAGAGAATATAAGCCCAGTTTCCACAATCTCTCTTCATAGGGCAGACCCACCATCCCGGGAACAAGTCCAGTGAACCTTTGTTGCACTCCCTCTTTTTTTTTCAGAACATTACAGCGCAGTACAGGCCCTTCGGCCCTCGATGTTGCGCCGACCTGTGAAACCATCTGACCTACACTATTCCATTTTCATCCATATGTCTATCCAATGACCACTTAAATGCCCTTAAAGTTGGCGAGTCTACTACTGTTGCAGGCAGGGCGTTCCACACGCCTACTACTCTCTGAGTAAAGAAACTACCTCTGACATCTGTCCTATATCTATCACCCCTCAACTTAAAGATATGTCCCCTCGTGTTTGCCATCACCATCTGAGGAAAAAGACTCTCACTATCCACCCTATCTAACCCTCTGATTATCTTATATGTCTCTATTAAGTCACCTCTCCTCCTCCTTCTCTCCAACGAAAACAACCTCAAGTCCCTCAGCCTTTCCTCATAAGACCTTTCCTCCATACCAGGCAACATCCTAGTAAATCTCCTCTGTACCCTTTCCAAAGCTTCCACATCCTTCCTATAATGCGGTGACCAGAACTGCACGCAATACTCCAGGTGCGGTCTCACCAGAGTTTTGTACAGCTGCAGCATGACCTCGTGGCTCCGAAACTCGATCCCCCTACTAATAAAAGCTAACACACCATATGCCTTCTTCACAGCCCTATTAACCCGGGTAGCAACCTTCAGGGATTTATGTACCTGGACACCAAGATCTCTCTGTTCATCTACACTACCAAGAATCTTCCTATCAGCCCAGTACTCTGCATTCCTGTTACTCCTTCCAAAGTGAATCACCTCACACTTTTCCGCATTAAACTCCATTTGCCATCTCTCAGCCCAGCTCTGCAGCCTATCTTTGTCCCTCTGTACCCTACAACATCCTTCGGCACTCTCCACAACTCCACCGACCTTAGTGTCATCCGCAAATTTATTAACCCACCCTTCTACACCCTCTTCCAGGTCATTTATAAAAATGACAAACAGCAGTGGCCCCAAAACAGATCCTTGCGGTACACCACTAGTAACTAAACTCCAGGATGAACATTTGCCATCAACCACCACCCTCTGTCTTCTTTCAGCTAGCCAATTTCTGATCCAAAGCTCTAAATCACCTTCAACCCCATACTTCCGTATTTTCTGCAATAGCCTACCATGGGGAACCTTATCAAACGCCTTACTGAAATCCATATACACCACATCCACTGCTTTACCCTCATCCACCTGTTTGGTCACTTTCTCGAAAAACTCAATAAGGTTTGTGAGGCACGACCTACCCGTCACAAAACCGTGCTGACTATCGCTAATGAACTTATTCTTTTCAAGATGATTATAAATCCTGTCTCTTATAACCTTTTCCAACATTTTACCCACAACCGAAGTAAGGCTCAAAGGTCTATAATTACCAGGGCTGTCTCTACTCCCCTTCTTGAACAAGGGGACAACATTTGCTATCCTCCAGTCTTCCGGCACTATTCCTGTCGACAATGACGACATAAAGATCAAGGACAAAGGCTCTGCAATCTCCTCCCTAGCTTCCCGGAGAATCCTAGGATAAATCCCATCTGGCCAAGGGGACTTATCTATTTTCACACTTTCCAAACTTGATAACACCTCCTCCTTGTGAACCTTAATCCCATCTAACCTAGTAGCCTGAATCTCAGTATTCTCCTCGACAACATTTTCTTTCTCTACTGTAAATACTGACGCAAAATATTCATTTAACACTTCCTCTGATTCCACACACAACTTCCCACTACTATCCTTGATTGGCCCTAATCTAACTCTAGTCATTCTTTTATTCCTGATATACCTATAGAAAGCCTTAGGGTTTTCCCTGATCCTATCGGCCAATGACTTCTCGTGTCCTCTCCTTGCTCTTCTTCGCTTTCCCTTTCGATCCTTCCTGGCTAGCTTGTAACTCTCAAGCGCCCTAACTGAGCCTTCACGTCTCATCCTAACATAAGCCTTCTTCTTCCTCTTGACAAGCGCTTCAGCTTCTTTAGTAAACCACGGCTCCCTCGCCCGACAACTTCCTCCCTGCCTGACAGGTACATACTTATCAAGGACACGCAGGAGCTGCTCCTTGAATAAGCTCCACATTTCGATTGTGCCCATCCCCTGCAGTTTCCTTCCCCATCCTACGCATCCTAAATCTTGCCTAATCGCATCATAATTTCCTTTCCCCCAGCTATAATTCTTGCCCTGCGGTATATACCTGTCCCTGCCCATCGCTAAGGTAAACCTAACCGAATTGTGATCACTATCACCAAAGTGCTCACCGACATCTAAATCTAACACCTGGCCGGGTTCATTACCCAGTACCAAATCCAATGTGGCATCGCCCCTGGTTGGCCTGTCTACATACTGTGTCAGAAAACCCTCCTGCGCACACTGGACAAAAACTGACCCATCTAAAGTACTCGAACTATAGTATTTCCAGTCGATATTTGGAAAGTTAAAGTCCCCCATCACAACTACCCTGTTACTCTCGCCCCTGTCGAGAATCATCTTCACTATCCTTTCCTCTACATCTCTGGAACTATTCGGAGGTCTATAAAAGACTCCCAACAGGGTGACCTCACCTCTCCTGTTTCTAACCTCGGCCCATACTACCTCATTAGACGAGTCCTCAAACGTCCTTTCTGTCGCTGTAATACTCTCCTTGATTAACAATGCCACACCCCTCCCTCTTTTACCATCTTCTCTGTTCTTACTGAAACATCTAAATCACGGAACCTGCAACATCCATTCCTGCCCCTGCTCTACCCATGTCTCAGAAATGGCCACTACATCGAGATCCCAGGTACCAACCCATGCTGCAAGCTCACCCACCTTATTCCGGATGCTCCTGGCGTTGAAGTAGACACACTTTAAACCAGGTTCTTGCTTGCCAGTGCCCTCTTGCGTCCTTGTAACCTTATCCCTGACCTCACTACTCTCAACATCCTGTACACTCTATGGCAATAATATCCTTTCTAAGGTAAGGGGACCAAAACTTCACACAGTACTTCAGTTACGATCTAACCAAGGTTCTATACAATTGAAGTAAGACTTCATTACTCCTGTACTCAAATCCTCTTGCGATATAGGCTAACATACCATTAGATATCTTAATTGCTTGCTAATAACCTGCATGTTAGCTTCCAGTAATTTACTGATAAGGACACCCAGGTGGCTTTGTACATCTACACTTTCTAATCTCTTACCATTTAAGAAATACTTTATTCCTCCAACCAAAGTGGATAACCTCACATTTTTCCATATTATATTCCATCTGCCACATTCTTTCCCACTTACTAAGTCTTTCCAAATCCCCTTGAAGCTGCTTTGCATCTTCCTCACAACACAAATTCCCACCTAGTTTTGTGTCATCCATGAACTTGGAAATTCTACATTTGGTCCCCACATCCAAATCATTGATATATATTGTGAACAGCTAGGCCCCAAGCACTGATCCTTGCGTTACCCACTCGTCACAGCCTGCCAATGCGAGAATGACCCATTTATTCCTACTCTCTGTTTTCTGCCTGTTAACCAATCCTTAATATTACCTCATATCCCATGTGCTTTAATTTTGCTCACCAACCTCCTGTGGGGGACTTTATCAAAGGCCTTTTGAAAACCCAAGCATGCCACGTCCACCGACTCCCCGTTATCAATATAATAAAAGCAAAATACTGCAGATGCTGGAAACCTGAAATAATAACAACAAATGCTGGAAATACTCAGCAGGTCTGGCAGCATCTGTGGAGAGAGATGCAGATTTGACATTTCAGGTCAGTGACCCTTCATCAGAACTGGCAAATATTAAAAATGTAAAAGGTTTTAAAAATGTAAAGTGAGGGTGGGGCAACAGATAACAAAAGGGAAGGTGTTGATAAGACAAGGTCACAGAGAATAACTGACCAGAAGATCATGGAGCAAAAGCAAACGGTATGTTAATGGTCTGGTGAAAGACAAAGCATTCGTACAGAGAGGGTGTTAATTGACAGAAAAATGAACAGCCCTGGCCCCAAGCACAAACATGAAAATAAAAACAGTGGGTAGGCACAGGAGAAACAAACGAAACACACAAAAATAAAATAAATAAATAAAAAATAAATAAAAAATATCGAAAATAAAATAAAAATGTGGGCCTGTCATGTTCTTAAATGATTGAACTCAATGTTCAGTCCTGCCCCACCCCCGCTTTGTTTGCTTAAAACCTTTTACATTTCTACTATTTGCCAGTTCTGATGAAGGGCCACTGACCTGAAACGTTCACTCTGCTTTTCTCTCCACAGTTGATGCCAGACCTGCTGAGTATTTCCAGCATTTCTTGTTTGTAACCCCTTTATCAATTCTGTGAGTAACATCCTCAAAAAACTCCAACAGGTTCGTCAAACATGATTTCCCATTCATAAATCCGTGTTGACTGTGCCCAATCAGATCAATATTATCCAAGTGTCCATTTATCACATCCTTTAGAATAGATTCTAGTGTTTTCCCAATGACTGATGTCAATCTAACAGCTCTGTAATTCCTTGTTTTCTCTCTCCCTCTCTTTTTAAATAGTGGGCTGACATTAGCAACCTTCCAATTTGCAGGAACTGCTCCAGAATCTATCGAATTTTGGAAGATAATCTCCAATGCACCCATTATCTCCATAGCTAGTTCTTTCAACACTCTGGGATGTAGAATATCAGATCCTGGGGACTTATCAACATTCATCCCCATTAATTTATCCCGTACAACCTTCTTGTTAAATTGTAATTTCCTTCAATTCTTCATTCCCACAATTCCTCGGATCTCTCATTCTAGGAGATTTCTTGTATCTTCCTCAGTGAAGACAGACACCAAGTAATCATTTAGCTTCTCTGCCATTTCTCTATTCCCCTTTATAAATACCCCTGACTCTGCCTGTAATGGATCCACATTTGTCTTTGCCAAACGTTTCCTTTTTACGTACCTATGGAAGCTTTTACAGTCTGTTGTTATATTTTTTGCCAGCTTACACTTATATTCGATTCTCCCTTCCTTTACCAGTTTCTTCATCCTCCTTTTCTGTATTCGAAAAGCACCCCAATCCCCAGGTTTACTATTATTTCTGGCAACTTTATCGGACTTTTCTTTTAACCTTATACAATCCTTAACTTCCTTTGCTATCCATGGTTTACTACCTTTACTTTTTGTGCCTTCATGGAATGTATAGTTGCTGTATGTAATGTTTAATCCCGTTCACCTATCACACCTGTGCTCGCTGACCTACATTGGCACTCTCCAGTGATAGTTTCCCTTAGCCGTGCAAATATCTTCTGTTCGATATATATCTTCCTTTGGAAAGTTACTATTGGATCTGCTTCCTACTTTCTCAGATATTGCAGTCCAGCTCACAACAATCACTGCATCAAATTTCCCCTCATATATTCCTTTGACTGTTTGCTAATTGTTCTAAATCTGTGTCATCTGGTCATTGACCCTCCTGCCAGTGGGAACAGTTTCTTCCTCTCGATTCTGTCAATAATCCTCATGGCTTTGAGCATCTCTGTTAAATCTACACTAACTATTCCCTGCTCCATGGAGAACCAGCCCAGTTTCTTTAGTCTCTCCACCGAACTGAGGTCCCTGGTTAAAATTCAAGAATTAGCTCTTTGTCTGGTGGGGATCCCTGGAAATGTGAGTTACTTGCACTCGACCTTTGGAAATAAGAGAGTAAGTATACTTTCCCAGGGTTGGAACAGTTAGTAGTTGTGGATGGTTCCCCAGGTATTTTGCCACTAACTCTAGTAAGTCCGATGTAATTGTCACAATTTATTCTATTATCAATAATTGCATCACCATTTGTAGAGACAGGGCTCTTGGAATCTAATCACACGGGTCTCTGGATGGGAATCAATAATTGTGGGGAATCCTCAGGAATGTTTCAATGTTTAGAGCACATATAACTCTGTGCAGGGTCAATGTTTGTGTATTTCTTGGAGCGATTCTGGATCATGTTTGCACAATCTTTAGGGTCTGGGAGTGTGACAGCATTTTAAGGGCTATGGAAATAGAATGATGTTTGACCCTGAAATGAGGAAAGAATATTCTCGGGGGCTATACCACATGGTTTGGTCTCACTGGCTGAGTTTAAAGTCAACCCTGTGAACTGGATAGAAATTCATTGAAATTACAGAACACATTATATCACAGAAATATCGGGAAACCTGTAAATAAATCTGTTCTCACTGCACCCAATGCTGTCAGACTGTGGATTTCACCCAGTCTGTTCTTCCCTGGACTCTGGGGAGATTCACTTTCCATTGTGCAATATCTGGCTAAATATAATTTATGATATTGCAATGTGTTGTGTAAATGAGATTAATGGAATCTTTTTGTTCAGTCACTGTAAGTAATGTCAGTCTCCTTGCCTCATAATTATGTCAATGGAGATTTCTCCTGCCTTACATAAGAGTCTTCACTCAGTTACAGAGTCAGTAAGTGTTTGGTCTCCAGCTCAAACCAGGATTAACGTTCCGCAGAAATGGAAAGAATGAATCGGTTTAGTTCATTCGAATATTTGGTCACGGAAATACTGGATGATATACAGGATAGTTATTTTCCCACCCTCGCTGTTATTGGTGTCCTTGGTAAGTTTTATGCCCAGGTACTAATACTGTAACTGCATTAACTCTTTTCCTCACTCAGTCAATTGCTGTCAGGTTCCTTGAAAGTAACCATATTTCTATTTCATTATGTCAATGATATTTAACTGTAAACACTGCCTTCATTATGCAAGTTTCTATATCCAACAATTCTATGCATTCAGTTTATTCTCCTTGCTGTGTGACTGAAAGTACATTGTTCCCTCTACAATGTTACTGGGTGATTTATTTGATGAACAGTCTGTTCTCTGCATTGAGTCCTGGGAGTAGATTTTACTCTTTACCATCTGGGTGTTAAACACTGCCTGAAGAGGGCGGTGCAATAAAAGGTGATTGAGAAGGATTGCACGTCCTTTCCAGAACCAGCCTGAGATTCATTGCATTGAGTTTAAGGGAAGGATAATCAGGCGGGTTTTATTCCTGGTGAAGGGTCTGCCTTCCACCCCGATTATCATTGTGCACACCGGGCAGGAGCTGCTTAATTTATGTAGGCATGGATTTAAGGATAATTTAAGGTTTGCTGGATAAGATTAATGACACAGAGTTTCAGGACGAAAACGTATGCAGAAAGTGTCTCCAGCTGCAGCTACACGAAATCCGCGTTTCGGATCTGGAGCTGTGGCTGGAAACATTGTGGAGCAACTGTGAGTCTGAGAACATCGTGGATAGCACGTACAGGGAGGTGGTCACACCGCAGGTAAAGACGGCTCAGACAGAAAGGGAATGGGTGACTGCCAGGCAGAGTAGAAGAACTAGGCAGGTAGTGCAGGTTTCTCCTGGGTCCATCTCCCTTTCTAACAGATTTTCCACTTTGGATACTGTTGGAGGAGATAGCTTCTCAGGGAATGCAGCAAGAGCCACGTCTGTGGCGCCACAGGTGGCTCAGCTGCACAGGAGGGGAGGAAATGGAGTGAGAGAGCTACAGTGATAGGGGATTTTATCATACGGGGTACAGATAAGCATTTCTGTGGCCGCAAATGTGACTCAAGGATGGTATGTTGCCTCCCTGGTGCGAGGGTCAAGGATGTCACGGAGCAGCTGCAGGACATTCTGAAGGGGGAGGGTGAACAGTCAGAGGTCGTGAGACACATTGGTGCCAGCGACATAGGTAGAAAGAGGGATGAGGTACTGCAACAAGAATTTAGGGAGCTAGGTAGCAGATTAAAAAACAGGACCTCAAGGTTGTAATCTCTGGATTACTCCCAGTGCCATGAGCTAGTGAGTATAGGAATGGGAGGGTAGAGCAGATGAATACGTGGCTGAGGAGATGGTGCAGGAGGGAGGGCTTTAGTTTCCTGGATCACTGCGTCTGTTTCTGGTAAAGGTGGGACCTATACAAGTTGGACGGATTGCACCTGAATCGGAACGGGACCAACCTCCTTGCTGGGAGGTTTACTCGTGCTGTTGTGGGGGGGGGGGGGGTGTTAAACTAATTTGGCAAGGGGTTGAGATACAGAGTGGAGGTACAGTAGGGGGTGATGCACAGTCAAATATTGAACAGAAACAGAGTCAGTCTGTTAGGCAGAGCAAATAATGTTAAGGCACAAGTGAAAAATGCAAGGCAGGATTGCATCTATTTTAATGCAAGTTAATGCATTTTACTAGTAAGGCAGATGAATTGAGGACATTGATTAGCATATGGCATGATGATATTATTGCTATCGCAGAGACATGGTTGAGGGACGGGCAGGACTGGCAGCTCAATATTCCAGGGTATAGAATCTTCAGGCGTGACAGGAGAGGGGATAAAAGATGAGGTGGTATTGCACTGTTGATCAAGGAGTCAATTACTGCAGTAAGGAGGGATGATATCTTCGAAGGTTCCTCAAATGAGGCCATATGGATAGAATTTAAAAACAAAAAGGGGGCAATTACTTGACTGGGAGTGCACTACAGGTCTCCATACAGTCAGGGAGAGATAGAGGAGTAGATATGTAGGTAAATCACAGAGAGGTGTAAAAATAATAGGGTAATAATAGCAGGGGATTTCAACTTTCCTAACATCAACTGGGATAGTCTTCCTGCCAAAGACTTAAAGGGGGCGGAATTCTTAAAATGCACACAGGAAAGCTTTTTGAGCCAGCACTCTGAAAGTCCTACAAGAGAAGGGGCAGTACTGGACCTAATCCTAGGGAATAAATCTGGACAAGTGGTAGAAGTGTCAGTGGGGGAGCATTTCAGGGATAGTGACCATGACTGTAAAATATAAGGTAGCTATGGAAAAGGACAAAGACGGACCGGAAATAAAGGAACTTAATTGGGGGAAAACTGATTTCATTATGATAAAACAGAATCTGGCCAGAGTGGACTGGGAGCAGCTACTTGCAGGAAAGTCTACATCAGACCTGTCAGAGCCATTTAAAGAGGAAATCGTGAGAATTCAGAGCCAACATGTACCCGTTAAGGTAAAGGGTAGGATCAACAAGTCCAGGAAACCGTGAATGTCAAGGGATATAGAGGATTGGATCAGGATAAAAAAAAGGAGGATTATGGCAGATTCAGAGCACTGAAAACAGCGGAGGCACTAGAGGAGCATAGAAAGTGTAGGGCGGTACTTAAAAAAGTAATTATGAGAGCGAAGAGGGGACATGAAAAAACACTGGCGGGCAAGATAAAGGAAAATCCTAGGGCATTTTATCAGTAAATTAAGGGCAAGAGGATAACCAGGGAAAGAGTGGGGCCCATTCGGAACCAACGTGGCAATCTGTGTGTGGAGTCGGAGGATATAGGTGCGATTTTAAATGATTACTTTTCATCTGGGTTCACTACGGAGAAGGACGATGTCGGTGCAGAGATTATGGAGGGGGATTGTAATATCCTTGAACATATTAGCATTGATAGGGAGGAAGTATTAGCTGTTTTAGCAGGCTTAAAAGTGGATAAACCCCCAGGCCCAGATGAGATGTATCCCAGGCTGTTATGTGAGGAAAGGGAGGAGATAGCAAGGGCCCTGACACAAATTTTCAAATCCTCTCTGGCCACAGGAGAGGTACCAGAGGACTGGAGGACAGCGAATGTGGTACCATTATTCAAAAAGGGTAGTAAGGATAAACCAGGTAATTATAGGCCAGTGAGTCTAACATCAGTGGTTGGGAAACTATTGGAAAAAATTCTGAGGGACAGGATGAATCTCCACTTGGAGAGGCAGGGATTAATCAGGGATAGTCAGCATGGCTTTGTCAGGGCGAGATTGTGTCTAACAAACTTGATTGAATTTTTCAAGGAGGTGACTGGATGTGTAGATGAGGGTAAAGCAGTTGATGTAGTTACATGGATTTCAGTAAGGCTTTTGATAAGGTCCGGAGATTTGTTATGATGGTAAGAGCCCATGGGATCTTGGGCAATTTGGCAAATTAGATCCAAAATTGGCTTAGTGGCAGGAGGCAGAGGGTGATGGTCGAGGGTTGTTTCTGCGAGTGGAAGCCTGTGACTAGTGGTGTACTGCAGGGATCGGTGCTGGGACCCTTGCTGTTTGTCATGTACACTAATGATTTAGACATGAATATAGGAGGTATGATCAGTAAGTTTGCGAATGACATGAAAATTGGTGGTGTCGTGAATAGTGAGGAGGAAAGCCTTAGATTACAGGACGATATAGTTGGGCAGGTAAGATGGGCAGAGCAGTGGCAAATGGAATTTAACCCTGAGAAGTGTGAGGTGATGCATTTTGGGAGGACTAACAAGGCAAGGGAGTATACAATGGATGGTAGGATCCTAGGAAGTACAGAAGGTCAGAGGAACCTTGATGTATTTGTCCATCGATCACTGAAGGCAGCAGCACAGGTCGATAAGGTGGTTAGGAAGGCATCTGGGATAGTTGCCTTTATTAGCCGAGGCATAGAATATAAGAGCAGGGAGGTTATGATGGAGCTGTATAAAATGCTAGTCAGGCCATAGCTGGAGTTCTGTGTATAGTTCTGGCCACCACACTAGAGGAAGGATGTGATTGCACTGGAGAGGGTGCAGAGGAGATTCCCCAGGATGTTGCCTGGGCTGGAGCATTTCAGCAATGACAAAAGACTGAAAAGGTGAGGGTTGTTTTCCTTCGAGCAGAGAAGGCTGAGGGGGCAACTGATTGAGTTATACAAAATTGTGAGGTGCATTGATAGAATTGATAGGAAGACACTTTTTCCCTTAGTGAAGGTGCCAATAACCAGGGGGCATAGATTTAAGGTAAGGGGCAGGAGGTTTAGAGGGGATTTGAGGAAAAATTATTTCAGCCAGAGAGTGGTTGGAATCTGGAACGCACTGCCTGAAGAGGTGGTAGAGTTAGGAACGTTCACTACATTTACGAAGTATTTAGATAAACACTTGAAATGCCATAGCATACAAGGCTATGGTCAAGTGCTGGGAAATGGGATTAGAATAGGTAGGTGCTTGATGGCCGGCACAGACACGATGGGCCGAAGGGCCTCTTTCTGTGCTGTCTGACTCTTAGACTCTAATTGGTGATAAATCATTCCAACTGGTTTTAATTCTAATTGATTGTAAATGGAGTAATGTGGGAAGTAGATTCCTTTCTCATTTTATGAATTTATATTCCCTCGATTAAGTGGAAATCTATTCAGTTCTCACTCACAGGTGAAAAGCACCAGATTAATATTGTCCCACTTCCATCCTGATACATTCTCAAACCTAAGGGAGCAGATCTCAGCATCAGTTACAGCATCAGCCCCTTGATAGTGACTGTTCATCAGGATTGCTTTGGAACATAAGTGTTAATTCTCCCATTGTTTGAATTATTAGATAGATAGATAGATAGATAGATAGATAGATAGATAGATAGATAGATAGATAGATAGATAGATAGATAGATAGATAGATAGATAGATAGATAGATAGATTGAATGAATGAATGAATGAATGAATGAATGAATGAATGAATGAATACATGAATGAATGAATACATGAATGAATGAATACATGAATGAATGAATGAATACATGAATACATGAATGAATACATGAATACATGAATGAATGAATACATGAATACATGAATGAATACATGAATACATGAATGAATACATGAATACATGAATGAATGAATACATGAATGAATGAATGAATGAATGAATGAATGAATGAATACATGAATACATGAATGAATGAATGAATGAATACATGAATGAATGAATACATGAATACATGAATGAATACATGAATACATGAATGAATACATGAATACATGAATACATGAATGAATGAATACATGAATACATGAATGAATGAATACATGAATGAATGAATACATGAATACATGAATGAATACATGAATACATGAATGAATACATGAATGAATGAATACATGAATGAATACATGAATACATGAATGAATACATGAATACATGAATGAATACATGAATGAATGAATACATGAATGAATGAATACATGAATGAATGAATACATGAATACATGAATGAATACATGAATACATGAATGAATACATGAATACATGAATACGTGAATGAATGAATACATGAATGAATACATGAATACATGAATGAATGAATACATGAATACATGAATGAATACATGAATGAATGAATACATGAATACATGAATACATGAATGAATACATGAATGAATGAATACATGAATACATGAATACATGAATGAATACATGAATGAATGAATACATGAATACATGAATACATGAATGAATACATGAATGAATGAATACATGAATGAATACATGAATACATGAGCCATTTGGCCCATCAAGAACATGTTGCCTCGGCAAGAGCAATCCACCTCGTCCCTCCCCCATCTTCCCCGTATCCCTGAATTTTCTTTGCTTCATCTACTTGCCCAATTTCCTTTTCAAACCTCCGACTGAATCGGCCTCAACCACCCTTTCAGACAGTTCATTCCAGATCCTAACCCCTTGCTCGGTAAAAAAGTTCTTCCTGATGTCGTCTCTGGATATTTCGCCAATCACCTTAAACCTGTGTCCTCTGGCTCTCGTTCCTTCCACCAATGGGAACAGTTTCTTTTATCTGCTCTGTCTCCACCTTCATGATTTTGAAAACCTCAATCAAATCTCTCACCCTTCTACCAAAGCAAAATACTGCAGATGCTGGAAATCTGAAACTAAAACAGAAAATGCTAGAAATACTCAGCAGGTCAGGCAGCATCTGTGGAGTGAAAAACAGAGTTAATGTTTCAAGTCTGTGACCTTTCATCAGAATCTCTTCTCACCCTTCTATGCGCTAAGGAGAACAACCCCAGTTTATGGCCACGTGGTGAGGGGCTTGGGTGGTTCCCACTGTTCAACTCCCACCTGACAGCAGCAAGTGTTTTTGTTTTTAGGGTTTAACCCCTTTATGTTTTATTTGTCAAATAAACAGACCGCAACTGTTTTTCTTGTAGTTTTAAAACAGAAAATCAAGTCGTTATTGAACAATCCACCTTATTCCAAAAGTTTGTTGCATCTCACCTCTTCCAGGAGAAAGGGATTTCCCTCCATGTGGTGACCCACAATGGTCTAGCATGTGGCTACTTCATACCTTCTTTGTTTCAGAAGAACCCATTCAATTCAGGAATCTTTCAGGATGGACATAGGATGGGTGAATTTGAGACCTCTTAGCTTTGAAGGTATTCATTGTTCCATACAAATAGTGCGGCCATGTTTGAATGTACATGCAGCCATTTTTTGCAGCATTGTCCATTTTCTTGAAAAGGCAAAGTACATTTTTATAACTCTTCAGTTTTATTCTTTTTTACAATTGCATTTCTCATAAGCGTGACACCAGTTCATCCTTCTTTGGCCTCCCTGTCTTGAGAGACAATGGATAAGCGCCTGGAGGTGGTCAGTGGATTGTGAAGCAGCGCCTGGAGTGGCTATAAAGGCCAATTCCTGAGTGACAGACTCTTCCACAGGTGCTACAGATAAAATTGGTTGTCGGGGCTGTTACACAGTTGGCTCTCCCCTTGCGCTTCTGTCTTTTTTCCTGCCAATTGCTAAGTCTCTTCAACTCGCCACACTTTAGCCCTGCCTTCTTGGCTGCCTGCCAGCTTTGGCAATCACTGGCAACTGACTCCCATGACTTGTGATCAATGTCACAGGACTTCATGTCACGTTTGCAGACGTCTTTAAAGCCGCCACATGGACGGCCGGTGGGTCTGGTACTAGTGACGAGCTCACTGTACAATGTGTCCTTGGGGATCCTGCCATCTTCCATGCAGCTCACATGGCCAAGCCATCTCAAGCGCCATTGGCTCAGGAGGGTGCATATGCTGGGGATGTTGGCCGCCTCGAGGACTTCTGTGTTGGAGATACGGTCCTGCCACCTGATGCCAAGGATTCTCCGGAGGCAGCGAAGATGGAATGAATTGAGATGTCGCACTTGGCTCACAAACGTTGTCCAGGCTTCGCGGCCGTAGAGCAAGGTACTGAGGACACAGGCTTGATACACTCGGACTTTTGTGTTCTGTGTCAGTGTGCCATTTTCCCACAGTCTCTTGGCCAGTCTGGACATAGCAGTGGAAGACTTTCCCATGCACTTGTTGATTTCTGCATCGAGAGAGAGGTTACTGGTGATAGTTGAGCTTAGTTAGGTGAACTCATGAACCACTTCCAGAGCATGGTAGCTGATATGGATGAATGGAGCATTTCTGACGTTCTGTCCCATGATGTTCGTTTTCTTGAGGCTGATGGTTAGGCCAAATTCGTTGCAGGCAGCTACAATCCTGTCGATGAGTCTCTGCAGACACTCTTCTGTGTGAGATGTTAATGCAGCATCGTCAGCAAAGAGGAGTTCCCTGATGAGGACTTTCCGTACTTTGGTCTTCGCTCTTAGAAGGGCAAGGTTGAACAACCTGCCACCTGATCTTGTGTGGAGGAAAATTCCTTCTTCTGAAGACATGAACACATATGAGAGCAGCAGGGACAAGGAGATCCCAAACAGTGTAGGTGCGAGAACACAGCCCTGTTTCACGCCACTCAGGATAGGATATAGGGGTCTGATGAGGCACTGCTCTGCTGAATTGTGCTTTTCATATTGTCATGGAATGAGGTGAAGATACTTAGTAGCTTTGGAGGGCATCCGAACTTTTCTAGTAGTCTGAAGAGACCACGTCAGCTGACATAAGGACATAAGAACAAAAGAACTAGGAGCAGGAGTAGGCCGTCCGGCCCCTCGAACCTGCTCCGCCATTCAATGAGATCATGGCTGATCCTTTCGTGGACTCAGCTTTACTTACCCGCTCTCTCACCGTATCCCTTAATTCCTTTATTGTTCAAAAAGATATCTACCTTAGCTTTAAAAATGTTTAATGAGGTAGCGTCAACTACTTCACTGGGCAAGGAATTCCATAGATTAACAACCCTTTGACGAGGTCAAAGGCTTTGGTAAGATCAATGAAAGCAACGTAGAGGGGCATCTGTTGTTCACGGCATTTTTCCAGTCGCTGGTGAAGGGAGAACAGCATGTCAATGGTGGATCTCTGTGCTCGAAAGCCACACTGTGCCTCAGGGTAGATGCGCTCAGCCAGCTTCTGGAGCATGTTTAAAGCGACTCGAGCAAAGACTTTCCCCACTATGCTGAGCAGGGAGATTCCACGGTAGTTGTTGCAGTCACTGCAGTCACCCTTGTTCTTATAGAGGGTGATGATATTGGCATTGCCTATGTCCTGTGGTACTGCTCCCTCGTCCCAGTACAGGCAAAGCAGTTCAGACAGTGCTGATAGTATAGCAGGCTTGGCACTCTTGATTATTTCGGGGGTAATGCCGTCCCTCCCAGGGGCTTTTCCGCTGACTAGAGAATAAATGGCATCTCTGAGTTCCAATTTTGATGGCTGTACGTCCAGCTCGTCCATGACTGGCAGAGGCTGGGCTGCATTGAGGGCGGTCTCAGTGACAACATTTTCCCTGGAGTACACTTCCAGGTAGTGCTCAACCCAGAGGTCCATTTGCTTGCATTGGTCAGTGATTGTGTCCCCTGATTTAGATTTGAGGAAGGCGATCTTCTTGATGGTTGGGCCAAAAGCTCTCCTAATGTCATCATACATTCCACTGATGTTTCCGGTGTGAGAGGTCAGCTGAATATGACTGCATAGGTGTTGCCAGTAGTCATTTGCGCAGCGCCTGGCTGTTCTTTGTGCAACGCTTCCGGCTGCTTTAAATGCTACGGATGTTAACTCGTTGGGGGCTTTCTAGTAGTCTGAAGAGACCACGTCTGCTGACGAGGTCAAAGGCTTTGGTGAGATCAATGAAAGCAATGTAGAGAGGCATCTGTTCACGGCATTTCTCCTGTAGCTGGCGAAGGGAGAACAGCATGTCAATGGTGGATCTCTGTGATCGAAAAACAAACTGTGCTTCAGGGTAGACACGCTCAGCCAGCTTCTTGAGCCTGTTTAAAGCAACTCGAGCAAAGACTTTCCCCACTATGCTGAGCAGGGAGATTCCACGGTAGTTGTTGCAGTCACCGTTCAGCAGTGCAATGCACTTAGCGGCTATGACAGGTTCCAGCTCTTCAATGTGAGATTGAAACCAGTCTGCATTCCGCTTCATACGTTTGCCATAGGTGGTCATTGCTGAGTCATAGATGGCATCTCTGATGTGGGCTCACTTGGTCTCTGCATCCCCTGTAGGAGTGTTTTGAAGGGCTTTTTCAAGTGAATTTAGAAACTTATGTAACAGCTGTGGATAAGAAATTCTACTAGTGTTGATGCGCGGGCGGCCCTTCTGCTTGGAGTGATGTAGCTTCTTTGGTTTGAGTCTAACCTTGCTGCACACCAGGGAGTGGTCACTGTCGCAGTCCGCACTGTGGAAGCTGCATGTGATTTGAACGCTGTTTAAAGAGGCTCGCCTTGTGACGATGAGGTCCAGCTGGTGCCAACGACGTGTTCTTGAGTGCCTCCAAGAAACCTGGTGACAGGGTTTAGTGTGAAAGAACAAGTTGGTGATGCAGAGGGTATGATAGGTACACAACTCAAGCAGTCTCTGTCCATTCTCATTCATCCTTCTAATGCCATAACGCCCAAGGCAGGAGGACCATGAGTCATGGTCGCCCTCAACCCTGAAATCATTCCCATAAATCTCTTCTGCACGCACCACCCAACTCTCCCCCAAGGCCTTCACATCCTTCCTCACGTACGGTGTCCAGAATTGGACACAAAACACCAGTTTAGGATGAACCATATGTTATAGAGGTTCATTAAAATGTCCTTGCTTTAATACACTATACCTCTATTTATTAAGTTCTGGACACGTGTAGCTTTTTAATTCCTTTCTCAAACTTCCCTGCCACCTTCCATGAGTAGTGCACATATACCCACAGGCCTCTCTGTTCCACCACTCCCTTTAAAACTGTACCTTTTAGATAATATTGTCTCACTCTATTTTTCCTCCAACCGGCACTACTGTGTGCATAAAATTTCATCTGCCACATCTCTGTCCATTCCACCAGCCTGTCTATGACCTATTGAAGTCAATCACTATCTTTTTTTTAAATTCATTTTTGGGATGCAAGCATCACTGGCAAGGCCAGCATTTATTGCCCATCTCCAATTGTCCTTGAGAAGGTGGCGGTGAGCTGCTTTCTTAAACTGCACCAATCCATGTGGTGTGTGTACCCCTAACACACCCCTTTTCGGGAGGGAGTTCCAGAAATTTGACCCAGTGACAGTGAAGGCTATATTTCCAAGTCAGGATGGTGTGTGACTTGGAGGGAATCTTGCAGGAGGTGGTGTTCCCATGTCTCTGCTGCACTTCTTGTCTAGGTGGTAGAGGTCGTGGGTTTGGAAGGTGCTGACAAAGGAAGCTTGGTGAGTTGCTGCAGTGCATCTTGTAGATGGTCCACACTGCTGCCACTGTGCGTGAAGGGAGTGAATGGTGGATGAGATACCAATCATGCAGGTTGCTTTGTCCTGGATGATGTCGAGCTTCTTGAGTGTTGTTGGAGCTGCACCCATCCAGGCAAGTGCAGAGGATTCCATCACACTCCTGACTTGTGCCTTGCAGATGGTGGACAGGCTTTGTGGAGTCAGGAGGTGAGTTACTCGCCACAGAATTCCCAGACTCTGATCTGATCTTGTAGTCATAGTGTTTATGTGGGCAGTCCAGTTAAGTTTCTAGACAGTGGTGACGCCCAGATGTTTGTTGATTGTGGGGGATTCAGTGATGGTAATGCTGTTCAATGTCAAGAGAAGACAGTTACATTCACTTTTGTTGAAGATGGTCATTGTCTGGCACTGGTGTGGCACGAATGTCACTTGCCATTTTTCAGCCCAAGTCTGAATGCCGTCCAGGTCTTGCTGCATGTGGGCACAGAGTGCTTCAGTATCTAAGGAGTTGCAAAAGGTACTGAACACTATCCAATCATCAGTGTACATCTCCCTTCTGACCATCCCCTCTCATTGTATATTGGAGGGAAGGTCATTGATGAAGCAGCTGAAGATGATTGGGCCTCGGACACTACCCTGAGTAAAACCTGCAGCAATGTCCTGGGGCCAAGATAATTGGCCTCCAACAACCACTGCCCTTTGTGCTAGGTATGATTTCAATCAATGGAGAGTTTTCCCCTTGATTCCCACTGACTTCAATTTTGCCCAGACTCCTTGATGCCAAACTTGTTCAAATGCTGCCTTGATGTCAGGGGCAGACACTCTCGCCTCACCTCTCGAACTCTGCTCTTGTGTCCATGATTGGACCAAGGCTGTAATGAATCTGAGCTGAGTGCCTCTGGCAGAACCAAACTGAGCATCAGTGAGTGTGTTATTGCTGAGTAAATGCTGCTTGATAGCGTCGTCAATAACACTTTCCATCACTTTGCAGATGATTGAGAGTAGACTGATGGAGTGGTAAGTGGCTAGATTGGATGTGTCCTGCTTTTTGTGGGCAAGACATAGTTTTGCAATTTTCCACATTGTTGGTTAGATGCCAGGGTTGTAGCTGTACTGGAACATCTTGGCCAGAGGCACAGCTAGTTCTGGAGCACAACTCTTCAGTACTACAATCGATTGTTTTCAGGGACCATCGCCTTTTCTGTATCCAGTGCCTTCAGCCATTTCTTTATATCATGTGCAGTGAATTGAATTGGCTGAAGACTGGCATCTGTGATGCTGGGAACCTCAGGCAGAAGCCGAGATGGATCATCCATCGGCATCTCTGGCTGAAGACAGTTGCAAATGTTTCAGCCTTGTCTTTTGCACTGACGTGCTGGGCTCCTCCATCATTGAGGATGGGGATATTTCTGGTTCCTCCTCCTCCAGTTAGTTGTTTAATTCTCCACCACCATTCATGAATGAATGCAGCAGGACTGCAAAGCTTTGAATTGATCTGTTGGTTGTGGGATCTCTTACCTCTATCTGTTACACAGTTCACAGTACTTCCAGGTTTTATGTCAGCTGCACATTTTGAAATTGTGCCCTGTACACCCAAGTCCAATTCATGAATATATATCAAGAAAAGCAGTGGTCTGAGTACCTGTCCCTGGGGAGCAGCACTGTTTTCTTTCCTCCAATCAAAAAAAAACAACCGGTCACCACCATCTAGGTTTTCTCTCACTTATCCAATTTTATATACATGTCATCAGAGATCCTTCTCGTCCATGGGTTCAGTGTTGCTGACAAGTCTGTAATTATGCACTTTATCAAATACCTTTTTGAGAAAGCATTTTATCAAAATTGCATCACCCTATTCAACCCTTTATGTTATCAGCTCAAAAATATCAGTTACGTTAGCTGAATACGATTTATCTTTAACATGTCCTTTCTAACTTTCCTGAATTAATCCACACTTGCCCAAGTCACAGTTAATTTTGTCCTGGAATATCATCTTAAAACCTTTCACACCACTGAGGTTAAACTGACTGGCCTGAATCTGCTGGGTTTATCCTGACACCCTTTGAAAAGGGTGCAACTTTTTTAATTTTCCAGCCCTCTGGAACCACCCCCGCATTTAAGGAGGATTAGAAAATTACAGCCAGTACCGCTACAATTTCCACCCTTACTTCCCTAAGCATCCATTCAGACCTGATGACTCATCAATCTTTTGTCTAGGGAACCCCTCCAGTACCTCCTATTTATCAATTTTCCCACCACCCAGCATCTCAACTATCTCATCTTTCACTGTGAGTTTGACAAGATCTAATTCCTTGGTAAAGACAGATGCAAATTTCTCATTTTATAATTCAGCCATGTCCAAACATGGGCGGCACAGTGGCGCAGTGGTTAGCACTGCAGCCTCACAGCTCCAGTGACCCAGGTTCAGTTCTGGGCACTGCCCAGAGTTTGCAAGTTCTCCCTGTGTTTGCGTGGGTTTCCTCCGGGTGCTCCGGTTTCCTTCCACAAGCCAAAGACTTGCAGGTTGATAGGTAAATTGGCCATTAGCAATTGCCCCTAGTGTAGGTAGGTGGAAGGGAAATATAGGGACAGGTGGGGATGTGGTAGGAATATGGGATTAGTGTAGGATTAGTATAAATGGGTGGTTGATGGTCGGCACAGACTCGTTGGGCCGAACGGCCTGTTTCAGTGCTGTATCTCTAAACTAAACTAAACTAAACCTTTGTCTCATTTTTATCCCTAATCGTAGTGACCCTCCACCAACACTACCACCCTCAACCCGCCCCCTGCCACCTCTACATTGACAGAGAGATTAAAACTGAGACAGATTGACAGATAGGTAGACATAAATAAAAGCAAAATACTGCAGATGCTGGAAATCTGAAATAAAAACAGAAAGTGCTTGAAATATTCGGCAGGTTATTCAACATCTGTGGAGAGAGAGAAGCAGAGTTCACGTTTCAGGTCTGTGACCTTCCATCAGAACTTGCAAAGGTTAGAAATGTATTGGTGTGCTCTGAGTGTGAAGAAGGGAGTTTCGTAAGTGAATGAATTTTCGGGGTTAATCTCTCAAGACTTGTTTTTTTGTTTGGTTTACATTTAGCAATTAATTGAAATTCCTGCTTCAGATAAGAGGTAAGTTAGGTTTCTTGCAGTTTTAAACAGGGGTATGCTAACACTCTGAGTATCTGTAGCTCGATAATTAGTTAGCTAGCTTAAACTGGTTTCTGAGCTGCAGCAGAGCTCCAGCAAAACTGACACACCATTGTTTTCAGAGTATAAAATCAGGGGACTCTCAGTGCTACTTGTCTGCACTGAGTGCTGCTGGAGGGCACAGAATGTAAAGAAGGGAATTTAGTAATTGTGGGAATTCAATAAGCAGGGGAACATAAATTCAGAATAAAGTAAATTTGAGTGCCTAGAGTTTAGCGCTTGAGGGAGGGGCTCCTTTCTTTCTTTCTTTCTTTCTTTCTTTCTTTCTTTCAAAGAACAAACAACAGTACAGCACAGGAACGGGCCATTCAGCCCTCTAAGCCTGCGCTGATCGTGATGCCTGATCAAACTAAAACCTTCTGCACTTCCAGGGACTATATCCCTCTATTTCCACCCGATTCAAGTATTTGTCAAGATGCCTCTTAAATGTCGCTGTCGTGCCTGCTTCCACCACCTCCCCCGGCAGCAAGTTGCAGGCACTCACCACCCTCTGTGTAAAGAACTTGCCTCGCACATCCCCTCTAGACTTTGCCCCTCACACCTTAAACCTATGTCCCCTAGGAACTGACTCTTCCACCCTGGGAAAAAGCTTCTGACTATCCGCTCTTTCCATGCCACTCATGCCACTCATAACTTTGTAAACCTCTATCATGTCGCCCCTCCACCTCCGTCGTTCCAGTGAAAACAATCCGAGTTTATCCAGCCTCTCCTCATAGCCAATGCCCTCCTGACCAGGCAACATCCTGGTAAACCTCTTCTGTACCCTCTCCAAAACCTCCACATCCTTCTGGTAGTGTGGCGACCAGAATTGCACACAATATTCTAAGTGTGGCCTAACTAAGGTTCTGTGCAGCTGCAGCATGACTTGCCAATTTTTATACTCTATGCCCCGACCGATGAAGGCAAGCATGCCGTATGCCTTCTTGACTCCCTTATCCACGTGTTGCCACTTTCAGTGACCTGTGGACCTGTACGCCCAGATCTCTCTGCCTGTCAATACTCCTAAGTGTTCTGCCATTTTCTGTATACTTCCCACCTGTATTAGATCTTCCAAAATGCATTACCTCACATTTGTCCGGATTCTGTCTTTCTTTCTCCCTCCTTTTGCAGCCTCCAGTAGCTGCCTCTCTCTTCAGTGCAGGGGAAAAAATTGATTGGTGAGTAATTGGTAAGTTATTTTACTTCTCATTGCATTAAAAAGTTTTTAAAGTTACATGTTGGCAGGTCGGCTTGGCCAACTGGAATGTACGTCCTGCAGTATGTAAGAAGTCATGGATGCACCACGTGTCCTGAACAAAGACATTCGCAAGAAGTGTCACTGGCTGAAGAAGCTTGAGCTCCATTCTTAAAATACAGGAAAATATGCTCATATTTTAGCTGCATTGCCAACTAGAAAGATTACACCAATAACTATGATCAGCTGTTGTGAAAGCAGAGTGTTGGTGAACATGAGTCGATGTGTAATAGTTGCAATACCATGACAATCGCACAGATTTCATCACTCGTCCTGCATTGGTTTTCAAACATATGCAAGACAAACCTTGCAGCCAGAGGTTAGAGCAATTACACGGTGGAGTCACCTTTGCATTTGAAGGACTGCACCAAAAGCCAAAGATGGCAGGGGGGTGCTCTAGGGTGGCCCCACAGTGCAGCGAAGTCTCCCTGCTCGCTCTCCTCCAGGTTGTGCGGGCAAGGCCGGAGGTCCTTTTCATCAGTGATGGTAAAAAGAGCCCCTCCCACCTGAACAAGGAAATCTGGCTGGAGATGGCAGAGGAGGTGAGTAGTCATGGAACCATCCAGTGCCAAAGAGTTCAATGCCAGAAGGGGATTAACGAGAACTCCTACAGCCAACCGGGGCCCTCTAGGCCTCTTGCACACAGTGTACGAGTGCAAAGCTCATCCACAGCCAAAGGGCAATTAGATCAGCAGCCTTCCTCCAGTCAGGCTGCAAGCGCAGAGGTTGTACAGAGATGGGGCACTTGCCAGCATTTATAGAGAACACACTGACACAAATGAGAACGTACAGGTGTCACAGCATTGTAAATATGTTTTTTATGAAATGTTCCTCATCAACATGTGTGTCCTTTTCTCTGTGTGAATGATATGTGCCAGCATGTAGCGCCAATGTCACATCCCTTTGCACCATTGGACCGACAGGAGAGCCAATGTATGCAATAACATCATTGCTGTGCCACCATTGCTCATGATCGTCTCCACGGATGCTGTGACATGGTCATTGGCTCAGTCAGCAGCTGCCTCTAATGGTTTACACAGAGATACTGCAGATGTGGACTGGTGCACAGCAGGTGAGCGAGGATGATGTGTGGCTTGCAGAGCTCATGTCAGTTCCAATGGAGCAGAGAGCTTTTGTCTGATAAACCACTGCCGCACATCCTTAGCTCACTGCTGGCCCTGCATGCACAGCCTGGGTGCCATAAGCCCTTCACTGTGCCTTTCCTGTTGGAGAGCGTCCTCATCGTTTGAGGAGGAATCCTGTTGACGTCTCTCCTCATCAGGCCAGGCCTGCCCCCTATTGGGTGCATAGTTGCGCAGAGCAGCAGAGAAACGAGCTGACCTTTTCGGCCTGTATTACAGGACATCACCCTATCTATCCAGGCATTGGAAGCGCTCTTTCAGCATGCCAATCACCTGCTCAATGTGGGCTATTGTAGCTCAGTTGCTGGCACTGTATCTCTCCTCTGCAGCAGTGGTGGGTCTGTTACTGGTATCAGGAGCCATTTCTGCAAGGGATAGCCCTTGTCTCCAAGAGGTCACTCCTCTATCTGAGCCAGTTCAGTGAAGAGTGGTGGCAGTTAGGATGGCACAGGACCGAGGTGTCATGGCAGCTGCCTGAGAAGCAGGCACAGACTTGCATGAAGCATCCCTGCTTCACCTAGATTGAGAGGATTCCTTTAATGGTGATGTCTGCAGCTGGTAGCTGGTGGGAGGCCTGGTGCAGTCTATGAACCCTAAAACCTTTGGTTATCCGGCAATAGTGCCGAAACCGATGGCCCTCTGGGCCCAGCTGTGAGAGTCCATCCTAAAGCGAACATACTCACTGGCCCTCCGGTACCGGGCATCGGTGACCTCCCTGATGCAGCGGCGCACTGCTGACTGTGTGACTTCACAAAGGTCTCTGGTGGGCCACTGAAAAGCTGCAAAGGTGTCAAGCTTTGAGGAACAAAGGCATAGGATGTCCACTGAAGCCCATGGGCTGCAGGTCATCGTTGAGCAGGGCACAGAGACGTGTCGCCACCCTCTCTAAATGCACAATCGCCTCTGAAACCAGTGCTCTGACATCCGATGGCATGTCATGTGGGGCCTGTAGATGCACAGCAACCGTAATGGTGAGCTCCCCTTGGGGACTGCTGCTCACAACCGGGGGCCTCCACATGGATCACACCTGCCTGTTGGATTTGCATCCAGATTCCCAGGAGGAGAGGGTCACACTATGTAGGATGAGCCATTTCCATGTGATAAATTAAGTTGTATCCTTCATTTATTCAAAGGTTCCTAACAGAGCAGGGATTGTTGTTGACGAGTACATCAGGTATTTCATGGATCAACTATGTGGCGTGGAATGGCATTGCCCATCTTGGCCAACATGCAAAGTGGTACAGCATGAACACATCAAGATCCAACCAGCTGCATCGATTGCCTCCACCATCCAAATAACCTTAACCTTCCTATCCTTTCTGGCACTCTCACATACAGGGTGATGAAAGTGCCGTTGCTCCTTCATACACAAATACATGCAGAGCGTACACTGTTTACAGACAGAGACATGTACCTGCCTTCATACCTGCAGAGCTTTCCATCCAGTAATCCCAAGGGGAGCTCGCCATTACAGTCACTGTGCATCTACGGGCCCCAAATGACATGCCACCTCTTTTCCCTTCCAGAATGCAGAGTTGGACCCCTGTAATCCACCCCCCCTCCTCCTCCCTTCCAGAATGCAGAGTGAGACCCCTGTAATTCCCCTCCCTCCTCTCTTCCAGAATGCAGAGTGAGACCCCTGTAATCCCCCCCCTCCTCCTCCCTTCCAGAATGCAGAGTGAGACCCCTGTAATTCCCCTCCCTCCTCTCTTCCAGAATGCAGAGTGAGACCCCTGTAATCCACTCCCTCCTCTCTTCCAGAATGCAGAGTGAGACCCCTGTAATCCCCCCCTCCCTCCTCTCTTCCAGAATGCAGAGTGAGACCCCCCGTAATCTCCCCTTCCCTCCTCTCTCCCAAAATGCAGAGTGAGACCCCTGTAATCCCCCCCTCCCTCCTGTCTTCCAGAATGCAGAGTGAGACCCCTGTAATCCCTCTCCCTTCCAGAATGCAGAGTGAGAACCCTGTAATCCCCCTCCATCCTCCCTTCCAGAATGCAGAGTGAGACCCCTGTAATCCCCCTCCCTCCTCTCTTCCAAAATGCAGAGTGAGACCCCTGTAATCCCCCTCCCTCCTCCCTTCCAGAATGCAAAGTGAGACCCCTGAAAACTGAACTTACCTTCCGTAGTGAACCTTCTGCTTCTGATAACCCGCCAGCTTCTCTAATCATGAATGGGACGGCACGTGACGGCCGCCCGTTCTACATAATATGCGCAAGTGTGGAGCGAGCGGCAGCGGGATGCATAATCTGCAGAGGTAAACAGCGTTTTACATATTATAATTGGGGGGCCGCCGCTGAGCGCCGAGGGAGGGGTGGTTGGGGCGGTGGCCACACCGAAGTCTCCTACCTCCACCGTTGGTAATATGCGGCAGACCCTTCTCGACATTGCGGGTTGAGGCGGGCCTCTCCTCACTGAATTTTACCAGCCCCCATGCCATGACCCATGGCATTGAGCAGCCAGTAAAATTCATACTTTGTTATGAACACTGAACCTTGTAACATTATAATATTTAAAACAATCGTGACTTTTAAATGTTCAAGTTGGAGTTCTGAAGATCAGGTGACCTCACCTCCACTCTGCGAAAGGTTACCAGGGCAACAGAGAACACAGATCAAAGACTTTCTTCTGAAAAACAGAGATTGCAGGACGAATCCCTGAAGAACAATGGTTTTGGCCCTCCCAGATGTTTGGGTTGTAAAACAAGAGTCAGTAAATCAAAAGATATCAATGTGCCAGGCAGCTGAGAGCAATGGAAAGGCACAAGTGTCTTTTTTGAAACTAGACCTCTAATGTCTGCATTTTAGAACAACACAATAACTTGCGACTGCTGCATCCATATAAATTTAACAGACTTTCCAAAGGCACACCGACCTGACGTCCGGGGACAGCGGCAGACCTGAATGAAATAGGGCTGAAAACCTGTAAATAAAGAGTGGGGCTCGAGGCCCTTCACCTACCTGACGTCCGGGGACAGTGGCAGACCTGAAAGGAACAGGGCTGAAAATCTAAAAATAAAGAGTAGGGCTCGAGGCCCTTCACCTACCTGACGTCTGGGGCGGTGGCGGACCTGAAAGGAACAGGGCTGAAAACCTATAAATAAAGAGTGGGGCTCGAGGCCCTTCACCTACCTGACGTCCGGGGACAGTGGCAGACCTGAAAGGAACAGGGCTGAAAATCTATAAATAAAGAGTAGGGCTCGAGGCCCTTCACCTACCTGACGTCTGGGGCGGTGGCGGACCTGAAAGGAACAGGGCTGAAAACCTATAAATAAAGAGTGGGGCTCGAGGCCCTTCACCTACCTGACGTCTGGGCGGTGGCGGACCTGAAAGGAACAGGGCTGAAAACCTATAAATAAATAGCGGGGCTCTAGGCCCTTCACCTACCTGACGTCCTGGGGCGGTGCCGGACTCTCTGACTGTTCTTGCGCCCGCTCTGTTTGGATATAGTAAAAAAAATAAGAATAGTGACATCACTGAAATCCTGGATGCTGATTGGTCGGTGGGCAGCAGCTGTTATTGTCTGGGGATAACTGTGATTGATTGGAGTTAAAAAAAAGGTTCCTTTTAAATTAAAACCCGAGGATATCTCCCTGAAAATTTTTAGTATTTACTGGCTATACTCGTGCTGATTGCATGGAGTGAGGCTGAAAGTCAAATGTGGGTATTTTAATTGGCTGGGGGCGGTGGAAGTTGCTCTGTGCTCTTTTTCTGCCTCAGCCTCAAAGGTACAGGGGATAAAAGTTGATTGTAAATAGCTGGAAAGTTATTACACTAGCAAGTTTTTTTTTCTCATTGTAAAAGTAAGTAATGGCGGGGCAGCTTGGCCAAGCGGAATGTCCCTCCTGTGCAATGTGGGAAGTCGTGGAAATGCCATGTGACCTTGGTGAACATGTCTGCAGAAAGTGTCTCCGGTTGAAGAAGCTTGAGCTTCAGGTGTCAGAGCTCGAGCGGCGGCTGGAGTCACTACGGTGCATCCATGAGGTGGAGGACTACCTTAACCCTAACCCTAACTTGTCAAGCCAGTGCCGAGGTGAGCACAGTCGGGGGTGACTTGGCAGATGCCGGACGGACAAGAAGTCAGGGCAGGTAGTGCAGGAGTCCCCAGCGGACATCCTACTTTCTAACCACTATTCAGTTCTGAGTACCGATGAGGGAGAGGGTTCCTCTGGGATGGAGAAAAAGGGACAAGAGGGCAATAGTGGTAGGGGATTCTCTGGTTAGAGGAACAAATAGGCACTTCTGTGGTCGCAGATGTGATTCCAGGATGCTATGTTACCTCCCTGG
Organism: Heterodontus francisci; assembly: GCF_036365525.1. NCBI lineage: Eukaryota > Metazoa > Chordata > Chondrichthyes > Heterodontiformes > Heterodontidae > Heterodontus > Heterodontus francisci. The sequence goes on along the minus strand of NC_090410.1, from coordinate 23,451,667 downwards.
TGCAAGGATCTTGGATCACTGAGCAACTACAAAGTATTCTGGAGGGTGAGGGTGCACAGCCGGAGGCCGTGGTCCATGTTGGTACCAATGACATAGGTAGAAAGAGAGATGAGGTCCTGCAAAAATAATTTAGGGAGCTAGGCAGTAGATTAAAAAGTAGGACCTCAAAGGTTGTAATCTCTGGGGTTCTTCCGGTGCCACGGGCTAGTGAGTATATGAATAGGAGGTTAGAGCAGATGAATGCATGGTTGGGGAGATGGTGCAGGAGGGAGGGCTAGGGAGTACTGAGGGTCAGAGGGACGTTGGGGTGCTTGTCCATAGATCACTAAATACAGCACATAAGGTAGATAAGGTGGTTAGGAAGGCATATGGGATACTTGCCTTTATTAGTCGAGGCACAGAATATAAGAGCAGGGAGGTTATGATGGAGCTGTATAAAATGCTGGTTAGGCCACATTTGGAGTACTGTGTACAGTTCTGGTCGGCGCACTATAGGAAGGATGTGATTGCAATGGAGAGGGTGCAGAGGAGATTCACTGGGAAGTTGCCTGGGCAGGAGCACTGCAGTTATGAAGACAGACTAGATAGGTTGGGGTTGTTTTCCTTGGAGCGGAGAACGCTGATGGGGGACATGACTGAGGTATACAAAATTATGAGGGGCATTGATAGGATAGATAGGAAGAAACTTTTTCCCTTAGCAGAGGGGTCAATAACTAGGGGGCATAGACTTAAGGTCAGGGGTAGGAGATTTAGAGGGGAATTGAGGAGGAATTTTTTCAGCCAGAGGGTGGCTGGAACACACTGCCTGAAGGGGTGGTAGAGGCGGGAACACTCACGACATTCAAGAAATATTTAGATGAGCACTTGAAATGCCATAGTATACAATGCTACGGTCCAAGTGCGGGGAAATGGGATTAGTTAGGATGGGTGCTTGATGGTCGGCGCAGGCGCATTGCAGAGGAGATTCACTAGGATCCCGAAGGGTCTGTTTCTGTGCTGCAAAACATTACGACTCTATGACACAGGCCGTAAGTGAAGAAACCAGCGGCTTTTGGCCTCAAGGCAGGCTGGAAGAATGGAACTCAGCAGTTGCAGCCTCACACAGGCTGTAAGAAAGACAACCAGCAGCAGCAGATCAAGAAAGAGAGAGAGAGCAGACACCTGCTCTCCGACGCCTGTTGCAGTAAAAGGCTTTGAAGACCTGAACCTGTTTTGAAAGTCGAAGCTTGTGGGGAATAGAGGACCAGTGGAATCACCAGGAAACACCTTATTCATGGGCGTCCAGGTCAGAAATGCTCAGATAAGTGAATGAAGAGGACACTGATTTTTGAAATAGTCTGGGAGATCCAATTCATTGCAAATGGGAAGAATTTTGGACCTTTAACCACAAAGGATTTCTCCATCAAAAAGAACCAGGTAACATATAAGTTTGGTGTGAGGTTTTCAAATATTGTCATAAATAGCAAAACTATATTTCTTGTTAATTTGGGGTAACAGCTACTTAGTTTAGTTGTTATAACAAGGGTCTCAAAACGTGAAATCTTGTGTAATTCTTGAAATTGTTCTTGGAGTTCATATCTCATACTGTTTATGTTAACGATCTCAGTGAGGTCAGAACAACTTGTATTGGAATGAAGTGACGATCAATCTGCTGAGATGATCTGTGGTGGAGCCTCAAGTATTCATAATATTTATTGATGACTTCGATTAGATAATAATGAACTTGAGAACCATCTATCCAAGTTTGCAGAAGACACAAAGGGCTGCATCTTAATTCACAAAAACAAACAAGTTGGGGTTGTGCCAAAGTTTAGATGCAAAGAATCTGAAACAGGAACCCAACATGGTCACAGAACAGCAGCAGAATCCAGGGGATTAAAAGCTCAGCATGTCCAAGGGTTACTGATCAGGAGCGAGACCTTGGTAATTGTCCCACCATATCCCAGTGTAACTGATTCCGATTGTAACTGAACAAGCTGAGAATTGATCTCTTTGGTTTGCATGGCACCAGTCAGTGTGTTTACTTTCAGTGCACCAGGGGAGACCATTATTCTGCCCAGGGATCCACCATATTGATATTCCTGCTCCCATCCTGATGTATAATGTCCCTGCCACATATGACCATGTGTAGGGTCAATGATTGTTTATTTTTTGGAGTAAATCCGGATCACATGTGCACAATCTTTAGGGTCTCAGAGTGTGACAGCACTTTAAGGATTATAGAAATTGAATGATGTTTGACCCAGAAATGAGTGAAGAATATTCTCTGGGGCTAAACTACATGGTTTGGTCTCATTGGCTGAATTTAAAGTCCACCCTGTGAATTGGAGAGAAATGTACTGAAATTACAGAACACATTATATCACAGAAATATCGGGAAACCTGTAAATAACCTTTTCTCACTGCACCCAATGCTGTCAGACTGTAGATTTCACTCAGTCTGTTCTTCCCTGGACTCTGGGGAGATTCACTTTCCATTGTGCAATATCTGGCTAAATATAATTCATGATATTGCAATGTGTTGTGTAAAAGGGATTAACGGAATCTTTTTGTTCAGTCACTGTAAGTAATGTCAGTCTCCTTGCCCCATAATTATGTCAATGGAGATTTCTCCTGCCTTACATAAAGGTCTTCGCACAGTTATAGAGTCAGTAAGAGTTTGGTCTCCAACACAAACTGGGATCCACAGAAATGGAAAGAAAGAATTGGATTTATTCACTGGAAGATTTGGTTGTTCAGGCACTTGTGGGTATACAGAAGATTTATTATCTCACCCTCGCTGTTATTGGTGTCCCTGGTAAGTTTTATGTCTCGGGAGCAATAGAGTAAACACATTAATTCTATTCCTTACTCTGTCAGTTGCTGCCAGTGTTCCTTGAAAGTAACCATACCTTTATTTCATTATGTAAATGTTGTTTAACTGTAAACACTATTTTCATTGTGCAAGTTTTCACATCCAACATTTTTATGTATTCAATTTATTCTCCTTGCTGTGTGACTGAGTACATTGTTCCCTCGACAATGTTACTGGGTGATTTATTTGATGAACAGTCTGCTCTCTGCATTGAGTCCTGGGAGTAGATTTTACTCTTTCCCATCTGGGTGTGAAACAGCACCTGAAGAGGGCGGTGCAATGAAAAGTGATGGAGAAGGATTGCACGTCCTTTACAGAACCAGCCTGATATTCATTGCACTGAGTTCAAGAGGAGGATAATCAGGTGGGTTTTATTCCTGGTGAAGGGTCTGTCCCCCACCCTGATTATCATTGTGCACACTGGACAGGAGCTGCTTAATTAGTATAAAGTGTAGACATGGCTTTTCGGATAATTTAAGGTCTATTGGATAAGATTAATGATATAGAATTTCAATTGGTGATAAATCATTCCAACTGATTTTACTTTCAATTGATTGTAAATGGAGTAATGTGTGAAGTAGATTCCTTTCTCATTTTGTTAATTTATATTCCCTCAATTAAGTGGAAATCTATTCAGTTCTCACTCACAGGTGCAAAGCACCAGATTAATATTGTCCCACTTCCATCCTGATACATTCTCAAACCCGAGGGAGCAGATCTCAGCATCAGTTACAGCATCAGCCCCTTGATATTGACTGTTCATCAAAATAGCTTTGTAATATAAGTGTATATTCTATTGTGTGAATTATTAGATATTTAGATAGATAGATAGAATGGTTACAGCACAGGAAGAGGCCATTTGGCCCATCAAGAACATGTTGTCTCTGCAAGAGCAATCCACCTCGTCTGTCCCAAATCTTCCCCGTATCCCTGCAATTTCTTTCTCTTCATATACTTACCCAATTCCCTTTTCAAACCTCCGATTGAATCAGCCTCAACCACCCTTTCAGACAGTTCATTCCAGATCCTAACCCCTCGCTTGGTAAAAAAGTTCTTCCTCATGTTGCCTCTGGATATTTTGCCAATCACCTTATCCCTGTGTCCTCCGGCTCTCGATCCTTCCACCAATGGGAACAGTTTCTTTCTATCTGCTCTGTCTCCACCTTCATGATTTTGAAAACCTCTATCAAATCTCTCACCCTTCCACCAAAGCAAAATACTGCAGATGCTGGAAATCTGAAACTAAAACAGAAAATGCTGGAAATACTCAGCAGGTCAGGCAGCACCTGTGGAGAGAAAAGCTGAGTTTCAGGTCTCTGATCTTTCATCAGAATCTTTCTCACACTTCAATGCACTAAGGAGAACAAGCCCAGTTCTCCCTGTAACTGAAGTCCCTCATCCCTGGAGCCATTTTCATAAATCTCTTCTACACTCACCACCCACCCCTCCCCCAAGGCCTTCACATCCTTCCGAAAGTGCGGTTCCCAAAATGGGGCACAATACACCAGTTGTGGCTGAGCCAGTGTTTTATAAAAGTTCACCATAATTTCCATGTTTTTATATACTCTGCCTCTATTTATAAAGTTCAGGACCCGAATAACTTTTGAATTCCTTTCTCAATGTGCTCTGCCACCTTCAATGAGTTGTGCACATTTACCCCGAGGCCTCTCTGTTCACCACACCCTTTAAAACTGTTCCCTTTAATTATTATTGGGCTGACTTTTACAGGGCCCTGACGTCGGGCCGCAGTGGGGGATGATGGGGGGGAGTGGGTGGGGGTAGAAAATGCTTCCAGCAGAGGCCCGCCATGGGCCTTGACACCTGGAAGGTCCAGCTCGATATTGCCAGCGGCAGCAAGGCCTCGTGGCTGCCCCCTGGCCGCTCAGCGACGGGAGCCAAATTTCAATATGTTATTTCATTAAAATACTTAACCACCCCCGCCATCCATCCCAGAGTGATCTTGGTGCAGGTGGCCGGCACTCCCGTGTCTTTGGATCCCCATCAGGGGATCCGAGGTGGAACATGGGTGTGGCGTGGGGGGTGGGAGAGAAGTTAAGATTTCAGTGTGGTGGTGAGGGGCGCGGGGTCAAACTAATGTGACTGATGGAGGGGATGGTGAGAAGTTTATGAACTGTGGGGTGGGAAAGGTCAGGTGCACAAGGTAAGCATTTTATGGGGGGAGAGGGTAAGGAATGAATTCTGTGGTTATTGGGGGAGGGGGCAAGGAGCAAGAAATGTTTATTTAATTTTTTCAACACAATTTTAATTCACTATATCTTTAAGTATTAAAATTAAATGGAAGGACTCGAAGCCCTTTAAAAATGGTATCAGCACCTGTGTACAGGATGCTGACACAATTACTGGGGACAGACCACCTAATCCCATCCACATCATCATGGGTGGAATATGCCCCGGCCATTTAAATGAGCCGCCGCATTTAATATCACGACGGCTCCGTGACGTGCGGTCCACGTGGGCGGATCACCATAGTTTACGTCCGCCGTCGATTTCAACAGCAGACATGTAAAATGCAGCCCATTGTTCACACTGTTCTTCCTCCAACATGTATCATTTGGCACGATTGTGTGTTAAATTTTATCTGCCACATCTCCGTCCATTCCATTTGCCTGTCTATGACCTGTTGAATTCATAGAGATGCAGAATCATTTACGGCACTGAAGGAGGTTATTCGTCCCATTGAGTCTGTGCCGGCTCTCTCCGGACAAATCCAGTCAGTCCCATTCCCCTGTTCGATCCCCGTATCCCAGCAAGTTTATTTCCTCAATTGCCCATCCAATTTCCTTTTGAAATCATTGATTGTTTCCACTTCCACCTCCCTCATGGGCAGTGAGTTCCAGACCATTACCGCTCACTGTGTACAAAAGTCCTTCCTCACATTCCTCCTGCATCTCTTGTCCGAAACCTTCACTCTGTGTCCCCTAGTCCTTGTACCATTAGTTAATGGGAACAGTTTTTCCTTGTCGAGCTTATCTAAGCCTATCATGATCTTGTACATCTCTATTAAATCTCCCTTCAATCTCCTTTGCTCCAGGGAGAACAACCTAACTTTGTAACTAAATTCCTCCATCCCCAGAACCATTCTGGTAAATCTTCTCTGCACCCTCTCAATGACCCTCACATCTTTTATAAAGAATGGTGACCAGCACTGGATGCAGAGCTCTAGCTGAGGCCGAAGCAGAGCTTTGCAAAGGTTCAGAATAACTTCAGAAAGTTCTGGAAATACTCAGCAGGTCTGGCAGCATCTCATCAGAACTTCTGATGAAAGGTCACAGATCTGAAATGCTAACTCTGCTTTTCTCTCCACAGATGCTGCCCAATCCGCTGAGTATTTCCAGTATTTTGCTTTTATTTCAGAATAAGTTCCCTGCTTTTGTACTCAATTCTTATGAAGCCCCAAATCCCATCTGCTTTGCGAACCATTCTCTCAATATGTCCTGCCAACTTCAAAGGTTGATGTACATACACCCCCAGGTTCCTCTGACCCTCCACACTCTGTAGAACAGGGCCATTAATATATATTTCCTCACCCTATTCCTTCTGCGAAAATGCATCACTTCACAATTCTTCGTATTTTAGCTTTTTGTAATCCCACCATTGTGTTGTTCAAAAAGTAATTTCATTTTTTCTGTTACATTAAGTTCCTTCATGAAGGAAATAACCATTTACTAATATACACTGGGGAACTGACCCAAACTGCAGTTATCCAGGTAATGCAGAAATTTTTTTTTTAAAACACAACAAAGGTAAGGGGGAATATTTTTCACAAAGTTTGCAAAGGAAAATAATGGCTCATCATTTCATCTTAATCTTCAAAATTGTTGTGCTGTAAGTGTGTTTATCACTATCCATTTTTTATTCATTTTTAGGATGTGGGCATTGCAAGCAATGCCAGTATTTATTACCCATCCCAAATTGCCCGTGAGAAGGTGGTGGTGAGCTGCTTTCTTGAACCGCTGCAATGCATGTGGTGTATGTACCCCAACACACCCCTTTTAGTGAGGGAGTTCCAGGATTTTAACCCAGTGACAATGAAGGATATATTTCCAAGTCAGGACGGTGTGTGACTTGGAGAGGAGCTTGCAGGACGTGGTGTTCCCATTGGTCTGCTGCCCTTCCTCTCATTTGGTAGAGGTCACAGTTTGAAAGGTGCTGACAAAAGATGTTTGGTGAGTTGCTGCAGTGCATCTTGTAGATGGTACATGCTGTTGCCACTGTGCACTGGTTTTGCAGGGAGTGAATGTTTAAGGTTTTGGATAGGATGCCGATTAAATGGGCTGCTTTGTCCTGGATGGTGTTGAGTGTTGTTGGAGCCGCACTCATCCAGGCAAGTGGAGAATATTCAATGCCACTCCAGACTTCTGCCTTGTAGCTGGTTAACAGGCTTTGAGACTCGGGAGGTGAGTTCCTCGCCACAGAATTCCCAGCCTTTGACTCACTCTTGTAGTCACAGTATTTATATTGCTGGTCCAGTTAAGCTTCTGGTCAATGGTAACCCCCAGGATGTTTGTTGATGGTGAGGGATTCAGTGATGGCAATGCAGTTGAATGTCAAGAGGAGAGGGTTAGATTCACTTTTGTTGGAGATGGTCATTGGCTGGCAGTGGTGTGGCACGAATGTCACTTGTCACTTATCCGTCCAAGCTTGAATGTTGTCCAGGTTTTGCTACAAGTCGGCATGGACTGCTTCAGTCTCTGAGGAATTGTGAATTGTACTGATCATTGTGTAATTATCAATGAACACCCACCTTCTGACCATCCCCTCTGATCTTATGTTAGAGGGACGGTCATTGATGAAACAGCTGAGGATGAGTGGGGCCAGGCTACTACCCTGAGATAAACCCATGGTGATGTGCTGGGACTGAGATTATTGGCCTCCAACAACCATAATCTTCTTTCTTTTCTTTGTGTTAGATATTATTCTAACCAGTGGAGTATTTTCCCCTGATTTCCGTTGACTTCAATGAGACTCCTTGATGCCACACTGGGTCAAATGCTGATCTGATGTCAAGGGCAGCAACTCTCACCTCACCTCTCAAATTCAGCTCTTGTGCCCATGATTGGACCTAGGCTGTCATGAGGTCCGAGCCAAGTATCCCTGGCAAAATCTCACTGAGCATCAATGAGCGGGTTATTGCTGTGTAAGTGCTGCTTGACAGCATTGTCAATGACATCTTCCATCACTTTACTGACAATTGAGAATAGACTGATAGGTCGATACACGGTCAGATTTTATTGCACTGCTTTTTGTGAACAGTACACACCTGGGCAATTTTCTACTTTGTTGGGTAGATGCCAGGATTGTTGCTGTACTGGAGTACCTTGGCTGGGGCACAGCTCACTGTTGCGCAAAACTCTTCAGTAATACAGCCAGGAGCCAATAACCATTTCTGTATCCAGCACCTTCAGCTATTTCTTGATATCATGTGCAGTGAATTGAATTGGCTGAAGACTGGTATCTGTGATGCTGGGGATCTTGGGAGAGCCTGAGATGGATCATCCACTCAACACTTCTGTCTGAAGGTGGTTGCAAATATTTCAGCATTTTTTTTGCACTGACATGCTGGGCTCCCCATCATTGAGGATGGGGATGTTTGTGGAGCCCATTCCTCTGGTTAGTTGTTTAATTGTCCACCACCATTCATGACTGCATCTGGCAGGACTGCAAAGCTTTGATCTGAGCAGTTAGTTGTGGGATCACTTAGCTCTGTCTGTCGCACAGTTCACAGTACTTCTACGTTTTGTGTCTTCTTCACATTTTGAAATTGTGCCCTGGACACTCAAGTACAATTCATGAATGGAAATCATGAAAAGCAGTGGTCTGAGTACCTGTCCCTGGGGAACAGCAATGTTTTCTTTCTTCCAATCAAAAAAAAGCAACTGTTCACCATCATCTCGGTTTTCTCTCACTTATCCAATTTTATCTACATGTCACCAGAGACCCTTCTAGTCCATGGGTTCAATGGTGCTGACAAGCCTGTAATGCGGCACTTTATCAAATGCCTTTTGGAAGTCTATCTACACCACATCAGCCACATCACCCTCTTCAACCCTTTCTGTTACCTGGTTAAAAAATTCAGTCAACTTATCTGAACACTATTTGTCTTTATTAAGTCCATTCTGACTTTCATGAATTAATCCTTACTTGTGACTATTAATTTTGTTCTGGATTATTATCTTAAAACCTTTCACACCACTGAGGTTAAACTGACTGGCCTGTATCTGCTGGGTTTATCCTGACACCCTTTGTTGAACAGGGTGGAACATTTACAATTCTCCAACCCTCAGAAACCACTCCAGCATCTAAGAAGGATTGGAAGATTACAGTCAGTACCTCTGCAATTTCCATCCTTATTTCCCGAAGCAACCATTCAGACGTGATGACTCATTGATCTTCAGTCCAGTCAACACCAGTGCCTCCCATTTATCAATTTTTATCCCACCCAGCATCTCAACTATCTCCTCTTGAAATGAGTTTGACTGGATCTAATTCCTCATTTTGTACCTCAGCCATGTCCAAACGTTTGTTTCCGTTTTGGTCCCTAATCGCAGCCCCCAACCTCTGCGCACAGCCAGACAGACAGGCAGACAGGTGCCCCCTCAGGCAGACAGACAGACAGACAGACATACAGACAGATAAGGAGGCAGGCGCCCCTGCAGACAGGCAGATGGATGAACAATTGGATAATTGTATATTGTAACCTGTCAATTGGTGTATTTGGATTTTCAGAAGGCTTTCGATAAGGTCCCACACAAGAGGTTCGTAAGCAAAATTAGAACACATGGGAATTAGGGGTAATGTACTGGCATGGATTGAGAATTGGTTAATGGACAGAAGACAGAGAGTCGGAAGAAATGGGTCTTTCTCTGGATGGCAGGCAACAGCCGAGTTATTTTTCGGATCAGTGCTTAGTCCCCAGCTGTTCACAATCTGCAGTTTGGATATGAGGACCAAGTGTAATAATTCCAAATTTGTTGATGGCACAAAACTAGGTGGGAATGTAAGTTGTGAGGAGAATGCAAAGAGACTTCAAGGGGATTTAGACAGGCTAAGTGAGTGGGCAAGAACATGCAAGATGGAATATAAAGTGGAAAAATGTGAAGTTATCCACTTTGGTAGAAAAAACAGAAATGCAGGGTATTTCTTAAATGGTGAGAGATTGGGAAATGTTGAAATCCAAAGGAACTTGGGTGTCCTTGCTCGCGAGTCACTGAAAGCTAACATGCAGGTGCAGCAATCAACTGGGAAAACAAATGATATGTTGGCCTATATTGCAAAAGGATTTGAGTACAGGAGTAAAGATGTCTTGCTGCAATTCTATAAAGCCCGGTAAGACCGCACCTGGAATATTGCGTATGGTTTTGGTCTCCATACTGAAGGACGGATATACTTGCCATTGAAAGAGCACAATGAAGGTTCACCAAACTAATTCCAGGGATGGTGGGATTATCCTCTGAGGATAGATTGAGGAGGCTGGGAACAGAGGTAAAAAATGAAATTAAAGTTCCATTATCTGAATGCATGAAGCATCTGTAAGAAGACAGATGGACTAGTGGCAAGAACAGAGGTAAATGATCTGGATCTAATTGCCATTACTGAGACATGGTTACAAGGAGATCAAGGTTTGGAAATTAATATTCTAGGGTACACAATATTTCAGAGAGACAGACAGAATGGCAAAGGAGGAGGGGTAGCCCTGATAATAAAGGATGACATAATGACATTCATAAGAAGGGGTCTGGCCTCAGAAGATCATGAAGTAGAATCAGTCTGGGTGGAAGTTAGGAATAGCAGGAGTCAGAAAACACTTGTGGGAGTAGTTTACAGGCCCCCGAACAGTAGTTATATTACTGGACAGAACATTAAACTGGTTATTACTGAAGCAGGTAAAAAAGGTAATGTATTAATTGTGGGTGAATTTAATCTGCATAGAGATTGGGACAATCAAATTGGCAACAGTGGTCCAGAAGATGAATTTGTAGAATATGTTGTCGAACTAACTAGGCATAAAGCTATCTTAGATCTCGCATTGTGTAACAAAAGCAGGGTTAATAAGCAATGTCATAGTAAAAGATCCACTGGGAAATAGTGATCTTAATACCATTGAATTTCATGTTAAGTTTGAAAGTGACACATTTCAATCACAAACATGAATCTTAAATTTAGAAAAACTTGCGAAGGTTAACTGGGTAAACAGACTCGAAGGTATGGTGGTAAATGAAGAGTGGGAAACATTTAAAGAAACAATTCAAAGGTTTTAACAAAAGCACATTCCATTCAAAAACAAAGATTCATCAAGGAAGACACATCTGTGGCTCACTCAGGAAGTTAAGGAGAGTATTAGACTAAAAGAAGAGGCTTATGATGTTACAAAATTAGTTGCAGGTATGAGGATTGGGAGTGTTTTAGAAATCAGCAAAGGGCCACCAAAAAGTTGATAAAAGGGGAAAAAATAGAATATGAGAGTAAGCGAGCCAGCAATATAAAACAAATTATAAGAACTTTAAAAAGTACATAAAAATGAAGAGTAACTCCTGTCCGAGACACTGCAATCACTATCCCTGGGGATGTCCTGTACACCGGCAGGACAGACCCATCAGAGGTGGTGGCACAGTGGTGTACAGTAGGGAGGGATTTGCCCTGGTAGTTCTCAACATTGACTCCGGACCCCACAAAGTCATATGGCATCAGGTCAAACATGGGCAAGGTAACCTCCTACTGATTACCACCTACCGCCCTCCCTCAGCTCATGACTCAGTACTCAACCATGTTGGACACCACTTGGAGGAAACACTGAGGGTGGCAAGGGCACAAAATGTACTCTGGGTGTGGGACTTCAATGTCCATCACCAAGAGTGGCTCGATAGCACCACTACTGACCGAGCTGGCCGAGTCCTGAAGGACATAGCTATTTGACTCGCTCTGCAGCAGGAGTTGGGGGAACCAACACGAGGGAAAAACATACTTGACCTCGTCCTCACCAATCTGCCTGCGGCAGATGCTTCTGTCCATGACTGTATTGGTAGGAGTGACCACCACACAGTCCTTGTGGAGACGAAGTCCCGCCTTCACATTGAGGATTCCATCCATCGTGTTGTGTGGCACTCTCACCATGCTAAATGGGATAGATTTTGAACAGATCTAGCAATGCAAAATTGGGCATCCATGAGGCGCTGTGGGATATCAGCAGCAGCAGAATTGTACTCAACCACAATCTGTAACCTCATGGCCCGGCATATCCCCCACTCTACCATTACCATCAAGCCAGGAGACCGACCCTGGTTCAATGAAGATTGCAGGAGGGCATGCCAGGAGCAGCACCAGGCATACCTCAATATGAGGTGTAAACCTGGTGAAGCTACAATACAGGACTCTCTGCGTGCCAAACTGTGTAAGCAGCATGCGATAGACAGAGCTAAGCGATCCCATAACCAATGGATCAGATCTAAGCTCTGCAGTCCTGCCACATCCAGCCGTGAATGGTGGTTGACAATTAAACAACTAACTGGAGGAGGTGGCTCCACAAATATCCCCATCCTCAATGATGGGGGAGCCCAGCACATCAGTGCGAAAGATAAGGCAGAAGCATTTGCAACAATCATCAGCCAGATGTGCTGAGTTGATGATCCATCTCGGCCTCCTCCTGAAGTCCCCAGCATCACAGATGCCAGGATTCAGCCAATTCGATTCACTCCGCGTGATATCAAGAAACGAATGAAGGCACTGGATACTTCAAAAGCGATGGGCCCTGACAATATTCCAGCAATAGTACTGAAGACCTGTGCTCCAGAACTTGCCGAGCCCTTAGCCAAACAGTTCCAGTGCAGCTACAACACTGGCATCTACCCTGTAATGTGGAAAATTGCCCAGGTATGTCCTGTATACAAAAAGCAGGACAAATCCAACCCAGCCAATTACCGGCACATCAGCCGACTCCCTATCATCAGTAAAGTGATGGAAGGTGTCATCAACAGTGCCATCAAGTGGCAGTTGCTCAGCAATAACCTGCTTAGTGACGCTCTGTTTGGGTTCCGCCAGGGCCACTCAGCTCCTGACCTCATTACAGCCTTGGTTCAAACACAGACAAAAGGGCTGAACTCAAGAGGTGAGGTGAGAGTGACTGCCCTTGACATCAAGGCAGCATTTGACCGAGTATGGCATCAAGGAGCCCTAGCAAAACTGAAGTCAATGGGAATCAAGGGGAAAACCCTCCGCAGGCTGGAGTCACACCTAGCGCAAGGGAAGATGGTTGTGGTTGTTGGAGGTCAATCATCTGAGCTACAGGACATCACTGCAGGGGTGCCTCAGGATAGTGTCCTAGGCCCAACCATCTTCAGCTGCTTCATCAATGACCTTCCTTCAATCATCAGGTCATAAGTGGGGATGTTCGCGGATGATTGCACAATGTTCAGCACCATTCGTCAATCCTCAGATACTGAAGCAGTCCGTGTAGAAATTCAGCAAGACCTGGACAATATCCAGGCTTGGGCTGATAAGCGGCAAGTACATTCGCGCCACACAAGTGCCAGGCAATGACCATCTCCAACAAGAGAGAATCTAACCGTCTCCCCTTGACATTCAATGGCATTACCATCGCTGAATCCCCCACTATCAACATCTTAGGGGCTACCATTGACCAGAAATTGAACTGAAGTAGTCATATAAATACCGTGGCTACAAGAGCAGGTCAGAGGCTAGGAATCCTGAGGCGAGTAACTCACCTTTTGACTCCCCAAAGCCATCTACAAGGCACAAGTCAGGAGTGTGATGGAATACTCTCCACTTGCCTGGATGGGTGCAGCTCCAACAACACTCAAGATGCTCGACACTATCCAGGACAAAGCAGCCCGCTTGATTGGCACCCCATCAACAAACATTCACTCCCTCCACCACCGACGCACAGTGGCAGCAGTGTATACCGTCTGCAAGATGCACTGCAGCAATGCTCCTTGGACAGCACCTTCCAAACCCGCGACCTCTGCCAACTAGAAGGACAAGGGCAGCAAATACATGGGAACAGCACGAACTGCAAGTTCCCCTCCAAGTCACTCACCATCCTGACTTGGAACTATATCGCCGTTCCTTCACTGTCGCTGGGTCAAATTCCTGGAACTCCCTTCCTAACAGCACTGTGGGTATACCTACCCCAAATGGACTGCATTAGTTCAAGAAGGCAGCTCACCACCACCTTCTCAAGGGCAATTAGGGGATGGGCAATAAATGCTGGCCTGGCCAGCGACGCCCGCATCCCATGAATGAAGAAAAAAAAAAGTGGAATTAAAGCCCAAGATCAGCCTTAATCAGACTGAATGGCGGAGCAGGCTCGATGAGCTATGTGGTCTACTTCTGCTCCGATTTCTTGTCAGAGTCATCGAGTCGTACAGCATAGAAACAGGCCCTTCGGCCCTCCGCGTCCATGCCGACCATAATGCCTGTCTATACTAATCCCATCTGCCTGCATTAATTCCATATCCCTCTATGCCTTGCTAATTCAAGTACCTGTTCAGATGCCTCTTCAATGTCGCTACTGTTCCTGCCTCCACCACCTCCTCAGGCAGCTCATTCCAGATACCCATTATTCTTTGTGTGAAACATTTACCCCTTTGATCCCCTTTAAACCTTCTCCCTCTCACCTTAAATCTGTGCCCTCTAGTTTTAGTCACCCCGACCATGGGAAACAGACTCTGGCTATCTACCATATCTATGCCTCTCATAATTTTATATACCTCGATCGTGTCCCCTCTCAGCCTACTTCGCTCCAGGGAAAACAGACCCAGCCTATCCAATCTCTCTTTATAACTCAAGCCCTCCAAACCAGGCAACATCCTTGTGAATCTTTTCTGCACCCTCTCTAGCTTAATCACATCTTTCCTGTGGTGCGGAGACCAGAACTACACACAGTACTCCAAATGTGGCCAAACCAACGTTATGTACAACTGTAACATGACATCCCAACTCTTGTACTCAATGCTTCAGCCGATGAAGGCAAATATGCCATACGCCTTCTTCACCACCCTGTCTGCCTGTGTTGCCACTTTCAGGGAACTATGTACTTGCGCCCCAAGGTCTCTCTGTTCAACAACACTTCCCAGGGCCCTGCCATTCACTGTATATGTCCTGCCCTTGTTTAACTTCCCAAAATGCATCACTTCACACTTGTCTGTGTTAAATTCCATTTGCCACTCCTTTGCCCACTTTCCCAGTCGATCGATATCCTGTTGTAACCTTTGTCAACCTGCTTCACTGTCCACTCTTCCACCAATTTTGGTGTCATCTGCAAACTTACTAATCATGCCCCTTACATTCACATCCAATTCATTAATATACATGACAAATGACAGAGGGCCCAGCACCGATCCCTGCGGCACACCACTGGTCACTGGCCTCCAATCTGAAAAACAACCCTCCACTGCCACCCTCTGCCTCCTATCACCAAGCCAATTTTCTATCCAATTTGCTAGCTCACCCTGGATCCCATGTATTTGAACCTTCTGGACCAGCCTACCACGCGGGACCTTGTCAAAGGCCTTGCTAAAGTCCATGTAGACAACGTCCATCGCCCTGCCCTCATCAATCCTTTTGGTCACCTCCTTGGAAAACTCAATCAAATTCGTGAGACATGATTTCCCACGCACAAAGCCATGCTGACTATCCCTAATCAGACCATGCCTTTCCAGATGCTTATAAATCCTGTCTCTCAGAATCCCTTCCAATAACTTTCCCACCACTGATATTAAGCTCACCGGGCTGTAGTTCCCTTGCTTATCCCTGCTGCCCTTCTTAAATAAAGGCACATTAGCTATCCTCCAGTCTTCCGGTACCTCACTCGTGGCTAACGATGATACAAAAATCTCTGCCAGGGCCCCAGCAATCTCCACCCTTGCTTCCCAGAGCATGCTGGGATACACCTGGTCAGGCCCTGGGGATTTATCCACCTTAATGCACTTCAAAACCTCCAACACCTCCTCCTTTGTAATGTTGATATGCTCCAGGATATCGGTGTTCCCTCCCTTGAACTCACTAGCTTTCATGACCTTCTCCATGGTATGTCCTCTCTTTGCTTTTGTAATTTCCTTTTTTACTTCACGTCAGCACTATCTATTCTCCTCTAGGCTTTCTAAAGTATTCAGATTTTTGTCATTGTCATAAGCTTTCTTTTTCTGCCTTAACTTACTCTGTATGCTTCAAGATAACCAAGAGGCTCCTTTTTTGGCAGAACCACCCTTTATCTTTGTGGTACCTGTAGTATCTTGCTTTTGAATGTCTCCCACTGGTTTGCCACTGATTTTCCTTCAAGTCGCTGTATCCAGTCCACTTTCGCCAGGTCACCTCTCAGTTTCTTAAAATTTGCCTTCCTCCAATTTAGAACTTTTACTCCTGTTTTATTTTTGTCCTTTTCCATGATTATGCAAAAACTAACTGTATCTCCAAAATGGTCACCCATTGTTATTTCATCCACTTGCCTAGCTTCATTAGTGAAGACTAAATCTCGAACTGTGCCCTCTCTCATTGGGCTTGTTATGTGCTGGCTAAAAAAGTTCTCTTGTAGTTCAAGAATTTTGTCCCCCCTGTGCCCTTCACACTGTTTGGATCTCAGTTGATATTGGGGTAGTTGAAATCCCCAGCTGTTATTGCTCTATAGATTTTGCACTCAGAAATTTGCCTTAATATTTGTTCTCCTACCTGTGTCTGTAGTACACATCCAGTAGTGTGGCTGGCCCTTTTTAATTTCTGAGCTCCACCCATATGGCCTCATTGATGATTCATTTCGTATATCATCCCTCTTCAAAGCTGTTATTGATTCCTTAACGAATAATGCTACATGCCTCATTTTTTATCTCCCTCTCTATCCTGCCTGAAAACTCTATATCTAGGGATGTTGAGTTGCCATTCTTGCCCCTCCTTAAGACAAGTTTAGCAACGATATCATGTTGCCATGTGTCAATTTATGCTCGCAGTTCATCGGCTTTATTTACTTTACTTATTGCATTTAAATAAATACTCTTTAACACTGCCAAATTCCTGTGCTGCACACTTTTTATCCTTTGCTTCTTCTGTGTTTCAGAGTCACTCACAGATTTTCTGCCTCCGGTTCCGTGTCCTGAAATTGTCCTATCTAAGACTGAGTTCAGGTTCATTTCCCCCTGCCACTCTAGTTTAAACCATCCTCAACAGCACGAGCAAACCTTCCTGCAAGGATATTTGTCCCAGTCCTTTTCAGCTGCACATCGTCCAGCTTGTACAGGTCCCACAGTCACCAGAACTGGTCCCAATGCCCCAGAAATCTGAAGCCCTTCCTCCTGCACCATCTCTCCAGCCACACATCTATTTGGTGTATTTTTCTATTTCAATACTTGCTTGCACGTGGCCTTCGGAGTATTCCGGAGATTGCTACCATTGAGCTCCTGCTTGCTAATCTCGTTCCTAGCTGCCTCAACTCAGCCTGCAGGACCTCATCACTCCCTTTCCTATATTGTTGGTACTAATGTAGACTATGACCTCTGGCTGTGCTCCCTCGCCCTCTAGAATGTCCTGTAGCCGTTCGGTGATATCCATGACCCTTGCACCAGGGATGCAACACATCTTCCTGGAATCCCATGGTCATGAATCAGCTGCAACAGAAGACAGGGGATTAAAACCTCAGCATATCCAAGGGTCACTGATCAGGAGAGGGATCCTGGTAATTGCCCCATCATATCCCTGTGTAACTGATTCCTATTGTATCTGACCAAACCAAGAATTGATCTCTTTGGTTTTGCAAGGCACCAGTCAGTGTGTTTACTCTCTGTGCACCAGGGGAGACCATATTATAACCGCACATTTATGAATGAACATGAGCATTTTGCTTTTGTGTTTATTTATCAAACTCTTCAGATATGGACTGCTGAAATTATTACAGATAGTCGGTGCAAAGTCTTATTGCTATCCTGAAGTTCTATCACATTGTATTCCATCGCAGAAAGTAGTTTATTCTACCCATGTATCCACCATATTGATATTCCTGTTCCCATCCTGATGTAAAATGTCCCTGTTTTTCCTCTTCCTTCCAGTTAACTTAGTGACGATTGTGATCCTGTCTCGGGGAAAGTGTGGTCTCTCCAAATGTGTCACTCGTTACTTGGTGGCCATGGCAGCGGCAGATCTACTGGTCATTATCTTCGATCTGATCCTGAGGCACATTCCCATTAGTTATCATAGAATGTTTCGATTTCTGTTTGATATTCCAGTGTGTAATATCCACGCTGTCCTACTTTATGCAGCAACGGACTGTTCTATCTGGTTCACCGTCGCTTTCACCTTTGATCGATTTGTGGCCATTTGCTGCCAGAAACTGAAAACTAAATATTGCACTGAGAAATCGGCAGCTGTGATTATTGGAACAATGTCTGTGTTGTTCTGTGTGAAGAATATTTTCTGGTACTTTATGCTTTCAAGCAGCTATGCCCGTTTTCGAGGTCCCTGGCTCTGCATTATTCCCTGGAGTGCTCTGTTTTCACCAGTATGGACAGCAATTGAATTGTTACATTATATTTTTACCCCGTGTGTACCATTTATTCTGATTCTGATGCTCAATGTTTTAACTGTCAGGCACATTCTCGTGACCATCAGAATTCGCAAGAGACTTCGGGACCGGGTCAGTGGGGAGAGTCACAGTGATCCAGAAACAATGAACAGAAGAAAATCAATCACTTTACTTTTTATAATATCGGGAAATTTTATCCTTCTATGGGTTTTGTTCCTGGTGTCTACAATTGATGCACGAATTGCTCTGCTGGGCCTGACTGATTCTGATGGCATGTCACCCATTGTCGACCACCTTGCGGTTATGCTTCAACTCCTGAGTTGCTGCACAAACACTTTTATTTACGCTGTGACCCAGAGTAAGTTTAGAGAGGAACTGAAGAATGGGGTGAAATATCCCTTCACTGTACTTTCTAAGATTATAAAATAACGAGGAAAATGGAAGATTTTCACACATGAACCACATGTGAACCCAGCCTCTCTCCACTCAGTCTCTGTAATCAGGTTGTTTTAAAGACAAACTGAGATGATTAGATTGAGTTTGCATTTAATGTAAGGTACCTTTTGTAAACGTAGAACAACTGCCTTATGCAGAAAATCCTTTAAGATAATAATACATTGAGAATAAAATTAAACTAATCTGGAACATCTCCTGTGATCACTCCCTCTGTCTCTGTTTTACTGGATAAACCCATACCTTCCCACTTTATCTCTCTCAGCATCCTCCACAGTGGTCATCAAGGCACTCGGCGATCGCTCATTACGAGCATCAATCCCAATTATCCCATCCTAATCTTTCACCGAATCTCCCACCCAGTGCACCCGCTGAGGGCTAATCTTCCAATATCTTTCTCATCCAACTCACCCCTCCCACTGCTGACCCCATGGACTCAGCCAGTGGATCAGCTCTCAGCACCCCTCTACACATCTCCCATCAGAATGTCCGTTCAAGGCCCTTTCCATCCATGAAGTTATTGTGGATGATTGCATCGACATCATGGCCTCAATGGAAACTTGGCTGAGGGGTGATAACACTTTCCCCCTAAATGAAGCCTCCCCTCCTGGCTATACCTTCCACCACAATCCCCATGAAGATTGATGTGGTGGCAGTGTGGCACTTATCACCAGTTCACACCTTGGCCTGAGCCCCTACTCAAAAAGAACAAATAACAAAGAACAGCACAGCACAGGAACAGGCCATTCGGCCCTCCAAGTCTGCGCTGATCTTGATGCCTGTCTAAAACCTTCTACACTTCCGGGGACCGTATCCCTCTATTCCCATCCGATTCATGTATTTGTCAAGATGCCTCTTAAACGTCGCTATCATGCCTGTTTCCACCACCTCCCCCGGCAGCAAATTCCAGGCACTCACCACCCTCTGTGCCTCACACATCCCCTCCAAACCTTGCACCTTGCTCCTTAAACCCATGTCCCCTATAACCGACCCCTCCACCCTGGGAAAAAGCCTCTGACCATCCACTCCGTCCGTGCCACTCACAATCCTGTAAACCTCTATCTTGTCGCCCTTCCACCTCCTCTGACACTTTCTCCTTCTGCTCCACCCTTCTCACCTCTCAATCAAAATCCTCATTCTCTACCGACCTCCCAAGTGCGATGAAAATATTCTCACCGAGATATCTTCATTGCTTTGCTCCCTCAGCCTCTGCACTGAATGACATTTCTCCTCGGTGATTTCAATCTCCATCTCAACTCATCAATCTCTCCTTCCTCTGAGTATATTGCTGTCCAATCTTCCCTTAATCTTTCCATCCATGAAAACTTCCCAATTTATCTTCACGGTGACAACCTTGACCATGCCATCTCACGTGGTCTCGCTTCAATAACAGATAAAGAAAGCAATCTCTGATCACTTCCTTGTATCACTCTCCCCCCACATCCACCTCCCAAAGCCCAACCCTTCCTCATCTGTTTCCACCCCTGGAAAAAAGACCATCCAAAATTCACTTCATTTTCCACAACATTTCCACAATATTGATTTGCTTGACTGCACCCCTCACATCAATCTTTGAAGACCGAGCTCCAAATAAATCCATTGCTCTCTCTCATTCTGGTCATTTCCTCTGGTACGGCTCTCATCTCAGCCCCTATCATTCCAAGGGATGCAGAATTGAAAAGATATGACAGACAACTTGTTTAGCAACACCGCCAGGTCACAGAAAACTCTATTGGGTCTTGTTCTCATCTGCTGAAACTGTTCAATATTCCTGGATCATCCTGCAATGAGAAGATAACCCCCGCATTGTATTCTCTACTTCACACCGACTTCTTGAACTTCACTCCACTGTCTCTCCACCCTCACCTCCAACAGTAAGTGTGAGGAGCTCATGGATTTCTTTGTCACTAAGATGAGACGATCCAATCAGCTACCTCTGCCAGTTCCCTCCCTTCCCCTAGCCCACTGGGCCAAATTTTGTCTAAAGCTTCTCCCATTCCTAACTCTGATCTCACATCTTTCTCTAGTTTCTCTCCTATCTCCCCTCGTGCCCTCACTGAGCTTATCTTGTCCTTCAGAACTATTCCCACTAAGCTGCTGTTTACCCAACTTCCCCTCCTGGTCCCCATGTTAGCTGACATTGTTAACAGTTCCTTCTCTTCAGGTTCTATCTCTCTCTCTCCTCTAAATCTGCCATCATCAACCCTCTCCTCAAAGAAACAAGTCTTGTCCCCTCCATCTTGGCAAACTTCCACCCCATTTCCAAAATCTCTTTCCTCTCCATAGTCTTTGAACGTGTTGTCACCTCCCAAATCCGTGCCCGTCTTTCTCGGAACTCCATGTTTAAATCCCTCCAATTAACTTTCCTCCTCTGCCACAGTCACAAAATGGTCCTTTACAAAGTCACAATAACATTCCATGTGACAGTGACAAAGGTTATCTATCCCTCCTTGTCCTTCTCGATCTGTCTGCACACTTTTGAACACACCGGACTCCTCCAATGTGTCTCCACTGTTGTCTGACTGGTTCGGACTGAACTCACCTGTTTCCATTCTTATTTATCTAACCATTGCTGGAAATACCATGGTATTGTCAGTCAACTGGGAATTATAATTTTGAAAGGTCATGAAACGCTCTGCTAATTCTAAGGGACAAGTTGCAGTTGTGATTGGGGCCAATTGATCAGTTAATGCTTTGAAATCTCCAGAGCTAAGGGACATGGAAGTGGCCTCAGTAACCTCCTCCTCAGCAGGAATGGACGGCCCTGGATTCCTTTCTCCCCTTCTCTCGGGTCTACCCTGTCTCCTCTGTGTTGTCATTAACTTAGCAGGACAGACATAAAAAGCTCTCCTTCCCTTTCGTCATCCTCCTCTGAGGACTCCTGTCCTGTCTCAGTATATCCCATGTGATACTCTGCTTTTGTGACGGCTGCTACAGCGGCCTGCTGCTTCCGCATCTGGTTCCACAGTCACTGAATGTTGGACCTGCACTGTGCATTGGTCTGTCTCTCGGTGGGGTCACTCCTGTAGCTCTCTAAGGACTCTCCATGATTCCTCTAACTTCTGGGTTAACTGGGTGTTTTCCTGCATGAGAGTGACAACATGCCTCTCCGCCAGCTCGAACCACTGCTGAGCTGCCCCAGCCTGTACAGCATTAAGCGCCTGTTCCTCAGAGTGGCAGTAGAGGATGCTAGCTGATTTTGTAACATTTCCAGCAGTTTCTGCTGCTGCTGGATCGGTTCACTTTGAGCTCCCATCTGTTTCACCTGTGACTGTACCACTTCCTCATTGCACTGCACACAGTGTGATTCTGCGAGTGTGATTAGATTTAAAGCCCTGTCACTCTTCCAACATTTAGCCAAGACCTGCACCTGGGTAAACTCTACTATTTCTTTACATCAGAACATCGGAGCAGGAGTAGGCCATTTAGCCTATTGAGCCTGCTCCGCAATTCAACATGACCAAGGTTGATCATCCACTTCAATGCCTTTTTCCCACACTAGACCCATATCCCTTTATATCATTAGTATTTAGAAATCTATCAATCTGGATTTTAAACATACTCAATGACTGAGATTCCACAGCCCTCTGGGGTATAGAATTACAAAGATTCACAACCCTCTAAGTAAAGAAATTTCTCCTCATCTCTGTCTGAAGTGGCTTCCCCCTTATTTTGAAATTGTGTCCCCTGGTTCTAGACTCCCCACCCAGGGGAAACATCTTAGCTGCATCTACCCTGTCTATCCCTTGAAATATTTTGTAGATTTCAATGAGATCACCTCTCATTCTTCAAAACTCTATAGAATACAAGCCCAGTTTCCCCAATCTCTTTTCATAGGACAGTCCCACCATCCTGAGAACAAATCTGATGAACCTTTGTTGCACTCCTCTATGGCAATAATATCCTTCCTCAGGTAAGGGGATCAAAACTGTACACAATGCTCCAGGTGTGGTCGAACCAAGGTTCTATACAAGTGAAGTAAGATTTCACTACTCCTGTACTCAAATCCTCTTGCGATAAAGGCTAACACACCATTAGCCTTCCTCATTGCTTGCTGCACTGCACGTTAGCTTTCACTGACTTATTGACAAGGCCACCCAGGTCTCTTTGTACATCTGCACTTTCTAATCTCTTACCAATTAAGAAATACACCACATCTGTTCCTTCTACCAAAATGGATAACCTCACATTTTTCCACATTATATTCCATCTGCCACATTCTTGCCCACTCACTAAGTCTGTTCATCTTCCTCACAACACACTTTCCCACTTCGTTTTGTGTCATCTGCGAATTTGGAAATATTACATTTGCTCCCCACATCCAAATCATTGAGACATATTGTGAACAGCTGGGGCCCAAGTACTGATCTTACGGTACCCACGAGTCACAGCCTGTCAATGTGAGAATGACCCTTTATTTCTACTCTCTGATTTCTACCTGTTAACCAATCCTTAATCCATGCCAGTGTATTACCTCCTATCACATGTGCTTTAATTTTGCTAACCTGTGGGGGACTTCATCAAAAACCTTCCGAACGGAATGTGCTCATGTTTTTGTCTGCACTCTTCTAACAGGGATTGGATATTGTCTCGATTACAATTAGTGACTAACTTTGCCTCATATGTTTCCCAGAAGCCCTTCTTTACACTGGCCTTTCACCACATAGCTTGTATTTTAAAGAGACACCACTGGGTCAGTTTAATCCACCACCCTTCCTAAGAGATTATCCCCGTAAGAATTATCACGATGTTCCTACATTTGTGAAACTTGCTTCAACTCTCTCGGTTTATGTACTCGTCAAGGTCTCGGGTGTCAGCATCACTTGTAAGATCTGGGGTTTGCTTTAATTTAATTATAAGACTTGGGTCAATTACAATTACAGTCTAAGTTGGGAGAGCAGATCTAAAAGGGTCTTACAGCTCAGACTAGCGAGAAAACCACACGGGTACGAGTGTACTTTCACAAGCTTTACAGACTTTATTACATTTTCTGCAATAAGCACAAAACCGTGATACTTAGCAAAGGGCAGTGGTGAGCAGTTGTGTTCACGATGGAACACCGGTGCTCAACCTCCGGTTAACTGCGATGCTTTGTCTCTTGATTGAAGTCTATCTTCTGTCTTCGTTTGGATGATGATGCGTGCTTTTGGGGTCTTACAAGTTCTTACTTTATACACCTTTCCCAGCTTGGTTCTGTGCCATATTAGGTAAAACCCCATTTCTGTTCATCTGATTGGTCAGTCATTAACTAACTGACCTTCCATGATGGTACTTTGACCTTGTTTAGGTCATTGTCATTCAGGGGGCTCCAGATTCATGTTTCTTTGCTGTATATTCATCAACAATGATCACTGAATGAGATTGATATGCGCTTGTCCTGTTTCACAGCGATTTATTTGACTTGTTTACAGTCTTGGAAATATTCAGCAGGTCTGGCAGCATCTGTGGAGAGAGAAGCAGTGTTAACGTTTCAGGTCTGTGACCAGACATCAGGACAGTGAGTCTGTCCCTTAAAAAGAAAGAAAAAAGAAAGCAGAATTCTGTAGTACAGAGGGAACTGGGTGTCCTCAGACATGAAACACAAAATGTCAGTATGGAGGTACAGCAATTAATTAGGAAGGCAAATAGAATGTTGGCCGCTGTTACAAGGGGCTGGAGTATAAAAGTAGGGAGGTCTTACTACAACTGTACAAGGCATTGGTGAGACTGCAGCTGGAGTACTGTGTACAGTTTTGGTCACCTTATTTGAGGAGGGACATGTTTACATTGGAGACAGTTCAGAGAAGGTTCACGAGGCTGATTCCTGGGATGAAGGGGTTGTCTTAAGGGAAAGATTGAGCAGGTTGGGCCTATACTCATTGGAGTTTTGAAGAATGAGAGGTGAACTCATTGAAACATATAAGATTCTGAGGGTGTTTGACGGGTTAATGGTGAGAGGATGTTTCCCCTCATGGGGGGATCTAGAACATAGTTTCAGAATAAAGTGTCACCCATTTAAGATGGAGATGAGAAGGAATTTCTTCTCACAGAGTGTTTGTGATACTTTGGAATCTTTGAAGGCTGACTCATTGAATATATTCAAGGCTGAGGTAGATTTTTGAACTATAGGGGACCCAAGGGTTTTGGGGAAGAGACAGGAAAGTGAAGTTGAGGCCAAGACTCAGATCAGCCATGATCTTATTGAATGGAGGAGCAGGCTTCAGGGACCATGTGGCCTACACCTGCTCCTATTTCTTATGTTCTTCTGTTCACAGCAATGTGATCATGATCACATGACCTGTTTTAATGATGTATGTTGAGAGATAAATATTGTCTTGAACACCGGGGAGAACTGTTCTGCTCTTCTTCAAATATGCAACAATGAGAGGGTAAATTCACTAATCCTGCACTCACAGCTGGGAGACACACTCAGAGGGAGTACTTTTGAGAGACGATGGTTACAAAACTGGACTGCTGATTTTCCACTTTGAAGCACGAGTGTATTTAATCCTTATGTTCTCACTATAATAGGATCATGGAAGATATGTTTTAGACAATTCCCAAACCAAAACATGAGCAAACAAACAAAGGTGAGTGTTTTTTGCAGGAGAAATGAGCTTCTATGTATAGATGCCATCAGTATGTATCTACCTTCATTACCAAGAGGCTGTTAAAGTTGCACAAGTACAGACTACTAAGTGCCTGAAAGTAAAACACTTTCTGTTGCAGTGTAGGCCGGTAAACATAGGAATGTGGGAAATAGGAGCAGGAGTAGGGAATTCGGAGCCTCGAGCCTTTTCCACCATTCAACGAGATCATGGCTGATCTTCTACCTCAACACATTTCCCACACCATCCCCATATCCCTTGATATCTTTAATATCTAGAAATCGAGCGATCTCTGTCTTGAACATACTCAATGACTGAGCCTCCACCACCATTTGGGGTAGAGACTTCCAAAGATTCACCCTCTGAGTGAAGAAATTCCTCCAGATCTAAGTCCCAAATGGGCTACCTCATATTCTGAAAATGTGTCCCTTTGTTCTAGACTCCCCCACAACCAGGGAAAACATCGTTCCTGCATCTGCCCTGTCGAGCCTTGTAATAATTTTGTATGCTTCAATCACCTCTCATTCTTCTAAACTCGAGAGAATATAGATTAGATTAGATTAGATTAGAGATACAGCACTGAAACAGGCCCTTCGGCCCACTGAGTCTGTGCCGAACATCAACCACCCATTTATACTAATCCTACACTAATCCCATATTCCTACCAAACATCCCCACCTGTCCCTATATTTCTCTACCACCTACCTACACTAGTGACAATTTTTAATGGCCAATTTACCTATCAACCTGCAAGTCTTTTGGCTTGTGGGAGGAAACCGGAGAACCCGGAGAAAACCCACGCAGACACAGGGAGAACTTGCAAACTCCACACAGGCAGTACCCGGAATCGAACCCGGGTCCCTGGAGCTGTGAGGCTGCGATGCTAACCACTGCGCCACTGTGCCGCCTCCTCAATATTTCCTTATAGCACAATCCCACCATCCCAGGAATCAGTCTGGTGAACCTTTGTTGCACTCCCTCTCTGGTAAGTATCTCCTTCCGTAGGCAAGGCGACCAGATCTGGACACAATACACCAGCTACAGTCTCACCAAGGCTCCATATAATCTTTGTACCTGTATTCAAATCCTCTTTCAATAAAGGCCAACATACCATGTGCCTTCGCAATTGCTTGTAGCATCTTTATGTTAGCTTTCAGTGACTCATGAACTAGGCCACCCAGGAGCCTTTGGACATCAACACTTGCCAATCTCTCACTATTTAAAAAATACTCTTCATTTTGGTTTTTCCTACTAAAGTGGATAACTTCACATGTTTCCACATTATATTCCATCTGCCATGTTCACTTAGCCTGTCTAAATCCCCTTGAAACCTTTTTGCATCCTCCTCACAACTCACATGCCCACTTAGTTTTGTGTCATTAGCAAACTTGGAAATATTACATTTGGTCTCCTCATCCAAATCATTGATATAGATTGTGAGTAGCTGGGGCCAAGCACTGACCCTTGTGGTACCCCACTAGTCACAGCCAGCCAAGCTGAGAATGACCCATTTATTCCTACTCTCTGTTTTCTATCTGTTAACCAATTCTCAATCCTTGAAATTAAATCACCCCCAATCTCATGTGCTCCAATTTTCCTTAATACCCTCCTGTGTGGGACCTGATTGAAAACCTTCTGAAAATCCAAATACACCACCTCCACTGGTTTCCCCTTATCTATTCTGGTGGTTACATCCTCAAAAACTCCAACAGATTTCTCAGACATGATTTTCCTTTCATAAATCCATGTTGATCCTGCCCAATTATTTTCTAAGTGTCCTTTAAAATAGATTCAAGCAATTTCCCTAGTACTGACGTCAGGCTCACAGGTCTGTAGTTCCTGGTTTTCTCTTTCCCTCCTTTCCTAAATAGTGGCGTTGCATTTGCTACCTTCCAATCTCCAAGAACTGTTCCAAAATCTATAGAATTTTGGAAGATGATCACCAACACATCCACTATCTCTACAGCCACCTCTTTCAACATTGTGGGATGTAAATCATCAAGTCCAGAGGAGTTACCAACTTTCAGTCCCATTAATTTCTCCAGTACTTTTTTTTACGAATATGATTTTTTTCAGTTCCCCATTCTCACTAGTACCTTGGCTCTGTAGAACTTCTGGGAGGCTTTTTATATCTTCCTCCATGAAGACAGACACAAAGTATTTGTTTAGTTTTTTTGCCAATTCGTTATTACCCATTATAAATTTCCCTGTCTCTCCCTGTGATGGGCCGACATGTGTCTTTGTTAATCTTTTCCTTTTTACATGACTATAAGAGCTTTTACACTCCATTTTTATGTTCCTCACTAGTTTACTTGCATATTCTATTTTCCCTTTCTTGATCAGTTTCTTGGTCCTCCTTTCATGAATTCTAAAATGCTTCCAATCCTCAGGCTTACTGTTTTTTGGCAACATTGCAGGCCTCTTCCTTTGGCCTCATGCAAAATTGTGAGGCTGTGGTGCTAACCACTGTGCCACCCAGTTGGAAAACAAGCATTAATTCTTTAAGTGCTACCCATTGCCTGTCCACTGTCATACCTTTTAATGTAAAGGTTTGGACCAAAAGGGAAATAAAATCTACATTCACTACCCATCAGCTTGTCCATAGCAGCTTTCAAGGCGTTGAGCTGATTTGTTGGTACTGTGTCTGCATCACTCACTACTCCTGTAACTCCTGAAAGGACAAAGACGTTAAAAATCTTACAAGGAGACAGAATATGCTAACTTCAAAAGATTACACAACAGACAGTTTATATGAAATTAAATTTCAATTACAACAAAAGCTTTTCATTACAGCCCCTGGAATTATGCTGCGTAAATCATTTCTCACAGACAAAGAACAGTACAGCACAGGAACAGGCCATTCACCCCTCCAAGCCTGCGCCGATCTTGATGCCTGTCTAAACTAAAACCTTCTGTACTTCCAGGGTCCGTATCCCTCTATTCCCATCCTATTCATGTATCTGTCGAGATGCCTCTTAAACGTCGCTATCGTACCTGCTTCCACCACCTCCACCGATAGCAAGTTCCAGGCACTCACCACCCTCTGCGTAAAAAACGTGCCTCGCACCTCCCCTCTAAACTTTGCCCCTCGCACCTTAAACCTATTTCCCCTCGGAACTGACTCTTCCATCCTGGGAAAAAGCTTCTGACTATCCACTCTATCCATGCTACTCAAAACTTTGTAAACCTCTATCATGTTGTCCCTCCACCTCCGTTGTTCCAGTGAAAACAATTCGAGTTTATCCAACTTCTCCTCATAGCTAATACCCTCCAGACCAGGCAACATCTTGGTAAACCTCTTCTGTACTCTCTCCAAAGCCTCCACATCCTTCTGGTAGTGTCCAGGGTCCCAATGGTAGATAACCACAGAATACCAGGATCCTTTAGGTTAATAAATGTGTTGGAGTCGGGGAAGGATGCAGAGCAGGACAGTTGGGTATGTTAAGTGCTGATGGAGAAATTTGGAAGCCCAACATGGGATTGAGTCTGCCATAGAGTCTTACAGCACAGAAGGAGCTCATTCCGCCCATCATGTCTGTGCTGGCTCTTTTAAAGAACTATCCAATAAGTCCCACTCTGTTGCTTCTTCCCCTCAGTCTGCACATTTCATTTTTTCAAGTATTTATCCAGTTCCCTTTTGAAACTTGTTGTCTAATCTGTGTGGCACAAATTTAAATATTAAATCAACCTCAAAAGGAACCTGTGAAATGGGTCAATAAAATTACATTTGTATAAAATTATCCTTATTTGGTTGCCCAGCACAGTGGGAGTCGAAGTTGCTTCACACACTGAAGCAAGAGCTTTTTGCTCATGTCTGCCTGTCATAATTTTTTCTCAAGGAATTGGATGATTCTCTGTAGTTTAATTTATGGGATAGCTGTCTGTTTTTCTCCACCAGAGTTTGGCATTCCTACCTTTTTTGTCTGGAACTGGGATGAATACAGACCAGGCTGCCCAACTTCCCTTGCTGAAGAGAACCAATTGAGGCCAAATTACACTGGAATCAAGGCACTGAGTCTCGGTATCTTCAACTTCAGCACTAAGCTGGGGGCTGGTTTACTTCCATAAAAATGTTCATGAAACAACATTAGATGGGTTTTCAAATTATTTTAATTTGAATTAATAGATAATTCAAACTTGCTCAACTCAAATGAAGTGTTGATTCTATTGAGAAGCTTCTATTAAAACTCAGCACTGTCTGCAATTGGAAGGTTTTTGGATTTTATTTAGGGAGTTAGAAAGTAAACAGACTAAAGTTAAACACGAGACAGTGCAAGACAATATTATATCAATAGCATTATCATTGCTAATATCAAAAAATATATAGTTTTAAAGAAGATTATAGCTGAATAATTTGGAAAAGCATGAAGTGGCTATTCAGTTTGTGAAGTCTCGGCTGTCGGCACGTACAGTTAGTTTCACATTCATTTTTGTTTTAGCACAGTGCTGCTATCAGAGCCTTCAGAATAAAGGTCACTGAAATCATTGGACAGACATTTCAAAAAAGTTGGTGAGTGTCAACCAGCTCATCATTGAAATTCAGAATAAATGTTGTGCTTGCTGCAGCCATTTATCTGGTTGTGGGAATGTATAGTGGCATCGTGTTCATATCATTAAGCTAGTAACCTGGTGCTCCAGGGTGATATCCTGGGGAAATGGATTCAAAACCCACTCTTGCAACTAATTGAATTTAATTAATTTTAAAAAATCGAATTAAATGTTAGTTTAAGTCATGAAGCCAATATTGATTTTTGTAAAATCCCATCTGATTGACTAATATCCTTTGGAGAAGGAAATCTGCTGTCATTACCTGGTCTGGCCTATATGTGATTCCAGACCCACAGCAACAGGATTGATTCTTCACTGCACTCGGCAATAGCTTAGTAAGCTACTCAGTTGTCAATGACACCTTCCATCACTTTGCTAATGATCAAGAGTGGACTAGTAGGGCCATAATTGGCCGGGTTGGATTTGTCTTTCTTTTTGTGTACAGGATATGCCTGGTAAATTTTCCATGCTGTCGGGCAGATGTCAGTGTTGAAGCTATAATGGAACAGCTTGGCTAAGAGCATGGCTAGTTCTGGAGCACAAGTCTTCTTAACTACAGAAGGAATTTTGTCAGTGCCCATAGCCTTTGCAGTACCCAGTGCCTTCAGCCATTTTCTGATATCACGTGGATTGAATCGAATTAGCTGAAGACTGGCATCTGTGATGCTGGGGACCTCAGGAGGAGGCTGAGATGGATCATCCACTCGGAACTTCTGGCTGAAGATGGATGCAAATGCTTCAGCCTTGCCTTTTGCACTGATTTGCTGGGCTCCTCCATCATTGATGATGAGGATATTTCTGGAGCCTCCTCCAGCTGTTAGTTGTTTAATTGTCCACCACCATTGACGACTGGATGTAACAAGACTGCAGAGCTTAGATCTGATCTGTTGGTTGTGGGATTGCTTAGCTCTGATAATAGTATGCTGCTTCCACTGTTTGGCATACAAGTAGTCCTGTGTTGTAACTTCACCAGGCTGACGCCTCATTTTTAAGTATGCCTGGTGTTGCTCCTGGCATGCTCTCCTACACACTTTATTGAACCAGGCTTGGTCCCTTTGCCGGATGGTAATGGTGGAGTGAGAGATCTGCCGGGCCATGAGGTTACGGCTTGTGGTTGAATACAATTCTGCTGCTGCCATTTTTAATTGGTTGATTTTGCAAGTTGACCAGAGCTGGTGGTGAGTAATTTCTTGCCATTCGTCAATCAGCTGAGAGGAATTAAGAATCAAGTCAGACAGGCAGGACTAAAACCATTTGTCGGACAGAAAGCATCGGAGTGGCAGTTTCTGTTCCCTGAAAGCCAAAATGTTCTGCTGAAAGATCTCACTGTCCAGCACAAGAACCAACAAACACTGACCTGAAACACAACTGTGCTGGGATTCAAACCCACAACCTCTGAATGGGTTTGTTCAGCCATAAATGAGAAACACCAATGCTCACTCCATTAGGACACAGAACCAATGAGCAACAGGACACCAAAGGATTTCAGAGAAAAGCAAAATACTGTGGATTATGGAAATCTGAAATAAAAACAGAAAGTGCTGAAAATACTCAGCAGGTCAGGCAGCCTCTGTGGAGAGAGAAACAGAGTTAAAGTTTCAGGTCAGTGACCTTTCATCACAACTGGCAATGGGTAGAAACGTAATAGATTTTAAGTGGAGGTGGGGAATAACAAAAAGGGAAGGTGTGTGACAGGACAGAGGGCCAGAGAGATTAACTGACAAGGAGGTCATGGGGCAAAGGCAAAGAGAGTGTGCTAATGCTGTGGTGAAAGACAAAGCATTAGTGCAGAGAGAGTGTTAATGACCGAATAATGAACCCCCTCTAGCCAAAAGCACAAACATGAAAAAAAAACTGGAGGAACATCGGAACAGGGAAGC
This sequence comes from Heterodontus francisci, assembly GCF_036365525.1. NCBI lineage: Eukaryota > Metazoa > Chordata > Chondrichthyes > Heterodontiformes > Heterodontidae > Heterodontus > Heterodontus francisci. The sequence continues at coordinate 23,419,804 of NC_090410.1, read as the reverse complement.
AGGAGTAGGCCATTCAGCCCATCAAGCCTCCCCGCCATTCAATATGATCATGGCTGATCATCCACTTCAGTACCTTTTTCCCACACTATCCCCATATCCACTTTTGTCATTGGTATTTAGAAAGCTGTCAATCTCTGATTTAAACATACTCAATGACTGAGCTTCCACAGCCCTCTGGGGTAGAGAATTCCAAATATTCACAACCTTCCGAGTAAAGAAATTTCTCCTTGTCTCTGTCCTAAGTGACTTCTCCCTTATTTTGAAATTATGTCCCCTGGTTCTAGACTCCCAAAGCAGGGGAAACATCTTAGCTGTATCTACCCTGTCTATCCCTTGAAGTACTTTGTAGGTCTCAATGGGATCACCTATAATTCTTCCAAACTCTATAGAATGCAGGCCCAGTTTCATCAATCTCTCTTCATAGGACAGTCCCACCATCCCAGGAACAAGTCTGGTGAACCTTTGTTGCACTCCCTCTTTGGCAATAATATCCTTGCTCAGGTCAGGGGACGAAAACTGCAAACAGTACTCCAAGTGCAGTCTAACCAAGCTTCCAAACAATTATAGCAAGACTTCATTACTCCTGTACTCAAATCCTCTTGAGAAAAATGCTAACATACCATTAGCCTTCCTAATTGCCTGCTGCACCTGCATGTTAGTTTTCAGTGACTATTGACAAGGACACCCAGGACCCTTTGTACATCTACTCTTTCAAATCTCTTACCATTTAAGAAATACTCTGCACATCAATTCCTCCTGCCAAAATGGATAACCTCACATTTTTCCACATTATATTCCATCTGCCACGTTCTTGCCCTCTCACTAAGTCTGTCCAAATCCCATTGAAGCCTCTATGCATCTTCCTCACAGCACACATTCCCACCTAGTTTTGTGTCATCTGCGAGCTTGGAAATCTACATTTAGTCCCCACATCCAAATCATTAATATATATTGTGAATAGCTGGGGCCCAAGCACTGATCCCTGCGGTACCCCACTAGACACAGCCTGCCAATACGAGAATGACCCGTTTATTCCTACTTTCTGCTTTCTGCCCATTAACCAATAACTAATCCATGCCAGTTTATTACCTCCTATCCCATGTGCTTTAATTTTGCTAACCAATCTCCTGTGTGGAACTTTATCAAAAGCTTTCTGAAAATTCAAGTATATCATGTCCACCAAATCCCCTTTATCAATTCTGTTGGTAACATCATCAAAAAACTCCAACAGGTTCATCAAACATGATTTCCCATTCATAAATCCATGTTGACTAGGCCCAATCAGATCATTATTATCCAAGTGTCCATTTATCACATCCTTTAGAATAGATTCTAGCATTTTCCTAATGACTGATGTAAGGCTAACAGGTCTGTAATTCCCTGTTTTCTCTCTCCCTCCCTTCTTAAATAGTGGGGTGACATTTGCGACCTTCCAATCTGCAGGAACAGTTCCAGAATCTATAGAATTTTGGAAGATGATCACCAGTGCATTCTTTCTCTCCATGGCTACCTCTTTTAACACTCTTGGATGTAGAATGTCAGGTCCTGGGTGTAAACCGTGGCGCGGAGTCAACTCCCCCTTGTCCCCTTTATTCCCTATACCCACTTGATCCTGGCCGTCACGTGGGACTGAAGTCCTCTTAATTCAGGCTGGGTCTTTGGGGATATCGGGTTACAAGAGAGCCACCCTCCAGCTTAATCCACAGCTACAGTTAATGGCTGAGTACAAAGAGGAGGAAACTCAGTCCTTTCTTTAACTATCGACTGACTTTATTCTCTTTGTTGTACAATGTAAGAATAAGGCTTATACACTTAGTTAGACAAAAGCATGCAACTCCAACTGAGTTTTACAGTTAATAACAAAATAAGCACACCCACTAGGTTCCTCTGACCTTTCCCTGACTCAGTCACAGAAAACTTAAGGATAACACCCGAAAAAGGGAGAGTTAACACTGGCCAGGCATTCCGTATTCTCTTCTATGCCGTCGCCGCGTTGCTCACGCAGGGTCTTCCACTTCCACGATGGTTGATCTCCGGAGTTTTCGCTGGCTCTATGTCCAAAAAGCTCTCTTCTTATCATATTGCTTATCTCTCCAAATCTGAGCTGTGTCTTTCCGGTTGGCTTAAGACTGCTCACCTTGTTCACATCTTCTCGTAATTGGCCCAGGCCCAAAGATCCCGGTCTCACACTGTGTCCAAATAAGGCCCTTTTCCTTTGATTGATCCTTTGCCTTGTCTCATAAAGTAATTAGTTCAAACTGCTTTTTACCAGCACAGGCCAGTGTCTGAGCTCCAGGTTACGACAGGTCAAACAATCCCAGCAGTTTGTAACTGATTCTGTATTTCTTGCAGCCCCTCACCAACATAGGGACTTATCAACCTTCAGCCCCATTAATTTCTCCAATACTAATATTAATTTTCTTCAATTCCTCATTCCCACTAACCCCTTGGATCTCTAATTCTGGGAAATTTTTTCATAATTTCCACAGTGAAGACAGACACAAAGTAATCATTTAGTTTCTCTGCCATTTCTCTGTTCCCATTATAAATTCTCCTGACCCTGCCTGTAATGGACCCATATTTGTCTTCACCAAATATTTCATTTTTATGTACCTGTAGAAGCTTTTACAGGTCGTTTTTACATTCTTTGCAAGCTTGCATTCATATTCTATTCTCTCTTTCTTTATCAGTTTCTTGGTTCTCCTTTGCTGTATTCTAAGATCCTCCCAATCCTCAGGTTTACTACTATTTCTGGCAAATTTATAGGCCTTTTCTTTTAATCTTGTACAATCCTTAACTTCCTTTGTTAATCACGGTTGACTGCCGTTACTTTTGTGGTTTTTTGCACCTTGAAGGAATGTATAGTTGATGTAAAATATGCAATATTTCTTTAAAGACTATCCATTGTCTATGCACTGTCATACCTTTTAATGTATTTTCCCAATCCACCTCAGCCAATTTGCCCCTCATACCTTCAGAATTTCGCTTGTTCAAATCTAACACCTTGGCTTCAGATTGAATTACCTCACTTTCAAACATAATGTAAAATTCTATCGTACAATGGTCACTCATCCCTAAAGGTTCTTTTACAACAAGATTATTAATTCATTACTTAGCCATTTCTCATTACATCATACGAGATTTAAAATTGCCTGCTCTCTAATCAGTTCGTCAACATACTGCTGGAGAAAACCATCCCTAACACACTCCAGAAACTTGCCCTCCACAGCATTACTGCTCATTTGGTTTACCCAGTCTATATGCAGATTCAATTCACCCATGATTACTGTATTACCCATGCCACATGCTTCTCTAATTTCCTGATTAATACCATGCCCCATATTACCACTACTGTTTGATGGCCTATAAACAACTCCTGCCAATGTTTGCTGTTTGCTGTTTGCTGTTACTTAGCTCCACCCAAACAGTTTCCACATTTTGTTGATCCGATCTGAGATCCTCCCTTATTAATGTACTGACCCCATCCATTATTATCAGCGCAATACCACCTTCTTTTCCTTGTTGCCTGTCCTTCCGAAATGTCGAATATCCTTGAATATTCATTTCCCAGTCTTGGTCACCCTGTAACCAAGTTTCCTCTATGGCAATTAGATCATTCCCATTTACCTCTATGTGGGCCTGTAAATCATCTACCTTGTTGTGAATGCTGCGTACATTCAGGTGGAGTGCCTTTAACCTTGTCTTCTTGACATTCTGCATTCTAAGCCTGGTTGATTCTCGCCTTTGTTTCACCTGCCTTCTAATGTCACTTGCTACTTTTCTAACTCCTGTTACCAGCTTTAATTCCTTCCAATTTGAGCTACCCCTCAGGTTTCCATCCCTCTAACATGCTGGTTTAAACTGTCCCCAACAGCACCAGCAAATCTCCCTGCGAGGATATTAGTTCCCGTCCTGTTAAGGTGTAACCCGTCCATCTTGTAAAGGTCCCACCCTCCTCAGAACCAGTCCCAATGCCTCAAAAATCTGATACCCTCCCTCCTACACTAATTCTCTAGCCACGTGTTCAATCGGTCAATTCTCCTAATCCTATGTTCACGTGCACGTGGCACTGGGAGTAATCCTGAGATTACTGCTTTGGAGGTCCTGATTTTTAATTTCCTTCCTAACTCCCTAAAGTCTGCTTTCAGGACCTCATCTCACTTCCCACCCATGTCATTGGTGCCAATGTGAACCACAGTGTGACCTCTAGCTGTTCACCTTTGTCCAGAAGGATGTCCTGCAGCCACTCCATGACATCCTTCACCCTGGCATCAGGGAGGTAACACACCATCCTGGAGTCACGTTTACTGCTGCAGAAATGTCTGTCTGATCCCCTGACTATCGAATTCCCTATCACTATTGCTCTTCCAATCTTCTTCCTCCCCTCCTGTGCAGCTGAGCCACCCGTGGTGCCATGGACTTTGCTCTGGCTGCACTCCTCTGTGGAACCATCGCTCTCATTAGTATCCAAAATGGAAAACTGATTAGTAAGCCAGACTCCTGCACTGCCTACCTGGTTCTCTTAGACTGCCTGGCAGTCACCCATTCCCTCTCTGCCTGCATGCTCCTAACCTGCATTGTGACCATCTCCCTAAATGTGCTATCCACGTAGTCCTCTGCCTCGCAGATGCACAACAGTGACTCCAGCCACTATTCAAGTTCCGAAACCCAGAGTTCAAGCTGTTGCAGCCGGTGACACTTTCTACAGATGTGTTCGTCCAGGACACGTGCTGTGTCCATGACATCCACATACTGCAGGCTGTACATTCCACTTGTCCAAGCTGACCTGCCATAACATAACCTTTAAAAAGTTTTATTACAATGAGAAGTAAAATACCAGTTACTTACCAATCAACTTTTATTCCTGCACTGAAGACAGAGGCAGTTACTGGAGGCTAAAGAAAGCTGGAGGAAAGAAAGGAACCCCTCGCTCATGCACCAAACACCCACTTTGCACTTTGTGTACTCAAATTTATTTTCTTCTTGATTAATATTTCCTTCCTTACCGAACTCCCTCAATTACCAAACTTCCTTAATTCTCTGTGCCCTCCAGCAACAGTCAATGCAGACAAGCAGCAGTGAGAGTCCCCTGAATTTATACTCTGAAAACAATGTTGTGTCAGCTCTGCTAGAGCTCTGCTACAGCTCAGAAACCAGTTTAAGCCAGCTACCTAATGAACTAGCGACAGCGATTCTCAGAGTATCAGTATACCCCTGTTTAAAACTGAAAGAAACCTAACTTACCTCTTAGCTGAAACAGGAATTTCAATTAATTGCTAGATGTAAACAGAAAAACAACTTGTCTTGAGAGATTAACCCTTAAAGTAGACAAGCACATGATAAAAAAAAATTGAAACAAAATAAACTAAGAATAAAAAAATGGTCAGTCATACTCTAGAAATTATTGAACTTAATGTTCATTCCGGTAAGCTGTAGCATGTCAAACGGGAAAATGTGGTGCTGTTACTCGAGCTTGCTGGAACACTACAGCAGGCCCAGACAGAAATGTGGGCAAGAGAGTAGTGGGGAGTGTTGAAATGGCAAGCGATCAGAAGCTGGAGGCCATGTTTAATGACTGAGCGGAGGTGTTCCGCAAAGCTGTCACCCAATCTGCATTTGGTCGCCGCAAGGTAGAGGAGACTGCATTGTGAGCAGCGAATACAGTACACGAAATTGAAAGAAGTACAAGTCAATCGCTGCTTCACCTGAAAGGAGTGTTTGGAGCCTTGGATAGTGAGGCGAGAGGAGGTAAAAGGGCAGGTATTACACCTCCTGCGATTGCATGGGCAGGTGCCGTGGGAAGGGGACAAGGTGTTGGTAGTAATGGAGGAGTGGACCAGGGTATTGTGGAAGGAACAATTCCTTCGGAATACTGACGGGAGGGGCGGGGAAAATGTGTTTGGCAGTGGCATCATACTGGAGGTGGCGGAAATGACGGAGGATGATCCTTTGCATGTGGAGGCTGGTGGAGTGGAAAGTGAGGACAAGGGGAACCCTGTCATGGTTCTGGGAGGGAGGGGAAGGTGTGAGGGCAGAAGTGTGGGAAATGGCTTGGACACGGTTGAAGGCCCTGTCAACCACAGTGAGGGGGAGTCCTCGGTTGAGGAAAAAGAAGCCATTTGTGGAAGGTTGCATCATCAGAACAGATGCCTCGGAGACGGAGAAATTGGGAGAATGGAATGGAGTCCTTCAAGGAAGCAGGATGTGAGGAAGTATATTCGAGGTAGCTGTGGGAGTCGATGGGCTTATAATGAATATTAGTGGACAGTCTATCCTCAAAGATGGAGCCAGAGAAGTCGAGGAAGGGAAAGGAAGTGTCAGAGATGGACCATGTTGTCATCCAGGCCCCCACCTGCCAACAATGGGGCACAAATATTTTACCACATGGACATTAAATTTCAAATTTGTTGCTGGGAAGAAAAGAAGGCCTATTACAAGAGGTTGCCAAGTCCCTGACTGGAAAGACATTTTCATAGTAACAGGGAGTGCTTGGAAAGGAAAAAAGGGGCCACTCCCTGCTTCACTCTAATCCACAATGAACTTTTGTTCACCAGACATTGAAGGTGGAGAGGCTTGCATTCAAGGTTAACTGCTAAGATGGCCGAATACACAAACAGACGTGAACAGACCTGTTTAGTCACATGGCCAACTGGCTGCTGGAGGTTTTTGAATTTGAACTTGCTCCAAAAAATTTGAACTCAGAAAGCTGTTTGCTCCTGGACTGTCTGCTCCCATTTCAGGTTCTAATGAGAGGGAGGAACCAAAGGAAACAAGCATTAGTAAAAAAAGTGCTAGGGAAATTAATGTGGTTAAAGGCTGAAAAATCCCCAGGGCCTGATAATCTACATCCCAGAGTACGAAAGGAAGTGGCCCTGGAAATAGTGGCTACATTGGAGGTCATCTTCCAAAATTCTATAGACTCTCAAGCAGTTCCTACAGATTGGAGGCTGGCAAATGTAACCCCACTATTTAAAAAAAGAGGGAGAGAAAAACAGGGAATTACAGACCAGTTAGCCTTATATCAGTAGTGTGGAAAATGCTCGAGTCAATTGTAAAGGATGTGATAGCAGAACACCTCGAGAGCATAAATGGGATTGGGCAAATTCAGCATTGATTTACGAAAGGAAAATTATGCTTCACAAATCTACTGGAATTTTTTGAGGATGTAACTAGTAGCAAAGATTAGGGAGAACCAGTGAATGTGGTGCATTTGGATCTTCCGAAGGCTTTTGATAAGGTCCCACATAGAGTCACATCGCACTGAAACAGGCCCTATGGCCCACCGAGTCTATACTGACCAACAATCATCCAGTTATACTAATCCAACATTAACCCCATATTCCCTACTGCTTCCCCACCTTCCCTCAATTTTTCCTACCACCTACCTACACAAGGGGCAATTTACAATGGCCAATTTATCTATCAACCTGCAAGTCTTTGGCTGTGGGAGAAAACCAGAGCACCTGACAGAAACCCATGCAGTCACAGGGAAAACTTGCAATGTCTGCAGAGGCAGTACCCAGAACTGAACAGCTCGCTGGAGCTGTGAGGCTGCAGTGTCAACCGCTGCGCCACAATATAAGAGGCCAGTATGTAAAATTAAAGCATATGGGATTGAGGGTAATTACTGGCATGGATTGAGAAATGGTTGACAAACAGGAAACAGAGAGTAGGAATAAATGGGTGTTTTTCCAGACGGCAGGCAGTGACTAGTGGGGTACCGCAGGTATCAGTGCTTGGGACGCAGCTTATCACAATATATATTAATGACTTGGGTGAGGGAACTAAATGTAACACTTCCAAGTTTGCAGGCAACACAAAGCTGGAGGAGGTGGGAGAGGTGGGGAATATGAGCTGTGAGAAGGATGCAAAGAGGCTCCAGTGTGATTTGGACAAGTTGGGTGAGTGGGCAAATGCATGGCAGATGCAGTATATAGTGGATAAATGTGACATTATCCACTTAGTTTGTAAAAATAGGAAGGAAGATTATTATCTGAATGGTGATAGATTTGGAACGGGGTAGGTACAATGAGACCTGGGTGTCCTTGTACACCAGTCACTGAAAGCAAACATTCAGGTGCAGCAAGCAGTTAGGAAGGTGAATGGTATGTTGACCTTCATTGCAAGAGGATTTGAGTACAGGATCAAGGATGTCTTACTGTAGTTATACGGGGCCTTGGTGAGACCACATCTGGAGTATTGTGTGCAGTTTTGGTCTCCTGATCTGAGGGAGGATGTTCTTGCCATGGAGGGAGTGCAAAGAAGATTTACTCGGCTGATTCCTGGGATGGCAGGATTGACATGTGAGGAGAGATTGGATCAACTGGGCCTATATTCACTCGAGTTCAGGAGAATGAGAGGGGATCTCATAGAAACCGATAAAATTCTAACAGGACTAGACAGGCTAGATGCAGGGGGGATGTTCCCAATGGCTGGGGAGTCCAGAACCAGGGGTCACAGTCACAGGATATGGGGTATGCCATTTAGAACCGAGATGAGGTGAAATTTCTTCAGTCAGAGGGTGGTGAACATGTGGAACTCTCTATCGCAGAAGGCAGTGGAAGCCAAGTCATGAAATATATTAAACAAGGAGATAGATATATTTTTTAATGCCCAAGGGATCAAGAGATATGGGGAGAAAGCGGAAACATGGTACTGAAATAGACCATCAGCCAAGATCTTTTTTGAATGGCGGAGCAGCTCTGAAGGGCCGAATGGCCTACTCCTGCTCCTATTTTCTATGTTTCTATCGTTCTCACGGAACTGAAGACCCATTGAAGACACATGAACCCCAAGAGAGAAAAGTCTCCGATAGTGAACAAGGTTTAAGAAGAATACTGGGCCCCAATGAAAAGCAAGATCTACCGACAAAAGGACTACAGTGAGCTCGAAGCACAGTAACAAGAAACTCTTCTGATATTGCCTCAAACTTCTCTACTTTTTTTTTCTTCTGCTCTTTTCAGTCTCCATTTGCCTATGCATTCTAGCGTGCGGCATGGCGTGTGTCCATAGTTATTAACCCGATTAGAGTTTAAGTTAAAGTTTTGGTAAATTCCACTTCTACATCTTTAAACCTAAGAAGGCCTGTTTGTGCTCATTTCTTTGCCTTATAATTGGAGAGTGGTGAACAAGGATTCACCAAGTGGAATTTCAAAACACAGTGTGTTTAACATTAAATCCTGCTACGATAAGAACAGGTAAAGACTGAAAAGACCCCGATACCTTTCTCACCTGGTCATAACAACATAAATGTGAGGGAAGGGTGGAAATTGGAAGCAAAGTTGATAAAGTTTTCCAGTTTGGGGTGGGAGCAGGAAATGGCACCGATACAGTTATTAATGTACTGGAAAAGGAGTTGGGGGAGGGACCTGAGTAGGACGGGAACAAGGAATGTTCAACATACCCCACAAAAAGATAGGCATAAATTGGACCCATGCAGTTACCCACAGCAACACCTTTTATTTGAAGGAGGTGCACAAAGTTAACATGCAGGTGCAGCAGGCTATTAGGAAGGTAAATGGCATGTTGGCTTTTATTGCAAAGGGATTGGAGTACAGGATAACGAAATCTTACTAAAATTCTACAGGGCTTTGGTGAGACCGCACCTGGAATACTACTTGCAGTTTTGGTCTCCGCCTTTAGGAAAGGGTATACTTGCACTGGAGGCAGTGCAGTGAAGATTTACTAAATTGGTCCCTGGGATGAGGGGGTTGTCCAATGATGAGAGGCTGAGTAAATTGGGCCTAAATTCTCTGGAGTTTAGAAACATGAGAGGCGATCAAATTGATACATGCAAGATTCTGAAAGGGCTTGATAGGGTAGAAGCTGAGAGATTGTTCCCACTGGTCGGAGAATCCAGAACACGGGAACACAGTCTCAGAATAAGGAGCCAATCATTCAGGATTGAGATGAGGAGAAATTACTACATTCAAAGGGTTGTGAATCCTTGGAATTCTCTACCCCAGAGGATTGTGGATCCTCCATCATTGAATACATTTATGGCTGGGATAGATAGAGTTTTGGTCTCACAGGCAATCAAGAAATATGGGGAGCGGGCAGGAAAGTGGAATTGAAGCCCAAGATCAGCCGTGATCATATTGAATGGCGGAGCAGGCTCGATGGGCCATATGGTCTACTTCTGCGGCTATTTCATGTGTTTTTGTGTTCTTGTGTGGAGTTAAAGGAGAAGTTAATATTAATATTATGAAGTTATTCTTAAGGATTCCTGAGCATGTGGACAATCGTTTTGAAAGTAGTGTGAGAACTGGCATGGCCCAGTGATTGAAGGAGCAGGTTAAGGCTCTCAGCTCTGCTGAGGTGTGGTTTTGAGGGCCAGAAAGGCCAGAATTGGTTTGTCTTTGATCCACTTCAACAAAAATCCTTCATTTCTCAGTAGTGTCATTTGTGATATTGCTTTGGTTTGTGCACAACTCCCACAGCTGATGTGTAGCACCGTGATCACACAGTGGTCAGTACACTGAGTTGTGGCTGCATCAACGTCTGGTCTCTGCTGCACATGTTAACAGAACACAGTGAAAAATCAATCTATTCCAACTGGAAACAAATTGTTGCTCATGGAAAACAATTTGCTCCTTCAAATCCTCACACTCTCACATGCCTGTGCTTGATGTTCCATAATTCAAACCCTTCTCTTCTCCCAGCTTCTCCTCCTTTCACAGTCAATATCCCTCCTTTACTTTCCTCCTTCCATTCCATTGTTATTTTCCTGCAGCATTGCCTCATCGAACATCCATTTTCAATATTACGCCGTTAGGTTTGCTCTGCTCCCACTGCTGTTCCTGCGGACACAGGTCCCATTCACACCAATGTTCATTTGTGTCCGGAATCCAGATGCATTTCTATCCATGGGACCACTTGGTGAACAAGCTGTGAAAGCAGAGCCGGCCTTTAGAGGGACAGCGGCCCGGCAGCTCATGATACTTTCTTGGGGAATATTGTGATACGGGGGAGACTAAGTGAAAACTGGCTTCTGTTTACCTGGTAGTTGGCACGTTTCTCTAAACAGTTGAGGTGGATGAGTGATGGGCAGTGCTACATAGCTGCCAATGAGGGCTCAAATGTGCCATTTTGTCAAGCTAGGTCAGTGCAGCAGGATCCAAAACATCCTGTCTTCATCTTAATCGATCTGTTGAAAGGTGTGATTGAAAGAAATGGAGAATAAATGAACAGAATGCTGGTGACAGAAAAGGAGCAATTCCAGGAGATTGGCCATGAGTCAAAGGTCTTTAAAATGTCCATGTGCTGTGATCAGAAACGGCAGAATTTAAAACACATGTGAAGGAAAGTAAAGAGTGATCTTGGATATGAGAAGATCACAAGAAAGTTGTGCCTGAAGCTTTGTCCTTGAGGCAGGCTGTGTGTTGTCAGGAAACTGTTATAGTGAAAGCACAAACAACAACAACTTATATTTATATAGCATCTTTAACATAATAAAATATCCCATGTAGCTGAACAGGAGAATTATAAAGCAAAATTTGACACCGAACCACAGAAGGAGATTTTCGGGCAGAAGAATAAAATCTCAAAAAAGAGATAGGTTTTGAGGAGTGTCTTAAAGGATGAAAGTGAGGTCGAGAGGCAGAGAGGTTTCGGGAGGGAATTCCACAGCTTAGAGCCCAGGCAGTTGAAGGCATGGCCGCCGATGGTGGAGCGATTAAAATCGAGGATGCTCAAGAGGCCAGAATTAGAGGAGTGTGGATATCTCGGAGGTTTTTGGGATTGGATGAGATTACAGAGATAGGGAGGGTCGAGGCCATGGAGGGATTTGAAAACAAGGAGGAAAATGTTAAATTCCAGACGCTGCTTGATCGAGAGCCAATGTATGTCAGCAAGACCAATTTCTGCTGATCCAGTACTGGATGTCGGACAAGGAGTCTGACAATTTAACAAGGGTGGAAGAGTCAAGAGAGGTGATGGTGAGGGAGAGCTGGGTGTTATTAGCGTACACGTGGAAACTAACACTGTGCTTTTGGATGATGGAATGGAACATGAACACCTGAGGAACAGCGGTGCTGACTGAGCAATGTTAAAGGTCTGAGAACATGAAAGGGAATGTTACAGGAGGCTTAGCTGGAGAGAAATGAAATGGAAGTTTGTCAGTATTAATGGTGGAAGGAATAAGCTGAGAGAAGGGGTGGGTTTGAATGTTGGAGCCTGAAGCACAGGCTTGTGAAAGTGCGAGGATGTAAAAGGAGTCAATAGGTTTTCTCCATCCAGAAGAAATACATCTTCACGTTGTAAAGATTGACTATTTGTTGCATTCTATTATGGTCGTTAGCTGGAGGAAGAAACCTCTGTTATCTCACAGGGGCCAAGAGGCGGCCGGAGACTTTCTGGCCGGGCGTTGTCCTGCACGTCCGGTACCGGCGGGTCATCCTCATCGGTACCAGAATCCTCCTCCTCCTCTACTTCTGTAATCTTTACCTCACCAACACCCATCACACACACAACACCCCTGTACACCTGGAACTTCTCTCTCAGTCTCTCTATCTCACTCTGACACTCAGTGTGATCTGCTTTCATGCCTTTCTCTTTATGCTGTTGATGTATAACACGGTGCAGCCTTCATGTCCTCAGCCTCTTGTTCTGCTCTGTCTGCCCTATGGCACTGCTCTGCTTCCCATGCAGCCCATTCTGTTTCACCACCGCTCCCTTTCCAGCTCCAATTGTTCACTGTCTTTTTTCCTCATCTTTCTCTCTTCCGCTCGCTGTTTCATTAACCCATTAATAACCACATTCCATTCACTGAGCTTCTTTATCTCTCTCCTCCAGCTTCTGCTTGAATTTTGTTTTGTCAGCCTCATCTTTCCTGTGCTGCCACTGATCTGCCATCAGCCAAACTGGGCCTTCATCAAGATCCGCTTACAAGTGAACCCCTGTGTCCACTGTTCTGCCTCATCTACCGGATCATCACCCTCCAGGATAACCCGAACCCACCGACTGCTGAAGAGGTAATTTCCCTGCCACGTACTTCGTGACAAACCCATCCATAGTATTTTCTGACATTTCTTTATCTTCAAGACTCCTGGCTGGCTCGCCACTTGTAAGACCCCCTCTCTGGTCTAAAGGTTCTTGTCTTTACTCCTCATATCAATGGCACACAATGACTTGGATACTGTTTCAGTAAATGTGATACACCTTTATTAAATCTCTAAGCAATGGTACATGCTCACAATGACACTGGTTGCTTCAGAATCCCGCAAGCTCGGGTCAGTCTCAGGTGGACAGTCCTTCAAGAGATCTCCAGTCATGACTTCAGAATGGCTGACCAGGTCACTCTACCGACTGCAGTAACAATGTCCTTGAGGGCTGTGACTTTATACAACTTCCTGACCCTGGCCCATGGCATATCAGGTAATACTTCAAATTGGATCATCCGATTGGATTAATAATCACACCTTAGCCTTTCAGAACCAACCCCCACTTGGTCATATCCCAGCAGTGGGGTAGGGGGGGTAGTGTGTCTCCAGTTGCATGTCAATAATGGGTGTGATTACTGTATCCTGGAGCAGGAAGAAGGCCATTCACACATTCTCGAGTGGCCATTGTCTGTAGGCAAAGTGTCTGTGGCAATTCACCACCTCAGGGACATGTCCTGACATGCCTGTGTGTGTTTTTTTATTTGTTCCTGGGATTTAGGAGTCGCTGGCTAGGCCAGCATTTATTGCCCTTCTCTAATTTCCCTTGAAAAGGTGGTGGTGAGCTGCCTTCTCGAGCCTCTGCAGTCCATTTGGGGTAGGTATACCCACAGCGATGTGAGGAAGGCAGTTCCAGGATTTTGACCCAGCGACAGTGAAGGAAAGGCGATATAGTTCCAAGTCAGGATGGTGTGTGGCTTGGAGGGAAACTTTCAGGTGGTGGTGTTCCCACATATCTGCTGTCCTTGTCCTTCTCGGAGGTCAAGGTCCTGGGTTTGGAAGGTGCTCTCTAAGAAGCCTTGGTGCGTTGCTGCAGTGCATCTTGTAGATGGTACCCAATGCTGCCACTGTGCATCGGTGGTGGAGGGAGTGAATGTCTTTAGATGGGGTACCAATCAAGTGGGCTGCTTTGTCCTGTATAGTGACGAGCTTCTTGAGTGTTGTTGGAGCATCACCCATCCAGGCAAGTGGAGAGTATGTCATCACATTCTTGACTTGTGCCTTGTAGATGGTGGACAGGCTTTGGGGAGTCAGGAGGTGAGTTACAGACTGCAGAATTCCAAGCCTCTGACCTGCTCTTGCAGCCGTGGTGTTCCAGTTATGCTACTCCAGTTATGTTTTTGGTCAATGGTAACCCCCCAGGATGTTGATAGTGTGGCATTCAGTGATCATAATGCCATTGAATGTAAACGGGAGATGGGTAGATTCTATCTTTTTGAAGATGATCATTGTCTGGCACTTGTATGGTGTGAATGTTACTTGTCACTTATTAGCCCAAGCCTCGATATTGTCCAAGACTTGTTCCATTTCTACACGGACTGCTTCAGTATCTGAGGAGTTGTGAATGGTGCTGAACATTGTGCAACCTGTCTGTTTTAGTTAAAACTGTCCCAGTAATAATGTCATCAGTCAGAATTCCCCCTTCATAGCTCCATCTTCCTACCATCATGAGATAAACTCTGCCCACAGGACTCCACCACAGCCAGCTTACATTCATTAATATGAAAGAAATAAAAGCATGGTTTATATGAAAAAGAGTGATTAATACAGTTCAGGTAAATAATGCATTGGCTTATACATGTCACACAAATGCCAGGCAATGACCATTTCCAACAAAAGAGAATCGAACCATCTCAGCTTGATTTAATATCATTACCATTGCTGAATTTCCACCATCAGCATCCTGGGGGAGGGGGAGGGGAGCGGTCACCATTGATCAGAAACTTAACTGGACCAGTCATATAAATACTGTGGCTACAAGAGCAAGTCAGAGGCTGGAATTCTGTGGTGAGTAACTCACCTCCTTACTCCCCAAATCCTGTCCACCATTGACAAGGCACATGTCAGGTGTGGGTTGGAACATTCTGCACTTGCCTGTATGAGCACAGCTGCAACAACACTCAAGATGCTTGATACCATCCAAGACAAAACAGTCAGCTTGATCAACACCCCATCCAACACATTAAACATTCACTGCCTCCACCACCATTGCACAGTAACAGTATTGTGTACCCTCTAAAAGATGCACTGCAGCAAATGCCAAGGCTCCTTCGACAGCACATTCCAAATACACAACCTCTACCACCTTGAAGAACAAGGGCAGCAGGCACATGGAATACCATCACCTGCAAGTTCCCCTCCAAGTCTCACACCATCCTGACTTGGAACCATATCACGATTCATTCATTGTCACTGGGTCAAAATTCTGGATCTCGCTCCCTTACAACACTGAAGGAGCAGCTACACCACATGGACTGCAACGATTCAAGAGGGCAGCTCACCACCTCCTTCTCAATGGCAATTAAGGATGGGCAATAACGGCTGGCCTTGCCATTGATGATCCCATGAAGAAAAACGAAGTATTCATAGAAAGCAAAATTTATTCAGTATTTCTCATGAACGAGCCAACATTAACTGGAAATCTCAAAGTGTGATTGTACTGACTTTTACGAAGTCTGGGTGAGTGCTTCAGTATTCAACATAATCCTGAGAAATGACTTCATATCACAAGCTCCAATACTGATTCAATATCTAGAATTTTATTTGGAAGTCTGGCCATACAGTCTATATGTCGGCTGTAATCCATATATAGGCAATAATCTGACCCTCAAATAGCTTCTGGGTTTCACTTGCTTTTCCTGTCTCCGAACTCGACAACAGTTCATGATGCTCTGTGCTGACTCCACCCTGTCTCAATCATCGTTATCCCCTCACAGGACCTCTGTCTTTAACTCTGGACTCTTTCCTGTTATCTTCCATTTCTCGTCTATTGGCAGGTACTTATGTTCCCTAATTTTTATATAAACAGATCCATGTAACTTGAGGCTTCCCTGAGTCCATTCGAATGTGTATTTTAGCTGCCACCCTGGACCCGAGCCCATCACTCTTTGTTCTTTCTTTTTAACTTAGTTTCTTTTTACCCCTCCTAGATGCCTCTCTTCTATCGTCCTGCCTACTTTCACTTCTCCCCTCTCAGGTACTCTCAATTCCCTACCCAAACCTTTCAGTACTCCTCGATCACCCTACTCTCATGTCGCTGTCCCAGCTTGGGCTCCATCTGAGATGAGCATTAAACCCCGACAATTTATCATATCTTACACCCCTGTCTCCTCCACCCTCACCTCCAACAATAAGTGCGAGGAAGTGTGAGTGAGACCATCTGATCAGCTGCCTCCGCCATGTTCCTCCTTTCCACTAACCCACCAGGACAAACCTCCTCTAAACTCCCCACTGCCTTAGCTCTGAACAACTCACATCTTTCTCTGGTTCTCTCCTATCTCTCCTCGTTCCTTTGCTGAGTTCATCTTGTCCATGAGACCCACCTTCTGCTTCCTTGACCCTATTCCAATAAACTGCTGACCAGCCAATAACCGCTCCTGGTCCCCATGTTCGACAATGTCGTTAACGATTCCTTCTCTCCTTCAAATCTGCAGTTTTATCCCTTTCCTCAAAAAATAACCCTCACCCCACTGTACTTGCAAACTACCACTCCATATCCAACCTCCTTTCCTCTCCAAAGTACTTGAAGGATTGTCATCTCCCAAATCCGTGCCCATCTTTCCCGGAACTCCTTGTTTGAATCTCACCAATCAGGCCTCCACCCCTGCCATAGTATCAACTCAACTCTTGTCAAAGTTACAAGTGACATCCTATGTGACTGTGACAAAGATTTTCTATCCCTAATTGTCCTTCTCTACTGTCTGCAGCCTTTGACACAGTTGACCACAGCATCCTCCTCCAACACCTCCCCACTCTCATCAGAACTGGGAAAGTTAGAAATGTTATTGGTTTTTAGCAGGTGAAACGGGGAAGGTTGAAAAGAAACAAAATAGATGGTCTGTGATAATGTGGAAGACAGGAGAGATTAAATGAGAAAAGAGTTGGTGGAGCAGGGCCAAAGGGAGTTGTCATGGGACCAGTAAAGAAACAAAAGATCTGTCGAAACAAGGTATGAATGATAGAATGATGAACAGCTGCTGTCAGAAAGCAAAAACAAGACATTTACATCAGTAAGACCAAAACATGCAAAGAAAAGAAAAAAGAAAAGGGGCAGAGATTATGGTCTGAAATTGTTGAACTCATTGTTGATTCTGGAAGGCTGTAAAGTGCCTAATCAAAAGATGAGATGCTGTTCCTCGAGCTTTCATTGAGTTTCATTGGAACACTGCAGTAGGCCAAGGACAGAGAGGTCAGTGTGAGATCAAGATGGAGAATTAAAATGGCAGGCGACCGGAAGCTCGGGGTCACACTTGCAGACAGAATGGAGGTGTCCTGGAAAGCGATCACCCAACCTGTGTTAAGTCTCCCCAATGTAGAGCAGACCACATTGTGAACAGTGAACACAGTTTACTGAATTGAAAGAAGTACACAAAAATCACTGTCTCGCCTGGAAGGAGTGTTATGCGATCTTGGACGGTGAGGAGAGAGGAGGTAAAACGGCAGGTTTTACATCTCCTGTGCTTGCATAGAAAGATGCTGTGTGAAAGGGAGGTGGTGTTGGGGGTGATTGAGGAGCAGAGCAGAGTGTAGTGGAAAAAACAGTCCCCTCGGAATGCTGAAAGGGGAAAGTAAGATATCATTGGTAGTGGCTTCACACTGAACCAGGCAAAAACGGTGAAGGATAATCCATTGAATACAGAGGCTGGTAGGGTGGAAGGTGAGGACAGAGGGAACCCTATCATGTCTCTGGGAAGGAGGGGAAGGACTGACAGAAGATGTGCTGGAAGTGGGACAGACACGGTTGAGGCTCCGGTTATTCATGGTGGGGAAATCCTTGGTTCAGGAGAAAAGGAAGACATATCAGAAGCACTGGAAGGTTATGTCATCAGAACAGATGCAATGGAGATGGTGTGCTGTGAGAATAGAATGGATTCCTGACAGGAAGCAGGGTGTGAGCAAGTGCAGTTGATGTAGGTGTGGGAGTCACTGAGCTTCAGATAAATATTTGTTGAAAGCCTATACCCAGAAATGGAGACAGAGAAGTCAAGGAAGGGAAGGGAAGAGTCAGACATGGATCATGTGAAGGTGAAAGAAAGGTGGAACTTCGAAGCAAAGTTGATGATGTTTTGCAGTTCAGGATGAGAGCAGGAACCGTCACTGATACAATCATCAATGTACCAGAAAAAGAGGTGAGCGAGAGGGCCCGAGTCAGACTGGAAAAAGGAATAAAAACAGAAAGTGCTGGAAATACTCACCAGGTCAGCAGAATCTGTGGAGATAGAGACAGACTTAATGTTTCAGGTCTGTGACCTTTCATCAGAACAAGGAATGTTGCACATATCCCACAAAAAAGCAGCAGAGCTAGGACCCATGGCTGTTTGCACCTCTGTGACACCACCCAACTTAGCCCCTGCCTCAGCTCATCTGAAACCTTCATTCATGCCTTTGTTACCTCTCGAACTGATCATTCCAACACATTCCTGACAGGTCTTCCACATTCTATTCTCCTTAAATTTGAGGTCATTCAAAACCCTGCTGCCTGAGTCCGAACCTGCACCAAGTCCTGTTCCCCGATCACCCCTGTTCTCGCTGATCTACATTGACTCCCTCTCAAGCAATGTCTTGATTTTAAAATCCTCATCCTTGCTTTCAAATCCCTCCATTGCCTCACCACTCCCTATCGCTGTAATCTTCACCAGCCCATAAACCCTCCAAGATACCTCTGCACTTCTAATTCTGGCCTTTTGAACATTCCCAATTTTAATCGCTCCACCATTGATGGACATGCATTCAGCTGCTTAGGCCCTAAAATGTGGAATTCCCTCTCTTAATCTCTCCGCCTCGCTTTCCTCCTTTAAAACAATCCTTAAAGCCTCGCACTTTGTCCAAGTTTTTTGTCATCTGACCTAATATCTCCTTATGTGGTTCGGTGTCAAATGTGGTTTTAAAATGCTGAGGTGCAAAGCCTTAGGATGTTTTTATTATGTGGAAGGTACTATACAAATGCAAATCGTAGCTGTTTCGACAGTCATTTTAGCATTCCACGCTGAAGAAGTCTGTGCCATCTTTTTGAAAGAGAGATTCAATTATTATGGGGCGGCACAGTGGCGCAGTGGTTAGCACCATAGCTTCAGTGACCCAGGTTTGGTTCTGGGTACTGCCTGTGCGGAATTTGCAAGTTCTCCCTGTGACCGCATGTGTTTCTGCCGGGTGCTCCAGTTTCCTCCCACAGCCAAAGACTTGCAGGTTGACAGGTAAATTGGCCGTTGTAAATTGCCCCTAGTGTAGGGAGGAGAATTGAGGGAAGGCAGGGTAATTGGGATGAATGTAGAATTAGTATAAATGGGTGGTTGATGGTCGGCACAGACTTGGTGGGCCAAAGGGCCTGTTTCAGTGCTGTGTCACTCTATTACCTCTCTGCTGCTATTTCCCCATCGTCATGCAAATACCTCCTTTTCAATATATATCCACTTCCTTTGGAAAGTTACGATGGGATCTGCTTCCTACTTTCTCAGATACTGCCGTCCAGCTCACAACAAATCATTGCATCAAATTACTCCTCTTTTCCTCCCTGGATTGTTTTTGCCAATTGTTCTAAATCAGTGTCCTGCCAGTGGAAACAGTTTCTCCCCCTCGATTCTTTCACAATCCCTCATGATTGTGAGCGTCTCTGTTAAATCGACACGAACTAGTCTCTGTTCTATGGGGAACCATCCCAATTTCTCTCCTCTCTTCACATTACTAAGATCCTCGGTCAAAATTCAGGAATTAGGTCATTGTTTGGTGGGGATTCCTTGGAATGTGACTCTGCCTCTTGAAGTGAGAGAATATGTATAAGAAATACGTGAGAGTGAATTTGTTCATTCGTGGGACGTGGGCATCAGTGGCTGTGCCAGCATTTATTGCCTAACACTAAATGCCCTTGAGAAGGTGGTGGTGAGCTGCCTTCTTGAACCATTGCTCTCATTGGACTATATGTAAACCAACAGTGCTTGCAGTTTGATGTAACTGAGTGTCTTTCTAGGCCATTTTCAGAGGGCTTATAAGAGACAACCACATTGCTGTGGGTTGGAGTCACATGTCGGCCAGACCAGGTAAGGCCAGCAGATTTTCTTCCCAAAATGACATTAGTGAACCAAGCGGGTTTCTAAGACAATCAACAGGGTTTCATGCTCACCATTAGACTAGCTTTTTAATTCCAGATTTATTAATTGAATTCAAGTTTCATTACATGCTGTTATGGGATTTAAACCCATGTTCCCACAGCATTAGCCTGGGCTCTGAATTACTAGTCTAGTGACATTACCATTACACCATCACCTCCTGGAGTCTTAAGGGCGATGGAAATAGAATGATATGTGTGCTGGATCTCCAGAAATGAGCAAGGAATATTCTCAGGGGCTGTACCACATGGTCTGGTCTCACTGGCTGAGTTTAAAGTCCATCCTGTGAATTGGATAGAAATTCTCTGAAATTAGAGAACACATTCTCTCACAGAAATATCGGAAAACCTGTAAATAAATCTGTTCTCACTGCACCCAATGCTGTCAGACTGTGGATTTCACCCAGTCTGTTCTTCCCTGGACTCTGGGGAGATTCACTTTCCATTGTGCAATATCTGGCTAAATATAATTTATGATATTACAATGTGTTGTGTAAAAGAGATTAATGGAATCTTTTTGTTCAGTCACTGTCAGTAATGTCAGCCTCCTTGCCTCATAATTATGTCAATGGGGATTTCTCCTGCCTTACATAAGGGTCTTCGCTCAGTTACAGAGTCAGAAAGAGTTTGGTCTCCAGCACAAACTGGGATTAATGTTCTGCAGAAATGGAAAGAATGAATCAGATTTATACACTTGAAGATTTGGTCTTTCAGATTCTTCTGGATTTTGGGGATATTTATTTTCCCACCCTCGCCGTTATTGGTGTCCCTGGTAAGTTTTATGCCCAGGTATTAATACTGTACCTGCATTAACTCTGCTCCTGATTGTCAGTTGCTGTTGGGTTCCCTGTAAGTGACCATATCTCTATTTCAATATGTAGATGATATTTAACTGTAAACACTGCCTTCATTATGCAAGTTTCCATATCCAACAATTCTATGTATTCAGTTCATTCTGCTTGCTGTGTGATTGAAAGTACATTGTTCCCTCGATAATGTTACTGGATGATTTATTTGATGAACAGTCTGCTCTCTGCATTGAGTCCTGGGAGTAGATTTTATTCTTTACCATCTGGGTATTAAACAGCACCTGAAGAGGGCGGTGGAATAAAAAGTGATGAAGAAAGATTGCACGTCCTTGACAGAACCAGCCTGATGTTCATTACAATAAAAGCAAAATACTGCGGATGCTGGAAATCTGAAATAAAAACAAGAAATGCTGGAACCACTCAGCAGGTCTGGCAGCATCTGTGGAAAGAGAAGCAGAGTTAACGTTTCGGGCCAGTGACCCTTCTTCGGAACTGACAAATATTAAAAATGTCACATGTTATAAGCAAGTGAGGTGGGGGTGGGGCAAGAGATAACAAAGGAGAAGGTGTAGATTGGACAAGGCCACATAGCTGACCAAAAGGTCATGGAGCAAAGGTAAACAATATGTTAATGGTGTGTTGAAAGACAAAGCATTAGTACAGAAAAGGTGTTAACGGACTGAATATTGAACAGCAGCAAGTGCAAACATGAAAAAATGTTTCATGATATTCATTACATTGAGTTTAAGAGGAGGATAATCAGGCAGGTTTTTTTCCTGATGAAGGGTCTGTTCCTCCACCCTGATTATCATTGTGCACGCCGGGCAGGAACTGCTTAATTGATATATGGTGTTGACATGGCTTTAAGGATCATTTAAGGTTTGCTGGATAAGATTAATGATATAACGTTGTAATTGGTGATAAATCCTTCCAACTGATTTTACTTTCAACTGATTGTAAATGGAATAATGTGTGAAGTCGATTCCTTTCTCATTTTTTGATTCATATTCCCTTGAGTAAGTGGAAATCTATTCTGTTTTCACTGACAGGTGGAAAGTGCCTGATTAATATTGTCCCACTTCCATCCTGATACATTCTCAAACCTAAGGGAGCAGATCTCAGCATCAGTTACAGCATCAGCCCCTTGGTAGTGACTGTTCATCATAAGGGGAGACCAGCAAGGGGTGGGGGGTGGGGTGGTGCCGTACTGGTTTGAATTAGGAGCTGGAAAATTAACTAAGTGTTGTAATACGAGTATAAGCACAGAGCAGGACCAGAGGTATTAATTACAATTGATAGTTAAAACAGGCTACTAAATAGTTTGTTCAAAAAGGGAAGAGCGGGTTTTTGTTTCGATCATGGATGGGCAGCTATGACCTGTTGCTTGCAATTCCTGTTCCATGTGGGAACTTCAGGACACTTCATGAGTCTTGGGCAACCATGTCTATAGCTTCAGATCGAGCTTATGATTTCCGAGCTTGAGGGACTGCTGGAATCACCGCGGAGCATCAGGGAGCAGGAGAGTTTCCTGGATTGTATGCTCCAGGAGCTGGTCACCCCACAGGCAGTAGGAGTTCAGGGTGGGTGGCCATTCAGAAGGTTAGGAAGAGGCAGAAAATGCAAGATTCTTCGGGGTGTGTGCGACTCACAAACCAGCTTTGGAGACTGCTGGGAGTGACGACACCTTGAAGGAGGCACCAATGGGCATGGGACTGTACAGAAGGGAGCAGCAAAGGGCAGAAATCAAGTTGTTATTGGGGATTCCATAGTCAGGAGGTCAGACAAGCATTTCTTTAAATGTTATCGAGAGTTCCTGTGTCTGCGTGGGTTTTCTCCGGGTGCTCCGGTTTCCTCCCACAAGCCAAAAGACTTGCAGGTTGATAGGTAAATTGGCCATTTTCAATTGTCACTAGTATAGGTAGGTGGTAGGGAAATATAGGGATAGGTGGGGATGTTTGTTGGGAATATGGGATTAGTGTAGGATTAGTATAAAATGGGTGGTTGATGTTTGGCACAGACTCGGTGGGCCGAAGGACCTGTTTCAGTGCTGTATCTCTAATCTAATCTAATTCCGCCCCCCTGTGTATTGCCGCCCTGGTGCCAGAGTAAACTATATCTTGGAGAGGGTGCAGGATATTCTGAAGGGGAAGGGAATGAGCCAGAAGTAGCAACAACATAGCAAAGGCAGGTATTGAGGTCCTGTGGTCAGATTTTCAGGAGCTAGCGAGGATGATAAAGAGTATTAGCTTGATAACAATAGCTTAGAGATACAGCACTAAAACAGGCCTTTCGGCCCACCAAGTCTGTGCTGACCAACAACCACCCATTTATACTAATCCTACATTTAATCCCATATTCCCTACCACATCCCTACAATTCTCCTACCACCTACCTGCACGAGGGGCAATTTACAATGGCCAATTTACCGACCAACCTTCAAGTCTTTGGTTGTGGGAGGAAACCAGAGTACGCAGTGGAAACCCACGCAGTCACATGGAGAATTTGCAAACTCCGTACAGACAGTACCCAGAACTGAACCTGGGTCACTGAAGCTGTGAGTCTGCAGCCCTAACCACTGCGCCACCCCATGTGCCACTCCTAGTGCCACTGATTAGCGAGAGTAGAAATGGGAAGATAGGGAGGATCAATACATGGCTTGAAGATTGGTGCAGGAGGGAGGGCTTCAATTTCTTGGGGCATTGGGGACAGTTCACAGGCAGAAGGCACCGATTTAAAAGAAGCTGCTTGCACCTCACCAGGACTGAGAACAAAGTCCTCGCAGGGAGACTCACTGGTGTAGTTGGAGAGGGTTTAAACTAAATTGGCAGAGGGACGGGCACCAGCATATAGTAGTCAAAAAGAAGAAGGGAATAGTTCCATATTAGTTGGGATGGACTGAGAAGGACTACGAGGAATGCAAAGACAGGATTACAATGCCTGAGTGTAAAGGCATGAATTGTGGTGATGAAGGTTAGTGAGTGATAAGCACAAATAGCAGTATGGAAATATGATGTAGTCGCAATAACGGAAATGTGGCTGAAAAGTGGCAAAGATTGGGTGCTCAATATACCAGGATATGGTCATGCCAATGTGCTTTGTTAAATGATAATGTTTTTTAATCCACTGACTGGAAATCTGAATTTATAATTTTTTAAAAGACATTTGCAAAGACCAGCTAAAAGGATGACTTTGCTGGCATATTAAGATGATCGCCTAGTTTGCAGCACTGTATCCTACAATGCAAAGGGCTGTGAGGAGGGAGCGGAAATGGCTGCATTTCCCAGAAAGAACAAAGACCCAGGATGTTTAAGGGAACTGTTTGTTCTTTTCCTTTTTAACAAGAGAGAAATACTGCTAACTGCTATGTTTTGAATTACTGAGTGACTGTCATGTGACAAGCCCCTCCCCCATCTGTGCTTTTAAGCTTGTGTCTTTCTGCAGTCGAGAAGCAAAAAGCAACTGGACTCTGACACATGCAGACCCAAGTGGGAAGTCCTCCTCTTTCTCTCTCCATTCCAGCTAGAAAACTTTCAATCCTGCCCGGTGACTGTCCACATTTGCATACTGCAGCTACAACCAGAAAACCTTTGAAGAAAATCATCTGCATCGCTATCTCCAAGAGACTCACCAAACCAGTCACCTACCTCTTCAAACTACAAGCCTCAGGACCACCAAATTCAGCTTGAAGCTAGCTGAATTATCAAACGTCACAGATTGCATATGCCTTTTTTCTATGGACTTAAACTTAACCAATCTATTGTACCCCACTCTATCACCTAAATGTGTGTGTGGAAACCTCGAGTGGGTGCGTGCAAGTGTGTGTGTGTGAGTGAAAGTTGGTGCATTGCTTATTATTTTATTAGTTCAGTTTAGGTACAATAATGTTAACCTTTTTCTTTGTGAACTCAAGAAAATCTCTCCAGTTGGTTCTTGTTTTGATCATAGCAAGTAAGGAATCAAACACCTACTGAATTGGCCATTACATCCACTTTAAAAAAGAATTAAATCCATTGTGGTCAAACAAGGAGAGGGAAAAGAGGGAAGCTTTTCAACCCCTCCTCACTTTACTGTAACAGAAATTTGGGGACTCACATCTGGGATTAAACAAAAAGACAAACAGGCAATTGGAAGCAGGAAACAAAATTGATCCCTATCAATAACTTCAAAACTTCATTACAGGTTTTCTGTGCTCGAATACTCAAATGTCCACATTCGACGGCAGTACCTTCCCAGAATAAAAGAGGGTGTATGATGCATGTCAGGTGAATTCTTCAAGTGAGAACCAGGCCAAATACAATATGTTGAGAGGGGAGGTGAAGAGGAAAATAAGACTGGCAAAGAGAGAATATGAGAATAGAATGACAGTCAACATAAAAGAGGAACCAAACATTTTCCACCAGCATGTAAGCAGATAGTAAGAGGTGGAGTGGGGCCTATTAGGGACAAAGAGGGGAATATATGTTTAGAGGTGCAGGGCAAGGCTTATATACTTAATGAGTACTTTGTATCAGGGATCACTAAGGAAGTGAAATCTGACAAAATACAGGTAGAAGTGGAGAGAGTAGAGGATAAAAAATGAGGCAGGGGAGGCAGTAAAAAGGCTGACTATGCTTGGTTAGATAAGTCAGGATGGCTTGCATCCCAGGCTGCAAATAAATTTGGAGATGGAGCTAATGGAAGAGCTGGAGAGTGATAAATGTGACATCCTTATTCAAGAAAGGGGAAAAGCTGAGTCCTAGCAACTACAGGCCAGTCAGTTTAGCATCAGGATAAGGTTTTAGAAACAATAATGAGGAAAATTTCAACAGACACCTGGAGAGATTTGAGTTAATTAAGGAAAGCCAACATGGATTTGTAAAAGGGAAATTATACTTGACCAAAAAAATTGAATTTTTTGACGAAGTGACAGAAAAGGTTGATTAAAAGAATCTCGTGAATGTTGCTTGGATGGATTTTAAGAAAGTATTTGATAAGGTACCACATAAAAGGCTGGCTAATAAAACTGAGGCTCATGGAATAGTCAATGTCCAATTGGATAAAAAATTGGCTTCAAGACAGAACACAGCCGGTCATAGTAAATTGCTGATGTTCAAACTGGAGGATGATAGACAGTGGTGTTCCCGAAGTGTCAGTGCTGGGCCACTGGTTTTCTTGCTATATATAAATGACTTGGATCTTGGAATACAGAGTAGAATCTCCAAATCTGCAGATGAAACGAAACTTGGAGGTGTGGCAAACAGTGAGGATGACATGAACCACCTGCAGCAGGACACAGATAGGCTTGCAGAATGGCCAGAGAGACGGCAGATCGATATTAATATTGACAAGTGTGAGGTGATGCATTTTATCAGAATGAACAGAGAGAGGCAATATTGTCTTAATGGCACAGATTTAAGGAGTGTGGAGGAAGAGTGGGACCTGGGGGTACATGTGAATTGATGTTTGAAGGTGGGGGGGCATACTGAGAGTGATCAGTCACACTGATGGGATCTTGATTTTGCCATAAGAGTTTTGATTTTTCAAAAAAAACTAAGAGATCTGTGTGCCTTTAAGACCTGTTGCTATTTTCTGTGAACAGTGACTGGAGGGATTGTGGTATTTGAAAGTCCAGGCTGCAGGGCAATGTGTTTCCAAGCAACAGGAATATTTTATGATGGTCTTGTGACTCCTATTGAAAAGGCTTTCAGTTTCATTTTGGCAGTGTGAAAAAAAAAACAGGGGAGCTGTGAGCAGCTAACAGTTACTGCTGGAAACTTGCCAGGAATACAGCCCTGAGAAAACGTTCTCTTTAAGAATTATTCCTGTATTAAGTAAAAGGTTAATCTCTTCATGAAGTCAAAAGAACTTTGAAGGAGTTGCAAAAATCTAATGTATGGGAGCAAAAACCCTTGTTGCTATTTATGCCTGAATAGAGAGGTAGAGAATCAGAAATAAAAAGGATTTGCTACACTCTGTGGAGAAACCCTGCTTTGGTGAAAGGAAGCCTGTATTTTGAGTGGGGCAAGTTTCTGTTGCCTCCAGTCAAAAATCCCTGCCTACAGACTAAGTTACATAGTTGTTGTGTTCTGTGGGGAAGGCCTGTTGACTTTTGCATTTTTCGAAGTTCCTGAAATCTCAAGAAAGTTTCTACTGTTAGAGTCATAGAGAGATACAGCACCAAAACAGGCCCTTCAGCCCAACGAGTCCGCGCCAACCAACAATCACCCATTTATACTAATCCTACGTTAATCCCATTTCCCTCTCACATCCCCACTTTCCCTCAATTCTCATACCACCTACCTACACTCGGGGCAATTTACAATGGCCAATTTACCTATCATCCCGCAAGTCTTTGGCATGTGGGAGGAAACCGGAGCACCTGGAGGAAACCATGGGGTCACAGGGAGAACTTGCAAACTCCGCACAAGCAGTACCCAGAACTAAACCTGGGTCGCTGGAGCTGTGAGGCTGTGGTGCTAACCACTGCGCCACTGTGCTACTTTAAAACTTAAATAGACCTTTTGCTACAGCCTATTGCTGAAAGATCTATGTGATGCCTGCTGCAGATGAACTACTTTGAATGCCTACCCACTATAGTTTATTCATTAATTTCACCTGGAGAGACATCAAATGGCATCTGACTATTCGACTCTGGGACACCTCACTGATCCAGGAAAATACGACCAGAAGATTACCTCAATTATTTTATTATCCTTCAGAAACTGTTATAAAATGTTACTAATATGCTGTGACCTCTGGTGTAGTGGGACTGAATCAACAGTGCATTACTCCCACCTTGATCATAACAGGCTTCATAGGTACAGGCACTGAGTATAAAAGCAGGGAAGTTATTCTAAACCTTTGTAAAGCTCTGGTTTGGCTCCAACTGGAGCATTGCTTCCAGTTCTGGTCACACACTTTAGGAAGGTGTGAGGGGCCTTCAGCAGATGCAAAGATTTCCCAGAATGGTTCCAGGGTTAGGGGATTTTAGTTACAGCTTTTGGTTAGAAATGCTGGGATTGTTTTCCTGAGAACAAGATTATGGCAAGCTGAAATAAGTTAGACAAATAAAAATTGTTTTCTTCTACTAATGGTACAAGGACTAGGGACACAGATTGAAGGATTTGGACAAGAGATGCAGGGGAAATATGAGGAAGAATTTTCTTACGCAGTGGATGGTAATTACTTGGAACTTGCTGCCCACAATGATGGCGAAAGTGAAGAGGATCAATGACTTCAAAAGGATATTGGATGGCCACGTGAAGGACATAAATTTGCAGGGTGACGGGGATTGAGCAGGAGAATGTGACTGACTGGATAGCTCCATGGAGAGCCAGCATGGACTTAATGGGTTGTAGCCTCATTCTGTGCCATAAATGACTCTTACTCTGTGTTCTGGGACTGAGATGATTGACCTCCAACAATCACAACCATCTTCCTTTATGCCATGTTTGATTCCAACAAGTGGAGTGTGTTCCCCTGATCCCCATTACTTCAATTTGGCTGTGCTGAAAAGCTCAGGAAGAGGCCAAGATGGATCATCCACTCAGCACTTCTGGTTGAAGATTATTCATGTTTCATCCTTGTCTTTTGCACTGATGTGTTGGGCTTCTCATCATTGAGGAGCCGCCTCCTTTGGTTAGTTGTTTAATTGTTCACCATCATTCACAAATGCATGTGGCAGGACTGAAAAGCTTTGATCTGAACAGTTGGTTGCAGGAAAGTTTAGTCCCGTCTCCAGAAGAGAAAGATCCTCTACCAGCCTGCTCCCACAGCTTACACCAACTCTCCCTGTTCATGACCACTCCTATTTCACAACAAGGTAAATGATTTGAAGGCACAAACAGTGGGAAATGTGTATGATTTTATTGCCATGACAGAGACATGGTTACAGGGTGACCAGGACTGGGAACTGAACATTCTGGGATATTTGTCATTTAGGAAGGATAGGAGGAGGGGAAAAGGAGGTGAGGTAACGTTGCTAACAAAGGAGGAGATCAGTACATTAGTGAGAGGATCTTTGATCAGTGGAACAAGATGTAGTATCAGTTTGGGTGAACTAAGAAACAGCAAGGGGCAGCAAAAATTTGTGCTAATTTTTTATAGGTCACCGAACTCTAGTGGCAATGTTGGGTACAGTATACATCAGGAAATTAGAGCTGCATGTAACATGGGCAGTACAGTAATAATGGGTGACTTCAATTACATACAGATTGGTTAAACCTAATTAGCACTAATGCTGTGGAGTATGAATTCCTGGAGTGTGTACAAGATGGGTTTCTGGAGCAATATGTAGAAGAACAAACAAGGGATCGGGCTATTTTAGATTTATTATCATGTAATGAGAAAGGGCTAATTAATAACCTTGCTGTAATGGAGGCATCAGGAAATAGTGACCACAATATGATAGCATTTTACATTAAGTTTGAAAGAGATACAGTTCATTCTGAAACTAGGATCATAAAACTGAACAAAGGAAACTAAGGTTTGAGCGGCAAGTTGGCTGTGATGGATTGGGAAAATACATTAAAAGATTTGATGGTAAACAGGCAATGGCTAGTATTTAAAGAAGTATTACACGGTTTCCAACAAATATGCATTCCTCTAAGTGTCATGAATAGATGAGAACCAACTGTAAATTGTCATGAACCGATGAGAACTAACTGTAAATTATGTTTTGTGCACTTGGCTATTAATGTCAACTGCCATTTTATACAGTATGTCTAAGTTTTTACTTCTATATTCCACTTGTTAAAATGGAGGAGCGAGAGCAGGTGGGACAGCTACTTGAAGGGGTCCAGTCACATTTAGAAACAAACGAACGTAGTAGCGAGAGACAGCATGGTTTTGTGAAGGGGAGGCCGTGTCTCACTAATTTGACTGAGTTTTTTGAAGAAGTGACGAAGATGATTGATGAAGGAAAGGCAGTGGATGTTATCTATATGGACTTTAGTAAAGCCTTTGATAAGGTCCCGCATGGCAGACTGGTACAAAAGGTGAAGGCACACAGGATCAGATGTGAGCTGGCAAGATGGATACAGAACTGGCTCGGTCACAGAGGACAGAGAGTATCAGTGGAAGGGTGCTTTTCTGAATGGAGGAATGTGACTCGTGGTGTTCCGCAGGGATCAGTGCTGGGACCTTTGCTGTTTGTAGTATATATAAATGATTTGGAGGAAAATGTAGCTGGTCTGATTAGTAAGTTTGCGGACGACACAAATGTTGGTGGAGTTGAGGATAATGATGAGGATTGTCAGAGGATACAGCTGGATATAGATCGGTTGGAGACTTGGGCTGACAAATGGCAGATGGAGTTTAATCCGGACAAATGTGAAGTAATGCATTTTGGAAGGTCTAATGCAGGTGGGAGGTATAAAGTAAATGGCAGAACCCTGAGGAGTATTGACAGGCAGAGCGATCTGGGCGGACAGGCCCACAGTTCACTGAAAGTGGCAATGCAGGTGGATAAGGTAGTCAAGAAGGCATACGGCATGCTTGCCTTCATCGGTCGGGGCATAGAGTATCAAAATTGGCAAGTCATGCTGCAGCTGTACAGAACCTTAGTTAGGCCACTCTTAGAATATTTTGTGCAATTGTGGTCGCCACACTACCAGAAGGACGTGGAGGCTTTGGAGAGAGTACAGAGGAGGTTTACCAGGATGTTGCCTGGTCTGGAGGGCATTAGCTATGAGGAGAGGTTGGAAATACTCGGATTGTTTTCACTGGAACGACGGAGGTGGAGGGGCGACATGATAGAGGTTTACAAAGTTATGAGCAACATGGACAGAGTGGATAGTCAGAAGCTTTTTCCCAGGGTGGAAGAGTCAGTTACTAGGGGACATAGGTTTAAGGTGCGAGGGGTAAAGTTTAGAGGGGATGTGCGAGACAAGTTTTTTGCACAGAGGGTGGTGAGTGCCTGGAAGATGCTGCCAGGGGAGGTGGTGGAAGCAGATACGATAGCGACATTTAAGAGACATCTTGACAAATACAAGAAAAGGAAGGGAATAGAGGGATATGGGCCCCGGAAGTGCAGAAGGTGTTAGTTTAGGCAGGCATGAAGATCGGCGCAGGCTTGGAGGGCCAAATGGCCTGTTCCTGTGCTGTGCTGTACTGTTCTTTGTTCTTTGTTCTTGACCCAGAAGCCACCCTTTTCAGCCTGCTTGAATTTGAAACTGTAGCAGTGGAAGGAACATCTCGTGCAAACCACAGCTGCTCTTCAAGCTGCATATTTTCTCGGAGACCTTTCTTCAAGAAGCAAGAAAATGAAAAAGACACAGTCTGCAAGAAAACTTGTTTTCTGCCAGCTTTCATCCCATCAAAAAATGGTGACGTCAGCAATTAAAGACCTTGTTAAAAGCAGGTGCGAAAGGTGTCTACAGGTCCCTCTCAACCTTTACCTGGTCTTACAGTAACAGGGTTTGATTTTTAAACACACCGTGTTCTAAGCTCCTGCTTGGTGAATCCTTGTTCACCACTTTCCAATTATAAGGCAAAGAAATGAGCACAAACAGGCTTTCTTAGTTTTAAAGAAGAAAAGTGAAATTTATTAAACTTAACCTAAAAACTCTAATTTCAGTTAACGCCTATGGATACACACTGCGCCCCATGTCAGCAAGCATATGCGATATGCACATGCAAATAGAGACAGGAAGGAGCTGATCAAAAATAAAGTACGAAGGTTTGAGGCATTATCTGAAGAGGTTGTTACAGTTCTTTGAGTTCACTGCATAGTCCTTTTGTAGGTTGATCTTCCTTTTCATTGGGGCTCAGTATTCTTCTCAAACCTTGTTCACTGTCGGAGACTTTTCTTTCTTGGGGTTCATGTGTCTTCAGCTGGTTTTTAGTGTTCCATGAGAAAGAGATGCGAGCAGACAGGAGAGGCTGTGGTGAGCCAGCCATGAGGTCCTTTCAGTCCAGGAGCAAACAGCTTTATTTGTTCAAACAATGTTTCTCCAATTTAAAATTCTCAGTTCAAAACACTGCAACAGCCAGTTAGTCATGTGACTAAACTGGTCTAACCACATCTGTTCTGTGTATTGGGAACAAGGAATGGTTCCTTTGTTCCAACACTGGCTGCTAGTATGCAAAAATATCTTTCCGGCTTGGGGCCTGGCAATTCCTTGTAATAGACCCTCTTTTCTTCCCAGCAACAATTTGAATTTTAATGTCCATGTGGCGAAATTAATGTGCCTCATTCTTGACAGATGGGGGCCAACATGACAATCTCCATTCACCTTCGAGAGTGCAAGAAGAAGAAAGAGTAAGAGAAGAGGTATTTTCAACAGCTCCTCCCCCACTCGGCATTTCCAGTCAGTGATCCCCTGTTTTTTTAGACTTTTTGACAATGAAAAATGGACTCTAGTTTCAACTGAAATACATTTTCGTGTACAGTTAAGTCAATTATCCCTTCCCAAGTTTAAGAGAGTGTGTTAATAAACCCGACTTCTTTGATTTAACTTTCACAACCATGTTGTTGTGACTGTCCTTAACTAGTCAGGGTTTAAGGGAGGGAAAAATTCAATCACTAATCTGTTTACAGACAGGTGGTTGGAAAAGCAGAGAAATTTGTTCAGAAAAAAAAGATTCCCTATCTGTTCATAACTTCAGGCACAAAAACCGAACAGGAAATTTATTCAACATAGAGCGGCACAGTGGCGCAGTGGTTAGAACCGCAGCCTCACAGCTCCAGGGACCCGGGTTCGATTCTGGGTACTGCCTGTGCGGAGTTTGCAAGTTATCCCTGTGTCTGCGTGGGTTTCCTCCGGGTGCTCCGGTTTCCTCCCACATGCCAAAGACTTGCAGGTTGATAGGTTAATTGGCCATTATAAATTGCCCCTAGTATAGGTCGGTGGTAGGGAAATATATAGGGACAGGTGGGGATGTGATAGGAATATGGGATTAGTGTAGGATTAGTATAAATGGGTGGTTGATGGTCGGCACAGACTCGGTGGGCCGAAGGGCCTGTTTCAGTGCTGTATCTCTAAACTAAATAGACAAATCTTTGATCTCCAAGGGAGTCGGGTGTAATGGGGGGGCAGCAGGAAAGTGGAGTGAATGTGACAGTCAGAGGACCCATGATCATGTTAAATGGCGGAGCAGGTTTTAGGGGCCGAATGGCCTACTCCTGCTCCCATCTCTTATGTTCTTATAAAGTGGGACATGGTGGGGGAGGCACCACAGAAGCGCTGGCAAGTGGGATTAAGCATCACCTCATCCTGACAGATGCATGGCTGCACTGACCACCTTCTTTCACAGCTAACCCCCATTAACACCCCCGAGAGCTGATGGGAGGATGAGCTATATAGGATACCCCAGTAGGGGGCGAGGTGATGCCATGAGCAGAACTGTCATGTCGATCTCTCTGTGAAGTATGACTACCTCCCTCTTTCCACTTACAGGACAAGAGGGCCCATAATAGGAGGGAGACATCACTGACTGGCGGAGGCATCCCAGACATCAGACCTCTCTCTAAGGCTGAGGAGGAGGCACTTGAACTAATGGGTCCCAGGGCAGCCACTCAATGACAGATGGTTAGACTGGAGTCTCCTCACTAAAGAGTGAGGATTGTCTTCCATCAACATGCAGATCACTTCGAGAGACCCCATCACACATGGTTGCTATGACATGATCTGCTCATGCTGAACCGCACATGTTTTGCAGGTCGGTGTTCACAGGAGACTCTACTAGGAGGAGGACATCATTCCACTTCAGAGGAGGATCCACCGTCACAGGATGCACTGTCCAATGAATCTCTGGCACCTTCCACCAGTGCAGATAATTTCACCTCATTGGGTTTCTGCTCGATTTTAGAATCAGGGTCACAATCAGGGTCAGCCTGAGCAGCTGGCTGAGGCTGGGACAGTCGTGGTCTCTGACAGTCGGAGGATTGTGGGTGACCAAGCCTATGCTGAGCCCCAGGCTCATGATGGGACTGTGGTGTTGACAGCACAGGGCATACTGGAGTTTCAGAGAGAGTTGCGGTAAGGCAACATCTGGCAGAGATGCCAAAAACAATCTGCAGCCATGAGTGGATGATGATGAAGTCAATCCATGCCTTGAGTGCTGCCATGTCTCAGGCATGGAAGTGTATGGATTCCTCCATTGAGAAGTTGGCAACCCTTATCAAGAGTCAGATCCCACAAATGTGCCCAGAGATGCGCACAATCACCTTGGCCATGAGTTCGAAACAGCAGTGGCAAGATGAGTGAAGGACAAGGCACCTGGAGTCTTCTCCTGTCCTTTGTACTTCTCTGAGCAGGGAGGTTCAGGTGAGCCTTGAAAGGGAGGAGGAGTGACTATCCTCTACAGCTGGAGGCTCCCCTCAGGGTGCTCTGAGTGTGGGCAGTGACTCCACAGCCCCTCTGCCAGTGAGCCCAGCTCCAGCAACTGCGATGCCTGAGGAGAGACCTGCAGCAGTGCAGGAAAGCCTCAGGCAGCTGGGGCCTTCTCGGCCTCAGGTAACCAGAGGACGGCTGCTAAAGTCATCACAGGCCAAGGGGCAGCCTGATCAGCAGCCTGTCTCCAGCCCAGCTGCTGGCGATGGTTCCCGCCTCGT
This sequence comes from Heterodontus francisci, assembly GCF_036365525.1. NCBI lineage: Eukaryota > Metazoa > Chordata > Chondrichthyes > Heterodontiformes > Heterodontidae > Heterodontus > Heterodontus francisci. The sequence continues at coordinate 23,385,202 of NC_090410.1, read as the reverse complement.
CGAAGCACTCGCAATGGTAAAAAGCAAAGCACCTCGACTCACATGGGAGTTCACGGGTGTTTGATATCTGACATGTGATGCTTCACATAAAGTTCTTTTGTTTAAGTCTTGAACGTTCATTGTGTAAAAGTGATTATTCTATCATTCCCTAATTGTGAGCTGCTGACTTCCCCCTTCCCCCTTCGTGAAATGCCAATGTAAGCACAGCCTCATTTAAATATGATCTCCCATGGACAGCTGGGCACAAGGCACAGAACACCAATGGAAAGGAGGCGACAGACTACATGCATTGAGGTCAGTCTTTATTGTCCTTACTGTGAGTTACCATCATGGTGGCTGGAACTGGGTAAGTATGAGATTGTCTCTTGCCTCCTTTATGCATCGCTCAATGTTCCTGGCCTCCAGTGCAAGGGGTTCACCATCCAGTGCTGCCTGTCCATCACCCTCCTCCACGTCCTCCTCGTCTGTGGAGGAAATACATTCATGTGCCCTCGTCATGCAAGGCCTCCCTTCTCCGCACTGCTGGAATGTGCAGAGCACAGCAGACCACCATGATACGCGAGACCATTACTGGGACATACTGCAGGGCTCCACCAGATCGATCCAGGCAAAGGAAACTCATCTTCAGCGGCCCAAGGAGCTGCTCGGTGGTCACGCAGTTGGAGCGGTGGTAACTGTTGTACCTCTCCTCTGCTGCAGTGTGAGGTTTCCTCACAGGCGCTGAAAATCCATATCTTAAATGGGTCGCTCTTGTCCCCGAGAATCAATCCCTGAAGGTGAGCAGGGACCTGAAAAGCTGTGGTACCTGTAACTGTTGAAATATGTCGACATCGTGGGTGCTTTTCGGGACGTGGGCACAAACCTGAAAGATCTGTTTTCGGTGGTCACAGACCAGTTGAATGTTGATCAAATGGAAGCTTTTCCTGTTGAAGGAGGAGGCTGGCTGATCAGTTGGAGCCTTATTGACCATGTGTGCAGTCGATCACACTTTGTACCTGAGGGAATCCAGCAATGTCTTTGAATCCAATAGATCTCTCTGCCTGACTGTCAGGGTGGTTCAGTAGCCCGCACAGTCACCGGCTCTCTTGAACAGGGCATTGGTCACCTCCTTGATGCAGTGGTGGGATAGTGCCTGGGAGATGTCCCCGGTGGAACCTTGGAGAATGATCCAGACGAGTAAAAGTTTAAGTGCGGTGGTGATTTTCAATGCGAGATGCAAAGGCTGCCCACCAAATCCCACAGGTCGTAACTCGTCCGACAACAGGGTGCATAAGATGGTCCCTGCCTCCCTGGAGAGCCGTAGTCTTCACTGACAATGCCACTTGGTCATTGGGAGGTTGCTGACTCGAGTCCGGTTCACTCTCGAGCACAGGTTAGTCCGTCTTGGCATCGTCGGCTACTCCTGCTCTCTTCGTGGAGCTTCACAGGCAGGTGAAGCTGCTTCTTGGCCCTCCTTCCATCGGAGGCACTGCATCATAAAACAGGGGTCCAAAAAGACAGGGTGTATGAGACCCAGGCCAGGTGATAGGTAGACCTCCAGAGCGCTGTCCTTGCAGAGACGCCGCTGCTTTGGCAGTTTTCCCTTTGCTACTTCTCCTGGCAGACTGCCTAATGGGCCTCAGTGCCCACCCTTGATGATAGTCGACCCTCTCACCCAGCAGTTTGAGCACCCTATGCTGCCACCCAAAACCAAGCCCCTCTTGCAGGTCACCCAACATCCACCATCCCCTTGCTGATCATCCAATACCCAGCACCCTCTTGCAGATCACCTGACACCCTGCCAACCCATGCTCAACACCCGAGACTCTGCCCCACCATGCAGAGTGCACAGCACTGTAGGTTAGCAATGGGCTCCACTCCCCCTTCATCCCCTGTGCAGTGCTGATCATGGCTGCCTATCCATTGCGGAACTGAGTCCCCGTCTCGGTGCCACCAGCATTCAATGGCCAGTGTCCTGAAGGCCAGTCAGGGCCATCCATGGTCCATTTAATCCCAAGCCACACAATGAATCATAAAAATTACAGGCAAATGCATTGAAACAACATGTTGTACATTCCTGTTGCATCGGGGCGGTGATGCTGCCTTGATGCTTTCCCACCACTGACTAGATCCAGAACCGATGTCACAATGTCGGATTTCGGGGGAGACTTGTCCAATACGATTCTACCACCCCCCCACTCCCCCACCACCACCTCCATGCCCGCTCCAAAAGGCTGCACTAAATTGTGCCCTGTATCCCAGTGTCACTGATCAGGAGCAGGAGCCAGGGTCACAATGGTCGACTAAAGAGGTGACAGATAACATAAAGCTAAAGGAAAGAACACACAAAAATTTCAAGAATAGAGTAGGTCGAGGAAACAGTCAAAAAGATGAAGAACAAGAAGAACAGGTAAAAAAAAAGATAAGTAAAAGCTGAAAAAAGCTGATGTAAAAGATTCTGAAAGTAAGGAAATTCCAGGCTTGTTGCATAATTGCCTTGTGTCAGTCTTCACAGCAGAGCAAGAGGATAATATAGCTCACATTCCACAATGAATCAAGGACTGGAACTCACTAAAATTAACAGAAACAAGAGAAGTATATTAGAAAACAATAATAGAGTCAAAGAGTCGTACAGCATAGAAACAGGCCCTGAGGCCCAACGCGTCCATGCCGACCATAATACCTATCTATACTAATCCCACCCGCCTGCATTAATTCCATATCCCTCTATGCCTTTCTCATTCAAGTACCTGTCCAGATGCCTCTTAAATGTCGCTATTGTTCCTGCCTTCACCACCTCCTCAGCAGCTCATTCCAGATACCCATAATTCTTTGTGTCAAAAATTTACCCCTTTGATCCCCTTTAAACCTCCTCCCTCTCACCTTAAATCTATGACCTCTAGTTTTAGTCACCTCTAACATGAGAAACAGTGTCTGGCTATCTACCCTATCTATGCCTCTCATAATTTTATATACCCCTATCATGTCCCCTCTCAGCCTCCTTCACTCCTGGGAAAACAGACCCAGCCGATCCAATCTATCTTTATAACTCAAGCCCTCCAAACCAGGCAACATCCTTGTGAATCTTTTCTGCACCCTCTCCAGCTTAATCACATCTTTCCTGTAGTGTGGAGGCCAGAACTACACAAAGTACTCCAATTGCGGCCTAACCAACGTTATGTGACACTGAAACATGACATCCCAACTCTTGTACTCAGGGTCTCGGCCAATGAAGGCAAGCATGCCATATGCCTTCTTCACCACCCTGTCTACCTGTGTTGCCACTTTCAGGGAACTATGTACTTGCACTCCAAGGTCTCTCTGCTCAACAACACTCCCCAGTGCTCTGCCATTCACTGTATATGTCCTGCCCTGGTTTAACTTCCCAAAATGCATCACTTCACAATTGCCTGCGTTAAATTCCATTTGCCACTCACTTGCCCACTTCCCCAGTCGATTGATATCCTGTTGTAACCTTAGTCAACCTTCTTCACTGTCCACTACACCACCAATTTTGGTGTCATCTGCAAACTTAATAATCATGCCCCTTACATTCACATCCAAGTCATTAATATATATGACAAATAACAGAGGTCCCAGCACCGGTCCCTGCGGCACACCACTGGTCACTGGCCTCCAATCTGAAAAACAACCCTCCACTACCACCCTCTGACTCCTATCACCAAGCCAATTTTCTATCCAATTTGCTAGCTCACCCTGGATCCCATGTGTTCGAACCTTCTGGACCAGCTTACCATGCGGGACCTTGTCAAAGATCTTGCTAAAGTCCATGTAGACAACGTCCATCCCCCTGCCCTCATCAATCCTCTTGGTCACCTCCTCGAAAAAGTCAGTCAAATTTGTGAGACATGATTTCCCACGCACCAAAGCCATGCTGACTATCCCTAATCAGACCATGCCTTTCCAGATGCATATGAATCGTGTTCTCAGAATCCTTTCCAATAATTTTCCTGCCACTGATGGAAGGCTCACCGGCCTGTAGTTCCCTGGCTTCTCCCTGTTGCCCTTCTTAAATAAAGGCACAACATGAGCTTTCCTCCAGTCTTCCGGTACCACACTCGTGGCTAACGATGATACAAAAATCTCTGCCAGGGCCCCAGCAATCTCCTCACTTGCTTCCCATAGCATCCTCGGATACACCTGGTCAGGCCCTGGGGAATTATCCACCATAATGCGCTTCAAAACCTCCCACACCTCCTCCTTTGTAATGTTGATATGCTCCAGGATGTCGGTGTTCCCTCCCTTGAACTCATCAGCTTCCATGACCTTCTCCACGGTAAAAACGCAAGAGAAATATTCTATTAAGAACACGCCCATTTCCCATGGCTCCACACATAAATTGCCACACTGATCCTTCAGGGGACCTACTCTCTCCCCAGATACCCGTTTAATCTTAATACACTTACAGAATCTTTTAGGATTCTCCTTTATCTCTGCTGCCAGGGAATCCTCATGGCCCCTTTTAGCCCTTCCAATTTCCTTCTGAAGTGTAGTCCAACATCCCCTATACTCATCGAGGGGCTCGCTCGATCCCAGCTGCCTATACCTGACATATGCCTCCTTCTTTGTCCTGACCAGACCCTCAATATCTCTCGTCAACCAAGGTTCCCTAAACTTGCAAGCCTTGCCCTTCCACCTAACAGGAACATGTCGGCCCTGAACTCTTCCTGTCTCACTTTTAAAAGCCTCCCAGTGCCAGACGTCCCTTTACCTGGAAACAGCCTCTCCCATTCAACATTTGAGAGTTCCTGTCTGATGCCATCGAAATTAGCCTTCCCCCAATTTAGGACTTCAACCTGAGGATGAGTCCTATCCTTTTCCATAACTATCTTGAAGCTAATAGAGTTATGGTCACTGGTCCCAAAGTGCTCCCCCACTGACACATCAACCACCTGCCCATCCTCATTTTCTGAGAGGAGATCGAGTGCAGCCCCTTCTTTAGTAGGGCCATCCACATACTGCTTCAGGAAACTATCCTGGACACACTTAACAAATTCTTCCCCATTTGATCCCTTAGCACTAAGGCAGTCCCAATCAATATTAGGGAAGTTAAAATCAACTACTATTACAACCCTATAATTCCTACACCTATCTGTGATTTCCCTCCATATATGCTCCTCCACTTCCCTCTGACTATGGGGGGGTGCTATAGTCTCATCCCATCAAAGTGATCACCCCTTTCTTATTTCTAAGTTCTCCCCAAATGGCCTCGCTGGACATTCCCCCCGGGATATCTTCTCCAAATACTGCCGTGATGTTCTCCCTAATCAATAGTGCAACTCCCCCTCCGAAGAAGGGTCACTGACCCGAAACGTTAACTCTGCTTCTCTTTCCACAGATGCTGCCAGACCTGCTGAGTGATTCCAGCATTTCTTGTTTTTGTGCAACTCCCCCTCCTCTCTTACTTCCACCTCTGTCACACCGGAAAGATCGATACCCCGGAACACTGAGCTGCCCATCCCTCAACTACGTTTCCGTAATAGCTATAATGTCACTATGCCATCTACCAATCCATGCTCTGAGTTCATCTGCCTTACATGGAAGCTTTCTTGCATAGGGCGGCACAGTGGCGCAGTGGTTAGCACTGCAACCTCACAGCTCCAGCGACCCGGGTTCAATTCTGGGTACTGCCTATGTGGAGTTTGCAAGTTCTCCCTGTGTCTGCGTGGGTTTTCTCCGGGTGCTCCGGTTTCTTCCCACAAGCCAAAAGACTTGCAGGTTCGTAGGTAAATTGGCCATTATAAATTGCCCCTAGTATAGGTAGGTGGTAGGGAAATATAGGGACAGGTGGGGATGTGGTAGTAATATGGGATTAGTGTAGGATTAGTCGGTATGGGTGGTTGATGGTCGGCACAGACTCGGTGGGCCGAAGGGCCTGTTTCAGTGCTGTATCTCTCAACTAAACTAAATCTAAACTAAAGTACATGCAGTTCAGCCTACCAGACCTTCCACGCTCCCTGTCCAGCCCCTGCCCGGCCTGCCTACTGGATTTGCTTGCTTCAACCTCTGCATTTGCCTCAACTATCTCATCTGAGAGACTACAACTTTGGGTCCCACACCCCTGCAAGACTAGTTTAAACCCTCCCGAGTCGTGCTAGCAGACCTCCCAGCAAGGATATTGGTCTCCCTCCAGTTTAGATGCAACCCGTCCTTCTTGTACAGGTTACCTCTGCACCAGAAGTGATCCCAATGATCCAAGTAGCTGAAGCTCTCCTGCCTACACCAGTTCTTCAGCATGCATTCATTTGCCTAATCCTCCTATTCCTACCCTCATTAGCACGTGGCACAGGGAGTAATCCTGAGATTACAACCCCAGATGTCCTGCTTTTTAACCTTCTACCTAACTCCCTATATTCACATTGCAGGACCTCATCTCTTTTCATGCCAATATCATTAGTACCAAAATGGACCACGACCTCTGGCTGCTCACCCTCCCCTTTCAGAATGTCCTGCAGCCGCTCTGAGACATTCTTGTCCCTAGCACCATGGAGGCAATATACCATCCAGGAGTCTCGTTTGTGGCCACAGAAACGCCTATCTGCACCCGTTACAATAGAATCCCCTATCACGATAGCTCTTCCAAGCCTTTTCCTCCCCTGCTTTGCCGCGGAGCCCTCCGTGGTGCCACGATCTTGGCTGTTGCTGCTTTCCCCTGGGAGGTCATCCCCCCCAACAGTATCCAAAGTGGTCGATCTGTTTGAGAGAGGGATGGCCACAGGGGACTCCTGCACTACCTGCCTGCGCCTACTACTCCGTCTGGTGATCACCCATCTCTTTTCTGCTGTGCAGCCATTACCTGCGGTGTGACCACCTCATTAAACGTGCAAACCACAACGTCCTCAGCATTGCGGATGCTCCACGGTGAATCCACCCGCAGCTGCAGCTCCGTAATGCATGTAGCCAGGAGCTGCAGATGGATACACTTCCTGCACACATGGTCGTCAGGGACACTGGAATCGTCCCTGATTATCCACATAGCGCAGGAAGAGCATATCACAGGGCTGAGCTCTCCTGCCATGACTTACTTCAGATTAATCAGTTACTCCCTTTAAAAAATACTAATTACACTCGGGGCCTTGTTCGACTCCAAACACGACCCACTACAATCTAAAGCCCTTAATAAATTACACTAATTTTACAAAAAGCACACTTTAGTAGTGCTAAACTTATCACTTGAGTTTTTTTTGGAATGGATGTGAATGAAGGCAGTCGATATGATTCCACAGCAGAGATTGTCATTTAAAAATAAAGCTCCTGGAATTGAAGGCAAATGATTGACCTGGTTAGAAGATTGGTTATGCAGTAGAACATAGAGAGTTTGGATAATCAGAATGTACTTGTATTGGAAGGAAGTGACCAGCAATGTGCCGAGATGACCTGTTCTGAGGCCTCAACTATTCACAATATATATTAAAAACTTAAGACAATAATGAATTTGAGATCCAAATTTGCCAAATCATCAAAAGGCTGAATCTTAATTAACAAAAACAGGTGGATTGGTGTCGTGCCAGAGATTAAATATAAAGAATCTGAAACAGGAACTCAAACTGTATCATATCCCACGGTCATGGATCAGCAGCAAAGTCCGGGGAATTAAAACCTCAGCATGTCCAAGGGTCACTGATCAGGAGAGTGACCCTGGTAATTGCCCCAGCATATCCCCTGGTAACTAATTCCTATTGTAACTGACCAGACCAAGAATTAATCTATTTGGTTTTGCAAGGCACCAGTCAGTGTTTACTCTGTGCGCACCAAGGGAGAACAAATTTTAACACTGCACATTTATGAATGAACATAAGCATTTTGTTTTTGCGTTTATTTATTGAACTCTTCAGATATGAACTTTTCAAATCATGACTGATAGTTGTTGCAAAGCCTTATTTTTATCATAAAATTCAAACACATTGTATTCCATCGTGTTATGCAATGAGTTTTCAATTTATTCTGCCCATGTATCCACCATATTGATATTCCTGCTCCCATCCTGATGTATAATGTTCCTGTTTTTCCTCTTCCTTACAGTTAACTTAGTGACGATTGTGATCCTGTCTCGGGGAAAGTGTGGTCTCTCCAAATGTGTCACTCGTTACTTGGTGGCCATGGCAGCGGCAGATCTACTGGTCATTATCTTTGATCTGATACTGAGGCAAATTCCCATTAGTTATCGGAGAATGTTTCGATTTCTGTTTGATATTCCAGTGTGTAATATCCACGCTGTCCTACTTTATGCAGCAACGGACTGTTCTGTCTGGTTCACCGTCGCTTTCACCTTTGATCGATTTGTGGCCATTTGCTGCCAGAAACTGAAAACTAAATATTGCACTGAGAAATCAGCGGCTGTGATTATTGGAACAATGTCTGTGTTGTTCTGTGTGAAGAATATTTTCTGGTACTTTATGCTTTCAAGCAGCTATACCCGTTTTCGAGGCTCCTGGTTCTGCATTCTTCCCTGGAGTGTTCTGCTTTCACAAGTATGGGCAGCAATTGAATTGTTACATTATATTTTCACCCCGGGGGTACCATTTATTCTGATTCTGATGCTCAATATTTTAACAGTCAGGCACATTCTAGTGACCATCAGAATTCGCAAGAGACTTCGGGACCGGGTCAGTGGGGAGAGTCACAGTGATCCAGAAACAATGAGCAGAAGAAAATCAATCACTTCACTTTTTATGATATCGGGGAATTTTATCTTTCTATGGGCTCTGTTCCTGGTGAATATGATGTATGTTAGAGTTGGTCTGCTGTACCGGAATTTTTCAAAAGAAATGCCACCCATTGTCGACCACCTTGCGGTTATGCTTCAGCTCCTGAGTTGCTGCACAAACACTTTTATTTATGCTGTGACCCAGAGTAAGTTTCGTGAGGAACTGAAGAATGGGGTGAAATATCCCTTCACTGTACTTTCGAAGCTTATAAAATAATGAGGAAAATGGAAGATTTTTACATAAAGAACACATGTGAACCCAGCCTCTCTCCACTCAGTCTCTGTAATCACATTGTTTTAAAGACAAACTGAGATGATTTGATTCAGTTTGCATTTAATTTAAGGTACCTTTTGCAAACGTAGAGCAACTGCCATATGCAGAAATTCCTTTACGCTAATCATCCATATGGAATAAAATTAAACTAATATGCAACATGTCCTCTGATCACTCCCCATGTCTCTGTTTTATTGGATAAACCTACAGCTTCCCACTTTATCTCTCTCAGCATCCTCAACAGTGGACATTGAGGTACTCGGCGATCGCTCATTACGAGCATCAATCCCAATTGCCCCATCCTAATCATTCACTGAATCTCCCACCCAGTGCTGAGGGCTAATTTTCCAATATCTTTATCATCCAACTCACCCCTCCCACTATAGACTCAGCCAGTGGATCAGCTCTCACCATCCCGCTACACATCTCCCACCAAAATATCAAGGCCCTTTCCATCCATGACGTTATTGTGGATGATTTCATTGACATCACGGCCTAACTCGTCCCCTAGTGTTGACTATGGAGAAGAATGATGTAGGTGTAGAGAGCAGGGCGGGGGATTGTGATATACTTAAACAAATCAGCATTGAAAGAGAGGAAGTATGAGATGTTTTAGCGGGCTTAAAACTGGATAAATCCCCAGGCCCAGATGAGATGTATCCCAGGCTGTTATGTGAAGCAAGGGAGGAGATAGCAGGGGCTCTGACACAAGTTTCAAATCCTCTCTGGCCATAGGAGAGGTACCAGAGGATTGGAGGACAGTGATTGTGGTACCATTATTCAAGAAGGGTAGCAGGCACAAACCAGGTAATTAAATGGCAGTGAGGATAACATCAGTTGGAGGGAAACTATTGGAAAAAAATTCTGAGGGACAGGATTAATCTCCACTTGGAAAGGCAGGGATTAATCAGGGCTAGTCAGCATGGCTTTGTCAGGAGGAGATTGTGTCCAACAAACTTAATTGAATTTTTTGAGGATGTGCCTTGAAGTGTAGATGAGGGTAAGGCCGGAGTCTACATGCACTTCAGTAAGGCTTTTGATAAGTTCCGCATGGGAGATTAGTTAAGAAGATAAGAGCCCATGGGATCCAGGGTAATTTGGCAAATTGGATCCAAAATTGGCTTAGTGGCAGGAGGCAGAGGGTAATGGTCCAGGATTGTTTTTGCAAGTGGAAGCCTGTGACCAGTGGTGTACCACAGGAATCGGTGCTGGGACCCTTGCTGTTTGCAGTGTACATTAATGATTTAGACATGAATATAGGAAGTATGATCAGTAAGTTTGCAGATGAGACGAAAATTCAATCGCAGATAAGGCCATCTCTGATCACCTCCTTGTATCATTCTCCACCCACATCCCCTTCCTACACCCCAACCCTACCTCCTTCTATATCTGCCCCGGACAAAGGACCATCCCAAATTCACTTCATTTACCACAACATTTCCACAGTTACCGATTTGCTCAACTGCACCCTCACATCAATCTTTGAAAACCTCGCTCCAAATAAATCCATTTCTCTCTCTCACTCTAGTCATTTCCCCTGGTACGGCCCTCATCTCGGCTCCCATAATCTGCTCCGCAGTCACTGAATGTTGCACCTGCACTGTGCATTGGTCTGTCTCTCGGTGGGGTCACTCCTGTAGCTCTCTAAAGACTCCCCATGATTCCTCTAACTTCTGGGTTAACTGGGTGTTTTCCTGCATGAGAGTGACAATTTGCCTCTCTGCCAACTCTAACCACTGCTGAGCTGCCCCAGCCTGTACGGCATTAAGCGCCTGTTCCTCAGAGTGGCAGTAGAGGATGCTAGCTGATTTTGTAACATTTCCAGCAGTTTCTGCTGCTGCTGGATTGGTTCACTTTGAGCTACCATCTGTTTCACCTGTGACTGTACCACTTCCTCATTGCACTGCACACAGTGCGAGTGTGATTAGATTTAAAACCCTGTCACTCTTCCAACATTTAGCCAAGACCTGAACCTGGATAAACGCAATTGTTTCTTTATATAGGAATGTAGGAGCAGGAGTAGGCCATTGAGCCCATTGAGCCTGCTCCGCTATTCAACATGATCAATGCTGATCATCCACTTCAAAGCCTTTTTCCCACACCAGACCCATATCCCTTTATATCATGAGTATTTAGAAATCTGTCAATCTCTGCTTTAAACATACTCAATGACTGAGCTTCCACAGGCCTCCTGAGTAGAGAATTCCAAAGATTCACAACCCTCTCAGTGAAGAGATTTCTCCTCATCTCTGTCCGAAGTGGCTTCCCCCTTATTTTGAAATTTGTGTCCCCTGGTTCTAGACTCCCCAACCGGGGGAAACATCTTAGCTGCATCTACCCTGTCTATCCTGAGAAGTATTTTGAACGTTCAGTGAGATCACCTCTCATTTTTGCAAACTCTGTAGAATACAAGCCCAGTTTCCCCAATCTCTTTTCATCGGACAGTCCCATCATCTCAGTAACAAATCTGATGAATCTTCGTTGCACTTGCTCTATGGCAATAATATCCTTCCTGAGGTAAGGGGATCAAAAATGCACACAGGTGCGGTCTAATCAAGGTTCTATACAATTGAAGCAAGACTTTGCTACTCCTGTAATCGAATCCTCTTACGATAAAGGCTAAATGTCGCCACACTACCAGAAGGATGTGGAGGCTTTGGAGAGGGTACAGAAGAGGGTTACCAGGATGTTGCCTGGTCTGGAGGGTATTAGCTATGAGGAGAGGTTGGATAAACTCGGATTATTTTCACTGGAACGATGGAGGTGGAGGGGCGACCTGATAGAGGCTTATAACGTTATAAGCGGCATGGACAGAGTGGATAGTCAGAAGCTTTTTCCAGGGTGGAAGAATCAGTTACTGGGGGACATAGGTTTAAGGTGTGAGGGGCAAAGTTTAGAGGGGATGTGCGAGGCAAGTCTTTTACACAGAGGGTAGTGAGTGCCTGGAACTTGCTGCCGGGGGAGGTGGTGGAAGCAGATACGATAGCGAAGTTTATGAGGCATCTTGACAAATACATGAATAGGATGGGAACAGAGGGATATGGACCCTGGAAGTGCAGAAGGTTTTAGTTTAAACAGGAATTAAGATCGGCACAGGCTTGGAGGGCCGAATGACCTGTCCCTGTGCTGTACTGTTCTTTGTTCTTTGTTCTAATATCCCATTAGCCTTCTTCATTGCTAGCTGCACCTGCATGCTGGCTTTCAGTAACTTATTGACAAAGACACCCAGGTCGCTTTGTACATCTACACTTTCTAATTTCTTCCTATTTAAGAAATACTCTGCACGTCTATTCTTCCTGCCAAAATGGATAACCTCACATTTTTCCACATTATATTCCATCTGCCACATTCTTGCGCACTCACTCAGTCTGTTCAAATCCCCTTGACGCCACTTTGCATCTTCCTCAGAACACACATTCCCATCGAGTTTTGTGTCATCTGCAAACTTGGAAATATTACATTTGGTCCCCACATCCAAATCATTGATATATATTGTGAACAGCTGGTGCCCAAGTATTGATCCTTGCAGTACCCACTGGTCACAAACTGCCAATGCGAGAACGACCCGTTTATTCCTAAACTCTGCTTTCCGCCTGTTAATCAATCCTTAATCCATGCCAGTATATTACCTGCTAACCCATGTGCTTAAATTTTACGAACCAACCTCCTGTGGGGTACTTTAACAAAAGCCTTCTGAACGGAAAGTGCTCATGTTTTTGTGTGTCCTCTTCTCACAGGGATTGGATATTGTCTAGATTACATTTAGTGACCAACTTTTCCTCATATGTTTCCCAGAAACCCTTCTTTACATTGGCCTTTCACCACACAGCTTGTACTTTAAATAGACACCACTGGGTCAGTTTAATCTGCCACCCTTCCTAAGAGATGATCCCCGTAAGAATTATCACTGACCAAACAACGTTCCGACATTTGTGAAACTTGCTTTCACTCCCTCAGTTTATGTACTTGTCAAAGTCCAGGGTTTCGGCATCACTTGTAAGATCTGGAGTTTGCTTTAATTTAATTGGAAGACTTGGTCAATTACAACGACAGTCTAAGTTGGGAGAGCAGATCTAAAAGGGACCTTGCGCTCAGACTAGCGAGAAAACCACACGGGTGCGAGTAGTTTTTCACAAGCTTCACAGACTTTATTACATTTTCTACAATAAGCACAAAATCATGATACTTAGCAAAGGGCAGTGGTGAGCAGTTGTGTTCACGATGGAACACCGGTCCTCAACCTCCGGTTAACTGCGATGCCTTGTCTCTTGATTGAAGTCTGTCTTCTGTCTTCGTTTGGATGATGATGCGTGCTTTTGGGGTCTTACAAGTTCTTACTTTATGCACCTTTCCCAGCTTGGTTCGGTGCCATATTAGGTAAAACCCCATTTCTGTTCATGTAATTGGTCAGTCTTTAACTATGATGGTACTTTGACCTTGTTTTGGTCATTGTCATTGTCATTCAGGGGGCTCCAGATTCATGTTTCCTTGCTGTATATTCATCAACAATGATCACTTGATGAGATTGATCCTGAAAGGGAGTATTTTTGAGAGACAAGGGTGGTGTTGTTGTTGTCTGGTGTTCCGACCTCTACCTTGTAGAGACTCAACGCCAACTTTCAGACCCTTCTTCCCACCTCCCCCTGGACCATGACCCCAACACCGAACATCAAGCGACTGTCCACAGGACTGTCACTGACCTCATCTCTTCGGGAGATCTTCCCTCCACAGCTTCCAACCTCATAGTCCCGCAACCCCGGTCAGCCTGCTTCTACCTCCTTCCCAAAATCCACAAACAGGACTGTCCCAGCAGACCCATTGTGTCAGCCTGCTCCTGCCCCACTGGGCTTATTTCTTCCTATCTTGACACTATCTTTTTTCCGCTGGTCCAGTTTCCTCCCACCTGCATCCATGACTCTTCTGACACCCTACGTCATTCTGACAATTTCCAGTTTCCTGGTCCCAACCGCCTATTCTTCGCCATAGATGTCCAATCTCTCGACACCTCCATCCCCGACCAGGATGGTTTGAGGGCTCTCCAATTCTTCCCTGACGAGAGGCCCAACCAGTCCCCATCCACCACCAACCTCCTCCGCCTGGATGAACTTGTTCTCACATTGAACAACTTCTCCTTCAACTCCACTCACTTCCTTCAAGTGAAAGGTGTTGCTGTAGGTACCCACATGGGTCCTAGTTATGCCTGTCTTTTTGTGGGATATGTCGAACATTCCTTGTTCCAGTCCTACTCAGGCCCCTCCCCCAACTCGTCTTCCGGGACATTGATGACTGTATCGGTGCCGTTTCCTGCTCCCGCTCGGAACTGGAAAACTTTATCAACTTTGCTTCTAATTTCCACCCTTCTCTCACCTTTACATGGTCTATCTCTGACACTTCCCTTCCCTTCTTCGACTTCTCTGTCTCCAACTCTGGGGATAGGCTGTCTACTAATATCCATTATTAATATCCATTCAATGCGGAAAAGTGTGAGGTGATTCACTTTGGAAGGAGTAACAGGAATGCAGAGTACTGGGCTAATGGGAAGATTCTTGGCAGTGTAGATGAACAGAGAGATCTTGGTGTCCAGGTACATAAATCCCTGAAGGTTGCTACCCAGGTTAACAGGGCTGTTAAGAAGGCATATGTTGTGTTAGCTTTTATTAGTAGGGGGATCGAGTTTCAGAGCCACGAGGTCATGCTGCAGCTGTACAAAACTCTGGTGAGACCGCACCTGGAGTATTGCGTGCAGTTCTGGTCACCGCATTATAGGAAGGATGTGGAAGCTTTGGAAAGGGTGCAGAGGAGATTTACTCGGATGTTGCCTGGTATGGAGGGAAGGTCTTACGAGGAAAGGCTGAGGGACTTGAGGTTGTTTTCGTTGGAGAGAAGGAGGAGGAGAGGTGACTTAATAGAGACATATAAGATAATCAGAGGGTTAGATAGGGTGGATAGTGAGAGTCTTTTTCCTCGGATGGTGATGGCAAACATGAGGGGACATAGCTTTAAGTTGAGGGGTGATAGATATAGGACAGATGTTAGAGGTAGTTTCTTTACTCAGAGAGTAGTAGGGGCGTGGAACACCCTGCCTGCAACAGTAGTAGACTCGCCAACTTTAAGGGCATTTAAATGGTCATTGGATAGACATATGGATGAAAATGGAATAGTGTAGGTCAGATGGTTTCACAGGTCGGAGCAACATCGAGGGCCGAAGGGCCTGTACTGCGCTGTAATGTTCTAATTCTAAAAAAAAAATAAGCCCACCGACTCCCACAGCTACCTCGATTACACTTCTTCACACCCTGCCTCCTGTAAACACTCCATTCCATTCTTCCATTT
The DNA here is from genome assembly GCF_036365525.1 of Heterodontus francisci. Taxonomy (NCBI): domain Eukaryota; kingdom Metazoa; phylum Chordata; class Chondrichthyes; order Heterodontiformes; family Heterodontidae; genus Heterodontus; species Heterodontus francisci. Next base: position 23,369,888 of record NC_090410.1, on the reverse strand, counting down.
TCTCCGTCCCCAACGCATCTGCTCTGATGATGCGACCTTCCACGACAGCACTTCTGATACGTCTTTCTTTTTCCTCAACCGAGGAGTCCCCCCATTGTGTACGACAGTGCCATCAACTGTGTCCAGCCCATTTCCCGCACCTCTACACTCACCCCTTCCCCTCCCTCCCAGAGCAGTGACAGGGTTCCCCTTGTCCTCACTTTCCACCCCATCAGCCTCCGTATCCAAAGGATCATCCTCCGCCATTTCCACCACCTGCAGCCACCTACCAAATGCATCTTCCCCTCCCTTCCCCTGTCAGCATTCCGAAGGGATCATTCCCTCCGCGACACCCTGGTCCACTCCTCCATTATCCCTACTGCCTTCCAGTTTTTGCTACTAAAATGGATAACCTCACATTTATCCACATGATACTGCATCTGCATTAGCCCACTCACTCAACTTGTCCAAATCATCCTGAAGCCTCTCTGCATCCTCCTCACAACTCACTCTCCCACCCAGTTTTGTGCCATCTGCAAATGTGGTGATATTACATTTAGTTCCCTCATCCAAATTATTAATGTATATTGTGAATAGCTGGGGTCCCTGCGGTACCCCACTGGTCACTGCCTGCCATTCGGAAAAAGACCCATTTATCTCTCCTCTTTGTTTCCTGTCCGCAAACCAATTTTCTATCCATCGCAATACACTACCGCCAATCCTATGCGCTTTACTATTACACGCTAATCTCTTTTGTGGGACTTTGTCGAAAGCCTTCTGAAAGTCCAAATAAACCACATCCACTGGCTCTCCATCATCAACTCTACCAGTTACATCCTCGAAGAATTCTAGTAGATTTGTCAAGCATGATTTCCCTTTCGTAAATCCATGCTGACTCTGCCCAATTCTACCACTGTTCTCTAAGTGCTCTGCTATAAAATCTTTGATAATGGACTTTAGAATTTTACCCACGTCAGATGTCAGGTTGCCTGATTTATAAATCTGTGTTGACACTGCCCAATCCTACCATTATTTTCAAAGTGTCCTGTTACCACATCCTTTACAATAGATTCAAGCATTTTCCCTACTACTGACGTCAGGCTCGCAGGTCTGTAGTTTCTGGTTTTCTCGCTCCCTCCTTTCTTAAATAATGGCGTTGCATTTGCTACCTTCCAATCTGCAAGAACTGTTCCAAAATCTATAGAATTTTGGAAGATGATCACCAACACATCCACTATCTCTTCAGCCACCTCTTTCAACACTCTGGGATGTCGATCATCAAGTCCAGAGGATTTACCAACTTTCAGTCCCAATAATTTCTCCAGTACTTTTTTTTACGGATATGCTTTTTTTCAGTTCCCCATTCTCACTCGTACCTTGGCTCTGCAGAATTTCTGGGAGGCTTTTTATATTTTCCTCTGTGAAGACAGACACAAAGTATTTGTTTAGTTTCTTTGCCATTTCCTTATTGCCCATTATAAATTTCCCTGTCTCTCCCTGTAATGGGCCCCCATTTTTCTTTGTTAATCTTTTCCTTTTTACATACCTATAAAAACTTTTACAGTCCATTTTTAAGTTCCTCACTAGTTTACTTGCATATTCTATTTTCCCTTTCTTTAGCAGTTTCTTGGTCCTCCTTTGATGAATTCTAAAAAGCCTCCATTCCTCAGGCTTACTATTTTTTTTGGCAATGTTATAAGCCTCTTCCTTTGTCCTCATGCAATATTTAATACACTTGTTAGCCACGGTTTGGATCATTGCCCTTTTCGTTGTGCAGCTTTTCCAGGAGCACAGGCATTGCGAGCGAGGAGTGAACAGCTGGGAAGTCAATTTCATCGGGAGTTTCTGTGGAACAGGGACTGCTGGGTAAGTAGAAACCTATATATTTGGGCTGTGTAAATTCTCTTTACCTTTTCGTTGTGCAGCTTTTCCAGGAGCACAGGCATTGCGAGCGAGAAGTGAACAGCTGGGAAGTCAATTTCATCGGGAGTTTCGGTGGAGCAGGGACTGCTGGGTAAGTAGAAAGCTATATATTTGGGCTGTTTCTGAACCCGAGACACTACTCGGGTAGTGGGGCGGCACAGTGGCGCAGTGGTTAGCACCGCAGCCTCACAGCTCCAGGGACCCGGGTTCGATTCCGGGTACTGCCTGTGTGGAGTTTGCAAGTTCTCCCTGTGTCTGCGTGGGTTTTCTCCGGGTGCTCCGGTTTCCTCCCACAAGCCAAAAGACTTGCAGGTTGATAGGTAAATTGGCCATTATAAATTGTCACTAGTATAGGTAGGTGGTAGGGAAATATAGGGACAGGTGGGGATGTTTGGTAGGAATATGGGATTAGTGTAGGATTAGTATAAATGGGTGGTTGATGTTCGGCACAGACTCGGTGGGCCGAAGGGCCTGTTTCAGTGCTGTATCTCTAATCTAATCTAATCTACTCTTGTAGTGTCTCCCACCCGCCCTCCTCCTCTTACCAAAAAAAAGGACTCGGTTGTGTGCAGGTAAGGTGAGGCTTTTTCTATTTCTCTTCTTGTTTTATCGTGTGATTGGTTAAAAACTTGGGAATTTAGAGTACTGGGAATGGAGGTTAAGGCAGTTGAATGTTCCTCCTGCAGAATGTGGGAGGTAAGGGTCGCCAAGGCTGTCCCTGCTGACTGCATCTGCGGGAAGTGCACCCAGCTCCAGCTCCTCGAGGACCGCGTTAGGGAACTGGAGCTGGAGCTGGAGGAACTTCGGATCATTCGGGAGGCGGAGGGAATTATTGAGAGGAATTATCGGGAGGCAGTCACACCTCAGGTAAAAGAAGAAGGTAGATGGGTTACCGTCAGGGGAAGGAGAGGGAACCAGCAGGCAGTGCAGGGATCCCCTGTGGCCGTTTCTCTCAACAACAGGTATACCGTTTTGGATACTGTTGGGGGAGACGACTTACCAGGGGTAGGCAATGGGATACAGGTCTCTGGCGCAGAGTCTGTCCCTGTTGCTCAGACGGGAAGGGGTAAGAGGAGCAGAGCATTAGTCATTGGGGACTCCATAGTTAGGGGAACAGATAGGAGGTTTTGTGGGAACGAGAGAGACTCACGGTTGGTGTGTTGCCTCCCAGGTGCCAGGGTACGTGATGTCTCGGATCGTGTTTTTGGGATCCCCAAGGGGGAGGGGGAGCAGCCCCAAGTCGTGGTACACATAGGCACCAACGACATAGGTAGGAAGACAGATGGGGATTTAAGGCAGAAATTCAGGGAGCTAGGGTGGAAGCTTAGAGCGAGAACAAACAGAGTTGTTATCTCTGGGTTGTTGCCCATGCCACGTGCTAGCGAAGTGAGGAATAGGGAGAGAGAGGAGTTGAACACGTGGCTGCAGGGATGGTGTAGGAGGGAGGGTTTTGGTTTCCTGGATAATTGGGGCTCTTTCTGGGGTAGGTGGGACCTCTACAAACAGGATGGTCTTCACCTGAACCAGAGGGGTACCAATATCCTGGGGAGGGAGATTTGCTAGTGCTCTTCGGGGGGGTTTAAACTAATTCAGCAGGGGAATGGGAACCTAAATTGTAGTTCCAGTGTACAGGATGTTGAGAGTAGTGAGGGCAGAGATAAGGTTATAAGGACACAAGAGGGCACTGGCAAGCAAGAGCCTGGTTTAAAATATGTCTACTTCAACGCCAGGAGCATCCGGAATAAGGTGGGTGAGCTTGCAGCATGGGTTGGTACCTGGGATCTCGATGTTGTGGCCATTTCAGAGACATGGGTAGAGCAGGGACAGGAATGGATGTTGCGGGTTCCGGGATTTAGATGTTTCACTAAGAACAGAGAAGAGGGTAAAGGAGGGGGGGGGTGTGGCATTGTTAATCAAGGAAAGGATGTTTGAGGACTCGTCTACTGAGGTAGTCTGGGCTGAGGTTAGAAACAGGAGAGGTGAGGTCACCCTGTTGGGAGCTTTCTATAGACCTCCGAATAGTTCCAGAGATGTAGAGGAAAGGATAGCAAAGATGATTCTTGACAACAGCGAGAGTAACAGGGTAATGGTTATGGGGGACTTTAACTTTCCAAATATTGACTGGAAATACTATAGTTCGAGTACTTTAGATGGGTCTGTTTTTGTCCAGTGTGTGCAGGAGGGTTTTCTGACACAGTATGTAGACAGGCCAACCAGGGGCGATGCCACATTGGATTTGGTACTGGGTAATGAACCCGGCCAGGTGTTAGATTTAGAAGTTGGTGAGCACTTTGGTGATAGTGATCACAATTCGGTTAGGTTTACCTTAGCGATGGGCAGGGACAGGCATATACAGCAGGGCAAGAATTATAGCTGGGGGAAAGGAAATTATGATGCGATTAGGCAAGATTTAGGATGCGTAGGATGGGGAAGGAAACTGCAGGGGATGGGCACAATTGAAATGTGGAGCTTATTCAAGGAGCAGCTACTGCGTGTCCTTGATAAGTATGTACCTGTCAGGCAGGGAGGATGTTGTCGAGCGAGGGAGCCGTGGTTTACTAAAGAAGTTGAAGAGCTTGTCAAGAGGAAGAAGAAGGCTAATGTTAGGATGAGACGTGAAGGCTCAGTTAGGGCGCTTGAGAGTTACAAGCTAGCCAGGAAGGATCTAAAGGGAGAGATAAGAAGAGCAAGGAGAGGACACGAGAAGTCATTAGCGGATAGGATCAAAGAAAACCCTAAGGCTTTCTATAGGTATATCAGGAATAAAAGAATGACTAGAGATAGGTTAGGGCCAATCAAGGATAGTAGTGGGAAGTTGTGTGTGGAATCGGAGGAGATAGGGGAAGTGTTAAATGAATATTTTTGGTCAGTATTTACAGTGGAGAAAGAAAATGTTGTCGAGGAGAATACTGAGATACAGACTACTAGGCTAGATGGGATTGAGGTTCACAAGGAGGAGGTGTTAGCAATTTTGGAAAGTGTGAAAATAGATAAGTCCCCTGGGCCAGATGGGATTTATCCTAGGATTCTCTGGGAAGCCAGGGAGGAGATTGCAGAGCCTTTGTCCTTGATTTTTATGTCGTCATTGTCGACAGGAATAGTGCCAGAAGAGTGGAGGATAGCAAATGTTGTCCCCTTGTTCAAGAAGGGGAGTAGAGAAAGCCCTGGTAATTATAGACCTGTGAGCCTTACTTCAGTTGTGGGTAAAATGTTGAAAAAGGTTATAAGAGATAGGATTTATAATCATCTTGAAAAGAATAAGTTCATTAGAGATAGTCAGCACGGTTTTGTGAAGGGTAGGTCGTGCCTCACAAACCTTATTGAGTTTTTTGACAAGGTGATCAAACAGGTGGATGAGGGTAAAGCCGTGGATGTGGTCTATATGGATTTCAGTAAGGCGTTTGATAAAGTTCCCCACGGTAGGCTATTGCAGAAAATACAGAATTATGGGATTGAAGGTGAATTAGTGCTTTGGATCAGAAATTGGCTAGCTGAAAGAAGACAGAGGGTGGTGGTTGATGGTAAATGTTCATCCTGGAGTATAGTTTCCAGTGGTGTACCGCAAGGATCTGTTTTGGGGCCACTGCTGTTTGTCATTTTTATAAATGACCTGGATGAGGGTGTAGAAGGGTGGGTTAGTAAATTTGCGGATGACACGAAGGTCGGTGGAGTTGTGGATAGTGCCGAAGGATGTTGTAGGTTACAGAGGGACATAGATAGGCTGCAGAGCTGGGCTGAGAGATGGCAAATGGAGTTTAATGCGGAAAAGTGTGAGGTGATTCACTTCGGAAGGAGTAACAGGATTGCAGAATACTGGGCTGATGGGAAGATTCTTGGTAGTGTAGATGAGCAGAGAGATCTTGGTGTCCAGGTACATAAATCCCTGAAAGTTGCCACCCAGGTTAATAGAGCTGTTAAGAAGGCATATGGTGTGTTAGCTTTTATTAGTAGGGGGATTGAGTTTAGGAGCCACGAGGTCATGCTGCAGCTGCACAGAACTCTGGTGGGGCCGCACCTGGAGTATTGCGTGCAGTTCTGGTCACCGCATGATAGGAAGGATGTGGAAGCTTTGGAAAAGGTGCAGAGGAGATTTACTAGGATGTTGCCTTGTATGGAGGGAAGGTCTTACGAGGAAAGGCTGAGGGACTTGAGGTTGTTTTCGTTAGAGAGAAGGAGGAGAAGAGGTGACTTAATAGAGACATATAAGATAATCAGAGGGCTGGACAGGGTGGATAGTGAGAGCCTTTTTCCTCGGATGGTGATGGCAAACACGAGGGGACATAGCTTTAAGTTGAGGGGTGATAGATATAGGACAGATGTTAGAGGTAGTTTCTTTACTCAGAGAGTAGTAGGGGCGTGGAACGCCCTGCCTGCAACAGTAGTAGACTCGCCAACTTTAAGGGCATTTAAGTGGTCATTGGATAGACATATGGATGAAAATGGAATAGTGTAGGTCAGATGGTTTCACAGGTCGGCGCAACATCGAGGGCTGAAGGGCCTGTACTGCGCTGTAATATTCTATGTTCTATGTTCTATTTTTCCTGTCGGGTTTTGTGTTCAATGGAATGTATAGTTGTTGTAAAGCATGTATTAATTATTTAAATGCTAGCCATTTCCTGTCTACCTTCATGCCTTTAAATGTAAAGGTTTGGACCAAAAGGGAAATAAAATCTGCATTCACTAACCATCAGCTTGTCCAGAGCAGCTTTCAAGGCTTCGAGCTGATTTGTTGGTACTGTGTCTGCATCACTCACTCCTCCTGTAACTCCTGAAAGGACAAAGACTGTGAAGAAAAATCTTACAAGGAGACAGAATATGCTAACGCCAAAAGATTATACAACAGTCAGTTTATGTGAAATTAAATTTCAATTGCAACAAAAGCTTTTCATTACAGTCCCTGGAATTTTGCTGCGTTAATCATTTCTCACAGACAAGGATCCCAGTGGTAGGTAACCACAGAAAACCAGGATCTGATAGGTCAATAAATGTGTTTGAGACAGGGAAGGATGCAGAGCAGGACAGTTGGGTATTTTAATTGCTGATGGAAAAATTTTGAAGCCCAACAGGGGATTGAGTGTGCCATAGAATCTTACAGCACAGAAGGAGGTCATTCCGCCCATCATGTCCGTGCTGGCTCTTGGAAAGAACTATCCAATAATTCCCACTCCACTGCTCCTTCCCCATCAGCCTAAACATTTCACTTTTTCTGTCTTTATCCAATTCCCTTTTGAAACTTGTAATTTAATCTGTGTGGCACAAAGTTAAATATTAATCAACCTCAAAAGGAACCTGTGTAATGGGGCAATAAAATTGCATTGACGTAAAATTATCCTTATTTGGTTGCCCAGCATAGTCGGAGTCGAAGTTGCTTCACACACTGTCCCACAAAATCTGGACAGATCCGTGGGATGGCATTCATCAGTCACTGAATATTCACTGAGTATTCATCACCTGAACAGCTCTTGGCTTTCATTATGTTGCATTTAAAGATGTGTGTTTCTCAGTAATGCCATTTGCGATATTGCTTTGGTTTGTGCACAACTCCCACAGCTGATGTGTAGCACCGTGATCACACAGTGGTTAGTACACTGAGTTGTGGCTGCATCAACGTCTGGTCTCTGCTGCACATGTTAACAGAACACAGTGAAAAATCAATCTATTCCAACTGGAAACAAATTGTTGCTCATGGAAAACAATTTGCTCCTTCAAATGCTCGCACTCTCACATGCCTGTGCTTGATGCTCCATAATTCAAACCCTTCTCTTCTCCCAGCTTGTCCTCCTTTCACAGTCAATATCCCTCCTTTACTTTCCTCCTTCCATTCCATTGTCATTTTCCTGCAGTATTGCCTCATCGAACATCCATTCTCAATATTACGCCCTTAGGTTTGCTCTGCTCCCACTGCTGTTCCTGGGGATACAGGTCCCATTCACACCAATGTTCATTTGTGTCTTGAATCCAGATACATTTCTATCCATGGGACTGTTTGGTGAACAAGCTGTGAAAGCAGAGCCGGCCTTTCGAGGGACAGCAGCCCAGAAGCTCATGATACTTTCTTGGGGAATATTGTGATGGGGGGATACTAACTGAAAACTGGCTTCTGTTTACCTGGTAGTTGGTGCTTTTCTCTGAACAGTTGAGGTGGATGCCACATAGCTGCCAATGAGGGCTCAAATGTGCCATTTTGTCAAGCTAGGTCAGTGCAGCAAGATCCAAAACATCCTGTCTTCATCTTAATCGATCTGTTGAAAGAAATGGAGAATAAATGAACAGAATGCTCGTGGCAGAAAAGGAGCAATTACAGGAGATTGGCCATGAGTCAAAGGTCTTTAAAATGTCCATGTGCTGTGATCAGAAACCGCAGAATTTAAAACACGTGTGAGGGAAGCAAAGAGTGATTTTGGATGTGAGAAGATCACAAGAAAGTTGTGTCTGAAGCTGTGTCCTTGATGCAGTCACTCTTGACTACAAAATTCTAATAGGGCTGGACAGACTAGATGCAGGAAGGATTTTCCAGATGGTGGGGGAGTTCAGGACTAGGGGTCACAGTCTAAGGATAAGGGTTGAGGAAAGCAGTTGAGGCCAAATCATTAAATATATTTAAGAAAGAGTTAGATATAGTTCTTCGGGCTAATGTGATCGGGGAGAAAGCAGGAACAGGGTACTGAGTTTGGATGATCAGCCATGATCATATTGAATGGCGGAGCAGGCTTGAAGGGCCGAATGGCCTACTCCTGCTCCTATTTTTCTATGTTTCTATTTAAAAAAGACAGCTTATGCATCAACAGGACTGGGACTAAAGTCCATGCAGGGAGATTCAATGGTGTGGTTGGGGAGGGTTTAAACTAAATTGGCAGGGGGATGGCACCAGCATATAGTAGTCAGAAGGAGGAATAAGGTACATAATGTGAGAGTGAACTAGAATAGGGAGTAGTTCTGTATTAGATGAGAGTGGACTGAGAAGGACTATGAGAATACAAAGACAGGATTACAATGTTGAGTGTCAATGTATTAAATGTGGTGATTAAGGTTCGTAAGTTACAAGCACAAATAGCAGGATGGGAATATGATGCAGCAGCAATAACGGAAATGTGGATTAAAAATGGCAAGGATTGGGTGCTCAATGTACCAGGATATTGTTATGCCAATGTGATTTGTTGAATGATACTGTTTTTTAATCCACTGACTGGAGATCTGAATTTATAATTTGTTTAAAAGACATTTGAAAAGACCAGCTAAAAGGATGACTTTGCTGGCAGCTTCAGATGATTGCCTACTTTGTAACATTGTATCCTACACTGCAAAGGACTGTGAGGAGGGAGATGAAATGGCTGCATTTCCCAGAAAGAACCAAGACCCAGGAAGTTTAAGGGAACTGTTTGTACTTTTTCTTTTTAACAAGAGAGAAATACTGCTAACTGCTATGTTTTGAATCACAGAGTGACTGTCATGTGCAAGTCCTCCCCATCTGTGGTTTTAAGCTTGTGTCTTTCTGCAGTAGAGAAGGGAGAAACAGGACTCTGGCAAATGCAGACCTAAGTGGGAAGTCCTTCTCCTTTTCTCTGCATTCCAGCTTAAAGGTTTCAAATCCTGCCTGGTGACTGACCACATTTGCATACTGCGGCTACAACCAGAAACCCCTTTGGAGAAAATCATCTGCATCGCTGTCTCCAAGAGACCCACCAAACCAGTCATCTGTCTCTTCAAACTAAAAGCCTCAGGACCACTGAATTCAGCTAAACACCAGCCACATCATCAAACTTCACAGACTATATACCCCTTTTTTCTGTGGACACTAACTCAACCAATCTACTTTTCCCCACTCTGTAACTATTTGTGTGTGTGTAAACCTCCAGTGTGTGTGTGTGTGTGTGTGTGTGTGTGTGTGTGTGTGTGTGTGTGTGTGTGTGTGTGTGTGTGTGTGTGTGTGTGTGTGTGTGCGTTGTTTATTATTTTATTAGTTCAGTTTAGGATACAACAAAGTTAATCTCTTTCTTTGATAACTCAAGAAAACCTTTCCAGTTGTATCTTGTTATGATCATAGCAAGTAAGGAATCAAACACTCACTGAATTGACCAGTACATCCACCTGTTGTGGTGAAACAAGGAGAGGGAAAAGAGGGAAGCTTTTTGACCCCTCCTCACTTGACTGTGACAGAAATTTGGGGGTTCACATCTGGGATCAAACACAAAGACGAATGGGAAATTGGAAGCGGGAAACTAAATTGATCCCTCCCAATAATTTAAACACTTCATTTCAGGTTTTCTTGTGGTTTTCAGTGCTCGAGTACTAAAATTTCCACCTTCGAGGGCAGTACCTTCCTCGAACAAAAGAGGGTGTATGATGCATGTTAGGTGAATTCTTCAAGTGAGAACCAGGCCAAATACAATAATTAGAGAGGGGAGGTGTAGAGTAAAATAAGACAGGCAAAGAGAGAATATGAGAATAGAATGGCAATCAACATAAAAGAGGACCCAAAAATGGAAGCAAATAGTAAGAGGTGGAGTGGGGCCAATGAGAGACAAAGAGTGTAATATATGCTGAGAGGTGCAGGGCAAGACATATATACTTAATGAGTACTTTGTATCAGGGTTCACTAAGGAAGTGGAATCTGACAAAATACAGGGGAAGCGGAGAGAGTAGAGGATAAAAATTGAGACGGGAAGGCAGTAAAAAGGCTGACTATGCTTGGTTAGATAAGTCAGGATGACTTGCATCCCAGGTTGCTAAAGAAAGTGGAGATGGAGAAAACGGAAGGATTGGAAAGTGACAAATGTGAAATCCTTATTCAAGAAAGGGTGCAATGAGAGTCCTAGCAACTACAGGCCAGTTAGTTTAGCATCAGTAGTGGATAAGGTGTCAGAAACAATTATCAGGAAAAATTCAACAGACATTTGGAGCGATTCAAGTTAATTAGGGAAAGCCAGCACGGATTTGTAAAAGCGTAATCATGCTTGCCTAAATGAATTTTTTGATGATGTAACAGAGAAGGTTGATGAAGGGAATGTGGTGGATGTTGTTTATATGGATTTTAAGAAAGTATTTGATGAGGTAGCACATAAAAGCCTGGCTAATAAAATTGAGGCTTAAAGAATAGGAGGGTCAGTGTCCAACTGGATGAAAAAAAATTGGTTTAAAGACAGAAAACAGCAAGTTGTAGCAAATGGCTATTTTTCAGACTGGAAGATGGTAGACAGTGGTGTTCCCTAAGGGTCAGTGCTGGGACAACTGCTCTTTTTGTTATATATAAATGATTTGGATTTTGGAAAACAGAATAGAATCTCAAAATTTGCACATGACACCAAAATTGGAGTTGTGGCAAACACTGAGAATGATAAGAACCACCTGCAACAGGACATAGTGATAGGCTAGCAGAATGGGCAGAGAGGTGGCAAATGGAATTTAATATTGAAAAGTGTGAGGTGATGCATTTTGTCGGAAGGAAGAGTGAGAGGTAATATATACTTAATGGTACAGTTCTAAAGAGTGTGGATGAACAGAGGGACCTGCGGGTACATGTGTATCGATTTTTGAAGGTGACAGGACCTGTTGAGAGTGGTTAGTAGGAAGATGGGAACAGGAGTAGGCCATTCAGCCCATCGAGCATGCCACGCCATTCAATGTGATCATGGCTGATCATTCACTTCAACACCTTTTTCCCACAATATCTTCATATCCCCTCATGTCATTTGTATTTAGAAATCTGTCAATATCTGCTTTAAACATGCTCAACGACTGAGCTTGCACAGCCCTCTGGGGGAGAGAATTCCAAAGATTCACAACCCTCTGAATAAAGAAATTTCTCCTTATCTCTATTCCCCTTATTTTGAAATTGTGTCGCCTGGTTCTAGACTCCCCAACCAGGGGAAACATCTCAGCTGCATCTACCCTGTCTATCCCTTTAAGTATTTTGTAGGTTTCATTGAGATCACCTCTCATTCGTCAAATCTCTAGAGAATACAGCCCAGTTTCCCCAAACTCTCTTCAGAGGACAATCCCACCATTCCAGGAAGAAGTCTGGTGAACCTTCACTGCACTCCCTCTATGGCAATAATCCTTGCTCAGGTAAGGGGACCAAAACTGCACACAGTACTCCAAGTGCAGACTAATCATGGTTCTATACATTTGAAGCAAGACTTCACTACTTCTTGTATTCAATTCATTTTGCGATGAAGGCTAACATATGGGTGGCACAGTGGTGCAGTGGTTAGCACCGCAGCCTCACAGCTCCAGCGACCTGGGTTCAATTCTGGGTACTGCCTGTGTGGAGTTTGCAAGCTCTCCCTGTGTCTGCCTGGGTTTTCGCCGGGTACTCCGGTTTCCTCTCACCACCGAAAGACTTGCAGGTTGATAGGTAAATTGGCCATTATAAATTGCCCCTTGTAGAGGTAGGTGGCAGGGGAATATAGGGGCAGGTGGGGATGTGGTAGGAATATGGGATTAGTGTCTTCTTTGGCCTCCTTGTCTCGAGAGACAATGGGTAAGCGCCTGGAGGTGGTCAGTGGTTTGTGAAGCAGCGCCTGGAATGGCTATAAAGGCCAATTCTAGAGTGACAGGCTCTTCCACAGGTGCTGCAGAAAAATGTGTTTGTCGAGGCTGTTCCACAGTTGGCTCTCCCCTTGCGCCTCTGTCTTTTTTCCTGCCAACTACTAAGTCTCTTCGACTCGCCACACTTTAGCCCCGCCTATATGGCTGCCCGCCAGCTCTGGCGAACGCTGGCAACTGACTCCCACAACTTGTGATCAATGTCACAGGATTTCATGTCACGTTTGCAGACGTCTTTAAAGCAGAGACATGGACGGCCGGTGGGTCTGATACCAGTGGCGAGCTCGCTGTATAATGTGTCTTTGGGGATCCTGCCATCTTCCATGCGGCTCACATGGCCAAGCCATCTCAAGCGCCGCTGACTCAGTAGTGTGTATAAGCTGGGGATGTTGGCCGCCTCGAGGACATCCGTGTTGGAGATACGGTCCTGCCACCTGATGCCAAGTATTCTCCGGAGGCAGCGAAGGTGGAATGAATTGAGACGTCGCTCTTGGCTGACATACGTTGTCCAGGCCTCGCTGCCATCGAGCAAGGTACTGAGGACACAGGCCTGATACACTCAGACTTTTGTGTTCCGTGTCAGTGTGCCATTTCCCCACACTCTCTTGGCCAGTCTGGACATAGCAGTGGAAGCCTTTCCCATGCGCTTGTTGATTTCTGCATCGAGAGACAGGTTACTGGTGATAGTTAAGCCTAAGTAGGTGAACTCTTGAACCACTTCCAGAGCGTGGTCGCCAATATTGATGGATGGAGCATTTCTGATGTCCTACCTCATGATGTTCGTATTCTTGAGGCTGATGATTGGGCCAAATTCATTGCAGGCAGCCGCAAACCTGTCGATGAGACTCTGCAGGCACTCTTCAGTGTGAGATGTTAAAGCAGAATCGTCAGCAAAGAGGAGTTACCTGATGAGGACTTTCCGTACTTTGGACTTCGCTCTTAGACGGGCAAGGTTGAACAACCAGCCCCCTGATCTTGTGTGGAGGAAAATTCCTTCTTCAGAGGACTTGAACGCATGTGAAAGCACCAGGGAGAAGAAAATGCCAAAAAGATTGGGTGCGAGAACACAACCCTGTTTCACGCCACTCAGGATAGGAAAGGGCTCTGATGAGGAGCCACCATGTTGAACTGTGCCTTTCATATTGACATGGAATGAGGTGATGATACTTAGTAGCTTTGGTGGGCATCCAATCTTTTCTAGTAGTCTGAAGAGACCACGTCTGCTGACGAGGTCAAAGGCTTTGGTGAGATCAATGAAAGCAATGTCGAGGGGCATCTGTTGTTCACGGCATTTCTCCTGTATCTGACGAAGGGAGAACAGGTCGATCTCTCTGCACGAAAGCCACACTGTGCCTCAGGGTAGACGCGCTCGGCCAGCTTCTGGAGCCTGTTTAGAGTGACTCGAGCAAAGACTTTCCCCACTATGCTGAGCAGGGAGATTCCACGGTAGTTGTTGCAGTCACCGCGTTCACCTTTGTTTTTATAGAGGGTGATGATATTGGCATCGCGCATGTCCTGGGGTACTGCTCCCTCGTCCCAGCACAGGCATAGCAGTTCATGTAGTGCTGAGAGTATAGCAGGCTTGGCACTCTTGATTATTTCAGGGGTAATGCTGTCCTTCCCAGGGGCTTTTCTGCTGGCTAGAGAATCAATGGCATCACTGAGTTCCGATTTGGTTGGCTGTATGTCCAGCTCATCCATGACTGGCAGAGGTTGGACTGCATTGAGGGCAGTCTCAGTGGCAACATTCTCCCTGGAGTACAGTTCTAGGTAGTGCTCAACCCAGCGGTCCATTTGTTTGCGTTGGTCAGTGATTATGTCCCCTGATTTAGATTTGAGGGGGGCGATCTTCTTGATGGTTGGCCAAAGAGCTCTCTTAATGCCATCATACATTCCTCTGATGTTTCCGGTGTCTGAGGCCAGCTGAATATGACTGCATAGGTGTTGCCAGTAGTCGTTTGCGCAGCGCCTGGCTGTTCTTTGTGCAGTGCTTCTGGCTGCTTTAAGTGCTGCGGATGTTAAATAGTTGGGGGCTTTCATGCAGTTCAACAGTGCAATGCACTTAGCGGCGATGACAGGTTCCAGCTCTTCATTATGAGATTGAAACCAGTCTGCATTTCTCTTCGCACTTTTGCCGTAGGTGGTCAAGGCTGACTCATAGATGGCGTCTCTGATGTGGGCCCACTTGGTCTCAGCATCCCCTGTGGGAGTGTTTTGAAGGGCTGTTATAAGTGAGTTTAGAAATTTTTGTAACAGCTGTGGGTGAGAAATTCTGCTCGTGTAGATGCGCGGGTGGCCCTTCTGCTTGGAATGATGCAACTTCTTTGGTCTGAGTCTAACCTTGCTGCACACCAGGGAGTGGTCGGTGTCGCAGTCCGCACTGTGGAAGCTGCGTATGATTTGAACACGGTTTAAGGCGGCTCGCCTTGTGACAATGAGGTCTAGCTGGTGCCAACAACGCGATCTTGGGTGCCTCCATGAAACCTGGTGACAGGGTTTAGTGTGAAAGAATGAGTTGGTGATGCAGAGGTTATGATAGGTACACAACTCAAGCAGTCTCTGCCCGTTCTCATTCATCCTTCCAACGCCATAGCGCCCAAGGCAGGAGGGCCATGAGTCATGGTCGGCCCCAACCCTGGCATTAAAGTCCCCCAGTAGGAATAGGTGTTCGGTGTTGGGGATGCTGCTAATGATGTTATGGAGTTCCTCGTAGAACTGGTCTTTAGCTTCAGGTGGGGAGCAGAGTGTTGGAGCCTAGATGCTGAGTAGGTGTACTGGACCAGAGGTGGTGAGCAGTCGGATGAACAGTATGCGTTCCGAGCCATTTGAGGGAGGCTCTATCATGCTGAGCAAGGAGTTTCTGATGGCGAAGCCCACTCCATGCTGTCTTGGTTCTTCAGGATGGCTGCTCTGCCAGAAGAAGGTGTAGTCTGGCTCTGCTAGAGATCCACTCGCGGGGAGGCGTGTCTCCTGAAGTGCTGCAATGTCTACATTGAGTCTTCTGAGCTCGTTGTTAATGATGGCGGTCTTCCGAGAATCGTGATTTGTGTAAGGTCTTCCGACAGGCCAGGACACATAGTTCTGACGTTCCATCTTGCAAAGCGAAGGGTTGGTACCTTCTTTCCTTTTTTCGTGTTGTTTGGTGCGGTGTATCAGTCCACCTTTCGGGCAATGTCCCTGAGTTCCAAGCACCCATTGAAGCAGGTAGACTGTGGCGGGACAGAACCTTATTGACCGGGGGCTGCCCGGTTTGAGGCGAGAGGTTGCTGTCCAGTGAGGTGCAATGACCTCTCCCACCGACAAAGGCAACCCGTGGCGCCCAGTTTCTACGCCAATTTATCTGGACTTATAACCCGTAACTGATGCCTTCCGTGTTGTTTCAGTCGCTGTGAGGCATCTGTGGAGTGACCTCTCCATGGCGCATGCCTGGGCGAATTTATGGAGGTTGAGAGTTGCCCAGTCGTTAAAACCTCCCTCTCGGCCTTTCTGGTGGGGTCCAAAGGAGTGCAGAGCACGACGTTTGGCACCGGTATGGCTGCAGGAACTGCTGGAAACATGCCAAAGGTGACACATGACCGCCTACGGGGTTCCGCTCCGGATTATCTGTTAGGGTTTACTCCCTTAGCCTTGGTCTCTCCCGAGATGCCCACAAGGCAGTGGGGTTGTTAGGGCTCCTACACAGGTGTAGGATGATGCCGGTGGGAGGAGGGGATGCGAGGGGGAGGGGTGGAGGGAGGGGGGTGCGAGGGGGAGCTGGGAAGAGGGCTGTAAGTGGGTGGGGGGGTGCAGGGGAAGGGGGTGCAGGGGGAAGATGGTGAGAGGGGGCTGCTGGGACGGGGTTGTGAGGGGGTGAGCTGAGAGGGTGGAGCAGGGAAGGGGACGGGGGGTGGGGGGGGAAGGGGCAGGGGAAGGGGGTGGGGGGAAGCGGATGCAGGTAATAAGCCATTTCCTCAGTTCTCACTATCGACGTCCGGAAAGCTCATCCACGTCCTTCAGGAGGTGAAGCATCTTTTGGCAGACTTACAAAGGTGATTATATTCGCTAATGGCTTTTTTGATGTGGTTTATATAAAGGCATATAGCATTGCCAACAGTGCGCTGCAGATGCTCTCCGAGCCATCTCCCGCGGGCGCTTTGAATTTGCGGCCGAGGAGCCGTTCGTGGGTTTTTTGGGTGTTCGGGGCACCTTTTCTCAAGGCTTCCCTCGGGTCCCGCTGCTCCTTCTTCACCTCAATGGACTTACCGCACGCCGTGGCCGCAGACACTCTGGACAGTGAAGACATCAGGATCGGGGATTAAAGTATCGACAGCTGTGCTCGTCAATTTCATCCGGATCAATTTCATTGAGAAAACAAAGAGCAGATGTGGCTGGGGGAGGGCAGTGGGCCCAGGTAACAGAAACTAAACTAACTGTTAGCTTTTAGTTAGGGATAAAATGAACTGATTTAAAGAGCCAGGGGAGTTGAAACAGTTTAAGAGGGTAGATTGGGGGAGAAAACACTAAGAATGGGAGCAGATGGCCATGGATAGAGTTGAACAGCAAGGGAGCTTCCGAGGGAGCTTACAGCCCAGGAGCCATCTTGCTAGGATTTATACTAGGATTAGTATAAATGGGTGGTTGATGGTCGGCACAGACTCGGTGGGCCGAAGGGCCTGTTTCAGTGTTGTATCTCTTAATAAATACCATTAGCCTTCCTAATTGCTTGCTGCACCTGCATGTTAGCTTTCAGTGACTTATTGACAAGGACACCCAGGTTCCTTTGTAAATCAATACTTTCTAATCTCTTACCATTTAAAAAATACTCTGCACATCTATTCCTCCTGCCAAAGTGAATAACTTCATATTTCTCCACATTATATTCCATCTGCCACGCTCTTGCCCACTCACTAATCTTTCCAAATCCCCTTGAAGCCACTTTGCATCTTCCTCACAACACACATTCCCACCTAGTTTTGTGTCATCTGCGAACTTGTAAATGCGACATTTGGTCCCCACAGCCAAATCATTGATATTTATATTGTGAACAGCTGGGGCCCAAGCATTGATCTCTGCAGTACTCCACTAGTCACAGCCTGCCAAAGTAAGAATGACCCATTTATTCCTACTCTCTGCTATCTGCCTGTTAGCCAATCCTTAATCAATGCCAGTATATTACCTCCTATCCCATGTACTTTAATTTTGCGAACCAATCTCCTGTGGGGGACTTTATCAAAAGCCTTCTGAAAACCCATGTACTCCGATTCCCCTTTATCAATTCTGTTCGTAACATCATCAAAACACTCCAACGTGATTATCAAACATAATTTCCCATTCATAAATCCATGTTGACTATGCCCAATCAGCTCATTATTATCCAAGTGTCCACTTATCACATCCTCTGGACCAGATTCTACCATTTTCCCAACTGATGTAAGGCTAACAGGTAAACAGTAAAGCAGTTGGGATATTGGGCTTCATAAGTGGAGGCATTGAGTAGAAAAGTAGGGAAGTTATGTTGAACCTTTGTCAAGCTCTTGTCAGGTTCCAACTGGAGGATTGCATCCAGTTTTAGTTTAGTTTAGTTTCGAGATACAGCACTGAAACAGGCCCTTCGGCCCACCGAGTCTGTGCCGACCATCAACCACCCATTTATACTCATCCTGCACTAATTCCATATTCCTACCACATCCCCGCCTGTCCCTATAGTTCCCTCCCACCTATACTAGGGGCAATTTATAATGGCCAATTTACCTATCAACCTGCAAGTCTTTGGCAAATGGGCGGAAACCGGAGCACCCGGAGGAAACCCACGCAGACACAGGGAGAACTTGCAAACTCCACACAGGCAGTACCCAGAATTGAACCCGGGTCACTGGAGCTGTGAGGCTGCGGTGCTAACCACTGCGCCACTGTGCCGCCCAGTTCTGGTCACATAATTTAGGAAGGTGTGAGGGGCCTTGAGCGGATGCAGGGGAGATTTACCAGAATGGCTCCAGGGATAGGGGATCTGAGTTACAGATTTCGGCTGCAAAAGCTGGGATTGTTTTGCTTAGAACAATGGAGATTGAGGTAGGATTTATTAGAAGTGCACAAGATTATGGAAAGCTGCGATCAGTTAGACAAGGAAAAATTGTTCTCTTTAACTAATAGTACAAAGTCTTGGGACACAGACTGAAGGATTTGGACAAGAGATGCAGGGGGGATCTGAGGAAGAACTTTTTTTCCACAGTGGGTGGCAATTACCTGGAACTGACTGTCCACAAGGATGGTGGAAGTGGAGACAATCAATGACTTCAAAAGGAAATTAGATGAACACTGGAAGGAAATAAGCTTGCTGGGCTATGGGGATCGAGCAGGGGTGTGGGACTGATTGGATCGCTCCGTGGAGAGCCATCATGGACTTAATGGCCGAATGGCCTCCTTCTTTGCCATAAATGACTCTGTGTCATGGGGTTGATATGATTGACCTCCAACAACCACAACCATCCTCCTTTATGCCACGTTTGATTCCAACCAGTGGAGTGTTTTCCCCTGATTTCCCTTACTTCAATTTTGCTGAGACTCTAGATGCCAAACTTGGTCAAATGCTGCCTTGATGTCAAGGGCAGCTGCTCTCACCTCACTTCTCGAATTCAGCTCTTTTTTCCATGATTGGACCAAAACTGTAATTTTGTCTGAGCAGAGTTCCCCAGGCAGAACCAAACTGAGCATCAGTGAGCGGGTTATTGCTGAGTAAGTGCCGCTTGATAGCACTGTCAATGACACCTTCCATCACTTTGTAGATGATTGATAGTAGACTGATGGGCGGTAAATGGCCAGATTGGATTTCTCTTGCTTTTTGTGGACAGGATATACTTGGACAATTTTCCATACTTTTGGGTAGATGTCAGGATTGTACTGGAACAGCTTGGCCAGGGGCACAGCTAGTTCCTGAGCACAACTCTTCAGTAATACAGCCAGGATGTTATCAGGGCCCATAGTCTTTTCTGTACCCAGTGCCTTCAGCCTTTTTGATATCTTGTGCAGTGAATTGAATTGGCTGAAGACTGGCATCTGTGATGCTGGGAACCTCAGGAAGAGGCTGAGATGGATCATCTACTCAGCACTTCTGGCTGATGATGGTTGCAAATGCTTCATCCTTGTCTTTTGCACTGATGTCTTGGTCTATACTCACAGCACCCCCCATCCCCCACACCTCAACTTAGATACAGAGGTTAACAAAGAGACAGACAGATAGGCAGAAAGTCAGACAGAAGGACAGACAGACAGGCAGACAGTTAGATGGATGATGTATTTAGCAGACTGACAGATACATCCGCAGACAGGCTGATGGATAGACAGATATGTGCATAATTGTCTCTTTGTGATAGTGTTAAACAAGCAATATAGCCTCATCCTCCCATAATACCGCTCTCACAGATTTATTTTAAATTGATTGCAATGGATAGTGAAATTTAACATTGAGGGGGTGGCCCTGCCCACTGGCTCAAATGTTGGGGGAGAGCCCACCTCCACTGGGCCTGGGGGTCTCGCTGCTATTTTCGTGGCTCAGGCCCTTAATTGGCTTCAGTCAGGACTTCCACCCTCTGAGGCAGCAAGTCCCACCTCCAAGAACTTCTGACCAATCAGAGACCCAGCAGTTCTTCAGTCCTAGCAGTGCCATAGAGACTGGTGGCCACTGCTGGGGAAGCACCCTGTGAGAGGAGCTGCGATGGATGCTGGCCTGGGAGCAGGTAAGTGGGGCTGGGGCTTGTCGGGGTTAATTGCTCGGTCCCGGTGAGGGGGGGCATGTGTCGGAGAGCAGGGCGAGGCATTAGTATTACCAGGGATGGGCCGTACTTTCGAGGAGCCCTCCATTGGGCACAGGGTGCTCAGTCAGGAGGGCCATCCGCAGCCTGCAAGGATGTCACCAGGTATTACTGGGTGGGCTTCTCAGGTGCTGTAGTGTTTGACTCCTGCTGGTATTGCTGGAACAGTCCCTTAAGAGGCAATAAATTAGACAGTTAAGGGCCTCAATTGGCCTGGGGTGGCCATTTGCCACCTTCCTCCCCGCTGGTAAAATAGCAGTGGGGGGCGGACAGGTTACCGGCACGGCCCCCCCACTACAACCCCACCCCCCCATCTCCCCCCACCTCCCACATGATTTCATGGCACTCCTGCCTTCCAGCACACTCCTGGTGTTGGGGTGAGGGGTGGGCGTTAAATTCCAGCCAACGGCTCATCCAATACCATCTCATTTATTTCATCAGCGCAAGTTGAAGGTTTCCCCAGTATTCAATGTCAGAAATTGGGCAGGGTGTAAAACGCTCAGCCAATCCATTACTGCCATTTTCATGTCCGGGAGTAAAAGAGAATATTCTGCTATTATTTCCAGCACTGATTTTTTATAAAGGTTCTCCCTCTTCCTCTCTAGAAGGTTCTGTATCCTTGATGTGTGTTCACAAGACAGGTATCTTCATGTCCTACAGGTAATGACAGAATGTTCCCTTTTGGTCAATTTTGCCACTGCCCTTTCACAACGCAGATGTTTGCTGCACAGAAAGAGATGTTTCACCCTCTCCTCTCCATCTCAGCTGTTTGCTGGAATAATCCAGAAATGAATCCCCAGACCCACTCTCTCCTCATGGCTCGGTGTCTTCCTCTGATTCTTGTTTAGATTTCCTCCTTTGTTAGAAGTATATCCTTTGAGAGTGATTGTCGCTCTCTCCTGTTCCAACCTATCTCATTGCTGATGTTTATTTTGATGTATCTAATTTGTGGTTTTAATTTTCTGTTATTCTTTGCATCTAATTTCAGCCTAGATCTTAACCCAATGTCCCCTCGTACACCCCGGGCAGGAACTTGGTGAGTTCGGGACGGCCACCCAGTTTACAGCCCACTCGATTTTGCTGTCCATTGGCTTCAAGCATTAACACACACTTTGCCTTTGTCCCAGGATGACTTTGTTATTTAATCTCTCCTGTCCTATCAAAAACTTTCCCCTTCGTTCTCTCCCCCACCCCACTCCCCCCTCCCCTTCACTTGCTTAAAACCAAATTCTTTTCTCACCTTTGCAAGTTCTGCACCCTTTGACAGATTTGAACACACCGTACTCCTCCAATGTCTCTCCACTGTCATCCAGCTGGTTGGGACTGCATTTGCCCGGCTCCATTCTTTTCTTTCTAATTGTTGCCAAAGTATCACTTGCAATGGCTTCTCTTCCCACTCCAGCACCATTATCTATGGTTTCCCCCGAGGATCGATCCTTGTCCTCATCTTATTTCTCATCTGTATGCTGCCCCTCAGTGACATCATCCGAAAGCACTCATTAGTTTTCACAAGTACGCTGATGACACCCAGCTCTACCTGACCACCACCTCTCTCAACTTCTCCACTGTCTCTATATTGTCAGACCTCTTGACGGACATCCAATCCTGGATGAGCAGAAATACCCTTGAATTAAATACTGGGAAGATTGAAGTCATTGTCTTCAATCCCCCGCTACAAACTCCGTTCCCTAGTTACTCTTCCTGGTAACCTTCTGAGTCTAATCCAGACTGTTCACCATGTTTGACCCCAAGGTGAGCTTCTGACCTCCGATCTTCATCATCACTAACACTGCCTATTTCCACCTCCATAACATCACCCAACTTATCCCAGCCTCAGCTCATCTGCTGCTGAAATCTTCACTCATGTCTTTAGTACCTCCAGGCTTGACTACCAACACACTCCCATTGGTCTCACACATTCAGCCCTCTATAAAATTGAGGTCATCCTAAACTATGCTGCCTATTTCATTACTCACATAACAATAGCATGAAGTTACATTACTGGTGGCACTGGCTCTGTCCAAGTTTATGGGCATTTTTGAACCAGAGACAGACTGTCAGCTATGTTTCACCAGTCGGCTCTTGATAGAGTTAACAATTGCAGTAACCAAGGTATGAATTATATCCCCCAGTCTGGAAATGGTAAAGTTCCAGTCCTTGGCATCAGGAACCAAAAAAAACTTCATAAAGACTGTCTTCAATATGCCAGTTATGTAACACAACAACATAGTCACACAGTAACTGGTTATGGAAGGAGACAACCTTCAATGCATCTAGTCCACACATCCACAGTATTCTGTTGCTACATTTCCAATAGCCTCAAATCCCATTTGCTCACAAGCAACTGTTTAGCTCCTTATTGAAACATATTGATTTTTATTGTTCGACCAGTCATGTCGGCAATATGTTTCATACACTTAATACCCTTTAACTACAACAAATCCTCCTGTATTTTCTATTTTATTTTCCTTAAGTTGTAAGAATGGTCTCTTATGCTTAAGTTGTGTACATGACAGTAAAAGCTGAAAATCCTGTTAGGCCATTGCTCACAAAACTATTTATTGCTGATTCATTATGGCATGACAAGTCTTATTGTGAAAAAGACACCCAGAAATGAGGTATTTCCTGCAAAACAACAGATGGAAACTTGTTTCTCATCCTCTCCTGTTGTTTCAAATCCTGTCTCAAGACTGCCCTGGTGATCTCATTCCACAATGTGGCTACATAAAGAAATAAGGA
Source organism: Heterodontus francisci (assembly GCF_036365525.1). NCBI lineage: Eukaryota > Metazoa > Chordata > Chondrichthyes > Heterodontiformes > Heterodontidae > Heterodontus > Heterodontus francisci. The sequence continues at coordinate 23,346,915 of NC_090410.1, read as the reverse complement.
AATGCAAATCAGACATCCTGCAGTTTTGACAAAAACTATTTAACAGCATTAGCTAAATTGTGCCCTGACACATTAAACCGTAAAGCATCCTGACAATGAACAACATTAACTATTTCATTATTTCTAGTTGCAGTATTAATCTACAAGCTGTCTATAAGTGAAAAGCAGCCAACAAATGTCATCACATCAGATTAAAACAAATCCCAACCCCATGTATGTCTGTTATCATGACCAAGGCAGGAGTAATGCACTGTTAATCCAGTCCCACTACTCCATCGGTCACAGCATATCAAGAAAGTTTTCTTTCTACCTAAGAATAGGAAAATTAGACACTCTATTTGTCCGCCACAATAAAGGACATCAAACCAGGTGCAATGTCGGGTTGACCTGTCAAGTTTAGGCATTAATACTATTGGTGAACTCCAGCTGCTTTGACTTGATTCAGTTAAGTTGTTTTTCAGCATGTATGGGATTTCTGCTTTTACTTGGGCCTGTTTGTCTGGATTTAAGGATGCTGATTTATAGGAACAGATTCCCTTTTACATCCACATCATGTGTAGCAAAGGTTGTACACCCTGGTTTATCCCTACAAACTCTTTTAAATGCTGTGAGTAGCCTTGTTAGGTCTTCTCGTTTTTCTGCATTTAAGTACGAAAGCTTGTTGTCCAATTTTCCTCGCCATTCTGTATTAACTACCCGGATAGTAGGAGGTTCAATTTGAGTATTGTCTCGGCCTCTTGCTGCCTCATCCTCACTTTTCCTTTCATTCTTATCTGTCCCGAATACCTGACATACTTGGACTGGCTTATCCTCCTCCCTGCGATAATATTGATTTAACATATTGATATGACACAGCCGATTCTTTTTCTGGTGATCTGGGGTGTCAATCAAGTATTTTACTATACCAACCCTTTGACCACTTTATTCGAATCATTGAACCACGTTTTTAATGGCTCATCCTGGAAAGGTAATAATAGAAATACTTCATCCCCTGGTTGAAAAGTTTGACTCTTTGTCTTTTCATCTGCCCATTTTTCATCGTGGATTGGGATGCATTCAGGTGTTCCTGAGCCACATTGCAAGCTTTCATGGGCCTTTCCCGGAACATGGATACAGAGTCCAGTACTGGAGATTCATTCCTTTGTTCTAAGAACCTGTCTTTGATGAGTTTAGAGGACCTCTTATCTCATGTCCATAAACCAATTCAAAAGAACTAAAACCTGTCGACTCATTCGATGAATCACTCGTGGCAAATAAAAGAAATTCTAGCCCTTTATCCCAATCATGGGGATATTCATGACAGTATGTCCTCATCATTGTTTTGAGAGTTTGATGGTACCTTTCTAAAGCTTCCTGTGTCTGGGTCAAATGCTAAAGATTTTAACTGTTTGACATCCAAATTGCCCATGGCTTCTTGAAATATTTTAGACTTAAAATTGGCACCTTGATCCGATTGAACTTCAAGTGGTAATCCATATCTTATAAAAAATTCCGTTAACTTCTCTACTTCTACTTTAACAGTAATTTTCCTCAAAAGAATGGCCTCTGGAAATCGAGTAGCGATATTTATGATAGTGAGTATATATTCATATTCTGCTTTTGTTTTTGGCAAGGGTCCTATGCAGTCGACCAACACCCTACTAAATGTTTCCTCAATAATTGGTATGGCAATTAGGGGTGCCGGTTTTGTGTTAGGTTAGGCCACCATTTTGTGTTAGGTTAGGCCACCATTTGGCACGTATGGCATATCCTACAAAACTGCCTCATGTCCTTTCTAAGGCCTGGTCAATTATAATATTGATTTATAAGTGATTTGGTCTTCCGGATCCCCTCTGTCCTGCTAGATGAATGTCATGTGCTAACCTTAATAATTCTCAGTGATATTTAGGTGGTACCACTACCAGTCGAACAACCGTCCAGTCTTCATCTGCAGATCTATGAGGCAGTCTGCATTTCCTCTTCAGAACCCCGTCTTCAACATAATAGCCTTCTGGAATTCCTTTCGCCTGAGCTTCTGTCAGAGCTAACTGTATGATTTTATGTAGCTCTGGATCAGCTTACTGTGCTGCAATTAGAGCAGATTTCTTAAACTTCTCATTTGGATTATCTAATCACCAAGGCAAGTTTCAGAAACTCGGCTATCTGTTTGCGCTGCCAATTTTACATCCGACAATGGAACTTGTTTAGCCATTGCTTTGGTTAGTATATATAAATGATGTGGAGGAAAATGTAGCTGGTCTGATTAGTAAGTTTGCAGACGACACAGAGGATGGTGGAGTTGAGGATAATGATGAGGATTGTCAGAGGATACAGCAGGATATAGATCGGTTAACGACTTGGGCGGAGAAATGGCAGATGCAGTTTAATCCGGACAAATGTGAAGTAATGCATTTTGGAAGATCTAATGCAGGTGGGAGTTATACAGTAAATGGCAGAACCTTTTGGAGTATTGACAGGCAGAGAGATCTGGGCGTACAGGTCCACAGGTCACTAAAAGTGGCAACGCAGGTGGATAAGGTAGTCAAGAAGGCATACGGCATGCTTGCCTTCATCGGTCGGGGCATAGAGTATAAAAATTAGCAAGTCATGTTGCAGCTGTACAGAACCTTAGTTCGGCCACACTTAGAATATTGCGTGTAATTCTGGTCGCCACGCTACCAGGAGGACATGAAGGCTTTGGAGAGGGTACAGAGGAGGTTTACCGGGATGTTGCCTGGTCTGGAGGGCATTAGCAATGAGGAGAGGTTGGAAAAACTTGGATTGTTTTCACTGGAACGACGGAGGTGGATGGGCGACATGATAGAGGTTTACAAAGTTATGAGCGGCATGGACAGAGTGGATAGTCAGAAGCTTTTTCCCAGGGTGGAAGAGTCAGTTACGAGGGGACATAGGTTTAAGGTGCGAGGGGCAAAGTTTAGAGGGGATGTGTGAGGCAAGTTTTTTGCACAGAGGGTGGTGAGTGCCTGTAACATGCTGCCAGGGGAGGTGATGGAAGCAGGTACGATAACGACGTTTAAGAGACATCTTGACAAATACATGAATAGGAAGGGAATAGAGGGATATGGGCCCCGGATGTGCAGAAGGTGTTAGTTTAGGCAGGCATCAAGATCGGCGCAGGCTTGGAGGGCCGAATGGCCTGTTCCTGTGCTGTACAGTTCTTTGTTCTTTGCACGACACATGCAGGAAATATTCCTGGAACTTGTTCCTGTAATTGTTCTGTTCCTTTAACTTCACTTGGTTTCTCTGTGTCTACAGGAGAGACTGATACTTTTGCTCTAGCCAAATCATTCCCTATGAGTAAGTCAATTCCCTTTACTGGCAAGCTATGGACAACTCCTACAGTTATTGTCCCAGACATGAGGTCACACTCGAAGTGCATTTAGTACAAAGGTACGGGTATATACTTCCCACTAATACCATTAACTAAGATTTTAGCATTCAGTGCACTCTCTCGTGGAAATGTCATACCTTTTCCCAGCAAAAGAGTTTGGGTTTCTCCTGTATCCCAAAGAAAAACAATAGGTTTACCTGCGTCACTTGAGGGATATGGAGTTACTTTGCTGTTGAACAAGAATTCCCGATAACTTTCAGGTATCTTATTCTCAACCCTTACGCTCACTTTGGTTTTTGTATCTGGTTTAACAGCTGCCGTCAACCCCACAGCCCGGTCTGCTGTACTCTCAGTCAGATCACCGTTCTCTGCCTTAGTTTTGTGTACACCAACAAGTCCTATGGGTTTACCTCGCAACTTCCAGAATTCTGAACAAAAATGTCCCACCTTGTGGCAATAATAACACTTTGATTTGTGGATCTCACTTCGACCCTCAGCATCTTTCTTTCTGGCCTGAGGAGAGGATCCTGGGGTATTCCCTGCTGTTCCTTCTTCTCCCCATCTACTCGCCTTCCTTTCACTCTCTCACTTTCTATCCTTCTCAGGATTGTGGTGGTGATGGACAAAGTGTTTTGGCTGATTCACAAGCTCAAAATCATCAGCAATTTCTGCTGCTTGTCTGGCTTTTAAAACTTTCTGGTTCTCTACATGAGTTCTCACGACTGGAGGGATTGAATTTTTAAACTCTTCCAAGAAAATCAATTCTCTATGATTCACATACATGACTTCCACCTTTACTGCCTGTATCCAATTGTCATGCAGATCCCCACCTGCCAAGAATGAGGCATATCAATTTTGTCATATGAACATTGATTTTAAACAGTTGCTGGAGCGAGGAAATGACTTGTTAAACAGATCAGCCATGGCTGGAAACAAACATTCATATACTAACAGACAGTGATTGTGGAGACATATTCGTCCCTGACACATTCGACCCACAATGGGCTTTGATCTCCAGACATTGAAAGTGATGAAGCTCATATTCCAGGATGACGGCTAAGATGGCTGAATCCACAAACAGACATAGTCAAACCAGCTGGTCACATAACTAACCTGGTGGGCAACATAAGTTTTTCTTTTGAATTGTACAGGCAGTTTGAGAGCAAGAGAGACTGTTTGCTACTGGATTGTAAAGACCTCTCCTAGCTGGCTCACCACAGCCTCTCCTGTCTGCTTCCATCTCTTTCTCACAGAACTCTAAATCCACTGAAGACATGAACCACAAGACAGAAGAGTCTCCGACATCGAACAAGCTTTAAGAAGAATACTGGACCCCAATGAAAAGCAAGACCTATTACAATCAAGGACTGTACAGTGAGCTCGAAGAACAGCAACCAAAACCATCTTCAGATATTGCCTCAAACTTTTACACTTTATTTCTTCTGCTCTTTTCTGTCTCTATCTGCATGTGTGTATCCGTAGGCGTTAACCGAATTAGAGTTTAAGTTTAATAAAGTTCAACCTTTCTTCTTTAAACCTAAGAAAACCTGTTTGGCTGATTTCTTTGCCTTCCAATTGGAAAGCAGTGAACAAGGATTCAAAAAGAGAGAACTAAAAACAGTGTGTTTAAAATCACACCCTGTTCCGGTAAGACCAGTTGAAGGCTGAGAGGGAACTTTTGACCCCTTCTCACTGGGTCGTAACAACAACGATCAAAATTAATTTGCTTTATCCTCTCAAATTCTACATAAGTCTTGCCAGCCAATCTCCAGAGGTTCCGAAACTTCTGTCAGTACGATTCAGGGACTAACTCATATGCAGTGAGAATAGCCTTTTTTGCCATCTCATAATGTGCAGAAGCCTATTCAGGAGCATGGAACAAACTTCATGAATTCTGCCCATCAACCTGCTTTGCATAAGCAGTGTCCAGCTTTCCTTTGGCCATTTCATTTCTTTGGCTATTTTTTCAAATGAAATGAAAAATGCCTCTCTGTCTCTTTCCTCAAACTTAGGGAGAGCTTGTATAAATTTAAATAGCTTTTCACTGGGTTCCTGGGCTGGATTCAGATGCTTCATGACCAGAATTTTCCCTGGAGTCAAGACACCTCTTTGTCTGAATTCCATCTCTTTTAATCTCAATTCCCTCTCTACTTTTGCACTTTCTCTCTGAAGTTCAAGTTTTCTCAATTCTTTTTCAGCTTCAAGTTGTTTCAATTTATTGCTTTTTTTCTTCCTGTTGAGGCTCCAGTTGCTTGAACTGGAAATGAATTTTAGCCAATTTAAGTGCATCACCCTCTGACTAACTATCTTCTTGTTCTTCTTCTTCAAATTTCTAATATTGGGATATTATGTCAATTATCTCTGCTTTTTTAGCACCTGATTTCAATTCTAACCCCAGTTGTGCTGCTAATTCTTTTAGTTTAATCTTGGTTAAAGCTTTCAAGTCACTGAGGGACACCTTCTCCTTTCCCAGAAAAAGCTGCTGCAACTGCTAATGCCATTCTGATGGTGTAGACCTTACCTTATTACACAAGAAATCTGGCTCCTTTATTTGTTTCTCTTTCAATTCCCTGTTGGAGTGGAATGACTAAATGAATCACTCGACACCCAGATACGATTCAACTGTCAAAGAGTTTATAGTTTTACACCAGTGGGGTGCAGGCCTCTGGGCAGTCCAGGTACCTCTCCACCAAACAGAAGAAATTACACACTTTAAATACAGTTACTCAGCCCATATCGGCTGGATATTGTCCAATTGATTAGATGTCTTCTTATCACATGGATGCATGATCAGGGCATGTTCTACCCTTTATTCTGAGGGTCTCATCATTTTGTGACTATGTGATCAAGTCCTGTCGTACCCATATCTCTTTCGGTGAAGAATAACAGATGTAGAACTTTAAGCTTGTTTACAACAATGAGACCCTGTATCAGTGCGTGTCCAGGGCCTCTTCTTATCTAACTGCTGGCTGGGTTTGTCTATGAGTATGCTTAACTGCCTTGTTTTCTCAAGGCCTTTGGTATACGTTATTTCTAATCTAGTTTCTACCGAGGCAGCTAATTAATCTAGTCTCTAATACAATTCACTATGTGTTACACATTACTAAGGCAGGCTACATTCTGCTGTTTCAGCCAAATTCCTTCTTCAGCCATTTTGTAGCCATCCCTGTCATTTTGTTCATTTAACTGCTGCTTCTGCCACAGCTGGCCCTTACAATCCCCCCTTTCGGTAATGGTCTAACCCTCGGCCCATTAACCGACCTATTCTGATGTTTTATACTGCCCGGTATTCCCTGCCTCATCTGTGCTGGCCAGTCACGGGATTTCAGGAATTCTGGTCATTCAGATCAAATTATAGTGTTCCATGGGAGCCTGTAGTCTACGCCATTCCCTTGCTCGGGCGTGTGCTCTCTTCCTCAGTGTATAGCCCCTGCAAGGTCTGCAAGCCATTGTTCCCCATGCCAATGCCAGTATTAACTGTACTCCCACTAAAATGTGTGATATTATTCTCATCCAGGGGTGGATGTTCACATTCATTCCCCAGTCCCATACCTCCTCCCACCAGCTTCCATCTTCGAGTTCTCGCTCGGTGTTTTCCTGGAGATTATCAAGTTTCTTTTGTAACTGGTGGTGGAGTTTTACTGACTGTCCTGTCCTCTGCCTTATCTCCCCTAGTTCCTCCACTAAGTGTGGGATGGGGGCTTGTTCTGGTTTTTCGTAGTCTGTTCGATGGTCATGAAGTTGGTCTGTGGCATTGATTATTGTGGGCTCTCCTTGCTGAATGTGGACTATTCGAACCTGCCCAATGGTCACCATCTGTGCAGGGTAAAACAGAAGTTTGGGTATGGGATAGGGCATCGTAAATTCCCAGACTGATATGACGTGTCTATGGTGGATATGCAATATTTTCCTTTGCCTCCATACCCTGACCGTGCAAAGTGCTGGGGGGTGTGAACAAATCCAAAACACATCCTTCTGTGCAGTTGATCCCACATTCATCCAACTCCCCTTGTCCAGCCAAGTGGGGGCATATGGTGATGATACCCCTTTGTTTACACCCTGTAAAAGATATCCCGTATAAAGTGTTGTTTCTTCGTATAGCATTGGTATAGTATCAAAGGGAGGAATTGCCCTGTATGGCGCCAATGTTCTCCATCTGATAGTGATGGGAGGGTCCCACCTTTGGGGTTACAATGGGAATCATTAGGACCATTCCTATCCCTATAGCCTGTCCGCCCTTGCAATCTGGGACCACAGGGTTAAGCCCCCTTGTTAAGACCTTCAGGGTACAATTATCCAGCGTTCCGTGAATCCTGCTAATTGTGCTAACCACGTGCTGTTAATCCAATCTGGTCCACTTTGGACCTGAATGAGCTTGTCTCATATCTGGCCCACCATCCACAGCCCGTATGTGTGGGACAACTGGCCTTGTCTCAGTTTTCCGGTGTGCTCCCATTCTCTGTCCATTCAATGATTGATTGTCTTAACATGTGCCTCCATCACCACTACCCCATCTAACTGTATATCCACTGTCTGCTGCCCCAGACTGGCTTGGTCTTTTCAGCTTGAATTATGAGCTCCTTTATAAACCTCCGAAGTCATTCCACATTCTTGTTTACCCCTTGTATATCTAAATGATTAAAGAAGTCCCAGTATTGATCCCTGATACTTTGTCATTTAATATTTCTCTCTTGTATTTATGAAATGGGTTTTGCCCCATTAACCTAGTGGCCCCTGTGACATCAGCAACTTGACGCATCACAACATCAGTTAACATATTATACATAGTCTTTGCCTGCTCTGAACACTGCTCCGGTATCCGGGTGCCTGAGACCTTGATCAGCAAAGGCACAATATCATGCTTTAGTTTAGAGATACAGCACTGAAACAGGCCCTTCGGCCCACCGAGTCTGTGCCGACCATCAACCACCCACTTATACTAATCCTACACTAATCCCATATTCCTACCACATCCCCACCTGTCCCTATATTTCCCTACCACCTACCTATACTAGGGGCAATTTATAATGGCCAATTTACCTACCAACCTGCAAGTCTTTTGGCTTGTGGGAGGAAACCGGAGCACCCGGAGGAAACCCACGCAGACACAGGGAGAACTTGCAAACTCCACACAGGCAGTGCCCAGAATTGAACCCGGGTCGCTGGAGCTGTGAGGCGGCGGTGCTAACCACTGCGCCACTGTGCCGCCCACAACTTTACATTATCAAACAAAATCTCTCCCTCATTCAACAGGACTATTCCATTGTTGGGTTTTTTTGCTATTAGAACAAAGAACAAAGAACAGTACAGCACAGGAACAGAACATTCAGCCCTTCAAGCGTGCGCCAATCATGATGCCTGTCTAAACCAAAACTTTCTGCACTTCCGGGGTCCATGTACTTCTATTCCCATCCTAGTCATGTATTTGTCAAGATGCCTCTTAAACGTCACTATCGGACCTGCTTCCACCACCTCCCCCGGCAGCAAGTTCCAGGCACTCACCACCCTCTGTGTGAAAAACTTGCCTCGCACATCCCCTCTAAACCTTGCCCCTCTCACCCTAAAGCTATGTCCCCTAGTAACTGACTCTTCCAGCCTGGGAAAAAGCTTCTGACTATCCACTCTGTCCATGCCACTCATAACATTGTAAACCTCTAACAGACTGCCCCTCCACCTCTGTCATTCCAGTGAAAACAATCCGAGTTTATCCAACCTCTCCTAATAGGTAATACCCTCCAGACCAGGCAACATCCTGGTAAACCTCTTCTGTACCCTCTCCCAAAGCCCCCACATCCTTCTGGTCGTGTGGCGACCAGAATTGTACACAATATTCCAAGTGTGGCCTCGCTAAGGTTCTGTATAGCTGCAGCATGACTAGCCAATTTTTATACTCTATGCCCCGACTGATGAAGGCAAGCATGCCGTATGCCTTCTTGACTACCTTATCCACCTGCGTTGCCACTTTCAGTGAGCTGTGGACCTGTACGCCCAGATCTCTCTGCCTGTCAATATTCTTCAGGGTTCTGCCATTTACTGTATACTTCCCACCTGTATTAGACCTTCCAAAATGCGTTACCTCACACTTGTCCGGATTAAACTTCATCTGCCATTTCCCCACCCAAGTCTCCAAGCGACCTATATCCTGCTGTATCCTTTGACAATCCTCATCACTATCCATAGCTCCACCAAACTTGGTGTCGTCCGCAAACTTACTAATCAGACCAGCTACATTTTCCTCCATTTCATTTATATATACTCCAAACAGCAAAGGTCCCAGCACTGATCCCTGCCGAACACCACTAGTCATAGCCCTCCATTCAGAAAAGCACCCTTCCACTGCTACCCTCTGTCTTCTATGACCGAGCCAGTTCTGGATCCATCTTGCCAGCTCACCTCTGATCCCGTCTGACTTCACCTTTTGTATCAATCTGCCTTGAGGGACCTTGTCAAAGGCTTTACTGAAGTCCATGTGGACAACATCCACTGCCCTTCCTTCATCAATCATCTTCGTCACTTCCTCAAAAAACTCAATCAAGTTAGTGAGACACGATCTCCCCTTCACAAAACCATGGTGCCTCTCGCTAATAAGCCCATCTGTTTCCAAATGGGAGTAAATGCTGTCCCGAAGAATCCTCTCCAATAATTTCCCTACCACTGGCGTAAGGCTCACCGGCCTGTAATTTCCTGGATTATCCTTGCTACCCTTCTTAAATGAAGGAACAACATTGGCTATTCTCCAGTCCTCTGGGACCTCACCTGTAGCCAATGAGGTTACAAAGATTTCTGTCAAGGCCCCAGCAATTTCCTCCCTTGCCGAGACATTTAAGTTCTTTACGGGTAGTGGACAGTGTTAAAGGGTGAGGTGTTGTCGGATCAACGGGAAAACATATGTACAATGATAAGGCTGGTGTTGCTCTGGGGTCGATGTATCCACACACACCCATATTCCCTTCAACTTTCCTTATTGTCTTTTCCCCAGTGGGAGGGGCACAAACAATTCCAAAGTCACAGCTCTCAGTCACCCCTCCCCCTTTCTGTCTGGTCACGCAGTTTGCACGGTCATCTGTAGAGCACGTTACACATACTACATCTTTGCCCGGATTCATTATAAGCCATGCATTCAAGTAGGTTCAGTCCCTATTTTGATCTTTACTTGCCAGTATACACTTCCCATCCAACATGTTGTACAATGCCCCATAGTTCATATAGTCCATATTAATATTAATCCGTTGTACATTTGTCACTTGGTCATTGTTCTTCCTCTCCTGTCGTTCTCCCAAGCCACCGGAGATTAGCATCAGGCCCCACAGACACTGTAGTCCATTCCTTCCCATTCTCCACTCGTGGTTATATCTGTCATTTAAACACACCGTCCTGGTAGTCACCAGGTGTTAGTACTTGATCATGTTGTGAGTGTCCCCGAACGAGGTATACATGTCTACCTGTGGGACCGAACACGTCCTGGGAAATCCAGGAGTTAATTTATATTATTATCATCTCTACTCTTTTGAAATTATCTATTTGGTCCCATCGTGCTTGGGCTTCATTTCCCACAATCCTTGCCCAGTTAGTAGCCCATCTAATAATAATCCAAATCAACACTACCATTATTCCCAGCCCCCTGAATAGTCCATTCTCAAGTGTATTCTTCAATTCCTAGTATTTCTTTGCATAACAGGTGGTGGTCAGTGTATATGTTATTTCGGGGTCTGTCACTTGCTGTTGTCTTTATTTACCTTCACGTGGGACCAATGTTTCCATCGGCCCTTCCCTTTCATATCTATACATGTGCATGTGTCACTGGTCATGATTATGTCATAGGGCCCTATCCACCGTGGGGCAAATCCTATTCTTTCCGGGGTAACCTGTACAAAGACTTGGTCATCTGCGATGTGGGTTTGTGAGGGTTTGGGTCCCCCTTTGACTCCAGATCTCTTGTTGCTTATTGGTCCCTTGCCTCCTGAATTAGATTCCGCAATTGCTGGTCTAGTTGGGCCACATACTGTCTCATCCTATCCCTGTGGGGTCCCATCTCAGCTCCCCCCACGATAATACTTTCAGGGAGCCTCATAGCTCTTCCTGTCATCAATTCAAAAGGAGTCAGGCCTGTTGTTCGGTTTGGGGTGGCCCTTAGTCTCATCAAAATGCCTGGGAGTAAGTCTATTCAGCCTTTTCCTGTCTCAACTATCACCTTGGATATGGCGGTTTTGAGGATCCTATTCATTCGTTCCACCATTCCCAAACACTGGGGGTGATATGGGATGTGGAATCGTTGTCGTATTCCCAGGAGGCCACAGGCCTTCTTCATAATACTTCCCGTGAAATGGGTCCCTTGATCTGAATCGGTCTGTCGAGGCACCCCCCCATCTAGGGATAATGTCAAAGGCTAGAATGTGGGCCACAGTGTGTGCACTGCAGTCCCTGGTCGGAAATGCTTTGACCCACTGGGTAAACTGATCAATGATCACCAGGCAGTATTTCTTTCCCCAGCTGTTGGGCAGGGGTCCGGTGAAGTTTGTCTGAATGTTCTCCCTGGGTCCCTTGGGACGTGGCTGATGTGCCATTCGGACCTTTATTGGTTTACCTGGGTTGTGCTGTGCACAAATAATACATCGTTGGCAGTGCTTGCCTTCGACAAGGTGCCGCACAAGAGGCTGCTGCATAAGATAAGGATGCATGGCGTTAGGGGTAAAGTATTAGCATGGATAGAGGATTGGTTGACTAACAGGAAGCAGAGAGTGGGGATAAATGAGTGCTATTCTGGTTGGCAATCAGTCACTAGTGGTGTGCCTCAGGGATCGGTGTTGGGACCGCAATTATTTGCAATTTATATAGATGATTTGGAGTTAGGGACCACGTGTAGGGTGTCAAAGTTTGCAGATGACAGGAAGATGAGTGGCAGAGCAAAGTGTGCAGATGACTGTGAAACTTTGCAGAGGAACATAGATACATTGAGTGAGTGGGCAAAGCTCTGGCAGATGGAATACAATGTTAATAAATGTGAAGTCATTCATTTCGGTAGGAGTAACAGTAAAAAGGATTATTACTTGAATGGTAAAAAGTTGCAGCATGCTGCTATGCAGAGGAATCTGGGTGTCCTTGTGCATGAATCGCAGAAGGTTGGTCTGCAGGTACAGCAAGTAATTAGGAAGGCAAATGGAATTTTGTCCTTCATTGCTAAAGGGATTGAGTTTAAAAGCAGAGAGGTTATGTTGCAGCTGTATAAGGTACTGGTGAGGCCGCACCTGGAGTACTGTGTGCAGTTCTGGTCTCCTTACTTGAGAAAGGATGCACTGGCACTGGAGAGGGTGCAGAGGAGGTTCACTAGGTTGATTCTGGAGTTGATGGGGTTGGCTTATGAGGAGAGACGGAGTAGATTGGGATTATATTCATTGGAATTCAGAAGAATGAGGGGGGATCTTATAGAAACATATAAAATTATGAAGGGAATAGATAAGATACAAGAAGAGAGGATGTTTCCACTGGCAGGTGAAGCTAGGGCAAGAGGGCATAGCCTCAAGATTAGAGGGAGCAGATTTAGGACTGAATTGAGAAGGAACTTCTTCACCAAGAGGGTTGTTAATCTATGGAATTCCTTGCCCAGTGAAGTAGTTGATGCTTCTTCAGTAAATGTTTTTAAAGCTAAGGTAGATATCTTTTTGAACAATAAAGGAATTAAGGGATACAGTGAGAGTGCGGGTAAGTGGATCTGAGTCCACGAAAAGATCAGCCATGATCTTATTGAATGGCGGAGCAGGCTCGAGGGGCCGGACGGCGTACTCCTGCTCCTCGTTCTTATGATCTAGTTGGATGATCAACCATGATGATAATGAATGGCGGAGCATGCTTGAAGGGCCGAATGGCCTACTCTTGCTCCTATTTTCTATGTTTCTATGTTTCTGGGTAATTAAGTATGTCTTTATTACTTTATGTATTGGCTGTCATGTTAAATTTAAAAAACTTGTGTCATACTTACCTTGGCAATGTTACAAATAACCATCTTTATTTGCCTATGCTTTGGTTATCAGGCCCAATTACCCAATTACATGGCAATAAATTCACCTGAGTATTGTTTTCAAATCCAATCTAACAATTTACTGTAACAATATAACCTGTGTAATAATTAGCAAGGTCAATATAACACAGTGGCGCAGTGGTTAGCACTGCAGCCTCACAGCTCCAGCGACCCGGGTTCAATTCTGGGTACTGCCTGTGTGGAGTTTGCAAGTTCTCCCTGTGACTGCGTGGGTTTTCTCCGGGTGCTCCGGTTTCCTCCCACAAGCCAAAAGACTTGCAGGTTGGTAGGTAAATTGGCCATTATAAATTGCCCCTAGTATAGGTAGGTGGTAGGGAAATATAGGGACAGGTGGGGATGTGGTAGGAATATGGGATTAGTGTAGGATTAGTATATATGGGTGGTTGATGGTCGACACAGACTCGGTGGGCCGAAGGGCCTGTTTCAGTGCTGCAAAACTAAAACTAAAACTAAAAACATACCTCATTGCATTCATTAACAGGTCCAATTGAACAATTAACTGTAACTTCACTAACCTGTGTCATAGCTGTCAAGTCCAATTAAAGAACTAACTAACTTTATTCCCCTATATTATAATTATCTTGTCCAATTTAATAATTAATGACAACTTTATTCCCTGTGCATTGGTTATCGTGACCAATTTAACCATTAAATGTAGTTTTATAGTCTGTGTACCAGTTTTCAAGACCAATTTAACAATTAACTGTAACAATATTCCCCTGTGTCTGCATCATCATCTCCAATTTAACAACTAACTGTAGTTTTCTATCTCATACACTCCTTATCCAGAACAATTTAGCAATTAACTAATTTTATGAGGCAGTGTATTCATTATATTCATTTGAACAATTGAGTGCAAATTTATTATCCTGTGCATTGTTCTCAAGCTTAATTTAATAAGTAACTGTAACTGCATAGCCTACGTATTGTGTATCAAGTCCAATACAAGAAGTAACTGGAAATTTACACCTTGTGCACAAAAAATTAGCTTTTAAACCATACCCTTGTGAATTAAGAATTGTGTACAATATAGCAATTAACTGTACCTTTGTACCCTGTGCACTTGATATTACAAACAATCTGAAAATTAATATTATAATCACTGTATTAGTCATCAACCACAACATAAGAATTAATTTAACTTTATTATTCTGTGGATTAGTTATCATGTCAAACTTAACAATTAACTGTAACCTTATATCCTCAATAATGGCTCTCAAACCCAAATTAATACTCAGCTGTAACATTATACATGTGCACTAGTTATCATGTCCAATTGAACAATTAACTGTAACATTATTCACCTGCTTATTGCTATCAAGTCCAATACAACAATTAATTGTAAATGTATACTCTGAGTATTCATTATCAAGTTCAATGTATCAATTAGGGCTGGATTTTATTCCACTGACGGCTCCTTGGCAGAGGGTCAGGAGGCAGGGAGCCAATTAACTCCCTGCCATTGGGGATGCTGTCCCTTTAAGGGACGAGTGCCCGCCTCCAGAGCTGCTGGCCAATTGGAAGGCCGGCAGCTCTGCAGTACCGGCAGCATCGCTGGGAGCAGAGGCCACTGCCAGTACTGCAGGAGCCTACGCAGCAACAAAGACAGGTGGAGATTCCAGGACAGGTAAGTGGGGTGAGGGTTACCGGGCCCATTCAGACAGGCCCCGGCGACTGTGTGTGGTTAGTGAGGCTGGGGTGGGGTCTTCCTGGTGGGGTGGCCATTACCACTGGCAGGCCTTCCAGGGACTCTGGATTACCCCCAAAGGAGGGACTCCTCCCCCAACCCCACGAGGATGCTTTAACTGGTGGCATCCCCATGCGGTGAAAGTCCCCTCTGCCTTCAATAAAATTGAAGAGGAGGCGAGAAGAGGCCCTTAAGTGGCCATTAATTGGCCATTAAAGGGCCTCAATTGGCCTGGGCAGGAAGGTCGCCCGGCAACATCAGGAACAGCGTCCCCTGCTGCTTTATTTGCCCCACCACCTCTGTACCCATCTCCAAGGTCAGAATAAACCCTGCCCTTAGATGTAACATTTTACCCTGAATACCTGTTATCTTTTCCAGCATAACAATTAGCTGTAACTTTATTCACCTGTGCATTGACTTCACGTCCAATTAAACAATTAACTGTAACTTCATCCTCGGTGTATTGATTATCAAACCCAGTTAAAGAATTATTTGTAAATCTATACACTGTGTATTAGTGATCAAGGCTAATTTAACAATGTTAACAAATTAATTCATGAAATAGTGTACACTTGTTGTCATGTCAATTTTAATAATTAACTGGAAATGGACTGCCCTCCATATTGGGTATTAAGCCCACTTTAACAATGAACTGTAATAATGCTTGTCATGGCAATTTAACAATTAACTGTAACTTTATTGCATAAGAATTTAAGAAATAGGAGCAGGAGTAGCCACTCAAGCCTGCTGGGCCATTCAATAAGATCATGGCTGATCAGATCAAGGCCTTCACTCCACTTTTATGACAGTTCCCCATCATCCTTGACTCCACTACAGTTCAAATATTTGTCGATCTCAGCCTTGAATATATTCAATGACTCAGCCTCCACTGTTCTCTGGAGTACAGAATTCCAAAGATTCATCACCCTCTGAGAGGAGAAGTTCCTCTTCATTTTTGTCTTAAAAAGGGTGACCTGTTATTCTGAAACTGTGCCCCCTAGTTCTAGATCCCCCCACGAGGGGAAACAACCTGTCAGCATCTATCGTGTCAAGCCCCCTTAGAATCTTATGTTTCAACAAAATCACCTCTCATTCATTTAAACTCCAATGAGTATAGGCCCAACCTGCTCAACCTTTCCTCATAAGAAAGCCCATTTATCCCAGGAATTAACCTAGTAAACCTTCCCTAAACTGCCTCCAGTGCAAGTATATCCCTCCTTAAATAAGCAGACCAACACTGTATGCAATACGTTAGGTGTGGTCTCAGCCATGCCCTGTACAGTTGTTGTAAGACTTCCCAGCTTTTATACACCATCCCCCTTGTCATCAAGGCCAACATTCCATTCCTTCCTAATTACTTGCTTTCCCTGCAAGCTAACTCTTTGGGCTGGATTTTAAAGGCTCTCTGACACGGAGAACGGTGGTAGAGGGGGGAATGAAGATTGCAACAGATGAGGACTGCCATCGACCCCGGCAGGGCCTGTACCAATCTCAGCGGCGACGGTGAGGCCTCATGGCGACTCCCCTGCTGCTTGGCGATGGGACCCGCATTAAAATATGCAAATGAATACTTACCTTTCATTAACATTCCAGTTGCAGTGATTCTGAGGGCAGGTTCCAATCTTAATGCCGATGGCCTGCAATGCCGTGCCTTCGAATCCCTGTTCGGGGAAACGAGGCATGACTCCTGTGGGGAGGGGGGAGGAGGAACTTTTCTCAATGTGGGAGAGGGTCAAACTCCTCGGAGTGGTTGGGGGAGTGATGGGAAGGGGTAAAGGACAAAGCTTCTGAACTTTGGAGAGGGGGTGGGTGCGGCTGAAAAGATGTTTTTATTCATTTCTATTAACTGTAATATAACTGGCCCTTTAAAAATTTAAATTGTGATTTAGGGCCCTTTAAAAATGGTGCCGGTGCCTGAGCATTGGCGCCGGACGCCGTTGCCAGGGACGTCTTGCCCGCACCCTCCACGTCATGGGGGATGGGGGTGGCTGTCCCGGCCATGCAAATGAGCCACCGCGTTTGGAATTGCGGAATTCTGCAAGATGTGTCCCGTCTGTGCAGGCTGAAAATGTTTCCATCCACTACCTATTTCGATGGCGGGCTTTTAAAATGCAGCCCTTTGTGTTTCATGTTCATGGACACCCAGATCCCTTTGTACAGGAGCATTCTGTCATCACTTTACATTTAAATCATGTTTTTCTTTTCTATTCTTCCTACCAAAATGGAGAACTTCACATTTTCTCAATCTGCCACATTTTTGCTCACTCACTCAACCTCTCTCTATCCCTTTGCAGACTCTTTGTATCCTCCTCACAACTTGCTTTCCCACCTATCTTTGTATTGTCAGCAAATTTAGCTGCAGTACACTTAGTCCCTTCATCCAAGTCATTAATATAGATTGTAAATAGTTGAGGCCCCAGCACTGATCCCTGTGACACACTACAAGTTACAGTTTGACAACCCAAAAAAGGCTCATGTATCGCAACTCTCTGTTTCCTGTTAATTATCCCATCCTCTGAGCATGCTAATATATTACCCCCAACTCACTTATCAAATGCCTTTTGGAAATCTCAATACATTCCATCTACTGGTTCCCCTTTATTCATCCTGTTTGTTACATCCTGAAAGAACTCGAATAAATTTGTCAAACATGATTTTCCTGTCAAAGAACCATGTTGACATTGACTAATTGCATCATGATTTTCGAAATGTCCTGCTACCACTTCCTTCATAAGAGATTCCTGCATTTTCCCAATGACAGATGTTAGGCTACAGACTGATGGTCACAGACTTGAAACATTCACTCTGCTTTTCTCTCCACAGATACTGCCAGACCTGCTGAGTATTTCCAGCACTTTCTGCTTTTATTACAGATGTTCTTCTAACTGGCTTATAGGCCAGAATTTAACATTGAGGCAGTGGCCCTGCCCACCAGCTGAAATATTGGGGGAAAACCTGCCGCCGCCGAGCCTGGAGGCCATGCTGCTATTTTCCGTGGGCCCAGGCCCTTAATTGGTTTCAGTCAGGACTTCTGCCCCTCTGAGGTACCAAGTCCCGCCTCCAAAAGCTGCCAACCAAATAAAGAGCCAGCAGCTGTTCAGGCCAAGCAGCGCCACGGGAGTGGTGGTCACAGCTGGGACTGCACCCAGCGAGAGGCGACACAAAGAATGACAGGCTGGGAATAGGTAATTGGGGTCAGGGCTTGCTTGGGACAATTGCTTGGCCCCAGCAAGTTGGGGGAGTTGGGTCAGAGTGCAGTGCAAAGGGGGTAGTTTTAGCAGGAGCAGCCCATACTGCTGGGGGGCTAACATGGGGCCCAATCAGGAGGGTCCCCCGGCCTGCAAGGAGTCCGGCAGGTATTACTGGACGGCCTCCTCAGATGCTAAAATGCCCATCTGCTACTGGTAAAATACCAGTGATGGCGGGAGGAGGCCCTTAAGTGACCACTTAAGGGGCTTAATTGAACTTGTGCAAGCGGGCCATTTGCCACCTTCTCTGCGATTAGTAAATAGCAGCAGGTGACGGTAGGTAATGTACCCCCTCCTTCCAGCTCACTCCTGGGTGGGGCAGGGGTGGGGGTGGCATTAAATTCCAGCCATAGTTTCCTTTCTGTCTTTCCGATCCACAGGGATCTTTGCAGAATCTCGGGATTTCTAAACCATGGCTGCATTATGGTCAGGACTGGGAGCTAAATATACAAGGTTATAACATCTGCAGGAAAGATAGGGAAAATGGTAGAGGGGGAAGAATAGCCTTAGTGATTAAGGATGACATCACTTCAATGATAAGAGGGGATATAATGAAGGGTAAGCAGGCAGTGCAGAATTTGTGCATGGAATTAAGAAATAGAAAAGGATTAAAGATTAGTAGGAGTTGTGTATAGATCCCTGGATGTATCTGTGGAGTGGTAGCTTGTAAATGCAGAGATTAGACAAGCATGTAGCAAAGGCAGAGTGGATTTAATGGAAGATTTTAACTTTAATTTGATTGGAATAAACAGACTAGCACATGTCAGAAAGAGACAAATTAGTTCAGTGTGTCTGGGATTGTTTTCTGCAACAACCCATCCGAGAACCAACAAGGGGCAGAGCATGTTAGATTTAGTAATGAGAAATGAACCTGATTTAGTTAAGAGCCTATTGATGTGTGAACATTTATCTTATAATGATCATAATATGATTAAGTTCAACGTAGTGTTTGAAAGGGAGAAATGTAAAACTAAGATTTTAGATTTAGTTCAGGCTGACTTGAACGGGATGAGACAGAGACTGTCCACAGTAAACTGGGCAAATCTGTTAATGGGTAAAATGACAGAATATCAATGGGAGGTGTTCAAAAAGAATTCAATATGATATAGAACCAGTTTGTACCCCTAAAAAGCGAGATCTCTACTTGTCAGAAAACAATGGCCAGCCATGGACAACTAAAGATGTAAGGGACAACATTAAAGTTAATGAAAAGACACACAACAATGCAAAAGAAAAGCACAGATGCTGGCGAATGGTAAAGATACAAAAACAGCAAAGGGTGACAATACAGATAGCAAGAGCTACAAGAACAGAGTATGAAAAAGAAACTTGCATGGGATAGCAAAATCAACAGAATTTTGTTTACAGTTGAATTAGGGAAAAGAGGGTGTTCAGGAGCAATGTGGATTCTTTGAAAACTGAGAACGGTAATATTGTCAATGAAACTAAGGAAATGGCAGACACGTTGAAGAATAACTTTGCATCAATATTTCCAATAGAGGCAGAGGTCAGCATGTGTGACATAGCAAGGAAATTGGTATTGAATCAGGGACAGTGTTTCACCAAAATTTACCACAGCAAAATAACATAAATTAAGAAAATAATGACACTAAAGAGTGACAAATCCCCAGAACCAGATGGTTTGTATCCCAGGATTTTCCAGGAAGTAGGTGAGAATATTTCAGATGACCAAATTATAATCTTTCAAAGTTCTCTCAATTTGGGAACCATTCCTTTAGGAAGATCAATGGTGTGTGAGCTTTTGTTGCAAAGGGATTGGAGTATAAGAGTTAAGAAGTCTTACTACTTTGCTGAGACTACACCTGGAGTACAGTTTTGGTCTCCTTACCTAAGGAAGGTTACACTTGGCTTTGTGGGAGAACAACAAAGACTGGTTCCTGGGATAAGGGCATTATTCTATGAGGAGAGTTTGAGTAGACTATGCCTATATTCCCAAGAGTTTCGAAGAATGAGATGTGATCTAATTGAAACACATAAAACTCTTAAGGAGATTGACAGGTTAGATGCTGAGAAAATGTTTCCTCTAGCTGGGAATTTTAGAACATGGGTCACAGTCTCAGATTAAGGAGTTGGTCATTTGGGACTAAGATGAGGAGAAATTTCTACTCCCACAGTTATGAATCTTAGGAATTTTCTACCGCAGAGTGTTGTGAATGCCCTGTCCTTGAGTATATTCAAGAGGGAAATCATTAGACTTTTGGGTGCGAAGGGAATTAAGGATTTCAGGATCGGACAGGAAGGTGTAATTTAGTTTGAAGATCAGCCATGATTGTATTGAATAACAGAATAGCCTCGAGGGGCTGAATGGTCTACTCATTCTATTTCTGATGGTGTTATGTTGATTTGAAAATTGTGCATGTCACCCCACTAGTTAAGAAAGGTGAGAGAGGAAAAATCGGGAATTATAGACTGGTTAATCTAACATTTGTTGTCAGGAAATTACTAGAGTACTTAAGTTCCTAATTGGCACGTAATGCAGCGGGCCTTCACACAAAGAGGTGACGCAAGGCTCTCGCTGGCCAAGACCCCGTCACCTACATAAAATTCACCCCCCCCCATCTATTTGTGTTTATGTCATTTACCACTATTTTTATATGTGTCTGCGTTCTGGATAAATGTAATTTTTATGTAATTTAAAAGTAGCATTTTGAGAAATGCAGAACCTCCAAAATCCATTTGAAATAAAGACAACTGCACCCCAATTGATGATTAAATATTAGGATTCATATAAATAAATCGGTAATCTGCAGGGCCATGAAATGCAGTTACAGTTCAAACAAGTCCAATAATCACAAGAGCTGTTACAGCTTTTCCTGGTGGTCTCGAGTTTACTATTTGATGCTATCACTGCTGTGGCCCAGGTTTGATTATCAGTCAGTAAAATGATTTATATAACACAGTTTCAGTAGAGCCATTGGGTTGAATTACTGACATGCATCCAATGTGAAAAAAGCAATTGCTTTAATCACCATTAACCAAGCCATAAGCTTCTTTTGCAGAATGGAGCAAATTCTTACTGAAGGAGAGTCGATCCTTTCATGATTTGATTTGTACTTTGCAGGTGATAAGCTGTTTCCTGTAGCTCATTTTACACTGGTTTAAAAAGTTGTTTGCCGAAGACACCAGGAATCTGGTGGAACTTTTGTTAAATGTAATGGGGTTGTTTATTTCAGAGGGAAAAAAAGATTCTAACATAAGTCTTTTGCCTGAGTTTGATGCGGGGGATTTTAACATGAGCAGTGATCATGATAACTGCTACACTACTGAATCCATGTAGTTGGGTTCCTCATGGACAAATTACTTCAGAGAAAATGGTGAATTCCTCTACCTGCAACAACATCTGTCCTGAACAGAAAATTCCACGGTGCTCATTTTCAGTTTCATAGCTGTCAGCTTTTAATGAAATCCAAATAACTTTACAGTGAAATGAGTAGGAAAGTAGCTGTTAATTGTAGTTAGAATCATAGAATCATAGATTGGCTACAGCACAGAAGAAGGCCATTTGGTCCATCGTGTACTTGATAGCTCTGTGCAAGACCAACGCAGCTAGTCCCCCTCCCCTGCCCTTTCTCCATAGACCTGCAATTATTTCCCTTCAGGTTTTTATCTAATTCCCTTTTGAAAGCCCTGATTGAATCTGCCTGCACCACATTCTCAGGTAGTGCATTCCAGATCAAAACCATTCACTGCAGAAAAAAAGTTTCTTTCTCATGTCACCATTGGTTCTTTTGCCAATCACTTTAAATTCCTGTCCTCTTGATCTCGACCCTTCCACTAATCTTGACCAGTTTCTCCCTATTGACTCATGCAAACACACAAACATACAAATTAGGAGCAGAAGTAAGTCATTTGGCCCTCTAGCCTGCTCTGCCATTCAATAAAATCATGACTGATCTGTTTGTGTCTTGGATTCTACACTCCCAGCTACTCCCGATAACCTTTGGTTCCCTTGCCGAACAAGGATCTATCTACCTCCGCCCCTTCTCTTGTAGGACTTTCTACGTGCTGGCTCAAAAAGCTCTCCTGTATGCACTTTAAGAATTCCGCCCCTTTAAATCTTGTGCACTGAGATTATTCCAGTTAATACTGGAGAAGTTGAAATCCCCTACTATTATTACCCGATTATTTTTGCACATCTCTGAGATTTGCCGACATATCTGCTCCTCTTTCTTTCCCTGACTGGAGGCCTGTTGTACACTTCCAGTCAAGTGATTGTCCCCTTTTTGTTTTTAAGTTTGACCCATATGACCTCATTTTAGGAACCTTCCAAGATATCATCCTTCCTTACTGCAGTAATTGACTCCTTGATCAACAGTGCAATGCCACGTCCTCTTTTACACCCCACTCTGTCACGCCTGAAGATTCTATACCCTGGAATATTGAGCTGCCAGTCCTGCCCCTCCTTCAACCATGTCTCTGTGATAGCAATAATATCATATTCCCATGTGTTAATCAATGCCTCAATTCATCTGCCTTACTAGTAAGACTCATTGCGTTAAAATAGATACAATCCAGCCTTGCATTATTCGCTTGTGCCTTAACAGGTCTATATTTGCTCTGCCTTCCAGATTGACTCAGTTTCTCTTCTATATTTGACTGTGTACCACCCCCTATTGTACCTCCACTCTGTATTCCATTCCCCTGCCAAATTAGTTTAAGCCCCCCCCCCCCCTCCACCAACAGCACGAGCAAACCTCCCAGCAAGCATGTTGGTCCCATTTGGTTCAGATGCAACCCATCCAACTTGTACAGGTCCCACCTTTGCCTGAAACAGACGCAGTGATCCAGGAGACTAAAGCCCTCCCTCCTGCACCATCTCTTCAGCCATGCATTCATCTGCTCTATCTTCCTATTCCTATACTCACTAGCACTGGGAGTAATCCACCTTTGAGGTGCTGCCTTTTAATCTGCTACCTAGCTCCCTAAATCCTTGTTGCAGGACCTCATCCCGCTTTCTACCTATCTTGTTAGTACCAGTGTGTACCATGACCTCTGACTGTTCAGCCACCCCCTTCAGAATGTCCTGCATTGGCTCCCTGATATCCTTGACCCGAGCACCATGGAGGCAACATACCATCCTGGAGTCACGTTTGCGGCCATAGAAATGCCTATCTGTACCCCTTACAACAGAACTCCCATCACTAAAACTCTCCCACTACTTTTCCTCCCCTGCTGTACAGCTGAGTCACCCGTGGTGCCACAGACTTGGGTCTTGCTGCATTCCCCTGAGAAGCTATCTCCCCCAACAGTATCCAAAGCAGAAAATCTGTTAGACAGGGAAATGGACCCAGGGCTCTTGGACTACCCGCCTAGTTCTTCTACTCTGCCTGGCGCTCACCCATTCACTTTCTGCCTGAGCAGTCTTTACCTACGGTGTGACCACCTCCCTATACTTGCTATCCACGATGATCTCAGCCTCACGGCTGCTCCACAGTGTCTCCAGCTGCTGCTGCATATCTGAAACGTGGATTTCAAGTAGCTTCAGCTGAAGACACTTCCAGGTGTTCGCCCTGGAGACTGGCAGTGCCCCTTACTTCCCACATTGCACAGGAGGAGCACTCCACACTGACGAGCTGCCGTGCTATGAAACAAGGCTACGGGTCAAGTGCTGGAAAATGGGATTAGAATAGATAGGTGGATGATGGCTGGCACAGACACGATGTGCTAAAGGTCCTATTTCTATGAAATTACTATGGTGGGACATGAGGGGATCCGGAAGATCCAATCACATCCATGGTAGCATTTTTACTGGCCAGGTCTTTCCAGTGGATGTGGTGCAGTTTTATAAAATGTGACAGATGTGCCAGATTGTGGGAAAACCACAACCTGCAATAAAACGGGCACCTCAAATTCTCATATCAGTTTTGGGGGAACCATTATGTAGGGTGTTGGTAGACTGTGTAGGATGTTTACTGAAAACAAAAGTGGGACACCAAAATATACTCACAATCATGGATATGGATACTCGGTTCCCTGAGGCCATTCCTTGAGAACAATTTCTGCAAAGGTAGTGGTAGAGAAGTTAACCAGTTCTTCATTAGATGTGGATTACTGATTAGGACAAGCACGCCAAGACTCGAACATTTCATCCCGGGGATGAGGTGTTAGTTAGTAACATATAAATGTGGTGTGAGGTTTTCAAGCATTGTAATTAATAGCAAAACTATTTTTCTTGTTAATTTGGGATATCAGCTGCTTACAATGTGCTGTCTGGTTAAATGGGGATTTTTTTTTAGTTTAGTTATTATAACAAGGGTCTCAAAACGTGAAATCTTGTGTAATTCTTGAAATTGTTCTTGAGGTCCATATGTCGTACTTTTTATGTTAACGATCTCAGAACAACTTGTATTGGAATGAAGTGACGACCAATCTGCCGAGATGATCTGTGGTGGAGCCTCAAGTATTCACAATATTTATTGATGACTTAGATAAGATAATAATGAACTTGAGAACCATATATCCAAGTTTGCAGAAGACACAAAGGACTGCATCTTAATTCACAAAAAACAAGTAGGCTGGGGTCATGCCAAAGATTAAGTGCAAAGAATCTGAAACAGGAAACCAACTTACATCATATCCCATGGTCATAGAACAGCAGCAGAAGCCGGGGGATTAAAAGCTCAGCATATCCAAGGGTCACTGATCAGGAGCAAGAGTTTGGTAATTGTCCCATCATATCCCAGGTTAACTGATTCCTATTGTAACTGTGAAGTGATCTCTTTGGTTTACATGGCACCATTCAGTGTGTAGACTTTCAGTGTACCAGTGGAGACCATTATTCTACCCATGGATCCACCATATTAATATTCCTGCTCCCATCCTGATGTACAATGTCCCTGTTTTTCCTTTTCCTTACAGTTAACTTAGTGACAATTGTGATCTTGTCTCGGGGAAAGTGTGGTCTCTCCAAATGTGTCTCTCGTTACTTGGTGGCCATGGCAGCGGCAGATCTACTGGTCATTATCTTCGATCTGATACTGAGGCAAATTCCCCTTACTCGTCAAGGAAAGTTCCAATTTCTGTTTGATATTCCAGTGTGTAATATCCACGCTGTCCTACTTTATGCATCAACGGACTGTTCTGTCTGGTTCACTGTCGCTTTCACCTTTGATCGATTTGTGGCCATTTGCTGCCAGAAACTGAAAACTAAATATTGCACTGAGAAATTGGCGGCTGTGATTATTGGAACAATTTCTGTGTTGTTCTGTATAAAGAATATTTTCTGGTATTTTATGCTTTCAAGCAGCTATGTGGGTGTACGAGCCCCCTGGTTCTGCGTTCTTCCCTGGAGTATTATGTTTTCACCAGTATGGACAGCAATTGAATTTCTACATTATATTTTCACCCTGTGTGTACCATTTATTCTGATTCTGATGCTCAATGTTTTAACTGTCAGACACATTCAAGTGACCATCAGAATTCGCAAGAGACCTCGGGACCGGGTCAGTGGGGAGAGTCAGAGTGATCCAGAGACAGTGAACAGAAGAAAATCAATCACCTCACTTTTTATGATATTGGGAAATTTTATCCTTTTATGGATTCTGTTCCTGGTGTCTACGATGCATACTAGAATTACTCTACTGGGCCTGACTGATCCTGAAGGTATGTCAAACATTGTAGAATGGCTTGGGTTTATGCTTCAGCTCCTGAGTTGCTGCACAAACACTTTTATTTACTCTGTGACCCAGAGTAAGTTTAGAGAGGAACTGAGGAATGGGGTGAAATCTCCCTTCAGTGCACTTTCTAAGATTTTAAAATAATGAAGAATATGAAATATTCTCACGTATAAACCACTTGTGAACCCAGCCTCTCTCCACTCAGTCTCTGTAATCATGTTGTTTAAAGACAAACAAAGATGATTTGACTGAGTTTACATTTAATGTCAGGCACCTTTTGTGTACATAGAGTAGAAAATCCTTTACACTAATCATACTGTAGTATACTGAATTAAACTGGCTGATTGCATGTAATAGCAGAGCATTTGTGTAGTGTCTCTCTGCTGCCCTTTCTGTTGAAAGGTGTAATTAAAGAATGTTCAATATGTTTTCTCCCAGTTAAGACCTCATGTTAGTTTTATTCTGTGTCTACAGCACAGAAATATGACGATGAAG
Source organism: Heterodontus francisci (assembly GCF_036365525.1). Lineage (NCBI taxonomy): Eukaryota > Metazoa > Chordata > Chondrichthyes > Heterodontiformes > Heterodontidae > Heterodontus > Heterodontus francisci. The sequence continues at coordinate 23,320,481 of NC_090410.1, read as the reverse complement.
GGATGGGACTGATTTTTTTTTACATCTCATTTGAGACAATACAGTCTGAGAACATTCTGAAACATGTTTTGGAAATCCCAAAGTCGATTCTGAGGAAGTTTGAGTGATTTGAAAGATTGCTTCATCGGCCTGTAATTCATATTCGGCTACAACTCATTGAGTGCATAATTTTAAAAATATGGCACTGAAGACGTATTTTGGGACAATGGGGGAATTCAACCCTAACAATGAGGACTGTGGAATTATGAACCAAAGTTACACATTTGGAACAAAATCGGAGATTAGGATAAAGTGAATGTTTTGCTCACTATGATAGTGCCAGATCTTTCCGAGGTGGTGTTTAACCAATGCTGCTCACGAGACGCCAGTACTTTGTCTAATCTGAAATAACTGAGATTCTGGACTCACATTACATATTAAGAATGAAATTGCGCCCTAAGTTGCATTTTGTGAAAGGAAGTAGTTGCTAAATGATTCTGTTGCAGATTATATTATTGAATTAAAGAAATGGTTGCATCACTGTGGTTTTGGTGCCAATTTAAAACTTAACCTTCGAGGCACGTTCATTGGAGGCCTGAAGAAAAACAAAATCCACTCTAAAGTTTTGAGTAAAGGCAATAAGCTGGCAGGGAAGGAGGCCTGCGATGAGGCCACAGCCATGGAAATGGCAGGTGGTGATAGCTGCAGATTGCAACAAAGTTCATTTCAGCAGGAACGAGGCAGCCAAGTTTGCAGACTCAGAATCAGAAATTTAGATGCTATCAAAGAACAAAGAACAGTTTAGCACAGGAACAGGCCATTCAGCCCTCCATGCCTGCGCTGATCTTGATGCCTGCTGAAACTAACACCTTCTGCACTTCCGGGGCCCATATTCCTCGATTCCCTTCCTATTCATGTATTTGTCAAAATGTCTCTTAAATGTCGCTATCGTATCTGCTTCCACCACCTCCCCTGGCAGCAAGTTCCAGGCACTCACCACCCTCTGTGTAAAAAATGTGCCTCGCACATCCCCTCTAAACTTTGCCCCTCGCACCTTAAACCTATGTCCCCGAGTAACTGGGTCTTCCACCCTGGGAAAAAACTTCTGACTATCCACTCTATCCATGCCGGTCATAACTTTGTAAACCTCTATCATGTCGCCCCTCCACCTCCGTCGTTCCAGTGAAAACAATCCGAGTTTTTCCAACCTCTCCTCATAGCCAATGCCCTCCAGACCAGGCAACATCCTGGTAAACCTCTTCTGTACCCTCTCCAAAGCCTCCACGTCCTTCTGGTAGTGTGGCGACTAGAATTGCACGCAATATTCGAAGTGTGGCCTAACTAAGGTTCTGTACAGCTGCAACATGACTTGCCAATATTTATACTCTATGCCCCGACCGATGAAGGCAAGCATGTCGTATGCCTTCTTGACTACCTGATCCACCAGCGTTGCCACTTTCAGTGACCTGTGGACCTGTACGCCCAGATCTCTCTGCCTGTCAGTACTCCGAAGGGTTCTGCCATTTACTGTAAACCTCCCACCTGCATTAGACCTTCCAAAATGCATTACTTCACATTTGTCCAGATTAAACTCCATCTGCCATTTCTCGGCCCAAGTCTCCAACCGATCTATATCCTGCTGTATTCTCTGACAATCCTCATCATTATCCGCAACTCCACCAACCTTTGTGTCGTCCGCAAACTTACTAATCAGACCAGCTACATTTTCCTCCAAATCATTTATATATACTACAAACAGCAAAGGTCCCAGCACTGATCCGTGCAGAACACCACTCGTCACATCCCTCCATTCAGATAAACACCCATCCACTGATACCCTCTGTCTTCTATGACCGAGCCAGTTCTGTATACATCTTGCCAGCTCACCTCTGATCCCGTGTGACTTCACCTTTTGTCCCAGTCTGCCATGCGGGACCTTGTCAAAGCCTTTTCGAAAGTCCATATAGATAACATCCACGGCCCTTCCTTCATCAATCATCTTCGTCACTTCCTCAAAAAACTCAATCAAGTTAGTGAGACACGACCTCCCCTTCACAAAACCATGCTGTCTCTTGCTAATAAGTTTGTTTGTTTCCAAATAGGAGTAAATCCTGTCCCGAATAATCCTCTCTCATAGTTTCCCTCCCACTGACGTAAAGGTCACCGGCCTATAATTTCCTGGATTATCCTTGCCACCCTTCTTAAACAAAGGAACAACATTGGCTATTCTCCAGTCCTCTGGGACCTCACTTGTCGCCAATGAGGATGCAAAGATTTCTGTCAAGGCCCCAGCAATTTCCTCCCTTGCCTCCCTCAGTATTCCAGGGTAGATCCTATCAGGTCCTGGGGACTTATCTACCTTAATGCTTTGCAAGACACCCAACACCTCTTCCTTTTTGATAATGAGATGACTGAGACTATCTGCACTCCCTTCCCTAGGCTCATCATCCACCAAGTCCTTCTCTTTGGTGAATACTGATGCAAAGTACTCATTTAGCACCTCGCCCATTTCCTCTGGCTCCACACATAGATTCCCATCTCTGTCCTTGAGTGGGCCAACCCTTTCCCTGGTTACCCTCTTGCTCTTTATACACGTATAAAAAGCCTTGGGATTTTCCTTAATCCTGTTTGCCAATGACTTTTCATGACCCCTTTTCGCCCTCCTAACTCCTTGCTTAACTTCCTTCCCACTGTCTTTATATTCCTCAAGTGCTTCGTCTGTTCCTAGCCTTCCAGCCCGAACAAATGCTTCCTTTTCCTTTTTGACTAGGCTCACAATATCCTGCGTTATCCAAGCTTCCCGAAACTTGCCAAGCTTGTCTTTCTTCCTCACAGGAACATGCTGGTCCTGGATTCTAATCAACTGACATTTGAAAGACTTCCACATGTCAGATGTTGGTTTACCCTCAAACAGCCGTATATTTATAAAACCCATCCTGTCCTTATTCAAGCACAACTTAAACCCTGTCAACTTAATCAGTATCACATAGCCTGAGGAAATGCCATACTTGTGAAATCAATTGGAACCGGTACAGTTTCATAACGTATATTCGTGTACACCACTTGATGTCCTGGGTTTGAGTGTCGTGTGTTTGACAACCTTGTTATTGACACACGGGCCCATCCTGGGTGAAAAAGCATCCTGAGTTTACGGAGCCTGATTGCAGACGTTTTGTTGCCGCACACTCAAGCTTCCCATCATGTTGTTTGAGAACATAAGGAAATGGTTTTGTATTACGTTTAGTACAGTAACATATGTACTGTAACTGATTTGTTCATCCTTCTTAACCCCCATACCACTGGTATTTATTGAAACGTCTAATGTAAAGTAGCTATCATCTTTAGCCATAGAGTCATAGAGTTATACAGCACAGTAACAGCCCCTTCGGCTCATCGTGTCTGTGCTGGCCATCAAGCACCTATCTATTCTAATCCCATTTTCTAGCACTTGGCCTTAGCCTTAAGAACAAAGAACAAAGAACAAAGAAAATTACAGCACAGGAACAGGCCCTTCGGCCCTCCAAGTCTGCGCCGATCCAGATCCTCTATCTAAACATGACGCCTATTTTCTAAGTGACGCCATGGCATTTCAAATGCTCATCTAAATACTTCTTAAATGTTGTGAGGGTTCCTGCCTTGACCACCCCTTCAGACAGTGTTTTCCAGATTCCAACCACCCTCTGGATGAAAACATTTTTCATCAAACTCCCTCTAAACCTCCTGCCCCTTACCTTAAATCTATGCCGCATGGTTATTGACCCCTCCACTAAGGGAAATGTTTCTTCCTATCTATCCTATCAATGTCTCTCATAATTTTGTATACTTCAATCTGGTCCCTCCTCAGCCTTCTCTGCTCGAAGGAAAACAACCCTGGCCTATCCAGTCTCTCTTCATAGCTGAAATGCTCCAGCCCAGGCAACATCCTGGTGAATCCCTTCTGCACCCCCTCCAGTGCAATCACATCCTTCCTATAGTTTGTAGCCCAGAACTGTACACAGTACTCCAGCTGTGGCCGAACTAGAGTTTTATACAGCTCTATCATAACATCCTTTCTCTTATATTCTATGCCTCAGCTAATAAAGGCAAGTATCCCAAATGAATTCCTAACCACCTTATCTACCTTTGCTGCTGCCTTCAGTGATCTATGGACAAGTGCACCAAGGTCCCTCTGACCCTTTGTACTTCCTAGGATCCTACCATCCGTTGTATATTCCCTTGCCTTGTTAGTCCTCCCATATTCCACTGAAGTCCTCAGGCCAAACCAAGACTTGGCATATTATTTGGCAACCATTTATAACTGACTGGCAGTTGAATTCTGTATTCTTGGACAAATGGTGAAGTATTTTATACAATCACAAATTGGTTTATGACTCCATAAGCAGAGATGTGATACCTTGCCTGAACTCATATTAGTCCAAATAGTACACACAGAATCAATAACTGTAGTGTCATCATTGTGAAGTCTTTGGGCTGGAATCTATGAACCCACTGACTATCTCGGCATTGAGCTTAAAAAATGGAGGCCCGCCCAACCAATCACATAGGTTAAAGGTTCGGCACAACATCGTGGGCCAAAGGGCCTGTACTGTGCTGTACTGTTCTATGTTCTATGTTCTGTCTGTCCGCAGGCGCGGGTGTTGTTTTCAAAGGGCAGTCAGCCCTGCCGGCAGATTTAAATAATTAAAGAAATATATCCCAAAATTAAATAAAGATATTTCCTTTGCCCATTTACCACCCCCAATAACAATTAAAATGACGATTACCCTTCCCACATCCCCTCTACCCATTCCGTGAATTTGACCCTGCCCCCTGCCCCCCCCCACCACACTGATAAACTTACCTCCTCCCCCCTCCCCACCAGTGTGGCGTCTTGTTTCCGTGGACTGGGATCTGAAGGTGCGGGAGTGCCGGACACCGCATCAAAGATTGCGGCGGGCCCTCAAGATCTCAGGTAAGTGTATTTAAATGAATTAATGTTATTGATTTGAATATTTAAATTGTGGTCCCATTGCCCAGTGGCGGGGGTGGGGGGGGCCGCCACAGAGCCTCGTCATCACCGGGAGGATCGAGTCGGGCACTGCCGATGTCAAGGTCCGTGACGGCCTCATCCAGAGCCATCTTCAGGCCCCTCCACATCACGGATCATGACATCGAGGGCTTCTTAAAATCCAGCCCTTTATATATTTAAGTCAAGCATTGTATCTCCATTAATGATCAAAACAATTTCTGACCATACTCCAGTCTTCAACTGGATAATGTGACACCACCCAGTACTTTGATGTTTCTCTTTCCCAGTGTATTATAACAGAAGCAGAATGATACCTGGACTCCAGTGTTTAAATTAGGAGGAGAAATTACACAAACTACAGTTTGTGGCTTGTCAAATAATTGGAGCCAGACTTTCAGTCGTGAAATTAGGAAACACTTCTTCCCACAAAGGAATTCCAGAATGCTGGAACAGGTTCTCCTGTTTCCACATTCCTCTTTCCACAGCTGGGTTCACCTTATGCACAATTGGAACTCATCCTAGCCTTTTTGGTGCAAACACATGATCCTTTTTTCCATACCGTAACACCAAGAGATTGTCACCAGCTTCATATTCAAAAGGTATCATCCCTTTATCGATGTAATTCTTAATCTGATTTTTTGATTTGCCAGTTTGATGGGCCACATATTGATTAGTGACTTGGTCATTGTCAATCATAATAACCAATCATGTGTCCAAAACACTCCCGGAATCAATGGTGTTTCTGGTGGCAGCAAAGAGATGTCCCGGGTATACATTAGTCACCCATCATTGTTTGGTAAGGTGGCATCCTGCAGTGCAGTGTGGGATAGAACGTATAGCCATTAAGCACATTGGCAGCAGAGTTGCCCGTTTGTTTCAGCTTTAATTTTTTTCTTGTTATTGCTTTCAGATGGCAACTGTTCATTATTCTGTCATTGACGCCTCCTCTAGATGCATCTTTTATTTGTTTACTTGTCTCATTACCACTCCCTTTGGCTCTGCACCATCAACTCTTTTGTTATTTAATGTCTCCCGTCTTCAGCCCTATCACAGACCTTCCCTTTTGTTCTTTTTCTACCCTCCCACATTTGACGTCCTTAAAACCTATTACATTTCTAACTTTCACCAGTTCTGATGAAGGGTCACTGACCTGAAACGTTAACTCTGTTTCTCCCCTCTCAGATGCTGCCAGATGTGCTGCGTATTTCCAGCATTTTCTGTTTTTATTTCAGATTTCCAGCATCCACAGTATTTTGTTTGTGTTTTGTTGTTGTTGTTGTTGTCCACTCAGCTGGGTGATTGGCACAAAACTTGTTAAGCATCATTTTCAAAGTCCTATTTCCCCTTTCGAACACCCTGATGACTGAGGCTGATGGGATAACATGCAATTTTTGTGTAATTCCCATTGCTTCCTGTAATGCTGGAAAGAAAATCCCTGTGAATTGTGAAACTTTATCAACATCCACTTGTATTACTAATCCCCACCTCCAGATCACCTCACTCAGTAGTAAGTGTGCTGCAGTGAGCCGTGTATTAGTTATTATGGGAATGTCTCGATCCACTTAGTAAAATTATCAATAATTACTGAGCAATGTAGGTGACCTGCATTTGACCTGTGCAAGGAGCCAAGATTTGGAGGTGAATTCACGGTACCTCGGAGCGGGGGTGGGGTGTGGGGTCGACAGTGAAGATTGGAGAAGGACACGGTTAGCGTACATAAATGACAATGTGGCAGAGAACAAAACAATGCCAGTCAATGTGCCGCTTGATGTCAGGGCACCAGGCAAAGTTACCCACTTTTTAATTCATTGCCTTGGTACATGAGCAATGATGTGAAGGGATCACTGGAGCAAATTTGGCAGCACTGATTGGACAATTGATTTTGCGACGAGTCATTCCATTAGAGAAAAAAACATAAACGCATAGAAAAATAGCACACATAGAAAATATATGGCTCAGAAAGCAGCCTTTCAGCCCATCATGTCTGTGCTGGCCGATGAAGTGTTACCCAGCCTAATCTCACTTTCCAGTCCTTGATCCGTACCCCTGTATGTTACAGCACTACAAGTCCATATCCAAGTTTTTTTTTAATTGCAATGAGGATTTCTGCCTCTCTTTTCATCAGAGAGGACCATACCCTCACGACCCTCTGGTTGACATCAAATCTCATATACTGCTCTCCAGTCCTTCTGTCAGTTACAGTAAATCTACTGACATCTCTGCTCAGTGAAATGGGACCTTTCTACCCAGTCTATCTGGGCACCTCAGCATTCTAAATATCTCAATTGAATATCCCCTCAATTTTCTTTGTTCGAAACACAAGAACTCCAGCCTGTTCAATCTTTCCTCAGACCTAATATTCTCCATTCCTCACAACATTCCATAGATCTCCTCCGTGCCCTCTCTAGTGCATCCTTCCTGTAATGCAGTGGCCAGAACAGTGTGCAGTACTTTAGCTGCAGTCTTACTAGTATTTTATACACTTCAACATAATATCCCTGCTCTTATATTGTATGTCCCAGCCAATAAAGTGAAGTATCCCGTATGCCTTCTTAACTGCCTTATCTACCAGGCCTGCTACCTTCCGGGATCTGCAGCCATACACTCCGAGGTTCCTTTGTTCCTCTACAACTCTCAGTTTGCTACATTTGTTGTGTATTTGTTTGCCTTGTTTGTCCTCCCCAAATAAATCACCTCACACCTCCCTGGATTGAATTCCATTTTCCACTTTTCTGCCCACTTGACCAGTCTACAGTTTTCTTCCTCATCATCATAGAGTCATAGAGTCATTTACAGCACAGACGGAGCCATTCGTCCTCTCGACTCCATGCCAACTCTCCATGGAGCTATCCAGTCAGTTCCTTTCCCCCACTCAATCCGCGTAGCCCTGCATGTCTATTTCTTTCAAGGGGCCATCCAATTTTCTTTTGAAGTCATTGATTGTCTCAGCTTCCACAACCCTTGTGGGTAGCGAGTTCCAGGTCATTACCAACTGCTGCGTGAAAAAGTTCTTCCTCATATTCCCCCTGCATCTCTTGCCCAAAACCTTCAATCTGTGTCCCTTAGTCCTTGTATCATTTGTTAATGAAAACAGTTTTATTTTCCTTGTCTAACTTATCTTAGCCTGTCATCATCTTGTACACTTCTATTAAATCTCCCCTCAATCTCCTTTGTTCTGAGGAGAACAACCTAAACTTGTAACTAAAATTCTCCATACCTGGAACCATTCTGGTAAATCCCCTCTTCACCCTCACATCCTTCCTGAAGTGTGGTGACCAGAACCGGACATAATGTTCTAGTTGGGACCTAACCAGAGCCTTCGCAAGGTTCAGCTTAACTTTTCTGCTTTTGTACTAAATGCCTCTATTTATGAAGGTCAAGATCCCATCTGCTTTACTAAGCACTCTCTTAATATATCCTACCACTTTCAAAGATCAAGGCACATGGACCCCCAGGTCCCTCTGTTCCTGCACACTCTTTAGAACTGTGCTATTAAGTAGATATTGCCTCTTCCTATTCCTTCTTCAAAATGAATCACATCACACTTGTCACTATTAAATTCTATCTGCCACATCTCTGCCCATTCTGCTAGCCTATCTATGTCCTGTTGCAGGCCGTTCATGTCATACTCACTGTTTGCCACACCTCCAAGTTTGGGGTGATCGGCTAATTTTGAGATTCTACTCTGCATTCCAAGATCCAAGTAATTTATATACAGTAAAAAAAATCAGTGGGCCCAGTACTGACTTGGGGAACACCACTATCTACAATCCTCCAGTCTGATAAATAACCATTTATCACAACTCACTGTTTTCTGTCCTTAAGCATTTTTTTTTATCCAATTAGACACTGACCCTCTGATTCTATGAACCTTAATTGTGTTCATCATCCTTTTATGTGGTACCTTATCAAACGCTTTCTTAAAATCCAAAAAACAACATCCACTGTATTCCCTTCATCAACCTTCTCTGTTACTTCATCAAAGAATTCAATTAGATTAGTGAAGCATGATCTCCCTTTTACAAATCCATGCTGGCTGTCCTTAATTAACTCGAAGCTCTACAAGTCTGTGTTGATTTTTTTCCTTGATTATTGTTGCTAAAACCTCACCCACCATTGATGTTAAACTAACTGGCCTGTACTTGCTCGGACTGTCCTTACACCCTTTCTTAAGGGTGATAGGACACCCTTACAATCCTCTGGCACCTCCCCCATATCTAGGGAAGATTGGAAGATTATGGCAAGCACTTCCGTTATCTCCATCCCCACTTCCTTGAGCAACCTGGGATGCAAACCATCCGGACCAGGTGACTTATCTACCCTAAACATAGTCAGCCTTTTTAGCACCTCCCCCCTCTCAATTTCTACCCCATCTATTGTCTCTACTCTCTCCTCTTCTACTGATATTTTGTCAGATTCCAATTCTTTAGTGGACACTGTTAAAACGTATTTATTATGTATATTAGCCTTGCCCTGCACCTCTAAGCATGTATTACTCTATTTATCCCTAATAGGCCTCACTCCACATCTTACAACCCGCTTACTGTTTCTCTGCCGGTAGAAGATTTTTGGGTTCCCTTTTATGTTGACTGCCATTTTATTCTCATATTCTCTCTTTGCCATGTCTAATTTTCCTCTTCACCTCCCGATCAACTTATTGTATATGGCCTGGTTCTCACTTGAAGAACTCACCTGACATACATCATACAACCTCTTTTTTTTGTTTCATCATAAACTCTATTTCCTTTATCATCCAAGGAGCCCTGTTATTGGTTCCTTTACCTTTCACCCTTGGTGGAATGTTCCGAGCCTGTACCTGAAGCATCTCTTCATTAAAGATAACCCATTGCTCTGATGCAGCTCTTCTTGTCAGACTTTTGTTCCATTCTACCCTTCTCATCGCATTAAAATTAGACTTCTTCTCTACGTTACACCTTATTTTGTTCCTTGCTTTTCTGCAATACGAGTCAAATCATTATGATACGATGAAGTTCACCTGAACACATTTCAGAAATTCCTCCCCCTCCTTAATTCTTTAGAATTATTCCAATCGATATTTGGGTAATTAAATTCCCCCAATATCATCACTCTATGGTTCTTGAACAGCTCTCTGATTCCCCTGCAGATTTGCTCCTCTATCTCTTTCTCACTATTTAGAGGATTATAGAATACCCCGGGTTATGTGATCATATCCATTTTCCTTTTCAACTCTAACCAAATGGATTCTGTCCTTGCCCCTTCAAGGGCTTCCTCCCTTTCCAACACTGCAATGTCTTCCCTTATCAATACTGCCACACCACCTCACTTTTTTCCTTCTCCATCTTTTCTGAACGCTTTATATTCTTGTAAATTAAATGGCCAGTCCTTGCCACATTTCCGTTATTGCCCCAACATCATATTCCTACACTGCTATTGGTGCTTGTTGTTCACCAACACTGCTTATTCCTACACCAACCTTATTCACCACACTTCATGCATTTACACACATGCTTTGTAATTCTGTCTTTACATTCCCTGTAGTCCTTCTCAGTCCGCTCCGATCTAATATGGACCGACTCCCTTCTCTATTATTGTGGTTACTACCCTCGATATCCTACTCTTTAACTTCCTCCCTATCTACTGAAAATCTGACCCCAGGACCTCAATACCTGCCCTTGCTGTGTCATTGGTACCAATGTGCATCACAACATCTGGCTCAGTCCCTTCTTCCTGCAGAATAACCTGCACCCTCTCCGTGATGTCCTTTACCCTGGCACCATTGAGACATCCCACTATGCGGGACTCATGAGAACAGTTTCAGAGATGTTATCTGTCCCCCTGACCATGGAATCACCTATAACAACTGCATTTCTCCCCTTTGCACTCCCTCCAGGACAGTCCCATGTCCATGGTTGCAATAATCTGAACTGCACTCCTTCAAGGTGTCCTCACTCCCAGCATTCTCCACTGCTGAGTACTGGTTTGTGAGTAGCACACATCCCGAAGACTCCTGCACTTCCTGCCTCTTCCTAATCTTCCGGATGTTCACCCATCCTGAACTCCGACTGCCTGTGGGGTGACCAACTCCTGGAACATACAATCCAGGAAACTCTCCTGCTCCCTGATGCTCCGCAGTGATTCCAGCTGCCCCACAAGCTCGGAAATCCTGAGATCGAGCTGAAGTAGCTGGAGACACGTCATACACGCATGGTCACCCAAGACACAGGAAGTATCCACCTGGCTCAGGAATTGCAAACAACAGGTCGCAGCTGCTTATCCATGATCTAATAAATCCTCTATTCCCCTTTTAAACAATCTATTTAGTACCCTGTCTAAACGATCAATTGTAATTACTGCCTCTAGTCCTGCTCTGTGCTTCTACTCTTATTACAACACCGACTGTTACACTACCCCGATTATATGTTTTAATTTCCCAGCTCCAAATTTGAACCAATATCCTCCCTGCTGATCTCTCTTTCTATCTGTCTGTCTCTCTCTCTCTCTCTATGTCTCGCTCTATAATATATCATGAAATCTGCCTTAGTTTTTAAACGAAGACTCTATCTTTTTCCAGTTGTTTCTGGTAACTGACATGGTGCCAGAGTACTGGACAACAGCTAACACTGCAGCGTTGTTTAAAAATGGAGGAAGGGATAGTCCAGATAATTACAGGCCACTCAGCCTGACCTCAGTGGTGAGAAAATTATTGGATAAATCTCTGAGAGTCAGTATAAATCGTCATTTAAAAAGGTAGGAATTAATAAAGGACGTTTAAGATCAGACACCAGAGAGAAAACAACGGGAGCAGAGCGGAGTTTTAAAATCACGCCGAAAAATCAGAGGCCGGAGAGAAAGCAGCGGAAGCAGAGCAGAAATTCAGATTCAAATCAAAAATTGAAAATTGGCGTCACATTCAACAGAGAGTGCGGGGAGACAGAAAGCCAGCCGGGGTGAGTATACCGATAAGCTTTTAATTTAATCTAAATTAATCGAATAAAAAATGAGACTTTATCGATTCATTAGCATTCATTGGCTGAAGACTGGCATCTGTGATGCTGGGAACCTTAGGAGGAGGCCGAGATTGATCATCCACTTGGCACTTCTGGCTGAAGATGTTTGCAAATGCTTCATCCTTGTCTTTTGCACTGATGTGTTGGGCTCCTCCATCATTCAGGATGGGGATATTTATAAAGCCTCCTCCTTTGGTTAGTTGTTTAATTGTCCACCATCATTCACGACTGCATGTGGCAGGACTGAACAGCTGATTGTGGGATCGCTTAGCTCTGTCTATAGCATATTTCACAGTACTTTCAAGATTTGTTCTCTGCATATTTTGAAATTGTGCCCTGTACGCTCAAATGCAATTGATGAATATGAAATCATGAAAAGCAATGATCTTAGTACCTGTCCCTGGGGAACACCACTTTTCTTTCCTCCAATCAAAGAAAAAAAAATGTGCATTAGCATTATGGGTGGCACAGTGGCACAGCGGCAAGCACCACAGCCTCACAGCTCCAGTGACCTGGGTTCGGTTCTGGTAGTGCCGGTGTGGAGTTTGCGAGTTTGCCCTGTGACCTGCTGGTGCTCCAGTTTCTTCCCATGTGCTTGTAGATTGATAGGTAAATTGTTCACAGTTTTAAAAAAAATTGCTCCTATTGTTGTTCGGAGAATTGAGGGAAGACAGGGATGTGAGAGGGAAAGAATGGGAGTAATGCAAGATTAGTATAAATGGATGGTCAGTGTGGACTTGTTGGGCCAAAGGGCCTGTTTTGATGCTGTATCTCTCGATGACCCTATCTTTGTTTTCTCTCACTTATCCAATTTTATATACATCCCCCTGCAGACAGGCAGGCAGACAGACAGGGAGGCAGGTGGCCCCGCAGACAGGCAGATGGATAAACAGATATTGGATAATTGTATATTGTAACCTGTGGAGTTGGTCTATTTGGATTTTCAGAAGGCTTTCAACAAGCTCCCGCACAGGAGGTTCGTAAACAATTGGGGGTAATATATTGGCATGGATTGAGAATTGGTTAATGGGCAGAAAACAGAGAGTAGGAAGAAACGGATCATTCTCTGGGTGGCAGGCTGTTACTAGTGGGGTATCGCAAAGATCAGTGCTTGGGCCCCAGCCGTTCACAATCCATATTCATGATTTGGATACGTGGGACAAATGTAATATTTCCAAATTTGCTGCTGGCACAAAACTAAGTGGGAATGTAAGTTGTGAGGAGGATGCAAGGAGGCTGCAAGGGAATTTGGACAGGATAAGTGAATGGGAAAGAACGTGGCAGACAGAATATAATGTGATGAAGTGTGAAATGATCCACTTTGGTAGAAAAAACAGAGGGGCAGAGTATTTGGTGAGGCGGTGGTGTATTGACCTAGGTACCGGAAACGACAACGGCAAACCCAGCCCTGTCGACCCTGCAAAGTCCTCTTTACTAACATCTGAGGGCTTGTGCTAAAATTGGGAGAGCTGACCCACAGACACTACTCAAGCAGCAGCCTGTCATAGTCATACTCACGGAATCATAGGTCCCAGACACCACCAACACCATCCCTGAGCATGTCCTGTCCCATCGGCAGGACAGACCCAGCAGAGGTGGTGGCACAGTGGTATACAGTTGGAAGGGAGTTGCCCTGGGAGTCCTCAACATCGACTCCGGACTCCATGATGTCCAGTCAAAAACGGACAAGGAAACCTCCTGCTGATTGCCACCTACAGCCCCCTCCCCCCCCACCCCCTGCTGACCCTCAGCTGATAAATCAGTACTCCTCCATGATGAACACCAGTTGGTGGAAGCGCTGAGGGTAGCAAGGACACAGAATGTACTCTGGGTGGGGAACTTCAATGTCCATTAACAAGAGTGACTCGGTCGCATCATTACTGACTAAGCTGGCTGAGTCCTAAAGGATCCAGTGGATAGGCTGGGTCTGCGACAGGTGGGGAGGGAAAACTTGTCCTCATCCTCACCAATCAACAGTATTGCTAGAAGTGACCACCGCACAGTCCTTGTGGAGACAAAGCCCTGTCTTCACATTGAGGAGGCACTCCATCGTGCTGTGTGGCACTACCACCGTGCTGTGTGGCACTACCACCGTGCTATATGGGATAGATTTCGAACAGATCTAGCAACTCAAAACTAGGCATCCACGAGGCACTGTGGGCCATCAGCAGCAGCAGAATTGTATTCAACCACAATCTGTAACCTCATGGCCCGGCATATCCCCCACTCTACCCTTACCATCAAGCCAGGGGATCAACCCTGGTTCAAAGAAGAGTGCAGCAGGACATGCCAGGAGCAGCACCAGGCATCCCTCAAAATGTGCTGTCAACCAAGTGAAGCTAGAATCCAGGGCTAGTTGCAGCCAAACTGTGTAAGCATCATGCGATAGACAGAGCTAAGCGATCCCACAGCCAACGGATCAAATCTAAGCTCTGCAGTCCTGCCACATCCAGTCGTGAATGGTGGTGGACAATGAAACAACTAATTGGTGGCTCCACAAATATCCCGACCTCAATGATAGGGGAGCCCAGCACATTAGTGCAAAAGATAAGACATTTGCAACAATCTTCAGCCAGAAGTGCCGAGTGGATGATCCACCTCGGCCTTCTTCGTGCATCTACTCTCTCAAGTCCTATTAGAATTTTATTGGCTTCTATGAGATTCCCCTTCACTCTTCTGAACTCCAGCGAATATAATCCTAACCGACTCAATCTCTCCCTCATGCATCAGTCCCGCCATCCCAGGAATCAGTCTGGTAAACCTTCGCTGCACTCCTTCTGTAGCAAGAACATCCTTCCTCAGATAAGGAGACCAAAACTGTACACAATATTCCAGGTGTGGCCGCACCAAGGCCCTGTATAATTGCAGCAAGACATCCTTGCTCCTGTGCTCGAATCCTCTCGCTGTGAAGGCCAACATACCATTTGCCTTTTTTTACTGCCTGTTGGACCTGCATGCTTACCTTCAGCGACTGGTTTACGAGAACACCCTGGTCTCGTTGCATATTCCCCTCTCTCAGTTTATAGCCGTTCAGATAATAATCTGCCTTCCAGTTTTTGCTATCAAAGTGTATAACCTCACATTTATCCACATTATACTGCATCTGCCATGCATTACCCCACTCACTCAACTTGTCCAAATCACCCTGAAGCCTCTCTGCATCCTCCTCACAACTCACCCTCCCACCCAGTTTTGTGTCATCTGCAAATTTGGAGATATTACATTTAGTTCCCTCATCTAAATCATTAATATATATTGTGAATAGCTGGCGTTCGAGCACCGATCCCTGCGGTATCCCACTAGTCATTGCCTGCCATTCGGAAAAAGACCCATTTCTTCCGAACCTTGTTTTCTGTCTGGAAACCAATTTTCTATCCAACGCAATACACTACCCCCAATCCCATGTGCTTTAATTTGACATGCTAAGCTCTTGTGTAGGACTTTGTCAAAAGCCTTCTGCAAGTCCAAATAAATCACATCCACTGGCTCCCCCTCACCAACTCTGCTCGTTATGTTCTTGAAGAATTCGAGTAGGTTTGTCAAGCATGATTTCCCTTTCGTAAATCCATGCTGACTCTGTCCAATTCTATCACTGTTCTCCAAGTACTCTGCTATAAAATCTTTGAGAATGGACTCTAGAATTTTCCCCACTACTGACGTAAGACTGACTGGTCTACAATTCCCTGCTTTCTCTCTCCCTCCCTTTTTAAATAGTGGGGTTACATTAGCTACCGTCCAATCTGTAGGAACTGTTCCAGAGTCTATAGAATCTTGGAAGATGACCACCAATGCATCCATTACTGCTCGGGCCACTTCCTTAAGTACTCTGGGATGTAGATTATCAGGCCCCGGGGGATTTATCGGCCTTCAATCTCATCAATTTCCCCAAACCATTACTCTACTAATACTGATTTCCTTCAGTTCTCTCTCATTAAGCCCTGTGTTCCCCAACATTTTTGGTATGGTATTTGTGTCCTCCTTTGTGAAGATAGAACCGAAGTATGCATTTAGTTGGTCAGCCGATTCTTTATTCCCCAAAATAAATTCCCCCGTTTCTGACTGTAAGGGACCTACATTTGTCTTCACTAATATTTTTCTCTTCACATACCTATAAAAACGTTTATAGTCCGTTTTTATGTTCCCTGCAAGCTTGCTCTCGTACTCTATTTTCCCCTTCTTAATCAATCCCTTAGTCTTCCTTTGTTGAATTCTAAACTGCTTCCAATCCTCAGGTCTGTTGTTATTTCTGTCAAATTTATATCCTTTTCCTTGGATCTAATGCTATCTCTAATTTCCCTTGTAAGCCACGGTTTGGCTAGCTTTCCCGTTTTACTTTTGCGCCAAACAGGGATCAACAATTGTTGCAGTTCATCCATGTGCTCTTTGAATGTTTGCCATTGCCTTTCCACCATCGTACCTGTAGTAACGTTTCCCAATCCATCATAGCCAACGCGTGCCTCATACCTTCGTAGTTTCCTTTACTAAGATTCAGGATCATAGTCTTAGAATCAACGATGTCACTCTCCATCTTGATGAAGAATTCTATCATATTATGGTCTCTCATCCCCAAGGGGACTCGCACAACTAGATTGTCAATTATACCTCTTTCATTATATAATATCCAGTCCAGGATGGCCTGTTCTCTAGTTGGTTCCTCAACATATTGGTCCAGAAAACCATCCCGTATACACTCCAAGAATTCCTCCTCTACGGTATTGTGACTAATTTGATTTGCCAATCTATATGCAGATTAAACTCACCCATAACTACAGGTCTTCCCTTATCGCATGCATCTCTAATTTCCTGTTTAATGCCATTCCCAACATCACCACTGTAGTTTGGGGGTCTATATGCAACCCCCACTAACGTTTTTTGCCCCTTAGTGTTTCTCAGCTCTACCCATACAGATTCCACATCGTCAGGGCTAATATCTTTCCTCAATATTGCGTTAATTTCCTCTTTAACCAGCAATGCAACTCCACCGCCTTATGCATTTTTTCTGTCCTTCCTAAATACTGAATACCCCTGGATGTTCATTTCCCATCCCTGGTCACCTTGCAGCCATGTCTCCGTAATCCCAACTATATCATACCCATTTACATCTTCTGTACTCTTTCCAATGCCCTCCCATCTTTCCTCAAGTTCAGCGCCCAGAATCGGATGCAATACTCCAGCTGAGGCCGAACTAGGGTCTTATACTAGTTCAACATAACTTCCCTCCTCTTGTACTCTGTGCCTCTATTAATGAAGCTTAGAATACTGTATCCTTTATTAACTGCTCTCTCAACCTGTCCTGGCACCGTTAATGACTTGTGCACATATACACCTGGGAAACTCCAGTACAAAACTTCCTCCAGCCCAAAAAACATCCATTAACCCTACTCGTTGTTTCCTGTCACTCAGCCATTTTTGTATCCAGATTGCTACTGTCCCTTTTATTCCACGAGCTACAAGTTTGCTCACAAGTTTGTTGTGTGGCACTGTATCAAATGCCTTTTGAAAGTCCATGGACACTCCATCAACAGTATTGCCCTCACTAACCCTCTCTGTTACCACCTCAGAAAACTCCAGTAAGTTAGGTAAACATGATTTTCCCTGTAGAATTCCATGCTGGCGTTCCTTAATTTACTCACATTTGTCCATTTTGACCCGATTTATTGTTTCTAGAAGCTTTCCCATCACCGAAGTTAAACCGACTGGCCTGCAATTGCTGGCCTTATCCTGACACCCTTTTTTGTACAAGGGTGTAACGTTTGCAGTTCTCCAGTCTCTGGCACCACACCTGAGTCTAAGGAAGACTGAAAAATTATGGCCAGTGCCTCTGCGATTTCCAACCACACTTCCCTCAGTATCTTTGGATGCATCGCATCTGGCCCTGGGGTTTTATCCACTTTAAGTTCAGAAAGCCTATCTGGTACTTCCTTTTTATCCATTTTAAGCCCCTCGAGTGTCTGACTTACCTTCTCTTTCAACATTACCTGGGTTGCATCTTCTACATTAGTACAGACAGTTGCAAAGTATTGATTTAATACTTCAGCTATGTCCTCTGCCTCCATGTGTAAATCCCCTTTCTGGTCTCTAATCGGCCCCACTCCCCCTTTTACCGGCCTTTTACTACTTATATGCCTATAGAAAACTTTGGAATTCCCTTGAATGCTAGCTGCCAGTCTCTTCTCAAGCTCTCTGCTTCTTTTATTTGCTTTTTCACTTCCCCTTTGGACCTTCTATATTCAGCCTGGTTCTCAATAGTATTTTCTACCTCTTTGGCCTCCTTGTCTCGAGAGACAATGGGTAAGCGCCTAGAGGTGGTCAGTGGTTTGTGGAGCAGCGCCTGGAGTGGCTATAAAGGCCAATTCTAGAGTGACAGACTCTTCCACAGACGCTGCAGATACAATTGTTTGTCGGGGCTGTTACACAGTTGGCTCTCCCCTTGTCCTTCTGGCTTTTTTCCTGCCAACTGCTAAGTCTCTTCGACTTGCCACTCTTTAGCCCCGCCTTTATGGCTGTCTGCCAGCTCTGGAGATCACTGGCAACTGACTCCCATGACTGTGGTCAATGTCACAGGACTTCTATGTCGCATTTGCAGACATCTTTAAACCGGAGACATGGACGGCCGGTGGGTCTGACACCAGTGACGAGCTCACTGTACAATGCGTCCTTGTGGATCCTGCCAGGATTTTCGACCTGGCATCGGTCAGAAGCATACTTTTTCTTCTTTATCTTAATCTCTACCTCTTTTGTCATCCAAGGAGCTCTGGAATTGTTTTCCCTACTTTTCCACTTCTAGGGAACATACTTTGACTGACCCTGCACTATCTCTTCTTTGAAGGTAGCCAATTGTTCATCTATCAGTTTTCCTGCCAGCTTTCACCCCAGCTCCATTCTTACCCAATGGAAGTTGGCCTTCTCCCAGTTAATTATTCTTACCCTGGATTGGTCTTTGTCCTTTTCCATAGTCAGCCTAAACCTCTTACGATACAATGATCACTATCGCCTAAATGCTCTCCTACTGATACTTGATCCACTTGGCCCACCTCTTTCCAAAGAACCAGGTCTAGCAGTGCCTCCTTTCTTGTTGGACTAGCAACATATCATTGCAGAAAATTTTCCTGAACACACGCTAGGAACTCTTGCCCTTCACTGCTCTTTACACTACTATTATCCCAATCTATGTTTGGATAATTAAAGTCCCTCATTAAAACTACCCTATCATTTTTGCACCTCTCTGTAATTTCCTTGCAAATTTGTTCCTCCATATCCTTCCCACTAGTTGGTGGCCTATAGACAACACTGAGCAATGTAACTGCACTTTTTTCTTTCCTTACCTCTAGCCAAATTGATTCTGTCCTCGACCTCTCTACACATCCTTTTTCCCCAGCACTGCAATGCTCCCCTTAATCAATACCGCCACCCCTCCCCCCTGTTTCCCTTTCCTATCTTTCCTGAACATCTTGTATCCAGGAATATTTAACACCCAGTCCTGCCCTCCTTTGAGCTAGGTCTCTGTTATAACTACAACATCAAATTTCCACAAGGCAATCAACACCTGTACCTCACCAGTCTTATTAACCACACTCCGTGCATTAACATACATGCACATTAACACTGATTCAGACTTTGTTACTTTCTCCCTTACTCTGACCCCACTTAATAATGTGCTATTCCCTACTCTCGTGCTATCTATCTCCCCCAGTATTCTGTGCACCTTGGTATTCCTCTCTCATACTTGCTCCTGGTTCCCACACCCCTGACATGTTACCAGTTTTGCTTCGCTCAATTGCATCTGCTTCAGTATCTGAGGAGTTGTGAATGGTGCTGAACATTGTGCAATCATCAGCGAACATTCCCACGTCCGACCTTATGATTGAAGCAAGGTCATTGATGAAGCAGCTGAAGATGGTTGGGCCTAAGACACTACCCTGAGGAATTCCTGCAGTGATGTCCTGGAGCTGAGAGGATTGACCTCCAACAATCACAACCATCTTCATTTGTGCTAGGTAAGACTCCACCCAGGGAAGTGTTCTTTCCCTGATTCGCATTGACTCCAGTTTTGCTAGGGCTCCTTGATGCCAGACTCGGTCAAATGCTGCCTTGATGTCAAGGGCAGTCACCTGAGCTCTTGAGTTCATCTCGTTTATCCATGTTTGAACCTAGGCTGTAATGAGATCAGAAGCTGAGTGGCCCTGGCAGAACTCAAACTGAGCGTCACTGAGCAGGATATTACTAAGCAAGTATCACTTGATAGCACTGTTGACGACACCTTCCATCACTTTACTGATGATCAAGAGTAGACTAATGGGGCGGTGATTGGCCGGATTGGATTTGTCCTGCTTTTTGTGTACAGGACATACCTGGGCAATTTTCCACTTTGCTGGGTGGATGCCAGTGCTGTAGCTGTACTGGAACAGCTTGGATACGGGCGCGGCAAGTTCTGGAGCACAAGTCTTCAGTAATTTGCCAGAAGCGTTAAATGAATATTTTTCGTCAGTATTTACAGTAGAGAAAGAAAATGTTGTCGAGGAGAATACTGAGATTCAGACTACTAGGCTAGATGGGATTGAGGTTCACAAGGAGGAGGTGTTAGCAATTTTGGAAAGTGTGAAAATAGATAAGTCCCCTGGGCCAGATGGGATTTATCCTAGGATTCTCTGGGAAGCCAGGGAGGAGATTGCAGAGCCTTTGTCCTTGATCTTTATATCGTCATTGTCGACAGGAATAGTGCCGGAAGACTGGAGGATAGCAAATGTTGTCCCCTTGTTCAAGAAGGGGAGTAGAGACAGCCCTGGTAATTATAGACCTGTGAGCCTTACTTCGGTTGTGGGTAAAATGTTGGAAAAGGTTATAAGAGATAGGATTTATAATCATCTTGAAAAGAATAAGTTAATTAGCGATAGTCAGCACGGTTTTGTGAAGGGTAGGTCGTGCCTCACAAACCTTATTGAGTTTTTTGAGAAGGTGACCAAACAGCTGGATGAGGGTAAAGCCGTGGATGTGGTCTATATGGATTTCAGTAAGGCGTTTGATAAGGTTCCCCACGGTAGGCTATTGCAGAAAATACGGAAGTATGGGGTTGAAGGTGATTTAGTGCTTTGGATCAGAAATTGGCTCGCTGAAAGAAGACAGAGGGTGGTGGTTGATGGCAAATGTTCATCCTGGAGTTTAGTTACTAGTGGTGTACTGCAAGGATCTGTTTTGGGGCCACTGTTGTTTGTCATTTTTATAAATGACCTGGATGAGGGTGTAGAAGGGTGGGTTAGTAAATTTCCGGATGACACGAAGGTTGGTGGAGTTGTGGATAGTGCCAAAGGATGTTGTAGGTTACAGAGGGACATAGATAGGCTGCAGAGCTGGGCTGAGAGATGGCAAATGGAGTTTAATGCTGAAAAGTGTGAGGTGATTCACTTTGGAAGGAGTAACAGGAATGCAGAGTACTGGGCTAATGGGAAGATTCTTGGTAGTGCAGATGAGCAGAGCGATCTTGGTGTCCAGGTACATAAATCCCTGAAAGTTGCCACCCAGGTTAATAGGGCTGTTAAGAAGGCATATGGTGTGTTAGCTTTTATTAGTAGGGGGATCGAGTTTCGGAGCCACGAGGTCATGCTGCAGCTGTACAAAACTCTGGTGCGGCCGCACCTGGAGTATTGCGTGCAGTTCTGGTACCGCATTATAGGAAGGATGTGGAAGCTTTGGAAAGGGTGCAGAGGAGATTTACTAGGATGTTGCCTGGTATGGAGGGAAGGTCTTACGAGGAAAGGCTGAGGGACTTGAGGTTGTTTTCGTTAGAGCGAAGGAGGAGGGGAGGTGACTTAATAGAGACATATAAGATAATCAGAGGGTTAGATAGGGTGGATAGTGAGAGTCTTTTTCCTCGGATGGTGATGGCAAACACGAGGGGACATAGCTTTAAGTTGGGGGTGATAGAGATAGGACAGATGTTAGAGGTAGTTTCTTTACTCAGAGAGTAGTAGGGGCGTGGAACGTCCTGCCTGCAACAGTAGTAGACTCGCCAACTTTAAGGGCATTTAAGTGGTCATTGGATAGACATATGGATGAAAATGGAATAGTGTAGGTCAGATGGTTTCACAGGTCGGCGCAACATCGAGGGCCGAAGGGCCTGTACTGCACTGTAATGTTCTATGTTCTAATGTTGTCAGGGCCCATAGCCTTTGCAGTGTCCAGTGACCTTCAGTCGGACCCACATTCGTCCTTGCTCATTTTACTTTTCACATACATAAAGAAGCTTTTACAATCCTCCTTTATGTTTCAAGCTCGCTTGCATTCACAATCTCTATTCCCTTTATTAATTTCTTGGTCCTCCTGTGTTCAATTCTAAATTGCTCCCAATCCTCGGGCTTACCACTTTTTCTGGTGACCTTCTAAGACTCTTCCTTTGACCTAATGCAATCTTTAACTTCTTTTGTTCACAACGATTGATGCACCTTTCCTGTTGGTTTTGTATGTCTTATGTTACGAACAGGTAGTTAATCTTTTTTTCGAAACAAATTTCTCTGTTTTTCCAACCACCTGTCCGTAAACAGATTAGTGATTGAATTAAAGTGATTGGTAGAAGGTTTAGAGGGGAGATGAGGAAAAGTGTTTTCACCCAGAGGGTGTTGGGAGTCTGGAACTTACTGCCTGAAAGAATAGTTGAGGCAGAAACCCTCAACTCATTTAAAAGAAGTCTGGATTTGCACCTCAAGTGCCGTAATCTGTAGGGCTGTGGACCAAATCCTGGAAGGTGGGATTAGAATGGGTGGAACATTTTCGGCTGGCACAGACAAGATGGGCCAAGTGGCCTCTTTCTGTGCCATAATATTTCTATGATTCTATGTAGTGACCAGAACTATACACAATTCTCCAGGTGTGGCCAAACCAGCGTTTTACACAGTTCCAGCATTACATCCCTGCTTTTGTATTCCATACCTCAGCCAATAAAGGAAAGCAATGCATATGTCTTCTTCACCACTTTATCTACCTGTCCTGCCACCTTCAGGGACCTGTGGACATGCACTTCAAGGTCTCTCAATATCCTCCCGTTTATTGTGTATTCCCTTGATTTGTTTTCCCTCCCCAAATGCATTACCTCACATTGTCCAGATTGAATTCTATTTGCCACTTTTCCGCCCACTCCACCAAATCATTGATATTAATCTGGAGTCTACAGCTACCGTCTTCACTATCAATGACATGGCCAATTTTTGTGTCATCAGCAAATTTCCCAATCATGCCTCCCACATTTAAGTCCAAATCATTAATATATACCACAAACAGCAAGGGATCCAACACTGAGCCCTTTGGAACACCACTGGAAACCACCTTCCATTCGTAAAAACATCCGTCGACCATTACCCTTTGTTTTCTGTCACTGAGTCAATTTGGGATCCAACTTGCCACATTCCCCTGTATCTTATATGCTTTTATTTTTCTGACCAGTCTGCCATGTTGGACCTTGTCAAATGTCTTCCTAAAATCCGTGTAGACCACATCCACTGCACGAACCTCCTCAATCCTCCCTGTTACTGCCACAAAACATTTGATTAAGTGAGTAAGACATGACCATCCCTGAACAAATCCATGCAGACTATCCTGATTAATCTGTGCCTTTCTATGTGACAGTTTATCCTATGTCTCAGAATTGATTCTAATAATTTGCCCATCACTGAGGTCAGTCTATCCCTTTACACCCTTTTTAAACAATGGTACAACTTCCGCAGACCTCCAATCCTCTGGTACCTCGCCTGTATCTAGTGAGGATTTACAGATGATCCTCACAGTATCCACCAATTCCTCTCTGGCTTCCTTTAACAACCTGGGATTCAATTCATCCAGCCTTGGTGATTTATCCACTTTCAAGGATGTCAGACCCTCTCGTACTTCCTCTCTCATTCTGCTTATCGTATCTAATATTTCACACTCCTCCTCTTTAACTACAATGTCTGCATCATTCCTCTCCTTTGTGAAGACAGAGACAACAAACTCATTCAGAACCCTGCCCACATCTTCTGCATCCACGCATATGTTCTCTTTTACACCTCTGATAGGTCGTACCCTTTCCTTAATTATTCTCTTGCTCTCAATGTACTGATAAAACGTCTTTGGGTTTTCCTTGATTTTACCTGCCAATAATTTTACACGTCCTCTCTTTGCTTTCGTAATTTCCTTTCTTACTTCATCTCTGTACGTTCTATACTCCTCTATGCGTTCTAAAGTGTTCAGTTTTTTGTGACTGTCATAAGCTTTCCTTTTTTGTTTTATCTTACCCTGTAAGTTTCTGGACAACTAGGGGATAATGTTTGACAGTACCACCCTTTTCCTTTGTGGGCATCTGTCTGCACTGTGCCTGTCGTCTCTCGCTTTTGAATGCTTCCCACTGGTTTGCCACTGATTTTCCTTCAAATATCTGTATCCAGTCCACTTTCACCAGATCACCTCAGCTCCATAAAATTTGCCTTCCCCAATTTAAAACTTTTACTTCTGTTCCATCTTTGTCCTTTTCCATGATTATGTTAAAACTAACTGTATAATGGTCTAGTTTGATCTGAGAGTAGGTTAAAGGTTCGGCACAACATCGTGAGCCGAAGGGCCTGTACTGTGCTGTACTGTTCTATGTTCTATGTTCTATAATGGTCACTACCTCC
Organism: Heterodontus francisci; assembly: GCF_036365525.1. Taxonomy (NCBI): domain Eukaryota; kingdom Metazoa; phylum Chordata; class Chondrichthyes; order Heterodontiformes; family Heterodontidae; genus Heterodontus; species Heterodontus francisci. Next base: position 23,295,867 of record NC_090410.1, on the reverse strand, counting down.
AAAATGGTCACCCACTGTTACTTCATCCACTTGCCCAGCTTCATTTCTGAAGACTAAATCTGGAATTGTACTCCCTCTAGTTGGGCTTGTTGCGTGCTGGCTGAAAAAGCTCTCTTGAATGCAGTTCAAGAATTTCGTCCCCTCTGTGCCCTTCACACTCTTTGTACCTCGGTTGATATTCGGGTAGTTGAAATCCCCAACTATTATTGGCCTACTTGTTTTTGCAGTCAGAAATTTGCTTACATATTTGTTCTTCTATCTCCCTCTCACTATTTGGGGGCCGATAGTATACTCATAGTAGTGTGGCTGCTGCTTTTTTAATTTCTGAGCTCAACCCATATGACCTCATTTGATGATTCATTTAGTATATCATCCCTCCTCACACACTAATCATAGAAAAGGACCAATCACCTTACGACTTTCCTGTGATGTCACTGTTCACTTTCTTTTCAAACACAGGTCCACCTGAGCTCCTGTCTGCTGCTTTCTCGGGAGGTAAGTGCTGTAGGCCGCGATCCTTGGGCTTTATTTAACTGCTCTCTGCTCCGTGTTCCTCCCGCAGGTCTGCTCCTGTCTGCTGCTCTCCCGGAAGGTAGGTGCTGTAGGCCGCGATCCTCGGGCTTTATTTAACTGCTCTCCGGTCTGTGTTCCTCTTGCAGGTCCGCTGCTGTCCGCTGCTCTCCTGGGAGGTAAGTGCTGTAGGCTGCGATCCTCGGGCTTTATTTAACTGTTCCCTGCTTCAGGTTCCTTCCGCAGGTGTGGCATCAAGGCACCCAGTAACATTGAAGTCAATGGGAATCAGGGGAAAAGCTCTCCATGGGCTGGAGTTATACCGAGCACAAAGGAAGATGGTTGTGGTTGTGGGAGGCAAATCTTCTCAGCCCCAGGATGTTGCTGCAGGAGTTCCTCAGGGCAGTGTCCTAAGCCCAACCATCTTCAGCTGCTTTGACAATGACCTTCCCTCCATCAGAAGGTGAAAAGTGGGAATGTTTGCTGATGATTGCACTGTGTTCAGTCTCCTTGGCAACTTCTCAGATACTGAAGCAGTCCATGCCTGCAGGTAGCGAGTCTTGGACAACATCCAGGTTGATAAGTGACAAATAACATTCGGAACACACAAATACCAGGAAATGACCATCTCCAACAAGAGAGGATTTAACTATCTCCCTTAACATTCAACAGCATTACAATCTCTGAATCCTCAACCATCAGCATCCTGGGGGTTACCATTGATCAGAAATTTAACTGGACCAGCCCTAGAAATACAGTAGCTTCAAGAGCAGTTCAGAGGCTGGGAATCCTGCGGTGAGTAACTCACCTCCTGACTCCCCAAAGCCTGTCAACTGTCTACTAGGCTCAAGTCAAGAGTGTGATGGAATACTCTCCACTCGCCTGGATGAGTGCAGCTCCAACAACACTCAAGAAGTTTGACACCACCCAGGATAAAGCAGCCTGTTTGAGCACACCAGCACCAGCAAGTTCCCCTCTGGGTCACACATCTTCCTGACATGGAACTGTATCACAGTCCCTTCACTGGCAATGGGTCAAAATCTTGGAACTCCATTGCTAACAGCACTGTGAGTGTACTGACACCATACAGACTGCAGTGGTTCAAGAAGGCTGCTCACCACCAGCTTTTCAAGGATAATTAGGGATGGACAATAAATGCTGGCCTTGCCAGTGATGCCCATGGCCCATGGATGAATATTTTACTGTCGATTTATTTACAGCTTTTTTCACTTAGAGTCCTCTGGTTCTCCCTCCTTCTCTTTTACTGTTGTCCCTTGGTTTAAATTACACAGCAGCTCCATTCCCCTCTGCACCTAATTCCCACTCTCAACAAATCCACATTTAAAGACTTCACTCTTTTCACAATTCACTCTGTTTAACAGTCTCTCTGACCTTGAGCCCTTTCGGTTCACTCTAGTTCAGAATTTAATTGTTTCACTTTATTGTTCCAAATGTAGAAGTTTATCTTTAATAATCATTTCTTTTTCACTGGAATTCTATTTTCATTAAATTCAAACTCTGAACAAACTGAACTTTAATAAAAATTACCAAGTTTACTTACTTGTTCTTCATTGGCTTGTTCTGTTCAACTCAGTTCAATAAAATCTCTTTGAACAGTTTACTTTATCCTGACAATATCTCGAACTCGTCCTTTCTTCATAGGATTTCTATTCAGATGGTTTTTGAATATTTTGTTGAAGGATTACGTTTTGTAAATTTTTCCCGAGTTCTCCTCACAATCAGACAGAAAGTTTAACTGTTGTGTTTTCAAGCAACAACATCTTTGTTTGAAAAGCCATTGTGACAGGATTTTAGGTTTTAATCCAGTCACAAATCTGTTTGTGATGCCTTGTGGCTCCAGCTGTCATGTGACCTGCCAGGGGATGACCTCACTGCTGATGATGACCTCATAATTGGCCCAGTCCTGTCGCTGTGGGTTGATGTTCAAATTCCTTCAAAATTATTTTTTAAAAAACAATCAAAATAAGTCAATACATAGAAGTTAGATTTTACAAATCTGTGCTCTAAAAATTTAATAAACTGGTACAAAATTTTCTTACCAGCAAAGTTGAAGCCCATGGAATAAAAGGGTTTGTGGGAGCATGGATAGAAAGTTGGCTGTGTGACAGGAAACAGAGAGTAATGATGAACGGTTGTTTTTTTGGACTGGAGGAAGGGATACAGTGGAGTTCCCTGTGGAAATGTGAGTTCACACTGCCTCTGAATTTCAAATGTCTTGGTTTGTTTGTGGGATCAGCAGACTATGGGCTGAGTTTTACCAGCTTGCCGTCAATCTCAGCAATGAGCTTTAAAAATGGGCAGACCGCCCGTCATGGAGCCGCTGTGATATTGAGTGTGGCAGCTCATTATCATATACACGATGCGCATGCCCCCCTCCCACCTGCAAATGACGTGGAGGGGGTGGGATTCCCAGCACCAGGATCGGTGTCAGGTCGGATGAGGAGCAGGTGCTGGGGCCCGATTTAAAGGGCAGGCAGCCCTGCTTACTTTCATCTGCTGATAAAATAACCTTGTAGCTGCAACTTAAATTATTTAGACTGTGCATTGTCCAGTGGAGTTGAAGGACATGGCAGAGGGGCAATCCAGGGTGGCCCCATGGTTCAGCGATACCTCCCTGCTCACCCTCCTCCAGGTGTGTGGACAAGGCAGGAGGTCCTTTTCCCCAGTGATGATAAGAAGAGGCCCTCCCGCCTGACCAAGGCAGCCTGGCTGGAGGTGGCAGAGCAGGTTAGTAGCCATGGGGCCATCCGGCGTGACTGGGTGCAGTGTCACAAGAGGATGAGCGATCTGATTCGCTCAGCAAAAGTAAGTGGCACTTTGTTTCACGAACCTTCACTGAACCTGGGTGTCCCCACACAGAGTGGCACATGTGTGCCACTGCCATGCCAAAGACAGGGAGGTTGGGCAGGGAGAAATGATATGACATCAATGGATGAATGTCTGAAAGTACTGACCCTTGTTTGCTGCTCAGAGCATGGCCATCAGGCTCACTCAGTAGTGCAGACCGAGCCTTCCCCACCTTTGGGCCCAGCACCATTCTTGTGACATTTGTCATGTTGTTGATCTGCCATGCTTAATATCTGCCTCCTTGCTCTGCCAGGCAAAGAAGGCTCACAATGCTCAGGAGGCACATAGGTCTGATGGAGGAGTGTCAGATGTCCGACTGCTGATACAGGCTGAGGAGGAGGCCCCGGAAATTGCATCTATCCATGTGGACAGTTCAGTCAGTGACATTGAGCTCGTGTTCTGGGAGAACAGACAGCTGTTTGATATACACAATGACCACTGTGAAAATCTTACTGTTTGAGACAATGCTGTCGTAATCATTACATGTGAACCATTAAGACCGACAGTGTGCTCTTCACATTGTATCTTGCAGGTCAATGTTTCGAATTGATCCCACCAGTCCAGGACTCCTCCCGCACCTCAGAGGAAGCGACATCCTCCGAGGAAGCAGTGTCCCAGGACACTCCAGCACCTTCCACCAGCACAGATACACTCACGTCAATGGGAATCCGATCAGCCTTAGAGTCTGGGTCACAAGCTGGTGAGAGCACTGCACAGGTGCCTGAGCAACTGACTGAGGCTGAGACAGCCGAGACCACTGACAGTTGGAGGGCTGTGGGTGGCCAGGGCCCATGCTGAGCCCCAGGCTACTGATGACCCTCTGGTGTCAACAGCACATGGCATCCTGGAGCTGCAGCAGCAGTCCTGGCAACATCTGGTCAAGCTGCCACAGGCCATGCGCAGCCTTGACCGGACAAGGGTGGGGGGAGTCTATCCAGGCCATGACAGCTGCCATGTCCCAGGCTTTCGAGCTCATGGCTTCATCTTCGGAGATAACGTAAGCCCTCCAGGTGAGGCAGATTCCATTAATATGCACTAACCTGCAATCCCTCGCCGAGGGCATCAGATCCTCAAATCAGTGGTTAGGCGAGAGAGGGACCAAGGGCATGGAGACTGTTACTGCCCTTCGTCCACCCCAGGAGAGCAGACGGGTTCAAACGAGCCCTGAGATGGAGGAGGGGAGCCTGCGTGCCATATCTGGGGTCTTCCCTCAAGGTGATTCCAATGTGGACACCGGTCCCTCCTCCCCTCTGCTGGTGAGTCAAACTCCAACAGCCACGACATCTGAGGAGATTTTTGCATTGATGTAGGATTCCCCCAGCAGAGAAGCATAGAAAAATTACAGCACAGAAGGAGGCCATTCAGCCATCCAGGATTCTCCAGGTCTCGTGTGAGCAGACGACGACCGCCAAAGTCATCCACAGCCAAAGGGCAATCAGATCAGCAGCCTTCCTCCAGTCAGGCGGCTGGCGTAGAGGTGACACCACAAAGGAGCACCCACAAGCATTTCAAATAAACACTGTGACACAAATGGGTTTGTATGGGTGACAGTACACTGTAAAAAGTTACATTTTCACTAACGTGTGTGTGTCATTTTAACTGTGTGAATGAAGTGTGCCAGCATGTACCGATCGTGTCTCCTCCCTTTACATCATTGGCCTTTCAGAACTGCCAATGTATGGAATAACATCATTGCCGTGCCTGTATTACTCATGTACATCTCCACGGATGCAGTAACATGGACAATGGCTCAGTCTGCAGCTGCTAGTAATAGATTCATCGAGTCATAGAGTTATACAGCACAGGATCAGGCCCTTCGGTCCATCATGTCTGTGCCGGCCATCCAGCACCCAACTATTCTAATCCCATATTCCTGCACTTCGCCCGTAGACTTGTATGTTATGGCGTTTCAAGTGCTCATCTAAATACGTCTTAAATGTTGTGAGTAATGGTGGATTCAAAGATGTTGCTGATACAGACTGCTGCACAACAGGTGAATGAGGGTGCTGTGTGGCTTGCAGAGCACATGGTGATTTCTATAGCATGGAGAACCTTTGATAAATAAGGCATTGCTGTGCATCCCTTGCTCACTGCTCGCCCTGCATGTGGTGTCTGGATGCTCTCTGTCCTCCCACGGACCTTTCTTGCTGTAAATCCTCTACATCCTCATTATCCAAGGAGGAGTCCTGCTCACGTCTCACCTCATCCTGCAAGGCCTCCCCCCTATTGAATGCTTGGTTGTGCAAAGCACAGCAAACAGCTACTATACGAGCTACCCTTTCTGGTTCATACTGTAGGGCACCACCCGATCTATCCAGGCAGCAGAAGCACATTTTCAGCATGCTGATCACCTGCTCAATGGTGGCTCTTGTAGCGCCGTGGATGGAGTTGTATCTCTCCTCTGCATCACTGGTGGGGTTTCTCACTGGGGTCAGGAGCCATGTCTGCAAGGGGTATCCTTTGTCTCCAAGAAGCCACCCCTCGATGTGAGCCAGTTCAGTGAATAGCAATGGCAGCTGGGACTGGTGCAGGATGAAGGCTTCATGACAGCTGCCTGGAAAGTGGGCACAGATTTGCATGAAACATTTCCAGTGATCACATACCAGCTGCACATTGAGGGAGTGGAAGCCTTTTCAGTTTACGTATGCAGCTAGTCACCTGGTGGGAGCCTTGATGGCCACGTGGGTGCAGTCTATGACCCCTTGCACCTGTGAGAATCCCACTGGGCCTGGCTCTCAGGGTCCATCCTGATGCAGACATAGTTCCTGGCCCTCTGGTACAGGGCATCGGTGACTTCCCTGAGGCAGCAGTTCACTGCTGACTATGTGACCCCATAAAGGTCTCCGGTGGGTCCCTGAAATAATGCAGAGGTGTAGAAGTTAAGAGCCGCTGTCACTTTGAGGGCCACAGGCTTAGGATGTCCCCCGAAGCCCATCAGTTGCAGGTCATCGTTGAGCAGGGCACAGAGATGTGTCACCGCCTCTCTTGACATCCGCAGTCAACTCTGACAATGGCGCTCAAACGTCTGCGGGTATGTCATGCGAGATCTGTAGATGCATGGCGTTCTGTCATGGCAAGCTATCCTTGGGGGCTGCTCACGACCAGGGGCTTCCATGTGGGCTGCACCGGCCTGTTGGTTTTGCCTGTGGTGCATATGGCTCCTCACGATAAGCAGATCAATGAATATAGGGTGAACCATCCCCATTTCCAAGTTTCAATTAAACTCCGTTCCTTCACTTCTTCAAAGGTACCTAACAGGGTAAAGAACGATGTTGGCTGGTACATCAAGTGCTTTCATGCATCAACTATGTGGTGTCGCATGGCATTGCCCGTCTAAGCTCTCACTAAGAATGGAACAGCATGACCACATTCAGATTGTAGCAGCTGCACTGATTGGCCCTCCAGCCAGTTAACCTTTAAACTCCTACCGTTTTTGCCACCATCCCCACACACAGCATTCCTGGAGTGACAGTGATCCTTCACTCACACCAACATTCAATGGCATAGAGTGACGCCCTTTACGGAGGGAGGATATGCAGGAGCTCCCTTGATGCCTGCAGAGTTGTGCCCCTGTAATACCATTCCTCCTCCCACCTTCCTACACATCTGCAGAGTTATACCCCCAGTAATACCATCCTCCCTCCCACCTCCCGACACATTTGCAGAGTACTGCCCCCCAGTAATACCATCCTCCCTCCCACCTCCCTACACATCGGCAGAGTACTGCCCCCCAGCAATGCCATCCCCCTCCCACCTCCATACACACGCATGCGGAGATGAGACCCGTCTCGCAACACTAACCTTCACAGGCTTCCAGCACGACAATTTCTGCCCCGCCGACTTTTATCAATGGGGAACAGGAAGGCACATGAGAGATGCACGTTCAGCTGAGTATGTGAAATGTTTACAAAGAGGCAGCATGATGCATAATGTGGCAAGGTAAGTAACACTTTGCATATTGAAATTGGGCCCCCGTTGCCAAGTGGCAGGGGGGGGCTGCTGCCACGAGGCCTTGCCGCCACTGACAATATGAGCCCAGGCCTTCCCTGCGTCAGGGAGCATGGTGCGCCTCTCCTGGAGCTTTCATTCCTCCTGAACAGGGATGCTTTGCGAAGCAGACCGAAGGCAAGATTGAGGAGCTAGAGGAATGGGAATGTCACTCATCCATGTCTTGAGGGTCTAGAAGATGATGTTTTGGGCACTGTAGTAATAATGTGATTGAAGATCTTAAGTGGATCATATAACCAAGGTAACTGAGTCATTGAGAGAGACTGCGATGAATATAAGTCTATCTTCTTGGCTTCATGTTATCTGAAGTCTGCAGTATAGTCTTTTTGTAATCCAGTGTTGTTGTGCATGGAATGCAGTGAGCAAAGGATAGAATGGTCTAAGAGTTTTGAGTAAACCATTGTTTGATGTAGTCAGGCTGGAATCTGAGTTCCTATAGTGAATTGTGAACGTAATAATAATGAATCATATACTCATGTGAAATCATATTATATGATTTGACTGAGTATTTATATTGGATTGTGTTTCATAAGCTTGTTAAAGTCAAAGACCTGATTCGACGGTTATTACAACTGATGTTTGTGTTTAAAGTAAAAAAAATGAAAATTGAACAGGAAAGCAGTCCACCATTCAGTAGGGGTCAGTAATAGGTCCCTTGCTTTTCTTGATCTATATTAATGACCGAGACTTGAGTGTGGGGGCAAAATTTCAAAATTTGCAGATGAAATAAAACATTGAAGTATTGTGAATTGTGAGGAGGATAGTGATAGACTTCACCAGAACATAGACAGGCTGGTGAAATGAGCAGATAAGTGGCAGATGAAATTAAATGCAGAGAAGTGTGAAACAATACATATTGTTTGTAGGAATGAGGAAAGACAATATAAAATAAAGGATAAAAGTCTAAAAGGGGTGCAACAGCAAAGGGACCTGGGTGTATATGTGCACAAATCATTGAAGATGGCAAAGCATGTTGACAAATTGGTTAATAAAGCACAGGGCATCCTGGGCCTTATAAATAGGGCTCAGTGTGCGAAACCAAGGAGATTATGGTGAACCTTTATAAAACACTAGTTTGGCCCCAATTGGAATATTGTGTCCAGTTCCAGGCACCACACTTTAGGAAGGAGATTACAGAAAAGATTTACAAGAATCATTCCAGGGATGAGGTGCTTCACTTACATGTATAGATCTGAGGAGCTGGGGCTGTTCTCCTTCGAGAAGAGAAGGTTGAGAGGAAATTTGAGAGAGGTATTCAAAATCATGAGGGGTGTGGACAGAGTAGGTGGGAATAAATTGTTCCTGTTGATGGAAATGTTGAGAATCAGAGGACACCAATTTATGGTGAATGGCAAAAAAACAACGGTGTTATGAGGAAGAATGTTTTTACGCAGTGCGCGGTTAGGATCTGGAGTGAACTGCCTGAGAGTGTTGTGGAGGCTGATTCAATCATGGCTTTCAAAAAGGCAATGAATAATCATCTGAAAAGAAAATATTAGCAGTACTACAGAGAAAAGAACAAGAGGGTGGGACAAACTGAGCTGCTTGTGCAGACAGCTGGCATGGACATGATGGGCCGAATGGTCTCCTTCTGTGCAGTAACCATTATATGATCTTGGAGACGGGTGCCTGACTTCAGAAAGACCAGTGAAATGAGTTGAGAATGAATGTCCTCGCCATCAAGGCACCATTTGACCGAGTGTGGCACCAAGGAGCTCCAGTAAAATTCAATTCTAATCAAGAGGAAAACCCTTGACTGGTTGGAGATATATCCAGCACAAAGTTTTGGTTGTTGGATGCCAATCATCTCGACCCACAGGACATTGCTGCAGGTGCTCCTTAGGATAGTGTCTGAGACTCAACCACCTTCAGCTGCTTCTTCAATGACCTTCCCATTCACAGCCACCACCTTGATCTTGTCATCTCACGTTACCTTGTTGGTCTGACCCTCTTACTCACAGATAAGATCAACTCTGATCATTTCATTATATCATCCTCCACCCACATCCCTCTTCCACACCCAACCCTACCTCCTTCTATAATCATGCCTGGGAAAAAAACTATCCCCAATTCACTCACAATTGCACTTTCAAAGTCCCAACTCTCCAGCCTTTCGCCATCTATTTGCCACAACATTTCAGCAGCTACTGATTTGTTCGACTACATCCTCACCTCCACCTTTGCTGCTTTGGTCCCCAATGAAAACATTGGGAGGGAGAGAGAAAACAGGGAATTACAGACCTGTTAACCTTACATCAGTTGTTGGGAAAATGCTTGTGTCTATTCTGAAGGATGTGATAAATGGACACTTGGATAATAATGATCTGATTGGGCAGAGTCAACATGGATTTATGAATGGGAAATCAGGTTTGATGAAACTGTTGGAGTTTTTTGAGGATGTTACGAATAGAATTGATGAAGGGGAGTCAGTGGATGTGGTGTACTTGGATTTTCGAAAGGCTTTTGATGAAGACCCCCACACGAGGTTGGTTAGCAAAATTAAAGCACATGGGATAGGAGGTAATATACTTACATGGATTAAGGATTGGTGAACAGGCAGAAAGCAGAGAATAGGAATAAACGGGTCATTCTCGCATTGGCAGGCTGTGACCAGTTGGGTACCGCAGGGATCAGTGCTTGGGCCCCAGCTATTCACAATATATATCAATGATTTGGATGTGGGGACCAAATGATGTATTTACAAGTTTGCGGCTGACACAAAACTAGGTGGCAATGTGTGTTGTGAGGAAGATGCAAAGTGACTTCAAGGGGATTTGGACAGACTTAGTGAGTGGGCAAGAACATGGCAGATGGAATATCATGTGGAAAAATGTGAGGTTATCCACTTTGGTAAGAGGTGTGGATGTGAAGAGTATTTCTTAAATTGGAAGAGATTTCAAGTGTAGATGTACAAAGGGACCTGGGTGTCCTTGTCAATAAGTCACTGAAAGGTAACATGCAGGTGCAGCAAGCAATTAGGAAGGCTAATGGTATGGTAGCCTTTATTGCAAGAGGATTTGAGTACAGGAGGAGTGAAGTCTTGCTTCAATTGTATAGAAGCTTGGATCGACCACACTTGGAGTACTGTGTGCAGTTTTGGTCCCCTTACCATAGGAAGGATATCATTGCCAAAGAGGGAGTGCAACGAAGATTCACCAGACTTAGTCCCAGAATGGCGAGTCTGCCCTATGAAGAGAGATTGGAGAAACTGGACCTGTATTCTCTTGAGTTTCAAAGAATGAGAGGTGATCTAATTGAAACCTCCAAAATACTTAAATGGATAGGCAGGGAAATGCAGCTAAGATGTTTCTCCTGGTTGGGGAGTCTTAAACCAGGGGACACAATTTCAAAATAAGGGGAAGCCACTTAGGCCAGAGATGAGGAGAAATTTCTTTACTCAGAGGGTTGTGAATCTTTGGAATTCTCTACCGCAGAGGGATGTGGAAGCTCAGTCATTGAGTATGTTTAAAGCAGAGACTGACAGATTTCTAAATACAAATGACATGGGGAATATGGGGTTAGTGTGGGAAAAAGGCATTGAAGTGGATGATCAGCCATGATCATTTTGAATGATGGGGCAGACTCGATGGGCTGAATTGCCTACTTGTGCTCCTATGTTCCTATGTTCTCTCTCACCCTAGCCATTCCCCTGGGATGATCCTCATCTTCACTCTTTTCAGTCCAAGAGATGCAGACTTGAGAGGATATGGTGGACAACTGGTTTAACCATCCACCACTAGATCTGGCTGGACCACACAAAACACTATTGGGTCCTAGTCTCGTCTGCTAAAACTGCTCACTATTCCAGAATGATCCTGGGATGCAAATGTAACATCCAGCTTCTTTTCTTTACTGCACACAGTCTTCTTAAACCTTCTCCATTGTCCCCTTCACCCTCACCTCCAACAATAAGTGTGAACAACTCATGGACTTCTTTGTCAGTAAGAATGAAACCATCTGATCAGCTCCCTTCTGGTCCCCATGTCATTCGATATTGTTGATAATTCTCTCTCATCAGGTGTTTTCCCTCCTTTAAATCTGCCGTCATCACCCTCTCCTCAAAGAACAACCCTTGACCCCACTAGCTTTGCAAACCTCCCTTTCCTCTCCAAAGTCTTTACTGTGTTGACACCTCCCCAATCTGTGCCCAGCTTTCCCAGAGCTCCATGTTTGAATCCTTCCAATCAGATTCCGCACCTGCCACAAGACCAAAACAATACTTGTCAAAGTCACAAATGACCTCCTATGTGACTGTGACAAATGTAAGCTATCCCTCCTCGCCCTCCTTTCTGTGGCTTCTGGTACAGTTGATACACCATCCTGCTCTAAAGCCTTTCCACTTTCGTCCAGCTGGGTGGGACTGCACTCACCTGGTTCCATTCTCATCCATATGATTGTAGCCAGAGATTCACTTGTAATGTCTTCTCTCTGCTCCAGCACTGTTACCTCTGGTGTCCCCCAAGGATCTCTCCGTGGGCCCCTCCTATATCCCGTCTACATGCTGCCGCTCAGCAACATCACATGAAAGCACAGCTTACATTTTCACATTTACTCTGACAACACCCTGCTTTACCTCACTACCACCATCTCGACTCCTCCACTGTTGTTAAATTATCAGACTATTTACCTGACATCCAGTACTGGGTGAGCAGAAATTGCCTTCAACTAAATATTGGAAAGATTGAAGCTATTGGTTTTGGTTCCTGCTCTCAACTCCGTTCCCTAGCTATCGACTCTGTACATCTCCCTGGCAGCAATCTGAAACTAACCAGTCTGATCACAAACCTGGTGTTATATTTGACCCTGAGATAACCTTCCTTCCACATATTTGCACCATCACTGAGACCGCCCATTTCCACCTCTGTAACATCATTCGACTTTGCTCCTGTCTCAGGTCATCTGTTGCTGAAAACCTCATTCATGCTTTTGTTACCTCTGGACTTGACGATTCCAACACACTCCTGGCTGGTCTTCACATTCTACGTAGAGCAAACTAGAGGTCATTGAAAACTCTGCTGCCCGTATCCTAACTCGCAATTAATCTAGCTCACCTATCACCCCTGTGCTCACTGACCTGCATTGGCACTCTCCAGTGATAGTTTCCCTTCGTATCTCCTCTGAGATAAATCTCCACTTCCTTTGGAAAATTAGCATTAGATCTGTTTCCTTCTTTCTCAGATACTGTAGTCCAGCTCACCTCAAATCACTGCATAAAATTTCTCCTCATATCCTCCCTGGATTGTTTTGTCAATTGTTCTGAACCTGTGTCATCTGTTATTGACCTCCTGCCAGTGGAAACAGTTTCTCTCTCTCGATTCTGTCAAAAATCCCTCATAATTTTGCGTGTTTCTGTTAAATCTACACTAACCATTCTCTGTTCTATGGAGAACCATCCCAGTTTCTCTCGTCTATCCACATAACTGAGGTCCGTGGTTAAAATTCAGGAATTCTGGTGGGGATCCCTGGAAATGTGAATTATTTGCACTCTGCCACTGGAATCGAGAGAATAAGTATTAGAAACACTTGAGAGTGAATTCTTTCCAGGGGTTTTCTGGAACAGTTAGTAATTGTGGATGGTTTCCCAGGAATTGTGCCACCATCTCCAGTAAGTTATATATAATTATAAATATTTATTCCGTTACCAATGATTGCATCACCATTTATAGAGATTGGGCTCTTGGAATCTAATCACATGGGTCTCTGGATGGGAATCAATACCTGTGGGAAATCCTCAGGAATGTTTCTCTGTTTACAGCAGGTACATGTCCACATATGACTCAGGTCAGCGATCTTCCCAGGGGTAGGATTGGGCGATGACAGCCTTCCTGCCCAGAGGCCAATTGCAGCCTTCAAGTGGCCTATTAAGGGCCAATTCAGGGCTTCTTCCTGCCAGCACTGGGATCTTACCAGCAGTGGGGACGGGGTGGGGGGGAGCCTTCGCCGCACGGGGATGATGCCTTGTAAAACGAGGCGCCCTCCCTGAGGGTTTGGAGGCGTCGGTCCCTTCTTTGTGGACAATTTGTAGCCCATGGAGAACCCTCACTGGGTACAGCTTTACTCCCCATGGACTCAACGATCATCGACCACCCTCCCCCCCTCACCAATTGTTGGGGCTTTCAGAAGGCCCTGGCGACCCCACCTTACCTATCTGTGTTCCAGAGTTCCAGCGCTGGACCTGGGTCTGAGTCCTCTGCAGTTCTGGCACTGGCCACCACTCCCGGTGGTGATGCTGATACTGCTGAGCCACCAGCCCTCTGATTAGCCGGCAGTTCTTGGAGGCAGGATTCCCGTCTCTTTGAAGACTTTAAAGGGAAGGGTATCTCGCCTCCTGAAACTTTGATTTAAAAGGATCGGAGTCTCGCTCCGGAGGGCATGAAAAGGCAGAGGCGGGGTTCCCCCGCATTTTCATTCCGACACTGGGAGCCCCGCCACCAGCACAAATTCCAGCCTCATGTATGTAGGAAGCATCTCCAGCTGCTTCAGCTCGAGCTCAGGACTCCGAGCTTGAGGGGCAGCTGAAATTACTGCAGAGAATCAGGGAACAGGAGAGTTTCCTGGATTGTACATTCCAGAAACTGGTCAACCCATGGGCAGTCGGAGTTCAGGATAGTAGGTGGGTGGTCATCTGGAATATTAGGAAGAGTCAGGAAGTGCAGGAGTCTTAGGGATGTGTGTTACTCACAAACCAGTACTCAGCTTTGGAGACTGCTGGGAGTGACAAGACCTTGAAGGAGTGCAGTCCAGACCATGGCACCAATGGAAAAGGGAGTGTACAGGAGGGAGAAGCAAAGGGCAGAAATACACTTGTTATAGGTGATTCCATAGTCAGAGTAATATATGCTTAGAGGTGCACAGGAAGGCTAATATAGTTAATGAGTTCTTTGTATCAATGTTCACTCAGGAAGTTGAATCTGACAAAATATCGGGAGAACTGAACAGAGGAGAGGTAATGGATAGGGTAAAAATTGAGACAGGGGAGGTAATAAAAAGGCTGGCTATGCTTCGGGTAGATAAGTCACCTGGTCTGGATGGTCTGCATCCCAGGTTGCAAAAGGAAGTGGGGATGGAAATAGTGGAATAGCTTGTTATAATCTTCCAATCTTCCCTAGATATGGGGGATGTGCCAAGGGATTGGAGAGTGGCAAATATAACACCCTTATTCAAAAAAGACAGTGAGCACAGTCCTAGGAACTACAGTAATATAAAAGCAAAATACTGCGGATGCTGGAAATCTGAAACAAAAACAAGAAATGCTGGATTCACTCAGCAGGTCTGGCAGCATCTGTGGAAAGAGAAGCAGAGTTAACGTTTCGGGTCAGTGACCCGAAGAAGGGTCACTGACCCGAAACGTTAACTCTGCTTCTCTTTCCACAGATGCTGCCAGACCTGCTGAGTGAATCCAGCATTTCTTGTTTTTGTGCCTAGGAACTACAGGCCATTTAGTTGAACATCAGTGGTGGATAAAGTTTTGAAACAATAATTGAGAAATATTTAACAGATACTTTTGCTCCAATTAGTTAAGGAAAGCCAGCATGGATTTGGAAAAAGGAGATCCTGCTTGACGAATGGAATTGAATTTTTTGGTGAAGTAACAGAGAATGTTGATGAAAGGAAAGCGGTGGATGTTTTTTATATGTTAAGAAAGTGTTTGATTCGTTACCACATAAAAGGCTGGTTAACAAAATTGAGGCTTATGGAAAGGGAGAGTCAGTGTCCGAATGGATAAAAAGTTGTCTTTTAGACAGAAAACAGCGAGTTGTAGTAAATGGTTGATTTTCAGACTGGAGGATGGTAGACAGTGATGTTCCCCAAGGGTCAGTGCTGGGAACACTGCTTTTTTTACAATATATGAATGACTTGAATCTTGGAATACAAAGTCGAATCTCAAAACTGGCTGATGACACTGGACTTGGAGGTGTGGCAAACAGTGAAGATGACATAAACCACCTGCAACAGGACATAGGTAGGATAGCAGAATGAGCAGAGAGGTGGCAGATGGAATTTAATACTGACAAGTGTGAGGTGATACATTTTGGCAGAAGGAATAGGGAGAGGCAATATGTACTTAATGCCGCAGTTCTAAAGAGTGTGTAAGAACAGAGGGACCTGGGGGGTACATGTGTATCAATCTTTGATGGTGCCAGGACATGTTGAGAGAGTGCTTAGGAAGGCAGATAGGATCTTGGGCTTCGTAAGTAGAAGCATTGAGTACTAAAGCAGAGAAGTTATGCTGAACCTTTATAAAGCTCTGGTTCGGCCCCAAGTAGAGTATGGCATCCAGTTCTGGTCACCACACTTCAGGAGGGTGTGAGAGTCCTTGAGAGGATGCAGAGGAGATTTTCCAGAATGGTTCCAGAGATTGAGGATTTTAGTTACAAGGTTAGGTTGGAAAAGCTTGGGTTGTTCTCCTCAGAGCAAAGGAGATTGAGCAGAGATTTAACAGAGGTGTACAAGTTCATATCAGGCTTAACTAAGTTAGGCAAGGAAAAACTGTTCCCATTAACTAATGGTAAAAGGACTAGGAGACACAGATTGAAGGTTTTGGGCAAGAGATGCAGGAGGAATATGAGGAAGAACTTTTTTATACAGCCGGTGTTAATGACCTGTAAATCATTGCCCACAAGGGTGGTGGAAGCAGAGACAGTCACTGACTTCAAAAGGAAATTGAATGGCCATTTGAAGGGAATAAATCTGCAGGGCTACGGGGATTGAGCGGGAGAGTGGGACTGACTGGACTTCTCCCTGGAGAGCCGACATGGATATGTTGGGCAAAATGGTCTCCTTCTGTGCCATAAATGACTCTATTATTCTACATTCTGGGACTGAGATGGTTGGCCTCCAAATACCAGAACCATCCTTTGTGCTAGGTATGTTCCAACCAGTGGAGTATTTTCCCCTGATTTCTATTGACTTCAATTTTGCTAAGGTGTTTGCTTCTGGTCTCGGTGCCTCTATTAATGGGGCGACTGGGGTGATAAAGTTTGGGGCCAGCTTTTGGTAATCAATACAGTGTCATTTGGATTCCCCAAGCTGCAGAACATTAGAGTTCAATACAGTGGGATCATTTCTGGAGGCAAATTTTCAGCAGACCTTACTGGTTTCAGCATTTCTTCCCAAATAGTGTCAGGTACAGGAACAGTGACAGAACCAGCAGGAAAAGAGCAAATCCTATTTTTCCCTTGGTTCAATGTCTTCAATTTCTGTTCTGATTGCTTTATACTATTCTGATAAAATTCAGGTAGGTCTGTACTCTTTTAGTGGCTGTATGTACAAGCAGGTTCACCAAGCCGGATAAGCTCATTGATGGATTCAGATCCACCTCCATCCCAGTTAGGAACAGAAGATGAGCTGGCTATTGGTGAATCTGCTCCTGCTCCAGGTACTCCCTATTTGTATGAATTCCCTAAGTTCTCCTGAAGCACACCTCTAATTATAGATATGGCTTCACTGGAAGAGCAAGTCAGGGTAAGGGTCTGCAAAGGAAACCCGACCCAAGCCCGTATGCCAGACCCGGAAATGCGACCCGACCCGACCCGAACCCGACACATGTCGTTGGGTCTCGTCAGGGTCGGGTCGGGTAGCAGGTCGTTAAGTCAGGGTCACCTGGGGAAAGCCTTGATTGCGTCACATTTGTAGGAATGTTTTCACACGTCTCTGGAAAAATATGGACAATGGTTGCTGGTTCCACTTTCAGACTAACCATTAATGTTGTATTTGCTGTATGAGCGCTGGTCTGATAACTGGTCAGATGTGTACCTTGGACAGTAGACCCATGCTCTGCAGGGTGGTAAGGAGTCTACAGGGAAGAGCAGACTGGTATGGGTCCTTTCGGTTTGGGACCAGGACAACGAGGGAGCTCCAACTACCCTGGGTAGGCTCACCCACATCACCATCCAGCATGTACTGGATTTCCTGTCTAACCTGAGCTAGCTTGTCAGGGCTCAGCTGGCAGGGGTACTGCCTGACTGGTGGTGTGTCTCCCACATCCATGCTGTGAACTGCTCGGGTGAGCTGATCTTTACAGATTTTTTTAGCATGGTGGACACGTCCTCCTCCTGCTTTTGTTTTTGGGGTTTCAGCTGGGTGATTAAGTCTTTTAAGACTTCTGTGTTTGCCAGTTTGATAGCTGGGGGCTCAATCGGGGTCTCCTCCTCCTCAACGGACTCCTCCTGGCTGCCCTCAGGTAGCTTCACCTTCTGGCAAACACTCGCCGGTTGACTGGGTTTGGTTTTGGGTAGTGGTCCCACACAGTCTATCAACATTTGGTCAACGGGTTCCCAAATGCTGGAATGGGTTTGAGGGGGGGCCAGTCTAATTGTGGCCTGGGGTTTGCCTGCAGCCTGGTAAGCATGGCAGGTTTAATCGGCCACTTCAGACCAGATGTGAGGCCAGAAAAAGTGTTTACTTACCCGGGCTAAAGTTTTCCGAGTACCCACATGTCCAACCATAGGGATGGCATGAGATATCCGTAAAATCCCTTGCCGGTATTCTGGGGGCACTACAATCTGGTGGAGCACTGCCCATTCCTCTGCAGATCTCCTGGGAGGTCTCCACTTCCGCATTACTACCCCATCTCATACGGAGTAACACTCAGGGACTGGGGTGGCCTCTGCCTCACAACAAGCAGTCTGTACTATGCACTTTAATTTAGGATCTGCCTGCTGGTTGTCAATTAGGGAGGCTGGGCTGAGCACCTCCTACCCTTCAGATAGGTCCTGAAAGAAAGTTTCAGCTAAGCAGACCTCCGGCTCATCCAGCTGGGGCAGTGATTTCCTCTCAAATAATCTGGCCTGTCTGGCTTGGGACCAAGTCACTACACAATCGGGGAAGATACCAGGAACTTCCTCCTGTAGTTATTCGGTTTCCCTGGTTTCGCTGGGCTGGTCTATGATTATAGGGGTTGCTATTATCTTGCTGCCAGCCAAATCATTTCCCAGCAGGATGCGTATCCCTGGGACAATTCCCACGCTTAAGCAGCCTGAGAGCAGGTCACACTGTGGGTGGACCCGATGGTGGGAACAGAAAGGTAACCTCCTCCCACTCCACTGATCAGGGCCTTGGCTTTCATGTAGGCTTCACAGGGGAGGCTTAGGCTGTTCCCTAACATTAAGAACTAAGTCGCCCCTGCATCCAAGTCGTTAATCAGTTGGACATCAAAATCAATAAGAAGAAATGTTATAGTTACATAAAGGGAAAGTGGGTGGTCAAGAGCAATGTAGGCTCAGTAAAAGCTGATGTTTGACAAATCTCATTGAATCTTTTGAAGACGCAACTGAGGTAATGGACAGGGGAATGTCTATGGATGTTATTTATATGGACTTCCAGAAAGCATTTGATAAAGTCCCATATAAGAGACTGTTAACTAAGGTAGAAGCCCATGGAGTTGAGGGCAAATTATTGACATGGTTCGGAAGTTGGTTGAGTGGTAGGCGACAGAGAGTGGGGATAATGGATAAGTACTCTGATTGGCAGGATGTGACTCGTGGTGCCCCACAGGGATCTGTGTTGGGCCTCAATTATTCACATATTCATTAACAACTTGGATGATGGCGTAGTAAGTCATATATCCAAATTTGCTAATGATACAAAATTAGGCGGCATTGTATTCAGTCCAGATGATAGCATAAAATTGCAAAGAGATATTGACAGACTAGATGAGTGGGCAAAACTGTGGCAGATAGATTTCAATGTGGGCAAGTGTGAGATTATCCATTTTGGACCAAAAAAGGATAGAGCAGGGTACTTTCTAAATGGGAAGAGGTTAAGTACAGTGGATGTCCAAAGAGACTTGGGGGTTCAGGTGCATAGATCTTTAAAATGCCAGGACCAAGTGCAGAAAATAATCAAAAAGACTAATGGAATGCTAACCTTTATATCTAGAGGATTGGAGTATAAAGACACAGAGGTTATGCTGCAGCTGGACAAAACCCTGGTCAGACCCCACTTGGAGTACTGTGAGCAGTACTGGGCACCACACCCTCGGAAGGATATATTGGCCTTGGAGGGAATGCAACGCAGGTTTACAAGAATGATACCTGGACTACAGGGGTTAAGTTACATAGAACATAGAACAGTACAGCACAGTACAGGCCCTTTGGCCCACGATGTTGTGCCGAACCTTTAACCGACTCTAAGATCAAACTAACTACCTACCCTCCATTCTACTATCATCCATGTACCTATCCAAGAGTCGCTTAAATGCCCCTAATGTATCTGCTTCTACTACCACCGCTGGCAGCGCATTCCACGCACCCACCACTCTCTGTGTAAAGAATCTACCTCTGACATCTTGCCGAAACCTTCCTCCAATCACCTTAAAATTATGCCCCCTGGTGATAGCCCTTTCCACCCTGGGAAAAAGTCTCTGACTATCCACTCTATCTATGCCTCTCATCATCTTGTACCCCTCTATCAAGTCACCTCTCATCCTTCTTCGCTCCAATGAGAAAAGCCCTAGCACCCTCAATCTTTCTTCGTAAGACATGCCCTCCAGTCCAGGCAGCATCCTGGTAAATCTCCTCTGCACCCTCTCTAAAGCTTCCACATCCTTCCTATAATGAGGCGACCAGAACTGAACACAATATTCCAAGTGTGGTCAAACCAGGGCCTTATAGAGCTGCAGCATAACCTCGTGGCTCTTAAACTCAATCCCCCTGTTCATGAAAGCCAACACACCATACGCCTTCTTAACAACCCTATCAACTTGGGTGGCAACTTTGAGCGATCTATGGACATGGACCCCAAGATCCCTCTGTTCCTCCACACTACCAAGAATCCTGTCTTTCAGCCTGTATTCCGCATTCAAATTCGACCTTCCAAAATGAATCACTTCACACTTTTCCAGGTTGAACTCCATCTGCCACTTCTCAGCCCAGCTCTGCATCCTGTCAATGTCCCGTTGCAACCTACAACAGCCTTGCACACTATCCACAACTCCAGCAACCTTCGTGTCATCGGCAAACCTGCTAACCCAGCCTTCCACTTCCTCATCCAAGTCATTTATAAAAATCACAAAGAGCAGAGGTCCCAAAACAGATCCTTGGAGAACACCACTGGTCACCGAGCTACATGCTGAATACTTTCCATCTACTACCACCCTCTGTCTTCTATGGGCCAGCCAATTTTGTATCCAGACAGCCAACTTTCCCTGAATCCCATGCCTCCTTACTTTCTGAATGAGCCTACCATGGGGAACCTTATCAAACGCCTTGCTAAAATCCATATACACCACACCCACTAATCTTCCTTCATCAATGTGTTTTGTCACATCTTCAAAGAATTCAATAAAGCTTGTGAGGCATGACCTGCCCCTCACAAAGCCATGCTGACTGTCTCTAATCAAACCATGCTTTTCCAAATAATCATAAATCCTGTCTCTCAGAATCCTCTCCAATAATTTGCCCACTACCGACGTAAGACTGACTGGTCTTTAATTCCCAGGGTTATCCTTATTCCCTTTCTTGATCAAGAGAACAATATTTGCCACCCTCCAATCATCCAGTACGACTCTAGTGGCCGGTGAAGACGCAAAGATCATCGCCAAAGGTGCAGCAATCTCTTCCCTCGCTTCCCGAAATATCCTTGGGTATATCCCGTCTGGCCCCGGGGACTTATCTGTCCTCATATCATTCAAAATTTCCAGCACATCCTCCCTCTTAACCTCAACCTGTTTGAGCATATCAGCCTGTTCCACGCTGTCCTCACAAACGACCAGGTCCCTCTCACTAGTGAATACTGAAGCAAAGTATTCATTTAGGACCTCCCCTACCTCCTCCGACTCCAGGCACAAGTTCCCTCCACTATCCCTGATCGGCCCTCCCCTCACCCTGGCCATCCTCTTGTTCCTCACATAAATGTAGAACGCCTTGGGATTTTCCTTAATCCTACCCGCCAAGACTTTTTCATGTCCCCTTCTAGCTCTCCTAAGTCCATTCTTCAGTTCCTTCCTGGCTAACTTGTAACCCTCTAGAGCCCTGTCTGATCCTTGCTTCCTCAACCTTAAGTAAGCTTCCTTCTTCCTCTTGACTAGCTGTTCCACATCTCTTGTCATCCAAGGTTCCTTCACCCTACCATCCCTTCCCTGCCTCATCGGGACAAACCTATCCAGCAGTCACAGCAAGTGCTCCCTAAACAACCTCCACATTTCTGTCGTGCATTTCCCTGAGAACATCTGTTCCCAATTTATGCTCCCCAGTTCCTGCCTAATAGCATTGTAATTCCCCCTCCCCCAATTAAATATTTTCCCATCCCGTCTGCTCCTGTCCCTCTCCATGACTATAGTAAAGGTCAGGGAGTTGTGATCACTATCTCCGAAATGCTCTCCCACTGAAGGATCTGCCACCTGGCCTGGTTCGTTGCCAAGCACCAAGTCCAAAATCGTCACCCCTCTAGTCGGCCTATCTACATATTGAGTCAGGAAACCTTCCTGGACACACCTGACAAAAACTGCTCCATCCAAACTATTTGCACTAAGGAGGTTCCAATCAATATTAGGGAAGTTGAAGTCACCCATGACAACAACCCTGTTACTTCTGCACCTTTCCAAAATCTGCCTCCCAATCTGTTCC
The DNA here is from genome assembly GCF_036365525.1 of Heterodontus francisci. Taxonomy (NCBI): domain Eukaryota; kingdom Metazoa; phylum Chordata; class Chondrichthyes; order Heterodontiformes; family Heterodontidae; genus Heterodontus; species Heterodontus francisci. The sequence goes on along the minus strand of NC_090410.1, from coordinate 23,273,914 downwards.
TCCATGTCTCTGTTGCTATTGGGGGGGCTATAGAAAACTCCCAACAAAGTGACTGCTCCTTTCCTGTTTCTGACTTCCACCCATAATGACTCAGTCGACAAACCCTCCTCGACGACCTCCCTTTCTGCAGCTGTGATACTATCCCTGATTAACAATGCCACTCCCCCACCTCTTTGTGACTTTGGAGGAGAGATTGCACAAATCCTCCTTTCCACTAGCCCACCAGGACAAACTTCCTCTAAACTCCCTGCTGCCTTCGCTCTGAACAACTCACATCTTTCTCTGGTTCTCTCTTATCTCCCATTGTTCCCTTTCGGAGTTCATCTTGTCCATGAGACCCACCCCCTGCTCCCTTCACCCTATTCCAATAAACTGCTGACCACCCAACGTCCCCTCCTGGTCCCCATGTTAGCCAAGATTATTAACGATTCTCTCTCTTCCACTGCTGTCCCTCTCTCCCTTAAATCTGCAATCATCAAAACTCTCCTCAAAAAAAACTCCTTGACCCCACTGCCCTTGCAAACTATCACCCCATGTCCAACCTCCTTTCCTCTCCAAAATCCTTAAAGGATTATCATCTCCCAAATCTGTGCCAATCCTTCCCAGAACTCTATGTTTTAATCCCACCAATCAGGCTCCTGCCTCTGTCACAGCATAAACACAACTCTTGTCAAAGTCACAAATGACTTCTCGACTCGTCCTTCATGATTGTCTGCAGTCTTTGAAATGGTTGGCCAAAGGAATGGTGAAGGATGATCTGTTGAATACGGAGCCTTGTGGGATGGAAGGTGAGAACAAGGGGAACCCGATCATGTCTCTGGGAAGGAGGCAAAAGGGTGAGAGCAGAAGTGTGGTAAGTGGGACAGACAAAGTTGAGGTCCCTGTCAATCACAGTGGGGGAAATCCTCAGTTCAGGTAAAAGAAAAACATATCAGAAGCACTGGTATGGAAGGTTACATCATCAGAACTGAAGCAACAGAAATAGAAAAACGGGGAGAATGGAATGGAGCCCTTACAGGAAGCAGAGTATGAGGAAGTGTCATTGAGGTAGGTGTAGGAGTCAGTGAGCTTTTAATAAATATTTGTTGAAAGACTATTCTCAGAAATGGAGACAGAAAAGTCGAGGAAGGGAAGAGAAGAGTTGGATATGGACCATGTGAAGGTGAGAGAAGGGTGGAAATTGGAAGCAAAGTTGATGACGTTTTCCAGTTCAGGACGAGAGCAGGAAATGGCACCAATACAGTCATCAGTAAACCGAAAAAGAGATGAGGGAAGAGGCACAAGTCAGACAGGAACAAGGAATGTTCCACAGATGCCACAAAAAGGCAGGCATAGCTAGGACCCATGGCTATTTTCACCTCTGTGACTTCGCCTGACTTCACCTCTGTCTCAGCTCATCTGCCACTGAAACCCTCATTCATGCCTTTTTTACTTCTAGGCTTGACTGTTCCAATGCATTGCTGGCAGGTCTCCCAGAATCTCCTCTCCTTAAACTTGAAGTCATCCAAAACCCTGTTTCCTGTGTCCTAACTCACACCAAGTCCCGTTCCCCTATCACCCCTGTGCTCGCTGATCGACATTGGCCCCAAGTAAAGCAACAGCTTTATTTTAAAATCCTCATTCTTATTTTCAAATCCCTCTATTACCTCACCCCTCCCTATCTCTGTAATCTCCTCCAGACCCCCAAACCCTCCAAAAAATCTGTGCACTTTTAATTCTGGCCTTTTGAGCATCGCCGGTTTTAATCATTCCAACATTGCTGGCCATGCATTCAGCTGCCTCCACCCTAAGCGTTGGAATTCCCTCCCAAAATCTCCGCCTCTCCACCTCGCTTTCCTCCTTTAAGACTCTCCCTAAAACCTACCACTTCGTCCAGGCGTTTTCTCATCTGACCTAATATCTCCTTATGCGGCTCGGTGTCAAATGTTGTTTTAAATGCTCCTGTGCAGCACCTTGGGATGTTTTATTACTTTAAAGGCACTATACAAATGTAAATTGTTTATAGACATTCATTTTATCATTCCACACAGAAGGACTCTGTGCCCTCTCCTTGAAAGAGAGATTCAATTATTACCTCTGGCTGCTATTCCCCCATCGCCATGCAAATATCTCCGTTTCAATATATATCCACTTCCTTTGGAAAGTTACTATTGGATCTGCTTCCTACTTTCTCAGATACTGCAGTCCAGCTCACAACAAATCACTGCATTAAATTTCTCCTCATATCCTCCCTGGATTGTTGGCAAATTGTTCTAAATCTGTGTCATCTGGTTATTGACCTTCCTGGCAGAGGAAACAGTTTCTCCCTCTCGATTCTGTCAAAATCCCTCATGATTTTGCGTGTTTCTGTTAAACCAATGATTGCATCACCATTTATAGAGATTGGGCTCTTGGAATCTAAGCACATGGGTCTCTGGATGGGAATCAATACTTGTGAGGAATCCTCAGGAATGTTTCAATGTTTAGAGCAGCTACATGGTCACATATGACTATGTGTCAGGTCAATTATTTTTATTTTTTATTTAGAGATACAGCACTGAAACAGGCCGTTCGGCCCACTGACTCTGTGCCGACCAAGAACCACCCATTTATACTCACCCCACAGTAACCCTATATTCCCTACCACCTACCTATACTAGGGGCAATTTACAATGGCCAATTGACCTATCACCTGCAAGTCTTTGGCTGTGGGAGTTAACTGGAGCACCCGGCAAAAACCCACGCGGTTACAAGGAGAACTTGCAAACTCCGCACAGGCAGTACCCAGAATTGAACCCGAGTCCCTGGAGCTGTGAGGTTGCAGTGCTAACCACTGCACCACTGTTTAATTCTTGGAGTAATTCCGGATCATGTGTGCACAATCTTTAGTGTCTTGGAGTGTGACAGCACTTTAGGATTATCAAAATAGAGTGATGTTTGACCAGAAATGAATGAAGAATATTCTCGGGGCCATACCACATGGTTTGGTCTCATTGGTTGAATTTAAAGTCCACCCTGTGAATTGGATAGAAATTCTCTGAAATTACAAAACCACATTATATCACAGAAATATGAGGAAACCTGTCAATAAATCTGTTCTCACTGTACCCAATGCTCTCAGACTGTGGATTTCACCCAGGCTGTTCTTTCGTGGACTCTGGGGAGATTCACTTTCCATTGTGCAATATCTGGCTAAATATAATTTATGATATTGCAATGTGTTGTGTGAAGAGATTAACAGAATCTTTTTATTCTGTCATTGTAAGTAATGTCAGTCTCCTTGCCTCATAATTATGTCAATGGAGATTTCTCCTGCTTTACATAAGGGTCTTCGCTCAATTACAGAGTCAGTAAGAGTTTGGTCTCCAGCACAAACTGGGAGCAACGTTCCGCAGAAATGGAAAGAATTAATTGGATTTATTCACTAGAAGATTTGGTTCTTCAGGCACTTGTGGATATACAGAAGATTTATTATCCCACCCTTGCTGTTATTGGTGTCCCTGGTAAGTTTTATGTCTTGGTAGTGATAGAGTAAACATATCAATTCTATTCCTTATTCTGTTAGATGCTGTCAGTGTTCCTTGTAAGTAACCATATCTTTATTTCATTATGTAAATGTTGTTTAACTGTAAACACTGTCTTCATTATGCAAGTTTTCACATCCAACATTTTTATGTAGTCAGTTTATTCTCCTTGCTGTGTGACTGAAAGTACATTGTTCCCTCGACAATGTTACTGGGTGATTTATTTGATGAACAGTCTGCTCTCTGCATTGTGTCCTGGGAGTAGATTTTACTCTTTACCATCTGGGTGTTAAACAGCACCTGAAGAGGGCAGGCCAATTTTTTTAAAAATGATGGAGAAGGATTGCACATCCTTTACAGAACCAGCCTGATATTCATTGTGTTGATTTCAAGGGGAGGATAATCAATTACTCCTGGTGAAGGATCTGTTCCCCCACCACGATTATCATTGTGCACGCCGGACAGGAGCTGCTTAATTAATATAAAGTGTAGACATGGCTTTAAGGATAACTGAAGGTCTATTGGATAAGATTAATGATATAAAGTTGCAATTGGTGATAATTCATTCCAACTGATTTTACTTTCAATTGATTGTAAATGGAGTAATATGTGAAGTAGATTCCTTTCTCATTTTATTGATTTACTTTCTCTCAATTAAGTGGAAATCTATTCTGTTCTCACTCACAGGTGGAAAGCGCCAGATTAATATTGTCCCACTTCCATCCTGATACATTCTCAAACCCGAGGGAGCAGATCTCAGCATCAGTTACAGCATCAACCCCTTGATAGTGACTGTTCATCAGAATAGCTTTGTAATATAAGTGTAAATTCTCCCATTGTGTGAATTATTAGATAGATAGATAGATAGATAGATAGATAGATATATAGAGAGATAGATAGATAGATAGATAGATAGATAGATAGATAGATAGATAGATAGATAGATAGATAGATAGATAGATAGAATGGTTACAGCACAGGGGATGGCCGCAGGGGACTCCTGCACTAACATTCAAATAGTTAGTTACTGTGATGTCAAATTAGCTACTCTCCGCTAGAGAGAGCTTGTCAAACAGGTACTCTCCCATCCCATTCTCAGGAGCTCCCAGACGCTTCCAGTTGGTGATGCAGCCCCCAAGTTGCTTGATCACCTTCACCTGCCTGCACCTACTACTCCACCTGGTGATCACCCATCCCTTTACTGCCTGTGCAGCCATTACCTGCGGTGTGACCACCTCACTAAACGTGCTATCCACGACGTCCTCAGCATTGCGGATGCTCCACGGTGAATCCACTCACAGCTCCAGCTCCGTAATGCATGTAGCCAGGAGCTGCAGATGGATACACTTCCTGCACACATGGTCGTCAGGGACACTGGAATCGTCCCTGATTTCCCACATAGCGCAGGAGGAGCATATCACAGGGCTGAGCTCTCCTGTCATGAGTTACTTTAGATTAATCAGTTACTCTCTTTAAAAAATACTAATTAATCTCGGGGCCTTGTTCTGCTCCAAACACGACCCACTACAATCTAAAGCCCTTAATAAATTACACTAATTTTAAAAAAATCAGACTTTAGTAGTGCTAAACTTATCACTTGAGTTTTTTTTTGGAATGGCTATGAATGAAGGCAGTCGATATGATTCCACAGCAGAGATTGTCAGTTAAAAATAAAGCTCCTGGAATTGAAGGCAAATGATTGACCTGGTTAGAAGATTGGTTATGCAGTAGAACATAGAGAGTTTGGATAATCAGAATGTATTTGTATTGGAAGGAAGTGACCAGCAATGTGCCAAGATGACCTGTTCTGAGGCCTCAACTATTCACAATATATATTAAAAACTTAAGACAGGAATGAATTTGAGATCCAAATATGCCAAATCATCAAAAGGCTGAATCTTAATTCACTAAAACAGGTGGGTTGGGGTCGTGACAGAGATTAAATGTCAAGAATCTGCAACAGGAACCTAAACTGTATCATATCCCACGGTCATGGATCAGCAGCAGAAGCTGGGGGATTAAAACCTCAGCATGTCCAAGGGTCACTGATCAGGAAAGGGACCCTGGTAATTGCCCCACCATAGCCCCTGGTAACTGATTCCTATTGTAACTGACCAGACCAAGAATTGATCCCTTTGGTTTTGCAAGGCACCTGTGTGTTTACTCTCTGCGCACCAAGGGAGACCATATTTTAACACTGCACATTTATGAATGAACATAAGCATTTTGTTTTTGTGTTTATTTATTGAACTCTTCAGATATGAACTTCTCAAATCATGACTGATAGTAGGTGCGAAGCCTTATTTTTATCATAAAGTTCAAACTCATTGTATTCCATCGTGTTATGTAGTGAGCTTTTAATTTATTATACCAATGTATCCACCATATTGATGTTCCTGCTCCCATCCTGATGTATAATGTTCCTGTTTATCCTCTTCCTTACAGTTAACTTATTGACGATTGTGATCCTGTCTCGGGGAAAGTGTGGTCTCTCCAAATGTGTCACTCGTTACTTGGTGACCATGGCAGCGGCGGATCTACTGGTCATTATCTTCGATCTGATACTGAGGCAAATTCCCATTAGTTATCGTAGAATGTTTCACTTTATGTTTGATATTCCAGTGTGTAATATCCACGCTGTCCTACTTTATGCAGCAACGGACTGTTCTGTCTGGTTCACTGTCGCTTTCACCTTTGATCGATTTGTGGCCATTTGCTGCCAGAAACTGAAAATTAAATATTGCACTGAGAAATCGGCGGCTGTAATTATTGGAACAATGCCTATGTTGTTCCACATGAAGAATATTTTCTGGTACTTTGTGCTTTCAAGCAGCTATTTCCGTTATCGAGGCTCCTGGCCCTGCATTATTCCCTGGAGTGTTCTGCTTTCGCCAGTATGGGCAGCAATTGAATTGTTACACTATATTTTCACCCCGTGTGTACCATTTATTCTGATTCTGATGCTCAATGTTTTAACTGTCAGACACATTCTAGTGACCATCAGAATTCACAAGAGACTACGGGACCGGGTCAGTGGGGAGAGTCACAGTGATCCAGAGACAATGAACAGAAGAAAATCCATCACTTTACTCTTTATGATATCGGGGAATGTTATCCTTCCATGGGTTCTGTTCCTGGTGTCTACGATTTATGCCAGAATTGGTCTGCTGGGCCTGATTGATTCTGATGTTCCATCACCTATTGTCGACCACCTTGCGGTTATGCTTCAGCTCCTGAGTTGCTGCACAAACACTTTTATTTACGCTGTGACCCAGAGTAAGTTTAGAGAGGAACTGAAGAATGGGGTGAAATATCCCTTCACTGTACTTTCTAAGATTATAAAATAATGAGGAAAATGGAAGATTTTTACATATAGAACACATGTGAACCCAGCCTCTCTCCACTCAGTCTCTGTAATCACATTGTTTTAAAGACAAACTGAGATGATATGATTGAGTTTGCATTTAATTTAAGGTACCTTTTGTAAATGTAGAACAACTGCCATATGTAGAAATTCCTTTACGCTAATCATACATATGGAATACAATTAAACTAATATGCAACATGTCCCCTGATCACTCCCCATGTCTCTGTTTTATTGGATAAACCTACAGCTTCCCACTTTATTTCTCTCAGCATCCTCCACAGTGGACATCGAGGTATTTGGCAATCGCTCATTACGAGCATCAATCCCAGTTGCCCCATCCTAATCTTTTACTGAATTTCCCACTCAGTGCACCCGCTGAGGGCTAATATCTTTATCATCCAACTCACCCCTCCCACGATAGTCTCAGCCAGTGGATCAGCTCTCACCATCCCGCTACACATCTCCCACCAGAATATCAAGGCACTTTCCATCCATGATGTTATTGTGGATGATTTCATTGACATCCTGGCCTAACACATTCCCTCGTGTTCACTATGGAGAAGAATGATGTAGGTGTAGAGAGCAGGGAGGGGGATTGTGATATACTTAAACAAATCAGCATTGAAAGAGAGGAAGTAGTAGATGTTTTAGCAGGCTTAAAACTGGATAAATCCCCAGACCCAGATGAGATGTATCCCAGGCTGTTATTTGAAGCAAGGGAGGAGATAGCAGGGGCTCTGACACAAATTTTCAAATCCTCTCTGACCATAGGAGAGGTACCAGAGGATTGGGGGACAGCGAGTGTGGTACCATTATTCAAGATGGGTAGCAGGGACAAACCAGGTAATTAAAGGGCAGTGAGTATAACATCAGTTGGAGGGAAACTATTGGAAAAAAATTCTGAGGGGCAGGATTAATCTGCACTTGGAAAGGCAGGGATTAATCAGGGCTAGTCAGCATGGCTTTGTCAGGGGGAGATTGTGTCTTACAAACTTAATTACATTTTTTGAGGATGTGACTTGCTGTGTAGATGAGGGTAAGGCCGTAGTCTACATGCACTTCAGTAAGGCTTTTGCTCGGTTCCGCATGGGAGATTAGTTAAGAAGATAAGAGCCCATGGGATCCAGGGTAATTTGGCAAATTGGATCCAAAATTGGCTTAGTGGCAGGAGGCAGAGGGTAATGGTCTAGGATTGCTTTTGCAAGTAGAAGCCTGTGACCAGTGGTGTTCCACAGGAATCGGTGCTGGGACCCTTGCTGTTTGCAGTGTACATTAATGATTTAGACGTGAATATCGGAAGTATGATCAGTAAGTTTGCATATGACAAGAAAATTGGTGGTGTCGTAAATCGTAAGGAGGAAAGCCTTAGATTACAGGATGATATAGATGGGCTGGTAAGATGGCTGGAGCAGTGGCAAATGGAATTGAATCCTGAGAACTGTGAGGTGATGCATTTTGGGGGAACTGACAAAGCAAGGGAACATACAATGGATGGTCGGACTCTAGGAAGTACAGAGGGGTCAGAGGGACCTTGGTGTACTTGTCTATAGATCACTGGAGGCAGCAGCACAGGTAGATAAGGTGGTTAGGAAGGCATATGGGATACTTGCCTTTATTAGCTGAGGCATAGAATTTCAGAGCAGGGAGGTGATGATGGAGCTGTATAAAGCATTAGTTAGGCCACAGCTGGAGTACTGTGTACACTTCTGGTTGCCACACGATAGGAAGGATGTGATTGCACTGGAGAGGGTGCAGAGGATATTTACCAGGATGTTGCTTGGGCTGGAGCATTTCAGCTATGAAGAGTGACTGGATAGGCTGGGGTTGTTTCCCTTAGAACAGGGAAAGCTGAGGGGCGACCTGATTGAGGTATACAAAATTATGAGGGGCATTGATAGGATAGATGGGAAGAAACTTTTTCCCTTAGCGGAAGGATCAATAACCAGGAGGCATAGATTTAAGTTAGGAGCAGGAGGTTTCGAGGGGAGTAGAGAAAAACTTTTTTCACCCAGAGGGTGGTTGGAATCTGGAACACACTGCCTGAAGAGGTGGTAGAGGCAGGAACCATCAAAACATTTAAGAAATATTGAGAAGATCACTTGAAATGCCAAAGCATATCAGGCAACGGGCCACGTGATGGAAAATGGGATTAGAATAGATGGGTGCTTAAACAGACAAAATGGACCGAAGGGCCTGTTTCTGTGCTGTATAACTCGATGACTCTAAATGAAGCCTCCCCACCTTGCTATACCTTCCACCACAATCCCCATTGAGATTGACGTGGTGGCTGTGTGGCACTTTTCACCAGATCACACCTTGGCCTGACCCCTACTCCTCTTGCACTTTCTTCTCCTTTCACCAACTCCCGTTGCTCCACCCCTCTCACCTCTCAATCAAAATCCTCGTTCTCTACAGTCCTCCCATGGACGATGAAAATATTCTCACTGAGCTATTTTCATTGCTTTGCTCCCTCAGCCTCTGCACTGAATGACTGTTGGATCCCATTAGTTGCACAAAGAGAGACGAAGACCAACTGTAGCTTTAAGAAACTTTATTGCAGTACTTAATTGTTACATCTTCAGAAAACTTAACAATGAACTGAACTAAACTGCAGTAACCTAAAACTAAAAGCAACACACACACTGAGCTAACACTGAACTCACCCACTTTTCACGCCAAATCTAGCCTTATTATAGTTATTCATACAAATCAGTAACACCTACTCTTTGTTCCCAATTGGTCTACAATCTTCTGGAGTTTCTTGGTGCCAGGGCCTGATTAGGGTACTGCCTTGTCAATTTATTTTAACTTCTTACTCCAGTTTCCCATCCCCCTATCTCCTTGTGAACCGTTAGGCTGATTGTTGTACAATAGGCTACTATTAAGCAGCCTGCAGCTGCCCCGTTAGTTTCTGCTTGTTAGTCTACTTCTACTGATAAGCTGCCTCTGCAGCCCTGAAGTTATGAAGTCATTTCTGATAAGCTGTTTCTGCAGCTCTGAGGTTAGTTTGTTAGTAGTACATAATTGATTAATTATTTCACCTTAAATGTCCCCATATTATTCTGTCCCCACAGTCCCCCCTTTGATTCTTCAAACACTTTTAAGAATCATTCTCTTGATCCCACCTAGGTGCCTTTAATGGTCTCTACTTGTCTAGAAACAGCTTTCAACACCCAGAGGGGTCACACTCAATACTTTGCTTGCTTGTGGCACAAGAGGGGCCCGCGGGAGCTCTTTAAAGGCATAAGTTTTGCAGGGGCTTCAATTACTTGTTTACAACAGCACTTAATAAACAAAAACATAAAAGGTAGTGCACTTGTACAATTACAATTTCATTTAAGCATCACTACTACATAATTGATTGTACAAACATAATACAATTTCATTCTTAAAGTATATTGATCATTCATTAATTCATTTTAAGTATATATGAAAAGGTTATACAATCACCCTTTTATGGCATAACTATTTGTCTCTCCTTTTATAGAGCAAGTTCGAACACTAATTGCTTTTCGGGTAGCTGTCCAATCTGTATTCATATATCCTCTTCCATCGCCTAATTAATTTCTTAAGTTGCCAAATTAAGTATGTCACATCTAACACCATGACACCCAAAACCACTATCAGGACATGGGAGATAATTCTAAACCAGGGGTGTATCTGCACGTCTGACCCCCAGTTCCATAAATCCTCCCACCAGGTAGAATCATTTATCTCGTCAATCTCATCTTGTAGCATCTTTGACTGTTGTTCCAGATTGTAGTACACTACAGCAATGACTTCTGGCTGCTGTCTCTCTTTACCCAAGCGTGTGGGCAATGGCTGAATAGTATATTCATATTCCCGGAGGTAATTTATCAAGTCCTCCTGAATACTTTCTGTCACAGTTATCATTTCTGTCTTTTGTTTATGTATCTCTACCAACTCCACCTTCCCTACTCTGATTGGTATTTGTGGGTTGAACCAAAATGTACTGTTGCTCACCGGACAAGTCCGTTTATGTCCATACTGGTACTCCTTCGCTGTGGTGGTTAAGCAATATCTCCTCTTTCCCATATAGGCCACATGGGTTAGCCCTGACAATGCTTTCCTAGTCTCCATGGTGCAATTTACAGTGGCATTAAATCCACATTTTGATTCTGCCATTTTATATATGAGGACATATGACCACCTGGTTTTCCAGACTATACTCAGACAATGTTGTTCCAATTACCTCTTTTTTCCAATTTCCATAACATTTCCATAACATAGGGTAATATATCATAGTATTTTATGTAATCTTTTCCCCTTATCACCCCTATATTTTCAACTTCATGCAATTGCATCCCTAACTTATCTCTCAGAATTACAGGTATTCCCAACACTACTCCAATACTCATAGATCCTGTATTTACACATTCCTGACCTTTCCATACCTTAAGTTTTCTGAGTTGGCACCTGGTAATTTTATTATTTGTGTGACTAGCTAAGTATTCCAACTGGGTGTCATTGATCCAAACTGGTACATGTCCCGCATCAATTTGCCTCCAGTCTGAGATATTTAATATTACCGGTACCAACTCAAGCTTTATATTGTCATATACAATTGTATTAGTTTTTATTATCGCAAGTCCATTTTCTGGTCCTGCAGTTAAGGCAGGGCAAGGGAGATCAGTCACTTGTGGCTGTTGGGTCGTAACCTTACTTGTCGTTAATTCGGATGTGAGGGTAACCATGGGGTTTGGTGCTTCTTGTCTGTTTAATCTCACAAACTGGAATCGGAACTGTCCTTTTTTTATCTTAGAGCTTTAATATCTTGCGCTTGGGGGAGTTCAAGGATTGTCTGCAATCACTTTTGCTTTGTCTCATGCTTTCCCTGTGTTATTACTATTCTCAAATAAGAAACCTTTTCCTTCATTATCTGTGCCTTTTTCAGCTTAACTTTCACTCTGACCTTCTGGAGGAAGGTGGAATATCGATGGATTATTATAAAATCCCTGGGAGAGACATGTCCAGGTGAACTGTTGTATGTGGAACGTAAACGTAAAGAACCCATTGCTAAATATCCAACACAGTAAACCACTTAGACTGTTTTGTTTTTTATTTTCTAAAACTTTGATTGTCCTCTTAAATATCAGATAAATTTCCTTGAGTGCTTTAAATAACCACTCATATCAATTACATTTTGTTTATTGATTCTAATTTCTTATGCCCAGACTTGGTGGTATTTTTTGTACATTAAAGACAGAAGTGCTTGCAACTATCTCTCCTTCTCAAGCACTTTGTCTCATTGATAAAGATGCTGTGACATTTGATGTCTGCAATTAAGTTCTTAAATTCTCAAAGCTGCTGGATCTCTTGCTGTGGCATCAGTTCTCGTGTGGCCTTGCAACCTGCCGTCAACTGCTTTAAAAAAAGAATCCATTGTGGTTCTGCCCCTGAGCCCCATTAGTTAATTTGTCCACTTATATCTGTTCTCAACTGCGTCACTTTACGTAACCTTTTTTCTGATCGAAAAGAACTACTCTATTTTAAACTTTTTTCAATCCTTTTGGTATCCTTAGTGTTTGAAAACAACAAAATCATTAGTAACATCATCAACTTCAAAGGAAAGCATCTCCATCAGGAAAGACAGCATTTTAGATTAAACTGCAATTGTTTTCAAATTTTTAGCATCTTTTCTAAGAGGTTTCTAATGCCAGGATTTTTTTATAACAAAAATAATTCCAAATTCTAATTCACTGCAATAAATATTTAAAAATCAAAACTGCCAATGTTATATGAATGAGTCTTGTGTCCGAAACTGAAGACACCTCCAAAACTTAACATAAGAAACTTGAAAGTTCATTGTGGCCACAAATGAAATTTCCAGTTTTTCAACTTAACAGGTCAATTAACCTTAACCGTATAAACTTAACTCAGACTTATTAACTTATAATACTTATTAACTACACACAGAACAGAATAGCACGTGCTTTTTTTTTAAGATGGTAAATTACGTCATTTTTCTTGTTCTTTCTTCAGGTGCCTTTTCAAATGACTGTAATAAAACCAAAAACTAAAGAAAAAGTTATTTAACATTCTTAACACAAAAGATTTAACACCAACTCCTTACACAAACTTTAAACAGGATTTCTTTCCGAAATCTCCTTTGTTTCTCCTTCTCTCCCTTAAACCAATATCCAATTCCTGACATTTGCTTCTTAAACACAGTCAGTAAAACATGTCTTCAAGTTTAGACTGCAAAATAAAGCAATAGCAGAGTTTCTAATTAAAGCAGTGTTTTAAACTGCAACTTGGATTTTTGCCAGACATCTTCAGACCTTCAAGGCTGAAGCTTATCTCTTAGAAAATTCTTCATTGCCTTTTCACAGTTGCAAAACCAACTTTTAAAGTAAAAATAAAACTTTAACTTAAAATATAATTCAATTTTATATCCGATTACTGGGTGCACAATATTAAATTGAAATTAATACACTCAACAATCACTTTTCTCACCCATTCAATTCCAAACAACTTAATAGACCCATGCTTTCAACATTAAAGCCAGACAACAAAGAGTTAACGACAGACAATTTGACAGAACACAAGCTGTACAGAACACAAGCTGTACATCCCAGGGACATTCAATTCATTCGTGAAAGTTTCCAACATTCACACATTCAAATCAAAGACACAGTAACTTGTTTTTACTCTAAAACATAGTCCTTTATGTCACTCTGCCATAAACTTTGTCATGGAGCCCTGTGGCCTTTATCGGCCAAGGACCATTGGGTCCGTTCTTTATCCTTACCCAAACTCTCTTTATATCTTCCAGGGACCACTGTCCCATGGAGGTGCCATATTTTTGCCCAATTTCGGTGCATGTTTTAGCCAAATCAAATTGTTTTTCTCTATATTCTTTTAACTGCCGTAGTATTTCATCTTCGGAAACGTGAGGTGAGGCCCGCCCCCTTTGATGTTAATTGGTAACTGTCGGTTGCCTTCGTTGGTCATTTTATCAATGCCGTAGGGTCAGTATAACCAGGTCGGTATATCCCGTCAAATACCGCCGAATAAGAACTCAAGCCGGGGCTTCCTACGCGAAGGCCGTGGGGCTTTATAGCCGGGTCGGTATTACGGCAAATACCGCCGAATCAGGCGCCTGTACAGGGGGTTTCCGTTTTCCCCCGAGGTCTCGAGTCGCGGAACAGGAAGGTTCGGGATCACGTGGTGGAGTACCGAACTTAGACAATGGCCAAGGACTTTTTTTAAAAACAAAGAGGAGTCCTTACCTTCGGGGCCCGATAAAGGTCCGATGTCCAGTGCTTTGGTCTTTATCCTCCAGCGATCCTGCCGACTACGCCAAGTTGTTGGATCCCATTAATTGCACAAAGAGAGACAAAGTCCGAGTGTAGCTTTAAGAAACTTTATTGCAGTACTTAATTGTTACATCTTCAGAAAACTTAACAATGAACTGAACTAAAACTAAAAGCAACACACACACTAAACTAACCCTGAACTAATCTAAAACTAAAAGCAACACACACACTAAACTAACTCTGAACTAATCTAAAACTAAAAGCAACACACACACTAAACTAACCCTGAACTAATCTAAAACTAAAAGCAACACACACACTAAACTAACTCTGAACTAATCTAAAACTAAAAGCAACACACACACTAAACTAACCCTGAACTAATCTAAAACTAAAAGCAACACACACACTGAACTGACCCCCCTTTCGCGCCAAATCAAGCCTTATTATAGTTATTCATACAAATCAGTAACATCTACTCTTTGTTCCCAAATGGTCTACAAACTTCTGCAGTTTCTTGGTGTCAGGGCCTGATTGGTGTACTGCCTTGTCACCTTCTCTTCTAGCAGTTTCTCATCCCCCTATCTCCTTGGACCGTTAGGCTGATTGTTGTACAATAGGCTACTATTAGGCAGTCTGCAGCCGTCCTGTTAGTTTCTGCTTGTTAGTCTCCTTTTACTGATAAGCTGCCTCTGCAGCCCTGAAGTTATGAGGTCATTTCTGATAAGCTGGCTCTGCAGCTCCGAGGTTAGTTTGTTAGTAGTACATAATTGATTAGTTCACTTTAAATGTCCCCAGTAGTTCTGTTCCCACAGGTTACTGAGTTTGGATTATCAGCCATGATCATATTGAATGGCGGAGCAGGCTCGAAGGGCCGAATGGCCTGCTCCTGCTCCTATTTTTATACGTTTCTTTGTGGCCATCAGGCCTACTGCCAGGCTACCACCTGCAGATGTCACCATTAAAGGAGCCTTCTCAGTCTAGGTGAAGCTGGTATGTGATCACCGCAGATGCATGCAGCGAATGTGTGACCGCTTCTCAAGCAGCTGCCATGATACCTGGGACATGCGCTAGTCCCGGCTGTCACCGCTGTTCACTGAACTGGCTCAGATGGAGGGGTGGCTTCTTGGAGATAAGGGCTATCCCTTGCCGACATAGCTCCCCGTACTAGAGAGACGCCACCACTCCTGCAGAGGAGAGATACAACGCCAGACACTGAGCTACATGAGACATCATTGAACAGGAGTTCGACATGCTGAAAGAGCATCTCCAATGCCTGTATGGATAGGGTGATGCCTGTATGGATAGGGTGATGCCCTGTATGGATAGGGTGATGCCTGTATGGATAGGGTGATGCCCTGTATGGATAGGGTGATGCCTGTATGGATAGGGTGATGCCTGTATGGATAGGGTGATGCCCTGTATGGATAGGGTGATGCCCTGTATGGATAGGGTGATGCCTGTATGGATAGGGTGATGCCCTGTATGGATAGGGTGATGCCCTGGATGGATAGGGTGATGCCTGTATGGATAGGGTGATGCCCTGTACTATGGGCAGAAAAGGCCAGCTCCTTTCTTTGCTCTTCTGCACAACTATGCATCCTGTAGAGGCCAGGCCTGGCATGATGAGGAGAGACGTAACAGGATTCCTCCTCGGACTATGAGGATGCTGAGGACCTACAACAGGAAAGACGCATGGGAGGGCAGATGGCACCCAGGCTCCGCACGCAGGGCTAGCAGTGAGCTAGGGATGTAATTAAGTGGCTTATCAGATAAAGGCTCTCTATTTCCTAGGAACCGACATGAGCTCTGCAAGCCTCACATCTCACACAGCCTCGCTCACCTGCTGTGCACCAGTCCACATCTGCAGCATCCCTGTGTAAACCATTAGAGGCAGCAGCTGACTGAGCCAATGACCATGTCACTGCATCCGTGGAGACACTCAAGAGTAATGGTGGCACAGCAATGATGTTATTGCATCTGTTGGCTCTCCTGAAGGGCCAACAGTGCAAAGGGATGTGACATTGGTGCTACATGCTGGCACACATCATTCACACAGAGAAAAAGACACACAAGTTGGTGAGGAACGTTTAGTGAAAGACGTACTGACATTGCTGTGATACCCGTGCATTCCCATTCATGTCAGTGTGTTCTCTGTAAACCTCTGTAATACCTTTTATGGTCTATTTAAGTCTCACATCCTGGAATGTGTAGAATGAAGATATTTCACCCAGGTGCAGCATGTCGACAAGAAGGAGTGTTACACTTTCGTGGGACAAGAGAATCGCATCTTGATAGGACACTGGGACACAGCAGGGTTAGTATGTGGCAGCAAAGTGGAAGGTTCAGGGGTCACTCAGCCGGTCAGGCAGCATCTGTGGAGGAAGAAGCAGAGTCAACTTTCAGGTCTGTGAACTTGAACAAGTTAACTCTGCTTCTCTCTCCACAGATGCTGCCTGACCTGCTGGATTTCTGCAGCACTTTCTGCTTTGCTGCCAGATTGACAGCAGCCCCACTCTACAGCAGTCAGGTAAGTATTTCTTTGTCAGCTGTCAGGAGGCAGGTGCTGGGCTGCTTAAAACAGGGCACAGCACATGCTGTTCAACTGTCAAACATTCCCCATGAGCTGAATGTCCCGCCTCTCCCCATGTAATAAAGAACAAAGAACAGTTCAGCACAGCAACAGGCCATTCGGCCCTCCAAGCCTGCGCCGATCTTGATGCCTGTAAAAACTAAAACCTTCTGCACTTCCGGGGTCCGTATCCCTCTATTCCCATCCTATTCATGTATTTGTTAAGATGCCTCTTAAACGTCTCTATGGTACCTGCTTCCACCACCTCCCCCGGCAACAAGTTCCAGGCACTCACCACCCTCTGTGTAAAGAACTTGCCTCGCACATACCCTCTAAACTTTGCCCCTCTTACCTTAAACCTATGTCCCCTAGTAACTGACTCTTCCACCCTGGGAAAAAGCTTCTGACTATCCACTCTGTCCATGCCACTTATAACTTTGTAAACCTCTATCATGTCGCCCCTCCACCTCCATCGTTCCAGTGAAAACAATCCGTGTCTATCCAACCTCTCCTCATAGCTAATGCCCTCCAGACAATAGTCTGGGGAGAGCGGCTTGGCGCAGTGATTCTAATGAGACCCCGCATGTAATATCGCAGGGGCTCGGCGGTGTCCACTAAATGTGGATGTTGCGCTGAGTTGAAAGGGTGCCTCCATGCAGCGCTGCACCCGAGTAAAATCCAGCCCACTGTGTTTTGAGATCCCCTTTTTGTGAGCACACCAGTTTTTCTCAGATTTTAAGAAGAAAAAATGACATTTATTAAACCTTAATCTTAAACTCTAATACGGTTCACACCTATGGATATCCGATGCACCCATGCTCGCATGCACACGCAATATACACATGCAGATAGGGACAAAAAAGAGAAGAAAAGATAAGGTGGAACAGTTTGAGGCAATATCTTGTTCGGGTGCTTCGAGCTCACAGCTTAGTCCTTTTGTAAGTAGTCTTGCTTTTGTTGGGGCCCAGTGTTCTTATTAAACATTATTCATGCAGGAGACCTTTCTCTCTTTGAGTTTCATGTGTTTTCACAAGATTCAGTTCTGTCGGAAGGAGTTGGAAGCAGGCAGACAGGAGAGGGGTCTGCTTCAGTTCCATGAGCACATGGCGTTCTGAGCTCAAATCCTTTGTTGAAAGTTCAAATTTTCTGCAACAGCCAGGCAGTCATGTGATTAAAACTGGTCTGACCACTTCTTCTGTGTATTGGGGAACCGGCGCCTGGGTCCTCATTGTTCCAACACTGCTAGTACTATGCAAATTTCCTTCCAGTCAGGTGGGGGGCTTGCCTGACACCTCCACACCCAGAAGAATGAAATGCGATTTGAGGAAAAACAGCGCCTTTCTCGCATTAATTTCCATTCATTCACCAATCCTAAAGCTTATTCAAAATGCTCTGTTCTGAGTGCCAAGGCTGCTTCAATTTTCTCTTTTTTCCTCAGGAGAGTTAGTAGGGGGGCAGGTCTATCTGAACTCCCTGATTCATGCCATGACTTTTGGCTTTAGGTGATGGGTGGTTCCCTTTTCCTCTAACTGTGGTGGAGGAGTCTCTGTTAATCTACCCTTTGTTCTCTGGGACACTTGTACCTGCAGGTACTTGTGCAGACTTGGCTGCACTGTCCTGTACCACTTTGACTAGGTGAGGCATCACCATCCCGGTTTCTGTACCCCCTGGAGGTCTCTCTTTGTCTCTGCAGGTTCCAGCTGCTGTTCGCAATTCTGGTGGGGTGCTTCTAGAGTCTGCATTCACATAGCAGGATATGGGGTGCAACGTTTCACATTTTCGGGATTGGTTGACCAGACGGTAGGGGTTTTCATCCAGGATTCTTCCCGGACTTCCTTTAACCTGCCTTTTTGGTTGCTTTTTCCCATTCTCTTTCTAATCTTTTGCGAGCCGTGTGCCTGCCTGTCCCCTTTTGTTCTCGGTGGGGGTCCTTCACAGTTCACCAACGCTCTTCTGGAGGGTCGTCCTAACACCGGTACAGGACTTAGGGTTGCAGGTTTCACTGTAGGTTGGGGATTCCCCTCAATCTGGCACGTGTGGCAACTCCTGCAGTACTCCACCAAATTTTTGTGGGGTTTTTCCCAGTCAAACTACTTTCTTATGTGGGTTTATGGTCTTTCGTACACCAACATGTACAGCCACTATAGTGTCGTGGGCCCTTCATAATATTTCTCCCCGGTTCCTCTGTGACACTAACTGGTGAACTACTATCCACTCCTTGCTCTCAGGTCTGTGCAGAGAATTCTATTTCTTCATCAGTACCTCATTCTTTAAATAGTGGCAATCAGGGACTCCCTCTGCTTCACTTTCAGACTGGGCAGCCTGTGCTAACTCTCAGAATACTTGGTCGGCTTGCTGAGCCTCAGCGGGGGAAAATCGATTTAGTTAATTCCCTAGGTCTCCTAACTTTCCAAAGAAAGTCGTGGACAGGCAGACTTCATGGTCATTTGCCTGCGGTGCCAATGCAGTCTCCTCTGGATGAGTTGGTTTGATCAGGAACTGACCCATTCCATATTCAGGGGCTCTGCAGGGGACTGTCTCCTGCCACCGCCCTGTCTCTCTGATCTTCTGCAGTCTTTCTTTCACTACAGGGGGCGCTATCTCATTCACGCCTGCCAGCTCATTACCGAGGAGCAGGTAAACCCGGTCCACAGGCATACTAGGGATCCCTAGGGTCACCAGTCCCAAAACTAGGTCGCACTCCAGGTGCACCAGGTGTACAGGTACAGACATACACTGCCCTCCAATACCATTTACCACCATTTTGGTGTTCCCAGCACTCTCTGGTGGAAACGTGAGGCCTTTTCCCAGTAAATGGGATATGGTGGCCCCTGTGTCCGTGAGAATTACTATGGGCTTGCTTCTCCCACTTGAGGGATATGGGGTTACTTTCCCTTCAAATACAAATCTCTGATAACCTGTATTTCTATGTTCATTGAACCTGTTTCACAAAAACAGGTGGAGGCCAATCACACTCCTTAAGCCTGTTACAGAGGAACACGAAGAGGCCATTCAACAACTCATTCCCCTGACAGAAGAACAGGAAGAGGCCGTTCAACAACTCATTCCCCTGACAGAAGAACAGGAAGAGGCAATTCAGCCCCTCAAGTCTGTTAAACAGGAAAGCCACCTGCTCTGTTTGTTGGAGGCCAATCATCTCAGCCCCAGAACATTGCTGTGGCAGTTTCTCAGGATAGCGTCCTTGACCCAACTATCTTCAGCTACACAAGTGTCAGGTAATGAACACGTCCAACAAGAGAGAGACTCGAAACATCTCTGCTTGACATTCAGCGGTATTACCATCGCTGAATCTCCCACCATCAAGATCTTGGCGGTTATCACCAGCTAGAAACCTACTCCTGCTCCTATTTCTTGTCATCTTATCAAACTGCCATGATTGGATTAGATCGTAAAGTTCCTCCAGAGCTCATGAATGAAATGGCAAGATTGTATTATGGGATGGCAAGGGGAAATGACTCAGGGTGCAATGTAGAAACAGAAAAATTCCAACACCAAATGGCACAAAAGTAAAATGGGAAAAGTAGCTAAACCATGGCTTACAAGGGAAATTAGAAATAGCATTAGATCCAAGGAAGAGGCTTAAAAATGCCAGAAAAAACAACAGACCTGAGGATTGGGAGCAGTTTAGAATTCAGCAAAGGAGGACCAAGGGATTGATTAAGAAGGGGAAAATAGAGTAAGAGAGTAAGTTTGCGGGGAACATAAAAACTGACTGCAAAAGTTTCTATAGGTATGTAAAGAGAAAAAAATTGCTGAAGACAAATGTAGGTCCCTTACAGTCAGAAACAGGGGAATTTATTACGGGGAATAAAGAAATGGCTGACCAACTAAATACATACTTTGAACAAAGAACAAAGAACAAAGAAAATTACAGCACAGGAACAGGCTCTTCGGCCCTCCAAGCCTACGCCGATCCAAATCCTCTATCTAAACCTGTCGCCTATTATCTAAGGGTCTGTATCTCTTTACTTCCTGCCCATTCATGTATCTGTCTCGATACATCTTAAAAGACGCTATCGTGCCCGGGTCTAACACCTCCACTGGCAATGCGTTCCATGCACCCACCACCCTCTGCGTAAAGAACTTTCCACGCATATCCCCCCTAAACTTTTCCCCTTTCACTTTGAACTCATGTCCCCTTATAATTGAATCCCCCACTCTGTGAAAAAGCTTCTTGCTATCCACCCTGTCTATATCTCTCATGATTTTGTACACCTCAATCAGGTCCCCCCTCAACCTCCGTCTTTCTAATGAAAATAATCCTAATCTACTCAACCTCTCTTCATAGCTAGCGCCCTCCATACCAGGCAACATCCTGGTGAACCTCCTCTGCACCGTCTCCAAAGCATCCACATTCTTTTGGTAATGTGGCGACCAGAACTGCACGCAGTATTCCAAAAGTGGCCGAACCAAAGTCCTATACAACTGTAACATGACCTGCCAACTCTTGTACTCAATACCCCGTCCGATGAAGGAAAGCATGCCATATGCCTTCTTGACCACTCTATTTACCTGCGTTGCCACCTTCAGGGAACAATGGACCTGAACACCCAAATCTCTCTGTACATCAATTTTCCCCAGGACTTTTCCATTTACTGTATAGTTCATTCTTGAATTGGATCTTCCAAAATGCATCACCTCGCATTTGCCCTGATTGAACTCCATCTGCCATTTCTCTGCCCAACTCTCCAGTCTATCGATATTCTGCTGTATTCTCTGACAGTCCCCTTCACTATCTGCTACTCCACCAATCTTAGTGTCGTCTGCAAACTTGCTAATCAGACCTCCTATACTTTCCTCCAAATCATTTATGTATATCACAAACAACAGTGGTCCCAGCACGGATCCCTGTGGAACACCACTGGTCACATGTCTCCATTTTGAGAAACTCCCTTCCACTGCTACTCTCTGTCTCCTGTTGCCCAGCCAGTTCTTTATCCATCTAGCTAGTACACCTTGGACCCCATGCGCCTTCAATTTCTCCATCAGCCGACCATGGGGAACCTTATCAAACGCCTTACTGAAGTCCATGTATACGACTTCTACAGCCCTTCCCTCATCAATCAACTTTGTCACTTCCTCAAAGAATTCTATTACGTTGGTAAGACATGACCTTAGTCACGCTGACTTCATTATCTAGTTCCTTACAGGCTTTAGTTACGACATCCTTACTCTCCACTGACCTCATTTAGTTCCCATCCCCCTGCCACACTAGTTTAAACCCTCCCCAACAGCGTTAGCAAAAGCACCCCCAAGGACATTGGTTCCAGTCCGGCCCAGGTGTAGACTGTCCAATTTGTAATAGTCCCACCTCCCCCAGAACCGGTCCCAATGTCCCAAAAATCTGAACCCCTCCCTCCTGCACCATCTCTCAAGCCACGCATTCATCCTGACTATTCTTTTATTTCTACTCTGACTATCACGTGGCACTGGTAGCAATCCTGAGATTACTACCTCTGAGGTCCTACTTTTTAACTTGGCTCCTAACTCCCTAAATTCTGCTTGTAGGACCTCATCCCGTTTTTTTACCTATATCATTGATGCCGATGGGCACAACGACAACTGGCTGTTCACCCTCCCCCTTCAGAATGTTCTGCAGCCGATCTGAGACATCCCTGACCCGTGCACCTGGGAGGCAACATACCATTCGGGAGTCTCGTTTTCGACCACAGAACCGCCTATCTACTCCCCTTATAATCGAATCCCCTATGACTTTAGCCCTTCCACTCTTTTTCCCGCCCTTCTGAACAGCAGAGCCAGCCACGGTGCCATGAACCTGGCTACTGCTGCCTTCCCCTGGTGAGCCATCTCCCCCAACAGTATCCAAAACGGTATACCTGTTGTGGAGGGAGATGACCGCAGGGGACACCTGCGCTGCCTTCCTGCTCTTTCTCTGTCTTTTGATCACCCATTCCCTTTCTCCCTCAGCAATCCTAATCTGCGGTGTGACCAATTCACTAAACGTGCTATCCACAACCTCCTCAGCATCGCGGATGCTCCAAAGTGAGTCCATCCGCAGCTCCAGAGCTGTCATGCGGTCTAACAAGAGCTGCAGCTGGACACACTTCCTGCACATGAAGGAGTCATGGACATCAGCCATGTCCCTGAGCTCCCACTTTGAGCAAGAGGAGCATGTCACGGGTCTGAGATCTCCTGCTATTTTTAATCTTAAGCTTAAACTTAGTTAAATGAAAAAGGAACGAAAAGTTTTTAAACAGTCACACGATAAAATTAAAAAAAAAGAGAAATAGAAAAAGCCTTACCTTATCTACACACCACCGAGTCCTTTTTTTTTGGTTAGAGGAGGAGGGCGGGTGGGAGACACTACAGGTGTAGTGTCTCGGGTTCAGAAACGGCCCAAATATATTGGGTTTTACTTACCCAGCAGCCCCCTGGTCTCCGCCGAAAACAAAAGGAAATTAAGTTTACTTTAAACTGACCTTCCCAGCTGCTCACTCGCTCGCACTCTCTGCTCCCGAAAAAGCTGCTGCAATGAAAGGCAAGTTATTTTAAACGGCCCAAATATATAGGGTTTTACTTACCCAGCAGCCCTCTGGTCTCCGCCGAAAACAAAAGGAAATTAAGTTTACTTTAAACTGACCTTCCCAGCTGCTCACTCGCTCGCACTCTCTGCTCCCGAAAAAGCTGCTGCAATGAAAGGCAAGTTATTTTAAGTCTTCACAAAGGAGGAAACAAATATCATACCAGAAATGTTGGGAACACATTGTTTATTGACAGAGAAGAACTGAAGGAAATCTGTATGAACAGAGATATGGTGTTGGGGAAATTGATGGGATTGAAGGCCGATAAATCCCCAGGGTTTGATGGTATGCATCCCAGAGTACTTAGGAAGTGGCTCTGGAAATAGTGGATGCATTGGTGGTCATCTTCCAAGATTCTATAGACTCTGGAACAGTTCCTACAGATTGGAGGGTAGCTAATGTAACCCCACTATTTAAAAGGGAGGTAGAGAGAAAGCAGGGAATTATAGACCAGTCAGCCTGACGCCTGTAGTGGGGAAATTTCTGGAGTCCATTATCAAAGATTTTATAGCAGAGCACTTGGAGAACAAGTGGTAGAATCGGACAGAGTCAGCATGAATTTACGAAATGGAAATCGTGCTTGACAAATCTACTAGAATTCTTCGAGAATGTAACTTGTTGAGTTGATGAGGGGGAGCCAGTGGATGTGGTTTATTTGGACATTCAGAAGACTTTCAACGAAGTCCCACATAAGAAATTAGCATGTAAAATTAAGGCGCATGGGATTGGGTGTAGTGTATTGCGATGGATAGAGAATTGGTTGGCAGACAGGAAACAAAGAGTAGGAATAAATGGGTCTTTTTCCGAATGGCAGGCAATGACTAGTGGGGTACCGCAGGGATCGTTGCCAAGACCCCAGCTATTCACAGTATATATTAATCATTTAGATGAGGGAACCAAATGCAATATCTCCAGATTTGCAGATGACAGAAAACTGGGTGGGAGGGTGAGTTGTGAGGAGGATGCAGAGAGGCTTCAGGGTGATTTGGACAAGTTGAGTGAGTGGGCTAATGCATGGCAGATGCAGTATAATGTGGATAAATGTGAGGTTATCCACTTTGGTAGCAAAAACAGGAAGGCAGATAATTATCTGAATGGCTATAAACAGAGAGAGGGGACTATGCAGCAAGACCTGGGTGTTCTCGTACATCAGTCGCTGAAGGTAAGCATGCAGGTCCAACAGGCGGTAAAAAAGGCAAATGGTACATTGGCCTTTGTAGCGAGAGGATTTGAGTACAGAAGCAGGGATGACTTGCTGCAATTATACAAGGCCTTGGTGAGGCCACACCTGGAATATTGTGTGCAGTTTTGGTCTCCTTATCTGAGGAAGGATGTTCTTGCTATCGAGGGAGTGCAGCAAAGGTTTACCAGACTGATTCCTGGGATGGCGGGACTGACGTATGAAGAGAGATTGAGTCGGTTTGGATTATATGTGCTGGAGTTCAGAAGAGTGAGCGGGGGATCTCATAGAAACCTATAAAATTCTAACAGGACTTGACAGACTAGATGCAGGAAGGATGTTCCTGATAGTGAGGGAGTCCAGAACCAGGGGTCATAGTCTAAGGATACGGGGTAAACAATTCTAGACTGTAATGAGGAGAAATTTCTTCACCCAGAGAGTGGTGAACCTGTGGAATTCTTTACCACAGAAAGCAGTTGAGGCCAAAACATCGTATGTTTTCAAGGAAGAGTTAGATATAGCTCTTGGGTTTAAAGGGATCAAAGGATATGGGGCGAAAGTGGGAACAGGTTACTGAGTTGGATGATCAGCCATGATCATAATGAATGGCGGAGCAGGCTCGAAAGGCCGAATGGCCTACTCCTACTCCTATTTTCTCTGTTTATATGTTTCTGAAGTAATCACCCTAAAAGATCCTGGGTGAATTTCTGGAACCTGAACCAAAATATATCAAAATATCTCAATGTGGTATCAATACACAATCCAGTGAAATTCAGGAAAGTATAGTGATAAATTGTTCATTGATAGTTTTCTCTTGGAGATGGTTGTGCCCTTGTCTATACTGAACAGTGGGAAGATGTATTTTATAACCTGGCCACGATCATGCAGGGGGGAAGCAAAGATCTACAGACATCCTGATCTTTTGATGATACAGCCTGGAATTACAGGAATGGCTTGTGCCTGATGTCACCTGTGGCCTGATCTTTGGACGCTGCAGTGAGTGTAAGTGTGATCAGTTATCTGCAAGGCAACTAGTATGTCGAATGCAGGCTGAAGATGCACTGAAGACTGGATCTCACACATGGTCAGTCACGCTGACAGCACCATTACATGAAATGGTTAATGTAGCACAGGAGAGTGTGAACATATACTAGACCAATAGGCATAGTAAAGTTTTACTCAAATCTCATTAAACTTAATAAAACAGCCAGGACAGTTTTAAACAAACTGGGACGTACCAGAGGGAAGGACATTCACTTAGAGAAAGATATAAAAATGGAAACTCAAAATTCACACTGATCCCCCAGAACTGAACTTGAATTATCCACTGTATGGAGAGCAGTAAAAGTGTACTGGAGGATCATTTCAACACAGAAGCTATTGTTTAGATACATGGAAATACATAGAGGAACAGGTATTGACCCATGCTTACTGTACAATGCATCATGACATTCACAATATCTTTGATATGTTCTGTACAACCAATGGTTAGAGATATACGACAATGATGAAAGAATCTGCAGAGTTGAACTTAAATACTTGAAAGCTAAGAAAGGTTGTATTGGAAAGAGAGAATTCATCTGATTGATTTGAAATATGCTATTGTATTACAGTTAATGATATTTATTTCTTTGAAGTGATATTAGCTTACATTCATTGTTAATTCGATCGGGATGCATGATTCTTAAATTGTTATTTCTTAAGATAGAAGTATGTGCCAGTTCTAAAGTGATAACCACCTTCTTAATGAGAAACATTAATAGGAGACATGGGTAAGAAAGAGTTACTAAAGTTAGCAGCACAAACACAGACCAGCAGAACTCCCCTTTGTGTCAGAAAATGAGAGAAAGATTTAATTCATTACAAGGGAGGCTGTGAATTCTTATTTAGGATAAGAAGCTGCCTGAGAAAGAGCACAACCTGGGGCTGGAAAACAGTGACTGCGCAACAAGTAAAAGGGGGTTAGAAACTGAGATATTGTACATGTTGATATTTTCACTCATGTCGATTATTGTAACTAGGATCTGTAACTGCAAAGACAGAGTATAATCAAACCAATGTTTAATGATGCAGAATCAAAGACGTTTCTTCATGTAACTCTGTACCGTAACAACGTAGAAGAGATAAGAATAATATTTTAAGAAATGGACGTTGGTACAGATGATTTGGAATTTGATTAATATCTAATTAATCTGTATACCAAGCTCAAAACTCGACTGTGTTTGAGTTTTCCAGCTGTAACTCACAATGATTTTTGTTAGAAGTGCTGCTGTTAATCATATGTTTAATAATTGTATGCTTAGCAAATCTTTGACATCTGACATTCAATGTTGCGAAGTCGATTGATTTGAGGAATGATTCATAAGAACATACCTCAAACATACCCTTAAACTACTCTCATACTCACCCATGTAGTACCTTGACAAAAGCTTTTCGAAAGTCCATTTACACTACATCTATTGCATTTCTCCATCTGACATGTCTGTTAGCTACCTAAAGAATTCTATGAGGTTTGTCCAATAAAATAATTCCTTTTGAAATGTGTGTTGTTGCTCATACAGTGGACAATTAATGGACACATTGCCATGTATGTTAGCAACAACTTGCACTGAGAGAGAATCTTTACCATAATATTCATTCCTAGAAGTATCACTGAGATGTAGGACGAACAGGCACAAAGGAACAACAAAAATATCAGGGCCAGAATATAATGGTGAGGCACTAGCCCCGCCCACCAGCTGGAATGCTGGGGATGACCTGAAAGTCATGATGCTATTTTGCGTGGCTCAAGCCTTTCATTGGCTGCAGTCAGAACTTCCGCCCCTCTGAGGCAGGAAGTCCCGCCTCAACGAGCTGCCAGCCAATCAGAAGGCCGGCAGCTCTTCAGTCCCAGCAGTGTCACGAGGAGTGGTGGCCACTGATGGGACTGCACCAAGCAAGAAGACGAACATGGAGGTCAGCCTCCAAGAAGGAAAGCGGGGTCAAGCCTCCCCAGGACAATCGGCTAGGCCCCGGTGAGGGGGGCAGTCATAGTGTTAGGCAGGGGCTTTGTTTTAGCGGGGTGGTCTGTGCTGCTGGGGGAACCTTCTGTCAGGCACAAGCTGCCCAATCAGGAACCCCCACACCTACCCAGCCCACAAGGAGGCAGCCAGGTATTACGAAGCAGCCTCCTCAGGTGCCAAAATACCCGTCCGCCACTGTTATTGTAATTACTTGGTCACTTAAGGACCTCAACTGGTCTCAGAGCAGGTGAGCTGCCAGTCACATCCCCTGTCACTGGTGAAATAGCAGTGGGGTGGGCAGGCAATGGGCACAGCAACCCCACCATCTCAATGGACTGTACGCTTACCCCACTTCTTAGCCCACTCGCAGGGGTTGGTGTGGGCGGGGGGTCATAAAATTCCAGCCGAGGAGAAGAGACCAAAAGCTTGATCAAAAAATGGGGTTTAATGAGGGGATAGAGATGGGGAATTAGGAGTAAACCTCAGTCGTTAAAGACAAGGTCGCTAATTGTGAAATGAGGAGAGTGCAGGATAGCAAAATACAACAATGGTAATGTGCATTTATATAGCTCCCTTGACATAGTAACAGATCCCAGGCCATTTCACAGAGCTAGTACAAAGGAAGATAGCTCTGTTTGTTGGAGACCAATTATCTCAGCCCCAGGACATGGTTTGGTTGCAAGAGTTCTTCAAGACAGTGTCCTCGGCCCAACCACCTTCAGTTGCTTCACCAATGACATTCCCTCCATCATAATGTCAGAAGTGGGGATGTTAGCTGATGCTTGCACAGTGTGCAGTACCATTCACAAGTCCTCAATACTGAAGCAGCTCGTGTCTGCCCGCAACAAGACCTGTACAACATTCAGGCTTCTGATCAGTGGCAAGTAACATTCACGCCACACAAATGACAAGTAAAGACCATGCCCAACAAAGAGAAGATAATCATCTCCCCATTACCATTACTGAATCCCCCTCCATCAAAATCCTGGGGGTTACCATTGACCAGAAACTTAACAAGACCAGCCATATAACTACCATGGCTACAAGAGCAGGTGAGAGGCTGGGATTGCTGTGGTCAGTAACTTACGTCCTGACTGAATAAAGCCCGTCCACTATCTACAAGGCACAAATGAGTGCAGCTCCAACAACACTTAAGAATTTCGACACCATTCAGGTCAAAGCAGTATGCTTGATCGTCACCCCATCCACCACCTTAAGCACCCAATACCTCCACAACTGGCATGCAGATGCACTGCAGCAACTCACCAAGGCTCCTTAAACAACATATTCCAAACCGGCAACCTCTACCACCCAGAGGAACAAGGGCAGCGGGTGCATGGGAACACCACCCACCTGCAGGTTCCCCTCCAGGTCACATACGATCCTGACTTGAAACTATATCACTGTTCCTTCACTGTCGCCGGGTCAAAATCCTGGAACTCCCTTCCGAACAGCACTGTGGGTATGCCTACACAACTGTACTGGTTCAAGAAGGTGGCTCACCATCACCTTCTCAAGGGCTGTAAGAATGGGTAGCAAATGCTGGCCTTGCCCGTGACGCTCAGATCCCATCAATGAATAAAAGAAATCAGAGAAAAATTGACCGGCAACCAAGCAAGAGGAGCAACCATCAGCTCAGTCAAAAAGAAGAGGATTTTTAGACCAATTTAAAGCAGGACAGGGCTGGAAGGTGCAGGGGATTAAGGAGAAAATTCTGGAGGCTGACTGAAGGCACAGTTGATAAGTTTGGGTCAAATGGAAGGAGGGTACAGAAACAGCCACAGTACAAAGAACAGAAAGGTTGAAGGATGTAGGAGAGGAGGATTGTACACTGGAGGAAGGTACACAGATAAGGTTGGGTAAGGGTACGAAATTTTTAGATAGGGATGGACAACACTGAGATATTTAGGGGTGAGGTAAAGCTGGTGTTATTAGTATACATTTAACAGCTGATTCCATATCTGTGGATGGGAGCACCAATGGTTGAGGGAGGGGCAGGATTGGCAGCTCAATATCCCAGGATATAGAATCTTCAGGCGAGGCAGAGGAGGGGGCATTGCAATATTAGTTAAGGAGTCAGTTACTGCAGTAAGGAGAGATGATATTAGATTAGATTAGAGATACAGCACTGAAACAGGCCCTTCGGCCCACCGAGTCTGTGCCGAACATCAACCACCCATTTATACTAATCCTACACTAATCCCATATTCCTACCAAACATCCCCACCTGTCCCTATATTTCCCTACCACCTACCTATACTAGTGACAATTTATAATGGCCAATTTACCGATCAACCTGCAAGTCTTTTGGCTTGTGGGAGGAAACCGGAGCACCCGGAGAAAACCCACGCAGACACAGGGAGAACTTGCAAATTCCACACAGGCAGTACCCGGAATCGAACCCGGGTCCCTGGAGATGTGAGGCTGCGGTGCTAACCACTGCGCCACAGAGCCGCCCTATCTTGGAGGGGGCATCAAATGAAGCTTTATGGGGAGAGTTTAGGAATAAAAAAGGGACAGCCACATTGCTAGGTGTTTATTATAGACCCCCAGATAATCAGCGGGAAATTGAGAAGCAAATACGTGCGCAAATTGCAGAGCTGTGTAAAAATAACAGGGTCATTATATGAGGTGATTTTAACTTTCCCAACATTAATTGGGATAGTCATCGTATTCAGGGCTTAGATGGAGTGGAGTGGAGTTCTTAAAATGTATACAGGAGAACTTTTTAGCTCAATATGTAGAGGATCCAACAAGGGAGGGTGCACTGCTGGACCTAATTCTGGGGAATGAAGCCGGACAGGTGGTTGATGTGTTGGTGGGGGATCATTTTGGTGATAGCGACCACAACATATTACAATTTAAGCTTGTTATGGAGAAAGAAATAGACAAGTTGCAAAAAAAGGTTTTGGATTGGGGAGAGCAAATTTTAGTAAAATAAGGCAGGATCTGGCCAAGGTAGACTAAAAAGAGTTACTTGTCGGGAAATCTACAGAAGAGCAGTGGAGGGAATTCAAAAAGGAAATGGGGAGGGTACAGGCCCAACATGTTCCCTCCAGGGTAATAGGTAGGAGAAACAAGCCCAGAGAACCATGGGTGACCAGAAACTTTCAGGGTACGATGAAAAGGAAAAGAGAGGTTTTTAGCATATATAAGGAGAGCAAATCAATGGAAGCATTAGTGGAGTACAGAAAATGTAGGATGGAGCTTAAGAAAGCAATTATGAGAGCAAAGAGGGGATATGAGAAAGCTCTGTCTGATAAAAGTAGGAAAATCCCAAGATATTCTATAAGTATATCAATGGGAAGAGGATAACCAGGGAAAGAGTAGGACCCATTAGGGACCAAGGGGGAAATTTGTGGGTGGAGCCAGAGGACATTGGTAGGGTGTTGAATGAATACTTCACATCTGTCTTCACCCAAGAGAATGAGGATGTTGATATGGAACTTAGAGAGAGAGACTGTGAGGTTCTTGAGCAAATTGACACAGGGAGTGACAAGGTATTGGAGGTTTTGGAAGGTTTAAAAGTGGACAAATCTCCAGGTGTGGACGATTTGTGTCCCAGGCTGCTGTGGGAGGCGAGGGTGGAGATTTCAGGTGCTTTGACCCTAATTTTTAATTCCTCTCTGGCCACGGGGGAGGTGCCAGAGGACTGGAGAACAGCTAATGTGGTCCCACGATTTAAGAAGGGTTGTAGAGATAAGCCAGGGAACTACAGACCAGTGAGTCTCACGTCAGTGGTAGGGAAACTATTGGAGAAAATTCTAAAGGAGAGAATCTATCTCCACTTGGAGAGGCAAAATTTGATTAGGAATAGTCAGCATGGCTTTGTCAGAGGGAGGTCATGCGTAACAAATTTGATTGCATTTTTTGAGCATGTGACCAGGTGTGTAGATGAGGGTAGTGCAGTTGATGTAGTTTACATGGATTTCAGCAAAGCCTTTGACAAGGTCTCACATGGGAGACTTATCAACAAAGCAAATGCACATGAAATGCAAGGTAACTTGATAAGGTGGATTCAAAATTGGCTTAGCTGTAGGAGACAGAGAGTGATGACAGACGGCTGTTTTAGTGACTGGAAGCCAGTGCCCAGTTGCGTACCACAGGGATCTGTGCTGGGTCCCCTATTGTTTGTCATTTATATAAATGACATAGATGACTATGTGGGGGGTAGGATCAGTAAGTTCGCGGATGACACAAAGATTGGCCGAGTGGTTAACAGTGAGGTGGAGTGTCTTAGGTTACAGGAAGATATAGACGGGATGGTCAAATGGGCAGAAAAGTGGCAGATGGAATTTAACGCTGAAAAGTGTGAGGTGATATACTTTGGAAGGAGTAATGTGACATGGAAGTATTCAATGAATGGCCTGACACTGGGAAGTTCCGAGCAACAATGGGACCTAGGCGTGTTTGTCCATAGATCTCTGAAGGCAGCAGGGCAGGTTATAAGGGTGGTGAAAAAGGCATATGGGACACTTGCCTTTTTCAATCGAGGCATAGATTACAAAAGCAGGGAGGTCATGTTGGAGTTGTACAGTACTTTGGTAAGGCCACAGCTGGAGTACTGTGTGCAATTCTGGTCGCCACATTATAGGAAAGATGTGATTGCATTGGAGAGGGTGCAGAGGCGATTCACCAGGATGTTGCCTGGGATGGAACATTTAAGCTATGAAGAGAGGTTGGATAGGCTTGGGTTGTTTTCGCTGGAGCAGAGAAGACTGAGGGGTGACCTGATCGATGTGTGCAGGATTATGAGGGGCATGGATAGGGTAGCTAGGGAGCAGCTGTTCCCCTTGGTTGAAGGATCAGTTACGAGGCGGTCACAAGTTTAAGGTGAGGGGCGGGAGGTTTAGGGGGGATTTGAGGAAGAACTTTTTTACCCAGAGGGTGGTGATGGTCTGGAATGCCCTGCCTGGGAGGGTGGTAGAGGCAGGTTACCTCACATCCTTTAAAAAGTACCTGGATGAGCACTTGGCACGTCATAACATTCAAGGCTATGGGCCAAGTGCTGGCAAATGGGATTAGCTAGTCAGGTCAGACGTTTTAATGCATCGGTGCAGACTCGATGGGCTGAAGGGCCTCTTCTGCACTGTTTTATTCTGTGATTCTGTGATTCTGTATGGAGAGCTCACAGGTGGGTTTCTGGTCGGTTTCAAGGAGAGGCTGGAAATGGGGTGGGTGAGGACATGGAGGGATTTTAACCGACAGATAAGAATTTGAAATCTACGGTGTTGGGTTGCTGGGAGCAAATGTGGATCAGTGAGGGTGAGCATGAGCAGGATTTGGTGAGGGCTGGACATGGGCGGCAGAGCTTTGGATCAGCGTCCATCAATGGAAGGTGGAAGATGGGTGTCTGGGCAGGAATGAACTGGAGGAATGGAGTCCGGAGGTGACACCGTTCTCATTTTACTGGAGCCATTAACCAATGTAGAATAAACAGGTAAATGTCTGCAGTGAAATAACAAAGAGAAGAATGTCAATAGGACATATTCACTGTCTGTCCCCTAATATCACCCACAGTAATTTCTAGGCTGCAATCCCGAATGTGACCTTTAACTGCCTCCATGTCAGAGACTCATAGTTCATACCTTCACTGGGAAACTGGAGGAACAAAGAAAAATGTGTTTGCTTGTGTCCCTGAATTCAGTTTATACTGTGGACAAAAGAGTAACATTTATAACTGAATCAACAGGAGTAAACATGGTCAGTACAGTTATATGGAGACTGTAAATAAAGCCACTCATTATTGTGGGATCAGTCCTGTATGAACATAGATTTATTCCGGAGAGAGGTCTAACTAAATTAGTCTCCTGGACTTGGAGATGTTTGTGTTTTATCAATCACATTGTTTACATCAGAGTCAAAGCTGCTGATGTCATGTGTTTGTTCAAGTGAATGTAACGAATCACAATGATCTGGGGTATAAACATCTCAGTGGAGACTTTTTCTCTGTATAAATCAGGACCCATTGGAATGGATCAGCTCAGAGTGCCTGCTGCAGCTGTGGGTTGCTGATCAACAGAAGTCATTGCATCTCACAGAAATGGAATACCCAGTAATGTTTCAGATAGAACGCATTTACTATCCTATTCTTGCAGCTGTTGGAGTTCCTGGTAAGCTCTTATCTCAGCTGTAAATGGCACAAATTAATGATAACTGTTCTGTTGTACTTGGTATTATTTCTTGCTGCATCATTAACATATCTGCCTGTTTTGTTCCAGCAGTTGAATGATGGGGGCATGAATTTAAAGTAATTGGTAGAAAAATTAGAGGGGAGTTGAGGAGAACTGAGCATCTCAAACTCACCATCTGAAAATGTGGTAGTGGCAGAAGCCCTCATAAATACATGGATATGTACTTGAAGTGCTGAAACCTGCAGGGCAATGGATCAAGAGCTGGAAAGTGGGATTAAGCTGGATAGCTCATTTCAGTTGGTATAGACTCAATGGCTTCTTTCTGTGCCATGGAATTTTTGTGTTTCTATGTTTCTGTGATGGAAGGTCCTCAGTCTCTTCTATTTCATTCTTGTAAGAGTTTCATTATATTTGTAATTATCTTTTTTATGCAACCCTGGCATTGTTACTGGATTATTCTCTGCACAGAATGCATTGGACCCAGGTTTCTGGGCTAAGAGCATCAGGAGCTGTGAGCAGTTTCATGTTGTGGAACGAACCTGTCCTGGATTATTTTTTTGAATGTGTTTTCAGTGATGGATAATGAGACTGCTCACAGTCTCTGTTTCACAAGGAGGTAGCACAATGTCTTCACAACTCATAACATGGTTCAGTTTAACTGGGATTTCAATGTGTTTCTTGGTTATCACTGTTGTGAAATATTATTTCATTCTGTGTGTGTCTGATGCTGCTTCAGAAGCCGAGCAACTGAACTGAGTTTGTTGCAGACTCTTTCACATCTCCTTCTCTGTTCACTGTGGATATGTTCACTGTCATTGGGCTATATTGTAAAAAGAAATTGTTTTTAAGGAAGAGGTAGATAGATTCTTGATCAGCAAAGGGGTGAAAAGTTATCAGGCTAGTTGGAAATGTTGAGTAATCAGTTCAGCCATGAACTTATTGAATGGTGGAGCAGGCTCGAGGGGCCGAGTGACCTACTCCTGCTCCTAATTTGTATATTTGTGTGCTCGTATGAAATGTGTTGGTGATGTTTTTATCAGTTTGCTCCTGTCACCCCTCCAGCTCCTACATGTCCTTTTCATTGTCTCCCTTCCAATCTCACTCACCGGCTCAGTCTCCAGCAGCCTCGTCTAACCCAATCTGGACCCTCAAACTCCCTGGCGTGGCTCTCAGCACTTTCCCATGCTGTATCAGCCCTTGTATCAGCCCCTGGCAGCTCTCTTAACCCAGAGCATCAAACCATTGCCCCTTCCCCAAAACTTCCTGGCTGTCAGCCTGGTGCCCCAAAACTTGATTTAACCCATTGGGATCCTACTCAGTAAAACACCTTCGCATTTCCACATTGGCACTGCCCCCTCACTCAGCCCTTTCAGTGGATCCAGTGCTAACTTTATTCACTTTCTGTATCGATTTCCCAATTCATTATTGATAATTGTGTTTTAGTAATTTCTCTGTGGGTAAGTGCTGCCCAGGTCAATGGGTCAGATTTTACCATTCAATGCAGCAACAAAGATGGAAATTTCACCCCAGATCATGTCAAACTGCTGCTTTGGTTCATGTCTGACCAGTAATTTCTCTGCTTCCTTTTCTCTCTCTTCCAGTTAACTTGGTGGCGATTGTGATCCTGTCCCGAGGAAAGTGCGGTCTCTCCAAATGTATCACTCTCTACCTGGTGGGAATGGCAGTGGCTGATCTCCTGGTTGTTATCACTGATCCTATATTGAGATGGACTCTTCCAATTTATTTCCCAGATACATTCCTGAACATTACTCCAGTGTCGAGTCTCATTATCACCTTGAAGTTTGTAGCCACGGTGGTTTCTGTCTGGCTCACAGTTGCTTTCACCTTTGATCGATTTGTGGCCATTTGTTGTGAGAAGCTGAAAACAAAATATTGCACTGAGAAAACAGCGGCCGTGGTTCTGGGAACAGTGAGTGTGCTGGGCTGTTTCGAGTCTCTCCCTTGGTACTTTCAATATGAACCTGCATATATAATTGATAACGTTCCCTGGGGTTGTGTTGTTAAACTGAGCTTCTACACTTCCCCAACATGGGCTGTATTTGAATTATTTCACTACATTTTAACCCCTTGTGCCCCGTTTTTTCTGATTTTGCTGCTCAATGTTCTGACAGTCAGACGTATTTTAGTGAGCAGTAGAGTCCGGAGAGGGCTCCAAGGCCGCAGCAAAGGAGAGAATCACAAGGATCCAGAGATGGAGAGCCGAAGGAAATCAATCATTTTACTCTTCAGTATATCCGGCATTTTTCTCCTGTTATGGGTGATCCGGCTTGTGTACAGCATTTATGCACGAATTACCGATACTTGGCAATATTCCTCCTACACTGACCCTCATTTCATCACAGATCACACATCATTGATGCTGCAGGTTCTCAGTTCCTGCACCAACACGTGTATTTACGCTGTAACCCAGACTAGATTCAGAGAAGAGCTGAAGAGTGCAGTCAAATACCCTTTCAATCTCATTGTTAATTTAATTAAATCATAGAAGAAGCTGAAGGATTTCCAACACTGGAACTAAAACCCATTTCATATTCCGTCCCCTACACTCACCATAGGATAGAAAGCACATTTTATATTATCAATACAGAGCCCTGTAATGATCTGAAATCTGATTCTGAGATTATATTTTATTGATACTCTGAACCATTGAGGCAGGACTTATTCTGCAGATAATTAATGAATTGTTTCTCCAAAAAGGCAACACTAAAGAGCTCAGCTGGACTTCAATTAAACCTGCCCTGGACCCACAGCAGAATGGGCAAAGCTGCCAACCACAGTGGTTTCCGTAGATCTGATCAGAATGAGGGCTCTCCACATCAATGGAGATAAGGATGAAGGGTGCTTGTATAGACGATAAAAGCATTAGGTGGATGATAAATAAATAGATAATTTGATAGGTAGAAGATAGATAAATATCCATCTATCATAGA
Organism: Heterodontus francisci; assembly: GCF_036365525.1. Taxonomy (NCBI): domain Eukaryota; kingdom Metazoa; phylum Chordata; class Chondrichthyes; order Heterodontiformes; family Heterodontidae; genus Heterodontus; species Heterodontus francisci. The sequence goes on along the minus strand of NC_090410.1, from coordinate 23,237,362 downwards.
AACTTACAGCAGAGAAGGACGCCATTTTGTTAGATTTTAATTGAAGCACACTTTGTTGCTGTTATCAATTATCTAATCAATGATTCGGGTTCAACTGCAACCAATATTTTGAATATTGTGAGTTTAATTGGAGTTGAGGCAGAATATAATATACTAGTTAGACAGCACAAACATAATGACAATGACAAGCAGTGAATACTGATCCATGTCGACCAGGATGACTTTTCTTTTCCTGCTTTCTCTTTTCTCAGTGCCTTGCTTCTTCTCACAATTTCTGCTCGAACTGCCCAGGAGTATTAGACCAAAGTCAGCAAGGATCTGCCCTTGAGAGTCCCTCTTCACCGTTAACTGCACTGATGCCTTGCAAAACCCTTCACTTTATGTTGTTTTCAGGGGTGAACCTGGGGTTCATTATTGACAAGATCTCATTGATCTATAAAAGTTCCCCTTCATACAAGGTATCCAATGACATGTCAAGTTCCTTTTTTGAAATATGGAGTAAAAGTCCGCCCTTAAGTTACCTTCTATGATCCGTGACCTGGTGTAGCCTTTGCACATACCTTCCATCCTTGATCAACCAGGTCTTTACATTAGCTTCAGAACTGCCTTCCTTATCTCTTCCTGCCCTGTCTCCATGATCAGTCCCACAACTTCCTTAAGTGCCATCTTTGTCCTTCATACTAACTTTCAGGGCTTTATTGTTGATATCTGTCTGTTATGATTTATTTATACTCAGAGCTGTTCATGAGGCCAGCCATCCAGTCTCACTGTTCCAATTCCTGATCAGAATATTGGAACACAAGATGGTTCACGAGAGAGAACTTCTGCTCTCACACAGTAAAGGTTAAATGGAGATTCGAGCACAGCTTTGTATTAGGGCTATTTAGTAATGCAACTACACAATTTGGCTCCTTATCTGGGCTAACCATCCTTCGCTAAAAATAATCATTCATTTCTGGAGAAAGGAAATTTAAGCAGCTTTCAGTAAAACAAAAACTTACAGCACTAACCTCATCCTGTAGCTATTCCAAGCTGATTATATATGCATATTAGGCATATTTCTAATTTCTAACAATTTAGCCCATTATGGCTGTACTGGCTCACTGAAAGAGCAGTCGTGCTCAGTCCCATATCCCTGCTTTTTGGTCCCCATAACCCTGTAAGTTCCTGATCCTCAAATACCCATCCAGCTCCCTTTTACAATTATTGATGGAATCAGCTTCCATCACATTCTCAAGTATCATGTTCCAGATCCCAACAACTCTGAGTGAAAATATTTCTCCTCATCACCCCCATCCCTGACTAGATCTTTCTCCAATGATTGAGCATCTCTGACCACTGGTTCCTGACCCAGAGGGAATAGTTTTTTCTTTATCTACTCTATCCAAACCTCTCATCATCTTATAATCCTCTGAGATCACCTCTTAACCTTCCCTGCTCCAAGTAGAACAGTCCTAACTTTACCAACTTCCCCTCATAACGCACACCTCATCCCTCATAACATCCTCGTAAACCCCTCTGTAATCTTTCTAAGGCACACGTTTTTCCTGACGTGTAGTGCCAGAATTGTCCACAATACTCCAGTTGAGACCTAACCGGTGATTTATAAAATTCGAGCATGATTGTTAGATCAATAATAGAGAGATTGACAGAGAGTGTGTGTGACAGTCTGAGAGAGAGAGAGAGACAGAGAGAAATGCAAGGACACGAAGAGACAGAATTATACAGAGGAATAAAGATACATAGAACATAGAACAGAGAACATTACAGTGCAGTACAGGCCCTTCGGCCCTCGATGTTGCGCCGACCTGTGAAACCATCTGACCTACACTATTCCATTTTCATCCATATGTCTATCCAATGACAACTTAAATGCCCTTAAAGTTGGCGAGTCTACTACTGTTGCAGGCAGGGCGTTCTACGCCCCTACTACTCTCTGAGTAAAGAAACTATCTCTGACATCTGTCCTATATCTATCACCCCTCAACTTAAAGCTATGTCCCCTCGTGTTTGCCATCACCATCTGAGGAAAAAGATTCTCACTATCGACCCTATCTAACCCTCTGATTATCTTATATGTCTCTATTAAGTCACCTCTCCTCCTCCTTCTCTCCAATGAAAACAACCTCAAGTCCCTCAGCCTTTCCTCGTAAGACCTTCCCTCCATACCAGGCAACATCCTAGTAAATCTCCTCTGCACCCTTTCCAAAGCTTCCACATCCTTCCTATCATGTGGTGACCAGAACTGCACGCAATACTCCAGGTGCGGCCGCACCAGAGTTCTGTACAGCTGCAGCATGACCTCGTGGCTCTGAAACTCGATCCCCCTACTAATAAAAGCTAACACACCATATGCCTTCTTAACAGCCCTATTAACCTGGGTGGCAACTTTCAGGGATTTATGTACCTGGACACCAAGATCTCTCTGCTCCTCTACACTGCCAAGAATCTTCCCATCAGCCCAGTACTCTGCATTCCTGTTACTCCTTCCAAAGTGAATCACCTCACACTTTTCCGCATTAAACTCCATTTGCCATCTCTCAGCCCAGTTCTGCAGCCTATCTATGTCCCTCTGTACCCTACAACATCCTTCGGCACGATCCACAACTCCACCGACCTTCGTGTCATCCGCAAATTTACTAACCCACCCTTCTACACCCTCATCCAGGTCATTTATAAAAATGACAAACAGAAGTGGCCCCAAAACAGATCCTTGCGGTACACCACTAGTAACTAAACTCCAGGATGAACATTTGCCATCAACCACCACCCTCTGTCTTCTTTCAGCTAGCCAATTTCTGATCCAAAGCATTAAATCACCTTCAATCCCATACTTCCGTATTTTCTGCAATAGCCTACCATGGGGAACCTTATCAAACGCCTTACTGAAATCCATAGACACCACATCCATGGCTTTACCCGATCCACCTGTTTGGTCACCTTCTCGAAAAACTCAATAAGGTTTGTGAGGCACGACCTACCCTTCACAAAATTGTGCTGACTATCGCTAATGAACTTATTCTTTTCAAGATGATTATAAATCCTATCTCTTATAACCTTTTCCAACATTTTACCCACAACCGAAGTAAGGCTCACAGGTCTATAATTACCAGGGCTGTCTCTACTCCCCTTCTTGAACAAGGGGACAACATTTGCTCTCCTCCAGTCTTCCGGCACTATTCCTGTCGACAATGACGACATAAAGATCAAGGACAAAGGCTCTGCAATCTCCTCCCTAGCTTCCCAGAGAATCCTAGGATAAATCCCATCTGGCCCAGGGGACTTATCTATTTTCACACTTTCCAAAATTGCTAACACCTCCTCCTTGTGAACCTCAATCCCATCTAGCATAGTAGTCTGTATCTCAGTATTCTCCTCGACAACACTTTCTTTCTCTCCTGTAAATACTGACGAAAAATATTCATTTAACGCTTCCCCTATCTCCTCTGATTCCACACACAACTTCCCACTACTATCCTTGATTGGCCCTAATCTAACTCCAGTCATTCTTTTATTCCTGATATACCTATAGAAAGCCTTAGGGTTTTCCTTGATCCTATCCGCCAATGACTTCTCGTGTCCTCTCCTCGCTCTTCTTAGCTCTCCCTTTAGATCCTTCCTGGCTAGCTTGTAACTCTCAAGCGCCCTAACTGAGCCTTCACGTCTCATCCTAACATAAGCCTTCTCCTTCCTCTTGACAAGCGCTTCAACTTCTTTAGTAAACCACGGCTCCCTCGCTCGACAACTTCCTCCCTGCCTGGCAGGTACATACTTGTCAAGGACACGCAGTAGCTGCTCCTTGAATAAGCTCCACATTTCGATTGTGCCCATCCCCTGCAGTTTCCTTCCCCATCCTACACATCCTAAATCTTGCCTAATCGCATCATAATTTCCTGTCCCCCAGCTATAATTCTTGCCCTGTGGTATATACCTGTCCCTGCCCATCGCTAAGGTAAACCTAACCGAATTGTGATCACTATCACCAAAGTGCTCACCTACATCTAAATCTAACACCTGGCCAGGTTCATTACCCAGTACCAAATCCAATGTGGCATCGCCCCTGGTTGGCCTGTCTACATACTGTGTCAGAAAACCCTCCTGCACACACTGGACAAAAACTGACCCATCTAAAGAACTCGAACTATAGTATTTCCAGTCAATATTTGGAAAGTTAAAGTCCCCCATAACAACTACCCTGTTACTCTCGCTCCTGTCGAGAATCATCTTCGCTATCCTTTCCTCTACATCTCTGGAACTATTCGGAGGTCTATAGAAAACTCCCAACAGGGTGACCTCTCCTCTCCTGTTCCTAACCTCGGCCCATACTACCTCAGTAGACGAGTCCTCAAACGTCCTTTCTGCCGCCGTAATACCCTCCTTGATTAACAATGCGACACCGCCCCCTCTTTTACCATCTTCTCTGTTCTTACTGAAACATCTAAATCCCGGAACCTGCAACATCCATTCCTGTCCCTGTAGATTCAGGTATAAAGAGAGAGACACAGAGCCCTAAAAAGAGTGAAAAACAGATAATTCAGAAAAACAGAGGGAAGAGAGAGATCAAAAGGAAGGGAGAGTGAAACAGTGAGCAAAACTGGAACGGGGCAGGAAAAAGGGCAGCAAGCAAGCCAAAGGAAGGCAGAAGGAGGAAGATTAATAAAAGCAAAATACTGCTGATGCTGGAAATCTGAAATAAAAACAAGAAATGCTGGAAATACTCAGCAGGTCCGGCAGCATCTGTGGAGAGAGAAGCAGAGTTAATGTTTCTGCTCAGTGACCCTTCTTCAGAACTGGCAAATATTAGAAATGTAAAAGATTATAAGCAAGTAAAGCGGGGGTGGGGCAAGAGATAACAAAGGAGAAGGTGTAGATAGGACAAGGTCACAAAATAGCTGACCAGAAGGTCGTGCAGCAAAGGCAAACAATATGTTAATGGTGTGTTGAAAGACAAAGCATTAGTACAGATAGGGTGTTAACGGACTAAAAATTGAACAGCCACAAGTACAAACATCGAAAAAACAGTGGATAAGCAAACTGAACAAACTAAGATGAAATAAAATAAAACAAACACAAAAAAATTATAAAAAAAGGAAAAAGAAAAAAATAACTAAAAGTAAAAGTAAAATGGGGGGCACGTCAGGCTCTGAAATTATTGAACTCATTGTTCAGTCCGGCAGGCTGTAGTATGCCTAATCGGTAAATGAGATGCTGTTCCTCGAGCTTGCGTTGATGTTCACTGGAACACTGCAGCAATCCCAGGGCAGAGATGTGAGCATGAGAGCAGGGGGGAGTGTTGAAATGGCAAGCAACCGGAAGCTCAGGGTCCTGCTTTCGGACTGAGCATAGGTGTTCCGCAAAGCGGTCACCCAGTCTGCGTTTGGTCTCCCCAATGAAGAGGCGACCATGTTGTGAGCAGTAAATACAGTAAAGTACATTGAAAGAAGTACAAGTAAATCGCTGCTTCACCTGAAAGAAGTGTTTGGTGCCTTGGATAGTGAGGAGAGAGAAGGTAAATGGGTACCTCCTGCGATTGCAGGGGAAAGTGCCGTGGGAAGGGGACGAAGTGGTGGGGATAATGGAGGAGTGGACCAGGGTGTCGCAGAGGGAATGATCCCTTCGGAATGCTGACAGGGGAAGGGAGGGGCAGATGCGTTTGGTAGTGGCATCACGCTGGAGGTGGCGGAAATGGAGGAGGATGATCCTTTGAATATGGAGGCTGATGGGGTGGAAAGTGAGGACAAGGGGAACACAGTCGCAGTTCTGGGAGGGAGGGGAAGGGGTGAGGGTAGAGGTGCGGGAAATGGGCTGGACATGGTTGAGGGCCCTGTCAACCACATTGGGGGGAATCCTCGGTTGAGGAAAAAGGAAGACATATCAGAAGCGCTGTCATGGAAGGTAGCATCATCAGAGCAGATGCATCGGAGATGGAGAAACTGGGAGAATGGAATGGAGTCCTTACAGGAGGCAGGGTGTGAAGAAGTGTAGTCTAGGTAGTTGTGGGAGTCGGTGGGCTTATAACGGATATTGGTAGACAGCCTATCCCCAGAGATGGAGACAGAGAAGTTGAGGAAGGGAAGGGAAGTGTTGGAGATGGACCATGTAAAGGTGAGAGAAGGGTGGAAATTAGAAGCAAAGTTGATAAAAATTTTCCAGTTCGGAGCGGGAGCAGGAAACGGCACTGATACAGTCATCAATGTACCGGAAAAAGAGTTGGGGGATGGTGCTGGAGTAGGACTGGAACAAGGAATGTTCGACATATCCCAGAAAAAGACAGGCATAACTAGGACCCATGCAGGTACCCACAGCAACACCTTTTACTTGGAGGAAGTGAGTGGAGTTGAAGGAGAAGTTGTTCAATGTGAGAACAAGTTCAGCCAGGCAGAGGAGGGTGGTGGTGGATGGGGACTGGTTGGGCCTCTGTTCAAGGAAGAAGCAGAGAGCCCTCAAACCATCCTGGTGGGGGGTGGAGGTAGAGAGAGATTGGACGTCCATAGTGAAGAGGAGGCGGTTGGGGCCAGGAAACTGCAAATTGTCAAAATGACGTAGGGCGTCAGTAGAGTCACGGATGTAGGTGGGAAGAGACTGGACCAGCGGAGAAAAGATAGAGTCAAGATTGGAAGAAATAAGTTCAGTGGGGCAGGAGCAGGCTGACACAATGGGTCAGCCAGGACAGTCCTGTTTGTGGATTTTGGGAAGGAGGTAGAAGCGGGCTGTCCGGGGTTGTGGGTCTATGAGGTCGGAAGCAGAGTGTAAAGCATGTATATGGAGAAACAAATAATGTGATCTGAAAGATAAAGGAATAGAAATAGACAGAAAGAGGGAAAAAGCAAGGGGGGACACAGAGAGTGACACAAAAGCTAATATAAAAACAAGAGAGAAATACAATGTGTAATAAATACACAGACAAAAGGTACAAACAGGAAAAGAGAAGGCAAACATTAAACACCGAGACAGAAAATGAACAACGCTGAATAGGAGAGATAAGAGAGTAAAGAGATGTTTTGACTATGCCCCCTGGACCTGGATTCCCCAACCAGTGGAAATAGTTTTTTCTCTATCTATCCTATCAATTCCTCACAATATCTGGAAAATTTAGATCAATTTACCCTAACCTTCTAAATTCCAGGATACAGAGTGAAGCTCCATCTACACTGTCCTATTAATCACTCCCAAGTCAAGTACAGTGTGAGGTTATGTGCAGAGTAAAGCTCCATCTACCTATGCCAAACCTTGTTTTTCCTCTGTCTCGCCCCATCTCTCACTATCTATGACACCCTGTCTCTGTCTCTCTCCCTCTCTCCATCCAGAGTATAAGGGAGAGATTGGGATAGAGAGGGTAACAGAGGAAGAGATGGAAAGGGAAAAGGGGAGAGCTAGATGTGGAGAGAAAGCAACAGAGAGGGGAATAGGGATGGAGAGATTAAAAGGGAGAAGAAGAGAGATAGCCATGGAGAGAGATTACCAACTCGAGAAGCTCTCTACTTCTGTCTCCAGGCCTATCACTCCCTTTCTCTCTGTCCATAGATATTTCTTCCTTTCTCCTGATGTTTCACTCACCATAAATATCTCCTGTCTGTGTAGACAGGAGTAAAGATTACATCAAATTAAGATTATATTTTACATTTTCCCTTGCAATCTAACCTAACAATCTCTCTTTCTCTCTCTCCAACTCTGTCACTCAGTCTGTGAACAGAGGCACCTTGGAGTTTATGTCCACAGATCCCTGAAGGTAACAATGCAGGTAGATAAGATGGTTAAGAAGGCATATGGGACACTTTCCTTTATTGGCCAATGTACAGAACATCAGAGCAGGGAAGATATGCAAGAACCGTAGAAAACCCTAGCTCGACTGCAGCTAGATTACTGTGTGCAGTTCTGGTCACGATATTACAGGAAGGATGTGATCCCACTAGAGAGGGTGCAGGGGATATTTACAAGGTTGCCCGGACTGGAGAATTTTAACTAAGAGGAAGGATTAGATAGGTCTGGGTCATTTGCTTTGGGACAGAGGAGGCTGAGGGGCGATTTGATTGAGGTGTATAAATTTTAGATTTAGAGATACAGCACTGAAACAGGCCCTTCGGCCCACCGAGTCTGTGCCGACCATTAACCACCCATTTATACTAATCCTACACTAATCCTATATTTCTACCACATCCTCAACTGTCCCTATATTCCCCTACCACCTACCTATACTAGTGGCAATTTATAATGGCCAATTTACCTATCAACCTGCAAGTCTTTTGGCTGTGGGAGGAAACCGGAGCACCCGGAGAAAACCCACGCAGACACAGGGAGAACTTGCAAACTCCACACAGGCAGGACCCAGAATTGAACCCGGGTCACTGGAGCTGTATGGCTGCGGTGCTAACCACTGTGCCGCTGTGCCGCCACTGTGCCGCTCCTGCGGTTATGAGGGGCCGAGATAGAGTGGACAGGAAGGATTCATTTTCTCACTATTGATTTGGAAGGATTGGAAACGCATTGGGGACAGTCATGTGACTGTCGGGTGGGACACGGAAAGTTGCAACTAGAAACTCCACTTGGGATTGTGGGATTAACCTGAGTCACTCCCTGTGCAGGATCAGGCTCAAGATTCACCTGCGTTAGTTGTAACACGTCTAACTCGTACTCGTAACCGATGAACAGGCGAATATGACGGCACAGAATTTATCAATGATACAGACTGATCTTTCTCACCCAGTCCGCGTCTTTACTTTGTTATTACCCCTGAAACTGACCTCATTGTCCAGCCCCATGACGTTCGTTTTCTTGAGGCTGATGGTTCGGCCAAATTTGTTGCATGCAGCCGCAAACCTGTCGATGAGACTCTGCAGACACTCTTCAGTGTGAGATGTGAAAGCAGCATCGTCAGCAAAGTGGAGTTCTCTGATGAGGGCTTTCTGTACTTTGGTCTTCGCTCTTAGACGGGCAAGATTGAACAACCTGCCAGCTGATCTTGTGTGGAGGAAAATTCTTAATTATAACAATATTAGGCAGGAACTGAAGAATTTAGATTGGGGGCAGCTGTTTGAGGGTAAATCAACATCTGATATGTGGGAGTCTTTCAAACATCAGTTGATTAGAATCCAGGACCAGCAGGTTCCTGTGAGGAAGAAGGATAAGTTTGGCAAGTTTCGGGAACCTTAGATAACGCGGGATATTGAAGGCCTAGTCAAAAAGAAAAAGGAAGCATTCATAAGGGCAGGAAGGCTAGGAACAGACAAATCCCTTGAGGAATACAAAGACAGTAGGAAGGGAATTAAGCAAGGAGTCAGGAGGGCTAAAAGGGGTCATGAAAAGTCATTGGCAAAGAGGATTAAGGAAAATCCCAAGGCTTTCTATACATATATAAAGAGCAAGAGGGTAAATAGGGAAAGGGTTGGCCCACTCAAGGACAGAGGAGGGAATCTATGTGTGGAGCCAGGGGAAATGGGTGAGTTACTAAATGAGTACTTTGCATCAGTATTCACCAAAGAGAAGGATTTGGTGGATGATGAGCCGAGGGAAGGGAGTGTAGATAGTCTCAGTCATCTCATTATCAAAAAGGAGGATGTGTTGGGTGTCTTGCAAAGCATTAAGGTAGATAAGTCCCCAGGGTCTGATCGGATCTACCCTAGAATACTGAGGGAGGCAAGGGAAGAAATTGCTGGGGCCTTGACAGATATCTTTGCATCCTCATTGGCGACAGGTGAGGTCCCAGAGGACTGGAGAATAGCCAATGCTGTTCCTTTGTTTCTGAAGGATAGCAAGGATATTGCAGGAAATTATAGGTCGGTGAGCCCAACGTCAGTGGTAGGGAAACTATTAGAGAGGATTCTTCGGGACAGGATTTACTCCCATTTGAAAACAAACAAACTTATTAGTGAGAGGCAGCATGGTTTTATGAAGGGGAGGTCATGTCTCACTAACTTGATTGAGTTTTTTGAGGAAGTGACAAAGTTGATTGATGAAGGAAAGGCAGTGAATGCTGTCTGTATGGACTTCAGTAAAGCCTTTGACAAGGTCCCTCATAGCAGATTGGTACAAAAGGTGAAGTCACATGTGATCAGAGGTGAGCTGGCAAGATGGATACAGAACTGGCTCAGTCATAGAAGACAGAGGGTAGCAGTGGAAGGGTGCTTTTCTGAACGGAGTGTTGTGACTAGTGGTGTTCCACAGGGATCAGTGCTGGGACCTTTGCTGTTTGTAGTATATATAAATGATTTGGAGGAAAATGTAGCTGGTCTGATTAGTAAGTTTGCGGACGACACAAAGGTTGGTGGAGTCGCGGATAGTGATGAGGATTGTCAGAGGATACAGCAGGATATAGATCGGTTGGAAACTTGGGCGGAGAAATGGCAGATGGAGTTTAATCCAGACAAATGTGAAGTAATGCATTTTGGAAGGTCTAATACAGGTGGGAAGTATACAGTAAATGGCAGAACCCTTGGGAGTATTGACAGGCAGGGAGATCTGGGCGTACAGGTCCACAGGTCACTGAAAGTGGCAACGCAGGTGGATAAGGTAGTCAAGAAGGCATACGGCATGCTTGCCTTCATCGGTCGGGGCATAGAGTATAAAAATTGGAAAGTCATGCTGCAGCTGTACAGAACTTCAGTTAGGCCACACTTAGAATATTGTGTGCAATTCTGGTCGCCACACTACCAGAAGGATGTGGGGGCTTTGGAGAGGGTACAGAAGAGGTTTACCAGGATGTTGCCTGGTCTGGAGGGCATTAGCTATGAGGAGAGGTTGGATAAACTCAGATTGTTTTCACTGGAGGTGGAGGGGTGACATGATAGAGATTTACAAAGTTATGAGTGGCATGGACAGAGTGGATAGTCAGAAGCTTTTTCCTCGGGTGGAAGAGTCAGTTACTCGGGGACATAGGTTTAAGATGAGAGGGGCAAAGTTTAGAGGGGATGTGCGAGGCAAGTTCTTTACATAGAGGGTGGTGAGTGCCTGGAAATTGCTGCCGGGGGAGGTGGTGGAAGCAGATACGATAGCGACATTTAAGAGGCATCTTGACAGATACATGAATAGGATGGGAATAGATGCATACGGACCCCGGAAGTGCAGAAGGTTTTAGTTTAGGCAGGCATCAAGATCGGCGCAGGCTTGGAGGGCCGAATGGCCTGTTCCTGTGCTGTACTGTTCTTTGTTCTTTTTTCACTCTCCCACCTAACTCTCTATTTACTGATTAAACCACAGAGATGAAAAGGTTTTCTCACCCAGTTGCTTGGTCTGATTCCACAAGCTTTTCTCTTACCCAGTCCAGCTTGGACACTTTAGTCTTTGTTCCAATTCCAGTTCCATGTGCTGATCAGACACTCAGGGGAATTGTTGCTTGGCATGTTGGCCAATGGTCCGGCTGCACAGCAATGAAACAAAGGGAAAAGGCCCTTTTAGCCACTTCTGTGCACAGCTTTCCTCGTGCACAGACCTTGGAGCGATCAATGATTGGTTTCCCCCCTGCATGATCGGCTCGTGAATGTTCAGATATGATATCACCCCTCACACTAAGGGGTCCCATTCCCAGGCTGACACTTACACAATAGGACAAACCCCGCCTCCCCCCCCCCCCCCACCCCCCACTGCCCCCGCCTCTGGCTGTTACAAGAACTCATAATGGGGCCCATCCTGTAAATATTTTGATATGCATGCATCCAGGATGTCTGTGATGAGGACAAATACTCTAACAATTACTGGTGATCATTTTAACCATTACTGGTAATCCTAGGTGTCTGGCATGCTGTTGGAACGCTTGGTTGTAAAACACATCTCCCGTCTCCAGATACTGAGAACAAATATCCAAACAAAGGATTTGCTGTAACTGAGAGAGTTTGGCTGGACATGGCATCACAAGACCTTTTGGAAACACAAATTTCACAACGTAGCAGGCATAGATTAGAGAGAGAACAACTGGAAACTTTAACATGTACAGTGACCCAGTTAATTGATCTGCCATGTTTAAATCAGTTCACATTTGTAAGAGCCCACTACACAGTCACTGAGACACTCCTGCACTACTTGCCTTAATGTAAATGAATGACATGTTTGAGAGCAGGTCAGGCACATGGGATTAGGATGAGTGCTCATGTTGGGGATAAGTATCATTAATCTATCAGAGAATCAGAACACACCTGGGATACTCAAGAAAGGAAGCTTGTGTTGAATTTGTGAGCCTTGCCTTGTGGAAGGCTTTAGTGTTTGGTGAGAATGTTAACCCAGAGAAATTTTGCCCTTGTGGGATGACAGTTGTCTGAATAGATATTATAAAATCTTATTACAACATTAAGATACAAAGCATACTGAGTGTAACAGAATTTGCAGCATCCCATCATATAATATACTTTGCTGTCTACACTGTATGAATACAGCTGTGAAACTGTTGTAATGTAGGAAATATAGCATCCAATTGAGCACAGAAAGCTCCCACAAACAGCAAGCTGTTACTCTGCCTCCCTCTCTCTATCACTCTTGCACACCGTGCTGTCTGTCATTATGGGACCTAAATCACAGAGAAGGTGAACATTCTTCATGTGTCTGTCACGGCATAAATAGCTACATTGGCAGTGTGTACCATCTGCAAGATGCACTGCAGCAACGCACCAAGGCTACTTTGACAGCACCTTCCAAACCCGTGACCTCTACCAACTAGAAGGACAAGGGCAGCAAATGCATGGGAATACCACCACCTGCAAGTTCCCCTCCAAGTCACACACCACCCTGACTTGGAACTGTATCGCTGTTCTTTTACTGTTGCTGGGTCAAAATCCTGGAACTCCCTTCCGAACAGCACTGTGGGTGTACCAACCCAACATGGACTACAGCGGTTCAAGAAGATGGCTCGCCACCACCATCTCAACGGCAATTAGAGATGGGCAATAAATGCTGGCCTGGCCAGTGACGCCCACATCCCATGAACGAATAAATAAAAACTATGTAGATCGTGAATGGGAAGAAAATAATCAAGTGCCTCAGGAGTGCAGCGAATTAAAGGCAGCGTTCCAGGTATGGCAGCGTTCCAGGTATGGCGGCATTCCTGGTGTAGCAGCGTTCCAGGTATGGCGACGTTCCTGGTGTAGCAGCGTTCCTGGTATGGCAGCGTTCAGATGCTGCGAGAGCAACACAAGGACCTTGAAACGTCTGATGATCATTCAATGTGCAAAGAGGAAATTGAACAGCTCCAGCACAAGCTACAGAGGCAGAGAGGTCGAGTCTGTGCTATGCAAGGGGTTGTGGAGGAAGGGAATACATTGAACAGGTGGTGGAAGAAGGCAGAAAAGCAAGTTGTGGAAGGTTAAAAGAAAGGTGGTAATAGTATTGGGCGAGGAATAATGTGTCCAATACGGCACACGAAAGCAACACCAGTGGACAGCGGAGACCTGGTAGTGTCAATTTGTGATGAAACTCATACTCCCTGACAATTCAGGGAAGCAGTAAAGGATTTAGGAACTCTCGGACGGGGAGGAGATGTGGACAGGCAGGTTTTTTTTCCGCCTAGAAACAGTGGCTGCAATGCAGAGCTTTGATCAATATCAGAAAAAGAGCTGTTTGTTTTAATCTGGATGGGGAGGCTCTGGCTGGGCTACCCCAAGACACCAAACATGCTCGACCCACAGTGACTTGGGATGATACTAAGTGACAGGTTAGAGAAGCTTACAGTTACGAAAGGGGTTTTCCATTTAAGATCATGGCACAAACTATGCAGGGAGAGGAGGAACACCCAGAAGTGTTTGTTGGCAGATTGTGGCCTGTTTATAATGAAGCAGAGTAATGAGGATTGGATCGGCATCAATTGGCAGGAAACAGTCTCTGCCGATGGTAAAGAGCTGTTAGAGCTCGTATGGAACCCGCTAATAATACAGTCCTGTCAGGGATTGATTTGGGAGACCCAGACATGACAGAAGCTCGAGTGTTGAGGAAGTTAATGATGTTTAGGGAGGATAAACTGGACAAGCAGGTTCGGAACAAGGTAGAAGGGAGAAAGAAAGGAAAAGAGCAAGAAATAAAACCCCAGGTAACTTGAGACCAATCTGGAGATAGGAAGGAGCAAAGCCGAGGAGGTCACCTGTGGGAAAAGTGAGGATAGAAAACAGGCCGGTAGAATGAGCAGAGAATGCTATAGCAGTTGAAAGCACAGCCATGTAGAATGGGAATTCTGTGTCTGAGGAAAAGGGAAGGACTGAGAAATAATCCTGGGGATTGTAGGGGTCATGATACTGGCCCATGCCTTGGAGAAGGCAGTAAGCCAGGCTGGAGCTAAATGTAACTTCACCAAGGGAGGAAATGTAGGGGACCCTAAGCTGGAGACCTTTACACCCTTCAAGCAATGAAGGGGCCGTAACAGCCGGTTATCATCCCCGTGCCCATTCAGGTATGACAGCCACAGAAGACCCACTGTGGATTTATGGGAGAAGGAAAGAAAGGGGAATAACTGGTAAATACAGGGGTGTCACATACTGTGGTCTATGCGAAGATTGAGTGGAGATCCAATTGGTCCTGCGGTAAAGCCTGCATTTTGGGAAGATTTACAGGAAATACACTGGCTGGCATGGTATCTAAATCTCGTCACATATAAGTGGGGCCACTTGAAATAAAGTAAGTATGCATATTAATAAATTGGGATGTGGTAAAGGAGGGGAGACAAATTTGTGTAAAATGTTGAAGAGAAGGCTGAGATGTGATTTGACAGAGGTTTTCAAAATCATGAGGGGTCTGGACAGAGTAGATAGAGAGAAACTGCTCCTGCTCGTGAAAGGATTGAGAATGAGACAGAACAGATTTAATATATTTAGTAAGAGAAGCAAAAGTGACATGAGGAAAAAATTCTTTTCACACATCGAGTGGTTAAGGTCTGGAATGCGCTGCCTGAGAACGTGGTGGAGGCAGGTTCAATTGAGGCATTCAAAAGGGAATTAGAGAGTAATCTGAAAAGGAAGAATGTGCAGGGTTATGGGGAGAAGGCAGGGGAATGGAACTGAGTGAATTGCTCTTTCAGAGAGCCAGTGCAGACACGATGGGCTGAATGGCCTCTTTCTGCATTGTAACAATTCTGTGATGTAGCTTTGAGTCACCCAGTGATGGTGACAAGTGAACAATATCTCAATTACATCATGCCACAGATGTAATACTGCTCACACCTGAACTGGGAAAACCGTGTGGAAAGGTTCAACGCAGAACCGGCTGGATCTGTAAGATTGTACAAAATCAATCGTTCTGTGAGTGATGGTATAGTCCACTGCTGACTGAATTGAAATAAGCAATATGAAGGGCATTTGGAAATAATGCAGCAGGAAAGAGTGTAACTAAAGAAGAAGTAAATTATCAAACTATAATAATGTATCAGTTAAAAACGACACCAAATAAAACACCCGAATTAAAACAACAATAATCTCCAGAGTGTTCAAAGCAAATACCAGGATCCAAAATGTCCTGGTATTGGTGCCAACCAATCAGATTTTATATCAAAGATAATTCCAGTATTTTGAATTTGACTGAGGCAAGATGGCTAATCTGTGTAAAAGAGACACCCAGAAACTGATAGATGTATTGTGTGAATTAAAAGAAAGGCAAAGTGAAGTCGGGAAAGAAATAAAAAGCATTACAATTATCCCGTGGTGAGGACAATTATGGATTTGGGGAACTACAGTTGAGATAAATCCTTGGATAAGAATCGTGTTTCACGTATTGGTCATAATCAAATGATCATTGTGATCTATTTGTCATGTCTGACGATGGCGGAGAAAACTCGGCAGAAGAAGAAGGAGAGACAGAAAAAGTTGATGTGTGAGGTCTTGGTTCAGCAAGAACAGGAGAAGTTGGTTTAAAGGTCACTGATTCCCTGTGGAATCAGGGCATCAATCAATTGGGACTGGAGTTCTGTAGCCAGTCCTGCAGCAAGAACACATTTAACTTTAAGTAAAAAGACAAGGAACAAACAGGATGTTTAATTGAACTTTTAAAGCAAGCTGTGAGCTTGCAGGGAAATATACAGAGACAGAGACACGATGGATTGACTTTGTGTATTTGCCAACGCAGGAAGTAGCTGGAGTAACCAGACCACACAATAGTACGTGTCCGTTTGAATTTAAGTGACTTTCCTGACCATTGAACTCCTGTGGCCAAGCTGTTCACCGGACTTACAAAATAACGACCATGGTTCCACTGTGTTTGGATCAGCTCCCATATTCCTTGAAAATGTTTTTCTCAAAATTGTTACAGAGGGTAAAACCTATTCACCAACCAGATGATGCTGATACACCCAGAATTTTCCCAATCAAAACACCTCTGTGTGCTAATGGTTAAAACATCAAACAGAATGAGGACATTTCCTTGTCTGATAATAGACTATTCGCTGACCCAGGATGTGGAAGTGATCAGATTAAACATTCTGTAGATTTACAGAAACAGACAATATTAAGATGTTACAATCAAAAAGGTGGGGGGAGGTTGTTTTAATCATTATCACAGAAAGTGATGTAACACATGTGGTATGAATCCCTCATATAGGATCTTGGAAGATGTAACCCACAGCAGTAAGACATGTTTCAATAAAGCTCCTGTTTCTTCTAACCCATCAGACTCTTTCCATATTCTGGACTAAACTAACAGAACGCAAAATATTGTACAGCGACAGTGGAGAAAAACAATGCTGGAAAATTCTCCATCTTTACCAGAAAGCTTCAAGAAAGTCTTGAGCCTAAATCAGCTGAGGCATGGCCGAAGTGGTATCGGAGATTTGCCAGGTACTGCACTGCATCAGACCTCGCTGTGAAGTCGAGCAGTGAGCAGGTCAGTACGCAGTTTTATGTGATGGGTGACTGTGCAGATGATATTCTCATCACAGAGTATCAACGAGGAGAAAGGCACATACGACGAAGTAATTAAAACACTCGATACATATCTTAATTTAGGAAAGACTATCATTGTCCAGTGCGCCAAATTTAGCAAACGTACCCAACGTCAAGGGGAAAGCATTAATGCATTTATAAATGACCATTCTAAACTTGCAGAAAACTATGATTATGACAGCTTGAAGGACGAGCTGATCAGAGACAGAATTGTTGTTGGACTGTTTGATTATGCTTTATCTGACCACTTGCAGTCAAGAGATGATTCAATCGAAGCAAAGGCAATACAACTGAGCAGACAAGCGGAGGTCAGGAAACAGACTTGATCAGGTGAGAGGGAAAGTCCCGTCTTGAGAAACCGACACAGGCGGGAAAATTGTCCCACCAAAGGGGCCAAGTGCCATTTGTGCCACTTCCAGGCGGTATGCCATAGCAAAAAACCAGTACAGAATTCACAAAACAGGAAATCTTAGAAAGGAGGCAAGGTCCATGAAGTTGAAGATATCCACAATGTTGAGATACCTTTCTTTGGCGAGATCCAGGAACCAAGTGAGGAAGTTGCTGAAATGCAGAGATCCTTGTCGAGGGAAACAAGATGCACTTTAAGTTCGAGACTGGAGCAGCAGTTTCGGTTCTTTCTGGTGCTGAACCATGGTTAGAGAGGAGCGTTCTTCAGTCATCAAGCAAACAAATATATGGACCGGGAGGAATGAAACTCAAGGTCATAGGAGGACTGAAGGCAGCCCTCCAATATTGAGAGTCAATGTTGAGGACTCTCAGGGCAACTCCCTCCCAACTGTTTACTGCTGTGCAGCCACCTCTGATAGGTCTGCCCTTCTGCTGGGACAGAACATACGCAGGGATGGTGATGGTGCTGTCTGGGTGAGGTATGATTCGGTGAATATGACTATGTCAGGTTGTTGCTTGACTAGTCTATGGGACAGTTCTCCCAATTTTGGCACAAGCCCCCATATGTTAGTCAGGAGGAATTTGCAGGGTCGACAGGGCTGGGTTTGCTGTTGTCGTTTCCAGTGCGTACATCAATGCTGGGTGATCCATTTGGTTTCATTCCTTCTCTTAAGCTTCAAAGCAGTTTGATTCAACTCAGTAGATTGCTAGGCCTTTTAGAGAGCATTTAAGAAACCATCACATTGCTGTGTGTCTGGAGACACATGTAGGCCAGACCAGGTGAGGATGGCAGATTTCCTTCCCTAAAGGACAAATCTCCTTCCTGTCCATCTCACCCCTCCCTCTGCTGACCCTCTGGACTTTGCTAGTGGATCAGCTCTCACAGCCCCTGTATGCTTCTCCCTCCAGAACGTCTGTTCACTTGTGAACAAGACGCTTTCCATCCATGAACTTATTGTGTACGACTGCATCAACATAATGGTCTGAACGGAAACCTGGCTGAGGGGTAATAACACCTTCCCGCTAACTGAAGCCTCCCCGCCTGGCTATACCTTCCACCACCTGCCCCACTGAGACTATCGTGGTGACAATGTGGCACTTATCACCAGATCACACTGTGGCCTGACCCCCTACTCTTCTGGCACTTTCTCCTCCTTTGGGCATCTCACTTTGTTCCATCCCTCTCACCTCATTCAAAATCCTCCTTCTCTCCCGCCCTCCCAAGTACAATGAACATTTTCTCACTGAGATATCTTCATGGCTTTTCTCCCTCAGCCTCTGCACTGAACGATTTCTCATCCTCAGTGAAATAAACCTCCATCTCAACTCATCATTCTCTCTCTCCTCTGAGTTCACTGGGCTCTTATCCTCCCTAAATCTCTCCTTCCATATAAAATCCCCAACCTATATTCAGAACCACCACCATTGATCTTGTCATCTTGCTAATCTCATCCGATCAAGCACAGATAAGGCCAGCTCTGATCAATTCCTTATATCAACCTCCACCCACATCACCTTCCACACCCCAACCCCTACCTCCTTCTGTAACTGTCCCTGGGAAAAACTATCCCCCAGTTCACTACAACAGCACTTTCAATTCCCAACTCTCTAGTCTTTGGTCTTCCATTTGCAACAACATTTCTGCAGCTACTGATTTGCTCGACCACACCCTCACCTCCACCTTTGATGCCCTAGTCCCCAATAAATAAATTCCTCTCTCTCACCCTGGCCATTCCCCCGGGACAATCCTCATCTGCAATCCCTTAACTCCAAGGAACACAGACTTGAGAGGATATGACAGAGAACTGCCATCGCCAGATCTGGCTGGACCACATAAAACAATAAAATAAAAACAGAAAGTGCTGGAAATACTCAGCAGGTCAGGCAGAATCTGTGGAGAGAGAAGCCAAGTGAGCATTTCAGGTCTGTAACCTTTCATCAGAATACGAAACCACAAAAAACAGTATTGGGTCCTGCCCTCATTTGCTAAAACTGCTCGTTATTGCAGGATCAGACTGCATTACAAAAATAACAGCAGGTACTTTTGTCATAGAGTCATAGAGTTATAAAGTACAGAAACATGCCCTTCGGCCCATCATGTCTGTGCCGGCCTTCAAGCACCGAACTGTTCTAATCCTGTTTTCCAGCACTTGGCCCGTAGCCTTGTATGCTATGACGTTTCAAATGCTCATCTAAATACTTCTTAAATGTTGTGCGGGTTCCTGTCTCTACCACCCCTTCAGGCAGTGCGTTGCAGATTCCAACCACCCTCTAGGTGAAAAAAGTCTTCTTCAAATCCCCTCCAAACTTCCTTCCTTACCTTAAATCTATGCCCCCTGGTTATTGACCCCTCAGCTAAGGGAAAACGTTTCTTCCTATCTAACCTATCAATGCCCCTCATAATTTTGTATACCTCAATCATGTCCCCCTCAGCATTCTCAGTTCTAAGGAAAACAACCCTAGTCTTTTCAGTCTCTTGCGTATTGGACACTATCTGCTTAAACCCCTCTCCCCTGTCTCGTCCACCCTTACCTCCAACAATATGTGCAGGGAATTCATGGACTTCTTTACCACTGAGATTGAGAACCCTCCTGGTCCCCATATTAGTCGATATCGTTAACGGTTTTCTCTCTTCCCGTGCTGTCCCTCGCTCCTTTAAATCTGCTGTTACCATCCTGATGGGATCTACCCCAGAATACTGAGGGAGGCAAGGGAGGAAATTGCTGGGGCCATGACAGAAGTCTTTGTATCCTCATTGGCTAAAGGTGAGGTCCCAGAGGACTGGAGAATAGCCAGTGTTGTTCCTGTGTTTAAGAAGGGTAGCAAGGAGAATCCAGGAAATTACAGGCCGGTGAGCCCTACGTCAGTGGTAGGTAAATTATTGGAGATGATTCTTCAGGACAGGATTTACTCCCATTTGGAAACAAATGGACTTATTAGCGAGAGGCAGCATGGTTTTGTGAAGGGGACATTGTGTCTCACAAACTTGATTGAGTTTTTTGAGGAAGTGACGAAGATGATTGATGAAGGAAGGGCAATGGATGTTGCCAACATTGACTTCAGTGAAGCCTTTGACAAGGTCCCTCATGACAGACTGGTACAAAAGGTGAAGTCACACGGGATCAGAGATGAGCTGGCAAGATGGATACAGAACTGGCACCGTCATAGAAGACAGAGGGTAGCAGTGGAAGGGTGCTTCTCTGAATGGAGGGCTGTGACTAGTGGCGTCCACACGGATCAGTGCTGAGACCTTTGCTGTTTGTCGTATATATAAATGATTTGGAGGAAAATATAGCTGGTCTGATTAGTAAGTTTGCGGACGACACAAAGTTTGGTGGAGTTGCGGATAGTGATGAGGATTGTCAGAGGATACAGCAGGATATAGATCGGTTGGAGACTTGGGCGGAGAAATGGCAGATGGAGTTTAATCCGGACAAATGTGAGGTAATGCATTTTGGAAAGTCTCAGACAGGTGGGAGGTATACAGTAAATGGCAGAACACTTCGGAGTATTGACAGGCAGAGAGATCTGGGCATACAGGTCCACAGGTCACTGAAAGTGGCAACGCAGGTGGATAAGGTAGTCAAGAAGGCATACGGCATGCTTGCCTTCATCGGTCGGGGCATAGAGTATAAAAATTGGAAAGTCATGCTGCAGCTGTACAGAACCTTAGTAAGGCCACACTTGGAATATTGCGTATGAGGAGAGGTTGGATAAACTGGGATTGTTTTCACTGGAACGACGGAGGTGGAGGGGCGATCTGATGGAGGTTTACAAAGCTATGAGTGGCATGGACAGAGCGGATAGTCAGAAGCTTTTTCCCAGGGTAGAAGAGTCAGTTCCTAGGTGACATAGCTTTAAGGTGCGAGGGGCAAAGTTTATAGGGGATGTGTGAGGCAGGAGTTTTTACACAGAGGGTGGTGAGTGCCTGAAACTTGCTGCCGGGGTAGGTGGTGGAAGCAGGTACGATAGCGATGTTTCAGAGGCATCTTGACAAATACTTGACTAGGATGGGAATAGAGGGATATGGACCAAGGAAGTGCAGAAGGTTTTAGTTCAGGCAGGCACCATGATCGATGCAGGCTTGGAGGGCCGAATGGCCTGTTCCTGTGCTGTCCGGTTCTTTGTTCTTTCTTTGTTCTCTCCTCAAAAAACAACCCTTGGCCCCATAGACCTTGCAAACTACCACCCCATGTCCAACCGCCTTTCCTCTCCAAAGTCCTTGAAGGATTGTCATCTCCCAAATCTTTGCCTATCTTTCCTGGAACTCCATGTTTGACTTCCACCAATCAGGCCTCCACCCCTGCCACAGTGTCAACACAACTCTTCTCAAAGTCACAAGTAATATCCTGTGTGACTGTGACAAAGATTTTCTCTCTCTAATCGTGCTTCTTGACTGCCTGCAGCCTTTGACATGGTTGACCACAGCATCCTCCTCCAACACCTCCCCACTGTCATCAGAACTGGGAAAAGTTAGAAATGTAATAGGTTTTAAGCAGGTGAAATGGGGAAGGTTGAAAAAGAACAAATTGCATGGTCTGTGATAAGGTCGAAGATGAGAGATTAAATGATAAATAGTTGGTGGAGCAGAGCCAAAGAGAGTGGTAATGGGACCAGTAAAGAAACAAAAGATGTGTCTCGCGGAGGTTTGAATGTTAGAATGATGAACAGCTGCATCAGAAAGCAAAAAAAAGAGATAAACAAGAGTAAGACCGAAACATGCAAAGAAAAATCAAAAGAAATAGGGCAGAGATTATGGTCTGAAATTGTTGAACTCACTGTTGATTCTGGAAGGCTGTAAAGTGCCTAAACAAAAGATGAAATGCTGTTCCTCAAGCTTCCATTGAGTTTCACAGGAACACTGCAGTAGGTCAAGGACAGAGAGGTCAGTGTGAGAACAAGGTGGAGAATTAAAATGGTAGGCGACCGGAAGCTCGGGGTCACACTTGCAGACAGAATGGAGGTGTCCTGCAAAGCAATCACCCAATCTGCATTCGGTCTCCCCAGTGTAGAGCAGACAGCATTGTGAGCAGTGAACACAGTATACTAAATTGAAAGAAGTACACATAAATCACTGTTTCCAGCGTCCACAGTATTTTGCTTTTATCTTAGTGTTTAATTCACTGCCACTTCTCTTTCAGGAATGCCTACCTTGAAGAAGTTCTGCTCTTCTCTCAGACGGGATTTTCATTTGTCTCTTTTACCTTGTTCACCTTCATTGCTTTGTATTTCCCTCCTGGTGTTTGATGAAGTGTCTACCAAAACTTGTTTTCACAGCCACATCTTCCTCAGTACTGTCTCCAGCTCCGACTTATTCCACGTGGATTCCAACTGCAGTTTCACCCGTCATGTTTTGAATCCACCCAGGATTACCGGTATCTCCGAGAAATGCAATGTTCCTCGGACTGCTATTCTCGCTGCATCCTGAGATCCACACTCAGTGCTATGCACCGCCACATGCACACACTGAACCTCTCTCCCCAGCAGCACCGTCTCACCTTATCTCAAAGCTGTTCTACTCCACAGTTTTATTTCATCCTTTGTCGCATCTGACGCATTAACAAAAAACCTTTTTTCTTCCTTTCAGTTGTTAACGAATGCAAGCTCCAGTAGTTGATGGGGACTAATGGCCCTCCAATCCTTCTTCCCCTTCACTTCCTTATGATCCCACCCCTTCTGATCTGACCCCTGGCCATGTATTCACTATACCCTCTGACCTCCCCCTCTCTGACGCTGAATGTTCTGTACTCAGCAAAGGTCTCAGTTTTATCCCCTTACTCCCCCACCTCAATGAATTTCACGCTCGGCATGACGTTGAGCTCTTCTTCCATCGCCTCTGTCTCTGGGCTCAATTCTTTGACTAGGAGTCCTCCCCCCGGTCAGCAGACCCATTCATCCGCCTCCAGCATTCTCCCTCTACCTGGAACCCTACCCCTGGCCTCTTACCCGCTTCATTGAAAACAGTCAGTGAGACATTGGTCATTTCAATTTCTCTGCCCCCCTCACTCACTCTAACCTGTCCCCCTCTGAACTTGAGGCACTCCGTTCTCTCAGGTCTAACCCCTACATGGTGATCAAACCTGCAGACAAAGGTGGTGCTGTTGTTGTATGGCGTACTGACCTCTACCTTGCAGAGGCTCAGCGCCAACTCTCAGCCACTTCTTCCTGTCTCCCTCTGGACCATCACCGCACCACCGAACATCAAGTTACTGTCCACAGGACTGTCACTGACCTCATCTCCTCTGCAGATCTTCCCTCTACAGCTTCCAACCTCATAGTCCTGCAATCCCAGACAGCCCACTTCTACCTCCTTCCCAAAATCCACAAACAGGACTGTCCCGGCAGACCCATTGTGTCAGCCTGCTCCTGCCCCTCTGAGCTTATTTCTTCCTATCTTGACTCTATCTTTTCTCCGCTGGTCCAGTCTCTTCCCACCTACATCCGTGACTCTTCTGACGTCCTAAGTCATTTTGACAATTCTTCATTGAACAGCAGCCCAACCAGTCCCCATCCACCACCACCCTCTTCCGCCTGGCTCAACTTGTTCTCACATTGAACAACTTCTCCTTCAACTCCACTCACTTCCTTCAAGTAAAAGGTGTTGCTATGGGTACCCACATGAGTCCTAGTTATGCCTGTCTTTTTGTGGGATATGTCGAACATTCCTTGTGTCAGTCCTACTCAGGCCCCCTCCCCCAACACTTTTTCCAGTACATTGATGACTGTATCGGTGCCATTTCCTGCTCTCGCCCAGAACTGCAAAACTTTATCAACTTTGCTTCTAATTTCCACCCTTCTCTCACCTTCACATGGTCGATCTCCGACACTTCCCTTCCCTTCCTCGACTTCTCCACATCTCTGGGGATAGGTTGTCTACTAATATCCATTATAAGCCCTACGACTCCCACAGCTACCTCAACGACACTTCTTCACACCCTGCCTCCTGTAAGGAATTCATTCCATTCTCACAGTTTCTCCGTCTCCAAGGCATCTGCTCTGGTGATGCTACTTTCCATGACAGTTCTGATATGTCTTCCTTTTTCCTCAACCGAGGATTCCCCCCAATTTGGTTGACAGGGCCCTCAACCATGTCTGGCCCATTTCCCACACCTCTACCCTCACCCCTTTCCCTCCCTCCCAGAACCGCGACAGGTTTCCCCTCGTCCTCACTTTCCACCCCATCCAAAGGATCATCCTCTGCCATTTCCGCCACTTCCAGTGTGATGCCACTACCAAACTCATCTTCCCCTCCCTTTCCCTGTCAGGGAAGGGATCATTCCCTCCGTGACATCCTGGTCCACTCCTACATTACCTCATTACCTCATCCCCTTCCCACGGCATCTTCCCCTGCAGTCGCAGGAAGTATAATACCTGCCTATTTACCTCCTCTCTCCTCACTATCCCAGACCCCAAACACTCCTTTCAGGTGAAGCAGCGATTTACTTGTACCTCTTTCAATGTAGTATACCGTATTCGCTGCTCACAACGCGGTCGCCTCCACATTGGGGAGACAAAACGCAGACTGGGTGACCGCTTCGCGGAACATCTCCGCTCAGTCCGCAAGCAGGACCCTGAGCTTCCGGTTGCTGGCCATTTCAACACTCTCCCCTGCTCTGATGCTCACATCTCTGTCCTGGGATTGCTGCAATGTTCCAGTGAACATCAACGCAAGCTCGAGGAACAGAATCTCATTTACTGCTAGGCACACTACTGCCTGCTGGCCTGAACACCGAGTTCAATAATTTCAGAGCATGACGGGCCCCCCATTTTACTTTTATTTTTGTTATTTTTTCTTTTTCCTTTTTTTTATGTTTTTGTGTTTGTTTTATTTTATTTCGTCTTAGTTTGTTCAGTTTGCTTACCCACTTTTTTTTCATGTTTGTACTTGCGGCTGTTCAATTTTCAGTCCATTAACACCTTATCTGTACTAATGCGTTGTCTTTCAACACACCATTAACATATTGTTTGCCTTTGCTCCACAACCTTCTGGTCAACTATTTTGTGCCCTTGTCCTATCTACACCTTCTCCTTTGTTATCTCTTTCCCCACCCCCGCTATACTTGCTTATAACCTTTTACATTTCTAATATTTGCCAGTTCTGAAGAAGGCTCACTGACCTGAAATGTTAACTCTGCTTCTCTCTCCACAGATGCTGCCAGACCTGCTGAGTATTCCCAGCATTTCTTGTTTTTAAATCACTGTCTCACCTGGATGGAGTGTTTTAGGGCCTTGGATATTGAGGAGAGTTGAGGTTAAAGGGCAGATGTTAATCTCCTGTGCTTGCGTAGTGGGTGGGGAGGTGGTGTTGGGGGTGATTGAGGAACGGACCAGGGTGTAGCGGAGAAAACAGTCCCCTCGAAATGCTGAAAGGGGAGGGGAAGATATCTTCGGTGGAGGCATCACGCTGGAATTGGAGGAAATGGTGAAGGACGATCCATTGAATATGGAGGCTGGTGGGGTAGAAGGTGAGGACAAGGGGAATCCTGTCATGTCTCTGGGAAGGAGGTGAAGGGCTGAGAACAGAAGTGTGAGAAGTGGGGTGGACATGATCAAGAGCCCTGTCAATCACAGTGGGAGAAATCCTCGGTTGGCAGAAAAGGACAACATATCAGAAGCACTGGTATGGACAGTTACATCATCAGAACCAATGTAACAGAGACAGTAAAACTGGGAGAATGGAATGGAGTCCTTACAGGAAGTTGGGTGTGAGGAAGTGTAGTTGAGAAAGGGCAGTCAGTGGCATACTGGTACTGTCACTGGACTATTAACCCAGAGACCCAGGGTATTGTGCTGGGGACTTGAGTTCGAATCCCACCACAGCAGAAGGTGGAATTTGCATTCGATTAATAAAAAATCTGGAATTCTAGTCTAATGATGGCCATTGTCGATTGTTGTAAAAATCCATCTGGTTTACTAATGTCCTTTTGGGAAGGAAATCTGCTGTCCTTGCTTGGTCTAGCCTACATGTGACTCCAGACCCACAGCAATGTGTTTGACTCTTAAATGCCCTCAGTGATGGCCTCGCAAGCTACTCAGTTGTATCTAACCGCTACAAAGTCAATAAAAAGTAATGAAACCGGATGGACCAGCCGGCATCGACTTAGGCACCCGAAACGACTACGGGAAACCCAGCCACGTCGACCCGGCAAAGTCCTCCTTACTAACATCTGGGGGCTTGTGCCAAAGTTGGGAGAGCTGTCCTCCAGACTAGTCAAGCCTGAGATAGTCATACTCACGGAATCATACATTACAGACAATGTCCCAGACACTGCCATCACTATCCCCGGGTTGGTCCTGACCCAGCAGAGGTGGCGGCACAGTGGTATAAAGTAGGGAGGGAGATGCCCTCGGAGTCTTCAATATCGACTCTGGCCCTCATGAAGTCTCATGGCATCAGGTCAAACATGGATAAGGAAACCTCCTGCTGATTACCACCTACTGCTCTCTCACAGCTGATGACTCTGTACTCCTCCATGTTGAACACCACTTGGAGCAAGTACTGAAGGTGACAAGGGCGCAGAATGTAGTCTGGGTGGGGGACTTCAATGTCCATCACCAAGAGTGGCTTGGTGGCACCACTACTGGCCGAGTCCTAAAGGACATAGCTGCTAGACTGTGTCTGAGGCAGGTGGAGAGGGAACCAACAAGAGGGAAAAACATACTTGACCTCGTCCTCACCAATCTGTCTGCCGCAGATGCATCTGTGCATGACTGATTTGGTAGGAGTGACCACCACACAGTCCTTGTGGAGATGAAGTCCTGCCTTCACATTGAGGATATCATCCATCGTGTTGTTTGGCACGATCACCATGCTAAATGGGATAGATTTCGAACAGATCTAGCAATGCAAAACTGGGCATCCAAGAGGCACTGTGGGCCATCAGCAGCAGCAGAATTGTACTCAACCACAATCAGTGACATCAAAGCCCGGCATACCCCCCCCCCCCCCCCCACTCTACCAGAACCATCAAGCCAGGAGACCAACCCTGGTTCAATGAAGAGTGCAGGGTGGCATGTCAGGAGCAGCACCAGGCATACCTCAAAATGAGGTGTCAACCTGGTGAAGCTACAACATAGGACTACTCGCATGCCAAACTGCTTAAGCAGCAGGTGATAGACAGAGCTAAGCGATCCCATAACCAACGGATCAGATCGAAGCTCTGCAGTGTGTGCACTGGTCAGGAATGCTTCAACCCATGGGGTAAACTGATCAATGATCACCAGGCAGGATCTCTTTCCCCAGCTGTTGGGCAGGGGTCCGGTGAAGTCTATCTGAATGTTCTCCCAGGGTCCCTTGGGACGTGGCTGATGTACCATTCAGACCTTTATTGGTTTACCTGGGTTGTGCTGTGCACAAATAATACATCGTTGGCAGTGCTTGGCCACATCCCTGCCAATTCTGGGCAACCACCAATCTCAGAGGAGGCGGCCAAGCATACTGTCTCACCCATTGTGATCTGGTTCATGGTACAGTTTCAGGAGGGAATTTCGTATACACTCTGGTGCTACAACTAATGATCCCTTTCTCCACACCCCATCATCGTTCTGGCTTGTCCCTTCCTGTTCCCATTTCTTTCTTTCATCTACACTTGCTTCTGCCTGCACTTTCTGTATATTCATCTCCTCTGGCCCCATCACTTCTTCTTGGGCCTTTTCTGCTGCTTCTTTTGCGTCTGCGGCCGCTAACATGGACCCGTGTTGCGCCTCCGTTTCTATCTTTCTGTGTGCTTTTATTTGGTTTCAGGACCTCATCCCTCTTTCTACCTCTGTTGTTAATACCAATGTGTACCATGACCTCTGACTGTTCAGCCACCCCCTTCAGAATGTCCTGCATCGGCTCCATGACATCCTTGACCCTCGCACCAGGGAGGCAACATACCATCCTGGAGTCACGTTTGCGGCCACAGAAATGCCTATCTGTTCCCCTTACAATAGAACCCCCATCACTAAAGCTCTCCTTCTCCTTTTCCTCCCCTGCTGTACAGCTGAGCCACCCATGGTGCCAACAGACTTGGGTCTTGCTGCATTCCCCTGAGAAACTATCTCCCCCAACAGTATCCAAAACGGTATATCTGTTTGAGAGGGGGATGACCACAGGGGACTCCTGTACTACCTGCCTGCGCCTACTACTCAGCCTGGTAGTCACCCATTCACTTTCTGCCTGAGCAGTCTTTACCTGTGCTGTGACCACCTCCCTGTACGTGCTATTCACGATGATCTCCACCTCGCGGATGCTCCACAGTGTCTCCAGCCACCGCTGCAGATCTGAAATGTGGATTTCAAGTAGCTGCAGCTGAAGACACTTCCAGGTGTTTGCCCTGGAGACTGGCAGTGACCCTTACTTCCCACATTGCACGGGAGGAGCATTCCACGCTGACGAGCTGCCGTGCCATGAAACAAGGCTACGGGCCAAGTGCTGGAAAATGGGATTAGAATAGATAGGTGCTTGATGGCTGGCACAGACACGATGGGCTGTAGGTCCTGCTTCGGTGCTGCAGAACTGTATGACTCTGTGACTTACCCTTAATTTACTCCTTTAAATTACCCAAAAATTAGATTATTTATACTAGGGACCTTGAATCCCCAAAAAAAACTACCTCCTATATATATAAAAAACTGTAGACCTTTCTCTTTACTTTGGTTACTTACCCAGCTATTTAGAGTGATTCCCTAACAGCAGTTACTCACCAACCAATCATCTTGCAACTTTCATGTGATGTCACTGTTGACATTTTTCCTTCTTTTTTTCAAAACTCCGGTGCGTCTGGACTGCTCTCCGCTGCCGGAAGGTAAGTGTCCAGGCCATGATCCTCGGGCTCTATTTATCCTCTTCTCTCGCTCGGCGTTCTCCCCACAGGTTCACTCCTCTCCACTCTGCTCCCGGACAGTAAGTGTCCAGGCCGTAATCCTCGAGCTGTATTTATCCACTTTTCACGCTCAGAGTTCTCCCCGCAGGTTGGCTCCGCTCCCGGAATATTATCAATGTCCCAGAAAAAGAGGTGAGGGAGGGGGCCCAAGTCAGACTGAAACAAGGAATGTTCCACATATTCCACCAAAATGCAGGCATCGCTAGGACCCGTGGCTATTTCCACTTCTGTGACATCACCTGATTTCACCCCTGTCTCAGCTCATCTGCCACTGAAACCCTCATTCATGCCTTTGTTCCCTATAGAACTGACCATTGCAATGCATTCCTGGCAGGTCTACTACATTTTACTCCCCTTAAACTTGAGTTCATCCAAAACTCTGCTGCCTGTATCCAAACTCGCACCAGGTCTCGTTCCCCAATCACCCCTGTTCTCGCTGATCTACATTGGCTCCCAGTCAAGCAATACCTTGATTTTAAAATTCTCATTCTTGTTTTCAAATCACTTCACTGCCTCACCCCTCCCTATCTCTGTAATGTCATCCATCCCACAAAACCTCCAAGATATCTGTGCTATCTGGCCTCTTGAGAATCCCCCATTTTAATCACTCCACCATTGGTGACTATGCATTCAGTCGCCAGGGCCTAAGCTCTGGAATTGCCTCCCTAAATCAATCTGCCATGCCACCTCATATTCCTCCTTTCAGCCACTTGTTAAAACCGACCTCTTTGTCCAAGATTATTGTCATTTGACCTAATATCTCCTGATGTGACTCGGTGTCAAATGTTGTTTTGAATGCTCCTGTGCGGCGCCTTGGGATGTTTCATTGTGATTAAGGTGCCATACAAATGTAAATTGTTTACAGGCAGTCATTTTATCATTCCGTACAGAAGGTGTCTGTGCCATTTTTTTGAAAGAGAGATTCAATTATTACCTCTCTGCTGCTATTCCCCCATAGCCATGCAAATATCTCCTTTTCAATATATATCCGCTTCCTTTGGAAAGTTACTATTGGATCTGCTTCCTACTTTCTCAGATACTGCAGTCCAGCTCACAACAAATCACTGCATCAAATTTCTTCTCATATCCTCCCTGGATTTTTTGCCAATTGTTCAAAATCTGTGTCATCTGGTTATTGACCCTCCTGCCAGTGGAAACAGTTTCTCCCTCTCTATTCTGTCAAAATCCTTCATGATTGTGAGCATCTCTGTTAAATCTACACTAACCATTCTCTGTTCCATTGAAAACCATCCCAGTTTCTCTAACTGGTTAAAATTCAGGAATTAGGACTTTGTCTGGTGGAGATCTCTGGAAATGTGAATTATTTGCGCTCTGCCTCTGGAAATGAGAGAATAAGTGGAAGAAACACTTGACAGTGAGATCTTTACAGGCGTTTACAGGAACAGTTAGTAATTGTGGATTGTTTCCCAGGAATTGTGCCACCATTCTGAGTAAGTCCGATGTAATTGTAAGGATTTATTCTGTTACCAGTGATTGCATCACGATTTATAGAGATTGGGCTCTTGGAATCTAATCACATGGTCTCTTGATGGGAATCAATACTTGTGGGGAATCCTCAGGAATGTTTCAATGTTTCGAGCATGACCACAAATGACTCTGTGTAGGGTCAATGGTTGTGTATTTCTTGGTGCAATTCCGGATCCCATATGTACAATCTTTAGGGTGTGGGAGTGTGACAGAATTTTAAGGGCTATGAAAATGAAATGATGTTTGAACTGGATCTCCAGAAATGAGTAAAGAATATTCTCGGGGACTGTACCATATGGTTTTGTCTCACTGGCTGAGTTTAAAGTCCACACTGTGAATTGGATAGAAATTCACTGAAATTGCAGAACACATTATATCACAGGAATATCAGAAAACATGGAAATAAATCTGTTCTCACTGCACCCAATGCTGTCAGACTGCAGATTTCACACAGTCTGTTCTTCCCTGGACTCTGGGGAGATTCACTTTCCATTGTGCAATAACTGGCTAAATATAATTTATGATATTGCAATGTGTTGTGCAAAAGAAATTAATTGAATCTTTTTGTTCAGTCACTGTAAGTAATGTCAGCCTCCTTGCCTCGTAATTATGTCAATGGGGATTTCTCCTGCCTTACATAAGGATCTTCGCTCAGTTACAGAATCAGTAAGAGTTTGGTCTTCAGCACAAACCGGGATCAATATTCCACAGAAATGGAAAGAATGAATCGGATTCATACACCAGAACATATGGTCATGAGGATTCTTCAGGATTTTCAGGATATTTATTATCTCACCCTCGCCGTTATTGGTGTCGCTGGTAAGTTTTATGCCCAGATATTAATACTGTAACTGCGTTAACTCTGTTCCTGACTGTCAGTGCTGTTGGGTTCCTTGTAAGTAACTATATTTCTATTTCATTTTGTCGATGATATTTAACTGTCAGCACTGTCTTCATTATGCAAGTTTCCACATCCAACAAGTCTATGTATTCACTTTATTTTCCTTGCTGTGTGACTGAAAGTACATTGTTCCCTCGACAATGTTACTGGGTGATTTATTTGATGAACAGTCTGCTCTCTGCATTGAGTCCTGGGAGTAGATTTTATTCTTTACCATCTGGGTGTAAAACAGCACCTGAAGAAGGTAGTGCAATAAAAAGTGATGAAGGAGGATTGCACGTCCTTTATAGAACCAGCCTGATATTCATTGCATTGAGTTTAAGGGGAGGATAATGAGGTGGGTTTTATTCCTGGTGGAGGGTCTGTTTCCCCACCACATTTATCACTGTGTATGCCTCACAGGAGCTGATTCATTGATATATGGTGCAAATATGGCTTTTAAGATCATTTAAGGTTTGCTGGGTAAGATTAACGAAATAACGTTGCAATTGGTGATAAATCATTCCAACTGATTTTACTTTCAATAGATTGTAAATGGAATAAGGTGTGAAGTACATTTGTTTCTCATTTTCTGATTCATATTCTCTCAAGTAAGTGAAAATCTATTCAATAAAACCTGCCTGACTATCCTCCTCTTAAACTCAATGCAATCTATTCAGTTCTCACTCACAGGTGGAAAGCACCAGATTAATATTGTCCCACTTCCATCCTGATACATTCTCAAACCCGAGGGAGCAGATCTCAGCATCAGTTACAGCATCAACCCCTTGATAGTGACTGTTCATCAGAACAGCTTTGTAATATAAGGGGAGCTTAAAAGATTTGCAGTCGAGAGACAGAGTGAGAGAGACAGAGACAAGCAGAGGGGGTTTGGGGTGGTTATTGGTTCAAATTAGGAGCTGGAAAATTAAGTAAGTGTTGCAATATGAGTTTAAGCACAGAGCAGGACTAGAGGTATTAATTACAATTGATAATTTAAACAGGCTACGAAATAGTTTGTTCAAAAAGGGAATAGCGGGTTTTTGTTTAGGTCATGGATGGGCAGCTGTGACCTGTTGCTTGCAATTCCTGTTCCATGTGGGAACTTCAGGACACTTCA
The DNA here is from genome assembly GCF_036365525.1 of Heterodontus francisci. NCBI lineage: Eukaryota > Metazoa > Chordata > Chondrichthyes > Heterodontiformes > Heterodontidae > Heterodontus > Heterodontus francisci. The sequence goes on along the minus strand of NC_090410.1, from coordinate 23,204,761 downwards.
TGCGCCTTGGGCAACTACATGTATAGCTTCAGCTCAAGCTCAGGAGTTCAGAGCTTGAGGGACAGCTGGAATCAGTGCGCAGCATCAGGGAGCAGGACAGTTTCCTGTATTGTATGTTCCAGGATCTGGTCACCCCACAGGCAGTAGAAGTTCAGGATGGATGGCCATCCAGAAGATTAGAAAGAGGCAGTAAGTTCAGGAGTCTTCAGGGTGTGAGCTACTCACAAACTAGTACTCAGCTTTGGAGACTACTGGGAGTGACAACATCTTGAAGGAGTGCAATTCAGACCATGGAACCAATGGGCATGGGACTGTACAGGAGGGAGCAGAAAAGGGCAGAAATGAAGTTGTTATAGGTAATTCCATAGTCAGGGTGTCAGATAGCCATTTCTTTAAATGTTATCGGGAGTCTCTGTACCTTTACTTTGTGAGTTCTATCACATGATGCTCAGAATGTGAATTGAAATGAGTTCCTACTCACCCACCTTGCAGAATAAAAGCAAAGTATTGTGGCTGCTGGAAATCTGATTTAAAAACAGAAGGTACTAGAAATACTCAGCAGGTCAGACAGGATCTGTGTGGAGAGAAGCACAGTTAATGTTTCTGGTCAGTGACATTTCATCTGAACTGGCAAAGCTCAGAAATGTAATAGGTTTTAGGCAAATAAAGAGAAAGTGGGGGAAAAGAGAAAAAAAGGGATGTGTGATCTGACAGGGGGCCGGAGATATTAACTGACAACGAGGTCATGGGGCAAAGGCAAAGAGGGTCTGATAATTGTGTGGTGAAAGACAAAGCATGCTTTTTTTGCTTGAAATGTAACCTTTGCCAGTATGTAATGTTTGTAACCTCCTCCCTATCTCTGTAACTTCCTCCAGCCCCTGCATCCCTCCCTATCTCTGTAAACTCCTCCAGCCCCTGCACCCCTCCCTATCTCTGTAACCTCCTCCAGCCCCTGCATCCCTCCCTATCTTTGTAACCTCCTCCAGCCGCTCCGCTCCTCCCTATCACTCTAACCTCCTCCAGCCTCTATGCTCCTCACTCTCTCTGTAATCTCCTCCAGCCCCTACATCCCTCCCTATCTCCGTAACCTCCTCCATCCCCTACAACCCCACCCTATCTCTTTTACTTTCTCCAGACCTACACCCTTCCCTATTTCCCTAAATGTATGTTGTGAGGAGGATGCAACGAGGCTGCAAGGGAATTTGGACAGGCTGAGTGAATGGGCAAGAACGTGGCAGATGGAATATTTCTGTCAATTAACCAATTCTCAATCCATGCCAGTATATTACCCCCAATTCCCATGCACTCTAATTTTATTTACTAACATCCTGTGTGGGACCTTATCAGAAGCCTTCTGAAAATCCAAATACACCACATCCACTGGTTCTCCTTTACTGCCTTCTTAAGCAATCCCTCAGGAATGAGGGTAATTTCCTCCACTCCAGGGTTGTGGGCCCTAAGGTGACTGAATAGTCTAATTCTGGATCCACACACTGTGCCACATGTGGGGCAGGTGGTGTTTGGTGAGGCGAGTGAATGAGATGCTCAAATTTCCCAACGTTCCTTCCGCTGTTTGCACTTGGTCGCTGCCTGGGCATGTCGGGTTGTTCGAACTGGCTGGCACCTTCTCGGATGTTTCTTCGCGATTTTGGGCGGTCTTGGGCAGGAGATTCCCACGAATCAGTGGAGATGTCACATTTTTTCAGAGAGGCTTTAAAGACATCCTTGTAGCGTTTCCTCTGCCCTCCTGGTAGCCTCTTGCCATGACGGAGCTCGAATTGGAAAGCTTGTTTTGGGAGTTCTTTGTGTCAGGTATGCAGACAACATGGCCCACCCAATGTAACTGAATAGTCATTGACCAGTGTCTCAATACTGGGAATGTTGACCAAAGAGAGGACACTGACATTGCAGTGCCTGTCCTGCCACTGAGTTTGTAGGATTTTGCAGAGGCATTGCTGGTAATATCTCTCCAGGTCTTTGAGATGTGTGCTGTACAGTGTCCATGTTTCCGATGCATACAGGAGGGCAGGTAACACTGTGACCCTGTAGACCACGAGCTTGGTGCCAGATTTGAAGTCTTTGTCGTCAAACACTCCTTTCCTCAGATGGCAGAAGGCTGCGCTGGCACACTGGAGGCGATGCTGAGTTTCATCATCGATGTCTGCCATTACTGAGAGGAGATTCCCAAGGTATGAGAAGTGATCCACATTATCTAGTGATTCGCCGTGTATCTTGATAGTCGGGGGTGGTGTTGCACTGTGGGAGCAGGCTGGTAGAGGACCTTTGTCTTCTGGATGTTTAGCTGAAGGCCCATTCTTTCATTTGCCTGTGTGAATGAATCGACGAGGGTTTGAAGTTCAGCCTCTGAGTGTGCACATGCGCAAGTGTCATCAGCATACTGCAACTCCTTTATCTGTTCTACAAGTAACATCCTTCAAAAACTCCAACAGGTTTATCAAACATGATTTCCCTTTTTATAAATCCATGTTGACTCTGCCCAAATATATCCCATGCATAAAGGGGAGGCAGTGGCATCATGTTATTGTCACTGGACACATAACCCAGACACCCAGGGTATTGCTCTGGGGACATATGTTCAAATTCCACCACAGCAGAAGATAGAATTTGAATTCAATTAATAAAAATCTATAATTAAAAGTGAGAAATGTGGTTGACTTTTAAATGCCCTCTGAAATGGTCGAACAAGTCACTCAGTGTATCAAACTGCTACAAAGTCAATAAGGAATGAAACCAGACCAGACCACCCAGCATCGACCGAGGCACCGGAAATAACAACAGTAAACCCAGCCCTGTCGACCCTGCCAAGTTCCCCTGACTAACATCTGGGGGCTTGTGCCAAAATTGGTACAGCTGTCCCACAGACACTAGTCAAGCAGCAGCCTGTCTTGGTCATATTCATGGAATTGTAGGTCCCAGACACCACCATCACCATCCCCGAGTATGTCCTGTCCCAGCAGAGGTGGCAGCACAGTGGTATACAGTGGGGAGGGAGTTTCCCTGGGTGTCCTCAACATCAACTCTGGACCCCAGGAAGTCTAGTCAAGCACAGGCAAGGAAACCACCTGCTGATTATCATCTAGCGCCCCCCATACCCCGTCAGCTGCTGAATCAGTACTACTCCACTTGAAGGAAGCACTGAGGGTAACAACGGTCACATCGTCTGCATTCCTGAAAGAAGATTCCCAAAACAAGCCTTCTAGTCCGAGCTCCATCACGGCAAGAGGCTACTCTCAATTGTCAGGAAAGTGACGGAAGGTGTTGTTGACAGTGCTATCAAACAGCACTTGCTTAGCAATATCCTGCTCAGTTTGGGTTTGGCCAGGGCCACTCAACTCCTGGTCTCATTAGAGCCTTGGTTCAAACATGGACAAAAGAAGTGAGGTGAGAGTGACTGCCCTTGACATCAAGGCAGCATTTGACTGAGTACAGCCTCAAAGAGCCCGAGCAAAACTGGAGAAAATGGCAATTGGGGGGAAATCAATGGTTGTTGGAAGTCAGTCATCTCAACCCCAGGACATCAATGCAAGAGTTCCTCAGGGTAGTGTCCAAGGCCCAATCATCTTCAGCTGCTTCATCAATGACCTTTCCTCCATCATTAGGTCAGAAGTGGGGATGTTCACTGAGGGTTGCAAAACGTTAAGCACATTCGTGGCTCCTCAGATACTGAAGCAGTCCATGTAGAAATGCAGCAAGTCCTGGACAATATACAGGCTTGGGCTGAGAAGTGGCAAGTAACATTCGCACCACACCAATACCAGGCAATGACGATCTCAAATGAAACAGTATCTAACCATCTCCCCTTGATATTCAATGGCATTACAATTACTGAATTCCTCACTATCAGCATCCTGGGGATTACCATTGACCAGAAAATGAACTGGAGTAGCAATATAAATACTATGGCTACAAGAGCAGGTCAGAAGCTCGGAATCCTGTGGCAAGTAAATCACCTCCTGACTCCCCAAAGCCAGTCTACCATCCACAAGGCACATGTCAGAAGTGTAATGGAATACTCTCCACTTGCCTGGATGGGTGCAGCTCCAACAACATGCAAGAAGCTCGACACCATCCAGGATAAAGCAGCCTGCTTGATTGGCACCCCATTCACTAACATTCACTCCCTCCACCACCGACGCACACTGGCAGCAGTGTGTACCATTTACAAGATGCACTACAGTAATGCACGACAGCTCCTTCAACAGCACCTTCCAAACCTGTGACCTCTACCAACGAGAAGAACAAGGGCAGCAGATGCATGGGAACACCACCACCTACAAGTTCCCCTCCAAGCCACACACGATCCAAACTTGGAACTATATCGCCGTTCCTTCACTGTCGCTGGGTCAAGATCCTGGAATTCCCTTCCGAAGAGCACTTTTGATTAGATTAGAGATACAGCACTGAAACAGGCCCGTCGGCCCACCGATTCTGTGCCGACCATCAACCACCCATTTATACTAATCCTACACTAATCCCATATTCCTACCAAACATCCCCACCTGTCCCTATATTTCCCGACCACCAACCTATGCTAGTGACAATTTATAATGGCCAATTTACCTACCAACCTGCAAGTCTTTTGGCTTGTGGGAGGAAACCGGAGCACCCGGAGAAAACCCACGCAGACACAGGGAGAACGTGCAAACTCCACGCAGGCAGTACCCAGAATTGAACCCGGGTTCCTGGAACTGTGAGGCTGTAGTGCTAACCACTGCACCACTGTGCCGCCCAATGTAGGTGTACCTACAGCCCAATGATTGTGGCAGTTCAAGAATGCAGCTCACCATCACCTTCTCATGGGCAATTAGGGATGGGTAATAAATGCCGGGCTAGCCAGTGACATCGTATCGCAAGAAAGAATGAATAAAAAATCATTATTTTCCAAGTGTCCAGTTATCTCATCCTTTACAACAGATTCTAACCTTTTCCCTTCTCCTGACGTCAAACTAATTGATTTGTAGATCTATGTTTATACTCTTGCTCCCTTTGTAATTAGTGGGGTTACATTTGCTACTTTCAATAAGGAATGAAACCAGACCCAAAATCTATAGAATTTTGAAGAATAACCTCCAATGCATCCATTATCTATATGGCCACCTCCTTCAACACTCTGGGATGTCACCCATCTGGTCCAGGGGATTTATCAACTCTCAATCCTGTTAATTTTTCAAGTACTACCTCTTGATTGATACTAATTTCTTGCATTTCCTCATTTTTACAAGTCCCTTGGTTCCCTAATATTTCTGGGAAATTTTCTGTGTCTTTCTCTCTGAAAACAGACACATATCAATTGTCTAGTCTCTCCGCCATTTCCTCATTCTCCACCACAAACTCTCCTGTCTCCGTCTACAATGGACCCACAGTCGGCGTTTCTTATCTTTTTCATTTCACGTAGCTAAAGAAGCTTTTACAATCCTCCTTTATGTTTCGAGCCAGCTTGCATTCATAATCTCTTTTCCCTTTATCAGTTTCTTGGTCCTCCTTTGTTCGATTCTACATTGCTCCCAATCCTCGGGCTGACCACTTTTTCTGGTGACCTGATAAGCCACTTCATTTGACCTAATGCAATATTTAACTTCTTTTGTTTGTCATGGTTGATGCACCTTTCCAGTTGGGTTTTTGTGCCTCATGTTATGAACAGGTAGTTAATCTTTTTTTCCTGAACAAATTTCTCTGTTGTTCCAACCACCTGTCCTTAACCAGATTCGTGATTGAATTTTTCCCTCCCTGAAACCCTGACTGGTAAAGGACAGTCACAACAACACAGTTGTAAATTTTAAATCAAAGAAGTAGCGTTTATTAACACACTCTCTTCAATTCAGGCGAGTCGGGTCGGGTCCGGCCGGACACGCAGGGTCAGTGCTGTGCAGGTAAGTATTAAAAATAAAAAATTTACCTGAGCTGGGAATCTGGGACGAAACTGAGTCTGCGCAGTGAGTGAGTGACATCACCAAGACATCATCACGCATGCGCGGCAGCTTCGTGGAGGTTCCGTGTTGGGAGGTAAGTAAACAGATGGACGGGTCGGAGTCGGGCCGAGTCGGGGCGGGCTCAGGTCGGGTCGGGATTGGAGCAGCCGGGACCTTCCAGGCCTCAGGTAACCAGAGGACGGCTGCTAAAGTCATCACAGGCCAAGGGGCAGCCTGATCAGCAGCCTGTCTCCAGCCCAGCTGCTGGCGATGGGTTCACACCTCGTAGAAGCACTCGCAATCGTTAAAAGCAAAGCACCTCGACTCACATGGGAGTTCACGGGTGTTTGATATCTGACATGTGATGCTTCAGATAAAGTTCTTTTGTTCAATTCATTAACATTCATTGTGTGAAAGTGATTATTCTATCATTCCCTAATTGTGAGCTGCTGACTTCCCCCTTCCCCCTCAGTGAAATGCCAATGTAAGCACAGCCTCATTTAAATATGATCTCCCATGGGCACTAGTGTGTGTTTCAGCTGGGCACTAGGCACGGAACACCAATGGAAAGGAGGCGACAGACTACATGCATTGAGGTCAGTCTTTATTGTTCTCTCTGTGAGTGACCATCATGGTGGCTGGAAGTGGGTAAGTATGAGATTGTCCTTTGCCTCCTTGATGCTTTGCTCAATGTTCCTGGCCTCCGGTACAAGAGATTCACCATCCAGTGCTGCCTGTCCATCACCCTCCTCTACGTCCTCTTCGTCAGTGGAGGAATTGCGTTCACGTGGCCTCGTCATGCAAGGCCTCCCTCCTCCTCACTGCTGGAATGTGCAGAGCACAGCAGACCACCACGATACGCGTGACCCTCACTGGGACAAACTGCAGGGCTCCACCAGATCGATCCAGGCAAAGGAATCTCATCTTCGGCAGCCCAAGGAGCTGCTCGGTGGTCACTCGGGTGGAGTGGTGGTAACTGTTGTACCTCTCCTCTGCTGCAGTGTGAGGTTTCCTCACAGGCGCTGAAAATCTATATCTTGAATGGGTCGCTCTTGTCCCCTAGAATCCATCCCTGAAGGTGAGCAGGGGCCTGAAAAGCTGTGGTACCTGTGACTGTTGAAATATGTAGGCATCGTGGGTGCTTTTCGGGAAGTGGGCACCCACCTGAAAGATCTGTTTTCGGTGGTCACAGACCAGTTGAATGTTGATTAAATGGAAGCTTTTCCTGTTGAAGGAGGAGGCTGGCTGGTCATTTGGAGCCTTAATGACCACATGTGTGCAGTCGATCACACTTCGTACCTGAGGGAATCCAGCAATGTCTTTGAATCCAATAGATCTCTCTGCCTGACTGTCAGGGTGGTTCAGTAACCCGCACAGTCACCGGCTCTCTTGAACAGGGCATTGGTCACCTCCTTGATGTAGTGGTGGGATATTGCCTGGGAGATGTCCCCAGTGGAGCCTTGGAGAATGATCCAGATGAGTAAAAGTTAAGTGCGGCGGTGATTTTCAATGCGAGATGCAAAAGCTGCCCACCAAATCCCACAGGTCGTAACTCGTCTGACAAGAGGGTGCATAAGGTGGTGCCTGCCTCCCTGGAGAGTCGTAGTCTTCACTGACAATGCCGCTTGGTCATTGGGAGGTTGCTGACTCGATTGCTGTACACTCTCTAGCGCAGGTTAGTCCGTCTTGGCATCGTCGGCTGCTCCTGCTCTCTTCGTGGAGCTTCACAGGCAGGTGAAGCTGCTTCTTGGCCCTCCTTCCATCGGAGGCACTTCATCATAACACAGGGGTCCAAAAAGACAGGGTGTATGAGACCCAGGCCAGGTGATAAGTAGACCTCCAGAGCGCTGTCCTTGCAGAGACGCCGCTGCTTTGGCAGTTTTCCCTTTGCTACTTCTCCTGGCAGACTGCCTATTGGGCCTCAGTGCCCACCCTTGATGGTAGCCGACCCTCTCAACCAGCAGTTTGGGCACCCTATACTGCCACCCAAAACCAAGCCCCACTTGCAGGCCACCAACACCCACCATCCACTTGCTGAACATCCAATACCCAGCACCCTCTTGCAGATCACCTGACACCGTGCCAACCCATGCTCAACACCCGAGACTCTGCCCCACCATGCAGAGTGCACAGCACTGTAAGTTAGCAATGGGCTCCACCCCCCCTTCATCCCCTGTGCAGTGCTGATCATGGCTGCCTATCGATTGCGGCACAGAGTCCCCATCTTGGCCTGTGTCCTGAAGGCCAGTCAGGGCCATCTATGGTCCATTTAATCCCAAGCCCCACATTGAATCATAAAAATTACAAGCAAATGCATTGAAACAACATGTTGTACATTCCTGTTGCATCGGGGCGGTGATGCTGCCTTGATGCTTTCCCCACACTGACTAGATCCAGAACCGATGTCACAATGTCAGATTTCAGGGGAGACTTGTCCAATACTATTCTACCACCCCCCCACTCCCCCACCACCACCTCCATGCCCGCTCCAAATGGCTGCACTAAATTGTGCCCTGTATCCCAGTGTCACTGATCAGGAGCAGGAGCCAGGGTCACAATGGTCGACAAAAGAGGTGACAGATAACATAAAGCTAAAGGAAAGAACACACAAAAATTTAAAGAATAGAGTAGGTCGAGGAAACAGTCAGAAAGATGAAGAACAACAAAAACGGTAAAAAAAAAGATAAGTAAAAGCTGAAAAAAGCTGATGTGAAAGACAATGAAAGGAAGGAAATTCCAGGCTTGTTTCATAATTGCCTTGTGTCAGTCTTCACAGTAAAGCAAATGGATAAAAGAGCTCACATTCCACAATGAATCAAGGACTGGAACTCACTAAAATTAACAGAAGCAAGAGAAGTATAATAGAAAACAATAATAGTCATAGAGTCGTAAAGCATCGAAACAGGCCCTTCGGCCCACCGCGTCGATACCGACCATAATGCCTATCTATACTAATCCCACCTGCCTGCATTAATTCCATATCCCTCTATGCCTTTCTCATTCAAATACCTGTCCAGATGCCTCTTAAATGTCGCTATTGTTCCTGCCTTCACCACCTCCTCAGGCAGCTCATTCCAGATACCCACTATTCTTTGTGTCAAACATTTACCCCTTTGATCCCCTTTAAAGCACCTCCCTCTCACCTAAAATCTATGCCCTCTAGTTTCAGTCACTCCGACCATGAGAAACAGACTCTGGCTATCTGCCCTATCTATGCCTCTCAAAATTTTATATACCTCCATCATGTCCCCTCTGAGCCTCCTTCACTCCTGGGAAAACAAACCCAGCCTATCCAATCTAAATTTATAACTCAAGCCCTCCAAACCAGGCAACATCCTTGTGAATCTTTTCTGCACCCTCTCTCGCTTAATCACAGCTTTCCTGTACTGTGGCGCCCAGAACTGCACACAGGACTCCAAATGCAGCCGAAACAGCGTTATGTACAACTGTAACATGACATCCCAACTCTTGTGCTCAGTGCCTCGGCCGATGAAGGCAAGCATGCCATATGCCTTCTTCACCACCCTGTCTACCCTTGTTGCCACTTTCAGGGAACTATGTACTTGCACCCCAACGTCTCTCTGCTCAACAACACTCCCCAGTGCTCTGCCATTCACTGTATATGTCCTGCCCTCGTTTAACTTCCCAAAATACATCACTTCACACTTGCCTGCATTAAATTCCATTTGCCACTCCCTTGCCCACTTTCCCAGTCAATCTATATCCTGTTGTAACCTGAGACAACCTTCTTCACTGTCCACTATGCCACCAATTTTGGTGTCATCTGCAAACTTACAAATCATGCCCCTTACATTCACATCCAAGTCATTAATATATATGAAAAACAACAGAGGGCCCAGCACCGGTCCCTGCGGCACAGCACTGGTCACCCGCCTCCAATCTGAAAAACAACCCTCCACTACCACCCTCTGCCTCCTATCACCAAGCCAATTTTCTATCCAATTTGCCAGCTCACCCTGGATCCCATGTGTTCGAACCTTCTGGACCAGCCTACCATGCGGGACCTTGTCAAAGGCCTTGCTAATGTCCATGTAGACAACGTCTATCGCCCTGCCCGCATCAATCCTCTTGGTCACCTCCTCGAAAAACTCAATCAAATTCATGAGACATGATTTCCCATGCACCAAAGCCATGCTGACTATCCCTAATCAGTCCATGCCTTTCCAGATGCATATAAATCCTGTCTCTCAGAATCCCTTCCAATAACTTTCTCACCATTGATATAAGGCTCACCGGCCTGCAGTTCCCTGGCTTATCCCTGCTGCCCTTATTAAATAAAGGCACAATATTAGCTATCCTCCAGTCTTCCAATACCTCACTCGTAGCTAACGATGATACAAAAATCTCTGCCAGGACCCCAGCAATCTCCTCACTTGCTTCCCATAGCATCCTAGGATACACCTGGTCAGGCCCTGGGGATTTATCCACCTTAATGCGCTTCAAAACCTACAACACCTCCTCCTTTGTAATGTTGATATGCTCCAGGATGTCAGTGTTCCCTCCCTTGAACCCATCAGCTTGCATGACCTTCTCCACAGTATGTACGCATGAGAAATATTCATTTGAGAACTCGCCCATTTCCCGTGGCTCCACATATAAATTGCCACACTGGTCCTTCAGGGGACCTACTCTCTCCCGAGCTACCCTTTTACTCTTAATATACTTACAGAATCTTTTAGGATTCTCCTTTATCTCTGCAGCCAGGAAAACCTCATGGCCCCTTTTTGCCCTCCTAATTTCCTTCTTAAGTTTAGTCCTACATCCCCGATACTCCTCGAGGGACTCGCTCGATCCCAGCTGCCTATACCTGACATATGCCTCCTTCTTTGCCCTGACCAGACCCTCAATATCTCTCGTCAACCAAGGTTCCCTAAACTTGCCAGTCTTGCCCTTCCATCTAACATGAATATGCCGGCCTTGAACTCCTCCTATCTCACTATTAAAAGCCTCCCACTTGCGAGACATCCCTTTACCTGCAAACAGCCTCTCCCATTCAACTTTTGAGAGTTCCTGTCTGATGCCATCGAAATTAGCCTTCCCCCAATTTAGGACTTCAACCTGAGGACCAGTCCTATCCTTTTCCATAACTATCTTGATGCTAATCGAGTTATGGTCACTGGTTCAAAATGCTCCCCCACTGACACATCAACCACCTGCCCATCCTCATTTCCTGAGAGGCTTTCGAGTATAGCCCCTTCTTTAGCCGCTGCTTCAGAAAACTATCCTGGACACACTTAACAAATTCTTCCCCATCTGATCCCTCAGCACTAAGGCAGTCCCAGTCAATATTAGGGAAGTTAAAATCACCTACTATTACAACCCTATAATTCCTACACCTATCTGTGATTTCCCTCCATATATGCTCCTCCACTTCACTCTGACTATTGGGGGGCCTATAGTATAATCCCATCAAAGTGATCAACCCTTTCCTATTTCTAAATTCTACCCATATGGCCTCGCTGGACATTCCCCCCGGAATATCCTCTCGACGTACTGCCGTGATGTCCTCCCTAATCAATAGTGCAACTCCCCCTCCTCTCTTACCTCCACCTCTGTCACACCGGAAAGATCGGTTCCCCGGAACATTGAGCTGCCCATCCCTCAACCACGTTTCTGTAATAGCTATAATATCACAATCCCATGTACCAATCCATGCTCTGAGTTCATCTGCCTTACCTGGAATTCTTCTTGCATTAAAGTAAATGCTGTTCAGCCTACCAGACCTTCCACGCTCCCTGTCCTGCCTCTTCCCGGCCTGCCTACTGGACTTGCTTGCTTCAACCTCTACATTTGCCTCAACTATCTCATCTGAGAGACTACTCCTTTGGGTCCCACCCCACTGCAAGACCAGTTTAAACCCTCCCGAGTAGTGCTCGCAAACCTCCCCGCAAGGATATTGGTCCCCCTTCAGTTTAGATGCAACCCGTCCTTCTTGGACAGGTCACTCGGCACCAGAAGTGATCCCAATGATCCAAGTAGCTGAAGCTCTCCTGCCTACACCAGCTCTTCAGCATGCATTCATTTGCCTAATCCTCCTATTCCTACCCTCATTAGCACGTGACACAGTGAGTAATCCCGAGATTACAACCCCAGATCTCCTGCTTTTTAACCTTCTGCCTAACTCCCTATATTCACTTTGCAGGACCTCATCTCTTTTCATGCCTATGTCATTAGTACCAATCTGGACCACGACCTCTGGCTGCTCACCCTCCCCTTTCAGAATGCCCTGCAGCCGCTCTGAGACATCCTTGACCCGAGCACCAGGGAGACAACATGCCATCCTGGAGTCTCGTTTGCCACCACAGAAATGAAGGACAGAGTAACTGAGCATTAAGAGCAATTTGAGGAAATTGGGAAGAAACGGCATGGAATTTTTAACGAATAGGTAAAATCTAACAAATCTAACTGATTTTTTTGAGGAGATAATTCAAATGGTGACAACATAGAAACTACGAGCAGGAGTAGGCCATTCGGGCCCTTCGAGCCTGCAGCGCCATTCAATGCAATGATGGCTGATTGTCCAAACTCAGTACTCTGTTCCCGCTTTCTCCCCTTATCCCTTGATTCCTTTAGCCTGAAGAACTATATCGAACTCTTTCTTGAATATATTTCATGATTTGGCCTCTGCTTTCTGTGGTAGAGAATTCCACAGGTTCACCACTCACTGGGTGAAGAAATCCCCCCTCATCTCAGTCCTAAATGGCTTATCCCTTATCCTTAGATTGTGACCCCTTGTCCTGGACTCCCCCACCATCGGGGAACATCCTTCCTGCATCTAGTCTGTCCAGTCCTGTTAAAATTTTGCAGGTTTTTATGAGATCCTCTCTCATTCTTCTAAACGCCGGCGGATACAAGCCTAATCGACCCAATCTCTCTTCATACGTCAATCCCAGGAATCAGTCTGGTGAACCTTTGCTGCACTCCCTCCATAGCAAGAACGTCCTTCCTCAGATAAGGAGATCAAAACTGCACACAATGCTCCAGATGTGGTGTCACCAACACGTTGTATCATTGCAGGAAGACATCCTTGCTCCTGTACTCGAATCCTTTCGCTGTGAAGGCCAAAATATCATTTGCCTTCTTAACTGCCTGCTGCACCTGCATGCTTACTTTCAGCGACTGGTGCACAAGGACACCCAGGTCTCGCTGCACCTTCCGCTTTCCCAATCCATTGCCATCCAGATAATAATCTGCCTTTCTGCTTTTGCCACCAAAATGGATAACCTCACATTTATCCATATTATACTGCATCTTCCATGTATTTGCCCATTCACTCAACCTGTCCAAATCACACTGGAGCTTCTCTGCATCCTCCTCACAGCTCACACTCCCATCCAGCTTTGTGTCATCTGCAAACTTGGATATATTACATTTAATTCCCTCATCCATTTCATTAATATATATTGTGAATAGCTGGGGGCCGAGCACCGATCCCTGCGCTACCCCACTAGTCACTGCCTCCCACTCGGAAAAAGACCCGTTTATTCCTACCCTTTGTTTCCTGTCTTCCAAACAGTTCTCTCTCCATTTCAGTACCTTACCCCCAATCCCATGTGCTTTAATTTTGCATGTTAATCTCCAGTGTGGGACCTTATCGAAAGCCTTCTGAAAGTCCAAATACACTACATCCACTGGTTCTCCCTTATCTATTCTATCAGTTACATCCTTAAAAAATTCCATTAGATTTGTCAAGCATGATTTCCCTTTCGTAAATCCATGTTGACTTTGTCCGATCCTTTCATTGCTTTCCAAGTGCTCTGCTATTACATCTTTTATAATTGACTTTGGCATTTCCCCCACTACTGATGTCAGGCTAACCGGTCTATAATTCCCTGTTTTCTCTCTGCCTCCTTTTTTAAATAGTGAGGTTACATTAGGTACCGTCCAATCCATTGGAACTGTTTCAGAGTCTACAGAATTTTGAAAAATGACCAGCAATGCTTCTACTATTTCAAGGGCCACTTCCCGAAGTACTCTGGAATGTAGATTATCAGGCCCGGGGGATTTTTCGGCCTTAAATCCCATTCATTTCCCTAACACCATTTCCCTGCTAATACTGATTTCATATAGTTCCTCCTTCTCACTGGACCCTATGTTCCCCAACAATTCTGGGAAGTCATTTGTGTCCTTTTTGAAAACAGACCCAAAGTATGTATTTAATTGTTCTGCCGTTTATTTGTTGCCAATCATAAATTCCCCCGTTTCTGACTGTCAGGGACCCACATTTGTCTTCACTATTTTTCTCTTCACATATAGAAGCTTTTACAGTCAGTTTTTATGTTCTCTGCAAGCTTATTCTCATACTCTATTTTTCCCTTTTTAATCAATCCCTTTGTCGCCTTTGCTGAATTCTAAACTGCTCCCAATCTTCAGGTTTGCTGCTTGTTCTGGCCATTTTATATTTCTCCTCCTTGGATCTAATACTATCCCGAATTTCTTTTGTAAGCCACGGATGAGCCACCCTTCCTGTTTTATTTTTGCGCCAAACAGGAATGAACAATTGTTGTAATTCATCCATGCACTCTTTAAATGCTAGCCATTGCCTGTCCACTGTCAACCGTTTAAGTAGCGTTCCCCAAACTATCAGACCCAACTCGTGTCGTGTCTCATACCATCATAGTTTCCTTTATTTAGATTCAGGACCTTAGTCTCAGAATCAACTCTGTCACCTTCCATCTTAATGAAGAATTCTCTCATGTTATAGTCGCTCTTCCCCTCGGGACCCCGCACAACAAGATTGTTAACTAATCCTTTCTCATTACACAATATCACTCTTGGATGGCCTGTTCTCTCGTAGGTTGCTCAACCTTTGGTCCAAGTGACCATCACGTACACACTCCAGGAATTCCTCCTCGACAGCATTATTGTTCATTTGGTTTGCCCAATCAGTCTGGAAATGAAAGTCATCCATAAATACAGTTGGTCCCTTGTTGCATGCTCCTCTAATTTCCTGTTTAATGCCATCCTCTACATCACCATTGCTGTTTGGTGGTCTGAAAACAACCCCCACCAACGTTTTCTGCCCCTTGGTGTTTCTTAGCTCCACCCATCCAGATTCCATATCAGGATTCTCTGAGCTAATATCCTTCCTCACTATTGTATTGATCTTCTCTTTTGCTAATTATGCTACACCACCTCCTTTCCTTTTTTGCCTGACCTTCCCAAAAATTGAATATCCCTCGATGTTCAGTTCCTATCCTTGGTCACCCTGCAACCATGTCTCCGTATTCACAACGATATTGTATCCATTTACATCTATTTGCGTACTTAATTCACCGACATTATTGAGACACAATACCTTTAGGCTTGTCTCTTTAACATTCTTAGTCACCTGAGCATTGTTTTGCACTGTGGCCCTATTTGTGTCTTGCCCTTGATTTCTATGTTTTCCACTTCTGCTTTTTAGTTTTCTGTCTTTCCTTTCCATCCTTGTTTCCTCCACAGCCTCCGCACTCAGGTTTCCATCCCCCTGCCATTCTAGTTTAAATCCTCCCCAACAGCACGAGCAAATGCCACCGCGAGGACATTGGTTCTGGTCCTGCCTGGGTGTAACACATCCCACTTGTGCAGGTCCCACCTTCCCCAGAACTGGTCCCGAGTCCCAGGAATCTAAATCCCTCCCTCCTGCACCATTTCTCCAGCCATGCATTCATCTGGTCTATTCTCCTGTTCCGATACTCACTAGCATGTGGTACAGGAAGTAATTCTGAGATTACTACCTTTGAGGACCTGCTTTTTAATTTAGCTCCTAACTCCCTAAATTCATCTTGCAAGACCTCATCCCTGTTGCTACCTGTGTTGTTGATGCCAATATGTACCACCACCACTGGCTGTTCACCCTCCCCCTTCAGAATATCCTGCAGCCACTCCGAGACATCCTTGACCCTAGCACCAGGGAGGCAACATGCCATCCTGGAGTCTCATTTGCGGCCACATAAATGCCTGTCTGTTCCCCTTACGATTGAATCCCCGATCACTACAGCCCTGCCACTCTTCTTCCACCTCGCCTGTGCAGCAGAGCCATCCATGGTGCCACGAGCTTGGCTGTTGCTGCCTTCCCAGGGATGCCATGCACCCACCCCCACCCGAGCAGTATCCAAAGTGATATATCTGTTTGAGAGGGGGATGGCCACAGGGGACTCCTGCACTACCTGCCTGCACCTACTACTCCATCTGGTGATCACCCATCCCTTTACTGCTTGTACGGCCATTACCTGCAGTGTGACCACCTCATTAAACATGCAATCCACGATGCCCTCGGCATTGCGGATGCTCCACAGTGAATCCACTCGCAGCTCCAGCTCCGTAATGCATGCAGCCAGGAGCTGCAGATGGATACACTTCCTGCACACATGGTTGTCAGGGACACTGGAATCGTCCCTGATTTCCCACAGATCACCGGTGTGAGCTCTCCGGCCATGACTTACTTTAGATTAATCAGTTACTCCCTTTAAAAATTACTAATTACACTCGGGGCCTTGTTCTACTCCAAAAATGACCCACTACAATCTAAAGCCCTTAATAAATTACACTAATTTTACAAAACGCACACTTTAGTAGTGCTAAACCTATCACTTGAGTTTTTTTTTGGAATAGCTATGAATGAAGGCAGTCAATATGATTCCACGGCAGAGATTGTCAGTTAAAAATAAAGCTCCTGGAATTGAAGGCAAATGATTGACCTGGTTAGAAGATTGGTTATGCAGTAGAACATAGAGAGTTTGGATAATCAGAATGTACTTGTATTGGAAGGAAGTGGCTGGCAATGTGCCAAGATGACCTGTTCTGAGGCCTCAACTATTCACAATATATATTAAAAACTTAAGACAATAATGAATTTGAGATCCAAATTTACCAAATCATCAAAAGGCTGAATCTTAATTCACAAAATCAGGTGGATTGGGGTTGTGCCAGAGCTTAAATGTGAAGAATCTGAAACAGGAACCCAAACTGCATCATATCCCACGGACATGGATCAGCAGCAGATGCCGGGGGAATTAAAACCTCAGCATGTCCAAGGGTCACTGATCAGGAGAGGGACCCTGGTAATTGCCCCATCATTTCCCCTGCTAACTGATTCCTATTGTGACTGATCAGGCTGAGAATTGATCCCTTTAGTTTTGCAAGGCACCTGTGTGTTTACTCTGTGCGCACCAAGGGAGACCATATTTTAACAATGCACATTTATGAATGAACATAAGCATTTTGTTTTTGTGTTTATTTATTGAACTCTTCAGATATGAACTTCTCAAATCATTACTGATAGTTGGTGCGAAGCCTTATTTTTATCATAAATTTCAAATACAAGGTATTCCATCGTGTTATGCAGTGAGCTTTCAATTTATTATACCCATGTATCCACCATATTGATATTCCTGCTCCCATCCTGATGTTTAATGTTCCTGTTTTTCCTGCTCCTGACAGTTAACTTAGTGATGATTGTGAGCCTATCTCGGGGAAAGTGTGGTCTCTCCAAATGTGTCACTCGTTACTTGGTGGCCATGGCAGCGGCGGATCTACTGGTCATTATCTTCGATCTGGTACTGAGGCAAATTCCCATTAGTTATCACAGAAAGTTACAATTTCTGTTTGATATTCCAGTGTGTAATATCCACGCTGTCCGACTTTATGCAGCAACGGACTGTTCTGTCTGGTTCACCGTCGCTTTCACCTTTGATCGATTTGTGGCCATTTGCTGCCAGAAACTGAAAACTAAATATTGTACTGAGAAATCGGCAGCTGTGATTATTGGAACAATGTCTGTGTTGTTCTATGTAAAGAATATTTTCTGGTACTTTATGCTTTCAAGCAGCTATACCCGTTTTCGAGCCCCCTGGTTCTGCATTCTTCCCTGGAGTGTTCTGCTTTCACCAGGATGGGTAGCAATTGAATTGTTACATTATATTTTCACCCCGTGTGTACCATTTATTCTGATTCTGATGCTCAATATTTTAACTGTCAGACACATTCTAGTGACCATCAGAATTCGCAAGAGACTTCGGGACCGGGTCAGTGAGGAGAGTCACAGTGATCCAGAAACAGTTAACAGAAGAAAATCAATCACTTCACTTTTTATGATATCGGGGAATTTTATCCTTCTATGGGTTCTGTTACTGGTGAATATGATGTCTGTTAGAATTAGTCTGCTGTACCGGAATGCTTCAAAAGACATGTCACCCATTGTCAATCACCTTGCGGTTATGCTTCAGCTCCTGAGTTGCTGCACAAACACTTTTATTTACGCTGTGACCCCGAGTAAGTTTAGAGAGGAATTGAAGAATGGGGTGAAATATCCCTTCGCTGTACTTTCTAAGATTTCAAATAATGAGGAAAATGGAAGATTTTTACAGATAGAACACATGAGAACCCAGCCTCTCTCCACTCAGTCTCTGTAATCACATTGTTTTAAAGACAAACTGAGATGATTTGATTGAGCTTGCATTTAATTTAAGGTACCTTTTGTAAAAGTAGAACAACTGCCAGATGCAGAAATTCCTTTACGCTAATCATACATATGGAATAAAATTAAACTAATATGCAACATGTCCCCTGATCCCTCCTCATGTCTCTGTTTTATTGGATAAACCTACAGCTTCCCACTTTATCTCTCTCAGCATCCTCCACAGTGGACATCGAGGTAATCGGCGATCGCTCATTAGAATTAGAATTGGAATTAGAATTAGAACATTACAGCGCAGTACAGGCCCTTGGGCCCTCGATGTTGCGCCGACCTGTGAAACCATCTGACCTACACTATTCCATTTTCATCCATATGTCTATCCAATGACCACTTAAATGCCCTTAAAGTTGGCGAGTCTACTACTGTTGCAGGCAGGGCGTTCCACGCCCCTACTACTCTCTGAGTAAAGAAACTACCTCTGACATCTGTCCTATATCTATCACCCCTCAACTTAAAGCGATGTCCCCTCGTTTTTGCCATCACCATCCGAGGAAAAAGACTTTCACTATCCACCCTATCTAACCCTCTGATTATCTTATATGTCTCTATTCAGTCACCTCTCCTCCTCCTTCTCTCCAACGAAAACAACCTCAAGTCCCTCAGCCATTCCTCGTAAGACCTTCCCTCCATACCAGGAAACATCCTAGTAAATCTCCTCTGCACCCTTTCCATAGCTTCCACATCCTTCCTATAATGCAGTGACCAGAACTGCACGCAATACTCCAGGTGCGGTCTCACCAGAGTTTTGTACAGCTGCAGCATGACCTCGTGGCTCCGAAACTCGATCCCCCTACTAATAAAAGCTAACACACCATATGCCTTCTTAACAGCCCTATTCACCTGGGTAGCAACCTTCAGGGATTTATGCACCTGGACACCAAGATCTCTCTGTTCATCTACACTACCAAGAATCTTCCCATTAGCCCAGTACTCTGCATTCCTGTTACTCCTTCCAAAGTGAATCACCTCGCACTTTTCCGCATTAAATTCCATTTGCCATCTCTCAGCCCAGCTCTGCAGCCTATCTATGTCCCTCTGTACCCTACAACATCCTTCGGCACTATCCACAACTCCACCGACCTTAGTGTCATCTGCAAATTTACTAACCCACCCTTCTACACCCTCATCCAGGTCATTTATAAAAATGACAAACAGCAGTGGCCCCAAAACAGATCCTTGGGGTACACCACTAGTAACTAAACTCCAGGATGAACATTTGCCATCAACCACCACCCTCTGTCTTCTTTCAGCTCGCCAATTTCTGATCCAAAGCTCTAAATCACCTTCAACCCCATACTTCCGTATTTTCTGCAATAGCCTACCATGGGGAACCTTATCAAACGCCTTACTGAAATCCATACACAGTACATCCACTGCTTTACCCTCATCCACCTGTTTGGTCACCTTTTCGAAAAACTCAATAAGGTTTGTGAGGCACGACCTACCCTTCACAAAACCGTGCTGACTATCGCTAATGAACTGATTCTTTTCAAGATGATTATAAATCCTGTCTCTTATAACCTTTTCCAACATTTTACCTACAACCGAAGTAAGGCTCACAGGTGTACAATTACCAGGGCTGTCTCTACTCCCCTTCTTGAACAAGGGGACAGCATTGGCTATCCTCCAGTCTTCCGGCACTAGTCCTGTTGACAATGACGACATAAAGATCAAGGACAAAGGCTCTGCAATCTCCTCCCTAGTTTCCCAGAGAATCCTAGGATAAATCCCATCTGGCCCAGGGGACTTATCTATTTTCACACTTTCCCAAATAGATAACACCTCCTCCTTGTGAACCTCAATCCCATCTAGCCCAGTCGTCTGAATCTCAGTATTCTCCTCGACAACATTTTCTTTCTCTACTGTAAATACTGACGAAAAATATTCATTTAACACTTCCCCTATCTCCTCTGATTCCACACACAACTTCCCACTACTATCCTTGATTGGCCCTAATCTAACTCTAGTCATTCTTTTATTCCTGATATACCTATAGAAAGCGTTAGGGTTTTCCCTGATCCTATCCGCCAATGACTTCTCGTGTCCTCTCCTTGCTCGTCTTAGCTCTCCCTTTAGATCCTTCCTGTCTAGCTTGTAACTCTCAAGCGCCCTAACTGAGCCTTCACGTCTCATCCTAACATAAGCCTTCTTCTTCCTCTTGACAAGCGCTTCAACTTCTTTAGTAAACCACGGCTCCCTTGCTCGACAACTTCCTCCCTGCCTGACAGGTACATACTTATCAAGGACACGCAGTAGCTGCTCCTTGAATAAGCTCCACAGTTCGATTGTTCCCATCCCCTGCAGTTTCCTTCCCCATCCTACGCATCCTAAATCTTGCCTAATCGCATCATAATTTCCTTTCCCCCAGCTATAATTTTTGCCCTGCGGTATATACCTGTCCCTGCCCATCGCTAAGGTAAACCTAACCGAATTGTGATCACTATCACCAAAGTGCTCACCTACATCTAAATCTAACACCTGGCCGGGTTCATTACCCAGTACCAAATCCAATGTGGCATCGCCCCTGGTTGGCCTGTCTACATACTGTGTCAGAAAACCCTCCTGCACACACTGGACAAAAACTGACCCATCTAAAGGACTCAAACTATAGTATTTCCAGTCGATATTTGGAAAGTTAAAGTCCCCCATAACAACTACCCTGTTACTCTCGCCCCTGTCGAGCAACAATCCCAATTGACCCATTCTAATCATTCACTGAATTTCCCACCCAGTGCACCCGCTGAGGGCTAATCATCCAATATCTTTATCATCCAACGCACCCCTCCCACTATAGACTCAGCCAGCGGATAAGCACTCACCATCCCGCTACACATCTCCCACCAAAATATCAAGGCCCTTTCCATCCATGACGTTATTGTGGATGATTTCATTGACATCCTGGCAAAACACATCCCCTGGTGTTCACTATGGAGAAGAATGATGTAGGTGTAGAGAGCAGGGAGGGGGATTGTGATATACTTAAACAAATCAGCATTGAAAGAGAGGCAGTATGAGATGTTTTTGCGGGCTTAAAACTGGATAAATCCCCAGGCCCAGATAAGATGTATCCCAGGCTGTTATGTGAAGCAAGGGAGGAGATAGCAGGGGCTCTGACACAAATTTTCAAATCCTCTCTGGCCATAAGAGACGTACCAGAGGATTGGAGGACAGCGAATGTGGTACCATTATTCAAGAAGGGAAGCAGGGACAAACCAGGTAATTAAAGGGCAGTGAGTCTAACATCAGTGGTAGGGAAACTATTGGAAAAATTCTGAGGGACAGGATTAATCTCCACTTGGAAAGGCAGGGATTAATCAGGACTAGTCAGCATGGCTTTTTCAGGGGAAATTGTGTCTAACAAACTTAATTGAATTTTTTGAGGATGTGACTTGATGTGTAGATGAGGGTAAGGCCGTAGTCGACATGCACTTCAGTAAGGCTTTTGATAAGTTCCGCATGGGAGATTAGTTAAGAAGGTAAGAGCCCATGGGATCCAGGGTAATTTGGCAAATTGGATCCAAAATTGGCTTAGTGGCAGGAGGCAGAGGGTAATGGTCCAGGATTGTTTTTGCAAGTGGAAGACTGTGACTAGTGGTGTACCACAGGAATCGGTGCTGGGACCCTTGCTGTTTGCAGTGTACATTAATGATTTAGTCGTGAATATAGGAAGTACGTTCAGCAAGTTTGCAGATGACACGAAAATTGGTGGTGTCGTAAATAGTAAGGAGGAAAGCCTTAGATTACAGGACGATATAGATGGGCTGGTAAGATGGCTGGAACAGTGGCAAATGGAATTTAATCCTGAGAAGTGTGAGGTGATGCATTTTTGGGGAACTAACAAGGCAAGGGAACATACAACGGATGGTAGGACCCCAGGAAGTACAGAGGGGTCAGAGAGACCTTGGTGCACTTGTCTATAGATCACTGAAGGCAGCAGCACAGGTAGATAAGGTGGTGAGGAAGGCATATGGGATACTTCTCTTTATTAGCTGAGGCAGAGAAGTTCAGAGCAGGGAGGTTATGATGGAGCTCTATAAAGCGTTAGTTAGGCCACAGCTGGAGTACTGGGTACACTTCTGGTTGCCACACTACAGGAAGGATGTGGTTACACTGGAGAGGTTGCAGAGGAGATTGAGCAGGATGTTGCTTGGGCTGGAGCATTTCAGCTATGAAGAGTGACTGGATAGGCTAGGGTTGTTTCCCTTAGAACAGGGAAAGCTGAAGGGTGACCTGATTGAGGTATACAAAATTATGAGGGGCATTGAAAGGATAGATGGAAAGAAACCTCTTCGCTTAGCGGAGGGATCAATAACCAAGAGGCAAAGATTTAAGTTAGGAGCAGGAGGTTTAGAGGGGAAAACTTTTTTCACCCAGAGGGTGGTTGGAATCTGGAACACACTGCCTGAAGAGGTGGTAGAGGCAGGAACCCTCACAGTGGCGCAGTGGTTAGCACTGCAGCCTCACAGCTCCAGCGACCCAGGTTCAATACTGGGTACTGCCTGTGTGGAGTTTGCAAGTTCTCTCTGCGTCTGCGTGAGTTTCCTCCGGGCCAGAAGATTTGCTGGTTGATAGGTTCACTGGCCATTATAAATTGCCCCTGGTGTAGGTAGGTGGTAGGGAAATATAGGGACAGGTGGGGATGTGGTAGGAATATGGAATTCGTGTAGGATTAGTATGAATGGGTGGTTGATGATCAGCACAGACTCGGTGGGCCAAAGGGCCTGTTTCAGTGCGGTATCCCTAAACGAAACAGAACTAAACTAAAATATTTACAAAGATCACTTGAAATGCCAAAGCATATCAGGCTATGGGCCACGTGATGGAAAATGGGATTAGAATAGATAGGTGCTTAATGGCTGGCACAGACAAAATGGGCCGATGGGCCTGTTTCTGTGCTGTATAACTCGATGACTCTAAATGAAGCCTCCCCACCTAGCTAAACCTTCCACCACAATCCCCATAGAGATTGACGTGGTGGCAGTGTGGCACTTTTCACCAGATCACACCTTGGCCTGACCCCCTCCTCCTCTTGCACTTTCTTCTCCTTTCACCAACTCCCGTTGCTCCACCCCTCTCACCTCTCAATCAAAATCCTCATTCTCACTGAGATATCTTCATTGCTTTACTCCCTCAGCCTCTGCATTGAATGACATCTCATTCTCGGTGATTTCAATCTCCATCTCAACTCATCATTCTCTCCCTCCTCTGAGTTCATTGCCCTCCAATCTTCCTTCAATCTCTCTCTCCAAAAACTTCCCAAATCATCTTCTTGGCTGCAACCTTGACCATACCATCTTCCATGGTCTCAATTCAATCACAGATAAGGCCATCTCTGATCACCTCCTTGTATCATTCTCCACCCACATCCCCCTCCTACACCCCAACCCTACCTCCTTCTGTATCTGCCCCGGAAAAAGGACCATCCCAAATTCACTTCATTTTCCATAACATTTCCACAGCTACTGATTTGCTCAACTGCACCCTCACATCAATCTTTGAAAACCTCGCTCCAAATACATCCATTTCTCTCTCTCACTCTGGTCATTTCCCCTGGTATAGCCCTTATCTCAGCTCCCATAATTCCGAGGGATGCAGAATTGATAGGATATGACAGACAACTTGTTTAGCAACACGGCCAGGTCACATAAAGCTCTATTGGGTCCTGTTCTCATTTGCTGAAACTGCTCACTATTCCTGGATCATCCTGCAATGAGAAGATAACGTCTGTCTTCTTTTCTCTACCGCACACCGGCTTCTTAAACTTCACACCACTGTCTCTCCACCCTCATCTCCAACAGTAAGTGCGAGGAGCTCATGGATTTCTTTGTCACTAAGATGAAACGATCCGATCAGATGCCTCTAACAATTCCACTGGCCCAAACTTGGTCTACAGCTTCCCCCCTCATAACTCTGATCTCACATCTTTCTCTCATGTCTATCCTAGCTCCCGTCATGCCCTCACTGAGCTCATCTTGAAGATGGGGCCCACCTGTTTTCCTTCAAATCTATTCCCACTAAGCTGCTGATCACCCAACTTCCCCTCCTACTCCCCATGTTAGCTGACATTGTTAACAGTTCCTTCTCTTCAGGTTCTATCTCTGTCTCTCCTCTAAATCTGCCATCGTCAACCCTCTCCTCAAAAACACAAGTCTTGCCCCCTCCTTCTTTGCAAACTGCCACCCCGTTTCCAAACTCCCTTTCCTCTCCAAAGTCTTTGAAAGTTTTGTCACCTCCCAAATCCGTGCCTGTCTTTCTCGGAACGCCATGTTTGAATCCAACCAATCAGGATTCCTCCTCTTGCACAGTAACAAAATAGACCTCATCAACATCACAAAAACATCCCATGTGACTGTGACAATGGTAAACTATCCCTCCTCGTCCTTCTCGATCTGCTTGCACCCTTTGACACTTTTGAACACACCGGACTCCTCCAATGTCTCTCCACTGTTGTCCAGCTGGTTGGGACTGAACTCACCTGGTTCCATTCTTATCTATCTAATCATTGCCCGTCAATACCATGGTATTTTCAGTCAACTAGGGATTATAAATTTTAAAGGACATTAAACGCTGTGCTAATTCTAAGGGGAAAGTTGCAATTGTGATTGGGGCCAATTGACCAGTTAATGCTTTGAAATCTCCATAACATGGAAGTGGCCTCAGTCACCTCCTCCTCAGGAGGGACGGGTGATCCTGGTTCCCCTTCTCCCCTTCTCTCGGGTCTACCCCGTCTCCTCCGTGTTGTCGTTAGCATAGCAGGACAGACAGGCAAAGGCTCTCCTTCCCCACCATTATCCTCCTCTGAGGAGTCCTGTCCTGTCTCAGTATATCCCATGTGATACTCTGCTTTCGTGACGGCTGCTACAACCGCCTGCTGCTTCCCCATCTGGTTCAGCAGTCACTGAATGGTGGACCTGCACTGTGCATTGGTCTGTCTCTCGGTGGGGTCACTCATGTAGCTCTCTAAAGACTCCCCATGATTCCTCTAACTTCTGGGTTAACTGGGTGTTTTCCTGATGAGAGTGACAATATGCCTCTCCGCCAACCCTAACCACTGCTGAGCTGCCCCAGCCTGTCCGGCATTAAGTGCCTGTTCCTCAGAGTGGCAGTAGAGGATGCTAGCTGATTTTGTAACATTTCCAGCAGTTTCTGCTGCTGCTGGATCGGTTCACTTTGAGCTACCATCTGTTTCACCTGTGACTGTACCACTTCCTTATTGCACTGCACACAGTGCGAGTGTGATTAGATTTAAAACCCTGTCACTCTTCCAACATTTAGCCAAGACCTGAACCTGGATAAACGCTACTCTTTCTTTATATAGGAACGCAGGAGCAGGAGTAGTCCATTCAGCCCAATGAGCCAGCTCCGCAATTCAACATGATCAAGGCTGATCATCCACTTCAATGCCTTTTTCCCACACTATACCCATATCCCTTTATATCATTAGGATTTAGAAATCTGTCAATCTCTGCTTTAAACATACTCAATGACTGAGCTTCCACAGCCCTCTGGGGTAGAGAATTCCAAAAATTCACAACCCTCTAAGTGAAGAGATTTCTCCTCATCTCTGTCCTAAGTGGCTTCCCCCTTATTTTGAAATTTGTGTCCCCTGGTTCTGGACTCCCCAACCAGGGGAAACATCTTTGCTGCATCTACCCTGTCTATCCTGAGAAGTATTTTGAAGGTTTCAATGAGATCACCTCTCATTTTTGCAAACTCTGTAGAATACAAGCCCAGTTTCCCCAATCTCTTTTCATCGAACAGTCCCATTATCTCAGTAACAAATCTGATGAATCTTTGTTGCACTTGCTCTGTGGCAATAATATCCTTCCTGAGGTAAGGGGATGAAAAATGCACACAGGTGCGGTCTAACCAAGGTTTTATGCAATTGAAGCGAGACTGCTGTGCTGTTCTTTGTTCTAACATCCCATTAGCCTTCTTCATTGCTAGCTGCACCTGCATGCTGGCTTTCAGTAACTTATTGACAAAGACACCCAAGTCGCTTTGTACATCTACACTTTCTAATTTCTTCCTATTTAAGAAATACTCTGCACCTCTATTCTTCCTGCCAAAATGGATAACCTCACATTTTTCCACGTTATATTCCATCTGCCATATTCTTGCCCTCTCACTGAGTCTGTTCAAATCCCCTTGAAGCCACTTTGCATCTTCCTCAGAGCACACATTCCCATCTAGTTTTGTGTCATCTGCGAACTTAGAAATATTACATTTGGTGCCCACATCCAAATCATTGATATATATTGTCAACAGCTGGTGCCCAAGTATTGATCCTTGCAGTATCCACTAGTCACAGACTGCCAAGGCGAGAATGACCCGTTTATTCCTAAACTCTGCTTTCTGCCTGTTAATCAATCCTTAATCCATGCCAGTATATTACCTCCTATTCCATGTGCTTAAATTTTATGAACCAACCTCCTGTGGGGGACTTTAACAAAAGCCTTCTGAACAGAACGTGCTCATGTTTTTGTGCGTACTCTTCTCACAGGGATTGGATACTGTCTGGATTACATTTAGTGACCAACTTTTCCTCATATGTTTCCCAGAAACCCTTCTTTACACTGGCCTTTCACTACATAGCTTGTACTCACTGGGTCAGTTTAATCTACCACCCTTCCAAAGAGATTATCCCCGTAAGATTTATCACTGGCCAAACAATGTTCTGACATTTGTGAAACTTGCTTTAACTCCCTCGGTTTATGGACTCGTCAAAGTCCAGGGTTTCAGCATCACTTGTAAGATCTGGAGTTTGCTTTAATTTAATTGGAAGACTTGGTCAATTACAACTACAGTCTAAGTTGGGAGAGAAGATCTAAAAGGGACTTATAGCTCAGACTAGCTACAAAACCACATGGGTACGAGGAGTTTTTCACAAGCTTTACAGACTTTATTGCGTTTTCTACAATAAACACAAAATCATGATCCTGAGCAAAGGGCAGTGGTGAGCAGTTGTGTTCACGATGGAACACCGGTCCTCAACCTCCAGTTAACTGCGATGCCTTGTCTCTTGATTGAAGTCTATCTTCTGTCTTCGTTTGGATGATGATGCGTGCTTTTGGGGACTTAGAAGTTCTTACTTCCTACACCTTTCCCAGCTTGGTTCTGTGCCATATTAGGTAAAACCCCATTTCTGTTCATCTAATTGGTCCGTCATTAACTAACTGCCCTTCCATGATGGTACTTTGACCTTGTTTAGGTCATTGTCATTGTCATTCAGGGGGCTCCAGATTCATGTTTCCTTGCTGTATATTCATCAACAATGATCACTTCATGAGATTGATCCTGAAAGGGAGTATTTTTGAGAGTCAAGGGTTGTGTTGTTATTGTATGGTGTTCTGACCTCTACCTTGTCGAGGCTCAACGCCAACTTTCAGACCCTTCTTCCCACCTCCCCCTGGACCATGACCCCAACACCGAACATCAAGCGACTGTCCACAGGACTGTCACTGACCTCATCTCTTCTGGAGATCTTCCCTCTACAGCTTCCAACCTCATAGTCCTGCAACCCCGGTCAGCCTGCTTCCACCTCATTCCCAAAATCCACAAACAGGACTGTCCCAGCAGACCCATTGTGTCAGCCTGCTCCTGCCCCACTGAACTTATTTCTTCCTATCTTGATTCTATCTTTTCTCCACTGGTCCAGTTTCCTCCCACCAACATCCATTACTCTTCTGACACCCTACGCCATTCTGACAATTTCCAGTTTCCTGGCTCCAACCGCCTCTTCTTCACCCTAGACGTCCAATCTCTCTACACCTCCATCCCCGACCAGGATGGTTTGAGGGCTCTCCAATTCTTCCCTGAACAGTGGCCCAACCAGTCCCCATCCACCACCAACCTTCTCCGCCTGGTTGAACGTTTTCTCTCATTGAACAACTTCTCCTTCAACTCCACTCACTTCCTTCAAGTGAAAGGTGTTGCTGTAGGTACCCACATGGGTCCTAGATATGCCTGTCATTTTGTGGGATATGTCGAACATTCCTGGTTCTACTCCTGCTCAGGCCCCTCCCCCAACTCATCTTCCGGGACATTGATGACTGTATCGGTGCCATTTCCTGCTCCCGCCCCGAACTGGAAAACTTTGCTTCTAATTTCCACCATTCTCTCACCTTTACCTGGTCCATCTCTAACACTTCCTTTCCCTTCCTCGACTTCTCTGTCTCCATCTGCCATGGGCGGCACAGTGGCGCAGTGGTTAGCACTGCCGCCTCACAGCTCCAGGGTCCCGGGTTCGATTCTGGGTACTGCCTGTGTGGAGTTTGCAAGTTCTCCCTGTGTCTGCGTGGGTTTTCTCCGGGTGCTCCGGTTTCCTCCCACAAGCCAAAAGACTTGCAGGTTGATAGGTAAATTGGCCTTTATAAATTGTCACTAGTATAGGTAGGTGGTAGGGAAATATAGGGTCAGGTGGGGATGTTGGGTAGGAATATGGGATTAGTGTAGGATTAGTATAACTGGGTGGTTGATGGTCGGCACAGACTCGGTGGGCCGAAGGGCCTGTTTCAGTGCTGTATCTCTAATCTAATCTAATCTAATCTCTGGGGATAGGCTGTCTACTAATATCCATTATAAGCCCACCGACTCCCACAGCTACCTCGACTACACTTCTTCACACCCTGCCTTCTGTAAACACTCCAATCCATTCTTCCATTTTCTCCGTCTCCGACGCAACTTCTCTGATGATGCTACCTTCCACAACAGCACTTCTGATACGTCTTTTTTTTCCTCAACCGAGGATTCCCCCCATTGTGTACGACAGTGCCATCAACTGTGTCCAGACCATTTCCCGCACCTCGACACTCACCCCTTCCCCTCCCTCCTAGAACAGTGACAGGGTTCCCCTTGTCCTCACTTTCCACCCCATCAGCCTCCATATCCAAAGGATCATCATCCACAATTTCCACCACCTCCAGCCACCTACCAAATGCATCTTCCCCTCCCTTCCCCTGTCAGCATTCCGAAGGGATCATTCGCTCCGCGACACCCTGGTCCACTCCTCCATTACCCCTTACTGCCTTCCAGTTTTTGCTACTAAAGTGCGTAACCTCACATTTATCCACAATATACTGCATCTGCCAATGCATTAGCCCACTCACTCAAGTTGTTCAAATAACCCTGAAGCCTCTCTGCATCCTCCTCACAACTCACCCTCCCACCCAGTTTTGTGCCATCTGCAAATGTGGAGATATTACATTTAGTTCCCTCATCTAAATCATTAATGTATATTGTGAATAGCTGGGGTCCCTGCGGTACCCCACTAGTCACTGCCTGCCATTCGGAAAAAGACCCATTTATCCCTACTCTTTGTTTCCTGTCGGCCAACCAATTTTCTATCCATCACAATACATTACCCCCAATCCCAAGCGCTTTACTATTACACGCTAATCTCTTATGTGGGACTTTGTCGAATGCCTTTTGAAAATCCAAATAAACCACATCCACTGGCTCCCCCTCATCAACTCTACTAGTTACATCCTCGAAGAATTCTCGTAGATTTGTCAAGCATGATTTCCCTTTCGGAAATCCATGCTGACTCTGCCCGATTCTGCCACTGTTCTCCAAGTGCTCTGCTATAAAATCTTTGATAATGGACTCTAGAATTTTCCCACTACAGATGTCAGGCTGCCTGATCTATAAATCCGTGTTGACCCTGCTCAATCCGACCATTATCTTCCAAGTGTCCTGTTACCACATCCTTTACAATAGATTCAAGCATTTTCCCTGCTACTGACGTCAGGCTCACAGGTCTGTAGTTCCTGGTTTTCTCTCTCCCTCCTTTCTTAAATAGTGGTGTTGCATTTGCTACCTTCCTATCTGCAAGAACTGTTCCAAAATCTACAGAATTTTGGAAGATGGTCACCAACACATCCACTGTCTCTACAGCCACCTCTTTCAACACTCTGGGATGTCGATCATGAAGTCCAGAGGATTTACCAACTTTCAGTCCCATTAGTTTCTCCAGTACTTATTTTTATGAATATGCTTTTTTTCAGTTCCCTGTTCTCACTAGTACCTTGGCTCTGCAGAATTTCTGGGAGGCTTTTTATATTTTCCTCCATGAAGACAGACACAAAGTATTTGTTTAGTTTCTTTGCCATTTCCTTATTGCCCATTATAAATTTCCCTGTCTCTCCCTGTAATGGGCCCCCATTTTTCTTTGTTAATCTTATCCTTTTTACATACCGATAAAAACTTTTACAGCCCATTTTTATGTTCCTCATTAGTTTACTTGCATATTCTATTTTCCCTTTCTTTATCAGTTTCTTGGTCCTCCTTTGATGAATTCTTAAATGCCTCCAATCCTCAGGCTTACTACTTTTTTGGCAATGTTATAAGCCTCTTCCTTTGGCCTCATTCAATATTTAATTTACTTGTTAGCCACGGTTTGGATCATTTTTCCTGTCGGGTTTTTGTGTTCAATGGAATGTATAGTTGTTGTAAAGCATGTATTAATTCTTTAAATGCTAGCCATTGCCTGTCTACCTTCATACCTTTAAAGGTAAAGGTTTGGACCAAAAGGGAAATAAAATCTACATTCACTACCCATCAGCTTGTCCATAACAGCTTTCAAGGCTTCGAGCTGATTTGTTGGTACTGTGTCTGCATCACTCACTACTCCTGTAACTCCTGAAAGGACAAAGACTGTTAAAAATCTTACAAGGAGACAGAATATGCTAACTCCAAAAGATTATACAACAGTCAGTTTATGTGAAATTAAATTTCAATTGCAACAAAAGCTTTTCATTACAGTCCCTGGAATTTTGCTGCGTAAATCATTTCTCACAGACAAGGATCCCAATGGTAGGTAACCACAGAAAACCAGGATCTGATTGGTCAATAAATGTGTTGGAGTCGGGGAAGGATGCAGAGCAGGACAGTTGGGTATTTTAAGTGCCGATGGCAAAATTTTGAAGCCCAACAGGGGATTGAGTGTGCCATAGAGTCTTACAGCACAGAAGGAGGTCATTCTGCCCATCATGTCTGTGCTGGCTCTTTTAAAGAACTATGCAATAAGTCCCACTCCGCTGCTCCTTCCCCATCAGTCTGCACATTTCTCTTTTTCAAGTATTTATCCAATTCCCTTTTGAAACTTGTTATTTAATCTGTTTGGCACAAAGTTAAATATTAATCAACTGCAAAGGAACCTGTGCAATGTGTCAATATAATTACACTGACATAAAATTATCCTTATTTGTTTGCCCAGCATAGTCGGAGTAGAAGTTGCTTCACACACTGAAGCAAGAGCTTTTTTGCTCATACCTGTCTGTCATAATTTTTTCTCAAGGAGTTGGATGATTCTCTGTAGTTTAATTTATGGGATAGCTGTCTGTTTTTCTCCACCAGAGCCTGGCATTCCTACTTTTTTTGTCTGGAACTGGGAGGAATACAGACCAGGCTGCCCAACTTCCCTTGCTGAAGAAAATCAATTGAGGCCAAATTACACTGGAATCAAGGCACTGAGTCTCAGTATCTTCAACTTCAGCACTAAGCTGGGGGCTGGTTTACTTCCATAAAAATGTTCAAGAAACAGCATTGGATGGGTTTTCAAATTATTTAATTTGAATTAATAGATAATTCAAACTTGCTCAACTCAAATGAAGGGTTGATTCTATTCAGAAGCGTCTATTACAACTCAGCACTGTCTGCAATTCTAAGGTTTTTGGATTTTATTTAGGGAGTTGGAAAGTAAACAGACTAAAGTTAAACACTAGACAATGCAAAACAATATTATATCAATAGCATGGTTATCAGACTCAGCACAATAGCTTATCATTGATAAAATCAAAAAAATATAGTTTTGAACAAGATTATAGCTGAATAATTTGGAAAAGCATGAAGCAGCTATTCAGTTTGTGAAGTCTCGGCTGACGGTACGTACAGTTAGATTAACATTCATTTTTGTTTTAGCACAGTGCTGCTATCAGAGCCTTCAGAATAAAGTTCACTGAAATCATTGGACAGACATTTCAAAAATGTTAGAGAGTGTCAACCAGCTCTTCATTGAAATTCAGAATAAATGTTGTGCTTGCTGCAGCCATTTATCTGGTTGTGGTAATGTACAGTGGCAGAGTGTTAATGTCACGTAGCTAGTAACCTGGTGTTCCAGGATAATAACTGGGGGAAATCGGTTCAAAACCCACTGCTGCAGCTGATTGAATTTGATTAAATTAAAAAAAACAATGTAAATGCTGGTTTCAGGAATGATACCATGAAGTTATCATTGATTTTTGTAAAATCCATCTGATTCGCTAATATCCTTCAGAGAAGGAAATCTGCCATCCATACCTGGTCTGGCCGAAATGTAACTCCAGACCCACAGCAATAGGGTTGACTCTTCATTGTGCTCTGAAATAGTTTAGTAAGACACTCAGTTGTCAAGGGAAATTAGAGATGAGCAACGAATTCTGAAAGAATAAAAAAAAAAAATCTGGACAGATCCGTGGGATGGTATTAATCAGTCACTGAATATTCACTGAGTATTCATCACCTGGACAGCTCTTGGCTTTCATTAAGTTGCCTTTAAAGATGTGTGTTTCTCAGTAGTGTCATTCGTGATATTGCTTTGGTTTGTGCACAACTCCCACAGCTGATGTGTAGCACCGTGATCACACAGTGGTTAGTACACTGAGTTGTGGCTGCATCAACGTCTGGTCTCTGCTGCACATGTTAACAGAACACAGCGAAAAATCAATCTATTCCAACTGGAAACAAATTGTTGTTCATGGAAAACAATTTGCTCCTTCAAATCCTCGCGCTCTCACATGCCTGTGCTTGACGCTCCATAATTCAAACCTATCTCTTCTCCCAACTTCTCCTCCTTTCACAGTCAATATCCCTCTTTTACTTTCCTCCTTCCATTCCATTGTCATTTTCCTGCAGTATTGCCTCATCAAACATCCATTCTCAATATTACGCTGTTAGGTTTGCTCTGCTCCCACTGCTGTTCCTGGGGACACAGGTCCCATTCACACCAATGTTCATTTGTGTCTTGAATCCAGATACATTTCTATCCATGGGACCACTTGGTGAACAAGCTGTGAAAGCAGAGCCGGCCTTTAGAGGGACAGCGGCCCGGCAGCTCATGATACTTTCTTGAGGAATATTGTGATAAGGGGGATACTAACTGAAAACTGGCTTCTGTTTACCTGGTAGTTGGCACTTTTCTCTGAACAGTTGAGGTGATGAGTGACGGGCAGTGCCACATAGCTGCCAATGAGGGCTTAAATATGCCATTTTGTCAAGCTTGGTCAGTGCAGCAAGATGCAAAACATCCTGTCTTCATCTTAATCGATCTGTTGAAAGGTGTGATTGAAAGAAATGGAGAATAAATGAACAGAATCCTAGTGACAGAAAAGGAGCAATTACAGGAGATTGGTCATGAGTCAAAGGTCTTTAAAATGTTCATGTGCTGTGATCAGAAACGGCAGTATTTAAAACACGTGTGAAGGAAAGTAAAGAGTGATCTTGGATATGAGAAGAAAACAGGAAAGTTGTGTCTGAAGCTGTGTCCTTGAAGCAGGCTGTGTGTTGTCAGGAAACTGTTATAGTGAAAGCACAAACAACAACAACTTATATTTATATAGCACCTTTAACATAAAATATCCCAAGTAGCTTGACAGGAGGGTTAAAAAGCAAAATTTGACACTGAGCCACATAAGGAGATTTTTGGGCAGAAGACCAAAATCTTGAACAAAGAGACAGGTTTTGAGGAATGTTTAAAAGGATGAAAGTGAGGTCGAGAGGCGGAGAGGTTTAGGGAGGGAATTCCACAGCTCAGAGCCCAGGCAGTTGAAGGCATGGCCGCCGATGGTGGAGCGATTAAAATTGAGGATGCTCAAGAGGCCAGAATTAGAGGAGTGCAGATATCTCGGAGGTTTGTGGGGCTGGAGGAGATTACAGAGATAGGGAGGGTCGAGGCCATGGAGGGATTTGAAAACAAGGAGGAAAATGTTAAAATCCAGACGCTGCTTGACCGGGAGCCAATGTATGTCAGCAAGACCAATTTCTGCTGATCCAGTACTGGTTGTCGGACAAGGAGTCTGACAATTTAACAAGGGTGGAAGAGTCGGGAGAGGTGATGGTGAGGGAGAGCTGGGTGTCATTAGTGTAAAAGTGGAAACTAACACTGTGCTTTTGGATGATGGAATGGAACATGAACACTTGAGGAACAGCGGTGCTGACTGAGCAATGTTAAAGGCCTAAAAACATGAGAGTGAATGTTACAGGAGGCTTAGCTGCAGAGAAATGAAATGGAAGTTTGTCAGTATTAATGGTGGAAGGAATAAGCTGAGAGAAGGGGTGGGTTTGAATGTTGGAGCCTGAAGCATAGGCGTGTGAAAGTGCGAGGATGCGTGGAGTCAATAGGTTCACTCCATCCAGAAGAAATACATCTTCACGTTTTAAAGAGTGACTATTTGTTGCGTTCAATTATGGTCGTTGGCTGGAGGAAGAGACCTCTGTTATCTCACAGGGGCCGTGGGCGGCCGGAGACTTTCTGGCCGGGCGTTGTCCTGCCCGTCCGATACCGGCGGGTCATCCTCATCACTCCCAGAATCCTCCTCCTCCTCTACTTCTGTCATCTTTACCTCACCAACACCCATCACTCACACAACACCCCTGTACACCTGGAACTTCTCTCTCAGTCTCTCTATCTCACTCTGACACTCAGTGTGATCTGCTTTCATGCCTTTCTCTTTATGCTGTTGGTGTATAACACGGTGCAGCCTTCATGTCCTCAGCCTCTTGTTCTGCTCTGTCTGCCCTATGGCACTGCTCTGCTTCCCGTGCAGCCCATTCATCACACTGGTGCTGATTGTTAACACACTGGCTTTCCAAAAATTGAGTTCTGTTTAACCACCGCTCCCTTTCCAGCTCAAATTGTTCACTGTTCTTTTCCCTCATCTCTCTCTCTTCCTCTCGCTATTTCATTAACCCATTAATAACCGCATCCCATTCACTGAGATTCTTTATCTCTCTCCTCCAGCTCCTGCTTGAATTTTGTTTTCTCAGCCTCATCTTTCCTGTGCTGCCACTGATCTGCCATCAGCCAAAGTGGGCCTTCATCAAGATCCGCTTACAAGTGGACCCCTGTGTCCACTGTTCTGCCTCATCTACCGGATCATCACCCTCCAGGATAACCCGAACACACCGAGTGCTTCAGAGGTAATTTCCCTGCCAAGTACTTTGTGACAAACCCATCCATAGTATTTTCTGCCATTTCTTTATCTTCAAGCCTCCTGGCTGGCTCGCCACTTGTAACACCTCTGGTCTAATGGTTCTTGTCTTTACTCCTCATATCAATGTCACGCAATGACTTGGATACTGTTTCAGTAAATGTGATACACCTTTATTAAAACTCGAAGCAATGGTACATACTCACAATGACACTGGTTGCTTCGGAATCCCGCGAGCTCGGGTCAGTCTCAGGTCAGTCCTTCAACAGATCTCCAGGCACGACTTCAGAATGGCTGACCAGGCCACTCTACCGACTGCAGTAACAATGTCTTTGAGGGCTGTGACTTTATACAACTTCCTGACTCCAGCCCTTAGTATATCAGGTAATCCGTGAAATCGGATCATCCAGTTGGGTTAATAATCCCACCCTGGCCATCCAGGACCACCCCCACGTGGTCAAATCCTGACCTCAGCAGGGGCGGGGGGAAGGGGGTGTCTCCGGTTGTATGCCAATAATGGGTGTGATTACTGTATCCTGGGGCAGGAAGAAGGCCATTCATACATTCCCGAGTGGCCATTGTCTGTAGGCAAGGTGTCTGTGGCAATTCACCACCTCAGGGACATGTCCTGATATGTCTGTGTGTGTTTTTTTATTTTTTGCTGGGATGTAGGATTCACTGGCCAGGCCACAATTATTGTCCATCTCTAATTGCCCTTGAGAAGGTGGTGGTGAGCTGAATTCTTGAACCGCTGCAGTCCATGTGGTGTAGGTGCACCAACAGTGCTATTAGGAAGGGAGTTCCAGGATTTGGAGTTCCAGCGACAGTGAAGGAGCAGTAATATAATTCCAAGTCAGGATGGTGTGTAGCTTGGAGGGAAACATTCAGATGGTGATGTTCCCATGTATCTGCTATTCTTGTCCTGCTAGGTGGTCGAGGTTGCAGGTTTGGAAGGTGCTGTCTGAGGATCCTTGGTGCATTGCTGCAGTGCATCTTGTAGATGGTGTACACACTGTTGCCACTGTGTGTCGGTGGTGGAGGGACTGAATGTTTGTGGATGGGGTGCCAATCAAGTGGGCTGCTTTGTTCTGGATAGCGTCAAGCTTCTTGAGTATTATTGAAGCTGCACCCATCCAGGCAAGTGGAGAGTATTCCATCATATTCCTGACTTGTGCCTTCTGGATGGTGGACAGGCTTTGGGGAGTCAGGAGGTGAGTTACTCGTCACAGGATTCCTAGCTTCTGACCTGCTTTTGTAGCCATGATATTTATATTGCTACTCCAGTTAAGTTTTTGGTCAATGGTAACCCCAGGATGTTGATAGTGGGGGATTCAGTGATCATAATGCCATTGAATGTCAAGGGGCACAGGTTAAATTCTATCTTTTTGGAGATGATCATTGTCTGGCACTTGTATGGCGTGAATGTTACTTGTCACTTATCAGCCCAAGCCTGGATATTGTCCAGGTCTTGTTGCATTTCTACACGGACTGCTTCAGTATCTGAGGAGTTGTGAATGGTGCTGAACGTTGTGCAAGATTTCAGTTTTCGTTAAAACTGTCCCACTAATAATGTCTTCAGTTAGAATTCTCCCTTCGAAGCTCCATCTTCCAACCACCATGAGATAAACTCTGCCCACAGGACTTCACCACAGCCAGCTTTCATTAAAATGAAAGAAATAAAAGCACGGTTTCCATGATAAAGAATGATTAATACAATTTAGGTAAATAATGCATTGACTTATACATGTCACACAAATGCCAGGCAATGACCATTTCCAACAAAAGAGAATCGATCCATCTCAGCTTGAGATTTAATATCATTACCATTGCTGAATTTCCCACCATCAACATCCTGGGGGTGGGGGAGGGGAGCAGTCACCATTGATCAGAAACTTAACTGGACCAGTCATATAAATACAGTGGCTACAAGAGCAAGTCAGAGGCTGGAATTCTGTGGTGAGTAACTCACCTCCTTACTCCCCAAAGCCTGTCCACCATTGACAAGGCACATGTCTGGCGTGTGTTGGAACACTCTGCACTTGCCTGTATGAGCACAGCTGCAACAACACTCAAGATGTTTGATACCATCCAAGACAAAACAATCAGCTTGATCAACACCCCATCCACCACATTAAACATTCATTCCCTCCACCACTATTAGACAGTAACAGTATTGTGTACCCTCTAAAAGATGCACTGCAGCAACTTGCCAAGTCTCCTTTGACAGCACTTTCCAAATACACAGCCTCTACCACCTTGAAGAACAAGGGCAGCAGGCACATGGAATACCATCACCTGTAAGTTCCCCTCCAAGTCTCACACCATCCTGACTTGGAACTATATTGCAATTCATTCATTGTCACTGGTCAAAATCCTGGAACTCCCTTCCTAACAGCACTGTGGGTGCACCAACCCTCCATGGACTGCAGCGGTTCAAGAGAGCAGCTCACCACCACCTTCTCAATGGCAATTAGAGATGGGCAATAACTGCTGGCATTTCCATTGATGATCCCATGAACAAAAAAAAAAGTTTTCTTGGAAAGCAAAATTTATTCAGTATTTCTTCTGAATGAGTGTACATTAACTGGAATTCTCAACGTGTGATTGTACTGACTTTTACGAGGTCTGGGGGAGTGCTTCAGTATTCAAAATAATCTTGAGAATTGACTTAATATCACAAGCTCCAATATTGATTCAATATCGAGAATGTTATTTTGGAAGTCTGACCATACAGTCCATATTTAGACTGTAACCCATATATAGGCAATAATCTGACCTTCATATAACTTCCGGATTTCACTCGCTACACCTGCCTCCGAACTCGAACAACAGTTCATGATGCTCCGTGCTGACTCCATCCTGTCTCCATCATCGTTATCCCACCACGGGACCTCTGTCTTTAACTCTGGACTCTTTCCTGTTATCTCCTGTTTCCCGTCTACTGTCAGATTTTATGTTCACTATTGTTATGTAACCAGATCTATGTAACTTGAGGTTTCCCTGAGTCCATTCGCGGGTGCATTTTAGTTGCCGCTCTGGACCCGAGCCCGTCACTCCCTTTTCTTTCTTTTTAACTTCTTTTCTTTTTACTCCTCCTAGCCTCCTTTCACCTATTCCCCTCGCAGATACTCTACCCTCCCAATTTCCCACTCAAACCTTTCCGTACTCCTCAATAATCCTGCTCTCCTGTCACTGTCCCAGGCTGAGCTCCCTCTGGGATGAGTCTGCAGCTTCCCTCTGTGCCTCTCTTGGCTTCCTCCGAAGACATCATCAAGACACTCAGTGCTGGCTCATTATGAGCATGAACCCCAATTACCCCATCTTATTCCTTCACCCCAATTCCCACCCAGTGTGCCCGCTGGGGGCTTATCCTGACAAATCTTCCTGACCATCTCACCCCTCATACTGCTCACCCTGTGGATTCTGCCAGTGGATCAGTTCTCACAGCCCCTCCCAAGTATAATGAACATTTTCTCACTGAGATATCTTTATGGCTTTTCTCCCTCAGCCTCTGCACTGAACGATTTCTCATCTTTGGTCATTTCAACCTCCACCTCAACTCATCATTCTCTCTCACCTCTGAGTTCACTGCCTTCTTTTCCTCCCTAAATCACTCCCTCCTTGTAAATTCCCCAACCCATATTCACGGCCACCACCTTGATCTTGTCATCTTGCTAATCCCATCCGATCAATCACAGATAAGGCCAGCTCTGATCAATTCCCTATCTCACCCTCCACCCGCATCCCCCTTCCACACCCCAACCCTACCTCCTTCTGTAACTGTTCCTGGGAAAAACTATCCCTCAGTTCACTTACAACTGCACTTTCAAAATCCCAACTCTCTGCCTCTGGTCTTCCTTTCGCCGCAACATGTCTGCAGCGACTGATTTGCTCATCCACACCCTCACCTCCACCTTTGACGCCCCAGTCCCCAATAATTACATTACTATCTCTTACTCTGGCCATTCCCCCAGTACGATCCTCATCTCCCCTCCCTTCTGTCTCAGGGACGCAGACTTGAGAGGATATGACGGACAATTGTCACCACCAGATCTGGCTGGACCATGTAAAATACTACCGGGTCCTGCTCCCATCTGTGTAAACTGCTCCTTGTTGCAGGATCAGCCTGGCATGCATAGATAACACCGGCTTCTTTTCTCTGCCACACACTGTCTTCTTCAACCCCGCTCCCCTCTAAGATTATTAGATTACTAAAAGTTTACTAACCAGAATACCAATTGTTATAATCAAGCTATTATAAATTAACAACTGATTTATTATTATAAACTAACATTTAGCTTTATTAGAACCCTTCTTTGTGGGATGGTAAATTGGGAAAACTGAGGAAATAAGGACACATTATGGAGAAGATGTCAAGGTAGAGGGATTCTGGGAGAATATGTCATGTTTTAAATGCTGACTTGCGGTAAAATGATGAGGCTCAGAGAGCAGACAGTGAAACAGCTCCTCTGAGAACAAATGTAGATTTGACTCGGAATGAGATAAGGAACCTCGGATTGTAAAAGCATGAAATTCTACAGTCAACAAAAAGAGGTATTACCTATGTAAATCCGAAAGGTTATCAACAGGCAAAGAATGATCCTTGATTGGTTAAGAAGGCATCCTTAAACACAAAGCTAAGGATGATTGGTGTCGGGAGGGTTAATTGGAAAGCAGCCAGGATAAAAGATGTCTTGTCTCTGTCCCTGTACAGCAGGCAATTTTCAAACAGCAAGAGAAAAGAGCGAAAGAGAGAGAAACCAAAGTAACTTGAAGACTAGAAGCTGCAAGAGCAACCATTTGTATGCTCTACCACCCAGTCTCTAATAGGGGTGGTATCTGCATTAAACTGTTAATCACTGCCTGAGCTTGTGACTAATAGTTAATCTGAAAATTGAATAAACTTGTCTTTATTTATTTATTTAGAGATACAGCACTGAAACAGGTCCTTCGGCCCACTGAGTCTGTGGCGACCATCAACCACCCATTTATACTAATCCTGCATTCCTACATGTCCCTA
This sequence comes from Heterodontus francisci, assembly GCF_036365525.1. Classification (NCBI taxonomy): domain Eukaryota; kingdom Metazoa; phylum Chordata; class Chondrichthyes; order Heterodontiformes; family Heterodontidae; genus Heterodontus; species Heterodontus francisci. Next base: position 23,164,144 of record NC_090410.1, on the reverse strand, counting down.
TATTCCCCTACCTATACTAAGGGCAATTTAAAACGGCTAATTTACCTATCAACCTGTAAGTCATTGGCTGTGGGAGGAAACGGAAGCACCCAGCAAAAACCTGCACAATCACAGGGAGAACCTGCAAACTCCACACAGGCAGCACCCAGAATTGAACCCAGGTCGCCGGAGCTGTGAAGCTGCAGTGCTAACCACTGCACCACTCCTTACCGTCATCTGACTAATGACGAATCACAACAAAAACTTTGCTGTCAAGTCTGTTCCTGCCTTAGAAGGGGGCATTAAATCCCAACAATCTTATCTTATCTTCCACCCCTGTCTCCTCCACCCTCACCTCCAACAATAAGTTCTGAGAACTCATTGACTTCTTTGTCACTGAGATTGAGACCATCTGATCAGCTGCCTCTGCCATGTTCCTCCTTTCCACAAGCCCACCAGGCCAACTTCCCCTAAACTCCCCACTGCCTTAGCTCTGAACAACTCACATCTTTCACTGGTTCTCTCCTATCTCCCCTCGTTCCATTTCTGAGTTCATCTCATTCATGAGACCCACCTCCTGATCCTATTCAATAAACCGCTGACCAAACAACGTCCCTCCTGGTCCCCATATTAGCCAATATTGTTAATGGTTCTCTCTCTTCTGGTGCTGTTCCTCTCTCCTTCAAATCTGCAGTTATCATCCCTCTCCTCAAAAAATAACCCTCACCTCACTGTCCTTGCAAACTACCACCCCATATCTAACCTCCTTTCCTCTCCAAATTCCTTGAAGGATCGTCATGTTCCAAATCCATGCCCATATTTCCTGGAACTCCATGTTTGAATCCCACCAATCAGGCCTCCACCCCTGCCATAGTATCAACTCAACTCTTGTCAAAGTCCCAAGTGACATCCTATGTGACTGTGACAAAGATTTTCTATCCCTAATCATCCTTCTTGACTGTCTGCAGCCTTTGACATGGTTGACCACAGCATCCTCCTCCAACACCTCCCCACTGTCATCAGAACTGGGAAAACTTAGAAATGTAATAGGTTTTTAGCAGGTGAAATGGGAAGGTTGAAAAATAACAAAATGAATGGTCTGCGATAAGGTGGAAGATGAGAGATTAAATGACAAAAGAGTTGGTGGAGCAGAGCCAAAGGGAGTGGTAATGGGACCAGTAAAGAAACAAAAGATGTGTCCAGAGGAGGTGTAAATATTAGAATGATGTACAGCTGCTGTCAGAAAGTAAAAACAAGAGATAAACAACAGTAAGACTGAAACATGCAAAGAAAAGTCAAAAGAAATGGGGCAGAGATTATGCTCTTAAATTGTTGAACTCACTGTTGAGTCTGGAAGGCTGTAAAGTGCCTAATCAAAAGATGAGATGCTGTTCCTTGAGCTTCCATTGAGCTTCATTGGAACACTGCAGTACGCCAAGGACAGAGAGGTCAGTGTGAGAACAAGGTGGAGAATTAAAATGGCAGGTGACTGGAAGCTCGGTGTCAGTCTTGCAGACGGAATGGAGGTGTCCTGCGTTCGGTCTCCCCAATGTAGAGCAGTCAGCATTGTGAGCAGTGAACACAGTTTACTGAATTGAAATAAGTACACATAAATTGCTGTCTCGCCCGGAAGGAGTGTTCTGCGACCTTGGATGGTGAGGACAGAGGAGGTTAAACGGCAGGTTTTACATCTCCTGTGTTTGCATAGAAAGGTGCTGTGGGAAGGGAAGGTGGTGTTGGGGGTGATTGAGGAGAACAGCAGAGTGTAGCAGAGAAAACAGTCCCCTCAGAATGCTGAAAGGGGAGAGTAAGATATCTTTGGTGGTGGCATCACGCTGGACATGGCAGAAATGGTGATGGATAATCCATTGAATACAGAGGCTGGTAGGGTGGAAGGTGAGGACAGAGAGAACCCTATCATGTCTCTGGGAAGGAGGGGAAGGACAGACAGAAGAAGTGCTGGAAGTGGGACAGAGACAGTCGAGGGCCCGGTTATTCATGGTGGGGGAATTTTTGGTTCAGGAAAAAAGGAAGACATATCAGAAGCACTGGAAGGTTACATCATTAGAACACGTGCAATGGAGAAGGCGTGCTGTGAGAATAGAATGGAGTCCTGACAGGAAGCAGGGTGTGAGCAAGTGCAGTTGACGTAGGTGTGGGAGTCACTGAGCTTCTGATAAATATTTTTTGAAAGCCTATACCCAGCAGAAATGGAGACAGAGAAGTCAAGGAAGGGAAGGGAAGAGTCGGAGATGGATTATGTGAAGGTGAAAGAAAGATGGAACTTGGAAGCAAAGTTGATGATGTTTTACAGTTCAGGATGAGAGCAGGAAACGTCACTGATACAATCATCAATGTACCAGAAAAAGAGGTGAGCGAGAGGGCCTGCGTCGGACTGGAACAAGGAATGAAAACAGAAAGTGCTGGAAATACTCACCAGGTCGACAGCACCTGTAGAGATAGAGACAGAGTTAACGTTTCAGGTCTGTGACCTTTCATCAGAACAAGAAATGTTGCACATATCCCACAAAAAGGCAGCAGAGCTGGGACCCATGGCTGTTTGTACCTCTGTGACATCACCCAACTTCGCCCGTCTCAGCTCATCTGCCAGTGAAACCCTCATTCATGCCTTTGTTACCTCTCGAACTTATCATTCCAACACATTCCTGACAGATCTCCCTCATTCTACTCTCCTTAAACTTGAGGTCATCCAAAACCCTGCTGCCTGTGTCTGAACTTGCACCAAGTCCTGTTCCCCGATCACCCCTGTGCTCACTGATCTACATTGACTCCCTCTCAAGCAATGTCTTGATTTTAAAATCCTCATTCTTGCTTTCAAATCCCTCCATCGCCTCATCGCCTCCCTATCTCTGTAATCTTCACCAGCCCATAAACCCTCCAAGATATCTGTGCACTTATAATTCTCGCCTCTTGAGCATCCCCAATTTTAATCACTCCACCATTGGTGGACTTGCATTCAGCTGCTTAGACCCTAGGCTCTGGAATTCCCTCTCTTAATTTCCCAGCCTCTCCACCTCACTTTCCTCCTTCAAGACATTCCTTAAAGCCGAGCTCTTTGTGCAAGTTTTTTGTCATATGACCTTATATCTCCTTTTGCGGCTCGGTGTCAAATGTGATTTTAAAATGCTCATGTGCAGCATCTTGGGACTTTTTTAAAATTATGTTCAAGGCACTATACAAATGCAAATAGAGGAGGAGAGGTGACTTAATAGAGACATATAAGATAATCAGAGGGTTGGATAGGGTGGATAGTAAGAGTCTTTTTCCTCGGATGGTGATGGCAAACACGAGGGGACATAGCTTTAAGTTGAGGGGTGATAGATATAGGACAGATGTCAGAGGTAGTTTCTTTACTCAGAGAGTAGTAGCGGCGTGGAACGCCCTGCCTGCAACAGTAGTAGACTCGCCAACTTTAAGGGCATTTAAGTGGTCATTGGATGGACATATGGATGAAAATGGAATAGTTTAGGTCAGATGGTTTCACAGGTCGGCGCAACATCGAGGGCCGAAGGGCCTGTACTGCACTGTAATGTTCTAATTCAAATAGTTGTTGTTTATCGACAGTCATCTTGTCATTCCACACAGAAGGAGTCTGTGCCATCTTTTTGAAAGAGAGATTTAATTATTACCTCTCTGCTGCTATTTCCCCATAGCCATGCAAATATCTCATTTTCAATATATATCCACTTCCTTTGGAAAGTTACTATTGGATCTGCTTCCTACTTTCTCAGATACTGCAGTCCAACCCACAACAAATCACTGCATCAAATTTCTCATCATATCCTCTATGGATTGTTTGCCAATTGTTCTGAATCTGTGTCATCTGGTTTTTGACCCTCCTGCCAGTGGAAACAGTTTCTCCCTCTCAATATTGTTAAAAATCACTCATGAGTTTGAGTGTCTCTGTTAAAGCGACACTAACTATTCTCTGTTTGATGGAGAACCATCCCAGTTTCTCTTGTCTCTTCACATAACTGAGATCCCAGGTCAAAATTCAAGAATTAGGTGTTTTTTTGGTGGGGATCCCAAGGAAGTGACTCTGCCTCTGGAAATGAGTAATTTTGGATGGTTTCCCAGGAATTGAGCCACCATCTCCAGTAAGTCCGATGTAATTGTAAATATTTATTTTGTCACAAATGATTGCATCACTAATTATAGAGATAGGGCCCTTAGAACCAATAACATGGGTCTCTGGATGGGAATCAATACTTGTGGGGAATCCTCAGAAATATTTCAATGTTTCGGGCAGCTACATGGCCACAAATGACTATTGGTAGGGTCAATGGTTGTGTATTTCTTGGTGCAATTCCGGATACCGTGTGCACAATCTTTCGGGTCTGGGAGTGTGACAGAATTTTAAGGGCTTTGGAAGTAGAATGATGTTTAACCCAGAAATGAGTAAAGAATATTCTCGGGCTATACCACATGGTTTGGTCTCACTGGCTGAGTTTAGAGTCCACCCTGTGAATTGGATAGAAATTCTGAAATTACAGAACATATTATATCACAGAAATATCAGAAAACCTGTAAATAAATCTGTTCTCACTGCACCCAATGCTGTCAGATTGCAGATTTCACCCAGTCTGTTCTTCCCTGGACTCTGGGGAGATTCACTTTCCATTGTGCAATAACTGGCTAAATATAATTTATGATATTGCAATGTGTTGTGTAAAAGAGATTAATGGAATCTTTTTGTTCAGTCACTGTAATTAAGTAACTCTTTGCCTCATAATTATGTCAATGGAGATTTCTCCTGCCTTACATAAGGGACTTTGTTCAGTTACAGAGTCAGTAAGAGTTTGGTCTTCAGCACAAACCGGGATCAATATTCCGCAGAAATTGAAAGAATGAATCGGGTTCATACACTGGAACATATGGTCATGAGGATTCTTCTGAATTTCGAGGATATTTGTTATCCCACCCTCGCTGCTATTGGCGTTCCTGGTAAGTTTTATGCCCAGGTATTAATACTGTAACTGCGTTAACTCTGTTCCTGACTGTCAGTTGCTGTTGGGTTAACTGTAAACACAGTCTTCGTTATGCAAGTTTCCACATCCAACAAGTCTGTGTATTCGGTTTATTCTCCTTGCTGTGTGACTGAAAGTACATTGTTCCCACGACAATGTTACTGGGTGATTTATTTGATGAACAGTCTGCTCTCTGCATTGAGTCCTGGGAGTAGATTTTATTCTTTACCATCTGGGTATTAAACAGCACCTGAAGAGGGCGGTGGAATAAAAAGTGATGAAGAAGGATTGCACGTCCTTGACAGAACCAGCCTGATATTCATTGCACTGAGTTTAAGAGGAGGATAATCAGGTGGGTTTTATTCTTGGTGGTCTGTGCCCCCACCCTGATTATCATTGTGCACACCGGGCAGGAGCTGCTGAATTGCTATATGGTGTACACATGGCTGTGAAGATCATTTAAGGTTTGCTGGATAAGATTAATGATCTCACGTTGCAGTTGATGATAAATCATTCCAACTGATTTTACTTCCAACTGATTGTAAATGGAGTAATGTGTGAAGTAGATTCCTTTCTCATTTTTTGATTCATATTCTCTCGAGTAAGTGGAAATCTATTCAGTTCTCACCCAGGTGGAAAGCACCAGATTAATATTGTCCCACTTCCATCCTGATACATTCTCAAACCTGAGGGAGCAGATCTCAGCATCAGTTACAGTATCAGCCCCTTGATAGTGACTGTTCATCAGAACAGCTTTGTAATATAAGGGAGCTTAAAAGATCAGCAGCAGAGAGACAGAGTGAGAGGGACAGAGACCACAAGGGGGTACTGGTTCGAAATAGGAGCTGGAAAATTAAGTAAGTGTTTCAATAAGAGTATAAGCACAGAGCAGGACCAGAGATATTCATTACAATTGATAATTTAAACAGGCTACTAAATAGTTTGTTCAAAAAGAGAATAGAGGGTTTTTGTTTAGATCATGGATGGGCAGCTGTGACCTGTTGCTTGCAATTCCTGTTCCATGTGGGAAGTTCAGGACACTTCAAAAGTCTTGGGCAACCGTGTGTATAGCTTCAGCTGGATCTTAGGATTTTCGATCTGGATGGACAGCTGGAATCACTGCGGAGCATCAGGGAGCAGGAGAGTTTCCTGGATTGTATGGTCCAGGAGCTGGTCATCCCACAGGCAGTCGGAGTTCAGGATGGGTGGTCATCCAGAAGATTCAGAAGAGGCAGAAAGTTCAGGAGTCTTCGGGATGTGTGCTACTCACAAACCAGTACTCAGCTTTGGAGACTGCTGGGAGTGGCGACACCTTGAAGGAGTGCAGTTCAGACCATGGAACCAATGGACATGGGACTGTACAGGAGGGAGCAGCAAAGGGCAGAAATGAAGTTGTTCCAGGGATTTTCATAGTCAGGGGGTTAGATAGGCATTTCTTCAAATGTTATCGGGAGTCCCGCATGTCGTCCTGCTGCCCTGGTGCCAGAGTAAAGGACATCATGGAGAGGGTGCAGGATATTCTGAAGGAGGAAGGGAATGAGCCAGAAGTAGCAACAACACAGCAAAGGCTGGTATTGAGGTCCTGTGGTCAGATTTTCAGGAGTTAGGGAGGAAGATAAAGAGTATTAGCTTGAAAGGTAGTAATCTCTGGATTACTCCCAGTGCCACTGATTAATGAGAGCAGAAATGGGAAGACAGGGAAGATCAATGCGTGGCTTGAAGTATGGTGCAGTTGGGAGGGCTTCAGATTCTTGGGGCATTGGGACCATTTCTGGGGCAGAAGGGACCTATTTAAAAGAGGCGACTTGCGTCTCACCAGGACTGGGACCAAAGTCCTCACAGGGAGGCTCACTAGTGTAGTTGGAAAGGGTTTAAATTAAATCGGCAGAGGAATGGGCAGCAGAATATCGGAGTCAAGAAGAGGAATAAGGTGCATAAGGTGAGAGTGTTCGACAGTACTAGAGAAGGGAGTAGTTCCATATTAGATGGGATGAACTGAGAAGGATTACGAGGAATGCAAAGAAAGATTACAATGCCTCAGTGTAAATGCACGAAGTGTGGTGGTTAAAGTTGGTGAGCTATAAGCACAAATAGCAGGATGGGAATATGATGTAGTGGCAATTACGGAAATGTGGCTGATAAGTGGCAAGGATTGGGTGCTCAATATACCAGGATATTGTCATGCCAATGTACTTTGTTAAATGATAATTTTCTTTAATCCACTGCCTGGAAATCTGAATTTATAACATTTTTAAAACACATTTGAAAAGACCAGCTAAAAGGATGACTTTGCTGGCAGCTAAAGATGATCACTGAGTTTGCAACACTGTATCCGACACTGCAAAGGACTGTGAGGAAGGAGATGAAATGGCTACATTTCCCAGCAGGAACCAAGACCCAGGAAGGTTAAGGGAACTATTTGTTCTTTTTCTTTTTAACAAGACAGAAATACTGGGAACTGCTATGTTTTGAATCACTGAGTGACTGTCATGTGACAAACCCCTCCCCATCTGTGGTTTTAAGCTTGTGTCTTTCTGCAATGGAGAAGGGAGAAGCAACTGGACCCTGACAAATGCAGACCCAAGTCTGTCTTTCTCCATTCCAGCATGAAAGCTTTCAAATCCTGCCCGGTGACTGACCACCTCTGCATACTGCGGCTACAACCAGAAAACCTTTGAAGGAAATCATCTGAATCGCTGTCTCCAAGAGACCAACCAAACCAGTCACCTCGCTCTTCAAACTAAAAGCCTCAGGACCACCAAATTCACCTAGAATCCAGCTGAATTATCAAACGTCACAGACTGTATGTGCCTTTTTACTATGGACTCTAACTCAACCAATCTATCTTTCCCCGCTCTGTAACCGATTTGTGTGTGTGCAAACCTCTGGTCTGTGTGTATGTGGTTTTTTTAATTCACTTATGCCATGTGGGTGTCGCTGGCAAGGCCAGTATTTATTGCCCATCGCTAATTGCCCTTGAGAAGGTGGTGGTGAGCTGCCTTCTTGAACCGCTGCAGTCCATGTGAAGTAGGTACAGCTACAGTGCTGTTAGGAAGGGAGTTCCAGGATTTTGACCCAGTGACAGTGAAGGAATGGCGATATAGTTCCAAGTCAGGATGGTGTGTGACTTGGAGGGGAACTTGCAGGTGGTGGTGTTCCCATGCATTTGCTGCCCTTGTCCTTCTAGTTGGTGGAGATCACGGAGTTAAAGGTGCTGTCGAAGGAGCCTTGGTGCGTTGCTGCAGTGCATCTTGTAGATGGTACACATTGCTGCCACTGTGCGTCGGTGGTGGAGGGAGGTAATGTTTGTAGATGGGGTGCCAATCAAGCGGGCTGCTTTGTCCTGGATGGTACACAGAACATAGAACATAGAACATTACAGCGCAGTACAGGCACTTCGGCCCTCGATGTTGCGCCGACCTGTGAAACCATCTGACCTAAACTATTCCATTTTCATCCATATGTCTATCCAATGACCACTTAAATGCCCTTAAAGTTGGCGAGTCCACTACTGTTGCAGGCAGGGTGTTCCACGCCCCTACTACTCTCTGAGTAAAGAAACTACCTCTGACATCTGTCCTATATCTATCACCCCTCAACTTAAAGCTATGTCCCCTCGTGTTTGCCATCACCATCCGAGGAAAAAGATTCTCACTATCCACCCTATCTAACCCTCTGATTATCTTATATGTCTCCATTAAGTCACCTCTCCTCCTCCTTCTCTCTAACGAAAACAACCTTGCGTCCCTCAGCCTTTCCTCGTAAGACCTTCCCTCCATACCAGGCAACATCCTAGTAAATCTCCTCTGCACCCTTTCCATAGCTTTCACATCCTTCCTATAATGCAGTGACCAGAACTGCACGCAATACTCCAGGTGCGGCCGCACCAGAGTTTTGTACAGCTGCAGCATGACCTCGTGGCTCCGAAAATCGATCCCCCGACTAATAAAAGCTAACACACCATATGCCTTCTTAACAGCCCTATTAACCTCGGTGGCAACTTTCAGGGATTTATGTCCCTGGACACCAAGATCTCTCTGCTCATCTACACTACCAAGAATCTTCCCATTAGCCCAGTACTCTGCATTCCTGTTACTCCTTCCAAAGTGAATCACCTCACACTTTTCCGCATTAAACTCCATTTGCCATCTCTCAGCCCAGCTCTGCAGCCTATCTACGTCCCTCTGTAACCTACAACATCCTTCGGCACTATCCACAACTCCACCGACCTTCGTTTCATCCGCAAATTTACTAACCCACCCTTCTACACCCTCATCCAGGTCATTTATAAAAATGACAAACAGCAGTGGCCCCAAAACAGATCCTTGCGGTACACCACTAGTAACTAAACTCCAGGATGAACATTTGCCATCAACCACCACCCTCTGTCTTCTTTCAGCTAGCCAATTTCTGATCCAAAGCACTAAATCACCTTCAATCCCATACTTCCGTATTTTCTGCAATAGCCTACTGTGGGGAACCTTATCAAACGCCTTACTGAAATCCATATACACCACATCCACGGCTTTACCCTCATCCACCTGTTTGGTCACCTTCTCAAAAAACTCACTAAGGTTTGTGAGGCACGACCTACCCTTCACAAAACCGTGCTGACTATCTCTAATGAACTTATTCTTTTCAAGATGATTATAAATACTATCTCTTCTAACCTTTTCCAACATTTTACCCGCAACCGAAGTAAGGCTCACAGGTCTATAATTACCAGGGCTGTCTCTCCTCCCCTTCTTGAACAAGGGGACAACATTTGCTATCCTCCAGTCTTCCGGCACTATTCCTGTCGACAATGGCGACATGAAGATCAAGGACAAAGGCTCTGCAATCTCCTCCCTAGCTTCCCAGAGAATCCTAGGATAAATCCCATCTGGCCCAGGGGACTTAACTATTTTCACACTTTCCAAAATTGCTAACACCTCCTCCTTGTGAACCTCAATCCCATCTAGCCTGTTGCTGGGAAGAAAAGAGGGTCTAGTACAAGGAATTGCCAGGCCCCAAGCTGGAAAGATATTTTTGCATTCTCGCAGCCAGTGTTGGAAAAACGAACCAGTCACTGCTTCCAACACACAGAACAGGTGTGGTTTGACTAGTTTAGTCACGTGATTAACTGGCTGTTGCAGAGTTTTAAACTGAGAGTTTTAAATTCGAGAAACAGTGTTTGAAAAAAGAGAGTTGTTTGCTCCTGGACTGAAAAGAACTTGTGGCTGGCTCACCACAGCCTCTCCTGTCTGCTCACATCTCTTTCTCACAGAACTCCAAAAAACAACTGAAGACACATGAACGCCAAGAGAGAAAATTCTCCGACAGTGAACAAGGTTTCTGAAGAATACTGGGCCACAACAAATAGCAAGATCAACCGACAAAAGGACTTTACAGTGAGCTTGAAGAACTCTCACAACTCTTCAGATATTGCCTCAAACTTTTTCAATTCATTTTTCTTCTGCTCTTTTCTGTCTCTATTTGCATGTGTGTAATGCGTATGCATCCTAACGAGGGGTGTGGAGTGTATATGTCGGCATTCACCGAATTAGAGTTCATGTTTAATAAATTTCACTTTTATTATTTAAACATAAGAAAGCCTGTTTCAGCTCATTTCTTTTTTTTAATTCATTCATGGGATGTGGGCGTCGCTGGCTATGCCAGCATTTATTGCCCATCCCTAATTGCCCTTGAGAAGGTGGTGGTGAGCTGCCTTTTTGAATTGCTGCAGTCCATTTGGGGTAGGTATACCCACAGTGCTGTTAGGAAGGGAGTTCCAGGATTTTTACCCAGTGACAGTGAAGGAACGGCGATATAGTTCCAAGTCAGGATGGTGTGTGACTTGGAGGGGAACTTGCAGGTGGTGGTGTTCCCATGTATTTGCTGCCCTTGTCCTTCTAGTTGGTAGAGGTCACGGGTTTGGAAGGTGCTGTCTAAGAAGCCTTGGTGCATTTCTGCAGTGCATCTTGTAGATGGTACACACTGCTGCCTCTGTGCGTCGGTGGTGGAGGGAGTGAATGTTTGTAGATGGGGTGCCAATCAAGCGGGCTGCTTTGTCTTGGATGATGTCGAGCTTCTTGAGTGTTGTTGGAGCTGCACCCATCCAGGCAAGTGGAGAGGATTCCATCACACTCATGACTTATGCCTTGTAGATGGTGGGCAGGCTTTGGGGAGTCAGGAGGTGAGTTACTCGCCTCAGGATTCCTAGCCTCTGACCTGCTCTTGTAGCCACAGTCTTTATATGGCTACTCCAGTTCAGTTTCTGGTCAATGGCAGCCCCTAGGATGTTGTTAGTGGGGGATTCAACGATGGTAATGCTGTTGAATGTCAAGGGGAGATGGTTAGATTCTCTCTTGTTGGAGATGGTCATTGCCTGGCACTTGTGTGGCACGAATGTTACTTGCCACTTATCAGCCCAAGCCTGGATATTGTCCAGGTCTTGCTGCATTTCTACACAACTGCTTCAGTATCTGAGGAGTCACGAATGGTGCTGAGCATTGTGCAATCATCAGCGAACATCCCCACTTCTGACCTTTTGATGAAGGAAGGTCATTGATGAAGCAGCTGAAGATGTTTGGGCCTAGGACACTACCCTGAGGAACTCCTGCAGTGATGTCCTGGAGCTCAGCTGATTGACCTCCAACAACCACAACCATCTTCCTTTGCACTAGGTATGACTCCAGCCAGTGGAGCATTTTCCTCCTGTTTCCCATTGACCTCAGTTTTGCTCGGGCTCCTTGATGCCATACTCGGTCAAATGCTGCCTTGATGTCAAGGGCAGTCACTCTCACCGCACCTCTTGAGTTCAGCTCTTTTGACCATGTTTGAACCAAGGCTGTAATGAGGTCAGGAGCTGAGTGGCCCTGGCAGAACTCAAAATGAGCATCACTGAGCAGGTTATTGCTAAGCAAGTGCCGCTTGATGGCACTGTTGATGACACTTTCCATCACTTTACTGATGATTGAGAGTCGGCTGATGGGGCGGCAATTGGCCGGGTTGGACTTGCCTTATAATTGAAAAGCCGTGAACAAGGATTCACCAAGGGAGAGCTGAAACATAGTGTGTTTAAAATAAAACCTTATTACAGTAAGACCAGGTGAAGGCTGAGAGGGACCCCAAGACACCTTTCTCACCTGGTCATAACAGAAATTTGGGGGCTTGTCTGGGATTGACCCACAGATAAACAAGAGAAATCGGAAGTGGGAAGCCAAATTTAGCACAGGTTTTCATGTGGTTGTGTGTGATTGAATACTAACATGTCTGCAACTGAACCGAGTAGCTCTCCAAGCCAGGATGAAGTAACGTGGGGTAAGTAAAAACACTTTCTATGGAAGAGATGAGAGCTGAGCAGTGTGGGATCACTGTACATGGCAAAGCTCGGAAGTCTGAACTCCTAAGGCTAGTGGCCAACTATTTGTTCCTTGAATCTGAAGAAGCAGAAGCAGTGTTAGAAGCAAACCTAGACAGGATACTGCTAGCAAAGTTACATTTGGAACAAAAGAAACTTGAATTGGAGGAAAAAGAGAGAGAGAGGCAGGAGAGGAGGAAAGAGAGAGCTTTCCAGAAGAAACATGAAAAGAAAGAGAGACAGGATACAGAATGAGAGAAAGAGGAGAGAGACAAAGAAGGACAGGAGAAGGAACATGAGAGACAAGAGGGAGAGAGAAAGAATATTCCAGAAAGAATGCGAAGAAAAAGTTGAAGTGGCTTGAGTTAACTAGTGAAAGCATGGCCAATATGGACGAGCATAATTCAGGGCTGGGAACAAAATTGCATAAACTCCCTCGAATCAATTCAAAAATTCAATGAGGAAGATGTGGAGTCAATTTTTGTGTCTTTTGAGAAACTGGCAAGGCACCTAAAATGGCCAGCTGAGACCTTATTTTACACAAAGCCAGCTAACTGGAAAAGCCCATGAGGTTAATTCCTTGCTGCCAAATGAGAGTTCATCAAATTATGAAGTGACCAAAAATGCTGTCCTCGGGTCATATGAATTAGGATCCGAAGCCTATTGCCAAAGGTTCAGAACCCTCAAAAAGCAAGCTAATCAACCTGTAGTTTAAAAGAAGTAAGCAGCTGGCTTTTGACCAGTGGCTGAGGGCTCTTAAAGTACAGATCAGCTATGAGAATCTCAGGGAAGTAGTTCTGTTAGAGGAATTTAAAAACTCTCTCCCACTCTTTGTGGGCGGCACAGAGCGCGCAGTGGTTAGCTCCGCAGCCTCACAGCTCCAGCGACCAGGATTCAATTCAGGGTACTGCCTGTGTGGAGTTTGCAAGTTCACACTGTGTCTGCGTGGGTTTTCTCCAGGTACTCCGGCTTCCTCCCTCAAGCCAAAAGACTTGCAGGTTGGTAGGTAAATTGGCCATTATAAATTGCCCCCAGTATAGGTAGGTGGTAGGGAAATACAGGGATAGGTGGGGAATATAGGCAGGAGTATGGGATTAGTGTTCTTTTCTTTTGGGCCTCCTTATCTCGAGAGACAATGGATACGCACCTGGAGGTGGTCAGTGGTTTGTGAAGCAGCGCCTGGAGTGGCTATAAAGGCCAATTCTGGAGTGACAGGCTCTTCCACAGGTGCTGCAGAGAAATTTGTTTGTCGGGGCTGTTGCACAGTTGGCTCTCCCCCTGCGCCTCTGTCTTTTTTTCCTGCCAACTACTAAGTCTCTTCGACTCGCCACAATTTAGCCCTGTCTTTATGGCTGCCCGCCAGCTCTGGCGAATGCTGGCAACTGACTCCCACGACTTGTGATCAATGGCACACGATTTCATGTCGCGTTTGCAGACGTCTTTATAACGGAGACATGGACGGCCGGTGGGTCTGATACCAGTGGCGAGCTCGCTGTACAATGTGTCTTTGGGGATCCTGCCATCTTCCATGCGGCTCACATGGCCAAGCCATCTCAAGCGCCGCTGACTCAGTAGTGTTTATAAGCTGGGGGTGTTGGCCGCTTCAAGGACTTCTGTGTTGGAGATGTAGTCCTGCCACCTGATGCCAAGTATTCTCCGAAGGCAGCGAAGATGGAATGAATTGAGACGTCGCTCTTGGCTGGCATACGTTGTCCAGGCCTCGCTGCCGTAGAGCAAGGTACTGAGGACACAGGCCTGATACACTCGGACTTTTGTGTTCCGTGTCAGTGCGCCATTTTCCCACACTCTCTTGGCCAGTCTGGACATAGCAGTGGAAGCCTTTCCCATGCGCTTGTTGATTTCTGCATCTAGAGACAGGTTACTGGTGATAGTTGAGCCTAGGTAGGTGAACTCTTGAACCACTTCCAGAGCGTGGTCGCCAATATTGATGGATGGAGCATTTCTGACGTCCTGCCCCATGATGTTCGTTTTCTTGAGGCTGATGGTTAGGCCATGGGATTAGTGTAGGATTAGTATAAATGGGTGATTGATGGTCAGCACAGAGTCGGTGGGCCGAAGGGCCTGTTTCAGTGCTGTATGTCTAAAACTAAAACTAAAAACTAAAGACTCATGTGGAGGAGCAGTGTGGTCAGAGCAGGAATTCTGGCCAGTGAGTTTGCTTTAGTTTATGAGTCAATTTCCCAGAGGTGAATCTTTCCCTATCACCCCACAAATCTGAAAAGGACAAAGGGTGGGAAGGTGATCTCCACCCAGGCAATCCTAAGAGAGAAAGGAAATCAGGAGACACAGGGACCCTCCTCCAGCCAAAAAGGAAGGTGCTGTGAGCAAGAGTGAGACCCGGAGACCTGTATGCTTCCATTGTAATAAAGCGGGGCATTTAAAAGTTGACTGCTGGAAACTAAAGGGAAATGCAGTTAATCAGGGCACACCCACTCAGTGAAGACATGGACCTGATGGAAAGCACAGCAAAGCAAGCTGTGGCCTCAACTGCAGTAAGAGTGCAACCCAGGAAGCTTGCCAGTGCAGGAAAAGCTAATAGGATTCCTGAAGGGAATCAGGGTTTTGTGTTTGAAGGGAATGTAACCCCATATCACTCAAATGAGACCAGCAAGCCCATAGTAATTCTCAGTGTCAGAGGGGCAGCTAGAGCCCTTTTACTGGGAAAAGGCCTGACCTTTCCCCCAGAGAGTGCAGTGAATACCAAAATGGTGATGAATTGTAGTGGAGGGCAGTGTTTCCGTAGGGATTGTCCCCAGATTAAGTTGAAATGAGAGTCCATTTTCAATTGTCAAAAAGTCCAAAAAAACTGGAGATCACTGACTGGAAATGCTGAGTGGGGGAGGAGCTGTTGAAAATACCTCTTCTCTTACTCTTTCTTCTTCTTGCACTCTCGAAGGTAAATGGAGGTTGTAATGCAGGCCCCCCATTGCCAAGAATGAGGCACATTAATTTCGCCACATGGACATTAAACTTCAAACGGTTGCTGGGAAGAAAAGAGGGTCTATTACAAGGAATTGTTAGGCCCCAAGCCGGAAAGTAACTTTTGCATACTGACAGCCAGTGCTGGAACAATGGAACCTGTCCCTGCCCCTAATACACAGAACAGACGTGGTCAGACCAGTTTAGTCACATGACTAACTGGCTGTTGCAGTGTTTTGAACTGAGTGGTTTAAATTCGAGAAACATTGTTTGAAAAAAGAAAGCTGTTTGCTCCTGGACTGAAGAGACCTCATGGCTGACTCGCCACAGCCTCTCCTGTCTGCTCGCATCACTTTCTCATGGAACACTAAAAACCAGCTGAAGACACATGAATGCCAAGAGAGAAAAGTCTCCTACAGTGAACAAGGTTTGAGAAGAATACTGGGCCCCAACGAAAAGGAAGATCAACCTACAAATGGACGATATGGTGAGCTTGAAGAACTGTAACAAGCTCTTCAGATAATGCCTTAAAACTTTCCACTTTATTTTTTGACTGCTCTTTTCTGTGTCTATTTGCACGTGCGTATCGTGTATGCTTGTTAATGTGCGGCGCAGTGTGTATCCTTAGGCATTAACCGAAATTAGAGTTTTTAGTTTAAGTTTAATAAACTTCACTTTTCTTCTTTAAAACAAAGAAATCCTGTTTGTGCTCATTTCTTTGCCTTATAATTGGAAAGCGGTGAACAAGGATTCACCAAGGGGGAGCTCAAAACAGGACGTGTTTAAAAATCAAAGCCTGTTGCAGTAATACCAGGTAAAGGCTGAGAGGGACCTGTAGACACCTTTCTCACCTGCTTTTAACAAGGTCTTTAATTGCTGAAGTCACCATTTTTTGATGGAATGAAAGCTGGCAGAAAACAAGCTTTCTTGCTGTTTTTGCAGACTGTGTCTTTTTAATTTTCTTTGTTCTTAAAGGAAGGCCTCAGAGAGAAAATATGCAGCTTGAAGGGCAGCTGTGGTTTGCACGAGATGTTCCCTCCACTGCTACAGTTTCAAATTCAAGCAGGCTGAAAAGGGTGGCTTCTGGGTTCTGTGACTGAACCCTTTCAAGTAGCTGTCCCACCTGCTCTCGCTCCTCAATTTGAACAAGTGGAACATGGAAGTAAAAACTTAGACGTGCTGTATAAAATGGCAGTTGACATTAATAGCCAGGTGCACAAAGCACAATTTATAGTTAGTTCTCTTTGGTTCATGACAATTTACAGTTGGTTCTCATCTATTCGTGACACTTGGATGAATGTATATTTGTTGGAAACTGTGTAATACTTCTTTGAATACTAGCCATTGTCTGTCTACCATCAAATCTTTTAATGCATTTTCCCAATCCATCATAGCCAACTTGCCCCTCAAACCTTAGTTTCCTTTGTTCAGTTTTATGATCCTAGTTTCAGAATGAACTGTATCTCTTTCAAACTTAATGTAAAATTCTATCATATTGTGGACACTATTTCCTGATGGCTCCTTTCCAGCAAGGTTATTAATTAGCCCTTTCTCATGACATAATACTAAATCTAAAATAGCCTGATCCCTTGTTTGTTCTTCAACATACTGCTCCAGAAACCCCTCTTGTACACATCCAGGAATTCATACTCCACTGCATTAGTGCTAATTAGGTGGAACCAATCTATATAATTGAAGTCACCCATTATTACTGTACTGCCCATGTTATACGCTGCTCTCATTTCCTGATGTATACCATGCCCATCATTACCACTAGAGTTTGGTGACCTATATAAATTTAAACCAATGTTTGCTGCCCTTGCTGTTTCTTAGCTCGCCCAAACTGATACTAAATATGCTCCTTCAATCAAAGATCCTCTCACTAATGTACTGATCTTCTCCTTTATTAACAGTGTTACCCCACCTCCTTTTCCTCTCTGCCTATTGTTCCGAAATGACAAATATCCCTGAAAGTTCAGTTCCCAGCCCTGGTCACCCTGTAACCAAGTCTCCACCTTGGCAATTAAATCGAACACAATTACCGCTGTTTGTGCTTTCAAATCATCTACCTTGTTGTGAAAGAGGATTGGTAATTTACAGGAAACCGAGAGTTGAGATAAATGTGGCATTTTCAGGTTGGCAAACAGTAACTAGTGCAGTGCCACATGGATCAGTGCTGGGGCCTTAACTATTTACAATCTATATTAATGACTTGGTCAAAACGACTGAATGTATTGTAACCAAATTTGCAGATGATACAAAGATAGGGAGGAAAATAAGTTGTGAGCAGGACATAAGGTGTCGGCAAAGAGATATCGATATGTTAAGTGCGTGGTCGAAAATTTGGCAGCTGGAGTATAATGTGGGAAATCGTGAGGTTGTCCACTTTGGCAGGAAGAATAGAAAAGCAAAATATTACTGAAAGGAAGGGAGACTGCAGAATGCTGCAGTGCAGAGAGAAATGGGGGTCCTTGTACATGAATCGCAAGAACTTAACATGCAGGTGCAGCAAGTAATGAGGAAGACAAATGGTATGTTAGATTTATTGCAAGGGGGACGGAGTATAAAAGTATGAATCTTTTACTACAAATATACAGGGCATTGATGAGACAGCAGGTAGAGTACTGCATACAGAATTGGTCTCCTTATATAAGGAGGGATATACTTGCACTGGAGGCAGTTCAGAGAAGGTTCACCTCACTGATTTCTGGGATGAAGGACTTGTCTTCTGAGGAAAGGTTGAGCAGGTTGGGCATATACCCATTGGAGTTTAGACAACTGAGAGGTGACCTTATTGAAACATACAAGATTCTGAGGAGGCTTGTCAGGTTAGATGCTGAAAGGAAATTTCCCCTTGTGGGAAAATCTAGAACTAGGAGGCACAATTCAAAAATAAGGGGTTTCTCTCATAAGACAGAGATGTGGAGGAATTTCATTTGTCAGAGGGTTAGTAATCTTTGGAATTCTCTTCCAAAGAGAGCAGTGGAGGCTGGGTCATTGAATATATTCAGGGCTGAGTTAGACAGATCTTTGATCTCCAAGGGAGTCAGTAGTTATGGGGGAGCAGCAGGAAAGTGGAGTGAATGTGACAATCAGATCTTGTTAAATGTCGGAGCAGGTTTTAGGGGATAAAAGGCCTCCTCCTGCTCCCATCTCTTATGTTCTTATGAAGCTGGACAGAGGGAGGGAGGCACCACAGAAGCGCTGGCAAGTGGGGTTAAGCATCACCTCATCCTGACAGATTCATATCAGCCACAGACCACCCTCTTTCACAGCTCACCCCATAAACTCCACCGAGAGCTGATGAGACGATGAGCTATGCAGGATACCCCAGTAGGGGGCGAGGTGATGCCATGAGCAGAACTGTCATATTGATCTCTCTGTGAAGTCTGACTACCTCCCTCTTTCCACTTATAGGACAAGAGGGCCCATAATAGGAGGAAGACGTCACTGACTGGCAGAGGCAGCCCAGACATCAGACCTCTCTCCAAGGCTGAGGAGGAGGCACGTGAACTGATGGGTCCCAGGGCGGCCACTCAATAACAGATGGTTAGACTTGAGTCTCCTCACTAAAGAGTGAGGATTGCCTTCCATCAACATACAGATCTCTTCTAGAGACCCCATCATGTCTGGTTGGTATGACACGATCTGCTCATGCTAAACTGCACATGTTTTGCAGGCCGATGTCCACAGGAGACTCTACTAGGAGGAGGACATCATTCCACTTCAGAGGAGGATCCACAGTCACAGGATACACTGTCCAATGAATCTCCGGCACCTTCCACCAGTGCAGATAATTTCACCTCATTGGGTTTCTACTCGATTTTAGAATCAGGGTCACAATCTGGTGCCTGAGCAGCTGGCTGAGGCTGGGACAGTCGTGGTCTCTGACAGTCGGAGGATTGTGGGTGACCAAGCCTATGCTGAGCCCTAGGCTCGTGACAGGACTGTGGTGTTGACAGCACAGGGCATACTGAAGTTTCAGAGAGAGTTAAGGTAAGACAACATCTGGCAGAGATGCCAAAGGCAATTTGCAGCCATGAGTGGATGATGGTGAAGTCCAATCATGCCTTGAGTGCTGCCATGTCTCAGGCATGGAAGTGTATGGATTCCTCCATTGAGAAGTTGGCAACCCTTATGAAGAGTCAGATCCCACAGATGTGCCCAGAGCTGCACACAATCACCTTGGCCATGAGTTCGAAACAGCAGTGGCAAGGTGAGAGAAGGACAAGGCACCTGGAGTCTTCTCCTATCCTTTGTACTTTTCTGTGCAGGGAGGTTCATGCGAGCCTTGAAAGGGAGGAGGATTGACTATCCTCCACAGCTGGGGGCTCCCCTCAGGGTGCTCTGAGTGTGGGCAGTGACTCCTCAGACCCCTGCCAGTGAGCCCAGCTCCAGCAACTGCGATGCCTGAGGAGAGAGCTGCACCAGTGCAGGAAAGCCTCAGGCAGCTGGGGCCTTCTAGGCTTCAGGTAATCAGAGGACAGCTGCTAAAGTCATCACAGGCCAAGGGGCAGCCTGATCAGCAGCCTGTCTCCAGCCCAGCTGCTGGCGATGGGTTCCCGCCTCGTAGAAGCACTCGCAATCGTTAAAAGCAAAGCACCTCGACTCACATGGGAGTTCACGGGTGTTTGATATCTGACATGTGATGCTTCAGATAAAGTTCTTTTAAGTCTCTAACGTTCATTGTGTAAAAGTGATTATTCTGTCATTCCCTAATTGTGAGCTGCTGACTTCCCCCTTCCCCCTCAGTGAAATGCCAATGTAAGCACAGCCTCATTTAAATATGATCTCCCACGGGCACTAGTGTGTGTTTCAGCAGGGCGCTAGGCACAGAACACCAATGGAAAGGAGATGACAGACTCCATGCATTGAGTTCAGTCTTTATTGTTTTCTCTGTGAGTTACCATCATGGTGGCTGGAACTGGGTAAGTATGAGATTGTCTCTTGCCTCCTTGATGCATCGCTCAATGTTCCTGGCCTCCAGTGCAAGGGGTTCACCATCCAGTGCTGCCTGTCCATTACCCTCCTCCACGTCCTCCTCGTCAGGAGAGGAATGGCATTCACGTGGCCTCGTCATGCAAGGCCGCCCTTCTTTGCACTGCTAGAATGTGCAGAGCACAGCAGACCACCACGATACGCGAGACCCTCACTGGGACATACTGCAGGGCTCCACCAGATCGATCCAGGCAAAGGAATCTCATCTTCAGCAGCCCAAGGAGCTGCTCGGTGGTCACTCGGGTGGAGTGCTGGTAACTGTTGTACCTCTCCTCTGCTGCAGTGTGAGGTTTCCTCACAGGCGCTGAAAATCTATATCTTGAATGGGTCGCTCTTGTCCCCTAGAATCCATCCCTGAAGGTGAGCAGGGGCCTGAAAAGCTGTGGTACCTGTGACTGTTAAAATATGTAGGCATCGTGGGTGCTTTTCGGGAAGTGGGCACCCACCTGAAAGATCTGTTTTCGGTGGTCACAGACCAGTTGAATGTTGATCAAATGGAAGCTTTTCCTGTTGAAGGAGGCGGCTGGCTGAGGGAATCCAGCAATGTCTTTGAATCCAATAGATCTCTCTGCCTGACTGTCAGGGTGGTTCAGTAGCCCGCACAGTCACCGGCTCTCTTGAACAGGGCATTGGTCACCTCCTTGATGTAGTGGTGGGATATTGCCTGGGAGATGTCCCTGGTGGAACCTTGGAGAATGATCCAGACGAGTGAAAGTTAAGTGCGGCGGTGATTTTCAATGCGAGATGCAAAGGCTTCCCACCAAATCCCACAGGTCGTAACTCATCCGACAACAGGGTGCATAAGATGGTGCCTGCCTCCCTGGAGAGCCGTAGTCTTCACTGACAATGCCGCTTGGTCATTGGGAGGTTGCTAACTCGAGTCCGGTTCGCTCGCTAGCGCAGGTTAGTCCGTCTTGGCATCGTCGGCTGCTCCTGCTCTCTTCGTGGAGCTTCACAGGCAGGTGAAGCTGCTTCTTGGCCCTCCTTCCATCGGAGGCACTGCATCATACCACTGGGGTCCAAAAAGACAGGGTGTATGAGACCCAGGCCAGGTGATAAGTAGACCTCCAGAGCGCTATCCTTGCAGAGACGCCGCTGCTTTGGCAGTTTTCCCTTTGCTCCTTCTCCTGGCAGACTGCCTAATGGGCCTCAGTGCCCACCCTTGATGATAGTCGACCCTCTCACCCAGCAGTTTGAGCACCCTATACTGCCACCCAAAACCAAGCCCCCCTTGCAGGTCACCCAACACCCACCATCCCCTTGCTGATCATCCAATACCCAGCAGCCTCTTGCAGATCACCTGACACCCTGCCAACCCAT
Organism: Heterodontus francisci; assembly: GCF_036365525.1. Taxonomy (NCBI): domain Eukaryota; kingdom Metazoa; phylum Chordata; class Chondrichthyes; order Heterodontiformes; family Heterodontidae; genus Heterodontus; species Heterodontus francisci. The sequence goes on along the minus strand of NC_090410.1, from coordinate 23,142,577 downwards.
GCACAACACCCGAGACTCTGCCCCACCATGCAGAGTGTACAGCACTGTAGGTTAGCAATGGGCTCCACTCCCCCTTCATCCCCTGTGCAGTGCTGATCATGGCTGCCTATCCATTGCGGCACTGAGTCCCTGTCTCGGTGCCACCAGCATTCAATGGCCAGTGTCCTGAAGGCCAGTCAGGGCCATCCATGGTCCATTTAATCCCAAGCCACACATTGAATCAAAAAAATTACAGGCAAATGCATTGAAACAACATGTTGTACATTCCTGTTACATCGGGGCGGTGATGCACAATAGTCAACAAATGAGGTGACAGATAACATAAAGCTAAAGGAAAGAACACACAAAAATTTCAAGAACAGAGTAGGTCGAGGAAACAGTCAGAAAGATGAAGAACAAGAAAAACAGGTAAAAATAAAGATAAGTAAAAGCTGAAAAAAGCTGATGTGAAAGATAATGAAAGTAAGGAAATTCCAGGCTTGTTGCATAATTGCCTTGTGTCAGTCTTCACAGCAGAGCAAGAGGATAATATAGCTCACATTCCACAATGAATCAAGGACTGGAACTCACTAAAATTAACAGAAGCAAGAGAAGTATAATAGAAAACAATAATAGAATCATAGAGTTGTACAGCATGGAAACAGGCCCTTAGGCCCACCGTGTCCATGCCGACCAGAATGCCGATCTATACTAATCCCACCTGCCTGCATTAATTCCATATCCCTCTATGCCTTTCTCATTCAAGTACCTGTCCAGATGCCTCTTAAATGTCGCTATTGTTCCTGCCTTCACCACCTCCTCAGCAGCTCATTCCAGATACCCATAATTCTTTGTGTCAAAAATTTACCCCTTTGATCCCCTTTAAACCTCCTCCCTCTCACCTTAAATCTATGACCTCTAGTTTTAGTCACCCCTACCATGAGAAACAGACTCTGGCTATCGACCCTATCTATGCCTCTCATAATTTTATATACCTCTATCATGTCCCCTCTCAGCCTCCTTCACTCCTGGGAAAACAGACCCAGCCTATCCAATCTCTCTTTATAACTCAAGCCCTCCAAACCAGGCAACATCCTTGTGAATCTTTTCTGCACCCTCTCTAGCTTAATCACATCTTTCCTGTAGTGTGGAGGCCAGAACTGCACACAGTACTCCAAATGCGGCCGAACCAACGTTATGTAACACTGAAACATGACGTCCCAACTCTTGTACTCAGTGCCTCGGCCAATGAAGGCAAGCATGCCATACGCCTTCTTCACCACCCTGTCTACCTGTGTTGCCACTTTCAGGGAACTATGTACTTTCACCCCAAGGTCTCTCTGCTCAACAACACTCCCCAGCGCTCTGCCATTCACTGTATATGTCCTGCCTCGGTTTAACTTCCCAAAATGCATCACTTCACAATTGCCTGCGTTAAATTTCATTTGCCACTCCCTTGCCCACTTTCCCAGTCGATCGATATCCTGTTGTAACCTTAGTCAACCTTCTTCACTGTCCACTACACCACCAATTTTGGTGTCATCTGCAAACTTAATAATCATGCCCCTTACATTCACATCCAAGTCATTAATATATATGACAAATAACAGAGGGCCCAGCACCGGTCCCTGCGGCATACCACTGGTCACCGGCCTCAAATCTGAAAAACAACCCTCCACTGCCATCCTCTGCCTCCTATCACCAAGCCAATTTTCTATCCAATTTGCGAGCTCACCCTGGATCCCATGTGTTCGAACTTCTGGACAAGCCTACCATGCGGGACCTTGTCAAAGATCTGCTAAAGTCCATGTAGACAACGTCCATCGCCCTGCCCTCATCAATCCTCTTGGTCACCTCCTCGAAAAACTCAATCAAATTTGTGAGACATGTTTTGTTTAGTTTAGTGATACAGCACTGAAACAGGCCCTTCGGCCCACCGAGTCTGTGCCGACCATCAACCGCCCATTTATACTAATGCTACACTAATCCCATATTCCTACCACATCCCCACCTGTCCCTATATTAACCTACCACCTACCTACACAAGGGGCAATTGCTCATGGCCAATTTACCTATCAACCTGCAATTCTTTGGCATGTGGGAGGAAACTGGAGCACCCAGAGGAAACCCACACAAACACAGGGAGAACTTGCAAAATCCACACAGGCAGTACCCAGAATTGAACCCGGGTTACTGGAGCTGTGAGGCAGCGGTGCGAACCACTGTGCCACTGTGCCGCCCGATTAAAAACTCAATCAAATTCATGAGTCATGATTTCCCACGCACCAAAGCCATGCTGACTATCCCTAATCAGACCATGCCTTTCCAGATGCATATGAATCGTGTCTCTCAGGATCCTTTCCAATAATTTTCCTACCACTGATGTAAGGCTCACCGGCCTGTAGTTCCCTGGCTTATCCCTGTTGCCCTTCTTAAATAAAGGCACAACATTAGCTATCCTCCAGTCTTCCGGTAACTCACTCGTGGCTAACGATGATACAAAAATCTCTGCCAGGACCCCAGCAATCTCCTCACTTGCTTCCCATAGCATCCTAGGATACACCTGGTCAGGCCCTGGGGATTTATCCACCTTAATGCGCTTCAAAACCTCCCACACCTCCTCCTTTGTAATGTTGATATGCTCCAGGGTGTCGGTGTTCCCTCCCTTGAACTCATCAGCTTTCATGACCTTCTCCACGGTAAAAACGCAAGAGAAATATTCATTTAAGAACTCGCCCATTTCCCGTGGCTCCACACATAAATTGCCACACTGATCCTTCAGGGGACCTAATCTCTCCCGAGATACCCTTTTACTCTTGATATACTTACAGAATCTTTTAGGATTCTCCTTTATCTCTACTGCCAGGAAATCCTCATGGCCCCTTTTAGCCCTTCTAATTTCCTTCTTAAGTGTAGTCCTACATCCCTTATACGCCCCGAGGGAGTCACTCGATCCCAGCTGCCTGTACCTGACACGTGCCTCCTTCTTTGTCCTGACCAGACCCTCAATATCTCTCGTCAACCAAGGTTCCCTAAACTTGCCAGCCTTGCCATTCCATCTAACAGGAACATGCCGGCCCTGAACTCTTCCTATCTCACTTTTAAAAGCCTCCCAGTGCCGGGCGTCCCTTTACCTGTAAACAGCCTCTCCCATTCAACATTTGAGAGTTCCTGGCTGATGCCATCGAAATTAGCCTTCCCCCAATTTAGGACTTCAACTTGAGGATGAGTCCTATCCTTTTCCATACCTATCTTGAAGCTAATAGAGTTATGGTCGCTGGTCCCAAAGTGCTCCCCCACTGACACATCAACCACCTGTCCATCCTCATTTTCTGAGAGGAGGTCGAGTATAGCCCCTTCTTTAGTAGGGCCATCCACATACTGCTTCAGAAAATTATCCTGGACACACTCAACAAATTCTTCCCCATCTGATCCCTTAGCACTAAGGCAGTCCCAGTCAATATTAGGGAAGTTAAAATCACCTACTATTACAACCCTATAATTCCTACACCTATCTGTGATTTCCCTCCAGATATGCTCCTCCACTTCCCTCTGACTATTGGGGGGGGCTGTAGTCTCATCCCATCAAAGTGATCATCCCTTTCTTATTTCTAAGTTCTACCCATATGGCCTCGCTGGACATTCCCCCCGGGATATCCTCTCTAAGTACTGCCGTGATGTTCTCCCTAATCAATCGTGCAACTCCCCCTCCTCTCTTACTTCCACCTCTGTCACGCCGGAAAGATCGATACCCCGGAACCTTGAGCTGCCTATCCCTCAACTACGTTTCCGTAATAGCTATAATATCACTATGCCATCTACCAATCCATGCTCTGAGTTCATCTGCCTTACCTGGAAGCCTTCTTGCATAGGGCGGTACAGTGGCGCAGTGGTTAGCACCGCAGCCTCACAGCTCCAGCGACCCGGGTTCAATTCTGGGTACTGCCTGTGTGAAATTTGCAAGTTCTCCATGTGTCTGCGTGGGTTTTCTCCGGGTGCTCCGGTTTCCTCCCTCAAGCCAAAAGACTTGCAGGTTGGTAGGCCATTATAAATTGCCCCTAGTATAGGTAGGTGGTAGGGAAATATAGGGACAAGTGGGGATGTGGTAGTAATATGGGATTAGTGTAGGATTAGTCTGTAAGGGTGGTTGATGGTCGGCACAGACTCGGTAGGCCAAAGGGCATGTTTCAGTGCTGTATCTCTAAACTAAATCTAAACTAAAGTAAATGCAGTTCAGCCTATCAGACCTTCCACGCTCCCTGTCCTGCCCCTGCCTACTGGACTTGCTTGCTTCAACCTCTACATTTGCCTCAACTATCGCATCTGAGAGACTACTAATTTGGGTCCCACACCCCTGCAAGACTAGTTTAAACCCTCCCGAGTAGTGCCAGCAAACCTCCCAGCAAGGATATTGGTCCCCCTCCAGTTTAGATGCAACCCGTCCTTCTTGTGCAGGTCACCTCTGCAGCAGAAGTGATCCCAATGATACAAGTAGCTGAAGCCCTCCTGCCTACACCAGCTCTTCAGCATGCATTCATTTGCCTAATTCTCCTATTCCTACCCTCATTTGCACGTGGCACAGGGAGTAATCCTGAGATTACAACCCCAGATGTTCAGCTTTTTAACCTTCTGCCTAACTCCCGATATTCACATTGCAGGACCTCATCTCTTTTCATGCCTATGTCATTAGTACCAATGTGGACCACGACCTCTGGCTGCTCACCCTCCCCTTTCAGAATGTCCTGCAGCCGCTCCGAGACATTCTTGACCCTATGGAGCACCATGGAGGCAATATACCATCCAGGAGTCTCGTTTGTGGCCACAGAAACGCCTATCTGCACCCCTTACAATAGAATCCCCTTTCACTCCAGCTCTTCCAACCCTTTTCCTCCCCTGCTTTGCCGCAGAGCCCTCCGTGGTGCCACGAACTTGAGTGTTGCTGCTTTCCGCTGGGAGGTCATCCCCCCCCAACAGTATCCAAAGTGATATATCTGTTTGAGAGGGGGATGGCCACAGGGGACTCCTGCGTTACCTGCCTGCGCCTACTACTCCACCTGGTGATCACCCATCCCTTTACTGCCTGTGCAGCCATTACCTGCGGTGTGACCACCTCGCTAAACGTGCAAACCACGACGTCCTCAGCATTGTGGATGCTCCACAGTGAATCCACTCGCAGCTCCAGCTCCGTAATGCATGTAGCCAGGAGCTGCAGATGGATACACTTCCTGCACACATGGTCGTCAGGGACACTGGAAGCGTCCCTGATTTCCCACATAGCGCAGGAGGAGCATATCACCGGTGTGAGCTCTCCTGCCATGACTTACTTTAGATTAATCAGTTACTCCCTTTAAAAAATACTAATTACACTCGGGGCCTTGTTCTACTCCAAACACGACCCACGACAAACTAAAGCCCTTAATAAATTACACTAATTTTACAAAAAGCACACTTTAGTAGTGCTAAACTTTTTTGGAATGGCTATGAATGAAGGCAGTCGATATGATTCCACAGCAGAGATTGTCAGTTAAAAATAAAATTCCTGGAATTGAAGGCAAATGATTGACCTGGTTAGAAGATTGGTTATGCAGTAGAACATAGAGAGTTTGGATAATCAGAATGTATTTGTATTGGAAGGAAGTGGCTAGCAATGTGCCAAGATGACCTGTTCTGAGGCCTCAACTATTCACAATATATATTAAAAACTTGAGACAGTAATGAATTTGAGATCCAAATTTGCCAAATCATCAAAAGGCTGAATCTTAATTCACAAAAACAGGTGGATTGGTGTCATGCCAGAGATTAAATGTAAAGAATCTGAAACAGGAACTCAAACTGTATCATATCCCACGGTCATGGATCAGTAGCAGAAGCTATTTTTATCATAAAATTCAAACACATTGTATTCCATCGTGTCATGTAGTGAGCTTTCAATTTATTATACCCATGTATCCACCATATTGATATTCCTGCTCCCATCCTGATGTATAATGTCCCTGTTTTCCTCTTCCTTACAGTTAACTTAGTGACGATTGTGATCCTGTCTCGGGGAAAGTGTGGTCTCTCCAAATGTGTCACTCGTTACTTGGTGGCCATGGCAACGGCGGATCTACTGGTCATTATCTTCGATCTGATACTGAGGCAAATTCCCATTAGTTATCATAGAATGTTTCGATTTCTGTTTGATATTCCAGTGTGTAATATCCACGCTGTCCTACTTTATGCAGCAACCGACTGTTCTGTCTGGTTCACTGTCGCTTTCACCTTTGATCGATTTGTGGCCATTTGCTGCCTGAAACTGAAAACTAAATATTGCACTGAGAAATCAGCAGCTGTGATTATTGGAACAATGTCTGTCTTGTTCTGTGTAAAGAATATTTTCTGGTACTTTATGCTTTCAAACAGCTATAACCGTTTTCGAGCCCCCTGGTTCTGCATTATTCCCTGGAGTGTTCTGCTTTCACCAGTATGGGCAGCAATTGAATTGTTACATTATATTTTCACCCCGTGTGTACCATTTATTCTGATTCTGATGCTCAATATTTTAACAGTCAGGCACATTCTAGTGACCATCAGAATTCGCAAGAGACTTCGGGACCGGGTCAGTGGGGAGAGTGACAGTGATCCAGAGACAATGAACAGAAGAAAATCAATCACTTCACTTTTTATGATATCAGTGAATTTTATCTTTCTATGGGTTCTGTTCCTGGTGAATATGATGTATGCTAGAATTGGTCTACTGTACCAGAATTTTTCAGAAGACATGTCAATCATTGTAGAACACCTTGCAGTTATGCTTCAGCTCCTGAGTTGCTGCACAAACACTTTTATTTATGCTGTGACCCAGAGTAAGTTTAGAGAGGAACTGAAGAATGGGGTGAAATATCCCTTCACTGTACTTTCTAAGATTATAAAATAATGAGTAAAATGGAAGATTTTTACATATAGAACACATGTGAACCCAGCCTCTCTCCACTCAGTCTCTGTAATCACATTGTTTTAAAGACAAACTGAGATAATTTGATTGAGTTTGCATTTAATTTAAGGTACCTTTTGCAAACGTAGAGCAACTGCCATATGCAGAAATTCCTTTACGATAATCATACATTTGGAATAAAATTAAACAAATATGCAACATGTCCCCTGATCACTCCCCATGTCTCTGTTTTATTGGATAAACCTACAGCTTCCCACTTTATCTCTCTCAGCATCCTCCACAGTGGACATTGAGGTACTCGGCGATCGCTCATTACGAGCATCAATCCCAATTGCCCCATTCTAATCATTCATTGAATCTCCCACCCAGTGCTGAGGGCTAATCTACCAATATCTTTATCATCCAACTCACCCCTCCCACTATAGACTCAGCCAGTGGATCAGCTCTCACCATCCCGCTACACATCTCCCACCAAAATATCAAGGCCTTTTCCATCCATGACGTTATTGTGGATCATTTCATTGACATCACGGCCGAACACGTCCCTTAGTGTTCACTATGAGAAGAATGATGTAGGTGTAGAGAGCAGGCAGGGGGATTGTGATATACTTAAACAAATCAGCATTGAAAGAGAGGAAGTATGAGATGTTTTAGCGGGCTCAAAACTGGATAAATCCCCAGGCCCAGATGAGATGTATCCCAGGCTGTTATGTGAAGCAAGGGAGGAGATAGCAGGGGCTCTGACACAAATTTCAAATCCACTCTGGCCATAGGAGAGGTACCAGAGGATTGGAGGACAGCCAATGTGGTACCATTATTCATGAAGGGTAGCAGGGACAAACCAGGTAATTAAAGGGCAGTAAGTCTAACATCAGTGGTAGGGAAACTATTGGAAAAATTCTGAGGGACAGGATTAATCTCCACTTGGAACGGCAGGGATTAATCAGGGCTAGTCAGCATGGCTTTGTCAGGGGAAATTGTGTCTAACAAACTTAAGTGAATTTTTTGAGGATGTGCCTTGATGTGTAGATGAGGGTAAGGCCGTAGTCTACATGCACTTCAGTAAGGCTTTTGATAAGTTCCGCATGGGAGATTAGTCAAGAAGATAAGAACCCATGGGATCCAGGGTAATTTGGCAAATTGGATCCAAAATTGGCTTAGTGGAAGGAGGCAGAGGGTAATGGTCTTGGATTGTTTTTGCAAGTGGAAGACTGTGACTAATGGTGTACCACAGGAATCGGTGCTGGGACCCTTGCTGTTTGCAGTGTACATTAATGATTTAGTCGTGAATATAGGAAGTATGATCAGTAAGTCTGCAGATGAGACGAAAATTGGTGGTGTCATAAATCGTAAGGAGGAAAGCCTTAGATTACAGGACGATATAGATGGGCTGGTAAAATGGCTGGAGCAGTGGCAAATGGAATTTAATCCTGAGAAGTGTGAGGTGATGCATTTTGGGGGAACTAACAAGGCAAGGGAACATACAACGGATGGCAGTACCCTCGGAAGTACAGAGGGGTCAGAGGGACCTTGGTGTACTTGTCTATAGATCACTGAAGGCAGCAGCACAAGTAGATAAGGTGGTTAGGAAGGCATATGGGATACTTGCCTTTTTAAGCTGAGGCATAGAATTTCAGAGCAGGGAGGTTATGATGGAACTGTATGAAGCGTTAGTTAGGCCACAGCTGGAGTACTGTGTACACTTCTGGTCGCCACACTGTAGGAAAGATGTGATTGCACTGGAGAGGGTGCAGAGGAGATTTACCAGGATGTTGCTTCGGCTGGAACATTTCAGCTATGAAATGTGACTGGATATGCTCGGGTTGTTTCCCTTAGAACAGGGAAAGCTGAGGGGCGACCTGATTGAGGTATACAAAATTATGAGGGGCATTGATAGGATAGATGGGAAGAAACTTTTTCCATTAGCGGAGGGATCAATAACCAGGAGGCATAGATTTAAGTTAGGAGCAGGAGGTTTAGAGGGGGAAACTTTTTTCACCCAGAGGGTGGTTGGAATCTGGAACACACTGCCTGAAGAGGTGGTAGAGGCAGGACCACTCAAAACATTTCAGAAATATTTAAAAGATCACTTGAAATGCCAAAACATATCAGGCTACAGGCCACGTGATGGAAAGTGGGATTAGAATAGATAGGTGCTTAATGGCTGGCACAGACAAAATGGGCCGTAGAGCCTGTTTCTGTGCTGTATAACTCGATGACTCTAAATGAAGCCTCCCCACCTAGCTATACCTTCCACCACAATCCCCATAGAGATTGATGTGATGGCTGTGTGGCACTTTTCACCAGATCACACCTTGACCTGACCTCCTACTCCTCTTTCACTTTCTTCTCCTTTCACCAACTCCCGTTGCTCCACCCCTCTCACCTCTCAATCAAAATCCTCATTCTCTACAGTCCTCCCATGGACTATGAAATTATTCTCACTGAGATATCTTCATTGCCTTACTCACTCAGCCTCTGCACTGATTGACATCTCATCCTCGGTGATTTCAATCGCCATCTCAACTCATGATTCTCTCCCTCCTCTGACTTCATTGCCCTCCAATCTTCCTTAAATCTCTCTCTCCATGCAAACTTCCCAAATCATCTTCATGGCTGCAACCGTGACCATACCATCTTCCATGGTCTCAATTCAATCACAGATAAGGCCATCTCTGATCACCTCCTTGTATCACTCTCCACCCACATCCCCCTCCTACACCCCAACCCTACCTCCTTCTGTATCTGCCCCGGAAAAAGGACCATCCCAAATACACTTCATTTTCCACAACATTTCCACAGCTACCGATTTGTTCAAATGAACTCTCAAATCAATCTTTGAAAACCTCGCTCCAAATAAATCCATTTCTCTCTCTCACTCTAGTCATTTCCCCTGGTACGGCCCTCATCTCGGCTCCCATAATCTGCTCCGCAGTCACTGAATGTTGGACCTGCACTGTGCATTGGTCTGTCTCTCGGTGGGGTCACTCCTGTAACTCTCTAAAGACTCCCCATGATTCCTCTAACTTCTGGGTTAACTGGGTGTTTTCCTGCATGAGAGTGACAATATGCCTCTCTGCCAGCTCGAACCACTGCTGAGGTGCCCCAGCCTGCACGGCATTAAGCGCCTGTTCCTCAGAGTGGCAGTAGAGGATGCTAGCTGATTTTGTAACATTTCCAGCAGTTTCTGCTGCTGCTGGATCGGTTCACTTTGAGCTACCATCTGTTTCACCTGTGACTGTACCACTTCCTCATTGCACTGCACACAGTGCGAGTGTGATTAGATTTAAAACCCTGCCACTCTTCCAACATTTAGCCAAGACCTGAACCTGGATAAACGCAATTGTTTCTTTATATAGGAACACAGGAGCAGGAGTAGGCCATTGAGCCCATTGAGCCTGCTCCGCTATTCAACATGATCAAGGCTGATCATCCACTTCAGTGCCTTTTTCCCACACTATACCCATATCCCTTTATATCATTAGTATTTCGAAATCTGTCAATCTCTGCTTTAAACATACTCAATGACTGAGCTTCCACAGCCCTCTGGGGTAGAGAATTCCAAAGATTCACAACCCTCTAAGTGAAGAGATTTCTCCTCATCTCTGTCCTAAGTGGCTTCCCCCTTCCTTTGAAATTAGCGTCCCCTGGTTCGAGACTCCCCAACCAGGGGAAACATCTTAGCTGCATCTACCCTGTCTATCCTGAGAAGTATTTTGAAGGTTTCAATGAGATCACCTCTCATTTTTGCAAACTCTGTAGAATACAAGCCCAGTTTCCCCAATCTCTTTTCATCGGACAGTCCCATTATCTCAGTAACAAATCTGATGTATCTTTGTTGCACTTGCTCTGTGGCAATAATATCCTTGCTCAGGTAAGGGGATCAAAAATGCACACAGGTGCGGTCTAATCAAGGTTCTACACAATTGAAGCAAGACTTTGCTACTCCTGTACTCAAATCCTCTTACAATAAAGGCTAAAGGTCGCCACACTACCAGAAGGCTGTGGAGGCTTTGGAGAAGGTACAGAAGAGGTTTACCAGGATGTTGCCTGGTCTGGAGGGTATTAGCTATGAGGAGAGGTTGGATAAACTCGATTTTGTTTTCATTGGAACGACGGAGGTGGAGGGGCAACCTGATAGAGGCGTATAATGTTATAAGCTGCATGGACAGAGTGGATAGTCAGAAGCTTTTTCCAGGGTGGAACAATCAGTTACTAGGGGAGATAGGTTTAAGGTGCGAGGGGCAAAGTTTAGAGGGGATGTGCGAGGCAAGTCTTTTACACAGAGAGTGGTGAGTGCCTGGAACTTGCTGCCGGGGGAGGTGGTGGAAGCAGGTACGATAGCAACGTTTAAGAGGCATCTTGACAAATTCATGAATAGGATGAGAATAGAGGGATATGGACCCTGGAAGTGCAGAAGGTTTTAGCTTAGACAGGCATCAATATCGGCACAGGCTTGGAGGGCCGAATAACCTGTCCCTGTGCTGTACTGTTCTTTGTTCTTTGTTCTAACATTCCATGAGCCTTCTTCATTGCTAGCTGCACCTGCATGCTGGCTTTCAGTAACTTATTGACAAAGACACCCAGGTCGCTTTGTACATCTACACTTTCTAATTTCTTCCTATTTAAGAACTTCTCTGCACCTCTATTCTTCCTGCCAAAATGGATAACCTCACATTTTTCCACATTATTTTCCATCTGCCACATTCTTGCCCACTCACTAAGTCTGTTCAAATCCCCTTGAAGCCACTTTGCATCTTCCTCACAACACACATTCCCATCTAGTTTTGTGTCATCTGCAAACTTGGAAATATTACATTTGGTCTCCACATCCAAATATATATATATATTGTGAACAGCTGGTGCCCAAGTATTGATCCTTGCAGTACCCACTAGTCACAGACTGCCAATGCGAGAATGACCCGTTTCTTCCTAAACTCTGCTTTCTGCCTGTTAATCAATCCTTAATCCATGCCAGTATATTACCTCCAATCCCATGTGCTCAAATTTTACGAACCAACCTCCTGTGGGGGACTTTAACAAAAGCCTTCTGAAAAGAAAGTGCTCATGTTTTTGTGTGTACTCTTCTCACAGGGATTGGATATTGTCCAGATTACATTTAGTGACCAATTTTTCCTTATATGTTTCCCAGAAACCCTTCTTTACACTGGCCTTTCACTACATAGCTTGTACTTTAAATAGACACAACTGAGTCAGTTTAATCTACCAGAGATTATCCCCGTAAGAATTATCACTGACCAAACAACGTTCCGACATTTGTGAAACTTGCTTTCACTCCCTCGGTTTATGTACTTGTCAAAGTCCAGGGTTTCGGCATCACTTGTAAGATCTGGAGTTTGCTTTAATTTAATTGGAAGACTTGGTCAATTACAACGACAGTCTAAGTTGGGAGAGCAGATCTAAAAGGGACTTACAGCTCAGACTAGCGAGAAAACCACACGGGTACGAGTAGTTTTTCACAAGCTTCACAGACTTTATTACATTTTCTACAATAAGCACAAAATCATGATACTTAGCAAAGGGCAGTGGTGAGCAGTTGTGTTCACGATGGAACACCGGTCCTCAACCTCCAGTTAACTGCGATGCCTTGTCTATTGATTGAAGTCTATTTTCTGTCTTCGTTTGGATGATGATGCGTGCTTTTGGGGTCTTACAAGTTCTTACTTTATACACCTTTCCCAGCTTGGTTCTGTGCCATATTAGGTAAAACCCCATTTCTGTTCATGTAATTGGTCTGTCATTAACTAACTGCCCTTCCATGATGGTACTTTGACCTTGTTTAGGTCATTGTCATTGTCATTCAGGGGGCTCCAGATTCATGTTTCCTTGCTGTATATTCATCAACAATGATCACTTGATGAGATTGATCCTGAAAGGGAGCATTTTTGAGAGACAAGGGTGGTGTTGTTGTTGTATGGTGTTCCGACCTCTACCTTGTAGAGGCTCAACGACAACTTTCAGACCCTTCCTCCCACCTCCCCCTGGACCATGACCCCAACACCGAACATCAAGCGACTGTCCACAAGACTGTCACTGACCTCATCTCTTCTGGAGATCTTCCCTCCACAGCTTCCAACCTCATAGTCCCGCAACCCCGGTCATCCTGCTTCTACCTCCTTCCCAAAATCCACAAACAGGACTGTCCCGGCAGACCCATTGTGTCAGCCTGCTCCTGCCCCACTGGGCTTATTTCTTCCTATCTTGACACTATCTTTTTTCCGCTGGTCCAGTTCCCTACGTCATTCTGACAATTTCCAGTTTCCTGGCCCCAAACGCCTCTTCTTCGCCATAGACGTCCAATCTCTCTACACCTCCATCCCCGACCAGGATGGTTTGAGGGCTCTCCAATTCTTCCCTGAACAGAGGCCCAACCAGTCCTCATCCACCACCAACCTCCTCCGCCTGCCTGAACTTGTTCTCACATTGAACAACTTCTCCTTCAACTCCACTCACTTCCTTCAAGTGAAAGGTGTTGCTGTAGGTACCCACATGGGTCCTAGTTATGCCTGTCTTTTTGTGGGATATGTCGAACATTCCTGGTTCTAGTCCTACTCAGGCCCCTCCCCCAACTCGTCTTCCGGGACATTGATGACTGTATCGGCGCCGTTTCCTGCTCCCGCCCGGAACTGGAAAACTTTATCAACTTTGGTTCTAATTTCCACCCTTCTCTCACCTTTACATGGTCCATCTCTGACACTTCCCTTCCCTTCCTCGACTTCTCTGTCTCCATCTCTGGGGATAGGCTGTCTACTAATATCCATTATAAGCCCACCGACTCCCACAGCTACCTCGATTACACTTCTTCACACCCTGCCTTCTGTAAACACTCCATTCCATTCTTCCATTTTCTTTGTCTCCGACGCATCTGCTGTGATGATGCTACCTTCCACGACAGCACTTCTGATATGTCTTTCTTTTTCCTCAACCGAGGATTCCCCCCATTGTGTACGACAGTGCCATCAACTGTGTCCAGCCCATTTCCCGCACCTCTACACTCACCCCTTCCCCTCCCTCCCAGAGCAGCGACAGGGTTCCCCTTGTCCTCACTTTCCACCCCATCAGCCTCCGTATCCAAAGGATCATCCTCCGCCATTTCCACCACCTGCAGCCACCTACCAAATGCATCTTCCCCTCCCTTCCCCTGTCAGCATTCCGAAGGGATCATTCCCTCCGCGACACCCTGGTCCACTCCTCCATTACCCCTACTGCCTTCCAGTTTTTGCTACTAAAGTGGATAACCTCACATTTATCCACATTATACTGCATCTGCATTAGCCCACTCACTCAACTTGTCCAAATCATCCTGAAGCCTCTCTGCATCCTCCTCACAACTCACCCTCCCACCTAGTTTTGTGCCATATGCAAATGTGGTGATATTACATTTAGTTCCCTCATCCAAATCATTAATGTCTATTGTGTATAGCTGGGGTCCCTGCGGTACCCCACTGGTCACTGCCTGCCATTCGGAAAAAGACCCATTTATCTCTCCTCTTTGTTTCCTGTCCGCCAACCAATTTTCTATCCATCGCAATACACTACCGCCAATCCCATGCGCTTTACTATTACACGCTAATCTCTTATGTGGGACTTTGTCGAAAGCCTTCTGAAAGTCCAAATAAACCACATCCACTGGCTCCCCCTCATCAACTCCACCAGTTACATCCTCGAAGAATTCTAGTAGATTTGTCAAGCATGATTTCCCTTTCGTAAATCCATGCTGACTCTGCCCGATTCTACCACTGTTCTCCAAGTGCTCTGCTTTGAAATGTTTGATAATGGACTTTAGAATTTTCCCCACTACAGATGTCAGGTTGCCTGATTTATAAATCCGTGTTGACACTGCCTAATCCTACCATTATTTTCTAAGTGTCCTGTTACCACATCCTTTACAATAGATTCAAGCATTTTCCCTACTACTGACGTCAGGCTCACAGGTCTGTAGTTCCTGGTTTTCTCTCTCCCTCCTTTCTTAAATAGTGGCGTTGCATTTGCTACCTTCCAATCTGCAAGAACTGTTCCAAAATCTACAGAATTTTGGAAGATGATCACCAACACATCCACGATCTCTTCAGCCACCTCTTTCAACACTCTGGGATGTCGATCATCAAGTCCAGAGGATTTACCAACTTTCAGTCTTAATAATTTCTCCAGTACTTTTTTTTACGGATATGCTTTTTTTCAGTTCCCCGTTCTCACTAGTACCTTGGCTCTGCAGAATTTCTGGGAGGCTTTTTATATTTTGCTCTGTGAAGACAGACACAAAGTATTTGTTTCGTTTCTTTGCCATTTCCTTATTGCCCATTATAAATTTCCCTGTCTCTCCCTGTAATGGGCCCCCATTTTTCTTTGTTAATCTTTTCCTTTTTACATACCTAGAAAAACCTTTACACTCCATCTTTAAGTTCCTCACTAGTTTACTTGCATATTCTATTTTCCCTTTCTTTTTCAGTTTCTTGGTCCTCCTTTGATGAATTCTAAAAAGCCTCCATTCCTCAGGCTTACTACTTTTTTGGCAATGCTATAAGCCTCTTCCTTTGGCCTCATGCAATATTTAATTTACTTGTTAGTCACGGTTTGGATCATTTTTCCTGTCGGGTTTTTGTGTTCAATGGAATGTATAGTTGTTGTAAAGCATGTATTAGTTCTTTAAATGCTAGCCATTGCCTGTCTCCCTTCATACCTTTAAATGTAAAGGTTTGGACCAAAAGGGAAATAAAATCTAGATTCACTACCCATCAGCTTGTCCAGAGCAGCTTTCAAGGCTTCGAGCTGATTTGTTGGTCCTGTGTCTGCATCACTCACTCATCCTGTAACTCCTGAAAGGACAAAGGCTGTTAAGAAAAATCTTACAAGGAGACAGAATATGCTAACTCCAAAAGATTATACAACTGACATTTTATGTGAAACTTGTTATTTAATCTGTTTGGCACAAAGTTAAATATTAATCAACCTCAATAAGAACCTGTGTGATGGGGCAATAAAATTACATTGACGTAAAATTATCCTTATTTGGTTGCCCAGCATAGTCGGAGTCGAAGTTGCTTCACACACTGAAGCAAGAGTTTCTTTGCTCATACCTGCCTGTCATAATGTTTTTTCAAGGTGTTGGATGATTCTCTGTAGTTTAATTTGTGGGATAGCTGTCCCACAAAATCTGGACAGATCCGTGGGATGGTATTAATCAGTCACTGAATATTCACTGAGTATTCATCACCTGGACAGCTCTTGGCTTTCATTAAGTTGCCTTTTAAGATGTGTGTTTCTCAGTAATGCCATTTGTGATATTGCTTTGGTTTGTGCACAACTCCCACAGCTGATGTGTATCACCGTGATCACACAGTGGTCAGTACACTGAGTTGTGGCTGCATCAATGTCTGGTCTCTGCTGCACATGTTAACAGAACACAGTGAAAAATCAATCGATTCCAACTGGAAACAAATTGTTGTTCATGGAAAACAATTTGCTCCTTCAAATCCTCGCGCTCTCACATGCCTGTGCTTGATGCTCCATAATTCAAACCCGTCTCTTCTCCCAGCTTCTCCTCCTTTCACAGTCAATATCCCTCCTTTACTTTCCTCCTTCCATTCCATTGTCATTTTCCTGCAGCATTGCCTCATCGAACATCCATTCTCAATATTACGCCGTTAGGTTTGCTCTGCTCCCACTGCTGTTCCTGGGGACACAGGTCCCATTCACACCGATGTTCATTTGTGTCTTGAATCCAGATACATTTCTATCCATGGGACCACTTGGTGAACAAGCTGTGAAAGCAGAGCCGGCCTTTAGAGGGACAGCAGCCAGCAGCTCATGATACTCTCTTCGGGAATATTGTGATGGGGGGATACTAACTGAAAACTGGCTTCTGTTTACCTGGTAGTTGGTGCTTTTCTCTGAACAGTTGAGATGATGAGCGACGGGCAGCGCTACACAGCTGCCAATGAGGGCTCAAATGTGCCATTTTGTCAAGCTAGGTCAGTGCAGCAAGATCCAAAACATCCTGTCTTCATCTTAATCGATCTGTTGAAAGGTGTGATTGAAAAAAATGGAGAATAAATGAACAGAATGCTAGTGGCAGAAAAGGAGCAATTACAGGAGATTGGCCATGAGTCAAAGGTCTTTAAAATGTCCATGTGCTGTGATCAGAAACGGCAGAATTTAAAACACGTGTGAAGGAAAGTAAAGAGTGATTTTGGATGTGAGAAGATCACAAGAAAGTTGTGTCTGAAGCTGTGTCCTTGAGGCAGGCTGTGTGTTGTCAGGAAACTGTTATAGTGAAAGCACAAACAACAACAACTTATATTTATATAGCACCCTTAACAGAAAGCAAAATTTGACACTGAGCCACGTAAGGAGATTTTCGGGCAGAAGACCAAAATCTTGAACTAAGAGACAGGTTTTGAGAAGTGTCTTAAAGGAGGAAAGTGAGGTAGAGATGCGGAGCGGTTCAGGGAGGGAATTCCACAGCTCAGAGCCCAGGCAGTTGAGGGCACGGCTGCCAATGGTGGAGCGATTAAAATCGAGGATGCTCAAGAGGCCAGAATTAGAGGAGTGCAGATATCTCGGAGGTTTGTGGGGCTGGAGGAGATTACAGAGATAGGGAGGGTCGAGGCCATGGAGGGATTTGAAAACAAGAAGGAAAATGTTAAAATCCAGACGCTGCTTGACCGGGAGCCAATGTATGTCAGCAAGACCAATTTCTGCTGATCCAATACTGGATGTTGGACAAGGAGTCTGACAATTTAACAAGGGTGGAAGAGTCGAGAGAGGTGATGGTGAGGGAGAGCTGGAATTTAGAAGAATGAGAGGCGAAGATATCTTTGGTTGTGGCGAAATGCTGGATGTGGAGGAAATGGTGAAGGATGATCCATTGAATACGGAGCAGGTGGGGTGGAAGGTGAGGACAAGGGGAATCCTATCATGTCTCTGGGGAAGAGGTGAACGGCTGAGAGAAGAAACATGGTTAGTCGGACCCACACGGTTGAGGTCCCTCTTAATCACAGTGGGAGAATTCATCAGTTGAGGAAAAAGGAAGACATATCGGAAACACTGGTATGGAAGGTTACATCTTCAGAACAGATGCAATAGAGAAAGAGAATCTGGGAGAATGGAAAGGAGTCCTTACAGGAAGCATGGTGTGAAGAAGTGTAGTCAAGGGAGTCAATGGGCTTTTAATAAATATTTTTATAAAGCCTATCCCGAGAAATGGAGACAGAGAAGTCGAGGAAGGGAAGGGAAGAGTTGGAGATGGACCATGTGAAGGTGAGAGAAGGGTGGAAATTGGAAGCAAAGTTGATTAAATTTTCCAGTTCAGGTCAAGAACAGGAAATAGAACTGATACAATCATCAATGTACCAGAAAAAGAGGTGAGGGAGGGGGCCCGAGTCAGACTGGAACAAGGAATGTTCCACATATCCCATAAAAAAGCAGGCATCACTCGGACTCATGGATAATTCTAGCTCTGTGACATCACCTAATTTCACACGTCTTTCAGCTCATAGAATCATAGAACATTTAAGGCACAGAAAGTGTTCACTTGCCCCATCGTGTCTGTGCCGGCCGAAAAACGATCCACCTATTCTAATCCCACCTTCCAGCAATTGATCTGTAACCCTGCAGATAATAGCACTTGAGGTGCATATCCAGACTGCTTTTGAATGAGTTGAGGGTTTCTACTTCACCACTTCTCCGTATTTTCCCATTAATCGTGTATTCTTTTGCCTTATTTGCTCTCCCCAAATGCATCACACACTTCTCCAGGCTGAATTCCATTTCCCACTTATCTGCCCATCTGACCAGACCATATATATCTTCCTGCAGCCTACAGCTATCTTCATCACTATCTACCACACAGGCAATCTTGTTGTCATTTGCAAACCTCTTGACCATTCCCACAACATTTATGTCCAAATTGTTAATACATACCACAAAAAGCAGGGAACCCAATACTGAGCCCTGCGGAACATCACTGGAAACGGCCCTCCAGTCGTTAAAAAACCTGTCAACAATAACCCTTTGTTTCCTGCCACTGAGCCAATTTTTGTATCCACCTTGTTTCTTCTAACATCCTAGGATACATTTCATCTGGTCCTGGTGATTTATCAACTTTCAAGTAGGTTAGCCCCATTAATACTTCCTCTCTCCCCATGTTTATCACATCCAATATTTCACACTCCTCCTGCTTAACTACAATATTTGCATCAGCCACCTCTTTTGTGAAGACAGATGCAAAGTATTCATTAAGAACCATACGAATATCTTCTGCCGCTATACATAGGTTATCTTTTTGGTCTTTTATGGGCCCTACTGTCTCCTTAGTTATCCTCTTACTCTTAATGTATTGATAAAACATCTTTGGGTTCACCTTGATTTTGCTTGCCAACATTCTTTCATGCCCTCGCTTTGCTTCCCTAATTTCCTTTTTGATTTCACCCCTCCACTTTCTATAATCCTCTCGGCTTTCTGTCGTATTGAACTCTGTGTTGGACTTAAGCTTTCCATTTCTGTCTTATCTTACCCAGTAGGCTCCTTGAGATCCATGAGGCTGTAGATTTGACTGTCTCACCCTTTTTCTTTGTGGGAACATGTTTACTCTGAACCCCTTGAATCTCCCCTTTGAATGCCTCCCACTGCTCGGACACTGATTTACCTCATCTGCTGCTTCAACCCTCATTCATGCCTTTGTTACCTCTAGAATTGACCATTCCAATGCATTCCTGGCAGATTTCCCACATTCTACTCTCCTTAAACTTGAGGTCATCCAAATCCCTGCTGCCCGTGTCCTAACTTGCACAAAGTCCCATTCCCCTATCACCCCATGTGCTCGCTGATCTATATTGGCTCCCAGTCAAGCATCATCCAGATTTTAAAATCCTCATCCATCTTTTTAAATCGCTCCATCGCCTCACCCCTCTCTATCTCTGAAATCTCCTCCAGCCACCAAACCCTCCAAGATATCTGTGCACTTCCAATTCTGGCCTCTTGAGCATTCCCAATTTTAATCACTCTACCATTGGTGGCCATGCATTCAGCTGCCCATGACCTAAGCTCTGGAATTCCCTCCCTAAATATCTCCACATCTGCACCTTGCTTTCCTCCTTCAACACACTGCTTAAAACCTACCTCTTCATGCAAGCATTTTGGTTCAATGAAGAGTGCAAGAAGGCATGCCAGGAGCAGCACTAGGCATACCTAAAAATGTGGTGTCAGCCTGGTGTAGCTACAACACAGGACTACTTGCATGCAGAACAGCGGAAGCAGCATGCAATAGACAGGGCTAAGCAATCCCAAACCCAATGGATCAGATCAAAGCTCTGTAGTCCTGCCACATGCAGTCATGAATGGTGGTGATCAGTTTTTCAATTGTCCAGAGGAGGAGGCTCCACAAACATCCCCATACTCAACGATGGGGGAGCCCAGCACAAAAGATAAGGCTGAAGCATTTGCATCCATCTTCAGCTGGAAGTGCCAAATGGCTGATCCATCTCACCCTCCTCCTGAGGTCCACAGCATTACATATGCCAGTCTTCAGCCAATCCAATTCACTCCATGTGATATCATAAAACAACTGAAGGCACTGGATCCTGGAAAGGCTATGGACCCTGACAACATCCGGCAATAGTACTGAAGACTTGTGCTCCAGAAATAGCCAAGTCACTAGTCATGCTGTTCCAGTACAGTTGCAACACTGGCATCCACCCAGCAATGTGGAAAGTTGCCCAGGTATGTCCTGTGCACAAAAAGCAGGACAAATCCACCCCAGCCAATTACCACCCTATCAGTCTACTCTCGATCATCAGCAAAGTGGTGGAAGGGGTCGTCGACAGTGCCATCAAGTGGGATTTGCTCTGCAATAACTTGCTTACTGATGCTCAGTTTGGATTCTGCCAGGGCCACTCAGCTCCTTGGTCCAAACATGAACAAAAGAATTGAACTTGAGGTGAGGTGAGAGTGACTGCCCTTGACATCAGGGCAACATTTGACCAGGTATGGCATCAAGGAGCCTGAGCAAAACTGGAGTCAATGGGAATCAGGGGGAAAACTCTCCACTGGTTCGAGTCATACCCAGTACAAAGGAAGATGGTTGTGGTTGTTGGAGGTCAGTCATCACAGTCTCAGGACATCAGTGCAGGAGTTCCTCAGGGTAATGTCCTCGGCCTAACTATCTTCATCAATGACTTTCCCACCATCATAAGGTCAGAAGTGTGAATGTTATCTGATGATTGCACAATGATCATCACCATTCTCTATTCCTCAGATATTGAAGCAATCCATGTCCACATGCATAAAGTCCTGGACAACATCCAGGCTTGGGCTGATAAGTGGCAAGTAACATTCGCATCACACAAGTTCCAGGCAATGATCATCTCAAACAAGAGAGTATCTAACCGTCTCCCCTTTATCATTGCTGAATCTGCCACTATGAACATCCTGGGGGGGTTACCATTGACCAGAAACTGAACCAGACCAGCCATATAAATGCTGTGGCTACAACAACAGTCAGAGGCTCGGAATTCTGTGCTGAGTAACTTCACCTCCTGTCTCCCCAATGCCTGTCTACCATCTACAAGGCTCAAGTCAGTCGTGTGATGGAATACCTTGCGTGAACAGGTGCAGTTCCAATCATGCTCAAGAAGTACCACACTGCCCAGGACAAAGCAGCCCATTTTATTGGCACCCCATCCACCACCTTCAACATTCACTCCACCACTGGCACACACTGGCAGCAGTGTATATCATCTACAAATGTACTGCAGCAACTCACCAAGATTCTTTCAACAGCACCTTCCAATCTTGCGACCGACTACCAGGACAAGAGAGGCAGATGGATGTGCACACCACCACCTGCAAGTTCCCCTCCAAGCCACACACCATCCTGACTTGGAAGTATATCGCCATTCCTTCACTGTCGCTCGCTCAAAATCCTGGAACTCCCTTCCCATCAGCACTGTGGGTGCACCTAACTGGAGCAGTTCAAGAAAGCAGCTCAGCAACAGCTTCTCAAGGGCAATTAGGGATGGGAAATAAATGCTGTCTGAGACAACGTTGACCATCTACCCCGAATTCATAAATCTGACCTTATATTTGCTTATGTGGCTCGCATTAAATGTTTTTTTAAATGCTCATGTGCAGCGTCTTTTGATATTTTATTATGTTAGAGGTGCTATACTGATGTAAATTGCTTATCAACATTCATTTTATCATTCCATACAGGAGGAGTCTGTGCTGTCTCCATGACAGAGAGATTCAATTATTACCTCTCGGCTGCTATTCCCCCATAGCCATGCAAATATCTCCTTTTCAATATATATCCACTTCCTTTGGAAAGTTACTATTGGATCTGCTTCCTACTTTCTCAGATACTGCAGTCCAGCTCACAACAAATCACTGCATCAAATTTCTCCTCTTATTCTCTCTGGTTTCTTTGCCAATTGTCCTAAATCTGTGTCATCTGGTTATTGACTCTCAAACAGCATTGAACAAATATTTTGTGTCTGTCTTCACAGTAGAAGACACAAGTTCCATACCAGAAATAAGCAGAAACCTAGGGGCTAAAAAGTGTGAGGAAATTAATGATATTGATATCAGCCAAGAAAACATATTGGAGAAACTGGAGGGACTAAAATCTGACAAATCCTGGGACCAGATGGCCGACAGCCTAGGGTTCAAAAAGAGACAGCTGCAGAGATAGCAGAGGTGCTGACTACGATTTTCCAGAGTTCCTTAGATTCAGGAATGGTCCCGTCAGATTGGAAGATGGCAAATGTTACGTCGCTTTTCAAGAAAAGAGGTAGAGAGAAACCAAGGAACTACAGGCCAATTAGCCTCACATCAGTCATTGGGAAGATGCTGGAAACTGTTATTAAAGAAGTCTCAACATTGCAATTTAAAAAATCATGTTATGATTAGAACAACTCAGCATGGTTTTAATAAAGGGACATTCTGTTTGACAAATTTATTGGAGTTTTTTGAGGATGTAACTAGTCGCGGAGATAAAGGGGAACCAGTAGATGCAGTATCCCTGGATTTTCAAAAGGCATTTGATGAGGTGTCACACAAAAGATTCTTCTTCTTCTTCTTTGGCCTCCTTGTCTCGAGAGACAATGGGTAAGCACCTGGAGGTGGTCAGTGGTTTGTGAAGCAGCGCCTGGAGTGGCTATTAAGGCCAATTCCAGAGTGACAGACTCTTCCACAGGTGCTGCAGATAAAATTTGTTGTCGGGGATGTTACGCAGTTGGCTCTCCCCTTGCGCTTCTGTCTTTTTTCCTGCCAACTGCAAAGTCTGTTTGACTTGCCACACCTTAGCAGCACCTTTATGGCTGTCTGCCAGCTCTGGCGATCGCTGACAACTGACTCCAACGACTTGTGATCAATGTCACAGGATTTCATGTCGCATTTGCAGATGTCTTTAAAGCAGAGACATGGACGGCCGGTGGGTCTGATACCAGTGGCGAGCTTGCTGTACAATGTGTCTTTGGGGACCCTGCCATCTTCCATGCGGCTCACATGGCCAAGCCATCTCAAGCGCCACTGGCTCAGTAGGGTGTATATGCTGGGGATGTTGGCCGCCTCGAGTACTTCTGTGTTGGAGATACGGTCCTGTCACCTGATGCCAAGGATTCTCCGGAGGCAGCGAAGATGGAATGAGTTGAGACGTCACTCTTGGCTGACATACGTTGGCCAGGCCTCGCTGCCGCAGAGCAAGGCACTGAGGGCACAGGCCTGATACACTCGGACCTTTGTGTTCCGTGTCAGTGTGCCATTTTCCCACACTCTCTTGGCCAGTCTGGACATAGCAGTGGATGCCTTTCCCATGCGCTTGTTGATTTCTGCATCGAGAGACAGGTTACTGGTGATAGTTGAGCCCAGGTAGGTGAACTCTTGAACCACTTCCAGAGCGTGGTCGCCGATATTGATGGATGGAACGTTTCTGACGTCCTGTCCCATGATGTTTGTTTTCTTGAGGCTGATGGTTAGGCTAAATTCATTGCAGGCAGCCGCAGTCCTGTCGATGAGTCTCTGCAGGCACTCTTCAGTGTGAGATGTTAATGCAGCATCATCAGCAAAGAGGAGTTCCTTGATGAGGACTTTCCGTACTTTGGTCTTCGCTCTTCGATGGGCAAGGTTGAACAACCTGCCATCAGATCTTGAGTGGAGGAAAATTCCTTCTTCTGAAGACTTGAATGCATGTGAGAGCAGCAGGGAGAAGAAGATCCCAAACAGTGTAGTTGCAAGAACACAGCCCTGTTTCATGCCATTCAGGATAGGAAAGGGGTCTGATGAGGTGCCACTATGCTGAATTGTGCCTTTCATATTGTCATGGAATGTGGTGATGATACTTAGTAGCTTTGGTGGACATCCGATATTTTCTAGTCGTGTGAAGAGACCACGTCTGCTGACGAGGTCAAAGGCTTTGGTGAGATCAATGAAAGCAACGTAGAGAGGCATCTGTTGTTCATGGCATTTCTCCTGGCGAAGGGAGAGCATGTCAATGGTGGATCTCTCTGCTCGAAAGCCACACTGTGCCTCAGGGTAGACACGCTCAGCTAGCTTCTGGAGCATGTTTAAAGCGACTCGAGCAAAGACTTTCACCACTATGCTGAGCAGGGAGATTCCACGGTAGTTGTTGCAGTCACCACGGTCGCCCTTGTTCCTATAGAGAGTGATGATATTGGCATCGCGCATGTCCTGTGGTACTGCTCCCTCGTCCCAGCACAGGCAAAGCACTTCGTACAGTGCTGAAAGTATAGGCTTGGCACTCTTGATTATTTCAGGGGTAATGCCGTCCTTCCCAGGGGCTTTTCCGCTGGCTAGAGAATCAATGGCATCACTGAGTTCCGATTTTGTTGGCTGTACGTCCAGCTCATCCATGACTGGTAGAGGCTGGGCTGCATTGAGGGCGGTCTCAGTGACAACATTTTCCCTGGAGTACAGTTCAAGGTAGTGCTCAACCCAGCGGTCCATTTGCTTGCGTTCGTCAGTGATTGTGTCCCCTGATTTAGATTTTAGGGGGGGCTATCTTCTTGATGGTTGGCCCAAAAGCTCTCTTAATGCCATCATACATCCCTCTGATGTTTCTGGTGTCAGAGGCCAGCTGAATATGACTGCATAGGTGTTGCCAGTGGTCATTTGAGCAGCTCCTGGCTGTTCTTTGTGCAGCGCTTCTGGCTACTTTAAGTGCTACGGATGCTAATTCGCTGGGGGCTTTCTTGTCGTTCAGCAGTGCAATGCGCTTAGCGGCTATGACAGGTTCCAGCTCTTCAAAGTGAGATTGAAACCAGTCTGCATTCCGCTTCACACGTTTGCCATAGGTGTTCATTGCTGATTCATAGATGGCGTGTCTGATGTGGGCCCACTTGGTCTCTGCAACCCCTATAGGAGTGTTTTGAAGGGCTTTTTCAAGTGAATTTATAAACTTAGGTGACAGCTGTGGATGAGAAATTCTGCGATTGTTGATGCGCGGGCAGCTCTTCTGCTTGGAGTGATGCAGCTTCTTTGGTTTGAGTCTAACCTTGCTGCACACCAGGCAGTGGTCAGTGTCACAGTCTGCACGATGGAAGCTGCATGTGATTTGAACGCTGTTTAAAGAGGCTCGCTTTGTGATGATGAGGTCCAGCTATGTGATCTTGGGTGCCTCCAAGAAACCTGGTGAAAGGGTTTAGTATGAAAGAATGCGTTGGCGATGCAGAGGTTATGATAGGTACACAACTCAAGCAGTCTCTGTCCATTCTCATTCATCCTTCTAATGCCATAGCACCCAAAGCAGGAGGGCCATGAGTCATGGTTGGCCCCAAACCTGGCATTGAAGTCTCCTAGCAGGAAAAGGTGTTCGGTATTGGGGATGCTACTAATGATATTATGGAGTTCCTTGCAAAACTGGTCTTTAGCTTCAGGTGGGGAGCACAGTGTTGGAGCATAGATGCTCAGTAGGTGTACTGGACCAGAGGCGGTAAACAGTCGGATGGACCATATGCGTTCTGAGCTATTTGAGGGTGGCTCTATCATGCTGAGCAAAGAGTTTCTGAGGGCGAAGCCCACTCCATGCTGTCTTGATTCTTCATGATCCCAGCCCTGCCAGAAGAAGGTGTAGCCTTGCTCTCTTACAGATCCGCTTGCAGGGAGGCGTGTCTCCTGAAGTGCTGCAATGTCCACATTGAGTCTACTGAGCTCGTTGTTAATGATGGCGGTCTTCAGAGAATCGTTGATTTGTGTAAAGTCTTCCAACAGGCCAGGACACATAGTTCTGACGTTCCAGCTTGCAAAACGAAGGGCTGGTACCTTCTTTCCTTTTTTTGTTGTGCTGTTTGGTGCGGTGTTACAGTCCATTTGTCAGGCAATGACCCTGAGTTCCAAGCACCCATTGAAGCAGGTGGACCGTGACAGGACAGAACCTTACTGACCAGGGGCTGCCTGGTTTGAGGCGGGCAGTAGCTGTCCAGTGAGATGCGATGACCTCTCCCAACGACAAAGGCAACCCATGGCGCCCAATCTCTACACCAATTGAGCTGGACTTATAACCCGTAACTGCTGCTTCCGTGTTGTTTTGGTCGCTGTGAGGCGACTATGGAGTGACCTCTCCATACCGCATGCCTGGGTGGATGTATGGAGGTTGTGAGTTGTCCAAGCGTCAAAACCCCCCTCTCGGCCTTCCTGGTGGGGTCCAAAGTAGTGCACAGCATGACGTTTGGCACCGGTATGGCTGCAGGAACTGCTGGAAACATGCCAAAGGTGACACATGACCGCCTTCGGGGTTCCGCTCCGGATTTTCTGTTCGGGTTTACTCCCTTAGCCTTGGTCTCTTCCGAGACACCAACAAGACAGCGTGGTTGTTAGGGCCCTTACTCAGGTGTAGGTGGATGCTGGTGGGAGGAGGTGGGGGAAGGGGGTGAGGGAGGGGAGGGGATGTGAGGGGGAGGGGTGCGGTGAGAAGGGGTGGAGGGAAGGGGTTGCGAGGGGGAGCTGGGAAGGGGGCTGCTGCCGTGTCGGGGACGGGTTGCAGGGGAAGTGGGTGTAAGGAGAAGATGGTGTGAGGGGGGAGACGGGAAGGGGGTGTGAGGAGGTGGGGAGAAGGGGATGCGAGGGGGGTGAACTGGGAGGGGGGAGTGGAGGGGGGAAGGGGGTGGGGGAAGGGGGTGCAGGTAATAAAACATTTCATCAGCACTTGTTTGCAGTGAAATGCTGCAAGTAACCAGAGTCAAGGCTTCAATCTGGATTTAGGCAGGTTTAGTAAAAGTTTTAAAAAGTAATAGGTTGAGGAGCCGCCTAAACCCTGGGGTCGCCTCTGGGCGCTACATTTACCTCATTCTAATATACCTGGATAATTAAAATCTGCAAATTCATACTTTCTTTCCACTGATCAGTCGACTGTAACATGCTCCCAGAAATGTGACTAGCTCTGGAAGTACGTTTTTGCTCTTTGTCAGCTCACTCCAAAAGTTGCATTCTTAACGTAAGACTAATTTCCCAATATTACATTGTAGGACTGAAATTGTAAATGACTAATTGGTACAGTTATAGTCCTGGCTCGAATAAGAAGTCTCAAAACAACAGGCCCTGACAGTATTCCACAAAGTGTATGCAAAGCAATGGGAACCATGCTCAGCATGACCTTTTACTCGTACATCTCAAAGCTCACTAAGATTATTCCCATGCACTGGGCAGAGGTGTTGTACTAATATTACAAAGGCAATGAGAGAGAACTGGGAAGTTACAGGCCAGTAACTTGACTTCAGTTGTAAGCAAATTGCTCAATGGGGTCATTTCAGATGCTCTGTATTAACCACCTGAATAGAGGACGTGTTGTAAGAGAGTTTCCCATTAACCTGGTTGATTCCTTCTGGGTGGTAGAGGTCATGGGTTTGGAAGGTCCTGTCAAAGGAGGCTTGGCAAGTTGCTGCAGTGCATCTTGTAGATAGTACACACCACTTCCACTGTGCACCGGTGGTGGAGGGAGTGAATGTTTAAGGTGATGAATGGGGGAGACGATCAGGCGGACTGCTTTGTCCTGGATGGTGTTGAGCTTCTTGAGTGTTGTTGTAGCTGCACTGATTTAGGCAAGTGGAGAGTATTCCATTACACTCATGACTGGTGCCCTGTAAATGGTGGGCAGGCTTTAGGGAGTCAGTAGGTGAGTTACTTGCTGCAGATTTCCCAAACCTCTGACTTGCTCTTGTAGCCACAGTATTTATACAACTGGTCCAGTTAAGTTTCTGGTCAATGGTGACACCCAGATATCCCCTCTCCCCAAGGATGTTGATGGTGGGGGATTCAGCAATGGTAATGCCATTGAATGTCAAGGGGAGATGGTTCGATGGCTTCTTGTTGGGGATGCTAATTGCTCGGCACTTGTGCGGCACAAATGTTACTTTCCACTTATCAGCTCAAGCCTGAATGTTGTCCAGGTCTTGCTGCATGCGGGCACGGACTCCTTCAGTATCTGAGGTGCTGTGAATGCTACTGAAAACTGTTCAGTGTACATCCCCACTTCTGGCATTTGCCGCATTGACATGACAGGCCAAATTCTGTGCTGTAACCATGCTATGATTCTATGATGGAGGAAAGGTTAATTGATGAAGCAGCTAAGATAATTGTGCCTCAGAACTTCTGGAGCAATGCCCTGGAGCTGAGATGATTGGCTTCCAACAACCACAACCGTCTTCCTTTGTGCTAGGTATGACTCCAGCCAGTGGAGAGCTTCCTCCTGATTCCCATTGACTTCAATTTTGCTCGGCCTCCTTGATGCCACATTTGGTCAAATGCTGCCTTGATGCCAAGGGCAGTCACTCTCATCTCACCTCTCCTCTGGAATTCAGCTCATTTTTCCATGTTTGGACCAAGGCTCCAATGAGGCTGGGAGTCTAGTGTCCCTGGTGGAACCCAAACTGCTCATCAGTGAGCAGGTTATTGCTGAGTAAATGCTGCCTGATAGAACTGTCAATGATACCTTCCATCATTTTGCTAATGATTTGAGAGTAGACCAATGGGGTGGTAATTGGTTGGATTGGATTGGTCCTGCTTTTTGTTGACAGAACATACCTGGATATACCAAAGTTGTAGCTGTACTGCAACAGCTTGGCTACAGGCATGGCTTGTTCTCGAGCACAGGTCTTCAGACCACAGCCTGGATGTTGTTGGGAACCATAACCTTTGCTTTATCCAGTGCACTCAGCCATTTCTTGATATAAAGTGCAGTGAATTGAATTGGCTGCAGAATGGCCTCTATGATGGTGAGAACCTCAGGAGGAGACAAAGATCGATCATTCCTTTGGCACTTCTGGCTGAAGATGATTGCAAATGCTGCAGCCTTTTCTTTTGCACTTGTGCTGGCCTCCACCATGTTGAGGATGGGGACGTCGATGCAGCTTTGTCCCTGTTCATTGTTTAATACCCCTCCTCCCCCAGTTAGTGGTTTAATATTGTTGATACAAAGGTTAAGTGCAAGTGTTAGGTCTAGATGACGAAATAGAATAGTCAGATATTGATGCAATGTGGCAACAGGCCTGCATCTGCTTGGTATCATTCAATACAGAGAAATGTAGTATTATGCACATTAGCAAGGCCAATGTCAAACATGTGTTCACCATGGAGGCTGAACGGGAGAGGAAACTAGGTGTTATCATACATTAATCTCGGAAGACCTATGGCCTTGTGCTGGATGATTACTGCATAAGCAAATATTGTTAGGTTGTACTGTCAAGGCAATCAAATACACAACAAAAAAAACTACACTGTGTTCATGCAATAACATGGTTCGGCCTCCTTTGGAACACGGTGTCTAGTTTTTTGTCCCCACACTTGGTGGTTGATAGAAAAGATTCAGAGGAGAGCCACTAGATTGCTACCAAGTTTAAATGCCCTTAGTTACCATGATAGGCTTAGAGAGTGATCTTTTTGTTTGTGAAAAGCAAGGGCTTTGGGGGAGGTTTGATTCACATCTTTAAAATCATTAAAATATTAGATTTGTTGATTGGCTCGGAGGACCAGGGGACAAGATTATAACTTACATAAGCAGAGACTAGGTTAGATGCTAGGAGGCCGTTCTTTTCAGAGTCATCACCTATGGACCAAGTTGCCAGCTCATTAAATGAGTGTGGATTTGCTGCATATATTATGAAGGGATGAGTTCCTGAGTGTGACCAACATACTGTGTAGGTGGGTAGGCATGGAGCAATGCATCACTGTGATCTCCTGCAAGTTGTTTAAATTGCCTGTGGGGGTTAGAGAGGAATTTCCCAGAGTTCTCCATCCTACATTGACCTATGGTTTTTGCCCTCGCTCAGAAGGTTGTGTGGATGAGGGTCAGGATTTGCCGAAGTTGTATCATGGCAGGAGGGAACAAACTTCATGGATCAGCTGTCTTTTCTGTCCTTTGTTTTCATATGAATTGCACATCATACAATTTGATTTTTGATTTAGAGATACAGCACTGAAACAGGCCCTTCAGCCCACCGAGTCTGTGCCGACCATCAACCACCCATTTATACTAATCCTACACTAATCCCATATTCCAACCACATCTTCCACCTGTCCCTCTATTCCCCGACCACCTACCTATACTAGGGACAATTTATAATGGCCAATTTACCTAACAACCTCATACATCATACAAGTATTGAGACTTAACTCCCAACAAAGAAGGACCACGTTGCAGAGAAGGCCAAGAGGAAACTTAGCAGAGGTTTTTAAAATGATGAAGGGCTTTGTACAGACTAGATCCTTAGGTGGGGAATTCATTGGCAAATGGTCATCAATTCAAAACTGTCACCAAGAAAATGGAGGGAGGTTAGGAGACATTTATTTGCAGAGCAGATTATTGGGATATGAAATGCTTTTCCACAGGGATTGGTTGAGGCAAAGATCACAGCACTTTACAGGAAATATTGGACAAATACTTGAAGCAGAGGATACAGGATTATTGGGAAATCCCTGGGTGGTATTAGTTTTGGATTGAAACAAGGCCATTTGGAGAGAGTGGGGCAGAGGGATGACTTTTGGATTGCTCTGGCTCAGAGTTGGCAGAGTCAAAAAAGACCAAATAGGTGATGTCTGTACCATAAAATTGAAAATACCCCAGCTTTAATGAAATGAAGAAAAAGTATTACAATCGGCTTCAGTACTCTTGTACAAAAGCATTCCAAACTCCAACTGAGAAAATGCCATAGAATATACAGGCAAATTAAGTAAGTCTGCAGAACCTCACTGGATGGAAGCATGAATCAGAGGGTTTGCGGTACAATACCATAGACCTACCACTCCCACCCATAGAATGACTGTGCTGCAGGACAGCTGTTGACTGCACTGTGGCACTTTATTTATCCGGTGCATTGCTTTCTTTCAGTATTTTGCTACATCTATCTTTCTTGTTAGAATCATGGTTAATAGTCAACAGTGTATGCAGCTGTGCCAAATTCTGGGGCAGAGATTTTGTCTGGGCCCCTGAGGCAGGAGGGGAGGGGGAGGCACGGAGTATCATGATGGGTGGCCAGGGTGGGAGGGCGGAAGGCCCGTCGCCTCCCTGTCGCCAAGTGATCTTCCCGTGGTGAGAAAGGCCGACGACGGTCTTTCCGCCCAGAGGCCAATACAGACCCGTAAGTGGCCTATTAACGGCCTCTTCCCAATACAAGATAAGAGCTCATGGTAATATATTAGCGTGGATAGAGGATTGGTTAACAGACAGGAAGCAGAGAGAATGGTGCATTTTCAAGTTGGCAGCAGTGAATAGTGGGGTGCCGCAAGGATCAGTGCTGGGGCCTCAGCTATTTACACTCCATATTAATGACTTGGATGAAGAGATAGAGAGTAATGTATCCAAGTTTGCTGATATAAAGCTCGGTGGACAGGTAAGCTTGGAAAGGTAAAGCTTGGTGGAAAGGTCTGGGAGTGTGACAGCATTTCAAGGGCTATGGAAATAGAATGATGTTTCACCCAGAAATGAGTGAAGAATATTCTTGGGCTATACCACATGGTTTGGTTTCACTGGCTAAGTTTGAAGTCCACCCTGTGAATTGGAGAGAAATTCACCGAAATTACAGAAATTCTCACTGCACCCAATGCTGTCAGACTGTGGATTTCATCCAGTCTGTTTTTCCCTGGACTCTGGGGAGATTCACTTTCCATTGTGCAATATCTGGCTAAATATAATTTATGATATTACAATGAGTTGTGTAAAAGACATTAACAGAATCTTTTTGTTCAGTCACTGTAAGTAATGTCAGTCTCCTTGCCTCATAATTATGTCAATGGAGATTTCTCCTGCCTCACATAAGGGTCTTCGCTCAGTTACAGAGTCAGTAAGAGTTTGGTCGCCAGCACAAACCGGGATTAACTTTCTGCAGAAATGGAAAGAATGAATCGGGTTAGTTCACTGGAATATTTGATCAGTGTGATGCTTCGTGAGATACAGGATATTTATTTTCCCACCCTCGCTGTTATTGGTGTCCTTGGTAAGTTTTCTGCCCTGGTATTAATACTGCAACCATGCAAACTCAATTCTTGACTCGAACTGTCAGTTGCGATCCGGTTCCTTGTAAGTAACCATAACTCTATTTCATTATGTAAATGATATTTAACTGTAAACACTGTCTGTATTATGCAAGTTTCCACATCCAACAAGTCTATCTATTCAGTTTATTCTCCTTGCTGTGTGACTGAAAGTACATTGTTCCCTCGATAATGTTACTGGGTGATTTCTTTGATGAACAGTCTGCTCTCTGCATTGAGTCCTGGGAGTAGATTTTACTCTTTACCATCTGGGTGTTAAACAGCACCTGAAGAGGCCAGTGGAAAAAAAAGTGATGAAGAAGGATTGCACGTCCTTTACAGAACCAGCCTGATATTCATTGCACTGAGTTTAAGAGGAGGATAATCAGGCAGGTTTTATTCCTGGTGAAGGGTCTGTTCCCCCACCCTGATTATCATTGTGCACACCGGGTAGGAGCTGCTTAATTGATATATGGTGTTGACATGGCTTTAAGGATAATTTAAAGTCTGCTGGATCAGATTAATGATATCAAGTTGCAATTGGTGATAAATCATTCCACCTGATTTTAATACTAATTGATTTAAATGAAGTAATGTGTGAAGTAGATTCCTTTCTCATTTTATTGATTTATATTCCCTCGGTTAAGTGGAAATCGACTCTGTTCTCACTCACAGGTGGAAAGTGCCAGATTAATATTGTCCCACTTCCATCCTGATACATTCTCAAACCCGAGGGAGCAGATCTCAGCATCAGTTACAGCATCAACCCCTTGATAGTGACTGTTCATCAAAATAGCTTTGTAATATAAGGGGAGCTTCAAAGATTGGTGCAAGAGATTGAGAGAGAGAGAGAGAGAGAGCTAGATAGATGGATAGATAGATAGATACAATTTCACGTGTTTTCACATGATTCAGTTCCGTGAGAAAAGATGGAAACAGGCAGACAAGAGGGGAGATGTTCTCAGTCCATGAACACACAGCATTCTGCCTCAATCCTTTGTTGGGTGTTCAAATTCAAAAAACTCCCAGGTTGCTCAGCAGGTTAGTCATGTGACCAGCTCCTTCTTTAGAACAGTCTCTTCAACATCCTTTATTCGAAGTTCAAATCCAAAAGCTCCAGCCAACTAGACATGTGGCGAAAACTGGTTTGACCACTTCTGTGTATTGAAGGAACAGGGACTGGCTCCCTTTGTTTCCACATTGTCTGGTACTATGCAAATGTCCTTCCAGTCAGAGATTGCAATTTTTTAAGTTTTAATGTTCATGTGGTGAAATAATGTGTGCCTCAGTCTTGGCTGGTGGGGCTTGCCTGACAGTTGTAATAAGAGTATAAACATGGGGCACGACTAGAGATATCAATTGAAGTTGATCGTTTAAACAGGGTACGAAATAGTTGGTTCAAAAAGGGAAGAGAGGGTTTTTGTTTACATCATGGATGAGCATCTGTGACCTGTTGCTTACAATTCCTGTTTTTTGCGGGAACGTCAAAACACTTCCTGTGTCTTGGGCAATCAAGCTTCAGCTTGAGCTCAGGATTTGCGAACTTGAGGGGCAGCTGGAATCACTGTGGAGCATAAGGGAGCAGGAGAGTTTCCTGGATTGTACATTGCAGGAGCTGGTCACCCTACAGGCAGTAGGAGTTCAGGATAGCAGTTGAGTGGCCATCTGGAAGAGGAGGAAGAGGCAGGAAGTGAAGGAGTCTTCGGGATGTGTGCTACTCACAAACTAGTACTCAGCTTTAGAGATTTCTGGGAGGGACGACACCTTGAAGGACTGCAGTCCAGACAAG
Organism: Heterodontus francisci; assembly: GCF_036365525.1. Lineage (NCBI taxonomy): Eukaryota > Metazoa > Chordata > Chondrichthyes > Heterodontiformes > Heterodontidae > Heterodontus > Heterodontus francisci. The sequence continues at coordinate 23,108,378 of NC_090410.1, read as the reverse complement.
GAACCAACAGGCAAGGGACTGTACAGGAGGGAGCAACAAAGGGTAGAAATGAAGTTCTTCTTGTATTTCCATCGACAGGGGGATGGATAGGCATTTCTTTAAATGTTATCGGGAGTCCCCCATGTCGTCCTGCTGCCCTGGTGCCAGAGTAAAGGACATCATGGAGAGGGTGCAGGATATTCTGAAGGGGGAAGGGAATGATCCAGAAGTAGCAACAACATAGCAAAGGCTGGTATTGAGGTCCTGTGGTCAGATTTTCAGGAGTTAGGGAGGAAGATAAAGAGTATTAGCTTGAAAGGTAGTAATCTCTGGATTACTCCCAGTGCCACTGAATAGTGAAAGTAGAAATGGGAAGACAGGAAGGATCAATGTGTGGCTTGAAGCATGGTGCAGGAGGGAGGGCTTCAGATTCTTGGAGCATTGGGACCATTTCTGGGGCAGAAGCGAGACCAAGGCGGAACTGTGAGGGGACAAGCACTGGTGAGCGGGAGTTCCAGCAGCTCAAAAGAGGCATGCTCTCACACACTGTCACAGGGACAGAGAGAGAGTTCCACGATTGATGTCACAGCTCAGAAAGTGATGCGTTGCAAGGGGAAACAGCTGATTGGTAAGTAGGAACAGGTGGGTATTTCTACCCTTTTTTACTACTTTCAGTCGCTGAAATTAAAGTAAAGGTGGGGATTTTAGATTGTAGTAGGCAGTGTTTAGAGTGGAATAAGGTTCCTTGCATAATTAGTACTCGAAATTAAAGGGAGTAACGAAGGGAGGTGGTGAGCAGTTGGATGGACAGTATGCGTTCCGAGCCATTTGAGGGAGGCTCTATCATGCTGAGCAAGGAGTTTCTGATGGCGAAGCCCACTCCGTGCTGTCTTGGTTCGTCAGGATCCCTGCCCTGCCAGAAATAGGTGTAGTCTTGCTCTGCTGGAGATCCACTCGCGGGGAGGCGTGTCTCCTGAAGTGCTGCAATGTCGACATTGAGTCTACTGAGCTCGTTGTTAATGATGGAGGTCTTCCGAGAATCGTTGATCTGTGTAAGTTCTTCCGACAGGCCAGGACACATAGTTCTGATGTTCCAGCTTGCAAAGCGAAGAGCTGGTACCTTCTTTTCTTTTTTCGTGTTGTTTGGTGCGATCAGTCCACCTTTCGGGCAATGACCCTGAGCTCCAAGCACCCATTGAAGCAGGTAGACTGTGGCGGGACAGAACCTTATTGACCGGAGGCTGCCTGGTTTGAGGCGAGCGGTTGCTGTCCAGTGAGGTGCAATGACTTCTCCCACCGACAAAGGCAACCCGTGGCGCCCAGTTTCTACGCCAATTTATCTGGACTTATAACCCGTAACTGCTGCCTTCCGTGTTGTTTCAGTCGCTGTGAGGCAACTATGGAGTGACCTCTCCATGGCGCATGCCTGGGCAAATTTATGGAGGTTGAGAGTTGCCCAGTCGTCAAAACCCCCCTCTCGGTCTTTCTGGTGGGGTCCAAAGGAATGCAGAGCACGACATTTGGCACCGGTATGGCTGCAGAAACTGCCGGAAACATGCCAAAGGTGACACATGACTGCCTACGGGGTTCCGCTCCGGATTATCTGTTAGGGTTTACTCCCTTAGCCTTGGTCTCTCCCGAGATACCCACAAGGCAGTGGGGTTGTTAGGGCCCCTACACAGGTGTAGGATGATGCCGGTGGGAGGAGGGGATGAGAGGGGGAGGGGTGGAGGGAGGGGGGTGCGAGGGGGAGCTGGGAAGGGGGCTGTAAGGTGGTGGGGGGGTGCAAGGGAAGGGGATGCAGGGGGAAGATGGTGAGAGGGGTTTGCTGGGATGGGGTTGTGAGGGGGTGAGCTGAGAGGGTGGTGCAGGGAAGGGGACGGGGGGTGGGGGGGGGGGAAGGGGGGGAAAGTAGGTGCAGGGAATAAGCCATTTCCTCAGTGCCCACCATAAACGTCCGGAAAGCTCATCCACGTCTTTCGGGAGGTGAAGCATCTTTTGGCAGACTTACAAAGGTGATTATATTCGCTGAGGGTTTTTTGATGTGGTTTATATAAAGGCATATAGCATTGCCGACAGTGCACTGCAGATGCTCTCCGAGCCATCTCCCGCGGGCGCTTTGAATTTGCGGCCGAGGAACCGTTCGTGGGTTTTTTGGGTGTTCGGGGCACCTTTTCTCAAGGCTTCCCTCGGGTCCCGCTGCTCCTTCTTCACCTCAATGCACTTACCGCACGCCGTGGCCGCAGACACTCTGGACAGTGAAGACATCAGGATCGGAGATTAAAGTATCGACAGCTGTGCTCGTCAGTTTCATTCGGATCAATTTCATTGAGAAAACAAAGAGCAGGTGTGGCTGGGGGAGGGCAGTGGGCCCAGGTAACAGAAACTAAACTAACTGTTAGCTTTTAGTTAGGGCTAAAATGCACTGATTTAAAGAGCCAGGGGAGTTGAAACAGTTTAAGAGGGTAGATTGGGGGAGAAAACACTAAGAATGGGAGCAGATGGCCATGGATAGAGTTGAACAGCAAGGGAGCTTCCTCGGGAGCTTACAGCCCAGGAGCCATCTTGCTAGGATCTATACTAGGATTAGTATAAATGGGTGGTTGATGGTCGGCACAGACTCGGTGGGCCGAAGGGCTTGTTACAGTGTTGTATCTCTGAATAAATACCATTAGCCTTCCTAATTGCTTGCTGCACCTGCATGTTAGCTTTCAGTGACTTATTGACAAGGACACCCAGGTCCCTTTGTAAATCAATACTTTCTAATCTCTTACCATTTAAAAAATACTCTGCACATCTATTCCTCCTGTCAAAGTGAATAACTTCATATTTCTCCACATTATATTCCATCTGCCACGTTCTTGCCCACTCACTAATCCAAATCCCCTTGCATCTTCCTCACCACACACATTCCCACCAAGTTTTGTGTCATCTGCGAACTTGGAAATGCGACATTTGGTCCCCACATCCAAATCATTGATATTTATATTGTGAACAGCTGGGGCCCAAGCACTGATCTCTGCAGTACTCCACTAGTCACAGCCTGCCAATGTAAGAATGACCCATTTATTCCTACTCTCTGCTATCTGCCTGTTAGCCAATATATTACCTCCTATCCCATGTGTTTTAATTTTGCGAACCAATCTCCTGTGGGGGACTTTATCAAAAACCTTCTGAAAATCCATGAACTCCGATTCCCCTTTATCAATTCTGTTCGTAGCATCCAGTAAATGGAAATGTCCTTGGGAAAATTGATGTACAGAGAGACTTGGGTGTTCAGGTCCATTGTTCCCTGAAGGTGGCAAGGCAAGTCAATAGAGTGGTCAAGAAGGCATACGGCATGCTTTCCTTCATTGGACGGGGTATTGAGTACAAGGGTTGGCAGGTCATGTTACAGTTGTATAAGACTTTGGTTTGGCCACATTTGGAATATTGCGTGCAGTTCTGGTCGCAACATTACCAAAAGGATGTAGATGCTTTGGAGAGGGTGCAGAGGAGGTTCACCAGGATGTTGCCTGGTATGGAGGGCACTAGCTATGAAGAGAGGTTGAGCAGATTAGGATTATTTTCATTAGAAAGACGGAGGTTGAGGGGGGGACCTGATTGAGGTGTACAAAATCATGAGAGGTATAGACAGGGTGGATAGCAAGAAGCTTTTTCCCAGAGTGGGGGATTCAATTACTAGGGGTCACGAGTTCAAAGTGAGAGGGGAAAAGTTTAGGGGGGAGATGCGTGGAAAGTTCTTTACGCAGAGGGTGGTGGGTGCCTGGAACGCGTTGCCAGCGGAGGTGGTAGACGTGGGCACGATAGCTTCTTTTAAGATGTGTTGAGACAGATACATGAATGGGCAGGAAGCAAAGAGATACAGACCCTAAGAAAATAGGCGACATGTTTAGATAGAGGATCTGGATCGGCGTAGGCTTGGAGGGCCGAAGGGCCTGTTCCTGTGCTGTAATTTTCTTTGTTCTTTGTTCTTTATCCTCAAAACACTCCAACATGATCATCAGACATAATTTTCCATTCATAAATCCATGTCGACTCTGCCCAGTCAGATCATTATTATCCAAGTGTCCATTTATCACATCCTCTGGACCAGATTCTAGCATTTTCCCAACTGATGTAAGGCTAACAGTTAAACAGTAAAGCAGTTGGGATATTGGGCTTCATAGGTGGAGGCATTGAGTCGAAAAGTAGGGATGTTATGTTGAACCTTTGTCAAGCTCTTGTTAGCCTGGAGTATTGCATCCAGTTTTAGTTTAGTTTAGTTTAGAGATACAGCACTGAAACAGGCCCTTCGGCCCACCGAGTCTGTGCCGACCATCAACCACCCATTTATACTCATCCTGCACTAATTTCATATTCCTACCACATCCCCGCCTGTCCCTATAGTTCCCTCCCACCTATACGAGGAGCAATTTATAATGGCCAATTTACCGATCAACATGCAAGTCTTTCGCAAGTGGGAGGAAACCGGAGCACCCGGAGGAAACCCACGCAGACACAGGGAGAACTTGCAAACTCCACACAGGCAGTACCCAGAATTGAACCCGGGTCGCTGGAGCTCTGAGGCTGCGGTGCTAACCACTGCGCCACTGTGCCGCCCAGTTCTGGTCACATACTTTAGGAAGGTGTGAGGGGCCTTGAGCGGATGCAGAGGAGATTTACCAGAATGGCTCCAGGGATCAGGGATCTTAGTTACAGATTTCGGCTGCAAATGCTGGGATTGTTTTGCTTAGAACAATGGAGATTGAGGTAGGATTTATTAGAAGTGCACAAGATTATGGCAAGCTGCGATAAGTTAGACAAGAAAAAATTGTTCTCTTTAACTAATAGTACAAAGTCTTGGGACACAGACTAAAGGATTTGGACAAGAGATGCAGGGGGGATCTGAGGAAGAACTTTTTTTCCACAGTGGGTGGCAATTACCTGGAACTGACTGTCCACAAGGATGGTGGAAGTGGAGACAATCAATGACTTCAAAAGGAAATTAGATGAACACTGGGAGAAAATAAGCTTGCTGGGCTACGGGGATCGAGCAGGGGTGTGGGACTGACTGGATAGCTCCGTGGAGAGCCAGCATGGACTTAATGGCCGAATGGCCTCCTTCTTTGCCATAAATGACTCTGTGTCCTGGGGCTGAGATGAGTGGCCTCCAACAACCACAACCATCTTCCTTTATGCCACGTTAAATTCCAACCAGTGGAGTGTTTTCCCCTGATTTCCATTACTTCAATGTTGCTGAGACTCTTGATGCCAAACTTGGTCAAATGCTGCCTTGATGTCAAGGGCAGCTGCTCTCACCTCACTTCTCGAATTCAGCTCTTTTTTCCATGATTGGACCAAAACTATAATTTTGTCTGAGCAGAGTTCCCCTGGCAGAACCAAACTGAGCATCAGTGAGCGGGTTATTGCTGAGTAAGTGCCGCTTGATCGCACTGTCAATGACAACTCCCATCACTTTGTAGATGATTAATAGTAGACTGATGGGCGGTAAATGGCCGGATTGGATTTCTCTTGCTTTTTGTGGACAGGATACACTTGGACAATTTTCTATATTTTTGGGTAGATGTCAGGATTGTACTGGAACAGCTTGGCCAGGGGCACAGCTAGTTCCTGAGCACAACTCTTCAGTAACACAGCCAGGATGTTATCAGGGCCCAGTGTCTTTTCTGTACCCAGTACCTTCAGCCTTTTTGAGATCTTGTGCAGTGAATTGAATTGACTGAAGACTGGCATCTGTGATGCTGGGAACCTCAGGAAGATGCTGAGATGGATCATCTACTCAGCACTTCTGGCTGACGATGTTTGCAAATGCTTCATCCTTGTCTTTTGCACTGATGTCTTGGTCTATAATCGCAGCACCCCCCCATCCCCCACACCTCAACTTAGATACAGAGGTTAACAAAGAGACAGACAGATAGGCAGAAAGTCAGACAGAAGAACAGACAGACAGGCAGACAGTTAGATGGATGATGTATTTAGCAGACTGACAGATACATCCGCAGACAGGCTGATGGATAGACAGATATGTGCATAATTGTCTCTTTGTGACAGTGTTAAACAAGCAAAATAACCTCAGCCTCCCATAATACCACTGGCTGAAATGTTGGGGGAGAGCCCACCTCCACTGGGCCTGGGGGTCTCGCTGCTATTTTCGTGGCTCAGGCCCTTAATTGGCTTCAGTCAGGACTTCCACCCTCTGAGGCAGCAAGTCCCACCTCCAAGAGCTTCTGACCAATCAGAGACCCAGCAGTTCTTCAGTCCTAGCAGTGCCATAGAGACTGGTGGCCACTGCTGGGGAAGCACCCAGCGAGAAGAGCTGCAATGGATGCTGGCCTGGGAGCAGGTAAGTAGGGCTGGCCCCCCCACTACAACCCCACCCCCCATCTCCCCCCACCTCCCACATGATTTCATGGCACTCCTGCCTTCCAGCACACGACCAGTGTTGGGGTGAGGGGTGGGTGTTAAATTCCAGCCAACGGTTCATCCAATACCATCGAATTTATTTCATCAGCGGAAGTTGAAGGTTTCCCCAATATTCAATGTCGGAAATTGGACAGGGTGTAAAACGCTCAGCCAATCCATTACTGCCATTTTCATGTCCGGGAGTAAAAGAGAATATTCTGCTATTATTTCCAGCACTGATTTTTTATAAAGGTTCTCCCTTTTCCTCTCCAGAAGGTTCTGTATCCTTGATGTGTGCTCACAAGACAGGTATCTTCATGTCCTACAGGTAATGACAGAATGTTCCCTTTTGGTCAATTTTGCCACTGCCCTTTCACAATGCAGATGTTTGCTGCACAGAAAGAGATGTTTCACCCTCTCCTCTCCATCTCAGCTGTTTACTGGAATAATCCAGAAATGAATCCCCAGACCCACTCTCTCCTCATGGCTCGGTGTCTTCCTCTGATTCTTGTTTAGATTTCCTCCTTAGTTAGAAGTATATCCTTTGAGAGTGATTGTCGCTCTCTCCTGTTCCAACCCATCTCATTGCTGATGTTTATTTTGATGTATCTAATTTGTGGTTTTAATTCTCTGTTATTCTTTGCATCTAATTTCAGCCTAGATCTTAACCCAATGTCCCCTCGTACACCCGGGCAGGAACTTGGTGAGTTCAGGACGGCCACCCGGTTTACAGCCCACCCGATTTTGCTGTCCATTGGCTTCAATATTGCCCATAATTGGATGGGATGTAAAACAGACGTCCGCCTCGAGCCCGACCCATTCATGCTTGTCGGGTTAGTTTTAAATCAGGGTTTATACAGGTTCCTTGCTAGATTTCAGTACTAGAGCCCACTCTCAACTTCCCATTCATAAAGTTTGAGGTTGGGCAGAGGGTGGAGAAGGTGATTTTGCCGTGGCACTTAACATGGCTGATTAAATCTTTTACTGGTCCAACATACAAGTAGACACTTGTCAGCAGCAGACACCGCACAGTGATCAGGAACAACACCCAGGGAATTACCCACACTGTGAGCTGAATTTAATGACCCCCGGAAATGGGTGCCGTTCCCATTTGTCATGTGGGCAGCTGTCCCATTGGGATCATGTGGCCGATGGCCATTTTGCTTACTGGAGGCACGGGGCAAGCCCGGGGCATGGTGGGGTGGGAGACAAGATGCCAAATACGCTGTCAGATGACTCGGGAGTAGTGGTGCCACCATTTTTAAAGGCCTAACAACTCGACATTCACTCCTGCCTGTTTTGAAAGCGTGCCTTCCTGAATGACCTTTGCTGCATCACGACCCATTCTACTGCATTTGCTGCCTGATAGGCAGGGAGCTAAACCCGAGCCTGCAGCGACCATGACTGAAGGAAGACATCGGCTGACCCCATGGTTTAGCGCTGCCTCCCTCGAGATTCACCTCCAGGCTGCAAGGGAAAGGTGGGAGGTCCTCTTCTCCAGTGATGCAAAAAAGAGGTCCTCCCACATGACCGAGCTAGCCTGGATGGAGATTGTAGAGGAGGTCAGCAGCCATGGAGTCACCCCCTGAACATGGGTACAGAGTCGCAAATGGGTCAATGACCTCATTCATTGTCCTTACCTCACTTGCATATGGCTATGTGACAGAGTGCCGAACATGGGAATTTAGTAAGTGTGGGAATTTCAAGGGTTGATCTCTTTCTAAAATCGAGTCAAGTTGCATTTATCATTTAACTTAACTTTCACATTAAATTGGAATTCCTTTCAGTTTTCATCAGCGGTAAACAAACTGCACAGTTGGTCCTAAAATCCACAAACAGGACTGTCATGGCAGACCCATCGTTTCAGCCTGTTCCTGCCCCATTGAACTTATTTCTTCCTATCTTGACTCTATATTTTCTTCGCTGGTCCTTTTTCATCAACCGAGGATTCCCCCCCACTGTGGATGACAGGGCCCTCAACCGAGTCTGGCCCATTTCCCCCATATCAGCCCTCACACCTTCCCCTCCCTCCCAGAACTGCGACAGGGCTCCCCTCGTCCTCACTTTCCACCCCACCAGCCTCCACATCCAGAGGATCATCCTCCACCATTTCAGCCACCTCCAGCGGGATGTCACCACCAAATACATCTTCCCCTCCACTGCCAGCATTCTGAAGGATCATTCCCTCTGTGACACCCTGATCCACTCCTCCATTACCACCGACACCTTGTCCCTTTCCCACGACACCTTCCCATGCAATTGCAGAAGGTGTAATACCTGCACCTTAACATCCTCTCTCCTCACTATCCAAGGCCCCAAACACTCCTTTCAGGTGAAGCAGCAATTTACTTGTCCATCTTTCAATTTAGTGCACTGTATTTGCTGCTCACAATGCGGTCTCCTCTACATTGGGGAGACCAGTCACAGATTGGATGATCATTTTGCTGAGCACCACTGCTCAGTCTGAAAGCATGCCCCCGAACTCCCGGTTGCTTGCTATTTGAACACTCCCCCCACTCTCATGCCAACATTTGTGTCTTTGGCCTGCTCCAGTGTTCCAGTGAACATCAACGCATCTCAAGGAGCAGCACCTGATCTTTCGATTCAGCATTCTACTGCCTTGCAGACTGAACATTGAGTTCAATAACTTCAGAGTATGACTGGCCTTTGTAATATATTATTTTTTCACCGTGTGCCTTCTTTTCATGCAATCAGAGCTGCTCATTATTCCGCTATTCACACTCTCTCTGGACTAATGTTTTGTCTTGAACCACAAGCACTAACACACACTTTGCTTTTGTCCCAGGATGACTTTGTTATTTAATCTCTCCTGTGCTATCAAAAACTTTCCCCTTCGTTCTCTCCCCCACCCCACTCCCCCCTCCCCTTCACTTGCTTAAAACCTAATTATTTTCTAACCTTTGCAAGTTCTGCACCCTTTGACAGATTTGAACACACCGCACTCCTCCAATGTCTCTCCACTGTCATCCAGCTGGTTGGGACTGCATTTGCCCGGCTCCGTTCTTTTCTTTCTAATTGTTGCCAAAGTATCACTTGCAATGGCTTCTCTTCCCACGCCCGCACCATTATCTATGGTTTCCCCCGAGGATCGATCCTTGTCCTCCTCTTATTTCTCATCTGCATGCTGCACCTCAGCGACATCATCTGAAAGCACTCATTAGTTTTCACAAGTACGCTGATGACACCCAGCTCTACCTGACCACCACCTCTCTCAACTTCTCCACTGTCTCTATACTGTCAGACCTCTTGACGGACATCCAGTCCTGGATGAGCAGAAATACCCTTGAATTAAATACTGGGAAGATTGAAGTCACTGTTTTCAGTCCCCCGTTACAAACTCCGTTCCTTAGTTACTCTTCCCGGTAACCTTCTGAGTCTAATCCAGACTGTTCACCATGTTTGACCCCAAGGTGAGCTTCTGACCTCCTATCTTCATCATCACTAACACTGCCTATTTCCACCTCCATAACATCACCCAACTTATCCCAGCCTCAGCTCATCTGCTGCTGAAATCCTCACTCATGTCTTTAGTACCTCCAGGCTTGACTACCAACACACTCCCATTGGTCTCGCACATTCATCCCTCTATAAAATTGAGGTCATCCTAAACTATGCTACCTATTTCATTACTCACATAGCAATAGCATGAAGTTACATTACTGGTGACACTGGCTCTTTTCAGGTTTATGGGCATTTTTGAGCTCGAGACAGACTGTCAGCTATGTTTCACTAGTCGGCTCTCGATAGAGTTAACAATTGCAGGAACCAAGGTATGAATTATATCCCCCAGTCTGGAAAGTAAAAGGTCCAGTCCTTGGTAAAAAAAACTTCATAAAGACTGTCTTCAATATGGCAGTTATGTAACACAGCAACATAGTCACTCAGCAACTAGTTATGGAAGGAGACACCCTTCAATACATCTGGTCCACACATCCACAGTATGTCTGGATTTAAGGATGCTGATTTATAGGAACGGATTCCCTTTTACATCCACATCATGTGTAGCAAAGGTTGTACACCCTGGTTTATCCCTACAAACTATTTTAAATGCTGTGAGTAGCCTTGTTAGGTCTTCTCGTTTTTCTGCATCTAAGTACGAAAGCATGTTGTCCAACTTTCCTCGCCATTCTGTATTAACTACCCGGATAGTAGGAGGTTCAATTTCAGTATTGCCTCGGCCTCTTGCTGCCTCATCCTCACTATTCCTTTCATTCTTATCTGTCCGTATTACCTGACATACTTGGACTGGCTTATCCTCCTCCCTGCGATAATATTGCTTTAACATATTGATTTGGCACAGCCGATTCTTTTTCTGGTGATCTGCGGTGTCAATCAAGTATTTTAATATACCAACCCTTTGACCACTTTACACAAATCATAGAACCACGTTTTTAATGGCTCACCCTGTAAAGGTAATATTACAAATACTTCATCCCCTGGTTGAAAACTTTGGCTCTTTGCCTTTTCGTCTGCCCATTTTTTCATCGTGGTTTGAGATGCATTCAGGTGTTCCTGAGCCACATTGCAAGCTTTCGTGGGCCTTTTCCAGAACATGGATACAGAGTCTAGTACTGGAGATTCATTCTTTGTTCTAAGAACCTGTCTTTTAGAGTTTAGAGGAACTCTTATCTCATGTCCATAAACCAGTTCAAAAGAACTAAAACCTGTCGACTCATTCGATGAATCACTCGTGGCAAATAAAAGAAATTCGAGCCCTTTATCCCAATCATGGGGATATTCATGACAGTATGTCTTCATCATTGTTTTGAGAGTTTGATGGTACCTTTCTAAAGCTTCCTGTGTCTGGGTCATATGCTAAAGATTTTAACTGTTTGATACCCAAATTGCCCATGGCTTCTTGAAATATCTTAGACATAAAATTGGCACCTTGATCCGATTGAACTTCAAGTGGTAATCCATATCTTATAAAAAATTCCGTTAACTTCTCTCCTTCTACTTTAGCAGTAATTGTCCTCAAAAGAATGGCCTCTGGAAATCGAGTAGCCATATCCAGGATAGTGAGTATATATTGATATTCCGCTTTTGTTTTTGGCTGGGGTCCTACGCAGTCTACCAACACCCTACTAAATGGTTCCTCAATAATTGGTATGGCAATTAGGGGTGCCAGTTTTGTGGTAGGTTGCGGTTTTCCCACCATTTGGCACGTACGGTATATCCTACAAAACTGCCTCATGTCCTTTGTAAGGCCTGATCAATTATAATATTGATTTATAAGTGATTTGGTCTTCCGGATACCGTCTGTCCTGCTAGATGAATGACATGTGCGAACCTTAATAATTCTCAGTGATATTTAGGTGGTACCACGACCAGTCGAACAACCGTCCAGTCTTCATCTGCAGATCGATGAGGCAGTCTGCATTTCATCTTCAGAACCCCGTCTTCAACAAAATAGCCTTCTGGAATTCCTTTCGCCTCAGAATCTGTCAGAGCTGACTGTATGATTTTATGTAACTCTGAATCAGCTTACTGTGCTGCAATTATAGCAGATTTCTTAAACATCTCATTTGGATTATCTAATCACCAAGGAAAGTTTCAGAAACTCGGCTATCTGTTTGTGCTGCCAATTTTACGTCCGACAATGGAACTTGTTTAGCCACTGCTTGGGTTAGTATAGATGAATGATGTGGAGGAAAATGTAGCTGGTCTGATTAGTAAGTTTGCGGACGACACAGAGGTTGGTGGAGTTGCGGATAATGATGAGGATTGTCAGAGGATACAGCAGGATATAGATCGGTTGGAGACTTGGGCGGAGAAATGGCAGATGCAGTTTAATCCGGACAAATGTGAGGTAATGCAGTTTGGAAGGTCTAATGCGGGTGGGAGGTATACAGTAAATGGCAGAACCTTTTGGAGTATTGACAGGCAGAGAGATCTGGGCGTACAGGTCCACAGGTCACTGAAAGTGGCACGCAGTTGGATAAGGTAGTTAACAAGGCATACAGCATGCTTGCCTTCATCGATTGGGGCTTAGAGTATAAAAATTGGCAAGTCATGTTGCAGTTGTACAGAACCTTAGTTAGGCCACACTTAGAATATTGCGTGCAATTCTGGTCGCCACACTACCAGAAGGATGTGGAGGCTTTGGAAAGGGTACAGAGGAGGTTTACCGGGATGTTACCTGGTCTGGAGGGCATTAGCAATGAGGAGAGGTTTGATTGTTTTCACTGGAACGACGGAGGTGGATGGGCGACATGATAGAGGTTTACAAAGTTATGAGCGGCATGGGCAGAGTGGATAGTCAGAAACTTTTTCCCAGGGTGGAAGAGTCAGTTACTAGGGGACATAGGTTTAAGGTGCGAGGGGCAAAGTTTAGAGGGGATGTGCGAGGCAGGTTTTTTGCACAGAGGGTGGTGAGTGCCTGGAACATGCTGCCAGGGGAGGTGATGGAAGCAGGTACGATAGCGACGTTTAAGAGACATCTTGACAAATACATGAATAGGAAGGGAATAGAGGGATATGGGCCCCGGAAGTGCAGAAGGTGTTAGTTTAGGCTTCAAGATCGGCGCAGGCTTGGAGGGCCGAATGGCCAGTTCCTGTGCTGGACAGTTCTTTGTTCTTTGTTCTTTGCACTACACATGCAGGAAATATTCCTGGAACTTGTTCCTGTAATTGTTCTGTTCCTTTAACTTCACTTGATTTCTCTATGTCCACAGGAGAAACTGATACTTTTGCTCCAGCCAAATCATTCCCTATGAGTAAGTCAATTCCATTTACTGGCAAGCTATGGACAACTCCAACAGTTACTGTCCCAGACATGAGGTCACACTCGAAGGGCATTTGGTACAAAGGTACGGGTATATACTTCCCACTAATACCATTAACTAAGATTTTAGCATTCAGTCCACTCTCTCGTGGAAATGTCACACCATTCCCCAGCAAAAGAGTTTGGGTTGCTCCTGTATCCCAAAGAAAAACAATAGGTTTTCCTGCATCACTTGAGGGATATGGAGTTACTTTGCTGTTGAACAATAATTCCCTATAACTTTCAGGTATCTTATTCTCAACCCCTACGCTCACTTTGGTTTTTGTATCTGGTTTAACAGCTGCCATCAAACCCACAGCCCGGTCTGCTGTACTCTCAGTCAGAGCCCCATTGTCTGCCTTAGTTTTGTGTATACCAACAAGTCCTATGGGTTTACCTCGCAACTTCCAGAATTCTGAACAAAAATGTCCCACCTTGTGGCAATGATAACACTTTGATTTGTGGATCTCACTTCAATCCTCAGCACCTTCCTTTCTGGCCTGAGGAGAGGATCCTGGAGTATTCTCTGCTGTTCCTTCTTCTCCCCATCTACTCGCCTTCCTTTCACTATCACTTTCTATCCTTCTCAGGTTTGTGGGGGTGATGGACAAAGTGTTTTGGCTGATTCACAAGCTCAAAATCATCAGCAATTTCTGCTGCTTGTCTGGCTTTTAAAATATTCTGGTTCTCTACATGAGTTCTCACAACTGGAGGGATTGAATTTTTAAACTCTTCCAAGAAAATCAATTCTCTATGATTCACATACGTGACTTTCACCTTTACTGCCTGTATCCAATTGTCATGCAGATCCCCACCTGCCAAGAATGAGGCATATTAATTTTGTCATATGAACATTGATTTTAAACTGTTGCTGGAGCGAGGTAATGACTTGTTAAACAGATCAGCCATGGCTGGAAACAAACATTCATATACTAACAGACAGTGATTGTGGAGACAAAGCACCATTCCCTGACACATTCGACCCACAATGGGCTTTGATCTCCAGACATTGAAAGTGAAGAAGCTCATATTCCAGGATGACTGCTAAGATGGCAAATCCACAAACAGACATGGTCAAACCAAATGATCACATAATTAACCTGGTGGGCAACATGAGTTTTTTTTTTTGAATTGTACAGGCAGTTTGAGAGCAAGAGAGACTGTCTGCTACTGGATTGTAAAGACCTCTCCTAGCTGGCTCACCACAGCCTCTCCTGTCTGCTTCCATCTCTTTCTCACAGAACTCCAAATCCACTGAAGACATGAACCACAATAGAGGAGTCTCCTACATCGAACAAGCTTTAAGAAGAATACTGGACCCCAATGAAAAGCAAGACCTATTACAATCAAGGACTGTACAGTGAGCTCGAAGAACAGCAACCAAAACCATCTTCAGATATTGCCTCAAACTTTTCCACTTTATTTCTTCTGCTCTTTTCTATCTCTATCTGCATGTGTGTATCCGTCGGCGTTAACCAAATTAGAGTTTAAGTTTAATAAAGTTCAACGTTTCTTCTTTAAACCTAAGAAAACCTGTTTGGCTGATTTCTTTGCCTTACAATTGGAAAGCAGTGAACAAGGATTCAAAAAGAGGGAACTAAAAACAGTGTGTTTAAAATCACACCCTGTTGCGGTAAGACCAGTTGAAGGCTGAGAGGGATCTTTTGACCCCTTCTCACTGGGTCGTAACAACAACGATCAAAATTAATTTGCTTTATCCTCTCAAATTCTACATAAGTCTGGCCAGCCAATCTCCAGAGGTTCCGAAACTTCTGTCAGTACGATTCAGGGACTAACTCATATGCAGTGAGAATAGTCTTTTTTGCCATCTCATAATCTGCAGAAGCCTATTCAGGAGCATGGAACAAACTTCATGAATTCTGCCCATCAACCTGCTTTGCATAAGCAGTGTCCAGCTTTCCTTTGGCCATTTCATTTCTTTGGCTATTTTTTCAAATGAAATGAAAAATGCCTCGATGTCCCTTTCCTCAAACTTCGGGAGAGCGTGTATAAATTTAAATAGCTTTTCACTGGGTCCTGGGCTGGATTCAGATGCTTCATGACCAGAATTTTCCCTGGAGTCAAGACACCTCTTTGTCTGAATTCCATCTCTTTCAATCTCAATTCCCTCTCTATTTTTGCACTTTCTCTCTGAAGTTCAAGTTTTCTCAATTCTTTTTCAGCTTCAAGTTGTTTCAATTCTATTGCTTTTGTTCCTTTCTGTTGAGGCTCCAGTTGCTTGAACTGTAAATGAATTTTAGCCAATTCAACTGCATCACCCTCTGACTAACTATCTTCTTGTTCTTCTTCTTCAAATTTTTAATGTTGGGATATTATGTCAATTATCTCTGCTTTTTTAGCACCTGATTTCAATTCTAACCCCAGTTGTGCTGCTAATTCTTTTAGTTTAATCTTGGTTAAAGCTTTCAAGTCACTGAGGGACACCTTGTCCTTTCCCAGAAAAAGCTGCTGCAACTGCAAATGCCATTCTGATGGTGTAGACTTTACCTTATTACACAAGAAATCTGGCTCCTTTCTTTGTTTCTCTTTCAATTCCCTGTTGGGGTGAAATGACCAAATGAATCACTCGACACCCAGACACGATTCAACTATCAAAGAGTTTATAGTTTTATACAAGTGCGGTGCAGGCCTCTGGGCAGTCCAGGTACCTCTCCACCAAACAGAAGAAATTACACACTTTAAATACAGTTACTCAGCCCATATCGGCTGGATATTGTCCAATTGATTAGATGTCTTCTTATCACATGGATGCATGATCAGGGCATGTTCTCCCCCTTATTCTGAGGGTCTCACCATTTTGTGACTATGTGATCAAGTCCTGTCGTACCCATATCTCTTTTGGTGAAGAAAATAACAGATGTAGAACTTTAAGCTTGTTTAGAACAATGAGACCCTGTATCAGTGTGTGTCCAGGGCCTCTTCTTATCGAACTGCTGTCTCGGTTTGTCTATGAGTATGCTTAACTGCCTTGTTTTCTCAAGGCCTTTGGTATACGTTATTTCTTATCTAGTTTCTACCGAGGCAGCTAATTAATCTAGTCTCTAATACAATTCACTATGTGTTACACATTACTAAGGCAGGCTACATTCTGCTGTTTCAGCCAAATTCCTTCTTCAGCCATTTTGTAGCTGTCCCTGTCATTTTGTTAATTTAACTGCTGCTTCTGCCACAGCTGGCCCTTACAATCCCCCCTTTCGGTAATGATCTACCCCTCGGCCCATTAACCGACCTATTCTGATGTTTTATACTGCCCCGGTATTCCCTGCCTCATCTGTGCTGGCCAGTCACGGGATTTCAGGAATTCCGGTCATTCAGATCAAATTATAGTGTTCCATGGGAGCCTGTAGTCTACGCCATTCCCTTGCTCGGGCGTGTGCTCTCTTCCTCAGTGTATAGCCCCTGCAAGGTCTGCAAGCTATTGTTCCCCTTGCCAATGTCAGTATTATCTGTACTCCCACGAAAATGTGTGATATTATTCTCATCCAGGGGTGGATGTTCACATTCATTCCCCAGTCCCATACCTCCTCCCACCAGCTTCCATCTTCGAGTTCTCGCTCGGTGTTTTCCTGGAGAGTATCAAGTTTCTTTTGTAACTGGTGGTGGAGTTTTACTGACTGTCCTGTCCTCTGCCTTATCTCCCCTAGTTCCTCCACTAAGTATGGGATGGGGGCTTGTTCTGCTTTTTTGTAGTCTGTTCGATGGTCATGAAGTTGGTCTGTGGCATTGATTATTGTGGGCTCTCCTTGCTAAATGTGGACTATTCGAACCTGCCCAATGGTCACCATCTGTGCAGGGTAAAACAGAAGTTTGGGTATGGGATAGGGCATCGTAAATTCCCAGACTGATATGACGTGTCTATGGTGGACACGCAATATTTTCCTTTGCCTCCATACCCTGACCGTGCAAAGTGCTGGGGGGTGTGAACAAATCCAAAACACATCCTTCTGTGCAGTTGATCCCACATTCATCCAACTCCCCTTGTCCAGCCAAGTGGGGGCATATGGTGATGATACCCCTTTGTTTACACCCTGTAAAAGATATCCCGTATAAAGTGTTGTTTCTTCGTATAGCATTGGGATAGTATCGAAGGGAGGAATTGCCCTGTACGACACCAATGTTCTCCATCTGATAGTGATGGGAGGGTCCCACCTTTGGGGTTACGATGGGAATCATTAGGACCATTCCTATCCCTATAGCCTGTCCGCCCTTGCAATCTGGGACCACAGGGTTAAGCCCCCTTGTTAAGACCTTCAGGGTACAATTATCCAGCGTTCCGTGAATCCTGCTAATTGGGCTAACCACGTGCTGTTAATCCAATCAGGTACCTCCCCCACTTTGGACCTGAATGAGATTGTCTCATATCTGGCCCACCATCCACAGCCCGTATGTGTGGTACAACTGGCCTTGTCTCAGTTTTCCGGTGTGCTCCCATTCTCCGTCCATTCAATGATTGATTGTCTTAACATGTGCCTCTATCACCACTACCCCATCTGACTGTACATCCGCTGTCTGCTGCCCCAGACTGGCTTGGTCTTTTCAGCTTGAATTATGAGCTCCTTTATAACCCTCCGGAGTCATTCCACATTCTTGTTTACCCCTTGTATATCTAAATGATTAAAGAAGTCCCAGTATTGATCCCTGTTACTATGTCATTTAATATTTCTCTCTTGTATTTATGAAATGGGTTTTGCCCCATTAACCTAGTGGCCCCTGTGACATCAGCAACTTGACGCATCACAACATCAGTTAACATATTATACATAGTCTTTGCCTGCTCTGAACACTGCTCCGGCATCCGGATGCCTGAGACCTTGATCAGCAAAGGCACAATATCATGCTTTACATTATCAAACAAAATAGGTTCTCTTCCTCATTCAACAGGACTATTCCATTGTTGGTTTTTTTTGCTATTAGAACAAAGAACAAAGAACAGTACAGCACAGGAACAGACCATTCAGCCCTTCAAGCGTGCGCCAGTCATGATGCCTGTCTAAACCAAAACTTTCTGCACTTCCGGGGTCCATGTACTTCTATTCCCATCCTCGTCATGTATTTGTCAAGAGGCCTCTTAAACGTCACTATCGTACCTGCTTCCACCACCTCCCCCGGCAGCAAGTTCCAGGCACTCACCACCCTCTGTGTGAAAAACTTGCCTCGCACATCCCCTCTAGACCTTGCCCCTCTCACCCTAAAGCTATGTCCCCTAGTAACTGACTCTTCCAGCCTGGGAAAAAGCTTCTGACTATCCACTCTGTCCATGCCACTCATAACATTGTAAACCTGCAACAGGTTGCCCCTCCACCTCTGTCATTCCAGTGAAAACAATCCGAGTTTATCCAACCTCTCCTCATAGGTAATACCCTCCAGACCAGGCAACATCCTGGTAAACCTCTTCTGTACCCTCTCCCAAAGCCCCCACATCCTTCTGGTCGTGTGGCGACCAGAATTGTACACAATATTCCAAGTGTGGCCTCAATAAGGTTCTGTATCGCTGCAGCATGACTAGCCAATTTTTATACTCTATGCCCCGACTGATGAAGGCAAGCATGCCGTATGCCTTCTTGACTACCTTATCCACCTGCGTTGCCACTTTCAGTCACCTGTGGACCTGTACGCCCAGATCTCTCTGCCTGTCAATATTCTTCAGGGTTCTGCCATTTACAGTATACTTCCCACCTGTATTAGACCTTCCAAAATGCGTTACCTCACACTTGTCCGGATTAAACTTCATCTGCCATTTCCCCACCCAAGTCTCCAAGTGACCTATATCCTGCTGTATCCTTTGACAATCCTCATCACTATCCACAGCTCCACCAACCTTTGTGTCGTCCGCAAACTTCCTAATCAGACCAGCTACATTTTCCTCCATTTCATTTATATATACTCCAAACAGCAAAGGTCCCAGCACTGATCCCTGCCGAACACCACTAGTCATAGCCCTCCATTCAGAAACGCACCCTTCCACTGCTACCCTCTGTCTTCTATGACCGAGCCAGTTCTGGATCCATCTTGCCAGCTCACCTCTGATCCCGTCTGACTTCACCTTTTGTATCAGTCTGCCCTGAGGGACCTTGTCAAAGGCTTTACTGAAGTCCATGTGGACAACATCCACTGCCCTTCCTTCATCAATCATCTTCGTCACTTCCTCAAAAAACTCAATCAAGTTAGTGAGACACGATCTCCCCTTCACAAAACCATGGTGCCTCTCGCTAATAAGCCCATCTGTTTCCAAATGGGAGTAAATGCTGTCCCGAAGAATCCTCTCCAATAATTTCCCTACCACTGGCGTAAGGCTCACCGGCCTGTAATTTCCTGGATTATCCTTGCTACCCTTCTTAAATGAAGGAACAACATTGGCTATTCTCCAGTCCTTTGGGACCTCACCTGTCGCCAATGAGGTTACAAAGATTTCTGTCAAGGCCCCAGAAATTTCCTCCCTTGCCGAGACATTTAAGTTCTTTAGGGGTTGCGGACAGTGTGAAAGGGCGAGGTGTTGTCGGATCAGGGGGAAAACATATGTACAATGATAAGGCTGGTGTTACCCTGTGCTCGATGTATCCAGACACACCCATATTCCCTTCAACTTTCCTTATCGTCTTTTGCCCAGTGGGAGGGGCACAAACAATTCCAAAGTCACAGCTCTCAGTCACCCCTCCCCCTTTCTGTCTGGTCACGCAGTTAGCACGGTCATCTGCAGAGCACGTTACACATACTACATCTTTGCCTGGATTCATTATAAGCCATGCATTCAAGTAGGTTCGGTCCCTATTTTGATCTTTACTTGCCAGTATACACTTCCCATCCAACATGTTGTACAATGCCCCATAGCTTATCTAGTCCATATTAATATTAATCCATTGTACATTCGTCACTTGGTCATTGTTCTTCCTCTCCTGTCGTTCTCCCAAGCCTCCGGATATTAGCATCAGGCCCCACAGACACTGTAGTCCATTCCTTCCCATTCTCCACTCGTGGTTATATCTGTCATTTAAACACACCGTCCTGGTAGTCACCAGGTGTTAGCACTTGACCATGTTGTGAGTGTCCCCGAACGAGGTATACATGTCTACCTGTGGGACCGAACACATCCTGGGGAATCCAGGAGTTAATTTATATTATTATCATCTCTACTCTTTTGAAATTATCTATTTGGTCCCATCGTGCTTGGGCTTCATTTCCCACAATCCTTGCCCAGTTAGTAGCCCATCTAATAATAATCCAAATCAACACTACCATCATTCCCAGCCCCCCGAATAGTCCATTCTCAAGTGTATTCTTCCATTCCCAGTATTTCTTTGCATAACAGGTGGTGGTCAGTGTATATGTTATTTCAGGGTCTGTCACTTGCTGTTGTCTTTATATACCTTCAGTTGGGACCAATGTTTCTATCGGCCCTTCCCTTTCATATCTATACATGTGCATGTGTCACTGGTCATGATTATGTCATAGGGCCCTATCCACCGTGGGGCAAATCCTATTTTTTTCGGGGTAACCTGTACAAAGACTTGATCATCTATGATGTGGGTTTGTGAGGGTTTGGCTCCCCCTTTGACACCAGATCTCTTATTGCTTGTTGGTCCCTTGCCTCCTGATGTAGATTTCGCAATTGCTGGTCTAGTTGGGCCACATACTGCCTCATCTTATCCCTGTGGGGTCCCATCTCAGCTCCCCCTACTATAATACTTTCAGGGAGCCTCATAGCTCTTCCTGTCATCAATTCAAAAGGAGTCAGGCCTGTTGTTCGGTTTGGGGTGGCCCTGAGTCTCATCAAAATGCCTGGGAGTAAGTCTACTCAGCCTTTTCCTTTCTCAGCTTTCACCTTGGATATGGCGGTTTTGAGGATCCTATTCATTCGTTTCACCATTCCCGAACTCTGGGGGTGATATGGGATGTGGAATCATTTGTATTCCCAGGAGGCCACAGGCCTTCTTCATAATACTTCCCGTGAAATGGGTCCCTTAATCTGAATCGATCTGTAGAGGCACCCCCCCCCCATCTAGGGATAATGTCAAAGTCTAGAATGTGGGCCACGGTGTGTGCACTGCAGTCCCTGGTCAGGAATGCTTTGACCCACTGGGTAAACTGATGTATGATCACCAGGCAGTATTTCTTTCCCAGCTGTTGGGCAGGGGTCCGGTGAAGTCTATCTGAATGTTCTCCCAGGGTCCCTTGGGACGTGGCTGATGTGCCATTCGGACCTTTATTGGTTTACCTGGGTTGTGCTGTGCACAAATAATACATCGTTGGCAGTGCTTGGCCACATCCCTGCCAATTCTGGACAACCACCAATCTCAGAGGAGGCGGCCAAGCATACTGTCTCACCCATTGTGATCTGGTTCATGGTACAGTTTCAGGAGGGAATTTCGTATACACTCTGGTGCGACAACTAATGATCCCTTTCTCCACACCCCATCATCGTTCTGGCTTGCCCCTTCCTGTTCCCATTTCTTTCTTTCATCTACACTTGCTTCTGCCTGCACTTTCTGTATATTCATCTCCTCTGGCTCCATCGCTGCTCCTTGGCCAATTGTTGGGATCACGTTTTCTGCTGCTTCTTTTGCGTCTGCGTCCGCTAACATGTACCCATGCTGCGCCTCTGTTTCTATCTTTCTGTGTGCTTTTATTTTTATAACCGTTGCTTCCGCGGGGTCTTGGCCACCTCCACTAGTTCCTGAATGATGTTTTTGTGTTTTATATGCCCTCCTCCTGAAGTAACACAGCCCCGTCTGCTCCATGCTGCCATGTAGTCATGTACGACACCGAAAGCGTATCGAGTGTCTGTGTATATGTTAACCCTCCTCTCCTTTACTAATCACAGGCCTTCTGTGAGTGCTATTACTTCTGCCACTTGGGCTGAGAAAGTCCCCTCCAGCCCTCCCTTTAAAACTGTTTTCCCAGACTGGTCCACTATGGCCCACCCCGTCCGGAACTGTCCATTGATAAATCGTCTAGACCCGTCTCCATATAAAATTCAATTTGAATTGTCCAGGGGCTCATCCAAGATCCCTTCGGTTGCTTCCTGATCAATTTCTGTCTGACAATGGTGTGACTCTCCCTCTATAATCAGATTCTCTGAGGGGTTGTATTTGATATTCTGTATGATTCGAATTGACTTATCTTTTGGTAATAGCACTGCTTCCCACGTGGCTCTCCGAGAGTCTGATACTGTTTTTAACCTTCCTGTATTGAGGAATTCCACAAAGGAATGCCGTGTATGTAACACTATCTGTCCGGACATGGTGACGGGCTCACTAAATTTCACTGCCCAGGCGGCACACTCTCGCACGGCAATGCACCGATGGAGTCCCCGGACCACCGGGAATTCCTGTGTGGAGTAATTGGCTATAGGTCGCTTGCCTCCCCCCGACTCTTGGGCTACTCCTGCGTTATAAAAATCCCCGTCGATGTTGTAATATATATGGAATGGTTTTGACATGTCCTGTAGTTTAATGGCCGGTGCGGTCATGAGACTTGATTTTAATTCTGAGTGCGCTTTCTCTTGCTCCGACCCCCATTCTACCTTTCCTCATACTGGCTTTCCCCCTTTGACCAACCTTTGAATGGGTACCGCGGTGGCCACAAATTGGGGAATAAAATTACAGCAATAGTTAAATAATCCCATGACCTTCCTGGCCCGCACCCCCCCCATTAATGGTGGTTGGGCGGGGCATGTCTGCTTTAGCAGCTTTCCTGTCTCGGGGCAAGGTTTGACTATTCTGGCTTATGTCATGCCCTAGATATAAAACCGTTCTCTGTCCCACCTGAGCTTTCCTGGGGTTAGCCTTAAATCCTGCCTCTTCCAAAGTCTGGAGGACCACTGATAGTATCCCCAGGTGTCCCCTTTCGGATTCGGACGCTATTAAAATGTCGTCCACGTATTGGAGGATTGCACTCCCATACGGGGTCACATTGCATTCCTCCAGCTGCCCACTCATTATTCGGTGGAAAATGTTGGGGCTTTTGTGGAAACCCTGGGGCAAACCTGTCCACGTATTTTGCTTCCCTTTGGCAGTAAATGCGAATCTATCCTGTGACCCAGAATCGAGTGGTATTGGCCAAAACCCATTCGCTATATCCAATACTGTAAAGATTTTATGCTCTGGTTTTAATCCGTTAAAATTTCTAGCAGGACCAGCCACTCTTGGGTGTTCCTTGGGGGTGACCTTATTTAGTTCAGTATAGTCGATGGCCGTACACCAGTCGCTGAAGGTAAGCATGCAGGTACAAAAGGCAAATGGTATGTTGGCCTTTGTGGCAAGAGGATTCGGGTACAGGAGCAGGGATGTCTTGCTGCAATTATACAGGGCCTTGGTGAGGCCACACCTGGAATATTGTGTGCCGTTTTGGTCTCCTTATCTGAGGAAGGATTTTCTTGCTATAGAGGGAGTGCAGCGAAGGTTTACATAGAACATAGAACAGTACAGCACAATACAGGCCCTTCAGCCCACCATGTTGTGCCAACCTTTTAACCTACTCTAAGATCAAACTACCTACATACCCTTCATTCTACTATCATCCATGTACCTATCCAAGTGTCGTTTAAATGTCCCTAATGTATCTGCTTCTACTACCACCGCTGGCAGTGCATTCACGCACCCACCACTCTCTGTGCAAAGAACCTACCTCTGACATCTCCCCGAAACCTTCCTCCAATCACCTTAAAATTATGCCCTCTGGTGATAGCCCTTTCCGCCCTGGGAAAAAGTCTCTGGCTATCCACTCTATCTATGCCTCTCATCATCTTGTACACCTCTATCAAGTCACCTCTCATCCTTCTTCGCTCCAATGAGAAAAGCCCTCGCTCACTCAACCTTTCTTCATAAGACATGCCCTCTAGCCCAGGCAGCATCCTGGTAAATCTCCTCTGCACCCTCTCTAAAGCTTCCACATCCTTCCTATAATGAGGCGACCAGAACTGAACACAATATTCCAAGTGTGGTCTAACCAGGGCTTTATAGAGTTGCAGCATAACCTTGCGGCTCTTAAACTCAATCACCCTGTTAATGAAAGCCAACACCCCATACGCCTTCTTAACAACCCTATCAACTTGGGTGGCAACTTTGAGGGATCTATGGACGTGGACCCCAAGATCCTTCTGTTCCTCCACACTACCAAGAATCCGGTCTTTAAGCCTGTATTCTGCATTCAAATTCGAGCTTCCAAAATGAATCACTTCACACTTTTCCAGGTTGCACTCCATCTGCCACTTCTCAACCCAGCTCTGCATCCTGTCAATGTCCCATTGCAACCGACAACAGCTCTCCACACTATCCACAACTCCAGCAACCTTTGTGTCATCGGCAAACTTACTAACCCAGCCTTCCACTTCCTGATCCAAGTCATTTATAAAAACCACAAAGAGCAGAGGTCCCAGAACAGATCCCTGCGGAACACCACTGGTCACCGAGCTCCAGGCTGAATACTTTCCATCTACTACCACCCTCTGTCTTCTATGGGCCAGCCAATTTTGTATCCAGACAGCCAACTATCCCTGTATCCCATGCCTCCTTACTTTCTGAATGAGCCTACCATGGGGAACCTTATCAAACGCCTTGCTAAAATCCATATACACCACATCCACTGCTCTTCCTTCATCAATGTGTTTTGTCACATCCTCAAAGAATTCAATAAGGCTTGTGAGGCATGACCTGCCCCTCAGAAAGCCATGCTGACTATCTCTAATCAATCCAGACTGAATCCTGGTGGGACTGACATATGAGGAGAGACTGAGTCGCTTAGGATTATATTTACTGGAGTTCAGAAGAGTGAGGGGGGTTCTCATAGAAACCTATAAAATTCTAACAGGACTTGACAGGGTAGATGCAGGAAAGATGTTCCCAATGGTGGGAGAGTACAGAACCAGAGGTCATAGTCTTAGGATATGGGGTAAACCTTTCAGGACTGAGATGAGGAGAAATTTCTTCACCCAGAGAGTGGTGAACCTGTGGAATTCGTTACCACAGAAAGCAGTTGAGGCCAAAACATTGTATGTTTTCAAGAAGGAGTTAAATATAGCTCTTGGGTCTAAAGGGACCAAAGGATATTTGGTGAAAATGAGAACAGGCTACTGAGTTGGATGATCAGCCATGATCATAATGAATGGCGCAGCAGGCTCGAAGGGCCGAATGGCCTGCTCCTGCTCCAATTTTCTATGTTTCTATGTTTCTGGGTAATTAAGTATGTCTTTATTACTTTATGTATTGGCTGTCATGTTAAATTTTAAAAACTTGTGTCATATTTACCTTGGCAAAGTTACAAATAACCATCTTGATTTGTCTATGCTTTGGTTATCAGGCCCAATTAGCCAATTACATGTCAATAAATTCCCCTGAGTATTGTTTTCAAATCCAATCTAACAATTTACTGTAACAATATAACCTGTGTAATACTTATAAAGGTCAACATAGCAATTCAGTGTTGATTCAACCTCATTGCATTCATTAACAGGTCCAACTGAACAATTAACTGTAACTTCACTAACCTGTGTCATAGCTGTCAAGACCAATTAAAGAATTGACCAACTTTATTCCCCTATATATTAATTATCATGTCCAATTTAATAATTAACTACAACTTTATTCCCTGTGCATTGGTTATCATGACCAATTTAACCATTAAATGTAGTTTTATCGTCTGTGTACCAGTTTTCAAGCCCAATTTACCAACTAACTGTAACAATATTCCCCTGTGTCTGCATCATCATCTCCAATTTAACAACTAACTGTAGTTTTCTGCCTCATACGCTCGTTTTCAAGAACAATTTAGCAATTAACTACTTTTATGAGCCAGTGTATTCATTATATTCATTTGACCAATTAAGTGCAAATTTATTATCCTGTGCATTTTTCTCAAGCTTAATTTAATAAGTAACTGTAACTGCATAGCCTACGTATTGTGTATCAAGTCCAATACAACAAGTAACTGTAAGTTTACACCTTGTGTATAAAAAATTAGCTTTAAAACAATACCCTTGTGAATTAATTATTGTGTACAATTTAGCAATTAACTGCACTTTTGTACCCTGTGCACTTGATATTACAAACAATCTGAAAATTAATATTATAATCACTGTATTAGTCATCAAACACAACATAAGAATTAATTTAACTTTATTATTCTGTGGATTAGTTATCATGTCAAACTTAACAATTAACTGTAACCTTATATCCTCAGTAATGGCGATAAAACCCAAATTAATACTCAGCTGTAACATTATACATGTGTACTAGTTATCATGTCCAATTGAATGGATCGGCGCAGGCTTGGAGGGCCGAAGGGCCTGTTCCTGCACTGTAATTTTCTTTGTTCTTTGTTCTAACTGGAACATTATTCACCTGCTTATTGCTATCAAGTCCAATACAACAATTAATTGTAAATGTATACTCTGAGTATTCATTATCGAGACAAATGTATCAATTAGGGCTGGATTTTATTCCACCGGGTCCTTGGCAGAGTGTCAGGAGGCAGGGAGCCAATTAACTGCCTGCCATTGGGGATGCCGTCCCTTTAAGGAACGAGTGCCCGCCTCCAGAGCTGCTGGCCAATTGGAAGGCCGGCAGCTCTGCAGTACTGGCAGCGTCACTGGGAGCAGAGGTCACTGCCAGTACTGCAGGAGCCCATGCAGCAACGAAGACAGGAGGAGACTCCAGGGCAGGTAAGTGGGGTGAGGGTTGCCGGGCCCATTCAGACAGGCCCCGGCGACTGTGTGTGGTTAGTGAGGCTGGGGTGGGGTCTTCCTGGTGGGGTGGCCATTACCACTGGCAGGCTTTCCAGGGACTCTGGTTTCCCCCCAAAGGAGGGACTCCTCCCCCAACCCCACTGGGATGCTTTAACTGGCGGCATCCCCATGCAGTGGAAGTCCCCTCTGCCTTCAATAAAATTGAAGAGGAGGCGAGAAGAGGCCCTTAAGTGGCCATTAATTGGCCATTAAAGGGCCTCAATTGGCCTGGGCAGGAAGATCGCCCGGCAACATCAGGAACAGCGTCCCCTGCTGCTTTATTTGCCCCACCACCTCTGTACCCATCTCCAAGGTCAGAATAAACCCTGCCCTTCGATGTAACATTTTACTCTGCATACCTGTTATCTTTTCCAACACAATAATTAGCTGTTACTTTATTCTCCTGTGTATTGACTTCATGTACAATTAAACAATTAACTGTAACTTCATCCTCGGTGTATTGATGATCAAACCCAGTTAAAGAATTATTTGTAAATATATACACGGTGTATTAGTGATCAAGGCTAATTTAACAATGTTAACAAATTAATTAATGAAATATTGTCCACATGTTGTCATGTCAATTTTAATAATTAACTGGAAATGGACTGCCCTCCATATTGGGTATTAAGCCCACTTTAACAATTAACTGTAATAATGTTTGTCATGACAATGTAATTATTAACTGTAACTTTATTTCCCAGTGCATTGGTAATCAGGCCCAATTAGCCAATTAAATATCAATATTTTATCCTCCATATAGTTTTCAAATTCAATGTAACAATTTAATGTCGCAATATAAACTGTGTTTTAGTTATCAAGACTAATATAGCAACTAAATTCAACACTGTATTAATTATCAAGGGAAATTAAACAATTAAGTGTGGATTTTTACCCTTATGTATTGGTTATTAGGTCAATGGCACAACTAACTGTGACATTACTACCCTTTGTAATGGCTATCAAGCCCAATTTAACAATTAACTGTAACTTTATTGCATAAGAATATAAGAAATAGGAGCAGGAGTAGCCACTCAAGCCTGCTGGGCCATTCAATAAGATCATGGCTGATCAGATCAAGGCCTTAACTCCACTTTTCTGACTGTTCCCCATAATACTTGACTCCACTATAGTTCAAATATTTGTCGATCTCAGCCTTGAATATATTCAATGACTCAGCCTCCACTGTTTACTGGAGTACAGAATTCCAAAGATTCATCACCCTCTGAGAGGAGAAGTTCCTCTTCATTTTTGTCTTAAAAAGGGTGACCTGTTATTTTGAAACTGTGCCCCCTAGTTCTAGATTCCCCCACGAGGGGAAACAACCTGTCAGCATCTATCGTGTCAAGCCCCCTCAGAATCTTATGTTTCAACAAAATCACCTCTCATTCATTTAAACTCCAATGAGTATAGGCCCAACCTGCTCAACCTTTCCTCATAAGAAAGCCCATTTATCCCAGGAATTAACCGAGGAAACCTTCTCTAAACTGCCTCCAGTGAAAGTATATCCCTCCTTAAATAAGGAGACCAACACTGTATGCAATACGTTAGGTGCGGTCTCAGCCACGCCCTGTACAGTTGTTGCAAGACTTCTCAGCTTTTATACTCCATCCCCCTTGTCATCAAGGCCAACATTCCATTCCTTCCTAATTACTTGCTTTACCTGCAAGCTAACTCTTTGGGCTGGATGTTAAAGGCTCTCTGACACGGAGAACGGTGATAGAGGGGGGAATGAAGATTGTAACAGATGAGGACTGCCACCGACCCTGGCAGGGTCTGTACCAATCTCAACGGCGGCGGTGAGGCCTCGTGGCGACTCCCCTGCTACTCGATGATGGACCCGCATTAAAATATGCAAATGGATACTTACCTTTCATTAACATTCCAGCCTCAGTGATTCTGAGGGCAGGTTCCGACCTTCATTCCGATGGCCTGCAATGCCGTGCCTTCGAATCCCTGTTCGGGGAAACGAGGCGTGACTCCTGTGGGGAGGGGGGAGGAGGAACATTTCTCAATGTGGGAGAGGGTCAAACTCCTCGGATTGGTTGGGGGAGTGATGGGAAGGGGTAAAGGACAAAGGTTCTGAACTTTGGAGTGGGGGTGGGGGGAAGGTCATATTTTCACAGCAGGTATTCTGGGGGGGAAAGGGCAGGAATGATGTGTAATGTCATTGGGGAAGTGGCAGACGGCATGAAAAGATGTTTTTATTCATTTCTATTAACTGTAATATAACTGGCCCTTTAAAAATTTAAATTGTGATTTAGGGCCCTTTAAAAATGGTGCCGGTGCCTGAGCATTGGCGCCGGACGCCGTTGCCAGGGACGGCTTGCCCGCACCCTCCACGTCATGGGGGATGGGGGTGGCTGTCCCGGCCATGCAAATGAGCCACCGCGTTTGGAATTGCGGAATTCTGCAAGATGTGTCCCGTCTGTGCAGGCTGAAAATTTTTCCGTCCGCTACCTGTTTCGGTGGCGGGCTTTTAAAATGCAGCCCTTTGTGTTTCATGTTCATGGACACCCAGATCCCTTTGTACAGGAGCATTCTGTCATCACTTTACATTTAAATCATGTTTTTCTTTTCTATTCTTCCGACCAAAATGGAGAACTTCACATTTTCTCAATCTGCCACATTTTTGCTCACTCACTCAACCTCTCTCTGTCCCTTTGCAGACTCTTTGTATCCTCCTCACAACTTGCTTTCCCACCTATCTTTGTGTTGTCAGCAAATTTAGCTGCAGTACACTTAGTCCCTTCATCCAAGTCATGAATATAGATTGTAAATAGTTGAGGCCCCAGCACTGATCCCTGTGACACACTACTAGTTACAGTTTGACAACCCAAAAAAGGCCCATTTATCCCGACTCTGTTTCCTGTTAATTATCCCATCCTCTGAGCGTGCTAATATATTAGCCGAACTCACTGTGGCACCTTATCAAATACCTTTTGGAAATCCCAATACATTACATCTACTGGTTCCCCTTTATTCATCCTGTTTGTTACATCCTGAAAGAACTCTAATAAATTCGTCAAACATGATTTTCCTGTCACAGAACCATGTTGACATTGACTAATTGCATAATGATTTCCTAAATG
Organism: Heterodontus francisci; assembly: GCF_036365525.1. Lineage (NCBI taxonomy): Eukaryota > Metazoa > Chordata > Chondrichthyes > Heterodontiformes > Heterodontidae > Heterodontus > Heterodontus francisci. Next base: position 23,078,380 of record NC_090410.1, on the reverse strand, counting down.
TCCTGCTACCACGTCCTTAATAATAGATTCCTGCATTTTCCCAATGACAGATGTTAAGCTACAGACTGATGGTCACAGACCTGAAACATTAATTCTGCTTTTTTCTCCACAGATACTGCCAGACCTGCTGAGTATTTCCAGCACTTTCTACATTTATTCCAGATGTTTGTCTAACTGGTTTATAGGCCAGAATTTAACATTGAAGCGGTAGCCCTGCCCACCAGCTGAAATATTGGGGGAGAACCTGCCGCCGCCAGGCCTGGAGGCCATGCTGCTATCTTACGTGGGCCCAGGCCCTGAATTGACTTCAGTCAGGACTTCTGCCCCTCTGAGATACCAAGTCCCGCCTCCAAAAGCTGCCAACCAAATAAAGAGCCAGCAGCTGTTCAGGCCAAGCAGCGCCACAGGGACTGGTGCTCACTGCTGGGACTGCACTCAGCGAGAAGCGACACAATGGATGATGGGCTGGGATTAGGTAATTGGGGTTGGGGCTCGCTTGGGACAATCGCTAGGCCCCAGCAAGTTGGGGGGAAGTGAGTCAGAGAGCAGGGCAAAGGGGGTAGTTTTAGCAGGAGCAGCCCATGCTGCTGGCAGGGCTAATGTGGGGCCTAATCAGGAGGGTCCCCCAGCCTGCAAGGAGTCCGGCAGGTATTACTGGACGGCCTCCTCACATGCTAAAATGCCCATCTGCTACTGGTAAAATACCAGTGATGGCGGGAGGAGGCCCTTAAGTGGCCACTTAAGGGGCTCAATTGGCCTTGTGCGGGCGGGCCATTTGCCACCTTTTCTGCCATTGGTAAATAGCAGCAGGTGATGGTAGGTAATGCACCCCCTCCTTCTCGCTCACACCTGGGTGGAGGGGGGGAGGCATTAAATTCCAGCCATAGTTTCCCGCTTTCTGTCTTTCCTCTCTTGAACATGGGTGTTACATTTGTGGTTTTCCGATCCACAGGGATCTTTGCAGAATTCAGGGATTTTTGAGACATGGCTGCATTATGGTCAGGACTGGGAGCTAAATATACAAGGTTATAACATCTGCAGGAAAGACAGGGAAAATGGTCGAGGAGGAAGAATAGTCTTAGTGATTAAGGATGATATCACTTCAACGATAAGAGGGGATATAATGAAGGGTAAGCAGGCAGTGCAGAATTTGTGCATGGAATTAAGAAGTAGAAAAGGATTAAAGATTAGTGGGAGTTGTGTACAGATCCCTGGAAGTATCTGTGGAATGGTAGCTTGTAAATGCAGAGATTAGACAAGCATGTAGCAAAGGCAGAGTGGGTTTAATGGAAGATTTTAACTTTCATTTGATTGGAATAAACAGACTAGCACGTGTCAGAAAGAGACAACTTCGTTCAGTGTGTCTGGGATTGTTTTCTGCAACAACCCATCCGAGAACCAACAAGGGGCAGAGCATGTTAGATTTAGTAATGAGAAATGAACCTGATTTAGTTAAGAGCCTATTGATGTGTGAACATTTATCTTAATAATGATCATAATATGATGAAGTTCAACGTAGTGTTTGAAAGGGAGAAATGTAAAACTAAGATTTTAGATTTAGTTCAGGCTGACTTTAATGGGATGAGACAGAGACTGTCCACAGGAAACTGGGCAAATCTGTTAATGGGTAAAATGACAGAATATCAGTGGGAGGTGTTCAAAAAGAATTTAATATGATGATAGAACCAGTTTGTACCCCTAAAAAGTGAGATCTCTCCTTGTCAGAAAACAATGACCAGCCATGGACAACTAAAGATGTAAGGGACAACATTAAAGTTAATGAAAAGACACACAAATATGCAAAAGAAAAGCACAGATGCTGGCGAATGGTAAAGATACAAAAACAGCAAAGGGTGACAATACAGATAGCAAGAGCTACAAAAAGAGAGTATGAAAAAGAAACTTGCATGGGATATCAAAATCAACAGAATTTTGTTTACAGTTAAATTCGGGAAAAGAGGGTGTTCAGGAGCAATGTGGATTCTTTGAAAACTGAGAATGGTAATATTGTCAATGAAACTAAGGAAATGGCAGACACGTTGAAAAATAACTTTGCATCAGTATTTACAATAGAGGCAGAGGTCAGCATGTGTGACATCGCAAGGAAATGGATATTGAATCAGGGACAGTGTCTCACCAAAATTTACTGCAGCAAAATAACAGAAATTAAAAAAATAATGACACTAAAGAGTGACAAATCCCCAGAACCAGATGATTTGCATCCCAGGATTTTCCAGGAAGTAGGTGAGAATATTTCAGATGACCAAATTATAATCTTTCAAAGTTCTCTCAATTTGGGAACCATTCCTTTAGGAAGGTCAATAGTGTGTGAGCTTTTGTTGCAAAGGGATTGGAGTATAAGAGTAACGAAGTCTTACTACTTTGCTGAGACTACACCTGGAGTACAGTTTTGGGCTCCTTACCTAAGGAAGGTTACACTTGGACTAGTGGGAGAACAACAAAGACTGGTTCCTGGGATAAGGGCATTGTTCTATGAGGAGAGATTGAGTAGACTATGCCTATATTCTCAAGATTTTCGAAGAATGAGATGTGATCTAATTGAAACACATAAAACATTTAAGGAGATTGACAGGTTAGATGCTGAGAAAATGTTTCCTGTAGCTGGGGATTTTAGAACATGGGTCACAGTCTCAGATTAAGCAGTTGTTCATTTGGGACTAAGATGAGGAGAAATTTCTCATCTCACAGTTATGAATCTTAGGAATTTTCTCCCGCAGAGAGCTGTGAATGCCCTGTCCTTGAGTATATTCAAGAGGGAAATCATTAGATTTTTGGTTACTAAGGGAATTAAGGATGTCAGGATCAGACAGGAAGGTGTAATTTAGTTTGAAGATCAACCATGGTTGTATTGAATGACAGAATAGGCTCGAGGGGCTGAATGGTCTACTCATTGTATTTCTTATGCTTTTATGTTGATTTGAAATTTGTGCATGTCACTCTACTGGTTAAGAAAGGTGAGAGAGGAAAAATAGGGAATGATAGACTGGTTAATCTAACATTTGTTGTCAGGAAATTACGAGAGTACTTAAGTTCCTATTTGGCAGGTAATGCGGCGGGCCTTCACACAAAGAGGTGACGCAGGGCTCTCGCTGGTGCTTCAGCCGGTGGCCAAGACCCCGTCACCAACATAAAATTCACCCCCCCCCCCCCCCCCCCATCTATTTGTGTTTATGTCATTTACCATTATTTTTATATGTGTCTGCGTTCTGGATAAATGTAATTTTTATGTAATTTAAAAGTAGCATTTTGAGAAATGCAGAACCTCCAAAATCCATTTGAAATAAAGACAACTGCACCCCAATTGATGATTAAATATTAGGGATTCAAATAAATAAATCGGTAATCTGCAGGGCCATGAAATGCAGTTACAGTTCAAACAAGTCCAATAATCACAAGAGCTGTTACAGCTTTTCCTGGTGGTCTCGAGTTTACTATTTGATGCTATCACTGCTGTGGCCCAGGTTTGATTATCAGTCAGTAAAATGATTTTTATAACACAGTTTCAGTAGAGCCATTGGGTTGAATTACTGACATGCATCCAATGTGAAAAAAGCAATTGTTTTAATCACCATTAACCAAGCCAGAAGCTTCTTTTGCAGAATGGAGCAAATTCTTACTGAAGGAGAGTCGACCCTTTCACGATTTGATTTGTACTTTGCAGGTGATAAGCTGTTTCCTGTAGCTCATTTTACACTGGTTTAAAAAGTTGTTTGCCTAAGACACCAGGAATCTGGTGGAACTTTTGTTAAATGTAATGGGGTTGTTTATTTCAGAGGAAAAAAAAGATTCTAACATCAGTCTTTTGCCTGAGTTTGATCCGGGGGATTTTAACATGAGCAGTGATCATGATAACTGCTACACTACTGAATCCATGTAGTTGGGTTCCTCATGGACAAATTACTTCAGAGAAAATGCTGAATTCCTCTACCTGCAACAACATCTGTCCTGAACAGAAAATTCCATGGTGCTCATTTTCAGTTTCATAGCTGTCAGCTTTTATTGAAATCCAAATAATTTTACAGTGAAATGAGTCGGAAAGTAAGTGTTAATTGTGGTTAGAATCATAGAATCATAGATTGGCGACAGCACAGAAGAAGGCCATTTGGTCCATCGTGTTTTTGATAGCTCTCTGCAAGAGCAATTCAGCTAGTCCCACTCCCCTGCCCTTTCTCCATAGACCTGCAATTTTTTCACTTCAGGTTTTTATCTAATTCCCTTTTGAAAGCCCTGATTGAATCTGCCTGCACTACATTCTCAGGCAGTACATTCCAGATCAAAACCATTCACTGCAGAAAAAAAGTTTCTTTCTCATGTCACCGTTAGTTCTTTTGCCAGTCACTTTAAGTTCCTGTCCTCTTGATCTCGACCCTTCCACTAATCTTGAACAGTTTCTCCCTATCGACTCATGCAAACACACTAACATAAAAATTAGGAGCAGAAGTAGGTCATTCGGCCCCTCTAGGTTGCTCTGCCATACAATAAAATCATGACTGATCTGTTTGTGTCTTGAATTCCACACTCCCAGCTACTCCCGATAACCTTTGATTCCATTGCCTAACAAGAATCTATCTACCTCCGCCCCTTCTCTTGTAGGACTTTCTACGTGCTGGCTCAAAAAGCTCTCCTTTATGCACTTTAAGAATTCCGCCCCTTTAAGTCTTGTGCACTAAGGCTATTCCAGTTAATACTGGAGAAGTTGAAATCCCCTACTATTATTACCCGATTATTTTTGCACCTCTCTGAGATTTGCCTACATATCTGCTTCTCTATCTCTCCCTGACTGGAGGCCTGTTGTGCACTTCCAGTCAAGTGATTGCCCCCTTTTTGTTTTTAAGTTCTACCCATATGACCTCGTTTTAGGAACCTTCCAAGATATCATACCTCCTTACTGCAGTAATTGACTCCTTGATCAACAGTGCAATGCCACGTCCTCTTTTACACCCCCCTCTGTCACGCCTAAAGATTATATACCCTGGAATATTGAGCTGCCAGTCCTGCCCCTCCCTCAACCATGTCTCTGTGATAGCAATTCCCATGTGTTAATCAATGCCTCAATTGATCTTCCTTAATAGTCAGACTCATTGCGTTAAAATAGATGCAATCCAGCCTTGCATTATTCGCTTGTACCTTAACAGGTCTATATTTGCTCTGCCTTCCAGATTGACTCAGTTTCTCTTCTATATTTGACTGTGTATCACCCCCTACTCTGCTTCCACTCTGTATTCCATCCCCCTGCCAAATTCGTGTAACCCCCGCACCACCCTCCCCGCCAACATCACGAGCAAACCTCCCAGCAAGCATGTTGGTCCCATTCGGTTCAGGTGCAATCCGTCCAACTTGTACAGGTCCCACCTTTGCCTGAAACAGACCCAGTGATCCAGGAAACTAAGGCCCTCCCTCCTGCACCATCTCTTTAGCCACGCATTCATCTGCTCTATCTTCCTATTCCTATACTCACTAGCACTGGGAATAATCCAAAGATTACAACTTTGAGGTCCTGCTTTTGAATCTGCTACCTCGCTCCCTAAATTCTTGTTGCAGGACCTCATCCCTCTTTCTACCTCTGTTGTTAGTACCAATGTGTACCATGACCTCTGACTGTTGAGCCACCCCTTCAGAATGTCCTGCATCGGCTCCATGACATCCTTGATCCTGGCACCAGGGAGGCAACATACCATCCTGCAGTCACGTTTGCGGCCACATAAATGACTATCTGTACCCCTTACAATAGAACCCCCATCACTAAAGCTCTCCCACTACTTACTCCGTCCTGCTGTACAGCTGAGCCACCCATGGTGCCACAGACTTGGGTCTTGCTGCATTCCTCTGAGAAGCTATCTCCCCCAACAGTATCCAAAGCGGTATATCTGTTTGAGAGGGGGATGACCACAGGGGATTCCTGTACTACCTGCCTGCGCCTACTACTCAACCTGGTGGTCACCCATTCACTTTCTGCCTGAGCAGTCTTTACCTACAGTGTGACCACCTCCCTGTACGTGCTATCCACGATGATCTCCACCTCGCGGATGCTCCACAGTGTCTCCAGCCACCGCTGCAGATCTGACATGTGGATTTCAAGTAGCTGCAGCTGAAGACACTTCGAGGTGTTTGCCCTGGAGACTGGCAGTGCCCCTTACTTCCCACATTGCACGGGAGGAGCATTCCACGCTGACGAGCTGCCGTGCCATGAAACAAGGCTACGGGCCAAGTGCTGGAAAATGGGATTAGAATAGATAGGTGCTTGATGGCTGGCACAGACACGATGGGCTGAAGGTCCTGTTTCTGTGCTGTAGAACTGTATGACTCTATTACTCTCTGACTTAGCCTTAATTTACTCCTTTAAATTACCCAAAAATTAGATTATTTATACGAGGGACCTTGAATCCCCCCAAAAAACTACCTCCTATATAAATAAAAAACTGTAGACCTTTCTCTTTACTTTGGTTACTTACCCAGCTATTTAGAGTTATTCCCTAACAGCAGTTACTCACCAACCAATCATCTTGAAAATTTCATGTGATGTCACTGTTGACTTTTTTCCTTCTTTTTTTCAAAACTCCGGTGCGTCTGGACTGCTCTCCGCTGTCGGAAGGTAAATGTCTAGGCCATGATCCTCGGGCTCTATTTATCCTCTTCTCTCGCTCGGCGTTCTCCCCGCAGATCCACTCCTCTCCATTCTGCTCCCGGACAGTAAGTCTCTAGGGCGTGATGCTCGGGCTCTATTTATCCTCTTTCCTTGCTCAGAGTTCTCCCCGCAGGTCGGCTCCGCTCCCGGAATGTAATCAATGTACCAGAAAAAGTGGTGAGGGAGGGGGCCCAAGTCAGACTGAAACAAGGAATGTTCCACATATTCCACCAAAATGCAGGCATATCTAGGACCCGTGGCTATTTCCACTTCTGTGACATCACCTGATTTCACCCCTGTCTCAGCTCATCTGCCACTGAAACCCTCATTCATGCCTTTGTTACCTCGAGAACTGACCATTCCAATGCATTCTTGGCAGGTCTCCTACATTTTACTCCCCTTAAACTTGAGTTCATCGAAAACCCTGCTGCCTGTATCCTAACTCGCACCAAGTCCTGTTCCCCGATCACCCCTGTGCTCGCTGATCGACATTGGCTCCCAGTCAAGCAATGCCTTGATTTTAAAATTCTCATTCTTGTTTTTAAATCCTTCCACTGCCTCACCCCTCCCTATCTCTGTCATCTCATCCATCCCACAAAACCTCCAAGATATCTGTGCTATTTGGCCTCTTGAGAATCCCCAATTTTAATCGCTCCACCATTGGTGACCATGCATTCAGTTGCCAGGGCCTAAACTCTGGAATTCCCTCCCTAAATCAATCTGTCTCACCACCTCACATTCCTCCTTTCAGCCACTTGTTAAAACCTACCTCTGTCCAAGCTTTTTGTCATCTGACCTAATATCTCCTGATGTGACTCGGTGTCAAATGTTGTTTTAAACGCTCCTGTGCAGCACCTTGGGATGTTTCATTATGATTAAGGTGCTATACAAATGTAAATTGTTTATAGACAGTCATTTTATCAATCTGTATAGAAGGAGTCTGTGCCATCTTTTGGAAAGAGAGATTCAATTATTACCTCTCTGCTGCTATTCCCCCATAGCCATGCAAATATCTCCTTTTCAATATATATCCACTTCCTTTGGAAAGTTACTATTGGATCTGCTTCCTACTTTCTCAGATACTGCAGTCCAGCTCACAACAAATCACTGCATCAAATTTCTTCTCATATCCTCCCTGGATTTTTTGCCAATTGTTCTCAATCTGTGTCATTTGGTTATTGACCCTCCTGCCAGTGGAAACGGTTTCTCCCTTTCGATTCTGTCAAAATCCTTCATGATTGTGAGCATCTCTGTTAAATCTACACTAACGATTCTCTGTTCCATTGAAAACCATCCCAGTTTCTCTAACTGGTTAAAATTCAGGAATTAGGACTTTGTCTGGTGGGGATCTCTGGAAATGTGAATTATTTGCACTCTGCCTCTGGAAATGAGAGAATAAGTATAAGAAACACTTGACAGTGAGATCTTTACAGGCGTTTACAGGAACAGTTAGTAATTGTGGATTGTTTCCCAGGTATTATGCCACCATTTTGAGTAAGTCCGATGTAATTGTAAGGATTTATTCTGTTACCAGTGATTGCCTCACCATTTATAGAGATTGGGCTCTTGGAATCTAATCACATGGTCTCTGGATGGGAATCAGTACTTGTGGGGAATCCTCAGGAATGTTTCAATGTTTGGAGCAGCTACATGGCCACATATGACTCTGTGTAGGGTCAATGGTTGTGTATTTTTTGGACTGATTCCAGATCATGTGTGCCCAATCTTTAGGGTCTGGGAGTGTGACAGCATTTTAAGGACGATGGAAATAGAATGATGTTTGATCTAGAAATGAGTAAAGAATATTCCCAGGGCTATACCACGTGTTTTGGTCTCACTGGCTGAGTTTAAAGTCCATCCTGTGAATTGGATAGAAATTCTCTGAAATTACAGAACAAATTATATCACAGAAAAAGCGGGCAACCTGTAAATAAATCTGTTCTCACAGCGCTCAATGCTGTAACACTGCAGATTTCACCCAGTCTGTTCATCCTTGGAGTCTGGGGAGATTCACATTCCATTGTGCAATATCTGACTAAATATAATTTATGATATTGCAATGTGTTGTGTAAAAGTGATGAACAGAATCTTTTTGTTCAGTCACTGTAAGTAATGTCAGTCTCCTTGCCTCATAATTATGTCAATGGGGATTTCTCCTGCCTTACATAAGGGTCTTCATTCAGTTGCAGAGTCAGTAAGTGTTTGGTCTCCAGCACAAACCGGGATCAATGTTCTGCAGAAATGGAAAGAATGAATCGGATTAGTTCACTGGAATATTATGTCAGTATGGTGCTTCGTGATATAGAGCGTATTTATTTTCCCACCCTTGCTTTTATTGGTGTTCCTGGTAAGTTTTATGCCCCCCTATTAATATTGTAACTCACTTTCACTCACTCTTGACTCTCACTGCCTGAAGAGGGTGTTAGAATATTAAGTGATGGAGAAGGATTGCACATCCTTTACAGAACCAGCCTGAGATTCATTACAGTAAGTTTAAGGAAAGGATAATCAGGTGGGTTTTATTCCCGGTGAAGGGTCAGTTCCCACCCCGATTATCATTGTGCACACTGGACAAGAACTGCTTAATTGATATGTGTAGACATGGTTTTAAGGATAATTTCAGGTCTGCTGGATAAGATTAACGATACAGAGTTGCAATTGACAATAAATCATTCCAACTAAATTTAATTCTAATTGATTGCAAATGGAGTAAAGTGTGAAGTAGATTCCTTTCTCACTTTATTGATTTATATTCCCTCGATTAAGTGGAAATCTATTCTGTTCTCACTCACAGGTAGAAAGCACCAGATTAATATTGTCCCACTTCCATCCTGATAGGTTCTCAAACCCGAGGGAGCAGATCTCAGCATCAGTTACAGCATCAGCCCCTTGATAGTGACTGTTCATCAGAATAGCTTTGTAATATAAGTGTAAATTCTCCCATTGCATGAATTATTAGATGGGCAGATAGATGGATGGGTGGATGAATGGATGGATGGATGGATGGATGTAGAGTGAGTGCGTTATGGTCAAGTGAGGTGGAGTTGAAGGACCTCCCTCTTGTCCCTCCTCTTGTTTGACGACAACAGGTTTTATTCTTTCTGTAAGTGGATGTGCTGGCCAATTCAGTAGGTGTGTGATTACTTACTTGCGATGATCATAGCAAAACCAACCAGACAGGTTTTCCTACTTTTAACTAAGTGTTATGACAGTGCTTCCATTTTTGAATGTTTTTTGAGGACTTATACTTAAAACTGAAATGATTTGATGGATGTGTTTTTTACAAGGATCACTGAGAGGTCTTGCTTGGAAATAACCGTTACTAGAAATCACATGCCTTTAGCTGAATAAACAACAGAAACCTTGGTGACATGGGGAAGATGTTTACAGAGCAGTGACATGTCAAGATGTATCATTGTCAGAACGCTCTGACTTGCTGTTTGTGATTTCACTTCTGAGATATTGTTTAGGTTCAGTTGGTGTGCGGACTGTGTTTGAAGGCAGTTGGAGGTCAGCCTGCTGAGACATAAGACACCAGCTCATCTTTCTTTAACTCAGTGACAAATCTGCAAATCCAGAGTGGGATAACTGAAACCCCTGATGTAACATTTCTCCTGGAATGTATACCAGACTACTGCTTGACATCTCCAGAATGAACTGCTCCAGAAAAGATCCCAGTCATCAATCACCGTATACTTGGACACCAGACTAAAAAAGACAACTGATATCCTTCAATATCTTCTCTTTTTTCTTCAATAATTAGCAAGTATTTCGCAAAAGTATTTTTTTTGTAAAATAGCTCTACAGAGAAAATTTCTACTTTTTAGTTAACTGATGTATGTGTGTGTATGTGTGTGTGCGTGTGTGTGTGTGTGTGTGAGAGAGAGTGGCTAAGGTAAAAAGGAATGTTTATATTTCAATCAGTGTGTTAATATGTTGCTTCCTTTCTGGATAAGTCTTGTTTATTATCAATTGATCATTTTGTTGGTTATTAAAGAAATCTAGTTGATGCAATTAATTCGGGGGGAAAGAGTAGAGTCTATGATTGACTATATTGGATCCTGGGTAAACATATAAATATATGCTGTGACCTGTGGAAAAGTGGAACTGGAAAATGCAGCGCATTCCTCCCACCCCAGTTGTAACATATAATTGGGGGCTCTGTGCTGGATCAGCCAAAGCTGACGAGATGAAATTCTAAGTGGCGTAATAATAACTGAAAAGAGGAAAAGGGAAAAGAAAGGGTTTCTTGTGCATTAGTGTAAAGTTTACATTACCAGAATGGATTTGTCGGTTTCTATGATCTTTCTGGAGAAGGATGACTTATCCCTGAGTGTCATAGAGTCATAGAGTTATACAACCAAGGATAAGCTAATAGAATTGGCTGCAAAATTGGGATCAGTGTTGAAACCAGGAGCTAAGAAAGCAGACATAATTGAAGTAATAGCATTTGAAATTGAAAGAAGAAAAAGGCAAACCAGATGATAATTCAATTGAATTAGCTAAAATTCAGTTGCAGATGAAGCAGCTTGAACTTGAAAGTGGAAAGAGAGGAAAGGGTGAAAGAGAGAACATTTCCGAAAGAAAGAGAATTGGAAACGAAAAACATTGAGCTTGAAAATGAAAAAGAAATGAAGAAACTTGAATGAGAATTTCAAAAAGAAAGTGAAAGAGAAGGAATGGAAATCGAATGAAAAAAGCTGAAACTAAAACAAAAGCCTGTCTTTGATTCCAGTGAAAGTTCTGAGGAAGAAGCTGAGTCCAGCCGAGGATCCAGTGGAGAGCATTTTAAATTTGTACAAGGCCTCCCAAAGTCTGAGGAAAGGAATTTGGACACATTTTTCATTTCCTTTGAAAAGAGAGCAAGACAGATGAAGTGGCCGAAGGAAAGCTGGGCACTGCTCATGCAAAGAAGGTTGATGGGCAGAGATCATGACGTTTCTGCTCTGCGTTCTGAGAAGGCTTCTGCAGGTTATAAGATGGCAAAAAAGTCTCTGAAGCTTACCAGCAGAAATTTTGAAACCTCCGGAGACAGACTGGGCAGACTTATATAGAATGAGAGGGAAAAGCAAATCAAATTTGTTCGTTTGATGTCAGCACGAAAGGTAAATGCCATGTATGAGAAATAATTCTCCTGGAAGAATTGTAAAAAATCATTTTCTCCATTAATAAGAACCCATTAAGAGAACCAGAAGGTTTCAAAAGCCAGACAGGCAACTGAGATTGCTGATGAATCCGAGCTTGTTTACAAGCCCAAACCCTTTGTCTGTCACCCCCACAAACCGAAGAAGGATAGAAGATGGGAGGATGAAAAGAAGGCAAGTAGCCAGGGAAAAGAAGAGACAGCTGGGAATGCACCAGATCTTCTCATTAGGCCAGAAAGGAAGATATTGAGGATGGAAGTGCGGTCTGAAAGCCGAAGTGTTATCATTGCCACAAGGGAGGACACTTTTGTGCAGAATGCTGGAAGTTGTGGGGTAAACCCATAGAATCATAGAAAGTTGAAGACACAGAAAGAGGCCACTTGGCCCATCATGTTTGTGCTGGCCGAACAAAAATGCACCTATTCTAATCCCACCTTCCAGCATTTGGACCATAGTCCTGCAGCTTACGGCACTTGAGGTGCATATCCAGACTCCTTCTGAATGAGATGAGGGTGTCTGCCTCAACTACCCTTTCAGGCAGTGACTTCCAGACCATCACCACCCTCTGGGTGAAAAAGCTTTTTCACATCTCCCCTCTAATTTTTCTACCAATCACTTTAAATCTATGCCCCCCTCATCACTGAGTTATTGGGACACACAAGGCCAACTCAGAGAAAGGGTCCTGACTGAGAGTATGACAGAGCAGGCTGTAGCTCTGACTGCAGCTGTAAGGCCAAGTATAAAAACTGCTGTGAGTTGGGGGGATGTGAGCAAGATACTTGAGAGTTATTGGGAATTCTTGTCAAGAAGAAAAATAACTCCTTATCCCTCAATTAACGTAGGTAAACCTATAGTATATGTAGGGATACAGGAGCCACACAAACTCTTTGCTGGGAAAGGCATAACTTTTCACCAGAGAACACACTGAATGCCAAGGTTTACATTGGCGGGGAGTATCTACCTGTACCTTTGTATCGGGTGCACCTCATGTCTTGAACGGTAACTGTAGGAGTTGTCCATAGTTTGATGGTAGATGGAGTTGATCTACACCTGGGGAATGATTTGACCGGAGCGAAGGTAGTAACTTCTCCTGTAGTCATTGAAACACCAAGTGAAGTCAAAGAGACAGAACAGTTGCAAGACAAGGTTCCAGGAATTTTTTCTCCATGTGCAGTGACAGGAGCAATGACTAAACAAGTTCAATTTTCGGAGGTAAAATTGGCACCACAGACAGACAGCCAAATATCTGAAACTTTCTTCGGGGATTTGAATAATCTTTAGGAAATGTTTAATAAATCTTCTCTGATCAAGTGTTAGCAAGCCGATCCAGAGTTAAATCAAATGACACAATCGGCTCAAATGGAAACTGAGGCAAAGGGAGTTCTGGAAGAGTATTAAATTAAAATTGGGATCCTGATGAGGAAGTGGAGACCTCCTGACAGACCTGCTGATGAAGCATGGCCCATGAAATTACTATGGTGGGACATGTGGGGATCCAGAAGATCCAATCGCATCTATGGTAGCATTTTTATTGGCCAGGTCTTTCCAAGGATGTGATGCAGTTTTATAAAATGTGCCAGATGTGCCAGATTGTGGGAAAACCACAATCTGCCATAAAACAGGCACCTCTAATTCTCATATCAGTTTTGGGGGAACCATTATGTAGGGTGTTGGTAGACTGAGTAGGATGTTTACCGAAAACAAAAGTGGGACACCAAAATATACTCACGATCATATATATGGCGACTCAATTCCCTGAGACCATTCCCTTGAGAACAATTTCTGCGAAGATAGTGGTAGAGAAGTTAACCAGTTCTTCACCAGATGTGGATTACTGATTGAGATTCAGTTGGATCAAGGTTCCAATTTTATGCCTATAATTTTTCAGAAATATATGCATAATTTGGATGTCACACAGTTAAAGTCCTCAGCAAACCACCCACAGACACAAGGAGCTTTAGAAATGTACGATCAGAACTTCAAAATGATGATCAGGGAATACCGTCAGGAATATCCTCATGATTGGGACAAAGGGCTAGATTTTCTTCTGATTACCACCAGGGAATCACCTAATGAGAGCCTTCAAAGCGGCTCAGGAACACATGAAAGCTTCTCAAACAACCGTGAAGAAATGGGAAGACAAGCACGCCAAGACCCGAACATTTCATCCCGGGGATGAGGTGTTAGTTAATAACATATAAATGTTGTGTGAGGTTTTCAAGCATTGCCATTAATAGCAAAACTATATTTCTTGTTAATTTCGGGTAACAGCTACTGTCTAGTTAATTGGGGATTCTTTTTTTTACTTTAGTTATTATAACAAGGGTCTCAAAACATGAAATCTTGTTGTGTAATTCTTGAAATTGCTCTTGGGGTTCATATCTCGTACTTTTTATGTTAACGATCTCACTGAGGTCAGAACAACTTGTATTGGAATGAAGTGACGACCAATCTGCAGAGATGATCTGTGGTGGAGCCTCAAGTATTCATAATATTTATTGATGACTTAGATTAGATAATAATGAATCTGAGAACCATATATCCAAGTTTGCAGAAGACACAAAGGGCTGAATCTTAATTTACAAAAACAAACAGGTTGGGGTCATGCCAAAGATTAAATGCAAAGAATCTGAAACAGGAAACCAACTTACATCATATCCCATGGTCATAGAACAGCAGCAGAAGCCGGGGGATTAAAAGCTCAGCATGTCCAAGGGTCACTGATCAGGAGCGAGACCTTGGTAATTGTCCCACCATATCCCAGTGTAACTGATTCCGATTGTAACTGAACCAGCTGAGAATTGATCTCTTTGGATTGCATGGCACCAGTCAGTGTGTTTACTTTCAGTGTACCAGGGGAGACCATTATTCTACCCATGGATCCACTATATTGATATTCCTGCTCCCATCCTGATGTATAATGTTCCTGTTTTTCCTCTTCCTTACAGTTAACTTAGTGACGATTGTGATCCTGTCTCGGGGAAAGTGTGGTCTCTCCAAATGTGTCACTCGTTACTTGGTGGCCATGGCAGCGGCAGATCTATTGGTCATTATCTTCGATCTGATACTGAGGCAAATTCCCATTAGTTATCGTAAAATGTTTCAATTTCTGTTTGATATTCCAGTGTGTAATATCCACGCTGTCCTACTTTATGCAGCAACGGACTGTTCTGTCTGGTTCACCGTCGCTTTCACCTTTGATCGATTTGTGGCCATTTGCTGCCAGAAACTGAAAACTAAATATTGCACTGAGAAATCGGCGGCTGTGATTATTGGAACAATTTCTGTGTTGTTCTGTGTGAAGAATATTTTCTGGTATTTTATGCTTTCAAGCAGCTATATCCGTTTTCGAGGCCCCTGGTTCTGCGTTCTTCCCTGGAGTGTTATGTTTTCACCAGTATGGGCAGCAATTGAATTTCTACATTATATTTTCACCCCATGTGTACCATTTATTCTGATTCTGATGCTCAATGTTTTAACTGTCAGACACATTCTAGTGACCATCAGAATTCGCAAGAGACTTCGGGACCGGGTCAGTGGGGAGAGTCAGAGTGATCCAGAGACAATGAACAGAAGAAAATCAATCACTTCACTTTTTATGATATCGGGGAATTTTATCCTTCTATGGATTCTGTTCCTGGTGTCTACGATTCATTCTAGATTAGTTCTGCTGGACCTGACTGATCCTGAAGGTCCATCACACATTGTCGAACGACTTGGGTTTATGCTTCAGCTCCTGAGTTGCTGCACAAACACTTTTATTTACTCTGTGACCCAGAGTAAGTTTAGAGAGGAACTGAAGAATGGGGTGAAATATCCCTTCACTACACTTTCTAAGGTTTTAAAATAATGAAGAATATGAAATATTCTCACGTATAAACCACATGTGAACCCAGCCTCTCTCCACTCAGTCTCTGTAATCATGCTGTTTTGAAGCCAAACGGATTGATTTGATTGAGTTTATATTTCATGTAAGGCACCTTTTGTGTACATAGAGCAGAAAATCCTTTGCACTAATCATACTGTAGTATACTGAATTAAACTGGCTGATTGCATGTAATAGTGCATTTGTGTGGTGTCTCTCTGCAGCCCTCTCTGTTGAAAGGTGTAATTAAATTGTGTTCAAGATGGTTGCTTCCAGTTAAGACTTCATGTTAGTTTTATTCTGTGTCAACAACACAGAAATGTGACAATGAAGGGATGGGACTGATTTTTTTTTACATCTCATTTGAGAGAATACATTCTAAAATTTTGAGTAAAGGCAGTGAGCTGGGAGGGAAGGAGGCCTGCGATGAGGCCACAGCCGTGGAAATGGCAGGCTGAGATAGCTGCAGATTGCAAGAAAGTTTTTTTCTTGAGCTGGCAGAGGAAGTCCACCAGATTTCAGCAGCAACCAGGAAGCCAAGTTTGCAGACTCAGAATCAGAAATTTAGATGCTATCATTGCCATGGTAACTGCCAACAATCCAAATGTTCCCATTTCCACTCAAAATGCTATGCCTGTGGAAACATCAGTCATATCCAGACTGCATGTATGAGTAGAGGAAACAGTAATGCTCCAGGTTGCAGCAATGTTTCAGATCGAGGTCATGATAGACTTAAAGTCCAAATTCCTCCAGTCCCAAGTGAAAATCAGGAGGAAAGTGAAAGTCACAGTAAAACTGAAAGTTTTCCGGTATCACAGAGCCCACCACTAGAACAAAGTGAGTCAATGTCTTTGATTAAAACTAATCAATTTCACAGTTCAAACCATGAAGTGGAGTTGGTCGTCAAAGTCAAAGTTCAGAGTCGACACAGTCTGAGATGTTGGCAGAGCAGAGTCAAGCTAATGAAAATGGAAGAAGATACCCAGACAGAAAGAGAAAGAAGCCAGATAGGTTCATTGAAATTATGTAGGAAGGAAGAAGAAATAAGTTATAATAAAAACAAGAAATGCTGGAATCACTCAGCAGGTCTGGCAGCATCTGTGGAAAGAGAAGCAGAGTTAACGTTTCGGGTCCGTGACCCGAAACGTTAACTCTGCTTCTCTTTCCACAGATGCTGCCAGACCTGCTGAGTGATTCCAGCATTTCTTGTTTTTATTTCAGATGTCCAGCCTCTGCAGTATTTTGCTTTTATCGAAGAAATAAGTTGTTCTTTTCATTACTTCTTGTCAGTGATGATATTTGTGTTAAAGACATCCTGGTGTTAATGTAAAACAAATGATTACGTGGGGAGAGAGTGTAAACTGAATTAAACTGGCTGATTGTATGTAATCGGAGAACATTTGTATACTGCCTCTCTACTGCCCCCTCTGTTGAAAGGTGTAAATAAAGAGTGTTCAACATGGCTGCTCTCAGTGAAGACCTCATGTTCGTTTTACTCCCTAAAACACATACATTTAGAATAAAATTAAACTAATTTGGAACATCTCCCGTGACCACTTCCCCCATCTCTGTTTTATTGGATAAGTCTACAGCTTCCCACTTTATCGCTCTCTGCATCCTCCACAGTGGTCATTGAGGCACTCGGCGATCACACATTACAAGCATCGATCCCAATTGCCCCATCCTAATCTTTCACTGAATCTCCGCACCCACTGAGGGCTAATCTTCCAATATCTTTCTCATCAAACTCACCCCTCCCACTGCTGACATTATGGACTCAGCCAATGGATCAGCTCTCATCATCCCTCTACACATCTCCCACCAGAATGACCGTTCAAGGCCTTTTTCCATCCATGAAGTTATTGTGGATGATTGCAGTGACATCATGGCCTCAATGGAAACCTGGCTGAAGGGTGATAACACATTCCCCCTAAATGAAGCCTGCCCACCTGGCTCGACCTTTCACCACAATACCCATGGAGATTGATGCAGTGACAGTGCGGCACTTATCACCAGATCACACCTTGGCCTAACCCCCCCCCCACTCCTCTGGCATTTTCTCCCCCTTTCAGCATCTCCCGCTGCTCCACCCCTCTCACCTCTCAATCAAAATCCTCGTTATCTACCGACCTCCCAAGTACAACGTAAATATTCTCACTGAGATATATTTTTTGCTTTGCTCCCTTAGCCTCTGCACTGAATGACATCTCATCCTCGGTGATTTCAATCTCCATCTCAACTCATGATTCTCTCCCTCCTCTGAGATCTTCGCCTTCCAATCTTCCCTAAACCTCTCCCTCAATGTTAATTTCCCAATTCATCTTCACGGTTACAACCTTGACCATGCCATCTCACATAGTTGCGCTTCAATTACAGATAAGGCCATCTCTGATCACTTCCTTGTATCACTCTGCACCCACATACCCCTTCCACGCCCCAACCCTACCTCCTTCTGTATCCACCCCGGAAAATAGACCATCCCCCAATTCACTTACAACTGCACATTAAAAATCCCAACTGTCTAGCCTTTGACCTTCCATTTTCCGCAACATTTCCGCAGTTACCGATTTGCTCCACTGCACCCTCACATCAATCTTTGAAGCCCTCGCTCCAAATAAATCCATTTCTCTCTCTCACTCTGGTCATTTCCCCTGGTACGGCCCTCATCTCAGCTCCCATAATTCCAAGGGATGCAGAATTGAAAGGATATGACAGACAACTTGTTCAGCAACACGGCCAGGTCACATAAAGCTCTATTGGGTCCTGTTCTCATCTGCTGAAACTGCTCACTATTCCTGGATCATCCTGCAATGAGAAGATAACCCCGCCTTCTTTTCTTGACCGGACACCGTCTTCTTAAACTTCACTCCACTGTCTCCTCCACCCTCCCCTCTCACAATAAGGGCTGAATTTTACCTGCTCTCCGCCATTCTCGACGGCGACCTTGAAAAAAAGTGCACATCACACGTGACATCTCTGCGCTGAGCCCCCGCGATATTATACCCGGGGGCTGATTTAAATGGAGGAGGTGGAACGGCTGCCCCTGATGATGTAGAGGGGGCGGCCACTGTATCCCAGCAACGGTGACCGGTGCCACCGCACAATCGCCGGCGCCATTTTTAAAGGGCTTCGAGCCCTTCACTAGCAGTTTTAAAAGGAACAAAAGTTCAAAATTAAACTTACACATTTAATCACATTTTCTCTTCCCTCACATACATTCCCCATGGAAGAATCGATTTATTAAATAACCATATCCCCCGAAAAAACTTTGATGCAGACTCCAGCCTTTCCCACCGACCTTTATTAACTTTAGACCTTAACCCCTTCTCACCATCACCCCACCAATCAAAAGACTGTTCCCCACAGCTTCCCCGTCTCCCACCCTGAGAATTACACTTCTCCCCCCTCCCCACCAGTGTCTCGCCTCCGTTTCCCAAATGGGGATCCGAAGGCATGGGACATCCGGCCACTGTACGGAATGCTGGCGTGGGAAGGCCGCTCGGTCTAGGTAGGTTTATTTACATTTATTGAATACATTTTGCAATGCAAATGAAGGCCCCGCCCCTTGGCAGCGGGTGGGAGGGGTGGGTGCACCGAGGCAGGTAAAAGGCGACGGGGCCTTCTCAGCATTGTGGGTCGCAGCGGTCCTCTTCCGCAAGTATTTTATGGGCCCACCTCCACCCACGACCCATGATGTCGAGGGGCTGGTAAAATTGAGCCCTAAGTGTGAGGAGTTCAGAGAATTCTTTGTCACTAAGATGAAACCATCTGATCTGCTGCCTCTCCACTGTTGTCCAGCTGGTTGGGACTGCACTCGCCTGGTTCCATTCTTATCTATCTAATCGTTGCCAGAGAATCACTTGTAATGGTTTCTTTTCCCACTCCAACATCATTACCTATTGTATCCTCTGAGGATCTATCCTTGTCCCCTCATATTTCTCATCTGCATGCTGCCCCTCAGTTACATCATCTAAAAGCACGTCATTAATTTTCACAGGTAGCAGGGATAAACCAGGTAATTACAGACGGGTGAGTCTAACATCAGTGGCAGGGAAAGTATTGGAAAAAGTTCTGAGGGACCGGATGAAACTCCACTTGAAGAGGCAGGAATTAATCAGGGAATAGTCAGCGTAGCTTTATCAAGGGGTGATCGTTTCTCACAAACTTGATTGAATTTTCGAGGAGGTGACTAGATGTGTAGATGAGGGTAAAGAAGTTGACTTCGTCTGCATGGACTTCAGTAAAGCTTTTGATAAGGTCTCGCATGGGAGATTAGTTAAGAAGGTAAGAGCCCATGGGATCCAGTGCGATTTAACAAATTGGATCCAAAATTGGCTTAGTGGCAGGCAGCAGAGAGTGATGGTTGAGGGTTGTTTTTGTGAGTGGAAACCTGGGACCAGTGGTGTACGGCAGGGATCAGTGCTGGGACCCCTGCTGTTTGTAGTGAACATTAATGATTTCAATGTGAATACAGGAGGTATGATCGGTCAGTTCACAGATGACACGAAAATTGGTGGTGTCGTAAACAGTGAGGAGGTACGCCTTAGGCTACAGGATGATATAGATGGGCTGGTAAGATGGGCGGAGCAGTGGCAAATGGAATTTAATCCTGAGAAGTGTGAGGTGATGCATTTTGGGAGGACTAACAAGGCAAGGGAGTATACAATGGATGGCAGGACCCGAGGAATTACAAAGGGTCAGAGAGACCTCGGTGTGCTTGTCCAAAGATCACTGAAGGCAGCAGCACAGGTGGATAAGGTGGTTAGGAAGGCATATGGGATACTTGCCTTTATTAGCTGAGGCGCAGAATATAAGATCAGGGAGGTTATGATGGAGCTGTATAAAACGCTAGTTAGGCCACAGCTGGACTACTGTGTACAGTTCTGATCACTACACGATAGGAAAGATGTGACTGCACTGGAGAGGGTGCAGAGGAGATTCACCAGGATGTTGCCTGGGCTGGAGCATTTCAGCTATGAAGAGAGACTGGATCGGCTAGGGTTGTTTTCCTTAGAGCAGAGAAGGCTGAGGGGGGACCTGATTGAAGTATACAAAATTATGAGGGGCATTGATTGGAAGAAACTTTTTTCTCAGCAGAGGGGTCAATAACCAGGAGGCATAGATTTAAGGTAAGGGGAAGAAGGTTTAGAAGGGATTTGAGGAAAGGAATTTTCACCCAGAGAGTGGTTGGGATCTGGAACACACTGCCTGAAGGGGTGGTAGAGGCAGGAACCCTCACAACATTTCAGAAATATTTAGATGAGCACTTGAAACGCCATAGCATACAAGGTTACTGGCCAAGTGCTGGATCATGGGATTAGAATAAATCAACTTGATAGACGGCACAGACACGATGGACCGCAGGGCCTCTTTCTGTGACTCTTTGACTCTATGACATGTACACTGACAACATCCAGCTCTACCTGACCACCACCTCTCTCGACTCCTCCACTGTCTCTATATTGTCAGACTGCTTGACTGACATCCAGTGTTGGATGAGTAGAAATTTCCTCCAATTAAGCACTGGGAAGATTGTCTTCAGTTCCCTGCTACAGAATCCATTCCCTAGTTACTCTCCCTGGCAACCTTCTGAGACTGATCCACACTGTTCACAACCTCGGGACCATATTTGATCCCAAAGTGAGTTTCTGACCTCATATCTTCAACATCACTAACACCGCCTATTCCCACCTCCATCACATCACCTGACTTTGCCACTGATCCAGCTTAGCTGCTGCTGAAATCCTCATTCATGTCTTTAGTAACTCTAGGCTTGACTATTCCAATGCACTCGCATTAGTCTCCCACATTCTAGCTCCATAAAATTTAGCTCATCCAAAACGATGCTGCCTATTTCATTACTCACATAACAATAGCATAAAGTTACATTACTGGTGACACTGGCTCTGGACAGGTTTATGGACATTTTTGAGCCAGAGACAGACTGTCAGCTATTTTTCACCAGTAGGTGACAGGTGGAGTTAATAGTCACAGTAACCAAGGTATGAATTACATCCCCCAGTCTGGAAAGGACAAAGTTCCAGTCCCTGGCATCAGGAACCAAATCACACTTAATGACTGTCTTCAATATGGCAGTTATGTAACACAACAACATAGTCACACAGTAACTGGTTATTGAAGGAGACAACCTTCAATATATCTCGTCCACACATCCACAGTATTCTGTTGCTACATTTCCAATCGCCTCAAATCCCATTTGCTCACAAGCAATTGTTTAACTCCTTATTGAAACATATTGATTTTTCTTATTATTCCAGTCATGTCTGCAATCTGTTTCACATATTTAATAAACTTTTGTTACAACAAATCCTCCTGCATTTTCTATTTTATTTGTAAGAATGGTCCCTTATGCTTAAATTCTGGACATGACAGTAAAAGCTGAAGATTCTGATAGGCTGCTGCTCACAAAACTATTTGTTGCTGATTCATTATGGCATGACAAGTCTTATTGTGAAAAAGACACCCAGAAATGAGGAATTTCCTATTAAACAACAGATGGAAACTTGTTTCTGATCCTCTCCTGTTGTTTCACATCCTGTTTCAAGACTGCCCTGGTGATCCCGTTTCACAATGTGGCTACATAAAGAAGTAAAGAAACACGAAACACACATTCTACATTTTTGGCAAAAATATCCAACAACATCAGCTAAATTGTGCCCTGACACATTAAACTGTAAAGCATCCTGACAATGAACAACATTAACCTTTTCATCATTTCTAGTTGCAGTACAATTCTACAAGCTGTCTATAAGTGAAAAGAAACCAACACGTTTAATCATATCAGATGAAAACAAATCCAAATCCCACATATGTATTTATACAAAACTAGGTGATCTTACAGTCCCTCCCTGAGGATGAAGAAATCACTGAGTGATTTCTTATTTATGATTCAACAACACAAACGTTTAACTGTTCAGCTTAAACTTTTAAAATTCTCACTAACACTTAAAAGTAATCCTTTAATTTGCCTTGATCATCATTTTGATTTTCTATTTCTAATATGTTTCATGAAGCCCCATCATCAGCTCCTCCTGCCTCCAATCCATAATGGGCCCTTTCTGGCAAAAGTGTGAGAGAATATTAACTCTTTCTCTCTGCCTCCCAATACATCCCAGCGGTATATTAAGAGAACCAATCCTGTCCTTATTCAAGCACTACTTAAACCCTGACAACAAAATCATTATCACATAGCCCCTGAGGAAATGCCATACTTGTGAAATCAGTGGAAACGGTACAGTTTCTTAACGTATATTCGTTTTCACCACTTGATGTCCTGGGTTTGAGTGTCTTGTGTTTGACAACCTTGTAGAAACCAAACAGTTATTGACACATGGGCCCATCCTGGGTGAAAAAGCATCCTGAGTTTACTGAGCCTGATTGCAGACGTTTTGTTGCCGCACACTCAAGCTTCTCCATCATGTTGTTTGAGAACATAAGGAAATGGTTTTGTATAACATTTAGTACAGTAACATATGTACTGTAACTGATTTGTTCATCCTTCTTAACCCCCATACCACTGGTATTTATTGAAACGTCTAATGTAAAGTAGCCATCATCTTTAGACATAGAGTCATAGAGTTATACAGCACAGAAACAGCCCCTTCGGCCCATTGTGTCTGTGCTGGCCATCAAGCACCTATCTCTTCTAATCCCATTTTCCAGCACTTAGCCCTTAGCCTTGTACGCTATGGCATTTCAAGTGCTCATCTAAATACTTCTTAAATGTTGCGAGGGTTCCTGCCTTGACCACCCTTTCAGACAGTGTCTTCAAGATTCCAACCACCCTCTGGATGAAAACATTTTTCGTCAAATCCCCTCTGAACCTCCTGCTCCTTACCTTAAATCTATGCCCCCTGCTTATTGACCCCTCCGCTAAGGGAAAAGTTTCTTCCTATCTATCCTATCAATGCCCCTCATAATTTTGTATACTTCAATCAGGTCCCCCCTCAGCCTTCTCTGCTCTGAGGAAAACAACCCAAGCCAATCCAGCCTCTCTTCATAGCTGAAATGCTCCAGCCCAGGCAACATCCTGGTGAATCTCCTCTGCACCCTCTCCAGTGCAATCACATCTTTCCTATAGTGTGGTGATCAGAACACTACACAGTATTCCAGCTGTGGCCTAACTAGTGTTTTATGCAGGTGCATCATAACCTCCTTGCTCTTATATTCTATGCTTCGGCTAATAAAGGCAAGTCTCCCATATGCCTTCCTAACCACCTTATCTACCTTTGCTGCTGCCTTCAGTGATCGATGGACAAGTGCACCAAGGTCCCTCTGACCCTCTGTACTTTCTCGGGTCCTACCATCCATTGTATATTCCCTTGCCTTGTTAGTCCTCCCATATTCCACTGAAGTCCTCAGGCCAAACCAGGAGTTGGCATATTATTTGGCAACCATGTATAACTGACTGGCAGTTGTATTCTGCATTCTTGGACCAATGGTGAAGTATCTTATACAATCACAAATTGGTTTATGACTCCATAAGCAGAGATGTGATACCTTGCCTGAACTCATATTAGTCCAAATATTACACACAGAATCAATAACTGTAGTGTCATCATTGTGAAGTCTTTGGGCTGGAATCTATGAACAATGGCACAGTGGTTAGCACCGCAGCCTCACAGCTCCAGAGACCCGGGTTCAATTCTGGGTACTGCCTGTGTGGAGTTTGCAAGTTCTCCCTGTGTCTGCATGGGTTTCCTCCGGGTGCTCCGGTTTCCTCCCACAAGCTAAAGACTTGCAGGTTAATAGGTAAATTGGCCATTAGCAATTGCCCCTAGTATAGGTCGGTGGTAGGGAAATATAGGGACAGGGTGGGGATGTGGTAGGAATATGGAATTGGTGTAGGATTAGTATAAATGGGTGGTTGATGGTCGGCACAGACTCGGTGGGCCGAAGGGCCTGTTTCAGTGCTGTATCTCTAAACACTGATGATCTCGACAGTGAGCTCAAAAAATGGCGGCCCGCCCAGCCAATCACATGGAGGAGGGGACGGGGGCTGTCCGTCCCCGGCAATGGCGTCAGCTGTCTGTGCGCAGGCGCTGGCAGCGTTTTTAAAGGGCAGTCAGCCCTGCCGGCAGATTTAAATATTGAAAGAAATATATCACAAAATTAAATCAATATATTTCTTTTGCCCATTTACCACCCTCAAGAACAATTAGAATGACTATTTCCCTTTTCCCCCAAAACACATACGTTTTACATCTGACCTTCGCCCACAAACTGCACAAAGTTTAAGATTTAACCCTTCCCACCATCCCCGACACCCATTCTGTGAATTTGACCCTGCCCCCTGCCCCCCTGCCCATCCCCCCACACTGATAAACTTACCTCCTCTCCCCTCCCCACCAGTGTGGCGTCTTGTTTCCGTGGACTGGGATTTGTAGGCGCGGGAGTGCTGGTCACTGCATCAAAGATTACGGCGGGCACTCAAGATCTCAGGTAAGTGTATTTAAATTAATTAATGTTATTGATTTGAATATTCAAATTGTGGTCCCATTGCCCAGTGGCGGGGGTGGGGGGGCCGTCACAGAGCCTCCTCGTCACCAGGAGGATCGGGCCGGGCCCTGCCGGTGTCAAGGTCCATGACGGCCTCATCCAGAGCCATCTTCAGGCCCCTCCACATCATGGATCATGACATCGAGGGCTTCTTAAAATCCAGCCCTTTATATCTTTAAGTCAAGCATTGTATCTCCATTAATAATCAAAACAATTTCTGGCCACACTCCAGTCTTCAACTGGATCATGTGACACCACCCAGTACTTTGATGTTTCTCTTTCCCAGTGTATTATAACAGAAGCAGAATGATACCTGGACTCCAGTGTTTAAACTAGGAGGAGAAATTACACAAACTACAGTTGTATTCCCTCAAATTTAGAACATCTTAACGGTGATTTTATCAAATTTTTCAAGACATTAAGGGGAAGATAGGGTAGATAGAGAAAAACTATTTCTGCTGGTTGGTGAATCTAGGACAAGGAGGCTTGTCAAATAATTGGAGCCAGACTTTCAGTCGTGAAATTAGGAAACACTTCTTCCCGCAAAGGAATTCCAGAATGCTGGAACAGGTTCTCCTGTTTCTACGTTCCTCTTTCCACAGCTGGGTTCACCTTATGCACAATTGGAACTCATCCTAGCCTTTTTGGTGCAAACACATGATCCTTTTTTCCATAGCGTAACACCAAGAGATTGTCACCAGCTTCATATTTAAAAGGTATCATCCTTTTATCGATGTAATTCTTAATCTGATTTTTTGATTTGCCAGTTTGATGGGCCACATATTGATTAGTGACTTGGTCATCGTCAATCATAATAACCAATCATGTGTCCAAAACACTCCCGGAATCAATGGTGTTTCTGGTGGCAGCAAAGAGATGTCCTGGGGTACACATTCGTCACCCATCATTGTTTGGCAAAGTGGCACTCCTGCAGTGCAGTGTGGGATAGAACATATAGCCATTAAGCACATTGGCAGCAGAGTTGCCCATTTGTTTCAGCTTTGATTTTTTTTTCTTATTTTTGCTTTCAGACAGCAACTGCTCATTATTCTGTCATTGACACCTTATCTAGATGCATCTTTTATTTCTTTACTTGTTCCATTACCACTCCCTTTGGCTCTACACCATCAACCCTTTTGTCATTTAATGTCTCCCATCTACTGCCCTATCACAGACCTTCCCTTTTGTTCTTTTTCCACCCTCCCACATTTTACCTCCTTAAAACCTATTAGATTCCAGCATCCACAGTATTTTGTTCGTGTTTTGTTGTTGTTGCCCTCTCAGTTGGGTGATTTGAACAAAACTTGTTAAGCCTCATTTTCAAAGACCTATTTCTGCTTTCGAACCCCCTGATGACTGAGGGTGATGGGATAACATGCAATTTTTGTGTAATTCCCATTGCTTCCTGTAATGCTGTAAAGAAAATCCCTTTCAATTCTGAACCTTTATCAACATGCACTTGTATTACGAATCCCCACCTCCAGATCACCTCACTCAGTAGTAAGTGTGCTGCAGTGAGCGGTGTGTTAGTTATGCATGGGAATGTCTCAATCCACTTAGTGAAATTGTCAATAATTACTGAGCAATGTCGTTGACCTACATTTGACCTGTGCAAGGATCCTAGACAATTGATTGGATAACATGGGATATTGTGAGCCGAGTCAAAATGAAAAAGGAATCATTTGTAAAGGCTGGAAGTCCAAGAACAGACGAAGCACTTGAGGAATATAAAGACAGTAGGAAGGAACTTAAGCAAGGAGTTAGGAGGGCTAAAAGAGGTCATGAAAGTCATTGGCAAACAGGATTAAAGAAAATCCCAAGGCTTTTTATACATATATAAAGAGCAAGAGGGTAACCAGGGAAAGGGTTGGCCCACTCAAGGACAGAGATGGAAATTTATGTGTGGAGCCAGAGGAAATGGGCAAGGTGCAAAATGAGTATTTTGCATCAGTATTCACCAAAGAGAGGGACTTGGTGGATGATGAGCTTAGGGAAGGGAGTGCAGATAGTCTCAGTCATCTCATTATCAAAAAGGAGGAGGTGTTGGGTGTCTTGCAAAGCATTAAGGTAGATATGTCCCCAGGTCCTGATGGGATCGTCCCTAGAATACTGAGGGAGGCAAGGGAAGAAATTGCTGGGGCCTTGACAGATATCTTTGCATCCTCATTGGCTACAGGTGAGGTCTCAGAGGACTGGAGAATAGCCAATGTTGTTCCTTTGTTTAAGAAGGGTGGCAAGGATAATCCAGGAAATTATAGGCTGGTGAGCCTTACGTCAGTGGTCGGGAAACTATTAGAGAGAATTCTTCGGGACAGGATTTGCTCCCATTTGGAAACAAATGAACTTATTAGCGAGAGACAGCACGGTTTTGTGAAGGGGAGGTCGTGTCTTACAAATTTGATTGAGTTTTTTGAGGAAGTGACGAAGATGATTGATGAAGGAAGGGCAGTGGATGTTACCTATATGGACTTTAGTAAAGCCTTTGACAAGGTCCTGCATGGCAGACTGGTACAAAAGGAGAAGTCACATGGGATCAGAGGTGAGCTGGCAAGATGGATACAGAACTGGCTCAGTCACAGAAGACAGAGGGTATCAGTGGATGGGTGTTTTTCTGAATGGAGGGATGTGACTAGTGGTGTTCCGCAGGCATCAGTGCTGGAACCTTTGCTGTTTGTAGTATATGCAAATGATTTGGATGAAAATGTAGCTGGTCTGATTCGTAAGTTTGTGGATGACACAAAGGTTGGTGGAGTTGCTGATAATGATGAGGATTGTCAGAGAATACAGCAGGATATAGATCGGTTGGAGAATTGGGCGGAGAAATGGCAGATGGAGTTTAACCCGGACAAATGTGAGGTAATGCGTTTTGGAAGGTCTAATGCAGGTGGGAGGTTTACAGTAAATGGCAGAACCCTGAGGAGTATTTACAGGCAAAGAGATCTGGGCGGACAGGTCCACAAGTCACTGAAAGTGGCAATGCAGTTGGATAAGGTAGTCAAGAAGGCATACGGCATGCTTGCCTTCATCCGTCGGGGCATAGAGTATAAATATTGGCAAGTCATGTTGCAGCTGTACAGAACATTTGTTAGGCCATACTAAGAATATTGCGTGCAATTCTGGTCACCACACTACCAGAAGGACGTGGAGGCTTTAGAGAGGGTACAGAGGAGGTTTACCAGGATGTTGCCTGGTCTGGAGGGCATTTGCTACGAGGAGAGGTTGGAAAAACTCGGATTTTTTTCCCTGGAACGACGGAGATGGAGGGGCGACATGATAAAGGTTTACAAAGTTATGAGTGACATGGACAGAGTGACCAGTCAGAAGCTTTTTCCCAGGGTGGAAGAGTCAGTTACTAGGGGACATAGATTTAAGGTGTGAGGGGCAAAGTTTAGAGGGGATGTGCGAGGCAAGTTTTTTTCACAGAGGGTGGTGAGTGCCTGGAACTTGCTGCCAGGGGAGGTGGTGGAAGCAGATACGTTTAAGAGACATCTTGACAAATACATGAATAGGAAGGGAATAGAGGGATATGGGCCCTGGAAGTGCAGAAGGAGTTAGTTTAGGCAGGCATCAAGATTGGCGCAGGCTTGGAGGGACGAATGGCCTGTTCCTGTGCTGTACCGTTCTTTGTTCTTTGTTCTTTGATTTGGAGGTGAGTTCACGGTACCTCGGCGCTGGGGTGGGGTGTGGGATCGACAGTGAAGATCGGAGAAGGACACGGTTAATGTACAAAAACAACAATGTAGCAGAGAAACAAAAGAACACCAGTCAATGTTCCGCTTGATGTCAGGGCACCAGGCAAAGTTACCCACTTTTTAATTTGTTGCCTTGGTTATTGAGCAATGATGTGAAGGGATCACTGGAGCAAATGGGGCTGCACTGATTGGACAATTGATTTGTGACGAGTCATTCCATTAGAGAAAAAAAACATAAACGCATAGAAAAATAGCACATATAGAAAATGTACGGCTCAGAAAGAAGTCTTTCAGCCCATCATGTCTGTGCTGGCCGATGAAGTGTTACCCAGCCTAATCTCACTTTCCAGACCTTGACCTGTACCCCTGTATGTTACAGCACTACAAGTCCATATCCAAGTTTTTTTGCAGCGAGGATTTCTGCCTCTACCACCCTTTTCATCAGAGAGGGCGCAACCCTCACAACCCTCTGGGTGCAAACAAATCTCAAAAACTGCTCTCCAGTCCTTCTGCTAGTTATTTTAAATCTAGACCGCAGTTACTGACTTCTCTGCGAAGTGAAATAGGACCTTTCTACCCAGTCTATCTGGGCACCTCATCATTCTAAATATCTCAATTGAATATCCCCTCAATTTCCTCTGTTCAAAACACAAGAACTCCGGCCTGTTCAATCTTTCCTCAGAGCTAATATTCTCCATTTCTTACAACATTCCATAGATCTCCTCCGTGCCCTCTCTCGTGCATCCTTCCTCTAATGCAGTGACCAGAACAGTATGCAGTACTTTAGCTGCAGTCTTACTCTTATTTTATACACTACTAGCATAATATCCCTGCTCTTATATTGCATGTCCCAGTCAACAAAGTGAAGTATCCCGTATGCCTTCGTAACCACCTTATCTACCAGGCCTGCTACCTTCCGGGATCTGCAGGCATACACTCCGAGGTTCCTCTGTTCCTCTACAATTTTCAGTTTGCTACATTTGTTGTGTATTTGTTTACCTTGTTTGTCCTCCCCAAATAAATCACCTCACACCTCCATGGATTGAATTCCATTTTCCACTTTTCTGCCCACTTGACCAGTCCACTGATGCCTTCCTGCAGTCTACAGTTTTCTTCCTCATCAAATTAGAGTCATAGAGTCATTTACAGCACAGACGGAGCCATTCGTCTTCTCGACTCCATGCCAACTCTCCATGGAGCTATCCAGTCAGTTCCTTTCCCCCACTCAATCCCCGTAACCCTGCATGTCTATTTCTTTCAAGTGGCCATCCAATTTTCTTTTGAAGTCATTGATTGTCTCAGCTTCCACAAGCCTTGTGGGTAGCGAGTTCCAGGTCATTACCAACTGCTGTGTGAAAAAGTTCTTCCTCATATTCCACCTGCATCTCTTGCCCAAAACCTTCAATCTGTGTCCCTTAGTCCTTGTATCATTTGTTAATGAAAACAGTTTTATTTTCCTTGTCTAACTTATCTTAGCCCGTCATCATCTTGTACACTTCTATAAAATCTCCCCTCAATGACCAGAACTGGACACAATACTCCAGTTGGGGCCTAAACAGAGCCTTCTAAAGGTTCAGCTTAACTTTTCTGCTTTTGTACTCAATGCCTCTATTTATGAAGCTCAAGATCCCATCTGCTTTACTAACCACTCTCTTAATATATCCTGCAAAGATCAAGGCACATGCACCCCCCAGGTCCCTCTGTTCCTGCACACTCTTTAGAACTGTGCTATTAAGTGATATTGCCTCTCCTTATTCCTTCTGCCAAAATGCATCACATCACACTTGTCACTGTTAAATTCCATCTGCCACCTCTCTGTCCATTCTGCTAGCCTATCTATGTCCTGTTGCAGGCCGTTCATGTCATACTCACTGTTTGCCACACCTCCAAGTTTGGTGTCATCGGCAAATTTTGAGATTCTACTCTGCATTCCAAGATCCAACTCATTTATATACAGTAAAAAAAATCAGTGGGCCCAGTACCGACTCTTGGGGAACACCACTATCTACAATCCTCCAGTCTGATAAATAACCATTTATTACAACTCACTGTTTTCTGTCCTTAAGCAATTTTTTTATCCAATTAGACACTGACCCTCTGATTCTATGAGCCTTAATTTTGTTCATCATCCTTTTATGTGGTACCTTATCAAACACTTTCTTAAAATCCAAATAAACAACATCCACTGCATTCCCTTCATCAACCTTCTCTGTTACTTCATCAAAGAATTCAATTAGATTAATTAAGCACAATCTCCCTTTTACAAATCCATGCTGGCTGTCCTTAATTAACTCGAACCACTACAAGTCTGTGTTGATTTTTTCCTTGATTATTGTTACTAAAACCTTACCCACCATTGCTGTTAAACTAACTGGCCTGTACTAAGCTCGGACTGTCCTTACACCCTTTCTTAAATAAGGGTGTCACATTTGCCACTCTCCAATCCTCTGGCGCCTCCCCCATATCTAGGGAAGATTGGAAGATTATGGCAAGTCCTTCCGTTATCTCCATCCCCACTTCCTTGAGCAACCTGAGATGCAAACCATTCAGACCAGGTGACTTATCTACCCTAAACGTAGTCAGCCTTTTTAGCACCTCCCCCCTCTCAATTTCTACCCCATCTATTGTCTCTACTCTTTCCTCTTCCACTGATATTTTGTCAGATTCCAATTCTTTAGTGAACACTGTTAAAACATATTTATTAAGTATATTAGCCTTGCCCTGCACCTCGAAGCATATGTTACTCTTGTTCTCCCTAATCGGCCTCACTTCACATCTTACAACCCGCTTACTGTTTCTCTGCCGAAAGAAGATTTTTGGGTTCCCTTTTATGTTGACTGCCATTTTATTCTCATATTCTCTCTTTGCCATGTCTAATTTTCCTCTTCACCTCCCTATCAACTTATTGCATATGGCCTGGTTCTCACTTGAAGAATTCACCTGACAGACATCATACACCCTCTTGTTTTTGTTTCATCATAAACTCTATTTCCCTCATCATCCAAGGAGCCCTGTTATTGGTTCCTTTACCTTGGTGGAATGTTCTGAGCCTGTACCTGAAGCATCTCTTCCTTAAAGATAACCCATTGTTCTGATCCAGCTCTTCTTGTCAGACTTTGGTCCCTCCCCAACCACACTAGTGAATGTTCCAGCCAGGGTATTGGTCCCAGTCCTGTTGAGTTGCAATCTGTCCCTTTTGCTTAGATGTCTCCTGCCCCAGAACTGGTCCCAAAGCCCTAAGAATCTGACCCCCCCCCCATCCCCCACACCATGTTCAAGCCACACATCGATCCTCCCTATCTTCCTAATTCTACTCTCACTCCCACGTGGCACTGGGAGTAATCCAGTGGTTACTTCCCTTGATGTCCTACTCTTTAACTTCCTCCCTATCCACTGAATACCTGCCCTTGCTGTGTCTTTGGTACCAACGTGCACCACAACATCTGGCTCAGTTCCTTCCCCTGCAGAATATTCTGCACCCTCTCTATGATGTCCTTTACCCTGGCACCATTGGGACATCCCACTATGCGGGACTCATGAGAACAGTTTCAGAGATGCCTATCAGTCCCCCTGACCATGGAATCACCTATAACAACTGCATTTCTGCTCTTTGCTGCTCCCTCCTGTACAGTCCCATGTCCATGGTTGCCATAGTCTGAACTGCACTCTTTCAAAGTGTCGTCACTCCCAGCAGTCTCCAAAGCTGAGTACTGGTTTGTGAGTAGCACACATCCCGAAGACTCCTGCACTTCTCTCCTCTTCCTAATCTTCCAGATGGCCACCCACCTACTATCCTGAACTCCAACTGCCTGTGGGGTGACCAGCTCCTGGAACATACAATCCAGTAAACTCTCCTGCTCCCTGATGCTCCGCAGTGATTCCAGCTGCCCCACAAGCTCGGAAATCCTGAGATCGAGCTGAAGCAGCTGGAGACACGTCATACACGCATGGTCACCCAAGACACAGGAAGTATCCACCTGGCTCAGGAATTGCAAACAACAGGTCGCAGCTGCTTATCCATGATCTAAAACACCCCACTATTCCCCTTTTAAACAATCTATTTAGTACCCTGTCTAAACGATCAATTGTAATTACTACCTCCAGTCCTGCTCTGTGTTTATACTCTTATTACAACACCTACTGTTACACTACCCCGATTATATGTTTTAATTTCCCAGCTCCAAATCTGAACCAATATCCTCCCTGCTGGTCTCTCTTTCTCTCTTTCTGTCTCTCTCTCTCTATGTCTCGCTCTATAATATATTATAAAATCTGCCTTAGTTTTTAAGCGAAGGCTCTGACTATCATTTTCCAATTGTCTCTGGTAACTGACATGGTGCCAGAGTACTGGACAACTGCAGCATTGTTTAAATATAGAGGAAGGGATAGTGCAGATAATTACAGGCCAGTCAGCCTAACCTCAGGTGGGCAAATAATTGGATCAATCTCTGAGAGGCAGTATAAATTGTCATTTAAAAAGGTAGAAATTAATAAAGGACAATCAGGATGGATTTGGTAAGCGAAGGTTGTGTTTGACTAACTTGTTTGAATTTTTTGCGGAGGTGACAAGAAGGTTGATGAGGGTAGCGTATTTGATGTAGTTTACATGGAATGTAGCAAGGCTTTGGACAAGGTTCCACATGACAGATTGGTCACAAAATTGAAAGCTCAAGGGATCCAAGGGAAACTGGCAAGTTGGATGCAAAACTTGTTCAGCAGAAGAAAGCAAAGAGTTATGGTCGACGGGTATTTTTGTTATTGGAATGCTTTTTTCCACTAGGGTTCACCCGGGCTCAATACTGTGTCCCTTGTTGCTCATGGTCTTCGTCAATGATTTCGACTTAAACGTCGGGGCATGAGTAAGAAGTTCACAGATGATGTGAAAATTGTCCGTGTAGTTGATAGCTGGAGAGAAGCAGCGGAAGCAGAGCGGAGATTTAAAAAGCGCGCTAAAAGATCAGAGGCTGGAGAAAAAGCAGCGGGAGCAGAGTAGAAATTCAAATTCTAAATCAAAAATTGAAAATTGGCGTCACATTCAACAGAGAGCACGGGGAGACAGAAAGCCAGCCGGGGTGAGTATACCGATAAGCTTTTAATTTAATCTAAATTAATCTAATAAAAAATGAGTATCGATTCATTAGCATTCATTGGCTGCCGACTGGCATCTGTGATGCTGGGAACCTGAGGAGGAGGCCGAGATGGATCATCCACTTGGCACTTCTGGCTGAAGATGGTTGTAAATGCTTCATCTTTGTCTTTTGCACTGATGTGCTGGGCTCCTCCATCATTGAGGATGGGGATATTTGTAAAGCCTCCTCCTTTGATTAATTGTTTAATTGTTCACCATCATTCACGACTGCATGTGGCAGGACTGCAAAGCTTTGATCTGAACAGTTGGTTGTGGGATCGCTTAGCTCCGTCTATAGCACAGTTCACAGTACTTCCAAGTTTTGTCAGCTGCACATTTTGAAATTGTGCCCTGTACACCTAAGTGCAATTCATGAATAGAAACCACAAAAAGCAATGGTCTGAGTACCTGTCCCTGGGGAACAGCACTGTTTCCTTTCCTCCAATCACAAAAAACAACCGTTCACCAAGATCTCAGTTTTCTCTCACTTTTCCAATTTTATATACATCCCCCTGCAGACAGGCAGGCAGGCAGACAGATAGACAGACAGATAGGGAGGCAGGCACTCCAGCAGACAGGCAGACAGACAGGCAGGAGCTCCCGCAGATCGGCAGACAGATAGACAGACAGGGAGGCAAGTGGCCCCGCAGACAGGCAGATGGATAAACAGATACTGGATAATTGTATATTGTAACCTGTGGAGTTGGTTATTTGTATTTTCAGAAGGCTTTCAACAAGGTCTCACACAGGAGGTTAGTAAACAAAATTAGAGCATATGGGAATTGGGGGTAATATATTGGCATGGATTGAGAATTGGTTAATGGGCAGAAAACAGAGAGTAGGAATAATTGGGTCATTCTCAGGATGGCAGGCTGTTACTAGTGGGGTATCGCAAGGATCAGTGCTTGGGCCACAGCTGTTCACAATCCATATTCATTATTTGGATATGTGGACCAAATTTCCAAATTTGCTGCTGGCACAAAACTAGGTGTGAATGTAAGTTGTGAGGAGGATGTAAAAAGGCTGCAAGGGAATTGGGACAGGATAAGTGAATGGGAAAGAACATGGCAGACAGAATATAATGTGATGAAGTGTGAAATGATCCACTTTGGTAGAAAAAACAGAGGGGCAGAGTATTTGGTGAGGCGGTGGTGTATTGACCTAGGTACCAGAAACGACAACGGCAAACCCAGCCCTATCAACTGTGCAAAGTCTTCTTTACTGACATCTGGGGGCTTGTGCCAAAATTGGGAGAGCTGTCCCACAGATGCGAGTCAAGCAGCAGCCTGTCATAGTCATACTCACGGAATCATAGGTCCCAGACACCACCATCACCATCCCTGAGTATGTCCTGTCCCACCGGCAGAACAGACCCAGCAGAGGTGGCGGCACAGTGGTATACAGTTGGAAGGGAGTTGCCCTGGGAGTCCTCAACATCGACTCTGGACCACGTGATGTCCAGTCAAAAACGGACAAGGAAACCTCCTGCTGATTGCCACCTACAGCCCCCTCCCCCCCCACCTCCTGCTGACCCTCAGCTGATGAATCAGTACTCCTCCATGGTGAACACCACTAGGTGGAAGCGCTGAGGGTAGCAAGGACACAGAATGTAATCTGGGTGCGGGACTTCAATGTCCATCACCCAG
This sequence comes from Heterodontus francisci, assembly GCF_036365525.1. Taxonomy (NCBI): domain Eukaryota; kingdom Metazoa; phylum Chordata; class Chondrichthyes; order Heterodontiformes; family Heterodontidae; genus Heterodontus; species Heterodontus francisci. The sequence continues at coordinate 23,042,740 of NC_090410.1, read as the reverse complement.
AGTGGCTCGGTAGCATCATTCCTGACCGAACTGGCCTAATCTTCAAGCACACAGCGGATAGACTGGGTCTGCGACAGGTGGGGAGGGAAAACATACTTGACCTCATCCTCACCAATCTGACAGTATTGATAGAAGAGACCACTGCAGAGTCCTTGTGGAGATAAAGCTCCGTCTTCACATTGAGGAGGCACTCCATCGTGCTGTGTGGCACTACCACCGTGCTATATGGGATAGATTTCGAACAGATCTAGCAACTCAAAACTGGGCATCCACGAGGCACTGTGGGCCATCGGCAGCAGCAGAATTGTATTCAACCACAATCTGTAACCTCATGGCCCGGCATATCCCCCACTCTACCCTTACCATCAAGCCGGGGGGTCAACCCTGGTTTAAAGAAGAGTGCAGCAGGGCATGCCAGGAGCAGCACCAGGCATACCTCAAAATGTGGTGTCAACCTAGTGAAGCTACAATCCAGGATTAGTTGTGGCCAATATAATATAATAAAAGCAAAATACTGCGGATGCTGGAAATCTGAAATAAAAACAAGAAAGGCTGGAACCACTCAGCAGGTCTGGCAGCATCTGTGGAAAGAGAAGCAGAGTTAACGTTTCGGATCAGTGACCCTTCTTCGGAACTAGCAAATATTAGAAATGTCAAAGGTTATAAGCAAGTGAGCCGGGGGTGGGGCAAGAGATAACAAAGGAGAAGGTGTAGATTGGACAAGGCCACATAGCTGACCAAGAGGTCATGGAGCAAAGGCAAACAGTATGTTAATGGTGTGTTGAAAGACAAAGCATTAGTATAGATAGGGTGTTAACGAACTGAAGATTGAGCAGCAGGAAGTACAAACATGAAAAAATACAGTGGGTAAGCAAACTGCACAAACTACAATGAAATGAAATAAATAAAAGGAAAACAATTGTAAAAAATGTAAAAAAGAAAAAAGAAAAAATAACTAAAAATAAAAGTAAAATGGGGGGCCCGTCATGCTCTGAAATGATTGAACTCAATGTTCAGTCCGGCAGGCTGTCGTGTGCCTAATCGGAAAGTGAGATGCTGTTCCTCGAGCTTGCATTGATGTTCACTGGAACACTGCAGCGATCCCAGGACAGAGATGTGAGCATGAGAGCAGGGGGGAGTTTTGAAATGGCAAGCAACCGGAAGCTCAGGGTCCTGCTTGCGGACTGAGCGGAGGTGTTCTGCAAAGCGGTCACCCATTCTGCGTTTGGTCTCCCCAATATAGAGGAGACCACATTGTGAGCAGCGAATACAGTATACTACATTGAAAGAAGTACAAGTAAATCGCTGCTTCACCTGAAAGGAGTGTTTGGGGCCTGGGATAGTGAGGAGAGAGGAGGGAAATGGGAAGGTATTACACCTCCTGTGATTGCAGGGGAAGGTGCCATGGGACGGGGACGAGGTGGTGGGGGTAATGGAGGAGTGGACCAGGGTGTTGCGGAGGGAACGATCCCTTCGGAATGCTGACAGGGGAAGGGAGGGGAAGATGCGTTTGGTAGTGGCATCACGCTGGAGGTGGCGGAAATGGCGCAGGATGATCCTTTGGATATGGAGGCTGATGGGGTGGAAAGTGAGGACAAGGGGAATCCTGTCACGGTTCTGGGAGGGAGGGGAAGGGTTGAGGATAGAAGTGCGGGAAATGGGCCGGACATAGTTGAGGGCCCTGTCAACAACAGTGGGGGGGAAATCCTCGATGAGGAATAAGGAGGTCATATCAGCAGCACCGTCATGGAAGGTAGCATCATCAGAGCAGATGCGTCGGAGACGGAGTAACTGGGAGAATGGATTGGAGTCCTTGTTGTGGCCAAACTGTGTAAGCAGCATGCGATAGACAGAGCTAAACGATCCCACAACCAACGGATCAGATCTAAGCTCTGCAGTCCGACCACATCCAGTCGTGACTGGTGGTGAACAATTTAACAACTAATTGGTGGCTCCACAAATATCCTGACCTCAGTGATAGGGGAGCCCAGAACATTACTGCAAAAGATAAGACATTTGCAACAATCTTCAGCCAGAAGTGCCGAGTGGATGATCCACCTCGGCCTACTTCCTGCATCTACCCTCTCAATTCCTGTTAGAATTTTATAGATTTCCCCTTCACTCTTCTGAACTCCAGCGAATATAATCCTAACCAACTCAATCTCTGCTCAGACGTCAGTCCCTCCATCCCAGGAATCAGTCTGGTAAACCTTCGCTGCACTCCTTCTACAGCAAGAATATTCTTCCTCAGATAAGGAGACCAAAACTGCATACAATATTCCAGGTGTGGCCTCACCAAGGCCCTGTATAATTGCAGCAAGACATCCCTGCTCCTGTACTCGAATACTCTCGCTGTGAAGGCCAACATACCATTTGCCTTTTTTTACCACCTGTTGCACCTGCATGCTTACTGTCAGCAATTGGTGTACAAGAACACCCAGGTCTCGCTGCATATTCCCCTCTCTTAGTTTATAGCCATTCAGATAATAATCTGCCTTTCTGTTTTTGCTACCAAAGTGGAAAACCTCACATTTATCCACATTATACTGCATCTGTCATGCATATGCCCAATCACTCAACTTGTCCAAATCACCCTGAAGTCTCTCTGCATCCTCCTCACAACTCACCCTCCCACCCAGATTTGTGTCATCTACAAACTTGGAGATATTACATTTAGTTCCCTCATCTAAATCATTAATATATATTGTGAATAGCTGGGGTTCTAGCACCGATCCCTGCAGTACCCCACTAGTCACTGCCTGCCATTCAAAAAAAGACCCATTTATCCCTACTCTTTGTTTCCTATCTGCCAACCAATTTTCTATCCATCACAATACACTACCCCCAATCCCATGCGCTTTAATTTTACACGCTAATCTCTTATGTGGGACTTTGTTGAAAGCCTTCTGAAAGTCCAAATAAACCACATCCACTGGCTACGCCTCATCAACTCTACTGGTTACATCCTCGAAGAATTCTAGTACATTTGTCGAACATGATTTCCCTTTCGTAAATCCATGCTAACTCTGTCCGATTCTACCACTGTTCTCCAAGTGCTCTGCTATAAAATCTTTGATAATGGACTCTTGAATTTTCCCCATATCAGACGTCAGGCTGACTGGTCTATAATTCCGTGCTTTCTCTCTACCTCCCTTTTTAAATAGTGGGGTTACATTAGCTACCCTCCAATCTATAGGAACTATTCCAGAGTCTATAATATCTAGTAAGATGACCATCAATGCATCCACTATTTCTAGGGCCACTTCCTTCAGTACTATGGGCTGCATACCATCAGGCCCTGGGGATTTATCGGCCTTCAATCCCATCGATTTCCCCAACACCATTTCTCAACTAAGACTGATTTTCTTCAGTTCCTCTCTCTCACTAAACCCTCTGTTCCCCAATGTTTCTGGTATGATATTTGTGCCCTCCTTTGTGAAGACAGAACCAAAGTATGCATTTAGTTGGTCAGCCATTTCTTTGTTCCCTATAATAAATTTCCCTGTTTCTGACTGTAAGGGAGCTATATTTGTCTTCACAAATTTTTTCTCTTCACATACCTAGAGAAACTTTTACAATCAGTTGTTATGTTTCCTGCAAGCTTGCTCTCATACTCTATTTTCCCCTTCTTAATCAATTCCTTGGTCCTCCTTTGTTGAATTCTAAACTGCTTCCAATCCTCAGGTCTGTTGTTTTTTCTGGCAAATTTATATGCCTCTTTCTTGGATCTAATGCTATCTCTAATTTCCTTTGTAAGCCATGGTTTGGCTACCTTTCCCGTTTTACTTTTGTGCCAGACAGGAATAAACAATTGTTACAGTTCATCCATGCACTCTTTGAATGTTTGCCATTGCTTTTCCACCATCGTTCCTTTAAGTAATGTTTCCCAATCCATCATAGCCAACTCGCGCCTGATACCTTCATAGTTTCCTTTACTAAGATTCAGGACCTTAGTCTCAGAATCAACTTTGTCACTCTCCATCTTGATGAAGAAATCTATCATATTATGGTCGCTCATCCCCAAGGGGACTCGCACAATTAGATTGCCAATTATACCACTTTCATTATATAATACCCAGTCTAGGATGGCCTGTTCTCTAGTTGGTTCCTCAACATATTGCTCCAGAAAACCATCCCGTATACACTCCAAGAATTCCTCCTCTACGCTATTGTGACTAATCTGATTTGCCCATTCTGTCTGCAGATTAAAGTCACCCATAATTACAGATGTTCCTTTATCGCATGCATCTCTAATTTCCTGTTTAATGCCATTCCCAACATCACCACTATGGTTTGGGGGTCTATATGCAATCCCCACTAACATTTTTTGCCCCTTAGTGTTTCTCAGCTCTGTCCATACAGATTCCACATCATCAGAACTAATATTTAGGGCGGCACAGTGGCGCAGTGTTTAGCACCGCAGCCTCACAGCTCCAGGGACCCGGGTTCGATTCCAGGTACTGCCTGTGTGGAGTTTGCAAGTTCTCCCAGTGTCTGCGTGGGTTTTCTCCGGGTGCTCCGGTTTCCTCCCACAAGCCAAAAGACTTGCAGGTTGATAGGTAAATTGGCCATTATAAATTGTCACTAGTGTAGGTAGGTGGTAGGGAAATATAGGGACAGGTGGGGATGTTTGGTAGGAATATGGGATTAGTGTAGGATTAGTATAAATGGGTGGTTGATGTTCGGCACAGACTCGGTGGGCCGAAGGGCCTGTTTCAGTGCTGTATCTCTAATCTAAATCTAAAATCTAAATCTTTCTTCACTGTTAATTTCCTCTTTAACCAGCAATGCAACTCCACCGCCTTTTGCTTTTCGTCTGTCCTTCTTAAATACTGAACACCTTTGGATGTTCATTTCCCAACCCTGGTCACCCTTCAGACTTGTCTCTGTAATCCTGACTGTATCATACCCATTTACATCTTCTGTACTCTTTCCAATGCCCTCCCATCGTTCCTCAAGTTCGACGCCCAAAATTGGACGCAATACTCCAGCTGAGGCCAAACTAGTGTCTTATACTAGTTCAACATAACTTCCTTGCTCTTGTACTCTATGCCTCTATTTATAAAGCCCAGGATACTGTATCCTTTATTAACTGGTCTCTCAACCTGTCCTGGCACCTTTAATGACTTATGCACATATACACCTGGGAAACTCCACTACAAAACTTCCTCCAGCCCAAAAAACATCCATTAACCACTACTCTTTGTTTCCTGTCACTCAGCCATTTTTGTATCCAGATTGCTACTGTCCCTTTTATTCCATGAGCTACAAGTTTGCTCACAGGTCTATTGTGTGGTATTGTATCAAATGCCTTTTGAAAGTCTATGTACACCACATCAACAGCATTGCCCTCATTAACCCTCTCTGTTACCGCCTCAGAAAACTCCAGCAAGTTAGTTAAACATGATTTTCCCTGAAGAATTCCATGCTGGCGTTCCTTAATTAACTCGCATTTGTCCATGTGACTATTGATTTTGACCCGATTTATTGTTTCTTGAAGTTTTCCCAGCACCAAAGTTAACCTGACTGGCCTGTAGTTACTGGGTTTATCCTGACACCCTTTTTTGAACAAGGGTGTAACGTTTGCAGTTCTCCAGTCTCTGGCACCACACCTGAGTCGAAGGAAGACTGAAAAATTATGGCCAGTGCCTTTGCGATTTCCAACCTCAATTCCCTCAGTATCCTTGGATGCATCTCATCCGGCCCTCGTGCTTTATCCACTTTAAGTTCACAAAGCCTATCTGGTACTTCCTTTTTATTAATTTTAAACCCCTCTAGTGTCTGACTGACCTCCTCTTTCAACATTGCCTGGGTTGCATCTTTATCTTTGGTAAAGACAGGTGCAAATTATTGATTTAATACTTCAGCTATGCCATCTGCCTCCATATGTAAATCCCCTTTCTGGTCTCTAATCAGGCCCACTCCTCCTTTTACCAACCTGTTACTATTTATATGCCTATAGAAAAGTTAGGAATTACCTTTAATTCTGACTGCCAGTCTCTTCTCATGCTCTCTGATTCTCTTATTTGCTTTTTCACATCCCCTTTGGACCTTCTATATTCAGCCTGGTTCTCAATAGTATTTTCTAGCACTTTGGCCTCCTTGTCTCGAGAGACAATGGGTAAGCGCCTCGAGGTGGTCAGTGGTTTGTGGAACAGTGCCTGGAGTGGCTATAAAGGCCAATTCTAGAGTGACAGACTCTTCCACAGGCGCCACAGATAAAATTGGTTGTCGGGGCTGTTACACAGTTGGCTCTCCCCTTGCGCTTCTGTCTTTTTTCCTGCCAACTACTAAGTCTCTTTGACTTGCTGCTCACTCGCCCCGCCTTTATGGTTGTCTGTCAGCTCTGGAGATCACTGGCAACTGACTCCCACGACTTGTGGTTAATGTCACAGGACTCAGATTAGATTATTAGATTAGAGATACAGCACTGAAACAGGCCCTTCGGCCCACCGAGTCTGTGCCGAACATCAACCACCCATTTATACTAATCCTACACTAATCCCATATTCCTACCAAACATCCCCACCTGTCCCTATATTTCCCTACCACCTACCTATACTAGTGACAATTTATAATGGCCAATTTACCTATCAACCTGCAAGTCTTTTGGCTTGTGGGAGGAAACCGGAGCACCCGGAGAAAACCCACGCAGACACAGGGAGAACTTGCAAACTCCACGACTTCATGTCACGTTTGCAGATGTCTTTAAAGCGGAGACATGGACGGCTGGTGGGTCTGATACCAGTGACAAGCTCGCTGTACGATGCGTCCTTGGGGATCCTGCCAGGATTTTCTACCTGGCATCTGTCAGAAGCATACTTTTTCTTCTTTATCTTAATCTCTATCTCTTTTGTCATCCAAGGAATTCTGGATTTGTTTTCCCTACTTTTCCACTTCCTGGGAACATACCTTGACTGTCCCTGAACTATCTCTTCTTTGAAGGTAGCCAATTGTTCATCTATCAGTTTTCCTGCCAGCTTTCACCCCAGCTCCATTCTTACCCAATGGAAGTTGGTGTTGTCGGGTATTCCCAAGCACAGAGGCACCTGCAGTAATATATATATAGTTCAAATGTTATTAGAGTAAGTAGATACATATAATCTTAAAGAACATGGAGGAGGTTGCAAGGCATCATGGGGCTTCGTTAACTTGACCACATTCCACACAAGAGCTGACTAATCAAAATTTGAACAAAGACAAAGCAGATGTCCTTGTGGAATGCTGACAAAGGTACCAGCCTGTAACGAGGTCAAGATAAGATGCTATGCGTACATGAGAACCAAGGATAATCGATAAGGGGGATTGGAAAACATCATGAGTAATCCCCTATCTGTCTATGGGCAGGTTGTACAGTCCCTCCATGCCGAGTAACCACTTCTATTGGCTCTAATAATCAATGTATATGATCTATAATCTTTGTGATTGGACCATGTCCAGCCGGGATGGGCTGAGTAACTGTTTGAAAATGTTATAAGTATTGATGATTTTCCTTTGTTCGGTGGAGAGGCATCTGGACAGCCCAGTGACCTGCTCCCCGCTGGCGTAACTCAATAAACTGTTTGACATTGGAGCAGACCTGAGTGTCGAGTGATTCTTCTGGATTCATTCCTGCTAACAGTTGGCCTTCCCCCAGTTAATTAATCTTACCCTGGATTGGTCTTTGTCCTTTTCCATAGTCAGCCGAAACCTTACGATACAATGATCACTATCCCCTAAATACTCTCCTCCCGTGAGTGTCACAGTGGTGCAGTGGTTAGCACCACAGCTCCAGTGATCCGGGTTTGGTTCTGGGTACTGCCTGGGCGGAGTTTGCACATTTTCCCTGTGACTGTGTGGGTTTTTTCTGGGTGCTCTGGTTTGCTCCCACATGCCAAAGACTTGTGGGTTGATAGGCAAATTAGTCATAAGAAAAAAAAATGCCCCTCGAGCAGATAGGTGGTAGGAGAATTGAGGGAAGGTGGGGATGTGAGAGGGAAAATGGGATTAATGTAGGATTAGAACAACTGGGTGGTTGATGGTTGGTGCAGACTTGTTGGGACAAAGGGTCTGTTTCAATGCTGTATGACTCTATGATACTTGGCCCACCTCATTCCCAAGAACCAGGTCTAGCAGTGCATCCTTTCTTGTTGGACTAGCAACATACTGTTGCAGAAAATCTTTCCTGAACACACGCTAGGAACTCTTGCCCTTCACTGCTCTTTACACCACGATTATCCCAGTCTATGTTTGGATAATTAAAGTCCCCCATTAAAGCTACCCTATCATTTTTGCACTTCTCTGTAATTTCCTTGCAAATTTGTTCCTCCATGTCCTCCCCACTAGTTGGTGGCCTATAGACAACACTGAGCAATGTAACTGCACCTTTTTTTTCCCTTAGCTCTAGCCAAATTGATTCTGTCCTCGACCTCTCTACACATCCTTTTTCCCCAGCACTGCAATGCTCTCCTAAAACAATACTGCCAACCCCTCCCCCCTGTTTCCCTTTCCTATCTTTTCTGAACACCTTGTATCCAGGAATATTTAACACCCAGTCCTGCCCTCCTTTGAGCTAGGTCTCTGTTATAGCCACAACATCAAATTTCCACAAGGCAAGCAACACCTGTACCTCACCAGTCTTATTAACCACACTCTGTGCATTCACATACATGCACATTAACCCTGATTCAGACTTTATTACTTTCTCCCTTACTCTGACCCCACCTAATAATGTACTATTCCCTACTCTCGTGCTATCTATCTCCCCCAGTATTCTGTGCACCTTGGTATTCCTCTCTAATACTTGCTCCTGGTTCCCACACCCCTGACATGTTAGTTTAAACCCTCCACATCAGCACGAGCAAATCTCCCTGCAAGGATATTCGTCCCAGTCCTGCTGAGATGCAACCCGTCCATCTTGTACAGGTCCCACCTGCCCCAGAACTGCTTCCATTGTCTTAGAAATCTGATGCCCTCCCTCTTACACCAGTTCTCCAGCCACGTGTTCAATTGCTGAATTCTCCTATTCCTATGCTCACTTGCACGTGCTTCAGTATCTGAGGAGTCGTGAGCGGTGCTGAACATTGTGCAATTGTCAGCGAACATCCCCACTTTTGACCTGATGATGTTCGGAAGGTCATTGATGAAGCAGCTGAAGATGGTTGAGCCTAGGACACTACCCTGAAGAACTCCTGCAGTGATGTCCTGGAGCTGAGATGATTGACCTCCAACAATCACAACCATCTTCCTTTGCACTAGGTAAGACTCCACCCAGTGGAGATTTTTTCCCCTGATTCCCATTGACTCTTGTTTTGCTAGGGCTCCTTGATACCAGACTCGGTCAAATGCTGCCTTGATGTCAAGGGCAGTCACTCTCACCTCAGCTCTTGAGTTCATCTAGTTGATCCATGTTTGAACCAAGGCTGTTATGAGATCAGAAGCTGAGTGGCCCTGGCAGAACCCAAACTGAGCGTCACTGAGCAGGATATTGCTAAGCAAATGCCACTTGATAGCATTGTCGACGACACCTTCCATCACTTTATTGATGATCAAGAGTAGACGAATTGGGTGGCGATTGGCCGGATTAAATTTGTCCTGCTTTTTGCGTACAGGACATACCTGGGCCATTTTCCACTTTGTTGGGTAGGTGCCAGTGCTGTAGCGATACTGGAACAGCTTGGATACGGGCGCGGCAAGTTCTGGAGCACAAGTCTTCAGTACTTTGCCAAAATGTTGTCAGGGCCCATGGCCTTTGCAGTATCCAGTGACCTTCAGTCAGACCCACATTCGTCCTTGCTCATTTTCCTTTTCACATCCCTAAAGAAGCTTTTACAGTCTGCCTTTATGTTTCAAGCCAGTTTGCATTCATAATCTCTTTTTCCTTTATCAGTTTCTTGGTCCTCCTGTGTTTCATTCTAAATTTCTCCCAATCCTCGGACTTACCACATTTTCTGGTGACCTTATAAGCCACTTCCTTTGACCTAATGCAATCCTTAACTTCTTTTGTTCATAACGAATAATGCACCTGTTGGGTTTTTGTGTCTTATGTTATGAACAGGTAGTTAATCTTTTCTTTTCGAAACAAATTTCTCTGTTTTTCCAACCACCTGTCCGTAAACAGATTAGTGATTGAATGAAAATGATTGGTAGAAGGTTTAGAGGGGAGATGAGGAAAAGTGTTTTCACCCAGAGGATGGTGGGAGTCTGGAACGAACTGCCTGAAAGAATAGTTGAGGCAGGAACCCTCAACTCATTTAAAAGAAGTCTGGATTTGCACCTCAAGTGCCGTAATCTGTAGGGCTGCGGACCAAATCCTGGAAGGTGGGATTAGAATGGGTGGAACATTTTCGGCTGGCACAGACAAGATGGGCCAAGTGGCCTCTTTCTGTGCCATAATATTTCTTTGATTCTATGCAGTGACCAGAACTGTACACAATTCTCCAGGTGTGGCCAAACCAGCATTTTACACAGATCCAGCATTACATCCCTGCTTTTGTATTCCATACCTCAGCCAATAAAGGAAAGCAATGCATATGTCTTCTTCACCACTTTATCTACCTGTCCTGCCACCTTCAGGGACCTGTGGACATGCACTCCAAGGTCTCTCAATATCCTCCCGTTTATTGTGTATTCCCTTGATTTGTTTTCCCTCCCCAAATGCATTACCTCACATTGTCCAGATTGAATTCCATTTGCCACTTTTCCGCCCACTCCACCAAATCATTGATATTATTCTGGAGTCTACAGCTACCGTCTTCACTATCAATAACATGGCCAATTTATGTGTCATCAGCAAATTTCCCAATCATGCCTCCCACATTTAAGTCCAAATCATTAATATTTCCCACAAACAGCAAGGGATCCAACACTGAGCCCTTTGGAACACCACTGGAAGCCACCTTCCATTCGTAAAAACATCCGCCGACCATTACCCTTTGTTTCCTGTCACTGAGCCAATTTTGGATCCAACTTGCCACATTCCCCTGCATCTTATAGGCTTTTATTTTTCTGACCAGTCTGCCATGTTGGACCTTGTCAAATGTCTTACTAAAATTCATGTAGACCACATCCACTGCACGAACCTCCTCAATCCTCCCTGTTACTGCCACAAAAAAATTGATTAAGTTGGGAAGACACGATCATTCCTTAACAAATCCATGTAGACTATCCTGATTAATCCATGCCTTTCTAAGTGACAGTTTATTCTATCTCTCAGAATTGATTCCAATAATTTGCCCACTACTGAGGTCAGAATGACCGGCCTATAATCATTTGGTCTATCCCTCACACCCTTTTTAAACAACGATACAACTTCCGCAGACCTCCAATCCTCTGGTACCTCGCCTGTATCTAGTGAGGATTTACAGATGATCCTCAGAGCATCCACCAATTCCTCTCTGGCTTCCTTTAACAACCTGGGATACAATTCATCCGGCCTTGGTGATTTATCCACTTTCAAGAATGTCAGACCCTCCAGTACTTCCTCTCTCTTTATGCTTATCATATCTAATATTTCACACTCCTCCCCTTTTACTACAATGTCTGCATCATCCCTCTCCTTTGTGAAGACAGAAACAACAAACTCATTCAGAACCCTGCCCACATCTTCTGCATCCATGCATAAGTTCCCTTTTACATCTTTGATAGGTCCTACCCTTTCCTTCGTTATTCTTTTGCTCTTAATGTTCTGATAAAACATCTTTGGGTTTTCCTTGATTTTACCTGCCGATAATTTTACATGCCCTCTCTTTGCTTTCCTAATTTCCTTTCTTACTTCACCCCTGTACTTTCTATACTCCTCTATGCTTTCTAAAGTATTCAGTTTTTTGTGACTGTCATAAGCTTTCCTTTTCTGCTTTATCTTACCCTGTAAGTTTCTAGATAACTAGGGGATAACATTTGGCAGGACCACCCTTTTCCTTTGTGGGCATCTGTCTGCACTGTGCCTGTCGTATCTCGCTTTTGAATGCTTCCCACTGGTTTGCCACTGATTTTCCTTCAAGTATCTGTATCCAGTCCACTTTCACCAGATCACCTCAGTTCCATGAAATTTGCCTTCCCCAATTTAAAACTTTTACTCCTGTTCTATCTTTGTCCTTTTCCATGATTATGCTAAAACTAACTGTTAAATGGTCACTATCTCCAAAATCATCCCCCACTGTTACATCATCCACTTGCCCAGCTTCATTTCTGAAGACTAAATCTGGAATTGTACTCCCTCTCGTTGGGCTTGTTACGTGCTGGCTGAAAAAGCTCTCTTGAATGCAGTTCAAGAATTTCGTCCCCTCTGTGCCCTTCACACTCTTTGTATCTCGGTTGATATTAGGGTAGTTGAAATCCCCAACTGTTATTGCCCTACTTGTTTTTGCACTTAGAAATTTGCTTACATATTTGTTCTTCTATCTCCCTCTCACTATTTGGGGGCATATAGTATACTCATAGTAGTGTGGCTGCTGCTTTTTTTATTTCTGAGCTCAACCCATATGACCTCATTTGATGATTCATTTAGTATATCATCCCTCCTCACATCCTAAACATGGAAAAGGACCAATCACCTTACGACTTTCCAGTGATGTCACTGTTCACCTTCTTTTCAAACTCAGGTACACCTGAGCTCCTGTCTGCTGCTCTCCCAGAAGGTAGGTGCTGTAGGCCGCGATCCTCGGGCTTTATTTAACTGCTCTCTGCTCCGTGTTCCTCCCGCAGGTCTGCTCTTGTCTGCTGCTCTCCCGGAAGGTAAGTGCTGTATGCCACGATCCTCGGGCTTTATTTAACTGCTCCCTGGTCCGTGTTCCTCCCGCAGGTCCGCTCCTGTCTGCTCCTCTCCCGGGGGTAAGTGCTGTAGGCCGCGATCTTCGGGCTTTATTTAACTGTTCCCTGCTCCATGTTCCTTCTGCAGGTGTGGCATCAAGGCACCCCAGTAAAATTGAAGTCAATGGGAATCAGAGGAAAAGCTTTCCATGGGCTGGAGTGATACTTAGCACAAAGGAAGATGGTTGTGGTTGTGGGAGGCAAATCTTCTCAGCCCCAGGATTTTGCTGCAGGAGTTCCTCAGGGCAGTGTCCTAAGCCCAACCATCTTCAGCTGCTTTGACAATGACCTTCCCTCCATCAGAAGGTGAAAAGTGGGAATGTTTGCTGATGATTGCACTGTGTTCAGTCTCCTTGGCAACTTCTCAGATACTGAAGCAGTCCATGCCTGCAGGTAGCAAGTCTTGGACAACATCCAGGTTGATAAGTGACGAATAACATTCGAGACACAGAAATACCAGGAAATGACAATTTCCAACAAGAGAGGATCTAGCTGTCTCCCTTAACATTCAACCACATTACAATCTCTGAATCCTCAACCATCAGCATCCTGGGGGTTACCATTGATCAGAAATTTAACTGGACCAGCCCTTTAAATACAGTGGCGTCAAGAGCAGTTCAGAGGCTGGGAATCCTGCAGCGAGTAGCTCACCTCCTGACTCCCCAAAGCCTGTCCACTGTCTACTGGGCACAAGTCAGGAATGTGATGGAATACTCTCCACTTGCCTGGATGAGTGCGGCTCCAACAACACTCAAGAAGCTTGACACCACCCAGGATAAACCACCACCAGCAAGTTCCCCTCTGGGTCACACACCTTCCTTACATGGAACTGTATCACAGTCCCTTCACTGGCAATGGGTCAAAATCTTGGAACTCCATAGCTAACAGCACTGTGAGTGTACTGACGCCACACAGACTGCAGTGGTTCAAGAAGGCTGCTCACCACCAGCTTTTCAATGGTAATTAGGGATGGACAATAAATGTTGGCCTTGCCAGTGATGCCCATGGCCCACGGATGAATATTTTACTGTCGATTTATTTAAAGCTTTTTGAATTTAGAGTCCTCTGGTTCTCCCTCCTTCTCTTTTACTGTTGTCCCTTGGTTTAAATTACACAGCAGCTCCGTCTCCTTCTGCACCTAATTCCCACTCTCAACAAATCCACATTTAAAGACTTCACTCTTTTTACAATTCTCTCTGTTTAGCAGTTCACTGTCTCTCTGACCTTGAGCCCTCTCGGTTCAATCTAGTTCTTGTTCAGAATTTAATTGTTTCACTTTATTGTTCCAAATGTGTAACTTTATCTTTAATAATCATTTCTTTTTCACTGGAATTCTATTTGCATTAAATTCAATCACTGAACAAACTGAACTTTAATAAAAATTACCAAGCTGACTTACTTGTTCTGTTCAACTCAGTTCAATAAAATCTGTTCGAACAGTTTACTTTATCCTGACAATATCTCGAACTTGTCCTTTCCTCATAGGATTTCTATTGAGATGGTTTTTGAATATTTTGTTGAAGGATTTAGTTTTGTAAATTTTTCCCGAGTTCTCCTCACAGTCAGACAGAAAGTTTAACTGTTGTGTTTTCAAGCAACAACATCTTTATTTGAAAAGCCATTGTGACAGGATTTTGGGTTTTAATCCAGTCACAAATCTGTTTGTGATGCCTTGTGGCTGCAGCTGTCATGTGACCTGCCAGGGGATGACCTTACTGCTGATGATGACCTCATAATTGGCCCAGTCCTGTCGCTGTGGGTTGATGTTCAAATTCATTCAAAATTTTTTTTTTTTAAAAAGTCAAAATTAGTCGATACATAGAAGTTAGATTTTACAAATCTGTGCTCTGGAAATTTAATAAACTGGCACAAAATTTTCTTACCAGCAAAGTTGAAGCCCATGGAATAAAAGGGATTGTGGGAGCATGGATATAAAGTTGGCTGCATGACAGGAAACAGAGAGTAATGATGAACGGTTGTTTTTTTTGGACTGGAGGAAGGGATACAGTGGAGTTCCCTGTGGAAATGTGAGTTCACACTGCCTCTGAATTTCAAATGTCTTGGTTTGTTTGTGGGATCAGCAGACTATGGGCTGAGTTTTACCAGCTTGCTGTCAATCTCAGCAACGAGCTTTAAAAATGGGCAGACCGCCCGTCATGGAGCCGCTGTGATATTGAGTGTGGCGGCTCATTATCATATACACGATGCGCATGCCCCCCTCCCACCTGCAAATGATGTGGAGGGGGTGGGATTCCCAGCACCAGGATCGGCGTCAGGTCGGATGAGGAGCAGGTGCTGGGGCCCGATTTAAAGGGCAGGCAGCCCTGCTTACTTTCATCTGCTGTTAAAATAACCTTGTAGCTGCAACTTAAATTATTTAGACTGTGCATTGACCAGTGAAGTTGAAGGACATGGCAGAGGGACAATCCAGGGTGGCCCCATGATTCAGCGATATCACTCTCCTCCAGCTGTGTGGACAAGGCAGGATGCCCTTTTCCCCAGTGATGATAAGAAGAGGCCCTCCCGCCTGACCAAGGCAGCCTGGCTGGAGGTGGCAGAGTAGGTTAGTAGCCATGGGGCCATCCGGCGTGACTGGGTGCAGTGTCACAAGAGGATGAGCGATCTGATTCGCTCAGCAAAAGTAAGTGGCACTTTGTTTCATGAACCTTCACTGTCCCTGGGTGTCCCCACACAGAGTGGCACATGTGTGCCACTGCCATGCCAAAGACAGGGAGGTTGGGGCTCCGAGGAAACAGTGTCCCAGGACACTCCAGCACCTTCCACCAGCACAGATACACTCACCTCAATGGGAATCCGATCAGCCTTAGAGTCTGGGTCACAAGCTGGTGAGAGCACTGCACAGGTGCCTGAGCAACTGACGGAGGCTGAGACAGCCGAGACCCCTGACAGTCGGAGGGCTGTGGGTGGCCAGGGCCCATGCTGAGCCCCAGGCTACTGATGACCCTCTGGTGTCAACAGCACAGGGCATCCTGGAGCTGCAGCAGCAGTCCTGGCAACATCTGGTCAAGCTGCCACTGGCCATGCGCAGCCTTGACTGGACAAGGAGGGGGGAGTCTATCCAGGCCATGACAGCTGCCATGTCCCAGGCTTTCGAGCTCATGGCTTCATCCACGGAGATAACAGCAGCCCTCCAGGTGAGGCAGATTCCATTAATATGCACTAACCTGCAATCCTTCGCCGAGGGCATCAGATCCTCAAATCAGTGGTTCGGCGAGAGAGGGAGCAAGGGCATGGAGACTGTTACTGCCCTTCGTCCACCCCAGGAGAGCAGACGGGTTCAAACGAGCCCTGAGATGGAGGAGGGGAGCCTGCGTGCCATATCTGGGGTCTTCCCTCAAGGTGATTCCAATATGGACACCGGTCCCTCCTCCCCTCTTTTGATGAGTCAAACTCCAACAGCCACGACATTTGAGGAGATTTTTGCATTGATGTAGGATTCCCCCAGCAGAGAAGCATAGAAAAATTACAGCACAGAAGGAGGCCATTCAGCCATCCAGGATTCTCCAGGTCTCGTGTGAGCAGACGACGACCGCCAAAGTCATCCACAGCCAAAGGGCAATCAGATCAGGAGCCTTCCTCCAGTCAGGTGGCTGGCGTAGAGGTGAAACCACAAAGGAGCACCCACAAGCATTTCAAATAAACACTGTGACACAAATGGGTTTGTATGGGTGACAGTATACTGTAAAAAGTTACATTTTCACTGACATGTGTGTGTCATTTTAACTGTGTGAATGAAGTGTGCCAGCATGTACCGATCGTGTCTCCTCCCTTTACATCATTGGCCTTTCAGAACTGCCAATGTATTGAATAACATCATTGCCATGCCTGTATTACTCATGTACATCTCCACGGATGCAGTAACATGGACAATGGCTCAGTCTGCAGCTGCTAGTAATAGATTCATAGAGTCATAGAGTTATACAGCACAGGATCAGGCCCTTCGGTCCATCATGTCTGTGCCGGCCATCCAGCACCCAACTATTCTAATCCCATATTCCTGCACTTGGCCCGTAGATTTGTACGTTATGGCATTTCAAGTGCTCATCTAAATACTTCTTAAATGTTGTGAGTAATGGTGGATTCAAAGATGTTGCTGATACAGACTGCTGCACAACAGGTGAATGAGGGTGCTGTGTGGCTTGCAGAGCACATGGTGATTTCTATAGCATGGAGAACCTTTGATAAAAAAGGCGTTGCTGTGCATCCCTTGCTCACTGCTCATCCTGCATGTGGTGTCTGGATGCTCTCTGTCCTCCCACGGACCTTTCTTGCTGTAAATCCTCTACATCCTCATTATCCAAGGAGGAGTCCTGCTCACGTCACACCTCATCCTGCAAGGCCTCCCCCCTATTGAATGCTTGGTTGTGCAAAGCACAGCAAACAGCTACTATACGAGCTACCCTTTCCGGTTCATACTGCAGGGCACCACCCGATCTATCCAGGCAGCAGAAGCACATTTTCAGCATGCTGATCACCTGCTCAATGGTGGCTCTTGTAGCGCCGTGGATGGAGTTGAATCTCTCCTCTGCATCACTGGTGGGGTTTCTCACTGGGGTCAGGAGCCATGTCTGCAAGGGGTATCCTTTGTCTCCAAGAAGCCACCCCTCGATGTGAGCCAGTTCAGTGAATAGCAATGGCAGCTGGGACTGGTGCAGGATGAAGGCTTCATGACAGCTGCCTGGAAAGTGGGCACAGATTTGCATGAAACATTTCCAGTGATCACATACCAGCTGCACATTGAGGGAGTGGAAGCCTTTTCAGTTTACGTTTGCAGCTGGTCAGCTGGTGGGAGCCTTGATGGCCATGTGAGTGCAGTCTATGACCCCTTGCACCTGTGGGAATCCCACTGGGCCTGGCTCTCAGGGTCCATCCTGATGCAGACATAGTTCCTGGCCCTCTGGTACAGGGCATCGGTGACTTCCCTGAGGCAGCAGTTCACTGCTGACTGTGTGACCCCATAAAGGTCTCCGGTGGGTCCCTGAAATAATGCAGAGGTGTAGAAGTTAAGAGCCGCTGTCACTTTGAGGGCCACAGGCTTAGGATGTCCCCCGAAGCCCATCGGTTGCAGGTCATCGTTGAGCAGGGCACAGAGATGTGTCACTGCCTCTCTTGACATCCGCAGTCAACTCTGACAATGGCGCTCAAACGTCTGCGGATATGTCATGCGAGATCTGTAGATGCATGGCGTTCTGTCGTGGCAAGCTCTCCTTGGGGGCTGCTCACGACCAGGGGCTTCCATGTGGGCTGCACCGGCCTGTTGGTTTTGCCTGTGGCGCATATGGCTCCTCACGATAAGCAGATCAATGAATATAGGGTGAACCATCCCCATCTCCAAGTTTCAATTAAACTCCGTTCCTTCACTTCTTCAAAGGTACCTAACAGGGTAAAGAACGATGTTGGCTGGTACATCAAGTGCTTTCATGCATCAACTATGTGGTGTAGCATGGCATTGCCCGTCTTAGCTCTCACTAAGAATGGAACAGCATGACCACATTCAGATTGTAGCAGCTGCATTGATTGGCCCTCCAGCCAGTTAACCTTTAAACTCCTACCGTTTTTGCCACCATCCCCACACACAGCATTCCTGGAGTGACAGTGATCCTTCACTCACACCAACATTCAACGGCATAGAGTGACGCCTTTTACGGAGGGAGGGTATGCAGGAGCTCCCTTGATGCCTGCAGAGTTGTGCCCCTGTAATACCATCCCTCCTCCCACCTTCCTACACATCTGCAGAGTTATACCCCCAGTAATGCCATCCTCCCTCCCACCTCCCTACACATCGGCAGAGTACTGCCCCCCAGCAATGCCATCCCCCTCCCACCTCCGTACACACGCACGCGGAGATGAGACCTGTCTCGCAACACTAACCTTCACAGGCTTCAAGCACGACAATTTCTGCCCCTCCGGCTTTTATCAGTGGGGAACAGGAAGGCACATGAGAGATGCACGTTCAGCTGAGTATGTGAAATGTTTACAAAGAGGCAGCATGATGCATAATGTGGCAAGGTAAGTAACACTTTGCATATTGAAATTGGGCCCCCGTTGCCAAGTGGCAGGTGGGGGGTGCTGCCACGAGGCCTTGCCGCCACTGACAATATGAGCCCAGGCCTTCCCTGCGTCAGGGAGCATGGTGCGCCTCTCCTGGAGCTTTCATTTCTCCTGAACAGGGATGCTTTGCGAAGCAGACCGAAGGCAAGATCGAGGAGCTGAAGGAATGGGAATGTCACTCATCCATGTCTTGAGGGTCTTGGAGATGATGTTTTGGGCACTGTAGTAATAATGTGATTGAAGATCTTAAGTGGATCAGATAACCAAGGTAACTGAGTCATTGAGAGAGACTGAGATGAATATAAGTCTATCTTCTTGGCTTCATGTTATCTGAAGTCTGCAGTATAGTCTTTTTGTAATCTAGTGTTATTGTGCATGGAATGCAGTGAGCAAAGGATAGAATGGTCTAAGAGTTTTGAGTAAACCATTGTTTGATGTAGTCAGGTTGGAATCTGAGTTCCTATAGTGAATTGTGAACGTAATAATAATGAATCATATACTCATGTGAAATCATATTATATGATTTGACTGAGTATTTATATTGGATTGTACTTCGTAAGCTTGTTAAAGTCAAAGACCTGATTCGACGGTTATTACAACTGATGTTTGTGTTTAAAGTAAAAAAAATGAAAATTGAACAGGAAAGCAGTCCACCATTCAGTAGGGGTCAGTAATAGGTCCCTTGCTTTTTTCGATCTATATCAATGACCTAGAATTGAGTGTGGAGCAAAATTTCAAAATTTGCAGATGAAACAAAACATTGAAGTATTATGAATTGTGAGGAGGATAGTGATAGACTTCACCAGAACATAGACAGGCTGGTGAAATGAGCAGATAAGTGGCAGATGAAATTAAATGCAGAGAAGTGTGAAACAATACATATTGTTTGTAGGAATGAGGAAAGACAATATAAAATAAAGGATAAAAGTCTCAAAGGGTTGCAACAGCAAAGGGACCTGGGTGTATATGTGCACAAATCATTGAAGATGGCAAAGCATGTTGACAAATTGGTTAATAAAGCACAGGGCATCCTGGGCCTTATAAATAGGGCTTAGTGTACTAAACCAAGGAGGTTATGGTGAACCTTTATAAAACACTAGTTTGGCCCCAATTGGAATATTGTGTCCAGTTCCAGGCACCACACTTTAGGAAGGATGTGAAAGCAATAGGGAGGTTACAGAAAAGATTTACAAGAATCATTCCAGGGATGAGGTGCTTCACTTACATGTATAGATTTGAGGAGCTGGGGCTGTTCTCCTTCGAGAAGAGAAGGTTGAGAGGAAATTTGAGAGAGGTATTCAAAATCATGATGGGTGTGGACAGAGTAGGTGGGAATAAATTGTTCCTGTTGATGGAAATGTTGAGAACCAGAGGACACAAATTTATGGTGAATGGCAAAAAAACAACGGTGTTATGAGGAAAAATGTTTTTACGCAGTGCGCGGTTAGGATCTGGAGTGAACTGCCTGAGAGTGTTGTGGAGGCTGATTCAATCATGGCTTTCCAAAAGGCAATGAATAATCATCTGAAAAGAAAATATTAGCAGTACTACAGAGAAAAGAACAAGAGAGTGGGACAAACTGAGCTGCTTGTGCAGACAGCTGGCATGGACATGATGGGCCGAATGGTCTCCTTCTGTGCAGTAACCATTATATGATCTTGGAGACAGGTGCCTGACTTCAGAAAGACCAGTGAAATGAGTTGAGAATGAATGTCCTCGCCATCAAGGCACCATTTGACCGAGTGTGGCACCAAGGAGCTCCAGTAAAATTCAATTCTAATCAAGAGGAAAACCCTTGACTGGTTGGAGATATATCCAGCACAAAGTTTTGGTTGTTGGATGCCAATCATCTCGACCCACAGGACATTGCTGCAGGTGCTCCTTAGGATAGTGTCTGAGACTCAACCACCTTCAGCTGCTTCTTCAATGACCTTCCCATTCACAGCCACCACCTTGATCTTGTCATCTCACGTTACCTTGTTGGTCTGACCCTCTTAATCACAGATAAGATCAACTCTGATCATTTCATTATATCATCCTCCACCCACATCCCCCTTCCATTCCCAACCTTACCTCCTTCTATAATCGTGCCTGGGAGAAAAACTATACCCAATTCACTCACAATTGCACTTTCAAAGTCCCAGCGTTTCGCCATCCATTTGCCACAACATTTCAGCAGCTACTGATTTGTTCGACTACATCCTCACCTCCACCTTTGCTGCTTTGGTCCCCAATGAAAACATTGGGAGGGAGAGAGAAAACAGGGAATTACAGACCTGTTAGCCTGACATCAGTTGTTGGGAAAATGCTTGTGTCTATTCTGAAGGATGTGATAAATGGACACTTGGATAATAATGATCTGATTGGGCAGAGTCAACATGGATTTATGAATGGGAAATCAGGTTTGATGAAACTGTTGGAGTTTTTTGAGGATGTTACGAATAGAATTGATGAAGGGGAGTCAGTGGATGTGGTGTACTTGGATTTTCGAAAGGCTTTTGATGAAGACCCCCACACGAGGTTGGTTAGCAAAATTAAAGCACATGGGATAGGAGGTAATATACTGACATGGATTAAGGATTGGTGAACAGGCAGAAAGCAGAGAATAGGAATAAACGGGTCATTCCCGCATTGGCAGGCTGTGACCAGTTGGGTACCGCAGGGATCAGTGCTTGGGCCCCAGCTATTCACAATATATATCAATGATTTGGATGTGGGGACCAAATGATGTATTTACAAGTTTGCGGCTGACACAAAACTAGGTGGCAATGTGTGTTGTGAGGAAGATGCAAAGTGACTTCAAGGGGATTTGGACAGACCGAGTGAGTGGGCAAGAACATGGCAGATGGAATATCATGTGGAAAAATGTGAGGTTATCCACTTTGGTAAGAGGTGTGGATGTGAAGAGTATTTCTTAAATTGGAAGAGATTTCAAGTGTAGATGTACAAAGGGACCTGGGTGTCCTTGTCAATAAGTCACTGAAAGGTAACATGCAGGTGCAGCAAGCAATTAGGAAGGCTAATGGTATGGTAGCCTTTATTGCAAGAGGATTTGAGTACAGGAGGAGTGAAGTCTTGCTTCAATTGTATAGAAGCTTGGATAGACCACACTTGGAGTACTGTGTGCAGTTTTGGTCCCCTTACCATAGGAAGGATATCATTGCCATAGAGGGAGTGCAACGAAGATTCACCAGACTTAGTCCCAGAATGGCGAGTCTGCCCTATGAAGAGAGATTGGAGAAACTGGACCTGTATTCTCTTGAGTTTAAAAGAATGAGAGGTGATCTAATTGAAACCTCCAAAATACTTAAATGGATAGGCAGGGAAATGCAGCTAAGATGTTTCTCCTGGTTGGGGAGTCTTAAACCAGGGGACACAATTTCAAAATAAGGGGAAGCCACTTAGGCCAGAGATGAGGAGAAATTTCTTTACTCAGAGGGTTGTGAATCTTTGGAATTCGCTACCGCAGAGGGCTGTGGAAGCTCAGTCATTGAGTATGTTTAAAGCAGAGACTGACAGATTTCTAAATACAAATGACATAAGGGGATATGGGGTTAGTGTGGGAAAAAGGCATTGAAGCGGATGATCAGCCATGATCATTTTGAATGATAGGGCAGACTCGATGCGCTGAATGGCCTACTCATGCTCCTATGTTCCTATGTTCTCTCTCACCCTAGCCATTCCCCTGGGATGATCCTCATCTTCACGCTTTTCAGTCCAAGAGATGCAGACTTGAGAGGATATGGTGGACAACTGGTTTAACCATCCACCACTAGATCTGGCTGGACCACACAAAACACTATTGGCTCCTAGTCTCGTCTGCTAAAACTGCTCACTATTCCAGAATGATCCTGGGATGCAAATGTAACATCCAGCTTCTTTTCTTTACTGCACACAGTCTACTTAAACCCTTCTCCATTGATGATGAGCAGGCTTTTGATGAATATGCTCCTGCTTCAGGTACTCCCTATTTGTATGAGTTCCCTAAGTTCTCCTGAAGCACACCTCTAATTACAGATATGGCTTCATTGGAAGAGCAAGTCAGGGTAAGGGTCTGCAAAGGAAACCCGACCCAAGCCCGTATGCCAGACCCGGAAATGTGACCCGACCAGACCCGAACCCGACACATGTCGTTGGGTCCCGTCAGGGTCGGGTCGGGTAGCAGGTCGTTAAGTCAGGGTCACCTGGGGAAAGCCTTGATTGTGTCACATTTGTCGGAATGTTTTCACACGTCTCTGGAAAATTATGGACAATGGTTGCTGGTTCCACTTTCAGACTGACCATTAATGTTTTATTTGCTGTATGAGCGCTGGTCTGATAACTGGTCAGATGTGTACCTTGGACAGTAGACCCATGCTCTGCAGGGTGGTAAGGAGCGTACAGGGAAGAGCAGGCTGGTATGGGTCCTTTCGGTTTGGGACCAGGACAACGAGGGAGCTCCAACTACCCTGGGTAGGCTCACCCACATCACCATCCAGCATGTACTGGATTTCCTGTCTAACCTGAGCTAGCTTGTCAGGGCTCAGCTGGCAGGGGTACCGCCTGACTGGTGGTGTGTCTCCCACATCCATGCTGTGAACCGCTAGGGTGGTACACCCTGCCTGATCTTTACAGATTTTTTTAGCATGGTGGACACGTCCTCCTCCTGCGTTTGTTTTTGGGGTTTCAGCTGGGTGATTAAGTCTTTTAAGACTTCTGTGTTTGCCAGTTTGATAGCTGGGGGTTCAACCGGGGTCTCCTCCTCCTCAACGGACTCCTCCTGGCTGCCCTCAGGCATTTCCACCTTCTGGCAAACACTCACTGGTTGACTGGGTTTGGTTTTGGGTAGTGGTCCCACACAGTCTATCAACATTTGGTCAAAGGGTTCCCAAATGCTGGAATGGGTTTGAGGGGGGGGCCAGTCTAATTGTGGCCTGGCGTTTGCCTGCAGCCTGGTAAGCATGGCAGGTTTAATCGGCCACATCAGACCAGATGCGAGGCCAGAAAAAGTGTTTACTTACCCGGGCTAAAGTTTTCCGAGTACCCACATGTCCAGCCATAGGGATAGCATGAGATATCCATAAAATCCCTTGCCGGTATTCTGGGGGCACTACAATCTGGTGGAGCACTGCCCATTCCTCTGCAGATCTCCTGGGAGGTCTCCACTTCCGCATTACTACCCCATCTCATACGTAGCAACACTCAGGGACTGGGGTGGCCTCTGCCTCACAACAAGCAGTCTGTACTATGCACTTTAATTTAGGATCTGCCTGCTGGTTGTCAATTAGGGAGGCTGGGCTGAGCACCTCCTACCCTTCAGATAGGTCCTGAAAGAAAGTTTCAGCTAAGCAGACCTCCGGCTCATCCAGCTGGGGCAGTGATTTCCTCTCAAATAATCTGGCCTGTCTGGCTTGGGACCAAGTCACTACACAATCGGGGAAGATACCAGGAACTTCCTCCTGTAGTTATTCGGTTTCCCTGGTTTCGCTGGGCTGGTCTAGGATTATAGGGGTTGCTATTATCTTGCTGCCAGCCAAATCATTTCCCAGCAGGATGCGTATCCCTGGGACAATCCCCACGCTTTAGCGGCCTGAGACTAGGTCACACTGTCGGTGGACCTGATGGTGAGAACAGATAGGTAACCTCCTCCCACTCCACTGATCAGGGTCTTGGCTTTCATGTAGGCTTCATAGGGGAGGCTTAGACTGTTCCCTAACATTAAGAACTCAGTCGCCCCTGCATCCAAGTCGTTAATCAGTCGGACATCAAAATCAATAAGAAGAAATGTTATAGTTACATAAAGGGAAAGTGGGTGGTCAAGAGCAATGTAGGCTCAGTAAAAGCTGAAAATGGAGATATTGTCATTGATAATGGGGAAATGGCAGACATGTTGATCAATTATTTTGCCTCAGTATTTACAGTTGAAAAGGAGGATAACTTGCCGGATGTCCCGAAAAAAATTAATAGCCGATAGGGGACAGGGACTCAGTATAATTAACGTAAGTAAAACATCAGTAACAAGGAAATTAATGGAATTAAAGAATGAGAAATCTCCAGGACCTGACGGTTTCCATCCTAGGGTGTTGAAGGAAGTAGGGGAGCTCATTGTAGATGCCCTAACTTTTGTCTTTCAGAGTTCCCTAGATTCAAGAATGGTCCCTCTGGATTGGAAAGTTGCACATGTCACTCCAATTTTTAAGAAGGGTGAAAGGGGGAACCAAAGAAATTACAGACCAGTTAGCCTGACATCTGTGGTGCACAAGTTGCTGGAGTCTATAATCAGGATAGGGTGCCTGAACACCTCGAAAAATTTCAGTCAATCAGGGACAGCCAACATGGATTCATGACGGGAAGGTCATGTTTGACAAATCTCATTGAATCTTTTGAAGAGGCAACTAAGGTAATGGACAGGGGAATGTCTATGGATGTTATTTATATGGACTTCCAGAAAGCATTTGATAAAGTCCCACATAAGAGACTGTTAACTAAGGTAGAAGCCCATGGAGTTGAGGGCAAATTATTGACATGGTTCGGAAGTTGGTTGAGTGGTAGGCGACAGAGAGTGGGGATAATGGATAAGTACGGCGGCACGGTGGCGCAGTGGTTAGCACTGCAGCCTCACAGCTCCAGCGACCCGGGTTCAATTCTGGGTACTGCCTGTGTGGAGTTTGCAAGTTCTCCCTGTGTCTGCGTGGGTTTTCTCCGGGTGCTCCGGTTTCCTCCCACAAGCCAAAAGACTTGCAGGTTGATAGGTAAATTGGCCATTATAAATTGCCACTAGTATAGGTAGGTGGTAGGGAAATATAGGGACAGGTGGGAATGTGGTAGGAATATGGGATTAGTGTCGCATTAGTATAAATGGGTGGTTGATGGTCGGCACAGACTCGGTGGGCCGAAGGGCCTGTTTCAGTGCTGTATCTCTAAACTAAACTAAACTAAACTACTCTGATTGGCAGGATGTGACTAGTGGTTCCCCACAGGGATCTGTGTTGGGGCCTCAATTATTCACATATTCATTAACAACTTGGATAATGGCGTAGTAAGTCATATATCCAAATTTGCTAATGATACAAAATTAGGCGGCATTGTATTCAGTCCAGATGATAGCATAAAATTGCAAAGAGATATTGACAGACTAGATGAGTGGGCAAAACTGTGGCAGATAGATTTCAATGTGGGCAAGTGTGAGATTATCCATTTTGGACCAAAAAAGGATAGAGCAGGGTACTTTCTAAATGGGAAGAGGTTAAGTACAGTGGATGTCCAAAGAGACTTGGGGGTTCAGGTGCATAGATCTTTAAAATGCCAGGACCAAGTGCAGAAAATAATCAAAAAGACTAATGGAATGCTAACCTTTATATCTAGAGGATTGGAGTATAAAGACACAGAGGTTATGCTGCAGCTGTACAAAACCCTGGTTAGACCCCACTTGGAGTACTGTGAGCAGTTCTGGGCACCACACCCTCGGAAGGATATATTGGCCTTGGAGGGAATGCAATGTAGGTTTACAAGAATGATACCTGGACTACAGGGGTTCAGTTACATAGAACATAGAACAGTACAGCACAGTACAGGCCCTTCGGCCCACAATGTTGTGCCGAACCTTTAACCTACTCGAAGATCAAACGAACTACCTGCCCTTCATTTTACTATCATCCATGTACCTATCCAAGAGTCGCTTAAATGTCCCTAATGTATCTGCTTCTACTCCCACCGCTGGCAGCGCATTCCACGCACCCACCACTCTCTGTGTAAAGAACCTACCTCTGACATCTCCCCGAAATCTTCCTCCAATCACCTTAAAATTATGCCCCCTGGTGATAGCCCTTTCCACTCTGGCAAAAAGTCTCTGACTACCCACTCTATCTATGCCTCTCATCATCTTGTACCCCTCTATCAAGTCACCTCTCATCCTTTTTCGCTCCAATGAGAAAAGCCCTAGCTCCCTCAATCTTTCTTCGTAGGACATGCCCTCCAGTCCAGGCAGCATCCTGGTAAATCTCCTCTGCACCCTCTCTAAAGCTTCCACATCCTTCCTATAATGAGGCGACCAGAACTGAACACAATATTCCAAGTGTGGTCGAATCAGGGCCTTATAGAGCTGCAGCATAACCTCGCGGCTCTTAAACTCAATCCCCCTGTTAATGAAAGCCAACACACCATACGCCTTCTTAAAAACCCTATCAACTTGGGTGGCAACTTTGAGTGATCTATGGACATGGACCCCAAGATCCCTCTGTTCCTCCACACTACTAAGAATCCTGTCTTTCAGCCTGTATTCCGCATTCAAATTCGAGCTTCCAAAATGAATCACTTCACACTTTTCCAGGTTGAACTCCATCTGCCACTTCTCAGCCCAGCTCTGCATCCTGTCAATGTCCCATTGCGACCTACAACAGCCTTCCACACTATCCACAACTCCAGCAACCTTTGTGTCATCGGCAAACTTGCTAACCCAGCCTTCCACTTCCTCATCCAAGTCATTTATAAAAATCACAAAGAGCAGAGGTCCCAGAACAGATCCCTGCGGAACACCACTGGTCACCGAGCTCCATGCTGAATACTTTCCATCTACTACCACCCTCTGTCTTCTATCGGCCAGCCAATTTTGTATCCAGACAGCCAACTTTCCCTGAATCCCATGCCTCTTTACTTTCTGAATGAGCCTACCATGGGGAACCTTATCAAACGCCTTGCTAAAATCCATATACACCACATCCACTGCTCTTCCTTCATCAATGTGTTTTGTCACATCTTCAAAGAATTAAATAAGGCTTGTGAGGCATGACCTGCCCCTCACAAAGCAATGCTGACTGTCTCTAATCAAACCATGCTTTTCCAAATAATCATAAATCCTGTCTCTCAGAATCCTCTCCAATAATTTGCCCACTACCGACGTAAGACTGACTGGTCTATAATTCCCAGGGATATCCCTATTCCCTTTCTTGAACAAGGGAACACCATTTTCCACCCTCCAATCATCCAGTACGACTCCAGTGGACAGTGAACACGCAAAGATCATCGCCAAAGGCGCAGCAATCTCTTCCCTCGCTTCCCGTAATAGCCTTGGGTATATCCCGTCTGGCCCCGGGGACTTATCTGTCCTCATATCATTCAAAATTTCCAGCACATCCTCCCTCTTAACCTCAACCTGTTCGAGCATATCAGCCTGTTCCATGCTGTCCTCACAAACGACCAGGTCCCTCTTACTAGTGAATACTGAAGCAAAGTATTCATTTAGGACCTCCCCTACCTCCTCCGACTCCAGGCACAAGTTCCCTCCACTATCCCTGATCGGCCCTATCCCCTCCCTGCCCATCCTCTTGTTCCTCACATATGTGTAGAACGCCTTGGGATTTTCCTTAATCCTACCCGCCAAGACTTTTTCATGTCCCCTTCTAGCTCTCCTAAGTCCATTCTTCAGTTCCTTCCTGGCTACCTTGTAACCCTCTAGAGCCCTGTCTGATCCTTGCTTCCTCAACCTTAAGTAAGCTTCCTTCTTCCTCTTGACTAGCTGTTCCACATCTCTTGTCATCCAAGGTTCCTTCACCCTACCATCCCTTCCCTGTCTCATCGGGACAAACCTTTCAGCAGTCGCAGCAAGTGCTCCCTAAACAACCTCCACATTTCTGTTGTGCATTTCCCTGAGAACATCTGTTCCCAACTTATGCTCCCCAGTTCCTGCCGAATAGCATTGTAATTCCCCCTCCCCCAATTAAATATTTCCCCATCCCGTCTGCTCCTGTCCCTCTCCATGACTATAGTAAAGGTCAGGGAGTTGTGATCACTATCACCGAAATGCTCTCCCACCGAGAGATCTGCCACCTGGCCTGATTCGTTGCCAAGTACCAAGTCCAACATAGTCTTCCCTCTAGTCGGCCTATCTACATATTGAGTCAGGAAACCTTCCTGGACACACCTGACAAAAACTGCTCCATCCAAACTATTTGCACTAAGGAGGTTCCAATCAATATTAGGGAAGTTGAAGTCACCCATGACTACAACCCTGTTACTTCAGCACCTTTCCAAAATCTGCCTCCCAATCTGTTCCTCCGTGTCTCTGTTGCTATTGGGGGGTCTATAGAAAACTCCTGTTTCTGACTTCCACCCATAATGACTCAGTAGACAAACCCATTGGATTTATTCACTAGAAGAGTTGGTTATTCAGGCACTTGTGGATATACAGGAGATTTATTATCCCACCCTCGCTGCTATTTCTGTCAAAATCCCTCATTATTTTGAGCTTTTCTGTTAAACCAATGATTGCATCACCATTTATACAGACAG
Organism: Heterodontus francisci; assembly: GCF_036365525.1. NCBI lineage: Eukaryota > Metazoa > Chordata > Chondrichthyes > Heterodontiformes > Heterodontidae > Heterodontus > Heterodontus francisci. Next base: position 23,013,613 of record NC_090410.1, on the reverse strand, counting down.
GGCTCTTGGAATCTAAGCACATGGGTCTCTGGATGGGAATCAATACTTGTAGGGAATCCTCAGGAATGTTTCAATGTTTAGAGCATCTGGGTGTTAAATAATGCCTGAAGAGGGCAGTTCAGTTTTAAAAAAAATGATGGAGAAGGATTGCACGTCCTTTACAGAGGCAGACTGAAATTCATTGCATTGATTTTAAGAGGAGGATAATCAGGCGGGTTTTACTCCTGGTGAAGGGTCTGTCCCCCACCCCGATTATCATTGCACGCCGGACAGGAGCTGCTTAATTGATTTAAAGTGTAGACATGGCTTTAAGGATAACTTAAGGTCTATTGGATAAGATTAATGATATAAAGTTGCAATTGGTGATAAATCATTCCAACTGATTTTACTTTCAATTGATTGTAAATGGAGTAATGTGTGAAGTAGATTCCTTTCTCATTTTATTGATTTATATTCCCTCAATTAAGTGGAAATCTATTCAGTTCTCACTCACAGGTGGAAAGCACCAGATTAATATTGTTCCACTTCCATCCTGATACATTCTCAAACCCGAGGGAGCAGATCTCAGCATCAGTTACAGCATCAACCCCTTGATAGTGACTGTTCATCAGAATAGCTTTGTAATATAAGTATAAATTCTCCCATTGTGTGAATTAATAGATAGATAGATAGATAGATAGATAGATAGATAGATAGATAGATAGATAGAATGTTTACAGCACAGGAAGAGGCCATGTGGCCCACCGAGTATATGCTGGCTCTGCAAGAGCAATCCACCTCGTCCCTCCCCCACCTTCCCCAGATCCCTGCAATTTCTTTTCCTTCATATACTAACCCAATTCCCTTTTCAAACCTCCTATTGAATCAGCCTCAACCACCCTTTCAGACAGTTCATTCCAGATCCTTACCCCTCGCCAGGTAACAAGTTCTTCCTCATGTCGTCTCTGGATATTTTGTCAATCACCTTAAACCTGTGTCCTCTAGCTCTCAATCCTTTCACCAATGGGAACAGTTTCTTTCTATCTGCTGTGTCTCTGCCCTCATAATTTTGAAAACGTCTATCAAATCTTTCACGCTTCCACCAAAGCAAAATACTGCAGATGCTGAAAATCCAAAACTAAAACAGAAAATGCTGTAAATACTCAGCAGGTCAGGCAGCACCTGTGGAGAGAAAAGCTGAGTTTCAGGTCTCTGATCTTTCATCAGAATCTTTCTCACACTTCAATGCACGAAGGAGAACAAGCCCAGTTTCTCCAATGTCTCCCTGTAACTGAAGTCCCTTATCCCTGGAACCATTCTCATAAATCTCTTCTACACTCACTGCCCACCCCTCCCCCAAGGCCTTCACATCCTTCCTAAAGTGCGGTTCCCAAAATGGGGCGCAATACACCAGTTGTGGTTGAGCCAGTGTTTTATAGAAGTTCACTATAATTTCCTTGTTTTTATATACTCTGCCTCTATTTCAAGTTCAGGAACCGAATAGCTTTTGAATTCCTTTCTCAATGTGCTCTACCAACTTCAATGAGTTGTGCACATTTACCCCGAGCCCCCTCTGTTCACCACACGCTTTAAAACTGTACCCTTTAGTTAATATTAGGGTGAATTTTACAGGCCCCCGACGTCGGGCCGTGGTGGGGGGTGATGGGGGGGAGTGGGTGGGGGTGGAAAATGCTTCCAGCAGAGGCCCACCATGGGCCTTGACACCTGGAAGGTCCAGCTCGATATTGCCGGCAGCAGCGAGGACTCGTGGCGGCCCCCTGGCCGCTCAGCGACGGGAGCCAAATTTAAATAAGTTGTTTCATTAAAATACTTAACCGCTCCCGCCATCCATCCCAGAGTGATCTTGGTGCAGGTGGCCGGCACTCCCGTGTCTTTGGATCCACATTCAGGGATCCGAGGTGGAACATGGGTGGGGAGTGAGGGGTGGGAGAGAAGTTCAGATTTCAGTGTGGTGGTGAGGGGGAACGGGGTCAAACTAATGTTACTGGTGTAGGGGATGGTGAGAAGGAGAGCAGTTAAAAGTTTATGAACTGTGGGGTGGGGAAGGTCAGGTGCACAAGGTAAGTATTTTTGTTGGGGGGAGAAGGCAAGGAATGAATTCTCTGGTTATTGGGGGACGGGGTGTGAGGCAAGGAACAAATATTTAATTTTTTCAACACAATTTCAATTCACTATATCTTTGAGTATTAAAATTAAATGGAAGGGCTCAAAGCCCTTTAAAAATGGCATCAGCACCTGTATACAGGCTGCTGACACAATTACTGGGGACAGACCACCTAATCCCATCCACATCATCATGGGTGGAATATGCCCCGGCCATTTAAATGAGCCGCCGCATTTAATATCACGACGGCTCCGTGACGTGCGGTCCACGTGGGCGGATCACCATAGTTTACGTCCGCCGTCGATTTCAACAGCAGACATGTAAAATGCAGCCCATTGTTCACACTGTTCTTCCTCCAACATGTATCATTTGGCACGATTGTGTGTTAAATTTTATCTGCCACATCTCCGTCCATTCCACTAGCCTGTCTATGACCTGTTGAATTCATAGAGAAGCAGAATCATTTACGGCACTGAAGGAGGTTATTCGTCCCATTCAGTCTGTGCCGGCTCTCTCAGACAAATCCAGTCAGTCCCATTCCCCTGTTCGATCCCCGTATCCCAGCAAGTTTATTTCCTCAATTGCCCATCCAATTTCCTTTTGAAATCATCGATTGTTTCCACTTCCACCACCCTCATGGGCAGTGAGTTCCAGACCATTACCGTTCACTGTGTACAAAAGTCCTTCCTCACATTCCTCCTGCATGTCTTGTCCAAAACCTTCACTCTGTGTCCCCTAGTCCTTGTACCATTAGTTAATGGGAACAGTTTTTCCTTGTCTAGCTTATCTAAGCCTGTCATGATCTTGTACATCTCTATTAAATCTCCCCTCAATCTCCTTTGCTCCAGGGAGAACAATCCTATCTTTTCCAACCTAACTTTGTAACTAAATTCCTCCATCCCCAGAACCATTCTGGTAAATCTCCTCTGCACCCTCTCAATGACCCTCACATCTTTTATAAAGAATGGTGACCAGCACTGGATGCAGAGCTCTAGCTGAGGCCGAAGCAGAGCTTTGCAAAGGTTCAGAATAACTTCAGAAAGTTCTGGAAATACTCAGCAGGTCTGGCAGCATCTCATCAGAACTTCTGATGAAAGGTCACAGATCTGAAATGCTAACTCTGCTTTTCTCTCCACAGATGCTGCCAGACCTTCTGATTATTTCTTGCGCTTGCTTTTTTGATTTCAGATTTCCAGCATCCACAGTATTTTGCTTTTATTTCAGAATAAGTTCCCTGCTTTTGTACTCAATACTTATGAAGCCCCAAATCCCATCTGCTTTGCTAACCGTTCTCTCAATATGTCCTGCCAACTTCAAAGGTTGATGTACATACACCCTCAGGTTCCTCTGACCCTCCACACTCTGTGGAACAGGGCCATTAATATATATTTCCTCACCCTATTCCTTCTGCTAAAATGCATCACCTCACAATTCTTCGTATTATAGCTTTTTATAATCCCACCATTGTGTTGTTCAAAAAGTAATTTCATTTTTTCTGTTACATTAAGTTCCATCATGAAGGAAATAACCATTTACTAATATACACTGGGGAACTGACCCAAACTGCAGTTATCCAGGTAATGCAGACATTTTTTTTAAAAACACAACAAAGGTAAGGGGGAATATATTTCACAAAGTTTGCAAAGGAAAATAATGACTCATCATTTCATCTTAATCTTCAAAATTGTTGTGCTGTAAGTGTGTTTATCACTATCCATTTTTTATTCATTTTTAGGATGTGGGCATTGCTAGCAAGGCCAGTATTTATTACCCATCCCAAATTGCCCGTGAGAAGGTGGTGGTGAGCTGCTTTCTTGAACCGCTGCAATGCATGTGGTGTATGTACCCCAACACACCCCTTTTAGTGAGGGAGTTCCAGGATTTTAACCCAGTGACAGTGAAGGATATATTTCCAAGTCAGGACGGTGTGTGACTTGGAGAGGAGCTTGCAGGAGGTGGTGTTCCCATTGGTCTGCTGCCCTTCCTCTCATTTGGTAGAGGTCACAGTTTGGAAGGTGCTGACAAAAGATGTTTGGTGAGTTGCTGCAGTGCATCTTGTAGATGGTACATGCTGTTGCCACTGTACACTTGTGGTGTAGGGAGTGAATGTTTAAGGTGTTGGATAGGATGCCGATTAAATGGGCTGCTTTGTCCTGGATGGTGTTGAGTGTTGTTGGAGCCGCACTCATCCAGGCAAGTGGAGAATATTCAATGCCACTCCAGACTTCTGCCTTGTAGCTGGTTAACAGGCTTTGAGACTCGGGAGGTGAGTTACTCACCACAGAATCCCCAGCCTTTGACTCACTCTTGTAGTCACAGTATTTATATTGCTGGTCCAGTTAAGCTTCTGGTCAATGGTAACCCCCAGGAAGTTTGTTGATGGTGAGGGATTCAGTGATGGCAATGCAGTTGAATGTCAAGAGGAGAGGGTTAGATTCACTTTTGTTGGAGATGGTCATTGTCTGGCAGTGGTGTGGCACGAATGTCACTTGTCACTTATCCGTCCAAGCTTGAATGTTGTCCAGGTCTTGCTGCAAGTCGGCACGGACTGCTTCAGTCTCTGAGGAGTTGTGAATTTTACTGATCATGGTGTAATTATCAGTGAACACCCACCTTCTGACCATCCCCTCTGATCTTATGTTAGAGGGAAGGTCATTGATGAAACAGCTGAGGATGATTGGGGCTAGGATACTACCCTGAGAAAAACCCATGGAGATGTCCTGGGGCTGAGATAATTGGCCTCCAACAACCATAATCTTCTTTCTTTTCTTTGTGTTAGATATTATTCTAACCAGTGGAGTATTTTCCCCTGATTTTCGTTGACTTCAATGAGACTCCTTGATGCCACACTGGGTCAAATGCTGCTCTGATGTCAAGGGCAGCAGCTCTCACCTCACCTCTCAAGTTCAGCTCTTGTGTCCATGATTGGACCAAGGCTGTCATGAGGTCCGAGCCAAGTATCCCTGGCAAAATCTCACTGAGCATCAGTGAGCGGATTATTGCTGTGTAAGTGCTGCTTGACAGCATTGTCAATGACATCTTCCATCACTTTACTGACAATTGGGAATAGACTGATGTGGTGATACACGGTCAGATTTTATTGCACTGCTTTTTGTGAACAGTACACACCTGGGCAATTTTCACCTTGTTGGGTAGATGCCAGGATTGTAGCTGTACTGGAGTACCTTGGCTGGGGCACAGCTCACTGTTGCTCAAAACTCTTCAGTAATACAGCCAGGAGCCAATAACCATTTCTGTATCCAGCACCTTCAGCTATTTCTTGATATCATGTGCAGTGAATTGAATTGGCTGAAGACTGGTATCTGTGATGCTGGGGATCTTGGGGGAGGCTGAGATGGATCATCCACTCAACACTTCTGTCTGAAGGTGGTTGCAAATATTTCAGCCTTTTTTTTGCACTGACATGCTGGGCTCCCCATCATTGAGGATGGGGATGTTTGTGGAGCCCACTCCTCTGGTTAGTTGTTTAATTGTCCACCACCATTCATGACTGCATCTGGCAGGACTGCAAAGCTTTGATCTGAGCAGTTCGTTGTGGGATCACTTTGCTCTGTCTGTCGCACAGTTCACAGTACTTCTACGTTTTGTGTCTTCTTCACATTTTGAAATTGTGCCCTGTACACTCAAGTACAATTCATGAATGAAAATCATGAAAAGCAGTGGTCTGAGTACCTGTCCCTGGGGAACAGCAATGTTTTCTTTCCTCCAATCAAAAAAAAAGCAACTGTTCACCATCATCTCGGTTTTCTCTCACTTATCCAATTTTATTTACATGTCACCAGAGACCCTTCTAGTCCATGGGTTCAATGGTGCTGACAAGCCTGTAATGCGGCACTTTATCAAATGCCTTTTGGAAGTCTATCTACACCACATCAACCACATCACCCTCTTCAACCCTTTCTGTTACCTGGTTAAAACATTCAGTCAACTTATCTGAACACGATTTGTCTTTATTAAGTCCATTCTGACTTTCATGAATTAATCCTTACTTGTGACTATTAATTTTGTCCTGGATTATTATCTTAAAACCTTTCACACCACTGAGGTTAAACTGACTGGCCTGTATCTGCTGGGTTTATCCTGACACCCTTTGTTGAACAGGGTGTAACATTTACAATTCTCCAACCCTCAGAAACCACTCCAGTATCTAAGAAGGATTGGAAGATTACAGTCAGTACCTCTGCAATTTCCATCCTTATTTCCCGAAGCAACCATCCAGACATGGTGACTCATTGATCTTCAGTCCAGTCAACACCAGTGCCTCCCATTTATCAATTTTTAGCTCACCCAGCATCTCAACTATCTCCTCTTTAAATGAGTTTGACTGGACCTAATTCCTCATTTTGTACCTCAGCCATGTCCAAACGTTTGTTTCCGTTTTGGTCCCTAATCGCAGCCCCCAACCTCTGCACACAGCCAGACAGACAGGCAGACAGGTGCACCCTCAGGCAGACAGACAGACAGACAGACAGACAGACATACAGACAGTTAAGGAGGCAGGCGCCCCTGCAGACAGGCGGATGGATGAACAATTGGATAATTGTATATTGTAACCTGTCAATTGGGGTATTTGGATTTTCAGAAGGCTTTCGATAAGGTCCCATACAAGAGGTTCGTAACCAAAATTAGAACACATGGGAATTGGGGGTAATGTACTGGTTTGGATTGAGAATTGGTTAATGGACAGAAGACAGAGAGTAGGAATAAATGGGACTTTCTCTGGATGGCAGGCAACAGCCTAGTTATTTGTAGGATCAGTGCTTAGTCCCCAACTGTTCACAATCTGCAATTTGGATATGAGGACCAAGTGTAATAATTCCAAATTTGTTGATGGCACAAAACTAGGTGGGAATGTAAGTTGTGAGGAGAATGCAAAGAGACTTCAAGGGGATTTAGACAGGCGAAGTGAGTGGGCAAGAACATGGCAGATGGAATATAAAGTGGACAAATGTGAAGCTATCCACTTTGGTAGAAAAAACAGAAATGCAGGGTATTTCTTAAATGGTGAGAGATTGGGAAATGTTGATGTCCAAAGGAACTTGGTTGTCCTTGCTCGCGAGTCACTGAAAGCTGACATGCAGGTGCAGCAATCAATTGGGAAGACAAATGATATGTTGGCCGATATTGCAAAAGGATTTGAGTACAGGAGTAAATATGTCTTGCTGCAATTCTTTCAAGCCTCGGTAAGACCGCACCTGGAATATTGCGTATGGTTTTGGTCTCCATACTGAACGACGGATATACTTGCCATTGAAAGAGCTCAATGAAGGTTCACCAAACTAATTCCAGGGATGGTGGGATTATCCTATGAGGATAGATTGAGGAGGCTGGGAACAGAGGTAAAAAATGAAATTAAAGTTCCATTATCTGAATGCATGAAGCATCTGTAATAAGACAGATGGACTAGTGGCAAGAACAGAGGTAAGTGATCTGGATCTAATTGCCATTACTGAGACAGGGTTACAAGGAGATCAAGGTTTGGAAATGAATATTCTGGGGTACACAATATTTCGGAGAGACAGACAGAATGGCAAAGGAGGAGAGGTAGCCCTGATAATTAAGGATGACATAATGACATTCATAAGAAGGGGTCTGGCCTCAGAAGATCATGAAGTAGAATCAGTCTGGGTGGAAGTTAGGAATAGCAGGAGTCAGAAAACACTTGTGGGAGTAGTTTACAGGCCCCCGAACAGTAGTTGCAGGTATAAGGATTGGGAGTGTTTTAGAAACCAGCAAAGGGCCACCGAGAAGTTTCTAAAAAGGGAAGAAATAGAATAGGAGAATAAGCTCGCCAGCAATATAAAAACAGACTGTAAGAACTTTAAAAAGTACATAAAAACTAATGTTACATAGTAACTAATGTCCCAGTCACTGCAATCACTATCCCTGGGTATGTCCTGTCCCACCACAGGACAGACCCAGCAGAGGTGGTGGCACAGTGGTATACAGTAGGGAGAGAGTTGCGCTGGGAGTCCTCAACATTGACTCCGGGCCCTACGAAGTCACATGGCATCAGATCAAACATGGGCAAGGTAACCACCTACTGATTACCACCTACCGCCCTCCCTCAGCTGATGATTCAGTACTCGACCATATTGGACACCACTTGGAGGAAACACTGAGGGTGGCAAGGGCACAAAATGTACTCTGGGTGGGGGACTGGGTGATGTTCATCACCAAGAGTGGCTCGGTAGCACCACTACTGACTGAGCTGGCCGAGTCCTAAAGGACATAATTCCGAGACACGGTCTGCGGCATGTGGTGGGGGAACCAACACGAAGGAAAAACATACTTGACCTCGTCCTCACCAATCTGCCTGCTGCAGATGCTTCTGTCCATGACTGTATTGGTAGGAGTGACCACCGCACAGTCCTTGTGGAGACGAATTCCCGCCTTCACATTGAGGATTCCATCCATCGTGTTGTGTGGCACTATCACCATGCTAAATGGGATAGATTTTGAACAGATCTAGCAATGCAAAATTGGGCATCCATGAGGTGCTGTGAGCCATCAGCAGCAGCAGAATTGTACTGAACCACCATCTGTAACCTCATGGCCCGGCATATCCCCCACTCTACCATTACCATCAAGCCAGGAGAAAAACCCTGGTTCAATGAAGAGTGCAAGAGCAGCACCAGGCATACCTCAAAATGAAGTGTCAACCTGGTGAAGCTACAACACAGGATTATCTGCATGCCAAACTGCGTAAGCAGCATGCGATAGACAGAGCTAAGCGATCCCATAACCAACGGATCACATCTAAGCTCTGCAGTCCTGCCACATCCAGCCATGAATGGTGGTGGACAATTAAACAACTAACTGGAGGAGGTGGCTCCACAAATATCCCCATCCTCAATGATGGGGGAGCCCAGCACATCAGTGCGAAAGATAAGGCAGAAGCATTTGCAACAATCATCAGCCAAGTGCCGAGTTGATGATCCAACTTGGCCTCCTCCTGAAGTTCCCAGCATCACAGATGCCAGAATTCAGCTAATTTGATTCACTCCGCATGATATCAAGAAACGACAGAAGGCACTGGATACTGCAAAAGCTCTGGGCCCTGACAATATTCCAGCAATAGTACTGAAGACCTGTGCTCCAGAACTTGCCGCGCCCCTAGCCAAGCTGTTCCAGTACAACTACAACACTGGCATCTACCCTGCAATGTGGAAAATTGCCCAGGTATGTCCTGTACACAAAAAGCAGGATAAGTCCAACCCAGCCAATTACCGCCCCATCAGCCTACTCGCTATCATCAGTAAAGTGATGGAAGGTGTCATCAACAGCGCCATCAAGTGCAACTTGCTTCGCAATAATCTGCCCAGTTTGGGTTCCACCAGGGCCACTCAGCTCCTGACCTCATTACAGCCTTGGTTCAAACATGGACAAAAGGGCTGAACTCAAGAGTGACTGCCCTGGACATCAAGGCAGCATTTGACCGAGTATGTCATCAAGGAGCCCTAACGAAACTGAGGTCAATGGGAATCAGGGGGAAAACTCTCCGCTGGCTGGAGTCATACCGAGCGCAAATGAAGATGGTTGTGGTTGTTGGAGGTCAATCATCTGAGCTCCAGGGCATCACTGCAGGAGTTCCTCAGGGTAGTGTCCTCGACCCAACCATCTTCAGCTGCTTCATCAATGACCTTCCTTCAATCATAAGGTCATAAGTGGGGATGTTCGCTGATGATTGCACAATGTTCAGCACCATTCGTGACTCGACAGATACTGAAGCAGTCCGTGTAGAAATGCAGCAAGACCTGGACAATATCCAGGCTTGAGCTGATAAGTGGCAAGTAACATTCGCGCCACACAAGTGCCAGGCAATGACCATCTCCAACAAGAGAGACTCTAACCATCTCCCTTGACATTCAACAGCATTACCATCGCTGAATCCCCCACTATCACATCCTAGGGGCTACCATTGACCAGAAACTGAACTGGAGTAGCAATATAAATACCTTGGCTACAAGAGCAGGCCAGAGGCTAAGAATCCTGAGGTGAGTAACTCACCTCCTGACTTCCCAAAGCCTATCCACCATCTACAAGGCACAAGTCAGGAGTGTGATGGAATACTCTCCACTTGCCTGGATGGGTGCAGCTCCAACAACACTCAAGAAGCTCGACACCATCCAGGACAAAGCAACAAAGCAGCCTGCTTGATTGGGACCCCATCTACAAACATTCACTCCCTCCACCGCCGGCGCACAGTGGCAGCAGTGTATACCATCTACAAGATGCAACGCAGCAATGCACCAAGGCTCCTAAGACAGCACCTTCCAAACCCGCGACCTCTACCAACTAGAAGGACAAGGGCAGCAAATACATGGGAACACCAGCACCTGCAAGTTCCCCTTCAAGTCACGCACCATCCTGACTTGGAACTATATCGCCGTTCCTTCACTGTTGCTGGGTCAAAATACTGTAACTCCCTTCCTAACAGCACTGTGGGTATACCTACCCCAAATGGACTGCAGCAGTTCAAGAAGGCAGCTCACCACCACCTTCTCCAGGGCAATTAGGGATGGGCAATAAATGCTGGCCTGTCCAGCGTCACCCACATCCCATGAATGAATTAAAAAAAAAGTGCAATTGAAGCCCAAGATCACCCGTAATCATACAGAATGGCGGAGCAGGCTCGATGGGCTATATGGTCTACTTCTGCTCCAATTTCTTGTCAAAGAGTCATCGAGCCGTACATCATAGAAACAGGCCCTTCGGCCCACCGTGTCCATGCCAACCATAATGCCTATATACTAATCCCATCTGCCTGCTTTAATATCATATCCCTCTTTGCCTTGCTCATTCAAGTACCTGTTCAGATTTCTCTTAAATGTCGCTACTGTTCCTGCCTCCATCACCTCCTCAGGCAGCTCATTCCAGATACACACTATTCTTTGTGTGAAAAATTTACCCCTTTGATCTCCTTTAAACCTCCTCCCTCTCACCTTAAATCTATGCCCTCGAGTTTTAGTCACCCCGACCATGGGAAACAGACTCTAGCTATCTACCATATCTATGCCTCTTATAATTTTATATACCTCTATCGTGTCTCCTCTCAGCCTACTTCGTTCCAGGGAAAACAGACCCAGCCTATCCAATCTCTCTTGATAACTCAAGCCCTCCATACCAGGCAACATCCTTGTGAATCTTTTCTGCACCCTCTCCAGCTTAATCACAACTCTCCTGTAGTGTGGAGGCCAGAACTGCACACAGTACTGCAAATGCGGCCGAACCAACGTTATGTACAACTGTAACATGACATCCCAACTCAGCTGATGAAGGCAAGTATGCCATACGCCTTCTTCACCACCCTGTCTACCTGTGTTACCAGTTTCAGGGAACTATGTACTTGCACCCCAAGGGCTCTCTGTTCAACAACATGCCCCAGGGCCCTGCCATTAACTGTATATGTCCTGCCCTGGTTTAACTTCCCAAAATGCATCATTTCACACTTGTCTGTGTTCAATTCCATTTGCTACTCCTTTGCCCAGTTGATCTATATCCTGTTGTAACCCTTAGACAACCTTCTTCACTGTTCACTATACCACCAATTTTGGTGTCATCTGCAAACTGACTAAACATGCCCCTTACATTCACATCTAAGTCATGAATATATATTACAAACGACAGAGGGCCCAGCACCGATCCCTGCGGCACACCACTGGTCACTGGTCTCCAATCTGAAAAACAACCCTCCACTACCACCCTCTGCCTCCTATCACCAAGCCAATTTTGTATCCAATTTGCTAGCTCACCCTGGATCCCATGTGTGCGGAACCTTCTGGACCAGGCTACCATGCGGGAACTTGCCAAAGGCCTTGTTAAAGTCCATGTAGACAACGTCCATCGCCTTGCCCTCATCAATCCTCTTGGTCACCTTCTAGAAAACTCAATCAAATTTGTGAGACATGATTTCCCACGCACAAAGCCATGCTGACTACCCTTAATCAGACCATGCCTTTCCAGGTGCATATAAATCCTGTCTCTCAGAATCCCTTCCAATCACTTTCCCGCCACTGATGTCAGGCTCACCGGGCTGTAGTTCCCTGACGTATCCCTGCTTCCCTTCTTAAATAAAAGCACAACATGAGCTATCCTCCAGTCTTCCGGTACCTCACTCGTGGCTAACGATGATACAAATATCTCTGCCAGGGCCCCAGCAATCTCCTCCCTTGTTTCCCAGAGTATCCTCGGATACACCTGGTCAGGCCCTGGGGATTTATCCACCTTAATGTACTTCAAAACCTCCCACACCTCCTCCTTTGTAATGTTGATATGCTCCAGGATATCGGTGTTCCCTCCCTTGAACTCACTAGCTTCCATGACCTTCTCCACAGTATATCCTCTCTTTACTTTTATAATTTACTTTTCTACTTCATCTCTACACTTTCTGTTCTGTTCCAGGCTTTCTAAAGTATTCAGATTTTTATGATTGTCATAAGATTTCTTTTTCTGCCTTAACTTAATCTGTATGCTTCTGGATAACCAAGAGGCTCCTTTTTTGGCAGAACCACCCTTTATCTTTGTGGTACCTGTAGTATCTTGCTTTTGAATGTCTCCCACTGGTTTGCCACTGATCTTCCTTCAAGTCGCTGTATCCAGTCCACTTTCACCAGGTCACCTCTCAGTTTCTTAAAATTTGCCTTCCTCCAATTTAGAACTTTTACTCTTGTTTTATTTTTGTCCTTTTCCATGATTATGCAAAAACTTACTGTATCTCCAAAATGGTCACCCATTGTTATTTCATCCACTTGCCCAGCTTCATTGCTGAAGACTAATCTCGAACTGTGTCCTCTCTCGTTGGGCTTGTTACGTGCTGGCTAAAAAAGTTCTCTTGTAGTTGAAGAATTTTGTCCCCTCTGTGCCCTTCACACTGTTTGTATCTCAGTTAATATTAGGGTCGTTGAAATCCCCAACTATTATTGCTCTATAGATTTTGCACTCAGAAATTTGTCTTAATATTTGTTCTCCTACCTGTCTCTATAGTACAGATCTCGTAGTTTGGCTGCCCCTTTTTTATTTCTGAGTTCCACCCATATGGCCTCATTGATGATTCATTTAACATATCATCCCTCTTCAAAGCTGTTACTGATTCCTTAACGAATAATGCTACACGCCTCATTTTTTTATCTCCCTTTCTATCCTGCCTGAAAACTCTATATTCAGGGATGTTGAGTTGCCATTCTTGCCCCTCCTTAAGTCAAGTTTCCATTATAGCAACGATATCATGTTGCATTGTGTCGATTTGTGCTCTCAGTTCATCGGCTTTATTTACTTTACTTCTTGCATTTAAATAAATACTCTTTAACACTGCCAAATTCCTGTGCTGCACACTTTTTAACCTTTGCTTCTTCTGTGTTTCAGAGTCACTCACTAATTTTCTGCCTCCGTTTCCCTGCCCTGAAATTGTCCTGTCTAAGACTCCGCTCAGGTTCCCATCCCCCTGCCACACTAGTTTAAACCATCCTCAACAGCACTAACAAACCTTCCTGCAAGGATATTTGTCCCAGTCCTTTTCAGGTGCAGATCGTCCGGCTCGTACAGGTCCCACAGTCACCAGAACTGGTCCCAATGCCCCAGAAATCTGAAGCCCTCCCTCCTGAACCATCTCTCCAGCCACACATCGATCTGGTGTATTTTTCTTTTTCTATACTTGCTTGCGCGTGGCCTTCGGAGTAATCCGGAGATTATTACCATTGAGCTCCTGCTTGCTAATCTCGTTCCTAGCTGCCTAAACTCAGCCTACAGGACATCATCACTCCTTTTCCTATATCGTTGGTACCAATGTAGACCATGACCTCTGGCTGTGCTCCCTCGCACTCTAGAATGTCCTGTAGCCGCTCGGTGATATCCATGACCCTTGCACCAGGGATGCAACACACCTTCCTGGAATCCCATGGTCATGAATCAGCTGCAGCAGAAGACAGGGGATTAAAACCTCAGCATATCCAAGGGTCACTGATCAGGAGAGGGATCCTGGTAATTGCCCCATCATATCCCTGTGTAACTGATTCCTATTGTATCTGACCAGACCAAGAATTGATCTCTTTGGTTTTGCAAGGCACCAGTCAGTGTGTTTACTCTCTGTGCACCAGGGGAGACCATATTATAACTGCACATTTATGAATGAACATGAGCATTTTGTTTTTGTGTTTATTTATTGAACTCTTCAGATATGGACTAGTGAAATTATTACAGATAGTCGGTGCAAAGTCTTTTTGCTATCCTGAAGTTCTATCACATTGTATTCCATCGCAGAATGTAGTTTATTCTACCCATGTATCCACCATATTGATATTCCTGCTCCCATCCTGATGTATAATGTTCCAATTTTTCCTCTTCCTTACAGTTAACTTAGTGACGATTGTGATCCTGTCTCGGGGAAAGTGTGGTCTCTCCAAATGTGTCACTTGTTACTTGGTGGCCATGGCAGTGGCGGATCTACTGGTCATTATCTTCGATCTGATACTGAGGCAAATTCCCATTAGTTATCATAGAATGTTTCACTTTCTATTTGATATTCCAGTGTGTAATATCCACGCCGTCCTACTTTATGCAGCAATGGACTGTTCTGTCTGGTTCACTGTCGCTTTCATTCGATTGATTTGTGACCATTTGCTGCCAGAAACTGAAAACTAAATATTGCACTGAGAAATCGGCAGCTGTGATTATTGGAACAAAGTCTGTGTTGTTCTGTGTGAAGAATATTTTCTGGTATTTTATGCTTTCAAGCAGCTAAATCTGCCTCAACTATCTCATCTGAGAGACTACTACTTTGGGTCCCACACCCCTACAAGACTAGGTTAAACCTTCCCGAGTAGTGCTAGAAAAATCTCCCAGCAAGGATATTGGTCCCCCTCCAGTTTAGATGCAACCCGTCCTTCTTGTACAGGTCACCTCTGCACCAGAAGTGATCCCAATGATCCAAGTAGCTGAAGTCCTCCTGCCTACACCAGCTCTTCAGCATGCATTCATTTGCCTAATCTTCCTATTCCTACCCTCATTAGCATGTGGCACAGGGAGTAATCCTGAGATTACAAACCCAGATGTCCTGCTTTTTAACCTTCTGTATAACTCCCTATTGCAGGACCTCATCTCTTTTCATGCCCATGTCATTAGTCCCAATATGGACCACGAGCTCTGGCTGCTCACCCTCCCCTTTCAGAATGTCCTGCAGCCGCTCCGAGACATTCCTGACCCTAGCACCATGGAGGCAATATACCATCCAGGAGTCTCGTTTGTGGCCACAGAAACGCCTATCTGCACCCCTGATGATAGAATCCCCTATCACGATAGCTCTTCCAACCCTTTTCCTCCACTGCTGTGCCGCAGAGCCCTCCGTGGTGCCACGAACTTGGCTGTTGCTGCTTTCCCCTGGGAGGTCATCCCCCCCAACAGTATCCAAAATGGGATATCTGTTTGAGACAGGGATGGCCACAGGGGACTCCTGCACTACCTGCCTGCACCTACTACTCCGTCTGGTGGTCACCCATCTCTTTTCTGCTGTGCAGCAATTACCTTCGTTGTGACCACCTCACTAAACATGCCATCCACGACGTACTCAGCATCGCGGATGCTCCATGGTGAATCCACCCGCAGCTGCAGCTCCGTAATGTGGGTAGCCAGTAGCTGCAGATGGATACACTTCCTGCACACATGGTCGTCAGGGACACTGGATGCGTCCCTGATTTCCCACATAGCGCAGGAGGAGCATATCACAGGGCTGAGCTCTCCTGTCATGACTTACCCTTAGATTAATTAGTTACTCCCTTAATTAAAAAATACTAATTATGCTAGGGGCCTTGTTCTACCCACTTCAATCTAAAGTCCTTAAAAAACACATTTATGTGGTACTCACCTTGTCACCAGATGTTTTATTTTCAACCAAAAAACTTACCCCTTATGTTTTAGATATTCTAACAGCTGCTACTCACCAACCAATCACCTTGCAATTCTCCTGTGATGTCACTGTTGGCTTTTTTTTTCAAAACTCAGGTGCGCTGTCGCTGCACTTTTTAAACACCGCTGGTCTCACTCAGTCTCCTTCTTTCCCGCTGTCGCGCACTAAATGGCACTAAAGACCAACGATCTCCAGAACCTGTTGTCCGTTTGGATGAGAAATTACAAAGTAAGAAATAAAAACAAATAAGAAAGGTGAGAGAATCCAAAAATTAGAGTCCTGTTGCAGAAATTATTGGAATCTACAATGAAGGACAGAGTAACTGAGCATTAAGAGCAATATGTGGTAATTAGGAAGAAACGGCATGGAATTTTTCAAGAATAGGTCAAATCTAACAAATCTAATTGATTTTTTTGAGGAGATAATTCAAATGGAGGAAAACATCGAAAATAGGAGCAGGTGTAGGCCATTCGGCCCTTCGAGCCTGCACCGCCATTCAATAGGATCATGGCTGATCATCCAAACTCAGTCCCCTGTTCCTGCTTTCTCCCCGTATCCCTTGATTCCTTTAGCCCGAAGAACTATATCTAACTCTTTCTTGAATATATTTCATGATTTGGCCTCTGCTTTCTGTGGTAGAGAATTCCACAGGTTCACCACTCTCTGGGTGAAGAAATCCCGCCTGATCTCAGTCCTAAATGGCTTATCCCTTATCCTTAGATTGTGACCCCTCGTCCTGGACTCCCCCACCATCGGGGGATCTAGTCTGTCCAGTCCTGTTTGTAGGTTTCTATAAGATCCTCTCTCATTCTTCTAAACTCCAGCGGATACAAGCCTAATCGACCCAATCTCTCTTCATACGTCAATCCCAGGAATCAGTCTGGTGAACCTCCGCTGCACTCCCTCCATAGCAAGAACGTCCTTCCTCAGAAAAGGAGACCAAAACTGCGCACAATGCTCCAGATGTGGTCTCACCAATGCCTTGTATTATTGCAGCAAGACATCCTTGCTCCTGTACTCGAATCCTTTCACTATGAAGGCCAATATATCATTTGCCTTCTTAACTGCCTGCTGCACCTGCATGCTTACTTTCAGCGACTGGTGCACAAGGACACCCAGGTCTTGCTGCTTCTCCCGCTTTCCCAATCTAACGCCATCCAGATAATAATCTGCCTTTCTGCTTTTGCCACCAAAATAGATAACCTCACATTTATCCACATTATACTGCATCTTCCATGTATTTGCCCATTCACTCAACCTGTCCAAATCACACTGGAGCTTCTCTGCATCCTCCTCACAGCTCACACTCCCATCCAGCTTTGTGTCATCTGCAAACATGGATATATTACATTTAATTCCCTCATCCATATCATTAATATATATTGTGAATAGCTGGGGTCCTAGCACCGATCCCTGCGCTACCCCACTAGTCACTGCCTCCCACTCGGAAAAAGACCCGTTTATTCCTACCCTTTGTTTCCTGTCTTCTAAACAGTTCTCTCTCCATTTCAGTACCCGACCCCCAATCCCATGTGATTTATTTTGCATGTTAATCTCCTATGTGGGACCTTATCGAAAGCCTTCTGAAAGTCCAAATACACTACATCCACTGGTTCTCCCTTATCTATTCTATTAGTTACATCCTTAAAAAATTCCAGTAGATTTGTCAAGCATGATTTCCCTTTTGTAAATCCATGTTGACTTTGTCCGATCCTTTCATTGCTTTCCAAGTGCTCTGCTATTACATCTTATATAATGGACTCTCGCATTTCCCCCACTACTGATGTCAGGCTAACCGGTCTATAATTCCCTGTTTTCTCTCTGCTTCCTTTTTTAAATAGTGGGGTTACATTAGGTACCGTCCAATCCATTGGAACTGTTTCAGAGTCTACAGAATTTTGAAAAATGACCAGCAATGCTTCTACTATTTCAAGGGCCACTTCCCTAAGTACTCTGGGATGTAGATTATCAAGCCCTGGGGATTTATCGGCCTTCAATCCCATCCATTTCCCTAACATCCATTTCCCTACTAATACTGATTTCATATAGTTCCTCTTTCTCACTAGACACTATGTTCCCCAACAATTCTGGGAACTAATTTGTGTCCTTTTTGAAAACAGAACCAAAGCATGTAGTTAATTGTTCTGCCATTTATTTGTTGCCCGTCATAAATTCCCCCGTTTCTGACTGTCAGGGACCCACATTTGTCTTCACTATTTTTCTCTTCACATCTAGAAGCTTTTACAGTCAGTTTTTATGTTCTCTGCAAGCTTATTCTCATACTCTATTTTCCCCTTTTTAATCAATCCCTTTGTCGCCTTTGCTGAATTCTAAACTGCTCCCAATGTTAAGGTTTGCTGCTTGTTCTGGCCATTTTATATTTCTCCTCCTTGGCTCTAATGCTATCCCTAATTTCTTTTGTAAGCCACGGTTGAGCCACCCTTCCTGTTTTATTTCTGCGCCAGACAGGAATGAACAATTGTTGTAATTCATCCATGTGCTCTTTAAATGCTCGTCATTGCCTATCCACTGTCAACCCTTTAAGTAACGTTCCCCAAACTATCAGACCCAACTCACGCCTCATCCCATCATCGTTTCCTTTATTTAGATTTCGGACCTTAGTCTCAGAATCAACTCTGTCACTCTCCATCTTAATGAAGAATTCTCTCATGTTATAGTCGCTCTTCCCCCAGGGATCCCGCACAACAAGATTGTTAACTAATCCTTTCTCATTACACAATACCCACTCTAGGATGGCCTGTTCTCTAGTACGTTGCTCAACTATTGGTCCAAATGACCATCACATGCACATTCTAGGAATTCCTCCTCTACAGTATTATTGTTAATTTGGTTTGTCCAATCTGTACGTAGATGAAAGTCATCCATAAATACAGTTGCACCCTTGTTGCATGCACCTCTAATTTCCTGTTTCATGCCATCCTCTACATCACCATTGCTGTTTAGGGGTCTGTATACAACCCCCACCAATGTTTTCTGCCCCTTGGTGTTTCTTAGCTCCACCCATACAGATCCCACATCAGAATTCTCTGAACTAATATCCTTCCTCACTATTGTATTGATCTTCTCTTTTACTAATTACGCTACTCCACCTCCTTTCCTTTCTTGCCTGACCTTCCTAAATATTGAATACCCCTGGATGTTCAGTTCCTATCCTTGGTCACCCTGCAATCATGTCTCCGTATTCGCAACTATATTGTATCCATTTACATCTATTTGTGCACTTAATTCACCTTCATTATTGTGAATACTCAGCGCATTGAGACACAATGCCTTCAGGCTGGTCTTTTTAACATTCTTAGTCATCTAAGCATTGTTTTGCACTGTGGCCCTATTTGTTTCTTGCCCTTGATTTCTATGTCTTCCACTTCTGCTTTTTAGTTTTCTGTCTTTCCTTTCTATCCTTGTTTCCTCCTCAGCCTCCCCACTCAGGTTTCCATCCCCCTGCCATTCTAGTTTAAGTCCTCCCCAACAGCACAAGCAAACGCTCCTGTGAGGACATTTTTTCTGGTCCTGCCTGGGTGTAACACGTCCCACTTGTACAGGTCCCACCTTCCCCAGAACCGGTCCCGATGTCCCAGGAATCTAAATCCCTCCCTCCTGCGCCATTTTTCCAGCCATGCATTCATCTGGTCTATTCTCCTGTTCCTATACTCACTAGCATGTGGTACAGGAAGTAATCTTGAGATTACTATCTTTGAGGTCCTGCTTTTTAATTTAGCTCCGAACTCACAAAATTCATCTTGCAAGACCTCATCCCTTTTTCTACCTGTGTTGCTGATACCAACATGTACCACGACCACTGGCTGTTCACCCTCCCCCTTCAGAATATCCTGCAGCCACTCCGAGACATCCTTGACCCTAGCATCAGGGAGGCAACATGCCATCCTGGAGTCTCATTTGCGGCCACATAAATGCCTGTCTGTTCCCCTTATGATTGAATCCCCTATCACTATAGTCCTGCCACTCTTCTTCCACCTCACCTGTGCAGCAGAGCCATCCGTGGTGCCACGAGCTTGGCTGTTGCTGCCTTCCCAGGGATGCCATGCACCCAGTATCCAAAGTGATATATCTGTTTGAGAGGGGGATGGCCACAGGGGATTCCTGCACTACCTGCCTGCACCTACTACTCCACCTGGTGATCACCCATCCCTTTACTGCCTGTGCAACCATTACCTGCGGTGTGACCACCTCACTAAATGTGCTATCCACGATGCCCTCGGCATTGCGGATGCTCCACAGTGAATCCACCCGCAGCTCCAGCTTCGTAATGCTTGTAGCCAGGAGCTGCAGATAGATACACTTCCTGCACACATGGTTGTCAGGGACACTGGAAGCGTCCCTGATTTCCCACATAGTGCAGGAGGAGCATATCACAGGGCTGAGCTCTCCTGCCATGACTTACTTCAGATTAATCAGTTAGTCCCTTTAAAAAATACTAATTACACTTGGGGCCTTGTTCGACTCCAAACACGACCCACTACAATCTGAAGCCCTTAATAAATTACACAAATTTTTTTAAAAAGCACACTTTAGTAGTGCTTAAGCTCCTGGAATTGAAGGCAAATGATTGACCTGGTTAGAAGATTGGTTATGCAGTAGAACATAGAGAGTTTGGATAATTGGAATGTATTTGTATTGAAGGACGTGGCTAGCAATGTGCCAAGATGATCTGTTCTGAGGCCTCAACTATTCATAATATATATTAAAAACTGAAGACAATAATGAATTTGAGATCCTAATTTGCCAAATCATCAAAAGGCTGAATCTTAATTCACAAAAACAGGTGGATTGGGGTCGTGCCAGAGATTGAATGTAAAGAATCTGAAACAGGAACCCAAACTGTATCATATCCCATGGTCATGGATCAGCAGCAGAAGCCGGGGGATTAAAACCTCAGCATGTCCAAGGGTCACTGATCGCGAGAGGGACCCTGGTAATTGCCCCACCATATCCCCTGGTAACTGATTCCTGTTGTAACTGACCACACAAAGAATTGTTCTCTCTGGTTTTGCAAGGCACCAATCAGTGTGTTTACTCTCTGTGCACCAAGGGAGACCATATTTTAACACTGCACATTTATGAATGAACATAAGCATTTTGTTTTTGTGTTTATTTATTGAACTCTTCAGATATGAACTTCTCAAATCATCATTGATTGTTGGAGGAAAGCCTTATTTCTATCATAAAGTTCAAACACATTGTATTCCATCATGGGATGTAGTGAGCTCTCAATTTATTCTACCCATGGATCCACCATATTGATATTCCTGCTCCCATCCTGATGTATAATGTTCCTGTTTTTCCTCTTCCTTACAGTTAACTTAGTGACGATTGTGATCCTATCTCGGGGAAAGTGTGGTCTCTCCAAATGTGTCACTCGTTACTTGGTGGCCATGGCAGCGGCGGATCTACTGGTCATTATCTTCGATCTGATACTGAGGCAAATTCCCATTAGTTATCCTAGAATGTTTCGATTTCTGTTTGATATTCCAGTGTGTAATATCCACGCTGTCCTACTTTATGCAACAACCGACTGTTCTGTCTGGTTCACTGTCACTTTCACCTTTGATCGATTTGTGGCCATTTGCTGCCAGAAACTGAAAACTAAATATTGCACTGAGAAATCGGCAGCTGTGATTATTGGAACAATGTCTGTGTTGTTCTGTGTGAAGAATATTTTCTGGTACTTTATGCTTTCAAGCAGCTATTTCCGTTATCGAGGCCCCTGGCCCTGCATTCTTCCCTGGAGTGTTCTGTTTTCACCAGTATGGACAGCAATTGAATTGTTACATTATATTTTCACCCCGTGTGTACCATTTATTCTGATTCTGATGCTCAATATTTTAACTGTCAGACACATTCTAGTGACCATCAGAATTCGCAAGAGACTTCGGGACCGGGTCAGTGGGGAGAGTCAGAATGATCCAGAGACAATGAACAGAAGAAAATCAATCACTTTACTCTTTATGATATCGGGGAATTTTATCCTTCTATGGGTTCTGTTCCTGGTGACTACGATGCATACCAGAATTGCTCTGCTGGGCCTGATTGATTCTGATGGCGTGTCACCCATTGTCGACCACCTTGCGATTATGCTTCAGCTCCTGAGTTGCTGCACAAACACTTTTATTTACGCTGTGTCCCAGAGTAAGTTTAGAGAGGAACTGAAGAATGGGGTGAAATATCCCTTCACTGTACTTTCTAAGATTATAAAATAATGAGGAAAATGGAAGATTTTTACATCTAGAACACATGTGAACCCAGCCTCTCTCCACTCAGTCTCTGGAATCACATTGTTTTAAAGACAAGCTGAGATGATTTGATTGAGTTTGCATTTAATTTAGGTACATTTTGTAAATGTAGAACAACTGCCATATGCAGAAAATCCTTTGCGCTAATCATACATATGGAGTAAAATTAAACTAACATGCAACATGTCCCCTGATCACTCCCCATGTCTCTGTTTTATTGAATAAACCTGCAGCTTCCCACTTTATCTCTCTCAGCATCCTCCACAGTGGACATCGAGGCACTCGGCGATCGCTCATTACGAGTATCAATCCCAATTGCCCCATCCTAATCATTCACTGAATCTCCCACCCAGTGCACCTGCTGAGGGCTAATCTTCCAATATCTTTATCATCCAACTCACCCCTCCCACTATAGACTCAGCCATTGGATCAACTCTCACCATCCCGCTACACATCTCCCACCAGAATATCAAGGCCCTTTCCATCCATGACGTTATTGTGGATGATTTCATTGACATCACGGCCTAACACATCCCCTAGTGTTCACTATGGAGAAGAATGATGTTGGTGTAGAGAGCAGGGAGGGGGATTGTGATATACTTAAACAAATCAGCATTGAAAGAGAGGAAGTATTAGATGATTTAGTGGGCTTAAATCTGGATAAATTCCCAGGCCCAGATGAGATGTATCCCAGGCTGTTATGTGAAGCAAGGGAGGAGATAGCAGGGGCTCTGACACAAATTTTCAAATCCTCTCTGGCCAGAGGAGAGGTACCAAAGGATTGGAGGACAGCGAATGTGGTACCATTATTCAAGAAGGGTAGCAGGGACAAACCAGGTAATTAAAAGGCAGTGAGTCCAACATCAGTGGTAAGGAAACTATTGGAAAAATTCTGAGGGACAGGATTAATCTCCACTTGGAAAGGCAGGGATTAATCAGGGCTAGGCAGCATAGCTTTGACACGGGAAATTTTGTCCAACAAACTTAATTGAATTTTTTGAGGATGTGACTTGATGTGTAGATGAGGGTAAGGCCGTAGTCTACATGCACTTCAGTAAGGCTTTTGATAAGTTCCACATGGGAGATTAGTTAAGAAGATAAGAGCCCATGGGATCCAGGGTAATTTGGCAAATTGGATCCAAAATTGGCTTAGTGGCAAGGAGGCAGAGGGTAAAGGTCAAGGGCTGTTTTTGCAAGTGGAAGACTGTGACCAGTGGTGTACCACAGGGATCGGTCCTGGGACCTTGCTGTTTGTCGTGTACATTAATGATTTAGACAAGAATATAGGAGGTATGATCAGTAGGTTTGCAGATGACACGAAAATTGGTGGTGTCGTAAAAAGTAAGGAGGAAAGCCTTAGATTACAGGACGATATAGATGGGCTAGTAAGATGGCTGGAGCAGTGGCAAATGGAATTTAATCCTGAGAAGTGTGAGGTGATGCATTTTGGGGGAACTAACAAGGCAAGGGAACATACAACGGATGGTAGGACCCGAGGAAGTACAGAGGGGTCAGAGGGAACTTGGTGTACTTGTCTATAGATGACTGAAGGCAGCAGCACAGGTAGATAAAATAGTTAAGAAGGCATATGGGATACTTGCCTTTATTAGCTGAGGCATAGAATTTCAGAGCAGGGAGGTTATGATGGAGCTGTATAAAGCGTTAGTTAAGCCACAGCTGGAGTACTGTGCACATTTCTGGTCACCACACTATAGGAAGGATGTGATTGCACTGGAGAGGGAGCAGAGGAGATTTACCAGGATGTTGCTTGGGCTGGAGCATTTCAGCGATGAAGAGAGACTGGAAAGGCTAAGGTTATTTTCCTTCGAGTAGAGAAGGCTGAGGGGCGACCTGATTGAGTTATACAAAATTATGTGGGGCATTGATAGGATAGATAGGAAGAAACTTTTTCCCTTAGCGGAGGGATCAATAACCTGGAGGCATAGATTTAAGTTAGGAGCAGGAGGTTTCGAGGGGAGTAGAGGAAAACCATTTTCACCCAGAGGGTTGTTGGAATCTGGAACACACTGCCTGAAGAGGTGGTAGAGGCAGGAACCCTCAAAACATTTAAGAAATATTTAGAAGATCACTTGAAATGCCAAAGCATATCAGGCTACAGGCCACGTGATGAAAAATGGGATTAGAATAGATAGGTGCTTAATGGCTGGCACAGACAAAATGGGCCGAAGGGCCTACTTCTGTGCTGTATAACTCGATGACTCTAAATGAAGCCTCACCACCTAGCTATACCTTCCACCACAATCCCCATAGAGATTGACGTGATGGCTGTGTGGCACTTTTCACCAGATCACACCTTGGCCTGACCCCCTCCTCCTCTTGCACTTTCTTCTCCTTTCACCATCTCCCATCGCTCCACCCCTCTCACCTCTCAATCAAAATCCTCGTTCTCTACAGTCCTCCCATGTACGATGAAAATATTCTCACTGAGATATCTTCATTGCTTTACTCCCTCAGCCTCTGCACTGAATGACATCTCATCCTCGGTGATTTCAATCGCCTTCACAACTCATCATTCTCTCCCTCCTCTGAGTTCATTGCCCTCCAATCTTCCCTAAGTCTCTCTCTCCAGGTAAACTTCCCAAATCATCTTCATGGCTGCAACCTTGACCCTACCATCTAACATGGTCTCAATTCAATCGCAGATAAGGCCATCTCTGATCACCTCCTTGTATCACTCTCAACCCACATCCCCCTCCTGGACCCCATCCCTACTTCCTTCTGTATCTGCCCTGGAAAAAGGACCATCCCAAATTCACTTCATTTTCCACAACATTTTCAGAGCTACCGATTTGCTAAACTGCACCCTCACATCAATCTTTGAAAACCTCGCTCCAAATAAATCCATTTCTCTCTCTCACTCTGGTCATTTCCCCTGGTACGGCCCTCATCCCGGCTCCCATAATTCCGAGGGATGCAGAATTGAAAGGATATGACAGACAACTTGTTCAGCAACACGGCCAGGTCACATAAAGCTCTATTGGGACCTGTTCTCATTTGCTGAAACTGCTCACTATTCCTGGATCATCCTGCAATGAGAAGATAACCCCCGTCTTCTTTTCTCTACTGCACACCGGCTTCTTAAACTTCACTCCCCTGTCTCTCCAACCTCACCTCCAACGGTAAGTGTGAGGAGCTCATTGATTTCTTTGTCACTAAGATGAGACGATCCAATCAGCTGCCTCTGCCAGTTCCCTCTCTTCCCCTAGTCCACTGGCCCAAACTCGGTCTACAGCTTCCCCCCATCATAACTCTGATCTCACATCTTTCTCCCATGTCTATCCTTGCTCCCGTCATGCCCTCACTGAGCTCATCTTGAAGATGGGGCCCACCTGTTTTCCTTCAACTCTATTCCCACTAAGCTGCTGATCACCCAACTTCCCCTCCTGGTCCCCATGTTAGCTGACATTGTTAACAGTTCCTTCTCTTCAGGTTCTATCTCTCTCTCTCCTCTAAATCTGCCGTCGTCAACCCTCTCCTCATAAACACAAGTCTTGCCCCCTCCATCTTTGCAAATTGCCGCCCCATTTCCAAACTCCCTTTCCTCTCCAAAGTCTTTGAAATTTTTGTCACCTCCCAAATCCATGCCAGTCGTTCTCGGAACGCCATGTTTGAATCCAACCAATCAGGTTTCCTCCTCTTGCAAGGTAACAAAATGGACCTTATCAACGTCACAAAAACATCCCATGTGACTGTGACAATGGTAAACTATCCCTCCTCGTCCTTCTCGATCTGTCTGCACCCTTTTACACTTTTGAACACACCGGACTCCTCCAATGTCTCTCCACTGTTGTCCAGCTGGTTGGGACTGAACTCACCTGGTTCCATTCTTATCTATCTAATCTTTGCCAGTCAATAGCATGGTATTTTCAGTCAACTAGGGATTAGAAATTTTATAGGTCATTAAACGCTGTGCTAATTCTGAGGGGAAAGTTGTGATTGGGGCCAATTGATCAGTTAATGCTTTGAAATCTCCATAGCTGTGGGGCATGGAAGTGGCCTCAGTAACCTCCTCCTCAGGAGGAACGGGTGATCCTGGTTCCCCTTCTCCACTTCTCTGGGGTCTACCCCGTCTCCTCCATGTTGTCGTTAACATGGCAGGAAAGACAGGCAAAGGCTCTCCTTCCCCATCATCGTCCTCCACTGAGGACTCCTGTCCTGTCTCAGTATATCCCATGTAATACTCTGCTCTCGTGACAGCTGCTACAACCGCCTGCTGCTTCCCCATCTGGTTCCGCAGTCACTGAATGGTGGACCTGCACTGTGTATTGGTCTGTCTCTCGGTGGGATCACTCCTGTAGCTCTCTAAGGACTCTCCATGATTCCTCTCACTTCTGGGTCAACTGGGTGTTGTCCTGCATGAGAGTGACAATATGCCTCTCCGCCAGCTCTAACCACTGCTGAGCTGCCCCAGCCTGTACGGCATTAAGTGCCTGTTCCTCAGACTGGCAGTAGAGGATGCGAGCTGATTTTGTAACATTTCCAGCAGTTTCTGCTGCTGCTGGATCGGTTCACTTTGAACTACCGTCTGTTTCACCTGTGACTGCACCACTTCCTCATTGCACTGCACACAGTGTGATTCTGCGAGTGTGATTAGATTTAAAATCCGGTCACTCTTCCAACATTTAGCTAAAACCTGCACCTGGAGAAACTCTACTGTTCTGAGGCCTCAACTATTTATGATATATATTAATAAATTAGATACCACAATAATGAATTTGAGAGCCATATATCCAACTTGGCCAAATCATCAAAAGGTTGAATCTTAATTCACAAAAACAGGTGGGTTGAGGTCGTGCCAGAGATGAAATGCAAAGAATCTGAAACAGGAACCCAACCTGCATCAAATCCCACGGTCATGGATCAGCAGCAGAAGCCGGGGGATTAAAATCTCAGCATATCCAAGGGTCACTGATCAGGAGAGGGACCCTGGTAATTTCCCCACCATCTCCCATTCTAACTGATTCCTATTGTAACTGATCAGGCTGAGAAATTATCTCTTTGGTTCTGCACGGCACCAGTCAATGTGTTTACTCTCTGTGGACTAGGTGAGACCATATTTCAACACAACTCACTGATGAATTAGCATGAGCTTGTTATTTTTCGTGTCTACTTTCCAATTCTTCAGACATGGACTACTCAAATCATGACTGATACTTGGTGTGAAGCCTTATCTCTGTCATAAATTTCTGTCACATTGTATTCCATTGTGGGATATTGTGAGCTTTCAGTTTATTCTACCCATGGATCCACCATATTGATATTCCTGCTCCCATCCTGATGTATAATGTCCCTGTTTTTCCTCTTCCTTACAGTTAACTTAGTGACGATTGTGATCCTATCTCGGGGAAAATGTGGTCTCTCCAAATGTGTCACTCGTTACTTGGTGGCCATGGCAGCGGCGGATCTACTGGTCATTATCTTCGATCTGATACTGAGGCAAATTCCCATCAGTTATCATTGAATGTTTCACTTTCTGTTTGATATTCCAGTGTGTAATATCCACGCTGTCCTACTTTATGCAGCAACCGACTGTTCTGTCTGGTTCACTGTCGCTTTCACCTTTGATCGATTTGTGGCCATTTGTTGCAAGAAACTGAAAACTAAATATTGCACTGAGAAATCGGCAGCTGTGATTATTGGAACAATGTCTGTGTTGTTCTATGTGAAGAAAATTTTCTGGTACTTTATGCTTTCAAGCAGAAATCTCCATTTTCGAGCCCCCTGGCTCTGCATTATTCCCTGGAGTGTTCTGTTTTCACCAGTATGGACAGCAATTGAATTGTTACATTATATTTTCACCCCGTATGTACCATTTATTCTGATTCTGATGCTCAATGTTTTAACTGTCAGACACATTCAAGTGACCATCAGAATTCGCAAGAGACTTCGGGACCGGGTCAGTGGGGAGAGTCACAGTGATTCAGAGACAATGAACAGAAGAAAATCAATCACTTCACTTTTTATAATATCGGGGAATTTTATCCTTCTATGGGTTCTGTTCCTGGTGACTACGATGCATTCTAGAATTGCTCTACTGGGCCTGATTGATTCTGAAGGTCCGTCACCCATTGTAGAATGACTTGCGGTTATACTTCAGCTCCTGAGTTGCTGCACAAACACTTTTATTTACGCTGTGACCCAGAGTAAGTTTAGATAGGAACTGAGGAATGGGGTGAAATATCCCTTCACTGTACTTTCTCAGATTATAAAATAATGAGGAAAATGGAAGATTTTCACATAGAAACCACATTTGAACCCAGTTTCTCACCATTCAGTCTCTGCAATCAGGTTGTTTTGAAAGCAAACTGAGATGATTTAATTGAGTTTGCATTTAATGTCAGGTAATTTTGTAAACGTAGAGCAACTGCCATGTGCAGAAAATCCTTTATGCAAACCATACATTTAGAATAATATTAAATTAATATGCAGCACGTCCCCTGATAACTCCCCATGTCTCTGTTTTATTGGATAAACCTACAGCTTCCCACTTTATCTCTCTCAGCATCCTCCACAGTGGTCATCGAGGCACTCGGCACTCGCTCATTACGAGCATCAATCCCAATTGCCCCATCATAATCTTTCAACGAATCTCCCACCCAGTGCACCCACTGAGGGATAATCTTCCAATATCTTTCTCATTCAACTCACCCCTCCCGCTGCTGACCTTATGGACTCAGTCAATGGATCAGTTCTCACCAGCCCTCTACACATCCTCCATCAGAATGTCCATTCAAGGCCCTTCAAGTTATTGCAGATGATTCCATCGACATCATGGCCCCAATGGAAACCTGGCTGAGGGGTGTGGACATTTTCCCCCTAAATGAAGCCTCCCCACCTGCCTATACCTTCCACCACAATCGCCATGAAGATTGACGCAATGGCAGTGTGGCACTTATCACCAGATCACACCTTGGCCTGACCCCCTACTCCTCTGGCACTTTTTCCTACTTTTAGCATCTCCTGTTGCTCCACCCCGCTCACCTCTCAATCAAAATCCTCGTTCTCAACCGTACTCCCAAGAACGATGAAAATATTCTCACTGATATATCTTCATTGCTTTGCTCCGTCAGCCTCTGCAGTGAATGACATCTCATCCTCGGTGATTTCAACCTCCATCTCAACTCATCATTCTCTCTCTCCTCTGAGTCTATTGCCCTCCAATTTTCCTTAAATCTGTCCCTCCATGTAAAATTCCCAAAATATCTTCACGGCTACAATCTTGACCATGTCATCTCATGTGATCTCACTTCAATCACAGATAAGGCTATCTCTGATCACTTCCTTGTCTCACTCTCCACCCACATCCCCCTTCCATCTACTGTAACTGCTCACTATTCCCCAATCATCCTGCAATAAGAGGACAGCCCCCGCTTTCTTTACTCTACTTCACACCATCTTCTTAACCTTCACTCCCCTGTATCTCACCCTCACCTCTAACAATAAGCGTGAGGACCTCATGGATTTCTTTGTCACTAAGATGAGACTAAGATGCCACTTCTCTTCCTTCCCCTAGCCCACAGGACTAATCCTGGTCTAAAGATCCCCCTCCACCCTAACTCTGAACTCGCATCTTTCTCTAGTTTCTCTCCTATCTTCCCTCATGCCCTCTCCGAGCTCATGTTGTCCACAAGAACCAACTAATTTTCTTCAAAACTATGCCCACTAAGCTGCTTCCTTCCTGGTCCCCATGTTAGCTGACATCGTTAATGATTCTCTCTCTGCAGGTTTTGTCCTTCTCTCCTTTAAATCTGCTGCCATCACCCCTCTCCTTAAAAATAACAACCCCACCATCCTTGCAAACTCCCAAATCCTTGCCAGTCTTTCCTGGAACTCCATGTCTGAATCCCTCCAATCAGGTTTTCTCTTTTGCCACAGTAACAAAATGATCATTATCAATGTCACAAATTACATCCCATGTGACTGTGACAATGGTAAACCATCCCTCCTCCATCCTTCTCAATCTCTCTGCACCCTTTGATAGATTTGAACACACCGTAGTCCTCCAATGTCTCTCCACTGTCACCTAGCTGGTTGGGACTGCATTTTCCCAGCTCCGTTCTTTTCTATCTAATTGTTGCCAAAGTATCACTTGCAATGGCTTCTCTTCCCACTCCCGCACCATTATCTATGGTTTCCCCCGAGAATCTATCCTTGTCCCCGTCTTATTTCTCATCTGCATGCTGCCCCTCAGAGAAATCATCCGAAAGCACTCATTAGTTTTCACAAGTACGCTGATGACACCCAGCTCTACCTGACCACCACCTCTCTCAACTCCTCCACTGTCTCTATATTGTCAGACCTCTTGACCGACATCCAGTCCTGGATGAACAGAAATACCCTTGAATTAAATACTGGGAAGATTGAAGTCACTGTCTTCAGTCCCCCGCTACAAACTCCGTTCCCTAGTTACTCTTCCCAGTAACCTTCTGAGTCTAATCCAAACTGTTCACCATGTTTGACCCCAAGGTGAGCTTCTGACCTCCGATCTTCATCATCAATAACACTGCCTATTTCCACCTCCGTAACATCACCCAACTTATCCCAGCCTCAGCTCATCTGCTGCTGAAATCCTCACTCATGTCTTTAGTAACTCCAGGCTTGACTACCAACACGCTCTCATTGGTCTCACACATTCATCCCTCTATAAAATTGAGGTCATACTAAACTATGCTGCCTATTTCATTACTCACATAACAATAGCATGAAGTTACATTACTGGTGGCACTGGCTCTATACAGGTTTATCGGCAGTTTTGAACCAGAGACAGACTGTCAGCTATGTTTCACTAGTCGGCTCTCGATAGAGTTAACAATTGCAGTAACCAAGGTATGAATTATATCCCCCAGTCTGGAAATGGTAAAGTTCCAGTCCTTGGTATCAGGAACAAAAAAAAACTTCAAAAAGACTGTCTTCAATATGGCAGTTATGTAACACAACAACATAGTCACTCAGCAACTAGTTATGGAAGGAGAAAACCTTCAATATATCTAGTCCACACATCCACAGTATTGTGTTGCTACATTTCCAATCACCTCAAATCCCATTTGCTCACAAGCAACTGTTTAACTCCCGTTTGAAACATGTTGATTTTTCTTGTTAGACCAGTCATGTCGGCAATATATTTCACACACTTAATACCCTTTTACTACAACAAATCCTCCTGTATTTTCTATTTTATTTTCCTTAAGTTGTAAGAATGGTCCCTTACGCTTAATTTCTGGACATGACAGTAAAAGCTGAAAATCCTGATAGGTCATTGCTCACAAAACTATTTATTGCTGATTCATTATGGCATGACAAGTCTTATTGTGAAAAAGACATCCAGAAATGAGGTATTTCCAACAAAACAACAGATGGAAACTTTTTTTCTCATCCTCTCCTGCTGTTTCACATCCTGTCTCAAGACTGCCCTGGTGATCTCGTTCCACAATGTGGCTACATAAAGAAGTAAAGAAAAGCAAATCAGATATCCTGCAGTTTTGGCAAAAACTATTTAACAGCATCAGCTAAATTGTGCCCTGATACATTAAACTGTAAAGCATCCTGACAATGAACAACATTAACTATTTCATTATTTCCAGTTGCAGTATTAATATACAAGCTGTCTATAAGTGAAAAGAAGCCAACAAATGTAATCATATCAGATTAAAACAAATCCCAACCCCATGTGTGTGTGTTATCATGACCAAGGAGGGAGTAATGCACTGTTAATCCAGTCCCACTACTCCATAGGTCACAGCATATCAAGAAAGTTTTCTACCTACCTAAGAATAGCAAAATTAGACACTATTTGTCTGCCACAATAAAAGATATCAAACCAGGTGCAATGTTGGGTTGACCTGTCACGTTTAGGCATTAATACTATTGGTGAACTCCAGCTGCTTTGACTTGGTTCAATTAAGTTGTTTTCCAGCATGCATGGGATTTCTGCTTTTACTTGGGTCTGTTTGTCTGGATTTAAGTGGTAAGGATGCTGTTTTATAGGAACGGATTCCCCTACATCCACATCATGTGTAGCAAAGGTTGTACACCCTGGCTTATCCCTACAGACTCTTTTAAAGGCTGTGAGTAGCCTTGTTAGGTCTTCTCATTTTTCTGCATCTCAGTACGAAAGCATGTTGTCCAATTTTCCTAGCCATTCTGTATTGACTACCCGGATAGTAGAAGGTTCAATTTGAGTATTGGCTAAGCCTCTTGCTGCCTCATCCTCACTATCCCCTTCATTCTTATCTGTCCCTATTACCTGACATACTTGGACTGGCTTATCCTCCTCCCTGCGATAATATTGCTTTAACATATTGATATGACACAGCCAATTCTTTTTCTGGTGATCTGGGGTGTCAATCAAGTATTTTACTGTACCAACCCTTTGACCACTTTATATGAATCACTGAACCATGCTTTTAATGGCTCACCCTGTAAAGGTAATAATACGAATTGAAAAGTTTGACTCTTTGCCTTTTCGTCTGCCCATTTTTCATCGTGGTTTGGGAAGCATTCAGGTGTTCCTGAGCCACATTGCAAGCTTTTGTGGGCCTTTCCCGGAACATGGATACAGAGTCTAGTACTGGAGATTCATTCCTTTGTTCTAAGAACATGTCTTTGATGAGTTTGGAGGACCTCTTATCTCATAACCATAAACCAATTCAAAAGAACAAAAACCTGTCGACTCATTCGATGAATCACTCGTGGCAAATAAAATAAATTCTCGCCCTTTATCCCAATCATGGGGATATTCATGACAGTATGTCCTCATCATTCTTTTGAGAGTTTGATGGTACCTTTCTAACACTTTCTGTGTCTGGGTCATATGCTAAAGATTTTAACTGTTTGATATCCAAATTGCCCATGGCTTCTTGAAATATCTTGGACATAAAATTGGCACCTTGATCTGATTGAACTTCAAGTGGTAATCCATAACTTGTCAAACAATTGGGTTAACTTCTCTAATTCTACTTTAGCAGTAATTGTCCTCAAAAGAATGGCCTCTGGAAATCGAGTAGCCATATTCATGATAGTGAGAATATATTGATATTCCGCTTTTGTTTTTGGCTAGGCTCCTACGCAGTCTAACAACACCCTGCTAAATGGTTCCTCAATAATTGGTATGACAATTAGGTGTGCCGGTTTTGTGGTAGGTTGCGATTTTCCCACCATTTGGCACGTATGGCATATCCTACAAAACTGCCTCATGTCCTTTGTAAGGCCTGATCAATAATAAGTGATTTGGTCTTCCGGATCCCCTCTGTCCTGCTAGATGAATGTCATGTGCGAACCTTAATAATTCCCAGTGATATTTAGGTGGTACCACGACCAGTCGAACAACCGTCCAGTCTTCATCTGCAGATCGATGAGGCAGTCTGCATTTCCTCTTCTGGACCCCGTCTTCAACAGAATGGCCTTCTGGAATTCCTTTCGCCTCAGCTTCCGTCAGAGCTGACTGTATGATTTTATGTAATTGCTGTGCTGCAATTATAGAAGATTTGTTAAACATCTCATTTGGATTATCTAAATCCCCAAGGCAAGTTTCAGATACTCGGTTATATGTTTGCGCTGCCAATTTTACGTCTGACAATAGAACTTGTTTAGCCATTGCTCGGGTTGCTACACATGCAGGAAATATTCCAGGAACTTGTTGCTGTAATTGTTCTGTTCCTTTAACTTCACTTGGTTTCTCTGTGTCTACAGGAGAAACTGATACTTTTGCTCCAGCCAAATCATTCCCTATGTGTAAGTCAATTCCCTTTACTGGCAAGCTAAGAACAACTCCTGCAGTTACTGTCCCAGACATGAGGTCACACTCTCAGTGCATTTAATACAAAGGTACGGGTATATTCTCCCCACCAATACCATTTACTAAGAATTTAGCATTCAGTGCACTCTCTAGTGGAAATGTTATACCTTTCCCCAGCAAAAGAGTTTGGGTTGCTCCTGTAACCCTGAGTATAATGATAGGTTTGCCTACCTTACTTGAGGGATATGGGGTTACTTTACTGTTTAATAAGAATTCCCTATAACCTACAGGTATCTTATTCTCAACCTCGACACTCACTTTGGTTATTGTATCTGGTTTAACAGCTGCCATCAACCCCACAGCCCGGTCTGCTGTACTCTCAGTCAGAGCCACTTTCTCTGCCTTAGTTTTGTGTACAAAGAACAAAGAACAAAGAACAGTACAGCACAGGAACAGGCCATTCGACCCTCCAAGCCTGCGCCGATCTCGATGCCTGCCGAAACTAAAACCTTCTGCACTTCCGGGGACCGTATCCCTCTATTCCCATCCTAGTCATGTATTTGTCAAGATGCCTCTTAAACGTCACTATCGTAGCTGCTTCCACAACCTCCCCCGGCAGCAAGTTCCAGGCACTCACCACCTTCTGTGTAAAGAACTTGCCTCGCACATCCCCTCTAAACTTTGCCCCTCTCACCTTAAACCTGTGTCCCCTAGTAACTGACTTTTCCACCCTGGGAAAAAGCTTCTGACTATCCACTCTGTCCAAGCCGCTCATAACTTTGTAAACCTCTATCATGTCGCCCCTCCACCTCGTTCCATTGAAAACAATCCGAGTTTATCCAACCTCTCCTCATAACTAATACCCTACAGACCAGGCAACATCCTGGTAAACCTCTTCTGTACCCTCTCCAAAGCCTCCACATCCTTCTGGTAGTGTGGCGACCAGAATTGCACGCAATATTCTAAGTGTGGCCTAACTAAAGTTCTGTACAGCTGCAGCATGACTTGCCAAGTTTTATACTCTATGCCTCGACCGATGAAGGCAAGCATGCCGTATGCTTTCTTGACTACCTTATCCACCTGCGTTGCCACTTTCAGTGATCTTGGACCTGTACGCCCAGATCTCTCTGCCTGTCAATACTCCTAAGGGTTCTGCCATTTACTGTATAATTCCCATCTGCATTAGACCTTCTAAAATGCATTACTTCACATTTGTCCGAATTAAACTCCATCTGCCATTTCTCCGCCCAATTCTCCAACTGATCTATATCCTGCTGTATCCTCTGACAATCCTCATCACTATCCACAACTCCACCAACCTTTGTGTCGTCCGCAAACTTACTAATCAGACCAGCTACATTTTCCTCCAAATCATTTATATATACTACAAAGAGCAAAGGTCCCAGCACTGATCCCTGCGGAACACCACTAGTCACAGCCCTCCATTCAGAAAAACACCCATCCACTGATACCCTTTGTCTTCGATGACTGAGCCAGTTCTGTATCCAGCTTGGCAGCTCACCTCTGATCCCGTGTGACTTCACCTTTTGTACCAGTCTGCCATGAGGGACCTTGTCAAAGGCTTTACTGAAGTCCATATAGATAACATCCACTGCCCTTCCTTCATCAATCATCTTTGTCACTTCCACAAAAAACTCAATCAAATTAGTGAGACACGCCCTCCCCTTCACAAAACCATGCTGCCTCTCGCTAATAAGTTTGTTTGTTTCCAAATGGGAGTAAATCCTGTCCCGAAGAATCCTCTCTAATAATTTCCCTACCACTGACGTAAGGCTCACCGGCCTATAATTTCCTGGATTATCCTTGCTACCCTTCTTAAACGAAGGAACAACATTGGCTATTCTCCAGTCCTCTGGGACCTCACCTGTAACCAATGAGGTTACAAAGATTTCTGTCAAGGCCCCAGCAATTTCCTCCCTTGCCGAGACATTTAAGTTCTTTAGGGGTTGTGGACAGTGTTAAAGGGTGAGGTGTTGTCGGATCAACGGGAAAACATATGTACAATGATAAGGCTGGTGTTACCCTGGGCTCGATGTATCCACACACATCCATATTCCCTTCAACTTTCCTTATCGTCTTTTGCCCAGTGGGAGGGGCACAAACAATTCCAAAGACACAGCTCTCAGTCACCCCTCCCCCTTCTGTCTGGTCACGCAGTTAGCACGGACATCCGTGCAGCACGCTACACATACTACATCTTTGCCCGGATTCACTATAAGCCATGCATTCAAGTAGGTTCGGTCCCTATTTTGATCTTTACTTGCCAGTATACACTTCCCATCCAACATGTTGTACAATGCCCCATAGTTCAGATAGTCCATATTAATATTAATCCGTTGTACATTTGTCACTTGGTCATTGTTCTTCCTCTCCTGTCGTTCTCCCAAGCCTCCGGATATTAGCATCAGGCCCCACAGACACTGTAGTCCATTCCTTCCCATTCTCCACTCGTGGTTATATCTGTCATTTAAACACACCGTCCTGGTAGTCACCAGGTGTTAGTACTTGTCCATGTTGTGAGTGTCCCCGAACGAGGTATACATGTCTACCTGTGGGGACCGAACACGTCCTGGGGAATCCAGGAGTTAATTTATATTATTATCATCTCTACTCTTTCGAAATTATCTATTTGGTCCCATCGTGCTTGGGCTTCATTTCCCACAATCCTTGCCCAGTTAGTAGCCCATCTAATAATAATCCAAATCAACACTACCATTATTCCCAGCTCCCTGAATAGTCCATTCTCAAGTGTATTTTTCCATTCCCAGTATTTCTTTGCATAACAGGTGGTGGTCAGTGTATATGTTATTTCGGGGTCTGTCACTTGCTGTTGTCTTTATATACCTTCAGTTGGGACCAATGTTTCCATCGGCCCTTCCCTTTCATATCTAGACATGTGCATGTGTCACTGGTCATGATTATGTCATAGGGCCCTATCCACCGTGGGGAAAATCCTATTTTTTTTGGGGTAACCTGTACAAAGACTTGATCATCTGCGATGTGGGTTTGTGAGGGTTTGGGTCCCCCTTTGACTCGAGATCTCTTGTTGCTTATTGGTCCCTTGCCTCCTGATGTAGATTCCGCAATTGTTGGTCTCGTTGGGCCACATACTGTCTCATCTTATCCCTGTGGGGTCCCATCTCAGCTCCCCCTACTATAATACTTTTGGGGAGCCTCATAGCTCTTCCTGTCATCAATTCAAAAGAAGTCAGGCCTGTTGTTTGGTTTGGGGTGGCCCTTAGTCTCATCAAAATGGCTGGGAGGAAGTCTACTCAGCCTTTTCCTGTCTCAGCTATCACCTTGGATATGGCGGTTTTGAGGATCCTATTCATTCGTTCCACCATTCCCAAACACTGGGGGTGATATGGAATGTGGAATCGTTGTCATATTCCCAGGAGGCCACAGGCCTTCTTCATAATACTTCCCGTGAAATGCGTCCCTTGATCTGAATCGATCTGTAGAGGCAACCCCCCATCTAGGGATAATGTCAAAGGCTAGAATTTGGGCCATGGTGTGTGCACTGCAGTCCCTGGTCAGGAATGCTTTGACCCACTGGGTAAACTGACAATGATCACCAGGCAGTATTTCTTTCCCCAGCTGTTGGGCAGGGGTCCGGTGAAGTTTGTCTGAATGTTCTCCCTGGGTCCCTTGGGACGTGGCTGATGTGCCATTCGGACCTTTATTGGTTTACCTGGGTTGTGCTGTGCACAAATAATACATCGTTGGCAGTGCTTGCCTTCGACAAGGTGCCGCACATGAGGCTGCTGCATAAGATAAGGATGCATGGCGTTAGGGGTAAAGTGTTAGCATGGATAGAGGATTGGTTGACTAACAGGAAGCAGAGAGTGGGGATAAATGAGTGCTATTCTGGTTGGCAATCAGTCACTAGTGGTGTGCCTCAGGGATCGGTGTTGGGACCGCAATTATTTACAATTTATATCGATGATTTGGAGTTAGGGACCACGTGTAGGGTGTCAAAGTTTGCAGATGACAGTAAGATGAGTGGCAGAGCAAAGTGTTCAGATGACTGTGAAACTTTGCAGAGGAACATAGATACATTGAGTGAGTGGGCAAAGCTCTGGCAGATGGAATACAATGTTAATAAATGTGAAGTCATTCATTTCGGTAGGAGTAACAGTAAAAAGGATTATTACTTGAATGGTAAAAAGTTGCAGCATGCTGCTATGCAGAGGGACCTGGGTGTCCTTGTGCATGAATCGCAGAAGGTTGGTCTGCAGGTACAGCAAGTAATTAGGAAGGCAAATGGAATTTTGTCCTTCATTGCTAAAGGGATTGAGTTTAAAAGCAGAGAGGTTATGTTACAGCTGTATCAGGTACTGGTGAGGCCGCACCTGGAGTACTGTGTGCAGTTTTGGTCTCCTTACTTGAGAAAGGATGTACTGGCACTGGAGAGGGTGCAGAGGAGGTTCACTAGGTTGATTCCGGAGTTGAGGGTGTTGGCTTATGAGGAGAGACGGAGTAGATTGGGATTATATTCGTTGGAATTCAAAAGAATGAGGGGGGATCTTATAGAAACATATAAAATTATGAAGGGAATAGATAAGATCCAAGTAGAGAGGATGTTTCCACTGGCAGGTGAAGCTAGAACAAGAGGGCATAGCCTCCAGATTAGAGGGAGCAGATTTAGGACTGAATTGAGAAGGAACTTCTTCACCCAGAGGGTTGTTAATCTATGGAATTCCTTGCCCAGTGAAGTAGTTGATGCTTCTTCAGTAAACGTTTTTAAAGCTAAGGTAGAAATCTTTTTGAACAATAAAGGAATTAAGGGATAACAATTTACTGTAACAATATAACCTGTGTAATAATTATCAAGGTCAATATAACATTTCAGTGTTGATTCAACCTCATTGCATTCATTAACAGGTCCAATTGAATAATTAACTGTAACTTCACTAACCTGTCAAGTCCAATTAAAGAACTAACTAACTTTATTCCCCTATATAATAATTATCATGTCCAATTTAATAATTAACTACAACTTTATTCCCTGTGCATTGGTTACCATGACCAATTTAACCATGAAATGTAGTTTTATAGTCAGTGTACCAGTTTTCAAGACCAATTTAACAATTAACTGTAACAATATTCCCCTGTGTCTGCATCATCATCTCCAATTTAACAACTCACTGTAGTTTTCTACCTCATACACTCGTTTTCAAGAACAATTTAGCAATTAACTACTTTTACGAGCCAGTGTATTCATTATATTCATTTGAACAATAAAGTGCAAATTTATTATCCTGTGCATTTTTCTCAAGCTTAATTTAATAAGTAAAAGTAACTGCATAGCCTATGTATTGTGTATCGAGTCCAATACAACAAGTCACTGGAAATTTACACCTTCTGTACAAAAAATTAGCTTTTAAACCATACCCTTGTGAATTAAGAATTGTGTACAATTGAGCAATTAACTGTACCTTTGTACCCTGTGCACTTGATATTACAAACAATCTGAAAATTAATATTATAATCACTGTATTAGTCATCAACCACAACATAAGAATTAATTTAACTTTATTATTCTGTGGATTAGTTATCATGTCCAATTGAACAATTAACTGTAACATTATTCACCTGCTTATTGCTATCAAGTCCAATATAGCAATTAATTGTAAATGTATACTCTGAGTATTCATTATCAAGCCCAATTTATCAATTAGGGCTGGATTTTATTCCACCGACGGCTCCTTGGCAGAGGGTCAGGAGGCAGGGAGCCAATTAACTGCCTGTCATTGGGGATGCTGTCCCTTTAAGGGACGAGTGCCCGCCTCCAGCGCTGCTGGCCAATTGGAAGGCCGGCAGCTCTGCAGTACCGGCAGCGTCGCTGGGAGCAGAGGCCACTGCCAGTACTGCAGGAGCCGACGCAGCAACAAAGACAGGTGGAGATTCCAGGACAGGGAAGTGGGGTGAGGGTTGCCGGGCCCATTCAGACAGACCCCGGCGACTTTGTGTGGTTAGTGAGGCTGGGGTGGGGTCTTCCTGGTGGGGTGGCCATTACCACTGGCAGGCTTTCCAGGGACTCTGGTTTACCCCCAAAGGAGGGTCTCCTCCCCCAACCCCACTAGGATGCTTTAACTGGCGGCATCCCCATGCGGTGGAAGTCCCCTCTGCCTTCAATAAAATTGGAGGAGGCGAGAAGAGTCCCTTAAGTGGCCATTATTTGGCCATTAAAGGGCCTCAATTGGCCTGGGCAGGAAGGTCGCCCGGCAATATCAGGAACAGCGTCCCCTGCTGCTTTATTTGCCCCACCACCTCTGTACCCATCTCCAAGGTCAGAATAAACCCTGCCCTTAGATGTAACATTTTGCCCTGAATACCTGTTATCTTTTCCAGCATAACAAGTAGCTGTAACTTTATTCTCCTGTGTATTGACTTCATGTCCAATTAAACAATTAACTGTAACTTCATCCTCGGTGTATTGATGATCAAACCCAGTTAAAGAATTATTTGTAAATCTATACACGGTGTATTAGTGATCAAGGCTAATTTAACAATTTTAACAAATTAATTAATGAAATATTGTACACTTGTTGTCATGTCAATTTTAATAATTAACTGGAAATGGACTGCCCTCCATATTGGGTATTAAGCCCACTTTAACAATGAACTGTAATAATGCTTGTCATGGCAATTTAACAATTAACTGTAACTTTTTTGCATAAGAATATAAGAAATAGGAGCAGGAGTAGCCACTCAAGCCTGCTGGGCCATTCAATAAGATCATGGCTGATCAGATCAAGGCCTTAACTCCACTTTTATGACAGTTCCCCATAATCCTTGATTCCACTATAGTTCAAATATTTGTCGATCTCAGTCTTGAATATATTCAATGACTCAGCCTCCACTGTTCTCTGGAGTACAGAATTCCAAAGATTCATCACCCTCTGAGAGGAGAAGTTCCTCTTCATTTTTGTCTTAAAAAGGGCGACCTGTTATTCTGAAACTGTGCCCTCTAGTTCTAGATTCCCCCACGAGGGGAAACAACCTGTCAGCATCTATCGTGTCAAGCCCCTCAGAATCTTATGTTTCAACAAAATCACCTCTCATTCATTTAAACTCCAATGAGTATAGGCCCAACCTGCTCAACCTTTCCTCATAAGAAAGCCCATTTATCCCAGGAATTAACCTAGTAAACCTTCCCTAAACTGCCTCCAGTGCAAGTATATCCCTCCTTAAATAAGGAGACCAACACTGTATGCAATACCTCAGGTGTGGTCTCAGCCATGCCCTGTACAGTTGTTGCAAGACTTCCCTGCTTTTATACTCCATCCCCCTTGGCATCAAGGCCAACATTCCATTCCTTCCTAATTACTTGCTTTACCTGCAAGCTAACTCTTTGGGCTGGATTTTAAAGGCTCGCTGACATGGAGAATGGTGGTCGAGGGGGGAATGAAGATCGCAACAGATGAGGACTGCCACCGACCCCGGCAGGGTCTGTACCAATCTCAACGGCGACGGTGAGGCCTCGTGGTGACTCCCCTGCTGCTCGATGATGGGACCCGCATTAAAATATGCAAATGAATACTTACCTTTCATTAACATTCCAGTTGCAGTGATTCTGAGGGCAGGTTCCAATCTTAATGCCGATGGCCTGCAATGCCCTGCCTTCGAATCCCTGAAACGAGGCATGACTCCTGTGGGGAGGGGGGAGGAGGAACATTTCTCAATGTGGGAGAGGGTCAAACTCCTCAGATTGGTTGGGGGAGTGATGGGAAGGGGTAAAGGACAAAGGTTCTGAACTTTGGAGTGGGGGTGGGGGGAAGGTCATATTTTCACAGCAGGTATTCTGGGGGGGAAAGGGCAGGAATGATGTGTAATGCCATTGGGGGAGTGGCAGACGGCATGAAAAGATGTTTTTATTCATTTCTATTAACTGTAATATAACTGGCCCTTTAAAAATTTTAATTGTGATTTAGGGCCCTTTAAAAATGGTGCCGGTGAATGAGCATTGGCGCCGGACGCCGTTGCCAGGGACGGCTTGCCCGCACCCTCCACGTCATGGGGGATGGGGGCGGCTGTCCCAGCCATGCAAATGAGCCACCGCGTTTGGAATTGCGGAATTCTGCAAGATGTGTCCCGTCTGTGCAGGCTGAAAATGTTTCCGTCCGCTACCTATTTCGGTGGCGGGCTTTTAAAATGCAGCCCTTTGTGTTTCATGTTCATGGACACCCAGATCCCTTTGTGCAGGAGCATTCTGTAATCACTTTACATTTAAATCATGTTTTTCTTTTCTATTCTTCCGACC
This sequence comes from Heterodontus francisci, assembly GCF_036365525.1. NCBI lineage: Eukaryota > Metazoa > Chordata > Chondrichthyes > Heterodontiformes > Heterodontidae > Heterodontus > Heterodontus francisci. Next base: position 22,971,274 of record NC_090410.1, on the reverse strand, counting down.
AAAATGGAGAACTTCACATTTTCTCAATCTGCCACATTTTTGCCCTCTCACTCAACCTCTCTCTATCCCTTTGCAGACTCTTTGTATCCTCCTCACAACTTGCTTTCCCACCTATCTTTGTATTGTCAGCAAATTTAGCTGCAGTACACTTAGTCCCTTCATCCAAGTCATTAATCTGGATTGTAAATAGTTGAGGCCCCAGCACTGATCCCTGTGACACACTACTAGTTACAGTTTGACAACCCAAAAAAGGCCCATGTATCCCGACTCTGTTTCCTGTGAATTATCCCATCCTCTGAGCATGCTAATATATTACCCCCAACTCACTTATCAAATGCCTTTTGGAAATCCCAATACATTCCAACTACTGGTTCCCCTTTATTCATCCTGTTTGTTACATCCTGAAAGTACTCTAATAAATTTGTCAAACATGATTTTCCTGTCACAGAACCATGTTGACATTGACTAATTGCATAATGATTTCCTAAATGTCCTGCTACCACTTCCTTCATAATAGATTCCTGCATTTTCCCAATGACAAATGTTAGGCTACAGACTGATGGTCACAGACCTGAACATTAATTCTGCTTTTCTCTCCACAGATACTGCCAGACCTGCTGAGTATTTCCAGCACTTTCTGCTTTTATTACAGATGTTCTTCTAACTGGCTTATCAGCCAGAATTTAACATTGAGGCGGTGGCCCTGCCCACCAGCTGAAATATTGGGGGAGAACCTGCCGCCGCCAGGCCTGGAGGCCATGCTGCTATTTTACGTGGGCCCAGGCCCTAAATTGGTTTCAGTCAGGACTTCTGCCCCTCTGAGGTACCAAGTCCCGCCTCCAAAAGCTGCCAACCAAATAAAGAGCCAGCAGCTGTTCAGGCCAAGCAGCGCCACAGGGAGTGGTGGTCACTGCTGGGACTGCACCCAGCGAGAGGCGACACAAAGAATGACGGGCTGGGAATAGGTAATTGGGGTCAGGGCTTGCTTGGGACAATTGCTTGGCCCCAGCAAGTTGGGGGAGGTGGGTCAGAGTGCAGTGCAAAGGGGGTAGTTTTAGCAGGAGCAGCCCATACTGCTGGGGGGCTAACATGGGGCCCAATCAGGAGTGTCCCCCGGCCTGCAAGGAGTCCGGCAGGTATTACTGGACGGCCTCCTCAGATGCTAAAATGCCCATCTGCTACTGGTAAAATACCAGTGATGGCGGGAGGAGGCCCTTAAGTGACCACTTAAGGGGCTTAATTGAACTTGTGCAAGCGGGCCATTTGCCACCTTCTCTGCGATTGGTAAATAGCAGCAGGTGACGGTAGGTAATGTACCCCCTCCTTCTTGCTCACTCCTGGGTGGGGCGGGGGTGGGGGTGGCATTAAATTCCAGCCATAGTTTCCTGCTTTCTGTCTTTCCGATCCACAGGGATCTTTGCAGAATCTCGGGATTTCTAAACCATGTCTGCATTATGGTCAGGACTGGGAGCTAAATATACAAGGTTATAACATCTGCAGGAAAGATAGGGAAAATGGTAGAGGGGGAAGAATAGCCTTAGTGATTAAGGATGACATCACTTCAATGAAACACGGGGATATAATGAAGGGTAAGCAGGCAGTACAGAATTTATGTGTGGAATTAAGAAATAGGAAAGGATTAAAGATTTGTGAGAGTTGTGTATAGATCCCTGGATGTATCCATGGAGTGGTAGCTTGTAAATGCAGAGATTAGACAAGCATGTAGCAAAGGCAGAGTGGGTTTAATGGAAGATTTTAACTTTCATTTGATTGGAATAAACAGACTAGCACATGTCAGAAAGAGACAAATTTGTTCAGTGTGTCTGGGATTGTTTTCTGCAACAACCCATCCGAGAACCAACAAGGGGCAGAGCATGTTAGATTTAGTAATGAGAAATGAACCTGATTTAGTTAAGAGCCTATTGATGTGTGAACATTTATCTTATAATGATCATAATATAATCGAGTTCAACGTAATGTTTGAAAGGGAGAAATGTAAAACTAAGATTTTAGATTTTGGTAAGGCTGACTTTAATGGGAGGAGAAAGAGACTGTCCACAGTAAAATGGGCAAATCTGTTAATGGGTAAAATGACAGAATGTCAGTGGGAGGTGTTCAAAAAGAATTTAATATGATATAGAACCAGTTTGTACCCCTTCAAAGCGAGATCTCTCCTTGTCAGAAAACAATGACCAGCCATGGACAACGAAAGATGTAAGGGACAACATAAAGGGCGGCACAGTGGCGTAGTGGTTAGCACTGCAGCCTCACAGCTCCAGGGACCCAGGTTCGATTCTGGGTACTGCCTGTGTGGAGCTTGCAAGTTCTCCCTGTGTCTGCATGGGTTTTCTCCGGGCGCTCCGGTTTCCTCCCACAAGCCAAAAGACTTGCAGGTTGGTAGGTAAATTGGCCATTATAAATTGTCACTAGTATAGGTAGGAATATGGGATTAGTGTAGGATTAGTATAAATGGGTGGTTGATGGTCGGCACAGACTCGGTGGGCTGAAGGGCCTGTTTCAGTGCTGTATCTCTAATCTAATCTAAAAGGAAAAGAAAAAGACACACAACAATGCAAAAGAAAAGCACAGATGCTGGCGAATGGTAAAGATACAAAAACAGCAAAGGGTGACAATACAGAAAATCTGTTAGACAGGGAGATGGACCCAGGGCTCTTGGACTACCCGCCTAGTTCTTCTACTCTGCCTGGCGCTCACCCATTCACTTTCTGCCTGAGCAGTCTTTACCTACGGTGTGACCACCTCCCCAAACTTGCTATCCACGATGATCTCAGCCTCACGGCTGCTCCACAGTGTCTCCAGCTGCTGCTGCATATCTGAAACGTGGATTTCAAGTAACTTCAGCTGAAGACACTTCCAGGTGTTCGCCCTGGAGACTGGCAGTGTCCCTTACTTCCCACATTGCACAGGAGGAGCACTCCACGCTGACGAGCTGCCGTGCTATGAAACAAGGCTACGGGTCAAGTGCTGGAAAATGGGATTAGAATAGATAGGTGGATGATGGCTGGCACAGACACGATGTGCTAAAGGTCCTATTTCTATGAAATTACTATGGTGGGACATGAGGGGACCCGGAAGATCCAATCACATCCATGGTAGCATTTTTACTGGCCAGGTCTTTCCAGTGGATGTGGTGTAGTTTTATAAAATGTGCCAGATGTGCCAGATTGTAGGAAAACCACAACCTGCAATAAAACAGGCACCTCTAATTCTCATATCAGTTTTGGGGGAACCATTATGTAGGGTGTTGGTAGACTGTGTAGGATGTTTACTGAAAACAAAAGTGGGACACCAAAATATACTCACAATCATGGATATGGATACTCGGTTCCCTGAGGCCATTCCTTGAGAACAATTTCTGCAAAGGTAGTGGTAGAGAAGTTAACCAGTTCTTCATTAGATGTGGATTACTGATTAAGACAAGCATGCCAAGACTCGAACATTTCATCCCGGGGATGAGGTGTTAGTCAGTAACATATAAATGTGGTGTGAGGTTTTCAAGCATTGTAATTAATAGCAAAACTATATTTCTTGTTAATTTGGGGTATCAGCTGCTTACAATGTGCTGTCTGGTTAATTGGGGATTTTTTTTTAGTTTAGTTATTAGAACAAGGGTCTCAAAACGTGAAATCTTGTGTAATTCTTGAAATTGTTCTTGAGGTCCATATCTCGTACTTTTTATGTTAACGATCTCAGAACAACTTGTATTGGAATGAAGTGACGACCAATCTGCCGAGATGATCTGTGGTGGAGCCTCAAGTATTAACAATATTTATTGATGACTTAGATAAGATAATAATGAACTTGAGAACCATCTATCCAAGTTTGCAGAAGACACAAAGGACTGCATCTTAATTCACAAAAAACAAGTCGGCTGGGGTCATGCCAAAGATTAAATGCAAAGAATCTGAAACAGGAAACCAACTTACATCATATCCCATGGTCATAGAACAGCAGCAGAAGCCGGGGGATTAAAAGCTCAGCATATCCAAGGGTCACTGATCAGGAGCAAGAGTTTGGTAATTGTCCCATCATATCCCAGGTAAACTGATTCCTATTGTAACTGTGAAGTGATCTCTTTGGTTTACATGGCACCATTCAGTGTGTAGACTTTCAGTGTACCAGTGGAGACCATTATTCTACCCATGGATCCACCATATTGATATTCCTGCTCCCATCCTGATGTACAATGTCCCTGTTTTTCCTTTTCCTTACAGTTAACTTAGTGACAATTGTGATCTTGTCTCGGGGAAAGTGTGGTCTCTCCAAATGTGTCTCTCGTTACTTGGTGGCCATGGCAGCGGCAGATCTACTGGTCATTATCTTCGATCTGATACTGAGGCAAATTCCCCTTACTCGTCAAGGAAAGTTCCAATTTCTGTTTGATATTCCAGTGTGTAATATCCACGCTGTCCTACTTTATGCATCAACAGACTGTTCTGTCTGGTTCACTGTCGCTTTCACCTTTGATCGATTTGTGGCCATTTGCTGCCAGAAACTGAAAACTAAATATTGCACTGAGAAATTGGCGGCTGTGATTATTGGAACAATGTCTGTGTTGTTCTGTATAAAGAATATTTTCTGGTATTTTATGCTTTCAAGCAGCTATGTGGGTGTACGAGCCCCCTGGTTCTGCGTTCTTCCCTGGAGTATTATGTTTTCACCAGTATGGACAGCAATTGAATTTCTACATTATATTTTCACCCTGTGTGTACCATTTATTCTGATTCTGATGCTCAATGTTTTAACTGTCAGACACATTCAAGTGACCATCAGAATTCGCAAGAGACTTCGGGACCGGGTCAGTGGGGAGAGTCACAGTGATCCAGAGACAGTGAACAGAAGAAAATCAATCACCTCACTTTTTATGATATCGGGGAATTTTATCCTTTTATGGATTCTGTTCCTGGTGTCTACGGTGCATACTAGAATTACTCTACTGGGCCTGACTGATCCTGAAGGTATGTCAAACATTGTAGAATGGCTTGGGTTCATGCTTCAGCTCCTGAGTTGCTGCACAAACACTTTTATTTACTCTGTGACCCAGAGTAAGTTTAGAGAGGAACTGAGGAATGGGGTGAAATATCCCTTCAGTGTACTTTCTAAGATTTTAAAATAATGAAGAATATGAAATATTCTCACATATAAACCACTTGTGAACCCAGCCTCTCTCCACTCAGTCTCTGTAATCATGTTGTTTTAAAGACAAACAAAGATGATTTGACTGAGTTTACATTTAATGTCAGGCACCTTTTGTGTACATAGAGTAGAAAATCCTTTGCACTAATCATACTGTAGTATACTGAATTAAACTGGCTGATTGCATGTAATAGCAGAGCATTTGTGTAGTGTCTCTCTGCTGCCCTTTCTGTTGAAAGGTGTAATTAAAGAATGTTCAATATGTTTTCTCCCAGTTAAGACCTCATGTTAGTTTTATTCTGTGTCTACAGCACAGAAATATGACGATGAAGGGATGGGACTGATTTTTTTTTACATCTCATTTGAGAGAATACAGTCTAAGAACATTCTGAAACATGTTTTGGAAATCCCAAAGTCGATTCTGAGGAAGTTTGAGTGATTTGAAAGATTGCTTCATCGGCCTGTAATTCATATTCGGCTACAACTCATTGAGTGCATAATTTTAAAAATATGGCACTGATGACGTATTTTGGGACAATGGGGGAATTCAACCCTAACAATGAGGACTGGTGGAATTATGAACCAAAGTTACACATTTGGAACAAAATCGGAGATTAAGATAAAGTGAATGTTTTGCTCACTATGATAGTGCCAGATCTTTCCGAGGTGGTGTTTAACCAATGCTGCTCACGAGACGCCAGTACTTTGTCTAATCTGAAATAAGTGAGATTCTGGACTCACATTACATATTAAGAATGAAATTGCGCCCTAAGTTGCATTTTGTGAAAGGAAGTAGTTGCTAAATGATTCTGTTGCAGATTATATTATTGAATTAAAGAAATGGTTGCATCACTGTGGTTTTGGTGCCAATTTAAAACTTAACCTTCGAGGCACGTTCATTGGAGGCCTGAAGAAAAACAAAATCCACTCTAAAGTTTTGAGTAAAGGCAATAAGCTGGCAGGGAAGGAGGCCTGCGATGAGGCCACAGCCATGGAAATGGCAGGTGGTGATAGCTGCAGATTGCAACAAAGTTCATTTCAGCAGGAACCAGGCAGCCAAGTTTGCAGACTCAGAATCAGAAATTTAGATGCTATCAAAGAACAAAGAACAGTTTAGCACAGGAACAGGCCATTCAGCCCTCCAAGCCTGCGCTGATCTTGATGCCTGCTGAAACTAACACCTTCTGCACTTCCGGGGCCCATATTCCTCGATTCCCTTCCTATTCATGTATTTGTCAAAATGTCTCTTAAATGTCGCTATCGTATCTGCTTCCACCACCTCCCCTGGCAGCAAGTTCCAGGCACTCACCACCCTCTGTGTAAAAAATGTGCCTCGCACATCCCCTCTAAACTTTGCCCCTCGCACCTTAAACCTTGTCCCCTAGTAACTGGGTCTTCCACCCTGGGAAAAAACTTCTGACTATCCACTCTATCCATGCCGGTCATAACTTTGTAAACCTCTATCATGTCGCCCCTCCACCTCCGTCGTTCCAGTGAAAACAATCCGAGTTTTTCCAACCTCTCCTCATAGCCAATGCCCTCCAGACCAGGCAACATCCTGGTAAACCTCTTCTGTACCCTCTCCAAAGCCTCCACGTCCTTCTGGTAGTGTGGCGACTAGAATTGCACGCAATATTCTAAGTGTGGCCGAACTAAGGTTCTGTACAGCTGCAACATGACTTGCCAATATTTATACTCTATGCCCCGACCGATGAAGGCAAGCATGTCGTATGCCTTCTTGACTACCTGATCCACCAGCGTTGCCACTTTCAGTGACCTGTGGACCTGTACGCCCAGATCTCTCTGCCTGTCAGTACTCCGAAGGGTTCTGCCATTTACTGTAAACCTCCCACCTGCATTAGACCTTCCAAAATGCATTACTTCGCATTTGTCCAGATTAAACTCCATCTGCCATTTCTCGGCCCAAGTCTCCAACCGATCTATATCCTGCTGTATCCTCTGACAATCCTCATCATTATCCGCAACTCCACCAACCTTTGTGTCGTCCGCAAACTTACTAATCAGACCAGCTACATTTTCCTCCAAATCATTTATATATACTACAAACAGCAAAGGTCCCAGCACTGATCCGTGCGGAACACCACTAGTCACATCCCTCCATTCAGATAAACACCCATCCACTGATACCTTCTGTCTTCTATGACCGAGCCAGTTCTGTATACATCTTGCCAGCTCACCTCTGATCCCGTGTGACTTCACCTTTTGTCCCAGTCTGCCATGCGGGACCTTGTCAAAGCCTTTTCGAAAGTCCATATAGATAACATCCACTGCCCTTCCTTCATCAATCATCTTCGTCACTTCCTCAAAAAACTCAATCAAGTTAGTGAGACACGACCTCCCCTTCACAAAACCATGCTGTCTCTCGCTAATAAGTTTGTTTGTTTCCAAATAGGAGTAAATCCTGTCCCGAATAATCCTCTCTCATAGTTTCCCTACCACTGACGTAAAGGTCACTGGCCTTTAATTTCCTGGATTATCCTTGCCACCCTTCTTAAACAAAGGAACAACATTGGCTATTCTCCAGTCCTCTGGGACCTCACTTGTCGCCAATGAGGATGCAAAGATTTCTGTCAAGGCCCCAGCAATTTCCTCCCTTGCCTCCCTCAGTATTCCAGGGTAGATCCTATCAGGTCCTGGGGACTTATCTACCTTAATGCTTTGCAAGACACCCAACACCTCTTCCTTTTTGATAATGAGATGACTGAGACTATCTGCACTCCCTTCCCTAGGCTCATCATCCACCAAGTCCTTCTCTTTGGTGAATACTGATGCAAAGTACTCATTTAGCACCTCGCCCATTTCCTCTGGCTCCACACATAGATTCCCATCTCTGTCCTTGAGTGGGCCAACCCTTTCCCTGGTTACCCTCTTGCTCTTTATACATGTATAAAAAGCCTTGGGATTTTCCTTAATCCTGTTTGCCAATGACTTTTCATGACCCCTTTTCGCCCTCCTAACTCCTTGCTTAACTTCCTTCCCACTGTCTTTATATTCCTCAAGTGCTTCGTCTGTTCCTAGCCTTCCAGCCCGAACAAATGCTTCCTTTTCCTTTTTGACTAGGCTCACAATATCCTGCGTTATCCAAGCTTCCCGAAACTTGTCAAGCTTGTCTTTCTTCCTCACAGGAACATGCTGGTCCTGGATTCTAATCAACTGACATTTGAAAGACTTCCACATGTCAGATGTTGGTTTTCCCTCAAACAGCCGTATATTTATAAAACCCATCCTGTCCTTATTCAAGCACAACTTAAACCCTGTCAACGTAATCATTATCACATAGCCTGAGGAAATGCCATACTTGTGAAATCAATTGGAACCGGTACAGTTTCATAACGTATATTCGTGTGCACCACTTGATATCCTGGGTTTGAGTGTCTTGTGTTTGACAACCTTGTTATTGACACACGGGCCCATCCAGGGTGAAAAAGCATCCTGAGTTTACGGAGCCTGATTGCAGACGTTTTGTTGCCGCACACTCAAGCTTCCCATCATGTTGTTTGAGAACATAAGGAAATGGTTTTGTATTACGTTTAGTACAGTAACATATGTACTGTAACTGATTTGTTCATCCTTCTTAACCCCCATACCACTGGTATTTATTGAAACGTCTAATGTAAAGTAGCCATCATCTTTAGCCATAGAGTCATAGAGTTATACAGCACAGTAACAGCCCCTTCGGCTCATCGTGTCTGTGCTGGCCATCAAGCACCTATCTATTCTAATCCCATTTTCTAGCACTTGGCCTTAGCCTTAAGAACAAAGAACAAAGAACAAAGAAAATTACAGCACAGGAACAGGCCCTTCGGCCATCCAAGTCTGCGCCGATCCAGATCCTCTATCTAAACATGACGCCTATTTTCTAAGTGACGCCATGGCATTTCAAATGCTCATCTAAATACTTCTTAAATGTTGTGAGGGTTCCTGCCTTGACCACCCCTTCAGACAGTGTTTTCCAGATTCCAACCACCCTCTGGATGAAAACATTTTTCATCAAATTCCCTCTGAACCTCCTGCCCCTTACCTTAAATCTATGCCGCATGGTTATTGACCCCTCCACTAAGGGAAATGTTTCTTCCTGTCTATCCTATCAATGTCTCTCATAATTTTGTATACTTCAATCAGGTCCCTCCTCAGCCTTCTCTGCTCGAAGGAAAACAACCCTGGCCTATCCAGTCTCTCTTCATAGCTGAAATGCTCCAGCCCAGGCAACATCCTGGTGAATCCCTTCTGCACCCCCTCCAGTGCAATCACATCCTTCCTATAGTTTGTAGCCCAGAACTGTACACAGTACTCCAGCTGTGGCCGAACTAGAGTTTTATACAGCTCTATCATAACATCCTTTCTCTTATATTCTATGCCTCAGCTAATAAAGGCAAGTATCCCATATGAATTCCTAACCACCTTATCTACCTTTGCTGCTGCCTTCAGTGATCTATGGACAAGTGCACCAAGGTCCCTCTGACCCTTTGTACTTCCTAGGATCCTACCATCCATTGTATATTCCCTTGCCTTGTTAGTCCTCCCATATTCCACTGAAGTCCTCAGGCCAAACCAAGACTTGGCATATTATTTGGCAACCATGCATAACTGACTGGTAGTTGAATTCTGTATTCTTGGACAAATGGTGAAGTATTTTATACAATCACAAATTGGTTTATGACTCCATAAGCAGAGATGTGATACCTTGCCTGAACTCATATTAGTCCAAATATTACACACAGAATCAATAACTGCAGTGTCATCATTGAGAAGTCTTTGGGCTGGAATCTATCAACCCACTGACGATCTCGGCATTGAGCTTAAAAAATGGCGGCCCGCCCAACCAATCACATAGGTTAAAGGTTCGGCACAACATCGTGGGCCAAAGGGCCTGTACTGTGCTGCACTGTTCTATGTTCTATGTTCTGTCTGTCCGCAGGCGCGGGTGTTGTTTTTAAAGGGCAGTCAGCCCTGCCGGCAGATTTAAATAATTAAAGAAATATATCCCAAAATTAAATAAAGATATTTCCTTTGCCCATTTACCACCCCCAATAACAATTAAAATGACGATTACCCTTCCCACATCCCCTCCACCCATTCCGTGAATTTGACCCTGCCCCCTGCCCCCCCCCCCACCACACTGATAAACTTACCTCCTCCCCCCTCCCCACCAGTGTGGCGTCTTGTTTCCGTGGACTGGGATCTGAAGGTGCAGGAGTGCCGGACACCGCATCAAAGATTACGGCGGGCCCTCAAGATCTCAGGTAAGTGTATTTAAATGAATTAATGTTATTGATTTGAATATTTAAATTGTGGTCCCATTGCCCAGTGGCGGGGGTGGGGGGGGCCGCCACAGAGCCTCCTCGTCACCTGGAGGATCGAGTCGGGCACTGCCGATGTCAAGGTCCGTGACGGCCTCATCCAGAGCCATCTTCAGGCCCCTCCACATCACGGATCATGACATCGAGGGCTTCTTAAAATCCAGCCCTTTATATCTTTAAGTCAAGCATTGTATCTCCATTAATGATCAAAACAATTTCTGACCACACTCCAGTCTTCAACTGGATAATGTGACACCACCCAGTACTTTGATGTTTCTCTTTCCCAGTGTATTATAACAGAAGCAGAATGATACCTGGACTCCAGCGTTGAAATTAGGAGGAGAAATTACACAAACTACAGTTTGTGGCTTGTCAAATAATTGGAGCCAGACTTTCAGTCGTGAAATTAGGAAACACTTCTTCCCGCAAAGGAATTCCAGAATGCTGGAACAGGTTCTCCTGTTTCCACATTCCTCTTTCCACAGCTGGGTTCACCTTATGCACAATTGGAACTCATCCTAGCCTTTTTGGTGCAAACACATGATCCTTTTTTCCATCCCGTAACACCAAGAGATTGTCACCAGCTTCATATTCAAAAGGTATCATCCTTTTATCGATGTAATTCTTAATCTGATTTTTTGATTTGCCAGTTTGATGGGCCACATATTGATTAGTGACTTGGTCATCGTCAATCATAATAACCAATCATGTGTCCAAAACGCTCCTGGAATCAATGGTGTTTCTGGTGGCAGCAAAGAGATGTCCCGGGTATACATTAGTCACCCATCATTGTTTGGTAAGGTGGCATCCTGCAGTGCAGTGTGGGATAGAACGTATAGCCATTAAGCACATTGGCAGCAGAGTTGCCCGTTTGTTTCAGCTTTAATTTTTTTCTTGTTATTGCTTTCAGACAGCAACTGTTCATTATTCTGTCATTGACGCCTCCTCTAGATGCATCTTTTAGTTGTTTACTTGTCTCATTACCACTCCCTTTGGCTCTGCACCATCAACTCTTTTGTTATTTAATGTCTCCCGTCTTCAGCCCTATCACAGACCTTCCCTTTTGTTCTTTTTCTACCCTCCCACATTTGACGTCCTTAAAACCTATTACATTTCTAACTTTCACCAGTTCTGATGAAGGGTCACTGACCTGAAACGTTAACTCTGTTTCTCCCCTTTCTGATGCCGCCAGATGTGCTGCCAGATGTGCTGCGTATTTCCAGCATTTTCTGTTTTTATTTCAGATTTCCAGCATCCGCAGTATTTTGTTTGTGTTTTGTTGTTGTTGTTGTTGTCCACTCAGCTGGGTGATTGGCACAAAACTTGTTAAGCATCATTTTCAAAGTCCTATTTCCCCTTTCGAACACCCTGATGACTGAGGGTGATGGGATAATATGCAATTTTTGTGTAATTCCCATTGCTTCCTGTAATGCTGCAAAGAAAATCCCTGTGAATTGTGAAACTTTATCAACATCCACTTGTATTACTAATCCCCACCTCCAGATCACTTCACTCAGTAGTAAGTGTGCTGCAGTGAGCCGTGTGTTAGTTATTATGGGAATGTCTCGATCCACTTAGTGAAATTGTAAATAATTACTGAGCAATGTCGGTGACCTGCATTTGACCTGTGCAATGATCCAAGATTTGGAGGTGAGTTCACGGTACCTCGGAGCGGGGGTGGGGTGTGGGGTCGACAGTGAAGATTGGAGAAGGACACAGTTAGCGTACAAAAACAACAATGTGGCAGAGAACAAAACGCCAGTCAATGTGCCGCTTGATGTCAGGGCACCAGGCAAAGTTACCCACTTTTTAATTCATTGCCTTGGTACATGAGCAATGATGTGAAGGGATCACTGGAGCAAATTTGGCTGCACTGATTGGACAATAGATTTTGCGACGAGTCATTCCATTAGAGAAAAAAACATAAACGCATCGAAAAATAGCACACATAGAAAATATATGGCTCAGAAAGCAGCCTTTCAGCCCATCATGTCTGTGCTGGCCGATGAAGTGTTACCCAGCCTAATCTCACTTTCCAGTCCTTGATCCGTACCCCTGTATGTTACAGCACTACAAGTCCATATCCAAGTTTTTTTTTTAATTGCAATGAGGATTTCTGCCTCTCTTTTCATCAGAGAGGACCATACCCTCACGACCCTCTGGGTGACATCAAATCTCATATACTGCTCTCCAGTCCTTCTGTCAGTTACTGTAAATCTACTGACATCTCTGCTCAGTGAAATGGGACCTTTCTACCCAGTCTATCTGGGCCCCTGAGCATTCTAAATATCTCAATTGAATATCCCCTCAATTTTCTTTGTTCGAAACACAAGAACTCCAGCCTGTTCAATCTTTCCTCAGAGCTAATATTCTCCATTCCTTACAGCATTCCATAGATCTCCTCCGTGCCCTCTCTAGTGCATCCTTCCTGCAATGCAGTGACCAGAACAGTATGCAGTACTTTAGCTGCAGTCTTACTAGTATTTTATACACTTCTAGCATAATATCCCTGCTCTTATATTGTATGTCCCAGCCAATAAAGTGAAGTATCCCGTATGCCTTCTTAACTGCCTTATCTACCAGGCCTGCTACCTTCCGGGATCTGCAGCCATACACTCCGAGGTTCCTCTGTTCCTCTACAACTCTCAGTTTGCTACATTTGTTGTGTATTTGTTTGCCTTGTTTGTCCTCCCCAAATAAATCACCTCACACCTCCCTGGATTGAATTCCATTTTCCACTTTTCTGCCCACCTGACCAGTCCACTGATGTCTTCCTGCAGTCTACAGTTTTCTTCCTCATCATCATAGAGTCATAGAGTCATTTACAGCACAGACGGAGCCATTCGTCCTCTCGACTCCATGACAACTCTCCATGGAGCTATCCAGTCAGTTCCTTTCCCCCACTCAATCCGCGTAGCCCTGCATGTCTATTTCTTTCAAGGGGCCATCCAATTTTCTTTTGAAGTCATTGATTGTCTCAGCTTCCACAACCCTTGTGGGTAGCGAGTTCCAGGTCATTACCAACTGCTGCGTGAAAAAGTTCTTCCTCATATTCCCCCTGCATCTCTTGCCCAAAACCTTCAATCTGTGTCCCTTAGTCCTTGTATCATTTGTTAATGAAAACAGTTTTATTTTCCTTGTCTAACTTATCTTAGCCTGTCATCATCTTGTACACTTCTATTAAATCTCCCCTCAATCTCCTTTGTTCTGAGGAGAACAACCTGAACTTGTAACTAAAATTCTCCATACCTGGAACCATTCTGGTAAATCCCCTCTTCACCCTCACATCCTTCCTGAAGTGTGGTGACCAGAACCGGACATAATGTTCTGGTTGGGACCTAACCAGAGCCTTCGCAAGGTTCAGCTTAACTTTTCTGCTTTTGTACTAAATGCCTCTATTTATGAAGGTCAAGATCCCATCTGCTTTACTAAGCACTCTCTTAATATATCCTACCACTTTCAAAGATCAAGGCACATGCACCCCCAGGTCCCTCTGTTCCTGCACACTCTTTAGAACTGTGCTATTAAGTAGATATTGCCTCTTCCTATTCCTTCTTCAAAATGAATCACATCACACTTGTCACTATTAAATTCTATCTGCCACATCTCTGTCCATTCTGCTAGCCTATCTATGTCCTGTTGCAGGCCGTTCATGTCATACTCACTGTTTGCCACACCTCCAAGTTTGGGGTGATCGGCTAATTTTGAGATTCTACTCTGCATTCCAAGATCCAAGTAATTTATATACAGTAAAAAAAATCAGTGGGCCCAGTACTGACTTGGGGAACACCACTATCTACAATCCTCCAGTCTGATAAATAACCATTTATCACAACTCACTGTTTTCTGTCCTTAAGCATTTTTTTTGATCCAATTAGACACTGACCCTCTGATTCTATGAACCTTAATTGTGTTCATCATCCTTTTATGTGGTACCTTATCAAACGCTTTCTTAAAATCCAAAAAACAACATCCACTGTATTCCCTTCATCAACCTTCTCTGTTACTTCATCAAAGAATTCAATTAGATTAGTGAAGCATGATCTCCCTTTTACAAATCCATGCTGGCTGTCCTTAATTAACTCGAACCTCTACAAGTCTGTGTTGATTTTTTCCTTGATTATTGTTGCTAAAACCTCACCCATCATTGATGTTAAACTAACTGGCCTGTACTTGCTCGGACTCTCCTTACACCCTTTCTTAAGGGTGATAGGACACCCTTACAATCCTCTGGCACCTCCCCCATATCTAGGGAAGATTGGAAGATTATGGCAAGCACTTCCGTTATCTCCATCCCCACTTCCTTGAGCAACCTGGGATGCAAACCATCCGGACCAGGTGACTTATCTACCCTAAACATAGTCAGCCTTTTTAGCACCTCCTCCCTCTCAATTTCTACCCCATCTATTGTCTCTACTCTCTCCTCTTCTCCTGATATTTTGCCAGATTCCAATTCTTTAGTGTACACTGTTAAAACGTATTTATTATGTATATTAGCCTTGCCCTGCACCTCTAAGCATGTGTTACTCTATTTATTCCTAATAGGCCTCACTACACATCTTACAACCCGCTTACTGTTCCTCTGCCGGTAGAAGATTTTTGGGTTCCCTTTTATGTTGACTGCCATTTTATTCTCATATTCTCTCTTTGCCATGTCTAATTTTCCTCTTCACCTCCCTATCAATTTATTGTATATGGCCTGGTTCTCACTTGAAGAATTCACCTGACAGACATCATACACCCTCTTTTTTTTGTTGCATCATAAACTCTATTTCCTTTATCATCCAAGGAGCCCTGTTATTGGTTCCTTTACCTTTCACCCTTGGTGGAATGTTCCGAGCCTGTACCTGAAGCATCTCTTCATTAAAGATAACCCATTGTTCTGATACAGCTCTTCTTGTCAGACTTTGGTTCCATTCTACCCTTCTCATCGCATTAAAATTAGACTTCTTCTCTACGTTACACCTTATTTTGTTCCTTGCTTTTCTGCAATACGAGTCAAATCATTATGATACGATGAAGTTCACCTGAACACATTTCAGAAATTCCTCCCC
Source organism: Heterodontus francisci (assembly GCF_036365525.1). Lineage (NCBI taxonomy): Eukaryota > Metazoa > Chordata > Chondrichthyes > Heterodontiformes > Heterodontidae > Heterodontus > Heterodontus francisci. The sequence goes on along the minus strand of NC_090410.1, from coordinate 22,955,742 downwards.
CTCCTTATCCTTTAGAATTATTCCAATCGATATTTGGGTAATTAAATTCCCCCAATATCACCACTCTATAGTTCTTGAACAGCTCTCTGTTCAGGAAGAGCCTGTCACTCCAGAATTGGCCTTTATAGCCACTCCAGGCGCTGCTTCACAAACCACTGACCACCTCCAGGCGCGTATCCATTGTCTCTCGAGATAAGGAGGCCCAAAAGAAAGAAGAAGTTCTTGAACAGCTCTCTGATTCCCCTGCAGATTTGTTCCTCTATCTTTCTCTCACTATTTAGAGGATTATAGAATACCCCGGGTTATGTGATCATATCCATTTTCCTTTTCAACTCTAACCAAATGGATTCTGTCCTTGCCCCTTCAAGGGCTTCCTCCCTTTCCAACACTGCAATGTCTTCCCTTATCAATACTGCCACACCACCTCACTTTTTTCCTTCTCCATCTTTTCTGAACGCTTTATATCCTTGTATATTAAATGCCCAGTCCTCGCCACGTTTCCGTCATTGCCCCAACATCATATTCCGACACTGCTTATTCCTACACCAACCTTATTCACCACACTTCATGCATTTACACACATGATTTGTAATTCTGTCTTTACATTCCCTGTAGTCCTTCTCAGTCCGTTCCGATCTAATATGGACCGACTCCCTTCTCTATTATTGTGGTTACTACCCTCGATATCCTACTCTTTAACTTCCTCCCTATCTACTGAAAATCTGACCCCAGGACCTCAATACCTGCCCTTGCTGTGTCATTGGTACCAATGTGCACCACAACATCTGGCTCAGTCCCTTCTTCCTGCAGAATAACCTGCACCCTCTCCGTGATGTCCTTTACCCTGGCACCATTGAGACATCCCACTATGCGGGACTCATGAGAACAGTTTCAGAGATGTTATCTGTCCCCCTGACCATGGAATCACCTATAACAACTGCATTTCTCCCCTTTGCACTCCCTCCAGGACAGTCCCATGTCCATGGTTGCAATAATCTGAACTGCACTCCTTCAAGGTGTCCTCACTCCCAGCATTCTCCACTGCTGAGTACTGGTTTGTGAGTAGCACACATCCCGAAGACTCCTGCACTTCCTGCCTCTTCCTAATCTTCCGGATGTTCACCCATCCTGAACTCCGACTGCCTGTGGGGTGACCAACGCCTGGAACATGCAATCCAGGAAAGTCTCCTGCTCCCTGATGCTCCGCAGTGATTCCAGCTGCCCCACAAGCTCGGAAATCCTGAGATCGAGCTGAAGCAGCTGGAGACACGTCATACACGCATGGTCACCCAAGACACAGGAAGTATCCTCCTGGCTCAGGAATTGCAAACAACAGGTCGCAGCTGCTTATCCATGATCTAAAAAACCCCTCTATTCCCCTTTTAAACAATCTATTTAATACCCTGTCTAAACGATCAATTGTAATTACTACCTCTAGTCCTGCTCTGTGCTTATACTCTTCTTACAACACCTACTGTTGTTTTAATTTCCCAGCTCCAAATTTGAACCAATATCCTCCCTGCTGGTCTCTCTTTCTGTCTGTCTGTCTCTCTCTCTCTCTATGTCTCACTCTATAATATATCATAAAATCTGCCTTAGTTTTTAAACGAAGACTCTATCTTTTTCCAATTATTTCTGGTAACTGACATGGTGCCAGGGGATATTTGTAAAGCCTCCTCCTTTGATTAGTTGTTTAATTGTCCACCATCATTCACGACTGCATGTGGCAGGACTGAACAGCTGATTGTGGGATCGCTTAGCTCTGTCCAGAGCATATTTCACAGTACTTTCAAGATTTGCCCTCTGCATATTTTGAAATTGTGCCCTGTACACTCAAATGCAATTGATGAATATGAAATCATGAAAAGCAATGATCTTAGTACCTGTCCCTGGGGAACACCACTTTTCTTTCCTCCAATCAAAGAAAAAAAAATGTGCATTAGCATTATGGGTGGCACAGTGGCACAGCGGCAAGCACCACAGCCTCACAGCTCCAGTGACCCGGGTTCGGTTATGGTAGTGCCGGTGTGGAGTTTGCGAGTTCGCCCTGTGACCTGCTGGTGCTCCAGTTTCTTCCCATGTGCTTGTAGATTGATAGGTAAATTGTTCACAGTTTTAAAAAAAATTGCTCCTATTGTTGTTAGGAGAATTGAGGGAAGACAGGGATGTGAGAGGGAAAGAATGGGATTAATGCAGGATTAGTATAAATGGATGGTCAGTGTGGACTTGTTGGGCCAAAGGGCCTGTTTTGATGCTTTATCTCTCGATGACCCTATCTTTGTTTTCTCTCACTTATCCAATTTTATATACATCCCCCTGCAGACAGGCAGGCAGACAGATAGGGAGGCAGGTGCTCCAGCAGACAAGCATACAGGCAGACAGACAGGGAGGCAGGTGGCCCCGCAGACAGGCAGATGGATAAACAGATATTGGATAATTGTATATTGTAACCTGTGGAGTTGGTCTATTTGGATTTTCAGAAGGCTTTCAACAAGCTCCCGCACAGGAGGTTAGTAAACAATTGGGGGTAATATATTGGCATGGATTGAGAATTGGTTAATGGGCAGAAAACAGAGAGTAGGAAGAAATGGATCATTCTCTGGGTGGCAGGCTGCTACTAGTGGGGTATCGCAAAGATCAGTGCTTGGGCCACAGCTATTCACAATCCATATTCATGATTTGGATACGTGGGACAAATGTAATATTTCCAAATTTGCTGCTGGCACAAAACTAAGTGGGAATGTAAGTTGTGAGGAGGATGCAAGGAGGCTGCAAGGGAATTTGGACAGGATAAGTGAATGGGAAAGAACATGGCAGACAGAATATAATGTGATGAAGTGTGAAATGATCCACTTTGGTAGAAAAAACAGAGGGGCAGAGTATTTGGTGAGGATGTGGTGTATTGACCAAGGTACCGGAAATGACAACAACAAACCCAGCCCTGTCGACCCTGCAAAGTCCTCTTTACTAACATCTGAGGGCTTGTGCCAAAATTGGGAGAGCTGTCGCACAGACACTACTCAAGCAGCAGCCTGTCATAGTCATACTCACGGAATCATAGGTCCCAGACACCACCAACACCATCCCTGAGTATGTCCTGTCCCATCGGCAGGACAGACCCAGCAGAGGTGGCGGCACAGTGGTATACAGTTGGAAGGGAGTTGCCCTGGGAGTCCTCAACATCGACTCCGGACCCCATGATGTCCAGTCAAAAACGGACAAGGAAACCTCCTGCTGATTGCCACCTACAGCCCCCTCCCCCACCCCTGCTGACCCTCAGCTGATGAATCAGTACTCCTCCATGGTGAACACCACTAGGTGGAAGCGCTGAGGGTAGCAAGGACACAGAATGTACTCTGGGTGGCGAACTTCAATGTCCATTAACAAGAGTGACTCGGTGTTGGAGAATTTTCTGAGCTTTGCTAATTATTACTTAACTTTGTAGCAGCAGAAAAGCAGGACACAGCTTGTAGCTAATCTAACCACAACCAACGGTCATAAATTGTAGACAGAGCAGCTAACCACAATCAGACATTACGGCCAGATATGGTGTCTGGAGTGGGCATTGAATTAAGGAACTAGCTTGTTATTGTTGAAACTGATGTTTCGCTGACCTCGGACCCTGCATGGTGCACCGTTACGTAGGCAGTCTTGTGGGTGCTTATCTGATTGAGAAACTGTCTGCTCTGCCTCTGTTATACTATATACGTCCACGGCGATCTGTAGCTCTTTGGGAGTAGCTCTGGACCGCCTTTAGGAAAGGTGCGCTGCCCATGATATCATGCAATAAAGTGTTTGTTCTCAACGTCTGAGTCCGGAGAATTTGTTCAACAATTGGGCACAATCTGGATTTTCTCCAACAGTTTGGCGTAGTCGGCAGGATCCCTTTTGTACGGGATCCTGAATGAACCTAACGGGGATTAGGAACCTAAAGTAGAAAATCCAGTAAAATGTGGCGAATTCGGTGTAGTAGTAGTACCAAATTCCGGGAATTTGGTGATCCTAATTTGAGTTTGCACGAGCTGTTCCTCCACCGGGTGGAGTAAAGAGGCTGTGGGACAAAAGGAGTTAGGACAACCGTCTGGGACGGTGAACGACTGGGGCTGTAACTAAACTGCCAAATTGACCCGACAGGCACGTGATCGTTGCTCCTGAGTACACGAGCCGGAATCTGGCCCTAGAGAGAGAGGCTGTGGGACGGAGGGAGAACGAAAGAGCGTTGGCCTGAGAGACAGGGGTGTGCCGGTTAGCTGACCTTGAGAATTTAACATTAACTGCGCCTGTTCGTATCCTTGTGTCTATTTGTTTTGTTGTGTCTTGTTTGTTTTCCTTTGTTTTAATGCTACTTGATTCATAGAAAATAACTCGTAAATTTAGAAGGTTTTGAGAAAGTAGAAGTAAGAGTGGACTCAACGGCTTCCAAGAAGGAAGGGTTGCCCCCGGGGACAAGTAAACCATGTCCTCTGGAGAAAGGCGACCCGCGTCCGTTTGCCCCCTCGAAGGAGACGCAGAAGCGCCACGGTAAATATGTGTTTTAAAGATAGGAATGTTTTAGAGTAAAAACAAGTAACTGTGTCTTTGTTTCGACTGTGAGAATGTCGGAAGCTTCCATGAATGAATTGAATATCTGGGAAGAACAGCTTGTATTCTGTAGAACTGACTGTCGTTAACTCTTTGTTGTCTGGCTTTAATGTTGAAAATTGAAGTCTATTAAGTTGTTTGGAATTGAATGATTGTGAAAAGTGATTGTTCAGTGTGTTCATTTCTATTTAGTGTTGTGCACCCAGGAATGGGATATAAAATTGAATTATATTTTAAGTTAAAGTTTTATTTTTAGTTGGTTTTGCAACTGTGAAAAGGCAATGAACAATTTTCTGAGAGATAAGCTTCAGCCTTGAAGGTCTGAAGGTGTCTGGCAGAAATTTAATTTGGGGTTTGGAATATTGTTTTAATTGGAAACTCTGCTATTGTTTTATTTTACAGTCTAAATTTGAAGACATGTTTTACTGACTGTTATTTTGTTTTAAGGGAAAGAAAGGATAGAAAAGGAGATATAGGAATGATTCTGTCTGTTTAAAAAGATTAAAGTTTGTGTCAGGACCTAGTGTTAAGTCTTTTGTTGTAAGAATGTTAAATAACTTTTTCTTTAGTTTTTGGTTTTATTACAGTCATTTGAAAAGGCGCCTGAAGAAAGAGCAAGAAAATGATGTAATTTACCTATCTTTTAAAATAAGCACGTGCTATTCTGTTCTGTGTGTAGTTAATAAGTATTATAAGTTAATAAGTCTGAATTGAATTAATACTGTTAAGGTTAATTGACCTGTTTAAGTTGAAGAACTTATTTGCAACCACAATGAACTTTCAAGTTTAGCATGTTGAGTTTTGGAGGAGTCTTAAGTTCCGGACAGAGGACTCACTCATATAACATCAGCAGTTTTGATTTTTAAATATTATTGCAGTGAATTGGAATCATCTTTGTTATAAAAATCCTTGGATTAGGAACCTCTTACAAAAGATACTAAAAAATTTGGAAACAATTGGAGTTTAATCTAAAATTTGAAGTTGAAAATGTTACACATGATTTTGTTGTTTTTAAACCTAAGGATACCAAAAGGATTGAAAAGGTTTAAAATAGATAGTTCTTTTCGATCAGAAAAGAAAGGTTTCGTAAAGTGACGTAACTGAGAATGTTTTGCTCCGCCCCCTTGGAGACAAACAAAGAACTTAACCCGCTGCAGCTTTTTGCATTGCTGAGAGTCAAATTTATACATATAGGACATTGTTAAATTTTACATTTCTAAGTTGACAGATAGAATTGGACAAATTATCCCATTGGGCTCAGGGGCAGAGCCACAATGGATTCTTTTTAAGCAGGTGACGGCAGGTTCCAAGGCCACATGAGAACTGATGCCACAACAAGAGATCCAGCAGCTTTGAGAATTTAAAACTTAATTGCAGACATCAAATATCATAGCATCTTTATCAATGAGACAAAATGCTTGAGAAGGAAAGATAGTTGCAAACACTTCTGTCCTTAACGTACAAAAAGTACAACCAAGTCTGGGCATAAGAAATTGGAGTCAATAAACAAAATTTAACTGATATAAGTGGTTATTTAAAGCACTCAAAGGGAAATCTATCTGATATTTAAGAGGACAATCAAAGTTTTAGAAAATAACAAATCAGTGGTTTACTGTATTGGACATGAGCAATGGGTTCTGGTCCATACAGTTGGCACAAGAGTGTCAATATAAATTTGTGTTTACGTTCAAGGGACAACAGTACATCTGGACGTGTCTGTCCCAGGGATTTTATAATAATCCATCGATATTCCACCTTCCTTCAAGAAGGTTAGAGTGAAAGTTAGGCTGAAAATGGCACCGATAATGAAGGAAAAGGTTTCTTATTTGGGAATAATAATAACACAGGGAAAGCATGAGACAGAGCAAAAGTGAGTGCAGACAATCCTCGAACTCCCCCTAGCGCAAGATATTAAAGCTCTAAGATAAAAAAAAAGGACAGTTCCTATTTCAGGTTGTGAAATTAAACAGACAAGAAGCACCAACCCCCACGGTTAACCCCACATCCGAATTACCGACAAGTAAGGTTACGACCCAACAGCCACAAGTGACTGGACTCCTTTGCCCGGTCTTGACTACAGGACTAGAAAATAGACTTGCGATAATAAAACCTAATAAAATTGTATATGATAATATAAAGCTTTAGTTGGTACCGGTAATATTGATTTTCTCAGATATCCAGCTACCTGGCTGGTGCCCTGAGAAGACCCGAGAGTTGTACAAGGTATTACTGTAACAATTGTTGAGACAGGAATTTGGTAATGAGAAAATGATAAAAAGATTGCATAAAATACAATGATATTTTACCCTATGTTATGGAAATTGGAAAAGAGGTAATTGGAACAACATTGTCCATTGTCTGAGTGTAGTCTGGAAAACCAGGTGATCATATGTCCTCATCCTATATATAAAACGGCAGAATCAAAATGTGGATTTAATGCCACTGTAAATTGCACCAGGAAGGCTGGGAAAGCATTGTCAGAACTAACCCATGTGGCCTATATGGGAAAGGGGAGATATTGCTTCACCACCACAGCGAAGGAGTACCAGTATGGACATAAACGGACTTGTCCGGTGAGCAACAGTACATTTTGGTTCAACCCACAAATACCAACCCGAGTAGGGAAAATGGAGTTGGTACAGATACATGAGCAAAAGACAGAAACGATAACTGTGACAGAAAGTATTAAGGAGGATTTGACAAATTACCTCCGAGACTATGAATATACTATTCAGCCATTGCTCACACGCTTGGGTAAAGAGAGACAGCAGCTAGAAGCCATTGCAAGCTGGAACAACAGTCGAAGATGCTACAAGATGAGATTGACAAGATAAATGATTCTACCTGACAGGAGGACTTCTGGAACTGGGGGTCAGACGTGCAGATATACCCCTGGTTTAGAATTATCTCCCATGTCCTGATAGTGGTTTTGGGTATCATGGTGTTAGATGTGACATACTTAATTTGGCAACTTAAGAAATTAATTAGGCAATGCAAGAGGATGTATGAACACAGGTTGGACAGCTACCCGAAAAGCAATTAGTGTTCGAACTTGCTCTGTAAAAGGAGGGACAATTAGTTATGCCATAAAAAGGGTAATTGTATAACCTTTTCAGATATACTTAAAGTGAGCAAATGAATGATCAATGTACTTTATGAAATTGTATTATGTTTATACAATCGATAATGTAACAGTGATGTTTAAATGAATTTGTAATTGTACAAGTATACCACCCTTTTATTTTGTAAGCAAGTATTTGAAGCCCCCGCAAAACTTATGCCTTTACAGAGTTCCCGCTGCCCCCTTGAGATATAAGCAGACAATGTATTGAGTGCGAAACCTCCGAGTGTTGAAGGCTGTTTCTAGACAAATAGAGACCATTAAAGGCACCTAGGTGGGATCAAGGGAAGGATTCTTTAAAGGGTTGTAGAAGAGTCAAGAGGGGACTGTGAGAACGGAATTTTAGAATTTTAAGAACAGAATATTATGGGGATATTTAAGTTGAGATTAATCAATCATGTATTGCTAGCTTGGCCTTGCGGCTGCTACAGCGCGATGGCAGGAAAGATATTATGCTTCAATGACTACTTTAAATACCTCTCCCCTCCACATACGATGATATTGTGTTATCATGGTATGATAAAAGGAGGGATTGTTGGAGAATTTTCTGAGCTTTGCTAATTATTCCTTAACTTTGTAGCAGCAGAAAAGCAGGACACAGCTTGTAGCTAATCTAACCACAACCAACGGTCATAAATTGTAGACAGAGCAGCTAACCACAATCAGACATTACGGCCAGATATGGTGTCTGGAGTGGGCATTGAATTAAGGAACTAGCTTGTTATTGTTGAAACTGATGTTTCGCTGACCTCGGACCCTGCATGGTGCACCGTTACGTAGGCAGTCTTGTGGGTGCTTATCTGATTGAGAAACTGTCTGCTCTGCCTCTGTTATACTATATAAGTCCACGGCGATCTGTAGCTCTTTGGGAGTAGCTCTGGACCGCCTTTAGGAAAGGTACGCTGCCCATGATATCATGCAATAAAGTGTTTGTTCTCAACGTCTGAGTCCGGAGAATTTGTTCATCAATTGGGCACAATCTGGATTTTCTCCAACACTCGGTAGCATCATTACTGACTAAGCTGGCTGAGTCCTAAAGGATACAGCGGATAGGCTGGGTCTGCGACAGGTGGGGAGGGAAAACTTGACCTCATCCTCACCAATCAACAGTATTGCTCGTAGTGACCACCGCACAGTCCTTGTGGAGACAAAGCCCCATCTTCACATTGAGGAGGCACTCCATCGTGCTGTGTGGCACTACCGCCGTGCTATCTGGGATAGATTTCGAACAGATCTAGCAACTCAAAACTAGGCATCCACGAGGCACTGTGGGCCAGCAGCAGCAGCAGAATTGTATTCAACCACAATCTGTAACCTCATGGCCCGGCATATCCCCCACTCTACCCTTACCATCAAGCCAGGGGATCAACCCTGGTGTAAAGGAGAGTGCAGCAGGACATGCCAGGAGCAGCACCAGGCATCCCTCAAAATGTGCTGTCAACCAAGTGAAGCTAGAATCCAGGGCTAGTTGCAGCCAAACTGTGTAAGCATCATGCGATAGACAGAGCTAAGCGATCCCACATCCAACGGATCAAATCTAAGCTCTGCAGTCCTGCCACATCCAGTCGTGAATGGTGGTGGACAATTAAACAACTAATAGGTGGCTCCACAAATATTCCGACCTCAATGATAGGGGAGCCCAGCACATTAGTGCAAAAGATAAGGCATTTGCAACAATCTTCAGCCAGAAGTGCTGAGTGGATGATCCACCTCGGCCTTCTTCCTGCATCTACTCTCTCAAGTCCAATTAGAATTTTATTGGCTTCTATGAGATTCCCCTTCACTCTTCTGAACTCCAGTGAATATAATCCTAACCGACTCAATCTCTCCCTCATGCATCAGTCCTGCCATCCCAGGAATCAGTCTGGTAAACCTTCGCTGCAGTCCTTCTTTCGCAAGAACATCCTTCCTCAGATAAGGAGACCAAAACTGTACACAATATTCCAGGTGTGGCCGCACCAAGGCCCTGTATAATTGCAGCAAGACATCCTTGCTCCTGTGCTCGAATCCTCTCGCTGTGAAGGCCAACATACCATTTGCCTTTTTTTACTGCCTGTTGGACCTGCATGCTTACCTTCAGCGACTGGTTTACGAGAACACCCTGGTCTCGTTGCATATTCCCCTCTCTCAGTTTATAGCCGTTCAGATAATAATCTGCGGTCCTGTTTTTGCTACCAAAGTGTATAACTTCACATTTATCCACATTATACTGCATCTGCCATGCATTACCCCACTCACTCAACTTGTCCAAATCACCCTGAAGCCTCTCTGCATCCTCCTCACAACTCACCCTCCCACCCAGTTTTGTGTTATCTGCAAATTTGGAGATATTACATTTAGTTCCCTCATCTAAATCATTAATATATATTGTGAATAGCTGGCGTCCGAGCACCGATCCCTGCGGTACCCCACTATTCATTGCCTGCCATTCGGAAAAAGACCCATTTCTTCCGAACCTTGTTTTCTGTCTGGAAACCAATTTTCTATCCAACGCAATACACTACCCCCAATCCCATGTGCTTTAATTTGACATGCTAAGCTCTTGTGTAGGACTTTGTCAAAAGCCTTCTGAAAGTCCAAATAAGTCACATCCACTGGCTCCCCCTCACCAACTCTGCTAGTTATGTTCTTGAAGAATTCGAGTAGGTTTGTCAAGCATGATTTCCCTTTCGTAAATCCATGCTGACTCTGTCCGATTCTATCACTGTTCTCCAAGTACTCTGCTATAAAATCTTTGATAATGGACTCTAGAATTTTCCCCACTACTGACGTAAGACTGACTGGTCTATAATTCCCTGCTTTCTCTCTCCCTCCCTTTTTAAATAGTGGGGTTACATTAGCTACCGTCCAATCTGTAGGAACTGTTCCAGAGTCTATAGAATCTTGGAAGATGACCACCAATGCATCTACCATTTCCAGGGCCACTTCCTTAAGTATTCTGGGATGTAGATTATCAGGCCCTGGGGATTTATTGGCCTTCAATCTCAACAATTTCCGCAAACCATTACTCTACTAATACTGATTTCCTTCAGTTCTCTCTCATTAAGCCCTGTGTTCCCCAACATTTTTGGTATGGTATTTGTGTCCTCCTTTGTGAAGATAGAACCGAAGTATGCATTTAGTTGGTCAGCCGATTCTTTGTTCCCCAAAATAAATTCCCCCGTTTCTGACTGTAAGGGACCCACATTTGTCTTCACTAATATTTTTCTTTTCACATACCTATAGAAACTTTTGCAGTCAGTTTTTATGTTCCCTGCAAGCTTGCTCTCGTACTCTATTTTCCCCTTCTTAATCAATCCCTTCGTCTTCCTTTGTTGAATTCTAAACTGCTCCCAATCCTCAGGTCTGTTGTTATTTCTGTCGAATTTATATCCTTTTCCTTGCATCTAATGCTATCTCTAATTTCCCTTGTAAGCCATGGTTTGGCTAGCTTTCCCGTTTTACTTTTGCGCCAAACAGGGATAAACAATTGTTGCAGTTCGTCCATGTGCTCTTTGAATGTTTGCCATTGCCTTTCCACCATCGTACCTGCAGTAACGTTTCCCAATCCATCATTGCCAACGCGTGCCTCATACCTTCGTAGTTTCCTTTACTAAGATTCAGGATCATAGTCTCAGAATCAACTATGTCACTCTCCATCTTGATGAAGAATTCTATCATATTATGGTCTCTCATCCCCAAGGGGACTCGCACAACTAGATTGTCAATTATACCTCTTTCATTATATAATATCCAGTCTAGGATGGCCTGTTCTCTAGTTGGTTCCTCAACATATTGGTCCAGAAAACCATCCCGTATACACTCCAAGAATTCCTCCTCTACGGTATTGTGACTAATTTGATTTGCCAATCTATATGCAGATTAAAATCACCCATAACTACAGATCTTCCTGTATCGCATGCATCTCTAATTTCCTGTTTAATGCCATTCCCAACATCACCACTGTAGTTTGGGGGTCTATATGCAACCCCCACTAACGTTTTTTGCCCCTTAGTGTTTCTCAGCTCTACCCATACAGATTCCACATCGTCAGGGCTAATATCTTTCCTCAATATTGTGTTAATTTCCTCTTTAACCAGCAATGCAACTCCACCGCCTTATGCATTTTTTCTGTCCTTCCTAAATACTGAATACCCCTGGATGTTCATTTCCCATCCCTGGTCACCTTGCAGCCATGTCTCCGTAATCCCAACTATATCATACCCATTTACATCTTCTGTACTCTTTCCAATGCCCTCCCATCTTTCCTCAAGTTCAGCGCCCAGAATCGGATGCAATACTCCAGCTGAGGCCGAACTAGGGTCTTATACTAGTTCAACATAACTTCCCTCCTCTTGTACTCTGTGCCTCTATTAATAAAGCTTAGAATACTGTATCCTTTATTAACTGCTCTCTCAACCTGTCCTGGCACCGTTAATGACTTGTGCACATATACACCTGGGAAACTCCAGTACAAAACTTCCTCCAGCCCAAAAAACATCCATTAACCCTACTCGTTGTTTCCTGTCACTCAGCCATTTTTGTATCCAGATTGCTACTGTCCCTTTTATTCCACGAGCTACAAGTTTGCTCACAAGTTTGTTGTGTGGCACTGTATCAAATGCCTTTTGAAAGTCCATGGACACTCCATCAACAGTATTGCCCTCACTAACCCTCTCTGTTACCACCTCAGAAAACTCCAGTAAGTTAGGTAAACATGATTTTCCCTGTAGAATTCCATGCTGGCGTTCCTTAATTTACTCACATTTGTCCATTTTGACCCGATTTATTGTTTCTAGAAGCTTTCCCATCACCGAAGTTAAACCGACTGGCCTGCAATTGCTGGCCTTATCCTGACACCCTTTTTTGAACAAGGGCGTAACGTTTGCAGTTCTCCAGTCTCTGGCACCACACCTGAGTCTAAGGAAGACTGAAAAATTATGGCCAGTGCCTCTGCGATTTCCAACCACACTTCCCTCAGTATCTTTGGATGCATCGCATCTGGCCCTGGGGCTTTATCCACTTTAAGTTCAGAAAGCCTATCTGGTACTTCCTTTTTATCCATTTTAAGCCCCTCTAGTGTCTGACTTACCTTCTCTTTCAACATTACCTGGGTTGCATCTTCTACATTAGTACAGACAGTTGCAAAGTATTGATTTAATACTTCAGCTATGTCCTCTGCCTCCATGTGTAAATCCCCTTTCTGGTCTTTAATCGGCCCCACTCCCCTTTTTACCGGCCTTTTACTACTTATATGCCTATAGAAAACTTTGGAATTCCCTTGAATGCTAGCTGCCAGTCTCTTCTCAAGCTCTCTGCTTCTTTTATTTGCTTTTTCACTTCCCCTTTGGACCTTCTATATTCAGCCTGGTTCTCAATAGTATTTTCTACCTCTTTGGCCTCCTTGTCTCGAGAGACAATGGGTAAGCGCCTAGAGGTGGTCAGTGGTTTGTGGAGCAGCGCCTGGAGTGGCTATAAAGGCCAATTCTAGAGTGACAGACTCTTCCACAGGCGCTGCAGATACAATTGTTTGTCGGGGCTGTTACACAGTTGGCTCTCCCCTTGTCCTTCTGGCTTTTTTCCTGCCAACTGCTAAGTCTCTTCGACTTGCCACTCTTTAGCCCCGCCTTTATGGCTGTCTGCCAGCTCTGGAGATCACTGGCAACTGACTCCCATGACTGTGGTCAATGTCACAGGACTTCTTTGTCGCATTTGCAGACATCTTTAAACCGGAGACATGGACGGCCGGTGGGTCTGACACCAGTGACGAGCTCACTGTACAATGCGTCCTTGTGGATCCTGCCAGGATTTTCGACCTGGCATCGGTCAGAAGCATACTTTTTCTTCTTTATCTTAATCTCTACCTCTTTTGTCATCCAAGGAGCTCTGGAATTGTTTTCCCTACTTTTCCACTTCTAGGGAACATACTTTGACTGACCCTGCACTATCTCTTCTTTGAAGGTAGCCAATTGTTCATCTATCAGTTTTCCTGCCAGCTTTCACCCCAGCTCCACTCTTACCCAATGGAAGTTGGCCTTCTCCCAGTTAATTATTCTTACCCTGGATTGGTCTTTGTCCTTTTCCATAGTCAGCCTAAACCTCTTACGATACAATGATCACTATCCCCTAAATGCTCTCCTACTGATACTTGATCCACTTGGCCCACCTCTTTCCAAAGAACCAGGTCTAGCAGTGCCTCCTTTCTTGTTGGACTAGCAACATATCATTGCAGAAAATTTTCCTGAACACACGCCAGGAACTCTTGCCCTTCACTGCTCTTTACACTACTATTATCCCAGTCTTTGTTTGGATAATTAAAGTCCCTCATTAAAACTACCCTATCATTTTTGCACCTCTCTGTAATTTCCTTGCAAATTTGTTCCTCCATATCCTTCCCACTAGTTGGTGGCCTATAGACAACACTGAGCAATGTAACTGCACTTTTTTCTTTCCTTACCTCTAGCCAAATTGATTCTGTCCTCGACCTCTCTACACATCCTTTTTCCCCAGCACTGCAATGCTCCCCTGAATCAATACCGCCACCCCTCCCCCCTGTTTCCCTTTCCTATCTTTCCTGAACACCTTGTATCCAGGAATATTTAACACCCAGTCCTGCCCTCCTTTGAGCTAGGTCTCTGTTATAACTACAACATCAAATTTCCACAAGGCAATCAACACCTGTACCTCACCAATCTTATTAACCACACTCCGTGCATTAACATACATGCACATTAACCCTGATTCAGACTTTGTTACTTTCTCCCTTACTCTGACCCCACTTAATAATGTGCTATTCCCTACTCTCGTGCTATCTATCTCCCCCAGTATTCTGTGCACCTTGGTATTCCTCTCTCATACTTGCTCCTGGTTCCCACACCCCTGACATGTTACCAGTTTTGCTTCGCTCAATTGCATATGCTTCAGTATCTGAGGAGTTGTGAATGGTGCTGAACATTGTGCAATCATCAGCGAACATTCCCACGTCCGACCTTATGATTGAAGCAAGGTCATTGATGAAGCAGCTGAAGATGGTTGGGCCTAAGACACTACCCTGAGGAATTCCTGCAGTGATGTCCTGGAGCTGAGAGGATTGACCTCCAACAATCACAACCATCTTCATTTGTGCTAGGTAAGACTCCACCCAGGGAAGTGTTCTTTCCCTGATTCGCATTGACTCCAGTTTTGCTAGGGCTCCTTGATGCCAGACTCGGTCAAATGCTGCCTTGATGTCAAGGGCAGTCACCTGAGCTCTTGAGTTCATCTCGTTTATCCATGTTTGAACCTAGGCTGTAATGAGATCAGAAGCTGAGTGGCCCTGGCAGAACTCAAACTGAGCATCACTGAGCAGGATATTACTAAGCAAGTATCACTTGATAGCACTGTCGACGACACCTTCCATCACTTTACTGATGATCAAGAGTAGACTAATGGGGCGGTGATTGGCCGGATTGGATTTGTCCTGCTTTTTGTGTACAGGACATACCTGGGCAATTTTCCACTTTGCTGGGTGGATGCCAGTGCTGTAGCTGTACTGGAACAGCTTGGATACGGGCGCGGCAAGTTCTGGAGCACAAGTCTTCAGTAATTTGCCAGAAGCGTTAAATGAATATTTTTCGTCAGTATTTACAGTAGAGAAAGAAAATGTTGTCGGGGAGAATACTGAGATTCAGACTACTAGGCTAGATGGGATTTAGGTTCACAAGGAAGAGGTGTTAGCAATTTTGGAAAGTGTGAAAATAGATAAATCCCCTGGGCCAGATGGGATTTATCCTAGGATTCTCTGGGAAGCCAGGGAGGAGATTGCAGAGCCTTTGTCCTTGATCTTTATGTCGTCATTGTCGACAGGAATAGTGCTGGAAGACTGGAGGATAGCAAATGCTGTCCCCTTGTTCAAGAAGGGGAGTAGAGACAGCCCTGGTAATTATGGACCTGTGAGCCTTACTTCGGTTGTGGGTAAAATGTTGGAAAAGGTTATAAGAGATAGGATTTATAATCATCTTGAAAAGAATAAGTTCATTCGCGATAGTCAGCACGGTTTTGTGAAGGGTAGGTCGTGCCTCACAAACATTATTGAGTTTTTTGAGAAGGTGACCAAACAGGTGGATGAGGGTAAAGCCGTGGATGTGGTGTATATGGATTTCAGTAAGGCGTTTGATAAGGTTCCCCACGGTAGGCTATTGCAGAAAATACGGAAGTATGGGATTGAAGGTGATTTAGTGCTTTGGATCAGAAATTGGCTCGCTGAAAGAAGACAGAGGGTGGTGGTTGATGGCAAATGTTCATCCTGGAGTTTAGTTACTAGTGGTGTACTGCAAGGATCTGTTTTGGGGCCACTGCTGTTTGTCATTTTTATAAATGACCTGGAAGAGGGTGTAGAAGGGTGGGTTAGTAAATTTGCGGATGACACGAAGGTTGGTGGAGTTGTGGATAGTGCCAAAGGATGTTGTAGGTTACAGAGGGACATAGATAGGCTGCAGAGCTGGGCTGAGAGATGGCAAATGGAGTTTAATGCAGAAAAGTGTGAGGTGATTCACTTTGGAAGGAGTAACAGGAATGCAGAGTACTGGGCTAATGGGAAGATTCTTGGTAGTGCAGATGAGCAGAGCGATCTTGGTGTCCAGGTACATAAATCCCTGAAAGTTGCCACCCAGGTTAATAGGGCTGTTAAGAAGGCATATGGTGTGTTAGCTTTTATTAGTAGGGGGATCGAGTTTCGGAGCCACGAGGTCATGCTGCAGCTGTACAAAACTCTGGTGCGGCCGCACCTGGAGTATTGCGTGCAGTTCTGGTACCGCATTATAGGAAGGATGTGGAAGCTTTGGAAAGGGTGCAGAGGAGATTTACTAGGATGTTGCCTGGTATGGAGGGAAGGTCTTACGAGGAAAGGCTGAGGGACTTGAGGTTGTTTTCGTTAGAGAGAAGGAGGAGGGGAGGTGACTTAATAGAGACATATAAGATAATCAGAGGGTTAGATAGGGTGGATAGTGAGAGTCTTTTTCCTCGGATGGTGATGGCAAACACGAGGGGACATAGCTTTAAGTTGGGGGTGATAGAGATAGGACAGATGTTAGAGGTAGTTTCTTTACTCAGAGAGTAGTAGGGGCGTGGAACATCCTGCCTGCAACAGTAGTAGACTCGCCAACTTTAAGGGCATTTAAGTGGTCATTGGATAGACATATGGATGAAAATGGAATAGTGTAGGTCAGATGGTTTCACAGGTCGGCGCAACATAGAGGGCCGAAGCGCCTGTACTGTACTGTACTGTAATGTTCTATGTTCTAATGTTGTCAGGGCCCATAGCCTTTGCAGTGTCCAGTGACCTTCAGTCGGACCCACATTCGTCCTTGCTCATTTTACTTTTCACATACATAAAGAAGCTTTTACAATCCTCCTTTATGTTTCAAGCTAGCTTGCATTCACAATCTCTATTCCCTTTATTAATTTCTTGGTCCTCCTGTGTTCAATTCTAAATTGCTCCCAATCCTCGGGCTTACCACTTTTTCTGGTGACCTTCTAAGACTCTTCCTTTGACCTAATGCAGTCTTTAACTTCTTTTGTTCACAACGATTGATGCACCTTTCCTGTTGGTTTTGTATGTCTTATGTTACGAACAGGTAGTTAATCTTTTTCTCGAAACAAATTTCTCTGTTTTTCCAACCACCTGTCCGTAAACAGATTAGTGATTGAATTAAAGTGATTGGTAGAAGGTTTAGAGGGGAGATGAGGAAAAGTGTTTTCACCCAGAGGGTGTTGGGAGTCTGGAACTTACTGCCTGAAAGAATAGTTGAGGCAGAAACCCTCAACTCATTTAAAAGAAGTCTGGATTTGCACCTCAAGTGCCGTAATCTGTAGGGCTGTGGACCAAATCCTGGAAGGTGGGATTAGAATGGGTGGAACATTTTCGGCTGGCACAGACAAGATGGGCCAAGTGGCCTCTTTCTGTGCCATAATATTTCTATGATTCTATGTAGTGACCAGAACTATACACTATTCTCCAGGTGTGGCCAAACCAGCATTTTACACAGATCCAGCATTACATCCCTGCTTTTGTATTCCATACCTCAGCCAATAAAGGAAAGCAATGCATATGTCTTCTTCATCACTTTATCTACCTGTCCTGCCACCTTCAGGGACCTGTGGACATGCACTTCAAGGTCTCTCAATATCCTCCCGTTTATTGTGTATTCCCTTGATTTGTTTTCCCTCCCCAAATGCATTACCTCACATTGTCCAGATTGAATTCTATTTGCCACTTTTCCGCCCACTCCACCAAATCATTGATATTATTCTGGAGTCTACAGCTACCATCTTCACTATCAATGACATGGCCAATTTTTGTGTCATCAGCAAATTTCCCAATCATGCCTCCCACATTTAAGTCCAAATCATTAATATATACCACAAACAGCAAGGGATCCAACACTGAGCCCTTTGGAACACCACTGGAAACCACCTTCCATTCGTAAAATCATCCGTCGACCATTACCCTTTGTTTTCTGTCACTGAGTCAATTTGGGATCCAACTTGCCACATTCCCCTGTATCTTATATGCTTTTATTTTTCTGACCAGTCTGCCATGTTGGACCTTGTCAAATGTCTTCCTAAAATCCGTGTAGACCACATCCACTGCACGAACCTCCTCAATCCTCCCTGTTACTGCCACAAAAAATTTGATTAAGTGAGTAAGACATGACCATCCCTTACCAAATCCATGCAGACTATCCTGATTAATCTGTGCCTTTCTATGTGACAGTTTATCCTATGTCTCAGAATTGATTCTAATAATTTGCCCATCACTGAGGTCAGTCTATCCCTTTACACCCTTTTTAAACAATGGTACAACTTCCGCAGACCTCCAATCCTCTGGTACCACGCCTGTATCTAGTGAGGATTTACAGATGATCCTCACAGTATCCACCAATTCCTCTCTGGCTTCCTTTAACAACCTGGGATACAATTCATCCAGCCTTGGTGATTTATCCACTTTCAAGGATGTCAGAACCTCTCGTACTTCCTCTCTCATTCTGCTTATCGTATCTAATATTTCACACTCCTCCTCTTTAACTACAATGTCTGCATCATTCCTCTCCTTTGTGAAGACAGAGACAACAAACTCATTCAGAACCCTGCCCACATCTTCTGCATCCATGCATATGTTCTCTTTTACATCTCTGATAGGTCGTACCCTTTCCTTAATTATTCTCTTGCTCTCAATGTACTGATAAAACGTCTTTGGGTTTTCCTTGATTTTACCTGCCAATAATTTTACACGTCCTCTCTTTGCTTTCCTAATTTCCTTTCTTACTTCATCTCTGTACTTTCTATACTCCTCTATGCGTTCTAAAGTGTTCAGTTTTTTGTGACTGTCATAAGCTTTCCTTTTTTGTTTTATCTTACCCTGTAAGTTTCTGGACAACTAGGGGATAATGTTTGACAGTACCACCCTTTTCCTTTGGGGGCATCTGTCTGCACTGTGCCTGTCGTCTCTCGCTTTTGAATGCTTCCCACTGGTTTGCCACTGATTTTCCTTCAAATATCTGTATCCAGTCCACTTTCACCAGATCACCTCAGCTCCATAAAATTTGCCTTCCCCAATTTAAAACTTTTACTCCTGTTCTATCTTTGTCCTTTTCCATGATTATGTTAAAACTAACTGTATAATGGTCTAGTTTGATCTGAGAGTAGGTTAAAGGTTCGGCACAACATCGTGGGCCGAAGGGCCTGTACTGTGCTGTACTGTTCTATGTTCTATGTTCTATAATGGTCACTACCTCCAAAATGGTCACCCACTGTTACTTCATCCACTTGCCCAGCTTCATTTCTGAAGACTAAATCTGGAATTGTACTCCCTCGAGTTGGGCTTGTTACGTGCTGGCTGAAAAAGCTCTCTTGAATGCAGTTCAAGAATTTCGTCCCCTCTGTGCCCTTCACACTCTTTGTACCTCGGTTGATATTCGGGTAGTTGAAATCCCCAACTATTATTGGCCGACTTGTTTTTGCAGTCAGAAATTTGCTTACATATTTGTTCTTCTATCTCCCTCTCACTATTTGGGGGCCGATAGTATACTCATAGTAGTGTGGCTGCTGCTTTTTTAATTTCTGAGCTCAACCCATATGACCTCATTTGATGATTCATTTAGTATATCATCCCTCCTCACACACTAATCATAGAAAAGGACCAATCACCTTACGACTTTCCTGTGATGTCACTGTTCACTTTCTTTTCAAACACAGGTACACCTGAGCTCCTGTCTGCTGCTTTCTCGGGAGGTAAGTGCTGTAGGCCGCGATCCTTGGGCTTTGTTTAACTGCTCTCTGCTCCGTGTTCCTCCCGCAGGTCTGCTCCTGTCTGCTGCTCTCCCGGAAGGTAAGTGCTGTAGGCCGCGATCCTCGGGCTTTATTTAACTGCTCTCCGGTCTGTGTTCCTCTTGCAGGTCCGCTGCTGTCCGCTGCTCTCCTGGGAGGTAAGTGCTGTAGGCTGCGATCCTCGGGCTTTATTTAACTGTTCCCTGCTCCAGGTTCCTTCCGCAGGTGTGGCATCAAGGCACCCAGTAACATTGAAGTCAATGGGAATCAGGGGAAAAGCTCTCCATGGGCTGGAGTTATACCGAGCACAAAGGAAGATGGTTGTGGTTGTGGGAGGCAAATCTTCTCAGCCCCAGGATGTTGCTGCAGGAGTTCCTCAGGGCAGTGTCCTAAGCCCAACCATCTTCAGCTGCTTTGACAATGACCTTCCCTCCATCAGAAGGTGAAAAGTGGGAATGTTTGCTGATGATTGCACTGTGTTCAGTCTCCTTGGCAACTTCTCAGATACTGAAGCAGTCCATGCCTGCAGGTAGCGAGTCTTGGACAACATCCAGGTTGATAAGTGACAAATAACATTCGGAACACACAAATACCAGGAAATGACCATCTCCAACAAGAGAGGATTTAACTATCTCCCTTAACATTCAACAGCATTACAATCTCTGAATCCTCAACCATCAGCATCCTGGGGGTTACCATTGATCAGAAATTTAACTGGACCAGCCCTAGAAATACAGTAGCTTCAAGAGCAGTTCAGAGGCTGGGAATCCTGCGGTGAGTAACTCACCTCCTGACTCCCCAAAGCCTGTCAACTGTCTACTCGGCTCAAGTCAAGAGTGTGATGGAATACTCTCCACTCGCCTGGATGAGTGCAGCTCCAACAACACTCAAGAAGTTTGACACCACCCAGGATAAAGCAGCCTGTTTGAGCACACCAGCACCAGCAAGTTCCCCTCTGGGTCACACATCTTCCTGACATGGAACTGTATCACAGTCCCTTCACTGGCAATGGGTCAAAATCTTGGAACTCCATTGCTAACAGCACTGTGAGTGTACTGACACCATACAGACTGCAGTGGTTCAAGAAGGCTGCTCACCACCAGCTTTTCAAGGATAATTAGGGATGGACAATAAATGCTGGCCTTGCCAGTGATGCCCATGGCCCATGGATGAATATTTTACTGTCGATTTATTTACAGCTTTTTTCACTTAGAGTCCTCTGGTTCTCCCTCCTTCTCTTTTACTGTTGTCCCTTGGTTTAAATTACACAGCAGCTCCATCCCCCTCTGCACCTAATTCCCACTCTCAACAAATCCACATTTAAAGACTTCACTCTTTTCACAATTCACTCTGTTTAACAGTCTCTCTGACCTTGAGCCCTTTCGGTTCACTCTCGTTCAGAATTTAATTGTTTCACTTTATTGTTCCAAATGTAGAAGTTTATATTTAATAATCATTTCTTTTTCACTGGAATTCTATTTTCATTAAATTCAAACTCTGAACAAACTGAACTTTAATAAAAATTACCAAGTTTACTTACTTGTTCTTCATTGGCTTGTTCTGTTCAACCCAGTTCAATAAAATCTGTTTGAACAGTTCACTTTATCCTGACAATATCTCGAACTTGTCCTTTCTTCATAGGATTTCTATTCAGATGGTTTTTGAATATTTTGTTGAAGGATTACGTTTTGTAAATTTTTCCCGAGTTCTCCTCACAATCAGACAGAAAGTTTAACTGTTGTGTTTTCAAGCAACAACATCTTTGTTTGAAAAGCCATTGTGACAGGATTTTGGGTTTTAATCCAGTCACAAATCTGTTTGTGATGCCTTGTGGCTCCAGCTGTCATGTGACCTGCCAGGGGATGACCTCACTGCTGATGATGACCTCATAATTGGCCCAGTCCTGTCGCTGTGGGTTGATGTTCAAATTGCTTCAAAATTATTTTTTAAAAAACAATCAAAATAAGTCAATACATAGAAGTTAGATTTTACAAATCTGTACTCTGGAAATTTAATAAACTGGTACAAAATGTTCTTACCAGCAAAGTTGAAGCCCATGGAATAAAAGGGATTGTGGGAGCATGGATATAAAGTTGGCTGTGTGACAGGAAACAGAGAGTAATGATGAACGGTTGTTTTTTTTGGACTGGAGGAAGGGATACAGTGGAGTTCCCTGTGGAATTGTGAGTTCACACTGCCTCTGAATTTCAAATGTCTTGGTTTGTTTGTGGGATCAGCAGACTATGGGCTGAGTTTTACCAGCTCGCCGTCAATCTCAGCAACGAGCTTTAAAAATGGGCAGACCGCCCGTCATGGAGCCGCTGTGATATTGAGTGTGGCGGCTCATTATCATATACACGATACGCATGCCCCCCTCCCACCTGCAAATGATGTGGAGGGGGTGGGGTTCCCAGCACCGGGGTCGGCGTCAGGTCGGATGAGGAGCAGGTGCTGGGGCCCGATTTAAAGGGCAGGCAGCCCTGCTTACTTTCATCTGCTGATAAAATAACCTTGTAGCTGCAACTTAAATTATTTAGACTGTGCATTGACCAGTGGAGTTGAAGGACATGGCAGAGGGACAATCCAGGGTGGCCCCATGGTTCAGCGATACCTCCCTGCTCACCCTCCTCCAGGTGTGTGGACAAGGCAGGAGGTCCTTTTCCCCAGTGATGATAAGAAGAGGCCCTCCCGCCTGACCAAGGCAGCCTGGCTGGAGGTGGCAGAGCAGGTTAGTAGCCATGGGGCCATCCGGCGTGACTGGGTGCAGTGTCACAAGAGGATGAGCGATCTGATTCGCTCAGCAAAAGTAAGTGGCACTTTGTTTCACGAACCTTCACTGAACCTGGGTGTCCCCACACAGAGTGGCACATGTGTGCCACTGCCATGCCAAAGACAGGGAGGTTGGGCAGGGAGAAATGATATGACATCAATGGATGAATGTCTGAAAGTACTGACCCTTGTTTGCTGCTCAGAGCATGGCCATGAGGCTCACTCAGTAGTGCAGACCGAGCCTTCCCCACCTTTGGGCCCAGCACCATTCTTGTGACATTTGTCATGTTGTTGATCTGCCATGCTTAATATCTGCCTCCTTGCTCTGCCAGGCAAAGAAGGCTCACAATGCTCAGGAGGCACATAGGTCTGATGGAGGAGTGTCAGATGTCCGACTGCTGATACAGGCTGAGGAGGAGGCCCCGGAAATTGCATCTATCCATGTGGACAGTTCAGTCAGTGACATTGAGCTCGTGTTCTGGGAGAACAGACAGCTGTTTGATATACACAATGATCACTGTGAAAATCTTACTGTTTGAGACAATGCTGTCGTAATCATTACATGTGCACCATTAAGACCGACAGTGTGCTCTTCACATTGTATCTTGCAGGTCAATGTTTCGAATTGATCCCACCAGTCTAGGACTCCTCCCGCACCTCAGAGGAAGCGACATCCTCCGAGGAAGCAGTGTCCCAGGACACTCCAGCACCTTCCACCAGCACAGATACACTCACGTCAATGGGAATCCGATCAGCCTTAGAGTCTGGGTCACAAGCTGGTGAGAGCACTGCACAGGTGCCTGAGCAACTGACTGAGGCTGAGACAGCCGAGACCACTGACAGTTGGAGGGCTGTGGGTGGCCAGGGCCCATGCTGAGCCCCAGGCTACTGATGACCCTCTGGTGTCAACAGCACATGGCATCCTGGAGCTGCAGCAGCAGTCCTGGTAACATCTGGTCAAGCTGCCACAGGCCATGCGCAGCCTTGACCGGACAAGGGTGGGGGGAGTCTATCCAGGCCATGACAGCTGCCATGTCCCAGGCTTTCGAGCTCATGGCTTCATCTTCGGAGATAACGTAAGCCCTCCAGGTGAGGCAGATTCCATTAATATGCACTAACCTGCAATCCCTCGCCGAGGGCATCAGATCCTCAAATCAGTGGTTAGGCGAGAGAGGGACCAAGGGCATGGAGACTGTTACTGCCCTTCGTCCACCCCAGGAGAGCAGACGGGTTCAAACGAGCCCTGAGATGGAGGAGGGGAGCCTGCGTGCCATATCTGGGGTCTTCCCTCAAGGTGATTCCAATGTGGACACCGGTCCCTCCTCCCCTCTGCTGGTGAGTCAAACTCCAACAGCCACGACATCTGAGGAGATATTTGCATTGATGTAGGATTCCCCCAGCAGAGAAGCATAGAAAAATTACAGCACAGAAGGAGGCCATTCAGCCATCCAGGGCTCTCCAGGTCTCGTGTGAGCAGACGACGACCGCCAAAGTCATCCACAGCCAAAGGGCAATCAGATCAGCAGCCTTCCTCCAGTCAGGCGGCTGGCGTAGAGGTGACACCACAAAGGAGCACCCACAAGCATTTCAAATAAACACTGTGACACAAATGGGTTTGTATGGGTGACAGTACACTGTAAAAAGTTACATTTTCACTAACGTGTGTGTGTCATTTTTACTGGGTGAATGAAGTGTGCCAGCATGTACCGATCGTGTCTCCTCCCTTTACATCATTGGCCTTTCAGAACTGCCAATGTATTGAATAACATCATTGCCATGCCTGTATTACTCATGTACATCTCCACGGATGCAGTAACATGGACAATGGCTCAGTCTGCAGCTGCTAGTCATAGATTCATCGAGTCATAGAGTTATACAGCACAGGATCAGGCCCTTCGGTCCATCATGTCTGTGCCGGCCATCCAGCACCCAACTATTCTAATCCCATATTCCTGCACTTCGCCCGTAGACTTGTATGTTATGGCGTTTCAAGTGCTCATCTAAATACGTCTTAAATGTTGTGAGTAATGGTGGATTCAAAGATGTTGCTGATACAGACTGCTGCACAACAGGTGAATGAGGGTGCTGTGTGGCTTGCAGAGCACATGGTGATTTCTATAGCATGGAGAACCTTTGATAAATAAGGCATTGCTGTGCATCCCTTGCTCACTGCTTGTCCTGCATGTGGTGTCTGGATGCTCTCTGTCCTCCCACGGACCTTTCTTGCTGTAAATCCTCTACATCCTCATTATCCAAGGAGGAGGCCTGCTCACGTCTCACCTCATCCTGCAAGGCCTCCCCCCTATTGAATGCTTGGTTGTGCAAAGCACAACAAACAGCTACTATACGAGCTACCCTTTCTGGTTCATACTGTAGGGCACCACCCGATCTATCCAGGCAGCAGAAGCACATTTTCAGCATGCTGATCACCTGCTCAATGGTGGCTCTTGTAGCGCCGTGGATGGAGTTGAATCTCTCCTCTGCATCACTGGTGGGGTTTCTCACTGGGGTCAGGAGCCATGTCTGCAAGGGGTATCCTTTGTCTCCAAGAAGCCACCCCTCGATGTGAGCCAGTTCAGTGAATAGCAATGGCAGCTGGGACTGGTGCAGGATGAAGGCTTCATGACAGCTGCCTGGAAAGTGGGCACAGATTTGCATGAAACATTTCCAGTGATCACATACCAGCTGCACATTGAGGGAGTGGAAGCCTTTTCAGTTTACGTATGCAGCTAGTCACCTGGCGGGAGCCTTGATGGCCACGTGGGTGCAGTCTATGACCCCTTGCACCTGTGGGAATCCCACTGGGCCTGGCTTTCAGGGTCCATCCTGAAGCAGACATAGTTCCTGGCCCTCTGGTACAGAGCATCGGTGACATCCCTGAGGCAGCAGTTCACTGCTGACTATGTGACCCCATAAAGGTCTCCGGTGGGTCCCTGAAATAATGCAGAGGTGTAGAAGTTAAGAGCCGCTGTCACTTTGAGGGCCACAGGCTTAGGATGTCCCCCGAAGCCCATCAGTTGCAGGTCATCGTTGAGCAGGGCACAGAGATGTGTCACCGCCTCTCTTGACATCCGCAGTCAACTCTGACAATGGCGCTCAAACGTCTGCGGGTATGTCATGCGAGATCTGTAGATGCATGGCGTTCTGTCATGGCAAGCTATCCTTGGGGGCTGCTCACGACCAGGGGCTTCCATGTGGGCTGCACCGGCCTGTTGGTTTTGCCTGTGGCGCATATGGCTCCTCACGATAAGCAAGCGGATCAATGAATATAGGGTGAACCATCCCCATTTCCAAGTTTCAATTAAACTCCGTTCCTTCACTTCTTCAAAGGTACCTAACAGGGTAAAGAACGATGTTGGCTGGTACATCAAGTGCTTTCATGCATCAACTATGTGGTGTAGCATGGCATTGCCCGTCTTAGCTCTCACTAAGAATGGAACAGCATGACCACATTCAGATTGTAGCAGCTGCATTGATTGGCCCTCCAGCCAGTTAACCTTTAAACTCCTACCGTTTTTGCCACCATCTCCACACACAGCATTCCTGGAGTGACATTGATCCTTCACTCACACCAACATTCAATGGCATAGAGTGACGCCTTTTACGGAGGGAGGGTATGCAGGAGCTCCCTTGATGCATGCAGAGTTGTGCCCCTGTCATACCATCCCTCCTCCCACCTTCCTACACATCTGCAGAGTTATACCCCCGGTAATACCATCCTCCCTCCCACCTCCCGACACATTTGCAGAGTACTGCCCCCCAGTAATGCCATCCTCCCTCCCACCTCCCTACACATCGGCAGAGTACTGCCCCCCAGCAATGCCATCCCCCTCCCACCTCCGTACACACGCACGCGGAGATGAGACCTGTCTCGCAACACTAACCTTCACAGGCTTCAAGCACGACAATTTCTGCCCCGCCGGCTTTTATCAGTGGGGAACAGGAAGGCACATGAGAGATGCACGTTCAGCTGAGTATGTGAAATGTTTACAAAGAGGCAGCATGATGCATAATGTTGCAAGGTAAGTAACACTTTGCATATTGAAATTGGGCCCCCGTTGCCAAGTGGCAGGTGGGGGGTGCTGCCACGAGGCCTTGCCGCCACTGACAATATGAGCCCAGGCCTTCCCTGCGTCAGGGAGCATGGTGCGCCTCTCCTGGAGCTTTCATTTCTCCTGAACAGGGATGCTTTGCGAAGCAGACCGAAGGCAAGATCGAGGAGCTGAAGGAATGGGAATGTCACTCATCCATGTCTTGAGGGTCTTGGAGATGATGTTTTGGGCACTGTAGTAATAATGTGATTGAAGATCTTAAGTGGATCAGATAACCAAGGTAACTGAGTCATTGAGAGAGACTGAGATGAATATAAGTCTATCTTCTTGGCTTCATGTTATCTGAAGTCTGCAGTGTAGTCTTTTTGTAATCTAGTGTTATTGTGCATGGAATGCAGTGAGCAAAGGATAGAATGGTCTAAGAGTTTTGAGTAAACCATTGTTTGATGTAGTCAGGTTGGAATCTGAGTTCCTATAGTGAATTGTGAACGTAATAATAATGTATCATATACTCATGTGAAATCATATTGTATGATTTGATTGAGTATTTATATTGGATTGTACTTCGTAAGCTTGTTAAAGTCAAAGACCTGATTCGACGGTTATTACAACTGATGTTTGTGTTTAAAGTAAAAAAAATGAAAATTGAACAGGAAAGCAGTCCACCATTCAGTAGGGGTCAGTAATAGGTCCCTTGCTTTTTTCGATCTATATCAATGACCTAGAATTGAGTGTGGAGCAAAATTTCAGAATTTGCAGATGAAACAAAACATTGAAGTATTATGAATTGTGAGGAGGATAGTGATAGACTTCACCAGAACATAGACAGGCTGGTGAAATGAGCAGATAAGTGGCAGATGAAATTAAATGCAGAGAAGTGTGAAACAATACATATTGTTTGTAGGAATGAGGAAAGACAATATAAAATAAAGGATAAAAGTCTCAAAGGGTTGCAACAGCAAAGGGACCTGGGCGTATATGTGCACAAATCATTGAAGATGGCAAAGCATGTTGACAAATTGGTTAATAAAGCACAGGGCATCCTGGGCCTTATAAATAGGGCTTAGTGTACTAAACCAAGGAGGTTATGGTGAACCTTTATAAAACACTTGTTTGGCCCCAATTGGAATATTGTGTCCAGTTCCAGGCACCACACTTTAGGAAGGATGTGAAAGCAATAGGGAGGTTACAGAAAATATTTACAAGAATCATTCCAGGGATGAGGTGCTTCACTTACATGTATAGATTTGAGGAGCTGGGGCTGTTCTCCTTCGAGAAGAGAAGGTTGAGAGGAAATTTGAGAGAGGTATTCAAAATCATGATGGGTGTGGACAGAGTAGGTGGGAATAAATTGTTCCTGTTGATGGAAATGTTGAGAACCAGAGGACACAAATTTATGGTGAATGGCAAAAAAACAACGGTGTTATTAGGAAAAATGTTTTTACGCAGTGCGCGGTTAGGATCTGGAGTGAACTGCCTGAGAGTGTTGTGGAGGCTGATTCAGTCATGGCTTTCCAAAAGGCAATGAATAATCATCTGAAAAGAAAATATTAGCAGTACTACAGAGAAAAGAACAAGAGGGTGGGACAAACTGAGCTGCTTGTGCAGACAGCTGGCATGGACATGATGGGCCGAATGGTCTCCTTCTGTGCAGTAACCATTATATGATCTTGGAGACAGGTGCCTGACTTCAGAAAGACCAGTGAAATGAGTTGAGAATGAATGTCCTCGCCATCAAGGCACCATTTGACCGAGTGTGGCACCAAGGAGCTCCAGTAAAATTCAATTCTAATCAAGAGGAAAACCCTTGACTGGTTGGAGATATATCCAGCACAAAGTTTTGGTTGTTGGATGCCAATCATCTCGACCCACAGGACATTGCTGCAGGTGCTCCTCAGGATAGTGTCTGAGACTCAACCACCTTCAGCTGCTTCTTCAATGACCTTCCAATTCACAGCCGCCACCTTGATCTTGTCATCTCACGTTACCTTGTTGGTCTGACCCTCTTAATCACAGATAAGATCAACTCTGATCATTTCATTATATCATCCTCCACCCACATCCCCCTTCCATTCCCAACCTTACCTCCTTCTATAATCGTGCCTGGGAGAAAAACTATACCCAATTCACTCACAATTGCACTTTCAAAGTCCCAACTCTCCAGCGTTTCGCCATCCATTTGCCACAACATTTCAGCAGCTACTGATTTGTTCGACTACATCCTCACCTCCACCTTTGCTGCTTTGGTGCCCAATGAAAACATTGGGAGGGAGAGAGAAAACAGGGAATTACAGACCTGTTATCCTTACATCAGTTGTTGGGAAAATGCTTGTGTCTATTCTGAAGGATGTGATAAATGGACACTTGGATAATAATGATCTGATTGGGCAGAGTCAACATGGATTTATGAATGGGAAATCAGGTTTGATGAAACTGTTGGAGTTTTTTGAGGATGTTACGAATAGAATTGATGAAGGGGAGTCAGTGGATGTGGTGTACTTGGATTTTCAAAAGGCTTTTGATGAAGACCCCCACACGAGGTTGGTTAGCAAAATTAAAGCACATGGGATAGGAGGTAATATACTGACATGGATTAAGGATTGGTGAACAGGCAGAAAGCAGAGAATAGGAATAAACGGGTCATTCCCGCATTGGCAGGCTGTGACCAGTTGGGTACCGCAGGGATCAGTGCTTGGGCCCCAGCTATTCACAATATATATCAATGATTTGGATGTGGGGACCAAATGATGTATTTACAAGTTTGCGGCTGACACAAAACTAGGTGGCAATGTGTGTTGTGAGGAAGATGCAAAGTGACTTCAAGGGGATTTGGACAGACTTAGTGAGTGGGCAAGAACATGGCAGATGGAATATCATGTGGAAAAATGTGAGGTTATCCACTTTGGTAAGAGGTGTGGATGTGAAGAGTATTTCTTAAATTGGAAGAGATTTCAAGTGTAGATGTACAAAGGGACCTGGGTGTCCTTGTCAATAAGTCACTGAAAGGTAACATGCAGGTGCAGCAAGCAATTAGGAAGGCTAATGGTATGGTAGCCTTTATTGCAAGAGGATTTGAGTACAGGAGGAGTGAAGTCTTGCTTCAATTGTATAGAAGCTTGGATCGACCACACTTGGAGTACTGTGTGCAGTTTTGGTCCCCTTACCATAGGAAGGATATCATTGCCATAGAGGGAGTGCAACGAAGATTCACCAGACTTAGTCCCAGAATGGCGAGTCTGCCCTATGAAGAGAGATTGGAGAAACTGGACCTGTATTCTCTTGAGTTTCAAAGAATGAGAGGTGATCTAATTGAAACCTCCAAAATACTTAAATGGATAGGCAGGGAAATGCAGCTAAGATGTTTCTCCTGGTTGGGGAGTCTTAAACCAGGGGACACAATTTCAAAATAAGGGGAAGCCACTTAGGCCAGAGATGAGGAGAAATTTCTTTACTCAGAGGGTTGTGAATCTTTGGAATTCTCTACCGCAGAGGGCTGTGGAAGCTCAGTCATTGAGTATGTTTAAAGCAGAGACTGACAGATTTCTAAATACAAATGACATAAGGGGATATGGGGTTAGTGTGGTAAAAAGGCATTGAAGTGGATGATCAGCCATGATCATTTTGAATGATAGGGCAGACTCGATGGGCTGAATGGCCTACTCCTGCTCCTATGTTCCTATGTTCTCTCTCACCCTAGCCATTCCCCTGGGATGATCCTCATCTTCACGCTTTTCAGTCCAAGAGATGCAGACTTGAGAGGATATGGTGGACAACTGGTTTAACCATCCACCACTAGATCTGGCTGGACCACACAAAACACTATTGGCTCCTAGTCTCGTCTGCTAAAACTGCTCACTATTCCAGAATGATCCTGGGATGCAAATGTAACATCCAGCTTCTTTTCTTTACTGCACACAGTCTACTTAAACCCTTCTCCATTGATGATGAGCAGGCTTTTGATGAATATGCTCCTGCTCCAGGTACTCCCTATTTGTATGAGTTCCCTAAGTTCTCCTGAAGCACACCTCTAATTACAGATATGGCTTCATTGGAAGAGCAAGTCAGGGTAAGGGTCTGCAAAGGAAACCCGACCCAAGCCCGTATGCCAGACCCGGAAATGCGACCCGACCAGACCCGAACCCGACACATGTCGTTGGGTCCCGTCAGGGTCGGGTCGGGTAGCAGGTCGTTAAGTCAGGGTCACCTGGGGAAAGCCTTGATTGTGTCACATTTGTCGGAATGTTTTCACACGTCTCTGGAAAATTATGGACAATGGTTGCTGGTTCCACTTTCAGACTGACCATTAATGTTTTATTTGCTGTATGAGCGCTGGTCTGATAACTGGTCAGATGTGTACCTTGGACAGTAGACCCATGCTCTGCAGGGTGGTAAGGAGCGTACAGGGAAGAGCAGGCTGGTATGGGTCCTTTCGGTTTGGGACCAGGACAACGAGGGAGCTCCAACTACCCTGGGTAGGCTCACCCACATCACCATCCAGCATGTACTGGATTTCCTGTCTAACCTGAGCTAGCTTGTCAGGGCTCAGCTGGCAGGGGTACCACCTGACTGGTGGTGTGTCTCCCACATCCATGCTGTGAACCGCTAGGGTGGTACACCCTGCCTGATCTTTACAGATTTTTTTAGCATGGTGGACACGTCCTCCTCCTGCGTTTGTTTTTGGGGTTTCAGCTGGGTGATTAAGTCTTTTAAGACTTCTGTGTTTGCCAGTTTGATAGCTGGGGGTTCAACCGGAGTCTCCTCCTCCTCAACGGACTCCTCCTGGCTGCCCTCAGGTATTTCCACCTTCTGGCAAACACTCACTGGTTGACTGGGTTTGGTTTTGGGTAGTGGTCCCACACAGTCTATCAACATTTGGTCAAAGGGTTCCCAAATGCTGGAATGGGTTTGAGGTGGGGGCCAGTCTAATTGTGGCCTGGGGTTTGCTTGCAGCCTGGTAAGCATGGCAGGTTTAATCGGCCACTTCAGACCAGATGTGAGGCCAGAAAAAGTGTTTACTTACCCGGGCTAAAGTTTTCCGAGTACCCTCATGTCCAGCCATAGGGATAGCATGAGATATCCATAAAATCCCTTGCCGGTATTCTGGGGGCACTACAATCTGGTGGAGCACTGCCCATTCCTCTGCAGATCTCCTGGGAGGTCTCCACTTCCGCATTACTACCCCATCTCATACGTAGCAACACTCAGGGACTGGGGTGGCCTCTGCCTCACAACAAGCAGTCTGTACTATGCACTTTAATTTAGGATCTGCCTGCTGGTTGTCAATTAGGGAGGCTGGGCTGAGCACCTCCTACCCTTCAGATAGGTCCTGAAAGAAAGTTTCAGCTAAGCAGACCTCCGGCTCATCCAGCTGGGGCAGTGATTTCCTCTCAAATAATCTGGCCTGTCTGGCTTGGGACCAAGTCACTACACAATCGGGGAAGATACCAGGAACTTCCTCCTGTAGTTATTCGGTTTCCCTGGTTTCGCTGGGCTGGTCTATGATTATAGGGGTTGCTATTATCTTGCTGCCAGCCAAATCATTTCCCAGCAGGATGCGTATCCCTGGGACAAGTCCCACGCTTAAGCAGCCTGAGAGCAGGTCACACTGTCGGTGGACCCGATGGTGGGAACAGATAGGTAACCTCCTCCCACTCCACTGATCAGGGCCTTGGCTTTCATGTAGGCTTCACAGGGGAGGCTTAGACTGTTCCCTAACATTAAGAACTAAGTCGCCCCTGCATCCAAGTCGTTAATCAGTCGGACATCAAAAACAATAAGAAGAAATGTTATAGTTACATAAAGGGAAAGTGGGTGGTCAAGAGCAATGTAGGCTCAGTAAAAGCTGAAAATGGAGATATTGTCATTGATAATGGGGAAATGGCAGACATGTTGATCAATTATTTTGCCTCAGTATTTACAGTTGAAAAGGAGGATAACTTGCCGGATGTCCCGAAAAAAATTAATAGCCGATAGGGGACAGGGACTCAGTATAATTAACGTAAGTAAAACATCAGTAACAAGGAAATTAATGGAATTAAAGAATGAGAAATCTCCAGGACCTGACGGTTTCCATCCTGGGGTGTTGAAGGAAGTAGGGGAGCTCATTGTAGATGCCCTAACTTTTGTCTTTCAGAGTTCCCTAGATTCAGGAGTGGTCCCTCTGGATTGGAAAGTTGCACATGTCACTCCAATTTTTAAGAAGGGTGAAAGGGGGAACCAAAGAAATTACAGACCAGTTAGCCTGACATCTGTGGTGCACAAGTTGCTGGAGTCTATAATCAGGATAGGGTGCCTGAACACCTCGAAAAATTTCAGTCAGTCAGGGACAGCCAGCATGGATTCATGACGGGAAGGTCATGTTTGACAAATCTCATTGAATCTTTTGAAGAGGCAACTAAGGTAATGGACAGGGGAATGTCTATGGATGTTATTTATATGGACTTCCAGAAAGCATTTGATAAAGTCCCACATAAGAGACTTTTAACTAAGGTAGAAGCCCATGGAGTTGAGGGCAAATTATTGACATGGTTCGGAAGTTGGTTGAGTGGTAGGCGACAGAGAGTGGGGATAATGGATAAGTACGGCGGCACGGTGGTGCAGTGGTTAGCACTGCAGCCTCACAGCTCCAACTACCCGGGTTCAATTCTGGGTACTGCCTGTGTGGAGTTTGCAAGTTCTCCCTGTGTCTGCGTGGGTTTTCTCCGGGTGCTCCGGTTTCCTCCCACAAGCCAAAAGACTTGCAGATTGATAGGTAAATTGGCCATTATAAATTGCCACTAGTATAGGTTGGTGGTAGGGAAATATAGGGACAGGTGGGGATGTGGTAGGAATATGGGATTAGTGTAGCATTAGTATAAATGGGTGGTTGATGGTCGGCACAGACTCGGTGGGCCGAAGGGCCTGTTTCAGTGCTGTATCTCTAAACTAAACTAAACTACTCTGATTGGCAGGATGTGACTAGTGGTGCCCCACAGGGATCTGTGTTGGGGCCTCAATTATTCACATATTCATTAACAACTTGAATGTTGGCGTAGTAAGTCATTTATCCAAATTTGCTAATGATACAAAATTAGGCGGCATTGTATTCAGTCGAGATGATAGCATAAAATTGCAAAGAGATATTGACAGACTAGATGAGTGGGCAAAACTGTGGCAGATAGATTTCAATGTGGGCAAGTGTGAGATTATCCATTTTGGACCAAAAAAGGATAGAGCAGGGTACTTTCTAAATGGGAAGAGGTTAAGTACAGTGGATGTCCAAAGAGACTTGTGGGTTCAGGTGCATAGATCTTTAAAATGCCAGGACCAAGTGCAGAAAATAATCAAAAAGACTAATGGAATGCTAACCTTTATATCTAGAGGATTGGAGTATAAAGACACAGAGGTTATGCTGCAGCTGTACAAAACCCTGGTTAGACCCCACTTGGAGTACTGTGAGCAGTTCTGGGCACCACACCCTCGGAAGGATATATTGGCCTTGGAGGGAATGCAACGTAGGTTTACAAGAATGATACCTGGACTACAGGGGTTCAGTTGCATAGAACATAGAACAGTACAGCACAGTACAGGCCCTTCGGCCCACGATGTTGTGCCGAACCTTTAACCGACTCTAAGATCAAACTAACTACCTGCCCTCCATTTTACTATCATCCATGTACCTATCCAAGAGTCGCTTAAATGTCCCGAATGTATCTGCTTCTACTACCACCGCTGGCAGTGCATTCCACGCACCCACCACTCTCTGTGTAAAGAACCTACCTCTGACATCTCCCCGAAACCTTCCTCCAATCACCTTAAAATTATGCCCCCTGGTGATAGCCCTTTCCACCCTGGCAAAAAGTCTCTGACTACCCACTCTATCTCTGCCTCTCATCATCATGTACCCCTCTATCAAGTCACCTCTCATCCTTCTTTGCTCCAATGAGAAAAGCCCCAGCTCCCTCAATCTTTCTTCGTAGGACATGCCCTCCAGTCCAGGCAGCATCCTGGTAAATCTCCTCTGCACCCTCTCTGAAGCTTCCACATCCTTCCTCTAATGAGGCGACCAGAACTGAACACAATATTCCAAGTGTGGTCGAACCAGGGCCTTATAGAGCTGCAGCATAACCTCGCGGCTCTTAAACTCAATCCCCCTGTTAGTGAAAGCCAACACACCATACGCCTTCTTAACAACCCTATCAACTTGGGTGGCAACTTTGAGTGATCTATGGACATGGACCCCAAGATCCCTCTGTTCCTCCACACTACCAAGAATCCTGTCTTTCAGCCTGTATTCCACATTCAAATTCGAGCTTCCAAAATGAATCACTTCACACTTTTCCAGGTTGAATTCCATCTGCCACTTCTCAGCCCAGCTCTGCATCCTGTCAATGTCCCATTGCAACCTACAACAGCTCTCCACACTATCCACAACTCCAGCAACCTTCGTGTCATCGGCAAACTTGCTAACCCAGCCTTCCACTTCCTCATCCAAGTCATTTATAAAAATCACAAAGAGCAGAGGTCCCAGAACAGATCCCTGCGGAACACCACTGGTCACCGAGCTCCATGCTGAATACTTTCCATCTACTACCACCCTCTGTCTTCTATGGGCCAGCCAATTTTGTATCCAGACAGCCAACTTTCCCTGAATCCCATGCCTCTTTACTTTCTGAATGAGCCTACCATGGGGAACCTTATCAAACGCCTTGCTAAAATCCATATACACCACACCCACTAATCTTCCTTCATCAATGTGTTTTGTCACATCTTCAAAGAATTCAATAAGGCTTGTGAGGCATGACCTGCCCCTCATAAAGCAATGCTGACTGTCTCTAATCAAACCATGCTTTTCCAAATAATCATAAATCCTGTCTCTCAGAATCCTCTCCAATAATCTGCCCACTACTGAGGTAAGACTGACTGGTCTATAATTCCCAGGGATACCCCTATTCCCTTTCTTGAACAAGGGAACAACATTTGCCACCCTCCAATCATCCAGTACGACTCCAGTGGAAAGTGAAGACGCAAAGATCATCGCCAAAGGCGCAGCAATCTCTTCCCTCGCTTCCCGTAATATCCTTGGGTATATCCCGTCTGGCCCCGGGGACTTATCTGTCCTCATATCATTCAAAATTTCCAGCACATCCTCCCTCTTAACCTCAACCTGTTCGAGCATATCAGCCTGTTCCATGCTGTCCTCACAAACGACCAGGTCCCTCTTACCAGTGAATACTGAAGCAAAGTATTCATTTAGGACCTCCCCTACCTCCTCCGACTCCAGGCACAAGTTCCCTCCACTATCCCTGATCGGCCCTACCCCCTCCCTGCCCATCCTCTTGTTCCTCACATATGTGTAGAACGCCTTGGGATTTTTCTTAATCCTACCCGCCAAGACTTTTTCATGTCCCCTTCTAGCTCTCCTAAGTCCATTCTTCAGTTCCTTCCTGGCTACCTTGTAACCCTCTAGAGCCCTGTCTGATCCTTGCTTCCTCAACCTTAAGTAAGCTTCCTTCTTCCTCTTGACTAGCTGTTCTACATCTCTTGTCATCCAAGGTTCCTTCACCCTTCCATCCCTTCCCTGCCTCATCAGGACAAACCTATCCAGCAGTCGCAGCAAGTGCTCCCTAAACAACCTCCACATTTCTGTTGTGCATTTCCCTGAGAACATCTGTTCCCAATTTATGCTCCCCAGTTCCTGCCGAATAGCATTGTAATTCCCCCTCCCCCAATTAAATATTTTCCCATCCCGTCTGCTCCTGTCCCTCTCCATGACTATAGTAAAGGTCAGGGAGTTGTGATCACCATCACCAAAATGCTCTCCCACCGAGAGATCTGCCACCTGGCCTGGTTCGTTGCCAGGTACCAAGTCCAACATCATCTTCCCTCTAGTCGGCCTATCTACATATTGAGTCAGGAAACCTTCCTGGACACACCTGACAAAAACTGCTCCATCCAAACTATTTGCACGAAGGAGGTTCCAATCAATATTAGGGAAGTTGAAGTCACCCATGACTACAACCCTGTTACTTCTGCACCTTTCCAAAATCTGCCTCCCAATCTGTTCCTCCGTGTCTCTGTTGCCATTGGGGGGTCTATAGAAAACTCCCAACAAAGTGACTGCTCCTTTCCTGTTTCTGACTTCCACCCATAATGACTCAGTCGACCATCCCTCCTCGACGACCTCCCTTTCTGCAGCTGTGATACTATCCCTGATTAACAATGCCACTCCCCCACCTCTTTGTAACTTTGGAGGAGAGATTGCACAAATCCTTCTTTCCACTAGCCAACCAGGACAAACTTCCTCCAAACTCCCTGCAGCCTTAGCTCTGAACAACTCACATCTTTCTCTGGTTCTCTCCTATCTCCCCTTGTTCCCTTTCTGAGTTCATCTTGTCCATGAGACCCACCCTCTGTTCCCTTCACCCTCTTTCAATAAACTGCTGACCACCCGACGTCCCCTCCTGGTCCCTATGTTAGCCAAGATTATTAACGATTCTTTCTCTTCCTCTGCTGTCCCTCTCTTCTTTAAATCTGCAATCATCAAAACTCTCCTCAAAAATAACTCCTTGACCTTGCAAACTATCACCCCATGTCCAACGTCCTTTCCTCTCCAAAGTCCTTAAAGGATTATCAACTCCCAAATCCGTGCCAATCCTTCCCAGAACTCTATGTTTGAATCCCACCTATCAGGCTCCTGCCTCTGTCACAGCATAAACACAACTCTTGTCAAAGTCACAAGTGACTTCTCGACTCGTCCTTCTTGATGGTCTGCAGCCTTTGACACGGTTAACCAATGGAATGGTGAAGGATGATCTGTTGAATACGGAGCCTTGTGGGATGGAAGATGAGAACAAGGGCACCCTATCATGTCTCTGGGAAGGAGGCAAACGGGTGAGAGCAGAAGTGTGGTAAGTGGGACAGACAAAGTTGAGGTCCCTCTCAATCACAGTGGGGGAAATCATCAGTTCAGGTCAAAGAAAAACAAATCAGAAGCACTGATATGGAATGTTACATCATCAGAACTGAAGCAACAGAAATAGAAAAAGGGGAGAATGGAATGGAGCCTTTACAGGAAGCAGGGTATGAGGAAGTGCCATTGAGGTAGGTGTAGGAGTCAGTGGGCTTTTAATAAATATTTGTTGAAAATCTATTCACAGAAATGGAGACAGAAAGGTCGAGGAAGGGAAGAGAAGAGTTGGATATGAACCATGTGAAGGTGAGAGAAGGGTGGAAATTGGAAGCAAAGTTGATGACGTTTTCTAGTTCAGGACAAAAGCAGAAAATGGCACCAATACAGTCATCAATAAACCGAAAAAGAGGTGAGGGAAGAGGCCCAAGTCAGACAGGAACAAGGAATGTTCCACAGATTCCACAAAAAGGCAGGCATAGCTAGGACCCATGGCTATTTTCACCTCTGTGACTTCGCCTGACTTCACCTCTGTCTCAGCTCATCTGCCACTGAAACCCTCATTCATGCCTTTGTTACCTCTAGACTTGACTATTCCAATGCATTGCTGGCAGGTCTCCCAGAATCTCCTCTCCTTCAACTTCAGGTCACCCAAAACCCTGTTTCCCGTGTCCTAAGTCACACCAACTCACACCAAATCCTCATCCTTATTTTCAAATCCCTCCATCACCTCGCTCCTCCCTATCTCTGTAATCTCCTCCAGACCCCCAAACCCTCCAAAAAATCTGTGCACTTATAATTCTGGCCTTTTGAGCATCGCTGGGTTTAATCGTTCCACCATTGCTGGCCATGCATTCAGCTGCCTCGACCCTAAGCGTTGGAATTCCCTCCCAAAATCTCTGCCTCGCTTTCCTCCTTTAAGACTCTCCTTAAAACCTACCACTTTGTCCAGGCATTTTCTCATCTGACCTGATATCTCCTTCTGCTGCTCGGTGTCAAATGTTGTTTTAAATGCTCCTGTGCAGTACCTTGGGATGTTTTATTACTTTAAAGGCACTATACAAATGTAATTTGTTTATAGACAGTCATTTAATCATTCCACACAGAAGGACTCTGTGCCCTCTCCTTGAAAGAGAAATTCAATTATTACTTCTCTGCTGCTATTCCCCCATCGCCATGCAAATATCTCCTTTTCAATATATATCCACTTCCTTTGGAAAGTTACTATTGGATCTGCTTCCTACTTTCACAGATACTGCAGTCCAGCTCACAACAAATCACCACATCAAATTTCACCTCATATCCTCTCTGGATTGTTGGCAAATTGTTCTAAGTCTGTGTCATCCTGCCAGTGGAAACAGTTCCTCCCTCTCGATTCTGTCAAAATCCCTCATTATTTTGAGCTTTTCTGTTAAACCAATGATTGCATCACCATTTATACAGACAGGGCTCTTGGAATCTAAGCACATGGGTCTCTGGATGGGAATCAATACTTGTAGGGAATCCTCAGGAATGTTTCAATGTTTAGAGCAGCTACATGGTCACATATGACTATGTGTCGGGTCAATTGTTGTTTATTTCTTGGAGTAATTCCAGATCATGTGTGCACAATCTTTAGGGTCTTGGAGTGTGACAGCACTTTCGGATTATGTTTGACCAGAAATGAGTAAAGAATATTCTCGGGGCTATACCACATGGTTTGGTCTCATTGGCTGAATTTAAAGTCCACCCTGTGAATTGGATAGAAATTCTCTGAAATTACAAAAGCACGTTATATCACAGAAATATGAGGAAACCTGTAAATAAATCTGTTCTCACTGCACCCAATGCTGTCAGACTGTGGATTTCACCCAGTCTGTTCTTTCGTGGACTCTGGGGAGATTCACTTTCCATTGTGCAATATGTGGCTAAATATAATTGATGATATTGTAATGTGTTGTTTCAAGAGATTAACAGAATCTTTTTATTCAGTCACTGTAAGTAATGTCAGTCTCCTTGCCTTGTAATTATGTCAATGGAGATTTCTCCTGCCTTATATATGGGTCTTCGCTCAGTTACAGAGTCAGTAAGAGTTTGGTCTCCAGCACAAACTGGGAGCAACATTCCGCAGAAATGGAAAAAATGCATTGGATTTATTCACTAGAAGATTTGGTTATTCAGGCACTTGTGGATATACAGGAGATTTATTATCCCACCCTCGCTGTTATTGGTGTTCCTGGTAAGTTTTATGTCTGGGTAGTGATAGAGTAAACACATCAATTCTGTTCCTTACTCTGCGAGATGCTGTCGGTGTTCCTTGTAAGTAACCATATCTTTATTTCATTATGTCAATGTTGTTTAACTGCAAACACTGTCTTCATTATGCAAGTTTTCACATCCAACATTTTTATGTATTCACTTTATTCTCCTTGCTGTGTGACTGGAAGTACATTGTTCCCTCTACAATGTTACTTGGTGATTTATTTAATGAACAGTCTGCTCTCTGCATTGAGTCCTGGGAGTAGATTTTACTCTTTACCATCTGGGTGTTAAATAATGCCTGAAGAGGGCAGTTCAATTTAAAAAAAAATGATGGAGAAGGATTGCACGTCCTTTACAGAGGCAGACTGATATTCATTGCATTGATTTTAAGAGGAGGATAATCAGGCGGGTTTTACTCCTGGTGAAGGGTCTGTCCCCCACCCCGATTATCATTGCACGCTGGACAGGAGCTGCTTAATTGATTTAAAGTGTAGACATGGATTTAAGGAAAACTTAAGGTCTATTGGATAAGATTAATGATATAAAGTTGCAATTGGTGATAAATCATTCCAACTGATTTTACTTTCAATTGATTGTAAATGGAGTAATGTGGGAAGTAGATTCCTTTCTCATTTTATTGATTTATATTCCCTCAATTAAGTGGAAATCTATTCAGTTCTCACTCACAGGTGGAAAGCACCAGATTAATATTGTTCCACTTCCATCCTGATACATTCTCAAACCCGAGGGAGCAGATCTCAGCGTCAGTTACAGCATCAACCCCTTGATAGTGACTGTTCATCAGAATAGCTTTGTAATATAAGTATAAATTCTCCCATTGTGTGAATTATTAGATAGATAGATAGATAGATAGATAGATAGATAGATAGATAGATAGATAGATAGATAGAATGTTTACAGCACAGGAAGAGGCCATGTGGCCCACCGAGTATATGCTGGCTCTGCAAGAGCAATCCACCTCGTCCCTCCCCCACCTTCCCCAGATCCCTGCAATTTCTTTTCCTTCATATACTACACAATTCCCTTTTCAAACCTCCTATTGAATCAGCCTCAACCACCCTTTCAGACAGTTCATTCCAGATCCTTACCCCTCGCCATGTAACAAGTTCTTCCTCATGTCGTCTCTGGATATTTTGTCAATCACCTTAAACCTGTGTACTCTAGCTCTCAATCCTTTCACCAATGGGAACAGTTTATTTCTATCTGCTCTGTCTCTGCCCTCATGATTTTGAAAACCTCTATCAAATCTTTCACGCTTCCACCAAAGCAAAATACTGCAGATGCTGAAAATCTGAAACTAAAACAGAAAATGCTGTAAATACTCAGCAGGTCAGGCAGCACCTGTGGAGAGAAAAGCTGAGTTTCAGGTCTCTGATCTTTCATCAGAATCTTTCTCACACTTCAATGCACTAAGGAGAACAAGCCCAGTTTCTCCAATGTCTCCCTGTAACTGAAGTCCCTTATCCCTGGAACCATTCTCATAAATCTCTTCTACACTCACCACCCACCCTGCCCCCAAGGCCTTCACATCCTTCCTAAAGTGCGGTTCCCAAAATGGGGCACAATACACCAGTTGTGGTTGAGCCAGTGTTTTATAGAAGTTCACTATAATTTCCTTGTTTTTATATACTCTGCCTCTATTTCAAGTTCAGGACCCGAATAGCTTTTGAATTCCTTTCTCAATGTGCTCTACCAACTTCAATGAGTTGTGCACATTTACCCCGAGCCCCCTCTGTTCACCACACCCTTTAAAAACTGTACCCTTCAGTTAATATTGGGGTGAATTTTACAGGCACCCGACGTCGGGCCGCGGTGGGGGGTGATGGGGGGGAGTGGGTGGGGGTGGAAAATGCTTCCAGCAGAGGCCCACCATGGGCCTTGACAACTGGAAGGTCCAGCTCGATATTGCTGGCAGCAGCGAGGCCTCGTGGCGGCCCCCTGGCCGCTCAGCGACGGGAGCCAAATTTAAATATGTTATTTCATTAAAATACTTAACCGCTCCCGCCATCCATCCCAGAGTGATCTTGGTGCAGGTGGCCGGCACTCCCGTGTCTTTGGATCCACATTCAGGGATCCGAGGTGGAACATGGGTGGGGAGTGAGGGGTGGGAGAGAAGTTAAGATTTCAGTGTGGTGGTGAGGGGGAACGGGGTCAAACTAATGTTACTGGTGTAGGGGATGGTGAGAAGGAGAGCAGTTAAAAGTTTATGAACTGTGGGGTGGGGAAGGTCAGGTGCACAAGGTAAGTATTTTTGTTGGGGGGAGAGGGCAAGGAATGAATTCTCTGGTTATTGGGGGAGTGGGTGTGAGGCAAGGAACAAATATTTAATTTTTTCAACACAATTTTAATTCACTATAACTTTAAGTATTAAAATTAAATGGAAGGGCTCAAAGCCCTTTAAAAATGGCAT
Organism: Heterodontus francisci; assembly: GCF_036365525.1. NCBI lineage: Eukaryota > Metazoa > Chordata > Chondrichthyes > Heterodontiformes > Heterodontidae > Heterodontus > Heterodontus francisci. Next base: position 22,913,374 of record NC_090410.1, on the reverse strand, counting down.
CAGCACCTGTATACAGGCTGCTGACACAATTACTGGGGACAGACCACCTAATCCCATCCACATCATCATGGGCGGAATATGCCCCGGCCATTTAAATGAGCCGCCGCATTTAATATCACGACGGCTCCGTGACGTGCGGTCCACGTGGGCGGATCACCATAGTTTACGTCCGCCGTCGATTTCAACAGCAGACATGTAAAATGCAGCCCATTGTTCACACTGTTCTTCCTCCAACATGTATCATTTGGCACGATTGTGTGTTAAATTTTATCTGCCACATCTCCGTCCATTCCACTAGCCTGTCTATGACCTGTTGAATTCATAGAGATGCAGAATCATTTACGGCACTGAAGGAGGTTATTCGTCCCATTCAGTCTGTGTCGGCTCTCTCAGACAAATCCAGTCAGTCCCATTCCCCTGTTCGATCCCCGTATCCCAGCAAGTTTATTTCCTCAATTGCCCATCCAATTTCCTTTTGAAATCATTGATTGTTTCCACTTCCACCACCCTCATGGGCAGTGAGTTCCAGACCATTACCGCTCACTGTGTACAAAACTCCTTCCTCACATTCCTCCTGCATCTCTTGTCCAAAACCTTCACTCTGTGTCCCCTCGTCCTTGTACCATTAGTTAATGAAAACAGTTTTTCCTTGTCTAGCTTATCTAAGCCTGTCATGATCTTGTAAATCTCTATTAAATCTCCCCTCAATCTCCTTTGCTCCAGGGAGAACAATCCTATCTTTTCCAACCTAACTTTGTAACTAAATTCCTCCATCCCCAGAACCATTCTGGTAAATCTCCTCTGCACTCTCTCAATGACCCTCACATCTTTTATAAAGAATGGTGACCAGCACTGGATGCAGAGCTCTAGCTGAGGCCGAAGCAGAGCTTTGCAAAGGTTTAGGATAACTTCAGAAAGTGCTGGAAATACTCAGCAGGTCTGGCAGCATCTCATCAGAACTTCTGATGTAAGATCACAGATCTGAAATGCTAACTCTGCTTTTCTCTCCACAGATGCTGCCAGACCTGCTGATTATTTCTTGCACTTGCTTTTTTGATTTCAGATTTCCAGCATCCACAGTATTTTGCTTTTATTTCAGAATAACTTCCCTGCTTTTGTACTCAATACTTATGAAGCCCCAAATCCCATCTGCTTTGCTAACCGTTCTCTCAATATGTCCTGCCAACTTCAAAGGTTGATGTACATACACCCCCAGGTTCCTCTGACCCTCCACACTCTGCAGAACAGGGCCATTAATATATATTTCCTCACCCTATTCCTTCTGCTAAAATGCATCACTTCACAATTCTTCGTATTTTAGCTTTTTGTAATCCCACCATTGTGTTGTTCAAAAAGTAATTTCATTTTTTCTGTTACATTAAGTTCCATCATGACGGAAATAACCATTTACTAATATACACTGGGGAACTGACCCAAACTGCAGTTATCCAGGTAATGCAGAAATTTTTTTTTAAAACACAACAAAGGTAAGGGGGAATATTTTTCACAAAGTTTGCAAAGGAAAATAATGGCTCATCATTTCATCTTAATCTTAAAAATTGTTGTGCTGTAAGTGTGTTTATCACTATCCATTTTTTATTCATTTTTAGGATGTGGGCATTGCAAGCAAGGCCAGTATTTATTACCCATCCCAAATTGCCCGTGAGAAGGTGGTGGTGAGCTGCTTTCTTGAACCGCTGCAATGCATGTGGTGTATGTCCCCCAACACACCCCTTTTAGTGAGGGAGTTCCAGGATTTTAACCCAGTGACAGTGAAGGATATATTTCCAAGTCAGGACGGTGTGTGACTTGGAGAGGAACTCACAGGACGTGGTGTTCCCATTGGTCTGCTGCCCTTCCTCTCATTTGGTAGAGGTCACAGTTTGGAAGGTGCTGACAAAAGATGTTTGGTGAGTTGCTGCAGTGCATCTTGTAGATGGTACATACTGTTGCCACTGTGCACTGGTGGTGTAGGGAGTGAATGTTTAAGGTGTTGGATAGGATGCCGATTAAATGGGCTGCTTTGTCCTGGATGGTGTTGAGTGTTGTTGGAGCCGCACTCATCCAGGCAAGTGGAGAATATTCAATGCCACTCCAGACTTCTGCCTTGTAGCTGGTTAACAGGCTTTGAGACTCGGGAGGTGAGTTACTCACCACAGAATTCCCCAGCCTTTGACTCACTCTTGTAGTCACAGTATTTATATTGCTGGTCCAGTTAAGCTTCTGGTCAATGGTAACCCCCAGGATGTTTGCTGATGGTGAGGGATTCAGTGATGGCAATGCAGTTGAATGTCAAGAGGAGAGGGTTAGATTCACTTTTGCTTTAGATGGTCATTGTCTGGCAGTGGTGTGGCACGAATGTCACTTGTCACTTATCCGCCCAAGCTTGAATGTTGTCCAGGTCTTGCTGCAAGTCGGCACGGACTGCTTCAGTCTCTGAGGAATTGTGAATTGTACTGATCATTGTGTAATTATCAGTGAACACCCACCTTCTGACCATCCCCTCTGATCTTATGTTAGAGGGAAGGTCATTAATGAAACAGCTGAGGATGATTGGGGCCAGGCTACTACCCTGAGATAAACCCACGGAGATGTGCTGGGGCTGAGATAATTGGCCTCCAACAACCATAATCTTCTTTCTTTTCTTTGTGTTAGATATTATTCTAACCAGTGGAGTATTTTCCCCTGATTTCCGTTGACTTCAATGAGACTCCTTGATGCCACACTGGGTCAAATGCTGCTCTGATGTCAAGGGCAGCAACTCTCACCTCACCTCTCAAATTCAGCTTTTGTGTCCGTGATTGGACCAAGGCTGTCATGAGGTCCGAGCCAAGTATCCCTGGCAAAATCTCACTGAGCATCAATGAGCGGATTATTGCTGTGTAAGTGCTGCTTGACAGCATTGTCAATGACATCTTCCATCACTTTACTGACAATTGAGAATAGACTGATGGGGCGAAACACGGTCAGATTTTATTGCACTGCTTTTTGTGAACAGTCCACACCTGGGCAATTTTCTACTTTGTTGGGTAGATGCCAGGATTGTAGCTGTACTGGAGTACCTTGTCTGGGGCACAGCCCACTGTTGCGCAAAACTCTTCAGTAATACAGCCAGGAGCCAATAACCATTTCTGTATCCAGTACCTTCAGCTATTTCTTGATATCATGTGCAGTGAATTGAATTGGCTGAAGACTGGTATCTGTGATTCTGGGGATCTTGGGGGAGGCTGAGATGGATCATCCACTCAACACTTCTGTCTGAAGGTGGTTGCAAATATTTCAGCCTTTTTTTTGCACTGACATGCTGGGCCCCCCATCATTGAGGATGGGGATGTTATTGGAGCCCCCTCCTCTGGTTAGTTGTTTAATTGTCCACCACCATTCATGACTGCATCTGGCAGGACTGCAAAGCTTTGATCTGAGCAGTTCGTTGTGGGATCACTTAGCTCTGTCTGTCGCACAGTTCACAGTACTTCTACGTTTTGTGTCTTCTTCACATTTTGAAATTGTGCCCTGTACACTCAAGTACAATTCATGAATGGAAATCATGAAAAGCAGTGGTCTGAGTACCTGTCCCTGGGGAACAGCACTGTTTTCTTTCCTCCAATCAAAAAAAAAAGCAACTGTTCACCATCATCTCGGTTTTCTCTCACTTATCCAATTTTATCTACATGTCACCAGAGACCCTTCTAGTCCATGGGTTCAATGGTGCTGACAAGACTGTAATGCGGCACTTTATCAAATGCCTTTTGGAAGTCTATCTACACCACATCAACCACATCACCCTCTTCAAACTTTTCTGTTACCTGGGTAAAAAATTCAGTCAACTTATCTGAACACGATTTGTCTTTATTAAGTCCATTCTGACTTTCATGAATTAATCCTTACTTGTGACTATTAATTTTGTCCTGGATTATTATCTTAAAACCTTTCACACCACTGAGGTTAAACTGACTGGCCTGTATCTGCTGGGTTTATCCTGACACCCTTTGTTGAACAGGGTGTAACATTTACAATTCTCCAACTCTCAGAAACCACTCCAGTATCTAAGAAGGATTGGAAGATTACAGTCAGTACCTCTGCAATTTCCATCCTTATTTCCCGAAGCAACCATCCAGACGTGGTGACTCATTGATCTTCAGTCCAGTCAACACCAGTGCCTCCCATTTATCAATTTTTAGCTCACCCAGCATCTCAACTATCTCCTCTTTAAATGAGTTTGACTGGATCTAATTCCTCATTTTGTACCTCAGCCATGTCCAAACGTTTGTTTCCGTTTTGGTCCCTAATCGCAGCCCCCAACCTCTGCACACAGCCAGACAGACAGGCAGACAGGTGCCCCCTCAGGCAGACAGACAGACAGACAGACAGACATACAGACAGATAAGTAGCAAGCGCCCCTGCAGACAGGCAGATGGATGAACAATTGGATAATTGTATATTGTAACCTGTCAATTGGTGTATTTGGATTTTCAGAAGGCTTTCGATAAGGTCCCACACAAAAGGTTCGGAAGCAAAATTAGAACACATGGGAATTAGGGGTAATGTACTGGCATGGATTGAGAATTGGTTAAGGGACAGAAGACAGAGAGTAGGAATAAATGGGTCTTTCTCTGGATGGCAGGCAACAGCCGAGTTATTTTTCGGATCAGTGCTTAGTCCCCAGCTGTTCACAATCTGCAATTTGGATATGAGGACCAAGTATAATAATTCCAAATTTGTTGATGGCACAAAACTAGGTGGGAATGTAAGTTGTGAGGAGAATGCAAAGAGACTTCAAGGGGATTTAGACAGGCTAAGTGAGTGGGCAAGAACATGGCAGATGGAATATAAAGTGGAAAAATGTGAAGTTATCCACTTTGGTAGAAAAAACAGAAATGCAGGGTATTTCATAAATGGTGAGAGATTGGGAAATGTTGATGTCCAAAGGAACTTGGGTGTCCTTGCTCACGAGTCACTGAAAGCTAACATGTAGGTGCAGCAATCAATTGGGAAAACAAATGATATGTTGGCCTATATTGCAAAAGGATTTGAGTACAGGAGTAAAGATGTCTTGCTGCAATTCTATAAAGCCTCGGTAAGACCGCACCTGGAATATTGCGTATGGTTTTGGTCTCCATACTGAAGGACGGATATACTTGCCATTGAAAGAGCACAATGAAGGTTCACCAAACTAATTCCAGGGATGGTGGGATTATCCTATGAGGATAGATTGAGGAGGCTGGGAACAGAGGTAAAAAATGAAATTAATGTTCCATTATCTGAATGCATGAAGCATCTGTAAGAAGACAGATGGACTAGTGGCAAGAACAGAGGTAAATGATCTGGATCTAATTGCCATTACTGAGACATGGTTACAAAGAGATCAATGTTTGGAAATGAATATTCTGGGGTACACAATATTTCAGAGAGACAGACAGAATGACAAAGGAGGAGGGGTAGCCCTGATAATAAAGGATGACATAATGACATTCATAAGAAGGGGTCTGGCCTCAGAAGATCATGAAGTCGAATCAGTCTGGGTGGAAGTTAGGAATAGCAGGAGTCAGAAAACACTTGTGGGAGTAGTTTACAGGCCCCCTAACAGTAGTTATATTACTGGACAGAACATTAAACTGGTTATTACTGAAGCACATAAAAAAGGTGATGTATTAATTGTTGATGAATTTAATCTGCATATAGATTGGGACAATCAAATTGGCAACAGTGGTCCAGAAGATTAATTTGTGGAATATGTTTTGGAACTAACTGGGCATAAAGCTATCGTAGATCTCGCATTGTGTAACAAAAGCAGGGTTAAAAAGCAATGTCATAGTAAAAGATCCACTGGGAAATAGTGATCTTAATACCATTGAATTTCATGTTAAGTTTGAAAGTGACACATTTCAATCACAAACATGAATCTTAAACTTAGAAAAACCTGCTAAGGTTAACTGGGTAAACAGACTAGAAGGTATGGTGGTAAATGAAGAGTGGGAAACATTTAAAGAAACAATTCAAAGGTTTCAACAAAAGCACATTCCATTCAAAAACAAAGATTCATCAAGCAAGACACATCTGTGGCTCACTCAGGAAGTTAAGGAGAGTATTAGACTAAAAGAAGAGGCTGATGATGTTACAAAATTAGTTGCAGGTATGAGGATTGGGAGTGTTTTAGAAACCAGCAAAGGGCTACCAAAAAGTTGATAAAAAGGGAAAAAACAGAATATGAGAGTAAGCGAGCCAGCAATATAAAACAAATTATAAGAACTTTAAAAAGTACATAAAAAGGAAGAGTAACTCCTGTCCCAGACACTGCAATCACTATCCCTGGGGATGTCCTGTCCCACCGGCAGGACAGACCCATCAGAGGTGGTGGCACAGTGGTATACAGTAGGGAGGGATTTGCCCTGGTAGTTCTCAACATTGACTCCGGACCCCACAAAGTCATATGGCATCAGGTCAAACATGGGCAAGGTAACCTCCTACTGATTACCACCTACCGCCCTCCCTCAGCTGATGACTCAGTACTCAACCATGTTGGACACCACTTGGAGGAAACACTGAGGGTGGCAAGGGCACAAAATGTACTCTGGGTGTGGGACTTCAATGTCCATCACCAAGAGTGGCTCGGTAGCACCACTACTGACCGAGCTGGCCGAGTCCTGAACGACATAGCTGCTTGACTCGCTCTGCAGCAGGAGTTGGGGGAACCAACACAAGGGAAAAACATACTTGACCTCGTCCTCACCAATCTGCCTGCTGCAGATGCTTCTGTCCATGACTGTATTGGTAGGAGTGACCACCACACAGTCCTTGTGGAGACGAAGTCCCGCCTTCACATTGAGGATTCCATCCATCGTGTTGTGTGGCACTCTCACCATGCTAAATGGGATAGATTTTGAACAGATCTAGCAATGCAAAATTGGGCATCCATGAGGCGCTGTGGGATATCAGCAGCAGCAGAATTGTACTCAACCACAATCTGTAAACTCAAGGCCCGGCATATCCCCCACTCTACCATTACCATCAAGTCAGGAGACCAACCCTGGTTCAATGAAGAGTGCAGGAGGGCATGCCAGGAGCAGCACCAGGCATACCTCAAAATGAGGTGTAAACCTGGTGAAGCTACAATACAGGACTCTCTGCGTGCCAAACTGTGTAAGCAGCATGCGATAGACAGAGCTAAGCGATCCCATAACCAATGGATCAGATCTAAGCTCTGCAGTCCTGCCACATCCAGCCATGAATGGTGGTGGACAATTAAACAACTAACTGGAGGAGGTGGCTCCACAAATATCCCCATCCTCAATGATGGGAGAGCCCAGCACATCAGTGCAAAAGATAAGGCAGAAGCATTTGCAACAATCATCAGCCAGATGTGTCGAGTTGATGATCCATCTCGGCCTCCTCCTGAAGTCCCCAGCATCACAGATGCCAGAATTCAGCCAATTCGATTCACTCCGCGTGATATCAAGAAACGAATGAAGGCACTGGATACTTCAAAAGCGATGGGCCCTGACAATATTCCAGCAATAGTACTGAAGACCTGTGCTCCAGAACTTGCCGAGCCCTTAGCCAAACAGTTCCAGTACAGCTACAACACTGGCATCTACCCTGCAAAGTGGAAAATTGCCCAGTTATGTCATGTATACAAAAAGCAGGACAAATCCAACCCAGCCAATTACCGGCACATCAGCCTACTCCCTATCATCAGTAAAGTGATGGAAGGTGTCATCAACAGTGCCATCAAGCGGCAGTTGCTTAGCAATAACCTGCTTAGTGACGCTCTGTTTGGGTTCCGCCAGGGCCACTCAGCTCCTGACCTCATTACAGCCTTGGTTCAAACACGGACAAAAGGGCTGAACTCAAGAGGTGAGGTGAGAGTGACTGCCCTTGACATCAAGGCAGCATTTGACCGAGTATGGCATCAAGGAGCCCTAGCAAAACTGAGGTCAATGGGAATCAGGGGGAAAACCCTCCGCAGGCTGGAGTCATACCTAGCGCAAGGGAAGATGGTTGTGGTTGTTGGAGGTCAATCATCTGAGCTACAGGACATCACTGCAGGAGTGCCTCAGGATAGTATCCCAGGCCCAACCATCTTCAGCTGCTTCATCAATGACCTTCCTTCAATCATCAGGTCATAAGTGGGGATGTTCGCGGATGATTGCACAATGTTCAGCACCATTCGTCAATCCTCAGGTACTGAAGCAGTCCGTGTAGAAATTCAGCAAGACCTGGACAATATCCAGGCTTGGGCTGATAAGTGGCAAGTATATTCGCGCCACACAAGTGCCAGGCAATGACCATCTCCAACAAGAGAGAATCTAACCGTCTCCCCTTGACATTCAATGGCATTACCATCGCTGAATCCCCCACTATCAACATCTTAGGGGCTACCATTGACCAGAAAATGAACTGGAGTAGTCATATAAATACCGTGGCTACAAGAGCAGGTCAGAGGCTAGGAATCCTGAGGCGAGTAACTCACCTTCTGACTCCCCAAAGCCATCTACAAGGCACAAGTCAGAAGTGTGATGGAATACTCTCCACTTGCCTGGATGGGTGCAGCTCCAACAACACTCAAGAAGCTCGACACTATCCAGGACAAAGCAGCCCGCTTGATTGGCACCCCATCTACAAACATTCACTCCCTCCACGACCGACGCACAGTGGCAGCAGTGTATACCGTCTACAAGATGCACTGCAGCAATTCTCCTTAGACAGCACCTTCCAAGCCCGCGACCTCTGCCAACTAGAAGGACAAGGGCAGCAAATACATGGGAACACCACGACCTGCAAGTTCCCCTCCAAGTCACTCACCATCCTGACTTGGAACTATATCGCTGTTCCTTCACTGTCGCTGGGTCAAATTCCTGGAACTCCCTTCCTAACAGCACTGTGGGTGTACCTACCCCAAATGGACTGCATTAGTTCAAGAAGGCAGCTCACCACACCTTCTCAAGGGCAATTAGGGATGGGCAATAAATGCTGGCCTGGCCAGCGACGCCCGCATCCCATGAATGAAGAAAAAAAAAAGTGGAATTGAAGCCCAAGATCAGCCTTAATCATACTGAATGGCGGAGCAGGCTCGATGGGCTATGTGGTCTACTTCTACTCCGATTTCTTGTCAGAGTCATCGAGTCGTACAGCATAGAAACAGGCCCTTCGGCCCACCGCGTCCATGCCGACCATAATGCCTGTCTATACTAATCCCATCTGCCTGCATTAATTCCATATCCCTCTATGCCTTGCTAATTCAAGTACCTGTTCAGATGCCTCTTAAATGTCGCTACTGTTCCTGCCTCCACCACCTCCTCAGGCAGCTCATTCCAGATACCTACTATTCTTTGTGTGAAACATTTACCCCTTTGATCCCCTTTAAACCTTCTCCCTCTCACCTTAAATCTGTGCCCTCTAGTTTTAGTCACCCCTACCATGGGAAACAGACTCTGGCTATCTACCATATCTATGCCTCTCATAATTTTATATACCTTGATCGTGTCCCCTCTCAGCCTACTTCGCTCCAGGGAAAACAGACCCAGCCTATCCAATCTCTCTTTATAACTCATGCCCTCCAAACCAGGCAACATCCTTGTGAATCTTTTCTGCACCCTCTCTAGCTTAATCACATCTTTCCTGTGGTGCGGAGACCAGAACTACACACAGTACTCCAAATGCGGCCAAACCAACATTATGTACAACTGTAACATGACATCCCAACTCTTGTACTCAATGTTTCAGCCGATGAAGGCAAATATGCCATACGCCTTCTTCACCACCCTGTCTGCCTGTGTTGCCAATTTCAGGGAACTATGTACTTGCACCCCAAGGTCTCTCTGTTCAACAACACTTCCCAGGGCCCTGCCATTCACTGTATATGTCCTGCCCTTGTTTAACTTCCCAAAATGCATCACTTCACACTTGTCTGTGTTAAATTCCATTTGCCAGTCCTTTGCCCACTTTCCCAGTCGATCGATATCCTGTTGTAACCTTAGTCAACCTTCTTCACTGTCCACTCTTCCACCAATTTTGGTGTCATCTGCAAACTTACTAATCATGCTCCTTACATTCACATCCAATTCATTAATATATATGACAAATGACAGAGGGCCCAGCACCGATCCCTGCGGCACACCACTGGTCACTGGCCTCCAATCTGAAAAACAACCCTCCACTACCACCCTCTGCCTCCTATCACCAAGCCAATTTTCTATCCAATTTGCTAGCTCACCCTGGATCCCATGTATTTGAACCTTCTGTACCAGCCTACCACGCGGGACCTTGTCAAAGGCCTTGCTAAAATCCATGCAGACAACGTCCATCGCCCTGCCCTCATCAATCCTTTTGGTCAACTTCTTGGAAAACTCAATCAAATTCGTGAGACATGATTTCCCACGCACAAAGCCATGCTGACTATCCCTAATCAGACCATGCCTTTCCAGATGCTTATAAATCCTGTCTCTCAGAATCCCTTCCAATAACTTTCCCACCACTGATATTAAGCTCACCGGGCTGTAGTTCCCTCGCTTATCCCTGCTGCATTTCTTAAATAAAGGCACAACATTAGCTATCCTCCAGTCTTCCGGTACCTCACTCGTGGCTAACGATGATACAAAAATCTCTGCCAGGGCCCCAGCAATCTCCACCCTTGCTTCCCAGAGCATGCTGGGATACACCTGGTCAGGCCCTGGGGATTTATCCACCTTAATGCACTTCAAAACCTCCAACACCTCCTCCTTTGTAATGTTGATATGCTCCAGGATATCGGTGTTCCCTCCCTTGAACTCACTAGCTTTCATGACCTTCTCCATGGTATGTCCTCTCTTTGCTTTTATAATTTCCTTTTGTACTTCACGTCTGCACTATCTATTCTCCTCTAGGCTTTCTAAAGTATTCAGATTTTTGTCATTGTCATAAGCTTTCTTTTTCTGCCTTAACTTACTCTGTATGCTTCAAGATAACCAAGAGGCTCCTTTTTTGGCAGAACCACCCTTTATCTTTGTGGTGCCTGTAGTATCTCGCTTTTGAATGTCTCCCACTGGTTTGCCACTGATTTTCCTTCAAGTCGCTGTATCCAGTCCACTTTCACCAGGTCACCTCTCAGTTTCTTAAAATTTGCCTTCCTCCAATTTAGAACTTTTACTCCTGTTTTATTTTTGTCCTTTTCCATGATTATGCAAAAACTAACTGTATCTCCAAAATGGTCACCCATTGTTATTTCATCCACTTGCCTAGCTTCATTAGTGAAGACTAAATCTCGAACTGTGCCCTCTCTCATTGGGCTTGTTATGTGCTGGCTAAAAAAGTTCTCTTGTAGTTCAAGAATTTTGTCCCCCCTGTGCCCTTCACACTGTTTGGATCTCAGTTGATATTGGGTTAGTTGAAATCCCCAGCTGTTATTGCTCTGTAGATTTTGCACTCAGAAATTTGCCTTAATATTTGTTCTCCTACCTGTGTCTGTAGTACACATCTAGTAGTGTGGCTGGCCCTTTTTAATTTCTGAGCTCCACCCATATGGCCTCATTGATGATTAATTTAGTATATCATCCCTCTTCAAAGCTGTTATTGATTCCTTAACGAATAATGCTACATGCCTCATTTTTTATCTCCCTCTCTATCCTGCCTGAAAACTCTATATTTAGGGATGTTGAGTTGCCATTCTTGCCCCTCCTTAAGACAAGTTTAGCAACGATATCATGTTGCCATGTGTCAATTTATGCTCGCAGTTCCTCGGCTTTATTTACTTTACTTCTTGCATTTAAATAAATACTCTTTAACACTGCCAAATTCCTGTGCTGCAACTTTTTAACCTTTGCTTCTTCTGTGTTTCAGAGTCACTCACAGATTTTCTGCCTCCGGTTCCGTGTCCTGAAATTGTCCTATCCAAGACTGAGTTCAGGTTCCTTTCCCCCTGCCACACTAGTTTAAACCATCCTCAACAGCACGAGCAAACCTTCCTGCAAGGATATTTGTCCCAGTCCTTTTCAGCTGCACATCGTCCAGCTTGTACAGGTCCCACAGTCACCAGAACTGGTCCCAATGCCCCAGAAATCTGAAGCCCTTCCTCCTGCACCATCTCTCCAGCCACACATCCATTTGGTGTATTTTTCTATTTCAATACTTGCTTGCACGTGGCCTTCGGAGTATTCCGGAGATTGCTACCATTGAGCTCCTGCTTGCTAATCTCGTTCCTAGCTGCCTCAACTCAGCCTGCAGGACCTCATCACTCCCTTTCCTATATTGTTGGTACTAATGTAGACTATGACCTCTGGCTGTGCTCCCTCGCCCTCTAGAATGTCCTGTAGCCGCTCGGTGATATCCATGATCCTTGCACCAGGGATGCAACACACCTTCCTGGAATCCCATGGTCATGAATCAGCTGCAACAGAAGACAGGGGATTAAAACCTCAGCATATCCAAGGGTCACTGATCAGGAGAGGGATCCTGGTAATTGCCCCATCATATCCCTGTGTAACTGATTCCTATTGTATCTGACCAGACCAAGAATTGATCTCTTTGGTTTTGCAAGGCACCAGTCAGTGTGTTTACTCTCTGTGCACCAGGGGAGACCATATTATAACTGTACATTTATGAATGAACATGAGCATTTTGTTTTTGTGTTTATTTATCAAACTCTTCAGATATGGACTGCTGAAATTATTAGGGATAGTCGGTGCAAAGTTTTATTGCGATCCTGAAGTTCTATCACATTGTATTCCATTGCAGAATGTAGTTTATTCTACCCATTGATCCACCATATTGATATTCCTGCTCCCATCCTGATGTATAATGTTCCTGTTTTTCCTCTTCCTTACAGTTAACTTAGTGACGATTGTGATCCTGTCTCGGGGAAAGTGTGGTCTCTCCAAATGTGTCACTCGTTACTTGGTGGCCATGGCAGTGGCGGATCTACTGGTCATTATCTTCGATCTGATACTGAGGCAAATTCCCATCAGTTATCGTAGAATGTTTCACTTTCTGTTTGATATTCCAGTGTGTAATATCCACGCTGTCCTACTTTATGCAGCAACGGACTGTTCTGTCTGGTTCACCGTCGCTTTCACCTTTGATCGGTTTGTGGCCATTTGCTGCCAGAAACTGAAAACTAAATATTGCACCGAGAAATCAGCAGCTGTGATTATTGGAACAATGTCTGTGTTGTTCTGTGTAAAGAATATTTTCTGGTACTTCATGCTTTCAAGCAGCTATACCCGTTTTCGAGGCCCCTGGCTCTGCATTATTCCCTGGAGTGTTCTGCTTTCACCAGTATGGACAGCAATTGAATTGCTACATTATATTTTTACCCCGTGTGTACCATTTATTCTGATTCTGATGCTCAATGTTTTAACTGTCAGGCACATTCTCGTGACCATCAGAATTCGCAAGAGACTTCGGGACCGGGTCAGTGGGGAGAGTCACAGTGATCCAGAGACAATGAACAGAAGAAAATCAATCACTTCACTTTTTATAATATCGGGAAATTTTATCCTTCTATGGGTTCTGTTCCTGATGACTACAGTTTATGCACGAATTGCTCTGCTGGGCCTGACTGATTCTGATGGCGTGTCATCCATTGTCGACCACCTTGCGGTTATGCTTCAACTCCTGAGTTGCTGCACAAACACTTTTATTTATGCTGTGACCCAGAGTAAGTTTAGAGAGGAACTGAAGAATGGGGTGAAATATCCCTTTACTGTACTTTCTAAGATTATAAAATAACAAGGAAAATGGAACATTTTCACACAAAAGCCACACATGAACCCAGCCTCTCTCCACTCAGTCTCTGCAATCAGGTTGTTTTAAAGACAAACTGGGATGATTAGATTGAGTTTGCATTTAATGTAAGGTGCCTTTTGTAAACGTAGAACAACTGCCTTATGCAGAAAATCCTTTAAGATAATAATACATTGAGAATAAAATTAAACTTATCTGGAACATCTCCTGTGATCACTCCCTCTGTCTCTGTTTTATTGGATAAACCCACACCTTCCCACTTTATCTCTCTCAGCATCCTCCACAGTGGTCATCGAGGTACTCGGTGATCGCTCATTACGAGCATCAATCTCAATTGTCCCATCCTAATCTTTCACCGAATCTCCCACCAAATGCACCCGCTGAGGGCTAACCTTCCAATATCTTTCTCGTCCAACTCACCCCTCCCACTGCTGATCCTATGGACTCAGCCAGTGGATCAGCTCTCACCATCCCTCTACACATCTCCCATCAGAATGTCCGTTCAAGGCCCTTTCCATCCATGAAGTTATTGTGGATGATTGCATCAACATCATGGCCTCAATGGAAACTTGGCTGAGGGGTGATAACACTTTCCCCCTAAATGAAGCCTCCCCTCCTGGCTAGACCTTCCATCACAATCCCCATGAAGATTGATGTGGTGGCAGTGTGGCACTTATCACCAGTTCACACCTTGGCCTGAGCCCCTACTCAAAAAGAACAAATATCAAAGAACAGCACAGCACAGGAACAGGCCATTCGGCCCTCCATGTCTGCGCCGATCTTGATGCCTGTCTAAATCCTTCTACACTTCCGGGGACCGTATCCCTCTATTCCCATCCGATTCATGTATTTGTCAAGATGCCTCTTAAACGTCGCTATCATGCCTGTTTCCACCACCTCCCCCGGCAGCAAGTTCCAGGCACTCACCAGCCTCTGTGCCTCACACATCCCCTCCAAACCTTGCACCTTGCTCCTTAAACCCATGTCCCCTATAACCGACCTCTCCACCCTGGGAAAAAGCCTCTGACCATCCACTCCGTCCGTGCCACTCACAATCCTGTAAACCTCTATCTTGTTGCCCTTCCACCTCCTCTGACACTTTCTCCTTCTGCTCCACCCTTCTCACCTCTCAATCAAAATCCTCATTCTCTACCGACCTCCCAAGTGCAATTAAAATATTCTCACTGAGATATCTTCATTGCTTTGCTCCCTCAGCCTCTGCACTGAATGACATTTCTCCTCGGTGATTTCAATCTCCATCTCAACTCATCAATCTCTCCCTTCTCTGAGTATATTGCCGTCCAATCTTCCCTTAATCTCTCCATCCATGAAAACTTCCCAATTTATCTTCACGGTGACAACCTTGACCATGCCATCTCATGTGGTCTCGCTTCAATAACAGATAAGGAAGGCAATCTCTGATCACTTCCTTGTATCACTCTCCCCCCACATCCGCCTCCCAAAGCCCAACCCTACCTCCGTCTGTATCCACCCCTGGAAAAAAGACCATCCAAAATTCACTTCATTTTCCACATCATTTCCGCAATATTGATTTGCTTGACTGCACCCTCACATCCATCTTTGAAGACCGAGCTCCAGATAAATCCATTGCTCTCTCTCATTCTGGTCATTTCCTCTGGTACGGCTCTCATCTCAGCCCCTATCATTCCAAGGGATGCAGAATTGAAAAGATATGACAGACAACTTGTTTAGCAACACCGCCAGGTCACATAAAATTCTATTGAGTCCTGTTCTCATCTGCTGAAACTGTTCAATATTCCTGGATCATCCTGCAATGAGAAGATAACCCCCGCATTCTATTCTCTACTTCACACCGACTTCTTGAACTTCACTCCACTGTCTCTCCACCCTCACCTCCAACAGTAAGTGTGAGGAGCTCATGGATTTCTTTGTCACTAAGATGAGACGATCCAATCAGCTACCTCTGCCAGTTCCCTCCCTTCCCCTAGCCCACTGGGCCAAATTTCGTCTAAAGCTTCTCCCATTCCTAACTCTGATATCACATCTTTCTCTAGTTTCTCTCCTATCTCCCCTCGTGCCCTCACTGAGCTCATCTTGTCCTTCAGAACTATTCCCACTAAACTGCTGTTCACCCAACTTCCCCTCCTGGTCCCCATGTGAGCTGACATTGTTAACAGTTCCTTCCCTTCAGGTTCTATCTCTCTCTCTCCTCTAAATCTGCAATCATCAACCCTCTCCTCAAAGAAACAAGTCTTGTCCCCTCCATCTTTGCAAACTTCCACCCCATTTCCAAAATCTCTTTCCTCTCCATAGTCTTTGAACGTGTTGTCACCTCCCCAATCCGTGCCCGTCTTTCTTGGAACTCCATGTTGAAATCCCTCCAATTAACTTTCCTCCTCTGCCACAGTCACAAAATGGTCCTTTACAAAGTCACAATAACATTCCATGTGACAGTGACAAAGGTTATCTATCCCTCCTTGTCCTTCTCGATCTGTCTGCACACTTTTGAACACACCGGACTCCTCCAATGTCTCTCCACTGTTGTCTGGCTGGTTAGGACTGAACTCACCTGTTTCCATTCTTATTTATCTAATCATTGCTAGTCAATACCATGGAATTGTCAGTCAACTGGGAATTATAATTTTGAAAGGTCATGAAACGCTCTGCTAATTCTCAGGGACAAGTTGCAGTTGTGATTGGGGCCAATTGATCAGTTAATGCTTTGAAATCTCCAGAGCTAAGGGACATGGAAGTGACCTCAGTAACCTCCTCCTCAGCAGGAATGGACGGCCCTGGATTCCTTTCTCCCAATCTCTTGGGTCTACCCTGTCTCCTCTGTGTTGTCATTAACTTAGCAGGACAGACATAAAAAGCTCTCCTTCCCTTTCGTCATCCTCCTCTGAGGACTCCTGTCCTGTCTCAGTATATCCCATGTGATACTCTGCTTTTGTGACGGCTGCTACAACCGCCTGCTGCTTCCGCATCTGGTTCCACAGTCACTGAATGTTGGACCTGCACTGTGCATTGGTCTGTCTCTCGGTCGGGTCACTCCTGTAGCTCTCTAAGGACTTTCCATGATTCCTCTAACTTCTGTGTTAACTGGGTGTTTTCCTGCATGAGAGTGACAACATGCCTCTCCGCCAGCTCTAACCACTGCTGAGCTGCCCCAGCCTGTACGGCATTAAGCGCCTGTTCCTCAGAGTGGCAGTAGAGGATGCTAGCTGATTTTGTAACATTTCCAGCAGTTTCTGTTGCTGCTGGATCGGTTCACTTTGAGCAACCATCTGTTTCACCTGTGACTGTACCACTTCCTCATTGCACTGCACACAGTGTGATTCTGCGGGTGTGATTAGATTTAAAGCCCTGTCACTCTTCCAACATTTAGCCAAGACCTGCACCTGGGTAAACTCTACTATTTCTTTTCATCAGAACATCGGAGCAGGAGTAGGCCATTCAGCCCATTGAGCCTGCTCCGCGATTCAACATGATCAAGGTTGATCATGTGAGAATAAGAAATACTGTAATGTTGTTTCTACAGCTTGTGGAAAGTTACCAAGAAGTCATTTGTGCACAACATAATGAAATCACTGAAAAAGAGAACTGATAAGGATATGTCAGTGGAGACCTTAAGACAGTACATCACTGACAAAGAATTGATAAGGGTATGTAAGTGGAGACCTTGGGACAGTACATCACTGAAAAATTGTGCTTAGGCAGATAACAGAGAAACAGCAAGAGTTAGAACAACAGATGTAGTGAATAAGAAACTGCCCCACTAAGATAAAGGCTGACAGCTGCAAGTTAAAACACATAATGGAGAGCCAAATAAGGTAAAACAAAAACAAGAGTTAGGGGCTAGAAAGTTAGAGTAGGGGGAGAAGTAAACAGAGGAGGAGACTGTAGTAACCATAGGATAGGTTAGTGTCATAATACGTTATAACCAATAATGTAAAATAAAGGCGTGGACAAATGGATTTGTATTGTATAAACATGAACTGAATATGTTGATCGGTGTGCCTGCTTGTAGGACACCCGATCTTGCAAGAACGTTAAATAAACTTACTTCTTCAGAGTTTGACTTGGTGTAAATTATTATTCAGTGGGCTACGTTTCTCACAATCATCCACTTCAATGCCTTTTTCCCACACTATACCCATATCCCTTTATATCATTAGTATTTAGAAATCTATCAATCTGTACTTTAAACATACTCAATGACTGAGCTTCCACAGCCCTCTGGGGTAGAGAATTCCAAAGATTCACAACCCTCTAAGTAAAGAAATTTCTCCTCATCTCTGTCCGAAGTGGCATCCCCCTCATTTTGAAATTGTGTCCCCTGGTTCTAGACTCCCCAACCAGGGGAAACATCTTAACTGCATCTACCCTGTCTATCCCTTGAAATATTTTGTAGGTTTCAATGAGATCACCTCTCATTCTTCAAAACTCTATAGAATACAAGCCCAGTTTCCCCAATCTCTTTTCAAAGGACAGTCCCACCATCCTGAGTACAAATCTGATGAACCTTTGTTGCACTCCTCTATGGCAATAATATCCTTCCTCAGGTAAGGGGATCAAAACTGTACACAATGCTCCAGGTGTGGTCGAACCAAGGTTCTATACAAGTGAAGTAAGATTTCACTACTCCTGTACTCAAATACTCTTGCGATAAAGGCTAACACACCATTAGCCTTCCTCATTGCTTGCTGCACTGCACGTTAGCTTTCAGTGACTTATTGACAAGGCCACCCAGGTCTCTTTGTGCATCTGCACTTTCTAATCTCTTACCAATTAAGAAATACACCACATCTGTTCCTTCTGCCAAAATGGATAACCACACATTTTTCCACATTCTATTCCATCTGCCACATTCTTGCCCACTCACTAAGTCTGTTCATCTTCCTCACAACACACTTTCCCACTTAGTTTTGTGTCATCTGCGAATTTGGAAATATTACATTTGCTCCCCACATCCAAATCATTGAGATATATTGTGAACAGCTGGGGCCCAAGTACTGATCTTACGGGACCCACTGGTCACAGCCTGTTAATGTGAGAATGACCCTTTATTTCTACTCTCTGATTTCTGCCTGTTAACCAATCCTTAATCCATGCCAGTGTATTACCTCCTATCACATGTGCTTTAATTTTGCTAACCTGTGGGGGACTTCATCAAAAGCCTTCCGAACGGAATGTGCTCATGTTTTTGTCTGCACTCTTCTAACAGGGATTGGATATTGTCTCGATTACAATTAGTGACTAACTTTACCGAATATGTTTCCCAGAAACCCTTCTTAACACTAGCCTTTCACCACATAGCTTGTATTTTAAAGAGACACCACTGGGTCAGTTTAATCCAACACCCTTCCAAAGAGATTATCACTGTAAGAATTATCACAATGTTCCTACATTTGTGAAACTTGCTTCAACTCTCTCGGTTTATGTACTCGTCAAAGTCTCGGGTGTCAGCACCACTTGCAAGATCTGGGGTTTGCTTTAATTTAATTATAAGACTTGGGTCAATTACAATTACAGTCTAAGTTGGGAGAGCAGATCTAAAAGGGACTTACAGCTCAGACTAGCGAGAAAACCACACGGGTACGAGTGTACTTTCACAGCTTTACAGACTTTATTACATTTTCTGCAATAAGCACAAAACCGTCATACTTAGCAAAGGGCAGTGGTGAGCAATTGTGTTCACGATGGAACATCGGTCCTCAACCTACGGTTAACTGCGATGCCTTGTCTCTTGATTGAAGTCTATCTCTGTCTTCGTTTGGATGATGATGCGTGCTTTTGGGGTCTTACAAGTTCTTACTTCATATACCTTTCCCAGCTTGGTTCTGTGCCATATTAGGTAAAACCCCATTTCTGTTCATCTGATTGGTCAGTCATTAACTAACTGACCTTCCATGATGGTACTTTGACCTTGTTTAGGTCATTGTCATTCAGGGGGCTCCAGATTCATGTTTCTTTGCTGTAAATTCATCAACAATGATCACTGAATGAGATTGATATGTGCTTGTCCTGTTTCACAGCGATTTATTTGACTTGTTTACAGTCTTGGAAATATTCAGCAGGTCTGGCAGCATCTGTGGAGAGAGAAGCAGTGTTAACGTTTCAGGTCTGTGACCAGACATCAGGACAGTGAGTCTGTCCCTTAAAAAGAAAGAAAAAAGAAAGCAGAATTCTGTAGTACAGAGGGAACTGGGTGTCCTCAGACATGAAACACAAAATGTCAGCATGGAGGTACAGCAATTAATTAGGAAGGCAAATAGAATGTTGGCCACTGTTACAAAGGGCTGGAGTATAAAAGTAGGGAGGTCTTACTACAACTGTACAGGGCATTGGTGAGACTGCAGCTAGAGTACTGTGTTCAGTTTTGGTCACCTTATTTGAGGAGGGACATGCTTACATTGGAGACAGTTCAGAGAAGGTTCACGAGGCTGATTCCTGGGATGAAGGGGTTGTCTTGAGGGAAAGATTGAGCAGGTTGGGCCTATACTCATTGGAGTTTTGAAGAATGAGAGGTGAACTCATTGAAACATATAAGATTCTGAGGGTGTTTGACGGGTTAATGGTGAGAGGATGTTTCCCCTCATGGGGGGATCTAGAACATAGTTTCAGAATAAAGTGTCACCCATTTAAGATGGAGATGAGAAGGAATTTCTTCTCGCAGAGTGTTTGTGATACTTTGGAATCTTTGAAGGCTGACTCATTGAATATATTCAAGGCTGAGGTAGATTTTTGAACTACAGGGGACCCAAGGGTTTTGGGGAAGAGACAGGAAAGTGAAGTTGAGGCCAAGACTCAGATCAGCCATGATCTTATTGAATGGAGGAGCAGGCTTCAGGGACCATGTGGCCTACACCTGCTCCTATTTCTTATGTTCTTCTGTTCACAGCAATGTGATCATGATCACATGACCTGTTTTAATGATTTATGTTGAGAGATAAATATTGTCTTGAACACCGGGGAGAACTGTTCTGCTCTTCTTCAAATATGCAACAATGAGAGGGTAAATTCACTAATCCTGTACTCACAGCTGGGAGACTCACTCAGAGGGAGTACTTTTGAGAGACGATGGTTACAAAACTGGACTGCTGATTTTCCACTTTGAAGCACGAGTGTATTTAATCCCTATGTTCTCACTATAATAGGATCATGGAAGATATGTTTTAGACAATTTTAACCAAAACATGAGCAAACAAACAAAGGTGAGTGTTTTATGCAGGAGAAATGAGCTTCTATGTATAGATGCCATCAGTATGTATCTACCTTCATTACCAAGAGGCTGTTAAAGTTGCACAAGTACAGACTACTACGTGCCTGAAAGTAAAACACTTTCTGTTGCAGTGTAAGCCGGTAAACATAGGAATGTGGGAAATAGGAGCAGGAGTAGGGAATTCGGAGCCTCGAGCCTTTTCCATCATTCAACTAGATCATGGCTGATCTTCTACCTCAACACATTTCCCACACCATCCCCATATCCCTTGATATCTTTAATATCTCGAAATCGAGTGATCTCTGTCTTGAACATACTCAATGACTGAGCCTCCACCACCGTTTCGGGTAGAGACTTCCAAAGATTCACCCTCTGAGTGAAGTAATTCCTGCAGATCTAAGTCCCAAATGGGCTACCTCATATTCTGAGACTGTGTCCCTTTGTTCTAGACTCCCCCACAACCAGGGAAAACATCGTTCCTGCATCTGCCCTGTTGAGCCTTGTAATAATTGTGTATGCTTCAATGAGATCACCTCTCATTCTTCTAAACTCTAGAGAATATAGGCCCAGCCTCCTCAATATTTCCTGATAGCACAATCCCACCATCCCAGGAATCAGTCTGGTGAACCTTTGTTGCACTCCCTCGATGGTAAGTATCTCCTTCCCTAGGTAAGGCAACCAGATCTGGACACAATACACCAGCTACAGTCTCACCAAGGCTCTATATAATTGCAACAAGACATCTTTGCACCTGTGTTCAAATCCTCTTTCAATAAAGGCCAACATACCATGTGCCTTCGCAATTGCTTGCAGCATCTTTATGTTAGCTTTCAGTGACTCATGAACTAGGACACCCAGGAGCCTTTGGACATCAACACTTGCCAATCTCTCACCATTTAAGAAATACTCTGCATTTTGGTTTTTCCTACGAAAGTGGATAACTTCACATGTTTCCACATTATATTCCATCTGCCATGTTCACTTAGCCTGTCTAAATCCCCTTGAAGCCTCCTCACAACTCACATGCCCACCTCGTTTTGTGTCATCAGCAAACTTGGAAATATTACATTTGGTCTCCTCATCCAAATCATTGATATAGATTGTGAGTAGCTGGGGCCAAGCACTGATCCTTGTGGTACCCCACTAGTCACAGCCGGCCAAGCTGAGAATGACCCATTTATTCCTACTCTCTGTTTTCTGTCCGTTAACCAATTCTCAATCCTTGCCATTAAATCACCCCCAATCTCATGGGCTCTAACTTTCCTTACTACCCTCCTGTGTGGGACCTGATTGAAAACCTTCTGAAAATCCAAATACACCACCTCCACTGGTTTCCCCTTATCTATTCTGGTGGTTACATCCTCAAAAACTCCAACAGATTTCTCAGACATGATTTTCCTTTAATAAATCCATGTTGATCCTGCCCAATTATTTTCTAAGTGTCCTTTAAAATAGATTCAAGCAATTTCCCGACTACTGACGTCAGGCTCACAGGTCTGTAGTTCCTGGTTTTCTCTTTCCCTCCTTTAAATAGTGGCGTTGCATTTGCTACCTTCCAATCTGCAAGAACTGTTCCAAAATCTATAGAATTTTGGAAGATGATCACCAACACATCCACTATCTCTACAGCCACCTCTTTCAACACTCTGGGATGTAAATCATCAAGTCCAGAGGAGTTACCAACTTTCAGTCCCATTAATTTCTCCATTTCTTTTTTTTACGAATATGATTTTTTTCAGTTCCCCATTCTCACTAGTACCTTGGCTCTGTAGAACTTCTGGGAGGCTTTTTATATTTTCCTCCATGAAGACAGACACAAAGTATTTGTTTAGTCTTTTTGCCAATTCTTTTTGCCCATTATAAATTTCCCTGTCTCTCCCTGTAATGGGCCGACATGTGTCTTTGTTAATCTTTTCCTTTTTACATGACGATCAGAGCTTTTACACTCCATTTTTATGTTCCTCACTAGTTTACTTGCATATTCTATTTTCCCTTTCTTGATCAGTTTCTTGGTCCTCCTTTCATGAATTCTAAAATGCTTCCAAGCCTCAGGCTTACTGTTTTTTGGCAACATTGCGGGCCTCTTCCTTTGGCCTCATGCAAAATTGTGAGGCTGCGGTGCTAACCACTGTGCCACCCGGTTGTAAAACAAGCATTAATTCTTTAAATGCTACCCATTGCCTGTCCACTGTCATACCTTTTAATGTAAAGGTTTGGACCAAAAGGGAAATAAAATCTACATTGTCAATAGTAGCTCTCAAGGCTTCGAGCTGATTTCTTGGTACTGTGTCTGCATCACTCATTACTCCTGTAACTCCTGAAAGGACAAAGACAGTTAAAAATCTTACAAGGAGACAGAATATGCTCACTTCAAAAGATTATACAACAGACAGTTTATATGAAATTAAATTTCAATTACAACAAAAGCTTTTCATTACAGCCCCTGGAATTATGCTGCGTAAATCATTTCTTACAGACAAAGAACAGTTCAGCACAGGAACAAGCCATTCACCCCTCCAAGCCTGCGCCGATCTTGATGCCTGTCTAAACTAAAACCTTCTGTACTTCCAGGGTCCGTATCCCTCTATTCCCATCCTATTCATGTATCTGTCGAGATGCCTCTTAAACGTCGCTATCGTACCTGCTTCCACCACCTCCACCGATAGCAAGTTCCAGGCACTCACCACCCTCTGCGTAAAAAACGTGCCTCGCACCTCCCCTCTAAACTTTGCCCCTCGCACCTTAAACCTATTTCCCCTCGGAACTGACTCTTCCATCCTGGGAAAAAGCTTCTGACTATCCACTCTATCCATGCTCCTCAAAACTTTGTAAACCTCTATCATGTCGCCCCTCCACCTCCGTTGTTCCAGTGAAAACAATTCGAGTTTATCCAACTTCTCCTCATAGCTAATACCCTCCAGACCAGGCAAAATCTTGGTAAACCTCTTCTGTACTCTCTCCAAAGCCTCCACATCCTTCTGGTAGTGTCCAGGGTCCCAATGGTAGATAACCACAGAATACCAGGATCCTTTAGGTTAATAAATGTGTTGGAGTCGGGGAAGGATGCAGAGCAGGACAGTTGGGTATGTTAAGTGCTGATGGAGAAATTTGGAAGCCCAACATGGGATTGAGTCTGCCATAGAGTCTTACAGCACAGAAGGAGCTCATTCCGCCCATCATGTCTGTGCTGGCTCTTTTAAAGAACTATCCAATAAGTCCCACTCTGTTGCTTCTTCCCCTCAGTCTGCACATTTCATTTTTTCAAGTATTTATCCAGTTCCCTTTTGAAACTTGTTGTCTAATCTGTGTGGCACAAATTTAAATATTAAATCAACCTCAAAAGGAACCTGTGAAATGGGTCAATAAAATTACATTTGTATAAAATTATCCTTATTTGGTTGCCCAGCACAGTGGGAGTCGAAGTTGCTTCACACGCTGAAGCAAGAGCTTTTTGCTCATGTCTGCCTGTCATAATTTTTTCTCAAGGAATTGGATGATTCTCTGTAGTTTAATTTATGGGATAGCTGTCTGTTTTTCTCCACCAGAGTTTGGCATTCCTACCTTTTTTGTCTGGAACTGGGATGAATACAGACCAGGCTGCCCAACTTCCCTTGCTGAAGAGAACCAATTGAGGCCAAATTACACTGGAATCAAGGCACTGAGTCTCGGTATCTTCAACTTCAGCACTAAGCTGGGGGCTGGTTTACTTCCATAAAAATGTTCATGAAACAACATTAGATGGGTTTTCAAATTATTTTAATTTGAATTAATAGATAATTCAAACTTGCTCAACTCAAATGAAGTGTTGATTCTATTGAGAAGCTTCTATTAAAACTCAGCACTGTCTGCAATTGGAAGGTTTTTGGATTTTATTTAGGGAGTTAGAAAGTAAACAGACTAAAGTTAAACACGAGACAGTGCAAGACAATATTATATCAATAGCATTATCATTGATAATATCAAAAAATATATAGTTTTAAAGAAGATTATAGCTGAATAATTTGGAAAAGCATGAAGTGGCTATTCAGTTTGTGAAGTCTCGGTTGTCGGCACGTACTGTTAGTTTCACATTCATTTTTGTTTTAGCACAGTGCTGCTATCTGAGCCTTCAGAATAAAGGTCACTGAAATCATTGGACAGACATTTCAAAAAAGTTAGTGAGTGTCAACCAGCTCTTCATTGAAATTCAGAATAAATGTTGTGCTTGCTGCAGCCATTTATCTGGTTGTGGGAATGTATAGTGGCATCGTGTTCATATCATTAAGCTAGTAACCTGGTGCTCCAGGGTGATATCCTGGGGAAATGGATTCAAAACCCACTCTTGCAACTAATTGAATTTAATTAATTTTAAAAAATCAATTAAATGTTAGTTTAAGTCATGAAGCCAATATTGATTTTTGTAAAATCCCATCTGATTGACTAATATCCTTTGGAGAAGGAAATCTGCCGTCATTACCTGGTCTGGCCTATATGTGATTCCAGACCCACAGCAACAGGATTGATTCTTCACTGCACTCGGCAATAGCTTAGTAAGCTACTCAGTTGTCAATGACACCTTCCATCACTTTGCTAATGATCAAGAGTGGACTAGTAGGGCCATAATTGGCCGGGTTGGATTTGTCTTTCTTTTTGTGTACAGGATATGCCTGGTAAATTTTCCACGCTGTCGGGCAGATGTCAGTGTTGAAGCTATAATGGAACAGCTTGGCTAAGAGCATGGCTAGTTCTGGAGCACAAGTCTTCTTAACTACAGAAGGAATTTTGTCAGTGCCCATAGCCTTTGCAGTACCCAGTGCCTTCAGCCATTTTCTGATATCACGTGGATTGAATCGAATTAGCTGAAGACTGGCATCTGTGATGCTGGGGACCTCAGGAGGAGGCTGAGATGGATCATCCACTCGGAACTTCTGGCTGAAGATGGATGCAAATGCTTCAGCCTTGCCTTTTGCACTGATTTGCTGGGCTCCTCCATCATTGATGATGAGGATATTTCTGGAGCCTCCTCCAGCTGTTAGTTGTTTAATTGTCCACCACCATTGACGACTGGATGTAACAAGACTGCAGAGCTTAGATCTGATCTGTTGGTTGTGGGATTGCTTAGCTCTGATAATAGTATGCTGCTTCCACTGTTTGGCATACAAGTAGTCCTGTGTTGTAACTTCACCAGGCTGACGCCTCATTTTTAAGTATGCCTGGTGTTGCTCCTGGCATGCTCTCCTACACACTTTATTGAACCAGGCTTGGTCCCTTTGCCGGATGGTAATGGTAGAGTGAGAGATCTGCCGGGCCATGAGGTTACGGCTTGTGGTTGAATACAATTCTGCTGCTGCCATTTTTAATTGGTTGATTTTGCAAGTTGACCAGAGCTGGTGGTGAGTAATTTCTTGCCATTCGTCAATCAGCTGAGAGGAATTAAGAATCAAGTCAGACAGGCAGGACTAAAACCATTTGTAGGACAGAAAGCATCGGAGTGGCAGTTTCTGTTCCCTGAAAGCCAAAATGTTCTGCTGAAAGATCTCACTGTCCAGCACAAGAACCAACAAACACTGACCTGAAACACAACTGTGCTGGGATTCAAACC
Source organism: Heterodontus francisci (assembly GCF_036365525.1). NCBI lineage: Eukaryota > Metazoa > Chordata > Chondrichthyes > Heterodontiformes > Heterodontidae > Heterodontus > Heterodontus francisci. The sequence continues at coordinate 22,886,873 of NC_090410.1, read as the reverse complement.
CACAACCTCTGAATGGGTTTGTTCAGCCATAAATGAGAAACACCAATGCTCACTCCATTAGGACACAGAACCAATGAGCAACAGGACACCAAAGGATTTCAGAGAAAAGCAAAATACTGTGGATTATGGAAATCTGAAATAAAAACAGAAAGTGCTGAAAATACTCAGCAGGTCAGGCAGCCTCTGTGGAGAGAGAAACAGAGTTAAAGTTTCAGGTCAGTGACCTTTCATCACAACTGGCAATGGGTAGAAACGTAATAGATTTTAAGTGGAGGTGGGGAATAACAAAAAGGGAAGGTGTGTGACAGGACAGAGGGCCAGAGAGATTAACTGACAAGGAGGTCATGGGGCAAAGGCAAAGAGAGTGTGCTAATGCTGTGGTGAAAGACAAAGCATTAGTGCAGAGAGAGTGTTAATGACCGAATAATGAACCCCCTCTGGCCAAAAGCACAAACATGAAAAAAAAACTGGAGGAACATCGGAACAGGGAAGCAGGAGTAGGCCATTCAGCCCATCAAGCCTCCCCGCCATTCAATATGATCATGGCTGATCATCCACTTCAGTACCTTTTTCCCACACTATCCCCATATCCACTTTTGTCATTGGTATTTAGAAAGCTGTCAATCTCTGATTTAAACATACTCAATGACTGAGCTTCCACAGCCCTCTGGGGTAGAGAATTCCAAATATTCACAACCTTCCGAGTAAAGAAATTTCTCCTTGTCTCTGTCCTAAGTGACTTCTCCCTTATTTTGAAATTATGTCCCCTGGTTCTAGACTCCCAAAGCAGGGGAAACATCTTAGCTGTATCTACCCTGTCTATCCCTTGAAGTACTTTGTAGGTCTCAATGGGATCACCTATAATTCTTCCAAACTCTATAGAATGCAGGCCCAGTTTCATCAATCTCTCTTCATAGGACAGTCCCACCATCCCAGGAACAAGTCTGGTGAACCTTTGTTGCACTCCCTCTTTGGCAATAATATCCTTGCTCAGGTCAGGGGACGAAAACTGCAAACAGTACTCCAAGTGCAGTCTAACCAAGCTTCCAAACAATTATAGCAAGACTTCATTACTCCTGTACTCAAATCCTCTTGAGAAAAATGCTAACATACCATTAGCCTTCCTAATTGCCTGCTGCACCTGCATGTTAGTTTTCAGTGACTATTGACAAGGACACCCAGGTCCCTTTGTACATCTACTCTTTCAAATCTCTTACCATTTAAGAAATACTCTGCACATCAATTCCTCCTGCCAAAATGGATAACCTCACATTTTTCCACATTATATTCCATCTGCCACGTTCTTGCCCTCTCACTAAGTCTGTCCAAATCCCATTGAAGCCTCTATGCATCTTCCTCACAGCACACATTCCCACCTAGTTTTGTGTCATCTGCGAGCTTGGAAATCTACATTTAGTCCCCACATCCAAATCATTAATATATATTGTGAATAGCTGGGGCCCAAGCACTGATCCCTGCGGTACCCCACTAGACACAGCCTGCCAATACGAGAATGACCCGTTTATTCCTACTTTCTGCTTTCTGCCCATTAACCAATAACTAATCCATGCCAGTTTATTACCTCCTATCCCATGTGCTTTAATTTTGCTAACCAATCTCCTGTGTGGAACTTTATCAAAAGCTTTCTGAAAATTCAAGTATATCATGTCCACCAAATCCCCTTTATCAATTCTGTTGGTAACATCATCAAAAAACTCCAACAGGTTCATCAAACATGATTTCCCATTCATAAATCCATGTTGACTAGGCCCAATCAGATCATTATTATCCAAGTGTCCATTTATCACATCCTTTAGAATAGATTCTAGCATTTTCCTAATGACTGATGTAAGGCTAACAGGTCTGTAATTCCCTGTTTTCTCTCTCCCTCCCTTCTTAAATAGTGGGGTGACATTTGCGACCTTCCAATCTGCAGGAACAGTTCCAGAATCTATAGAATTTTGGAAGATGATCACCAGTGCATTCTTTATCTCCATGGCTACCTCTTTTAACACTCTTGGATGTAGAATGTCAGGTCCTGGGTGTAAACCGTGGCGCGGAGTCAACTCCCCCTTGTCCCCTTTATTCCCAATACCCACTTGATCCTGGCCGTCACGTGGGACTGAAGTCCTCTTAATTCAGGCTGGGTCTTTGGGGATATCGGGTTACAAGAGAGCCACCCTCCAGCTTAATCCACAGCTACAGTTAATGGCTGAGTACAAAGAGGAGGAAACTCAGTCCTTTCTTTAACTATCGACTGACTTTATTCTCTTTGTTGTACAATGTAAGAATAAGGCTTATACACTTAGTTAGACAAAAGCATGCAACTCCAACTGAGTTTTACAGTTAATAACAAAATAAGCACACCCACTAGGTTCCTCTGACCTTTCCCTGACTCAGTCACAGAAAACTTAAGGATAACACCCGAAAAAGGGAGAGTTAACACTGGCCAGGCATTCCGTTTTCTCTTCTATGCCGTCGCCGCGTTGCTCACGCAGGGTCTTCCACTTCCACGATGGTTGATCTCCGGAGTTTTCGCTGGCTCTATGTCCAAAATGCTCTCTTCTTATCATATTGCTTATCTCTCCAAATCTGAGCTGTGTCTTTCCGGTTGGCTTAAGACTGCTCACCTTGTTCACATCTTCTCGTAATTGGCCCAGGCCCAAAGATCCCGGTCTCACACTGTGTCCAAATAAGGCCCTTTTCCTTTGATTGATCCTTTGCCTTGTCTCATAAAGTAATTAGTTCAAACTGCTTTTTACCAGCACAGGCCAGTGTCTGAGCTCCAGGTTACGACAGGTCAAACAATCCCAGCAGTTTGTAACTGATTCTGTATTTCTTGCAGCCCCTCACCAACATAGGGACTTATCAACCTTCAGCCCCATTAATTTCTCCAATACTAATATTAATTTTCTTCAATTCCTCATTCCCACTAACCCCTTGGATCTCTAATTCTGGGAAATTTTTTCATAATTTCCACAGTGAAGACAGACACAAAGTAATCATTTAGTTTCTCTGCCATTTCTCTGTTCCCATTATAAATTCTCCTGACCCTGCCTGTAATGGACCCATATTTGTCTTCACCAAATATTTCATTTTTATGTACCTGTAGAAGCTTTTACAGGTCGTTTTTACATTCTTTGCAAGCTTGCATTCATATTCTATTCTCTCTTTCTTTATCAGTTTCTTGGTTCTCCTTTGCTGTATTCTAAGATCCTCCCAATCCTCAGGTTTACTACTATTTCTGGCAAATTTATAGGCCTTTTCTTTTAATCTTGTACAATCCTTAACTTCCTTTGTTAATCACGGTTGACTGCCGTTACTTTTGTGGTTTTTTGCACCTTGAAGGAATGTATAGTTGATGTAAAATATGCAATATTTCTTTAAAGACTATCCATTGTCTATGTGCTGTCATACCTTTTAATGTATTTTCCCAATCCACCTCAGCCAATTTGCCCCTCATACCTTCAGAATTTCGCTTGTTCAAATCTAACACCTTGGCTTCAGATTGAACTACCTCACTTTCAAACATAATGTAAAATTCTATCGTACAATGGTCACTCATCCCTAAAGGTTCTTTTACAACAAGATTATTAATTCATTACTTAGCCATTTCTCATTACATCATACGAGATTTAAAATTGCCTGCTCTCTAATCAGTTCGTCAACATACTGCTGGAGAAAACCATCCCTAACACACTCCAGAAACTTGCCCTCCACAGCATTACTGCTCATTAGGTTTACCCAGTCTATATGCAGATTCAATTCACCCATGATTACTGTATTACCCATGCCACATGCTTCTCTAATTTCCTGATTAATACCATGCCCCATATTACCACTACTGTTTGATGGCCTATAAACAACTCCTGCCAATGTTTGCTGTTTGCTGTTTGCTGTTACTTAGCTCCACCCAAACAGTTTCCACATTTTGTTGATCCGATCTGAGATCCTCCCTTATTAATGTACTGACCCCATCCATTATTATCAGCGCAATACCACCTTCTTTTCCTTGTTGCCTGTCCTTCCGAAATGTCGAATACCCCTGAATATTCATTTCCCAGTCTTGGTCACCCTGTAACCAAGTTTCCTCTATGGCAATTAGATCATTCCCATTTACCTCTATGTGGGCCTGTAAATCATCTACCTTGTTGTGAATGCTGCGTACATTCAGGTGGAGTGCCTTTAACCTTGTCTTCTTGACATTCTGCATTCTAAGCCTGGTTGATTCTCGCCTTTGTTTCACCTGCCTTCTAATGTCACTTGCTACTTTTCTAACTCCTGTTACCAGCTTTAATTCCTTCCAATTTGAGCTACCCCTCAGGTTTCCATCCCTCTAACATGCTGGTTTAAACTGTCCCCAACAGCACCAGCAAATCTCCCTGCGAGGATATTAGTTCCCGTCCTGTTAAGGTGTAACCCGTCCATCTTGTAAAGGTCCCACCCTCCTCAGAACCAGTCCCAATGCCTCAAAAATCTGATACCCTCCCTCCTACACTAATTCTCTTGCCATGTGTTCAATCGGTCAATTCTCCTAATCCTATGTTCACGTGCACGTGGCACTGGGAGTAATCCTGAGATTACTGCTTTGGAGGTCCTGATTTTTAATTTCCTTCCTAACTCCCTAAAGTCTGCTTTCAGGACCTCATCTCACTTCCCACCTATGTCATTGGTGCCAAAGTGAACCACAGTGTGACCTCTAGCTGTTCACCTTTGTCCAGAAGGATGTCCTGCAGCCACTCCATGACATCCTTCACCCTGGCATCAGGGAGGTAACACACCATCCTGGAGTCACGTTTACTGCTGCAGAAATGTCTGTCTGATCCCCTGACTATCGAATTCCCTATCACTATTGCTCTTCCAATCTTCTTCCTCCCCTCCTGTGCAGCTGAGCCACCCGTGGTGCCATGGACTTTGCTCTGGCTGCACTCCTCTGTGGAACCATCGCTCTCATTAGTATCCAAAATGGAAAACTGATTAGTAAGCCAGACTCCTGCACTGCCTGCCTGGTTCTCTTAGACTGCCTGGCAGTCACCCATTCCCTCTCTGCCTGCATGCTCCTAACCTGCATTGTGACCATCTCCCTAAATGTGCTATCCACGTAGTCCTCTGCCTCGCAGATGCACAACAGTGACTCCAGCCACTATTCAAGTTCCGAAACCCAGAGTTCAAGCTGTTGCAGCCGGTGACACTTTCTACAGATGTGTTCGTCCAGGACACGTGCTGTGTCCATGACATCCACATACTGCAGGCTGTACATTCCACTTGTCCAAGCTGACCTGCCATAACATAACCTTTAAAAAGTTTTATTACAATGAGAAGTAAAATACCAGTTACTTACCAATCAACTTTTATTCCTGCACTGAAGACAGAGGCAGTTACTGGAGGCTAAAGAAAGCTGGAGGAAAGAAAGGAACCCCTCGCTCATGCACCAAACACCCACTTTGCACTTTGTGTACTCAAATTTATTTTCTTCTTGATTAATGTTTCCTTCCTTACCGAACTCCCTCAATTACCAAACTTCCTTAATTCTCTGTGCCCTCCAGCAACAGTCAATGCAGACAAGCAGCAGTGAGAGTCCCCTGAATTTATACTCTGAAAACAATGTTGTGTCAGCTCTGCTAGAGCTCTGCTACAGCTCAGAAACCAGTTTAAGCCAGCTACCTAATGAACTAGCGACAGCGATTCTCAGAGTATCAGTATACCCCTGTTTAAAACTGAAAGAAACCTAACTTACCTCTTAGCTGAAACAGGAATTTCAATTAATTGCTAGATGTAAACAGAAAAACAACTTGTCTTGAGAGATTAACCCTTAAAGTAGACAAGCACATGATAAAAAAAAATTGAAACAAAATAAACTAAGAATAAAAAAAATGGTCAGTCATACTCTAGAAATTATTGAACTTAATGTTCATTCCGGTAAGCTGTAGCATGTCAAACGGGAAAATGTGGTGCTGTTACTCGAGCTTGCTGGAACACTACAGCAGGCCCAGACAGAAATGTGGGCAAGAGAGTAGTGGGGAGTGTTGAAATGGCAAGCGATCAGAAGCTGGAGGCCATGTTTAATGACTGAGCGGAGGTGTTCCGCAAAGCTGTCACCCAATCTGCATTTGGTCGCCGCAAGGTAGAGGAGACTGCATTGTGAGCAGCGAATACAGTACACTAAATTGAAAGAAGTAGAAGTCAATCGCTGCTTCACCTGAAAGAAGTGTTTTGAGCCTTGGATAGTGAGGAGGTAAAAAGGCAGGTATTACACCTCCTGCGATTGCATGGGCAGGTGCCGTGGGAAGGGGACAAGGTGTTGGTAGTAATGGAGGAGTGGACCAGGGTATTGTGGAAGGAACAATTCCTTCGGAATACTGACGGGAGGGGCGGGGAAAATGTGTTTGGCAGTGGCATCATACTGGAGGTGACGGAAATGACGGAGGATGATCCTTTGCATGTGGAGGCTGGTGGAGTGGAAAGTGAGGACAAGGGGAACCCTGTCATGGTTCTGGGAGGGAGGGGAAGGTGTGAGGGCAGAAGTGTGGGAAATGGCTTGGACACGGTTGAAGGCCCTGTCAACCACAGTGAGGGGGAGTCCTCGGTTGAGGAAAAAGAAGCCATTTGTGGAAGGTTGCATCATCAGAACAGATGCCTCGGAGACGGAGAAATTGGGAGAATGGAATGGAGTCCTTCAAGGAAGCAGGATGTGAGGAAGTATATTCGAGGTAGCTGTGGGAGTCGATGGGCTTATAATGAATATTAGTGGACAGTCTATCCTCAAAGATGGAGCCAGAGAAGTCGAGGAAGGGAAAGGAAGTGTCAGAGATGGACCATGTTGTCATCCAGGCCCCCACCTGCCAACAATGGGGCACAAATATTTTACCACATGGACATTAAATTTCAAATTTGTTGCTGGGAAGAAAAGAAGGCCTATTACAAGAGGTTGCCAAGTCCCTGACTGGAAAGACATTTTCATAGTAACAGGGAGTGCTTGGAAAGGAAAAAAGGGGCCACTCCCTGCTTCACTCTAATCCACAATGAACTTTTGTTCACCAGACATTGAAGGTGGAGAGGCTTGCATTCAAGGTTAACTGCTAAGATGGCCGAATACACAAACAGACGTGAACAGACCTGTTTAGTCACATGGCCAACTGGCTGCTGGAGGTTTTTGAATTTGAACTTGCTCCAAAAAATTTGAACTCAGAAAGCTGTTTGCTCCTGGACTGTCTGCTCCCATTTCAGGTTCTAATGAGAGGGAGGAACCAAAGGAAACAAGCATTAGTAAAAAAAGTGCTAGGGAAATTAATGTGGTTAAAGGCTGAAAAATCCCCAGGGCCTGATAATCTACATCCCAGAGTACGAAAGGAAGTGGCCCTGGAAATAGTGGCTACATTGGAGGTCATCTTCCAAAATTCTATAGACTCTCAAGCAGTTCCTACAGATTGGAGGCTGGCAAATGTAACCCCACTATTTAAAAAAAGAGGGAGAGAAAAACAGGGAATTACAGACCAGTTAGCCTTATATCAGTAGTGTGGAAAATGCTCGAGTCAATTGTAAAGGATGTGATAGCAGAACACCTCGAGAGCATAAATGGGATTGGGCAAATTCAGCATTGATTTACGAAAGGAAAATTATGCTTCACAAATCTACTGGAATTTTTTGAGGATGTAACTAGTAGCAAAGATTAGGGAGAACCAGTGAATGTAGTGCATTTGGATCTTCCGAAGGCTTTTGATAAGGTCCCACATAGAGTCACATCGCACTGAAACAGGCCCTATGGCCCACCGAGTCTATACTGACCAACAATCATCCAGTTATACTAATCCAACATTAACCCCATATTCCCTACTGCTTCCCCACCTTCCCTCAATTTTTCCTACCACCTACCTACACAAGGGGCAATTTACAATGGCCAATTTATCTATCAACCTGCAAGTCTTTGGCTGTGGGAGAAAACCAGAGCACCTGACAGAAACCCATGCAGTCACAGGGAAAACTTGCAATGTCTGCAGAGGCAGTACCCAGAACTGAACAGCTCGCTGGAGCTGTGAGGCTGCAGTGTCAACCGCTGCGCCACAATATAAGAGGCCAGTATGTAAAATTAAAGCATATGGGATTGAGGGTAATTACTGGCATGGATTGAGAAATGGTTGACAAACAGGAAACAGAGAGTAGGAATAAATGGGTGTTTTTCCAGACGGCAGGCAGTGACTAGTGGGGTACCGCAGGTATCAGTGCTTGGGACGCAGCTTATCACAATATATATTAATGACTTGGGTGAGGGAACTAAATGTAACACTTCCAAGTTTGCAGGCAACACAAAGCTGGAGGAGGTGGGAGAGGTGGGGAATATGAGCTGTGAGAAGGATGCAAAGAGGCTCCAGTGTGATTTGGACAAGTTGGGTGAGTGGGCAAATGCATGGCAGATGCAGTATATAGTGGATAAATGTGACATTATCCACTTAGTTTGTAAAAATAGGAAGGAAGATTATTATCTGAATGGTGATAGATTTGGAACGGGGTAGGTGCAATGAGACCTGGGTGTCCTTGTACACCAGTCACTGAAAGCAAACATTCAGGTGCAGCAAGCAGTTAGGAAGGTGAATGGTATGTTGACCTTCATTGCAAGAGGATTTGAGTACAGGATCAAGGATGTCTTACTGTAGTTATACGGGGCCTTGGTGAGACCACATCTGGAGTATTGTGTGCAGTTTTGGTCTCCTGATCTGAGGGAGGATGTTCTTGCCATGGAGGGAGTGCAAAGAAGATTTACTCGGCTGATTCCTGGGATGGCAGGATTGACATGTGAGGAGAGATTGGATCAACTGGGCCTATATTCACTCGAGTTCAGGAGAATGAGAGGGGATCTCATAGAAACCGATAAAATTCTAACAGGACTAGACAGGCTAGATGCAGGGGGGATGTTCCCAATGGCTGGGGAGTCCAGAACCAGGGGTCACAGTCACAGGATATGGGGTATGCCATTTAGAACCGAGATGAGGTGAAATTTCTTCAGTCAGAGGGTGGTGAACATGTGGAACTCTCTATCGCAGAAGGCAGTGGAAGCCAAGTCATGAAATATATTAAACAAGGAGATAGATATATTTTTTAATGCCCAAGGGATCAAGAGATATGGGGAGAAAGCGGAAACATGGTACTGAAATAGACCATCAGCCAAGATCTTTTTTGAATGGCGGAGCAGCTCTGAAGGGCCGAATGGCCTACTCCTGCTCCTATTTTCTATGTTTCTATCGTTCTCACGGAACTGAAGACCCATTGAAGACACATGAACCCCAAGAGAGAAAAGTCTCCGATAGTGAACAAGGTTTAAGAAGAATACTGGGCCCCAATGAAAAGCAAGATCTACCGACAAAAGGACTACAGTGAGCTCGAAGCACAGTAACAAGAAACTCTTCTGATATTGCCTCAAACTTCTCTACTTTTTTTTTCTTCTGCTCTTTTCAGTCTCCATTTGCCTATGCATTCTAGCGTGTGGCATGGCGTGTGTCCATAGTTATTAACCCGATTAGAGTTTAAGTTAAAGTTTTGGTAAATTCCACTTCTACATCTTTAAACCGAAGAAGGCCTGTTTGTGCTCATTTCTTTGCCTTATAATTGGAGAGTGGTGAACAAGGATTCACCAAGTGGAATTTCAAAACACAGTGTGTTTAACATTAAATCCTGCTACGATAAGAACAGGTAAAGACTGAAAAGACCCCGATACCTTTCTCACCTGGTCATAACAACATAAATGTGAGGGAAGGGTGGAAATTGGAAGCAAAGTTGATAAAGTTTTCCAGTTTGGGGTGGGAGCAGGAAATGGCACCGATACAGTTATTAATGTACTGGAAAAGGAGTTGGGGGAGGGACCTGAGTAGGACGGGAACAAGGAATGTTCAACATACCCCACAAAAAGATAGGCATAAATTGGACACATGCAGTTACCCACAGCAACACCTTTTATTTGAAGGAGGTGCACAAAGTTAACATGCAGGTGCAGCAGGCTATTAGGAAGGTAAATGGCATGTTGGCTTTTATTGCAAAGGGATTGGAGTACAGGATAACGAAATCTTACTAAAATTCTACAGGGCTTTGGTGAGACCGCACCTGGAATACTACTTGCAGTTTTGGTCTCCGCCTTTAGGAAAGGGTATACTTGCACTGGAGGCAGTGCAGTGAAGATTTACTAAATTGGTCCCTGGGATGAGGGGGTTGTCCAATGATGAGAGGCTGAGTAAATTGGGCCTAAATTCTCTGGAGTTTAGAAACATGAGAGGCGATCAAATTGATACATGCAAGATTCTGAAAGGGCTTGATAGGGTAGAAGCTGAGAGATTGTTCCCACTGGTCGGAGAATCCAGAACACGGGAACACAGTCTCAGAATAAGGGGCCAATCATTCAGGATTGAGATGAGGAGAAATTACTACATTCAAAGGGTTGTGAATCCTTGGAATTCTCTACCCCAGAGGATTGTGGATCCTCCATCATTGAATACATTTATGGCTGGGATAGATAGAGTTTTGGTCTCACAGGCAATCAAGAAATATGGGGAGCGGGCAGGAAAGTGGAATTGAAGCCCAAGATCAGCCGTGATCATATTGAATGGCGGAGCAGGCTCGATGGGCCATATGGTCTACTTCTGCGGCTATTTCATGTGTTTTTGTGTTCTTGTGTGGAGTTAAAGGAGAAGTTAATATTAATATTATGAAGTTATTCTTAAGGATTCCTGAGCATGTGGACAATCGTTTTGAAAGTAGTGTGAGAACTGGCATGGCCCAGTGATTGAAGGAGCAGGTTAAGGCTCTCAGCTCTGCTGAGGTGTGGTTTTGAGGGCCAGAAAGGCCAGAATTGGTTTGTCTTTGATCCACTTCAACAAAAATCCTTCGTTTCTCAGTAGTGTCATTTGTGATATTGCTTTGGTTTGTGCACAACTCCCACAGCTGATGTGTAGCACCGTGATCACACAGTGGTCAGTACACTGAGTTGTGGCTGCATCAACGTCTGGTCTCTGCTGCACATGTTAACAGAACACAGTGAAAAATCAATCTATTCCAACTGGAAACAAATTGTTGCTCATGGAAAACAATTTGCTCCTTCAAATCCTCACACTCTCACATGCCTGTGCTTGATGTTCCATAATTCAAACCCTTCTCTTCTCCCAGCTTCTCCTCCTTTCACAGTCAATATCCCTCCTTTACTTTCCTCCTTCCATTCCATTGTTATTTTCCTGCAGCATTGCCTCATCGAACATCCATTTTCAATATTACGCCGTTAGGTTTGCTCTGCTCCCACTGCTGTTCCTGCGGACACAGGTCCCATTCACACCAATGTTCATTTGTGTCCGGAATCCAGATGCATTTCTATCCATGGGACCACTTGGTGAACAAGCTGTGAAAACAGAGCCGGCCTTTAGAGGGACAGCGGCCCGGCAGCTCATGATACTTTCTTGGGGAATATTGTGATACGGGGGATACTAAGTGAAAACTGGCTTCTGTTTACCTGGTAGTTGGCACGTTTCTCTAAACAGTTGAGGTGGATGAGTGATGGGCAGTGCTACATAGCTGCCAATGAGGGCTCAAATGTGCCATTTTGTCAAGCTAGGTCAGTGCAGCAGGATCCAAAACATCCTGTCTTCATCTTAATCGATCTGTTGAAAGGTGTGATTGAAAGAAATGGAGAATAAATGAACAGAATGCTGGTGACAGAAAAGGAGCAATTCCAGGAGATTGGCCATGAGTCAAAGGTCTTTAAAATGTCCATGTGCTGTGATCAGAAACGGCAGAATTTAAAACACATGTGAAGGAAAGTAAAGAGTGATCTTGGATGTGAGAAGATCACAAGAAAGTTGTGCCTGAAGCTTTGTCCTTGAGGCAGGCTGTGTGTTGTCAGGAAACTGTTACAGTGAAAGCACAAACAACAACAACTTATATTTATATAGCATCTTTAACATAATAAAATATCCCATGTAGCTGAACAGGAGAATTATAAAGCAAAATTTGACACCGAACCACAGAAGGAGATTTTCGGGCAGAAGAACAAAATCTCAAAAAAGAGATAGGTTTTGAGGAGTGTCTTAAAGGATGAAAGTGAGGTCGAGAGGCAGAGAGGTTTCGGGAGGGAATTCCACAGCTCAGAGCCCAGGCAGTTGAAGGCATGGCCGCCGATGGTGGAGCGATTAAAATCGAGGATGCTCAAGAGGCCAGAATTAGAGGAGTGTGGATATCTCGGAGGTTTTTGGGATTGGATGAGATTACAGAGATAGGGAGGGTCGAGGCCATGGAGGGATTTGAAAACAAGGAGGAAAATGTTAAATTCCAGACGCTGCTTGATCGAGAGCCAATGTATGTCAGCAAGACCAATTTCTGCTGATCCAGTACTGGATGTCGGACAAGGAGTCTGACAATTTAACAAGGGTGGAAGAGTCAAGAGAGGTGATGGTGAGGGAGAGCTGGGTGTTATTAGCGTACACGTGGAAACTAACACTGTGCTTTTGGATGATGGAATGGAACATGAACACCTGAGGAACAGCGGTGCTGACTGAGCAATGTTAAAGGTCTGAGAACATGAAAGTGAATGTTACAGGAGGCTTAGCTGGAGAGAAATGAAATGGAAGTTTGTCAGTATTAATGGTGGAAGGAATAAGCTGAGAGAAGGGGTGGGTTTGAATGTTGGAGCCTGAAGCACAGGCTTGTGAAAGTGCGAGGATGTAAAAGGAGTCAATAGGTTTTCTCCATCCAGAAGAAATACATCTTCACGTTGTAAAGATTGACTATTTGTTGCATTCTATTATGGTCGTTAGCTGGAGGAAGAAACCTCTGTTATCTCACAGGGGCCAAGAGGCGGCCGGAGACTTTCTGGCCGGGCGTTGTCCTGCACGTCCGGTACCGGCGGGTCATCCTCATCGGTACCAGAATCCTCCTCCTCCTCTACTTCTGTAATCTTTACCTCACCAACACCCATCACACACACAACACCCCTGTACACCTGGAACTTCTCTCTCAGTCTCTCTATCTCACTCTGACACTCAGTGTGATCTGCTTTCATGCCTTTCTCTTTATGCTGTTGATGTATAACACGGTGCAGCCTTCATGTCCTCAGCCTCTTGTTCTGCTCTGTCTGCCCTATGGCACTGCTCTGCTTCCCATGCAGCCCATTCTGATTAACCACCGCTCCCTTTCCAGCTCCAATTGTTCACTGTCTTTTTTCCTCATCTTTCTCTCTTCCGCTCGCTGTTTCATTAACCCATTAATAACCACATTCCATTCACTGTGCTTCTTTATCTCTCTCCTCCAGCTTCTGCTTGAATTTTGTTTTGTCAGCCTCATCTTTCCTGTGCTGCCACTGATCTGCCATCAGCCAAACTGGGCCTTCATCAAGATCCGCTTACAAGTGAACCCCTGTGTCCACTGTTCTGCCTCATCTACCGGATCATCACCCTCCAGGATAACCCGAACCCACCGACTGCTGAAGAGGTAATTTCCCTGCCACGTACTTCGTGACAAACCCATCCATAGTATTTTCTGACATTTCTTTATCTTCAAGACTCCTGGCTGGCTCGCCACTTGTAAGACCCCCTCTCTGGTCTAAAGGTTCTTGTCTTTACTCCTCATATCAATGGCACACAATGACTTGGATACTGTTTCAGTAAATGTGATACACCTTTATTAAATCTCTAAGCAATGGTACATGCTCACAATGACACTGGTTGCTTCAGAATCCCGCAAGCTCGGGTCAGTCTCAGGTGGACAGTCCTTCAAGAGATCTCCAGTCATGACTTCAGAATGGCTGACCAGGTCACTCTACCGACTGCAGTAACAATGTCCTTGAGGGCTGTGACTTTATACAACTTCCTGACCCTGGCCCATGGCATATCAGGTAATACTTCAAATTGGATCATCCGATTGGATTAATAATCACACCTTAGCCTTTCAGAACCAACCCCCACTTGGTCATATCCCAGCAGTGGGGTAGGGGGGGTAGTGTGTCTCCAGTTGCATGCCAATAATGGGTGTGATTACTGTATCCTGGAGCAGGAAGAAGGCCATTCACACATTCTCGAGTGGCCATTGTCTGTAGGCAAAGTGTCTGTGGCAATTCACCACCTCAGGGACATGTCCTGACATGCCTGTGTGTGTTTTTTTATTTGTTCCTGGGATTTAGGAGTCGCTGGCTAGGCCAGCATTTATTGCCCTTCTCTAATTTCCCTTGAAAAGGTGGTGGTGAGCTGCCTTCTCGAGCCTCTGCAGTCCATTTGGGGTAGGTATACCCACAGCGATGTGAGGAAGGCAGTTCCAGGATTTTGACCCAGCGACAGTGAAGGAAAGGCGATATAGTTCCAAGTCAGGATGGTGTGTGGCTTGGAGGGAAACTTTCAGGTGGTGGTGTTCCCACATATCTGCTGTCCTTGTCCTTCTCGGAGGTCAAGGTCCTGGGTTTGGAAGGTGCTCTCTAAGAAGCCTTGGTGCGTTGCTGCAGTGCATCTTGTAGATGGTACCCAATGCTGCCACTGTGCATCGGTGGTGGAGGGAGTGAATGTCTTTAGATGGGGTACCAATCAAGTGGGCTGCTTTGTCCTGTATAGTGACGAGCTTCTTGAGTGTTGTTGGAGCATCACCCATCCAGGCAAGTGGAGAGTATGTCATCACATTCTTGACTTGTGCCTTGTAGATGGTGGACAGGCTTTGGGGAGTCAGGAGGTGAGTTACAGACTGCAGAATTCCAAGCCTCTGACCTGCTCTTGTAGCCGTGGTATTTATATTGCTACTCCAGTTATGTTTTTGGTCAATGGTAACCCCCCAGGATGTTGATAGTGTGGCATTCAGTGATCATAATGCCATTGAATGTAAACGGGAGATGGGTAGATTCTATCTTTTTGAAGATGATCATTGTCTGGCACTTGTATGGTGTGAATGTTACTTGTCACTTATTAGCCCAAGCCTCGATATTGTCCAAGACTTGTTCCATTTCTACACGGACTGCTTCAGTATCTGAGGAGTTGTGAATGGTGCTGAACATTGTGCAACCTGTCTGTTTTAGTTAAAACTGTCCCAGTAATAATGTCATCAGTCAGAATTCCCCCTTCATAGCTCCATCTTCCTACCATCATGAGATAAACTCTGCCCACAGGACTCCACCACAGCCAGCTTACATTCATTAATATGAAAGAAATAAAAGCATGGTTTATATGAAAAAGAGTGATTAATACAGTTCAGGTAAATAATGCATTGGCTTACACATGTCAAACAAATGCCAGGCAATGACCATTTCCAACAAAAGAGAATCGAACCATCTCAGCTTGATTTAATATCATTACCATTGCTGAATTTCCACCATCAGCATCCTGGGGGAGGGGGAGGGGAGCGGTCACCATTGATCAGAAACTTAACTGGACCAGTCATATAAATACTGTGGCTACAAGAGCAAGTCAGAGGCTGGAATTCTGTGGTGAGTAACTCACCTCCTTACTCCCCAAATCCTGTCCACCATTGACAAAGCACATGTCAGGTGTGGGTTGGAACATTCTGCACTTGCCTGTATGAGCACAGCTGCAACAACACTCAAGATGCTTGATACCATCCAAGACAAAACAGTCAGCTTGATCAACACCCCATCCAACACATTAAACATTCACTGCCTCCACCACCATTGCACAGTAACAGTATTGTGTACCCTCTAAAAGATGCACTGCAGCAACTTGCCAAGGCTCCTTCGACAGCACTTTCCAAATACACAACCTCTACCACCTTGAAGAACAAGGGCAGCAGGCACATGGAATACCATCACCTGCAAGTTCCCCTCCAAGTCTCACACCATCCTGACTTGGAACCATATCACGATTCATTCATTGTCACTGGGTCAAAATTCTGGATCTCGCTCCCTTACAACACTGAAGGAGCAGCTACACCACATGGACTGCAACGATTCAAGAGGGCAGCTCACCACCTCCTTCTCAATGGCAATTAAGGATGGGCAATAAGGGCTGGCCTTGCCATTGATGATCCCATGAAGAAAAACGAAGTATTCATAGAAAGCAAAATTTATTCAGTATTTCTCATGAACGAGCCAACATTAACTGGAATTCTCAAAGTGTGATTGTACTGACTTTTACGAAGTCTGGGTGAGTGCTTCAGTATTCAACATAATCCTGAGAAATGACTTCATATCACAAGCTCCAATACTGATTCAATATCTAGAATTTTATTTGGAAGTCTGGCCATACAGTCTATATGTCGGCTGTAATCCATATATAGGCAATAATCTGACCCTCAAATAGCTTCTGGGTTTCACTTGCTTTTCCTGTCTCCGAACTCGACAACAGTTCATGATGTTCTGTGCTGACTCCACCCTGTCTCAATCATCGTTATCCCCTCACAGGACCTCTGTCTTTAACTCTGGACTCTTTCCTGTTATCTTCCATTTCTCGTCTATTGGCAGGTACTTATGTTCCCTAATTTTTATATAAACAGATCCATGTAACTTGAGGCTTCCCTGAGTCCATTCGAATGTGTATTTTAGCTGCCACCCTGGACCCGAGCCCATCACTCTTTGTTCTTTCTTTTTAACTTAGTTTCTTTTTACCCCTCCTAGATGCCTCTCTTCTATCGTCCTGCCTACTTTCACTTCTCCCCTCTCAGGTACTCTCAATTCCCTACCCAAACCTTTCAGTACTCCTCGATCACCCTACTCTCATGTCGCTGTCCCAGCTTGGGCTCCATCTGAGATGAGCATTAAACCCCGACAATTTATCATATCTTACACCCCTGTCTCCTCCACCCTCACCTCCAACAATAAGTGCGAGGAAGTGTGAGTGAGACCATCTGATCAGCTGCCTCCGCCATGTTCCTCCTTTCCACTAACCCACCAGGACAAACCTCCTCTAAACTCCCCACTGCCTTAGCTCTGAACAACTCACATCTTTCTCTGGTTCTCTCCTATCTCTCCTCGTTCCTTTGCTGAGTTCATCTTGTCCATGAGACCCACCTTCTGCTTCCTTGACCCTATTCCAATAAACTGCTGACCAGCCAATAACCGCTCCTGGTCCCCATGTTCGACAATATCGTTAACGATTCCCTCTCTCCTTCAAATCTGCAGTTTTATCCCTTTCCTCAAAAAATAACCCTCACCCCACTGTACTTGCAAACTACCACTCCATATCCAACCTCCTTTCCTCTCCAAAGTACTTGAAGGATTGTCATCTCCCAAATCCGTGCCCATCTTTCCCGGAACTCCATGTTTGAATCTCACCAATCAGGCCTCCACCCCTGCCATAGTATCAACTCAACTCTTGTCAAAGTTACAAGTGACATCCTATGTGACTGTGACAAAGATTTTCTATCCCTAATTGTCCTTCTCTACTGTCTGCAGCCTTTGACACAGTTGACCACAGCATCCTCCTCCAACACCTCCCCACTCTCATCAGAACTGGGAAAGTTAGAAATGTTATAGGTTTTTAGCAGGTGAAACGGGGAAGGTTGAAAAGAAACAAAATAGATGGTCTGTGATAATGTGGAAGACAGGAGAGATTAAATGAGAAAAGAGTTGGTGGAGCAGGGCCAAAGGGAGTTGTCATGGGACCAGTAAAGAAACAAAAGATCTGTCGAAACAAGGTATGAATGATAGAATGATGAACAGCTGCTGTCAGAAAGCAAAAACAAGACATTTACATCAGTAAGACCAAAACATGCAAAGAAAAGAAAAAAGAAAAGGGGCAGAGATTATGGTCTGAAATTGTTGAACTCATTGTTGATTCTGGAAGGCTGTAAAGTGCCTAATCAAAAGATGAGATGCTGTTCCTCGAGCTTTCATTGAGTTTCATTGGAACACTGCAGTAGGCCAAGGACAGAGAGGTCAGTGTGAGATCAAGATGGAGAATTAAAATGGCAGGCGACCGGAAGCTCGGGGTCACACTTGCAGACAGAATGGAGGTGTCCTGGAAAGCGATCACCCAACCTGTGTTCAGTCTCTCCAATGTAGAGCAGACCACATTGTGAGCAGTGAACACAGTTTACTGAATTGAAAGAAGTACACAAAAATCACTGTCTCGCCTGGAAGGAGTGTTATGCGATCTTGGACGGTGAGGAGAGAGGAGGTAAAACGGCAGGTTTTACATCTCCTGTGCTTGCATAGAAAGATGCTGTGTGAAAGGGAGGTGGTGTTGGGGGTTATTGAGGAGCGGAGCAGAGTGTAGTGGGAAAAACAGTCCCCTCGGAATGCTGAAAGGGGAAAGTAAGATATGATTGGTAGTGGCTTCACACTGAACCTAGCAAAAACGGTGAAGGATAATCCATTGAATACAGAGGCTGGTAGGGTGGAAGGTGAGGACAGAGGGAACCCTATCATGTCTCTGGGAAGGAGGGGAAGGACTGACAGAAGATGTGCTGGAAGTGGGACAGACACGGTTGAGGCTCCGGTTATTCATGGTGGCGAAATCCTTGGTTCAGGAGAAAAGGAAGACATATCAGAAGCACTGGAAGGTTATGTCATCAGAACAGATGCAATGGAGATGGTGTGCTGTGAGAATAGAATGGATTCCTGACAGGAAGCAGGGTGTGAGCAAGTGCAGTTGATGTAGGTGTGGGAGTCACTGAGCTTCAGATAAATATTTGTTGAAAGCCTATACCCAGAAATGGAGACAGAGAAGTCAAGGAAGGGAAGGGAAGAGTCAGACATGGATCATGTGAAGGTGAAAGAAAGGTGGAACTTCGAAGCAAAGTTGATGATGTTTTGCAGTTCAGGATGAGAGCAGGAACCGTCACTGATACAATCATCAATGTACCAGAAAAAGAGGTGAGCGAGAGGGCCCGAGTCAGACTGGAAAAAGGAATAAAAACAGAAAGTGCTGGAAATACTCACCAGGTCAGCAGAATCTGTGGAGATAGAGACAGACTTAATGTTTCAGGTCTGTGACCTTTCATCAGAACAAGGAATGTTGCACATATCCCACAAAAAAGCAGCAGAGCTAGGACCCATGGCTGTTTGCACCTCTGTGACACCACCCAACTTAGCCCCTGCCTCAGCTCATCTGAAACCTTCATTCATGCCTTTGTTACCTCTCGAACTGATCATTCCAACACATTCCTGACAGGTCTTCCACATTCTATTCTCCTTAAATTTGAGGTCATCCAAAACCCTGCTGCCTGAGTCCGAACCTGCACCAAGTCCTGTTCCCCGATCACCCCTGTTCTCGCTGATCTACATTGACTCCCTCTCAAGCAATGTCTTGATTTTAAAATCCTCATCCTTGCTTTCAAATCCCTCCATTGCCTCACCACTCCCTATCGCTGTAATCTTCACCAGCCCATAAACCCTCCAAGATACCTCTGCACTTCTAATTCTGGCCTTTTGAACATTCCCAATTTTAATAGCTCCACCATTGATGGACATGCATTCAGCTGCTTAGGCCCTAAAATGTGGAATTCCCTCCCTTAATCTCTCTGCCTCTCCACCTCTCTTTCCTCCTTTAAAACAATCCTTAAAGCCTCGCACTTTGTCCAAGTTTTTTGTCATCTGACCTAATATCTCCTTATGTGGTTCGGTGTCAAATGTGGTTTTAAAATGCTGAGGTGCAAAGCCTTAGGATGTTTTTATTATGTGGAAGGTACTATACAAATGCAAATCGTAGCTGTTTCGACAGTCATTTTAGCATTCCACGCTGAAGAAGTCTGTGCCATCTTTTTGAAAGAGAGATTCAATTATTATGGGGCGGCACAGTGGCGCAGTGGTTAGCACCATAGCTTCAGTGACCCAGGTTTGGTTCTGGGTACTGCCTGTGCGGAATTTGCAAGTTCTCCCTGTGACCGCATGTGTTTCTGCCGGGTGCTCCAGTTTCCTCCCACAGCCAAAGACTTGCAGGTTGACAGGTAAATTGGCCGTTGTAAATTGCCCCTAGTGTAGGGAGGAGAATTGAGGGAAGGCAGGGTAATTGGGATGAATGTAGAATTAGTATAAATGGGTGGTTGATGGTCGGCACAGACTTGGTGGGCCAAAGGGCCTGTTTCAGTGCTGTGTCACTCTATTACCTCTCTGCTGCTATTTCCCCATCGTCATGCAAATACCTCCTTTTCAATATATATCCACTTCCTTTGGAAAGTTACGATGGGATCTGCTTCCTACTTTCTCAGATACTGCCGTCCAGCTCACAACAAATCATTGCATCAAATTACTCCTCTTTTCCTCCCTGGATTGTTTTTGCCAATTGTTCTAAATCAGTGTCCTGCCAGTGGAAACAGTTTCTCCCCCTCGATTCTTTCACAATCCCTCATGATTGTGAGCGTCTCTGTTAAATCGACACGAACTAGTCTCTGTTCTATGGGGAACCATCCCAATTTCTCTCCTCTCTTCACATTACTAAGATCCTCGGTCAAAATTCAGGAATTAGGTCATTGTTTGGTGGGGATTCCTTGGAATGTGACTCTGCCTCTTGAAGTGAGAGAATATGTATAAGAAATACGTGAGAGTGAATTTGTTCATTCGTGGGACGTGGGCATCAGTGGCTGTGCCAGCATTTATTGCCTAACACTAAATGCCCTTGAGAAGGTGGTGGTGAGCTGCCTTCTTGAACCATTGCTCTCATTGGGCTATATGTAAACCAACAGTGCTTGCAGTTTGATGTAACTGAGTGTCTTTCTAGGCCATTTTCAGAGGGCTTATAAGAGACAACCACATTGCTGTGGGGATGGAGTCGCATGTCGGCCAGACCAGGTAAGGCCAGCAGATTTTCTTCCCAAAATGACATTAGTGAACCAAGTGGGTTTCTAAGACAATCAACAGGGTTTCATGCTCACCATTAGACTAGCTTTTTAATTCCAGATTTATTAATTGAATTCAAGTTTCATTACATGCTGTTATGGGATTTAAACCCATGTTCCCACAGCATTAGCCTGGGCTCTGAATTACTAGTCTAGTGACATTACCATTACACCATCACCTCCTGGAGTCTTAAGGGCGATGGAAATAGAATGATATGTGAGCTGGATCTCCAGAAATAAGCAAGGAATATTCTCAGGGGCTGTACCACATGGTCTGGTCTCACTGGCTGAGTTTAAAGTCCATCCTGTGAATTGGATAGAAATTCTCTGAAATTACAGAACACATTCTCTCACAGAAATATCGGAAAACCTGTAAATAAATCTGTTCTCACTGCACCCAATGCTGTCAGACTGTGGATTTCACCCAGTCTGTTCTTCCCTGGACTCTGGGGAGATTCACTTTCTATTGTGCAATATCTGGCTAAATATAATTTATGATATTACAATGTGTTGTGTAAAAGAGATTAATGGAATCTTTTTGTTCAGTCACTGTCAGTAATGTCAGCCTCCTTGCCTCATAATTATGTCAATGGGGATTTCTCCTGCCTGACATAAGGGTCTTCGCTCAGTTACAGAGTCAGAAAGAGTTTGGTCTCCAGCACAAACTGGGATTAATGTTCTGCAGAAATGGAAAGAATGAATCAGATTTATACACTTGAAGATTTGGTCTTTCAGATTCTTCTGGATTTTGGGGATATTTATTTTCCCACCCTCGCCGTTATTGGTGTCCCTGGTAAGTTTTATGCCCAGGTATTAATACTGTACCTGCATTAACTCTGCTCCTGATTGTCAGTTGCTGTTGGGTTCCCTGTAAGTGACCATATCTCTATTTCAATATGTAGATGATATTTAACTGTAAACACTGCCTTTATTATTCAAGTTTCCATATCCAACAATTGTATGTATTCAGTTTATTCTGCTTGCTGTGTGATTGAAAGTACATTGTTCCCTCGATAATGTTACTGGATGATTTATTTGATGAACAGTCTGCTCTCTGCATTGACTCCTGGGAGTAGATTTTATTCTTTACCATCTGGGTATTAAACAGCACCTGAAGAGGGCGGTGGAATAAAAAGTGATGAAGAAAGATTGCACTTCCTTTACAGAACAGCCTGATGTTCATTACAATAAAAGCAAAATACTGCGGATGCTGGAAATCTGAAATAAAAACAAGAAATGCTGGAACCACTCAGCAGGTCTGGCAGCATCTGTGGAAAGAGAAGCAGAGTTAACGTTTCGGGCCAGTGACCCTTCTTCGGAACTGACAAATATTAAAAATGTCACATGTTATAAGCAAGTGAGGTGGGGGTGGGGCAAGAGATAACAAAGGAGAAGGTGTAGATTGGACAAGGCCACATAGCTGACCAAAAGGTCATGGAGCAAAGGTAAACAATATGTTAATGGTGTGTTGAAAGACAAAGCATTAGTACAGAAAAGGTGTTAACGGACTGAATATTGAACAGCAGCAAGTGCAAACATGAAAAAATGTTTCATGATATTCATTACATTGAGTTTAAGAGGAGGATAATCAGGCAGGTTTTATTCCTGATGAAGGGTCTGTTCCTCCACCTTGATTATCATTGTGCACGCCGGGCAGGAGCTGCTTAATTGATATATGGTGTCGACATGGCTTTAAGAATCATTTAAGGTTTGCTGGATAAGATTAATGATATAACGTTGTAATTGGTGATAAATCATTCCAACTGATTTTACTTTCAACTGATTGTAAATGGAATAATGTGTGAAGTCGATTCCTTTCTCATTTTTTGATTCATATTCCCTTGAGTAAGTGGAAATCTATTCTGTTTTCACTGACAGGTGGAAAGTGCCTGATTAATATTGTCCCACTTCCATCCTGATACATTCTCAA
Source organism: Heterodontus francisci (assembly GCF_036365525.1). Lineage (NCBI taxonomy): Eukaryota > Metazoa > Chordata > Chondrichthyes > Heterodontiformes > Heterodontidae > Heterodontus > Heterodontus francisci. The sequence continues at coordinate 22,864,210 of NC_090410.1, read as the reverse complement.
ACCTAAGGGAGCAGATCTCAGCATCAGTTACAGCATCAGCCCCTTGGTAGTGACTGTTCATCATAAGGGGAGACCAGCAAGGGGTGGGGGGTGGGGTGGTGCCGTACTGGTTTGAATTAGGAGCTGGAAAATTAACTAAGTGTTGTAATACGAGTATAAGCACAGAGCAGGACCAGAGGTATTAATTACAATTGATAGTTAAAACAGGCTACTAAATAGTTTGTTCAAAAAGGGAAGAGCGGGTTTTTGTTTCGATCATGGATGGGCAGCTATGACCTGTTGCTTGCAATTCCTGTTCCATGTGAGAACTTCAGGACACTTCATGAGTCTTGGGCAACCATGTCTATAGCTTCAGATCGAGCTTATGATTTCCGAGCTTGAGGGACTGCTGGAATCACCGCGGAGCATCAGGGAGCAGGAGAGTTTCCTGGATTGTATGCTCCAGGAGCTGGTCACCCCACAGGCAGTAGGAGTTCAGGGTGGGTGGCCATTCAGAAGGTTAGGAAGAGGCAGAAAATGCAAGATTCTTCGGGGTGTGTGCGACTCACAAACCAGCTTTGGAGACTGCTGGGAGTGACGACACCTTGAAGGAGGCACCAATGGGCATGGGACTGTACAGGAGGGAGCAGCAAAGGGCAGAAATCAAGTTGTTATTGGGGATTCCATAGTCAGGAGGTCAGACAAGCATTTCTTTAAATGTTATCGAGAGTTCCTGTGTCTGCGTGGGTTTTCTCCGGGTGCTCCGGTTTCCTCCCACAAGCCAAAAGACTTGCAGGTTGATAGGTAAATTGGCCATTTTCAATTGTCACTAGTATAGGTAGGTGGTAGGGAAATATAGGGATAGGTGGGGATGTTTGTTGGGAATATGGGATTAGTGTAGGTTTAGTATAAAATGGGTGGTTGATGTTCGGCACAGACTCGGTGGGCCGAAGGACCTGTTTCAGTGCTGTATCTCTAATCTAATCTAATTCCGCCCCCCTGTGTATTGCCGCCCTCGTGCCAGAGTAAACTATATCTTGGAGAGGGTGCAGGATATTCTGAAGGGGAAGGGAATGAGCCAGAAGTAGCAATACACATTGATAGCAACAACATAGCAAAGGCTGGTATTGAGGTCCTGTGGTCAGATTTTCAGGAGCTAGCGAGGATGATAAAGAGTATTAGCTTGATAACAATAGCTTAGAGATACAGCACTAAAACAGGCCTTTCGGCCCACCAAGTCTGTGCTGACCAACAACCACCCATTTATACTAATCCTACATTTAATCCCATATTCCCTACCACATCCCTACAATTCTCCTACCACCTACCTGCACGAGGGGCAATTTACAATGGCCAATTTACCGACCAACCTTCAAATCTTTGGTTGTGGGAGGAAACCAGAGTACGCAGTGGAAACCCATGCAGTCACATGGAGAATTCGCAAACTCCGTACAGACAGTACCCAGAACTGAACCTGGGTCACTGAAGCTGTGAGTCTGCAGCCCTAACCACTGCGCCACCCCATGTGCCACTCCTAGTGCCACTGATTAGCGAGAGTAGAAATGGGAAGATAGGGAGGATCAATACATGGCTTGAAGATTGGTGCAGGAGGGAGGGCTTCAATTTCTTGGGGCATTGGGGACAGTTCACAGGCAGAAGGCACCGATTTAAAAGAAGCTGCTTGCACCTCACCAGGACTGAGAACAAAGTCCTCGCAGGGAGACACACTGGTGTAGTTGGAGAGGGTTTAAACTAAATTGGCAGAGGGACGGGCACCAGCATATAGTAGTCAAAAAGAAGAAGGGAATAGTTCCATATTAGTTGGGATGGACTGAGAAGGACTACGAGGAATGCAAAGACAGGATTACAATGCCTGAGTGTAAAGGCATGAATTGTGGTGATGAAGGTTAGTGAGTGAGAAGCACAAATAGCAGTATGGGAATATGATGTAGTCGCAATAACGGAAATGTGGCTGAAAAGTGGCAAAGATTGGGTGCTCAATATACCAGGATATGGTCATGCCAATGTGCTTTGTTAAATGATAATGTTTTTTAATCCACTGACTGGAAATCTGAATTTATAATTTTTTAAAAGACATTTGCAAAGACCAGCTAAAAGGATGACTTTGCTGGCATATTAAGATGATCGCCTAGTTTGCAGCACTGTATCCTACAATGCAAAGGGCTGTGAGGAGGGAGCGGAAATGGCTGCATTTCCCAGAAAGAACAAAGACCCAGGATGTTTAAGGGAACTGTTTGTTCTTTTCCTTTTTAACAAGAGAGAAATACTGCTAACTGCTATGTTTTGAATTACTGAGTGACTGTCATGTGACAAGCCCCTCCCCCATCTGTGCTTTTAAGCTTGTGTCTTTCTGCAGTCGAGAAGCAAAAAACAACTGGACTCTGACACATGCAGACCCAAGTGGGAGGTCCTCCTCTTTCTCTCTCCATTCCAGCTAGAAAACTTTCAAATCCTGCCCGGTGACTGTCCACATTTGCATACTGCAGCTACAACCAGAAAACCTTTGAAGAAAATCATCTGCATCGCTATCTCCAAGAGACTCACCAAACCAGTCACCTACCTCTTCAAACTACAAGCCTCAGGACCACCAAATTCAGCTTGAAGCCAGCTGAATTATCAAACGTCACAGATTGCATATGCCTTTTTTCTATGGACTCTAACTTAACCAATCTATCGTACCCCACTCGATCACCTAAATGTGTGTGTGGAAACCTCGAGTGGGTGCGTGCAAGTGTGTGTGTGTGAGTGAAAGTTGGTGCATTGCTTATTATTTTATTAGTTCAGTTTAGGTACAATAATGTTAACCTTTTTCTTTGTGAACTCAAGAAAATCTCTCCAGTTGGTTCTTGTTTTGATCATAGCAAGTAAGGAATCAAACACCTACTGAATTGGCCATGACATCCACTTTAAAAAAGAATTAAATCCATTGTGGTCAAACAAGGAGAGGGAAAAGAGGGAAGCTTTTCAACCCCTCCTCACTTTACTGTAACAGAAATTTGGGGACTCACATCTGGGATTAAACAAAAAGACAAACAGGCAATTAGAAGCAGGAAACAAAATTGATCCCTATCAATAACTTCAAAACTTCATTACAGGTTTTCTGTGCTCGAATACTCAAATGTCCACATTCGAGGGCAGTACCTTCCCAGAATAAAAGAAGGTGCATGATGCATGTCAGGTGAATTCTTCAAGTGAGAACCAGGCCAAATACAATATGTTGAGAGGGGAGGTGAAGAGGAAAATAAGACTGGCAAAGAGAGAATATGAGAATAGAATGACAGTCAACATAAAAGAGGACCCAAACATTTTCCACCAGCATGTAAGCTGATAGTAAGAGGTGGAGTGGGGCCTATTAGGGACAAAGAGGGGAATATATGTTGAGAGGTGCAGGGCAAGGCTTATATACTTAATGAGTACTTTGTATCAGGGATCACTAAGGAAGTGAAATCTGACAAAATACAGGTAGAAGTGGAGAGAGTAGAGGATAAAAAATGAGGCAGGGGAGGCAGTAAAAAGGCTGACTATGCTTGGTTAGATAAGTCAGGATGGCTTGCATCCCAGGCTGCAAATAAATTTGGAGGTGGAGCTAATGGAAGAGCTGGAGAGTGATAAATGTGACATCCTTATTCAAGAAAGGGGAAAAGCTGAGTCCTAGCAACTACAGGCCAGTCAGTTTAGCATCAGGATAAGGTTTGAGAAACAATAATGAGGAAAATTTCAACAGACACCTGGAGAGATTTGAGTTAATTAAGGAAAGCCAACATGGATTTGTAAAAGGGAAATTATACTTGACCAAAAAAATTGAATTTTTTGACGAAGTGACAGAAAAGGTTGATTAAAAGAATCTCGTGAATGTTGCTTGGATGGATTTTAAGAAAGTATTTGATAAGGTACCACATAAAAGGCTGGCTAATAAAACTGAGGCTCATGGAATAGTCAATGTCCAATTGGATAAAAAATTGGCTTCAAGACAGAACACAGCCGGTCATAGTAAATTGCTGATGTTCAAACTGGAGGATGATAGACAGTGGTGTTCCCGAAGTGTCAGTGCTGGGCCACTGGTTTTCTTGCTATATATAAATGACTTGGATCTTGGAATACAGAGTAGAATCTCCAAATCTGCAGATGAAACGAAACTTGGAGGTGTGGCAAACAGTGAGGATGACATGGACCACCTGCATCAGAACACAGATAGGCTAGCAGAATGGCCAGAGAGACGGCAGATCGATATTAATATTGACAAGTGTGAGGTGATGCATTTTATCAGAATGAACAGAGAGAGGCAATATTGTCTTAATGGCACAGATTTAAGGAGTGTGGAGGAAGAGTGGGACCTGGGGGTACATGTGAATTGATGTTTGAAGGTGGGGGGGGGCATACTGAGAGTGATCAGTCACACTGATGGGATCTTGATTTTGCCATAAGAGTTTTGATTTTTCAAAAAAACCTAAGAGATCTGTGTGCCTTTAAGACCTGTTGCTATTTTCTGTGAACAGTGACTGGAGGGATTGTGGTATTTGAAAGTCCAGGCTGCAGGGCAATGTGTTTCAAAGCAACAGGAATATTTTATGATGGTCTTGTGACTCCTATTGAAAAGGCTTTCAGTTTCATTTTGGCAGTGTGAAAAAAAAAACAGGGGAGCTGTGAGCAGCTAACAGTTACTGCTGGAAACTTGCCAGGAATACAGCCCTGAGAAAACGTTCTCTTTAAGAATTATTCCTGTATTAAGTAAAAGGTTAATCTCTTCATGAAGTCAAAAGAACTTTGAAGGAGTTGCAAAAATCTAATGTATGGGAGCAAAAACCCTTGTTGCTATTTATGCCTGAATAGAGAGGTAGAGAATCAGAAATAAAAAGGATTTGCTACACTCTGTGGAGAAACCCTGCTTTGGTGAAAGGAAGCCTGTATTTTGAGTGGGGCAAGTTTCTGTTGCCTCCAGTCAAGAATCCCTGCCTCCAGACTAAGTTACATAGTTGTTGTGTTCTGTGGGGAAGGCCTGTTGACTTTTGCATTTTTCGAAGTTCCTGAAATCTCAAGAAAGTTTCTACTGTTAGAGTCAGAGAGAGATACAGCACCAAAACAGGCCCTTCAGCCCAACGGGTCCGCGCCAACCAACAATCACCCATTTATACTAATCCTACGTTAATCCCATTTCCCTCTCACATCCCCACTTTCCCTCAATTCTCATACCACCTACCTACACTCGGGGCAATTTACAATGGCCAATTTACCTATCATCCCGCAAGTCTTTGGCATGTGGGAGGAAACCGGAGCACCTGGAGGAAACCATGGGGTCACAGGGAGAACTTGCAAACTCCGCACAAGCAGTACCCAGAACTAAACCTGGGTCGCTGGAGCTGTGAGGCTGTGGTGCTAACCACTGCGCCACTGTGCTACTTTAAAACTTAAATAGACCTTTTGCTACAGCCTATTGCTGAAAGATCTATGTGATGCCTGCTGCAGATGAACTACTTTGAATGCCTACCCACTATAGTTTATTCATTAATTTCACCTGGAGAGACATCAAATGGCATCTGACTATTCGACTCTGAGACACCTCACTGATCCAGGAAAATACGACCAGAAGATTACCTCAATTATTTTATTATCCTTCAGAAACTGTTATAAAATGTTTCTAATATGCTGTGACCTCTGGTGTAGTGGGACTGAATCAACAGTGCATTACTCCCACCTTGATCATAACAGGCTTCATAGGTACAGGCACTGAGTATAAAAGCAGGGAAGTTATTCTAAATCTTTGTAAAGCTCTGGTTAGGCTCCAACTGGAGCATTGCTTCCAGTTCTGGTCACACACTTTAGAAAGGTGTGAGGGTCCTTCAGCGGATGCAAAGCTTTCCCAGAATGGTTCCAGGGATAGGGGATTTTAGTTACAGCTTTTGGTTAGAAATGCTGGGATTGTTTTCCTGAGAACAATGGAAATTGACGGAGGGTTTATTAGAAGTGTACAAGATTATGGCAAGCTGAAATAAGTTAGACAAAGAAAAATTGTTTTCTTCTACTAATGGTACAAGGACTAGGGACACAGATTGTAGGATTTGGACAAGAGATGCAGGGGAAATATGAGGAAGAATTTTCTTACGCAGTGGATGGTAATTACTTGGAACTTGCTGCCCACAATGATGGCGAAAGTGAAGAGGATCAATGACTTCAAAAGGATATTGGATGGCCACGTGAAGGAAATAAATTTGCAGGGTGACGGGGATTGAGCAGGAGAATGTGACTGACTGGATAGCTCCATGGAGAGCCAGCATGGACTTAATGGGTTGTAGCCTCATTCTGTGCCATAAATGACTCTTACTCTGTGTTCTGGGACTGAGATGATTGACCTCCAACAATCACAACCATCTTCCTTTATGCCATGTTTGATTCCAACAAGTGGAGTGTGTTCCCCTGATCCCCATTACTTCAATTTGGCTGTGCTGAAAAGCTCAGGAAGAGGCCAAGATGGATCATCCACTCAGCACTTCTGGTTGAAGATTGTTCATGTTTCATCCTTGTCTTTTGCACTGATGTGTTGGGCTTCTCATCATTGAGGAGCTGCCTCCTTTGGTTAGTTGTTTAATTGTTCACCATCATTCACAAATGCATGTGGCAGGACTGAAAAGCTTTGATCTGAACAGTTGGTTGCAGGAAAGTTTAGTCCCGTCTCCAGAAGAGAAAGATCCTCTACCAGCCTGCTCCCACAGCTTACACCAACTCTCCCTGTTCATGACCACTCCTATTTCACAACAAGGTAAATGATTTGAAGGCACAAACAGTGGGAAATGTGTATGATTTTATTGCCATGACAGAGACATGGTTACAGGGTGACCAGGACTGGGAACTGAACATTCTGGGATATTTGTCATTTAGGAAGGATAGGAGGAGGGGAAAAGGAGGTGAGGTAACGTTGCTAACAAAGGAGGAGATCAGTACATTAGTGGGAGGATCTTTGATCAGAGGAACAAGATGTAGTATCAGTTTAAGAAACAGCAAGGGGCAGCAAAAATTTGTGCTAATTTTTTATAGGTCACCGAACTCTAGTGGTAATGTTGGGTACAATATACATCAGGAAATTAGAGCTGCATGTAACATGGGCAGTACAGTAATAATGGGTGACTTCAATTACATACAGATTGGTTAAACCTAATTAGCACTAATGCTGTGGAGTATGAATTCCTGGAGTGTGTACAAGATGGGTTTCTGGAGCAATATGTAGAAGAACAAACAAGGGATCGGGCTATTTTAGATGTATTATCATGTAATGAGAAAGGGCTAATTAATAACCTTGCTGTAATGGAGGCATCAGGAAATAGTGACCACAATATGATAGAATTTTACATTAAGTTTGAAAGAGATACAGTTCATTCTGAAACTAGGATCATAAAACTGAACAAAGGAAACTAAGGTTTGAGCGGCAAGTTGGCTGTGATGGATTGGGAAAATACATTAAAAGATTTAATGGTAAACAGGCAATGGCTAGTATTTAAAGAAGTATTACACGGTTTCCAACAAATATGCATTCCTCTAAGTGTCATGAATAGATGAGAACCAACTGTAAATTGTCATGAACCGATGAGAACTAACTGTAAATTATGTTTTGTGCACTTGGCTATTAATGTCAACTGCCATTTTATACAGTATGTCTAAGTTTTTACTTCTATATTCCACTTGTTAAAATGGAGGAGCGAGAGCAGGTGGGACAGCGACTTGAAGGGGTCCAGTCACATTTAGAAACAAACGAACGTAGTAGCGAGAGACAGCATGGTTTTGTGAAGGGGAGGTCGTGTCTCACTAATTTGACTGAGTTTTTTGAAGAAGTGACGAAGATGATTGATGAAGGAAAGGCAGTGGATGTTATCTATATGGACTTTAGTAAAGCCTTTGACAAGGTCCCGCATGGCAGACTGGTACAAAAGGTGAAGGCACACAGGATCAGATGTGAGCTGGCAAGATGGATACAGAACTGGCTCGGTCACAGAGGACAGAGAGAATCAGTGGAAGGGTGCTTTTCTGAATGGAGGAATGTGACTCGTGGTGTTCCGCAGGGATCAGTGCTGGGACCTTTGCTGTTTGTAGTATATATAAATGATTTGGAGGAAAATGTAGCTGGTCTGATTAGTAAGTTTGCGGACGACACAAATGTTGGTGGAGTTGAGGATAATGATGAGGATTGTCAGAGGATACAGCAGGATAAAGATTGGTTGGAGACTTGGGCTGACAAATGGCAGATGGAGTTTAATCCGGACAAATGTGAAGTAATGCATTTTGGAAGGTCTAATGCAGGTGGGAGGTATAAAGTAAATGGCAGAACCCTGAGGAGTATTGACAGGCAGAGCGATCTGGGCGGACAGGCCCACAGTTTACTGAAAGTGGCAATGCAGGTGGATAAGGTAGTCAAGAAGGCATACGGCATGCTTGCCTTCATCGGTCGGGGCATAGAGTATCAAAATTGGCAAGTCATGCTGCAGCTGTACAGAACCTTAGTTAGGCCACTCTTCGAATATTTTGTGCAATTGCGGTCGCCACACTACCAGAAGGACGTGGAGGCTTTGGAGAGAGTACAGAGGAGGTTTACCAGGATGTTGCCTGGTCTGGAGGGCATTAGCTATGAGGAGAGGTTGGAAATACTCGGATTGTTTTCACTGGAACGACGGAGGTGGAGGGGCGACATGATAGAGGTTTACAAAGTTATGAGCAGCATGGACAGAGTGGATAGTCAGAAGCTTTTTCCCAGGGTGGAAGAGTCAGTTACTAGGGGATATAGGTTTAAGGTGCGAGGGGTAAAGTTTAGAGGGGATGTGCGAGACAAGTTTTTTGCACAGAGGGTGGTGAGTGCCTGGAATATGCTGCCAGGGGAGGTGGTGGAAGCAGATACGATAGCGACATTTAAGAGACATCTTGACAAATACAAGAAAAGGAAGGGAATAGAGGGATATGGGCCCCGGAAGTGCAGAAGGTGTTAGTTTAGGCAGGCATGAAGATCGGCGCAGGCTTGGAGGGCCAAATGGCCTGTTCCTGTGCTGTGCTGTACTGTTCTTTGTTCTTTGTTCTTGACCCAGAAGCCACCCTTTTCAGCCTGCTTGAATTTGAAACTGTAGCAGTGGAAGGAACATCTCGTGCAAACCACAGCTGCTCTTCAAGCTGCATATTTTCTCGGAGACCTTTCTTCAAGAAGCAAGAAAATGAAAAAGACACAGTCTGCAAGAAAACTTGTTTTCTGCCAGCTTTCATCCCATCAAAAAATGGTGACGTCAGCAATTAAAGACCTTGTTAAAAGCAGGTGCGAAAGGTGTCTACAGGTCCCTCTCAACCTTTACCTGGTCTTACAGTAACAGGGTTTGATTTTTAAACACACCGTGTTCTAAGCTCCTGCTTGGTGAATCCTTGTTCACCACTTTCCAATTATAAGGCAAAGAAATGAGCACAAACAGGCTTTCTTAGTTTTAAAGAAGAAAAGTGAAACTTATTAAACTTAACCTAAAAACTCTAATTTCAGTTAACGCCTATGGATACACACTGCGCCCCATGTCAGCAAGCATATGCGATATGCACATGCAAATAGAGACAGGAAGGAGCTGATGAAAAATAAAGTACGAAGGTTTGAGGCATTATCTGAAGAGGTTGTTACAGTTCTTTGAGTTCACTGTATAGTCCTTTTGTAGGTTGATCTTCCTTTTCATTGGGGCTCAGTATTCTTCTCAAACCTTGTTCACTGTCGGAGACTTTTCTCTCTTGGGGTTCATGTGTCTTCAGCTGGTTTTTAGTGTTCCATGAGAAAGAGATGCGAGCAGACAGGAGAGGCTGTGGTGAGCCAGCCATGAGGTCCTTTCAGTCCAGGAGCAAACAGCTTTATTTGTTCAAACAATGTTTCTCCAATTTAAAATTCTCAGTTCAAAACACTGCAACAGCCAGTTAGTCATGTGACTAAACTGGTCTAACCACATCTGTTCTGTGTATTGGGAACAAGGAATGGTTCCTTTGTTCCAACACTGGCTGCTAGTATGCAAAAATATCTTTCCGGCTTGGGGCCTGGCAATTCCTTGTAATAGACCCTCTTTTCTTCCCAGCAACAATTTGAATTTTAATGTCCATGTGGCGAAATTAATGTGCCTCATTCTTGACAGATGGGGGCCAACATGACAATCTCCATTTACCTTCGAGAGTGCAAAAGAAGAAAGAGTAAGAGAAGAGGTATTTTCAACAGCTCCTCCCCCACTCGGCATTTCCAGTCAGTGATCCCCTGTTTTTTTAGACTTTTTGACAATTAAAAATGGACTCTAGTTTCAACTGAAATACATTTTCGTGTACAGTTAAGTCAATTATCCCTTCCCAAGTTTAAGAGAGTGTGTTAATAAACCCGACTTCTTTGATTTAACTTTCACAACCGTGTTGTTGTGACTGTCCTTAACTAGTCAGGGTTTAAGGGAGGGAAAAATTCAATCACTAATCTGTTTACAGACAGGTGGTTGGAAAAGCAGAGAAATTTGTTCAGAAAAAAAAGATTCCCTATCTGTTCATAACTTCAGGCACAAAAACCCAACAGGAAATTTATTCAACATAGAGCGGCACAGTGGCGCAGTGGTTAGAACCGCAGCCTCACAGCTCCAGGGACCCGGGTTCGATTCTGGGTACTGCCTGTGCGGAGTTTGCAAGTTCTCCCTGTGTCTGCGTGGGTTTCCTCCGGGTGCTCCGGTTTCCTCCCACATGCCAAAGACTTGCAGGTTGATAGGTTAATTGGCCATTATAAATTGCCCCTAGTATAGGTAGGTGGTAGGGAAATATATAGGGACAGGTGGGGATGTGATAGGAATATGGGATTAGTGTAGGATTAGTATAAATGGGTGGTTGATGGTCGGCACAGACTCGGTGGGCCGAAGGGCCTGTTTCAGTGCTGTATCTCGAAACTAAATAGACAAATCTTTGATCTCCAAGGGAGTCGGGTGTAATGGGGGGGGCAGCAGGAAAGTGGAGTGAATGTGACAGTCAGAGGACCCATGATCATGTTAAATGGCGGAGCAGGTTTTAGGGGCCGAATGGCCTACTTCTGCTCCCATCTCTTATGTTCTTATAAAGTGGGACATGGTGGGGGAGGCACCACAGAAGCGCTGGCAAGTGGGATTAAGCATCACCTCATCCTGACAGATGCATGGCTGCACTGACCACCTTCTTTCACAGCTAACCCCCATTAACACCCCCGAGAGCTGATGGGAGGATGAGCTATATAGGATACCCCAGTAGGGGGCGAGGTGATGCCATGAGCAGAACTGTCATGTCGATCTCTCTGTGAAGTATGACTACCTCCCTCTTTCCACTTACAGGACAAGAGGGCCCATAATAGGAGGGAGACATCACTGACTGGCGGAGGCATCCCAGACATCAGACCTCTCTCTCAGGCTGAGGAGGAGGCACTTGAACTAATGGGTCCCAGGGCAGCCACTCAATGACAGATGGTTAGACTGGAGTCTCCTCACTAAAGAGTGAGGATTGTCTTCCATCAACATGCAGATCACTTCGAGAGACCCCATCACACATGGTTGCTATGACACGATCTGCTCATGCTGAACCGCACATGTTTTGCAGGTCGGTGTTCACAGGAGACTCTACTAGGAGGAGGACATCATTCCACTTCAGAGGAGGATCCACAGTCACAGGATGCACTGTCCAATGAATCTCCGGCACCTTCCACCAGTGCAGATAATTTCACCTCATTGGGTTTCTGCTCGATTTTAGAATCAGGGTCACAATCAGGGTCAGCCTGAGCAGCTGGCTGAGGCTGGGACAGTCGTGGTCTCTGACAGTCGGAGGATTGTGGGTGACCAAGCCTATGCTGAGCCCTAGGCTCGTGACGGGACTGTGGTGTTGACAGCACAGGGCATACTGGAGTTTCAGAGAGAGTTGAGGTAAGGCAACATCTGGCAGAGATGCCAAAAACAATCTGCAGCCATGAGTGGATGATGGTGAAGTCCATTCATGCCTTGAGTGCTGCCATGTCTCAGGCATGGAAGCGTATGGATTCCTCCATTGAGAAGTTGGCAACCCTTATGAAGAGTCAGATCGTACAAATGTGCCCAGGGCTGCACACAATCACCTTGGCCATGAGTTCGAAACAGCAGTGGCAAGATGAGTGAAGGACAAGGCACCTGGAGTCTTCTCCTGTCCTTTGTACTTCTCTGAGCAGGGAGGTTCAGGTGAGCCTTGAAAGGGAGGAGGAGTGACTATCCTCGACAGCTGGAGGCTCCCCTCAGGGTGCTCTGAGTGTGGGCAGTGACTCCACAGCCCCTCTGCCAGTGAGCCCAGCTCCAGCAACTGCGATGCCTGAGGAGAGACCTGCAGCAGTGCAGGAAAGCCTCAGGCAGCTGGGGCCTTCTAGGCCTCAGGTAACCAGAGGACGGCTGCTGAAGTCATCACAGGCCATGGGGCAGCCTGATCAGCAGCCTGTCTCCAGCCCAGCTGCTGGCGATGGTTCCCACCTCGTCGAAGCACTCGCAATCGTAAAAAGCAAAGCACCTCGACTCACATGGGAGTTCACGGGTGTTTGATATCTGACATGTGATGCTTCAGATAAAGTTCTTTTGTTTAAGTCTTGAACGTTCATTGTGTAAAAGTGATTATTCTATCATTCCCTAATTGTGAGCTGCTGACTTCCCCCTTCCCCCTTCGTGAAATGCCAATGTAAGCACAGCCTCATTTAAATATGATCTCCCATGGACACTAGTGTGTGTTTCAGCTGGGCACGAGGCATGGAACACCAATGGAAAGGAGGCGACAGACTACATGCATTGAGGTCAGTCTTTATTGTCCTTACTGTGAGTTACCATCATGGTGGCTGGAACTGGGTAAGTATGAGATTGTCTCTTGCCTCCTTTATGCATCGCTCAATGTTCCTGGCCTCCAGTGCAAGGGGTTCACCATCCAGTGCTGCCTGTCCATCACCCTCCTCCACGTCCTCCTCGTCTGTGGAGGAAATACATTCATGTGCCCTCGTCATGCAAGGCCTCCCTTCTCCGCACTGCTGGAATGTGCAGAGCACAGCAGACCACCATGATACGCGAGACCATTACTGGGACATACTGCAGGGCTCCACCAGATCGATCCAGGCAAAGGAAATTCATCTTCAGCGGCCCAAGGAGCTGCTCGGTGGTCACGCAGTTGGAGCGGTGATAACTGTTGTACCTCTCCTCTGCTGCAGTGTGAGGTTTCCTCACAGGCACTGAAAATCCATATCTTAAATGGGTCGCTCTTGTCCCCTAGAATCAATCCCTGAAGGTGAGCAGGGGCCTGAAAAGCTGTGGTACCTGTGACTGTTGAAGTATGTAGGCATCGTGGGTGCTTTTCGGGAAGTGGGCACACACCTGAAAGATCTGTTTTCGGTGGTCACAGACCAGTTGAATGTTGATCAAATGGAAGCTTTTCCTGTTGAAGGAGGAGGCTGGCTGATCAGTTGGAGCCTTAATGACCACATGTGTGCAGTCGATCACACTTTGTACCTGAGGGAATCCAGCAATGTCTTTGAATCCAATAGATCTCTCTGCCTGACTGTCAGGGTGGTTCAGTAGCCCGCACAGTCACCGGCTCTCTTGAACAGGGCATTGGTCACCTCCTTGATGCAGTGGTGGGATAGTGCCTGGGAGATGTCCCCGGTGGAACCTTGGAGAATGATCCAGACGAGTAAAAGTTTAAGTGCGGTGGTGATTTTCAATGCGAGATGCAAAGGCTGCCCACCAAATCCCACAGGTCGTAACTCGTCCGACAACAGGGTGCATAAGATGGTGCCTGCCTCCCTGGAGAGCCGTAGTCTTCACTGACAATGCCACTTGGTCATTGGGAGGTTGCTGACTCGAGTCCGGTTCATTCTCGAGCACAGGTTAGTCCGTCTTGGCATCGTCGGCTACTCCTGCTCTCTTCGTGGAGCTTCACAGGCAGGTGAAGCTGCTTCTTGGCCCTCCTTCCATCGGAGGCACTGCATCATAAAACAGGGGTCCAAAAAGACAGGGTGTATGAGATCCAGGCCAGGTGATAAGTAGACCTCCAGAGCGCTGTCCTTGCAGAGACGCCGCTGCTTTGGCAGTTTTCCCTTTGCTACTTCTCCTGGCAGACTGCCTAATGGGCCTCAGTGCCCACCCTTGATGATAGTCGACCCTCTCACCCAGCAGTTTGAGCACCCTATGCTGCCACCCAAAACCAAGCCCCTCTTGCAGGTCACCCAACATCCACCATCCCCTTGCTGATCATCCAATACCCAGCACACTCTTGCAGATTACCTGACACCCTGCCAACCCATGCTCAACACCCGAGACTCTGCCCCACCATGCAGAGTGCACAGCACTGTAGGTTAGCAATGGGCTCCACTCCCCCTTCATCCCCTGTGCAGTGCTGATCATGGCTGCCTATCCATTGCGGCACTGAGTCCCTGTCTCGGTGCCACCAGCATTCAATGGCCAGTGTCCTGAAGGCCAGTCAGGGCCATCCATGGTCCATTTAATCCCAAGCCACACAATGAATCATAAAAATTACAGGCAAATGCATTGAAACAACATGTTGTACATTCCTGTTGCATCGGGGCGGTGATGCTGCCTTGATGCTTTCCCACCACTGACTAGATCCAGAACCGATGTCACAATGTCGGATTTCGGGGGAGACTTGTCCAATACTATTCTACCCCCCCATCCCCCCCACCACCACCTCCATGCCCGCTCCAAAAGGCTGCACTAAATTGTGCCCTGTATCCCAGTGTCACTGATCAGGAGCAGGAGCCAGGGTCACAATGGTCGACAAAAGAGGTGACAGATAACATAAAGCTAAAGGAAAGAACACACAAAAATTTAAAGAATAGAGTAGGTCGAGGAAACAGTCAAAAAGATGAAGAACAAGAAGAACAGGTAAAAAAAAGATAAGTAAAAGCTGAAAAAAGCTGATGTGAAAGATAATGAAAGTAAGGAAATTCCAGGCTTGTTTCATAATTGCCTTGTGTCAGTCTTCACAGCAGAGCAAGAGGATAATATAGCTCACATTCCACAATGAATCAAGGACTGGAACTCACTAAAATTAACAGAAACAAGAGAAGTATATTAGAAAACAATAATAGAGTCATGTAGTCGTACAGCATAGAAACAGGCCCTTAGGCCCACCGCGTCCATGCCGACCATAATACCTATCTATACTAATCCCACCCGCCTGCATTAATTCCATATCCCTCTATGCCTTTCTCATTCAAGTACCTGTCCAGATGCCTCTTAAATGTCGCTATTGTTCCTGCCTCCACCACCTCCTCAGCAGCTCATTCCAGATACCCATAATTCTTTGTGTCAAAAATTTACCCCTTTGATCCCCTTTAAACCACCCCCCTCTCACCTTAAATCTATGCCCTCTAGTTTTAGTCACCTCTAACATGATAAACAGTGTCTGGCTTTCTACCCTATCTATGCCTCTCATAATTTTATATACCTCTATCATGTCCCCTCTCAGCCTCCTTCACTCCTGGGAAAACAGACCCAGCCTATCCAATCTATCTTTATAACTCAAGCCCTCCAAACCAGGCTACATCCTTGTGAATCTTTTCTGCACCCTCTCCAGCTTAATCACATCTTTCCTGTAGTGTGGAGGCCAGAACTGCACAAAGTACTCCAAATGCGGCCTAACCAACGTTATGTGACACTGAAACATGACATCCCAACTCTTGTACTCAGGGTCTCGGCCAATGAAGGCAAGCATGCCATACGCCTTCTTCACCACCCTGTCTACCTGTGTTGCCACTTTCAGGGAACTATGTACTTGCACCCCAAGGTCTCTCTGCTCAACAACACTCCCCAGTGCTCTGCCATTCACTGTATATGTCCTGCCCTGGTTTAACTTCCCAAAATGCATCACTTCACAATTGCCTGCGTTAAATTCCATTTGCCACTCACTTGCCCACTTCCCCAGTCGATTGATATCCTGTTGTAACCTTAGTCAACCTTCTTCACTGTCCACTACACCACCAATTTTGGTGTCATCTGCAAACTTAATAATCATGCCCCTTACATTCACATCCAAGTCATTAATATATATGACAAATAACAGAGGGCCCAGCACCGGTCCCTGCGGCACACCACTGGTCACTGGCCTCCAATCTGAAAAACAACCCTCCACTACCACCCTCTGACTCCTATCACCAAGCCAATTTTCTATCCAATTTGCTAGCTCACCCTGGATCCCATGTGTTCGAACCTTCTGGACCAGCTGACCATGCGGGACCTTGTCAAAGATCTTGCTAAAGTCCATGTAGACAACGTCCATCGCCCTGCCCTCATCAATCCTCTTGGTCACCTCCTCGAAAAAGTCAGTCAAATTTGTGAGACATGATTTCCCACGCACCAAAGCCATGCTGACTATCCCTAATCAGACCATGCCTTTCCAGATGCATATGAATCGTGTCTCTCAGAATCCTTTCCAATAATTTTCCGACCACTGATGGAAGGCTCACCGGCCTGTAGTTCCCTGGCTTATCCCTGTTGCCCTTCTTAAATAAAGGCAGAACATGAGCTATCCTCCAGTCTTCCGGTAACTCACTCGTGGCTAACGATGATACAAAAATCTCTGCCAGGGCCCCAGCAATCTCCTCACTTGCTTCCTATAGCATCCTCGGATACACCTGGTCAGGCCCTGGGGAATTATCCACCATAATGCGCTTCAAAACCTCCCACACCTCCTCCTTTGTAATGTTGATATGCTCCAGGGTGTCGGTGTTCCCTCCCTTGAACTCATCAGCTTCCATGACCTTCTCCACGGTAAAAACGCAAGAGAAATATTCTATTAAGAACACGCCCATTTCCCATGGCTCCACACATAAATTGCCACACTGATCCTTCAGGGGACCTACTCTCTCCCCAGATACCCTGTTACTCTTAATACACTTACAGAATCTTTTAGGATTCTCCTTTATCTCTGCTGCCAGGGAATCCTCATGGCCCCTTTTAGCCCTTCCAATTTCCTTCTGAAGTGTAGTCCAACATCCCCTATACTCCTCGAGGGGCTCGCTCGATCCCAGCTGCCTATACCTGACATATGCCTCCTTCTTTGTCCTGACCAGACCCTCAATATCTCTCGTCAACCAAGGTTCCCTAAACTTGCAAGCCTTGCCCTTCCACCTAACAGGAACATGTCGGCCCTGAACTCTTCCTATCTCACTTTTAAAAGCCTCCCAGTGCCAGACGTCCCTTTACCTGGAAACAGCCTCTCCCATTCAACATTTGAGAGTTCCTGTCTGATGCCATCGAAATTAGCCTTCCCCCAGTTTAGGACTTCAACCTGAGGATGAGTCCTATCCTTTTCCATAACTATCTTGAAGCTAATAGAGTTATGGTCACTGGTCCCAAAGTGCTCCCCCACTGACACATCAACCACCTGCCCATCCTCATTTTCTGAGAGGAGATCGAGTGCAGCCCCTTCTTTAGTCGGGCCATCCACATACTGCTTCAGGAAACTATCCTGGACACACTTAACAAATTCTTCCCCATCTGATCCCTTAGCACTAAGGCAGTCCCAATCAATATTAGGGAAGTTAAAATCACCTACTATTACAACCCTATAATTCCTACACCTATCTGTGATTTCCCTCCATATATGCTCCTCCACTTCCCTCTGACTATGGGGGGGTGCTATAGTCTCATCCCATCAAAGTGATCACCCCTTTCCTATTTCTAAGTTCTCCCCAAATGGCCTCGCTGGACATTCCCCCCGGGATATCTTCTCCAAATAATGCCGTGATGTTCTCCCTAATCAATAGTGCAACTCCCTCTCCTCTCTTACTTCCACCTCGGTCACACCGGAAAGATCGATACCCCGGAACATTGAGCTGCCCATCCCTCAACTACGTTTCCGTAATAGCTATAATGTCACTATGCCATCTACCAATCCATGCTCTGAGTTCATCTGCCTTACATGGAAGCTTTCTTGCATAGGGCGGCACAGTGGCGCAGTGGTTAGCATCGCAGCCTCACAGCTCCAGCGACCCAGGTTCAATTCTGGGTACTGCCTATGTGGAATTTGCAAGTTCTCCCTGTGTCTGCGTGGGTTTTCTCCGGGTGCTCCGGTTTCTTCCCACAAGCCAAAAGACTTGCAGGTTCGTAGGTAAATTGGCCATTATAAATTGCCCCTAGTATAGGTAGGTGGTAGGGAAATATAGGGACAGGTGGGGATGTGGTAGTAATATGGGATTAGTGTAGGATTAGTCGGTATGGGTGGTTGATGGTCGGCACAGAGTCGGTGGGCCGAAGGGCCTGTTTCAGTGCTGTATCTCTCAACTAAACTCAATCTAAACTAAAGTACATGCAGTTCAGCCTACCAGACCTTCCACGCTCCCTGTCCAGCCCCTGCCCGGCCTGCCTACTGGATTTGCTTGCTTCAACCTCTGCATTTGCCTCAACTATCTCATCTGAGAGACGACAACTTTGGGTCCCACACCCCTGCAAGACTAGTTTAAACCCTCCCGAGTAGTGCTAGCAGACCTCCCAGCAAGGATATTGGTCTCCCTCCAGTTTAGATGCAACCCGTCCTTCTTGTACAGGTTACCTCTGCACCAGAAGTGATCCCAATGATACAAGTAGCTGAAGCCCTCCTGCCTACACCAGTTCTTCAGCATGCATTCATTTCCCTAATCCTCCTATTCCTACCCTCATTAGCACGTGGCACAGGGAGTAATCCTGAGATTACAACCCCAGATGTCCTGCTTTATAACCTTCTGCCTAACTCCCTATATTCACATTGCAGGACCTCATCTCTTTTCATGCCAATATCATTAGTACCAATATGGACCATGACCTCTGGCTGCTCACCCTCCCCTTTCAGAATGTCCTGCAGCCGCTCTGAAACATTCTTGTCCCTAGCACCATGGAGGCAATATACCATCCAGGAGTCTCGTTTGTGGCCACAGAAACGCCTATCTGCACCCCTGATGATAGAATCCCCTATCACTATAGCTCTTCCAAGCCTTTTCCTCCCCTGCTTTGCCGCGGAGCCCTCCGTGGTGCCACGATCTTGGCTGTTGCTGCTTTCCCCTGGGAGGTCATCCCCCCCAACAGTATCCAAAGTGGTATATCTGTTTGAGAGAGGGATGGCCACAGGGGACTCCTGCACTACCTGCCTGCACCTACTACTCCGCCTGGTGATCACCCATCTCTTTTCTGCTGTGCAGCCATTACCTGCGGTGTGACCACCTCACTAAACGTGCAAACCACAACGTCCTCAGCATTGCGGATGCTCCACGGTGAATCCACCCGCAGCTGCAGCTCCGTAATGCATGTAGCCAGGAGCTGCAGATGGATACACTTCCTGCACACATGGTCGTCAGGGACACTGGAAGCGTCCCTGATTATCCACATAGCGCAGGAGGAGCATATCACCGGTGCGAGCTCTCCTGTCATGACTTACTTTAGATTAATCAGTTACTCCCTTTAAAAAATACTAATTACACTCGGGGCCTTGTTCTGCTCCAAACACGACCCACTACAATCTAAAGCCCTTAATAAATTACACTAATTTTACAAAAAGCACACTTTAGTAGTGCGAAACCTATCACTTGAGTTTTTTTTTTGGAATGGCTGTGAATGAAGGCAGTCGATATGATTCCACAGCCGAGATTGTCAGTTAAAAATAAAGCTCCTGGAATTGAAGGCAAATGATTGACCTGGTTAGAAGATTGGTTATGCAGTAGAACATAGAGAGTTTGGAGAATCAGAATGTATTTGTATTGGAAGGAAGTGACCAGCAATGTGCCAAGATGACCTGTTCTGAGGTCTCAACTATTCACAATATATATTAAAAACTTAAGACAATAATGAATTTGAGATCCAAATTTGCCAAGTCATCAAAAGGCTGAATCTTAATTCACAAAAACAGGTGGATTGATGTCGTGCCAGAGATTAAATATAAAGAATCTGAAACAGGAACTCAAACTGTATCATATCCCACAGTCATGGATCAGCAGCAAAGTCCGGGGAATTAAAATCTCAGCATGTCCAAGGCTCACTGATCAGGAGAGTGACCCTGGTAATTGCCCCACCATATCCCCTGGCAACTAATTCCTATTGTGACTGATCAGGCTGAGAATTAATCTATTTGGTTTTGCAAGGCACCAGTCAGTGTTTACTCTGTGCGCACCAAGGGAGACCATATTTTAACACTGCACATTTATGAATGAACATAAGCATTTTGTTTTTGCGTTTATTTATTGAACTCTTCAGATATGAACTTTTCAAATCATGACTGATAGTTGTTGCAAAGCCTTATTTTTATCATAAAATTCAAACACATTGTATTCCATCGTGTTATGTAGTGAGTTTTCAATTTATTCTGCCCATGTATCCACCATATTGATATTCCTGCTCCCATCCTGATGTATAATGTTCCTGTTTTTCCTCTTCCTTACAGTTAACTTAGTGACGATTGTGATCCTGTCTCGGGGAAAGTGTGGTCTCTCCAAATGTGTCACTCGTTACTTGGTGGCCATGGCAGCGGCAGATCTACTGGTCATTATCTTTGATCTGATACTGAGGCAAATTCCCATTAGTTATCGGAGAATGTTTCGATTTCTGTTTGATATTCCAGTGTGTAATATCCACGCTGTCCTACTTTATGCAGCAACGGACTGTTCTGTCTGGTTCACCGTCGCTTTCACCTTTGATCGATTTGTGGCCATTTGCTGCCAGAAACTGAAAACTAAATATTGCACTGAGAAATCAGCGGCTGTGATTTTTGGAACAATGTCTGTGTTGTTCTGTGTGAAGAATATTTTCTGGTACTTTATGCTTTCAAGCAGCTATACCCGTTTTCGAGGCCCCTGGTTCTGCATTCTTCCCTGGAGTGTTCTGCTTTCACAAGTATGGGCAGCAATTGAATTGTTACATTATATTTTCACCCCGGGGGTACCATTTATTCTGATTCTGATGCTCAATATTTTAACAGTCAGGCACATTCTAGTGACCATCAGAATTCGCAAGAGACTTCGGGACCGGGTCAGTGGGGAGAGTCACAGTGATCCAGAAACAATGAGCAGAAGAAAATCAATCACTTCACTTTTTATGATATCGGGGAATTTTATCTTTCTATGGGCTCTGTTCCTGGTGAATATGATGTATGTTAGAATTGGTCTGCTGTACCGGAATTTTTCAAAAGAAATGCCACCCATTGTCGACCACCTTGCGGTTATGCTTCAGCTCCTGAGTTGCTGCACAAACACTTTTATTTATGCTGTGACCCAGAGTAAGTTTCGTGAGGAACTGAAGAATGGGGTGAAATATCCCTTCACTGTACTTTCTAAGCTTATAAAATAATGAGGAAAATGGAAGATTTTTACATAAAGAACACATGTGAACCCAGCCTCTCTCCACTCAGTCCCTGTAATCACATTGTTTTAAAGACAAACTGAGATGATTTGATTCAGTTTAAATTTAATTTAAGGTACCTTTTGCAAACGTAGAGCAACTGCCATATGCAGAAATTCCTTTACGCTAATCATCCATATGGAATAAAATTAAACTAATATGCAACATGTCCTCTGATCACTCCCCATGTCTCTGTTTTATTGGATAAACCTACAACTTCCCACTTTATCTCTCTCAGCATCCTCCACAGTGGACATTGAGGTACTCGGCGATCGCTCATTTTCAGCATCAATCCCAATTGCCCCATCCTAACCATTCATTGAATCTCCCACCCAGTGCTGAGGGCTAATTTTCCAATATCTTTATCATCCAACTCATCCCTCCCACTATAGACTCAGCCAGTGGATCAGCTCTCACCATCCCGCTACACATCTCCCACCAAAATATCAAGGCCCTTTCCATCCATGACGTTATTGTGGATGATTTCATTGACATCACGGCCTAACTCGTCCCCTAGTGTTGACTATGGAGAAGAATGATGTCGGTGTAGAGAGCAGGGAGGGGGATTATGATATACTTAAACAAATCAGCATTGAAAGAGAGGAAGTATGAGATGTTTTAGCGGGCTTAAGACTGGATAAATCCCCAGGCCCAGATGAGATGTATCCCAGGCTGTTATGTGAAGCAAGGGAGGAGATAGCAGGGGCTCTGACACAAGTTTCAAATCCTCTCTGGCCAGAGGAGAGGGACCAGAGGATTGGAGGACAGTGATTGTGGTACCATTATTCAAGAAGGGTAGCAGGCACAAACCAGGTAATTAAATGGCAGTGAGTATAACATCAGTTGGAGGGAAACTATTGGAAAAAAATTCTGAGGGACAGGATTAATCTCCACTTGGAAAGGCAGGGATTAATCAGGGCTAGTCAGCATGGCTTTGTCAGGAGGAGATTGTGTCCAACAAACTTAATTGAATTTTTTGAGGATGTGCCTTGAAGTGTAGATGAGGGTAAGGCCGTAGTCTACATGCACTTCAGTAAGGCTTTTGATAAGTTCCGCATGGGAGATTAGTTAAGAAGATAAGAGCCCATGGGATCCAGGGTAATTTGGCAAATTGGATCCAAAATTGGCTTAGTGGCAGGAGGCAGAGGGTAATGGTCCAGGATTGTTTTTGCAAGTGGAAGCCTGTGACCAGTGGTGTACCACAGGAATAGGTGCTGCGACCCTTGCTGTTTGCAGTGTACATTAATGATTTAGACATGAATATAGGAAGTATGATCAGTAAGTTTGCAGATGAGACGAAAATTCAATCGCAGATGAGGCCATCTCTGATCACCTCCTTGTATCATTCTCCACCCACATCCCCTTCCTACACCCCAACCCTACCTCCTTCTATATCTGCCCCGGACAAAGGACCATCCCAAATTCACTTCATTTTCCACAACATTTCCACAGCTACCGATTTGCTCAACTGCACCCTCACATCAATCTTTGAAAACCTGGCTCCAAATAAATCCATTTCTCTCTCTCACTCTAGTCATTTCCCTTGGTACGGCCCTCATCTCGGCTCCCATAATCTGCTCCGCAGTCACTGAATGTTGGACCTGCACTGTGCATTGGTCTGTCTCTCAGTGGGGTCGCTCCTGTAGCTCTCTAAAGACTTTCCATGATTCCTCTAACTTCTGGGTTAACTGGGTGTTTTCCTGCATGAGAGTGACAATATGCCTCTCTGCCAGCTCGAACCACTGCTGAGCTGCCCCAGCCTGTACGGCATTAAGCGCCTGTTCCTCAGAGTGGCAGTAGAGGATGCTAGCTGATTTTGTAACATTTCCAGCAGTTTCTGCTGCTGCTGGATTGGTTCACTTTGAGCTACCATCTGTTTCACCTGTGACTGTACCACTTCCTCATTGCACCGCACACAGTGCGAGTCTGATTAGATTTAAAACCCTGTCACTCTTCCAACATTTAGCCAAGACCTGAACCTGGATAAACGCAATTGTTTCTTTATATAGGAACGTAGGAGCAGGAGTAGGCCATTCAGCCCATTGAGCTTGCTCCGCTATTCAACATGATCAAGGCTCATCATCCACTTCAATGCCTTTTTCCCACACTATACCCATATCCCTTTATATCATTAGTATTTAGAAATCTGCCAATCTCTGCTTTAAACATACTCAATGACTGAGCTTCCACAGCCCTCTGGGGTAGAGAATTCCAGATTCACAACCCTCTAAGTGAAGAGATTTCTCCTCATCTCTGTCCTA
This sequence comes from Heterodontus francisci, assembly GCF_036365525.1. NCBI lineage: Eukaryota > Metazoa > Chordata > Chondrichthyes > Heterodontiformes > Heterodontidae > Heterodontus > Heterodontus francisci. The sequence goes on along the minus strand of NC_090410.1, from coordinate 22,840,587 downwards.
AGTGGCTTCCCCCTTATTTTGAAATTTGTGTCCCCTGGTTCTAGACTCCCCAACCGGGGGAAATATCTTAGCTGCATCTACCCTGTCTATCCTGAGAAGTATTTTGAAGGTTTCAGTGAGATCACCTCTCATTTTTGCAAACTCTGTAGAATACAAGCCCAGTTTCCCCAATCTCTTTTCATCGGACAGTCCCATTATCTCAGTAACAAATCTGATGAATCTTCGTTGCACTTGCTCCATGGCAATAATATCCTTCCTCAGGTAAGGGGATCAAAAATGCACACAGGTGCAGTCTATTCAAGGTTCTATACAATTGAAGCAAGACTTTGCTACTCCTGTAATCGAATCCTCTTACGATAAAGGCTAAAGGTCGCCACACTACCAGAAGGATCTGGAGGCTTTGGAGAGGGTACAGAAGTGGGTTGCCAGGATGTTGCCTGGTCTGGAGGGTATTAGCTATGAGGAGAGGTTGGATAAACTCGGATTATTTTCACTGGAACGATGGAGGTGGAGGGGCGACCTGATAGAGGTTTATAACGTTATAAGCGGCATGGACAGAGTGGATAGTCAGAAGCTTTTTCCAGGGTGGAAGAGTCAGCTACTAGGGGAGATAGGTTTAAGGTGTGAGGGGCAAAGTTTAGAGGGGATGTGCGAGGCAAGTCTTTTACACAGAGGGTGGTGAGTGCCTGGAACTTACTGCCGGGGGAGGTGGTGGAAGCAGATACGATAGCGAAGTTTATGAGGCATCTTGACAAATACATGAATAGGATGAGAATAGAGGGATATGGACCCTGGAAGTGCAGAAGGTTTTAGTTTAGACAGGCATCAAGATCGGCACAGGCTTGGAGGGCCGAATGACCTGTCCCTGTGCTGTACTGTTCTTTGTTCTAATATCCCATTAGCCTTGTTCATTGCTAGCTGCACCTGCATGCTGGCTTTCAGTAACTTATTGACAAAGACACCCAAGTCGCTTTGTACATCTACACTTTCTAATTTCTTCCAATTTAAGAAATACTCTGCACCTCTATTCTTCCTGCCAAAATGGATAACCTCACATTTTTCCACATTATATTGCCACATTCTTGCCCACTCACTAAGTCTGTTCAAATCCCCTTGAAGCCACTTTGCATCTTCCTCAGAACACACATTCCCATCGAGTTTTGTGTCATCTGCAAACTTGGAAATATTACATTTGGTCCCCACATCCAAATCATTGATATATATAGTGAACAGTTGGTGCCCAAGTATTGATCCTTGCAGTACCCACTAGTCACAGACTGCCAATGCGAGAATGACCCGTTTATTGCTAAACTCTGCTTTCCGCCTGTTAATCAATCCTTAATCCATGCCAGGATATTGCCTGCTATCCCTTGTGCTTAAATTTTACGAACCAACCTCCTGTGGGGGACTTTAACAAAAGCCTTCTGAACGGAAAGTGCTCATGTTTTTGTGTGCACTCTTCATACAGGGATTGGATATTGTCTAGATTACATTTAGTGACCAACTTTTCCTTCTATGTTTCCCAGAAACCCTTCTTTACATTGGCCTTTCACCACATAACTTCTACTTTAAATAGACACCGCTGGGTCAGTTTAATCTGCCACCCTTCCTAAGGGATGATCCCCGTAAGAATTATCACTGACCAAACAACGTTCCGACATTTGTGAAACTTGCTTTCACTCCCTCGGTTTATGTACTTGTCAAAGTCCAGGGTTTCGGCATCACTTGTAAGATCTAAAAGGGACTTACAGCTCAGACTAGCGAGAAAACCACACGGGTACGAATAGTTTTTCACAAGCTTCACAGACTTTATTACATTTTCTACAATAAGCACAAAATCATGACACTTAGCAAAGGGCAGTGGTGAGCAGTTGTGTTCACGATGGAACACCGGTCCTCAACCTCCAGTTAACTGCGATGCCTTGTCTCTTGATTGAAGTCTATCTTCTGTCTTCGTTTGGATGATGATGCGTGCTTTTGGGGTCTTAAAAGTTCTTACTTTATAAACCTTTCCCAGCTTGGTTCTGTGCCATATTGGGTAAAACCCCATTTCTGTTCATCTAATTGGTCAGTCATTAACTAACTGTCCTTCCATGATGGTACTTTGACCTTGTTTTGGTCATTGTCATTGTCATTCAGGGGGCTCCAGATTCAGGTTTCCTTGCTGTATATTCATCAACAATGATCACTTGATGAGATTGATCCTGAAAGGGAGTATTTTTGAGAGTCAAGGGTGGTGTTGTTGTTGTATGGTGTTCCGACCTCTACCTTGTCGAGGCTCAACAACAACTTTCAGACCCTTCTTCCCAACTCCCCCTGGACCATGACTCCAACACCAAACATCAAGCGACTGTCCACAGGACTGTCACTGACCTCATCTCTTCTGGAGATCTTCCCTCCACAGCTTCCAACCTCATAGTCCCGCAACCCCGGTCAGCCTGCTTCTACCTCCTTCCCAAAATCCACAAACAGGACTGTCCCAGCAGACACATTGTGTCAGCCTGCTCCTGCCCCACTGGGCTTATTTCTTCCTATCTTGACACTATCTTTTTTCCGCTGGTCCAGTTTCCTCCCACCTGCACCCATGACTCTTCTGACACCCTACGTCATTCTGACAATTTCCAGTTTCCTGGCCCCAACCGCCTCTTCATCGCCAAAGACATCCAATCTCTCTACACCTCCATCCCCGACCAGGATGGTTTGAGGACTCTCCAATTCTTCCCTGAACAGAGGCCCAACCAGTCCCCATCCACCACCAACCTCCTCCGCCTGGCTGAACTTGTTCTCACATTGAACAACTTCTCCTTCAACTCCACTCATTTCCTTCAAGTGAAAGGTGTTGCTGTAGGTACCCACATGGGTCCTAGTTATGTCTGTCTTTTAGTGGGATATGTCGAACATTCCTTGTTCTAGTCCTACTCAGGCCCCTCCCCCAACTCATCTTACGGGACATTGATGACTGTATCGGTGCCGTTTCCTGCTCCCGCTCGGAACTGGAAAACTTTATCAACTTTGCTTCTAATTTCCACCCTTCTCTCACCTTGACATGGTTCATTTCTGACACTTCCCTTCCCTTCCTCGACTTCTCTGTCTCCAACTCTGGGGATAGGCTGTCTACTAATATCCATTATTAATATCCATTCAATGCGGAAAAGTGTGAGGTGATTCACTTTGGAAGGAGTAACAGGAATGCAGAGTACTGGGCTAATGGGAAGATTCTTGGTAGTGTAGATGAACAGAGAGATCTTGGTGTCCAGGTACAGAAATCCCTGAAGGTTGCTACCCAGGTTAATAGGGCTGTTAAGAAGGCATATGGTGTGTTAGCTTTCATTAGTAGGGGGATTGAGTTTCGGAGCCACGAGGTCATGCTGGAGCTGTACAAAACTCTGGTGAAACCGCACCTGGAGTATTGCGTGCAGTTCTGGTCACCGCATTATAGGAAGGATGTGGAAGCTTTGGAAAGGGTGCAGAGGAGATTTACTCGGATGTTGCCTGGTATGGAGGGAAGGTCTTACGAGGAAAGGCTGAGGGACTTGAGGTTGTTTTCGTTGGAGAGAAGGAGGAGGAGAGGTGACTTAATAGAGACATATAAGATAATCAGAGGGTTAGATAGGGTGGATAGTGAGAGTCTTTTTCCTCAGATGGTGATGGCAAACAGGAGGGGACATAGCTTTAAGTTGAGGGCTGATAGATATAGGACAGATGTTAGAGGTAGTTTCTTTACTCAGAGAGTAGTAGGGGCGTGGAACGCCCTGCTTGCAACAGTAGTAGACTCGCCATCTTTAAGGGCATTTAAATGGTCATTGGATAGACATATGGATGAAAATGGAATAGTGCAGGTCAGATGGTTTCACGGGTCGGCGCAACATCGAGGACCGAAGGGCCTGTACTGCGCTGTAATGTTCTAATTCTAAAAAAAAAGCCCACCGACTCCCACAGCTACCTCGATTACACTTCTTCACACCCTGCCTCCTGTAAACACTCCATTCCATTCTTCCATTTTCTCCGTCCCCAACGCATCTGCTCTGATGATGCTACCTTCCATGACAGCACTTCTGATACGTCTTTCTTCTTCCTCAACCGAGGAGTCCCCCCATTGTGTACGACAGTGCCATCAACTGTGTCCAGCCCATTTCCCGCACCTCTACACTCACCCCTTCCCCTCCCTCCCAGAGCAGCGACAGGGTTCCCCTTGTCCTCACTTTCCACCCCATCAGCCTCCGTATCCAAAGGATCATCCTCCGCCATTTCCACCACCTGCAGCCACCTACCAAATGCATCTTCCCCTCCCTTCCCCTGTCAGCATTCCGAAGGGATCATTCCCTCCGCGACACCCTGGTCCACTCCTCCATTACCCCTACTGCCTTCCAGTTTTTGCTACTAAAGTGGATAACCTCACATTTATCCACATGATACTGCATCTGCATTAGCCCACTCACTCAACTTGTCCAAATCATCCTGAAGCCTCTCTGCATCCTCCTCACAACTCACCCTCCTACCCAGTTTTGTGCCATCTGCAAATGTGGTGATATTACATATAGTTCCCTCATCTAAATCATTCATGAAAATTGTGAATAGCTGGGGTCCCTGCGGTACCCCACTGGTCACTGCCTGCCATTCGGAAAAAGACCCATTTATCTCTCCTCTTTGTTTCCTGTCTGCCAACCAATTTTCTATCCATCGCAATACACTACCGCCAATCCCATGCGCTTTACTATTACACGCTAATCTCTTTTGTGGGACTTTGTCGAAAGCCTTCTGAAAGTCCAAATAAACCACATCCACTGGCTCCCCCTCATCAACTCTACCAGTTACATCCTCGAAGAATTCTAGTAGATTTGTCAAGCATGATTTCCCTTTCGTGGAATGGGCCCCCATTTTTCTTTGTTAATCTTTTCCTTTTTACATACCTATAAAAACTTTTACAGTCCATTTTTAAGTTCCTCACTAGTTTACTTGCATATTCTATTTTCCCTTTCTTTATCAGTTTCTTGGTCCTCCTTTGATGAATTCTAAAAAGCCTCCAATTCTCACGCTTACTACTTTTTTGGCAATGTTATAATCCTCTTCCTTTGGCCTCATGCAATATTTAATTTACTTGTTAGCCACGGTTTGGATCATTTTTCCTGTCGGGTTTTTGTGTTCAATGGAATGTATAGTTGTTGTAAAGCATGTATTAATTCTTTAAATGCTTGCCATTGCCTGTCTACCGTCAGACCTTTAAATGTAAAGGTTTGGACCAAAAGGGAAATAAAATCTATGTTCACTGACCATCAGCTTGTCCATAGCAGCTTTCAAGGCTTCGAGCTGATTTGTTGGTACTGTGTCTGCATCACTCACTACTCCTGTAACTCCTAAAAGGACAAAGACTTTTAAGAAAAATCTTACAAGGAGACAGAATATGCGAACGCCAAAAGATTATACAACAGACAGTTTATGTGAAATTAAATTTCAATTGCAACAAAAGCTTTTCATTACAATCCCTGGAATTTTGCTGCGTTAATCATTTCTCACAGACAAGGGTCCCAATGGTAGGTAACCACAGAAAACCAGGATCTGATAGGTCAATAAATGTGTTGGAGACAGGGAAGGATGCAGAGCAGGACAGTTGGGTATTTTAATTGCTGATGGATAAATTTTGAAGCCTAACAGGGGATTGAGTGTGCCAGAGAATCTTACAGCACAGATGGAGGTCATTCCGCCAATCATGTCCGTGCTGGCTCTTGGAAAGAACTATCCAATAATTCCCACTCCACTGCTCCTTCCCCATCACCCTAAACATTTCACTTTTTCTGTCTTTATCCAATTCCCTTTTGAAACTTGTAATTTAATCTGTGTGGCACAAAGTTAAATATTAATCAACCTCAAAAGGAACCTGTGTAATGGGGCAATAAAATTACATTGACGTAAAATTATCCTTATTTGGTTGCCCAGCATAGTCGGAGTAGAAGTTGCTTCACACACTGTCCCACAAAATCTGGACAGATCCTTGGGATGGCATTCATCAGTCACTGAATATTCACTGAATATTCATCACCTGAACAGCTCTTGGCTTTCATTATGTTGCATTTAAAGATGTGTGTTTCTCAGTAATGCCATTTGTGATATTGCTTTGGTTTGTGCACAACTCCCACAGCTGATGTGTAGCACCGTGATCACACAGTGGTCAGTACACTGAGTTGTGGCTGCATCAACGTCTGGTCTCTGCTGCACATGTTAACAGAACACAGTGAAAAAGCAATCTATCCCAACTGGAAACAAATTGTTGTTCATGGAAAACAAATTGCTCCTTCAAATCCTCACACTCTCACATGCCTGTGCTTGATGCTCCAATAATTCAAACCCGTCTCTTCCCCCAGCTTCTCCTCCTTTCACAGTCAATATCCCTCCTTTACTTTCCTCCTTCCATTCCATTGTCATTTTCCTGCACCATTGCCTCATCGAACATCCATTCTCAATATTACGCTGTTAGGTTTGCTCTGCTCCCACTGCTGTTCCTGGGGACACAGGTCCCATTCACACCAATGTTCATTTGTGTCTTGAATCCAGATACATTTCTATCCATGGGACCACTTGGTGAACAAGCTGTGAAAGCAGAGCCGGCCTTTCGAGGGACAGCAGCCCAGCAGCTCATGGTACTTTCTTGGGGAATATTGTGATGGGGGGATACTAACTGAAAACTGGCTTCTGTTTACCTGGTAGTTGGTGCTTTTCTCTGAACAGTTGAGGTAGATGATTGACGGGCAGTGCCACATAGCTGCCAATGAGAGCTCAAATGTGCCATTTTGTCAAGCTCGGTCAGTGCAGCAAGATCCAAAACATCCTGTCTTCATCTTAATCGATCTGTTGAAAGATGTTATTGAAAGAAATGGAGAATAAATGAACAGAATGCTAGTGGCAGAAAAGGAGCAATTACAGGAGATTGGCCATGAGTCAAAGGTCTTTAAAATGTCCATGTGCTGTGATCAGAAACGGCAGAATTTAAAACACGTGTGAAGGAAAGTAAAGAGTGATTTTGGATGTGAGAAGATCACAAGAAAGTTGTGCCTGAAGCTGTGTCCTTGATGCAGTCACTCTTGACTACAAAATTCTAATAGGGCTGGACAGACTGGATGCAGGAAGGATTTTCCAGATGGTGGGGGAGTTCAGGACTAGGGGTCACAGTCTAAGGATAAGGGTTGAGGAAAGCAGTTGAGGCCAAATCATTAAATATATTTAAGAAAGAGTTAGATATAGTTCTTCGGGCTAATGTGATCGGGGAGAAAGCAGGAACAGGGTACTGCGTTTGGATGATCAGCCATGATCTTATTGAATGGCGGAGCAGGCTTGAAGGGCCGAATGGCCTACTCCTGCTCCTATTTTTCTATGTTTCTATTTAAAAAAGACAGCTTATGCATCAACAGGACTGGGACCAAAGTCCATGCAGGGAGATTCAATGGGGTGGTTGGGGAGGGTTTAAACTAAATTGGCAGGAGGATGGCACCAGCATATAGGAGTCAGAAGGAGGAATAAGGTACATAATGTGAGAGTGAACTAGAATAGGGAGTAGTTCTGTATTAGATGAGAGTGGACTGAGAAGGACTATGAGAATACAAAGACAGGATTACAATGTTGAGTGTAAATGTATTAAATGTGGTGATTAAGGTTCGTAAGTTACAAGCACAAATAGCAGTATGGGAATATGATGTAGCAGCAATAACGGAAATGTGGATTAAAAATGGCAAGGATTGGGTGCTCAATGTACCAGGATATTGTTATGCCAATGTGATTTGTTGAATGATACTGTTTTTTAATCCACTGACTGGCGATCTGAATTTATAATTTGTTTAAAAGACATTTGAAAAGACCAGCTAAAAGGATGACTTTGCTGGCAGCTTCAGATGATCGCCTAGTTTGTTACACTGTATCCTACACTGCAAAGGACTGTGAGGAGGGAGATGAAATGGCTGCATTTCCCAGAAAGAACCAAGACCCAGGAAGTTTAAGGGAACTGTTTGTACTTTTTCTTTTTAACAAGAGAGAAATATTGCTAACTGCTATGTTTTGAATCACAGAGTGACTGTCATGTGCAAGTCCTCCCCATCTGTGCTTTTAAGCTTGTGTCTTTCTGCAGTAGAGAAGGGAGAAACAGGACTCTGACAAATGCAGACCCAAGTGGGAAGTCCTTCTCCTTTTCTCTGCATTCCAGCTTAAAGGTTTCAACTCTGCCTGGTGACTGACCACATTTGCATACTGCGGCTACAACCAGAAACCCCTTTGGAGGAAATCATCTGCATCGCTGTCTCCAAGAGACCCACCAAACCAGTCATCTGTCTCTTCAAACTAAAAGCCTCAGGACCACTGAATTCAGCTAAAAGCCAGCCATATCATCAAACTTCACAGAATATATACCCCTTTTTTCTGTGGACACTAACTCAACCAATCTACCTCTCCCCACTCTGTAACTATTTGTGTGTGTGTAAACCTCCAGTGTGTGTGTGTGTGTGTGTGTGTGTGTGTGTGTGTGTGTGTGTGTGTGTGTGTGTGTGTGTGTGTGTGTGTGTGCGTGCATTGTTTATTATTTTATTAGTTCAGTTTAGGATGCAATAAAGTTAATCTCTTTCTTTGTTAACTCAAGAAAACCTTTCCAGTTGGTTCTTCTTATGATCATAGCAAGTAAGGAATCAAACACTCACTGAATTGACCAGTACATCCACCTGTTGTGGTGAAACAAGGAGAGGGAAAAGAGGGAAGCTTTTTGACCCCTCCTCACTTGACCGTAACAGAAATTTGGAGGTTCACATCTGGGATCAAACACAAAGACGAATGGGAAATTGGAAGCGGGAAACTAAATTGATCCCTCGCAATAATTTAAACACTTCATTTCAGGTTTTCTTGTGGTTTTCAGTGCTCGAGTACTAAAATTCCCACCTTAGAGGACAGTACCTTCCTCGAACAAAAGAGGGTGTATGATGCATGTTAGGTGAATTCTTCAAGTGAGAACCAGGCCAAATACAATAAGTAGACAGGGGAGGTGTAGAGTAAAATAAGACTGGCAAAGAGAGAATATGAGAATAGAATGGCAATCAACATAAAAGAGGACCCAAAAATGGAAGCAGATAGTAAGAGGTGGAGTGGGGCCTATTAGAGACAAAGAGTGTAATATATGCTTCGAGGTGCAGGGCAAGACATATATACTTAATGAATACTTTGTATCAGGGTTCACTAAGGAAGTGGAATCTGACAAAATACAGGGGAAGCGGAGAGAGTAGAGGATAAAAATTGAGACGGGAAGGCAGTAAAAAGGCTGACTATGCTTGGATAGAAAAGTCAGGATGACTTGCATCCCAGGTTGCTAAAGAAAGTGGAGATGGAGATAACGAAAGGATTGGAAAGTGACAAATGTGAAATCCTTATTCAAGAAAGGGTGTAAGGTGAGTCCTAGCAACTACAGGCCAGTTAGTTTAGCATCAGTAGTGGATAAGGTGTTAGAATCAATTATCAGGAAAAATTCAACAGACATTTGGAGCGATTCAAGTTAATTAGGGAAAGCCAGCACGAATTTGTAAAAGCGTAATCATGCTTGCCTAAATGAATTTTTTGATGATGTAACAGAGAATGTTGATGAAGGGAATGTGGTGGATGTTGTTTATATGGATTTTAAGAAAGTATTTGATGAGGTAGCACATAAAAGCCTGGCTAATAAAATTGAGGCTTAAAGAATAGGAGGGTCATTGTCCAACTGGATGAAAAAAAATTGGTTTAAAGACAGAAAACAGCAAGTTGTAGCAAATGGCTATTTTTCAGACTGGAGGATGGTAGACAGTGGTGTTCCCTAAGGGTCAGTGCTGGGACAACTGCTCTTTTTGTTATATATAAATGATTTGGATTTTGGAAAACAGAATAGAATCTCAAAATTTGCACATGACACCAAACTTGGAGGTGTGGCAAACAGTGAGGATGACATGAACCACCTGCAGCAGGACATAGATAGGTTGGCAGAATGGGCAGACAGACGGCAGATCGATTTTAATATTGACAAGTGTGAGGTGATGCATTTTGTCAGAATGAACAGAGAGAGGCAATATTGACTTAATGGCACAGTTCTAAGGAGTGTGGAGGAACAGTGGGACCTGGGGGTACATGTGAATTGATGTTTGAAGGTGGGAGGGCATATTGAGAGTGATCAGTCACACTGATGGGATCTTGGTTTTGCCATAAGAGTTTTGATTTTTTTCTCAAAAAGTACTAAGTGGATTTGCAGATAATGACGAGGATTGTCAGAGGATACCACAGGATATATAACGGTTAGAGATTTGGGCGGAGAAATGGCAGATGGAGTTGAATCTGGACAAATGTGAGATAATGCATTTTGGAACGTCTAATGCAGGTGGGAGGTATTCAGTGAATGGCAGAACCCTTAGGAGTATTGACAGGCAGAGAGATCTGGGCATACTGGTCCACAGGTCACTGAAAGTTGCAACGCAGGCGGATAAGGTAGTTAAGAAGGCATCCAGTGTGCTTGCCTTCATCGGTCGGGGCATAGAGTATAAAAATTTGCAAGTCGTGCTGCAGCTGTACAGAACCTTAGTTAGGTTTACAAAGTTATGAGCGGCATGGACAGAGTGGATAGTCAGAAGCTTTTTCCCAGGGTGGAAGAGTCAGTTACTAGGGGACATAGGTTTCAGGTGCAAGGGGCAAAGTTTAGAGGGGATGTGCGAGACAAGTTTTTTACACAGAGGGTGGTGAGTGCCTGGAACTTGCTGCCAGGGGAGGTGGTGGAAGCAGATATGATAGCGACGTTTAAGAGACATGGTGACAAATATATGAATAGGAAGGGAATAGAGGGATATGGGCCCCGGAAGTGCAGAAGGTGTTAGTTTAGGCAGGCATCAAGATCAGCGCAGGCTTGGAGGGCTGAATGGCCTGTTCCTGTGCTGTACTGTTTTTTGTGCTTTGTTCTCTTTTGTTCTGTGTGCTTTTAAGACCTGATGCTATTTTCTGTGAACAGTGACTGGAGGGATTGTGGTATTTGAAAGTCCAGGCTGCAGGGCAATGTCTTTCCAAGCAACAGGAATATTTTATGATGGTCTTGTGACTCCTATTGAAAAGGCTTTCAGTTTCATTTTGGCAGTGTGAAAAAAAAAACAGGGGAGCTGTGAGCAGCTAATAGTTACTGCTGGAAACTGGCCAGGAATACAGCCCTGAGAAAACGTTCTCTTTAAGAATAATTCTTGTATCAAGTAAAAGGTTAATCTCTTCATGAAGTCAAAAGAACTTTGAAGGAGTTGCAAAAATCTAATGTATGGGAGCAAAAACCCTTGTTGCTATTTAAGCCTGAATAGAGAGGAAGAGAATCAGGAAAAAAAGGATTTGCTACAGTCTGTGGAGAAACCCTGCTTTGGTTAAAGGAAGCCTGTATTTTGAGTGGGGCAAGTTTCTGTTGCCTCCAGTCAAGAATCCCTGCCTCCAGACTAAGTTACATAGTTGTTGTCTTCTGTTGGGAAGGCCTGTTGACTTTTGTATTTTTGGAAGTTCCTGAAATCTCAAGAACGTTCCTACTGTTGGAGTCATCGAGAGATACAGCACCGAAACAGGCCCTTCAGCCCAACGAGTCCGCGTCAACCAGCAACCACCCATTTATACTAATCCTACATTAATCCCATTTCCCTCTCACATCCCCACCTTCCCTCAATTCTCATACCACCTACCTACACGAGGAGCAATTTACAATGACCAATTTATCTATCAACCCGCCAGTGTTTGGCATGTGGGTGGAAACCGGAGCACCTGGAGGCAACCATGGGGTCACAGGGAGAACTTGCAAACTCCGCACAAGCAGTACCCAGAACTAAATCTGGGTCGCTGGAGATGTGAGGCTGTGGTGCGAACCACTGTGCCACTGTGCTACTTTAAAATTGAAATAGACTTGCTGCTACAGCCTATTGCTGAAAGATCTATGTGATGCCTGCTGCAGATGAACCACTTTGAGTGCCTACCCACTATAGTCTATTCATTAATTTCACCTGGAGAGACATCAAATGGCATCTGACCATTCGAATCTGGGACACCTAACTGATCCAGGAAAATACGACCAGAAGATTACCCCAATTATTTCATTATCCTTCAGAAACTGTTATCAAATCAATATAACAATTTTCTTCAGTTAACAATTGGTAATTATATGTATGTGTGTGCATGAGGGTTAGGAAGATAAGGAGTTATAAAAGTTTTCATCCAAGTAGATTCATCTCATTATCATTTAAAACTTAGTTTATTAATAAATAGTTAACTTTGTTGTTCAAGAAACCTGGTTTGGCCTTTTTTATTCTGGGGATAAATAGTGATTAATTTGGCTATTTTTCCAGTAGATGGAAACTTTCCCAAAATGCTGTGACCTCTGGAGTAGTGGGACTGAATCAACAGTGCATTACTCCCACCTTGGTCATAACAGGCTTCATAGGTAGAGGCACTGAGTATAAAAGCAGGGAAGTTGTTCTAAATCGTTGTAAAGCTCTGGTTAGGCTCCAACTGGAGCATTGCTTCCAGTTCTGGTCACACACTTTAGGAAGGTGTGAGGGACCTTCAGCAGATGCAGAGATTTCCCAGAATGGTTCCAGGGATAGGGGATTTTAGTTGCAGCTTTTGGTTAGAAATGCTGGGATTGTTTTCCTTAGATCAATGGAAATTAAGGGAGGATTTATTAGAAGTGCACAAGATTATGGCAAGCTGAAATAAGTTAGACAAAGAAAACTTGTTTTCTTCAACTAATGGTACAAGGACTAGGGACATAGATTGAAGGATTTGGACAAGAGATGCAGGGGAAATATGAGGAAGAATTTTCTTATGCAATGGGTGGTAATTACTTGGAATTTTGCTGCCCACAATGATGGCGAAAGTGAAGACGATCAATGACTTCAAAAGGAAATTTGATGGCCACGTAAAGGAAATAAATTTGCAGGGTGACGGGGATCGAGCAGGAGAATGTGACTGACTGGATAGCTCCGTGGAGAGCCAGCATGGACTTAATGGGTCGTAGCCTCATTCTGTGCCACAAATGACTCTTACTCTGTGTTCTGGGACTGAGATGATTGAACTCCAACAATCACAACCATCTTTCTTTATGCCATGTTTGATTCCTACCAGTGGAGTGTGTCTCCCTGATACCCATTACTTCAATTTGGCTGTGCTGGGAAATTCAGGAAGAGGCTAAGATGGATCATGCACTCAACACTTCTGGTTGAAGATTGTTCATGCTTCATCCTTGTCTTTTGCACAGATTCGTTGGGCTCCCCATCATTGAGGAGCCGCCTCCTTTGGTTAGTTGTTTAATTGTTCACCATCATTCACAAATGCATGTGGCAGGACTGAAACGCTTTGATCTGAACAGTTGGTTGCAGGATTAGAACATAGAACATAGAAAAATACAGCACAGAACAGGCCCTTCGGCCCACGATGTTGTGCCGATCCTTTGTCCTCTGTCAAGGACAATTTAATCTATACCCCATCATTCTCCTTTATCCATATACCTATCTAAAAGCCGTTTGAAAGTCCCTAAAGTTTCTGACTCAACAACTTACCCAGGCAAGGCATTCCATGCCCCGACCACTCTCTGGGTAAAGAACCTTCCCCTGACATCCCCCTTATATCTCCCACCCTTCACCTTAAATTTATGACCCCTTGTAACGCTTTGCTCCACCCGGGGAAAAAGTTTCTGACTGTCTACCCTATCTATTCCCCTGATCATCTTATAAACCTCTATCATGTCACCCCTCATCCTTCTCCGTTCTAATGAGAAGAGGCCTAGAATGTTCAGCCTTTCCTCGTAAGACTTATTCTCCATTCCAGGCAACATCCTGGTAAATCTCCTCTGCACCCTCTCCAAGGCTTCCACATCCTTCCTAAAATGAGGCGACCAGAACTGCACACAGTACTCCAAATGAGGCCTTACCAAGGTCCTGTACAGCTGCATCATCACCTCACGGCTCTTAAATTCAATCCCTCTGCTAATGAACGCTAACACCCCATATGCCTTCTTCACAGCCCTATCCACTTGAGTTGCAACTTTCAACGATCTATGCACATAGACCCCAAGGTCTCTCTGCTCCTCCACATGCCCAAGAACCCTACCGTTAACCCAGTATTTTGCATTCGTGTTTGTCCTTCCAAAATGGACGACCTCACACTTTTCAGGGTTAAACTCCATCTGCCACTTTTCAGCCCAGCACTGCAACCTATCCACGTCCCTTTGCAGACGACAATAGCCCTCCTCGGTATCCACAACTCCACCAACCTTTGTATCATCTGCAAATTTACTGACCCACCCTTCGACTTCCTCATCCAAGTCGTTAATAAAAATCACAAACAGGAGAGGACCCAGAACTGATCCCTGTGGCACGCCACTGGTAACTGGGCTCCAGGCTGAGTATTTACCATCTAAGACCACTCTCTGCCTTCTATCAGTTAGCCAATTCTTAATCCAACTGGCCACATTCCCCACTATCCCTTGCCTCCTGACTTCCTCCATAAGTCTACCATGGGGGACCTTATCAAATGCCTTATTAAAATCCATGTACACCACATCCACTGGTTTACCCTCATCCACTTGCTTGGTCACCTGCTCAAAGAATTCAATCAGGCTTGTGAGGCAAGACCTACCCCTCACAAAACCGTGCTGACTGTCCCGAATCAAGCAGTGTCTTTCCAGATGCTCAGAAATCCTATCCCTCAGCACCTTTTCCATCAACTTGCCTACCACCGAAGTAAGACTAACTGGCCTGTAATTCCCAGGGTTGTTCCTATTCCCTTTCTTGAACAGGGGCACAACATTTGCCACCCTCCAATCACCTGGTACCACCCCCGTCAACAGAGAAGATGAAAAGATCATTGCCAGCGGCTCTGCAATTTCATCCCTTGCTTCCCATAACATCCTTGGATATACCCCGTCAGGCCCGGGAGACTTGTCTATCTTCAAGTTATTCAAAAACCCCAACACATCTTCCCTCCTAACGAGCACTTCCTCGAGCTTACCAGTCTGTTTCACACCGTCCTCTTCAGTAATACACCCCTTCTCATTCGTAAATACCGAAGAGAAGTACTCATTCAAAACCTCACTTATCTCTTCCGGCTCAACACACAGTCTCCCGCTATTGTCCTTGACCGGACCTACGGTCCCCCTAGTCATCCTCATATTTCTGACATACGCGTAAAAGGCCTTGGGGTTTTCTTTTATCCTACCCGCCAAGCATTTTTCATGCCCTCTCTTAGCTCTCCTAATCCCTTTCTTCAGATCCTTCCTGGCCATCTTGTATCCCTCCAGAGCTATGCCTGTGCCCTTTTTCCTCAACCTTATATACGCATCCTTCTTCTTCCTAACAAGACTCTCAACCTCTCTTGTCAACCACGGTTCCCTCACATGACCATCCCTTCCCTGTCTGACAGGGACATGCTTATCAATGGCCCCTACTATCTGCTCCTTGAAAAAGTTCCACATTTCGACCGTGCCCTTCCCTGCCAGCATATGCTCCCAACTTATGCTCCTCAGTTCCTGCCTGACAGCATCATATCTACCCTTCCCCCAATTGTAAACCTTGCCCTGTTGCACATACCTATCCCTCTCCATTACCACAGTGAATGCTACAGAATTGTGATCACTATCTCCAAAGTGCTCGCCCACCAACAGCTCTATCACTTGCCCTGGTTCATTACCTAGTACCAAATCCAATATTGCCTCCCCTCTGGTCGGGCAGTCTACATACTGAGTCAGAAAAGCTTCCTGGACATACTGCACAAACACTACCCCATCCAAACTATTCGATCTAAAGAGTTGCCAATCAATATTTGGGAAGTTGAAATCCCCCATAATTACTACCCTGTGACTTCTGCTCCTTTCCAAAATCTGTTTCCCAATCTGCTCTTCCACCTCCCTGCTGCTATTGGGGGGCCGATAGAAAACTCCCATCAAGGTGACTGCTCCTTTCCTGTTCCTGACCTCAACCCACAGTGCCTCAGTCGGCAGATCCTCCTCGAAAATTCTTTCAGCAGTTGTTACACTATTTCTAACTAACAATGCCACCCCCCCACCTCTTTTACCACCATTCCTAATCTTATGAAAACATCTATAACCAGGTACCTCCAAGAACCATTCCTCCCCCTCACCTATCCACGTTTCAGTGATGGCCACAACATCGTAGTCCCAAGTGCCCATCCACGCCTTCAATTCACTCACCTTATTCCTGATGCTTCTTGCGTTGAAGTATACGCACTTTAACCCTTCTCCGTGCCCATCTGTCCTCTGCGACAGTGCTACCTTCCCCAATACCTCACTACACTCTTTGTCTTTCTGAGTGGACCCACTGGTCCCTGGACTACAAGTCCGGTTCCCATCCCCCTCCCAAACTAGTTTAAACCCTCCCGAACAGTACTAGCAAACCTCCCTCCCAGGATATTGGTGCCCCTCTGGTTCAGATGCAGCCCGTCCTGTTTGAACAGGTCCCATCTTCCCCAGAATGCAGTCCAATTATCCAAGAACTGGAAGCCCTCCCTCCTACACCATTCCTGCAGCCACGTGTTCAGCTGTGCTCTCTCCCTATTCCTAGCCTCACTATCACGTGGCGCCGGCAACAAACCAGAGATAACAACTCTGTCCGTCCGAGCTTTCAGCTTCCAGCCTAACTCCCTAAACTCACTTCTAACATCTGTGCCACCCTTCCTTCCTACGTCGTTGGTGCCAATGTGCACCACGACCTCTGGCTGCTCCCCCTCCCCTTTAAGGATCCTGAAGACGCGATCACAAACATCACGGACCCTGGCACCAGGGAGGCAACAAACCATCCGTGCGTCTCGCTTGCGCCCACAGAACCGCCTGTCGGTACTCCTCACCATCGAGTCCCCGATGACTAGTGCTCTCCCGTTCTCCCTCCTTCCCTTCTGAGCCACAGTGCAGGACCCCGTGCCAGAGGCCCGTTCACTGCAGCCTGCCCCCGATAGGCCGTCCCCCCCAACAGTATCTAAAACTGTATACTTGTTGTTGAGGGGAACGACCACAGGAGATCCCTGCACTGACCTCTTCCCACCTCTAACTGTTACCCAGCTGCCTTTGTTTTGTGGAGTAACGACATCCCTGTAGCTTCTATCTATCACCCCCTCAGCTTCCCGAATGATCCTCAGTTCATCCAGCTCCAGCTCCAGTTCCCTAACACGGTCTGATAGGAGCTGGAGACGGATGCACTTCCAGCAGGTGAAGTCGGCAGGGTCACCGGAGGTTCCCCTCACCTCGAACATACTGCAGGAGGAGCACTGCACTCCCCTGGCTGCCATTTCTTTTACTCAATTACCCCTTAATTAAGTACAAATATAGATATTAACAAAAACAGTGAAATAGCTTACCTGTTCAGTCCTTTTTGGTTAGAGGAGGAGGGTAAAAAGGGTCTTATTATTAGGTTAGAGGAGGAGGATGGGTGGGAGACACTACATGTGTAGTGTCTCGGGTTAACTCTGCTCCGCACCTTTAAAGAAAATACCTACCCAGGAGTCCTTGCTGCCGACCAGCTTCCGGTTCCTCCCGCGCCAAAAGTAACTTGAACACACGGAAAACAGTAAGTACAACTTTTAAAACACAGCTCCTGGTGCCTTCACTTACCCACCGAAGAGTCGCTACCTTCTCCTGCTGCTCCGCCGGGAAATGAGGCCGAGTCCACGGAGCTCCGCACCTTTAAAGAAAATACCTACCCAGGAGTCCTTGCTGCCGACCAGCTTCCGGTTCCTCCCGCGCCAAAAGTAACTTGAACACAAGGAAAACAGTAAGTACAACTTTTAAAACACAGCTCCTGGTGCCTTCACTTACCCACCGAAGAGTCGCTACCTTCTCCTGCTGCTCCGCCGGGAAATGAGGCCGAGTCCACGGAGCTCCGCACCTTTAAAGAAAATACCTACCCAGGAGTCCTTGCTGCCGACCAGCTTCCGGTTCCTCCCGCGCCAAAAGTAACTTGAACACAAGGAAAACAGTAAGTACAACTTTTAAAACACAGCTCCTGGTGCCTTCACTTACCCACCGAAGAGTCGCTACCTTCTCCTGCTGCTCCGCCGGGAAATGAGGCCGAGTCCACGGAGCTCCGCACCTTTAAAGAAAATACCTACCCAGGAGTCCTTGCTGCCGACCAGCTTCCGGTTCCTCCCGCGCCAAAAGTAACTTGAACACAAGGAAAACAGTAAGTACAACTTTTAAAACACAGCTCCTGGTGCCTTCACTTACCCACCGAAGAGTCGCTACCTTCTCCTGCTGCTCCGCCGGGAAATGAGCAAATTGTTTAGTTCTGTCTCCGGAAGAGAAAGATCCTCTACCAGCCTGCTCCCACAGCGTACACCAACTCTCCCTGTTCATTACCAATCCTCTTTCACAATAAGATAGATGATTTGAAGGCACAAACAGTGGGAAATGTGTATGATTTAATTGCCATGACAGAGACATGGTTACTGGGTGACCAGGACTGGGAACTGAATATTCCGGGATATTTGTCATTCAGGAAGGATAGGAGGAGGGGAAAAGGAGGTGAGGTAATGTTGCTAATAAAGGAGGAGGTCAGTACATTAGCGAGAGGATCTTTGATCAGAGGAACAAGATGCAGTATCAGTTTGGGTGAACTAAGAAACAGCAAGGGGCAGCAAAAATTTGTGCAAATTTTTTATAGGTCACCAAACTCCAGTAGTAATGTTGGGTACAATATACATCAGGAAATTAGAGCTGCATGTAACATGGGCAGTACAGTAATAATGGGTGACTTCAATTACATATAGATTGGTTAAACCTAATTAGCACTAATGCTGTGGAGTATGAATTCCTGGAATGTGTACAAGATGTGTTTCTGGAGCAGTATGTTGAAGAACAAACAAGGGATCGGGCTATTTTAGATTTATTATTATGTAATGAGAAAGGACTAATTAATAACCTTGCTGTAATGGAGGCATCAGGAAACAGTGATCACAATATGATAGAATTTTACATTAAGTTTTAAAGAGAGACAGTTCATTCTGAAACTAGGATCATAAAACTGAACAAAGGAAATTAAGGTTTGAGCGGCAAGTTGGCTGTGATGGATTGGGAAAATACATTAAAAGATTTGATGGTAAACATGTAATGGCTAGTATTTAAAGAAGTATTACACGGTTTCCAACAAATATACATTCCTCAAAGTGTCATGAATAGATGAGAACCAACTGTAAATTGTCATGAACCGATGAGAACTGACTGTAAATTGTGTTTCGTGCACTTGGCTATTAATGTCAACTGCCATTTTATACAGTATGTTTAAGTTTTTACTTCCATATTCCATTTGTTAAAATGGAGGAGGGAGAGCAGGTGGGACAGCTACTTGAAGGGGTCCAGTCACAGGACCCAGAAGCCACCCTTTTCAGTCTGCTTGAATTTGAAACTGGAGCAGTGGAAGGAACATCTCGTGCAAACCACAGCTGCCCTTCAAGCTGCATATTTTCTCTGAGACCTTTCTTCAAGATGCAAGAAAATTAAAAAGACACAGTCTGCAAGAAAACTTGTTTTCTGCCAGCTTTCATTCCATCAAAAAATGGTGACATCAGAAATTAAAGACATTGTTGAAAGCAGGTGGGAAAGGTGTCCACAGGTCCCTCTCAACATTTACCTGGTCTTACTGTAACAGGGTTTGATTTTTAAACACACCGTGTTCTGAGCTCCCGCTTGGTGAATCCTTGTTCACCGCTTTCCAATTATAAGGTAAAGAAATGAGCACAATCAGGCTTTCTTAGTTTGAAAGAAGAAAAGTGAAATTTATTAAACTTAAACTAAAAACTCTAATTTCAGTTAACGCCTATGGATACACACTGCGTCCCACGTTAGCAAGTATATGCGATATGCACATGCAAATAGAGACAGAAAGGAGCTGATGAAAAATAAAGTACGAAGGTTTGAGGCATTATCTGAAGAGGTTGTTACAGTTCTTCAAGCTCACTGTGTAATCCTTTTGTAGGTTGATCTTCCTTTTCGTTGGGGCCCAGTATTCTTCTCAAATCTTGTTCACTGTAGGAGACTTTTCTCTCTTGGGGCTCATGTGTCTTCAGCTGGTTTTTCGTGTTCCATGAGAAAGAGATGCGAGCAGACAGGAGAGGCTGTGGCGAGTCAGCCATGAGGTCCTTTCAGTCCAGGAGCAAACAGCTTTCTTTGTTCAAACAATGTTTCTCCAATTTAAAATTCTCAGTTCAAAACACTGCAACAGCCAGTTAGTCATGTGACTAAACTGGTCTGACCACATCTGTTCTGTGTATTGGGAACAAGGACTGGTTTCTTTGTCCCAACACTGGCTGCTAGTATGCAAAAATATCTTTCCGGCTTGGGGCCTGGCGATTCCTTGTAGTAGACCATCTTTTCTTCCCAGCAACAATTTGAAGTTTAATGTCCATGTGGCAAAATTAATGTGCCTCATTCTTGACAGGTGAGGGCCTACATGACAATCTCCATTTACCTTCGAGAGTGCAGGAAGAAGAAAGAGTAAGAGAAGAGGTATTTCCAACAGCTCCTCCCCCACTCGGCATTTCCAGTCAGTGATCTCCAGTTTTTTTGGACCTTTTGACAATTAAAAATGGACTCTAGTTTCAACTGAAATGCATTTTTGTGTACAGTTAAGTCAATTATCTATTTGGTAAATATTCTTGCCTTTTTTATGCCTTTAACATTTCCTTGTATGTTTGTGAGCCTGCGTTGCAATGTTAAGCCCCTTCCCAAGTTTAAGAGTGTGTGTTAATAAACCCGACTTCTTTGATTTAACTTTCACAACCGTGTTGTTGTGACTGTCCTTTACTACTCAGGGTTTAAGGGAGGGAAAAATTCAATCACTGATCTGTTTATGGACAGGTGGTTGGAAACGCAGAGAAATTTGTTCAGCAAAAAAAGACTAACTATCTGTTCATAACATAAGGCACAAAAACCCAACAGGAAAGGTGCATCAACCGTGGCGAACAAAAGAAGTTAAAGATTGCATTAGGTCAAAGGAAGTGGCTTATAAGGTCACCAGAAAAACTGGTAAGCCCGAGGATTGGGAGAAATTTAGAATCGAACACAGGAGGACCAAGAAACTGATAAAGGAAAAAGAGATTATGAATGCAAGCTAGCTTGAAACATAAAGGACGATTGTCAAAGCGTCTTCATGTGAAAAAGAAAAGATAAGAAACGCTGACTGTGGGTCCATTGTAGACGGAGACAGGACAGTTTGCGGTGGAGAATGAGGAGATGGCGGAGAGCCTAAACAATTGCTTTGTGTCTGTCTTCAGAGAGAAAGACACAGAAAATTTCCCAGAAAGATTAGGGAACCAAGGGACTTGTAAAAATGAGGAACTGCTAGAAATTAGTATCAATAAAGAGATAGTACTGGAATAATTAACTGGATTGAAAGTTGATAAATCCCCTGGACCAGATGAGCAACATCCTAGAGTGTTGAAGGCGGTGGCCATATAGATAATGGATGCATTGGTGGTTATTCTTCAAAATTCTACAGAGTTTGGAAGGGTTCCTAAAGACTGGAAAGTAGCAAATGTAACCCCACTAATTACGAAGGGAGCAAAAGTATAAAGAGTGATCTGCAGACCTGGTAATTTAACATCAGTCACAGGGAAAATGATAGAATCTATTGTAAAGGATGAGATAATTGGACACTTGGAAAATCATGGTTTTTTTTCATCTTTCATGGGATACGGGTGTCACTGGCTTGGCCAGCATTTATTACCCATCCCTAATTGCCATTGAGAAGGTGATGGTGAGCTGCCTTCTTGAACTGCCACAATCATTGGGGTGTAAGTACACCAAAAGTGCTGTTAGGAAGGGAATTCCAGGATTTTGACCCAGCAACAGTGAAGGAACGAAGACATAGTTCCAAGTCAGGATAGTGTGTGATTGAGGGGAACTTGCAGGTGGTGGTGTTGCCATGCATCTGCTGCCCTTGTTCTTCTAAGTGGTAGAGGTCGCAGGTTTGGAAGGTGCTGTTGAAGGAGCTGTCGTGCATTCCTGTCGAGCATCTTGTAAATGGTGCACACTGCTGCCACTGTGCGACGTTGGTGGAGGGAGTGAATGTTTGTGAATGGGGTGCCAATCAAGTGGTTGCTTTGTCCTGGAAGGTGTCAAGCTTCTAGTGTGTTGTTGGAGCTGCACCCATCCAGGCAAATGGAGAGTGTTCCATTACACTTCTGACATGTGCCCTGTCGGTGGCAGATAGGCTTTGGGGAGTCAGGAGGTGAGTTACTGCCGCAGGATTCCGAGCGTCTGACCTGCTCTTGTAGCCATGGTATTTATATTGCTACTCCAGTTCAGTTTCTGGTCAATGGTAATCCCCAGGATGTTGAAAGTGAAGGATTCAGCGATTGTAATGCCATTGACTGTCAAGGGGAGATGGTTAGATTCTGTTTTATTTGAGATCGGCAATGCCTAGCACTTGTGAATGTTACTTGCCACTTATCAACTCAAGCCTGGATATTGTCCAGGTCTTGTTGCATTTCTACATGGACTGCTTCAGTATCTGAGGAGCCATGAATTTGCTTCACGTTTTGCAGCCATCAGCGAACATCCCCACCTTTGACCTCATGATGGAGGAAAGGTAATTGATGAAGCAGCTGAAGATGGTTGGGCCTCGGACAGTACCCCGAGGAACTGCTCCAGTGATGTCCTAGGGTTGAGATGATTGACCTCCAATAATCTCTGATTTTCCCCCTAATTCCCATTGACTCCAGTTTTGCTCGGCTCTTTGATGCCATACTCAGTCAAATGCTGCCTTGATGTAAAGGGCAGTCACTCTCACGTCATCTCTTTTGTCCATGTTTGAAGCAACGCTGTAATGAGATCAGGAGTTGAGTGGCCCAGGCCAAACCCAAACTGAGCAGGACATTGCTAAGCAAGTGGTATTTGATAGCATTGTCAACACTTTCCATCACTTTACTGACGATTGAGAGTAGCCCCTTGCCGTGATGGAGCTCGGAATAGAAAGCTTGTTTTGGGACCCTTCTGTCACGCATGTGGACCATATGGCCCTTGCTACCCTCAGTGCTACCTCCAAGTGGAGTTCAACATGGAGCAGTACTGATTCAGCAGCTGAGAAGGGGTGGGGGTGGGGGTTGCTCGGTGATAATCAGTAGGTGGTTTCCTTGTCTGTGTTTGACGAGACTTCATGGGGTCCAGAGACAATGTTGAGGACTCCCAGGTCAACTCCCTCCCGACTGTATACCACTGTGCTGCCATCTCTGCTGGGCCAGGACATACTCGGGGATGGTCATGGTGGTGTCAGGAATGTACGATTCTGTGAGTATTACTATGACAGGCTGCTGCCTGACTAGTGTCTGTGGGACAGCTCTACCAATTTTGTCACAAGCCCCCAGATGTTAGTAAGGAGGACGTGGCAGGGTCGACAGGGCTGGTTTTGCTGTTTTCATTTCCGGTGCCTCGGTCGATGCTGGGTGGTCTGGTCTAGATTCATTCCTTATTGACTTTGTCGCGGTTTGATACAACTGAGTGACTTACTCGACCATTTCAGAGGGAATTTAAAAGTCAACCGCATTTCTAGCTTTTAATTAGGGATTTTTATCAATTGAATTCAAATTCTACCTTTTGCTATGGTTGGATTTGAACCCATGTCCCTAAAGCAATACCCTGGGTCTCTGGGTTACTTGTCCAGTGACAATAACATTACGCCACTGCCTCCCCTTTATGTTTGGGATATGATTGGGCAGAGTCAACATGGATTTATAAAAAGGGAAGTCATGTTTGAAAAACCTGTTGGAGTTTTTGGAGGATGTTACATGTAGAACAGATAAAGGAGTTGCAGTATGCTGATGACACTTGCGTATGTGCACACTCAGAGGCTGAACTTCAAACCCTCGTCGATGAATTCACACAGGCAAATGAAAGAATGGGCCTTAAGCTAATGTGGCATTTTCAGGTTGGCAAACTGAGCCACAGGAATCAGTGCTGGGGCCTTAACTTTTTGCAATCTATTTTAATGACTTGGACAAAACGACTGAATGTATTGTAACCAAATTTGCAGACGATACAAAGATGGATTGGAAAACAAGTTGTGAGGAGGACATCAGCTGTCTGCAAAGAGATATGGATAGGTTAAGTGAGTGGTCAAAAATTTGGCAGATGGAGTATAATGGGGGAAATCTTGAGGTTGTCCACTTTGGCAGGAAGAATAGAAAAGCAGAATATTACTGAAAGTAAGAGAGATTGCAGAATGCTGCAGTGCAGAGGGAAATGGGG
This sequence comes from Heterodontus francisci, assembly GCF_036365525.1. Taxonomy (NCBI): domain Eukaryota; kingdom Metazoa; phylum Chordata; class Chondrichthyes; order Heterodontiformes; family Heterodontidae; genus Heterodontus; species Heterodontus francisci. Next base: position 22,816,340 of record NC_090410.1, on the reverse strand, counting down.
GTCCTTGTACATGAATCACACGAACATAACATGCAGGTACAGCAAGTAATTAGGAAGGCAACTGGAATGTTGGATTTATTGCAAGGGGAACGGAGTATAAAGGTATGAAACTCTTACTACAACTGTACAGGGCATTGATGAGACAGCAGGTAGAGTACTGCATCCAGTGTTGGTCTCCCTATGCAAGGAGGGTTATACTTGGATTGGAGGCAGTTCAGAGAAGGTTCACCTCACTGATTTCTGGGAACAAGGGCTTGTCTCACAAGGAAAGGTTGAGCGGGTTGGTCATATACCCATCGAAGTTTAGACAAATGAGTGGTGATCTTATTGAAACATACAGAATTCTGAGGAGGCTTGTCAGGTTAGAGGTTAAGACAGAGATGTGGAGGAATTTCGTTTGTCAGAGGGTCACTAATCTTTGGAATTCTCTTCCCAAGAGAGCAGTGGATGCTGGGTCATTGAATATATTCAGGGCTGAGTTAGACAGATCTTTGATCTCCAAGGGAGTCGGGAGTTATGCGGTGGGGGGGGGAGGGGTGCAGCAGGAAAGTGGAGTGAATGTGACAGTCAGAGGACCCATGATCTTGTTAAATGTCGGAGCAGGTTTGAGGGGCCGAATGGCCTACTGCTGCTCCCATCTCTTATGTTCTTGTGAAGCGGGACACAGGGAGGGAGGCACCACAGAAGCGCTGGCAAGTGGGGTTAAGCATCACCTCATCCTGACAGATGCATGGCTGCATGTCGGCCACTGACCACCCTCTTTCACTGCTCACCCCCATTAACTCCCACGTCAGCTGATGGGAGGATGAGCTATACAGGATACCCCAGTAGGGGACGAGGTGATGCCATGAGCAGAACTGTCATGTCGATCTCTCTGTGAAGTAAGACAACCTCCCTCTTTCCACTTACAGGACAAGAGGGCCCATAATAAGAGGGAGAGATCACTGACTGGCAGAGGCATCCCAGACATCAGACCTTTCTCCAAGGCTGAGGAGGAGGCACTTGAACTGATGGGTCCCAGGGCAGCTGCTCAATAACGGATGGTTAGACTGGAGTCTCCTCACTCAAGAGTGAGGATTGTCTTCCATCAAGATACAGATCACATCTAGAGACCATATCACACATGGCTGCTATGACACGATCTGCTCATGCTGAACCGCATATGTTTTGCAGGTCGGTGTTCACAGGAGACTCTACCAGGAGGAGGACATCATTCCACTTCAGAGGAGGATCCACGGTCACAGGATGCACTGTCCAAAGAATCTACGGCACCTTCCACCAGTGCAGATAATTTCACCTCATTGGGTTTCTGCTCGATTTTAGAATCAGGGTCACAATCTGGTGCCTGAGCAGCTGGCTGAGGTTGGGACAGTCGTGGTCTCTGACAGTCGGAGGATTGTGGGTGACCAAGCCTATGCTGAGCCCTAGGCTCATGATGGTACTGTGGTGTCGACAGCACAGGGCATACTGGAGTTTTAGAGAGACTTAAGGTAAGGCAACATCTGGCAGAGATGCCAAAGACAATGCACAGCCATGAGTGGATGATGGTGAAGTCCAATCATGCCTTGAGTGCTGCCATGTCTCAGGCATGGAAGTGTATGGATTCCTCCATTGAGAAGTTGGCAACCCTTATGAAGAGATCCCACAGATGTGCCCAGAGCTGCACACAATCACCTTGGCCATGAGTTCGAAACAGCAGTGGCAAAGTGAGAGAAGGACAAGGCGCCTGGAGTCTTCTCCTGTCCCTCGTACTTCTCTGAGCAGGGAGGTTCAGGTAAGCCTTGAAAGGGAGGAGGAGTGACTATCCTCCACAGCTGGGACCTCCTCTCAGGGTGCTTTGAGTGTGGGCAGTTGCTCCTCAGCCCCTCTGCCAGTGACCCCAGCTCCAGCAACTGCGATGCCTGAGGAGAGACCTGCACCAGTGCAGGAAAGCCTCAGGCAGCCGGGGCCTTCCAGGCCTCAGGTAACCAGAGGGCGGCTGCCAAAGTCATCACAGGCCAAGGGGCAGCTTGATCAGCAGCCTGTCTCCAGCCCAGCTGCTGGCGATGGGTTCACACCTCGTAGAAGCACTCGCAATCGTAAAAAGCAAAGCACTTCGACTCACATGGGGGTTCACGGGTGTTTGATATCTGACATGTGAAGCTTCAGATAAATTTCTTTTGTTCAAGTCATTAACATTCATTGTGTAAAAGTTATTATTCTATCATTCCCTAATTGTGAGCTGCTGACTTCCCCCTTCCCCCTTCGTGAAATGCCAATGTAAGCACAGCCTCATTTAAATATGATCTCCCATGGGCACTAGTGTGTGTTTCAGCTGGGCACTAGGCACGGAACACCAATGGAAAGGAGGTGACAGACTACATGCATTGAGGTCAGTCTTTATTGTTTTCTCTGTGAGTGACCATCATGGTGGCTGGAAGTGGGTAAGTATGAGATTGTCTCTTGCCTCCTTGATGCGTTGCTCAATGTTCCTGGCCTCCAATGCAAGGGGTTCAACATCCTCTGCTGCCTGTCCATCCTCCGTCAGTGGAGGAATGGCGTTCACATGGCCTCATCGTGCAAGGCCTCCCTCCTCTGCACTGCTGGAATGTGCAGAGCACAGCAGACCACCAGGATACACAAGACCCTCACTGGGGCATACTGCAAGGCTCCACCAGATTGATCCAGGCAAAGCAATCTCATCTTCAGCAGCCCAATGGCCTGAGCGATGGTCACTCGGGTGGAGCCAAGGCAATTGTTTTACCTCTCCTCTGCTGCAGTGTGAGGTTTCCTCACAGCTGTTGAGAAGCCATGTCTTCAATGGGTAGCCCTTGTCCCTGAGAATCCATCCCTGAAGTCAAGCGGGGGCCTGAAAACCTGTGGTACCTGTGACTGTTGAAATATGTAGGCATCTCGCGGCTGCTCCTCGGGAAGTGGGAACTGCAGGAAACATTTTCGATGGTCGCAGACAAGTTGAATGTTGATTGAATGGAAGCTCTTCCTGTTGAAGGAGGAGGCTGACTGGTCTGTTGGAGCCTTAATGACCACATTCATGTCGTTGATCACATCTTGCATCTGAGGGAATCCAGTGATGGCCATGAATCTGACAGCCCTCTCGGCCTGACTGTCAGGTTAGGTCCCTTAGAGCACATAGTCACCAGCTCTCTTTAACAGGGCATTGGTCACCTCCTTGATGCAGTGGTGGGCTGTTGCCTGGGAGACACCACACATGTCCCCAGTGGAATTTTGGAATGATCCAGACACGTAATTGTTCAGGAGCATGGTGATTTTCAGCATAGGTGGCCCACTAAATCGCATAGGGCGTAACTCGTCCTACAACAGGGCGTAAAAGTCAGTGAGTCACAGTGTTCACTGACAATGCCAGTGGTCATTGAGTGCTGATCATGTCTGCCTGCCCGTCGCGGCACTGAGTCCCCATCTCGGTGCCACCAGCTTTCAATGGCCAGTATCCTGAAAGCAAGTCAGGGCCGCCCGTGGTCCATTTCATCCCAAGCACCATATTGAATCATAAGAATTACATGCAAATACATTGAAACAACCTTTTGTACAACTTCAAATGCACACCCGTCACATTAGGAAGTGATGCTGTCTTGGTGCTTTCTCGCCACTGATTAGATGCGGAACCGATATCACAATGTCGGATTTCGGGGGAGACTTGTCTGATGCTATTCTCCCGCCCCCCCACCTCCATTCCCACTCCAAACGGCTGCAATAAATTGTCCCCTGTATCCCAGTATCACTGATCGGGAGCAGGATCCAGGGAGACAATGTTCAACAAAAGAGGTGACCGAGAACATTAAGCTAAAGGAAAGAACATACAAAAGTGGAATGAATAGAGTAGGTCGGGGGAACTGTCAGAAAGATGATGAACAACAAAGAAAGAGTAAAAAATAGATATTAAAAGCTGCAGAACAGGTGATGTGAAAGATAATGAAAATAAGGAAATGTCAGGCTTGTTGGATAATTGCTTTGTGTCAGTCTTCACAGGAGAGCAAGAGGATAATATACCTCACATTCCACAATGAATCAAGGACTGGAACTCACTAAAATTAACAGAAGCAAGAGAAGAATATTAGAATATAATGGCACTAAAGACTGACGATCTCCAGAACCTGATGGTTTCCACCACTGGATTTTAAAAATGTACTTGAGGAAATTGCAAATGTTTTAGTCAATATTTTACAAAGTTCTCTTGATTCATGAATTGTCCGTTTAGATGAGAAAATTACAAATCAAGAAATTAAAACAAATAAGGAAGGTGAGAGAGAGAATCCAAGAAATTATAGACCTGCTGGTGCAACATCTGTTGTGGGGAAATTATTGGAATCGACAATTCAGGACAGAGTCACTGAGCACTTAGAGCAATTTGTGGTAATTAGGAAGAAACAGCATGGAATGTTTGAAGAATTGGTCAAATCTAATGAATCTAATTGATTTTTTTGAGGAGATAATTCAAATGGTCGACAACGGAATGTCGATGGATGTAGTTTATATGGACTTCCAGAAGGCAGTTGATAAGGTACCACAAAAGAGATTGTCAGTTAAAAATAAAACTCCTGGAATTTAAGAAAATGATTGACCTGGTTAGAAGATTGGTTTTGCAGTCGAACATCGAGAGTTTGGATAATTGGAATGTATTTGTATTGGAAGGAAGTGACTAGCAATGTGCCAAGATGAACTGTTCTTCGGCTTCAACTATTCGCAATCTATATTGGTAACATTGATAACACAATGAAACTGAGAGCCACATATCCCAGTTTTCCGAAGCATCAAAGGACTAAATCGTAATTCACAAAAACAGGTGGGTTGGGGAACTCAACCTGCATCATATCCCATGGTCATGGATCAGCAGCAGAAGCTGGGGGATTAAAACCTCAGCATATTCAAGGGTCACTGATTAGGGGAAAGACCCTGGTAATTGCCCCACCATGTCCCCTGGTAACTGATTCCTATTGTAACTGACCAGGGCACCAGTGTGTTTACTCACTGTGCACCTCGGGAGACCATATTTTAACACTGCACATTTATGAATGAACATAAGCATTTTGTTTTTGTGTTCATTTATCGAACTCTTCAGACATGGACTCTCAAATCTTTACTGTTAGTTAGTGCGAAGCCTTATCTCCATCATAAAGTTCAAACGCATTGTATTCCATCGTGGGATGCAGTGAGTTTTCAGTTTATTATACCCATTTATCCATCATATTGATATTCCTGCTCCCATCCTGATGTATAATGTTCCTCTTTTTCCTCTTCCTTACAGTTAACTTAGTGACGATTGTGATCCTGTCTCGGGGAAAGTGTGGTCTCTCCAAATGTGTCACTCGTTACTTGGTGGCCATGGCAGCGGCGGATCTACTGGTCATTATCTTCGATGTGATACTGAGGCAAATTCCCATTAGTTATCGTAGAATGTTTCGATTTCTGTTTGATATTCCAGTGTGTAATATCCACGCTGTCCTACTTTATGCAGCAACGGACTGTTCTGTCTGGTTCACTGTCGCTTTCACCTTTGATCGATTTGTGGCCATTTGCTGCCAGAAACTGAAAACTAAATATTGCACTGAGAAATCAGCAGCTGTGATTATTGGAACAATGTCTGTGTTGTTCTGTGTGAAAAATATTTTCTGGTACTTTATGCTTTCAAGCAGCTATTTCCATTACCGAGCCCCCTGGTTCTGCATTATTCCCTGGAGTGCTCTGTTTTCACCAGTATGGACAGCAATTGAATTGTTACATTATATTTTCACCCCGTGTGTACCATTTATTCTGATTCTGATGCTCAATGTTTTAACTGTCAGGCACATTCTAGTGACCATCAGAATTCGCAAGAGACTTCGGGACCGGGTCAGTGGGGAGAGTCACAGTGATCCAGAGACAATGAACAGAAGAAAATCAATCACTTCACTTTTTATGATATCGGGGAATTTTATCTTTCTTTGGGTTCTCTTCCTGGTGACTGCGGTGCATGCTAGAATTGCTCTACTGGGCCTGATTGATTCTGATAGCCCGTCACCCATTGTAGAACGACTTGCGGTTATGCTTCAGCTCCTGAGTTGCTGCACAAACACTTTTATTTACGCTGTGACCCAGAGTAAGTTTAGAGAGGAACTGAAGAATGGGGTGAAATATCCCTTCACTGCACTTTCTAAGATTATAAAATATTGAGGGAAATGGAAGATTTTCACACATGAACCACATTTGAACCCAGCCTCTCTGTAATCAGATTGTTTTAAAGACAAACCAAGATGATTTGATTGAGTTTGCATTTAATGTAAGGTGACTTTTGTAAAAGTAGAGCAACTGCAAAAAATCCTTTATGCTAATCATACATATAGAATAAAATTAAACTAATATGCAACATGTCCCGTGACCACTCTCTCTGTCTCTGTTTTATTGGATAAACCTACAGCTTCCCACTTTATCTCTCTCAGCATCCTCCACAGTGGTCATCGAGGCACTCGGCGATCGCTCGTTACGAGCATCAATCCCAATTGTCCCATCCTAATCTTTCACCGAATCTCCCACCCAGTGCACCCACTGAGGGCTAATTTTCCATACGAACATACGAATTAGAAGCAGGAGTCGACCACTCAACCCCTCGAGCCTGCTCCGCCTTTCAATAAGTTCATGGCTGAACTGATTATTCCAGATTTTCACCTACCCCCGATAACCCTCCAGCCCTGTGCTTATCATGAATCTATCTACCTCTGCCTTAAAAATATTCAAAGACTCTGCTTCCACCACCTTTTGAGGAAGAGAATTCCAAAGACTCACGACCCTCTGAGAGAAATAATTTCTCCTCATCTCTGTTTTAAATGGGCGACCCCTTATTTTTAAACAGTGACCCCTAGTTTGAGATTCTCCCAGAAGGGGAAACATCCTTTTCACATCCACCCTATCAAGACCCCTCAGGATCTTATATGTTTCAATCAAGTCACCTCTTACTCTTCTAAATTCCAGCAGATACAAGCCTAGCCTGTCCAATCTTTCCTCGTAAGACAACCCACCCATTTCAGGTAATAAAAGCAAAATACTGTGGATACTGGAAATCTGAAATGTCCGGAAATCCCAGAGTTGACTCTGCTTCTCTCTCCACAGGTGCTGCCAGACCTGCTGAATATTTCCAGCATTTCTTGTTTTTATTCCACCCCTTTCAGGTATTAGTCTAGTAAACCTTCTCTGTCCTGCCTCCAATGTGTTTACATCCTTCTTTAAATAAGGAGAACAATACTGTACACAGTACTCCAGTTGCAGTTGCACCAATGCCCTGTATTGCTGAAGCATAACCTCCCTACTTTTGTATTCAATTCCCCTCGTGATTAATGCTGACATTCTATTAGCTTTCCTATTTACGTGCTGTACCTGCATACTAACCTTTTGCGACTCATGCAGTAGGACACCCAGGTCGCTCTGCATCTCAGAGCTCCACAGTCTCTCACCATTTAGATAATATGCTTCTTTTTTATTCTTCATGCCAAAGTGGACAATTTGATATTTTTCCACATTATACTCCATTTGCCAGGTGTTTGCCCACTCATTTAAACTATCTATATCCCTTTGTAGCCTCCTTACATCCTCTTCACAAGTTACTTTCCTACCTATCTTTGTGTCATTAGTAAATTTAGCAACCATACTTTCGGTCCCTTCATCTAGCTCATTTCTATAAATTGTAAAAAGTTGAGGCCTCAGCACAGATCCCTGTGGCACACCAATCGTTACATCTTGTCAACTAGAAAATGACCCATTTATGCCTACTCTCTGTTTTCTGTTAGCTAACCAACCTTCTATCCATGCCAGTATGTTACCCCCTACACCATGAGCTTTTACTTGTTGCAATAACCTTTGATGTGGCGCCTTATCAGATGCCTTCTGGAAATAAAAGTACAATACATCCACTGGTTCCCCTTTTTCCACAGTAGATGTAAGTCCCTCAAAGAACTCCAATAAATTGTTTAAACATGATTTCCCTTTCAGAAAACCATGTTGACTCTGCCTGATTACCTTGAATTTTTCTAAATGCCCGACCAATATCTTTTTCATCCAACTCACCCCTCCCACTGCTGATGCTATGGACTCAGCCAGTGGATCAGCTCTCACCACCCCTCTACACATCTCCCACCAGAATGTCCGTTCAAGGCCCTTTCCTTCCATGAAGTTATTGTGTATGGTTCCATCGACATCATGGCCTCAATAGAATCCTGGCTGAGAGCTGATAACACTTTCATAGAGTCATAGAGTAATACAGCACAGAAACAGGCCCTTCGGCCCATCCTGTCTGTGCCGGCCTAACTATTCTAATCCCATTTTCAAGCACTTGGCCCGTAGCCGTTTATGCTGTGGCTTTTTAAGTGCTCATCCAAATACTTCTTAAATTATTTGATTGTCCCTGCCTCTACCACCACTTCAGGCAGTGTGTTCCCAATTCCAACCACCCTCTGGGTGAAAAAACTGTTCATCAAATCCCCACTAAACCTCCTATCCCTTACCTTAAATCTATGTCCCCTGGTTATTGACTCCTCCGAAAAGGGAAAAAGTTTCTCCCCATCTAATTTTTCAATGACCCTCATCATTTTCTATTCCTCAATCACGTCCCCCCTCAGCCTTCTCTGCTCGAAGGAAAACGACCCGAGCCTTTTAAGTCTCTCCTCATAGCTGAAATGCTCCAGCCCAGGCAACATCCTGGTGAATGTCCTCTGCACCCTCTCCAGTGCAATCACATCCTTCCTATCGTGTGGTGACCAGAACTATAAACAGTACTCCAGCTGTGGCCTCACGAGTGTTTTATACATCTCCATTGTAACCTCCCTGATCTTATATTCTGTACCTCGGCTAATAAAGGCAAGTATCCCATATGCCTTCCTAACCACCTTCTCTACCTGTGCTGCTGCCTTCAGTGATCTATGGACAAGTACACCAAGGTCCCTCTGACCTTTTGTACTTCCCAGGTCCAACCATCCATTGTTTATTCCCTTGCCTTGTTAGTCCTCCCAAAATGCATCACCTCACACTTCTCTGGATTAAATTCTATTTGCCGCTGATCCGCCCATCTTCCCAGCCCATCTATATCATCCTGTAATCTAACGCTTTCCTCCTCACTATTTAAGACACCACCACATTTCGTGTCATCGGCGAACTTACTGATCATACCTCCTATATTAATGTCTAAATCATGAATGTACACTATAAACAGCAAAGGTCCCAGCACCGATCCCTGTGGTTCACCACTGGTCACAGGCTTCCACTCGCAGTAACAACCATCGACCGTCACTCTCTGCCTCCTGCAACTAAGCCAATTTTGGATCCAATTTGCCAAATTACCCTGGATCCCATGGGCTCTTACCTTCTTAACCAATCTCCCATGCGGGATCTTATCAAAAGCCTTACTAAAGTCCATGTCGACTATATCATCTGCTTTACCCTCATCTGCACTTCTAGTCACCGCCTTGAAAAATTCAATCAAGTTAGTTAGACACGATCTCCCTCTAACAAAGCCATGCTGACTATCCCTGATTAATCCTTGCTTCTCCAAGTGGAGATTAATCCTGTCCCTCAGAATTTTTCCAATAGTTCCCCAACCACTGATGTTGGACTCACCGGCCTGTAGTTACCTGGTTTATCCCCGCTACCCTTCTTGAATAATGGCACCACATTTGCAGTCCTCCAGTCCTCTGGTACCTCTCCTGTGGCCAGAGAGGATTGGAAAATTTGTGTCAGTGCTCCTGCTATCTCCTCCCTTGCCTCTCATAACAGCCTGGGATACATCTCATCTGGGCCTGGGGATTTATCCACTTTTGAGCCTGCTAAACCAGCTAATACTTCCTCGCTTTCAATGCTAATATTATCAAGAATATCACAATCCCCCTCCCTGATCTCTACACCTACATTGTCCTTCTCCATACTGAACACAGATGAAAAGTAATCATTTAAAACCTCACTTATGTCCTCCGACTCCCCACACAGATTGCCACTTTGGTCCCTAATGGGCCCCACTCTTTCCCTGGTTATCCTCTTGCCCTTAATATACTGATGAAACGCCTTAGAATTTTCCTTTATCTTGCCCGCCAGTGTTTTTTCATGTCCCCTCTTCGCTCTCCTCATTACCTTTTTAAGTACCTCCTCCACTTTCTATACTCCTCTCGTGCCTCTGCTGTTTTCAGCACTCCGAATCTGCCATAAGCCTCCTTTTTGTTTCCTGATCCAATCCTCTATATCCCTTGACATCCACAGTTCCCTGGACTGGTTGGTCCTACCCTTCACCTTAATGGATACATGTTGGCTCTGAACCCTCAGTATTTCCTCTTTGACTGACTCCCACTGGTCTGATATCGATTTTCCTACAAGTAGCTGCTCCCAGTCCACTTTGGCCAGATCCTGTTTGGCCAGATCCTGTTTTATCACATTGAAATCGGCCTTCCCCTAATTCAGTCCCTTTATTTCTTGCCTGTCTTGGTCCTTTTCCATAACTACCTTAAGTCTTACAGAGTTATGGTCACTATCCCCGAAATGCACCCCCACTGATACTTCTACCACTTGTCCAGCTTCATTCCCTAGGAGTAGGTCCAGTACTGCCCCTTCTCTTGTCGAACTTTCTACGTACTGGCTCAAAAAGATCTGCTGTATGCATTTTAAATATTCTGCCCCCTTTAAGCGATTTCCACTAAGACAATCCCAGTTGATATTAGGTAAGTTGAAATCCCCTACTATTATTACCCTATTATTTTTACACCTGTCTGAGATTTGCCTACATATCTGCTCCTCTGTCTCTCCCTGACTGTTTAGAGGCCTATAGTACACTCCCAGCCAAGTGATTGCCCCCTTTTTGTTTTTAGGTTCTACCCATATGGCATCATTTGAAGAACCTTCTAAGGTATCATCCTTTCTTCCTGCAGTAATTGACTCCTTGATCAACAGTGCAATGCCACCTCGTCTTTTATCCCCTCCCCTGTCACGACTGATGATTCTATACCCTGGAATAATGAGCTGCCAGTTCTGCCCCTCCCTCAAACATGTCTCTGTGATAGCAATAATATCATAATCCCATGTGTTAATCAATGCCCTCAATTCATCTGTTTTACGAGTAAGACTCCTTGCATTAAAATAGATGCAATCCAGCCTTGCATTTTTGACTTGTGCCTGAACAGGTCTATCTTTGCTCTGCCTTCCAGACTGACTCAGTTTCTCTTTTATATTTGACTGTGCATCATCCCCTACTGTACCTCCACTCTGTATCCCATTCCCCTGCTAAATTAGTTTAACCCTCCCCCCACTCTCCCCCCCAACAGCACTAGCAAACCCGTCCAACCTGTACAGGTCCCACCTTTGTCAGAAACAGACCCAGTGATCCAGGAAACTAAAGCCCTCTCTCCTGCACCATCTCTTCAGCCATGCATTCATCTGCTCTATCCTCCTATTCCTATACTCACTAGCACATGGCAAAGGGAGTAATCCAGAGATTACAACCTTTGAGGTCCTGCTTTTTAATTTGCTACTTAGCTCCCTAAATTCTTGTTTCAGGACCATATCCCTCTTTTTACCGATGTCGTTGGTACCAATGTGTACCTCAAACTCTGAATGTTTCAGAATGTCCTGCAGTCGCTCCGTGACATCCTTGACCTGAGTACCAGGGAGGCAACATACCATCCTGGAGTCACATTTGTGACTCTTTTGATAAGACAACGTCAGTGGCCAAAAATAATCAACCAATTGGAAATGATGAAATATCTCTGAATCATTGGATATTCACTTTTGAAACACTGGATATATAAAAAAAGGTCTAAGAATGAATTTTATGAACACTCGTTGGCCTCCAGTGACATCCCTCACAACAAAACAGAATGTCTACCTTTGTGTTATTATTTTATGGTCTTTCTGAGGCTCGTTTTTGAAACAAGTAACATTTGGTCAGTCTGAATATCCAGTAGATTTGTCCAGCTTTTGATTAAGCTTTGTCAGGATTATACAATTGTAAGCAGCAATAATAAATGACATTTTAAAAAGAGTTTGTAGTTCTTATTATGCATCATTTAACTCAAATCTTTGTTCCAAGCCAAGTAGACTTCTTTGAACTCAGAAGTCAATTTCATCCACAGAAATGTCCTTGGAGACTGCTGATAGGTAATGGGGTGAACAAAATTTAATCAAGACTCATTAAGGATGGTGACAGTCTTTACAACCTTGAGGTAGATGCAATTATCAAACATGGTCCTTACTGAATGGAATTAATGGTTGAAGGGGCATTGCCCCAAACCCTGCATTAATACAAATACAGGAATGTTCTATTCCACTTGGTGTGATAGTAACAGACCCTCCCTACCTGAAAACTGGCCCTGGGAAGGGGCGGGGGGGAAAGCAGGGTGAAACTTCTGAACTGTAGTATGGATTTTACAGCTTTTAATGAACTCAAACTATAAAACTGAGTAACAGTCGGGTTCATTCGAATAATCTGAACACAAACAAATGACTTTAAGAAAAACATTCCAGCTCTCAGACTTACAATAAGAAATTTGTGAATGGCCAAACTGTTCAGTGATGCATGAAGTTATCTGACACAAATATAAAGGAAGTACGAGCATCTAAACAGTGATTAGTGATGCAAGAACCCGGGAAAGCAAACTTTAATCCTGACAGACAGAATATAGTTTCAATTACTTTCTATTGAGTTACAAGCAACAATTATATACAGAACACAATATCCATCTGTAACCTCATTAACTAAATTTATACAAGTGGTGTCGAGATATTTTAAAGTCAGAACTCACTTTCTCTCCGTGGCAAAATATGACCAATTATCGGTTCAGCAATTTCTGTATTGAGGACAAAAACAGCAACAGCTTGTGATTGCTGCAGCTCAAGTTGCAGTTCAGGCTGGAAATAAAAATCAAATATCACCTCCCCCAACCCACACTGACTTAAAATATACAAAACTGCTCAAAAGATGCCCCTTGTTCACACAAACTCAACCATGGAGCAGCAATCTCACAGCACAGCTGATTTTTCAGACTGGCTCCCTGAGAGCTCAGTGAGTTTAGACATTGAGTCTGAGCCACACAGATCAGGAAGTTCTCAGGTTCAATCTCAGTCTTTGCTGAGTTGCCTGTTATGAGGGGATAAGTAGCCAGGTTTCCTGTCACCATTAACTACTCAGTGCCACCAGCTCCTGGAGGTGCTCTACATGGAGGGCAGATGAGGGCCGGATCAGACTGGGCTCTGTGAACAAACTCAAAGCTCACACATGAATACTGGCAGGTGATTGGTGCAAGTAGAACCTGCCTTCAGGACGAGTGGTAAAATTTGACGCTGGGTGGGGAGTGGTTTAAGGGGAAATAAATTAAACCAGTTGCAGAAAGACAATAGTTGACAGGAACAAACAGGCTTATACTCCTGGAGAAGGCCACATAACTCAAGCCGATAAGCAACTGAATTATAAAACCACTGTTACCAAGTGCAACAAACACTGCAGCATCTCTGAAATGAGAATAGAAAGTGCCGGAAATGCTCAGCAGGTCTGGCAGCATCTGTGTAGAGAGAAACAGAGTTAACGTTTCAGTTCTGTGACCTTTCATCAGAACTGGCAAAAGTTAGAAATCTAACCTGTCGAAATATTAAAGCATTTTCCATCTGAATAATCACATTCTACACAGAAACAATTTCTGTTCTCATTTCAGAGATGCTGTAGTGTTTGTTGCACTTGGTAACAGTGGTTTTATAATTCAGTTGCTTATAGGCTTGAGTTATGTGGCCTTCTCCAGGAGTATAAGCCTGTATGTTCCTGTCAAATGTTCTCTTTCTACAACTGGTTTAATTTTTTTTCCCTTAAACTACTCCCCACCCGGCGTCAAATTTTACCACTCGTCCTGAAGGCAGGTTCTACTTGCACCAATCACCTGCCAGTATTCATGTGTGAGCTTTGAGTTTGTTCACAGAGCCCAGTCTGATCCGGCCCTCATCTGCCCTCCATATAGAGCACCTCCAGGAGCTGGTGGCACTGAGTAGTTAATGGTGACAGGAAACATGAGACATTTATTTGGATTGAAAGAACCTCTAAAATCAGACAAAGAAGCTGAGAAAATATTCAGGGGCCTCAGAATTTAGATTACTGTGTTAAATGCTTTACCAAAAAGGGATAAAATGTGATTATTGGTATTTTATAGTTTCTTTAAAATATACACATATATGTATAAAAAAAATCATTTCTGCATTAAAATCATGTCCTCGACAGATGAATCCTCTCACAGCACTCGACCTCCAGTTCGTTTGGGCTGACAGTACAAGCTGCATTTTCACCATTCATATAAATAGTCAAGGAAGGAAATAAAATCGTTACATTTCACTCTGTCTGACAAGTTAAACTCATAATGCAATTGCCACTACAACAACAATTTGCATTTATATATCATCTATAACATCAGAAAAGCAAAACACTGCAGATGCTGGAAATCTGAATTAAAAACAGAAAGTGCTGGAAATACTCATCCGGTCAGACAGCATCTTAAGCGCGGTGGCTCATTTGAATAACTGGGGCATCCCGCCTCCACCCGCCAATCACATGGAGGGGGCGGGATGTTCGTCAGTGGCAATAGCATCAGTTGCCTGGTCACAGGCACTGGCGCCATTTTCAAAGAGCAGCCAACCTGCTGGCGTATTTACATTTTTAAAGCAAGTTCCCCCCAAAAAGCAAATAAATAAATTTCTTCTGCCCCTTTCCCAGCTCCTCCATCAACAATTACAAGAAGTATTTGTCCTTCATCCCCCCAAAATACTTACCTTTTACATCTGATCTTCCCTGCCCCCAACTTCGCAACGTTTCAGGTTCAACCCTTCCCACCGTCCTGTACACTCATTATGTGTATTTGACCTCGTTCCCACCTCCCCTCCCCCGCACTGATAAACCTACCTCCTCTTCCCTCCCCACCCAGTGTCACACCTCATTTCCCCGGACGGGGATCTGAAGGCGCGGGAGTGCGAGCTACCAGGCTGAAGATCATGGCGGGTCCTCAAGATCTCAGGTAAGTATATTTAAATGTATTACTTTTATTCTTTTGAATATGTTAATTGTGGTCCTATCGCCAAACGGCGATCGGGGTGGAGGAGGCACCCCGGAGCCTCACTGCCACCGCCGGGAGGATTGGACGGCCCTGCCTGGATGATCGGGCCTCATCCGAAGCCACTTTCATGTCCTCCACATATCCATAACAATGTCAAGGGCTTCTTAAAATCCACCCCAATGTTTCCGGTCTGTGACCTTTCACTCCAGTTACAGCCATGACTTACTGCTAAACCGGGGGGTACAGCCAGCACCAATGAACCAGACCCCAGCAAGGAGTCAGTGTCATTTAATAAGTGGAGGCGAGGGAAAGAAAGATTCTTCTGAACCATGGGCTGAATTATACCAGCCCCTCGACGGTGTGGGTCATGGAGGGGAGGCCCTTAAAATGCTAGCGGGAGCGGCCCAGGACAACCTATGATGCCAAGAAGGCCCCGCTGGAACTTAGCAGTGGCGGCGAGGCCTCGATGCGGCCCCCTACCCCCTGCTGCTTGGCAACGGGGCCTTCATTACAAAATGTAAATCAGCATTAGTAAGATTCAAATTAACTTAACTGCTGACGGCGTCCGTCCCACACCAATATTACAGCCAACCGGCCACAACCCGCGTGCCTTCAGAACACCGTTGGAGTTCCGAGGCGAGACACTGGCTGGGGGGCGGGGGGGATTAAAATTATCAGGGAGGGGTGGGGGAGTGGGGAAAACACTTTTTATTAGATGTGGGGATGGTGGGAATGTGAAATATGAGAAGGTTGGGGGGAAGTTCAAGAATAAAGTAAGTTTTCTGAATATAGGGCAATGTGAAGATCATTAGGGGGGATTTGGGAAAGGGCTTCCATCTTCTAATTATTTATTAAAATAAAATGAAATCTAATATCCCTTTAAAAATGTAAATTTTTGCCCTGTAAAAATGGCACCGGCACATGCACGGTGACGCCAGACGCCTTTGCCGGGGACGCGGCGGCCATTCCTGATGATGTCATCAGAGGCGGCCGATCCACCCCCTCTATTTAAATCAGCCCCTGCTTGTGATATTGCGCGGGCTGTGCGGTGGAACTTCCATATCAGAAAGCCGCCACTTACTGATAAAATTCAGCCCCACATGTACATCAAAGACAATTTTAACTCTTCAACCAGAAACCAGCTGTCACTGGGCTGAATTAGTAAATTGGTTCTGATACGGTATGGGGTAGAAGTCATGATGCCTGAATATTGCATAATACACTTCTTTGTGGCACTCAATTCATCATCTTCAATTGCTCCCACCACCAGTGATAAAAATGTAACTGTTAGCATTTGGCTTCTGTGCCTTTTTGATCCAAATCTCCTCAGCAGACAACCCACATTTGAAAAGGACAAAACCATCATCTTACTGCTGGGTCCATTACTCTTTTCTGAAATTCTAGTGAAAAGAGAATGGTCGTTGTGAGGTTGCGAGAAAATTTTGCACGAGAATTACCGAGTGACAACCATAGTATAAAGATTGGTGAGTGGAACCCCAAGTGTGCTCCTACCTGCTTTCTTCAGATTGGTTTTCATCTGCTGCTGGTACATCTACAGAGGTAAAAACTAAAAAGTTAGATTGTACAAAGAAAAGCTCTCTCACACTCACTGATTTTCTTAGAATAACTTTGCCAATTGATGATTTTCCAACCAGACTGCTGGATCAGGACAGGTGACCTGAGTGAAGGGGCTTCCTATGAGGAAAGAGTGTAGGAAAGAATTTCATTCCATTTCCATTCGTTCACAGAGTGATCCAAATCTGCATCAGTGAATAGAATGAGAGCTGCCCAGGTTTCAATTCTCTTCTGCACCTCCTGACAAAACCTGGTCTTTTCATTAAGTGAACAAGAAAAGTCCACTCAGCTGCACCAGGGCTACAATATATGGTTTAAACAAGACTCTGAGACTATGTCGCTGAAGTACAATCTTCAAAGCAACAAAGAATCTGCCAAGATCCATGACACAATAGCATTTAGGCAAGTCGAGAATATTCCATCACACTCCTGACTTGTGCCTTTTAGATGATGGATAGGCTTTGGGGAGTTAGGAGATGAGATGAGCACCACAGCATTCCCAGCTTTTGATCTGCCCTGGTAGCCACAGTATTTATGTGGCTGCTTCAGTTCAGTTTCTGGTCCATGATCAACCCCAGGATGTTGAAGGTGGGGATTCAACAATTGAAATGCAATTGAATGTCAAGGGGAGATGGTTAGATTCTGTCTTATTGGAGATGGTCATTGCCTGGCACTTGTGTGGGGCAAATGTCACTTGCCATGTATCAGCCTAAGCCTGAATGTTCTCCAGGTCTTGCTGTATATGGACATGGACTGCTTCAGTATCTGAGGAGTTGTGCATGCTACTTAACATGATGCAACCATCAGCAAACAACCCCATTTCTGACCTTATGATGGACGGAAGGTCATTGATGAAGCAATGAGATGGGCCTCGGACACTACCCTGAGGAACTCCTGCAGCAATGTCCCGGGGTTGAGATGATTGCCCTCCAACGACCACAACTATCTTCCTTTGTGTTAGGTATGACTCCAACCAGCGAAGCATTTTCCCCCTGATTCCCATTGACTCTTGTTTTGCTGGAGTTCCTTGAGGCCACACTCGGTCAAATGCTGCCTTGATGTCAAGGGCAGTCACTGTCACCTCACCTCTTCAGTTCAGTTATTTTTGTCCATGTTTGGACCAAGGCTGTAATGAGGTTGGGATCTGATTGCCCTGGCGGAACTCAAACTGAGTGTTTGTGAGCCAGTTGTTACTGTTTATGTGCCACTTGAAAGCACAGTCAATGACACCTTCCATCACTTTGCTAATGATCAAGAGTAGGCTAATAGGATTGGAATTGGCCGGGTTGGATTTCTCTTTCTTTTGTATACAGGATATGCCTGGGCAATTTTCCACATTGTCGGGAAGATGTCAGTGTTGTAGCTATAATGGAACAGCTTGGATAAGGGCACGGCTAGTTCTGCAGCAGAAGTTTGCAGTACTATAGCCATAATATTGTCAGGACCCATAGCCTTCGTAGTATCCAGTGCCTTCAGCCATTTTTTGATATCACCTGGAGTGAAGCGAATTCGCGGAAGACTGGCATCTGTGATGCTGGAGACCTCAGGAGGAGGCAGAAATGGATCATCCGCTCGGAACCTCTGGCTGAAGATGGATGCAAATGCTTCAGCCTTGTCTTTTGCACTGATTTGATGGGCTCCTCCATCATTGAGGATACGGATATTTGTGGAGCCTCCTGCAGCTGTTCGTTGTTTAATTAGAACATAGAACATAGAACATAGAACAGTACAGCACAGTACAGGCCCTTCGGCCCATGATGGTGTGTCGAACCTTTAACCTACTCTAAGATCAAACTACCTGCATACCCTTCATTCTACTATCGTCCATGTACCTATCCAAGAGTCGCTTAAATGTCCCGAATGTATCTGCTTCTACTACCACCGCTGGCAGCGCATTCCACGCACCAACACTCTCGGTGTAAAGAACCTACCTCTGACATCTCCCCGAAACCTTCCTCCAATCACCTTAAAATTATGCCCCCTGGTGATAGCCCTTTCCGCCCTGGGAAAAAATCTCTGGCTATCCACTCTGTTTGTGCATCTCATCATCTTGTACCCCTCTATCAAGTCACCTCTCATCCTTCTTCGCTCCAATGAGAAAAGCCCCAGCTCCCTCAATCTTTCTTCGTATGACAGGCCCTCCAGTCCAGGCAGCATCCTGGTAAATCTCCTCTGCACCCTCTCTAAAGCTTCCACATCCTTCCTATAATGAGGCGACCAGAACTGAACACAATATTCCAAGTGTGGTCGAACCAGGGCCTTAATGAGCTGCAGCATAATATCGCGACTCTTAAACTCAATCCCCCTGTTAATGAAAGCCAACACACCATACGCCTTCTTAACAACCCTATCAACCTGTGTGGCAACTTTGAGCGATCTATGGACATGGACCCCAAGATCCCTCTGTTCCTCCACACTACCAAGAATCCTGGCTTTAAGCCTGTATTCTGCATTCAAATTCAACCTTCCAAAATGAATCACTTCACACTTTTCCAGGTTGAACTCCATCTGCCACTTCTCAGCCCAGCTCTGCATCCTGTCAATGTCCCGTTGCAACCGACAACAGCCTTCCACACTATCCACAACTCCAGCAACCTTCGTGTCATCGGCAAACTTGCTAACCCAGCCTTCCACTTCCTCATCCAAGTCATTTATAAAAATCACAAAGAGCAGAGGTCCCAGAACCGATCCCTGCGGAACACCACTGGTCACCAAGCTCCATGCTGAATACTTTCCATCTACTACCACCCTCTGTCTTCTATGGGCCAGCCAATTTTGTATCCAGACAGCCAGCTTTCCCTGAATCCCATGCCTCCTCACTTTCTGAATGAGCCTACCATGGGGAACCTTGCTAAAATCCATATACACCACATCCACTGCTCTTCCTTCATCAATATGTTTTGTCACATCTTCAAAGAATTCACTAAGGCTTGTGAGGCATGACCTGCCCCTCACAAAGCCATGCTGACTGTCTCTAATCAAACCATGCTTATCCAAAGAATCATAAATCCTGTCTCTCAGAATCCTCTCCAATAATTTGCCCAATACCGACATAAGACTAACTGGTCTATAATTCCCAGGGTTATCCCTATTCCCTTTCTTGAACAAGGGAACAACATTTTCCACCCTCCAATCATCTGGTACTATTCCACTGGACAGTGAGGACACAAAGATAATCGCCAAAGGCGCAGCAATCTCTTCCCTCACTTCCCGTAATATCCTTGGGTATATCCCGTTGGCCCCGGGGACTTATCTGTCCTCATATCATTCAAAATTTCCAGCACATCCTCCCTCTTAACCTCAACCTGTTCAAGCATATCAACCTGTTCCACTCTGTCCTCACAAACGACCAGGTCCCTCTCACTAGTGAGTACTGAAGCAAAATATTCATTTAGGACCTCCCATACCTCCTCCGACTTCAGGCACAAGTTCCCTCCACTATCCCTGATTGGCCCTACCCTCACTCTGGCCATCCTATTGTCCCTCACATAAGTGTAGAACGCCTTGGAATTTTCCTTAATCCTACCCGCCAAGACTTTTTCATGTCCCCTTCTAGCTCACCTAAGTCCATTCTTCAGTTCCTTCCTGGCTACCTTGTAACCCTCTATAGCCCTGTCTGATCCTTGCTTCCTCAACCTTAAGTAAGCCTCCTTCTTCCTCTTGACGAGCTGTTCCACATCTCTTGTCATCCAAGGTTCCTTCACCCTACCATCCCTTCCCTGCCACATCGGGACAAACCTATCCAGCAGTCGCAGCAAGTGCTCCCTAAACAACCTCCACATTTCTGTCGTGCATTTCCCTGAGAACATCTGTTCCCAATTTATGCTCCCCAGTTCCTGCCTAATAGCATGTAATTTCCCCTCCCCCAATTAAATATTTTCCCATCCCGTCTGCTCCTGTCCCTCTCCATGACTATAGTCAAGGTCAGGAAGTTGTGATCACTATCACCGAAATGCTCTCCCACTGAAAGATCTGCCACCTGGCCTGGTTCGTTGCCAAGCACCAAGTCAAACATAGCCTCCCCTCTCGTCGGCCTATCTACATATTGAGTCAGGAAACCTTCCTGGACACACCTGACAAAAACTGCTCCATCCAAACTATTTGCACTAAGGAGGTTCCAATCAAGAGTAGGGAAGTTGAAGTCACCCATGACAACAACCCTGTTACTTCTGCACCTTTCCAAAATCTGCCTCTCAATCTGTTCCTCCGTGTCTCTGTTGCTATTGGGGGGTCTATAGAAAACTCCCAACAAAGTGACTGCTCCTTTCCTGTTTCTGACTTTCACCCATAATGACTCAGTAGACAAACCCTCCTCGACGACCTCCCTTTCTGCAGCTGTGATACTATCCCTGATTAGCAATGCCACTCCCCCACCTCTTTTACCTCCCTCCCTATTCCTTTTGAAACATCTAAACCCCGGAACATCCAACATCCATTCCTGCCCCTGTGATATCCACGTCTCCGTAATGGCCACAACATCGTAGCTCCAAGTACTGATCCATGCTTTAAGTTCATCACCCTTATTCTGACACTTCTTGCATTAAAATTGTCCACCAACAGTGACGACTGGATGTAGCAAGACTGCAGAGCTTAGATCTGATCTGATCTGTTGGTTGTGGGATTGCTGAGCTCTGTCTATTGCATGCTGCTTCCATTGTTTGGCTCGCAAGTAGTCCCGTGTTGTAACTTCACCAGGCTGACACCTCATTTTTAATTATGCCTGGTGTTGCTCCTGGCATGCTCTCCTACACTCTTTATTGAACCAGGCTTGGTCCCTTTGCTGGATGGCAATGGTAGAGTGAGGGATATGTCGGGTCATGAGGTTACAATTTGTGGTTGAATACAATTCTGCTGCTGCCATTTTTTAATTGGTTTATTTTACAAGTTGACCAGAGCTGGTGGTGAGTCATTTCTTGCCATTAGGCAATCAGCTCAGAGGGAATTAAGAATCAAGTCAGACAGGTGGGACTGAAACCATTTGTAGGACAGAAAGCATCGGAGCAGCAGTTTCTGTTCCCTGAAGGGCAAAGTATTCTGCTGAAAGATCTCACTGTCCAGTACGAGAACCAACAAACACTGACCTGAAACACAACTGTGCTGGGATTTCAACCCACAACCTCTGAATGGGTTTGTTCAGCCATTCATGAGAAACACCAATGTTCACTCCATGAGGACACAGAACGAATGAGCAACAGGACACCAAAGGATTTCAGAGAAAAGCAAAATACTGTGGATTCTGGAAATCTGAAATAAAAACGAAAAGTGCTGAAAATACTCAGCAGGTCTGGCAGCCTCTGTGGAGAAAGAAGCAGAGTTAAAGTTTCAGGTCAGTGACCTTTCATCACAATGGGCAATGGTTAGAGATGTAATAGATTTTAAGCAGAGGTGGGGGGTGGGGGAAGAGTACAAAAGGGAAGGTGTGTGATAGGACAGAGGGTCGGAGAGATTAACTGACAAGGAGATCCTGGGGCAAAGGCAAAGAGAGTGTGCTAATGCTGTGGTGAAAGACAAAGCATTAGTGTAGAGTGAGTGTTAATGACTGAATAATGAACAGCCCTAGCCAAAAGCACAAACATAAAAAAAAACTGTCGGCACACAGGAACATAGAGACATCGAAGCAGGAGAAGGCCATTCAACCCATCAAGCCTGCCCCGCCGTTCAATATGATCATGGCTGATCATCTACTTCAATGCCTTTTTCTTACACTATCCCCATATCCACTTATGTCATTGGTATTTAGAAATCTGTCAGTCTCTGCTTTAAACATACTCAATGACTGAGCTTCCATAGCCCTCTGCGGTAGAGAATTCCAAATATCCACAACCCTCTGAGTAAAGAAATTTCTCTTCGGCTCTGTCCTAAGTTGTTTCCCCCTTATTTTGAAATTATGTCCCCTGGTTCTAGAGTCCCCAACCACGGGAAACATCTTAGCTGCATCTACCCTTTCTATCCATTGAAGTATTTTCTAGGTTTCAATGGGATCACCAATCATTCTTTGAAACTCGAGAGAATAAAGGCCCAGTTTCCCCAATCTCTCTTTATAGGACAATCCCGCCAACCCAGGTCAAGTCTGGTGATTCTTCGTTGCACTCCCTCTATGGCAATAATATCCTTCCTATGGTAAGGGGACCAAAACTGCACACAGTACCGCCAAGTGCAGTCTAACCAAGCTTCAATACATTTATAGCAAGAATTCACTCCTCCTGTACTCAAATCCTCTTGCGATAAAGGCTAACATACCATTAGCCTTCCTAGTTGCTTGCTGCACCTGCATGTTAGTTTTCAGTGACTTATTGACAAGGACACCCAGGTCCTTTTGTACGTCTACACTTTCTAATCCCTTACCATTTAAGAAATACTCTGCACATCAATTCCTCCTGCCAAAATGGATAACCTCACATTTTTCCACATTATATTCCATCTGCCACGTTCTTGCCCGATCACTAAGTCTGTCCAAATCCCATTGAAGCCGCTTTGCATCTTCCTCACAGCACACATTCCCACCTAGTTTTGTGTCATCTGCGAACTTGGAAATCTACATTTGGTCCCCACATCCAAATCATTAATATATATTGTGATCAGCTGGGGCCCAAGGACTGATCCCTGCAGTACCCCACTAGTCACAGCCTGCCAACGTGGGAATGACCCGTTTATTGCTACTTGCTACTTTCTACCTGTTAACCAATCCTTAATCCATGCCAGTATATTACCTCCTATCCCATGTGCTTTAATTTTGCTAACCAATCTCCTGTGGGGAACTTTATCAAAAACTTTCTGAAAATCCAAGTATACCATGTCCACCAACTCCCCTTTATCAATTCTGTCAGTAACATCTTCAAAAAACTCCAACAGATTCATCAAACATGATTTCGCATTCATAAATCCATGTTGACTATGCCCAATCTGATCATTATTATCCAAGTGTCCATTTATCACATCTTCCGGAATAGAGACAAGCAATTTCCCAACAACTAACGTAAGACTAACAGGTCTGTAATTCCCTGTTTTCTCTCTCCCTTTCTTCTAAAATAGTGGGGTGACATTTGCGACCTTCCAATCTGTAGGAACCGCTCCAGAATCTATAGAATTTAGGAAGATGATCACCAGTGCATTCACTATCTCCATGGCTGCTCTTTTAACATTCTTGGATGTAGAATGTCAGGTCCTGGCGTCTTATCAACCTTCAGCCCCATTAATTTCTCCAATACTAATATTAATTTTCTTCAATTCTGGGAAATTTCTCATATTTTCCTCAGTGAAGACAGACACAAAGTAATCATTTAGCTTCTCTGCCATTTCTCTATTCCCATCATAAATTCTCCTGAATCTGCCTGTAATGGACCCATGTTTGTCTTCGCCAAACATTTCCCTTTTATGTCCATGCAGAAGCTTTTCAGTCTGTTTTTATATCTTTTGCGAGCTTACATTCATATTCTATTCTCCCTTTCTTTATCAGTTTCTTGGTTCTCCCTTGCTGTATTCTAAGATCAACCCAATCATCAGGTTTACTCCTGTTTCTGGCAAATTTATAGGCCTTTTCTTTTAATCTTGTACAATTCTTAACTTCCTTTGTTATCCACGGTTGACTGCCGTTACCTTTGTGGTTTTTGCGCCTTGAAGGAATGTATAGTTGCTGTAAACTATGTAATATTTCTTTAAAGACTATCCATTGTCTATGTGCTGTCACACCTTTTAATATATTTTCCCAATCCACCTCAGCCAATTTGCCCCTCATACCTTCATAATTTTGCTTGTTCAAATTTAACACCCTGGCTCCAGATTGAACTACCTCACTTTCAAACATAATGTAAAATTCTATCATATTATGGTCAGTCATCCCTAAAGGTTCTTTTACAACAAGATTATTAATTAATTAGCCATTTCACATTGCATAATACTAGATTTACAATAGCCTGCTCTCTAATCGGTTCCTCAACATACTGCTGGAAAAAACCATCCCGAACAGACTCCAGAAACTTGTCCTCCACAGCATTAGTGCTCATTAGGTTTACCCAGTCTATATGCAGATTGAATTCACCCATGATTACTGTATTACCCATGCCACATGCTTCTCTAATTTCCTGATTAATATCATGCCCCATATTACCACGACTGTTTGATGGCCTATAAACAACTCCTACCAATGTTTGCTGTTTGCTGTTACTTCGCTCCACCCAAACAGATTCCACATTTTCTTCTTCCGATCTGAGATCCTCCCGTACTCATGTATTGAACCCATCTCTTATTATCAGTATAACAACACCTCCTTTTCCTTTTTGCCTGTCCTTCCAAAATGTCGAATATCCTCGAATATTCAGTTCCCAGTCTTGGCCACCCTGTAACCAAGTTTCCGCTATGGCCAGAGATGTAGAGGAAAGGATAGCGAAGATAATTCTCGACAGGGGCGAGAGTAACAGGGTAGTTGTTATGGGGGACTTTAACTTTCCAAATATCGACTGGAAATACTATAGTTCGAGTACTTTAGATGGGTCAGTTTTTGTCCAGTGTGTGCAGGAGGGTTTTCTGACACAGTATGTCGACAGGCCAACCAGGGGCGATGCCACATTGGATTTGGTACTGGGTAATGAACCCGGTCAGGTGTTAGATTTAGATGTAGGTGAGCACTTTGGTGATAGTGATCACAATTCGGTTAGGTTTACCTTAGCGATGGGCAGGGACAGGTATATACCGCAGGGCAAAAATTATAGCTGGGGGAAAGGAAATTATGATGCGATTAGGCAAGATTTAGGATGCGTAGGATGGAGAAGGAAACTGCAGGAGATGGGCACAATTGAAATGTGGAGCTTATTCAAGGAGCAGCTACTGCGTGTCCTTGATAAGTATGTACCTGTCAGGCAGGGAGGAAGTTGTCGAGCGAGGGAGCCGTGGTTTACTAAAGAAGTTGAAGCGCTTGTCAGGAGGAAGAAGAAGGCTTATGTTAGGATGAGACATGAAGGCTCAGTTAGGGCGCTTGAGAGTTACAAGCTAGCCAGGAAGGATCTAAAGGAAGAGCTAAGAAGAGCAAGGAGAGGACACGAGAAGTCATTGGCGGATAGGATCAGGGAAAACCCTAAGGCTTTCTATAGGTATATCAGGAATAAAAGAATGACTAGAGTTAGATTAGGGCCAATCAAGGATAGTAGTGGGAAGTTGTGTGTGGAATCAGAGGAGGTAGGGGAAGTGTTAAATGAATATTTTGCGTCAGTATTTACAGTAGAGAAAGAAAATGTTGCCGAGGAGAATACTGAGATTCAGGCGACTAGGCTAGATGGGATTGAGGTTCACAAGGAGGAGGTGTTAGCAATTTTGGAAAGTGTGAAAATAGATAAGGCCCCTGGGCCAGATGGGATTTATACTAGGATTCTCTGGGAAGCTAGAGAGGAGATTGCAGAGCCTTTGTCCTTGATCTTTATGTCGTCATTGTCGACAGGAATAGTGCCGGAAGACTGGAGGATAGCAAATGTTGTCCCCTTGTTCAAGAAGGGGAGTAGAGACAGCCCTGGTAATTATAGACCTGTGAGCCTTACTTCGGTTGTGGGTAAAATGTTGGAAAAGGTTACAAGAGACAGGATTTATAATCATCTTGAAAAGAATAAGTTCATTAGAGATAGTCAGCACGGTTTTGTGACTGGTAGGTCGTGCCTCACAAACCTTATTGAGTTTTTTGAGAAGGTGACCAAACAGGTGGATGAGGGTAAAGCAGTGGATGTGGTGTATATGGATTTCAGTAAGGCGTTTGATAAGGTTGCCCACGGTAGGCTATTGCAGAAAATACGGAAGTATGGGGTTGAAGGTGATTTCGAGCTTTGGATCAGAAATTGGCTAGCTGAAAGAAGACAGAGGGTGGTGGTTGATGGCAAATGTGCATCCTGGAGTTTAGTTACTAGTGGTGTACCGCAAGGATCTGTTTTGGGGCCACTGCTGTTTGTCATTTTTATAAATGACCTGGATGACGGGGTAGAAGGGTGGGTTAGTAAATTTGCGGATAACACTAAGGTCGGTGGAGTTGTGGATAGTGCCGAAGGATGTTGTAGGGTACAGAGGGACATAGATAGGCTGCAGAGCTGGGCTGAGAGATGGCAAATGGAGTTTAATGTGGAAAAGTGCGAGGTGATTCACTTTGGAAGGAGTAACAGGAATGCAGAGTACTGGGCTAATGGGAAGATTCTTGGTAGTGTAGATGAACAGAGAGATCTTGGTGTCCAGGTGCATAAATCCCTGAAGGTTGCTACCCAGGTTAATAGGGCTGTTAAGAAGGCATATGGTGTGTTAGCTTTTATTAGTAGGGGGATCGAGTTTCGGAGTCACGAGGTCATGCTGCAGCTGTACAAAACTCTGGTGAGACCGCACCTGGAGTATTGCGTGCAGTTCTGGTCACCGCATTATCGGAAGGATGTGAAAGCTATGGAAAGGGTGCAGAGGAGATTTACTAGGATGTTGCCTGGTATGGAGGGAAGGTCTTACGAGGAAAGGCTGAGGGACTTGAGGTTGTTTTCATTGGAGAGAAGGAGGAGGAGAGGTGACTTAATAGAGACATATAAGATAGTCAGAGGGTTAGATAGGGTGGATAGTGAGAGTCTTTTTCCTCGGATGGTGATGGCAAATGCGAGGGGACATAGCTTTAAGTTGAGGGGTGATAGATATAGGATAGATGTCAGAGGTAGTTTCTTTACTCAGAGAGTAGTAGGGGCGTGGAACGCCCTGCCTGCAACAGTAGTAGACTCGCCAACTTTAAGGGCATTTAAGTGGTCATTGGATAGACATATGGATGAAAATGGAATAGTGTAGGTCAGATGGTTTCACAGGTTGGCGCAACATCGAGGGCCGAAGGGCCTGTACTGCGCTGTAATGTTCTAATTCTAATTCTAATTCTAATTAGATCATACCCATTTACCTCTATTTGGGCCTGTAAATCATCTCCCTTGTTGTGAATGCTGCGTACATTCAGGTAGAGTGCCTTTAACCTAGTCTGCTTCACATTCTGCATTCTAAGCCTAGTTGATGCTCATCTTTGTTTCACGTGCCTGCTAATGTCACTTGCTACTTTTCTACCTCCTGTTACCAGCTTTACTTCCTTCCAATTTGAGCTTCCCCTCAGGTTCCCATCCCCCTAACACGCTGGTTTAAACTCTCTTCAACAGCACCAGCAAATCTCCCTGTGAGGATATTAGTTCCCGTCCTGTTAAGGTGTAGTCTGTCCATCTTGTACAGATCCCACCTGCCCCAGAACCGGTCCCAATGCCTCAGAAATCTGATGCCCTCCCTCCTACTCTAATTCTCCAATCACGTGTTCAATCGGTCACTTCTCTTAATCCTATGGTCACGTGCACGTGGCACTGGGAGCAATCCTGAGATTACTGCTTTGGAGGTCCTGATTTTTAATTTCCTTCCTAAATCCATAAAGTCTGCTTTCAGAACCTCATCTCTCTTCTTACCTATGTAATTGGTACCAATGTGAACCACGACCTCTGGCTGTTCACCTTCCCCCAGAAGGATGCTCTGCAGCCGCTCAATGACATCCTTGACTCTGGCATCAGGGAGGCAACACACCATCCTGGAGTCACAATTACTGCTGCAGAAATGTCTGTCTGATCCCCTGACTATCGAATTCCCTATCACTATTGCGCTCCCACTTTTCTTCCTCCCCTCCTGTGCAGCTGAGCCACCCGTGGTGCCATGGACTTTGCTCCAGCTGCACTCCCCCGAGGAGCCATCGCCCTCATCAGTATCCAAAATGGAAAACCGATTAGCAAGCAAGACTCCTGCACTGCCTGCCTGGTTCTCTTAGATTGCCTGGCAGTCACGCATTCCCTCTCTGCCTGCATGCTCCTAACCTGCATTGTGACCACCTCCCTAAACGTGCTATCCATGTAGTCCTCTGCCTTGTGGATGCACAACACTGACTCCAGCCACTGTTCAAATTCCGAAACCCAGAGTTCATGCTTCTGCAGCCAGTGACACTTCCTACAGATGTGTTCGTCTCGGACACGTGGTGTGTCCATGACTTCCCACATACCGCAGGCCATACATTCCATTTGTCCAAGCTGACCTGCCAAATCGCTGCTTCACCTGAAAGGAGTGTTTAGAGCCTTGGATAGTGAGGAGAGAGGAGGTAAGAGGGCAGGTATTACACCTCCTGCGATTGCATGGACAGGTGCCATGGGAAGGGGATGAAGTGTTGGTGATAATGGAGGACTGGACCAGGGTATTGTGGAAGGAACAATTCCTTCGGAATACTGACAGGGGAGGGGAGGGGAAAATGTGTTTGGTAGTGGCATCATACTGGATGTGGAGGAAATGGCAGAGGACGATCCTTTAAATGTGGAGGCTGGTGAGGTGGAAAGTGAGGACAAGGGGAACCCTGTCATGGTTCCGGGAGGGAGGGGTAGTTGTGAGGGCAGAAGTGTGGGAAATGGCTCGGACACGGTTCAAGGCCCTGTCAATCACAGTGAGGGGGTATCCTCAGTTCAGGAAAAAGAAGTGCTGTTGTGGAAGGTTGCATCATCAGAACAGATGCCTCGGAGATGGAGAAATTGGGAGAATGGAATGGAGTCCTTAAAGGAAGCAGGATGTGAGGAAGTATATTCGAGGTAGCGGTGGGAGTCGGTGGGCTTATAATGAATATTAGTGGACAGTCTATCCCGAAAGATCGACCCAGAGAAGTCGAGGAAGGGAAAGGAAGTGTCAGAGGTGGACCACGTTGTCATGCAGGCCCCCATCTGCCAACAATGGAGCACAAATATTTTGCCACATGGACATTAAATTTTAATGTTGTTGCTGGGAAAAAATGAAGGCCTATTACAGGAGGTTGTCAAGCCCCTGACTGGAAAGACATTTGCATAGTAACAGACAATGCTTGGAAAGGACAAAGGGGCCACTCCCAGCTCCAATTTAATCCAATTTAACGTTTCCAGACGCTGAAGGTGGAGAGGCCAGCATTCCAGATTAACTGCTGAGATGGCCGAATACACAAACAGACATGATCAGACCTGTTTACTAACATGACTAACTGGCTGTTGGAGTTTTTTGAATTTGAACTTGCTACAGAGAATTTGAACTAAGACAGCTGTTTGCTCCTGGACTGAAAAGACGTCTCTCCTGTCTGCTCCCATCTCAGGATCTAATGAGAGGGAGGAACCGAAGGAAATCAGTATTAGTAAAAAAATGTGGACGGAAATTAATGGGGTTAAAGGCTGACAAATCCCCAGGGACTGATAATCTACATCCCAGAGTACTGAAGGAAGTGGCCCTGGAAATAGTGGATGCATTGGAGGTCATCTTCCAAAATTCTATAGACTCTGGAGCAGTTCCTACAGATTGGTGGCTGGCAAATGTAACCCCACGATTTAAAAAAGGAGGATGAGAAAAACAGGGAATTACTGACCAGTTAATCTTACATCAGTAGTGGGGAAAATGCTAGAGTCTATTATAAATGCGATAGCAGAACAGCTTAAGAGCAGAAACGGGATTGGGCAAAGTCAGCATGGGTTTACGAAGGGAAATCATGCTTAACAAATCTACTGGAGATTTTTTAGGATGTAACTGGTAGCATAGATAAGGGAGAACAAGTGGATGTGGTGTATTTGGATTTTCAGAAGGCTTTTGATAAGGTCCCACGTAAGATATTAGTGTGCACAAGTAAAGCACAGGGGATTGGGAGTAATTATTGCCATGGATTGTGAATTGGTTGACAGACAGACAAGAAACAGAGAATAGGAATACACGGGACTTTTTCCAGGTGGCAGGCAGTAACTAGTCAGGTACCGCAGGTATCAGTGCTTGGGACCCAGCTATTCACAATATATATGTATGACTTGGGTGAGGGAACTAAATGCAACATTTCCATGTTCGCAGACGACACAAAGCTGGGGGTGGGGGTGGGGGTGTGGGTGCGGGGGGTGGGGGGGTGCCGGGGGGAATGTGAGCTGGATGAGGAGGATGCAAAGAGACTCCAATGTGATTTGGACAAATTGGGTGATTGGGCAAATGCATGGCAGATGCAGTATAACATGGATAAATGTGAGGGTATCTGCTTTGGTTGTAAAAACAGAAAAGCAGATTATCTGAATGGTGATAGATTGGGAAAGGGGGAGGTGCAATGAGACCTGGGTGTCCTTGTACACCAGTTGTTGAAAGCAAGCATTCAGGTGAAGCAAGCAATAAGGAAGGCGAATGGTATGTTGGCCTTCATTGCAAGACGATTTGAGTACAGGAGCAAGGATGTCTTACTGCAGTCATACAGGGCCTTGGTGAGACCACATCTGGAGTATTGTGTGCAGTTTTGGTCTCCTTATCTGAGGAAGGATGGTCTTGCCATGGAGGGAGTGCAAAGAAGATTTACTCGGCTAATTCCTGGGATGGTAGGGTTGATGTATGAGGAGAGATTGGCTTGACTGGGCTTATATTCCCTAGAGTTTATAGAATGAGAGGGGATCTCATAGAAACCTATCAAATTCAGAAAGGACTATACAGCTAAAAGCAAGGAGGAGGCTCCTGATGGCTGGGGAGTTTAGAACCAGGGGTCCCAGTCTCAAGGTAGGGGGTATGCCATTTAGAACCGAGATGAGGAGAAATTTCTTCACTCAGAGGGTGGTGAACCTGTCGGAATTCTCTATCGCAGAAGGCAGTGGAGGCCAGGTCATTAAATATATTCAAGAAGGAGATTGATATATTTCTTAATGCCAAAGGGTTCAAGGGATATTGGGGAGAAAGCGGGAACAGGGTACTGAATTAGACCATGAGCTTCTGTTTTGAATGGCGGAGAAGGGCCGAATGGCCTACTCCTGCTCCTATTTTCTATATTTCTCACAGAACTGAAGACCCATTGAAGACACATGAACCCCAAGAGAGAAAAGTTCCCGATAGTGAACAAGATTTAAGAAGAATACTGGGCCCCAACGAAAAGCAAGACGACCTACAAAAGGACGACAGTGAGCTCAAAGCACAGTGAACAAGAAACTCTTCTGATATTGCCTCAGATCTCTCTACTTTATTTTTTATTCTGCTCTTTTCTGTCTCTATTTGCATGTGCGTATCATCTATCCATGCTAGCATGGGGCGGACCGTGTGTTCATAGGCAGTAACCGAATTACAGTTTAAACTTAAGTTTTAATAAATTTCACTTTTCTTCTTTAAATCTAAGAAGGCCTGGTTATGCTGGTTTCTTTGCCTTATAATTGGAGAGTGGTGAACAAGGATTCACCAAGGGTGATTTCAAAACAGGGTATGTATAAAATCAAACTCTATTACAATAAGACCAGGTGAAGTTTGAAAAAGACCACCAGACACCTTGCTCACCTGGTCGGAACAACGTAAATGTGAGAGAAGGGTGGAAATTGGAAGCAAAGTTGATAAAGTTTTCTAGTTCAGGGTGGGAGCCGGAAATGGCACTGATACAGTCATTAATGTACTGGAAAAAGAGTTGGGGGAGGGACCGGAGTAGGACTGGAACAACGAATGTTCGACATACTCCACAAAAAGATAGGCAAAACTAGGACCCATGCAGGTACCCATAGCAGCACCTTTTATTGGAAGGAAGTGCACAAAGTTAACATGCAGGTACAGCAGGCTATTAGGAAGGTAAATGGCATGTTGGCCTTTATTGCAAAGGGATTGGAGGACAGAACAAAGAAATCTTACTCAAATTGTACAGGACTTTGGTGAGACCACACCAAGAATACTACTTGCAATTTTAGTCTCCGCATTTAAGAAATGATATACTTGCACTGGAGGCAGTGCAGTGAAGATTCACTACATTGGTCCCTGGGATGAGGGGGTTGTGCTATGATGAGAGGCTGAGTAAATTGGGCCTAAATTCTCTGGAGTTTAGAAACATGAGAGACGATCTAACTGAGACATACAAGATTCTGAAAGGGCTTGATAGGGTAGAAGCTGAGATATTGTTCCCACTGGTCGGAGAATCTAGAATGCAGTGACACAGTCTCAGGATAAGGGGTCAATCATTCAGGATTGAGATGAGGAGAAATTACTACATTCAAAGGGTTGTGAATCCTTGGAATTCTCTACCCCAGAGGATTGTGGATGATCCATCATTGAATACATTTAAGGCTGCGGTAGATAGATTTTTGGTCTCACAGAGAATCAAGGGATATTGGGAGAGGGCAGGAAAGTGGAATTGAAGCCCAAGATCAGCCATGATCATATTGAATGACGGAGCAGGCGCGATGGGCCATATGGTCTACTTCTGCTCCTATTTCATGTGTTTTTGTGTTCTTGAGTGGAGTAAAGGAGAAGTCATTATTAATATTATGAAGTTATTCTTAAGGATTCCTGAGCATGTGGACAAGCGTTTTGAAAGTAGTGTGAGAACTGGCATGGCCCAGTGATTGAAGGAGCAGGTTAAGTCTCTCAGCTCTGCTGAGGTGTGGTTTTTAGGGCCAGAAAGGCCAGAATTGGTTTGTCTTTGATCCACTTCAACAAAAATCCTTCTTTTCTCAGTTGTGTCATTTGTGATATTGCTTTGGTTTGTGCACAACTCCCACAGCTGATGTGTAGCACCGTGATCACACAGTGGTTAGTACACTGAGTTGTGGCTGCATCAATGTCTGGTCTCTGCCGCACATGTTAACAGAACACAGTGAAAAATCAATCTATTCCAACTGGAAACAAATTGTTGTTCATGGAAAACAATTTGCTCCTTCAAATACTCGCGCTCTCACATGCCTGTGCTTGATGCTCCAAAATTCAAACCCGTCTCTTCTCCCAGCTTCTCCTCCTTTCACAGTCAATATCCCTCTTTTACTTTCCTCCTTCCATTCCATTGTCATTTTCCTGCACCATTGCCTCATCGAACATCCATTCTCAATATTACGCCGTTAGGTTTGCTCTGCTCCCACTGCTGTTCCTGGGGACACAGGTCCCATTCACACCAATGTTCATTTGTGTCTTGAATCCAGATACATTTCTATCCATGGGACCACTTGGTGAACAAGCTGTGAAAGCAGAGCCGGCCTTTCGAGGGACAGCGGCCCGGCAGCTCATGATACTTTCTTGGGGAATATTGTGATAGGGGGATACTAACTGAAAACTGGCTTCTGTTTATCTGGTAGTTGGCGCTTTTTTCTAAACAGTTGAGGTGGATGAGTGACGGGCAGTGCCACATTGCTGCCAATGAGGGCTCAAATGTGCCATTTTGTCCAGCTAGGTCAGTGCAGCAAGATCCAAAACATCCTGTCTTCATCTTAATCGATCTGTTGAAAGGTGTGATTGAAAGAAATGGAGAATAAATGAACAGAGTGCTAGTGGCTGAAAAGGAGCAATTACAGGAGATTGGCCATGAGTCAAAGGTCTTTAAAATGTCCATGTGCTGTGATCAGAAACGGTAGAATTTAAAACACGTGTGAAGGAAAGTAAAGAGTGATCTTGGATGTGAGAAGATCACAAGAAAGTTGTTTCTGAAGCTGTGTCCTTGAGGCAGGCTGCGTGTTGTCAGGAAACTGTTATAGTGAAAGCACAAACAACAACAACTTATATTTATATAGCACCTTTAACATCATAAAATATCCCAAGTAGCTGAACAGGAGGGTTATAACGCTAAATTTGACATCGAGCCACATAAGGAGATTTTCGGGCAGACGAACAAAATCTCAAAAAAGAGACAATTTTTGAGGAGTGTCTCAAAGGAGGAAAGTGAGGTCGAGAGGCAGAGAGGTTTAGGGAGGGAATTCCACAGCTTAGAGCCCAGGCAGTTGAGGGCACGGCCGCCAATGGTGGAGCGATTAAAATCGAGGATGCTCAAGAGGCCAGAATTAGAGGAGTGAAGATATCTCGGAGGTTTGTGGGGCTGGAGGAGATTACAGAGATAGCCATGGAGGGATTTGAAAACAAGGAGGAAAATGTTAAATTCCAGACGCTGCTTGACCGGGAGCCAATGTATGTCAGCAAGACCAATTTCTGCTGATCCAGTACTGGATGTTGGACAAGGAGTCTAACAATTTAACAAGGGTGAAAGAGTCGAGAGAGGTGATGGTGAGGGAGAGCTGGGTGTCATTAGTGTACACGTGGAAACTAACACTGGGCTTCTGGATGATGGAATGGAACATGAACACCTGAGGAACAGCGGTGCTGACTGAGCAATGTTAAAGGCCTAAAAACATGAAAGTGAATGTCACAGGAGGCTTAGCTGGAGAGAAATGAAATGGAAGTTTGTCAGTATTAATGGTGGAAGGAATAAGCTGAGAGAAGGGGTGGGTTTGAATGTTGGAGCTTGAAGCACAGGTGTGTGAAAGTGTAAGCATGTAAGAGGAGTCAATAGGTTTTCTCCATCCAGAAGAAATACATCTTCACTTTGTAAAGATTGACTATTTGTTGCGTTCTATTATCGTCGTTAGCTGGAGGAAGAGACCTCTGTTATCTCACAGGGGCCAAGGGGGCCGGAGACTTTCTGGCCGAGCGTCGTGCTGCCCGTCCAGTACCTGCGGGTCATCCTCATCGGTACCGGAATTCTGCTCCTCCTCTACTTCTGCAATCTTTACCTGGCCAACACCCATCACACACACACAACACCCCTGTACACCTGCAACTTCTCTCTCAGTCTCTATCTCACTCTGACACTCAGTGTGATCTGCTTTCATGCCTTTCTCTTTATGCTGTTCGTGTATAACACTGTGCCTTCATGTCCTCAGCCTCTTGTTCTGCTCTGTCTGCCCTATGGCACTGCTCTGCTTCCCGTGCAGCCCATTCATCACACTGGTGCTGATTGTTAACATACTGGCTTTCCAAAAATTGAGTTCTGATTAACCACCGCTCCCTTTCCAGCTCAAATTGTTCACTGCCCTTTTTCCTCATCTCTCTCTCTTCCTCTCGCTATTTCATTAACCCATTAAGAACCACATCCCATTCACTGAGCTTCTTTATCTCTCTCCTCCGGCTCCTGCTTGAATTTTGTTTTCTCAGCCTCATCTTTCCTGTGCTGCCACTGATCTGCCATCAGCCAAACTGGGCCTTCATCAAGATCCGCTTACAAGTGGACTCCTGTGTCCACTGTTCTGCCTCACCTACCGGATCATCACCCTCCAGGATAACCCGAACCCACCGACTGCTTAAGAGGTAATTTCCCTGCCACGTACTTCGTGACAAACACATCCATATTATTTTCTGCCATTTCTTTATCTTCAAGACTCCTGGCTGGCTCGTCACTTGTAAGACCCTCTCTCTGGTCTAAAGGTTCTTGTCTTTACTCCTCATATCAATGGCACACAATGACTTGGATACTGTTTCAGTAAATGTGATACACCTTTATGAAATCTCTAAGCAATGGTACATACTCACAATGACACTGGTTGCTTTGGAGTCCCGCGAGCTCGGATCAGTCTCAGGTGGTCAGTCCTTCAACAGATCTCCAGTCATGACTTCAGAATGGCTGACCAGGTCACGCTACCGACTGCAGTAACAATGTCCTTGAGGGCTGTGACTTTATACAACTTCCTGACCCTGGCCCATGGCATATCAGGTAATACTTGAAATCGGATCATCCGATTGGATTAATAATCACAACCTGGCTATTCAGGACCACCCCCCACGTCGTCATATCCCAGCAGTGGGGTAGGGGGGGTAGTGTGTCTCTGGTTGCATGCCAATAATGGGTATGATTACTGTATCCTGGAGCAGGAAGAAGGCCATTCACACATTCTTGAGTGGCCATTGCCTGTAGGCATAGTGCCTGTGGCAATTCACCACCTCAGGGACATGTCCTGACATGTCTGTGTGTGTTTTTTTATTTGTTCCTGGGATTTAGGAGTCGCTGGCTAGGCCAGCATTTATTGCCCTTCTCTAATTTCCCTTGAGAAGGTGGTGGTGAGCTGCCTTCTTGAACCTCTGCAGTCCATTTGGGTAGGTATACCCACAGTGCTGTGAGGAGGGCAGTTCCAGGATTTTGACCCAGCGACAGTGAAGGAAAGGCGATACAGTTCCAAGTCAGGATGGTGTGTGGCTTGGAGGGAAAATTTCAGGTGGTGGTGTTCCAATGTATCTGCTGCCCTTGTCCTTCTAGGAGGTCAAGGTCATGGGTTTGGAAGGTGCTGTTTGAGAAGCAGGTACAGCAAGTAATTAGGAAGGCAAATGGAATGTTGTCCTTCATTGCTAAAGGGATTGAGTTTAAAAGCAGAGAGGTTATGTTACAGCTGTATAAGGTACTGGTGAGGCCGCACCTGGAGTACTGTGTGCAGTTTTGGTCTCCTTACGTGAGAAAGGATGTACTGGCACTGGAGAGGGTGCAGAGGAGGTACACTAGGTTGATTCCGGAGTTGAGGGGGTTGGTTTATGAGGAGAGACTGAGTAGATTGGGATTATATTCATTGGAATACAGAAGAATGAGGGGGGATCTTATAGAAACATATAAAATTATGAAGGGAATAGATAAGATACAAGTAGAGAGGATGTTTCCACTGGCAGGTTAAACTAGGACAAGAGGGCATAGCCTCAAGATTAGAGGGAGCAGATTTAGGACTGAATTAAGAAGGACCTTCTTCACCCAGAGGGTTGTTAATCTATGGAATTCCTTGCCCAGTGAAGTAGTTGACACTTCTAAAGTTAACATTTTTGAAGCTAACGTAGATATCTTTATGAACAATAAAGGAATTAAGGGATGCGGTGAGAGCGCGGGTAAGTGGATCTGAGTCCACGAAAAGATCAGCCATGATCTTATTGAATCGCGGAGCAGGCTCGAGGGGCCAGACGGCCTACTCCTGCTCCTAGTTCTTATGATCTTATGATCTAAGCCTTGGTGCATTGCTGCAGTGCATCGTGTAGATAGTACCCAATGCTGCCACTGTGCGTCGGTTGTGGAGGGAGTGAATGTCTTTAGATGGGGTACCAATCAAGTGGGCTGCTTTGTCCTGTATAGTGACGAGCTTCTTGAGTGTTGTTGGAGCATCACCCATCCAGGAAAGTGGGGTGTATTTCATCACATTCTTGACTTGTGCCTTGTAGATGGTGGACAGGCTTTGGGGAATCAGGAGGTGAGTTACTCACTGCAGGATTCCGAGCCTCTGACCTGCTCTTGTAGCTGTGGTATTTAGATTGCTACTCCAGTTATGTTTTTGGTCAATGGTAACCACCCCCACCGTCCCCCCCCCCTGCCAGGATGTTGATAGTGGGGCATTCAGCGATCATAATGCCATTGAATGTCAAGGGGAAATGGGTAGATTCTATCTTTTTGAAGATGATCATTGTCTGGCACTTGTATGGTGTGAATGTTACTTGTCACTTATCAGCCCAAGCCTCGATATTGTCCAAGACTTGTTGCATTTCTACACGGACTGCTTCAGTATCTGAGGAGTTGTGAATGGTGCTGAACATTGTGCAACCTGTCTGTTTTAGTTAAAACTGTCCCAGTAATAATGTCTTCAGTCAGAATTCCCCCTTCATAGCTCCATATTCCTACCACCATGTGATAAACTCTGCCCACAGGACTCCACCACAGCCAGCTTACATTCATTAATATGAAAGAAATAAAAGCACGGTTTACATGAAAAAGAGTGATTAATACAATTCAGGTAAATAATGCATTGGCTTACACATGTCACAAAAATGCCAGGCAATGACCATTTCCAACAAAAGAGAATTGAACCATCTCAGCTTGAGATTTAACATCATTACCATTGCTGAATTTCCCACCATCAACATCCTGGGGGTGGGGGAGGGGAGCGGTCACCATTGATCAGAAACGTAACGGGACCAGTCATATAAATACTGTCGCTACAAGAGCAGGTCAGAGGCTGGAATTCTGTGGTGAGTAACTCACCTCCTTACTCCCCAAAGCCTGTCCACGATTGACAAGGCACATGTCAGGAGTGTGTTGGAACACTCTGCACTTGCCTGAATCCGCACAGCTGCAACAACACTCAAGATGCTTGATACTATCCAAGACAAAACAATCAGCTTGATCAACACCCCATCCACCACATTAAACATTCACTGCCTCCACCACCATTGCACAGTAACAGTATTGTGTATCCTCTAAAAGATGCACTGCAGCACCTTGCCAAGGCTCCTTCGACAGCACTTTCCAAATACACAACTTCTACCACCTTGAAGAACAAGGGCAGCAGGCACATGGAATACCATCACCTGCAAGTTCCCCTCCAAGTCTCACACCATCCTGACTTGGAACCATATCACGATTCATTCATTGTTACTGGGTCAAAATTCTGGATCTCGCTCCCTTACAACAGTCAAGGAGCAGCTACACCACATGGACTGCAACGGTTCAAGAGGGCAACTCACCACCACCTTCTCAATGGTAATTAAGGATGGGAAATAACTGCTGGCATTGCCATTGATGATCCCATGAAGATAAAAGAAGTATTCAAAGAAAGCAACATTTATTCAGTATTTCGCATGAACGAGCTGACATGAACTGGAAATCTCAACGTGTGATTGTACAGACTTTTACGAGGTTTGGGGGAGTGCTTCAGTATTCAAAATAATCCTGAGAATTGACTTAATATCACAAGTTTCAATACTGATTCAATATATAGAATCTTATTTGGAAGTCTGGCCATACAGTCAAAATGCAGGCTGCAATCCATACATAGGCCATAATCTGACCCTCAAATAGCTTCTGGGTTTCACTTGCTTTTCCTGTCTCCGAACTCGACAACAGTTCATGATGCTCTGTGCTGACTCCACCCTGTCTCCATCAGCGTTATCCCCTCACAGGACCCCTGTCTTTAACTCTGGACTCTTTCCTGTCATCTTCCATTTCTCGTCTATTGGCAGGTACTTATGTTCCCTAATTTATATATAAACAGATCCATGTAACTTGAGGCTTCCCTGAGTCCATTTGAATGTGTATTTTAGCTGCCACCCTGGACCCGAGCCCATCACTCTTTGTTCTTTCTTTTTAACTTCTTTTCTTTTTACCCCTCCTAGATGCCTCTCTTCTATCGTCCTGCCTACTTTCACTTCGACCCTCTCAGGTACTCTCAATTCCCAACCCAAACCTTTCAGTACTCCTCGATCATCCTACTCCCATGTCGCTGTCCCAGCTTGGGCTCCATCTGAAAATGAGCATTAAACCCCTCCAATTTATGATATCTTACACCCCTGTCTCCTCCACTCTCACCTCCAACAATAAGTGCAAGGAGGTGAGATTGAGACCATCTGATCAGCTGCCTCTGCCATGTTCCTCCTTTCCACTAACCCACCAGGACAAACGTCCTTTAAACTCCCCACTGCCTTAGCTCTGAACAACTCACATCTTTCTCTGGTTCTCTCCTATCTCTCCTCGTTCCCTTTCTGAGTTCATCTTGTCCACTAGACCCACCTCCTGCTCCCTTGACCCTATTCCAATAAACTGCTGACCAGCCAATAAACGCTTCTGGTCCCCATGTTAGACAATATCTTTAACGATTCCCTCTCTCCTTCAAATCTGCAGTTTCATCCCTCTCCGCAAAAATAACCCTCACCCCACTGTCCTTGCAAACTACCACCCCATATCCAACCTCCTTTCCTCTCCAAAGTACTTGAAGGATTGTCATCTCCCAAATCCGTGCCCATCTTTCCCGGAACTCAATGTTTGAATCCCAAAAATCAGGCCTCCACCCCTGCCATAGTATCAACTCAACTCTTGTCAAAGTTACAAGTGACATCCGATGTGACTGTGACAAAGATTTTCTATCTCAAATCGTCGTTCTCTACTGTCTGCAGCCTTTGATACAGTTGACCACAGCATCCTCCTCCAACACCTCCCCACTGTCATCAGAACTGGGAAAAGTTAGAAATGTTATAGGTTTTTAGCAGGTGAAATGGGGAAGGTTGAAAAGGAACAAAATAGATGGTCTGTGATAATGTGGAAGACAGGAGAGATTAAATGACAAAAGAGTTGGTGGAGCAGGGCCAAAGGGAGTTGTCATGGGACCAGTAAAGAAACAAAAGATCTGTCGAAACGAGGTGTGAATGATAGAATGATGAACAGCTGCTGTCAGAAAACAAAAACAAGACATTTACAACAGTAAGACCAAAACATGCAAAGAAAAGAAAAAAGAAAAGGGGCAGAGATTATGGTCTGAAATTGTTGAACTCATTGTTGAGTCTGGACGGCTGTAAAGTACCTAATCAAAAGATGAGATGCTGTTCCTCGAGCTTCCATTGAGTTTCATTGGAACACTGCCGTAGGCCAAGGACAGAGAGGTCAGTGTGAGAGCAAGATGGAGAATTAAAATGGCAGGCGACCGGAAGCTCGGGGTCACATTTGCAGACAGAATGGAGGTGTCCTGCAAAGCGATCACCCAACCTGTGTTCAGTCTCCCCAATGTAGAGCAGACCACATTGTGAACAGTGAACACAGTGTAGTAAATTGAAATAAGTACACATAAATCACTGTCTCGCCTGGAAGGAGTGTTATGCGAACTTGGACGGTGAGGAGAGAGGCGGTAAAATGGCAGGTTTTACATCTCCTGTGCTTGCATAGAAAGGTGCTGTGTGATAGAGTATGTGGTGTTGGGGGTGATTG
The DNA here is from genome assembly GCF_036365525.1 of Heterodontus francisci. NCBI lineage: Eukaryota > Metazoa > Chordata > Chondrichthyes > Heterodontiformes > Heterodontidae > Heterodontus > Heterodontus francisci. The sequence goes on along the minus strand of NC_090410.1, from coordinate 22,775,243 downwards.
AGGAACAGAGCAGAGTGTAGTCCCCTCGGAATGCTGAAAGGGGAAAGTAAGATATCATTGGTAGTGGCATCGCGCTGAACCTGGCAAAAACGGTGAAGGATAATCCATTGAATACAAAGGCTGGTAGGGTGGAAGGTAAGGACAGAGGGAACCCTATCATGTCTCTGGGAAGGAGGGGAAGGACTGACAGAAGAAGTGCTAGAAGTGGGACAGACACGGTTGAGGCTCCGGTTATTCATGGTGGCGAAATCCTTGGTTAAGGAGAAAATGAAGACATATCAGAAGCACTGGAAGGTTATGTCATCAGAACAGATGCAATGGAGATGGTGTGCTGTGAGAATAGAATGGATTCCTAACAGGAAGCAGGGTGTGAGCAAGTGCAGATGATGTAGGTGTGGGAGTCACGGAGCTTCAGATAAATATTTGTTGAAAACCTATACCCAGAAATGGAGACAGAGAAGTCAAGGAAGGGAAGGGAAGAGTCAGAGATGGATCATGTGAAGGTGAAAGAAAGGTGGAACTTCGAAGCAAAGTTGATGATGTTTTGCAGTTCAGGATGAGAGCAGGAACCGTCACTGATACAATCATCAATGTACCAGAAAAAGAGATGAGCGAGAGGGTCTGAGCTGGACTGGAACAAGGAATAAAAACAGAAAGTGATGGAAATACTCACCAGGTCAGCAGAATCTGTGGAGATAGAGACAGAGTTAACATTTCAAGTCTGTGACCTTTCATCAGAACAAGGAATGTTGCACATATCCCACAAAAAAGCAGCATAGCTCGGACCCATGGCTGTTTGCACCTCTGTGACACCATCCAACTTAGCCCCTGCCTCAGCTCATCTGAAACCCTCATTCATGCCTTTGTTACCTCTCGAACTGATCATTCCAACATATTCCTGACAGGTCTTCCAGATTCTACTCTCCTTAAACTTGAGGTCATCCAAAACCCTGCTGCCTGTGTCTGAACTTGCACCAAGTCTTGTCCCCCGATCACCCCTGTTCTCACTGATCTACATTGACTCCCTCTCAAGCAATGTCTTGATTTTAAAATCCACAGTCTTGCTTTCAAATTCCTCCATTGCCTCACCCCTCCCTATCACTGTAATCTTCACCAGCCTATAAACCTCCAAGATACCTGTGCACTTCCAATTCTGGCCTTTTGAACATTCCCAATTTTAATCGCTCCACCATTGATGGACAAGCATTCAGCTGCTTAGGCCCTAAAATGTGGAATTCCCTCTCTTTATCTCTCCGCCTCTCCACCTCGCTTTCCTCCTTTAAAACAATCCTTAAAGCCTCGCACTTTGTCCAAGTTTTTTGTCATCTGACCTAATATCTCCTTATGTAGTTCGGTGTCAAATGTGGTTTTAAAATGCTCAGGTGCAAAGCCTTCGGACGTTTTTATTATGCTGTAGGTACTGTACAAATGCAAATAGTAGCTGTTAAAAGACAGTCATTTTATCATTCCACACGGAAGGAGTCTGGACCAACTTTTTGAAAGAGAGATTCAATTATTATGGGACGGCACAGTGGTGCAGTGGTTAGCACCGTAGCCTCACAGCTCCAGAGACCCAGGTTTGGTTCTGGGTACTGCCTGTGCGGAGTTTGCAAGTCCTCCCTGTGACCGTGTGGGTTTCTGCTGGGTGCTCCAGTTTCCTCCCACAGCCAAAGACTTGTAGGTTGACAGGTAAATCGGCCATTGTAAATTGCCCCAAGTGTTGGCAGGAGAATTGAGGGAAGGTAGGGATTATGGGATGAATGTAGGATTAGTATAAATGGGTGGTTGATGGTCGGCACAGAGTCGGTGGGCCAAAGGGCCTGTTTCAGTGCTGTATCACTCTATTACCTCTCTGCTGCTATTCCCCCATCGCCATGCAAATATCTCCTTTTCAATATATATCCACTTCCTTTGGAAAGTTACGATTGGATCTGCTTCCTACTTTCTCAGATACTGCAGTCCAGCTCACAACACATCACTGCATCAATTTCTCCTCATATCCTCCCTGGATTGTTTGCCAATTGTTCTAAATCTGTGTCATCTGGTTATTGACCCTCCTGCCAGTGGAAACAGTTTCTCCCTCTCGATTCTGTCAAAAATCCCTCATGATTTTTAGCATCTCTGTTAAATCGACAATAACTATTCTCTGTTCTGTGGAGAACCATCCCAGTTTCTCTCATCTCTTCACATAATTCAGATCCGAGGTCAAAATTCAGGAATTAGGTCTTTGGTGGGGATTCCTTGGAATATGACTTTGCCTCTGGAGAGAATATGTATAAGATATACTTGAGAGTGAATTTGTTCATTCGTGGGACGTGGGCATCACTGGCTATGCCAGCATTTATTGCCAATCCCTAATTGCCCTTGAGAAGGTGGTGGTGAGCTGCCTTCTTGAACCATTGCATTCATTGGGCTGCATGTACACCAACAGTGCTTGCAGTTTGATATCACTGAGTGTCTTTCTGGGCCATTTTCAGAAGGCTTCTCAGAGTCAACCACATTGCTGTGGGTCGGAGTCACATGTCGGCCAGACCAGGTAAGGCCAGCAGATTTTCTTCCCAAAATGACATCAGTGAACCAAGCGGGTTTCTAACACAATCAACATGGTTTCATGCTCACCATTAGACTAGCTTTTTAATTCCAGATTTATTAATTGAATTCAAGTTTCATTACATGCTGTTATGGGATTTAAACCCATGTTCCCACAGCATTAGCCTGGGCTCTGAATTACTAGTCTAGTGACATTACCATTACACCACCACCTCCTGGAGTCTTAAGGGCGATGGAAATAGAATGATATGTGAGCTGGATCTCCAGAAATGAGTAAAGAATATTCTCAGGGGTTAAAGCTCATGATTTGGTCTCACTGGCTGAGTTTAAAGTACATCCTGTGAATTGGATGGAAATTCTCTGAAATTACAGAACACATTATATCACAGAAATATCGGGAAACCTGTAAATAAATCTGTTCTCACTGCACCCAATGCTGTCAGACTGTGGATTTCACCCAGTCTGTTCTTCCCTGGACTCTGGGGAGATTCACTTTCCATTGTGCAATATCTGGCTAAATATAATTTATGATATTGCAATGTGTTGTGTAAAAGACATTAATTGAATCTTTTTGTTCAGTCACTGTAAGTAATGTCAGTCTCTGCCTCATAATTATGTCAATGGGGATTTCTCCTGCCTTGCATAAGGGTCTTCGCTCAGTGACAGAGTCAGTAAGAGTTTGGTCTCCAGCACAAACCGGGATCAATGTTCTGCAGAAATGGAAAGAATAAATCGGTTTTATGCACTTAAAGATTTGGTCTTTAAGATTCTTCTGGATTTCGAGGATATTTATTTTCCCACCCTCGCCGTTATTGGTGTCCCTGGTAAGTTTTATGCCCAGGTATAATACTGTTACTGCATTAACTCTGCTCCCGATTGTCAGTTGGTGTTGGGTTCCTTGTAAGTAACCATATCTCTATTTCAATATGTCGATGATATTTAACTGTAAACACTGCCTTCATTATGCAAGTTTCCATAACCAACAATTCTATGTATTCAGTTTATTCTGCTTGCTGTGTGATTGAAAGTACATTGTTCGCTCGAAAATGTTACTGGATGATTTATTTGATGAACAGTCTGCTCTCTGCATTGAGTCCTGGGAGTAGATTTTATTCTTTACCATCTGGGTATTAAACAGTGCCTGAAGAAGGCGGTGGAATAAAAAGTGATGAAGAAAGATTGCACGTCCTTTACAGAAGCAGCCTAATATTCATTACAATAAAAGCAAAATACTGCGGATGCCGGAAATCTGAAATAAAAACAAGAAATGCTGGAACCACTCTGCAGGTCTGGCAGCATCTGTGGAAAGAGAAGCAGAGTTAACGTTTCGGGCCAGTGACCCTTCTTCGGAACTGACAAATATTAAAAATGTCACAGGTTATAAGCAAGTGAGGTGGGGGTGGGGCAAGAGATAACAAAGGAGAAGGTGTAGATTGGACAAGGCCACATAGCTGACCAAAACGTCAAGGAGCAAAGGCAAACAATATGTTAATGGTGTGTTGGAAGACAAGCATTAGTACAGAAAAGGTGTTAACGGACTGAATATTGAACAGCAGCAAGTGCAAACATGAAAAAATGTTTCATGATATTCATTACATTGAGTTTAAGAGGAGGATAATCAGGCGGGTTTTATTCCTGATGAAGGTCTGTTCCTCCACCCTGATTATCATTGTGCACGCCGGGCAGCAGCTGCTTAATTGATATATGGTGTCGACATGCCTTTAAGAATCATTTAAGGTTTGCTGGATAAGATTAATGATATAACGTTGTAATTGGTGACAAATCATCCCAACTGATTTTACTTTCAACTGATTGTAAATGGAATAATGTGTGAAATCGATTCCTTTCTCATTTTTTGATTCATATTCCCTTGAGTAAGTGGAAATCTATTCTGTTTTCACTGACAGGTGGAAAGTGCCTGATTAATATTGTCCCACTTCCATCCTGATACATTCTCAAACCTCAGGGAGCAGATCTCAGCATCAGTTACAGCATCAGCCCCTTGGTAGTGACTGTTCAGCAAGGGGCGGGGGGTGGGGTGGTGCCGTACTGGTTTGAATTAGGAGTATAAGCACAGAGCAGGACTAGAGGTATTAATTACAATTGATAGTTAAAACATGCTACGAAATAGTTTGTTTAAAAAGGGAATAGCGGGTTTTTGTTTAGATCATGGATGGGCAGCTGTGACCTGTTGCTTGCAATTCCTGTTCCATGTGGGAACTTCAGGACACTTCATGAGTCTTGGGCAACCATGTCTATAGCTTCAGATCGAGCTTATGATTTCCGAGCTTTAGCGACAGCTGGAATCACTGCGGAGCATCAGGGAGCAGGAGAGTTTCCTGGATTTTATGCTCCAGGAGCTGGACACCCCACAGGCAGTAGGAGTTCAGGATGGGTGGCCATCCAGAAGGTTAGGAAGATGCAGAAAGTGCAGGAGTCTTCGGGGTGTGTGCTAATCACAAACCAGCTTTGGAGACTGCTGGGAGTGACGAAACCTTGAAGGAGGCACCAATGGGCATGGGACTGTACAGGAGGGAGCAGCAAAGGGCAGAAATGAAGTTGTTATAGGGGATTCCATAGTCAGGAGGTCAGACAAGCATTTCTTTAAATGTTAGCGAGAGTTCCGCCCCCCTGTGTATTGCCCCCCTGGTGCCAGAGTAAACTATATCTTGGAGAGGGTGCAGGATATTCTGAAGGGGAAGGGAATGAGCCAGAAGTAACTGTGCACATTGATGGCAACAACAAAGCAAAGGCTGGTATTGAGGTCCTGTGGTCAGATTTTCAGGCGTTAGTGAGGATGATAAAGAGTATTAGCTTGATAACAATAGCTTAGAGATACAGCACTGAAACAGGCCTTTCGGCACACCAGGTCTGTGCTGACCAACAGCCACCCATTTATACTAATCCTACATTTAATCCCATATTCCCTACCACATCCCCGCCATTCTCCTACCACCTACCCACACTAGGGGCAATTTGCAATGGCCAATTTACCTACCAACCTGCAAGTCTTTGGTTGTGGGAGGAAAACAGAGTTCGCAGTGGAAACCCACGCAGTCACATGGAGAATTTGCAAATTCCGCACAGACAGCACCCAGAACTGAACCTGGGTCACAGGAGCTGTGAGGCTGCAGCCCTAACCACTGTGCCACCCCATGTGCCACTCCTAGCGCCATTGATTAGCGAGAGTCGAAATGGGAAGATAGGGAGGATCAATACATGGCTTGAAGAATGGTGCAGGAGGGAGGGCTTCAATGTCTTGGGGCATTGGAGCAGTTGACAGGCAGAAGGCACCTATTTAAAAGAAGCTGCTTGCACCTCACCAGGACTGAGAACAAAGTCCTCGCAGGGAGTCTCACTGGTGTAGTTGGAGAGGGTTTAAACAAAATTGGCAGGGGGAACGGCACCAGCATATAGTAGTCAAAAAGAGGAATAAGGTGCATAAGGTGAGAGTGTTAGACAGGACTAGGCAAGGGAGTAGTTCCATATTAGTTGAGATGGACTGAGAAGGGCTATGAGGAATGCAAAGACAGGATTACAATGCCTCAGTGTAAATGCACGAAGTGTGGTGATTAAGGTTAGTGAGTGATAAGCACAAATAGCAGTATGGGAATATGATGTAGTCGCAATAACGGAAATGTGGCTTTTCAGTGGCAAGGATTGGGTGCTCAATATACCAGGATATTTGTCACGCCAATGTGCTTTGTTAAATGATCATTTTCTTTAATCCACTGCCTGGAGATCTGAATTTATAATGTTTTTGAAAGACTTTGAAAAGAACAGCTTAAGGATGACTTTGCTGGCAGCTTAAGATGATCGCCTAGTTTGCAGCACTGTATCCTACACTGCAAAGGACCGTGAGGAGGGAGACGAAATGGCTGCATTTCCCAGAAAGAACAAAGACCCAGGATGTTTAAGGGAACTGTTTGTTCTTTTTCTTTTTAACAAGAGAGAAATACTGCTAACTGCTATGTTTTGAATCACTGAATGACTGTCATGTGACAAGCCCCTCCCTCATCTGTGCTTTTAAGCTTGTGTCATTCTGCAATCGAGAAGCAAGAAGCAACTGGACTCTGACACCTGCAGGCCCAAGTGGGAGGTCCTCCTCTTTCTCTCTCCATTCCAGCTAGAAAACTTTCAAATCCTGCCCGGTGACTGACCACATTTGCATACTGCTGCTACAACCAGAAAACCTTTGAAGAAAATCATCTGCATCGCTATCTCCAAGAGACTGACCAAACCAGTCACCTACCTCTTCAAACTACAAGCCTCAGGACCACCAAATTCAGCTTGAAGCCAGCTGAATTATCAAACGTCACAGATTGCATATTCCTTTTTTCTATGGATTCTAACTTAACCAATTTATCTTTCCCCAGTCTGCAGTCTGTCACCTAACCATGTGTGTGGAAACCTCGAGTGGGTGCGTGCAAGTGTGTGTGTGTGAGTGAAAGTTGGTGCATTGCTTATTATTTTATTAGTTCAGTTTAGGTACAATAAAGTTAACCTTTTTCTTTGTGAACTGAAGAAAAACTCTCTACTTGTTTCTTGTTTTGATCAGAGCAAGTAAGGATTCAAACACCTAATGAATTGGCCATTACATCCACTTTAAAAAAGAATTAAACCCATTGTGGTCAAACAAGGAGAGGGAAAAGAGGGAAGCTTTTCGACCCCTCCTCACTTGACCTTAACAGAAATTTGGGGACTCACATCTGGGATTAAACAAAAAGACAAACAGGCAATTGGAAGCAGGAAACAAAATTGATCCTGATCAATAATTTCAAAACTTCATTACAGGTTTTCTTGTGGCTTTTAGTGCTCGAATACTAAGATGTCCACATTCGACGGCAGTACCTTCCCAGAGTAAAAGGTGTATGATGCATGTCAGGTGAATTCTTCAAGTGAGAACCAGGACAAATACAATAGATTGAGAGGGAGGTGAAGAGGAAAATAAGACTGGCAAAGAGTGAATATGAGAATAGAATGACAGTCAACATAAAAGAGGACCCAAACATTTTCCACCAGCATGTAAGCTGATTTTAAGAGGTGGAGTGGGGCCTATTCGGGACAAAGAGGGTAATATATGTTTAGAGGCGCAGGGCAAGGCTTATAGACTTAATGAGTACTTTGTATCAGGGTTCACTGAGGAAGTGGAATCTGACAAAATACAGGGAGAAGGGGAGAGAGTAGAGGATAGAATATGAGGCAGGGGAGGCAGTAAAAAAGCTGACTGTGCTTGGTTAGATAAGTCAGGAAGGCTTGCATCCCAGGTTGCAAAGAAAAAGTGGACATGGAGATAACGGAAGAGCTGGAGAGTGATAAATGTGACATTCTTATTTAAGAAAGGGTGTAAGGTGAGTCTGGCAACTGCAGGCCAGTTAGTTTAGCATCAGTGGTGGATAAGGTTTTAGAAACAATAATGAGGAAAAATTCAACAGACACCTGGAGAGATTTGAGCTAATTAAGGAAAGCCATCATGGATTTGTCAAAGGGAAATCATGCTTGACCAACAAAATTCAATTTTTTGACGAAGTGACAGAAAAGGTTTATTCAAGGAATGTGGTGAATGTTATTTATATGGATTTTAAGAAAGTATTTGATAAGGTACCACATAAAAGGCTGGCTAATAAAATTGAGGCTCATGGAATAGTCAGTGTCCAATTGGATAAAAAATTGGCTTAAAGACAGAACACAGCGGGTCATTGAAAATTGATGTTGTTCAAACTGGAGGATGGTAGACATTGGTGTTCCCTAAGTGTCAGTGCTGGGCCACTGGTTTTCTTGCTATATATAATTGACTTGGATCTTGGAATACAGAGTAGAATCTCCAAATCTGCAGATGAAACGAAACTTGGAGGTGTGGCAAACAGTGAGGATGACATGAACCACCTGCAGCAGGACATAGATAGGTTGGCAGAATGGGCAGACAGACGGCAGATCGATTTTAATATTGACAAGTGTGAGGTGATGCATTTTGTCAGAATGAACAGAGAGAGAGAGGCAATATTGTCTTAATGGCACAGTTCTAAGGAGTGTGGAGGAACAGGGGGACCTGGGGGTACATGTGAATTGATGTTTGAAGGTGGGAGGGCATATTGAGAGCGATCAGTCACACTGATGGGATCTTGGTTTTGCCATAAGAGTTTTGATTTTTTTGTCGAAAAGAACTGAGTGGATTTGCGGATAATGATGAAGATTGTCAGAGGATACAACAGGATATATAACGGTTTGAGACTTGGGCGGAGAAATGGCAGATGGAGTTTAATCTGGACAAATGTGAGGTAATGCATTTTGGAAGGTCTAATGCAGGTGGGAGGTATACAGTAAATGGCAGAACCCTTAGGAGTATTGACAGGCAAAGAGATCTGGGCGTACATGTCCACAGGCCACTGAAAGTTGCAACGCAGGCGGATAAGGTAGTTAAGAAGGCATACAGTATGCTTGCCTTCATCGGTCGGGGCATAGAGTATAAAAATTTGCAAGTCGTGTTGCAGCTGTACAGAACCTTAGTTAGGTTTACAAAGTTATGAGCGGCATGGACAGAGTGGATAGTCTGATGTTTTTTCCCAGGGTGGAAGTGTCAGTTACTAGGGGACATAGGTTTAAGATGCGAGGGGCAAAGTTTAGAGGGGATGTGCGAGACAAGTTTTTTACACAGAGGGTGGTGAGTGCCTGGAACTTGCTGCCAGGGGAGGTGGTGGAAGCAGATCCGATAGCGACATTTAAGAGACATCTTGACAAATACATGAATAGGAAGGGAATAGAGGGATATGGGCTCCGGAAGTGCAGAAGGTGTTAGTTTAGGCAGGCATCAAGATCAGCGCAGGCTTGGAGGGCCAAATGGCCTGTTCCTGTGCTGCACTGTTCTTTGTTCTTTGTTCTCTTTTGTTCTGTGTGCCTTCAAGACCTGATGGTATTTTCTGTGAACAGTGACTGGAGGGATTGTGGTATTTGAAAGTCCAGGCTGCAGGGCAATGTGCTTCTAAGCAACAGGAATATTTTATGATGGTCTTGTGACTCCCATTGAAAAGGCGTTCAGTTTCATTTTGGCAGTGTGAAAAAAAAAACAGGGGAGCTGTGAGCAGCTAATAGTTACTGCTGGAAACTGGCCAGGAATACAGCCTTGAGAAAACGTTCTCTTTAAGATTAATTCCTGTATCAGGTAAAAGGTTAATCTCTTCATGAAGTCAAAAGAACTTTGAAGGAGTTGCAAAAATCTAATGTATGGGAGCAAAAACCCTTGTTGCTATTTTAGCCTGAATAGAGAGGAAGAGAATCAGGAAAAAAAAGGATTTGCTACACTCTGTGGAGAAACCCTGATTTGGTGAAAGGAAGCCTGTATTTTGAGTGAGGCAAGTTTCTGTTGCCTCCAGTCAAGAATCCCTGCCTCCAGACTAAGTTACATAGTTGTTGTGATCTGTGGGGAAGGCCTGTTGACTTTTGTATTTTTGGAAGTTCCTGAAATCTCAAGAATGTTCCTATTGTTGGAGTCATAGAGAGATACAGCACCGAAACAGGCCCTTCAGCCCAACAAGTCCGCGTCAACCAGCAACCACCCATTTATACTAATCCTACATTAATCCCATTTCCCTCTCACATCTCCACCTTCCCTCAATTCTCATACTACCTACCTACACTAGGGTCAATTTACAATGACCAATTTACCCCTCGACCCGCAAGTCTTTGGCATGTGGGAGGAAACCGGAGCACCCGGAGGAAACCATGCGGTCACAGGGAGAACTTGCAAACTCCGCACAAGCAGTACCTAGAACTAAACCTGGGTCGCTGGAGATGTGAGGCTGTGGTGCTAACCACTGTGCCACTGTGCTACTTTAAAATTTAAATAGACCTGCTGCTACAGCCTATTGCTGAAAGATCTATGTGATGCCTGCTGCAGATGAACTACTTTGAATGCCTACCCACTATAGTCTATTCATTAATTTCACCTGGAGAGACATCAAATGGCATCTGACTATTCGACTCTGGGACACCTCACCGATCCAGGAAAATTCGACCAGAAGATTACCCCAATTATTTCATTATCCTGAAGAAACTGTTATAAAATCAATATAACAATTTTCTTCAGTTAACAATTGGTAATTATATGTATGTGTGTGCATGAGGGTTAGGAAGATAAGGAGTTATAAAAATTTTCATGCATGTAGATTCATCTCATTATCATTTAAAACTTAGTTTATTAATAAATAGTTAATTTTGTTGTTCAAGAAACCTGGTTTGGCGTGTTCTATTCTGGGGATAAATAGTGATTAATTTGGCTATTTTTCCAGTAGATGGAAACTTTACTAATATTCTGTGATCTCTGGAGTAGTGGGACTGAATCAACAGTGCATTACTCCCACCTTGGTCATAACAGGCTTCATAGGTAGAGGCACTGCGTATAAAAGCAGGGAAGTTATTCTAAACCTTTGTAAAGCTCTGGTTAGGCTCCAACTGGAGCATTGCTTCCAGTTCTGGTCACACACTTTAGGAAGGTGTGAGGGGCCTTCAGCGGATAAAGAGGAGGTTTCCCAGAATGGTTCCAGGGATAGGGGATTTTAGTTACAGATTTTGGTTAGAAATGCTGGGATTGTTTTCCTGAGAACAATGGAAATTGAGGGAGGGTTTATTAGAAGTGTACAAGATTATGGCAAGCTGAAATAAGTTAGACCAGGAAAACTTGTTTTCTTCAACTAATGGTACAAGGACTAGGGACACAGATTGAAGAATTTGGACAAGAGATGCAGGGGAAATATGAGGAAGAATTTTCTTACGCAGTGGGTGGTAATTACCTGGAACTTGCTGCCCACAATGATGGCGAAAGTGAAGACGATCAATGACTTCAAAAGGAAATTTGATGGCCACGTAAAGGAAATAAATTTGCAGGGTGACGGGGATCGAGCAGGAGAATGTGACTGACTGGATAGTTCCGTGGAGAGCCAGCATGGACTTAATGGGTCGTAGCCTCATTCTGTGCCATAAATGACTCTTACTCTGTGTTCTGGGACTGAGATGATTGAACTCCAACAATCACAACCATCTTCCTTTATGCCATGTTTGATTCCTACCAGTGGAGTGTGTCTCCCTGATACCCATTACTTCAATTTGGCTGTGCTGGGAAATTCAGGAAGAGGCCAAGATGGATCATCCACTCAGCACTTCTGGTTGAAGATTGTTCATGCTTCATCCTTGTCTTTTGCACAGATGTGTTGGGCTCCCCATCATTGAGGAGCTGCCTTCTTTGGTTAGTTGTTTAATTGTTCACCATCATTCACAAATGCATGTGGCAGGACTGAAAAGCTTTGATCTGAACAGTTGGTTGCAGGATTGTTTAGTTCTGTCTCCGGAAGAGAAAGATCCTCTACCAGCCTGCTCCCACAGCGTACACCAACTCTCCCTGTTCATTGCCAATCCTCTTTCACAACAAGATAGATGATTTGAAGGCACAAACAGTGGGAAATGTGTATGATTTAATTGCCATGACAGAGACATGGTTACAGGGTGACCAGGACTGGGAACTGAACATTCTGGGATATTTGTCATTCAGGAAGGATAGGAGGAGAGGAAAAGGAGTTGAGGTAACGTTGCTAATAAAGGAGGAGATCAGTACATTAGTGAGAGGATCTTTGATCAGAGGAGCAAGATGTAGTATCAGTTTGGGTGAACTAAGAAACAGCAAGGGGCAGCAAAAATTTGTGCAAATTTTTTATCGGTCACCAAACTCTAGTGGTAATGTTGGGTACAATATACATCAGGAAATTAGAGCTGCATGTAACATGGGCAGTACAGTAATAATGGGTGACTTCAATTACATATAGATTGGTTAAACCTAATTAGCACTAATGCAGTGGAGTATGATTTCCTGTGAGTGTGTTCAAGAGGGGTTTCTGGAGCAGTATGTTGAAGAACAAACAAGGGATCGGGCTGTTTTAGATTTATTATTATGTGATGAGAAAGGGTTAATTAATAACCTTGCTGTAAAGGAGGCATCAGGAAATAGTGACCACAATATGATAGAATTTTACGTTAAGTTTGAAAGAGAGACAGTTCATTCTGAAACTAGGATCATAAAACTGAACAAAGGAAACTAAGGTTTGAGCGGCAAGTTGGCTGTGATGGATTGGGAAAATACATTGAAAAGATTTGATTGTAAACAGGCAATGGCTAGTATTCAAACAAGTATTACACGGTTTCCAACAAATGTGCATTCCTCAAAGTGTCATGAATAGATGAGGACCAACTGTAAATTGTCATGAACCGATGAGAACTGACTGTAAATTGTGTTTTGTGCACTTGGCTATTAATGTCAACTGCCATTTTATACAATATGTTTCAGTTTTTACTTCCATATTCCATTTGTTAAAATGGAGGAGCGAGAGCAGGTGGGACAGCTACTTGAAGGGGTCCAGTCACAGGACCCAGAAGCCACCCTTTTCAGCCAGCTTGAATTTGAAACTGTAGCAGTGGAAGGAACATCTTGTGCAAACCACAGCTGCCCTTCAAGCTACATGTTTGCTCTGAGACCTTTCTTCAAGAAGCAAGAAAATTAAAAAGACACAGTCTGCAAGAAAACTTGTTTTCTGCCAGCTTTCATTCCATCAAAAAATGGTGACATCAGCAATTAAAGACCTTGTTAAAAGCAGGTGCGAAAGGTGTCTACAGGTCCCTCTCAACCTTCACCTGGTCTTATTGTAACAGGGTTTGATTTTTAAACACACCGTGTTCTGAGCTCCTGCTTGGTGAATCCTTGTTCACCGCTTTCCAATTATAAGGCAAATAAATGAGCACAAACAGGCTTTCTTAGTTTTAAAGAAGAAAAGTGAAATTTATTCAACTTAAACTAAAAACTCTAATTTGAGTTAACGCCTATGGATACACACTGCGTCCCACGTTCGCAAGCATATGCGATATGCACATGCAAATAGAGACAGAAAGGAGCAGATGAAAAATAAAGTAGATAGGTTTGAGGCATTATCTGAAGAGGTTGTTACAGTTCTTCAAGCTCACTGTGTCGTCCTTTTGTAGGTTAATCTTCCTTTTCGTTGGGGCCCAGTATTCTTCTCAAACCTTGTTCACTGTAGGAGACTTTTCTCTCTTGAGGCTCATGTGTCTTCAGCTGGTTTTTCGTGTTCCATGAGAAAGAGATGCGAGTAGACAGGAGAGGCTGTGGCGAGTCAGCCATGAGGTACTTTCAGTCCAGGAGCAAACAGCTTTCTTTGTTCAAACAATGTTTCTCCAATTTAAAATTCTCAGTTCAAAACACTGCAACAGCCAGTTAGTCATGTGACTAAACTAGTCTGACCACATCTGTTCTGTGTATTGGGAACAAGGACTGGTTTCTTTGTCCCACCACTGGCTGCTGGTATGCAAAAATATCTTTCCGGCTTGGGGCCTGGCAATTCCTTGTAGTAGACCATCTTTTCTTCCCAGCAACAACTTGACGTTTAATGTCCATGTGGCAAAATTAATGAGCCTTATTCTTGACAGGTGGGGGCCGACATGACAATCTCCATTTACCTTCGAGAGTGCAAGAAGAAGAAAGAGTAAGAGAAGAGGTATTTCCAACAGCTCCTCCCCCACTCGGCATTTCCAGTCAGTGATCTCCAGTTATTTTGGACTTTTTGACAATTAAAAATGGACACTAGTTTCAACTGAAATGCATTTTTGTGTACAGTTAAGTCAATTATCTATTTGGTAAATCTTCTTGCCTTTTTTATGCCTTTAACATTTCCTTGTAAGTTTGTGAGCCTGCATTGCGATGTTAAGCCCCTTCCCAAGTTCAAGAGTGTGTGTTATTAAACCTTACTTCTTTGATTTTAATTTCACAACTGTGTTGTTGTGACTGTCCTTTACTGGTCAGAGTTTAAGGGAGGGAAAAATTCAATCACTGATCTGCATCAGTCATTGGGGACTCCATAGGTAGAGGAAAAGATAGGAGGTTCTGTTGGAACGAGATAGACTCACGGATAGTGTGTTGCCTCCCAGGTGCCAGGGTTCGTGATGTCTCGAATCGTGTTTTTGGGATCCTTAAGGGGGAGGGGGAGCAGCCCCAAGTCATGGTCCACATAGGCACCAACGACATAGGTTGGAAGAGAGATGGGGATTTAAGGCAGAAATTCAGGGAGCTCGGGTGGAAGCTTAGAGCGAGAACAAACAGAGTTGTTATCTCTGGGTTGTTGCCCGTGCCACGTGATAGCGAAGCGAGGAATAGGGAGAGAGAGGAGTTGAACATGTGGCTGCAGGGATGGAGTAGGAGGGAGGGTTTTGGTTTCCTGGATAATTGGGGCTCTTTCTGGGGTAGGTGGGTCCTCCACAAAAAGGATGGTCTTCACCTGAACCAGAGGGGTACCAATATCCTGGGGGGGGGGGGGGAGATTTGCTAGTGCTCTTCGGGGGGGTTTGAACTAATTCAGCAGGGGGATGGGAGCCGAAATTGTAGTTCCAGTGTACAGGATGTTGAGAGTAGTGAGGTCAGGGATAAGGTTACAAGGACACAAGAGGGCACTGGCAAGCAAGAACTTGGTTTAAAGTGTGTCTACTTCAATGCCAGGAGCATCCGGAATAAGGTGGGTGAGCTTGCAGCATGGGTTGGTACCTGGGATCTCGATGTTGTGGCCATTTCGGAGACATGGGTAGAGCAGGGACAGGAATGGATGTTGCAGGTTCCGGGATTTAGATGTTTCAGTAAGAACAGAGAAGCTGGTAAAAGAGGGGGGGGGGGGGGTGTGGCATTGTTAATCAAGGAGAGTATTACGGCAGCAGAAAGGACGTTTGAGGACTCGTCTACTGAGGTAGTATGGGCCGAGGTTAGAAACAGGAGAGGAGAGGTCACCCTGTTGGGAGTTTTCTATAGACCTCCAAATAGTTCCAGAGATGTCGAGGAAAGGATAGCGAAGATGATTCTCGACAGGAGCGAGAGTAACAGGGTAGTTGTTATGGGGGACTTAAATTTTCCAAATATTGACTGGAAATACTATAGTTCGAGTACTTTAGATGAGTCAGTTTTTGTCCAGTGTGTGCAGGAGGGTTTTCTGACACAGTATGTAGACAGGCCAACCAGGGGCGATGCCACATTGGATTTGGAACAGGGTAATGAACCCGGCCAGGTGTTAGATTTAGATGTAGGTGAGCAGTTTGGTGATAGTGATCACAATTCGGTTAGGTTTCCCTTAGTGATGGGCAGGGACAGGTATATACCGCAGGGCAAGAATTATCGCTGGGGGAAAGGAAATTATGATGCGATTAGGCAAGATTTAGGATGCGTAGGATGGGGAAGGAAACTGCAGGGGATGGGCACAATCGAAATGTGGAGCTTATTCAAGGAGCAGCTACTGCGTGTCCTTGATAAGTATGTACCTGTCAGGCAGGGAGGAAGTTGTCGAGCGAGGGAGCCGTGGTTTACTAAAGAAGTTGAAGCGCTTGTCAAGAGGAAGAAGAAGGCTTATGTTAGGATGAGACGTGAAGGCTCAGTTCGGTCGCTTGAGAGTTACAAGCTAGCCAGGAAGGATCTAAAGGGAGAGCTAAGAAGAGCGAGGAGAGGACATTGGCGGATAGGATCAAGGAAAACCCTAAGGCTTTCTATAGGTAGATCAGGAATAAAAGAATGACCAGAGTTAGATTAGGGCCAAGCAAGAATAGTAGTGGCAAGTTGTGTGTGGAATCAGAGGAGATAGGGGAAGCGTTAAATGAATATTTTTCGTCAGTATTTACAGTAGAGAAAGAAAATATTGTCGAGGAGAATACTGAGATACAGACTACTAGGCTAGATGGGATTGAGGTTCACAAGGAGGAGGTGTTAGCAATTTTGGAAAGTGTGAAAATAGATAAGTCCCCTGGGCCATATGGGATTTATCCTAGGATTCTCTGGGAAGCCAGGGAGGAGATTGCAGAGCCTTTGTCCTTGATCTTTATGTCGCCATTGTCGACAGGAATAGTGCCGGAAGACTGGAGGATAGCAAACGTTGTCCCCTTGTTCAAGAAGGGGAGTAGAGACAGCCCTGGTAATTATAGAACTCTGAGCCTTACTTCGGTTGTGGGCAAAATGTTGGATAAAGGTTATAAGAGATAGGATTTATAATCATCTTGAAAAGGATAAGTTAGTTAGCGATAGTCAGCACAGTTTTGTGAAGGGTAGGTCGTGCCTCACAAACCTTATTGAGTTTTTTGAGAAGGTGACCAAACAGGTGGATGAGGGTAAAGCCGTGGATGTGGTGTCTATGGATTTCAGTAAGGCGTTTGATAAGTTTCCCCACGGTAGACTATTGCAGAAAATACGGAAGTATGGGATTGAAGGTGATTTAGTGCTTTGGATCAGAAATTGGCTCGCTGAAAGAAGACAGAGGGTGGCGGTTGATGGTAAATGTTCATCCTGGAGTTCAGTTACTAGTGGTGTACCGCAAGGATCTGTTTTGGGGCCACTGCTGTTTGTCATTTTTATAAATGACCTGGATGATGGGGTAGAAGGGTGGGTTAGTAAATTTGCGGATGACACGAAGGTCGGTGGAGTTGTGGATAGTGCCGAAGTATGTTGTAGGCTACAGAGGGACACAGATAGGCTGCAGAGCTGGGCTGAGAGATGGCAAATGGAGTTTAATGCGGAAAAGTGTGAGGTGATTCACTTTGGAAGGAGTAACAGGAATGCAGAGTACTGGGCTAATGGGAAGATTCTTGGTAGTGTCGATGAGCAGAGAGATCTTGGTGTCCAGGTACAGAAATCCCTGAAAGTTGCCACCCAGGTTAATAGGGCTGTTAAGAAGGCATATGGTCTGTTAGCTTTTATTAGTAAAGGATCGAGTTTCGGAGCCACGAGGTCATGCTGCAGCTGTGCAAAACTCTGGTGCGACCGCACCTGGAGTATTGCATGCAGTTCTGGTCACCGCATTATAGGAAGGATGTGGAAGCTTTGGAAAGGGTGCAGAGGAGATTTCCTAGGATGTTGCCTGGTATGGAGGGAAGGTCTTACGAGGAAAGGCTGAGGGACTTGAGGTTGTTTTCGTTAGAGAGAAGGAGGAGGAGAGGTGACTTAATAGAGACATATAAGATAATCAGAGGGTTAGATAGGGTGGATAGTGAGAGTCTTTTTCCTCGGATGGTGATGGCAAACATGAGGGGACATAGCTTTAAGTTGAGGGGTGATAGATATAGGACAGATGTCAGAGGTAGTTTCTTTACTCAGAGAGTAGTAGGGGCGTGGAACGCCCTGCCTGCAACAGTAGTAGACTCGCCAACATTAAGGGCATTTAAGTGGTCATTGGATAGACATATGGATGAAAATGGAATAGTGTAGGTCAGATGGTTTCACGGGTTGGCGCAACATCGAGGGCCGAAGGGCCTGTACTGCGCTGTAATGTTCTATGTTCTATGTTTATGGACAGGTGGTTGGAAAAGCAGAGAAATTTGTTCAGAAAACAAAATTAACTACCTGTTCATAACATAAGGCACAAAAACCCAACAGGAAAGGTGCATCAACTGTGGCGAACAAAAGAAGTTAAAGATTGCATTAGGTCAAAGGAAGTGGCTTATAAGGTCAGCAGAAAAAGTGGCAAGCCCAAGGATTGGGAGCAATTTAGAATCAAACACAGGAGGACCAAGAAACTGATAAAGGAAAAAGAGATTATGAATGCAAGCTCGCTCGAAACATAAAGGATGATTGTAAAAGCTTCTTCATGTGAAAAGGAAAAGATAAGAAACGCCGACTGTGGGTCCATTGTAGACGGAGACAGGAGAGTTTGTGGTGGAGAATGAGGAGATGGCGGAGAGACTAAACAATTGCTTTGTGTCTGTCTTCAGAGAGAAAGACGCAGAAAATTTCCCAGAAAGATTAGGGAACCAAGGGACTTGGAAAAATGAGGAACTGCAAGAAATTAGTATCAATAAAGTGGTAGTCCTTGAAAAATTAACTGGATTGAAAGTTGATAAATCCCCTGGACCAGATGAGCAACATCCTAGTGTGTTGAAGGAGGTGGCTATATAGATAATGGATGCATTGGTGGTTATTCTTCAAAATTCGACAGAGTTTGGAAGGTTTCCTCAAGACTGGAAGGTAGCAAATGTAACCCCACTAATTACGAAGGGAGCAAGAATATAAACAGTGATCTGCAGACCTGGTAATTTAACATCAGTCGCAGGGAAAATGATAGATTCTATCGGAAAGGATGAGATAATTGGACACTTGGAAAATCATGTTTTTTTTCATTCTTTCATGGGATACGGGTGTCACTGGCTTGGCCAGCATTTTTTACCCATCCCTAATTGCCCTTGAGAAGGTGATGGTGAGCTGCCTTCTTGAACGGCCACAATCATTGGGGTGTAAGTACACCAAAAGTGCTGTTAGGAAGGGAATTCCAGGATTTTGACCCAGCGACAAAGTAGGAATGATGACATAGTTCCAAGTCAGGACAGTGTGTGATTGAGGGGAACCTGCAGGTGGTGGTGTTGCCATGCATCTGCTGCCCTTGTTCTTCTAAGTGGTTGAGGTCGCAGGTTTGGAAGGTGCTGTTGAAGGAGCTGTCGTACATCACTGTAGAGCATCTTGTAAATGGTGCACACTGCTGCCACTGTGCTTCGGTGGTGGAGGGAGTGAATGTTTGTGAATGGGGTGCCAATCAAGTGGTTGCTTTGTCCTGGAAGGTGTCAAGCTTCTTCTGTGTTGTTGGAGCTGCAACCATCCAGGCAAATGGAGAGCAATCCATTACACTTCTGACATGTGCCCTGTCGGTGGTAGATAGGCTTTGGGGAGTCAGGAGGTGAGTTATGTGCCACAGGATTCCGAGCGTCTGACCTGCTCTTGTAGCCATGGTATTTATATTGCTACTCCAGTTCAGTTTCTGGTCAATGGTAATCCCCACGATGTTGAAAGTGAAGGATTCAGCGATTGTAATGCCATTGACTGTCAAGGGGAGATGGTTAGATTCTGTTTTATTTGAGACCGTCAATGCCTGGCACTTGCAAATGCTACTTGCCACTTATCAACTCAAGCCTGGATAATGTCCAGGTCTTGTTGCATTTCGACATGGACTGCTTCAGTATCTGAGGAGCCGTGAATTTGCTTCACGTTTTGCAGCCATCAGCGAACATCCCCACCTTTGACCTGGTGATGGAGGAAAGGTAATTGATGAAGCAGCTGAAGATGGTTGGACCTCGGACACTACCCTGCTACAGTGATGTCCTAGGGTTGAGATGATTGACCTCCAATAATCACTGATTTTCCCCCTAATTCCCATTGACTGCAGTTTTGCTCGGGTTCTTTGATGCCATACTCAGTCAAATGCTACCTTGATGTCAAGGACAGTCACTCTCACGTCATCTCTTTTGTCCATGTTTGAAGCAAGGCTTGTTTAGTTTGGTTCAGAGATGCAGCACTGAAACAGGCCCTTCGGCCCACCGAGTCTGTGCCAACCATCAACCACCCATTTATACTAATCCTACACTAATTCCATGTTCCAACCACATCCCCACTATATTTCCCTACCATTTACCTATACTAGGGGCAATTTATAATGGCCAATTAACCTATCAACCTGCAAATCTTTTGGCATGTGGGAGGAAACCGGAGCACCCGGAGGAAACCCACGCAGACACAGGGAGAACTTGCAAACTCCACACAGGCAGTACCCAGAATTGAACCCGGGTCGCTGGAGCTGTGAGGCTGCGGTGCTAACCACTGCGCCACTCCAATGAGATGTCATGAGATCAGGAGTTGAGTGGCCCAGGCCAAACCCAAACCGAGCAGGATATTGCTCAGCAAGTGCCATTTGATAGCACTGTCAACAACACCTTCCATCACTTTACTGACGATTGAGAGTAGCCCCTTGCCGTGATGGAGCTCGGAATTGAAAGCTTGTTTTGGGAGCCTTCTGTCAGGCATGCGGACCATATGGCCCTTGCTACCCTCAGTGCTACCTCCAAGTGGAGTTCAACATGGAGCAGTACTGATTCAGTAGCTGAGAAGGGGTGGGGGTGGGGGTTGCTCGGTGATAATCAGTAGGTGGTCTCCTTGCCTGTGTTTGTCTAGACTTCATGGGGTCCAGAGTCAATGTTGAGGACTCCCAGGGCAGCTCCCTCCCGACTGTATACCACTGTGCTGCCATCTGTGCTGGGACAGGACATACTCGCGGATGGTGATGGTGGTGTCAGGAATGTACGATTCTGTGAGTATTACAATGACAGGATGCTGCTTGACTAGTGGCTGTGGGACAGCTCTATCAATTTTGTCACAAGCCCCCAGATGTTAGTAAGGAGGACGTGGCAGGGTCGACAGGGCTGGGTTTGCTGTTGTCATTTCCGGTGCCTAGGTCGATGCTGGGTGGTCTGGTCCAGTTTCATTCTTTATTGACTTTGTTGCGGTTTGATACAACTGAGTGAATTACTCGGCCATTTCAGAGGGCATTTAAAAGTCAACCGCATTTCTAGTTTTTAATTATAGATTTTTATTAATTGAATCCAAATTCTACCTTTTGCGATGGTTGGATTCGAACCCATGTCCCGAAAGCAATACCCTGGGTCTCTGAGTTACTTGTCCAGTGACAATAACTTTATGCCACTGCCTCCCCTATATGTTTGGGATATGATTGGGCAGAGTCAACATGGATTTATAAAAAGGGAAATCATGTTTGATAAACCTGTTGGAGTTTTTGAAGGATGTTACTTGTAGAACAGATAAAGGAGTTGCAGTATGCTGATGACACTTGCGTATGTGCACACTCAGAGGCTGAACTTCAAACCCTCGTCGATGAATTCACACAGGCAAATGAAAGAATGGGCCTTAAGCTAATGTGGCATTTTCAGGTTGGCAAACTGAGCCACAGGGATCAGTGCTGGGGCCTTAACTATTTACAATCTATATTAATGACTTGGACAAAACGACTGAATGTATTGTAAACAAATTTGCAGACGATACAAAGATGGATAGGAAAACAAGTTGTGAGGAGGACACAAAGTGTCTGCAAAGAGATATAGATAGGTTAAGTGAGTGGTCCAAAATTTGGCAGATGGAGTATAATGTGTGAAATCGTGAGGTTGTCCACTTTGGCAGGAAGAATAGAAAAGCAGAATATTACTGAAAGTAAGAGAGATTGCAGAATGCTGCAGTGCAGAGAGAAATGGGGTTCCTTGTACATGAATCACAAGAACTTACCATGCAGGTACAGCAAGTAATTAGGAAGGCAAATGGAATGTTGGATTTATTGCAAGGGGGACGGACTATAAAAGTATGAAACTCTTACTACAACTGTACAGGGCATTGATGAGACAGCAGGTAGAGTACTGCATGCAATATTGGTCTCCTTATATAAGGAAGGATATACTTGCATTGGAGGCAGTTCAGAGATGGTTCAGCCTCACTGATTTCTGGGATGAAGGGCTTGTCTTACAAGGAAAGGTTGAGCGGGTTGGTCATATACCCATCGGAGTTTCTGAGGGGGCATGTCAGGTTAGATGCTGAAAGGAAGTTTCCCCTTGTGGGGAAGTATAGAACTAGGAGGCACAGTTTAAAAATAAGGGGTCTCCCTTATAAGACAGAGATGTGGAGGAATTTTGTTTGTCAGAGGGTCACTAATCTTTGGAATTCTCTTCCCAAGAGAGCAGTGGAGGCTGGGTCACTGAATATATTCAAGGCTGAGTTAAACAGATCTTTGATCTCCAAGGGAATCGGGAGTTATGGGGGGCAGCAGGAAAGTGGAGTGAATGTGACAGTCAGAGGACCCAAGATCTTGTTAAATCTCGGAGCAGGTTTTAGGGGCCGAATGGCCTCCTCCTGCTCCCATCTCTTGTGTTCTTATGAAGTGGGACACAGGGAGGGAGGCACCACAGAACTGCTGGCAAGTGGAGTTAAGCATCACCTCATCCTGACAGATGCATTGCGGCCACAGACTACCCACTTTCACAGCTCACCCAATTAACTCCCACGTGAGCTGATGGGAGGATGAGCTATACAGGATACCCCAGTAGGGGACGAGGTGATGCCATGAGCAGAACTGTCATGTCGATCTCTCTGTGAAGTATGACAAGCTCCCTCTTTCCTCTTGCAGGACAAGAGGGCCCATAATAGGAGGGAGACATCACTGACTGGCGGAGGCATCCCAGACATCAGACCTCTCTCCAAGGCTAAGGAGGAGGCACTTGAACTAATGGGTCCCAGGGCAGCTGTTCAATAACGGATGGTTAGACTGGAGTCTCCTCACTAAAGAGTGAGGATTGTCTTCTATCAACATGCAGATCACTTCCAGAGACCCCATCACACATGGTTGCTATGACACGATCTGCTCATGCTGAACCGCACATGCTTTGCAGGTCGGTGTTCACAGGAGACTCTACTAGGAGGAGGACATCATTCCACTTCAGAGGAGGATCCACGGTCATAGGATGCACTGTCCAATGAATTTCCGGGACCTTCCAACAGTGCAAATAATTTCACCTCATTGGGTTTCTGCTCGATTTTAGAATCAGGGTCACAATCTGGTGCCTGAGCAGCTGGCTGAGGCTGGGACAGTCGTGGTCTCTGACAGTCGGAGGATTGTGGGTGACCAAGCCTATGCTGAGCCCGAGGCTCATGATGGTACTGTGGTGTCGACAGCACAGGGCATACTGGAGTTTTGGAGAGAGTTAAGGTAAGGCAACATCTGGCAGAGATGCCAAAGGCAATACACAGCCATGAGTGGATGATGGTGAAGTCCAATCATGCCTTGAGTGCTGCCATGTCTCAGGCATGGAAGTGTATGGATTCCTCCATTGAGAAGTTGGCAACCCTTATGAAGAGTCAGATCCCACAGATGTGCCCAGAGCTGCACACAATCACCTTGGCCATGAGTTCGAAACAGCAGTGGCAAAGTGAGAGAAGGACAAGGCGCCTGGAGTCTTCTCCTGTCCTTTGTATTTCTCTGAGCAGGGAGGTTCAGGTAAGCCTTGAAAGGGAGGAGGAGTGACTATCCTCCATAGCTGGGGGCTCCCCTCAGGGTGCTCTGAGTGTGGGCAGTTGCTCCTCAGCCCCTCTGCCAGTGAGCCCAGCTCCAGCAACTGTGATGCCTGAGGAGAGACCTGCATCAGTGCAGGAAAGCCTCAGGTAGCCGGGGACTTCCAGGCCTCAGGTAACCAGAGGACGGCTGCCAAAGTCATCACAGGCCAAGGGCCAGCCTGATCAGCAGCCTGTCTCCAGCCCAGCTGCTGGCGATGGGTTCACACCTCGTAGAAGCACTCGCAATCGTAAAAAGCAAAGCACTTCGACTCACATGGGGGTTCACGGGTGTTTGATATCTGACATGTGATGCTTCAGATAAAGTTCTTTTGTTCAAGTCATTCACGTTCATTGTGTAAAAGTGATTATTCTGTCATTCCCTAATTGTGAGCTGCTGACTTCCCTCTTCCCCCTTAGTGAAATGCCAATGTAAGCACAGCCTCATTTAAATATGATCTCCCATGGGCACTAGTGTGTGTTTCAGCTGGGCGCTAGGCACGGAACACCAATGGAAAGGAGGCGACAGACTACATGCATTGAGGTCAGTCTTTATTGTTTTCTCTGTGAGTGACCATCATGGTGGCTGGAAGTGGGTAAGTATGAGATTGTCTCTTGCCTCCTTGATGCGTTGCTCAATGTTCCTGGCCTCCAATGCAAGGGGTTCAACATCCTCTGCTGCCTGTCCATCACCCTCCTCGTCAGTGGAGGAATGGCGTTCACATGGCCTCATCGTGCAAAGCCTCCCTCCTCTGCACTGCTGGAATGTGCAGAGCACAGCAGACCACCAGGATACACAAGACCCTCACTGGGGCATACTGCAAGGCTCCACCAGATTGATCCAGGCAAAGCAATCTCATCTTCAGCAACCCAATGGCCTGAGAGATGGTCACTCGGGTGGAGCCAAGGCAATTGTTGTACCTCTCCTGTGCTGCAGTGTGAGGTTTCCTCACAGCTGTTGAGAAGCCATGTCTTCATTGGGTAGCCCTTGTCCCTGAGAATCCATCCCTGAAGGCAAGCGGGGGCCTGAAAACCTGTGGTACCTGTGACTGTTGAAATATGGAGGCATCTCGCGGCTGCTCCTCGGGAAGTGGGAACTGCAGGAAACATTTTCGATGGTCGCAGACAAGTTGAATGTTGATTGAATGGAAGCTCTTCCTGTTGAAGGAGGAGGCTGACTGGTCTGTTGGAGCCTTAATGACCACATTCATGTCGTTGATCACATCTTGCATCTGAGGGAATCCAGTGATGGCCATGAATCTGACAGCCCTCTCGGCCTGACTGTCAGGTTAGGTCCCGTAGAGCACAAAGTCACCAGCTCTCTTTAACAGGGCATTGGTCACCTCCTTGATGCAGTGGTGGGCTGTTGCCTGGGAGACACCACACATGTCCCCAGTGGAATTTTGGAATGATCCAGGAACACGGTGATTTTCAGCATAGGTGGCCCACTAAATCGCATAGGTCGTAACTCGTCCTACAACAGGGCGTAAAAGTCAGTGAGTCACAGTGTTCACTGACAATGCCAGTGGTCATTGAGTGCTGATCATGTCTGCCTGCCCGTCGCGGCACTGAGTCCCCATCTCGGTGCCACCAGCTTTCAATGGCCAGTATCCTGAAAGCAAGTCAGGGCCGCCCGTGGTCCATTTCATCCCAAGCACCATATTGAATCAGAAGAATTACATGCAAATACATTGAAACAACCTTTTGTACAACTTCAAATGCACACCCGTCACATTAGGAAGTGATGCTGTCTTGGTGCTTTCTCGCCACTGATTAGATGCGGAACCGATATCACAATGTCGGATTTCGGGGGAGACTTGTCTGATGCTATTCTCCCGCCCCCCCACCTCCATTCCCACTCCAAACGGCTGCAATAAATTGTCCCCTGTATCCCAGTATCATTGATCGGGAGCAGGATCCAGGGAGACAACGGTCAACAAAAGAGGTGACCGATAACATTAAGCTAAAGGAAAGAACATACAAAAGTGGAATGAATAGAGTAGGTCGGGGGAACTGTCAGAAAGATGATGAACAACAAAGAAAGAGTAAAAAATAGATATTAAAAGCTGCAGAACAGGTGATGTGAAAGATAATGAAAATAAGGAAATGTCAGGCTTGTTGGATAATTGCTTTGTGTCAGTCTTCACAGGAGAGCAAGAGGATAATATACCTCACATTCCACAATGAATCAAGGACTGGAACTCACTAAAATTAACAGAAGCAAGAGAAGAATATTAGAATAAAGAATGGCACTAAAGACTGACGATCTCCAGAACCTGATGGTTTCCACCACTGGATTTTTAAAATGTACTTGAGGAAATTGAAAATGTTTCAGTCAATATTTTACAAAGTTCTCTTGATTCATGAATTGTCCGTTTAGATGAGAAAATTACAAATTAAGAAATTAAAACAAATAAGGAAGGTGAGAGAGAGAATCCAAGAAATTATAGACCTGCTGGTGCAACATCTGTTGTGGGGAAATTATTGGAATCGACAATTCAGGACAGAGTCACTGAGCACTTCGAGCAATTTGAGGTAATTAGGAAAAAACAACATGGAATTTTTAAAGGATTGGTCAAATCTAATGAATCTAATTGATTTTTTTGAGGAGATAATTCAAATGGTAGACAATGGAATGGCGATGGATGCAGTTTATATGGACTTCCAGAAGGCAGTTGATCAGGTTCCACAAAAGAGATTGTCAGTTAGAAATAAAACTCCTGGAATTTAAGGCAAATTATTTACCTGGTGAGAAGATTGGTTATGCAGTAGAACATGGAGAGTTTGAATAATTGGAATGTATTTGTACTGGAAGGAAGTGACGCGCAATGTGCCAAGATGAACTGTTCTGAGGCTTCAACTATTCACAATCGATATTGGTAACTTTGATAACACAATGAAACTGACAGCCACATATCCCAGTTTTCCGAAGCATCAAAGGACTAAATCTTAATTCACAAAAACAGGTGGGTTGGGGTTGAGCCAGTGAATGCAAAGAATCTGAAACAGGAGCTCAACCTGCATCATATCCCATGGTCATGGATCAGCAGCAGAAGCCGGGAGTTTAAAACCTCAGCATATCCAAAGGTCACTGATCAGGAGAGGGACCCTGGTAATTGCCCCACCATATCCCAGTGTAACTGATTCCTATTGTAACTGACCAGACCAAGAATTGATCTCTTTGGTTTTGCAAGGCACCAGTCAGTGTGTTGACTCACCGTTCACCAAGGGAGACCATATTATAACACTGCACATTTATGAATGAACATAAGCATTTTGCTTTTGTGTTCATTTATCTAACTCTTCAGACATGGACTCTCAAATCTTTACTGATCGTTCGTGCGAAGCCTTTTCTCCATCATAAAGTTTAAACACATTGTTTTCCATCGTGGGATGCAGTGAGCTTTCAGTTTATTATAACCATGAATCCAGCATATTGATATTCCTGCTCCCATCCTGATGTATAATGTCCCTGTTTTTCCCTCTTCCTTACAGTTAACCTAGTGACAATTGTGATCTTGTCTCGGGGAAAGTGTGGTCTCTCCAAATGTGTCACTCGTTACTTGGTGGCCATGGCAACGGCGGATCTACTGGTCATTATCTTCGACCTGATACTGAGGCAAATTCCCATTAATTATCGCAGAAGGTTTCAATTTCTTTTTGATATTCCAGTGTGTAATATCCACGCTGTCCTACTTTATGCAGCAACGGACTGTTCTGTCTGGTTCACCGTCGCTTTCACCTTTGATCGATTTGTGGCCATTTGCTGCCAGAAACTGAAAACTAAATATTGCACTGAGAAATCGGCGGCTGTGATTATTGGAACAATGTCTGTGTTGTTCTGTGTGAAAAATATTTTCTGGTACTTTATGCTTTCAAGCAGCTATTTCCCTTTTCGAGGCCCCTGGCTCTGCATTATTCCCTGGAGTGCTCTGTATTCACCAGTGTGGACAGCAATTGAATTGTTACATTATATTTTCACCCCGTGTGTATCATTTATTCTGATTCTGATGCTCAATGTTTTAACTGTCAGGCACATTCTCGTGACCATCAGAATTCGCAAGAGACTTCGGGACCGGGTCTGTAGGGAGAGTCACAGTGATCCAGAGACAGTGAACAGAAGGAAATCAATCACTTCACTTTTTATGATATCGGGGAATTTTATCCTTCTATGGGTTCTCTTCCTGGTGTCTACGATGCATGCTAGAATTGCTCTACTGGGCCGGATGGGTTCTGGTGGCGTGTCACCCATTGTACAATGGCTTGCAGTTATGCTTCAGCTCCTGAGTTGCTGCACAAACACTTTTATTTACGCTGTGACCCAGAGTAAGTTTAGAGAGGAACTGAAGAATGGGGTGAAATATCCCTTCACTGTACTTTCTCAGATTATAAAATAATGAGGAAAATGGAAGATTTTCACACATGAACCACATGTGAACCCAGCCTCTCTCCACTCGGTCGCTGCAATCAGATTGTTTAAAAGACAAACCAAGATGATTTGATTGAGTTTGCATTTAATGTAAGGTGACTTTTGTAAAAGTAGAGCAACTGCAAAAAACCTTTATGCTAATCATACATATAGAATAAAATTTAACTAATCTGCAACATGTCCCGTGGCCACTCCCTCTGTCTCTGTTTTATTGGATAAACCTACAGCTTCCCACTTTATCTCTCTCAGCATCCTCCACAGTGGTCATCGAGGCACTCGGTGCTCGCTCATTCCAATCATCAATCCCAATTGTCCCATCCTAATCTTTCACCGAATCTCCCACCCAGTGCACCCACTGAGGGCTAATTTTCCATATGAACATACGAATTAGTAACAGGAGTCGGCCACTCGACCCCTCAAGCCTGCTCCGCCTTTCAATAAGTTCATGGCTGAACTGATTCCTCCAAATTTTCACCTACCCCCGATAACCCTCCAGCCCTGTGCTTATCAGATGCCTTCTGGAAATAAAAGTACAATACATCCACTTTTATCCACAGTACATGTAAGTCCCTCAAAGAACTCCAATAAATTGTTTAAACATGATTTCCCTTTCAGAAAACCATGTTGACTCTGCCTGATTACCTTGAATTTTTCTAAATGCCCTACCAATATCTTTCTCATCCAACTCACCCCTCCTACTGCTGATGCTATGGACTCAGCCAGTGGATCAGCTCTCACCACCCCTCTCCACATCTCCCACCAGAATGTCCGTTCAAGGCCCTTTCCCTCCATGAAGTTATTGTAGATGATTCCATCGATATCATGGCCTCAATGGAATCCTGGCTGAGAGCTGATAACACTTTCATAGAGTCATCGAGTCACAGAGTAATACAGCACAGAAACAGGCCCTTCGGACCATCGTGTCTGTGCCGGCCTAACTATTCTAATCCCATTTTCCAGCACTTGGCTTGTAGCCTTGTATGCTATGGCGTTTTAAGTGCTCATCCAAATACTTCTTAAATTATTTGATTGTTCCTGCTTCTACCACCACTTCAGGCAGTGTGTTCCCGATTCCAACCACCCTCTGGGTGAAAAAATTGTTCCTCAAATCCCCTCTAAACCTCCTATCCCTTACCTTAAATCTATGTCCCCTGGTTATTGACTCCTCCGATAAGGGAAAAAGTTTCTCCCCATCTAATATATCAATGCCCCTCATCATTTTGTATCCCTCAATCACGTCCCCCCTCAGACTTCTCTGCTCAAAGGAAAACAACCCTAGCCTTTTAAGTCTCTCCTCATAGCTGAAATGCTCCAACCCAGGTAACATCCTGGTGAATGTCCTCTGCACCCTCTCCAGTGCCATCACATCCTTCCTATAGTGTGGTGACCAGAACTATAAACAGTACTCCAGCTGTTGCCTAACGGGTGTTTTATACATCTCCATTGTAACCTCCCTGATCTTATATTCTGTGCCTCAGCTAATAATGGCAAGTATCCCATATGCCTTCCTAACCACCTTCTTGACCTGTGCTGCTGCCTTTAGTGATCTATGGACAAGTATAACAAGGTCCCTCTAACCTTTTGTACTTCCTAGGGTCCTACCATCCATTGTATATTCCCTTGCCTTGTTAGTCCTACCAAAATGCATCACCTCACACTTTTCTGGATTAAATTCCATTTGCCACTGCTCCACCCATCTTCCCAGCCCATCTGTAGCATCCTGTAATCTAACGCTTTCCTCCTCACTATTTACGACACCACCAAATTTCGTGTCATCGGCGAACTTACTGATCATACCTCCCATATTAATGTCTAAATCATGAATGTACACTACAAACAGCAAAGGTCCCAGCACCGATCCCTGTGGGACAGCACTGATCACAGGCTTCGACTCGCAGTAACAACCCTCGACCATCACCCTCTGCCTCCTGCAACTAAGCCAATTTTGGATCCAATTTGCCAAATTACCCTGGATCCCATGGGCTCTTACCTTCTTAACCAATCTCCCATGCGGGACCTTATCAAAAGCCTTACTAAAGTCCATGTCGACTATATCATCTGCTTTACCCTCATCTACACTTCTAGTCACCGCCTCGAAAAATTCAATCAAGTTAGTTAGACACGATCTCCCTCCAACAAAGCCATGCTGACTATCCCTGATTAATCCCTGCCTCTCCAAGTGGAGATTAATCCTGTCCCTCAGAATTTTTCCAATAGTTTCCCAACCACTGATGTTAGTCTCACTGGCCTGTAGTTACCTGGTTTATCCCTGCTACCCTTCTTGAATAATGGCACCACATTTACAATCCTCCAGTCCTCTGGTACCTCTCCTGTGGCCAGAGAGGATTGGAAAATTTGTGTCAGTGCTCCTGCTATCTCCTCCCTTGCCTCTCATTTTGGGTCCAAGCCTGGGATACATCTCATCTGGGCCTGGGGATTTATCCACTTTTGAGCCTGCTAAACCAGCTAATACTTCCTCGCTTTCAATGCTAATATGATCAAGAATATCACAATCCCCCTCCCTGATCTCTACACCTACATCGTCCTTCTCCATAGTGAACACAGATGAAAAGTAATCATTTAAAACCTCACCTATGCCCTCTGGCTCCCCACACAGATTGCCACTTTGGTCCCTAATGGGCCCCACTCTTTCCCTGGTTATCCTCTTGCCCTTAATATACTTATGAAACACCTTAGGATTTTCCTTTATCTTGCCCGCCAGTGTTTTTTCATGTCCCCTCTTCGCTCTCCTCATTACTTTTTTAAGTAACCCCTATACTTTCTACACTCCTCTAGTGCCGCCGCTGTTTTCAGCACTCCGAATCTGCCATAAGCCTCCTTTTTTTTCCTGATCCAATCCTCTATATCCCTTGACATCCACAGTTCCCTGGACTGGTTGGTCCTACCCTTTACCTTAATGGATACATGTTGGCTCTGAACCCTCACTATTTCCTCTTTGAATGACTCCCACTGATCTGATATCGATTTTCCTACAAGTAGCTGCTCCCAGTCCACTTTGGCCAGATCCTGTTTGGCCAGATCTTGTTTTATCATATTGAAATCGGCCTTCCCCCAATTCAGTACCTTTATTTCTAGCCCGTCTTTGTCCTTTTCCATAACTACCTTAAGTCTTACAGAGTTATGGTCACGATCCCCGAAATGCACCCCCACTGATACTTCTACCACTTGTCCAGCTTCATTCCCTAGGAGTAGGTCCAGTACTGCCCCTTCTCTTGAAGAACTTTCTACGTACTGGCTCAAAAAGATCTGCTGTATGCATTTTAAATATTCTGCCCACTTTAAGCGATTTCCACGAAGACGATCCCAGTTGATATTTGGTAAGTTGAAATCCCCTACTATTATTACTCTATTATTTTTACACCTGTCTGAGATTTGCCTCCATATCTGCTCCTCTGTCTCTCCCTGACTGTTTAGAGGCCGATAGTACACTCCCAGTCAAGTGATTGCCCCCATTTTGTTTTTAAGTTCTACCCATATGGCATCATTTGAAGAACCTTCTAAGGTATCATCCTTTCTTCCTGCAGTAATTGACTCCTTAATCAACAGTGCAATGCCACCTCGTCTTTTATCCCCTCCCCTGTCACGAATGATGATTCTATACCCTGGAATATTGAGCTGCCAGTCCTGCCCCTCCCTCAAACATGTCTCTGTGATAGCAATAATATCATAATCCCATGTGTTAATCAATGCCCTCAATTCATCTGTCTTACTAGTAAGACTCCTTGCATTAAAATAGATGCAATCCAGCCTTGCATTTTTCACTTGTGCCTGAACAGGTCTATCTTTGCTCTGCCTTCCAGACTGACTCAGTTTCTCTTTTATATTTGACTGTGCATCACCCCCTACTGTACCTCCACTCTGTATCCCATTCCCCTGCCAAATTAGTTTAACCCTACCCCCCCACTCTCCCCCCCAACAGGACTAGCAAACCTCCCAGCTAGGATATTGGGCCCATTCTGGTTCAGGTGCAACCTGTCCAACTTGTACAGGTCCCACCTTTGTCAGAAACAGACCCAGTGATCCAGGAAACTAAAGCCCTCTCTCCTGCACCATCTCTTCAGCCATGCATTCATCTGCTCTATCCTCCTGTTCCTATACTCACAAGCACATGGCATAGGGAGTAATCCAGAGTTTACAACCTTTGAGGTCCTGCTTTTTAATTTGCTACTTAGCTCCCTAACTTCTTACTTCAGGACCATATCCCTCTTTTTACCTCTATCGTTGGTACCAATGTGTACCTCAAACTCTGAATGTTTCAGAATGTCCTGCAGCCGCTCCGTGACATCCATGACCTGAGTACCAGGGAGGCAACATACCATCCTGGAGTCACATTTGTGACTCTTTTGATCAGACAACGTCACTGGCCAAAAATAATCAACCAATTGGAAATGATGAAATATCTCTGAACCATTAGATATTCACTTTTGAAACACTGGATATAAAAAAAAAGGTCTGAGACTGAATTTTATGAACACTCGTTGGCCTCCAGTGACATCCCTCACAACAAAACAGAATGTCTACCTTTGTGTTATTATTTTATGGTCTCTGAGGCTCGTTTTTGAAACAAGTTACATTTGGTCAGTCTGAATATCCAGTAGATTTGTCCAGCTTTTGGTTAATCTTTGTCAGGATTATACAATTGTCAGCAGCAATAATAAATGACATTTTAAAAAGAGTTTGTAGTTCTTATTATGCATCATTTAACTCAAATCTTTGTTCCAAGCCAAGTAGACTTCTTTGAACTCAAAAGTCAATATCATCCACAGAAATGTCCTTGGAGACTGCTGATAGGTAATGGGGTGAACAAAATTTAATCAAGACTCATTAAGGATGGTGACAATCTTTACAACCTTGAGGTAGATGTAATTATCAAACATGGTCCTTATTGAATGGAATTAATGGTTGAAGGGGCTTTGCCCCAAACCCTGCACTAATCCAAATACAGGAATGTTCTATTCCACTTGGTGTGACAGTAACAGACCCTTCCTACCTGAAAACTGGACCTGGGATGGGGCGGGGGGAAAGCAGGGTGAAACTTCTGAACTGTAGTATGGATTTTACAGCTTTTAACGAACTCAAACTATAAACTGAGTAACAGTCGGGTTCATTCGAGTAATCTGAACACAAACAAATGAATTTAAGATAAACATTCCAGCTCTCAGACTTACGATAAGAAATTTGTGAATGGCCAAATGTTCAGTGATGCATGAAGTTATCTGACACAAATATAAAGGAAGTACGGGCATCTAAACAGTGCTTAGTGATGCAAGAACCCGGGAAAACAAACTTTAATCCTGACAGACAGAATATAGTTTCAATTACTTTCTATTTAGTTACAAGCAACAATTATATACAGAACACAATATCCATCTGTAACCTCATTAACTAAATTTATCCGAGTGGTGTCGAGATATTATAAAGTCAGAACTCACTTTCTGTCCATGGCAAAATATGACCATTTATCGGTTCAGCAATTTCTGTATTGAGGACAAAAACAGCAACAGCTTGTGATTGCTGCAGCTCAAGTTGCAGTTCAGGCTGGGAGAAAAAAGCAAATATCACCTCCCCCAACCCACACTGACTCAAAATATACAAAACTGCTCAAAAAATGTCCCTTGTTCACACAAACTCAACCATGGAGCAGCAATCTCACAGCACAGCTGATTTTTCAGACTGGCTCCCTGAGAGCTCAGTGAGTTTAGACATTGAGTCTGAGCCACACAGATCAGGAAGTTCTCAGGTTCAATCTCAGTCTTTGCTGAGTTGCCTGTTATGCGGGGATAAGTAGCCAGGTTTCCTGTCACCATTAACTACTCAGTGCCACCAGCTCCTGGAGGTGCTCTACATGGAGGGCAGATGAGGGCCGGATCAGACTGGGGTCTGTGAACAAACTCAAAGCTCACACATGAATACTTGCAGGTGATTGGTGCAAGTAGAACCTGCCTTCAGGACGAGTGGTAAAATTTGACGCCGGGTGGGGAGTAGTTTAAGGGGAAAAAAATTTAACCAGTTGGAGAAAGAGAACATTTGACAGGAACAAACAGGCTTATACTCCTGGAGAAGGCCACATAACTCAAGCCTTTAAGCAACTGAATTATGAAACCACTGTTACCAAGTGCAACAAACACTGCAGCATCTCTGAAATGAGAACAGAAAGTGCCGGAAATGCTCAGCAGGTCTGGCAGCATCTGTGTGGAGAGAAACAGAGTTAACGTTTCAGGTCTGTGACCTTTCATCAGAACTGGCAAAAGTTAGAAATCTAATCTGTCGAAAAACTAAAGCATTTTCCATCTGAATAATCACATTCTACACAGAAACAGAACATGAGACATTTATTTGGATTTAGAGAACCTCTAAAATCAGACAAAGAAGCTGAGAAAATATTAAGAGACCTCAGAATTTAGATTCCTGTGTTAAATGCACTACCAAAAAGGGATAAAATGTGATTAATGGTGTTCTTTCGTTTATATAAAATATACACATATATGTATAAAAAAAATCATTTCCTACATTAAAATCATGTCCTCGACAGATGAATCCTCTCACAGCACTCGACCTCCAGTTCGTTTGGGCTGACAGTACAAGCTGCATTTTCACCATTCATATAAATAGTCGAGGAAGGAAATAAAAACTTTACATTTCACTCTGTCAGACAAGTTAAACTCATAATGCAATTGCCACTGCAACAACAATTTGCATTTATATATCATCTATAACATCAGAAAGGCAAAACACTGCAGATGCTGGAAATCTGAATTAAAAACAGAAAGTGCTGGAAATACTCATCCGCTCTGACAGCATCTTAAGCGCGGTGGCTCATTTGAATAACTGGGGCATCCCGCCTCCACCTCACAACCCCGCCAATCACATGGAGGGGGCGGGATGTTCGTCACCGGCAATGGCATCAGTTGCCTGGTCACAGGCGCTGGCGCCATTTTTAAAGAGCAGCCAACCTGCTGGCGTATATACATTTTTAAAGCAAGATCCCCCCAAAAGCAAATAAATAAATTTCTTCTACCCTTTTCCCAGCTCTTCCATCAACAATTACAAGAAGTATTTGTCCTTCATTCCCCCCAAATACTTACCTTTTACATCTGATCTTCCCCCCCACAACTTCACAACGTTTCAGGTTCAACACTTCCCACCATCCTCTACACTCATTATGTGTATTTGAGCTCGTTCCCACCTCCCCTTCCCCTGCACTGATAAACCTACCTCCTCTTCCCTCCCCACCAGTGTCACACCTCGTTTCTCCGGACGGGGATCTGAAGGCGCAGGAGTGCCAGCCACCAGGCTGAAAATCATGGCGGGTCCTCAAGATCTCAGGTAAGTATATTTAAATGTATGACTTTTATTCTTTTGAATATGTTAATTGTGGTCCTATCGCCAAGCGGCGAGCCGGGTGGAGGGGGCACCCCTGAGCCTCACTGCCACCGCCAGGAGGATTGGACAGGCCCTGCCTGGATGATCGGGCCTCATCCGAAGTCACTTTCATGTCCTCCACATATCCATCACAATGTCAAGGGCTTCTTAAAATCCTGCCCAATGTTTCCGGTCTGTGACCTTTCACTCCAGTTACAGCCATGACTTAATGCTAAACGGGGGGGTGCAGTAGGCACCAATGAACCAGACCCCAGCAAGGAGTCAGTGTCATTTGATAAGTGGAGGCGAGGGAAAGAAAGATTCTTCTGAACCACGGGCTGAATTATACCAGCCCCTCGACGGTGTGGGTCGTGGCGGGGAGGCCCTTAAAATGCTAGCGGGAGCGGCCCAGTACAACCTATGATGCCAAGAAGGTCCCGCTGGAACTTAGCAGTGGCGGCGAGGCCTCGATGCGGCCCCCCACCCCCTGCTGCTTGGCAACGGGGCCTTCATTACAAAATGTAAATCAGCATTAGTAAGATTCAAATTAACTTACCTGCTGACGGCGTCCGTCCCACACCAATATTACAGCCAACCGGCCACAACCCGCGTGCCTTCAGAACACCGTTGGAGTTCCGAGGCGAGACACTGGTTGGGCGGGGCGCGGAATAAAATTACCAGGGGGGGTGGGGGAGTGGGGAAAACACTTTTTATTTGATGTGGGGATGGTGGGAAGGTTTTGAAGGACAAATGTGAGAAGGTTGGGGGGAAGTTCAAGTCAGGAATAAAATAAGTTTTCTGAATATAGGGCAATGTGAAGATCATTGGGGGGGATTAGGAAAGGGCTTCTATTTTCTAATTATTTATTTAAAGAAAATGAAATCTAACATCCCTTTAAAAATGTAAATTTTTGTGAAGGGTTTCAAGCCCTTTACAAATGGCACCGCCACATGCACGGTGACGCCAGACGCCTTTGCCGGGGACGTGGCGGCCATCCCTGATGATGTCATCAGAGGCGGCCGATCCACCCCCTCTATTTAAATCAGCCCCTGCTTGTGATATCGCGCGGGCTGTGCGGTGGCACTTCCGTATCGGAAAGCCGTCACTTACTGATAAAATTCAGCCCCACATGTACATCAAAGACAATTTTAACTCTTCAACCAGAAACCAGCAGTCACTGGGCTCAATTAGTAAATTGGTTCTGATACGGTATGGGGTAGAAGTCATGATGCCTTAATATTGCATAATACACTTCTTTGTGACACTCAATTCATCATCTTAAATTGCTCCCACCACCAGTGATAAAAATGTAACTGTTAGTATTTGGCTTCTGTGCCTTTTCAATCCAAATCCCCTCAGCAGACAACCCACAGTTGAAAAGGACAAAACCCATCGTCTTACTGCTGGGTCCATTACTCTTTTCTGAAATTCTAGTGAAAAGAGAATGGTCGTTGTGAGGTTGTGAGAAAATTTTGCACTAGAATTACCGAGTGACAACCATAGTATAGAGATTGGTGAGTGAAACCCCAAGTGTGATCCTACCTGCTTTCTTCAGATTAGTTTTTATCTGCTGCTGGTACACCTACAGAGGTAAAAACTAAAAAGTTAGATTGTACAAAGAAAAGCTCTCTCACACTCACTGATTTTCTTAGAATAATTTTGCCAATTGATGATTTTCCAACCAGACTGCTGGATCAGGATAGGTGACCTGAGTGAAGGGGCTTCCTATGAGGAAAGAGTGTAGGAAAGAATTTCATTCCATTTCCATTCATTCACAGATTGATCCTAATCTGCATCAGTGAATAGAATGAGAGCTGCCCAGGTTTCAATTCTCTTCTGCACCTCCTGACAAAACCTGGTCTTTTCATTAAGTGATCAGGAAATGTCCACTCAGCTGCACCAGGGATACAATATATGGTTTCAACAAGACTCTGAGACTGTGTCGCTGAAGTACGATCCCCAAAGCCACAAAGAATCTGCCCAGACCCATGACACAATAGCATTTAGGCAAGTCGAGAACATTCCATCACACTCCTGACTTGTGCCTTCTCGATGATGGATAGGTTTTGGAGAGTTAGGAGCTGAATTACGCCTCACAGCATTCCCAGCTTTTGACCTGCTCTGGTAGCCACAATATTTATGCAGCTGCTCCAGTTCAGTTTCTGGTCCATGATCACCCCCAGGATGTTAAAGGTGGTGGTTCAACAATTGTAATGCCATTGAATGTCAAGGGGAGATGGTTAGATTCTCTCTTATTGGAGATGGTCATTGCCTGGCACTTGTGTGGGGCAAATGTCACTTGCCATGTATCAGCCCAAGCCTGAAAGTTCTCCAGGTCTTGCTGTATATGGACATGGACTGCTTCAGTATCTGAGGAGTTGCGCATGCTACTTAACATGATGCAACCATCAGCAAACAACCTCCTTTCTGACCTGATGATGGAGGGAAGGTCATTGATGAAGCAATGAGATGGGCTCAGACACTACCCTGAGGAACTCCTGCAGCAATGTCCCGTGGTTGAGATGATTGCCCTCCAACCACCACAACTATCTTCCTTTGTGCTAGGTATGACTCCAACCAGCGAAGCATTTTCCCCCTGATTCCCATTGACTCTAGTTTTGCTGGAGTTCCTTGAGGCCACGCTCGGTCAAATGCTGCCTTGATGTCAAGGGCAGTCCCTGTCACCTCACCTCTTCAGTTCAGTTATTTTTGTCCATGTCTGGACCAAGGCTGTAATGCGGGTGGGATCTGAGTTGCCCTGGCGGAACTTAAACTGAGTGTTTGTGAGCCGGTTGTTACTGTTTATGTGCCACTTGAAAGCACAGTCAATGACACCTTCCGTCACTTTGCTAATGATCAAGAGTAGACTAATAGGATTGGAATTGGCCGGGTTGGATTTGTCTTTCTTTTGTATACAGGATATGCCTGGGCAATTTTCCACATTGTCGACTAGATGCCAGTGTTGTAGCTATAATGGAACAGCTTGGATAAGGGCACAGCTAGTTCTGCAGCACAAATCTTCAGTACTACAGCCATAATATTGTCAGGACCCATAGCCTTCGCACTATCCAGTGTCTTCAGTCATTTCTTGATATCACCTGGAGTGAATCGAATTAGTTGAAGACTGGCATCTGTGATGCTGGAGATCTCAGGAGGAGGCAGAAATGGATCATCCACTCAGCACTTCTGGCTGAAGATGGATACAAATGCTTCAGCCTTGTCTTTTGCACTGATTTGCTGGGCTCCTCCATGACTGATGATGGGGATATTTGTGGAGCCTCCTCCAGCTGTTAGTTGTTTAATTGTCCACCACCATTGACGACTGGATGTAGCAAAACTGCAGAGCTTAGATCTGATCTGTTGGTTGTGGGATTGCTGAGCTCTGTCTGTTGCATGCTGATTCCACTGTTTGGCTTGCAAGTAACCCTGCGTTGTAACTTCACCAGGCTGACACCTCATTTTTATGTATACCTGGTGTTGCTCCTGGCATGCTCTCCTACACTCTTTATTGAAGCAGGCTTGGTCCCTTTGCCGGATGGTAATGGTTGAGTGAGGGATATGCCGGGTCATGAGGTTACGGCTTGCGGTTGAATACAATTCTGCTGCTGCCATTTTTTAATTGGTTTATTTTGCAAGTTGCCCAGAGCAGGTGATGAGTCATTTCTTGCCATTCGGCAATCAGCTCAGAGGGAATTAAGAATCAAGTCAGACAGGTGGGACTGAAACCATTTGTAGGACAGAAAGCATCGGAGCGGAAGTTTCTGTTCCCTGAAGGGCAAAATGTTCTTCTGAAAGATCTCACTGTCCAGCACGAGAACCAACAAACACTGACCTGAAACACAACTGTGCTGGGATGTAGGAGTCGCTGGCTAGGCCGCATTTATTATCCATCTCTAATTGCCCTTGAGAAGGTGGTGGTGAGCTACATTTTTGAACCGCTGCAGTCCATGTGGGATGGGTGCACAAACAGTTAGGAAGGGAGTTCCAGGATTTTGACCCAGTGACAGTGAAGGAATGGCAGCATAGTTCCAAGTCAGGATGGTATATGGCTTGGAGGGAAACTTGCAGGTGGTGATGTTCCCATGTATCTGCTGTCCTTGTCCTTCTAGGTGGTGGAGGTTGCAGATTTGGAAGGTGCTGTCTAAGATGCCTTTGTGCAGCTTGTAGATGGCACACACTGCTGTCACGGTGCATCGGTGGTGCAGGGAGTGAATGTTTGTAGATGGGGTGCCAATCAAGTAGGCTGCTTTGTTCTCGATAGTGTCGAGTTTCTTGAGTGTTGTTGGAGCTGCACCCATCCAGGCAAGTGAAGAGTATTCCATCATATTCCTGACTTGTGCCTTGTAGATGGTGGGCAGGCTTTGGGGAGTCAGGAGGTGAGTTGCTCACCACAGGATTCCTAGCTTCTGACCTGCTTTTGTTGCCATGGTATTTATACTGCTACTCCAGTTAAGTTTTTGGTCAATGGTAACCCCCAGGATGTTGATAGTGGGGGGTTCAATGATCATAATGCCATTGAATGTCAAGGTGGAAAGGTTAGATTTTATCTTTTTGGAAATCATCATTACCTGTGCGGTACAGTGGCGCAGTGGTTAGCATCACAGCTCCAGCGACCTGGGTTCAGTTCTGGATACTGCCCGTGCAGAGTTTGCAAGTTCTCCCTGTGACTGCATGCATTTCTGCTGGGTGCTCCATTTTCCTCCCATAACCAAAGACTTGCAGGTTGATAGGTAAATTGGCCATTGTAAATTTCCCCGAGAGTAAGTAGGAGAATTTTGGGGATGTGGCATGGAATATGGGATGAATGTAGGATTATTATAAGTGGGTGGTTGATGGTCAGCACATACTCGGTGGGCCGAAGGGCCTGTTTCAGGGCTGTATGACTCTATGACACCTGTCCCACTGAGACTATCGTGGTGACAATGTGGCGCTTATCACCAGATCACACTATGGCCTGACCCCCTACTCCTCTGGCACTTTCTCCTCCTTTGAGTATCTCACCTTGTTCTACCCCTCTCACCTCTTGTTCAAAATCCTCGTTCTCTCCCGCCCTCTCAAGTATAATGAACATTTTCTCACTGAGATATCTTCATTGCTTTTCTCCCTCAGCCTCTGCACTGAACGATTTCTCATCCTCAGCGATTTTAACCTCCACCTCAACTCATTATTCTCTCTCTCCTCTGAGTTCACTGCCTTCGTATCCTCCCTAAATCTTTCCCTCCATGTAAACTCCCCAACCCATATTCACGGCCACCACCTTGATCTTGTCATCTTGCTAATCCCATCCTGTCAATCACAGATAAGGCCAGCTCTGATCAATTCCTCACATCACCCTCCACCCACATCCCCCTTCCTTCTGTAACTGTCCCTGGGAAAAACTATCCCTCAGTTCATTTACACCTGCACTTTCAAAATACCAACTCTCTGCCTCTGGCCTTCCATTCGCCACAACATTTCTGCAGCTACTGATTTGCTCACCCACATCCTCACCTCCATCTTTGATGCCCCAGTCCCCAATAATTACATTACTGTCTCTTACTCTGGCCATTCCCCCAGTACGATCCTCATCTCCACTCCCTTTTGTCTAAGGGACGCAGACTTGAGAGGATATGGATATGGCTCCAGCGACCCGGGTTCAATTCTGGGTACTGCCTGTGTGGAGTTTGCAAGTTCTCCCTGTGTCTGCATGGGTTTCCTCCAGGTGCTCCGGTTTCTTCCCACATGCCAAAGACTTGCAGGTTGATAAGTTAATTGACCATTATAGATTGCCCCTAGTATAGGTTGGTGGTGGGGAAATATAGGGACAGGTGGGGATGTGGTAGGAATATGGGATTAGTGTAGGATTAGTATAAATGGGTTGTTGATGGTCGGCACAGACTCGGTGGGCCGAAGGGCCTGTTTCAGTGCTGTATCTCGAAACTAAAAACTAAATTGTCACCACCAGATCTGCTGGACCATGTAAAATACTATCGGGTCCTGCTCCCATCTGCGTAAACAGCTCCTTGTTGCAGGATCAGCCTGGAATGCAAAGATAACACCGGCTTCTTTTCTTTGCCACACACTGTCTTCTTCAACCCTTCTTCCCTGTAAGATTATTAGATTACTAAAAGTTTACTAACCGGAATACCAAATGCTAAAATCTAGTTATTATAAACTAACAACTGATTTATTATGATAAACTAACATTTAGCTTTAGCAGAACCCTTCATTGCAGGATGGTAAATTGGGAAAACTGACGAATTAAGGGCACAGTATGGAGAAGATGTCAAGGTAGTGGGATTCTGGGAGATTATGTCATGTTTTAAAATGCTGACTTGCAATAAAATGATGAGGCTCAGACAGCAGACAGTGAAACAGCTCCTCTGAGAACAAATGTAGATCTATCTCGGAATGAGATAAGGAACCTCGGATTGTAAAAGCATGAAATACTATAGTCAACACAAAGGGGTATTACCTATGTAAATCCGAAAGGTTATAAACAGGCAAAGAATGATCCTTGATTGGTTAAGAAGGCATCCTGAAACACAAAGCTAAGGATGATTGGGTGTCGGGATGGTGAATTGGAAAGCAGCCAGGATAAAAGATGTCTTGTCTCTGTCCCTGTACAGCAGGCAATTTTTGAACAACAAAAAAGAGAGAGAGAGTGAGAGAGACCCAAGGAAACTTGAAGACTAGAAGCTGCAAGAGCATCCAGTTTTGCACTCTACCATCCAGTCTCTAATAGGGGTGGTATCTGCATTAAACTGTTAATCACTGCCTGAGTTTGTGACTAATAGTTAATCTGAAAATTGAATAAACTTGTTCTTACCTTTATCTCAATAAAGTCGATTCACAACAAAAACTTTGCTGCCAAGTCTGTTCCTGCCTTAGAAGGGGACATTAAACCCCAACAATCTTATCGTATCTTACACCCCTGTCTCCTCTGCCCTCACCTGCGACAAAAAGTGCAGGAAATAATTGACCTCTTTGTCACTGAGATTGAGACCATCTGATCAGCTGCCTCTGCCATGTTCCTCCTTTCCACTAACCCACCAAACCAAACTACCTCTAAACTCCCCACTCCCTTAGCTCTGAACAATTCACATCTTTCTCTGGTTCTCTCCAATCTCCCCTCGTTCCCTTTCTGAGTTCATCTTGTCCATGAAACCCACCTCCTGCTCCCCTGACCCTATTCCAATAAACTGCTGACACCCAACGTCCCCTCCTGGTCCCCATATTAGCCAATATCGTGAACAATTCCCTCTCTCCTTCAAATCTGCAGTTTCATCCCTCTCCTCAAAAAAACACCCTCACCTCACTGTCCTTGCAAACTACCACCCCATATCCAACCTCCTTTCCTCTCCAAAGTCTTTGAAGTATTGTCACTTCCCAGATCTGTGCCATCTTTCCCGGAACTCCATGTTTGAATCCCACCAATCAGGCCTCCACCCCTGCCATAGTCTCAACTCAACTCTTGTCAAAGTTACAAGTGACATCCTATGTGACTGTGACAAAGATTTTCTGTCCCTAATTGTCCTTCTCTGCTGTCTGCAGCCTTTGACATGGCTGACCACAGCATCCTCCTCCAACACCTCCCCACTGTCATCAGAACTGGGAAAATTTAGAAGTGTAATAGGTTTTAAACAGATGAAACGGGGAAGGTTGAAAAAGAGCAAATTGCATGCCATGTGATAAGGTCGAAGATGAGAGATTAAATGATAAAGAGTTGGTGTTGCAGGGCCAAAGGGAGTGGTAATGGGACCAGTAAAGAAACAAAAGATGTGTCCAGAGGAGGTGTGAGTGGTAGAATGATGAGCAACTGTGTCAGAAAGTGAAAACAAAGGATAAACAACAGTAAGACCGAAACATGCAAAGAAAAGTCAAAAGAAATAGGGCAGAGATTAAGCTCTGAAATTGTTGAACTCACTGTTGTTTCTGGAAGGCTGTAAAGTGCCTAATCAAAAGATGAGATACTGTTCCTCGAGCTTCCATTGAGCTTCACTGGAGCACTGCAGTAGGCCAAGGACAGAGAGGTCTGTGTGAGAACAAGGTGGAGAATTAAAATAGCAGGCGACCGGAAGCTCGGGGTCACACTTGCAGACAGAATGGAGGTGTCCTGCAAGGCAATCACCCAATCTGCGTTTGGTCTCCCCAACGTTGAGCAGACCACATTGTGAGCAGTTACACAGTGTAGTAAATTGAAATAAGTACACATAAATCACTGTCTCACCTGGAAGGAGTGTTATGCGACCTTGGATGATGAGGAGAGAGGAGGTAAAACGGCAGGTTTTACATCTCCTGTGCTTGTATAGAAAGGTGCTGTGGGAAGGGGAGGTGGTGTTGGGGGTGATTGAGGAGCAGAGCAGAGTGTAGCGGAGAAAACAGTCCCCTCGGAATGCTGAAAGGGGAGGGGAAGATATCTTTGGTGGTGGCATCACGCTGGACATGACAGAAATGGTGAAGGATAATCCATTGAATACAAAGGCTGGTAGGGTGGAAGGTGAGGACAAAGGGAACCCTGTCATGTCTCTGGGAAGGAGGGGAAGGACTGACAGAAGAAGTGCTGGAAGTGGGACAGGCACGGTCGAGGCTCCGGTTATTCATGGTGACAGAATACTTGGTTAAGTAAAAAAGACATATCAGAAGCACTGTAAGGTGACATCATTAGAACAGATGCAATGGAGATGGTGTACTGTGAGACGAGAATGGAGTCCTGACAGGAAGCAGGGTGTGAGCAAGTGCAGTTGATGTAGGTGTGGGAGTCACTGAGCTTCTGATAAATATTTGTTGAAAGCCTATACCCAGAAAAGGAGACAGAGAAGTCAAGGAAGGGAAGGTAAGAGTCAGAGATGGATCATGTGAAGGTGAAAGAAAGGTGGAACTTGGAAGTAAAGTTGATGATGTTTTGCAGTTCAGGATGAGAGCAGGACACGGCACTGATACAATCATCAATGTACCAGAAAAAGAGGTGAGCGAGAGGGCCTGAGTCAGACTGGAACAAGGAATAAAAACAGCAAGTGCTGGAAACACTCACCAGGTCAGCAGCATCTGTGGAGATAGAGACAGAGTTAACGTTTCAGGTCTGTGACCTTTCATCAGAACAAGGAATGTTGCACATATCCCACAAAAAGGCAGCATAGTTAGAACCCATGGCTATTTGCACCTCTGTGACATCACCCAACTTCACCCCTGTCTCAGTTCATCTGCCAGTGAAACCCTCATTCATGCCTTTGTTACCTCTAGAACTGATCATTCCAGCACATTCCTGACAGATCTCCCTCATTCTGCTTTCCTTAAACTTGAGGTCATCCAAAACCCTGCTGCCTGTGCCTGAACCTGCACCAAGTCCTGTTCCCCGATCATCCCTGTTCTCACTGATCTA
Source organism: Heterodontus francisci (assembly GCF_036365525.1). Classification (NCBI taxonomy): domain Eukaryota; kingdom Metazoa; phylum Chordata; class Chondrichthyes; order Heterodontiformes; family Heterodontidae; genus Heterodontus; species Heterodontus francisci. The sequence goes on along the minus strand of NC_090410.1, from coordinate 22,730,579 downwards.
CATTGACTCCCTCTCAAGCAATGTCTTGATTTGAAAATCCTCATCCTTGCTTTCAAATTCCTCCATTGCCTCACCCCTCCCTGTCACTGTAATCTTCACCAGCCACCAAACCCTCCAAGATACCTGTGCACTTATAATTCTCGCCTCTTCAGCATCCCCAATTTTAATCACTCCACCATTGGTGGACATGCATTCAGCTGCTTCAGCCCTAAGCTCTGGAATTCCTTCTCTAAATTTCTCAGTCTCTCCACCTCACTTTCCTCCTTTAAAACAATCTTTAAAGCCTCGCTCTTTGTCCAAGTATTTTGTCATATAGAAACAGAAACATAGAAAATAGGAGCAGGAGTAGGCCATTCGGCCCTGCGAGCCTGCTCTGCCATTCATTATGATCATGGCTGATCATCCAACTCAGTAACCTGTTCCCGCTTTCCCCCCATACCCTTTGATCCCTTTCGCCCCAAGAGCTATATCTTTCTCCTTCTGGAAAACATACAATGTTTTGGCCTCAACTGTTTTCCGTGGTTGCAAATTCCACAGGCTCACCACTCTCTGGGTGAAGTAATTTCTGCTCATCTCAGTCCTGAAAGGTTTACAACGTATTTTTAGACTATGACCCCTGGTTCTGGACTCCCCCACCATCAGGAACATCCTTCCTGCATCTATCCTGTCAAGTCCTGTTTGAATTTTATAGGTTTCTATGAGATCCCCCAACTCTTCTGAACTTGAGCAAATACAATCCTAACCAACTCAATCTCTCCTCATAAGTTAGTCCTGCCATCCCAGGAATCTGTCTGGTAAACCTTCACTGTATTCCCTCTATAGCAAGAACATTCTTCCTCAGATAAGGAAACCAAAACTACACACAGTTTTCCAGGTGTGACCTCACCAAGGCCCTGTATAATTGCAGCAAGACATCCCTGCTCCTGTAATCAAATCCTCTCGCTATGAAGGCCAACGTACCATTTGCCTTTTTTAACCGCCTGTTGCACCTGCATGCCTACTTTCAGCAACTTGTGTACGAGAACATCCAGGTCTCGTTGCATATCCCTCCCTCTAAGTTTATAGTCGTTCAGATAATAATCTGCCATCCTGTTTCTACTACCAAAGTGGATAAACACACATTTATCCACATTATACTGCATCTACCATGTATTTGCCCACAAACTCAACTTGTCCAAATCACCCTGAAGCCTCCTTTCTTCCTCCTCACAACTCACCCTGCCATCCAGTTTTGTGTCATCTGCAAATTTGGAGATATTACATTTAGTTCCCTCATCGAAATCATTAATATCTATTGTGAATAGCTGGGGTCCCAGCACCAATCCATGCGGTACCCCACTAGTCACTGCCTGCCATTCGGAAAAAGACCCGTTTATTCCTAATCTTTGTTTCCTGTCTGCCAACCAATTTTCTATCCATCGCAATGCACTACCCCCAATCCCATGCGCTTTAATTTTACATGCTAATCTCTTATGTGGGACTTTGTCGAAAGCCATCTGAAAGTCCAAATAAACCACATCCACTGTCTCCCCCTCATCAACTCTGCTAGTTAGATCCTCAAAGAATTCTCGTAGATTTGTCAAGCATGATTTCCCTTTCGTAAATCCATGCTGACTCTGTCCGATTCTACCACTGTTCTCCGAGTGCTCTGCTATAAAATCTTTGACAATGGACTCTAGAATATGCCCCACTACCGACGTCAGGCTGACTGGTCTATAATTTCCTATTTTCTCTCTACCTCCCTTTTTAAATAGTGGGGTTACATTAGCTACCCTCCAATCTGTAGGAACTGTTTCAGAGTCTATAGAATCTTGGAAGATGACCACTAATGCATCCATTATTTCCCGGGCCACTTCCTTAATTACACTGCGATGCAGATTATCAGGCCCTGGGGATTTATCGGCCTGTAATCCCTTCAATTTTCCCAACACCATTTCTCTACTAATACTGATTTCCTTCAGTTCCTCCCTATCACTAAACCCTGTGTTCCCCAACATTTCTGGTAAGATATTTGTGTCATCCTTTGTGAAGACAGAATCAAAGTATGCATTTAGTTGGTTAGCCATTTCTTTGTTTCCCATAATAAATTCCCATGTTTCTGACTGGAAGAGACCTACATTTGTCTTCACCAATCTTTTTCTCTTCACATCCCTATAGAAACTTTTACAGTCAGTTTTTATGTTTCCCACAAGCTTGCTCTCGTACTCTATTTTCCCCTTCTTAATCAATCCCTTGCTCCTCCTTTGCTGAATTTTAAACTGCTCCCAATCCTCAGGTCTGTTGTTTTTTTTGGCAAATGTGTATGCCTCTTCCTTGGATCTAATGCCATTTCTAATTTCCCTTGTAAGCCATGGTTTGGCGACCTTTCCTGTTTTACTTTTGGGCCAGACATAAACAATTGTTGCAGTTCATCCATGCGCTCTTTGAATGTTTCCCATTGCCTATCCACCGTCATCCCTTTAAGTAACATTTCCCAAGCCATCATAGCCAACACGTGCCTCATACATTCATAGTTTCCTTTTTTAAGATTCAGGACCCTAGTCTCAGAATCAACTAAGTCACTCTCCATATGGATGAAGAATTCTGTCATATTATGGTCGCTCATCCCCAAGGGGTCTCGCACAACTAGATTGTCAATTATTCCTCTCTCATTACACAATATCCATTCTAGAATGGCCTGTTCTCAAGTTGGATCCTCAATGTATTGGTCCAGAAAACCATCCTGTATACACTCCATGAATTCCTTCTCTACTGTATTGTGACTAATTTGATTTGCCCAATCTATATGCAGATTAAATTCACCCATAATTACAGATGTTCCTTTATCGCATGCATCTCTAATTTCCTGTTTAAAGCTATTCCCAACATCACCACTCCAGTTTGGGATTCTATATACAACCCCCACTAATGTTTTTGGCCCCTTAGTGTTTCTCAGCTCTACCCATACAGATTCCACATCGTCAGAGCTAATATCCTTCCTCACTATTGCGTTAATTTCCTCATTAACCAGCAATGCAACTCCACCGCCTTTTACTTTTTCTGTCCTTCCTAAATACTGAACACCCTGGATGTTCATTTCCCATCCCTGGTCACCCTGCAGCCACGTCTCCGTAATCCCAACTATATCATACTCGTTTACATCTATTTGTACGATTAATTCATCCACTTTATTGCAAATGCTCTACGCGTTAAGGCACAAAGCCTTAAGGCTTATATTTTTAACATTGCTTGTCCCCTTCCCACCATTTCTCAGTGTGGCCCTGTTTGATTCCTGTCCTTGATTTCTCTGTCTATCACTTTTCTTTTTCCCCATAGTGTCTTTTGTTCTTGTCTTTGATCCCCCCTCCTCTGACTCCTTGCAAAGGTTCCCATCCCCCTGCCATTTTATTTTAAACCCTCCCCAACCACTCTAGCAAATACTCCCCCTAGGACATCTGTCCCTGTCCTGTCCAGGTGAAACCCGTACAGTTTGTACAGGTCCCACCTTCCCCAGACCAGTCCCAATGTCTCAGGAATCTAAAACCCTCCTCCTCACACAATCTCTTCAGCCATATATTCATCCAATTTTTCCTGCTATTTCTACTGTAACTAGCACGTGGCACTGGTAGTAATCCTGAAATCACTACCTTTGAGGTCCTACTTTTCAACATGCTTCCTAACTCCTTATATTCTGCTTTTAGGACCTCACCTTTTTTTTTACCTATGTCATTTGTACCAATGTGTACCACGACCACTGGCTGTTCACCCTCCCCCTTCAGAATGTCCTGTAACCGCTCTGAGACATCCTTGACCCGAGCATCAGGGAGGCAACATACCATCCTGGAGTCTCTCTTGCGGCCACAGAAATGCCTATCTATTCCCCTTACAATTGAATCCCCTATAACTATTGCATTCCCACATTATTACTCCTCCCAACCGTGGTGCAATATATTGGGCTGTTGCTGCTTTCCCCTGAGAGGCCCATACCCTCCAACTGTATCCAAAGCAGTATATCTGTTTTGCAGGGGAATAGCCACAGGAGATTCCTGCACTGCCTGCCTGGTCCTCCTGCTCTGCCTGGTGGTCACACATTCCCTTCCTGCCTGTGGAGTCTGAGCCTGCGGTGTAACCACCTCTCTATGTGTGATCTCCACGATACTCTCCGCCTCGTGGATGCTCCACAGTGACCTAATATCTCCTTTTGCGGCTCGGTGTCAAATGTGGTTTTAAAATGCTCATGTGCAGCACCTTGGGAAGTTTTTTTATTATGTCGAAGGCACTCTACTAATGCAAATAGTAGTTGTTTCAAGACATTCATTTTATCATTCTGTACAGAAGGCGTCTGTGCCATCTTTCTGAAAGAGAGATTCAGTTATTACCTCTCGGCTGCTATTCCCCCACAGCCATGCAAATATCTCCTTTTCAATATATATCCACTTCCTTTGGAAAGTTACGATTGGATCTGCTTCCTCCTTTTTCAGATACTGCAGTCCAGCTCACAACAAATCACTGCATCAAATTTCTCCTCATATACTCTCTGGATTGTTTGCCAATTGTTCTCAATCTGTGTCATCTGTTATTGACCTCCTGCCAGTGGACACAGTTTCTCCCTCTTGATTCTGTCAAACATCCCTCATGATTTTGAGTGTATTTGTTAAATCTACACTAACTATTCTCTGTTCTGTGGAGAACCATCCCAGTTTCTCTCGTCTCTTCACATAACTCAGATCCTAGGTCAAAATTCAAGAATTAGGTCTTTGTTTGGTGGGGATCCCTAGGAATGTGACTCTGCCTCTGGAAGTGAGTAATTATGGATGGTTTCCCAGGAATTATGCCACCATCTCCAGTAAGTCCGATGTAATTGTAAATATTTATTCTGTCACGAATGATTGCATCACCATTTATAAAGACGGGGCTCATGAATTCTAATCACACTGGTCTCTGGATGGGAATCAATAATTGTGGGGAATCCTCAGGAATGTTTCAATGTTTAGAGGAGCTACATGACCACGAATGACTATGTGTAGGGTCAATGGTTGTGTATTTCTTGGCGCAATTCCAGATCCCGTGTGCACAATCTTTAGGGTCTGGGAGCGTGACAGAATTTTAAGGGCTCTGGAAATGAAATGACCCGGAACTCCAGAAATGAGTAAAGAATATTCTCGGGGCTGTACCACATGGTTTGGTCTCACTGGTTGAGTTTCAAGTCCACCCTGTGAATTGGATAGAAATTCTCTGAAATTACAGAACACATTATATCACAGAAATATCAGGAAGCTTATAAATAAATCTCTTCTCACTGCACCGAATGCTGTCCGACTCCGGATTTCACCCAATCTGTTCTTCCCTGACTCTGGGGAGATTCACTTTCCATTGTGCAATATCTGGCTAAATATAATTTATGATATTGCAATGTGTTGTGTAAATGAGATTAATGGAATCTTTTCGTTCAGTCAGTGTAAGTAATGTCAGCCTCCTTGACTCTTAATTATGTCAATGGAGATTTCTCCTGCCTTACATAAGGATCTTCGCTCAGTTACAGAGTCAGTAAGAGTTTGGTCTTCAGCACAAACTGAGATCAATATTCCACAGAAATTGAAAGAATGAATCGGATTCATACACTAGAAGATGTGGTCATTTGGATTCTTGTGGATTTCGAGGATATTTATTATCCCACCCTTGCTGTTATTGGTGTCCCTGGTAAGTGTTATGCCCATGTATTAATACTGTAACTGCGTTTATTCTGTTCCTGACTGTCAGTTGCTGTTGGGTTCCTTGTAAGTAAATACATCTCGATTTCATTATGTAGACGATATTTAACTGGAAGCACTGTCTTCGTTCTGTAGGATTCCACATCCAACAAGTCTATGTATTCGGTTTATTCTCCTTGCTGTGTGACTGAAAGTATATTGTTCCCTCGACAATGTTACTGGGTGATTTATTTGAAGAACAGTCTGCTCTCTGCATTGAGTCCTGGGTATAGATTTTATTCTTTACCACCTGGGTGTTAAACAGCACCTGAAGAGGGCGGTGGAATAAAAAGTGATGAAGAAAGATTGCACGTCCTTTATGGAACCAGCCTGATATTCATTGCATTGAGTTTAGGAGGAGGATAATCAGGTGGGTTTTATTCCTGTTGAAGGGTCTGTTTCCCCACCCTGATTATCATTGTGTATGCCTCACAGGAGCTGATTGATTGATATATGATGCAGATATGGCTTTTAAGATCATTTAAGGGTTGCTGGATAAGATTAATGATATAACATTGCAATTGGTGATAAATCATTCAAACTGATTTTACTTTCAATTGATTGTAAATGGAGTAATGTGTGAAGTAGATTCCATTCTCATTCTTCGATTCATATTCCCTCGAGTTTGTGGAAATCTATTCAATAAAACCTGACTATCCTCCTTTTAAACTCAATGCAATCTATTCTGTTCTCACTCACAGGTGGAAAGTGCCAGATTAATATTGTCCACTTCCATTCTGAAACATTCTCAAACCCGAGGTAGCAGATCTCAGCATCAGTTACAGCATCAACCCCTTGATAGTGACTGTTCATCAGAATAGCTTTGTAAAATAAGGGGAGCTTAAAAGATCGGCAGGAGAGAGACAGAGTGAGAGAGGCAGAGACCAGTGGGGGGTGCGGTGCGGGGCGAGTATTGGTTCGAATTAGGAGCTGGAAAATTAAGTAAGTGTTTCAATAAGAGTATAAGCATAGAGCAGGACTAGAGGTGTTCATTACAATTGATCATTTAAACAGGCTACTAAATAGTTTGTTTAAAAAGGGAATAGCGGGTTTTTGTTTCGATCATGGATGGGCAGCTAAGACCTGTTGCTTGAGTTCCATGTGGGAACTTCAAGACACTTCGTGACCTTGGGCAACCATGTGTATAGCTTCAGCTTGAGCTCAGGAGTTTCAGAGCTTGAGGGTCAGCTGGAATCAGTGCGGAGCATCAGGGAGCAGGACAGTTTCCTGGATTGTATGCTTCAGGAGCTGGTCACCCCACAGGCAGTAGGAGTTCAGGATGGGTGATCATCCAGAAGATTACAAAGAGGCAGGAAGTGCAGAAGTCTTCGGGGTGTGTGCTACTCACAAACTAGTACTCAGCTTTGGAGACTGCTGGGAACGACGACACCTTGAAGGAGTGCAGTTCAGAATATGGCAACCATGGACAAGGGACTGGACAGGAAGGAGCAGCAAAGGGCAGAAATGAAGTTGTTATTTGTGATTCCATAGTCAAGGGGTCAGATAGACATTTCTTTAAATGTTATCGAGAGTTCCGCATGGTGTATTCCAGCCCTGGTGCTCTGGCAACATCATGGAGATGGTGCAGGATATTCTGAAGGGGGAAGGGAATGAGCCAGAAGTAGCAATACACATTGATAGCAACAACATAGCAAAGGCTGGTATTGAGGTCCTGTGGTCAGATTTTCAGGAGCCTGAGAGGAAGATAAAAAGGATTAGCTTGAAAGGTAGTAATCTCTGGATTACTCCCAGTGCCACTGATTAGCGAGAGTAGAAATGGGAAGATAGGGAGGATCAATACATGGCTTCAAGAATGGTGCAGGAGGCAGGGCTTCAATTTCTTGGGGCATTGGGAGCAGTTCACAGGCAGAAGGCACCTATTTAAAAGAAGTCGATTGCACCTCACCAGGACTGGGACCAAAGTCTGAGCAGGAAAACTCACTGTTGTAGTTGGAGAGGGTTTAAACTAAATTGGCAGGGGGACGGGCACCAGCATATAGTAGTCATAAAGAGGAATAAGGTACATAAGGTGAGAGTGTTAGACAGTACTAGAGAAGGAAGTAGTTCCATATTAGATTGGATGGATTGAGAAAGACTACGAGGAATGCAAAGAAAGATTACAATGCCTCAGTGTAAATGCACGAAGTGTGGTGATTAAGGTTAGTGAGTTAAAATCACAAATAGCAATATGGGAATATGATGTAGTTGCAATCATGAAAAATTGGCTTATCAGTGGCAAGGATTGGGTGCTCAATATACCAGGATATTGTCACGCCAATGTGATTTGTTAAATGATCATTTTCTTTAATCCACCGCCTGGAAATCTGAATTTATAATGTTTTTGAAAGACATTTGAAAAGACCAGCTAAAAGGATGACTTTGCTGGCAGCTTAAGATGATCAGCTAGTTTGCAACACTGTATCCTATACTGCTCAGAACTGTGAGGAGGGAGAGGAAATGGCTGCATTTTCCAGCAAGAACCAAGACCCAGGAAGTCTAAGGGAACTGCTTGTTCTTTTCCTTTTTAACAAGAGAGGAATACTGCTAGCTGCTATGTTTTGAATCGCTGAGTGACTGTCAGGTGACAAACCCCTCCCCATCTGTAGTTTTAAGCTTGTGTATTTCTGCAGTCGAGAAGCAAGAAGCAACTGGACTCTGACACATGCAGACCCAAGTGGGAAGTCCTTCTCTTTTTCTCTCCATTCCAGCTTGAAAGCTTTCAAATCCTGCCTGGTTACTAACCACCTTGGCAGACTGCAGCTCTTGCCGGAAAACCTTTGAAGGAAATCATCTGCATCACTGTCTGCAAGAGGCCACCAAACCAGTCACATACCTCTTCAAACTAAAAGTTTCAGGACCACCAAATTCAGCAGAATTATCAACCATCACAGACTGCATATGCCTTTTTTCGATGGACTCTAACTTAACCAATCTATCTTTCCCCACTCTGTAACCTATTTGTGTGTGTGTCAGCCTCTAGTGGGTGTGTGTGTATGTGTATGTGTGAGTGAAAGTTGGTGCATTGTTTATTATTTTATTAGTTCAGTTTAGGTAAAATAATGTTAACCTCTTTCTTTGTTAACTCAAGAAAAACTCTCCGGTTGGTTCTTGTTTTGATCATAGCAAGTAAGGAATCAAATACCAATGAATTGGCCAGTACATCCACTTTAAAAAAGAATTAAACCTGTTGTAATCAAACAAGGAGAGGGAAAAGAGGGGAGCTTTTCGACCCCTCCTCACTTGACCGTAACAGAAATTTGGGGACTCACATCTGGGATTAAGCACAAAGACAAACGGGAAATTGGAAGCAGGAAACAAAATTGATCCCTATCAATAATTTAAAAGCTTCATTACAGGTTTTCTTGTGGTTTTCTGTGCTCGAATACTAAAATGTCCACATTCGAGGGCAGTACCTTCCTAGAACAAAAGAGGGTGTATGATGCATGTCAGGTGAATTCTTCAAGTGAGAACCAGGCCAAATGCATTAAGTTGAGAGGGGAGGTGAAGAGGAAATTAAGACTGGCAAAGAGAGAATATGAGAATAGAATGACAATCAACATTAAAGGAGACCCAAAAATGTAAGCAGATAGTAAGAGGTGGAGTGGGGCCCATTAGGGACAAAGAGTGTAATATATTCTTAGAGATGCAGGGCAAGGCTTATATACTTAATGAGTACTTTATATCAGGGTTCACTCAGGAAGTGGAATCTGACAAAATACAGGGAGAAAGGGAGAAAGTAGAGGATACAAATTGAGGAGGGGAGGCAGTAAGAAGGCTGGCAGTGCTTGGTTAGAGAAGTCAGGATAGCTTGCATCCCAGGTTGCTAAAAGAAAGTGGAGATGGAGATAATGGAAGAGCTGAAGAGTGATAAATGTGACATCCTTATTTAAGAAAGGGTGTTAAGGTGAGTCCTAGCAACTACAGACCAGTTAGTTTAGCATAAGTGGTGGATAAGGTTTAGAAACCATAATCAGGAAAAATTCAACAGACACTTGGAGAGATTTGAGTTAATGAAGGAAAGCCAGCATGGATTTGTAAAAGGGAAATCATGCTTGACTGACAAAATTAAATTTTTTGATGAAGAGACAGAAAAGGTTGATGAAGGGAATGTGGTGGATGTTGTTTATGTGGATTTTAAGAAAGCATTTGATAAGGTACCACATAACAGGCTGGCTAATAAAATTGAGGCTCATGGAATAGGAGGTCAGTGTCCAATTGGATTAAAAATTGGCTTAAAGAAAGAATACATGCGTCACAGTAAATTGCTGTTTCTCAAACAGGAGGGTGGTAGTCAGTGGTGTTCCCTAAGGGTCAGTGCTGGGCCCACTGGTTTTCTTGATTTCTCTAAGTGACTTGTATCCTGGAGTACAGAGTAGAATCTCAAAATCTGCAGATGACACCAAACTTGGAGGTGTGGCAAACAGTGAGGATGACATGAACCACCTGCAACAGGACATAGATAGGCTAGTAGAATGGACAGAGAGAGACGACAGATGGAATTTAATACTGATAAGTGTGAGGTGTTGCATTTTGTCAGAAGGAAAAGTGAGAGGCAATATTGACTTAATGGCACAGTTCTAAGGAGTGTGGAGGAATAGTGGGACCTGGGGGTACATGTGAATTGAACTTTGAAGGTGGGAGGGCATACTGAGTGTGATCAGTCACGCTGATGGGATCTTGGTTTTGTGGCTCCTATTGAATAGGTTTTCAGTTTCATTTTGGCAGAGTGAAAAAAAAACCAGGGGAGCTGTGAGCTAGTTACTGCTGGAAACTGGCCAGGAATATAGCCCTGAGAAAACTTCCTCTTTAAGAATAATTCCTGTATCAAGTAAAAGGTTAATCTCTTCATAAAGTCAAAAGAACTTTGAAGGAGTTGCAAAAATCAAATGTATGGGAGCAAAAACCCTTGTTGTAATTCATGCCTGAAGAGCAAGGAAGAGCCAGAAAAAAGAGAATTTGCTACACTCTGTGGAGAAACCCTGCTGAAGTGAAAGGAAGCCTATATTTTGAGTGGGCAAGTTGCTGTTGCCTCCAGTCAAGAATCCCTGCCTCAAGAGTGAGTTACATAATTGCTGTGCTCTGTGGGGAAGGCTCATTTGCTGAGGGTAAGGCCTGTTTAATTTTGTATTTTTGGAAGCTCCTGAAATCTCAAGAACATTCCTACTGTTGGACTGCTACTTTAAAATTTAAATAGACCTGTTGCTACAGTCCATTGCTGAAAGATCTGTGTGAGGCCTGCTGCAGATGAACTACTTTGAGCGCCTACTCACTATGGACGAATCATTAATTTCACCTGGAGAGACATCAAATGGCATCCGACTATGCGACTCTGGGACACCTCACTGATCCAGGAAAATACTACCAGAAGATTACCCCAATTATTTTATTATCCTTAAGAAACTGTTATAAAATCAATATAACCATTTCCCCCCGTTAACCATTGGTAATTGAATGTATGTGTGTGCATGAGAGTTAGGAAGATTAAGGAGTTATAAAACTTTTCATACATGTAGATTCATCTCATTATCATTTAAAACTTAGTTTATTAATAAATAGTTAATTTTGTTGTTCAAGAAACCTGGTTTGGCGCATTTTATTCTGGGGATAAATAGTGATTAATTTGGCTATTTTTCCAGTACATTATAACTTTACTAATATGCTGTGACCTCTGGAGTAGTGGGACTGAATCAACAGTGCATTACTCCCACCTTGGTCATAACAGGCTTCATAGGTAGAGGCACTGAGTATAGAAGTAGTGAGGTTATTCTAAAATAAAAACAAGAAATGCTGGAGCTACTCAGCAGGTCTGGCAGCATCTGTGGAAAGAGAAGCAGAGTTAACGTTTCGGGTCAGTGACCCTTCATCAGAACTCGGAATTTTGTTTTTATTTTAGAGGTTATTCTAAACCTTTGCAAAGCTCTGGTTAGGCTCCAACTGGAACATTGTATCTAGTTCTAGTCACACACTTTAGGAAGGTCTGAGGGGCCTTGAGCAGATGCAGAGGAGAATGGTTCCAGGAATAGGGGATTTTAGTTGCAGATTTTGGTTAGAAATGCTGGGATTGTTTTCCTTAGAACAATGGAAATTGAGGGAGGGTTTATTAGAAGTGTACAATATTATGGCAAGCTGAGATATGTTAGGCAAGGAAAAATGCTTTTCTTTAACTGATGGTACCAGGACTAGGGACACAGATTGAAGGATTTGAACAAGAGATGCAGGGGAAATATGAGGAAGAATTTTTTTAGGCAGCGGATGGTAATTACCTGGAGCTTGCTGCCTACAAGGATGGTGGAAGTGAAGATGATCAATGACTTCAAAAGGAAATTGGGTGGCCATTTGAAGGAAATAAATTTGCAGGGTGACGGGGATCGAGTAGGAGAATGTGACGAACTGGATAGCTCCGTGGAGAGCCAGCATGGACTTAATGGGTCGTGGCAACATTCTGTACCATAAATGACTCTTACTCTGTGTTCTGGGGCTGAGATGATTGACCTCCAACAACTACAACTACCTTCCTCTATGCCACAATTGATTCCAGCCAGAGGAGCGTGTTCCCCTGATCTCTATTACTTCAATTTTGCTGAGACTCTTGATGCCAAACTTGGTTAAATGCTGCCTTGATGTGAAGGGCAGCTGCTGTCACCTCACTTCTCGAATTCAGCTCTTTTTTCCATGATTGGACCAAAGCTGTAATTTTGTCCGAGCAGAGTTCCCCTGACAGAGCCAAACTGAGCATCAGTGAGCGGGTTATTGCTGAGTAAGTGCAGCTTGATAGCACTGTCAATGACACCTTCCATCACTTTGCAGATGATTGATAATAGACTGATGGGCGGTAAATGGCCAGATTGGAGTTGTCCTGTTTTTTGTGGACAGGATATACTTGGGCAATTTTCCATATTTTTGGGTCGATGTCAGGAATGTACTGGAACAGCTCGGCCGGGGGCACAGCTAGTTCTTGAGCACAGCTCTTCAGTAATACAGCCAGGATGTTTTCAAGGCTCATAGTCTTTTTTGTAATCAGTGCCTTCAGCCTTTCGTGATATCATGTGCAGTGAATTGATTTGGCTGAAGACTGGCATCTGTGATGCTGGGAACCTCAGGAAGAGGTTGAGATGTATTATCCACTCAGTACTTCTGGCTGAATATTGTTCATGCTTCATCCTTATCTTTTGCACCGATGTGTTGGGATCCCCATCATTGAGCCTCCTTTGATTAGTTGATTAATTGTTCACCATCATTCACAAATGCATGTGGCAGGACCGAAAAGCTTTGATGTGAATATTTTGGTTGCAGGATCATTTAACTCTGTCTATAGCACAGTTCACAGTACTTCCAAGTTTTGTCATCTGCACATTTTGACATTGTGCCCTGCACACCCAAGTCCAATTTATGAAAGTATATCAAGGAAAGCAGCGATCTGAGTGCCTGTTCCTGGGGAAACAGCACTGATTTCTTTCCTCCAATCAAATATAAACATTCACCACCATCTCGGTTTTCTCTCACTTATCTAATTTTATCTACATGCCACCAGAGACCCTTCTAGTCCATGGGTTCAATGGTGATGACAAGCCTGTAATGCGGCACATTATCAAATGCCTTTTGGAGGTCTGGATACAACACATCAACCACATCACCCTCTTCAACCCTTTCTGTCACCTGGTTAAAAACTCAGTCAAGTTAACTGAACACTATTTGTCTTTATTAAGTCCATTCTGACTTTCCTAAATTAATCCACACGTCAAAGTGACTGTTAATTTTGTCCTGGATTATCATTTTGAAAGCTTTCCCATCACTGAGGTTAAACTGACTGGCCTGAATCTGCTGGGTTTATCTTGACACCCTTTGTTGAAAAGGGTGTAACATTTACAATTCTCCTGCCCTCTGGAACGACTCTAGAATCTCAGATGGATTGGAAGATTACAGCCAGAACCTCTGCAATTTCCACCCTTACTTCCCAAGCAACCATCTGGACCTGGTGACTCATCGATCTTAAGTCCAGTCAACCCCTCCAGTACCTCCTATTTATCCAATTTTAGCCCATCCAGTATCTCAACTATCTCCTCTTTCACTATGAGTTTGACAGGATCTAATTCCTTGGTAAAGGCAGTTGCAAATTTCTCATTTTGTACCTTAACCATGTGCAAACATTTGATTCCTTTTTGGTCCCTAATTGCAGCCCCCCGCATCCCCACCCCCCCCCCCAAACCCCGCATCGCACCCCACCTCTGCACACAGGCAGGCAGACAGGCAGGTGCCCCTGCACACAGACAGACAGACACACAGGCAGGCAGACATACAGACAGGCAGACATACAGACAGGCAGGTAGACAGACTGACAGGCAGACAGACAGATAGGCAGGTGCCCCCGCTGACTGACAGACAGGGGGGCAGATGGCCCTGCAGACAGGCAGACAAATACACAGATATTGGATCATTGCATATTGTATCCTGTGGAGTTGGTGAATTTGGATTTTCAGAAGGCTTTCTATAAGGTCCCACACAGGAGGTTAGTAAATAAAATTAGAGCACATGGGAATTGGGTGTAATATACTGGCATGGATTGAGAATTGGTTAATGGACAAAAAAAGAGAGTGGGAATAAATGGGTCATTCTCAGGGTGGCAGGCTGTTACTAGTGGGGTACCGCAAGGATCAGTGCTTGGGCCACAGCTGTTCACAATCATATACATGATTTGGATATGTGGACCAAATGTAATATTTCCAAATTTGCTGCTGACACAAAACTAGGTAGAAATGTATGTTGTGAGGAGGATGCAAGGAGGCTGCAAGGGAATTTGGACAGGCTAAGTGAATGGGCAAGAACACGGCAGATGGAATATTTCTCTCAGTTAACCAATTCTCAATCCATGCCAGTATATTACCCCCAATTCCCATGTGCTGTAATTTTATTTACTAACCTCCTGTGTGGGACCTTATCAAAAGCCTTCTGAAAATCCAAATACACCACATCCACTGGTTCTCCTTTACTGTCTTCTTGAGCAATCCCTCGGGAATGAGGATAACTTGCTTCCACTCCAGGGTTGTGGGCCCGAAGGTGACTGAATAGTCCAATTCTGGATCCACGCACTCTGCCACATGTGGGGTAGGTGGTGTTTGGTGAGTGGAGTGAATGAGATGCTCGAATTTCCAAATGTTCCTTCTGCTGTTTGCACTTGGTCGCTGCCTGGGCATGTTGGGTTGTTCAAACAGGCTGGCACCTTCTCGGATGCTTCTTCGCGATTTTGGGCAAGAGATTCCCATGAATCAGTGGAGATGTCACATTTTTTCAGAGAGGCTTTGAAGACATCCTTGTAGCGTTTCCTCTGCCCTCCCGGTAACCTCTTGCTGTGACGGAGAGCTTGTTTTGGGAGTTCTTTGTGTCAGGTGTGCAGACAACATGGCCCACCCAATATAACTGACTAGCCATTGACCAGTGTCTCAATACTGGGAATGTTGACCTGAGAGGGGACACTGACATTGCAGTGCCTCTCCTGCCACTGAATTTGTAGGATTTTGCAGAGGCATTGCTGTTAATATCTCTCTAGCTCTTTGAGATGTGTGCTGTACAGTGTCCATGTTTCGAACGCATACAGGAGTGCAGGTAACACTGCGACCCTGCAGACCACGAGCTTGGTGCCTGATTTGAAGTCCTTGTCGTCAAATACTCTTTTCCTCAGATGACTGAAGGCTGCGATGGCACACTGGAGGCGATACTGAGTTTCATCTTCGATGTCTACCATTGCTGAAAGGAGACTCCCAAGGTATGAGAAGTGATCCACATTATCCAGTGATTCTCCATGTATCTTGATAGTCGGGGGTGGTGTTGCACTGTGGGAGCAGGCTGGTAGAGGACCTTTGTCTTCCGGATGTTTAGCTTAAGGCCCATTCTTTCATTTGCCTTTGTGACTGCATCGACAAGGTTTTGAAGTTCGGCCTCTGAGTGTGCACATACGCAAGTGTCATCAGCATACTGCAACTCCTTTATCTGTTCTCCAAGTAACATCCTCCAGAAACTCCAACAGGTTTATCAAACATGATTTCCCTTTTTATAAATCCATGTTGACTCTGCCCAATCATATCCCAAACATATAGGGGAGGCAGTGGCATAATGTTATTGTCACTGGACAAGTAACTCAGAGACACAGCGTATTACTCTGGGGACATGGGTTCAAATCCCACCACAGTAGAAGGTAGAATTTGAATTCAATTAATAAAAATCTACAGTTAAAAGTTGAAATGTGGTTGACTTTTAAATGCCCTCTGAAATGGTCGAGCAAGTCACTCAGTTGTATCAAACTGCTACTAAGTCAATAAGGAATGAAACCAGACCGGACCACCCAGCACCGACCTAGGCATCGGAAATGACACCAGCAAACCCAGCCCTGTCGACCCTGCCATGTCCTCCTTACTAACATCTGGGGGCTTGTGCCAAAATTGGTAGAGCTGCCCCACAGACACTAGTCAAGCAGCAGCCTGTCATAGTCATACTCACGGAATCGTACATCCCAGACACCACCATCCCCGAGTATGTCCTGTCCCAGCAGAGGTGACAGCACAGTGGTATGCCTTCGGGAGGGAGTTGCCCTGGGAGTCCTCAACATCGAGTCCGGACCCCAGGAAGTCTAGTCAAGCACGGGCAAGGAAACCACCTGCTGATTATCATCTAGCGCGCCCCCATACCCCATCAGATGCTGAATCAGTACTACTCCACTTGAAGGAAGCACTGAGGATAGCAAGGGTCACATCGTCCGCATGCCTGATAGAAGATTCCGAAAACAAGCTTTCTACTCCGAGCTCCATCACGGCAAGAGGCTCCTCTCAATTATCAGTAAAATGATGGAAGGTGTTGTTGACAGTGCTATCAAACAGCACTTACTTAGCAATATCCTGCTCAGTTTGGATTCCACCAGGGTCACTCAACTCCTGATCTCATTACAGCCTTGGTTCAAACATGGACAAAAGAGGTGAGGTGAGAGTGACTGTCCTTGACATCAAGGCAGCATTTGACTGAGTATGGCATCAAAGATCCCGAGCAAAACTGAAGTTAATGGGAATTAGGGAGAATTCAGTGGTTGTTGGAGGTCAATCATCTCAACCCCAGGACATCAATGCAGGAGTTCCTCAGGGTAGTGTCCAAGGCCCAATCATCTTCAGCTGCTTCATCAATGACCTTTCCTCCATCATGAGGTCAAAAGTGGGGATGTTTACTGATGGTTGCAAAACGTTAAGCACATTCACGGCTCCTCAGATACTGAAGTAGTCCGTGTGGAAATGCAGCAAGACCTGGACAATATCCAGGCTTTGGCTGATAAGTGGCAAGTAACATTCGCACCACACAAGTGCCAGGCAATGACGATCTCAAATAAAACAGAATCTAACCATATCCCCTTGACATTCAATGGCATTACAATCACTGAATTCCTCACTATCAACATTCTGGGGATTACCATTGACCAGAAACTGAACTGGAGTAGCAATATAAATACCATGGCTACAAGAGCAGGTCAGAGGCTCGGAATCCTGTGGCAAGTAACTCACCTCCTGACTCCCCAAAGCCTGTCTACCGCCTACAAGGCACATGTCAGAAGTGCATTGGAATACTCTCCACTTGCCTGGATGGGTGCAGCTCCAACAACACGCAAGAAGCTCGACACCTTCCAGGACAAAGCAGCCTGCTTGATTGGCACCCCATTCACAAACATTCAATCCCTCCACCACCGACGCACAGTGGCAGCAGTGTGTACCCTTTACAAGATGCACTGCAGTAACGCACCCCTTCAACAGCACCTTCCAAACCTGCGACCTCTACCACCGAGAAGAACAAGGGCAGCAGATGCATGGGAACACCACCACCTGCAAGTTCCCCTCCAACCACACACCATCCTGACGGAACTATATCGCCGTTCCTTCACTGTTTCTGGGTCAAAATCCTGGAATTCCCTTCCTAACAGCACTTTGGGTGTACTTCCAACCCAATGATTGTGGCAGTTCAAGAAGGCAGCTCACCATCACCTTCTCAAGGGCAATGAGGGAAAAGCAATAAATGCTGGCCTAGCCAGTGATACCCGTATCACATGAAAAATGAAAAAAAAATCATGATTTTCCAAGTGTCCAATTATTTCATCCTTTACAATAGATTCTAACATTTTCCCTACTACTGACGTCAAACTAATAGATTTGTAGATCTATGTTTATACTCTTGCTCCCTTCGTAATTAGTGGGGTTACATTTGCTACTTTCCAGTCTTTAGGAACCCTTCCAAAATCTATAGAATTTTGAAGAATAACCACCAATGCATCCATTATCTCGATAGCCATCTCCTTCAACACTCTAGGATGTCACTCACCTGGTCCAGGGGATTTATCAACTCTCAATCCAGTTAATTTTTCCAGTACTACCTCTTTATTGATACTAATTGCTAGCAGTTCCTCATTTTTACAAGTCCCTTGGTTCCCTAATTTTCTGATAAATTTTTGTGTCTTCCTCTCTGAAGACAGACACAAAGCAATTGTTTAGTCTCTCCGCAATTTCCTCATTCTCCACCGCAAACTCTCCTGTCTCCATCTACAATGGACCCACAGTCGGCGTTTCTTATCTTTTCCTTTTCACATACCTGAAGAAGCTTTTACAATCCTCCTTTATGTTTCGAGCTAGCTTGCATTCATAATCTCTTTTCCCTTTATCAGTTTCTTGGTCCTCCTTTGTTTGATACTAAATTGCTCCCAATCCTCGGGCTTACCACTTTTTCTGGTGACCTTGTAAGCCACTTCCTTTAACCTAATGCAATCTTTAACTTCTTTTGTTCACCACAGTTGATGCACCTTTCCTCTTAGGTTTTTGTTCCATATGTTATGAACAGGTGGTTAATCTTTTTTTTTCTAAACAAATTTCTCTGTTTTTCCAACCACCTATCGGTATACAGATTAGTGATTGAATTTTTCCCTCCCTTAAACCCTGTTTAGTAAAGGACAGTCACAACAACACAGTTGCTAAAGTTAAATCAAAGAAGTAGGGTTTACTAACACACACTCTTAAACTAGGGAAGGTGCTTAACTTCACAACGCATAGTCAAAAACATACAAGGAAATGTTAAAGGCACAAAAAAGGCAAGAACATTTACTAAATAGATAATTGACTTAACTATACACTAACATGAACTTCAGTTGAAACTAGAGTCCATTTTCAATTGTCAAAAAGTCCAAAAAAACTGGAGATCACTGACTGGAAATGCCAAGCAGGGGAGGAGCTGTTGAAAATACCTCTTCTCTTACTCTTTCTTCTTCTTGCACTCTCGAAGGTAAATGGAGGTTGTCATGCAGGCCCCCACCTGTCAAGAATGAGGCACATTAATTTCGCCACATGGACATTAAACTTCAAACTGTTGCTGGGAAGAACAGAGGACCTATTACAAGGAATTGCCAGGCCTTAAGCCGAGAAGTCATTTTTGCATACTAGCAGCCAATGTTGGAACTAAGAAACCAGTCACTGCTCCCAACACACAGAACAGATGTGGTCAGACCAGGTTAGTCACATAACTAACTGGCTGTTGCAGTGTTTTGAACTGATAGTTTTAAATTGGAGAAACATTGTTTGAAAAAAGAAAGCTGTTTGCTCCTGGACTGAAAGGACCCCATGGCTGACTCGCCACAGCCTCTCCTGTCTGCTCACATCTCTTTCTCATGGAACACTAAAAACCAGCTGAAAACACATGAACCCCAAGATAGAAAAGTCTCCTACAGTGAACAAGGTTTGAGAAGAATACTGGGTCCCAATGAAAAGGAAGATCAACCTACAAAAGGACTATACAGTGAGCTTGAAGAACTGTAACAACCTCTTCAGATCATGCCTCAAACCTTTCCACTTTATTTTTTGTCTGCTCTTTTCTGTCTCTATTTGCATGTGCGTAACCTGTATGCATGCTAACGTGGGACGCAGTGTGTATCCATAGGTGTTAACAAAATTAAAGTTTTAGTTTAAGTTTAATAAATTTCACTTTTCTTCTTTAAAACTAAGAAAGCCTGTTTGTGCTCATTTCCTTGCCTTATAATTGGAAAGCGATGAACAGGGATTCACCAAGGGGAGTTCAAAACACAGTATGTTTAAAAACCCTGTTAGAGTAAGACCAGGTAAAGGTTGAGACGGACCTGTCAACACCTTTCTCATCTACTTTTAACAAGAATTTTAATTGCTGAAGTCACCAATTTTTGATGGAGTGAAAGTTGGAAGAAAACAAGTTTTCTTGCTGTTTTTGGAGACTGTGTCTTTTTAATTTTCTTGCTTCTTGCAGGAAGGTCTCAGAGACAATATGCAGCTTGAAGGGCAGCTGTGGTTTGCACGAGATGTTCCCTCCACTGCTGCAGTTTCAAATTCAAGCAGGCTGAAAAGGGTGGCTTCTGGGTCCTGTGACTGGACCCTTTCAAGTAGCTGTCCCACCTGCTCTCGCTCCTCCATTTTAACAAGTGGAATATAGAAGTAAAAACTTAGACATACTGTATAAAATGGCAGTTGACATTAATAGCCAAGTGCGCAAAACACAACTTACAGTCAGTTCTCATTGGTTCATGACAATTTACAGTTGGTTCTCATCTATTCCTGACACTTGGAGGAATGTATGTTTGTTGTAAACTGTGTAATACTTACTTAAATCCTAGCCATTGCCTGTCTCCCATCAAATCTTTTAATGTATTTTCCCAATCCATCATACTCAAGTTGCCCCTCAAACCTTAGTTTCCTTGGTTCCGTTTTATGATCCTAGTTTCAGAATGAACTATATCTCTTTCAAACTTAATGTAAAATTATGTCATATTGTGGCCACTATTTCCTGATGACTCCTTTACAGCAAGGTTATTAATTAGCCCTTTCTGAGTTCATAATACTAAATCTAAAATAGCTCGAACCCTGGTTTGTTCTTCAACATACTGTTCTAGAAACCCACCTTGCACACATCCAGGAATTCATACTCCACTGCATTAGTGCTAATTAGGTTTAACCAATCTATATGTAATTAAAGTCACCCATTATTACTGTACTGCCCATGTTACATGCTGCTCTAATTTCCTGATATATACCATGCCCAACATTACCACTAGAGTTTGGTGACCTATAGAAAATTTGCACATATATTTGCTGCCCCTTGCTGTTTCTTAGCTCACCCAAACTGATACTACATCTTGCTCCTTCGATCAAAGATCCTCTCACACTAATGTACTGATCTCCTCCTTTATTAACAGTGTTACCCCACCTCCTTTTCCCCTCCGCCTATCTTTCCTAAATGACCAATATCCCTGAATGTTCAGTTCCCAGTCCTGGTCACCCTGTAACCATGTCTCTGTAATGACAATTAAATCATACACATTTACCACTGTTTGTGCCTTCAAATCATCAACCTTGTTGTGAAAGAGGATTGGCAATTCACAGGAAACCGAGATTTGAGATAAATGTGGCATTTTCAGGTTGGCAAACACTGCCACAGGAATCAGTGCTGGGGCCTTAACTATTTACGATCTATATTAATGACTTGGACAAAACGACTGAATGTATTGTAAACAAATTTGCAGACAATACAAAGATGGGTAGGAAAACAAGTTGTGAGCAGGACATAAGGTGTCTGCAAAGAGATATAGATAGGTTAGGGAGTGGTCAAAAATTTGGCAGATGGAATATAATGTGGGAAATTGTGAAGTTCTCCACTTTGGCAGGAAGAATAGAAAAGCAGAATATTATTGAAAGTAAGAGAGATTGCAGAATGCTGCAGTGCAGAGGGAAGTGGGGGTCCTTGTACATGAATCACAAGAACTTAACATGCAGGTACAGCAAGTAATGAGGAAGGCAAATGGTATGTTAGATTTATTGCAAGGGGGACGGAGCATAAAAGTATGAAACTCTTACTACAACTGTACAGGGCATTGATGAGACAGCAGGTAGGGTACTGCATACAATATTGGTCTCCTTATATAAGGAGGGATATACTTGCATTTGAGGCAGTTCACTGATTTCTGGGATGAAGGACTTGTCGTACAAGGAAAGGTTGAGCAGGTTGGGCAAATACTCATTGGAGTTCAGACAACTGAGAGGTGATCTTATTGAACCATACAAGATTCTGAGGGGGCTTGTCAGGTCAGATGCTGAAAGGATGTTTCCTCTTGTGGGGAAATCTCGAACTGGGGGACACAGTTTAAAACGAAGGGGTCTCCCTTATAAGACAGAGATGTGGAGGAATTTCCCAAGAGAGCAGTGGAGGCTGGGTCACTGAATATATTCAAGGCTGAGTTGGACAGATCTTTGATCTCCAAGGGAGTCAGGAGTTATGGGGGGCAGCAGGAAAGTGGAGTGAATGTGACACTCAGAGGGCCCATGATCTTGTTAAATGGCGGAGCAGGTTTTCGGGGCCGAATGGCCGACTCCTGCTCCCATCTCTTATGTTCTTATGAAGCGGGACATAGGAAGGGAGGCACCACAGAAGCGCTGGCAAGTGGGGTGAAGCATCACCTCATCCTGACAGATGCATGGCTGCATGTCGGCCACTGACCACCCTCTTTCACAGCTCACCCCCATTAACTCCCCTGAGAGCTGATAGGAGGGTGAGCTATAGAGGATACCCAAGAAGGGGGCGAGGTGATGCCAAGAGCAGAACAGTCTTGTTGATCTCTCTGTGAAGTATGACTATCTCCCTCTTTCCACTGACAGGACAAGAGGGCCCATAATAGGAA
Organism: Heterodontus francisci; assembly: GCF_036365525.1. Taxonomy (NCBI): domain Eukaryota; kingdom Metazoa; phylum Chordata; class Chondrichthyes; order Heterodontiformes; family Heterodontidae; genus Heterodontus; species Heterodontus francisci. The sequence goes on along the minus strand of NC_090410.1, from coordinate 22,708,142 downwards.
GAAGACGTCACTGACTGGCAGAGGCATCCCAGACATCAGACCTCTCTCCAAGGCTGAGGAGTAAGCACTTGAACTAATGGGTCCCAGGGTAGCAGCTCAATAACGAATGATTAGACTGGAGTCTCCACATTAAAGAGTGAGCGTTGCCTTCCATCAACATCCAGATCACTTCTAGACACCCCATCATGTATGGTTGGTATGACACAATTTGATCATGCTAAACCACACATGTTTTGCAGGTCGGTGTCCACAGGAGACTCTACTGGACGGAGGACATCATTCCACTTCGGAGGATGCACTGTCCCATGAATCTCCGGCACTTTCCACCAGTGCAGATAATTTCACCTCATTGGGTTTCTGCTCGATTTTAGAATCAGGGTCACAATCTGGTGCCTGAGCAGCCGGCTGAGGCTGGGACAGTCGTGGTCTCTGATAGTCGGAGGATTCTGGGTGACCAAGCCTACGCTGAGCCCGAGGCTCGTGAAGGGACTGTGGTGTTGACAGCACAGAGCATGCTGGAGTTTCAGAGAGAGTTGAGGTAAGGCAACATCTGGCAGAGATGCCAAAAATAATCTGCAGCCATGAGTGGATGATGGTGAAGTCCATCCATGCCTTGAGTGCTGCCATGTCTCAGGCATGGAAGTGTATGGATTCCTCCATTGAGAAGTTGGCAACCTTTATGGAGAGTCAGATGCCACAGATGTGCCCAGAGCTGTACACAATCACCTTGGCCATGAGTTGGAAACAGCAGTGGAAAGGTGAGAGAAGGACAAGGGACCTGGCGTATTCTCCAGTCCCTCGTACTTCTCTGAGCAGGGAGGTTCAGGCGAGCCTTGAAAGGGAGGAGGAGTGACTATCCTCCACAGCTGGGGACTCCCCACAGGGTGCTCTGAGTGTGGGCAGTGACTCCTCAGCCCCTCTGCCAGTGAGCTCAGCACCAGCAGCTGCGATGCCTGAGGAGAGACCTGCATCAGTGCAGGAATGCCTCAGGCAGCCAGGCCCTTCCAGGCTTCAGGTAACCAGAGGGTGGCTGCCAAAGTCATCACAGGCCAAGGGGCAGCCTGATCAGCAGCCTGTCTCCAGCCCAGCTGCTGGCGATGGGTTCACACCTCGTAGAAGCACTCGCAATCGTAAAAAGCAAAGCACCTCGACTCACATGGGGGTTCACGGGTGTTTGATATCTGACATGTGATGCTTCAGATAACGTTCTTTTGTTCAAGTCATTAACATTCATTGTGTAAAAGTTATTATTCTATCATTCCCTAATTGTGAGCTGCTGACTTCCCCCTTCCCCCTCAGTGAAATGCCAATGTAAGCACAGCCTCATTTAAATATGATCTCCCATGGGCACTGGTGTGTGTTTCAGCTGGGCACTAGGCACGGAACACCAATGGAAAGGAGGTGACAGACTACATGCATTGAGGTCAGTCTTTATTGTTTTCTCTGTGAGTGACCATCATGGTGGCTGGAAGTGGGTAAGTATGAGATTGTCTCTTGCCTCCTTGATGTGTTGCTCAAAGTTCCTGGATTCCAATGCAAAGGGTTCAACATCCAGTGCTGCCTGTCCATCACCCTCCTCGTCAGTGGAGGAGTGGCTTTCACATGGCTTCATCGTGCATGGCCTCCCTCCTCTGCACTGCTAGAATGTGCAGAGCACAGCAGACCACCAGGATACACAAGACCCTCACTGGGGCATACTGCAGGGCTCCACCGGATTGATCCAGGCAAAGGAATCTCATCTTCAGCAGCCCAATGGCCTGATCGAAGGTCACTTGGGTGGAGCCGTGGCAATTGTTGTACCTCTCCTCTGCTGTGGTGTGAGGTTTCCTCACAGGTGTTGAGAAGCCATGTCTTCAATGGGTAGCCCTTGTCCCTGAGAATCCATCCCTGAAGGCAAGCGGGGGCCTGAAAACCTGTGGTACCTTTGATTGTTGAAATATGTAGGCATCTCGTGGCTGCTCCTCGGGAAGTGGGAACACACCTGCAGGAAACATTTTCGATGGTTGCAGACCAGATAAAGGTTGATCAAATGGAAGCTCTTCCTGTTGAAGGAGGAGGCTGACTGGTCTGTTGGAGACTTAATGACCACATTCTTGCAGTTGATCACATCATGCATCTTATCTTACATCCGCCCGTGGTCCATTTCATCCCAAGCACCATATTGAATCATAAAAATTGCATGCAAATGCATTGAAACAACATGTTGTGCAACTTCAAATGCACTCCCGTCACTTCGGGGCAGCGATGCTGTCTTGGTGCTTTCTCGTTACTGACTAGATCCAGAACCGATATCACAATGTCGGATTTCTGGGGAGACTTGTCTGATGCTATTCCCCGGCCCCCCCACCTCCATTCTCACTCCAAACGGCTGCATTAAATTGTGCCCTGTATCCCAGTGTCACTGATCAGGAGCAGGAGCCAGGGAGACAATGGTCAACAAAAGAGGTGACAGATAACATTAAGCTAAAGGAAAGAACATACAAAAGTGGAATGAATAGAGTAGGTCGGGGGAACTGTCAGAAAGATGATGAACAACAAAGAAAGAGTAAAAAATAGATATTAAAAGCTGCAGAACAGGTGATGTGAAAGATAATGAAAATAAGGAAATGTCAGGATTGTTGGATAATTGCTTTGTGTCAGTCTTCACAGGAGAGCAAGAGGATAATATACCTCACATTCCACAATGAATCAAGGACTGGAACTCACTAAAATTAACAGAAGCAAGAGAAGAATATTAGAAAAAATAATGGCACTAAAGACTGACGATCTACAGAACCTGATGGTTTCCACCACTGGATTTTAAAAATGTACTTGAGGAAATTGCAAATGTTTTAGTCAATATTTTACAAAGTTCTCTTGATTCATAAATTGTCTGTTTAGATGAGAAAATTACAAATTAAGAAATTAAAACAAATAAGGAAAGTGAGAGAGAGAATCCAAGAAATTATAGACCTGCTGGTGCAACATCTGTTGTGGGGAAATTATTGGAATCGACAATTCAGGACAGAGTCACTGAGCACTTAGAACAATTTGAGGTAATTAGGAAGAAACAGCATGGAATTTTTAAAGGATTGGTCAAATCTAATGAATCCTATTGATTTTTTGGAGGAGATAATTCAAATGGTAGACAATGGAATGGCAATGGATGCAGTTTATATGGACTTCCAGAAGGCAGTTGACCAGGTTCCACAAAAGAGATTATCAGTTAAAAATAAAACTCCTGGAATTTAAGGCAAATTATTGACCTGGTGAGAAGATTGGTTATGCTGGAGAACATAGAGAGTTTGGATAATTGGAATGTATTTGTACTGGAAGGAAGTGACTAGCAATGTGCCAAGATGAACTGTTCTGAGGCTTCAACTATTCACAATCGATATTGGTAACATTGATAGCACAATGAAACTGAGCGCCACATATCCCAGTTTTCCGAAGCATCAAAGGACGAAATCATAATTCACAAAAACAGGTGGGTTGGGGTCGAGCTAGTGATTGAATGTAAAGAATCTGAAACAGGAACTCAACCTGCATCATATCCCACGGTCATGGATCAGCAGCAGAAGCCGGGGGATTAAAACCTCAGTATATCCAAAGGTCACTGATCAGGAGATAGACCCTGGTAATTGCCCCACCATAGCCCCTGGTAACTGATTCCTATTGTCTCTGACCAAAAAAAGAATTGATCTCTTTGGTTTCACAGGGCACCAATGTGTTTACTCAATGTGCACCAAGGGAGACCATATTTTAACATTGCACATTTGTGAATGAACATAAGCATTTTGTTTTTGTGTTCATTTATCGAACTCTTCAGACATGGACTCTCAAATCTTTACTGTTAGTTAGTGCGAAGCCGTATCTCCATCATAAAGTTCAAACGCATTGTATTCCATTGTGGGATGTAGTGAGTTTTCAGTTTATTATTCCCATGTATCCATCATATTGATATTCCTGCTCCCATCCTGATGTATAATGGTCCTGTTTTTCCTCTTCCTTACAGTTAACTTAGTGACGATTGTGATCCTGTCTCGGGGAAAGTGTGGTCTCTCCAAATGTGTCACTCGTTACTTGGTGGCCATGGCAGCGGCGGATCTATTGGTCATTATCTTTGACCTGATACTGAGGCAAATTCCCATTAATTATCGTAGAATGTTTCAATTTCTGTTTGATATTCCAGTGTGTAATATCCACGCTGTCCTACTTTATGCAGCAACGGACTGTTCTGTCTGGTTCACTGTCGCTTTCACCTTTGATCGATTTGTGGCCATTTGCTGCCAGAAACTGAAAACTAAATATTGCACTGAGAAATCAGCAGCTGTGATTATTGGAACAATGTCTGTGTTGTTCTGTGTGAAGAATATTTTCTGGTACTTTATGCTTTCAAGCAGCTTTACCCGTTTTCGAGGCCCCTGGTTCTGTATTCTTCCCTTGAGTGTTCTGTTTTCACCAGTATGGGCAGCAATTGAATTGTTACATTATATTTTCACCCCGTGTGTACCATTTATTCTGATTCTGATGCTCAATGTTTTAACTGTCAGACACATTCTAGTGACCATCAGAATTCGCAAGAGACTTCGGGACCGGGTCAGTGGGGAGAGTCACAGTGATCCAGAGACCATGAACAGAAGAAAATCAATCACTTCACTTTTTATGATATCAGGAAATTTTATCCTTCTATGGGTTCTGTTCCTGGTGACTACGATGCATACTAGAATTGCTCTACTGTGGCTGATTGCTTCTGAAGGCACTTCACCCATTGTGGAACGGCTTGCAGTTATGCTTCAGCTCCTGAGTTGCTGCACAAACACTTTTATTTACGCTATGACCCAAAGTAAGTTTAGAGAGGAACTGAAGAATGGGGTGAAATATCCCTTCACTGTACTTTCTAAGATGATAAAATATTGAGAAAAATGGAAGATTTTCACACATGAACCACATTTGAACCCAGCCTCTCTGTAATCAGATTGTTTTAAAGACAAACCAAGATGATTTGATTGAGTTTGCATTTAATGTAAGGTGACTTTTGTAAAAGTAGAGCAACTGCAAAAAATCCTTTATGCTAATCATCCATATAGAATAAAATTAAACTAATATGCAGCATGTCCCATGAACACTCTCTCTGTCACGGTTTAATTGGAAAAATCTACAGCTTCCCACTTTATCTCTCTCAGCATCCTCCACAGTGGTCATCGAGGCACTCGGTGATCGCTCATTCCAATCATCAATCCCAATTGTCCCATCCTAATCTTTCACCGAATCTCCCACCCAGTGCACCCACTGAGGGCTAATTTTCCATATGAACATACGAATTAGACGCAGGAGTCGGCCACTCGACCCCTCGAGCCTGCTCCGCCTTTCAATAAGTTCATGGCTGAACTGATTACTCCATATTTTCACCTACCCCCGATAACCCTCCAGCCCTGTGCTTATCATGAATCTATCTACCTCTGCCTTAAAAATATTCAAAGACTCTGCTTCCACCACCTTTTGAGGAAGAGAATTCCAAAGACTCACGACCCTCTGAGAGAAATAATTTCTCCTCATCTCTGTTTTAAATGGGCAACCCCTTATTTTTAAACAGTGACCCCTGGTTTGAGATTCTCCCACAAGGGGAAACATCCTTTTCACATCCACACTATCAAGACCGCTCAGGATCTTATATGTTTCAATCAAGTCGCCTCTTACTCTTCTAAATTCCAGCAGATACAAGCCTAGCCTGTCCAATCTTTCCTCGTAAGACAACCCACTCATTTCAGGTCATAAAAGCAAAATACTGTGGATGCTGGAAATCTGAAATGTCCTGAAATCCCAGAGTTGACTCTGCTTCTCTCTCCACAGATACTGCCAGACCTGCTGAATATTTCCAGCATTTCTTGTTTTTATTCCACCCCTTTCAGGTATTAGTCTAGTAAACCTTCTCTGTACTGCCTCCAATGTATTTACATCCTTCTTTAAATAAGGAGAACAATACTGTACACAGTACTCCAGATGTAGTTGCACCAATGCCCTGTATAGCTGAAGCATAACCTCCCTACTTTTGTATTCAATTCCCCTCGTGATAAATGCTGACATTCTATTAGCTTTCCTATTTACGTGCTGTACCTGCATACTAACCTTTTGCGACTCATGCAGTAGGACACCCAGGTCACTCTGCATCTCAGAGCTCCACAGTCTCTCACCATTTAGATAAATGCTTCTTTTTTATTCTTCATGCCAAAGTGGACAATTTCATATTTTTCCATATTATACTCTATTTGCCAGGTGTTTGCCCACTCACTTAACCTATCTATGTCCCTTTATATCCTCCTTACATCCTCTTCACAAGTTACTTTCCGACCTATCTTTGTGTCATTAGTAAATTCAGCAACCACACTTTCGGTCCCTTCATTTAGCTCATTTAGATAAATTGTAAAAAGTTGAGGCCTCAGCACAGATCCCTGTGGCTCACCAATCGTTACATCTTGCCTACTAGAAAATGACCCATTTATGCCTACTCTCTTGTTTTCTGTTAGCTAACCAACCTTCTATCCATGCCAGTATGTTACCCCCTACACCATGAGCTTTTCCTTGCTGCAATAACCTTTGACATGGCTGCTTATCAAATGCCTTCTGGAAATCTAAGTACAATACATCCACTGGTTCCCCTTTATCCACAGCACATGTAACTCCCTCAAAGAACTCCAATAAATTGGTTATACATGATTTCCCTTTCAGAAAACCATGTTAACTCTGCCTGATTACCTTGAATTTTTCTAAATGCCCGACCAATATCATTCTCATCCAACTCACCATTCCCACTGCTGATGCTATGGACTCAGCCAGTGGATCAGCTCTCACCACCCCTCTACACATCTCCCACCAGAATGTCCGTTCAAGGCCCTTTCCATACAATGAAGTTATTGTGGATAATTGCAGCGACATCATGGCCTCATTGGAATCCTGGCTGAGAACTGATAACACTTTCAGAGAGTCATAGAGTAATACAGCACAGAAACAGGCCCTTCGGTCCATCATGTCTGTGCCGGCCTAACTATTCTAATCCCATTTTCCAGCACTTGGCCGGTAGCCTTGTATGCTATGCTGTTTTAAGTGCTCATCCAAATACTTCTTAAATTATTTGATTGTCCCTGCCTCGACCACCTCTTCAGGCAGTGTGTTCCCGATTCCAACCACCCTCTGGGTGAAAAAATTGTTCCTCAAATCCCCTCTAAACCTCCTATCCCTTACCTTAAATCTATGTCCCCTGGTTATTGACTCCTCCGATAAGGGAAAAAGTTTCTCCCCATCTAATATATCAATGCCCCTCATCATTTTGTATCGCTCAATCACGTCCCCCCTCAGACTACTCTGCTCGAAGGAAAACAACCCGAGCCTTTTAAGTCTCTCCTCATAGCTGAAATGCTCCAGCCCAGGCAACATCCTGGTGAATCTCCTCTGCACCCTCTCCAGTGCCATCACATCCTTCCTATAGTGTGGTGACCAGAACTATAAACAGTACTCCAACTGTGGCCTAACGAGTGTTTTATTCATCTCCATTGTAACCTCCCTGATCTTATATTCTGTGCCTCAGCTAATAACGGCAAGTATCCCATATGCCTTCCTAACCACCTTCTCTACCTGTGCTGCTGCCTTCAGTGATCTATGGACAAGTACACCAAGGTCCCTCTGACCTTTTGTACTTCCTCGGGTCCTAACATCTATTGTATATTCCCTTGCCTTGTTAGTCCTCCCAAAATGCATCACCTCACACTTTTCTGGATTAAATTCTATTTGCCACTGCTCCGCCCATCTTCCCAGCCCATCTATATCATCCTGTAATCTAACGCTTTCCTCCTCACTATTTAAGACACCACCAAATTTCGTGTCATCTGCGAACTTACTGATCATACCTCCTATATTAATGTCTAAATCATGAATGTACAATATAAACAGCAAAGGTCCCAGCACCGATCCCTGTGGTACACCACTGACCACAGGCTTCCACTCGCACTAACAACCCTTGACCATCACCCTCTGCCTCATGTAACTAAGCCAATTTTGGATCCAATTTGTCAAATTACCCTGGATCCCATGGGCTCTTACCTTCTGAACCAATCTCCCATGCAGGACCTTATCAAAAGCCTTGCTAAAGTCCATGTCGACTATATCATCTGCTTTACCCTCATCTACACTTCGAGTCACCGCCTCGAAAAATTCAATCAAGTTAGTAAGACACGATCTCCCTCTAACAAAGCCATGCTGACTATCCCTGATTAATCCCTGCCTCTCCATGTGGAGATTAATCCTGTCCCTCAGAATTTTTCCAATAGTTTCCCAACCACTGATGTTGGACTCACCGGCCTGTAGTTACCTGGTTTATCCCTGCTACCCTTCTTGAATAATGCCACCACATTTGCAGTCCTCCAGTCCTCTGGTACCTCTCCTTTGGCCAGAGAGGATTGGAAAATTTGTGTCAGTGCTCCTGCTATCTCCTCCCTTGCCTCTCATAACAGCCTGGGATACATCTCATCTGGGCCTGTGGATTTATCCACTTTTGAGCCTTCTAAACCAGCTAATACTTCCTCGCTTTCAATGCTAATATGATCAAGAATATCACAATCCCCCTCCCTGATCTCTACACCTACATTGTCCTTCTCCATAGTGAACACAGATGAAAAGTAATCATTTAAAACCTCACCTCTGTCCTCTGGCTCCCCACACAGATTGCCACTTTGGTCCCTAATGGGCCCCACTCTTTCCCTGGTTATCCTCTTGCCCTTAATATACTGATGAAACGCCTTAGAATTTTCCTTTATCTTGCCCGCCAGTGTTTTATCATGTCCCCTCTTCGCTCTCCTCATTACCTTTTTAAGTACCTCCTCCACTTTCTATACTCCTCTCGTGCCTCTGCTGTTTTCAGCACTCCGAATCTGCCATAAGCCTCCTTTTTGTTTCCTGATCCAATCCTCTATATCCCTTGACATCCACAGTTCCATGGACTGGTTGGTCCTACCCTTCACCTTAATGGATACATGTTGGCTCTGAACCCTCAGTATTTCCTCTTTGACTGACTCCCACTGGTCTGATATCGATTTTCCTACAAGTAGCTGCTCCCAGTCCACTTTGGCCAGATCCTGTTTGGCCAGATCCTGTTTTATCACATTGAAATTGGCCTTCCCCCAATTCAGTCTCTTTATTTCTTGCCTGTCTTGGTCCTTTTCCATAACTACCTTAAGTCTTACAGAGTTATGGTCACTATCTCCGAAATGATCCCCCACTGATACTTCTACCACTTGTCCAGCTTCATTCCCTAGGAGTAGGTCCAGTACTGCCCCTTCTCTTGTCGAACTTTCTACGTACTGGCTCAAAAAGATCTGCTGTATGCATTTTAAATATTCTGCCCCCTTTAAGCGATTTCCACTAAGACAATCCCAGTTGATATTAGGTAAGTTGAAATCCCCTACTATTATTACCCTATTATTTTTACACCTGTCTGAGATTTGCCTACATATCTGCTCCTCTGTCTCTCCCTGACTGTTTAGAGGCCTATAGTACACTCCCAGCCAAGTGATTGCCCCCTTTTTGTTTTTAAGTTCTACCCATATGGCATCATTTGAAGAACCTTCTAAGGTATCATCCTTTCTTCCTGCAGTAATTGACTCCTTGATCAACAGTGCAATGCCACCTCGTCTTTTATCCCCTCCCCTGTCACGACTGATGATTCTATACCCTGGAATAATGAGCTGCCAGTTCTGCCCCTCCCTCAAACATGTCTCTGTGATAGCAATAATATCATAATCCCATGTGTTAATCAATGCCCTCAATTCATCTGTCTTACTCGTGAGACTCCTTGCATTAAAATAGATGCAATCCAGCCTTGCATTTTTGACTTGTGCCTGAACAGGTCTATCTTTGCTCTGCCTTCCAGACTGACTCAGTTTCTCTTTTATATTTGACTGTGCAGCACCCCCTACTGTACCTCCACTCTGTATCCCATTCCCCTGCCAAATTAGTTTAACCCTCCACCCACTCTCCCCCCCAACAGCACTAGCAAACCTCCCAGCTAGGATATTGGGCCCGTTCTGGTTCAGGTGCAACCCGTCCAACCTGTACAGGTCCCACCTTTGTCAGAAACAGACCCAGTGATCCAGGAAACTAAAGCCCTCTCTCCTGCACCATCTCTTCAGCCATGCATTCATCTGCTCTATCCTCCTGTTCCTATACTCACTAGCACATGGCATAGGGAGTAATCCAGAGATTACAACCTTTGAGGTCCTGCTTTTTAATTTGCTACTTAGCTCCCTAAATTCTTGTTTCAGGACCATATCCCTCTTTTTACCTATCTCGTTGGTACCAATGTGTACCTCAAACTCTGAATGTTTCAGAATGTCCTGCAGCCGCTCCGTGACATCCATGACCTGAGTACCAGGGAGGCAACATACCATCCTGGAGTCACATTTGTGACTCTTTTGATAAGACAACGTCAGTGGCCAAAAATAATCAACCAATTGGAAATAATGAAATATCTCTGAACCATTAGATATTCACTTTTGAAACACTGGATGTATAAAAAAAGGTCTAAGACTGAATTTTATGAACACTCGTTGGCCTCCAGTGACGTTCCTCACAACAAAACAGAATGTCTACCTTTGTCTTATTATTTTATGGTCTTTCTGAGGCTCGTTTTTGAAACAAGTTACATTTGGTCAGTCTGAATATCCAGTAGATTTGTCCAGCTTTTGTTTAAGCTTTGTCAGGATTATACAATTGTAAGCAGCAATAATAAATGACATTTTAAAAAGAGTTTGTAGTTCTTATTATGCATCATTTAACTCAAATCTTTGTTCCAAGCCAAGTCGACTTCTTTGAACTCAGAAGTCAATATCATCCACAGAAATGTCCTTGGAGACTGCTGATAGGTAATGGGGAGAACAAAATTTAATCAAGACTCATTAAGGATGGTGACAGTCTTTACAACCTTGAGGAAGATGCAATGATCAAACATGGTCCTTATTGAATGGAATTAATGGTTGAAGGGGCTTTGCCCCAAACCCTGCATTAATACAAATACAGGAATCTTCTATTCCACTTGGTGTGAGAGTAACAGACCCTTCCTACATGAAAACTGGCCATGGGAAGGGGCGGGGGGAAAGCAGGATGAAACTTCTGAACTCTAGTATGGATTTTACAGCTTTTAACGAACTCAAACTATAAACTGAGTAACAGTCGGGTTCATTCGAGTAATCTGAACACAAACAAATGAATTTTAAAAAAACATTCCAGCTCTCAGACTTACCATAAGAAATTTGTGAATGTCCAAATTGTTCAGTGATGCATGAAGTTATCTGACACAAATATAAAGGAAGTACGGGCATCTAAACAGTGCTTAGTGATGGAAGAACCCGGGAAAGCAAACTTTAATCCTGACAGACAGAATATAGTTTCAATTACTTTCTATTTAGTTACAAGCAACAATTAGATACAGAACACAATATCCATCTGTAACCTCATTAACTAAATTTATACAAGTATTGTCGAGATATTATGAAGTCAGAACTCACTTTCTCTCCGTGGCAAAACATGACCAATTATCGGTTCAGCAATTTCTGTATTGAGGACAAAAACAGCAACAGCTTGTGATTGCTGCAGCTCAAGTTGCAGTTCAGACCAGGAGAAAAAATCAAATATCACCTCCCCCAACCCACACTGACTAAAAATATACAAAACTGCTCAAAAAATGTCCCTTGTTCACACAAACTCAACCATGGAGCAGCAATCTCACAGCACAGCTGATTTTTCAGACTGGCTCCCTGAGAGCTCAGTGAGTTTATACATTGAGTCTGAGCCACACAGATCAGGAAGTTCTCAGGTTCAATCTCAGTCTTTGCTGAGTTGCCTGTTATGAGGGGATAAGTAGCCAGGTTTCCTGTCATCATTAACTACTCAGTGCCGCCAGCACCTGGAGGTGCTCTACATGGAGGGCAGATGAGGGCCGGATCAGACTGGGGTCTGTGAACAAACTCAAAGCTCACACGTGAATACTGGCAGGTGATTGGTGCAAGTAGAACCTGCCTTCAGGACGAGTGGTAAAATTTGACGCCGGTTGGGGAGTAGTTTAAGGGAAAAAAAATTAAACCAGTTGCAGAAAGAGAACATTTGACAGGAACATACAGTCTTATACTCCTGGAGAAGGCCACATAACTCAAGCCTATAAGCAACTGAATTATAAAACCACTGCTACCAAGTGCAACAAACACTGCAGTATCTCTGAAATGAGAACAGAAAGTGCCGGAAATGCTCAGCAGGTCTGGCAGCATCTGTGTAGAGAGAAACAGAGTTAACGTTTCAGGTCTGTGACCTTTCATCAGAACTGGCAAAAGTTAGAAATCTAATCTGTCGAAAAACTAAAGCATTTTCCATCTGAATAATCACATTCTACACAGAAACAGAACATGAGACATTTATTTGGATTTCGAGAACCTCCAAAATCAGACAAAGAAGCTGAGAAAATATTAAGAGGCCTCAGAATTTAAATTACTGTGTTAAATGCACTACCAAAAAGGGATAAAATGTGATTAATGGTATTCTATAGTTTATATAAAATATACACATATATGGATAAAAAAAATTCATTTCCTACATTAAAATCATGTCCTCGACAGATGAATCCTCTCACAGCACTCGACCTCCAGTTCGTTTGGGCTGACAGTACAAGCTGCATTTTCACCATTCATATAAATAGTCTCGGAAGGAAAAAAAAACTTTACATTTCACTCTGTCTGACAAGTTAAACTCATAATGCAATTGCCACTACAACAACAATTTGCATTTATATATCATCTATAACATCAGATAGGCAAAACACTGCAGATGCTGGAAATCTGAATTAAAAACAGAAAGTGCTGGAAATACTCATCCGCTCTGACAGCATCTTAAGCGCGGTGGCTCATTTGAATAACTGGGGCATTCCGCCTCCACCTCACCACCCCACCAATCACATGGAGGGGGCGGGATGTTCGTCACCGGCAATGGCATCAGTTGCCTGGTCACAGGCGCTGGCGCCATTTTTAAAGAGCAGCCAACCTGCTGGCGTATTTACATTTTTAAAGCAAGATCCCCCCAAAAAGCAAATAAATACATTTCTTCTACCCTTTTCCCAGCTCCTCCATCAACCATTACAAGAAGTATTTGTCCTTCATCCCCCCAAAATACTTACCTTTTACATCTGACCTTCACCCCCACAACTTCACAACGTTTCAGGTTCAACCCTTCCCACCATCCTCTACACCCATTTTGTGTATTTGACCTCGTTCCCACCTCCCCTCCCCCCGCACTGATAAACCTACCTCCTCTTCCCTCCCCACCCAGTGTCACACCTCGTTTCCCCGGACGGGGATCTGAAGCCACCAGGCTGAAGATCATGGCGGGTCCTCAAGATCTCAGGTAAGTATATTTAAATGTATTACTTTTATTCTTTTGAATATGTTAATTGTGGTCCTAACGCCAAGCCGCGAGTGGGGTGGAGGGGGCACCCCAGAGCCTCACTGCCACAGCCGGGAGGATTGGACGGGCCCTGCCTGGATGATCGGGCCTCATCCGAAGTCACTTTCATATCCTCCACATAAGCATCACAATGTCAAGGGCTTCTTAAAATCCAGCCCAAAGTTTCCGGTCCGTGACCTTTCACTCCAGTTACAGCCATGACTTACTGCTAAACCGAGGGGTGCAGCCAGCACCAATGAACCAGACCCCAGCAAGGAGTCAGTGTCATTTAATAAGTGGAGGCGAGGGAAAGAAAGATTCTTCTGAACCACGGGCTGAATTACATCAGCCCCTCGGCGTTATGGGTCGTGGTGGGGAGGCCCTTAAAATGCTAGCAGGAGCGGCCCGGTACAACCAATGATGCCAAGAAGGCCCCGCTGGATATTAACAGTGGCGGTGAGGCCTCGATGTGGCCCCCCACCCCCTGCTGCTTGGCAGTGGGGCCTTCATTACAAATTGTAAATCAGCATTAATAAGATTCAAATTAACTTACCTGCTGACGGCATCCGTCCCACGCCAATATTACAGCCAACCGGCCACAACCCGCATGCCTTCAGAACACCGTTGGTGTTCCGAGGCGAGACACTGGTTGTGGGGGGGAATAAAATTATCAGGGAGGGGTGGGGGAGTGGGGAAAACACTTTTTATTAGATGTGGGGATGGTGGGAATGTGAAATATGAGAAGGTTGGGGGGAAGTTCAAGAATAAAATAAGTTTTCTGAATATAGGGCAATGTAAAGATCATTAGGGGTGATTGGGAAAGGGCTTCCATCTTCTAATTATTTATTAAAATAAAATGAAATCTAATATCCCTTTAAAAATGTAAATTTTTGCCCTTTAAAAATGGCACCGCCACATGCACGGTGACGCCAGACGCCTTTGCCGGGGACGCGGCGGCCATTCCTGATGATGTCATCAGAGGCGGCCGATCCACCCCCTCTATTTAAATCAGCCCCTGCTTGTGATATCACGCGGGCTGTGCGGTGGAACTTCCATATCAGAAAGCCGCCACTTACTGATAAAATTCAGCCCCACATGTACATCAAAGACAATTTTAACTCTTCAACCAGTAACCAGCTGTCACTGGGCTGAATTAGTAAATTGGTTCTGATACGGTATGAGGTAGAAGTCATGATGCCTGAATATTGCATAATACACTTCTTTGTGGCACTCAATTCATCATCTTAAATTGCTCCCACCACCAGTGATAAAAATGTAACTGTTTGCATTTGGCTTTGGTGCCTTTTCGATCCAAATCCCCTCAGCAGACAACCCACATTTGAAAAGGACAAAACCCATTGTCTTGCTGCTGGGTCCATTACTCTTTTCTGAAATTCTAGTGAAAAGAGAATGGTCGTTGTGAGGTTGTGAGAAAATTTTGCACCAGAATTACCGAATGACAACCATAGTATAGAGATTGGTGAGTGAAACCCCAAGTGTGCTCCTACCTGCTTTCTTCAGATTGGTTTTCATCTGCTGCTGGTACATCTACAGAGGTAAAAACTAAAAAGTTAGATTGTACAAAGAAAAGCTCTCTCACACTCACTGATTTTCTTAGAATAACTTTGCCAATTGATGATTTTCCAACTAGACTGCTGGATCAGGACAGGTGACCTCAGTGAAGGGGCTTCCTATGAGGAAAGAGTGCAGGAAAGAATTTCCTTCCATTTCCATTCATTCACAGAGTGATCCAAATCTGCATCAGTGAATAGAATGAGAGCTGCCCAGGTTTCAATTCTCTTCTGCACCTCCTGACAAAACCTGGTCTTTTCATTAAGTGAACAAGAAAAGTCCACTCAGCTGCACCAGGGCTACAATATATGGTTTAAAGAAGACTCTGAGACTGTGTCGCTGAAGTACAATCTTCAAAGCAACAAAGAATCTGCCAAGACCCATGACAGAATAGCATTTAGGCAAGTCGAGAATATTCCATCACACTCCTGACTTGTGCCTTATAGATGATGGATAGGCTTTGGGGAGTCAGGAGATGAGATGAGCACCACAGCATTCCCAGCTTTTGATCTACCCTGGTAGCCACAGTATTTATGCGGCTGCTTCAGTTCAGTTTCTGGTCCATGATCACCCCCAGGATGTTGAAGGTGGGGATTCAACAATTGTGATGCTGGAGACCTCAGGAGGAGGCAGAAATGGATCATCCACTTGGAACTTCTGGCTGAAGATGGATACAAATGCTTCAGCCTTGTCTTTTGCACTGATTTGCTGGGCTCCTCCATCATTGAGGATACGGATATTTGTGGAGTCTCCTGCAGCTGTTAGTTGTTTAATTAGAACATAGAACATAGAACATAGAATAGTACAGCACAGTACAGGCCCTTCGGCCCACGATGGTGTGCGGAACCTTTAACCTACTCTAAGATCAAACTACCTACATACCCTTGATTCTACTATCGTCCATGTACCTATCCAAGAGTCGCTTAAATGTCCCGAATGTATCTGCTTCTACTACCACCGCTGGCAGCGCATTCCACGCACCCACCACTCTCTGTGTAAAGAACCTACCTCTGACATCTCCCCGAAACCTTCCTCCAATCACCTTAAAATTATGCCCCCTGGTGATAGCCATTTCCGCCCTGGGAAAAAGTCTCTGGCTATCCACTCTATCTCTGCCTCTCATCATCTTGTACCCCTCTTTCAAGTCACCTCTCATCCTTCTTCGCTCCAATGAGAAAAGCCCCAGCTCCCTCAATCTTTCTTCGTAAGACATGCCCTCCAGTCCAGGCAGCATCCTGGTAAATCTCCTCTGCACCCTCTCTAAAGCTTCCACATCCTTCCTATAATGAGGCGACCAGAACAGAACACAATATTCCAAGTGTGGTCGAACCAGGGCCTATTGAGCTGCAGCATAATCTCGTGACTCTTAAACTCAATCACCCTGTTCATGAAAGCCAACACCCCATACGCCTTCTTAACAACCCTATCAACTTGGGTGGCAACTTTGAGCGATCTATGGACATGGACCCCAAGATCCCTCTGTTCCTCCACACTACCAAGAATCCTGTCTTTAAGCCAGTATTCTGCATTCAAATTCGACCTTCCAAAATGAATCACTTCACACTTTTCCAGGTTGAACTCCATCTGCCACTTCTCAGCCCAGCTCTGCATCCTGTCAATGTCCCGTTGCAACCTACAACAGCCTTCCACACTATCCACAACTACAGCAACCTTCGTGTCATCGGCAAACTTGCTAACCCAGCCTTCCACTTCCTCATCCAAGTCATTTATAAAAATCACAAAGAGCAGAGCGGGCGGCACAGTGGTGCAGTGGTTAGCACCGCAGCGCAGCCTCACTGCTCCAGCGACCCAGGTTCAATTCTGGGCACTGCCTGTGTGGAGTTTGCAAGTTCTCCCTGTGTCTGCGTGGGTTTCCTCCGGGTGCTCCGGTTTCCTCCCACATTCCAAAGACTTACAGGTTGATAGGTTAATTGGCCATTATAAATTGCCCCTAGTATAGGTAGGTGGCAGGGAAATATAGGGACAGGTGTGGTAGGAATATGGAATTAGTGTAGGATTAGTATAAATGGGTGGTTGATGGTCGGCACAGACTCGGTGGGCCAAAGGGCCTGTTTCAGTGCTGTATCTCTAAACTAAACACAGGTCCCAGAACCGATCCCTGCGGAACACCACTGGTCACCGAGCTCCATGCTGAATACTTTCCATCGACTACCACCCTCTGTCTTCTATGGGCCTGCCAATTTTGTATCCAGACAGCCAGCTTTCCCTGAATCCCATGCCCACTCACTTTCTGAATGAGCCTACCATGGGGAACCTTATCAAACGCCTTGCTAAAATCCATATACACCACATCCACTGCTCTTCCTTCATCAATGTGTTTTGTCACATCTTCAAAGAATTCAATAAGGCTTGTGAGGCATGACCTGCCCCTTACAAAACCATGCTGACTGTCTCTAATCAAACCATGCTTATCCAAATAATCATAAATCCTTTCTGTCAGAATTCTCTCCAATAATTTGCCCACTACCGACATAAGACTGACTGGTCTATAATTCCCAGGGTTATCCCTATTCCCTTTCTTGAACAAGGGAACAACATTTGCCACCCTCCAATCATCTGGTACTAATCCAGTGGACAGTGAGGACGCAAAGATAATCGCCAAAGGCGCAGCAATCTCTTCCCTCCCTTCCCATAATATCCTTGGGTATATCCCGTCTGGCCCCGGGGACTTATCTGTCCTCATATCATTCAAAATTTCCAGCACATCCTCCCTCTTAACCTCAACCTGTTCGAGCATATCAGCCTGTTCCATGCTGTCCTCACAAACGACCAGGTCCCTCTCACTAGTGAATACTGAAGCAAAGTATTCATTTAGGACCTCCCCTACCTCCTCCGACTTCAGGCACAAGTTCCCTCCACTATCCCTGATTGGCCCTACCCTCACTCTGGCCATCCGCTTGTTCCTCACTTAAGTGCAGAACGCCTTGGAATTTTCCTTAATCCTACCCGCCAAGACTTTTTCATGTCCCCTTCTAGCTTACCTAAGTCCATTCTTCAGTTCCTTCCTGGCTACCTTGTAACCCTCTAGAGCCCTGTCTGATCCTTGCTTCCTCAACCTTAAGTAAGCCTCCTTCTTCCTCTTGACGAGCTGTTCCACATCTCTTGCCATCCAAGGTTCCTTCACCCTGCCATCCCTTCCCTGCCTCATCGGGACAAACCTATCCAGCAGTCGCAGCAAGTGCTCCCTAAACAACCTCCACATTTCTGTCGTGCATTTCCCTGAGAACATCTGTTCCCAATTTATGCTCCCCAGTTCCTGCCTAATAGCATGTAATTTCCCCGCCCCCAATTAAATATCTTCCCATCCCGTCTGCTCCTGTCCCTCTCCATGACTATAGTAAAGGTCAGGGAGTTGTGATCACTATAACTGAAATGCTCTCCCACCGAGAGATCTGCCACCTGGCCTGGTTCGTTGCCAAGCACCAAGTCCAACATAGCCTCCCCTCTAGTCGGCCTATCTACATATTGAGTCAGGAAACCTTCCTGGACACACCTGACAAAAACTGCTCCATCCAAACTATTTGCACTAAGGAGGTTCCAATCAATATTAAGGAAGTTGAAGTCACCCATGACTACAACCCTGTTACTTCTGCACCTTTCCAAAATCTGCCTCCCAATCTGTTCCTCCGGTTCTCTGTTGCTATTGGGGGGTCTATAGAAAACTCCCAACAAAGTGACTGCTCCTTTCCTGTTTCTGACTTCCACCCATAATGACTCAGTAGACAAACCCTCCTCGAAGACCTCCCTTTCTGCAGCTGTGATACTTTCCCTGATTAGCAATGCCACTCCCCCACCTCTTTTACCTCCCTCCCTATTCCTTTTGAAACATCTAAACCCCGGAACATCCAACATCCATTCCTGCCCCTGTGATATCCACGTCTCCGTAATGGCCACAACATCGTAGCTCCAAGTACTGATCCATGCTTTAAGTTCATCACCCTTATTCCTGACACTTCTTGCCTTAAAACTGTCCACCAACAGTGACGACTGGATGTAGCAAGGCTGCAGAGCTTAGATCTGATCTGATCTGTTGGTTGTGGGATTGCTGAGCTCTGTCTATTGCATGCTGCTTCCATTGTTTGGCTCGCAAGTAGTCCTGTGTTGTAACTTCACCAGGCTGACACCTCATTTTGAATTATGCCTGGTGTTGCTCCTGGCATGCTCGCCTACACTCTTCATTGAACCAGGCTTGGTCCCTTTGCTGGATGGCAATGGTAGAGTGAGGGATATGCCGGGTCATGAGGTTACAATTTGTGGTTGAATACAATTCTGTTGCTGCCATTTTTTAATTGGTTTATTTTACAAGTTGACCAGAGGTGGTGGTGAGTCATTTCTTGCCATTCGGCAATCAACTCAGAGGGAATTAGGAATCAAGTCAGACAGGTGGGACTGAAACCATTTGTCGGACAGAAAGCATCGGAGCAGCAGTTTCTGTTCCCTGAAGGGCAAAGTGTTCTGCTGCAAGATCTCACTGTCCAGTACGAGAACCAACAAACACTGACCTGAAACACAACTGTGCTGGGATTTCAACCCACAACCTCTGAATGGGTTTGTTCAGCCATTAATGAGAAACACCAATGCTCACTCCATGAGGACACAGAACCAATGAGCAACAGGACACCAAAGGATTTCAGAGAAAAGCAAAATACTGTGGATTCTGGAAATCTGAAATAAAAATGGAAAGTGCTGAAAATACTCAGCAGGTCTGGCAGCCTCTGTGGAGAGAGAAGCAGAGTTAAAGTTTCAGGTCAGTGACCTTTCATCACAATGGGCAATGGTTAGAAATGTAATAGATTTTAAGCAGAGGTGGGGGGTGGGGGAAGAGTACAAAAGGGAAGGTGTGTGATAGGACAGAGGGTCGGAGAGATTAACTGACAAGGAGGTCCTGGGGCAAAGGCAAAGAGAGTGTGCTAATGCTGTGGTGCAAGACAAAACATTAGTGTAGAGTGAGTGTTAATGACTGAATAATGA
Organism: Heterodontus francisci; assembly: GCF_036365525.1. Lineage (NCBI taxonomy): Eukaryota > Metazoa > Chordata > Chondrichthyes > Heterodontiformes > Heterodontidae > Heterodontus > Heterodontus francisci. Next base: position 22,688,123 of record NC_090410.1, on the reverse strand, counting down.
ACAGCCCTAGCCAAAAGCATAAACACAAAAAAAAACTGTCGGAACACAGGAACATAGAGACATCGAAGCAGGAGTAGGCCATTCAGCCCGATTAACTGACAAGGAGGTCCTGGGGCAAAGGCAAAGAGAGTGTGCTAATGCTGTGGTGAAAGACAAAACATTAGTGTAGAGTGAGTGTTAATGACTGAATAATGAACAGCCCTAGCCAAAAGCACAAACACAAAAAAAAACTGTCGGAACACAGGAACATAGAGACATCGAAGCAGGAGTAGGCCATTCAGCCCATCAAGCCTGCCCCGCCGTTCAATATGATCATGGCTGATCATCTACTTCAATGCCTTTTTCTTACACTATCCCCATATCCACTCATGTCATTGGTATTTAGAAATCTGTCAGTCTCTGCTTTAAACATACTCAATGACTGAGCTTCCATAGCCCTCTGCGGTAGAGAATTCCAAATATTCACAACCCTCTGAGTAAAGAAATTTCTTTTCGGCTCTGTCCTAAGTTGCTTCCCCCTTATTTTGAAATTATGTCCCCTGGTTCTAGAGTCCCCAACCACGGGAAACATCTTAGCTGCATCTACCCTTTCTATCCATTGAAGTACTTTCTACGTTTCAATGGGATCACCTATCATTCTTTGAAACTCGAGAGAATAAAGGCCCAGTTTCCCCAATCTCTCTTTATAGGACAATCCCGCTATCCCAGGTCAAGTCTGGTGAATCTTCGTTGCACTCCCTCTATGGCAATAATATCCTTCCTATGGTAAGGGGACCAAAACTGCACACAGTACCACCAAGTGCAGTCTAACCAAGCTTCAATATATTTATAGCAAGAATTCACTCCTCCTGTACTCAAATCCTCTTGCGATAAAGCTAACATACCATTAGCCTTCCTAGTTGCTTGCTGCACCTGCATGTTAGTTTTCAGTGACTTATTGACAAGGACACCCAGGTCCTTTTGTACGTCGACACTTTCTAATCCCTTACCATTTAAGAAATACTCTGCACATCAATTCCTCCTGCCAAAATGGATAACCTCACATTTTTCCTCATTATATTCCATCTGCCACGTTCTTGCCCGATCACTAAGTCTGTCCAAATCCCATTGAAGCCGCTTTGCACCTTCCTCACAGCACATATTCCCACCTAGTTTTCTGTCATCTGCGAACTTGGAAATCTACATTTGGTCCCCACATCCAAATCATTAATATATATTGTGATCAGCTGGGGCCCAAGGACTGATCCCTGCAGTACTCCACTAGTCACAGCCTGCCAACATGGAAATGACCCGTTTATTGCTACTTGCTACTTTCTACCTGTTAACCAATCCTTAATCCATGCCAGTATATTACCTCCTATCCCACGTGCTTTAATTTTGCTAACCAATCTCTTGTGGGGAACTTTATCAAAAACTTTCTGAAAATCCAAGTATACCATGTCCACCAACTCCCCTTTATCAATTCTGTTAGTAACATCTTCAAAAAACTCCAACAGATTCATCAAACATGATTTCCCATTCATAAATCCATGTTGACTTTGCCCAATCTGATGATTATTATCCAAGTGTCCATTTATCACATCCTCCAGAATAGATACAAGCATTTTCCCAACAACTAATGTAAGACTAACAGGTCTGTAATTCCCTGTTTTCTCTCTCCCTTTCTTCTTAAATAGTGGGGTGACATTTGCGACCTTTCAATCTGCAGGAACCGCTCCAGAATCTATAGAGTTTTGGAAAATGATCACCAGTGCATTCACTATCTCCATGGCTACTCTTTTAACATTCTTGGATGTAGAATGTCAGGTCCTGGCGACTTATCAACCTTCAGCCCCATTAATTTCTCCAATACTAATATTAATTTTCTTCAATTCTGGGAAATTTCTCATATTTTCCTCAGTGAAGACAGACATAAAGTAATCATTTAGCTTCTCTGCCATTTCTCTATTCCCATTATAAATTCTCCTGACCCTGCCTGTAATGGACCCATATTTGTCTTCGCCAAACATTTCCTTTTTATGTTCCTGCAGAAGCTTTTCAGTCTGTTTTTATATCTTTTGTGAGCTTACATTCATATTCTATTCTCCCTTTCTTTCTCAGTTTCTTGGTTCTCCCTTGCTGTATTCTAAGATCAACCCAATCCTCAGGTTTACTCCTGTTTCTGGCAAATTTATTGGCCTTTTCTTTTAATCCTGTACAATCCTTAACTTCCTTTGTTATCCACGGTTGACTGCCGTTACCTTTGTGGTTTTTGCGCCTTGAAGGAATGTATAGTTGCTGTAAACAATGTAATATTTCTTTAAAGACTATCCATTGTCTATGTGCTGTCACACCTTTTAATATATTTTCCCAATCCACCTCAGCCAATTTGCCCCTCATACCTTCAGAATTTTGCTTGTTCAAATTTAACACCCTGGCTTCAGATTGAACTACCTCACTTTCAAACATAATGTAAAATTCTATCATATTATGGTCAGTCATCCCTAAAGGTTCTTTTACAACAAGATTATTAATTAATTAGCCATTTCACATTGCATAATACTAGATTTACAATAGCCTGCTCTCTAATCGGTTCCTCAACATACTGCTGGAAAAAACCATCCCGAACAGACTCCAGAAACTTGTCCTCCACAGCATTACTGCTCATTAGGTTTACCCAGTCTATATGCAGATTGAATTCACCCATGATCACTGTATTACCCATGCCACATGCTTCTCTAATTTCCTGATTAATATCATGCCCCATATTACCACTACTGTTTGATGGCCTATCAACAAGTCCTACCAATGTTTGCTGTTTGCTGTTACTTCGCTCCACCCAAACAGATTCCACATTTTCTTCTTCCGATCTGAGATCCTCCCTTACTCATGTATTGAACCCATCCCTTATTATCAGGACAACAACACCTCCTTTTCCTTTTTGCCTGTCCTTCCAAAATGTCGAATATCCTCGAATATTCAGTTCCCAGTCTTGGCCACCCTGTAACCAAGTTTCCTCTTTGGCCAGAGATGTAGAGGAAAGGATAGCGAAGATGATTCTCGACAGGGGCGAGAGTAACAGGGTAGTTGTTATGGGGGACTTTAACTTTCCTAATATCGACTGGAAATACTATAGTTCGAGTACTTTAGATGGGTCAGTTTTTCTCCAGTGTGTGCAGGAGGGTTTTCTGACACAGTATGTCGACAGGCCAACCAGGGGCGATGCCACATTGGATTTGGTACTGGGTAATGAACCCGGTCAGGTGTTAGATTTAGATGTAGGTGAGCACTTTGGTGATAGTGATCACAATTCGGTTAGGTTTACCTTAGCGATGGGCAGGGACAGGTATATACCGCAGGGCAAAAAATTATAGCTGGGGGAAAGGAAATTATGATGCGATTAGGCAAGATTTAGGATGCGTAGGATGGAGAAGGAAACTGCAGGGGATGGGCACAATCGAAATGTGGAGCTTATTCAAGGAGCAGCTACTGCGTGTCCTTGATAAGTATGTACCTGTCAGGCAGGGAGGAAGTTGTCGAGCGAGGGAGCCGTGGTTTACTAAAGAAGTTGAAGCGCTTGTCAGGAGGAAGAAGAAGGCTTATGTTAGGATGAGACGTGAAGGCTCAGTTAGGGCGCTTGAGAGTTACAAGCTAGCCAGGAAGGATCTAAAGGGAGAGCTAAGAAGAGCAAGGAGAGGACACGAGAAGTCATTGGCGGATAGGATCAGGGAAAACCCTAAGGCTTTCCATAGGTAAATCAGGAATAAAAGAATAACTAGAGTTAGATTAGGGCCAATCAAGGATAGCAGTGGGAAGTTGTGTGTGGAATCAGAGGAGGTAGGGGAAGTGTTAAATGAATATTTTGCGTCAGTATTTACAGTAGAGAAAGAAAATGTTGTCGAGGAGAATACTGAGATTCAGGCTACTAGGCTAGATGGGATAAAGGTTCACAAGGAGGAGGTGTTAGCAATTTTGGAAAGTGTGAAAATAGATAAGGCCCCTGGGCCAGATGGGATTTAAACTAGGATTCTCTGGGAAGCTAGAGAGGAGATTGCAGAGCCTTTGTCCTTGATCTTTATGTCGTCATTGTCGACAGGAATAGTGCCGGAAGACTGGAGGATAGCAAATGTTGTCCCCTTGTTCAAGAAGGGGAGTAGAGACAGCCCTGGTAATTATAGACCTGTGAGCCTTACTTCGGTTGTGGGTAAAATGTTGGAAAAGGTTATAAGAGACATGATTTATAATCATCTTGAAAAGAATAAGTTCATTAGAGATAGTCAGCACGGTTTTGTGACTGGTAGGTCGTGCCTCACAAACCTTATTGAGTTTTTCGAGAAGGTGACCAAACAGGTGGATGAGGGTAAAGCAGTGGAGGTGGTGTATATGGATTTCAGTAAGGCGTTTGATAAGGTTCCCCACGGTAGGCTATTGCAGAAAACACGGAAGTATGGGGTTGAAGGTGATTTCGAGCTTTGGATCAGAAATTGGCTAGCTGAAAGAAGACAGAGGGTGGTGGTTGATGGCAAATGTGCATCCTGGAGTTTAGTTACTAGTGGTGTACCGCAAGGATCTGTTTTGGGGCCACTGCTGTTTGTCATTTTTATAAATGACCTGGATGACGGGGTCGAAGGGTGGGTTAGTAAATTTGCGGATGACAATAAGGTCGGTGGAGTTGTGGATAGTGCCGAAGGATGTTGTGGGGTACAGAGGGACATAGATAGGCTGCAGAGCTGGGCTGAGAGATGGCAAATGGAGTTTAATGCGGAAAAGTGTGAGGTGATTCACTTTGGAAGGAGTAACAGGAATGCAGAGTACTGGGCTAATGGGAAGATTCTTGGTAGTGTAGATGAACAGAGAGATCTTGGTGTCCAGGTGCATAAATCCCTGAAGGTTGCTACCCAGGTTAATAGGGCTGTTAAGAAGGCATATGGTGTGTTAGCTTTTATTAGTAGGGGGATCGAGTTTCGGAGTCACGAGGTCATGCTGCAGCTGTACAAAACTCTGGTGAGACCGCACCTGGAGTATTGCGTGCAGTTCTGGTCACCGCATTATAGGAAGGATGTGAAAGCTATGGAAAGGGTGCAGAGGAGATTTACCAGGATGTTGCCTGGTATGGAGGGAAGGTCTTATGAGGAAAGGCTGAGGGACTTGAGGTTGTTTTCGTTGGAGAGAAGGAGGAGGAGAGGTGACTTAATAGAGACATATAAGATAATCAGAGGGTTAGATAGGGTGGATAGTGAGAGTCTTTTTCCTCGGATGGTGATGGCAAATGCGAGGGGACATAGCTTTAAGTTGAGGGGTGATAGATAGAGGATAGATGTCAGAGGCAGTTTCTTTACTCAGAGAGTAGTAGGGGCGTGGAACGCCCTGCCTGCAACAGTAGTAGACTCGTCAACTTTAAGGGCATTTAAGTGGTCATTGGATCGACATATGGATGAAAATGGAATAGTGTAGGTCAGATGGTTTCACAGGTGAGCGCAATATCGAGGGCCGAAGGGCCTGTACTGCGCTGTAATGTTCTAATTCTAATTCTAAATCTAATTAGATCAGACCCATTTACCTCTATTTGGGCCTGTAAATCATCTCCCTTGTTGTGAATGCTGCGTACATTCAGGTAGAGTGCTCTTAACCTTGTCTTCTTGACATTCTGCATTCTAAGCCTGGTTGATTCTCGCCTTTGTTTCACGTGCCTTCTAATGTCACTTGCTACTTTTCTACCTCCTGTTACCACCTTTACTTCCTTCCAATTTGAGCTACCCCTCAGGTTCCCATCCCCCTAACACGCTGGTTTAAACTCTCTTCAAAAGCACCAGCAAATCTCCCTGTGAGGATATTAGTTCCCGTCCTGTTAAGGTGTAGTCTGTCCATCTTGTACAGATCCCACCTGCCCCAGAACCGGTCCCAATGCCTCAGAAATCTGATGCCCTCCCTCCTACTCTAATTCTCCAATCACGTGTTCAATCGGTCACTTCTCTTAATCCTATGCTCACGGGCACGTGGCACTGGGAGCAATCCTGAGATTACTGCTTTGGAGGTCCTGATTTTTAATTTCCTTCCGAAATCCATAAATTCTGCTTTCAGAACCTCATCTCTCTTCTTACCTATGTAATTGGTACCAATGTGAACCACGACCTCTGGCTGTTCACCTTCCCCCAGAAGGATGCTCTGCAGCCGCTCAATGACATCCTTGACTCTGGCATCAGGGAGGCAACACACCATCCTGGAGTCACGATTACTGCTGCAGAAATGTCTGTCTGATCCCCTGACTATCGAATTCCCTATCACGATTGCGCTCCCACTTTTCTTCCTCCCCTCCTGTGCAGCTGAGCCACCCGTGGTGCCATGGACTTTGCTCCAGCTGCACTCCCCCGAGGAGCCATCGCCCTCATCAGTATCCAAAATGGAAAACCGATTAGCAAGCAAGACTCCTGCACTGCCTGCCTGGTTCTCTTAGACTGCCTGGCAGTCACCCATTCCCTCTCTGCCTGCATGCTCCTAACCTGCATTGTGACCACCTCCCTAAACGTGCTATCCATGTAGTCCTCTGCCTTGTGGATGCACAACAGTGACTCCAGCCACTGTTCAAATTCCGAAACCCAGAGTTCATGCTTCTGCAGCCAGTGACACTTCCTGCAGATGTGTTCGTCTCGGACACGTGGTGTGTCCTTGACTTCTCACATACCGCAGGCCATACATTCCATTTGTCCAAGCTGACCTGCCAAATCGCTGCTTCACCTGAAAGGAGTGTTTAGAGCCTTGGATAGTGAGGAGAGAGGAGGTAAGAGGGCAGGTATTACACCTCCTGCGATTGCATGGACAGGTGCCATGGGAAGGGGATGAAGTGTTGGTGATAATGGAGGACTGGACCAGGGTATTGTGGAAGGAACAATTCCTTCGGAAAACTGACAGGGGAGGCGAGGGGAAAATGTGTTTGGTAGTGGCATCATACTGGAGGTGGAGGAAATGGCAGAGGACGATCCTTTAAATGTGGAGGCTGGTGGGGTGGAAAGTGAGGACAAGGGGAACCCTGTCATGGTTCCGGGAGGGAGGGGAAGGTGTGAGGGCAGAAGTGTGGGAAATGGCTCGGACACGGTTCAAGGCCCTGTCAACCATCGTGAGGGGGTATCCTCAGTTCAGGAAAAAGAAGTGCTGTTGTGGAAGGTTGCATCATCAGAAAAGATGCCTCAGAGATGGAGAAATTGGGAGAATGGAATGGAGTCCTTAAAGGAAGCAGGATGTGAGGAAGTATATTCGAGGTAGCGGTGGGAGTCTGTGGGCTTATAATGAATATTAGTGGACAGTCTATCCCGAAAGATCGACCCAGAGAAGTCGAGGAAGGGAAAGGAAGTGTCAGAGATGGACCACGTTGTCACGCAGGCCCCCATCTGCCAACAATGGAGCACAAATATTTTGCCACATGGACATTAAATTTTAATGTTGTTGCTGGGAAAAAATGAAGGCCTATTACAGGAGGTTGTCAAACCCCTGACTGGAAAGACATTTGCATAGTAACAGACAATGCTTGGAAAGGACAAAGGGGCCAGTCCCAGCTCCAATTTAATCCAATTTAACGTTTCCAGACATTGAAGGTGGAGAGGCCAGCATTCCAGGTTAACTGCTGAGATGGCCGAATACACAAACAGACATGATCAGACATGTTTACTAACATGACTAACTGGCTGTTGGAGTTTTTTGAATTTGAACTTGCTACAGAGAATTTGAACTAAGACAGCTGTTTGCTCCTGGACTGAAAAGACCTCTCTCCTGTCTGCTCCCATCTCAGGATCTAATGAGAGGGAGGAACCGAAGGAAATCAGTATTAGTAAAAAAATGTGGACGGAAATTAATGGGGTTAAAGGCTGACAAATCCCCAGGGACTGATAATCTACATCCCAGAGTACTGAAGGAAGTGGCCCTGGAAATAGTGGATGCATTGGAGGTCATCTTCCAAAATTTTATAGACTCTGGAGCAGTTCCTACAGATTGGTGGCTGGCAAATGTAACCCCACTATTTAAAAAAGGAGGATGAGAAAAACAGGGAATTACTGACCAGTTAATCTTACATCAGTAGTGGGGAAAATGCTAGAGTCTATTATAAATGCGATAGCAGAACAGCTGGAGAGCAGAAACGGGATTGGGCAAAGTCAGCATGGGTTTACGAAGGGAAATCATGCTTAACAAATCTACTGGAGATTTTTTAGGATGTAACTGGTAGCATAGATAAGGGAGAACAAGTGGATGTGGTGTATTTGGATTTTCAGAAGGCTTTTGATAAGGTCCCACGTAAGATATTAGTGTGCACAATTAAAGCACAGGGGATTGGGAGTAATTATTGCCATGGATTGTGAATTGGTTGACAGACAGACAGGAAACAGAGAATAGGAATACACGGGACTTTTTCAAGGTGGCAGGCAGTAACTAGTCAGGTACCGCAGGTATCAGTGCTTGGGACCCAGCTATTCACAATATATATGTATGACTTGGGTGAGGGAACTAAATGCAACATTTCCATGTTCGCAGACAACACAAAGCTGGGGGTGGGGGTGTGGGTGCGGGGGGTGGGGGGGGTGCCGGGGGGGAATGTGAGCTGGATGAGGAGGATGCAAAGAGACTCCAATGTGATTTGGACAAATTGGGTGATTGGGCAAATGCATAGCAGATGCAGTATAACATGGATAAATGTGAGGGTATCTGCTTTGGTTGTAAAAACAGAAAAGCAGATTATCTGAATGGTGATAGATTGGGAAAGGGGGAGGTGCAATGAGACCTGGGTGTCCTTGTACACCAGTTGTTGAAAGCAAGCATTCAGGTGAAGCAAGCAATAAGCAAGGCGAATGGTATGTTGGCCTTTATTGCAAGACGATTTGAGTACAGGAGCAAGGATGTCTTACTGCAGTCATTCAGGGCCTTGGTGAGACCACATCTGGAGTATTGTGTGCAGTTTTGGTCTCCTTATCTGAGGAAGGATGGTCTTGCCATGGAGGGGGTGCAAAGAAGATTTACTCGGCTAATTCCTGGGATGGTAGGGTTGATGTATGAGGAGAGATTGGCTTGACTGGGCCTATATTCACTAGAGTTTCAAAGAATGAGAGGGGATCTCATAGAAACCTATCAATTTCAGAAAGGACTATACAGCTAAAAGCAAGGAGGAGGCTCCTGATGGCTGGGGAGTTTAGAACCAGGGGCCCCAGTCTCAAGGTAGGGGGTATGCCATTTAGAACCGAGATGAGGAGAAATTTCTTCACTCAGAGGGTGGTGAACCTGTCGGAATTCTCTATCGCAGAAGGCAGTGGAGGCCAGGTCATTAAATATATTCAAGAAGGAGATTGATATATTTCTTAATGCCAAAGGGTTCAAGGGATATTGGGGAGAAAGCGGGAACAGGGTACTGAATTAGACCATGAGCTTCTGTTTTGAATGGCGGAGAAGGGCCGAATGGCCTACTCCTGCTCCTATTTTCTATGTTTCTCACAGAATTGAAGACCCATTGAAGACACATGAACCCCAAGAGAGAAAGGTTCCCGATAGTGAACAAGGTTTAAGAAGAATACTGGGCCCCAACGAAAAGCAAGACTACCTACAAAAGGACTACAGTGAGCTCAAAGCACAGTGAACAAGAAACTCTTCTGATTTTGCCTCAGATCTCTCTACTTTATTTTTTATTCTGCTCTTTTCTGTCTCTATTTGCATGTGCGTATCATCTACACATGCTAGCATGGGGCGCACCGTGTGTTCATAGGCGGTAACCGAATTACAGTTTAAACTTAAGTTTTAATAAATTTCACTTTTCTTCTTTAAATCTAAGAAGGCCTGGTTATGCTGGTTTCTTTGCCTTATAATTGGAGAGTGGTGAACAAGGATTCACCAAGGGTGAGTTCAAAACAGGGTATGGATAAAATCAAACTCTATTACAATAAGACCAGGTGAAGTTTGAAAAAGACCACCAGACACCTTGCTCACCTGGTCGGAACAACGTAAATGTGAGAGAAGGGTGGAAATTGGAAGCAAAGTTGATAAAGTTTTCCAGTTCAGGGTGGGAGCCTGAACTGTCATTAATGTACTATAAAAAGAGTTGGGGGAGGGACCTGAGTAGGACTGGAACAAGGAATGTTCGACATACTCCACAAAAAGATAGGTAAAACAAGGACCCATGCAGGTACCCATCGCAACACCTTTTATTTGAAGGAAGTGCACAAAGTTAACATGCAGGTACAGCAGGCTATTAGGAAGGTAAATGGCATGTTGGCTTTTATTGCAAAGGGATTGGAGTACAGAACAAAGAAATCTTACTCAAATTGTACAGGACTTTGGTGAGACCGCACCAAGAATACTCCTTGCAATTTTAGTCTCCGCATTTAAGAAAGGATATACTTGCACTGGAGGCAGTGCAGTGAAGATTCACTACATTGGTCCCTGGGATGAGGGGGTTGTCCAATGATGAGAGGCTGACTAAATTGGGCCTAAATTCTCTGGAGTTTAGAAACATGAGAGACAATCTAACTGAGACATATAAGATTCTGAAAGGGCTTGATAGGGTAGAAGCTGAGAGATTGTTCCCACTGGTCGGAGAATCTAGAACGCAGTGACACGGTCTCAGGATAAGGGGTCAATCATTCAGGATTGAGATGACGAGAAATTACTACATTCAAAGGGTTGTGAATCCTTGGAATTCTCCACCCCAGAGGATTGTGGATGATCCATCATTGAATACATTTAAGGCTGGGATAGATAGATTTTTGGTCTCACAGGGATATGGGGAGCGGGCAGGAAAGTGGAATTGAAGCCCAAGATCAGCCATGATCATATTGAATGACGGAGCAGGTTCGATGGGCCATATGGTCTACTTCTGCTCCTATTTCATGTGTTCTTGTGTTCTTGATTGGAGTTAAAGGAGAAGTTATTATTAATATTATGAAGTTATTCTTCATGATTCCTGAGCATGTGGACAAGGGTTTTGAAAGTAGTGTGAGAACTGGCATGGCCCAGTGATTGAAGGAGCAGGTTAAGGCTCTCAGCTCTGCTGAGGTGTGGTTTTGAGGGCCAGAAAGGCCAGAATTGGTTTCTCTTTGATCCACTTCAACAAAAATCCTTCTTTTCTCAGTAGTGTCATTTGTGATATTGCTTTGGTTTGTGCACAACTCCCACAGCTGATGTGTAGCCGTGATCACACAGTGGTTAGTACACTGAGTTGTGGCTGCATCAACGTCTGGTCTCTGCTGCACATGTTAACAGAACACAGTGAAAATCAATCTATTCCAACTGGAAACAAATTGTTGCTCATGGAAAACAATTTGCTCCTTCAAATGCTCGCACTCTCACATGCCTGTGCTTGATGCTTCATAATTCAAACACGTCTCTTCTCCCAGCTTGTCCTCCTTTCACAGTCAATATCCCTCCTTTACTTTCCTCCTTCCATTCCATTGTCGATTTCCTGCAGTATTGCCTCATCGAACATCCATTTTCAATATTACGCCGTTAGGTTTGCTCTGCTCCCACTGCTGTTCCTGGGGACACAGGTCCCATTCACACCAATGTTCATTTGTGTCTTGAATCCAGATACATTTCTATCCATGGGACCACTTGGTGAACAAGCTGTGAAAGCAGAGCCGGCCTTTAGAGGGACAGCGGCCCAGCAGCTCATGATACTTTCTTGGGGAATATTGTGATATGGGGGATACTAACTGAAAACTGGCTTCTGTTTACCTGGTAGTTGGCACTTTTCTCTCAACAGTTGAGATGATGAGTGACGGGCAGTGCCACATAGCTGCCAATGAGAGCTCAAATGTGTCATTTTGTCAAGCTAGGTCAGTGCAGCAAGATCCAAAACATCCTGTCTTCATCTTAATCGATCTGTTGAAAGATGTGATTGAAAGAAATGGAGAATAAATGAACAGAATGCTAGTGGCAGAAAAGGAGCAATTACAGGAGATTGGCCATGAGTCAAAGGTCTTTAAAATGTCCATGTGCTGTGATCAGAAACAGCAGAATTTAAAACACGTGTGAAGGAAAGTAAAGAGTGATCTTGGATGTGAGAAGATCACAAGAAAGTTGTGTCTGAAGCTGTGTCCTTGAAGCAGTCTGTGTGTTGTCATGAAACTGTTATAGTGAAAGCACAAACAACAACAACTTATATTTATATAGCACCTTTAACAGAATAAAATATCCCAAGTAGCTGAACAAGAGGGCAATAACACAAAATTTGACACCGATCCACATGAGGAGATTTTCGGGCAGACAAACAAAATCTCAAAAAAGATATAGGTTTTGAGGAGTGTCTTAAAGGAGGAAAGTCAGGTAGAGATGCGGAGAGGTTTAGGGAGGGAATTCCACAGCTTAGAGCCCAGGCAGTTGAGGGCACGGCCGCCAATGGTGGAGCGATTAAAATCGAGGATGCTCAAGAGGCCAGAATTAGAGGAATGCAGATATCTCGGAGGTTTGTGGGACTGGAGGAGATTACAGAGATAGGGAGGGTCGAGGCCATGGAGGGATTTGAAAACAAGGAGGAAAATGTTAAATTCCAGACGCTGCTTGACCGGGAGCCAATGTATGTCAGCATGACCAATTTCTGCTGATCCAGTTCTGGATGTTGGACAAGGAGTCTAACAATTTAACAAAGGTGGAAGAGTCGAGAGAGGTGATGGTGAGGGAGAGCTGGGTGTCATAAGTGTATACGTGGAAACTAACACTGTGCTTTTGGATGATGGAATGGAATATGAACACCTGAGGAACAGCGGTGCTGACTGAGCAATGTTAAAGGTCTAAAAACATGAAAGTGAATGTTACAGGAGGCTTAGCTGAAGAGAAATGAAATGGAAGTTTGTCAGTATTAATGGTGGAAGGAATAAGCTGAGAGAAGGACTGGGTTTGAATGTTGGAGCCTGAAGCACAGGCTTGTGAAAGTGTGAGCATGTAAAAGGAGTCAATAGGTTTTCTCCATCCAGAAGAAATACATCTTCACTTTATAAAGATTGACTATTTGTTGCGTTCTATTATCGTCGTTAGCTGGAGGAAGAGACCTCTGTTATCTCACAGGGGCCAAGGGGGCCGGAGACTTTCTGGCCGAGCGTCGTGCTGTCCGTCCGGTACCTGCGGGTCATCCTCAGCGGTACCAGAATTCTCCTCCTCCTCTACTTCTGCAATCTTTACCTGGCCAACAACCATCACACACACAACACCCCTGTACACCTGCAACTTCTCTCTCAGTCTCTCTATCTCACTCTGACACTCAGTGTGATCTGCTTTCATGCCTTTCTCTTTATGCTGTTGGTGTATAACACGGTGCAGCCTTCATGTCCTCAGCCTCTTGTTCTGCTCTGTCTGCCCCATGGCACTGCTCTGCTTCCCGTGCAGCCCATTCATCACACTCGTGCTGGCGTTCCAAAAATTGAGTTCTGATTAACCACCGCTCCCTTTCCAGCTCAAATTGTTCACTGTCCTTTTTCGTCATCTCTCTCTCTTCCTCTCGCTGTTTCATTAACCCATTAATAACCACATCCCATTCACTGAGCTTCTTTATCTCTCTCCTCCGGCTCCTGCTTGAATTTAGTTTTCGCAGCCTCATCTTTCCTGTGCTGCCACTGATCTGCCATCAGCCAAACTGGGCCTTCATCAAGATCCGCTTTCAAGTGGACCCCTGTGTCCACTGTTCTGCCTCACCTACCGGATCATCGCCCTCCAGCATAACCCGAACCCACCGACTGTTGAAGAGATAATTTCCCTGCCATGTACTTCGTGAAAAACCCATCCCTGGTATTTTCTGCCATTTCTTTATCTTCAAGACTCCTGGCTGGCTCACCACTTGTAAGACCCTCTCTCTGGTCTAAAGGTTCTTTTCTTTACTCCTCATATCAATGGCACACAATGACTTGGATACAGTTTCAGTAAATGTGATACAACTTGATGAAATCTCTAAGCAATGGTACATACTGACAATGACACTGGTTGCTTCGGAATCCCGCGAGCTCGGATCAGTCTCAGGTGGTCAGTCCTTCAACAGATCTCTAGTCCTGACTTCAGAATGGCTGACCAGGTCACTCTACCGACTGCAGTAACAATGTCCTTGAGGGCTGTGACTTTATACAACTTCCTGACCCTGGCCCATGGCATATCAGGTAATACTTGAAATCGGATCATCCGATTGGATTAATAATCACACCTTGGCCATTCAGAACCACCCCCCACATGATCATATCCCAGCAGTGGGGTAGGGGGGGTAGTGTGTCTCTGGTTGCATGCCAATAATGGGTATGATTACTGTATCCTGGAGCAGGAAGAAGGCCATTCACACATTCTTGAGTGGCCATTGTCTGTAGGCATAGTGTCTTTGGCAATTCACCACCTCAGGGACATGTCCTGACATATCTGTATGTGTTTTTTTATTTGTTCCTGGGATTTAGGAGTCGCTGGCAGCATTTATTGCCCTTCTCTAATTTCCCTTGAGAAGGTGGTGGTGAGCTGCCTTCTTGAACCTCTGCAGTCCATTTGGGTAGGTATACCAACAGTGCTGTGAGGAAGGCAGTTCCAGGATTTTGACCCAGTGACAGTGAAGGAAAGGCGATATAGTTCCAAGTCAGGATGGTGTGTGGCTTGGAGGGAAAATTTCAGGTGGTGGTGTTCCCATGTATCTGCTGCCCTTGTCCTTCGAGGAGGTCAAGGTCATGGGTTTGGAAGGTGCTGTTTGAGAAGCAGGTACAGCAAGTAATTAGGAAGGCAAATGGAATTTTGTCCTTCATTGCGAAAGGGATTGAGTTTAAAAGCAGAGAGGTTATGTTGCAGCTGTATAAGGTACTGGTGAGGCCGCACTTGGTGTACTGTGTGCAGTTTTGGTCTCCTTACTTGAGAAAGGATGTACTGGCACTGGAGAGGGTGCAGAGGAGGTTCACTAGGTTGATTCCGGAGTTGAGGGGGTTGGCTTATGAGGAGAGTACTAAGTAGATTGGGATTATATTCATTGGAATTCAGAAGAATGAGGGGGAATCTTATAGAAACATATAAAATTATGAAGGGAATAGATAAGATACAAGTAGAGAGGATGTTTCCACTGGCAGGTGAAGCTCGGACAAGAGGGCATAGCCTCAAGATTAGAGGGAGCAGATTTAGGACTGAATTAAGAAGGAGCTTCTTCACCCAGAGGGTTGTTAATCTATGGAATTCCTTGCCCAGTGAAGTAGTTGACACTTCTAAAGTTAACATTTTTGAAGCTAAGGTAGATATCTTTTTGAACAATAAAGGAATTAAGGGATACGGTGAGAAAGCGGGTAAGTGGATCTGAGTCCACGAAAAGATCAGCCATGATCTTATTGAATGGCGGAGCAGGCTCGAGGGGCCAGACGGCCTACTCCTGTTCCTAATTCTTATGATCTTATGATCTTATGATCTAAGCCTTGGAGCGTAGCTGCAGTGCATCGTGTAGATAGTTCCCAATGCTGCCACTGTGCGTCGGTGGTGGAGGGAGTGAATGTCTTTAGATGGGGGACCAATCAAGTGGGCTGCTTTGTCCTGCATAGTGACGAGCTTCTTGAGTGTTGTTGGAGCATCACCCATCCAGGAAAGTGGGGTGTATTTCATCACATTCTTGACTTGTGCCTTGTAGATGGTGGACAGGCTTTGGGGAATCAGGAGGTGAGTTACTCACTGCAGGATTCCGAGCCTCTGACCTGCTCTAGTAGCCGTGGTATTTATATTGCTACTCCAGTTATGTTATTGGTCAATGTTAACCCCCCACCCCCCTGCCAGGATGTTGATAGTGGGGCATTCAGCGATCATAATGCCATTGAACGTCAAGGGGAAATGGGTAGATTCTATCTTTTTGAAGATGATCATTGTCTGGCACTTGTATGGCGTGAATGTTACTTGTCACTTATCAGCCCAAGCCTCGATATTGTCCAAGACTTGTTGCATTTCTACACGGACTGCTTCAGTATCTGAGGAGTTGTGAATGGTGCTGAACATTGTGCAACCGGTCTGTTTTAGTTAAAACTGTCCCAGTAATAATGTCTTCAGTCAGAATTCCCCCTTCATAGCTCCATCTTCCAACCACCATGAGATAAACTCTGCCCACAGGACTCCACCACAGCCAGCTTACATTCATAAATATGAAAGAAATAAAAGCACGGTTTAAATGAAAAAGAGTGATTAATACAATTCAGGTAAATAATGCATTGGCTTACACATGTCACAAAAATGCCAGGCAATGACCATTTCCAACAAAAGAGAATTGAACCATCTCAGCTTGAGATTTAACATCATTACCATTGCTGAATTTCCCACCATCAACATCCTGGGGGTGGGGGAGGGGAGTGGTCACCATTGATCAGAAACTTAACGGGACCAGTCATATAAATACTGTGGCTACAAGAGCAGGTCAGAGGCTGCAATTCTGTGGTGAGTAACTCACCTCCTTACTCCCCAAAGCCTGTCCACGATTGACAAGGCACATGTCAGGAGTGTGTTGGAACACTCTGCACTTGCCTGAATGCGCACAGCTGCAACAACACTCAAGATGCTTGATACTATCCAAGACAAAACAATCAGCTTGATCAACACTCCATCCACCACATTAAACATTCACTGCCTCCACCACCATTGCACAGTAACAGTATTGTGTATCCTCTAAAAGATGCACTGCAGCAACTTGCCAAGGTTCCTTCGACAGCACTTTCCAAATACACAACCTCTACCACCTTGAAGAACAAGGGCAGCAGGCACATGGAATACCATCACCTGCAAGTTCCCCTCCAAGTCTCACACCATCCTGACTTGGAACCATATCACGATTCATTCATTGTCACTGGGTCAAAATTCTGGATCTCGCTCCCTTACAACACTCAAGGAGTAGCTACACCACATGGACTGCAACGGTTCAAGAGGGCAACTCACCACCACCTTCTCAAAGGCAATTAAGGATGGGAAATAACTGCTGGCGTTGCCATTGATGATCCCATGAAGATAAAAGAAGTATTCATAGAAAGCAAAATTTATTCAGTATTTCGCATGAACGAGCCGACATTAACTGGAAATCTCAACGTGTGATTATACAGACTTTTACGAGGGTTGGGGGAGTGCTTCAGTATTCAAAATAATCTTGAGAATTGACTTAATATCACAAGCTTCAACATTGATTCAATATATGGAATCTTATTTGGAAGTCTGGCCATACAGTCAAAATGTAGGCTGCAATCCATACATAGGCCATAATCTGACCTTCAAATAGCTTCTGGGTTTCACTTGCTTTTCCTGTCTCCGAACTCGACAACAGTTCATGATGCTCTGTGCTGACTCCACCCTGTCTCCATCAGCGTTATACCCTCACAGGACCTCTGTCTTTAACTCTGGACTCTTTCCTGTTATCTTCCATTTCTCGTCTATTGGCAGGTACTTATGTTCCCTAATTTATATATAAACAGATCCATGTGACTTGAGGCTTCCCTGAGTCCATTCGAATGTGTATTTTAGCTGCCACACCGGACCCGAGCCCATCACTCTTTGTTCTTTTTTTTTAACTTCTTTTCTTTTTACTCCTCCTAGATGCCTCTCTTCTACCGTCCTGCCTACTTTCACTTCTCCCCTCTCAGGTACTCTCAATTCCCAACCCAAACCTTTCAGTACTCCTCGATCATCCTACTCCCATGTCGCTGTCCCAGCTTGGGCTCCATCTGAGATGAGCATTAAACCCCTTCAATTTATCATATCTTACACCCCTGTCTCCTCCACCCTCACCTCCAACAATAAGTGCAAGGAAGTGAGATTGAGACCATCTGATCAGCTGCCTCTGCCATGTTCCTCCTTTCCACGAACCCACCAGGACAAACCTCCTCTAAACTCCCCGCTGCCTTAGCTCTGAACAACTCACATCTTTCTCTGGTTCTCTCCTATCTCCCCTTGTTCCCTTTCTGAGTTCATCTTGTCCATGAGACCCACCTCCTGCTCCCTTGACCCTATTCTAATAAACTGCTGACCAGCCAATAACCGCTCCTGGTCCCCATGTTAGATGATATCGTTAACGATTCCCTCTCTCCTTCAAATCTGCAGTTTCATCCCTCTCCGCAAAAATAACCCTCACCCCACTGTCCTTGCAAACTACCACCCCATATCCAACATCCTTTCCTCTCCAAAGTACTTGAAGGATTGTCATCTCCCAAATCCGTGCCCATCTTTCCCGGAACTCCATGTTTGAATCCCACCAATCAGGCCTCCACCCCTGCCATAGTATCAACTCAACTCTTGTCAAAGTTACAAGTGACATCCTATGTGACTGTGACAAAGATTTTCTGTCCCTAATTGTCCTTCTCTACTGTCTGCAGCCTTTGACACAGTTGACCACAGCATCCTCCTCCAACACCTCCCCACTGTCATCAGAACTGGGAAAAGTTAGAAATGTCATTGGTTTTCAGCAGGTGAAACGGGGAAGGTTGAAAAGGAACAAAATAGATGGTCTGTGATAATGTGGAAGACAGGGGAGATTAAATGACAAAAGAGTTGGTGGAGCAGGGCCAAAGGGAGTTCTCATGGGACCAGTAAAGTTTAGTTTTTAGTTTAGAGATACAGCACTGAAACAGGCCCTTCGGCCCACCGAGTCTGTGCCGACCATCAACCACCCATTTATACTAATCCTACACTAATCCCATATTCCTATCACATCCCCACCTGTCCCTATATATTTCCCTACCACCTCCCTATACTAGGGGCAATTTATAATGGCCAATTAACCTATCAACCTGCAAGTCTTTGGCATGTGGGAGGAAACCGGAGCACCCGGAGGAAACCCACGCAGACACAGGGAGAACTTGCAAACTCGGCACAGGGAGTACCCAGAATCGAACCCGGGTCCCTGGAGCTGTGAGGCTGCGGTGCTAACCACTTGCGCCACTGTGCCGCCCTAAAGAAACAAAAGATCTGTCTAAACGAGGTGTGAATGATAGAATGATGAACAGCTGCTGTCAGAAATCAAGAACAAGACATTTACAACAGTAAGGCCAAAACATGCAAATAAAAGAAAAAAGAAAAGGGGCAGTGATTATGGTCTGAAATTGTTGAACTCATTGTTGAGTCTGGAAGGCTGTAAAGTGCATAATCAAAAGATGAGATGCTGTTCCTCGAGCTTCCATTGAGTTTCACTGGAACACTGCAGTAGGCCAAGGACAGAGAGGTCAGTGTGAGAGCAAGATGGAGAATTAAAATGGCAGGTGACCGGAAGCTCGTGGTCACACTTGCAGACAGAATGGAGGTGTCCTGCAAAGCGATCACCCAACCTGTGTTCAGTCTCCCCAATGTAGAGCAGACCACATTGTGAGCAGTGAACACAGTGTAGTAAATTTCAATAAGTACACATAAATCACTGTCTTGCCTGGAAGGAGTGTTATGCGACCTTGGACGGTGAGGAGAGAGGAGGTAAAATGGAAGGTTTTACATCTCCTGTGCTTGCATAGAAAGGTGCTGTGTGAAAGGGAGGTGGTGTTGGGGGTGATTGAGGAGCGGAGCAGAGTGTAGTGGGAAAAACAGTCCCTCGGAATGCTGAAAGGGGAAAGTAAGATATCATTGGTAGTGGCTTCACACTGAACCAAGCAAAAACGGTGAAGGATAATCCATTGAATACAGAGGCTGGTAGGGTGGAAGGTGAGGACAGAGGGAACCCTATCATGTCTCTGGGAAGGAGGGGAAGGACTGACAGAAGAAGTGCTGGAAGTGGGACAGACACGGTTGAGGCTCTGGTTATTCATGGTGGGGAAATCCTTGGTTAAGAAGAAAATGAAGACATATCAGAAGCACTGGAAGGTTATGTCATCAGAACAGATGCAATGGAGATGGTGTGCTGTGAGAATAGAATGGATTCCTGACAGGAAGCAGGGTGTGAGCAAGTGCAGTTGATGTAGGTGTGGGAGTCACTGAGCTTCAGATAAATATTTGTTGAAAGCCTATACCCAGAAATGGAGGCAGAGAAGTCAAGGAAGGGAAGGGAAGAGTCAGAGATGGATCATGTGAAGGTGAAAGAAAGGTGGAACTTCGAAGCAAAGTTGATGATGTTTTGCAGTTCAGGATGAGAGCAGGAACCGTCACTGATACAATCATCAATGTACCAGAAAAAGAGGTGAGCGAGAGGGCCCGAGTCAGACTGGAACAAGGAATAAAAACGGAAAGTGCTGGAAATACTCACCAGGTCAGCAGAATCTGTGGAGATAGAGACAGAGTTAACGTTTCAGGTCTGTGACCTTTCATCAGAACAAGGAATGTTGCATATTTCCCACAAAAAAGCAGCATAGCTAGGACCCATGGCTATTTGCACCTCTGTGACACCACCCAACTTAGCCCCTGCCTCAGCTCATCTGAAACCCTCATTCATGCCTTTGTTACCTCTCGAACTGATCATTCCAACACATTCCTGACAGGTCTTCCACATTCTATTCTCCTTCAACTTGAGGTCATCCAAAACCCTGCTGCCTGTGTCTGAACTTGCACCAAGTCCTTTTCCCCGATCACCACTGTTCTCACTGATCTACATTGACTCCCTCTCAAGCAATGTCTTGATTTTAAAAACCTCATCCTTGCTTTCAAATCCCTCCATTGCCTCACCCCTCCCTATCACTGTAATCTTCACCAGCCTACAAACCTCCAAGATACCTCTGCACTTCTAATTCTGGCCTTTTGAACATTCCCAATTTTAATCGCTCCACCATTGATGAACATGCATTCAGCTGCTTAGGCCCTAAAATGTTGAATTCTCTCTCTTAATCTCTCCGCCTCTCCACCTCACTTTCCTCCTTTAAAACAATCCTTAAAGCCGAGCAGTTTGTCCAAGTTTTTTGTCATCTGACCTAATATCTCCTTATGTGGTTCGGTGTCAAATGTGGTTTTAAAATGCTCAGGTGCAAAGCCTTAGGATATTTTTATTATGTGGAAGGTACTATACAAATGCAAATAGGAGCTGTTTATCGACAGCCATTTTATCATTCCACACTGAAGGAGTCTGTGCCATCCTTTTGAAAGAGAGATTCAATTATTATGGAGCAGCACAGTGGCGCAGTGGTTAGCACCATAGCCTCACAGCTCCAGAGACCCAAGTTTGGTTCTGGGTACTGCCTGTGTCGAGTTAGCAAGTTCTCCCTGTGACCGCGTGGGTTTCTGACAGGTGCTCCAGTTTCCTCCCACAGCCAAAGACTTGCAGGTTGACAGATAAATTGGCCATTGTAAACTGCCCCGAGTGTCGGTAGGAGAATTGAGGGAAGGTAGGGAATATGGGAAGAATGTAGGATTAGTATAAATGGGTGGTTGATGGTCGGCACAGACTCTGTGGGCCTGTTTCAGTGCTGTCTCACTCTATTACCTCTCTGCTGCTATTCCCCCATCGGCATGCAAATATCTCCTTTTCAATATATATCCACTTCCTTTGGAAAGTTACGATTGGATCTGCTTCCTACTTTCTCAGATACTGCAGTCCAGCTCACAACAAATCACTGCTTCAAATTTCTCCTCATATCCTCCCTGGATTGTTTGCCAATTGTTCGAAATCTGTGTCATCTGGTTATTGACCCTCCTGCCAGTGGAAACAGTTTCTCCCTCTCGATTCTTTCAAAATCCCTCATGATTGTGAGCATCTCTGTTAAATCGACACTAACTATTCTCTGTTCTATGGAGAACCATCCCAGTTTCTCTCCTCTCTTCACATAACTCAGATCCTCGGTCAAAATTCAGGAATTAGGTCATTGTTTGGTGGGGATTCCTTGGAATGTGACTCTGCCTCTGGAAGTGAGAGAATATGTATAAGAAATACTTGAGAGTGAATTTGTTCATTCGTCGGACTTAGGCATCACTGGCTATGCCAGCATTTATTGCCAATCCCGAATTGCCCTTGAGAAGGTGGGGGTGAGCTGCCTTCTTGAACCACTGCACTCATTGGGGTGTATGTAAACCAACAGTGCTTGCAGTTTGATACAACTGAGTGTTTTTCTGGGCCATTTTCAGAGGGCTTATAAAAGTCAACCACATTGCTGTGGGGATGTCGGCCAGACCAGGTAAGGACAGCAGATTTTCTTCCCAAAATGACATTAGTGAACCAAGCGGGTTTCTCAGACAATCAACATGTTTTCATGCTCACCATATGACTAGCTTTTTAATTCCAGATTAATTAAATGAATTCAAGTTTCATTACATGCTGTTATGGGATTTAAACCCATGTTCCCACAGCATTAGCCTGGGCTCTGAATTATTAGTCTAGTGAGATGACCATTACACCACCACCTCCTGGAGTCTTAAGGGCGATGGAAATAGAATGATATGTGAGCTGGATCTCCAGAAATGAGCAAAGAATATTCTCAGGGGCTGTACCACATGGACTGGTCTCACTGGCTGAGTTTCAGTCCACCCTGTGAATTGGATAGAAATTGTCTGAAATTACAGAACACATTATATCACAGAAATATCGGGAAACCTGTAAATAAATCTGTTCTCACTGCACCCAATTCTGTCAGACTGTGGATTTCACCCAGTCTGTTCTTCCCTGGACTCTGGGGAGATTCACTTTCCATTGTGCAACAACTGGCTAAATATAATTTATGATATTGCAATGTGTTGTGTAAAAGAGATTAATAGAATCTTTTTGTTCAGTCACTGTCAGTAATGTCCTTGCCTCATAATTATGTCAATGGGGATTTCTCCTGCCTTACATAAGGGTCTTCACTCAGTGACAGAGTCAGTAAGAGTTTGGTCTCCAGCACAAACCCGGATCAATGTTCTACAGAAATGGAAAGAATGAATCGGATTTCTACACTTGAAGATTTGGTCTTTAAGATTCTTCTGGATTTCGAGGATATTTATTTTCCCACCCTCGCCGTTATTGGTGTCCCTGGTAAGTTTTATGCCCAGGTATTAATACTGTAATTGCATTAACTCTGCTCCTGATTGTCAGTTGCTGTTGGTTTTCTTGTAAGTAACCATATCTCTATTTCAATATGTCGATGATATTTAACTGTGAACACTGCCTTCATTATGCAAGTTTCCATATCCAACAATTCTATGTATTCAGTTTATTCTGCTTGCTGTGTGATTGAAAGTACATTGTTCCCTCGATAATGTTACTGGGTGATTTATTTGATGAACAGTCTGCTCACTGCATTGAGTCCTGGGAGTAGATTTTATTCTTTACCATCTGGGTATTAAACAGCGCCTGAAGAGGGCGGTGGAATAAAAAGTGATGAAGAAAGATTGCACGTCCTTTACAGAACCAGTCTGATATTCATTACAATAAAAGCAAAATACTGCGGATGCTGGAAATCTGAAATAAAAACAAGAAATGCTGGAACCACTCAGCAGGTCTGGCAGCATCTGTGGAAAGAGAAGCATTTCGGGCCAGTGACCCTTCTTCGGAACTGACAAATATTAAAAATGTCACAGGTTATAAGCAAGTGAGGTGGGGGTGGGGCAAGAGATAACAAAGGAGAAGGTGTAGATTGGACAAGGCAACATAGCTGACCAAAATGTCATGGAGCAAAGGCAAACAATATGTTAATGGTGTGTTGGAAGACAAAGCATTAGTACAGAAAAGGTGTTAACGGACTGAATATTGAACAGCAGCAAGTGCAAACATGAAAAAATGTTTGATGATATTCATTACATTGAGTTTAAGAGGAGGATAATCAGGCGGGTTTTATTCCTGATGAAGGGTCTGTTCCTCCACCCAGATTATCAATGTGCACGCCGGGCAGGAACTGCTTAATTGATCTATGGTGTCGACATGGCTTAAAGGATCATTTAAGGTTTGCTGGATAAGATTAATTATATAAAGTTGTAATTGCTGATAAATCAT
Organism: Heterodontus francisci; assembly: GCF_036365525.1. Classification (NCBI taxonomy): domain Eukaryota; kingdom Metazoa; phylum Chordata; class Chondrichthyes; order Heterodontiformes; family Heterodontidae; genus Heterodontus; species Heterodontus francisci. Next base: position 22,664,347 of record NC_090410.1, on the reverse strand, counting down.
GCCAACTGATTTTACTTTCAACTGATTGTAAATGGAATAATGTGTGAAGTCGATTCCTTTCTCATTTTTTGATTCATATTCCCTTGAGTAAGTGGAAATCTATTCTGTTCTCACTGACAGGTGGAAAGTGCCTGATTAATATTGTCCCACTTCCATCCTGATACATTCTCAAACCTAAGGGAGCAGATCTCAGCATCAGCCCCTTGGTAGTGACTGTTCATCATAAGGGGAGACCAGCAAGGGGCGGGGGTTGGGGTGGTGCCGTAATGGTTTGAATTAGGAGTTGGAAAATTAACTAAGTGTTGTAATACGAGTATAAGCACAGAGCAGGACCAGAGGTATTAATTACAATTGATAGTTAAAACAGGCTACTAAATAGTTTGTTCAAAAAGGGAATAGTGGGTTTTTGTTTAGATCATGGATGGGCAGCTGTGACCTGTTGCTTGCAATTCCTGTTCCATGTGGGAACTTCAGGACACTTCATGAGTCTTGGGCAACCATGTCCATAGCTTCAGATCGAGCTTATGATTTCCGAGCTTGAGGGACATCTGGAATCACTGCGGAGCATCAGATAGCAGGAGAGTTTCCTGGATTGTACACTCCGGGAGCTGGTCACCCCACAGCCAGTAGGAGTTCTGGATGGGTGGCCATCCAGAAGGTTAGGAAGAGGCAGAAAGTGCAGGAGTCTTCGTGGTGTGTGCTACTCACAAACCAGCTTTGGAGACTGCTGGGAGTGACAACACCTTGAAGGAGGCACCAATGGGCATGGGACTGTACAGGAGGGAGCAGCAAAGGGCAGAAATGAAGTTGATATAGGGGATTCCATAGTCAGGAGGTCAGACAAGCATTTCTTTAAATGTTATCGAGAGTTCCGCCCCCCTGTGTATTGCCCCCCTGGTGCCAGAGTAAACTATATCTTGGAGAGGGTGCAGGATATTCTGAAGGGGAAGGGAATGAGCCAGAAGTAACTGTGCACATTGATAGCAACAACATAGAAAAGGCTGGTATTGAGGTCCTGTGGTCAGATTTTCAGGAGTTAGCGAGGATGATAAAGAGTATTAGCTTGATCACAATAGCTTAGAGATACAGCACTGAAACAGGCCTTTCGGCCCACCAGGTCTGTGCTGACCAACAGCCACCCATTTATACTAATCCTGCATTTAATCCCATATTCCCTACCACATCCCCGCAATTCTCCGACCACCTACCCACACTAGGGGCAATTTGCAATGGCCAATTTACCTACCAACCTGCAAGTCTTTGGTTGTGGGAGGAAACCAGAATACGCAGTGGAAACCCACGCAGTCACATGGAGAATTTGCAAACTCCACACAGACAGTACCCAGAACTGAACCTGGGTCACAGGAGCTGTGAGGCTGCAGCCCGAACCACTGCGCCACCCCATGTGCCACTCCTAGTGCCACTGATTAGCGAGAGTAGAAATGGGAAGGTAGGGAGGATCAATACATGGCTTGAATGGTGCAGGAGAGAGGGCTTCAATGTCTTGGGGCATTGGGAGCAGTTGACAGGCAGAAGGCACCTATTTAAAAGAAGCTGCTTGCACCCCTCCAGGACTGGGACCAAAGTCCTCGCAGGGAGATTCACTGGTGCAGTTGGAGAGGGTTTAAACTAAATTGGCAGGGGGAACGGCAACAGCATATAGTAGTCAAAAAGAGGAAGAAGGTGCATAAGGTGAGAGTGTTAGACAGGACTAGGCAAGGGAGTAGTTCCATATTAGTTGGGATGGACTGAGAAGGGCTATGAGGAATGCAAAGACAGGATTACAATGCCTCAGTGTAAATGCACGAAGTGTGGTGATTAAGGTTAGTGAGTGATAAGCACAAATCGCACTATGGGAATATGATGTAGTCGCAATAACGGAAATGTGGCTTTTCAGTGGCAAGGATTGGGTGCTCAATATACCAAGATATTTGTCACGCCAATGTGCTTTGTTAAATGATAATTTTCTTTAATCCACTGCCTGGAAATCTGAATTTATCATGTTTTTGAAAGACTTTGAAAAGAACAGCTAAAGGATGACTTTGCTGGCAGCTTAAGCTGATCGCCTAGTTTGCAGCACTGTATCCGCCACTGCAAAGGACTGTGAGGAGGGAGACGAAATGGCTGCATTTCCCAGAAAGAACAAAGACCCAGGATGTTTAAGGGAACTGTTTGTTCTTTTTCTTTTTAACAAGAGAGAAATACTGCTAACTGCTATGTTTTGAATCACTGAATGACTGTCATGTGACAAGCCCCTCCTCCATCTGTGCTTTTAAGGTTGTGTCTTTCTGCAATCGAGAAGCAAGAAGCAACTGGACTCTGACACGTGCAGGCCCAAGTGGGAGGTCCTCCTCTTTCTCTCTCCATTCCAGCCAGAAAACTTTCAAATCTTGCCCGGTGACTGACCACATTTGCATACTGCTGCTACAACCAGAAAACCTTTGAAGAAAATCATCTGCATCGCTATCTCCAAGAGACTCACCAAACCAGTCACCTACTTCTTCAAACTAAAAGCCTCAGGACCACCAAATTCAGCTTGAAGCCAGCTGAATTATCAAATGTCACAGATTGCATATGCCCTTTTTCTATGGATTCTAACTTAACCAATTTATCTTTCCCCAGTCTGTCACCGAACCATGTGTGTGTAAACCTCGAGTGGGTGCGTGCAAGTGTGTGTGTGTGAGTGAAAGTCGGTGCATTGCTTATTATTTCATTAGTTCAGTTTAGGTACAATAATGTTCACCTTTTTCTTTGTGAACTGAAGAAAAACTCTCTAGTTGGTTCTTGTTTTGATCAGAGCAAGTAAGGAATCAAACACCTAATGAATTGGCCATTACATCCACTTTAAAAAAGAATTAAATCCATTGTGGTCAAACAAGGAGAGGGAAAAGAGGGAAGCTTTTCGACCCCTTCTCACTTGACTGTAACAGAAATTTGGGGATTCACATCTGGGATTAAACAAAAAGACAAACAGGCAATTGGAAGCAGGAAACAAAATTGATCCCGATTAATAATTTCAAAACTTCATTACAGGTTTTCTTGTGGCTTTTGGTGCTCGAAGACTAATATGTCCACATTCGACGGCAGTACCTTCCCAGAATAAAAGAGGGTGTATGATGCATGTCAGGTGAATTCTTCAAGTGAGAACCAGGCCAAATACAATAGGTTGAGAGGGAGGTGAAGAGGAAAATAAGACTGGCAAAGAGTGAATATGAGAAGAGAATGACAGTCTACATAAAAGAGGAACCAAACATTTTCCACCAGCATGAAAGCTGAGAGTAAGAGGTGGAGTGGGGCCTATTAGGGACAAAGAGGGTAATATATGTTTATAGGTGCAGGGCAAGGTTTATAAACTTAATGAGTACTTTGTATCAGGGTTCACTAAGGAAATGGAAACTGACAAAATACAGGGAGAAGTGGAGAGAGTAGAGGATCGAATATGAGGCAGGGGAGGCAGTAAAAAAGCTGACTATGCTTGGTTAGATAAGTCAGGAAGGCTTGCATCCCAGGCTGCAAAGAAAAAGTGGAGATGGAGATAACGGAAGAGCTGGAGAGTGATAAATGTGACATTTTATTTAAGAAAGGGTGTAAGGTGAGTCTAGCAACTACAGACCAGTTAGTTTAGCATCAGTGGTGGATAAGATTTTAGAAACAATAATGAGGAAAAATTCAACAGACACCTGGAGAGATTTGAGTTAATGAAAGAAAGCCAGCATGGATTTGTAAAAGGGAAATCATGCTTGACCAACAAAATTGAATTTTTTGACGAAGTGACAGAAAAGGTTGATTCAAGGAATGTGGTGAATGTTATTGATATGGATTTTAAGAAAGTATTTGATAAGGTACCACATAAAAGGCTGGCTAATAAAATTGAGGCTCATGGAATAGTCAGTGTCCAATTGGATAAAAAATTGGCTTAAAGACAGAACACAGCGGGTCATTGTAAATTGCTGTTGTTCAAACTGGAGGATGGTAGACATTGGTGTTCCCTAAGTGTCAGTGCTGGGCCACTGGTTTTCTTGTTGTATATAAATGACTTGGATCTTGGAATACAGAGTAGAATCTCCAAATCTGCAGATGAAACGAAACTTGGAGGTGTGGCAAACAGTGAGGATGACATGAACCACCTGCAGCAGGACATAGATAGGTTGGCAGAAAGGGCAGACAGACGGCAGATCGATTTTAATATTGACAAGTGTGAGGTGATGCATTTTGTCAGAATGAACAGAGAGAGGCAATATTGACTTAATGGCACAGTTCTAAGGAGTGTGGAGGAACAGTGGGACCTGGGGGTACATGTGAATTGATGTTTGAAGGTGGGAGGGCATATTGAGAGTGATCAGTCACACTGATGGGATCTTGGTTTTGCCATAAGAGTTTTGATTTTTTTCTCAAAAAGTACTAAGTGGATTTGCAGATAATGACGAGGATTGTCAGAGGATACAGAAGAAAACGAACATCATGGGGCAGGATGTCAGAAATGCTCCATCCATCAATATTGGCGACCACGCTCTGGAAGTGGTTCAAGAGTTCACCTACCTAGGCTCAACTATCACCAGTAACCTGTCTCTAGATGCAGAAATCAACAAGCGCATGGGTAAGGCTTCCACTGCTATGTTCAGACTGGCCAAGAGAGTGTGGGAAAATGGCGCACTGACACGGAACACAAAAGTCCGAGTGTATCAGGCCTGTGTCCTCAGTACCTTGCTCTACGGCAGCGAGGCCTGGACAACGTATGCCAGCCAAGAGCGACGTCTCAATTCATTCCATCTTCGCTGCCTTCGGAGAATACTTGGCATCAGGTGGCAGGACTATATCTCCAACACAGAAGTCCTTGAAGCGGCCAACATCCCCAGCTTATACACACTACTGAGTCAGCGGCGCTTGAGATGGCTTGGCCATGTGAGCCGCATGGAAGATGGCAGGATCCCCAAAGACACATTGTACAGCGAGCTCGCCACTGGTATCAGACCCACCGGCCGTCCATGTCTCCGTTATAAAGACGTCTGCAAACGCGACATGAAATCGTGTGACATTGATCACAAGTCGTGGGAGTCAGTTGCCAGCATTCGCCAGAGCTGGCGGGCAGCCATAAAGACAGGGCTAAATTGTGGCGAGTCGAAGAGACTTAGTAGTTGGCAGGAAAAAAGACAGAGGCGCAAGGGGAGAGCCAACTGTGCAACAGCCCCAACAAACAAATTTCTCTGCAGCACCTGTGGAAGAGCCTGTCACTCCAGAATTGGCCTTTATAGCCACTCCAGGCGCTGCTTCACAAACCACTGACCACCTCCAGGCGCGTATCCATTGTCTCTCGAGATAAGGAGGCCCAAAAGAAGAAAGAACAACAGGATATATAACGGTTAGAGATTTGGGCGGAGAAATGGCAGATGGAGTTGAATCTGGACAAATGTGAGATAATGCATTTTGGAAGGTCTAATGCAGTTGGGAGGTATTCAGTGAATGGCAGAACCCTTAGGAGTATTGACAGGCAGAGAGATCTGGGTGTACTGGTCCACAGGTCACTGAAAGTTGCAACGCAGGCGGATAAGGTAGTTAAGAAGGCATCCAGTGTGCTTGCCTTCATCGGTCGGGGCATAGAGTATAAAAATTTGCAAGTCGTGTTGCAGCTGTACAGAACCTTAGTTAGGTTTACAAAGTTATGAGCGGCATGGACAGAGTGGATAGTCAGAAGCTTTTTCCCAGGGTGGAAGAGTCAGTTACTAGGGGACATAGGTTTCAGGTGCAAGGGGCAAAGTTTAGAGGGGATGTGCGAGACAAGTTTTTTACACAGAGGGTGGTGAGTGCCTGGAACTTGCTGCCAGGGGAGGTGGTGGAAGCAGATATGATAGCGACGTTTAAGAGACATGGTGACAAATACATGAATAGGAAGGGAATAGAGGGATATGGGCCCCGGAAGTGCAGAAGGTGTTAGTTTAGGCAGGCATCAAGATCAGCGCAGGCTTGGAGGGCTGAATGCCCTGTTCCTGTGCTGTACTGTTCTTTGTTCTTTGTTCTCTTTTGTTCTGTGTGCCTTTAAGACCTGATGCTATTTTCTGTGAACAGTGACTGGAGGGATTGTGGTATTTGAAAGTCCAGGCTGCAGGGCAATGTGTTTCCAAGCAACAGGAATATTTTATGATGGTCTTGTGACTCCTATTGAAAAGGCTTTCAGTTTCATTTTGGCAGTGTGAAAAAAAAAACAGGGGAGCTGTGAGCAGCTATTAGTTACTGCTGGAAACTGGCCAGGAATACAGCCTTGAGAAAACGTTCTCTTTAAGAATAATTCCTGTATCAAGTAAAAGGTTAATCTCTTCATGAAGTCAAAAGAACTTTGAAGGAGTTGCAAAAATCTAATGTATGGGAGCAAAAACCCTTGTTGCTATTTAAGCCTGAATAGAGAGGAAGAGAATCAGGAAAAAAAGGATTTGCTACACTCTGTGGAGAAACCCTGCTTTGGTTAAAGGAAGCCTGTATTTTGAGTGGGGCAAGTTTCTGTTGCCTCCAGTCAAGAATCCCTGCCTCCAGACTAAGTTACATAGTTGTTGTGATCTGTGGGGAAGGCCTGTTGACTTTTGTATTTTTGGAAGTTCCTGAAATCTCAAGAACGTTCCTACTGTTGGAGTCATAGAGAGATTCAGCACCGAAACAGGCCCTTCAGCCCAACGAGTCCGCGTCAACCAGCAACCACCCATTTATACTAATCCTACATTAATCCCATTTCCCTCTCACATCCCCACCTTCCCTCAATTCTCATACCACCGACCTACACGAGGAGCAATTTACAATGACCAATTTACCTATCAAGCCGCCAGTGTTTGGCATGTGGGAGGAAACTGGAGCACCTGGAGGCAACCATGGGGTCACAGGGAGAACTTGCAAACTCCTCACAAGCAGTACCCAGAACTAAATCTGGGTCGCTGGAGATGTGAGGCTGTGGTGCGAACCACTGTGCCACTGTGCTACTTTAAAATTTAAATAGACTTGCTGCTGCAGCCTATTGCTGAAAGATCTATGTGATGCCTGCTGCAGATGAACCACTTTGAGTGCCTACCCACTATAGTCTATTCATTAATTTCACCTGGAGAGACATCAAATGGCATCTGACCATTCGACTCTGGGACACCTCACTGATCCAGGAAAATACGACCAGAAGATTACCCCAATTATTTCATTATCCTTCAGAAACTGTTATCAAATCAATATAACAATTTTCTTCAGTTAACAATTGGTAATTATATGTATGTGTGTGCATGAGGGTTAGGAAGATAAGGAGTTATAAAAATTTTCATACAAGTAGATTCATCTCATTATCATTTAAAATTAGTTTATTAATAAATAATTAATTTTGTTGTTCAAGAAAACTGGTTTGGCGTTTTTTATTCTGGGGATAAATAGTGATTAATTTGGCTATTTTTCCAGTAGATGGAAACTTTCCCAAAATGCTGTGACCTCTGGAGGAGTGGGACTGAATCAACAGTGCATTACTCCCACCTTGGTCATAACAGGCTTCATAGGTAGAGGCACTGAGTATAAAAGCAGGGAAGTTGTTCTAAATCTTTGTGAAGCTCTGGTTAGGCTCCAACTGGAGCATTGCTTCCAGTTCTGGTCACACACTTTAGGAAGGTGTGAGGGGCCTTCAGCAGATGCAGAGATTTCCCAGAATGGTTCCAGGGATAGGGGATTTTAGTTACAGCTTTTGGTTAGAAATGCTGGGATTGTTTTCCTTAGAACAATGGAAATTGAGGGAGGGTTTATTAGAAGTGCACAAGATTATGGCAAGCTGAAATAAGTTAGACAAAGAAAACTTGTTTTCTTCAACTAATGGTACAAGGACTAGGGACATAGATTGAAGGATTTGGACAAGAGATGCAGGGGAAATATGAGGAAGAATTTTCTTATGCAGTAGGTGGTAATTATTGGAATTTGCTGCCCACAATGATGGCGAAAGTGAAGACGATCAATGACTTCAAAAGGAAATTTGATGGCCACGTAAAGGAAATAAATTTGCAGGGTGACGGGGATCGAGCAGGAGAATGTGACTGACTGGATAGCTCCGTGGAGAGCCAGCATGGACTTAATGGGTCGTAGCCTCATTCTGTGCCACAAATGACTCTTACTCTGTGTTCTGGGACTGAGATGATTGAACTCCAACAATCACAACCATCTTTCTTTATGCCATGTTTGATTCCTACCAGTGGAGTGTGTCTCCCTGATACCCATTACTTCAATTTGGCTGTGCTGGGAAATTCAGGAAGAGGCTAAGATGGATCATGCACTCAACACTTCTGGTTGAAGATTGTTCATGCTTCATCCTTGTCTTTTGCACAGATTTGTTGGGCTCCCCATTATTGAGGAGCCGCCTCCTTTGGTTAGTTGTTTAATTGTTCACCATCATTCACAAATGCATGTGGCAGGACTGAAAAGCTTTGATCTGAACAGTTGGTTGCAGGATTGTTTAGTTCTGTCTCCGGAAGAGAAAGATCCTCTACCAGCCTGCTCCCACAGCGTACACCAACTCCCCCTGTTCATTACCAATCCTCTTTCACAATAAGATAGATGATTTGAAGGCACAAACAGTGGGAAATGTGTATGATTTAATTGCCATGACAGAGACATGGTTACAGGGTGACCAGGACTGGGAACTGAATATTCCGGGATATTTGTCATTCAGAAGGATAGGAGGAGGGGAAAAGGAGGTGAGGTAATGTTGCTAATAAAGGAGGAGCTCAGTACATTAGCGAGAGGATCTTTGATCAGAGGAACAAGATGTAGTATCAGTTTGGGTGAACTAAGAAACAGCAAGGGGCTGCAAAAATTTGTACAAATTTTTTATAGGTCACCAAACTCCAGTAGTAATGTTGGGTACAATATACATCAGGAAATTAGAGCTGCATGTATCATGGGCAGTCCAGTAATAATGGGTGACTTCAATTACATATAGATTGGTTAAACCTAATTAGCACTAATGCAGTGGAGTATGATTTCCTGGAGTGTGTACAAGATGTGTTTCTGGAGCAGTATGTTGAAGAACAAACAAGGGATCGGGCTATTTTAGATTTATTATTATGTAATGAGAAAGGGCTAATTAATAACCTTGCTGTAAAGGAGGCATCAGGAAATAGTGACCACAATATGATAGAATTTTACGTTAAGTTTGAAAGAGAGACAGTTCATTCTGAAACTAGGATCATAAAACTGAACAAAGGAAACGAAGGTTTGAGGGGCAAGTTGACTGTGATGGATTGGGAAAATACATTAAAAGATTTGATGGTAAACAGGCAATGGCTAGTATTTAAAGAAGTATTACACGGTTTCCAACAAATATACATTCCTCAAAGTGTCATGAATAGATGAGAACCAACTGTAAATTGTCATGAACCGATGAGAACTGACTGTAAATTATGTTTTGTGCACTTGGCTATTAATGTCAACTGCCATTTTATACAGTATGTTTAAGTTTTTACTTCCATATTCCATTTGTTAAAATGGAGGAGCGAGAGCAGGTGGGACAGCTACTTGAAGGGGTCCAGTCACAGGACCCAGAAGCCACCCTTGTCAGTCTGCTTGAATTTGAAACTGTAGCAGTGGAAGGAACATCTCGTGCAAACCACAGCTGCCCTTCAAGCTGCATATTTTCTCTGAGACCTTTCTTCAAGAAGCAAGAAATTTAAAAAGACACAGTCTGCAAGAAAACTTGTTTTCTGCCAGATTTCATTCCATCAAAAAATGGTGACATCAGCAATTAAAGACCTTGTTAAAAGCAGGTGCAAAAGGTGTCTACAGGTCCCTCTCAACCTTTACCTGGTCTTCCTGTAACAGGGTTTGATTTTTAAACACACCGTGTTCTGAGCTCCCTTGTTCACCGCTTTCCAATTATAAGGCAAAGAAATGAGCACAAACAGGCTTTCTTAGTTTTAAAGAAGAAAAGTGACATTTATTAAACTTAAACTAAAAACTCTAATTTGAGTAAACGCCTATGGATACACACTGCGTCCCATGTTAGCAAGCATATGCAATATGCACATGCAAATAGAGACAGAAAGAGCAGATGAAAAATAAAGTAGGAAGGTTTGAGGCATTATCTGAAGAGTTTGTTACAGTTCTTCGAGTTCACTGTATAGTCCTTTTGTAGGTTGATCTTCCTTTTCGTTGGGGCCCAGTATTCTTCTCAAACCTTGTTCACTGTAAGAGACTTTTCTCTCTTGGGGTTCATGTGTCTTCAGCTGGTTTTTAGTGTTCCATGAGAAAGAGATGCGAGCAGACAGGAGAGGCTGTGGTGAGCCAGCCATGAGGTCCTTTCAGTCCAGGAGCAAACAGCTTTATTTGTTCAAACAATGTTTCTCCAATTTAAAATTCTCAGTTCAAAACACTGCAACAGCCAGTTAGTCATGTGACTAAACTGGTCTGACCACATCTGTTCTGTGTATTGGGAACAAGGACTGGTTCCTTTGTTCCAACACTGGCTGCTAGTATGAAAAAATATCTTTCCGGCTTGGGGCCTGGCAATTCCTTGTAGTAGACCATCTTTTCTTCCCAGCAACAATTTGAAGTTTAATGTCCATGTGGCAAAATTAATGTGCCTCATTCTTGACAGGTGGGGGCCGACATGACCACCTCCATTTACCTTCGAGAGTGCAAGAAGAAGAAAGAGTAAGAGAACAGCTCCTCCCGCCCTCGGCATTTCCAGTCAGTGATCTCGTTTTTTTGGACTTTTTGACAATTAAAAATGGACTCTAGTTTCAACTGAAATACATTTTTGTGTACAGTTAAGTCAATTATCTATTTAGTAAATATTCTTGCCTTTTTTATGCTTTTAACATTTCCTTGTAAGTTTGTGAGCCTGCATTGCGATGTTAAGCCCCTTCCCAAGTTTAAGAGGTGTGTGTTAATATACCTTACTTCTTTGATTTTACTTTCACAACCATGTTGCTGTGACTGTCCTTTACTCGTCAGAGTTTAAGGGAGGGAAAAATTCAATCAATGATCTGTTTATGGACAGGTGGTTGGAAAAGCAAAGAAATTTGTTCAGAAAAAAAAGATTAACTACCTGTTCGTAACATGAGGCTCAAAAACCCAACAGGAAAGGTACATCAACCGTGGCGAACAAAAGAAGTTAAAGATTGCATTAGGTCAAAGGAATTGGCTTATAAGGTCAGCAGAAAAAGTGGTAAGCCCGAGGATTGAGAGCAATTTAGAATCGAACAAAGGAGGACCAAGAAACTGATAAAGGAAAAAGAGATTATGAATGCAAGCTAGCTTGAAACATAAAGGAGGATTGTAAAAGCTTCTTTAGGTATGTGAAAAGAAAAAGACAAGAAACGTCGACTGTGGGTCCATTGTAGACGGAGACAGGAGAGTTTGTGGTGGAGAATGAGGAGATGGCGGAGAGACTAAACAATTGCTTTGTGTCTGTCTTCAGAGAGAAAGACACAGAAAATTTCCCAGAAATATTAGGGAACCACGGGACTTGTAAAAATGAGGAACTGCTAGAAATTAGTATCAATAAAGAGGTAGTACTTGAAAAATTAACAGGATTGAAAGTATATAAATCCCCTGGACCAGATGAGCAACATCCAAGAGTGTTGAAGGAGGTGGCCATATAGACAATGGATGCATTGGTGGTTATTCTTCAAAATTCAACAGAGTTTGGAAGGGTTCCTAAAGACTGGAAAGTAGCAAATGTAACCCCACTAATTACGAAGGGAGCAAGAGTATAAAGAGTGATCTGCAGACCTGGTAATTTAATATCTTCTTTTCTTTCTTTCTTTTCTTTTGGGCCTCCTCATCTCGAGAGACAATGGATACGCGCCTGGAGGTGGTCAGTGGTTTGTGAAGCAGCGCCTGGAGTGGCTATAAAGGCCAATTCTGGAGTGACAGGCTCTTCCACAGGTGCTGCAGAGAAATTTGTTTGTCGGGCTGTTGCACAGTTGGCTCTCCCCTTGCGCCTCTGTCTTTTTTCCTGCCAACTACTAAGTCTCTTCGACTCGCCACAATTTAGCCCTGTCTTTATGGCTGCCCGCCAGCTCTGGCGAATGCTGGCAACTGACTCCCACGACTTGTGATCAATGTCACACGATTTCATGTCGCGTTTGCAGACGTCTTTATCGCGGAGACATGGACGGCCGGTGGGTCTGATACCAGTGGCGAGCTCGCTGTACAATGTGTCTTTGGGGATCCTGCCATCTTCCATGCGGCTCACATGGCCAAGCCATCTCAAGCGCCGCTGACTCAGTAGTGTGTATAAGCTGGGGGTGTTGGCCGCTTCAAGGACTTCTGTGTTGGAGATATAGTCCTGCCACCTGATGCCAAGTATTCTCCGAAGGCAGCGAAGATGGAATGAATTGAGACGTCGCTCTTGGCTGGCATACGTTGTCCAGGCCTCGCTGCCATAGAGCAAGGTACTGAGGACACAGGCCTGATACATTCGGACTTTTGTGTTCCGTGTCAGTGCGCCATTTTCCCACACTCTCTTGGCCAGTCTGGACATAGCAGTGGAAGCCTTACCCATGCGCTTGTTGATTTCTGCATCCAGAGACAGGTTACTGGTGATAGTTGAGCCTAGGTAGGTGAACTCTTGAACCACTTCCAGAGCGTGGTCGCCAATATTGATGGATGGAGCATTTCTGACGTCCTGCCCCATGATGTTCATTTTCTTGAGGCTGATGGTTAGGCCAAATTCATTGCAGGCAGCCGCAAACCTGTCGATGAGACTCTGCAGGCACTCTTCAGTGTGAGATGTTAAAGCAGCATCGTCAGCAAAGAGGAGTTCTCTGATGAGGACTTTCCGTACTTTGGACTTCTCTCTTAGACGGGCAAGGTTGAACAACCTGCCCCCTGATCTTGTGTGGAGGAAAATTCCTTCTTCAGAGGATTGGAACGCATGTGAAAGCAGCAGGGAGAAGAAAATCCCAAAAAGTGTGGGTGCGAGAACACAGCCCTGTTTCACACCACTCAGGATAGGAAAGGGCTCTGACGAGGAGCCACCATGTTGAATTGTGCCTTTCATATTGTCATGGAATGAGGTGATGATACTTAGTAGCTTTGGTGGGCATCCAATCTTTTCTAGTAGTGTGAAGAGACCACGTCTGCTGACGAGGTCAAAGGCTTTGGTGAGATCAATGAAAGCAATGTAGAGGGGCATCTGTTGTTCACGGCATTTCTCCTGTATCTGACGAAGGGAGAACAGCATGTCAATGGTCGATCTCTCTGCACGAAAGCCACACTGTGCCTCAGGGTAGACGCGCTCGGCCAGCTTCTGGAGCCTGTTCCGAGCGACTCGAGCAAAGACTTTCCCCACTATGCTGAGCAGGGAGATTCCACGGTAGTTGTTGCAGTCACTGCGGTCACCTTTGTTTTTATAGAGGGTGATGATATTGGCATCGCGCATGTCCTGGGGTACTGCTCCCTCGTCCGAGCACAGGCAAAGCAGTTCATGGAGTGCTGAGAGTATAGCAGGCTTGGCACTCTTGATTATTTCAGGGGTAATGCTGTCCTTCCCAGGGGCTTTTCCGCTGGCTAGAGAATCAATGGCATCACTGAGTTCCGATTTGGTTGGCTGTATGTCCAGCTCATCCATGACTGGTAGAGGCTGGGCTGCATTGAGGGCAGTCTCAGTGACAGCATTCTCCCTGGAGTACAGTTCTAGGTAGTGCTCAACCCAGCGGTCCATCTGTTTGCGTTGGTCAGTGATTATGTCCCCCGATTTAGATTTGAGGGGGGCAATCTTCTTGATGGTTGGCCCAAGAGCTCTCTTCATGCCATCATACATTCCTCTGATGTTTCCGGTGTCTGAGGCCAGCTGAATATGACTGCATAGGTGTTGCCAGTAGTCGTTTGCGCAACGCCTAGCTGTTCTTTGTGCAGTACTTCTGGCTGCTTTAAGTGCTGCGGATGTTAAATCGCTGGGGGCTTTCTTATAGTTCAACAGTGCAATGCGCTTAGCGGCTATGACAGGTTCCAGCTCTTCATTATGAGATTGAAACCAGTCTGCATTTCTCTTCGCACTTTTGCCGTAGGTGGTCAAAGCTGACTCATAGATGGCGTCTCTGATGTGGGCCCACTTGGTCTCAGCATCCCCTGTGGGAGTGTTTTGAAGGGCTGTTACAAGTGAATTTAGAAATTTTTGTAACAGCTGTGGGTGAGAAATTCTGCTCGTGATGATGCGCGGGTGGCCCTTCTGCTTGGAATGATGCAACTTCTTTGTTCTGAGTCTGACCTTGCTGCACACCAGGGAGTGGTCGGTGTCGCAGTCCGCACTGTGGAAGCTGCGTGTGATTTGAACACTGTTTAAGGCGGCTCGCCTTGTGACAATGAGGTCTAGCTGGTGCCAACGACGCGATCTTGGGTGCCTCCATGAAACCTGGTGACAGGGTTTAGTGTGAAAGAACGAGTTGGTGATGCAGAGGTTATGATAGGTACACAACTCAAGCAGTCTCTGCCTGTTCTCATTCATCCTTCCAACGCCATAGCGCCCAAAGCAGGAGGGCCGTGAGTCATGGTCGGCCCCAACCCTGGCATTAAAGTCCCCCAGCAGGAATCGGTGTTGGGGATGCTGCTAATGATGTTATGGAGTTGTTCAGAGAACTGGTCTTTAGCTTCAGGAGGGGAGCAGAGTGTTGGAGCATAGATGCTGAGTAGGTGTACTGGACCAGAGGTGGTGAGCAGTTGGATGGACAGTATGCGTTCCGAGCCATTTGAGGGAGGCTCTATCATGCTGAGCAAGGAGTTTCTGATGGCGAAGCCCACTCCATGCTGTCTTGGTTCTTCAGGATCCCTGCCCTGCCACAAGAAGGTGTAGTCTTGCTCTGCTAGAGAGCTACTCGCGGGGAGGCGAGTCTCCTGAAGTGCTGCAATGTCTACATTGAATCTACTGAGCACGTTGTTAATGATGGCGGTCTTCCGAGAATCGCTGATTTGTGTAAGGTCTTCCGACAGGCCAGGACACATAGTTCTGACGTTCCAGCTTGCAAAGCGAAGGGCTGGCACCTTCTTTCCTTTTTTCATGTTGTTTGGTGCGGTGTATCAGTCCACCTTTCGGGCAATGACCCTGAGCTCCAAGCACCCATTGAAGCAGCTAGACTGTGGCGGGACAGAACCTTATTGACCGGGGGCTGCCCGGTTTGAGGCGGGCGGTAGCTGTCCAGTGAGGTGCGATGACCTCTCCCACCGACAAAGGCAACCCGTGGCGCCCAGTTTCTACGGCAATTTATCTGGACTTATAACCCGTAACTGCTGCCTTCCGTGTTGTTTTCGTCGCTGTGAGGCAACTATGGAGTGACCTCTCCATGGCGCATGCCTGGGCGAATTTATGGAGGTTGAGAGTTGCCCAGTCGTCAAAACCCCCCTCTCGGCCTTTCTGGTGGGGTCCAAAGGAGTGCAGGACACGACGTTTGGCACCAGTATGGCTGCAGGAACTGCCGGAAACATGCCAAAGGTGACACATGACCGCCTACGGGGTTCCGCTCCGGATTATCTGTTAGGGTTTACTCCCTTAGCCTTGGTCTCTCCCGAGACGCCCACAAGGCAGTGGGGTTGTTGAGGCCCCTACACAGGTGTAGGATGGTGCCGGTGGGAGGAGGGGATGCAAGGGGGAGGGGTAGAGGGAGGGGGTGGGGGGGGGTGCAGGGGAAGGGGGTGCGGGGTGAAGATGGTGCGAGGGGGGGGTGGGCTGGGACGGGGTTGTGAGGGGGTGAGCTGAGGGGGTGGAGCAGGGAAGGGGACGGGGTGGGGGGTGGAAGGGGGGTAAAGGGGGGGGGGGAAGCTGGTGCAGGTAATAAGCCATTTCCTCAGTGCCCACCATCGACGTCCGGAAAGCTCATCCACGTCCTTCGGGAGGTGAAGCATCATTTGGCAGACTTAGAGGTGATTACATTTGCTCAGGGTTTTTTTTTCAGTGGTTTAAATAAAGGCATGCAGCATTGCCGACAGTGCGCTGCAGATGTTCTCCGAGCCATCTCCCGCGGGTGCTTTGAAGATGCGGCCGGGGGCGCCGTTCGTGGATTTTTTGAGTGTTCGGGGCACCTTTTCTCAAGACTTCTCTCGGGTCCCGCTGCTCCTTCTTCACCTCAATGGACTTACCGCACGCCGTGGCCGCAGACACTCTGGACAGTGAAGACATCAGGATCGGAGATTAAAGTATCGACAGCTGTGCTCGTCAGTTTCATCCGGATCAATTTCATTGAGAAAACAAAGAGCAGGTGTGGCTGGGGGAGGGCAGTGGGCCCAGGTAACAGAAACTAAACTAACTGTTAGCTTTTAGTTAGGGCTAAAATGAACTGATTTAAAGAGCCAGGGGAATTTAAACAGTTTAAGAGGGCAGATTGGGGGAGAAAACGTTAGGGATGGGAGCAGATGGCCATGGATAGAGTTGAACAGCAAGGGAGCTTCCTAGGGAGCTTCCAGCCCAGGAGCCATCTTGATAGGTAATTTAATATCAGTCGCAGGGAAAATGATAGAATCTATTGTAAAAGATGAGATAATTGGACACTTGGAAAATCATGTTTTTTTTTCATTCTTTCATGGGATACAGGTGTCACTGGCTTGGCCAGCATTTATTACCCATCCCTAATTGCCCTTGAGAAGGTGATGGTGAGCTGCCTTCTTGAACTGCCACAATCATTGGGGTGTAAGTACACCAAAAGTTCTGTTAGGAAGGGAATTCCAGGATTTTGACCCAGCGACAGTGAAGGAACGATGACATAGTTCCAAGTCAGCATGGTGTGTGGTTGGAGGGGAACTTGCAGGTGGTGGTGTTGCTATGCATCTGCTGCCCTTGTTCTTCTAAGTGGTAGAGGTCGCAGGTTTGGAAGGTGCTGTTGAAGGAGCTGTCGTGCATTACTGTAGAGCATCTTGTAAATGGTGCACACTGCTGCCACTGTGCGTCGGTGGTGGAGGGAGTGAATGTTTGTGAATGCGGTGCCAATCAAGTGGTTGCATTGTCCTGGAAGGTGTCGGGCTTCTTGTGTGTTGTTGGAGCTGCACCAATCCAGGCAAATGGAGAGTGTTCCATTATACTTCTGACATGTGCCCTGTCAGTGGTAGATAGGCTTTGGAGAGTCAGGAGGTGAGTTATGTGCCACAGGATTCCGCGCGTCTGACCTGCTCTTGCAGCCATGGTATTTATATTGCTACTCCAGTTCAGTTTCTGGTCAATGGTAATCCCCAGGATGTTGAAAGTGAAGGATTCAGCGAATGTAATGCCATTGACTGTCAAGGGGAGATGGTTAGATTCTGTTTTATTTGAGATCGTCAATGCCTGGCACTTGCGAATGTTACTTGCCACTTATCAACTCAAGCCTGGATATTGTCCAGGTCTTGTTGCATTTCTACATGGACTGCTTCAGTATCTGAGGAGCCGTGAATTTGCTTCACGTTTTGCAGCCATCAGCGAACATCCCCACCTTTGACCTTGTGATGGAGGAAAGGTAATTGATGAAGCAGCTGAAGATGGTTGGGTCTCGGACACTACCCCGAGGAACTGCTACAGTGATGTCCTAGGGTTGAGATGATTGACCTTCAATAATCACTGATTTTCCCCCTAATTCCCATTGACTCCAGTTTTGCTCGGGCTCTTTGATGCCATACTCAGTCAAATGCTGCTTGATGTCAAGGGCAGTCAATCTCACGTCATCTCTTTTGTCCATGTTTGAAGCAAGGCTGTAATGAGATCAGGAGTTGAGTGGTCCAGGCCAAACCCAAACCGAGCAGGATATTGCTAAGCAAGTGCCATTTGATAGCACTGTCAACAACACCTTCCATCACTTTACTGACGATTGAGAGTAGCCCCTTGCTGTGATGGAGCTCGGAATAGAAAGCTTGTTTTGGGACCTTCTGTCAGGCATGCGGACCATATGGCCCTTGCTACCCTCAGTGCTACCTCCAAGTGGAGTTCAACATGGAGCAGTACTGATTCAGCAGCTGAGAAGGGGTGGGGGTTGGGGTTGCTCGGTGATAATCAGTAGGTGGTTTCCTTGCCTGTGTTTGACGAGACTTCATGGGGTCCAGAGTCAATGTTGAGGACTCCCAGGACAACTCCCTCCCAACTGTATACCACTGTGCTGCCATCTCTGCTGGGCCAGGACATACTCGGGGATGGTGAAGGTGGTGTCAGGAATGTACGATTCTGTATTACTATGACAGGCTGCTGCTTGACTAGTGTCTGTGGGACAGCTCTACCAATTTTGAAACAAGCCCCCAGATGTTAGTAAGGAGGACTTGGCAGGGTCGACAGGGCTGGGTTTGCTGTTGTCATTTCCGGTGCCTCGGTCGATGCTGGGTGGTCTGGTCCAGTTTCATTCCTTATGGACTTTGTAGCGGTTTGATACACTGAGTGACTTACTCGGCCATTTCAGAGGGCATTTAAAAGTCAACCGCATTTCTCGCTTTTAATTATAGATTTTTATTAATTGAATCCAAATTCTACCTTTTGCTATGGTTGGATTCGAACCCATGTCTCGAAAGCAATACCCTGGGTCTCTGGGTTACTTGTCCAGTGACAATAACATTATGCCACTGCCTCCCCTTTATGTTTGGGATATGACTGGGCAGAGTCAACATGGATTTATAAAAAGGGAAATCATGTTTGATAAACCTGTTGGAGTTTTTGAAGGATGTTACTTGTAGAACAGATAAAGGAGTTGCAGTATGCTGATGACACTTGCGTATGTGCACACTCAGAGGCTGAACTTCAAACACTTGTCGATGAATTCACACAGGCAAATGAAAGAATGGACCTTAAGCGAATGTGGCATTTTCAGGTTGGCAAACTGAGCCACAGGGATCAGTGCTGGGGCCTTAACTATTTACAATCTATATTAATGACTTGGACAAAACGACTGAATGTATTGTAAACAAATTTGCAGACGATACAAAGATGGATTGGAAAACAAGTTGTGAGGAGGACATAAAGTGTCTGCAAAGAGAAAAAGATCGGTTAAGTGAGTGGTCAAAAATTTGGCAGATGGAGTATAATGGGGGAAATCTTGAGGTTGTCCACTTTGGCATGAAGAATAGAAAAGCAGAATATTACTGAAAGGAAGAGAGATTGCAGAATGCTGCAGTGCAGAGAGAAATGGGGGTCCTTGTACATGAATCACAAGAACATAACATGCAGGTACAGCAAGTAATTAGGAAGGCAACTGGAATGTTGGATTTATTGCAAGGGGGACGGAATATAACAGTATGAAACTCTTACTACAACTGTACAGGGCATTGATGAGACAGCAGGTAGAGTACTGCATAGAGTATTGGTCTCCCTATATAAGGAGGGATATACTTGCATTGGAGGCAGTTCAGAGAAGGTTCACCTCACTGATTTCTGGGATGAAGGGCTTGTCTCACAAGGAAAGGTTGAGCGGATTGGTCATATACTCATTGGAGTTCAGACAAATAAGTGGTGATCTTGTTGAACCATACAAGTTTCTGAGGGGGCTTGTCAGGTCAGATGTTGAAAGGAATTTTCCCCTTGTGGGGAAATCTAGAACTAGGAGGCACAGTTTAGAAATAAGGGGCCTCCCTTATCAGACAGAAGTGTGGAGGAATTTCGTTTGTCAGGGAGTCACTAATCTTTGGAATTCTCTTCCCAAGAGAGCAGTGGATGCTGGGTCATTGAATATATTCAGGGCTGAGTTAGACAGATCTTTGATCTCCAAGGCAGTCGGGAGTTATGGGGAGGCAGCAGGAAAGTGGAGTGAATGTGACCATCAGAGGAACCATAATCTTGCTTAATGTCGGAGCAGGTTTTAGGGGCCGAATGGACTACACCTGCTCCCATCTCTTGTGTTCTTGTGAAGTGGGACACAGGGAGGAAGGCACCACAGAACTGCTGGCAAGTGGAGTTAAGCATCACCTCAAGCTGACAGATGCATTGCGGCCACAGACTACCCACTTTCACAGCTCACCCCATTAACTCCCACGTGAGCTGATGGGAGGATGTGCTATCACTGAAACATCACTGACTGGCAGAGGCAGCCCAGACATCAGACCTCTCTCCAAGGCTGAGGAGGAGGCACTTGAACTAATGGGTCCCACGGCAGCCACTCAATAATGGATGGTGAGACTGGAGTCTCCTCACTAAAGAGTGAGGATTGTCTTCCATCAACATACAGATCACTTCTAGAGACCCTATCACACATGGTTGCTATGACACGATCTGCTCATGCTGAACCGCACATGTTTTGCAGGTCGGTGTTCACAAGAGAGTCTACTAGGAGGAGGACATCATTCCACTTCAGAGGAGGATCCACAGTCACAGGATGCACTGTCCAATGAATCTCCGGCACCTTCCACCAGTGCAGATAATTTCACCTCATTGGGTTTCTGCTCGATTTTAGAATCAGGGTCACAATCTGGTGCCTGAGCAGCTGGCTGAGGCTGGGACAGTCATGGTCTCTGACAGTCGGAGGATTGTGGGTGACCAAGCCCTAGGCTCATGATGGGACTGTGGTGTCAACAGCACAGGGCATACTGGAGTTTCAGAGAGAGTTAAGGTCAAGCAACATCTGGCAGAGATGCCAAAGACAATACACAGCCATGAGTGGATGATGGTGAAGTCCAATCATGCCTTGAATGCTGCCATGTCTCAGGCATGGAAGGGTATGGATTCCTCCATTGAGAAGTTGGCAACCCTGATGGAGAGTCAGATCCCACAGATGTGCCCAGAGCTGCACACAATCACCTTGGCCATGAGTTCGAAACAGCAGTGGCAAAGTGAGAGAAGGACAAGGCGCCTGGAGTGTTCTCCTGTCCTTTGTACTTCTCTGAGCAGGGAGGTTCAGGTGAGCCTTGAAAGGGAGGAGGAGTGACTATCCTCCACAACTGGGGCCTCCCCTCAGGGTGCTCTGAGTGTGGGCAGTGACTCCTCAGCCCCTCTGCCAGTGAGCCCAGCTCCAGCAACTGCGATGCCTGAGGAGAGACCTGCACCAGTGCAGGAAAGCCTCAGGCAGCCGGGGCCTTCCAGGCCTCAGGTAACCAGAGGACGGCTGCTAGAGTCATCACAGGCCAAGGGGCAGCCTGATCAGCAGCCTGTCTCCAGCCCAGTGGCTGGCGATGGGTTCACACCTCGTAGAAGCACTCGCAATCGTAAAAAGCAAAGCACTTCGACTCACATGGGGGTTCACGGGTGTTTGATATCTGACATGTGATGCTTCAGATAAAGTTCTTTTGTTCAAGTCATTAACGTTCATTGTGTAAAAGTGATTATTCTATCATTCCCTAATTATGAGCTGCTGACTTCCCCCTTCCCCCTCAGTGAAATGCCAATGTAAGCACAGCCTCATTTAAATATGATCTCCCATGGGCACTAGTGTGTGTTTCAGCTGGGCGCTAGGCACGGAACACCAATGGAAAGGAGGCGACAGACTACATGCATTGAGGTCAGTCTTTATTGTTTTCTCTGTGAGTGACCATCATGGTGGCTGGAAGTGGGTAAGTATGAGATTGTCTCTTGCCTCCTTGATGCATCGCTCAATCTTCCTGGCCTCCAATGCAAGGGGTTCAACATCCAGTGCTGCCTTTCCATCACCCTCCTCGTCAGTGGAGGAATGGCGTTCACATGGCCTCAACGTGCAAGGCCTCCCTCCTCTGCACTGCTGGAATGTGCAGAGCAGAGCAGACCACCAGTATACACAAGACCCTCACTGGGGCATACTGCAAGGCTCCACTGGATTGATCCAGGCAAAGGAATCTCATCTTCAGCAGCCCAATGGCCTGATCGATGGTCACTCGGATGGAGCCGTGGCAATTGTATTACCTCTCCTCTGCTGCAGTGTGAGGTTTCCTCACAGCACTTGAGAAGCCATGTCTTCAATGGGTAGCCCTTGTCCCTGAGAATACATCCCTGAAGGCAAGTGGGGGCCTGAAAACCTGTGGTATCTTTGACTGTTGAAATATGTAGGCATCTCGTGGCTGCTCCTCGGGAAGTGGGAACTGCAGGAAACATTTTCGAAGTTCGCAGACAACTTGAATGTTGATCGAATGGAAGCTCTTCCTGTTGAAGAAGGAGGCTGACTGGTCTGTTGGAGCCTTAATGACCACATTCATGTCGTTGATCACATCTTGCATCTG
This sequence comes from Heterodontus francisci, assembly GCF_036365525.1. Lineage (NCBI taxonomy): Eukaryota > Metazoa > Chordata > Chondrichthyes > Heterodontiformes > Heterodontidae > Heterodontus > Heterodontus francisci. The sequence goes on along the minus strand of NC_090410.1, from coordinate 22,642,285 downwards.
AGGGAATCCAGCGATGGCCCTGAATCTGACAGCCCTCTCGGCCTGACTGTCAGGTTAGGTCCCGTAGAGCACATAGTCACCGGCTCTCTTTAACAGGTCACCTCCTTGATGCAGTGGTGGGCTGTTGCCTGGGAGACACCACACTTGTCCCCAGTGGAATTTTGGAATCATCCAGACATGTAATTGTTAAATAACATGATGATTTTCAGCATTGGTGGCCCACTAAATCGCATAGGTCGCAACTCATCCTACAACAGGACGTAAAAGTCAGTGAGTCACAGTCTTCACTGACAATGCCGATGGTCATTGAGTGCTGATCATGTCTGCCTGCCCGTTGCGGCACTGAGTCCCCGTCTCGGTGCCACCAGCTTTCAATGGCCAGTGTCCTGAAAGCAAGTCAGGGCCGCCTGTGGTCCATTTCATCCCAAGCACCATATTGAATCATAAAAATTACATGCAAATGCATTGAAACAACCTGTTTTACAACTTCAAATGCACTCCCGTAACTTCGGGGCAGTGATGCTGTCTTGGTGCTTTCTCGCCACTGACTAGATCCGGAACCGATATCACAATGTCGGATTTCGGGGGAGACTTGTCTGATGCTATTCTCCGGCCCCCCCCCTCCACCTCCATTCTCACTCCAAACGGCTGCATTAAATTGTCCCCTGTATCCCAATGTCACTGATCAGCAGCAGGAGCCAGGGAGACAATGGTCAACAAAAGAGGTGACAGATAACATGAAGCGAAAGGAAAGAACATACAAAAATGAAATGAATAGAGTAGGTCGGGGGAACTGTCAGAAAGATGATGTACAACAAAGAAAGAGTAAAAAATAGATATGAAAAGCTGCAGAACAGGTGATGTGAAAGATAATGAAAATAAGGAAATGTCAGGCTTGTTGGATAATTGCTTTGTGTCAGTCTTCACAGGAGAGCAAGAGGATAATATACCTCACATTCCACAATGAATCAAGGACTGGAACTCACTAAAATTAACAGAAGCAAGAGAAGAATATTAGAAAAAATAATGGCAGTAAAGACTGACGATCTCCAGAACCTGACCGTTTCCACCACTGGATTTTTAAAATGTACTTGAGGAAATTGCAAATGTTTTAGTCAATATTTTACAAAGTTCTCTTGATTCATGAATTGTCCGTTTAGATGAGAAAATTACAAATTAAGAAATTAAAACAAATAAGGAAGGTGAGAGAGAGAATCCAAGAAATTATAGACCTGCTGGTGCAACATCTGTTGTGGGGAAATTATTGGAATCTACAATTCAGGACAGAGTCACTGAGCACTTAGAACAATTTGAGGTAATTAGGAAAAAACAGCATGGAATTTTTAAAGAATTGGTCAAATCTAATGAATCTAATTGATTTTTTTGAGGAGATAATTCAAATGGTAGACAACGGAATGTCGATGGACGTAGTTTATATGGACTTCCAGAAGGCAGTTGATCAGGTTTCACAAAAGAGATTATCAGTTAGAAATAGAACTCCTGGAATTTAAGGCAAATTATTGACCTGGTTTGAAGATTGGTTATGCAGTAGAACATAGAGAGTTTGGATAATTGGAATGTATTTGTATTGGAAGGAAGTGACGAGCAATGTGCCAAGATGACCTGTTCTGAGGCTTCAACTATTCACAATCTATATTGGTAACTTTGATAACACAATGAAACTGAGAGCCACATCTCCCAGTTTTCCGTAGCATCAAAGGACTAAATCTTAATGCACAAAAACAGGTGGGTTGAGGTCGAGCCAGTGATTGAATGTAAAGAATCTGAAACAGGATCTCAACCTGCATCATATCCCACGGTCATGGATCAGCAGCAGAAGCCGGGGAATTAAAACCTCAGCATATCCAAAGGTCACTGATCAGGAGAGGGACCCTGGTAATTTCTCCACCATATCCCCTGGTAACTGATTCCTATTGTAACTGACCAGACCAAGAATAGATCTCTTTGGTTTTGGAAGGCACCAGTCAGTGCGTTTACTCACCGTTCACCAAGGGAGACCATATTATAACACTGCACATTTATGAATGAACATAAGCATTTTGTTTTTATGTTCATTTATTGAACTCTTCAAACATGGACTCTCAAATCTTTACTGATAATTAGTGCGAAGCCTTTTCTCCATCATAAAGTTTAAATGCATTGTATTCCATCGTGGGATGTAGTGAGCTTTCAGTTTATTATAACCATGAATCCAGCATATTGATATTCCTGCTCCCATCCTGATTTATAATGTCCCTGTTTTTCCTCTTCCTGACAGTTAACGTAGTGACGATTGTGATCCTGTCTCGGGGAAAGTGTGGTCTCTCCAAATGTGTCACTCGTTACTTGGTGGCCATGGCAACGGCGGATCTACTGGTCATTATCTTCGATGTGATACTGAGGCAAATTCCCATTAATTATCGTAAAAGGTTTCAATTTCTGTTTGATATTCCAGTGTGTAATATCCACGCCGTCCTACTTTATGCAGCAACGGACTGTTCTGTCTGGTTCACTGTCGCTTTCACCTTTGATCGATTTGTGGTCATTTGCTGCCAGAAACTGAAAATTAAATATTGTACTGAGAAATCGGCGGCTGTGGTTATTGGAACAATGTCTGTGTTGTTCTGTGTGAAAAATATTTTCTGGTACTTTATGCTTTCAAGCAGCTATTTCCCTTTTCGAGGCCCCTGGCTCTGCATTATTCCCTTGAGTGTTCTGTTTTCACCAGTATGGACAGCAATTGAATTGTTACATTATATTTTCACCCCGTGTGTTTCATTTATTCTGATTCTGATGCTCAATGTTTTAACTGTCAGGTACATTCTAGTGACCATCAGAATTCGCAAGAGACTTCGGGACCGGGTCAGTAGGGAGAGTCACAGTGATCCAGAGACCATGAACAGAAGAAAATCAATCACTTCACTTTTTATGATATCGGGGAATTTTATCCTTCTATGGATTCTGTTCCTGGTGACTACGGTGCATGCTAGAATTGTTCTACTGGGCTGGATTGGTTCTGATAGCCTGTCACCCATTGTACAACGGCTTGCAGTTGTGCTTCAGCTCCTGAGTTGCTGCACAAACACTTTTATTTACGCTGTGACCCAGAGTAAGTTTAGAGAGGAACTGAAGAATGGGGTGAAATATCCCTTCACTGCACTTTCTAAGATTATAAAATAATGAGGAAAATGGAAGATTTTCACACATGAACCACATGTGAACCCAGCCTCTCTCCACTCAGTCTCTGTAATCACATTGTTTTAAAGACAAACCAAGATGATTTGATTGAGTTTGCATTTAATGTAAGGTGACGTTTGTAAAAGTAGACCAACTGCAAAAAATCCTTTATGCTCATCATACATATAGAATAAAATTAAACTAATATGCAACATGTCCCATGACCACTCTCTCTGTCGCTGTTTTATTGGATAAACCTGCAGCTTCCCACTTTATCTCTCTCAGCATCCTCCACAGTGGTCATCGAGGCACTCGGCGATCGCTCGTTACGAGCATCAATCCCAATTGTCCCATCCTAATCTTTCACCGAATCTCCCACCCAGTGCACCCACTGAGGGCTTAATTTTCCATACGAACATACGAATTAGAAACAGGAGTCGGCCACTCGACCCCTCGATCCTGCTTCGCCTTTCAATAAGTTCATGGCTGAACTGATGACTCCAAATTTTCACCTACCCCCGATAACCCTCCAGCCCTGTGCTTATCATGAATCTATCTACCTCTGCCTTAAAAATATTCAAAGACTCTGCTTCCACCACCTTTTGAGGAAGAGAATTCCAAAGACTCACGACCCTCTGAGAGAAATAATTTCTCCTCATCTCTGTTTTAAATGGGCGACCCCTTATTTTTAAAAAGTGACCCCTGGTTTGAGATTCTCCCACAAGGGGAAACATCCTTTTCACATCCACCCTATCAAGACCCCTCAGGATCTTATATGTTTCAATCAAGTCGCCTCTTACTCTTCTAAATTCCAGCAGATACAAACCTAGCCTGTCCAATCTTTCCTCGTAAGACAACCCACTCATTTCAGGTAATAAAAGCAAAATACTGCGGATGCTGGAAATCTGAAATGTCCTGAAATCCTGCTTCTCTCTCCACAGATGCTGCCAGACCTGCTGAATATTTCCAGCATTTCTTGTTTTTATTCCACCCATTTCAGGTATTAGTCTAGTAAACCTGCTCTGTACTGCCTCCAATGTATTTACATCCTTCTTTAAATAAGGAAAACAATACTGTACACAGTACTCCAGATGTAGTTGCACCAATGCCCTGTATAGCTGAAGCATAACCTCCCTACTTTTGTATTCAATTCCCCTCGTGATAAATGCTGACATTCTATTAGCTTTCCTATTTACGTGCTGTACCTGCATACTAACCTTTTGCGACTCATGCAGTAGGACACCCAGGTCACTCTGCATCTCAGAGCTCCACAGTCTCTCACCATTTAGATAATATGCTTCTTTTTTATTCTTCATGCCAAAGTGGACAATTTGATATTTTTCCACATTATACTCTATTTGCCAGGTGTTTGCCCACTCACTTAACCTATCTATGTCCCTTTATATCCTCCTTACATCCTCTTCACAAGTTACTTTCCTCCCTATCTTTGTGTCATTAGTAAATTTAGCAACCATACCTTCGGTCCCTTCATCTAGCTCATTTCAATAAATTGTAAAAAGTTGAGGCCTCAGCACAGATCCCTGTGGCACACCAATCGTTACATCTTGCCAACTAGAAAATGACCCATTTATGCCTACTCTCTGTTTTCTGTTAGCTAACCAACCTTCTATCCATGCCAGTATGTTACCCCCTACACCATGAGCTTTTACTTGCTGCAATAACCTTTGATATGGCACCTGATCAAATGCCTTCTGGAAATAAAAGTACAATACATCCACTGGTTCCCCTTTATCCACAGTACATGCAAGTCCCTCAAAGAACTCCAATAAATTGTTTAAACATGATTTCCCTTTCAGAAAACCATGTTGACTCTGCCTGATTACCTTGAATTTTTCTAAATGCCCTACCAATATCTTTTTCATCCAACTCACCCCTCCCACTGCTGATGCTATGGACTCAGCCAGTGGATCAGCTCTCACCACCCCTCTACACATCTCCCACCAGAATGTCCGTTCAAGGCCCTTTCCCGCCATGAAGTTATTGTGGATGATTCCATCGACATCATGGCCTCAATGGAATCCTGGCTGAGAGCTGCTAACACTTTCATAGAGTCATAGAGTAATACAGCACAGAAAAGGCCCTTCAGCCCATCGTGTCTGTGCCGGCCTAACTATTCTAATCCCATTTTCAAGCACTTGGCCCGCAGCCGTGTATGCTGTGGCGTTTTAAGTGCTCATCCAAATACTTCATAAATTATTTGATTGTCCCTGCCTCTACCACCACTTCAGGCAGTGTGTTCCCGATTCCAACCACCCTCTGGGTGAAAACATTGTTCCTCAAATCCCCTCTAAACGTCCTATCCCTTACCTTAAATCTCTGTCCCCTGGTTATTGACTCCTCCGATAAGGGAAAAAGTTTCTCCCCATCTAATATATCAATGCCCCTCATCATTTTGTATACCTCAATCACGTCCCCCCTCAGACTTCTCTGCTCAAAGGAAAACAACCCGAGCCTTTTAAGTCTCTCCTCACAGCTGAAATGCTCCAGTCCAGGCAACATCCTGGTGAATGTCCTCTGCACCCTCTCCAGTGCAATAACATCCTTCCTATAGTGTGGTGACCAGAACTATAAACAGTACTCCAGCTGTGGCATAACGAGTGTTTTATACATCTCCATTGTAACCTCCCTGATCTTGTATTCTGTACCTCGGCTAATAAAGGCAAGTATCCCATATGCCTTCCTAACCACCTTCTCTACCTGTGCTGCTGCCTTCAGTGATCTATGGACAAGTACACCAAGGTCCTTCTGACCTTTTGTAATTCCTAGGTCCAACCATCCATTGTTTATTCCCTTGCCTTGTTAGACCTCCCAAAATGCATCACCTCACACTTCTCTGGATTAAATTCTATTTGCCACTGCTCCGCCCATCTTCCCAGACCATCCATATCATCCTGTTATCGAACGCTTTCCTCCTCACTATTTAAGACACCACCAAATTTCGTGTCATCTGCGAACTTACTGATCATACCTCCTATATTCATGTCTAAATCATGAATGTACACTACAAACAGCAAGGGTCCCAGCACCGATCCCTGTGGTTCACCACTGGTCACAGGCTTCCACTCGCAGTAACAACCCTCGACCATCACCCTCTGCCTCCTGCAACTAAGCCAATTTTGGATCCAATTTGCCAAATTACCCTGGATCCCATGGGCTCTTACCTTCTTAACCAATCTCCCATGTGGGACCTTATCAAAAGCCTTACTAAAGTCCATGTCGACTATATCATCTGCTTTATCCTCATCTACACTTCTAGTCACCGCCTTGAAAAATTCAATCAAGTTAGTTAGACACGATCTCCCTCTAACAAAGCCATGCTGACTATCCCTGATTAATCCCTGCCTCTCCAAGTGGAGATTAATCCTGTCACTCAGAATTTTTCCAATAGTTTCCCAACCACTGATGTTGGACTCACCAGCCTGTAGTTATCTGGTTTATCCCTGCTACCCTTCTTGAATAATGGCACCACATTTGCAGTCCTCCAGTCCTCTGGTACCTCTCCTGTGGCCAGAGAGGATTGGAAAATTTGTGTCAGTGCTCCTGCTATCTCCTCCCTTGCCTCTCATAACAGCCTGGGATACATCTCATCTGGGCCTGGGGATTTATCCACTTTTGAGCCTGCTAAACCAGCTAATACTTCCTCGCTTTCAATGCTAATATGATCAAGAATATCACAATCCCCCTCCCTGATCTCTACACCTACATTGTCCTTCTCCATAGTGAACACAGATGAAAAGTAATCATTTAAAACCTCACCTATGTCCTCCGACTCCCCACACAGATTGCCACTTTGGTCCCTAATGGGCCCCACTCTTTCCCTGGTTATCCTCTTGCCCTTAAGATACTTATGAAACGCCTTCGGATTTTCCTTTATCTTGCCCGCCAGTGTTTTTTCATGTCCCCTCTTCGCTCTCCTCATTACTTTTTTAAGTACCCCCTACACTTTCTATACTCCTCGTGCCTCCGCTGTTTTCAGCACTCCGAATCGACCATCAGCCTCCTTTTTTTTTCCTGATCCGATCCTCCTTTATCCCTTGACATCCACAGTTCCCTGGACTGTTTGGTCCTACCCTTTACCTTAATGGATACATGTTGGCTCTGAACCCTCACTATTTCCTCTTTGAATGACTCCCACCGGACTGATATCGATTTTCCTACAAGTAGCTGCTCCCAGTCCACTTTGGCCAGATCCTGTTTGGCCAGATCCTGTTTTATCATATTGAAGTTAGCCTTCCCCCAATTCAGTACCTTTATTTCTGGCCCGTCTTTGTCCTTTTCCATAACTACCTTAAGTCTTACAGAGTTATGGTCACTATCTCCGAAATGATCCCCCACTGAAACTTCTACCACTTGTCCAGCTCCATTCCCTAGGATTAGGTCCAGTACTGCCCCTTCTCTTGTGGAACTTTCTACGTACTGGCTCAAAAAGCTCTGCTGTATGCGTTTTAAATATTCTGCCCCCTTTAAACGATTTCCACGAAGACGATCCCAGTTGATATTAGGTAAGTTGAAATCCCCTACTATTATTACCCTATTATTTTTACACCTGTCTGAGATTTGCCGACATATCTGCTCCTCTATCTCTCCCTGACTGTTTAGAGGCCTATCGTACACTCCCATCCAAGTGATTGCCCCCTTTTTGTTTTTAAGTTCTACCCATATGGCATCATTTGAAGAACCTTTTAAGGTATCATCCTTTCTTCCTGCAGTAATTGACTCGTTGACCAACAGTGCAATGCCGCCTCCTCTTTTATCCCCTCCCCTGTCATGCCTGAAGATTCTATACCCTGGAATATTGAGCTGCCAGTCCTGCCCCTCCCTCAAACATGTCTCTGTGATAGCAATAATATCATAATCCCATGTGTTAATCAATGCCCTCAATTCATCTGTTTTACCAGTAAGACTCCTTGCATTAAAATAGATGCAATCCAGTCTTGCATTATTCACTTGTGCTTTAGCAGTTCTATATTTGCTCTGCCTTCCAGACTGACTCAGTTTCTCTTTTATATTTGACTGTGCATCACCCCCAACTGTACCTCCACTCTGTATCCCATTCCCCTGCCAAATTAGTTTACCCCCACCCCCCTCCCCCCAACAGAACTAGCAAACCTCCCAGCGAGGATATTGGGCCCGTTCTGTTTCAGGTGCAACCCGTCCAACTTGTACATGTCCCACCTTTGTCAGAAACAGACCCAGTGACCCAGTGATCCAGGAAACTAAGCCCTCTCTCCTGCACCATCTCTTCAGCCATGCATTCATCTGCTCTATCCTCCTATTCCTGTACTCACTAGCACATGGCATAGGGAGTAATCCAGAGATTACAACCTTTGAGGTCCTGCTTTTTAATTTGCTACTTAGCTCCCTAAATTCTTGTTTCAGGACCATATCCCTCTTTTTACCGATATCGTTGGTACCAATGTGTACCTCAAACTCTGAATGTTTCAGAATGTCCTGCAGCCGCTCTGTGACATCCATGACCTGAGTACCAGGGAGGCAACATACCATCCTGGAGTCACATTTGTGACTCTTTTGATAAGACAACGTCAGTGGCCAAAAATAATCAACCAATTGGAAATGATGAAATATCTCTGAACCATTAGATATTCACTTTTGAAACACTGGATATGTAAAAAAAGGTCTAAGACTGAATTTTATGAACACTCGTTGGCCTCCAGTGACATCCCTCACAACAAAACAGAATGTCTACCTTTGTGTTATTATTTTATGGTCTCTGAGGCTCGTTTTTGAAACAAGTTACATTTGGTCAGTCTGAATATCCAGTAGATTTGTCCAGCTTTTGATTAAGCTTTGTCAGGATTATACAATTGTAAGCAGCAATAATAAATGACATTTAAAAAAGAGTTTGTAGTTCTTATTATGCATCATTTAACTCAAATCTTTGTTCCAAGCCAAGTAGACTTCTTTGAACTCAAAAGTCAATATCATCCACAGAAATGTCCTTGGAGACTGCTGATAGGTAATGGGGTGAACAAAATTTAATCAAGACTCATTAAGGATGGTGACAATCTTTACAACATTGAGGTCGATGTAATTATCAAACATGGTCCTTATTGAATGGAATTAATGGTTGAAGGGGCTTTGCCCCAAACCCTGCATTAATACAAATACAGCAATGTTCTATTCCACTTGGTGTGACAGTAACAGAACCCTCCCTACCTGAAAACTGGCCCTGGGAAGGGGCGGGGGGGAAAGCAGGGTGAAACTTCTGAACTGTAGTATGGATTTTACAGCTTTTAATGAACTCAAACTATAAAACTGAGTAACAGTCGGGTTCATTCGAATAATCTGAACACAAACAAATGAATTTAAGAAAAACATTCCAGCTCTCAGACTTACAATAAGAAATTTGTGAATGGCCAAACTGTTCAGTGATGCATGAAGTTATCTGACACAAATATAAAGGAAGTACGGTCATCTAAACAGTGCTTAGTGATGCAAGAACCCGGGAAAGCAAACTTTAATCCTGACAGACAGAATATAGATTCAATTACTTTCTATTGAGTTACAAGCAACAATTATATGCAGAACACAATATCCATCTGTAACCTCATTAACTAAATTTATACAAGTGGTGTCGAGATATTTTAAAGTCAGAACTCACTTTCTCTCCGTGGCAAAATATGACCAATTATCGGTTCAGCAATTTCTGTATTGAGGACAAAAACAGCAACAGCTTGTGATTGCTGCAGCTCAAGTTGCAGTTCAGGCTGGGAATAAAAATCAAATATCACCTCCCCCAACCCACACTGACTTAAAATATACAAAACTGCTCAAAAAATGCCCCTTGTTCACACAAACTCAACCATGGAGCAGCAATCTCACAGCACAGCTGATTTTTCAGACTGGCTCCCTGAGAGCTCAGTGAGTTTATACATTGAGTCTGAGCCACACAGATCAGGAAGTTCTCAGGTTCAATCTCAGTCTTTGCTGAGTTGCCTGTTATGAGGGGATAAGTAGCCAGGTTTCCTGTCACCATTAACTACTCAGTGCCACCAGCTCCTGGAGGTGCTCTACATGGAGGGCAGATGAGGGCCGGATCAGACTGGGGTCTGTGAACAAACTCAAAGCTCACACATGAATACTGGCAGATGATTGGTGCAAGTAGAACCTGCCTTCAGGACGAGTGGTAAAATTTGACGCTGGGTGGGGAGTAGCTTAAGGGGAAATAAATTAAACCAGTTGCAGAAAGACAATAGTTGACAGGAACAAACAGGCTTATACTCCTGGAGAAGGCCACATAACTCAAGCCTATAAGCAACTGAATTATAAAACCACTGTTACCAAGTGCAACAAACACTGCAGCATCTCTGAAATGAGAATAGAAAGTGCCGGAAATGCTCAGCAGGTCTGGCAGCATCTGTGTGGAGAGAAACAGAGTTAACGTTTCAGTTCTGTGACCTTTCATCAGAACTGGCAAAAGTTAGAAATCTAACCTGTCGAAATATTAAAGCATTTTCCATCTGAATAATCACATTCTACACAGAAACAATTTCTGTTCTCATTTCAGAGATGCTGTAGTGTTTGTTGCACTTGGTAACAGTGGTTTTATAATTCAGTTGCTTATAGGCTTGAGTTATGTGGTCTTCTCCAGGAGTATAAGCCTGTATGTTCCTGTCAAATGTTCTCTTTCTACAACTGGTTTAATTTTTTTCCCCTTAAACTACGCCCCACCCGGCGTCAAATTTTACCACTCGTCCTGAAGGCAGGTTCTACTTGCACCAATCACCTGCCAGTATTCATGTGTGAGCTTTGAGTTTGTTCACAGAGCCCAGTCTGATCCGGCCCTCATCTGCCCTCCATGTAGAGCACCTCCAGGAGCTGGTGGCACTGAGTAGTTAATGGTGACAGGAAACATGAGACATTTATTTGGATTGAAAGAACCTCTAAAATCAGACAAAGAAGCTGAGAAAATATTCAGGGGCCTCAGAATTTAGATTACTGTGTTAAATGCTTTACCAAAAAGGGATAAAATGTGATTATTGGTATTTTATAGTTTATATAAAATATACACATATATGTATAAAAAAAATCATTTCCTACATTAAAATCATGTCCTCGACAGATGAATCCTCTCACAGCACTCGACCTCCAGTTCGTTTGGGCTGACAGTACAAGCTGCATTTTCACCATTCATATAAATAGTCTAGGAAGGAAAAAAAAACTTTACATTTCACTCTGTCTGACAAGTTAAACTCATAATGCAATTGCCACTGCAACAACAATTTGCATTTATATATCATCTATAACATCAGAAAGGCAAAACACTGCAGATGCTGGAAATCTGAATTAAAAACAGAAAGTGCTGGAAATACTCATCCGGTCTGACAGCATCTTAAGCGCGCTGGCTCATTTGAATAACTGGGGCATCCCGCCTCCACCCGCCAATCACATGGAGGGGGCCGGATGTTCGTCAGCAGCAATAGCATCAGTTGCCTGGTCACAGGCACTGGCGCCATTTTCAAAGAGCAGCCAACCTGCTGGCGTATTTACATTTTTAAAGCAAGTTCCCCCCAAAAAGCAAATAAATAAATTTCTTCTGCCCCTTTCCCAGCTCTTCCATCAACAATTACAAGAAGTATTTGTCCTTCATCCCCCCAAAATACTTACCTTTTACATCTGATCTTCCCCGCCCCCAACTTCGCAACGTTTCAGGTTCAACCCTTCCCACCATCCTGTACACTCATTATGTGTATTTGACCTCATTCCCACCTCCCCTCCCCCGCACTGATAAACCTACCTCCTCATCCCTCCCCACCAGTGTCACACCTCATTTCCCCGGACAGGGATCTGAAGGCGCGGGAGTGCCAGCTACCAGGCTGAAGATCATGGTGGGTCCTCAAGATCTCAGGGAAGTATATTTAAATGTATTACTTTTATTCTTTTGAATATGTTAATTGTGGTCCTATCGCCAAACGTCGATCGGGGTGGAGGAGGCACCCCAGAGCCTCACTGCCACTGTCGGGAGGATTGAACGGCCCTGCCTGGATGATCGGGCCTCATCCGAAGCCACTTTCATGTCCTCCACATATCCATAACAATGTCAAGGGCTTCTTAAAATCCAGCCCAATGTATCCGGTCTGTGACCTTTCACTCCAGTTACAGCCATGACTTACTGCTAAACTGGGGGGTGCAGCCAGCACCAATGAACCAGACCCCAGCAAGGAGTCAGTGTCATTTAATAAGTGGAGGCGAGGGACGGAAAGATTCTTCTGAACCATGGGCTGAATTATACCAGCCCCTCGGCGCCATGGGTCATGGTGGGGAGGCCCTTAAAATGCTAGCGGGAGCGGCCCGGGACAACCTATGATGCCAAGAAGGTCCCGCTGGAACTTAGCAGTGGCGGCGAGGCCTCGATGCGGCCCCCTACCCCCTGCTGCTTGGCAACGGGGCCTTCATTACAAAATGTAAATCAGCATTAGTAAGATTCAAATTAACTTACCTGCTGACGGCGTCCGTCCCACACCAATATTACAGCCAACCGGCCACAACCCGCGTGCCTTCAGAACACCGTTGGAGTTCCGAGGCGAGACACTGGTTGGGGTGGGGGGGTATTAAATTTATCAGGGAGGGGTGGGGGAGCGGGGAAAACACTTTTTATTAGATGTGGGGATGGTGGGAAGGTGAAATATGAGAAGGTTGGGGGGAAGTTCAAGTCAGGAATAAAATAAGTTTTCTGAATATAGGGCAATGTAAAGATCATTAGGGGGGATTGGGAAAGGGCTTCCATCTTCTAATAATTTATTAAAATAAAATGAAATCTAATATCCCTTTAAAAATGTAAATTTTTGCCCTTTAAAAATGGCACCGCCACATGCACGGTGACGCCAGACGCCTTTCCCGGGGACGCGGTGGCCATCCCTGATGATGTCATCAGAGGCGGCCGATCCACCCCCTCTATTTAAATCAGCCCCTGCTTGTGATATCACGCGGGCTGTGCGGTGGGACTTCCATATCGGAAAGCCGCCACTTACTGATAAAATTCAGCCCCACATGTACATCAAAGACAATTTTAACTCTTCAACCAGAAACCAGCAGTCACTGGGCTCAATTAGTAAATTGGTTCTGATACGGTATGGGGAAGAAGTCACGATGCCTTCATATTGCATAATACACTTCTTTGTGACACTCAATTCATCATCTTAAATTGCTCCCACCACCAGTGATAAAAATGTAACTGTTAGCATTTGGCTTCTGTGCTTTTTGATCCAAATCCCCTCAGCAGACAACCCACATTTGAAAAGGACAAAACCCATCATCTTGCTGCTGGGTCCATTACTCTTTTCTGAAATTCTAGTGAAAAGAGAATGGTCGTTGTGAGGTTGTGAGAAAATCTTGCACTAGAATTACCGAGTGACAACCATAGTATCGAGATTGGTGAGTGAAACCCCAAGTGTGCTCCTACCTGCTTTCTTCAGATTGGTTTTCATCTGCTGCTGGTACATCTACAGAGGTAAAAACTAAAAAGTTAGATTGTGCAAAGAAAAGCTCTCTCACACTCACTGATTTTCTTAGAATAACTTTGCCAACTGATGATTTTCCAACCAGACTGCTGGATCAGGACAGGTGACCTGAGTGAAGGGGCTTCCTATGAGGAAAGAGTGCAGGAAAGAATTTCATTCCATTTCCATTCATTCACAGAGTGATCCTAATCTGCAGCAGTGAATAGAATGAGAGCTGTCCAGGTTTCAATTCTCTTCTGCACCTCCTGACAAAACCTGGTCTTTTCATTAAGTGAACAAGAAAAGTCCACTCAGCTGCACCAGGGCTACAATATATGGTTTAAACAAGACTCTGAGACTGTGTCGCTGAAGTACAATCTTCAAAGCAACAAAGAATCTGCCCAGACCCATGACACAATAGCATTTCGGCAAGTCGAGAATATTCCATCACACTCCTGACTTGTGCCTTATAGATGATGGATAGGCTTTGGGGAGTTAGGAGATGAGATGAGCACCACAGCATTCCCAGCTTTTGATCTGCCCTGGTAGCCACAGTATTTCTGTGGCTGCTTCAGTTCAGTTTCTGGTCCATGATCAACCCCAGGATGTTGAAGGTGGGGATTCAACAATTGAAATGCCATTGAATGTCAAGGGGAGATGGTTAGATTCTATTATTGGAGATGGTCATTGCCTGGCACTTGTGTGGGGCAAATGTCACTTGCCATGTATCAGCCCAAGCCTGAATGTTCTCCAGGTCTTGCTGTATATGGACATGGACTGCTTCAGTCTCTGAGGAGTTGTGCATGCTACTTAACATGATGCATCCATCAGTAAACAACCCCATTTCTGACCTTATGATGGACGGAAGGTAATTGATGAAGCAATGAGATGGGCCTCGGACACTACCCTGAGGAACTCCTGCAGCAATGTCCCGGTGTTGAGATGATTGCCCTCCAACGACCACAACTATCTTCCTTTGTGTTCGGTATGACTCCAACCAGCGAAGCATTTTCCCCCTGATTCCCATTGACTCTAGTTTTGCTGGAGTTTCTTGAGGCCACGCTCAGTCAAATGCTGCCTTGATGTCAAGGGCAGTCCCTGTCACCTCACCTCTTCAGTTCAGTTATTTTGTCCATGTCTGGACCAAGGCTGTAATGAGGTTGTGATCTGATTGCCCTGGCGGAACTCAAACTGAGTGTTTGTGAGCCAGTTGTTACTGTTTATGTGCCACTTGAAAGCACAGTCAATGTCACCTTCCATCACTTTGCTAATGATCAAGAGTAGGCTAATAGGATTGGAATTGGCCAGGTTGGATTTCTCTTTTTTTTTGTATACAGGATATGCCTGGGCAATTTTCCACATTGTCGGGAAGATGTCAGTGTTGTAGCTATAATGGAACAGCTTGGATAAGGGCACAGCTAGTTCTGCAGCAGAAGTTTTCAGTACTATAGCCATAATATTGTCAGGACCCATAGTCTTCGTTGTATCCAGTGACTTCAGCCATTTTTTGATATCACCTGGAGTGAAGCGAATTAGCGGAAGACTGGCATCTGTGATGCTGGAGACCTCAGGAGGAGGCAGAAATGGGTCATCCACTCGGAACTTCTGGCTGAAGATGGATGCAAATGCTTCAGCCTTGTCTTTTGCACTGATTTGATGGGCTCCTCCATCATTGAGGATACGGATATTTGTGGAGTCTCCTGCAGCTGTTAGTTGTTTAATTAGAACATAGAACATAGAACATGGAACATAGAACAGTACAGCACAGTACAGGCCCTTCGGCCCACGATGGTGTGCCGAACCTTTAACCTACTCGAAGATCAAACTACCTACATACCCTTCATTCTACTATCGTCCATGTACCTATACAAGAGTCGCTTAAATGTCCCGAATGTATCTGCTTCTACTACCACTGCTGGCAGCGCATTCCACGCACCCACCACTCTCTGTGTAAAGAACCTACCTCTGACATCTCCCCGAAACCTTCCTCCAATCACCTTAAAATTATGCCCCCTGGTGATAGCCATTTCCGCCCTGGGAAAAAGTCTCTGGCTATCCACTCTATCTCTGCTTCTCATCATCTTGTACACCTCTATCAAGTCACCTCTCGTCCTTCTTCGCTCCAATGAGAAAAGCCCCAGCTCCCTCAATCTTTCTTCATAAGACATGCCCTCCAGTCCAAGCAGCATCCTGGTAAATCTCCTCTGCACCCTCTCTAAAGCTTCCACATCCTTCCTATAATGAGGCGACCAGAACTGAACACAATATTCCAAGTGTGGTCGAACCAGGGCCTTATTGAGCTGCAGCATAATCTCGCGACTCTTAAACTCAATCCCCCTGTTAATGAAAGCCAACACACCATACGCCTTCTTAACAACCCTATCAACTTGGGTGGCAACTTTGAGCGATCTATGGACATGGACCCCAAGATCCCTCTGTTCCCTGACCCTGCCAAGAATCCTGTCTTTAAGCCTGTATTCTGCGTTCAAATTCGACCTTCCAAAATGAATCACTTCACACTTTTCCAGGTTGAACTCCATCTGCCACTTCTCAGCCCAGCTCTGCATTCTGTCAATGTCCCGTTGCAACCTACAACAGCCTTCCACACTATCCACAACTCCAGCAACCTTCGTGTCATCGGCAAACTTGTTAACCCAGCCTTCCACTTCCTCATCCAAGTCATTTATAAAAATCACAAAGAGAAGAGGTCCCAGAACCGATCCCTGCGGAACACCACTGGTCACCGAGCTCCATGCTGAATACTTTCCATCGACTACCACCCTCTGTCTTCGAAAGGCCAGCCAATTTTGTATCCAGACAGCCAACTTTCCCTGAATCCCATGCCTCCTCACTTTCTGAATGAGCCTACCATGGGGAACCTTATCAAACGTCTTGCTAAAATCCATATACACCACATCCACTGCTCTTCCTTCATCAATGTGTTTTGACACATCTTCAAAGAATTCAAAAAGGCTTGTGAGGCATGACCTGCCCCTCACAAAACCATGCTGACTGTCTCTAATCTAACCATGCTTATCCAAATAATCATAAATCCTGTCTCTCAGAATCCTCTCCAATAATTTGACCACTACCGACCTAAGACTGACTGGTCGATAATTCCCAGGGTTATCCCTATTCCCTTTTTTGAACAAGGGAACAACATTTGCCACCCTCCAATCATCTGGTACTATTCCAGTGGACAGTGAGGATGCAAAGATAATCGCCAAAGGCGCAGCAATCTCTTCCCTCGCTTCTCGTAGTGTCCTTGGGTATATCCCGTCTGGCCCCGGGGACTTATCTGTCCTCATATCATTCAAAATTTCCAGCACATCCTCCCTCTTAACCTCAACCTGTTCGAGCATATCAGCCTGCTTCACTCTGTCCTCACAAACGACCAGGTACCTCTCACTAGTGAATACTGAAGCAAAGTATTCATTTAGGACCTCCCCTACCTCCTCCGACTCCAGGCACAAGTTCTCTCCACTATCCCTGATCGGCCCTACCCTCACCCTGGCCATCCTCTTGTTCCTCACATAAGTGTAGAACGCCTTGGGATTTTCCTTAATCCTACCCGCCAAGACTTTTTCATGTCCCCTTCTAGCTCACCTAAGTCCATTCTTCAGTTCCTTCCTGGCTACCTTGTAACCCTCTAGAGCCCTGTCTGATCCTTGCTTCCTCAACCTTAAGTAAGCCTCCTTCTTCCTCTTGACGAGCTGTTCCACATCTCTTGTCATCCAAGGTTCCTTCACCCTACCATCCCTTCCTTGCCTCATCGGGACAAACCTATCCAGCAGTCGCAGCAAGTGCTCCCAAAACAACCTCCACATTTCTGTCGTGCATTTCCCTGAGAACATCTGTTCCCAATTTATGCTCCCAAGTTCCTGCCTAATAGCATTGTAATTCCTCCTCCCCCAATTAAATATTTTCTCATCCCGTCTGCTCCTGTCCCTCTCCATGACTATCGTAAAGGTCAGGGAGTTGTGATCACTATAACTGGAATGCTCTCCCACCGAGAGATCTGCCACCTGGCCTGGTTCGTTGCCAAGCACCAAGTCCAACATAGTCTCCCCTCTAGTCGGCCTATCTACATATTGAGTCAGGAAACCTTCCTGGACACACCTGACAAAAACTGCTCCATCCAAACTATTTGCACTAAGGAGGTTCCAATCAATATTAGGGAAGTTGAAGTCACCCATGACTACAACCCTGTTACTTCTGCACCTTTCCAAAATCTGCCTCCCAATCTGTTCCTCCGTGTCTCTGTTGCTATTGGGGGGTCTATAGAAAACTCCCAACAAAGTGACTGCTCCTTTCCTGTTTCTGACTTCCACCCATAATGACTCAGTGGACAAACCCTCCTCGACGACCTCCCTTTCTGCAGCTGTGATACTATCCCTGATTAGCAATGCCACTCCCCCACCTCTTTTACCTCCCTCCCTATTCCTTTTGAAACATCTAAACCCCGGAACATCCAACATCCATTCCTGCCCCTGTGATATCCACGTCTCCGTTCTGGCCACAACATCGTAGCTCCAAGTACTGATCCATGCTTTAAGTTCATCACCCTTATTCCTGACACTTCTTGCATTAAAATTGTCCACCAACAGTGATGACTGGATGTAGCAAGACTGCAGAGCTTAGATCTGATCTGATCTGTTGGTTGTGGGATTCCTGTGCTCTGTCTATTACATGCTGCTTCCATCGTTTGGCTCGCAAGTAGTCCTGTGTTGTAACTTCACCAGGCTGACACCTCATTTTTAAGTATGCCTGGTGTTGCTCCTGGCATCCTCTCCGACACTCTTTATTGAACCAGGCTTGGTCCCTTTGCTGGATGGCAATGGTAGAGTGAGGGATCTGCCGGGCCATGAGGTTACAATTTGTGGTTGAATACAATTCTGTTGCTGCCATTTTTTAATTGGTTTATTTTACAAGTTGACCAGAGCTGGTGGTGAGTCATTTCTTGCCATTCGGCAATCAACTCAGAGGGAATTAAGAATCAAGTCAGA
This sequence comes from Heterodontus francisci, assembly GCF_036365525.1. Classification (NCBI taxonomy): domain Eukaryota; kingdom Metazoa; phylum Chordata; class Chondrichthyes; order Heterodontiformes; family Heterodontidae; genus Heterodontus; species Heterodontus francisci. The sequence continues at coordinate 22,623,621 of NC_090410.1, read as the reverse complement.
CAGGTGAGACTGAAACCATTTGCGGGACAGAAAGCATTGGAGCGGCAGTTTCTGTTCCCTGAAGGGCAAAATGTTCTGTTGAAAGATCTCACAGTCTAGCACGAGAACCAACAAACACTGACCTGAAACACAACTGTGCTGAAATTTAAACCCACAACCTCTGAATGGGTTTGTTCATCCATTAATTAGAAACACCAATGCTCACTCCATCAGGACACAGAACCAATGAGCAACAGGACACCAAAGGATTTCAGAGAAAAGCCAAATACTGTGGATTCTGGAAATCTGAAATAAAAACGGAAAGTGCTGAAAATACTCAGCAGCTCTGGCAGCCTCTGTGGAGAGAGAAACAGAGTTAAAGTTTCAGGTCAGTGACCTTTCATCACAATGGGCAATGGTTAGAAATGTAATAGATTTTAAGCTGAGGTGGGGGGTGGGGGAAGAGTACAAAAGCGAAGGTGTGTGATAGGACAGAGGGTCGGAGAGATTAACTGACAAGGAGGTCCTGGGGCAAAGGCAAAGAGAGTGTGCTAATGCTGTGGTGAAAGACAAAGCATTAGTGTAGAGTGAGTGATAATGACTGAATAATGAACAGCCCTAGCCAAAAGCACAAACATAAAAAAAAACTGTCGGAACACAGGAACATAGAGACATCGAAGCAGGAGTAGGCCATTCAGCCCATCAAGCCTGCCCCGCCGTTTAATATGATCATGGCTGATCATCTACTTCAATGCCTTTTTCTTACACTATCCCCATATCCACTTATGTCATTGGTATTTAGAAATCTGTCAGTCTCTGCTTTAAACATACTCAATGACTGAGCTTCCACAGCCCTCTGCGGTAGAGAATTCCAAATATTCACAACCCTCTGAGTAAAGAAATTTCTCTTCTGCTCTGTCCTCAGTTGTTTCCCCCTTATTGTGAAATTATGTCCCCTGGTTCTAGAGTCCCCAACCACGGGAAACATCTTAGCTGCATCTACCCTTTCTATCCCTTGAAGTAGGTTTCAATGGGATCATCTATTATTCTTTGAAACTCGAGAGAATAAAGGCCCAGTTTCCCCAATCTCTCTTTATAGGACAATCCCGCCATCCCAGGTCAAGTCTGGTGAATCTTCTTTGCACTCCCTCCATGGCAATAATATCCTTCCTATGGTAAGGGGACCAAAACTGCACACAGTACCACCAAGTGCAGTCTAACCAAGCTTCAATATATTTATAGCAAGAATTCACTCCTCCTGTACTCAAATCCTCTTGCGATAAAGGCTAACATACCATTAGCCTTCCTAGTTGCTTGCTGCACCTGCATGTTAGTTTTCAGTGACTTATTGACAAGGACACCCAGGTCCTTTTGTACGTCTACACTTTCTAATCCCTTACCATTTAAGAAATACTCTGCACATCAATTCCTCCTGCCAAAATGGATAACCTCACATTTTTCCACATTATATTCCATCTGCCACGTTCTTGCCCAATCACTAAGTCTGTCCAAATCCCATTGAAGCCGCTTTGCATCTTCCTCACAGCACACATTCCCACCTAGTTATGTGTCATCTGCGAACTTGGAAATCTACATTTGGTCCCCACATCCAAATCATTAATATATATTGTGATCAGATGGGGCCCAAGGACTGATCCCTGCAGTACCCCATTAGTCACAGCCTGCCAACGTGGGAATGACCCGTTTACTGCTACTTGCTACTTTCGACCTGCTAACCAACCCTTAATCCATGCCAGTATATTACCTCCTATCCCATGTGCTTTAATTTTGCTAACCAATCTCCTGTGGGGAACTTTATCAAAAACTTTCTGAAAATCCAAGTATACCATGTCCACCAACTCCTCTTTATCAATTCTGTTAGGAACATCTTCAAAAAACTCTAACAGGTTCATCAAACATGATTTCCCATTCATAAATCCATGTTGACTATGCCCAATCTGATCATTATTATCCAAGTGTCCATTTATCACATCCTCCAGAATAGATACAAGCATTTTCCCAACAACTAATGTAAGACTAACAGGCCTGTAATTCCCTGTTTTCTCTCTCCCTCCCTTCTTAAATAGTGGGGAGACATTTGCGACCTTCCAATCTGCAGGAACCGCTCCAGAATCTATAGAATTTTGGAAGATGATCACCAGTGCATTCACTATCTCCATGGCTACTCTTTTAACATTCTTGGATGTAGAATGTCAGGTCCTGGTGACTTATCAACCTTCAGCCCCATTAATTTCTCCAATACTCATATTAATTTTCTTCAATTCTGGGAAATTTCTCATATTTTCCTCAGTGAAGACAGACACAAAGTAATCATTTAGTTTCTCTGCCATTTCTCTGTTCCCATTATAAATTCTCCTGACTCTGCCTGTAATGGACCCATATTTGTCTTCGCCAAACATTTCCTTTTTATATACCTGTGGAAGCTTTACAGTCTGTATTTATATCTTTTGCGAGCTTACATTCATATTCTATTCTCCCTTTCTTTATCAGTTTCTTGGTTCTCCCTTGCTGTATTCTAAGATCAACCCATTCCTCAGGTTTACTCCTGTGTCTGGCAAATTTATAGGCCTTTTCTTTCAATCCTGGACAATCCTTAACTTCCTTTGTTATCCACGGTTGACTGCCGTTACCTTTGTGGTTTTTGCGCCTTGAAGGAATGTATAGTTGCTGTAAACTATGTAATATTTCTTTAAAGACTATCCATTGCCTATGTGCTGTCACACCTTTTAATATATTTTCCCAATCCATCTCAGCCAATCTGCCCCTCATACCTTCAGAATTTTGCTTGTTCAAATTTAACACCCTGGCTTCAGATTGAACTACCTCACTTTCAAACATAATGTAAAATTCTATCATATTATGGTCAGTCATCCCTAAAGGTTCTTTTACAACAAGATTATGAATTAATTAATTAGCCATTTCACATTGCATAATACTAGATTTACAATAGCCTGCTCTCTAATAGGTTCCTCAACATACTGCTGGAGAAAACCATCCCGAACACACTCCAGAAACATGTCCTCCACAGCATTAGTGCTCATTAGGTTTACCCAGTCTATATGCAGATTGAATTCACCCATGATTACTGTATTACCCATGCCACATGCTTCTCTAATTTCCTGATTAATATCATGCCCCATATTACCACGACTGTTTGATGGCCTATAAACAACTCCCATCAATGTTTGCTGTTTGCTGTTACTTAGCTCCACCCAAACAGATTCCACATTTTGTTCTTCCGATCTGAGATCCTCCCTTACTCATGTATTGAACCTATCCCTTATTATCAGCACAACAACACCTCCTTTTCCTTTATGCCTGTCCTTCCAAAATGTCGAATATCCTCGAATATTCAGTTCCCAGTCTTGGCCACCCTGTAACCAAGTTTCCTTCATGGCAATTAGATCATACCCATTTACCTCTATGTGGGCCTGTAAATCATCTACCTTGTTGTGAATGCTGCGGACATTCAGGTCGAGTGCTCTTCACCTTGTCTTCTTGACATTCTGCATTCTAAACTTAGTTGATGCTCATCTTTGTTTCACGTGCCTTCTAATGTCACTTGCTACTTTTCTACCTCCTGTTACCAGCTTTACTTCCTTCCAATTTGAGCTACCCCTCAGGTTCCCATCCCCCTAACACGCTGGTTTAAACTCTCCTCAACAGCACCAGCAAATCTCCCTGTGAGGATATTAGTTACCATCCTGTTAAGGTGTAGTCTGTCCATCTTGTACAGATCCGACCTGCCCCAGAACCGGTCCCAATGCCTCAGAAATCTGATGCCCTCCCTCCTACTCTAATTCTCCAATCACATGTTCAATCGGTCACTTTTCCTAATCCTATGCTCACGGGCACCTGGCACTGGGAATAATCCTGAGATTACTGCTTTGGAGGTCCTGATTTTTAATTTCCTTCCTAAATCCCTAAAGTCTGCTTTCAGAACCTCATCTCTGTTCTTACCTATGTCATTGGTACCAATGTGAACCATCACCTCTGGCTGTTCACCTTCCCCCAGAAGGATGCTCTGCAGCCGCTCAATGACATCCTTGACTCTGGCATCAGGGAGGCAACACACCATCCTGCAGTCACGATTACTGCTGCAGAAATGTCTGTCTGATCCCCTGACTATCTAATTCCCTATCACTATTGCGCTCCCACTTTTCTTCCTCCCCTCCTGTGCAGCCGAGCCACCCGTGGTGCCATGGACTTTGCTCCAGCTGCACTCCCCCGAGGAGCCATCGCTCTCATCAGTATCCAAAATGGAAAACCGATTAGCAAGCAAGACTCCTGCACTGCCTGCCTGGTTCTCTTAGACTGCCTGGCAGTCACCCATTCCCTCTCTGCCTGCATGCTCCTACCCTGCATTGTGACCACCTCCCTAAACATGCTATCCATGTAGTCCTCTGCCTTGTGGATGCACAACACTGACTCCAGCCACTGTTCAAATTCCGAAACCCAGAGTTCATGCTTCTGTAGCCAGTGACACTTCCTGCAGATGTGTTCGTCTAGGACACGTGATGTGTCCATGACTTCCCACATACCGCAGGCCATACATTCCATTTGTCCAAGCTGACCTGCCAAATCGCTGCTTCACCTGAAAGGAGTGTTGAGAGCCTTGGATAGTGAGGAGAGAGGAGGTAAGAGGGCAGGTATTACACCTCCTGCAATTGCATGGACAGGTGCCATGGGCAGGGGATGAAGTGTTGGTGATAATGGAGGACTGGACCAGGGTATTGTGGAAGGAACAATTCCTTCGGAATGCTGACAGGGGAGGGAGGGGAAAATGTGTTTGGTAGTGGCATCATACTGGAGGTGGAGGAAATGGCAGAGGACGATCCTTTGCATGTGGAGGCTGGTGGGGTGGAAAGTGAGGACAAGGGAACCCTGTCATGGTTCTGGGAGGGAGGGGAAGGTGTGAGGGCAGAAGTGTGGGAAATGGCTCGGACACGGTTCAAGGCCCTGTCAACCATAGTGAGGGGGTATCCTCAGTTCAGGAAAAGGAAGTGCTGTTGTGGAAGGTTGCATCATCAGAACAGATGCCTCGGAGACGGAGAAATTGGGAGAATGGAATGGAGTCTTTAAAGGAAGCAGGATGTGAGGAAGTATATTCGAGGTAGCGGTGGGAGTCGGGGGGGCTTATAATGAATATTAGTGGACAGTCTATCCCTAAAGATCGACCCAGAGAAGTCGAGGAAGGGAAAGGAAGTGTCAGAGGTGGACCACGTTGTCACGCAGGCCCCCACCTGCCAACAATGGAGCACAAATATTTTGCCACATGGACATTAAATTTTAATGTTGTTGCTGGGAAAAAATGAAGGCTTATTACAGGAGGTTGTCAAGCCCCTGACTGGAAAGACATTTGCATAGTAACAGACAATGCTTGGAAAGGACAAAGGGGCCACTCCCAGCTCCAATTTAATCCAATTTAACGTTTCCAGACGTTGAAGGTGGAGAGGCCAGCATTCCAGGTTAACTGCTAAGATGGCCGAATACACAAACAGACATGATCAGACCTGTTTAGTAACATGACTAACTAGCTGTTGGAGTCTTTTGAATTTGAACTTGCTACAGAGAATTTGAACTAAGACAGCTGCTTGCTCCTGGACTGAAAAGACCTCTCTCCTGTCTGCTCCCATCTCAGGATCTAATGAGAGGGAGGAACCGAAGGAAATCAGTTTTAGTAAAAAAATGTGCGACGGAAATTAATGAGGTTAAAGGCTGACAAATCCCCAGGGACTGAAAATCTACATCCCAGAGTACTGAAGGAAGTGGCCCTGGGAATAGTGGATGCATTGGAGGTCATCTTCCAAAATTCTATAGACTCTGGAGCAGTTCCTACAGATTGGTGGCTGGCAAATGTAACCCCACTATTTAAAAAAGGAGGATGAGAAAAACAGGGAATTACTGACCAGTTAATCTTACATCAGTAGTGGGGAAAATGCTAGAGTCTATTATAAATGCGATAGCAGAACAGCTGGAGAGCAGAAACGGGATTGGGCAAAGTCAGCATGGGTTTACGAAGGGAAATCTTGCTTAACAAATCTACTGGAGGTTTTTTAGGATGTAACTGGTAGCATAGATAAGGGAGAACAAGTGGATGTGGTGTATTTGGATTTTCAGAAGGCTTTTGATGAGGTCCCACGTAAGATATTAGTGTGCACAAGTAAAGCACAGGGGATTGGGAGTAATTATTGCCATGGATTGTGAATTGGTTGACAGACAGACAGGAAACAGAGAATAGGAATACACGGGACTTTTTCCAGGTGGCAGGCAGTAACTAGTCGGGTACCGCAGGTATCAGTGCTTGGGATCCAGCTATTCACAATATATATGTATGACTTGGGTGAGGGAACTAAATGCAACATTTCCATGTTCGCAGATGACACAAAGCTGGGGGTGGGGGTGTGGGTGCGGGGGGTGGGGGGGGGGGGTGCCGGGGGGGAATGTGAGCTGGATGAGGAGGATGCAAAGAGACTCCAATGTGATTTGGACAAATTGGGTGATTGGACAAATGCATGGCAGGTGCAGTATAACATGGATAAATGTGAGGGTATCTGCTTTGGTTGTAAAAACAGAAAAGCAGATTATCTGAAGGGTGATAGATTGGGAAAGGGGGAGGTGCAATTAGACCTGGGTGTCCTTGTACACCAGTTGTTGAAATCAAGCATTCAGGTGAAGCAAGCAATAAGGAAGGCGAATGGTATGTTGGCCTTCATTGCAAGACGATTTGAGTACAGGAGCAAGGATGTCTTACTGCAGTCATACAGGGCCTTGGTGAGACCACATCTGGAGTATTGTGTGCAGTTTTGGTCTCCTTATTTGAGGAAGGATGGTCTTGCCATGGAGGGAGTGCAAAGAAGATTTACCCGGCTAATTCCTGGGATGGTAGGGTTGATGTTTGAGGAGAGATTGGCTTGACTGGGCTTATATTCACTAGAGTTTCAAAGAATGAGAGGGGATCTCATAGAAACCTATCAAATTCAGAAAGGACTATACAGCTAAAAGCAAGGAGGAGGCTCCTGATGGCTGGGGAGTTTAGAACCAGGGGTCCCAGTCTCAAGGTAGGGGGTATGCCATTTAGAACCGAGATGAGGAGAAATTTCTTCACTCAGAGGGTGGTGAACCTGTAGGAATTCTCTATCGCAGAAGGCAGTGGAGGCCAGGTCATTAAATATATTCAAGAAGGAGATTGATATATTTCTTAATGCCAAAGGGTTCAAGGGATATTGGGGAGAAAGCGGGAACATGGTACTGAATTAGACCATGAGCTTCTGTTTTGAATGGCGGAGAAGGGCCGAATGGCCTACTCCTGCTCCTATTTTCTATGCTTCTCATAGAACTGAAGACCCATTGAAGACACATGAACCCCAAGAGAGAAAAGTTCCCGATAGTGAACAAGGTTTAAGAAGAATACTGGGCCCCAACGAAAAGCAAGACGACCTACAAAAGGACTACAGTGAGCTCAAAGCACAGTGAACAAGAAACTCTTCTGATATTGCCTCAGATCTCTCTACTTTATTTTTTATTCTGCTCTTTTCTGTCTCTATTTGCATGTGCGTATCATCTATACATGCTAGCATGGGGCGGACCGTGTGTTCATAGGCAGTAACCGAATTACAGTTTAAACTTAAGTTTTAATAAATTTCACTTTTCTTCTTTAAATCTAAGAAGGCCTGGTTATGCTGGTTTCTTTGCCTTATAATTGGAGAGTGGTGAACAAGGATTCACCAAGGGTGAGTTCAAAACAGGGTATGTATAAAATCAAACTCTATTACAATAAGACCAGGTGAAGTTTGAAAAAGACCACCAGACACCTTGCTCACCTGGTCGGAACAACGTAAATGTGAGAGAAGGGTGGAAATTGGAAGCAAAGTTGATAAAGCTTTCTAGTTCAGGGTGGGAGCCGGAAATGGCACCGATACAGTCATTAACGTACTGGAAAAAGAGTTGGGGGAGGGACCGGAGTAGGACTGGAACAAGGAATGTTCGACATACTCCACAAAAAGATGGGCAAAACTAGGACCCATGCAGGTACCCATAGCAGCACCTTTTATGTGAAGGAAGTGCACAAAGTTAACATGCAGGTACAGCAGGCTATTAGGAAGGTAAATGGCATGTTGGCCTTTATTGCAAAGGGATTGGAGGACAGAATAAAGAAATCTTACTCAAATTGGACAGGACTTTGGTGAGACTGCACCAAGAATGCTACTTGCAGTTTTAGTCTCCGCATTTAAGAAAGGATATACTTGCACTGGAGGCAGTGCAGTGAAGATTTACTACATTGGTCCCTGGGATGAGGGGGTTGTCCTATGATGAGAGGCTGAGTAAATTGGGCCTAAATTCTCTGGAGTTTAGAAACATGAGAGACGATCTAACTGAGACATACAAGATTCTGAAAGGGCTTGATAGGGTAGAAGCTGAGAGATTATTCCCACTGGTCGGAGAATCTAGAACACAGTGACACGGTCTCAGGATAAGGGGTCAATCATTCAGGATTGAGATGAGGAGAAATTACTACATTCAAAGGGTTGTGAATCCTTGGAATTCTCTACCCCAGAGGATTGTGGGTGCTCCATCATTGAATGCATTTAAGGCTGCGGTAGATAGATTTTTGGTCTCACAGGGAATCAAGGGATATGGGGAACGGGCAGGAAAGTGGAATTGAAGCCCAAGATCAGCCATGATCATATTGAATGACGGAGCAGCTCGATGGGCCATATGGTCTACTTCTGCTCCTATTACATGTGTTCTTGTGTTCTTTATTGGAGTTCAAGGAGAAGTTATTATTAATATTATGAAGTTATTCTTCACGATTCCTGAGCATGTGGACAAGCGTTTTGAAAGTAGTGTGAGAAGTGGCATGGCCCAGTGATTGAAGGAGCAGGTTAAGGCTCTCAGCTCTGCTGAGGTGTGGTTTTGAGGGCCAGAAAGGCCAGAATTGGTTTGTCTTTGATCCACTTCAACAAAAATCCTTCGTTTCTCAGTAATGCCATTCGTGATATTGCTTTGGTTTGTGCACAACTCCCACAGCTGATGTGTAGCACTGTGATCACACAGTGGTTAGTACACTGAGTTGTGGCTGCATCAATGTCCGATCTCTGCTGCACATGTTAACAGAACACAGTGAAAATCAATCTATTCCAACTGGAAACAAATTGTTGCTCATGGAAAACAATTTGCTCCTTCAAATGCTCGCACTCTCACATGCCTGTGCTTGATGTTCCATAATTCAAACCCTTCTCTTCTCCCAGCTTCTCCTCCTTTCACAGTCAATATCCCTCCTTTACTTTCCTCCTTCCATTCCATTGTCGTTTTCCTGCAGCATTGCCTCATCGAACATCCATTCTCAATATTACGCCATTAGGTTTGCTCTGCTCCCACTGCTGTTCCTGGGGACACAGGTCCCATTCACACCAATGTTCATTTGAGTCTTGAATCCAGATACATTTCTATCCATGGGACTGTTTGGTGAACAAACTGTGAAAGCAGAGCCGGCCTTTAGAGGGACAGCGGCCCAGCAGCTCATGATACTTTCTTGGGGAATATTGTGATACGGGGGATACTAACTGAAAACTGGCTTCTGTTTACCTGGTAGTTGGCACTTTTCTCTAAACAGTTGAGGTGATGAGTGACGGGCAGTGCCACATAGCTGCCAATGAGGGCTCAAATGTGTCATTTTGTCAAGCTAGGTCAGTGCAGCAAGATCCAAAACATCCTGTCTTCATCTTAATCGATCTGTTGAAAGGTGTGATTGAAAGAAATGGAGAGTAAATGAACAGAATGCTCGTGACAGAAAAGGAGCAATTACAGGAGATTGGCCATGAGTCAAAGGTCTTTAAAATATCCATGTGCTGTGATCAGAAATGGCAGAATTTAAAACACGCGTGAAGGAAAGTAAAGAGTGATCTTGGATGTGAGAAGATCACAAGAAAGTTGTGTCTGAAGCTGTGTCCTTGAGGCAGGCTGCGTGTTGTCAGGAAACTGTTATAGTGAAAGCACAAACAACAACAACTTATATTTATATAGCATCTTTAACATAATAAAATATCCCATGTAGCTTAACAAGAGGGCAATAACGCAAAATTTGACACCGAGCCACATAAGGAGATTTTCGGACAGACGAACAAAATCTCAAAAAAGAGACAGTTTTTGAGGAGTGTCTTCAAGGAGGAAAGTGAGGTCGATAGGCAGAGAGGTTTAGGAAGGGAACTCCACAGCTCAGAGCCCAGGCAGTTGAGGGCACGGCCACCGATGGTGGAGCGATTAAAATCGAGGATGCTCAAGAGGCCAGAATTAGAGGAGTGCAGATATCTCGGAGGTTTGTGGGGCTGGAGGAGATTACAGAGATAGGGAGGGTCGAGGCCATGGAGGGATTTGAAAACAAGGAGGAAAATGTTAAATCAAGATGCTGCTTGACCGGGAGCCAATGTATGTCAGCAAGACCAATTTCTGCTGATCCAGTTCTGGATGTCGGACAAGGAGTCTAACAATTTAACAAGGGTGGAAGAGTCGAGAGAGGTGATGGTGAGGGAGAGCTGGGTGTCATTAGTGTACTCGTGGAAACTAACACTGTGCTTCTGGATGATGGAATGGAACATGAACACCTGAGGAACAGCGGTGCTGACTGAGCAATGTTAAAGGTCTAAAAACATGAAAGTGAATGTTACAGGAGCCTTAGCTGAAGAGAAATGAAATGGAAGTTTGTCAGTCTTAATGGTGGAAGGAATAAGCTGAGAGAAGGAGTGGGTTTGAATGTTGGAGCCTGAAGCACAGGCGTGTGAAAGTGCGAGGATGTAAAAGGAGTCAATAGGTTTTCTCCATCCAGAAGAAATACATCTTCACTTTATAAAGATTGACTATTTGTTGCCTTCTATTATCGTCGTTAGCTGGAGGAAGAGACCTCTGTTATCTCACAGGGGCCAAGGGGGCCGGAGACTTTCTGGCCGAGCGTCGTGCTGTCCGTCCGGTACCTGCGGGTCATCCTCATCGGTACCAGAATTCTCCTCCTCCTCTACTTCTGCAATCTTTACCTGGCCAACACCCATCACACACACAACACCCCTGTACACCTGCAACTTCTCTCTCAGTCTCTCTATCTCACTCTGACACTCAGTGTGATCTGCTTTCATGCCTTTCTCTTTCTGCTGTTGGTGTATAACACGGTGCAGCCTTCATGTCCTCAGCCTCTTGTTCTGCTCTGTCTGCCCTATGGCACTGCTCTGTTTCCCGTGCAGCCCATTCATCACACTGGTGCTGATTGTTAACATACTGGCTTTCCAAAAATTGAGTTCTGATTAACCACCGCTCCCTTTCCAGCTCAAATTGTTCACTGTCCTTTTTCGTCATCTCTCTCTCTTCCTCTCGCTGTTTCATTAACCCATTATTAACCACATCCCATTCACTGAGATTCTTTATCTCTCTCCTCCGGCTCCTGCTTGAATTTTGTTTTCTCAGCCTCATCTTTCCTGTGCTGCCACTGATCTGCCATCAGCCAAACTGGGCCTTTATCAAGATCCACTTACAAGTGGACCCCTGTGTCCACTGTTCTGCCTCACCTACCGGACCATCGCCCTCCAGGATAACCCGAACCCACCGACTGCTTAAGAGGTAATTTCCCTGCCACGTACTTCGTGACAAACACATCCATAGTATTTTCTGCCATTTCTTTATCTTCAGGACTCCTGGCTGGCTCGCCACTTGTAAGACCCTCTCTCTGGTCTAAAGGTTCTTGTCTTTACTCCTCATATCAATGGCACACAATGACTTGGATACTGTTTCAGTAAATGTGATACACCTTCATGAAATCTCTAAGCAATGGTACATACTCACAATGACACTGGTTGCTTCGGAATCCCGCGAGCTCGGATCAGTCTCAGGTGGTCAGTCCTTCAACAGATCTCCAGGCATGACTTCAGAATGGCTGACCAGGTCACTCTACCGACTGCAGTAACAATGTCCTTGAGGGCTGTGACTTTATACAACTTCCTGACCCTGGCCCATGGCATATCAGGTAATACTTGAAATCGGATCATCCGATTGGATTAATAATCACACCCTGGCTATTCAGGACCACCCCCCACTTGGTCATATCCCAGCAGTGGGGTAGGGGGGGTAGTGTGTCTCTGGTTACATGCCAATAGTGGGTATGATTACTGTATCCTGGAGCAGGAAGAAGGCCATTCACACATTCTCGAGTGGCCATTGTCTGTAGGCATAGTGTCTGTGGCAATTCACCACCTCAGGGACATGTCCTGACATGTCTGTGTGTGTTTTTTTATTTATTCATGGGATTTAGGAGCCGCTGGCTCGGCCAGCATTTATTGCCCTTCTCTAATTTCCCTTGAGAAGGTGGTGGTGAGCTGCCTTCCTGAACCTCTGCAGTCCATTTGGGTTGGTATACCCACAGTGCTGTGAGGAAGGCAGTTCCAGGATTTTGACCCAGCGACAGTGAAGGAAAGGCGATATAGTTCCAAGTCAGGATGGTGTGTGGCTTGGAGGGAAAATTTCAGGTGGTGGTGTTCCCACGTATCTGCTGCCCTTGTCCTTCTGGGAGGTCAAGGTCATGGGTTTGGAAGGTGCTGTTTGAGAAGCAGGTACAGCAAGTAATTAGGAAGGCAAATGGAATTTTGTCCTTCATTGCTAAAGGGATTGAGTTTAAAAGCAGAGAGGTTATGTTACAGCTGTATAAGGTACTGGTGAGGCCGCACCTGGAGTACTGTGTGCAGTTTTGGTCTCCTTACGTGAGAAGGGATGTACTGGCACTGGAGAGGGTGCAGAGGAAGTTTACTAGGTTGATTCCGGAGTTGAGGGGGTTGGCTTATGAGGAGAGACTGAGTAGATTGGGATTATATTCATTGGAATACAGAAGAATGAGGGGGGATCTTATAGAAACATATAAAATTATGAAGGGAATAGATAAGATACAAGTAGAGTGGATGTTTCCACTGGCAGGTGAAACTAGGACAAGAGGGCATAGCCGCAAGATTAGAGGGTGCAGATTTAGGACTGAATTAAGAAGGAACTTCTTCACCCAGAGGGTTGTTAATCTATGGAATTCCTTGCCCAGTGAAGTAGTTGACACTTCTAAAGTTAACATTTTTGAAGCTAAGGTAGATATCTTTTTGAACAATAAAGGAATTAAGGGATACGGTGAGAAAGCGGGTAAGTGGATCTGAGTCCACGAAAAGATCAGCCATGATCTTATTGAATGGCGGAGCAGGCTCGAGGGGCCAGACGGCCTACTCCTGCTCCGAGTTCTTAAGATCTTATGATCTTATGATCTAAGCCTTGTTGCGTTGCTGCAGTGCATCGTGTAGATAGTACCCAATGTTGCCACTGTGCGTCGGTGGTGGAGGGTGTGAATGTCTTTAGATGGGGTACCAATCAAGTGGGCTGCTTTGTCCTGTATAGTGATGAGCTTCTTGAGTGTTGTTGGAGCATCACCCATCCAGGAAAGTGGGGTGTTTTTCATTACATTCTTGACTTGTGCCTTGTAGATGGTGGACAGGCTTTGGGGAATCAGGAGGTGAGTTACTCACTGCAGGATTCCGAGCCTCTGACCTGCTCTTGTAGCCGTGGTATTTATATTGCTACTCCAGTTATGTTTTTGGTCAAAGGTAACCCCCCTGCCCCCCCACCCCCCGCCAGGATGTTGATAGTGGGGCATTCAGCGATCATAATGCCATTGAATGTCAAGGGGAAATGGGTAGATTCTATCTTTTTGAAGATGATCATTGTCTGGCACTTGTATGGTGTGAATGTTACTTGTCACTTATCAGCCCAAGCCTCGATATTGTCCAAGACTTGTTGCATTTCTACACGGACTGCTTCAGTATCTGAGGAGTTGTGAATGGTGCTGAACATTGTGCAACCTGTCTGTTTTAGTTAAAACTGTCCCAGTAATAATGTCTTCAGTCAGAATTCCCCCTTCAGAGCTCCATATTCCTACAAACATGTGATAAACTCTGCCCACAGGACTCCACCACAGCCAGCTTACATTCATTAATATGAAAGAAATAAAAGCACGGTTTACATGAAAAAGAGTGATTAATACAATTCAGGTAAATAATGCATTGGCTTACACATGTCACAAAAATGCCAGGCAATGACCATTTCCAACAAAAGAGAATCGAACCATCTCAGCTTGAGATTTAACATCATTACCATTGCTGAATTTCCCACCATCAACATCCTGGGGGTGGGGGAGGGGAGCGGACACCATTGATCAGAAACGTAACGGGACCAGTCATATAAATACTGTGGCTACAAGAGCAGGTCAGAGGCTGGAATTCTGTGGTGAGTAACTCACCTCCTTACTCCCCAAAGCCTGTCCACGATTGACAAGCACATGTCAGGAGTGTGTTGGAACACTCAGCACTTGCCTGAATGAGCACAGCTGCAACAACACTCAAGATGCTTGATACTATCCAAGACAAAACAATCAGCTTGATCAACACCCCATCCACCACATTAAACATTCACTGCCTCCACCACCATTGCACAGTAACAGTATTGTGTACCCTCTAAAAGATGCACTGCAGCAACTTGCCAAGGCTCCTTCGACAGCACTTTCCAAATACACAACCTCTACCACCTTGAAGAACAAGGGCAGCAGGCACATGGAATACCATCACCTGCAAGTTCCCCTCCAAGTCTCACACCATCCTGACTTGGAACCATATCACGATTCATTCATTGTTACTGGGTCAGAATTCTGGATCTCACTTCCTTACAACAGTCAAGGAGTTGCTACACCACATGGACTGCAACGGTTCAAGAGGGCAACTCACCACCACCTTCTCAATGGTAATTAAGGATGGGCAATAATGGCTGGCCTTGCCATTGATGATCCCATGAAGAAAAACGAAGTATTCATAGAAAGCAAAATTTATTCATTATTTCTCATGAACGAGCCAACATTAACTGGAATTCTCAAGGTGTGATTGTACTGACTTTTACGAAGTCAGCATAATCCTGAGAAATGACTTCATATCACAAGCTCCCTTCCTGATTCAATATCTAGAATTTTATTTGGAAGTCTGGCCATACAGTCTATATGCAGGCTGTAATCCATATATAGGCAATAATCTGACTCTCAAATAGCTTCTGGGTTTCACTTGCTATACCTGTCTCCGAACTCGACAACAGTTCATGATGCTCTGTGCTGACTCCACCCTGTCTCCATCATCGTTATCCCCTCACAGGACCTCTGTCTTTAACTCTGGACCCTTTCCTGTTATCTTCCGTTTCTCGTCTATTGGCAGGTACTTATGTTCCCTAATTTTTATCTAAACAGATCCATGTAACTTGAGGCTTCCCTGATTCCATTCGAATGTGTATTTTAGCTGCCACTCTGGAGCCGAGTCCATCACTCTTTGTTCTTTCTTTTTAACTTCTTTTCTTTTTACCCCTCCAAGATGCCTCTCTTCTACCGTCCTGCCTACTTTCACTTCTCCCCTCTCAGGTACTCTCAATTACCTACCCAAACCTTTCAGTACTCCTCGATCATCCTGCTCTCATGTCACTGTCCCAGCTTGGGCTCCATCTGAGATGGGCATTAAACCCCTTCAATTTATCATATCTTACACCCCTGTCTCCTCCACCCTCACCTCCAACAATAAATGCGAGGTAGTGAGATTGAGACCATCTGATCAGCTGTCTCTGCCATGTTCCTCCTTTCCACTAACCCACCAGGACAAACTTCCTCTAAACTCCCCACTGCCTTAGCTCTGAACAACTCACATCTTTCTCTGGTTCTCTCCTATCTCCCCTCGTTCCCTTTCTGAGTTCATCTTGTCCATGAGACCCACCTCCTGCTCCCTTGACCCTATTCCAATAAACTGC
Source organism: Heterodontus francisci (assembly GCF_036365525.1). Classification (NCBI taxonomy): domain Eukaryota; kingdom Metazoa; phylum Chordata; class Chondrichthyes; order Heterodontiformes; family Heterodontidae; genus Heterodontus; species Heterodontus francisci. The sequence continues at coordinate 22,607,778 of NC_090410.1, read as the reverse complement.
TGACCAGCCAATAACCGCTCCTGGTCCCATGTTCAACAATATCGTTAACGATTCCCTCTCTCCTTCAAATCTGCAGTTTCATCCCTTTCCTCAAAAAATAACCCTCACCCCACTGTCCTTGCAAACTACCACCCCATATCCAACCTCCTTTCCTCTCCAAAGTACTTGAAGGATTGTCATCTCCCAAATCCGTGCCCATCTTTCCGGAACTCCATGTTTGAATCCCACCAATCAGGCCTCCTCCCCTGCCATAGTATCAACTCAACTCTTGTCAAAGTTACAAGTGACATCCTATGTGACTGTGACAAAGATTTTCTATCTCTAATTGTCCTTTTCTACTGTCTGAAGCCTTTGACACAGTTGACCACAGCATCCTCCTCCAACACCTCCCCACTGTCATCAGAACTGGGAAAAGTTAGAAATGTAATAGGTTTTTAGCAGGTGAAACGGGGAAGGTTGAAAAGAAACAAAATAGATGGTCTGTGATAATGTGGAAGACAGGAGAGATTAAATGACAAAAGAGTTGGTGGAGCAGGGCCAAAGGGAGTTGTCATGGGACCAGTAAAGAAACAAAAGATCTGTCTGAACGAGTTGTGAATGATAGAATGATGAACAGCTGCTGTCAGAAAGCAAAAACAAGACATTTACAACAGGAAGGCCAAAACATGCAAAGAAAAGAAAAAAGAAAAGGGGCAGAGATTATGGTCTGAAATTGTTGAACTCATTGTTGAGTCTGCAAGGCTGTAAAGTGCCTAATCAAAAGATGAGATACTGTTCCTCGAGCTTTCATTGAGTTTCATTGGAACACTGCAGTAGGCCAAGGACAGAGAGGTCAGTGTGAGAGCAAGATGGAGAATTAAAATGGCAGCCGACCGGAAGCTCGGGGTCACACTTGCAGACAGAATGGAGGTGTCCTGCAAAACGATCACCCAACCTATGTTCAGTCTCCCCAATGTAGAGCAGACCACATTGTGAGCAGTGAACACAGTGTAGTAAATTGAAATAAGTACACATAAATCACTGTCTCGCCTGGAAGGAGTGTTATGCGATCTTGGACGGTGAGGAGAGAGGAGGTAAAATGGCAGATTTTACATCTCCTGTGCTTGCATAGAAAGGTGCTGTGTGAAAGGGAGGTGGTGTTGGGGGTGATTGAGGAGCGGAGCAGAGTGTAGTGGGAAAAACAGTCCCCTCGGAATGCTGAAAGGGGAAAGTAAGATATCATTGGTAGTGGCATCACGCTGAACCTGGCAAAAACGGTTAAGGGTAATCCATTGAATACAGAGGCTGGTAGGGTGGAAGGTGAGGACAGAGGGAACCCTATCATGTCTCTGGGAAGGAGGGGAAGGACTGACAGAAGAAGTGCTGGAAGTGGGACAGACACGGTTGAGGCTCCGGTTATTCATGGTGGGGAAATCCTTGGTTAAGGAGAAAATGAAGACATATCAGAAGCACTGGAAGGTTATGTCATCAGAACAGATGCAATGGAGATGGTGTGCTGTGAGAATAGAATGGATTCCTGACAGGAAGCAGGGTGTGAGCAAGTGCAGTTGATGTAGGTGTGGGAGTCACTGAGCTTCAGTTAAATATTTGTTAAAAGCCTCTACCCAGAAATGGAGACAGAGAAGTCAAGGAAGGGAAGGGAAGAGTCAGAGATGGATCATGTGAAGGTGAAAGAAAGCTGGAACTTCGAAGCAAAGTTGATGATGTTTTGCAGTTCAGGATGAGAGCAGGAACCGTCACTGATACAATCATCAATGTACCAGAAAAAGAGGTGAGCGAGAGGGCCCGAGTCAGACTGGAACAAGGAATAAAAACAGAAAGTGCTGGAAATACTCACCAGGTCAGCAGAATCTGTGGAGATAGAGACAGACTTAATGTTTCAGGTCTGTGACCTTTCATCAGAACAAGGATTGTTGCACATATCCCACAAAAAAGCAGCATAGCTAGGACCCATGGCTGTTTGCACCTCTGTGACACCACCCAACTTAGCCCCTGCCTCAGCTCATCTGAAACCTTCATTCATGCCTTTGTTACCTCTCGAACTGATCATTCCAAAACATTCCTGACAGGTCTTCCACATTCTATTCTCCTTAAACTTGAGGTCATCCAAAACCCTGTTGCCTGTGTCCGAACCTGCACCAAGTCCTGTTCCCCGATCACCCCCGTTCTCACTGATCTACATTGACTCCCTCTCAAGCAATATTTTGATTTTAAAATCCTCATCCTTGCTTTCAAATCCCTCCATTGCCTCACCACTCCCTATCTCTGTAATCTTCACCAGCCCATAAACCCTCCAAGATACCTCTGCACTTCTAATTCTGGCCTTTTGAACATTCCCAATTTTAATAGCTCCACCATTGATGGACATGCATTCAGCTGCTTAGGCCCTAAAATGTGGAATTCCCTCTCTTAATCTCTCCGCCTCTCCACCTCACTTTCCTCCTTTAAAACAATCCTTAAAGCCTTGCACTTTGTCCAAGTTTTTTGTCATCTGACCTCATATCTCCTTATGTAGTTCGGTGTCAAATGTGGTTTTAAAATGCTCAGGTGCAAAGCCTTAGGATGTTTTTATTATGTTGAAGGTACTATACAAATGCAAATAGGAGCTGTTTCGATAGTCATTTTATCATTCCACGCTGAAGAAGTCTGTGCCATCTTTTTGAAAGAGAGATTCAATTATTATGGGGCGGCACAGTGACGCAGTGGTTAGCACCATAGCTCCAGTGACCCAGGTTTGGTTCTGGGTACTGCCTGTGCGGAATTTGCAAGTTCTCCCTGTGACCGCGTGTGTTTCTGCCGGGTGCTCCAGTTTCCTCCCACAGCCAAAGACTTGCAGGTTGACAGGTAAGTTGGCCATTGTAAATTGCCCCTAGTGTAGGGAGGAGAATTGAGGGAAGGTAGGGTATATGGGATGAATGTAGGATTAGTATAAATGGGTGGTTGATGGTCGGCACAGACTCGGTGGGCCAAAGGGCCTGTTTCAGTGCTGTATCACTCTGTTACCTCTCTGCTGCTATTTCCCCATCGTCATGCAAATACCTCCTTTTCAATATATATCCACTTCCTTTGGAAAGTTACGATGGGATCTGCTTCCTACTTTCTCAGATACTGCAGTCCAACTCACAACAAATCACAGCATAAAATTTCTCCCCTTTTCCTCGCTGGATTGTTTGCCAATTGTTCTAAATCTGTGTCATTTGGTTATTGACCCTCCTGCCAGTGGAAACAGTTTCTCCCTCTCGATTCTTTCACAATCCCTCATGATTGTGAGCATCTCTGTTAAATCGACACTAACTAGTCTCTGTTCCATGGAGAATCATCCCAGTTTCTCTCCTCTATTCACATAACTCAGATCCGAGGTCAAAATTCAGGAATTAGGTCTTTGTTTGGTGGGGATTCCTTGGAATGTGACTCTGCCTCTTGAAGTGTGAGAATATGTATAAAGAACAAAGAATAAAGAAAATTACAGCACAGGAACAGGCCCTTCGGCCCTCCAAGCCTGCGCCGATCCAGATCCTCTATCTAAACATGTCGCCTATTTTCTTAGGGTCTGTATCTCTTTGCTTCCTGCCCATTCATGTATCTGTCTAGACACATCTTAAAAGACGCTATCGTGCCCGCGTCTACCACCTCCGCTGGCAACGCGTTCCAGGCACCCATCACCCTCTGCGTAAAGAACTTTCCACGCATATCCCCCCTAAACTTTTCCCCTCTCACTTTGAACTCGTGACCCCTCGTAATTGAATCCCCCACTCTGGGAAAAAGCCTCTTGCTATCCACCCTGTCTATACCTCTCATGATTTTGTACACCTCAATCAGGTCCCCCCTCAACCTCCGTCTTTCTAATGAAAATAATCCTAATCTACTCAACCTCTCTTCATAGCAAGCGCCCTCCATACCAGGCAACATCCTGGTGAACCTCCTCTGCACCCTCTCCAAAGCATCTACATCCTTTTGGTAATGTGGCGACCAGAACTGCACGCAGTATTCCAAATGTGGCCGAACCAAAGTCCTATACAACTGTAACATGACCTGCCAACTCTTGTACTCAATACCCCGTCCGATGAAGGAAAGCATGCCGTATGCCTTCTTGACCACTCTATTGACCTGCGTTGCCACCTTCAGGGAACAATGGACCTGAACACCCAAATCTCTCTGTACATCAATTTTCCCCAGGACTTTTCCATTTACTGTCTAGTTCACTCTTGAATTGGATCTTCCAAAATGCATCACCTCGCATTTGCCCTGATTGAACTCCATCTGCCATTTCTCTGGCCAACTCTCCAATCTATCTATATTCTGCTGTATTCTCTGACAGTACCCTTCACTATCTGCTACTCCACCAATCTTAGTGTCGTCTGCAAACTTGCTAATCAGACCACCTATACTTTCCTCCAAATCATTTATGTATATCACAAACAACAGTGGTTCCAGCACGGATCCTTGTGGAACACCACTGGTCACACGTCTCCATTTTGAGAAACTCCCTTCCACTGCTCCTCTCTGTCTGCTTTTGCCCAGCCAGTTCTTTATCCATCTAGCTAGTACACCCTGGACCCCATGCGACTTCACTTTCTCCATCAGCCTACTATGGTGAACCTTATCAAATGCCTTACTGAAGTCCATGTATATGACATCTACAGTCCTTCTCTCATCAATCAACTTTGTCACTTCCTCAAAGAATTCTATTAGTTTAGTTTAGTTTAGTTTAGAGATACAGCACTGAAACAGGCCCTTCGGCCCACCGAGTCTGTGCCGACCATCAACCACCCATTTATACTAATCCTACACTAATCCCATATTCCTACCACATCCCCACCTGTCCCTATATTTCCCTACCACCTACCTAAACTAGGGGCAATTTATAATGGCCAATTAACCTATCAACCTGCAAGTGTTTGACATGTGGGAGGAAACCGGAGCACCCGAAGGAAACCCACGCAGACACAGGGAGAACTTGCAAACTCCACACAGGTAGTACCCAGAATTGAACCCGGGTCGCTGGAGCTGTGAGGCTGCGGTGCTAACCACTGCGCCACTGTGCCGTCCCTTGAGTTGGAAAGACATGACCTTCCCTGCACAAAACCGTGTTGCCTATCACTGATAAGCCCATTTTCTTCCAAATGGGAATAGATCCTATACCTCAGTATCTTCTCCAGCAGCTTCCCTACCACTGACGTCAGGCTCACCGGTCTATAATTACCTGGATTATGCCTGCTACCCTTCTTAAACAAGGGGACAACATTAGCAATTCTCCAATCCTCCGGGACCTCACCCGTGTTTAAGTATGCTGCAAGGATATCTGTTGAGGCCCCAGCTATTTCCTCTCTCGCTTCCCACAGTAACCTGGGATAGATCCCATCCGGACCTGGGGACTTGTCCACCTTAATGCCTTTTAGAATACCTAGCACTTCCTCCCTCCTTATGCCGACTTGACCTAGAGTAATCAAACATCTGTCCCTAACCTCAACATCCGTCATGTCCCTCTCCTCGGTGAATACCGATGCAAAGTACTCGTTTAGAATCTCACCCATTTTCTCTGACTCCACGCATAACTTTCCTCCTTTGTCCTTGAGTGGGCCAATCCTTTCTCTAGTTGCCCTCTTGCTCCTTATATATGAATAAAAGGCTTTGGGATTTTCCTTAACCCTCTTTGCTAAAGATTTCTCATGACCCCTTTTCGCCCTCTTAATTCCTCGTTTCAGATTGGTCCTACATTCCCGATATTCTTTCAAAGCTTTGTCTTTCTTCAGCCTCCGAGACCTTATGTATGCTTCCTTTTTCCTCTTAGCCAATCTCACTATTTCACCTGTCATCCATGGTTCCCTAATCTTGCCATTTCTATCCCTCATTTTCACAGGAACATGTCTCTCCTGCACGCTAATCAACCTCTCTTTAAAAGCCTCCCACATATCAAATGTGGATTTACCTTCAAACAGCTGCTCCCAATCTACATTCCCCAGCTCCTGCCGAATTTTGGTATAGTTGGCCTTCCCCCAATTTAGCACTCTTCCTTTAGGACCACTCTCGTCTTTGTCCATGAGTATTCTAAAACTTACGGAATTGTGATCACTATTCCCAAAGTAGTCCCCTACTGAAACTTCAACCACCTGGCCGGGCTCATTCCCCAACACCAGGTCCAGTATGGCCCCTTCCCGAGTTGGACTATTTACATACTGCTCTAGAAAACCCTCCTGGATGCTCCTTACAAATTCTGCTCCATCTCGACCTCGAACACTAAGTGAATCCCAGTCAATGTTGGGAAAATTAAAATCTCCTATCACCACCACCCTGTTGCTCCTACATCTTTTCATAATCTGTTTACATATTTGTACCTCTATCTCACACTCGCTGTTGGGAGGCCTGTCGTACAGCCCCAACATTGTTACCGCACCCTTCCTATTTCTGAGTTCTGCCCATATTGCCTCACTGCTCGAGTCCTCCATAGTGCCCTCCTTCAGCACAGCTGTGATATCCTTTTTGACCAGTAATGCAACTCCTCCACCCCTTTTACCTCCCTCTCTATCCCGCCTGAAGCATCGATATCCTGGGATATTTGGTTGCCAAACATGCCCTTCCCTCAACCAAGTCTCAGTAATAGCAATAACATCATACTCCCAGGTACTAATCCAAGCCCTAAGTTCATCTGCCTTACCTACTACACTTCTTGCATTAAAACAAATGCACCTCAGACCACCAGTCCCTTTGCATTCATCATCTGCTCCCGGTCTACTCTTTCCCTTACTCACGCTGACTTCATTATCTAGTTCCTTACAGGCTTTAGTTACTACCTCCTTACTGTCCACTGACCTCCTCATTTGGTTCCCATCCCCCTGCCACATTAGTTTAAACCCTCCCCAACAGCGTTAGCAAAAGCACCCCCAAGGACATTGGTTCCAGTCCGGCCCAGGTGTAGACCGTCCAATTTGTAATAGTCCCACTTCCCCCAGAACCGGTCCCAATGTCCCAAAAATGTGAACCCCTCCCTCCTGCAACATCTCTCAAGCCACGCATTCATCCTGACTATTCTTTTATTTCTACTCTGACTATCACGTGGCACTGGTAGCAATCCTGAGATTACTACCTCTGAGGTCCTACTTTTTAACTTGGCTCCTAACTCCCTCAATTCTGCTTGTCGGACCTCATCCCGTTTTTTCCCTATATCATTGGTGCCTATGTGCACAACGACAACTGGCTGTTCACCCTCCCCTTTCAGAATGTTCTGCAACCGATCTGAGACATCCCTGACCCGTGCACCTGGGAGGCAACATACCATTCGGGAGTCTCATTTTCGACCACAGAACCACCTATCTACTCCCCTTACAATCGAATCCCCGATGACTATAGCCCTTCCACTCTTTTTCCCGCCCTTCCAAACAGCAGAGCCAGCCATGGTGCCATGAACCTGGCTACTGCTGCCTTCCCCTGGTGAGCCATCTCCCTCAACAGTATCCAAAACGGTATACCTGTTTTGGAGGGAGATGACCGCAGGGGACACCTGCACTGCCTTCCTGCTCTTTCTCTGCCTTTTGGTCACCCATTCCCTTTCTCCCTCAGCAATCCTAATCTGCGGTGTGACCAATTCACTAAACGTGCTATCCACAACCTCCTCAGCATCGCGGATGCTCCAAAGTGAGTCCATCAGCAGCTCCAGAGCCGTCATGCGGTCTAACAAGAGCTGCAGCTGGACACACTTCCAGCACGTGAAGGAATCAGGGACATCAGCCGTGTCCCTGAGCTCCCACATTGAGCATGAGGAGCATAACATGGGTCTGAGATCTCCTGCCATTTTTAATCTTAAGCTTAACTTAGATAAATGAAAAAGGAACGAAAAGTTTTTACTAATCACACGAAAAAAAAATATAGAATAAGCCTTACCTTATCTACACACCACCGAGTCCTTTTTGTTTGGTTAGAGGAGGAGGGCGGGTGGGAGACACTACAGGTGTAGTGCCTCGGGTTCAGCCGCTGCCCAAATATATAGGACTTACGTACCCAGCTGCCACCTCGCTCTCCCTGTCGCCGCTGCAAAAAGAAACTGCCAAAACAAAAAGGTAAGTTTATATAAGTTGTAAACTCACTTACCCAGCTGCCACATCGCTCTCCCTGTCGCTGCTGCGAAACGAAACTGCCAAAGCAAAAAGGTAAGTTTATATAAGTTGTAAATAACTTTATATAAGAAATACTTGAGAGTGAATTTGTTCATTCGTGGGACGTGGGCATCACTGGCGATGCCAGCATTTATTGCCAAACACTAATTGCCCTTGAGAAGGTGGTGGGGAGCTGCCTTCTTGAACCATTGCACTCATTGGGCTGGATGTACACCAACAGTGCTTGAAGTTTGATACAACTGAGTGTCTTTCTAGGCCATTTCCAGAGGGCTGAAAAGAGTCAACCACATTGCTGTGGGGATGGAGTCACATGTAGGCCAGACCAGGTAAGGCCAGCAGATTTTCTTCCCAAAATGACATTAGTGAACCAAGCGGGTTTCTATGACAATCGACATGGTTTCATGCTCACCATTAGACTAGCTTTTTAATTCCAGATTTATTAATTGAATTCAAGTTTCATTACATGCTGTTATGGGATTTAAACCCATGTTCCCACAGCATTAGCCTGGGCTCTGAATTACTAGTCTAGTGACATTACCATATCACCACCACCTCCTGGAGTCTTAAGGGCGATGGAAAAAGAATGATATGTGAGCTGGATCTCCAGAAATAAGCAAAGAATATTCTCAGGGGCTGTACCACATGGTCTGGTCTCACTGGCTGAGTTTAAAGTCCACCCTGTGAATTGGATAGAAATTCTCTGGAATTACAGAACACATTATATCACAGAAATATCGGGAAACCTGTAAATAAATCTGTTCTCACTGCACCCAATGCTGTCAGACTGTGGATTTCACCCAGTCTGTTCTTCCCTGGACTCTGGGGAGATTCACTTTCCATTGTGCAATATCTGGCTAAATATAATTTATGATATTGCAATGTGTTGTGGAAAAGAGATTAATTGAATCTTTTTGTTCAGTCACTGTAAGTAATGTCAGTCTCCTTGCCTCATAATTATGTCAATGGGGATTTCTCCTGCCTTACATAAGGGTCTTCGCTCAGTGACAGAGTCAGTAAGAGTTTGGTCTCCAGCACAAACCGGGATCAATGTTCTGCAGAAATGGAAAGAGTGAATCGGATTTATACACTTGAAGATTTGGTCTTTAAGATTCTTCTGGATTTCGGGGATATTTATTTTCTCACCCTCGCCGTTATTGGTGTCCCTGGTAAGTTTTATGCCCAGGTATTAATACTGTACCTGCATTAACTCTGCTCCTGATTGTCAGTTGGTGTTGGGTTCCTTGGAAGTAACCATATCTTTATTTCAATATGTCGATGATATTTAACTGTAAACACTGCCTTCATTATTCAAGTTTCCTTATCCAACAATTGTATGTATTCAGTTTATACTGCTTGCTGTGTGATTGAAAGTACATTGTTCCATCGATAATGTTACTGGATGATTTATTTGATGAACAGTCTGCTCTCTGCATTGAGTCCTGGGAGTAGATTTTATTCTTTACCATCTGGGTGTTAAACAGCGCCTGAAGGGGGCGATGGAATAAAAAGTGATGAAGAAAGATTGCACGTCCTTTACAGAAGCAGCCTGATATTCATTACAATAAAAGCAAAATACTGCGGATGCTGGAAATCTGAAATAAAAACAAGAAATGCTGGAACCACTCTGCAGGTCTGGCAGCATCTGTGGAAAGAGAAGCAGAGTTAACGTTTCGGGCCAGTGACCCTTCTTCGGAACTGACAAGTATTAAAAATGTCACATGTTACAAGCAAGTGAGGTGGGGGTGAGGCAAGAGATAACAAAGGAGAAGGTGTAGATTGGACAAGGCCACATAGCTGACCAAAAGGTCATGGAGCAAAGGCAAACAATATGTTAACGGTGTGTTGAAAGACAAAGCATCAGTACCGAAAAGGTGTTAACGGACTGAATATTGAACAGCAGCAAGTGCAAACATGAAAAAATGTTTCATGATATTCATTACATTGAGTTTAAGAGGAGGATAATCAGGCGGGTTTTATTCCTGATGAAGGGTCTGTTCCTCCACCCTGATTATCATTGTGCACGCCGGGCAGGAGCTGCTTAATTGATATATGGTGTTGACGTGGCTTTCAGGATCATTTAAGGTTTGCATGATAAGATTAATGATATAACGTTGTAATTGGTGATAAATCATTCCAACTGATTTTACTTTCAACTGATTGTCAATGGAATAATGTGTGAAGTTGATTCCTTTCTCATTTTTTGATTCATATTCCCTTGAGTAAGTAGAAATCTATTCTGTTTTCACTAACAGGTGGAAAGTGCCTGATTAATATTGTCCCACTTCCATCCTGATACATTCTCAAACCCGAGGGAGCAGATCTCAGCATCAGTTACAGCATCAACCCCTTGGTAGTGACTGTTCATCAAAACCGGAGCTTAGAAGATTGGCAGCAGAGAGAGAGTGAGAGCAGAGTGAGGGGGACCAAGACCAGCAAGGGGCGGGGGGTGGGGGTGGTGCCGTACTGGTTTGAATTAGGAGCTGGAAAATTAACTAAGTGTTGTAATACGAGTATAAACACAAAGCAGGACCAGAGGTATTAATTACAATTGATAGTTAAAACAGGCTACTAAATAGTTTGTTCAAAAAGGGAATAGCGGGTTTTTGTTTAGATCATGGATGGGCAGCTGTGACCTATTGCTTGCAATTCCTGTTCCATGTGGGAACTTCAGGACACTTCATGAGTCTTTGGCAACCATGTCTATAGCTTCAGATCGAGCTTATGATTTCCGAGCTTGAGGGACAGCTGGAATCACTGCGGAACATCAGGGAGCAGGAGAGTTTCCTGGATTGTATGCTCCAGAAACTGGTCACCCCACAGGCAGTAGGAGTTCAGGGTGGGTGGCCATCCAGAAGGTTAGGAAGTGGCAAAACATGCAGGAGTCTTCGGGGTGTGTGCTACTCACAAACCAGCTTTGGAGACTGCTGGGAGTGACGACACCTTGAAGGAGGCACCAATGGGCATGGGACTGTACAGGAGGGAGCAGCAAAGGGCAGAAATGAAGTTGTTATTGGGGATTCCATAGTCAGGAGGTCAGACAAGCATTTCTTTAAATGTTATCGAGAGTTCCGCCCCCCTGTGTATTGCCACCCTGGTGCCAGAGTAAACTATATCTTGGAGAGGGTGCAGGATATTCTGAAGGGGAAGGGAATGAGCCAGAAGTAGCAATACACATTGATAGCAACAACATAGAAAAGGCTGGTATTGAGGTCCTGTGGTCAGAGTTTCAGGAGCTATTCCAGCTGGAAAACTTTCAAATCCTGCCCGGTGACTGACCACATTTGCATACTGCAGCTACAACCAGAAAACCTTTGAAGAAAATCATCTGCATCGCTATCTCCAAGAGACTCACCAAACCAGTCACCTACCTCTTCAAACTAAAAGCCTCAGGACCACCAAATTCAGCTTGAAGCCAGCTGAATTATCAAACATCACAGATTGCATACGCCTTTTTTCTCTGGACTCTAACTTAACCAATCTACCTTTCCCCACTCTGTCACCTAACTATGTGTGTGAAAACCTCGAGTGGGTGCGTGCAAGTGTGTGTGTGTGAGTGAAAGTTGGTGCATTGCTTATTATTTTATTAGTTCAGTTTAGGTACAATAATGTTAACCTTTTTCTTTGTGAACTCAAGAAAAACTCTCCAGTTGGTTCTTGTTATGATCACAGCAAGTAAGGAATCAAACACCTACTGAATTGGCCATTACATCCACTTTAAAAAAGAATTAAACCCATTGTGGTCAAACAAGGAGAGGGAAAAGAGGGAAGCTTTTCGACCCCTCCTCACTTGACTGTAACAGAAATTTGGGGACTCACATCTGGGATTAAACAAAAAGACAAACAGGCAATTGGAAGCAGGAAACAAAATTGATCCCTATCAATAATTTCAAAACTTCATTACAGGTTTTCTGTGCTCGAATAGTCAAATGTCCACATTCGAGGGCAGTACCTTCCCAGAATAAAAGAAGGTGTATGATGCATGTCAGGTGAATTCTTCAAGTGAGAACCAGGCCAAATACAATCAGTTGAGACGGAGGTGAAGAGGAAAATAAGACTGGCAAAGAGAATGACAGTCAACATAAAAGAGGACCCAAACATTTTCCACCAGCATGTAAGCTGATTTTAAGAGGTGGAATGGGGCCTATTAGGGACAAAGAGGGTAATGTATGTTTAGAGGTGCAGGGCAAGGCTTATATACTTAATGAGTACTTTGTATCAGGGATCACTAAGGAAGTGAAATCTGACAAAATACAGGGAGAAGGGGAGAGAGTAGAGGATAAAAAATGAGGCAGGGGAGGCAGTAAAAAGGCTGACTATGCTTGTTTAGATAAGTCAGGATGGCTTGCATCCCAGGCTGCAAATAAATTTGGAGATGGAGCTAACGGAAGAGCTGGAGAGTGATAAATGTGACATCCTTATTTAAGAAAGGGTATAAGCTGAGTCCAAGCAACTACAGGCCAGTTAGTTTAGCACCAGGATAAGGAATTAGAAACAATAATGAGGAAAAATTCAACAGACACCTGGAGAGATTTGAATTTATTAAGGAAAGCCATCATGGATTTGTAAAAGGGAAACTTGAACAACAAAATTGAATTTTTGACGAAGTGACAGAAAAGGTTGATTAAAAGAATGTGGTGAATGTTGCTTATATGGATTTTAAGAAAGTATTTGATAAGGTACCACATAAAAGGCTGGCTAATAAAATTGAGGCTCATGGAATAGTCAGTGTCCAATTGGATAAAAAATTGGCTTAAAGACAGAACACAGCCGGTCATAGTAAATTGCTGTATTCGCACCTATTCAGTGTATTCACACCTAATCTGTCCTAATGCTTTGTCTTTCAACACACCATTAACATATTGTTTGCCTTTTCTCCGTGACCTTTTGGTCAGCTATGTGGCCTGGTCCAATCTGCACCTTCTCCTTTGTTATCTCTTGCCCCACCCCCACCTCACTTGTTTATAATCTGTGACTTTTCTAATATTTGTCAGTTCCGAACAAGGGTCACTGACCCGAAACGTTAACTCTGCTTCTCTTTCCACAGATGCTGCCAGACCTGCTGAGTGATTCCAGCATTTCTTGTTTTTGTCATAGTAAATTGCTGTTGTTCAAACTGGAGGATTATAGACAGTGGTGTTCCCGAAGTGTCAGTGCTCGGCCACTGGAGTTCCTGCTGTCTATAAATGACTTGGATCTTGGAAAACAGAGTAGAATCTCAAAATCTGCAGATGAAACGAAACTTGGAGGTGTGGTAAACAGTGAGGATGACATGAACCACCTGCAGCAGGACATAGATAGGCTAGCAGAAAGGGCAGACAGACGGCAGATCGATTTTAATATTGACAAGTGTGAGGTGATGCATTTTGTCAGAATGAACAGAGAGAGGCAATATTGTCTTAATGTCACAGTTCTAAGGAGTGTGGAGGAACAGTGGGACCTGGGGGTACATGTGAATTGATGTTTGAAGGTGGGAGGGCATATTGAGAGTGATCAGTCACACTGATGGAATCTTGGTTTTGCCATAAGAGTTTTGATTTTTCAAAAAAAAAACTTGAGATCTGTGTGCCTTTAAGACCTGTTGCAATTTTCTGTGAACAGTGACTGGAGGGATTGTGGTATTTGAAAGTCCAGGCTGCAGGGCAATGTGTTTCCAAGCAACAGGAATATTTTATGATGGTCTTGTGACTCCTATTGAAAAGGCTTTCAGTTTCATTTTGGCAGTGTGAAAAAAAAACAGGGGAGCTGTGAGCAGCTAATAGTTACTGCTGGAAACTGGCCAGGAATACAGCCCTGAGAAAACGTTCTCTTCAAGAATAATTCCTGTATCAAGTAAAACGTTAATCTCTTCATGAAGTCAAAAGAACTTTGAAGGAGTTGCAAAAATCTAATGTGTGGGAGCACAAACCCTTGTTGCTATTTATGCCTGAATAGAGAGGTAGAGAATCAGAAATAAAAAGGATTTGCTACACTCTGTGGAGAAACCCTGCTTTGGTGAAAGGAAGCCTGAATTTTGAGTGGGGTAAGTTTCTGCTGCCTCCAGACTAAGTTACTTAGTTGTTGTGTTCTGTGGGGAAGGCCTGTTGACTTTTGTATTTTTGGAAGTTCCTAAAATCTCAAGAAAGTTTCTACTGTTAGAGTCATAGAGAGATACAGCATCAAAACAGGCCCTTCAGCCCAACGAGTCTGCGCCAACGAACAACCACCCATTTATACTAATCCTACATTAATCCCATTTCCCTCTCACATCCCCACATTCCCTCAATTCTCATACCACCTACCTACACTAGGGGCAATTTACAATGGCCAATTTACCTATCAACCCACAAGTCTTTGGCATGTGGGAGGAAACCGGAGCACCCGGAGGAAACCATGGGGTCACAGGGAGAACTTGCAAACTCCGCACAAGCAGTACCCAGAACTAAACCTGGGTTGCTGGAGCTGTGAGGCTGTGGTGCTAACCACTGCATCACTGTGCTACTTTAAAATTTAAATAGACCTGTTGCTACAGCCTATTGCTGAAAGATCTATGTGATGCCTGCTGCAGAATTAATGACCTTGTTGTAATGGAGGCATCAGGAAATAGTGACCACAATATGATAGAATTTTACATTAAGTTTGAAAGAGATACAGTTCATTCTGAAACTAGGATCATACAACTGAACAAAGGAAACTAAGGTTTGAGCAGCAAGTTGGCTGTGATGGATTGGGAAAATACATTAAAAGATTTGATGGTAAACATGTAATGGCGAGTATTCAAAGAAGTATTACATGGTTTCCAACAAATATGCATTCCTCTAAGTGTCATGAATAGATGAGAACAAATTGTAAATTGTCATGAACCGATGAGAACTGACTGTAAATTATGTTTTGTGCACTTGGCTATTAATGTCAACTGCCATTTTACACAGTATGTTTCAGTTTTTACTTCTATATTCCACTTGTTAAAATGGAGGAGCGAGAGCAGGTGGGACAGCAACTTGAAGGGGTCCAGTCCTATTTAGAAACAAACGAACGTATTAGCGAGAGACAGCATGGTTTTGTAAAGGGGAGGCCGTGTCTCACTAATTTGATTGCGTTTTTTGAGGAAGTGACGAAGATGATTGATGAAGGAAAGGCAGTGGATGTTATCTATGTGGACTTTAGTAAAGCCTTTGACAAGGTCCCGCATGGCAGACTGGTACAAAAGGTGAAGTCACACAGGATCAGATGTGAGCTGGCAAGATGGATACAGAACTGGCTCGGTCACAGAAGACAGAGAGTATCAGTGGATGGGTGCTTTACTGAATGGAGGAATGTGACTAGTGGTGTTCCACAGGGATCAGTGCTGGGACCTTTGCTGTTTGTAGTATATATAAATGAATTGGAGGAAAATGTAGCTGGTCTGATTAGTAAGTTTGTGGACGACACAAAGGTTGGTGGAGTTGAGGATAATGATGAGGATTGTCAGAGGATACAGCAGGATATAGATCGGTTGGAGACTTGGGCGGACAAATGGCAGATGGAGTTTAATCCGGACAAATGTGAAGTAATGCATTTTGGAAGGTCTAATGCAGGTGGGAGGTAAACAGTAAATGGCAGAACCCTGAGGTGTATTGACAGGCAGAGCGATCTGGGCGGACAGGTCCACAGTTCACTGAAAGTGGCAATGCAGGTGGATAAGGTAGTCAAGAAGGCATACGACATGCTTGCCTTCATCGGTCGGGGCATAGAGTATAAAAAT
Source organism: Heterodontus francisci (assembly GCF_036365525.1). Classification (NCBI taxonomy): domain Eukaryota; kingdom Metazoa; phylum Chordata; class Chondrichthyes; order Heterodontiformes; family Heterodontidae; genus Heterodontus; species Heterodontus francisci. The sequence goes on along the minus strand of NC_090410.1, from coordinate 22,591,947 downwards.
TGGCAAGTCATGTTGCAGCTGTACAGAACCTTAGTTAGGCCACTCTTAGACTATTGCGTGCAATTCTGGTCGCCACACGACCAGAAGGACGTGGAGGCTTTGGAGAGGGCACAGAGGAGGTTTACCAGGATGTTGCCTGGTCTGGAGGGCATTAGCTATGAGGAGAGGTTGGAAATACTCGGATTGTTTTCACTGGAACGACGGAGGTGGAGGGGCGACATGATAGAGGTTTACAAAGTTATGAGCGACATGGACAGAGTGGATCGTCAGAAGCTTTTTCCCAGGGTGGAAGAGTCAGTTACTAGGGGACATAGGTTTAAGGTGCGAGGGGTAAAGTTTAGAGGGGATGTTTTTCACACAGAGGGTGGTGAGTGCCTGGAACATGCTGCCAGGGGAGGTGGTGGAAGCAGATACGTTAGCGACATTTAAGAGACATCTTGACAAATATATGAATAGGAAGGGAATAGAGGGATATGTGCCCCGGAAATGCTGAAGGTGTTAGTTTAGGCAGGCATTAAGATCGCCGCAGGCTTGGAGGGCCGAATGGCCTGTTCCTGTGCTGTGCTGTACTGCTCTTTGTTCTTTGCTCTTGACCCAGAAGCCACCCTTTTCAGCCTGCTTGAATTTGAAACTGTAGCAGTGGAAGGAACATCTCGTGCAAACCACAGCTGCCCTTCAAGCTGCATATCTTCTCTGAGACCTTTCTTCAAGAAGCAAGAAAATTAAAAAGACACAGTCTGCAAGAAAACTTGTTTTCTGCCAGCTTTCATCCCATCAAAAAATGGTGACGTCAGCAATTAAAGACCTTGTTAAAAGCAGGTGCGAAAGGTGATTACAGGTCCCTCTCAACATTTACCTGGTCTTACTGTAAGAGGGTTTGATTTTTAAACACACCGTATTCTGAGCTCCCGCTTGGTGAATCCTTGTTCACTGCGTTCCAATTATAAGGCAAAGAAAAGAGCACAAACAGGATTTCTTAGTTTAAAAGAAGAAAAGTGAAATTTATTAAACTTAAACTAAAAACTCTAATTTCAGTTAACGCCTATGGATATACACAGCGTCCCATGTTAGCAAGCATATGCGATATGCACATGCAAATAGAGACAGGAAGGAGCTGATGAAAAATAAAGTAGAAAGGTTTGAGGCATTATCTAATGAGTTTGTTACAGTTCTTCAAGCTCACTGTATAGTCCTTTTGTAGGTTGATCTTCCTTTTCGTTGGGGCCCAGTATTCTTCTCAAACCTTGTTCACTGTTGGAGACTTTTCTCTCTTGGGGCTCATGTGTCTTCAGCTGGTTTTTAGTGTTCCATGAGAAAGAGATGCGAGCAGACAGGAGAGTCTGTGGTGAGCCAGCCATGAGGCCCTTTCAGTCCAGGAGCAAACAGCTTTATTTGTTCAAACAATGTTTCTCCAATTTAAAATTCTCAGTTCAAAATACTGCAACAGCCAGTTAGTCATGTGACTAAACTGGTCTGACCACATCTGTTCTGTGCATTGGGAACAAGGACTGGTTCCTTTGTCCCAACACTGGCTGCTAGTATGCAAAAATATCTTTCCGGCTTGAGGCCTGGCAATTCCTTGTAATAGACCCTCTTTTCCTCCCAGCAACAATTTGAATTTTGATGTCCATGTGGTGAAATTAATGTCCCTCATTCTTGACAGATGGGGGCCTACATGACAATCTCCATTTACCTTCGAGAGTGCAAAAGAAGAAAGAGTAAGAGAAGAGGTATTTTCAACAGCTCCTCCCCCACTCGGCATTTCCAGTCAGTGATCCCCAGTTTTTTTGGACCTTTTGACAATTAAAAATGGACTCTAGTTTCAACTGAAATACATTTTTGTGTACAGTTAAGTCAATTATCTATTTAGTGAATGTTCTTGCCTTTTTTATGCCTTTAACATTTCTTTGTATGTTTGTGAGCCTGCGTTGCGGAGTTAAGCCCCTTCCCAAGTTTAAGAGAGTGTGTTAATAAACCCGACTTCTTTGATTTAACTTTCACAACCGTGTTGTTGTGACTGTCCTTTACTAGTCAGGGTTTAAGGGAGGGAAAAATTCAATCTCTAATCTGTTTACAGACAGGTGGTTGGAAAAGCAGAGAAATTTGTTCAGAAATAAAAGATTAACCATCTGTTCAGAACTTAAGGCACAAAAACCCAACAGGAAATTTATTCAACAGAGACAGATCTTTGATCTCCAAGGGAGTCGGGTGTTATGGGGGGGGCAGCAGGAAAGTGGAGTGAATATGACAGTCAGAGGACCCATGATCTTGTTTAATGGCGGAGCAGGTTTTAGGGGCCGAATGGCCTACTCCTGCTCCCATCTCTTATGTTCTTATAAAGTGGGACATAGTGGGGGAGGCACCACAGAAGCGCTGGCAAGTGGGGTTAAGCATCACCTCATCCTGACAGATGCATGGCTGCATGTCGGCCACTGACCACCCTCTTTCACAGCTCACCCCCATTAACTCCCCCGAGAGCTGATGGGAGGATGAGCTATGTAGGATACCCCAGTAGGGGGCGAGGTGATGCCATGAGCAGAACTGTCATGTCGATCTCTCTGTGAAGTATGACTACCTCCCTCTTTCCACTTACAGGACAAGAGGGCCCATAATAGGAGGGAGACATCACTGACTGGCGGAGGCATCCCAGACATCAGACCTCTCTCCAAGGCTGAGGAGGAGGCACTTGAACTAATGGGTCCCAGGGCAGCCGCTCAATAACGGATGGTTAGACTGGAGTCTCCTCACGAAAGAGTGAGGATTGTCTTCTATCAACATGCAGATCACTTCGAGAGACCCCATCACACATGGTTGCTATGACACGATCTGCTCATGCTGAACCGCACATGTTTTGCAGGTCGGTGTTCACAGGAGACTCTACTAGGAGGAGGACATCATTCCACTTCAGAGGAGGATCCACAGTCACAGGATGCACTGTCCAATGAATCTCCGGCACCTTCCACCAGTGCAGATAATTTCACCTCATTGGGTTTCTGCTCGATTTTAGAATCAGGGTCACAATCTGGTGCCTGAGCAGCTGGCTGAGGCTGGGACAGTCGTGGTCTCTGACAGTCGGAGGATTGTGGGTGACCAAGCCTATGCTGAGCCCTAGGCTCGTGACGGGACTGTGGTGTTGACAGCACAGGGCATACTGGAGTTTCAGAGAGAGTTGAGGTAAGACAACATCTGGCAGAGATGCCAAAAACAATCTGCAGCCATGAGTGGATGATGATGAAGTCAATCCATGCCTTGAGTGCTGCCATGTCTCAGGCATGGAAGTGTATGGATTCCTCCATTGAGAAGTTGGCAAACCTTATGAAGTATCAGATCCGACAAATGTGCCCAGAGCTGCACACAATCACCTTGGCCATGACTTCGAAACAGCAGTGGCAAGGTGAGTGAAGGACAAGGCACCTGGAGTCTTCTCCTGTCCTTTATACTTCTCTGAGCAGGGAGGTTCAGGTGAGCCTTGAAAAGGAGGAGGAGTGACTATCCTCCACAGCTGGAGGCTCCCCTCAGGGTGCTTTGCGTGTGAGCAGTGACTCCACAGCCCCTCTGCCAGTGAGCCCAGCTCCAGCAACTGCGATGCCTGAGGAGAGACCTGCACCAGTGCAGGAAAGCCTCAGGCAGCCGGGGCCTTCCAGGCCTCAGGTAACCAGAGGACGGCTGCTGAAGTCATCACAGGCCAAGGGGCAGCCTGATCAGCAGCCTGTCTCCAGCCCAGCTGCTGGTGATGGTTCCCGCCTCGTCGAAGCACTCGCAATCGTAAAAAGCAAAGCACCTCGACTCACATGGGAGTTCACGGGTGTTTGATATCTGACATGTGATGCTTCAGATAAAGTTCTTTTGTTTAAGTCTCGAACGTTCATTGTGTAAAAGTGATTATTCTATCATTCACTAATTGTGAGCTGCTGACTTCCCCCTTCCCCCTCAGTGAAATGCCAATGTGAGCACAGCCTCATTTAAATATGATCTCCCGTGGGCACTAGTGTGTGTTTCAGCTGGGCACTAGGCACGGAACACCAATGGAAAGGAGGCGACAGACTACATGCATTGAGGTCAGTCTTTATTGTTTTCTCTGTGAGTGACCATCATGGTGGCTGGAACTGGGTAAGTATGAGATTGTCTCTTGCCTCCTTCATGCATCGCTCAATGTTCCTGGCCTCCAGTGCAAGGGGTTCACCATCCAGTGCTGCCTGTCCATCACCCTCCTCCACGTCCTCCCCGTCAGTGGAGGAATGGCGTTCACGTGGCCTCATCATGCAAGGCCTCCCTCCTCCTCACTGCTGGAATGTGCAGAGCACAGCAGACCACCACGATACGCGAGACCCTCACTGGGTCATACTGCAGGGCTCCACCAGATCGATCCAGGCAAAGGAATCTCATCTTCAGCAGCCCAAGGAGCTGCTCGGTGTTCACTCGGGTGGAGCGGTGGTAACTGTTGTACCTCTCCTCTGCTGCAGTGTGAGGTTTCCTCACAGGCGCTGAAAATCTATATCTTGAACGGATCGCTCTTGTCCCCTAGAATCCATCCCTGAAGGTGAGCAGGGGCCTGAAAAGCTGTGGTACCTGTAACTGTCGAAATATGTCGGCATCGTGGGTGCTTTTCGGGAAGTGGGCACAAACCTGAAAGATCTGTTTTCGGTGTTCACAGACCAGTTGAATGATGATCAAATGGAAGCTTTTCCTGTTGAAGGAGGAAGCTGGCTGATCAGTTGGTGCCTTAATGACCACATGTGTGCAGTCGATCACACTTGGTACCTGAGGGAATCCAGCAATGTCTTTGAATCCAATAGATCTCTCTGCCTGACTGTCAGGGTGGTTCAGTAGCCTGCACAGTCACCGGCTCTCTTGAACAGGGCATTGGTCACCTCCTTGATGCAGTGGTGGGATATTGCCTGGGAAATGTCCCCGGTGGAACCTTGGAGAATGATCCGGACGAGTAAAAGTTTAAGTGCGGTGATTTTCAATGCGAGATGCAAAGGCTGCCCACCAAATCCCACAGGTCGTAATTCGTCCGACAACAGGGTGCACAAGATGGTGCCTGCCTCCCTGGAGAGCCGTAGTCTTCACTGACAATGCCACTTGGTCATTGGGAGGTTGCTGACTCGAGTCCGGTTCACTCTCGAGCACAGGTTAGTCCGTCTTGGCATCGTCGGCTGCTCCTGCTCTCTTCGTGGAGCTTCACAGGCAGGTGAAGCTGCTTCTTGGCCCTCCTTCCATCGGAGGCACTGCATCATAAAACAGGGTTCCAAAAAGACAGGGTGTATGAGACCCAGACCAGGTGATAAGTAGACCTCCAGAGCGCTGTCCTTGCAGAGACGCCGCTGCTTTGGCAGTTTTCCCTTTGCTACTTCTCCTGGCAGACTGCCTAATGGGCCTCAGTGCCCACCCTTGATGATAGTCGACCCTCTCACCCAGCAGTTTGAGCACCCTATACTGCCACCCAAAACCAAGCCCCCCTTGCAGGTCACCCAACATCCACCATCCCCTTGCTGATCATCCAATACCCAGCACCCTCTTGCAGATCACCTGACACCCTGCCAACCCATGCACAACACCCGAGACTCTGCCCCACCATGCAGGGTAGACAGCACTGTAGGTTAGCAATGGGCTCCACTCCCCCTTCATCCCCTGTGCAGTGCTGATCATGGCTGCCTATCCATTGCGGAACTGAGTCCCCGTCTCGGTGCCACCAGCATTCAATGGCCAGTGTCCTGAAGGCCAGTCAGGGCCATCCATGGTCCATTTAATCCCAAGCCACACAATGAATCATAAATATTACAGGCAAATGCATTGAAACAACATGTTGTACATTCCTGTTGCATCGGGGCGGTGATGCTGCCTTGATGCTTTCCCACCACTGACTAGATGCAGAACCGATGTCACAATGTTGGATTTCGGGGGAGACTTGTCCAATACAATTCTACCACCCCCCCACTCCCCCATCACCACCTCCATGCCCGCTCCAAATGGCTGCACTAAATTGTGCCCTGTATCCCAGTGTCACTGATCAGGAGCAGGAGCCAGGGTCACAATGGTCGACAAAAGAGGTGACAGATAACATAAAGCTGAAGGAAAGAACACACAAAAATTTCAAGAAGAGAGTAGGTCGAGGAAACAGTCAAAAAGATGAAGAACCACAAAAACAGGGTAAAAAAAAATAAGTAAAAGCTGAAAAAAGCTGATGTAAAAGATTCTGAAAGTAAGGAAATTCCAGGCTTGTTGCATAATTGCCTTGTGTCAGTCTTCACAGCAGAGCAAGAGGATAATATAGCTCACATTCCACAATGAATCAAGGACTGGAACTCACTAAAATTAACAGAAACAAGAGAAGTATATTAGAAAACAATAATAGTCATAGAGTCGGAAAGCATAGAAACAGGCCCTTAGGCCCACCGCATCCATGCCAACCATAATGCTTATCTATACGAATCCCACCTGCCTGCATTAATTCCATATCCCTCTATGCCTTTCTCATTCAAGTACCTGTCCAGATGCCTCTTAAATGTCGCTATTGTTCCTGCCTTCACCACCTCCTCAGCAGCTCATTCCAGATACCCACTATTCTTTGTGTCAAAAATTTACCCCTTTGATCCCCTTTAAACCTCCCCCCTCTCACCTTAAATCTATGCCCTCTAGTTTTAGTCACCTCTAACATGAGAAACAGTGTCTCGCTATCTACCCTATCTATGCCTCTCATAATTTTATACACCTCTATCATGTCCCCTCTCAGCCTCCTTCACTCCTGGGAAAACAGACCCAGCCTATCCAACCTCTCTTTATAACTCAAGCCCTCCAAACCAGGCAACATCCTTGTGAATCTTTTCTGCACCCTCTCTAGCTTAATCACATCTTTCCTGTAGTGTGGAGGCCAGAACTGCACACAGTACTCCAAATGCCGCCGAACCAACGTTATGTAACACTGAAACATGACGTCCCAACTCTTGTACTCAGTGCCTCGGCCAATGAAGGCAAGCATGCCATATGCCTTCTTCACCACCCTGTCTACCTGTGTTGCCACTTTCAGGGAACTATGTACTTTCACCCCAAGGTCTCTCTGCTCAACAACACTCCCCAGCGCTCTGCCATTCACTGTATATGTCCTGCCCTGGTTTAACTTCCCAAAATGCATCACTTCACAATTGCCTGCGTTAAATTCCATTTGCCACTCCCTTGCCCACTTCCCCAGTCGTTCGATATCCTGTTGTAACCTTAGTCAACCTTCTTCACTGTCCACTATACCACCAATTTTGGTGTCATCTGCAAACTTAATAATCATGCCCCTTACATTCACATCCAAGTCATTAATATATATGACAAATAACAGAGGGCCCAGCACCGGTCCCTGCGGCACACCACTGGTCACTGGCCTCCAATCTGAAAAACAACCCTCCACTACCACCCTCTGACTCCTATCACCAAGCCAATTTTCTATCCAATTTGCTAGCTCACCCTGGATCCCATGTGTTCAAACCTTCTGGACAAGCCTACCATGCGGGACCTTGTCAAAGATCTTGCTAAAGTCCATGTAGACAACGTCCATCGCCCTGCCCTCATCAATCCTCTTGGTCACCTCCTCGAAAAACTCAGTCAAATTTGTGAGACATGATTTCCCACGCACCAAAGCCATGCTGACTATCCCTAATCAGACCATGCCTTTCCAGATGTATATGAATCGTGTTCTCAGAATCCTTTCCAATAATTTTCCTGCCACTGATGGAAGGCTCACCGGCCTGTAGTTCCCTGGCTTATCCCTGTTGCCCTTCTTAAATAAAGGCACAACATGAGCTATCCTCCAGTCTTCCGGTACCTCACTCGTGGCTAACTATGATACAAAAATCTCTGCCAGGGCCCCAGCAATCTCCTCACTTGCTTCCCATAGCATCCTCGGATACACCTGGTCAGGCCCTGGGGAATTATCCACCATAATGCGCTTCAAAACCTCCCACACCTCCTCCTTTGTAATCTTGATATGCTCCAGGGTGTCGGTGTTCCCTCCCTTGAACTCATCAGCTTTCATGACCTCCTCCACGGTAAAAACGCAAGAGAAATATTCATTTAAGAACTCGCCCATTTCCCATGGCTCCACACATAAATTGCCACACTGATCCTTCAGGGGACCTACTCTCTCCCGAGATACCCGTTTACTCTTAATACACTTACAGAATCTTTTAGGATTCTCCTTTATCTCTGCTGCCAGGGAATCCTCATGGCCCCTTTTGGCCCTTCCAATTTCCTTCTGAAGTGTAGTCCAACATCCCCGATACTCCTCGAGGGGCTCGCTCGATCCCAGCTGCCTATACCTGACATATGCCTCCTTCTTTGTCCTGACCAGACCTCAATATCTCTCGTCAACCAAGGTTCCCTAAACTTGCAAGCCTTGCCCTTCCACCTAACAGGAACATGTCGGCCCTGAACTCTTCCTATCTCACTTTTAAAAGCCTCCCAGTGCCAGATGTCCCTTTACCTGTAAACAGCCTCTCCCATTCAACATTTGAGAGTTCCTGTCTGATGCCATCGAAATTAGCCTTCCCCCAATTTAGGACTTCAACCTGAGGATGAGTCCTATCCTTTTCCATAACTATCTTGAAGCTAATAGAGTTATGGTCGCTGGTCCCAAAGTGCTCCCCCACTGACACATCAACCACCTGCCCATCGTCATTTCCTGAGAGGAGGTCGAGTGTAGCCCCTTCTCTAGTAGGGCCATCCACATACTGCTTCAGGAAACTATCCTGGACACACTTAACAAATTCTTCCCCATCTGATCCCTTAGCACTAAGGCAGTCCCAATCAATATTAGGGAAGTTAAAATCACCTACTATTACAACCCTATAATTCCTACACCTATCTGTGATTTCCCTCCATATATGCTCCTCCACTTCCCTCTGACTATTGGGGGGGGCTATAGTCTCATCCCATCAAAGTGATCACCCCTTTCTTATTTCTAAGTTCTCCCCATATGGCCTCGCTGGACATTCCCCCCGGGATATCCTCTCTAAATACTGCCGTGATGTTCTCCCTAATCAATAGTGCAACTCCCCCTCCTCTCTTACTTCCACCTCTGTCACACCGGAAAGATCGATACCCCGGAACATTGAGCTGCCCATCCCTCAACTACCTTTCCGTAATAGCTATAATATCACTATGCCATCTACCAATCCATGCTCTGAGTTCATCTGCCTTACATGGAAGCTTTCTTGCATAGGGTGGCACAGTGGCGCAGTGGTTAGCACTGCAGCCTCACAGCTCCAGCGACCCGGGTTCAATTCTGGGTACTGCCTGTGTGGAGTTTGCAAGTTCTCCCTGTGTCTGCGTGGCTTTTCTCCGGGTGCTCCGGTTTCTTCCCACAAGCCAAAAGACTTGCAGGTTCGTAGGTAAATTGGCCATTATAAATTGCCCCTAGTATAGGTAGGTGGTAGGGAAATATAGGGACAGGTGGGGATGTGGTAGTAATATGGGATTAGTGTAGGATTAGTCTGTTTGGGTGGTTGATGGTCGGCACAGACTCGGTGGGCCTAAGGGCCTGTTTCAGTGCTGGATCTCTCAACTAAACGAAATCTAAACTAAAGTAAATGCAGTTCAGCCTACCAGACCTTCCACGCTCCCTGTCCAGCCCCTGCCCGGCCTGCCTACTGGACTTGCTTGCTTCAACCTCTGCATTTGCCTAAACTATCTCATCTGAGAGACTACTACTTTGGGTCCCACACCCCTGCAAGACTAGTTTAAACCCTCCCGGATAGTGCTAGCAAACCTCCCAGCAAGGATATTGGTCTCCCTCCAGTTTAGATGCAACCCGTCCTTCTTGTACAGGTTACCTCGGTACCAGAAGTGATCCCAATGATCCAAGCAGCTGAAGCCCTCCTGCCTCCACCAGCTCTTCAGCACGCATTCATTTGCCTAATCCTCCTATTCCTACCCTCATTAGCATGTGGCACAGGGAGTAATCCTGAGATTACAACCCCAGATGTCCTGCTTTTTAACCTTCTGCCTAACTCCCTATATTCACATTGCAGGACCTCATCTCTTTTCATGCCTATGTCATTCTTACCAATATGGACCACGACCTCTGGCTGCTCACCCTCCCCTTTCAGAATGTCCTGCAGCTGCTCTGAGACATTCTTGTCCCTAGCACCATGGAGGCAATATACCATCCAGGAGTCTCGTTTGTGGCCACAGAAACGCTTATCTGCACCCCTGATGATAGAATCCCCTATCACTACAGCTCTTCCAACCCTTTTCCTCCCCTGCTTTGCCGCAGAGCCCTCCGTGGTGCCACGAACTTGGCTGTTGCTGCTTTCCGCTGGGAGGTCATCCCCCCCAACAGTATCCAAAGTGGTATATCTGTTTGAGAGAGGGATGGTCACAGGGGACTCCTGCACTACCTGCCTGCGCCTACTACTCCACCTGGTGGTCACCCATCTCTTTTCTGCTGTGCAGCCATTACCTGCGGTGTGACCAACTCACTAAACGTGCAATCCACGACGTCCTCAGCATTGCGGATGCTCCACGGTGAATCCACCCGCAGCTGCAGCTCCGCAATGCATGTAGCCAGGAGCTGCAGATGGATACACTTCCTGCACACATGGTCGTCAGGGACACTGGAAGCGTCCCTGATTATCCACATAGCGCAGGAGGAGCATATCACAGGGCTGAGCTCTCCTGTCATGACTTACTTTAGATTAATCAGTTACTCCCTTTAAAAAATACTAATTACACTCGGGGCCTTGTTCTACTCCAAACACGACCCACTACAATCTAAAGCCCTTAATAAATTACACTAATTTTACAAAAAGCACACGATAGTAGTGCTAAACTTATCACTTGAGTTTTTTTTTGGAATGGCTATGAATGAAGGCAGTCGATATGATTCCACAGCAGAGATTGTCAGTTAAAAATAAAGCTCCTGGAATTGAAGGCAAATGATTGACCTGGTTTGAAGATTGGTTATGCAGTGGAACAGAGAGAGTTTGGATAATCAGAATGTATTTGTGTTGGAAGGAAGTGGCTAGCAATGTGCCAAGATGACCTGTTCTGAGGCCTCAACTATTCACAATATATATTAAAAACTTAAGACAATAATGAATTTGAGATCCAAATTTGCCAAATCATCAAAAGGCTGAAACTTAATTCACAAAAACAGGTGGATTGGTGTCGTGCCAGAGATTAAATGTAAAGAATCTGAAGCAGGAACCCAAACTGTATCATATCCCACGGTCATGGATCAGCAGCAAAGTCCGGGGGATTAAAACCTCAGCATGTCCAAGGGTCACTGATCAGGAGAGTGACCCTGGTAATTGCCCCACCATATCCCCTGGTAACTAATTCCTATTGTAACTGACCAGACCAAGAATTAATCTCTTTGATTTTGCAAGGCACCAGTCAGTGTTTACTCTCTGCGCAGCAAGGGAGACCATATTTTAACACTGCACATTTATGAATGAAGGTAAGCATTTTGTTTTTGTGTTTATTTATCGAACTCTTCAGATATGAACTTCTCAAATCATGACTGATAGTTGTTGCAAAGCCTTATTTTTATCATAAAATTCAAACACATTGTATTCCATCGTGTTATGCAATGCGTTTTCAATTTATTATACCCATGTATCCACCATATTGATATTCCTGCTCCCATCCTGATGTATAATGTCCCTGTTTTTCCTCTTCCTTACAGTTAACTTAGTGACGATTGTGATCCTGTCTCGGGGAAAGTGTGGTCTCTCCAAATGTGTCACTCGTTACTTGGTGGCCATGGCAGCGGCGGATCTACTGGTCATTATCTTCGATCTGATACTGAGGCAAATTCCCATTAGTTATCATAGAATGTTTCACTTTCTGTTTGATATTCCAGTGTGTAATATCCACGCTGTCCTACTTTATGCAGCAACGGACTGTTCTGTCTGGTTCACCGTCGCTTTCACCTTTGATCGATTTGTGGCCATTTGCTGCCAGAAACTGAAAACTAAATATTGCACTGAGAAATCAGCGGCTGTGATTATTGGAACAATGTCTGTGTTGTTCTGTATGAAGAATATTTTCTGGTACTTTATGCTTTCAAGCAGCTATACCCGTTTTCGAGGCCCCTGGTTCTGCATTCTTCCCTGGAGTGTTCTGCTTTCACCAGTATGGGCAGCAATTGAATTGTTACATTATATTTTCACCCCGGGGGTACCATTTATTCTGATTCTGATGCTCAATATTTTAACAGTCAGGCACATTCTAGTGACCATCAGAATTCGCAAGAGACTTCGGGACCGGGTCAGTGGGGAGAGTCCCAGTGACCCAGAGACAATGAGCAGAAGAAAATCAATCACTTCACTTTTTATGATATCGGGGAATTTTATCTTTCTATGGGTTCTCTTCCTGGTGAATATGATGTATGTTAGAATTGGTCTGCTGTACCTGAATTTTTCGAAAGAAATGTCACCCATTGCTGACCACCTTGCGGTTATGCTTCAGCTCCTGAGTTGCTGCACAAACACTTTTATTTATGCTGTGACCCAGAGTAAGTTTAGAGAGGAACTGAAGAATGGGGTGAAATATCCCTTCACTGTAGGTTCTAAGATTGTAAAATAATGAGGAAAATGGAAGATTTTTACATATAGAACACATGTGAACCCAGCCTCTCTCCACTCAGTCTCTGTCATCACATTGTTTTAAAGACAAACTGAGATGATTTGATTCAGTTTGCATTTACTTTAAGGTACCTTTTGTAAAAGTAGAACAACTGCCATATGCAGAAATTCATTTACGTTAATCATACATATGGAATAAAATTAAACTAATATGCAACATGTCCCCTTATCACTCCCCATGTCTCTGTTTTATTGGATAAACCTACAGCTTCCCACTTTATCTCTCTCAGCATCCTCCAAAGTGGACATTGAGGTACTCGGCGATCGCTCATTACGAGCATCAATCCCAATTGCCCCATCCTAATCATTCATTGAATCTCCCACCCAGTGCACATGCTGAGGGCTAATCTTCCAATATCTTTATCATCCAACTCACCCCTGCCACGAAAGACTCAGCCAGTGGATCAGCTCTCACCATCCCGCTACACATCTCCCACCAAAATATTAAGGCCCTTTCCATCCATGACGTTATTGTGGATGATTTCATTGACATCACGGCCTAACACGTCCCCTAGTGTTCACGATGGAGAAGAATGATGTCGGTGTAGAGAGCAGGGAGGGGGATTGTGTTATACTTAAACAAATCAGCATTGAAAAAGAGGAAGTATGAGATGTTTTAGCGGGCTTAAAACTGGATAAATCCCCAGGCCCAGATGAGATGTATCCCAGGCTGTTATGTGAAGCAAGGGAGGAGATAGCAGGGGCTCTGACACAAATTTCAAATCCACTCTGGCCACAGGAGAGGTACCAGAGGATTGGAGGACAGCGAATGTGGTACCATTATTCAAGAAGGGTAGCAGGGACAAACCAGGTAATTAAAGGGCAGTGAGTAAAACATCAGTGGTAGGGAAACTATTGGAAAAATTCTGAGGGACAGGATTAATCTCCACTAGGAAAGACAGGGCTTAATCAGGGCTAGTTAGCATGGCTTTGTCAGGGGAAATTGTGTCTAACAAACTTAATTGAATTTTTTGAGGATTTGACTTGATGTGTAGATGAGGGTAAGGCCGTAGTCTACATGCACTTCAGTAGGGTTTTTGATAAGTTCCGCATGGGAGATTAGTTAAGAAGATAAGAACCCATGGGATCCAGGGTAATTTGGCAAATTGGATCCAAAATTGGCTTAGTGGCAGGAGGTAGAGGGTAATGGGCTTGGATTGTTTTTGCAAGTGGAAGACTGTGACCAGTGGTGCACCACAGGAATCGGTGCTGGGACCCTTGCTGTTTGTTGTGTACATTCATGATTTAGACGCGAATATAGGAAGTATGATCAGTAAGTTTGCAGATGAGACGAAAATTGGTGGTGTCGTAAATCGTAAGGAGGAAAGCCTTAGATTACAGGACGATATAGATGGGCTGGTAAGATGGCTGGAGCAGTGGCAAATGGAATTTAATCCTGAGAAATGTGAGGTGATGCATTTTGGGGGAACTAACAAGGCAAGGGAACATACAACGGATGGTAGTACCCTAGGAAGTACAGAGGGGTCAGAGGGACCTTGGTGTACTTGTCTATAGATCACTGAAGGCAGCAGCACAAGTAGATAAGGTGGTTCGGAAGGCATATGGGATACTTGCCTTTATTAGCTGAGGCATAGAATTTCAGAGCAGGGAGGTTATGATGGAGCTGTATAAAGCTTTAGTTAGGCCACAGCTGGAGTACTGTGTACACTTCTGGTCGCCACACTGTAGGAAAGATGTGATTGCACTGGAGAGGATGCAGAGGAGATTGACCAGGATGTTGCTTGGGCTGGAGCATTTCAGCTATGAAGAGTGACTGGATAGGCTCGGGTTGTTTCCCTTGGAACAGGGAAAGCTGAGGGGCGACCTGATTGAGGTATACAAAATTATGAGGGGCATTGATAGGATAGATGGGAAGAAACTTTTTCCCTTAGCTGAGGGATCATTAACCAGGAGGCATAGATTTAAGTTAGGAGCAGGAGGTTTAGAGGGGAAAACTTTTTTCACCCAGAGGGTGGTTGGAATCTGGAACACATTGCCTGAAGTGGTGGTAGAGGCAGGTAACCTCAAATCATTTAAGAAATATTTAAAAGATCACTTGAAATGCCAAAACATATCAGGCTACAGGCCACGTGATGGAAAGTGGGATTAGAATAGATAGGTGCTTAATGGCTGGCACAGACAAAATGGGCCGAAGGGCCTGTTTCTGTGCTGTATAACTCGATGACTTTAAATGAAGCCTCCCCACCTAGCTATACCTTCCATCACAATCCCCATAGAGATTGATGTGGTGGCTGTGTGGCACTTTTCACCAGATCACACCTTGACCTGACCCCCTCCTCCCCTTGCACTTTCTTCTCCTTTCACCATCTCCCGTTACTCCACCCCTCTCACCTCTCACCTCTCAATCAAAATCCTCATTCTCTACATTCCTCCCATGGACGATGAAATTATTCTCACTGAGATATCTTCATTGCCTTACTCCCTCGGCCTCTGCACTGAATGACATCTCATCCTCGGTGATTTCAATCGCCATCTCAACTCATCATTCTCTCCCTCCTCTGAGTTCATTGCCCTCCAATCTTCCCTAAATCTCTCTCTCCATGTAAACTTCCCAAGTCATCTTCATGGCTGCAACCTTGACCATACCATCTTCCATGGTCTCAATTCAATCACAGATAAGGCCATCTCTGATCACCTCCTTGTATCATTCTCCACCCACATCCCCCTCCTACACCCCAACCCTACCTCCTTCTGTATCTGCCCTGGAAAAAGGACCATCCCAAATTCACTTCATTTTCCACAACATTTCCACAGTTACCGATTTGCTCAACTGCACCCTCACATCAATCTTTGAAAACCTCGCTCCAAATAAATCCATTTCTCTCTCTCACTCTAGTCATTTTCCCTGGTATGGCCCTCATCTCGGCTCCCATAATCTGCTCCGCAGTCACTGAATGTTGCACCTGCACTGTGCATTGGTCTGCCTCTCAGTGGGGTCACTCCTGTGGCTCTCGAAAGACTCCCCATGATTCCTCTAACTTCTGGGTTAACTGGGTGTTTTCCTGATGAGAGTGACAATATGCCTCTCCGCCAACTCTAACCACTGCTGAGCTGCCCCAGCCTGTACGGCATTCAGCGCCTGTTCCTCAGAGTGGCAGCAGAGGATGCTAGCTGATTTTGTAACATTTCCAGCAGTTTCTGCTGCTGCTGGATCGGTTCACTTTGAGCTACCATCTGTTTCACCTGTGACTGTACCACTTCCTCATTGCACTGCACACAGTGCGAGTGTGATTAGATTTAAAACCCTGTCACTCTTCCAACATTTAGCCAAGACCTGAACCTGGAGAAACTCTACTCTTTCTTTATATAGGAACGTAGGAGCAGGAGTAGGCCATTCAGCCCATTGAGCCTGCTCCGCAATTCAACATGATCAATGCTGATCATCCACTTCAATGCCTTTTTCCCACACTATACCCATATTCCTTTATATCATTAGTATTTAGAAATCTATCAATCTCTGCTTTAAACATACTCAATGACTGAGCTTCCACAGCCCTCTGGGGTAGAGAATTCCAAAGATTCACAACCCTCTGAGTGAAGAGATTTCTCCTCATCTCTGTCCTAAGTGGCTTCCCCCTTCCTTTGAAATTAGCGTCCCCTGGTTCGAGACTCCCCAACCAGGGCAAACATCTTAGCTGCATCTCCCCTGTCTATCCTTAGAAGTATTTTGAAGGTTTCAATGAGATCACCTCTCATTTTTGCAAACTCTGTAGAATACAAGCCCAGTTTCCCCAATCTCTTTTCATCGGACAGTCCCATTATCTCAGTAACAAATCTGATGAATCTTCGTTGCACTTGCTCTGTGGCAATAATATCCTTCCTCAGGTTAGGGGATCAAAAATGCACACAGGTGCGGTCTAATCAAGGTTTTATACAATTGAAGCAAGACTTTGCTTTTCCTGTACTCAAATCCTCTTAAGATAAAGGCTAAAGGTCGCCACACTACCAGAAGGCTGTGGAGGCTTTGGAGAAGGTTCAGAAGAGGTTTACCAGGATGTTGCCTGGTCTGGAGGGTATTAGTTATGAGGAGAGGTTGGATAAACTCGGATTGTTTTCACTGGAACGACGGAGGTGCAGGGGCAACCTGATAGAGGCTTATAAAGTTATAAGCGGCATGGACAGAGTGGATAGTCAGAAGCTTTTTCCAGGGTGGAAGAGTCAGTTACTGGGGGACATAGGTTTAAGGTGTGAGGGGCAAAGTTTAGAGGGGATGTGCGAGGCAAGTCTTTTACACAGAGGGTAGTGAGTGCCTGGAACTTGCTGCCGGGGGAGGTGGTGGAAGCAGATACGATAGCGAAGTTTATGAGGCATCTTGACAAATACATGAATAGGATGGGAATAGAGGGATATGGACCCTGGAAGTGCAGAAGGTTTTAGTTTAGACAGGCATCAAGATTGGCACAGGCTTGGAGGGCCGAATGACCTGTCCCTGTGCTGTACTGTTCTTTGTTCTTTGTTCTAATATCCCATTAGCCTTCTTCATTGCTAGCTGCACCTGCATGCTGGCTTTCAGTAACTTATTGACAAGGCCACCCAGGTCGCTTTGTACATCTACACTTTCTAATTTCTTCCTATTTAAGAAATACTCTGCACGTCTATTCTTCCTGCCAAAATGGATAACCTCACATTTTTCCACATTATATTCCATCTGCCACATTCTTGCCCACTCACTAAGTCTGTTCAAATCCCCTTGAAGCCACTTTGCATCTTCCTCAGAACACACATTCCCATCGAGTTTTGTGTCATCTGCAAACTTGGAAATATTACATTTGGTCCCCACATCCAAATCATTGATATATATTGTGAACAGCTGGTGCCCAAGTATTGATCCTTGCAGTACCCACTAGTCACAGACTGCCAATGCGAGAACGACCCGTTTATTCCTAAACTCTGCTTTCTGCCTGTTAATCAATCCTTAATCCATGCCAGTATATTACCTCCTATCCCATGTGCTTAAATTTTACAAACCAACCTCCTGTGGGGGACTTTAACAAAAGCCTTCTGAATGGAAATCGCTCATGTTTTTGTGTGTACTCTTCTCACAGGGATTGGATATTGTCTAGATTACATTTAGTGACCAACTTTTCCTCATATGTTTCCCAGAAACCCTTCTTTACATTGGCCTTTCACCACATAGCTTGTACTTTAAATAGACACCGCGGGGTCAGTTTAATCTACCACCCTTCGTAAGAGATTATCCCCGTAAGAATTATCACTGGCCAAACAATGTTCCGACATTTGTGAAACTTGCTTTAACTCCCTTGGTTTATGTACTTGTCAAAGTCCAGGGTTTCGGCATCACTTGTAAGATCTGGAGTTTGCTTTAGTTTAATTGGAAGACTTGGTCAATTACAACTGCAGTCTAAGTTGGGAGAGCAGATCTAAAAGGGACTTACAGCTCAGACTAGCAAGAAAACCACACGGGTACGAGTAGTTTTTCACAAGCTTTACAGACTTTATTACATTTTCTACAATAAACACAAAATCATGATACTGAGCAAAGGGCAGTGGTGAGCAGTTGTGTTCACGATGGAACACCGGTCCTCAACCTCCAGTTAACTGCGATGCCTTGTCTATTGATTGAAGTCTGTCTTCTGTCTTCGTTTGGATGATGATGCGTGCTTTTGGGGTCTTACAAGTTCTTACTTTATACACCTTTCCCAGCTTGGTTCTGTGCCATATTAGGTAAAACCCTATTTCTGTTCATGTAATTGGTCAGTCATTAACTAACTGCCCTTCCATGATGGTACTTTGACCTTGTTCAGGTCATTGTCATTGAGGGGGCTCCAGATTCATGTTTCCTTGCTGTATATTCATCAACAATGATCACTTGATGAGATTGATCCTGAAAGGGAGTATTTTTGAGAGTCAAGGGTTGTGTTGTTGTTGTATGGTGTTCCGACCTCTACCTTGTAGAGATTCAACGACAACTTTCAGATCCTTCTTCCCACCTCCCCCTGGACCATGACCCCAACACCGAACATCAAGCGACTGTCCACAGGACTGTCACTGACCTCATCTCTTCTGGAGATCTTCCCTCCACAGCTTCCAACCTCATAGTCCCGCAACCCCGGTCAGCCTGCTTCTACCTCCTTCCCAAAATCCACAAACAGGACTGTCCCAGCAGACCCATTGTGTCAGCCTGCTCCTGCCCCACTGGGCTTATTTCTTCCTATCTTGACACTATCTTTTTTCCGCTGGTCCAGTTTCCTCCCACCTGCATCCATGACTCTTCTGACACCCTACGTCATTCTGACAATTTCCAGTTTCCTGGCCCCAACCGCCTCTTCTTCGCCATAGACGTCCAATCTCTCGACACCTCCATCCCCGACCAGGATGGTTTGAGGGCTCTCCAATTCTTCCATGAACAGAGGCCCAACCAGTCCCCATCCACCACCAACCTCCTCTGCCTGCCTGAACTTGTTCTCACATTGAACAACTTCTCCTTCAACTCCACTCACTTCCTTCAAGTGAAAGGTGTTGCTGTAGGTACCCACATGGGTCCTAGTTATGCCTGTCTTTTTGTGGGATATGTCGAACATTCCTTGTTCTAGTCCTACTCAGGCCCCTCCCCCAACTCGTCTTCCGGGACATTGATGACTGTATCGGTGCTGTTTCCTGCTCCCTCCCGGAACTGGAAAACTTTATCAACTTTGCTTCTAATTTCCACCCTTCTCTCACCTTGACATGGTCCATCTCTGACACTTCCCTTCCCTTCCTCGACTTCTCTGTCTCCATCTCTGGGGATAGGCTGTCTACTAATATCCATTATAAGCCCACCGACTCCCACAGCTACCTCGATTACACTTCTTCACACCCTGCCTCCTGTAAACACTCCATTCCATTCTTCCATTTTCTCCGTCTCCGACGCATCTGCTGTGATGATGCTACCTTCCACGACAGCACTTCTGATATGTCTTTCTTTTTCCTCAACCGAGGATTCCCCCCATTGTGTACGACAGTGCCATCAACTGTGTCCAGCCCATTTCCCGCACCTCTACACTCACCCCTTCCCCTCCCTCCCAGAGCAGAGACAGGGTTCCCCTTGTCCTCACTTTCCACCCCATCAGCCTCCGTATCCAAAGGATCATCCTCCGCCATTTCCACCACCTGCAGCCACCTACCAAATGCATCTTCCCCTCCCTTCCCCTGTCAGCATTCCGAAGGGATCATTCCCTCCGCGACACCCTGGTTCACTTCTCCATTACCCTTACTGCCTTCCAGTTTTTGCTACTAAAGTGGATAACCTCACATTTATCCACATTATACTGCATCTGCATTAGCCCACTCACTCAACTTGTCCAAATCATCCTGAAGCCTCTCTGCATCCTCCTCACAACTCACCCTCCCACCCAGTTTTGTGCCATCTGCAAATGTGGTGATATTACATTTAGTTCTCTCATCCAAATCATTAATGTCTATTGTGAATAGCTGGGGTCCCTGCGGTACCCCACTGGCCACTGCCTGCCATTCGGAAAAAGACCCATTTATCTCTCCTCTTTGTTTCCTGTCCGCCAACCAATTTTCTATCCATCGCAATACACTACCGCCAATCCCATGTGCTTTACTATTACGCGCTAATCTCTTTTGTGGGACTTTGTCGAAAGCCTTCTGAAAGTCCAAATAAACCACATCCACTGGCTCCCCCTCATCAACTCTACCAGTTACATCCTCGAAGAATTCTAGTAGATTTGTCAAGCATGATTTCCCTTTCGTGAATCCATGCTGACTCTGCCCAATTCTACCACTGTTCTCTAAGTGCTCTGCTAGAAAATCTTTGATAATGGACTTTAGAATTTTCCCCATTACAGATGTCAGGTTGCCTGATCTATAATTCCGTGTTGACCCTGCCTAATCCTACCATTATTTTCGAAGTGTCCTGTTACCACATCCTTTACAATAGATTCAAGCATTTTCCCTACTACTGACGTCAGGCTCACAGGTCTGTAGTTCCTGGTTTTCTCTCTCCCTCCTTTCTTAAATAGTGGCGTTGCATTTGCTAACTTCCAATCTGCAAGAACTGTGCCACAATCTATAGAATTTTGGACGATGATCACCAACACATCCACTGTCTCTTCAGCCACCTCTTTCAACACTCTGGGATGTCGATCATCAAGTCCAGAGGATTTACCAACTTTCAGTCTCAATAATTTCTCCAGTACTTTTTTTTATGAATATGCTTTTTTTCAGTTCCCCATTCTCACTCGTACCTTGGTTCTGCAGAATTTCTGGGAGGCTTTTTATATTTTCCTCTGTGAAGACAGACACAAAGTATTTGTTTGCTTTCTTTGCCATTTCCTTATTGCCCATTATAAATTTCCCTGTCTCTCCCTGTAATGGGCCCCCATTTTTCTTTGTTAATCTTTTCCTTTTTACATACCTATAAAAACTTTTACACTCCATTTTTAAGTTCCTCACTAGTTTACTTCCATATTCTATTTTCCCTTTCTTTATCAGTTTCTTGGTTCTTGGTCCTCCTTTGATGAATTCTAAAAAGCCTCCATTCCTCAGGCTTACTACTTTTTTGGCAATGCTATAAGCCTCTTTGGCCTCATGCAATATTTAATTTACTTGTTAGCCACGGTTTGGATCATTTTTCCTGTCGGGTTTTGTGTTCAATGGAATGTATAGTTGTTGTAAAGCATGTATTAATTCTTTAAATGCTAGCCATTTCCTGTCTACCTTCATACCTTTAAATGGAAAGGTTTGGACCAAAAGGGAAATAAAATCTACATTCACTACCCATCAGCTTGTCCAGAGCAGCTTTCAAGGCTTCGAGCTGATTTGTTGGTACTGTGTCTGCATCACTCACGGCTCCTGTAACTCCTGAAAGGACAAAGACTGTTAAGAAAAATCTTACAAGGAGACAGAATATGCTCACTCCAAAAGATTATACAACAGACAGTTTATGTGAAACTTGTAATTTAATCTGTTTGGCACAAAGTTAAATATTAATCAACCTCAAAAGGAACCTGTGTAATGGGGCAATAAATTTACATTGACGTAAAATTATCCTTATTTGGTTGCCCAGCAAAGTCGGAGTCGAAGTTGCTTCACACACTGAAGCAAGAGTTTCTTTGCTCATACCTGCCTGTCGTAATGTTTTTTCAAGGAGTTGGATGATTCTCTGTAGTTTAATTTGTGGGAGAGCTGTCCCACAAAATCTGGACAGATCCGTGGGATGGTATTAATCAGTCACTGATTATTCACTGAGTATTCATCACCTGGACAGCTCTTGGCTTTCATTAAGTTGCATTTAAAGATGTGTGTTTCTCAGTAGTGTCATTTGCGATATTGCTTTGGTTTGTGCACAACTCCCACAGCTGATGTGTTGCACCGTGATCACACAGTGGTTATTACACTGAGTTGTGGCTGCATCAACGTCTGGTCTCTGCTGCACATGTTAACAGAACACAGTGAAAAATCAATCTATTCCAACTGGAAACAAATTGTTGTTCATGGAAAACAATTTGCTCCTTCAAATCCTCGCGCTCTCACATGCCTGTGCTTGATGCTCCATAATTCAAACCTATCTCTTCTCCCAGCTTCTCCTCCTTTCACAGTCAATATCCCTCCTTTACTTTCCTCCTTCCATTCCATTGTCATTTTCCTGCAGCATTGCCTCATCGAACATCCATTCTCAATATTACGCCGTTAGGTTTGCTCTGCTCCCACTGCTGTTCCTGGGGATACAGGTCCCATTCACACCAATGTTCATTTGTGTCTTGAATGCAGATACATTTCTATCCATGGGACCACTTGGTGAACAAGCTGTGAAAGCAGAGCCGGCCTTTAGAGGGACAGCAGCCCAGCAGCTCATGATACTATCTTGGGGAATATTGTGATACGGGGTATACTAACTGAAAACTGGCTTCTGTTTACCTGGTAGTTGGTGCTTTTCTCTGAACAGTTGAGGTGATGAGCGACGGGCAGTGCCACATAGCTGCCTCTGAGGGCTCAAATGTGCCATTTTGTCAAGCTAGGTCAGTGCAGCAAGATCCAAAACATCCTGTCTTCATCTTAATCGATCTGTTGAAAGATGTGATTGAAAAAAATGGAGAATAAATGAACAGAATGCTGGCGACAGAAAAGGAGCAATTACAGGAGATTGGCCATGAGTCAAAGGTCTTTAAAATGTCCATGTGCTGTGATCAGAAACGGCAGAATTTAAAACACGTGTGAAGGAAAGTAAAGAGTGATTTTGGATGTGAGAAGATCACAAGAAAGTTGTGCCTGAAGCTGTGTCCTTGAGGCAGGCTGCGTGTTGTCAGGAAACTGTTATAGTGAAGGCACAAGCAACAACAACTTATATTTATATAGCACCCTTAACAGAAAGCAAAATTTGACACTGAGCCACGTAAGGAGATTTTAGGGCAGAAGACCAAAATCTTGAACTAAGAGACAGGTTTTGAGAAGTGTCTTAAAGGCGGAAAGTGAGGTAGAGAGGCGGAAAGGTTTAGGGAGGGAATTCCACAGCTTAGAGCCCAGGCAGTTGAAGGCATGGCCGCCAATGGTGGAGCGATTAAAATCGAGGATGCTCAAGAGGCCAGAATTAGAGGAGTGCAGATATCTCGGAGGTTTGTGGGGCTGGAGGAGATTACAGAGATAGGGAGGGTCGAGGCCATGGAGGGATTTGAAAACAAGAAGGAAAATGTTAAAATCCAGACGCTGCTTGACCAGGAGCCAATGTATGTCAGCAAGACCAATTTCTGCTGATCCAGTACTGGATGTCGGACAAGGAGTCTGACAATTTAACAAGGGTGGAAGAGTCGAGAGAGGTGATGGTGAGGGAGAGCTGGAATTTAGAACAATGAGAGGTGAAGATATCTTTGGTTGTGGCGAAATGCTGGATGTGGAGGAAATGGTGAAGGATGATCCATTGAATAGGGAGCTGGTGAGGTGGAAGGTGAGGACAAGGGGAATCCTATCATGTCTCTGGGGAAGAGGTGAACGGATGAGAGAAGAAACATGGTTAGTCGGACCGACCCGGTTGAGGTCCCTCTTAATCACAGTGGGAGAATTCATCGATTGAGGAAAAAGGAAGACATATCAGAAACACTGGTATGGAAGGTTACATCTTCAGAACAGATGCATTAGAGAAAGAGAATCTGGGAGAATGGAAAGAAGTCCTTACAGGAAGCATGGTGTGAGGAAGTGTAGTCAAGGGAGTCAGTGGGCTTTTAATAAATATTTTTATAAAGCATATCCCGAGAAATGGAGACAGAGAAGTCGAGGAAGGGAAGGGAAGAGTTGGAGATGGACCATGTGAAGGTGAGAGAAGGGTGGAAATTGGAAGCAAAGTTGATTAAATTTTCCAGTTCAGGACAGGAACAGGAAATAGAACTGATAGAGTCATCAATGTACCAGAAAAAGAGGTGAGGGAGGGGGCCCGAGTCAGACTGGAACAAGGAATGTTCCACATATCCCATAAAAAAGCAGGCATCACTAGGACCCATGGATAATTCTAGCTCTGTGACATCACCTAATTTCACACGTCTTTCAGCTCATAGAATCATAGAACATTTAAGGCACAGAAAGTGTTCACTTGCCCCATCGTGTCTGTGCCGGCCGAAAAACGATCCACCTATTCTAATCCCACCTTCCAGCAATTGATCTGTAACCCTGCAGATAATAGCACTTGAGATGCATATCCAGACTGCTTTTGAATGAGTTGAGGGTTTCCACTTCACCACTTCTCCGTATTTTCCCATTAATCGTGTATTCTTTTGCCTTATTTACTCTCCCAAAATGCATCACACACTTCTCCAGGCTGAATTCCATTTCCCACTTATCTGCCCATCTGACCAGACCATATATATCTTCCTGCAGCCTACAGCTATCTTCCTCACTATCTACCACACAGACAATCTTTGTGTCATTTGCAAACCTCTTGACCATGCCCACAACATTTATGTCCAAATTGTTAATACATACCACAAAAAGCAGGGAACCCAATACTGAGCCCTGCGGAACATCACTGGAATCGGCCCTCCGGTCGTTAAAAAACCCGTCAACAATAACCCTTTGTTTCCTGCCACTGAGCCAATTTTTGTATCCACCTTGTTTCTTCTAACATCCGAGGATACATTTCATCTGGTCCTGGTGATTTATCAACTTTTAAGTAGGTTAGCCCCATTAATACTTCCTCTCTCCCCATGTTTATCACATCCAATATTTCACACTCCTCCTGCTTAACTACAATATTTACATCAGCCACCTCTTTTGTGAAGACAGATGCAAAGTATTCATTAAGAACCATCCGAATATCTTCTGCCGCGATACATAGGTTATCTTTTTGGTCTTTTCTGGGCTCTGCTGTCTCCTTAGTTATCCTCTTACTCATAATGTATTGATAAAACATCTTTGGGTTCACCTTGATTTTGCTTGCCAATATTCTTTCATGCCCTCTCTTTGCTTCCCTAATTTCCTTTTTGATTTCACCCCTCCACTTTCTATAATCCTCTCGGCTTTCTGTAGTATTGAACTCTGTGTTGGACTTAAGCTTTCCATTTCTGTCTTATCTTACCCAGTAGGCTCCTTGAGATCCATGAGGCTGTAGATTTGACTGTCTCACCCTTTTTCTTTGTGGGAACATGTTTACTCTGAACCCCTTGAATCTCCCCTTTGAATGCCTCCCACTGCTCGGACACTGATTTATCTCATCTGCTGCTTCAACCCTCATTCATGCCTTTGTTACCTCTAGAATTGACCATTCCAATGCATTCCTGGCAGATTTCCCACATTCTACTCTCCTTAAACTTGAGGTCATCCAAATCCCTGCAGCCCGTGTCCTAACTTGCACAAAGTCCCATTCCCCTATCACCCCATGTGCTCGCTGATCTATATTGGCTCCCAGTCAAGCATCATCCAGATTTTAAAATCCTCATCCATCTTTTTAAATCACTCCATCGCCTCACCCCTCTCTATCTCTGAAATCTCCTCCAGCCACCAAACCCTCCAAGATATCTGTGCACTTCCAATTCTGGCCTCTTGAGCATTCCCAATTTTAATCACTCTACCATTGGTGGCCATGCATTCAGCTGCCCATGACCTAAGCTCTGGAATTCCCTCCCTAAATATCTCCACATCTGCACCTTGCTTTCCTCCTTCAACACACTGCTTAAAACCTACCTCTTCACGCATGCATTTTGGTTCAATGAAGAGTGCAGGAAGGCATGCCAGGAGCAGCACTAGGCATACCTAAAAATGTGGTGTCAGCCTGGTGTAGCTACAACACAGGACAACTTGCATGCAGAACAGCGGAAGCAGCATGCAATAGACAGGGCTAAGCAATCCCAAACCCAATGGATCAGATCAAAGCTCTGTAGTCCTGCCACATGCAGTCATGAATGGTGGTGATCAGTTTTTCAATTGTCCAGAGGAGGAGGCTCCACAAACATCCCCATACTCAACGATGGGGGAGCCCAGCACAAAAGATAAGGCTGAAGCATTTGCATCCATCTTCAGCTGGAAGTGCCAAATGGCTGATCCATCTCACCCTCCTCCTGAGGTCCACAGCATTACATATGCCAGTCTTCAGCCAATCCAATTCACTCCATGTGATATCATAAAACAACTGAAGGCACTAGATCCTGGAAAGGCTATGGACCCTGACAACATCCGGCAATAGTACTGAAGACTTGTGCTCCAGAAATAGCCAAGTCACTAGTCATGCTGTTCCAGTACAGTTGCAACACTGGCATCTACCCAGCAATGTGGAAAATTGCCCAGGTATGTCCTGTGCACAAAAAGCAGGACAAATCCACCCCAGCCAATTACCGCCCTATCAGTCGACTCTCGATCATCAGCAAAGTGATGGAAGGGGTCGTCGACAGTGACATCAAGTGGGATTTGCTCTGCAATAACTTGCTTACTGATGCTCAGTTTGGATTCTGCCAGGGCCACTCAGCTCCTTGGTCCAAACATGAACAAAAGAATTGAACTTGAGGTGAGGTGAGAGTGACTGCCCTTGACATCAGGGCAACATTTGACCAGGTATGGCATCAAGGAGCCTGAGCAAAACTGGAGTCAATGGGAATCAGGGGGAAAACTCTCCACTGGTTCGAGTCATACCTAGTACAAAGGAAGATGGTTGTGGTTGTTGGAGGTCAGTCATCACAGTCTCAGGACATCAGTGCAGGAGTTCCTCAGGGTAATGTCCGGGGCCTAACTATCTTCATCAATGACTTTCCCACCATCATAAGGTCAGAAGTGTGAATATTATCTGATGATTGCACAATGATCATCACCATTCTCTATTCCTCAGATATTGAAGCAATCCATGTCCACATGCAACAAGACCTGGACAACATCCAGGCTTGGGCTGATAAGTGGCAAGTAACATTCGCATCACACAAGTTCCAGGCAATGATCATCTCAAACAAGAGAGAATCTAACCATCTGCTCTTTATCATTGCTGATCTCCCACTATGAACATCCTGGGGGGTTACCATTGACCAGAAACTGAACCGGACCAGCCATATAAATGCTGTGGCTACAACAACAGTCAGAGGCTCGGAATTCTGTGCTGAGTAACTTCACCTCCTGTCTCCCCAATGCCTATCTACCATCTACAAGGCTCAAGTCAGTCGTGTGATGGAATACCTTGCGTGAACAGGTGCAGTTCCAATCATGCTCAAGAAGTACCACACTACCCAGGACAAAGCAGCCCATTTTATTGGCACCACATCCACCTCCTTCAACATTCACTCCACCACTGGCGCACACTGGCAGCAGTGTGTACCATCTACAAATGCACTGCAGCAACTCACCAAGATTCTTTCAACAGCACCTTCCAATCTTGCGACTGACTACCAGGACAAGAGAGGCGGATGGATGTGCACACCACCACCTGCAAGTTCCCCTCCAAGTCACACACCATCCTGACTTGGAAGTATATCGCCATTCCTTCACTGTCGCTCGCTCAAAATCCTGGAACTCCCTTCCCATCAGCACTGTGGGTGCACCTAACTGCAGTAGTTCAAGAAGGCAGCTCAGCAACACCTTGTCAAGGGCAATTAGGGATGGGCAATAAATGCTGTCTGAGACAACGTTGACCATTTCACCCGAATGAATAAATCTGACCTTATATTTGCTTATGTGGCTCGCATTAAATGTTTTTTTAAATGCTCCTGTGTAGCGTCTTTTGATATTTTATTATGTTAGAGGTGCTACACTGATGTAAATTGCTTATCAACATTTATTTTATCATTCCATACAGGAGGAGTCTGTGCTGTCTCCATGACAGAGAGATTCAATTATTACCTCTCGGCTGCTATTCCCCCATAGCCATGCAAATATCTCCTTTTCAATATATATCCACTTCCTTTGGAAAGTTACTATTGGATCTGCTTCCTACTTTCTCAGATACTGCAGTCCAGCTCACAACAAATCACTGCATCAAATTTCTCCTCTTATTCTCTCTGGTTTCTTTGCCAATTGTCCTAAATCTGTGTCATCTGGTTATTGACTCTCAAACAGCATTGAACAAATATTTTGTGTCTGTCTTCACAGTAGAAGACACAAGTTCCATACCAGAAATAAGCAGAAACCTCGGGGCTAAAAAGAGTGCGGAAATTAATGATATTGATATCAGCCAAGAAAACATATTGGAGAAACTGGAGGGACTAAAATCTGACAAATCCTGGGACCAGATGGCCGACAGCCTAGGGTTCAAAAAGAGACAGCTGCAGAGATAGTAGAGGTGCTGACTACGATTTTCCAGAGTTCCTTAGATTCAGGAATGGTCCCGTCAGATTGGAAGATGGCAAATGTTACGTCGCTTTTCAAGAAGAGGTAGAGAGAAACCAAGGAACTACAGGCCAATTAGCCTCACATCAGTCATTGGGAAGATGCTGGAAACTGTTATTAAAGAAGTCTCAACATTGCAATTTAAAAAATCATGTTATGATTAGAACAACTCAGCATGGTTTTAATATAGGGACATTCTGTTTGACAAATTTATTGGAGTTTTTTGAGGATGTAACTAGTCGCGGAGATAAAGGGGAACCAGTAGATGCAGTATCCCTGGATTTTCAAAAGGCATTCGATGAGGTGTCACACAAAAGATTCTTCTTCTTCTTCTTTGGCCTCCTTGTCTCGAGAGACAATGGGTAAGCACCTGGAGGTGGTCAGTGGTTTGTGAAGCCGCGCCTGGAGTGGCTATTAAGGCCAATTCCAGAGTGACAGACTCTTCCACAGGTGCTGCAGATAAAATTTGTTGTCGGGGATGTTACGCAGTTGGCTCTCCCCTTGCGCTTCTGTCTTTTTTCCTGCCAACTGCAAAGTCTGTTTGACTTGCCACACCTTAGCAGCACCTTTATGGCTGTCTGCCAGCTCTGGCGATCGCTGACAACTGACTCCAACGACCTGTGATCAATGTCACAGGATTTCATGTCGCGTTTGCAGATGTCTTTAAAGCAGAGACATGGACGGCCGGTGGGTCTGATACCAGTGGCGAGCTTGCTGTACAATGTGTCTTTGGGGACCCTGCCATCTTCCATGCGGCTCACATGGCCAAGCCATCTCAAGCGCCGCTGGCTCAGTAGGGTGTATATGCTGGGGATGTTGGCCGCCTCGAGTACTTCTGTGTTGGAGATACGGTCCTGTCACCTGATGCCAAGGATTCTCCGGAGGCAGCGAAGATGGAATGAGTTGAGACGTCGCTCTTGGCTGACATACGTTGGCCAGGCCTCGCTGCCGCAGAGCAAGGCACTGAGGGCACAGGCCTGATACACTCGGACCTTTGTGTTCCGTGTCAGTGTGCCATTTTCCCACACTCTCTTGGCCAGTCTGGACATAGCAGTGGATGCCTTTCCCATGCGCTTGTTGATTTCTGCATCGAGAGACAGGTTACTGGTGATAGTTGAGCCCAGGTAGGTGAACTCTTGAACCACTTCCAGAGCGTGGTCGCCGATATTGATGGATGGAACGTTTCTGACGTCCTGTCCCATGATGTTTGTTTTCTTGAGGCTGATGGTTAGGCCAAATTCATTGCAGGCAGCCGCAGTCCTGTCGATGAGTCTCTGCAGGCACTCTTCAGTGTGAGATGTTAATGCAGCATCATCAGCAAAGAGGAGTTCCTTGATGAGGACTTTCCGTACTTTGGTCTTCGCTCTTCGATGGGCAAGGTTGAACAACCTGCCATCAGATCTTGAGTGGAGGAAAATTCCTTCTTCTGAAGACTTGAATGCATGTGAGAGCAGCAGGGAGAAGAAGATCCCAAACAGTGTAGTTGCAAGAACACAGCCCTGTTTCATGCCATTCAGGATAGGAAAGGGGTCTGATGAGGTGCCACTATGCTGAATTGTGCCTTTCATATTGTCATGGAATGTGGTGATGATACTTAGTAGCTTTGGTGGACATCCGATATTTTCTAGTAGTCTGAAGAGACCACGTCTGCTGACGAGGTCAAAGGCTTTGGTGAGATCAATGAAAGCAACGTAGAGAGGCATCTGTTGTTCATGGCATTTCTCCTGGCGAAGGGAGAGCATGTCAATGGTGGATCTCTCTGCTCGAAAGCCACACTGTGCCTCAGGGTAGACACGCTCAGCTAGCTTCTGGAGCATGTTTAAAGCGACTCGAGCAAAGACTTTCCCCACTATGCTGAGCAGGGAGATTCCACGGTAGTTGTTGCAGTCACCACGGTCGCCCTTGTTCTTATAGAGAGTGATGATATTGGCATCGCGCATGTCCTGTGGTACTGCTCCCTCGTCCCAGCACAGGCAAAGCACTTCGTACAGTGCTGAAAGTATAGGCTTGGCACTCTTGATTATTTCAGGGGTAATGCCGTCCTTCCCAGGGGCTTTTCCGCTGGCTAGAGAATCAATGGCATCACTGAGTTCCGATTTTGTTGGCTGTAAGTCCAGCTCATCCATGACTGGTAGAGGCTGGGCTGCATTGAGGGCGGTCTCAGTGACAACATTTTCCCTGGAGTACAGTTCAAGGTAGTGCTCAACCCAGCGGTCCATTTGCTTGCGTTCGTCAGTGATTGTGTCCCCTGATTTAGATTTGAGGGGGGGCTATCTTCTTGATGGTTGGCCCAAAAGCTCTCTTAATGCCATCATACATCCCTCTGATGTTTCTGGTGTCAGAGGCCAGCTGAATATGACTGCATAGGTGTTGCCAGTGGTCATTTGAGCAGCTCCTGGCTGTTCTTTGTGCAGCGCTTCTGGCTACTTTAAGTGCTGCGGATGTTAATTCGCTGGGGGCTTTCTTGTCGTTCAGCAGTGCAATGCGCTTAGCGGCTATGACAGGTTCCAGCTCTTCAAAGTGAGATTGAAACCAGTCTGCATTCCGCTTCACACGTTTGCCATAGGTGTTCATTGCTGATTCATAGATGGCGTGTCTGATGTGGGCCCACTTGGTCTCTGCAACCCCTATAGGAGTGTTTTGAAGGGCTTTTTCAAGTGAATTTATAAACTTAGGTGACTGTGGATGAGAAATTCTGCGATTGCTGATGCGCGGGCAGCCCTTCTGCTTGGAGTGATGCAGCTTCTTTGGTTTGAGTCTAACCTTGCTGCACACCAGGCAGTGGTCAGTGTCACAGTCTGCATGATGGAAGCTGCATGTGATTTGAACGCTGTTTAAAGAGGCTCGCTTTGTGACGATGAGGTCCAGCTATGTGATCTTGGGTGCCTCCAAGAAACCTGGTGACAGGGTTTAGTATGAAAGAATGAGTTGGCGATGCAGAGGTTATGATAGGTACACAACTCAAGCAGTCTCTGTCCATTCTCATTCATCCTTCCAATGCCATAGCACCCAAAGCAGGAGGGCCATGAGTCATGGTCGGCCCCAACCCTGGCATTGAAGTCCCCTAGCAGGAAAAGGTGTTCGGTATTGGGGATGCTACTAATGATACTATGGAGTTCCTCGTAAAACTGGTCTTCAGCTTCAGGTGGGGAGCAGAGTGTTGGAGCATAGATGCTGAGTAGGTGTACTGGACCAGAAGCGGTGAACAGTCGGATGGACCGTATGCGTTCTGAGCCATTTGAGGGTGGCTCTATCATGCTGAGCAAAGAGTTTCTGAGGGCGAAGCCCACTCCATGCTGTCTTGATTCTTCATGATCCCAGCCCTGCCAGAAGAAGGTGTAGCCTTGCTCTCTGACAGATCCGCTCGCAGGGAGGCGTGTCTCCTGAAGTGCTGCAATGTCCACATTGAGTCTACTGAGCTCGTTGTTAATGATGGCGGTCTTCAGAGAATCGTTGATTTGTGTAAAGTCTTCCGACAGGCCAGGACACATAGTTCTGACGTTCCAGCTTGCAAAACGAAGGGCTGGTACCTTCTTTCCTTTTTTTGTTGTGCTGTTTGGTGCGGTGTTACAGTCCATTTGTCAGGCAATGACCC
The DNA here is from genome assembly GCF_036365525.1 of Heterodontus francisci. Lineage (NCBI taxonomy): Eukaryota > Metazoa > Chordata > Chondrichthyes > Heterodontiformes > Heterodontidae > Heterodontus > Heterodontus francisci. Next base: position 22,559,946 of record NC_090410.1, on the reverse strand, counting down.
TGAGTTCCAAGCACCCATTGAAGCAGGTGGACTGTGACGGGACAGAACCTTACTGACCGGGGGCTGCCCGGTTTGAGGCGGGCAGTAGCTGTCCAGTGAGATGCGATGACCTCTCCCAACGACAAAGGCAACCCATGGCGCCCAATCTCTACACCAATTGAGCTGGACTTATAACCCGTAACTGCTGCTTCCGTGTTGTTTTGGTCGCTGTGAGGCGACTATGGAGTGACCTCTCCATACCGCATGCCTGGGTGGATGTATGGAGGTTGTGAGTTGTCCAAGCGTCAAAACCCCCCTCTCGGCCTTCCTGGTGGGGTCCAAAGTAGTACACAGCATGACGTTTGGCACTGGTATGGCTGCAGGAACTGCTGGAAACATGCCAAAGGTGACACATGACCGCCTTCGGGGTTCCGCTCCGGATTTTCTGTTCGGGTTTACTCCCTTAGCCTTGGTCTCTTCCGAGACACCAACAAGACAGCGGGGTTGTTAGGGCCCTTACTCAGGTGTAGGTGGATGCTGGTGGGAGGAGGTGGGGGAAGGGGGTGAGGGAGGGGAGGGGATGTGAGGGGGAGGGGTGCGGTGGGAAGGGGTGGAGGGAAGGAGTTGCGAGGGGGAGCTGGGAAGGGGGCTGCTGCCGTGTCGGGGACGGGTTGCAGGGGAAGTGGGTGTAAGGAGAAGATGGTGTGAGGGCGGAGCCGGGAAGGGGGTGTGAGGAGGTGGGGAGAAGGGGGTGCGAGGGGGGTGAACTAGGAGGGGGGAGTGGGGGTGGAAGGGGGTGGAGGAAGGGGGTGCAGGTAATAAAACATTTCATCAGCACTTGTTTGCAGTGAAATGCTGCAAGTAACCAGAGTCAAGGCTTCAATCTGGATTTAGGCAGGTTTAGTAAAAGTTTTAAAAAGTAATAGGTTGAGGAGCCGCCTAAACCCTGGGGTCGCCTCTGGGCGCTACATTTACCTCATTCTAATATACCTGGATAATTAAAATCTGCAAATTCATACTTTCTTTCTACTGATCAGTCGACTGTAACATGCTCCCAGAAATGTGACTAGCTCTGGAAGTATGTTTTTGCTCTTTGTCAGCTCACTCCAAAAGTTGCATTCTTAACGTAAGACTAATTTCCCAATATTACATTGTCGGACTGAAATTGTAAATGACTAATTGGTACAGTTATAGTCCTGGCTCGAATAAGAAGTCTCAAAACAACAGGCCCTGACAGTATTCCACAAAGTGTATGCAAAGCAATGGGAACCATGCTCAGCATGCCCTTTTACTCGTACATCTCAAAGCTCACTAAGATTGTTCCCATGCACTGGGCAGAGGTGTTGTACTAATATTACAAAGGCAATGAGAGAGAACTGGGAAGTTACAGGCCAGTAACTTGACTTCAGTTATAAGCAAATTGCTCAATGGGGTCATTTCAGATGCTCTGTATTAACCACCTGAATAGAGGAGGTGTTGTAAGAGAGTTTCCCATTAACCTGGTTGATTCCTTCTGGGTGGTAGAGGTCATGGGTTTGGAAGGTCCTGTCAAAGGAGGCTTGGCAAGTTGCTGCAGTGCATCTTGTAGATAGTACACACCACTTCCACTGTGCACCGGTGGTGGAGGGAGTGAATGTTTAAGGTGATGAATGGGGGAGACGATCAGGTGGACTGCTTTGTCCTGGATGGTGCTGAGCTTCTTGAGTGTTGTTGTAGCTGCACTGATTTAGGCAAGTGGAGAGTATTCCATTACACTCATGACTGGTGCCCTGTAAATGGTGGGCAGGCTTTAGGGAGTCAGTAGGTGAGTTACTTGCTGCAGATTTCCCAAACCTCTGACTTGCTCTTGTAGCCACAGTATTTATACAACTGGTCCAGTTAAGTTTCTGGTCAATGGTGACACCCAGATATCCCCTCTCCCCAAGGATGTTGATGGTGGGGGATTCAGCAATGGTAATGCCATTGAATGTCAAGGGGAGATGGTTCGATGGCTTCTTGTTGGGGATGCTAATTGCTCGGCACTTGTGCGGCACAAATGTTACTTTCCACTTATCAGCTCAAGCCTGAATGTTGTCCAGGTCTTGCTGCATGCGGGCACGGACTCCTTCAGTATCTGAGGTGCTGTGAATGCTACTGAAAACTGTTCAGTGTACATCCCCACTTCTGCATTTGCCGCATTGACATGACAGGCCAAATTCTGTGCTGTAACCATGCTATGATTCTATGATGGAGGAAAGGTTAATTGATGAAGCAGCTAAGATAATCGTGCCTCAGAACTTCTGGAGCAATGCCCTGGAGCTGAGATGATTGGCTTCCAACAACCACAACCGTCTTCCTTTGTGCTAGGTATGACTCCAGCCAGTGGAGAGCTTCCTCCTGATTCCCATTGACTTCAATTTTGCTCGGCCTCCTTGATGCCACATTTGGTCAAATGCTGCCTTGATGCCAAGGGCAGTCACTCTCATCTCACCTCTCCTCTGGAATTCAGCTCATTTTTCCATGTTTGGACCAAGGCTCCAATGAGGCTGGGAGTCTAGTGTCCCTGGTGGAACCCAAACTGCTCATCAGTGAGCAGGTTATTGCCGAGTAAATGCTGCCTGATAGCACTGTCAATGATACCTTCCATCATTTTGCTAATGATTTGAGAGTAGACCAATGGGGTGGTAATTGGTTGGATTGGATTGGTCCTGCTTTTTGTTGACAGAACATACCTGGATATACCAAAGTTGTAGCTGTACTGCAACAGCTTGGCTACAGGCATGGCTTGTTCTCGAGCACAGGTCTTCAGACCACAGCCTGGATGTTGTTGGGAACCATAACCTTTGCTTTATCCAGTGCACTCAGCCATTTCTTGATATAAAGTGCAGTGAATTGAATTGGCTGCAGAATGGCCTCTATGATGGTGAGAACCTCAGGAGGAGACAAAGATCGATCATTCCTTTGGCACTTCTGGCTGAAGATGATTGCAAATGCTGCAGCCTTTTCTTTTGCACTTGTGCTGGCCTCCACCATGTTGAGGATGGGGACGTCGATGCAGCTTTGTCCCTGTTCATTGTTTAATACCCCTCCTCCCCCAGTTAGTGGTTTAATATTGTTGATACAAAGGTTAAGTGCAAGTGTTAGGTCTAGATGACGAAATAGAATAGATTAGATTAGATTAGATTAGATTAGAGATACAGCACTGAAACAGGCCCTTCGGCCCACCGAGTCTGTGCCGAACATCAACCACCCATTTATCCTAATCCTACACTAATCCCATATTCCTACCAAACATCCCCACCCGTCCCTATATTTCCCTACCACCTACCTATACTAGTGACAATTTATAATGGCCAATTTACCTATCAACCTGCAAGTCTTTTGGCTGTGGGAGGAAACCGGAGCACCCGGAGAAAACCCACGCAGACACAGGGAGAACTTGCAAACTCCACACAGGCTGTACCCGGAATCGAACCCGGGTCCCTGGAGCTGTGAGGCTGCGGTGCTAACCACTGCGCCACTGTGCCGCCCCACAGTCAGATATTGATGCAATGTGGCAACAGGCCTGCATCTGCTTGGTATCATTCAATACAGAGAAATGTAGTATTATGCACATTAGCAAGGCCAATGTCAAACATGTGTTCACCATGGAGGCTGAACGGGAGAGGAAACTAGGTGTTATCATACATTAATCTCGGAAGACCTATGGCCTTGTGCTGGATGATTACTGCATAAGCAAATATTGTTAGGTTGTACTGTCAAGGCAATCAAATACACAACAAAAAAAACTACACTGTGTTCATGCAATAACATGGTTCGGCCTCCTTTGGAACACGGTGTCTAGTTTTTTGTCCCCACACTTGGTGGTTGATAGAAAAGATTCAGAGGAGAGCCACTAGATTGCTACCAAGTTTAAATGCCCTTAGTTACCATGATAGGCTTAGAGAGTGATCTTTTTGTTTGTGAAAAGCAAGGGCTTTGGGGGAGGTTTGATTCACATCTTTAAAATCATTAAAATATTAGATTTGTTGATTGGCTCGGAGGACCAGGGGACAAGATTATAACTTACATAAGCAGAGACGAGGTTAGATGCTAGGAGGCCGTTCTTTTCAGAGTCATCACCTATGGAACAAGTTGCCAGCTCATTAAATGAGTGTGGATTTGCTGCATATATTGTGAAGGGATGAGTTCCTGAGTGTGACCAACATACTGTGTAGGTGGGTAGGCATGGAGCAATGCATCACTGTGATCTCCTGCAAGTTGTTTAAATTGCCTGTGGGGGTTAGAGAGGAATTTCCCAGAGTTCTCCATCCTACATTGACCTATGGTTTTTGCCCTCGCTCAGAAGGTTGTGTGGATGAGGGTCAGGATTTGCCGAAGTTGTATCATGGCAGGAGGGAACAAACTTCATGGATCAGCTGTCTTTTCTGTCCTTTGTTTTCATATGAATTGCACATCATACAATTTGATTTTTGATTTAGAGATACAGCACTGAAACAGGCCCTTCAGCCCACCGAGTCTGTGCCGACCATCAACCACCCATTTATACTAATCCTACACTAATCCCATATTCCAACCACATCCTCCACCTGTCCCTCTATTCCCCGACCACCTACCTATACTAGGGACAATTTATAATGGCCAATTTACCTAACAACCTCATACATCATACAAGTATTGAGACTTAACTCCCAACAAAGAAGGACCACGTTGCAGAGAAGGCCAAGAGGAAACTTAGCAGAGGTTTTTAAAATGATGAAGGGCTTTGTACAGACTAGATCCTTAGGTGGGGAATTCATTGGCAAATGGTCATCAATTCAAAACTGTCACCAAGAAAATGGAGGGAGGTTAGGAGACATTTATTTGCAGAGCAGATTATTGGGATATGAAATGCTTTTCCACAGGGATTGGTTGAGGCAAAGATCACAGCACTTTACAGGAAATATTGGACAAATACTTGAAGCAGAGGATACAGGATTATTGGGAAATCCCTGGGTGGTATTAGTTTTGGATTGAAACAAGGCCATTTGGAGAGAGCGGGGCAGAGGGATGACTTTTGGATTGCTCTGGCTTAGAGTTGGCAGAGTCAAAAAAGACCAAATAGGTGATGTCTGTACCATAAAATTGAAAATACCCCAGCTTTAATGAAATGAATAAAAAGTATTACAATCGGCTTCAGTACTCTTGTACAAAAGCATTCCAAACTCCAACTGAGAAAATGCCATAGAATATACAGGCAAATTAAGTAAGTCTGCAGAACCTCACTGGATGGAAGCATGAATCAGAGGGTTTGCGGTACAATACCATAGACCTACCACTCCCACCCATAGAATGACTGTGCTACAGGACAGCTGTTGACTGCACTGTGGCACTTTATTTATCCGGTGCATTGCTTTCTTTCAGTATTTTGCTACATCTATCTTTCTTGTTAGAATCATGGTTAATAGTCAACAGTGTATGCAGCTGTGCCAAATTCTGGGGCAGAGATTTTGTCTGGGCCCCTGAGGCAGGAGGGGAGGGGGAGGCACGGAGTATCATGATGGGTGGCCAGGGTGGGAGGGCGGAAGGCCCGTCGCCTCCCTGTCGCCAAGTGATCTTCCCGTGGTGAGAAAGGCCGACGACGGTCTTTCCGCCCAGAGGCCAATACAGACCCGTAAGTGGCCTATTAACGGCCTCTTCCCAATACAAGATAAGAGCTCATGGTAATATATTAGCGTGGATAGAGGATTGGTTAACAGACAGGAAGCAGAGAGAATGGTGCATTTTCAAGTTGGCGGCAGTGAATAGTGGGGTGCCGCAAGTATCAGTGCTGGGGCCTCAGCTATTTACACTCCATATTAATGACTTGGATGAAGAGATAGAGAGTAATGTATCCAAGTTTGCTGATATAAAGCTCGGTGGACAGGTAAGCTTGGAAAGGTAAAGCTTGGTGGAAAGGTCTGGGAGTGTGACAGCATTTCAAGGGCTATGGAAATAGAATGATGTTTCACCCAGAAATGAGTGAAGAATATTCTTGGGCTATACCACATGGTTTGGTTTCACTGGCTAAGTTTGAAGTCCACCCTGTGAATTGGAGAGAAATTCACCGAAATTACAGAAATTCTCACTGCACCCAATGCTGTCAGACTGTGGATTTCATCCAGTCTGTTTTTCCCTGGACTCTGGGGAGATTCACTTTCCATTGTGCAATATCTGGCTAAATATAATTTATGATATTACAATGAGTTGTGTAAAAGACATTAACAGAATCTTTTTGTTCAGTCACTGTAAGTAATGTCAGTCTCCTTGCCTCATAATTATGTCAATGGAGATTTCTCCTGCCTCACATAAGGGTCTTCGCTCAGTTACAGAGTCAGTAAGAGTTTGGTCGCCAGCACAAACCGGGATTAACTTTCTGCAGAAATGGAAAGAATGAATCGGGTTAGTTCACTGGAATATTTGATCAGTGTGATGCTTCGTGAGATACAGGATATTTATTTTCCCACCCTCGCTGTTATTGGTGTCCTTGGTAAGTTTTCTGCCCTGGTATTAATACTGCAACCATGCAAACTCAATTCTTGACTCGAACTGTCAGTTGCGATCCGGTTCCTTGTAAGTAACCATAACTCTATTTCATTATGTAAATGATATTTAACTGTAAACACTGTCTGTATTATGCAAGTTTCCACATCCAACAAGTCTATCTATTCAGTTTATTCTCCTTGCTGTGTGACTGAAAGTACATTGTTCCCTCGATAATGTTACTGGGTGATTTATTTGATGAACAGTCTGCTCTCTGCATTGAGTCCTGGGAGTAGATTTTACTCTTTACCATCTGGGTGTTAAACAGCACCTGAAGAGGCCGGTGGAAAAAAAAGTGATGAAGAAGGATTGCACGTCCTTTACAGAACCAGCCTGATATTCATTGCACTGAGTTTAAGAGGAGGATAATCAGGCAGGTTTTATTCCTGGTGAAGGGTCTGTTCCCCCACCCTGATTATCATTGTGCACACCGGGTAGGAGCTGCTTAATTGATATATGGTGTTGACATGGCTTTAAGGATAATTTAAAGTCTGCTGGATCAGATTAATGATATCAAGTTGCAATTGGTGATAAATCATTCCACCTGATTTTAATTCAAATTGATTGTAAATGAAGTAATGTGTGAAGTAGATTCCTTTCTCATTTTATTGATTTATATTCCCTCGGTTAAGTGGAAATCGACTCTGTTCTCACTCACAGGTGGAAAGTGCCAGATTAATATTGTCCCACTTCCATCCTGATACATTCTCAAACCCAAGGGAGCAGATCTCAGCATCAGTTACAGCATCAACCCCTTGATAGTGACTGTTCATCAAAATAGCTTTGTAATATAAGGGGAGCTTCAAAGATTGGTGCAAGAGATTGAGAGAGAGAGAGAGAGAGAGCTAGATAGATGGATAGATAGATAGATACAATTTCACGTGTTTTCACATGATTCAGTTCCGTGAGAAAAGATGGAAACAGGCAGACAAGAGGGGAGATGTTCTCAGTCCATGAACACACAGCATTCTGCCTCAATCCTTTGTTGGGTGTTCAAATTCAAAAAACTCCCAGGTTGCTCAGCAGGTTAGTCATGTGACCAGCTCCTTCTTTAGAACAGTCTCTTCAACATCCTTTATTCGAAGTTCAAATCCAAAAGCTCCAGCCAACTAGACATGTGGCGAAAACTGGTTTGACCACTTCTGTGTATTGAAGGAACAGGGACTGGCTCCCTTTGTTTCCACATTGTCTGGTACTATGCAAATGTCCTTCCAGTCAGAGATTGCAATTTTTTAAGTTTTAATGTTCATGTGGTGAAATAATGTGTGCCTCAGTCTTGGCTGGTGGGGCTTGCCTGACAGTTGTAATAAGAGTATAAGCATGGGGCACGACTAGAGATATTAATTGAAGTTGATCGTTTAAACAGGGTACGAAATAGTTGGTTCAAAAAGGGAAGAGAGGGTTTTTGTTTACATCATGGATGAGCATCTGTGACCTGTTGCTTACAATTCCTGTTTTTTGCGGGAACGTCAAAACACTTCCTGTGTCTTGGGCAATCAAGCTTCAGCTTGAGCTCAGGATTTGCGAGGGGCAGCTGGAATCACTGTGGAGCATAAGGGAGCAGGAGAGTTTCCTGGATTGTACATTGCAGGAGCTGGTCACCCTACAGGCAGTAGGAGTTCAGGATAGCAGTTGAGTGGCCATCTGGAAGAGGAGGAAGAGGCAGGAAGTGAAGGAGTCTTCGGGATGTGTGCTACTCACAAACTAGTACTCAGCTTTAGAGATTTCTGGGAGGGACGATACCTTGAAGGACTGCAGTCCAGACAAGGAACCAACAGGCAAGGGACTGTACAGGAGGGAGCAACAAAGGGCAGAAATGAAGTTCTTCTTGTATTTCCATCGACAGGGGGATGGATAGGCATTTCTTTAAATGTTATCGGGAGTCCCCCATGTCGTCCTGCTGCCCTGGTGCCAGAGTAAAGGACATCATGGAGAGGGTGCAGGATATTCTGAAGGGGGAAGGGAATGATCCAGAAGTAGCAACAACATAGCAAAGGCTGGTATTGAGGTCCTGTGGTCAGATTTTCAGGAGTTAGGGAGGAAGATAAAGAGTATTAGCTTGAAAGGTAGTAATCTCTGGATTACTCCCAGTGCCACTGATTAGTGAAAGTAGAAATGGGAAGACAGGAAGGATCAATGTGTGGCTTGAAGCATGGTGCAGGAGGGAGGGCTTCAGATTCTTGGAGCATTGGGACCATTTCTGGGGCAGAAGCGAGACCAAGGCGGAACTGTGAGGGGACAAGCACTGGTGAGCGGGAGTTCCAGCAGCTCAAAAGAGGCATGCTCTCATACACTGTCACAGGGACAGAGAGAGAGTTCCACGATTGATGTCACAGCTCAGAAAGTGATGCGTTGCAAGGGGAAACAGCTGATTGGTAAGTAGGAACAGGTGGGTATTTCTACCCTTTTTTACTACTTTCAGTCGCTGAAATTAAAGTAAAGGTGGGGATTTTAGATTGTAGTAGGCAGTGTTTAGAGTGGAATAAGGTTCCTTGCATAATTAGTACTCGAAATTAAAGGGAGTAACGAAGGGAGGTGGTGAGCAGTTGGATGGACAGTATGCGTTCCGAGCCATTTGAGGGAGGCTCTATCATGCTGAGCAAGGAGTTTCTGATGGCGAAGCCCACTCCGTGCTGTCTTGGTTCGTCAGGATCCCTGCCCTGCCAGAAATAGGTGTAGTCTTGCTCTGCTGGAGATCCACTCGCGGGGAGGCGTGTCTCCTGAAGTGCTGCAATGTCGACATTGAGTCTACTGAGCTCGTTGTTAATGATGGAGGTCTTCCGAGAATCGTTGATCTGTGTAAGTTCTTCCGACAGGCCAGGACACATAGTTCTGACGTTCCAGCTTGCAAAGCGAAGAGCTGGTACCTTCTTTTCTTTTTTCGTGTTGTTTGGTGCGATCAGTCCACCTTTCGGGCAATGACCCTGAGCTCCAAGCACCCATTGAAGCAGGTAGACTGTGGCGGGACAGAACCTTATTGACCGGAGGCTGCCTGGTTTGAGGCGAGCGGTTGCTGTCCAGTGAGGTGCAATGACTTCTCCCACCGACAAAGGCAACCCGTGGCGCCCAGTTTCTACGCCAATTTATCTGGACTTATAACCCGTAACTGCTGCCTTCCGTGTTGTTTCAGTCGCTGTGAGGCAACTATGGAGTGACCTCTCCATGGCGCATGCCTGGGCAAATTTATGGAGGTTGAGAGTTGCCCAGTCGTCAAAACCCCCCTCTCGGTCTTTCTGGTGGGGTCCAAAGGAATGCAGAGCACGACATTTGGCACCGGTATGGCTGCAGAAACTGCCGGAAACATGCCAAAGGTGACACATGACTGCCTACGGGGTTCCGCTCCGGATTATCTGTTAGGGTTTACTCCCTTAGCCTTGGTCTCTCCCGAGATACCCACAAGGCAGTGGGGTTGTTAGGGCCCCTACACAGGTGTAGGATGATGCCGGTGGGAGGAGGGGATGAGAGGGGGAGGGGTGGAGGGAGGGGGGTGTGAGGGGGAGCTGGGAAGGGGGCTGTAAGGTGGTGGGGGGGTGCAAGGGAAGGGGATGCAGGGGGAAGATGGTGAGAGGGGGGTGCTGGGACGGGGTTGTGAGGGGGTGAGCTGAGAGGGTGGAGCAGGGAAGGGGACGGGGGGTGGGGGGGGGGGGAAGGGGGGGAAAGTAGGTGCAGGGAATAAGCCATTTCCTCAGTGCCCACCATAAACGTCCGGAAAGCTCATCCACGTCTTTCGGGAGGTGAAGCATCTTTTGGCAGACTTACAAAGGTGATTATATTCGCTGAGGGTTTTTTGATGTGGTTTATATAAAGGCATATAGCATTGCCGACAGTGCACTGCAGATGCTCTCCGAGCCATCTCCCGCGGGCGCTTTGAATTTGCGGCCGAGGAACCGTTCGTGGGTTTTTTGGGTGTTCGGGGCACCTTTTCTCAAGGCTTCCCTCGGGTCCCGCTGCTCCTTCTTCACCTCAATGCACTTACCGCACGCCGTGGCCGCAGACACTCTGGACAGTGAAGACATCAGGATCGGAGATTAAAGTATCGACAGCTGTGCTCGTCAGTTTCATCCGGATCAATTTCATTGAGAAAACAAAGAGCAGGTGTGGCTGGGGGAGGGCAGTGGGCCCAGGTAACAGAAACTAAACTAACTGTTAGCTTTTAGTTAGGGCTAAAATGAACTGATTTAAAGAGCCAGGGGAATTTAAACAGTTTAAGAGGGCAGATTGGGGGAGAAAACACTAAGAATGGGAGCAGATGGCCATGGATAGAGTTGAACAGCAAGGGAGCTTCCTCGGGAGCTTACAGCCCAGGAGCCATCTTGCTAGGATTTATACTAGGATTAGTATAAATGGGTGGTTGATGGTCGGCACAGACTCGGTGGGCCGAAGGGCCTGTTACAGTGTTGTATCTCTTAATAAATACCATTAGCCTTCCTAATTGCTTGCTGCACCTGCATGTTATCTTTCAGTGACTTATTGACAAGGACACCCAGGTTCCTTTGTAAATCAATACTTTCTAATCTCTTACCATTTAAAAAATACTCTGCACATCTATTCCTCCTGCCAAAGTGAATAACTTCATATTTCTCCACATTATATTCCATCTGCCACGTTCTTGCCCACTCACTAATCTTTCCAAATCCCCTTGAAGCCACTTTGCATCTTCCTCACAACACACATTCCCACCTAGTTTTGTGTCATCCGCAAAATTGGAAATGCTACATTTGGTCCCCACAGCCAAATCATTGATATTTATATTGTGAACAGCTGGGGCCCAAGCACTGATCTCTGCAGTACTCCACTAGTCACAGCCTGTCAATGTAAGAATGACCCATTTATTCCTACTCTCTGCTATCTGCCTGTTAGCCAATCCTCAATCAATGCCAGTATATTACCTCCTATCCCATGTGCTTTAATTTTGCGAACTAATCTCCTGTGGGGGACTTTATCAAAAGCCTTCTGAAAATCCATGTACTCCGATTCCCCTTTATCAATTCTGTTCGTAACATCCTCAAAACACTCCAACATGATCATCAAACATAATTTCCCATTCATAAATCCATGTTGACTATTCCCAGTCTGATCATTATTATCCAAGTGTCCATTTATCACATCCTCTGGACCAGATTCTAGCATTTTCCCAACTGATGTAAGGCTAACAGGTAAACAGTAAAGCAGTTAGGATATTGGGCTTCATAAGTGGAGGCATTGAGTAGAAAAGTAGTGAAGTTATGTTGAACCTTTGTCAAGCTCTTGTTAGGCTCCAACTGGAGTATTGCATCCAGTTCTGGTCAAATACTTCAGGAAGGTGTGAGGGGCCTTGAGCGGATGCAGAGGAGATTTACCAGAATGGCTCCAGGGATAGGGGATCTTAGTTACAGATTTCGGCTGCAAATGCTGGGATTGTTTTGCTTAGAACAATGGAGATTGAGGGAGGATTTATTAGGAGTGTACAAGATTATGGCAAGCTGCGATAAGTTAGACAAGGAAAAATTGTTCTCTTTAACTAATAATACAAAGTCTTGGGACACAGACTGAAGGATTTGGACAAGAAATGCAGGGGGGATCTGAGGAAGAACTTTTTTTCCACAGTGGGTGGCAATTACCTGGAACTCAGTGTCCACAAGGATGGTGGAAGTGGAGACAATCAATGACTTCAAAAGGAAATTAGATGAACACTGGAAGGAAATAAGCTTGCTGGGCTACGGGGATCGAGCAGGGGTGTGGGACTGATTGGATCGCTCCGTGGAGAGCCATCATGGACTTAATGGCTGAATGGCCTCCTTCTTTGCCATAAATGACTCTGTGTCCTGGGGTTGATTTGATTGACCTCCAACAACCACAACCATCCTCCTTCATGCCACGTTTGATCCCAACCAGTGGAGTGTTTTCCCCTGATTTCCGTTACTTCAATGTTGCTGAGACTCTTGGTGCCAAACTTGGTCAAATGTTGCCTTGATGTCAAGGGCAGCTGCTCTCACCTCACTTATCGAATTCAGCTCTTTTTTCCATGATTGGACCAAAACTGTAATTTTGTCTGAGCAGAGTTCCCCTGGCAGAACCAAACTGAGCATCAGTGAGCGGGTTATTGCTGAGTAAGTGCCGCTTGATAGCACTGTCAATGACACCTTCCATCACTTTGTAGATGATTGATAGTAGACTGATGGGCGGTAAATGGCCGGATTGGATTTCTCTTGCTTTTTGTGGACAGGATATACTTGGACAATTTTCCATATTTTTGGGTAGATGTCAGGATTGTACTGGAACAGCTTGTTCCTGAGCACAACTCTTCAGTAATACAGCCAGGATGTTATCAGGGCCCATAATCTTTTCTGTACCCAATGCCTTCAGCCTTTTTGAGATCTTGTGCAGTGAATTGAATTGGCTGAAGACTGGCATCTGTGATGCTGGGAACCTCAGGAAGAGGCTGAGATGGATCATCTACTCAGCACTTCTGGCTGACGATGGTTGCAAATGCTTCATCCTTGTCTTTTGCACTGATGTCTTGGTCTATAATCGCAGCAACCCCCATCCCCCACACCTCAACTTAGATACAGACGTTAACAAAGATACAGACAGATCGGCAGAAAGTCAGACAGAAGGATAGACAGACAGGCAGACAGTTAGATGGATGATGTATTTAGCAGACTGACAGATACATCCGCAGACGGGTTGATGGATAGACAGATATGTGCATAATTGTCTCTTTGTGATAGTGTTAAACAAGCAACATAACCTCAGCCTCCCATAATACCGCTCTCACAGATTTATTTTAAATTGATTGCAATGGATAGTGAAATTTAACATTGAGGGGGTGGCCCTGCCCACTGGCTGAAATGTTGGGGGAGAGCCCACCTCCACTGGGCCTGGGGGTCTCGCTGCTATTTTCGTGGCTCAGGCCCTTAATTGGCTTCAGTCAGGACTTCCACCCTCTGAGGCAGCAAGTCCCACTTCCAAGAGCTTCTGACCAATCAGAGACCCAGCAGCTCTTCAGTCCTAGCAGTGCCAGAGAGACTGGTGGCCACTGCTGGGGAAGCACCCAGCGAGAGGAGCTGCGATGGATGCTGGCCTGGGAGCAGGTAAGTGGGGCTGGGGCTTGTCGGGGTTAATTGCTAGGCCCCGGTGAGGGGGGGGGGGGCATGTGTCGGAGAGCAGGGCGAGGCATTAGTATTATCAGGGATGGCCCGTACTGGCGAGGAGCCCTCCATGGGGCACAGGGTGCTCAGTCAGGAGGGCCATCCCCAGCCTGCAAGGATGTCACCAGGTATTACTGGGTGGGCTTCTCAGGTGCTGTAGTGTTTGACTCCTGCTGGGATTGCTGGAACAGGCCCTTAAGAGGCAATAAACTAGACAGTTAAGGGCCTCAATTGGCCTGGGGTGGCCATTTGCCACCTTCCTCCCCGCTGGTAAAATAGCAGTGGGGGGCGGACAGGTTACCGGCACGGCCCCCCCACTACAACCCCACCCCCCCATCTCCCCCCATCTCCCACATGATTTCATGGCACTCCTGCCTTCCAGCACACGACCAGTGTTGGGGTGAGGGGTGGGTGTTAAATTCCAGCCAACGGCTCATCCAATACCATCGAATTTATTTCATCAGCGGAAGTTGAAGGTTTCCCCAATATTCAATGTCGGAAATTGGACAGGGTGTAAAACGCTAAGCCAATCCATTGCTGCCATTTTCATGTCCGGGAGTAAAAGAGAATATTCTGCTATTATTTCCAGCACTGATTTTTTATAAAGGTTCTCCCTCTTCCTCTCTAGAAGGTTCTGTATCCTTGATGTGTGTTCACAAGACAGGTATCTTCATGTCCTACAGGTAATGACAGAATGTTCCCTTTTGGTCCATTTTGCCACTGCCCTTTCACAACGCAGATATTTGCTGCACAGAAAGAGATGTTTCACCCTCTCCTCTCCATCTCAGCTGTTTGCTGGAATAATCCAGAAATGAATCCCCAGACCCACACTCTCCTCATGGCTTGGTGTCTTCCTCTGATTCTTGTTTAGATTTCCTCCTTAGTTAGAAGTATATCCTTTGAGAGTGATTGTTGCTCTCTCCTGTTCCAACCCATCTCATTGCTGATGTTTATTTTGATGCATCTAATTTGTGGTTTTAATTCTCTGTTATTCTTTGCATCTAATTTCAGCCTAGATCTTAACCCAATGTCCCCTCGTACACCCCGGGCAGGAACTTGGTGAGTTCAGGACGGCCACCCGGTTTACAGCCCACCCGATTTTGCTGTCCATTGGCTTCAATGTTGCCCATAATTGGATGGGATGTAAAACAGACGTCCGCCTCGAGCCCACCCCATTCATGCTTGTCGGGTTAGTTTTAAATCAGGGTTTATACAGGTTCCTTGCTAGATTTCAGTACTGGAGCCCACTCTCAACTTACCATTCATAAAGTTTGAGGTTGGGCAGAGGGTGGAGAAGGTGATTTTGCTGTGGCACTTAACATGGCTGATTAAATCTTTTACTGGTCCAACATTCAAGCAGACACTTGTCAGCAGCAGACACCGCACAGTGATCAGGAACAACACCCAGGGAATTACCCACACTGTGAGCTGAATTTAATGACCCCCGGAAATGGGTGCCGTTCCCATTTGTCATGTGGGCAGCTGTCCCATTGGGATTATGTGGCCGATGGCCATTTTGCTTACTGGAGGCACGGGGCACCCCCGGGCCACGGTGGGGTGGGAGACAAGATGCCAAATACGCTGTCAGATGACTTGGGAGTAATGGTGCCACCATTTTTAAAGGCCTACCAACCCTACATTCACTCCTGTCTGTTTTGAAAGCGTGCCTTCCTGAATGCCCTTTGCTGCATCACGACCCATTCTACTGCCTTTGCTGCCTGATAGGCAGGGAGCTAAACCCGAGCCTGCAGCGACCATGACTGAAGGAAGACATCGGCTGACCCCATGGTTTAGTGCTGCCTCCCTGGAGATTCTCCTCCAGGCTGCAAGGGAAAGGTGGGAGTGGGAGTCTTCACCAGTGATGCAAAAAAGAGGTCCTCCCACATGACCGAGCTAGCCTGGATGGAGATTGTAGAGGAGGTCAGCAGCCATGGAGTCACCCCCTGAACATGGGTACAGAGTCGCAAATGGGTCAACGACCTCATTCATTGTCCTTACCTCACTTGCATATGGCTATGTGACAGAGTGCCTAACATGGGAATTTAGTAAGTGTGGGAATTTCAAGGGTTGATCTCTTTCTAAAATCGAGTCAAGTTGCACTTAGCATTTAACTTAACTTTCACATTAAATTGGAATTCCTTTCAGTTTTAGTCAGCAGTAAACAAACTGCACAGTTGGTCCTAAAATCCACAAACAGGACTGTCATGGCAGACCCATCGTTTCAGCCTGTTCCTGCCCCATTGAACTTATTTCTTCCTATCTTGACTCTATATTTTCTTCGCTGGTCCTTTTTCCTCAACCGAGGATTCCCCCCCACTGTGGATGACAGGGCCCTCAACCGAGTCTGGCCCATTTCCCCCATTTCTGCCCTCACACCTTCCCCTCCCTCCCAGAACTGCGACAGGGCTCCCCTTGTCCTCACTTTCCACCCCACCAGCCTCCACATCCAGAGGATCATCCTCCGCCATTTCTACCACCTCCAGCGTGATGTCACCACCAAATACATCTTCCCCTCCACTGCCAGCATTCTGAAGGATCATTCCCTCTGTGACACCCTGATCCACTCCTCCATTACCACCGACACCTTGTCCCTTTCCCACGACACCTTCCCATGCAATTGCAGAAGGTGTAATACCTGCACTTTAACATCCTCTCTCCTCACTATCCAAGGCCCCAAACACTCCTTTCAGGTGAAGCAGCAATTTACTTGTCCATCTTTGAAGTTAGTGTACTGTATTTGCTGCTCACAATGCGGTCTCCTCTACATTGGGGAGACCAGTCACAGATTGGATGATCATTTTGCTGAGCACCACTGCTCAGTCTGAAAGCATGCCCCCGAGCTCCCGGTTGCTTGCTATTTGAACACTCCCCCCACTCTCATGCCAACATTTGTGTCTTTGGCCTGCTCCAGTGTTCCAGTGAACATCAACGCAAACTCGAGGAGCAGCACCTGATCTTTCGATTCAGCATTCTACTGCCTTGCAGACTGAACATTGAGTTCAATAACTTCAGAGTATGACTGACCTTTGTAATATATTATTTTTTCACCGTGTGCCTTCTTTTCATGTAATCAGAGCTGCTCATTATTCCTCTATGAACACTCTCTCTGGACTAATGTTTTGTCTTGAACCACAAGCATGAACACACACTTTGCCTTTGTCCCAGGATGACTTTGTTATTTAATCTCTCCTGTCCTATCAAAAACTTTCCCCTTCGTTCTCTCCCCCACCCCACTCCCCCCTCCCCTTCACTTGCTTAAAACCTAATTCTTTTCGAACCTTTGCAAGTTCTACACCCTTTGACAGATTTGAACACACCGTACTCTTCCAATGTCTCTCCACTGTCATCCAGCTGGTTGGGACTGCATTTGCCCGGCTCCGTTCTTTTCTTTCTAATTGTTGCCAAAGTATCACTTGCAATGGCTTCTCTTCCCACTCCCGCACCATTATCTATGGTTTCCCCCGAGGATCGATCCTTGTCCTCCTCTTATTTCTCATCTGCATGCTGCCCCTCAGTGACATCATCTGAAAGCACTCATTAGTTTTCACAAGTACGCTGATGACACCCAGCTCTACCTGACCACCACCTCTCTCAACTTCTCCACTGTCTCTATACTGTCAGACCTCTTGACGGACATCCAGTCCTGGATGAGCAGAAATACCCTTGAATTAAATACTGGGAAGATTGAAGTCACTGTCTTCAGTCCCCCGCGACAAACTCCGTTCCCTAGTTACTCTTCCCGGTAGCCTTCTGAGTCTAATCCAGACTGTTCACCATGTTTGACCCCAAGGTGAGCTTCTGACCTCCTATCTTCATCATCACTAACACTGCCTATTTCCACCTCCATTACATCACCCAACTTATCCCAGCCTCAGCTCATCTACTGCTGAAATCTTCACATGTCTTTAGTACCTCCAGGCTTGACTACCAACACACTCCCATTGGTCTCGCACATTCATCCCTCTATAAAATTGAGGTCATCCTAAACTATGCTACCTATTTCATTACTCACATAGCAATAGCATGAAGTTACATTACTGGTGACACTGGCTCTTTTCAGGTTTATGGGCATTTTTGAGCTCGAGACAGACTGTCAGCTATGTTTCACTAGTCGGCTCTCGATAGAGTTAACAATTGCAGTAACCAAGGTATGAATTATATCCCCCAGTCTGGAAAGTAAAAGGTCCAGTCCTTGGTAAAAAAAACTTCATCAAGACTGTCTTCAATATGGCAGTTATGTAACACAGCAACATAGTCACTCAGCAACTAGTTACGGAAGGAGACAACCTTCAATACATCTAGTCCACACATCCACAGTATGTCTGGATTTAAGGATGCTGATTTATAGGAACGGATTCCCCTACATCCACATCATGTGTAACAAAGGTGCACACCCTGGCTTATCCCTACAGACCCTTTTAAATGCTGTGAGTAGACTTGTTAGGTCTTCTCGTTTTTCTGCATCTAAGTCCGAAAGCATTTGTCCAATTTTCCTCGACATTCTCGGAAAGTAGGAGGTTCAATTTGAGTATTGCCTAGGCCTCTTGCTGCCTCATCCTCACTATTCCTTTCATTCTTATCTGTCCCTATTACCTGACATACTTGGACTGGCTTATCCTCCTCCCTGCGATAATATTGCTTTAACATATTGATATGACACAGCCGATTCTTTTTCTGGTGATCTGGGCTGTCAGTCAAGTATTTTACTATACCAACCCTTTGACCACGTTATACGAATCATTGAACCACGTTTTTAATGGCTCACCCTGTAAAGGTAATAATACGAATACTTCATCCCCTGGTTGAAAAGTTTGACTCTTTGTCTTTTCGTCTGCCCATTTTTTCATCGTGGATTGGGATGCATCCGGGTGTTCCTGAGCCACATTGTAAGCTTTCATGGGCCTTTCCCGGAACATGGATACAGAGTCTAGTACTGGAGGTTCATTCTTTGTTCTAAGAACCTGTCTTTGATGAGTTTAGAGGAACTCTTATCTCATGTCCATAAACCAGTTCAAAAGAACTAAAACCTGTCGACGCATTCGATGAATCACTCGTGGCAAATAAAAGAAATTCTAGCCCTTTATCCCAATCATGGGGATATTCATGACAGTATGTCCTCATCATTCTTTTGAGAGTTTGATGGTACCTTTCTAACACTTTCTGTGTCTGGGTCATATGCTAAAGATTTTAACTGTTTGATACCCAAATTGCCCATGGCTTCTTGAAATATCTTAGACATAAAATTGGCACCTTGATCCGATTGAACTTCAAGTGGTAATCCATATCTTGTAAAAAATTCCGTTAACTTCTCTACTTCTACTTTAGCAGTAATTTTCCTCAAAAGAATGGCCTCTGGAAATCGAGTAGCGATATCCATGATACTGAGAATATATTCATATTCTGCTTTTGTTTTTGGCTAGGGTCCGATACAGTCTACCAACACCGAACTAAATGGTTCCTCAATAATTGGTATGGCAATTAGGGGTGCCAGTTTTGTGGTAGGTTGCGGTTTTCCCACCATTTGGCATGTATGGCATATCCTACAAAACTGCCTCATGTCCTTTGTAAGGCCTGGTCAATTATAATATTGATTTATAAGTGATTTGGTCTTCTGGATACCCTCTGTCCTACTAGATGAATGTCATGTGCTAACCTTAATAATTCTCAGTGATATTTTTGTGGCACCACTACCAGTCGAACAACCATCCAGTCTTCATCTGCAGATCTATGAGGCAGTCTGCATTTCCTCTTCAGAACCCCGTCTTCAACATAATAGCCTTCTGGAATTCCTTTCGCCTCAGCTTCTGTCAGAGCTGACTGTATGATTTTATGTAGCTCTGGATCAGCTTACTGTGCTGCAATTATAGCAGATTTCTTAAACATCTCATTTGGATTATCTAATCACCAAGGAAAGTTTCAGAAACTCCGCTATCTGTTTGTGCTGCCAATTTTACGTCCGACAATGGAACTTGTTTAGCCACTGCTTGGGTTAGTATATATGAATGATGTGGAGGAAACTGTAGCTTGTCTGATTAGTAAGTTTGCGGACGACACAGAGGTTGGTGGAGTTACGGATAATGATGAGGATTGTCAGAGGATACAGCAGGATATAGATCGGTTGGAGAATTGGGCGGAGAAATGGCAGATGCAGTTTAATCCGGACAAATGTGAGGTAATGCAGTTTGGAAAGTCTAATGCAGGTGGGAGGTATACAGTAAATGGCAGAACCTTTTGGAGTATTGACAGGCAGAGATATCTGGGTGTACAGGTCCACAGGTCACTGAAAGTGGCACGCAGTTGGATAAGGTAGTTAACAAGGCATACAGCATGCTTGCCTTCATCGATCGGGGCATAGAGTATAAAAATTGGCAAGTCATGTTGCAGTTGTACAGAACCTTAGTTAGGCCACACTTAGAATATTGCGTGCAATTCTGGTCGCCACACTACCAGAAGGACGTGGAGGCTTTGGAAAGGGTACAGAGGAGGTTTACCGGGATGTTACCTGGTCTGGAGGGCATTAGCAATGAGGAGAGGTTGGATTGTTTCCACTGGAACGATGGAGGTGGATGGGCGACATGATAGAGGTTTACAAAGTTATGAGCGGCATGGGCAGAGTGGATCGTCAGAAGCTTTTTCCCAGGGTGGAAGAGTCAGTTACTAGGGGACATAGGTTTAAGGTGCGAGGGGCAAAGTTTAGAGGGGATGTGCGAGGCAAGTTTTTTGCACAGAGGGTGGTGAGTGCCTGGAACATGTTGCCAGGGGAGGTGATGGAAGCAGGTACGATAGCGACGTTTAAGAGACATCTTGACAAATACATGAATAGGAAGGGAATAGAGGGATATGGGCCCCGGAAGTGCAGAAGGTGTTAGTTTAGGCTTCAAGATCGGCGCAGGCTTGGAGGGCCGAATGGCCAGTTCCTGTGCTGTACAGTTCTTTGTTCTTTGTTCTTTGCACTACACATGCAGGAAATATTCCTGGAACTTGTTCCTGTAATTGTTCTGTTCCTTTAACTTCACTTGATTTCTCTATGTCTACAGGAGAAACTGATACTTTTGCTCCAGCCAAATCATTCCCTATGAGTAAGTCAATTCCATTTACTGGCAAGCTATGGACAACTCCAACAGTTACTGTCCCAGACATGAGGTCACACTCGAAGGGCATTTGGTACAAAGGTATGGGTATATACTTCCCACCAATACCATTAACTAAGATTTTAGCATTCAGTCCACTCTCTCGTGGAAATGTCATACCATTCCCCAGCAAAAGAGTTTGGGTTGCTCCTGTATCCCAAAGAAAAACAATAGGTTTTCCTGCGTCACTTGAGGTATATGGAGTTACTTTGCTGTTGAACAAGAATTCCCTATAACTTTCAGGTATCTTATTCTCAACCCCTACGCTCACTTTGGTTTTTGTATCTGGTTTAACAGCTGCCATCAACCCCACAGCCCGGTCTGCTGTACTCTCAGTCAGAGCCCCATTGTCTGCCTTAGTTTTGTGTACACCAACAAGTCCTATGGGTTTACCTCGCAACTTCCAGAATTCTGAACAAAAATGTCCCACCTTGTGGCAATGATAACACTTTGATTTGTGGATCTCACTTCAACCCTCAGCACCTTCCTTTCTGGCCTGAGGAGAGGATCCTGGAGTATTCTCTGCTGTTCCTTCTTCTCCCCATCTACTCGCCTTCCTTTCACTATCACTTTCTATCCTTCTCAGGTTTGTGGTTTGATGGACAAAGTGTTTTGGCTGATTCACAAGCTCAAAATCATCAGCAATTTCTGCTGCTTGTCTGGCTTTTAAAACTTTCTGGTTCTCTACATGAGTTCTCACGACTGGAGGGATTGAATTTTTAAACTCTTCCAAGAAAATCAATTCTCTATGATTCACATACATGACTTCCACCTTTACTGCCTGTATCCAATTGTCATGCAGATCCCCACCTGCCAAGAATGAGGCATATTAATTTTGTCATATGAACATTGATTTTAAACTGTTGCTGGAGCGAGGAAATGACTTGTTAAACAGATCAGCCATGGCTGGAAATAAACATTCATATACTAACAGACAGTGATTTTGGAGACAAAGCACCATTCCCTGACACATTCGACCCACAATGGACTTTGATCTCCAGACATTGAAAGTGAAGAAGCTCATATTCCAGGATGACGGCTAAGATGGCAAATCCACAAACAGACATGGTCAAACCAGCTGGTCACATAACTAACCTGGTGGGCAACATAAGTTTTTTTTTTTGAATTGTACAGGCAGCTTGAGAGCAAGAGAGACTGTTTGCTACTGGATTGTAAAGACCTCTCCTAGCTGGCTCACCACAGCCTCTCCTGTCTGCTTCCATCTCTTTCTCACAGAACTCTAAATCCACGGAAGACATGAACCACAAGACAGAAGAGTCTCCTACATCGAACAAGCTTTAAGAAGAATACTGGACCCCAATGAAAAGCAAGACCTATTACAATCAAGGACTGTACAGTGAGCTCGAAGAACAGCAACCAAAACCATCTTCAGATATTGCCTCAAACTTTTCCACTTTATTTCTTCTGCTCTTTTCTATCTCTATCTGCATGTGTGTATCCGTAGGCGTTAACCAAATTAGAGTTTAAGTTTAATAAAGTTCAACGTTTCTTCTTTAAACCTAAGAAAACCTGTTTGGATGATTTCTTTGCCTTACAATTGGAAAGCAGTGAACAAGGATTCAAAAAGAGGGAACTAAAAACACAGTGTGTTTAAAATCACACCCTGTTGCGGTAAGACCAGTTGAAGGCTAAGAGGGATCTTTTGACCCCTTCTCACTGGGTCGTAACAACAACGATCAAAATTAATTTGCTTTATCCTCTCAAATTCTGCATAAGTCTGGCCAGCCAATCTCCAGAGGTTCCGAAACTTCTGTCAGT
The DNA here is from genome assembly GCF_036365525.1 of Heterodontus francisci. NCBI lineage: Eukaryota > Metazoa > Chordata > Chondrichthyes > Heterodontiformes > Heterodontidae > Heterodontus > Heterodontus francisci. The sequence goes on along the minus strand of NC_090410.1, from coordinate 22,537,388 downwards.
ACGATTCAGGGACTAACTCATATGCAGTGAGAATAGTCTTTTTTGCCATCTCATAATCTGCAGAAGCCTATTCAGGAGCATGGAACAAACTTCATGAATTCTGCCCATCAACCTGCTTTGCATAAGCAGTGTCCAGCTTTCCTTTGGCCATTTCATTTCTTTGGCTATTTTTTCAAATGAAATGAAAAATGCCTCTATGTCCCTTTCCTCAAACTTCGGGAGAGCGTCTATAAATTTAAATAGCTTTTCACTGGGTCCTGGGCTGGATTCAGATGCTTCATGACCAGAATTTTCCCTGGAGTCAAGACACCTCTTTGTCTGAATTCCATCTCTTTTAATCTCAATTCCCTCTCTACTTTTGCACTTTCTCTCTGAAGTTCAAGTTTTCTCAATTCTTTTTCAGCTTCAAGTTGTTTCAATTCTATTGCTTTTGTTCCTTTCTGTTGAGGCTCCAGTTGCTTGAACTGTAAATGAATTTTAGCCAATTCAACTGCATCACCCTCTGACTAACTATCTTCTTGTTCTTCTTCTTCAAATTTCTAATGTTGGGATATTATGTCAATTATCTCTGCTTTTTTAGCACCTGATTTCAATTCTAACCCCAGCTGTGCTGCTAATTCTTTTAGTTTAATCTTGGTTAAAGCTTTCAAGTCACTGAGGGATACCTTGTCCTTTCCTAGAAAAAGCTGCTGCAACTGCAAGTGCCATTCTGATGGTGTAGACTTTACCTTATTACACAAGAAATCTGGCTCCTTTATTTGTTTCTCTTTCAATTCCCTGTTGGGGTGGAATGACTAAATGAATCACTCGACACCCAGATACGATTCAACTATCAAAGAGTTTATAGTTTTATACAAGTGGGGTGCAGGCCTCTGGGCAGTCCAGGTACCTCTCCACCAAACAGAAGAAATTACACACTTTAAATACAGTTACTCAGCCCATATCAGCTGGATATTGTCCAATTGATTAGATGTCTTCTTATCACATGGATGCATGATCAGGGCATGTTCGACCCCTTATTCTGAGGGTCTCACCATTTTGTGACTATGTGATCAAGTCCTGTCGTACCCATATCTCTTTCGGTGAAGGATAACAGATGTAGAACTTTAAGCTTGTTTACAACAATGAGACCCTGGATCAGTGCGTGTCCAGGGCCTCTTCTTATCTAACTGCTGGCTGGGTTCGTCTATGAGTATGCTTAACTGCCTTGTTTTCTCAAGGCCTTTGGTATACGTTATTTCTAATCTAGTTTCTACCGAGGCAGCTAATTAATCTAGTCTCTAATACAATTCACTATGTGTTACACATTACTAAGGCAGGCTACATTCTGCTGTTTCAGCCAAATTCCTTCTTCAGCCATTTTGTAGCCGTCCCTGTCATTTTGTTCATTTAACTGCTGCTTCTGCCACAGCTGGCCCTTACAATCCCCCCTTTCGGTAATGGTCTACCCCTCGGCCCATTAACCGACCTATTCTGATGTTTTATACTGCCCCGGTATTCCCTGCCTCATCTGTGCTGGCCAGTCACGGGATTTCAGGAATTCCGGTCATTCAGATCAAATTATAGTGTTCCATGGGAGCCTGTAGTCTACACCATTCCCTTGCTCGGGCGTGTGCTCTCTTCCTCAGTGTATAGCCCCTGCAAGGTCTGCAAGCCATTGTTCCCCGTGCCAATGTCAGTATTAACTGTACTCCCACTAAAATGTGTGATATTATTCTCATCCAGGGGTGGATGTTCACATTCATTCCCCAGTCCCATACCTCCTCCCACCAGCTTCCATCTTCGAGTTCTCGCTCGGTGTTTTCCTGGAGAGTATCAAGTTTCTTTTGTAGCTGGTGGTGGAGTTTTACTGACTGTCCTGTCCTCTGCCTTATCTCCCCTAGTTCCTCTACTAAGTGTGGGCTGGGGGCTTGTTCTGGTTTTTCGTAGTCTGTTCGATGGTCATGAAGTTGGTCTGTGGCATTGATTATTGTGGGCTCTCCTTGCTGAATGTGGACTATTCGAACCTGCCCAATGGTCACCATCTGTGCAGGGTAAAACAGAAGTTTGGGTATGGGATAGGGCATCGTAAATTCCCAGACTGATATGACGTGTCGATGGTGGACACGCAATATTTTCCTTTGCCTCCATACCCTGACCGTGCAAAGTGCTGGGGGGTGTGAACAAATCCAAAACACATCCTTCTGTGCAGTTGATCCCACATTCATCCAACTCCCCTTGTCCAGCCAAGTGGGGGCATATGGTGATGATACCCCTTTGTTTACACCCTGTAAAAGATATCCCGTATCAAGTGTTGTTTCTTCGTATAGCATTGGTATAGTATCAAAGGGAGGAATTGCCCTGTATGACGCCAATGTTCTGCATCTGATAGTGATGGGAGGGTCCCACCTTTGGGGTTACGATGGGAATCATTCGGACCATTCCTACCCCTATTGCCTGTCCGCCCTTGCAATCTGGGACCACAGGGTTAAGCCCCCTTGTTAAGACCTTCAGGGTACAATTATCCAGCGTTCTGTGAATCCTACTAATTGGGCTAACCAGGTGCTGTTAATCCAATCTGGTACCTCCCCCACTTTGGACCTGAATGAGATTGTCTCATATCTGGCCCACCATCCACAGCCCGTATGTGTGGTACAACTGGCCTTGTCTCAGTTTTCCGGTGTGCTCCCATTCTCTGTCCATTCAATGATTGATTGTCTGAGCATGTGCCTCCATCACCACTACCCCATCTAACTGTATATCCACTGTCTGCCGCCCCAGACTGGCTTGGTCTTTTCAGCTTGAATTATGAGCTCCTTTATAAACCTCCGAAGTCATTCCACATTCTTGTTTACCCCTTGTATATCTAAATGATTAAAGAAGTCCCAGTATTGATCCCTGTTACTATGTCATTTAATATTTCTCTCTTGTATTTATGAAATGGGTTTTGCCCCATTAACCTAGTGGCCCCTGTGACATCAGCAACTTGACATATCACAACATCAGTTAACATATTATACATAGTCTTTGCCTGCTCTGAACACTGCTCCGGCATCCGGATGCCTGAGACCTTGATCAGCAAGGGCACAATTTCATGCTTTACATTATCGGACAAAATCTCTCTCTCATTCAACAGGAATATTCCACTGTTGGGTTTTTTTGCTATTAGAACAAAGAACAAAGAACAGTACAGCACAGGAACAGACCATTCAGCCCTTCAAGCCTGCGCCAACCATGATACCTGTCTAAACCAAAACTTTCTGCACTTCCGGGGTCCATATCCTTCTATTCCCATCCTAGTCATGTATTTGTCAAGATGCCTCTTAAACGTCACTATCGTACCTGCTTCCACCACCTCCCCCGGCAGCAAGTTCCAGGCACTCACCACCCTCTGTGTAAAAAACTTGCCTCGCACATCCCCTCTAAACTTTGCCCCTCTCACCCTAAAGCTATGTCCCCTAATAACTGACTCTTCCACCCTGGGAAAAAGCTTCTGACTATCCACTCTGTCCATGCCACTCATAACTTTGTAAACCTCTAACAGGTTGCCCCTCCACCTCTGTCATTCCAGTGAAAACATTCCGAGTTTATCCAACCTCTCCTCATAGCTAATACCCTCCAGACCAGGCAACATCCTGGTAAACCTCTTCTGTACCCTCTCCCAAAGCCCCCACATCCTTCTGGTCGTGTGGCGACCAGAATTGTACACAATATTCCAAGTGTGGCCTCACTAAGGTTCTGTATAGCTGCAGCATGACTAGCCAATTTTTGTACTCTATGCCCCGACTGATGAAGGCAAGCATGCCTTCTTGACTACCTTATCCACCTGCGTTGCCACTTTCAGTGAGCTGTGGACTTGTACGCCCAGATCTCTCTGCCTTTTAATATTCTACAGGGTTCTGCCATTTACTGTATACTTCCCACCTGTATTAGACCTTCCAAAATGCGTTACCTCACACTTGTCCGGATTAAACTTCATCTGCCATTTCCCCACCCAAGTCTCCAACCGACCTATATCCTGCTGTATCCTTTGACAATCCTCATCACTATCCACAGCTCCACCAACCTTTGTGTCGTCCGCAAACTTCCTAATCAGACCAGCTACATTTTCCTCCATTTCATTTATATATACTCCAAACAGCAAAGGTCCCAGCACTGATCCCTGCCGAACACCACTAGTCATAGCCCTCCATTCAGAAACGCACCCTTCCACTGCTACCCTCTGTCTTCTATGACCGAGCCAGTTCTGGAGCCATCTTGCCAGCTCACCTTTGATCCCGTGTGACTTCACCTTTTGTATCAGTCTGCCTTGAGGGACCTTGTCAAAGGCTTTACTGAAGTCCATGTGGACAACATCCACTGCCCTTCCTTCATCAATCATCTTCGTCACTTCCTCAAAAAACTCAATCAAGTTAGTGAGACACGATCTCCCCTTCACAAAACCATGGTGCCTCTCGCTAATAAGCCCATCTGTTTCCAAATGGGAGTAAATGCTGTCCCGAAGAATCCTCTCCAATAATTTCCCTACCACTGGCATAAGGCCTGTAATTTCCTGGATTATCCTTGCTACCCTTCTTAAATGAAGGAACAACATTGGCTATTCTCCAGTCCTCTGGGACCTCACCTACAGCCAATGAGGTGACAAAGATTTCTGTCAAGGCCCCAGCAATTTCCTCCCTTGCCTAGACATTTAAGTTCTTTAGGGGTTGTGGACACTGTTAAAGGGTGAGGTGTTGTCGGATCAGGGGGAAAACATATGTACAATGATAAGGCTGGTGTTACCCTGGGCTCGATGTATCCAGACACATCCATATTCCCTTCAACTTTCCTTATCGTCTTTTGCCCAGTGGGAGGGGCACAAACAATTCCAAAGACACAGCTCTCAGTCACCCCTCCCCCTTTCTGTCTGGTCACGCAGTTAGCACGGTCATCTGTGGAGCACGGTACACATACTACATCTTTGCCCGGATTCACTAGAAGCCATGCATTCAAGTAGGTTCGGTCCCTATTTTGAACTTTACTTGTCAGTATACACTTCCCATCCAACATGTTGTACAATGCCCCATAGTTCAGACAGTCCATATTAATATTAATCCATTGTACATTCGTCACTTGGTCATTGTTCTTCCTCTCCTGTCGTTTTCCCAAGCCTCCGGATATTAGCATCAGGCCCCACAGACACTGTAGTCCATTCCTTCCCATTCTCCACCAGTGGTTATATCTGTCATTTAAACACACCGTCCTGGTAGTCACCAGGTGTTAGTACTTGTCCATGTTGTGAGTGTCCCCTAATGAGGTATACATGTCTACCTGTGGGGACCGAACACATCCTGGGGAATCCAGGAGTTATTTTATATTCTTATCATCTCTACTCTTTTGAAATTATCTATTTGGTCCCATCGTGCTTGGGCTTCATTTCCCACAATCCTTGCCCAGTTAGTAGCCCATCTAATAATAATCCAAACGCCTATCAACACTACCATTATTCCCAGCCCCCTGAATAGTCCATTCTCAAGTGTATTCTTCCATTCCCAGTATCTCTTTGCATAACAGGTGGTGGTCAGTGTATATGTTATTTCAGGGTCTGTCACTTGCTGTTGTCTTTATATACCTTCAGTTGGGACCAATGTTTCTATCGGCCCTTCCCTTTCATATCTATACATGTGCATGTGTCACTGGTCATGATTATGTCATAGGGCCCTATCCACCGTGGGGCAAATCCTATTTTTTCCAGGGTAACCTGGACAAAGACTTGATCATCTGCGATGTGGGTTTGTGAGGGTTTGGGTCCCCCTTTGACACCAGATCTCTTATTGCTTGTTGGTCCCTTGCCTCCTGATGTAGATTTCACAATTGTTGGTCTAGTTGGGCCACATACTGCCTCATCTTATCCCTGTGGGGTCCCATCTCAGCTCCCCCTACTATAATACTTTCGGGGAGCCTCATCGCTCTTCCTGTCATCAATTCAAAAGAAGTCAGGCCTGTTGTTCGGTTTGGGGTGGCCCTTAGTCTCATCAAAATGCCTGGGAGTAAGCCGACTCAGCCTTTTCCTGTCTCAGCTATCACCTTGGATATGGCGGTTTTGAGGATCCTATTCATTCGTTTCACCATTCTCGAACTCTGGGGGTGATATGGGATGTGGAATCATTTGTATTACCAGGAGGCCACAGGCCTTCTTCATAATACTTCCCGTGAAATGGGTCCCTTAATCTGAATCGATCTGTAGAGGCACCCCCCCCATCTAGGGATAATGTCAAAGTCTAGAATGTGGGCCACGGTGTGTGCACTGCAGTCCCTGGTCAGGAATGCTTTGACCCACTGGGTAAACTGATCAATGATCACCAGGCAGTATTTCTTTCCCCAGCTGTTGGGCAGGGGTCCGGTGAAGTCTATCTGAATGTTCTCCCAGGGTCCCTTGGGACGTGGCTGATATGCCATTTGGACCTTTATTGGTTTACCTGGGTTGTGCTGTGCACAAATAATACATCGTTGGCAGTGCTTGGCCACATCCCTGCCAATTCTGGACAACCACCAATCTCAGAGGAGGCGGCCAAGCATACTGTCTCACCCATTGTGATCTGGTTCATGCTGCAGTTTCAGGAGGGAATTTCGTATACACGCTGGTGCGGCAACTAATGATCCCTTTCTCCACACCCCATCATCGTTCTGGCTTGCCCCTTCCTGTTCCCATTTCTTTCTTTCATCTACAATTGCTTCTGCCTGCACTTTCTGTATATTCATCTCCTCTGGCCCCATCGCTGCTACTTGGCCAATTGTTGGGACCACCTTTTCTGCTGCTTCTTTTGCGTCTGCGTCTGCGTCCACTAACATGTACCCGTGCCGCGCCTCCGTTTCTATCTTTCTGTGTGCTTTTATTTTTATAACCGTTGCTTCCGCGGGGTCTTGGCCACCTCCACTAGTTTCTGAATTATGTTTTTGTGTTTTATATGCCCTCCTCCTGAAGTAACACAGCCCCCTCTGCTCCATGCTCCATATAGTCATGTACTACCCCGAAAGCGTATCGGCTGTCTGTGTATATGTTAACCCTCCTCTCCTTTACTAATCACAGACCTTCTGTGAGTGTTATTACTTCTGCCACTTGGGCTGAGAACGTTCCCTCCAGCCCTCCCTTTAAAACTGTTTTCCCAGTCTGGTCCACTATGGCCCACCCCGTCCGGAACTGTCCATTGATAAATCGTCTAGACCCGTCTCCATATAAAATTCAATTTGGATTGTCCAGGGGCTCATCCAAGATCCCTTTGGTTGCTTCCTGATCAATTTCTGTCTGACAATGGTGTGACTCTCCCTCTATAATCAGATTCTCTGAGGGGTTGTATTTGATATTCCGTATGATTCGAATTGACTTATCTTTTGGTAATAGCACTGCTTCCCACGTGGCTCTCCGAGAGTCTGATACTGTTTTTAACCTTCCTGTGTTTAGTAATTCCACAAAGGAATGCCGCGTATGTAACACTATCTGTCTGGACATGGTGACAGGCTCACTAACTTTCACTGCCCAGGCTGCACACTCTAGAACGGCAATGCACCGATGGAGTCCCCGGACCACCGGGAATTCCTGTGTGGAGTAATTGGCTATAGGTTGCTTGCCTCCCCCCGACTCTTGGGCTACTCCTGCGTTATAAAAATCCCCGTCGATGTTGTAATATATATGGAATGGTTTTGACATGTCCTGTAGTTTAATGGCTGGTGCGGTCATGAGACTTGCTTTTACTTCTGAGTGCGCTTTCTCTTGCTCTGACCCTCATTCTACCTTTCCTCATACTGGCTTTCCCCCTTTGACTAACCTTTGAATGGGTTCCGCGGTGGCCACAAATTGGGGAATAAAATCACAGCAATAGTTAAATAATCCCATGACCTTCCTGACCACCCCCCTTTATGGTGGTTGGGAGGGGCATGTCTCCCTTAGCAGCTTTCCTGTCATGGGGCAAGCTATTCTGGCTTATGTCATGCCCTAGATATTGAACCGTTTTCTGTCCCACCTGAGCTTTCCTGGGGTTAGCCTTAAATCCTGCCTCTTCTAAAGTCCGGAGGACCACTGATAGTGCCCCCAGGTGTCCCCTTTCGGATTCGGACGCTATTAAAATATCGTCCACGTATTGGAGGATTGCACTCCCATACGGGGTCACGTTGCATGCCTCCAGCTGCCCACTCATTATTTGGTGGAAAATGTTGGGGCTGTTGTGGAAACCCTGGGGTAACCTTGTCCATGTATATTGCTTCCCTTTGGCAGAAAATGCGAATCTATCCTGTGACCCGGGATCGAGTGGATTTGGCCAAAACCCATTCACTATTTCCAATACGGTAAAGATTTTATGCTCTGGTTTTAATCTGGTACAATTCGTAGCAGGACTAGCCACTATTCGGTGTTCATTGAGGGTGACCTTATTTAGTTCAGTATAGTTGATGGCCGTACACCAGTCGCTGAAGGTAAGCATGCAGGTGCAACAGGCAGTAAAAAAGGCAAATGATATGTTGGACTTCGTAGCGAGAGGATTCGAGTACAGGAGCAGGGATGTCTTGCTGCAATTATACAGGGCCTTGGTGAGGCCACACCTGGAATATTGTGTGCAGTTTTGGTCTCCTTATCTGAGGAAGGATGTTCTTGCATCCTGAGGAAGGGAGTGCAGCGAAGGTTTACCAGACTGATTCCTGGGATGGCGGGACTGACGTATGAGGAGAGATTGAGTCGCTTAGGATTTTATTTGCTGGAGTTCAGAAAAATGAGGGGGGATCTCATAGAAACCTATAAAATTCTAACAGGACTTGACAGGGTAGATGCAGGAAGGATGCTCCCAATGGTGGGAGAGTCCAGAACCAGGGGTCATAGTCTCAGGATATGGGGTAAACCTTTCAGGACTGAGAGGAGGAGAAATTTCTTCACCCAGAGAGTGACGAGCCTGTGGAATTTGTTACCACATAAAGCAGTTGAGGCCAAAACATTGTATGTTTTCAAGAAGGAGTTAAATATAGCTCTTGGGTCTAAAGGGATCAAAGGGTATTTGGTGAAAATGAGAACAGGCTACTGAGTTGGATGATCAACCATGATCATAATGAATTCCGGAGCAGGCTCGAAGGGCCGAATGGCCTACTCCTGCTCCAATTTTCTATGTTTCTATGTTTCTGGGTAATTAAGTATGTCTTTATTACTTTATGTATTGGCTGTCATGTTAAATTTTAAAAACTTGTGTCATACTTACCTTGGCAATGTTACAAATAACCATCTTTATTTGCCTATGCTTTGGTTATCAGGCCCAATTAGCCAATTACACGTCAATAAATTCCCCTGAGTATTGTTTTCAAATCTAACAATTTACTGTAACAATATAACCTGTGTAATAATTATCAAGGTGAATATAACAATTCAGTGTTGATTCATACCTCATTGCATTCATTAACAGGTCCAACTGAACAATTGAACAAGCCAAAAGACTTGCAGGTTGATAGGTAAATTGGCCATTATAAATTGTCACTAGTATAGGTAGGTGGTAGGGAAATATAAGGACAGATGGGGATGTTTGGTAGGAATATGGGATTAGTGTAGGATTAGTATAAATGGGTGGTTGATGTTCGGCACAGACTCGGTGGGCCGAAGGGCCTGTTTCAGTGCTGTATCTCTAATCTAATCTAATATTCCCCTGTGTCTGCATCATCATCCCCAATTTAACAACTAACTGTAGTTTTCTACCTCATACACTCCTTATCAAGAACAATTTAGCAATTAACTAATTTTATGAGCCAGTGTATTCATTATATTCATTTGACCAATTAAGTGCAAATTTATTATCCTGTGCATTTTTCTCAAGCTTAATTTAATAAGTAACCGTAACTGCATAGCCTACGTATTGTGTATCAAGTCCAATACAACAAGTAACTGTAAATTTACACCTTGTGTATAAAAAATTAGCTTTAAAACCATCCCCTTGTGAATTAAGTATTGTGTACAATTTGGCAAATAACTGTACCTTTGTACCCTGTGCACTTGATTTTACAAACAATCTGAAAATTAATATTATAATCACTGTATTAGTCATCAACCACAACATAAGAATTCATTTAACTTTATTATTCTATGGATTAGTTATCATGTCAAACTTAACAATTAACACAGTGGAGCAGTGGTTAGCACCGCAGCCTCACAGCTCCAGCAACCCGGGTTCAATTCCGGGTACTGCCTGTGTGGAGTTTGCAAGTTCTCCCTGTGTCTGCGTGGGTTTCCTCCGGGTGCTCCGGTTTCCTCCCACATGCCAAAGACTTGCAGGTTGATAGGTAAATTGGCCATTATAAATTGTCCCTAGTATAGGTAGGTGGTAGGGAAATTATAGTGACAGGTGGGGATGTGGTAGGAATATGGAATTAGTGTAGGATTAGTATAAATGGGTGGTTGATGGTCGGCACAGACTCGGTGGGCCGAAGGGCCTGTTTCAGTGCTGTATCTCTCACTAACTAACTAACTAACTGTAACCTTATATCCTCAGTGATGGCTATAAAATCCAAATTAATACTGACCTGTAACATTATACATGTGTACTAGTTATCATGTCCAATTGAATAATTAATTGTACCATTATTCACCTGCTTATTGCTTTCAAGTCCAATACAACAATTAATTGTAAATGTATACTCTGAGTATTCATTATCGAGCCAAATGTATCAATTAGGGCTGGATGTTATTCCACCAACAGGTCCCTGGCAGAGGGTCAGGAGACAGGGAGCCAATTAACTGCCTGACATTGGGGATGCCGTCCCTTTAAGGAACGACTGCCCGCCTCCAGAGCTGCTGTCCAATTGGAAGGCCGGTAGCTCTGCAGTACTGCAGGAGCCCATGCAGCAACAAAGACAGGAGGAAACTCCAGGTCAGGTAAGTGGGGTGAGGGTTGCCGAGCCGATTCTGACAGGCCCCGGCGACTATGTGTGGTTAGTGAGGCTGGGGTGGGGTCTTCCTGGTGGTTCGGCCATTACCACCGGCAGGGCTTCCAGGGACTCTGGATTACCCCCAAAGGAGGGACTCCTCCCCCAACCCCACTAGGATGCTTTAACCGGCGGCATCCCCATGCAGTGGAAGTCCCCTCTGCCTTCAATAAAATTGAAGAGGAGGCGAGAAGTGGCCCTTAAGTGGCCATTAATTGGCCATTAAAGGGCCTCAATTGGCCTGGGCAGGAAGGTCGCCCGGCAACATCAGGAACAGCGTCCCCTGCTGCTTTATTTGCTCCGCCACCTCTGTACCCATCTCCAAGGTCAGAATAAACCCTGCCCTTAGATGTAACATTTTACCCTGCATACCTGTTATCTTTGCCAACATAACAATTTGCTGTAACTTTATTCTCCTGTGTATTGACTTCATGTCCAATTAAACAATTAACTGTAACTTCATCCTCGGTATATTGATTATCAAACCCAGTTAAAGAACTATTGGTAAATCTATACACGGTGTATTCGTGATCAAGGCTAATTTCACAATTAACTGTCATGAAATATTGTACACTTGTTGTCATGTCAATTTTAATAATTAACTGGAAATGGACTGCCCTCCATATTGGGTATTAAGCCCACTTTAACAATTAACTGTAATAATGCTTGTCATGGCAATGTAATTATTAACTGTAACTTTATTTCCCAGTGTATTGGTAATCAGGCCCAATTCGCCAATTAAATATCAATATTTTATCCTCCATATAGTTTTCAAATTCAATATAACAATTTAATGTAACAATGTAAACTGTGTTTTAGTTATCAAGACTAATATAGCAACTAAATTCAACATTGTATTAATTCTCAAGGGAAATTGAACAATTAAGTGTAGATTCTTACTCTTATGTATTGGTTATTCGGTCAATGGCACAACTAACTGTGACATTACTACCCTTTGTAATGGCTATCAAGCCCAATTTAACAATTAACTGTAACTTTATTGCATAAGAATTTAAGAAATAGGAGCAGGAGTAGCCACTCAAGCCTGCTGGGCCATTCAATAAGATCATGGCTGATCAGATCAAGGTCTTAACTCCACTTTTCTGACTGTTCCCCATAATCCTTGACTCCGCTATAGTTCAAATATTTGTCGATCTCAGCCTTGAATATATTCAATGACTCAGCCTCCACTGTTCTCTGGAGTACAGAATTCCAAAGATTCATCACCCTCTGAGAGGAGAAGTTCCTCTTCATTTTTGTCTTAAAAAAGGAGACCTGTTATTTTGAAACTGTGCCCCCTGGTTCTAGATTCCCCCATGAGGGGAAACAACCTGTCAGCATCTATCATGTCAAGCCCCCTCAGAATTTTATGTTTCAGCAAAATCACCTCTCATTCATTTAAGCTCCAATGAGTTTAGGCCCAACCTGCTCAACCTTTCCTCATAAGAAAGCCCATTTATCCCAGGAATCAACCGAGTAAACCTTCCCTAAACTGCCTCCAGTGCAAGTATATCCCTCCTTAAATAAGGAGACCAACACTGTATGCAATACGTTAGGTGTGGTCTCAGCCACGCCCTGTACAGATGTTGCAAGACTTCCCTGCTTTTATACTCCATCCCCCTTGTCATCAAGGCCAACATTCCATTCCTTCTTAATTACTTGCTTTACCTGCAAGCTAACTCTTTGGGCTGGACTTTAAAGGCTCTCTGATGTGGGGAACGGTGATAGAGGGGGGAATGAAGATTGCAACAGATGAGTACTGCCACCGACCCCGGCAGGGTCTGTACCAATCTCAATGGCGGCGGTGAGGCCTCGTGGTGACTCCCCTGCTACTCGATGATGGGACCAGCATTAAAATATGTAAATGGATACTTACCTTTCATTAACATTCCAGTCGCAGTGATTCTGAGGGCAGGTTCCAATCTTCATTCCGGCCTGCAATGCCGTGCCTTCGAATCCCTGTTTGGGGAAACGAGGCGTGACTCCTGTGGGGAGGGGGGAGGAGGAACTTTTCTCAGTGTGGGAGAGGGTCAAACTCCTCGGATTGGTTGGGGGAGTGATGGGAAGGGGTAAAGGACAAAGGTTCTGAACTTTGGAGTGGGGGTGGGGGGAAGGTTATATTTTCACAGCAGGTATTCTGGGGGGGAAAGGGCAGGAATGATGTGTAATGCCATTGGGGGAGTGGCAGACGGCATGAAAATATGTTTTTATTCATTTCTATTAACTGTAATATAACTGACGCTTTAAAAATTTAAATTGTGATTTAGGGCCCTTTAAAAATGGTGCCGGTGCCTGAGCATTGGCGCCGGACGCCGTTGCCAGGGACGGCTTGCCCGCACCCTCCACGTCATGGGGGATGGGGGCGGCTGTCCCAGCCATGCAAATGAGCCACCGTGTTTGGAATTGTGGCATTCTGCAAGATGTGTCCCGTGTGTGCAGGCTGCAAATTTTACCATCCGCTACCTATTTCGGCAGCGGGCTTTTAAAATTTCGATTGGATTGGACTGGAATGGATTGAATTGCACTGGACTAGACTGGACTGGACTGGATTGGACCAGGACTGGACTGAATTGTACTGGATTGGACTGGACTTGTCTAGTCTGGATTGGATTGGACTGGATTGGATTGGACTGGATTGTACTGGACTGGATCAGATTTACTAAATTGGACTGGACTGGATTGGATTGGATTGGACTGGTTTGGACTTGTCTGGATTGGATTGCACTGGACTAGACTGGACTGAACTGAATTGGACTGGACTGGATTGGACTCGATTGGACTTGACTGGGCTGGACTGGATTGGGCTGCTCTAGATTGGGCTGGATGGACGAGATTGGATTTGCCTGTTGGACTGGATTGGACTGGATTGGATTTGCCTGAGTTGGACTGGATTGGACTGGATTGGATTGTATTGGATTGGATTGGACTGGACTGGACTGGACTGGACTGGACTGGACTGGGCTGGACTGGGCTGGACTGGACTGAATAGGACTGGTTTGGAATGGACTGGGTTGGACTCAATTGGACTGGATTGGACTGGACTGAATTAGACTGGACTGGATTGGACTGAATTGGACTGTACTGGACTGGATTAGATTGGACTGGATTGGATTGGACTGAATTGGACTGGACTGGACTGGGCTGCCTTTGAAGGGGAGATGGTTCGGGTACATTCGGGGCACATTCCCATGAAGGGGAAAGGGAGGAGAAACGGAGCCTGGGTGATGAAAGAGATACAAACTACGATGAAGCAGAAAAAATGTGCAGATGTCAAACATCAGGTTGATAACACAAGTGAGAATCAGGCTGAATATAAAAAGTTCAGAGGGGAATTGAAAAAGAACTGAGATGAAAAGAGAGAGTATGAGAAGAGATTGTCAGCTAACATAACAGGGAATCCAAAAATCTTCTACCTTTTAAAGCGCCCCATCACCTGCTTCCTGACAGCTGTCAAAGAAATACTTACCTCACTATTGAAGAGTGGAGGCTGCTGTCAATCTGGCAGCAAAGTAGAAAGTGCTGGAGAAATTCAGCAAATCAGGCAGCATCTGTGGAGAGAGAAGCAGAGTTAACTTGACCAAGTTCACAGACCTGAAAGTTAGCCCTGCTTCTCTCTCCACAGATGCTGCCTGACCTGCTGAGTTTTCCCAGTACTTTCTGTTTTGCTGCCACATACCAACCCTGCTGTGTCCCAGTGTCCCGTGAAGTTGGGATCCTCTTCTTCACTCCAGTGTAACATTCCTTCTTGTAGGCTTGCCACACTGGGGTGCAAAATCTTAATTTTGCACAGTCCAGGACGTGTGACTTAAATGTACCACAAAAGGCAAATACACAACAGAAATAAAACCCCAATTGAAGAATATCTACATACTATGGCCTTCTAATCATCTGACTGTGAAAAGTCACAGACTAATATGCATTTGGAATCTGTCTTCATTTCTCTGTGAACTGTTATGTGAAAATACATGTAGCAGCAATTAAACAATCATTGTTAAAAAAACAGGAAAATATGCTCATATTTTAGCTGCATTGCCAGCTAGAAAGATTACACCAATAACTATGATCAGCTGCTGTGAAAGCAGAGTGTTGGTGAACATGCGTTGATGTGTAATAGTTGCAATACCATGACAACAGCACAGATTTCCTCACTCGTCCTGCATTGGTTTTCAAACAGATGCAAGACAAACCTTGCAGCCAGAGGTTAGAGCAGTTACACGGTGGAGTCACCTTTGCATTTGATGGACTGCACCAAAAGCCGAAGATGGCAGGGGGGTGCTCTAGGGTGGCCCCACAGTGCAGCGAAGTCTCCCTGCTCGCTCTCCTCCAGGTTGTGCGGGCAAGGCCAGAGGTCCTTTTCACCAGTGATGGTAAGAAGAGCCCCTCCCACCTGAACAAGGAAATCTGGCTGGAGATGGCAGAGGAGGTGAGTAGCCATGGAACCATCCAGTGCCAAAGAGTTCAATGCCAGAAGGGGATTAATGAGAACTCCTACAGCCAACAGGGGCCCTCTAGGCCTCTTGCGCACAGTGTACGAGTGCAAAGCTCATCCACAGCCAAAGGACAATGAGATCAGCAGCCTTCCTCCAGTCAGGCTGCTAGCGCAGAGGTTGTACAGAAATGGGGCACTTGCCAGCATTTATAGAAAACACACTGACACAAATGAGAATGTACAGGTGTCACAGCAATGTAAATAAGTTTTTTATGAAATGTTCCTCATCAACATGTATGTCCTTTTCTCTGTGTGAATGATATGTGCGAGCATGTAGCGCCAATGTCACATCCCTTTGCACCATTGGACCGACAGGAGAGCCAATGTATGCAATAACATCATTGCTGTGCCACCATTACTCATGATCGTCTCCACGGATGCAGTGACATGGTCATTGGCTCAGTCAGCAGCTGCCTCTAATGGTTTACACAGAGATACTGCAGATGTGGACTGGTGCACAGCAGGTGAGCGAGGATGATGTGTGGCTTGCAGAGCTCATGTCAGTTCCAATGGAGCAGAGAGCCTTTGTCTGATAAACCACTGCCATACATCCTTAGCTCACTGCTGGCCCTGCATGCACAGCCTGGGTGCCATAAGCCCTTCACTGTGCCTTTCCTGTTGTAGAGCGTCCTCATCGTTTGAGGAGGAATCCTGTTGACATCTCTCCTCATCATGCCAGGCCTGCCCCCTATTGGGTGCGTCGTTGTGCAGAGCAGCAAAGAAACGAGCTGACCTTTTCGGCCTGTATTGCAGGACATCACCCTATCTATCCAGGCATTGGAAGCGCTCTTTCAGCATGCCAATCACCTGCTCAATGGGGGCTATTGTAGCTCAGTTGCTGGCATTGTATCTCTCCTCTGCAGCAGTGGTGGGGTATGTTACTGGTATCGGGAGCCATGTCTGCAAGGGATAGCCCTTGTCTCCAAGAAGTCACTCCTCTATCTGAGCCAGTTCAGTGAAGAGTGGTGGCAGTTAGGATGGCACAGGACCCAGGTGTCATAGCAGCTGCCTGAGAAGCAGGCACAGACTTGCATGAAGCATCCCTGCTTCACCTAGATTGAGAGGATTCCTTTAATGGTGATGTCGGCAGGTGGTAGCTGGTGGGAGGCCTGGTGCAGTCTATGAACCCTGAAACCTTCGGTTATCCGGCAATAGTGCCAAAACCGATGGCCCTCTGGGCCCAGCTGTGAGAGTCCGTCCTGAAGCGGACATACTCACTGGCCCTCCGGTACCGGGCATCGGTGACCTCCCTGATGCAGCGGTGCACTGCTGACTGTGTGACTCCACAAAGGTCTCTGGTGGGCCCCTGAAAAGCTGCAAAGGTGTCAAGCTTTGAGGAACAAAGGCATAGGATGTCCAGTGAAGCCCATGGGCTGCAGGTCATCGTTGAGCAGGGCACAGAGACGTGTCACCACCCTCTCTAAATGCACAATCACCTCTGAAACCAATGCTCTGACATCCGATGGCATGACATGTGGGGCCTGTAGATGCACAGCAACCGTAATGGTGAGCTCCCCTTGGGGACTGGTGCTCACGACCGGGGGACTCTACATGGATCACACCAGCCTGTTGATTTTGCATACAGATCCTCAGGAGAAGTGGTTCACACTATTTAGGATGAGGCATTTCCATGCAATAAATTAAGTTGTATCCTTCATTTATTCGAAGGTTCCTAACAGGGCAGGGATTGGTGTTGACGGGTACATCAGGTATTTCATGGATCAACTATGTGGCATGGAATGGCATTGCCCTTGGCCAACACTCAAACACCCACCTCCTGCTCCCTTGACCCTATTCCAATAAACTGCTGACCAGCCAATAACCGCTCCTGGTCCCCATATTAAACAATATTGTTAACGGTTCTCTCTCTTCTGGTGCTGTCCCTTACTCCTTTAAATCTGCAGTTATCATCCCTCTCCTCAAAAAACAACCCTCACTTCACTGTCCTTGTAAACTACCACCCCATATCCAACCTCCTTTCCTCTCCAAAGTCCTTGAACGATTGTCATGTCCCAAATCCGTGCCCATCTTTCCTGGAACTCCATGTTTGAATCCCACCAATCAGGCCTCCACCCCTGCCATAGTATCAACTCAACACTTGCCAAAGTCACAAGTGACATCCTATGTGACTGTGACAAAGATTTTCTATCCCTAATTGTCCTTCTCTACTGTCTGCAGCCTTTGACTCAGTTGACCACAACATCCTCCTCCAACACCTCCCCATTCTCATCAGAACTGGGAAAAGTTAGAAATGTAATAGGTTTTAAACAGATGAAACGGGGAAGGTTGAAAAAGAACAAATTGCATGCTCTGTAATAAGGTCGAAGATGAGAGGTTAAATGACAAAAGAGTTGGTGTTGTAGGGCTTCTCTTTTGGGCCTCCTGTAGGGCTAAAGAGAGTGATAATGGGATCAGTAAAGAAACAAAAGATGTGTCTAGAGGAGGTGTGAAGGGTAGAATGATGAACAGCTGCATCAGAAAGTAAAAACAAGAGATAAACAACAGTAAGACCAAAACATGCAAAGTGAAGTCAAAAGAAATGGGGCAGAGATTATGGTCTGAAATTGTTGAACTCATTGTTGATTCCGGAAGGCTGTGAAGTGCCTAATCAAAAGATGAGATGCTGTTCCTCAAGCTTCCATTGAGCTTCACTGGAACACTGCAGTAGGCCAAGGACAGAGAGGTCAGTGTGAGGACAAGGTGGAGAATTAAAATAGCAGGCGACCGGAAGCTCGGGGTCACACTTGCAGACAGAATGGCGGTGTCCTGCAAAGCGATCACCCAATCTGCGTTCGGTCTCCCCAGTGAACAGCAGACAGCATTGTGAGCAGTGAACACAGTATACTAAATTGAAAGAAGTACACATAAATCGCTGTCTCACCTGGAAGGAGTGTTATGCGACCTTGGACGATGAGGAGAGAGGAGGTAAAACGGCAGGTTTTACATTTCCTCTGCTTGCATAGAAAGATGCTGTGGGAAGGAGAGGTGGTGTTGGGTGTGAGTGAGGAGCGGAGCAGAGTGTAGCGGAGAAAACATTCCCCTCGGAATGCTGAAAGGGAAGGGGAAGATATCTTTGGTGATGGCATCATGCTGGACATGACAGAAACGGTGAAGGATAATCCATTGAATACAGAGGCTGGTAGGGTGGAAGGTGAGGACAGAGGGAACCCTATCTTGTCTCTGGGAAGGAGGGGAAGGACTGACAGAAGAAGTGCTGGAAGTGGGACAGACACGGTCGAGGCTCCGGTTATTCATGGTGACGGAATACTTGGTTATGTAAAAAAGACATATCAGAAGCACTGGAAGGTTACATCAATAGAACAGATGCAATGGAGATGGCGCACTGTGAGAATAGAATGGAGTCCTGACAGGAAGCAGGGTGTGAGCAAGTGCAGTTGACGTAGGGAGACACTGAGCTTCTGATAAATATTTGATGAATGCCTATACCCTGAAACGGAGACAGAGAAGTCAAGGAAGGGAAGGGAAGAGTCAGACATGGATCATGTGAAGGTGAAAGAAAGATGGAACTTGGAAGCAAAGTTGATGATGTTTTCCAGTTCAGGATGAGAGCAGGAAACGGCACTGATAAAATCATCAATGGACCAGAAAAAGAGGTGAGGGAGAGGGCCTGAGTCAGACTGGAACAAGGAATAAAAACAGAAAGTGCTGGAAATACTCACCAGGTCGGCAGCATCTGTGGAGATAGAGACAGAGTTAACGTTTCAGGTCTGTGACCTTTCATCAGAACAAGGAATGTTGCACATATCCCACAAAAAGGCAGCATAGCTAGGACCCATGGCTGTTTGGCTGTTTGTACCTCTGTGACATCACCCAACTTTGCCCCTGTCTCAGCTCATCTGCCAGTGAAACCCTCATTCATGCCTTTGTTACTTCTAGAACTGATCATTCCAACATATTCCTGACAGATCTCCCTCATTCTACTCTCCTTAAACTTGAGGTCATCCAAAACCCTGCTGCCTGTGCCTGAACCTGCACCAAGTCCTGTTCCCCGATCACCCCTGTTCTCACTGATCTACATTGACTCCCTCTCAAGCAATGTCTTGATTTTAAAATCCTCATCCTTGCTTTCAAACATTGCCTCACCCCTCCCTATTTCTGTAATCTTCTCCAGCCACCAAACCCTCCAAGATATCTGTGCGCTTATAATTCTAGCCTCTTGAACATCCCCAATTTTAATCACTCCACCATTGGTGGACATGCATTCAGCTGCTTCAGCCCTAAGCTCTGGAATTCCTTCTCTAAATTTCTCAGCCTCTCCACCTCACTTTCCTCCTTTAAAACAATCCTTAAAGATTAGCTCTTTATCCAAGATTTTTGTCATATAGAAACATAGAAACAGAGAAAATAGGAGCAGGAGTAGGCCATTTGGCCCTCCGAGCTTGCTCCGCCATTCATTATGATCATGGCTGATCATCCAACTCAGTAACCTGTTCCCGCTTTTGCCCCATACCCTTTGATCCCTTTTGCCCCAAGAGCTATATCTAATTCCTTCTTGAAATCATACAATGTTTTGGCCTCAACTGCTTTCTGTGGTAGCAACTTCCACAGGCTCACCACTCTCTGGGTGAAGTAATTTCTCCTCATCTCAGTCCTGAAATGTTTACCACGTATACTTAGACTATGACCCCTGGTCCTGGACTCCCCCACCATCGGGAACATCCTTCCTGCATCCATCCTGCCAAGTCCTGTTCGAATGTTATAGGTTTCTATGAGATCCCCCAACTCTTCTGAACTTGAGCAAATACAATCCTAAGCAACTCAATCTCTCCTCATACGTCAATCCTGCCATCCCAGGAATCAGTCTGGTAAACTTTGGCTGCAGTCCCTCTTTAGCAAGAACATTCTTCCTCAGATAAGGAAACCAAAACTGCACACAGTATTCCAGGTGTGGCCTCACCAAGGCCCTGTATAATTGCAGCAAGACATCCCTGCTCCTGTAATCGAATCCTCTCGCTATGAAGGCCAACATACCATTTGCCTTTTTTAACTGCCTGTTGCACCGGCATTCTTACATTCAGCAACTTGTGTACGAGAACACCCAGGTCTCGTTGCATATTCCCTCGCTAAGTTTATAGCCGTTCAGGTAATAATCTTCCATCCTGTTTTTACTACCAAAGTGGATAACCTCACATTTATCCACATTATACTGCATCTGCCATGCATTTGCCCACTTACTCAACTTGTCCAAATCACCCTGAAGCCTCTCTGCATCTTCCTCACAACTCACCCTCCCAGTTTTGTGTCATCTGCAAATTTGGAGATATTACATTTAGTTCCCTCATCTAAATCCTTAATATATATTGTGAATAGCTTGGGTCCTGGCACCGATCCCTGCGGTACCCCACTAGTCACTGCCTGCCATTCGGAAAAAGACCCGTTTATTCCTAAACTTTGTTTCCTGTCTGCCAATCAATTTTCTATCCATCGCAATACATTACCCCCAATCCCATGCGCTTTAATTTTACACGCTAATCTCTTATGTGGGACTTTGTCGAAAGCCTTCTGAAAGTCCAAATAATCCACATCCACTGGTTCCCCTTCATCAACTCTACTCGTTACATCCTCGAAGAGTTCTAGTAGACTTGTCAAGCATGATTTCCCTTTCGTAAATGCTGACTCTGTCCGATTCTACCACTGTTCTCTGAGTGCTGTGCTATAAAATCTTTGATAATGGACTTTAGAATTTTCCCCACTACCGACGTCAGGCTGACTGGTCTATAATTTCCTATTTTCTCTCTACCTCCCTTTTTAAATAGTGGGGTTACATTAGCTACCCTCCAATCTGTAGGAACTGTTTCAGAGTCTATAGAATCTTGGAAGATGACCACCAATGCATCCACTATTTCTCGGGCCACTTCCTTAAGTACACTGGGATGTAGATTATCAGGCCCTGGGGATTTATTGGCCTTTAATCCCATTAATTTCCCCAACACCATTTCTCTACTAATACTGATTTCCTTCAGTTCCTCCCTTTCACTAAACCCTGTGTTCCCCAACATTTTAGGTATGATATTTGTATCCTCCTTTTTGAAGACAGAACCAAAGTATGTATTTAGTTGGTCAACCATTTCTTTATTCCCCACAATAAATTCCCCTGTTTCTGACTGTAAGAGACCTACATTTGTCTTCACCAATCTTTTTCTCTTCATATACCTATAGAAACATTTACAGTCAGTTTTTATGTTCCCCACAAGCTTGCTCTCATATTCTATATTACCCTTTTTAATCAATCCCTTGTTCCTCCTTTGCTGAATTCTAAACTGCTCCCAATCCTCAGGTCTGTTGTTTTTTCTGGCAAATTTGTATGCATCTTCCTTGGATCTAATGCCATCTCTAATTTCCCTTGGAAGCCATGGTTTGGCTACCTTTCCCGTTTTACTTTTGCGCTAGACAGAAACAATTGTTGCAGTTCATCCATGCGCTCTTTAAATGTTTGCCATTGCCTTTTCACCATCATCCCTTTAAGTAACGTTTCCCAATCCATGCCAGTATATTACCCCCAATTCCCATGTGCTCTAATTTTATTTACTAACCTCCTGCGTGGGACCTTATCAAAAGCCTTCTGAAAATCCAAATACACCACATCCACTGGTTCTCCTTGACTGTCTTCTTAAGCAATCCCTCAGGAATGAGGATAATTTCTTCCACTCCAGTGTTGTGGGCCCTAAGGTGACTGAATAGTCCAATTCTGGATCCACACACTCTGCCACATGTGGGGCAGGTGGTGTTTGGTGAGGCGAGTGAATGAGATGCTCTGTTTGCACTTGGTCACTGCCTGGGCATGTCGCGTTGTTCAAACTGGCTGGCACCTTCTCGGATGCTTCTTCGCGTTTTTGAGTGGTCTTGGGCAAGAGATTCCCATGAATCAGTGGAGATGTCACATTTTTTCAGAGAGGCTTTGAAGACATCCTTGTAGCGTTTCCTCTGCCCTCGTGGTAGCCTCTTGCCGTGACGGAGAGCTTGTTTTATGAGTTCTTTGTGTCAGGTATGCAGACAACATGGCCCACCCAATGTAACTGACTAGCCATGATCAGTGTCTCAATACTGGGAATGTTGACCTGAGAGCGGACACTGACATTGCAGTGCCTGTCCTGCCACTGAATTTGTAGGATTTTGCAGAGGCATTGCTGGTAATATCGCTCCAGGTCTTTGAGATGTGTGCTGTACAGTGTCCATGTTTCCTACGCATACAGGAGGGCAGGTAACACTGCGACCCTGCAGACCACGAGCTTGGTGCCAGATTTGAAGTCTTTGTCATCAAACACTCTTTTCCTCAGATGACCGAAGACTGCACTGGCACACTGGATGCTATACGGAGTTTCATCTTCGATGTCTGCCATTGCTGAGAGGAGGCTCCCAAGGTATGAGAAGTGAACCACATTATCCAGTGATGTTTAGCTTAAGGCCCATTCTTTCATTTGCCTGTTTGAACGCATCGACGAGGGTTTGAAGTTCAGCCTCTGAGTGTGCACATACGCAAGTGTCATCAGCAGACTGCAACTCCTTTATCTGTTCTACAAGTAACATCCTTCAAAAACTCCAACAGGTTTATCAAACATGATTTCCCTTTATATATATCCATGTTGACTCTGCCCAATCATATCCCAAACATATAGGGGAGGCAGTGGCATAATGTTATTGTCACTGGACAAATAACCGGAGACACAAGGCTCTGGAGATATGGGTTCAAGTCCCACCACAGTAAAAGTAGGATTTTGAATTCAACTAATAAAAAATATACAGTTAAAAGCTAGAAATGTGGTTGACTTTGAAATGCCCTCTGAAATGGTCGAACAAGCCACTCAGTTGTATCAAACTGCTACCACTCAGCATCGACCTAGGCACCGGAAATGACAACAGTAAACCCAGCCCTGTCGACCCTGCCAAGTCCTCCTTACTAACATCTGGGAGCTTGTGCCAAAATTGATAGAGCTGTCCCACAGACACTAGTCAAGCAGCAGCCTGTCATAGTCATACTCACGGAATCGTATGTCCCAGACACCACCATGCCCGGGTATGTCCTGTCCCAGCAGAGGTGGCAGCACAGTGGTATACAGTCGGGAGGGAGTTGCCCTGGGAATCCTCAACATCAATTCCGGACCCCAGGAAGTCTAGTCAAGCACAGGCAAGGAAACCACCTGCTGATTATCATCTAGCACCCCCCATACCCCGTCAGCTGCTGAATCAGTACTACTCCACTTGAAGGAAGCACTGAGGGTAGCAAGAGTCACATCGTCCTCATGCCTGACAGAAGATTCCGAAAACAAGCTCTCTAGTCTGAGCTCCATCACGGCAAGGGGCTACTCTCAATTATCAGTAAAGTGATGGAAGGTGTTGTTGACAGTGCTTTCAAACAGCACTTGCTTAGCAATATCCTGCTCAGTTTGGATTCCACCAGGGTCACTCAACTCCTGATCTCAATACAAACTTAGTTCAAACATGGACAAAAGAGATGACGTGAGAGTGACTGCCCTTGACATCAAAGCAGCATTTGACTGAGTATGGCATCAAAGAGCACCAGCAAAACTGAAGTTAGTGGGAATTAGGGGGGAAATCAGTGGTTGATGGAGGTCAATCATCTCAACCCCAGGACATCACTGCAAGAGTTCCTCGGGGTAGTATCCGAGGCCCAACCATCTTCAGCTGCTTCATCAATTACCTTTCCTCCATCATTAGGTCAAAAGTGTGGATGTTCACTGATGGTTGCAAAAAGTTAAGCACATTCGCGGCTCCTCAGTTACTGAAGCAGTCTGCACAGAAATTCAGCAAGACCTGGACAATATCCAGGCTTGGGCTGATAAGTGGCAAGTAACATTCGCACCGCACAAGTGCCAGGCCATGATGATCTCAAATAAAACAGAATCTAACCATCTCCCCTTGACATTCAATGGCATTACAATCACTGAATCCCTCACTATCAACATCCTGGGGATTACCATTGACCAGACATTGAACTGGAGTAGCAATATAAATACCATGGCTACAAGAGCAGGTCAGACGCTCGGAATCCTGTGGCACATAACTTACCTCCTGACTCCCCAAAGCCTATCTACCACTGACAGGGCACATGTCAGAAGTGTAATGGAACACTCTCCATTTGCCTGGATGGGTGCAGCTCCAACAACACGCAAGAAGCCCGACACCTTCCAGGACAAAGCAGCCTCCTTGATTGGCACCCCATTCACAAACATTCAATCCCTCCACCACCGACGCACAGTGGCAGCAGTGTTTACCCTTTACAAGATGCACTGCAGTGACGCACCACAGCTCGTTCAACAGCACCTACCAAACCTGCGACCTCTACCACCTAGAAGAACAAGGGCAGCAGATGCATGGGAACACCACCACCTGTAAGTTCCCCTCCAAGCCAAACACAATCCTGACTTGGAACTATATCATTGTTCCTTCACTGTCGCTGGGTCAAAATCCTGGAATTCCCTTCCTGACAGCACTTTTGTTGTACTTACACCCCAATGATTGTGGCAGTTCAAGAAGGCAGCTCACCATCACATTCTCAAGGGCAATTAGGGATGGGTAATAAATGCTGGCCAAGCCAGTGACACCCGTATCACAAGAAAAATGAAAAAAAAAATCATTATTTTCCAAGTGTCCAATTATTTCATCCTTTACAATAGATTCTAACCTTTTCCTACTACTGACATCAAACTAATAGATTTGTAGATCTATGTTTATACTCTTGCTCCCTTCGTAATGAGTGGGGTTGCATTTGCTTCTTTCCAGTCTTTAGGAACCCTTCCAAAATCACCAATGCATCCATTATCTCTATAGCCACCTCCTTCAACACTCGAGGATGTCGCTCACCTGGTCCAGGGGGTTTATCAACTCTCAATCCAGTTAATTTTTCAAGTACTAACTCTTTATTGATACTAATTTCTAGCAGTTCCTCATTTTTACAAGTCCCTTGGTTCCCTAATGTTTCTGGGAGATTTTTTGTGTCTTCCTCTGTGAAGACAGACACAAATCAATTGTTTAGTCTCTCCACCATTTCCTCATTCTCCACCAGAAACACTCCTGTCTCCATCTACAATGGACCGACATTCGGCGTTTCTTATCTTTTCCTTTTCACATACCGAAAGAAGCTTTTACAATCCTCCTTTATGTTTCGAGCTAGCTTGCATTCATAATCTCTTTTTCCTTTATCAGTTTCTTGGTCCTCCTTTGTTTGATTCTAAATTGCTCCCAATCCTCGGGCTTACCACTTTTTCTGGTGACCTTATAAGCCACTTCCTTTGACCTAATGCAATCTTTAACTTCTTTTGTTCACCACGGTTGATGCACCTTTCCTGTTGGGTTTTTGTGCCTTATGAAGGGAATAGATAAGATACAAGTAGAGAGGATGTTTCCACTGGCAGGTGAAGCTAGGACAAGAGGGCATAGCCTCAAGATTTAAGGGAGCAGATTTAGGACTGAATTGAGAAGCAACTTCTTCACCCAGAGGGTTGTTAATCTATGGAATTCCTTGCCCAGTGAAGTAGTTGACGCTACTTAAGTAAACGTTTTTAAAGCTAAGGTAGATATTGTTTTGAACAATAAAGGAATTAAGGGATACGGTGAGAGAGCGGGTAAGTGGATCTGAGTCCACGAAAAGATCAGCCATGATCTTATTGAATGGCGGAGCAGGCTCGAGGGGCCGGACGGCCTACTCCTGCTCCTAGTTCTTATGATCTTATGTTAAGAACAGGTCGTTAATTTTTTTTTTTTCTGAACAAATTTCTCTGTTGTTCCAACCACCTGTCCTTAAACAGATTTGTGATTGAATTTTTCCCTCCCTTAAACTCTGACTAGTAAAGGATAGTCACAACACCACGGTTGTAAAAGTTAAATCAAAGAAGCAGTGTTTATTAACACACACTCTTAAACTCGGGAAGGGGCTTAATTTCACAATGCACACTCACAAACACACAAGGAAAAGTTAAAGGCATAAAAAAGGCAAGAACATTTACTAAATAGACAATTGACTTAACTATTCATGAAGATGAATTTCAGTTGAAACTAGAGTCTATTTTTAATTGTCAAAAAGTCCAATAAAAACTGGAGATCACTGACTGGAAATGCCGAGTGGGGGAGGAGCTGTTGAAAATACCTCTTTTCTTACTCTTTCTTCTTCTTGCACTCTCTAAGGTAAATGGTGATTGTCATGCAGGCCCCCACCTGTCAAGAATGAGGCACAGTGATTTTGCCACATGGACATAAAACTTTAAATTGTTTCTGGAAAGAAAAGAGGGTCCATTACAAGGAATTGCCAGGTCCCAAGCCAGAAAGATATTTTTGCATTCTAGCAGCAGTGTTGGAACAAAGGAACCAGTCCCTGCTCCTAATACACAGAACAGACGTGGTCAGACCAGGTTAGTCACATGACTAACTGGCTGTTGCATCTCTTTCTCATGGAACACGAAAAACCAGCTGAAGACACATGAATGCCAAGAGAGAAAAGTCTCCTACAGTGAACAAGGTTTGAGAAGAATACTGGGCCCCAACGAAAAGGAAGATCAACCTACAAATGGACGATACGGTGAGCTTGAAGAACTGTAACAAGCTCTTCAGATAATGCCTTAAAACTTTCCACTTTATTTTTTGTCTGCTCTTTACTGTCTCTATTTGCATGTGCGTATCGTGTATGCTTGCTAATGTGCGGCGCAGTGTGTATCCATAGGCATTAACCGAAATTAGAGTTTTTAGTTTAAGTTTAATAAATTTCACTTTTCTTCTTTAAAGCTAAGAAATCCTCTTTGTGCTCATTTCTTTGCCTGATAATTGGAAAGCAGTGAACAATTATTCACCAAGGGGGGGCTAAAACATGGTGTTTAAAATAAAACCCAGTTACAGTAAGACCAGGTGAAGGCTGAGAGGGACCCCGAGACACCTTTCTCACCTGGTCATAACAGAAATTTTGGGGCTTGTCTGGGATTGACCCACAGATAAACAAGAGAAATCGGAAGTGGGAAGCCAAATTTAGCACAGGTTTTCATGTGGTTGTGTCTGATTGAATACTAACATGTCTGCAACTGAAGCTAATAGGTCTTCAAGCCAGGATGAAGTAACGTGGGGTAAGTAAAAGCACTGTCTATGGAAGAGATGAGGAAAATAGCTGAGCAGTGTGGGATCACTGGACATGGCAAAGCTAGGAAGTCTGAACTCCTAAGGCTAGTGGCCAACCCTTTTTCCCTTGAATCGGAAGACGCAGAAGCAGTGGTGGAAGCAAACCTAGACAGGATACTGCTAGCAAAGTTATATTTAGAACAAAAGAAACTTGAATTGGAGGAAACAATGAGAGAGAGAGAGGCAGGAGAGGCGGAAAGAGAGAGCTTTCCAGAAGGAACATGAAAAGAAAGAGAGACAGGATACAGAATGAGAGAAAGAGGAGAGAGACAAAGAAAGACAGGAGAAGGAACATGAGAACCAATAGAGAAAGACAGAGAAAGAATATTCCAGAAAGAATGTGAAGAAAAAGTTGATGTGCCTTGAGTTAACTAGTGGCCAACAGAGTATCCGTGGTGTATGCATGGCCAATATGGAGGAGCATAATTCAGGGCTGGGTACAGAATTGCGAAAACTCACTCAACTAATTTGAAAATTCAATGAGGAAGTTGTAGAGGCATTTTATGTGTCTTTTGAGAAACTGGCAAGGCAACTAAAATGGCCAGCTGAGATCTTATTTTACGACAAAGCAAGCTTACTGGAAAAGCCCATGAGGTTAATTCCTTGTTGCCAAATGAGAGTTCATCAGATTATGAACTGACCAAAAATGTTGTCCTCTGGGCATATGAATTAGGACCTGAAGCGATCGTCAAAAGTTCAGAACCTTCAAAAAACAAGCTAATCAAACTTACCTGGAGTTTGAAAAAAGTAAGCAGCTGGCTTTTGACCAGTGGCTGAGGGCTGTTAAAGTACAGCTCAGCTATAAGAATCTCAGGGAAGTAGTTCTGTTAGGGAATTTAAAAACTCTCTCCCACTCTCAATAAAGACTCATGTAGAGGAGCAGTGTGTTCAGAGAGCCCGGCAAGCAGCTGTTCTGGCCAATGAGTTTTCTTTAATTTATGAGGCGATGTCCCAGGGGAGAACCTTTCCTAATCACCCCACAAATCTGAAAAGGACAAAGGGTGGGAAGGTGATCTCCACCCAGGCAGTCCTAGGAGAGAAAGGAAATCAGGAAACACAGGGACCCTCCTCCAGCCAAAAAGGAAGGTGCTGTGAGCAAGAGTGAGACCTGGAGACCTGTATGCTTCCATTGTAATAAAGCAGGGCATTTAAAAGCTGACTGCTGGAAACTAAAGGGAAATGCAGTTAATCAGAGCACACCCGCTCAGTGAAGACAGGGACCTGATGGAAAGCACAGCAGAGCAAGCTGTGACCTCAACTGCAGTAAGAGTGCAACCCAGGAAGCTTCCTACGGCCAATGCAGGAAAAGCTAATAGGATTCCTGAAGGGTATCAGGGTTTTGTGTTTGAAGGGAATGTAACCCCATATCACTCAAATGAGACCAGCAAGACCATAGTAATTCTCAGTGAAATAGGGGCAGCTAGAGCCCTTTTACTGGGAAAAGGCCTGACCTTTCCCCCAGAGAGTACAGTGAATACCAAAATGGTGGTGAATTGTACTGGAGGGCTGTGTTTGCCTGTCCCTGTACACAGGGTGCTCTTGGAGTGTGACCTTGGTTTGGGACTGTTGACCATAGGGATTCTCCCAAGATTCAGTTGAAACTAGAGTCCATTTTTAATTGTCAAAAAGTCCAAAAAAACTGGACATCACTGACTGGAAATGCCGAGTGGGGGAGGAGCTGTTGAAAATACCTCTTCTCTTACTCTTTCTTCTTCTTGCACTCTCGAAGGTAAATGGAGGTTGTCATGCAGGCTGCCACCTGCCAAGAATGAGGCACATTAATTTCGCCACACGGACATTAAACTTCAAATTGTTGCTGGGAAGAAAAGAGGGTCTATTGCAAGGAATTGTCAGGCCCCAAGCTGGAAAGTAATTTTTGCAGACTGACAGCCAGTGTTGGAACAAAGGAACCAGTCCCTGCCCCTAATACACAGAACAGACGTGGTCAGACCAGGTTAGTCACATGACTAACTGGCTGTTGCAGTGTTTTGAACTGAGTGTTTTAAATTCGAGAAACATTGTTTGAAAAAAGAACGCTGTTTGCTCCTGGACTGAAAAGACCTCATGGCTGACTCGTCACAGCCTCTCCGGTCTGCTCACATCTCTTTCTCATGGAACATGAAAAACTAGCTGAAGACACATGAATGCCAAGAGAGAAAATTCTCCTACAGTGAACAAGGTTTGAGAAGAATACTGGGCCCCAACGAAAAGGAAGATCAACCTACAAATGGACGATACGGTGAGCTTGAAGAACTGTAACAAGCTCTTCAGATAATGCCTTAAAACTTTCCACTTTATTTTTTGTCTGCTCTTTTCTGTCTCTATTTGCATGTGCGTATCGTGTATGCTTGCTAATGTGCGGCGCAGTGTGTATCCATAGGCATTAACTGAAATTAGAGTTTTTAGTTTAAGTTTAATAAATTTCACTTTTCTTCTTTAAAGCTCAGAAATCATGTTTGTGCTCATTTCTTTGCCTGATAATTGGAAAGCAGTGATCAAGGATTCACCAAGGGGGAGTTCAATACAGGATGTGCTTAAAAATCAAACCCTGTTACAGTAATACCAGGTAAAGGCTGAGAGGGACCTGTCGACACCTTTCTCACCTGCTTTTAACAAGGTCTTTAATTGCTGAAGTCACCATTTTTTGATGGAATGAAAGCTGGAAGAAAACAAGTTCTCTTGCTGTTTTTGCAGACTGTGTCTTTTTAATTTTCTTGCTTCTTGAAGAAAGGTCTCAGAGAGAAAGTATGCAGCTTGAAGGGCAGCTGTGGTTTGCACGAGATGTTCCCTCCACTGCTACAGTTTCAAATTCAAGCAGGTTGAAAAGGGTGGCTTCTGGGTCCTGTGACTGGACCTTTTCAAGTAGCTGTCCCACCTGCTCTCTTTCCCCTATTTTAACAAGTGGAACATAGAAGTAAAAACTTAGACATGCTGTATAAAATGGCAGTTGACATTAATAGCCAGGTGTACAAAGCACAATTTATAGTCAGTTCTCTTCGGTTCATGACAATTGACAGTTGGTTCTCATCTATTCGTGACACTTGGATGAATGTATATTTGTTGGAAACTGTGTAATACTTCTTTGAATACTAGCCATTGTCTGTCTACCATCAAATCTTTTAATGCATTTTCCCAATCCATCACAGCCAACTTGCCCCTCAAACCTTAGTTTCCTTTGTTCAGTTTTATGATCCTAGTTTCAGAATGAACTGTATCTCTTTCAAACTTAATGTAAAATTCTATCATATTGTGGTCACTATTTCCTGATGGCTCCTTTACAGCAAGGTTATTAATTAGCCCTTTCTCATGACATAATACTAAATCTAAAATAGCCTGATCCCTTGTTTGTTCTTCAACATACTGCTCCAGAAACCCATCTTGTACACATCCAGGAATTCATACTCCACTGCATTAGTGCTAATTAGGTGGAACCAATCTATATAATTGAAGTCACCCATTATTACTGTAATGCCCATGTTATACGCTGCTCTCATTTCCTGATGTATACCATGCCCATCATTACCACTAGAGTTTGGTGACCTATATAAATTTAAACCAATGTTTGCTGCCCCTTGCTGTTTCTTAGCTCGCCCAAACTGATACTACATCTTGCTCCTTCAATCAAAGATCCTCTCACTAACGTACTGATCTCCTCCTTTATTAACAGTGTTACCCCACCTCCTTTTCCTCTCTGCCTATTGTTCCGAAATGACAAATATCCCTGAAAGTTCAGTTCCCAGTCCTGGTCACCCTGTAACCAAGTCTCCACCTTGGCAATTAAATCGAACACAATTACCGCTGTTTGTGCCTTCAAATCATCTACCTTGTTGTGAAAGAGGATTGGTAATTTACAGGAAACCGAGAGTTGAGATAAATGTGGCATTTTCAGGTTGGCAAACAGTAACTAGTGCAGTGCCACAGGGATCAGTGCTGGGGCCTTAACTATTTACAATCTATATTAATGACTTGGACAAAACGACTGAATGTATTGTAACCAAATTTGCAGATGATACAAAGATAGGGAGGAAAATAAGTTGTGAGCAGGACATAAGGTGTCGGCAAAGAGATATCGATATGTTAAGTGCGTGGTCGAAAATTTGGCAGCTGGAGTATAATGTGGGAAATCGTGAGGTTGTCCACTTTGGCAGGAAGAATAGAAAAGCAAAATATTACTGAAAGGAAGGGAGACTGCAGAATGCTGCAGTGCAGAGAGAAATGGGGGTCCTTGTACATGAATCACAAGAACATAACATGCAGGTGCAGCAAGTAATGAGGAAGGCAAATGGTATGTTGGATTTATTGCAAGGGGGACGGAGTATAAAAGTATGAATCTTTTACTACAAATATACAGGGCATTGATGAGACAGCAGGTAGAGTACTGCATACAGAATTGGTCTCCTTATATAAGGAGGGATATACTTGCACTGGAGGCAGTTCAGAGAAGGTTCACCTCACTGATTTCTGGGATGAAGGACTTGTCTTCTGAGGAAAGGTTGAGCAGGTTGGGCATATACCCATTGGAGTTTAGACAACTGAGAGGTGACCTTATTGAAACATACAAGATTCTGAGGAGGCTTGTCAGGTTAGATGCTGAAAGGAAATTTCCCCTTGTGGGGAAATCTAGAACTAGGAGGCACAATTTAAAAATAAGGGGTTTCTCTCATAAGACAGAGATGTGGAGGAATTTCATTTGTCAGAGGGTTAGTAATCTTTGGAATTCTCTTCCAAAGAGAGCAGTGGATGCTGGGTCATTGAATATATTCAGGGCTGAGTTAGACAGATCTTTGATCTCCAAGGGAGCCAGGAGTTATGGGGGAGCAGCAGGAAAGTGGAGTGAATGTGACAATCAAATCTTGTTAAATGTCGGAGCAGGTTTTAGGGGATAAAAGGCCTCCTCCTGCTCCCATCTCTTATGTTCTTATGAAGCTGGACAGAGGGAGGGAGGCACCACAGAAGCGCTGGCAAGTGGGGTTAAGCATCACCTCATCCTGACAGATTCATATCAGCCACAGACCACCCTCTTTCACAGCTCACCCCATAAACTCCACCGAGAGCTGATGAGACGATGAGCTATACAGGATACCCCAGTAGGGGGCGAGGTGATGCCATGAGCAGAACTGTCATATTGATCTCTCTGTGAAGTATGACTACCTCCCTCTTTCCACTTATAGGACAAGAGGGCCCATAATAGGAGGAAGACGTCACTGACTGGCAGAGGCAGCCCAGACATCAGACCTCTCTCCAAGGCTGAGGAGGAGGCACGTGAACTGATGGGTCCCAGGGCGGCCACTCAATAACAGATGGTTAGACTTGAGTCTCCTCACTAAAGAGTGAGGATTGCCTTCCATCAACATACAGATCTCTTCTAGAGACCCCATCATGTCTGGTTGGTATGACACGATCTGCTCATGCTAAACTGCACATGTTTTGCAGGCCGATGTCCACAGGAGACTCTACTAGGAGGAGGACATCATTCCACTTCAGAGGAGGATCCACAGTCACAGGATACACTGTCCAATGAATCTCCGGCACCTTCCACCAGTGCAGATAATTTCACCTCATTGGGTTTCTACTCGATTTTAGAATCAGGGTCACAATCTGGTGCCTGAGCAGCTGGCTGAGGCTGGGACAGTCGTGGTCTCTGACAGTCGGAGGATTGTGGGTGACCAAGCCTATGCTGAGCCCTAGGCTCGTGACAGGACTGTGGTGTTGACAGCACAGGGCATACTGAAGTTTCAGAGAGAGTTAAGGTAAGACAACATCTGGCAGAGATGCCAAAGGCAATTTGCAGCCATGAGTGGATGATGGTGAAGTCCAATCATGCCTTGAGTGCTGCCATGTCTCAGGCATGGAAGTGTATGGATTCCTCCATTGAGAAGTTGGCAACCCTTATGAAGAGTCAGATCCCACAGATGTGCCCAGAGCTGCACACAATCACCTTGGCCATGAGTTCGAAACAGCAGTGGCAAGGTGAGAGAAGGACAAGGCACCTGGAGTCTTCTCCTATCCTTTGTACTTTTCTGCGCAGGGAGGTTCATGCGAGCCTTGAAAGGGAGGAGGATTGACTATCCTCCACAGCTGGGGGCTCCCCTCAGGGTGCTCTGAGTGTGGGCAGTGACTCCTCAGACCCCTGCCAGTGAGCCCAGCTCCAGCAACTGCGATGCCTGAGGAGAGAGCTGCACCAGTGCAGGAAAGCCTCAGGCAGCTGGGGCCTTCTAGGCTTCAGGTAATCAGAGGACAGCTGCTAAAGTCATCACAGGCCAAGGGGCAGCCTGATCAGCAGCCTGTCTCCAGCCCAGCTGCTGGCGATGGGTTCCCGCCTCGTAGAAGCACTCGCAATCGTTAAAAGCAAAGCACCTCGACTCACATGGGAGTTCACGGGTGTTTGATATCTGACATGTGATGCTTCAGATAAAGTTCTTTTAAGTCTCTAACGTTCATTGTGTAAAAGTGATTATTCTGTCATTCCCTAATTGTGAGCTGCTGACTTCCCCCTTCCCCCTCAGTGAAATGCCAATGTAAGCACAGCCTCATTTAAATATGATCTCCCACGGGCACTAGTGTGTGTTTCAGCAGGGCGCTAGGCACGGAACACCAATGGAAAGGAGATGACAGACTCCATGCATTGAGTTCAGTCTTTATTGTTTTCTCTGTGAGTTACCATCATGGTGGCTGGAACTGGGTAAGTATGAGATTGTCTCTTGCCTCCTTGATGCATCGCTCAATGTTCCTGGCCTCCAGTGCAAGGGGTTCACCATCCAGTGCTGCCTGTCCATTACCCTCCTCCACGTCCTCCTCGTCAGGAGAGGAATGGCATTCACGTGGCCTCGTCATGCAAGGCCGCCCTTCTTTGCACTGCTAGAATGTGCAGAGCACAGCAGACCACCACGATACGCGAGACCCTCACTGGGACATACTGCAGGGCTCCACCAGATCGATCCAGGCAAAGGAATCTCATCTTCAGCAGCCCAAGGAGCTGCTCGGTGGTCACTCGGGTGGAGTGGTGGTAACTGTTGTACCTCTCCTCTGCTGCAGTGTGAGGTTTCCTCACAGGCGCTGAAAATCTATATCTTGAATGGGTCGCTCTTGTCCCCTAGAATCCATCCCTGAAGATGAGCAGGGGCCTGAAAAGCTGTGGTACCTGTGACTGTTAAAATATGTAGGCATCGTGGGTGCTTTTCGGGAAGTGGGCACCCACCTGAAAGATCTGTTTTCGGTGGTCACAGACCAGTTGAATGTTGATCAAATGGAAGCTTTTCCTGTTGAAGGAGGCGGCTGGCTGAGGGAATCCAGCAATGTCTTTGAATCCAATAGATCTCTCTGCCTGACTGTCAGGGTGGTTCAGTAGCCCGCACAGTCACCGGCTCTCTTGAACAGGGCATTGGTCACCTCCTTGATGTAGTGGTGGGATATTGCCTGGGAGATGTCCCTGGTGGAACCTTGGAGAATGATCCAGACGAGTGAAAGTTAAGTGCGGCGGTGATTTTCAATGCGAGATGCAA
The DNA here is from genome assembly GCF_036365525.1 of Heterodontus francisci. NCBI lineage: Eukaryota > Metazoa > Chordata > Chondrichthyes > Heterodontiformes > Heterodontidae > Heterodontus > Heterodontus francisci. Next base: position 22,502,348 of record NC_090410.1, on the reverse strand, counting down.
AGGCTTCCCACCAAATCCCACAGGTCGTAACTCATCCGACAACAGGGTGCATAAGATGGTGCCTGCCTCCCTGGAGAGCCGTAGTCTTCACTGACAATGCCGCTTGGTCATTGGGAGGTTGCTAACTCGAGTCCGGTTCGCTCGCTAGCGCAGGTTAGTCCGTCTTGGCATCGTCGGCTGCTCCTGCTCTCTTCGTGGAGCTTCACAGGCAGGTGAAGCTGCTTCTTGGCCCTCCTTCCATCGGAGGCACTGCATCATACCACTGGGGTCCAAAAAGACAGGGTGTATGAGACCCAGGCCAGGTGATAAGTAGACCTCCAGAGCGCTGTCCTTGCAGAGACGCCGCTGCTTTGGCAGTTTTCCCTTTGCTCCTTCTCCTGGCAGACTGCCTAATGGGCCTCAGTGCCCACCCTTGATGATAGTCGACCCTCTCACCCAGCAGTTTGAGCACCCTATACTGCCACCCAAAACCAAGCCCCCCTTGCAGGTCACCCAACACCCACCATCCCCTTGCTGATCATCCAATACCCAGCAGCCTCTTGCAGATCACCTGACACCCTGCCAACCCATGCACAACACCCGAGACTCTGCCCCACCATGCAGAGTGTACAGCACTGTAGGTTAGCAATGGGCTCCACTCCCCCTTCATCCCCTGTGCAGTGCTGATCATGGCTGCCTATCCATTGCGGCACTGAGTCCCTGTCTCGGTGCCACCAGCATTCAATGGCCAGTGTCCTGAAGGCCAGTCAGGGCCATCCATGGTCCATTTAATCCCAAGCCACACATTGAATCAAAAAAATTACAGGCAAATGCATTGAAACAACATGTTGTACATTCCTGTTACATCGGGGCGGTGATGCACAATAGTCAACAAATGAGGTGACAGATAACATAAAGCTAAAGGAAAGAACACACAAAAATTTCAAGAACAGAGTAGGTCGAGGAAACAGTCAGAAAGATGAAGAACAAGAAAAACAGGTAAAAATAAAGATAAGTAAAAGCTGAAAAAAGCTGATGTGAAAGATAATGAAAGTAAGGAAATTCCAGGCTTGTTGCATAATTGCCTTGTGTCAGTCTTCACAGCAGAGCAAGAGGATAATATAGCTCACATTCCACAATGAATCAAGGACTGGAACTCACTAAAATTAACAGAAGCAAGAGAAGTATAATAGAAAACAATAATAGAATCATAGAGTTGTACAGCATGGAAACAGGCCCTTAGGCCCACCGTGTCCATGCCGACCAGAATGCCGATCTATACTAATCCCACCTGCCTGCATTAATTCCATATCCCTCTATGCCTTTCTCATTCAAGTACCTGTCCAGATGCCTCTTAAATGTCGCTATTGTTCCTGCCTTCACCACCTCCTCAGCAGCTCATTCCAGATATCCATAATTCTTTGTGTCAAAAAATTACCCCTTTGATCCCCTTTAAACCTCCTCCCTCTCACCTTAAATCTATGACCTCTAGTTTTAGTCACCCCTACCATGAGAAACAGACTCTGGCTATCTACCCTATCTATGCCTCTCATAATTTTATATACCTCTATCATGTCCCCTCTCAGCCTCCTTCACTCCTGGGAAAACAGACCCAGCCTATCCAATCTCTCTTTATAACTCAAGCCCTCCAAACCAGGCAACATCCTTGTGAATCTTTTCTGCACCCTCTCTAGCTTAATCACATCTTTCCTGTAGTGTGGAGGCCAGAACTGCACACAGTACTCCAAATGCGGCCGAACCAACGTTATGTAACACTGAAACATGACGTCCCAACTCTTGTACTCAGTGCCTCGGCCAATGAAGGCAAGCATGCCATACGCCTTCTTCACCACCCTGTCTACCTGTGTTGCCACTTTCAGGGAACTATGTACTTTCACCCCAAGGTCTCTCTGCTCAACAACACTCCCCAGCGCTCTGCCATTCACTGTATATGTCCTGCCTCGGTTTAACTTCCCAAAATGCATCACTTCACAATTGCCTGCGTTAAATTTCATTTGCCACTCCCTTGCCCACTTTCCCAGTCGATCGATATCCTGTTGTAACCTTAGTCAACCTTCTTCACTGTCCACTACACCACCAATTTTGGTGTCATCTGCAAACTTAATAATCATGCCCCTTACATTCACATCCAAGTCATTAATATATATGACAAATAACAGAGGGCCCAGCACCGGTCCCTGCGGCACACCACTGGTCACCGGCCTCAAATCTGAAAAACAACCCTCCACTGCCATCCTCTGCCTCCTATCACCAAGCCAATTTTCTATCCAATTTGCGAGCTCACCCTGGATCCCATGTGTTCGAACTTCTGGACAAGCCTACCATGCGGGACCTTGTCAAAGATCTGCTAAAGTCCATGTAGACAACGTCCATCGCCCTGCCCTCATCAATCCTCTTGGTCACCTCCTCGAAAAACTCAATCAAATTTGTGAGACATGTTTTGTTTAGTTTAGTGATACAGCACTGAAACAGGCCCTTCGGCCCACCGAGTCTGTGCCGACCATCAACCGCCCATTTATACTAATGCTACACTAATCCCATATTCCTACCACATCCCCACCTGTCCCTATATTAACCTACCACCTACCTACACAAGGGGCAATTGCTCATGGCCAATTTACCTATCAACCTGCAATTCTTTGGCATGTGGGAGGAAACTGGAGCACCCAGAGGAAACCCACACAAACACAGGGAGAACTTGCAAACTCCACACAGGCAGTACCCAGAATTGAACCCGGGTTACTGGAGCTGTGAGGCAGCGGTGCGAACCACTGTGCCACTGTGCCGCCCGATTAAAAACTCAATCAAATTCATGAGTCATGATTTCCCACGCACCAAAGCCATGCTGACTATCCCTAATCAGACCATGCCTTTCCAGATGCATATGAATCGTGTCTCTCAGGATCCTTTCCAATAATTTTCCTACCACTGATGTAAGGCTCACCGGCCTGTAGTTCCCTGGCTTATCCCTGTTGCCCTTCTTAAATAAAGGCACAACATTAGCTATCCTCCAGTCTTCCGGTAACTCACTCGTGGCTAACGATGATACAAAAATCTCTGCCAGGACCCCAGCAATCTCCTCACTTGCTTCCCATAGCATCCTAGGATACACCTGGTCAGGTCCTGGGGATTTATCCACCTTAATGCGCTTCAAAACCTCCCACACCTCCTCCTTTGTAATGTTGATATGCTCCAGGGTGTCGGTGTTCCCTCCCTTGAACTCATCAGCTTTCATGACCTTCTCCACGGTAAAAACGCAAGAGAAATATTCATTTAAGAACTCGCCCATTTCCCGTGGCTCCACACATAAATTGCCACACTGATCCTTCAGGGGACCTAATCTCTCCCGAGATACCCTTTTACTCTTGATATACTTACAGAATCTTTTAGGATTCTCCTTTATCTCTGCTGCCAGGAAATCCTCATGGCCCCTTTTAGCCCTTCTAATTTCCTTCTTAAGTGTAGTCCTACATCCCTTATACGCCCCGAGGGAGTCACTCGATCCCAGCTGCCTGTACCTGACACGTGCCTCCTTCTTTGTCCTGACCAGACCCTCAATATCTCTCGTCAACCAAGGTTCCCTAAACTTGCCAGCCTTGCCATTCCATCTAACAGGAACATGCCGGCCCTGAACTCTTCCTATCTCACTTTTAAAAGCCTCCCAGTGCCGGGCGTCCCTTTACCTGTAAACAGCCTCTCCCATTCAACATTTGAGAGTTCCTGGCTGATGCCATCGAAATTAGCCTTCCCCCAATTTAGGACTTCAACTTGAGGATGAGTCCTATCCTTTTCCATACCTATCTTGAAGCTAATAGAGTTATGGTCGCTGGTCCGAAAGTGCTCCCCCACTGACACATCAACCACCTGTCCATCCTCATTTTCTGAGAGGAGGTCGAGTATAGCCCCTTCTTTAGTAGGGCCATCCACATACTGCTTCAGAAAATTATCCTGGACACACTCAACAAATTCTTCCCCATCTGATCCCTTAGCACTAAGGCAGTCCCAGTCAATATTAGGGAAGTTAAAATCACCTACTATTACAACCCTATAATTCCTACACCTATCTGTGATTTCCCTCCAGATATGCTCCTCCACTTCCCTCTGACTATTGGGGGGGGCTGTAGTCTCATCCCATCAAAGTGATCATCCCTTTCTTATTTCTAAGTTCTCCCCATATGGCCTCGCTGGACATTCCCCCCGGGATATCCTCTCTAAGTACTGCCGTGATGTTCTCCCTAATCAATCGTGCAACTCCCCCTCCTCTCTTACTTCCACCTCTGTCACGCCGGAAAGATCGATACCCCGGAACCTTGAGCTGCCTATCCCTCAACTACGTTTCCGTAATAGCTATAATATCACTATGCCATCTACCAATCCATGCTCTGAGTTCATCTGCCTTACCTGGAAGCCTTCTTGCATAGGGCGGTACAGTGGCGCAGTGGTTAGCACCGCAGCCTCACAGCTCCAGCGACCCGGGTTCAATTCTGGGTACTGCCTGTGTGAAATTTGCAAGTTCTCCATGTGTCTGCGTGGGTTTTCTCCGGGTGCTCCGGTTTCCTCCCTCAAGCCAAAAGACTTGCAGGTTGGTAGGCCATTATAAATTGCCCCTAGTATAGGTAGGTGGTAGGGAAATATAGGGACAAGTGGGGATGTGGTAGTAATATGGGATTAGTGTAGGATTAGTCTGTAAGGGTGGTTGATGGTCGGCACAGACTCGGTAGGCCAAAGGGCATGTTTCAGTGCTGTATCTCTAAACTAAATCTAAACTAAAGTAAATGCAGTTCAGCCTATCAGACCTTCCACGCTCCCTGTCCTGCCCCTGCCTACTGGACTTGCTTGCTTCAACCTCTACATTTGCCTCAACTATCGCATCTGAGAGACTACTAATTTGGGTCCCACACCCCTGCAAGACTAGTTTAAACCCTCCCGAGTAGTGCCAGCAAACCTCCCAGCAAGGATATTGGTCCCCCTCCAGTTTAGATGCAACCCGTCCTTCTTGTGCAGGTCACCTCTGCAGCAGAAGTGATCCCAATGATACAAGTAGCTGAAGCCCTCCTGCCTACACCAGCTCTTCAGCATGCATTCATTTGCCTAATTCTCCTATTCCTACCCTCATTTGCACGTGGCACAGGGAGTAATCCTGAGATTACAACCCCAGATGTTCAGCTTTTTAACCTTCTGCCTAACTCCCGATATTCACATTGCAGGACCTCATCTCTTTTCATGCCTATGTCATTAGTACCAATGTGGACCACGACCTCTGGCTGCTCACCCTCCCCTTTCAGAATGTCCTGCAGCCGCTCCGAGACATTCTTGACCCTATGGAGCACCATGGAGGCAATATACCATCCAGGAGTCTCGTTTGTGGCCACAGAAACGCCTATCTGCACCCCTTACAATAGAATCCCCTTTCACTCCAGCTCTTCCAACCCTTTTCCTCCCCTGCTTTGCCGCAGAGCCCTCCGTGGTGCCACGAACTTGAGTGTTGCTGCTTTCCGCTGGGAGGTCATCCCCCCCCAACAGTATCCAAAGTGATATATCTGTTTGAGAGGGGGATGGCCACAGGGGACTCCTGCGTTACCTGCCTGCGCCTACTACTCCACCTGGTGATCACCCATCCCTTTACTGCCTGTGCAGCCATTACCTGCGGTGTGACCACCTCGCTAAACGTGCAAACCACGACGTCCTCAGCATTGTGGATGCTCCACAGTGAATCCACTCGCAGCTCCAGCTCCGTAATGCATGTAGCCAGGAGCTGCAGATGGATACACTTCCTGCACACATGGTCGTCAGGGACACTGGAAGCGTCCCTGATTTCCCACATAGCGCAGGAGGAGCATATCACCGGTGTGAGCTCTCCTGCCATGACTTACTTTAGATTAATCAGTTAATCCCTTTAAAAAATACTAATTACACTCGGGGCCTTGTTCTACTCCAAACACGACCCACGACAAACTAAAGCCCTTAATAAATTACACTAATTTTACAAAAAGCGCACTTTAGTAGTGCTAAACTTTTTTGGAATGGCTATGAATGAAGGCAGTCGATATGATTCCACAGCAGAGATTGTCAGTTAAAAATAAAATTCCTGGAATTGAAGGCAAATGATTGACCTGGTTAGAAGATTGGTTATGCAGTAGAACATAGAGAGTTTGGATAATCAGAATGTATTTGTATTGGAAGGAAGTGGCTAGCAATGTGCCAAGATGACCTGTTCTGAGGCCTCAACTATTCACAATATATATTAAAAACTTGAGACAGTAATGAATTTGAGATCCAAATTTGCCAAATCATCAAAAGGCTGAATCTTAATTCACAAAAACAGGTGGATTGGTGTCGTGCCAGAGATTAAATGTAAAGAATCTGAAACAGGAACCCAAACTGTATCAGATCCCACGGTCATGGATCAGTAGCAGAAGCTATTTTTATCATAAAATTCAAACACATTGTATTCCATCGTGTCATGTAGTGAGCTTTCAATTTATTATACCCATGTATCCACCATATTGATATTCCTGCTCCCATCCTGATGTATAATGTCCCTGTTTTCCTCTTCCTTACAGTTAACTTAGTGACGATTGTGATCCTGTCTCGGGGAAAGTGTGGTCTCTCCAAATGTGTCACTCGTTACTTGGTGGCCATGGCAACGGCGGATCTACTGGTCATTATCTTCGATCTGATACTGAGGCAAATTCCCATTAGTTATCATAGAATGTTTCGATTTCTGTTTGATATTCCAGTGTGTAATATCCACGCTGTCCTACTTTATGCAGCAACCGACTGTTCTGTCTGGTTCACTGTCGCTTTCACCTTTGATCGATTTGTGGCCATTTGCTGCCTGAAACTGAAAACTAAATATTGCACTGAGAAATCAGCAGCTGTGATTATTGGAACAATGTCTGTCTTGTTCTGTGTAAAGAATATTTTCTGGTACTTTATGCTTTCAAACAGCTATAACCGTTTTCGAGCCCCCTGGTTCTGCATTATTCCCTGGAGTGTTCTGCTTTCACCAGTATGGGCAGCAATTGAATTGTTACATTATATTTTCACCCCGTGTGTACCATTTATTCTGATTCTGATGCTCAATATTTTAACAGTCAGGCACATTCTAGTGACCATCAGAATTCGCAAGAGACTTCGGGACCGGGTCAGTGGGGAGAGTGACAGTGATCCAGAGACAATGAACAGAAGAAAATCAATCACTTCACTTTTTATGATATCAGTGAATTTTATCTTTCTATGGGTTCTGTTCCTGGTGAATATGATGTATGCTAGAATTGGTCTACTGTACCAGAATTTTTCAGAAGACATGTCAATCATTGTAGAACACCTTGCAGTTATGCTTCAGCTCCTGAGTTGCTGCACAAACACTTTTATTTATGCTGTGACCCAGAGTAAGTTTAGAGAGGAACTGAAGAATGGGGTGAAATATCCCTTCACTGTACTTTCTAAGATTATAAAATAATGAGGAAAATGGAAGATTTTTACATATAGAACACATGTGAACCCAGCCTCTCTCCACTCAGTCTCTGTAATCACATTGTTTTAAAGACAAACTGAGATAATTTGATTGAGTTTGCATTTAATTTAAGGTACCTTTTGCAAACGTAGAGCAACTGCCATATGCAGAAATTCCTTTACGATAATCATACATTTGGAATAAAATTAAACAAATATGCAACATGTCCCCTGATCACTCCCCATGTCTCTGTTTTATTGGATAAACCTACAGCTTCCCACTTTATCTCTCTCAGCATCCTCCACAGTGGACATTGAGGTACTCGGCGATCACTCATTACGAGCATCAATCCCAATTGCCCCATTCTAATCATTCATTGAATCTCCCACCCAGTGCTGAGGGCTAATCTACCAATATCTTTATCATCCAACTCACCCCTCCCACTATAGACTCAGCCAGTGGATCAGCTCTCACCATCCCGCTACACATCTCCCACCAAAATATCAAGGCCTTTTCCATCCATGACGTTATTGTGGATCATTTCATTGACATCACGGCCTAACACGTCCCTTAGTGTTCACTATGAGAAGAATGATGTAGGTGTAGAGAGCAGGCAGGGGGATTGTGATATACTTAAACAAATCAGCATTGAAAGAGAGGAAGTATGAGATGTTTTAGCGGGCTCAAAACTGGATAAATCCCCAGGCCCAGATGAGATGTATCCCAGGCTGTTATGTGAAGCAAGGGAGGAGATAGCAGGGGCTCTGACACAAATTTCAAATCCACTCTGGCCATAGGAGAGGTACCAGAGGATTGGAGGACAGCCAATGTGGTACCATTATTCATGAAGGGTAGCAGGGACAAACCAGGTAATTAAAGGGCAGTAAGTCTAACATCAGTGGTAGGGAAACTATTGGAAAAATTCTGAGGGACAGGATTAATCTCCACTTGGAACGGCAGGGATTAATCAGGGCTAGTCAGCATGGCTTTGTCAGGGGAAATTGTGTCTAACAAACTTAAGTGAATTTTTTGAGGATGTGCCTTGATGTGTAGATGAGGGTAAGGCCGTAGTCTACATGCACTTCAGTAAGGCTTTTGATAAGTTCCGCATGGGAGATTAGTCAAGAAGATAAGAACCCATGGGATCCAGGGTAATTTGGCAAATTGGATCCAAAATTGGCTTAGTGGAAGGAGGCAGAGGGTAATGGTCTTGGATTGTTTTTGCAAGTGGAAGACTGTGACTAATGGTGTACCACAGGAATCGGTGCTGGGACCCTTGCTGTTTGCAGTGTACATTAATGATTTAGTCGTGAATATAGGAAGTATGATCAGTAAGTCTGCAGATGAGACGAAAATTGGTGGTGTCATAAATCGTAAGGAGGAAAGCCTTAGATTACAGGACGATATAGATGGGCTGGTAAAATGGCTGGAGCAGTGGCAAATGGAATTTAATCCTGAGAAGTGTGAGGTGATGCATTTTGGGGGAACTAACAAGGCAAGGGAACATACAACGGATGGCAGTACCCTCGGAAGTACAGAGGGGTCAGAGGGACCTTGGTGTACTTGTCTATAGATCACTGAAGGCAGCAGCACAAGTAGATAAGGTGGTTAGGAAGGCATATGGGATACTTGCCTTTTTAAGCTGAGGCATAGAATTTCAGAGCAGGGAGGTTATGATGGAACTGTATGAAGCGTTAGTTAGGCCACAGCTGGAGTACTGTGTACACTTCTGGTCGCCACACTGTAGGAAAGATGTGATTGCACTGGAGAGGGTGCAGAGGAGATTTACCAGGATGTTGCTTCGGCTGGAACATTTCAGCTATGAAATGTGACTGGATATGCTCGGGTTGTTTCCCTTAGAACAGGGAAAGCTGAGGGGCGACCTGATTGAGCTAGACAAAATTATGAGGGGCATTGATAGGATAGATGGGAAGAAACTTTTTCCATTAGCGGAGGGATCAATAACCAGGAGGCATAGATTTAAGTTAGGAGCAGGAGGTTTAGAGGGGGAAACTTTTTTCACCCAGAGGGTGGTTGGAATCTGGAACACACTGCCTGAAGAGGTGGTAGAGGCAGGACCACTCAAAACATTTCAGAAATATTTAAAAGATCACTTGAAATGCCAAAACATATCAGGCTACAGGCCACGTGATGGAAAGTGGGATTAGAATAGATAGGTGCTTAATGGCTGGCACAGACAAAATGGGCCGATGGGCCTGTTTCTGTGCTGTATAACTCAATGACTCTAAATGAAGCCTCCCCACCTAGCTATACCTTCCACCACAATCCCCATAGAGATTGACGTGATGGCTGTGTGGCACTTTTCACCAGATCACACCTTGACCTGACCTCCTACTCCTCTTTCACTTTCTTCTCCTTTCACCAACTCCCGTTGCTCCACCCCTCTCACCTCTCAATCAAAATCCTCATTCTCTACAGTCCTCCCATGGACTATGAAATTATTCTCACTGAGATATCTTCATTGCCTTACTCACTCAGCCTCTGCACTGATTGACATCTCATCCTCGGTGATTTCAATCGCCATCTCAACTCATGATTCTCTCCCTCCTCTGACTTCATTGCCCTCCAATCTTCCTTAAATCTCTCTCTCCATGCAAACTTCCCAAATCATCTTCATGGCTGCAACCGTGACCATACCATCTTCCATGGTCTCAATTCAATCACAGATAAGGCCATCTCTGATCACCTCCTTTTATCACTCTCCACCCACATCCCCCTCCTACACCCCAACCCTACCTCCTTCTGTATCTGCCCCGGAAAAAGGACCATCCCAAATACACTTCATTTTCCACAACATTTCCACAGCTACCGATTTGTTCAAATGAACTCTCAAATCAATCTTTGAAAACCTCGCTCCAAATAAATCCATTTCTCTCTCTCACTCTAGTCATTTCCCCTGGTACGGCCCTCATCTCGGCTCCCATAATCTGCTCCGCAGTCACTGAATGTTGGACCTGCACTGTGCATTGGTCTGTCTCTCGGTGGGGTCACTCCTGTAACTCTCTAAAGACTCCCCATGATTCCTCTAACTTCTGGGTTAACTGGGTGTTTTCCTGCATGAGAGTGACAATATGCCTCTCTGCCAGCTCGAACCACTGCTGAGGTGCCCCAGCCTGCACGGCATTAAGCGCCTGTTCCTCAGAGTGGCAGTAGAGGATGCTAGCTGATTTTGTAACATTTCCAGCAGTTTCTGCTGCTGCTGGATCGGTTCACTTTGAGCTACCATCTGTTTCACCTGTGACTGTACCACTTCCTCATTGCACTGCACACAGTGCGAGTGTGATTAGATTTAAAACCCTGTCACTCTTCCAACATTTAGCCAAGACCTGAACCTGGATAAACGCAATTGTTTCTTTATATAGGAACACAGGAGCAGGAGTAGGCCATTGAGCCCATTGAGCCTGCTCCGCTATTCAACATGATCAAGGCTGATCATCCACTTCAGTGCCTTTTTCCCACACTATACCCATATCCCTTTATATCATTAGTATTTCGAAATCTGTCAATCTCTGCTTTAAACATACTCAATGACTGAGCTTCCACAGCCCTCTGGGGTAGAGAATTCCAAAGATTCACAACCCTCTAAGTGAAGAGATTTCTCCTCATCTCTGTCCTAAGTGGCTTCCCCCTTCCTTTGAAATTAGCGTCCCCTGGTTCGAGACTCCCCAACCAGGGGAAACATCTTAGCTGCATCTACCCTGTCTATCCTGAGAAGTATTTTGAAGGTTTCAATGAGATCACCTCTCATTTTTGCAAACTCTGTAGAATACAAGCCCAGTTTCCCCAATCTCTTTTCATCGGACAGTCCCATTATCTCAGTAACAAATCTGATGTATCTTTGTTGCACTTGCTCTGTGGCAATAATATCCTTGCTCAGGTAAGGGGATCAAAAATGCACACAGGTGCGGTCTAATCAAGGTTCTACACAATTGAAGCAAGACTTTGCTACTCCTGTACTCAAATCCTCTTACAATAAAGGCTAAAGGTCGCCACACTACCAGAAGGCTGTGGAGGCTTTGGAGAAGGTACAGAAGAGGTTTACCAGGATGTTGCCTGGTCTGGAGGGTATTAGCTATGAGGAGAGGTTGGATAAACTCGATTTTGTTTTCATTGGAACGACGGAGGTGCAGGGGCAACCTGATAGAGGCGTATAATGTTATAAGCTGCATGCACAGAGTTGATAGTCAGAAGCTTTTTCCAGGGTGGAACAATCAGTTACTAGGGGAGATAGGTTTAAGGTGCGAGGGGCAAAGTTTAGAGGGGATGTGCGAGGCAAGTCTTTTACACAGAGAGTGGTGAGTGCCTGGAACTTGCTGCCGGGGGAGGTGGTGGAAGCAGGTACGATAGCAACGTTTAAGAGGCATCTTGACAAATTCATGAATAGGATGAGAATAGAGGGATATGGACCCTGGAAGTGCAGAAGGTTTTAGCTTAGACAGGCATCAATATCGGCACAGGCTTGGAGGGCCGAATAACCTGTCCCTGTGCTGTACTGTTCTTTGTTCTTTGTTCTAACATTCCATGAGCCTTCTTCATTGCTAGCTGCACCTGCATGCTGGCTTTCAGTAACTTATTGACAAAGACACCCAGGTCGCTTTGTACATCTACACTTTCTAATTTCTTCCTATTTAAGAACTTCTCTGCACCTCTATTCTTCCTGCCAAAATGGATAACCTCACATTTTTCCACATTATATTCCATCTGCCACATTCTTGCCCACTCACTAAGTCTGTTCAAATCCCCTTGAAGCCACTTTGCATCTTCCTCACAACACACATTCCCATCTAGTTTTGTGTCATCTGCAAACTTGGAAATATTACATTTGGTCTCCACATCCAAATATATATATATATTGTGAACAGCTGGTGCCCAAGTATTGATCCTTGCAGTACCCACTAGTCACAGACTGCCAATGCGAGAATGACCCGTTTCTTCCTAAACTCTGCTTTCTGCCTGTTAATCAATCCTTAATCCATGCCAGTATATTACCTCCAATCCCATGTGCTCAAATTTTACGAACCAACCTCCTGTGGGGGACTTTAACAAAAGCCTTCTGAAAAGAAAGTGCTCATGTTTTTGTGTGTACTCTTCTCACAGGGATTGGATATTGTCCAGATGACATTTAGTGACCAATTTTTCCTTATATGTTTCCCAGAAACCCTTCTTTACACTGGCCTTTCACTACATAGCTTGTACTTTAAATAGACACAACTGAGTCAGTTTAATCTACCAGAGATTATCCCCGTAAGAATTATCACTGACCAAACAACGTTCCGACATTTGTGAAACTTGCTTTCACTCCCTCGGTTTATGTACTTGTCAAAGTCCAGGGTTTCGGCATCACTTGTAAGATCTGGAGTTTGCTTTAATTTAATTGGAAGACTTGGTCAATTACAACGACAGTCTAAGTTGGGAGAGCAGATCTAAAAGGGACTTACAGCTCAGACTAGCGAGAAAACCACACGGGTACGAGTAGTTTTTCACAAGCTTCACAGACTTTATTACATTTTCTACAATAAGCACAAAATCATGATACTTAGCAAAGGGCAGTGGTGAGCAGTTGTGTTCACGATGGAACACCGGTCCTCAACCGCCAGTTAACTGCGATGCCTTGTCTATTGATTGAAGTCTATTTTCTGTCTTCGTTTGGATGATGATGCGTGCTTTTGGGGTCTTACAAGTTCTTACTTTATACACCTTTCCCAGCTTGGTTCTGTGCCATATTAGGTAAAACCCCATTTCTGTTCATCTAATTGGTCAGTCATTAACTAACTGCCCTTCCATGATGGTACTTTGACCTTGTTTAGATCATTGTCATTATCATTCAGGGGGCTCCAGATTCATGTTTCCTTGCTGTATATTCATCAACAATGATCACTTGATGAGATTGATCCTGAAAGGGAGCATTTTTGAGAGACAAGGGTGGTGTTGTTGTTGTATGGTGTTCCGACCTCTACCTTGTAGAGGCTCAACGACAACTTTCAGACCCTTCCTCCCACCTCCCCCTGGACCATGACCCCAACACCGAACATCAAGCGACTGTCCACAAGACTGTCACTGACCTCATCTCTTCTGGAGATCTTCCCTCCACAGCTTCCAACCTCATAGTCCCGCAACCCCGGTCATCCTGCTTCTACCTCCTTCCCAAAATCCACAAACAGGACTGTCCCGGCAGACCCATTGTGTCAGCCTGCTCCTGCCCCACTGGGCTTATTTCTTCCTATCTTGACACTATCTTTTTTCCGCTGGTCCAGTTCCCTACGTCATTCTGACAATTTCCAGTTTCCTGGCCCCAAACGCCTCTTCTTCGCCATAGACGTCCAATCTCTCTACACCTCCATCCCCGACCAGGATGGTTTGAGGGCTCTCCAATTCTTCCCTGAACAGAGGCCCAACCAGTCCTCATCCACCACCAACCTCCTCCGCCTGCCTGAACTTGTTCTCACATTGAACAACTTCTCCTTCAACTCCACTCACTTCCTTCAAGTGAAAGGTGTTGCTGTAGGTACCCACATGGGTCCTAGTTATGCCTGTCTTTTTGTGGGATATGTCGAACATTCCTGGTTCTAGTCCTACTCAGGCCCCTCCCCCAACTCGTCTTCCGGGACATTGATGACTGTATCGGCGCCGTTTCCTGCTCCCGCCCGGAACTGGAAAACTTTATCAACTTTGGTTCTAATTTCCACCCTTCTCTCACCTTTACATGGTCCATCTCTGACACTTCCCTTCCCTTCCTCGACTTCTCTGTCTCCATCTCTGGGGATAGGCTGTCTACTAATATCCATTATAAGCCCACCGACTCCCACAGCTACCTCGATTACACTTCTTCACACCCTGCCTTCTGTAAACACTCCATTCCATTCTTCCATTTTCTTTGTCTCCGACGCATCTGCTGTGATGATGCTACCTTCCACGACAGCACTTCTGATATGTCTTTCTTTTTCCTCAACCGAGGATTCCCCCCATTGTGTACGACAGTGCCATCAACTGTGTCCAGCCCATTTCCCGCACCTCTACACTCACCCCTTCCCCTCCCTCCCAGAGCAGCGACAGGGTTCCCCTTGTCCTCACTTTCCACCCCATCAGCCTCCGTATCCAAAGGATCATCCTCCGCCATTTCCACCACCTGCAGCCACCTACCAAATGCATCTTCCCCTCCCTTCCCCTGTCAGCATTCCGAAGGGATCATTCCCTCCGCGACACCCTGGTCCACTCCTCCATTACCTCTACTGCCTTCCAGTTTTTGCTACTAAAGTGGATAACCTCACATTTATCCACATTATACTGCATCTGCATTAGCCCACTCACTCAACTTGTCCAAATCATCCTGAAGCCTCTCTGCATCCTCCTCACAACTCACCCTCCCACCTAGTTTTGTGCCATATGCAAATGTGGTGATATTACATTTAGTTCCCTCATCCAAATCATTAATGTCTATTGTGTATAGCTGGGGTCCCTGCCGTACCCCACTGGTAACTGCCTGCCATTCGGAAAAAGACCCATTTATCTCTCCTCTTTGTTTCCTGTCCGCCAACCAATTTTCTATCCATCGCAATACACTACCGCCAATCCCATGCGCTTTACTATTACACGCTAATCTCTTATGTGGGACTTTGTCGAAAGCCTTCTGAAAGTCCAAATAAACCACATCCACTGGCTCCCCCTCATCAACTCCACCAGTTACATCCTCGAAGAATTCTAGTAGATTTGTCAAGCATGATTTCCCTTTCGTAAATCCATGCTGACTCTGCCCGATTCTACCACTGTTCTCCAAGTGCTCTGCTTTGAAATGTTTGATAATGGACTTTAGAATTTTCCCCACTACAGATGTCAGGTTGCCTGATTTATAAATCCGTGTTGACACTGCCTAATCCTACCATTATTTTCTAAGTGTCCTGTTACCACATGCTTTACAATAGATTCAAGCATTTTCCCTACTACTGACGTCAGGCTCACAGGTCTGTAGTTCCTGGTTTTCTCTCTCCCTCCTTTCTTAAATAGTGGCGTTGCATTTGCTACCTTCCAATCTGCAAGAACTGTTCCAAAATCTACAGAATTTTGGAAGATGATCACCAACACATCCACGATCTCTTCAGCCACCTCTTTCAACACTCTGGGATGTCGATCATCAAGTCCAGAGGATTTACCAACTTTCAGTCTTAATAATTTCTCCAGTACTTTTTTTTACGGATATGCTTTTTTTCAGTTCCCCGTTCTCACTAGTACCTTGGCTCTGCAGAATTTCTGGGAGGCTTTTTATATTTTGCTCTGTGAAGACAGACACAAAGTATTTGTTTCGTTTCTTTGCCATTTCCTTATTGCCCATTATAAATTTCCCTGTCTCTCCCTGTAATGGGCCCCCATTTTTCTTTGTTAATCTTTTCCTTTTTACATACCTAGAAAAACCTTTACACTCCATTTTTAAGTTCCTCACTAGTTTACTTGCATATTCTATTTTCCCTTTCTTTTTCAGTTTCTTGGTCCTCCTTTGATGAATTCTAAAAAGCCTCCATTCCTCAGGCTTACTACTTTTTTGGCAATGCTATAAGCCTCTTCCTTTGGCCTCATGCAATATTTAATTTACTTGTTAGCCACGGTTTGGATCATTTTTCCTGTCGGGTTTTTGTGTTCAATGGAATGTATAGTTGTTGTAAAGCATGTATTAATTCTTTAAATGCTAGCCATTGCCTGTCTCCCTTCATACCTTTAAATGTAAAGGTTTGGACCAAAAGGGAAATAAAATCTAGATTCACTACCCATCAGCTTGTCCAGAGCAGCTTTCAAGGCTTCGAGCTGATTTGTTGGTCCTGTGTCTGCATCACTCACTCATCCTGTAACTCCTGAAAGGACAAAGGCTGTTAAGAAAAATCTTACAAGGAGACAGAATATGCTAACTCCAAAAGATTATACAACTGACATTTTATGTGAAACTTGTTATTTAATCTGTTTGGCACAAAGTTAAATATTAATCAACCTCAATAAGAACCTGTGTGATGGGGCAATAAAATTACATTGACGTAAAATTATCCTTATTTGGTTGCCCAGCATAGTCGGAGTCGAAGTTGCTTCACACACTGAAGCAAGAGTTTCTTTGCTCATACCTGCCTGTCATAATGTTTTTTCAAGGTGTTGGATGATTCTCTGTAGTTTAATTTGTGGGATAGCTGTCCCACAAAATCTGGACAGATCCGTGGGATGGTATTAATCAGTCACTGAATATTCACTGAGTATTCATCACCTGGACAGCTCTTGGCTTTCATTAAGTTGCCTTTTAAGATGTGTGTTTCTCAGTAATGCCATTTGTGATATTGCTTTGGTTTGTGCACAACTCCCACAGCTGATGTGTATCACCGTGATCACACAGTGGTCAGTACACTGAGTTGTGGCTGCATCAATGTCTGGTCTCTGCTGCACATGTTAACAGAACACAGTGAAAAATCAATCGATTCCAACTGGAAACAAATTGTTGTTCATGGAAAACAATTTGCTCCTTCAAATCCTCGCACTCTCACATGCCTGTGCTTGATGCTCCATAATTCAAACCCGTCTCTTCTCCCAGCTTCTCCTCCTTTCACAGTCAATATCCCTCCTTTACTTTTTCCTTCCATTCCATTGTCATTTTCCTGCAGCATTGCCTCATCGAACATCCATTCTCAATATTACGCCGTTAGGTTTGCTCTGCTCCCACTGCTGTTCCTGGGGACACAGGTCCCATTCACACCGATGTTCATTTGTGTCTTGAATCCAGATACATTTCTATCCATGGGACCACTTGGTGAACAAGCTGTGAAAGCAGAGCCGGCCTTTAGAGGGACAGCAGCCAGCAGCTCATGATACTCTCTTCGGGAATATTGTGATGGGGGGATACTAACTGAAAACTGGCTTCTGTTTACCTGGTAGTTGGTGCTTTTCTCTGAACAGTTGAGATGATGAGCGACGGGCAGTGCTACACAGCTGCCAATGAGGGCTCAAATGTGCCATTTTGTCAAGCTAGGTCAGTGCAGCAAGATCCAAAACATCCTGTCTTCATCTTAATCGATCTGTTGAAAGGTGTGATTGAAAAAAATGGAGAATAAATGAACAGAATGCTAGTGGCAGAAAAGGAGCAATTACAGGAGATTGGCCATGAGTCAAAGGTCTTTAAAATGTCCATGTGCTGTGATCAGAAACGGCAGAATTTAAAACACGTGTGAAGGAAAGTAAAGAGTGATTTTGGATGTGAGAAGATCACAAGAAAGTTGTGTCTGAAGCTGTGTCCTTGAGGCAGGCTGTGTGTTGTCAGGAAACTGTTATAGTGAAAGCACAAACAACAACAACTTATATTTATATAGCACCCTTAACAGAAAGCAAAATTTGACACTGAGCCACGTAAGGAGATTTTCGGGCAGAAGACCAAAATCTTGAACTAAGAGACAGGTTTTGAGAAGTGTCTTAAAGGAGGAAAGTGAGGTAGAGATGCGGAGCGGTTCAGGGAGGGAATTCCACAGCTCAGAGCCCAGGCAGTTGAGGGCACGGCTGCCAATGGTGGAGCGATTAAAATCGAGGATGCTCAAGAGGCCAGAATTAGAGGAGTGCAGATATCTCGGAGGTTTGTGGGGCTGGAGGAGATTACAGAGATAGGGAGGGTCGAGGCCATGGAGGGATTTGAAAACAAGAAGGAAAATGTTAAAATCCAGACGCTGCTTGACCGGGAGCCAATGTATGTCAGCAAGACCAATTTCTGCTGATCCAATACTGGATGTTGGACAAGGAGTCTGACAATTTAACAAGGGTGGAAGAGTCGAGAGAGGTGATGGTGAGGGAGAGCTGGAATTTAGAAGAATGAGAGGCGAAGATATCTTTGGTTGTGGCGAAATGCTGGATGTGGAGGAAATGGTGAAGGATGATCCATTGAATACGGAGCAGGTGGGGTGGAAGGTGAGGACAAGGGGAATCCTATCATGTCTCTGGGGAAGAGGTGAACGGCTGAGAGAAGAAACATGGTTAGTCGGACCCACACGGTTGAGGTCCCTCTTAATCACAGTGGGAGAATTCATCAGTTGAGGAAAAAGGAAGACATATCGGAAACACTGGTATGGAAGGTTACATCTTCAGAACAGATGCAATAGAGAAAGAGAATCTGGGAGAATGG
Source organism: Heterodontus francisci (assembly GCF_036365525.1). Taxonomy (NCBI): domain Eukaryota; kingdom Metazoa; phylum Chordata; class Chondrichthyes; order Heterodontiformes; family Heterodontidae; genus Heterodontus; species Heterodontus francisci. The sequence goes on along the minus strand of NC_090410.1, from coordinate 22,483,737 downwards.
AAAGGAGTCCTTACAGGAAGCATGGTGTGAAGAAGTGTAGTCAAGGGAGTCAATGGGCTTTTAATAAATATTTTTATAAAGCCTATCCCGAGAAATGGAGACAGAGAAGTCGAGGAAGGGAAGGGAAGAGTTGGAGATGGACCATGTGAAGGTGAGAGAAGGGTGGAAATTGGAAGCAAAGTTGATTAAATTTTCCAGTTCAGGTCAAGAACAGGAAATAGAACTGATACAATCATCAATGTACCAGAAAAAGAGGTGAGGGAGGGGGCCCGAGTCAGACTGGAACAAGGAATGTTCCACATATCCCATAAAAAAGCAGGCATCACTCGGACTCATGGATAATTCTAGCTCTGTGACATCACCTAATTTCACACGTCTTTCAGCTCATAGAATCATAGAACATTTAAGGCACAGAAAGTGTTCACTTGCCCCATCGTGTCTGTGCCGGCCGAAAAACGATCCACCTATTCTAATCCCACCTTCCAGCAATTGATCTGTAACCCTGCAGATAATAGCACTTGAGGTGCATATCCAGACTGCTTTTGAATGAGTTGAGGGTTTCTACTTCACCACTTCTCCGTATTTTCCCATTAATCGTGTATTCTTTTGCCTTATTTGCTCTCCCCAAATGCATCACACACTTCTCCAGGCTGAATTCCATTTCCCACTTATCTGCCCATCTGACCAGACCATATATATCTTCCTGCAGCCTACAGCTATCTTCATCACTATCTACCACACAGGCAATCTTGTTGTCATTTGCAAACCTCTTGACCATTCCCACAACATTTATGTCCAAATTGTTAATACATACCACAAAAAGCAGGGAACCCAATACTGAGCCCTGCGGAACATCACTGGAAACGGCCCTCCAGTCGTTAAAAAACCTGTCAACAATAACCCTTTGTTTCCTGCCACTGAGCCAATTTTTGTATCCACCTTGTTTCTTCTAACATCCTGGGGTACATTTCATCTGGTCCTGGTGATTTATCAACTTTCAAGTAGGTTAGCCCCATTAATACTTCCTCTCTCCCCATGTTTATCACATCCAATATTTCACACTCCTCCTGCTTAACTACAATATTTACATCAGCCACCTCTTTTGTGAAGACAGATGCAAAGTATTCATTAAGAACCATACGAATATCTTCTGCCGCTATACATAGGTTATCTTTTTGGTCTTTTATGGGCTCTGCTGTCTCCTTAGTTATCCTCTTACTCTTAATGTATTGATAAAACATCTTTGGGTTCACCTTGATTTTGCTTGCCAATATTCTTTCATGCCCTCTCTTTGCTTCCCTAATTTCCTTTTTGATTTCACCCCTCCACTTTCTATAATCCTCTCGGCTTTCTGTCGTATTGAACTCTGTGTTGGACTTCAGCTTTCCATTTCTGTCTTATCTTACCCAGTAGGCTCCTTGAGATCCATGAGGCTGTAGATTTGACTGTCTCACCCTTTTTCTTTGCGGGAACATGTTTACTCTGAACCCCTTGAATCTCCCCTTTGAATGCCTCCCACTGCTCGGACACTGATTTACCTCATCTGCTGCTTCAACCCTCATTCATGCCTTTGTTACCTCTAGAATTGACCATTCCAATGCATTCCTGGCAGATTTCCCACATTCTACTCTCCTTAAACTTGAGGTCATCCAAATCCCTGCTGCCCGTGTCCTAACTTGCACAAAGTCCCATTCCCCTATCACCCCATGTGCTCGCTGATCTATATTGGCTCCCAGTCAAGCATCATCCAGATTTTAAAATCCTCATCCATCTTTTTAAATCGCTCCATCGCCTCACCCCTCTCTATCTCTGAAATCTCCTCCAGCCACCAAACCCTCCAAGATATCTGTGCACTTCCAATTCTGGCCTCTTGAGCATTCCCAATTTTAATCACTCTACCATTGGTGGCCATGCATTCAGCTGCCCATGACCTAAGCTCTGGAATTCCCTCCCTAAATATCTCCACATCTGCACCTTGCTTTCCTCCTTCAACACACTGCTTAAAACCTACCTCTTCATGCAAGCATTTTGGTTCAATGAAGAGTGCAAGAAGGCATGCCAGGAGCAGCACTAGGCGTACCTAAAAATGTGGTGTCAGCCTGGTGTAGCTACAACACAGGACTACTTGCATGCAGAACAGCGGAAGCAGCATGCAATAGACAGGGCTAAGCAATCCCAAACCCAATGGATCAGATCAAAGCTCTGTAGTCCTGCCACATGCAGTCATGAATGGTGGTGATCAGTTTTTCAATTGTCCAGAGGAGGAGGCTCCACAAACATCCCCATACTCAACGATGGGGGAGCCCAGCACAAAAGATAAGGCTGAAGCATTTGCATCCATCTTCAGCTGGAAGTGCCAAATGGCTGATCCATCTCACCCTCCTCCTGAGGTCCACAGCATTACATATGCCAGTCTTCAGCCAATCCAATTCACTCCATGTGATATCATAAAACAACTGAAGGCACTGGATCCTGGAAAGGCTATGGACCCTGACAACATCCGGCAATAGTACTGAAGACTTGTGCTCCAGAAATAGCCAAGTCACTAGTCATGCTGTTCCAGTACAGTTGCAACACTGGCATCCACCCAGCAATGTGGAAAGTTGCCCAGGTATGTCCTGTGCACAAAAAGCAGGACAAATCCACCCCAGCCAATTACCACCCTATCAGTCTACTCTCGATCATCAGCAAAGTGGTGGAAGGGGTCGTCGACAGTGCCATCAAGTGGGATTTGCTCTGCAATAACTTGCTTACTGATGCTCAGTTTGGACTCTGCCAGGGCCACTCAGCTCCTTGGTCCAAACATGAACAAAAGAATTGAACTTGAGGTGAGGTGAGAGTGACTGCCCTTGACATCAGGGCAACATTTGACCAGGTATGGCATCAAGGAGCCTGAGCAAAACTGGAGTCAATGGGAATCAGGGGGAAAACTCTCCACTGGTTCGAGTCATACCCAGTACAAAGGAAGATGGTTGTGGTTGTTGGAGGTCAGTCATCACAGTCTCAGGACATCAGTGCAGGAGTTCCTCAGGGTAATGTCCTCGGCCTAACTATCTTCATCAATGACTTTCCCACCATCATAAGGTCAGAAGTGTGAATGTTATCTGATGATTGCACAATGATCATCACCATTCTCTATTCCTCAGATATTGAAGCAATCCATGTCCACATGCATAAAGTCCTGGACAACATCCAGGCTTGGGCTGATAAGTGGCAAGTAACATTCGCATCACACAAGTTCCAGGCAATGATCATCTCAAACAAGAGAGTATCTAACCGTCTCCCCTTTATCATTGCTGAATCTGCCACTATGAACATCCTGGGGGGGTTACCATTGACCAGAAACTGAACCAGACCAGCCATATAAATGCTGTGGCTACAACAACAGTCAGAGGCTCGGAATTCTGTGCTGAGTAACTTCACCTCCTGTCTCCCCAATGCCTGTCTACCATCTACAAGGCTCAAGTCAGTCGTGTGATGGAATACCTTGCGTGAACAGGTGCAGTTCCAATCATGCTCAAGAAGTACCACACTGCCCAGGACAAAGCAGCCCATTTTATTGGCACCCCATCCACCACCTTCAACATTCACTCCACCACTGGCACACACTGGCAGCAGTGTATATCATCTACAAATGTACTGCAGCAACTCACCAAGATTCTTTCAACAGCACCTTCCAATCTTGCGACCGACTACCAGGACAAGAGAGGCAGATGGATGTGCACACCACCACCTGCAAGTTCCCCTCCAAGCCACACACCATCCTGACTTGGAAGTATATCGCCATTCCTTCACTGTCGCTCGCTCAAAATCCTGGAACTCCCTTCCCATCAGCACTGTGGGTGCACCTAACTGGAGCAGTTCAAGAAAGCAGCTCAGCAACAGCTTCTCAAGGGCAATTAGGGATGGGAAATAAATGCTGTCTGAGACAACGTTGACCATCTACCCCGAATTCATAAATCTGACCTTATATTTGCTTATGTGGCTCGCATTAAATGTTTTTTTAAATGCTCATGTGCAGCGTCTTTTGATATTTTATTATGTTAGAGGTGCTATACTGATGTAAATTGCTTATCAACATTCATTTTATCATTCCATACAGGAGGAGTCTGTGCTGTCTCCATGACAGAGAGATTCAATTATTACCTCTCGGCTGCTATTCCCCCATAGCCATGCAAATATCTCCTTTTCAATATATATCCACTTCCTTTGGAAAGTTACTATTGGATCTGCTTCCTACTTTCTCAGATACTGCAGTCCAGCTCACAACAAATCACTGCATCAAATTTCTCCTCTTATTCTCTCTGGTTTCTTTGCCAATTGTCCTAAATCTGTGTCATCTGGTTATTGACTCTCAAACAGCATTGAACAAATATTTTGTGTCTGTCTTCACAGTAGAAGACACAAGTTCCATACCAGAAATAAGCAGAAACCTAGGGGCTAAAAAGTGTGAGGAAATTAATGATATTGATATCAGCCAAGAAAACATATTGGAGAAACTGGAGGGACTAAAATCTGACAAATCCTGGGACCAGATGGCCGACAGCCTAGGGTTCAAAAAGAGACAGCTGCAGAGATAGCAGAGGTGCTGACTACGATTTTCCAGAGTTCCTTAGATTCAGGAATGGTCCCGTCAGATTGGAAGATGGCAAATGTTACGTCGCTTTTCAAGAAAAGAGGTAGAGAGAAACCAAGGAACTACAGGCCAATTAGCCTCACATCAGTCATTGGGAAGATGCTGGAAACTGTTATTAAAGAAGTCTCAACATTGCAATTTAAAAAATCATGTTATGATTAGAACAACTCAGCATGGTTTTAATAAAGGGACATTCTGTTTGACAAATTTATTGGAGTTTTTTGAGGATGTAACTAGTCGCGGAGATAAAGGGGAACCAGTAGATGCAGTATCCCTGGATTTTCAAAAGGCATTCGATGAGGTGTCACACAAAAGATTCTTCTTCTTCTTCTTTGGCCTCCTTGTCTCGAGAGACAATGGGTAAGCACCTGGAGGTGGTCAGTGGTTTGTGAAGCAGCGCCTGGAGTGGCTATTAAGGTCAATTCCAGAGTGACAGACTCTTCCACAGGTGCTGCAGATAAAATTTGTTGTCGGGGATGTTACGCAGTTGGCTCTCCCCTTGCGCTTCTGTCTTTTTTCCTGCCAACTGCAAAGTCTGTTTGACTTGCCACACCTTAGCAGCACCTTTATGGCTGTCTGCCAGCTCTGGCGATCGCTGACAACTGACTCCAACGACTTGTGATCAATGTCACAGGATTTCATGTCGCATTTGCAGATGTCTTTAAAGCAGAGACATGGACGGCCGGTGGGTCTGATACCAGTGGCGAGCTTGCTGTACAATGTGTCTTTGGGGACCCTGCCATCTTCCATGCGGCTCACATGGCCAAGCCATCTCAAGCGCCACTGGCTCAGTAGGGTGTATATGCTGGGGATGTTGGCCGCCTCGAGTACTTCTGTGTTGGAGATACGGTCCTGTCACCTGATGCCAAGGATTCTCCGGAGGCAGCGAAGATGGAATGAGTTGAGACGTCACTCTTGGCTGACATACGTTGGCCAGGCCTCGCTGCCGCAGAGCAAGGCACTGAGGGCACAGGCCTGATACACTCGGACCTTTGTGTTCCGTGTCAGTGTGCCATTTTCCCACACTCTCTTGGCCAGTCTGGACATAGCAGTGGATGCCTTTCCCATGCGCTTGTTGATTTCTGCATCGAGAGACAGGTTACTGGTGATAGTTGAGCCCAGGTAGGTGAACTCTTGAACCACTTCCAGAGCGTGGTCGCCGATATTGATGGATGGAACGTTTCTGACGTCCTGTCCCATGATGTTTGTTTTCTTGAGGCTGATGGTTAGGCTAAATTCATTGCAGGCAGCCGCAGTCCTGTCGATGAGTCTCTGCAGGCACTCTTCAGTGTGAGATGTTAATGCAGCATCATCAGCAAAGAGGAGTTCCTTGATGAGGACTTTCCGTACTTTGGTCTTCGCTCTTCGATGGGCAAGGTTGAACAACCTGCCATCAGATCTTGAGTGGAGGAAAATTCCTTCTTCTGAAGACTTGAATGCATGTGAGAGCAGCAGGGAGAAGAAGATCCCAAACAGTGTAGTTGCAAGAACACAGCCCTGTTTCATGCCATTCAGGATAGGAAAGGGGTCTGATGAGGTGCCACTATGCTGAATTGTGCCTTTCATATTGTCATGGAATGTGGTGATGATACTTAGTAGCTTTGGTGGACATCCGATATTTTCTAGTCCTGTGAAGAGACCACGTCTGCTGACGAGGTCAAAGGCTTTGGTGAGATCAATGAAAGCAACGTAGAGAGGCATCTGTTGTTCATGGCATTTCTCCTGGCGAAGGAAGAGCATGTCAATGGTGGATCTCTCTGCTCGAAAGCCACACTGTGCCTCAGGGTAGACACGCTCAGCTAGCTTCTGGAGCATGTTTAAAGCGACTCGAGCAAAGACTTTCACCACTATGCTGAGCAGGGAGATTCCACGGTAGTTGTTGCAGTCACCACGGTCGCCCTTGTTCTTATAGAGAGTGATGATATTGGCATCGCGCATGTCCTGTGGTACTGCTCCCTCGTCCCAGCACAGGCAAAGCACTTCGTACAGTGCTGAAAGTATAGGCTTGGCACTCTTGATTATTTCAGGGGTAATGCCGTCCTTCCCAGGGGCTTTTCCGCTGGCTAGAGAATCAATGGCATCACTGAGTTCCGATTTTGTTGGCTGTACGTCCAGCTCATCCATGACTGGTAGAGGCTGGGCTGCATTGAGGGCGGTCTCAGTGACAACATTTTCCCTGGAGTACAGTTCAAGGTAGTGCTCAACCCAGCGGTCCATTTGCTTGCGTTCGTCAGTGATTGTGTCCCCTGATTTAGATTTGAGGGGGGGCTATCTTCTTGATGGTTGGCCCAAAAGCTCTCTTAATGCCATCATACATCCCTCTGATGTTTCTGGTGTCAGAGGCCAGCTGAATATGACTGCATAGGTGTTGCCAGTGGTCATTTGAGCAGCTCCTGGCTGTTCTTTGTGCAGCGCTTCTGGCTACTTTAAGTGCTACGGATGTTAATTCGCTGGGGGCTTTCTTGTCGTTCAGCAGTGCAATGCGCTTAGCGGCTATGACAGGTTCCAGCTCTTCAAAGTGAGATTGAAACCAGTCTGCATTCCGCTTCACACGTTTGCCATAGGTGTTCATTGCTGATTCATAGATGGCGTGTCTGATGTGGGCCCACTTGGTCTCTGCAACCCCTATAGGAGTGTTTTGAAGGGCTTTTTCAAGTGAATTTATAAACTTAGGTGACAGCTGTGGATGAGAAATTCTGCGATTGTTGATGCGCGGGCAGCTCTTCTGCTTGGAGTGATGCAGCTTCTTTGGTTTGAGTCTAACCTTGCTGCACACCAGGCAGTGGTCAGTGTCACAGTCTGCACGATGGAAGCTGCATGTGATTTGAACGCTGTTTAAAGAGGCTCGCTTTGTGATGATGAGGTCCAGCTATGTGATCTTGGGTGCCTCCAAGAAACCTGGTGAAAGGGTTTAGTATGAAAGAATGCGTTGGCGATGCAGAGGTTATGATAGGTACACAACTCAAGCAGTCTCTGTCCATTCTCATTCATCCTTCTAATGCCATAGCACCCAAAGCAGGAGGGCCATGAGTCATGGTTGGCCCCAAACCTGGCATTGAAGTCCCCTAGCAGGAAAAGGTGTTCGGTATTGGGGATGCTACTAATGATATTATGGAGTTCCTTGCAAAACTGGTCTTTAGCTTCAGGTGGGGAGCACAGTGTTGGAGCATAGATGCTCAGTAGGTGTACTGGACCAGAGGCGGTAAACAGTCGGATGGACCATATGCGTTCTGAGCTATTTGAGGGTGGCTCTATCATGCTGAGCAAAGAGTTTCTGAGGGCGAAGCCCACTCCATGCTGTCTTGATTCTTCATGATCCCAGCCCTGCCAGAAGAAGGTGTAGCCTTGCTCTCTTACAGATCCGCTTGCAGGGAGGCGTGTCTCCTGAAGTGCTGCAATGTCCACATTGAGTCTACTGAGCTCGTTGTTAATGATGGCGGTCTTCAGAGAATCGTTGATTTGTGTAAAGTCTTCCAACAGGCCAGGACACATAGTTCTGACGTTCCAGCTTGCAAAACGAAGGGCTGGTACCTTCTTTCCTTTTTTTGTTGTGCTGTTTGGTGCGGTGTTACAGTCCATTTGTCAGGCAATGACCCTGAGTTCCAAGCACCCATTGAAGCAGGTGGACCGTGACAGGACAGAACCTTACTGACCAGGGGCTGCCTGGTTTGAGGCGGGCAGTAGCTGTCCAGTGAGATGCGATGACCTCTCCCAACGACAAAGGCAACCCATGGCGCCCAATCTCTACACCAATTGAGCTGGACTTATAACCCGTAACTGCTGCTTCCGTGTTGTTTTGGTCGCTGTGAGGCGACTATGGAGTGACCTCTCCATACCGCATGCCTGGGTGGATGTATGGAGGTTGTGAGTTGTCCAAGCGTCAAAACCCCCCTCTCGGCCTTCCTGGTGGGGTCCAAAGTAGTGCACAGCATGACGTTTGGCACCGGTATGGCTGCAGGAACTGCTGGAAACATGCCAAAGGTGACACATGACCGCCTTCGGGGTTCCGCTCCGGATTTTCTGTTCGGGTTTACTCCCTTAGCCTTGGTCTCTTCCGAGACACCAACAAGACAGCGTGGTTGTTAGGGCCCTTACTCAGGTGTAGGTGGATGCTGGTGGGAGGAGGTGGGGGAAGGGGGTGAGGGAGGGGAGGGGATGTGAGAGGGAGGGGTGCGGTGGGAAGGGGTGGAGGGAAGGGGTTGCGAGGGGGAGCTGGGAAGGGGGCTGCTGCCGTGTCGGGGACGGGTTGCAGGGGAAGTGGGTGTAAGGAGAAGATGGTGTGAGGGGGGAGACGGGAAGTGGGTGTGAGGAGGTGGGGAGAAGGGGATGCGAGGGGGGTGAACTGGGAGGGGGGAGTGGAGGGGGGAAGGGGGTGGGGGAAGGGGGTGCAGGTAATAAAACATTTCATCAGCACTTGTTTGCAGTGAAATGCTGCAAGTAACCAGAGTCAAGGCTTCAATCTGGATTTAGGCAGGTTTAGTAAAAGTTTTAAAAAGTAATAGGTTGAGGAGCCGCCTAAACCCTGGGGTCGCCTCTGGGCGCTACATTTACCTCATTCTAATATACCTGGATAATTAAAATCTGCAAATTCATACTTTCTTTCCACTGATCAGTCGACTGTAACATGCTCCCAGAAATGTGACTAGCTCTGGAAGTACGTTTTTGCTCTTTGTCAGCTCACTCCAAAAGTTGCATTCTTAACGTAAGACTAATTTCCCAATATTACATTGTAGGACTGAAATTGTAAATGACTAATTGGTACAGTTATAGTCCTGGCTCGAATAAGAAGTCTCAAAACAACAGGCCCTGACAGTATTCCACAAAGTGTATGCAAAGCAATGGGAACCATGCTCAGCATGACCTTTTACTCGTACATCTCAAAGCTCACTAAGATTATTCCCATGCACTGGGCAGAGGTGTTGTACTAATATTACAAAGGCAATGAGAGAGAACTGGGAAGTTACAGGCCAGTAACTTGACTTCAGTTGTAAGCAAATTGCTCAATGGGGTCATTTCAGATGCTCTGTATTAACCACCTGAATAGAGGACGTGTTGTAAGAGAGTTTCCCATTAACCTGGTTGATTCCTTCTGTGTGGTAGAGGTCATGGGTTTGGAAGGTCCTGTCAAAGGAGGCTTGGCAAGTTGCTGCAGTGCATCTTGTAGATAGCACACACCACTTCCACTGTGCACCGGTGGTGGAGGGAGTGAATGTTTAAGGTGATGAATGGGGGAGACGATCAGGCGGACTGCTTTGTCCTGGATGGTGTTGAGCTTCTTGAGTGTTGTTGTAGCTGCACTGACTTAGGCAAGTGGAGAGTATTCCATTACACTCATGACTGGTGCCCTGTAAATGGTGGGCAGGCTTTAGGGAGTCAGTAGGTGAGTTACTTGCTGCAGATTTCCCAAACCTCTGACTTGCTCTTGTAGCCACAGTATTTATACAACTGGTCCAGTTAAGTTTCTGGTCAATGGTGACACCCAGATATCCCCTCTCCCCAAGGATGTTGATGGTGGGGGATTCAGCAATGGTAATGCCATTGAATGTCAAGGGGAGATGGTTCGATGGCTTCTTGTTGGGGATGCTAATTGCTCGGCACTTGTGCGGCACAAATGTTACTTTCCACTTATCAGCTCAAGCCTGAATGTTGTCCAGGTCTTGCTGCATGCGGGCACGGACTCCTTCAGTATCTGAGGTGCTGTGAATGCTACTGAAAACTGTTCAGTGTACATCCCCACTTCTGGCATTTGCCGCATTGACATGACAGGCCAAATTCTGTGCTGTAACCATGCTATGATTCTATGATGGAGGAAAGGTTAATTGATGAAGCAGCTAAGATAATTGTGCCTCAGAACTTCTGGAGCAATGCCCTGGAGCTGAGATGATTGGCTTCCAACAACCACAACCGTCTTCCTTTGTGCTAGGTATGACTCCAGCCAGTGGAGAGCTTCCTCCTGATTCCCATTGACTTCAATTTTGCTCGGCCTCCTTGATGCCACATTTGGTCAAATGCTGCCTTGATGCCAAGGGCAGTCACTCTCATCTCACCTCTACTCTGGAATTCAGCTCATTTTTCCATGTTTGGACCAAGGCTCCAATGAGGCTGGGAGTCTAGTGTCCCTGGTGGAACCCAAACTGCTCATCAGTGAGCAGGTTATTGCTGAGTAAATGCTGCCTGATAGCACTGTCAATGATACCTTCCATCATTTTGCTAATGATTTGAGAGTAGACCAATGGGGTGGTAATTGGTTGGATTGGATTGGTCCTGCTTTTTGTTGACAGAACATACCTGGATATACCAAAGTTGTAGCTGTACTGCAACAGCTTGGCTACAGGCATGGCTTGTTCTCGAGCACAGGTCTTCAGACCACAGCCTGGATGTTGTTGGGAACCATAACCTTTGCTTTATCCAGTGCACTCAGCCATTTCTTGATATAAAGTGCAGTGAATTGAATTGGCTGCAGAATGGCCTCTATGATGGTGAGAACCTCAGGAGGAGACAAAGATCGATCATTCCTTTGGCACTTCTGGCTGAAGATGATTGCAAATGCTGCAGCCTTTTCTTTTGCACTTGTGCTGGCCTCCACCATGTTGAGGATGGGGACGTCGATGCAGCTTTGTCCCTGTTCATTGTTTAATACCCCTCCTCCCCCAGTTAGTGGTTTAATATTGTTGATACAAAGGTTAAGTGCAAGTGTTAGGTCTAGATGACGAAATAGAATAGTCAGATATTGATGCAATGTGGCAACAGGCCTGCATCTGCTTGGTATCATTCAATACAGAGAAATGTAGTATTATGCACATTAGCAAGGCCAATGTCAAACATGTGTTCACCATGGAGGCTGAACGGGAGAGGAAACTAGGTGTTATCATACATTAATCTCGGAAGACCTATGGCCTTGTGCTGGATGATTACTGCATAAGCAAATATTGTTAGGTTGTACTGTCAAGGCAATCAAATACACAACAAAAAAAACTACACTGTGTTCATGCAATAACATGGTTCGGCCTCCTTTGGAACACGGTGTCTAGTTTTTTGTCCCCACACTTGGTGGTTGATAGAAAAGATTCAGAGGAGAGCCACTAGATTGCTACCAAGTTTAAATGCCCTTAGTTACCATGATAGGCTTAGAGAGTGATCTTTTTGTTTGTGAAAAGCAAGGGCTTTGGGGGAGGTTTGATTCACATCTTTAAAATCATTAAAATATTAGATTTGTTGATTGGCTCGGAGGACCAGGGGACAAGATTATAACTTACATAAGCAGAGACTAGGTTAGATGCTAGGAGGCCGTTCTTTTCAGAGTCATCACCTATGGACCAAGTTGCCAGCTCATTAAATGAGTGTGGATTTGCTGCATATATTATGAAGGGATGAGTTCCTGAGTGTGACCAACATACTGTGTAGGTGGGTAGGCATGGAGCAATGCATCACTGTGATCTCCTGCAAGTTGTTTAAATTGCCTGTGGGGGTTAGAGAGGAATTTCCCAGAGTTCTCCATCCTACATTGACCTATGGTTTTTGCCCTCGCTCAGAAGGTTGTGTGGATGAGGGTCAGGATTTGCCGAAGTTGTATCATGGCAGGAGGGAACAAACTTCATGGATCAGCTGTCTTTTCTGTCCTTTGTTTTCATATGAATTGCACATCATACAATTTGATTTTTGATTTAGAGATACAGCACTGAAACAGGCCCTTCAGCCCACCGAGTCTGTGCCGACCATCAACCACCCATTTATACTAATCCTACACTAATCCCATATTCCAACCACATCCTCCACCTGTCCCTCTATTCCCCGACCACCTACCTATACTAGGGACAATTTATAATGGCCAATTTACCTAACAACCTCATACATCATACAAGTATTGAGACTTAACTCCCAACAAAGAAGGACCACGTTGCAGAGAAGGCCAAGAGGAAACTTAGCAGAGGTTTTTAAAATGATGAAGGGCTTTGTACAGACTAGATCCTTAGGTGGGGAATTCATTGGCAAATGGTCATCAATTCAAAACTGTCACCAAGAAAATGGAGGGAGGTTAGGAGACATTTATTTGCAGAGCAGATTATTGGGATATGAAATGCTTTTCCACAGGGATTGGTTGAGGCAAAGATCACAGCACTTTACAGGAAATATTGGACAAATACTTGAAGCAGAGGATACAGGATTATTGGGAAATCCCTGGGTGGTATTAGTTTTGGATTGAAACAAGGCCATTTGGAGAGAGTGGGGCAGAGGGATGACTTTTGGATTGCTCTGGCTCAGAGTTGGCAGAGTCAAAAAAGACCAAATAGGTGATGTCTGTACCATAAAATTGAAAATACCCCAGCTTTAATGAAATGAAGAAAAAGTATTACAATCGGCTTCAGTACTCTTGTACAAAAGCATTCCAAACTCCAACTGAGAAAATGCCATAGAATATACAGGCAAATTAAGTAAGTCTGCAGAACCTCACTGGATGGAAGCATGAATCAGAGGGTTTGCGGTACAATACCATAGACCTACCACTCCCACCCATAGAATGACTGTGCTGCAGGACAGCTGTTGACTGCACTGTGGCACTTTATTTATCCGGTGCATTGCTTTCTTTCAGTATTTTGCTACATCTATCTTTCTTGTTAGAATCATGGTTAATAGTCAACAGTGTATGCAGCTGTGCCAAATTCTGGGGCAGAGATTTTGTCTGGGCCCCTGAGGCAGGAGGGGAGGGGGAGGCACGGAGTATCATGATGGGTGGCCAGGGTGGGAGGGCGGAAGGCCCGTCGCCTCCCTGTCGCCAAGTGATCTTCCCGTGGTGAGAAAGGCCGACGACGGTCTTTCCGCCCAGAGGCCAATACAGACCCGTAAGTGGCCTATTAACGGCCTCTTCCCAATACAAGATAAGAGCTCATGGTAATATATTAGCGTGGATAGAGGATTGGTTAACAGACAGGAAGCAGAGAGAATGGTGCATTTTCAAGTTGGCAGCAGTGAATAGTGGGGTGCCGCAAGGATCAGTGCTGGGGCCTCAGCTATTTACACTCCATATTAATGACTTGGATGAAGAGATAGAGAGTAATGTATCCAAGTTTGCTGATATAAAGCTCGGTGGACAGGTAAGCTTGGAAAGGTAAAGCTTGGTGGAAAGGTCTGGGAGTGTGACAGCATTTCAAGGGCTATGGAAATAGAATGATGTTTCACCCAGAAATGAGTGAAGAATATTCTTGGGCTATACCACATGGTTTGGTTTCACTGGCTAAGTTTGAAGTCCACCCTGTGAATTGGAGAGAAATTCACCGAAATTACAGAAATTCTCACTGCACCCAATGCTGTCAGACTGTGGATTTCATCCAGTCTGTTTTTCCCTGGACTCTGGGGAGATTCACTTTCCATTGTGCAATATCTGGCTAAATATAATTTATGATATTACAATGAGTTGTGTAAAAGACATTAACAGAATCTTTTTGTTCAGTCACTGTAAGTAATGTCAGTCTCCTTGCCTCATAATTATGTCAATGGAGATTTCTCCTGCCTCACATAAGGGTCTTCGCTCAGTTACAGAGTCAGTAAGAGTTTGGTCGCCAGCACAAACCGGGATTAACTTTCTGCAGAAATGGAAAGAATGAATCGGGTTAGTTCACTGGAATATTTGATCAGTGTGATGCTTCGTGAGATACAGGATATTTATTTTCCCACCCTCGCTGTTATTGGTGTCCTTGGTAAGTTTTCTGCCCTGGTATTAATACTGCAACCATGCAAACTCAATTCTTGACTCGAACTGTCAGTTGCGATCCGGTTCCTTGTAAGTAACCATAACTCTATTTCATTATGTAAATGATATTTAACTGTAAACACTGTCTGTATTATGCAAGTTTCCACATCGAACAAGTCTATCTATTCAGTTTATTCTCCTTGCTGTGTGACTGAAAGTACATTGTTCCCTCGATAATGTTACTGGGTGATTTCTTTGATGAACAGTCTGCTCTCTGCATTGAGTCCTGGGAGTAGATTTTACTCTTTACCATCTGGGTGTTAAACAGCACCTGAAGAGGCCGGTGGAAAAAAAAGTGATGAAGAAGGATTGCACGTCCTTTACAGAACCAGCCTGATATTCATTGCACTGAGTTTAAGAGGAGGATAATCAGGCAGGTTTTATTCCTGGTGAAGGGTCTGTTCCCCCACCCTGATTATCATTGTGCACACCGGGTAGGAGCTGCTTAATTGATATATGGTGTTGACATGGCTTTAAGGATAATTTAAAGTCTGCTGGATCAGATTAATGATATCAAGTTGCAATTGGTGATAAATCATTCCACCTGATTTTAATTCTAATTGATTTAAATGAAGTAATGTGTGAAGTAGATTCCTTTCTCATTTTATTGATTTATATTCCCTCGGTTAAGTGGAAATCGACTCTGTTCTCACTCACAGGTGGAAAGTGCCAGATTAATATTGTCCCACTTCCATCCTGATACATTCTCAAACCCGAGGGAGCAGATCTCAGCATCAGTTACAGCATCAACCCCTTGATAGTGACTGTTCATCAAAATAGCTTTGTAATATAAGGGGAGCTTCAAAGATTGGTGCAAGAGATTGAGAGAGAGAGAGAGAGCTAGATGGATGGATAGATAGATAGATACAATTTCACGTGTTTTCACATGATTCAGTTCCGTGAGAAAAGATGGAAACAGGCAGACAAGAGGGGAGATGTTCTCAGTCCATGAGCACACAGCATTCTGCCTCAATCCTTTGTTGGGTGTTCAAATTCAAAAAACTCCCAGGTTGCTCAGCAGGTTAGTCATGTGACCAGCTCCTTCTTTAGAACAGTCTCTTCAACATCCTTTATTCGAAGTTCAAATCCAAAAGCTCCAGCCAACTAGACATGTGGCGAAAACTGGTTTGACCACTTCTGTGTATTGAAGGAACAGGGACTGGCTCCCTTTGTTTCCACATTGTCTGGTACTATGCAAATGTCCTTCCAGTCAGAGATTGCAATTTTTTAAGTTTTAATGTTCATGTGGTGAAATAATGTGTGCCTCAGTCTTGGCTGGTGGGGCTTGCCTGACAGTTGTAATAAGAGTATAAGCATGGGGCACGACTAGAGATATTAATTGAAGTTGATCGTTTAAACAGGGTACGAAATAGTTGGTTCAAAAAGGGAAGAGAGGGTTTTTGTTTACATCATGGATGAGCATCTGTGACCTGTTGCTTACAATTCCTGTTTTTTGCGGGAACGTCAAAACACTTCCTGTGTCTTGGGCAATCAAGCTTCAGCTTGAGCTCAGGATTTGCGAACTTGAGGGGCAGCTGGAATCACTGTGGAGCATAAGGGAGCAGGAGAGTTTCCTGGATTGTACATTGCAGGAGCTGGTCACCCTACAGGCAGTAGGAGTTCAGGATAGCAGTTGAGTGGCCATCTGGAAGAGGAGGAAGAGGCAGGAAGTGAAGGAGTCTTCGGGATGTGTGCTACTCACAAACTAGTACTCAGCTTTAGAGATTTCTGGGAGGGACGATACCTTGAAGGAGTGCAGTCCAGACAAGGAACCAACAGGCAAGGGACTGTACAGGAGGGAGCAACAAAGGGTAGAAATGAAGTTCTTCTTGTATTTCCATCGACAGGGGGATGGATAGGCATTTCTTTAAATGTTATCGGGAGTCCCCCATGTCGTCCTGCTGCCCTGGTGCCAGAGTAAAGGACATCATGGAGAGGGTGCAGGATATTCTGAAGGGGGAAGGGAATGATCCAGAAGTAGCAACAACATAGCAAAGGCTGGTATTGAGGTCCTGTGGTCAGATTTTCAGGAGTTAGGGAGGAAGATAAAGAGTATTAGCTTGAAAGGTAGTAATCTCTGGATTACTCCCAGTGCCACTGATTAGTGAGAGTAGAAATGGGAAGACAGGAAGGATCAATGTGTGGCTTGAAGCATGGTGCAGGAGGGAGGGCTTCAGATTCTTGGAGCATTGGGACCATTTCTGGGGCAGAAGCGAGACCAAGGCGGAACTGTGAGGGGACAAGCACTGGTGAGCGGGAGTTCCAGCAGCTCAAAAGAGGCATGCTCTCACACACTGTCACAGGGACAGAGAGAGAGTTCCACGATTGATGTCACAGCTCAGAAAGTGATGCGTTGCAAGGGGAAACAGCTGATTGGTAAGTAGGAACAGGTGGGTATTTCTACCCTTTTTTACTACTTTCAGTCGCTGAAATTAAAGTAAAGGTGGGGATTTTAGATTGTAGTAGGCAGTGTTTTGAGTGGAATAAGGTTCCTTGCATAATTAGTACTCGAAATTAAAGGGAGTAACGAAGGGAGGTGGTGAGCAGTTGGATGGACAGTATGCGTTCCGAGCCATTTGAGGGAGGCTCTATCATGCTGAGCAAGGAGTTTCTGATGGCGAAGCCCACTCCGTGCTGTCTTGGTTCGTCAGGATCCCTGCCCTGCCAGAAATAGGTGTAGTCTTGCTCTGCTGGAGATCCACTCGCGGGGAGGCGTGTCTCCTGAAGTGCTGCAATGTCGACATTGAGTCTACTGAGCTCGTTGTTAATGATGGAGGTCTTCCGAGAATCGTTGATCTGTGTAAGTTCTTCCGACAGGCCAGGACACATAGTTCTGACGTTCCAGCTTGCAAAGCGAAGAGCTGGTACCTTCTTTTCTTTTTTCGTGTTGTTTGGTGCGGTGTATCAGTCCACCTTTCGGGCAATGACCCTGAGCTCCAAGCACCCATTGAAGCAGGTAGACTGTGGCGGGACAGAACCTTATTGACCGGGGGCTGCCTGGTTTGAGGCGAGCGGTTGCTGTCCAGTGAGGTGCAATGACTTCTCCCACCGACAAAGGCAACCCGTGGCGCCCAGTTTCTACGCCAATTTATCTGGACTTATAACCCGTAACTGCTGCCTTCCGTGTTGTTTCAGTCGCTGTGAGGCAACTATGGAGTGACCTCTCCATGGCGCATGCCTGGGCAAATTTATGGAGGTTGAGAGTTGCCCAGTCGTCAAAACCCCCCTCTCGGTCTTTCTGGTGGGGTCCAAAGGAATGCAGAGCACGACATTTGGCACCGGTATGGCTGCAGAAACTGCCGGAAACATGCCAAAGGTGACACATGACTGCCTACGGGGTTCCGCTCCGGATTATCTGTTAGGGTTTACTCCCTTAGCCTTGGTCTCTCCCGAGATACCCACAAGGCAGTGGGGTTGTTAGGGCCCCTACACAGGTGTAGGATGATGCCGGTGGGAGGAGGGGATGAGAGGGGGAGGGGTGGAGGGAGGGGGGTGCGAGGGGGAGCTGGGAAGGGGGCTGTAAGGTGGTGCGGGGGTGCAAGGGAAGGGGGTGCAGGGGGAAGATGGTGAGAGGGGGGTGCTGGGACGGGGTTGTGAGGGGGTGAGCTGAGAGGGTGGAGCAGGGAAGGGGACGGGGGGTGGGGGGGGGAAGGGGGGGAAAGCAGGTGCAGGGAATAAGCCATTTCCTCAGTGCCCACCATAAACGTCCGGAAAGCTCATCCACGTCTTTCGGGAGGTGAAGCATCTTTTGGCAGACTTACAAAGGTGATTATATTCGCTGAGGGTTTTTTGATGTGGTTTATATAAAGGCATATAGCATTGCCGACAGTGCGCTGCAGATGCTCTCCGAGCCATCTCCCGCGGGCGCTTTGAATTTGCGGCCGAGGAACCGTTCGTGGGTTTTTTGGGTGTTCGGGGCACCTTTTCTCAAGGCTTCCCTAGGGTCCCGCTGCTCTTTCTTTACTTCAATGGACTTACCGCACGCCGTGGCCGCAGACACTCTGGACAGTGAAGACATCAGGATCGGAGATTAAAGTATCGACAGCTGTGCTCGTCAGTTTCATCCGGATCAATTTCATTGAGAAAACAAAGAGCAGGTGTGGCTGGGGGAGGGCAGTGGGCCCAGGTAACAGAAACTAAACTAACTGTTAGCTTTTAGTTAGGGCTAAAATGAACTGATTTAAAGAGCCTGGGGAGTTGAAACAGTTTAAGAGGGTAGATTGGGGGAGAAAACACTAAGAATGGGAGCAGATGGCCATGGATAGAGTTGAACAGCAAGGGAGCTGCCTCGGGAGCTTACAGCCCAGGAGCCATCTTGCTAGGATTTATACTAGGATTAGTATAAATGGGTGGTTGATGGTCGGCACAGACTCGTTGGGCCGAAGGGCCTGTTACAGTGTTGTATCTCTTAATAAATACCATTAGCCTTCCTAATTGCTTGCTGCACCTGCATGTTAGCTTTCAGTGACTGATTGACAAGGACACCCAGGTTCCTTTGTAAATCAATACTTTCTAATCTCTTACCATTTAAAAAATACTCTGCACATCTATTCCTCCTGCCAAAGTGAATAACTTCATATTTCTCCACATTATATTCCATCTGCCACGTTCTTACCCACTCACTAATGTTTCCAAATCCCCTTGAAGCCACTTTGCATCTTCCTCACAACACACATTCCCACCTAGTTTTGTGTCATCCGCAAACTTGGAAATGCTACATTTGGTCCCCACAGCCAAATCATTGATATTTATATTGTGAACAGCTGGGGCCCAAGCACTGATCTCTGCAGTACTCCACTAGTCACAGCCTGCCAATGTAAAAATGACCCATTTATTCCTACTCTCTGCTATCTGCCTGTTAGCCAATCCTTAATCAATGCCAGTATATTACCTCCTATCCCATGTGCTTTAATTTTGCGAACCAATCTCCTGTGGGGGACTTTATCAAAAGCCTTCTGAAAATCCATGTACTCCGATTCCCCTTTATCAATTCTGTTCGTAACATCCTCAAAACACTCCAACATGATCATCAAACATAATTTCCCATTCATAAATCCATGTTGACTATTCCCAGTCAGATCATTATTATCCAAGTGTCCATTTATCACATCCTCTGGACCAGATTCTAGCATTTTCCCAACTGATGAAAGGCTAACAGGTAAACAGTAAAGCAGTTAGGATATTGGGCTTCATAAGTGGAGGCATTGAGTAGAAAAGTAGTGAAGTTATGTTGAACCTTTGTCAAGCTCTTGTTAGGCTCCAACTGGAGTATTGCATCCAGTTCTGGTCAAATACTTCAGGAAGGTGTGAGGGGCCTTGAGCGGATGCAGAGGAGATTTACCAGAATGGCTCCAGGGATAGGGGATCTTAGTTACAGATTTCGGCTGCAAATGCTGGGATTGTTTTGCTTAGAACAATGGAGATTGAGGGAGGATTTATTAGGAGTGTACAAGATTATGGCAAGCTGCGATAAGTTAGACAAGGAAAAATTGTTCTCTTTAACTAATAATACAAAGTCTTGGGACACAGACTGAAGGATTTGGACAAGAAATGCAGGGGGGATCTGAGGAAGAACTTTTTTTCCACAGTGGGTGGCAATTACCTGGAACTCACTGTCCACAAGGATGGTGGAAGTGGAGACAATCAATGACTTCAAAAGGAAATTAGATGAACACTGGAAGGAAATAAGCTTGCTGGGCTACGGGGATCGAGCAGGGGTGTGGGACTGATTGGATCGCTCCGTGGAGAGCCATCATGGACTTAATGGCTGAATGGCCTCCTTCTTTGCCATAAATGATTCTGTGTCCTGGGGTTGATATGATTGACCTCCAACAACCACAACCATCCTCCTTCATGCCACGTTTGATTCCAACCAGTGGAGTGTTTTCCCCTGATTTCCCATAGTTCAATGTTGCTGAGACACTTGGTGCCAAACTTGGTCAAATGCTGCCTTGATGTCAAGGGCAGCTGCTCTCACCTCACTTCTCGAATTCAGCTCTTTTTTCCATGATTGGACCAAAACTGTAATTTTGTCTGAGCAGAGTTCCTCTGGCAGAACCAAACTGAGCATCAGTGAGCGGGTTATTGCTGAGTAAGTGCCGCTTGATAGCACTGTCAATGACACCTTCCATCACTTTGTAGATGATTGATAGTAGACTGATGGGCGGTAAATGGCCGGATTGGATTTCTCTTGCTTTTTGTGGACAGGATATACTTGGACAATTTTCCATATTTTTGGGTAGATGTCAGGATTGTACTGGAACAGCTTGTTCCTGAGCACAACTCTTCAGTAATACAGCCAGGATGTTATCAGGGCCCATAGTCTTTTCTGTACCCAATGCCTTCAGCCTTTTTGAGATCTTGTGCAGTGAATTGAATTGGCTGAAGACTGGCATCTGTGATGCTGGGAACCTCAGGAAGAGGCTGAGATGGATCATCTACTCAGCACTTCTGGCTGACGATGGTTGCAAATGCTTCATCCTTGTCTTTTGCACTGATGTCTTGGTCTATAATCGCAGCAACCCCCATCCCCCACACCTCAACTTAGATACAGACGTTAACAAAGATACAGACAGATCGGCAGAAAGTCAGACAGAAGGATAGACAGACAGGCAGACAGTTAGATGGATGATGTATTTAGCAGACTGACAGATACATCCGCAGACGGGTTGATGGATAGACAGATATGTGCATAATTGTCTCTTTGTGATAGTGTTAAACAAGCAATATAACCTCAGCCTCCCATAATACCGCTCTCACAGATTTATTTTAAATTGATTGCAATGGATAGTGAAATTTAACATTGAGGGGGTGGCCCTGCCCACTGGCTGAAATGTTGGCGGAGAGCCCACCTCCACTGGGCCTGGGGGTCTCGCTGCTATTTTCGTGGCTCAGGCCCTTAATTGGCTTCAGTCAGGACTTCCACCCTCTGAGGCAGCAAGTCCCACTTCCAAGAGCTTCTGACCAATCAGAGACCCAGCAGCTCTTCAGTCCTAGCAGTGCCAGAGAGACTGGTGGCCACTGCTGGGGAAGCACCCAGCGAGAGGAGCTGCGATGGATGCTGGCCTGGGAGCAGGTAAGTGGGGCTGGGGCTTGTCGGGGTTAATTGCTAGGCCCCGGTGAGGGGGGGGGCATGTGTCGGAGAGCAGGGCGAGGCATTAGTATTATCAGGGATGGCCCGTACTGGCGAGGAGCCCTCCATGGGGCACAGGGTGCTCAGTCAGGAGGGCCATCCCCAGCCTGCAAGGATGTCACCAGGTATTACTGGGTGGGCTTCTCAGGTGCTGTAGTGTTTGACTCCTGCTGGGATTGCTGGAACAGGCCCTTAAGAGGCAATAAACTAGACAGTTAAGGGCCTCAATTGGCCTGGGGTGGCCATTTGCCACCTTCCTCCCCGCTGGTAAAATAGCAGTGGGGGGCGGACAGGTTACCGGCACGGCCCCCCCACTACAACCCCACCCCTCCATCTCCCCCCACCTCCCACATGATTTCATGGCACTCCTGCCTTCCAGCACACGACCAGTGTTGGGGTGAGGGGTGGGTGTTAAATTCCAGCCAACGGCTCATCCAATACCATCTAATTTATTTCATCAGCGGAAGTTGAAGGTTTCCCCAATATTCAATGTCGGAAATTGGACAGGGTGTAAAACGCTCAGCCAATCCATTACTGCCATTTTCATGTCTGGGAGTAAAAGAGAATATTCTGCTATTATTTCCAGCACTGATTTTTTATAAAGGTTCTCCCTCTTCCTCTCTAGAAGGTTCTGTATCCTTGATGTGTGTTCACAAGACAGGTATCTTCATGTCCTACAGGTAATGACAGAATGTTCCCTTTTGGTCAATTTTGCCACTGCCCTTTCACAACGCAGATTTTTGCTGCACAGAAAGAGATGTTTCACCCTCTCCTCTCCATCTCAGCTGTTTGCTGGAATAATCCAGAAATGAATCCCCAGACCCACTCTCTCCTCATGGCTTGGTGTCTTCCTCTGATTCTTGTTTAGATTTCCTCCTTAGTTAGAAGTATATCCTTTGAGAGTGATTGTTGCTCTCTCCTGTTCCAACCCATCTCATTGCTGATGTTTATTTTGATGTATCTAATTTGTGGTTTTAATTCTCTGTTACTCTTTGCATCTAATTTCAGCCTAGATCTTAACCCAATGTCCCCTCGTACACCCCGGGCAGGAACTTGGTGAGTTCAGGACGGCCACCCGGTTTACAGCCCACCCGATTTTGCTGTCCATTGGCTTCAATGTTGCCCATAATTGGATGGGATGTAAAACAGACGTCCGCCTCGAGCCCACCCCATTCATGCTTGTCGGGTTAGTTTTAAATCAGGGTTTATACAGGTTCCTTGCTAGATTTCAGTACTGGAGCCCACTCTCAACTTACCATTCATAAAGTTTGAGGTTGGGCAGAGGGTGGAGAAGGTGATTTTGCTGTGGCACTTAACATGGCTGATTAAATCTTTTACTGGTCCAACATTCAAGCAGACACTTGTCAGCAGCAGACACCGCACAGTGATCAGGAACAACACCCAGGGAATTACCCACACTGTGAGCTGAATTTAATGACCCCCGGAAATGGGTGCCGTTCCCATTTGTCATGTGGGCAGCTGTCCCATTGGGATCATGTGGCCGATGGCCATTTTGCTTACTGGAGGCACGGGGCATCCCCGGGCCACGGTGGGGTGGGAGACAAGATGCCAAATACGCTGTCAGATGACTCGGGAGTAATGGTGCCACCATTTCTAAAGGCCTACCAACCCTACATTCACTCCTGCCTGTTTTGAAAGCGTGCCTTCCTGAATGCCCTTTGCTGCATCACGACCCATTCTACTGCCTTTGCTGCCTGATAGGCAGGGAGCTAAACCCGAGCCTGCAGCGACCATGACTGAAGGAAGACATCGGCTGACCCCATGGTTTAGTGCTGCCTCCCTCGAGATTCTCCTCCAGGCTGCAAGGGAAAGGTGGGAGGTCCTCTTCTCCAGTGATGCAAAAAAGAGGTCCTCCCACATGACCGAGCTAGCCTGGATGGAGATTGTAGAGGAGGTCAGCAGCCATGGAGTCACCCCCTGAACATGGGTACAGAGTCGCAAATGGGTCAACGGCCTCATTCATTGTCCTTACCTCACTTGCATATGGCTATGTGACAGAGTGCCTAACATGGGAATTTAGTAAGTGTGGGAATTTCAAGGGTTGATCTCTTTCTAAAATCGAGTCAAGTTACACTTAGCATTTAACTTAACTTTCACATTAAATTGGAATTCCTTTCAGTTTTAGTCAGCGGTAAACAAACTGCACAGTTGGTCCTAAAATCCACAAACAGGACTCTCCTGGCAGACCCATCGTTTCAGCCTGTTCCTGCCCCAGTGAACTTATTTCTTCCTATCTTGACTCTATATTTTCTCCGCTGGTCCTTTTTCCTCAACCGAGGATTCCCCCCCACTGTGGATGACAGGGCCCTCAACCGAGTCTGGCCCATTTCCCCCATATCTGCCCTCACACCTTCCCCTCCCTCCCAGAACTGTGACAGGGTTCCCCTTGTCCTTACTTTCCACCCCACCAGCCTCCACATCCAGAGGATCATCCTCTGCCATTTCTACCACCTCCAGCGTGATGTCGCCACCAAATACATCTTCCCCTCCACTGCCAGCATTCCAAAGGGATCATTCCCTCTGCGACACCCTGATCCACTCCTCCATTACCACCGACACCTCATCCCTTTCCCACGACACCTTCCCATGCAATTGCAGAAGGTGTAATACCTGCACTTTAACTTCCTCTCTCCTCACTATCCAAGGCCCCAAACACTCCTTTCAGGTGAAGCAGCAATTTACTTGTCCATCTTTGAATTTAGTGTACTGTATTTGCTGCTCACAGTGCGGTCTCCTCTACATTGGGGAGACCAGTCACAGATTGGATGATCATTTTGCTGAGCACCACTGCTCAGTCTGAAAGCATGCCCCCGAGCTCCCGGTTGCTTGCTATTTGAACACTCCCCCCACTCTCATGCCAACATTTGTGTCTTTGGCCTGCTCCAGTGTTCCAGTGAACATCAACACAAACTCGAGGAGCAGCACCTGATCTTTCGATTCAGCATTCTACTGCCTTGCAGACTGAACATTGAGTTCAATAACTTCAGAGCATGACTGACCTTTGTATTTTTCACCATGTGCCTTCTTTTCATGTAATCGGAGCTGCTCATTATTCCGCTATGAACACTCTCTCTTTACTAATGTTTTGTCTTGAACCACAAGCATTAACACACACTTTGCCTTTGTCCCAGGATGGCTTTGTTATTTAATCTCTCCTGTCCTATCAAAAACTTTCCCCTTCGTTCTCTCCCCCACCCCACTCCCCCCTCCCCTTCACTTGCTTAAAACCTCATTCTTTTCTAACCTTTGCAAGTTCTACACCCTTTGACAGATTTGAACATACCGTACTCCTCCAATGTCTCTCCACTGTCATCCAGCTGGTTGGGACTGCATTTGCCCAGCTCCATTCTTTTCTTTCTAATTGTTGCCAAAGTATCACTTGCAATGGCTTCTCTTCCCACTCCCGCACCATTATCTATATTTTCCCCCGAGGATCGATCCTTGTCCTCATCTTATTTCTGATCTGTATGCTGCCCCTCAGTGACATCATCCGAAAGCACTCATTAGTTTTCACAAGTACACTGATGACACCCAGCTCTACCTGACCACCACCTCTCTCAACTTCGCCACTGTCTCTATATTGTCAGACCTCTTGACCGACATCCAGTCCTGGATGAGCAGAAATAACCTTGAATTAAATACTGGGAAGATTGAAGTCACTGTCTTCAGTCCCCCGCTACAAACTCCGTTCCCTAGTTACTCTTCCCAGTAACCTTCTGAGTCTAATCCAGACTGTTCACCATGTTTGACCCCAAGGTGAGCTTCTGATCTCCTATCTTCATCATCACTAACACTGCCTATTTCCACCTCCATAACATCACCCAACTTATCCCAGCATCAGCTCATCTGCTGCTGAAATCCTCACTCATGTCTTTAGCACCTCCAGGCTTGACTACCAACAAACTCCCATTGGTCTCGCACATTCTACCCTCTATAAAATTGAGGTCATCCTAAACTCTGATGCCTATTTCATTACTCACATAACAATAGCATGAAGTTACATTACTGGTGGCACTGGCTCTGTACATGTTTATGGGCATTTTTGAGCCAGAGACAGACTGTCAGCTATGTTTCACTCGTAGGCAATATTTAGAGTTAACAGTTGTAGTAACCAAGGTATGAATTATATCCCCCAGTCTGGAAAGGGTAAAGTTCCAGTCCTTGGCATCAGGAACAAAAAAAAACTTCATAAAGACTGTCTTCAATATGCCAGTTATGTAACACAACAACTTAGTCACACAGTAACTGGTTATGGAAGGAGACAACCTTCAATACATCTAGTCCACACATACACAGTATTCTGTTGCTGCATTTCCAATAGCCTCAAATCCCATTTGCTCACAAGCAACTGTTTAACTCCTTATTGAAACATATTGATTTTTCTTGTTAGACCAGTCGTGTCGGCAATATGTTTCACTCACTTAATACCCTTTTACTATCACAAATCTACCTGTATTTTCTAATTGATTTTCCTTAAGTTGTAAAAATGGTCCCTTATGCTTAAATTGTGTACATGACAGTAAAAACTGAAAATCCTGTTAGGCCATTGCTCACAAAACTATTTATTGCTGATTCATTATGGCATGACAAGTCTTATTGTGAAAAAGACACCCAGAAATGAGGTATTTCCGACAAAACAACAGATGGAAACTTGTTTCTCATCCTCTCCTGTTGTTTCACATCCTGTCTCAAGACTGCCCTGGTGATCTCGTTTCACAATGTGGCTACATAAAGAAGTAAAGAAACGCAAATCAGACACCCTGCAGTTGAGGCAAAAACTATTTAACAGCATCAGCTATGTTGTGCCCTGACACATTAAACCGTAAAACATCCTGACAATGAACAACAAGAACTATTTCATTATTTCTAGTTGCAGTATTAATATACAAGCTGTCTCTAAGTGAAAAGCAGCCAACAAATGTAATCATATCAAATTAAATCAAATCCCAACCCCATGTATGTATGTTATCATGACCAAGGCAGGGGTAATGCACTGTTAATCCAGTCCCACTACTCCATCGGTCACAGCATATCAAGAAAGCTTTCTACCTACCTAAGAATAGCAAAATTAGACACTCTATTTGTCCACCACAATAAAGGACATCAAACCAGGTGCAATGTCAGGTTTAGGCATGAATACTATTGGTGAACTCCAGCTGCTTTGATTTGTCTGGATTTAAGTGGTAATGATGCTGTTTTATGGGAACGGATTCCCCTACATCCACATCATGTGCAGCAAAGGTTGCACACCCTGGCTTATCCCTACAGACCCTTTTAAATGCTGTGTGTAGACTTGTTAGGTCTTCTCGTTTTTCTGCATCTAAGTCCGAAATCATTTGTCCAATTTTCCGAGCCATTCTGTATTGACTACCCGGATAGTAGGAGGTTCAATTTCAGTATTGCCTAGGCCTCTTGCTGCCTCATCCTCACTATTCCTTTCATTCTTATCTGTCCCTATTACCTGACATACTTGGACTGGCTTATCCTCCTCCCTGCGATAATATTGCTTTAACATATTGATATGACACAGCCGATTCTTTTTCTGGTGATCTGGGGTGTCAATCAAGTATTTTACAATACCAACCTTTTGACCACGTTATATGAATCACTGAACCATGCTTTTAATGGCTCACCCTGTAAAGGTAATAATACGAATACTTCATCCCCTGGTTGAAAAGTTTGACTCTTTGTCTTTTCGTCTGCCCATTTTTTCATCGTGCTTTGGGATGCATTCAGGTGTTCCTGAGCCACATTGCAAGCTTTCGTGGGCCTTTCCCAGAACATGGATACAGAGTCTAGTACTGGAGATTCATTCCTTTGTTCTAAGAACCTGTCTTTGATGAGTTTAGACGACGTCTTATCTCATGTCCATAAACCAATTCAAAAGAACTAAAACCTGTAGACTCATTCGATGAATCACTCGTGGCAAATAAAAGAAATTCTAGCCCTTTATCCCAATCATGGGGATATTCATGACAGTATGTCGTCATCATTGTTTTGAGAGTTTGATGGTACCTTTCTAACGCTTATTGTGTCTGGGTCATATGCTAAAGATTTTAACTGTTTGATATCCAAATTGCCCATGGCTTCTTGAAATATCTTAGACATAAAATTGGCACCTTGATCCGATTGAACTTCAAATGGTAATCCATATCTTGTAAAAAATTGGGTGAACTTCTCTCTTCTACTTTAGCAGTAATTGTCCTCAAAAGAATGGCCTCTGGAAATCGAGTAGCCATATCCATGACAGTGAGTATATATTGATATTCCGCTTTTGTTTTTGGCTAGGGTCCTACGCAGTCCACCAACACCCTACTAAATGGTTCCTCAATAATTGGTATGGAAATTAGGTGTGCCGGTTTTGTGGTAGGTTGTGGTTTTCCCACCATTTGGCACATATGGTATATCCTACAAAACTGCCTCATGTCCTTTGTAAGGCCTGATTAATAATAATATTGATTTATAAGTGATTTGGTCTTCCGGATCCCCTCTGTCCTGCTAGATGAATGTCATGTGCTATCCTTAATAATTCTCAGTGATATTTTTGTGGTACCACTACCAGTCGAATAACCATCCAGTCTTCATCTGCAGATCTATGAGGCAGTCTGCATTTCCTCTTCAGAACCCCGTCTTCAACATAATAGCCTTCTGGAATTCCTTTCGCCTCAGCTTCCGTCAGAGCTGACTGTATGATTTTATGTAACTCTGGATCAGCTTGCTGTGCTGCAATGATAGAAGATTTGTTAAAGATCTTATTTGGATTATCTAAATCCCCAAGGAATGTTTCAGATTCTCGGTTATCTGTTTGCGTTGCCAATTTTACATCCGACAATGGAACTTGTTTAGCCATTGCTCGGGTTACTACACACGCAGGAAATATTCCTGGAACTTGTTCCTGTAACTGTTCTGTTCCTTTAACTTGACTTGGTTTCTCTTTGTCTACAGGAGAAACTGATACTTTTGCTCCAGCCAAATCATTCCCTATGAGTAAGTCAATTCCCTTTACTGGCAAGCTAAGGCCAACTCCTACAGTTACTGTCCCAGACATGAGGTCACACTCTCAGTGCAGTAGTACAAAGGTACGGGTATATACTCCCCACCAATACCATTAACTAAGATTTTAGCATTCAGTGCACTCTTTAGTGGAAATGTTATACCTTTCCCCAGCAAAAGAGTTTGGGTTGCTCCTGCATCCCTAAGTATAATGATAGGATCGCCTGCCTCACTTGAGGGATATGGAGTTACTTTTCAGTTTAATAAGAATTCCCTATAACCTACAGGTATCTTATTCTCAATCCCTACACTCACTTTGGTTTTTGTATCTGGTTTAACAGCTGCCGTCAATCCCACAGCCCGGTCTGCTGTACTCTCAGTCAGAGTCCCTTTCCCTGCCTTAGTTTTGTGTATACCAACAAGTCCTATGGGTTTACCTCGCAACTTCCTGAATTCTGAACAAAAATATCCCACCTTGTGGCAATGATAACACTTTGATTTGTGGATCTCACTTCGACCCTCAGCACCTTCCTTTCTGGCCTGAGGAGAGGATCCTGGGGTATTCCCTGCTGTTCCTTCTTCTCTCTAACTACTTGTCTTCCTTTCACCTTCTCACTTTCTATCCTTCTCAGGTTTGTGGTTTGATGGACAAAGTGTTTTGGCTGATTCACAAGCTCAAAATCATCAGCAATTTCTGCTGCTTGCCTGACTATTAAAACTTTCTGGTTCTCTACATGAGTTCTCACGACTGGAGGGATTGAATTTTTAAACTCTTCCAAGAAAATCAATTCTCTAAGATTCTCATATGTGACTTCCACCTTTACTGCCTGTATCTAATTGTCATGCAGATCCAGACCTACCTAGAATGAGGTATATTAATTTTGTCATAGAAAGCTTGTTTTGAACTGTTGCTGGAGCGAGGAAATGACTTGTTAAACAGATCAGCCATGGCTGGAAACAAACATTCATCTACTAACAGACAGTGATCGTGGAGACAAAGCACCATTCCCTGACACATTCGACCCACAATGGACTTTGATCTCCAAACACTGAAAGTGAAGAAGCTCATATTCCAGGATGACTGCTAAGATGGCTGAATCCACAAACAGACATGGTTAAACCAAATGATCACATAACTAACCTGGTGGGCAACATGAGTTTTTTTTTGAATCGTCCAGGTAGTTTGAGAGCAAGGAGACTGTTTGCTACTGGATTGTAAAGACCTCTCCTGGCTGGCTCACCACAGCCTGTCCTGTCAGCTTCCATCTCTTTCTCACAGAACTCCAAATCCACTGAAGACATGAACCATAAGAGAGAAGAGTCTCCTACATCAAACAAGCTTTAAGAAGAATACTGGACCCCAATGAAAAGCAAGACCTACTACAATCAAGGACTGTGCAATGAGCTTGAAGAACAGCAACCAAAACCATCTTCAGATATTGCCTCAAACTTTTCCACTTTATTTCTTCAGCTCTTTTCTGTCTCTATCTGCAAGTGGTATCGTAGGCATTCACCGAATTAGAGTTTAAGTTTAATAAAGTTCAACCTTTCTTCTTTAAAACTAGAAAACCTGTTTGGCTGATTTCTTTGCCTGACAATTGGAAAACAGTGAACAGGGATTCAAAAAGAGAGAACTAAAAACACAGTGTGTTTAAAATCACACCCTGTTACAAGAAGACCAGGTGAAGGCTGAGAGGGAACTTTTGTACCCATTCTCACTAGGTCGTAACAACAATGATCAGAATTAATTTGCTTTATCCTCTCAAATTCTACATAAGTCTGCCTAGCCAATCTTCCGAAACTTCTGTCAGGAAGCTTCAGGGACGAACTCATATGCAGTGAGAATAGCCTTTTTTGTCATCTCATAATCTGCAGAAGCCTATTCAGGAGCAGAGAACAAACTTCATGATCTCTGCCCATCAACCTGCTTTGCATAAGCAGTGTCCAGCTTTCCTTTGGCCATTTCATTTCTTTGGCTATTTTTTCAAATGAAATGACAAATGCCTCAATGTCCCTTTCCTCAAACTTAGGGAGAGCTTGCATAAATTTAAAGAACTTTTCACTGGGTCCTGGGCTGGATTCAGATGCTTCATGACCAGAATTTTCCCTGGAGCCAAGACACCTCTTTGTCTGAATTCCATCTCTTTTAATCTCAATTCCCTCTCTACTTTTGCATTTTCTCTCTTAAGTTCAAGTTTTCTCAATTCTTTTTCAGCTTCAAGTTGTTTCAATTCTATTGCTTTTGTTCCTTCCTGTTGAAGCTCCAGTTGCTTGAACTGTAAATGAATTTTAGCCTATTCAACTGCTTCACCCTCTGACTAACTATCTTCTTGTTCTTCTTCTTCAAATTTCTAATGTTGGGATATTATGTCAATTATCTCTGCTTTTTTAGCACCTGATTTCAATTCTAACCCCGGTTGTGCTGCTAATTCTTTTAGTTTAATCTTGGTTAAAGCTTTCAAGTCACTGAGGGACACCTTCTCCTTTCCCAGAAAAAGCTGCTGCAACTGCTAATGCCATTCTGATGGTGTAGACTTTACCTTATTACACAAGAAATCTGGCTGCTTTATTTGTTTCTCTTTCAACTCCCTGTTGGGGTGGAATGACTAAATGAATCACTCGACACCCAGATGCAATTCAACCGTCAAAGAGTTTATAGTTTTACACCAGTGGGGTGCAGGCCTCTCGGCAGTCCAGGAACCTCTCCACCAAACAGAAGAAAGTACACAGTTTAAATACAGTTACTCAGCCCATATCGGCTGGATATTGTCTAATTGATTAGGGGTCTTATAACCACATGGACGCATGATCAGGGCATGTTCTACCCCATATTCTGAGGGTCTCATCATCTTGTAACTATGTGATCAAGTCCTGTCGTACCCCTTATCTCTTTCGGTGAAGAATAACAGATGTAGAACTTTAAGCTTGTTTACAACAATGAGACCCTGTATCAGTGCGTGTCCAGGGCCTCTTCTTATCTAACTGCTGGCTGGGTTTGTCTATGAGTGTGCTTAACTGCCTTGTTTTGTCAAGGCCTATGGTATACATTATTTCTAATCTAGTTTCTACCGAGGCAGTTAATTAATCTAGACTCTACAACAATTTACTAATCAGACCAGCTACATTTTCCTCCAAATCATTTATATATACTACAAACAGCAAAGGTCCCAGCACTGATCCCTGCCAAACACCACGAGTTACAGCCCTCCATTCAGAAAAGCACCCTTCCACTGCTACGCTCTGTCTTCTATAACCGAGCCAGTTCTGTATCCATCTTGCCAGCTCACCTCTGATCCTGTGTGACTTCACCTTTTGTACCAGTCTGCCATGAGGGACATTGTCAAAGGCTTTACTGAAGTCCATGTCAACAACATCCACTGCCTTTCCTTCATCAATCATCTTCATCACTTCCTCAAAAAACTCAATCAAGTTTGTGAGACACGACCTCCCCTTCACAAAACCATGCTGCCTCTCGCTAATACGTCCATTTGTTTCCAAATGGGAGTAAAACCTGTCCCGAAGAATCCTCTCCAATAATTTCCCTACCACTGGCATAAGGCACACCGGCCTATAATTTCCTGGATTATCCTTGCTACCCTTCTTAAACGAAGGAACAACATTGGCTATACTCCAGTCCTCTGGGACCTCACCTGTAACCAATGAGGTTCCAAAGATTTCTGTCAAGGCCCCAGCAATTTCCTCCCTTGCCGAGACATTTAAGTTCTTTAGGGGTTGTGGACAGTGTTAAAGGGCGAGGTGTTGTCGGATCAGGGGGAAAACTTATGTACAATGATAAGGCTGGTGTTAACCTGGGCTCGATGTATCCACACACATCCATATTCCCCTCAACTTTCCTTATCGTCCGTTGCCCAGTGGGAGAGGCACAAACAATTCCGTGAAATGGGTCCCTTAATCTGAATCGGTTTGTAGAGGCAACACCCCATCTAGGGATAATGTCAAAGGCTAGAATGTGGGCCACGGTGTGTGCACTGCAGTCCCTGGTCGGGAATGCTTTGACCCACTGGGTAAACTGATCTATGATCACCAGGCAGTATTTCTTTCCCCAGCTGTTGGGCAGGGGTCTGGTGAAGTCTATCTGAATGTTCTCCCAGGGTCCCTTGGGACGTGGCTGATATGCCATTCGGACCTTTATTGATTTACCTGGGTTGTGCTGTGCACAAATAATACATCGTTGGCAGTGCTTGGCCACATCCCTGCCAATTCTGGACAACCACCAATCTCAGAGGAGGCGGCCAAGCATACTGTCTCACCCATTGTGATCTGGTTCATGGTACAGTTTCAGGAGGGAATTTCGTATACACTCTGGTGCTACAACTAATGATCCCTTTCTCCACACCCCATCATCGTTCTGGCTTGCCCCTTCCTGTTCCCATTTCTTTCTTTCATCGACACTTGCTTCTGCCTGCACTTTCTGTATATTCATCTCCTCTGGCCCCATCGCTGCTATTTGGCCAATTGTTGGGACCACGTTTTCTGCTGCTTCTTTTGCGTCTGCGTCTGCGTCCGCTAACATGTACCCGTGCTGTACCTCCGTTTCTATCTTTCTGTGTGCTTTTATTTTTATAACCGTTGCTTCCGCAGGGTCTTGGCCGCCTCCACTAGTTTCTGAATTATGTTTTCGTGGCGCAATGGTTAGCACTGCAGCCTCACAGCTCCAGCGACCCGGGTTCAATTCTGGGTACTGCCTGTGTGGAGTTTGTAAGTTCTCCCTGTGTCTGCGTGGGTTTCCTCCCACATGCCAAAAGACTTGCAGGTTGATAGGTAAATTGGCCTTTATAAAATTGCCCCTAGTATAGGTAGGTGGTAGGGAAATATAGGGACAGGTGGGGATGTGGTTGGAATATGGAATTAGTGTCGGATTAGTATAAATGGGTGGTTGATGGTCGGCACAGACTCGGTGGGCCGAAGGGCCTGTTTCAGTGCTGTATCTCGAAATAAAAAAAATAAAATAAAATGGTGTGGTTCTCCCTCGATAATCAGATTCTCTGAGAGGTTGTATTAGATATCCCATATGATTCGAATTGACTTATCTTTTGGTAATAGCACTGCTTCCCACGTGGCTCTCCTAGAGTCTGATACTGTTTTTAACCTTCCTGTGTTTAGGAATTCCACAAAGGAATGCCGTGTATGTAACACTATCTTTCCGGACATGGTGACGGGCTCACTAACTTTCACTGCCCAGGCTGCACAGTCTAGAACGGCAATGCACCGATGGAGTCCCCAGGCCACCGGGAATTCCTGTGTGGAGTAATTGGCTATAGGTCGCATGCCTCCCCCCGACTCTTGGGCTACTCCTGCGTTATAAAAATCCCCGTCGATGTTGTAATATATATGGAATGGTTTTGACATGTCCGGTAGTTTAAGGGCCGGTGCAGTCATGAGACTTGCTTTTAATTCTGAGTGCGCTTTCTCTTGCTCTGACCCTCATTCTACCTTTCCTATTCCTGGCTTTCTCCCTTTGACTAACCTTTGAATGGGTTCTGCGGTGGCCACAAATTGGGGAATCAAATTCCAGCAATAGTTAAATAATTCCATGACCTTCCTGAGCCCCTTACGGTGGTTGGGTGGGGCATGTCTGCTGCAGCAGCTTTCCTGTCTTGGGGCAAGGTCTTACTATTCTGGCTTATGTCATGCCCTAGATATCGAACCGTTCTCTGTCACACCTGAGCTTTCCTGGGGTTAGCCTTAAATCCTGCCTCTTCCAAAGTCCGGGGGACCACTGATAGTGCCCCCAGATGTCTCCTTTCGGATTCGCACGCTATGAAAATGTGGTCCCCATATTGGAGGATTGCACTCCCATACGGGGTCACATCGCATGCCTCCAGCTGTCCACTCATTATTCGGTGGAAAATGTTGCGGCTGTTGTGGAAACCCTGGGGCAAACTTGTCCATGTATATTGCTTCCCTTTGGCAGTAAACGCGAATCTATGTTGTGATCCGGGATCAAGTGGTATTGGCCAAAACCCATTCGCTATATCCAATACTGTAAAGATTTTATGCTCTGGTTTTAATCCGTTAAAATTCGTGGCAGGACTAGCCACTATAGGGTGTTCCTTGGGGGTGACCTTATTTAGTTCAGTATGGTCGATGGCCGGACACCAGTCGCTGAAGATAAGCATGCAGGTGCAACAGGCGGTAAAAAAGGCAAATGGTATGTTGGCCTTCGTGGCGAGAGGATTCGAGGACAGGAGCAGGGATGTCTTGCTGCAATTATACAGGGCCTTGGTGAGGCCACACCTGGAATATTGTGTGCAGTTTTGGTCTCCTTATCTGAGGAAGGATGTTCTTGCTATAGATGGAGTGCAGCGAATGTTTACCAGACTGATTCCTGGGATGGCGAGACTGACGTATGAGGGAGAGATTGAGTCGCTTAGGATTATATTTGCTGGAGTTCAGAAAAGTGAGGGGGGATCTCATAGAAACCTATAAAATTCTAACAGGACTTAACAGGGTAGATGCAGGAAGGATGTCCCCAATGGTGGGAGAGTACAGAACCAGGGGTCATAGTCTAAGGATACGGGGTAAACCTTTCAGGACTGAGATGAGGAGAAATTTCTTCACCCAGAGAGTGGTGAACCAATGGAATTCATTACCACAGAAAGCAGTTGAGGCCAAAACATTGTATGTTTTCAAGAAGGAGTTAAATTTCGCTTTTGGGTCTAAAGGGATCAAAGGGTATTTGGTGAAAACGAGAACAGGCTACTGAGTTGGATGATCAACCATGATCATAATGAATGGCGGAGCAGTCTCGAAGGGCCGAATGGCCTACTCCTGCTCCTATTTTCAATTTTTCTATGTTTCTAGGTAATTACTTTATGTATTGGCTGTCATGTTAAATTTAAAAAAAACTTGTGTTATACTTACCTTGGCAATGTTACAAATAACCATCTTTATTTGCCGATGCTTTGGTTATCAGGCCCAATTAGCCAATTACATGTCAATAAATTCCCCTGAGTATTGTTTTCAAGTCGTATCTAACAATTTACTGTAACAATATAACCTGTGTAATAATTATCAAGGTCAATATAACATTTCAGTGTTGATTCATACCTCATTGCATTCATTAACAGGTCCAATTGAACAATTAACTGTAACTTCACTAACCTGTGTCATAGCTGTCAAGCCCAATTGAAGAATTGACCAACTTTATTCCCCTATATATTAATTATCATGTACAATTTAATAATTAACTACAACTTTATTCCCTGTGCATTGGTTATCATGACCAATTTAACAATTAAATGTTGTTTTATATTCTGTGTATCAGTTTTGAAGACCAATTTAACAATTAACTGTAACAATATTCCCCTGTGCCTGCATCGTCATCCCCAATTTAACAACTAGCTGTAGTTTTCTACCTCATACACTCCTTATCAAGAACAATTTAGCAATTAACTAATTATATGAGCCAGTGTATTCATTATATTCATTTGAACAATTATGTGCAAATGTATTATCCT
Organism: Heterodontus francisci; assembly: GCF_036365525.1. NCBI lineage: Eukaryota > Metazoa > Chordata > Chondrichthyes > Heterodontiformes > Heterodontidae > Heterodontus > Heterodontus francisci. The sequence continues at coordinate 22,447,726 of NC_090410.1, read as the reverse complement.
GTGCATTTTTCTCAAGCTCAGTTTAATCAGTACCTGTAACTGTATATCCTACGTATTGTGTATCGAGTCCAATACAACAAGTAACTGTAAATTTACACCTTGTGTATAAAAAATTAGCTTTAAAACCATTTCCTTGTGAATTAAGTATTGTGTACAATTTAGCAATTAACTGTACCTTTATACCCTGTGCACAAACAATCAGAAAATTAATATCATAATCACTGTATTAGTCATCAACAACAACATAAGAATTAATTTTATTTTATTATTCTGTGGATTAATTATCATGTCAAATTTAACAATTAACTGTAACCTTATATCCTCAGTAATGGCGATAAAACCCAAACTAATACTCAGCTGTAATATTATACATGTGTACTAGTTATCATGTCCAATATAACAATTAATTGTAAATGTATATTGAGTATTCATTATCAAGCCCAATTTATCAATTAGGGCTGGATTTTATTCCACCAACTGGTCCCTGGCAGAGGGTCAGGAGGCAGGGAGCCAATTAACTGCCTGCCATTGGGGATGCCATCCCTTTAAGGGACGAGCGCCCACCTCCAGAGCTGCTGGCCAATTGGAAGGTTGGCAGCTCTGCAGTACTGGCAGCATCACTGGGAGCAGAGGCCACTGCCAGTAATGCAGGAGCCCATGCAGCGACGAAGAAAGGAGGAGACTCCAGGACAGGTAAGTGGGGTGAGGGTTGCCGGGCCCATTCAGACAGGCCCCGGCGACTGTGTGTGGTTAGTGAGGCTGGGGTGGGGTCTTCCTGATGGGGTGGCCATTACCACTGGCAGGCTTTCCAGGGACTCTGGTTTACCCCCAAAAGAGGGACTCCTCCCCCAACCCCACTAGGATGCTTTAACTGGCGGCATCCCCATGCAGTGGAAGTCCCCTCTGCCTTCAATAAAATTGAAGAGGAGGCGAGAAGAGGCCCTTAAGTGGCCATTAATTGGCCATTAAAGGGCCTCAATTGGCCTGGGCAGGAAGATCGCCCGGCAACATCAGGAACAGCGTCCTCTGCTGCTTTATTTGCTCCACCACCTCTGTACCCATCTCCAAGGTCAGAATAAACTCTGCCCTTAGATGTAACATTTTACCCTGCATACCTGTTATCTTTTCCAACGTAACAATTAGCTGTAACTTTATTCTCCTGTGTATTGACTTCATGTCCAATTAAACAATTAACTGTAACTTCATCCTCGGTGTATTGATTATCAAACCCAGTTAAAGAATTATTTGTAAATATATACACGGTGTATTAGTGATCAAGGCTAATTTAACAATTTTAACAAATTAATTAATGAAATATTGTACACTTGTTGTCATGTCAATTTTAATAATTAACTGGAAATGGACTGCCCTCCATATTGGGTATTAAGCCCACTTTAATAATGAACTGTAATAATGCTTGTCATGACAATGTAATTATTAACTGTAACTTTATTTCCCAGTGCATTGGTAATCAGGCCCAATTAACCAATTAAATATCAATATTTTATCCTCCATATAGTTTTCAAATTCAATATAACAATTTAATGTAACAATATAAACCGTGTTTTAGTTATCAAGACTAATATAGCAACTAAATTCAACACTGTATTAATTATCAAGGGAAATTTAACAATTCAGTGCAGATTCTTACCCTTATGTATTGGTTATTAGGTCAATGGTATAACTAACTGTGACATTACTACCCTTTGTAATGGCTATCAAGCCCAATTTAACAATTAACTGTAACTTTATTGCATAAGAATAAAAGAAATAGGAGCAGGAGTAGCCACTCAAGCCTGCCAGGCCATTCAATAAGATCATGGCTGATAAGATCAAGGCCTTAACTCCACTTTTATGACAGTTCCCCATCATCCTTGACTCCACGAGAGTTCAAATATTTGTCGATCTCAGCCTTGAATATATTCAATGACTCAGCCTCCAGTGTTCTCTGGAGTACAGAATTCCAAAGATTCATCACCCTCTGAGAGGAGAAGTTCCTCTTCATTTTTGTCTTAAAAAGGGCGACCTGTTATTCTGAAACTGTGCCCCTTAGTTCGATATCCCCCCACGAGGGGAAACAACCTGTCAGCATCTATCATGTCAAGCCCCCTCAGAATCATATGTTTCAAAAAAATCACCTCTCATTCATTTAAACTCCAATGAGTATAGGCCCAACCTGATCAACCTTTCCTCATAAGAAAGCCCATTTATCCCAGGAATCAACCTCGTAAACCTTCCCTAAACTGCCTCCAGTGCAAGTATATCCCTCCTTAAATAAGGAGACCAACACTGTATGCCATACGTTAAGTGAGGTCTCAGCCACGCCCTGTACAGATGTTGCAAGACTTCCCAGCATTTATACTCCATCCCCCTTGTCATCAAGGCCAACATTCCATTCCTTCCTAATTACTTGCTTTACCTGCAAGCTAAAACTTTGGGCTGGATTTTAAAGGCTCTCTGACACGGAGAACGGTGGTAGAGGGGGGAATGAAGATTGCAACAGATGAGGACTGCCAACGACCCTGGCAGGGTCTGTACCAATCTCAACGGTGGCGGTGAGGCCTCGTAGCGACTCCCCTGCTGCTCGGTATTGGGACCCGTATTAAATATGCAAATGGTACTTACCTTTCATTGACATTCCAGTTGCAGTGATTCTGAGGGCAGGTTCCAATCTTCATTCCGGTGGCCTGCAATGCCGTGCCTTCGAATCCCTGTTCTAGTTGGTTCCTCAACATATTGCTCCAGAAAACCATCCCGTATACACTCCAAAGAATTCCTCCTCTATGCTATTGTGACTAATCTGATTTGCCCAATCTGTATGCAGATGAAAGTCACCCATAATTACAGATGTTCCTTTATCGCATGCATCTCTAATTTCCTGTTTAATGCCATTCCCAACATCACCACTATAGTTTGGGGGTCTATATGCAACCCCCACTAACATTTTTTGCCCCTTAGTGTTTCTCAGCTCTGTCCATACAGATTCCACATCATCAGAACTAATATCTTTCTTCACTGTTAATTTCCTCTTTAACCAGCAATGCAACTCCACCGCCTTTTGCTTTTCGTCTGTCCTTCATAAATACTGAACACCTTTGGATGTTCATTTCCCATCCCTGGTCACCCTTCAGACTTGTCTCTGTAATCCTGACTGTATCATACCCATTTACATCTTCTGTACTCTTTCCAATGCCCTCCCATCGTTCCTCAAGTTCGACGCCCAAAATTGGACGCAATACTCCAGCTGAGGCCAAACTAGTGTCTTATACTAGTTCAACATAACTTCCTTGCTCTTGTACTCTATGCCTCAATTTATAAAGCCCAGGATACTGTATCCTTTATTAACTGGTCTCGCAACCTGTCCTGGCACCTTTAATGACTTATGCACATATACACCCGGGAAACTCCACTAGAAATCTTCCTCCAGCCCAAAAAACATCCATTAACCACTACTCTTTGTTTCCTGTCACTCAGCCATTTTTGTATCCAGATTGCTACTGTCCCTTTTATTCCATGAGCTACAAGTTTGCTCACAGGTCTGTTGTGTGGTACTGTATCAAATGCCTTTTGAAAGTCTATGTACACCACATCAACAGCATTGCCCTCATCAACCCTCTCTGTTACCGCCTCAGAAAACTCCAGCAAGTTAGTTAAACATGATTGTCCCTAAAGAATTCCATGCTGGCGTTCCTTAATTAACTCACATTTGTCCATGTGACTATTGATTTTGACCCGATTTATTGTTTCTAGAAGTTTTCCCAGCACCAAAGTTAAACTGACTGGCCTGTAGTTACTGGGTTTATCCTGACACCCTTTTTTGAACAAGGGTGTAACGTTTGCAGTTCTCCAGTCTCTGGCACCACACCTGAGTCGAAGGAAGACTGAAAAATTATGGCCAGTGCCTTTGCGATTTCCAACCTCACTTCCCTCAGTATCCTTGGATGCATCTCAACCGGCCCTGGTGCTTTATCCACTTTAAGTTCACAAAGCCTATCTGGTACTTCCTTTTTATTAATTTTAAACCCCTCCAGTGTCTGACTTACCTCCTCTTTCAACATTGCCTGGGTTGCATCTTTATCTTTGGTAAAGACAGGTGCAAATTATTGATTTAATACTTCAGCTATGCCATCTGCCTCCATATGTAAATCCCCTTTCTGGTCTCTAATCAGGCCCACTCCTCCTTTTACCAACCTGTTACTATTTATATGCCCATAGAAAACTTAGGAATTACCTTTAATTCTGGCTGCCAGTCTCTTCTCATGCTCTCTGCTTCTCTTATTTGCTTTCTCACATCCCCTTTGGACCTTCTATATTTAGCCTGGTTCTCAATAGTATTTTCTACCTCTTTGGCCTCCTTGTCTCGAGAGACAATGGGTAAGCGCCTCGAGGTGGTCAGTGGTTTGTGGAACAGTGCCTGGAGTGGCTATAAAGGCCAATTCTAGAGTGACAGACTCTTCCACAGGCGCTGCAGATAAAATTGGTTGTCGGGGCTGTTACACAGTTGGCTCTCCCCTTGCGCTTCTGTCTTTTTTCCTGCCAACTACTAAGTCTCTTTGACTTGCTGCTCACTAGCCCCGCCTTTATGGTTGTCTGTCAGCTCTGGAGATCACTGGCAACTGACTCCCACGACTTGTGGTTGATGTCACAGGACTTCATGTCACGTTTGCAGATGTCTTTAAAGTGGAGACATGGACGGCTGGTGGGTCTGATACCAGTGACAAGCTCGCTATACGATGCGTCCTTGGGGATCCTGCCAGGATTTTCTACCTGGCATCTGTCAGAAGCATACTTTTTCTTCTTTATCTTAATCTCTATCTCTTTTGTCATCCAAGGAATTCTGGATTTGTTTTCCCTACTTTTCCACTTCCTGGGAACATACCTTGACTGTCCCTGAACTATCTCTTCTTTGAAGGTAGCCAATTGTTCATCTATCAGTTTTCCTGCCAGCTTTCACCCCAGCTCCATTCTTACCCAATGGAAGTTGGTGTTGTAGGGTATTCCCAAGCACAGAGGCACCTGTAGTAATATATCTATAGTTCAAATGTTATTTGAGTAAGTAGATACATTTAATCTTAAAGAACATGGAGGAGGTTGCAAGGCATCATGGGGCTTAGTTAACTTGACCACATTCCACACAAGAGCTGACTAATCAAAATTTAAACAAAGACAAAGCAGATGTCCTTGTGGAATGCTGACAAAGGTACCAGCCTGTAACGAGGTCAAGATAAGATGCGATGCGTACATGAGAACCAAGGATAATGGATAAGGGGGAATGGAAAACATCATGAGTAATCCCCTATCTGTCTATGGGCAGGTTGTACAGTCCCTCCATGCCGAGTAACCATTTCTATTGGCTCTAATAATCAATGTATATGATCTATAATCTTTGTGATTGGACCATGTCCAGCCGGGATGGGCTGAGTAACTGTTTGAAAATGTATACGTATTGATGATTTTCCTTTGTTCGGTGGAGAGGCATCTGGACAGCCCAGTGACCTGCTCCCCGCTGGCGTAACTCAATAAACTGTTTGACATTGGAGCAGACCTGAGTGTCGAGTGATTCTTCTGGATTCATTCCCGCTAACAGTTGGCCTTCCCCCAGTTAATTAATCTTACCCTGGATTGGTCTTTGTCCTTTTCCATAGTCAGCCGAAACCTTACGATACAATGATCACTATCCCCTAAATACTCTCCGACCGTGAGTGGCACAGTGGTGCAGTGGTTAGCACCACAGCTCCAGTGATCCGGGTTTGGTTCTGGGTACTGCCTGGGCGGAGTTTGCACATTTTCCCTGTGACTGTGTGGGTTTTTTCTGGGTGCTCCGGTTTCCTCCCACATGCCAAAGACTTGTGGGTTGATAGGCAAATTAGTCATAAGAAAAAAAAATGCCCCTCGAGTAGATAGGTGGTAGGAGAATTGAGGGAAGGTGGGGATGTGAGAGGGAAAATGGGATTAATGTAGGATTAGAACAAATGGGTGGTTGATGGTTGAGCAGACTTGTTGGGACAAAGGGTCTGTTTCAATGCTGTATGACTCTATGATACTTGGCCCACCTCATTCCCAAGAACCAGGTCTAGCAGTGCCTCCTTTCTTGTTGGACTAGCAACATACTGTTGCAGAAAATCTTTCCTGAACACACGCTAGGAACTCTTGCCCTTCACTGCTCTTTACACCACTATTATCCCAGTCTATGTCTGGATAATTAAAGTCCCCCATTAAAGCTACCCTATCATTGTTGCACCTCTCTGTAATTTCCTTGCAAATTTGTTCCTCCATGTCCTCCCCACTAGTTGGTGGCCTATAGACAACACTGAGCAATGTAACTGCACCTTTTTTTTTCCTTAGCTCTAGCCAAATTGATTCTGTCCTCGACCTCTCTACACATCCTTTTTCCCCAGCACTGCAATGCTCTCCTAAAACAATACTGCCACCCCCTCCCCCCTGTTTCCCTTTCCTATCTTTTCTGAACACCTTGTATCCAGGAATATTTAACACCCAGTCCTGCCCTCCTTTGAGCTAGGTCTCTGTTATAGCCACAACATCAAATTTCCACAAGGCAATCAACACCTGTACCTCACCAGTCTTATTAACCACACTCTGTGCATTCACATACATGCACATTAACCCTGATTCAGACTTTATTACTTTCTCCCTTACTCTGACCCCACCTAATAATGTACTATTCCCTACTCTCGTGCTATCTATCTCCCCCAGTATTCTGTGCACCTTGGTATTCCTCTCTAATACTTGCTCCTGGTTCCCACACCCCTGACATGTTAGTTTAAACCCTCCACATCAGCACGAGCAAATCTCCCTGCAAGGATATTCGTCCCAGTCCTGCTGAGATGCAACCCGTCCATCTTGTACAGGTCCCACCTGCCCCAGAACTGCTTCCATTGTCTTAGAAATCTGATGCCCTCCCTCTTACACCAGTTCTCCAGCCACGTGTTCAATTGCTGAATTCTCCTATTCCTCTGCTCACTTGCACGTGCTTCAGTATCTGAGGAGTCGTGAGCGGTGCTGAACATTGTGCAATTGTCAGCGAACATCCCCACTTTTGACCTGATGATGTTCGGAAGGTCATTGATGAAGCAGCTGAAGATGGTTGAGCCTAGGACACTACCCTGAAGAACTCCTGCAGTGATGTCCTGGAGCTGAGATGATTGACCTCCAACAATCACAACCATCTTCCTTTGCACTAGGTAAGACTCCACCCAGTGGAGATTTTTTCCCCTGATTCCCATTGACTCTTGTTTTGCTAGGGCTCCTTGATACCAGACTCGGTCAAATGCTGCCTTGATGTCAAGGGCAGTCACTCTCACCTCAGCTCTTGAGTTCATCTAGTTGATCCATGTTTGAACCAAGGCTGTTATGAGATCAGAAGCTGAGTGGCCCTGGCAGAACCCAAACTGAGCGTCACTGAGCAGGATATTGCTAAGCAAATGCCACTTGATAGCATTGTCGACGACACCTTCCATCACTTTATTGATGATCAAGAGTAGACGAATTGGGTGGCGATTGGCCGGATTGAATTTGTCCTGCTTTTTGCGTACAGGACATATCTGGGCAATTTTCCACTTTGTTGGGTAGGTGCCAGTGCTGTAGCTGTACTGGAACAGCTTGGATACGGGCGCGGCAAGTTCTGGAGCACAAGTCTTCAGTACTTTGCCAAAATGTTGTCAGGGCCCATAGCCTTTGCAGTATCCAGTGACCTTCAGTCAGACCCACATTCGTCCTTGCTCATTTTCCTTTTCACATCCCTAAAGAAGCTTTTACAGTCTGCCTTTATGTTTCAAGCCAGTTTGCATTCATAATCTCTTTTTCCTTTATCAGTTTCTTGGTCCTCCTGTGTTTCATTCTAAATTTCTCCCAATCCTCGGACTTACCATTTTTTCTGGTGACCTTATAAGCCACTTCCTTTGACCTAATGCAATCTTTAACTTCTTTTGTTCATAATGAATAATGCACCTATTGGGTTTTTGTGTCTTATGTTACGAACAGGTAGTTAATCTTTTCTTTTTGAAACAAATTTCTCTGTTTTTCCAACCACCTGTCCGTAAACAGATTAGTGATTGAATGAAAGTGATTGGTAGAAGGTTTAGAGGGGAGATGAGGAAAAGTGTTTTCACCCAGAGGATGGTGGGAGTCTGGAACTAACTGCCTGAAAGAATAGTTGAGGCAGGAACCCTCAACTCATTTAAAAGAAGTCTGGATTTGCACCTCAAGTGCCGTAATCTGTAGGGCTGCGGACCAAATCCTGGAAGGTGGGATTAGAATGGGTGGAACATTTTCGGCTGGCACAGACAAGATGGGCCAAGTGGCCTCTTTCTGTGCCATAATATTTCTATGATTCTATGTAGTGACCAGAACTGTACACAATTCTCCAGGTGTGGCCAAACCAGCATTTTACACGGATCCAGCATTACATCCCTGCTTTTGTATTCCATACCTCAGCCAATAAAGGAAAGCAATGCATATGTCTTCTTCACCACTTTATCTACCTGTCCTGCCACCTTCAGGGACCTGTGGACATGCACTCCAAAGTCTCTCAATATCCTCCCGTTTATTGTGTATTCCCTTGATTTGTTTTCCCTCCCCAAATGCATTACCTCACATTGTCCAGATTGAATTCCATTTGCCACTTTTCCGCCCACTCCACCAAATCATTGATATTATTCTGGAGTCTACAGCTACCGTCTTCACTATCAATAACATGGCCAATTTATATGTCATCAGCAAATTTCCCAATCATGCCTCCCACATTTAAGTCCAAATCATTAATATATACCACAAACAGCAAGGGATCCAACACTGAGCCCTTTGGAACACCACTGGAAACCACCTTCCATTCGTAAAAACATCTGCCGACCATTACCCTTTGTTTCCTGTCACTGAGCCAATTTTGGATCCAACTTGCCACATTCCCCTGCATCTTATAGGCTTTTATTTTTCTGACCAGTCTGCCATGTTGGACCTTGTCAAATGTCTTACTAAAATTCATGTAGACCACATCCACTGCACGAACCTCCTCAATCCTCCCTGTTACTGCCACAAAAAATTTGATTAAGTTGGTAAGACACGATCATTCCTTAACAAATCCATGCAGACTATCCTGATTAATCCATGCCTTTCTAAGCGACAGTTTATTCTATCTCTCAGAATTGATTCGAATAATTTGCCCACTACTGAGGTCAGAATGACCGGCCTATAATCATTTGGTCTATCCCTCACACCCTTTTTAAACAACGATACAACTTCCGCAGACCTCCAATCCTCTGGTACCTCGCCTGTATCTAGTGAGGATTTACAGATGATCCTCAGAGCATCCACCAATTCCTCTCTGGCTTCCTTTAACAACCTGGGATACAATTCATCCGGCCTTGGTGATTTATCCACTTTCAAGGATGTCAGACCCTCTAGTACTTCCTCTCTCTTTATGCTTATCGTATCTAATATTTCACACTCCTCCTCTTTTACTACAATGTCTGCATTATCCCTCTCCTTTGTGAAGACAGAAACAACAAACTCATTCAGAACCCTGCCCACATCTTCTGCATCCACGCATAAGTTCCCTTTTACATCTCTGATAGGTCCTACCCTTTCCTTAGTTATTCTGTTGCTCTTAATGTACTGATAAAGCATCTTTGGGTTTTCCTTGATTTTACCTGCCAATAATTTTACATGTCCTCTCTTTGCTTTCCTAATTTCCTTTCTTACTTCATCCCTGTACTTTCTATACTCCTCTATGCGTTCTAAAGTATTCAGTTTTTTGTGACTGTCATAAGCTTTCCTTTTCTGCTTTATCTTACCCTGTAAGTTTCTAGATAACTGGGGGATAATATTTGGCAGTACCACCCTTTTCCTTTGTGGGCATCTGTCTGCACTGTGCCTGTCGTATCTCGCTTTTGAATGCTTCCCACTGGTTTGCCACTGATTTTCCTTCAAATATCTGTATCCAGTCCACTTTCACCAGATCACCTCAGTTCCATGAAATTTGCCTTCCCCAATTTAAAACTTTTACTCCTGTTCTATCTTTGTCCTTTTCCATGATTATGCTAAAACTAACTGTTAAATGGTCACTATCTCCAAAATCATCCCCCACTGTTACTTCATCCACTTGCCCAGCTTCATTTCTGAAGACTAAATCTGGAATTGTACTCCCTCTCGGGCTTGTTACGTGCTGGCTGAAAAAGCTCTCTTGAATGCAGTTCAAGAATTTCGTCCCCTCTGTGCCCTTCACACTCTTTGTATCTCGGTTGATATTAGGGTAGTTGAAATCCCCAACTGTTATTGCCCTACTTGTTTTTGCACTTAGAAATTTGCTTACATATTTGTTCTTCTATCTCCCTCTCACTATTTGGGGGCATATAGTATACTCATAGTAGTGTGGCTGCTGCTTTTTTTATTTCTGAGCTCAACCCATATGACCTCATTTGATGATTCATTTAGTATATCATCCCTCCTCACATCCTAAACATGGAAAAGGACCAATCACCTTACGACTTTCCTGTGATGTCACTGTTCACCTTCTTTTCAAACTCAGGTACACCTGAGCTCCTGTCCGCTGCTCTCCCAGAAGGTAGGTGCTGTAGGCCGCGATCCTCGGGCTTTATTTAACCGCTCTCTGCTCCGTGTTCCTCCCGCAGGTCTGCTCTTGTCTGCTGCTCTCCCGGAAGGTAAGTGCTGTATGCCACGATCCTCGGGCTTTATTTAACTGCTCCCTGGTCCGTGTTCCTCCCGCAGGTCCGCTCCTGTCTGCTCCTCTCCCGGGGGTAAGTGCTGTAGGCCGCGATCTTCGGGCTTTATTTAACTGTTCCCTGCTCCATGTTCCTTCTGCAGGTGTGGCATCAAGGCACCCCAGTAAAATTGAAGTCAATGGGAATCAGAGGAAAAGCTTTCCATGGGCTGGAGTGATACTTAGCACAAAGGAAGATGGTTGTGGTTGTGGGAGGCAAATCTTCTCAGCCCCAGGATTTTGCTGCAGGAGTTTCTCAGGGCAGTGTCCTAAGCCCAACCATCTTCAGCTGCTTTGACAATGACCTTCCCTCCATCAGAAGGTGAAAAGTGGGAATGTTTGCTGATGATTGCACTGTGTTCAGTCTCCTTGGCAACTTCTCAGATACTGAAGCAGTCCATGCCTGCAGGTAGCAAGTCTTGGACAACATCCAGGTTGATAAGTGACGAATAACATTCGAGACACAGAAATACCAGGAAATGACAATTTCCAACAAGAGAGGATCGAGCTATCTCCCTTAACATTCAACCACATTACAATCTCTGAATCCTCAACCATCAGCATCCTGGGGGTTACCATTGATCAGAAATTTAACTGGACCAGCCCTTTAAATACAGTGGCGTCAAGAGCAGTTCAGAGGCTGGGAATCCTGCGGCGAGTAGCTCACCTCCTGACTCCCCAAAGCCTGTCCACTGTCTACTGGGCACAAGTCAGGAATGTGATGGAATACTCTCCACTTGCCTGGATGAGTGCGGCTCCAACAACACTCAAGAAGCTTGACACCACCCAGGATAAACCACCACCAGCAAGTTCCCCTCTGGGTCACACACCTTCCTTACATGGAACTGTATCACAGTCCCTTCACTGGCAATGGGTCAAAATCTTGGAACTCCATAGCTAACAGCACTGTGAGTGCACTGATGCCACACAGACTGCAGTGGTTCAAGAAGGCTGCTCACCACCAGCTTTTCAATGGTAATTAGGGATGGACAATAAATGTTGGCCTTGCCAGTGATGCCCATGGCCCACGGATGAATATTTTACTGTCGATTTATTTAAAGCTTTTTGAATTTAGAGTCCTCTGGTTCTCCCTCCTTCTCTTTTACTGTTGTCCCTTGGTTTAAATTACACAGCAGCTCCGTCCCCCTCTGCACCTAATTCCCACTCTCAACAAATCCACATTTAAAGACTTCACTCTTTTTACAATTCTCTCTGTTTAGCAGTTCACTGTCTCTCTGACCTTGAGCCCTCTCGGTTCAATCTAGTTCTTGTTCAGAATTTAATTGTTTCACTTTATTGTTCCAAATGTAGAAGTTTATCTTTAATAATCATTTCTTTTTCACTGGAATTCTATTTGCATTAAATTCAATCACTGAACAAACTGAACTTTAATAAAAATTACCAAGCTGACTTACTTGTTCTGTTCAACTCAGTTCAATAAAATCTGTTTGAACAGTTTACTTTATCCTGACAATATCTCGAACTTGTCCTTTCTTCATAGGATTTCTATTTCAATGATTTTTGAATATTTTGTTGAAGAATTTAGTTTTGTAAATTTTTCCCGAGTTCTCCTCACAATTAGACAGAAAGTTTAACTGTTGTGTTTTCAAGCAACAACATCTTTATTTGAAAAGCCATTGTGACAGGATTTTGGGTTTTAATCCAGTCACAAATCTGTTTGTGATGCCTTGTGGCTCTGGCTGTCATGTGACCTGCCAGGGGATGACCTCACTGCTGATGATGACCTCATAATTGGCCCAGTCCTGTCGCTGTGGGTTGATGTTCAAATTCATTCAAAAATTATTTTTTTTAAAAAGTCAAAATTAGTCGATACATAGAAGTTCGATTTTACAAATCTGTGCTCTGGAAATTTAATAAACTGGTACAAAATTTTCTTACCAGCAAAGTTAAAGCCCATGGAATAAAAGGGATTGTGGGAGCATGGATATAAAGTTGGCTGTGTGACAGGAAACAGAGAGTAATGATGAACGGTTGTTTTTTTGGACTGGAGGAAGGGATACAGTGGAGTTCCCTGTGGAAATGTGAGTTCACACTGCCTCTGAATTTCAAATGTCTTGGTTTGTTTGTGGGATCAGCAGACTATGGGCTGAGATTTACCAGCTTGCCGTCAATCTCAGCAACGAGCTTTAAAAATGGGCAGACCGCCCGTCATGGAGCCGCTGTGATATTTACTGTGGCGGCTCATTATCATATACACGATGCGCATGCCCCCCTCCCACCTGCAAATGATGTGGAGGGGGTGGGATTCCCAGCACCGGGATCGGCGTCAGGTCGGATGAGGAGCAGGTGCTGGGGCCCGATTTAAAGGGCAGGCAGCCCTGTTTACTTTCATCAGCTGATAAAATAACCTTGTAGCTGCAACTTAAATTATTTAGACTGTGCATTGACCAGTGGAGTTGAAGGACATGGCAGAGGGACAATCCAGGGTGGCCCCATGATTCAGCGATATCACTCTCCTCCAGGTGTGTGGACAAGGCAGGAGGTCCTTTTCCCCAGTGATGATAAGAAGAGGCCCTCCCGCCTGACCAAGGCAGCCTGGCTGGAGGTGGCAGAGTAGGTTAGTAGCCATGGGGCCATCCGGCGTGACTGGGTGCAGTGTCACAAGAGGATGAGCGATCTGATTCGCTCAGCAAAAGTAAGTGGCACTTTGTTTCATGAACCTTCACTGTCCCTGGGTGTCCCCACACAGAGTGGCACATGTGTGCCACTGCCATGCCAAAGACAGGGAGGTTGGGGCTCCGACGAAACAGTGTCCCAGGACACTCCAGCACCTTCCACCAGCACAGATACACTCACCTCAATGGGAATCCGATCAGCCTTAGAGTCTGGGTCACAAGCTGGTGAGAGCACTGCACAGGTGCCTGAGCAACTGACTGAGGCTGAGACAGCCGAGACCCCTGACAGTCGGAGGGCTGTGGGTGGCCAGGGCCCATGCTGAGCCCCAGGCTACTGATGACCCTCTGGTGTCAACAGCACAGGGCATCCTGGAGCTGCAGCAGCAGTCCTGGCAACATCTGGTCAAGCTGCCACTGGCCATGCGCAGCCTTGACTGGACAAGGAGGGGGGGAGTCTATCCAGGCCATGACAGCTGCCATGTCCCAGGCTTTCGAGCTCATGGCTTCATCCACGGAGATAACAGCAGCCCTCCAGGTGAGGCAGATTCCATTAATATGCACTAACCTGCAATCCCTCGCCGAGGGCATCAGATCCTCAAATCAGTGGTTAGGCGAGAGAGGGACCAAGGGCATGGAGACTGTTACTGCCCTTCGTCCACCCCAGGAGAGCAGACGGGTTCAAACGAGCCCTGAGATGGAGGAGGGGAGCCTGCGTGCCATATCTGGGGTCTTCCCTCAAGGTGATTCCAATGTGGACACCAGTCCCTCCTCCCCTCTGCTGATGAGTCAAACTCCAACAGCCACGACATTTGAGGAGATTTTTGCATTGATGTAGGATTCCCCCAGCAGAGAAGCATAGAAAAATTACAGCACAGAAGGAGGCCATTCAGCCATCCAGGATTCTCCAGGTCTCGTGTGAGCAGACGACGACCGCCAAAGTCATCCACAGCCAAAGGGTAATCAGATCAGCAGCCTTCCTCCAGTCAGGCAGCTGGCGTAGAGGTGACACCACAAAGGAGCACCCACAAGCATTTCAAATAAACACTGTGACACAAATGGGTTTGTTTGGGTGACAGTACACTGTAAAAAGTTACATTTTCACTAAAGTGTGTCATTTTTACTGTGTGAATGAAGTGTGCCAGCATGTACTGATCGTGTCTCCTCCCATTCCATCATTGGCCTTTCAGAACTGCCAATGTATGGAATAACATCATTGCCATGCCTGTATTACTCATGTACATCTCCACGGATGCAGTAACATGGACAATGGCTCAGTCTGCAGCTGCTAGTAATAGATTCAAAGAGTCATAGAGTTATACAGCACAGGATCAGGCCCTTCGGTCCATCATGTCTGTGCCGGCCATCCAGCACCCAACTATTCTAATCCCATATTCCTGCACTTAGCCCGCAGACTTGTATGTTATGGCATTTCAAGTGCTCATCTAAATACTTCTTAAATGTTGTGAGTAATGGTGGATTCAAAGATGTTGCTGATACAGACTGCTGCACAACAGGTGAATGAGGGTGCTGTGTGGCTTGCAGAGCACATGGTGATTTCTATAGCATGGAGAACCTTTGATAAAAAAGGCATTGCTGTGCATCCCTTGCTCACTGCTCGTCCTGCATGTGGTGTCTGGATGCTCTCTGTCCTCCCACGGACCTTTCTTGCTGTAAATCCTCTACATCCTCATTATCCAAGGAGGAGTCCTGCTCACGTCTCACCTCATCCTGCAAGGCCTCCCCCCTATTGAATGCTTGGTTGTGCAAAGCACAGCAAACAGCTACTATACGAGCTACCCTTTCCGGTTCATACTGCAGGGCACCACCCGATCTAGCCAGGCAGCAGAAGCACATTTTCAGCATGCTGATCACCTGCTCAATGGTGGCTCTTGTAGCGCCGTGGATGGAGTTGTATCTCTCCTCTGCATCACTGGTGGGGTTTCTCACTGGGGTCAGGAGCCATGTCTGCAAGGGGTATCCTTTGTCTCCAAGAAGCCACCCCTCGATGTGAGCCAGTTCAGTGAATAGCAATGGCAGCTGGGACTGGTGCAGGATGAAGGCTTCATGACAGCTGCCTGGAAAGTGGGCACAGATTTGCATGAAACATTTCCAGTGATCACATACCAGCTGCACATTGAGGGAGTGGAAGCCTTTTCAGTTTACGTTTGCAGCTAGTCAGTTGGTGGGAGCCTTGATGGCCACGTGGGTGCAGTCTATGACCCCTTGCACCTGTGGGAATCCCACTGGGCCTGGCTCTCAGAGTCCATCCTGATGCAGACATAGCTCCTGGCCCTCTGGTACAGGGCATCGGTGACTTAACTGAGGCAGCAGTTCACTGCTGACTGTGTGACCCCATAAAGGTCTCCGGTGGGTCCCTGAAATAATGCAGAGGTGTAGAAGTTAAGAGCCGCTGTCACTTTGAGGGCCACAGGTTTAGGATGTCCCCCGAAGCCCATCGGTTGCAGGTCATCGTTGAGCAGGGCACAGAGATGTGTCACCGCCTCCCTTGACATCCGCAGTCAACTCTGACAATGGCGCTCAAACGTCTGTGGATATGTCATGCGAGATCTGTAGATGCATGGCGTTCTGTCGTGGCAAGCTCTCCTTGGGGGCTGCTCACGACCAGGGGCTTCCATGTGGGCTGCACCGGCCTGTTGGTTTTGCCTGTGGCGCATATGGCTCCTCACGATAAGCAGATCAATGAATCTCGGATGAACCATCCGCATTTCCAAGTTTCAATTAAACTCCGTTCCTTCACTTCTTCAAAGGTACCTAACAGGGTAAAGAACGATGTTGGCTGGTACATCAAGTGCTTTCATGCATCAACTATGTGGTGTCGCATGGCATTGCCCGTCTTAGCTCTCACTAAGAATGGAACAGCATGACCACATTCAGATTGTAGCAGCTGCATTGATTGGCCCTCCAGCCAGTTAACCTTTAAACGCCTACCGTTTTTGCCACCATCTCCACACACAGCATTCCTGGAGTGACATTGATCCTTCACTCACACCAACATTCAATGGCATAGAGTGACGCCTCTTACGGAGGGAGGGTATGCAGGAGCTCCCTTGATGCCTGCAGAGTTGTGCCCCTGTAATACCATCCCTCCTCCCACCTTCCTACACATCTGCAGAGTTATACCCCCGGTAATACCATCCTCCCTCCCACCTCCCGACACATTTGCAGAGTACTGCCCCCCAGTAATGCCATCCTCCCTCCCACCTCCCTACACATCGGCAGAGTACTGCCCCCCAGCAATACCATCCCCCTCCCACCTCCGTACACACGCATGCGGAGATGAGACCTGTCTCGCAACACTAACCTTCACAGGCTTCAAGCATGACAATTTCTGCCCTGCCGGCTTTTATCAGTGGGGAACAGGAAGGCACATGAGAGATGCACGTTCAGCTGAGTATGTGAAATGTTTACAAAGAGGCAGCATGATGCATAATGTGGCAAGGTAAGTAACACTTTGCATATTGAAATTGGGCCCCCGTTGCCAAGTGGCAGGTGGGGGGTGCTGCCACGAGGCCTTGCCGCCACTGACAATATGAGCCCAGGCCTTCCCTGCGTCAGGGAGCATGGTACGCCTCTCCTGGAGCTTTCATTTCTCCTGAACAGGGATGCTTTGCGAAGCAGACCGAAGGCAAGATCGAGGAGCTGAAGGAATGGGAATGTCACTCATCCATGTCTTGAGGGTCTAGAAGATGATGTTTTGGGCACTGTAGTAATAATGTGATTGAAGATCTTAAGTGGATCAGATAACCAAGGTAACTGAGTCATTGAGAGAGACTGAGATGAATATAAGTCTATCTTCTTGGCTTCATGTTATCTGAAGTGTGCAGTATAGTCTTTTTGTAATCCAGTGTTATTGTGCATGGAATGCAGTGAGCAAAGGATAGAATGGTCTAAGAGTTTTGAGTAAACCATTGTTTGATGTAGTTAGGTTGGAATCTGAGTTCCTATAGTGAATTGTGAACGTAATAATAATGAATCATATACTCATGTGAAATCATATTATATGATTTGACTGAGTATTTATATTGGATTGTACTTCGTAAGCTTGTTAAAGTCAAAGACCTGATTCGACGGTTATTACAACTGATGTTTGTGTTTAAAGTAAAAAAAATGAAAATTGAACAGGAAAGCAGTCCACCATTCAGTAGGGGTCAGTAATAGGTCCCTTGCTTTTTTCGATCTATATCAATGACCTAGAATTGAGTGTGGAGCAAAATTTCAAAATTTGCAGATGAAACAAAACATTGAAGTATTATGAATTGTGAGGAGGATAGTGATAGACTTCACCAGAACATAGACAGGCTGGTGAAATGAGCAGATAAGTGGCAGATGAAATTAAATGCAGAGAAGTGTGAAACAATACATATTGTTTGTAGGAATGAGGAAAGACAATATAAAATAAAGGATAAAAGTCTCAAAGGGTTGCAACAGCAAAGGGACCTGGGCGTATATGTGCACAAATCATTGAAGATGGCAAAGCATGTTGACAAATTGGTTAATAAAGCACAGGGCATCCTGGGCCTTATAAATAGGGCTTAGTGTACCAAACCAAGAAGGTTATGGTGAACCTTTATAAAACACTAGTTTGGCCCCAATTGGAATATTGTGTCCAGTTCCAGGCACCACACTTTAGGAAGGATGTGAAAGCAATAGGGAGGTTACAGAAAATATTTACAAGAATCATTCCAGGGATGAGGTGCTTCACTTACATGTATAGATTTGAGGAGCTGGGGCTGTTCTCCTTCGAGAAGAGAAGGTTGAGAGGAAATTTGAGAGAGGTATTCAAAATCATGATGGGTGTGGACAGAGTAGGTGGGAATAAATTGTTCCTGTTGATGGAAATGTTGAGAACCAGAGGACACAAATTTATGGTGAATGGCAAAAAAACAACGGTGTTATTAGGAAAAATGTTTTTACGCAGTGCGCGGTTAGGATCTGGAGTGAACTGCCTGAGAGTGTTGTGGAGGCTGATTCAATCATGGCTTTCCAAAAGGCAATGAATAATCATCTGAAAAGAAAATATTAGCAGTACTACAGAGAAAAGAACAAGAGGGTGGGACAAACTGAGCTGCTTGTGCAGACAGCTGGCATGGACATGATGGGCCGAATGGTCTCCTTCTGTGCAGTAACCATTATATGATCTTGGAGACAGGTGCCTGACTTCAGAAAGACCAGTGAAATGAGTTGAGAATGAATGTCCTCGCCATCAAGGCACCATTTGACCGAGTGTGGCACCAAGGAGCTCCAGTAAAATTCAATTCTAATCAAGAGGAAAACCCTTGACTGGTTGGAGATATATCCAGCACAAAGTTTTGGTTGTTGGATGCCAATCATCTCGACCCACAGGACATTGCTGCAGGTGCTCCTTAGGATAGTGTCTGAGACTCAACCACCTTCAGCTGCTTCTTCAATGACCTTCCCATTCACAGCCACCACCTTGATCTTGTCATCTCACGTTACATTGTTGGTCTGACCCTCTTAATCACAGATAAGATCAACTCTGATCATTTCATTATATCATCCTCCACCCACATCCCCCTTCCATTCCCAACCTTACCTCCTTCTATAATCGTGCCTGGGAGAAAAACTATACCCAATTCACTCACAATTGCACTTTCAAAGTCCCAACTCTCCAGCGTTTCGCCATCCATTTGCCACAACATTTCTGCAGCTACTGATTTGTTCGACTACATCCTCACCTCCACCTTTGCTGCTTTGGTGCCCAATGAAAACATTGGGAGGGAGAGAGAAAACAGGGAATTACAGACCTGTTAACCTTACATCAGTTGTTGGGAAAATGCTTGTGTCTATTCTGAAGGATGTGATAAATGGACACTTGGATAATAATGATCTGGTTGGGCAGAGTCAACATGGATTTATGAATGGGAAATCAGGTTTGATGAA
Organism: Heterodontus francisci; assembly: GCF_036365525.1. Lineage (NCBI taxonomy): Eukaryota > Metazoa > Chordata > Chondrichthyes > Heterodontiformes > Heterodontidae > Heterodontus > Heterodontus francisci. The sequence continues at coordinate 22,428,433 of NC_090410.1, read as the reverse complement.
ACTGTTGGAGTTTTTTGAGGATGTTACGAATAGAATTGATGAAGGGGAGTCAGTGGATGTGGTGTACCTGGATTTTCAGAAGGCTTTTGATGAAGACCCCCACACGAGGTTGGTTAGCAAAATTAAAGCACATGGGATCGGAGGTAATATACTGACATGGATTAAGGATTGGTGAACAGGCAGAAAGCAGAGAATAGGAATAAACGGGTCATTCCCGCATTGGCAGGCTGTGACCAGTTGGGTACTGCAGGGATCAGTGCTTGGGCCCCAGCTATTCACAATATATATCAATGATTTGGATGTGGGGACCAAATGATGTATTTACAAGTTTGCGGCTGACACAAAACTAGGTGGCAACGTGTGTTGTGAGGAAGATGCAAAGTGACTTCAAGGGGATTTGGACAGACTTAGTGAGTGGGCAAGAACATGGCAGATGGAATATCATGTGGAAAAAAGTGAGGTTATCCACTTTGGTAAGAGGTGTGGATGTGAAGAGTATTTCTTAAATTGGAAGAGATTTCAAGTGTAGATGTACAAAGGGACCTGAGTGTCCTTGTCAATAAGTCACTGAAAGGTAACATGCAGGTGCAGCAAGCAATTAGGAAGGCTAATGGTATGGTAGCCTTTATTGCAAGAGGATTTGAGTACAGGAGGAGTGAAGTCTTGCTTCAATTGTATAGAAGCTTGGATAGACCACACTTGGAGTACTGTGTACAGTTTTGGTCCCCTTACCATAGGAAGGATATCATTGCCATAGAGGGAGTGCAACGAAGATTCACCAGACTTAGTCCCAGAATGGCGAGTCTGCCCGATGAAGAGAGATTGGAGAAACTGGACCTGTATTCTCTTGAGTTTCAAAGAATGAGAGGTGATCTAATTGAAACCTCCAAAATACTTAAATGGATAGGCAGGGAAATGCAGTTAAGATGTTTCTCCTGGTTGGGGAGTCTTAAACCAGGGGACACAATTTCAAAATAAGGGGAAGCCACTTAGGCCAGAGATGAGGAGAAATTTCTTTACTCAGAGGGTTGTGAATCTTTGGAATTCTCTACCGCAGAGGGCTGTGGAAGCTCAGTCATTGAGTATGTTTAAAGCAGAGACTGACAGATTTCTAAATACAAATGACATGGGGAATATGGGGTTAGTGTGGGAAAAAGGCATTGAAGTGGATGATCAGCCATGATCATTTTGAATGATAGGGCAGACTCGATGGGCTGAATGGCCTACTCCTGCTCCTATGTTCCTATGTTCTCTCTCACCCTAGCCATTCCCCTGGGATGATCCTCATCTTCACGCTTTTCAGTCCAAGAGATGCAGACTTGAGAGGATATGGTGGACAACTAGTTTAACCATCCACCACTAGATCTGGCTGGACCACACAAAACACTATTGGGTCCTAGTCTCTTCTGCTAAAACTGCTCACTATTCCAGAATGATCCTGGGATGCAAATGTAACATCCAGCTTCTTTTCTTTACTGCACACAGTCTACTTAAACCCTTCTCCATTGTCCCCTTCACCCTCACCTCCAACAATAAGTGTGAACAACTCATGGGCTTCTCTGTCAGTAAGAATGAAACCATCTGATCAGCTCCCTTCTGGTCCCCATGTCAGCCGATATTGTTGATAGTTCTCTCTCATCAGGTGTTTTCCCTCCTTTCAATCTGCCGTCATCACCCTCTCCTCAAAGAACAACCCTTGACCCCACTAGCTTTGCAAACCTCCCTTTCCTCTCCAAAGTCTTTACTGTGTCGACACCTCGCCAATCTGTGCCCAGCTTTCCCAGAGCTCCATGTTTGAATCCTTCCAATCAGATTCCGCCCCTGCCACAATACCAAAACAATACTTGTCAAAGTCACAAATGACCTCCGATGTGACTGTGACAAATGTAAGCTATCCCTCCTCGCCCTCCTGTCTGTGGCTTTTGGTACAGTTGATACACCATCCTGCTCTAAAGCCTTTCCACTTTTGTCCAACTGGGTGGGACTGCACTCACCTAGTTCCATTCTCATCCATATGATTGTAGCCAGAGATTCACGTGCAATGTCTTCTCTCTGCTCCGGCACTGTTACCTCTGGTGTCCCCCAAGGATCTCTCCGTGGGCCCCTCCTATATCCCGTCTACATGCTGCCGCTCAGCAACATCACATGAAAGCACAGCTTACATTTTCACATTTACTCTGACAACACCCTGCTTTACCTCACTACCCCCATCTCGACTCCTCCACTGTTGTTAAATTATCAGACTATTTATCTGACATCCAGTACTGGGTGAGCAGAAATTGCCTTCAACTAAATATTGGAAAGATTGAAGCTATTGGTTTTGGTTCCTGCTCTCAACTCCGTTCCCTAGCTATCGACTCTGTACATCTCCCTGGCAGCAATCTGAAACTAACCAGTCTGATCACAAACCTGGTGTTACATTTGACCCTGAGAGAACCTTCCTTCCACATATTTGCACCATCACTGAGACCGCCCATTTCCACCTCTGTAACATCATTCGACTTTGCTTCTGTCTCAGGTCATCTGTTGCTGAAAACCTCATTCATGCTTTTGTTACCTCTAGACTTGACGATTCCAACACACTCCTGGCTGGTCTTCACATTCTACGTAGAGCAAACTAGAGGTCATTGAAAACTCTGCTGCCCGAATCCTAACTCGCAATTAATCTAGCTCACCTATCACCCCTGTGCTCACTGACCTGCATTGGCACTCTCCAGTGATAGTTTCACTTCGTATCTCCTCTGAGATAAATCTCCACTTCCTTTGGAAAATTACCATTAGATCTGTTTCCTTCTTTCTCAGATACTGTAGTCCAGCTCACCTCAAATCACTGCATAAAATTTCTCCTCATATCCTCCCTGGATTGTTTTGTCAATTGTTCTGAACCTGTGTCATCTGTTATTGACCTCCTGCCAGTGGAAACAGTTTCTCCCTCTCGATTCTGTCAAAAATCCCTCATGATTTTGAGCGTTTCTGTTAAATCTACACTAACCATTCTCTGTTCTATGGAGAACCATCCCAGTTTCTCTCGTCTATCCACATAACTGAGGTCCGTGGTTCAATTTCAAGAATTCTGGTGGGGATCCCTGGAAATGTGAATTATTAGCACTCTGCCACTGGAATCGAGAGAATAAGTATAAGAAACACTTGAGAGTGAATTCTTACCAGGGGTTTTCTGGAACAGTTAGTAATTGTGGATGGTTTCCCAGGAATTGTGCCACCATCTCCAGTAAGTTATATATAATTATAAATATTTTTTCCGTTACCAATGATTGCATCACCATTTATAGAGATTGGGCTCTTGGAATCTAATCACATGGGTCTCTGGATGGGAATCAATACCTGTGGGAAATCCTCAGGAATGTTTCTCTGTTTACAGCAGGTACATGTCCACATATGACTCAGGTCAGCGATCTTCCCAGGGGTAGGATTGGGCGATGACAGCCTTCCTGCCCAGAGGCCAATTGCAGCCTTCAAGCGGCCTATTAAGGGCCAATTCAGGGCTTCTTCCTGCCAGCACTGGGATCTTACCAGCAGTGGGGACGGGGTGGGGGGGAGCCTCCGCCGCACGGGGATGATGCCTTGTAAAACGAGGCGCCCTCCCTGAGGGTCTGGAGGCGTCAGTCCCTTCTTTGTGGACAATTTGTAGCCCGTGGAGAACCCTCACTGGGTACAGCTTTCATCCCTGGAACTTCCTTCCCATGGACTCAATGATCATCGACCACCCTCCCCCCCTCACCAATTGCTGGGTCTTTCAGAAGGCCCATGGCGACCCCACCTTACCTATCTGTGTTCCAGAGTTCCAGCGCTGGACCTGGGTCTGAGTCCTCTGCAGTTCTGGCACTGGCCACCACTCCCGGTGGTGATGCTGATACTGCTGAGCTGCCAGCCCTCTGATTAGCCGGCAGTTCTTGGAGGCAGGATTCCCGTCTCTTTAAAGACTTTAAAGGGAAGGGTATCTCGCCTCCTGAAACTTTGATTTAAAAGGATCGGAGTCTCGCTCCGGAGGGCATGAAAAGGCAGAGGCGGGGATCCCCCGCATTTTCATTCTGACACTGGGAGCCCCGCCACCAGCACAAATTCCAGCCTCATGTATGCAGGAAGCATCTCCAGCTGCTTCAGCTCGACCTCAGGACTCCGAGCTTGAGGGGCAGCTGAAATTACTGCAGAGAATCAGGGAACAGGAGAGTTTTCTGGATTGTACATTCCAGAAACTGGTCACCCCACAGGCAGTCGGAGTTCAGGATAGTAGGTGGGTGGTCATCCGGAATATTAGGAAGAGTCAGGAAGTGCAGGAGTCTTAGGGATGTGTGTTACTCACAAACCAGTACTCAGCTTTGGAGACTGCTGGGAGTGACAAGACCTTGAAGGAGTGCAGTCCAGACCATGGCACCAATGGACAAGGGACTGTGCAGGAGGGAGCAGCAAAGGGCAGAAATACACTTGTTACAGGTGATTCCAGTCAGAGCAATATATGCTTCGAGGTGCACAGGAAGGCTAATATACTTAATGAGCTCTTTGTATCAATGTTCACTCAGGAAGTTGAATCTGACAAAATATCGGTAGAATTGAACAGAGGAGAGGTAATGGATAGGGTAAAAATTGAGACAGGGGCGGTAATAAAAAGGCTGGCTATGCTTAGGGTAGATAAGTCACCTGGTCTGGATGGTCTGCATCCCAGGTTGCTAAAGGAAGTGGGGATGGAAATAGTGGAATAGCTTGTTATAATCTTCCAATCTTCCCTAGATATGGGGGATGTGCCAGGGGATTGGAGAGTGGCAAATATAACACCATTATTCAAAAAAGACAGTGAGCACAGTCCGAGGAACTACAGGCCATTTAGTTGAACATCAGTGGTGGATAAAGTTTTGAAACAATAATTGAGAAATATTTAACAGATACTTTCATTCCAATTAGTTAAGGAAAGCCAGCATGGATTTGGAAAAAGGAGATCCTGCTTGACGAATGGAATTGAATTTTTTGGTGAAGTAACAGAGAATGTTGATGAAGGGAAAGCGGTGGATGTTGTTTATATGTTAAGAAAGTGTTTGATTCGTTACCAAATAAAAGGCTGGTTAACAAAATTGAGGCTTATGGAAAGGGAGAGTCAGTGTCTGAATGGATAAAAAGTTGTCTTTTAGACAGAAAACAGCGAGTTGTAGTAAATGGTTGATTTTCAGACTGGAGGATGGTAGACAGTGATGTTCCCCAAGGGTCAGTGCTGGGAACACTGCTTTTTTACAATATATGAATGACTTGAATCTTGGAATACAGAGTCGAATCTCAAAACTGGCTGATGACACTGGCCTTGGAGGTGTAGCAAACAGTGAGGATGACATAAACCATCTACAACAGGACATAGATAGGATAGCAGAATGGGCAGAGAGGTGGCAGATGGAATTTAATACTGACAAGTGTGAGGTGATACATTTTGGCAGAAGGAATAGGGAGAGGCAATATGTACTTAATGTCGCAGTTCTAAAGAGTGTGTAAGAACAGAGGGACCTGGGGGGGTACATGTGTATCAATCTTTGATGGTGCCAGGACATGTTGAGAGAGTGCTTAGGAAGGCAGATAGGATCTTGGGCTTCATAAGTAGAAGCATTGAGTACTAAAGCAGAGAAGTTATGCTGAACCTTTATAAAGCTCTGGTTAGGCCCCAAGTAGAGTATGGCATCCAGTTCTGGTCACCACACTTCAGGAGGGTGTGAGAGTCCTTGAGAGGATGCAGAGGAGATTTTCCAGAATGGTTCCAGGGATTGAGGATTTTAGTTACAAGGTTAGGTTGGAAAAGCTTGGGTTGTTCTCCTTAGAGCAAAGGAGATTGAGCAGAGATTTAACAGAGATGTACAAGTTCATATCAGGCTTAACTAAGTTAGGCAAGGAAAAACTGTTCCCATTAACTAATGGAAAAAGGACTAGGAGACACAGATTGAAGGTTTTGGGCAAGAGATGCAGGAGGAATATGAGGAAGAACTTTTTTAGACAGCCGGTGTTAATGACCTGTAAATCATTGCCCACAAGGGTGGTGGAAGCAGAGACAGTCACTGACTTCAAAAGGAAATTGAATGGCCATTTGAAGGAAATAAATTTGCAGGGCTACGGGGATTGAGCGGGAGAGTGGGACTGACTGGACAGCTCCCTGGAGAGCCGACATGGATATGTTGGGCAAAATGGTCTCCTTCTGTGCCGTAAATTACTATTATTCTACATTCTGGGACTGAGATGGTTGGCCTCCAAATACCAGAACCATCCTTTGTGCTAGTTATGTTCCAACCAGTGGAGTATTTTCCCCTGATTTCTGTTGACTTCAATTTTGCTAAGGCGTTTGCTTCTGGTCTCGGTACCTCTATTAATGGGGCGACTAGGGTGATAAAGTTTGGGGCCAGCTTTTGGTAATCAATACAGTGTCATTTGGATTCCCCAAGCTGCAGAACATTAGAGTCCAATACAGTGGGATCATTTCTGGAGGCAAATTTTCAGCAGACCTTACTGGTTTCAGCATTTCTTCCCAAATAGTGTCAGGTACAGGAACAGTGACAGAACTAGCAGGAAAAGAGACAATTCCTATTTTTCCCTTGGTTCAATGTCTTCAATTTCTGTTCTGATTGCTTTATATTATTCTGATAAAATTCAGGTAAGTCTGTACTCTTTTTGTGGCTGTATGTACAAGCAGGTTCACGAAGCCGGATAAGCTCATTGATGGATTCAGATCCACCTCCATCCCAGTTAGGAACAGAAGATGAGCTGGCTATTGGTGAATCTGCTCCTGCTCCAGGTACTCCCTATTTGTATGAGTTCCCTAAGTTCTCCTGAAGCACACCTCTAATTACAGATATGGCTTCACTGGAAGAGCAAGTCAGGGTAAGGGTCTGCAAAGGAAACCCGACCCAAGCCCGTATGCCAGACCCGGAAATGCGACCCGACCCGACCCGAACCTGACACACGTCGTTGGGTCTCGTCAGGGTCGGGTCGGGTAGCAGGTCGTTCAGTCAGGGTCACCTGGGGAAAGCCTTGATTGCGTCACATTTGTAGGAATGTTTTCACACGTCTCTGGAAAATTATGGACAATTGTTGCTGGTTCCACTTTCAGACTGACCATTAATGTTTTATTTGCTGTATGAGCGCTGGTCTGATAACTGGTCAGATGTGTTCCTTGGACAGTAGACCCATGTTCTGCAGGGTGGTAAGGAGCGTACAGGGAAGAGCAGGCTGGTATGGGTCCTTTCGGTTTGGGACCAGGACAACGAGGGATCTCCAACTACCCTGGGTAGGCTCACCCACATCACCATCCAGCATGTACTGGATTTCCTGTCTAACCTGAGCTAGCTTGTCAGGGCTCAGCTGGCAGGGGTACCGCCTGACTGGTGGTGTGTCTCCCACATCCATGCTGTGAACTGCTCGGGTGGTACATCCTGCCTGATCTTTACAGATTTTTTTAGCATGGTGGACACGTCCTCCTCCTGCGTTTGTTTTTGGGGTTTCAGCTGGGTGATTAAGTCTTTTAAGACTTCTGTGTTTGCCAGTTTGTTAGCTGGGGGTTCAACGGGGGTCTCCTCCTCCTCAACTCCTCCTGGCTGCCCTCAGGTATTTCCACCTTCTGGCAAACACTCACTGGTTTACTGCGTTTGGTTTTGGGTAGTGGTCTCACACAGTCTATCAACATTTGGTCAACGGGTTCCCAAATGCTGGAATGGGTTTGAGGGGGGGCCAGTCTAATTGTGGCCTGGGGTTTGCCTGCAGCCTGGTAAGCATGGCAGGTTTAATCGGCCACTTCAGACCAGATGTGAGGCCAGAAAAAGTGTTTACTTACCCGGGCTAAAGTTTTCCGAGTACCCACATGTCCAGCCATAGGGATGGCATGAGATATCCGTAAAATCCCTTGCTGGTATTCTGGGGGCACTACAATCTAGTGGAGCACTGACCATTCCTCTGCAGATCTACTGGGAGGTCTCCACTTCCGCATTACTACCCCATCTCATACGTAGCAACACTCAGGGACTGGGGTGGCCTCTGCCTCACAACAAGCAGTCTGTACTATGCACTTTAATTTAGGATCTGCCTGCTGGTTGTCAATTAGGGAGGCTGGGCTGAGCACCTCCTACCCTTTAGATAGGTCCTGAAAGAAAGTTTCAGCTAAGCAGACCTCCGGCTCATCCAGCTGGGGCAGTGATTTCCTCTCAAATAATCTGGCCTGTCTGGCTTGGGACCAAGTCACTACACAATCGGGGAAGATACCAGGAACTTCCTCCTGTAGTTATTCGGTTTCCCTGGTTTCGCTGGGCTGGTCTATGATTATAGGGGTTGTTATTATCTTGCTGCCAGCCAAATAATTTCCCAGCAGGATGCGTATCCCTGGGACAATCCCCACGCTTTAGCGGCCTGAGACTAGGTCACACTGTGGGTGGACCCGATGGTGGGAACAGATAGGTAACCTCCTCCCACTCCACTGATCAGGGCCTTGGCTTTCATGTAGGCTTCACAGGGGAGGCTTAGACTGTTCCCTAACATTAAGAACTCAGTCGCCCCTGCATCCAAGTCGTTAATCAGTTGGACATCAAAATCAATAAGAAGAAATGTTATAGTTACATAAAGGGAAAGCAGGTGGTCAAGAGCAATGTAGGCTCAGTAAAAGCTGAAAATGGAGATATTGTCATTGATAATGGGGAAATGGCAGACATGTTGATCAATTATTTTGCCTCAGTATTTACAGTTGAAAAGGAGGATAACTTGCCGGATGTCCCGAAAAAAATTAATAGCCGATAGGGGACAGGGACTCAGTAAAATTAACGTAAGTAAAACATCAGTAACAAGGAAATTAATGGAATTAAAGAATGAGAAATCTCCAGGACCTGACGGTTTCCATCCTAGGGTGTTGAAGGAAGTAGGGGAGCTCATTGTAGATGCCCTAACTTTTGTCTTTCAGAGTTCCCTAGATTCAGGAATGGTCCCTCTGGATTGGAAAGTTGCACATGTCACTCCAATTTTTAAGAAGGGTGAAAGGGGGAACCAAAGAAATTACAGACCAGTTAGCCTGACATCTGTGGTGCGCAAGTTGCTGGAGTCTATAATCAGGATAGGGTGCCTGAACACCGAGGAAAATTTCAGTCAGTCAGGGACAGCCAGCATGGATTCATGACGGGAAGGTCATGTTTGACAAATCTCATTGAATCTTTTGAAGAGGCAACTAAGGTAATGGACAGGGGAATGTCTATGGATGTTATTTATATGGACTTCCAGAAAGCATTTGATAAAGTCCCACATAAGAGACTGTTAACTAAGGTAGAAGCCCATGGAGTTGAGGGCAAATTATTGACATGGTTCGGAAGTTGGTTGAGTGGTAGGCGACAGAGAGTGGGGATAATGGATAAGTACGGCGGCACGGTGGCGCAGTGGTTAGCACTGCAGCCTCACAGCTCCAACTACCCGGGTTCAATTCTGGGTACTGCCTGTGTGGAGTTTGCACGTTCTCCCTGTGTCTGCGTGGGTTTTCTCCGGGTGCTCCGGTTTCCTCCCACAAGCCAAAAGACTTGCAGATTGATAGGTAAATTGGCCATTATAAATTGCCACTAGTACAGGTAGGTGGTAGGGAAATATAGGGACAGGTGGGGATGTGGTAGGAATATGGGATTAGTGTAGCATTAGTATAAATGGGTGGTTGTTGGTCGGCACAGACTCGGTGGGCCGAAGGGCCTGTTTCAGTGCTGTATCTCTAAACTAAACTAAACTACTCTGATTGGCAGGATGTGACTAGTGGTGCCCCACAGGGATCTGTGTTGGGGCCTCAATTATTCACATATTCATTAACAACTTGGATGATGGCGTAGTAAGTCATATATCCAAATTTGCTAATGATACAACATTAGGCGGCATTGTATTCAGTCGAGATGATAGCATAAAATTGCAAAGAGATATTGACAGACTAGATGAGTGGGCAAAACTGTGGCAGATAGATTTCACTGTGGGCAAGTGTGAGATTATCCATTTTGGACCAAAAAAGGATAGAGCAGGGTACTTTCTAAATGGGAAGAGGTTAAGTACAGTGGATGTCCAAAGAGACTTGGGGGTTCAGGTGCATAGATCTTCAAAATGCCAGGACCAAGTGCAGAAAATAATCAAAAAGACTAATGGAATGCTAACCTTTATATCTAGAGGATTGGAGTATAAAGACACAGAGGTTATGCTGCAGCTGTACAAAACCCTGGGAAGACCCCACTTGGAGTACTGTGAGCAGTTCTGGGCACCACACCCTCGGAAGGATATATTGGCCTTGGAGGGAATGCAACGTAGGTTTACAAGAATGATACCTGGACTACAGGGGTTCAGTTACATAGAACATAGAACAGTACAGCACAGTACAGGCCCTTAGGCCCACGATGTTGTGCCGAACCTTTAACCGACTCTAAGATCAAACTAACTACCTACCCTTCATTTTACTATCATCCATGTACCTATCCAAGAGTCGCTTAAATGTCCCTAATGTATCTGCTTCTACTACCACCGCTGGCAGTGCATTCCACGCACCCACCACTCTCTGTGTAAAGAACCTACCTCTGACATCTCCCCGAAACCTTCCTCCAATCACCTTAAAATTATGCCCCCTGGTGATAGCCCTTTCCACCCTGGCAAAAAGTCTCTGACTACCCACTCTATCTCTGCCTCTCATCATCTTGTACCCCTCTATCAAGTCACCTCTCATCCTTCTTCGCTCCAATGAGAAAAGCCCTAGCACCCTCAATCTTTCTTCGTAGGACATGCCCTCCAGTCCAGGCAGCATCCTGGTAAATCTCCTCTGCACCCTCTCTAAAGCTTCCACATCCTTCCTATAATGAGGCGACCAGAACTGAACACAATATTCCAAGTGTGGTCGAATCAGGGCCTTTTCGAGCTGCAGCATAACCTCGCGGCTCTTAAACTCAATCCCCCTGTTAATGAAAGCCAACACACCATATGCCTTCTTAACAACCCTATCAACTTGGGTGGCAACTTTGAGTGATCTATGGACATGGACCCCAAGATCCCTCTGTTCCTCCACACTACCAAGAAACCTGTCTTTCAGCCTGTATTCTGCATTCAAATTCGAGCTTCCAAAATGAATCACTTCACACTTTTCCAGGTTGAACTCCATCTGCCACTTCTCAGCCCAGCTCTGCATCCTGTCAATGTCCCATTGCAACCTACAACAGCTCTCCACACTATCCACAACTCCAGCAACCTTCGTGTCATCGGCAAACTTGCTAACCCAGCCTTCCACTTCCTCATCCAAGTCATTTATAAAAATCACAAAGAGCAGAGGTCCGAGAACAGATCCCTGCGGAACACCACTGGTCACCGAGCTCCATGCTGAATACTTTCCATCTACTACCACCCTCTGTCTTCTATGGGCCAGCCAATTTTGTATCCAGACAGCCAACTTTCCCTGAATCCCATGCCTCTTTACTTTCTGAATGAGCCTACCATGGGGAACCTTATCAAACGCCTTGCTAAAATCCATATACACCACACCCATTAATCTTCCTTCATCAATGTGTTTTGTCACATCTTCAAAGAATTCAATAAGGCTTGTGAGGCATGACCTGCCCCTCACAAAGCAATGCTGACTGTCTCTAATCAAACCATGCTTTTCCAAATAATCATAAATCCTGTCTCTCAGAATCCTCTCCAATAATTTGCCCACCACCGACGTAAGACTGACTGGTCTATAATTCCCAGGGATATCCCTATTCCCTTTCTTGAACAAGGGAACAACATTTGCCACCCTCCAATCATCCAGTACGACTCCAGTGGACAGTGAAGACGCAAAGATCATCGCCAAAGGCGCAGCAATCTCTTCCCTCGCTTCCCGTAATATCCTTGGGTATAGCCCGTCTGGCCCCGGGGACTTATCTGTCCTCATATCATTCAAAATTTCCAGCACATCCTCCCTCTTAACCTCAACCTGTTCGAGCATATCAGCCTGTTCCATGCTGTCCTCACAAATGACCAGGTCCCTCTTACCAGTGAATACTGAAGCAAAGTATTCATTTAGGACCTCCCCTACCTCCTCCGACTCCAGGCACAAGTTCCCTCCACTATCCCTTTTCGGCCCTACCCCCTCCCTGCCCATCCTCTTGTTCCTCACATATGTGTAGAACGCCTTGGGATTTTCCTTAATCCTACCCGCCAAAACTTTTTCATGTCCCCTTCCAGCACTCCTAAGTCCATTCTTCAGTTCCTTCCTGGCTACCTTGTAACCCTCTCGAGCCCTGTCTGATCCTTGCTTCCTCAACCTTAAGTAAGCTTCCTTCTTCCTCTTGACTAGCTGTTCTACATCTCTTGTCATCCAAGGTTCCTTCACCCTACCATCCCTTCCCTGCCTCATCGGGACAAACCTATCCAGCAGTCGCAGCAAGTGCTCCCTGAACAACCTCCACATTTCTGTTGTGCATTTCCCTGAGAACATCTGTTCCCAATTTATGCTCCCCAGTTCCTGCCGAATAGCATTGTAATTCCCCCTCCCCCAATTAAATATTTTCCCATCCCGTCTGCTCCTGTCCCTCTCCATGACTATAGTAAAGGTCAGGGAGTTGTGATCACTATCACCGAAATGCTCTCCCACCGAGAGATCTGCCACCTGGCCTGGTTCGTTGCCAGGTACCAAGTCCAACATAGTCTTCCCTCTAGTCGGCCTATCTACATATTGAGTCAGGAAACCTTCCTGGACACACCTGACAAAAACTGCTCATCCAAACTATTTGCACTAAGGAGGTTCCAATCAATATTAGGGAAGTTGAAGTCACCCATGACTACAACCCTGTTACTTCTGCACCTTTCCAAAATCTGCCTCCCAATCTGTTCCTCCGTGTCTCTGTTGCTATTGGGGGGTCTATAGAAAACTCCCAACAAAGTGACTGCTCCTTTCCTGTTTCTGACTTCCACCCATAATGACTCAGTCGACCACCCTCCTCGACGACCTCCCTTTCTGCAGCTGTGATACTATCCCTGATTAACAATGCCACTCCCCCACCTCTTTGTAACTTTGGAGGAGAGATTGCACAAATCCTTCTTTCCACTAGCCCACCAGGACAAACTTCCTCTAAACTCCCTGCAGCCTTAGCTCTGAACAACTCACATCTTTCTCTGGTTCTCTCCTATCTCCCCTTGTTCCCTTTCTGAGTTCATCTTGTCCATGAGACCCACCCCCTGTTCCCTTCACCCTCTTTCAATAAACTGCTGACCACCCGACGTCCCCTCCTGGTCCCTATGTTAGCCAAGATTATTAACGATTCTTTCTCTTCCTCTGCTGTCCCTCTCTTCTTTAAATCTGCAATCATCAAAACTCTCCTCAAAAATAACTCCTTGACCTTGCAAACTATCACCCCATGTCCAACGTCCTTTCCTCTCCAAAGTCCTTAAAGGATTATCATCTCCCAAATCCGTGCCAATCCTTCCCAGAACTCTATGTTTGAATCCCACCTATCAGGCTCCTGCCTCTGTCACAGCATAAACACAACTCTTGTCAAAGTCACAAGTGACTTCTCGACTCGTCCTTCTTGATGGTCTGCAGCCTTTGACACGGTTAACCAATGGAATGGTGAAGGATGATCTGTTGAATACGGAGCCTTGTGGGATGGAAGATGAGAACAAGGGCACCCTATCATGTCTCTGGGAAGGAGGCAAACGGGTGAGAGCAGAAGTGTGGTAAGTGGGACAGACAAAGTTGAGGTCCCTGTCAATCACAGTGGGGGAAATCATCAGTTCAGGTCAAAGAAAAACAAATCAGAAGCACTGGTATGGAAGGTTACATCATCAGAACTGAAGCAACAGAAATAGAAAAAAGGGGAGAATGGAATGGAGCCTTTACAGGAAGCAGGGTATGAGGAAGTGTCATTGAGGTAGGTGTAGGAGTCAGTGGGCTTTTAATAAATATTTGTTGAAAATCTATTCTCAGAAATGGAGACAGAAAGGTCGAGGAAGGGAAGAGAAGAGTTGGATATGAACCATGTGAAGGTGAGAGAAGGGTGGAAATTGGAAGCAAAGTTGATGACGTTTTCTAGTTCAGGACAAAAGCAGAAAATGGCACCAATACAGTCATCAATAAACCGAAAAAGAGGTGAGGGAAGAGGCCCAAGTCAGACAGGAACAAGGAATGTTCCACAGATGCCACAAAAAGGCAGGCATAGCTAGGACCCATGGCTATTTTCACCTCTGTGACTTCGCCTGACTTCACCTCTGTCTCAGCTCATCTGCCACTGAAACCCTCATTCATGCCTTTGTTACCTCGAGACTTGACTATTCCAATGCATTGCTGGCAGGTCTCCCAGAATCTCCTCTCCTTAAACTTCAGGTCACCCAAAACCCTGTTTCCCGTGTCCTAACTCACACCAACTCACACCAAATCCTCATCCTTATTTTCAAATCCCTCCATCACCTCGCTCCTCCCTATCTCTGTAATCTCCTCCAGACCCCCAAACCCTCCAAAAAATCTGTGCACTTATAATTCTGGCCTTTTGAGCATCGCTGGGTTTAATCGTTCCACCATTGCTGGCCATGCATTCAGCTGCCTCGACCCTAAGCGTTGGAATTCCCTCCCAAAATCTCTGCCTCGCTTTCCTCCTTTAAGACTCTCCTTAAAACCTGCCACTTTGTCCAGGCATTTTCTCATCTGACCTGATATCTCCTTCTGCTGCTCGGTGTCAAATGTTGTTTTAAATGCTCCTGTGCAGTACCTTTGGATGTTTTATTACTTTAAAGGCACTATACAAATGTAATTTGTTTATAGACAGTCATTTAATCATTCCACACAGAAGGACACTGTGCCCTCTCCTTGAAAGAGAAATTCAATTATTACTTCTCTGCTGCTATTCCCCCATCGCCATGCAAATATCTCCTTTTCAATATATATCCACTTCCTTTGGAAAGTTACTATTGGATCTGCTTCCTACTTTCACAGATACTGCAGTCCAGCTCACAACAAATCACCACATCAGGTTTCACCTCATATCCTCCCTGGATTGTTGGCAAATTGTTCTAAGTCTGTGTCATCCTACCAGTGGAAACAGTTCCTCCCTCTCGATTCTGTCAAAATCCCTCATTATTTTGAGCTTTTCTGTTAAACCAATGATTGCATCACCATTTATACAGACAGGGCTCTTGGAATCTAAGCACATGGGTCTCTGGATGGGAATCAATACTTGTAGGGAATCCTCAGGAATGTTTCAATGTTTAGAGCAGCTACATGGTCACATATGACGATGTGTCGGGTCAATTGTTGTTTATTTATTGGAGTAATTCCAGATCATGTGTGCACAATCTTTAGGGTCTTCGAGTGTGACAGCACTTTAGGATTATGTTTGACCAGAAATGAGTCAAGAATATTCTCGGGGCTATACCACATGGTTTGGTCTCATTGGCTGAATTTAAAGTCCACCCTGTGAATTGGATAGAAATTCTCTGAAATTACAAAAGCACGTTATCTCACAGAAATATGAGGAAACCTGTAAATAAATCTGTTCTCACTGCACCCAATGCTGTCAGACTGTGGATTTCACCCAGTCTGTTCTTTCATGGACTCTGGGGAGATTCACTTTCCATTGTGCAATATGTGGCGAAATATAATTTATGATATTGTAATGTGTTGTGTAAAGAGATTAACGGAATCTTTTTATTCAGTCACTGTAAGTAATGTCAGTCTCCTTGCCTTGTAATTATGTCAATGGAGATTTCTCCTGCCTTATATATGGGTCTTCGCTCAGTTACAGAGTCAGTAAGAGTTTGGTCTCCAGCACAAACTGGGAGCAACATTCCGCAGAAATGGAACAAATGAATTGGATTTCTTCACTGGAAGATTTGGTTATTCTGGCACTTGTGGATATACAGGAGATTTATTATCCCACCCTTGCTGTTATTGGTGTCCCTGGTAAGTTTTATGTCTGGGTAGTGATGGAGTAAACACATCAATTCTATTCCTTACTCTGTGAGATGCTGTCGGTGTTCCTTGTAAGGAACCATATCTTTATTTCATTATGTCAATGTTGTTTAACTGCAAACACTGTCTTCATTATGCAAGTTTTCACATCCAACATTTTTATGTATTCAGTTTATTCTCCTTGCTGTGTGACTGAAAGTACATTGTTCCCTCTGCAATGTTACTGGGTGATTTATTTGATGAACAGTCTGCTCTCTGCATTGAGTCCTGGGAGTAGATTTTACTCTTTACCATCTGGGTGTTAAATAATGCCTGAAGAGGGCAGTTCAATTTTTTAAAAAAATGATGGAGAAGGATTGCACGTCCTTTACAGAGGCAGACTGATATTCATTGCATTGATTTTAAGAGGAGGATAATCAGGCGGGTTTTACTCCTGGTGAAGGGTCTGTCCCCCACACCGATTATTATTGCACGCCGGACAGGAGCTGCTTAATTGATATAAAGTGTAGACATGGCTTTAAGGATAACTTAAGGTCTATTGGATCAGATTAATGATATAAAGTTGCAATTGGTGATAAATCATTCCAACTGATTTTACTTTCAATTGATTGTAAATGGAGTAATGTGAGAAGTAGATTCCTTTCTCATTTTATTGATTTACATTCCCTCAATTAAGTGGAAATCTATTCAGTTCTCACTCACAGGTGGAAAGCACCAGATTAATATTGTTCCACTTCCATCCTCAAACATTCTCAAACCCGAGGGAGCAGATCTCAGCATCAGTTACAGCATCAGCCCCTTGATAGTGACTGTTCATCAGAATAGCTTTGTAATATAAGTATACATTCTCCCATTGTGTGAATTATTAGATAGATAGATAGATAGATAGATAGATAGATAGATAGATAGATAGATAGATAGATAGATAGATAAATAGAGAGATAGAATGTTTACAGCACAGGAAGAGGCCATGTGGCCCACCGAGTATATGCTGGCTCTGCAAGAGCAATCCACCTCGTCCCTCCCCCACCTTCCCCAGATCCCTGCAATTTCTTTTCCTTCATATACTAACCCAATTCCCTTTTCAAACCTCCTATTGAATCAGCCTCAACCACCCTTTCAGACAGTTCATTCCAGATCCTTACCCCTCGCCAGGTAACAAGTTCTTCCTCATGTCGTCTCTGGATATTTTGTCAATCACCTTAAACCTGTGTCCTCTAGCTCTCAATCCTTCCACCAATGGGAACAGTTTATTTCTATCTGCTCTGCCTCCGCCCTCATGATTTTGAAAACGTCTATCAAATCTTTCACGCTTCCACCAAAGCAAAATACTGCAGATACTGAAAATCTTAAACTAACACAGAAAATGCTGTAAATACTCAACAGGTCAGGCAGCACCTGTGGAGAGAAAAGCTGAGTTTCAGGTCTCTGATCTTTCATCAGAATCTTTCTCACACTTCAATGCACTAAGGAGAACAAGCCCAGTTTCTCCAATGTCTCCCTGTAACTGAAGTCCCTTATCCCTGGAACCATTCTCATAAATCTCTTCTACACTCACCACCCACCCCTCCCCCAAGGCCTTCACATCCTTCCGAAAGTGCGGTTCCCAAAATGGGGCACAATACACCAGTTGTGGTTGAGCCAGTGTTTTATAGAAGTTCACTATAATTTCCTTGTTTTTATATACTCTGCCTCTATTTCAAGTTCAGGAACCGAATAGCTTTTGAATTCCTTTCTCAATGTGCTCTACCAACTTCAATGAGTTGTGCACATTTACCCTGAGCCCCCTCTGTTCACCACACCCTTTAAAACTGTACCCTTTAGTTAATATTGGGGTGAATTTTACAGGCCCCCGACGTCGGGCCATGGTGGGGGGTGATGGGGGGGAGTGGGTGGGGGTGGTGGAAAATGCTTCCAGCAGAGGCCCACCATGGGCCTTGACACCTGGAAGGTCCAGCTCGATATTGCCGGCAGCAGCGAGGCCTCGTGGCGGCCCCCTGGCCGCTCAGCGACGGGAGCCAAATTTAAATAAGTTGTTTCATTAAAATACTTAACCGCTCCCGCCATCCATCCCAGAGTGATCTTGGTGCAGGTGGCCGGCACTCCTGTGTCTTTGGATCCACATTCAGGGATCCGAGGTGGAACATGGGTGGGGAGTGAGGGGTGGGAGAGAAGTTAAGATTTCAGTGTGGTGGTGAGGGGTGCGGGGTCAAACTAATGTTACTGGTGTAGGGGATGGTGAGAAGGAGAGCAGTTAAAAGTTTATGAACTGTGGGGTGGGGAAGGTCAGGTGCACAAGGTAAGTATTTTTGTTGGGGGGAGAAGGCAAGGAATGAATTCTCTGGTTATTGGGGGAGGGGGTGTGAGGCAAGGAACAAATATTTAATTTTTTCAACACAATTTCAATTCACTATATCTTTGAGTATTAAAATTAAATGGAAGGGCTCAAAGCCCTTTAAAAATGGCATCAGCACCTGTATACAGGCTGCTGACACAATTACTGGGGACAAATCACCTAATCCCATCCACATCATCATGGGTGGAATATGCCCCGGCCATTTAAATGAGCCGCCGCATTTAATATCACGAAGGCTCCGTGACGTGTGGTCCACGTGGGCGGATCACCATAGTTTACGTCCGCCGTCGATTTCAACAGCAGACATGTAAAATGCAGCCCATTGTTCACACTGTTCTTCCTCCAACATGTATCATTTGGCACGATTGTGTGTTAAATTTTATCTGCCACATCTCCGTCCATTCCACTAGCCTGTCTATGACCTGTTGAATTCATAGAGATGCAGAATCATTTACGGCACTGAAGGAGGTTATTCGTCCCATTCAGTCTGTGTCGGCTCTCTCCGGACAAATCCAGTCAGTCCCATTCCCCTGTTCGATCCCCGTATCCCAGCAAGATTATTTCCTCAATTGCCCATCCAATTTCCTTTTGAAATCATTGATTGTTTCCACTTCCACCACCCTCATGGGCAGTGAGTTCCAGACCATTACCGCTCACTGTGTACAAAACTCCTTCCTCACATTCCTCCTGCATGTCTTGTCCAAAACCTTCACTCTCTGTCCCCTAGTCCTTGTACCATTAGTTAATGGGAACAGTTTTTCCTTGTCTAGCTTATCTAAGCCTGTCATGATCTTGTAAATCTCTATTAAATCTCCCCTCAATCTCCTTTGCTCCAGGGAGAACAATCCTATCTTTTCCAACCTAACTTTGTAACTAAATTCCTCCATCCCCGGAACCATTCTGGTAAATCTCCTCTGCACCCTCTCAATGACCCGCACATCTTTTATAAAGAATGGTGACCAGCACTGGATGCAGAGCTCTAGCTGAGGCCGAAGCAAAGCTTTGCAAAGGTTCAGAATAACTTCAGAAAGTTCTGGAAATACTCAGCAGGTCTGGCAGCATCTCATCAGAACTTCTGATGAAAGGTCACAGATCTGAAATGCTAACTCTGCTTTTCTCTCCACAGATGCTGCCAGACCTGCTGATTATTTCTTGCACTTGCTTTTTTGATTTCAGATTTCCAGCATCCACAGTATTTTGCTTTTATTTCAGAATAAGTTCCCTGCTTTTGTACTCAATACTTATGAAGCCCCAAATCCCATCTGCTTTGCTGACCGTTCTCTCAATATGTCCTGCCAACTTCAAAGGTTGATGTACATACACCCCCAGGTTCCTCTGACCCTCCACACTCTGTAGAACAGGGCCATTAATAGATATTTCCTCACCCTATTTCTTCTGCTAAAATGCATCACCTCACAATTCTTCGTATTATAGCTTTTTATAATCCCACCATTGTGTTGTTCAAAAAGTAATTTCATTTTTTATGTTACATTAAGTTCCATCATGAAGGAAATAACCATTTACTAATATACACTGGGGAACTGACCCAAACTGCAGTTATCCAGGTAATGCAGAAACATTTTTAAAAACACAACAAAGTAATGTTCTATGTTCTATGTTCTAAAGGTAAAGGGGAATATTTTTTCATAAAGTTTGCAAAGGAAAATAATGGCTCATCATTTCATCTTAATCTTAAAAATTGTTGTGCTGTCAGTGTGTTTATCACTATCCATTTTTTATTCATTTTTAGGTTGTGGGCATTGCAAGCAAGGCCAGTATTTATTACCCATCCCAAATTACCCGTGAGAAGGTGGTGGTGAGCTGCTTTCTTGAACCGCTGCAATGCATGTGGTGTATGTACCCCATCACACCCCTTTTAGTGAGGGAGTTCCAGGATTTTGACCCAGTGACAGTGAAGGATATATTTCCAAGTCAGGACGGTGTGTGACTTGGAGAGGAGCTTGCAGGAGGTGGTGTTCCCATTGGTCTGCTGCTCTTCCTCTCAATTGGTAGAAATCACAGTTTGGAAGGTGCTGACAAAAGATGTTTGGTGAGTTGCTGCAGTTCATCTTGTAGATGGTACATACTGTTGCCACTGTGCACTGGTGGAGGGAGTGAATGTTTAAGGTGTTGGATAGGATGCCGATTAAATGGGCTGCTTTGTCCTGGATGGTGTTGAGTTTGTTGGAGCCGCACTCATCCAGGCAAGTGGAGAATATTCAATGCCACTCCAGACTTCTGCCCTGGAGCTGGTTAACAGGCTTTGAGACTCGGGAGGTGAGTTACTCACCACAGAATCCCCAGCCTTTGACTCACTCTTGTAGTCACAGTATTTATATTGCTGGTCCAGTTAAGCTTCTGGTCAATGGTAACCCCCAGGAAGTTTGTTGATGGTGAGGGATTCAGTGATGGCAATGCAGTTGAATGTCAAGAGGAGAGGGTTAGATTCACTTTTGTTGGAGATGGTCATTGTCTGGCAGTGGTGTGGCACGAATGTCACTTATCCGCCCAAGCTTGAATGTTGTCCAGGTCTTGCTGCAAGTCGGCACGGACTGCTTCAGTCTCTGAGGAATTGTGAATTGTACTGATCATGGTGTAATTATCAGTGAACACCCACCTCCTGACCATCCCCTCTGATCTTATGTTAGAGGGAAGGTCATTGATGAAACAGCTGAGGATGATTGGGGCCAGGCTACTACCCTGAGATAAACCCACGGAGATGTGCTGGGGCTGAGATAATTGGCCTCCAACAACCATAATCTTCTTTCTTTTCTTTGTGTTAGATATTATTCTAACCAGTGGAGTCCTTTCCCCCTGATTTCCATTGACTTCAATGAGATTCCTTGATGTCACACTGGGTCAAATGCTGCTCTGATGTCAAGGGCAGCAGCTCTCACCTCACCTCTCGAATTCAGCTCTTGTGTCCATGATTGGACCAAGGCTGTCATGAGGTCCGAGCCAAGTATCCCTGGCAAAATCTCACTGAGCATCAATGAGCGGGTTATTGCTGTGTAAGTGCTGCTTGATAGCATTGTCAATGACATCTTCCATCACTTTACTGACAATTGAGAGTAGACTAATGGGTCGATACACGGCCAGATTTTATTGCACTGCTTTTTGTGAACAGTACGCACCTGGGCAATTTTCTACTTTGTTGGGTAGATTCCAGAATTGTAGCTGTACTGGAGTACCTTGGCTGGGGCATAGCTCACTGTTGCACAAATTCTTCAGTACGACAGCCAGGAGCCAATAACCTTTTCTGTATCCAGCACCTTCAGCTGTTTCTTGATATCATGTGCAGTGAATTGAATTGGCTGAAGACTGCTTTCTGTGATGCTGGGGACCTCGGGGGTGGCTGAGATGGATCATCCACTGAACACTTCTGTCTGAAGATGTTTGCAAATATTTCAGCCTTTTTTTTGCACTGACATGCTGGGCTCCCCATCATTGGGGATGGTGATGTTTGTGGAGCCCCCTCCTCTGGTTAGTTGTTCAATTGTCCACCCCCATTCATGACTTTAGATGGGTCTGTTTTTGTCCAGTGTGTGCAGGAGGGTTTTCTGACACAGTATGTGGACAGGCCAACCAGGGGCGATGCCACATTGGATTTGGTACTGGGTAATGAACCCGGCCAGGTGTTTGATTTAGATGTAGGTGAGCACTTTGGCGATAGTGATCACAATTCGGTTAGGTTTACCTTAGCGATGGGCAGGGACAGGTATATACCGCAGGGCAAGAATTATAGCTGGGGGAAAGGAAATTATGACGCGATTAGGCAAGATTTAGGTTGTGTAGGATGGGGAAGGAAACTGCAGGGGATGGGCACAAACGAAATGTGGAGCTTATTCAAGGAGCAGCTAATGCGTGTCCTTGATATGTATGTACCGGTCAGGCAGGGAGGAAGTTGTCGAGCAAGGGAGCCGTGGTTTACTCAAGAAGTTGAAGCGCTTGTCAAGAGGAAGAGGGCGGCTTATGTTAGGATGAGACGTGAAGGCTCAGTTAGGGCGCTTGAGAGTTACAAGCTAGCCAGGAAGGATCTAAAGGGAGGGCTAAGAAGAGCAAGGAGAGGACACGAGAAGTCATTGGCGGATAGGATCAAAGAAAACCCTAAGGCTTTCTATAGGTATATCAGGAATAAACGAATGATAAGAGTTAGAACAGGGCCAATCAAGGATAGTAGTGGGAAGTTGTGTGCGGAATCAGAGGAGATAGGGGAAGCGTTAAATGAATATTTTTCGTCAGTATTTACAGTAGAGAAAGAAAATGTTGCCGAGGAGATTACTGAGATACAGCCTACTAGGCTAGATGGGATTGAGATTCACAAGGAGGAGGTGTTAGCAATTTTGGAAAGAGTGAAAATAGATAAGTCCCCTGGGCCAGATGGGATTTATCCTAGGATTCTCTGGGAAGCCAGGGAGGAGATTGCAGAGCCGTTGTTGTTGATCTTTAAGTCGTCATTGTCGACAGGAGTAGTGCCGGAGGACTGGAGGATAGCAAATGTTGTCCCCTTGTTCAAGAAGGGGAGTAGAGACAGCCCTGGTAATTATAGACCTGTGAGCCTTACTTCGGTTGTGGGTAAAATGTTGGAAAAGGTTATAAGAGACAGGATTTATAATCATCTTGAAAAGAATAAGTTCATTTGCGATAGTCAGCACGGTTTTGTGAAAGGTAGGTCGTGCCTCACAAACCTTATTGAGTTTTTCGAGAAGGTGACCAAACAGGTGGATGAGGGTAAAGCCGTGGATGTGGTGTATATGGATTTCAGTAAGGCGTTTGATAAGGTTCCCCACGGTAGGCTATTGCAGAAAATACGCAAGTATGGGGTTGAAGGTGATTTAGAGCTTTGGATCAGAAATTGGCTCGCTGAAAGAAGACAGAGGGTGGTGGTTGATGGCAAATGTTCATCCTGGAGTTTAGTTACTAGTGGTGTACCGCAAGGTTCTGTTTTGGGGCCACTGCTGTTTGTCATTTTTATAAACGACCTGGATGAGGGTGTAGAAGGGTGGGTTAGTAAATTTGCGGATGACACGAAGGTCGGTGGAGTTGTGGATAGTGTCGAAGGGTGTTGTAGGGTACAGAGGGACATAGATAGGCTGCAGAGCTGGGCTGAGAGATGGCAAATGGAGTTTAATGCGGAGAAGTGTGAGGTGATTCACTTTGGAAGGAGTAACAGCAATGCAGAGTACTGGGCTAATGGGAAGATTCTTGGTAGTGTAGATGAGCAGAGAGATCTTGGTATCCAGGTACATAAATCCCTGAAAGTTGTTACCCAGGTTAATAGGGCTGTTAAGAAGGCATATGGTGTGTTAGCCTTTATTAGTAGGGGGATCGAGTTTCAGAGCCACGGGGTCATGATGCAGCTGTACAAAACTCTGGTGAGGCCGCACCTGGAGTATTGCGTGCAGTTCTGGTCACCGCATTATAGGAAGGATGTCGAAGCTTTGGAAAGGGTGCAGAGGAGATTTACTAGGATGTTGCCTGGTATGGAAGGAAGGTCTTACGAGGAAAGGCTGAGGGACTTGGGGTTGTTTTCGTTAGAGAGAAGGAGGAGGAGAGGTGACTTAATAGAGACATACAAGATAATCAGAGGGTTAGATCGGGTGGATAGTGAGAGTCTTTTTCCTCGGATGAGGATGGCAAACACGAGGGGACATAGCTTTAAGTTGAGGGGTGAAAGATATAGGACAGATGTCAGAGGTAGTTTCTTTACGCAGAGAGTAGTAGGGGCGTGGAACGCCCTGCCTGCAACAGTAGTAGACTCGCCAACTTTAAGGGCATTTAAGTGGTCATTGGATAGACATATGGATGTAAATGGAATAGTGTAGGTCAGATGATCGGCGCAACATCAAGGGCCGAAGGGCCTGTACTGCGCTGTAATATTCTAATTCTAATTCTAATGACTGCATCTGGCAGGACTGCAAAGTTTTGATCTGAGCAGTTAGTTGTGAGATCACTTTGCTCTGTCTGTCGCACAGTTCACAGTACTTCTAAGTTTTCTGGCATCTTCACATTTTGAAATTGTGCCCTATACACTCAAGTACAATTCATGAATGGAAATCATGAAAAGCAGTGGTCTGAGTACCTGTACCTTGGGAACAGCACTGTTTTCTTTCCTCCAATCAAAAAAAAGCAACTGTTCACCATCATCTCGGTTTTCTCTCACATCCAATTTTATCTACATGTCACCAGAGACCCTTCTAGTCCATGGGTTCAATGGTGCTGACAAGCCTGTAATGCGGCACTTTATCAAATGCCTTTTGGAAATCTATGTACATCACATCAACCACATCACCCTCTTCAACCCTTTCTGTTACCTGGTTAAAAAATTCAGTCAACTTATCTGAACACGATTTGTCTTTATTAAGTCCATTCTGACTTTCATGAATTAATCCTTACTTGTGACTATTAATTTTGTCCTGGATTAGTATCTTAAAACCTTTCACACCACTGAGGTTAAACTGACTGGCCTGTATCTGCTGGGTTTATCCTGACACCCTTTGTTGAACAGGGTGTAACATTTGCAATTCTCCAGCCCTCAGAAACCACTCCAGCATCTAAGAAGGATTGGAAGATTACAGCCAGTACCTCTGCAATTTCCATCCTTATTTCCCAAAGCAACCATTCAGACGTGGTGACTCATTGATCTTCAGTCCAGTCAACACCAGTGCCTCCCATTTATCAATTTTTATCCCACCCAGCATCTCAACTATCTCCTCTTTCACTGAGTTTGACTGGATCTAATTCCTCATTTTGTACCTCAGCCATGTCCAAACGTTTGTGTCCATTTTGGTCCCGAATCGCAGCCCCCCACCTCTGCACACAGCCAGACAGACATGCAGACAGGTGCCCCCTCAGGCAGACAGACAGACAGTCAGAGAGACATACAGACAGATAAGTAGCAAGCGCCCCTGCAGACAGGCAGATGGATGAACAATTGGATAATTGTATATTGTAACCTGTCAATTGGTGTATTTGGATTTTCAGAAGGCTTTCGATAAGGTCCCATACAAGAGGTTCGTAACCAAAATTAGAACACATGGGAATTGGGGGTAATGTACTGGTATGGATTGAGAATTGGTTAATGGACAGAAGACAGAGAGTAGGAATAAATGGGACTTTCTCTGGATGGCAGGCAACAGCCTAGTTATTTGTAGGATCAGTGCTTAGTCCCCAACTGTTCACAATCTGGAATTTGGATATGAGGACCAAGTGTAATAATTCCAAATTTGTTGATGGCACAAAACTAGGTGGGAATGTAAGTTGTGAGGAGAATGCAAAGAGACTTCAAGGGGATTTAGACAGGCGAAGTGAGTGGGCAAGAACATGGCAGATGGAATATAAAGTGGACAAATGTGAAGCTATCCACTTTGGTAGAAAAAACAGAAATGCAGGGTATTTCATAAATGGTGAGAGATTGGGAAATGTTGAAATCCAAAGGAACTTGGTTGTCCTTGCTCGCGAGTCACTGAAAGCTGACATGCAGGTGCAGCAATCAATTGGGAAGACAAATGATATGTTGACCTATATTGCAAAAGGATTTGAGTACAGGAGTAAAGATGTCTTGCTGCAATTCTATAAAGCCTCGGTAAGACTGCACCTGGAATATTGCGTATGGTTTTGGTCTCCATACTGAAGGACGGATTTACTTGCCATTGAAAGAGCACAATGAAGGTTCACCAAACTAATTCCAGGGATGGTGGGATTATCCTATGAGGATAGATTGAGGAGGCTGGGAACAGAGGTAAAAAATGAAATTAAAGTTCCATTATCTGAATGCATGAAGCATCTGTAATAAGACAGATGGACTAGTGGCAAGAACAGAGGTAAATGATCTGGATCGAATTGCCATTACTGAGACAGGGTTACAAGGAGATCAAGGTTTGGAAATGAATATTCGAGGGTACACAATATTTCGGAGAGACAGACAGAATGGCAAAGGAGGAGAGGTAGCCCTGATAATTAAGGATGACATAATGACATTCATAAGAAGGGGTCTGGCCTCAGAAGATCATGAAGTAGAATCAGTCTGGGTGGAAGTTAGGAATAGCAGGAGTCAGAAAACACTTGTGGGAGTAGTTTACAGGCCCCCTAACAGTAGTTATATTACTGGACAGAACATTAAACTGGTTATTACTGAAGCATGTAAAAAAGGTAATCTATTAATTGTTGGTGAATTTAATCTGCATAGAGATTGGGACAATCAAATTGGCAACAGTGGTCCAGAAGATGAATTTGTAGAATATGTTGTCGAACTAACTAGGCATAAAGCTATCTTAGATCTCACATTGTGTAACAAAGCAGGGTTAATAAGCAATGTCATGGTAAAAGATCCACTGGGAAATAGTGATCTTAATACCATTGAATTTCATGTGAAGTTTGAATTTCAATCACAAACAAGAATCTTAAATTTCGAAGAACTTGCTAAGGTTAATTGGGTAAACAGACTAGAAGGTATGGTGGTAAATGAAGGGTGGGAAACATTTAAATAAACAATTTAAAGGTTTCAACAAAAGCACATTCCATTCAAAAACAAAGATTCATCAAGGAAGACCCATCTGTGGCTCACGCAGGAAGTTAAGGAGAGTATTCGACTAAAAGAAGAGGCTTATGATGTTACAAAAATAGTTGCAGGTATAAGGATTGGGAGTGTTTTAGAAACCAGCAAAGGGCCACCGAGAAGTTTCTAAAAAGGGAAGAAATAGAATAGGAGAATAAGCTAGCCAGCAATATAAAAACAGACTGTAAGAACTTTAAAAAGTACATAAAAACTAATGTTACATAGTAACTAATGTCCCAGTCACTGCAATCACTATCCCTGGGTATGTCCTGTCCCACCGCAGGACAGACCCAGCAGAGGTGGTGGCACAGTGGTATACAGTAGGGAGGGAGTTGCGCTGG
Organism: Heterodontus francisci; assembly: GCF_036365525.1. Classification (NCBI taxonomy): domain Eukaryota; kingdom Metazoa; phylum Chordata; class Chondrichthyes; order Heterodontiformes; family Heterodontidae; genus Heterodontus; species Heterodontus francisci. The sequence goes on along the minus strand of NC_090410.1, from coordinate 22,401,272 downwards.
GAGTCCTCAACATTGACTCCGGGCCCTACGAAGTCACATGGCATCAGGTCAAACATGGGCAAGGTAACCACCTACTGATTACCACCTACCGCCCTCCCTCAGCTGATGGTTCAGTACTCGACCATATTGGACACCACTTGGAGGAAACACTGAGGGTGGCAAGGGCACAAAATGTACTCTGGGTGGGGGACTTCAATGTTCATCACCAAGAGTGGCTCGGTAGCACCACTACTGACTGAGCTGGCCGAGTCCTAAAGGACATAATTGCGAGACACGGTCTGCGGCATGTGGTGGGGGACCCAACACGAGGGAAAAACATACTTGACCTCGTCCTCACCGATCTGCCTGCTGCAGATGCTTCTGTCCATGACTGTATTGGTAGGAGTGACCACCGCACAGTCCTTGTGGAGACGAAGTCCCGCCTTCACATTGAGGATTCCATCCATCGTGTTGTGTGGCACTATCACCATGCTAAATGGGATAGATTTTGAACAGATCTAGCAATGCAAAATTGGGCATCCATGAGGTGCTGTGAGCCATCAGCAGCAGCAGAATTGTACTGAACCACAATCTGTAACCTCATGGCCCGGCATATCCCCCACTCTACCATTACCATCAAGCCAGGAGAAAAACCCTGGTTCAATGAAGAGTGCAAGAGCAGCACCAGGCATACCTCAAAATGAAGTGTCAACCTGGTGAAGCTACAACACAGGATTATCTGCATGCCAAACTGCGTAAGCAGCATGCGATAGACAGAGCTAAGCGATCCCATAACCAACGGATCACATCTAAGCTCTGCAGTCCTGCCACATCCAGCCATGAATGGTGGTGGACAATTAAACAACTAACTGGAGGAGGTGGCTCCACAAATATCCCCATCCTCAATGATGGGGGAGCCCAGCACATCAGTGCGAAAGATAAAGCAGAAGCATTTGCAACAATCATCAGCCAAGTGCCGAGTTGATGATCCAACTTGGCCTCCTCCTGAAGTCCCCAGCATCACAGATGCCAGAATTCAGCTAATTCGATTCACTCCGCATGATATCAAGAAACGACAGAAGGCACTGGATACTGCAAAAGCTCTGGGCCCTGACAATATTCCAGCAATAGTACTGAAGACCTGTGCTCCAGAACTTGCCGCGCCCCTAGCCAAGCTGTTCCAGTACAACTACAACACTGGCATCTGCCCTGCAATGTGGAAAATTGCCCAGGTATGTCCTGTACACAAAAAGCAGGATAAGTCCAACCCAGCCAATTACCGCCCCATCAGCCTACTCGCTATCATCAGTAAAGTGATGGAAGGTGTCATCAACAGCGCCATCAAGTGCAACTTGCTTCGCAATAATCTGCCCAGTTTGGGTTCCACCAGGGCCACTCAGCTCCTGACCTCATTACAGCCTTGGTTCAAACATGGACAAAAGGGCTGAACTCAAGAGGTGAGGTGAGAGTGACTGCCCTGGACATCAAGGCAGCATTTGACCGAGTATGTCATCAAGGAGCCCTAACAAAACTGAGGTCAATGGGAATCAGGGGGAAAACTCTCCGCTGGCTGGAGTCATACCGAGCGCAAATGAAGATGGTTGTGGTTGTTGGAGGTCAATCATCTGAGCTCCAGGGCATCACTGCAGGAGTTCCTCAGGGTAGTGTCCTCGACCCAACCATCTTCAGCTGCTTCATCAATGACCTTCCTTCAATCATAAGGTCATAAGTGGGGATGTTCGCTGATGATTGCACAATGTTCAGCACCATTCGTGACTCCACAGATACTGAAGCAGTCCTTGTAGAAATGCAGCAAGATCTGGACAACATCCAGGCTTGAGCTGATAAGTGGCAAGTAACATTCGCGCCACACAAGTGCCAGGCAATGACAATCTCCAACAAGAGAGACTCTAACCATCTCCCTTGACATTCAACAGCATTACCATCGCTGAATCCCCCACTATCAACATCCTAGGGGCTACCATTGACCAGAAACTGAACTGGAGTAGCCATATAAATACCTTGGCTACAAGAGCAGGTCAGAGGCTAAGAATCCTGAGGTGAGTAACTCACCTCCTGACTTCCCAAAGCCTATCCACCATCTACAAGGCACAAGTCAGGAGTGTGATGGAATACTCTCCACTTGCCTGGATGGGTGCAGCTCCAACAACACTCAAGAAGCTCGACACCATCCAGGACAAAGCAACAAAGCAGCCTGCTTGATTGGGACCCCATCTACAAACATTCACTCCCTCCACCACCGGCGCACAGTGGCAGCAGTGTATACCATCTACAAGATGCACTGCAGCAATGCACCAAGGCTCCTTAGACAGCACCTTCCAAACCCGCGACCTCTACCAACTAGAAGGACAAGGGCAGCAAATACATGGGAACACCAGCACCTGCAAGTTCCCCTTCAAGTCACGCACCATCCTGACTTGGAACTATATCGCTGTTCCTTCACTGTCGCTGGGTCAAAATCCTGAAACTCCCTTCCTAACAGCACTGTGGGTATGCCTGCCCCAAATGGACTGCAGCGGTTCAAGAAGGCAGCTCACCACCACCTTCTCAAGGGCAATTAGGGAAGTGCAATAAATGCTGACCTGTCCAGCGTCACCCACATCCCATGAATGAATTGAAAAAAAAAGTGCAATTGAAGCCCAAGATCAGCCGTAATCATACTGAATGGCGGAGCAGGCTCGATGGGCTATATGGTCTACTTCTGCTCCAATTTCTTGTCAAAGAGTCATCGAGCCGTACATCATAGAAACAGGCCCTTCGGCCCACCGTGTCCATGCCAACCATAATGCCTATATACTAATCCCGTCTGCCTGCTTTAATATCATATCCCTCTATGCCTTGCTCATTCAAGTACCTGTTCAGATTTCTCTTAAATGTCGTTACTGTTCCTGCCTCCATCACCTCCTCAGGCAGCTCATTCCAGATACCCACTATTCTTTGTGTGAAAAATTTACCCCTTTGATCTCCTTTAAACCTCCTCCCTCTCACCTTAAATCTATGCCCTCGAGTTTTAGTCACCCCGACCATGGGAAACAGACTCTAGCTATCTACCATATCTATGCCTCTTATAATTTTATATACCTCTATCGTGTCTCCTCTCAGCCTACTTCGCTCCAGGGAAAACAGACCCAGCCTATCCAATCTCTCTTGATAACTCAAGCCCTCCATACCAGGCAACATCCTTGTGAATCTTTTCTGCACCCTCTCTAGTTTAATGACAGCTTTCCTGTAGTGTGGAGGCCAGAACTGCACACAGTACTGCAAATGCGGCCGAACCAACGTTATGTACAACTGTAACATGACATCCCAACTCAGCTGATGAAGGCAAGTATGCCATATGCCTTCTTCACCACCCTGTCTACCTGTGTTACCAGTTTCAGGGAACTATGTACTTGCACCCCAAGGGCTCTCTGTTCAACAACATGCCCCAGGGCCCTGCCATTAACTGTATATGTCCTGCCCTGGTTTAACTTCCCAAAATGCATAATTTCACACTTGTCTGTGTTCAATTCCATTTGCTACTCCTTTGCCCAGTTAATCTATATCCTGTTGTAACCCTTAGACAACCTTCTTCACTGTTCACTATACCACCAATTTTGGTGTCATCTGCAAACTCACTAATCATGCCCCTTACATTCACATCTAAGTCATGAATATATATTACAAACGACAGAGGGCCCAGCACCGATCCCTGCGGCACACCACTGGTCACTGGTCTCCAATCTGAAAAACAACCCTCCACTACCACCCTCTGCCTCCTATCACCAAGCCAATTTTGTATCCAATTTGCTAGCTCACCCTGGATCCCATGTGTGCGGAACCTTCTGGACCAGGCTACCATGCGGGAACTTGCCAAAGGCCTTGTTAAAGTCCATGTAGACAACGTCCATCGCCTTGCCCTCATCAATCCTCTTGGTCACCTTCTAGAAAACTCAATCAAACTTGTGAGACATGATTTCCCACGCACAAAGCCATGCTGACTACCCTTAATCAGACCATGCCTTTCCAGGTGCATATAAATCCTGTCTCTCAGAATCCCTTCCAATCACTTTCCCGCCACTGATGTCAGGCTCACCGGGCTGTAGTTCCCTGACTTATCCCTGCTTCCCTTCTTAAATAAAAGCACAACATTAGCTATCCTCCAGTCTTCCGGTACCTCACTCGTGGCTAACGATGATACAAAAATCTCCGCCAGGGCCCCAGCAATCTCCTCACTTGCTTCCCAGAGCATCCTCGGATACACCTGGTCAGGCCCTGGGGATTTATCCACCTTAATGCACTTCAAAACCTCCCACACCTCCTCCTTTGTAATGTTGATATGCTCCAGGATATCGGTGTTCCCTCCCTTGAACTCACTAGCTTCCATGACCTTCTCCACAGTATATCCTCTCTTTGCTTTTATAATTTACTTTTCTACTTCATCTCTACACTTTCTGTTCTGTTCCAGGCTTTCTAAAGTATTCAGATTTTTATGATTGTCATAAGATTTCTTTTTCTGCCTTAACTTAATCTGTATGCTTCTGGATAACCAAGAGGCTCCTTTTTTGGCAGAACCACCCTTTATCTTTGTGGTACCTGTAGTATCTTGCTTTTGAATGTCTCCCACTGGTTTGCCACTGATTTTCCTTCAAGTCGCTGTATCCAGTCCACTTTCACCAGGTCACCACTCAGTTTCTTAAAATTTGCCTTCCTCCAATTTAGAACTTTTACTCTTGTTTTATTTTTGTCCTTTTCCATGATTATGCAAAAACTTACTGTATCTCCAAAATGGTCACCCATTGTTATTTCATCCACTTGCCCAGCTTCATTGCTGAAGACTAATCTCGAACTGTGTCCTCTCTCGTTGGGCTTGTTACGTGCTGGCTAAAAAAGTTCTCTTGTAGTTCAAGAATTTTGTCCCCTCTGTGCCCTTCACACTGTTTGAATCTCAGTTAATATTAGGGTCGTTGAAATCCCCAACTATTATTGCTCTATAGATTTTGCACTCAGAAATTTGTCTTAATATTTGTTCTCCTACCTGTCTCTATAGTACACATCTCGTAGTTTGGCTGCCCCTTTTTTATTTCTGAGTTCCACCCATATGGCCTCATTGATGATTCATTTAACATATCATCCCTCTTCAAAGCTGTTACTGATTCCTTAACGAATAATGCTACACGCCTCATTTTTTATCTCCCTCTCTATCCTGCCTGAAAACTCTATATTCAGGGATGTTGAGCTGCCATTCTTGCCCCTCCTTAAGTCAAGTTTCCATTATAGCAACGATATCATGTTGCATTGTGTCGATTTGTGCTCTCAGTTCATCGGCTTTATTTACTTTACTTCTTGCATTTAAATAAATACTCTTTAACACTGCCAAATTCCTGTGCTGCACACATTTTAACCTTTGCTTCTTCTGTGTTTCAGAGTCACTCACTAATTTTCTGCCTCCGTTTCCCTGCCCTGAAATTGTCCTGTCTAAGACTCCGCTCAGGTTCCCATCCCCCTGCCACATTAGTTTAAACCATCCTCAACAGCACTAACAAACCTTCCTGCAAGGATATTTGTCCCAGTCCTTTTCAGGTGCAGATCGTCCGGCTCGTACAGGTCCCACAGTCACCAGAACTGGTCCCAATGCCCCAGAAATCTGAAGCCCTCCCTCCTGAACCATCTCTCCAGCCACACATCGATCTGGTGTATTTTTCTTTTTCTATACTTGCTTGCGCGTGGCCTTCGGAGTAATCCGGAGATTATTACCATTGAGCTCCTGCTTGCTAATCTCGTTCCTAGCTGCCTAAACTCAGCCTACAGGACATCATCACTCCTTTTCCTATATCGTTGGTACCAATGTAGACCATGACCTCTGGCTGTGCTCCCTCGCACTCTAGAATGTCCTGTAGCCGCTCGATGATATCCATGACCCTTGCACCAGGGATGCAACACACCTTCCTGGAATCCCATGGTCATGAATCAGCTGCAGCAGAAGACAGGGGATTAAAACCTCAGCATATCCAAGGGTCACTGATCAGGAGAGGGATCCTGGTAATTGCCCCATCATATCCCTGTGTAACTGATTCCTATTGTATCTGACCAGACCAAGAATTGATCTCTTTGGTTTTGCAAGGCACCAGTCAGTGTGTTTACTTTCTGTGCACCAGTGGAGACCATATTATAACTGTACATTTATGAATGAACATGAGCATTTTGTTTTTGTGTTTATTTATTAAACTCTTCAGATATGGACCAGTGAAATTATTACAGATAGTCGGTGCAAAGTCTTTTTGCTATCCTGAAGTTCTATCACATTGTATTCCATCGCAGAATGTAGTTTATTCTACCCATGTATCCACCATATTGATATTCCTGCTCCCATCCTGATGTATAATGTTCCAATTTTTCCTCTTCCTTACAGTTAACTTAGTGACGATTGTGATCCTATCTCGGGGAAAGTGTGGTCTCTCCAAATGTGTCACTTGTTACTTGGTGGCCATGGCAGCGGCGGATCTACTGGTCATTATCTTCGATGTGATACTGAGGCAAATTCCCATTAGTTATATCGTAGAATGTTTCACTTTCTGTTTGATATTCCAGTGTGTAATATCCACGCTGTCCTACTTTATGCAGCAATGGACTGTTCTGTCTGGTTCACTGTCGCTTTCATTCGATTGATTTGTGACCATTTGCTGCCAGAAACTGAAAACTAAATATTGCACTGAGAAATCGGCAGCTGTGATTATTGGAACAAAGTCTGTGTTGTTCTGTGTGAAGAATATTTTCTGGTATTTTATGCTTTCAAGCAGCTAAATCTGCCTCAACTATCTCATCTGAGAGACTACTACTTTGGGTCCCACACCCCTACAAGACTAGGTTAAACCTTCCCGAGTAGTGCTAGAAAAATCTCCCAGCAAGGATATTGGTCCCCCTCCAGTTTAGATGCAACCCGTCCTTCTTGTACAGGTCACCTCTGCACCAGAAGTGATCCCAATGATCCAAGTAGCTGAAGTCCTCCTGCCTACACCAGCTCTTCAGCATGCATTCATTTGCCTAATCTTCCTATTCCTACCCTCATTAGCATGTGGCACAGGGAGTAATCCTGAGATTACAAACCCAGATGTCCTGCTTTTTAACCTTCTGTATAACTCCCTATTGCAGGACCTCATCTCTTTTCATGCCTATGTCATTAGTACCAATATGGACCACGAGCTCTGGCTGCTCACCCTCCCCTTTCAGAATGTCCTGCAGCCGCTCCGAGACATTCCTGACCCTAGCACCATGGAGGCAATATACCATCCAGGAGTCTCGTTTGTGGCCACAGAAACGCCTATCTGCACCCCTGATGATAGAATCCCCTATCACGATAGCTCTTGCAACCCTTTTCCTCCACTGCTGTGCCGCAGAGCCCTCCGTGGTGCCACGAACATGGCTGTTGCTGCTTTCCCCTGGGAGGTCATCCCCCCCAACAGTATCCAAAATGCGATATCTGTTTGAGACAGGGATGGCCACAGGGGACTCCTGCACTACCTGCCTGCACCTACTACTCCGTCTGGTGGTCACCCATCTCTTTTCTGCTGTGCAGCAATTACCTTCGTTGTGACCACCTCACTAAACATGCTATCCACGACGTACTCAGCATCGCGGATGCTCCATGGTGAATCCACCCGCAGCTGCAGCTCCGTAATGTGGGTAGCCAGTAGCTGCAGATGGATACACTTCCTGCACACATGGTCGTCAGGGACACTGGATGCGTCCCTGATTTCCCACATAGCGCAGGAGGAGCATATCACAGGGCTGAGCTCTCCTGTCATGACTTACCCTTAGATTAATTAGTTACTCCCTTAATTAAAAAATACTAATTATGCTAGGGGCCTTGTTCCACCCACTTCAATCTAAAGTCCTTAAAAAACACATTTTTGTGGTACTCACCTTGTCACCAGATGTTTTATTTTCAACCAAAAAACTTACCCCTTATGTTTTAGATATTCAAACAGCTGCTACACACCAACCAATCACCTTGCAATTCTCCTGTGATGTCACTGTTGGCTTTTTTTTTTCAAAACTCAGGTGCGCTGTCGCTGCACTTTTTAAACACCGCTGGTCTCACTCAGTCTCCTTCTTTCCCGCTGTCGCGCACTAAATGGCACTAAAGACCAACGATCTCCAGAACCTGTTGTCCGTTTGGATGAGAAATTACAAAGTAAGAAATAAAAACAAATAAGAAAGGTGAGAGAATCCAAAAATTAGAGTCCTGCTGGTGCAACATCTGTTGCAGAAATTTTTGGAATCTACAATGAAGGACAGAGTAACTGAGCATTAAGAGCAATATGAGGTAATTAGGAAGAAACGGCATGGTATTTTTCAAGAATAGGTCAAATCTAACAAATCTATTTGATTTTTTTGAGGAGATAATTCAAATGGAGGAAAACATCGAAAATAGGAGCAGGTGTAGGCCATTCGGCCCTTCGAGCCTGCACCGCCATTCAATAGGATCATGGCTGATCATCCAAACTCAGTCCCCTGTTCCTGCTTTCTCCCCGTATCCCTTGATTCCTTTAGCCCGAAGAACTATATCTAACTCTTTCTTGAATATATTTCATGATTTGGCCTCTGCTTTCTGTGGTAGAGAATTCCACAGGTTCACCACTCTCTGGGTGAAGAAATCCCGCCTGATCTCAGTCCTAAATGGCTTATGCCTTATCCTTAGATTGTGACCCCTCGTCCTGGACTCCCCCACCATCGGGGGATCTAGTCTGTCCAGTCCTGTTTGTAGGTTTCTATAAGATCCTCTCTCATTCTTCTAAACTCCAGCGGATACAAGCCTAATCGACCCAATCTCTCTTCATACGTCAATCCCAGGAATCAGTCTGGTGAACCTCCGCTGCACTCCCTCCATAGCAAGAACGTCCTTCCTCAGATAAGGAGACCAAAACTGCACACAATGCTCCAGATGTGGTGTCACCAACACGTTGTATCATTGCAGCAAGACATCCTTGCTCCTGTACTCGAATCCTTTCGCTGTGAAGGCCAAAATATCATTTGCCTTCTTAACTGCCTGCTGCACCTGCATGCTTACTTTCAGCGACTGGTGCACAAGGACACCCAGGTCTCGCTGCACCTTCCACTTTCCCAATCTATTGCCATCCAGATAATAATCTGCCTTTCTGCTTTTGCCACCAAAATGGATAACCTCACATTTATCCACATTATACTGCATCTTCCATGTATTTGCCCATTCACTCAACCTGTCCAAATCACACTGGAGCTTCTCTGCATCCTCCTCACAGCTCACACTCCCATCCAGCTTTGTGTCATCTGCAAACTTGGATATATTACATTTAATTCCCTCATCCATTTCATTAATATATATTGTGAATAGCTGGGGGCCGAGCACCGATCCCTGCGCTACCCCACTAGTCACTGCCTCCCACTCGGAAAAAGACCCGTTTATTCCTACCGTTTGTTTCCTGTCTTCCAAACAGTTCTCTCTCCATTTCAGTACCCTACCCCCAATCCCATGTGCTTTAATTTTGCATGTTAATCTCCAGTGTGGGACCTTATCGAAAGCCTTCTGAAAGTCCAAATACACTACATCCACTGGTTCTCCCTTATCTATTCTATCAGTTACATCCTTAAAAAATTCCAGTAGATTTGTCAAGCATGATTTCCCTTTCGTAAATCCATGTTGACTTTGTCCGATCCTTTCATTGCTTTCCAAGTGCTCTGCTATTACATCTTTTATAATGGACTCTCGCATTTCCCCCACTACTGATGTCAGGCTAACCGGTCTATAATTCCCTGTTTTCTCTCTGCCTCCTTTTTTAAATAGTGGGGTTACATTAGGTACCGTCCAATCCATTGGAACTGTTTCAGAGTCTACAGAATTATGAAAAATGACCAGCAATGCTTCTACTATTTCAAGGGCCACTTCCCGAAGTACTCTAGTACTCTGGAATGTAGATTATCAGGCCCTGGGGATTTTTTGGCATTAAATCCCATTCATTTCCCTAACACCATTTCCCTGCTAATACTGATTTCATATAGTTCCTCCTTCTCACTAGACCCTATGTTCCCCAACAATTCTGGGAAGTAATTTGTGTCCTTTTTGAAAACAGACCCAAAGTATGTATTTAATTGTTCTGCCGTTTATTTGTTGCCAATCATAAATTCCCCCATTTCTGACTGTCAGGGACCCACATTTGTCTTCACTATTTTTCTCTTCACATATAGAAGCTTTTACAGTCAGTTTTTATGTTCTCTGCAAGCTTATTCTCTTACTCTATTTTCCCCTTTTTAATCAATCCCTTTGTCGCCTTTGCTGAATTCTAAACTGCTCCCAATCTTCAGGTTTGCTGCTTGTTCTGGCCATTTTATATTTCTCCTCCTTGGATCTAATACTATCCCGAATTTCTTTTGTAAGCCACGGATGAGCCACCCTTCCTGTTTTATTTTTGCGCCAAACAGGAATGAACAATTGTTGTAATTCATCCATGTGCTCTTTAAATGCTAGCAATTGCCTGTCCACTGTCAACCCTTTAAGTAACGTTCCCCAAACTATCAGACCCAACTCGTGTCGTGTCTCATACCATCATAGTTTCCTTTATTTAGATTCAGGACCTTAGTCTCAGAATCAACTCTGTCACCTTCCATCTTAATGAAGAATTCTCTCATGTTATAGTCGCTCTTCCCCTAGGGACCCCGCACAACAAGATTGTTAACTAATCCTTTCTCATTACACAATATCACTCTTGGATGGCCTGTTCTCTCGTAGGTTGCTCAACCTTTGGTCCAAGTGACCATCACGTACACACTCCAGGAATTCCTCCTCTCCAGCATTATTGTTCATTTGGTTTGCCCAATCTGTCTGGAAATGAAAGTCATCCATAAATACAGTTGGTCCCTTGTTGCATGCTCCTCTAATTTCCTGTTTAATGCCATCCTCTACATCACCATTGCTGTTTGGTGGTCTGAAAACAACCCCCACCAACGTTTTCTGCCCCTTGGTGTTTCTGAGCTCCACCCATCCAGATTCCATATCAGGATTCTCTGAGCTAATATCCTTCCTCACTATTGTATTGATCTTCTCTTTTGCTAATTATGCTACTCCACCTCCTTTCCTTTTTTGCCTGACCTTCCCAAAAATTGAATATCCCTCGATGTTCAGTTCCTATCCTTGGTCACCCTGCAACCATGTCTCCGTATTCACAACTATATTGTATCCATTTACATCTATTTGCGCACTTAATTCACCGACATTATTGCGAATACTCAGCGCATTGAGACACAATACCTTTAGGCTTGTCTTTTTAACATTCTTAGTCACCTGAGCATTGTTTTGCACTGTGGCCCTATTTGTGTCTTGCCCTTGATTTCTATGTTTTCCACTTCTGCTTTTTAGTTTTCTGTCTTTCCTTTCCATCCTTGTTCCCTCCACAGCCTCCGCACTCAGGTTTCTATCCCCCTGCCATTCTAGTTTAAATCCTCCCCAACAGCACGAGCAAACGCCACCGCGAGGACATTGGTTCTGGTCCTGCCTGGGTGTAACACATCCCACTTGTGCAGGTCCCACCTTCCCCAGAACTGGTCCCGATGTCCCAGGAATCTAAATCCCTCCCTCCTGCACCATTTCTCCAGCCATGCATTCATCTGGTCTATTCTCCTGTTCCGATACTCACTAGCATGTGGTACAGGAAGTAATTCTGAGATTACTACCTTTGAGGTCCTGCTTTTTAATTTAGCTCCTAACTCCCTAAATTCATCTTGCAAGACCTCATCCCTGTTACTACCTGTGTTGTTGATGCCAATATGTACCACCACCACTGGCTGTTCACCCTCCCCCTTCAGAATATCCTGCAGCCACTCCGAGACATCCTTGACCCTAGCACCAGGGAGGCAACATGCCATCCTGGAGTCTCATTTGCGGCCACATAAATGCCTGTCTGTTCCCCTTACGATTGAATCCCCGATCACTACAGCCCTGCCACTCTTCTTCCACCTCGCCTGTGCAGCAGAGCCATCCATGGTGCCACGAGCTTGGCTGTTGCTGCCTTCCCAGGGATGCCATGCACCCACCCCCACCTGAGCAGTATCCAAAGTGATATATCTGTTTGAGAGGGGGATGGCCACAGGGGACTCCTGCACTACCTGCCTGCACCTACTACTCCATCTGGTGATCACCCATCCCTTTACTGCTTGTACGGCCATTACCTGCAGTGTGACCACCTCGTTAAACATGCAATCCACGATGCCCTCGGCATTGCGGATGCTCCACAGTGAATCCACTCGCAGCTCCAGCTCCGTAATGCATGTAGCCAGGAGCTGCAGATGGATACACTTCCTGCACACATGGTTGTCAGGGACACTGGAATCGTCCCTGAATTCCCACAGATCACCGGTGTGAGCTCTCCTGCCATGACTTACTTTAGATTAATCAGTTACTCCCTTTAAAAAATACTAATTACACTCGGGGCCTTGTTCTACTCCAAAAATGACCCACTACAATCTAAAGCCCTTAATAAATTACACTAATTTTACAAAAAGCACACTTTAGTAGTGCTAAACCTATCACTTGAGTTTTTTTTTGGAATAGCTATGAATGAAGGCAGTCGATATGATTCCACGGCAGAGATTGTCAGTTAAAAATAAAGCTCCTGGAATTGAAGGCAAATGATTGACCTGGTTAGAAGATTGGTTATGCAGTAGAACATAGAGAGTTTGGATAATCAGAATGTACTTGTATTGGAAGGAAGTGGCTGGCAATGTGCCAAGATGACCTGTTCTGAGGCCTCAACTATTCACAATATATATTAAAAACTTAAGACAATAATGAATTTGAGATCCAAATTTACCAAATCATCAAAAGGCTGAATCTTAATTCACAAAATCAGGTGGATTGGGGTTGTGCCAGAGCTTAACTGTGAAGAATCTGAAACAGGAACCCAAACTGCATCATATCCCACGGACATGGATCAGCAGCAGATGCCGGGGGAATTAAAACCTCAGCATGTCCAAGGGTCACTGATCAGGAGAGGGACCCTGGTAATTGCCCCATCATTTCCCCTGCTAACATTCCTATTGTGACTGATCAGGCTGAGAATTGATCACTTTGGTTTTGCAAGGCACCAGTGTGTTTACTCTCTGCGCACCAAGGGAGAACATATTTTAACAATGCACATTTATGAATGAACATAAGCATTTTGTTTTTGTGTTTATTTACTGAACTCTTCAGATATGAACTTCTCAAATCATTACTGATAGTTGGTGCGAAGCCTTATTTTTATCATAAATTTCAAATACAAGGTATTCCATCGTGTTATGGAGTGAGTTTTCAATTTATTATACCCATGTATCCACCATATTGATATTCCTGCTCCCATCCTGATGTACAATGTTCCTGTTTTTCCTCTTCCTTACAGTTAACTTAGTGATGATTGTGAGCCTATCTCGGGGAAAGTGTGGTCTCTCCAAATGTGTCACTCGTTACTTGGTGGCCATGGCAGCGGCAGATCTACTGGTCATTATCTTCGATCTGATACTGAGGCAAATTCCCATCAATTATCACAGAAAGTTACAATTTCTGTTTGATATTCCATTGTGTAATATCCACGCTGTCCTACTTTATGCAGCAACGGACTGTTCTGTCTGGTTCACTGTCGCTTTCACCTTTGATCGATTTGTGGCCATTTTCTGCCAGAAACTGAAAACTAAATATTGTACTGAGAAATCGGCAGCTGTGATTATTGGAACAATGTCTGTGTTGTTCTATGCAAAGAATATTTTCTGGTACTTTATGCTTTCAAGCAGCTATACCCGTTTTCGAGCCCCCTGGTTCTGCATTCTTCCCTGGAGTGTTCTGCTTTCACCAGTATGGGTAGCAATTGAATTTCGACATTATATTTTCACCCCGTGTGTACCATTTATTCTGATTCTGATGCTCAATATTTTAACTGTCAGACACATTCTAGTGACCATCAGAATTCGCAAGAGACTTCGAGACCGGGTCAGTGAGGAGAGTCACAGTGATCCAGAAACAGTTAACAGAAGAAAATCAATCACTTCACTTTTTATGATATCGGGGAATTTTATCTTTCTATGGGTTCTGTTACTGGTGAATATGATGTATGTTAGAATTAGTCTGCTGTACCGGAATGCTTCAAAAGACATGTCACCCATTGTCAATCACCTTGCGGTTATGCTTCAGCTCCTGAGTTGCTGCACAAACACTTTTATTTACGCTGTGACCCCGAGTAAGTTTAGAGTGGAACTGAAGAATGGGATGAAATATCCCTCCACTGGACTTTTTAAGATTTCAAATAATGAGGAAAATGGAACATTTTTACATCTAGAACACATGTGAACCCAGCCTCTCTCCACTCAGTCTCTGTAATCACATTGTTTTAAAGACAAACTGAGATGATTTGAATCAGTTTGCATTTAATTTAAGGTACCTTTTGTAAACGTAGAACAACTGCCAGATGCAGAAATTCCTTTACGCTAATCATACATATGGAATAAAATTAAACTAATATGCAACATGTCCCCTGATCACTCCCCATGTCTCTGTTTTATTGGATAAACCTACAGCTTCCCACTTTATCTCTCTCAGCATCCTCCACAGTGGACATCGAGGTAATCGGCGATCGCTCATTAGAATTAGAATTAGAATTACAATTAGAATTAGAACATTACAGCGCAGTACAGGCCCTTGGGCCCTCGATGTTGCACCGACCTGTGAAACCATCTGACCTACACTATTCCATTTTCATCCATATGTCGATCCAATCACCACTTAAATGCCCTTAAAGTTGGCGAGTCTACTACTGTTGCAGGCAGGGCGTTCCACGCCCCTACTACTCTCTGAGTAAAGAAACTACCTCTGACATCTGTCCTATATCTATCACCCCTCAACTTAAAGCGATGTCCCCTCGTTTTTGCCATCACCATCCGAGGAAAAAGACTTTCACTATCCACCCTATCTAACCCTCTGATTATCTTATATGTCTCTATTAAGTCACCTCTCCTCCTCCTTCTCTCCAACGAAAACAACCTCAAGTCCCTCAGCCATTCCTCGTAAGACCTTCCCTCCATACCAGGAAACATCCTAGTAAATCTCCTCTGCACCCTTTCCATAGCTTCCACATCCTTCCTATAATGCAGTGACCAGAACTGCACGCAATACTCCAGGTGCGGTCTCACCAGAGTTTTGTACAGCTGCAGCATGACCTCGTGGCTCCGAAACTCGATCCCCCTACTAATAAAAGCTAACACACCATATGCCTTCTTAACAGCCCTATTCACCTGGGTAGCAACCTTCAGGGATTTATGCACCTGGACACCAAGATCTCTCTGTTCATCTACACTACCAAGAATCTTCCCATTAGCCCAGTACTCTGCATTCCTGTTACTCCTTCCAAAGTGAATCAACTCGCACTTTTCCGCATTAAATTCCATTTGCCATCTCTCAGCCCAGCTCTGCAGCCTATCTATGTCCCTCTGTACCCTACAACATCCTTCGGCACTATCCACAACTCCACCGACCTTAGTGTCATCTGCAAATTTACTCACCCACCCTTCTACACCCTCATCCAGGTCATTTATAAAAATGACAAACAGCAGTGGCTCCAAAACAGATCCTTGGGGTACACCACTAGTAACTAAACTCCAGGATGAACATTTGCCATCAACCACCACCCTCTGTCTTCTTTCAGCTCGCCAATTTCTGATCCAAAGCTCTAAATCACCTTCAACCCCATACTTCCGTATTTTCTGCAATAGTCTACCATGGGGAACCTTATCAAACGCCTTACTGAAATCCATATACACCACATCCACTGCTTTACCCTCATCCACCTGTTTGGTCACCTTTTCGAAAAACTCAATAAGGTTTGTGAGGCACGACCTACCCTTCACAAAACCGTGCTGACTATCGCTAATGAACTGATTCTTTTCAAGATGATTTTAAATCCTGTCTCTTATAACCATTTCCAACATTTTACCTACAACCGAAGTAAGGCTCACAGGTCTATAATTACCAGGGCTGTCTCTACTCCCCTTCTTGAACAAGGGGACAACATTGGCTATCCTCCAGTCTTCCGGCACTAGTCCTGTTGACAATGACGACTTAAAGATCAAGGACAAAGGCTCTGCAATCTCCTCCCTAGCTTCCCAGAGAATCCTAGGATAAATCCCATCTGGCCCAGGGGACTTATCTATTTTCACACTTTCCCAAATAGATAACACCTCCGCCTTGTGAACCTCAATCCCATCTCGCCCAGTCGTCTGAATCTCAGTATTCTCCTCGACAACATTTTCTTTCTCTACTGTAAATACTGACGCAAAATATTCATTTAACACTTCCCCTACCTCCTCTGATTCCACACACAACTTCCCACTACTATCCTTGATTGGCCCTAATCTAACTCTAGTCATTCTTTTATTCCTGATATACCTATAGAAAGCGTTAGGGTTTTCCCTGATCCTATCCGCCAATGACTTCTCGTGTCCTCTCCTTGCTCGTCTTAGCTCTCCCTTTAGATCCTTCTTGTCTAGCTTGTAACTCTCAAGCGCCCTAACTGAGCCTTCACGTCTCATCCTAACATAAGCCTTCTTCTTCCTCTTGACAAGCGCTTCAACTTCTTCAGTAAACCACGGCTCCCTTGCTCGACAACTTCCTCCCTGCCTGACAGGTACATACTTATCAAGGACACGCAGTAGCTGCTCCTTGAATAAGCTCCACATTTCGATTGTTCCCATCCCCTACAGTTTCCTTCCCCATCCTACGCATCCTAAATCTTGCCTAATCGCATCATAATTTCCTTTCCCCCAGCTATAATTTTTGCCCTGCGGTATATACCTGTCCCTGCCCATCGCTAAGGTAAACCTAACCGAATTGTGATCACTATCACCAAAGTGCTCACCTACATCTAAATCTAACACCTGGCCGGGTTCATTACCCAGTACCAAATCCAATGTGGCATCGCCCCTGGTTGGCCTGTCCACATACTGTGTCAGAAAACCCTCCTGCACACACTGGACAAAAACTGACCCATCTAAAGGACTCGAACTATAGTATTTCCAGTCGATATTTGGAAAGTTAAATTCCCCCATAACAACTACCCTGTTACTCTCGCCCCTGTCGAGCAACAATCCCAATTGAACCATTCTAATCATTCACTGAATTTCCCACCCAGTGCACCCGCTGAGGGCTAATCATTCAATATCTTTATCATCCAACTCACCCCTCCCACTATAGACTCAGCCAGCGGATAAGCTCTCACCATCCCGCTACACATCTCCCACCAAAATATCTAGGCCCTTTCCATCCATGACGTTATTGTGGATGATTTCATTGACATCCTGGCCAAACACATCCCCTGGTGTTCACTATGGAGAAGAATGATGTAGGTGTAGAGAGCAGGGAGGGGGATTGTGATATACTTAAACAAATCAGCATTGAAAGAGAGGAAGTATGAGATGTTTTAGCGGGCTTAAAACTGGATAAATCCCCAGGCCCAGATAAGATGTATCCCAGGCTGTTATGTGAAGCAAGGAAGGAGATAGCAGGGGCTCTGACACAAATTTTCAAATCCTCTCTGGCCATAAGAGACGTACCAGAGGATTGGAGGACGGCGAATGTGGTACCATTAATCAAGAAGGGAAGCAGGGACAAACCAGGTAATTAAAGGGCAGTGAGTCTAACATCAGTGGTAGGGAAACTATTGGAAAAATTCTGAGGGACAGGATTAATCTCCACTTGGAAAGGCAGGGATTAATCAGGGCTAGTCAGCATGGCTTTGTCAGGGGAAATTGTGTCTAACAAACTTAATTGCATTTTTTGAGGATGTGACTTGATGTGTAGATGAGGGTAAGGCCGTAGTCCACATGCACTTCAGTAAGACTTTTGATAAGTTCCGCATGGGAGATTAGTTAAGAAGATAAGAGCCCATGGGATCCAGGGTAATTTGGCAAATTGGATCCAAAATTGGCTTAGTGGCAGGAGGCAGAGGGTAATGGTCCAGGATTGTTTTTGCAATGGAAGCCTGTGACCAGTGGTGTACCACAGGAATCGGTGCACCACAGGAATCGGTGCTGGGACCCTTGCTGTTTGCAGTGTACATTATTGATTTAGACATGAATATAGGAAGTATGATCAGTAAGTTTGCAGATGAGACGAAAATTGGTGGTGTCGTAAATAGTAAGGAGGAAAGCCTTAGATTACAGGACGATATAGATGGGCTGGTAAGATGGCTGGAACAGTGGCAAATGGAATTTAATCCTGAGAAGTGTGAGGTGATGCATTTTTGGGGAACTAACAAGGCAAGGGAACATACAACGGATGGTAGGACCCCAGGAAGTACAGAGGGGTCAGAGGGACCTTGGTGCACTTGTCTATAGATCACTGAAGGCAGCAGCACAGGTAGATAAGGTGGTGAGGAAGGCATATGGGATACTTCTCTTTATTAGCTGAGGCAGAGAAGTTCAGAGCAGGGAGGTTATGATGGAGCTGCATAAAGTGTTAGTTAGGCCACAGCTGGAGTACTGGGTACACTTCTGGTTGCCACACTATAGGAAGGATGTGGTTACACTGGAGAGGTTGCAGAGGAGATTGAGCAGGATGTTGCTTGGGCTGGAGCATTTCAGCTATGAAGAGTGACTGGATAGGCTAGGGTTGTTTCCCTTAGAACAGGGAAAGCTGAGGGGTGACCTGATTGAGGTATACAAAATTATGAGGGGCATTGAAAGGATAGATGGAAAGAAACTTCTTCCCTCAGCGGAGGGATCAATAACCAAGAGGCAAAGAATTAAGTTAGGAGCAGGAGGTTTAGAGGGGAAAACTTTTTTCAACCAGAGGGTGGTTGGAATCTGGAACACACTGCCTGAAGAGGTGGTAGAGGCAGGAACCCTCACAGTGGCGCAGTGGTTAGCACCGCAGCCTCACAGCTCCAGCGACCCAGGTTCAATACTGGGTACTGCCTGTGTGGAGTTTGCAAGTTCTCCCTGCGTCTGCGTGGGTTTCCTCTGGGCCAGAAGACTTGCTGGTTGATAGGTTAATTGGCCATTATAAATTGCCCCTGGTGTAGGTAGGTGGTAGGGAAATATAGGGACAGGTGGGGATGTGTTAGGAATATGGAATTCGTGTAGGATTAGTATGAATGGGTGGTTGATGATCAGCACAGACTCGGTGGGCCAAAGGGCCTGTTTCAGTGCGGTATCCCTAAACTAAACAAAACTAAACTAAAATATTTACAAAGATCACTTGAAATGCCAAAGCATATCAGGCTACGGCCCACGTGATGGAAAATGGGATTAGAATAATGGCTGGCACAGACAAAATGGGCCGATGGGCTTGTTTCTGTGCTGTATAACTCGATGACTCTAAATGA
The DNA here is from genome assembly GCF_036365525.1 of Heterodontus francisci. Taxonomy (NCBI): domain Eukaryota; kingdom Metazoa; phylum Chordata; class Chondrichthyes; order Heterodontiformes; family Heterodontidae; genus Heterodontus; species Heterodontus francisci. The sequence continues at coordinate 22,381,917 of NC_090410.1, read as the reverse complement.
AGCCTCCCCACCTAGCTAAACCTTCCACCACAATCCCCATAGAGATTGACGTGGTGGCAGTGTGGCACTTTTCACCAGATCACACCTTGGCCTGACCCCCTCCTCCTCTTGCACTTTCTTCTCCTTTCACCAACTCCCGTTGCTCCACCCCTCTCACCTCTCAATCAAAATCCTCATTCTCACTGAGATATCTTCATTGCTTTACTCCCTCAGCCTCTGCATTGAATGACATCTCATTCTCGGTGATTTCAATCTCCATCTCAACTCATCATTCTCTCCCTCCTCTGAGTTCATTGCCCTCCAATCTTCCTTAAATCTCTCTCTCCAAAAACTTCCCAAATCATCTTCATGGCTGCAACCTTGACCACACCATCTTCCATGGTCTCAATTCAATCACAGATAAGGCCATCTCTGATCACCTCCTTGTATCACTCTCCACCCACATCCCCCTCCTACACCCCAACCCTACCTGCTTCTGTATCTGCCCCGGAAAAAGGACCATCCCAAATTCACTTCATTTTCCATAACATTTCCACAGCTACTGATTTGCTCAACTGCACCCTCACATCAATCTTTGAAAACCTCGCTCCAAATAAATCCATTTCTCTCTCTCACTCTGGTCATTTCCCCTGGTACGGCCCTCATCTCAGCTCCCATAATTCCGAGGGATGCAGAATTGATAGGATATGACACACAACTTGTTTAGCAACACGGCCAGGTCACAGAAAGCTCTATTGGGTCCTGTTCTCATTTGCTGAAACTGCTCACTATTCCTGGATCATCCTGCAATGAGAAGATAACCTCTGTCTTCTTTTCTCCACCGCACACCGGCTTCTTAAACTTCACACCACTGTCTCTCCACCCTCATCTCCAACAGTAAGTGTGAGGAGCTCATGGATTTCTTTGTCACTAAGATGAAACGATCCGATCAGATGCCTCTACCAATTCCACTGGCCCAAACTTGGTCTACAGCTTCCCCCCTCATAACTCTGATCTCACATCTTTCTCTCATGTCTATCCTAGCTCCCGTCATGCCCTCACTGAGCTCATCTTGAAGATGGGGCCCACCTGTTTTCCTTCAAATCTATTCCCACTAAGCTGCTGATCACCCAACTTCCCCTCCTACTCCCCATGTTAGCTGACATTGTTAACAGTTCCTTCTCTTCAGGTTCTATCTCTGTCTCTCCTCTAAATCTGCCATCGTCAACCCTCTCCTCAAAAACACAAGTCTCCTTCTTTGCAAACTGCCACCCCATTTCCAAACTCCCTTTCCTCTCCAAAGTCTTTGAAAGTTTTGTCACCTCCCAAATCCGTGCCCGTCCTTCTCGGAACGCCATGTTTGAATCCAAACAATCAGGATTCCTCCTCTTGCACAGTAACAAAATCGACCTCATCAACATCACAAAAACATCCCATGTGACTGTGACAATGGTAAACTATCCCTCCTCGTCCTTCTCGATCTGCCTGCACCCTTTGACACTTTTGAACACACCGGACTCCTCCAATGTCTCTCCACTGTTGTCCAGCTGGTTGGGACTGAACTCACCTGGTTCCATTCTTATCTATCTAATCTTTGCCAGTCAATAGCATGGTATTTTCAGTCAACTAGGGATTATAAATTTCAAAGGACATTAAACGCTGTGCTAATTCTAAGGGGAAAGTTGTAATTGTGATTGGGGCCAATTGACCAGTTAATGCTTTGAAATCTCCATAACATGGAAGTGGCCTCAGTAACCTCCTCCTCAGGAGGGACGGGTGATCCTGGTTCCCCTTCTCCCCTTCTCTCGGGTCTACCCCGTCTCCTCCGTGTTGTCGTTAGCATAGCAGGACAGACAGGCAAAGGCTCTCCTTCCCCACCATTATCCTCCTCTGAGGAGTCCTGTCCTGTCTCAGTATATCCCATGTGATACTCTGCTTTCGTGACGGCTGCTCCAACCGCCTGCTGCTTCCCCATCTGGTTCCGCAGTCTCTGAATGGTGGACCTGCACTGTGCATTGGTCTGTCTCTCGGTGGGGTCACTCCTGTAGCTCTCTAAAGACTCCCCATGATTCCTCTAACTTCTGGGTTAACTGGGTGTTTTCCTGATGAGAGTGACAATATGCCTCTCCGCCAACCCTAACCACTGCTGAGCTGCCCCAGCCTGTACGGCATTAAGTGCCTGTTCCTCAGAGTGGCAGTAGAGGATGCTAGCTGATTTTGTAACATTTCCAGCAGTTTCTGCTGCTGCTGGATCGGTTCACTTTGAGCTCCCATCTGTTTCACCTGTGACTGTACCACTTCCTCATTGCACTGCACACAGTGTGAGTGTGATTAGATTTAAAACCCTGTCACTCTTCCAAAATTTTGCCAAGACCTGAACCTGGATAAACGCTACTCTTTCTTTATACAGGAACGTAGGAGCAGGAGTAGTCCATTCAGCCCAATGAGCCTGCTCCGCAATTCAACATGATCAAGGCTGATCATCCACTTCAATGCCTTTTTCCCACATTATCCCCATATCCCTTTATATCATTAGTATTTAGAAATCTGTCAATCTCTGCTTTCAACATACTCAATGACTGAGCTTCCACAGCCCTCTGGGGTAGAGAATTCCAAAGACTCACAACCCTCTAAGTGAAGAGATTTCTCCTCATCTCTGTCCTAAGTGGCTTCCCCCTTATTTTGAAATTTGTGTCCCCTGGTTCTAGACTCCCTAACCAGGGGAAACATCTTAGCTGCATCTACCCTGTCTATCCTGAGAAGTATTTTGAAGGTTTCAATGAGATCACCTCTCATTTTTGCAAACTCTGTAGAATACAAGCCCAGTTTCCCCAATCTCTTTTCATCGGACAGTCCCATTATCTCAGTAACAAATCTGATGAATCTTTGTTGCACTTGCTCTGTGGCAATAATATCCTTCCTGAGGTAAGGGGATGAAAAATGCACACAGGCGCAGTCTAACCAAGGTTTTATACAATTGAAGCAAGACTGCTGTGCTGTTCTTTGTTCTAACATCCCATGAGCCTTCTTCATTGCTAGCTGCACCTGCATGCTGGCTTTCAGTAACTTTTTGACAAAGACACCCAAGTCGCTTTGTACATCTACACTTTCTAATTTCTTCCTATTTAAGAAATACTCTGCACCTCTATTCTTCCTGCCAAAATGGATAACCTCACATTTTTCCACATTATATTCCATCTGCCACATTCTTGCCCACTCACTAAGTCTGTTCAAATCCCCTTGAAGCCACTTTGCATCTTCCTCAGAACACACATTCCCATCTAGTTTTGTGTCATCTGCGAACTTAGAAATATTACATTTGGTGCCCACATCCAAATCATTGATATATATTGTGAACAGCTGGTGCCCAAGTATTGATCCTTGCAGTGGCCACCAGTCACAGACTGCAATGCGAGAATGACCCGTTTATTCCTAAACTCTGCTTTCTGCCTGTTAATCAATCCTTAATCCATGCCAGTATATTACCTCCTATTCCATGTGCTTAAATTTTACGAACCAACCTCCTGTGGGGGACTTTAACAAAAGCCTTCTGAACGGAATGCGCTCATGTTTTTGTGTGTACTCTTCTCACAGGGATTGGATACTGTCTGGATTACATTTAGTGACCAACTTTTCCTCATATGTTTCCCAGAAACCCTTCTTTACACTGGCCTTTCACGACATAGCTTGTACTCACTGGGTCAGTTTAATCTACCAACCTTCCAAAGAGATTATCCCCGTAAGATTTATCACTGGCCAAACAATGTTCCTACATTTGTGAAACTTGCTTTAACTCCCTCGGTTTATGGACTCGTCCAAGTCCAGGGTTTCAGCATCACTTGTAAGATCTGGAGTTTGCTTTAATTTAATTGGAAGACTTGGTCAATTACAACTACAGTCTAAGTTGGGAGAGAAGATCTAAAAGGGACTTATAGCTCAGACTAGCTGCAAAACCACACGGGTACGAGTAGTTTTTCACAAGCTTTACAGACTTTATTGCATTTTCGACAATAAACACAAAATCATGATACTGAGCAAAGGGCAGTGGTGAGCAGTTGTGTTCACGATGGAACACCGGTCCTCAACCTCCAGTTAACTGCGATGCCTTGTCTCTTGATTGAAGTCTATCTTCTGTCTTCGTTTGGATGATGATGCGTGCTTTTGGGGACTTAGAAGTTCTTACTTTATGCACCTTTCCCAGCTCGGTTCTGTGCCATATTAGGTAAAACCCCATTTCTGTTCATCTAATTGGTCCGTCATTAACTAACTGCTCATCCATGATGGTACTTTGACCTTGTTTTGGTCATTGTCATTGTCATTGAGGGGGCTCCAGATTCATGTTTCCTTGCTGTATATTCATCAACAATGATCACTTGATGAGATTGATCCTGAAAGGGAGTATTTTTGAGAGACAAGGGTGGTGTTGTTGTTGTATGGTGTTCCGACCTCTACCTTGCAGAGGCTCAACGCCAAATTTCAGACCCTTCTTCCCACCTCCCCCTGGACCATGACCCCAACACCGAACATCAAGCGACTGTCCACAGGACTGTCACTGACCTCATCTCTTCTGGAGATCTTCCCTCTACAGCTTCCAACCTCATAGTCCTGCAACCCCGGTCAGCCTGCTTCTACCTCCTTCCCAAAATCCACAAACAGGACTGTCCCAGCAGACCCATTGTGTCAGCCTGCTCCTGCCCCACTGAACTTATTTCTTCCTATCTTGACACTAACTTTTTCCCGCTGGTCCAGTTTCCTCCCACCTACATCCATTACTCTTCTGACACCCTACGCCATTCTGACAATTTCCAGTTTCCTGGCTCCAACCGCCTCTTCTTCACCATAGACGTCCAATCTCTCTACACCTCCATCCCCGACCAGGATGGTTTGAGGGCTCTCCAATTCTTCCCTGAACAGTGGCCCAACCAGTCCCCATCCACCACCAACCTCCTCTGCCTGCCTGAACTTGTTCTCACATTGAACAACTTCTCCTTCAACTCCACTCACTTCCTTCAAGTGAAAGGTGTTGCTGTAGGTACCCACATGGGTCCTAGTTATGCCTGTCGTTTTGTGGGATATGTCGAACATTCCTGGTTCTAGTCCTACTCAGGCCCCTCCCCCAACTCATCTTCCGGGACATTGATGGCTGTATCGGTGCCGTTTCCTGCTCCCGTCTGGAACTGGAAAACTTTGCTTCTAATTTCCACTCTTCACTCACCTTTACCTGGTCCATCTCTGACACTTCCTTTCCCTTCCTCGACTTCTCTGTCTCCATCTCTGGGGATAGGCTGTCTACTAATATCCATTATCAGCCCACCGACTCCCACAGCTCCCTCGACTACACTTCTTCACACCCTGCCTCCTGTAAACACTCCAATCCATTCTTCCATTTTCTCCGTCTCCGATGCAACTGCTCTGGTGATGCTACCTTCCACAACAGCACTTCTGATACGTCTTTCTTTTTCCTCAACCGAGGATTCCCCCCATTGTGTATGACAGTGCCATCAACTGTGTCCAGAGCATTTCCTGCACCTCGACACTCACCCCTTCCCCTCCCTCCTAGAACAGTGACAGGGTTTCCCTTGACCTCACTTTCCACCCCATCAGCCTCCATATCCAAAGGATCATCATCCACCATTTCCACCACCTCCAGCCACCTACCGAATGCATCTTCCCCTCCCTTTCCCTGTCAGCATTCCGAAGGGATCATTTGCTCCGCGACACCCTGGTCCACTCCTCCATTACCCCTTACTGCCTTCCAGTTTTTGCTACTAAAGTGGGTAACCTCACATTTATCCACAATATACTGCATCTGCCATGCATTAGCCCACTCACTCAACTTGTCCAAATAACCCTGAAGCCTCTCTGCATCCTCCTCACAACTCACCCTCCCACCCAGTTTTGTGCCATCTGCAAATGTGGAGATATTACATTTAGTTCCCTCATCTAAATCATGAATGTATATTGTGAATAGCTGGGGTCCCTGCGGCACCCCACTAGTCACTGCCTGCCATTTGGAAAAAGACCCATTTATCCCTACTCTTTGTTTCCTGTCCGCCAACCAATTTTCTATCCATCACAATACATTACCCCCAATCCCAAGCGCTTTACTATTACACGCTAATCTCTTATGTGGGACTTTGTCGAATGCCTTTTAAAAATCCAAATAAACCACATCCACTGGCTCCCCCTCATCAACTCTACTAGTTACATCCTCGAAGAATTCTAGTAGATTTGTCAAGCATGATTTCCCTTTCGTGAATCCATGCTGACTCTGCCCGATTCTGCCACTGTTCTCCAAGTGCTCTGCTGTAAAATCTTTGATAATGGACTCTAGAATTTTCCCACTACAGATGTCAGGCTGCCTGATCTATAAATCCGTGTTGACCCTGCCCAATCCGACCATTATCTTCCAAGTGTCCTGTTACCACATCCTTTACAATAGATTCAAGCATTTTCCCTGCTACTGACGCCAGGCTCACAGGTCTGTAGTTCCTGGTTTTCTCGCTCCCTCCTTTCTTAAATAGTGGCGTTGCATTTGTTACCTTCCAATCTGCAAGAACTGTTCCAAAATCTATCGAATTTTGGAAGATGATCACCAACACATCCACTGTCTCTTCAGCCACCTCTTTCAACACTCTGGGATGTCGATCATGAAGTCCACAGGATTTACCAACTTTCGGTCCCATGAGTTTCTCCAGTACTTTTTTTTTACGAATATGCTTTTTTTCAGTTCCCCGTTCTCACTAGTACCTTGGCTCTGCAGAATTTCTGGGAGGCTTTTTATATTTTCCTCCATGAAGACAGACACAAAGTATTTATTTAGTTTCTTTGCCATTTCCTTATTGCCCATTATAAATTTCCCTGTCTCTCCCTGCAATGGGCCCCCATTTTTCTTTGTTAATCTTATCCTTTTTACATACCGATAAAAACTTTTACAGCCCATTTTTATGTTCCTCATTAGTTTACTTGCATATTCTATTTTCCCTTTCTTTATCAGTTTCTTGGTCCTCCTTTGATGAATTCTGAAATGCCTCCAATGCTCACGCTGACTACTTTTTTGGCAATGTTACAAGCCTCTTTCTTTGGCCTCATGCAATATTTAATTTACTTGTTAGCCACGGTTTGGATCATTTTTCCTGTCGGGTTTTTGTGTTCAAAGGAATGTAAAGTTGTTGTAAAGCATGTATTAATTATTTAAATGCTACCCATTGCCTGTCTACCGTCAGACCTTTAAATGTAAAGGTTTGGACCAAAAGGGAAATAAAATCTACATTCACGACCCATCAGCTTGTCCATAACAGCTTTCAAGGCTTCGAGCTGATTTGTTGGTACTGTGTCTGCATCACTCACTCCTCCTGAAACTCCTGAAAGGACAAAGACAGTTAAAAATCTTACAAGGAGACAGAATATGCTAACTCCAAAAGATTATACAACAGTCAGTTTATGTGAAATTAAATTTCAATTGCAACAAAAGCTTTTCATTACAGCCCCTGGAATTTTGCTGCGTAAATCATTTCTCACAGACAAGAGTCCCACTGGTAGGTAACCACAGAAAACGAGGATCTGATAGGTCAATAAATGCGTTGGAGACGGGGAAGGATGCAGAGCAGGACAGTTGGGTATTTTAAGTGCCGATGGCAAAATTTTGAAGCCCAACAGGGGATTGAGTGTGCCATAGAATCTTACAGCACAGAAGGAGGTCATTCTGCCCATCATGTCTGTGCTGGCTCTTTTAAAGAACTATGCAACAAGTCCCACTCCGCTGCTCCTTCCCCATCAGTCTACACATTTCTCTTTTTCAAGCATTTATCCAATTCCCTTTTGAAACTTGTTATTTAATCTGTTTGGCACAAAGTTAAATATTAATCAACTGCAAAGGAACCTGTGTAATGTGTCAATATAATTACACTGACATAAAATTATCCTTATTTGTTTGCCCAGCATAGTCGGAGTAGAAGTTGCTTCACACACTGAAGCAAGAGCTTTTTTGCTCATACCTGTCTGTCATAATTTTTTCTCAAGGAGTTGGATGATTCTCTGTAGTTTAATTTATGGGATAGCTGTCTGTTTTTCTCCACCAGAGCCTGGCATTCCTACTTTTTTTGTCTAGAACTGGGAGGAATACAGACCAGGCTGCCCAACTTCCCTTGCTGAAGAAAATCAATTGAGGCCAAATTACACTAGAATCAAGGCACTGAGTCTCAGTATCTTCAACTTCAGCACTAAGCTGGGGGCTGGTTTACTTCCATAAAAATGTTCAAGAAACAGCATTGGATGGGTTTTCAAATTATTTTAATTTGAATTAATAGATAATTCAAACTTGCTCAACTCAGATGAAGGGTTGATTCTATTGAGAAGCTTCTATTACAACTCAGCACTGTCTACAATTCTAAGGTTTTTGGATTTTATTTAGGGAGTTGGAAAGTAAACAGACTAAAGTTAAACACTAGACAAAACAATATTATATCAACAGCATGGTTATCAGACTCAGCACAATAGCTTATCATTGATAAAATCAAAAAAATATAGTTTTGAACAAGATTATAGCTGAATAATTTGGAAAAGCATGAAGCAGCTATTCAGTTTGTGAAGTCTCGGCTGTCGGTACGTACAGTTAGTTTAACATTCATTTTTGTTTTAGCACAGTGCTGCTATCAGAGCCTTCAGAATAAAGGTCACTGAAATCATTGGACAGACATTTCAAAAAAGTTAGAGAGTGTCAACCAGCTCGTTATTGAAATTCAGAATAAATGTTGTGCTTGCTGCAGCCATTTATCTGGTTGTGCGAATGTACAGTGGCAGAGTCTTAATGTCACGTAGCTAGTAACCTGGTGTTCCAGGATAATATCCTGGGGAAATCGGTTCAAAACCCACTGCTGCAGCTGATTGAATTTGATTAAATTTAAAAATTCAATGTAAATGCTGGTTTCAGGAATGATACCATGAAGTTCTCATTGATTTTTGTAAAATCCATCTGATTCACTAATATCCTTCAGAGAAGGAAATCTGCCATCCATACCTGGTCTGGCCGAAATGTAACTCCAGACCCACAGCAATAGGGTTGACTCTTCATTGTGCTCTGAAATAGTTTAGTAAGACACACAGTTGTGAAGGGAAATTAGAGATGAGCAACAAATTCTGAAAAAAAATATCTGGACAGATCCGTGGGATGGCATTAATCACTCACTGAATATTCACTGAGTATTCATCACCTGGACAGCTCTTGGCTTTCATTAAGTTGCCTTTAAAGATGTGTGTTTCTCAGTAGTGCCATTCGTGATATTGCTTTGGTTTGTGCACAACTCCCACAGCTGATGTGGAGCACCGTGATCACACAGTGGTTAGTACACTGAGTTGTGGCTGCATCAACGTCTGGTCTCTGCTGCACATGTTTACAGAACACAGTGAAAAATCAATCTATTCCAACTGGAAACAAATTGTTGTTCATGGAAAACAATTTGCTCCTTCAAATCCTCGCGCTCTCACATGCCTGTGCTTGATGCTCCATAATTCAAACCCTTCTCTTCTCCCAGCTTCTCCTCCTTTCACAGTCAATATCCCTCCTTTACTTTCCTCCTTCCATTCCATTGTCATTTTCCTGCAGCATTGCCTCATCGAACATCCATTCTCAATATTACGCCGTTAGGTTTGCTCTGCTCCCACTGCTGTTCCTGGGGACACAGGTCCCATTCACACCAATGTTCATTTGTGTCTTGAATCCAGATACATTTCTATCCATGGCACCACTTGGTGAACAAGCTGTGAAAGCAGAGCCGGCCTTCAGAGGGACAGCAGCCCAGCAGCTCATGATACTTTCTTGGGGAATATTGTGATGGGGGGATACTAACTGAAAACTGGCTTGTGTTTACCTGGTAGTTGGCACTTTTCTCCAAACAGTTGAGGTGGATGAGTGACGGGCAGTGCCACATAGCTGCCAATGAGGGTTCAAATGTGCCATTTTGTCAAGCTTGGTCAGTGCAGCAAGATGCAAAACATCCTGTCTTCATCTTAATCGATCTGTTGAAAGGTGTGATTGAAAGAAATGGAGAATAAATGAACAGAATGCTGGTGACAGAAAAGGAGCAATTACAGGAGATTGGCCATGAGTCAAAGGTCTTTAAAATGTCCATGTGCTGTGATCAGAAACAGCAGAATTTAAAACACGTATGAAGGAAAGTAAAGAGTGATCTTGGATATGAGAAGAAAACAGGAAAGTTGTGTCTGAAGCTGTGTCCTTGAGGCAGGCTGCGTGTTGTCAGGAAACTGTTATAGTGAAAGCACAAACAACAACAACTTATATTTATATAGCACCTTTAACATAAAATATCCCATGTAGCTTAACAGGAGGGTTAAAAAGCAAAATTTGACACTGAGCCACATAAGGAGATTTTAGGGCAGAAGACCAAAATCTTGAACAAAGAGACAGGTTTTGAGGAATGTTTAAAAGGATGAAAGTGAGGTCGAGAGGCGGAGAGGTTTTGGGAGGGAATTCCACAGCTTAGAGCCCAGGCAGTTGAAGGCACGGCCGCCAATAGTGGAGCGATTAAAATCGAGGATGCTCAAGAGGCCAGAATTAGAAGAGTGCAGATATCTCGGAGGTTTGTGGGACTGGAGGAGATTACAGAGATAGGGAGGGTCGAGGCCATGGAGGGATTTGAAAACAAGGAGGAAAATGTTAAATCAAGACGCTGCTTGACTGGGAGCCAATGTATGTCAGCAAGACCAATTTCTGCTGATCCAGTCCTGGATGTCGGACAAGGGGTCTGACAATTTAACAAGGGTGGAAGAGTCGGGAGAGGTGATGGTGAGGGAGAGCTGGGTGTCATTAGTGTAAAAGTGGAAACTAACACTGTGCTTTTGGATGATGGAATGGAACATGAACACCTGAGGAACAGCGGTGCTGACTGAGCAATGTTAAAGGTCTAAAAACATGAGAGTGAATGTTACAGGAGGCTTAGCTGCAGAGAAATGAAATGGAAGTTTGTCAGTATTAATGGTGGAAGGAATAAGCTGAGAGAAGGGGTGGGTTTGAATGTTGGAGCCTGAAGCACAGGCATTTGAAAGTGCGAGGATGTAAAGGGAGTCAATAGGTTTTCTCCATCCAGAAGAATACATCTTCACGTTTTAAAGAGTGACTATTTGTTGCGTTCAATTATGGTCGTTGGCTGGAGGAAGAGACCTCTGTTATCTCACAGGGGCCGTGGGCGGCCGGAGACTTTCTGGCCGGGCGTTGTCCTGCCCGTCCGGTACCGGCGGGTCATCCTCATCGGTACCGGAATCCTCCTCCTCCTCTACGTCTGTAATCTTTACTTCACCAACACCCACAACATACACAACACCCCTGTACACCTGGAACTTCTCTCTCAGTCTCTCTATCTCACTCTGACACTCAGTGTGATCTGCTTTCATGCCTTTCTCTTTATGCTGTTGGTGTATAACATGGTGCAGCCTTCATGTCCTCAGCCTCTTGTTCTGCTCTGTCTGCCCTATGGCACTGCTCTGTTTCCCGTGCAGCCCATTCATCACACTGGTGCTGATTGTTAACATACTGGCTTTCCAAAAATTGAGTTATGATTAACCACCGCTCCCTTTCCAGCTCAAATTGTTCACTGCCCTTTTTCCTCATCTCTCTCTCTTCCTCTCGCTATTTCATTAACCCATGAATAACCACATCCCATTCACTGAGCTTCTTTATCTCTCTCCTCCAGCTCCTGCTTGAATTTTGTTTTCGCAGCCTCATCTTTCCTGTGCTGCCACTGATCTGCCATCAGCCAAACTGGGCCTTCATCAAGATCCCCTTGCAAGGGAGCCCTGTGTCCACTGTTCTGCCTCATCTACCGGATCATCGCCCTCCAGGATAACCCGAACACACCGAGTGCTTAAGAGGTAATTTCCCTGCCAAGTACTTTGTGACAAACCCATCCATAGTATTTTCTGCCATTTCTTTATCTTCAAAACTCCTGGCTGGCTCGCCACTTGTAACACCTCTGGTCTAATGGTTCTTGTCTTTACTCCTCATAGCAATGTCACGCAATGACTTGGATACTGTTTCAGTAAATGTGATACACCTTTATTAAAACTCTAAGCAATGGTACATACTCACAATGACACTGATTGCTTCAGAATTCCGCGAACTCGGGTCAGTCTCAGGTCGGTCCTTCAGCAGATCTTCAGGCGTGACTTCGGAATGGCTGACCAGGTCACTCTACTGACTGCAATAACAATGTCCTTGAAGGCTGTGACTTTATACAACTTCCTGACTCCAGCCCTTAGTATATCAGGTAATCCGTGAAATCGGATCATCCAGTTGGGTTAATAATCCCACCCTGGCCATCCAGGGCCACCCCCACGTGGTCATATCCTGACCTCAGCAGGGGCGGGGGGAAGGGGGTGTCTCCGGTTGTATGCCAATAATGAGTGTGATTACTGTATCCTGGGGCAGGAAGAAGGCCATTCACACATTCCCGAGTGGTCATTGTCTGTAGGCAAGGTGTCTGTGGCAATTCACCACCTCAGGGACATGTCCTGATATGTTTGTGTGTGTTTTTTTATTTGTTCCTGGGATGTAGGATTCACTGGCCAGGCCGCAATTATTGTCCATCTCTAATTGCCCTTGAGAAGGTGGTGGTGAGCTGAATTCTTGAACCGCTGCAGTCCATGTGGTGTAGGTGCACCAACAGTGCTATTAGGAAGGGAGTTCCAGGATTTGGAGTTCCAGCGACAGTGAAGGAGCAGCAATATAATTCCAAGTCAGGATGGTGTGTAGCTTGGAGGGAAACTTTCAGATGGTGATGTTCCCATGTATCTGCTATTCTTGTCCTTCTAGGTGGTAGAGGTTGCAGGTTTGGAAGGTGTTGTCTGAGGATCCTTGGTGCATTGCTGCAGTGCATCTTGTAGATGGTGCACACACTGTTGCCACTGTGTGTCGGTGGTGGAGGGACTGAATGCTTGTGGATGGGGTGCCAATCAAGTGGGCTGCTTTGTTCTGGATAGCGTCAAGCTTCTTGAGTATTATTGAAGCTGCACCCATCCAGGCAAGTGGAGAGTATTCCATCATATTCCTGACTTGTGCCTTGTAGATGGTGGGCAGGCTTTGGGGAGTCAGGAGGTGAGTTACTCGTCACAGGATTCCTAGCTTCTGACCTGCTTTTGTAGCCATGATATTTATATTGCTACTCCAGTTAAGTTTTTGGTCAATGGTAACCTCCAGGATGTTGATAGTGGGGGATTCAGTGATCATAATGCCATTGAATGTCAAGGGGCACAGGTTAGATTCTATCTTTTTGGAGATGATCATTGTCTGGCACTTGTGTGGCGTGAATGTTACTTGCCACTCATCAGCCCAAGCCTGGATATTGTCCAGGTCTTGTTGCATTTCTACACGGACTGCTTCAGTATCTGAGGAGTTGTGAATGGTGCTGAACGTTGTGCAAGATGTCTGTTTTAGTTAAAACTGTCCCACTAATAATGTCTTCAATCAGAATTCTCCCTTCGAAGCTCCATCTTCCAACCACCATGAGATAAACTCTGCCCACAGGACTTCACCACAGCCAGCTTTCATTAAAATGAAAGAAATAAAATCACGGTTTACATGATAAAGAGTGATTAATACAATTTAGGTAAATAATGCATTGGCTTATACATGTCACACAAATGCCAGGCAATGACCATTTCCAACAAAAGAGAATCAAACCATCTCAGCTTGAGATTTAATATCATTACCATTGCTGAATTTCCCACCATCAACATCCTGGGGGTGGGGGAGGGGAGCGGTCACCATTGATCAGAAACTTAACTGGACCAGTCATATAAATACTGTGGCTACAAGAGCAAGTCAGAGGCTGGAATTCTGTGGTGAGTAACTCACCTCCTTACTCCCCAAAGCCTGTCCACCATTGACAAGGCACATGTCTGGAGTGTGTTGCCTGTATGAGCACAGCTGCAACAACACTCAAGATGTTTGATACCATCCAAGACAAAACAATCAGGTTGATCAACACCCCATCCACCACATTAAACATTCATTCCCTCCACCACTATTAGACAGTAACAGTATTGTGTACCCTCTAAAAGATGCACTGCAGCAACTTGCCAAGACTCCTTTGACAGCACTTTCCAAATACACAGCCTCTACCACCTTGAAGAACAAGGGCAGCAGGCACATGGAAAAGCATCACCTGTAAGTTCCCCTCCAAGTCACACAGCATCCTGACTTGGAACTATATTGCAATTCATTCAGTGTCACTGGTCAAAATCCTGGAACTCCCTTCCGAACAGCACTGTGGGTGCACCAACCCTCCATGGACTGCAGCGGTTCAAGAGAGCAGCTCACCACCACCTTCTCAATGGCAATTAGAGATGGGCAATAACTGCTGGCCTTTCCATTGATGATCCCATGAACAAAAAAAAAAGTTTTCTTGGAAAGCAAAATTTATTCAGTATTTCTTATGAATGAGTGTACATTAACTGGAATTCTTAGAGTGTGATTGTCCTGACTTTTACGAGGTCTGGGGGAGTGCTTCAGTATTCAAAATAATCTTGAGAATTGACTTAATATCACAAGCTCCAATATTGATTCAATATCTCGAATGTTATTTGGAAGTCTGACCATGCAGTCCATATTTAGACTGTAATCCATATTTAGGCAATAATCTGACCTTCATATAACTTCCGGATTTCACTCGCTACACCTGCCTCCGAACTCGAACAACAGTTCATGATGCTCCATGCTGACTCCATCCTGTCTCCATCATCGTTATCCCACCACGGGACCTCTGTCTTTAACTCTGGACTCTTTCCTGTTATCTCCTGTTTCCCGTCTACTGTCAGATTTTATGTTCCCTATTGTTATGTAACCAGATTTATGTAACTTGAGGTTTCCCTGAGTCCATTCGTGGGTGCATTTTAGTTGCCGCTCTTGACCCGAGCCCGTCACTCCCTGCTCTTTCTTTTTAACTTCTTTTCTTTTTACTCCTCCTAGCCTCCTTTCACTTATTCCCCTCGCAGATACTCTACCCTCCCAATTTCCCACTCAAACCTTTCCGTACTCCTCAATAATCCTGCTCTCCTGTCACTGTCCCAGGCTGAGCTCCCTCTGGGATGAGTCTGCAGCATCCCTCTGTGGCTCTCTTGGCTTCCTCCGAAGACATCATCAAGACACTCAGTGCTGGCTCATTATGAGCATGAACCCCAATTACCCCATCTTATTCCTTCACCCCAATTCCCACCCAATGTGCCCGCTGGGGGCTTATCCTGACAAATCTTCTTCCTGACCATCTCACCCCTCCCACTGCTCACCCTGTGGATTCTGCCAGGGGATCAGTTCTCACAGCCCCTGTACGCATCTCCCTCCAGAACGTCCATTCAGTTGTGAACAAGACCCTTTCCATCCACAAACTTATTGTGTATGATTGCATCAACATAATGGTCTGAACAGAAACCTGGCTGAGGGGTGATGACACCTTCCCCCTAACTGAGGCTTCCCCACCTGGCTATACCTTCTACCACCTGTCCCACTGAGACTATCGTGGTGACAATGTGGCACTTATCGCCAGATCACATTATGGCCTGACCCCCTACTCCTCTGGCACTTACTCCTCCTTTGAGCATCTCACCTTGTTCCACCCCTCTCACCTCTCATTCAAAATCCTCCTTCTCTCCCGCCCTCCCAAGTATAATGAACATTTTCTCACTGAGATATCTTCATGGCTTTTCTCCCTCAGCCTCTGCACTGAACGATTTCTCATCCTCGGTCATTTCAACCTCCACCTCAACTCGTCATTCTCTCTCTCCTCTGAGTTCACTGCCTTCTTATCCTCCCTAAATCTTTCCCTCCTTGTAAATTCCGCAACCCATATTCACAGCCACCATCTTGATTTTGTCATCTTGCTAATCCCTTCCGATCAATCACAGGTAAGGCCAGCTCTGATCAATTCCCTATCTCACCCTCCATCCACATCCCCCTTCCACTCCCCAACCCTACCTCCTTCTGTAACTGTCCCTGGGAAAAACTATCCTCCAGTTCACTTACAACTGCACTTTCAAAATACCAACTCTCTGCCTCTGGCCTTCCATTCGCCACAACATTTCTGCAGCTACTGATTGCTCACCCACATCCTCACCTCCACCTTTGATGCCCCAGTCCCCAATAATTACATTACTGTCTCTTACTCTGGCCATTCCCCCAGTACAATCCTCATCTCTGCTCCCTTAAGTCCAAGGGACGCAGATTTGAGAGGATATGACAGACAATTGTCACCATCAGATCTGGACCATGTAAAATACTATCGGGTCCTGCTCCCATCTGCATAAACTGCTCCTTGTTGCAGGATCAGCCTGGAATGCAAAGATAACACCGGCTTCTTTTCTCTGCCACACACTGTCCTCTTCAACCCCTCTCCACTGTAAGATTATTAGATTACTAAAAGTTTACTAACCAGAATACCAATTGTTGTCATCTTGCTATTATAAACTAACAACTGATTTATTATAAACTAACATTTTGCTTTATTAGAACCCTTCGTTTAGGATGATAAGTTAGGAATACTGAGGAAATAAGGACACATTATGGAGTAGATGTCATAGTAGTGGGATTCTGGGAGATTATGTCATGTTTTAAAATGCTGACTTGCAGTAAAATGATGAGGCTCAGAGAGCAGACAGTGAAACAGCTCCTCTGAGAACAAATGTGGATCTGGCTCGGAATGAGATAAGGAACCTCAGACTGTAAAAGCATGAAATACTATAGTCAACACAAAGACGTATTACCTATGTAAATCCGAAAGGTTATCAACAGGCAAAGAATGATCCTTGATTGGTTAAGAAGGCATCCTGAAACACAAAGCTAAGGATGATTGGGTGTCGGGATGGTTGATTGGAGAGCAGCCAGGATAAAAGATGTCTTGTCTCTGTCCCTGTACAGCAGGCAATTTTTGAACTGCAAGAGAAAAGAGAGAGAGAGAAACCAAAGTAACTTGAAGACTAGAAGCTGCAAGACCAACCAGTTGTACCACCATCCAGTCTCTAATAGGGGTGGTATCTGCATTAAACTGTTAATCACTGCCTGACTTTGTGACTATTAGTTAATCTGAAAATTGAATAAACTTGTCCTTATTTATTTATTTAGAGATACAGCACTGAAACAGGCCCTTCGGCCCACTGACTCTGTGGCGAACATCGACCACCTATTTATACTAATCCTACATTCCTACCTGCCCCTATAGTCCCCGACCACCTACCTATACTAGGGGCAATTTATAACGGCTAATTTACCTATCAACCTGTCAAGTCTTTGGCTGTGGGAGGAAACGGGAGCACCCAGCAAAAACCTGCACAATCACAGGGAGAACCTGCAAACTCCGCACAGGTAGCACCCAGAATTGAACCCATGTTACTGGAGCTGTGAAGCTGCAGTGCTTACCTTTAGCTCACGAAAGACAAATCACAACAAAAGCTTTGCTGCCAAGTCTGTTCCTGCCTTAGAAGGGGGCATTAAACCCCTAAAATCTTATCTTATCTTCCACCCCTGTCTCCTCCACCCTCACCCCCAACAATAAGTGCGGGGAACTCATTGACTTCTTTGTCACCAGGATTGAGACCATCTGATCAGCTCCCTCTGCCATGTTCCTCCTTTCCACTAACCCACCAGACCAAACTTCCTCTAAACTCCCCATTGCCTTAGCTCTGAACAACTCACATCTTTCTCTGGTTCTCTCGTACCTCCCCTCATTCCATTTCTGAGTTCATCTTATCCATGAGACCCACCTCCTGCTCACTTGACCCTATTCCAATAAACCGCTGACCACCCAACGTCCCTCCTGGTCCCCATATTAGCAGATATTGTTAATGGTTCTCTCTCTTCTGGTGCTGTTCCTCTCTCCTTCAAATCTGCAGTTATCATCCCTCTCCTCAAAAAACAACCTTCACCTCACTGTCCTTGCAAACTACCACCCCATAACCAACCTCCTTTCCTCTCCAAAGTCCTTGAAGGATTATCATGTCCCAAATCCATGCCCATCTTTCCCGGAACTCCATGTTTGAATCCCACCAATCAGGCCTCCACCCCTGCCATAGTATCAACTGAACACTTGTCAAAGTCACAAGTGACATCCTATGTGACTGTGATAAAGATTTTCTATCCCTAATCATCCTTCTTGACTGTCTGCAGCCTTTGACATGGTTGACCACAGCATCCTCCTCCAACACCTCCCCACTGTCATCAGAACTGGGAAAAGTTAGAAATGTAGCATGTGAAATGAGGAAGGTTGAAAAAGAACAAAATGGATGGTCTGTGATAAGGTGGAAGACGAGAGATTAAATGACAAAAGAGTTGGTGGAGCAGAGCCAAAGGGAGTGGTAATGGGACCAGTAAAGAAACAAAAGATGTGTCTAGCGGAGGTGTAAATGTTAGAATGATGAACAGCTGCTGTCAGAAAGTAAAAACAAGAGTTAAACAACAGTAAGACTGAAACATGCAAAGAAAAGTCAAAAGAAATGGGGCAGAGATTATGGTCTGAAATTGTTGAACTCAATTTTGAGTCTGGAAGGCTGTAAAGTGCTGAATCAAAAGATGAGATACTGTTCCTCGAGCTTTCATTGAGTTTCATTGGAACACTGCAGTAGGCCAAGGACAGAGAGGTCAGTGTGAGAACAAGGTGGAGAATTAAAATGGCAGGTGACTGGAAGCTCGGGGTCACACTTGCAGACAGAATGGAGGTGTCCTGCAAAGCGATCACCCGATCTGCGTTCGGTCTCCCCAATGTAGAGCAGACAGCATTGTGAGCAGTGAACAGAGTTTATTGAATTGAAATAAGTACACATAAATCGCTGTCTCACCTGGAAGGAGTGTTATGCGACCTTGGACGGTGAGGACAGAGGAGGTAAAATGGCAGGTTTTGCATCTATCGTGCTTGCATAGAAAGGTGCTGTGGGAAGGGGAGGTGGTGTTGGGGGTGATTAAGGAGCAGAGCAGAGTGTAGCGGAGAAAACAGTCCCCTCGGAATGCTGAAAGGGAAGAGTAAGATATCTTTGGTGGTGGCATCACGCTGGACATGACAAAAACGGTGAAGGATAATCCATTGAATACAGAGGCTGGTAGGGTGGAAGGTGAGGACAGAGGGAACCCTATCATGTCTCTGGGAAGGAGGGGAAGGACTGACAGAAGAAGTGCTGGAAGGGGGACAGAGACAATCGAGGGCCCGGTTATTCATGGTGGGGGAATCTTTGGTTAAGGAAAAAAGGAAGACATATCAGAAGCACTGGAAGGTTATATCATCAGAACAGATACAATGGAGATGGCGTACTGTGAGAATAGAATGGAGTCCTGACAGGAAGCAGGGTGTGAGCAAGTGCAGTTGACGTAGGTGTGGGAGTCACTGAGCTTCTGATAAATATTTTTTGATAGCCTATACCCAACAGAAATGGAGACAGAGAAATCAAGGAAGGGAAGGGAAGAGTCAGAGATGGATTATGTGAAGGTGAAAGAAAGATGGAACTTGGAAGCAAAGTTGATTATGTTTTCCAGTTCAGGATGAGAGCAGGAAACGGCACTGATACAATCATCAATGGACCAGAAAAAGAGGTGAGGGAGAGGGCCTGAGTCAGACTGGAACAAGGAATAAAAACAGAAGTGCTGGAAATACTCACCAGGTCGGCAGCATCTGTAGAGATAGAGACAGAGTTAACGTTTCAGGTCTGTGACCTTTCATCAGAACAAGCAATGTTGCACATATCCCAAAAAAAAGCAGCTTAGCTAGGACCCATGGCTGTTTGCACCTCTGTGAAATCACCCAACTTCGCCCGTCTCAGCTCATCTGCCAGTGAAACCCTCATTCATGCCTTTGTTACCTCTCGAACTTATCATTCCAACACATTCCTGACAGATCTCCCTCATTTTACTCTCCTTAAACTTGAGGTCATCCAAAACCCTGCTGCCTGTGTCTGAACTTGCACCAAGTCCTGTTCCCCGATCACCCCTGTTCTCACTGATCTACATTGACTCCCTCTCAAGCAATGTCTTGATTTTAAAATCCTCATCCTTGCTTTCAAATCCCTCCATCGCCTCACCCCCTCCCTATCTCTGTAATCTTCACCAGCCCATAAACCCTCCAAGATATCTGTGCACTTATAATTCTCGCCTCTTGAGCATCCCCAATTTTAATCTCTCCATCATCGGTGGACATGCATTCAGCTGCTAAGGCCCTAGGTTCTGGAACTCCCTCTCTTCATCTCCCAGCCTCTCCACCTCACTTTCCTCCTTCAAGACATTCCTTAAAGCCTAGCTCTTTTTCCAAGTTTTTTGTCATCTGACCTAATATCTCCTGTGCGGCTCGGTTTCAAATGTGGTTTTAAAATGCTCATGTGCAGCACCTTGGGACTTTTTTTTATTATGTTCAAGGCACTATACAAATGCCAATAATTGTTGTTTATCGACAGTCATCTTGTCATTCCGCACAGAAGGAGTCTGTGCAATCTTTTGGAAAGAGAGATTCAATTATTACCTCTCTGCTGCTATTCCCCCATAGCCATGCAAATATCTCCTTTTCAATATATATCCACTTCCTTTGGAAAGTTACTATTGGATCTGCTTCCTACTTTCTCAGATACTGCAGTCCAACCCACAACAAATCACTGCATCAAATTTCTCATCATATCCTCCCTGGATAGTTTGCCAATTGTTCTAAATCTGTGTCATCTAGTTATTGACCCTCCTGCCAGTGGAAACAGTTTCTCCCTCTCGATTCTGTTAAAAATCCCTCATGATTTTTAGCGTCTCTGTTAAGTCTACACTAACTCGTCCCTGTTCAATGGAGAACCATCCCAGCTTCTCTTGTCTCTTGACATAACTGAGATCCCAGGTCAAAATTCAGGAATTAGGTCTTTGTTTGGTGGGGATCCCAAGGAATGTGCCTCTGCCGCTGGAAATGAGTAATTGTGGATGGTTTCCCAGGAATTGAGCCACCATCTCCAGTAAGTCCGATGTAATTGTAAATATTTATTCTGTCACGAATGATTGCATCACTAATTATAGAGATAGGGCCCTTAGAACCAATAACATGGGTCTCTGGATGGGAATCAATACTTGTGGGGAATCCTCAGAAATATTTCAATGTTTCGGGCAGCTACATGGCCACAAATGACTATTGGTAGGGTCAATGGTTGTGTATTTCTTGGTGCAATTCCGGATCCCGTGTGCACAATCTTTCGGGTCTGGGAGTGTGACAGAATTTTAAGGGCGATGGAAGTAGAATGATGTTTAACCCAGAAATGAGTAAAGAATATTCTTGGGGCTATACCACATGGTTTAGTCTCACTGGCTGAGTTTAAAGTCCACCCTGTGAATTGGATAGAAATTCTCTGAAATTACAGAACATATTATATCACAGAAATATCGGGAAACCTGTAAATAAATCTGTTCTCACTGCGCCCAATGCTGTCAGACTGTGGATTTCACCCAATCTGTTCTTCCCTGACTCTGGGGAGATTCACTTTCCATTGTGCAATATCTGGCTAAATATAATTTATGATTTTGCAATGTGTTGTGTAAAAGAAATTAATTGAATCTTTTTGTTCAGTCACTGTAAGTAATGTCAGTCTCCTCGCCTCATAATTATGTCAATGGAGATTTCTCCTGCCTTTCATAAAGGACTTTGCTCAGTGACAGAGTCTGATAAGTAAGAGTTTGATCTTCACAAACCGGGATCAATCTTCCGCAGAAATTGAAAGAAAGAATCGGATTCATGCACTAGAACGTGTGGTCATGACGTTTCTTGGGACTTTCAATGATATTTATTATCCCACCCTTGCTGTAATTGGCGTTCCTGGTAAGTTTTATGCCCAGCTTTTAATACTGTAACTGCGTTAACTCTGTTCCTGACTGTCATTTGCTGTTGGGTTAACTGTAAACACTGTCTTCATTATGCAAGTTTCCACATCCAACAATTGTATGTATTCGGTTTATTCTCCTTGCTGTGTGACTGAAAGTACATTGTTCCCTCGATAATGTTACTGGGTGATTTATTTGATGAACAGTCTGCTCTCTGCATTGAGTCCTGGGAGTAGATTTTACTCTTTACCATCTGGGTATTAAACAGCACCTGAAGAGGGCGGTGGAATAAAAAGTGATGAAGAAGGTTTGCACGTCCTTTACAGAACCAGCCTGATATTCATTGCACTGAGTTTAAGAGGAGGATAATCAGGTGGGTTTTATTCCTGGTGAAGGGTCTGTTTCCCCACCCCGATTATCATTGTGCACGCCTCACAGGAACTGCTTAATTGATATAAGGTGTAGATATGGCTTTGAAGATCATTTAAGGTTTGCTGGATAAGATTAATGATCTCACGTTGCAGTTGATGATAAATCATTCCAACTGATTTTACTTCCAACTGATTGTAAATGGAGTAATGTGGGAAGTAGATTCCTTTCTCATTTTTTGATTCATATTCTCTCGAGTAAGTGGAAATCTATTCAGTTCTCACCCAGGTGGAAAGCACCAGATTAATATTGTCCCACTTCCATCCTGATACATTCTCAAACCTGAGGGAGCAGATCTCAGCATCAGTTACAGCATCAGCTCCTTGATAGTGACTGTTCATCAGAATAGCTTTGTAATATAAGGGAGCTTAAAAGATCAGCAGCAGAGGGACAGAGTGAGAAGGGCAGAGACCAGCAGGGGGGTATTGGTTCAAAATAGGAGCTGGAAAATTAAATAAGTGTTTCAATAAGAGTATAAACATAGAAGAGTGCTGGATGTATGAATTACAATTGATAATTTAAACAGATTACTAAACAGTTTATTCAAAAAGGGAATAGCGGGTTTTTGTTTCGATCGTGGATGGGCAGATGTGACCTGTTGCTTGCAATTCCTGTTCCATGAGAGAACTTCAGGACACTTCATAAGTCTTGGGCAACCATGTGTATAGCTTCAGCTGGAGCCTATGATTTTCGAGCTGGATGGACAGCTGGAATCAGTGCGGAGCATCAGAGAGCAGGAGAGTTTCCTGTATTGTATACTCCAGGAGCTGGTCACCCCACAGGCAGTCGGAGTTCAGGATGGGTGGCCATCCAGAAGATTCAGAAGAGGCAGAAAGTTCAGGAGTCACAAACCAGTACTCAGCTTTGGAGACTGCTGGGAGTGACGACACCTTGAAGGAGTGCAGTTCAGACCATGGAACCAATGGACATGGGACTGTACAGGAGGAAGCAGCAAAGGGCAGAAATGAAGATGTTATAGGTGATTCCATAGTCAGGGGGTCAGATAGGCGTTTCTTTAAATGTTATTGAGAGTTCCGCATGGTGTATTGTCGCCCTGGTGCCAGAGTAAACAACATCATGGAGAGGGTGCAGGATATTCTGAAGGGGGAAGGGAATGAGCCACAAGTAGCAACAACATAGGGAAGGCTGGTATTGAGGTCCTGTGGTCAGATTTTCAAGAGCTAGGGAGGAAGATAAAGAGTATAACCTTGAAAGGTAGTAATCTCTGGATTACTCCCAGTGCCACTGATTAGGGAGACCAGAAATGGGAAGACAGAGAGGATCAATTTGTGGCTTGAAGCATGGTGCAGGAGGGAGGGCTTCAGATTCTTGGGGCATTGGGACCATTTCTGGGGCAGAAGGGACCTATTTAAAAGAGGCTACTTGCGCCTCACCAGGACTGGGACCAAAGTCCTCACAGGGAGGCTCACTAGTGTAATTGGAGAGGGTTTAAACTAAATTGGCAGGGGAATGGGCAGCAGCATATAGTAGTCAAAACGAGGAATAAGGTGAGCGTGTTAGACCGTACTAGAGAAGGAAGTAGTTCCATATTCAATGTGATGAACTGAGAGGGACTAAGCAGAATGCAAAGAAAGATTACAATGCCTCAGTGTAATTGCATGAAGAGTTGTGGTTAAAGTTGGTGAGCTATAAGCACAAATAGCAGGATGGGAATATGATGTTGTGGCAATTACGGAAATGTGGCTTATAAGTGGCAAGGATTGGGTGCTCAATATACTAGGATATTGTCATGACAATGTGTTTTGTTAAATGATAATTTTCTTTAATCCACCACCTGGAGATCTGAATTTATAATTTTTTTAAAACACATTTGAAAAGACCAGCCAAAAGGATGACTTTGCTGGCAGCTAAAGATGATCACTGAGTTTGCAACACTGTATCCGACACTGCAAAGGACTATGAGGAGGGAGATGAAATGGCTGCATTTCCCAGCAGGAACCAAGACCCAGGAAGGTTAAGGGAACTATTTGTTCTTTTTCTTTTTAACAAGAGAGAGATACTGCTAACTGCAATGTTTTGAATCACCGAGTGACTGTCATGTGACAAGCCCCTCCCCATCTGTGGTTTTAAGCTTGTGCAACTGGACTCTGACACATGCAGACCCAAGTGGGAAGTCCTTCTCTTTCTCCATTCCAGCATGAAAGCTTTCAAATCCTGCCCGGTGACTGACCACCTCTGCATACTGCGGCTCCAACCAGAAAACCTTTGAAGGAAATCATCTGAATCGCTGTCTCCAAGAGATCAACCAAACCAGTCACCTACATCTTCAAACTAAAAGCCTCAGGACTACCATATTCACCTAGAAGCCAGCTGAATTATCAAACGTCACAGACTCTATGCGCCTTTTTTCTATGGACTCTAACTCAACCAATCTATCTTTCCCCGCTCTGTAACCTATTTGTGTGTGTGTAAACCTCTGATGTGTGAGTGTATGTGTTTTTTTTTATTCATTCATGGGATATGGGCATCAATGGCCAGGCCAGTATTTATTGCCCATCCCTAATTGCCCTTGAGAAGGTGGTGGTGAGCTGCCTTCTTGAACCACTGTTGTCCGTGTGAATTAGTGCTGTTATGAAGGGAGTTCCAGGATTTTGACCCAGCGACACTGAAGGAATGGCGATATAGTTCCAAGTCAGGATGGTGTGTGACTTGGAGGGGAACTTGCAGGTTGTGGTGTTCCCATGCATTTGCTGCCCTTGTCCTTCTAGTTGGTAGGGGTCACGGGGTTAAAGTTGCTGTTGAAGGAGCTTTGGTGCATTGCTGCAGTGCATCTTGTAGATGGTACACACTGCTGCCACTGTGCGTCGGTGGTGGAGGGAGTGAATGTTTGTAGATGGGGTGTCAATCAAGCGGGCTGCTTTGTCCTAGATGGTGTCGAGCTTCTTGACTGTTGTTGGAGCTGCACCCATCCAGGCAAGTGGAGAGTATTCCAACACACTCCTGACTTGTGCCTTGTAGATGATGGACAGACTGTGGGGAGTCAGGAGGTGAGTTATTCGCCACAGGACTCCTAGTCTCTGACCTGCTCTTGTAGCCACGGTATTTATATGGCTACTCCAGTTCAGTTTCTGGTCAATGGTAGCCCCTCGGATGTTGACAGTGGGGGATTCAACGATGGTAATGCCATTGAATGTCAAGGGGAGATGGTTAGATTCTCTCTTGTTGGAGATGGTCATTACTTGGCACTTGTGTGTCGCGAATGTTACTTGCCACTTATCAGCCCAAGCCTGGATATTGTCCAAATCTTGCTACATTTCTACACAGACTGCTTCAGTATTTGAGGAGTCACGAATGGTGCTGAACATTGTGCAATCATCAGCGAACATCCCCACTTCTGACCTTATGATTGAAGGAAGGTCATTGATGAAGCAGCTGGTTGGGCCTAGGACACTATCTGGAGATACTCCAGCAGTGAAGTCCTGGAGCTCAGATGATTGACCTCCAACATCCACAACCATCTTCCTTTGCACAAGGTATGACTCCAGTCAGTGGTGGGTTTTTCCCCTGATTCCTATTGACCTCAGTTTTGCGAGGGCTCCTTGATGCCATACTCGGTCAAATGCTGCCTTGATGTCAAGGGCAGTCAATCTCCCCTCACCTCTTGAGTTCAGCTCTTTTGTCCATGTTTGAATCAAGACTGTAATGAGGTCAGGAGCTGAGTGGCCCTGGCGGAACCCAAACTGAGCATCACTGAGCAGGTTATTGCTAAGTAAGTGCCGCTTGATGGCACTGTTGATGACACCTTCCATCAACTTATTGATGATTGAGAGTAGGCTGATGGGGAGGTAATTGGCCGGGTTGGACTTGTCCTGCTTTTTGTGTACAGGACATACCTGGGCAAATTTCCACATTGCAGGGTAGATGCCAGTGTTTTAGCTGTAC
The DNA here is from genome assembly GCF_036365525.1 of Heterodontus francisci. NCBI lineage: Eukaryota > Metazoa > Chordata > Chondrichthyes > Heterodontiformes > Heterodontidae > Heterodontus > Heterodontus francisci. Next base: position 22,355,783 of record NC_090410.1, on the reverse strand, counting down.
TGGAACAGCTTGGCTAGGGGGGTGGAAAGTTCTGGAGCACAGATCTACAGTACTATTCCGGAATATTGTCAGGGCCCATAGCCTCTGCAGTATCCAGTGCCTTCAGTTATTTCTTGATATCACGCGGAGTGAATTGAATTGGCTGAAGAATGGCATCCCTGATGCTGGGGATTTTAGGAGGAGGCCGAGATGGATCATCAACTCGGCACATCTGGCTGAAGCTTGTTGCAAATGCTTCTGCCTAATCTTTTGCACTGATGTGCTGGGCTACCCCATCATTAAGGATGGCAATATTTGTGGAGCCATCTCCTCCAGTTAGTTGTTTAAATGTCCACCACCATTCACGGCTGGATGTGGCAGGACTGCACAGCTTAGATCTGACACATTGGTCATGGGATCGCTTAGCTCTGTCTATCGCATGCTGCTTACGCAGTTTGGAACGCAGATAGTCCTGTGCTGTAGCTTCACCAGGTTGACACCTCATTTTGAGGTATGCCTAGTGCTCTCCTGGCATGCCCTCCTGCACTCTTCATTGAACCAGTGTTGGTCTCCTGGCTTGATGGTAATGGTAGAATGAGGGATATGCCGGGTCATGAGGTTACAGATTGTGGTTGAGTACAATTCTGCTGCTGCAGCAGATGGCCCACAGCGCCTCATGGATGCCCAGTTTGGCATTGCTAGATCTGTTCTAAATCTATCCTATTTAGTACAGTGGTAGTGCCACACAACACAACCGACGGTCTGCTCAATGTGAAGGCAGGACTTCGTCTCCACAACGACTGTGCGATGGTCACTCCTACCAATACTGTCATGGACAGATGCATCTGTGGCAGGCAGCTTGGTGAGGATGAGGTCAAGTATGTTTTCCCCTCTTGTTGGTTCCCTCACCACCTGCCGCATACCCAGTCGAGCAGATATGTTCTTTTGGATTGAGGGAGGGCGGTAGGTGGTAATCAGCAGGAGGTTTCCTAGACCATATTTGATGCCATGAGACTTCAGGGAGGAGTTATTAGGGGTGTACAAGATTATGGCAAGCTGAGACAAGGAAAATTTTTTCTCTTTTACGAATGGTACAAGGACTAGGGACACAGATTGAAGGATTTGGACAAGAGATTCAGTTGAAATATGAGGAAGTACTTTTTTATGCAACGGGAATTACCTGGAACTTGCTACCCACAAGAATGGTGGAAATGGAGACGATCAATGATTTCAAAAGGAAATTGGATGGCCACTTGAAGGAAATAAATTTGCAGGGCTATGGGGATTGAGCAGGAGAATGTGACTGACTGGATAACTCCGTGGACAGCCAGCATCGACTTAATGGGTCGGAGTCTCCTTCTGTGCCATAAATGACTCTTACTCTATGTCCTGGGGCTGAGATGATAGGCCTCCAACAACCACAACTATCTTCCTTTATGCCATGTTTGATTCCAACAAGTGGAGTGTTTTCCCTTGATCTCCATTGCTACAATTTTGCTGAGACCCTTGATACCAAACTTGGTCTAATGCTGCCTTTCCATGATTGGACCAAAGCTGTAATTTTATCCAAGCAGAGTTCCCCTGGCAGAACCAAACTGAGCATCAGTGAGCTGGTTCTTGCTGAGTAAGTGCAGCTTGATAGCACTGTCAATTACTTTGCAGATGATCAAGAACAGATGATGGGCGGTAAATGGCCAGATTGGATTTGTCCTGCTTTTTGTGGACAGGTTCTACTTGGGCAACTTTCCATATTTTTGGGTAGATGTCAGAATTGTACTGGAACAGCTCGGCCAGGGGTAGAGCTAGTTCTTGAGCACAGCTCTTCAATAATACAGCCAGGATGTTTTCAGGGCCCATAGTCTTTTCTGTATCCAGTGCCTTCAGCCTTTTTTGATATCATGTGCAGTGAATTGATTTGGCTGAAGACTGGCATCTGTGATGCTGGGAACCTCAAGTGGAGGCTGAGATAGGTTCATAGAGAGTCATAGAGTTATACAGCACAGAAACAGGCCCTTCAGCCCATCGTGTCTATGCCAGCTATCAAACAACTAACTTTTCTAATCCCATAGCCTTGTATGACGTTTCAAGTGCTCATCTAAATACTTCTTAAATGTTGTGAGGGTTCCTGCCTCCACCACCCCTTCAGGCACTGCGTTCCAGATTCCAACCACCCTCTGGGTGAATTTTTTTTTCCTCAAATCCACTCTAAACCTCCTCCCCATTACCTTAAATCTATGCCCCCTGGTTATTGATCCCTCCGCTAAGGGAAAAAGTCTCTTCCTATCTAACCTATTAATGTCCCTCATAATTTTGCATACCAGAGCCCCTGCTATCACCTCCCTTGCCTCACACAACAGCCTGGGATACATCTCATCTGTGCCTGGGGATTTATCCACTTTTAAGCCCGCCAAAACATCGAATACTTCCTCCCTTTCAATGTTCATATGTTCAAGTATATCGCAATCCCCCTCCCTGATCTCTAAACCTACATCGTCGTTCTCCACAGTGAAAACAGATGAAAAGGAATCATTTAAAACCTCACCTCTCTCCTCCAGCTCCACACACAGATTGCCACTTTGGTCCCGAATGGGCCCTACTCTTTCCTTGGCTATCCTATTGCCCTTAATATAAAACATCTTAGGATTTTCCTTTATATCGACCGCCAATGTTTTTTCATGTTCCATTTGTCACTGCTCCGCCCATCTTACCAGCCCATCTATATTGTCCTGTAATCTAAGGCTTTCCTCCTCACCATTTCGACACCACCAATTTTCGTGACATCTGAGAACTTACTAATCATACCTTCTATATTCACGTCTAAATCATTAATGTACACTACAAACAGCAAGGGTCAAACAGCAAGAGATGTTTCATCCACTCAGTATTTCTGGCTGAAGATTATTGCTCATGTTTCATCCTTATCTTTTGCACTGATGTGCTGGGCTCCCCACTCATTGAGGAGCCGCCTCCTTTGGTTACTTGTTTAATTGTCCACCTTCATTCACAAATGCATGTGGCAGGACTGAAAAGCTTTGATCTGAACAGTTGGTTGCAGGATCTTTTAGCTCTGTCTGCAGCACAGTTCACATTAGAGACCTGTTTTAGGTCGGGACAAAGAACCCGACCGAACCACAGCGGGCCTGAGCCCAACCCGGGCCGAGTCCCTGTGATTTTGCCCCGAGTCCGACCCGACCATCCGTTTACTTACCTTCCTGACATTGAAACTGCAAGAAGCTGCTGCTCATGCGTGAGACGTCATAGTGACGTCACTCGCTCACTGCGCAAACTCAGTTTCGTCCCGGACTCCCAGCTCAGGTGAGTTTTTTTTATTTTTAATACTTAACAACAGAGCACTTACCGTGTGTGTCCGGCCCGACCCGGCCCGACTCGATCTGGGCTCGGCCCAACCCGGCCTGAGCCTGAAAGCCGGAACCGGAAGATGGGCCCGACCCAACCCAAACCCGACACATGTCATCGGGTCCTGTTGGATTCGGGTGGGGGAGCGGGCCTCCAGATCACAGTACTTCCAAGTTTTGTCATCTGCACATTTTGACATTGTGCCCTGAACAATTCATGAAAATATATCAAGAAAAGCAGTGGTCTGAGTACCTGTCCCTGGGGAACAGCACTGTTTTAGAATTAGAATTAGAACATTACAGCGCAGTACAGGCCCTTCGGCCCTCGATGTTGCGCCGACCTGTGAAACCATCTGACCTATTCTATTCCATTTTCATCCATATGTCTATCCAATGACCACTTAAATGCCCTTAAAGTTGGCGAGTCTCCTACTGTTGCAGGCAGGGCGTTCCACGCCCCTACTACTCTCTGAGTAAAGAAACTACCTCTAACATCTGTCCTATATCTATCACCCCTCAACTTAAAGCTATGTCCCCTCATGTTTGCCATCACCATCCGAGGAAAAAGACTCTCACTATCCACCCTATCTAACCCTCTGATTATCTTATATGTCTTTATTAAGTCACCTCTCCTCCTCCATCTCTCCAACGAAAACAACCTCAAGTCCCTCAGCCTTTCCTCGTAAGACCTTCCCTCCATACCAGGCAACATCCTAGTAAATCTCCTCTGCACCCTTTCCAAAGCTTCCACATACTTCCTATAATGCAGTGACCAGAACTGCACGCAATACTCCAGGTGCGGTCTCACCAGAGTTTTGTACAGCTGCAGCATGACCTCGTGGCTCCGAAACTCGATCCCCCTACTAATAAAAGCTAACACACCATATGCCTTCTTAACAGCCCTATTAACCTGGGTAGCAACCTTCAGGGATTTATGCACCTGGACACCAAGATCTCTCTGTTCATCTACACTACCAAGAATCTTCCCATTAGCCCAGTACTCTGCATTCCTGTTACTCCTTCCAAAGTGAATCACCTCACACTTTTCCGCATTAAACTCCATTTGCCATCTCTCAGCCCAGCTCTGCAGCCTATCTATGTCCCTCTGTACCCTACAACATCCTTCGGCACTATCCACAGCTCCACCGACCTTCGTGTCATCCGCAAATTTACTAACCCACCCTTCTACACCCTCTTCCAGGTCATTTATAAAAATGACAAACAGCAGTGGCCCCAAAACAGATCCTTGCGGTACACCACTAGTAACTAAACTCCAGGATGAACATTTGCCATCAACCACCACCCTCTGTCTTCTTTCAGCCAGCCAATTTCTGATCCAAAGCTCTAAATCACCTTCAACCCCATACTTCCGTATTTTCTGCAATAGTCTACCATGGGGAACCTTATCAAACGCCTTACTGAAATCCATATACACCACATCCACGGCTTTACCCTCATCCACCTGTTTGGTCACCTTCTTGAAAAACTCAATAAGGTTTGTGAGGCATGACCTACCCTTCACAAAACCGTGCTGACTTTCGCTAATGAACTTATTCTTTTCAAGATGATTAGATGTTTTCTTTCCTCCAATCAAATATCACCACCATCTCGGTTTTCTCTCACTTATCTAATTTTATCTACATGCCACCAGAGACCCTTCTAGTCCATGGGTTCAATGGTGCTGACAAGCCTGTAATGCGGCACTTTATCAAATGCCTTTTGGAAGTCTATCTACACCACATCAACCACATCACCCTCTTCAACCCTTTCTGTCACCTGGTTAAAAAACTCAGTCAAATTAATTGAACACAATTTGTCTTTAACATGTCCGTTCTGACTTCCCTAAATTAGTGCACTCTTGTCCAAGTGACTGTTTATTTTGTCCTGGATTATCGTTTTAAAGGTTTCCCATCACTGAGGTTAACCTGACTGGCCTGAATCTGCTGGGTTTATCCTGACACCCTTTGTTGAACAGGGTGTAACATTTACAAATCTCCAACCCTCTGGAACCACTCCAGTATCTAAGAAGGATTGGAAGATTAAAGCCAGTACCTCCGCAATTTCCATCCTTACTTCCCTAAACAACTATCCGGACCTGGTGATACATCAATCTTAAGTCCAGTCAACCCCTCCAGTACCTCCTATTTATCCATTTTTAGCCCATCCAGCATCTTAACCATCTCCTCTTTTACTGTGAGTTTGACAGCATCTAATTCCTTTGTAAAGACTGATGCAAATATCTCGTTGTGTACCTCAGCCGTGTCCAAATCCTTGATTCCTTTTTGGTTCCTAATTGCAACCCCCTGCTGGCAGCCCTTCCCCACCCCCCATCCCCACGCCCTTCCCCACCTCTTCACACAGGCAGGCAGACAGGAAGGCACCACTGCACACACACAAACAGGCACACAGACAGGCAGACAGATGGAACCGCCCCCACAGACAGACAGACAGGCAGGCGACACTGCAGGAAGGCAGGCAGACATACAGCCAGGTGGGTCGACAGACTGACAGGCAGACAAATAGACAGGTAGGTGCCCCTGCAGACAGACAGACAGAGAGGCAGATGGTCCTGCAGACAGGCAGACAAATAAACAGATATTGGATCATTGTATATTGTATCCTATGGAGTTGGTGAATTTGGATTTTCAGAAGACTTTTGATACGGTTGCACACAGGAGGTTAGTAAATAAAATTAGAGCACATCGAAATTGGGGTTAATTTACTGGCATGGACTGAGAATTAGTTAATGGACAAAAAACAGAATGGGAATAAGTGGGTCATTCTCAGGGTGGCAGGTTGTTCCTAGTGGGATACCACAAGGATCAGTGCTTGGGCCCCAGCTGTTCACAATCCATATACATGATTTGGTTATGTGGACCTAATGTAATATTTCCAAATTTGCTGCTGGCACAAAACTAGGTGGGAATGTATGTTGTGAGGAGGATGCAACGAGGCTGCAAGGGAATTTGGACAGGCTAAGTGAATGGGCAAGAACGTGGCAGATGGAATATTTCTCTCAATTAACCAATTCTCAATCCATGCCAGTATATTATCTCCAATTCCCATGTGCTCTAATTTTATTTGCCAACCTCCTGTGTGGGACCTTATCAAAAGCCTTCTGAAAATCCAAATACACCACACCCACTGGTTCTCCTTTACTGTCTTCTTAAGCAATCCCTCAGGAATGATGATAACTTTCTTCCACTCCAGGGTTGTGGGCCCGAAGGTGACTGAAAAGTCCAATTCTGGATCCACACACTCTGCCACATGTGAGGCAGGTGGTGTTTGGTGAGTCGAGTGAATGAGATGCTCACATTTCCCAACGTTCCTTCCGCTGTTTGCACTTGGTCGCTACCTGGGCATGTCGGGTTGTTCAAACAGGCTGGCACCTTCTCGGATGCTTCTTCTTGATTATGGGCGGTCTTGGGCAAGAGATTCCCATGAATCAGTGGAGATGTCACATTTTTTCAGAGAGGCTTTAAAGACATCCTTGTAGCATTTCCTCTGCCCTCCTGGTAACCTCTTGCTGTGACGGAGCTCGGATTAGAAAGCTTGTTTTGGGAGTTCTTTGTGTCAGGTATGCAGACAACATGGCCCACCCAATGTAACTGACTAGCCATGACCAGTGTCTCAATACTGGGAATGTTGACCTGAGAGAGGACACTGACATTGCAGTGCCTGTCCTGCCACTGAATTTGTAGGATTTTGTGGAGGCATTGCTGGTAATATCTCTCCAGGTCTTTGGGATGTGTGCTGTACAGTGTCCATGTTTCCAACGTATACAGGAGGGCAGGTAACACTGCAACCCTGCAGACCATGAGCTTGGTGGCAGGTTTGAATTCTTTGTCGTCAAACACTCTTTTCCTCAGATGACCAAAGGCTGCGCTGGCGCACTGGAGGCGATGCTGAGTTTCATCATCGATGTCTGCCATTGCTGAGAGGAGATTCCCAAGGGATGAGAAGTGATCCACATTATCCAGTGATTCGCCGTGTATCTTGATAGTCGGGGGTGGTGTTGCACTGTGGGAGCAGGCTGGTAGAGGACCTTTGTCTTCCGGATGTTTAGCTTAAGGCCCATTCTTTCATTTGCCTGTGTGAATTCATCGACAAGTGTTTGAAGTTCAGCCCCTGAGTGTGCAAATACGCAAGTGTCATCAGCATACTGCAACTCCTTTATCTGTTCGATAAGTAACATCCTTCAAAAACTCCAACAGGTTTATCAAACATGATTTCCCTTTTTAGAAATCCATGTTGACTCTGCCCAATCATATCCCAAACATATAGGGGAGGCAGTGGCGTAATGTTATTGTCACTGGACAGGTAACTCAGAGACCCATTGCTTTGGGGACATGGGTTCAAATTCCACCACAGCAGAAGGTAGAATTTGAATTCAATTAATAAAAATCTATAATTAAAAGCTAGAAATGTGGTTGACTTTTAAATGCCCTCTGAAATGGTCGAACAAGTCACTCAGTTGTATCAAACCGCTACAAAGTCAATAAGGAATGAAACCAGACTGGACCACCCAGCATCGACCTCGGCACCGGAAATGACAACAGCAAACCCACCCCTTTCGACCCTGCCAAGTCCGCTGAACTAACATCTGAGGGCTTGTGCCAAAATTGGTAGAGCTGTCCCACAGACACAAGTCAAGCAGCAGCCTGTCATAGTCATACTCACGGAATTGTATGTCCCAGACACCACCATCACCATACCCGAGTATGTCCTGTCCCAGCAAAGGTGGCAGCACAGTGGTATACAGTTGGGAGGGAGTTGCCCTGGGAGTCCTCAACATCGACTCCGGACCCCAGGAAGTCTAGTCAAGCACATGCAAGGAAACCACCTGCTGATTCTCAGCTAGCGCCCCGATACACCCTCAGATGCTGAATCAGTACTACTCCACTTGAAGGAAGCACTGAGGGTGGCAAGGGCCACATCGTCCACATGCCTGACAGAAGATTCCCAAAACAAGCTTTTTAGTCCGAGCTCCATCATGGCAAGAGGCTACTCTCAATTATCAGTAAAGTGATGGAAGGTGTTGTTGACAGTGCTATCAAACGGCACTTACTTAGCAATATCCTGCTCAGTTTGGATTCTGCCAGGGCCACTCAACTCCAGTTCTCATTACAGCCTTGGTTCAAACATGGACAAAAGACGTGAGGTGAAAGTGACTACCCTTGACATCAAGGCAGCATTTGACTGAGTGCAGCATCAAGGAGCCCGAGCAAAACTGGAGAAAATGGCAATTAGGGGGGAAATCAGTGGTTGTTGGAAGTCAATCATCATCAACCCCAGGACATCAATGCAAGAGTTCCTCAGGCTAGTTTCCGAGGTCCAACCATCTTCAGCTGCTTCATCAATGACCTTACCTCCATCATTAGATCAAAAGTGGGGATGTTTGCTGAGGGTTGCAAAACGTTAAGCACATTCGTGGCTCCTCAGATACTGAAGCAGTCCATGTAGAAATGCAGCAAGACCTGGACAATATCCAGGCTTGGGCTGATAAGTGGCAAGTAACATTCGCACCACACAAATGCCAGGCAATGACCATCTCAAATAAAACGGAATCTAACCATCTCCCCTTGACATTCAATGGCATTACAATCACTGAATTCCTCACTATCAGCATCCTGGGATTACCATTGACCAGAAACTGAACTGGAGTAGCAATATAAATACCATGGCTACAAGAGCAGGTCAGAAGCTCGGAATCCTGTGGCAAGTAACTCACCTCCTGACTCTCCAATACCTGTCTACCATCTACAAGGCACATGTCAGAAGTGTAATGGAATACTCTCCACTTGCCTGGATGGGTGCAGCTCCAACAACATGCAAGAAGCTCGACACCTTCCAGGATAAAGCAGCCTGCTTGATTGGCACCTCATTCACAAACATTCACTCCCTCCATCACTGATGCACAGTGGCAGCAGTGTGTAATATTTACAAGATGCACTGCAGTAATGCACGACAGCTCCTTCAACAGCACCTTCCAAACCTGCGACCTCTACCACCTAGAAGAACAAGGGCAGCAGATGCATGGGAACACCACAACCTGCAAGTTCCCCTCCAGCCACACACCATCCTGACTTGGAACTATATCGCCGTTCCTTCACTGTCGCTGGGTCAAAATCCTGGAATTCCCTTCCTAACAGCACTTTTGGTGTATTTACATCCCAATGATTGTGGCAGTTCAAGAAGGCAGCTCACCATCACATTCTCAAGGGCAATTAAGGATGGGTAATGAATGCTGGCCAAGCCAGTGACACCCGTATCACATGAAAGAATGAAAGAAAATCATTATTTTCCAATTTCATCCTTTACAATAGATTATAACCTTTTCCCTACTACTGACATCAAACTAATAAATTTGCAGATCTATGTTTATACTCTTGCTCCCTTTGTAATTAGTGGGGTTACATTTGCTACTTTCCAGTCTGCAGGAACCCAACCAAAATCTATAGAATTTTGAAGAATAACCACCAATGCATCCATTATCTCTATAGCCACCTCCTTCAACACTCTGGGATGTCGCCCATCTGGTCCAGGGGATTTATCAACTCTCAATCCAGTTAATTTTTCGAGTGCTACCTCTTTATTGATACTAATTTCTAGCAGTTCCACAAAGCAATTGTTTAGTCTCTCCGCCATTTCCTCATTCTCCACCACAAACTCTCCTGTCTCCGTCTACAATGCACCCACAGTCGGCATTTCTTATCCTTTTCTTTTCACATACCTAAAGAAGCTTTTACAATCCTCCTTTATGTTTTGAGCTAGCTTGCATTCATAATCTCTTTTCCCTTTATCAGTTTCTTGGTCCTCCTTTGTTTGATTCTAAATTGCTCCCAATCCTCGGGCTTACCACTTTTTCTGGTGACCTTATAAGCCACTTCCTTTGACCTAAAGCAATCATTAACTTCTTTTGTTTGCCACGGTTGATGCACCTTTCCTGTTGGGTTTTTGTGCCTTATGTTACGAACAGATAGTTAATCTTTTTTTCTGAACAAATTTCTCTGTTGTTCCAACCACCTGTCCTTCAACAGATTTGTGATTGATTTTTTCCCTCCCTTAAACCCTGACAAGTAAAGGACAGTCGCAACACCACAGTTGTAAGTTTTAAATCAAAGAAGTAGGGTTTATTAACACACACTCTTAAACTCTGGAAGGGGCTTAACATCGCAACACATGGTCACAAAAATACAAAGAAATGTTAAAGGCATAAAAGAGGCAAGAACATTTCCTAAATAGATAATTGACTTAACTGTACACGAACATGAATTTCAGTTGAAACTGGAGTCCATTTTCAATTGTCAAAAAGTCCAAAAAAACTGGAGATCACTGACTGGAAATGCCGAGTGGGGGAGGAGCTATTGAAAATATCTCTTCTCTTACTCTTTTTTCTTCTTGCGCTCTCGAAGGTAAATGGAGGTTGTCATGCAGGCCCCCACCTGTCAAGAGTGAGGCACATTGATTTCACCGCATGGACATTAAACCTCAAATTGTTGCTGGGAAGAAAAGAGGGTCTGTTACAAGGAATTGCCAGGCCCCAAGCTGGAAAGATATTTTTGCAGACTAACAGCCAGTGTTGGAAAAAAGGAACCAGTCACTGCTTCCAACACACAGAACAGGTGTGGTTTGACTAGTTTAGTTATGTCATTTACTGGCTGTTGCAGAGTTTTAAACTGAGAGTTTTAAATTCGAGAAACAGTGTTGGAAAAAAGAGAAAAGCAAAATACTGCGGATGCTGGAAATCTGAAACAAAAACAAGAAATGCTGGATTCACTCAGCAGGTCTGGCAGCATCTGTGGAAAGAGAAGCAGAGTTAACGTTTCGGGTCAGTGACCCTTCTTCGGAACTGACAATCTCGAGGAACAGCATCTCATTTACCGATCAGACACACGACAGCCTGCCGGACTGAATATTGAGTTCAATAATTTCAGAGCATGACAGCCCCCCACTTTACTTTCATTTTTAGTCATTTTTAGTTATTTTTTCTTCCCCTTTTTTTCTTCCTTTTTTTTTTGCATTCCTTTTTACATTTTTTACAATCTTTTTTTGCATTTATTTCATTTCATCTTAGTTTGTTCAGTTTGCTTACCCACTGTTTTTTTCAGGTTGTTTTTCTCCAGGTTTGCACTTGCTGATGTTCAATATTCAGTATATTCACACCTAATCTGTACTAATGCTTTGTCTTTCAACACACCATTAACATATTGTTTGCCTTTGCTCCGTGACCTTTTGGTCAGCTATGTGGCCTGGTCCAATCTGCACCTTCTCCTTTGTTATCTCTTGCCCAACCCCCACCTCACTTGTTTATAATCTGTGACTTGTCTAATATTTGTCAGTTCTGAAGAAGGGTCACTGACCCGAAACGTTAACTCTGCTTCTCTTTCCACAGATGCTGCCAGACTTGCTGAGTGAATCCAGCATTTCTTGTTTTTGTTTGAAAAAAGAGAGTTGTTTGCTCCTGGACTGAAAAGAACTTGTGGCTGGCTCACCACAGCCTCTCCTGTCTGCTCACATCTCTTTCTCACAGAACTCCAAAAAACAACTGAAGACACATGAACGCCAAGAGAGAAAATTCTCCGACAGTGAACAAGGTTTCTGAAGAATACTGGGCCACAACAAATAGCAAGATCAACCTACAAAAGGACTTTACAGTGAGCTCGAAGAACTCTAACAACTCTTCAGATATTGCCTCAAACTTTTTAACTTCATTTTTCTTCTGCTCTTTTCTGTCTCTATTTGCATGTGTGTAATGCGTATGCATCCTAACGAGAGGTGTGGAGTGTATATGTAGGCATTCACCGAATTAGAGTTCATGTTTAATAAATATCACTTTTATTCTTTAAACCTAAGAAAGACTGTTTCAGCTCATTTCTTTTTTTTAATTCATTCATGGGATGTGGGCGTCGCTGGCTATGCCAGCATTTATTGCCCATCCCTAATTGCCCTTGAGATGGTGGTGGTGAGCTGCCTTTTTGAATTGCTGCAGTCCATTTGGGGTAGGTATACCCGCAGTGCTGTTAGGAAGGGAGTTCCAGGAGTTTGACCCAGTGACAGTGAAGGAATGGCGATATAGTTCCAAGGCAGGATGGTGTGTGACTTGGAGGGGAACTTGCAGGTGGTGGTGTTCCCATGTATTTGCTGCCCTTGTCCTTCTAGTTGGTAGAGGTCACAGGTTTGGAAGGTGCTGTCTAAGAAGCCTTGGTGCATTTCTGCAGTGCATCTTGTAGATGGTACACACTGCTGCCACTGTGCGTTGGTGGTGGAGGGAGTGAATGTTTGTAGATGGTGTGCGAATCAAGCGGGCTGCTTTGTCTTGGATGGTGTCGAGCTTCTTGAGTGTTGTTGGAGCGGCACCCATCCAGGCAAGTGGAGAGTATTCCATCACACTCCTGACTTGTGCCTTGTAGATGGTGGACAGGCTTTGGGGAGTCAGGAGGTGAGTTACTCGCCGCAGGATTCCTCGCCTCTGACCTGCTCTTGTAGCCACAGTATTTATATGGCTAGTCCAGTTCAGTTTCTGGTCAATGGCAGCCCCTTGGATGTTGATAGTAGGGGATTCAATGATGGTAATGCTGTTGAATGTCAAGGGGAGATGGTTAGATTTGCTCTTGTTGGAGATGGTCATTGCCTGGCACTTGTGTGGCGCGAAAGTTACTTGCCACTTATCAGTCCAAGCCTGGATATTGTCCAGGTCTTGCTGCATTTCTACACGACTGCTTCAGTATCTGAGGAGTCACGAATGGTGCTGAGCATTGTGCAATCATCAGTGAACATCCCCACTTCTGACCTTATGATTGAAGGAAGGTCATTGATGAAGCAGCTGAAGATGGTTGGGCCGAGGACACTATCTGGAGATACTCCTGCAGTGAAGTCCTGGAGCTCAGATGATTGACCTCCAACAACCACAACCATCTTCCTTTGCACTAGGTATAACTCCAGCCAGCGGAGCATTTTCCTCTTGATTCCCATTGACCTCAGTTTTGCTCGGGCTCCTTGATGCCATACTCGGTCAAATGCTGCCTTGATGTCAAGGGCAGTCACTCTCACCGCACCTCTTGAGTTCAGCTCTTTTGACCATGTTTGAACCAAGTCTGTAATGAGGTCAGGAGCTGAGTGGCCCTGGCAGAACTCAAAATGTGCATCACTGAGCAGGTTATTGCTAAGCAAGTGCTGCTTGATGGCACTGTTGATGACACTTTCAATCACTTTACTGATGATTGAGAGTCGGCTGATCGGGACGTAATTGGCGGGGTTGGAATTGCCTTATAATTGAAAAGCCGTGAACAAGGATTCACCAAGGCAGAGCTAAAAGATAGTGTGTTTAAAATAAAACCTTGTTACAGTAAGACCAGGTGAAGGCTGAGAGGGCCCCCGAGACACCTTTCTCACCTGGTCATAACAGAAATTTGGGGGCTTGTCTGGGATTGACCCACAGATAAACAAGAGAAATCGGAAGTGGGAAGCCAAATTTAGCACAGGTTTTCTTGTGGTTGTGTCTGATTGCATACTAACATGTCTGCAACTGAACCTAATAGCTCCCCAAGCCAGGATGAAGTAACGTGGGGTAAGTAAAAGCACTGTCTATGGAAGAGATGAGGAAAATAGCTGAGCAGTGTGGGATCACTGTACATGGCAAGGCTAGGAAGTCTGAACTCCTAAGGCTAGTGGCCAATTATTTGTTCCTTGAATCTGAAGAAGCAGAAGCAGTGTTAGAAGCAAACCTAGACAGGATACTGCTAGCAAAGTTACATTTGGAACAAAAGAAACTTGAATTGGAGGAAAAAGAGAGAAAGAGAGGCAGGAGAGGTGGAAAGAGCGAGCTTTCCAGAAGGAACATGAAAAGAAAGAGAGACAGGATACAGAATGAGAGAAAGAGGAGAGAGACAAAGAAAGACAGGAGAAGGAACATGAGAGACAAGAGAGAGAGAGAAAGAATATTCCAGAAAGAATGCGAAGAAAAAGTTGAAGTGGCTTGAGTTAACTAGTGAAAGCATGGCCAATATGGAGGAGCATAATTCAGGGCTGGGAACAAAATTGCGAAAACTCACTCAAATCAATTCAAAAATTCAATGAGGAAGATGTGGAGTCAATTTTTGTGTCTTTTGAGAAACTGGCAAGGCACCTAAAATGGCCAGCTGAGACCTTATTTTACACAAAGCTAGCTAACTGGAAAAGCCCATGAGGTTAATTCCTTGCTGCCAAATGAGAGTTCATTAAATTACAAAGTGACCAAAAATGCTATCCTCGGGTCATATGAATTAGTATCCGAAGCTTATTGCCAAAGGTTCAGAACCCTCAAAAAGCAAGCTAATCAACCTGGAGTTTGAAAGAAGTAAGCAGCTGGCTTTTGACCAGTGGCTGAGGGCTCTTAAAGTACAGATCAGCTATGAGAATCTCAGGGAAGTAGTTCTGTTAGAGGAATTTAAAAACTCTCTCCCACTCTTTGTGGGCGGCACAGAGCGCGCAGTGGTTAGCTCCGCAGCCTCACAGCTCCAGCGACCCGGATTCAATTCAGGGTACTGCCTGTGTGGAGTTTGCAAGTTCTCCCTGTGTCTGCGTGGGTTTTCTCGGGGTGCTCCGGTTTCCTCCCACAGCCAAAAGACTTGCAGGTTGGTCGGTAAATTGGCCATTATAAATTGCCCCTAGTATAGGTAGGTGGGAGGGAAATATAGGGATAGATGGGGAATATAGTTAGGAGTATGGGATTAGTGTAGGATTAGTATAAATGGGTGGTTGATAGTCAGCACAGAGTCGGTGGGCCGAAGGGCCTGTTTCGGTGCTGTATCTCTAAAACTAAAACTAAAAACTAAAGACTCATGTGGAGCAGCAGTGTGGTCAGAGCAGGCGTTCTGGCCAGTGAGTTTGCTTTAGTTTATGAGTCGATTTCCCAGGGGAGAATCTTTCCCGATCTCCCCTCAAATCTGAAAAGGACAAAGGGTGGGAAGGTGATCTCCACCCAGGCAATCCTAGGAGAGAAAGGAAATCAGGAGACACAGGGACCTTCCTCCAGCCAAAAAGGAAGGTGCTGTGAGCAAGAGTGAGACCCGGAGACCTGTATGCTTCCATTGTAATAAAGCGGGGCATTTAAAAGTTGACTGCTGGAAACTAAAGGGAAATGCAGTTAATCAGGGCACACCCACTCAGTGAAGACATGGACCTGATGGAAAGCACAGCAAAGCAAGCTGTGGCCTCAACTGCAGTAAGAGTGCAACCCAGGAAGCTTGCTACGGCCAGTGCAGGAAAAGCTAATAGGATTCCTGAAGGGTATCAGGGTTTTGTGTTTGAAGGGAATGTAACCCCATATCACTCAAATGAGACCAGCAAGCCCATAGTAATTCTCAGTGTCAGAGGGGCAGCCAGAGCCCTTTTACTGGGAAAAGGCCTGACCTTTCCCCCAGAGAGTGCAGTGAATACCAAAATGGTGATGAATTGTAGTGGAGGGCAGTGTTTCCGTAGGGATTGTCCCCAGATTAAGTTGAAATGAGAGTCCATTTTCAATTGTCAAAAAGTCCAAAAAAACTGGAGATCACTGACTGGAAATGCTGAGTGGGGGAGGAGCTGTTGAAAATACCTCTTCTCTTACTCTTTCTTCTTCTTGCACTCTCGAAGGTAAATGGAGGTTGTAATGCAGGCCCCCCATTGCCAAGAATGAGGCACATTAATTTCGTCACATGGACATTAAACTTCAAACGGTTGCTGGGAAGAAAAGAGGGTCTATTACAAGGAATTGTTAGGCCCCAAGCCGGAAAGTAACTTTTGCATACTGACAGCCAGTGTTGGAACAATGGAACCTGTCCCTGCCCCTAATACACAGAACAGACGTGGTCAGACCAGTTTAGTCACATGACTAACTGGCTGTTGCAGTGTTTTGAACTGAGTGTTTTAAATTCGAGAAACATTGTTTGAAAAAAGAAAGCTGTTTGCTCCTGGACTGAAGAGACCTCATGGCTGACTCGCCACAGCCTCTCCTGTCTGCTCGCATCACTTTCTCATGGAACACTAAAAACCAGCTGAAGACACATGAATGCCAAGAGAGAAAAGTCTCCTACAGTGAACAAGGTTTGAGAAGAATACTGGGCCCCAACGAAAAGGAAGATCAACCTACAAATGGACGATATGGTGAGCTTGAAGAACTGTAACAAGCTCTTCAGATAATGCCTTAAAACTTTCCACTTTATTTTTTGACTGCTCTTTTCTGTGTCTATTTGCACGTGAGTATCGTGTATGCTTGTTAATGTGCGGCGCAGTGTGTATCCTTAGGCATTAACTGAAATTAGAGTTTTTAGTTTAAGTTTAATAAACTTCACTTTTCTTCTTTAAAACAAAGAAATCCTGTTTGTGCTCATTTCTATGCCTTATAATTGGAAAGCGGTGAACAAGGATTCACCAAGGGGGAGCTCAAAACAGGACGTGTTTAAAAATCAAAGCCTGTTGCAGTAATACCAGGTAAAGGCTGAGAGGGACCTGTCGACACCTTTCTCACCTGCTTTTAACAAGGTCTTTAATTGCTGAAGTCAACATTTTTTGATGGAGTGAAAGCTGGCAGAAAACAAGCTTTCTTGCTGTTTTTGCAGACTGTGTCTTTTTAATTTTCTTTGTTCTTAAAGGAAGGCCTCAGAGAGAAAATATGCAGCTTGAAGGGCAGCTGTGGTTTGCACGAGATGTTCCCTCCACTGCTACAGTTTCAAATTCAAGCAGGCTGAAAAGGGTGGCTTCTGGGTCCTGTGACTGGACCCTTTCAAGTAGCTGTCCCACCTGCTCTCGCTCCTCCATTTTAACAAGTGGAACATGGAAGTAAAAACTTAGACGTGCTGTATAAAATGGCAGTTGACATTAATAGCCAGGTGCACAAAGCACAATTTATGGTTAGTTCTCTTTGGTTCATGACAATTTACAGTTGGTTCTCATCTATTCGTGACACTTGGAGGAATGTATATTTGCTGGAAACCGTGTAATACTTCTTTGAATACTAGCCATTGCCTGTCTACCATCAAATCTTTTAATGCATTTTCCCAATCCATCACAGCCAACTTGCCCCTCAAACCTTAGTTTCCTTTGTTCAGTTTTATGATCCTAGTTTCAGAATGAACTGTATCTCTTTCAAACTTAATGTAAAATTCTATCATATTGTGGACACTATTTCCTGATGACTCCTTTACAGCAAGGTTATTAATTAGCCCTTTCTCATTACATAATACTAAATCTAAAATAGCTTGATCCCTCATTTGTTCTTCAACATACTGCTCCAGAAACCCCTCTTGTACACATTCAGGAATTCATACTCCACTGCATTAGTGCTAATTAGGTGGAACCAATCTATATAATTGAAGTCACCCATTATTACTGTACTGCCCATGTTATACGCTGCTCTCATTTCCTGATGTATACCATGCCCATCATTACCACTAGAGTTTGGTGACCTATATAAATTTAAACCAATGTTTGCTGCCCCTTGCTGTTTCTTTGCTCGCCCAAACTGATACTACATCTTGCTCCTTCGATCAAAGATCCTCTCACTAATGCACTGATCTCCTCCTTTATTAACAGTGTTACCCCACCTCCTTTTCCCTTCCGCCTATCGTTCCTAAATGACAAATATCCCAGAACGTTCAGTTCCCAGTCCTGGTCACCCTGTAACCATGTCTCTGCCTTGGCAATTAAATCATACACATACACTGTTTGTGCCTTCAAATCATCAACCTTGTTGTGAAAGAGGATTGGTAATTAACAGGAAACCGAGAGTTGAGATAAATGTGGCATTTTCAGGTTGGCAAACAGTAACTAGTGCAGTGCCACAGGGATCAGTGCTGGGGCCTTAACTATTTACGATCTACATTAATGACTTGGACAAAACGACTGAATGTATTGTAACCAAATTTGCAGATGATACAAAGATATTAGGAAAATAAGTTGTGAGGAGGACATAAGGTGTCTGCAAAGAGATATCGATATGTTAAGTGCATGGTCGAAATCTGGCAGCTGGAGTATAATGTGGGAAATGGTGAGGTTGTCCACTTTGGCAGGAAGAATAGAAAAGCAAAATATTACTGAAAGGAAGAGAGATTGCAGAATGCTGCAGTGCAGAGGGAAATGGGGGTCCTTGTACATGAATCACAAGAACATAACATGCAGGTGCAGCACGTAATGAGGAAGGCAAATGGTATGTTGGATTTATTGCAAGGGGGACGGAGTATAAAAGTATGAAACTCTTCCTACAACTGTACAGGGCATTGATGAGACAGCAGGTAGAGTACTGCATACAGTATTGGTCTCCCTATATAAGGAGGGATATACTTGCATTGGAGGCAGTTCAGAGAAGGTTCACCTCACTGATTTCAGGGATGAAGGGCTTGTCTTATGAGGAAAGGTTGAGCAGTTTGGGCAGAAACTCATTGGAGTTTAGACAACTGAGAGGTGACCTTATTGAAACAGACAAGATTCTGAGGAGGCTTGTGAGGTTAGATGCTGAAAGGAAGTTTCCCCTTGTCTGGAAATCTAGAACTAGGAGGCACAGTTTAAAAATAAGGGGTCTCCCTAATAAGACAGAGATGTGGAGGAATTCGGTTTGTCAGAGGGTCACTAATCTTTGGAATTCTCTTCCCAAGAGAGCAGTGGAGGCTGGGTCATTGAATATATTCACGGCTGAGTTAGACAGATCTTTGATCTCCAAGGGAGTCGGGAGTTATGGGGAGGCAGCAGGAAAGTGGAGTGAATGTGACAATCAGATCTTGTTAAATGTCGGAGCAGGTTTTAGGGGCCGAATGGCCTCCTTCTGCTCCAATCTCTTATGTTCTTAAAAAGTGGGACATAGGGAGGGAGGCGCCAAAGAAGTGCTGGCAAGTGGAGTGAAGCATCACCTCATCCTGACACATTCATGTCAGCCACTGACCACCTTCTTTCACAGCTCACCCCATTAACTCCCCCGAGAGCTGATGGGAGGATGAGCTATACAGGATACCCCAGGAGGGGACGAGGTGATGCCATGAGCAGAACTGTCATGTCGATCTCTCTGTGAAGTATGACTACCTCCCTCTTTCCACTTACAGGACAAGAGGGCCCATAATAGGAGGGAGACATCACTGACTGGCGGAGGCATCCCAGACATCAGACCTCTCTCCAAGGCTGAGGAGGAGGCACTTGAACTAATGGGTCCCAGGGCGGCCACTCAATAACGGATGGTTAGACTGGAGTCTCCTCACTAAAGAGTGAGGATTGTCTTCCATCAACAAACAGATCACTTCCAGAGACCCCATCATGTATGGTTGCTATGACACGATCTGCTCATGCTGAACCGCACATGTTTTGCAGGCCGATGTCCACAGGAGACTCTACTAGGAGGAGGACATCATTCCACTTCAGAGGAGGATCCACAGTCACAGGATGCACTGTCCAATGAATCTCCGGCACCTTCCACCCGTGCAGATAATATCACCTTCCGAAGAAGGGGCACTGACCCGAAACGTTAACTCTGCTTCTCCTTCCACAGATGCTGCCAGACCTGCTGAGTGATTCCAGCATTTCTTGTTTTTAATTTCACCTCACTGGGTTTCTACTCGATTTTAGAATCAGGGTCACAATCTTGTGCCCGAGCAGCTGGCTGAGGTTGGGACAGTCGTGGTCTCTGACAGTCGGAGTATACTGGGTTAGAGGCCTGCTACCCGACCAGAACCTGACGGGACATCCTGGTAAACCTCTTCTGTACCCTCTCCAAAGCCTCCACGTCCTTGGTAGTGTGGCGACCAGAATTGCACGCAATATTCTAAGTGTGGCCTAACTAAAGATCTGTACAGCTGCAGCATTGCTCGCCAATTTTTATACTCTATGCCCCGACCGATGAAGGAAAGCATGCCGTATGCCTTGTATGTATGTCTGTCAGGGACCCACATTTGTCTTCGCTATTTTTCTCTTCACAGATAGAAACTTTTACAGTCAGTTTTTATGTTCTCTGCAAGCTTATTCTCATACTCTATTTTCCCCTTCTTAATCAATCCCTTTGTCGCCTTTGTTGAATTCTGAAGTGCTCCCAATCTTCAGGTTTGCTGCTTGTTCTGGCCATTTTATGTTTCTCCTCCTTGTTCTAACACTATCCCTAATTTCTTTTGTAAGCCACGGTTGAGCCACCCTTCCTGTTTTATTTTTGCTCCAGACAGGAATGAACAATTTTTGTAATTCATCCATGCGCTCTATAAATGCTAGCCATTGCCTATCCACTGTCAACCCTTTAAGTAACATTCTCCAAACTATCATACCCAACTCGCTAATTACATTCGGGGCCTTGCTCGACTCCAAACACGACCCACTACAATCTAAAGCCCTTAATAAATTACAATAATTTTTTAAAAAGCACACTTTAGTCGTGCGAACCTTATCACTTGAGTTTTTTTTTGGAATGGCTATGAATGAAGGCAGTCGATATGATTCCACAACCGAGATTGTCAGGTAAAAATAAAACTCCTGGAATTGAAGGCAAATGATTGACCTGGTTAGAAGATTGGTTTTGCAGTAGAACATAGAGAGTTTGGATAATCAGAATGTATTTGTATTGGAAGGAAATGGCTAGCAATGTGCCAAGATGACCTGTTCTGAGGCCTCAACTATTCACAATATATATTAAAAACTTAAGGCAATAATGAATTTGAGATCCAAATTTGCCAAATCATCAAAAGGCTGAATCTTAATTCACAAAAACAGGTGGATTGGGGTTGTGCCAGAGATTAAATGTAAAGAATCTGAAACAGGAACCCAAACTGCATCATATCCCACGGTCATGGATCAGTAGCAGAAGCCGGGGGATTAAAACCTCAGCATGTCCAAGGGTCACTGATCAGGAGAGGGACCCTGGTAATTGCTCCACCATATCCCCGGTAACTGATTCCTATTGTAACTGACCAGACCAAGAATTGATCTCTTTGGTTTTGCAAGGCACCAGTCAGTGTGTTTACTCTCTGTGCACCAGGGAGGCCATATTTTAACACTGCACATTTATGAGTGCACATTAGCATTCTGTTTTTGTGTTTATTTATTGAACTCTTCAGGCATGAACTTCTCAAAACATTACTGATAGTTGGTGCGAAGCCTTATTTTTATCATAAAGTTCAAACACATTGTATTCCATTGCGGTATGCAGTGAGTTTTCAGTTTATTATACCCATGTATCCACCATATTGATATTCCTGCTCCCATCCTGATGTATAATGTCCCTGTTTTTCCTCTTCCATACAGTTAACTTAGTGACGATTGTGATCCTGTCTCGGGGAAAGTGTGGTCTCTCCAAATGTGTCACTCGTTACTTGGTGGCCATGGCAGCGGCGGATCTACTGGTCATTATCTTCGATCTGATACTGAGGCAAATTCCCATTAGTTATCATAGAATGTTTCGATTTCTGTTTGATATTCCAGTGTGTAATATCCACGCTGTCCTACTTTATGCAGCAACGGACTGTTCTGTCTGGTTCACCGTCGCTTTCACCTTTGATCGATTTGTGGCCATTTGCTGCCAGAAACTGAAAACTAAACATTGCACTGAGAAATCGGCAGCTGTGATTATTGGAACAATGTCTGTGTTGTTCTGTGTGAAGAATATTTTCTGGTACTTTATGCTTTCAAGCAGCTATATGGGTCAGCGAGCCCCCTGGTTCTGCATTCTTCCCTGGAGTGTTCTGCTTTCACCAGTATGGGCAGCAATTGAATTGTTACATTATATTTTCACCCCGTGTGTACCATTTATTCTGATTCTGATGCTCAATATTTTAACTGTCAGGCACATTCTAGTGACCATCAGAATTCGCAAGAGACTTCGGGACCGGGTCAGTGGGGAGAGTCACAGTGATCCAGAGACAGTGAACAGAAGAAAATCAATCACTTCACTTTTTATGATATCGGGGAACTTTATCTTTCTGTGGGTTCTGTTCCTGGTGACTGTGATGTATGTTAGAATTGGTCTGCTGTACCGGAATTTTACAGAAGACATGTCACCCATTGTACAACACCTTGCGGTTATGCTTCAGCTCCTGAGTTGCTGCACAAACACTTTTATTTACTCTGTGACCCAGAGTAAGTTTAGAGAGGAACTGAAGAATGGGGTGAAATATCCCTTCACTGTACTATTTAAGTTTATAAAATAATGAGGAAAATGGAAGATTTTTACATATAGAACAGATGTGAACCCAGCCTCTCTCCACTCAGTCTCTGTAATCACATTGTTTTAAAGACAAACTGAGATGATTTGATTCAGTTTGCATTTAATTTAAGGTACCTTTTGCAAACGTAGAACAACTGCCATATGCAGAAATTCCTTTACGCTCATCATACATATGGAATAAAATTAAACTAATATGCAGCATGTCCCCTGATCACTCCCCATGTCTCTGTTTTATTGGATAAACCTACAGCTTCCCACTTTATCTCTCTCAGCATCCTCCACAGTGGTCATCGAGGTACTCGGCGATCGCTCATTACGAGCATCAATCCCAATTGACCCATCCTAATCATTCACTGAATTTCCCACCCAGTGCACCCGCTGAGGGCTAATCTTTCAATATCTTTATCATCCAACTCACCCCTCCCACTATAGACTCAGCCAGCGGATCAGCTGTCACCATCCTGCTTCACATCTCCCACCAAAATATCAAGGCCCTTTCCATCCATGATGTTATGTGGATGATTTCATTGACATCCTGGCCTAACACATCCCCTGGTGTTCACGATGGAGAAGAATGATGTCGGTGCAGAGAGCAGGGAGGGGGATTGTGATATACTTAAACAAATCAGCATTGAAAGAGAGGAAGTATTAGATGTTTTAGCGGGCTTCAAACTGGATAAATCCCCAGGCCCAGATGAGATGTATCCCAGGCTGTTATGTGAAGCAAGGGAGGAGATAGCAGGGGCTCTGACACAAATTTTCAAATCCTCTCTGGCCATAGGAGAGCTACCAGAGGATTGGAGGACAGCGAATGTGGTACCATTATTCAAGAAGGGTAGCAGGTACAAACCAGGTAATTAAAGGGCAGTGAGTCCAACATCAGTGGTAGGGAAACTATTGGAAAAATTCTGAGGGACAGGATTAATATCCACATGGAAAGGTAGGGATTAATCAGGGCTAGTCAGCATGGCTTTGTCAGGGGAAACTGAAATAAATTTTTTGAGGATGTGACTTGATGTGTGGATCAGGGTAAGGCCGTAGTCTACATGCACTTCAGTAAGGCTTTTGACAAGTTCCGCATGGGAGATTGGTTAAGAAGATAAGAGACCATGGGATCCAGGGTAATTTGGCATATTGGATCCAAAATTGGCTTTGTGGCAGGAGGCAGAGGGTAATGGTCTAGGATTGATTTTGCAAGTGGAAGCCTGTGACCAGTGGTGTACCACAGGAAGCGGTGCTGGGACCCTTGCTGTTTGCAGTGTACGTTAATGATTTAGACATAATTATAGGAAGTATGATCAGTAAGTTTGCAGATGACATGAAAATTAGTGGTGTCGTAAATAGTTAGCAGGAAAGCCTTAGATTTCATGACGATATAGATGGGCTGGTAAGATGGGCGGAGCAGTGGCAAATGGAATTTAATCCTGAGAAGTGTGAGGTGATGCATTTTGGGGAAACTAATAAGGCAAGGGAACATACAATGAATGGTAGTAGCCTAGGAAGTACAGAGGGGTCAGAGGGACCTTGATGTACTTGTCTATAGATCACTGAAGGCAGCAGCACAAGTAGATAAGGTGGTTAGGAAGGCATATGGGATACTTGCCTTTATTAGCTGAGGCATAGAATTTCAGAGCAGGGAGGTTATGATGGAACTGTATAAAGCATTAGTTAGGCCACAGCTGGAGTACTGTGTACACTTCTGGTCGCCACACTGCAGGAAGGATGTGATTGCACTGGAGAGGGTGCAGATAAGATTTACCAGAATGTTGCTTGGGCTGGAGCATTTCAGCTATGAAGAGTGACTGGATAGGCAAGGGTTGGTTCCCTTAGAACAGGGAAAGCTGAGGGGCAACCTGATTTTTGGAAACAAAATTATGAGGGGCATTGAAAGGATAGATAGGAAGAAACTTTTTCACTTAGCGAAGGGATCTGTTTCACCTGTGACTGTACCACTTCCTCATTGCACTGCACACAGCACGAGTGTGATTAGATTTCAAACCCTGTCACTCTTCCAACATTTAGCCAAGACCTGAACCTGGATAAACGCTACTGTTTGTTTACATAGGAACACAGGAGCAGGAGTAGGCTATTCAGCCCATTGAGCCTGCTCCGCAATTCAACATGATCAAGGCTGATCATCCACTTCAATGCCTTTTTCCCACACGAAACCCATATCCCTTTATATCATTAGTATTTAGAAATCTGTCAATCTCTGCTTGAAACATACTCAATGACTGAGCTTCCACAGCCCTCTGGGGTGGAGAATTGCAAAGAGTCGCAACCCTCTAAGTAAAGAGATTTCTCCTCATCTCTGTCCCAAGTGGCTTCCCCCTTATTTTGAAATTGTGTCCCCTGGTTCTAGACTTCCCAACCAAGGGAAACATCTTAGCTGCATCTGCCCTGTCTATCCTTTGAAGTATTTTGAAGGTTTCAATGAAATCACCTCTCATTTTTGCAAACTCTATAGAATACAAGCCCAGTTTCCCCAATCTCTTTTCATAGGACAGTCCCATTATCTCAGTAACAAATCTGATGAATCTTCGTTGCACTCACTCTATGGCAATAATATCCTTCCTCAGGTAAGGGGATTAAAAATGCACACAGGTGCAGTCTAACCAAGGTTCTATACAATTGAAGCAAGACTTTGCTACTCCTGTACTCAAATCCTCTTATGATAAAGGCTAAAGGTCGCCACATTACCAGAAGGATGTGGAGGCTTTGGAGAGGGTACAGAAGAGGTTTACCAGGATGTTGCCTGGTCTGGAGGGTATTAGCTATGAGGAGAGGTTGGATAAAGTCGGATTGATTTCACTGCAACGACGGAGGTGCAGGGGCAACCTGATAGAGGCTTATAAAGTTATGAGCGGCATGGACAGAGTGGATAGTCAGAAGCTTTTTCCAGGGTGGAAGAGTCAGTTACTAGGGTACATAGGTTTAAGGTGCGAGGGGCAAAGTTTAGAGGGGATGTGCCTGGTACTTGCTGCCAGGGAAGGTGGTGGAAGTAGGTACGATAGCGACGTTAAAGAGGCATCTTGACAAATACATGAATAGGATGGGAATAGAGGGATACGGACCCTGGAAGTGCAGAAGGTTTTAGTTTAGACAGGCATCAATTTTGACGCAGGCTTTAAGGGCCGAATGGCCTGTTCCTGCGCTGTACTGTTCTTTGTTCTTTATTCTTTGTTCGAACATCCCATTAGCCTTCTTCATTGCTAGCTGCACCTGCATGCTGGCTTTCAGTAACTTATTGACAAAGACACCCAGGTCGCTTTGTACATCTACACTTTCTAATTTCTTCCTATTTAAGAAATACTCTGCACCTCTATTATTCCTGCCAACATGGATAACCTCACATTTTCCCACATTATATTCCATCTCTCACATTCTTGCCCACTCACTAAGTCTGTTCAAATCCCCTTGAAGCCACTTTGCATCTTCCTCACAACACACATTCCCATCGACTTTTGTGTCATCGGCAAACTTGGAAATATTACATTTGGTGCCCACATCCAAATCATTGATATATATTGTGAACAGCTGGTGCCCAAGTATTGATCCTTGCAGTACCCACTAGTCACAGACTGCCAATGCGAGAATGACCCGTTTATTCCTAAACTCTGCTTTCTGCCTGTTAATCAATCCTTAATCCATGCCAGTATATTACCTCCTATCCCATGTGCTTTAATTTTACGAATCAACCTCCTGTGGGGGACTTTAACAAAAGCCTTTCGAACGGAACGCACTCATGTTTTTGTGTGTACTCTTCTCACAGAGATTGGATATTGTCTAGAAAACATTTAGTGACCAACATTTCCTTATATGTTTCCCAGAAACCCTTCTTTATACTATCCTTTCACCAAATAGCATGTATTTTAAAGAGACACCACTGGGTCAGTTTAATCTACCACCCTTCCTAAGAGATTATCCCCGTAAGAATTATCACTGGCCAAACAATGTTCCTACATTTGTGAAACATGCTTTAACTATCTCGGTTTATGTACTTGTCAAAGTCCAGGGTTTCGGCATCACTTGTAAGATCTGGAGTTTGCTTTAATTTAATTGTAAGACTTGGGTCAATTATAATTACAGTCTAAGTTGGGAGAGCAGATCTAAAAGGGACTTACAGCTCAGACTAGCTACAAAACCACACGGGTACGAGTAGTTTTTCACAAGCTTCACAGACTTTATTGCGTTTTCTACAATCAGCACAAAACTGTGATATTTAGCAAAGGGCAGTGGTGAGCAGTTGTGTTCACGATGGAACACCGGTCCTCAACCTCCGGTTAACTGCGATGCCTTGTCTCTTGATTGAAGTCTATCTTCTGTCTTCGTTTGGATGATGGTGCGTGCTTTCGGGGTTCTTACAAGTTCTTACTTTAAATTGCTTTCCCAGCTTGGTTCTGTGCCATATTAGGTAAAACCCCATTTCTGTTCATCTGATTGGTCAGTCATTAACTAACTGCCCTTCCATGATGGTACTTTGACCTTGTTTAGATCATTGTCATTATCATTCAGGGGGCTCCAGATTCATGTTTCCTTGCTGTATATTCATCAACAATGATCACTTGATGAGATTGATCCTGAAAGGGAGTATTTTTGAGAGACAAGGGTGGTGTTGTTGTTGTATGGTGTTCCGACCTCTACCTTGTAGAGGCTCAACGCCAACTTTCAGATCCTTCTTTCTACCTCTCCCTGGACCATGACCCCAAAACCGAACATCAAGCGACTGTCCACAGGACTGTCACTGACCTCATCTCTTCTGGTGATCTTCCCTCCACAGCTTCCAACCTCATAGTCCCACAACCCCGGTCAGCCTGCTTCTACCTGCTTCCCAAAATCCACAAACACGACTGTCCCAGCAGACCCATTGTGTCAGCCTGCCTCTGCCCCACTGAGCTTATTTCTTCCTATCTTGACTCTATCTTTTCTCCGCTGGTCCAGTCTCCTCCCACCTACATCCATGACTCTTCTGACACCCTACGTCATTCTGACAATTTCCAGTTTCCTGGCCACAACCGCCTCTTCTTTGCTATGGACGTCCAATCTCTCTGCACCTCCATCCCCCACCAGGATGGTTTGAGGGCTCTCCAGTTCTTCCCTGAACAGAGGCCCAACCAGTCCCCATCCACCACCAACTTCCTCCGCCTGGATGAACTTGTTCTCACATTGAACAACTTCTCCTTCAACTCCGCTCCCTTCCTTCAAGTAAAAGGTGTTGCTGTAGGTACCCACATGGGTCCTAGTTATGCCTGTCTTTTTGTGGGATATGTCAAACATTCCTTGTTCCAGTCCTACTCAGGCCCCTCTCCTGACTCGTCTTCCGGGACATCGATGACTGTATCGGTGCCGTTTCCTGCTCCCGCCCGGAACTGGAAAACTTTATCAAATTTGCTTCTAATTTCCACCCTTCTCTCACCTTTACATGGTCCATCTCTGACACTTCCCTTCCCTTCCACGACTTCTCTGTCTCCATCTCTGGGGATAGGCTGTCAACTAATATCCATTATAAGCCCACCGACTCCCACAGCTAGCTCGACTACACTTCTTCACACCCTGCTTCCTGGAAGGACTCCATTCCAATCTTCCATTTTCTCCATCTCCGACGCACCTGCTCTGATGATGCTACCTTCCACGACAGCACTTCTGATATGTCTTTCTTTTTCCTCAACCGAGGATTCCCCCCATTGTGTATGACAATGCCATCAACTGTGTCCAGACCATTTCCTGCACCTCTACACTCACCCCTTCCCCTCCCTTCCAGAACAGCGAAAGGGTTCCCCTTGTCCTCACTTTCCACCCCATCAACCTCCATATCCAAAGGATCATCCTCCGCCATTTCCGCCACCTCCAGCCACCTACCAAATGCATTTTCCCCTCCCTTCCCCTGTCAGCATTCTGAAGGGATCATTCCCTCCGCGACACCCTGGTCCACTCCTCCATTACCCCTACTGCCTTCCAGTTTTTGCTCCTAAAGTGGATAACCTCACATTTATCCACATTATACTGCATCTGCCATGCATTAGCCTACTCACTCAACTTGTCCAAATCACCCTGAAGCCTCTCTGCATCCTCCTCACAACTCACCCTCCCATCCAGTTTTGTGCCATCTGCAAATGTGGAGATATTACATTTAGTTCCCTCATCTAAATCATTAATGTATATTGTGAATAGCTGGGGTCCCTGCGGTACCCCACTGGTCAATGCCTGCCATTCGGAAAAAGACCCATTTATCCCTACTCTTTGTTTCCTGTCCACCAACCAATTTTCTATCCATCACAATACACTTCCCCCAATCCCATGCGCTTTAATTTTACACGCTAATCTCTCACGTGGAACTTTGTCAAAAGCCTTCTGGAAGTCCAAATAAACCACATCCACTGGCTTTCCCTCATCAACTCTACCAGTTACATCCTCGAAGAATTCTAGTAGATTTGTCAAGCATGATTTCCCTTTCGTAAATCCATGCTGACTCTGCCCGATTCTACCACTGTTCTCTAAGTGCTCTGCTATAAAATATTTGATAATGGACTTTAGAATTTTCCCCACTACAGATGTCAGGTTGCCTGATCTATAAATCCGTGTTGACACTGCCTAATCTTACCATTATTTTCTAAGTGTCCTGTTACCACATCCTTTGCAATAGATTCAAGCATTTTCCCTACTACTGACGTCAGGCTCACAGGTCTGTAGTTCCTGGTTTTCTCGCTCCCTCCTTTCTTAAATAGTGGCGTTGCATTTGCTACCTTCCAATCTGCAAGAACTGTTCCAAAATCTATAGAATTTTGGAAGATGATCACCAACACATCCACTATCTATTCAGCCACCTCTTTCAACACTGGGATGTCGATCATCAAGTCCAGAGGATTTACCAACTTTCAGTCCCATTAGTTTCTCCAGTACTTATTTTTATGAATATGCTTTTTTTCAGTTCCCCATTCTCACTAGTACCTTGGCTCTGCAGAATTTCTGGGAAGCTTCTTATATTTTCCTCTGTGAAGACAGACACAAAGTATTTGTTTAGTTTCTTTGCCATTTCCTTATTGCCATTATAAATTTCCCTGAAATGGGCCCCCATTTTTCTTTGTTAATCTTTTCCTTTTTACATACCTATAAAAACTTTTACAGCCCATTTTTATGTTCCTCACGAGTTTAATTGCATATTCTATTTTCCCTTTCTTTATCAGTTTCTTGGTCCTCCTTTGATGAATTCTAAAAACCCTCCAATCCTCAGGCTTACTACTTTTTTGACAATGTTATAAGCCTCTTCCTTTGGCCTCATGCAATATTTAATTTACTCGTTCACCACGGTTTGGATAATTTTTCCTGTCGGGTTTTGTGTTCAATGGAATGTATAGTTGTTGTAAAGCATGTATTAGTTCTTTAAATGCTAGCCATTGCCTGTCTCCTGTCATACCTTTTAAAGAAAAGGTTTGGACCAAAAGGGAAATAAAATCTACATTCACTACCCATCAGCTTGTCCATAGCAGCTTTCAAGGCTTCGAGCTGACTTGTTGGTACTGTGTCTGCATCACTCACTACTCCTGTAACTCCTGAAAGGACAAAGACTGTTAAGAAAAATCTTACAAGGAGACAGAATATGCTAACTCTAAAAGATTACACAACAGACAGTTTATGTGAAATTAAATTTGAATTACAATAAAAGCTTTTCATTACAGTCCCTGGAATTTTGCTGCGTAAATCATTTCTCACAGACAAAGAACAGTACAGCACAGGACAGGCCATTCGGCTCTCCAAGCCTGCGCCGATCTTGATGCCTGCCTAAACTAAGACCTTCTGCGCTTCCAGGGCCCATATCCCTCTATTCCCTTCCTATTCATGTAGAGCAGGACAGTTGGGTATTTTAAGTGCCGATGGCAAAATTATGAAGCCCAACAGGGGATTGAGTGTGCCATAGAATCTTACAGCACAGAAGGAGGTCATTCCTCCCATCATGTCTGTGCTGGCTCTTTGAAAGAACTATCCAAAACGTCCCATTCCGCTGCTCCTTCCCCATCAGTCTACACATTTCATTTTTTCAAGTATTTATCCAATTCCCTTTTGAAACTTTTGTTTAATCTGTGTGGCACAAAGTTAAATATTAAATCAACCTCAAAAGGAACCTGTGAAATGAGTCAATATAATTACATTCGTATATAATTGTCTTTATTTGGTTACCCAGCACAGTGGGAGTCGAAGTTGCTTCACACATCATCAATTTCAGCACTAAGCTGGTTTACTTCCATAAAAATGTTCATGAAACAACATTAGATGGGTTTTCAAATTATTTTAATTTGAATTAATAGATAATTCAAACTTGCTCAGCTCAAATGAAGGGTTGATTCTATTGAGAAGCTTCTATTACAACTCAGCACTGTCTGCAATTCTAAGGTTTTTGCATTTTATTTAGGGAGTTGGAAAGTAAACAGACTAAAGTTAAACACGAGACAGTGCAAAACAATATTATATCCATAGCATGGTTATCAGACTCAGCACAATAGCTTATCATTGAAAATATCAAAAAAATATATAGTTTTAAAGAAGATTGTAGCTGAATAATTTTGAAAAGCATGAAGTGGCTATTCAGTTTGTGAAGTCTCAGCTGTCGGTACGTACTGTTAATTTAACATTCATTTTTGTTTTCGCACAGTGCTGCAATCAGAGCCTTCAGAATAAACGTCACAGAAATCATTGGACAGACATTTCAAAAAAGTTAGAGAGTGTCAACCAGCTCTTTATTGAAATTCAGAATAAATGTTGTGCTTGCTGCAGCCATTTATCAGGTTGTGGGAATGTATAGTGGCATAGTGTTAATGTCACGTAGCTAGTAACCTGGTGTTCCAGGGTGATATCCTGGGGAAATGGATTTAAAACCCACTCTTGCAGCTAATTGAATTAAATTAATTTTAAAAAATGGAATTAAATGCTAGTTTAAGTCAGAAGCCAGTATTGATTTTTGTAAAATCCCATCTGATTGACTGATATCCTTTGGAGAAGGAAATCTGCCGTCATTACCTGGTCTGGCCTATATGTGATTCCAGACCAACAGCAATAGGATTGACTCTTCACTGCACTCGGCAATAGCTTAGTAAGCTACTCAGTTGTCAATGACACCTTCCATCACTTTGCTAATGATCAAGAGTAGGCTAATAGGACCATAATTGGCCGGGTTGGATTTGTCTTTCTTTTTGTGTACAGGATATGCCTGGTAAGTTTTCCACATTGTCGGGTATCTGCCAGTGTTGTAGCTATAATGGAACAGCTTGGCCAAGGGCATGGCTAGTTCTGCAGCACAAGTCTTCTTAACTACAGAAGGAATATTGTCAGGGCCCATGGCCTTTGCAGTATCCAGTGCCTTCAGAAATTTTCTGATATCACGTGGAGTGAATCGAATTAGCTGAAGACTGGCATCTGTGATGCTGGGGACCTCAGCAGGAGGCTGAGATGGATCATCCACTCGGAACTTCTGGCTGAAGATGGATACAAATGCTTCAGCCTTGTCTTTTGCACTGATTTGCTGGGCTCCTCCATCATTGATGATGAGGATATTTGTGAAGCCTCCTCCAGCTGTTAGTTGTTTAATTGTCCACCACCATTGACGACAGGATGTAGCAAGACTGCAGAGCTTAGATCTGATCTGTTGGTTGTGGGATTGCCGAGCTCTGATAATCGTATGCTGCTTCCACTGTTTGGCTCAAAGGTAGTCCTGTGTTGTAACTTCACCAGGCTGATGCCTCATTTTTATGTATACCTGGTGTTGGTCCTGGCATGCTCTCCAACACTCTTTATTGAACCAGGCTTGGTCCCTTTGCCGGATGGTAATGGTAGAGTGACGGATATGCCGGGCCATGAGGTTACGGTTTGTGGTTGAATACAATTCTGCTGCTGCCATTTTTTAATTGGTTTATTTTGCAAGTTGCCCAGAGCAGGTGATGAGTCATTTCTTGCCATTCAGCAATCAGCTCAGAGGGAATTAAGAATCAAGTCAGACAGGTGGGACTGAAATCATTTGTAGGACAGAAAGCATCGGAGCGGCAGTTTCTTTTCCCTGAAGGGCAAAATGTTCTGCTGAAAGATCTCACTGTCCAGCATGAGAACCAACAAACACTGACCTGAAACACAACTGTGCTGGGATTCAAACCCACAACCTCTGAATGGGTTTGTTCAGCCATTAATGAAAAACACCAATGCTCACTCCATTAGGACACAGAACCAATGAGCAACAGAACACCAAAGGATTTCAGAGAAAAGCAAAATACTGTAGATTCTGGAAATCTGAAATAAAAATAAAAAGTGCTGAAAATACTCAGCAGGTCTGGCAGCCTCTGTGGAGAGAGAAGCAAAGTTAAAGTTTCAGGTCAGTGACCTTTCATCACAACTGGCAATGGTTAGAAATGTAAGAGATTTAAGCAGAGGTGTGGGGGTGGTGGGGGAGGAGAGAACAAAAGGGAAGGTGTGTGATAGGACAGAGGGTCGGAGAGATTAACTGACAAGGAGGTCATGGAGCAAAGGCAAAGAGAGTGTGCTAATGCTGTGGTGAAAGACAAAGCATTAGTGCAGAGAGAGTGTTAATGACTGAATAATGAACAGCCGAGACAAAAGCACAAACATGAAAAAAAACTGTAGGAACATAGAAGCAGGAGTAGGCCATTCAGCCCATCAAGCCTCCTCGCCATTCAATATGATCATGGCTGATCATCCACTTCAGTACTTTTTTCCCACACTATCCACATATCCACTTATGTCATTGGTATTTAGAAATCTGTCAATCTCTGATTTAAACATACTCAATGACTGAGCTTCCACAGCCCTCTGGGGTAGAGAATTTTACAACCTTCCGAGGAAAGAAATTTCTCCTTGTCCCTGTCCTAAGTGGCTTCTCCCTTATTTTGAAATTATGTCCCCTGGTTCTAGACTCCCCAATCAGGGGAAACATCTTAGCTGTATCTACCATGTCTATCCCTTGAAGTACTTTGTAGGTTTCAATGGGATCACCTATAATTCTTCAAAACTCTATGTAATACAGGCCCAGTTTCCCCAATCTCTCTTCATAGGACAGTCCCACCATCCCAGGAACAAGTCTGGTGAATCTTCGTTGCACTCCCTCTCTGGCAATAATATCCTTGCGAAGGTCAGGGGACGAAAACTGCAAACAGTACTCCAAGTGTGGTCTCAGCAAGCTTCTATACAATTATAGCAAGACTTCATTACTCCTGTACTCAAATCCTCTTGAGATAAAGGCTAACACACCATTAGCCTTCCTAATTGCCTGCTGCACCTGCATGTTAGTTTTCAGTGACTATTGACAAGGACACCCAGGTCCCTTTGTACATCTACTCTTTCAAATCTCTTACCATTTAAGAAATACTCTGCATATCTATTCCTCCTGCCAAAATGGATAACCTCACATTTTTCCACATTATATTCCATCTGCCACGTTCTTGCCGTCTCACGAAGTCTGTCCAAATCCCATTGAAGCCACTTTGCATCTTCCTCACAACACACATTCCCACCTAATTTTGTGTCATCTGCAAACTTGAAAATCTACATTTAGTGCCCACATCCAAATCATTAATATATATCGTGAACATCTGGGGCTCAAGCATTGATCCCTGTGGTACCCCACTAGACACAGCCTGCCAATACGAGAATGACCCGTTTATTCCTACTTTCTGCTTTATACCCGTTAACCAACCATTAATCCATGCCAGTATATTATCTCCTATCCCGTGTGCTTTAATTTTGCAAACCAATCTCCTGTGGGGAACTGTATCAAAAGCTTTCTGAAAATCCAAGTATATCATGTCCACTAAATCCCCTTTTTCAATTCTGTTAGTAGTATCCTCAAAAAACTCCAACAGGTTCATCAAACATGATTTCCCATTCATAAATCCATGTTGACTATGTCCAATCAGATCATTATTATCCAAGTGTCCATTTATCACATCCTTTAGAATAGATTGTAGCATTTTCCCAATGACTGATGTAAGGCTAACAGGTCTTTAATTCCCTGTTTTCTCTCTCCCTCCCTTCTTAAATAGTGGGGTGACATTTGCGACCTTCCAATCTGCAGGGACAGTTCCAGAATCTATAGAATTTTGGAAGATGATCACCAGTGCATTCACTATCTCCATAGCTACCTCTTTTAAAACTCTTGGCTGCAGAATGTCGGTCCTGGGGACTTATCAACCCTCAGCCCCTTTAATTTCTCCAATACTAATATTAATTTTCTTCAATTCCTCATTCCCACGAACCCCTTGGATCTCTAATTCTGGGAAATTTCTCATATTTTCCTCAGTGAAGACAGACACAAAGTAATCATTTAGCTTCTCTGCCATTTCTCTGTTCCCATTATAAATTCTCCTGACTCTGCCTGTAATGGACCCATATTTGTCTTTGCCAAACATTTCCTTTTTATGTACCTGTAGAAGTTCTAACAGGTCGTTTTGATTTTTTTTGTGAGCTTACATTCATATTCTATTCTCCCTTTCTTTATCAGTTTCTTGGTTATCCTTTGCTGTATTCTAAGATCCTCCAAATCCTCAGGTTTACTGCTATTTCTGGCAAATTTATAGGCCTTTTCTTTTAATCTTGTACAATCCTTAACTTCCTTTGTTAATCACGGTTGACTGCCGTTACTTTTGGGGTTTTTTGCGCCTTGAAGGAATGTATAGTTGATGTAAAATATGCAATATTTCTTTAAAGACTATCCATTGTCTATGTACTGTCATACCTTTTAATGTATTGTCCCAATCCACCTCAGCCAATTTGCCCCTCATACCTTCAGAATTTCGTTCGTTCAAATTTAACACCTTGGCTTCAGATTGAACTACCTCACTTTCAAACAATGTAAAATTCTATCGTATAATGGTCACTCATCCCTAAAGGTTCTTTTACAACAAGATTATTAATTAATTAATTAGCCCTTTCTCATTACATAATACGAGATTTAAAACAGCCTGCTCTCTAATTGGATCCTCAACATAGTGCTGGAGAAAACCATCCTTAACACACTCCAGAAACTTGTCCTCCACAACATTACTGCTCATTAGGTTTACCCAGTCTATATGCAGATTGAATTCACCCATGATTACTGTATTACCCATGCCACATGCTTCTCTAATCTCCTGATTAATACCATGCCCCACACTACCACTACTGTTTGATGGCCTATAAACAACTCTTACCAATGTTTGCTGTTTACTGTTACTGACTTCCACCGAAACAGTTTCCACATTTTGTTCTTCCGATCTGAGATCCTCCCTTATGAATGTACTGATCCCATCCCTTATTATCAGTGCAATAACACCTCCTTTTCCTTTTTGCCTGCCCTTCCACAATGTCGAATATCCTTGAATATTCAGTTCCCAGTCTTGGTCACCCTGT
The DNA here is from genome assembly GCF_036365525.1 of Heterodontus francisci. Lineage (NCBI taxonomy): Eukaryota > Metazoa > Chordata > Chondrichthyes > Heterodontiformes > Heterodontidae > Heterodontus > Heterodontus francisci. The sequence continues at coordinate 22,319,918 of NC_090410.1, read as the reverse complement.
AACCAAGTTTCCTCTTTAGCAATTCGATCATTCCCATTTACCTCTATGTGGGCCTGTAAATCATCTACCTTGTTGTGAATGCTGCATGCATTCAGGTAGAGTGCCTTTAACCTAGTCTTCTTGACATTCTGCATTCTAAGCCTGGTTGATGCTCACCTTTGTTTCACCTGCCTTCTAATGTCACTTGCTACTTTTCTACCTCCTGTTACCAGCTTTACTTCCTTCCAATTTGAGCTCTCCCTCAGGTTTCCATCCCCCTAACATGCTGGTTTAAACCCTCCTCAACAGCACCAGCAAATCTCCCTGTGAGGATATTAGTTCCCGTCCTGTTAAGGTGTAACCCGTCCATCTTCTAAAGGTCCCACCTGCCCCAGAACCGGTCCCAATGCCTCAGAGATCAGATACCCTCCCTCTTACACTAATTCTCTTGCCACGTGTTCAATCGGTCAATTCTCCTATTCCTCTGCTCACGGGCACGTGGCACTGGGAGTAATCCTGAGATTGCTGCTTTGGAGGTCCTGCTTTTTAATTGCCTTCCTAAATCCCTAAAGTCTGCTTTCACGATCTCATCTCATTTCCTACCTATGTCATTGGTACCAATGTGGACCATGACCTCTGACTGTTCACCTTCCCCCAGAAGGATGTCCTGCAGCCACTCCATGACATCCTTGACCCTGGCATCAGGGAGGTAACACACCATCCTGGAGTCACGTTTACTGCTGCAGAAATGTCTGTCTGATCCCCTGACTATCCAATTCCCTATCACTATTGCTCTTCCAATCTTCTTTCTCCCCTCCTGTGCAGCTGAGCCACCCGTGGTGCCATGGGTTTTGCTCCAGCTGCACTCCCCCGAGGAACCATCGCCCTCATCAGTATCCAAAATGGAAAACCGATTAGCAAGAAAGACTCCTGCACTGCCTGCCTGGTTCTCTTAGACTGCCTGGCAGCCACCCATTCCCTCTCTGCCTGCATGTTCCTAACCTGCATTGTGACCACCTCCCTAAATGTGCCATCCAATTAGTCCTCTGCCTCACGGATGCACAACAGTGACTCCATCCACTGTTCAAGTTCCGAAACCCAGAGTTCAAGCTGCTGCAGCCAGTGACACTTCCTGCAGATGTGTTCATCTGGGACACGTGCTGTGTCCATGACATCCCACATACTGCAGGCTGTACATTCCACTTTTCCAAGTTGACCTGCCACAACATAACTTTTTAAAAGTTTTATTACAATGAGAAGTAAAATAACTTACCAGTTACTTACTAATCAACTTCTTCCCCTGTACTGAAGACAGAGGCAGTTACTGGAAGCTAAAGAAAGGTAGAGGAAAGAAAGGAACTCCTCCCTCATGCATCAAACACCCACTTTACACTTGGTGTTTTCAAATTTATTTTCTTCTTGATTAATGTTTCCTTCCTTACCGAAGTCCCTCAATTACCAAACTTCCTTAATTCTCTGTGCCCTCCAGAAACAGTCAATGCAGACAAGCAGCAGTGAGAGACCCCTGAATTTATACTCTGAAAACAATGTTGTGTCAGCTCTGCTAGAGCTCTGCTACAGCTCAGAAACCAGTTTAAGCCAGCAACCTAATTAACTAGCTACAGTTATTCTCAGAGTATCAGTATACCCATGTGGCCATGTGAGCTGCATGGAAGATGGCAGGATCCCCAAAAACACATTGTACAGCAAGCTCGCCACTGGTATCAGACCCACCGGCCGTCCATGTCTCCACTTTAAAGATGTCTGAAAACGCGACATGAAATCCTGTGACATTGATCACAAGTCGTGGGAGTCAGTTGCCAGCGTCCGCCAGAGCTGGCGGGCAGCCATAAAGGCGGGGCTAAAGTGTGGCGAGTCGAAGAGACTTAGTAGTTGGCAGGAAAAAAGACAGAGGCGCAATGGGAGAGCCAACTGTGTAACAGCCCCGACAAACAGATTTCTCTGCAGCACCTGTGGAAGAGCCTGTCACTCTAGAATTGGCCTTTACAGCCACTCCAGGTGCTGCTTCACAAACCACTGACCACCTCCAGGCGCTTATCCATTGTCTGTCAAGATAAGGAGGCCAAAAAGAAGTATACCCCTGTTTAAAACTGAAAGAAATCGAACTGACCTCTTAACTGAAACAGGAATTTCAATTAATTGCTAGATGTAAACAGAGAAAAAACTCGTCTTGAGAGATTAACCCTTAAAGTAGACAGGCACATGATAAAAAAAATTGAAACAAACCAAACTAAGAATAAAAAAAAAGGCCAGTCATACTCTGAAATTATTGAACTTAATGTTCATTCCGGTAAGCTGTAGCATGTCTAATGGGAAAATGAGGTGCTGTTACTCGAGCTTGCTGGAACACTGCAGTCGGCCCAGGACAGAAATGTGGGCATGAGAGCAGGGGCGAGTGTTGAAATGGCAAGCGATCAGAAGCTGGAGGCCATGTTTAATGGCTGAGCGGAGGTGTTCCGCAAAGCTGTCACCCAATCTGTGTTTGTTCGCTGCAAGGTAGAGGAGACTGCATTGTGAGCAGCGAATACAGTACACTAAATTGAAAGAAGTACAAGTAAATCGCTGCTTCACCTGAAAGGAGTGTTTGGAGCCTTGGATAGTGAGGAGAGAGGAGGTAAAAGGGCAGGTATTACACCTCCTGTGATTGCATGGGCAGGTGCCGTGGGAAGGGGACAAGGTGTTGGTGATAATGGAGGAGCGGACCAGGGTATTGTGGAAGGAACAATTCCTTCGGAATGCTGACAGGGAAAGGGAGGGGAAAATATGTTTGGCAGTGGCATCATACCGGAGGTGGCGGAAATGACGGAGGATGATCCTTTGCATGTGGAGGCTGGTGGGGTGGAAAGTGAGGACAAGGGGAACCCTGTCATGGTTCTGGGAGGGAGGGGAAGGTGTGAGGGCAGAAGTGTGGGAAATGGCTCGAACACAGTTGAAGGCCCTGTCAATCACAGTGAGGGGTATCCTCAGTTGAGGGAAAAGAAGCACTGTTGTGGAAGGTTACATCATCAGAACAGATGCCTTGGAGACGGAGAAATTGGGAGAATGGAATGGAGTCCTTAAAGGAAGCAGGATGTGAGGAAGTATATTCGAGGTAGCGGTGGGAGTCGGTGGGCTTATAATGAATATTAGTGGACAGTCAATCCCTAAAGATCGACCCAGAGAAGTCGAGGAAGGGAAAGGAAGTGTCAGAGATGGACCATGTTGTCATCCAAGCCCCCGCCTGCCAACAATGGGGCACAAATATTTTGCCACATGGACATTAAATTTTAAAATTGTTGCAGGGAAGAAAAGAAGGCCTATTACAGGAGGTTGTCAAGTCCCTGACTGGAAAGACATTTTCATAGTAACAGGCAGCTCTTGGAAAGGAAAAAAAGGGGCCACTCCCTGCTCCACTCTGATCCACTATGAACTTTTGTTTACCAGACGTTGAAGGTGGAGAGGCTTGCATTCCAGGTTAACTGCTAAGATGGCCGAATACACAAACAGACGTGGACAGACCTGTTTAGTCACATGGCTAACTGACTGCTGGATGTTTTTGAATTTGAACTTGCTCCAAAAAATTTGAACTCAGAAAGCTGTTTGCTCCTGGACTGTCTGCTCCCATTTCAGGTTCTAACGAGAGGGAGGAACCAAAGGAAATCAGCATTAGTAAAAAAAGTGCTCGGGAAAATAATGTGGTTAAAGGCTGAAAAAACCCCAGGGCCTGATAATCTGCATCCCAGAGTACGAAAGGAAGTGGCCCTGGAAATAGTGGATACATTGGAGGTCATCTTCCAAAATTCTATAGACTCTGGAGCAGTTCCTACAGATTGGAGGCTGGCAAATGTAACCCCACTATTTAAAAAAAGAGGGAGAAAAACAGGGAATTACAGACCAGTTAGCTTCACATCAGTAGTGTGGAAAATGATCGAGTCAATTGTAAAGGATGTGATAGCAGAACACCTCGAGAGCATAAATGGGATTGGGCAAAGTCAGCATTGATGTCCGAAAGGAAAATTATGCTTCACAAATCTACTGGAGTTTTTTGAGGATGTAACTAGTAGCAAAGACTAGGGAGAACCAGTGGATGTGGTGCATTTGGATCTTCAGAAGGCTTTTGATAAGGTTCCACATCGAGTCATATCGCACTGAAAACAGCCCGATGGCCCACCGGGTCTATGCTGACCAACAATCATCCATTTATACTAATCCAACATTAACCCCATATTCCCAACTTCTTCCCCACCTTCCCTCAATTTTTCCTACCACCTACCTACACAAGGGGCAATTTACAATGGTCTATTTACCTATCAACCTGCACGAGTTTAAGTTAAAGTTTTAGTAAATTCCACTTTTACTTCTTTAAACCTAAGAAGGCCTGTTTGTGCTCATTTCTTTGCCTTATAATTGGAGAGTGGTGAACAAGGATTCACCAAGGGGAGGCTCAAAACACAGTGTGTTTAAAATTAAATCCTGCTACGATAAGACCAGGTAAAGACTGAAAAGACCCCTAGACACCTTTCTCACCTGGTCTTAACAATGTAAATGTGAGGGAAGGGTGGAAATTGGAAGCAAAGTTGATAAAGTTTTCCAGTTTGAGGTGGGAGCAGGAAATGGCACCGATCCAGTTATTAATGTACTGGAAAAAGAATTGGGGGAGGGACCTGAGTCGGACTGGGACAAGGAATGTTCGACATACCCCACAAAAAGATAGGCATAAATTGGACCCATGCAGGTACCCATAGCAACACCTTTTATTTGAAGGATGTGCACAAAGTTAACATGCAGGTACAGCAGGCTATTAGGAAGGCAAATGGCATGTTGGCCTTTATTGCAAAGGGATTGGAGTACAGGATAAAGAAATCTTACTAAAATTCTACAGGACTTTGGTGAGACTGCACCTGGAATACTACTTGCAGTTTTAGTCTCCACATTTAAGAAAGGATATACTTGCACAGGAGGCAGTGCAGTGAAGATTTACTACATTGGTCCCTGGGATGAGGGGGTTGTCCTATGATGAGAGGCTGAGTAAATTGGGCCTAAATTCTCTGGAGTTTAGAAACATGAGAGACGATCTCACTGAGACATACAAGATTCTGATAGAGCTTGATAGGGCAGAAGCTGAGAGATTGTTCCCACTGGTCGGAGAATCTAGAACACAGTGACACAGTCTCAGGATAAGGGGCCAATCATTCAGGATTGAGATGAGGAGAAATTACTACATTCAAAGGGTTGTGAATCCTTGGAATTCTCTACCCCAGAGGATTGTGGATGCTCCATCACTGAATAAATTTAAGGCTGGGATAGAGAGACTTTTCATCTCACATAGAATCAAGGGATATGGGGAGCGGGCAGGAAAGTGGAATTGAAGCCCAAGATCAGCCGTGATCGTATTGAATGACGGAGCAGGCTCGATGGGCCATATGGTCTACTTCTGCTCCTATTTCATGTGTTTTTGTGTTCTTGTGTGGAGTTAAAGGAGAAGTTATTATTCATGTTATGAAGTTATTCTTAAGGATTCCTGAGCATGTGGACAATCGTTTTGAAAGTAGTGTGAGAACTGGCATGGCCCAGTGATTGAAGGAGCAGGTTAAGGCTCTCAGCTCTGCTGAGGTGTGGTTTTGCGGGCCAGAAAGATCAGAATTGGTTTGTCTTTGATCCACTTCACCAAAAATCCTTCTTTTCTCAGTGTCATTTGTGATATTGCTTTGGTTTGTGCACAACTCCCACAGCTGATGTGTAGCACCGTGATCACACAATGGTTAGTACACTGAGTTGTGGCTGCATCAATGTCTGGTCTCTGCTGCACATGTTAACAGAACACAGTGAAAAATCAATCGATTCCAACTGGAAACAAATTGTTGTTCATGGAAAACAATTTGCTCCTTCAAATCCTCGCGCTCTCACATGCCTGTGCTTGATGTTCCATAATTCAAACCCGTCTCTTCTCCCAGCTTCTCCTCCTTTCACAGTCAATATCCCTCCTTTACTTTCCTCCTTCCATTCCATTATTATTTTCCTGCAGCATTGCCTCATCGAACATCCATTCTCAATATTACGCCGTTAGGTTTGCTCTGCTCCCACTGCTGTTCCTGGGGACACAGGTCCCATTCACATCAATGTTCATTTGTGTCTTGAATCCAGATATATTTCTATCCATGGGACCACTTGGTGAACAAGCTGTGAAAGCAGAGCCGGCCTTTAGAGGGACAGCGGCCCAGCAGCTCATGATACTTTCTTGGAGAATATTGTGATATGGGGGATACTAACTGAAGACTGGCTTCTGTTTACCTGGAAGTTGGCACTTTTCTCTAAACAGTTGAGGTGATGAGTGATGGGCAGTGCCACATAGCTGCCAATGAGGGCTCAAATGTGCAATTTTGTCAAGCTAGGTCAGTGCAGCAAGATCCAAAACATCCTGTCTTCATCTTAATCGATCTGTTGAAAGGTGTGATTGAAAGAAATGGAGAGTAAATGAACAGAATGCAAGTGACAGAAAAGGAGCAATTCCAGGAGATTGGCCATGAGTCAAAGGTCTTTAAAATGTCCATGTGCTGTGATCAGAAACAGCAGAATTTCAAACACATGTGAAGGAAAGTAAAGAGTGATCTTGGATGTGAGAAGATCACAAGAAAGTTGTGCCTGAAGCTGTGTCCTTGAGGCAGGCTGTGTGTTGTCAGGAAACTGTTATAGTGAAAGCACAAACAACAACAACCTATATTTATATAGCACCTTTAACATCATAAAATATCCCAAGTAGCTTGACAGGGGGGTTAAAAAGCAAAATTTGACACATGAGGAGATTTCAGGGCAGAAGACCAAAATCTTGATCAAAGACCCAGGTTTTGAGGAATGTCTTAAAGGTGGAAAGTGAGGTAGAGAGGCGGAGAGGTTTAGGGAGGGAATTCCACAGCTTAGAGCCCAGGCAGTTGAGGGCAAGACCGCTGATGTAGGAGCGATTAAAATCGAGGATGCTCCAGAGGCCAGAATTGGAGGAGTGTAGATATCTCGGAAGTTTGTGGGACTGGAGGAGATTACAGAGATAGGGAGGGTCGAGGCCATGGAGGGATTTGAAAACAAGGAAGAAAATGTTAAATTCCAGACGCTGCTTGACCGGTAGCCAATGTATGTCAGCAAGACCAATTTCTGCTGATCCAGTACTGGTTGTCGGACAAGGAGTCTGACAATTTAACAAGGGTGGAAGAATCGAGAGAGGTGATGATGAGGGAGAGCTGGAATTTAGAGGAATGAGAGGCGAAGATATCTTTGGTTGTGGCGAAACGCTGGACGTGGAGGAAATGGTGAAGGATGTTCCATTGAATACGGAGCTGGTGGGGTGGAAGGTGAGGACAAGGGGAATCCTATCATGTCTCTGGGGAAGAGGTGAATGGCTGAGAGAAGAAACATGGTTAGTCGGACAGACACTGTTGAGGTCCCTCTTAATTACAGTGGGAGAATTCATCGGGCGAGGAAAAAGGAAGACATATCAGAAACACTGGTATGGAAGGTTACATCTTCAGAACAGATATGCAATAGAGAAAGAGAATCTGGGAGAATGGAAAGGAGTCCTTACAGGAAGCATGGTGTGAGGAAGTGTAGTCGAAGACATAGTCAAGTGGGCTATTAATAAATATTTTTTGAAAGCCTATCCCCAGAAAAGGAGACAGAGAAGTCGAGGAAGGGAATGGAAGAGTTGCAGATGGACCATGTGAAGGTGAGAGAAGGGTGGAAATTGGAAGCAAAGTTGATTAAATTTTACAGTTCAGGACAAGAACAGGAAATAGAACTGATACAATCATCAATGTACCAGAAAAAGAGGTGAGGGAGGGGGCCCGAGTCAGACTGGAACAGGGAATGTTCCACATATCCCATAAAAAAGCAGACATCACTTGGACTCATGGATAATTCTAGCTCTGTGACATCACCTAATTTCACACGTCTTTCAGCTCATAGAATCATAGAACATTTAAGGCACAGAAAGTGTTCACTTGCCCCATCGTGTCTGTGCCGGCCGAAAAACGATCCACCTATTCTAATCCCACCTTCCAGCATTTGATCTGTAACCCTGCAGATAATAGCACTTGAGGTGCATATCCAGACTGCTTTTGAATGAGTTGAGGGTTTCTACTTCAACTACCCTTTCAGGCAGTGAGTTCCAGACCCCCACCACCTTTTGGGTGAAAAGGTTTATCCTATCTCCCCTCTAATTTTTCTCCCAATCATTTTAAATCTATGCCCCCTCGTCACTCACCTCTCTGCTAAGGTGAATAGACCCTTCACCTCCACTCTATCTAGACCCCTCAAAATTTTGTACATTTCAATCAGATCTCCCCTCAACCTTCTCTGTTCCAAGGAGAACAACCCCAAACTATCCAATCTTTCCTCACAGATGCAGTTTTCCGGTACTGGCAACATCCTCGTAAATCTCCTCTGTACCCTCTCTCGTGCAATTACATTCTTTCTGTAATGAGGTGACCAGAACTGCACACAGTACTCAAGTTGTGGCCGAAACAATGGTTTCAACAGTTCCAGCATAACCTCCCTGCTCTTGTATTCGATACCTCCGCTAATGAAGGAAAGGATTCCATATGCCTTCTTCGCTAAATTATCGACCTGTCCTGCTGCATTCAAGGATCTGTGGACATTCATTCCAAAGTCCCTTATTTCCTCTACACTTCTCAGTATTTTCCCATTAATTGTGTATTCCTTTGCCTTGTTTGACCTCCCCAAATACCTCACCTCACACTTCTCCAGGCTGAATTCCATTTCCCACTTATCTGCCCATCTGACCAGACCATATATATCTTCCTGCAGCCTACAGCTATTTTCCTCGCTATCTACCACACATACAATCTTTGTGTCATTTGCAAACCTCTTGACCATGCCCCAACATTTATGCCCAAATTGTTAATATATACGACAAAAAGCAGGGAACCCAGTACTGAGCCCTGCGGAACATCACTGGAATAGGCCCTCCAGTCGTTAAAATACCCGTCAACAATGACCCTTTGTTTCCTGCCACTGAGCCAATTTTGTATCCACCTTGCTTCTTCTTACATCCCAGGGTACATTTCATCTGGTGCTGGTGATTTATCAACTTTCAAGTAGGCGAGCCCCATTAATACTTCCTCTCTCCCTATGTTTATCACATCCAATATTTCACACTCCTCCTGCTTAACGACAATATTTGCAACAGCCACCTCTTTTATGAAGACAGATGCAAAGTATTCATTAAGAACCATACGAATATCTTCCGCCGCTGTACATTGGTTATCTTTTTGGTCTTTTATGGGCCCTACTGTCTCCTCTTACTCTTAATCTATTGATAAAACATCTTTGGGTTCACCTTGATTTTGCTTACCAATATTCTTTCATGCCCTCTCTTTGCTTCCCTAATTACCATTTTGATTTCACCCCGCCACTTTCTATAATCCTCTCGGCTTTCTGTAGTATTGAGCTCTCTGTGTTGGACTTAAGCTTTCCTTTTCTGTCTTATCTTATCCTGAAGGCTCCTTGAGACACATGAGGCTGTTAATTTGACCGTACCACCCTTTTTCTTTGCGAGGACATGTTTACTCTGAACCCCTTGAATCTCCCCTTTGAATGCCTCCCACTGCTCTGACACTGATTTACCTCATCTGCTGCTGCAACCCTTATTCAAGCCTTTGTTACCTCTAGAATTGACCATTCCAATGCATTCCTGGCAGATTTCCCACATTCTACACTCCTTAAACTTGAGGTCATCCAAATCCCTGCTGCCTGTGTCCTAACTTGCACAAAGTCCCGTTCCCCTATCACCCCATGTGCTCGCTGATCTGTATTGGCTCCCAGTCAAGCAACATCCAGATTTTAAAATCCTCATCCTTCTTTTTAACTCGCTCCATCGCCTCACCCCTGTCTATCTCTGTAATCTCCTCCAGCCATCGAATCCTCCAAGATATCTGTGCACTTCCAATTCTGGCCTCTTGAGCATTCCCGATTTTAATCACTCCACCATTGGAGGCCATGCATTCAGCTGCCCATGACCTAAGCTCTGGAATTCCCTCCCTAAATATCTCCACATCTGCACCTTGCTTTCCTCCTTTAACACACTGCTTAAAACCTACCTCTTCACGCAAGCATTTTGGTTCAATGAAGAGTGCAGGAAGGCATGCCAGGAGCAGCACTAGGCGTACCTAAAAATGTGGTGTCAGCCTGGTGTAGCTACAACACAGGACTACTTGCATGCAGAACAGCGGAAGCAGCATGCAATAGACAGGGCTAAGCGATCCCACACCCAATGGATCAGATCAAAGCTCTGTAGTCCTGCCACATGCAGTCATGAATGGTGGTGGTCAGTTTTTGCATTGTCCAGAGGAGGTGGCTCCACAAACATCCCCATACTCAACGATGGGGGAGCCCAGCACCTCAGTGCAAAAGATAAGGCTGAAGCATTTGCATCCATCTTCAGCTGGAAGTGCCAAATGGCTGATCCATCTCACCCTCCTCCTGAGGTCCACAGCATTACAGATGCCAGTCTTCAGCCAATCCAATTTACTCCATGTGATATCAAGAAACAACTGAAGGCACTGGATCCTGGAAAGGCTATGGGCCCTGACAACATCCGACAATAGTACTGAAGACTTGTGCTCCAGAAATAGCCAAGCCACTAGTCACGCTGTTCCAGTACAGTTGCAACACTGGCATCTACTCAGCAATGTGGAAAATTGCCCAGGTACGTCCTGTGCACAAAAAGCAAGAGAAATCCCCCCCAGCCAATTACCACCCTATCAGTCGACTCTCGATCATCAGCAAAGTGATGGAAGGGGTCGTCGACAGTGCCATTAAGCGGGAATTGCTCTGCAATAACTTGCTTACTGATGCTCAGTTTGGATTCTGCCAGGGCCACTCAGCTCCTTGGTCCAAACATGAACAAAAGAATTGAACTTGAGGTGAGGTGAGAGTGACTGCCCTTGACATCAGGGCAACATTTGACCGAGTATGGCATCAAGGAGCCTGAGCAAAACTGGAGTCAATGGAAATCAGGGGGAAAACTCTCCACTGGTTCGAGTCATACCTAATACAAAGGAAGATGGTTGTGGTTGTTGGAGGTCAGTCATCACAGTCTCAGGACATCAGTGCAGGAGTTCCTCAGGGTAATGTCCTAGGCCCAACTATCTTCATCAATGAACTTCCCACCATCATAAGGTCAGAAGTGTGAATATTATCTGATGATTGCACAATGATCATCACCATTCTCTATTCCTCAGATATTGAAGCAATCCATGTCCACGTGCAGCAAGACCTGGACAACATCCAGGCTTGGGCTGATAAGTGGCAAGTAACATTCGCATCACACAAGTTCCAGGCAATGATCATCTCAAACAAGAGAGAATCTAACCATCTCCCCTTTACCATTGCTGAATTCCCCACTATGAACATCCTGGGGTGGTTACTGTTGACCAGAAACTGAACCGGACCAGCTACATCAATGCTGTGGCTACAAGAGCAGGTCAGAGGCTCAGAATTCTGTGCTGAGTAACTTCACATCCGGTCTCCCCAATGCCTATCTACCATCTTCGTGCCTATCGACTTGCGTGGATAGGTGCAGTTCCAATAATGCTAAAGAAGCACGACACCACCCAGGACAAAGCAACCCATTTTATTGGCACCCCATCCACCACCTTCAACATTCACTCCACCACTGGTGCACACTGACAGCAGTGTGTACCATCTACAAATGCACTGCAGCAACTCACCAAGATTCTTTCAACAGCACCTTCCAATCTTGCGACCTACTACCAGGACAAGAGCAGCAGATGGATGAGCACACCACCACCTGCAAGTTTTCCTCCAAGTCACACACCATCCTGACTTGGAAGTATATCACCATTCCTTCATTGTCGCTTGCTCAAAATCCTGGAACTCCCTTCCTAACAGCATTGTGGCTGCAACTAACTGCAGCAGTTTATGAAGGCAGCTCAGGAACACCTTCTCAAGGGCAATTAGGGATGGGCAATAAATGCTGTCTGTGCCAACGATGCCCATACACACCGGATGAATAAATCTGACCTGATAGCTGCTTATGAGGCTCGCATGAAATGTTGTTTTTAATGCTCCTGTGCAGCGTCTTTTGATGTTTTATTATGTTAGAGGTGCTATACAAATGTAAATTGCTTCTCGACATTCATTTTATCATTCCATACAGGAGGAGTCTGTGCTGTCTCCATGACACAGAGATTCAATTATTACCTCTCGGCTGCTATTCCCCCACAGCCATGCAAATATCTCCTTTTCAATATATATCCACTTCCTTTGGAAAGTTACGATTGGATCTGCTTCCTACTTTCTCAGATACTGCAGTCCAGCTCACAACAAATCACTGCATCAAATTTCTCCTCTTATTCTCTCTGGTTTGTTTGCCAATTGTCCTAAATCTGTGTCATCTGGTTATTGACTCTCAAACAGCATTGAACAAATATTTTGTGTCTGTCTTCACAGTAGAAGACACAAGTTCCATACCAGAAATAAGCAGAAACCTAGGGGCTAAAAAGAGTGAGGAAATTAATGATATTGATATCAGCCAAGAAAACGTATTGGAGAAATTTGAGGGACTAAAATCAGACAAATCCTGGGACCAGATGGCCGACAGCCTCGGGTTCATAAAGAGACAGCTACAGAGATAGTAGAGGTGCTGACTATGATTTTCCAGAGTTCCTTAGATTCAGGAATGGTCCCGTCAGATTGGAAGTTGGCAAATGTTATGTCGCTTTTCAAGAAAGCAGGTAGAGAGAAACCAAGGAACTACAGGCCAGTCAGCCTAACATCAGTCATTGAGAAGATGCTGGAAACTGTTATTAAAGAAGTCTCAACATTGCAATTTAAAAAATCATATTATGATGAGAACAACTCAGCATGGTTTTAATAAAGGGAGATTCTGTTTGACAAATTTATTGGAGTTTTTTGAGGATGTAACTAGTAGCGTAGATAAAGGGGAACCAGTAGATGCAGTATACCTGGATTTTCAAAAGGCATTCGATGAGGTGTCACATAAAAGATTCTTCTTCTTTTTCTTTGGCCTCCTTGTCTCGAGAGACAATGGGTAAGCACCTGGAGGTGGTCAGTGGTTTGTAAAGCAACGCCTGGAGTGGCGATAAAGGCCAATTCTAGAGTGACAGACTCTTCCACAGGTGCTGCAGATAAAATTGGTTGTCGGGGCTGTTACACAGTTGGCTCTCCCCTTGCGCTTCTGTCTTTTTTCCTGATAACTGCTAAGTCTCTTCGACTCGCCACACTTTAGCCCCGCCTTTATGGCTGTCCGCCAGCTCTGGCGATCGCTGGAAACAGACTCCCACGACTTGTGATCAATGTCACAGGATTTCATGTCGCATTTGCAGACGTCTTTAAAGCAGAGACATGGACAGCTGGTGGGTCTGATACCAGTGACGAACTTGCTGTACAATGTGTCCTTGGGGATCCTGCCATCTTCCATGCGGCTCACATGGCCAAGCCATCTCAAGCGCCGCTGACTCAGTAAGGCGTATATGCTGGGGATGTTGGCCGCCTCGAGGACATCTGTGTTGGAGATGCGGTCCTGCCACCTGATGCCAAGGATTCTCCGGAGGCAGCGAAGATGGAATGAATTGAGACGTTGCTCTTGGCTGACATACATTGTCCAGGCCTCGCTGCCATCGAGCAAGGCACTGAGGGCACAGGCTTGATACACTCGGATTTTTGTGTTTCGTGTCAGGGCGCTATTTTCCCACACTCTCTTGGCCAGTCTGGACATAGCAGTGGAAGCCTTTCCCGTGCACTTGTTGATTTCTGCATCGAGAGACAGGAAACTGGTGATATTTGAGCCTAGGTAGGTGAACTCTTAAACCACTTTCAGAGTGTGGTCGCTGATATTGATGGATGGAGCATTTCTGACGTCCTGCCCCATGATGTTCGTTTTCTTGAGGCTGATGGTTAGGCCAAATTCGTTGCAGGCAGCCGCAATTCTGTCGATGTGTCTGCAGACACTCTTCAGTGTGAGATGTTAATGCAGCATCGTCAGCAAAGAGGTGTTCCCTGATGAGGACTTTCCGTACTTTGGTCTTCGCTCTTAGACGGGCAAGGTTGAACAACCTGCCACCTGATCTTGTGTGGAGGAAAATTCCTTCTTCAGAAGACTTGAACGCATGTGAGAGCAGCAGAGAGAAGAAGATCCCAAACAGTGTAGGTGCAAGAACACAGCCCTGTTTCACGCCACACAGGATAGGAAAGGGGACTGATGAGCCACCGCTATGCTGAATTGTGCCTTTTATATTGTCATGGAATGTGGTGATGATACTTAGTAGCTTTGGTGGACATCAGATCTTTTCTAGTAGTCTGAAGAGACCCCCTCTGCTGACGAGGTCAAAGGCTTTGGTGAGATCAATGAAAGCAATGTAGAGGGGCATCTGTTGTTCACGGCATTTCTCCTGTCGCTGGCGAAGGGAGAACAGCATGTCAATGGCGGATCTCTCTGCTCGAAAGCCACACTGTGCCTCAGGGTAGACATGCTCAGCCAGCTTCTGGAGCCTGTTAAAGCGACTCGAGCGAAGACTTTCCCCACTATGCTGAGCAGGGAGATTCCACGGTAGTTGTTGCAGTCAATACTGTCATCCTTGTTCTTATAGAGGGTGATGATATTGGCATCGCGCATGTCCTGTGGTACTGCTCCCTCGTCCCAGCACAGGTAAAGCAGTTCATACAGTGCTGAAAGTATAGCAGGCTTGGCACTCTTGATTATTTCAGGGGTAATGCTGTCCTTCCCAGGGGCTTTTCCGCTGGCTAGAGAATCAATGGCATCACTGAGTTCTGATTTTGATGGCTGCATGTCCAGCTCATCCATGTCTGGCAGAGACTGGGCTGCATTGAGGGCGGTCTCAGTGGCAACATTTTCCCTGTAGTACAGTTCCAGGGAGTGCTCAACCCAGCGGTCCATTTGCTTGCGTTGGTCAGTGATTGTGTCCCCTGATTTCGATTTGAGGGGAGCGATCTTCTTGATGGTTGGCCCAAAAGCTCTCTTAATGCCATCATACATTCCTCTGATGTTTCTGGTGTCAGAGGCCAGCTGAATATAACTGCATAGGTGTTGCCAATAGTCATTTGCGCAGTGCCTGGCTGTTCTTTGTGCAGCGCTTCTGGCTGCTTTAAGTGCTACGGATGTTAACTCGCTGGGGGCTTTCTTGTAGTTCAGCAGTGCAATGCGCTTAGCCGCTATGACAGGTTCCAGTTCTTCAAAGTGAGATTGAAACCAGTCTGCATTCCGCTTCACACGTTTTCCATAGGTGGTCATTGCTGAGTCATAGATAGCGTCTCTGATGTGGGCCCACTTGGTCTCTGCATCCCATTAGGAGTGTTTTGAAGGGCTTTTTCAAGTGAATTTAGAAACTTATGTAACAGCTGTGGATGAGAAATTCTGTTAGTGTTGATGCGCGGGCGGCCCTTCTGCTTGGAGTGATGCAGCTTCTTTGGTTTGAGTCTAACCTTGCTGTACACCAGGGAGTGGTCGGTGTCACAGTCCGCACTGTGGAAGCTGCATGTGATTTGAACGCTGTTTAAAGAGACTCGCCTTGTGACGATGAGGTCCAGCTACGTGATCTTGGGTGCCTCTAAGAAACCTGGTGACAGGGTTTTGTATGAAAGAATGAGTTGGTGATGCAGAGGTTATGATAGGTACACAACTCAAGCAGTCTCTGTCCATTCTCATTTATCCTTCCAATGCCATAGAGCCCAAAGCAGGAGGCCCATGAGTCATGGTCGGCCCCAACCCTGGCATTAAAGTCCCCCAGCAGGAAAAGGTGTTCGGTGTTGGGGATGCTACTAATGATGTTATGGAGTTCCTCGCAAAACTGGTCTTCAGCTTCAGGTGGGGAGCAGATTGTTGGAGCATAGATGCTGAGTAGGTGTACTGCACTAGAGGCGGTGAACAATTGGATGGACAGTATGCGTTCCGAGCCATTTGAGGGTGGCTCTATCATGCTGAGCAAAGAGTTTCTGATGGCGAAGCCCACGCCATTCTGTCTTAGTTCTTCAGGATCCCTACCCTGCCAGAAGATGGTGTCTTGCTCTCTTCGAGATCCGCTCGCAGGGAGGCGTGTCTCCTGAAGTGCTGCAAAGTCCCCATTGAGTCTACGGAGCTTGTTGTTAATGATGGCGTTCTTCCGAGAATCGTTGATTTGTGTAAGGTCTTCTGACAGGCCAGGACACATAGTTCAGACGTTCCAGCTTACAAAGCGAAGGGCTGGTACCTTCTTTCCTTTTTTTGTTGTGCTATTTGGTGCGGTGTTACAGTCCACTTGTCAGGCAATGACCCTGAACTCCAAGCACCATTGAAGCAGGTGGACTGTGGCGGGACAGAACCTTACTGACCGGGGGCTGCCCAGTTTGAGGCAGGCAGTAGCTGTCCAGTGAGATGCGATGACCTCACCCACCGACAAAGGCAACCCATGGCGCCCAATCTCTACGCCAATTGAGCTGGACTTATAACCCGTAACTGCTGCCTTCCATGTTGTTTTGGTCACTGTGAGGCGACTATGGAGTGACCTCTCCATGGCGCATACCTGGGCGGATGTATGGAGGTTGTTGTCCAAGCGTCAAAACGCCCCTCTCGGCCTTCCTGGTGGGGTCCAAAGGAGTGCAGAGCACGACGTTTGGCACTGGTATGGCTTTAAGAACTGCCAGAAACATGCCAAAGGTGACTGCCTTCAGGGTTCCGCTCCGGATTTTCTGTTGGGGTTTACTCCCTTAGCCTTGGTCTCTCCCGAGATGCCCACAAGGCAGTGGGGTTGTTAGGGCCCCTGTTCAGGTGTAGGTGGATGCCGGTGGGAGGAGGTGAGGGAAGGGGGTGCGGGAGGGAAGGGGGTGCGAGGAGGTGGAGTGCGGTAGGAAGGGGTGGAGGGAAGGGGGTACGAGGGGGAGCTGGGAAGGGGGTTGCTGGGGGGTAGGGGCGGGGGTGCAGGGAAGGGGGTGTGAGGGGAAGATGGTGCGAGGGGGAAGCGGAGAAGAGGGTGTGAGGGGGTGGGGGGAAGGGGGTGCAAGGGGGGTGAGCAGGGAGGGGGGAGCGGGGGAGAAGGGGGTGAGGGAAGGGGGTGCAAGGGGGGTGAGCTGGGAGGGGGGAGCGGGGGGGGGAAGGGGGTGCGGGAGGGAAGGGGTTGCGAGGAGGTGGGGTGCAGTAGGAATGGGTGGAGGGAAGGGGGTGTGAGGGGGAGCTGGGAAGAGGGCTGCTGGGGGGTAGGGGAGAGGGTGCAGGGGAAGGGGGTGTGAGGGGAAGATGGTGCGAGGGGGGAGCTGGGAAGGGGGTGCGAGGGGATGGGGGGAAGGGGTGCGAGGGGGGAGCTGGGAAGAGGGTGTGGGGGTGGGGAAAGGGGATGCAGGTAATAAAACATTTCATCAGCACTGCTCTCTAATCAGTTCCACAACATACTGCTGAAGAAAACCATCCCTAACACACTCCAGAAACTTGTCCTCCACAGCATTAGTGTTCATTAGGTTTATCCAGTCTATATGCAGATTCAATTCACCCATGATTACTGTACTACCCATGCCACATGCTTCTCTAATTTCCTGGTTAATACCATGCCCCATATTACCACTACTGTTTGATGGCCTATAAACAACAATGTTTGCTGCCCCTTGCTGTCACTTAGCTCCACGCAAACAGATTCCACATTTTCTTCTTCCGATCTGAGATCCTCTCTTCCTAATGTACTGATCCCATCCCTTATTATCAGCACAACAACACCTCCTTTTCCTTTTTCCCTGTCCTTCCAAAATGTCGAATATCCTGGAATACTCTGTTTTGGTCACCCTGAAACCAAGTTTCCTCTTTGGCAATAAGATCATACCCATTTATCTCTATTTGGGCCTGTAAATCATCTACCTTGTTGTGAATACTGCATGCATTCAGGTAGAGTGCCCTTCACCTTGTCTTCTTGATATTCTGCATTCTCAGCCTGGTTGATTCTCGCCTTTGTTTCACGTGCCTTCTAATGTCACTTGCTACTTTTCTACCTCCTGTTACCAGCTTTACTTCCTTCCAATTTGAGCTACCCCTCAGGCTCCCATCCCCCTAACACGCTGGTTTAGACCCTCCCCAACAGCACCAGCAAATCTCCCTGCGAGGATATTAGTTCCCGTCCTGTTAAGGTGTAGTCTGTCCATCTTGTACAGATCCGACCTGCCCCAGAACCAGTCCCAATGCCTCAGAAATCTGATGCCCTCCCTCCTACACTAATTCTCCAATCACGTGTTCAATCGGTCACTTCTCTTAATCCTATGCTCACGGGCACGTGGCACTGGGAGTAATCCTGAGATTACTGCTTTGGAGATCCTGATTTTTAATTTCCTTCCTAACTCTCTAAAGTCTGCTTTCAGAATCTCATCTCATTTCCTACCTATGTCATTGGTACCAATGTGAACCACGACCTCTGGCTGTTCACCTTCCCCAGAAGGATGTCCTGCAGCCACTCCATGACATCCTTGACTCTGGCATCAGGGAGGTAACACACCATCCTGGAGTCACGATTACTGCTGCAGAAACATCTGTCTGACCCCCTGACTATCGAATTCCCTATCACTATTGCTCCCCCACTTTTCTTCCTTCCCTCCTGTGCAGCTGAGCCACCCTTGATGCCATGGAATTTGCTCTGGCTGCACTCCCCTGAGGAACCATCAGCCTCCAAAATGGAAAACCAATTAGCAAGCAAGACTCCTGCACTGCCTGCCTGGTTCTCTTAGACTGCCTGACAGTCACCCATTCCCTCTCTGCCTGCATGCTCCTAACCTGCATTGTCACCACCTCCCTAAATGTGCTATCCACGTAGTCCTCTGCCTCGTGGATGCACAACAGTGACTCCAGCCACTGTTCAAGTTCCAAAACCCGGAGTTCAAGCTTCTCAGCCGGTGACACGCCCTACATATGTGTTCATCTAGGACACATGGTGTGTCCATGACTTCCCACATACCGCAGGCCGTACATTCCACTTGTCCAAGCTGACCTGCCAAAACGTAACTATAAAAATGTTTTATTACAATGACAAGTCAAATAACTTACCAATTACTGACCAATCAACTTCTTCCTCTGTACTGAAGACAGAGGCAGCTACTGGAGGCTAAAAAAAGGTAGAAGAAAGAAAAGAACCTCTCCCTCATGCACTAAACTCCCACTTTACACATTGTGTACTCAAATTTATTTTCTGAATGTTCCCTTCCTTACTGAACTCCCTCAATTACCAAACTCCCTTAACACTCTGTGCCCTCCAGCAGCACTCAATGCAGACAAGCCCTCTCCTGAAGTTGCCAGCATTACAGATCCCAGACTTCAGCCAATTTGATTCACTCCGCATGATATCAAGAAATGACTGAAGGCACTGGATACTGCAAAGGCGATGGGTCCTGACAATATTCCAGCAATATTACTGAAGACCTGTGCTCCAGAACTTGTCACACCCCTTGTCAAGCTGTTCCGGTACCGCTACAACACTGGCATCTACCCAGCAATGTGGAAAATTGCCCAGGTATGTCCTGTGCACAAAAAGCAGGACAAATCCAACCCAGCCAATTACCACATCAGTCTACTCTCAATCATCATTAAAGTGATGGAAGGTGTCATCAAAAGTGCCATCAAGCAGCACTTGCTGAGCAATAACCTGCTCAGTGATGCTCAATTTGGGTTCCGCCAGGGTCACTCAGTCCTGACCTCATTACAGCCTTGGTTCAAACATGGACAAAAGAGCTGAACTCAAGAGGTGAGGTGAGAGTGACTGCCCTTGACATCAAGGCAACATTTGACCGAATATGGCATCAAGGAGCCCTAGCAAAACTGGAGTCAATTAGAACCGGGGGAAAACTCTCTGCTGGTTGGAGTCATATCTCGCGCAAAAGAAGATGGCTGTGGTTGTTGGAGGTCAGTCATCTGAGCTCTAGGACAACACTGCAGGAGTTCCTCAGGGTAGCGTCCAAGGCCCAACCATCTTCAGCTGCTTCATCAATGACCTTCCTTCAATCATAAGGTCAGAACTGGAGATGTTCACTGATGATTGTGCAATGTTCCGTACCATTCGCAACTCCTCAAATACTGAAGCAGTTTGTGTGGAAATGCAGCTGATAAGTGGCAAGTAACATTTATGCCACACAAGTGCCAGGCAATGACCATCTCCAACAAGAGAAAATCTAAACATCTCCCCTTGACATTCAACGGCATTACCATCGCTAAATCCCCACTATCAACATCCTAGGGGCCACCATTGACCAGAAACTGAACAGGAATAGCCACATAAATCCCGTGGCTACAAGTGCAGGTCAGAGGCTGGGAACCCTGAGGTGAGTAACTCACCTTAGCACCGTAGCCTCACAGCTCCAGCAACCCAGGTTTGGTTCTGGGTACTGCCTGTGCGGAGTTTGCAAGTTCTCCCTATAACCGTGTGAGTTTCTGCCGGGTGCTGCAGTTTCCTCCCACAGCCAAAAACATGCAGGTTGTTAGGTAAATTGGCCATTGTGAATTGCCCCTCGTGTAGGTAGGTGTTTGGAGAATGTGGGAATGTGGTCGGGGATATGGGGTTAATGTAGGATTACTATAAATGGGTGGTTGATGGTCAACAGAGACTTGGTGGGCCGCAGGGCCTGTTTCAGTGCTGTATAACTCAATGACCCTGGTCCACTCTGCATTGCCCCCATCACCTTGTCCTCTTGCCACGGCACCTTCCCATGCAATTGCAGGAGGTGTAATACCTGCCCTTTTACCTCGTCTCTCCTCACTCTCCCAGGCCCCAAACACTCCTTTCAGGAGAAGCAGGGATTTACTTGTACTTCCTTCAATTTAGTATACTGTATTCGCTGCTCACAATGTGGTCTCCTCTACTTTGGGGAGACCAAACGTAGATTGGGTGAGTGCTTTGCGGGACACCTCAACTCAGTCCGAAAGCATGACCAAGCTTCCGGTTGCTTGCCATTTCAACACACCCACCCCCCTGCTCTCATGCCCACATATCTATCCTGGGATTGCTGCAGTGTTCCAGTGAATATCAACGCAAGCTCAAGGAACAGCATCTCATTTACCAATTAGGCATACTATAGCCTGCTGGACTGAACATTGAGTTCAATAATTTTAGAGGATGATGGGTCCCCCTTTTTAATTTTCTTTTTTCTTTTTTATTTGTTTATTTTATTTCAGTTTATTTCATCATTCATTTTTTTATCATGTATCTACCTACTGTTTTTTTCATGTTTGTCCTTTGGGCCAGGACTGTTAATTTTTCTGTCCATTAACACCCTCTCTGCACGAATGCTTTGTCTTTCAGCACACCATTAACATACCATTTGCCTATGCTCCATGACCTTCTGGTCATTTATTCTCTGTGACCCAGTCCTATCAACACCTTCCCTTTTGTTATCTGTTGCCCCACCCCCTGCTTTATTTGCTTAAAACCTATTATATTTCTAACATTTGACAGTTCTGATGAAGGATTCTGAAATGTTAACTCTACTTCTCTCTCCACAGATGCTGCTTGGACTGATGAGTATTTCCAGCATTTCTTGTTTTTATATTATGATGTATTGCCTCCCTGGTGCCAGAGTCAAGGATGTCAGTGAGTGGCCACAGAACATCCTGGGGGTGGCGATGGGGGGGGGGGGGGGTGGTGGTGGTGGTAGGGTGAACAGCCAGTAGTCCAGTAGTCTTGGTCCATATTCGAACCAACAACATAGATAGTGTCATGCAAGCCCCACCTGCCAGGAATGAGGCACATATACTTCACCACATTAAATTGCAAAATTGTTGTTGGGAGGAAAAGAAGGCATATTACAAAGGGTTGCCGAGCCCCTGGCTGGAAAGTCATTTTTTTCATACTAGCAGACCATGTTGGAACAAAGGAACCACTCCCTGCTCCAATTTAATCCACAATGGACTTTTGATTACCAGACATTGAGGGTGGACGAGCTTGCATTCCAGGTTAACTGCTAAGATGACTGAATACACAAACAGACATGGTCAGACCAGTTTAGTCACACGACTAACTGGCTGTTGGAGGTTTTTTATTGAACTTGCCACAGAGAATTTGAGCTCAGAAAGCTGTTTGCTCCTGGACTGACAGGACCTCTCATCGCTGGCTTGCCGCAGTCTCTCCTGTCTGCTCTCATCTCTCTCACCAGCTTTGGAATCCATTGAAGACATATGAGCCCCTAGAGAGAAAAGTCTCCTACGGTGAACAAGGTTTCAGAAGAATACTGGGTCCCAACGAAAAGCAAGATCTACCTACAAGCAAGGACTACAGCGAGCTCGAAGCACAGTAACAAAAACTCTTCTTCAGAGATTGCCTCAAACATTTCCACTTTATCTTTTCTGCTGCTCTTTTCTGTCTCTATTTGCCTGTATGTATCATGTATGCATGCTAGCATGGGGTGTGGTGTGTATCGGTAGGTGTTAACCAAATCATAGTTTAAGTTTTAATAAATTTCACTCTTCTTCTTGAAATCTAAGAAAGCCTGTTTGTGTTCATTTCTTGCCTTATAATTGGAAAGTGATGAACAAAGGATTCATCGAGGGGAGCTAAAACGCAGTTTGTTTAAAACAAAACCCTCTGACAGTGAGACGAGGTGAAGGCTGAAAGAGAACCCCTAGACCTCTTTCTCACCTCATCGTAACAGAAATTTGAGTGCTATTGTCTGGAATTTTACCCACAGACAAATGAGAAAAATTGGAAATGGAAAGCCAACTTGTGCCCAATCAAAAAAGAGCAAGGTTTTAATCCAGGTTTTCTTGTGGTTGTGTGTACTTGAATACTAACATGTCTGCAACTAAAGCAAGTAGCTCTCCAAGCCAGGGTCAAGTAACTTGGGATGAGTTAAAAGCACTGCCTGTGGAGGAGTTGGGAAAAATGGCTGAGCCTCTGCCAACTAGAAGGACAAGGGCAGAAAATGCATGGGAACACCACCATCAGTATGTTTCCGTCTAAGTCACACACTGTCCTGACTTGGAACTATATCGCCGTTCCTTCACTGTCACTGGGTCAAAATCCGCGAACTCCCTACCTAACAGCACTGTGGGTGTAGTTACCTCACATGGACTGCAGCAATTCAAGAAGGCAGCTCACCACCACTTCTCAAGGGCAAATATGATGGGCAATAAATGCTGGCTGAACCAGCGACGCCCACATCCATGAATGAATAAAAAAATAGTGTGGGTTCACTGTATGTGGCAATGTTCGGAAGTCTGAAGTCCGAAGGCTACTGGCCAACTATTTTTCCCTTGACTATGATGATGCAGAAGCAGTGTTAGAAGTAGACCCAGATAGGGTACTGCTAGCAAAGATACAATTGGAACAAGGAAAACTTGAATTAGAGGAGAGAGAGATAGAGAGCGCCTTCCAGAAGGATCATGAAGAAATAGAGAGAGAGAGAAAGAAAGACAGGAGAAGGAATGAGAGAGAGGAGAGAGAGAGAAAGAATATTCCAGAAATAATTTGAAGAAAGAGAGCTGAAGCGGCTTGAGTTAATTAGGGGGTGACAGAGGAACCCCAGTGAAAGCATGGCCAATTGGGAGGAGTATAATTCAGGGCTGGGTACAAAATTGCTGAAACTCACCCAACTAATTCCAAAATTCAATGAGGACAATGGGGAGGCATTTTTTGTGTCTTTTGAGAAACTGGCAAAGCAGCTAAAATGACCAGCTGAGACCTTGTCTCTTTTCCTACAAAGCAAGCTAAATGGAAAAACCCATGAGGTTTATTCCTTGTTGCCAGATAAGAGTTCATCAAATTATGAACTGATCAAAAATGCTGTCCTTGGGGCATATGAATTAGCACCCGAAGCTTACCGCCAAAAGTATAGAACCCTCAAAAAGCAAGCTAATCAAATTTATCTGGAGTTTGAAAGAAGTAAGCAGCTGGCTTGTGACTAGTGGCTGAGGACTCTTAAAATACAGCTCAGCTATGAGAATCTCAGGGCAGTAGTCCTGTTCTAGCAATTTAAAAACTCTCTCCCACTCTCAATAAAGACCCATGTAGAGGAGCAGTGGGTATGCTCGTATTGAATGGTGGTGCAGGTTCGAAGGACCAAATAGCCTACTCCTGCCCCTATTTTTCTATGTCTATGTTTCTATGTTTCTCAGAGGTCGGGAGTGTCCTATAAATTCTCTCTGAATGCACTGCCAAGGCCCATCAACACCTCGAGAGTGTCCAATAGGCACCTTCCTTCTGTGTGGGTCTGGATTGTTTGTAGCACAGACTAAACAACCTTTACAATAATCCTCCACATCTGCCCGCATATGGGGCCACCATCCTACCCTATTAATCCACTTCACTATGGTTTCAGAGCCAGGATGTCCTGCCCTGGGATCTCCATGTGCTAACTACATCATTTCCTGTCTGTATCCTTCAGGCACTATCCACCTGTTACATTTAAAAACCATCCCTTCATTAACTTCTATATCTGGTGCTCTGAACAGACCCTCAATTGGGGTTCCTGCTTGTTTTGCCTGCAAGACTGACTTTAACACAACATTCTTCTGTTCGACCTCCTTCAGGTCGGGAGGAAGGGGTATGTTGTTATCACGATCCCATGGGGTAATTGCCATCACCAATCCTGACTGGTAGAGATCCCATGATGTGCCCTGTTCTGCCTCCTTTCGTGCTGACACATCCACCTTCTCATTACCCTCCCACCTGGATTCCGTCTTGGAATGGGCCCTCACCTTGTGAATATAATATTCACCCTGTGCTTGCCCTATAGTCTGTACTGTGGCCCTCAGCGTGGGGGCTGTAATGAGTGGTCGCCCATCTGCTGAGATGAAACCTCGTTGAGCCCAAATAGCTGGATATTCTGTAAAAGGAATTACATGTAAACATGGAGTCTGAATAGATTGTGTAAGGAGTGGGAAATTCTTGAGGATGGGTTACTACAGAAGTGACAGCTGCTGTTTCGGCCTGCTGTGCACCGAGTGTGGTTGGCAGTTTAATGGCCATTTCTACACCCCTTTCTGGGTCATAGATAACAAACCCTGTCTTCTGTTCCCCTTTCTCCACAAAGCTGGAGCCATCCACATAGATGTCTCTCCTCTCTGGATGTACCTCAGCTTAAAATGTTCTCTTCTTAATGCTGTTGGTGTATAACACGGTGCAGCCTTCATGTCCTCAGCCTCTTGTTCTGCTCTGTCTGCCCGATGGCACTGCTCTGCTTCCCGTGCAGCCCATTCATCACACTGGTGCTGATTGTTAACACACTGGCTGACCAAAAATTGAGCTCCCTTTCCAGCTCCAATTGTTCACTGTCCTTTTCCCTCAGCTCTCTCTCTTCCTCTCGCTGTTTCATTAACCCATTAATAACCACATCCCATTCACTGAGCTTCTTTATCTCTCTTCTCCAGCTCTTGCTTGAATTTTGTTTTCTCAGTCTCATCTTTCCTGTGCTGCCACTGATCTGCCATCAGCCAAACTGGGCCTTCATCAAGATCCGCTTACAAGTGAACCCCTGTGTCCACTGTTCTGCCTCACCTACCGGATCATCGCCCTCCAGGATAACCCGAACCCACCGACTGCTTAAGAGGTAATTTCCCTGCCACGTACTTCGTGACAAACACATCCATAGTATTTTCTGCCATTTCTTTATCTTCAAGACTCCTGGCTGCCTCGTCACCTGTAAGACCCTCTCACTGGTCTAAGGGTTCTTGTCTTTAATCCTCATATCAATGGCACACAATGACTTGGATACTGTTTCAGTAAATGTGATACACCTTTATGAAATCTCTAAGCAATGGTACATACTCACAATGACACTGGTTGCTTCAGAATCACTTGAGCTCGGGCCAGTCTCTGGTGATCAGTCCTTCAACAGATCTCCAGGCATGACTTCAGAATGGCTGACCAGGTCACTCTACCGACTGCAGTAACAATGTCCTTGAGGGCTGTGACTTAAAACAACTTTCTGACACTGCCCATGGCATACCAGGTAATACTTGAAATCGGATCATCCGATTGGGTGAATAATCCTACCCTGGCCATCCAGGGCCACCCCGCATGGTCAAATCCTGCCCTCAGCAGGAGCGGGGTGATGTCTCCAGTTGAATGCCAATAATGGGTGTGATTACTGTATCCTGGGGCAGGGAGAAGGCCATTCACAAATTCCCGAGTGGACATTGTCTGCAGGCAAAGTGTCGATGGTGATCCACCACCTCAGGGACATGCCCTGACATGTCTGTGTGTTTTTTTTTATTTGTTCATGGAATGTGGGAGTTTCTGGCTAGGCCGCATTTATTGTCCATCCCTAATTGCCCTTGATAAGGTGGTGGTGAGCTGCCTTCTTGAACCGCTGCAGTCCAGTTGGTGCACCAACAGTGCTGTAGGAAGGGAGTACCAAGATTTTGACCCTGCAACAGTGCAGGAACTGCGATATAGTTCCAAGTCAGGATGGTGTGTGACTTGGTGGGAAAACTGCAAGCGATGATGGTGTTCCCATATATCTGCTGACCTTGTCCTTCTAGGTGGTAGAGGTTGCAGGTTTGGAAGGTGCTGTCCAAGAAGCCTTGGTGCGTTGCTGCAGTGTATCTTGTAGATGGTACGCACTGCTAGCACTGGGCGTCGGGAGTGGAGGGAGTGAATATTTGTAGATGGGGTGACAATCAAGCAGGCTGCTTTGTCCTGGACTGTGTTGAGCTTCTTCAGTATTGTTGGAGCTGCACCCATCCAGGCAAGTGGAGAGTATTCCACCAGATTCCTGACTTGTGTATTATAGATGATGGACAGGCTTTGGGGTGTCAGGAGGTGAGTTACTCACTGCAGGATTCCTGGACTCTGACCTGCTTTTGTAGCCGTGGTATTTATATTGTTACTTCAGTTAAGTTTTTGGTCAATGGTAACCCCCAGGATGTTGATAGTGGGGGAATTCAGTGATCATAATGCCACTGAATGTCAAGGGGAGATGGTTAGATTACATCATTTTGCGATGATCAATGTCTGGCATTTGTATGGCGTGAATTTTACTTGCCACTTATCAGCCCAAGCCTGGATATTGTCCAGGTCTTGCTGCATTTCTACATGGACTGCTTCAGTATCTGAGGAATTGTGAATGGTGCTGAACATTGTGCAACATGTCTGTTTTAGTTAAAACTGTCCCAGTAATAATGTCTTCAGTCAGAATTCTCCCTTCGAAGCTCCATCTTCCTACCACCATGAGATAAACTCTGCCCACAGGACTTCACCACAGCCAGCTTACATTCATTAATATGAAAGAAATAAAAGCACGGTTTACATGATAAAGAGTGATTAATACAATTTAGGTAAATAATGCATTGGCTTACACATGTTAAACAAATGCCAGGCAATGACCATTTCCAACAAAAGAGAATCGAACCATCTCAGCTTAAGATTTAACATCATTACCATTGCTGAATTTCCCACCATCAACATCCTGGGGGTGGGGGAGGGGAGCAGTCACCATTGATCAGAAACTTAACTGGACAGTCATATAAATACTGTGGCTACAAGAGCAGGTCAAAGGCTGGAATTCTGTGGTGAGTAACTCACCTCCTTACTCCCCAAAGCCTGTCCACCATTGACAAGGCACATGTCAGGAGTGTGTTGGAACACTCTGCACTTGCCTGAATGAGCACAGCGGCAACAACACACAAGATGCTTGATACAATCCAAGACAAAACAATCAGTTTGATCAACAACCATCCACCACATTAAACATTCACTCCCTCCACCACCATTGCACAGTAACAGTTTTGTGTACCCTCTAAAAGATGCACTGCAGCAACTTGCCAAGGCTCCTTCAACAGCACTTTCCAAATACACAACCTCTGCCACCTTGAAGAACAAGGGCAGCAGGCACATGGAATACCATCACCTGCAAGTTCCCCTCCAAGTCACACACCATCCTGACTTGGAACTATATTGCGATTCATTCATTGTCACTGGGTCAAAATTCTGGATCTCGCTCCCTGACAGCACTGTGGGCATAGCTACACCACATGGTCTGCAACAGTTTAAGATGGCAGCTCAGCACCACCTTCTCAATGGCAATTCGGGATGGGCAATAACTGCTGGCCTTGCCATTGATGATCGCATGACGAAAAAACGTATTCATAGAAAGCAAAATGTATTCAGTATTTCTCATGAACGAGTGTACATTGACTGGAATTCTCAGAATGTGATTGTACTGACTTTTACAAGGTCTGGGGGAATGCTTCAGTATTCAAAATAATCTTGAGAATTGACTTAATATCACAAGCTCCAATACTGCTTCAATATCGAGAATGTTATTTGGAAGTCTGGCCTTACAGTCTATATGTCGGCTGTAATCCATATTTAGGCCATTATCTGACCCTCAAATAGACTCTGTATTTCACTCACTACACCTGTCTCCGAACTCAACAATGGGTCATGATGCTCTGTGCAGACTCTACCCTGTCTCCAGCATCGTTATCCCACCACAAGAACTCTGTCTTTAACTCTGGACTCTTTCCTGGCATCTCCTGTTTCCCGTCTACTGTCAGGTTTTTATGTTCCCCAATTGTTATGTAACTGGATCTGTGTAACTAGATGCTGCCCTGAGTTCATTCCCAGTGCATTTTAGCTGCCACTCTGGACCCAAGCCCATCACTCTCTGCTCTTTCTTTTTAACTTATTTTCTTTTTACCCCTCTAAGATGCCTCTTTTCTATCCTCATGCCTCCTTTCACTTCTCCGCTCTCAGGTACTCGACACTCCCAATACCCGACCCAAACCTTTCTGTACTCCTTGATCATCCTGCTCTCTTGACACTGTCTCAGGCTGGGCTCCCTCTGGGATGAGCCTACAGCTTCCCTCTGTGCCTCTCTTGGCTTCCTCCGAAGACCTCATCAAGACACTCAGTGCTGACTCATTATGAGCAGTAACCCCAATTACCCAATCTTACTCCTTCATCTCAATTTCCACCCAGTGTGCCTGCTGGGGGCTAATCCTGACGAATCTCCTTCCCGACATCTCACCCTCCCACTGCTGACCCCGTGGACTCTGCCAGTGGATCAGTTCTCACAGCTCCTGTACGCATCTACCTCCAGAACGTCCATTCAGTTGTGAACAAGGCCCTTTCCATCCATGAAATTATTGTGTGTGACTGCATCAACATAATGGTCTGAACAGAAACCTGGCTGAGGGGTGATGACACCTTCCCCCTAACTGAAGCCTCCCCAGCTGGCTACACCTTCCACCACCTGTCCCACTGAGCCTATCAGGGTGACAATGTGGCACTTATCACCAGATCACACTATGGCCTGAACCCGTACTCCTCTGGCACTTTCTCTTCCTTTGAGCATCTCACCTTGTTCCACCCCTCTCACCTCTTGTTCAAAATCTTCCTTCTCTCCCACCCTCCCAAGTATAATGAACATTTTCTCACTGAGATATCTTCATTGCTTTTCTCCCTCAGCCTCTGCACTGAATGATTTCTCATCCTCAGTGATTTCAACCTCCACCTCAACTCATCATTCTCTCTCTCTCCTCTGAGTTCACTAAATCTTTCCCTCCATGTAAGTTCCCCAACCCAAATTCATGGCCAGCACCTTGATCTTGTCATCTTGCTAATCCCATCCTATCAATCACAGATAAGGCCAGCTCTGATCAATTCCTTATATCACCCTCCACCCACATCCCCCTTCCACACCCCAACCCTACCTCCTTCTGTAACTATTCATGAGAAAAACTATCCCTCAGTGCTGTATCTCTAAACTAAACTAAACTAAAGTTCACTTACAACTGCACTTTCAAAATACCAACTCTCTGCCTCTGGCATTCCTTTCGCCTCAACATTTCTGCAGCTATTGATTTGCTCACCCATACGCTCACCTCCAGCTTTGATGCCCTAGTCCCCAATAATTACATTACTGTCTCTTACTCTGGCCAGTCCCCCAGAATGATCCTCATCTCCACTCCCTTCTGTCCAAGGGACGCAGATTTGAGAGGATATGACAGACAATTGTCACCATCAGATCTGCTGGACCATGTGAAATACTATCGGGTCCTGCTCCCATCTGCATAACTGCTCCTTGTTGCAGGATCAGCCTGGAATGCAAAGATAACACCGGCTTCTTTTCTCTGACACACACTGTCTTCTTCAACCCCTCTCCCCTGTAAGATTATTAGATTACTAAAAGCTTACTAACCTGAATACCAATTGTTAACATCTAGCTACTGTAAGCTGACAACTGATTTATTATTATAAACTAACATTTCGCTTTATGAGAACCCTTCTTTGTAGGATGGTAAATTGAAAAAACTGAGGAAATAAGGACACATTATGGAGAAGATGTCAAGGTAGTGGGATTCTGGGAGATTATGTCATGTTTTAAAAAGCTGACTTGCTGAGGCCCAGAGAACAGACAGTGAAACAGCTCCTCTGAGAACAAATGTAGATCTGTCTCGGAATGAGATAAGGAACCTCGGATTGTAAAAGCATGAAATACTATAGTCAACACAAAGGGGTATTACCTATGTAAATCTGAAAGGTTATCAACAGGCAAAGAATGATCCTTGATTAATTAAGAAAGCATCCTTAAACACAAAGCCAGGGATGATTGGGTGTTGGGAGGGTTAATTGGAAAGCAGCCAGGATAAAAAATGTTTTGTCTCTGTCCCTGTACAGCAGGCAATTTTCGAACAACAACAAGAGAAAAGAGAGAGCGAGAGAGACCCAAAGAAACTTGAAAACTAGAGTCTGCAAGAGCAACCAGTTGTGCGCTCTACCATCCAATCTCTAATAGGAGTGGTATCTGCATTAAACTGTTAA
This sequence comes from Heterodontus francisci, assembly GCF_036365525.1. Classification (NCBI taxonomy): domain Eukaryota; kingdom Metazoa; phylum Chordata; class Chondrichthyes; order Heterodontiformes; family Heterodontidae; genus Heterodontus; species Heterodontus francisci. The sequence goes on along the minus strand of NC_090410.1, from coordinate 22,289,175 downwards.
TCACTGCCTGATTTTGTGACTAATAGTTAATCTGAAAATTGAATAAACTTGTCCTTACCTTTATCTCAATAAAGTCGATTCACAACAAAAGCTTTGCTGCCAAGTCTGTTCCTGCCTTAGAAGGGGGCTTCAAACCCCAACAATCTTATCGTATCTTACACCCCTATCTCCTCCAACCTCACCTCCAACAATAAGTGCGGGAACTCATTGACTTCTTTGTCACTGAGATTGAGACCATCTGATCAGCTGCCTCTGCCATGTTCCTCCTTTCCACTAACCCACCAGGACAAACTTCATCTAAACTCCCCACTGCCTTAGCTCTGAACAACTCACATCTTTCTCTGGTTCTCTCCTATCTCCCCTTGTTCCATTTCTAATTTCATCTTGTCCATGAGACCCACCTCCTGCTCCCTTTGACCCTATTCCAATAAACCGCTGACCACCCAACGTCCCCTGCTGGTCCCCATATTAGCCGACATTGTTAACGGTGCTCTCTCTTCTGGTGCTGTCCCTCTCTTCTTCAAATCTGCAGTTATCATCCCTCTCCTCAAAAATCAGCCCTCACCCCACTGTCCTTGCAAACTGCCACCACATATCCGACCTCATTTCCTCTCCAAAGTCCTTGAAGGATTGTCATCTCCCAAATCCTTGCCCATCTTTCCCAGAACTCCATGTTTGAATCCCACCAATCAGGCCTCCACCTCTGCCATAGTATCAACTCAACTCTTGTCAAAGTCACAAGTGACATCCTATGTGACTGTGACAAAGATTTTCAATCCTTAATCGTCCTTCTTGACTGTCTGCAGCCTTTGACATGGTTGACCACAACATCCTCCTCCAACACCTTCCCACTGTCATCAGAACTGGAAAAAGTTAGAAATGTAATAGGTTTTTAGCAGGTGAAATAGGGAAGGTTGAAAAAGAACAAATTTGATGGCTGTGATAAAGTGGAAGATGAGAGATTAAATGACAAAAGAGTTGGTGAAGCAGGGCTAAAGAGAGTGGTAATGGGACCAGTAAAGAAACAAAAGATATGTCTAGAGGAGGTGTGAATGGTAGAATGATGAACAGCTGCTGTCAGAAAGCAAAAACAAGAGATAAACAACGGTAAGGCCAAAACATGCAAACAAAGTGAAAAGAAATGGGGCAGAGATAATGGTCTGAAATTGCTAATCTCAGTGTTGAGTCTGGAAGGCTGTAAAGTGCCGAATCAAAAGATGAGATGTTATTCCTTGAGCTTCAATTTAGTTTCATTGGAACACTGCAGTAGGCCAAGGGCAGAGAGGTCATTGTGAGAACAAGGTGGAGAATTAGAATGGCAGGTGTCGGAAGCTCGGGGTCACACTTGCAGACTGAATGGAGGTGTCCTGCAAAGCGATCACCCAATCTATGTTCGGTCTCCCCAGTGTAGAGCAGACCACGTTGTGAGCAGTGAACACAGTGTAGTAAATTGAAAGAAGTACACATAAATCACTGTCTCGCCTGGAAGGAGTGTTTTGCGGCCTTGGACGGTGAGGAGAGAAAAGGTAAAACGGTAGGTTTTGCATTTCCTGTGTTTGCATAGAAAGGTGCTGTGGGAAGGAGAGGTGATGTTGGGGGTGATTGAGGAGCGGAGCAGAGTGTAGTGGAAAAAACAGTCCCCTCGGAATGCTGAAAGGGGAAAGTAAGATATCATTGGTAGTGGCATCACGCTGGACATGGCAGAAATGGTGCTGGATAATCCATTGAATACAGAGGCTGGTAGGGTGGAAGGTGAGGACAGAGGGAACCCGATCATGTCTCTGGGAAGGAAAGAAAGGACTGACAGAAGAGGTGCTGGAAGTGGGACAGAGACAGTTGAGGCTCCGGTTATTCATTGTGGGGGAATCCTTGGTTAAGTAAAAAGAAGAAGACATATCAGAAGCACTGGATGGTTACGTCATCAGAAAAGATGCAATGGAGATGGCGTACCGTGAGAGTAGAATGGAGTCCTGACAGGAAGCAGGGTGTGAGAAAGTGCAGTTGATGTAGGTGTGGGAGTCACTGAGCTTCTGATAAATATTTGTTGAAAGCCTTGTCCCAGAAATGGAGACAGAGAAGTTAAGGAAGGGAAGGGAAGAATTGGAGATGGATCGTGTGAAGGTGAAAGAAAGGTGGAAATTGGAAGCAAAGTTGATGATGTTTTGCAGTTCAGGATGAGAGCAGGACACGGCACTGATACAATCATCAATGTACCAGAAAAAGAGGTGAGGGAGAGGGCCTGAATCAGATTGGAACAAGGAATAAAAACAGAAAGTGCTGTAAATATTCACCAGGGCAGCAGAATCTGTGGAGATAGAGACAGAGTTAATGTTTCAGGTCTGTGACCTTTCATCAGAACAAGGAATGTTGCACATATCCCACAAAAAGGCAACATAGCTAGGACCCATGGCTGTTTGCACCTCTGTGACATCACTCAACTTCGTCCCTGTCTCAGCTCATCTGCCAGTGAAACTCTCATTCATGCCTTTGTTACCTCTAGAACTGATCATTCCAATACATTCCTGACAGGTCTTTCACATACTACTCTCCTTAAACTTGAGGAAATCCAAGACATTGCAGCCTGTGTCCAAACTTTCACCAAGTTCTGTTCCCTGATCACCCCTGTTCTCGCTGATCTACATTAACTCCTTCTCAAGCAATGTCTTGATTTTAAAATCCTTATCCTTGCTTTCAAATCCCTCCATTGCCTCACCCCTCCCTATCACTGTAATCTTCACCAGCCCATAAACCCTCCAAGATATCTGTGCACTGATAATTCTAGCCTCTTGAGCATCCTCAATTTTAATCGCTCCACCATTGTTGACATGCATTCAGCTGCTTAGACCCTAAGCTCTGGAATTTCCTCTCGAAATCTCTCCGCCTCCCCACCTCATTTTCCTCCTTCAAGACAATCCTTAAAACCTAGCTCGTTGTCCAAACTTTTTGTCATTTGATCTAATATCTACGTATGTGGTTCGGTGTCAAATGTGGTTTTAAAGTGCTCATGTGCAGCACCTTGTGACATTTTATTATGTTAAAGGCACTATACAAATGCAAGTAGCAGTTGTTTATATTATCATTTATATTATCATTTTATCATTCCGCACAGAAGGAGTCTGTGCCATCTTTTTGAAAGATTAAATTTTTCCCTCTCTGCTGCTATTCCCCATAGCCATGCAAATATCTCCTTTTCAATATATATCCACTTCCTTTGAAAAGTTACTGTTGGATCTGCTTCCTACTTTCTCAGATACTGCAGTCCAGCTCACAACAAATCACTGCATCAATTTCTCCTCATATCCTCCCTGGATTGTTTTGCCACTTGTTCAAACTCTGGGTCATCTGGTTATTGACCCTCCTGCCAGTGGAAACAGTTTCTCCCTCTCAATACTGTTAAAAATCCCACATGATTTTGAGCGTCTCTGTTAAATCTACACTAACTATTCTCTGTTCTATGGAGAACTATCCCAGTTTCTCTTGTCTCTTCACATTACTGAGGTCCCTGGTCAAAATTCAGGAATTGGGTCTTTGTTTGGTAGGGATCCCTGGAAATGTGATTCTGCCTCTGGAAGTGAGAGAATAAGAAATGCTTGAGAGTGAAGTTTTTTTTTTCATTTGTGGGATGTGGGCATCACTGGTTATGCCAGAATTTATCACCCATCCCTTATTGCCCTTGAGAAAGTGGTGGTGAGCTGCCTTCTTAAACCACTGCACTAATTGGGGTGTATGTACACCAACAGTGCTTGCAGTTTGATACAACTGAGTGCCTTTCTAGGCCATTTTCAGAGGGCTTATAAGAGTCAACCACATTAACATAGAACATAGAACATAGAACAGTGCAGGTCGGCACAGTGGCGCAGTGGTTAGCACTGCAGCCTCACAGCTCCAGCGACCCGGGTTCAATTCTGGGTACTGCCTGTGTGGAGTTTGCAAGTTCTCCCTGTGTCTGCGTGGGTTTTCTCCGGGTGCTCCGGTTTCCTCCCACAAGCCAAACGACTTGCAGGTTGGTAGGTAAATTGGCCATTATAAATTGCCCCTAGTATAGGTAGGTGGTAGGGAAATATAGTGGTAGGGAAAAATTAGTGTAGGATTAGTATAAATGGGTGGTTGATGGTCGGCACAGACTCGGTGGGCCGAAGGGCCTGTTTCAGTGCTGTATCTCTAAACAAGGTCCTTCGGCCCACGATGTTGTGCCGAACCTTTAACCTAATCTAAGATCAAACTAACTACCTACGCTTCATTCTACTATCATCCATGTACCTACCCAAGAGTCGCTTAAATGTCCCGAATGTATCTGCTTCTACTACCACTGCTGGCAGCGCATTCCACGCACCCACCACTCTCTGTGTAAAGAACCTACCTCTGACATCTCCCCTAAACCTTCCTCCAATCACCTTAAAATTATGCCCCCTGGTGATAGCCCTTTCCACCCTGGAAAAAAGTCTCTGACTATCCACTCTATCTATGCCTCTCATCATCTTGTACCCCTCTATCAAGTCACCTCTCATCGTTCTTCGCTCCAATGAGAAAAGCCCCAGCTCCCTCAATCTTTCTTCGTAAGACATGCCCTCCAGTCCAGGCAGCATCCAGGTAAATCTCCTCTGCACCCTTTCGAAAGCTTCCACATCCTTCCTATAATGAGGCGACCAGAACTGAACACAGGGCCTTATAGAGCTGCAGCATAATCTCGCGGCTCTTAAACTCAATCCCCCTGTTAATGAAAGACAACACACCATACGCCTTCTTAACAACCCTATCAACTTGGGTGGCAACTTTGAGCGATCTATGGACATGGACCCCAAGATCCCTCTGTTCCTCCACACTACCAAGAATCCTGTCTTTAAGCCTCTATTCCGCATTCAAATTCGACCTTCCAAAATGAATCATTTCATACTTTTCTAGGTTGAACTCTATCTGCCACTTCTCAGCCCAGCTCTGCATCCTGTCAATGTCCCGTTGCAATCTACAACAGCCTTCCACACTATCCACAACTCCAGCAACCTTCGTGTCATTGGCAAACTTGCTAACCCAGCCTTCCACTTCCTCATCCAAGTCATTTATAAAAATCACAAAGAGCAGAGGTCCCAGAACAGATCCCTGCGGAACACCACTGGTCACCGAGCTCCATGCTGAATACTTTCCATCTACTACCACCTTCTGACTTATATGGGCCAGCCAATTTTGTATCCAAACAGCAAACTTTCCCAGAATCCCATGCCTCCTCACTTTCTGAATGAGCCTACCATGGGGAACCTTATCAAACGCCTTGCTAAAATCCATATACACCACATCCACTGCTCTTCCTTCATCAATGTATTTTGTCACATCTTCAAAGAATTCAATAAGGCTTGTGAGGCATGAACTGCCCCTCACAAAGCCATGCTGACTGTCTCTAATCAAACCATGCTTTTCCAAATAATCATAAATCCTGTCTCTCAGAATCCTCTCCAATAATTTGCCCACTACCGACGTAAGACTGACTGGTCTATAATTCCCAGGGTTATCCCTATTCCCTTTCTTAAACATGGGAACAACATTTGCCACCCTCCAATCATCCGCTACTACTCCAGTGGACAGTGAAGACGCAAAGATCATCGCCAAAGGCGCAGCAATCTCTTCCCTCGCTTCTCGTAATATCCTTGGGTATATCCCGTCTGGCCCCAGGGACTTATATGTCCTCATATCATTCAAAATTTCCAGCACATCCTCCCTCTTAACCTCAACCTGTTCGAGCATATCAGCCTGTTCCACGCTGTCCTCACAAACGACCAGGTCCCTCTCACTAGTGAATACTGAAGCAAAGTATTCATTTAGGACCTCCCCTACCTCCTCCGACTCCAGGCATAAGTTCCCTCCACTATCCCTGTTCGGCCCTACCCTCACTCTGGCCATCCTCTTGTTCCTCACATAAGTGTAGAATGCCTTGGGATTTTCCTTAATCCTACCCGCCAAGACTTTTTCATGTCCCCTTCTAGCTCTCCTAAGTCCATTCTTCATTTCCTTCCTGGCTACCTTGTAATCCTCTAGAGCCCTGTCTGATCCTTGCTTCCTCAACCTTAAGTTAGCTTCCTGCTTCCTCTTGACTAGCTGTTCCACATCTCTTGTCATCCAAGGTTCCTTCACCCTACCATCCCTTCCTTGCCTCATCGGGACAAACCCATCCAGCAGTCGCAGCAAGTGCTCCCTAAACAACCTCCACATTTCTGTCGTGCATTTCCCTGAGAACATCTGTTCCCAATTAATGCTCCCCAGTTCCTGCCTAATAGCATTATAATTCCCCCTCCCCCAATTAAATATTTTCCCTTCCCGTCTGCTCCTGTCCCTCTCCATGACTATAGTAAAGGTCAGGGAGTTGTGATCACTATCACCGAAATGCTCTCCCACCAAGAGATCTGCCACCTGGCCTGGTTCGTTGCCAAGCACCAAGTCCAACATAGCCTCCCCTCTAGTCGGCCTATCTACATATTGAGTCAGGAAACCTTCCTGGACACACCTGACAAAAACTGCTCCATCCAAACTATTTTCACTAAGGAGGTTCCAATCAATATTAGGGAAGTTGAAGTCACCCATGACAACAACCCTGTTACTTCTGCACCTTTCCAAAATCTGCCTCCCAATCTGTTCCTCCTTGTCTCTGTTGCTATTGGGGTTTCTATGGAAAACTCCCAATAAAATGACTGCTCCTTTCCTGTTTCTGACTTCCACCCATAATGACTCAGTAGACAAACCCTCCTCGACGACCTCCCTTTCTGCAGCTGTGATACTATCCCTGATTAGCAATGCCACTCCCCCACCTCTTTTACCTCCCTCCCTATTCCTTTTGAAACATCTAAACCCCGGAACATCCAACATCCATTCCTGCGCCTGTGATATCCACGTCTCCGTAATGGCCACAACATCATAGCTCCAACTACTGATCTATGCTCTAAGTTCATCACCCTTATTCCTGACACTTCTTGCGTTAAAATCGACACACTTCAACCCATCATACTGGCTGCAACTTTGCCCTGTCAACTGTCTAACCTTCCTCACAGACTCTCTGCACTCGGTATCTGCCTGTTCAACAGCTACCCCATCCACTGATCCGTTGCTCCGGTTCCCATCCCCCTGCCAAACTAGTTTAAACCCTCCCATTTAAACCACATTGCTGTGGGGTTGGAGTCACATGTAGGCCACACCAGGTAAGGCCAGCAGATTTTCTTCCAGATGGAACCAGATGGGCTTTTATAACAATTGACAATGGTTTCATGGTCACCATTTTAATTCCAGATTTATTAATTGAATTCAAATTTTATCATCTGCCATGGTGGGATTCGAATCCATGTTCCCACAGCATTATCCTCGGCTCTGGATTACTAGTCCAGCGACATGACGACGACGCCACTACCGCTGGGAGCTTCCTTTCCAGGGGTTCTCCAAAACAGTTAGTAATTGTAGATCATTTCCCAGGAATTGAGCCACCATCTCCAGTAAGTCCGATGTAATTGCAAATATTTATTCCCATACCAATAATTGCATCTTCCTTTATAGAGATTGAGCTCTTTGAATCTAATCACACGGGTCTCTGGATGGGAATCAATACTTGTGGGGAATCCTCAGGAATGTTTCAGTGTTTAGAGCAGCTACATGGTCACATTTCACTTTGTGAAAGGTCAATGGTTGTTTATTTCTTGGAATGATTCCAGATCACGTGTGCACATTCTTTAAGGTCTGGGAGTGTGACAGCATTTTAAGGGCTGTGGAAATGGAATGATATTTGACCCAGAAATGAGTAAAGAATATTCTCGGGCTATACCACATGGTCTGGTCTCACTGGCTGAGTTTAAAGTCCACCCTGTGAATTGGATAGAAATTCACTGAAATTACAGAACACATTATATCACAGAAATATCGGGAAACCTGTAAATAAATCTGTTCTCACTGCACCCAATGCTGTCAGACTGTGGATTTCACCCAGTCTGTTCTTCCCTGGACTCTGGGGAGATTCACTTTCCATTGTGCAATATCTGGCTAAATATAATTTATGATATTGTAATGTGTTGTGTAAAAGAGATTAATGGAACCTTTTTGTTCAGTCACTGTAAGTAATGTCAGTCTCCTTGCCTCATAATTATGTCAATGGAGATTTCTCCTGCCTTACATAATGGTCTTCGCTCAGTTACAGAGTCAGTAAGAGTTTGGTCTCCAGCACAAACCGGGATCAACGTTCCGCAGAAATGGAAAGAATGAATCGGATTTATTCACGAAAATATTTGGTCCTTAAGGCACTTGATGATATACAGGAGATTTATTATCCCACCCTCGCTATTTTTGGTGTCCCTGGTAAGTTTTCTGCCCCGGTATTAATACAGTAAGCACGTTAATTCTATTCCTGACTGTCAGTTGGTGTTGGTGTTCTTTGTAAGTAACCATATCTCTATTTCATTATGTAAATGATATTTAACTGTAAACACTGTCTTCATTATGCAAATCTTAAGAACCAACAATTCTATGTATTCAGTTTGTTCTCCTTGCTGTGTGACTGAAAGTTCCCTCGACAATGTTACTGGGTGATTTATTTGATGAACAGTCTGCTCTCTGCATTGAGTCCTGGGAGTAGATTTTACTGTTTACCATCTGGGTGTTAAATAGCACCTGAAGAGGGCGGTGGAATAAAAAGTGATGAAGAAGGTTTGCACGTCCTTTACAGAACCAGCCTGATATTCATTGCACTGAGTTTAAGAGGAGGATAATCAGGTGGGTTTTATTCCTGGTGAAGGGTCTGTCCCCCACCCTGATTATCATTGTGCACGCTGGACAGGTGCTGCTTAATTGATATATGGTGTAGACACGGCTTTAAGGATAATTTAAAGTCTGCTGGATAAGATTAATGATACAGAGTTGCAATTGGTGATAAATCATTCCAACTGATTTTAATTCCAATTGATTGTAAATGGAGTAATGTGTGAAGTAGATTCATTTCTCATTTTATTGATTTATATTCCCTTGGTTAAGTGGAAATCTATTCAGTTCTCACTCACATGTGGAAAGCACCAGATTAATATTGTCCCACTTCCATTCTGATACATTCTCAAACCCGAGGGAGCAGATCTCAGCATCAGTTACAGCATCAGCCCCTTGATCGTGACTGTTCATCAGAATAGCTTTGTAATATAAGGGGAGCTTAAAAGATTGGTGTGAGAGAGACAGAGAGAGAGAGAGAGAGAGAGAGAGAGCAGCAGGGGTATTAGTTTGAATTAGGAGCTGGAAAATTAAAAATATTCAATCAGGGTAGTGTCACTGTAAGTGTTGTAATAAGAGTATAAGCACAGAGCAGGACTAGAGGTATTAATTACAATTGATAGTTTAAACAGGCTGCTAAATAGATTGTTCTAAAAGGGAATAGTGGGTTTTTCTTTAGATCATGGATGGGCAGCTGCGACCTGTTGCTTGCAATTCCTGTTCCATGTGGGAACTTCAGGACACTTCCTGTGTCTTGGGCGATCACTGTTATTGCTTCAGCTCAAGCTCAGGATTTCAGAGCTTGAGGGACAGCTGGAATCACTGCAGAACATCAGGGAGTAGGAGAGTTTCCTGGATTATATGGTCCAGGAGCTGGTCACCCCACAGGCAGTAGGAGTTCAGGATAGTAGGTGGGTGGCCATCCGGAAGAGTAGGAAGAGGTAGAAAATGCAGGAGTCTTCAGAGTGTGAGTTACTCACAAACCAGTACTCAGCTTTGGAGACTGCTGGGAGTGATGACACCTTGAAGGAGTGCAGTTCAGACCATGGAACCAATTGCCATGGTACTGTACAGGAGGGAGCAGCAAAGGGCAGAAATGAAGTTGTTATTGGTGATTCCATAGTCAGTGGGTCAGATAGGCATTTCTTTAGATGTTATCGAGAGTCCCGCATGGTGCCAGGGTAAAGGACATCATAGAGTCATAGAGTTATACAGCACAGAAACAGGCCCTTTGGTCCTTCATGTCTGTGCCAGCCATCAAGCATCTATCGATTCTAATTCCATTTTTCAGCACTTGGCCCGTGGCCTTGTATGTTGTGGTGTTTCAAGTGCTCATCTAAATACTTCTTAAATGTTGTGGTGGTTCCTGCCTCTACTACCCATTCACGCAGTCTGTTCCAGATTCCAATCACCCTCTGGGTGAAAAGGTTTTTCCTCAAATCCCCTCTAAACCTCCTGCCTCTTACCTTAAATCTATGCCCCCTGGTTATTGATCCCTCCACTAAGGGAAAATGTTTCCTCCTATCTGTCCTATCAATACCCCTCATAATTTTGTTTACCTCAATCAGGTCCCCCCTCAGCCTTCTCTGCTCTAAGGAAAACAACACTGGCCTATCCAAAATCTCTTCATAGCTGAAATGCTCCAACCCAGGCAACATCCTGATGAATAATAAAAACAAAATACTGCGGATGCTGGAAATCTGAAATAAAAACCCGAAATGCTGGAACCACTCAGCAGGTCTGGCAGCATCTGTGGAAAGAGAAGCAGAGTTAACGTTTTGGTCAGTGACCCTTCATCGGAACTGGATTCCGATGAACCAGTTCCGATGAAGGGTCACTGACCCGAAACATTAACTCTGCTTCTCTTTCCACAGATGCTGCCAGACCTGCTGAGTGGTTCCAGCATTTCTTGTTTTTATAACATCCTGATGAATCTCCTTTGCACCCTCTCCAGTGCAATTACATAATTCCTATTGTGTGATGCCCCGAACTGTACACAGTAATCCAGCTGTGGCCTAACTAGCATTTTATACAGCTCCATCATTATCCACTTTTAAGTTCACTGAAAAAGCTAATACTTCCTCCCTTTCAATGTGAATTTGTTCAAGTATATCACAATCCCCCTCCCTGATCTCTACACCGACATCATCCTTTTCCATAGTGAACACAAGATGAAAAGTATTCATTTAAAAACTCACCTATGTCCTCTGACTCCTCACACAGATTGCCACTTTGATCCCTAATGGGCCCTACTCTTTCCCTGGTTATCCTCTTACCCTTAATACATTTATAAAATGCCTTGGGATTTTCTTTACCTTGCCTGCCAATGTTTTTTCATGTCCCCTCTTCGCTCTCCTAATTACTTTTTAAAGTACCCCTGCTACAATTTCTATACTCCTCTTGGGCCTCCGCTGTTTTCAATACTCTGAATCTGCCATAAGCCTCCTTTTTTTCCTTACCTAATCCTTTGACATCCAGGGTTCCCTGGACTTGTTGGTCCGACCCTTCACCTTCATGGGAACATTTTGGCCCTGAACTCTCACTATTTCTTTTTTGAATGACTCCCACTGGTCTGATGTAGACTTTCCTACGAGTATTGCTCCCAGTCCACTTTGGCCAGATCCTGTTTTACCATATTGATATCGGTGTTCCCCCAATTCAGTACCTTTATTTCTCGTCCATCTTTGTCCTTTTCCATAACTACCTTAAATCTTTCAGAGTTATGGTCACCATCCCCGAAATGCTCCCCCACTGACACTTCTACCACTTGTCCGGCTTCATTCCCTCGCATTAGGTCCAGTGCTACCCTTTGTCTTGTAGACCTTTCTACATACTGGATCAAAAAGTTCTCCTGTGTGCACTTTCATTATTCTGCCCGTTTTTAGCCTTTTGCACGAAGACTATCGCAGTTCATATTGGGGAAATTGAAATCACCTGCTATTACTACCCTATTACTTTAACACCTCTCTGAGATTTGCCTATATTTCCGCTACTCTTTCTCTGCCTGACTGTTTGGAAGCCTGTAGTACACTTCCAGCCAAGTAATTGCCCCCTTTTTGTTTTTAAATTCTACCCACATGGCCTCATTTGAGGAACCTTCTCAGACATCATCCCTCCTGACTGCAGTCATTGACTCCTTGATCAACAGTGCAATACCACCTCCTCTTTTACCCCCTCCCCTGTCACACCTGAAGATTCTATACCCTGGAATATTGAGCTGCCAGTTCTGCCCCTCCCTCAACCATGTCTCTGTGATAGCAATAATATCATATTCCCATGTGTTAATCAATGCCTTCAGTTCGTCTGCCTTACTCGGAAGACTCCTTGCGTTAAAATAGATGCAATCCAGCCATGCATTATTCGCTTGTGCTTTAACAGGTCTATATTTGCTCTGTCTTCCAGACTGACTCAGTTTCTCTTCTATATTTGACTGTGCATCACTCCCTGCTGTACCTCCACTCAGTATCCCATCCCCCTGCCAAATTAGTTTGCAGCTCCGCACCCCCACCCCCCAACAGCACGAGCAAACCTCCCAGCAAGCATGTTGGTCCTGTTCCGGTTCAGGTGCAACCCGTCCAAATTGTAGAGGTCCCACCTTCGCCAGAAACAGACCCAGTGATCCAGGAAATTAAAGCCCTCCCTCCTGCACCATCTCCTCAGCCACGCATTCATCTGCTCTGTCCTCCTATTCCTACACTCACTAGCACGTGGCACCAGATGTAATGCAGAGATTACAACCTTTGAGGTCCTGTTTTTTAATCTGCTGCCTGGCTCCCCAAATTCTTGTTGCAAGACCTCATCCCTCTTTCTACCTATGTCGTTGGCATCAATGTGTACCTCGACCTATGACTGTTCACCCTCCCCCTTCAGAATGTCTTGCAGCTGCTCCGTGACATCCTTGACCTTGCACCAGGGAGGCAACATACCATCCTGGAGTCATGTTTGCGACCACAGAAGCACCTATCTGTACCCCTTATGATAGAATCCCCGCTCACTATAGCTCCCCCACTCCTTTTCTTCCCCTCCTGTGCAGCTGAGCCCCCCTTGGTGCCACAGAGGAGGCTCTTGCTGCATTCCCTTGAAAAGCAATCTCCCCCAACAGTATCCAAAGCGGAAAATCTGTTAGAGAGGGAGATGGACCCAGGGAACTCCTGCGCTAGCTGCCTAGTTCTTCTACTCTGCCTGGCAGTCACCCATTTCCTTTCTGCCTGAGCAGTCTTTACCTGCGGTGTGACCATCTCACTGTACACGCTCTCCATCATGATCTCAGACTTGCTGATGCTCCACAGTGTCTCCAGCCGCCACTCCAGAACCGAAATGCGGATTTCGTGTAGCTGCAGCTGGAGACTCTTCCTGTACACGTGTTCGCCCTGGACACTGGAAGTGTCCCTGACTTCCCACATTGCACAGGGGGAGCACACCACGCTGCCGAGCTGCACTGCCATGACTTAGTTTTAATTTACTCACTTAAATTACCCAAAAATTAGATAATTTGCACTCGTTACACCCTCATGGAGAGGGTGCAGGATATTCTGAAGGGGGAAGGGAATGAGCCAGAAGTAGCAACAACATAGCAAAGGCTGGTATTGAGGTCCTGTGGTCAGATTTTCAGGAGTTAGGGAGGAAGATAAAGAGTATTAGCTTGAAAGGTAGTAATCTCTGGATTACTCCCAGTGCCACTGATTAGTGAGAGCAGAAATGGGAAGATAGGGAGGATCAATGCGTGGCTTGAAGCATGGTGCAGGAGGGAGGGCTTCAGATTCTTGGGGCATTGGGACCATTCCTGGGGCAAAAGGTATCTATTTAAAAGAGGCTGCTTGTGCCCCAATAGGACTGGGACCATGCCCTCGCAGGGAAACCCACTAGTGTGGTTGGAGAGGGATAAACTAAATTGACATGGGGACGGGCAGCAGCTTATAGTAGTCAAAAAGAGGAATAAGGTGCATAAGGTGAGAGTGTTAGACAGTACTAGAGAAGGGAGTCATTCCATATTAGACAGGATGAACTGAGAAGGACTGGAGAGGAATGCAAAGACATGATTACAATGCCTGAGTGTAAATGCACGAAGTGTGGTGAATAAGGTTAGTGAGCTATAAGCATAAATAGCAGTGTGGGAATATGATGTAGCAGCACTGGCAAAAATGTGGCATAGAAATGGCAAGGATTGGATGCTCAATATACCAGGATATTGTTATGCCAAAGTGCTTAGTTGAGTGATAGTTTTTTTAATCCACTGCCTGGAGATCTGAATTTATAATGTTTTCAAAAGACAGTTGAAAAGACCAGGTAAAAGGATGACTTTGCTGGCAGCTTAAGATGATCGCCTAGTTTCTAAAACTGTATCCTACACTGCCAAGGACTGTGAAGAGGGAGATGAAATGGCTGCATTTCCCAGCAAGAACCAAGACCCAGGAAGATTAAGGAAAGTGTTTGTTCTTTTTCCTTTGAACAAGAGAGAAATACTGCGAACTGCTAAGTTTTGAATTATTGAATGACTGTCAGGTGACAAGCCCTCTCCATCTGTGGTTTTAAACTTGTGTCTTTCTGCAGTAGAGAAGGGAGAAGCAACTGGACTCTGACACTTGCAGACCTAAGTAGGAGGTCCTTCTCTTTCTCTCCCCCTTCCAGCTTGAAAGCTTTTAAATCCTGTCTGGTGACTGACCACCTTTGCCTACTCCAGCTATAACCAAAAACCCCTTGGGAGTAAATAATCTGCATTGCTGTCTCAAGAAACCCACCAAACCAGTCATCTACCACTTCAAACCTCTATGGACTCTAACTCAAGCAATCTAACTTTTCCCGCTCTGTAACCTATTTGTGTGTGTGCAAACCTCTAGTGTGTGTGTGTGTGTGTGTGTGTGTGTGTGTGTGTGTGTGTGTGTGTGTGTGTGTGTGTGTGTGTGTGTGTGTGTGTGTGTGTGTGTGTGTGTGTGTGTGTGTGTGTGTGTGTGTGTGTGTGTGTGAAAGTTAGTGCATTGTTTATTATTTTATTAGTTCAATTTAGATACAGACCTGTGAGCCTAACTTCGGTCGTGGGTAAAATGTTGGAAAAGGTTATAAGAGACAGGATTTATAATCATCTTGAAAAGAATAAGTTCATTAGCGATAGTCAGCACGGTTTTGTGACGGGCAGGTCGTGCCTCACAAACCTTATTGAGTTTTTCGAGAAGGTGACCAAACAGGTGGATGAGGGTAAAGCAGTGGTTGTGGTGTATATGGATTTCAGTAAGGCGTTTGATAAGGTTCCCCATGGTAGGCTATTGCAGAAAATACGGAAGTATGGGGTTAAAGGTGATTTAGAGCTTTGGATCAGAAATTGGCGAGCTGAAAGAAGACAGAGGGTGGTTGTTGATGGCAAATGTTCATCCTGGAGTTTAGTTACTAGTGGTGTACCGCAAGGATCTGTTTTGGGGCCACTGCTGTTTGTCATTTTTATAAATGACCCGGAAGAGGGTGTAGAAGGGTGGGTTAGTAAATTTGCGGATGACACTAAGGTCGGTGGAGTTGTGGATAGTGCCGAAGGATGTTGTAGGGTACAGAGGGACATAGATAGGCTGCAGAGCTGGGCTGAGAGATGGCAAATGGAGTTTAATGCGGAAAAGTGCGAGGTGATTCACTTTGGAAGGAGTAACAGGAATGCAGAGTACTGGGCTAATGGGAAGATTCTTGGTAGTGCAGATGAACAGAGAGATCTTGGTGTCCAGGTGCATAAATCCCTGAAGGTTGCTACTCAGGTTAATAGGGCTGTTAAGAAGGCATATGGTGTGTTAGCTTTTATTAGTAGGGGGATCGAGTTTCGGAGCCATGAGGTCATGCTGCAGCTGTACAAAACTCTGGTGAGACCGCACCTGGAGTATTGCGTGCAGTTCTGGTCACCGCATTATAGGAAGGATATGGAAGCTATGCAAAGGGTGCAGAGGAGATTTACTAGGATGTTGCCTGGTATGGAGGGAAGGTCTTACGAGGAAAGGCTGAGGGACTTGAGGTTGTTTTCGTTGGAGAGAAGGAGGAGGAGAGGTGACTTAATAGAGACATATAAGATAATCAGAGGGTTAGATCAGGTGGATAGTGAGAGTCTTTTTCCTCAGATGGTGATGGTAAACACGAGGGGACATAGCTTTAAGTTGAGGGGTGATAGATATAGGACAGATGTCAGAGGTAGTTTCTTTACTCAGAGAGTAGGAGGGGCGTGGAACGCCCTGCCTGCAACAGTAGTAGACTCGCCAACTTTAAGGGCATTTAAGTGGTCATTGGATAGACATATGGATGAAAATGGAATAGTGTAGGTCAGATGGTTTCACAGGTCGGCGCAACATCGAGGGCCAAAGGGCCTGTACTGCACTGTAATGTTCTAATTTCTAATTTCTAACAATAATGTTAACCGCTTTCTTTGCTAACTCAAGAAAGCTTCTCCGCGTTCTTGTTATGATCATAGCAAGTAAGGAATCAAACACCTATTGAATTGACCAGTGCATCCACTTCCAAAAAGAATTAAATCTGTTGTGGTGAAACAAGGAGAGGGAAAAGAGGGAAGCTTTTCGACCCCTCATCACTTGACCAGAACAGAAAGTTGAAAGCTCACATTTGGATCCCTATCAATAATTGAAACACTTCATTTCAGGTTTTCTTGTGGTTTTCAGTGCTTGAGTACTAAAATGTCCACATTCGAGGGCAGTACCTTCCTAGAACAAAAGAGAGTGTATGATACATGTTAGGTGAATTCTTCAAGTGAGAACCAGGCCAAATACAATAAGTTGAGAGGTGAGGTGAAGAGGAAAATAAGACTGGCAAAGAGACAATATGAGAATAGAATGGCAGTCAACATATAAGGGAACCCAAGGATTTTCCACCAGCATGTAAGCAGATAGTAAGAGGTGGATTGGGGCCTATTCGGGACTAAAAGGGTAATATATGTTTAGAGGTGCAGGCCAAAGCAAATATACTTAATGAGTACTTTGTATCAGGGTTCACGAAGGAAGTGGAATCTGACAAAATACAGGTAGAAGGGGAGCAAGTAGAGGATATAAATTGAGACAGGGAGGCAGTAAAAAGGTTGGCTATGCTTGGTTAGATACGACAGGATGGCTTGTGTCCCAGGTGGCTAGAAAAAAGTGGAGATGGAGATAATAGAAGGGCTGGAGAGTGATAAATGTGACATCCCTATTCAAGAAAGGGTGTAAGGTGAGTCTGAGCAACTACAGACCAGTTAGTTTAGCATCAGTGGGTGATAAGGTTTTAGAAACAATAATCAGGAAAAATTCAACAGACACTTGGAGAGATTTGAGTTAATTAGGGAAAGCCAGCATGGATTTTTAAAAGGGAAATTATGCTTGACTAACATAATTTAATTTTTTGATAAAGTGACAAGAGAAGACTGATGAAGGGAATGTGGTGGATGTTGTTAAAATGGAGTTTAAGAAAGTATTTGATAAGGCACAACATAAAAGGTTGGCTAATAAAATTGAGGCTCATGTATTAAGAGGGCCAGTGTCCAATTGGATAAAAAAAAAATTGGCTTAAAGACTGAAAACAGTGAGTCATAGTAAATTGCTGTTTTTGAAATTGGAGGATGATAGATGGTAGTGTTCCCTCAGGGTCAGTTCTGGGACCACTGCTGTTCTTGTTATATGGAAATGATTTGGATCTTGGAATACAGTAGAATCTCAAAATTTGCACATGATGCCAAACTTGGAGGTGTGGCAAACACTGAGGATGACATGAACCACTTGCACCAGGACATAGATAGGCTAGCAGAATGGACATAGAGGTGGCAGATGGAATTTAATACTGACAATTGTGAGATGATGCATTGTGTCAGAAGGAACGGTGAGATGCAATATTGACTTAATGGCACAGTTCTCAGGAGTATAGAGGAACAGTGGGACCTGGGGGTACATGTGAATTGACCTTTGAAGGCGAGAGAGCATATTGAGAGTAGTTAGTAAAACAGATGAGATCTTAGGCTTGTCATAAGAGTTTTTTTTTTAATTAAGAGGTCAGTGTGCCTTTAAGAGCTGTTGCTATTTTCTGTGACAGCAGAGACTTGTGGTATTTGAAGTCTAGGCTGCAGGGCAATTTGCATCCAAGCAACAGGAAGATTTTACGATGATTTTGTGACTCCTATTGAAAAACGCATTCAGTTTCATTTTGGCAGTGTGAATAAAAACAGGGGAGCTGTGAGCAGCTAATATTTACTGCTGGAAACTGACCAGGAATACAGCCTTAGAAAACTCTTCCTCTTGAAGAATAATTCCTGTATCAAGTAACAGCCTAATCGCTTCATGAATTCAAAATCTAAATCCCTTGTTGCTATTTATGCCTGAAGAGAGAGGAACAGACCCAGAAAAAATAAGATTTGCTCCCGTCTGTGGAGAAACCCTGCTTTGGAGAAAGGAAGCCTGTATTTCAGGTGGGGCAAGTTGCTGTTGCCTCCAGCGTAAGTCCCGTTGACTTTTGTATATTTCGAAGTTCCTGAAATCTCAACAAAGTTTCTACTGCTGTGAAATTTAATGTGACCTGCTGCTACTGCCTGTTGCTGAAAGATCTGCATGATGCCTGTTACAAATGAACTACAGTGACTGCCTCTCCACCATAGACTGTTCATTAATTTCACCTGGAGAGACATCGAGTGGCATCTTGATATTTGACTCTGGGACACCTCACCAATCCAGGAAAATACTGCCAGAAGATACATCCCAATTATTTTATTATCCCTAAGAAACTGTTATAAAATCAATATAAACATTTTTCCTGGTTAACCTTTGGTAATTGAATGTTTGTAAGTGAATGAGGGTTAAGAAAATGTAAGGAGTTATAAAATTGTTCCATACATATAGATTCATCTCATTAGTGTTGAAAACTTGGTTTATTAATAAATAGTTCATTTTGTTGTTCAGGAAACCTGGTTCCAGGGATAGGGGATTATAGTTACAAGGTTAGGTTGGAAACGCTGGGATTGTTTTCCTTAGAATGGAGGAGATTAAGGGAGGATTTATTAGAAGTGTACAAGATTATGGCAAGCTTAGATAAGTTAGACAAAGAAAAATTGAACCCTTTAAATAATGGTACAAGGACTCGGGACACAGATTGAAGGATTTGGACAAGAGAGGCAGGGGGAATATGAGGAAGAACTTTTTTTACGCAGTGGTTGGTAATTACCTGGAACTCACTGTCCACAAGGGTGGTGGAAATAGAAACACAGAGACATAGAAACATAGAAAAATAGGAGCAGGAGTAGGTCTTTTGGCCCTTCAAGCGTGCTCCACCATTCAATGCGATCATGGCTGATCATCCAAATTCAGTAACCTGTTCCCGCTTTCTCCCCGTATCCCTTGATCACAGCCTTAAGAACTATATCTAACTCTTTCTTGAATATATTTAATGATTTGGCCTCAACTGCTTTCCGTGGTAGAGAATTCCACAGGTTTACCACTGTCTCGGTGAAGAAATCTCTCCTCATCTCTATCCTAAATGGCTTACTACTTATCTTTAGACTGTGACCCCTAGTCCTGGACTCCCCCACCATCGGGACCATCCTTCCTGCATCTAGTCTGTCCAGTCCTGACCAAAACTGCACACAATACTCCAGATCTGATCTCAGCAATGCCTTGTATAATTGCAGCAAGACATCCTTGCTCCTGTACTCGAATACTGTCGCTATGAAGGCCAACTAACTATTCGCCTTCTTAATTGCCTGCTGCACCTGCATGCTTACTTTCAGTGACTGGTGCACAAGGACACCCAGGTCTCACTGCACCTCCCCCTTTCACAATCTCTCTTTCTGTTTTTGCCAAAAAAGTGGATAACTTCACATTTATCCACATTATATTTGTATTTGCCCACTCACTCAACCTGTCCAAATCACACTGGAGCTTCTCTGCATCCTCCTCACAGCGCACACTCCCATCCAGCTTTGTGTCATCTGCAAACTTGGATATATTACATTTAATGATATATCACAGTGGCGCAGTGGTTAGCACCGCAGCCTCACAGCTCCAGCGACCCGGGTTCAATTCTGGGTACTGTCTGTGTGGAGTTTGCAAGTTCTCCCTGTGTCTGCGTGGGTTTTCTCTGGGTTCTCCGGTTTCCTCCCACATGCCAAAGACTTGCCGGTTGATAGGTATATTGGCCATTAGCAATTGCCCCGAGAAGAGGTAAGTGGTAGGGAAATATAGGGACAGGTGGGGACGTGGTAGGAATATGGAATTAGTGTAGGATTAGTATAAATGGGTGGTTGATGGTCGGCACAGACTCGGTGGGCCGAAGGGCCTGTTTCAGTGCTGTATCTCTAAACTAAACTAAACTAAACATTATATCATTACGATATATTGTGAATAGTTGGGGACCTCGCATTGATCTCTGCAGTACCCCGCTGCCTGCCACTCGGAAAAAGACCCGTTTATTCCTACCCTTTGTTTCCTCTCTGCCAACCAGTTCTCTATCCATGTCAGTACCTTACCCCCAATCCCATGTGTTTTAATTTTATACGCTCATCTCTTAGGTGGAACCTTATCGAAAGCCTTCTGAAAGTCCAAATACACCACAGCCACTGGTTCTCCCTTATCTATTCGATAAGTTACATCCTCAAAAAATTCCAGCAGATTTGTCAAGCATGATATCCCTTTCATAAATCCACATTGACTTTGTCCGATCCTGTTATTGTTTTCCAAGTGCTCTGCTATTACATCTCTTATAATAGATTCTAGCATTTTCCCCACTACTAATGTGAGGCTAACCATTGTACAATACCCTGCTTTCTCTCTACCTCCTTTTTTAAATAGTGGGGTTATATTAGCTACCCTCCAATCCATTGGAACTGTTCCAGATTCAATCGAATTTTGAAAAATGACCAGCAATGCATCTACTATATCAAGGGCCACTTCCTTAAGTACTCTGGGATGTAGATTATCAGGCCATGGGGATTTATCGGCCTTCAATCCCATCAATTTCTCTAACACCATTTCCCTGCTAATCCTGATTTCATACAGTTCCTCCATCTCATGAGACCCTACGTTCCCCAACACTTCTGGGAGGTAATTTGTGTCCTCCTTTGTGAAGACAGAACCAAAGTATGTATTTAATTGGTCTGCCATTTCTTTGTTCCCCATTATAAATTTCCCCCTTTCTGAATGTAAGGACACACATTTGTCTTCATTAATCTTTTTCTCTTCATTTATTGATGGAAGCTTTTACAGTCAGTTTTTATGTTCTCTGCAAGCCTACTCTCATAGTCTATTTTTCCCTTCGTAATCAATCCCTTTGTCCTCCTTTGTTGAAATCTAAGCTGCTTCCAATCTCAGGTTTGTTGCTTGTTCTGGCCATTTTTTATTTCTTCTCCTTGGATCTAATATTATCCCTAATTTATTTTGTAAGCCATGGTTGAGCCACCCGTCCTGTTTTATTTTTGCTCCAGACAGGAATGAACAATTCTTGCAATACATCCATGCGCTCTTTAAATGCTAGCCATTGCGTAATAACTGTCAACCTTTATGTAACGTTCCCCAATCTATCATAGCCAGCTCACGCCTCGTACCTTCATAGTTTCCTTTATTTAGATTCAGGACCCGAGTCTCGGAATCAACTCTCTCACTTTCCATCTGAATGAAGAATTCTCTTATGTTATGTTTGCTCTTCCTCAAGCACAAGAAGTCTGTTAACTAATCCTTTCTCATTACACAATACGCAGTTTAGGATGGCCTGTTCTCTAGCTGGTTCCTCAACGTATTGGTCCAAAAAACCATCACGTATGCACTCCAGGAATTTCTCCTCCACAGTATTATTGCTAATTTGGTTTGCCCAATCAATATGTAGATTGAATTCACCCACAGTTACAGTTGCACCCTTATTGCACGCATCTCAAATTTCCTGTTTAATGCCATCCTCTACATCAGTACTGCTGTTTGGTGGTCTATATACAACCTCCACCAGTGTTTTATGCCCCTTGGTGTTTCTTAGCTCCACCTATACCGATTCCACATCAGGATTCTGAGATAATAACCTTCCTCACTATGGAGAAGATCAATGACTGCAAAAGAAAATTGGATGGTGTTAGCGGGAATGAATCTAGAAGAATCACTCGACACTCAGGTCTGCTCCAATGTCAAACAGTTTATTTAGTTATGCCAGCGGGGAGCAGGTCACTGGGCTGTCCAGATGCCTCTCCACTGAACAAAGGAAAATCATCCATACTTATACATTTTCAAACAGTTACTCAGCCCATCTCGGCTGGACATGGTCCAATCACAACGATTATCGATTATACATTGATTATTAGAGTCAATAGAAGTGGTTACCAGGCATAAAGGGGCTGCATGACCGGCCCATACACAGATAGGGGATTACTCATGATGTTTTCCATACCCCCTTATCTTCACCTCTTTACAATTGTTAGCACCTTTGTCAGCGTCTGCTTTTCATTTTAATTAGCCTTTTGTTTGAGTTACGAGGCATAGAGGGGCTGCATGACCGGCCCACACACAGATAGGGGATTACTCATGATGTTTTCTATACCCCCTTATCTTCATCTCGTTACAGGCTAGCACCTTTGTCAGCATTCCACAAGGGCATCTGCTTTTCATTTTAATTAGCCTTTTGTTTGAGATTGGATTACTCAGCTCCTGTGGAATGTGGTCAAGTTAACTGAGCCGTATGGTGCTTTGCAACCTCCTCACTGTTCACTAATATTATATGTTACTGGTTACTCAAATAATATTTAAACATTATGATATTTACGGCAGGTGCCTCCGTGCTTGGGAATACCCGACAACAGATGGCCACTTGAAAGTAATAAACCTGCCGGGCTACAGGGATCGCGCAGTGGAATGTGACTGACTAGATAGCACCATGGAGAGCCGGCATGAACTTAATGTGTTGGAGCTCATTCTGTGCCATAAATGACTCTTAGTCTATGTCCTGGGGCTGAGATGATTGGCCTCCAACAACCACAACCATTTTCCTTTATGCCACATATGATTCCAACCAGTGGAGTGTTTTCCCCTGATTTCCGTTACTTCAATTTTGCTGATGCTCTTGATGCCAAACTTGGTCAAATGCTGCCTTGATGTCAAGGGCAGCCACTCTCACCTCACTTTTCGAATTCAGCTCTTTTTCCATGTTTGGACCAAAGCTGTAATTTCGTCCAATCTGAGTTCCCCTGGCAAAACCAAATGGAGCAACAGTGAGCTTTGTCTGTTCCCCGCCTTCTAGCCCTTACAAATGCTTCCTTTTTCTTTTTGACTAGGCTCACAATATCCCTCGTTATCCAAGGTTCCCTTAGATAAGGTAGATAGGAAGAAACTTTTTCCCTTAGCGGAGGGATCAATAACCAGAGGGCATAGATTTAAGGTAAGGGGCAGGTGGTTTAGAAAGGATTTGAGGGTAGTTGGAATCTGGAACACTCTGCCTGAAGCGGTGGTAGAGGCAGGAACCCTCAAAACATTTAAGAAGTATTTAGATGAGCACTTGAAACGCCATAGCATATAAAGCTACAGGCCTACTGCTGGAAAATGGGATTAAAATAGATAGGTGCTTGATGGCCGGCATAGACATGGTGGGCCGAAGGGTCTGTTTCTGTGCTGTATAACTCTATGACTCTGTGACTCCAAAAATGAGAAGAATAGAATAAGTTGAGGGAACTGTCAGAAAGATGAAGAACAAAAAAGAAATGGTAAAAAAAAGATGGTAAAAGCTGCAAAAAGGTGATGTGAAAGATAATGAAAATAAGGAAATTCCAGGCTTGTTACATAATTGCTTTGTGTCAGTCTTCACTGCAGAGCAAGAGGATAATATACCTCACATTCCACAATGAATCAAGGACTGGAACTCACTAAAATTAACAGAAGCAAGAGAAGAATATTAGAAAAAATAATGGCACTAAAGACTGACGATCTCCAGAACCTGATGGTTTCCACCACTGGATTTTAAAAATGTACTTGAGGAAATTGCAAATGTTTTAGTCAATATTTTACAAAGTTCTCTTAATTCAGGAATTTTACATTTAGATGAGAAAATTACAAAATTAAAACAAACAAGGAAGGTGAGAGAAAGAATCCAGGAAATGAGAGAGTTGCTAGTACAACATCTGTTGTGAGGAAATTATTGGAATACACAATTGAGGACAGAGTCACTGAGCACTTGGAACAAGTTGTGGGAATTAGGAAGAGACAGCATGGAATTTAAAAAAAACTAATTCATATCTAACAAATCGAATTGATTTTTTTGAGGAGATAATTTAAATGGTGGACAACGGAATGACTATGGATGTAGTTTATTTGGACTTCCAGGAGGCAGTCGATCAGGTTCCACAGAAGAATTTAGTTAAAAATAAAGCTCCTGGAATTGAAGGCAAATTATTGACCCGGTTAGAAGATTGATTATGCAGTAGAACATAGAGAGTTTGGATAATTGGAATGTATTTGTATTGGAAGGAAGTGGCTAGCCATGTGCCGAGATGATCTGATCTGAGTCGTCGACGATTCATGATATTTATTTATGACTTAGATAACACAATAATGAATTTGAGAGCCATATATCCCAGTTTGCCGAAGCATCAAAGGACTGAATCTTAATTCACAAAAACAGGTGGGTTGGGATCGTGCCAAAGACTAAATGCAAAGAATCTGAAACAGGAACCCAACCTGCATCATATCCCATGGTCATGGATCAGCAGCAGAAGCCGGGGATTAAAACCTCAGCATATCCAAGGGTCACTGATCAGGAGAGGGACCCTGGTAATTGCTCCTCCATATCCCAGGGTAACTGATTCCGATTGTAACTGACCAGACTGAGAATTGATCTCTTTGGTTTTGCAGGGCACCTGTCAGTGTGTTTACTCTCTGTACACCAGGGGAGACCATATTTTAATGTTGCACATTTATGAATGGACATAAGCATTTTAGTTTTGTGTTTCTTTATCCAATTCTTCAGACATGGACTACTTAATTCATGACTGATAGTTGGTGTGAACCCTTATCTCTATCATAAAGTTCTATCACATTGTATTCCATCGCAGGATATAGTCAGCATTCAGTTTATGCTACCCATGGATCCACCATATTGATTTTCCTGCTTCCATTCTGATGTATAATGTCCTTGTTTTTCCCTCCTCCTTAAAGTTAACTTCGTGACGATTGTGATCCTGTCTCGGGGAAAGTGTGGTCTCTCCAAATGTGTCACTCGTTACTTGGTGGCCATGGCAGCGGCAGATCTACTGGTCATTATCTTTGATCTGATACTGAGGCAAATTCCCATTAGTTATCATAGAATGTTTCGATTTCTGTTTGATATTCCAGTGTGTAATATCCACGCTGTCCTACTTTATGCAGCAACGGACTGTTCTGTCTGGTTCACTGTCGCTTTCACCTTTGATCGATTTGTGGCCATTTGCTGCCAGAAACTAAAAACTAAATATTGCACTGAGAAATCGGCGGCTGTGATTATTGGAACAATGTCTGTGTTGTTCTGTGTGAAAAATATTTTCTGGTACTTTATGCTTTCAAGCAGCTATTTCCGTTATCGAGGCCCCTGGCTCTGCATTATTCCCTGGAGTGTTCTGCTTTCACCAGTATGGACAGCAATTGAATTGTTACATTATATTTTCACCCCGTGTGTACCATTTATTCTGATTCTGATGCTCAATGTTTTAACTGTCAGACACATTCTAGTGACCATCAGAATTCGCAAGAGACTTCGGGACCGGGTCAGTGGGGAGAGTCACAGTGATCCAGAGACAGTGAACAGAAGAAAATCAGTAACTTTACTTTTTATGATATCGGGGAATTTTATCCTTCTATGGGTTCTGTTCCTGGTGTCTACGATGTATAATAGAATTGTTCTGTTGGGCCTGATTGATTCTGATAGCACGTCACCCTTTGTAGAACACCTTGCAGTTATGCTTCAGCTCCTGAGTTGCTGCACAAACACTTTTATTTACGCTGTGACCCAGAGTAAGTTTAGAGAGCAACTGACGAATGGGGTGAAATATCCCTTCGCTGTACTTTCTAAGATTATAAAATAATGAGGAAAATGGAAGATTTTTATTTAGAGACCACATGTGAACCCAGCTTCTCTCCACTCAGTCTCTGTAATCAGGTTGTTTTAAAGACAAACCGAGATGATTTGATTGAGTTTGCATTTAATGTACACGTAGAGCAACTGCTGTATGCAGAAAATCCTTTACGCTAATAATACGCTTAGAATAAAATTAAACTAATCTGGAACATCTCCCGTGACCACTCCTCCTGTCTCTCTTTTATTGGATAAGTCTACAGCTTCCCACATTTATCTCTCTCAGCATCCTCCCCAGTGGTCATCGAGGCCCTCGGCGCTCGTTCATTGCGAGCATCAATCCCAATTGCCCATCCTAATCTTTCACTGAATCTCCTACCCAGTGCACCCACTGAAGGCTAATCTTCCAATATCTTTCTCGTCCAACTCACCCCTCTCACTGCTGACCCTATGGACTCAGCCAGTGGATCAGCTCTCACCACCCCTCTAAACATCTCCCACCATAATGTCTCTTCAAGGCACTTTCCATCCATGAGGTTATTGTGGATGATTGCATTGACATGTTTTAGTTTAGTTTAGAGATACAGCACTGAAACAGGCCCTTCGGCCCACCGAGTCTGTGCCGACCATCAACCACCCATTTATACTAATCCTATACGAATCCCATATTCCAATAACATCCCCACCGGTCCCTATATATTTCCCTACCACCTACCTATACTAGGGGCAATTTATAATGGCCAATTAACCTATCAACCTGCAAGTCTTTGGCATGTGGGAGGAAACCGGAGCACCCGGAGGAAACCCACGCAGACACAGGGAGAACTTGCAAACTCCGCACAGGCAGTACCCAGAATCGAACCCGGGTCCCTGGAGCTGTGAGGCTGCAGTGCTAACCACTGCGCCACTGTGCCGCTGGGGTGATACAGAAGGAGGTAGGGTTGGGGCGTGGGAGGGGGATATGGGTGGAGACTGAGACAAGGAGGTGATTAGAGATGGCCTTATCTTTGATTGAAGCGAGACCACGTGAGATTGCATGGTCAAGGTTGTAGCCGTGAAGATGAATTGGGAAGTTTAGATGGAAGGAGAGATTCAGGGAAGATTGGAGGGTGATGAACTCAGAGGAGGGACATAATGATGAGTTGAGAGGAAGATTTAAATCATTGAGCATGTGAAGTCATTCAGTGCAGAGGCTGAGGAGGCAAAGCAATGAAGATATCTGAGTGAGAATATTTGACATCATGGCCTCAATGGAAACCTGGCTGAGGGGTGATAACACTTTCCCCCTAAATGAAGCCTCCCCACCTGGCTATACCTTCCACCACAATCCCCACGAAGATTAACGCCGTGGCAGTGTGGCACTTATCACCAGATCACACCTTGGCCTGACCCCCTACTCCTTTGGCACTTTCTCCCCCTTTCAGCATCTCCCATTGCTCCACCCCTCTCACCTCTCAATCAAAATCCTCATTCTCTACCGACTCCCAAGTACAATGAAAATATTCTCACTCAGATATCTTCATTGCTTTGCTCCCTCAGCCTCTGCACTGAATGACTTCACATGCTCAATGATTTCAATCTTCCTCTCAACTCATCATTATGTCCCTCCTCTGAGTTCATCACCCTCCAATCTTCCCTGAATCTCTCCTTCCATCTGAACTTCCCAATTCATCTTCACGGCTACAACCTTGACCATGCAATCTCACGTGGTCTCGCTTCAATCAAAGATAAGGCCATCTCTAATCACCTCCTTGTCTCAGTCTCCACCCATATCCCCCTCCCACGCCCCAACCCTACCTCCTTCTGTATCACCCCAGCAAAAAGCCTTACAACTGCACTTTCAAAATGCCAACTGTCTAGCCTTTGGCCCTCCATTTTCCACAACATTTCTGCAGCTACTGATTTGCTCGACTGCATCTGCTGTTCAACCTTTGAAGCTCTCAACCCAAATGCCCTCTGGCCATTTCCTCTGGTGCAGCCCTCAAAGAACAAAGAACAAAGAACAGTACAACACAGAAACAGGCCATACGGCCCTCAAAGCCTGCGCCGATCTTGATGCCTGCCTAAACTAAAACCTTCTGCACTTCTGGGGACCGTATCCCTCTATTCCCTTCCTATTCATGTATTTGTCAAGATGCCTCTTAAACGTCGCTATCGTACCTGCTTCCACCACCTCTCCCGGCTGCAAGTTCCAGGCACTCACCACCCTCTGTGTAAAGAACTTGCCTCGCACATCCCCTCTAAACTTTACCCCTCGCACCTTAAACCTATGTCCCCTAGTAACTGACTCTTCCACCCTGGGAAAAAGCTTCTGACTATCCACTCTGTCCATGCCGCTCATAACTTTGTAAACCTCTATCATGTCGCCCCTCCACCTCCGTCGTTCCAGTGAAAGCAATCTGAGTTTATCCAACCTCTCCTCATAGCTAGTGCCCTCCAGACCAGGCAACATCCTGGTAAACCTCTTCTGTACCCTCTCCAAAGCCTCCACGTCCTTCTGGTAGTGTGGCAACCAGAATTGCCCACAATATTCTAAGTGTGGCCTAACTAAAGTTCTGTACTAAAGTCTCATCTCAGCTCCCATAATTCCAAGGGATGCAGAATTGAAAGGATATGACAGACAACTTGTTTAGCAACACTGCCAGGTCACATAAAGTTCTATTAGGTCCTGTTCTCATCTGCTGAAACTGCTCACTATTCCTGGATCATCCTGCAATGAGAATTTAAGCCCCGCCTTCTTTTCTCTATTTCACACTAGCTTATTAAACTTCACTCCATTGTCTGTCATCCTCACCTCTAACAATAAGTGTGAGGAGCTCATCGACTTCTTTGTCATTGGGATGAGACCATCCGATCAGCTGTCTCTGCCAATTCCCTCCCATCCCCTATCCCACTGAGCCAAACCTGGTCTAAAGCTCCCCCTCCGCCCCAACTCTAAACTCACAGTTTTCTCTATTTTCTTTCCTATCTCCCCTCGTGCCCTCTCTGATTTCATCCTGTCTATGAGACGCACCTCCTTTCATTTGAAACTATTCTCACTAAACTTCTCCTCCTGGTCCCCATTTTAGCTGACATTGTTTCTTCTCTTCAGGTTCTATCCCTCTCTCTCCTCTAAATCTGCTGTCATCAACCCTCTCCTCAACAAAATCCCCTTGTCCCCTCTGTCCTTGCAAACTACCACCCCATCTCCAAACTCCCCTTCCTCTCCAAAGTCTTTGAACGTTTTGTCACCTCTCAAATCCGTGCCTGTCTTTCTCGGAACTCTATCCTTAAATCCCTCCAATCACGTTTCTTTCTCTGCCCAAATAACAAAATGGTCCTGATCAAAGTCACAATGATATCCCATGTGACTGTGACAAAGGTAAACTATCCCTCCTCATCCTTCTCGATCAATCTGCACCCTTTGACACTTTTGAACACACCGTACTTCCCCACTGTTGTCCAGCTGGTTGGGACTGCACTTGCCTGTTACATTCTTGTCTATGTAATCATTGCCAGGCTATTACTTGCAATGGCTTTTCTTCCCATTCCAGCATTGATCACTATTGTATCCTCTGAGGATCTATCCTTGTCCCCTTCTATTTCTCATCTTCATGCTGCCCCTTGGTGACATCATCCAAAAGCACATCATTAGTTTTCACATGTACACTGACAACACCCAGCTCTACCTGACCACCATCTCTCTTGACTCCTCCACTGTCTCTATATGGTCAGACTGCTTGACCAACATCCAATACTGGATGAGCAGAAATTTCCTCCAATTAAATACTGGGAAGATTGAATTCATTGTCTTCAGTCCTCCCGATACAAACTCCATTCCCTAGTTACTCTCCCTGGCAACCTCCTGAGACTAATCCAGACTGTTCACAACCTTGTTGCCATATTTCACCCCAAGGTGAGCTTGCGTCCTCATATCTTCAACATCAATGCGACCGCCTGTTTCCACCTCCATAACATTAACTGACATTGCCCCTGCCCCAACTTATTTGCTGCTGAAATCCACATTCATGTCTGAAGTACCTGTAGGCTTGACAATTCAAATACACTCCCCATGGTCTCCCACATTCGTCACTCTATAACATCCAAAACTATGCTGCCTATTTCCTTACTCGCATAACAATATGTCAAGAAAACCTGTATGCCCGAATAAGAAATATTAATTTAATCAGTTGGAAACTTACATTAGATATTTAATGGAAAAATCCTACAGTTACTTAAAAAAAACTTGCAGCCAAGATGGCCACTGCAATTTACATCTGAAATACCAGGAGACGGAACTGGAGACAAAGTCTAACAAGTGGCCCAGCCAGTAAAATGGCTTGCTCTAAGTGATTGAATTATTAAAAATGGCTTCATTAGCACAACAGTCAAGGCAATCCTCACATAAGGACTTTGAAAAGCTAATCACCTCCAAGTGTGGATTTACATCCTGGGGGATGTGGAACATTGAATTTCATTAGAAGGTTACAGAAACCCTCAATAAAAACAAAGGAGATTGAGAGAACCATCCGACCGTCTGAGCATCTCTGAAGAAACTAGGACAAGAGACAAGCGGAAACTGAGAGTGCAGCAGTAGAGGAAGCTATGGGCTTCCCTATCTCTCTCTCTCTCTTTTTCACCCCATAAAATATCAAGTTTAAAAACCGTCTGCGACTGAGGAGAGCCTGCAAGCCTACAGACTGCTACAGCCAACGACCAGGGGAGGAGAGCCAACTGCAATTTTGCCTTCAAGAAAACCCAGAGCAAAGCAGGCCAACCAAAGTGCACTTTGACAAGTAAGGACTTCAGTCAGAGGACTAGCAGATCATCCACATCACAGGCTGTGTATTTAAATTCCATTTATTCTGGACTTTAATCCAACCACCAAATCTATTTTCCTCACTGTAATCTATTTGTGTTTGTGTGATTCTTGTGTGAAAGTGAAAGTGTAGTGTATATATTTTTTAATATTTTTAAATCAGGGTAGAGTGTTGGGTTTAATAAACTTACCTCTTTCTTGTTTAAACTCAAGAAAACCTGTTCAATTGGTTCTTTCACAATCACGGTAAAGGGAAAAGGTAAAAGACTCAGAGAGGTGGAAAGCAAAACCATTGTTTCAAAAAGAATAAACCCTGTTGCAGTCAAATAAGAGGAAGTGCAAGAGCAGGGAGCCTGAAACCCCCTTCTCATCTGACCATAACAGAAACTTGGGGGCTAGAGTCTGGTTTCATAACCCAACGACAAATGAAAAATTGGACGTGGGAAACCAAATTGATCCCTATCAAAATTTAAAAATATACTTCAATACATGTTTTCTTGTGTTTCACTACAAGAATACTCATACAGAAACATAGAAAATAGGAGCAGGAGTAGGTCATTCGGCCCTTCGAGCCTGCTCCGCCACTCATTATGATCATGGCTGATCATCCAACTCAGTAACCTGTTCCCGCTTTCTCCCCATATCCTTTGATCCCTTTCACCACAAAAGCTATATCTAACTCCGTCTTGAAAACATACAATGTTTTGGCATCAACTGCTTTCTGTGGTAGTGAATTCCACAGGCTCACCACTCTCTGGGTGAAGTAATTTCTCCTCATCTCAGTCCTGAAAGGTTTACCCCGTATCCTTAGACTATGACTCCTGGTTCTGGACTCCCCCACCATCGGGAACATCCTTCCTGCATCACTACCCTGTCAAGTCCTGTTAGATTAGAATATGTTCACTGTCGAGACCAGTACCTTCCTAAGACAGGGTGAAGTAACTTGGGCTAGTTTAAAGGCCCTACCTATTGAAGTGTTGAGGAATGTAGCTGGGCATTTTGGGATCAGTTTCTGTGCAAAAGCTCATAAATCCGAAATCCTAAGACTTGAGGCCAACCATTTTTCACTTGAACCTGAAAATTCAGAGATAGGGTTAGAGTCAGAAACAGACAGGATAATGTTAGCTAAAACACAATTAGAACAGAGGAAACTTGAGTTGACAGAGCAGAGACAGTTTCAAGAAGGGGAAAAGAAAGGGAATCTCCCCAGAGTCCAAGGAAGAACAGACTGGGTGAAATCCACAGTCTGACAGCATTGGGTGCAGTGAGAACAGATTTATTTACAGGTTTCCCGATATTTCTGTGAATGAATGTGTTCTGTAATTTCGGTGAATTTCTCTCCAATTCACAGGGTGGACTTTAAACTCAGCCAGTGAGACCAAACCATGTGGTATAGCCCGAGAATATTCTTTACTCATTTCTGGGTCAAACATCATTCTATTTCCATTGCCCTTCAAATGCTGTCACACTCCCAGACCCTAAAGATTGTGCACACGTGATCCAGAATTGCTCCAAGAAATACACAACCATTGACCCTACACATAGTCATTTGTGGTCATCTAGCTGCTCTAAACATTGAAACATTCCTGAGGAGTCCCCACAAGTTTTGATTCCCAACCAGAGACCCATGTGATTAGATTCCAAGAGCCCCATCTATATAAATGGTGATGCAATCACTGGTAACAGAATAAATATTTACAATTACATCGGACTTACTCGAGTTGGTGGCATAATTCTGAGAAACCATCCACAATTACTAACTGTTCCAGAGAACCCACAGGAAAGAAACTCCTGGAGGTGGTCGTGTCGTGGTAATGTCACTGGATTAATAATCCAGAGCCCAGGCTAATGCTGTGGGAATAAAAACAAGAAATGCTGGAAACACTCAGCAGGTCTGGCAGCATCTGTGGAGAGAGAAACAGAGTTAACGTTTCAGGTCAGAACCTTCTTCAGAACCCTTACTTCAGATTTCCAGCATCAGAAGTATTTTGCTTTTAATTTAATGCTGTGGGAACATGGGTTCAAATCCTACCACTGCTAATGATGAAATTTGAATTCAATTAATAAATCTGGAATTAAAAAGCTAGTCTAATGGTGACCATGAAACCATTGCTGATTGCCATAAATTCCATCTGCTTTACTAATGCTGGTTTGGGAAGAAAATCTGCTGGACTGACCTGGTCTGGCCTACATGTAACTCCAGCCCCACAGCAATGTGGTTGTCTCTTAAATGCTCTCTGAAATGGCCTGGAAAGAAACTGCAAGAACTGTTGGTGTACATACACCCAAACGAGTGCTGTGGTTCAAGAAGGCAGCTCACTACCACCAAGGGCAATTAGGGATGGGCAATAAATGCTGGATAGCCAGTGATGCACACATCCCACAAACAAAAAAAACTCTCTCTCAGGCTTTTCTTATACCTATTCTCTCACTTCCAGAGGCATTCCAGGGATCCCCACAAGACAAAAACCTAATTCCTGAATTTTTACCAGGGCCCTCAGTGATGTGGACAGACTAGAAAAGCTGGGATGATTCTCCATGGAACAGAGAATGGTTAGTATAGATTTACCAGGGCCATCATGAGGGATTTTGACAGAATGGAGAGGGCAGGAGGATCAATAACCAGATGACACAGATTTAGTTGGCAATAATCCAGAGAGGATATGAGGAGAAATTTGATGCAGTGATTTGTTGTGAGCTGGACTGCAGTATCTGAGAAAGTAGGAAGCAGATCCAAAAGTAACTTTCCAAAGGATGTGGATATATATTGAAAAGGAGATATTTGCATGGCTATGGGGGAATAGCAGCAGAGAGGTAATAATTGAATCTCTTGGCACAGACTCCTTCTGTAAAAATGATAAACAACTACTATTTACATTTGTTTTGCACCTTTAACATAATAAAAACATCCCAAGATGCTGCACATATGCATTTTAAAACCACATTTGACAGTGAGTCACATAAAGAGATATTCGGTCAAATGACAAAATTCTTGGACAAAGATGTAGGTTTTAAGGAGTGTCTGAAAGGAGGAAAGCAAGGTGGAGAGGCAGAGAGATTTAGGGAGGGAATTCCACATTTTAGGGCCTAAACAGCTGAATGCATGGTCACCAATGGTAGAGCAATTAAAATGAAGATGCTCAAGAGTACAGAATTATAGCTGCACAGATATCATGGAGGGTTTGGGGGTCTGGAGGAGATTACAGAGATAGGGAGGAGCAAGGTGATAGAGGGATTTCAAAGCAAGGATGAGCATTTAAAATCAAGATGTTGCTTCACTGGGAGCCAATGTAGATCAGTGAGCGCAGGGATGATAGGGGAACAGGACTTGGTACAAGTTCGCACACAGGCAGCAGGGTTTTAGATGACCTCAAGTTTAAGGAGACTAGAATGAAGGAAACTGCCAGGAATGTGTTGGAATGATCAATTCTAGAGGTAACAAAGGCATGAATGAGGGTTTCACTGGCAGAGGAGCTGAGACAGGGACAAAGTTGGGTGATGTCACAGAGCTGCAAACAGCCATGGGTCCTAGCTATGCTGCCTTTTTGTGGGATATGTGCAACATTCCTTGTTCTGATGAAAGATCACAGACCTGAAACGTTAACTCTGTCTCTATCTCCACAGATGCTGCCGATCTGCTGAGTATTTCCAGCACTTTCAGTTTTTATTCCTTGTTCCAGTCCGACTCAGGCCCTCTCCCTCACCTCTTTTTCTTGTACATTGATGATGGTATCGGTGCCGTTTCCTGCTCTCATCCTGAACTGGAAAATTTCATCAACTTTGCTTCCAATTTCCACCTTTCTCTCACCTTGACACGATCCATCTCCGACTCTTCCCTTCCTTTCCTTGCCTTCTCTGTCTCTATTTCTGGGAATAGCCTTTCAACAAATATTTATCAGAAGCTCAGTGACTCCAACATATACCTCGACTGCACTTCCTCACATTCTGCTTACTATAAGGACTCCATTCCATTCTCCCAGTTTCTCTATCTCCATTGCACCTGTTCTGATTATATAACCTTCCGTACCAGTGCTTCTGATATGTATTCCTTTTTTGCTTAACCAAGGATTCCCCCACCTTGATTAACAGGGTCCTCGACCATTTCTTTCCCACTTCAAACACTTCTCCCTGTCCTTCCCCTCCTTCCCAGAGACATGATAGGGTTCCCTTTGTCCTCACCATCACTCTACAATGCTCCTTATTCAATGGATCATTCGTCACCATTTCTGTCATGTCCAGCAAGACACCATCACTAAAGATATCTTCCCCTCCCCTTGCAGCATTCCAAGGGAACTGTTTTCTCTGCTACACCCTGGTCTGCTCCTCAGTTACCCACCCCCCCCCCCCCCCCCCCACAACACCACCTCTCCTTCCCACAGCGCCTATCTATGCAAGTGCAGGAGATGCAAAATCTGGCGTGATACTTCCTCTCTCCTCACCGTCCAGGGCCGCATAACACTCCTTCCAGGGAAGACAATGATTTATGTGTACACTTTCAGTTTAATATACTGTATTTGCTGCTCACAATGCTGTCTGCTTTACAGTGGGGAGACCAAATGCAGATTGGTTGATCACTTTGCAGGACACCTCCATCCTGTCTGCAAGTGTGACCCCGAGCTTCCGGTCACCTGCCATTTTAATTCTCCATCTTGTTCTCACACTGACCTCTCTATCCTTGGCCTACTGCAGTGTTCCAGTGAAGCTCAATGGAAGCTCAAGGAACATCATCTCATCTTTTGATTTGGCACTTTACAGCCTACCAGACAGGCGGCACAGTGGCGCAGTGGTTAGCACCGCAGCCTCACGGCTCCAGCGACCCGGGTTCAATTCTGGGTACTGCCCGTGTGGAGTTTGCAAGTTCTCCCTGTGTCTGCGTGGGTTTTCTCCGGGTGTTCCGGTTTCCTCCCACAAACCAAAAGACTTGCAGGTTGGTAGGTAAATTGGCCATTATAAATTGCCCCTAGTATAGGTCGGTGGTAGGGAAATATAGAGATAGGTGGGGATGTGGTAGGAATATGGGATTAGTGTAGGATTAGTATATATGGGTGGTTGATGGTCGGCACAGACTCAGTGGGCCGAAGGGCCTGTTTCAGTGCTGTATCTCTAAACTAAACTAAACTAACAGTGAGTTCAACAATTTCAAACCACAGTCTCTGCACCCATTTTTGTTTCAACTTTTCTTTGCAGATTTCAGTCGTACTCTTGTTTATCTCTTGTTTTTGCTTTCTGAGAGCAGCTGTTCATCAATCTACCTTTCACACCTCCTCTTGACACATCTTTTGTTTCTTCACTTGTCCCATTGCCACTGCCTTTGGCCCTGCACCGCCAACTCTTTTGTTATTTAATCTCTCCTGTCCTCCATTTTATCACAGACCATCAAGTTTTTTTCCAACCTTCCCCATTTCACCTGCTTAAAACCTATGACATTTCTAACTTTTCCCAGTTCTGATGACAGTGGGGAGGTGTTGGAGGAGGATGCTGTGGTCAACTGTGTCAAAGGCTTCAGACAGTAGAGAAGGACAATTCGGGATAATCGCTTGTGACTTTGACAAGAGTTGTGTTGATACTATGGCAGGGGTGGAGGCCTGATTGGTGGATTCAAACATGGAGTCCTAGGAAAGATGGGCACGGATTTGGGAATTGAGAATCCTTCAAGGACTTTGGAGAGGAAAGGAGGTTGGATATGAGGTGGTAGTTTGCAAGGACAGTGGGGTGAAGGTTGTTTTTTGAGGAAAGGGATGGTAACTGCAGATTTGAAAGACAGAGGGAGAGTACTGGAAAAGAGAACCGTAACAACATTGATAAACATGGGGACCAGGAGGGGACGTTGGGTGATCAGCAGTTTATTGGAATAGGGTCAAGGGAGCAGGAGGTGGGTCTCATGGACAAGATGAACTCAGAAAGGGAACGAGCGGAGATAGAAGAGAACCAGAGAAAGATGTGAGTTGTTCAGTGCTAAGGCAGTGGGGAGTTTAGAGGATGTTTAGCCTGGTGGGTTGGTGGAAAGGAGGAACATGGCAGAGGTAGCTGATCAGATGGTCTCAATCTCAGTGACAAAGAAGTCAATGAGTTCCTGCACTTATAGTTGGAGGGGAGGGTGGAGGAGATAGGGGTGTAAGATATGATAAGATTGTTGGGGTTTAATGCTCTCTTCTAAGGCAAGAACAGACTTGTCAACAAAGCTTTTGTTATGAAACGACTTCATTGAGATAAAGGTAGTCACAAACTCAGGCAGTGATTAACAGCTTAACACAGATACCACCCCTATTAGAGACTGGATGGTAGAGCGCACAACTAATTGCTCTTGCGCTTCTAGTCTTCAAATTTCTTTGGTCTCTCTCTCTCTCTATCTTTTCTCTTGTTGTTGTTTGAAAATTGACTGTTGTACAGGGACAGAGACAAGACATCTTTTATCCTGGCTGCTTTCCAATTAACCCTCCAGACATCCATTCATCTTGAGATTTGTGTTTAAAGGATGCCTTTCTTAACCAATCAAGAATCATTCTTTGGCTGTTGATAAACTTTTGGATTTGTGTAAGTAATACCCCTTTGTGTTGACCAATTAGAATCATAGTAAGTTTAAGGCACAGAAAGAGGCCACTTGGTCCATCGCGTCTGTGCCGGCAGAAAAACGATCCATTCATTCTTATTCCACCTTCCAGCATTTGGTCCAAAGCCCTGCAGCTTAGGGCACTTGAGGTGCATATCCAGACTCCCTCTGAATGGGTTGAGGGTCTCTGCCGCAACTACCCTTTCAGGCAGTGAGTTCCAGAGCATCACCACCCTCTGGATGAAAAGGTTTCTCCTCTTCTCCCCTCTAATTTTTCTACCAATCAATTTAAATCTATGCCCCCCTCATCACTGACCTCTCTGCTAAGGTGAATAGACCCTTCACCTCCACTCTATCCAGGCCCCTAAAAATATTGTACATTTCAATCAGATCTCCCCTCAGCCTTCTCTGTTCCAAGGAGAACAACCCCAGCCTATCCAATCGTTCCTCATTGCTGCATTTTCCAGTCCTGGTAACATCTTTGTAAATCTCCTCTGTACCCTCTCTCGTGCAAATACATCCTTTCTGTAATGATGTGACCAGAACAGCACACAGTACCCAAGTAGTGGCCTAACCAATGAGTTATGCAGTTCCAGCATAACTTCCCAGCTCTTGTATTCTATACCTCGGCTAATAAAGGAAAGGATTCCATATGCCTTCTTAACCACCTTATCAACCTGTTCTGCTACCATCAGGGATCTATGGGCATTCACTCCGAGGTCTCTTACTTCCTCTACACTTTTCAGTATTTTCCCATTAATCGTGTATTCCTTTGCCTTGTTTGACCTCCCCAAATTAGATTTGAGATACAGCACTGAAACAGGCCCTTTGGCCCACCGAGTCTGTGCCGACCATCAACCACCCATTTATACTAATCCTACACTAATCCCATATTCCTACCAAACATCCCCACCTGTCCCTATATTTCCCTACCACCTACCTATACTAGTGACAATTTATAATGGCCAATTTACCTATCAACCTGCAAGTCTTTTGGCTTGTGGGAGGAAACCGGAGCACCCGGAGAAAACCCACGCAGACACAGGGAGAACTTGCAAACTCCACACAGGCAGTACCCAGAATCGAACCCAGGTCCCTGGAGCTGTGAGGCTGCAGTGCTAACCACTGCGCCACTGTGCCGCCCACTGCCTCACACTTCTCCAAGTTGAATTCCATTTGCCACTTATCTGCCCATCTGTCCAGACCATCAATATCTTACTGCAGCCTACAGCTATCCTCCTCGCTGTCTACCACATGACCAATCTTTGTGTCATCAGCAAACTTCTTGATTATGCCCCCTACCTTTACACCCAACTTGTTAATATATACCACAAAAAGCAGAACAGAGCCCTATGGAACGCCACTGGAAACAACCCTCCAATCGCTAAAACAGTTGTCAACAATTATCCTTTATTTCCAGCCACTGAGTCAATTTTGTATCCACCTTGCTGCATTTCCCTGGACCTCATGGGATTTTAATTTTTTAATCAGTCTGCCATGTGGGACCTTGTCAAAAGCTTTGCTAAAATCTATGTAGACCACATCAACTGCACGACCCTCATCTATCTTCTTTGTTATTTCTTCAAAAAATTCAATTAAGTTGGTCAAATAAGATCTTCCTTTAACAAATCCATGCCGACTATCCTTGATTAACCTGTGCCTTTCTAAGTGACACTTTATCCTGCCTCTCAGAATAGATTCCAATAATTTGCCCACAACAAAGGTTAGACTGACTGGCCTGTAATAATTCGTTCTATACTTCTCTACCTTTTTAAACAAAGGTACAACGTTAGCAATTCTCCAATCCTCCGGCACCACACCTGTATCCAGTGAGGGCTGGAAAATGATGGTCAGAACCACTGCCATTTCCTCTCTTGCTTCTTTAAATAGCCTAGGATATATTTCATCTGACCTTGGTGAATTATCAACTTTCAAGGATGCTAATCCCATTAAAACTTCCTCTCTCCCCAGGTTTATCACATCCTATACTTCACACTCTTCCTCCTTAACTACAATATCTATATCGTCCCCCTCTTTTGTGAAGACAGACACAAAATATTCATTAAGAACCACACCAATATCTTCCGCTCCTAACATAGGTTACCTTCTTGGTCTTTTATGGGCCCTACTCTCTCCTTAGTTATCCTCTTACTCTGACTGTATTGATAAAACATCTTTAGGTTCACCTTAATTTTGTTTGCCAATATTCTTTTATGCCCACACTTTGCTTTCCTAATTTCTTTTTTGATTTCACCCTTTCACTTTCTGTACTCCTCTTGTCTTTTTGTAATAGTGAGTTCTCGGTTTCGGATATAAGCTTTCCTTTTCTGCCTTATCTTACCCTGGAGGCTCCTTGATAACAATGGGGTGCTATATTTGGCTCCCTCACCCTTTTTCTTTGTGGGAACATGTTTATCCTGAACCCCTTGAATTTCCCCTTTGAATGTCTCCCACTGTTCTGACACTGATTTACCTTTAAGTAGTTGTTTCCAGTCCACTTTCGCTAAATAATTTCTCAGTTTAGTAAAATTGGCCTTGCCTCAATTGAGAACTCTAACTCCTGTTCTATCTCTGTCCTTTTCCATGATTATGTTAAAACTGACTGAATTATGATCACTACCACCAAAATGCTCTCCCACTGCCAGTCCTTCCACCTACCCATCTTCATTTCCTAAAACTAAGTCTAAAACTGCACCCCCTCTTGTGTGCCTTGGGCAAAAAGTTCTCCTGAATGCACCTCAAGAATTTTGCTCCCTCAATTCCTTTCACACTAAAACTATCCCAGTTAATATTGGGGTAATTCAAATCCCCGACTATTACTGCCCTATTGTTCTTGCACTTCTCTGAGATTTGCCTACATATCTGCTCTTCTATCTCCCTCTAACTGTTCAGGGGTCTATAATACACTCCCAGCAGTGTGATTGCCCTTTTTGTTCCTTATCTCACTCCATATGGCCTCATTTGACGAACCTTGCAACATATCATCCCTCCTCACAGCTGTAATAGTTTCTGTGACTAAAATTGCCACTCCCCCTCCTTTCTTATCCCCTCCCTATCGCGTCTATGTTTTTTTTCTATGTTTCTATGTCTGAAAACCCTGGAACCAGGAATGTTGAGCTGCCATTCCTGTCCCTCCTTAAGCCATGTTTTTGTAATAGCTACGATATCATACTGTCATGTGTCTATCTGTGCCTTCAGCTCATCTGCTTTATTTGCTATACTCCTTGCATTCAAATAGATACCCTTGAGCACTGCCAAACACTTTTTTTTATTTTGTTTCCTCGTTTCCTCTGTCTTCCAGACTCATCCATTAATTCTTCACCTTTATTTTAATTTCTAATTTTGTCCCATCTGAGTCTACCCTCAGGTCCCCGCCCCACTCCCAAACTAGTTTCAACCCTCCCCAACAGCACTAGCAAAACATCTAGCAAGGATCTCAGTCCCGGCTCTGTTCAGGTGCAACCCGTCCGACCTATACAGTTCCCATCTCCCCAAGAGCCGGTCCCAATGTCCCAAGAATCTGAAGCTCTCCCTCCTGCACCATCTTTCCAGCCATGCATTCATCTGTTTTATCCTTCTATTTCTGTACTCACTTGCACGTGGCACTGGGACTAATCCAGAGATTACTACTTTTGAGGTCCTGTTTGCTAATTTCTTACCTAGCTCCCTAAATTGTGACTGCAAGACTACATCCCTCTTCCTACCTGTGTCGTTGGTTCCGAAGTGAACCAGAATTACTGGCTGTTCCCCCTCCCCCTTCAGGATGCTCTGCAGCCCCTCAGTTACATCCTTAGATCCCTAGACTGTGATAGTGGTAGTTTAAAGGGCAGAGAGGGGTATGAGTTGCAAGACTGTCTTCTTTTTTCTACAGCAGAATATTTCCAGTCCAATGAGAGAGGAGGCACTGCTGGACCTGGTTCCTGAGAATGACGTTGGCCAATTGGATCAAGTATCAGTTGGAGAACATTTAGGGGACAGTGATCATTGTATCATAAGGTTTAGGTTGGCTATGGAAAAGGACAAAGAACAATCTGGAGTAAAAATAATTAACTGGGAGGAAGCCAACTTCAATGGGGTAAGAATGGATCTCGGCCAAATACATTGGAATCAAAGGTTAGCAGGGAAAATTGTAGCTGAACAATGAACTACCTCAAAGAAGAGAAAGTTCAGGCACAGTCAAGGTATATTTCCTTGAATGGAAAAGGTAGGGTCAACAAATCCAGAGCTCCCTGGATAGCAAAGGAGATACAGATTAAGATGAAGAAAAAGTGTGCTTATGACAGATGTCAGGGAGATAATGCAATGGAGAACTAAGCTGAAAAAAAGGAATTAGATATAGCTTTTGGGGTGAAAGGGATCAAAGGGTATGGGGCAAAAGCGGGAACAGGCTACTGACTTGGATGATCAGCCATTATCATAATGAATGGCGGAGCAGGCTCAAAGGGCCAAATGGCCTACTCCTACTCCTATTTTCTATGTTT
The DNA here is from genome assembly GCF_036365525.1 of Heterodontus francisci. Classification (NCBI taxonomy): domain Eukaryota; kingdom Metazoa; phylum Chordata; class Chondrichthyes; order Heterodontiformes; family Heterodontidae; genus Heterodontus; species Heterodontus francisci. Next base: position 22,247,621 of record NC_090410.1, on the reverse strand, counting down.
CTATGAATATAGAAGGTTCAGAAGAGAAGTTAACAGGCAAATAAGACAAGCAAGAGGGAGTATGAAAAGAGGATAAGATAAGAGGGAATCCCAAAGTTTTTAATAGGCATATAAATAGAAAAAAGATGGGAAAAGGAGGAGGCGGGCTGATTAGGACCAGAAAGAGGATTTACATAAAATGGCAGGGGGAATAGCTGAAGTATTAATGAATACTTTGCATCTGTATTTGCTAAAGAACCCAAGCCACTGTGAAAGAGAAGGTAATTCATACACTAGAAGGATTTAAAATTGATAAGGATGAGGTATTAGTTAAGCTGTTTATACTTAAGGTTGATAAAGCACCAGGACCAGATGAGATGTATCCAAGGATACTGAGGGAATTGAGAGTGGAAATTGCGGAGACACTGGCCATAATTTTCCAGTCTTCCTTAGACTCAGGTGTGGTACCAGAGGACTAGAGAATTGTAAATGTTACACCCTTGTTCAAAAAAGAGTGCAAACATAAGCCCAGCAACCACAGGCCAGTCAGTTTACCTTCGCTGGTGGGAAACTTCTAGAAATAATAATTTGGAACAAAATTAATAGGCACATGGACAAATACAGGTTAATAAGGAAAGCCAGCACTTTCTTATCAATGGAAGATCATGTTTAACTAATTTGCTGGAGTTTTTTGAAGAGCAACAGAGTGTGTTGATGAGGGTAATGCTGTTGATGTGGAGTATTTGGACTGCTGGAAGGCATTTGATACTGTGCCACACAACAGACTTGTGGGCAAAGGTATAGCTCATGGAATAAAAGGGACAGTAGCAGCATGGATACAGAATTGGCTGTGTAGCAGAAAAGAGCAAGTCGTGATTAATAAATATTTTTCTGGCTGGAGGAAGGTTTGTAGTGGAGTTACCCAGCAGTCAGTGTTGGGACCCTTGCTCTTCCTGACATATGTTAATGACCGAGACCTTTGTGTACAGGACACAATATCAAAATTTGCAGATGATACAAAACTTGGAAGCATTGTGAACTGTGAGGAGCATAGTGTAGATCTTCAAAAGGGCATGGACAATTTGGTGGAATGGGCAGATAAGTGGCAGATGAAGTTAATTGCAGAGACATGTGAAGTGATTCATTTTGGTAGGAAGAACATGGAGAGGCGATATAAAATAAAGAGTACAACTCTAAAGGGGTTGCAGGAGCAGAGGGACTGGGTGTATATGTGCATAAATCATTGAAGGTGCCAAGACAGGTTGAGAGAGTGATTAATAAAGCATACAGTGTTCTAGGTTTTATTAATAGGGACATAGAGTACAAGAGCAGGAGGTTATGTTGAATTTGTATAAGACACGAGTTCAGCCTCAGCTGGAGTATTGCATCCAGTTTTGAACACTGCATGTTAGGAAAGATGTGAAAGTATTAGAGAGAGTGCAGAAAAAGATTCACCAGAATGGTTCCAGGGATGAGGAACTTCTTTTATGAAGATAAATTGGAGAAGTTGGGACTGTTTTCCTTGGAGAACAGAAGGCTGAGAGGTGACTTGATAGAGGTGTTCAAAATCATGAGGGGTTCTGGACAGAGTATATAAGGAAAAACTGAGGCCAAACTAGTGTCTTATACAAGTTCAACATGACCTCCTATAAATCTGTTCTAAACAGATTGCTTCATCCAGACACAATCTCCTATTGATGAACTGATGATCTACGAGCGCACGGAGCTCTCAGCTTTTACTCACTGATCTTCACAAGAGTTGATCCAGTTTTGATGTTGGCTTGTTCTCTGGTGTCGATTTACTCATCGTCTTCACCCAATTTCTCTGCTGTCCAATAAAGCTGTTGCAGCACATTTCCAAATAATAACATGACCTTTTTTTCTTACAGGATTTCTATTTGAATGGTTTCTGAAGTATTTTGTTCAAGGATTTAATTTGGTAAAGTTCTCCCCAGCTCTCCTCATGCTCAAGCAGAAAGTTTAACTGTTGTGTTTTCAAGCAGCAACAACTTTATTTGAAAAGCCATTGTGACAGGATTTTGGGTTTTAATCCAGTCACAAATCTGTTTGTGATGCCTTGTGGCTGCAGCTGTCATGTGACCTGTCAAGGGATGACCTCACTGCTAATGATGACCTCATTATTAACTCGGCCTTGGAGCTGTCGGTTGATGTTCAAATTATTTTAAAATTATTTTTCAGAAAACCTATCAAAACTAATCAATTTATAAAAGGTAGATTTTACAAATCTGTGCTCTGACTGGAAATTTCTGCAGAGCTGCTGGTTTTCATATCCCTAATTCCTCACAGGTAGCTCTGTGTTCAGAGTCTGTATTCATTACATCAACATTCTACGTTATCATTCCATGGGAGACACCAGTGTAAATTGTCGTCAGGCATATCAGTTTTAACTTTGTGTTGAAATTGCATGTACTGAAGTACCCCATTATCCATTCATATGTTTATATATATTCACAATATCTCTTTAATTTGTGACTCTAACAGCAGCAATATGGTAGTAATAAACTTCTAATAGACACTGGTAAAAGTCAATGTTGTGCATGTAGTACAAGTCCATACTTGCGGCGGGAAAGGCCTGAGATTGAGAGGAAGATTCAGGAGCTAAGATTGTGAAACAAAATTCAGAGTCAAGGACATTGTACTCTGTAAGGCTAGGCAGATATAAATTATTAAATACAACCTAAGAATATAGATTATTTTAATCTAAACTGATTCAAATATTATGCTCACAAACCCTATCTTTTGACCATAGTGGCAATTATACAAATGGAAAAAGGAAATCTTGCATTTCACAACGGCAGGACATCCCAAAGCACTTTAAAACCATTGATAAACTGTCCAAGTGTAGTCACTGCAGTCATGTAAAAAAAGAGACAGACAATTTGTGCACAGCAAGCTCTCAAAAACAGCAACTTGATAAAGGCCAGATGACATGATTGATCCAGGAATAAATATTATTGAGGCCAGCAAGGATATTTCCCCTGCTATTCTTTGAAACAGTGCCATTGGAATCTATTCCACCTGTCTGAGAGGATAAAAGTGCCTCAGCTTATTGTCTCATCTGAAAGATGACACCTCTGACATTGCAGCACTCTCCTGGAGCATCAGCCGAGATACAATATACACATTTCTGAAGTGGGACTTAAACTCATAACTTTCTGAATCTAGGGACAAGAGTGTTATCAACTGAGCCACAGATGACAGCAAGCAGCTCGAGAAATATTTCATGATTTTCATTCGATCCATCATTAATTCCATCGAGAGATGAAACTCCACAGGAAAAGTGATTCATCCATTGCAAACTAAAGAGACATAGAAACATTGAAAATAGGAGCGGGAGTCGGCCATTCGGCCCTTCGGGCCCACTCCGCTATTCAAAAAAAATCATGGCTGATCATCTAATTCAGTACCCTGGTCCCGCTTTTTCCCCATATTCCTTGATCCCTTTGGCATTAAGAAATATATCTATCTCCTGGAATATAGATAATGATTTGGCATCCACTGTATCCACTGCCTTCTGCAGTACAGAATTCCACAGGTTCACCACCCCCGAGTGAAGAACATTCTCCTCATCTCGGTTCTAAATGGCATACCCCATATCTTTGGAATATGACCCCTGGTTCTGGACTCCCCCACCACCGGGAACATCCTTTCTGCATCTACCCTGTCAAGACTGTTAGAATTGTATAGGTTTCTCTGAGATCCCCCCGCACTCTTCGGAACTCCAGCGTATATAATCCTAACCGACTCAACCTCTCCTCATACATCAGTCCCACCTTCCTAGGAATCAGTCTGGTAAACCTTCGCTGCACTCCCTCTATCGCAAGAACATCCTTCCTCAGATAAGGAGACCAAAACTGCACACAATATTCCAGGCATGGCCTAACCAAGGCCCTGTATAATTGCAGCAAGACATCCCTGTACTCCTGGACTCGAATCCTCTCGCTATGAAGGCCAACATACCATTTGCCTTTTTTACCGCCTGTTGCACTTGCATGCTTACCTTCAGCAACTGGTGTAACAGAACACCCAGGTCTCGCTGCATATTTTCCTCTCTCAGTTTATAGCCGTTCAGAAAATAATCTGCCTTCCTGTTTTTGCTACAAAAGTGGATAACATCACATTTATCCACATTATACTGCATCTGCCATGCAATTGCCTGCTCACTCAACTTGTCCAAATCACCCTGAAGCATCTTTGCATGCTTCTCACAACTCACCCTCCCACCCAGTTTTGTGTCATCTGCAAATTTGGAGAGATTACATTTAGTTCCCTCATCTAAATCATAAATGTATATTGTGAATAGCTGGTGTCCTAGCACTGATCCCTGCGGTACCCCACTAGTCAATACCTGCCATTTGGAAAAAGACCTGTTTATTCCTACTCCTTGTTTCCTGTCCGCCAACCGATTTTCTGTCCATCGCAATACATTACCCCCAGTCTCATGCACTTTAATTTGACATACTAATCTCTTATGGGGGACTTTGTTGAAAGCGTTCTGAAAGTCCAAATAAACCACATCCACTGGCTCCCCCTCATCAACTCTACTAGTTACATCCTGCAAGAATTCGAGTAGATTTGTCAAGCATGATTTCCCTTTCGTAAATCCATGCTGACTGTACCCGATTCTACCACTGTTCTCTAAGTGCTCTGCTATAAAATCTTTGATAATGGACTCTAAATTATCCCCACTACCAACATCAGGCTGACTGGTCAATAATTCCCTGATTTCTCTCGACCTCCCTCTTTAAATAGTGGAGTTACTTTAGCTCCCCTCCAATCTGTAGGAACTGTTCCAGACTCGACAGAATCTTGGAAGATGACCACCAATGCATCCACTATTTCCAGGGCCACTTCCTTAAATAGTCTGGGATGCATACCATCAGGCCCTGGGGATTTATTGGCTTTCAATCCCATCAATTTCCCAACACCATTTCTCGACCAATACTGATTTCTTTCAGTTCCTCTCCCTCACTAAGCCCTGTGTTCTCCAACATTTCTGGTAGGGTAAAAGCAAAATACTGCAGATGCTGGAAATCTGAAATAAAAACAAGAAATGCTGGAACCACTCAGCAGGTCTGGCAGCATCTGTGAAAAGAGAAGCAGAGTTAACGTTTCGAGTCAGTGACTGAACTGACTTGAACTGAGTTCCGAAGAAGGGTCACTGACCCGAAACGTTAACTCTGCTTCTCTTTTCACAGATGCTGCCAGACATGCTGAGTGGTTCCAGCATTTCTTGTATTTATTTCTGGTATGATATTTGTGTCCTCCTTTGTGAAGACAGAACCAAAGTATGCATTTAGTTGGTCAGCCATTTCTTTATTCCCCGTAATAAAGTACCCTGTTTCTGACTGTAAGGGACCTACATTTGTCTTCACCTTCAATCTTTTTCTCTTCACATACCTATAGAAACTTTTACAGTCAGTTTTTATGTTCCCCGCAAGCTTGCTCTCATACTCCATTTTCCCTTTCTTAATCAATCCCTTGGTCCTCCTTTGCTGAATTCTAAACTGCTCCCAATCCTCAGGTCTGTTGTTTTTTCTGCCAAATGTATATGCCTCTTCTTTGGATCTAATGCTATCTCTAATTTCCCTTGTAAGCCATGGTTTGGCACCTTTCCCATTTCACTTTTGCGCCAGACAGCGATAAACAATTGTTGCAGTTCATCCATGCGCTCTTTAAATGTTTGCCATTGCCTATCCACCATCATCCCTTTAAGTATCGTTTCCCAATCCGTCATGTCCAACTCGCGCCTCATACCTTTGTAGTTTTCTTTACTTAGATTCAGGCCCCTTCTCTCAGAATCATCTATGTCACTCTCCATCTTGATGAAGAATTCTATCATATTATGGTCACCTGTCCCCCAGGGGTCTTGTACCACTAGATTGTCAATTATTCCTCTCTCATTACACAATACCCAGTCTAGGATGGCATGTTCTCTCGTTGGTTCCTCAAAATATTGGTCCAGAAAACCATCCCCTATATACTCCAATAATTCCTTCTCTACAGTATTGGGAAGAATTTGGTTTGCCCAATCTATATGAAAATTAAAGTCACCCAAAAGGTCACTTTGGGACCCAAAGTAGTAGTCTCTCCGATGAAATAGCTGAGGCAAATGCAGAGGTTAAAGCATGCAAGTCCAGTAGGCAGGCCAGGCAGGGGCAGGACAGGGAGCGTGGAAGGTCTGGCAGGCTAAACTGAATTTACTTTAATGCAGGAAGCCTTACAGGTAAGGCAGATGAATTCGGAGCATGGATCGCTACATGGGATTGTGATATTATAGCTATTCCAGAAAAATGGTTGAGGGATGGGCTGGACTGGGAGCTCAATGTTCCGGGGTACCGATGCTTCCATGTGACAGAGGTGGAGGTAAGAGAGGAGGGGGAGTTGCACTGTTGATTAGGGAGGACATCGCGGCAGTACTTAGAGAAGATATCCCGGAGGGAACGTCCAGTGAGGCCATATGGGTAGAACTTAGAAATAAGAAAGGGGTGATCACTTTCATGGGATTATACTATAGGCCCCCCAATAGTCAGAGGAGGGTGGAAGGGCATATATGTAGGGAAATCACAGATAGGTGTAGGAATTATAGGGTTGTAATAGTAGGTGATTTTAACTTCCCTAATATTGACTGGGACTGCCTTAGTACTAAGTGATCAGTTGGGGAGGAATTTGTTAAGTGTCCAGGATAGTTTTCTGAAGCAGTATGTGGATGGCCTGACTAAAGAAGGAGCTACACTTGACCTCCTCTTAGGAAATGAGGATGGGCAGGTGGTTGATGTGTCAGTGGGGGAGCACTTTGGGACCAGCGACCATAACTCTATTAGCTTCAAGATAGTTATGGAAAAGGATAGGACTGGTCCTCAGGTTGAAGTTCTAAATCGCGGGAAGGCTAATTTCAATGGCATCAGACAGGAACTCTCAAAAGTTGAATGGGAGAGGCTATTTACAGGGAAAGGGATGTCTGGCAAGTGGGAGGCTTTTAAAAGTGAGATAGGAAGAGCTCAGGGCCAGCATGTTCCTGTTAGATGGAAGGGCAAGGCTGGCAAGTTTAGGGAACCTTGGTTGAGGAGGGATATTGAGGATCTGGTCAGGACAAAGAAGGAGGCGTATGTCAGGTATAGGCAGCTGGGATCAAGCGAGTCCCTTGAAGAGTTTCGGGGATGTAGGACTACACTTCAGAAGGAAATTAGGAGGGTGAAAAGGGGCCATGAGATTTCCCTGGCAGATAAGACAAAGGAGAATCCGAAAAGATCCCATATGTATATTAAGAGTAAAAGGGTAGCTAGGGAGAGAATAGGTCCCCTTAAGGATCAGTGTGGTAATCTATGTGTGGAGCCACGGGAAATGGGCAAGGTCTTAAATGAATACTTCTCGTCTGTATTTACCATGGAGAAGGTCATGGAAGCTTGTGAGTTCAAGGGAGGGAACAGCGATATCCTGGAGCATATTAACATTACAAAGGAGGAGGTGTTGGAGGTTTTGAAGCACATTAATGTGGATAAATCCCCAGGGCCTGACCAGGTGTATCCTCGAATGCTTTGGGAAGCAGGGGGAAGATTGCTGGGGCCCTGGCAGAGATTTTTGTATCATCGTTAGGCACGGGTGAGGTACCAGAAAACTGGAGGATAGCTAATGTTGTGCCTTTATTTAAGAAGGGAAGCAGGGATAAGCCAGGGAACTACAGGCCGGTGAGCCTTACATCAGTGGTGGGAAAGTTATTGGAAGGGATTCTGAGAGACAGGATTTATATGCATTTGGAATGGCAAGGTCTGATTAGGGATAGTCAGCATGGCTTTGTGCGTGGGAAATCATGTCTCACGAATTTGATTGAGCTTTTTTATTTATTTATTTAGAGATACAGCACTGAAACAGGCCCTTCGACCCACTGAGTCTGTGTCGATCAAGAACCACACATTTATCCTAACCCTGCAGTAATTCCATATTCCCTACTACCTACCTACACTAGGGGCAGTTTACAATGGCCAATTTACGTATCAACCTGCAAGTCTTTGGCTGTGGGAGGAAACCGGAGCACCCGGCGGAAACCCACGCTGTCACAGGGAGAACTTGCAAACTCCTCACAGGCAGTACCCAGAATCGAACCCGGGTCGCTGGAGCTGTGAGGCTGCGGTGCTAACCACTGCGTCACTTTGCCACCCTTTTTGAGGAGGTGACCAAGCGGATTGACGAGGGCAGGGCAATGGATGTTTGCTACATGGACTTTAACAAGGCCTTTGACAAGGTCCCACATAGTAGGCTGGTCCAGAAGGTTCGAACACATGGGATCCAGGGTGAGCTATCCAATTGGATGCAAAATTGGCTTGGTGATAGGAGGCAGAGGATGGTAGTGGAGGGTTGTTTTTCAGATTGGAGGCCAGTGACCAGTGGTGTGCCGCAGTTTTCGGTGCTGGGCCCTCTGTTGTTTGTCATATATATTATGACTTGGATGTGAATGTAAGGGGCATGATTGGTAAGTTTGCAGATGACACCAAAATTGGTTGTCTAGTGGACAGTGAAGAAGGTTGTCTAAGGTTACAACAGGATATAGATCAGCTCGGAAAATGGGCAAGGGATTGGCAAATGGAATTTAACGCAGGCAAGTGTGAGGTGATGCATTTTGGGAAGTTAAACTAGGGCAGGACATATACAGCGAATGGCAGGGCCCTGGGGAGTATTGTTGAGCAGAGAGACCTTGGGGTGCAAGTACATAGTTCCCTGAAAGTGGCAACACAGGTTGACATGGTGATGGCATGCTTGCCTTCATCGGCCGAGGCATTGAGTACAAGAGTTGGGACATCATGTTACAGTTGTACATAATGTTGGTTAGGCCGCATTTGGAGTACTGTGTGCAGTTCTGGTCGCCGCACTACAGGAAAGATATGATTAAGCTAGAGAGGGTGCAGAAAAGATTCACATGGATGTTGCCTGGTTTGAAGGGCTTGAGTTATAAAGAGAGATTGGATAGGCTGGGTCTGTTTTCCCTGGAGTAAAGGAGTCTGAGAGGGGACATGATAGAGGTACATAGAATTATGAGAGGCATAGATAGGGCAGATAGCCAGAGTCTGTTTCTCATGGTAGGGGTGACTAGGGGCGGCACAGTGGTGCAGTGGTCAGCACCGCAGTCTCACAGCTCCAGCGACCCGGGTTCAATTCTGGGTACTGCCTGTGTGGAGTTTGCAAGTTTTTCCTGTGTCTGCGTGGGTTTCCTCCGGGTGCTCCAGTTTCCTCCCACATGCCAAAAAGACTTGCAGGTTGATAGGTTAATTGGCCATTATAAATTGCCCTTAGTATAGGTAGGTAGAAGGGAAACATAGAGACAGGTGGGGATATGGGAGGAATATGGGATTAGTGTAGGATTAGTATAAATGGGTGGTTGATGGTCGGCACAGACTCGGTGGGCCAAGGGCCTGTTTCAGTGCTGTATCTCTAAACTAAACTAAAACTAGGGGACATAGATTTCAGGTGAGAGGGAGGAGGTTTCAAGGGGATCAAAGCGGTAAATTTTTCACAGAAAGAATGGTGGGTATCTGGAATGAGCTGCCAGAGGGAGGTGGTGAAGGCAGGAACAGTAGCGACATTTCAGAGGCATCTGACTGAGGTACTTGACTGAGAAAGGCATAGAAGGATATTGAATTAATGCAGGTAGGTGGGATTAGAATAGATAGGCATTATAGTCGGCATGGATGTGGTGTGCCGAAGGGCCTGTTTCTATGCTGTACTACCCTATGAGTCTATTATGAGATGGCAAAAAAGGCTATTCTTGCTGCGTATGAATTAGTCCCTGAAGCTGAACATCAGAAGTTTCGGAACTAACGGAGATTGGTTGAGAAGACATCTTTAGAATTTGAGACGGTGAAGCAAATTACTTTTGACAGTTGGATACGGGCATTGAAGATAGAAACCACGTATGAGAACCTTTGAGAACCTTTGAGAATTGATTCTCTTAGAGTTTGAAATCTCCATTCCTTCAGTAGTGAGAACTCATGTAGATAACCTGAAAGTTTTGAAAGCTAGGCAAGCAGCAGAGATTGCTGATGATTTTGAGCTTGTGAATAAGCCAACCTATTTTGTCCGTCACCCCCATATACTCAAGAAGGATAGAAAGTAGGAGGGTGAAAGGAAGGCAAGTAGCTGGGAACAAGAAGGAACAGCTGGGAATTCCTCAGGATACCTCCTCAGATCAGAAAGGAAGATGCTGAGGGTAGAAGTGAGGTTCGCAAGCCAAAGTGTTATCATTGAAACAAAATGGGTCATCTTTGTTCAGAGTGCTGGAAATTGCGAGGTAAACCCATAGGACTTAGAAAGTCATAGAGTCCTAGAGTTATACAGCACAGAAACAGGCCCTTCAGTCCATTGTGTCTGTGCCGACCATCAAGCACCTAACTATTGGGCGGCACAGTGACGCAGTGGTTAGCACCGCAGCCTCACAGCTCCAGCGACCCGGGTTCAATTCCGGGTACTGCCTGTGTGGAGTTTGCAAGTTCTCCCTGTGTCTGCGTGGGTTTCCTCCGGGTGCTCCTGTTTCCTCCCACATGCCAAAGACTTGCAGGTTGATAGGTAAATTGGCCATTAGAAATTGCCCCTAGTATAGGTAGGTGGTAGGGAAAATATAGGGACAGGTGGGGATGTGGTAGGAATATGGGATTAGTGTAGGATTAGTATAGATGGGTGGTTGATGGTCGACAGACTCGGTGGGCCGAAGGGCCTGTTTCAGTGCTGTATCTCTAAACTAAACTAAACTAAATCATTCTAATCCCATTTTCCAACACTCGGCCCATAGCCTTGTATGCTCTGGCGTTTCAAGTGCTCATCCAAATACTTCTTAAATGTTGTGAGGATTCCTGCCTCTACCACCTCTTCAGGCAGCGTGTTCCAGATTCCAACCACCCTCTGGGTGAAAATATTTCCTCAAATCCCCTCTAAACCTCCTGCCCCTTAACTTAAATCTGTGCCCCCTAGTTATTGACCCTCCGCTAAGGGAAAACGCTTCTTACTATCTAACCTATCAATGCCCCTCATAATTTTATATACCTCAATCATGTCCCCCCGTGCCTTCTCTGCTCTATGGAAAACAACCCTTGCCTTTTCAGTCTCTCTTCATAGCTGAAATGCTCCAGCCCAGGCAACATCCTGGTGAATCTCCTCTGGACGCAAAGTTAGTGCAGAGGAAAAGACTCTGACTGAGAGTAAATCAGACCAGGCGATAGCTTTAACAACAGCTGTGAATGCGATACCAGATACTAAAACGAAAAGGAGTGTAGAGGTTAAGAATGAACTTTCTGAGGGTAATAATGATTTTTTGTCAAAGGAGCGAGTAACTCCATATCCTGTAAGTGAGGCAGGAAAACCTATCATTCTACTCAGGGACACAGGAGCAATCCAAACCCTCTTGCTGGGGAAAGATATGAGGTTTCCACCAGAGAGTGCCTTGAACACTAAAGTTTTAGTTAATGGAATTTGCGGGGAGTGTATACTCACAGCTCCAGCGACCCGGGTTCAATTCTGGGTACTGCCTGTATGGAGTTTGCAAGTTCTCCCTGTGTCTGCGTGGGTTTCCTCCGGGTGCTCCGGTTTCCTCCCACATGCCAAAGACTTGTAGGTTGATAGGTAAATTGGCCATTATAAATTGCCCCTAGTATAGTTAGGTGGTAGGGAAATATAGGGACAGGTGGGGATTCGGTAGGAATATGGAATTAGCGTAGGATTAGTATAAATGAGTGGTTGATGGTCGGCAAAGACTCGGTGGGCCGAAGGGCCTGTTTCAGTGCTGTATCTCGAGAACTAAAACTAAAAAAAAACCCATACCTTTGTATAAGGTACGCCTAGAGAGTGACATAATATCTGGGATAGTAGCTGTAGGTGTTGTCCACAGTTTACCAGTAAAGGGAATTGATCTACTCCTAGGAAATGATTTGGCCGGATCAAAAGTATCAGTTTCTCCTATAGTTACAGAGGAACCAAGTGAAATTAAGGAAACGGAGCAATTACAGGAATAAGTTCCGAGAATATTTCCTGCGTGTGTAGTTATCCAAGCAATGGCTAAACAGGATCCATTGTTGGAGGTAAAAGGGGCACCACAAATAGATAGTCAAGTATCTGAAACCTTATTTGTGGATTTAGGCAATCCAAATGAGATGTTTAACTGATCGTCTATCATTGCAGCACAGCAAGCTGATCCAGAGATATACCGAATACACAGACAACTCTGTCAGAAGCTGATCGAAAGGAGTTCCGGAAGGCTATTATATGGCAAACAGGGTTTTGAGGAGGAAATGGAGGCCACCTCATAGGCCTGCCGACGAAGACTGGACATTTGTTGAATAGATAGTGGCACCACCTAAATATCGACCAGAATTATTAAGGTTAGCACATGACATTTCTTTTTCAGGACATAGGGGAATTCGGAAGGCCAAATCACACATAAGTTAACATTATTACTGGCCGGGTCTTACAAAGGATGTGAGACAATTTTGTTGAACGTGCCACATCTGTCAAATGGTGGGAAAACCACAACCTGCCATAAAACCAGGCGATGAGGTATGAGTGTTGTTACCGTCACAGGGAGAACCATTGAAAGCACAGTTCAGTAGCCCATATGGAGTGATCAAAAGAGTGGGTAAGGTAGATTACTTGATTGAAACCCTTGATCGCCGGAAGAAGAACCGGTTGTGTCACATGAATACGCTCAAACAATATTGCCGCAGGGAGGATAAGCCAGTACAGGTATGTCAGGTAATCGGGACTGTTGAGAAGGAAAAGAATAGTGAGGATGATGCAGAAGCAGGCCTAGGAAATTCTCAGATTGAACCTTCAACTATCCAATTAGCAAATACTGAATGGCTAGGAAAATTAAACAATAAGCTTTTACACTTAGAGGCAAAACCAGGGTTTTCACAACGTTTCAAAAAGTTTGTCGGGATAAGCCAGGATGTACATGATGCGGGTATAGGGGGAACCATTCCTTTAAAACAACATCCGTGCCGCTTAGGCCCAGACAGACAGGCCCAAGTGGAAACAGAGGTACAATGCATGCTCAAGGGCAGCTTAGCTGAACCTAGTCAGGACAGCTAGAATTTGCAGATGGTCTTGATGTCGAAACCCAGTGGGTTGGCTCAAAATTGCATTGACTCTAGAAAAGTCACTGTGGTAAAAAAGGCAGACACTTGCCCAAATTCTTACTTCAAGGACCGTATAGACAGAGTGGGCAACACAATAAGAACATAAGAACAAGGAGCAGGAGTAGGCATTTCAGCCCCTCGAGCCTGCTCCGCCATTCAATACGATCATGGCTGATCTTATCTTGGCCTCAACTCCACTTTCCGGCCCTTTCTCCATAACCCTTCAACCCATTGCTAATTAAAATTATGTCTATCTCCTCCTTAAATTTACTCAATGTCGTGGCATCCACAGCACTCTGGGTTAGTGAATTCCACAGACTCACAACCCTTTGAGAGAAATAATTTCTCCTCATCTCTGTTTTAAATCTGCTACCCCTTATCCTAAAACTATGACCTCTCGTTCCAGATTGCCCCACAAGAGGAAACCTCCTCTCTACGTCTACTTTGTCAATCCTCTTAATCATCTTATATGAATCTTGGCCTTATATGAAAGGCACAATTCAACATGGTGGCTCATCATCAGAGCCCTTTCCTATCCTGAGTGGTGTGAAACAGGGCTGTGTTCTCGCACCCACACTTTTTGGGATTTTCTTCTCCCTGCTGCTTTCACATGCATTCAAACCCTCTGAAGAAGGAATTTTCCTCCACGCAAGATCAGGGGGCAGGTTGTTCAACCTTGCCCGTCTAAGAGCGAAGTCCAAAGTACGGAAAGTCCTCATCAGAGAACTCCTCTTTGCTGACGATGCTGCTTTAACATCTCACACTGAAGAGTGCCTGCAGAGTCTCATCGACAGGTTTGCGGCTGCCTGCAATGAATTTGGCCTAACCATCAGCCTCAAGAAAACGAACATCATGGGGCAGGACGTCAGAAATGCTCCATCCATCAATATTGGCGACCACGCTCTGGATGTGGTTCAAGAGTTCACCTATCTAGGCTCAACTATCACCAGTAACCTGTCTCTAGATGCAGAAATCAACAAGCGCATGGGTAAGGCTTCCACTGCTATGTCCAGACTGGCCAAGAGAGTGTGGGAAAATGGCGCACTGACATGGAACACAAAAGTCCGAGTGTATCAGGCCTGTGTCCTCAGTACCTTGCTCTACGGCAGCGAGGCCTGGACAACGTATACCAGCCAAGAGCGACGTCTCAATTCATTCCATCTTCGCTGCCTTCGGAGAATACTTGGCATCAGGTGGCAGGACTACATCTCCAACACAGAAGTCCTTGAAGCGGCCAACACCCCCAGCTTTTCCACACTACTGAGTCAGCGGCGCTTGAGATGGCTTGGCCATGTGAGCTGCATGGAAGATGGCAGGATCCCCAAAGACACGTTGTACAGCGAGCTCGCCACTGGTATCAGACCCACCGGCCGTCCATGTCTCCGCTATAAAGACGTCTGCAAACGCGACATGAAATCGTGTGACATTAATCACAAGTCGTGGGAGTCAGTTGCCAGCATTCGCCAGAGCTGGCGGGCAGCCATAAAGACAGGGCTAAATTGTGGCGAGTCGAAGAGACTTAGTAGTTGGCAGGAAAAAAGACAGAAGCGCAAGGGGAGAGCCAACTGTGCAACAGCCCCGACAAACAAATTTCTCTGCAGCACCTGTGGAAGAGCCTGTCACTCCAGAATTGGCCTTCATAGCCACTCCAGGCGCTGCTTCACAAACCACTGACCACCTCCAGGCGCGTATCCATTGTCTCTCGAGATAATGAGGCCCAAAAGAAAGAAAAAGAAATACCTCAATTAGTTCTCCTCTCATTTTTCTAAACTCTAGAGAGTTAAAGGTCTAAACTGCTCAATCTCTCTTCATAAGACAAACCCCTCATCCCTGGAATCAATCTAGTGAATCTCCTCTGAACTACCTCCAATGCAAACCCCTCATCCCTCCTCAAGTAAGAGGACCAAAACTGTACGCAATACTCCAGGTGTGGTCTCACTAATGCCTTGTACAGTTGCAGCACTTCCCTACTTTTATATTCTATTCTTTTAGCAATAAATACCAAAATTCCATTTGCCTTCCTTATTGCACCTGCTCTACCTGCATCCTAGCTTTCTGCAATTCATGCACAAGGACACCCAGATCCCTCTGCACCAAAGCACTCTGAAGTTTCTTTCCTTTAAGATAATAATTTTCCTTTCTATTCTTCCGACCAAAATGGATAACCTAGCACTTATCCACGTTGAACTCCATCTGCCAAATTTTGGCCCATTCACCTAACCTATCCATATCCATCTGTAAATTTCTTATTTCTTTATTTCAACTTACTATCCCACTTATTTTAGTGTCATCTGCAAATTTGGCTATAGTACCTTCTATCCTTACATCCAAGTCATTAATATAGATTGTAAATAGTTGGGTCCCAAGGACCGAACCCTGTGGCACCCCACTAGTTACATCTTGCCAACCAGAAAAAGACCCATTTATCCCAACTCTCTGTTTTCTGTTGGTTAGCCAATCCTCTATCCAAGCTAATAAATTGCCCTGAACCTCATGTGATCTGACCTTGTGTATTAAACTTCTGTGCGAAACCTTATCAAATGCCTTCTGGAAGTCCAGATATACTACATCTACAGGATCTCCATTATCCACTTTGCTTGTCACAGCTTTGAAGAACTCTAGCGAATTAGTCAAACACAATTTACCCTTCATAAAACCATGCTGACTCTGATGGATTGCGTTTTGACTTTCTAAATGTCCTGTTATTACTTGCTTAATAATGGATTCTAACAATTTCCCAATGACAGATGTTAAACTAATGTGTCTTAGACAGATGTGTTGGAGGGATACTGTCAAATTCCTTTGACACCCCAGGGTAAGAAAAGTCAGCTTCTGTTACACCGGACAGGGTTTTCCGGTGTCAAGTGATACCACATTGTTTAAGGGGTACTCGAGAAACTTCTCAGAGAATAGTGAACCCAGTAATGGTCAGTGCTCATAGCTGTGCAGTTCACCTGGCTGAGGTGATGGACAAGAGTGACACTTGGAAGGAAAACATAAAACAATTGGAACACTATGCTTGGAAATTTGAAATGGGTTAATTAGGAGAACCTTGCAAAAATTTAAAGCCAAAATGTTCTGGTGGAACTTATTGCTGTGACCGTAACATTTTAGAGAAGTGTATGCCTGTAAATGCGAAAAAAAATGTTTGCCTTTTTTTTTCAAATTTTATTTTTACCCATTGTAATGAAACACATTATAGCGTTTCATTCAACCAGGAGCGGAAGTGTTATGATCCTGTAGATTTTTCCGGGAAGAATGCAGTGTGCCTTTAAGGCTGGAAAAAAGCAGTACTGCTTTAAGGCAGCAAACTCTAAAGTCTGAGTCAAAGAGTACATTCTCGTTGCCCAGGATACAGCTATTTGGAGACTGCGATTCAAAGAGTGCATCCTGGTTGCCTTGGATATAGCCACTCGGACTGAACATCGAGAGATACTTTATTACAATTTAATTTTGAACTGGCTTATACTGGAAACAGACTGTTCTAACTCAAAGAAAACAGCCAGACAGCTGTGTGTTAGCACCTGAAAGGATAACTCTCAGACCATTTAAACTGAAGGAAGAGAATTTAGTCTGTTTATTTATTACTCTCTCAAAATTCTAAAAAGTCAAGTCAAAACAGAGATCTCTGGTAATTTAAACTGAAGGAAGGGAAGTTAGACTGTGACAATCTTTTATCCCTCAAAAATTCTAAAGCCAAATTGATTCATTAAAAAGTGTTTGCAAGTTGTTAATTGTTGAAATTCATGGCTGGAGAAGGGAAGCAACAATTTTGACTTCTGGATTAGACTACAGTTGAAGAAGCTTTTTTCCCCATTGGACGGCTGTAAGGACTTCAAGCAACCTTAGACTGTTCCACATCCGGCAGGAGCATAAATCTGCAAGAACTCTAATTGTTTCTATTTTTAAATGTTGTTTATATCTTCGTAGTGTTTAAGAATTTAGTTTTTCTAATTGAACAGTTAATTTGTGATTTAAAGGCACCTGATTTGGTTCGCCTCATTTGGGGGTTAATAGATGGTACAATTTGGCTGGGTCTTTCTTTAAGTTGGAAAGTTTAAAATGATATGTTAGGCGATCTGTGGAGGGACGGGATTGAATTAACAGAGCGTTTCTCCCACCACAATCAGAATTGTATATTTTGATTGGGGGCTTTGAATGAAGCAGTCGGTCATAACTGTGTACCTAACTGCAGCAGTTCAAGAAGGCAGCTCAGCAACACCTTCTCAAGGCCAATTAGGGATGGGTAATAAATGCTGGCCTTGCCAGCAATGCCCATGTCTCCCGAATGAATAAATCTGACCTAATATCTGCTTATGTGGCTCGTGTTAATTGTTCTTTTAAATGATCCTCTGCAGCGCCTTTTGACGTAATATGTTAAAGGCACTATACAAATATAAATTGCTTATAGACAGTCATTTTATCATTCCGGACAGAAGGAGTCTGTGCTGTCTCCTTGAAAGAGAGATTCAATTATTACCTCTCTGCTGCTATTCCCCATAGCCATGCAAATATCTCCTTTTCAATATATATCCACTTCCTTCAGAAAGTTGCTATTGGATCTGCTTCCCACTTTCTCAGATACTGCAGTCCAGCTCACAGCAAATCACTGCATCAAATTTGTCCACATATTCTCCCTGGTTAGTTTGCCAATTGTCTTAAATCTGTATCATCCGGTTATTGACTTTCCAACAACATTGAATAAATATTTTGTGTCTGTCTTCACAGTGGAAGACACAGGTTCCATACCAGAAAAAGGCAGTAACCTAGGGGCAACAGAGAGTGAGGAAATTAACGATATTGATATCAACCAAGAAAAAGTACTGGAGAAACTTGAGGGACTAAAATCTGACAAGTCCCCGGGAACAGACGACCTGCATCGTAGGGTTCTCAAAGAGATAGCTGCAGAGATAGTAGATGTGGTGGCTCTGATTTTCCAGAATTCCTTTAACTTAGAAATGATCCCGTCAGATTGGAAGTTGGCAAAGTCTCAACATTGCAATTGGAAAAGCATAGAATGATTTGAACATGTCAGCATGATTTTACTAAAGAGTTTTTTGAGGATGTAACAGTAGGGTAGATAAAGGGGAACCAGTAGATGTAGTATACTTGGATTTTAAAAAAGGCATTCGATGAGGTGCCACATTAAAGCTTAATAGGCAAGATAAGGGCTCATGGTAATATATTAGTGTGGGCAGAAGATTGGTAACAGACAGGAAGCAGAAAGTGGGCATAAGTACTGGCGCCTCAGCTATTTACACTCTATATTAATGACTTGGATGAAGAGATAGAGGGTAATGTATGTAAGTTTGCTGATATAAAGCTCGGTGGAAAGGTAAGTTGCAGGGAGGATGTAGAGAGGCTGAAAAGAGATATAGATAGGCTAAGTGAGTGGGCAAAAAGATAGCAAATGGAGTATAATGTAGGGAAGTGTGAAGTTGTTCACTTTGGTTGTAAAAGTAGAAAGGCAGAATATTTTTTTAACAGTGTGAAATGCTAAGTGTTGATGTTCAGAGAGACTTCGGGGTACTAATACAAGGAACGCACAAAGTTAACGTGCAGATGCAGCAGACTATTAGGAAGGCAAATGGCATGTTGACCTTTATTGCAATGGGATTGGAGTGCAGGAATAAAGAAGTCTTCCAAAAATTGTCAGGGCTTTGGTGAGACCTCACCTGGAATACCATGTGCAGTTTTGGTCTCCACATTTAAGAAATTTACTAAATTGGTCCCTGGGATGAGTGGGTTGTCCTATGATGAGAGGCTGAGTAAATTGGGTCGATATTCTCTGGAGTTCAGAAGAATGAGAGGCGATCTAATTGAGACAAACAAGATTTTGAAAGGGCTTGATAGGGTAGAAGCTGTGAGATTGTTCCCACTGGTCAGGGAATTTAGAACATGGGGACACAGTCTCAGGATAAGGGGTCAATCGTTCAGGACTGAAATGAGGAGAAATTACTTCACTCAAAGGGTTGTGAATCTTTGGAATTCTCTACTCCAGAAGGTTGTGGATGCTCCATAGTGGAATACATTTAAGGCTGGGATAGATAGATTTTTGATCTCACAAGGAATCAAGGGATATGGGGAGTGGGAAGGAAAGTGGAATTGAAGCCCAAGATCAGTTATGATCATATTGATTGGCAGAGCAGTCTCGATGGGCCATATGGTCTACTTCTGCTCCTATTTCTTATGTTCTTGCCAGTGGAAACAGTTTCTCCCTCTCTATTCTGTCAAAATCCCTCATGATTTTGAGCCTTTCTGTTCAATCTACACTAACCATTTTCTGTTCTTTGGAGAACCATCCCAGTTTCTCTAGTCATTCCACATAACTGAGATCCCTGGTTAAAATTCAGGAACTAGGTCTTTGTCTGGTGGGGATCCCTGGAAATGTGAATTATTGTCACTGCCTCTGGAATTGAGAAAATATAAGAAACACTTGAGAGTGAATTCTTTCCAGGGATTCTCTGGAACAGTTAGTAATTGTGGATAGCTTCCCAGAAATTGTGCCAACATCTCCAGTAAGTCCGATGTAATTGTAAATATTTATTCCGTTGCCAGTGATTGCATCACCATTTATAGAGATGGGGCTATTAGAATTTAATCACACAGATCTCTGGATGGGAATCAATACTTGTGGGGAATCCTCAGGAATGTTTCAATGTTTAGAGCAGCTACATGGCCACATATGACTCTGTGTAGGGTCAATGGTTTTGTATTTCTTGGAGTGATTCCAGATCACATGTGCACAATCTTTAGGGTCTGGGATTGTGACAGCATTTTAAGGGCTATGGAAATAGAATGATGTTTGACACAGAAATGAATAAAGAATGTTCTTGGAGGCTCTACCACATGGTTTGGTCTTACTGGCTGAGTTTCAAGTCCACCTTGTGAATTGGATAGAAATTCTCTGAAATCACAGAACACATTATATCACAGAAATATCGGGAAACCTGTAAATAAATCTGTTCTCACTGCACCCAATGCTGTCACACTATGGATTTCACCCAATCTGTTCTTCCCTGGACTCTGGGGAGATTCACTTTCCATTGTGCAATATCTGGTTAAATATAATTTATGATATTACAATGTGTTGTGTAAAAGACATTAACGGAATCTTTTTGTTCAGTCACTGTAAGTAATGTCAGTCTCCTTGTCTCATAATTATGTCAATGGAGATTTCTCCTGCCTTACATAAGGATCTTCGCTCAGTTACAGAATCAGTAAGAGTTTGGCTCCAGCACAAATCGGGATCAATGTTCTGCAGAAATGGAAAGAATGAATGAGATTTTTTCACTCGAATATTTGGTCAGTGTGATACTTGATGATATACAGGAGATTTATTATTCCACCCTCGCTGTTATTGGTGTCCCTGGTAAGTTTTATGCCTCGGTATTAATACTGTAAGCGTGCAGAATCTATTCCTAACTCTGTCAGGGGGCGTACATTGTTCCCTCGACAATGTTACTGGGTGATTTATTTGATGAACAGTCTGCTCTCTGCATTGAATCCTGGGAGTAGATTTTACTCTTTACCACCTGGGTGTTAATCATCAGCTGAAGAGGGCGGTGGAATAAAAAGTGATGGAGAATGTTTGCACGTCCTTTACAGAACCAGCCTGAGATTCATTGTATTGAGTTTAAGAGGAGGATAATCAAGCGGGTTTTATTCCTGGTGAAGGGTCTGTTCCCCCCCCGTCCCCCCTGATTATCATTGTGCACGCTGGACAGGAGCTGCTTAATTATATGGTGTAGACATGGCTTTTAGGATAATTTAAGGTCTGCGAGATAAGATTAAAAGAATGGTGGCAGAGAGGTTACTGGTTCAAATTGGCACTGGGAAATTAAAAATATGCAATTGAGGTAGTGTTACGACAAGTGTAATAAGAGTATTAGCACAGAGCAGGGCGAGAGGTAGTAATTGCAATTGATAGTTTAAGCAGGCTACTAAATAGATTACTCAAAAGGAAATAGAGGATTTTTGTTTAGATCCTGGATGGGCAGCTGCGACATTTTGCTTGCAATTCCTGTTCCATTTGGACTCTTCAGGACACCTCCTGTGTCTTGGGCGATCATGTATGTTGGAAATGTCTCCAGCTGCTTCAGCTCGAGCTCAGGATTTCCAAGCTTGTGGGGCAGCTGGAATCACTGCAGAGCATCAGGCAGCAGGAGAGTTTCCTGGATTGTATGTTCCAGGAGCTGGTCACCCCACAGGCAGTAGGAGTTCACAATAGTAGGTGGGTGGCCATCCGGAAGATTAGGAAGAGGCAGGAAGTGCAGGAGTCTTCAGCATGTGTGCTACTCACAAACTGATACTCAGCTTTGGAGTCTGCTGGTGATGACATCTTGAAGGAGTGTAGTCCCAGCCATGGCACCAATGAGCATGGGACAGTACAGGAGGGCGAAACAAAGTGCAGGAATGCAGTTGTTATCGGTAATTCCATAGTCGGGGGACAGATAGGCAGTTTATTGTGTGTTGCCTCCCTGATGTCAGGATAAAGGACATCACAGAGGGGGTGCAGGATATTCTGCAGGGGGAAGGGAGTGAGCCAGAATTTTGGTACACGTTGGTATCAACAACATAGCATCAGCAGATATTGAGGTTCTGCATTCTGCTTTTCAGAAGCTAGGGAGGAAGTTAAATAGTAGGACCTTGAAAGGTAGTAATCTCTAGATTACTCCCAGTACCACGGAGTAGCAAGAGTAGAAATAAGAAGATAGGGAGGATCAATGCGTGCCTTGAAGCATGGTGCAGGAGGAAGGCTTCAGATTCTTGGGGCATTGGGAGTAGTTCATGGGCGGAAGGCACCAGTTCAAAAGAGACAGGTTGTGCCTCAACAGGACTGGGACCAATGCCCTCATGGGGAGATTCACTAGTGTAGTTGGGGAGCATTGAATCTAAATTGGCAGGGGGCAGGGCACCAGCATATAGATGTTGAAAAGAGGAATAAGGTCCATTATGTGAGAGTGTTAGACAGTATTCGAGAAAGGAATAGTTCCGAATTAAATGAGGAGGAATACGAGAAATGGAAAGATAGGATTACGATACATGTGTGTAAATGCCCAAAGTGCAGTGAATAAGGTTGGTGAGCTACAAGCATGGGAATATGATGTAGAGGCAATAACGGAAACGTGGCTTAAAAATGGTGAGGATCAGGTGCTTAATATACAAAGATATAAAGTGTTCAGAAAAGTTTCGAAAGGGAAAAAAAAGAGGTGTGGTAGCAATACTGATTAGGGAAGACATTGTAGTGTTGGAAAGTGAGGATGTCTTGGAGAGAGCAAAGACAGAATCCATTTGGTCAGAATTAAGAAGCTTAAAGGGTATGATCACAATATTAAGGGTATTCTATAGACCTTTAAATAGTGCGAAAGAGATAGAGGAGACAATCTGCAGGGAAATCACAGAGATGTGATTTGAGTGGTGATATTGGGGGACTTTAATTACCCAAATATCCAATTGGGATAATGTTAGAGTAAAGGTTATGGAGGGAGGCAATGTGTTCAGGAGAACATCCTTGTTCAGTATGTTTCAGCCCAACTAGACAGGAGATATTGCTGGATCTGTAGCTGGAAAATGAGGTGGACTAAGTGGACCATGTGCTTGTCAAAGAGTACCTGAGTAAGAGTTATCATTGTTTCATAATGAGGTAGAAAGTCTAGATAAGAAGAGGGCTAATTTCACTGCGATGAGAAGGGATCGAGCCTGGGTAAAACGGAACCAAAGTCTGACAGAAGAGCTGTAGCACAGCAATGGGTTATCTTTAAGGAAGAGATGCTTCAGGTATAGTCCAGGTACATAATCTAATATTTGGATAACTTAAGAGAGTAAATTAAGGGTAAGTCATGGTAGTGCAGCTCGGCAACGTGGAGTGCTCCTCCTGTGCAATGTGGCAAGTCAGGGACACTTCCAGTGTCCAAGGCAAACACGTGTGCAGGAAGTGTCTCCAGCTGCAGGTACTGTAAATCTGCCTTTCGGATCTGGAGCGGCGGCTAGAGACACTGTGGAGCATCAGTGAGGCTGAGATCATCGTGGATAGCAGGTACAGCGAGATGGTCACACCGCAGGTAAAGACTGCTCAGGCAGAAAGGGAATGGGTGACTGCCAGGCAGAGTAGAAGAACTGGGCAGGTAGTGCAGGAGTCCCCTGGATCCATCTCCCTCTCTAACAGATTTTCCACTTTGGATATTGTTGGGGGAGATAGCTTCTCAGGGGAATGCAGCAAGAGCCAGGTTTGTGGCACCAAGGGTGGCTCAGTTGCACAGGAGGGGAGGAAAAGGAGTGGGAGAGCTATAGTGATAGGGGATTCTGTTGTAAGGGGTACAGATAGGTGTTTCTGTGGCCACAAACGTGACTCCAGGATGGTATGTTGCCTCCCTGGTGCCAGGGCAAAGGATGTTATGGAGCGGCTGCAGGACATTCTGAAGGAGGAGGGTGAACAGTCAGAGGTCGTGGTACACATTGGTACATAGAAGTCCTGCAACAAGAATTTAGGGAGCTAGGTAGCAGATTAAAAATCAGGACCTCAAAGGTTGTAATCTTTGGATTACTCCCGTTGCCACGCACTAGTGAGTATAGGAATAGAAGAATAGAGCAGATGAATGCATGGCCGAAGAGATGGTGCAGGAGGGAGGGCTTTAGTTTCTTGGATCTCAGGGTGTGTTTGTGGCAAAGGTGGGACCTATACTAATTTGACAGATTGCACCTGAACAGGAACAGGACCAACATCCTTGCTGGGATGTTTGCTATTGCTGTTGGGGGGGGGGTTTAAAATAATTTGGCAGGGGGATGGGATACAGAGTGCAGATACAGTAGGGGCGATGCACAGTCAAATATAGAAGAGAAAGTGAGTCAGTCTGGAAGGCATAGCAAATATCGATCTGTTAAGTCACAAGTGAAAAGTACAAAACTGTATTTCATCCATTTTAACGCAAGGTGTCTTGCCAGTCAGACAGATGAATTGAGGGCATTGATTAACACATGGGAATGTGATATTACTGCTATCACAGAGACATGATTGAGGGAGGGGCAGGACTGACAGCTCAATATTCCAGGGTACAGAATCTTCAGACGTGATGTGGGGGTTGGGGGGTGGAGGTAAAAGAGGAGGTGGTATTGCACTGTTGATCAAGGAGTCAATTATTGCAGTAAGGAGGGATGATATCTTAGACCGTTCCTCAAATGAGGTCCTATGGGTGGAACTTAAAAACAAAAAGGGGGCAATCACTTGGCTGGGAGTATACTGCAGGCCTCCAAATAGTCATGGAGAGATAGAGGAGCAGATATGTAGGCAAATCTCAGAGAGGTGTAAAAATAATAGGGTAATAATAGTCGGGGATTTCAACTTCCCCAATATCAACTGGGATAGTCTTAGTGTGAAAGGCTTAAAGGGGGCAGAATTCTTAAAATGCATACAGGAGAGCTTTTTGAGCCAGTACGTAGAAAGTCCTACAAGAGAAGGGGCAGTACTGGACCAGATCTTAGTGAATGAAGCCAGATAAGTGGTAGAAGTGTCAGTGGGGGAGCATTTCGGGGATCGTGACCATAACTCTGTAAGATTTAAGGTAGTTATGGAAAAGAACAAAGATGGACCGGAAATAAAGGTACTGAATTGGGGGAAGGCCTATTTCAATATGATAAAACAGGATCTGGCCAAAGTGGACTGAGAGCAGCTACTTGTAGGAAAGTCCACATCAGACCAGTGAGAGTCATTCAAAGAGGAAATAGTGAGGGTTCAGAGCCAACATATACCCGTGAAGGTGAAGGGTAGGATCAACAAGTCCAGGGAACCTTGGATGTCAAGGGATATAGAGGATTGGATCAGGAAAAAAAAGGCTTACAGCAGATTCAGAGTGCTGAAAACAGCAGAGACACTAGAGGAGCAGAGAAAGTATAGAGGGTACTTAGGAGAGCGAAGAGGGGACATGAAAAAACATTGGCGGGCAAGATAAAGGAAAATCCTAAGGTGTTTTATAAGTATATTAAGGGCAAGAGGATAACCAGGGAAAGAGTAGGGCCCATTAGGGAGCAAAGTGGCAATCTGTGTGTGGAGCCGGAGCACATAGGTGAGGTTTTAAATGATTACTTTTTATCTGTGTTCATTATGGAGAAGGACGATGTAGGTGTAGTGATCGGAGAGGGGGATTGTGATCTACTTGAACATATTAACATTGAAAGGGAGGAAGTATTAGCTGTTTTAGTGGGCTTAAAAGTGGATAAATCCCCAGGCCCAGATCAGATGTATCCCAGGCTGTTATGCGAGGCAAGGGAGGAGATAGCAGGGGCTCTGACACAAATTTTCAAATCCTCTCTGGCCACAGGAGAGCTACCAGAGGATTGGAGGACAGTGAATGTGATACCATTATTCAAGAAGGATAAACCAGGTAATTACAGGCCGGTGAGGCTAACATCAGTGGTTGGGAAACTATTGGAAAAAATTCTGAGGGACAGGATTAATATCCACTTGGAGAGGCTGGGATTAATCAGGGTTAGTCAGCATGGCTTTGTCAGGGGGAGATCGTGTCTGACTAACTTGATTGAATTCTTCCAGGAGGTGACTAGATGTGCAGATGAGGGTAAAGCAGTTGATATAGTCTACATGGAATTCAGTAAGGCTTTGTGTAAGGTCCCCCATGGGAGATTAGTTAAGAAGGTACGAGCCCATGGGATACAGGGCAATTTGGCAAATTGGATCCAAAATTGGCTTAGTGGCAAGAGGCAGAAGATAATGGTTGAGGGTTTTTTTTGCGAATGGAAGCCTGTGACCTGTCGTGTACCACAGGGATTGGCGCTGGGACTCTTGCTGTTTGTAATGCACATTAATGATTTAGACGTGAATATAGGAGGTATGATCAGTTACTTCGCAGACGACACGAAAATTGGTGGTGTGGTAAATAGTGAGGAGGAAAGCCGATATAGATGGGCTGGTAAGATAGGCGGAGCAGTGGCAAATGGAATTTAATCCTGAGAAGTGTGAGGTGATGCATTTTGGGAGGACTAAAAAGGCAAGAGAATATACAATGGATGGTAGGACCCTAGGACGTACAGAGGGTCAGAGGGAATTTGGTGTACTTGTCCATAGATCACTGAAGGCAGCAGCACAGCCAGATAAGGTGGTTTGGAAGGCATTTGGGATAGTTACCTTTATTAACCGAGGCATAGAATATAAGAGCAGGTAGGTTATGATGGAGCTGTATAAAATGCTAGTTAGGCCTCAGCTGGAGTACTGTGTACAGTTCTGAGCACCACACTATAGGAAGGATGTGATTGCACTGGAGAGGCTGCAGAAGAGATTCACCAAGATGTTGCCTGGGCTAGAGCATTTCAGCTATGAAGAGAGATTGAATGGGCTAGGGTTGTTTTCCTTAGAGCAGAGAAGCCTGAGGGGGGACATGATTGAAGTATACAAAATTATGAGGGGCATTGATAGGGTAGATAGGAAGAAACTTTTTCCCTTAGCGGAGGGATCAATAACCATGGGGCATAGATTTAAGGTAATGGGAAGGAGGTTTAGAGCGGATTTGAGGAAAACAATGTTCACCCAGAGGGTGGTTGGAATCTGGAAGGCACTGCCTGAAGAGGTGATGGAGGCATGAATCCTCACAACATTTAAGAAGTATTTAGATGAGCAGTTGAAATACCATAGCATACAAGGCTACGGGCCAAGTGCTGGAAAATTGGATTAGAATAGTTGGTGCTTGATGACCGGCACAGACACGATGGGCCTGTTTCTGTGCTGCATAACTCTGTGACTCTGCATTCCAACAAGGGCGAAAGATATTTGAACCAAAAGCAGGGCTCCTTCAATGACAAGGGAGATAGAGATTATGATGAAAGAAAAAAGAGGGTGTGTGATGCATGTTGGGTGAATTCTTCAAGTGAGAATCAGGCCATATACAATAAGTTGCAAGGGGAGGTGAAGAGGAAAATAAGACTGGCAAAGAGAGAATATGAGAATGGAATGACAGTCAACATATAAGAGAACTCAAAAATCCTCTGCTGCCATGGAAAAATGGTAAGCGTGTAGTCAGAGGTGGAACGGGGCCTTTTCGGGACAAAGAGTGTATGATATGCTTATAGGTAGGGCTAATATACTTAATGAGTACTTTGTATCAGTTTTTACTAAGGAAGAGGAATCTGACAAAATATCAGTAGAAGCAGAGAGTGTAGAGGCAATGGATAGGGTAAAAATTGAGACAGGAGAGGTAGTAAAGAGGGTTGGCTCTGCTTAGGGTAGATAAGTCACCTGGTCCGGATGGCTTGCATCTCAGCTTGCTAAAGGAAATGGGGATGGAGATAGTGGAAGGACTTGCCATGATCTTCCAATCTTCCCCAGATACGGGGCTGGGGGGCGGGGGGAAGGGGGGTGGTGACAGTGGGTTGAGGAGTGACAAATATGACACCCTTATTCAAGAAAGGTTCTTGGTTAATCTCCCCTTTATTCTCTGGGATACTCCCACCTGCAGGTATTTGTGCAGACTCTACTGCACTCCCCTGTGTCACTTCGACTAAGTGAGGCATCATCCTCTCAGTTTCTCTGCCCACCAGAGGTCTTTGTTTGTCTCTGCATGTTCCTGTAACTGCTGTTAGCAGCTCTGGTGGGGTGCTTCTTGTGTGTGCATTTACGTAGGAGGATGTGGGGTCTAACTTTACAAATTTTTCAGTGTTGGTTGACTGGACAGTAGGGGTTTTCTTCCAGGATTCCTCCCGGACTTCCTTTAACCTGCCCTCTTGGTCACGTTTTCCTCTTCCCTTTCGATCCTTTTGCCAGCCATGTTCCTGCCTGTCCCCTTTTGTTCCCGGCTTGGATCTCTCACAGTTCACCAGCCCTCTGCTGGAGGGTCCTCCTAACACCAGTACAGGACTTAGGGATGCAAGTTTCACTGTATGTTGGGGTTTCCCCTCAACCTGGAACATGTGACAGCTCTTGCAATACTCCACCACATCTTTATGGAGTTTTGGCCAGTTAAACTGCTGTCTTATGCGGGCTTTGATCTTTCGTATACCAGCATGTAGAGCCATTGTAGTCTCCTGGGCCCTTCTTAATATTTATCTCCGGTACTTCTGTGGCATCACTAATCGGTGAACTATTATCCACTCCTTTCTCTCAGGCCTGTGAGGAGAACTCAATTCCTTCAACAGTGAGCCTGCATAGCTCAGTCCGTAGAGTTTCAGCTTTTTTTAATCTATGGGTCCAGGGTTCGAGTCCTTGTTCGGCCACTGTTAATAGAGCACTTTTGCACCTCATGTGTTCATACAGCACGATGTGAAATTTCTCATGGGTGGCACTGTGGTTAGCACTGCAGCCTCACAGCTCCAGCGACCCGGGTTCGGTTCTGGGTACTGCCTGTGCGGAGTTTGCAAGTTCTCCCTGTGATCGCGTGGGTTTCCACTGGGTGCTCTGGTTTCCTCCCACAGCCAAAGACTTGCAGGTGAATAGGTAAATTGGCCATTGTAAATTGCCCCTAGTGTAGGTAGGTGGTAGGAGAATGTTGGGGATGTGGTAGGGAATATGGGATTAATGTAGGATTAGTATAAACGGGTGGTTGTTGGTCAGCACAGACTCGGTGGGCAGAAGGGCCTGTTTCAGTGCTGTATGACTCTACCTCATTTTTTAAATAGGGACTCACTCTGCTTCAATTTCAGACTGGGCAGCCTATGCTAAGAGAAAGCAAGGAACAGAATCAAACAGGGCCATGGTGAAAAATAGTGAGAAGTGGACAAGTAATGTTTAAAAGATAAGCCTTAAGGCTTTGTGCCTTAACGCGCGGAGCATTCGCAATAAAGTGGATAAATTAATCGCGCAAATAGATGTAAACGGGTATGATATAGTCGGGATTACGGAGACATGGCTGCAAGGTGACCAGGGATGGAAAATGAACATCCAGGGGTATTCAGTATTTAGGAAGGACAGACAAAAAGCAAAAGGCGGTGGCGTTGCATTGCTGGTTAAAGAGGAAATTAACGCAATAGTGAGAAAAGATATTAGCTCGACGATGTGGAATCTGTATGGGTAGAACTGAGAAACACTAAGGGGCAAAAAACGTTAGTGGAGGTTATATATAGACGCCCAAACTGTAGCGGTGATGTTGGGAATGGCATTAAACAGGAAATTAGAGCCGCATGCGATAAAGGAACGTCTGTAATTATGGGTGAATGTAATCTGCAAATAGATTGGGCAAATAAAATTAGTCACAATACCGCAGAGGAGGAATTCTTGGAGTGTATATGGGATGGTTTTCTGGACCAATATGTTGAGGAACCAACTAGAGAACAGGCCATCCTAGACTGGGTATTGTGTAATGAAAGAGGAATAATTGACAATCTAGTTGTGCGAGAACCCTTGGGGATGAGTGACCATAATATGATAGAATTCTTCATCAAGATGGAAAGTGACGTAGTTGATTCTGAGACTAGGGTCCTGAATCTTAGTAAAGGAAAATACAAAGATATGAGGCGCGGGTTGGCTAAGACGGATTAGGAAACATTACTTAAAGGGATGACAGTGGATTGGCAATGGCAAACATTCAAAGAACGCATGGATGAACTGCAACAATTGTTTATCCCTGACTGGCACAAAAATAAAACGGGGAAGATAGCCAAACCATGACTCACAAGAGAAATTAGAGAAAGCATTAGATCTAAGGAAGAGGCATACAAATTAGCCAGAAAAAACAACAGACCTGAGGATTGGGAGCAGTTTAGAATTCAGCAAAGGAGGGCCAAGGGATTGATTAAGAAGGGGAAAATAGAGTATGAGAGCAAGCTTGCAGGAACATAAAAACTGACTGTAAAAGTTTCTATAGGTATGTGAAGAGAAAAAGATTGGTGAAGGCAAATGTAGGTCCCTTACAGTCAGAAACAGCGGAATTTATTATGGGGAACAAAGAAATGGCTGACCGACTAAATGCATACTTTGGTTCTGTCTTCACAAAGGAGGACACAAATATCATACCAGAAATGTTGGGGAACACAGGGCTTAGTGAGAGAGAGGAACTGAAAGAAACCAGTATTAGTAGAGAAATGGTGTTGGGGAAATTGATGGGATTGAAGGCCGATAAATCCCCAGGGCCTGAAGGAATGCATCCCAGAGTACTAAAGGAAGTGTCCCGAGAAATAGTGGATGCACTAATGGTGATCTTCCAAGATTCAATAGAGTCTGGAACAGATTGGAGGGTAGTTAATGTAACCTCACTATTTAAAAAGGGAGGTAGAGAGAAAGCAGAGAATTATAGACCTGTCAGCCTGACGTCGATAGTGGGGAAAATTCTAGAGTCCGTTGTCAAAGATTTTATAGCAGAGCACTTATAGAACAGTGGTAGAATAAGGCAGAGTCAGCATGGATTTATGAAAGGGAAATCATGCTTGACAAATCTACTAGAATTCTTCAAGGATGTAACTAGTAGAGTTGATGAGGGGGAGCCTGTGGATGTGGTTTATTTGGAATTTCAGAAGGCTTTCGACAAAGTCCCACATCAGAGATTAGCGTGTAAAATTAAAGTGCATGGGATTGGGGGTAGTATATTGCGATGGATAGAAATTTGGTAGGCAGACAGGAAACAAGGAGTAGGGATAAATGGGTCTTTTTCCAAATGGCAGGCAGTGACTAGTGGAGTACCGCAGGGATCGGTGCTAGGACCCCAGTTATTCACAATATATATTAATGATTTAGATGAGGGAACTAAATGTACTATCTTCAAATTTGCAGATGATACAAAACTGGGTGGGAGGGTGAGTTGTGAGGAGGATGCAGAGAGGCTTCAGAGTGATTTGGACAAGTTAGGTGAGTGGGCAAATGCATGGAAGATGCAGTATAATGTGGATAAATGTGAGGTTATCCACTTTGGTAGCAAAAACAGGAAGGCAGATTATTATCTGAACGTCTATAAACTGAGAGAGGGGAATATCCAACGAGACCTGGGTGTTCTCGTGCACCAATCGCTGAAGGTAAGCATGCAGGTCCAACAGGCGCTAAAAAAGGCAAATGGTATGTTGGCCTTCATAGCAAGAGGATTCGAGTACGGGAGCAGGGATTTCTTGCTGCAATTATACAGGGCTTTGGTGAGGCCACACCTGGAATATTGTGTGCAGTTTTGGTCTCCTTAGCTGAGGAAGGATGTTCTTGCTATCGAGGGAGTGCAGCAAAAGTTTACCAGAATGATTCCTGAGATGGCGGGACTGATGTATGAGGAGAGATTGAGACGGTTAGGATTATATTCGCTGGAGTTGAGAAGAGTGAGGGGGTTATATCATAGAAACCTATAAAATTCTAACAGGACTTGACAGGGTAGATGCAGGAAAGATGTTCCCGATGACTGGGGAGTCCAGAACCAAGGGTGATAGTCTAAGGATATGGGGTAAACCTTTCAGGACTGAGATGAGGAGAAATGTCTTCACCCAGAGAGTGGTGAGCCTGTGGAATTCACTTGAGATTGAGGAAACTGGGCCTGTATTCTCTAGAGTTTCAAAGAATGAGCGGTAATCTCATTGAAACTTACAAAATTATAACAGGGCATGATAGGGTTGATGTAGATAAGATGTTTCCCTGGCTGGTGAGTCTAGACCAGGGGAGATAGTCTCAGAATAAGAGGTAGGCCATTTAAGACTGAGGTGAGGAAGAGGAATTTCTTCACTCAGAGGGTGATGAATTCTTTGGAATCGTTGAGCATGCTCAAGACAGAAGTTGATAGATATCTGGATACTAATGACAGCAAGGAATATTATGATAGTATGGGAAGGTGGCATTGAGGTAGATGATCAGCCATGATCTAATTGAATGGCGGAACAGGCGTGATGGGTTGAATGACCTACTCCTGCTCCTATGTACCTATGTTGCTATGTTAAGGGCCTCTTCCTAAAATACCAGTGGTAGACAGGCACTACAATGCCTGAGAAGGCCACCCAGTAATACCTCCTGATTGGGCATCCAGTGCCCACAAAGGGGCCCCCCAGCAGCATGGGCCAGCCATGTTAAAGCTGCACTCCATTGCTCTCTGACCCATGATCCTATCGCTGGGGCCTAGTGATTATCGCCAGTGAGCCCCGACTCCATTTATCTGTTCCCAGGCCAGTGTCCATCGTAGCTCCCCTTGATGGCTGCTGTCCCAGTAGTGGCCACAGCTCCCGTTGGCCTGCTGGAACATAGAAACATAGAAACATAGAAAGTAGGAGCAGGAGTAGGCCATTCAACCCTTCGACGCTGCTCCGCCATTCATTATGATCATGGCTGATCACCCAACTCTGTAACCTGTTCCCGCTTTCTCCCCATGCCCTTTGATTTCTTTAGACCCAAGAGCTATATCTAACTCCTTCTTGAAAACATACAATGTTTTGGCCTCAGCTGTTTTCTATGGTAGTGAAACTGGGTGAAGAAATTTCTCCTCTGAAAGGTTTACCCAGTATCCTTAGACTATGACCCCTGGTTCTGGACTCCTCCACCATCAGGAACATCCTTCCTGCATCTACCCTGTCAAGTCCTGTTAGAATCCTATAGGTTTTTATGAGATCCCTCCTCACTCTTCTCAACTCCAACGAATATACTCCCAACAGACTCAATGTCTCCACATATGTCAGTCCAGCCATCCCAGGAATCAGTCTGGTAAACCTTCACTGCACTCCCTCTATAGCAAGAACATTCTTCTGCAGATAAGGAGACCAAAACTGCACACAATATTCCAGGTTTGGCCTCACCAAGGCCCTGTGTAATTGCAGCAAGACATCCCTGCTTCTGTAATTGAATCCTCTCGCTATGAAGGCCAACATACCATTTGCCTTTTTTACCGCCTGAATGAGTGCCTTTGTGTGCCCTTTGCTGCCCCAGGAGTTCTTCTGCTTCCTCTGCTGCTCTACGGCCCCTTTCTGTTGTCTCTGCTGCCTGATAGGCAAGGACCTAAAGCTGAGTCTGCAGAGGCCATGGCTGAAGGAAGACACCAGGTTGCCCCATGATTTAGCGATGCCTTTCTCGAAATCCTCCTCCAGGCGGGAGATCCTCTTTCTAGTGATGGCAAGAAGAGGTCCTCCTGCCTGACCAAGCAAGCATGGATGGAGATCGCAGAGATCAGCAGCTGTGGGACCACGCCTGAACATAAATACAGTGCCGCAAGAGGGTCAACACCCTCATTCGTTCTGCCAAAGTGATTGCTCCTTAACTCTCTCCTTTTGAGTGACTGCATGTGACTACGCAGCAGAGAGCCTAACACGAGAATTTGGTAAGTGTGGGAATGTCAAGGGTTGATCTTTTTCTAAAATCTAGACAAGTTTGCATTTAGCATTGAACTTAACTTTAACATTAAAATGGAGTTTCTTTCAGTCTTATTCAGTATTAAACAAGCTGCCTGCAAGTGTCAGCTGTGCAGTTAGTTAATTAGGTAGCTATTTGGAGCTGCTTCCCTAGTCAGCAGGGCCTGACTCAGGTCTCTGGAATTCCAGCTAGTATAAATACAGGAGGTTTTGCGAATGCATGAAGTTAGTAGCATGAAGTTCTGATTGCAATAGAGTGTCTAACGCGGGAATTCGGTGCAGTGAGGGTGGGGGTGCTGTTCTGGTCTTTTAAAGAACAGGCAGTGATTCAAGAGAGGGAGCTGGAGACAGTGAGATCTGAGAACTGAAGCCCAGAGGCATTAATCAGGTGAGCAGGTAGGTGATTTGTTGTTGAGTTTTCAGGGGTTTTTTCCCTTTCTAAGCTGGGGCAGTAGTTTAAATTGGTACTGGGGAGATATAAGTATTGTATTAAATTTATAGGTTAACTAGTTAACCCATTTAATAATACTACAAATTCAGTGATATTTCCAAACTTGAAACCTAAATAGTTAAATAAAACACAATAGAGATGGCAAAGCAGGTGATGTGTTGGAGCTGTAACATGTGGGAGCTGGTGAACACCAGTGTGATCCACAGCAACCACATCTGCAGTAAGTATCTGCAGCTCGAGGAACTTTAGCTCAGAGTTGATGAGCTGGAGTCTGAGATTCGAATGCTGCGATGGATCATAGAGGGGGAAAGTTACCTGGAACTTTGTTCAATGAGGCAGTCACACCCCAAAGGCTTGATACTTCCCAAATTTGATCAGTGGTCAGGGATTGGAGGGTGTGACTATGAGTGAGACAGGAATGGGGATCCAGAGGGTAGCAATGGAGGAGCCTCAGGACTTGTACTTTTCCAACAGGTTTGATGTTCTTGTAGCTTGTGTGGATGAGAGCAGGGACTGCAGGAAGGATGAGCAAACTGATCACAGCATCGTGGTGCAAGGGGGAGTGAATGTAGTAATAATACACTATGGTTAGGGGATAGATACTGTTCCCTGCAGCTGAGAGCATGAGTCCCGAAGACTATGTTCCCTGCCTGATGCCAGGGTTAAGTTCATCTCCTCGGGCTCGAAGGGAACTTGAAGTTTGATGGAAAGGATCTGGTTGTTGTGGTCCATGTGGGTACCACTGACATAGGTTGGACTAAGAAAGAGGTTCTGCTGAGGGAGTATGAGCAGCTAGATGCTAAATTACAAGGTAGAAGCACAAAGGTTACCATCTCTGGATTATTACCTGAGACACAAGCAAATTGGCATTGGGGAAATAAAATCAAAAAGTTGAGTGCGTGGCTCAAAGATTGGTGTGTGAGAAATGGATTTCAATTCATTGGGCACTAGCACTAGTACTGGGGAAAGAGGGAGCTGTACTGTTGGGCTGGCCTTCACCCGAATAATAGAGAATAATAGAGAAAGCCCTATACGAACTTCACATTGACCCTTACTGTTGTTACAATATGGAATAGTTTAGCTAAATAGCAGCACTGATGAAACTTTGATTTTTAAAACAAATGCAGAAAAACGCGCTAAAAAAAAATAGACACGCCCAATGGGGTGATTGTTGCTCTCCCCATGTGCATTTCTGGTTTGTATCAGTACTGTAAAGTTCATTAACATCCTTAATGCATGATGATACAGGGACGGCACTGACTTAAGAAAGGCAAGATTCTGCAGCCCAAAGGGTTGGGACCAGTGTCCAGTGACCAGTGTCCTGGTGAATCGTATAACTGGAGAGGACTTGAAACTCAATAGTGGGGTGGAGAGGGCTCAGGTGATGGGAAATTTAGAAACTTAATGGAAAAGGACAAGGTCGGGTACCAAAACAAGTAATGATGACCATAATGCGACAGGAACAGACAGACCGTACAAACATAAGAATGCACCAGAAAATAAGGTCAGAGTAGGAAAAAGTGCTCAAGACAGAATTAAAGGTATATGAATGCAGGCAGTATTCCTAACAAGATGGATGAATTGATAAGACAAATAGAAATAACTGGGTATGATATGATGGCCATTACAGAGACATGGTTGCAAGGTGACCAAGGCTGGGAACTGAATATTCAATGGTGTATAGGAAGGATAGGAAGAAAGGAAAAGGAGGTGGACTGGTTCTGTTAATAAAGGATGAGATCAGCACAGCAGTGAGGAATGATCTTGGCTCGGAATATCAAGATGTAGAATCAGTTTGAGTGAAGATAAGAAATAGCAAAATTATACTGTAGGATAGAGCAAAATCAAAAAATAATGGGGCTTTTATGAAACGTACTGCAATAATTGTGGGTAATTTAATCTTTACATAGATTGGACTAATCAAATTGGCAAAGGTAGCCTGTAGGATGAATTTATAAAGTGTATTAGGAACACAAAAGTCCGAGTGTATCAAGCCTGTGTCCTCAGTACCTTGCTCTATGGCAGCGAGATCTGGACAACATATGTCAGCCAAGAGCAACGTCTCAATTCATTCCATCTTCAATGCCTCCGGAGAACCCTTGGCATCGGGTGGCAGGACCGTATCTCCAACGCAGAAGTCCTTGAGGCGGCCAAGATCCCCAGCATATACACCCTACTGAGCCAGAGGCGCTTGAGATGGCTTGGCCATGTGAGCCGCATAAAAGATGGCAGGATCCCCAAGGACACATTGCACAGCAAGTTCGTCACCAGTATCAGGCCCACCGGCCGTCCATGTCTCTGCTTTAAAGATGTCGGCAAACGCGACATTGATCACAAGTCATGGGAGTCAGTTGCCAGTGATCGCCAGAGGTGGCGGACAGCCATAAAGCCGGGGCTAAAGAGTGGCGAGTCGAAGAGGCTTAGCTGTTGGCAGGAAAAAAGACAGAAACGCAAGGAGAGAGCCAACTGCATATCAGCCCCGACAACCAATTTTATCTGCAGTGCCTGTGGAAGGGTCTGTCACTCTAGAATTCACCTTTATAGCCACTCCAGGCAGTGCTTCACAAACTACTGACCACCTCCTGGCGCTTACCCATTGTCTCTCGAGACAAGGAGGCCAAAGAAAGAAAGAAAGAAGAAAGATTAGGCACAGTTTCTTTGAACAATACATTCTGGAACCAACCTGGGAACAGGCTATTTTAGAGCCATAGAGCCATAAAGTTATACAGCACAGAAACAGGCCCTTTGGTCCATCGTGTCCATGCCAGCCATCAAATACCTAACTATTCTAATCCTATTTTCCAGCACATGGCCCGTAGCCTTGCATGCTATGGGTTTTCTAGTACTCATCTAAATACTTCTTAAATGCTGTGAGGTTTCCTGCCTCTACCACCTCTTCAGGCAGTGTGTTCCAGATTCCAACCACGAACTGGGTGAAAAAACGTTTCCTCAAATCCCCTCTAAACCTCCTGTACCTTACCTTAAATCTATGCCCCTGGTTATTGAACCCTGTGCTAAGGGAACAAGTTTCTTCCTATCTACCCTCATAATTTTGCATACTTCAATCATAGCTCCCCTCAGTCTTCATTGCTCCAAGGAAAACAACCCAAGCCCTATCTCTTCATAGCTGAAATGCTCCAGCCCAGGCAACATCCTGGTGAATCGCCTCTGCACCCTCTCCAGTGCAATCACATCCTTCCTATAGTGTGGTGCCCAGAACTGTACACAGTGCTCCAGCTGTGGCCTAACTAGCGTTTTATACAGCTCCATCATAACGTCCCTGCTCTTATATTCTATGCCTCGGCTAATAAAGGCAAGTCTCCCATATGCCTTCCTCACCAACTTATCGACCTGTGCTGCTGCCTTCAGTGATCGATAGACAAGTACACCAAATTCCCTCTGACCCTCTGTACTTCCGAGGGTCCTACCATCCATTGTATATTCCCTTGCCTTTTTAGTCCTCCCAAAATGCATCACCTCACACTTCTCAGGATTAAATTCCATTTGCCACTGGTCTGCCCATCTTACCCGCCCATCTATATTGTTCTGTAATCTAAGGCTTTTCCCCTCACTATTTACGACACCACCAATTTTTGCGAACTTACTGATCATACCTCCTGTATTCACATCTAAATCATTAATGTACACTACAAACTGCAAAGGTCCCAGCACCGATCTCTGTGGTACACCACTGGTCACAGGCTTCCATTCACAAAAACAACCCTCGACCATCACCCTCTGCCTCCTGCCACTAAGCCAATTTTGGATCCAATTTGCCAAATTGCCCTGGATCCCATGGACTCTTACCTTCTTAACCAATCTCCCATGCTGGACCTTATCCAAAGCCTTACTGAAGTCCATGTAGACTACACCAACTGCATTACCGTCATCGACACATCTAATCAAGTTAGTTAGACATGATCTCCCCCTGACAAAGTCATGCTGACTAACCCTGATTAATCCCTGCCTCTCCAAGTCGAGATAACTCCTATCCCTCAGAATGCTTTCCAATAGTTTCCCAACCACTGATGTTAGACTCTCCAGCCTGTAATTAACTGTTTTATCCCTGCTACCCTTTTTGAATAATGGTACCACATTCGCTGTCCTCCAGTCCTGTGCTATCTCTCCTGTGGCCAGAGAGGATTTGAAAATTTGTGTCAGAGCCTCTGCGATCTCCTCCCTTGCCTCACATAATGGCCCGGGATACATCTCATCTGGGCCTGGATGTTTATCCACTTTTAAACCTGCTAAAAAAGCTAATACTTCCTCCCTTTCAATGCTAATTTTTTCAAGTATATCACAATCCCTCTCCTTGATCACTACACCTACATCGTCCTTCTCCATCGTGAAGACAGATGAAAAGAATTCATTTAAAACGTCACCTATGTCCTCTGGCTCCACACACAGGTTGCCATTTTGGTCCCTAATGGGCCCTACTCTTTCCCTGGTTATCCTCTTACCCTTAATTATACTTATAAAATGCCTTAGGATTTTCCTTTATCTTGCTCGCCAATGTTTTTTCATGTCCCCTCTTCGCTCTCCTAATTACCTTTTTAAGTACCTCCCCCCGCTCCCCCCACACTTTGTACACTCCTCTCGGGCCTCTGCTGTTTTCAGTGCTCTGAATCTGCCATAAGCCTCCTTTTTTTTCCTGATCCAGTCCTCTCTATCCCTTGACATCCTGGGTTCCCTGGACTTGTTGATCCTACCCTTCACCTTAATGGGTACATGTTGGCTCTGAACTCTCACTATTTCCTCTTTGAATGACTCCCACTGGTCTGATGTAGACTTTCCTACAAGTAGCTGCTCCCAGTCCACTTTGGCCAGATCTGTTTCATCATATTAAAATTGGCCTTCCCCCAATTTAGTACCTTTAGTTCCAGTCCACCTTTGTCCTTTTCCATAACTACCTTAAATCTTACAGAGTTATGGTCACTATCCGCGAAATGCTCCCCAACTGACACTTCTACAACTTGTCCAGCTTCATTCCCTAGGATACAACAGCTTTCCACACTATCCACAACTCCAGCAACATTCGTGTCATCGGCAAACTTGCTAACCCAGCCGTCCACTTCCTCATCCAAGTCATTTATAAAAATCACAAAGAGCAGAGGTCCCAGAACAGATCCTTGTGGAACACCACTGGTCACCGAGCTCCATGCTGAATACTTTCCATCGACTACCACCCTCTGACTTCTATGGGCCAGCCAATTTTGTATCCAGACAGCCAACTTCCCCTTTCTTGAACAAGGGAACAACATTTGCCACCCTCCAATCATCCGGTACTACTCCAGTGGACAGTGAAGACGCAAAGATCATTGCCAAAGGCGCAGCAATCTCTTCCCTCGCTTCCCGTAATATCCTTGGGTATATCCCGTCTGGCCCCGGGGACTTATGTGTCCTCATAGCATTCAAAATTTCCAGCACATCCTCCCTCTTAACCTCAACCTGTTCAAGCATATGAGCCTGTTCCACTCTGTCCTCACAAATGACCAGGTTCCTCTCACCAGTAAATACTGAAGCAAAGTATTCATTTAGGACCTCCCCTACCTCCTCCGACTCCAGGCACAAGTTCCCTCCACTATCCCTGATCGGCCCTACCCTCACTCTGGCCATCCTCTTGTTCCTCACATAAGTGTAGAACTCCTTGGGAGTTTCCTTAATCCTACCCTGTGCGGAGTTTGCAAGTTCTCCCTGTGTCAGCGTGGGTTTCCTCTGGGTGCTCCGGTTTCCTCCCACATGCCAAAGACTTGCAGGTTGATAGGTTAATTGGCCATTATAAATTGCCCCTAGTATAGGTAGGTGGTAGGGAAATATATAGGGACAGGTGGGGATGTGGTAGGAATATGGGATTAGTGTAGGATTAGTATAAATGGGTGGTTGATGGTCGGCACAGACTTGGTGGGCCAAAGGGCCTGTTTCAGTGCTGTATCTCTAAACTAAAACTAAACTACCCGCCAAGACTTTTTCATGTCCCCTTCTAGCTCTCCTAAGTCCATTCTTCAGTTCCTTCCTGGCTACCTTGTAATCCTCTGGAGCCCTGTCTGATCCTTGCTTCCTCAACATTAAGTAAGCTTCCTTCTTCCACTTGACTAGCTGTTCCACATCTCTTGTCATCCAAGGTTCCTTCACCCTACCATCCCTTCCCTGCCTTATCGGGACAAACCTATCCAGCAGTCGCAGCAAGTGCTCCCTAAACAACCTGCACATTTCTGTCGTGCATTTCCCTGAGAGCATCTGTTCCCAATTTATGCTCCCCAGTTCCTGCCTAATAGCATTGTAATTCCCCCTCCCCCAATTAAATATTTTCCCATCCCATCTGCTCCTGTCCCTCTCCATGACTATAGTAAAGGTCAGGGAGTTGTGATCATTATCACCGAAATGCTCTCCCACCGAGAGATCTGTCACCTGGCCTGGTTCGTTGCCAAGCACCAAGTCCAACATAGCCTCCCCTCTTGTCAGCCTATCGACATATTGAGTCAGGAAACCTTCCTGGACACACCTGACAAAAACTGCTCCATCCAAACTATTTGCACTAAGGAGATTCCAATCAATATTAGGGAAGTTGAAGTCACCCATGACAACAACCCTGTTACTTCTGCACCTTTCCAAAATCTGCCTCCCAATCTGTTCCTCCATGTCTCTGCTGCTATTGGGGGGCTCTATAGAAAACTCCCAACAAAGTGACTGCTCCTTTCCTGTTTCTGACTTCCACCCATAATGACTCAGTAGACAAACCCTCCTCGACGGCCTCCCTTTCTGCAGCTGTGATACTTTCCCTGATTAACAATGCCACTCCCCCACCTCTTTTACCTCCCTCCCTATTCCTTTTGAAACATCTAAACCCTGGAACATCCAACATCCATTCCTGCCCCTGTGATATCCACGTCTCCGTAATGGCCACAACATCGTAGCTCCAAGTACAGATCCATGCTCTAAGTTCATCACCCTTATTCCTGACACTTCTTGCGTTAAAATAGACACACTTCAACCCATCATACTGGCTGCAACTTTGCCCTGTCAACTGTCTAACCTTCCTCACAGACTCTCTGCACTCTGTATCTGCCTGTTCAACAGCTACCCCATCCACTGATCCGTGGCTCCGGTTCCCATCCCCCTGCCAAACTAGTTTAAACCCTCCCGAAGAGCTCCAGCAAACCTTCCACCCAGGATATTGGTGCCCCTCCAGTTCAGATGCAACCCATCCTTCTTGTACAGGTCCCACCTTCCCCAGAAGGTATCCCAATGATCCACATATCTGAAGCCCTCCCTCCTACACCAGTTCTGTAGCCACGTGTTCAGCTGCACTTGCTCCCTGTTTCTAGCCTCACTAGCACGTGGCACCGGTAACAATCCTGAGATTACTACTCTACTCGTCCCGCCTTTCAGCTTCCAACCTAACTCCCTATATTCACTTTTCAGGTTCTCATCCCTTTTCCTAGCTATGTCATTGGTACCGATATGTACCACGACCTCTGGCTGCTCCCCCTCCCCCTCTCCCTTAAGAATCCTGTAGACTCGATCCGAGACATCCTGACCCTGGCACCCGGGAGGCAACATACCATCTGGGAGTCTCGTTCGCGACCACAGAATCTCCTG
This sequence comes from Heterodontus francisci, assembly GCF_036365525.1. Classification (NCBI taxonomy): domain Eukaryota; kingdom Metazoa; phylum Chordata; class Chondrichthyes; order Heterodontiformes; family Heterodontidae; genus Heterodontus; species Heterodontus francisci. Next base: position 22,206,218 of record NC_090410.1, on the reverse strand, counting down.
TCTGTTCCTCTAACCATTGAATCTCCTATCACTATCGCTCTCCTATTCTCCCCCCTTCCCTTCTGAGCCATTGAGCCAGGCTCAGTGCCAGAGACCTGGCCACTGTGGCTTTCCTCTGGTAGGTCGTCCCATAACCTTTGCAGTATCCACTGCCTTCAGTCATGATATCATTGCAGTGTATTGAATTGGTTGAAGACTGGCATCTGTGATGCTGGGGACCACAGGAGCAGGAGGGATATACTTGTATTGAATACTAAGCTGATTCCTGGGATGAAGGGGTTGTCTTATGAGAAAAGGTTGAGCAGGTTGGGCCTGTACTCATTGTACTTTAGAAGAATAAGAGGTGATCTTATTGAAATATACAAGATTCTGGGGGTGCTTGAGAGGTTAGATGCTGAAAGGTTGTTTCCCCTTATGCAGGAATCTAGCACTAGGGGGCACAGTTTCAAAATAAGGGGTTCTCCCTTTGAAGATGGCGATGAGGAGGAGTTTCTTCTCTCAGAGGGTCATGAATCTTTGGAATTCTCTTCCCTAGAGACCAGTGGAGGCTGGATCATTGAATATACTCAAGGCTGAGTTACAGATTTTTGATCTTCAAGGGAGTCAAGGGTTCTGGGGGGTCGGCAGGAAAGCGGCGTTAAGACAACAATCAGATGAGCTATGATCTTGTTAAATGGCGGAGCAGTCTCGAGGGGCCGAATGGCCTACTCCTGCTTTCATTTCTTTTGTTCTTGTGAAGCGAGACATGGGGAGGGAGGCACCACAGAAGTGCTGGCAAGTTAGGTTAAGCATCACCTCATCCTGACAGATGCATGGCTGCATCTCGGACACAGACCACCCTCTTTCACAGCTCACCCCCATTAACTCCCTTGTGAGCTGATGGGGGGATGAGCTATACAGGATACCCCAGTAGGGGGCGAGGTGATGCCATGAGCAGAACTGTCATATTGATCTCTCTGTGAAGTTAGACTACCTCCCTCTTCACACTTGCAGGACTAGAGGGTCCATAACAGCAGGGAGACATCACTGACTGACAGAAGCATTCCAGACATCAGACCTCTCCCCATGGCTGAGGAGGAGGTACTTGAACTAGTTGGGAGCCAGGGCAGCCGCTCAATAGCGGATGGTGAGACTGGGGTCTCCGCACAAAAGAGTGAGGATCGTCTTCCACCTCCATACAGACCACTTCTGGAGGCCGCATCATGCATGGTTGGTGTGACAAGATCTGCCCATGGTAAACCACACATGGTTTTGCAGGTTGGTGTCCCCAGGAGACTCTAGTAGAAGGAGGACATAATTCCACTTCTGAGGAGGATCCACAGTCAGAGGATGCACTGTCCAATGACTCTCCTGAACCTTCCACCAGCTCAGATACTTCCACCTCAGTGGGTTTCCCCTCGGCTTTAGAATCAGGGTCACAATCTGGTGAGAACAGCACACACACGCCTGAGCTGCTGGCTGAGGGTGAGCGAGTCGAGGCCTCTGGCAGTTGGAGGATTGTGGATTGCCAGGCCCAAGCTGAGCCCTAGGTTCAGGATGAGCCTCTGGTGTTGACAGCAGAAGACATGCTGGAGTTGCAGAGAGGAGTTAGACTTGCAGAGATGCCAAAGTCAATGTGGAGCTGTGAGAGGACAATGGAGCAACCATCCTGCCATGAGTGCTACCATGTCTCAGGTATGTGAGTGCATGGCCTCCTTCATTGTGATGTTGGCAACCCTCATGGAGAGCCAGATCCCATAGATCAGTGCACAGACCTGCACACCATCGTCTTGGCCATGAGCCCGATGCAGCAGGGAGGTTCAAGTGAACCTTGAAAGGGAGGAGGCGTGACTATCCATCACATTTCGGGCTCCCTTCAGGGCGCTCTTCAGTGTGGACAGCAGCTCCTCAGCCCCTTTGCCAATGAGCCTAGCTCCAGCAGCTGCTTCCCAGGATGTGGGCACAGACCTGCAGGAAAATCTTTTGGTGGTCGCAGACCACTTGAATTTTGATCAAATGGAAACCTTTCCTGTTGAAAAAGGAGGCTGACTGGTCAATTGGAGCCTTGATGGCCACACGTGTGCAGTCTATCACACCTTGCACCGATCACACATTGCTGTATCCAGCAATGGCCCCGATTCCAATAGCCCTCTCAGCCTGACTGTCAGGGTTGGTCCAGTAGTTCACATTACCCTCTTGAACAGGGCATTGGTCACCTCCCTGATGCAGTGGTGGTCCGTTTCCTGGGAGTCGCCACAACTGACCCCGGTGGAACTTTGGAATGATCCAGACATGTAAATGTTAAGTGCCACAGTAATTTTCAGCATAAACTGCCCACCAAATCTCAAAGTTCGTGACTTGTCCTACAGAAGGTGCATAAGTTAGTGACTTCCTCCCTGGAGAGCTGTAGTCTTCACTGACAATGCCGCTTGGTCATTAGGATGTCGCTGACTCGGGTCCGGTACACTCTCTGGTGCAGGTTAGTCCTTCTTGGCATGGCCGGCTGCTGCTGCTCTCATCGTGGAACTTCACAGACAGGTGAAGCTGCCTCTTGACCCTCCTTCCATCAGAGGCGCTGCATCACACCACGGGGGGCCAAATAGACAGGGTGTATGAGACCCAGGCCAGGTGATAATTAGACCTCCGGAGTGCTGTCCATGCAGAGACAAACTTGCCTTGGTAATTCCCTTTGCTGCTTCTCCTGACAGACTGCCTAATGGGCCTCAGTGTCCACCTTGATGATAGCCGACCTTCTCACCCAGCAGTACGGGCACTAGATACTGCCACCCAAAACCAGCTCCCACCCCCTCGCAGTCCATCCACTACCCAGCACCCCCTTGCTCAACACCCGAGACCCTGCCCCACCATGCAGAGTGTACAGCACTGTCGGCCGACAATGACCTCTGCTCCCCCCTCATCCCCTATGCAGTGCTGATCATGGCTGCCCACCCATCGTGGCACTGAAGCCTCGTCTCGGTTCCACCAGCTTTTAATGGCCGAGGTTCTGAAGGTACGTCAGGGCCACCCGTGATCCACTCAATCCCAAGTCCCACATTGAAGTGCATAAAATTACAAGCAAATGCTTTGAAACTACGAGTGGAATCTTATGAGGCTGCAGCGTTCCCAACAGCGGGACCGGATGCAGTTGTAACTTTCAGTCCCACTGCAAATCCCGTTTCCCATGTGATTTTGTATTGAAATTAGCCATGCTAATAATACGGACACGGGGAACACGTGGGATCTTGCGGTGGGGCAGCCTTTCATTGGTGGAACACAGTGTCACTGCCCCAAGGACCATGATCACCACAGATATAAAACATTCTGTGCTGCAGCCTCAATGAGCAGTAGGCTTCCTTTCATGTATATCAGTAAAAACTTAATTCAAGCTTTCCTTAAATCAAAATGTTTTTGTTTACTTTGTGAAACTCACCACCGACTTCATATCATTTATACAGCCTACACTCAAAGTGAATCAAATGGCAGCCAGCAGGCAGCGTCCTGCCCCACGGTTCAGTGATCCCTCCCTGCAGGTTCCCTGCAGATGGAGTGCAAAGACCCTCCTGCCTCATCAAGGCAGCCTGGATGGAGGAGGTCTCAGACCGTGCAGTAACTCTAAGAACATGGGTACAGTGCCGCAAGCGCAGCAATGACTTGCTCAGATTAGCGAGGGTAAATGGTCCTGGCGAGGCTGCTCCATTGATTTCTTCCATGGCTCAGTGTCTTTAAGGTAGAGGGTACGCAAGGAATGCAGTCGAATGCATGAGCAGCCTTGGTGCCAATGACTAAATGATGAAGATTGGCATTGTTTGTGATTGGATGTGTCGTGCAAAAGCCAATGCAGAATGAACAGCGGCAGCAGTGAGAGTGTGAGTCAGGGGCCAGCTGGGAAGGTAAGTTTCAGTATAAATTACTTACCTAGCGATTCGGCAGCTTCTTTTTGAACAGCAGTAGCAGTGAGAGTGCGGGCCAGGGGGCAGCTGGGAAGGTAAGTTTCAGTACAAAGTACTTACCCAGCGATTCGGCAGCTTCTTTTTGATCAGCGGTAGCAGTGAGAGTGCGAGCCGGGGGCAGCTGGGAAGGTAAGTTTCACTATAAAGTACTTACCTAGCGATTCGGCAGCTTCTTTTTGAACAGCAGTAGCAGTGAGAGTGCGAGCCAGGGGGCAGCTGGGAAGGTAAGTTTCAGTATAAAGTACTTACCTAGCGATTCGGCAGCTTCTTTTTGAACAGCGGTAGCAGTGAGAGTGCGAGTCAGGGGGCAGCTGGGAAGGTAAGTTTCAGTATAAAGTACTTACCTAGCGATTCGGCAGCTTCTTTTTGAACAGCGGTAGCAGTGAGAGTGCGAGCCAGGGGGCAGCTGGGAAGGTAAGTTTCAGTATAAAGTACTTACCCAGCGATTCGGCAGCTTCTGCAGGGTGGGGGGAAAACGAACTGTAAAAGTGACGTCACAGGAAAGCTGTGACCTGATTGGCTGGTAGGGAATCTATACAGAATTTGAAAATAAAACTGATAAAAATTGATTAAAACACTAATTAACTAATTAATAAGTGGAGTAACTAAACCAGAGGGAGGAGATTACTGTATTTAGACAGCATTTAATATTTATTGTAGAAATCTAGCACCAGGGACCACATAGTGAAGTGTATCATAATTTAGTAAGGATTTAATAAGTATTAATTTTTTCTATATCAATTAACTAATTAGTTATAGAAATGACAGTTTGAGGGATGAAGTGCTTCACCTGTGAGATGTGGGAGGTCCGTGACGCTTCCAGCGTTCCGGGCAACTACATCTGCAGGAAGTGTACCCAGTTGCAGCTCCTCACAGACCGCATGGATCGGTTGGAGCGGCAACTGGATGCATTTCAGAGCATGCAGGTGGCGGAAAGCGTCATAGACAGGAGTTTTAGAGAAGTGGTTACACCCAAAGTGCAGGCAGATAGATGGGTGACCGCTAGAAGGGGCAGGCAGTCAGTGCAGGAATCCCCTGTGGCTGTCCCCCTCTCTAACAAGTATACCGTTTTGGATACTGTTGGGGGGGATAACCTATCAGGGGAAAACAGCAGCAGCCAGAGCAGTGGCACCACGTTTGGCACTGTTGTTCAGCAGGGAGGGACAAAGCGCAGAAGAGCAATAGTTATAGGGGACTCTATAGTCAGGGGCACAGATAGGCACTTCTGTGGATGTGAAAGAGACTCCAGGAAGGTATGTTGCCTCCCTGGTGCCAGGGTCAAGGATGTCTCTGAACGTACAGAGGGCATTCTGAAGGGGGAGGGTGAACAGCCAGAGGTTGTGGTACACATCGGTACCAATGACATAGGCAGGAAGAGTGATGAGGTCCTGAAGGGGGAGTTTAGGGAGTCAGGTGGTAAGCTAAAAAACAGGACTTCTAGGATTGTAATCTCTGGATTACTCCCTGTGCCACGTGCCAGTGAGGCTAGAAATAGGAAGATAGTGCAGCTAAACACGTGGCTGAGCAGCTGGTGTAGAAAGGAGGGTTTCAGATATCTGGACCATTGGGCTCTCTTCAGGGACAGATGGGACCTGTTAAAGAAGGACGGGTTGCATCTAAACTGGAAGGGCACTAATATCCTGGCTGCAAGGTTTGCTAGCGTCACTCGGGAGGGTTTAAACTAGTGTGGCAGAGGGGTGGGAACCAGAGCAGTAGGACAGCTAGTGAAGTAAATGAGGAGGACATAGCAAATAAGGCCAGTAGGACTAAGAGGAAGAACAGGCAGGGAGATGTTGCTGAGCACAGTGGGACTGGTGGTCTGAAGTGCATTTGTTTCAATGCGAGAAGTATAACAGGTAAGGCGGATGAACTTCGAGCTTGGATTAGTACTTGGAAATATGATGTTGTTGCTATTACAGAGACTTGGTTGAGGGAAGGGCAGGATTGGCAGCTAAATGTTCCAGGCTTTAGAAGCTTCAGGCGGGATAGAGGAGGATGTAAAAGGGGTGGGGGAGTTGCATTACTGGTTAAGGAGAATATCACAGCTGTACTGCGGGAGGACACCTCAGAGGGGTCATGCAGTGAGGCAATATGGGTGGAGCTCAGGAATAGGAAGGATGAAGTCACTATGTTGGGGGTTTACTATAGGCCTCCCAACTGCCAGCGGGAGGTAGAGGAGCAGATATGTAGACAGATTTTGGAAAGATGTAAAGGTAACAGGGTTGTAGTGGTGGGTGATTTTAACTTCCCCAATATTGACTGGGACTCACTTAGTGCTAGGGGCTTGGATGGGGCAGAATTTGTGAGGAGCATCCAGGAGAGCTTCTTGAAACAGTATGTAGATAGTCCAACTAGGGATGGGGCCATTCTGGACCTGGTATTGGGGAATGAGCCCGGCCAGGTGGTCGACATTTCAGTAGGGGAGCATTTCGGGAGCAGTGACTATAATTCCATAAGTTTTAAGGTACTTGTGGATAATGATAAGAGTAGTCCTCGGGTGAAGGTGCTAAATTGGGGGAAGGCTAATTATAACAATATTAGGCAGGAACTGAAGAATTTAGATTGGGGGCGGCTGTTTGAGGGTAAATCAACATCTGACATGTGGGAGTCTTTTAAACGTCGGCTGATTAGAATCCAGGACCAGCATGTTCCTGTGAGGAAGAAAGACAAGTTTGGCAAGTTTCGGGAAGCTTGGATAACATGGGATATTGTGAGCCTAGTCAAAAAGGAAAAGGAAGCATTTGTAAGGGTTGGATGTTTAGGAACAGATGAAGCACTTGAGGAATATAAAGACAGTAGGAAGGAACTTAAGCAAGGCGTTAGGAGGGCTAAAAGGGGTCATGAAAAGTCATTGGCAAACAGGATTAAGGAAAATCCCAAGGCTTTTTATACATATATAAAGAGCAAGAGGGTAACCAGGGAAAGGGTTGGTCCACGCAAGGACAGAGATGGGAATCTATGCGTGGAACCAGAGGAAATGGGCGAGGTGCTAAATGAGTACTTTGCATCAGCATTCACCAAGGAGAAGGACTTGGTGGATGATGAGCCGAGGGAAGGGAGTGCAGATAGTCTCAGTCATCTCATTATCAAAAAGGAGGAGGTGTTGGGTGTCTTGCAAAGCATTAAGGTAGATAAGTCCCCAAGGCCTGATGGGATCTACCCTCGAATACTGAAGGAGGCAAGGGAAGAAATTGCTGGGGCCTTGACAGAAATCCTTGCATCCTCATTGGCTACAGGTGAGGTCCCAGAGGACTGGAGAATAGACAATGTTGTTCCTTTGTTTAAGAAGGGTGGTAAGGATAATCCAGGAAATTATAGGCCGGTGAGCCTTACGTCAGTGGTAGGGAAACTATTAGAGAAGATTCTTCGGGACAGGATTTACTCCCATTTGGAAACAAATGAACTTATTAGCGAGAGACAGCATGGTTTTGTGAAGGGGAGGTCATGTCTTACTAATTTGATTGACTTTTTTGAGGAAGTGACGAAGATGATTGATGAGGGAAGGGCAGTGGATGTTGTCTATATGGACTTTAGTAAAGCCTTTGACAAGGTCCCGCATGGCAGACTGGTGCAAAAGATGAAGTCACACGGGATCAGAGGTGAGCTGGCAAGATGGATACAAAACTGGCTCAGTCACAGAAGACAGAGGGTAACAGTGGATGGGTGTTTTTCTGAATGGAGGAATGTGACTAGTGGTGTTCCGCAGGGATCAGTGCTGGGACCTTTGCTGTTTGTAGTATATATAAATGATTTGGAGGAAAATGTAGCTGGTCTGATTAGTAAGTTTGCGGATGACACAAAGGTTGGTGGAGTAACGGATAATGATGAGGATTGTCAGAGAATACAGCAGGATATAGATCGGTTGGAGACTTGGGTGGAGAAATGGCAGATGCAGTTTAATCCGGACAAATGTGAGGTAATGCATTTTGGAAGGTCTAATGCAGGTGGGAGGTATACAGTAAATGGCAGAACCCTTCGGAGTATTGACAGGCAGAGAGATCTGGGCGTACAGGTCCACAGTTCACTGAAAGTGTCAACGCAGGTGGATAAGGTAGTCAAGAAGGCATTCGGCATGCTTGCCTTCATCGGTCGGGGCATAGAGTGTAAAAATTGGCAAGTCATGTTGCAGCTGTACAGAACCTTAGTCAGGCCACACTTAGAATATTGCGTGCAATTCTGGTCGCCACACTACCAGAAGGACGTGGAGACTTTGGATAGGGTACAGAGGAGGTTTACCAGGATTTTGTCTGGTCTGGAGGGCATTAGCTATGAGGAGAGGTTGGAAAAACTCGGATTGTTTTCACTGGAACGCCAGAGGTGGAGGGGCGACATGATAGAGGTTTACAAAGTTATGAGCGGCATGGACAGAGTGGATAGTCAGAAGCTTTTTCCCAGGGTGGAAGAGTCAGTTACAAGGGCACATAGGTTTAAGGTGCGAGGGGCAAAGTTTAGAGGGGATGTGAAAGGCAATTTTTTTACACAGAGGGTGGTGAGTGCCTGGAACTTGCTGCCAGGGGAGGTGGTGGAAGCAGATACGATAGCGACGTTTAAGAGACATCTTGACAAATATATGAATAGGAAGTGAATAGAGGGATATGGGCCCCGGAAGTGCAGAAGGTGTTAGTTTCGGCAGGCATCAAGATCGGCGCAGGCTTGGAGGGCAGAATGGCCTGTTCCTGTGCTGTACTGTTCTTTGTTCTTTGTTCTTTGTACTTTGAATGATATTGATGCATGTATGCAATGGTTGTGATGCATCATTTGCCATGTCATTAAATCTGCACTGTCTGTTCCAGGAGAAACGAAGCCACAACCAGTGCAAGCATGCGAAGATGGGAGGAGGGGTCCCTGACATCAAGCTGCTGACCACGGCTGAGGAGGAGGCCTCTGAGATCGTGAGGAGGGAGGCAGGGCGAGTGGAGATGGTGAGGCAGGAGCCACAGGGCATAGGATGAAGTGTCATCTCTGCTCCTGCAGACACATGTGGAAATTGAAGGAAATTGTGTGAACTCATGTGAAGCACATGTTTAAAATGCCTCTGTTTGTGTCTCCACTGCAGGTGGCCACACTCGAGTAGCAGAACACCGTGTGGCCCAGGAATCCTCCTCTGGGAAGGAAGAGAAGCCAATGCTCCAGAGTGTGCAGCGTCACCTGCCTCTTCTTCCACCTCAGCCAGTGCAGATACATCCACACGGTCCACAGGGGAGACCAGGGGAGGGTGGAAGTGGTGAGGGGAGTTGTTTAATGAGAATCTGGGTGATAAGCTGGTGTGCACGACACAGACACGTCCCAGCAGCTGAGGGATCATGTACCATCCAGGTCCCCTGACAATCGGAGGATTGCTGGGCACCAGGCCCCTGCTCAGCCCCACGTTCATGATGATCCTCTGTTTTGTTGCTACGTGAAGTCTGCTGGATATGCAGCAAAGCCATGTGGGAAAAATGTCAGAGATGCCTGAGGTCATGCGTGGCTTTGTGTGTGCCATGGAGGTGTCCATGTAAGCCATGACGTCTGCCATGTCCCAGGCATTTGAGCGTTCGACTTCCTCAGCACAGAGTTTGGTGAGCTCCGTGGCGAGTCTGGTTGATCACTCAAGCCATATGCACTCTGACTGGCACTCCATCACGAACTGCCATTGTCTCCATGCAGCAGAGTCTAAGCGAGATGGGGACGAGGAACCTGGACCTCCCTCCAGGTGCTCCTTCCCTCAGGAAGACAGGCATCATGCACACTGATGGAAGAGGAGCATGTGCCAGTTGCCCCAGGGCTTCCTCTCAGGACAACCCCAAGAAAGGACATTGACCCCCCTTACCTCCATCAGGCGAGCACATGGGGAATATTCATGCACTATTACTGCAGACCCCCAGTACGACGGAGCCATAAAGGCCCCATTCCTCCAGATGATACCCACCATGGTCATCCACCGCAATGAGGCAGCGCACTGAGCAGACTGCCTCCACCTCAGCTGCTAATGTCAGGGTAGAACCTAGACAGAGTAGCAGGAAAAGAAAATTGCAACTGCTGTGAGCACGAAGGTGACATGGGTGATGTAGAAATGTTAACGAATGCAATGATCATCAAAACATTTTTATTTCTTGCAAAATTTGATCCACTCTTCGTACTGTTTTGCTTGGTTGCAGATGGATACAAAGAGGCCAATGGCAGGAATGCAATGATGCTTGCAAAGTATCTCAGGAAATGTCCTGTGTCCATATCTCATTGGAATTCTAGCCTTCAATCTTCAATGATGTCTGCTTTCCTATTGATGATTAATAACTATTCCCAATACTGTCATGCCTAACTATTGTTTTCTATGGTAATAACTTAACGCTGCTTGCATTGGTGTGTAGTCGCATTCATCGTAGCCCATGGATGATTTCAAACACCAATCACATGAAAGTGCAGCCACGTGTCATTACGATTGCAGAGATGAATAAGACCTCATGCAAAAAGGAATTTGGGGGGAATTGTTATCTTTCTCCTCCAAACATTCCGTGATGATGTTGCTGATTTTTGGCTGAAATGTGCAAACATTAATTTCTCTCTGACATCCCTTGCATGTCTCTCCATGGCCCTCATATCGATGATGGTATTATTGTCATTGTTGTCCTCCTCCTCACCCTCTTCATAGTCATCCTCATCTGAGAGGACGGGTGTTCCTCCTGTTCCTCCACCTGCAGAATGTTGCCAAGTCTAATTGCAAGATTGTGCAACTCGGAACAGACAATGATTATTCGTGACTCCCTCTATGACGTGGACTGAAGAGAATTTCCAGACCGATCAAGGCAACGGAATTACATATTCAGCATACCGATGGTGTGCTCAATGATGGCTCTGGTGGATGTGTGAGCGATGTTGTATCTCTCTTCAGCAGTGCTTTGGGGATGACGTACTGTTATCATTGCCCATGTACAAAGTGGGTAACCCTTGCCATAAGAATATAAGAACATACGAAATAGGAGCAGGAGGAGGCCATTCAGCCCTTCAAGCCTGCTCTGCCATTCAATGAGATCATGGCGGATCTTCTACTTCAACACCATTTTCCTGCACTAGCCCCTTATCCCTTGATGTTTTTAATATGTAGCAATCTATCGCTCTCAGTCTTGAACATACACAATGACTGAGCCTCCACAGCCCTCTGGGGCAGAAAATTCCAAAGATTCACCACCTTCTGAGTGAATAAATTCCTCCTCATTTCAGTCTGAAATGGCCCGTCCCTTATTCTGAGACTGTGTCCCCTGGTTCTAGACTCGCCAGCCAGGGGAAGCATCCTTCCTGCATCTACCCTGTTGAGCCCTGTAAGAATCACCTCTCATTCTTCTAAACTCCAGCGAATAAAGGCGCAGTCTATTTAATCTTTCATCATAGGACATTCCCTCCATCCCAGGAATTCGTTTGGTGAACCTCCGTTGCACTCCCTCAATGGTAAGTATATCTTTCCTTAGGTAAGGAGATCAAAACTGCACACAATACTCCAGGTGTGATCTCACCAAGGCTCTATATAATTACAGGAAGACATCTTTACTCCTATACTCAATTCTCCATGTAACAAAGGCCAACTAACCATTTGTCACCCAAGATCCATTCATCCACATTGGCTGGTTCCTTGAAAACTGCTGACAACTCGGAGTTCCTCAAAATCTAAGAGTCATGACAGCTCCCTGGGAAATGTGCACAAACAATTCTTCTCCTGTGGTCGCAAAGCAGTTGCACGTTTAAAGAGTGGAAGCCTTTGCGATTAGCCAATACAGCAGGCTGGTTCCAGGGTGCTCTAATGGCCACATGATTACAGTTGATCACCCCTTGCACTCTAGGGAAGACAGCGATGGTGCTGAAGGCCGCAGACCTTGTTGCCTGGTTGTCCTCATCTACAGATAAGTAGATGAAATCATTGGCACGTTGATAAGGGCATTGGTTATCTCTTTGATGCAACTGTGGGTCGCAGACTGTGAGATGCCACATATGTCGCCTGTTGATCCCTGATAGCAAAGAAATTGAGTGTAATAGTAACCTTTGAGGGTAAGTGACACGGGGTTTCCAACGAAAACAATTGGCTGCAGGTAATGCTGAAGATCGTACACACTTCTGTCACCATTGCAATTCACATCCTCATGCTTCACTGGCATTGTCTCTCTGACATCTGAAGGTCATGTGTCCTTGTCCTGAGGATGCGATGACACACCAGAGCCCGTCTTTGATAATGCCTTTCCTGAATGTCTTTATTCTGTTCAGCCTCACCCTCTTGTGCTGCCTGCCGCTCCAGTTGAGGCATCATCCGTTATCGCCAGGATCCCTCCTCAGTCTCTCCCTTTGTAATTGTTCACTTGTTAGAGGACAAATTGCATGTATGACACTCCTGTCTTTGCAGCTTTTCAATTGTTGAGATGAGAAGAGTGTTGTAAAACCATCCTTCTTCTGCCATTCAGCAGAACCATGAAAGTCATGAGCAGATCACTGTTATGTGCCTTCCATTTGCATGTAGCAGGAGATCCCACCCACCATCATTTGTCTCCTCCCAATAGACTTTCATTCCTTGATTGGACACGTGGTTTGCATTCTTCTTCCAGAAAATGTTGCGTCTGTGATACCAGACAAGTTTTCCCACCTTCCAACCTCCTCCTGCCACCATCCAGCCTGCACCCATCACCCTTGAGCCACCCAACTCAACCTTCACCCTTCCCCCTGCTACCATAGAACCTCCCCCATTACCATGGACCAGCTCGTCATCAATGTATACAGGCCATCCCTCCCCCTGCATCCCTATTCCCGTCACCGTCCAACTGCCGACTTTCACCCTGAATCCTTCAAAAATCCACCTTGATATAGTTACAGATTCCCAGTCCACTCCCACTGATCACCTCGAATGTCCAGCCCTAAGTCTTGAACTTCCCTCCCATCACCACCACCAGATACACTTTCCCCCTATGACTGTGACCGTACTTTCTGCCAGCCAGTACCCTGATGTGGACACAAAGACTCCAATGGCGACAGTGATCCTCCCTCCTTTTACCCCTCTCATGACCATCAGTTTTCTGACAGGAACACATCAACCCACCACCCCCTGCAACCGCACACAGCCAGAATCATCGTCAGAATCAGCAACTACACACCCTGGACTCTGCCTTCCTCCCTCCCCTGCTCCTCCACTCACCCGACTACACACCCTGGACTCTGCCCTCCTCCCTCCCCTGCTCCTCCACTCACCCAATTACACTTCATGGACTCTGCCTTCCTCTATCCCCTGCTCCTCCACTCACCCAGTTACACTTCAGGGACTCTGCCTTCCTCCATCCCCTGCTCCTCCATGCACCCAAGACCCCACCCTTCCCTCCCCGACTACCCTCCTACACTCCTCCATGCACCTGATCAGCCCCACCCTGTCCTGGCCGACTACCCTCCCCTGCTCCTCCATGTAACCTCCGCCCATGCCGTCACCGCCATCCCCCTGAGGTGTTTCATCCTTGCTGGTGCCGAACCTGGAGGCAAACATCCATTCCAATCATGGTGTTAGTTTAGCAGCTGAATGAAAGAGAGAAGAGCACAGTCCTGAGACTCAACTGCACAAATCCGACTGTCACACACTACGTTGAAACATTCGTGAACCAGGTGGCACGGGAAAAGCTCTTGCTGTTCAGTTAATCTGGCAGGTTTGATTAACTCCTAACTATGAGTAGGGTGATGTGTTTTCATGGCATGTAAATGAAAGCAAAGCTGCAATCCGCCACGGCACTAGGGGAACCACAAAATGCTGCAAACCCGTCGATGACAACTCCTCTAAAATATCCCAGCATCGGGAATCTGGAAAACCTAAGTTCTCCCTACGTGTTGTGCAATTTAATTAACGCTCCTATCTTGTTGAGGCAGCGACACTGCCTTGGTGCTTTCCTACCACTGACTAAATCTGGAACCGATGTCACAATGTTGGATTTCGGGACGGACTCGTCCAATGCTATTCTCCAGCGCCCCCCGTCTCCATTCCCACTCCAAACGGCTGCACTATAATCGGCCCTGTATCCCAGTGTCACTGATTGGGAGCAGCAGCCAGGGAGACAATGGGTGACAAAAGAGGTGACAGATAACATAAAGCTAAATGAAAGAACATACAAAAGTGAAAAGAATAGAGTAGGCCGAGGAAAATGGCAGAAAGATAAAGAATAAAAAGAAAGAATAAAAAGGGCAGTAAAATCTGCTAAAAGGTGATGTGAAAGATAATGAAAATAAGGAAATTCCAGGCTTGTTGCATAATTGCTTTGTGTCAGTCTTCACAGTATTTTTTTAATTTTATTTTATTTAGAGATACAGCACTGAAACAGGCCCTTCGGCCCACCGAGTCTGTGCCGACCAACAACCACCCATTTATACTAACCCTACAGTAATCCCATATTCCCTACCACCTACCTACACTCGGGGCAATTTACAATGGCCAATTTACCTATCACCTGCAAGTCTTTGGCGGTGGGAAGAAACCGGAGCACCTGGGAAAAACCCACGCGGTCACAGGGAGAACTTGCAAACTCCGCACAGGCAGTACCCAGGATTGAACTTGGGTCCCTGGAGCTGTGAGGCTGCGGTGCTAACCACTGCGCCACTGTGTCGAGCAAGAGGACAATATACCTCACATTCCACAATGAATTAAGGACTGGAACTCACTAAAATTAACAGAAGCAAGAGAAGAATATTAGAAAAATAATGTCACTAAAGACTGACGATCTCCAGAACCTGACCGTTTTCACCACTGGATTTTAAAAATGCACTTGAGGAAATTGCAAATGTTTTAGTCAATATTTTCCAAATATCTCTCAAGTCAGGAATTGTCTGTTTAGATTAGAAAATTACAAATTAATAAATTAAAACAAATAAGAAAGGTGAGAGAGAGAATCCAAGAAATTAGAGACCTGCTGGTACAACATCTGTTGTGGGGAGATTATTGGAATCTACAATTCAGGACAGAGTCACTGAGCACTTAGAGGAATTTGAGGTAATTAGGAAGAAACAGCATGGAATTTTTGAAAAAACAATTTATATCTAACAAAATGAATTGATTTTTTTGGGGAGATAGCTAAAATAGCAGACAAAGGAATGGCTATGGATGTAGTTTATATGGACTTCCGGGAGGCAGTCAATAAGGTTCCACAGAAGAGATTGTTCGTTAAAAATAAAGCTCCTGGAATTTCAGGCAAATGATTGACCTGGTTAGAAGATTGGTTATGCAGTAAAACATAGAGAGTTTGGATAATCAGAATGTACTTGTATTGGAAGGAAGTGACTAGCAATGTGCCAAGATGATCTGTTCTGATGCCTCAACTATTTATGATATTTATAAATAACTTAGATAACACAATAATGAATTTGAGAGCCATATATCCAACTTGGCCAAATCATCAAAAGGTTGAATCTTAATTCACAAAAACAGGTGGATTGGGGTCGTGCCAGAGATTAAATGTAAAAAATCTGAAACAGGAACCCAAACTGCATCATATCCCACGGTCATGGATCAGCAGCAGAAGCCGGGGGATTAAAACCTCAGCATGTCCAAGGGTCACTGATCAGGAGAGGGATCCTGGTAATTTCCCCACCATATCCCAGTGTAACTGATTCCTATTGTAACTGACCCAGCTGAGAACTGTTCTCTTTGGTTTTGCACGGCACCAGTCAGTGTGTTTACTCTCTGTGCAGCAGTGGAGACCATATTTTAACACAGCACATTTATGAATAAACATAAGCATTTTATTTTTCATGTCTATTCATCCAATTCTTCAGACATGTATTACTCAAATCATTACTGATAGTTGGTGTGAAGCCTTATCTCTGTCATAAATTGCTATCACATTGTATTCCTTCGTGGGATATAGTGAGCTTTCAGTTTATTCTACCCATGGACCCACCATATTGATTTTCCTGCTCCCATCCTGATGTATAATGTCCCTGTTTTTCCCTCTTCCTTACAGTTAACTTAGTGACGATTGTGATCCTGTCTCGGGGAAAGTGTGGTCTCTCCAAATGTGTCACTCGTTACTTGGTGGCCATGGCAGCGGCAGATCTACTGGTCATTATCTTCGATCTGATACTGAGGCATCTTCCCACTTTTTATCACAACATGCTTCACTTTGTGGTTGATATTCCAGTGTGTAATATCCACGCTGTCCTACTTTATGCAGCAACGGACTGTTCTGTCTGGTTCACTGTCGCTTTCACCTTTGATCGATTTGTGGCCATTTGCTGCCAGAAACTGAAAACTAAATATTGCACTGAGAAATCGGCAGCTGTGATTATTGGAACAATGTCTGTGTTGTTCTGTGTGAAGAATATTTTCTGGTACTTTATGCTTTCAAGCAGCTATATCCGTTTTCGAGCCCCCTGGTTCTGCATTATTCCCTGGAGTGTTCTGCTTTCACCAGTATGGGCAGCAATTGAATTTCTACATTATATTTTCACCCCGTGTGTACCATTTATTCTGATTCTGATGCTCAATGTTTTAACTGTCAGACACATTCTAGTGACCATCAGCATTCGCAAGAGACTTCGGGACCGGGTCAGTGGGGAGAGTCACAGTGATCCAGAGACAATGAACAGAAGAAAATCAATCACTTCACTTTTTATAATATCGGGGAATTTTATCCTTCTATGGGTTCTGTTCCTGGTGACTGTGATGCAGACTAGAATTACTCTGTTGGGCCTGATTGATTCTGATGGTGCATCACTCGTTGTGGAACGACTTGGGTTTATGCTTCAGCTCCTGAGTTGCTGCACAAACACTTTTATTTATGCTGTGACCCAGAGTAAGTTTAGAGAGGAACTGAAGAATGGGGTGAAATATCCCTTCACTGTACTTTCTAAGATTATAAAATAATGAGGAAAATGGAAGATTTTCACACATAAACCACACGTGAACCCAGCCTCTCTCCACTCAGTCTCTGTATTCAAGTTGTTATAAAGACAACCTGAGATGATTTGATTGAGTTTGCATTTAATGTAAGGTACCTTTTGTAAACGTAGAGCAACCGCCGTATGAAGAAAATCATTTACACTCATCATACATTTAGAATAAAATTAAACTAATATGGAACATCTCCTGTGATCACTCCCTCTGTCTCTGTTTTATTGGATAAATCTACAGCTTCCCACTTTATCTCTCTCAGCATCCTCCACAGTGGTCATCGAGGCACTCGGCGATCGCTCATTACAAGCATCAATCCCAATTGCCCCATCCTAATCTTTCACCAAATCTCCCACCCAGTGCACCCGCTGAGGGCTAATCTTCCAATATCTTTCTTGTGCAACTTACCCCTCCCACTCCTGACCCTATGGACTCAGCCAGTGGATCAGCTCTCACCATCCCTCTACACATCTCCCACCAGAATGTCCGCTCAAGGCCCTTTCCATCCATGAAGTTATTGTGGATGATTGCAGCGACATCATGGCCTCAATGGAACCCTGGCTGAGGGTTGATTACACTTTCCCCCTAAATGAAAACCTCCCCTACACCTTCTGTACCTTCCACCACAATCCCCATCGTTACGACCGACCGCTCCTGTCAAAGCCCCCAATCAAAATATGCGATTCTTATTTTGGTGGGACCAACGCACTGTTAATTCAATCCTATTGTTCCACAGATCAGCTAACATTTCATTTAAAATCTTTCCAAATTAAAGAAAGACCCACCAAATTGTACCCCCGAATGAGGCTAACCAAACCAGATGTCTTTAAATCAATAAATTAACTCTTTAATTAGAAGAGTTTAAGTCTTAAACACTAGGAAAATACAACCAATATCAAAAATGGAAAAAATTAGAGTCCTTTCAAATTTATAGTCCAATGTTGTTCAAAGTCCCTCGCAGAATGTTGTTCGAACAACATTCTGTGAGGGACTTCGAAGAACATTCTGTGAGGCACTTTGAACAACCTTCTGTGAGGGACTTTGAACAACATTCTGCGAGGGACTTTGAACAACATTCTGCGAGGGACTTTGAACAATATTCTGTGAGGGACTTTGAACAACCTTCTGTGAGGGACTTTGAACAACATTCTGTGAGGGACTTTGAACAACCTTCTGTGAGGGACTTTGAACAACATTCTGCGAGGGACTTTGAACAACATTCTGTGAGGGACTTTGAACAACCTTCTGTGAGGGACTTTGAACAACATTCTGTGAGGGACTTTGAACAACATTTTGCGAAGGACTTTGAACAACATTCTGCGAGGGACTTTGAACAACATTCTGTGAGGGACTTTGAACAACCTTCTGTGAGGGACTTTGAACAACATTCTGTGAGGGACTTTGAACAACCTTCTGTGAGGAACTTTGAACAACATTCTGTGAGGGACTTTGAACAACATTCTGCGAAGGACTTTGAACAACATTCTGTGAGGGACTTTGAACCACATTCTGCGAGGGACTTTGACCAACATTCTGTTAGCGACTTTGAACAATATTCTGCGAGGGACTTTGAACAATATTCTGTGAGGGACTTTGAACAACCTTCTGTGAGGGACTTTGAACAACATTCTGTGAGGGACTTTGAACAATATTCTGCGAGGAACTTTGAACAATATTCTGTGAGGGACTTTGAACAACATTCTGCGAGGGACTTTGAACAACATTCTGCGAGGAACTTTGAACAACATTCTGTGAGGGACTTTGAACAACATTCTGCGAAGGACTTTGAACAACATTCTGTGAGGGACTTTGAACAACCTTCAGTGAGGGACTTTGAACAACATTCTGCGAGGGACTTTGAACAATATTCTGTGAGGGATTTCGAAGTCCCTCGCAGAATGTTGTTCAAAGTCCCTCGCAGAATGTTGTTCAAAGTCCAGCGAAGTTCAACAATTAACGACTTGCAAACACTTTTAACAGAACCAATCTGACTTTAGAGGGGTTTTTTTGAGGGATAAGGGATTGTCACAGTCTAACTTCCCTTTCTTCAATTTAAATTACCAGACATCTCTGTCTTGGCTTGACTTTTTAGAATTTCGAGAGATAATTAAACAGACAAAAATCCTATTTCCTTCAGTTTAAATGGTTGAGAACTCTTTTTCAGTGCTGACACCATAGCTGTCTGGCTTCTGTCTGTGTTCAGTTAGGCCAAACTGTCTTACTAACTACCAGTTCAAACTGAATTGTAACAAGTGTATTGCATCAGGCACACTCCCAGTGGCTGTTTCCATGGTATCGAGAATGCACTCTTTGAATCATAGTCTCCAAATGGCCGCTTCTAAGCCAACGAAAATGCACCTTTCCTATAACTCCTAAGGGTTGCCGGCTCTTAAAGGAATACTGATCCCTTGCAGGCCTTAAAGGCGAACAGCATATTCCGAAATAAAACTACAGGACCATGACACTATGAAGATTGACGTGTTGGCAGTGTGGCACTTATCATCAGATCACACCTTGGCCTGACCTCTTACTCCTCTGGAACTTTCTCCTTCTTTCAGCATCTCCTGTTGCTCCACCCCTCTCACCTCTCAAATAAAATCTTTGTTCTCTACCGACCTTCCAAGTACGATGAAAATATTCCCACTGAGATATCTTCATTGCTTTGCACCTTCAGCCTCTGCACTGAATGACATCTCATCCTCGGTGATTTCAATCTCCTGTCTTTGATGAGTTTAGAGGACCTCATCTCTCATGTCTGTCAGCCAATCTGAAAGGACTAAAACCTGTTGACTCATTTGGTGAATCTCTAGTGGCAAATAAAAGAAATTCGAGGCCTTTATCCCAATCATGGTGATATTCATGACAGTATGCCCTCATCACTGTTTTGAGAGTTTGTTGGTACCTTTCTAAAGCTTCCTGTGTCTGGGTCATATGCTAAAGATTTTAACTGTTTGATATCCAAATTGCCCATAGCTTCTTGAAATATCTTAGACATAAAATTGGAACCTAGATCCGATTGAACTTCAAGTGGTAATCCATATCTCGTAAAGAATTTGTTCCAATAAAGATCACTTATCTTCCGGAAGAGCAGCAGAGAGGAGCGGACCATGCGGGAAGAACACAGAGCAGGGAGCGGATAAATACAGCCCGAGGATCATGACCGAGATCACTTACCTTCCGGGAGAGCAGCAGACCTGCGGGAAGAACACGGAGTGAGGAGCGGATAAATACAGCCCGAGGATCACAGCTTACAGCACTTATCTTCTGGGAGAGCAGCGGAGAGGAGTCCAAGCATGCCGGAGTTTGAAATTAAAATTAAAGCACATGGGATCGGGGTAATATACTGGCATGGATTGAGAATTGGTTGATAGACAGGAAACAGAGTAGGAATAAACGGGTCTTTTTCCGGGTGGCAGGCAGTGACTAGTGGGGTACCACAGGGATCAGTGCTTGGGCCCCAGCCATTCACAATATATATTAATGACTTGGGTGAGGGAACTAAATGTAACATTTCCAAGTTTGCAGATGACACAAAGCTGGGGAGGAATGTGAGCTGTGGGGAGGATGCAAAGAGGCTCCAATGTGATTTGGACAAGTTGGGTGAGTGGGCAAATGCATGGCAGATGCAAAATAATGTTGATAAAAGTGAGGTTTGCCACTTTGGTGGTAAAAACAGAAAGGCAGATTATTATCTGAATGGTGATAGATTGGGAAAGGGGGAGGTGCTTGTACACCAGTCACTGAACGCAAGCATTCAGGTGCAGTAAGCAGTTAGGAAGATGAGTAGTATGCTGGCCTTCATTGCAAGAGGATTTGAGTACAGGAGCAAGGATGTCTTATTGCAGTTATACAAGGCCTTTGTGAGACTACATCTGGAGTATTGTGTGCAGTTCTGGTCTCCTTATGTGAGGAAGGATGTCCTTGCCATGGAGGGAATGCAAAGAAGATTTACTAGGCTGATTCCTGGGATGGAAGGATTGATGTATGAGGAAAGATTGGGTCGACTAAGCTTCTATTCGCTTAAAGTTTAGAAGAACGAGAGGGGATCCCATAGAAACCTATACAATTCTAACAGGACTAGACAGGCTAGATGCAGGGAGGATGTTCCCGATGGCTGGGGAGACCAGAACTAGGGGTCACGTCTCAGGATACGGGGTATGCCATGTACACCGAGATGAGGAGACATTTCTTCACTCAGAGGGTGGTGAACCTGTGGATTCTCTACCGCAGAAGGCAGTGGAAGGCCAAGTCATTGAATATATTCAAGAAGGATATAGATATATTTCTTAATTCCAAAGGGATCAAGGGATATGGTGAGAAAGCGGGAACAGTGTACTGAATTAGACGATCAGCCGTGATCTTTTTGAATGGCGGAGCAGGCCCAAAGGGCCAAATGGCCTACTGCTCCTATTTTCTATGTTTCCATGTAATTGGGCTAACTTCTTGAGTTCTACTTTAGCAGTAATTGTCCTCAAGGGAATGGCCTCTGGAAATCGAGAAGCCATATCCATGATAGTGAGTTTATATTGATATTCCGCTTTTGTTTTTGGCAAGGGTTCTGCGCAGTCTACCAACACCCTACTAAATGGTTCCTCAATAATTGATATGGGAATTAGGGCTGCCAGTTTTATGGTCGGTTGCAATTTTCCCACCATTTTGCACATATGGCATATCCTACAAAACAGCCTCACGTCATTTGTAAGGCATGGCCAGTAATAATATTGATTTATACGTGATTTGGTCTTCTGGATCCCCATATGTCCTGCGAGATGAATCTCATGTGCTATCCTTAATAATTCTCAGTGACATTTAGGTGGTACCACTACCAGTCAAACAACCGTCCAGTCTTCATCCACAGGTCTATGAGGCAGTCTCCATTTCCTCTTCAGAACCCCGTCTTCATCATAATAGCCTTCTGGAACTTTTTTCGTCTCAGCTTCTGTCAGAGCGGATTGTGCGATTTTATGTAACTCTGGATCAGCTTGTTGTGCAGCAATTATAGGAGATTTGTTAAACAGCTCATTTGGATTATCTAAATCCCCCAAGGAAAGTTTCAGATCCTCAGCTATCTGTTTATGATGCCAATTTTACCTCTGATAGGTTTAGCCATTTCTCAGGTTGCTACACACGCAGGAAATATTCCTGGAACTTGTTCCTGTAATTGTTCTGTTTCTTTAACTTCACTTGGTTTCTCTGTGACTACAGGAGAAACTAGTACTTTTTCTCCGGCCTAATCATTTCCTACGAGCAAGTCAATTCCTTCTACTGGCAAACTATAGACAACTCATACGTTACTGTCCCAGACATTAGGTCAGACTCTTGGTGCACTCGATACAAAGGTACGGGTATATACTCCCCACCAATACCATTAACTAAAATTTTAGCATTCAGTGCACTCTCTGGTGGAAATGTTATACCTTTCCCTTGCAAAAGAGTTTGGGTTGCTCCTGTATCCCAAAGTATAACGATAGGTTTACCTGCCTCACTTGAGGGATATGGAGTTACTTTTCCGTTCAAAAGGAATTCCCGATAACTTTCAGGTATCTTATTTTCAACCCCTACACTCACTTTGGTTTTTGTATCTGGTTTTACAGCTGCTGTCAGTACCACAGCCTGGTCTACTGTACTCTCAGTCAGAGCCCCTTTCTCTGCATTAGCTTTGTGTGCACCAACAAGTCCCATGGCTTTACTTCAAAACTTCCAGAATTCTGAATGAAGATGTCCCACCTTATGGCAATGATAACACTTCGGCCTGAAGATCTCACTTCTACCCTCGGCACCTTCCTTTCTGGCCTGAGGAGAGGATCCTGGGGTGTTCCCAGCTGTACCTTCTTCTCCCCAGCTACTCGCCTTCCTTTTACTCTCTCACTTTCTATCCTTCTCAGGTTTGTAGGGGTGATGGACAAAGGGTTTTGGCTTCTTCACAAGCTCAAAATCATCAGCAATTTCTGCTGCTTGTCTGGCTTTCACAACTTTCTGGTTCTCTACATGAATTCTCACGACTGAAGGGATTGAATTTTTAAACTCTTCCAGGAGAATCAATTCTCTAAGGTTCTCATACCTGGCTTCCATCTTTACTGCCTGTATCCAATTGTCATGCAGATCCCCACCTGCCAGGAATGAGGCATATTAAATTTGTCATATGAATATTGATTTTAAACTGTTGCTGGAGTGAGGAAATGACTTGTTAAACATATCAGCTGTGGCTGCAAAAAACATTTACATACTAACAGACAGTGCTTGTGGAGACAAAGGAGCCAATCTTTGATACATTCAACACATAATGGACTTTGATCACAAGACATTGAAGGTCAGGAAGCTCACATTCCAGGATGACTGCTAAGATGGCCAAATCCACACACAGACATGGTCAAACCAACTAGTCACATGACTAACCTGGTGGACAACCTGAGATTTTTTTTGAATTGTACAGGCAGCTTGAGAGTGAGAGAGACTGTTTGCTCCTGGACTGTAAAGACCTCTCCTGGCTGGCTCACCACAGCCTCTCTTGTCTGCTCCCATTTCTTTCTCATGGAACTCCAAGTCCACTGAAGATGTGAACCATGAGAGAGAAAAGTCTCCTACATCGAACAAGGTTTAAGAAGAAAACTGGACCCCAATGAAAAGCAAGACCTACCCACAATCAAGGTCTCTACAGCGAGGTCGAAGAACAGTAACCAAAAGCATCTTCAGATATTGCCTCAAGATTTTCCACTTTATTTCTTCTGCTCTTTTCTGTCTCTATCTGCATGGGCGCATCGCGTATCCATAGACGTTAACCGAATTAGAGTTTAAGTTTAATAAAGTTCAACCTTTATTCTCTTAAACCTAAGAAAACCTGTTTGGCTGATTTCTTTGCCTTGCATTTGGAAAGCAGTGAACAAGGATTCAAAAAGAGGGAACTAAAAACACAGTGTGTGTAAAATCACACCCTGTATCGGTAAGACCAGGTGAAGGCTGAAAGGGAACTCGAAACCCCTTCTCACTGGGTCTTAACAACAACGATCAAAATTAATTTCTTTACCCTCTCAAATTCTACATAAGTCTGCCCAGCCAATCTCTGGAGGTTCCAAAACATCTGTCAGTCAGCTTCAGGGACTAACTAACAGTAGAGAAATGGTGTTGTGGAAATTGATGGGATTGAAGGCCGATAAATCCCCAGGGCCCGATGGTATGCATCCCAGTGTACTTAAGGAAGTGGCCCTAGAAATAATGGATGCATTGTTGGTCATCTTCCGAGATTCTCTCGTCACTGGAACAGTTCATACAGATTGGAGGGTAGCAATGTAACCCCACTCCTTTAAAAGAGAGGTATGGAGAGAGAAGGAAATTATGGACCAGTCAGCCTGATGTCGGTAGTGGGGAAAATTCTAGAGTCCATTGTCAAAGATTTTATAGCAGAGCACTTAGAGAACAGTGGTAGAATAAGGCAGAGTCAGCATGGATTTACAAAAGGGAAATCATGCTTGACAAATCTACTAGAATTCTTCAAGGATTTAACTAGTAGAGTTGATGAGGGGGAGCCTGTGGATGTGGTCTATTTGAACTTTCAGAAGGCTTTCGACAAAGTCCCACATCAGAGATTAGCGTGTAAAATTAAAGCGCATGGGATTGGGGGTAGTGTATTGCGATGGATAGAAAATTGGTTGGCGGACAGGAAACAAAGAGTAGTGATAAATGGGTCTTTTTCGAATGGCAGGCAGTGACGAGTGGGGTACCGCAGGGATGGGTGCTAGGACCTCAGCTATTCACAGTATATATTAATGATTTAGATGAGGGAGCTAAATACAATGTCTCCAAATTTGCAGATGACACAAATCTGGGTGGGAGGGTGAGTTGTGAGGAGGATGCAGAGCGGCTTCAGGGTGATTTGGACAAGTTGAGTGAATGGGCTAATGCATGGCAGAAGCAGTATAAAGTGGATAAATATGAGGTTATCCACTTTGGTAGCAAAAACAGGAAGGCAGATTATTATCTGAATGGCTATAAACTGAGAGAGGGGAATATGCTGTGAGACCTGGGTGTTCTCATACACCAGTCGCTGAAGGTAAGCATGCAGGTGCAACAGGTGGTAAAAAAGGCAAATGGTATGTTGGCCTTCATAGCGAGAGGATTCGAGTACGGGAGCAGGGATGTCTTGCTGCAATTATACAGGGCTTTGGTGAGGCCACACCTGGAATATTGTGTGCAGTTTTGGTCTCCTTATCTGAGGAAGGATGTTCTTGCTACAGAGGGAGTGCAGTGAAGGTTTACCAGGCTGATTCCTGGGATGGTGGGACTGACGTATGAGGACAGATTGAGTCGGTTAGGATTATATTCGCTGGAGTTCAGAAGATTGATGGGAGATCTCATAGAAACTTATAAAATTCTAACAGGACTGAACAGGATAGATGCAGGAAGGATGTTCCTGATGGTGGGGGAGTCCAGAACCAAGGATCATAGTCTAAGGATACGGGGTAAACCTTTCAGGATTAAGATGAGGAGAAATTTCTTCACCCAGAGAGTGGTGAGCCTATGGAATTCGCTACCACAGAAAGCAGTTGAGGCCAAAACATTGTATGTTTTCAAGAAGGAGTTAGAGATAGCTCTTGGGTCTAAAGGGATCAAAGGGTATGGGGCAAAAGCGGGAACAGGTTTCTGAGTTGGATGATCAGCCATGATCATAATGAATGGCGGAGCAGGCTCGAACTGCCTATTTTCTATGTAACTCATATGCAGTGAGAATAGCCTTTTTTGCCATCTTATAATCTGCAGAAGTCTCTTCAGGAAGCATGGCACAAACTTCATGAACTCTGCCCATCAACCTGCTTTGCATAAGCAGTGTCCAGCTTTCCTTTGGCCATTTCATTTGTTTGGCTATTTTTTCAAAAGAAATGAAAAATGCCTCTATATCCCTTTCCTCAAACTGAGGGAGAGCTTGTATAAGTTTAGTAGCTTTTCGCTGGGTCCTGGGCTGGATTCAGACGCTTCACAACCAGAATTTTTTCTGGAGTCAAGACACCTCTTTGTCTGAATTCCATCTCTTTTAATCTCTATTCCCTCTCGACTCTTTCACTTTCTCTCTGAAGTTCAAGTTTTCTCAATTCTTTTTCAGCTTCAAGTTGTTTCAATTCTATTGCTTTTTCTTCTTCCTGTTGAAGCTCCAGTTGCCTCAACTGTAATTGAATTTTAGCCAATTCAACTGCATCACCCTCTGACTAACTATCTTCTTGTTCTTCTTCTTCAAATTTCAACAGTTGGGCTATTATGTCAACTACCTCTGCTTTTTTAGCACCTGATTTCAATTCTCACCCCAGTTGTGCTGCCAATTCTTGTAGTTTCATCTTGGTTGAAGTTTTCACGCGACTGAAGGACACATTTTCCTTTCCCAGAAAAACTGCTACAACTGCTAATGCCATTCTGATGTTGTAGACTTTACCTTATCACACAAGAAACCTGGCTCCTGAATTTTTTCTCTTTCAGTTATTACTCCCCTCACAATAACATTATTAGTGTTGGGTTTTAATCCCACAAGAGCCCCCAATTAATATGTTACGACCAAGGCAAGAGTATGCACTGTTAATTCAGTCCCACTACACCACAGGTCACAGGATATCAAGGAAGTTTTCCACTTACCAAAGAGGAGCCAAATTCCACACTTTATTTCCACCCAGAATAAAACACACCAAACCAGGTTTTTTTAAACAACAACATTCATTATTTATTAGAAAAGAAATAATAAGTCCTAAACAATAATGAGATAAATCTATATGTGAAAAGATTTTTTTAAAACCCCTAATTCTTCCTCGCCCTCAAGCACACACACATACCTCAAAAACTGGTTAACCGAGGAAAAGGTTTTTTTGGTTACCAGCTGTTTCTTAGAAGTAAAAAGGAATAAATAAAATGATTGAGTTTATCACATTCTAGTAGGGTGTTTTCGGTACAGTGAAGTGACCCAGAGTCAAATAGTTGATGCCACTCGAAGTCTCTCCAGGCGAGGTTGATGAACGGTTACTGATGGGTAGACATTCAAGGCAATTTGTGTGCAGCAGGCATCGCTCAGGTCTTTCAGCAGGGGTGCAGCAACCAGTCTGCTCAGGACTCACACCAACAACACAGCAGCAGAAGCTTTCTGCAGGTTCCAGTGTTTCCCAAAACACAGGAGGCAACAGTAACCACTCTGGATGCAGGAATTCTTCAGAGACAGAAGGCAATAGGAATCTGCTACCTTTCAAATGCAGGATTTATTTTCAAGAGATGCAGGCTTCCTTTACAGAGAGAGAACAAAGAAAGAACAAAGAAAATTACAGCACAGGAACAGGCCCTTCGGCCCTCCAAGCCTGCGCCGATCCAGATCCTCTATCTAAACCTGTCGCCTATTTTCTAAGGGTCTGTATCTCTTTACTTCCTGCCCATTCATGTATCTGTCTAGATACATCTTAAAAGACGCTATCGTGCCCGCGTCTACCACCTCCACTGGCAACGCGTTCCAGGCACCCACCACCCTCTGCGTAAAGAACTTTCCACGCATATCCCCCCTAAACTTTTCCCCTCTCACTTTGAACTCGTGACCCCGAGTAATTGAATCCCCCAGTCTGGGAAAAAGCTTCTTGCTATCCACCCTGTCTATACCTCTCATGATTTTGTACACCTCAATCAGGTCCCCCCTCAACCTCCGTCTTTCTAATGAAAATAATCCTAATCTACTCAACCACTCTTCATAGCTGGCGCCCTCCATAACAGGCAACATCCTGGTGAACCTCCTCTGCACCCTCTCCAAAGCATCTACATCCTTTTGGTAATGTGGCAACCAGAACTGCACACAGTATTCCAAATGTGGCCGAACCAAAGTCTTATACAACTGTAACATGACCTGCCAACCCTTATACTCAATACCCCGTCCGATGAAGGAAAGCATGCCGTATGCCTTCTTGACCACTCTATTGACCTGCGTTACCAGCTTCAGGGAACAATGGACCTGAACACCCAAATCTCTCTGTACATCAGTTTTCACCAAGACTTTTCCATTTATTGTATAGTTCACTCTTGAATTGGATCTTCCAAAATGCATCACCTCGCATTTGCCCGGATTGAACTCCATCTGCCATTTCTCTTCCCAACTCTCCAATCTATCTATATTCTGCTGTATTCTCTGACAGTCCCCTTCACTATCTGCTACTCCACCAATCTTAGTGTCGTCTGCAAACTTGCTAATCAGACCACCTATACTTTCCTCCAAATCATTTATGTATATCACAAACAACAGTGGTCCCAGCACGGATCCCTGTTTCTCTGGTCTCCAGGTAGGTCACAGCCAGATTTCAACTGCCTGCTCCTTGTCCAACTCACTGGTCTTTTCACAATCCAAAAGTGAAACTAAACTTCAACAAACAAGTCACATGACAATCATAAATCTTGACCCGTCATTCCACTGCTGAGTTGTTTGGAAATAGGTGCCTTGCAGCCTGTATTTCACTCAGTTCAAACCCACCAAGTTTCAGCAATCAATGTCCACCGAAAAATCCTTTCCTCAGTTTTTAAAAACACACAGAATTCTAACCTTTCAATACATAAACAAAACTCTTGTAACAATGTATACAAAACTATTGGATCTTACAGTCCCGCCCTGAGGATGAAGCAATCACTTGGTGATTTGATTTTTTACTTAAGATTCAACAGCCCAAACATTTAACAGTTCATGTTATAAATTGCCGGGACAGCCTGACCCCCCCACCCCAACACATGTTGGGGGGCGGGGCTGCTGTCAGTCCCCAGCATTGGCATCAGTGTCCTGTGTGCAGGCAATGGCGCCATTTTTAAAGGGCAGCCAGCCCTGCAGGCAGGTTTAAATATGAAAGAAATATACCCGAAAATTAATTAAGTACATTTCTTTTGCCCCTTTCCCACACACCCCACTCCAGTAGCAATTACAATAACAATTAACCTTTTCCCCCAAAACATTTACCATTTACATCTAACCTTTGACCACCCAAACTTTGAAGAAGAAGAATAAGAAGATGGTTAGTCAGAGGGTGAGGTACTTGAATTGGCTAAAATTCAATTACAGTTTAAGTTTCAACGCTTCCTGCCATCCCCTGCTCCAATTAAATGAACTTGACCCCGCTTTCCACCCACCACCCCCACCCACCCCACCCCCCCCGCACTGATGAACCTACCTGCTCCCCCCTCCCCACCAGGGTCACGCCTCGTTTCCCCAGACGGGCATTTGAAGGCGCAGGAATGCCAGCCGCCATATTGGAGATCCTGGCGGGCGCTCGAGATCTCGGGTGAGTGTATTTAAATTAATTAACGTTATTGATTTGAATATTTAAATTGTGGTCCCATTGCCCAGTGGTGGGGGTGGGGGGGGCCGTCACAGAGCCTCGTCATCACCGGGAGGATCGGGCCGGGCCCTGCCGCTGTCAAGGTCCATGGCGGGTCTCATCCGGAGCCATCTTCAGGCCCCTCCACATCACGGATCATGACATCGAGGGCTTCTTAAAATCCAGCCCTTTATATCTTTAAGTCAAGCATTGTATCTCCATGAATGATCAAAACACTTTCTGACCACACTCCAGTCTTCAACTGGATAATGTGACACCACCCAGTACTTTGATGTTTCTCTTTCCCAGTGTATTATAACAGAAGCAGAATGATACCTGGACTCCAGCACTTAAATTAGGAGGAGAAATTACACAAACTACAGTTGTATTTCTTTGAGTTTAGAACATTTTATCAAATTTTTCAAGAGATTAAGGGGAAGGTAGGAAGATAGGGTAGATAGTGAGAAACTATTTCTGCTGGTTGGTGAGTCTAGGAGCAGGGGGCATAGTCAAATAACTAGAGCCAAAACTTCCAGTCGTGAAATTAGGAATAGGGGAGATGGTGGCATAGTGGTAATGTCACTGGACTAGTAATCCGGAGCCCAGGCTAATGCTCTGTGGACATGGATTTGAATCCCACCACAGCAGATGGTGATATTTGATATCTAACCATCTCCCCTTGACATTCAATGGCATTACCATCGCTGAACCTCCCACTATCAACATCCTAGGGGCTACCATTGACCAGAAACTGAACTGGAGTAGCCATATAAATACTGTGGCTACAAGAGCAGGTCTGAGGCTAGGAATCCTGCTGCGAGTAACTCATCTCCTGACTCCCCAAAGCCTATCCACTATCTACAAGGCACAAGTCAGGAGTGTGATGGAATACTCTCCACTTGCCTGGATGGGTGCAGCTCCAACATCACTCAAGAAGCTCGACACCATCCAGGACAAAGCAGCCCACTTGATTGGCACCCCATCTACAAACATTCACTCCCCCCACCACCGATGCACAGTGGCAGCAGTGTGTACTATCTACAAGATGCACTGCAGCACTGCATCAAGGCTCCTGAGACAGCACCTTCCAAACCCGCGACCTCTACCAACTAGAAGGTCAAGGGCAGCAGCTGCATGGGAACACCATCACCTGCAAGTTCACCTCCAAGTCACACACCATCCTGACTTGGAACTATATCACCATTCCTTCACTGTCACTGGGTCAAAATCCTAGAACTCCCTTCCTAACAGCACTGTGGGTGTACCTACCCCATATGGACTGCAGCAGTTCAAGAAGGCAGCTCACCACCATCTTCTCAAGGGCAATTAGGGATGGGCAATAAATGCTGGCCTAGCCAGCGATGCCCATAATCCCGTGAATTAATTAAAGAAAATTGGAACTCATCCTAGCCATTTAGGTGCAAACACATGATCCTTTTTTCCCGTAGTCTAACACGAAGTGATTGTCACTAACTTCATATTCAAAAGGTACAATCCTTTTCTTGACGTACTTTGTTATCTGCTTTTATGCTTTGCTAGTTTGATGCGCCACATATTGATTAGTGACTTGGTCATCGTCAATCATAATCACCAACCATGTGTCCAAAACACTCCCGGAATCAATGGTATTTCTGGTGGCAGCAAAGAGATGTCCTGGGGTAAAGGCCTGCTCGGGTCTGCAAATGAGACCTGACCTGAGCCCCACAGAACCCCATCTGCCCCCGAGCCCGACCCGGCCCAAGTCCTTCCATTTTTACCCGCACCCGGCCCAACCATCAGTTAACTTACCTTCCATTACCTTCACTTTGTTCCTTATCTGCACAAGCTTAAAATAACTATTAAAAAACACCTGTAAAGTCCAAAAAGTAAATTAATATTAGAGTCACTTACCTGAGGTGGTGATAGAATGTGTCCAACCTGACCTGAGCCCGAATGTCGGACCCGACCCGACCTGAACCCGACACATGTCGT
Source organism: Heterodontus francisci (assembly GCF_036365525.1). Lineage (NCBI taxonomy): Eukaryota > Metazoa > Chordata > Chondrichthyes > Heterodontiformes > Heterodontidae > Heterodontus > Heterodontus francisci. Next base: position 22,175,139 of record NC_090410.1, on the reverse strand, counting down.
CTGGTCCTGTCAGGTACGGATTGGGTAGCAGGCCTTTATCCTGGGGTACACATTAGTCACCCATCATTGCTTGGTCAGGTGTCACTCCTGCAGTGCAGTGTGGGATAGAATGTATAGCCATTAAGCACATTGGCAGCATAGTTGCCCATTTGTTTCAGCCTAAATCTTTTTTTTTCTAGATTTTACTTTCAGACGGCAACTGTTCATTATTCTGTCATTGACGCCTCCTCTAGATGCATCTTTTGTTTGTTTACTTGTCCCATTACCACTCCCTTTGGCTCTGCACCACCAACTCTTTTGTCATTTAACATCTCCCATCTTCTGCCCTATCACAGACCTTCCCTTTGTTCTTTTTCCCCTCTCCCATTTGACTTGCTTAAAACCTATTACATTTCTAACTTTTACCAGTTCTGATGAAGAGTCACCGACCTGAAACGTTAACTCTGTTTCTCCCCTCTCAGATGCTGCCAGACGTGCTGCATATTTCCAGCATTTTCTGTTTTTATTTCAGATTTCCAGCATCCGCAGTATTTCGTTTGTGTTTTGTTGTTGTTGCCCACTCAGCTGCACAAAACTTGTTAAGCATCATTTTCAAAGTCCTATTTCCCCTTTCGAACACCCTGATGACTGAGGCTGATGGGATAACATGCAATTTTTGTGTAATTCCCATTGCTTCCTGTAATGCTGGAAAGAAAATCCCTGTGAATTGTGAACCTTTATCAACATCCACTTGTATTACTAATCCCCACCTCCAGATTACCTCACTCAGTAGTAAGTGTGCTGCAGTGAGCCGTGTGTTAGTTATTATGGGAATGTCTCGATCCACTTAGTGAAATTGTCTATAATTACTGAGCAATGTAGGTGACCTGCATTTGACCTGTGCGATGATCCAAGATTTGGAGGCGAATTCACGGTACCTCGGAGTGGGGGTGGGGTTTGGGATCGACAGTGAAGATTGGAGAAGGACACGGTTAGCGTACAAAAACGACGATGTGGCATTCAAACAAAACACCAGTCAATGTCCTGCTTGATGTCAGGGCACCAGGCAAAGTTACCCACTTTTTAATTTGTTGCCTTGGTACATGAGCAAACTGTGCTCCACTGATTGAACACTTGATCATAAGACGAGTCATTCCATTATAGAAAAGCAATAGAGATGAATACAAAAATAGCAAACATAGAAAATGTACGGCTCAGAATGAATCCTTTCAGCCCATCATGTCTGTGCCGGCCGATGAAGTGATATCCAGCCTAATCTCACTTTCCAGCCCTTGACCTGTACCCCTGTATGTTACAGCATTTCAAGTCCATATCCAAGTGATTTTTTTTTTAAATTACAATGAGGGTTTCTGCCTCTACCACCCTTTTTAGCAGAGAGGACCAGAACCTCAGGGACCTCTAGGTGAAAAAAATCTCCTAAACTCCTCTCCAATCCTTCTGCCAGTTACTTCAATTCTAGACCCCAGTTAATAACCTCTCTACTAAGGGAAATGGGACCTTTCTACCCAGTCTATCTGGACACCTCATCATTCTCAATATCTCAATTAAATATCCCCTCAGCTTCCTCTGGTCCAAGCACAAGAACCCCAGCCTGTTCAATCTTTCCTCATAGCTAATATCCTCCATTCCTTACAACATTCCATAGATCTCTTCCATGCCCTCTCTAGTGCGACCACATCCTTCCTGTAATGTAGTGACCAGGACAGTATGCAGTACTATAGCTGCAGTCTTACTAGTATTTTATACACTTAGAGCATAATTTTATTCTATGTCCTGGCCAAGAAAGTGAAGTATCCTGTATGGCTTCTTAACCACCTTATCTACCAGTCCTGCTACCTTCAGGGATCTGTAAGCATACACTCTGAGGTTCCTCTGTTCTTCTACAATTCTCAGTTTGCTATTATTTATTGTGTATTTGTTTGCTGTCCCCAAATAAACCACCTCACACTTCCCTGAATTGAATTCCATTTTCCACTTTTCTGCCCAATTGACCCGTCCATTGATGTCTTCCTGCAGTCTACAGTTTTCTTCCTCAGAAAGAAACAACGAGTTCCAGGCTATTACCAGCCACTGCGTAAAAAAGTTCTTCCCCCATATTCCGTCCACATCACTTGCCCAAAACCTTCAATTTGTGTCCCCTAGTCCTTGTGCCATTTTTTCATGAAAACAGTTTTTTTCCTTGTCTAACTTATCTTAGCCTGTCATCATCTTGTAGACTTCCATTAAATCTCCCCTCAATCCCCTTTTTTTCTAAGGAGAACAACCCGAGCTTTTCCAACCTAACCTTGTAACTAAAATTCTCCATCCCTGGAACCATTTTGGTAAATCTCCTCTGCACCTTCTCAAAGACCCTCACATCCTTCCTGAAGTGTGGTGACCAGAACTGGACACAATACTCCAGTTGGGGTCAAACCAGAGCCTTCTAAAGTTCAGCATAACTTCCCTGCCTCTATTTATGAAGCTCAAGCTCTCATCTGCTTTACAAACCACTGTCTAAATATGTCCTGCCACCATCAAAGATTGATGCACATGCACCCCCCAGGTCCCTCTGTTCCTGCACACTCTTTAGAACTGTGACATTAAGTAGATAATGCCACTCCCTATTCCTTCGGCCAAAATGCATCACCTCATACCTGTCAGTATTAAATTCTATCTGCCACCTCTCTGCCCATTCTGCTAGCCTATCTATGTCCTGTTTCAAGCGATTCATGTCATACTCACTGTTTGCCACATCTCCAAGTTTGATGTCATCGGCAAAGTTTGAAATTCTACTCTGTATTCAAAGATCCAAGTCATTTATATAGAGCACAAAAAAACAGTGAACCCAGCACTGAACCTTGGGGAACACCACTATCTACGATCCTCCAGTCTGCAAAATAACTATTTACTGTGACTCGCTGTTTTGTCCTTAAGTCAACATTTTTTACCAATTAGACACTGACCCTCCAATTATGAGCCTTAATTTTGTTAAACAGCCTTTTATGTGGTACCTTATCAAACGCTTTCTTAACATCCATATAAACAACATCCACCACATTACCTTCATCAACCTTCGCTGTTACTTGATCAAATAATTCTATTTGGTTAGTCAAGCATGATCCCTCGTCTACAAATTAATGCCGGCTGTCCTTAATTAACTTGAACCTCTACAAGTCTGTGTTGATTTTTTTCCTTGATTCTTGTTGCTAAAACCTCACCCATCACTGATGTTGAACTAACTGGCCTGTAGTTGCGAGGACTGTCCTTACACCCTTTCTTAAATAATAAATATCTCGGGAAGATTGGAAGATTATGGCAAGCCCTTCCGTTATCTCCATCCCCACTTCCTTGAGCAACCTGGGATGCAAACCATCCGGACCAGGTGGCTTATCTCTCCTAGGAAGTGACAAAGTTGATTGATGAGGGAAGGGCTGTAGATGTCGTATACATGGACTTCAGTAAGGCGTTTGATAAGGTTCCCCATGGTAGGCTGATGGAGAAAGTGAAGGCGCATGGGGTCCAAGGTGTACTAGCTAGATGGATAAAGAACTGGATGGGCAACAGGAGACAGAGAGTAGCAGTGGAAGGGAGTTTCTCAAAATGCAGACGTGTGACCAGTGGTGTTCGACAGGGATCCGTGCTGGAACCACTGTTGTTTGTGATATACATAAATGATTTGGAGGAAAGTATAGGTGGTCTGATTAGCAAGTTTGCAGACAACACTAAGATTGGTGGAGCAGCAGATAGTGAAGGGGACTGTCAGAGAATACAGCAGACTGGAGAGTTGGGCAGAGAAATGGCAGATGGAGTTCAATCAGGGCAAATGCGAGGTGATGCATTTTGGAAGATCCAATTCAAGAGTGAACTATACAGTAAATGGAAAAGTCCTGGGGAAAATTGATGTACAGAGAGATTTGGGTGTTCAGGTCCATTGTTCCCTGAAGGTGGCAACGCAGGTCAATAGAGTGGTCAAGAAGGCATACGGCATGCTTTCCTTCATCGGACGGGGTATTGAGTACAAGAGTTGGCAGGTAATGTTACAGTTGTATAGGACTTTGGTTCGGCCACATTTGGAATACTGCGTGCAGTTCTGGTCGCCACATTAGCAAAAGGATGTGGATGCTTTGGAGAGGGTGCAGAGGAGGTTCACCAGGATGTTGCCTGGTATGGAGGGCGCTAGCTATGAAGAGAGATTGAGTAGATTAGGATTATTTTCATTAGAAAGACGGAGGTTGAGGGGGGACCTGATCGAGGTGTACAAAATCATGAGAGGTATAGACAGGGTGGATAGCAAGAAGCTTTTTCCCAGAGTGGGGGATTCAATTACAACGGGACACGAGTTCAAAGTGAGAGGGGAAAAGTTTAGGGGGGATATGCGTGGAAAGTTATTTACGCAGAGGGTGGTGGGTGCATGGAACGCATTGCCAGCGGAGGTGGTAGACGCGGGCACGATAGCGTCTTTTAAGATGTATCTAGACAGATACATGAATGGGCAGGAAGCAAAGAGATACAGACCCTTAGAAAATAGGCGACAGGTTTAGATAGAGGATTTGGATCGGCGTCGGCTTGGAGGGCCGAAGGGCCTGTTCCTGTGCTGTAATTTTCTTTGTTCTTTGTTCTTTGTTCTTAATCATAGTCAGTCTTTATAGCACCTCCCCCCTTTCACATCTGCCTTAGTTTTTCGCACCAAAACTAATAAATCGATAAAGTCTCATTTTTTATTAGATTAATTGAGATAATTTAGAAAGCTGACCGGTATATTCACCCCAGCTGGCTACATCACACAACAAACATCACAAAAACAGAAGATCTGGACATTACCAGAGTGCCATTTGTAGGATCTTGATTTGTGCAAATTGGCAGACACATTTCCTACATTACAACAGGAACTAGCCTTCAAAAATACTTAATTACCAGTAAAGTGCAATTCAAAATGTCCTGAGGTCAAGCAATATAAATACCAGTGAGGTGAAGGGCCAACAGTGCAGGACACCGGTGAGGTGAAGGGCCCACGGTGCAGGACACCAGTGAGGTGAAGGGCCCATGGCGCAGGACACCAGTGAGGTGAAGGGCCCACGGTGCAGGAAACCAGTGAGGTGAAGGGCCCACGATGCAGGACACCAGTGAGGTGAAGGGCCAACAGTGCAGGACACCAGTGAGGTGAAGGGCCTACTGTGCAGGACACCAATGAGGTGAAGGGCCCACAGTGCAGGACACCAGTGAGGTGAAGGGCCCACGGTGCAGGACACCAGTGAGGTGAAGGGCCCACGGTGCAGGACACCAGTGAGGAGAAGGGTCCACGGTGCAGGACACCAGTGAGGTGAAGGGCCCACGGTGCAGGACACCAGTGAGGTGAAGGGCCCACGGTGCAGGACACCAGTGAGGTGAAGGGCCCACGGTGCAGGACACCAGTGAGGAGAAGGGTCCACGGTGCAGGACACCAGTGTGGTGAAGGGCCCACGGTGCAGGACACCAGTGAGGTGAAGGGGCCACGGTGCAGGACACCTGTGAGGTGAAGGGCCCACGGTGCAGGACATCAGTGAGGTGAAGGGCCCACAGTGCAGGACACCGGTGACGTGAAGGGCCCAGAATGCATTACACCAGTGAGGTGAAGGGCCCACGATGCAGGACACCAGTGAGATGAAGGGCCAACAGTGCAGGACACCAGTGAGGTGAAGGGCCTACCGTGCAGGACACCAATGAGGCGAAGGGCCCACAGTGCAGGACACCAGTGAGGTGAAGGGCCCACGGTGCAGGACACCAGTGAGGTGAAGGGACCATGGTGCAGGACACCAGTGAGACGAAGGGCCCACGGTGAAGGACACCAGTGAGGTGAAGGGCCCACGGTGCAGGACACCAGTGAGGTGAAGGGCCCACGGTGCAGGACACCAGTGAGGAGAAGGGTCCACGGTGCAGGACACCAGTGTGGTGAAGGGCCCACGGTGCAGGACACCAGTGAGGTGATGGGACCACTGTGCAGGACACCAGTGAGGTGAAGGGGCCACGGTGCAGGACACTTGTGAGGTGAAGGGCCCACGGTGCAGGACATCAGTGAGGTGAAGGGCCCACAGTGCAGGACACCAGTGACGTGAAGGGCCCAGAATGCATTACACCAGTGAGGTGAAGGGACAACCATGCAGGACACCAGTGAGGTGAAGGGCCCAAAATGCATTACACTAGTGAGGTGAAGGGCCCACGATGCAGGACACCAGTGAGGTGAAGGACCCACGGTGCAGGAGACCAGTGAGGTGAAGGGCCCACAGTGAAGGACACCAGTGAGGTGAAGGGCCCACGGTGCAGGACACCAGTGAGGTGAAGGGCCCACGGTGCAGGACACCTGTGAGGTGAAGGGCCCAGGGAGCAGGTCAGCAATGAGATGAAGGGCCCACGGTGCAGGACACCAGTGAGGTGAAGGGCCCACGGTACAGGACACCAGTGAGGTGAACGGCCCATGGAACAGACACCAGTGAGGTGAAGGGCCCACGGTGCAGGACACCAGTGAGGTGAAGGGCCCACGATGCAGGAGACCAGTGAGGTGAAGGGACTACGGTGCAGGACACCAGTGCGGTGAAGGGCCTACGGTGCAGGACACCAGTGAGGTGCAGGGCCCACAGTTCAGGACACCAGTGAGGTGAAGGGCCCACGGTGCAGGACACCAGTGAGGTGAAGGGCCCACGGTGCAGGACACCAGTGAGGTGAAGGGCCCACGGTGCAGGACACCAGTGAGGAGAAGGGTCCACGGTGCAGGACACCAGTGTGGTGAAGGGCCCACGGTGCAGGACACCAGTGAGGTGATGGGACCACTGTGCAGGACACCAGTGAGGTGAAGGGGCCACGGTGCAGGACACCTGTGAGGTGAAGGGCCCACGGTGCAGGACATCAGTGAGGTGAAGGGCCCACAGTGCAGGACACCAGTGACGTGAAGGGTCCAGAATGCATTACACCAGTGAGGTGAAGGGCCCACGATGCAGGACACCAGTGAGATGAAGGGCCAACAGTGCAGGACACCAGTGAGGTGAAGGGCCTACTTTGCAGGACACCAATGAGGCGAATGGCCCACAGTGCAGGACACCAGTGAGGTGAAGGGCCCACGGTGCAGGACACCAGTGAGGTGAAGGGACCATGGTGCAGGACACCAGTGAGACGAAGGGCCCACGGTGAAGGACACCAGTGAGGTGAAGGGCCCACGGTGCAGGACACCAGTGAGGTGAAGGGCCCACGGTGCAGGACACCAGTGAGGAGAAGGGTCCACGGTGCAGGACACCAGTGTGGTGAAGGGCCCACGGTGCAGGACACCAGTGAGGTGATGGGACCACTGTGCAGGACACCAGTGAGGTGAAGGGGCCACGGTGCAGGACACTTGTGAGGTGAAGGGCCCACGGTGCAGGACATCAGTGAGGTGAAGGGCCCACAGTGCAGGACACCAGTGACGTGAAGGGCCCAGAATGCATTACACCAGTGAGGTGAAGGGACAACCATGCAGGACACCAGTGAGGTGAAGGGCTCAAAATGCATTACACCAGTGAGGTGAAGGGCCCACGATGCAGGACACCAGTGAGGTGAAGGACCCACGGTGCAGGAGACCAGTGAGGTGAAGGGCCCACGGTGCAGGACACCAGTGAGGTGAAGGGCCCACGGTGCAGGACACCAGTGAGGTGAAGGGCCCACGGTGCAGGACACCTGTGAGGTGAAGGGCCCAGGGAGCAGGTCAGCAATGAGATGAAGGGCCCACGGTGCAGGACACCAGTGAGGTGAAGGGCCCACGGTACAGGACACCAGTGAGGTGAACGGCCCATGGAACAGACACCAGTGAGGTGAAGGGCCCACGGTGCAGGACACCAGTGAGGTGAAGGGCCCACGATGCAGGAGACCAGTGAGGTGAAGGGACTACGGTGCAGGACACCAGTGAGGTGAAGGGCCTACGGTGCAGGACACCAGTGAGGTGCAGGGCCCACAGTTCAGGACACCAGTGAGGTGAAGGGCCCACGGTGCAGGACACCAGTGAGGTGAAGGGCCCACGGTGCAGGACACCAGTGAGGTGAAGGGCCCACGGTGCAGGACACCAGTGAGGAGAAGGGTCCACGGTGCAGGACACCAGTGTGGTGAAGGGCCCACGGTGCAGGACACCAGTGAGGTGATGGGACCACTGTGCAGGACACCAGTGAGGTGAAGGGGCCACGGTGCAGGACACCTGTGAGGTGAAGGGCCCACGGTGCAGGACATCAGTGAGGTGAAGGGCCCACAGTGCAGGACACCAGTGACGTGAAGGGCCCAGAATGCATTACACCAGTGAGGTGAAGGGCCCACGATGCAGGACACCAGTGAGATGAAGGGCCAACAGTGCAGGACACCAGTGAGGTGAAGGGCCTACTGTGCAGGACACCAATGAGGCGAAGGGCCCACAGTGCAGGACACCAGTGAGGTGAAGGGCCCACGGTGCAGGACACCAGTGAGGTGAAGGGACCATGGTGCAGGACACCAGTGAGACGAAGGGCCCACGGTGAAGGACACCAGTGAGGTGAAGGGCCCACGGTGCAGGACACCAGTGAGGTGAAGGGCCCACGGTGCAGGACACCAGTGAGGAGAAGGGTCCACGGTGCAGGACACCAGTGTGGTGAAGGGCCCACGGTGCAGGACACCAGTGAGGTGATGGGACCACTGTGCAGGACACCAGTGAGGTGAAGGGGCCACAGTGCAGGACACTTGTGAGATGAAGGGCCCACGGTGCAGGACATCAGTGAGGTGAAGGGCCCACAGTGCAGGACACCAGTGACGTGAAGGGCCCAGAATGCATTACACCAGTGAGGTGAAGGGACAACCATGCAGGACACCAGTGAGGTGAAGGGCTCAAAATGCATTACACCAGTGAGGTGAAGGGCCCACGATGCAGGACACCAGTGAGGTGAAGGACCCACGGTGCAGGAGACCAGTGAGGTGAAGGGCCCACGGTGCAGGACACCAGTGAGGTGAAGGGCCCACGGTGCAGGACACCAGTGAGGTGAAGGGCCCACGGTGCAGGACACCTGTGAGGTGAAGGGCCCAGGGAGCAGGTCAGCAATGAGATGAAGGGCCCACGGTGCAGGACACCAGTGAGGTGAAGGGCCCACGGTACAGGACACCAGTGAGGTGAACGGCCCATGGAACAGACACCAGTGAGGTGAAGGGCCCACGGTGCAGGACACCAGTGAGGTGAAGGGCCCACGATGCAGGAGACCAGTGAGGTGAAGGGACTACGGTGCAGGACACCAGTGAGGTGAAGGGCCTACGGTGCAGGACACCAGTGAGGTGCAGGGCCCACAGTTCAGGACACCAGTGAGGTGAAGGGCCCACGATGCAGGACACCAGTGAGGAGAAGTGACCACGCAGCAGGACACCAGTGAGGTGAAGGGAGCACGGTGCAGGACACCAGTGAGGTGAAGGGCCCACGGTGCAGGACACCAGTGAATGGAAGGGACTACGGTGCAGGACACCAGTGAGGTGAAGGGCCCACTATGCAGGACACCAGTGAGGTGAAGGGCCCACAGGGCAGGACACCAGTGAGGTGAAGGGCCCACGACGCAGGACACCAGTGAGGTGAAGGGACCACAGTGCAGGACACCAGTGAGGTGAAGGGCCCACGGTGCAGGACACCAGTGAATGGAAGGGACTACGGTGCAGGACACCAGTGAGGTGAAGGGACCACAGTGCAGGACACCAGTGAGGTGAAGGGCCCACGGTGCAGGACACCAGTGAGGTGAAGGGCCCACGGTGCAGGACACCAGTGATGTGAAGGGCCCAGAATGCATTACACCAGTGAGGTGAAGGGAGAACCATGCAGGACACCAGCGAGGTGAAGGGCCCACGGTGCAGGACACCAGTGAGGTGAAGGGCCCATGATGCAGGAGACCAGTGAGGTGAAGGGCCCAAAATGCATTACACCAGTGAGGTGAAGGGCCCACGATGCAGGACACCAGTGAGGTGAAGCACCCACGGTGCAGGAGACCAGTGAGGTGAAGGGCCCACGGTGCAGGACACCAGTGAGGTGAAGGGCCCACGGTGCAGGACACCAGTGAGGCGAAGGGCCCACGATGCAGGACACCTGTGAAGTGAAGGGAACACAGTGCAGGACACCAGTGAGGTGAAGGACCCACGGTGAAGGACACCAGTGAGGAGAAGGGCCCACGGTGCAGGACACCTGTGAGGTGAAGGGCCCACGGTGCAGGACACCAGTGTGGTGAAGGGCCCACGATGCAGGACACCAGTGAGGTGATGGGACCACTGTGCAGGACACCAGTGAGGTGAAGGGGCCACGGTGGAGGACACCTGTGTGGTGAAGGGCCCACAGTGCAGGACACCAGTGAGGTGAAGGGTCCACAGTACAGCCACCAGTGAGGTGAAGGGCCCACAGTGCAGGACACCAGTGAGGTGAAGGGACCACGGTGCAGGACAGCAGTGAGGTGAAGGGCCCAACGATGCAGGAGACCTGTGAGGTGAAGGGACTATGGTGCAGGACACCAGTGAGGTGAAGGGCCCACGGTGCAAGACACCAGTGAGGTGAAGGGCCCACAGTGCAGGACACCAGTGAGGTGAACGGCCCACGATGCAGGACACCTGTGAGGTGAAGGGCCCACAGTGCATGACACCAGTGAGGTGAAGGGCCCACGATGCAGGACACCAGTGAGCAGAAGTGACCACGCTGCAGGACACCAGAGAGGTGAAGGGAGCACGGTGCAGGACACCAGTGAGGTGAAGGGCCCACGGTGCAGGACACCAGCGAACGGAAGGGACTACGGTGCAGGACACCAGTGAGGTGAAGGGCCCACTGTGCAGGACACCAGTGAGGTGAAGGGCCCACAGTGCAGGACACCAGTGAGGTGAAGGACCCACAGTGCAGGACACCAGTGAGGTGAAGGGCCCACAGTGCAGGACACCAGTGAGGTGAAGGGCCAACGGTGCAGGACACCAGTGAGGTGAAGGACCCACGGTGCAGGACACCAGTGAGGTGAAGGACCATGGGAGCAGGACAGCCGTGAGATGAAGGGCCCACGGTGCAAGATACCAGTGAGGTGAAGGGCCCATGGTGCAGGACACCAGTGAGACGAAGGGCCCACGGTGCAGAACACCAGTGAGGTGAAGGGTCCACAGTGCAGACACCAGTGAGGTGAAGGGACCACGGTGCAGGACACCAGTGAGGTGAAGGGCCCAACGATGCAGGACACCAGTGAGGTGAAGGGCCCACGGTGCAGGACACCTGTGAGGTGAAGGGCCCAAAATACATTACAACAGTTAGGTGAAGGGACCACCATGCAGGACACCAGTGAGGTGAAGGGACCACCGTGCAGGACACCAGTGAGATGAAGGGCCCACGGTGCAGGACACCAGTGGCGTGAAGGGCCCACGGTGCAGGACACCAGTGAGGTGAAGGGTCCACGATGCAGGAGACCAGTGAGGTGAAGGGACTACGGTGCAGGACACCAGTGAGGTGAAGGGCCCACGGTGCAGGACACCAGTGAGGTGAACGGCCCACAGTGCAGGACACCAGTGAGGTGATGGGACCACTGTGCAGGACACCAGTGAGGTGAAGGGGCCACGGTGGAGGACACCTGTGAGGTGAAGGGCCCACGGTGCAGGACACCAGTGAGGTGAAGGGCCCACAGTGCAGGACACCAGTGAGGTGAAGGGCCCAACGATGCAGGAGACCAGTGAGGTGGGACTATGGTGCAGGACACCAGTGAGGTGAAGGGCCCAACGATGCAGGAGACCAGTGAGGTGAAGGGACTATGGTGCAAGACACCAGTGAGATGAAGGGCCCACGGTGCAAGAAACCAGTGAGGTGAAGGGCCCACAGTGCAGGACACCAGTCAGTTGAACGGCCCACGACGCAGGAAACCTGTGAGGTGAAGGGACCACAGTGCAGGAAACCAGTGAGGTGAATGGCCCACAATGCAGGACACCAGTGAGGTGAAGGGCCCACGGTGCAATACACCTGTGAGGTGAAGGGACCACGGTGCAGGTCACCAGTGAGTTGAAGGGCCCACGATGCAGGACACCAGTGAGGTGATGGGACCACCGTGCAGGACACCAGTGAGGTGAAGGGCCCACGGTGCAGGACACCAGTGAGGAGAAGGGTCCACGGTGCAGGACACCAGTGTGGTGAAGGGCCCACGGTGCAGGACACCAGTGAGGTGATGGGACCACTGTGCAGGACACCAGTGAGGTGAAGGGGCCACGGTGCAGGACACTTGTGAGGTGAAGGGCCCACGGTGCAGGACATCAGTGAGGTGAAGGGCCCACAGTGCAGGACACCAGTGACGTGAAGGGCCCAGAATGCATTACACCAGTGAGGTGAAGGGACAACCATGCAGGACACCAGTGAGGTGAAGGGCTCAAAATGCATTACACCAGTGAGGTGAAGGGCCCACGATGCAGGACACCAGTGAGGTGAAGGACCCACGGTGCAGGAGACCAGTGAGGTGAAGGGCCCACGGTGCAGGACACCAGTGAGGTGAAGGGCCCACGGTGCAGGACACCAGTGAGGTGAAGGGCCCACGGTGCAGGACACCTGTGAGGTGAAGGGCCCAGGGAGCAGGTCAGCAATGAGATGAAGGGCCCACGGTGCAGGACACCAGTGAGGTGAAGGGCCCACGGTACAGGACACCAGTGAGGTGAACGGCCCATGGAACAGACACCAGTGAGGTGAAGGGCCCACGGTGCAGGACACCAGTGAGGTGAAGGGCCCACGATGCAGGAGACCAGTGAGGTGAAGGGACTACGGTGCAGGACACCAGTGAGGTGAAGGGCCTACGGTGCAGGACACCAGTGAGGTGCAGGGCCCACAGTTCAGGACACCAGTGAGGTGAAGGGCCCACGGTGCAGGACACCAGTGAGGTGAAGGGCCCACGGTGCAGGACACCAGTGAGGTGAAGGGCCCACGGTGCAGGACACCAGTGAGGAGAAGGGTCCACGGTGCAGGACACCAGTGAGGTGATGGGACCACTGTGCAGGACACCAGTGAGGTGAAGGGGCCACGGTGCAGGACACCTGTGAGGTGAAGGGCCCACGGTGCAGGACATCAGTGAGGTGAAGGGCCCACAGTGCAGGACACCAGTGACGTGAAGGGCCCAGAATGCATTACACCAGTGAGGTGAAGGGCCCACGATGCAGGACACCAGTGAGATGAAGGGCCAACAGTGCAGGACACCAGTGAGGTGAAGGGCCTACTGTGCAGGACACCAATGAGGCGAAGGGCCCACAGTGCAGGACACCAGTGAGGTGAAGGGCCCACGGTGCAGGACACCAGTGAGGTGAAGGGACCATGGTGCAGGACACCAGTGAGACGAAGGGCCCACGGTGAAGGACACCAGTGAGGTGAAGGGCCCACGGTGCAGGACACCAGTGAGGTGAAGGGCCCACGGTGCAGGACACCAGTGAGGAGAAGGGTCCACGGTGCAGGACACCAGTGTGGTGAAGGGCCCACGGTGCAGGACACCAGTGAGGTGAAGGGGCCACAGTGCAGGACACTTGTGAGATGAAGGGCCCACGGTGCAGGACATCAGTGAGGTGAAGGGCCCACAGTGCAGGACACCAGTGACGTGAAGGGCCCAGAATGCATTACACCAGTGAGGTGAAGGGACAACCATGCAGGACACCAGTGAGGTGAAGGGCTCAAAATGCATTACACCAGTGAGGTGAAGGGCCCACGATGCAGGACACCAGTGAGGTGAAGGACCCACGGTGCAGGAGACCAGTGAGGTGAAGGGCCCACGGTGCAGGACACCAGTGAGGTGAAGGGCCCACGGTGCAGGACACCAGTGAGGTGAAGGGCCCACGGTGCAGGACACCTGTGAGGTGAAGGGCCCAGGGAGCAGGTCAGCAATGAGATGAAGGGCCCACGGTGCAGGACACCAGTGAGGTGAAGGGCCCACGGTACAGGACACCAGTGAGGTGAACGGCCCATGGAACAGACACCAGTGAGGTGAAGGGCCCACGGTGCAGGACACCAGTGAGGTGAAGGGCCCACGATGCAGGAGACCAGTGAGGTGAAGGGACTACGGTGCAGGACACCAGTGAGGTGAAGGGCCTACGGTGCAGGACACCAGTGAGGTGCAGGGCCCACAGTTCAGGACACCAGTGAGGTGAAGGGCCCACGATGCAGGACACCAGTGAGGAGAAGTGACCACGCAGCAGGACACCAGTGAGGTGAAGGGAGCACGGTGCAGGACACCAGTGAGGTGAAGGGCCCACGGTGCAGGACACCAGTGAATGGAAGGGACTACGGTGCAGGACACCAGTGAGGTGAAGGGCCCACTATGCAGGACACCAGTGAGGTGAAGGGCCCACAGGGCAGGACACCAGTGAGGTGAAGGGCCCACGACGCAGGACACCAGTGAGGTGAAGGGACCACAGTGCAGGACACCAGTGAGGTGAAGGGCCCACGGTGCAGGACACCAGTGAATGGAAGGGACTACGGTGCAGGACACCAGTGAGGTGAAGGGACCACAGTGCAGGACACCAGTGAGGTGAAGGGCCCACGGTGCAGGACACCAGTGAGGTGAAGGGCCCACGGTGCAGGACACCAGTGATGTGAAGGGCCCAGAATGCATTACACCAGTGAGGTGAAGGGAGAACCATGCAGGACACCAGCGAGGTGAAGGGACCACCGTGCAGGACACCAGTGAGGTGAAGGGCCCACGGTGCAGGACACCAGTGAGGTGAAGGGCCCACGGTGCAGGACACCAGTGAGGTGAAGGGCCCATGATGCAGGAGACCAGTGAGGTGAAGGGCCCAAAATGCATTACACCAGTGAGGTGAAGGGCCCACGATGCAGGACACCAGTGAGGTGAAGCACCCACGGTGCAGGAGACCAGTGAGGTGAAGGGCCCACGGTGCAGGACACCAGTGAGGTGAAGGGCCCACGGTGCAGGACACCAGTGAGGCGAAGGGCCCACGATGCAGGACACCTGTGAAGTGAAGGGAACACAGTGCAGGACACCAGTGAGGTGAAGGACCCACGGTGAAGGACACCAGTGAGGAGAAGGGCCCACGGTGCAGGACACCTGTGAGGTGAAGGGCCCACGGTGCAGGACACCAGTGTGGTGAAGGGCCCACGATGCAGGACACCAGTGAGGTGATGGGACCACTGTGCAGGACACCAGTGAGGTGAAGGGGCCACGGTGGAGGACACCTGTGTGGTGAAGGGCCCACAGTGCAGGACACCAGTGAGGTGAAGGGTCCACAGTACAGCCACCAGTGAGGTGAAGGGCCCACAGTGCAGGACACCAGTGAGGTGAAGGGACCACGGTGCAGGACAGCAGTGAGGTGAAGGGCCCAACGATGCAGGAGACCTGTGAGGTGAAGGGACTATGGTGCAGGACACCAGTGAGGTGAAGGGCCCACGGTGCAAGACACCAGTGAGGTGAAGGGCCCACAGTGCAGGACACCAGTGAGGTGAACGGCCCACGATGCAGGACACCTGTGAGGTGAAGGGCCCACAGTGCATGACACCAGTGAGGTGAAGGGCCCACGATGCAGGACACCAGTGAGCAGAAGTGACCACGCTGCAGGACACCAGAGAGGTGAAGGGAGCACGGTGCAGGACACCAGTGAGGTGAAGGGCCCACGGTGCAGGACACCAGCGAACGGAAGGGACTACGGTGCAGGACACCAGTGAGGTGAAGGGCCCACTGTGCAGGACACCAGTGAGGTGAAGGGCCCACAGTGCAGGACACCAGTGTGGTGAAGGGCCCACTGTGCAGGACACCAGTGAGGTGAAGGGCCCACAGTGCAGGACACCAGTGAGGTGAAGGGCCCACAGTGCAGGACACCAGTGAGGTGAAGGGCCAACGGTGCAGGACACCAGTGTGGTGAAGGACCCACGGTGCAGGACACCAGTGAGGTGAAGGACCATGGGAGCAGGACAGCCGTGAGATGAAGGGCCCACGGTGCAAGATACCAGTGAGGTGAAGGGCCCATGGTGCAGGACACCAGTGAGACGAAGGGCCCACGGTGCAGAACACCAGTGAGGTGAAGGGTCCACAGTGCAGACACCAGTGAGGTGAAGGGACCACGGTGCAGGACACCAGTGAGGTGAAGGGCCCAACGATGCAGGACACCAGTGAGGTGAAGGGCCCACGGTGCAGGACACCTGTGAGGTGAAGGGCCCAAAATACATTACAACAGTTAGGTGAAGGGACCACCATGCAGGACACCAGTGAGGTGAAGGGCCCACGGTGCAGGACACCAGTGGCGTGAAGGGCCCACGGTGCAGGACACCAGTGAGGTGAAGGGTCCACGATGCAGGAGACCAGTGAGGTGAAGGGACTACGGTGCAGGACACCAGAGAGGTGAAGGGCCCACGGTGCAGGACACCAGTGAGGTGAACGGTCCACGGTGCAGGACACCAGTGAGGTGAACGGCCCACAGTGCAGGACACCAGTGAGGTGATGGGACCACTGTGCAGGACACCAGTGAGGTGAAGGGGCCACGGTGGAGGACACCTGTGAGGTGAAGGGCCCACGGTGCAGGACACCAGTGAGGTGAAGGGCCCACAGTGCAGGACACCAGTGAGGTGAAGGGCCCAACGATGCAGGAGACCAGTGAGGTGGGACTATGGTGCAGGACACCAGTGAGGTGAAGGGCCCAACGATGCAGGAGACCAGTGAGGTGAAGGGACTATGGTGCAAGACACCAGTGAGATGAAGGGCCCACGGTGCAAGAAACCAGTGAGGTGAAGGGCCCACAGTGCAGGACACCAGTCAGTTGAACGGCCCACGACGCAGGAAACCTGTGAGGTGAAGGGACCACAGTGCAGGAAACCAGTGAGGTGAATGGCCCACAATGCAGGACACCAGTGAGGTGAAGGGCCCACGGTGCAATACACCTGTGAGGTGAAGGGACCACGGTGCAGGTCACCAGTGAGTTGAAGGGCCCACGATGCAGGACACCAGTGAGGTGATGGGACCACCGTGCAGGACACCAGTGAGGTGAAGGGCCCACGATGCAGGACACCAGTGAGGTGATGGGACTCTGTGCAGGACACCAGTGAGGTGAAGGGCCCACGATGCAGGACACCAGTGAGGTGAAGGGGCCACGGTGGAGGACACCTGTGAGGTGAAGGGCCCACAGTGCCGGACATCAGTGAGGTGAAGGGACCACCGTGCAGGACACCAGTGAGGTGAAGGGCCCACTGTGCAGGACACCAGTGAGGTGAAGGGGCCACGGTGGAGGACACCTGTGAGGTGAAGGGCCCACAGTGCCGGACATCAGTGAGGTGAAGGGACCACCGTGCAGGTCACCAGTGAGTTGAAGGGCCCACGATGCAGGACATCAGTGAGGTGAAGGGACCACCATGCAGGACACTAGTGAGACGAAGGGCCCACGGTGCAGGACACCAGTGGCGTGAAGGGCCCACGGTGCAGGACACCAGTGAGGTGAAGGGTCCACGATGCAGGAGACCAGTGAGGTGAAGGGACTACGGTGCAGGACTCCAGTGAGGTGAAGGGCCCACGGTGCAGGACACCAGTGAGTGGAAGGGCCCACAGTGCAGGACAACAGTGTGGTGAACGGCCCACAGTGCAGGACACCAGTGAGGTGAAGGGCCCACGATGCAGGACACCTGTGAGGTGAAGGGAACACAGTGCAGGACACCAATGAGGTGAAGGACCCACGGTGAAGGACACCAGTGAGGAGAAGGGCCCACGGTGCATGACACCTGTGAGGTGAACGGCCCACGGTGCAGTTCACCAGTGAGGTGAAGGGCCCACGATGCAGGACACCAGTGAGGTGATGGGACCACCGTGCAGGACACCAGTGAGGTGAAGGGCCCACGGTGCAGGACACCAGTGAGGTGAAGGGCCCAAAGTGCCGGACATCAGTGAGGTGAAGGGACCACTGTGCAGGACACCAGCGAGGTGAAGGGACCACGATGCAGGACACCAGTGAGGTGAAGGACCCACGGTGCAGGAGACCAGTGAGGAGAAGGGCACACGGTGCAGGACACCAGTGAGGTGAAGGACCCACGGTGCAGGACACCAGTGAGGTGAAGGGTCCACGGTGCATGACACCTGTGAGGTGAAGGGACCACAGTGCAGGACACCAGTGAGGTGAAGGGCCCACGATGCAGGACACCAGTGAGGTGAAGGACCCACGGTGCAGGAGACCAGTGAGGAGAAGGGCACACGGTGCAGGACACCAGTGAGGTGAAGGACCCACGGTGCAGGACACCAGTGAGGTGAAGGGTCCACGGTGCATGACACCTGTGAGGTGAAGGGACCACGGTGCAGGACACCAGTGAGGTGAAGGGCCCACGATGCAGGACACCAGTGAGGTGAAGGGACTATGGTGCAGGACACCAGTGAGGTGAAGGGCCCACAGTGCAGGACAACAGTGAGGTGAACGGCCCACAGTGCAGGACACCAGTGAGGTGAACGGTCCACGGTGCAGGACACCAGTGAGGTGAAGGGCCCACAGTGCAGGACACCAGTGAGGTGATGGGACCACTGTGCAGGACACCAGTGAGGTGAAGGGGCCACGGTGGAGGACACCTGTGAGGTGAAGGGCCCACGGTGCAGGACACCAGTGAGGTGAAGGGCCCACAGTGCAGGACACCAGTGAGGTGAAGGGCCCACGGTGCAAGAAACCAGTGAGGTGAAGGGCCCACAGTGCAGGACACCAGTCAGTTGAACGGCCCACGATGCAGGAAACCTGTGAGGTGAAAGGACCACAGTGCAGGAAACCAGTGAGGTGAATGGCCCACGATGCAGGATACCAGTGAGGTGAAGGGCCCACGGTGCAATACACCTGTGAGACGAAGGGCCCACGGTGCAGGACACCAGTGGCGTGAAGGGCCCACGGTGCAGGACACCAGTGAGGTGAAGGGTCCACGATGCAGGAGACCAGTGAGGTGAAGGGACTACGGTGCAGGACTCCAGTGAGGTGAAGGGCCCACAGTGCAGGACACCAGTGAGGGGAAGGGCCCACAGTGCAGGACAACAGTGAGGTGAACGGCCCACAGTGCAGGACACCAGTGAGGTGAAGGGCCCACGATGCAGGACACCTGTGAGGTGAAGGGAACACAGTGCAGGACACCAGTGAGGTGAAGGACCCACGGTGAAGGACACCAGTGAGGAGAAGGGCCCACGGTGCATGACACCTGTGAGGTGAACGGCCCACGGTGCAGTTCACCAGTGAGGTGAAGGGCCCACGATGCAGGACACCAGTGAGGTGATGGGACCACCGTGCAGGACACCAGTGAGGTGAAGGGCCCACGGTGCAGGACACCAGTGAGGTGAAGGGCCCAAAGTGCCGGACATCAGTGAGGTGAAGGGACCACTGTGCAGGACACCAGCGAGGTGAAGGGACCACGATGCAGGACACCAGTGAGGTGAAGGACCCACGGTGCAGGAGACCAGTGAGGAGAAGGGCACACGGTGTAGGACACCAGTGAGGTGAAGGACCCACGGTGCAGGACACCAGTGAGGTGAAGGGTCCACGGTGCAGGACACCAGTGAGGTGAAGGGCCCACGATGCAGGACACCAGTGAGGTGAAGGGACTATGGTGCAGGACACCTGTGAGGTGAAGGGCCCACGGTGCAAGACACCAGTGAGGTGAAGGGCCCACAGTGCAGGACACCAGTGAGGTGAACGGCCCACGATGCAGGACACCTGTGAGGTGAAGGGACCACGGTGCAGGTCACCAGTGAGTTGAAGGGCCCACGATGCGGGACACCAGTGAGGTGATGGGACCACGGTGGAGGACACCTGTGAGGTGAAGGGGCCACGGTGGAGGACACCTGTGAGGTGAAGGGCCCACGGTGCAGGACACCAGTGAAGTGAAGGGCCCACAGTGCAGGACACCAGTGAGGTGAAGGGCCCACGGTGCAGGACACCAGTGAGGTGAAGGGCCCACAGTGCAGGACACCAGTGAGGTGAAGGGCCCACGGTGCAGGACACCAGTGAGGTGAAGGGCCCACGGTGCAGGACACCTGTGAGGTGAAGGGCCCAAGGAGCAGCACAGCAGTGAGAAGAAGGGCCCATGGTGCAGGACACCAGTGAGGTGAAGGGACCACGATGCAGAACACCAGTGAGGTGAAGGGCCCAAAATGCATTACACCAGTGAGGTGAAGGGACCACCATGCAGGACACCAGTGAGGTGAAGGGACCACCGTGCAGGATACCAGTGAGGTGAAGGGCCCACGCTGCAGGACACCAGTGAGGTGAAGGGCCCACGGTGCAGGACACCAGTGAGGTGAAGGGTCCACGGTGCATGACACCTGTGAGGTGAAGGGACCACGGTGCAGGACACCAGTGAGGTGAAGGGCCCACGATGCAGGACACCAGTGAGGTGAAGGGACTATGGTGCAGGACACCAGTGAGGTGAAGGGCCCACAGTGCAGGACAACAGTGAGGTGAACGGCCCACAGTGCAGGACACCAGTGAGGTGAACGGTCCACGGTGCAGGACACCAGTGAGGTGAAGGGCCCACAGTGCAGGACACCAGTGAGGTGATGGGACCACTGTGCAGGACACCAGTGAGGTGAAGGGGCCACGGTGGAGGACACCTGTGAGGTGAAGGGCCCACGGTGCAGGACACCAGTGAGGTGAAGGGCCCACAGTGCAGGACACCAGTGAGGTGAAGGGCCCACGGTGCAAGAAACCAGTGAGGTGAAGGGCCCACAGTGCAGGACACCAGTCAGTTGAACGGCCCACGATGCAGGAAACCTGTGAGGTGAAAGGACCACAGTGCAGGAAACCAGTGAGGTGAATGGCCCACGATGCAGGATACCAGTGAGGTGAAGGGCCCACGGTGCAATACACCTGTGAGACGAAGGGCCCACGGTGCAGGACACCAGTGGCGTGAAGGGCCCACGGTGCAGGACACCAGTGAGGTGAAGGGTCCACGATGCAGGAGACCAGTGAGGTGAAGGGACTACGGTGCAGGACTCCAGTGAGGTGAAGGGCCCACAGTGCAGGACACCAGTGAGGGGAAGGGCCCACAGTGCAGGACAACAGTGAGGTGAACGGCCCACAGTGCAGGACACCAGTGAGGTGAAGGGCCCACGATGCAGGACACCTGTGAGGTGAAGGGAACACAGTGCAGGACACCAGTGAGGTGAAGGACCCACGGTGAAGGACACCAGTGAGGAGAAGGGTCCACGGTGCATGACACCTGTGAGGTGAACGGCCCACGGTGCAGTTCACCAGTGAGGTGAAGGGCCCACGATGCAGGACACCAGTGAGGTGATGGGACCACCGTGCAGGACACCAGTGAGGTGAAGGGCCCACGGTGCAGGACACCAGTGAGGTGAAGGGCCCAAAGTGCCGGACATCAGTGAGGTGAAGGGACCACTGTGCAGGACACCAGCGAGGTGAAGGGACCACGATGCAGGACACCAGTGAGGTGAAGGACCCACGGTGCAGGAGACCAGTGAGGAGAAGGGCACACGGTGTAGGACACCAGTGAGGTGAAGGACCCACGGTGCAGGACACCAGTGAGGTGAAGGGTCCACGGTGCAGGACACCAGTGAGGTGAAGGGCCCACGATGCAGGACACCAGTGAGGTGAAGGGACTATGGTGCAGGACACCTGTGAGGTGAAGGGCCCACGGTGCAAGACACCAGTGAGGTGAAGGGCCCACAGTGCAGGACACCAGTGAGGTGAACGGCCCACGATGCAGGACACCTGTGAGGTGAAGGGACCACGGTGCAGGTCACCAGTGAGTTGAAGGGCCCACGATGCGGGACACCAGTGAGGTGATGGGACCACGGTGGAGGACACCTGTGAGGTGAAGGGGCCACGGTGGAGGACACCTGTGAGGTGAAGGGCCCACGGTGCAGGACACCAGTGAAGTGAAGGGCCCACAGTGCAGGACACCAGTGAGGTGAAGGGCCCACGGTGCAGGACACCAGTGAGGTGAAGGGCCCACAGTGCAGGACACCAGTGAGGTGAAGGGCCCACGGTGCAGGACACCAGTGAGGTGAAGGGCCCACGGTGCAGGACACCTGTGAGGTGAAGGGCCCAAGGAGCAGCACAGCAGTGAGAAGAAGGGCCCATGGTGCAGGACACCAGTGAGGTGAAGGGACCACGATGCAGAACACCAGTGAGGTGAAGGGCCCAAAATGCATTACACCAGTGAGGTGAAGGGACCACCATGCAGGACACCAGTGAGGTGAAGGGACCACCGTGCAGGATACCAGTGAGGTGAAGGGCCCACGCTGCAGGACACCAGTGAGGTGAAGGGCCCATGGTGCAGGACACCAGTGAGGTGAAGGGCCCACGGTGCAGGACACCAGTGAGGTGAAGGGACTACGGTGCAAGACAACAGTGAGGTGAAGGACCCAGAATGCATTACACCAGTGAGCTGAAGGGACAAGCATGCAGGACACCAGTGAGGTGAAGGGACCAAAATGCATTACACCAGTGAGGTGAAGGGACAACCATGCAGGACACCAGTGAGGTGAAGGGACCACCGTGCAGGACACCAGTGAGGTGAAGGGGCCACGGTGGAGGACACCTGTGAGGTGAAGTCCCCACGATGCAGGACACCAGTGTGGTGAAGGGCCCAAAATGCATTACACCAGTGAGGTGAAGGGCCCACGATGCAGGACACCAGTGAGGTGAAGGACCCATGGTGCAGGAGACCAGTGAGATGACGTGCCCACAGTGCAGGACACCAGTGAGGTGAAGGGCCCACGGTGCAGGACACCAGTGAGGTGAAGGGCCCAAGGAGCAGCACAGCAGTGAGAAGAAGGGCCCATGGTGCAGGACACCAGTGAGGTGAAGGGACCACAGTGCAGGACACCTGTGAGGTGAAGGGCCCACGGTGCAGGTCACCAGTGAGGTGAGGGGCCCACGATGAAGGACACCAGTGAGGTGATGGGCCCACGGTGCAGGACACCAGTGAGGTGAAGGGCCGACGGTGCAGGACACCAGTGTGGTGAAGGGCCCACAGTGCAGGACACCAGAGAGTTGAAGGGAGCATGGTGCAGGACACCAGTGTTGTGAAGGGCCCATGGTGCAGGACACCAGTGAGGTGAAGGGCCCACGGTGCAGGACACCAGTGAGGTGAAGGGACCATGGTGCAGGACACCAGTGAGGTGAAGGGCACAGGGTGCCGGACATCAGTGAGGTGAAGGGACCACCGTGCAGGACACCAGTGAGGTGAAGGGCCCACAATGCTGGACACCAGTGAGGTGAAGGGACTACGCTGCAGGACACCAGTGAGGTGAAGTGCCCAAAATGCATTACACCAGTGAGGTGAAGGGCCCAAAATGCATTACACCAGTTAGGTGAAGGGACCACCATGCAGGACACCAGTGAGGTGAAGGGACCACCATGCAGGAAACCAGTGAGGTGAAGCGTCCACGGTGCAGGACAACAGTGAGGTGAACGGCCCACAGTGCAGGACACCAGTGAGGGGAAGGGCCCACGATGCAGGACACCTGTGAGGTGAAGGGCCCACGGTGCAGGACGCAAGTGAGGTGAAGGGCCCACGGTGCATGACACCAGTGAGGTGAAGGGCCCACGATGCAGGACACCAGTGAGGTGAAGGGACTACGGTGCAGGACACCAGTGAGGTGAAGGGCCCACGATGCAGGACACCAGTGAGGTGAAGGGACCAAAATACATTACACCAGTGAGCTGAAGGGACAAGCATGCAGGACACCAGTGAGGTGAAGGGACCAAAATGCATTACACCAGTGAGGTGAAGGGACAACCATGCAGGACACCAGTGAGGTGAAGGGACCACCGTGCAGGACACCAGTGAGGTGAAGGGGCCACGGTGGAGGACACCTGTGAGGTGAAGGGCCCACGATGCAGGACACCAGTGTGGTGAAGGGCCCAAAATGCATTACACCAGTGAGGTGAAGGGCCCACGATGCAGGACACCAGTGAGGTGAACGGCCCATGGTGCAGGAGACCAGTGAGATGAAGTGCCCACAGTGCAGGACACCACTGAGGTGAAGGGCCCACGGTGCAGGACACCAGTGAGGTGAAGGGCCCACGGTGCAGGACACCTGTGAGGTGAAGGGCCCAGGGAGCAGCACAGCAGTGAGAAGAAGGGCCCATGGTGCAGGACACCAGTGAGGTGAAGGGACCACAGTGCAGGACACCTGTGAGGTGAAGGGCCCACGGTGCAGGTCACCAGTGAGGTCAGGGGCCCACGATGAAGGACACCAGTGAGGTGATGGGCCCACGGTGCAGGACACCAGTGAGGTGAAGGGCCGACGGTGCAGGACACCAGTGTGGTGAAGGGCCCACAGTGCAGGACACCAGTGAGGTGAAGGGAGCATGGTGCAGGACACCAGTGTTGTGAAGGGCCCATGGTGCAGGACACCAGTGAGGTGAAGGGACCACGATGCAGAACACCAGTGAGGTGAAGGGCCCAAAATGCATTACACCAGTGAGGTGAAGGGACCACCATGCAGGACACCAGTGAGGTGAAGGGACCACCGTGCAGGATACCAGTGAGGTGAAGGGCCCACGCTGCAGGACACCAGTGAGGTGAAGGGCCCACGATGCAAGACACCAGTGAGGTGAAGGGCCCAAAATGCATTACAACAGAGACGTGAAGGGCCCCCGATGCAGGACGCCAGTGAATTGAAGGGCCCACTGTGCAGGACACCAGTGAGGTGAAGGGCCCACCGTGCAGGACATCAGTGATGTGAAGGGCCCACGGTGCAGGACACCAGTGAGGTGAAGGGCCCACGGTGCAGGACACCAGTGAGGTAAAGGGCCCAAAATGCAGGACACCAGTGAGGTCAAGGGCCCACGATGCAGGACACCTGTTAGGTGCAGGGCCCACGGTGTAGAATACCAGTGAGGTTTAGGGCCTACGATGCAGGACACCAGTGAGGTGAAGGGACCACAGTGCTGGACACAAGTGAGGTGAAGTGCCCACGGTGCAGGACACCAGTGAGGTGAAGGGACCAAGATGCAGTACACCAGTGAGGTGAAGGGCCCACAGTGCAGGAGACCAGTGAGGTGAAGGGTCCACAGTGCAGGACACCTGTGAGGTGTAGGGCCCACGGTGCAGGACACCAGTGAGGTGAAGGGCTCATGGTGCAGGACACCAGTGAGGTGAAGGGTCCACGGTGCAGGAAACCAGTGAGGTGAAGGGCCCACGGTGCAGGGCACCTGTGAGGTGAAGGGCCTACGGTGCAGGACACCAGTGAGGTGAAGGGCCCACGGTGCAGGACACCAGTGAAGGGACCACAGTGCATATCCACCATATTGGTTGCAGTGAATCCTAATTAAAATCTCAACAAATTGGGAAGATTAAAAAGCTAACAAAATTCCAGCCCAATATGAATACTTGTCACATTAGTGAAATCCTGGTGTCAGTGCTGGAAATGGTAGCTAATCTCCAATCATGATTATGGGGTCTTCAGGATCCGTGAGGAATAGATTCACATCTCCCATCATGCAGTCTGCTTCTGTGTACGAACCACTCACCCATCTCAGTTTGTCCAACACTATGAAGGTAAATTCTGCCGAAATACAACAACAGAGCATCAATCTTCAGATATTTAAACGTCGTCTCCACTGCATTTGGAGGCAGGGCAGGCGATTGCACGTCCGTGCTAACACAATTTGCTATACACAACAACTACTTATATTTATATAGCTCCTTTACCATAAACCATGACAACGTATGCCAGCCAAGAGCAACGTCTCAATTCATTCCATCTTCGCTGCCTCCGGAGAATACTTGGCATCAGGTGGCAGGACTATATCTCCAACACAGAAGTCCTTGAAGCGGCCAACATCCCCAGCTTGTACACACTACTGAGTCAGCGGCGCTTGAGATGGCTTGGCCATGTGAGCCGCATGGAAGATGGCAGGATCCCCAAAGATACATTGTACAGCGAGCTCGCCACTGGTATAAGACCCACCGGCCGTCCATGTCTCCGCTATAAAGACGTCTGCAAACGCGACATGAAATCGTGTGACATTGATCACAAGTCGTGGGAGTCAGTTGCCAGCAGTCGCCAGAGCTGGCGGGCAGCCATAAAGGCAGGGCTAAATTGTGGCGAGTCGAAGAGACTTAGTAGTTGGCAGGAAAAAAGACAGAGGCGCAAGGGGAGAGCCAACTGTGCAACAGCCCCGACAAACAAATTTCTCTGCAGCACCTGTGGAAGAGCCTGTCACTCCAGAATTGGCCTTTACAGCCACTCCAGGCGCTGCTTCACAAACCACTGACCACCTCCAGGCGCGTATCCATTGTCTGTCGAGATAAGGAGGCCCAAAGCGAATTACCATAATAAAACATCCCAAGGTGATTTACAGAAGCATTATAACACAAAGTATAACACTGAGTCAAAAAAGGAGATTTTAGGTCAGATGATCAAAATCTCGGTCAAACAGGTAGATTTTAAGGACTGTCCTAAAGGAGGAAAGCGAGGTAGACAGGCAGAGAGGCGTAGGGAGGGAATTCCAGAGCTTGGGGCCCAGACAACTGAAGGCACAGCCACCAATGATGGAACGATTAAAATCAGAGATGCACAAGAGGTCAGAATTAGAGGAGTGCAGATATCTTGGAGATTTGCAGGGCTGGAGGAGTTGACAGAGATAGGGAGGGGCGAGGCCATGGAGGGATTTGAAAACAAGGATGAGAATTTTAAAATCAAGATATTGTTTGACCGGGAGCCAATGTCAGTCAGTGAGCACAGGGGGTGATAGGGGAACGGGACTTGGAGCGAGTTCAGACACAGGAGCAGAGTTTTGGATGACCTCACGGTGCAGAATGCGGGAGACCAGCCAGGAATGCATTGGAATAGTCAAGTTTCGAGGTAACAAAGGCATGAATGAGTGTTTCAGCAGCAGATGAACTGAGAC
Source organism: Heterodontus francisci (assembly GCF_036365525.1). Taxonomy (NCBI): domain Eukaryota; kingdom Metazoa; phylum Chordata; class Chondrichthyes; order Heterodontiformes; family Heterodontidae; genus Heterodontus; species Heterodontus francisci. Next base: position 22,148,346 of record NC_090410.1, on the reverse strand, counting down.
AGAGGCGAAGTCAGTGATGTTACAGAGGTGGAAATAGACGGTCTTAGTGACAGCACGAATATGAGGTTAGAAACTCATCTCGGCGGTCAAATGTGACACCAAGGTTGTGAACAGACTGGCTTAATCTCACAATGTTGCCAGGGAAAGGAATGGAGTCGGTTGCCAGGGAACAGAGTTTCCAGTGAGGGCCAAATACAATGGCTTCAGTCTACCCAGCATTTAAAATATCTGCTCATCCAGTACTGAATGTCAGAATTTCGCAACAGTGGAGGAGTGGAGAGAAGTGGTGGTGAGGTAGAGCTGAGTGTCGTCAGCGTAAAAGTGAAAACTAACACTGTGCTTTCGGATGATGTCACCAAGGGGCAGCATGTAGTAGAGAAATAGGAGGGGGGTCAAGGAGAGATCCTTGGGGGACAGCAGAGGTAACTGGTGGGAGCAGGAAGAGAAGCCATTGCAAGTGATTCTCTGGCTATGATTAGATAGATAAGAATGGAAGCAGGCAAGAGCAATCCCACTCAGCTGGATGACAGTGCAGAGGTATTGGAAGAGGATGGTGTGTCATGGTGGATGGTAAAACCCTAATAGGCTGTAGTAATGATATAACTACTGTCAATGTTAACAGTGCAAACAGCTGCTTAAAGAGCAGACTTTGCCTGAAATCAGGAGGGTTTTTAAATGGGTAAATACTGAACTGCACAAAGAGCCAGAGCACTTAATACATTTTAAATAGAGTCTTTGTAATTCATTCCTATGGTAATAACAAATAGTTAGCATTATTTGCCTGCTATAGGTGGTTATCTGTGGTTTGCGTGCTGAGTGTTGGGAACAGAATTGGAGAAATCACTATTTATAGCCACATTTTTTAAAGGCTACGTTTGCTGACAATGCAAACATGAGTTGGCACAGTAATGGCACATGTGCAAATGCAGCCTCTTCCACTGAAACGTCACTGTCTGCAACGTTTCAGGCAGCTGCCAGGATTAAAGATGGCGCTGCTCAACTTATCACAAAAAACAAATTCAACCCGAAAATCCCCTCAGTGGCTGCCATCACCACCTCCATCCCACCCCCAACAATCCCTCCTGTCAACTCCACACAGGGTGCCCGTCACCCGGCCGTTGTCCAGCCTGGCCAGTCATTAATGCAAAACCTTTAATTTTATTTGTTATATTTTACAGAAGGTCACTTTCTTACAGATGTTTAATAAAGTTTTTATATAAATGTATATACTTTGATACAAACAGTAATTAATTCCAGTCACTTCACGCTGCACATGCTGAGCTGCATCTTAGCTAAGTGTCGTTGTACATGCTGTTTATAAAATAAATCCTGTTTTTTAGCCTTATTGTAGAGTCACTCTGTAATGTGTAAATGCTTGTCTCCAGAATTGAAAAGATACATATTGCAATTCATGATACTGCCCAGAGGAGGCCATTCGGCCCAAGTCCCATTTCCATAAACTTTTCCCATAGCCCTTTAAATATTTTCAAGTATTTATCCAATTCCCTTTTGAAAGTTACTATTGAATCTGCTTCCACCGCCCTTTCAGGCAGCGCGTTCCAGATCACAACTCACAGAGTAAAAACATTCTCCTCATTTCCCCTCTGCTTCATTTACAAATGATTTTAAATCTGTATCCTCCTGCCACCAGAAACAGTTTCACCTCATTTACTCAAGCAGAACCCTTCATGATTTTGAAAGCCATTATGAAATTTCCTCTTAATCTTTTCTGCTGTAAGGAGAGCAGCCCCAGCTTCTCCAGTCTGTCCACTTCACTGAAGTCCCTCGTTCTGCTCCCATTCTCGACAATTTCCTCTGCACCACCTCCAAGATCTTGACATCTATAAATGACTCTCAAAAGATTGCAAATTACTTCACATGCGTAGGTTCCAGTAATTTTGCCTGTTAATCTATGATTCCGTCTGTGTTGACTACTCCCAGATCTGGCAATCTCCCCACAGAGTGCTAATTCCTGCCTCTTATTGGCAGAGAGTGGGTGGAAAAGTGGTCATGATGCACCCCCTAGTGGTGTGAGTTTGCCCTTGCGAATGCTGGCATGGCCACTGATGGTGATTTACCAATGGGCAGGTTGGGCTATTTGCAGCTGGATCAACATCCTGCTGGTTTCCATGACGTTTACGCTGAATCTGTTTCAAAGCCCATTGAAATCCAAATGATTGATTTAACATTTGAAGCAACTTTTCACACAGCCGTAATCAGTCACTCCTGTGAGTTTACCAACTCCATCTCGTCAATCGACTGACAAGTTTGAATCTAACTGAGAATGTTGTCCCGGGTTGATTATTAAAGGGTTGTTCATAAATGCTAAAAACTAATGGTTTTAAACTAAAAACTCAAACTTGGCATTTGTTGAAGCTTTAACATATGTAAAATTGCTGTGAAAATTTACCAGCTCTCACTTTGGTTTTGAATGGGTTTTACTTCATAAACTGTCTCTTCCAGGGGGGCAACTAGTATTTGTTCTGGTTTCCAACTGACCTGACACAACACAGGAATCTTATTCAATATTCTTGCACCTTGTCAGGGGTCAAGTGACTATCACTCACCCCCGTGTGATTTCCAACTCTCCAGTGACCTCCCAGCACGGGAGATTGGAGCACCTGCTGACTTCTTTCTTTGTCTTGTGTACAGAAAAGTCTTTTATTGCATGAACCCTGACCTCTCATGGTAACACCTGACCTTGACCCATGATATGTCCTAAATAAGCAAACTTGCTCTTTGCCAGGTTTATGGTGAGGTTAGCTTTGGCCAGCCTGTCAAATAAAGCTCTCAAATGTCTGACATTATCACTCCATGTATGGCTGTACAATAAAAGGTGTACATAACACAATTAGTCAACCTTGATTGGTTAATCTTTGAAATGTAGCTGATGCATTTTTCCGACCAAGTGGCATGACATTACATTAGAACTGTCAGAAGTTCCGTTCCCGTACCCCCTTACTACAGTTCTTGGACTTTAGGAATTACAAGAACAAAATTGCACATGACGCAGGGTTTGGCTTAAACATGAATTGTTGTTTTATTGAATCCAATAATATCCCAAGTCAGATACCTCTATGGTTAGTAGAAACAGAAATATAACAAAACTGTCCTCAGTGCAAAACCTCCGGCAGCCACTTCAAATTGACACCCCAATTCCCAGTTTAACCCTTCAGTGATTTGACCACTGTTCCCACTTCCCCAAACAAAGTCACTATGACTTGGCTCAAACTTACAAATTTCAGACAAAAACACTACGCTTTTGTCCCAAAACCCTCAGAACAAGATCACTACGATTCAGCTGAAATACTTACAATCCCCAATATGGCCGTTCGGTCTGGTGTTGATTGTAGGTCCTGAGTCAAGATAACCAATCTTGCCCCTTCTTCCTGACTGTAGTACATTCACTCCAATGTGGCTGCTTTTTATAATAAACTGACTCAGGACTTCTAAGACATATGTTCTATTGTTCATGCTGTGCTGTGTCCAGCAGGTAAACATCCTTTAGGTTATTTCATGCCTAACCCAAATGAAGATGATTAATTCATACTGGGTGTAACAATACAGTTCTTCCATGGCAGAAATAACTCAAACAAATCTTCAAACTCTCCTGTTGTTTAAACAAATTCTCCTGTTGTTTTGAGGCAGTATAGTAACAGCACCCAGCTCCGAAGTTGATGGGAGATGTGAATGTCTCATCCCTCTTCTTGAGATGTTATTATGGCCAGATTCCAGTACTATTGTCCATGATGGTAGCCTTATCATCATATTGAAGGCATGCCCCTTGCACCATTGTGCAGGGTAGTCAGTCTCTTGATTGCAGGTGATGGCTTTTCCTCTGGTATCAATGTTTGAATTCCTTTTGATGAGCCACCGTCATTTTACTAAATGTCCAAATTAACCCTTTTCTGCCCAGCCTGTGTTACTGGCCGCAGTTTGTTTTTTTTGTATTGTAATCCAAAACATGAGGTCAAAGCATGCCTGCAGGTCTGAATTCTATAGTCCGTAAATTTTCCCACTTGGAGGGGATTCTGATCCTACATTTCTCCCCTTTAATATATCTTTTACATTCGAGATATTACTTCCGATGAATCTTCTGCAGTAATGAGTGTATTGCAGGTTCCAGCCAAATCTTACATTTCTTTAAACAGTCTTTCTGCAAACAGTCTATACATTCGCATCCATCATCCCAAATCCCTCCTTAAACAATCTTTCCGATTTTTCTCTTATTACTTTTTGTTTTAACTTGCATGATAACTGTAACACATACAATATTACATTCAATTGTGCATGTGAAGCAATTTGAATCCACCTAATATCCCACCAAGGTGGGGTAGTTATTTCCCTGATCTCATCTCCCGTGTCCCTGTTTTTCTGATGGAGAGTATAATAATGCTTTTGGGAGAGCTCCACTTCCTTTACCAGTTTTGTTAAATGCTCAGGTAATGATGGGATATCATACGCAGAATAGGCTCTGTATTTGTGGAGGTTTGGTGCAGCATCGCTCACTGTTAGATTTACTGAGGTGTGGTCCGAGATGGGGATAATCCTTTCCTGTGAAATTTGTACCTCTGTCTGGGGTTTAAAACAAAAGGTTGAGTTGTAAACTGGGCACCGTGTGTCGTTGTGTATCAATTCGCACTGGTAGTGACACAGTAGGTTCCGTTACCTTCATATAAATCCTGGGGAGCGACATGGTTCTGAGCCATCACCTCCATAGTACAGCTAACGGGCTGTGTACTTTCAGACTCAAACCCACATACTGATTGGTTGAACTCATTTAGGTGATATGGACATAACTTTACCTGTGCGTCCCTTCCCTGACACCCGTTCAGATCAGTGCCAGACATATGTTCCCATGGGGCCCCATAATCCACACATATACACCATCAAGAGTGACAACAATATTTTCCACCTGGTATACCAGCACTGGACGTTGTGTCTGATCCATTACCGGAATCTTGAGAACTATCTCCATCAGAGTTTGGTTATACAGACCACGGTCAACTGGGACTGGGAATGCTTCGGAGGCCAACCGTAGCTGGCACGGGTTCATGAGATTGTCATAAGTACTTATAACTTTCAGGTGTTTTGTTGTCAATCCATGATGGCGCGCGACCTTGCTCTAGATCCTCTAAATTACTACGCCCCTCGTCTAATAACCAAGCACCAATCATGACACATGCATCATTTTGGGTGGCCTGGTCTGATGTGTTCCGGTCCTCCTTTATTAAACTGCTTATGACCTAAGCGGGAGTTTCCAGCTCAGCTATTATTTCTTTCAGGTGAATGATCATTACCTGGTTTTCCTGTAGGTCTTGTTCCTCAATCTCATTCCCCTCCCCCAGTATTCTCTTTAACCTGCATTTGCAGCTGTGAATCATCCAAACTATTAACCAGTGACGTCCCTGGATGAAACACCGTGACTGCATCATCTTCTGTCACCCCAAACCAGTGCGCTTGTTGGCACCTAGCTTATATAAATCCTCCCGATTTTTATCCCCATAATTTACCGCATAAAATTGTCAGAACATTTCCTTCAACAGCTTCTCATCCATTTTTTTCATTTCTGGCAGGCACCACCGGGGCAGCCGTACCTCACAGATGCTACTTCATGGTGCACGTCATGGTAAAACACCTTCCCTGTGGGGATCAGCACCAACCCATTCCTCGGTCTGAATGTTGTTATGGGGCACTTAACCTCTTCATTCTGGATCTTTGGAGCTGTGGGTAGGGGCTTCCTTTCCTGTGCTACTATTTCAGTAGCATTGACTGCATTCGGAGGATCTGGGATCACACAAGAGTCAAAACTCTGAGCCAAGTCTATTCCAGATCTAGACTTTTGCTGTGATCTTCTTCAAGGGCACTGACTCTGGTAATCGATTCGACAAATCCATAGTGGGAAGGAGATAATTATGATCCAACTTCGTCTTAGTAGGGGTATAACACAATCTACAACAACCCGATGAAACGGTTAGTCAAAGACAGGTATCAGTATTAACGGGGTTTGGCTTAATCGAAGGCTGTGGCTTCACAACTATCTGACATGTGAGATGTCTTACAAATAGTCACTACATTCTTGATAATAACACTCATGGGCCTTTTCAGCCTCTGCGTCAGAACACGCCAATTGAGAGAAGCTTCTCAAATCAGGGTCTGCCTGTTTTGCCTCAAGCAAAGAGGATCTGCTGAACAATTCACCATTGTTAGCCTTGCAGTCTTTAAAACAACATCCCCATCCAAATCCTTGTAAACGTTTTCAGCCAACTAAACATCCAAACAGTCCTCCGCAACAACTGAATCCTTCTCATCTTGTTTAACCGTATGAGCCTGGGATCTCGTCACAACATCTGAGAATATTCTGGGAAATTCTTCCTGCAAACCTCAGTTTTCACAGCCTCAGCTGTCTTCCCCAAACCACTGGAACTCCAATTCCTTATCCCCAGTCAAGCCATTTCCGAGCAAAAAATCCACACCTTCAACAGGGAAACTAGGAACAACCCCGACGATAACAGGAACAGTGACTAAGTCACATTTTAAATCCACCCTCTATAAGGGAAAGGGTAAATAATTTCCAACAATACCTTGAATTAATACTTTGCATTCAGCAAACTACCGGGGGAAATTCATTTCACCTGCCAACATGAGTGACTGGGCCACACCTGTATCTCTAAGGAGAACAACTGACTTGCCTGCCTCACCAGACAAACATGGGGATACTTCACATCAAACAGAAAACTTCGATAGTCTTCTGCAACCTGATTCACTCTAACAGTGAACATGGGAGAAACTGCCTGCTTTTCATGAACATTACACGCTAGGAAAGTATTTCCTGGGGAGGTCACCATTTTATTTATTCATTCATTCATGGGATGTGGACGTCGCTGGCTAGGCCAGCATTTATTACCCACCTCTAATTGCCCTTGAGAAGGTGGTGGTGAGCTGCCTTCCTGAACCACTGCAGTCCTTGGAGTGTAGGTACCCCAACAGTGCTGTTAGGAAGGGTGATCCAGGATTTGGACCCAGCGACAGCGAAGAAACGACGCTATAGTTCCAAGTCAGGATGGTGTGTGGATTGGAGGGGTACTTGCAGGTGGTGGTGTACCCATACATCTGCTGCCCTTGTCCTTCTAGATGGTAGAGGGCGCAGGTTTGGAAGGTGCTGTCGAATGAGCCTTGGTGAGTTGCTGCAGTGCAACTTGTAGATGGTACACACTGCTGCCACTGTGCATCGGTAGTGAAGGAGTGAATGTTGAAGGTTGTAGATGGGGTGCCAATCAAGCAGTCTGTTTTGTCTTGGATGGTATTGAGATTCTTGAGTGTTGTTGGAGTTGCACCCATCCAGGAAAGTGGAGAGTATTCCATCACACTTATGACTTGTGCCTTGTAGATGGTGTACAGGCATCAGGCAGTCAGGAGGGGAGTTATTTGTCACAGAATTCTCAGCCTCTGACCTGCTGTTGTAGCCACAGTATTTATACGGCTGGTCCAGTTCAGTTTCTGGTCAATGCTGACCCTCAGGATGATGATAGTATGGGATTCCGTAAAGGTAATGCCATTTAACATCAAGGGGAGATGGTTAGATTCTCTCTTGGTCATTGCCTGGCACTTGTGTGGTGCAAATGTTATTAGTCACTTATCAGCCCAAGCCTGGGCATGTGCAGGTCTTGCTGTATATGGTCAGGGGCTGCTTCAGTATCTGAGGAGTCACGAATGGTGCTGAACATTGTGCAATCATTAGCAAACACGCCCACTTCTGACCTTATGATGGGGGGAAGGTCATTATTGAAGCAGCTGAAGATGGTTGCGCCTAAGACTCTATCTACCCTGAAGAACTCCTGCAGTGATGTCCTGGGACAGAGATTATTGACCTCCAACAACACAACCATGTTCCTTTGTGCCAGGTACGAGTTAAACCAACGGAGAGTTTTCCCCTGGTTTCCCATTGAGTCCAATTTTTCTAGGGGGTCTTTGATGCCACACACAGTCAAATGCTGCCTTGATCTCAAGGGCAGTCACTCTCACCTCACCTCTGGGGTTCAGCTCTTTGTCCATGTTTGAACCAAGGTTGTAATGAAGTCAGGAGCTGAGTGGCCCTTACAGAATCCAAACTGAGCATCAGTGAGCAGGTTATTGCTGAGCAAGTGACTCTTGATAGTACTGTCGATGACCCCTTCCATCACTTTGCTGATGATCAGAAGTGGACTGATAGGGCGGAAATTGACCGGGTTGGATTTGTCCTGCTTTTTGTGCACAGGACATAACTGGGCAATTTTCCGTATTGCCGGGTCGATGCCAGTGTTGTAGCTTTAATGGAACAGCTTGGCCACGGCGCAGCTAGTTCTGGAGCACAGATCTTCAGTACTATTGCCGGAATATTATCAGGCCCTATAGCCTTTGCAGGATCCAATGCCTTCAGCCATTTCTTGACATCACGTGGAGTGAATGGGATTGGCTGAAGACTGGTATCCGTGATGCTGGGGTCCTCAGGAGGAGGCTGAGATGGTTCATCCACTCAGGACTTCTGGCTGAAGACTGTTACAAATGCTTCAGTCTTTTATTTTGCATTGATGTGCTGGGCTCCCTCATTGTTAAGGATGGGCATATTTGTGGAGCCTCCTCCTCCTGTTATTTGTTTAATTGTCCACCACCATTCACGACTGGATGTGGCAGGACTGCAGAGCTTAGATCTGATCCATTGGTTATGGGGTAGAGAATTCCACAGGTTCACCACCCTCTGAGTGAAAAAATTTCTTCTCATCTCAGTTCTAAATGGCATACCCCGTATCCTGAGACTGTGATCCCTGGTTCTGGACTCCCCAGCCATTGGGAATATCCTCCCTGCAACTAGCTTGTCTAGTCCTCTTAGAATTTTATCGGTTTCTATAAGATTCCCTCTCATTATTCTAAACTCTAATTAATATAGGCCTAGTTGACCCAATCTCTCCTCATACATCAATCCTGCCATCCCAGGAATCAGCCTAGTAAATCTTCTTTGCACTCTCTCCATGGCAAGAACTTCCTTTCTCAGATAAGGAGACCAAAACTGCACACGATACTCCAGATGTGATCTCACCAAGGCCCTGTATAACTGCAGTAAGACACTGCAATAAGCCCCTGTACTCAAATCCTCTTGCAATGAAGGCCAACATACCATTCGCCTTCCTAATAGCTTGCTGCACCTGAATACTTGCTTTCAGCGACAGGTGTACAAGGACACCCAGGTCTCGTTGCACCTCCCCCTTTCCCAATCTATCACCATTGAGATAATAATCCGCCTTTCTGTTTTTATAACCAAAGTGGATAACTTCACATTTATCCATGTTATACTGCATCTGCCATGCATTTGCACACTCACCCAACTTGTCCAAATCACATTGGAGCCTCTTTGCATCCTCCTCACAGCTCACATTCTCCCCTACCCTTGTGTCATCTGCAAACTTGGAAATGTTGCATTTAGTTCCCTCACTCAAGTCATTAATATATGTTGTGAATAGCTGGGGCCCAAGCACTGATCCCTGCGGTACCCCACTGGTCACTGCCTGCCACCCGGAAAAAGACCCATTTATTCCTACTCTCTGTATCCTGTCTGTCAACCAATTCTCAATCCATGCCAGTATATTACCCCCAATGTCATGTGCTTTAATTTTGCACACTAATCTCTTGTGTGGGACCTGAACAAAACCCTTCTGAAAATCCAAATATACCACATCCACTGGTTCTCCCTTATCTATTCTACTAGTTATATCCTCAACAAACTCCAGTAGATTTGTTAAGCATGATCTCCCTTTCAGAAATCCATGCTGACTTTGTCCTATCCCATTTCTGCTTTCCATGTGTTCTGTTATCACACCCTATATAATAGACTCTAGCATTTTTCCCACTACTGATGTAAGACTAACTGATCTGTAATTCCCTGTTTTTTCTCTCCCTCCTTTTTTAAATAGTGGGGTTACGTTTGCCAGCCACCAATCTGTAGGAACTGCTCCAGAGTCTATAGAATTTTGAAAGATGACCACCAATGTATCCACAGCTCCAGCGACCCGGGTTCAATTCCGGGTACTGCCTGTGTGGAGTTTGCAAGTTCTCCCTGTGTCTGCGTGGGTTTCCTCCGGGTGCTCCGGTTTCCTCCCACATGCCAAAGACTTGCAGGTTGATAGGTTAATTGGCCATTATAAATTGCCCCTAGTATAGGTAGGTGGTAGGGAAATGTGGGGATGTGGTAGGAATATGGGATTAGTGTAGGATTAGTATAAATGGGTGGTTGATGGTCGGCACAGACTCGGTGGGCCAAAGGGCCTGTTTCAGTGCTGTATCTCTAAACTAAACTATTTCCAGGGCCACTTCCTTTCGTACTGTGGGATGTAGATTATCAGACCCTGGGGATTTGTCAGCCTTTAACCGCATTCATTTCCCTCGCATTTTTTTTTACTAATACTGATTGCCTTCAGTTTCTCCCTCTCATTAGACCCTTGGTTCCCTAACATTTCTGGGAGGTTATTTGCATCCTCCTTTGTGAAGACAGAACCAAAGTATGTGTTTAATTGTTCTGCCATTTCTTTGCATTGTAACATACCCCATTTCTGACTGTAAGGGACCTACACTTGTCTTCACTAATCTTTTTCTCTTCATGTATTTATAGAAGCTTTCACAGTCAGTTTCTATGTTCCCACAAGTTTACTCTCATACTCTATTTTCCCCCACTTTATCAAGTCGAGGAAGGGAAGGGAAGAGTTGGAGATGGACCATGTGACAGTGAGAGAAGGGTGGAAATTGGAAACAAAGTTGATTCAATTTTCCAGTTCAGGACAAGAGCAGGAAATAGCACTGATAGAGTCATCAATGTACCAGAAAAATAGGTGAGGGAGGGGGCCCGAGTCAGACTGGAACAAGGAAAGTTCAACATATCCCACAAAAATCAGGCATAGCGAGGAGCCATGGCTAATTCCAGCTCTGTGACATCACCCAATTTCACACCGGTTTCAGCTCATAGAATCATAGAAAGTTCAAGGCATAGAAAGAGCCACTTGCCCTGTCTGTGCCGGCCGAAAAACGATCCACCTATTCTAATCCCACCTTTCGACATTTGATCCGTAGCCCTGCAGATTAAGGCACTTGAGGTGCATATCCAGACTCCTTTAGAATGAGTTGAGGGTTTTTCCCTCAACTGCAAATCACTGCCTGAAATGGTAGTTGAGAGTTTTTCCCTCAACTACTATTTCAGGCAGTGATTTGCAGAACCCCACCACCCTCTGGGTGAAAACGTATCTCCTCATCTGCCCTCTAATGTTTCTACCAATCACTTTTAATCTCTGCCCCCTCGTCACTGAAATATCTGCTAAGGTGAACAGACCCTTCACCTCCACTCTATCCAGGCCACTCAAAATCATCAGCCTTCTCTGTGGCAAGTAACATTCTAAGTGGCAAGTAACATTCGCGCCACACAAGTGCCAGGCAATGACCATTAGGGAACCATGGATGACAGGTGAAATTGTGAGAGAAAATGGGTGAGATTCTAAACGAGTACTTTGCATCGGTATTCACCGAGGAGAGGGACATGAAGGATGTTAAGGTTAGGAACAGATGTTTGATTACTCTAGGTCAAGTCGGCATAAGGAGGGAGGAAGTGTTGGGTATTCTAAAAGGCATTAAGGTGGACAAGTCTCCAGGTCTGGATGGGATCTATCCCAATTTTCTGTGGGAGGCGAGAGAGGAAATAGCTGGGGCCTTAACAGATATCTTTGCAGCATCCTTAAACACGGGTGAGGTCCCGGAGGACTGGAGAATTGCTAATGTTGTCCCCTTGTTTAAGAAGGGTAGCAGGGATAATACAGGTAATTATAGACCGGTGCGCCTGACGTCAGTGGTAGGGAAGCTGCTGGAGAAGTTACTGAGGGATAGGATCTATTCCCATTTGGAAGAAAATGGGCTTATCAGTGATAGGCAACATGGTTTTGTGCAGGGAAGGTCATGTCTTACCAACTTAATAGAATTCTTTGAGGAAGTGACAAAGTTGATTGATGAGGGAAGGGCTGTAGATGTCATATGGTAGGCTGATGGAGAAAGTGAAGGCGCATGGGGTCCAAGGTGTACTAGCTAGATGGATAAAGAACTGGCTGGGCAACAGGAGACAGAGAGTAGAAATGGAAGGGAGTTTCTCAAAATGGAGACGTGTGACCAGTGGTGTTCCACAGGGATCCGTGCTGGGACCACTGTTGTTTGTGATATACATAAATGATTTGGAGGAACGTATAGGTGGTCTGATTAGCAAGTTTGCAGACAACACTAAGATTGGTGGAGTAGCAGATAGTGAAGGGGACTGTCAGAGAATACAGCAGAATATAGATAGACTGGAGAGTTGGGCAGAGAAATGGCAGATGGAGTTCAATCAGGGCAAATGCGAGGTGATGCATTTTAGAAGATCCAATTCAAGAGTGAACTATACAGTAAATGGAAAAGTCCTGGGGAAAATTGATGTACAGAGAGATTTGGGTGTTCAGGTCCATTGTTCCCTGAAGGTGGCAACGCAGGTCAATAGAGTGGTCAAGAAGGCATACGGCATGCTTTCCTTCATCGGACGGGGTATTGAGTACAAGAGTTGGCAGGTCATGTTACAGTTGTATAGGACTTTGGTTCGGCCACATTTGGAATACTGCGTGCAGTTCTGGTCGCCACATTACCAAAAGGATGTGGATGCTTTGGAGAGGGTGCAGAGGAGGTTCACCAGGATGTTGCCTGGTATGGAGGGCGCTAGCTATGAAGAGAGGTTGATTAGATTAGGATTATTTTCATTAGAAAGACGGAGGTTGAGGGGGGACCTGATTGAGGTGTACAAAATCATGAGAGGTATAGACAGGGTGGATAGCAAGAAGCTTTTTCCCAGAGTGGGGGATTCAATTACTAGGGGTCACGAGTTCAAAGTGAAAGCGGAAAAGCTTAGGGGGGATATGCGTGGAAAGTTCTTTACGCAGAGGGTGGTGGGTGCCTGGAACGCGTTGCCAGCGGAGGTGGTAGACGCGGGCACGATAGCGTCTTTTAAGATGTATCTAGACAGATACATGAATGGGCAGGAAGTAAAGAGATACAGACCCTTAGAAAATAGGCGTCATGTTTAGATAGAGGCTCTGGATCGGCGCAGGCTTGGAGGGCCGAAGGGCCTGTTCCTGTGCTGTAATTTTCTTAGTTTCTTTGTTTCTAAGTCAGGAGTGTGATGGAATACTCTCCACTTGCCTGGATGGGTGCAGCTCCAACAACACTTAAGAAGCTCGACACCATCCAGGACAAAGCGGCCCGCTTGATTGGCACCCCATCTACAAACATTCACTCCCTTCACCACCGACGCACAGTGGCAGCAGTGTGTACCACCGACAAGATGCACTGCAGCAATGCACCAAGGCTCCTTCGACAGCACCTTCCAAACCCGCGACCTCTACCAACTAGAAGGACAAGGGCAGCAAATACATGGGAACACCACCACCTGCAAGTTCCCCTCCAAGTCACACACCACCCTGACTTGGAACTATATCACCGTTCCTTCACTGTCGCTGGGGCAAAATCCTGGAACACCCTTCCTAACAGCACTGTGGGTGTACCTACCCCACATGGACTGCAGCGGTTCAAGAAGGCAGCTCACCACCACCTTCTCAAGGGCAATTAGGGATGGGCAATAAATGCTGGCCTGGCCAGTGATGCCCACATCCCGTGAATGAATAAAAAAAAAGGAGAACAACCCCAGCCTATCCAATCTTTCCTCATAGCTGCAATTTTGCAGTCCTGGCAACATCTTCGTAAATCTTCTCTGTACCCTCTCTAGTGCAATCCATTCTGTAATGAGCTGACCAGAACTGCACACAGTCCTCAAGTTGTGGCCTAACAAATGAGTTATACAGTTCCAGCATAACCTCCCTGCTCCTATATTCTGTATCTCGGCTAATAAAGGAAAGGATTCCATATGCCTTCTGAACCACCTTATTGACCTGTCCTGCTAACTTCAGAGATCTGTGGACATTCACTTCAAGGTCCCTTACTTCCTCTACACTTCTCAGTATTTACCCATTAATCGTGTATTCCTTTGCCTTGTCTGATCTCCCCAAATGTATCACCTCACACTTCTCCAGGTTGTATTCCATTTGTCACTTATCTACCCATCTGATAAGACCATCAATATCTTCCTGCAGCCTACAGCTATCCTCCTTGCTATCTATCGCACGGCCAATCTATGTGATCTGCAAACCTCTTGACCATGCCCCCTATATTTACATCCAAATCATTAATATATACCACAAAAAGCAGGTGACCCAGTGCTGAGCTCTGCAGAACACCACTGGAAACAGCCCTCCAGTCGTTAAAACACCTGTCAACAATTACCCTTTGTTTCCTGCCACTGAGCCAATTTTGTATCTACCTTGCTGCATTTCCCTGGATCCCATGGTATTTTGTTTTTGTAACCAGTCTGCCATATGGGACCTTGTCAAAAGCCTTGCTAAAATCCATGTAGACTGCATCAACTGCACTATCCTCATCTATCTTACTTGTTACTTGTTCAAAAAATTTGATCACGTTGGTCAAACAAGATCTTCCCTTTACAAATCCATGCTGACTATCCTTGATTAACCTGTGCCTTTCTAAGTGACACTTTATCCTGTCACTCAGAATAGATTCCAATAAATTGCCCATGACTGAGGTTAGACTGACTGGCCTGTAATTAATCGGTCTATCTGTCGCTTCCTTTTTAACAGAGGTACAACGTTAGCAGTTCTCCAATCCTCCAGCACCACACCTGTATCCAGTGAGGACTGGAAAATGATGGTCAGACCTTCTGCTATTTCCTCTCTTGCTTCTTTTAACAGCCTGGGGTACATTTCATCTGGCCCTGGTGATTTATCAACTTTCACAGATGCTTGTCCCATTAATACTTCCTTCACCCTATGTTTATCACATCCAATACTTCACACTCCTCCTCAACTACAATATCTGCATCAGTCCCCTCTTTTGTGAAGATAAATGCAAAGTATTCATGAAGAACCATACCAACATCTTCCGCCCCTATACATCGACTACTTTTTGGGCTTTTTATTGTCCCTACTTTCTCATTAGTTATCCTTTTACTCTTAATGTATTGATAAAACATCTTTGGGTTCACCTTGATTTTGCTTGCCAATATTCTTTCATGCCCCTTCTTTACTTTCCTAATTTTCTTTTTGATTTCACCCTTCCACTTTCTATGCTCCTCTCGGCTTTCTGTAGTATTGAGCTCTCGGTGTCAGACTTAAGCTTTCCTTTTCTATCTTATCTTACCCTGCAGGCTCCTTGACATCCATGGGGCTCTAGTTTGGGCCATCTTCCCCTTTGCTTTGTGGGAACATGTTTACTCTGAACCCCTTGAATCTCCCCTTTGAATGCCTCCCACTGCTCTGGCACTGATTTACCTCATCTGTTGCTTGAAACCCTCATTCATGCCTTTGTTACCTCTAGAATTGACCATTCCAATGCATTCCTGGCAGAATTCCCTCATTCTACTCTCCTTAAACTTGAAGTCATCCAAAACCCTGCCGCCCATGTCTTAACTCACACCAAGTCCCATTCCCCTATCACCCCATGTGCTCGTTGATCTACATTGGCTCCCAGTCAAGCAATTTCGAGATTTTAAAATCCTCATTCATGTTTTTAAATCCCTCTATCGCCTCACCCCTCTCTATCTCTGTAATCTCCTCCAGCCACCAAGCCCTCCAAGATATCTGTGCACTTATAATTCTGGCCTCTTGAGCATTCCCGATTTTAATCACTCCACCATTGGTGGCCATGCATTCAGCTGCCCATGACCTAAGCTCTGGAATTCCCTCCCTAAATATCTCCACATCTGCACCTTGCTTTCCTCCTTTAAAACACTCCTTAAAACCTACCTTATTGTCTTAGCATTTTTGTTCAATGAAAAGTGCAGCAGGGCATGCCAGGAGCAGCTCCAGGCATATCTAAAAATGCAGTGTCAACCTGGTGAAGCTACAACACAGGACTACTTGCATGCAGAACAGGGCTAAGCGATCCCACAGCCAATGGATCAGATCAAAGCTCTGCAGTCCTGCCACATGCAGTCATGAATGGTGGTAGACAATGAAAAAACTGACCGGAGGAGGAGGCTCCACAAACATCCCCATACTCGACGATGGGGGAGCCCAGCACATCAGTGCAAAAGATAAGGCTGAAGCATTAACCTCCATCTTCAGCCATAAGTGCCAAGTGGCTGATCCATCTCGCCCTCCTCCTGAAAACCACAACATCACGTATGCCAGTCTTCAGCCAATCCAATTTACTCCATGTGATATCAAGAAACAGCTGAAGGCATTTGATCCTGCAAAGACTATGGTCCCTGACAACTCTTTGGCAATAGTACTGAAGACTTGTGCTCCAGAAATAACCATGCCCCTAGCAAAGCTGTTCCAGTACAGCTCCAATACAGGCATCTATTCAGCAATGTGGAAAATTGACCAGGTATGTCCCGTGCAGAAAAAGCAGGACAAATCCACCCCAGCCAATTACCACCCGATCAGTCTACTCTCCATCATCAGCAAAGTGATGGAAGGGGTCGTCGACAATGCTATCAAACAAGACTTGCTCCACAATAACCTGCTTACTGATGCTCAGTTTGGATTCTGCCAGGGCCACTCAGCTCCTTGGTACAAACATCGACAAAAGAATGAACTCGAGCTGAGGTGAGAGTGACCGCCCTTGACATCAGGGCAGCATTCGATTGAGTAGGGCATCATGGAGTCCGAACAAAACTGCAGTCAATGGGAATCGGGGGAAAACTCTCCACTGGTTGCAGTCATACCTAGCACAAAGGAAGATGATTGTGTTTGTTGGAGGCCAATCATCACAGTCTCAGGACATCAGTGCAGGAGTTCCTCAGGGGAGTGTCCTAGGCCCAACTATCTGCAGCTGCTTCATCAATGACTTTTCCTCCATCATAAGGTCAGAAGTGTGGATGTTATCTGATGATTGCACAATGATCATCACCATTCTCAATTCCTCAGATACTGAAGCAATCCGTGTCCATGTGCAGCAACACCTCGACAACATCGAGGCTTGAGCTGATAAGTGGCAACTAACATTCGCGTCACACAAGTTCCAGGCAATGACCATCTCAAACAAGAGAGATTCTAACCATCTCCCCTTGACATTCAATGGCTTTACAATTGCTGAATCCCCCATTATCAACATCCTGGGGGGGGGGGTTACCATTGACCAGAAACTGAACTGGACCAGCCGTATAAATGCTGTGGCTACAAGAGCAGTCAGAGGCTAGGAATTCTGTGGTGAGTAACTTCACCTCCTGTCTCCCCAATGCCTGTCTACCATCTACAAGGCTCAAGTCAGTAGTGTGATGGAATACATTGCTTGCAGTTCCAACAATACTCAGGAAGCACAACACCATCCAGGACAAAGAAGCCCGTTTTATTGGCACCCCATCCACCACCTTCAACATTCCCTCCACCACTGGCGCCCACTGACAGCAGTGTGTACCTTCTACAAATTCACTGCAGCAACTCACCAAGACTCCTTCGACAGCACCTTCCAATCCTGTGACTTCCTACTAGGGCAGTATGATGGATGAGAACACCCCCACCTGCAAGTTCCCCTCCAAGCCATACAACATCCTGACTTGGAACTATATCGCCGTTCTTTCACTGTCGCTGGCTTAAAATCCTGGAACTCCCTTCCTAACAGCACTGTGGGTGTACCTCCCTGTAACGGTTCAAGAAGGCAGCTCAGCAACACCTTCTCAAAGGCAATTAGGCATGCATCATAAATTCTGTTCGAGCCAGCAATGCCCATATCCCCCAAAAGAATAAATCTGACCTAATATCTGCTTATGTGGTTCATGTTAAATGTTCTTTTAAATGCTGCAGTGCAGCGCCTTTTGACGTTGTATTATGTTAAAGGTGCTATACAAATGTAAATTGTTTATAGACAGTAATTTTATCATTCCGTACAGAAGGAGTCTGTGCCGTTTTTTTGAAAGAGAGATTCAATTATTACCTCTCTGCTGCTATTCCCCCATCGCCATGCAAATATCTCCTTTTCAATATATATCCACTTCCTTTGGAAAGTTACTATTGGATCTGCTTCCTACTTTCTCAGATACTGCAGTCCAGCTCACAACAAATCACTGCATCAAATTTCTCCTCTTATTCTCTCTGGTTTCTCTGTCAATTGTCCTAAACCTGTGTCATCTGGTGTTGACTTTACAACAGCATTGAACAAATATTTTGTGTCTGTCTTCACAGTCGAAGACAAAAGTTCCATACCAGAGATAAGCAGTAACCTGGGGCCAACATAGAGTGAGGAAATTAAGGATATTGATATTAGCCAAGAAAAGGTATTGGAGAAACTTGAGGGACTAAAACCTGACAAGTCTCTGGGACCAGATGGCCTAAGTCTAGGGTTCTGAAAGGATAGCTGCAGAGATAATAGATGTGCTGGCTTTGATTTTCCAGAATCCCTTTGGTTCAAGAATGGTCCTGTCAGATTGAAAGTTGGCAAATGTTATGCCACTTTTCAAACAAGGAGGTAGAGAGAAAACAGGGAACTACAGGCCAATAGGCCAACATCAGTCATTGGAAAGATGCTGGAAACAATTATTAAAGAAGTCTCAACATTGCAATTGGAAAATACAGCATTATTATAACAGGTCAGCATGGTTTTACTAAAGGGAGATTCTAGTTCACAAATTTATTAGAGTTTTTGAGGATGAAACTAGTCAGGTCGATGAAGGGGAACCAGTAGATGGAGTATTCCTGGATTTTAAAAAAGGCATTCAATGAGATGGCACATAAAAGATTAATAGGCAAGATAAGGGCTCATGGCAATATATTAGAGTGGATAGAGGATTGGTTAACAGACAGGAGGCAGGGAGTGGGCATAAATGGGACATTTTCAAGTTGGCAGGCAGTGAATAGTAGGGTGCCGCAAGGATCAGTGCTGGGGCCTCAGCTATTTACACTCCATATTAATGACTTGAATGAAAAGATAGAGAGTAATGTATCTAAGTTTGCTGATATAAAGCTCGGTGGAAAGGTAAGCTGTGGGGAGGATGTAGAGAGGTTGCAAAGCGATATAGACAGGTTAAGTGAATGGGCTAAAAGATGGCAAATGGAGTATAATGTAGAGAAGTGTGAAGTTGTTCACTTTGATCGTAAAAATAGAAAACCAGGACATTTTTTAAAAGGTGTGAAATTGGTAAGTATTGATGTTCAGAGAGACTTGGGGGTACTCGTACAAGGAAAAGACAAAGTTAACATACAGATGCAGCAGGTTATTAGGAAGGCAAATGGCATGTTGGCCTTTATTGCAAGGGGATTGGAGTGCAGGAATAAAGAAGTCTTCCATAAAATGTCAGGGCTTTGGTGAGACCTCACCTGGAATACCATGTGCAGTTTTGGTCTCCACATTTAAGAAATTTACTAAATTGGTCCCTGGGATGAGTGGGTTGTCCTATGATGAGAGACTGAGTAAATTTGGCTTATATTCTCTGGATTTTAGAAGAAGGAGAGGCAAACTAATTGAGACATGCAGGATTCTGAAAGGGCTTAACAGAGTAGAAGCTGTGAGATTGTTCCCACTGGTCGGGGAATTTAGAACATGGGGACACAGTCTCAGGATAAGGGGTCAATCGTTCAGGACTGAAATGAGGAGACATTACTACCTTCAAAGGGTTGTGAATCTTTGGAACTCTCTATCCATCCCAGCCTTAAATGTATTCCATTATGGAGCATCCACAATACTCTGGGGTAGATGTTTGGTCTCACAGGGAATCGAAGGATATGGGGAGTGGGCAGGAAAGTAGATTGAAGACAAAGATCAGCTATGATTGTATTGATTGGTGGAGCAGGCTCGATGGGCCATATGGTCTACTTCTGCTCCTATTTCTTGTGCTCTTACCAGTGGAAACAGTTTCTCCCTCTCTATTCTGTCAAGATCCCTCATGATTTTGAGCCTTTCTGTTAAATCTACACTAACCATTTTATGTCCTATGGAGAACCATCCCAGTTTCTCTCGTCTCTCCACATAACTGAGATCCCTGGTTAATATTCAAGAATTAGGACTTTGTCTGGTGGGGATCTCTGGAAATGTGAATTATTTGCACTCTGCCTCTGGAAATGAGAGAATAAATATAAGAAACATTTGAGAGTGAGATCTGTCCAGGGGTTTTGTGGAACAGTTAGTAATTGTGAATGGTTTCCCAGGAATTGTGCCACCATCTCCAGTAAGTCCAATGTAATTGTAAATATTTATTCTGTTACCAGTGATTGCATCACCATTTATCGAGACGGGGCTCTTGGAATCAAAGCACATGGATCTCTGGATTGGAATCAATACTTGTGGGGAATCCTCAGGAATGTTTCAATGTTTAGAGCAGCTACATGGTCACAAATGACTGTATGTCGGATCAATGGTTGTGTATTCCTTGGAGAAATTCTAGATCATATGTACACAATCTTTAGGGTCTGGGATTGTGACAGCATTTTAAGGGCCATGGAATTAGAATGATGTTTGACCCAGAAATGAGTAAAGAATATTCTTGGGGCTATACCACATGGTTTGGTCTCACTGGCTGAGTTTAAAGTTCACCCTGTGAATTAGATAGAAATTCTCTGAAATTACAGAACACATTATATCACAGAAATATCAGGAAACCTGGAAATAAATCTGTTCTCACTGCACCCAATGCTGTCAGACTGTGGATTTCACCCAACCTGTTCTTCCCTGGATTCTGGGGAGATTCACTTTCCATTGTGCAATATCTGGCTAAATATAATTTATGATATTACAATGTGTTGTGTAAAAGAGATTAATGGAATCTTTTTGTTCAGTCACTGTAAGTAATGTCAGTCTCCTTGCCTCATAATTATGTCAATGGAGATTTCTCCTGCCTTACATAAGGGTCTTCGCTCAGTTACAGAGTCAGTAAGAGTTTGGTCTCCAGCACAAACCGGGATCAATGTTCCGCAGAAATGGAAAGAATGAATCGGATTTATTCACTAAACTATTTGGTCCTTAAGACACTTGATGATATACAGGAGATTTATTATCCAACCCTCGCTATTTTTGGTGTCCCTGGTAAGTTCTGTCAGTTGGTGTTGGTGTTCTTTGTAAGTAACCATATCTCTATTTCATTATGTAAATGAGATTTAGCTGTAAACACTGTCTTCATTATGCAAGTCTTAAGAACCAACAATTCTATGTATTCGGTTTATTCTCCTTGCTGTGTGACTGAAAGTACATTGTTCCCTCGACAATGTTACTGGGTGATTTATTTGATGAACAGTCTGCTCTCTGCATTGAGTCCTGGGAGTAGATTTTACTCTTTACCATCTGGGTGTTAAACAGCACCTGAAGAGGGCGGTGGAATAAAATGTGAGGAAGAAGGTTTGCACGTCCTTTTCAGAACCAGCCTGATATTCATTGCATTGATTTTAAGGGGAGGATAATCAGGTGGGTTTTATTCCCGGTGAAGGGTCTGTTCCCCCACCCTGATTATCATTGTGCACGCTGGACAGGTGCTGCTTAATTGATATATGGTGTAGACACGGCTTTAAGGATAATTTAAAGTCTGCTGGATAAGATTAATGATACAGAGTTGCAATTGGTGATAAATCATTCCAACTGATTTTAATTCCAATTGATTGTAAATGGAGTAATGTGTGAAGTAGATTCCTTTCTCATTTTATTGATTTATATTCCCTTGGTTAAGTGGAAATCTATTCAGTTCTCACTCACAGGTGGAAAGCGCCAGATTAATATTGTTCCACTTCCATCCTGATACATTCTCAAACCCGAGGGAGCAGATCTCAGCATCAGTTACAGCATCAACCCCTTGATAGTGACTGTTCATCAGAATAGCTTTGTAATATAAGTGTAAATTCTCCCATTGTGTGAATTATTAGATAGATAGACAGATTGATAGATAGATAGATAGAATGTTTACAGCACAGGAAGAGGCCATTTGGCCCATCAAGAACATGCTGGCTCTGCAAGAGCAATCCACCTCGTCCCTCCCCAATCTTCCCCGTATCCCTGCAATTTCTTTCCCTTCATATACTTACCCAATTCCCTTTACAAACCTCCTATTGAATCGGCCTCACCCACCCTTTCAGACAATTCATTCCAGATCCTAACCCCTCGCTTGGTAAAAAGGTTCTTCCTCATGTCGTCTCTGGATATTTTGCCAATCACCTTAAACCTGTGTCCTCTGACTCTCGATCCTTCCACCAATGAGAACAGTTTATTTCTATCTGCTCTCCCTCCACCCTCATCAAAATAAAACCTCTACCAAATCTCTCATCCTTCCACCAAAGCAAAATACTTCAGATGTTGAAAATCTGAAACTAAACCAGAAAATGCTGGAAATTCTCAGCAGGTCAGACAGCATCTGTGGAGAGAAAAACAGAGTTGACGTTTCAGGTCTGTGACGTTTCATCAGAATCTTTCTCACCCTTCAATGCACTAAGAAGAACAACTCCAGGTTCTCCAGTGTCTCCCTGTAACTGAAGTCCCACATCCCTGGAACCGTTCTCATAAATCCCTCCAACACTCACCTCTCCCCCAAGGCCTTCACATGCTTCCTGAAGTGCACTGCCCAAAATTAGACACAATACACCAGTTGTGGCTGAGCCAGTGTTTTATCAATGTTCATCATAATTTCCTTATTTTTGTAAACTACACCTCCATTTATAAAGTCCAGGACCCATATGGCTTTTTAACTCCATTCTCAAACTGCCCCACCACCTTCACCGAGTTGTGTACATATACTCCCAGCTCTCTCTGTTCCAACACACCCTTTAAAATTGTATCCTTTAATTCATATTGTCTCACCCTGTTCTTCTTCCAATATGCATCGCTTGGCACTAATGCATGTTAACTTTCATCTGTCGCATCTTCATCCATTCTGTCAGCCTGTCTATGAGGTGTTGAGGTCATAGAGTCTGAGAATCATTTACAGCATAGAATGAGGCCATTCAGTCCATCAAGTCCATGCCGGCTCTCTGTGGAGCAATCCAGTCAGTCCCATTCCCCTGCTTGATCCCTGTAGCTCTGCAAATTTATTACCTCAAGTGCCCATCCAATTTCCTTTTGAAATAATTGATTGTCTCCACTTCCACCACCCTCATGGGCAGTGAGTTCCAGATCATTACCACTCTGTGTAAAAAAGATCTTCCTCACATTGCCTGTGCACCACTTACCCAAAATCTGTGTCCCCTAGACTTTGTACCATCTGTTAACGGAAAGAGTTTTCCTGGTCTAACTTATCTAAGCCTGTCATAATCTTGTACACCTCTACCAAATTAGAGATACAGCACTGAAACAGGCCCTTCGGCCCACCGAGTCTGTGCCGACCATCAACCACCCATTTATACTAATCCTACACTAATCCCATATTCCTACCAAACATCCCCATCTGTCCCTATATTTCCCTACCAAACATCCCCATCTGTCCCTATATTTCCCTGCCACCTACCTATACTAGTGACAATTTATAATGGCCAATTTACCTACCAACCTGCAAGTCTTTTGGCTTGTGGGAGGAAACCGGAGCACCCGGAGAAAACCCACGCAGACACAGGGAGAACTTGCAAACTCCACACAGGCAGTACCCAGAATCCAACCCGGGTCCCTGGAGCTGTGAGGCTGCAGTGCTAACCACTGCGCCACTGTGCTCCAGGGAGAACAATCCGGTTTTTCCAACCTAACCTTCAAACTGAAATCGCCCATCCCCAGATCCACACTGGTAAATCTCCTCTGCACCCTTTGAAGGACCCTTACATCTTTTCCCAAGCATGGTGACCAAGAACTGGGTGCAATATTCTCATTGGGGCCTAACCAGAGCTTTATAAATGTGCAGCATAACTCATCTACTTTTGTATTTATTCTCTATTTATGAAGCCCAAATCCCATATGCTTTGCTAACCACTCTCTCAATATGCCCTGTCACCTTCAAAGATCGATGTACATGCAGCCCAGCTCCCTCTGTTCCTACACACTCTTTAGAACTGGGCCATTAAGTCTACATTGCCTCATCGTATTCCTTCTGCCAAACCTTACACCTGTCAGTATTATAGCCTTTTATAATCCCACCATTGCAATGTTCAAAATGTAATTTCAACTTTATTCTGTTATTTTAAGTAACATCATTAAGGACATAACCATTTACTAATATACACTGAGAAACAGACATAACCTGCAGTTACCCAGGTGATGGAGGGAAATTTAAAAAAACACAACAAATGCAAGGGGTAATGCAAGGTCAAGAGGAGAGGGTTAGATTCACTTTTGTTGGAGATGGTCATTGCCTGGCACTTGTGTAGCAAGAATGCCACTTGTCACTTATCAGCCCAAACTTGAATGTTGTCCAGGTCTTTCTTCATGCGGGCACGGAATGTTTCAGTCTCTGAGAAGTTGCGAACGGTACTGAACATTGTGCAGTAATCAGCGAACATCTCCACTTTTGACCCTATGTTGGAGGGAGGGTCATTGATGAAGCAGCTGAGGATGTTTGGGTCGAGGACATGACCCTGAGGAACTCCTGCAGCGATGTTCTGGGGCTAAGGTGATTGACCTGCAACAACCACAACCATCTTATTTCGTGCTCAGTATGATTCCAACCAGTGGATTTCTCCCCCCTCCCCCCCCCCCCTACCTCCCCCCCACCCCACTCCCTGATTTCCATTGACTTTAATTTTGCTGAGACTCCTTGATGCCATGCTCAGTCAAATGCTGCCTTGATGTCAAGGGCAACTACTCTCACTTCACCTCTTAAATTCAGCTCTTGTATCCATGATTGGACCAAGGCTGTAATGAGGTCTGAGCCAAGTGCCCCTGGCAAAACCAAACTGAGCATCAGTGAGTGGGTTATTGCTGAGTAAATGCTGCTTGATAGCATTGTCAATGACACCTTCCATCACTTTACAGATGATTGAGAGTAGACTGATGGGGTGGTAAATGGCCGGATTGGATTTGTCCTGCTTTTTGTGGGTGGGACATACTTGGGCAATTTTCCATATTGTTGGGTAGATGCCAGGGTTGTAGCTGTACTGGAGCAATTTGGCCAGGGGCACAGCCAGTTCTGGAGAACAATTCTTCAGTACTGTAGCCGGGATGTTTTCAGGGCCCATAGTCTTTTCTGTATCCAGTGCCTTCAGCCAATTCTTGATATCATGTGCAGTGAATTGAATTGGTTGAAGACTGGCATCTGTGATGCTGGAGACCTTGGGAGGAGGCCGAGGTGGATCGTCCACTTCTGGCTGAAGATTGTTGCAATTGCTTCAGCCTTGTCTTTGCACTGATGTGCTGGCTTCCCCATCATTGAAGATGGGGATATTTGTGGAGCCTCCTCCTCTTCCAGTTTGTTGTTTAATTTTCCACCATCATTCACAACTGCGTGTGGCAGGACTGCAAAGCTTTGATCTGAACAGTTGATTGCGGGATCACTGAGCTCTGTCTATAGCACAGCTCACAGTATTGGCAAGTTTTGTGTCATCTGCACATTTTGAAATTGTGTCCTGTACACCCAAGTCCAATTCATGAATACATATCACGAAAAGCAGTGGTCTGAGTACCTGTCCCTGGGAAACAGCACTGTTTTCTTTCCTCCAATCAAAAAAACAACCTTTCACTACCATCTCGGTTTTCTCTCACTTAGCCAATTTTAAACACATGCCACCAGAGACCCTTCTAGTCCATGGGTTCAATGGTGCTGACAAGCCTGTAATGCGGCACTTTATCAAGTGCCATTTGGAAGTCTATCTACACCACATCAACCACATCACTCTCTTCAACACTTTCTGTTACCTGGTTAAAAAACTCAGTCAAGTTATCTGAACATGATTTGTCTTTATTCTGTCCATTCTGACTTTCCTGAATTAATTCACACTTGCAGCTTAGTGGTTCGCGCTGCAGCCGCACAGCTCCAGCGACCCGTGTTCAGTTCTGGTTACTGCCTGTGCGGAGTTTGTAGGTTCTCCCTGTGACCGTGTGGGTTTCCTCTGGATGCTCTGGTTTCCTCCCGCATGCCAAAGACTTGCAAGTTGAGAGGTAAATTGGCCATTGTTTAAAAAAAAATGACCCAAGTGTAGGTAGGTGGTGGGGGATGTGAGAGGGAAAATAGGATTAGTATAAATGGGTGGTTGATGGTCGGCACAGACCCAAAGGGCCTGTTTCAGTGCTGTATCTATCTATGACTTGTCCAAGTGACTGTTAATTTTGTTCTGGATTCTCGTTTTGAAAAGCTTTCCCACCACTGAGGTTAAACTGACTGGCCTGAATCTGCTGGGTTTATCCTGACACACTTTGTTGAAAAGGGTGTAACATTTACAATTCTCCAGCTCTCTGGAACCACTCCATTATCTATGGAGGACTGGAAGAAACCAGCCAGTACCTCCGCAATTTCCACCCTTACTTCCCGAAGGAACCATCCGGAACTGGTAACTCATCGATCTTAAGTCCCGTCAACCCCTCCAGTACCTCCTATTTATCCCACCCAGCATCTCAACTATTTCCTCTTTCACTGTGAGTTTGGTAATATAAGGGTCTGAAAGGGTTAATGTTTGAGACAGTGAGAGTGACCCCTCCTACTGTAATGATGGTGATGTAATAGTCCCATGGGTATTAGGCTTAGAAGGAGCAAAAAGCACCATGAGAAGTGCAAGCTGGACATGCTCAATGAAGGTGTAAATAGTTATGTATGTAAAATAAACAAGTTACTATTTAGCCATACAAAGATTCCAAGAAATCTGTAAGCAAGTAACATTCGCGCCACACAAGTGCCACGCAATGACCTTTTCCAACAAGAGAGAATCTAACCATCTCCCCTTGACATTCAAAGGCATTGCCATCACTGAATCCCCCACTATCAACACCCTGGGAATTACCATTGAACAGTTACTGAACTGTAGTTGCCATCTAAGCTAAAAGAGCAGGTGAAAGGCTAGGAATCCTGTGGTGAGTAACTCACCTCCTGACGCCCCAAAGTCTGTCCACCATCCACAGGGCACAAGTCAGGAGTGTGATGGAATACTCTCCACTTACCTGGATTGGTGAAACTCCAACAACACTCAAGAAGCTCAACACCATCCAGAACAAAGCGACCCACTTGATTGGCACCCCATCTACAAACATTCACTCCCTCCACCATCGACGCACAGTGGCAGGAGTGTGTACCATCTACAAGATGCACTGCAGCAAAGCACCAAGGCTCCTTGGACAGCACCTTCCAAACCCGTAACCTGTACCACCTAGGAGGACAAGGGCAGCAGATGCATGGCAAGATCACCACTTTACAGTTCCCCTCCAAGCCACACGCCATCCTGACTTGGAAATATATCGCCATTCCTTCACAGTCGTTGGGTCAAAATCCTGGAACTCCCTTCCTAACAGCACTGTTGGTGTACTTACCCCACATGGACTGCAGTGGTTTAAGGAGGCAGCTCACCACCACCTTTTCAAAGGCAATTAGGGATGGGCAATAAATGCTGGCATAGCCAGAAATGCCCACATCCCATGAATGCATAAAGAAAACAATGTTTGAACTATACTATACTACAATATACAACAAGTTGGACAAGATCTAATTCCTTGGTGAAGACACTTGCAAATATGTTTCTCAGCCATGTCCATACCTTTGTGTCCTTTTTGGTTCTTAATCACCCCCCATTAGACAGACAGATCTCTCGATCACTAGATAGATAGATAGATAGATAGACAGACAGACAGACAGATAGATATATAGATAGATAGACAGACAGACAGACAGATGAAACTGCAGACAGGCTGACGGACTGACAGATATGAGGATAATTGTATCTTAAGAACAGAAGAACACAAGAGCAGGAGTATACCATTCAGCTCCTCAGGACTGCCCTACTGTTCAATAAGATCATGGCTGATCTGACCTGGACCTCAACTCCTCTTTCAGGCCTGCTCCGCATAACCCTCGACTCCCTGAGATTTCAAAAATCTATCTACCTCCTCCTTAAATACATTTAATGTCCAAGCCTCCACAACTCTCTGAGGTAGAGAATTCCAGAGATTCACCACCCTCTGAGAGAAGAAATTCCTTCGCATCTCAGTTTTAAATGTTTGACCCTATTCTGTAACTATGTCCCCTAGTTCGAGAGTCCTCCACTAGTGGAAACATCTTCTCAACATCTACCCTGTCAAGCCCCTTAGAATATTATATGTTTCAATAAGATTAGCTCTCATTCTTCTAAACACCAGTGAATAAAGGCCTAACCTGTTTAACAGTTCTTGATAAGACAACCACTTCATCCCAGGAATCAGCCTAATGAATCTTTTCTCAACTGCCTCCAATGCTAATATATCCTTCCTTAAATACGGGGAAACAAAACTATATACAGTACTCCAGGTGTGGCCTCACCAACACCCTGTACAATTGTAACAAGGCTTACCTATTTTTAAACACCAATCCCCTAGCAATAAAGGTCAAAATTCCATTTGCCTTCCTAATTACTTGCTGTACCTGAATGCTAACGTTTTGTGTTTCATGTACAAGAACACCCAGATCCCTCTGTACTGCAGTATTTTGTAGTCTTTCTCTACCTAAATAATAACCTGCATTTTTATTCTTCCTACCAAAGTGGATGACCTCAGACTTTCTCACATTGAAATCCATCTGCCAAGTTTTTGCCCACTCACTTAACCTATCTATATCCCTTTGCAGATTCTTTGTGTCCTCCTCACAACATGCCTTCCCACCTATTTTTGTATCGTCAGCAAATTTGGAGAAACTACTCTCTGCCCCTTCCTCCAACTCATTAATATAGATAGTAAATAGTTGAGGCCCTAGGACCGATCCTTGTGGCAGTCTGGTGAACCTTCGCTGCACTCCCTCCATAGCAAGAACATCCTTCCTCAGATAAGGAGACCAAAACTGCACACAATACTCCAGATGTGGTCTCAGCAAGGCCATGTATAATTGCAGCAGGACATCCTTGCTCCTGTACTCCAATCCTCTCACTATGAAAGCCAACATACCATTTGCCTTCTTTACTGCCTGCTGCACCTGCATGCTTGCTTTCAGCGACTGGTGCACCAGGACACCCAGGTCTCGCTGCACCTCCCCCTTTCCCAATCTATCACCATTCAGATAATAATCTGCCTTTCTGTTTTTGTCACCAAAGTGGATAGCCTCACATTTATCCACATTTATACTGCATCTGCTATGTATTTGCCCACTCGCTCAACCTGTCCAAGTCACACTGGAGCTTCTCTGCATCCTCCTCACAGCTCACACTCCCATCCAGCTTTATGTCATCTGCAAACTTGGATATATTGCATTTAATTCCCTCATCCATATCATTAATATATATTGTGAATAGCTGAGGTCCTAGCACTGTCCCTGCAGTACCCCACTAGTCACTGTCTGCCACTCGGAAAAAGACTCGTTTATTCCTACTCTTTGTTTCGTGTCTGACAATCAGTTCTCTGTCCATGTCAGTACCTTACCCCCAATCCCATGTGCTTTAATTTTGCATGTTAATCTCTTATGTGGGACCTTATCAAAAGCCTTCTGAAAGTCCAAATACATCCATTTCACATCCACTGGTTCTCCCATATCTATTCTACTGGTTACATCCTCAAAAAATTCCAGTAGATTTGTCAAGTATGATTTACCTTTCGTAAATCCATGTTGACTTTGTCCGATCCTGTCATTGTTTTCCAAGTGCTTTGCTATTACATCTTTTATAATGGGCTCGAGCATTTGCCCCACTACTGATGTCATGCTAATTCCCTGTTTTCTCTCTACCTACTTTTTTAAATAGCGGGGTTACATTAGCTACCCTCCAATCCATTAGAACTGTCCCAGAGTCTATAGAATTTTGAAAAATGACCAGCAATGCATCTACTATTTCTAGGGCCACTTCCTTAAGTACTCTGGAATGTAGATTATCAGGCCCTGGGGATTTATCGGCCTTTAATCCCATCAATTCCCCTAACACCATTTCCCTACTAATACTGATTTCATACAGTTCCTCTTCTCACTAGACCCTATGTTCTCCAACATTTCTGGGAGCTAATTTGTGTCCTCCTTTGTGAAGACAGAACCAAAGTATGTATTTAATTGGTCTGCCATTTCTTTGTTCCCCATTATAAATTCCCCCGTTTCTGACTGTAAGGACACACATTTGTCTTCACTATTTTTTTTTTCTCTTCACATATCTAAAGAAGCGTTTGCAGTCAGTTTTTATGTTCTCTGAAAGCTTACTCTCTTATTCTATTTTCCCCTTCTTAATCAATCCCTTTGTCCTCTTTTGCTGAATTCTCAACTGCTTTCAATACTCAGGTTTGCTGCTTGTTCTGGCCATTTTTTATTTCTTCTCCTTGGATCTAATATTATCCCTAATTTCTTTTGTAAGCCACGGTTGAGCCAACCTTCCTGTTTTACTTTTGTGCCATACAGGAATGAACAATTGTTGTTCTACATCCATGCGCTCTTTAAATGCTAGCCATTGCCTATCCACTGTCAACTCTTTGAGTAAAGTTCCCCAATCTATCATAGCCAACTCGCGCCTCATACCTTCATAGTTTCCGTTATTTAGATTCAGGACCCTAGTCTCGGAATCAACTTGTCACTCTCCATCTTAATGAAGATTTCTATCATGTTATGGTCGCTCTTCTCCAAAGGACACCACACAACAAGATTGTTAACTAATGCTTTCTCATTACACAATGCTCAGTCTGGGATGGCCTGTTCTCCAGTTGTTCTCACTCAGCTCTGTGCTGGAATTAAAGATGGCTTTCGCTGTTCTCTCGGTGGCTGGAGACCCCAGACTGATGATCTTGATGTTCTGATGACTTCCTTTATTCTCTAAAAAGGTCACCTTCAAAGGTAAATTCATACCATGTTAGTTTCACCCATGTGACTTTCGGTTTTCTGTTCCTCAGAAGCTTTGCAATGGCTTCTGACCTCAGCTCATTTTGATAAGATGAGGGATGTTCACACCTTATTGTAATGATTGTAGCTGGAGATGGAACATCTGCTAATACCTTTGTTTTAGTTCACTTGTGGAGAGCTCACATTCATGTGTGATGAGCTGTTTAATTTCAATGCAGATGGGGTGAATGAGTTTCTGTTCTAGCAGGCGTGGATGGATATTTCAGTGCAGGAGAAGGTAAGTATCATGTGACTTTGACCTCCATCTTGTTAAAGGCAAGTGTACCAGTACTTTTAAATTGTTGTATTTTTATAACTCTTCAGTTTATTTTGTATTTCCACCGCTGTGCTTCCTGGCAGCATGACTTTATGATTGTAATTCACTGTTATTTTATGCATCTAATTTCAGCATAGATCTTAACGCAACGCCGCACCCCACCCCCGCCGTACATCCCAGGCAGGAACTTGGTGAATTCGGGATGGTCACCCAGTTTACAGCCTGCCTGATTTTGCTCTCCATTGACTTCAATGTTGCCCATAATTGGATGGGATGTAAAATGGATGTCAAACTGGAACCTGCCCCATTCATGCTTATTGGGTTCGTTTTAAATTGGGGTTTATACAGGTTCCCTGCTAAGTTTTGGGACCAGAGCCCACTCATAAATTACCATTCATTAGGTTTCAGGCTGGGTAGTAGGTGGAGAAGGTGATCCTGCCATGGCACCTAACTTGGCTGACTAAACCTTTTACTGGTCCAACATTTTAGCCGACACTGCACAGTGATCAGGAGTAACACCCAGGGGATTACCCGCACTGTATTCCAGTGTCACTGATCGGGAGCAGGAGCCAGGGGACAATGGCTGACAAAAGAGGTGACAGATAACATAAAGCGAAAGGGAAGAACACACAAAATGAAAAGGATAGTCGCTTGTGGCAATTGTCAGAAAGACAAAGAATTACAAAGAAAGAGTAAAAAAAATAGTCAAAGCTGCAAAAAGGTGATGTTAAAGATAATGAAAGGAAGGAAATGCCAGGCTTGTTGCATAATTGCTTTGTGTCAGTCTTCACAGAAAAGCAAGAGGATAATATACCTCACGTTCCACAATGAATCAAGGACTGGAACTCACTAAAATTCACAAAGCAAGAGAAGAATATTGAAAAAAATGATGGCGCTAAAGACTGACGATCTCCAGAACCTGCAGGTTTTCACCACTGGATCTGAAAAATGCACGTGATGAAATTGAAAAGGTTTTAGTCATTGGGCTGGATTTCATAGAGGCCTCGATCAGGATCCGTGGGGGGAGGGGGGGGCATGAAGATTGCCCTGGATGAAGCCTGCCACGGACCTCGACACTGGCAGGGCCCGTCCCGATATTGCCAGCGGCGGCAAAGCCTCATGGCAGCCAAACCGCCCTCCCCACCCCCACCCCCCGCACCCCCCACCGCTTGGTAACAGGACCGTAATTTAAATGTTTCAATAAATTAACTCCTTTGCGTTAATGACTTTCCCATCGCCTCCTGAAGTGCTGTCGTGATCTTTATCCCAGTGACCGGCACTGCCGCGCCTTCAGATTCGATTTCAGTGGCAGGCCTACAAAATTCAACCCATTATTTTCCAACGTTCTCTCGATTCAGGAATTGTCTGTTTCGATTAGAAAATTACAAATTGAGAAATTAAAACAAATAAGAAAGGTGATAGACAGAATCCAAAAAATTAGAGACCTGCTAGTGCAAAATCTGTTGTGGGGAAATTATTGGACTCTACAATTAAGGACAGAGTCACTGAGCACTTAGAGCAATTTGAGGTCATTAGGAAGACCCAACATGGAATGTTTAAATAATAGGTCATATCTAACAAACCTAATTGATTTTTTTTGAGGAAATAACTATAGTAGACAATGGAATTGCCATGGATGTCATTTATATGGACTTTCAGAAGGTAATCAATAAGGTTCCACAGATGAGAATGTTAGGTAAAGGTAAAGCTCCTGGAATTGAAGGCACATTTTTGAGCTGGTTAGAAGATTGGTTCTGTGGTGGAACATAAAGTGTTTGGATAATTGGTGTGTACTTTGTAATGAACACTATACCTTGTAACATGATTATGTTTGTTAGATTATGACTTTTTAAAAGTTCAAGATGGAGTCTGAAAGGTCAGGTGACCTCACCTCCACTCTGCAAAATGTTACCAGGACAACAGAGAACATAGATCAAAGACAATAAGTACTGAAGACAGACAAATCTAACAGATTTTCTGAAGTCAAACAGGCTGTAAGAGAAGAAACTTGCAGATTTTGGCCTCATGGCAGGCTAGAAGAAGGCTGCAGCCTCACAGCAGGCTGTAAGAAAGTTAATCGGTAGAGAGAGAGAAAGGGGAGAAGCATGCTCTCGGAAGCCTGTTGCAGTAAAAGGCTGCAAAGACTTGAACCTGCTTTGAAAGTCGAAGCTTGCAGGGAGTAAAAAAGCAGCAAGGTCACCAGGAAACGCCTTATTCATGGATGTCCAGGATGGAAGTGCTCGGAGAAGTGAGCGAAGAGGAGATTGATTTTTGAAATTGTCTGGGGGATCCAACCCACTGCAAATGGGAGGAGTTTGGGACATTTAACAACAAAGGAATTCATCATCAAAAAGGATTGTGTAATGTATAGCTGCAGTGTGAGGTTTTTAAGCATTTTAATCCATTAGAAAATACCTTTCTTGGTAATTTGGTGCATCAGCTACATACAAAGTGCATCAGATGGCAGGACCGTATCTCCAACACAGAAGTCCTCGAAGCGGCTAACATCCCCAGCTTGGACACACTACTGAGTCAGCGGCGCTTGAGATGGCTTGGCCATGTGAGCCGCATGGAAGATGGCAGGATCCCCAAAGATACATTGTACAGCGAGCTCGCCACTGGTATCAGACCCACCGGCCGTCCATGTCTCCGCTATAAAGACGTCTGCAAACGCGACATGAAATCCTGTGACATTGATCACAAGTCGTGGGAGTCAGTTGCCAGCGTTCGCCAGAGCTGGCGGGCAGCCATAAAGACAGGGCTAAATTGTGGCGAGTCGAAGAGACTTAGTAGTTGGCAGGAAAAAAGACAAAGGCGCAAGGGGAGAGCCAACTGTGTAACAGCCCCGACAAACAAATCTCTCTGCAGCACCTGTGGAAGAGCCTGTCACTCTAGAATTGGCCTTTATAGCCACTCCAGGCGCTGCTTCAAAAACCACTGACCACCTCCAGGCGCTTACCCATTGTCTCTCAAGATAAGGAGGCCCAAAGAAGATTCAGTTAATTGAGGATTTCTTTCAATTTTTTATTACAATAAAAGTCTTAAATCATGAAATTCTGTTGTGTAATTCCTGAAATTGGTCTTGAGGTTCATTTCTTGTATTTTTCCCTGAGATCATAACAACGTGTATTGGAAGGAAGTGACTAGCAATGTGCGAGGCAAGATGCTCTGTGCTGCAGCCTCACATATTTGTGACATTGTTACAATCGCCTGTTTCATGGTTTGTATTAATATTTTAGAGGTCCCTTTTAATTTTGGGGAATTAAATGTGCAGTTGTAAGAAAGTCAAAAGGTCGCAGACCACCCAAGATTCAAAGGTCAAAGATCTCTCCATGGGTGCTTACAGAGACACAGTTAGAATGGTGAGAGCCATTAAACAGCGGGTGGCATCATTTAGTTGGGAGTTGGAACCAGAAAGTCTGAAAGAGATTGCTCTGTCATTGTTAGCAATGTCAATTGTTCATGTGGATATCAGGAATCAAAGAGATGTTTTGGGAGTTGGAGGTAATTTTCTTAAATTGTTATCTGGGACATCCCACATCTACCACTATGCTATGGAGACAGATGATGCAGGGAGTGCTCTTTTGGGTCAGGTGTTTTTCAGTGTGCTTGCTGCCAAACATGCAGTTGGTCAGAGGGAATGCAGTTGGCTTGAGGATTTTCTGGGCTCAGGAGCAAAGAGGTCATCAGGAACCAGGGTTGTTTCTGTTATGAGAAATGTCCAAGCTCGAACTGTGAAGTCAAGATTCATGAAGTGTTGAAAGACAACTGGCAGTATACCTAACCAAAGCCAGAGGGAGAATCCCCAGGAGATCTCCTACCTCAAAAGACAGCTGAGAAATCAAGGGAGATAGAATTGAATGCGGAAGAGCTGTGATACACTTTGGATTGGTCACAGAAGTGAACAAATCACCAAGATCCTATAAAGTATAGGGGAACTCTTGAGGTGGAAGTAAAAGTCAAACAGGGTGTTCTATTGAGATTTAGAGTTTAAAGTATACATCTTCATGTTCTGTTAAGATTTCAGATATTAATATATGTGTTTCCAAATTGTAGTGTTAAGTTAGCAATGTTTTCCTTTGTTTAACTCTTGAACAGCAAAGTTTTTGTTTAAAGCATTAAATCTTGTGGCGTAATTCTTTCAGTAGAACCGGGAATTCGACTTTCTCTTTTAAAAAGCTAACGGTCACTAAAGGGATTATATATTTATTAATAACTTAGATAACACAATAATGAATTTGAGAGCCATATATCCACATTTGCAAAAGATACAAAGGACTGAATCTTAATTCACAAAAACAGGTTGCTTGGAGTTGTGCCAGAGATTAAATGCAGCAAATCTGAAACAGGAATCCAACCTGCATCATATACCATGAATCAGTGCAGAAGTAACAGGGTAGTTGTTATGGGGGACTTTAACTTTCCAAATATTGATTGGAAATGCTATTGTTCAAGTACTTTAGATGGGTCAGCTTTTGTCCAGTGTGTGCAGGAGGGTTTTCTGACACAGTATGTAGACAGGCCAACCAGGGGCGATGCCACATTGGATTTGGTACTGGGTAATGAACCCGGCCAGGTGTTACATTTAGATGTAGGTGAGCACTTTGGTGATAGTGATAACAATTCGGTTAGGTTTACCTTAGCGACGGGCAGGGACAGGTATATACCGCAGGGCAAGAATTATAGATGGGGGAAAGGAAATTATGATGCGATTAGGCAAGATTTAGGATGCGTAGGATGGGGAAGGAAACTGCAGGGGATGGGCACAATCGAAATGTGGAGCTTATTCAAGGAGCAGCTACTGCGTGTCCTTGATAAGTATGTACCTGTCAGGCAGGGAGGAAGTTGTCGAGCGAGGGAGCCGTGGTTTACTAAAGAAGTTGAAGCGCTTGTCAAGAGGAAGAAGAAGGCTTATGTTAGGATGAGACGTGAAGGCTCAGTTAGGGCGCTTGAGAGTTACAAGCTAGCCAGGAAGGATCTAAAGGGAGAGCTAAGAAGAGCAAGGAGAGGACACAAGAAGTCATTGGCGGATAGGATCAAGGAAAACCTGAAGGCTTTCTATAGGTATATCAGGAATAAAAGAATGACTAGAGTTAGATTAGGGCCAATCAAGGATAGTAGTGGGAAGTTGTATGTGGAATCAGAGGAGATAGGGGAAGCGTTAAATGAATATTTTTCGTCAGTATTTACAGTAGAGAAAGAAAATGTTGTCGAGGAGAATACTGAGATTCAGAACACTAGGCTAGATGGGATTGAGGTTCACAAGGAGGAGGTGTTAGCAATTTTGGAAAGTGTGAAAATAGATAAGTCCCCTGGGCCAGTTGGGATTTATCCTAGGATTCTCTGGGAAGCCAGGGAGGAGATTGCAGAGCCTTTGTAATTGATCTTCATGTCGTCATTGTCGACAGGAATAGTGCCGGAAGATTGGAGGATAGCAAATGTTGTCCCCTTGTTCAAGAAAGGGAGTAGAGACAGCCCTGGTAATTATAGAGCTGTGAGCCTTCCTTCGGTTGTGGGTAAAATGTTGGAAAAGGTTATAAGAGATGGGATTTATAATCATCTTGAAAAGAATAAGTTCATTAGCGATAGTCAGCACGGTTTTGTGAAGTGTAGGTCGTGCCTCACAAACCTTACTGAGTTTTTCGAGAAGGGGACCAAACAGGTGGATGAGGGTAAAGCAGTGGATGTGGTGCATATGGATTTCAGTAAGGCGTTTGATCAGGTTCCCCACGGTAGGCTATTGCAGAAAATATGGAAGTATGGGTGATTTAGAGCTTTGGATCAGAAATTGGCCAGCTGAAAGAAGACAGAGAGGGTGGTGGTTGATGGCAAATGTTCATCCTGGAGTTTAGTTACTAGTGGTGTATCGCAAGGATCTGTTTTGGGGCCACTGCTGTTTGTCATTTTTATAAATGACCTGGATGAGGGTGTAGAAGGGTGGGTTAGTAAATTTGCGGATGACACGAAGGTCGGTGGAGTTGTGGATAGTGCCGAAGGATGTTGTAGATTACAGAGGGACATAGATAGGCTGCAGAGCTGGGCTGAGAGATGGCAAATGGAGTTTAATGCAGAAAAGTGTGAGGTGATTCACTTTGGAAGGAGTAACAGGAATGCAGAGTACTGGGCTAATGGGAAGATTCTTGGTAGTGTAGATGAGCAGAGGGATCTTGGTGTCCAGGTACATAAATCCCTGAAAGTTGCTACCCAGGTGAATAGGGCTGTTAAGAAGGCATATGGTGTGTTAGCTTTTATTAGTAGGGGGATCGAGTTTCGGAGCCACGAGGTCATGCTGCAGCTGTACAAAACTCTGGTGTGGCCGCACCTGGAGTATTGCGTGCAGTTCTGGTCACCGCATTAAAGGAAGGATGTGGAAACTTTGGAAAGGGTGCAGAGGAGATTTACTAGGATGTTGCCTGGTATGGAGGGAAGGTCTTACGAGGAAAGGCTGAGGGACTTGAGGTTGTTTTCGTTAGAGAGAAGGAGGAGGAGAGGTGACTTAATAGAGACATATAAGATAATCAGAGGGTTAGATAGGGTGGATAGTGAGAGTCTTTTTCCTCGGATGGTGATGGCAAACACGAGGGGACATAGCTTTAAGTTGAGGGGTGATAGATATAGGGCAGATGTTGGAGGTAGTTTCTTTACTCAGAGAGTAGTAGGGGCGTGGAACGCCCTGCCTGCAACAGTAGTAGACTCGCCAAATTTAAGGGCATTTAAGTGGTCATTGGATAGACATATGGATGAAAATGGAAGTGTAGGTCAGATGGTTTCACAGTTCAGCGCAACATCGAGGGCCGAAGGGCCTGTACTGCGCTGTAATGTTCTAAAAAAGCCAGGAGATTAAAACCTCAGCATATCCAAGGGTCACTGATCAGCAGCAGGACCCTGGGTATTATCCCACCATATCCCCTGATAACTGATTCCGATTGTAGCCAACCAGGCCAAGAATTGACACTGAGACCTTCTGATCTCTTTGATTTTGCACGCCGCCAGTCTGTGTGTTTACTCTCTGTGCACCAGGAGAGACCATATTTTAATACTGCACATTAATGAATGAACATAAACATTTTATTTTTTGATTTGTATCCAATTCTTTAGACATGGACATTACTGATAATTGGCGTGAAGCCTTATCTCTATAATAAACTTGTATCACATTGTATTCCAATGGGGCGATGTAGTGAGCTTTCAGTTTATTCTACCCAGGCATCCACCATATTGATATTCCTGCTCCCATCCTGATGTATAATGTCCCTGTTTTTCCTCTTCCTTCCAGTTAACGTGGTGACGATTGTGATCCTGTCTCGGGGAAAGTGTGGTCTCTCCAAATGTGTCACTCGTTACTTGGTGGCCATGGCAGCGGCAGATCTACTGGTCATTATCTTCGATCCGATACTGAGGCAAATTCCCATTTGTTATCCTGGAAAGTTCCAATTCCTGTTTGATATTCCAGTGTGTAATATCCGCGCTGTCCTACTTTATGCAACAACGGACTGTTCTGTCTGGTTCACTGTCGCTTTCACCTTTGATCGATTTGTGGCCATTTGCTGCCAGAAACTGAAAACTAAATATTGCACTGAGAAATCGGCAGCTGTGATTATTGGAACAATGTCTGTGTTGTTCTGTGTAAAGAATATTTTCTGGTACTTTATGCTTTCAAGCAGCGAGATGGGTTTCCAAGTCCCCTGGTTCTGCATTATGCCCTGGAGTGTTCTGTTTTCACCAGTATGGGCAGCAATTGAATTGTTACATTATATTTTCACCCCGTGTGTACCATTTATTCTGATTCTGATGCTCAATATTTTAACTGTCAGGCACATTCTAGTGACCATCAGAATTCGCAAGAGACTTCGGGACCGGGTCAGTGGGGAGAGTCACAGTGATCCAGAGACAGTGAACAGAAGAAAATCAATCACTTCACTTTTTATGATATCGGGGAATTTTATCCTTCTATGGATTCCGTTCCTGGTGACTACGATGCATACCGGAATTGCTCTGGTGCACCAGATTAATTCTGGTGGCGAGTCACTCATTGTCGAACGACTTGGGTTTATGCTTCAGCTCCTGAGTTGCTGCACAAACACTTTTATTTACGCTGTGACCCAGAGTAAGTTTAGAGAGGAACTGAAGAATGGGGTGAAATATCCCTTCACTGCACTTTCTCAGATTATAAAATAATGAGGAAAATGGAAGATTTCTACATGGAGGTCACATGTGAACCCAGCCTCTCTCCACTCAGTCTCTGTAATCAGGTTGTTTTAAGGACAAACTGAGATGATTTGATTGAGTTTGCATTTAATGTAAGGTACCTTTTGTAAATGAAGAGCAACTACCATATGCAGAAAATCCTTTACGTTAATCATACATTTCGAATATAATTAAACTAATATGGAACATCTCTCCTGACCATTTTCCCTTGCTTTGTTTTATTGGATAAGTCTACAGCTTCGCACTTTCTCTCTCTGCATCCTCCACAGTGGTCATTGAGGTACTTTGCGATCGCTCATTGCGAGCATCAATCCCAATTGCCCATCCTAATCTTTCACCGAATCTCCCACCCAGTGCACCCGCTGAGGGCGAATCTTCCAATATCTTTCTCATCCAACTCACCCCTCCCACTGCTGATCCTATGGTCATCAGCTCTCACCAGTGCATCAGCTCTCACCATCCCTCCACACATCTCCCATCAGAATGTTTTTTCATGGCCCTTCCCATCCATGACGTTATTGTGGATAAAATCAAAATACTGCAGATGCTGGAAATCTGAAATAAAAAACAAGAAATGCTGGAAATACTCAGCAGGTCTGGCAGCATCCATGGAGGGAGAAGTAGAGTTAATGTTTCAGGTCCGTGACCCTTCATCAGAAGTTAGAAATAAAAACAAGAAATGCTGGAACCTCTCAGCAGGTCTGGCAGCATCTGTGGAAAGAGAAGCAGAGTTAACGTTTCGGGTCAGTGACCCTTCTTCGGAGTGGTTCCAGCATTTCTTGTTTTTATTTCAGATTTCCAGCATCCACAGTATTTTGCTTTTACTTCATCAGAAGTTATTGTGGATGATTGCATCAACATCATGGCCTCAATGGAAACCTGGCTGAGGGGTGATAACACATTCCCCTAAATGAAGCCTCCCCACCTGGCTATACCTTCCACCACAATCCCCATGAAGGTTGATGCAGTGGCAGTGTGGCACTTATCACCAGATCACATCTTGGCCTGAACCCCCCCCACCCCCCGACCAACCCACTCCTCTGGCACTTTCTCCTCCTTTCAGCAGCTCCCGTTGCTCTCTTACCTTTCTTACCTCTCAATCAAAATGCTCGATCTCTACTGTTCTCCGAAGTACATTGAAAATATTATCACTGAGATATCTTCATTGCTTTGCTCCCTCAGCCTCTGCACAGAATGACATCTCATCCTCGGTGATTTCAAGCTCCATCTCAACTCATTATTCTCTCCCTCCTCTAAGTTCATTACACTCCAATCTTCTCCTATGAAACAACAGATGGAAACTTGTTTCTCATCCTCTCCTGTTGTTTCACATCCTGTCTCAAGACTGCCCTGGTGATCTCGTTTCACGCTGTGGCTACGTAAAGAAGTAAAGAAACACGAAACACACTTTCTAAAGTTTTTGGCAAAAATATCCAACAGCATCAGCTAAATTGTGCCCTGACACATTAAACTGTAAAGCATCCTGACAATGAACAACATTAACCTTTTCATTATTTCTCACTGAAGTAGAAATCTACAAGCTGTCTATAAGTGAAAAGAAATTGAGAAATATAATCATATCAATATTAAAACAAATCCAAATCCCACGTTTGTATGTAAACAAAACTAAGGGATCTTACAGTCCTGCCTTGAGGATTATGATTCAACAGCCCAAACATTTATCAGTTCATCTTAGTCTTTGAAACTTCTCATTAACCATTTTAAATAATCCTTTAATTTGCCTTGATCATAATATTGATTTTCAGTATCTAATATGTTCCACGTAGCCCCATCATCAGCTCCTCCTGCCATCCAATCCATAATGGGCCCTTTCTGGCAAAAGTGTGAGAGAATATTAACTCTCTCTCTCTCTCACTGCCTCCCAATACATCCCAGCGGTATATTTATAGAACCAATTCTGTTCTTGTTTAAGCACTACTTAAACCCAGTCTACAGAATCATTATCACATAGCCCCTGAGGAAATGTCATACTTGTTATATCAATTAGAACCGGTACAGTTTCATAGCGTACATTCGTGTCCACCACTTGATGTCCTGGGCTTGAGTGTCTTGTGTTTGACAACCTTGTGGAACCCGAACAGTTATTCACTCACATGCCCATCCTGGGTTTTTTGAGATCTGGAAAATATTTTTGCATAACATTTAATATCATAATGTATGTACTGTCACTGATTTGTTCATTCTTCTTAACCCCTATACCACCAGTATTTATTGAAACATCTAATGTTAAGTAGCCATCATCTTTACCTATACTCCACTAAAGTCCTTCGGCCAGACCAGGACTTGGCATATTACTTGGCAACCATGTAATGCTGACTGACAGTTGTATTCTGCATTCCAGGACCAATGATGAAGATTTTATACAATCACAAATTGGTTTATGACTCCATAAGCAGGGATGTGATACATTGTCCAAACTCACTCCTCGTCATATTAGTCCAAATCAATAATTGTAGTGTCATCATCATGAATTCTTTGCGCTAAATTTTATAAGCCCCCTGATGTTGGGGGTTGTGGAGTGGGGACGCCTGGAAAATCCTTCCAAGATTGGAGTGTAATGGCCTCATCGCCAAGAAGCCCCCACCTCATCTTACCAGCAGCAGCGAGGCCTCGGGGCAGCCTCCCCACTGCACGGTGAGGGAGACTTTATTTAAATATTTTAATAACATTAAAATGAATAAATAATGACTTACCTTGTCGCGAGAGTGGGTTCCGGAACACCCAGGCCTCCGGATCTCTGTTCAGAGATCTAAGGCATGACACTGGTGGGGAGGGGGGAGTAGTGAATTTTTCAGGGCGGTGGGGGGAGATGCAGAAACCAAAGCAATTGTTTGCGGGGATGGTGGGAAGGGGTTTCGGGTCAAAGGAAATAAAGTTCAGGGGGTGGGGGAAAGGTCTAGAACTGGGAGCAGATAAATTCAGCGTGAGGTTCAGGGCCTTCACTTACCTTCCGAGAGCAGTCGGACCTGTGTGAGAGCAGTCCAGGCACAGCAGAGTTTTGAAAAAAAAGTCAACAGTGACATCACAGGAAAGCTGCAAAATGATTGGTTGGTGAGTAACAGCTGTTAGGGAATAGCTCAGGAAGTAACTCAAGTAAAGAGAAAGGTCTACAGTTCTGTTTTAAGATAATAGGTAGAGTTTTTTTTTAGGGAGTCAAGGTTCCTAGCGTAAATAATCTAATTTTTGGGTAATTTAAGGGAGTAAAAACAGAGTTAAAAAAACAAAAAGTGACATCACAGGAAAACCGTAAGTTCATTGGTTGGTAACTAAATGCCAATTTAAATTACCTATTCTAAGTTGATTTCAGATTAAAGGTGAATAGGAGAACTATTTTACAGGTTAAAAACAAAAGACCAGTCAGAAATTTAAAAAAAAAAATTAAAATCTAATTAAATAAAATAGAGATGCAGGACCAGGCGATGTGTTGTACCTGCATGATGTGGGAGCTGGTGGACCCCATTGTGGTTCCTAGTGAACACATCTGTAGCAAGTGTTGGCTACTCGAGGAACACCAGCTCAGAGTTGATGAACTGGAGTCTGAGCTTCGGACACTGCGACACATCAGAG
The DNA here is from genome assembly GCF_036365525.1 of Heterodontus francisci. Taxonomy (NCBI): domain Eukaryota; kingdom Metazoa; phylum Chordata; class Chondrichthyes; order Heterodontiformes; family Heterodontidae; genus Heterodontus; species Heterodontus francisci. Next base: position 22,105,327 of record NC_090410.1, on the reverse strand, counting down.
AGGGGGACAGGTATCTGGACGCTGTATTTCAGGAGACTGTCACACTCCTTAGATTAACCACCTTGAATTCGGCCAGTGGTCAGGGACAGGAGGGCGTGACTGTGAGTGAGGCAGGTAGAGGGCTCCAGGAGGGAGTGTTGCAGGAGCCTCAGCCCTTGTCCTTGTCCAACAGGTTTGAGATTCTTGCTCCTGTGTGGACGAGAGTAGGGATTGTAGGGAGGATGAGCAAACCGACCATAGCACCGTGGTACAGGCAGCCATTCAAGTGGGGGGAGAAAAAGAAACAAAAACAAGAAATGCTGGAATCACTCAGCAGGTCTGGCAGCATCTGTGGAAAGAGAAGCAGAGTTAACGTTTCGGGTCAGTGACCCTTCTTCGGAACTGATAAATATTAGAAAAGTCACAGATTATAAGCAAGTGAGGTGGGGGTGGGGCAACAGATAACAAAGGAGAAGTTGCAGATTGGGCCAGGCCACATAGCTGACCAAAAGGTCACGGAGCAAAGGCAAACAATATGTTAATGGTGTGTTGAAAGACAAAGCAGTAGTACAGATTAGGTGTGAATACACTGAATATTGAACAGCAGCAAGTGCAAACCTGAAAAAAAAACTGAAAAAAAACAGTGGGTAAGCAAACTGAACAAACTAAGATGATATGAAATAAATGCAAAAAAAGATAGTAAAAAATGTAAAAAAAAGAATGTAAAAAAAAAGGAAGAAAAAATAACTAAAAATGAAAGTAAAATGGGGGGCTGTCATGCTATGAAATTATTGAACTCAATGTTCAGTCCGGCAGGCTGTAGTGTGCCTAATCGGTAGATGAGATGCTGTTCCTCGAGCTTGCGTTGATGTTCACTGGAACACTGCAGCAATCCCAGGACAGAGATGTGAGCATGAGAGCAGGGGGGAGTGTTGAAATGGCAAGCAACCGGAAGCTCAGGGTCCTGCTTGCGGACTGAGCGGAGATGTTCCGCAAAGCGGTCACCCAGTCTGCGCTTGGTCTCCCCAATGTAGAGGAGACCACACTGTGAGCAGCGAATACAGTATACTACATTGAAAGAAGTATAAGTAAATCGCTGCTTCACCTGAAAGGAGTGTTTGGGGCCTGGGATAGTGAGGAGAGAGGAGGTAAATGGGCAGGTATTACACCTCCTGCGATTGCAGGGGAAGGTGCCCTGGGACGGGGACAAGGTGGTGGTGGTGGAGAAAAAGAAATATAGTCGTAATCGGAGATAGTATAGTTAGGGGCATAGACACTTCTCTGTGGCCAGGATCAAGAGTCCTGAAGGCTGTGTTGCCTACCTGGTGCCAGGGCTCAGGATATCTCATCTGGGCTGCAGAGGAAAGATCCAGTTGTCATGGTTCACGTAGGTGCCAACGATATAGGTAGAATGAGGATAGAGGTTCTGCTGAGGGAATATGAGCAGCTAGGAGCTAAATTAATAAGCAGAACCAAAAAGGTAATAATCTCTGGATTACTACCTGAGCCACGAGCTAATTGGCACAGGGTCAATAAGATTAAAGAGGTAAATGCGTGGCTCAAAGATTTGTGTGGGAGAAATGGGTTCAAATTCATGGGACATTGGCACCAGTACTGGGGAAGGAGGGAGCTGTTCCGATGGGACGGGCTCCACCTGAATCATGCTGGGACCAGAGTCCTGGCAAATCGCATAACTAGGGTTGGAGGTAGGACTTTAAACTAAAAAGTGGGGGAGGGTTCAGTTGCATGGAAAATTAGGAAGTTAAAGTTAAAGGGGAAGGTAGGAGTGTAGGTTAGTGATGAGGTTGATTGTTACCAGAAAATAAAAGGTAGGGACAGAACATGTGAATGTCATATTGCACCAAGGAATCATACAAGAGTAGGGAAATTTGATAATAAAACAAATTTAAAGACTTTGTATCTGAATGCACCAAGCAGTCAGAATAAAATTAATGAGTTAACGGCACAAATAGAGAGGAATGGGAATGATTTAGTGGCGATTACTGAGACCTCGTTGCAGGGAAACCAGGTTTGGGAATTTGATATCCAAGGATACTCAGTATTTCGGAAAGATAGACAGGAAGGAAAAGGAGGTGGTGTAGCTTTGTTAGTAAAGGAAGAGATCAGTTCTGTAGTGAGAAATGATATAGGCACTGGAGATCAAGACGTAGAATCAATCTGGGTAGAAATAAGAAATAGCAAAAGAAAGTAGTCCCTTGTGGGAGCAATCTATAGGTCCCCAAACAGCAGTTCCACAGTGGGGCACAGTATAAACCAGGAAATACTGGGGGCTTGTAAGAAAGGTCTGGCAATAATCATGGGTGATTTTAATATGCATTTAGACTGGATTAATCAAATTGGCAAGGGTAGCCTCTAGGGAGAGCTCGTTGAATATATTAGAGATTGCTTTTTGGAGCAATATGTTGTGGAAACAACCAGGGAGCAGGCTATTCTAGATTTGGTATTATGTAATGAGGTGGGATTAATTAATGATTTCATAGTTAAGGATCCTCGAGGGAAGAGTGATCATAGCATGTTAGAATTTCAAATTCAGTTTGAGGGCGAGAAACTGGAGTCTCACACAAGTGTCCTGGAGTTAAACAAAGGTAATAGCATAGGCATGAGGACAGATTTGGCCCCAGTGGACTGGGTAGGAAGACTAAAAGGTAGGACAGTTGATGAGCTGCAGCAGGTGTTTAAGGAGATATTCAATTCCTCCCAACTAAAATATATTCCAGAGCAGAAGAAAGATTGTAAGAGGGGGAAAAAACAAGGAAGTTAAGGATAACATAAAGACAAAAACTAAGGCATACCATATTGCAAAGGCCAGTGGCAGGCTGGAAGATTGTGAAACTGTTAAAGGTCAACAAAGGGTTGCTAAAAAAGTTATAAAAAGAGCAAAGGTAAATTATGAAAGAAAACTAGCACAAAATATAAAAATGGATAGCAAAAGCTTCTATAAATATATAAAAGGGAAGAGAGTAGCTAAAGTGAATGTTGGTCTCTTGGAGGAGGTAACAGAGGAGTTAATAGTGGGGAACACAGAAATGGCAGACACACTAAATCAGTATTTTACCTCAGTTTTCACAGTGGAGGACACTAGTACCATCCCAATAGTAACAAGTATTGCGGAGATTATAGAAATGGAGGAACTTAGAACAATCATCATCACTAGGAAAAAAGTATTGAGCAAACTATTGGGATTGAAGGCAGACAAGTCCCCAGGGCCTGATGGCCTACATCCTAGGGTCTTAAAGGAAGTGGCAGTGGAGATAGTGGATCCATTGGTTATAATATTCCAAAATTCCCTGGATGCAGGAAAGGTTCCAGTGGATTGGAAAAATGCTAATATTAATAAATGCTTATTCAAAAAGGGAGGGAGGCAGAAAGTAGGAAACTATAGACCAGTTAGTTTAACATCTGTTGTTGGGAAATTGCTAGAATCCATTATTAAGGAAGTAATAACAGGACATTGAGTAAGTCAAAATGCAATCCATCAGAGAGCATGGTTTTATGAAGGGTAAATCGTGTTTGACTAATTTGTTACAGCTCTTCGAAGATGTAACAAATAAAATGGATAATGGGGATCCTGTAGATGTAGTATACCTGGACTTCCAAAAGGCATTTGATAAGGTGCTACACAAAAGGTTAATATGCAAGGTAAGATCACATGGGGTTAGGGGCAATTTATTAGCTTGGATAGAGGATTGGCTAACCAACAGAAAACAGTGAGTCGGGATAAATGGGTCCTTTTCTGGTTGGCAAGATGTAACTACTGGGTTGCCACAGGGTTCGGTCCTCGGGCCCCAACTATTTACAATGTATATTAATGACTTGGATGCAGGGATAGAAGGTACTATAGCCAAATTTGCAGATTACACTAAAATAGGTGGGATAGTAAGTTGCAATAAATGGATATGGATAGGTTAGGTGAATGGACCAAAATCTGACAGATGGATTTTAACGTGGATAAATGTGAGGTTATCCATTTTGGTTAGAAGAATAGAAAGGCAAATTATTATCTAAATGGAGAGACACTTCAGAGTGCTTTGGTGCAGAGAGATCTGGGTGCCCTCGTACATGAATCGCAGAAAACTAGCATGCAGGTGCAGTCGGTAATAAGGAAGGAAAATGGAATTTTGGCATTTATTGCGAAAGGAATAGAGTATAAAAGTAGGGAAGTGTTGCTGCAACTGTACAAGGCATTAATGAGCCCGCACCTGGCGTATTGCATCCAGTTTTGGTCCCCTTACTTGGGGGACCAAGTAAGTTGCATTGGAGGCAGTTCAGAGGAGATTCACTAGATTGATTCCAGAGATGAGGGGTTTGTCTTATGAACAGCAGCCTCACAGCTCCAACGACCTGGGTTCAGTTCTGGGTACTGCCTCTGCAGAGTTTGCAAGTTCTCCCTGTGTCTGCGTGGGTTTCCGCCGGGTGCTCTGGTTTCCTCCCACAGCCAAAGACTTGCAGGTTGATAGGTAAATTGGCCATTGTAAATTGCCCCTAGTGTAGATAGGTGGGAGGAGAATGGTGGGGATGTGGTAAGAATATGGGGTTAATGTAGGATTAGTATAAATGGGTGGTTGTTGGTCAGCACAGACTCGGTGGGCTGAAGGGCCTGTTTCAGTGCTATATCTCTAAATAAATAAAGAGAGATTGGGCAGTTTAGGCCTTTACTCTCTAGAATTTAGAAGAATGAGAGGAGATCTAATTGAGGTATATAAGATGATTAAAGGGATTGACAAAGTAGACGTAGAGAGGATGTTTCCCCTGGCGGGACAATCTATAATGAGAGGTCATAGTTTTAGGATAAGGGGTAACAGATTTAAAACAGAGATGAGGAGAAATTACTTCTCTCAAAAGGTCGTGAGTCTGTGGAATTCACTACCCCAGAGTGCGGTGGATGCCGGGACATTGAGTAAATTTAAGGGGGAGATAGACAGATTTTTAATTAGTAATGGGTTGAAGGGTTATGGAGAACGGGCAGGAAAGTGGAGTTGAGACCAGGATGAGATCAGCCATGATCGTATTGAATGGTGGAGCAGGCTCGAGGGGCTGAATTGCCTACTCCTGCTCCTAGTTCTTATGTCATGAATAAAAACGTACTTTTTGGGGGGTGATAGGGCAAAGAATAAACTGTTTATTCATTGGGGGGTGTGGGAGAGGGGATTGGAAGTGTGAGTATAATTTTATTTTGAGCATTTGCCAAGACTGTCCCTTTAAAAATGGAAATGATGTGTCAGGGCTCGAAGCCATTTAAATATCGTGCCGGTGACTGCGCAGTGGCTCTCGATGCCGTTTTGGGGGAAGTGCCTGCCCCCTCTGTGTAATCCTTTTTTCCATAGCCTAACACCAAGAGATTGTCACCAGCTTCAAATTCAAAAGTTATCATCCTTTTATCAATGTATTTCTTAATCTGATTTTTTGATTTGCCAGTTTGATTTTCCACATATTGATTAGTGACTTGGTCATTGTCAATCATAATAACCAATCATGTGTCCAAAACACTCCCAGAATCAATGGTGTTTCTGGTGGCAGTAAAGAGATGTCCTGGGGTACACATTAGTCACCCATCATTGTTTGGTAAGGTGGCATCCTGTAGTGCAGTGTGGGATAGAACGTATAGCCATTAAGCACATTGGCAGCAGAGTTGCCCATTTGTTTCAGCCTTAATCTCGTTTTTCTCTTTTTTTGCTCTTGTTTTTCTTTCGGACAGCAGCTGCTCATTATGCTGTCATTGACACTTCTTCTGGATGCATATTTTGTTTCTTTACTTGTCCCATTACCACTCCCTTTGTCAATGTCTCCCATCTTCTGCCCTATCACAGACCTTCCTTTTTGTTCTTTTTCCCCCTCTCCCATTTGACCTCCTTAAAACCTATTACATTTCTAACTTTCACCAGTTCTGATGAAGGGTCACTGACCTGAAACGTTAACTCTGTTTCTCCCCTCTCAGATGCTGCCAGACGTGCTGCGTATTTCCAGCATTTTCTGTTTTTATTTTAGATTTCCAGCATCCGCAGTATTTTGTTTGTGTTTTGTTGTTGTTGTTGTTGTCCACTCAGTTGGGTGATTTGCACAAAACCTGTTAAGCATCATTTTCAACGTCCTATTTCCCCTTTCAAACACCCTGATGACGGAGGCTGATGGGATAACATGCAATTTTTGTGTAATTCCCATTGCTTCCTGTAATGCTGTAAAGAAAATCCCAGGGAATGGTGAACTTTATCACCTTCCACCTGTATTACTAATCCTCACCTTCAGATCACCTCACTTAGTAGTAAGTGTGCTGCAGTGAGCGGGAATGTCTCGATCCACTGAGTGAAATTGTCAATAATTACTGAGCAATGTAGGTGACCTGCATTTGACCTGTGCAGGGATCCAAGTCAATTGATTTGGAGGTGAGTTCACGGTACCTCGGAGCGGGGGTGGGGTGTGGGGTCGACGGTGAAGATGGGAGAAGGACACGGTTAGCGTACAAAAACAACAATGTGGCAGAGAAATAAAACAACGCCAGTCAATGTTCCATTTGATGTCAGGGCACCAGGAAAAGTTACCCACTTTTTAATTCGTTGCCTTGGTACATGAGCAATGATGTGAAGGGATCACTGGAGAAAACTGGGTTGCACTTTAAATCTAGACACCGGTTATTGACCTCTCTGCTTCGGGAAATAGGACCTTTGTACCAGTCTATCTGGGCACCTCATCATTCTCAATATCTCAATTAAATATCCCCTCAGCTTCCTCTGAGCCAAACACAAAAACCCCAGACTGTTCAATCTTTCCTCATAGCTAATATTCTCCATTCCTTGCAACATTCTTTGATCTTCTCCATGCTCTCTCCAGTGCGACCATATCCTTTCTGTAATGCAGTGACTGGAACATTATGTAGTACTATAGCTGCAGTCTTACGAGTGTTCTATACAGCTCTAGCATAATATCCCTGCTCCTATATGCTATGCCTCGGCCAATAAAGTGAAGTATCCTGTATGTCTTCTTAACCACCTTATCTACCAGCCCTGCTACCTTCTGGGATCTGTAGGTCTACACTCCAATGTCCCTCTGTTCTTCTACAATTCTCAGTTTTCCACCATTTATAATGTATTTGTTTGCCTTGTTTACCCTCTCCAAATACATTAACTCACACTTCCCTGGATTGCATTTCATTTTCCACTTTTCTGCCCACCTGACCAGTCCATTGATATCTTCCTGCAGTCTACATCATCAACCACACGGACAATTTTCATATCATCTGTAAACTTTTTAATCATGTCCTTTTTAATCATCTTCTCAATCATTGCGTTAATCTGTTGTACCGCCTGTCCAAAGCTGGTTGCCTGGTAGCCGGTAGTGAGGTAGGACTGTAGCAGTGCCTGGTAGTCGATTCCTTTAAATGTAAAACATTGAGCTTCAATTATTTCATATTAGCAGCTTGAAATTCACAACTCACCCAGGTTTCTCCAGTTATTTAAATTTAAATGAAATGTCTCTGAATGTAAAGTGAAACTGGCATGCTTGAACACATTTGTAAAATTGGTGGTCTTCATTGTTATATGAACAATATGGGACCCAGTACTGAGCCCTGTGGAACCCCACTCAATAAATCACCCATCAACCATAACTCTTGGCTTTCTACCACTAAATACATTTTCGATCCAACTTGCCAGTTTCCCTTGGATCCCATGAGCTTTCTATTTTCTGACCAGTCTGTCATGTGGACCTTGTTAAAAGCTTTGCTAAAATCAATGTAGACTACGTCAAATACATTACCCTCATCAACCTTCCTGTAACCTCCTAAAAAAATTCAATCAAGCAAGTCAAACATGACTTTCCCTTACCAAATCCATACTGATTGTCCTTCATTAATCCCTACCTTTCTAAATGACAACTTATACTGCCTCTCAGAGATTTATCCAATAAATTGCCCACCACCAAGTTTAGGCTGATTACAGGCCAATAATCACCTGGGTTATCCCTTCCTCCATTTTGAAACAACATTACAGCATTAGCAGTCATCCAGTCCTCCAGTACCATGTCACTGGACAGAGACAATTGCAAAGTGATTGTCAGTGCCTTCACTATTCCTTCCCTTCCTTCACTTGGTAAACTGGGATACATTTCATCCAGGCCTGGTGATTTATTCATTTCAAAGGATGCTAAACATCTAAATATTTCCACCCTCACTCTGTTTATCCCATCCAATACTTCACACTCCTCCTCCTTAATATCAATGTCTGCTTCATCCCATCTATTGTGAAAGCAAACACTAAGCATTCATTAAGAACCATGCCCACGTCTTCTGCCTGCACATACAAGTTACATAGTTGGTTTCTAATTGGCTGGAATCCTTTCTTAGGAATGCGAGAGGAGGACCCAGAGACAGACAGCATTCTATCCAGTCCAGTCCAGTCCAGTCCTGTCCATTTCAGTCCAATACAATCCAGTCCAGTCCAGTCCAGTCCACTCCAGTCCAGTCCATTTCAGTCCAATCCAGTCCAGTCCAGTCCTGTCCAGTCCAGTCCAGTCCACTCCAGTCCAGTCCATTTCAGTCCAATCCAATCCAGTCCAGTTCAGTCCAGTCCAGTCCTGTCCATTTCAGTCCAATCCAATCCAGTCCAGTTCAGTCCAGTCCAGTCCTGTTCAGTCCAGTCCAGTCCACTCCAGTCCACTCGAGTCCTGTCCAGTCCAGTTCAGTCCAGTCCATTTCAGTCCTGTCCATTTCAGTCCAATCCAATCCAGTCCAGTTCAGTCCAGTCCAGTCCACTCCAGTCCTGTCCAGTCCACTCGAGTCCTGTCCAGTCCTGTCCAGTCCAGTTCAGTCCTGTCCATTTCAGTCCAATCCAATCCAGTCCAGTTCAGTCCAGTCCAGTCCACTCCAGTCCAGTCTAGTCCACTCCAGTCCTGTCCAGTCCAGTTCAGTCCAGTCCAGTCTGTGACTCCAGAGCAGACTGACTGCATTCTGCGAAATAAATCAAAGTGTGATGTCATGGGAAAACAGGTAGTTGATTGGTTGGTGAGTATTTTTCTCATTTATCTTTCAAAACTCAGGTAATTTTAATAATTTTAGTATTTACCTGTCCCTGTTTCCTGTTTAGTAAAAACCTGTCTCCCTCTGAACTTGCCGCACTCCGTTCTCTCAGGTCTTACCCCAACATTGTCATCAAAGCTGCAAATAAGGGTGGTGCTGTTGTTGCCTGGCCTACCGACCTCTACCTTGAAGAGGCTCAGCGCCAACTCTCAGACACTTCTTCCTACTTCTCCCTGAACCGTGACCCCACCACCGAACATCAAGCGACTGTCCATAGAACTGTCACTGACCTCATCGCCTCTGGAGATCTTCCCTCTACAGCTTCCAACCTCAGAGTCCCACAACCACAGACAGCCCGCTTCTACCTCCTTCCCGAAATCCACAAACAGGACTGCCCTGGCAGACCCACTGTTTCAGCCTGTTCCTGCCCCACTGAACTTATTTCTTCATATTTTGACTCTATCTTTTCTCCCCTGGTCCAGTCTCTTCCCACCTACATCCGTGACTCTTCTGATGCCCTACGTCATTTTGACAATTTCCAGTTTCCTGGCCCTAACCGCCTCCTCTTCACTATGGACGTCAATCTCTCTACACCTCCATCCCCCACCAGGATGGTTTGAGGGCTCTCCGCTTCTTCCTTGAACAGAGGCCCAACCAGTCCCCATCCACCACCACCCTCCTCCGCTTGGCTGAACTTGTTCTCACATTGAACAACGTCTCCTTCAACTCCACTCACTTTCTTCAAGTAAAAGGTGTTGCAATGGGTACCCACTTGGGTCCTAGTGATGCCTGTCTTTTTGTGGGATATGTTGAACATTCCTTGTTCCAGTCCTACACAGGCCCCCTGACCTAACTCTTTTTCTGGTACATTGATGACTGTATTGGTGCCATTTCGTGCTCCCGCCCGGAACTGGGTAGAAGCTGTCTACTAATATTCATTATAAGCCCACCAACTCCCACAGCTACCTCGACTACACTTCTTCACACCCTGCCTCCTGTAAGGACGATATTCCATTCTCCCAGTTTCTATGTGGCCTGGTCCTATCTGCACCTTCTCCTTTGTTATCTCTTGCCCCACCCCCACCTCACTTGCTTATAATCTGTGACTTTTCTAATATTTGTCAGTTCCGAAGAAGGGTCACTGACCCGAAATGTTAACTCTGCTTCTCTTTCCACAGATGCTGCCAGACCTGCTGAGTGATTCCAGCATTTCTTGTTTTTGTTTCTCCCAGTTTCTCCGTTTCCGACGCATCTGCTCTGATGATGCTACCTTCTTTGACAGTGCTTCTGATATGTCTTCCTTTTTCCTCAACCGAGGATTCACCCACACCGTGGTTGACAGGGCCCTCAACTATGTCCGGCCCATTTCCCGCACCTCTACCCTCGCCTATTCCCCTTCCTTCCAGAACTGCGACAGGGTTCCCCTTGTCCTCACTTTCCACCCCACCAGCCTCCACATCCAAAGGATCATCCTCTGCCATTTCCACCACCTCCAGAGTGATGCCACTATCAAACGCATCTTTCCTCCCCTCCTCTCCCCTGTCAGCATTCCGCAGGGATCATTCCCTCCTCGACACCCTGGCCTACTCCTCCATTAACCCCACCACCTCATCCCCTTCCCACGGCACCTTCCCCTGCAATCGCAGGAGGTGTAATACCTGCCCATTTACCTCCTCTCTCCTCACTATCCAAGGCCCCAAACACTCCTTTCAGGTGAAGCAATGATTTACTTGTACTTCTTTCAATGTAGTATACTGTATTCGCTGCTCACAATATGGTCTCCTCTACATTCGGGAGATCAAACACAGATCCGGTGACTGCTTTGCGGAACACCTCCACTCAGTCCGACAGCATGACCCTGAGCTTCCGGTTGCTGGCCATTTCAACACTCCCCCCTGCTCTTATGCTCACATCTCTGTCCTGGGATTGCTGCAGTGTTCCAGTAAACATCAACGCAAGCTCAAGGAACAGCATCTCATTTACCAATTAGACACACTACAGCCTGCCGGACTGAACACTGAGTTCAATAATTTCAGAGCATGACTGCCTCCCCCCACCATTTTAATTTTATTTTAAGTTCCTTTTTCTTTTTTCTTTTTTATGTGTTCATTTTATTTTACTTTGTTTAGCTTGTTCCTACTGTGCCTACCCACTGTTTTTTTCACGTTTGTGCTTGGGGCCAGGCTGTTCGGTTTTCTGTCAATTAACACCCTCTCTGTACTAACGCTTTGTCTTTCAGCACACCATTAACATACCGTTTGTCTTTGCTCCATGACCTTCTGGTCAGTTATTCTCTGTGACCTTGTCCTATCAACACCTCTTTTGTTATCTCTTGCCCCACCCCTGCTTTACTTGCTTAAAACCTTTCACTTTTCTGGCTCTGCCAGTTCTGATGAAGGGTCACAGATCTGAAATGTGGGCGGCACAGTGGCGCAGTGGTTAGCACCGCAGCCTCACAGCTCCAGCAACCCGGGTTCAATTCTGGGTACTGCCTGTGTGGAAGTTTGCAAGTTCTCCCTGTGTCTGCGTGGGTTTCCTCCGGGTGCTCCGGTTTCCTCCCACATGCCAAAGACTTGCAGGTTGAGAGGTTAATTGGCCATTATAAATTGCCCCTAGTATAGGTAGGTGGTAGGGAAATATAGGGACAGGGGGGGATGTGGTAGGAATATGGAATTAGTGTAGGATTAGTATAAATGGGTGGTTGATGGTCGGCACAGACTCGGTGGGCCGAAGGGCCTGTTTCAGTGCTGTATCTCTAAACTAAACTAAACTAAACTTAACTCTGCTTCTCTCTCCACAGATGCTGCCGGACCTGCTGAGTGTTTCCAGCATTTCTTGTTTTTATGTCAGATTTCCAGCATCTGCAGTATTTTGCTTTTAATTTTAGTAACTGTAAGGTTTTATTAGTAGCAGTAAGATTTACTAACAGTAGTAAAGCTTATTAGATTGGCTGCTGAGTATTTCCTATTTATGTTAACTAGGAAAGAAGGTACCAGCCCTTCGCTTTGCAAGCTGGAGCATCAGAACTATGTGTCCTGGCCTGTCGGAAGACCTTACACAAATCAACGATTCTCGGAAGACCGCCATCATTAACAACGAGCTCAGTAGACTCAATGTAGACATTGCAGCACTTCAGGAGACTCGCCTCCCCGCGAGTGGATCTCTAGCAGAGCAAGACTACACCTTCTTCTGGCAAGGCAGGGATCCTGAAGAACCAAGACAGCATGGAGTGGACTTCGCCATCAGAAACTCCTTGCTCAGCATGATAGAGCCGCCCTCAAATGGTTCGGAACGCATACTGTCCATCCGACTGCTCACCACCTCTGGTCCAGTACACCTACTCAGCATCTATGCTCCAACACTCTGCTCCTCTCATGAAGCTAAAGATCAGTTCTACGAGCAACTCCATAACATCATTAGCAGCATCCCCAACACCGAACACCTATTCCTGCTGGGGGACTTTAATGCCAGGGTTGGGGCCGACCATGACTCATGGCCCTCCTGCCTTGGGCGCTATGGCGTTGGAAGGATGAATGAGAACGGGCAGAGACTGCTTGAGTTGTGTACCTTTCATAACCTCTGCATCACCAACTCGTTCTTTCACACTAAACCCTGTCACCAGGTTTCATGGAGGCACCCAAGATCGCGTCGTTGGCACCAGCTAGACCTCATTGTCACAAGGCGAGCCACCTTAAACAGTGTTCAAATCACACGCAGCTTCCACAGTGCGACACCGACCACTCCCTGGTGTGCAGCAAGGTTAGACTCAGACCAAAGAAGTTGCATCATTCCAAGCAGAAGGGCCACCCGCGCATCAACACAAGCAGAATTTCTCACCCACAGCTGTTACAAAAATTTCTAAATTCACTTGTAACAGCCCTTCAAAACACTCCCACAGGGGATGCTGAGACCAAGTGGGCCCACATCAGAGACGCCATCTATGAGTCAGCTTTGACCACCTACGGTAAAAGTGCGAAGAGAAATGCAGACTGGTTTCAATCTCATAATGAAGTGCTGGAACCTGTCATAGCCGCTAAGCGCATTGCACTTTTGAACTACAAGAAAGCCCCCAGCGATTTAACATCCGCAGCACTTAATGCAGCCAGAAGCACTGCACAAAGAACAGCCAGGCGCTGCGCAAACGACTACTGGCAACACCTATGCAGTCATATTCAGCTGGCCTCAGACAACGGAAACATCAGAGGAATGTATGATGGCATGAAGAGAGCTCTTGGGCCAACCATCAAGAAGATCGCCCCCCTCAAATCTAAATCAGGGGACATAATCACTGACCAACACAAACAAATGGACCGCTGGGTTGAGCACTACCTAGAACTGTACTCCAGGGAGAATGCTGTCACTGAGACTGCCCTCAATGCAGCCCAGCCTCTACCAGTCATGGATGAGCTGGACATACAGCCAACCAAATCGGAACTCAGTGATGCCATTGATTCTCTAGCCAGTGGAAAAGCCCCTGGGAAGGACAGCATTACCCCTGAAATAACCAAGAGTGCCAAGCCTGCTATACTCTCAGCATTACATGAACTGCTATGCCTGTGCTGGGACGAGGGAGCAGTACCCCAGGACGTGCGCGATGCCAATATCATCACCCTCTATAAAAACAAAGGTGACCGCGGTGACTGCAACAACTACCGTGGAATCTCCCTGCTCAGCATAGTGGGGAAAGTCTTTGCTCGAGTCGCTCTGAACAGGCTCTAGAAGCTGTCCGAGCACGTCAACCCTGAGGCACAGTGTGGCTTTCGTGCAGAGAGATCGACCATTGACATGCTGTTCTCCCTTCGTCAGATACAGGGGAAATGCCGCGAACGACTGATGCCCCTCTACATTGCTTTCATTGATCTCACCAAAGCCTTTGACCTCGTCAGTAGACGTGGTCTCTTCAGACTACTAGAAAAGATCGGATGTCGACCAAAACTACGAAGTATCATCACCTCATTCCATGACAATATGAAAGGCACAATTCAACATGGTGGCTCCTCATCAGACCCCTTTCCTATCCTGAGTGGTGTGAAACAGGGCTGTGTTCTCGCACCCACATTTTTTGGGATTTTCTTCTCCCTGCTGCTTTCACATGCGTTCAAGTCCTCTGAAGAAGGAATTTTCCTCTACACAAGATCAGGGGGCAGGTTGTTCAACCTTGCCCGTCTCAGAGCGAAGTCCAAAGTACGGAAAGTCCTCATCAGGGAACTCCTCTTTGCTGACGATGCTGCTTTAACATGTCACACTGAAGAGTGCCTGCAGAGTCTCATCGACAGGTTTGCAGCTGCCTGCAATGAATTTGGCCTAACCATCAGCCTCAAGAAAACGAACATCATGGGGCAGGACGTCAGAAATGCTCCATCCATCAATATTGGCGACCACGCTCTGGAAGTGGTTCAAGAGTTCACCTACCTAGGCTCAACTATCACCAGTAACCTGTCTCTAGATGCAGAAATCAACAAGCGCATGGGTAAGGCTTCCACTGCTATGTCCAGACTGGCCAAGAGAGTGTGGGAAAATGGCGCACTGACACGGAATACAAAAGTCTGAGTGTATCAGGCCTGTGTCCTCAGTCCCTTGCTCTATGGCAGCGAGGCCTGGACAACGTATGCCAGCCAAGAGCGACGTCTCAATTCATTCCATCTTCGCTGCCTCCGGAGAATACTTGGCATCAGGTGGCAGGACCGTATCTCCAACACAGAAGTCCTCGAAGCGGCCAACACCCCCAGCTTATACACACTACTGAGTCAGCGGCGCTTGAGATGGCTTGGCCATGTGAGCCGCATGGAGGATGGCAAGATCCCCAAAGACACATTGTACAGCGAGCTCGCCACTGGTATCAGACCCACCGGCCGTCCATGTCTCCGCTATAAAGACGTCTGCAAACGCGACATGAAATCCTGTGACATTGATCACAAGTCGTCGGAGTCATTTGCCAGCATTCGCCAGAGCTGGCGGGCAGCCATAAAGACAGGGCTAAAATGTGGCGAGTCGAAGAGACTTAGTAGTTGGCAGGAAAAAAGACAGAGGCGCAAGGGGAGAGCCAACTGTGTAACAGCCCCGACAAACAAATTTCTCTGCAGCACCTGTGGAAGAGCCTGTCACTCTAGAATTGGCCTTTATAGCCACTCCAGGCGCTGCTTCACAAACCATTGACCACCTCCAGGCGCTTACCCATTGTCTCTCGAGATAAGGAGGCCCAAAGAAAAAATAAATAAATAACTGGGAAATTTCAATCAGGGTAAGAACATTTATTGAAATAATAGGAATATTAGCACAGGCAGGACTAGAAACATTACATCAGTAAAATAATTAATTAAATGCTATAAAGATGGCAGGGCAGGTAATGTGTGGGAGCTAGTGAACACCTGTGTGATCCAAGGCCAGCACATCTGCACTAAGTGTCTGCAGCTGGAGGAGCTTCGGCATAGAATCATTGAGCTGGAGGCTGAAGTGCAGACACTGTGACACATCAGGGAGGGGGAAAGTTACCTGGACACTTTGTTCCAGGAGGCGGTCACACCCCTTAGGAGAGTGTCATCTGAATTGGTTCATGGTCAGGGATGGGAGGATGTGACTGAGAATGAGGTGGGCATGGGGTTCAAGATGGTAGAAGTGGAGGAGCCTCAGCCTTTGAAATTTTCCAACAAGTTCAACCTTCTTGCAGCCTGTATGGATGAAAGCAGGGGCTGCAGGGAGGATGAGTGAACTGGCCATGGCACCATAGTACAGGAAGTCATCCAAGTGGGGGGAGTTAAAAAGAATGTAGTGGTAGTATGGGACAGGATATTCAGGGATGTAGACATAATTCTCTGCAGCCAAGTGTGAGAGACCAGAAGGCTGTGTCGCCTGCCCAGAGCTAGGGTTCTGGACATCCGCTCAGGGCTGGAGAGGAACTTGCAGTGAGATGGGAGGATCCAATTGTCATGGTCCACAAAGATACCAATGACATTGATAGGGCTAGGAAAGAGGTTCTGATGAGGGAGTATGTGCAGCTCGGGGCTAAATTAAAAAGCAGAACCCCAAAGATAATAATCTCTGGATTATTACCTGAGCCATGAGCAAATTGGAGTAGGGTAAATAAGATTAGAGAGTTAAAAGTGTGGCTCAATGTTTGGTGTGGGAGAAATGGCTTTCAATACTTGGGGCACTGGCACCAGTAGTGGGGAAAGTGGGAGCTGTACCACTGGGACAGTCTTCACTTGAACCGTGCTGGGACCAGTGTTCTGACGAGTCGTATAACTAGGGCGGTAGAAAGGCTTTAAACTAAATAGTAGGGATGAGGGATCAAGTGAGGGAAGTTGTGACAAATTAAAGAGAGAGGACAAGGCAAGAGAGCAAGATAGCAATAAGGGAAGTGATAAACTGAGTGTGGCAGGAAAGGACAGGGTTTACGAACTTAAGATTACACCAGCAGGTAAGGCTCGAGGTTGTGAAAATAATAAAAGGGCAGAATTAAAGACACTCTATCTGAATACATACAGCTTTCACAACAAGGTAGATGAATTGGCGGCACTAGGGATGGGCAATAAATGCTGGATTAACCAGCGATGCCCACATTCCATGAACGAATAATAAAGAAAAAACAAATGGAAGTAAGCAGGTGTGATTTAAGTGCCATTACGGAGATGTGGCTGCAGGGTGACCAAGGCAGGAACCTGAAAGTCCAAGGAAGTCCAAGGGTATTTGACATTTAGGAAGGGGAGGCAAAAAGTAAAAGGAGGTGGGGTAGCGCTGTTAATAAAGGATGAGGTCAGTACATTAGTGAGAGATAATCTTTGTTCAGAAGATCAAGATGCAGAATCAGTTTGGGTGGAGCTAAGAAACAGCAAGGGGCAGCAAAAATTGGTAGGAGTTGTTTATAGGTGACCAAACAATAGTGCTAATGTAGGGTATGGTATAAATCAGGAAATTTGAAGTGCATGTAACATATAGTAATCATGGGGGACATCAATCTACATATAGAGTTGGTAGCACTAATGCTGTGGAGGACGAATTCCTGGAATGTATACGAGATGATTTTCTAGAGCAGTACGTTGAGGAACCAACTAGAAAATGGGTTAGTTTAGATCTAGTGTTGTGCAATGAGAAAGTGATGATTACAAATCTCGTTGTAAAGGAGCCTCTAGGGAAGAGTGACCATAATATTATAGAATTTTACATGAAGTTGAAAGTGATGTAGTTCACTCCAAAACTGGGGTCTTAAATCTAAACAAAGGAAACTAGGACTGTATGAGGGGCAAGTTGGCTGTGGTAGATTGGGAAACTGCATTAAAAGGTATGATGGTAGTCAGGCATTGGCTCGCATTTAAAAAATTATTACATGGCTAAGAACACATTTACGCTTCTTTGAGGCACAATAATCCAATAGGAAAGGTGATCCAACCATGGCGAACAAGAGAAGTTAAACATTGTATGAGATCAAAGGAAGAGGTTTATAAAGTTGCCAAAAAGTAGTAAGCCTGAGGATTGGGAGCATTTTAGAATTCAGCAAAGGAGGACCAAGAAACTGATAAAGAAATCGAAAATGGAATATGAATGTAAACTAGCGAAAAATATAAAAATGGACTGTAAAATCTTCTATAGGTAATGAAAAAGGAAAAGATTAGCAAAGACAAATGTGGGCTCACTACAGGCAGAGACAGGAGAATTTAGAATGGGGAATAAGGAAATGTAAGAGAAACTAAACAAATACTTTGGGATGGATTTTACAGACCCACTGACGGCGGGTTCCTTGGAGGGTGGGGGGGCAGTAAATGCCTCCGGGAGAGTGCTGCCATGCACCCCGACGCCCCGAGGGCCCAGCCCAATATTACCAGCAGTGGCGAGGCTGCCGTTGCTCAGTGATGGGACCACAATTTGAATATTTAAATACATTGAAATAAACTTACATCACCTCCTGATAGCCTGCTTCCATCTTTGGCCCAGCGGCTGACATTCCCGTGTCTTCGGATCCTCGTTGGGCGAAATGAAGAATAATCCTGATAAGGGAAGGGAGAAGGTAAGTTTATCAGTGTGTGCGGGGGGTGGGGGGTGGGGTGCGGGGGTCAAATTAACATCATGAGTGTCGGGGATGCTGGGAAAAGTTGTGGTTTAAATTTATGCAGTTTGGGGCAGAAGGTCAGATGGTAAAGTAAATGTTTTTCAGGGGGAAGGGAAGATAATTAATTTACATGTTATTGGGAAGTGGGAGAGGGGCAAAAGAAATGTTTTTACTTAATTTATTTCATTCTACCTTTAAGTATTTAAATTATCCGGTAGGGCTAACAACCCTTTAAAGATGGTGTCACTGCCTGCACACAGGCAGCTGACACCGTTGCTCGGGTCGGTCCCCTCCATGTGATCTTGGGGGAATGGCCCGCCCCAGCTATTTAAATGTGCAGCCATGCTTGGAAACGCGGCGGCTCTTTGGCATGCAGTTCGCACAGGTGGGTGAACATTTTTGAAGCTTGTTGCAGATTTGCCCTTTGTATTTGTTTTTATGGAGGAAGATACACAGAAACCTCCCAGGACTACTAGAGAACCAAAGGACTAATGAGAATGAGGAACTGAAAGAAATTAGTATTGGTAAAAATGTAATACTGGAGAAATTAATGGGACTGAAAGTTGATAAATCCCCAGGACCTGATGATCTACATCCCAGAGTGTTCAGAGAGGTGGTTGTAGTGGATGCATTCGCAGTCATCATCCAAAATCCTATAGATTCTGGAATGGTTCTTGCAGATTGCAAGGTAGAAAATGTAAACCCCACTATTTAAGAAAGGAGAGAGAGAGTAAACGGGGAACTACTGACCTGTTAGTCTGACATCAGCAGTAGGGGAAAATGCTAGAATCTATTATAAAGGAAGTGATAACTGGACATTTAGAAAATTATGATAGAGTTGGGCAGGGTCAACATGGATCTATGAAAGGGAAATCTTGTTTTTAAAAACCTGTTCAGAGTTTTTTGAGAATGTACCTAGCAGAATAGATAAGGGGGGGACGAGTCAATGTGATATATTTTGATTTTCAGAAGGCTTTCAATAAGGTCCCTCACATGAGATTAGTGAGAAAAATTAGAGCACATGGTATTGGGGTAATATGCAGACATGGATTGAGAATTAGTTAGCGAACAGAAAACAGAGAGTGGGAATTAACAGGTCATTCTTAGGATGGCAGGCTGTTACTAGTGGGGTACCGCAAGGATCAGTGCTTGGGCCCCAGCTACTCATAATCTATATCAATGATTTGGATGTGGGGACAAAAGTTAAAATTTCCAAGTTTGCTGATGACAAAAAAACAGGTGGGAATGTGAGTTGTGAGGAGGATGCAAAGAGGTTTCAAGGGGATTTAGACAGGCTAAGTGAGTGGGCAAGAATATAGCAAATGGAATATAATGTGGGAAAATGTGAAGTTATCCACTTTGGTAGGAAAAACAGAAATGCAGAGTATTTCTTAAATGGTGAGAGATTGGGAAGTGTTGATGTCCAAAGGGACCTGGGTGTCCGCGTTCATGAGTCACTGAAAGCTAACATGCAGGTGCAGCAAGCAATTAGGAAGGCAAATGTTATGTTGGCTTTTATTGCAAGAGGATTTGAGTACAGGAGTAAAGACGTCTTGCTGCAATGGTATGGAGTATTATTGAGACCACACCTGGAGTATTGTGTACAATTTTGGTTGCCGTACCTAAGGAAGGATACACTAGTCATTTAGGAAGCGCAACAAAGGTTCACCAGACTGATCCCTGGGATGGCGGGTTGGTCCTATGAGGAGTGACTGAGGAAACTGGGCCTATATTCTCTAGAGTTTAGAAGAATGAGAGGTGATCTCATTGAAGCATACAAAATTCTTGCAGGGCTGAACAGGGTGGATCCAGGAAGGATGTTTCCCTTGGTTGGGGAGTCTAGAACCAGGGGACAAATTCTCAGAATAAGAGGTAGGCCATTTAGGACTGAGATAAGGAGGAATTTCTTCATTCAGAGGATGGTGACTCTTTGGAATTCTCTACCTGAGAGGGCTGTGGAGGCACAGTCATTGAATACATTCACGACAGAGATTGATAGATTTCTGGATATTAAAGATATCAAGGGAATATGGGAATAGTGTGGGAAAATGGCATTGAGGTAGATGATCAGCCATGATCTAGTTGAGTGGCGGAGGAGGCTCGAGGGGCCGAATGGCCTACTCCTGCTCCTATTTCCTATGTTCCTGTACTTTCCTAATAGTGCTTTCCTAATTGCTTGCTGTATCTGTGTGCTAACTTTTTGAATTCCTCTCTGAACATCAATATTTACAAGTTTCATGCCTTTCAAACAATATTCTACTTTTCTATTCTTCCGACCAAAGTGAGTAACCTCACACTTCCCACATTATACTTCATCTACCACCTTATTGCTCACTCACTTTACCAATCTATATCTCTTTGAAGCCTCTCTGTGCCCTCCTCACAGCTTGCATTCCTACCTAGCTTTGTATTGTCAGCAAACATTGATACATTACTTTCTGTCTTTTCAGCTAAGTCATTAATATAGATTGTAAATAACTGAGGTCCCAGTACTGATCCCTGTGGCACTCCACTAGTTACAGCCTGCCAAATTGAAAATGCTCCATTTATCCCTACTCTCTGCTTCCTGTCCATTGACTAATCCTCCATCCATGCTAATATATCAGCTCAACACCATGAGCCTTTATCTTGTGTATTAACCTTCTGTGTGGCACCTTATTGAATGTCTTTTGGTAATCTCAAGAATACCAGATCTACTGATTCCCCTTTATCTTCTCTACCAGTTACCTCCTCAAAAAACTCTAATAAAGTTGTCAACCGGGATTTCCCTTTTGTAAAACCATGTTGACTTGTTCTAATCATACTATGCTTTTCTAAGTGCATTGTTAAGATTTCCTTAATAACAGATTCCAGCACTTTCCCAATAAGTGCCGTCAGGCTAACTGGCCGGTCGTTGCTGTTTTCACTCTCCCTCCTTTCTTGAATAAAGGTGCTAAATTTGCATTTGTTCTCGGTCCAAATAGGAAGGAGGCATTGTTGGATCAGATGCTGGGGAAGGAGGTGGCCCAAGAGGGGCAGAGTGGCGCAGTGGTTAGCACCGCAGCCTCACAGCTCCGGTGACCCGGGTTCAATTCTGGGTACTGCCTATGTGGAGTTTGTAAGTTCTCCCTGTGTTTGTGTGGGTTTCCTCCGGGTACTCCGGTTTCCTCCCACGTGCCAAAGACTTGCAGGTTGATAGGTAAATTGGCCATTATAAATTGCCCCTAGTATAGGTAGGTGGTAGGGAAATATAGGGACAGGTGGGGATGTGGTAGGAATATGGAATTAGTGTAGGATTAGTATAAATGGGTGGTTAATGGTCGGCACAGACTCGGTGGGCCGAACGGCCTGTTTCAGTGCTGTATCTCTAAATAAAATAAAATAAATAAATAAGAGGACCAAGTGTCTGTGGGAGAACACTTAGGTCGACTGATCATCATATCATAAGGTTTAGATTAGTAATAGAGAAGAGCGAGGAAGAATCCAAGGTATATTTCTAAATTGGAAGAGGTCTAACTTCAATGGGATGAGAGGGGATCTAGCTCGGGTAAAATAGATCCAAGGGGTAGCAGGGAAAACTGTAACAGAACAATGGGAGATCTTTAAGGAGCAGATGTTTCTAGTTTGGTCGAGGTGCATTCTAGCAAGAGGGGAAGACACAGGAAGCAAAGCCAGGGCTCCTTGGATGATGAGAGAGATAGAGAATATGATGAAACCAAAAGAGAGACTGAATGATGTGGAGCAGGTGAATTTTTCAAGTGGGAACCAGGGCAAATGTTCCTCTTCAGGAGGATAATAAGACTGGCAAAGAGAGAATATGAGAATAGAATGACAATTAACATAAAGAGGAACGCTAGTGGAGGATGGTAGACAGTGGTGTTCCCCAAGGTACAGTGCTAGGACCACTGCTTACTGAATATATAAATAAATGGCTTGGATATTGGAATATGGAATAAAATTTCAAAATTTGCCGATGATACCGAACTTGGAGGTGTGGCAGGCGATAAAGATGATATCAATCAGCTGCAACAGATGTAGATAGGCTAGCAGAATGTGCAGACAGGTGGCAGATGGAGTTTCATTCAGAGAAGTGTGAGGTGATGCACTTTGGCAGAAGAGATACTAAAAGACAATATGGACGAAATGGGAGTGCTCTAAAGAGTGTGCAGGGACAGAGGCACCAGAAGTCGGGTGAGACAGGACACAGAGACTGAAAGTCCTGAGAACCGGCTGCAGGTGAGGAAGAAAAACTGCACAGTAAAGCCACGAGCCGCTGCCCAGTTGGGACAAGGTCCAGACAGGTCAGAACCGCTCCTGAGAGAGCGGACCGAGAGAGCCGCCCTGGGAATCAGACAGGTCCGAAACGCAAAAGCACAGGCCAGAGACTAGACAAAGACAGACATGTCAAAGGAAGAGGGAAATGAGTGGGCACTGGAAGAGTCCATTACAAGGTTTATCACAGACAATTATAGGAAGCTAATAGAAAAAATGAAAAAGACAGGTTGGAATCCGTCGGATCCCTCTGCCAGGCAGAAGATTCGATGAGGCGAACAGATGAAGGATAAGGAAGAAAAGGGTACGATGATTGTAATTAATAGCTACTGGTGGAAACAACGGACCCTCAAAAAGTACCATCCTGGGTTAAGGAGAATGGCTAAAAGGAAAAGAAATAAACTAAAAATCCCACAGCAAAATGTTAGAGCTGCTGTGAGAAAGTCTTTTTATATTTTGTGTATGTCTGTACTCTGGTTTGCAGAACGTAACGTCTTTAACCCTTTGTTGTCTGGTTTTTAATGTCACTGATCCGATATACATCTCTATACACGTGTATATCTTTGTGGGAAACAGTATGAATTGGATCGTTGAGTCAGTCAAAATATTAAAACAGAATGACATCAGCATTTTTCATTTAAAATGTGTGTGTTTTTTTTAAGGAGTCACTTTTATCAAAACACTAGTTGCCTTGTAAGAGATAAAACTTCAGCCTTGAAGCAGAGGTTTGACAGAAATCCAATTTGAACTTTTCAAAACTCTGCTGGAAAAATCAAATTAAAGACAAATATTAGTGACTTTTTCTTTCAAATCAGACTAAATAGCAAACATCAAAAATTGATCGTTTAAGGATAAATAAAGGAGACATTAAAATAAATAAATAAAGGATTCCGTCCCCTTTTTCCATTGTAAAATGTTGAAGGTATTGTTTAACTGTGAAAGCTAACTTTGCAAAGACTTTTGTTATTTGTTATCTTCCGAGACAGAGTGCATGAGAATAAGGCATGAGAAATAAATTGAACATTCACAATCTGTCACCCAACAACACTGTTATTTGAATTTTGGATAATTTTGAAATGCAAAGAGTTCAGCGTAATTCAGCAAGTTACTTTTAATAAACTGAAATGTCATCTAAGAAAAAGAATAAACAAAATCTTGTAATAATAAAAGCAAAATACTGCAGATGCTGGAAATCTGCAGCAAAACAAAAAGTGCTGGAAATACTCAGCAGGTCTGGCAGCATCTTTGGAGAGAGAAGCAGAGTTAACGTTTCAGGTCTGTGACCTTTCATCAGAACGGGAAAAGGTTAGAAAAGAATTAGGGTTTAAGCAAGTGAATGGGAGGGGGTGGGGGAGAGAACAAAGGGGAAGGTGTTTGAGAGGGGAGAGGGTGATTAAATAACAAAGTTGTCCTGGGACGAAGGCAAAGTATGTGTTAATGCTTGTAATGAAAGACAAAGCATTAGTCCAGAGAGAGTGTTAATAGCAGAATAATGAGCAGTTCTCTCTACATGAAAAGCAGGCACATGGTTAAAAAATAAAATATTAAAAATTCTTGCAATGCCTGGAATCAAATGGAAATGTTTGATTCTCAGCTTTAAAGAATCAGCTTTTAATATTGTATTGGACTATAAAGTTCCTCCAGGGCTCAAAAAAAATGAAATAGAATTATAATTAATGGGACTAATTATAATATTGGAAGTTAAATCTGGCCGATGCAAGAGCTAATAAAGGAATTTTGGGAACAAATATTAGAAAATTAAAATTCAAACTGTTAAACTAATATAGCATATAATTTCCAAGAAGTCC
This sequence comes from Heterodontus francisci, assembly GCF_036365525.1. Classification (NCBI taxonomy): domain Eukaryota; kingdom Metazoa; phylum Chordata; class Chondrichthyes; order Heterodontiformes; family Heterodontidae; genus Heterodontus; species Heterodontus francisci. The sequence continues at coordinate 22,081,218 of NC_090410.1, read as the reverse complement.
AGCACTTTCCAGCGGAAGTAGGGAACGTGTCGATAAGAATTGTAATAGACAGCTTTCTCTTGGAAATATACTCCATCGAGAAACTGACTGTACATTAATCAGGATAGAATGGTACCTGTCAAAGGGAGTAAGATTAACATCAACAGGTTATGTGACATCCAGTGGGGGACATATGAAGAGGTAGTGAGGGGGCTGGGGGAAGCCGCACACCTCCCTTGGCAGGCAGCAGTAATCAAAGTAAACAACAGGGCAATCACTGGGCGGATGAGGCAGCCACACAGGCAGCTGAGGCAGCTGAGGAAGAAGAGCAATGCCCTCTCCTGGCAGCGGCATGTGCCATAGAACCAGAGGAAGTCAACATGCACATGATACACGAAGAGGTGCAGCAGGAAGAGAGAGAGGATTAGGAGAAGAGAGAGGCCACTTAAGAACGGCAAGGAACATGGAGGAAGGAGGGATGGGTAGTGGCACCTGCATATATGCGACAAAACCTCCTCCTGATATGGAAACAGCCATGTTGGGAGGAACACCGTGCAAGGGAACCTGGAGCGATGTTGACGGTGGCCACGAATGGGAAGGGATATAAGAGCATAAGAAATAGGAGCAGGAGTCGGTCATTCAGCCCCTCAAGCCTGCCCCGCCATTCAATGTGATCATAGTTGATCTGCCCCAGACCTCAACTTCTCTTTCGTGCCAGCTCCTCACAGCCCTCAACTAGTTACCTCCACTTAGTAGCTAAGTATTGTTAGAGATGTGTGACCTCTGCACAGTATAACGCAGGGAAGGCCATGAAAATCAGAATGGCTCACTAACCAATGCTGAAGGGACCTTGGGAAAATATCCAGATAGATTGTACAGGACCCCTCCCACTGAGTCATGGAAAAACTTATTGTCTGTTAGTTGTAGACTAGTTCACCTGATGGACTATAGAACCATAGGAGAATTACAACACAGAAGGAGGCCATTCAGCCCATCAGGAGTGCGCTGGCTGAAGAATCTAGCCTCCCAATCTAATCCCACGTTCCAGCACCTGGTCTGTAGCCTTGCATGTTACAGCACTTCAGGTACATGTCTAGGTACCTTTTAAATAAGTTGAGGTTTTCTGCCTTTACCACCTTCCTGGCAGTGAATTCCAGACACCCACCACCTGTATTCCTTCTACCAATCACCTTAAATCTGTTCTCCCTGGTAAGTGACCTCTCCACTTGGGGAAACAGGTCCTTCCTGTCTCCTCTATCTAGGCCCCTCATAATTTTGTTCACCTCAATTAAGTCACCCCTCTGTTCGAAGGAAAACAACCCTAGCTGATCCAGTCTTTCCTCATAGCTGCAACTTTCAAGCCCTGGCATCATTCTTGTAAATCTCCTCTGTACTCTCTCCAGAGCAATTACATCCTTCCTGTAATGTGGTGACCAGAACTGTACACAATACTCCAGCTGTGGCCGAACCAGCATTTTATACAGTTCCAGCCTTACATCCCTGCTTTTATATCTATACCTCGGACAATAAAGCAAAGCATTCCATATGCCTTCTTCACCACTGTATCTATCTGGCCTACCACCTTCAGGGACCTGTGGACATGCACTCCAAGGTCTCTCACTTCTTCTATCCCTCTCAATATCCTCCTATTCATTGTGTATTCCCTCGCTTTATTTGCTCTCCCCAAATGCATTATTTCACATTTCTCTGGATTGAATTCCATTTGCCACTTTTCCGCCCGCTCAACCAGACCATTAATATCATTCTGGAGTCTACAGTTATCCTCTTTACTATCAATTACACAGCCAATTTTTGTGTGATCAGCAAATTTCCCAATCATGTCTCCCACATTTAAGTCCAAATCATTAATATATACCACAAACAGCAAGGGTCCCAACACAGAGCCCTGTGGAACGCCACTGGAAACCGCTTTCCATTTGCGGAACCATCCGTTGACGACTACCCTTTGTTTCCTGTCACTGACCCAATTTTGGATCCAACTTGCCACATTCCCCTGTATCCCATGGGCTTTAATTTTTCTGACAAGTCTGCCATGTGGGACATTGTCAAATGCCTTACTAAAATCCATGTTGACCATATCCACTGCACTATCCTCATCAATCCTCCTTGTTACTTCCTCAAAAAACTCTATCAAGTTCGTAAAACATGACTTTCCCTTAACAAATCCATGCTGACTATCCCTGATTAATCCGTGCCTTTGTAAGTGGCAGTTTATCCTGTGCCTCAGAATTGATTCTAACAATTTACCCACCGCCGAGGTCAGACTGACCGGCCTATAATTATTTGGCCTATCCCTCGCACCCTTTTTAAACAATGGGTAGAAGCTTTTGCAACCAGAGACTGTTCACCAGCACTGTAGTTAGGATATTTGCCGAAGAAATAATACTGCAGTGGGGGCTACCAATCCAGATGACCAAGAGACACATTTTACTGCAAAGGTGATGAAGCAGACTTGTACATTACTGGACATGAGACAGAGATTTCATGTATCCTATCATCCACAGATCTCTGGGATAGTGGAAAGAATGAACAGGACATTTATGACCATTTCTCAAAAACAATAGTTGAGACTGGTAAGGGCTGGGCAGACTTGTTGCACCCTATCCTGCTGAGACTGGGGGCCACACCGAACCGGACGACTGGACTGACACCATCTGAGCTAATGACAGGATGAGCTATGAGGCTGCCACGGGACGCAAGTGCAGGGAGCAACGACGTGGGCCCTGCAAAGGAGCAAGTGAGGAGATTTGTTAAAGAATTGTGTAAACAGTTGCATGAGCTGAGGCGTGAAGTCAGGGGCCAGCAGATTATTAGAGATATGGAAAAGGATGGAACGGAGGCAAGGAAAAATATACCAAGAGTAGGAGATCAGGTCATGGTCAAGATTTTACCTGAAAAGGCAGGTTTAGTACCAGGTGGCAAGGACCCTATGAGGTCCTAATGTTAACCAGTGATACTTGTGCATACGTGGATATGAGAGGAAAGGGTAGATGGAAACATTGGACCCAACTTAAACCCTGTACAGGCGCAAAGGATACTAAGAACTAACCGGTGATGACCGGCGTCCTCTGTGATTTCTCCCAACAGGGAAATGGCGAATTGGAGAGATGCGATCATTGCAGCCATCCTCCTGGGATCTGTGGCAGTTGGGGAAAAGCTCCTGGTACTTATTGGAAACAACGCCTGTTTGCATCCTGGCCAGTACGTACAGCTGCCCAAAGGAGGATGTAGAGAGTGGGTAAGGAGACCCAACGTCTGGATATCAGACAGGGTGACAGGAGACAGGATTGGGTCATCTCGATTAATTTGAGGAACAGGACAACACAGATATCACTGTCCAGCCCGGGTCTTGCGTTTTGCCTGCCAAACCCGTGGTCCTCGTGTAGAGACTCAGTAACATCTTGGCTGTACCAGCCTGCAGGCTACGGTAACTCCTCTTGTTGGTGACACATACACGAGTCTAACCTGACATATACCACTAGTACAGGATAATATTGTCAGAAACTATGTAAAGATGTTGTTAATCGTTTGGGTTGTAGTGATATGCGATGTTTTAAATTCACTACCGATTTCTGACATAAGTGATTACACATCCTGGGTTGCCAAGGAAACAGCCAGAGGGCTGAGATTCGCAGCCTGGGGAACAGAATATACCCTAACAGCAATTGAACTCCAGAGAGAAAGGATTGTGAAGGGACTGGAGCTGCTGTCACAGGCTGTTACTATGGCCACCGACTCACAGGCAAAGGGAAGGACATGTGACATGTTGGCTCAGGACTTGATCGATGAAGCTTGATCAGACATTGAAGTTATAAGATTCGGTACTGCACCGAGACACCTGGAACAAGCAGTTAAGAGATTAAATCTCATCAACCTTAATGAGGAAAGGCTGGAACTTGTGGTTACTAGACCCACTACAGTGGAGGAAAGAAAATAATAAAAGTTTCTGATGATTGTGCTCAAGGAACATACAAATGGGACTTATCAAGGGGGATGTACATTTGAATCGTTAGGAACAGAAAAGAATGGGTGGGTATACCAGGTGGGATCCCAGGATACTTAGTGGTCAATAAGAATACCACCTTACTGATGACAACATGGGAATGTTGTACAGAATCACAGCATTTCATTGGCTGCTTATGCAACACCCTAAAGTCAATCAAAAATAGCTCTGCCATCGTGGTTCAGTGACTCCCTTGGAAAAGAAATGCAATGGTGTTTCTTGATGGTTAGAACACGATTCGGTTACAGAAGTTAAGAGTGTGTCAACAACCACACTTTCTGTCTGCAGATTATTGACTCATTTACTCTCGGAGACTTCCACTTAGCCGGTAGGGCTCTTACGGGATACATGTTCAGCCCATGGTGGGACAGAACACTAAACGTAGATGATGTCCTGGGAGAGATAGCCTGGAAGGTGATAGGTAGTAAGCAGGGGGAGAGTGTAAGTACACCTGGCAACAGAGAAAGCCAAGAAGCGAGAGGATTCAGATCAAGGCAGTGCATCAATGGCAAGAATGTAGTCTGATTGGTGGGAGATAGCAAGAACTCGGCGGCAGGTGCATCCATTGTAGTATTGCTAATCAGTCTGTGTATCTGCTGTTACCAGAGATTGAATGTGTCTCAAGCAGAGCAAATGATGATGCTAGCCACCAAAGGATACACTCCAGTGCCCACAGGTCACGTACCCACTTAGGGGGGGAAACTTCAGAGAGGTAACAACTCTCGGTAGGATTGGTCCCAGGCTCAGCTAGGTTACTAGGACCTCGGTAAGGCCATAAGAGGACAACAGGATGGGATCTGAAGCTTGTCGAGGCCCGGTCGGATCCTCGAATCCCCGGCGGAGGATTCAGGGAATGCCCACCTGCGCCAGATAGTATCTGACCAGGGGTCGAAAAGGGGGGACTGAAGTAGGGAATCATGGGATAATGAGCAAGAAGAATGTTAAAAAATACTAACACTGCTAGGTAGGCCATTGAAGTAGAAAACTGCTAATACTGTAAATAATGTATAACCTCAACTGTGAAAATACAAAATGTTGACCTTGGAACGGCTAGATAATTTTGAAAAAACTGAACAAAGGAAAGCGTTTGTTGCTGGCCAAGTGAATATGTGAAAAGATAGCTGTCGCAGAGAATGTCATGTGAATCTAATGTACAAGTATGTGGATTAAACAAAGGAGTTTTGAGTTGTCTCTTGGATCTCATTGAGAGACGTACTCCCATGTGTGCATACTTGTATCAATGAATAAATTTTGCTTGCTTCACCTACAGCCATCTCATGTGAAGAGAACTCAGTAGTCCTCCACAACACTACACACACAACATTGACTTTTACCAGTGACTATTCGGAGTTCATTGTAATCATATTGCTGCTGTTCGAGTCACAACTTTAGGAGAAATCTTGAAGAGATATAAACAGATGAATAGATAATGAGGCTATTCAGTAGATACACTTCCCCTCTAGGTTTCAACATTTTAAAAGTTAAACCTGACAACCGTGATTACAATTCACACTGGTGTCTCCCAGGAAATGATACTGTGTAATGTTGATGTAATGAATACAGACTCCGAGCACAGAGCTTCCTGTGGGGAATTGGGGATATGAAAACCAGCAGCTCTGCAGGAATTTACACTGGGAGCATAAATTCACAAAATCTACCTTTTATACATTGCTTGATTGCTTCAAAATTGAGTTCAAAAACGACATTTTAAACAGCAACCCACAGCAACACGGCCGAGTCAATTATGAGGTCATCATCAGCAGTGAGGTCATCCCCTGGCAGGTCACATGACAGCTGCAGCCACAAGGCATCACAAGCAGATTTGTGACTGGATTAAAACCCAAAATCCTGTCACAATGACTTTTCAAATAAAGATGTTGCTGCTTGAAAACACAACAGTTAAACTTTCTGGTTGACCGCCAGGAGAGCTAATGAAAAAAATTAACAAAATACTTCAAAAACCATTAAAAGAGAAATCCTGTGAGGAAAAGTCAAGTTATTATTTGGAACTCTGTTGCTGGAACTTCATTGGACAGCAGAGAAATCGGGTGAAGACGATGAGTAAATCAACACCAGAGAACAAGTCAACATCAAAACTGGATCAACTCTTGTGAAGATCAGTGAGTAAAAGCTGAGAGCTCCGTGCGCTCGTAGATCATCAGTTCATCAATAGGAGATTGTGGCTGCAATTTTACGTTGGGTGGGTGGCCCCGTCCACCAGTCGGGCCTGGGAACCATACTATGATTTTATGTGGCCCAGGCGCTTAATTGGCCTCGGGTGGGACTTCTGCTGCTCTGAGGTAGGAAGTCCCGCCTTCAAGAACTGCAGGCCAATCAGCGGGCTTGCAGCTCCCAGTCCAAGCCGTGCCATTGGGAGCGGTGGCCACTGCTGGGACTGCACCCAGCCAGAAGAGCAAAAAGGGACGCCGGCCATGGAATGAAGGTAAGTGTGTGGGTCCTCGCTGGGGACAATTGGCCAGGCCCAAGAAAGGCAAGCGGGGGGAGGAGGCGGTTAGTTGGTTGGGGGGGAAATGTATTGCAGTGGGTGTGATTTGTGCCATTGGGGTCCCTCTGTGGGGCACAGGGTACCCGATCAGAAGGGCCCACCCGAGCCTGCAAGGAGGCTGTCAGGTTTCACTGAGCGGCCTCCTGAGGTCGTGAGCTGCCCACCCACCGCTGGTAATATAGCGGTGGGGGCCGAAGGAGGCCCTTAAGTCGGAGTTAATTGGCCATTTAAGGGCCTAAATAGGCCTGGGGCAGGCAGGTCGTTTCTTGCCCCGCCACCCCTCGTAAAATTGCTTTGGGGGTGGGAAGGCGACGGGAATGATACTATTTTTTTAATTCCTCTAATATTATAGCTTCTCGTACTTTCTCATACAAAGGTTCTAACTTCAGAGATCTCATTCAGCGATCGAAAGTCATTTGTTTAACTTGCTCAAATTCAAGGAAGCTTTGAGCAGGCCTTTTTCAAGTATTTCTGATTTTTTGTTGGGATGCCTCAGGGACTAACTCATTGGTGTTTAAAATAGCAGTTTTGGTTTGCTCATAATCTAAAGAGCTTTCCTCTGACAACATGGAGCAAGCTTCATGGGCTCTTCCCACTAATTCGCCATGTAAAAGGAAGGTCCAAAACTCTTTTGGTCACTTTAACCTGAGAGTAATTTTCTCAACAGAGATAAAGTATGATTCAACCTCATCCTCATTAAATTTTGGCACTAATCGTGAGTGTCTCATAAAATTCAAGCTTTGTTCTGAATTAGGGTCAGTATTTGAATTGCTGGTGGTGCACGCACTTTACAATTTCAGGCTTTCCCTCTGTAACTCAAACTGCCTTGCCTCTCTCTCTCCCTTTACATTTCAAACTCTAATTCCATTCTCCATGTTTCCATTTGAAACCTCACTAAGGCTGCATTGTCAGTCTCAGGTTCCATGCCTGTTTCTTCTGGTTCTGAGTCAATACCAAAATCACTCGCTAAAGTTTTAAGAATCTCGGACTTTCTTGCCTTAAAGTTATTCCCACCTGGTTAGCTAGAGATTTTAGTTCCTCAACATTTAATGAATTTAATGCACCCCAAGATAACTCTTCCTGTTCTATGCTTTGGCGTTGAACGTGACTACGTCTAAACTGTTTTAACACAGTAAAAATGAGAAAACCTGCTGATTTTTTTCCAATTTTACGATCCATTTACCTCCCATGTCCAATTCACTTGTTTAATTTAATGTTTCCGATCCCAGAGGAGCCCCCAATCTGTCACGGACAGATGGGAGATGGTTTCCCCTTTTTTCACCTCTCAGCTGACTGAGGACAGCATGTTTTCAAAAAAGTGTTTTCTCTCCTGAGCATCTTAATTGTCAACAAACAGAAAAAATACAGGTTTTCTTGTAAGTTTAAAAGGAAGAAAAATATTTATTATACAACACCAGAAAATATACTCAACTTCACCCACTCTCACACACACATACAAATACATATACACAAGAAAAGTTAGAGATTAAAAGATAACATGAGTTTAGGTGTGATGTTTTTAAAAAGAGTTCACTGTGAAACTTGTTTTTTCGCCGTGGTGAAGATTTCAAACAGTGCAGGCTTGGTTTTCCTGTTGTGTTTGGTTCACTGAAGAACAAAAGCTTGGAAGTTTCAGGAGGATGGATGCATTGTTCTCTTGTGATATCTGAGTCACAGTTCAATGGCGAAAGCCTGGTTCAATTTCTCAGGTAGGGAGTTCAAGGACAACTCCAGTCTTTGCCGACTTGTAGTTTAAAGATGATGATCTCAGGCAGTGTCCTTCACCTTCACTGGAAAAGCTGTAATTTTCACATTGGATCGAGTAATTGAATTAAAACCAACACTGATTCCACTCTGTTCCAGAATGCACTGCCACTTCACTCGCATGCTGCCATTGTTGGTCATAATCCTTTCTCCTGATTGGTCAGTTTGATTTTGGGCTGCTTTGGCATGCCTCAATTCTGTTTGGGCTTGTTTCATAAGTTCATTATACAGTTCATAATCTCTCCTTGCGTGAGCATGAAACGACCCTCTGAGAGAAGAAATTCCTCCTCATCTCTGTCTTAAATGGAAGACACCTTATTTTGAAACTGTGGCCCCTAGTTCTAGATTCCCCCATAAGGAGAAACATCCTCTCAGTTTCTACCATGTCAAGCCCCCCCTCAGAATCTTGAATATCACCTCTCATTCTTCTAAATTCCAAAGAGTATAAGCCCAACCTGCTCAACCTTTCCTCATCAGACAACCTCTTCTCACAGGAATCAGCCGAGCGAACCTTCTCTGAATTGTTTCCAATGCAAGTATATCCCTCCTTAAGTAAGACCAAAACTGTATGCAGTACTCTAGATACGGTCTCACCACTGCTCTCTACAGTTGTAGCAAGACTGCCCTACTTTTATACTCCATCACCCTTGCAATGAAAACCAACATTCCATTTGCCTTCCTAATTATTTTCTGTACCTGCATGCTGCGTTTTTGTCCTTCATGTACAAGGACACCCAGGTCCCTCTGTATGGGAACATTCTGCAGTCTCTCTCCATTTTTTAAAAAATCTGTTTTTCTGTTCTTCCCACCAAAATGGACAACCTCACATTTCCCTACATTATACTTCATCTGACAATTTTTTGCCCACTCACTTAACCTATCTATATCTCTGCAGATTCTTTGTGTCCTCCTCACTACTTGCTTCCTAACTTCCCTTTGTGTCATCAGCAAATTTGGCTACAATACACTCAGTCCCTCATCCAAGTCATTAATATAGATTATAAATAGTTGAGACCCCAGCACTGATCCCAGTGGCACTCCAGTAGTTATAGTTTGCCAACCTCAAAATGGCCCATTTATCTCGACTCTGTTTCCTGTTAGTTAGCCAATCCTCTATCCATGCTAATATATTACTCCCAACACCATCTTATCTTGTATAGTAGCCTTTTATGTGGCACCTTATCAAATGCCTTTTGGAAATCCAAATACACTATGACTACTGGTTTCCCTTTATCCACCCTGCTTGTTACATCCTTAAAGAACTCTAATGAATTTATCAAACATGATTTTCCCTTCATAAAACCATGTTGACTCTGCCTGGTTTTATTATGATTTTCAAAATGTCCTGCTATTACCTCCTTAATAATGAATTCTAGCATTTTCCCAATGACATATGTTCAGCTAACTGGCCATAGTTTCCTGCTTTCTGTCTCCCTCCATTTTTGAAAAGGGGTGGGACCTTTGCAGTTATCCAATCCGCAGGCCCCTTCCAGAATCCAAGGAATTTTGAAAGATTATCACCAATGCATCCACTATCTCTGCAGCCACTTCTTTTAGGACCCCAGGATGTAGGCCATCAGTTCCAGGGGACTTGTCAGCCTTTAGTCCCATTAGTTTTCCCTGTACACTTTCTCTAGTGATAGTGATTGTTTTAAGTTGCTCCCTCCTTTTTGCCCCTGGATTTTCTACTATTCTTGGGATATTTTTGTATCTTCTTCCATGAAGACAGATACAAAATATTTGTTCAAAGTCTCTTCCATTTCCTTGTTTCCCATTAATAATTCCACAGTCTCATCCTCTAAGGGATCAACTTTTACTTTACTTTTACTCTCTTCCTTTGCATATACTTGTAGAAGCTCCTCCTGTCTGGTTTTACATTTCTTGCTAATTTTCTCACATATTCTAATTTCTCTCTCCTTTTTTTTCGTCATCCTTTACTGGTTTCTAAAATTTTCCTAATCTTCCAGCCGAACACTAATCTTCGCAGCATTGTTTGCTTTTACTTTCATTTTGATACCATCCTTAACCTCCTTAGTTAATCACAGATAATGCATTCTTCTAGTAGAGTCTTTCTCGATGGTATATATCTTTGCTGAGAGTTATGAAATAACTCCTTAAATGTCTGTCACTGCTTATCTACAGTCTTACCTTTTGACCTATTTTCCCAGTCCATTTTAGCCAAGCATGTCTTCATTCCTTTAGAATATAGAACATTACCGCGCAGTACAGGCCCTTCGGCCCTCGATGTTTAGATTAGATTAGAGATACAGCACTGAAACAGGCCCTTCGGCCCACCGAGTCTGTGCCGAACATCAACCACCCATTTATACTAATGCTACACTAATCCCATATTCCTACCAAACATCCCCACCTGTCCCTACATTCCCTACCACCTACCTATACTAGTGACAATTTATACTGGCCAATTTACCTATCAACCTGCAAGTCTTTTGGCTTGTGGGAGGAAACCGGAGCACCCGGAGAAAACCCACGCAGACACAGGGAGAACTTGCAAACTCCACACAGGCAGTACCCGGAATCGAACCCGGGTCCCTGGAGCTGTGAGGCTGCGGTGCTAACCACTGCGCCACTGTGCCGCCCAATGAAATGTTGCGCCGACCTGTGAAACCATCTGACCTAAACTATTCCATTTTCATCCATATGTCTATCCAATGACCACTTAAATGCCCTTAAAGTTGGCGAGTCTACTACTGTTGCAGGCAGGGCGTTCCACGCCCCTACAACTCTCTGAGTAAAGAAACTACCTCTGACATCTGTCCTATATCTATCACCCCTCAACTTAAAGCTATGTCCCCTCGTGTTTGCCATCACCATCCAAGGAAAAAGACTCTCACTATCCACCCTATCTAACCCTCTGATTATCTTATATGTCTCTAATAAGTCACCTCTCCTCCTCCTTCTCTCTAACGAAAACAACCTCAAGTCCCTCAGCCTTTCCTCGTAAGACCTTCCCTCCATACCAGGCAACATCCTAGTAAATCTCCTCTGCACCCTTTCCAAAGCTTCCACATCCTTCCTATAATGCGGTGACCAGAACTGTACGCAATACTCCAGGTGCGGCCGCACCAGAGTTTTGTACAGCTGCAGCATGACCTCGTGGCTCCGAAACTCGATCCCCCTACTAATAAAAGCAAACACACCATATGCCTTCTTAACAGCCCTATTAACCTGGGTGGCAACTTTCAGAGATTTATGTACCTGGACACCAAGATCTCTCTGCTCATCTACACTACCAAGAATCTTCCCATTAGCCCAGTACTCTGCATTCCTGTTACTCCTTCCAAAGTGAATCACCTCACGCTTTTCTGCATTAAACACCATTTGCCATCTCTCAGCCCAGCTCTGCAGCCTATCTATGTCCCTTTGTAACCTACAACATCCTTCGGCACTATCCACAACTCCACCGACCTTCGTTTCATCCGCAAATTTACTAACCCACCCTTCTACACCCTCATCTAGGTCATTTATAAAAATGTCAAACAGCAGTGGCCCCAAAACAGATACTTGCGGTACACCACTAGTAACTAAACTCCAGGATGAACATTTGCCATCAACCACCACCCTCTGCCTTCTTTCAGCTCACCAATTTCTGATCCAAAGCTCTAAATCACCTTCAATCCCATACTTCCGTATTTTCTGCAATAGCCTACCATGGGGAACCTTATCAAACGCCTTACTGAAATCCATATACACCACATCCACTGCTTTACCCTCATCCACCTGTTTGGTCACCTTCTCAAAAAACTCAATAAAGGTTTGTGAGGCACGACCTACCCGTCACAAAACCGTGCTGACTATCGCTAATGAACGTATTCTTTTCAAGATGATTATAAATCCTATCTCTTATAACCTTTTCCAACATTTTACCCACAACCGAAGTAAGGCTCACAGGTCTATAATTACCAGGGCTGTCTCTACTCCCCTTCTTGAACAAGGGGACAACATTTGCTATCCTCCAGTCTTCCGGCACTATTCCTGTCGACAATGACGACATAAAGATCAAGGACAAAGGCTCTGCAATCTCCTCCCTGGCTTCCCAGAGAATCCTAGGATAAATCCCATCTGGCCCAGGGGACTTATCTATTTTCACACTTTCCAAAATTGCTAACACCTCCTCCTTGTGAACCTCAATCCCATCTAGCCTAGTAGTCTGTATCTCAGTATTCTCCTCGACAACATTTTCTTTCTCTACTGTAAATACTGACGAAAAATATTCATTTAACGCTTCCCCTATCTCCTCTGATTCCACACACAACTTCCCACTACTATCCTTGATTGGCCCTAATCTAACTCTAGTCTTTCTTTTATTCCTGATATACCTATAGAAAGCCTTAGGGTTTTTCTTGATCCTATCCGCCAATTACTTCTCGTGTCCTCTCCTCGCTCTTCTAAGCTCTCCCTTTAGATCCTTCCTGGCTAGCTTATAACTCTCAAGCGCCCTAACTGAGCCTTCACATCGCATCCTAACATAAGCCTTCTTCTTCCTCTTGACAAGCGCTTCAACTTCTTTAGTAAACCACGGCTCCCTCGCTCGACAACTTCCTCCCTGCCTGACAGGTACATACTTATCAAGGACACGCAGTAGCTGCTCCTTGAATAAGCTCCACATTTCGATTGTGCCCATCCCCTGCAGTTTCCTTCCCCATCCTACGCATCCTAAATCTTGCCTAATCGCATCATAATTTCCTTTCCCCCAGCGATAATTCTTGCCCTGCGGTATATACCTGTCCCTGCCCGTCGCTAAGGTAAACCTAACCGAATTGTGATCACTATCACCAAAGTGCTCACCTACATCTAAATCTAACACCTGGCCGGGTCCATTACCCAGTACCAAATCCAATGTGGCATCGCCCCTGGTTGGCCTGTCTACATACTGTGTCAGAAAACCCTCCTGCACACACTGGACAAAAACTGACCCATCTAAAGTACTCGAACTATAGTATTTCCAGTCAATATTTGGAAAGTTAAAGTCCCCCATAACAAGTACCCTGTTACTCTCGCTCCTGTCGAGAATCATCTTTGCTATCCTTTCCTCTACATCTCTGGAACTATTCGGAGGTCTATAGAAAACTCCCAACAGGGTGACCTCTCCTCTCCTGTTTCTAACCTCGGCCCATACTACCTCAGTAGACAAGTCCTCAAACGTCCTTTCTGCCGCTGTAATACTCTCCTTGATTAACAATGCCACACCCCCCCCTCTTTTACCATCTTCTCTGTTCTTAGTGAAACATCTAAATCCCGGAACCTGCAACATCCATTCCTGTCCCTGCTCTACCCATGTCTCCGAAATGGCCACAACATCGAGATCCCAGGTACCAACCCATGCTACAAGCTCACCCACCTTATTCCGGATGCTCCTGGCGTTGAAGTAGACACACTTTAAACCAAGTTCTTGCTTGCCAGTGCCCTCTTGCGTCCGTGTAACCTTATCCCTGACCTCACTACTCTCAACATCCTGTACACTGGAACTACAATTTAGGTTCCCATCCCCCTGCTGAATTAGTTTAAACCCCCCCGAAGAGCACTAGCAAATCTCCCCCCCAGGATATTGGTACCCCTCTGGTTCAGGTGAAGACCATCCTGTTTGTAGAGGTCCCACCTACCCCAGAAAGAACCCCAATTATCCAGGTAACCAAAACCCTCCCTCCTACACCATCCCTGCAGCCACGTGTTCAACTCCTCTCTCTCCCTATTCCTCGCTTCGCTAGCATGTGGCACGGGCAATAACCCAGAGATAACAACTCTGTTTGTTCTCGCTCTAAGCTTCCACCCTAGCTCCCTGAATTTCTGCCTTAAATCCCCATCTGTCTTCCTACCTATGTCGTTGGTGCCTATGTGGACCACGACTTGGGGCTGCTCCCCTTCCCCCTTAAGGATCCCAAAAACACTATCCGAGACATCACTAACCCTGGCACCTGGGAGGCAACACACCAACTGTTAGTCTCTCTCGTTCCCACAGAACCTCCTATCTGTTCCCCTAACTATGGAGTCCCCAATGACTAATGCTCTGCTCCTCTTCCCCCTTCCCTTCTGAGCAACAGGGACAGACTCTGCGCCAGAGACCTGTACCCCATTGCTTACCCCTGGTAAGTTGTCCCCCCCAACAGTATCCAAAACGGTATACCTGTTGTTGAGGGAAATGGTCACAGGGGATCCCTGCACTGCCTGCTGGTTCCCTCTCCTTCCCCTGACGGTAACCCATCTACCTACTTCTTTTACCTGAGGTGTGACTACCTCCCTATAACTCCTCTCAATAACCCCCTCCGCCTCCCGAATGATCCGAAGTTCATCCAGCTCCAGCTCCAGTTCTCTAACGCGGTTCTCGAGGAGCTGGAGTTGGGTGCACTTCCCGCAGATGCAGTCAGCAGGGACACTCTTGGCGACACTTACCTCCCACATTCTGCAGGAAGAACATTCAACTGCCTTAACCTCCATTCCCACTATTCTAAATTCCCAACAAATCTACTGAAAACCAAAAAGAAAAAAGTCAAAACTTGTTAGCTTAGCAATCCGACGGACAGACTTTTTTTTTTGGTTAGAGGAGGAGGATGGGTGGGAGACACTACCAGAGTAGTGTTTCGGGTAAAGCAACCGCTCAAATATGTAACCTCACTTACCCAGCAGTCCCGCGTGCGCTCCGCCTATACACGAGAAATGCTCTGCTCCCGCTGTTCTCTCTCTCTCTCTGGATCTATCCTTGCCCCTCTCCTATTTCTCATTTACATGCTGTCCCTCAGTAACATCAGCCCAAAACAGAGCATTCATTTCCACATGTAGATTGACAACACCCAGCTCTACCTCACCACCACCTCTCTCGAGCCTTCCACTGTCTCTAATTGTCAGACTGCTTTCTGATATCTAGTAATGAATGAGCAGAAATTTCCTCCAACTAAATATTGAAAAGACTGAAGCCAGTGTACAATTCCTGCCACAGACCCTGTTCCCTAGACACTGTCTTCATCCCTCTCCCTGGCAATTGCCTTGAGTCTGAACCAGATTGTTCACAATCCTGACGTCATATTTGACCTTCAAATGAGCTTTTGGCCACATGTCCTCATCGCCAATAAGATCACCTATTTTCACCTCTACAACATGCCTGACTCTGCTCCTGCCTCAGCTCAGCTGCTGCTGAAACCCTCATTCATGCCTTTGTTATGTCTAGACTTGACTATTCTAATGAACTCAGACTGGTCTCCACATTTAACCCTCCATAAACTTGAGGTTATCCAAATCTCTGCTGCTCGTATCCTAACTCACATCAAATCCTGTTTACCTTTCAGCCCTGTGCTTGCTGACATACATGGGTTCCTGGTTAAGCAACGATTCGATTAAAAAATTCTCAATTTGTTTTCAAATCCCTCCATGGCTTCACCCCTCCCTATTTCTGTAACCTCCTTCAGCCCCCACAACACTTTGATAACTGTGCTCCTCCAATTCTGGCCTTTTGCGCATCCCCAATTTAAATTGCTCTAACTTTGACGGCTGTACCTTCCGTTATTGAGGCTCTCAGCTCTGGAAATCCCTCCCTAAACCTCTCTGCCTCTCTACCTTCCTTTAAGACGCTCCTTAAAATATACCTCTTTGACCAAGCCTCGGTCACCTGTCCCATTATCTCCTAATGTGGCATGTTGTCAACTTTTATCCTGTGAAGCACCTTGAGACGTGTCACTGTCAAAGGTGCTATATAAATGGCATGGGGTGTGTCTCTGTGTGTCTCTGTCTCTGTGTGTCTCTGTCTCTGTGTGTCTCTGTCTCCAGCACCTGCTAGAGTTCTTAGTCCTCTCCTTTATTAGCCCTTAAGAAGTGATACGTAAACACATTTAGCTAGTCAACAAGACTGACTATTGGTAGCAATGCAGGGACAGATTCCTTCGTGCTTTACCTCCATCTTTTGCCTCTTTAGTTTCATTTTTTGGTAAAAACTTTACATGCATTCATTGATATAGCTGATCCCAGATTAAAGATGGACTGACTTTTTAAATAGTTTCTGTCAGTTCAGGCTCTCTTAGAGTTGAGCCATTCAAGACTAAAGCTTGGGCACATAATCCAAATTGACAGTCCAGTGTAGTGCCAGGGGAGTGCTGCACTGTTAGAGGTGCTGTCTTTGGATGAAATGTTAAACCTGTTGTTCTGATGATTCAGGTGGATGTTAATGATCCCATGGCACTACTGAAAGAACAGGGAATTCTCCTTGGCCAACATTCCTCCTCTAATGAACACCATCAAAAAATAGATTAACTGATCATTTATCTCATTGTTCTTTGCCGTGACAAATTCACAAACAAGAGTCACTGCGTCCCAACAATAGATTACATGTGGAACACTAGGATCACTTTCGGCACTCTATAAATGTAAGCTTTTTTCGTAAAGCACTGCAATGTTACCTTTAACTGAAGGAACCATTGTCTGTGGTATCTGTGTACCAGTTGTCTTTAATTCATTTTAAGACGCTACTTTCAGACCCATGTTTCTCACCCTCAATCTGAATGTGAAATTCTATCATATTATGATCACTCTTGTCTAAAGGATGCTTTACGAAGAGTTCATTAACTAATACTGTCTGATTACTAGAGCCCTACCAAATTCACAGTTGTGAAAAATGTGTCATGGACCATGATCTCCGGACCTCCATGAAATCTTGGGTCTTCTGTGAAATCAGTTATTTTACAAACTTTGCGCATTTTACTGATTGGCACAAGGCTGAACTCGTTGATTGGTAGATGAGGGAGGACTTCCTGTGCAGTTTTGAGAGTAGCAATCTCAAGTGTGAGCAGACGGGTGAGAATGCCAGAATAAGCAAATCAAAAACGGCCACCAGCATTACTGCAGCACATCGAGTGAAAGAATTTGGAAGCCAAATTCTGCGTGCCCATGGTGGTATACTGTTTTGTGCAAGCTGCAATGTTTCATTGGATCACACATGGTGGCAACGGTTCAGCGCCACTTAGAGTCCGAAAGCCATCGCAGCAGAAAGGGCACGCTCGCCATCACATTGCTGGAAAACGAACACGTGAAAAAACAAGCAACAATTTCATCTTTTTTTAGAATGTCGACAGAGAGCTGAGAAAATCATCAGTTGGTTACAATGGAACTTGTGAATGTTTTTACAAGCACCAACATACCATTGGAAAAACTTGATCACCCAAAGCGGCAGGTATTCACTCAACATAATGTGTTAAATGGTGGTTGCTTGCTAAGTGCATAGAAGCTATGACAGGGCCACCTACCGAAGTTTTTTTCTACACATTGCGAGATGAACTCTGTGAGATACAGAATCTCCCACCTTGCAAGGCTAGCACAGCACTGTCTGACAATTCCAACAAACTCTGTGGACACGGAGAGAGCTGTGTCTAAACACAGACAGGTATTCACAGCACAGAGACAGGGAACAAAGAGAGAGACAGTTGCAGGTTGCTCCATGCTCACATTCAACCACTGACTTTAATTGGTAAAGAATGTGACCTGTTTATAGTCAGCTTTTTACAACAGTTGCTGAATATACAATAAATGGCATTTGAAACCAGACAACTCCTTCACCTTTTGTTTGTTTTAAATTGATCATTTTCATGAAATTTACAATTTAAATATGTGAAATCGTGTGTGACGGAGTCCTCATGTGCCCATTGTGTTCTGTGCAGCTGATCTGTTGGGTGTTATAACTTTGGATTCAAAGCATATTTTTTTTGAGACAGATCCTGATTTGAAAATGAAACGAAAACCTTCATACATACGAACATACGAATTAGGAACAGAAGTAGTCCATTCGGCCCCTCGAGCCTGTTCCGCCATTCAATAAGATCAAGGCTGATCTGTTTGTGTTTCAAATTCCACGTTCCCATCTACCCCCGATAACCTTTGATTCCCTTGCTTATCAAGAATCTATCTACCTCCGGCTTAAAAATATTCAATGACCCCGCCTCCACCACCTTCTGAGGCAGAGAGTTCCAAAGTCACAAAACCCTCTGAGAGAAAAATGTTCTGGGAGGTCCGAACCAGGTTAACAGAACAAAAACAGTTTTGTTTTGCGATTGGTGCTTCGGTTTCAGTTTTACAAGAAGACTCTGGAGGGTGGAAACCAGCTGCAAAGCTGAGGGTTGTTTTTTCAAGTTTCCCAGAGCTGTTGAACTGAAACAAACCGGGAGCTGTTTTTTTTCAAAAGACAAGCTCTTTGAATTGGAACCTGTTTTCTGAGAGCTGACCCTTGCAAAATACAAGTTGCCACCATCGTTTTTGGTGCCTTAAAGAGTTATGTAAGGTAAGACCGGTGAAGTGACACCACCAGGACTGTTGTGAGCAAAATCACAGAATATCCAGAAGGATGCGTAGATTTGTGGAGACGTTTGGGGTTTGGATTGCACAGAAACTGCCATCGAATGGAAACCGGTATTCCCGTCTTGGGAGACAGGATCTGGAGATCTATTTGAAAACTTCAAAGACCTGAAGGATTTTTTGACGGTTCGGCATCATCCAGCTGATAGGACTGCCAAAGGATTTGTGAGATACATCCTTGTTGCATTTGGTAGTTAACGTGTAACCTTTAAGAAATATATCAACTATGATTGAACTGTTAGTTCATGCTTAATTTATATTGGTTTTGGTTTGAGTGTTAAAGTAAAATTTATCAAAGTGAAATCTTGTCTGTTTCTTTTTTCCTTCCAATTGGAGTCGGTCGGTGGATTCGATTCTTTTGGTTTGTGATCTCCATGGGGATCATAACAAAATTGGGGCTCATGCTGAATCTGATATAGATTCGACTGTGAAACAGGTTCACTGGAATTTTCCAACAGTCAAACAAACAAGATTTCACATTTACTGCAATCGCAGGAGGTGTAATACCTGCCCATTTACCTCCTCTCTCCTCACTATCCCAGGCCCCAAACACTCCTTTCAGGTGAAGCAGCGATTTACTTGTACTTCCTTCAATGTAGTATACTGTATTCGCTGCTCACAGTGTGGTCTCCTCTACATTGGGGAGACCAAGCGCAGACTGGGTGACCGCTTTGCGGAACATCTCCGCTCAGTCCGCAAGCAGGACCCTGAGCTTCCGGTTGCTTGCCATTTCAACACTCCCCCCTGCTCTCATGCTCACATCTCTGTCCTGGGATTGCTGCAGTGTTCCAGTGAACATCAACGCAAGCTCGAGGAACAGCATCTCATCTACCGATTAGGCACACTACAGCCTGCCGGACTGAACATTGAGTTCAATAATTTCAGAGCATGACAGCCCCCCACTTTACTTTCATTTTTAGTCATTTTTAGTTATTTTTTCTTCCTTTTTTTTTGCATTCCTTTTTACATTTTTTACAATCTTTTTTTGCATTTTTTTCATTTCATCTTAGTTTGTTCAGTTTGCTTACCCACTGTTTTTTTCAGGTTGTTTTTCTTCAGGTTTGCACTTGCTGATGTTCAATATTCAGTATATTCACACCTAATCTGTACTAATGCTTTGTCTTTCAACACACCATTAACATATTGTTTGCCTTTGCTCCGTGACCTTTTGGTCAGCTATGTGGCCTGGTCCAATCTGCACCTTCTCCTTTGTTATCTCTTGCCCAACCCCCACCTCACTTGTTTATAATCTGTGACTTTTCTAATATTTGTCAGTTCCGAAGAAGGGTCACTGACCCGAAACGTTAACTCTGCTTCTCTTTCCACAGATGCTGCCAGACCTGCTGAGTGAATCCAGCATTTCTTGTTTTTGTTTCACATTTACTTTGTCTGTATTCAGTGGGAAATTAACATGAGTACATTTGATGCTCAGGCCTTTGTGGAGAAAGAGGATTTGTCTCCTGGTGCCTTGGGATGGTTAATAATTGGACGGCATTTGGCAGGGAACTCAGGGGTCAGCTTAAAATCAGGGTCTAGGAAGGCAGAGATCTTTGAAGAATTGGCTCCTCACTTGAAGCTGAGTGTTGGAAGTGGAAAAACAAGCCCATTGCTTGCGTACAGTCAGTGTCATGGGAGGCGACAGCAGTGGTAATATCACTGGACTAGTAACCCAGAGGCTCAGGCTAATGCTCTGGCGACATGGGCTGGAATTTTACAGGCCCCAAATGAGTGGGCTGGTGGTGGAGGATGGAAGGGGTGGTGCGGAGGTGGGGGGGGGGGTGTAAAATTTCATGGGAGACAGGGGGGCCATTCCTGACCCCCTCCCGGCCCCGCTGCAATTTCTCGCAGGGTAGCGGCGGCAAGAAACTGCCAGCCCACCCCAGGCCAATCAAGGTCCTTAAGTGGACAATTAACTGGCACTTGAGGGCCTCCTCCCGCCACCGCGGGTATTTTACCCTCGGCGGTCAGACGGCAAAAGCCTCAAGAACCCCGCCTGCTAAAACCAGGCTGCCTTAATGCAGGCTGGGTGGTGGGGCCCTCCTGATTAGGCACCCAGAGCCCCACCGAGGGCCACCGCCGAAGCCCCAACTGCCCCCAACGCACAACACTGCCCCCGCCCTCTAACCCACCCCACTTGCCTCGCTGGGGCCCGGCCAATTGTCCCCGGCAAGGCTCCAAAAATATGCCTGTCTTCCGGGGCCATCCTTCACCTCGGCTGTGAAGGCTGGGTGTAGTCCCAGCAGTGGCCACCGCTCCTGGGACTGAGAGCTGCCGGCCCGCTGATTGGCTGGCAGCTCCAGTAAGTGGGACTTCCTGCCTCAAGGAACTGGAGGACCCGCCCAAGACCAATTAAGGGCCTGGGGAGCAAATAATCCCAGCCTGGCTCCCCAAGCCCAGTGGAGGCGGGCTCACCACTGACTTTTCAGCTGGTGGGCGGGACCTCCCACCAACGAAAAATTCCAGCCATGGGTTCGAATCCCACCACGGCAGATGGCGGAATTTGAATTCAATTAATAAAAATCTGGAATTAAAATATCTAGTGTAATGGTGGCCATGAAACCATTGTCAATTGTTGTAAACACCCATCTGGTTCACTAATGTCATTTGGGGAGGAAATCTGCTGTCCTTACCTGGTCTGGCCTACATGTGACTCCAGACCCACAGCAATGTGGTTGACTCTTAAATGCCCTCTGAAATGGCCTAGCAAGCCACTCAGTTGTACAAAATCTAAGAAAAGGAATGAAACCGGACAGGCCACCCTGCATCAACCTCGGCACTAGAAATGACAACAGCAAACCCAGCCCTGTTGACCCTACAAATTCCTGCTTGTGCCAAAATTGGGAGAGCTGTCTCACAGACCAGCCAAGTGACAACCTGACATGGTCATACTCATAGAATCATACCTTACAGACAACGTCCCAGACAACACCATCACCATCCCTGGGTATGTCCTGTCCCACCAGCAGGACGGACCCACCAGAGGTGGCAGCACAGTGGGAGATAGTCAGGAGGGAGTTGCCCTGGGAGTCCTCAACATTGACTCCAGACCCCATGCAGTCTCATGGCATCAGGTCAAACATGGGCAACGAAACCTCCTGCTGATTACCATTTACCCCACCCCTCCCCCCCTCAGCTGATGAATCAGTACACCTCCATGTTGAACACCACTTGGAGGAAGTACTAAGGGTGGCAAGGGCGCAGAATATACTCTGGGTGGGGGACTTCAATGTCCATCACCAAGATTGGCTCGATAGCACCACTACTGACCAAGCTGGCCGAGTCCTAAAGGACATAGCTGCTAGACTCGATCATTTAGGGAGGAAATGGTTGCCCATTTAGACAGAGATGAGGAGAATTTGTTCTCTCAGAAGGTCAGGTGGTAAGGGAACCAACAAGGGAAAAAAATATACTTGACCTCAGCCGCACCAATTTGCCTGCCACAGCTGCATCAGTCCATGACAGTATTGGTAGGAGTGACCGCCGCACAGTCCTTCTGGAGACAAATCCCTTCATCATATTGAGGATACCCTCCATCGTGTTGTGTGGCACTGCCACCATGCAAAATGGGATAGATTTCGAACAGGTCTAGCAATGCAAAACTGGGAATTAATGAGGCGCTGCAGACCATCAGCAGCAACAGAATTATACTCAACCACAATCTGTAACCTCATGCCCCAGCATATCCCCCACTCTAACATTACCATCAAGCCAGGCGATCAACCCTAGTTCAATGAAGAGTGTTGGAGGGTATGCCATGAGCAGCACCAGGCATTGCTCAAAATAAGGTGTCAACCTGGTTAAGCTAAAACCCCGGACTACTTGGGTGTCAAACAGTAGAAACAGAATGTGCTAGACAGAGCTAAGCAATCCCACAACCAACAGATCAGACGAACTTACAAATTAGGAGCAGGAGTCGGCTACTCAGATCCTCGAGCCTTCTCCGCCATTCAATAAGTTCATGGCTGAACTGATTACTCCACATTCCCACCTACCCCCGATTACCGTTCACCTCGTTGCTTATCAAGAATGTATCTACCTCTGACTTAAAAATATTCAAAGACTCTGCTTCCACCGCCTTTTGAGGAAGAGAGTTCCAAAGACTCACGACCCTCTGAGAGAACAAATTCTCCTCATCTCTGTCTTAAATGGGCAACCCCTAATTTTTAAACAGTGACCCCTGGTTGTAGATTCTCCCACAAGGGGAAACATCCTTTCCACATCCACCCTGTCAAGACTCCTCAGGATCTTATATGTTTCAATCAAGTCGCCTCTTACTCTTTCAGCGGATACAAGCCTCGCCTGTCCAATCTTTCCTCATAAGACAGCCCTCCCATTCCAGGTATGAGTCTAGTAAACGTTCTCTGAACTGCTTCCAATGCATTTATATCCTCCTTTAAATAAAGAGACCAGTACTGTACACAGTACTCCAGATGTGGTCAGACCAATGCCCTATATAACTGAAGCATAACCTCCCTACTTTTATATTCAATTTCCCTCATGATAAACTATTACATTCTATTAACTTTCCTATTTAAATGCTGTACCTGCATACTAACATTTTGCAATTTATGCACTAGGACACCCCGATCCCTCTGCATCTCAGAGCTCTGCAATCTCTCACCATTTAGATAATATACTTCTTTTTTATTCTTCCTGTCAAAGTGGACAATTTCACACTTTTCCACATTATACTCCATTTACCAGGTCTTTGCCCACTCACTTAACCTATCTATATCCCTTTGTAGCCTCCTTACGTCCTCTTACAACTTACTTTCCTACCTATCTTTGTGTCATCAGCAAATTTAGCAACCATACCTTTGGTCCCTTGATCTAAATCATTTATATAAATTGTAAAAAGTTAAGGCCCCAGCACTGATCCCTGTGACACACCACTCATTACATCTTACCAACCAGAAAATGACTCATTTATGCCTACTCTCTGTTTCCTGTTAGCTAGCAAATCTTCTATCCATGCCAATATGTTACCTCTAAACCAGGAGCTTTTATTTTTTGCAATAACCTTTGATGTGGTACCTTATCAAATGTCTTCTGGAAATCTAAGTACAATACATCCACCGGTTCCCCTTCATCCACAGCATATGTAACTCCCTCAAAGAACTCCAATAAATTGGTTAAACATGATTTCCCTTTCACAAGACCATGTTGACTCTGCCTGGTTACCTTGAATTTTTCTAAGTTATAATGTCTTTAGTAATAGCTTCTAACATGTTCCCTGAAACAGATGTTAAGCTAACTGGCCTGTAGTTTCCTGCTTTCTGTCTCCCTCCCTTTATGAATAAAGGAGTTATATTCGCTATTTTCCAGTCTAGCGGAACCTTCCCCAAATCTAGGAATTTTGGAAAATTAAATCTAATGCATCAACTATCTCACTTCTTTTAAGACCCTAGGACAAAATCCAACAGGATCCAGGGACTTGTCAGCCTGCAGCTCCAACAATTTGTTCAGTACCACTTCCCTGATGATTGTAATGTGAGTTCCTCCCTCCCTTCCATTTCCTGACACAGCTAATTCTGGGATGTTACTTGTATCCTCTGTAGTGAACACCATTGCAAAATACCTGTTCCATTCATCTGCTATCTCTTTATTATCCATTATTAATTCCCCAGACTCATTTTCTATAGGACCAATGCTCACTTTTTAAAATGTCTATAGAAACTTTTACTGTCTTTATATTTCGATGTAGCTTTCTCTTGTACTCTAATTTTGCCTTCCTTATCAATCTTTTAGTCAATCTTTGCTGTTTTTTATATTCTGTCTAATCTTCTGACCTGCCACCCATCTTTGCACAATTATATGCTTTTTCTTTAAGTTTGATACAATCCTTAACTGTTTTAGTTAACCACAGATGGCGGGTCCCACCCTTGGAATTTTTCTTTCTCATTGAAATGTATCTATTCTGTGTATTCTGAAATATCCCATTAAATGTCTGCCACTGCATCTCTATTGACCTATCCCTTAACCTAATTTGCCAGTTTACTTTAGCTAGCTCTGCTTTCATGCCCTCAGAATTGCCCTTATTTAAGTTTAAAATACTGGTCTTGGACCCACTCTTCTCTCCCTCAAACTGAATGTAAAGTTGAAACATATTATGATCGCTGCTACCTAGGGGCACTTTAACTATGAGGTCATTAATTAATCCTATCTTGTTGCACAATGCCAGGCCTAGTATAGCCTGCTCTCTGGTTCACTCCAGAACATAATGTTCCAAGAAATTATCCTGAAAACATTCTAGGCTACCTCTGCCCATCTGATTTTTCTAGTCTATATGTAGGTTAAAAGCCCCCAATAATTATCGCTGTACCTTTCAGACAAGCTGCCATTATTTCTTCCTTTATACCCCATCCTACAGTGTGGTTAGCATGGCCTTTATGATTTCTCATTTCTACCCAAACTGCTTCTACATCCTGGTTTCCTGAACTTAGGTCATCCCTCTCTATTGCGTTAATACCATCATTAATTAACAGAGCCATCCCTCCACCTTTTCCTAGCTTCCTGTCATTCCTAAATGCCATACACCCGTCAATATTTAGGCCCCTGCAGCCATGTCTCTGTAATGGCTATCAGATCGTACTTATTTATTTCTATTTGCGCTTTCAGTTCATCTGTTTTGTTTCGAATGCTACGTGCATTCAGATACAGAGCCTTTAGTTTTATCCTTTTTATTATTTTTGTAACCTCTAGCCTTATTTGTTGATTTACTCTTACATTTGTAAGCTCTGTCCCTTCCTGTCACAGTGTGTTTATCATTTCCCATATTAATACCTTCGTCTCTTGCCTTGTCTCTACTCCTTGATTTACCATATCTTCCCAAATTTGATCTCTTGCCCCTACAATTTAGTTTAAAACCCTCTCTACTTCCTTCGTTATGTGGCTCGCTAGAACACCAGCCCCAGCACGGTTCAGGTGTAGACCGTCCCAACGTTACAACCACCACTTTCCCCAGTACTGCTGCTAGTGCCTCACGAACCAGAACCCACTCCTACCACACCAGTCTTTGAGCCACGCATTCATTTCTCTAATCTTATTTGCCCTATGCCAATTCGCACATGGCTCAGTTAATAATCCAGAGATCATTACCTTTGAGGTTCTGCTTCTTAATTTAGTGCCTAATTTCTCATATTGACTATGCAGAACCTCTTTTCTTGTCCTGCCTCTGTCGTTGGTACCTACATGGACCACGATGACTGGATCCTCCCCCTCCCACTGTAGGTTCCTCTCCAGCCCTGAGCAGATGTCCCAAACCCTGGCACTGGGCAGGCAACACAGCCGTCTGGACTCTCGCTCTTTGCTGCAGAGAACAGCGTCAATCCCCCTAACTATACTGTCCCCTACTACCACTACATTCCTTTTTTCTCCCTCCACTTGAATGGTTTCCTGTACCAAGGTGCCATGGTCAGGTTGCTCATCCACCCTGCAGCCCCCATTCTCATCCAAACAAGCTGAAAGAACCTCAGACCGGTTGGACAATCGCAAAGGCTGAGGCTCCTGCATTACTGCCTTCTGGGTCCCCTTACTTGCCTCAGCTGCAGCCACACTCTCCTGTCCCTGACCACTAACCAAATCAGAAGACCCGATCCTAAGGGGTGGACCGCCTCCTTGTACAAAATGTCCAGGTTACTATCCCCCTCCCTGATGTGTCGCAGTGTCTGCAGCTCGGATTCCAGTTCAATAACTCTGAGCCGAAGCTCTTCGAGCCGCAAATACTTACTGCAGATGTGTTTGCCCTGGATCATACTGACATCTAGGAGCTCCCACATGCTGCAGCCATGACACATCACCCGTCCTGCCATCCTTAATATGTTTCAATTAACTATTTAATTATTTTATTCAATTATTTCTTTTATTTTCTTTTCTATATATTTTGTTAAGCATACCTTTACAGGACAGAGGATGGAGGCTGGAGGATAGAGGATACAGGATAGAGGACAGAGGAAAGAGGATACAGGATACAGGACAGAGGATAGAGGATAGAGGATACAGGACAGAGGATACAGGATAGAGGATAGAGGATACAGGATAGAGGACAGAGGAAAGAGGATACAGGATACAGGACAGAGGATAGAGGATAGAGGATGGAGGATAGAGGATAGAGGATAGAGGATACAGGATAGAGGATACAGGATGGAGGATAGAGGATAGAGGATACAGGATGGAGGATACAGGATGGAGGATACAGGATAGAGGACAGAGGATAGAGGATACAGGATACAGGACACAGTATGGAGGATAGAGGATAGAGGATACAGGATACAGGATGGAGGATAGAGGGTACAGGATGGAGGATAGAGGATAGAGGATACAGGATAGAGGATACAGGATAGAGGATACAAGATAGAGGATACAGGATAGAGGACAGAGGATAGAGGATACAGGATGGAGGATGGAGGATGGAGGATAGAGGATACAGGATACAGGATAGAGGATACAGGATAGAGAATACAGGATAGAGGATAGAGGATAGAGGACACAGGACGGCGATAGAGGATACAGGATACAGGATAGAGGATACAGGATAGAGGATACAGGATAGGGGATACAGGATAGGGGATACAGGATAGGGGATACAGGACAGAGCATAGAGGATAGAGGCTAGAGGATACAGGATAAAGGACAGAGGAAAGAGGATACAGGATACAGGATAGAGGATAGAGGATAGCGGCTAGAGGATGCAGGATAGAGGATAGAGGATACAGGATAGAGGACAGAGGATACAGGATAGAAGACAGAGGAAAGAGGATACAGGATACAGGATACAGGATGGAGGATAGAGGATACAGGATACAGGAGAGAGGATAGAGGATAGAGGCTAGAGGATGCAGGATAGAGGATACAGGATGGAGGATAGAGGATAGAGGATACAGGATAGAGGACAGAGGATAGAGGATACAGGATGTAGGACAGAGGATAGAGGAAAGAGGATAGAGGATACAGGATACAGGACAGAGGATAGAGGATAGCGGCTAGAGGATGCAGGATAGAGGATAGAGGATACAGGATAGAGGATAGAGGATACAGGATGGAGGATAGAGGATAGAGGATACAGGATGGAGGATAGAGGATAGAGGATAGAGGATACAGGATGGAGGATACAGGACAGAGGATACAGGATGGAGGAAAGAGGATAGAGGATAGAGGATACAGGATAGAGGACAGAGGATAGAGGATACAGGATAGAGGATAGAGGATACAGGATGCAGGATAGAGGATAGAGGATACAGGATAGAGGATACAGGATAGAGGATACAGGACAGAGGATAGAGGATAGAGGCTAGAGGATGCAGGATAGAGGATAGAGGATACAGGATGGAGGATACAGGATGGAGGATACAGGATAGAGGACAGAGGATAGAGGATAGAGGATACAGGATACGGGATACAGGATGGAGGATAGAGGATAGAGGGTACAGGATACAGGATGGAGGATAGAGGGTACAGGATGGAGGATAGAGGATACAGGATAGAGGATACAAGATAGAGGATACAGGATAGAGGACAGAGGATAGAGGATAGAGGATACAGGATGGAGGATGGAGGATAGAGGATACAGGATACAGGATAGAGGATACAGGATAGAGAATACAGGATAGAGGATAGAGGATAGAGGATACAGGACGGCGATAGAGGATACAGGATACAGGATACAGGATACAGGATAGAGGATACAGGATAGGGGATACAGGATAGGGGATACAGGACAGAGCATAGAGGATAGAGGCTAGAGGATACAGGATAAAGGACAGAGGAAAGAGGATACAGGATACAGGATAGAGGATAGAGGATAGCGGCTAGAGGATGCAGGATAGAGGATAGAGGATACAGGATAGAGGACAGAGGATACAGGATAGAAGACAGAGGAAAGAGGATACAGGATACAGGATGGAGGATAGAGGATACAGGATACAGGAGAGAGGATAGAGGATAGAGGCTAGAGGATGCAGGATAGAGGATACAGGATGGAGGATAGAGGATAAAGGATACAGGATAGAGGATACAGGACAGAGGATGGAGGATAGAGGATGGAGGATAGAGGATAGAGGATACAGGATAGAGGACAGAGGATAGAGGATACAGGATGTAGGACAGAGGATAGAGGAAAGAGGATAGAGGATACAGGATACAGGACAGAGGATAGAGGATAGCGGCTAGAGGATGCAGGATAGAGGATAGAGGATACAGGATAGAGGATAGAGGATACAGGATGGAGGATAGAGGATAGAGGATAGAGGATACAGGATAGAGGATAGAGGATACAGGATAGAGGATAGAGGACAGAGGATGGAGGATAGAGGATTGAGGATAGAGGATGGAGGATAGAGGATACAGGATGGAGGATAGAGGCTAGAGGATGCAGGATAGAGGATAGAGGATACAGGATGGAGGATAGAGGATACAGGATAGAGGATACAGGACAGAGGATACAGCATAGAGGATGGAGGATAGAGGATACAGGATAGAGGAAAGAGGATACAGGAGACAGGACAGAGGATAGAGGATAGAGGCTACAGGATAGAGGATACAGGACAGAGGATACAGGATGGAGGAAAGAGGATAGAGGATAGAGGATACAGGATAGAGGACAGAGGATAGAGGATACAGGATAGAGGATAGAGGATACAGGATGCAGGATAGAGGATAGAGGATACAGGATAGAGGATACAGGATAGAGGATACAGGACAGAGGATAGAGGATAGAGGCTAGAGGATGCAGGATAGAGGATAGAGGATACAGGATAGAGGATACAGGATGGAGGATAGAGGATACAGGATACAGGATAGAGGATACAGGATGGAGGATAGAGGATAGAGGATACAGGATAGAGGATACAGGATGGAGGATAGAAGATAGAGGATACAGGATAGAGGATACAGGACAGAGGATAGAAGCTAGAGGATGCAGGATAGAGGATACAGGATAGAGGTTACAGGATAGAGGATAGAGGATACAGGATAGAGGATACAGGATAGAGGATACAGGATACAGGATACAGGATACAGGATAGAGGACAGAGGACAGAGGACAGAGGATAGAGGATACAGGATAGAGGATAGAGGATACAGGATAGAGGATAGAGGATAGAGGATACAGGATAGAGGATACAGGATAGAGGATACAGGATAGAGGATACAGGATGGAGGATAGAGGATACAGGATAGAGGACAGAGGATGGAGGATAGAGGATACAGGATAGAGGATACAGGATGGAGGATAGAGGATAGAGGATACAGGATGGAGGATACAGGATGGAGGATAGAGGATAGAGGATACAGGATAGAGGACAGAGGATAGAGGATGGAGGATACAGGATAGAGGATACAGGATGGTGGATAGAGGATAGAGGATACAGGATGGAGGATAGAGGATAGAGGATAGAGGATACAGGATGGAGGATAGAGGATAGAGGATAGATAGAGGACAGAGGACACAGGATAGAGGATACAGGATGGAGGATAGAGGCTACAGGATAGAGGACAGAGGATGGAGGATAGAGGATACAGGATAGAGGATACAGGATGGAGGATAGAGGATAGAGGATACAGGATGGAGGATAGAGGATACAGGATGGAGGATAGAGGATAGAGGATACAGGATAGAGGATACAGGATACAGGATGGAGGATAGAGGATACAGGATACAGGATACAGGATGGAGGATAGAGGATACAGGATAGAGGATACAGGATAGAGGATACAGGACAGAGGATGGAGGCTAGAGGATAGAGGATACAGGATAGAGGACAGAGGAAAGAGGATACAGGATACAGGACAGAGGATAGAGGATAGATAGAGGATACAGGTCAGAGGATAGAGGATACAGGATAGAGGACAGAGGAAAGAGGATACAGGATACAGGACAGAGGATAGAGGCTAAAGGATGCAGGATAGAGGATAGAGGATACAGGATAGAGGATAGAGGATACAGGATACAGGATAGAGGATGGAGGATACAGGATACAGGATACAGGATAGAGGATAGAGGATACAGGATGGAGGATGGAGGTGAGGATAGAGGCTAGAGGATGCAGGATAGAGGATAGAGGATACAGGATGGAGGATAGAGGATAGAGGATACAGGATGGAGGATAGAGGATAGAGGATGCAGGATAGAAGATAGAGGATACAGGATGGAGGATAGAGGATACAGGATAGAGGATACAGGATAGAGGATACAGGACAGAGGATAGAGGATACAGGATGAAGGATAGAGGATACAGGATAGAGGAAAGAGGATACAGGATACAGGACAGAGGATAGAGGATACAGGATGCAGGATAGAGGATAGAGGATACAGGATAGAGGATACAGGATAGAGGATACAGGACAGAGGATACAGGACAGAGGATAGAGGATAGAGGCTAGAGGATGCAGGATAGAGGATAGAGGATACAGGATAGAGGATACAGGATGGAGGATAGAGGATAGAGGATAGAGGATACAGGATAGAGGATACAGGATGGAGGATAGAGGATACAGGATAGAGGATACAGGATGGAGGATAGAAGATAGAGGATACAGGATAGAGGATACAGGACAGAGGATAGAGGATATAAGCTAGAGGATGCAGGATAGAGGATACAGGATAGAGGTTACAGGATAGAGGATAGAGGATACAAGATAGAGGATACAGGATAGAGGATACAGGATAGAGGATACAGGATACAGGATAGAGGACAGAGGATAGAGGATACAGGATAGAGGATAGAGGATACAGGATAGAGGATAGAGGATAGAGGATACAGGATAGAGGATACAGGATGGAGGATAGAGGATACAGGATAGAGGACAGAGGATGGAGGATGGAGGATACAGGATAGAGGATACAGGATGGAGGATAGAGGATAGAGGATACAGGATGGAGGATACAGGATGGAGGATAGAGGATAGAGGATACAGGATAGAGGACAGAGGATAGAGGATGGAGGATACAGGATAGAGGATACAGGATGGTGGATAGAGGATAGAGGATACAGGATGGAGGATAGAGGATACAGGATGGAGGATAGAGGATAGAGGATAGAGGATAGAGGATAGAGGATAGAGGATAGAGGATACAGGATAGAGGATACAGGATGGAGGATTGAGGATACAGGATAGAGGACAGAGGATGGAGGATAGAGGATACAGGATAGAGGATACAGGATGGAGGATAGAGGATAGAGGATACAGGATGGAGGATACAGGATGGAGGATAGAGGATACAGGATGGAGGATAGAGGATAGAGGATACAGGATAGAGGATACAGGATAGAGGATAGAGGATAGAGGATACAGGATAGAGGATACAGGATGGAGGATTGAGGATACAGGATAGAGGACAGAGGATGGAGGATAGAGGATACAGGATAGAGGATACAGGATACAGGATGGAGGATAGAGGATACAGGATAGAGGATACAGGATACAGGATAGAGGATACAGGACAGAGGATGGAGGCTGGAGGATAGAGGATACAGGATAGAGGACAGAGGAAAGAGGATACAGGATACAGGACAGAGGATAGAGGATAGAGGATACAGGACAGAGGATAGAGGATACAGGATAGAGGACAGAGGAAAGAGGATACAGGATACAGGACAGAGGATAGAGGCTAAAGGATGCAGGATAGAGGATAGAGTATACAGGATAGAGGATAGAGGATGGAGGATAGAGGATACAGGATACAGGATAGAGGATACAGGATGGAGGATGGAGGTAAGAGGATAGAGGCTAGAGGATGCAGGATAGAGGATAGAGGATACAGGATGGAGGATACAGGATAGAGGATACAGGACAGATGGAGGATAGAGGATGGAGGATAGAGGATACAGGATGGAGGATAGAGGATCGAGGATGCAGGATAGAGGATAGAGGATACAGGATGGAGGATAGAGGATACAGGATAGAGGATACAGGATAGAGGATACAGGACAGAGGATAGAGGATACAGGATGGAGGATAGAGGATACAGGATAGAGGAAAGAGGATACAGGATACAGGACAGAGGATAGAGGATAGAGGCTACAGGATAGAGGATACAGGACAGAGGATACAGGATGCAGGATAGAGGATAGAGGATACAGGATAGAGGATACAGGATGCAGGATAGAGGATAGAGGATACAGGATAGAGGATACAGGATAGAGGATACAGGACAGGAGAGGATAGAGGATAGAGGCTAGAGGATGCAGGATAGAGGATAGAGGATACAGGATAGAGGATACAGGATGCAGGATAGAGGATACAGGATACAGGATAGAGGATACAGGATAGAGGAGACAGGACAGGAGAGGATAGAGGATAGAGGCTAGAGGATGCAGGATAGAGGATAGAGGATACAGGATAGAGGATACAGGATGGAGGATAGAGGATAGAGGATACAGGATAGAGGATACAGGATGGAGGATACAGGATGGAGGATAGAGGATAGAGGATACAGGATAGAGGATACTGGATGGAGGATAGAGGATAGAGGATACAGGATAGAGGATACAGGACAGAGGATAGAGGATAGAAGCTAGAGGATGCAGGATAGAGAATACAGGATAGAGGTTACAGGATAGAGGATAGAGGATACAGGATCGAGGATACAGGATAGAGGATAGAGGATACAGGATTGAGGATACAGGATTGAGGACAGAGGATACAGGATAGAGGATACAGGATAGAGGATACAGGATAGAGGATAGAGGATACAGGATAGAGGACAGAGGATAGAGGATGGAGGATACAGGATGGAGGATAGAGGATACAGGATGGAGGATAGAGGATAGAGGATACAGGATGGAGGATAGAGGATAGAGGATACAGGATAGAGGATACAGGATGGAGGATAGAGGATACAGGATGGAGGATTGAGGATAGAGGATACAGGATGGAGGATAGAGGATAGAGGATACAGGATAGAGGATACAGGATACAGGATGGAGGATAGAGGATACAGGATAGAGGATACAGGACAGAGGATAGAGGATAGAGGATGGAGGCTAGAGGATAGAGGATACACGATAGAGGACAGAGGAAAGAGGATACAGGATACAGGACAGAGGATAGAGGATAGAGGATACAGGACAGAGGATAGAGGATACAGGATAGAGGACAGAGGAAAGAGGATACAGGATACAGGACAGAGGATAGAGGCTAAAGGATGGAGGATGGAGGATACAGGATGGAGGATGGAGGATAGAGGATACAGGATAGAGGACAGAGGATAGAGGATAGAGGATAGAGGATACAGGATGGAGGATAGAGGATAGAGGATAGAGGATACTGGATAGAGGATAGAGGATGGAGGATAGAGGATACAGGATACAGGATAGAGGATACAGGATGGAGGATGGAGGATAGAGGATACAGGATAGAGGACAGAGGATAGAGGATAGAGGATACAGGATGGAGGATAGAGGATAGAGGATAGAGGATGGAGGATAGAGGATAGAGGGTACAGGATGGAGGATAGAGGATAGAGGATACAGGATAGAGGATACAGGATAGAGGATACAGGATGGAGGATAGAGGATACAGGATACAGGTTAGAGGACAGAGGATAGAGGATACAGGATAGAGGATACAGGATGGAGGATAGGCGATAGAGTATAGAGGATACAGGATAGAGGATAGAGGAAAGAGGATACAGGATAGAGAATACAGGATAGAGGATAGAGGATACAGGATGGAGGACAGAGGATACAGGATACAGGATAGAGGATACAGGATAGAGAATACAGGATAGAGGATAGAGGATACATGATACAGGATACAGGATACAGGATACAGAATAGAGGATACAGGATGGAGGATATAGGATAGAGGATAGAGGACAGAGGACGCAGGATAGAGGATAGAGGATACATGATACAGGATACAGGAATAGGATAGAGGATACAGGATAGAGGATACAGGATGGAGGATAGAGGATAGTGGATACAGGATGGAGGATAGAGGATAGAGGATAGAGGATACAGAATAGAGGATACAGGATGGAGGATAGAGGATACAGGATAGAGGATACAGGATAGAGGATACAGGACAGAGGATAGAGGATACATGATACAGGATAGAGGATACAGGATACAGAATAGAGGATACAGGATGGAGGATATAGGATAGAGGACAGAGGATGGAGGATACAGGATAGAGGATACAGGATGGTGGATAGGCGATAGAGTATAGAGGATACAGGATAGAGGATAGAGGATGCAGGATACAGGATAGAGAATACAGGATAGAGGATAGAGGATACAGGATGGAGGACAGAGGATACAGGATACAGGATAGAGGATACAGGATAGAGAATACAGGATAGAGGATAGAGGATACATGATACAGGATACAGGATACAGGATACAGGATACAGAATAGAGGATACAGGATACAGAATAGAGGATACAGGATGGAGGATATAGGATAGAGGATAGAGGACAGAGGACGCAGGATAGAGGATAGAGGATACATGATACAGGATACAGGATGGAGGATAGAGGATACAGGATAGAGGATACAGGATGGAGGATAGAGGATACAGGATGGAGGATAGAGGATAGAGGATACAGGACAGAGGATAGAGGATACAGGATGGAGGATAGAGGATACAGGATAGAGGATACAGGATAGAGGATACAGGACAGAGGATAGAGGATACATGATACAGGATAGAGGATACAGGATACAGAATACAGGATACAGGATGGAGGATATAGGATAGAGGATACAAGATAGAGGATACAGGATACAGGATAGAGGACAAAGGACACAGGATACAGGATAGAAGATACAGGATAGAGGATACAGGATAGAGGATACAGGACTCAGGATAGCGGATACAGGATAGAGGATACAGGATAGAAGATATAGGATAGAGGCCAGAGATAGAGGATAGAGGGTAGAGGAGAGCGGATACAGGATAGCATATAGGGGATAG
The DNA here is from genome assembly GCF_036365525.1 of Heterodontus francisci. Classification (NCBI taxonomy): domain Eukaryota; kingdom Metazoa; phylum Chordata; class Chondrichthyes; order Heterodontiformes; family Heterodontidae; genus Heterodontus; species Heterodontus francisci. Next base: position 22,045,680 of record NC_090410.1, on the reverse strand, counting down.
AGGATACAGGACAGAGGATAGAGGATACAGGATACAGGATAGAGGATAGAGGCTAGAGGATACAAGACAGAGGATACAGCACAGAGGATAGAAGATACAGGGTAGAGGATAGAGGATACAAGATACAGGATCAAGTACAGAGGCTAGAGGATAGAGGATACAGGATAGAAGATATAGGATAGAGGAAACAGGATAGAGTATAGAGGCTAGAGGATATAGTATACAGCATAGGGGATACAGGATAGAGGGTACAGGATAGAGGATAGAGAATACAGGGTAGGGGATACAGAATAGGGGATAGAGGAGACAGGGTAGTGGATAGAGGCTAGAGGATTCAGGATAGAGGATACAGGTAGAGGATAAAGAATAGGGGATAGAGGAGACAAGATACTGGATAAAGGATAGAGGATGCAGGATGGAGGATAGAGGATAGAGGATGCAGGATGGAGGATAGAGGATACAGGATACAGGATACAGGATGGAGGATAGAGGTTACAGGATAGAGAATACAGGATACAGGATAAAGGATACAGGATACAGGATAAAGGATACAGGATGGAGGATAGAGGATGGAGGATAGAGGATACAGGATAGAGGATACAGGATGGAGGATAGAGGATACAGGATAGAGGATACAGGATACAGGATACAGGATACAGGATAGAGGATACAGGATAGAGGATACAGGATAGAGGATACAAGATAGAGGATTCTGGCTAGAGCATACAGGATTCAGGATAGAGGATACAGGACAGATGATACAGGATAGAGGATACAGGGTAGGGGATACAGGGTAGGGGATACAGGGTAGAGGATACAGGATATACAATATAGGATAGAGAATACAGGATAGGGGATACAGGGTAGAGGATACCGGATATACAATATAGGATAGAGGATACAGGATAGGGGATACAGGATAGAATATAGGGGATACAGGATAGAGGATACAGGATAGAGGATACAGGATAGAATATAGGGGATACAGGATAGAGGATAGATGATACAGGATAGAGGATAGAGGCCTCTCCCTGCTCTCTCCGCTCTTTTTGCAGTGAAGACTTTCCCCCCTCTCTATGGTCTTTTTGAAGTGAAGCCTCTCCCCACTCTCTGTGCTCTCTTTGAAGTGAAACCTCTGCCCGCTCTCCCCGCTCTTTTTGAAATTAAGCCTTTCCCCGCTCTCCCCGCTCTTTTTGAAATTAAGCCTTTCCCCGCTCTCCACGCTCTTTTTGCAGTGAAGCCTCTCCCCCTTCTCCACACTCTTTTCGAAGTGAAGCCTGTCCCAGCTTGGAGGAAGCACTGAGGGAGGCAAGGGCACAGAATGTACTCTGGGTGGGGACTACCATGTCCATCACCAAGAGTGGCTCAGTAGCATCACTACTGACCGAGCTGGCTGAGTCCTAAAGGACATAGCTGCTAGACTGGGTCTGCGGCAGGTGATGAGGGAATCAACATGAGGGAAAAACATACTTGACCTGATCCTCACCAATCTGCTGCCGCAGGTACATCTGTCAATGCCTGTATTGGTAGGAGTGACCACCGCACAGTTCTTGTGGAGACAATGTCCCGCCTCCACATTGAGGATACCCTCCATCGTGTTATGTGGCACTATCACCGTGCTAAATGGGATAGATTTTGAACAGATCTAGCAATGTAAAACTGGGCATCCATGAGGCGCTGTGGGCCATCAGCAGCAGCAGAATTGTACTCAACCACAATCTGTAACCCCAAGGCCCGGCATGTCCCCCACTCTACCATTACCATCAAGCCAGGAGACCAACGCTGGTTCAATGAAGAGTGCAGGAGGGCATGCCAGGAGCAGTAGCAGGCATACCTCAAAATGAGGTGTCAACCTGGTGAAGCTACAACACAGGACTATCTGCATTCCAAACTGCATAAGCAGCATGTGATAGACAGAGCTAAGCGATCCCATAACCAACAGATCACAAATAAGCTCTGCAGTCCTGCCACATCCAGCCATAAATGGTGGTGGAAAATTCAACAACTAACTGGAGGAGGTGGCTGCCCAAATATCCCCATCCTCAATGACGGGGGAGCCCAGAACATCAGTGCGAAAGATAAGGCAGAAGCATTTACAACAATCTTCAGCCAGAAGTGCCCAGTTGATGATCCATCTCGGCCTCCTCCCGAAGTCCCCAGCATCACAGATGCCAGACTTCAGCCACTTCGATTCACTCCGCGTGATATCAAGAAACGACTGAAGGCACTGGATATTGCAAAGGCTATGGGCCCTGACAATATTCCGGCAACAGTACTGAAGACCTGTGCTCCAGAACTTGCTTCACCCCTAGCCAAGCTGTTCCAGTACAGCTACAAAACTGGCATCTACCCGGCAACGTGGAAAATTGCCCAGGTATGTCCTGTGCACAAAAAACAGGACAAGTCCAACCCGGCCAATTACCGCCCCATCAGTCTACTCTCAATCATCAGTAAAGTGATGGAAGGTGTCATCAACAGTGCCATCAAGCGGCACTTGCTTAGCAATAACCTGCTCAGTGATGCTCAGTTTGGGTTCCGCCAGGGCCACTCAGTCCTGACCTCATTACAGCAATGGTTCAAACATGGACAAAAGAGTTGAACTCAAGAGGTGAGGTGAGAGTGACTGCCCTTGACATCAAGGCAGCACTTGGCCGAGTATGGCATCAAGAAGCCCTAGCAAAACTGAAGTCAATGGGAATCGGGGGAAAAACTTCCGCTGGTTGGATCATACCAAGTGCAAAGGAAGATAGGTGTGGCTGTTGTAAGTCAATCATCTCAGCCCCAGGACATCACTGCAGGAGTTCCGCAGGATAGTCTCCTAGGTCCAACCATCTTTAGCTGCTTCATCAATGACCTTCCTTTAATCATAAGTTCAGAAGTGGGGATGTTCGCTGATGTTTGCACCATATTCAGCACCATTCATGACTCCTCAGATACTGAAGCAGCCCACGTAGAAATGCATCAAGACCTGGACAATATCCAGGCTTGGGCTGAGCAGTGGCAAGTAATATTCGCACCACACAAGTGCTAGGCAATGGCCATCTCCAACAAGAGAGAATCTAACCATTTCCCCTTGACGGTCAATGGAATTACAATCGCTGAATCCCCCACTACCAACATCCTAGGGGCTACCATTGACCAGAAACTGATCTGGAGTAACCATATAAATACTATGGCTACAAGAGCAGGTCAGAGGCTAGGAATCCTGCAGCCGAGTAACTCACCTCCTGACTCCCCAAAGCCTGTCCACCATCTACAAGGCACAAGTCAGAAGTGTGATTGAATGCTCTCCACTTGCCTGGATGGGTGCAGCTCAAACAACACTCAAGAAGCTCAACAGCATCCAGGTCAAAGCAGCCCGCTTGAATGGTACCCCATCCATAAGCATTCACTCCCTCCACTACCGACGCACAGTGACAGCGGTGTGTACCATATACAAGATACACTGCAGCAACGCAACAAGGCTCCTTAGACAGCACCTTCCAAACCCGCGACCTCTACCAACTAGAAGAACAAGGGCAACAAAGGCATGGGAACACCAACACCTGCAAGTTCCCCTCCAAGTCACACACCATCCTGACTTGGAACCATATCACCCGCCATTCCTTCACTGTCGCTGGGTCAAAATCCAGGAACTCCCTTCCTAACAGCTCTGTGGGTGTACCTACCCCAAATGGACTGCAGCGGTTCAAGAAGGCAGCTCACCACCACCTTCTCAAGGGCAATTAGGGATGGGCAGTAAATGCTGGCCTAGCCAGTGATGCCTACAGCCCATGAATGAATAAAAAAAAGCTCTCCAATTTCTTTTTGCAGTGAAGCCTCTCCCAGCTCTCCGCACTGTTTTTGAATCTATCAGCTCTATCAGATCTAAGCTCTGCAGTCCTACCATATCCAGTCGTGAATGGCGATGGGCAATTAAACAACTAAATGGCTCCACAAATATCCCCATCCTCAATGATGGGGGAGCCCAGCACATCAGTGCAAAAGATAAGGCTGAAGCATTTGCAACAATCTTCAGCCAGAAGTGCCGAGTGGGTGATCCATCTTGGCCTCCTCCTGGAGTCCCCATCATCACAGGTGCCAGTCTTCAGACAATTAGATTCACTCAATGTGTTATCAGGGTAGTGTCCAAGGCCCAACCATCTTCAGCTGCTTCATCAATGACCTTCCTTCAATCATAAGGTCAGAAATGGGGATGTTCGCTGATGATTGCACAATGTTCAGCACCATTCGTGACTCCTCAGATACTGAAGCAGCCTGTGCAGAAATGTAACAAGACTTGGACAATATCCAGACTTGGGCTGATCAGTGACAAGAAACATTCGTGCCACACAAGTGCCAGGCAATGACCATCTCCAACAAGAGAGAATCTAATCATCTCCCCTTGGGATTGAATGGCATTACGATCGCTGAATTCCCCACTATCAACATCCTAAGGGTTACCATTGACCAGAAACTGAACTGGAGTAGCCGTATAAATACCATGGCTACAAGAGCAGGTCAGAGGACTAGAGGAGGTCAAGATGGATCACCCACTCGGCACTTCTGGCTGAAGATTGTTGCAAATGCTTCAGTCTTATCTTTTGCACTGATGTGCTGGGCTCCCCCATCATTGAGGATGGGGATATTTGTGGATATTTGTGGAGCCACCTCCTCCAGTTAGTTGTTTAATTGCCCATCACCATTCACGACTGGATATGGTAGGACTGCAGAGCTTAGATCTGATAGAGCTGTGGCGAGTAACTCACCTCCTGACTCCCCAAAGCCTGTCCACCATCTACAAGGCACAAGTCAGGAGTGTGATGGAATACTCTCCACTTGCCTGGATGGGTGCAGCTCCAACAACACTCAAGAAGCTCGACACCATCCAGGACAAAGCAGCCCGCTTGATTGGCACACCACCTACAAACATTCACTCCCTCCACCACCAACGCACAGTGGCAGCAGTGTGTACCATCTACAAGATGCACTGCAGCAACGCACCAAGGCACCTTAGACAGCACCTTCCAAACCTACGACCTCTACCAACTAGAAGGACAAGCGCAGCAGATGCATGGGAACACCACCACCTGCAAGTTCCCCTCCAAGCCACACAGTTTCCTGACTTGGAACTATATCGTCGTTCCTTCACTGTCGCTGGGTCAAAATCCTGGAACTCCCTTCCAAACAGCACTGTGGGTGTACCTACCCAACACAGACTACAGCGGTTCAAGAAGGCAGCTCACCACCACCTTCTCAAGGGCAATTTGGGATGGGCAATAAATGCTGGCCTGGCTAGTGATGCCCACATCCCATAAACAAATAAAAAAAAATTGAGTTTTGCGTTGGCGTTTACTAAGGAAGAGGATGCTGACAAAATATCGGTAGAAGCGGAGATGGTAGGGAACTCGGCCTTTGCTAACAAGATTGATTTGCTTCGGGAATATTGGCAAGTCCCCTTGACCGATCAAGACAAATAAATTTCTGCTTTTGTGACACCAGATGGTCTGTTCCAATGTAATGTCATGTCATTTGGAATGAAAAATTCATCAGCTACATTTCAAAGATTAACCAATCAAGTGATTGCCGGGTTGAGTAATTGTGTTATGTACACCAATGACCTTTTATTGGACAGCCATGCATGGAGTTCATGATGTCAGACATTTGCGAGCTCTATTTGACAGGCTGGCCAAAGTTAACATCATCATAAACCTGGCAAAGAGCAAGTTTGCCGAGGCCAAGGTTGCTTATTTAGGACATATCATGGGTCAAGGTCAGGTGTTACCATGAGAGGTCAGGGTTCATGCAATAAAAGACTTTTCTGTACACAAGACAAAGAAAGAAGTCAGCAGGTGCTCCAATCTCCCGTGCTGGGAGGTCACTGGAGAGTTGGAAATCACACGGTGGTGAGTGATAGTCACTTGACCCCTGACAAGGTGCAAGAATATTGAATAAGATTCCTGTGTTGTGTCAGGTCAGTTGGAAACCAGAACAAATACTAGTTTCCCCTCTGCGAAATGAATTAAAACCCATTCAAAACAAGGGTGAGAGCTGGTAAATTTTCACAGCAATTTTGCATAAGTTAAAGCTTCAACAAATGCCAAGTTTTAGTTTTTAGTTTAAAACCATTAGTTTTTAGCATTTATAAACAGTCCTTTAATAATCAGCTTGGGACCAACATTCTCAGTTACATTCAAACTTGGCAAGTCAGTTGATTGACGAGCTGGAGTTGGTAAACTCACAGGAGTGACTGATGACTGCTGTGTGAAAAGTTGCTTCAAATGTTAAATCAATCATTTGGATTTCAATGGGCTTTGAAACAGATTCAACGTAAATGTCATGGACATCAGTGGCCATGCCAGCATTCGCAAGGACAAACTCTCACCACTAGGGGGTGCATCATGACCACTTTTCCACCCACTCTCTGCCAATAAGAGGCAGGAATTAGCACTCTGTGGGGAGATTGCCAGATCTGGGAGAAGTCAACACAGACGGAATCATAGATTAACAGGCAAAATTACTGGAACCTACGCATGTGAAGTAATTTGCAATCTTTTGAGAGTCATTTATAGATGTCAAGATCTTGGAGGCGGTGCAGAGGAAACTGTCGAGAATGGCAGCAGAACGAGGGACTTCAGTGAAGTGGACAGACTGGAGAAGCTGGGGCTGCTCTCCTTACAGCAGAAAGGATTAAGAGGAAATTTCATAATGGCTTTCAAAATCATGAAGGGTTCTGCTTGAGTAAATGAGGTGAAACTGTTTCTGGTGGCAGGAGGATACAGATTTAAGATCATTTGTAAATGAAGCAGAGGGGAAATGAGGAGAATGTTTTTACTCTGTGAGTTGTTGTGATCTGGAACGCGCTGCCTGAAAGGGCGGTGGAAGCAGATTCAATTGTAACTTTCAAAAGGGAATTGGATAAATACTTGAAAATATTTAAAGAGCTATGGGAAAAGTTTAAGGAAATGGACTTGGGCCGAATGGCCTCCTCTGGGCAGTATCATGAATTGCAATATGTATCTTTTCAATTCTGGAGACAAGCATTTACACATTACAGAGTGACTACAATAAGGCTTAAAAACAGGATTTATTTTATAAACAGCATGTACAACGACACTTAGCTAAGATGCAGCTCAGCATGTGCAGCGTGAAGTGACTGGAATTAATTACTGTTTGTATCAAAGTATATACATTTATATAAAAACTTTATAAAACTTCTGTAAGAAAGCGACCTTCTGTAAAATATAACGAATAAAATTAAAGGTTTTGCATTAACGACTGGCCAGGCTGGACAACGGCCGGGTGACGGGCACCCTGTGTGGAGTTGGTTTGGAGCCAGCTTACCCAAGGGTGGCACATCCACCAGACAACCCACACCAGCCTAAAACCCACACATACAGACCCAATTCTCACAGCTCAGCTCCGCAGGACTTGCACAAGGAAAATCGAGCCTCGTGTGAAGATTGAGGCGACCATGAAACGAGGAAATGAAAAAAAAACTAAGCAGGAGTCAAAGGCACAAAATTGCTGGGAAATTACCTGCGGGCAATGCCCAAGCTGGTCTATAATGAGGTGATTCTTAGAAAGCACAAAGCAAAACAATAAATCAATGCTAAAGTATTTAGAGTGCTTGACTCTTTAACGCACTCCCAAAGAACATTGTCAGCCCATAATATTCAACTAGTCTGGCCCAGCAAAGTAGGAATTTCTTTATTACCAAGACTTGAGAAAAAAATAATAAACCTTTCATAAAACTGCCAAGAGGCGAGCTACTCGTTAAAGGGCACTGTGCACTTTGACCTCAATTCTCACCCAGCTCATGGTCACAAGTTGCTCCCAATCCTAAATATCAGTCTTTGTTTTTTAAGATGGCCCTGGGGAACGGCAGGCTTCCCCATTCAAGCAGTATCAGCACCAAGCACTCCCAGCTCAGGTGCAACTGCAGTTCAATGGTGAGTTAAGCTCCCTCCATTCTGGCCCACCAAGTGCTCGCACGCAATGCACCACAGCACCCATTACTACACAGGTGTAGCATTGTTCTGCTTCCTGCAACTCCAGCAAGAAATGGATCAAATCACTGGGAAGTTAATAAATGCCTAATGGAAAATATCCTTTCCACATTTCCGCACAGGTCACATCGCCTGCTTGTGTCTTTTTACAGTGGCTACTGGAACTACTGTGGGGTGCTGCTAATATGGCAATGGATATTTGTAGGGTGTTCCCATCCTTGTTATAATGCCTTTACCTGTTTGCATGATCTCTGGGTTCATTGTCTTCCACAATGATATATTACGGACAAACAGGCGCACACCCCCACCCCCTGCGCCCCCACCCCCACCCCCCCCCCACCCCCACCTTTCCGCAACATTTAAACTCAGCGACTCAGAGTGGCTGATATCTTGTTGGAGCAAAACCTAAGAGCTCAGGTTTTGCTTCAAGTCATTTCTAGTGCATAAGAGAGAACAATCTGAAAACTGTGGAGTGCCTGAATAGAATAGCACTGACTAATCCCAGGATGCACTGCTGTCACTTTACTGCCGGGTAGAATCTCTGCTTTCAGGGTCAGGTACTGAATTCGAATGGCCATTGGTTCTGTCCAGTTATTGATCAGGAAATCTATCCAACTGGATGGTCAGGTCCTCACAGTGATGCTGCCACGATAAAGAGTTAAGAGGACAGATTGTTGACTCTGAGGTCAGTGCAGGGATATTGAGCAACTGAGAAAAATCTCAGTGTAAAATATCTTCTTCCCCTCCCAATTATCTCCTGTCTTGAAGGCACTGGCTCCCAATGGGATTTGGTTCCCTAATACTGGAGGCTTCCAGGTGCCCTGTCCAAATGACTAGTTTTCATGCATCAGTCCAAATGGTGCTTCCTGGCAGGCTATTTGACTGTAGGGTGTATCACAGCCAAATCTGATCCTAATCTCACCCTGCATTTGCACATGATCATTGTCCTACAGGGGCCAATGGACAGTTATCATCTGCAGGAACCTGAATCAAGTGGTACTGAGGCCAATTGTAGCATGTCCAGCACTGTCCCCAACAACAGTTACTAATTTACTACAGGCCATGGATTGACCCTGGGATCTTCCTTGTCGATACAGATTAGTGCCTCACCCAGTGGTGCATGTAGCCACTGAGACTTCAGGCAAAGTCATTACGAGAAAGATTATAAATGATACTTTATGAATGTCCTTAATATACAGCAACCTGACAGGAAAGTATTTGAAAACCTTTATCGGTGTTTCCTTGAGGTCTCAGGTTGCCATCTTGGCACTGGCTGTGATACCCCAGGCAGGCAGCTAACAGATGGTGTGTTTAGTCAGTTTTCTAATGGTCTTCTTGACAGGCATTCACACTGGACCCAAAGGAAGCAGTGTCTCACTTCAATGAAAAGCTATCATAATGGAACTTAGCCTTCAGTTAGTTCCAGTCCTCATGGGCTTCCTGTTACGTGCAGGCTCCGACCAGGAGACAGGGTCAGTGTTCCAGAATCCAATGTTGGTTTCAAAGAAAGGAAATGAAAAGAATGCTGATGCTGGATTTTGAAGGTAAAGACTTTGAAGACAATGAAGAAGATGAAGATGTTCATGTCGAAGATTGTGAAGATGATAATGGTGATCTGGGTGACTAATGGTCAAGAGGATCTGCTGCCTTTAAATGTGTATAGTAGCCCTTCCACATATGATGACAGTATTTAACAAATGTGCTCGGACACCTAATGGCAGATCATTAACACTTGACTAACTCTCATTATTGTTGCATCAACATGGCTGCCACAATCTGGCTTCCTCTGCTTCTTCCTAAGGCAGGTAACTTTTCCAGTTTGCACTGCCATTCAGGAGGGCTCACCTGACCACAGTGCATCGGTCAGGAAATCACAGAGCTGCCCTCTATTCCTCGATAATTAAGGCCAGCGGACAAGCATCTCACTGGCTGCACAATCTCCACAAATCAGCCTGCTGGACAAAGGTCAATCACCAAGGCTGCACCTTCTGATTGACATGTCCACTTTGTACGACCGTTCCGGTGTGTGTTTATCTGTATGTAAACAAGGAATTCTCACTACGTTTCTCAGTTGACAGATCCAGCAATGGAACAGATTTGAAACAAAGGCTTTATAAATATTTAAATAAAGTTTCTGTCTGATTTCATTGGCAGAAATGTGACAGCTTTAAGGATTCTGAGCTCCCATTGGATGAAACCTGCATTGTAAGTCAATAAAAAAAGGCTGCACGTCACACATCACAGCTACTGACAGCGTGAGCTGATGCACGGATCACTAGTTACTGGCCAAGCTGTAGAACTAACAGAAGAATAGATTTGTACAAATTGACCGCCTCGGGACTATAAACATAAGATAGTCAGTAATAAACCCAATAGCGTTCAAGAAGAATTTCGTTATCCAGAGAGTGGTGGAACTCACTACCACAGGGAGGTGAAAAGCATAGATACATTTAAGGGGAAGCTCGATAAACACATGATGGAGAAAGGAATAGAAGGATAGGCTAATAGAGTTGGATGAAAGAGGATGGAAAGAGGCTCGTGTGGAGCATAAACACGGGCATGGACCTGTTGGGCTAAATGACTTGTTTCTGTGCTGTGCATTCGACGTGAGTGCACTTCATAAGGATTCACAGGTACATTGTCACGTTAAGATCATTGAATCAAATCTATAGCAGGCACTGTCAGTACCTCCGTTCAGCCTGTTTTACAGGGAGGGGCTAAAACATGTCCTGGATCACAATATCAGTGCAAGCTGGATTGGAATTTACTGAACGACTATGGATGGGTTGAACCCAAAACTCAATTACATTGTCCAGAAGCACCAATTCTGGTTTTACAGTTAACTTAAAAGTGGCGCAAAAGTACATGCCCAAATCATCCTCTTTCATCCCCTGCACTCACACCAGAGGCGGAAAGTGGAACTTTGCATAGAGTACATGAAAGTGCAGAACATGTGTGTCGGTCTAGATGCAGCAACTCTCGAGATGACTCCACTTAAATCATCGCACCCAGCAGCTATTTGAGTGAGAACAAACAGCCTTCCTGCCAACTCGCACTGGAAAAGTAAAGAGGAGATTTTGCCCCTCAAGCTCTGTCTACACGTGCAACTCCTCAGATTGCCAACCCTACAGAATTGTCCTGGATCCTCCAGGAATTGAAGATTAAACTCCTGGACAGGGCTGGGAGCAACTTAGAAGAAGAAGTACTGTAGCATTAAAAAACTAATTTCTTTCAACACTTTGGTATATTAGTGATAATAGTAGTGTTGGAGATGGGAGGAAAAGCCTATTTGACTGCCAGTCAAGAATCATCCAATCAAATAACGAAGAGTCTGCTCGCCTTCCAATTGGCCTGGAAAGGCGGAGCTTTGTGATGTTGGACACATTGAGCGACCAATGGGAGTAGTGTGCGGGCAGGCCAGATTGAGGGAGGAAGTCATGGGAAGAAACCTCCAGGAATACATCCAGTCAGAGTTTGTGACCCGACCTCAGCCCTTAAATTTCTACCATTCACTTTAACAGATGGAGAGTCACAGGCTGGGCATGAGCAGTGTCTGATTCACACTCTGGGACAGCACAAAGAGAACTGACTCTGTTCTAGCCACGGAATCAAACATCTTGCTTCAAACAAATAATGGAATTAACTCAGATAGTAAATCAAGTCAACGGAAACACGTTTTTAACTTTTATGAGCTCAAATTAATTGCCACGGTAACATGGTGCTCTTCCACCTTGTTTATGCACTAATTAGTACAAATTTCCTCCTCCCTCCCCTGTGTGGATTAGGAATTTTTTTTGACATATATGTGTTCTTGGGATAATGAGAGAGTGTGTATTAAACCGTCCCATGGACAGGCTTCCCTTTCCTGAAGGGCACTACTGAATCAGCTGGGTTTTTATGACAATCTGGGAAGTTTTCATAGTCATTTGCTCTTTCTAGTGCCAGTTCACAAATTACCAGATTCATTCAATTCAAGGTCATAACAAGCCACGGCAGAGATTAGAACTCAGGATCTCTGGGTTACCCTCCCAGTACCATGAAGACTGGGGCTAGTGTACCTAATTGAACATGCTGTCCAATGTGTGTGATAGGACGCAGTCACTGTTTTTACAGGGCCCATAACCACTACAAGCTCCAGTGGAGATGATTTGAGTCCCACTGTTGAATTGCCATGGCAACTCTCCCTACATCAAAGCTGATGGAAGTTGTTGCCGATATTCTTTACATTTCAAGCCAACTAGGGTCCCCATGGGAGCTAATCATTTACAATGGCAATTAATCTTGGGATTGATCCACAAACATTAACAAGACAAAGTTATTTGATGTTGTTTTACGATGAAAATGACACTTTTTCCAATGCGGCGATGAGTAGCAAAAGATCGGAAGATTGGCTTCAAGCACAGTCAGTCAGTCCAGCTGGAATCATGGACCATTCTGCAGACTAATTGCTCAACTCACATCACTCCTAAAGGCCGGGCCCAGTGTGGGTTATAAAGCATTAGGAGTAATCAGCGATTCCTCAGTGCTGATGGCTGTGGATGTCTATCTCGGACTGTGTTGAGGAGACACTGGAGTTGTGTGCCATTTATTCCTGCACAAACCCTGGGTCTCCGTATACCCGGTGCAGGGTGTTGTCAAAAATATATTAATGAAGGGCGCAATTTATTTGCTGAAATCAATGATAGCAAATCCCAAGTTCATTCACAAAACTTCAGCCTCAAATGTGTTGTGTACTCCCTTTTTGATCTGATTGTACAGCACAGGTATGCCAGAGTCTTTCAGTGCAGCGTTAACGTGACACAAAACATTGTGGCTGACGACAAGATGCTGCTCCTAAATCACAGTTGCCCCGTTAGCGAGTAGAGACTCTCCCAATTTCAGTTCATGTTAGAAGATGCCACAGGATGTTGTCCTTTGTTTGAAGTCCATTTAGAGATAAATGTTACACAAAATATTGTAAACAAATTCAAATGTTCTGTGCTTGTTAAGACAAATAGGCTAAGGTGCTTTGCCTTTGGCAGCCTACAGGTTGGCATCGTTTGGACTGGATGGCTGAGCTTTTCACCGAGAAGCCCCTTTGAAAGTAGTTGTCATTGGGTGTCCACTTGTTGCATTCACTTCATTGCAACCCCTGGGACAGCTCCTAAAGGTCAGAACTGGACACAGATTCCCAGCCGCCCGTGTCTTTGTTGCCAATCGGGTGATAATGCCATGAAGACAAAGCTGCCAAGTGTTCTACTGTTCTGTTTCCCGATCAATTTGCCATCCAGACGGATGACTAGTCATCCACTAATAAAAGGATCACACCTTCTCAAACCTGAGATAATGTGAAAGATCGCAAAGACACCAACCGTGCAGAAAGCTAATTAACATCGAGTGAGTAAATGCTGATTAAAGTCCTGATAGAAAGTCACAACCCACCAGAGAGTTATTAGCCATTTAGACCAAATAGATGGAGAGAGGCTCAAAATAATCTTTGACATACCAGAACCTAATCCTGGAAGTATCTAGAAATTCAACTTTTGCTCGGACACTGATGATAGAATTTCCACTTTCTGGTCCCTTCCCAGCTTGTGTGGTGGATCTAAAGTGTGGTGTGCTGAGCAGGGCTCGGAATCACAGTGTCTAAACCGTGCTGGCCCTGGCAAATGACACAAAGTGCTGACTCAACATCGTACGTTCAAGTTGTTACCACGAAGTGGCATTGCGATGCCTGAGAAAGTGCCTCCCAACAAAGGAATGGCCTTGTTAAACCATGTCCCAGTTATGCAGTGGGAATATCTGTATTTAGATGTGTTATGCAATGAAAGCAACAGGTGTAATAAGTTCGACGATCCATTAACCCACTGTACCTGTGGTAACTCAGGTACCAATCAAACATGTCTTGTGTTTACTATCATTCATTTAAAAATTATAACAAACTGGCTGGGGAAGGAGAGGAATGAATTGTAAATTAATTTACTTGCAGATGCCCGAACTACAGGCACTCTGATTTCTCTACGCTTCTGTTCAATAGCTTTTCCCCTGCCATTCTGTTTTTATCTTATAATTTTTGTTTACACTTTTTCGAGGTGAGCGCCTCACCTTTAAAATGTTCCACAGTCTATAATTTTTCACATCCAATCTTCAAATATTTCTCTCATTGCCATACAGGAAAGTTAAAATCCCGGTTCAGGGGTCATGCAGCTTAATCGGAGCCGACATCCCCCGAACTCATGACCTCTTGACCTTTCACCTCCAGTGCTGTTTTTCACGGCAAAGCTGGGTTCACATGTACGCTTCCCAGCATGCTTAACTCCACGATGGCTCTGAGAAAACCTGGTTAAAACGTCAAGAAGCATTTGATATCTGTGCCCAAGTCCTGTTGCATTGAAGCCAGTGTGATATAAATTCTAGACACTGTGCCTGTTTTAGCTCTGTTCTACGAGCGATGAAAATTGGCAGGTGGAAGACAGGCGAGAGACTTTGAAATTCATGAAATGCAAGAGATTGGCAGCGGGTTTGGTAATTGGTTAAATTGGTTGGCTGTCTGCTCTTTTCAGTTCCAATTGCTGACTTGTCTCTGCTGTGGCAATGGTCTTGTGTCATTATGGTCAAAGTGACACTATATTTTCCTGCAATTGAAACATGACTTGCAGTCAGCCTTTGTTTGGAGATTGTTTGAGTGATTGGTTGAGGCAGGGCACCTCGAAACTGAAGAGTCAAAAAACGCATGTGGTGTCTCTCATTTACATTCCATCCCGCATGTTTCTTCCAGCGGGAAGTCCTCGGCCGCTAAACACTGCGGTGCGCTGCTGCTCGAGGGTACCACTGCCATTAGCCGGGCATTCTCGTGAGGCGGACACAGGACGTAGCGATCGACTGCATCTGACTGGTGGACATCAGCCGATGTTACCACAGGCGCTTTGGAGAACTGCGAGCACGAATCCTTCAAACACTCCTCAAGATCTCCGCCTCCGACTGCTCCCTGCTCACAACGACTGTCTGACCTCCCACAAGCATCCTCCATGTTGACGTAGAGGATCTCCTCTGGGTCCGAAGAGGGCGGGAGGTCTTCCAGAATCTTCTCCAGTTGACAGCAGATTATCTCAAAGGTCGGCCGCTCTCGTGGGTTCAGTTGCCAGCAATAATACATCAGCTCATACCTGACAATTAGAATTCAAAGAAACTGAAGGGTCTTTTAATTAATCAAAATCCTTTACAAACCAACAATAGAATTAAATCATTTGACAGCACAGGAAGAGGTCATTTACCCATCATGCTCAAAAGAAACAGCCGTTTAATGGCACATTCCCACCCTCCTAAATTTCTATTTCTCAGATTTTCCCCTTTGAGGAGTTTTAATACATTTCACTCTCACTACCCGTTTTAGTAAGACATTCCAGGTACTAAGAACCAACTGCAATCAGAATGTTCCCGAACCTCTCCAGATTGAACTGGCAAAGTCAACCTTTCTAATCCCCCATTCAAAATAATATACACCCTACTTCATCACATTGCCAATACAGTGCAATACACCTTGTACCCTTGTCAATAACTCTTCCCTTGCAGTCAGGTTGAGTGGGAGTGACTGCGAGAGACTGACCCTCACTCAGGACAGTAACACTGGACTGACTGGGACAGACTGACCCTCACTCAGGACAGTAACAATGGACTGACTGGGAGAGACTGACCCTCACTCGGGACAGTAACACTGGACTGACTGGGACAGACTGACCCTCACTCAGGACAGTAACACTGGACTGACTGGGAGAGACTGACCCTCACTCAGGACAGTAACAATGGACTGACTGGGACAGACTGACCCTCGCTCACAACAGTAACACTGGACTGACTGGGAGAGACTGACCCTCACTCAGGACAGTAACACTGGACTGACTGGGACAGACTGACCCTCACTCAGGACAGTAACACTGGACTGACGGGGAGAGACTGACCCTCACTCAGGACAGTAACACTGGACTGACTGGGAGAGACTGACCCTCACTCAGGACAGTAACACTGGACTGACGAGGACAGACTGACCCTCCCTCACAACAGTAACACTGGACTGACTGGGACAGACTGACCCTCACTCAGGACAGTAACACTGGACTGACTGGGAGAGACTGACCCTCTCTCAGGACAGTAACACTGGACTGACTGGGACAGACTGACCCTCACTCAGAACAGTAACAATGGATTGACTGGGAGAGACTGACCCTCCCTCAGGACAGTAACAATGGATTGACTGGGAGAGACTGACCCTCACTCAGGACAGTAACACTGGACTGACAAGGACAGACTGACCCTCCCTCACAACAGTAACACTGGACTGACTGGGACAGACTGACCCTCACTCAGGACAGTAACACTGGACTGACTGGGAGAGACTGACCCTCTCTCAGGACAGTAACACTGGACTGACTGGGACAGACTGACCCTCACTCAGAACAGTAACAATGGATTGACTGGGAGAGACTGACCCTCACTCAGGAAAGTAACACTGGACTGACAAGGACAGACTGACCCTCCCTCACAACAGTAACACTGGACTGACTGGGACAGACTGACCCTCTCTCAGGACAGTAACACTGGACTGACTGGGACAGACTGACCCTCTCTTAGGACAGTAACACTGGACTGACTGGGAGAGACTGACCCTCCCTCAGGACAGTAACAATGGACTGACTGGGAGAGACTGACCCTCTCTCAGGACAGTAGCAATGGACTGACTGGGACAGACTGACCCTCACTCAGAACAGTAACACTGGACTGACTGGGACAGACTGACCCTCACTCAGAACAGTAACACTGGACTGACTGGGACAGACTGACCCTCCCTCACAACAGTAACAATGGACTGACTGGGAGAGACTGACCCTCCCTCAGGACAGTAACAATGGACTGACTGGGACAGACTGACCCTCTCTCAGGACAGTAACAATGGACTGACTGGGACAGACTGACCCTCTCTCAGGACAGTAACAATGGACTGACTGGGAGAGACTGACCCTCACTCAGAACAGTAACACTGGACTGACTGGGACAGACTGACCCTCCCTCACAACAGTAACAATGGACTGACTGGGACAGACTGACCCTCTCTCAGGACAGTAACAATGGACTGACTGGGAGAGACTGACCCTCACTCAGAACAGTAACACTGGACTGACTGGGACAGACTGACCCTCCCTCACAACAGTAACAATGGACTGACTGGGAGAGACTGACCCTCCCTCAGGACAGTAACAATGGACTGACTGGGAGAGACTGACCCTCCCTCAGGACAGTAACAATGGACTGACTGGGACAGACTGACCCTCTCTCAGGACAGTAGCAATGGACTGACTGGGACAGACTGACCCTCTCTCAGGACAGTAACAATGGACTGACTGGGACAGACTGACCGTCCCTCAGGACAGTAACAATGGACTGATTGGGACAGACTGACCCTCCCTCAGGACAGTAACAATGGACTGACTGGGACAGACTGACCCTCACTCAGGACAGTAACAATGGACTGACTGGGACAGACTGACCCTCTCTCAGGACAGTAACAATGGACTGACTGGGAGAGACTGACCCTCACTCAGGACAGTAACAATGGACTGACTGGGACAGACTGACCCTCTCTCAGGACAGTAACAATGGACTGAATGGGAGAGACTGACCGTCCCTCAGGACAGTAACAATGGACTTACTGGGACAGACTGACCCTCCCTCAGGACAGTAACAATGGACTGACTGGGACAGACTGACCCTCACTCAGGACAGTAACAATGGACTGACTGGGACAGACTGACCCTCTCTCAGGACAGTAACAATGGACTGACTGGGACAGACTGACCCTCACTCAGGACAGTAACACTGGACTGACTGGGACAGACTGACCCTCTGTCAGGACAGTAACAATGGACTGACTGGAACAGACTGACCCTCTCTCAGGACAGTAACACTGGACTGACTGGGACAGACTGACCCTCTCTCAGGACAGTAACACTGGACTGACTGGGACAGACTGACCCTCCCTCAGGACAGTAACAATGGACTGACTGGGAGAGACTGACCCTCTCTCAGGACAGTAACACTGGACTGACTGACCCTCTCTCCGGACAGTAACAATGGACTGACTGGGACAGACTGACCCTCCCTCAGGACAGTAACAATGGACTGACTGGGACAGACTGACCCTCTCTCAGGACAGTAAAAATGGACTGACTGGGACAGACTGACCCTCCCTCAGGACAGTAACAATGGACTGACTGGGACAGACTGACCCTCCCTCAGGACAGTAACACTGGGCTGACTGGGACAGACTGACCCTCACTCAGGACAGTAACACTGGACTGACTGGGAGAGACTGACCCTCTCTCAGGACAGTAACACTGGACTGACGGACAGACTGACCCTCCCTCAGGACAGTAACAATGGACTGACTGGGACAGACTGACCCTCACTCAGGACAGTAACAATGGACTGACTGGGACAGACTGACCCTCTCTCAGGACAGTAACAACGGACTGACTGGGAAAGACTGACCCTCCCTCAGGACAGTAACACTGGACTGACTGGGACAGACTGACCCTCTCTCAGGACAGTAACAATGGACTGACTGGGACAGACTGGCCGTCCCTCAGGACAGTAACAATGGACTGACTGGGACAGACTGACCCTCTCTCAGGACAGTAACAATGGACTGACTGGGACAGACTGACCCTCCCTCAGGACAGTAACAATGGACTGACTGGGAAAGACTGACCCTCTCTCAGGACAGTAACAATGGACTCACTGGGACAGACTGACCCTCACTCAGGACAGTAACAATGGACTGACTGGGACAGACTGACCCTCCCTCAGGACAGTAACAATGGACTGACTGGGACAGACTGACCCTCACTCAGGACAGTAACAATGGACTGACTGGGACAGACTGACCCTCCCTCAGGACAGTAACAATGGACTGACTGGGAAAGACTGACCCTCCCTCAGGACAGTAACAATGGACTGACTGGGAGAGACTGACCCTCTCTCAGGACAGTAACAATGGACTGACTGGGAAAGACTGACCCTCTCTCTGGACAGTAACAATGGACTGATTGGGAAAGACTGACCCTCCCTCAGGAAAGTAACAATGGACTGACTGGGACAGACTGACCCTCCCTCAGGACAGTAACAATGGACTGACTGGGACAGACTGACCCTCACTCAGGACAGTAACAATGGACTGACTGGGACAGACTGACCCTCCCTCAGGACAGTAACAATGGACTGATTGGGAAAGACTGACCCTCCCTCAGGACAGTAACACTGGACTGACTGGGAAAGACTGACCCTCCCTCAGGACAGTAACAATGGACTGACTGGGACAGACTGGCCCTCCCTCAGGACAGTAACAATGGACTGACTGGGACAGACTGACCCTCACTCAGGACAGTAACACTGGACTGACTGGGAAAGACTGACCCTCCCTCAGGACAGTAACACTGGACAGACTGGGAAAGACTGACCCTCCCTCAGGACAGTAACACTGGACTGACTGGGAGAGACTGGCCCTCCCTCAGGACAGTAACAATGGACTGACTGGGACAGACTGACCCTCCCTCAGGACAGTAACACTGGGCTGACTGGGAAAGACTGGCCCTCCCTCAGGACAGGAACAATGGACTGACTGGGACAGACTGACCCTCTCTCAGGACAGTAACAATGGACTGACTGGGAAAGACTGACCCTCCCTCAGGACAGTAACACTGGACTGACTGGGAAAGACTGACCCTCCCTCAGGACAGTAACAATGGACTGACTGAGACAGACTGACCCTCTCTCAGGACAGTAACAATGGACTGACTGGGAAAGAATGACCCTCCCTCAGAACAGTAACACTGGACTGACTGGGACAGACTGGCCCTCCCTCAGGACAGTAACAATGGACTGACTGGGACAGACTGACCCTCCCTCAGGACAGTAACAATGGACTGACTGGGACAGACTGACCCTCTCTCAGGACAGTAACAATGGACTGACTGGGAGAGACTGACCCTCTCTCAGGACAGTAACAATGGACTGACTGGGAGAGACTGACCCTCCCTCAGGACAGTAACAATGGACTGACAGGGACAGACTGACCCTCTCTCAGGACAGTAACAATGGACTGACTGGGAGAGACTGACCCTCCCTCAGGACAGTAACAATGGACTGACTGGGACAGACTGACCCTCCCTCAGGACAGTAACACTGGACTGACGGACAGACTGACCCTCTCTCAGGACAGTAACAATGGACTGACTGGGACAGACTGACCCTACCTCAGGACAGTAACAATGGACTGACTGGGACAGACTGACCCTCACTCAGGACAGTAACAATGGACTGACTGGGACAGACTGACCCTCTCTCAGGACAGTAACAATGGACTGACTGGGACAGACTGACCCTCACTCAGGACAGTAACAATGGACTGACTGGGACAGACTGACCCTCCCACAGGACAGTAACAATGGACTGACTGGGACAGACTGAGCCTCCCTCAGGACAGTAACAATGGACTGACTGGGAGAGACTGACCCTCCCTCAGGACAGTAACAATGGACTGACTGGGACAGACTGACCCTCCCCCAGGACAGTAACAATGGACTGACTGGGACAGACTGACCCTCCCTCAGGACAGTAACAATGGACTGACTGGGACAGACTGACCCTCCCTCAGGACAGTAACACTGGACTGACTGGGAGAGACTGACCCTCCCTCAGGACAGTAACAATGGACTGACTGGGACAGACTGACCCTCCCTCAGGACAGTAACAATGGACTGACTGGGACAGACTGACCCTCCCTCCGAACAGTAACAATGGACTGACTGGGACAGACTGACCCTCCCTCAGGACAGTAACAATGGACTGACTGGGACAGACTGACCGTCCCCCAGGACAGTAACAATGGACTGACTGGGACAGACTGACCCACCCTCCGAACAGTAACAATGGACTGACTGGGACAGACTGACCCTCCCTCCGAACATAACAATGGACTGACTGGGACAGACTGACCCTCCCTCAGGACAGTAACAATGGACTGACTGGGACAGACTGACCCTCCCTCAGGACATTAACACTGGACTGACTGGGACAGACTGACCCTCCCTCAGGACAGTAACAATGGACTGACTGGGACAGACTGACCCTCCCTCCGAACATAACAATGGACTGACTGGGACAGACTGACCCTCCCTCAGGACAGTAACAATGGACTGACTGGGACAGACTGACCCTCTCTCAGGACAGTAACAATGGACAGACGGGGACAGACTGACCCTCCCTCAGGACAGTAACAATGGACTGACTGGGAGAGACTGACCCTCTCTCAGGACAGTAACACTGGACTGACTGACCCTCTCTCCGGACAGTAACAATGGACTGACTGGGACAGACTGACCCTCCCTCAGGACAGTAACAATGGACTGACTGGGACAGACTGACCCTCCCTCAGGACAGTAACACTGGGCTGACTGGGACAGACTGACCCTCACTCAGGACAGTAACACTGGACAGACTGGGAAAGACTGACCCTCCCTCAGGACAGTAACACTGGACTGACTGGGAGAGACTGGCCCTCCCTCAGGACAGTAACAATGGACTGACTGGGACAGACTGACCCTCCCTCAGGACAGTAACACTGGGCTGACTGGGAAAGACTGGCCCTCCCTCAGGACAGGAACAATGGACTGACTGGGACAGACTGACCCTCTCTCAGGACAGTAACAATGGACTGACTGGGAAAGACTGACCCTCCCTCAGGACAGTAACACTGGACTGACTGGGAAAGACTGACCCTCCCTCAGGACAGTAACAATGGACTGACTGAGACAGACTGACCCTCTCTCAGGACAGTAACAATGGACTGACTGGGAAAGAATGACCCTCCCTCAGAACAGTAACACTGGACTGACTGGGACAGACTGGCCCTCCCTCAGGACAGTAACAATGGACTGACTGGGACAGACTGACCCTCCCTCAGGACAGTAACAATGGACTGACTGGGACAGACTGACCCTCTCTCAGGACAGTAACAATGGACTGACTGGGAGAGACTGACCCTCTCTCAGGACAGTAACAATGGACTGACTGGGAGAGACTGACCCTCCCTCAGGACAGTAACAATGGACTGACAGGGACAGACTGACCCTCTCTCAGGACAGTAACAATGGACTGACTGGGAGAGACTGACCCTCCCTCAGGACAGTAACAATGGACTGACTGGGACAGACTGACCCTCCCTCAGGACAGTAACACTGGAC
The DNA here is from genome assembly GCF_036365525.1 of Heterodontus francisci. Lineage (NCBI taxonomy): Eukaryota > Metazoa > Chordata > Chondrichthyes > Heterodontiformes > Heterodontidae > Heterodontus > Heterodontus francisci. The sequence continues at coordinate 22,023,419 of NC_090410.1, read as the reverse complement.
TGACGGACAGACTGACCCTCTCTCAGGACAGTAACAATGGACTGACTGGGACAGACTGACCCTACCTCAGGACAGTAACAATGGACTGACTGGGACAGACTGACCCTCACTCAGGACAGTAACAATGGACTGACTGGGACAGACTGACCCTCTCTCAGGACAGTAACAATGGACTGACTGGGACAGACTGACCCTCACTCAGGACAGTAACAATGGACTGACTGGGACAGACTGACCCTCCCACAGGACAGTAACAATGGACTGACTGGGACAGACTGAGCCTCCCTCAGGACAGTAACAATGGACTGACTGGGAGAGACTGACCCTCCCTCAGGACAGTAACAATGGACTGACTGGGACAGACTGACCCTCCCCCAGGACAGTAACAATGGACTGACTGGGACAGACTGACCCTCCCTCAGGACAGTAACAATGGACTGACTGGGACAGACTGACCCTCCCTCAGGACAGTAACACTGGACTGACTGGGAGAGACTGACCCTCCCTCAGGACAGTAACAATGGACTGACTGGGACAGACTGACCCTCCCTCAGGACAGTAACAATGGACTGACTGGGACAGACTGACCCTCCCTCCGAACAGTAACAATGGACTGACTGGGACAGACTGACCCTCCCTCAGGACAGTAACAATGGACTGACTGGGACAGACTGACCGTCCCCCAGGACAGTAACAATGGACTGACTGGGACAGACTGACCCACCCTCCGAACAGTAACAATGGACTGACTGGGACAGACTGACCCTCCCTCCGAACATAACAATGGACTGACTGGGACAGACTGACCCTCCCTCAGGACAGTAACAATGGACTGACTGGGACAGACTGACCCTCCCTCAGGACATTAACACTGGACTGACTGGGACAGACTGACCCTCCCTCAGGACAGTAACAATGGACTGACTGGGACAGACTGACCCTCCCTCCGAACATAACAATGGACTGACTGGGACAGACTGACCCTCCCTCAGGACAGTAACAATGGACTGACTGGGACAGACTGACCCTCTCTCAGGACAGTAACAATGGACAGACGGGGACAGACTGACCCTCCCTCAGGACAGTAACAATGGACTGACTGGGAGAGACTGACCCTCTCTCAGGACAGTAACACTGGACTGACTGACCCTCTCTCCGGACAGTAACAATGGACTGACTGGGACAGACTGACCCTCCCTCAGGACAGTAACAATGGACTGACTGGGACAGACTGACCCTCCCTCAGGACAGTAACACTGGGCTGACTGGGACAGACTGACCCTCACTCAGGACAGTAACACTGGACTGACTGGGAGAGACTGACCCTCTCTCAGGACAGTAACACTGGACTGACGGACAGACTGACCCTCCCTCAGGACAGTAACAATGGACTGACTGGGACAGACTGACCCTCACTCAGGACAGTAACAATGGACTGACTGGGACAGACTGACCCTCTCTCAGGACAGTAACAACGGACTGACTGGGAAAGACTGACCCTCCCTCAGGACAGTAACACTGGACTGACTGGGACAGACTGACCCTCTCTCAGGACAGTAACAATGGACTGACTGGGACAGACTGGCCGTCCCTCAGGACAGTAACAATGGACTGACTGGGACAGACTGACCCTCTCTCAGGACAGTAACAATGGACTGACTGGGAAAGACTGACCCTCTCTCAGGACAGTAACAATGGACTCACTGGGACAGACTGACCCTCTCTCAGGACAGTAACAATGGACTCACTGGGACAGACTGACCCTCACTCAGGACAGTAACAATGGACTGACTGGGACAGACTGGCCGTCCCTCAGGACAGTAACAATGGACTGACTGGGACAGACTGACCCTCTCTCAGGACAGTAACAATGGACTGACTGGGAAAGACTGACCCTCTCTCAGGACAGTAACAATGGACTCACTGGGACAGACTGACCCTCACTCAGGACAGTAACAATGGACTGACTGGGACAGACTGACCCTCCCTCAGGACAGTAACAATGGACTGACTGGGACAGACTGACCCTCACTCAGGACAGTAACAATGGACTGACTGGGACAGACTGACCCTCCCTCAGGACAGTAACAATGGACTGACTGGGAAAGACTGACCCTCCCTCAGGACAGTAACAATGGACTGACTGGGACAGACTGACCCTCACTCAGGACAGTAACAATGGACTGACTGGGACAGACTGACCCTCTCTCAGGACAGTAACAATGGACTGACTGGGACAGACTGACCCTCACTCAGGACAGTAACAATGGACTGACTGGGACAGACTGACCCTCTCTCAGGACAGTAACACTGGACTGACTGGGACAGACTGACCCTCTCTCAGGACAGTAACAATGGACTGACTGGGACAGACTGACCCTCCCACAGGACAGTAACAATGGACTGACTGGGACAGACTGAGCCTCCCTCAGGACAGTAACAATGGACTGACTGGGAGAGACTGACCCTCCCTCAGGACAGTAACAATGGACTGACTGGGACAGACTGACCCTCCCCCAGGACAGTAACAATGGACTGACTGGGACAGACTGACCCTCCCTCAGGACAGTAACAATGGACTGACTGGGACAGACTGACCCTCCCTCAGGACAGTAACACTGGACTGACTGGGAGAGACTGACCCTCCCTCAGGACAGTAACAATGGACTGACTGGGACAGACTGACCCTCCCTCAGGACAGTAACAATGGACTGACTGGGACAGACTGACCCTCCCTCCGAACAGTAACAATGGACTGACTGGGACAGACTGACCCTCCCTCAGGACAGTAACAATGGACTGACTGGGACAGACTGACCGTCCCCCAGGACAGTAACAATGGACTGACTGGGACAGACTGACCCACCCTCCGAACAGTAACAATGGACTGACTGGGACAGACTGACCCTCCCTCCGAACATAACAATGGACTGACTGGGACAGACTGACCCTCCCTCAGGACAGTAACAATGGACTGACTGGGACAGACTGACCCTCCCTCAGGACATTAACACTGGACTGACTGGGACAGACTGACCCTCCCTCAGGACAGTAACAATGGACTGACTGGGACAGACTGACCCTCCCTCCGAACATAACAATGGACTGACTGGGACAGACTGACCCTCCCTCAGGACAGTAACAATGGACTGACTGGGACAGACTGACCCTCTCTCAGGACAGTAACAATGGACAGACGGGGACAGACTGACCCTCCCTCAGGACAGTAACAATGGACTGACTGGGAGAGACTGACCCTCTCTCAGGACAGTAACACTGGACTGACTGACCCTCTCTCCGGACAGTAACAATGGACTGACTGGGACAGACTGACCCTCCCTCAGGACAGTAACAATGGACTGACTGGGACAGACTGACCCTCTCTCAGGACAGTAAAAATGGACTGACTGGGACAGACTGACCCTCCCTCAGGACAGTAACAATGGACTGACTGGGACAGACTGACCCTCCCTCAGGACAGTAACACTGGGCTGACTGGGACAGACTGACCCTCACTCAGGACAGTAACACTGGACTGACTGGGAGAGACTGACCCTCTCTCAGGACAGTAACACTGGACTGACGGACAGACTGACCCTCCCTCAGGACAGTAACAATGGACTGACTGGGACAGACTGACCCTCACTCAGGACAGTAACAATGGACTGACTGGGACAGACTGACCCTCTCTCAGGACAGTAACAACGGACTGACTGGGAAAGACTGACCCTCCCTCAGGACAGTAACACTGGACTGACTGGGACAGACTGACCCTCTCTCAGGACAGTAACAATGGACTGACTGGGACAGACTGGCCGTCCCTCAGGACAGTAACAATGGACTGACTGGGACAGACTGACCCTCTCTCAGGACAGTAACAATGGACTGACTGGGAAAGACTGACCCTCTCTCAGGACAGTAACAATGGACTCACTGGGACAGACTGACCCTCACTCAGGACAGTAACAATGGACTGACTGGGACAGACTGACCCTCCCTCAGGACAGTAACAATGGACTGACTGGGACAGACTGACCCTCACTCAGGACAGTAACAATGGACTGACTGGGACAGACTGACCCTCCCTCAGGACAGTAACAATGGACTGACTGGGAAAGACTGACCCTCCCTCAGGACAGTAACAATGGACTGACTGGGAGAGACTGACCCTCTCTCAGGACAGTAACAATGGACTGACTGGGAAAGACTGACCCTCTCTCTGGACAGTAACAATGGACTGATTGGGAAAGACTGACCCTCCCTCAGGAAAGTAACAATGGACTGACTGGGACAGACTGACCCTCCCTCAGGACAGTAACAATGGACTGACTGGGACAGACTGACCCTCACTCAGGACAGTAACAATGGACTGACTGGGACAGACTGACCCCCTCTCAGGACAGTAACAATGGACTGATTGGGAAAGACTGACCCTCCCTCAGGACAGTAACACTGGACTGACTGGGAAAGACTGACCCTCCCTCAGGACAGTAACAATGGACTGACTGGGACAGACTGGCCCTCCCTCAGGACAGTAACAATGGACTGACTGGGACAGACTGACCCTCACTCAGGACAGTAACACTGGACTGACTGGGAAAGACTGACCCTCCCTCAGGACAGTAACACTGGACAGACTGGGAAAGACTGACCCTCCCTCAGGACAGTAACACTGGACTGACTGGGAGAGACTGGCCCTCCCTCAGGACAGTAACAATGGACTGACTGGGACAGACTGATCCTCCCTCAGGACAGTAACACTGGGCTGACTGGGAAAGACTGGCCCTCCCTCAGGACAGGAACAATGGACTGACTGGGACAGACTGACCCTCTCTCAGGACAGTAACAATGGACTGACTGGGAAAGACTGACCCTCCCTCAGGACAGTAACACTGGACTGACTGGGAAAGACTGACCCTCCCTCAGGACAGTAACAATGGACTGACTGAGACAGACTGACCCTCTCTCAGGACAGTAACAATGGACTGACTGGGAAAGAATGACCCTCCCTCAGAACAGTAACACTGGACTGACTGGGACAGACTGGCCCTCCCTCAGGACAGTAACAATGGACTGACTGGGACAGACTGACCCTCCCTCAGGACAGTAACAATGGACTGACTGGGACAGACTGACCCTCTCTCAGGACAGTAACAATGGACTGACTGGGAGAGACTGACCCTCTCTCAGGACAGTAACAATGGACTGACTGGGAGAGACTGACCCTCCCTCAGGACAGTAACAATGGACTGACAGGGACAGACTGACCCTCTCTCAGGACAGTAACAATGGACTGACTGGGAGAGACTGACCCTCCCTCAGGACAGTAACAATGGACTGACTGGGACAGACTGACCCTCCCTCAGGACAGTAACACTGGACTGACGGACAGACTGACCCTCTCTCAGGACAGTAACAATGGACTGACTGGGACAGACTGACCCTACCTCAGGACAGTAACAATGGACTGACTGGGACAGACTGACCCTCACTCAGGACAGTAACAATGGACTGACTGGGACAGACTGACCCTCTCTCAGGACAGTAACAATGGACTGACTGGGACAGACTGACCCTCACTCAGGACAGTAACAATGGACTGACTGGGACAGACTGACCCTCTCTCAGGACAGTAACACTGGACTGACTGGGACAGACTGACCCTCTCTCAGGACAGTAACAATGGACTGACTGGGACAGACTGACCCTCCCACAGGACAGTAACAATGGACTGACTGGGACAGACTGAGCCTCCCTCAGGACAGTAACAATGGACTGACTGGGAGAGACTGACCCTCCCTCAGGACAGTAACAATGGACTGACTGGGACAGACTGACCCTCCCCCAGGACAGTAACAATGGACTGACTGGGACAGACTGACCCTCCCTCAGGACAGTAACAATGGACTGACTGGGACAGACTGACCCTCCCTCAGGACAGTAACACTGGACTGACTGGGAGAGACTGACCCTCCCTCAGGACAGTAACAATGGACTGACTGGGACAGACTGACCCTCCCTCCGAACAGTAACAATGGACTGACTGGGACAGACTGACCCTCCCTCAGGACAGTAACAATGGACTGACTGGGACAGACTGACCGTCCCCCAGGACAGTAACAATGGACTGACTGGGACAGACTGACCCACCCTCCGAACAGTAACAATGGACTGACTGGGACAGACTGACCCTCCCTCCGAACATAACAATGGACTGACTGGGACAGACTGAGCCTCCCTCAGGACAGTAACAATGGACTGACTGGGAGAGACTGACCCTCCCTCAGGACAGTAACAATGGACTGACTGGGACAGACTGACCCTCCCCCAGGACAGTAACAATGGACTGACTGGGACAGACTGACCCTCCCTCAGGACAGTAACAATGGACTGACTGGGACAGACTGACCCTCCCTCAGGACAGTAACACTGGACTGACTGGGAGAGACTGACCCTCCCTCAGGACAGTAACAATGGACTGACTGGGACAGACTGACCCTCCCTCCGAACAGTAACAATGGACTGACTGGGACAGACTGACCCTCCCTCAGGACAGTAACAATGGACTGACTGGGACAGACTGACCGTCCCCCAGGACAGTAACAATGGACTGACTGGGACAGACTGACCCACCCTCCGAACAGTAACAATGGACTGACTGGGACAGACTGACCCTCCCTCCGAACATAACAATGGACTGACTGGGACAGACTGACCCTCCCTCAGGACAGTAACAATGGACTGACTGGGACAGACTGACCCTCCCTCAGGACATTAACACTGGACTGACTGGGACAGACTGACCCTCCCTCAGGACAGTAACAATGGAATGACTGGGACAGACTGACCCTCCCTCCGAACATAACAATGGACTGACTGGGACAGACTGACCCTCCCTCAGGACAGTAACAATGGACTGACTGGGACAGACTGACCCTCTCTCAGGACAGTAACAATGGACAGACGGGGACAGACTGACCCTCCCTCCGAACATAACAATGGACTGACTGGGACAGACTGACCCTCCCTCAGGACAGTAACAATGGACTGACTGGGACAAACTGACCCTCCCTCAGGACAGTAACACTGGACTGACTGGGACAGACTGACCCTCCCTCAGGACAGTAACAATGGACTGACTGGGACAGACTGACCCTCCCTCAGGACAGTAACAATGGACAGACTGGGACAGACTGACCCTCTCTCAGGACAGTAACAATGGACAGACTGGGACAGACTGAGCCTCCCTCAGGACAGTAACAATGGAATGACTGGGACAGACTGACCCTCCCACAGGACAGTAACAATGGACAGACTGGGACAGACTGACCCTCCCTCAGGACAGTAACAATGGACTGACTGGGACAGACTGACCCTCCCTCAGGACAGTAACAATGGACAGACTGGGACAGACTGACCCTCTCTCAGGACAGTAACAATGGACTGACTGGGACAGACTGACCCTCCCTCAGGACAGTAACAATGGACTGACTGGGACAGACTGACCCTCCCTCAGGACAGTAACACTGGACTGACTGGGACAGACTGACCCTCACTCAGGACAGTAACAATGGACTGACTGGGACAGACTGACCCTCCCTCAGGACAGTAACAATGGACAGACTGGGACAGACTGACCCTCTCTCAGGACAGTAACAATGGACTGACTGGGACAGACTGACCCTCCCTCAGGACAGTAACACTGGACTGACTGGGACAGACTGACCCTCTCTCAGGACAGTAACAATGGATTGACTGGGACAGACTGACCCTCTCTCAGGACAGTAGCAATGGACAGACTGGGACAGACTGACCCTCACTCAGAACAGTAACAATGGACTGACTGGGACAGACTGACCCTCCCTCAGGACAGTAACACTGGACTGACTGGGACAGACTGACCCTCTCTCAGGACAGTAACAATGGACTGACTGGGACAGACTGACCCTCTCTCAGGACATTAACAATGGACAGACTGGGACAGACTGACCCTCACTCAGAACAGTAACACTGGACTGACTGGGACAGACTGACCCTCTCTCAGGACAGTAACAATGGACTGACTGGGACAGACTGACCCTGTCTCAGGACAGTAACAATGGACTGATTGGGACAGACTGACCCTCTCTCAGGACAGTAACAATGGACTGACTGGGACAGACTGACCTTCTCTCAGGACAGTAACAATGGACTGACTGGGATAGACTGAACCTCTCTCAGGACAGTAACAATGGACTGACTGGGACAGACTGACCCTCCCTCAGGACAGTAACAATGGACTGACTGGGAAAGACTGACCCTCCCTCAGGACAGTAACAATGGACTGACTGGGACAGACTGACCCTCCCTCAGGACAGTAACAATGGACTGACTGGGAAAGACTGACCCTCCCTCAGGACAGTAACACTGGACTGACTGGGAAAGACTGACCCTCCCTCAGGACAGTAACAATGGACTGACTGGGACAGACTGGCCCTCCCTCAGGACAGTAACAATGGACTGACTGGGACAGACTGACCCTCACTCAGGACAGTAACACTGGACTGTCTGGGAAAGACTGACCCTCCCTCAGGACAGTAACACTGGACTGACTGGGAAAGACTGACCCTCCCTCAGGGCAGTAACACTGGACTGACTGGGACAGACTGGCCCTCCCTCAGGACAGTAACAATGGACTGACTGGGACAGACTGACCCTCCCTCAGGACAGTAACACTGGGCTGACTGGGAAAGACTGGCCCTCCCTCAGGACAGTAACAATGGACTAACTGGGACAGACTGACCCTCTCTCAGGACAGTAACAATGGACTGACTGGGACAGACTGACCCTCCCTCCGAACAGTAACAATGGACTGACTGGGACAGACTGACCCTCCCTCAGGACAGTAACAATGGACTGACTGGGACAGACTGACCGTCCCCCAGGACAGTAACAATGGACTGACTGGGACAGACTGACCCACCCTCCGAACAGTAACAATGGACTGACTGGGACAGACTGACCCTCCCTCCGAACATAACAATGGACTGACTGGGACAGACTGACCCTCCCTCAGGACAGTAACAATGGACTGACTGGGACAGACTGACCCTCCCTCAGGACATTAACACTGGACTGACTGGGACAGACTGACCCTCCCTCAGGACAGTAACAATGGACTGACTGGGACAGACTGACCCTCCCTCCGAACATAACAATGGACTGACTGGGACAGACTGACCCTCCCTCAGGACAGTAACAATGGACTGACTGGGACAGACTGACCCTCTCTCAGGACAGTAACAATGGACAGACGGGGACAGACTGACCCTCCCTCCGAACATAACAATGGACTGACTGGGACAGACTGACCCTCCCTCAGGACAGTAACAATGGACTGACTGGGACAAACTGACCCTCCCTCAGGACAGTAACACTGGACTGACTGGGACAGACTGACCCTCCCTCAGGACAGTAACAATGGACTGACTGGGACAGACTGACCCTCCCTCAGGACAGTAACAATGGACAGACTGGGACAGACTGACCCTCTCTCAGGACAGTAACAATGGACAGACTGGGACAGACTGACCCTCCCTCAGGACAGTAACAATGGAATGACTGGGACAGACTGACCCTCCCACAGGACAGTAACAATGGACAGACTGGGACAGACTGACCCTCCCTCAGGACAGTAACAATGGACTGACTGGGACAGACTGACCCTCCCTCAGGACAGTAACAATGGACAGACTGGGACAGACTGACCCTCTCTCAGGACAGTAACAATGGACTGACTGGGACAGACTGACCCTCCCTCAGGACAGTAACAATGGACTGACTGGGACAGACTGACCCTCCCTCCGAACAGTAACAATGGACTGACTGGGACAGACTGACCCTCCCTCAGGACAGTAACAATGGACTGACTGGGACAGACTGACCCTCCCTCCGAACAGTAACAATGGACTGACTGGGACAGACTGACCCTCCCTCCGAACAGTAACAATGGACTGACTGGGACAGACTGACCCTCCCTCAGGACAGTAACACTGGACTGACTGGGACAGACTGACCCTCACTCAGGACAGTAACAATGGACTGACTGGGACAGACTGACCCTCCCTCAGGACAGTAACAATGGACAGACTGGGACAGACTGACCCTCTCTCAGGACAGTAACAATGGACTGACTGGGACAGACTGACCCTCCCTCAGGACAGTAACACTGGACTGACTGGGACAGACTGACCCTCTCTCAGGACAGTAACAATGGACTGACTGGGACAGACTGACCCTCTCTCAGGACAGTAGCAATGGACAGACTGGGACAGACTGACCCTCAGAACAGTAACAATGGACTGACTGGGACAGACTGACCCTCCCTCAGGACAGTAACACTGGACTGACTGGGACAGACTGACCCTCTCTCAGGACAGTAACAATGGACTGACTGGGACAGACTGACCCTCTCTCAGGACATTAACAATGGACAGACTGGGACAGACTGACCCTCACTCAGAACAGTAACACTGGACTGACTGGGACAGAATGACCCTCTCTCAGGACAGTAACAATGGACTGACTGGGACAGACTGACCCTGTCTCAGGACAGTAACAATGGACTGATTGGGACAGACTGACCCTCTCTCAGGACAGTAACAATGGACTGACTGGGACAGACTGACCTTCTCTCAGGACAGTAACAATGGACTGACTGGGATAGACTGAACCTCTCTCAGGACAGTAACAATGGACTGACTGGGACAGACTGACCCTCCCTCAGGACAGTAACAATGGACTGACTGGGAAAGACTGACCCTCCCTCAGGACAGTAACAATGGACTGACTGGGACAGACTGACCCTCCCTCAGGACAGTAACAATGGACTGACTGGGAAAGACTGACCCTCCCTCAGGACAGTAACACTGGACTGACTGGGAAAGACTGACCCTCCCTCAGGACAGTAACAATGGACTGACTGGGACAGACTGGCCCTCCCTCAGGACAGTAACAATGGACTGACTGGGACAGACTGACCCTCACTCAGGACAGTAACACTGGACTGTCTGGGAAAGACTGACCCTCCCTCAGGACAGTAACACTGGACTGACTGGGAAAGACTGACCCTCCCTCAGGGCAGTAACACTGGACTGACTGGGACAGACTGGCCCTCCCTCAGGACAGTAACAATGGACTGACTGGGACAGACTGACCCTCCCTCAGGACAGTAACACTGGGCTGACTGGGAAAGACTGGCCCTCCCTCAGGACAGTAACAATGGACTAACTGGGACAGACTGACCCTCTCTCAGGACAGTAACAATGGACTGACTGGGAAAGACTGACCCTCCCTCAGGACAGTAACACTGGACTGACTGGGAAAGACTGACCCTCCCTCAGGACAGTAACAATGGACTGACTGGGACAGACTGACCCTCTCTCAGGACAGTAACAATGGACTGACTGGGAAAGACTGACCCTCCCTCAGGACAGTAACACTGGACTGACTGGGACAGACTGGCCCTCCCTCAGGACAGTAACAATGGACTGACTGGGACAGACTGACCCTCCCTCAGGACAGTAACAATGGACTGACTGGGACAGACTGACACTCCCTCAGGACAGTAACACTGGACTGACTGGGAGAGACTGACCCTCCGTCAGGACAGTAACAATGGACTGACTGGGACAGACTGACCCTCCCCCAGGACAGTCACAATGGACTGACTGGGAGAGACTGACCCTCCCTCAGGACAGTAACAATGGACTGACTGGGACAGACTGACCCTCCCTCCGAACAGTAACAATGGACTGACTGGGACAGACTGACCCTCCCTCAGGACAGTAACAATGGACTGACTGGGACAGACTGACCCTCCCCCAGGACAGTAACAGTGGACTGACTGGGACAGACTGACCCTCCCCCAGGACAGTAACAATGGACTGACTGGGGCAGACTGACCCTCCCTCCGAACAGTAACAATGGACTGACTGGGACAGACTGACCCTCCCTCCGAACATAACAATGCACTGACTGGGTCAGACTGACCCTCCCTCAGGACAGTAACAATGGACTGACTGGGAGAGACAGACCCTCCCTCAGGACAGTAACACTGGACTGACTGGGACAGACTGACCCTCCCTCAGGACAGTAACAATGGACTGACTGGGACAGACTGACCCTCCCTCAGGACAGTAACAATGGACAGACTGGGACAGACTGACCCTCTCTCAGGACAGTAACAATGGACAGACTGGGACAGACTGACCCTCCCTCCGAACATAACAATGGACTGACTGGGACAGACTGACCCTCCCTCAGGACAGTAACAATGGACTGACTGGGACAGACTGACCCTCCCTCAGGACAGTAACACTGGACTGACTGGGACAGACTGACCCTCCCTCAGGACAGTAACAATGGACAGACTGGGACAGACTGACCCTCACTCAGAACAGTAACAATGGACTGACTGGGACAGACTGACCCTCCCTCAGGACATTAACAATGGACTGACTGGGACAGACTGACCCTCTCTCAGGACAGTAACAATGGACTGACTGGGACAGACTGACCCTCTCTCAGGACAGTAACAATGGACTGACTGGGACAGACTGACCCTCTCTCAGGACAGTAACAATGGACTGACTGGGACAGACTGACCCTCTCTCAGGACAGTAACAATGGACTGACTGGGATAGACTGACCCTCTCTCAGGACAGTAACAATGGACTGACTGGGACAGACTGACCCTCCCTCAGGACAGTAACAATGGACTGACTGGGACATACTGACCCTCTCTCAGGACAGTAACAATGGACTGACTGGGACAGACTGACCCTCCCTCAGGACAGTAACAATGGACTGACTGGGACAGACTGACCCTCCCTCAGGACAGTAACAATGGACTGACTGGGACAGACTGACCCTCTCTCAGGACAGTAACAATGGACTGACTGGGACAGACTGACCCTCTCTCAGGACAGTAACAATGGACTGACTGGGACAGACTGACCCTCTCTGAGGACAGTAACAATGGACTGACTGGGACAGACTGAACCTCACTCAGGACAGTAACAATGGATTGACTGGGACAGACTGACCCTCTCTCAGGACAGTAACACTGGACAGACTGGGCGAGACTGACCCTCCCTCTGGACAGTAACAATGGACTGACTGGGACAGACTGACCCTCTCTCAGGACAGTAACACTGGACAGACTGGGAGAGACTGACCCTCCCTCAGGACAGTAACAATGGACTGACTGGGAGAGACTGACCCTCCCTCAGGACAGTAACAATGGACTGACTGGGAAAGACTGACCCTCACTCAGGACAGTAACAATGGACTGACTGGGACAGACTGACCCTCTCTCAGGACAGTAACACTGGACTGACTGGGACAGACTGACCCTCCCTCAGGACAGTAACAATGGACTGACTGGGACAGTCTGACCCTCTCTCAGGACAGTAACAATGGACTGACTGGGACAGACTGACCCTCCCTCAGGACAGTAACACTGGACAGATTGAGAGAGACTGACCCTCCCTCAGGACAGTAACAATGGACTGACTGGGACAGACTGACCCTCCCTCAGGACAGTAACAATGGACTGACTGGGACAGACTGACCCTCTCTCAGGACAGTAACAATGGATTGACTGGGACAGACTGACCCTCCCTCAGGACAGTAACAATGGACTGACAGGGACAGACTGACCCTCTCTCAGGACAGTAACAATGGATTGACTGGGACAGACTGACCCTCTCTCAGGAAAGTAACACTGGACAGACTGGGAGAGACTGACCCTCCCTCAGGACAGTAACAATGGACTGACTGGGACAGACTGACCCTCTCTCAGGACAGTAACAATGGACTGACTGGGACAGACTGACCCTCACTCAGGACAGTAACACTGGACTGACTGGGAGAGACTGACCCTCCCTCAGGACAGTAACAATGGACTGACTGGGAGAGACTGACCCTCCCTCAGGACAGTAGCAATGGACTGACTGGGACAGACTGACCCTCCCTCAGGACAGTAACAAATGGACTGACTGGGAGAGACTGACGCTCTCTCAGGATAGTAACAATGGACTGACTGGGAGAGACTGACCCTCCCTCAGGACAGTAAGAATGGACTGACTGGGACAGACTGACCCTCCCTCAGGACAGTAACAATGGACTACTGGGACAGACTGACCCTCTCTCAGGACAGTAAGAATGGACTGACTGGGACAGACTGACCCTCCCTCAGGACAGTAAGAATGGACTGACTGGGACAGACTGACCCTCCCTCAGGACAGTAACAATGGACTACTGGGACAGACTGACCCTCTCTCAGGACAGTAACAATGGACTGACTGGGACAGACTGACCCTCTCTCAGGACAGTAACACTGGACTGACTGGGACAGACTGACCATCCCTCAGGACAGTAACAATGGACTGACTGGGACAGACTGACCCTCCCTCAGGACAGTAACAATGGACTGACTGGGACAGACTGACCCTCTCTAAGGACAGTAACAATGGACTGACTGGGACAGACTGACCCTCACTCAGGACAGTAACAATGGACTGACTGGGACAGACTGACCCTCCCTCAGGACAGTAAGAATGGACTGACTGGGACAGACTGACCCTCCCTCAGGACAGTAAGAATGGACTGACTGGGACAGACTGACCCTCCCTCAGGACAGTAACAATGGACTACTGGGACAGACTGACCCTCTCTCAGGACAGTAACAATGGACTGACTGGGACAGACTGACCCTCTCTCAGGACAGTAACACTGGACTGACTGGGACAGACTGACCATCCCTCAGGACAGTAACAATGGACTGACTGGGACAGACTGACCCTCCCTCAGGACAGTAACAATGGACTGACTGGGACAGACTGACCCTCTCTAAGGACAGTAACAATGGACTGACTGGGACAGACTGACCCTCTCTCAGGACAGTAACAATGGACAGACTGGGACAGACTGGCCGTCCCTCAGGAAAGTAACACTGGACTGACTGGGACAGACTGACCCTCTCTCAGGACAGCAACAATGGACTGACTGGGACAGACTGACCCTCACTCAGGACAGTAACAATGGATTGACTGGGAGAGACTGACCCTCCCTCAGGACAGTAACAATGGATTGACTGGGACAGACTGACCCTCACTCAGGACAGTAACAATGGACTGACTGGGAGAGACTGACCCTCCCTCAGGACAGTAACAATGGACTGACTGGGAGAGACTGACCCTCCCTCAGGAAAGTAACACTGGACTGACTGGGACAGACTGACCCTCTCTCAGGACAGCAACAATGGACTGACTGGGACAGACTGACCCTCACTCAGGACAGTAACAATGGACTGACTGGGAGAGACTGACCCTCCCTCAGGACAGTAACAATGGACTGACTGGGACAGACTGACCCTCTCTCAGGACAGTAACACTGGACTGACTGGGACAGACTGACCCTCACTCAGGACAGTAACAATGGATTGACTGGGACAGACTGACCCTCTCTCAGGACAGTAACAATGGACTGACTGGGACAGACTGACCCTCTCTCAGGACAGTAACACTGGACTGACTGGGACAGACTGACCCTCACTCAGGAGAGTAACAATGGATTGACTGGGACAGACTGACCCTCTCTCAGGACAGTAACACTGGACTGACTGGGACAGACTGACCCTCTCTCAGGACAGTAACAATGGACTGACTGGGAGAGACTGACCCTCCCTCAGGACATTAACAATGGACTGCATGGGACAGACTGACCCTCCCTCAGGACAGTAACAATGGACTGACTGGGACAGACTGACCCTCTCTCAGGACAGTAACAATGGACTGACTGGGACAGACTGACCCTCTCTCAGGACAGTAACACTGGACTGACTGGGACAGACTGACCCTCTCTCAGGACAGTAACAATGGACTGACTGGGACAGACTGACCCTCTCTCAGGACAGTAACACTGGACTGACTGGGACAGACTGACCCTCTCTCAGGACAGTAACAATGGACTGACTGGGAGAGACTGACCCTCCCTCAGGACATTAACAATGGACTGCATGGGACAGACTGACCCTCTCTCAGGACAGTAACAATGGATTGACTGGGACAGACTGACCCTCTCTCAGGACAGTAACACTGGACTGACTGGGACAGACTGACCCTCTCTCAGGACAGTAACACTGGGCTGCCTGGGACAGACTGACCCTCTCTCAGGACAGTAACAATGGACTGACTGGGACAGACTGACCCTCTCTCAGGACAGTAACAATGGACTGACTGGGACAGACTGACCCTCTCTCAGGACAGTAACAATGGACTGACTGGGACAGACTGACCCTCTCTCAGGACATTAACAATGGACTGACTGGGACCGACTGACCCTCTCTCAGGACAGTAACACTGGACTGACTGGGACAGACTGACCCTCTCTCAGGACAGTAACAATGGATTGACTGGGACAGACTGACCCTCTCTCAGGACAGTAACAATGGATTGACTGGGACAGACTGACCCTCTCTCAGGACAGTAACAATGGACTGACTGGGACAGACTGACCCTCTCTCAGGACATTAACAATGGACTGACTGGGACAGACTGACCCTCTCTCAGGACATTAACAATGGATTGACTGGGACAGACTGACCCTCTCTCAGGACAGTAACAATGGACTGACTGGGACAGACTGACCCTCTCTCAGGACATTAACAATGGACTGACTGGGACAGACTGACCCTCTCTCAGGACAGTAACAATGGACTGACTGGGACAGACTGACCCTCTCTCAGGACAGCAACAATGGATTGACTGGGACAGACTGACCCTCTCTCAGGAAAGTAACACTGGACTGACTGGGACAGACTGACCCTCTCTCAGGACAGTAACAATGGACTGACTGGGACAGACTGACCCTCACTCAGGACATTAACACTGGACTGACTGGGACAGACTGACCCTCACTCAGGACAGTAACAATGGATTGACTGGGACAGACTGACCCTCTCTCAGGACAGTAACACTGGACTGACTGGGACAGACTGACCCTCTCTCAGGACAATAACAATGGACTGACTGGGACAGACTGACCCTCTCTCAGGACAGTAACAATGGACTGCATGGGACAGACTGACCCTCTCTCAGGACAGTAACAATGGATTGACTGGGACAGACTGACCCTCTCTCAGGACAGTAACAATGGACTGACTGGGAGAGACTGACCCTCCCTCAGGACAGTAACAATGGACTGACTGGGACAGACTGACCCTCCCTCAGGACAGTAACAATGGACTGACTGGGACAGACTGACCCTCACTCAGGACAGTAACACTGGACTGACTGGGAGAGACTGACCCTCCCTCAGGACAGTAGCAATGGACTGACTGGGACAGACTGACCCTCCCCCAGGACAGTAACAATGGACTGACTGGGACAGACTGACCCTCCCTCAGAACAGTAACAATGGACTGACTGGGACAGACTGACCCTCTCTCAGGACAGTAACAATGGACAGACTGGGACAGACTGACCCTCACTCACAACAGTAACAATGGACTGACTGGGACAGACTGACCCTCACTTAGGACAGTAACAATGGACTGACTGGGACAGACTGACCCTCGCTCAGGACAGTAACAATGGACTGACTGGGAGAGTATGACCCTCACTCAGGACAGTAACAATGGATTGACTGGGACAGACTGACCCTCTCTCAGGACAGTAACAATGGACTGACTGGGAGAAACTGACCGTCCCTCAGGACAGTAACAATGGACAGACTGGGACAGACTGATCCCCCCTCACAACAGTAACAATGGACTGACTGGGACAGACTGACCCTCACTCAGGACAGTAACAATGGACTGACTGGGACAGACTGACCCTCCCTCAGGACAGTAACAATGGACTGACTGGGAGAGACTGACCCTCACTCAGGACAGTAACAATGGATTGACTGGGACAGACTGACCCTCTCTCAGGACAGTAACAATGGACTGACTGGGAGAGACTGACCCTCACTCAGGACAGTAACACTGGACTGACTGGGACAGACTGACCCTCCCTCAGGACAGTAACAATGGACTGACTGGGACAGACTGACCCTCCCTCCGAACAGTAACAATGGACTGACTGGGACAGACTGACCCTCCCTCCGAACAGTAACAATGGACTGACTGGGAAAGACTGACCCTCCCTCAGGACAGTAACACTGGACTGACTGGGACAGACTGACCCTCCCTCCGAACAGTAACAATGGACTGACTGGGACAGACTGACCCTCCCTCCGAACAGTAACAATGGACTGACTGGGACAGACTGACCCTCCCTCCGAACAGTAACAATGGACTGACTGGGACAGACTGACCCTCCCTCAGGACAGTAACAATGGACTGACTGGGACAGACTGACCCTCCCCCAGGACAGTAACAATGGACAGACTGGGACAGACTGACCCTCTCTCAGGACAGTAACAATGGACTGACTGGGACAGACTGACCCTCCCTCAGGACAGTAACATTGGACTGACTGGGACAGACTGACCCTCTCTCAGGACAGTAACAATGGACTGACTGGGACAGACTGACCCTCTCTCAGGACAGTAACAATGGACAGACTGGGACAGACTGACCCTCACTCAGAACAGTAACAATGGACAGACGGGGACAGACTGACCCTCCCTCAGGACATTAACAATGGACTGACTGGGACAGACTGACCCTCTCTCAGGACAGTAACAATGGACTGACTGGGACAGACTGACCCTCTCTCAGGACAGTAACAATGGACAGACTGGGACAGACTGACCCTCTCTCAGGACAGTAACAATGGACTGACTGGGACAGACTGACCCTCTCTCAGGACAGTAACAATGGACTGACTGGGACAGACTGACCCTCTCTCAGGACAGTAACAATGGACAGACTGGTACAGACTGACCCTCACTCAGAACAGTAACACTGGACTGATTGGGACAGACTGACCCTCTCTCAGGACAGTAACAATGGACTGACTGGGACAGACTGACCCTCTCTCAGGACAGTAACAATGGACAGACTGGGACAGACTGACCCTCTCTCAGGACAGTAACAATGGACTGACTGGGACAGACTGACCCTCTCCCAGGACAGTAACAATGGACTGACTGGGACAGACTGACCCTCTCTCAGGACAGTAACAATGGACAGACTGGGATAGACTGACCCTCTCTCAGGACAGTAACAATGGACTGACTGGGACAGACTGACCCTCCCTCAGGACAGTAACAATGGACTGACTGGGACAGACTGACCCTCTCTCAGGACAGTAACAATGGACTGACTGGGACACACTGACCCTCCCTCAGGACAGTAACAATGGACTGACTGGGACAGACTGACCCTCCCTCAGGACAGTAACAATGGACTGACTGGGACAGACTGACCCTCTCTCAAGACAGTAACAATGGACTGACTGGGACAGACTGACCCTCTCTCAGGACAGTAACAATGGATTGACTGGGACAGACTGACCCTCACTCAGGACAGTAACAATGGATTGACTGGGACAGACTGACCCTCTCTCAGGACAGTAACACTGGACAGACTGGGAGAGACTGACCCTCCCTCTGGACAGTAACAATGGACTGACTGGGACAGACTGACCCTCTCTCAGGACAGTAACACTGGACAGACTGGGAGAGACTGACCCTCCCTCAGGACAGTAACAATGGGCTGACTGGGACAGACTGACCCTCTCTCAGGACAGTAACACTGGACAGACTGGGAGAGACTGACCCTCCCTCTGGACTGTAACAATGGACTGACTGGGACAGACTGACCCTCTCTCAGGACAGTAACACTGGACAGACTGGGAGAGACTGACCCTCCCTCAGGACAGTAACAATGGACTGACTGGGACAGACTGACCCTCTCTCAGGACAGTAACACTGGACAGACTGGGAGAGACTGACCCTCTCTCAGGACAGTAACACTGGACAGACTGGGAGAGACTGACCCTCCCTCAGGACAGTAACAATGGACTGACTGGGACAGACTGACCCTCACTCAGGACAGTAACAATGGACTGACTGGGTCAGACTGAACCTCTCTCAGGACAGTAACACTGGACTGACTGGGAGAGACTGACCCTCCCTCAGGACAGTAACAATGGACTGACTGGGAGAGACTGACCGTCCCTCAGGACAGTAGCAATGGACTGACTGGGACAGACTGACCCTCTCTCAGGACAGTAACAATGGACTGACTGGGACAGACTGACCCTCACTCAGGACAGTAACAATGGATTGACTGGGACAGACTGACCCTCTCTCAGGACAGTAACACTGGACTGACTGGGACAGACTGACCCTCTCTCAGGACAGTAAAAATGGACTGACTGGGAGAGACTGACCCTCCCTCAGGACATTAACAATGGACTGCATGGGACAGACTGACCCTCTCTCAGGACAGTAACAATGGATTGACTGGGACAGACTGACCCTCTCTCAGGACAGTAACACTGGACTGACTGGGACAGACTGACCCTCTCTCAGGACAGTAACAATGGACTGACTGGGACAGACTGACCCTCCCTCAGGACATTAACAATGGACTGCATGGGACAGACTGACCCTCCCTCACAACAGTAACACTGGGCTGCCTGGGACAGACTGACCCTCTCTCAGGACAGTAACAATGGATTGACTGGGACAGACTGACCCTCCCTCAGGACAGTAACAATGGACTGACTGGGACAGACTGACCCTCTCTCAGGACAGTAACACTGGACTGACTGGGAGAGACTGACCCTCCCTCAGGACAGTAGCAATGGACTGACTGACCCTCCCCCAGGACAGTAACAATGGACTGACTGGGACAGACTGACCCTCCCTCAGAACAGTAACAATGGACTGACTGGGACAGACTGACCCTCTCTCAGGACAGTAACAATGCACAGACTGGGACAGACTGACCCTCCCTCACAACAGTAACAATGGACTGACTGGGAGAGACTGACCCTCACTCAGGACAGTAACAATGGACTGACTGGGACAGACTGACCCTCCCTCAGGACAGTAACAATGGACTGCATGGGAGAGTATGACCCTCACTCAGGACAGTAACAATGGATTGACTGGGACAGACTGACCCTGTCTCAGGACAGTAACAATGGACTGCCTGGGAGAAACTGACCCTCCCTCAGGACAGTAACAATGGACAGACTGGGACAGACTGATCCCCCCTCATAACAGTAACAATGGACTGACTGGGACAGACTGACCCTCACTCAGGACAGTAACAATGGACTGACTGGGACAGACTGACCCTCCCTCAGGACAGTAACAATGGACTGACTGGGAGAGACTGACCCTCACTCAGGACAGAAACAATGGATTGACTGGGACAGACTGACCCTCTCTCAGGACAGTAACAATGGACTGACTGGGAGAGACTGACCCTCACTCAGGACAGTAACACTGGACTGACTGGGACAGACTGACCCTCCCTCAGCACAGTAACAATGGACTGACTGGGACAGACTGACCCTCCCTCCGAACCATAACAATGGACTGACTGGGACAGACTGACCCTCCCTCCGAACAGTAACAATGGACTGACTGGGAAAGACTGACCCTCCCTCAGGACAGTAACACTGGACTGACTGGGACAGACTGACCCTCCCTCAGGACAGTAACAATGGACTGACTGGGACAGACTGACCCTCCCTCAGGACAGTAACAATGGACTGACTGGGACAGACTGACCCTCCCTCAGGACAGTAACAATGGACAGACTGGGACAGACTGACCCTCTCTCAGGACAGTAACAATGGACTGACTGGGACAGACTGACCCTCCCTCAGGACAGTAACATTGGACTGACTGGGACAGACTGACCCTCTCTCAGGACATTAACAATGGACTGACTGGGACAGACTGACCCTCTCTCAGGACAGTAACAATGGACAGACTGGGACAGACTGACCCTCACTCAGAACAGTAACAATGGACAGACGGGGACAGACTGACCCTCCCTCAGGACATTAACAATGGACTGACTGGGACAGACTGACCCTCCCTCAGGAAAGTAACACTGGACTGACTGGGACAGACTGACCCTCTCTCAGGACAGTAACAATGGACTGACTGGGACAGACTGACCCTCTCTCAGGACAGTAACAATGGACAGACTGGTACAGACTGACCCTCACTCAGAACAGTAACACTGGACTGACTGACCCTCTCTCAGGACAGTAACAATGGACTGACTGGGACAGACTGACCGTCTCTCAGGACAGTAACAATGGACAGACTGGGACAGACTGACCCTCTCTCAGGACAGTAACACTGGACAGACTGGGAGAGACTGACCCTCCCTCTGGACAGTAACAATGGACTGACTGGGACAGACTGACCCTCTCTCAGGACAGTAACACTGGACAGACTGGGAGAGACTGACCCTCCCTCAGGACAGTAACAATGGACTGACTGGGAGAGACTGACCCTCCCTCAGGACAGTAACAATGGGCTGACTGGGACAGACTGACCCTCACTCAGGACAGTAACAATGGATTGACTGGGACAGACTGACCCTCTCTCAGGACAGTAACACTGGACAGACTGGGAGAGACTGACCCTCCCTCTGGACTGTAACAATGGACTGACTGGGACAGACTGACCCTCTCTCAGGACAGTAACACTGGACAGACTGGGAGAGACTGACCCTCCCTCAGGACAGTAACAATGGACTGACTGGGACAGACTGACCCTCTCTCAGGACAGTAACACTGGACAGACTGGGAGAGACTGACCCTCTCTCAGGACAGTAACACTGGACAGACTGGGAGAGACTGACCCTCCCTCAGGACAGTAACAATGGACTGACTGGGACAGACTGACCCTCACTCAGGACAGTAACAATGGACTGACTGGGTCAGACTGAACCTCTCTCAGGACAGTAACAATGGACTGACTGGGAGAGACTGACCGTCCCTCAGGACAGTAGCAATGGACTGACTGGGACAGACTGACCCTCTCTCAGGACAGTAACAATGGACTGACTGGGACAGACTGACCCTCACTCAGGACAGTAACAATGGATTGACTGGGACAGACTGACCCTCTCTCAGGACAGTAACACTGGACTGACTGGGACAGACTGACCCTCTCTCAGGACAGTAAAAATGGACTGACTGGGAGAGACTGACCCTCCCTCAGGACATTAACAATGGACTGCATGGGACAGACTGACCCTCTCTCAGGACAGTAACAATGGATTGACTGGGACAGACTGACCCTCTCTCAGGACAGTAACACTGGACTGACTGGGACAGACTGACCCTCTCTCAGGACAGTAACAATGGACTGACTGGGAGAGACTGACCCTCCCTCAGGACATTAACAATGGACTGCATGGGACAGACTGACCCTCTCTCAGGACAGTAACAATGGACTGACTGGGAGAGACTGACCCTCCCTCAGGACATTAACAATGGACTGCATGGGACAGACTGACCCTCTCTCAGGACAGTAACAATGGACTGACTGGGAGAGACTGACCCTCCCTCAGGACATTAACAATGGACTGCATGGGACAGACTGACCCTCTCTCAGGACAGTAACACTGGGCTGCCTGGGACAGACTGACCCTCTCTCAGGACAGTAACAATGGATTGACTGGGACAGACTGACCCTCCCTCAGGACAGTAACAATGGACTGACTGGGACAGACTGACCCTCTCTCAGGACAGTAACACTGGACTGACTGGGAGAGACTGACCCTCCCTCAGGACAGTAGCAATGGACTGACTGACCCTCCCCCAGGACAGTAACAATGGACTGACTGGGACAGACTGACCCTCCCTCAGAACAGTAACAATGGACTGACTGGGACAGACTGACCCTCTCTCAGGACAGTAACAATGCACAGACTGGGACAGACTGACCCTCCCTCACAACAGTAACAATGGACTGACTGGGAGAGACTGACCCTCACTCAGGACAGTAACAATGGACTGACTGGGACAGACTGACCCTCCCTCAGGACAGTAACAATGGACTGCATGGGAGAGTATGACCCTCACTCAGGACAGTAACAATGGATTGACTGGGACAGACTGACCCTGTCTCAGGACAGTAACAATGGACTGCCTGGGAGAAACTGACCCTCCCTCAGGACAGTAACAATGGACAGACTGGGACAGACTGATCCCCCCTCATAACAGTAACAATGGACTGACTGGGACAGACTGACCCTCACTCAGGACAGTAACAATGGACTGACTGGGACAGACTGACCCTCCCTCAGGACAGTAACAATGGACTGACTGGGAGAGACTGACCCTCACTCAGGACAGAAACAATGGATTGACTGGGACAGACTGACCCTCTCTCAGGACAGTAACAATGGACTGACTGGGAGAGACTGACCCTCACTCAGGACAGTAACACTGGACTGACTGGGACAGACTGACCCTCCCTCAGCACAGTAACAATGGACTGACTGGGACAGACTGACCCTCCCTCCGAACCATAACAATGGACTGACTGGGACAGACTGACCCTCCCTCCGAACAGTAACAATGGACTGACTGGGAAAGACTGACCCTCCCTCAGGACAGTAACACTGGACTGACTGGGACAGACTGACCCTCCCTCAGGACAGTAACAATGGACTGACTGGGACAGACTGACCCTCCCTCAGGACAGTAACAATGGACTGACTGGGACAGACTGACCCTCCCTCAGGACAGTAACAATGGACAGACTGGGACAGACTGACCCTCTCTCAGGACAGTAACAATGGACTGACTGGGACAGACTGACCCTCCCTCAGGACAGTAACATTGGACTGACTGGGACAGACTGACCCTCTCTCAGGACATTAACAATGGACTGACTGGGACAGACTGACCCTCTCTCAGGACAGTAACAATGGACAGACTGGGACAGACTGACCCTCACTCAGAACAGTAACAATGGACAGACGGGGACAGACTGACCCTCCCTCAGGACATTAACAATGGACTGACTGGGACAGACTGACCCTCCCTCAGGAAAGTAACACTGGACTGACTGGGACAGACTGACCCTCTCTCAGGACAGTAACAATGGACTGACTGGGACAGACTGACCCTCTCTCAGGACAGTAACAATGGACAGACTGGTACAGACTGACCCTCACTCAGAACAGTAACACTGGACTGACTGACCCTCTCTCAGGACAGTAACAATGGACTGACTGGGACAGACTGACCGTCTCTCAGGACAGTAACAATGGACAGACTGGGACAGACTGACCCTCTCTCAGGACAGTAACAATGGACTGACTGGGACAGACTGACCCTCTCTCAGGACAGTAACAATGGACTGACTGGGACAGACTGACCCTCTCTCAGGACAGTAACAATGGACTGACTGGGACAGACTGACCCTCCCTCAGGACAGTAACAATGGACTGACTGGGACAGACTGACCCTCTCTCAGGAAAGTAACAATGGACTGACTGGGACAGACTGACCCTCCCTCAGGACAGTAACAATGGACTGACTGGGACAGACTGACCCTCTCTCAGGACAGTAACAATGGACTGACTGGGACAGACTGACGCTCTCTCAGGACAGTAACAATGGACTGACTGGGACAGACTGACCCTCACTCAGGACAGTAACAATGGATTGACTGGGACAGACTGACCCTCTCTCAGGACAGTAACACTGGACAGACTGGGAGAGACTGACCCTCCCTCTGGACAGTAACAATGGACTGACTGGGACAGACTGACCCTCTCTCAGGACAGTAACACTGGACAGACTGGGAGAGACTGACCGTCCCTCAGGACAGTAGAAATGGACTGACTGGGACAGACTGACCCTCCCTCAGGACAGTAACAATTGGACTGACTGGGAGAGACTGACCCTCTCTCAGGATAGTAACAATGGACTGACTGGGACAGACTGACCCTCCCTCAGGACAGTAACAATGGACTGACTGGGACAGACTGACCCTCCCTCAGGACAGTAACAATGGACTGACTGGGAGAGACTGACCCTCTCTCAGGCCAGTAACAATGGACTGACTGGGACAGACTGACCCTCCCTCAGGACAGTAACAATGGACTGACTGGGACAGACTGACCCTCACTCAGGACAGTAACAATGGACTGACTGGGACAGACTGACCCTCTCTCAGGACAGTAACAATGGACTGACTGGGACAGACTGACCCTCACTCAGGACAGTAACAATGGACTGACTGGGACAGACTGACCCTCTCTCAGCACAGTAACAATGGATTGACTGGGACAGATGACCCTCCCTCAGGACAGTAACAATGGATTGACTGGGACAGACTGACCCTCTCTCAGGACAGCAACAATGGAAAGACTGGGACAGACTGACCCTCCCTCAGGACAGTAACAATGGACTGACTGGGACAGACTGACCCTCCCTCAGGACAGTAACAATGGACTGACTGGGACAGACTGACCCTCTCTCAGGACAGTAACAATGGACTGACTGGGACAGACTGACCCTCTCTCAGCACAGTAACAATGGATTGACTGGGACAGATGACCCTCCCTCAGGACAGTAACAATGGATTGACTGGGACAGACTGACCCTCTCTCAGGACAGCAACAATGGAAAGACTGGGACAGACTGACCCTCCCTCAGGACAGTAACAATGGACTGACTGGGACAGACTGACCCTCCCTCAGGACAGTAACAATGGACTGACTGGGACAGACTGACCCTCTCTCAGGACAGTAACAATGGACTGACTGGGACAGACTGACCCTCCCTCAGGACAGTAACAATGGACTGACTGGGACAGACTGACCCTCCCTCAGGACAGTAACAATGGACTGACTGGGACAGACTGACCCTCTCTCAGGACAGTAACAATGGACTGACTGGGACAGACTGACCCTCCCTCAGGACAGTAACAATGGATTGACTGGGACAGACTGACCCTCTCTCAGGACAGCAACAATGGAAAGACTGGGAGAGACTGACCCTCCCTCAGGACAGTAACAATGGACTGACTGGGACAGACTGACCCTCACTCAGGACAGTAATAATGGATTGACTGGGACAGACTGACCCTCTCTCAGGACAGTAACACTGGACTGACTGGGAGAGACTGACCCTCCCTCAGGACAGTAACAATGGACTTACTGGGACAGACTGACCCTCTCTCAGGACAGTAACACTGGACTGACTGGGACAGACTGACCCTCACTCAGGACAGTAACAATGGATTGACTGGGACAGACTGACCCTCTCTCAGGACAGTAACACTGGACTGACTGGGAGAGACTGACCCTCCCTCAGGACATTAACAATGGACTGCATGGGACAGACTGACCCTCTCTCAGGACAGTAACAATGGATTGACTGGGACAGACTGACCCTCTCTCAGGACAGTAACACTGGACTGACTGGGACAGACTGACCCTCTCACAGGACAGTAACAATGGACTGACTGGGACAGACTGACCCTCCCTCAGGACAGTAACAATGGACTGACTGGGAGAGACTGACCCTCCCTCAGGACAGTAACAATGGACTGACTGGGACAGACTGACCCTCCCTCACAACAGTAACAATGGACTGACTGGGACAGACTGACCCTCTCTCAGGACAGTAACAATGGACAGACTGGGACAGACTGACCCTCCCTCACAACAGTAACAATGGACTGACTGGGACAGACTGACCCTCACTCAGGACAGTAACAAGGGACTGACTGGGACAGACTGACCCTCCCTCAGGACAGTAACAATGGACTGACTGGGAGAGACTGACCCTCACTCAGGACAGTAACAATGGATTGACTGGGACAGACTGACCCTCTCTCAGGACAGTAACAATGGACTGACTGGGACAGACTGACCCTCCCTCACAACAGTAACAATGGACTGACTGGGACAGAATCACCCTCACTCAGGACAGTAACAATGGACTGACTGGGACAGACTGACCCTCCCTCAGGACAGTAACAATTGACTGAATGGGAGAGACTGACACTCACTCAGGACAGTAACATTGGATTGACTGGGACAGACTGACCCTCTCTCAGGACAGTAACAATGGACTGACTGGGACAGACTGACCCTCCCTCAGGACAGTAACAATGGACTGACTGGGAGAGACTGACCCTCACTCAGGACAGTAACACTGGACTGACTGGGACAGACTGACCCTCCCTAAGGACAGTAACAATGGACTGACTGGGACAGACTGACCCTCCCTCCGAACAGTAACAATGGACTGACTGGGACAGACTGACCCTCCCTCCGAACAGTAACAATGGACTGACTGGGAAAGACTGACCCTCCCTCAGGACAGTAACACTGGACTGACTGGGACAGACTGACCCTCCCTCAGGACAGTAACAATGGACTGACTGGGACAGACTGACCCTCCCTCAGGACAGTAACAATGGACTGACTGGGACAGACTGACCCTCCCTCAGGACAGTAACAATGGACAGACTGGGACAGACTGACCCTCTCTCAGGACAGTAACAATGGACTGACTGGGACAGACTGACCCTCCCTCAGGACAGTAACATTGGACTGACTGGGACAGACTGACCCTCTCTCAGGACAGTAACAATGGACTGACTGGGACAGACTGACCCTCTCTCAGGACAGTAACAATGGACAGACTGGGACAGACTGACCCTCACTCAGAACAGTAACAATGGACAGACGGGGACAGACTGACCCTCCCTCAGGACATTAACAATGGACTGACTGGGACAGACTGACCCTCCCTCAGGAAAGTAACACTGGACTGACTGGGACAGACTGACCCTCTCTCAGGACAGTAACAATGGACTGACTGGGACAGACTGACCCTCTCTCAGGACAGTAACAATGGACAGACTGGTACAGACTCACCCTCACTCAGAACAGTAACAATGGACTGACTGGGACAGACTGACCCTCTCTCAGGACAGTAACAATGGACTGACTGGGATAGAATGACCCTCTCTCAGGACAGTAACAATGGACTGACTGGGACAGACTGACCCTCCCTCAGGACAGTAACAATGGATTGACTGGGACAGACTGACCCTCTCTCAGGACAGTAACACTGGACAGACTGGGAGAGACTGACCCTCCCTCAGGACAGTAACAATGGACTGACTGGGACAGACTGACCCTCTCTCAGGACAGTAACAATGGACTGACTGGGACATAATGACCCTCCCTCAGGACAGGAACAATGGATTGACTGGGACAGACTGACCCTTTCTCAGGACAGCAACACTGGACAGACTGGGAGAGACTGACCCTCCCTCAGGACAGTAACAATGGACTGACTGGGAGAGACTGACCCTCCCTCAGGACAGTAATAATGGATTGACTGGGACAGACTGACCCTCACTCAGGACAGTAACAATGGACTGACTGGGACAGACTGACCCTCACTCAGGACAGTAACACTGGACTGACTGGGAGAGACTGACCCTCCCTCAGGATAGTAACAATGGACAGACTGGGACAGACTGACCCTCCCTCAGGACAGTAGCAATGGACTGACTGGGACAGACTGACCCTCCCTCAGGACAGTAACAAATGGACTGACTGGGAGAGACTGACCCTCTCTCAGGATAGTAACAATGGACTGACTAGGACAGACTGACCCTCCCTCAGGACAGTAACAATGGACAGACTGGGACAGACTGACCCTCCCTCACAACAGTAACAATGGACTGACTGGGAGAGACTGACCCTCTCTCAGGACAGTAACAATGGACTGACTGGGACAGACTGACCCTCCCTCAGGACAGTAACAATGGACTGACTGGGACAGACTGACCCTCTCTCAGGACAGTAACACTGGACTGACTGGGACAGACTGACCCTCCCTCAGGACAGTAACAATGGACTGACTGGGACAGACTGACCCTCTCTCAGGACAGTAACAATGGACTGACTGGGACAGACTGACCCTCACTCAGGACAGTAACAATGGACTGACTGGGACAGACTGACCCTCCCTCAGCACAGTAACAATGGATTGACTGGGACAGACTGTCCCTGTCTCAGGACAGTAACAATGGATTGACTGGGACAGACTGACCCTCTCTCAGGACAGCAACAATGGAATGACTGGGAGAGACTGACCCTCCCTCAGGACAGTAACAATGGACTGACTGGGACAGACTGACCCTCTCGCAGGACAGTAACACTGGACTGACTGGGACAGACTGACCCTCCCTCCGAACAGTAACAATGGACTGACTGGGACAGACTGACCCTCTCTCAGGACAGTAACACTGGACTGACTGGGACAGACTGACCCTCACTCAGGACAGTAACAATGGATTGACTGGGACAGACTGACCCTCTCTCAGGACAGTAACAATGGACTGACTGGGACAGACTGACCCTCTCTCAGGACAGTAACACTGGACTGACTGGGACAGACTGACCCTCACTCAGGACAGTAACAATGGATTGACTGGGACAGACTGACCCTCTCTCAGGACAGTAACACTGGACTGACTGGGAGAGACTGACCCTCCCTCTGGACAGTAACAATGGACTGACTGGGACAGACTGACCCTCTCTCAGGACAGTAACACTGGACTGACTGGGACAGACTGACCCTCACTCAGGACAGTAACAATGGATTGACTGGGACAGACTGACCCTCACTCAGGACAGTAACAATGGATTGACTGGGACAGACTGACCCTCTCTCAGGACAGTAACACTGGACTGACTGGGACAGACTGACCCTCTCTCAGGACAGTAACAATGGACTGACTGGGAGAGACTGACCCTCCCTCAGGACATTAACAATGGACTGCATGGGACAGACTGACCCTCTCTCAGGACAGTAACAATGGATTGACTGGGACAAACTGACCCACTCTCAGGACAGTAACACTGGACTGACTGGGACAGACTGACCCTCTCTCAGGACAGTAACAATGGACTGACTGGGAGAGACTGACCCTCCCTCAGGACATTAACAATGGACTGACTGGGACAGACTGACCCTCCCTCACAACAGTAACACTGGGCTGCCTGGGACAGACTGACCCTCCCTCAGGACAGTAACAATGGACTGACTGGGACAGACTGATCCTCTCTCAGGACAGTAACAATGGACTGACTGGGACAGACTGACCCTCTCTCAGGACAGTAACAATGGATTGACTGGGACAGACTGATCCTCTCTCAGGACAGTAACAATGGACTGACTGGGACAGACTGACCCTCTCTCAGGACATTAACAATGGACTCACTGGGACCGACTGACCCTCTCTCAGGACAGTAACAATGGACTGACTGGGACAGACTGACCCTCACTCAGGACAGTAACAATGGATTGACTGGGACAGACTGACCCTCTCTCAGGACAGTAACACTGGACTGACTGGGACAGACTGACCCTCTCTCAGGACAGTAACAATGGACTGACTGGGAGAGACTGACCCTCCCTCAGGACATTAACAATGGACTGCATGGGACAGACTGACCCTCTCTCAGGACAGTAACAATGGATTGACTGGGACAGACTGACCCTCTCTCAGGACAGTAACACTGGACTGACTGGGACAGACTGACCCTCTCTCAGGACAGTAACAATGGACTGACTGGGAGAGACTGACCCTCCCTCAGGACATTAACAATGGACTGCATGGGACAGACTGACCCTCCCTCACAACAGTAACACTGGGCTGCCTGGGACAGACTGACCCTCTCTCAGGACAGTAACAATGGATTGACTGGGACAGACTGACCCTCTCTCAGGACAGTAACAATGGACTGACTGGGACAGACTGACCCTCTCTCAGGACATTAACAATGGACTGACTGGGACCGACTGACCCTCTCTCAGGACAGTAACAATGGACTGACTGGGACAGACTGACCCTCTCTCAGGACAGTAACAATGGACTGACTGGGACAGACTGACCCTCCCTCAGGACAGTAACAATGGACTGACTGGGACAGACTGACCCTTCCTCAGGACAGTAACAATGGACTGACTGGGACAGACTGACCCTCCCTCACAACAGTAACAATGGACTGACTGGAACAGACTGACCCTCCCTCAGGACAGTAACAATGGACTGACTGGGACAGACTGACACTCTCTCAGGACAGTAACACTGGACTGACTGGGACAGACTGACCCTCCCTCACAACAGTAGCAATGGACTGACTGGGACAGACTGACCCTCCCCCAGGACAGTAACAATGGACTGACTGGGACAGACTGACCCTCCCTCAGGACAGTAACAATGGACTGACTGGGAGAGACTGACCCTCACTCAGGACAGTAACAATGGATTGACTGGGACAGACTGACCCTCTCTCAGGACAGTAACAATGGACTGACTGGGAGAGACTGACCCTCCCTCAGGACAGTAACAATGGACAGACTGGGACAGACTGACCCTCCCTCACAACAGTAACAATGGACTGACTGGGACAGACTGACCCTCACTCAGGACAGTAACAATGGACTGACTGGGACAGACTGACCCTCCCTCAGGACAGTAACAATGGACTGACTGGAAGAGACTGACCCTCACTCAGGACAGTAACAATGGATTGATTGGGACAGACTGACCCTCTCTCAGGACAGTAACAAAGGACTGACTGGGAGAGACTGACCCTCAATCAGGACAGTAACACTGGACTGACTGGGACAGACTGACCCTCACTCACGACAGTAACAATGGACTGACTGGGACAGACTGACCCTCCCTCCGAACAGTAACAATGGACTGACTGGGACAGACTGACACTCCCTCCGAACAGTAACAATGGACTGACTGGGAAAGACTGACCCTCCCTCAGGACAGTAACACTGGACTGACTGGGACAGACTGACCCTCCCTCAGGACAGTAACAATGGACTGACTGGGACAGACTGACCCTCCCTCAGGACAGTAACAATGGACTGACTGGGACAGACTGACCCTCCCTCAGGACAGTAACAATGGACAGACTGGGACAGACTGACCCTCTCTCAGGACAGTAACATTGGACTGACTGGGACAGACTGACCCTCTCTCAGGACAGTAACAATGGACTGACTGGGACAGACTGACCCTCTCTCAGGACAGTAACAATGGACAGACTGGGACAGACTGACCCTCACTCAGAACAGGAACAATGGACAGACTGGGACAGACTGACCCTCCCTCAGGACATTAACAATGGACTGACTGGGACAGACTGACCCTCTCTCAGGACAGTAACAATGGACTGACTGGGACAGACTGACCCTCTCTCAGGACAGTAACAATGGACAGACTGGGACAGACTGGCCGTCCCTCAGGAAAGTAACACTGGACTGACTGGGACAGACTGACCCTCTCTCAGGACAGTAACAATGGACTGACTGGGACAGACTGACCCTCTCTCAGGACAGTAACAATGGACAGACTGGGACAGACTGACCCTCACTCAGAACAGTAACACTGGACTGACTGGGACAGACTGACCCTCTCTCAGGACAGTAACAATGGACAGACTGGGACAGACTGACCCTCTCTCAGGACAGTAACAATGGACTGACTGGGACAGACTGACCCTCTCTCAGGACAGTAACAATGGACTGACTGGGATAGACTGACCCTCTCTCAGGACAGTAACAATGGACTGACTGGGACAGACTGACCCTCCCTCAGGACAGTAACAATGGACTGACTGAGACAGACTGACCCTCTCTCAGGACAGTAACAATGGACTGACTGGGACAGACTGACCCTCTCTCAGGACAGTAACAATGGACTGACTGGGACAGACTGACCCTCCCTCAGGACAGTAACAATGGACTGACTGGGAGAGACTGACCCTCTCTCAGGACAGTAACAATGGACTGACTGGGACAGACTGACCCTCCCTCAGGACAGTAACAATGGACTGACTGGGACAGACTGACCCTTCCTCAGGACAGTAACAATGGACTGACTGGGACAGACTGACCCTCCCTCACAACAGTAACAATGGACTGACTGGAACAGACTGACCCTCCCTCAGGACAGTAACAATGGACTGACTGGGACAGACTGACACTCTCTCAGGACAGTAACACTGGACTGACTGGGACAGACTGACCCTCCCTCACAACAGTAGCAATGGACTGACTGGGACAGACTGACCCTCCCCCAGGACAGTAACAATGGACTGACTGGGACAGACTGACCCTCCCTCAGGACAGTAACAATGGACTGACTGGGAGAGACTGACCCTCACTCAGGACAGTAACAATGGATTGACTGGGACAGACTGACCCTCTCTCAGGACAGTAACAATGGACTGACTGGGAGAGACTGACCCTCCCTCAGGACAGTAACAATGGACAGACTGGGACAGACTGACCCTCCCTCACAACAGTAACAATGGACTGACTGGGACAGACTGACCCTCACTCAGGACAGTAACAATGGACTGACTGGGACAGACTGACCCTCCCTCAGGACAGTAACAATGGACTGACTGGAAGAGACTGACCCTCACTCAGGACAGTAACAATGGATTGATTGGGACAGACTGACCCTCTCTCAGGACAGTAACAAAGGACTGACTGGGAGAGACTGACCCTCAATCAGGACAGTAACACTGGACTGACTGGGACAGACTGACCCTCACTCACGACAGTAACAATGGACTGACTGGGACAGACTGACCCTCCCTCCGAACAGTAACAATGGACAGACTGGGAAAGACTGACCCTCCCTCAGGACAGTAACACTGGACTGACTGGGACAGACTGACCCTCCCTCAGGACAGTAACAATGGACTGACTGGGAAAGACTGACCCTCCCTCAGGACAGTAACACTGGACTGACTGGGACAGACTGACCCTCCCTCAGGACAGTAACAATGGACTGACTGGGAAAGACTGACCCTCCCTCAGGACAGTAACACTGGACTGACTGGGACAGACTGACCCTCCCTCAGGACAGTAACAATGGACTGACTGGGACAGACTGACCCTCCCTCAGGACAGTAACAATGGACTGACTGGGACAGACTGACCCTCCCTCAGGACAGTAACAATGGACAGACTGGGACAGACTGACCCTCTCTCAGGACAGTAACATTGGACTGACTGGGACAGACTGACCCTCTCTCAGGACAGTAACAATGGACTGACTGGGACAGACTGACCCTCTCTCAGGACAGTAACAATGGACTGACTGGGACAGACTGACCCTCTCTCAGGACAGTAACAATGGACAGACTGGGACAGACTGACCCTCACTCAGAACAGGAACAATGGACAGACTGGGACAGACTGACCCTCACTCAGGACAGTAACACTGGACTGACTGGGACAGACTGACCCTCCCTCAGGACATTAACAATGGACTGACTGGGACAGACTGACCCTCTCTCAGGACAGTAACAATGGACTGACTGGGACAGACTGACCCTCTCTCAGGACAGTAACAATGGACAGACTGGGACAGACTGGCCGTCCCTCAGGAAAGTAACACTGGACTGACTGGGACAGACTGACCCTCTCTCAGGACAGTAACAATGGACTGACTGGGACAGACTGACCCTCTCTCAGGACAGTAACAATGGACAGACTGGGACAGACTGACCCTCACTCAGAACAGTAACACTGGACTGACTGGGACAGACTGACCCTCTCTCAGGACAGTAACAATGGACAGACTGGGACAGACTGACCCTCTCTCAGGACAGTAACAATGGACTGACTGGGACAGACTGACCCTCTCTCAGGACAGTAACAATGGACTGACTGGGATAGACTGACCCTCTCTCAGGACAGTAACAATGGACTGACTGGGACAGACTGACCCTCCCTCAGGACAGTAACAATGGACTGACTGAGACAGACTGACCCTCTCTCAGGACAGTAACAATGGACTGACTGGGACAGACTGACCCTCTCTCAGGACAGTAACAATGGACTGACTGGGACAGACTGACCCTCCCTCAGGACAGTAACAATGGACTGACTGGGGCAGACTGACCCTCCCTCAGGACAGTAACAATGGACTGACTGGGAGAGACTGACCCTCTCTCAGGACAGTAACAATGGACTGACTGGGACAGACTGACCCTCCCTCAGGACAGTAACAATGGACTGACTGGGACAGACTGACCCTCTCTCAGGACAGTAACACTGGACTGACTGGGACAGACTGACCCTCCCTCAGGACAGTAACAATGGACTGACTGGGACAGACTGACCCTCTCTCAGGACAGTAACAATGGACTGACTGGGACAGACTGACCCTCACTCAGGACAGTAACAATGGACTGACTGGGACAGACTGACCCTCCCTCAGCACAGTAACAATGGATTGACTGGGACAGACTGTCCCTGTCTCAGGACAGTAACAATGGATTGACTGGGACAGACTGACCCTCTCTCAGGACAGCAACAATGGAATGACTGGGAGAGACTGACCCTCCCTCAGGACAGTAACAATGGACTGACTGGGACAGACTGACCCTCTCGCAGGACAGTAACACTGGACTGACTGGGACAGACTGACCCTCCCTCCGAACAGTAACAATGGACTGACTGGGACAGACTGACCCTCTCTCAACACAGTAACACTGGACTGACTGGGACAGACTGACCCTCTCTCAGGACAGTAACACTGGACTGACTGGGAGAGACTGACCCTCCCTCTGGACAGTAACAATGGACTGACTGGGACAGACTGACCCTCTCTCAGGACAGTAACACTGGACTGACTGGGACAGACTGACCCTCACTCAGGACAGTAACAATGGATTGACTGGGACAGACTGACCCTCTCTCAGGACAGTAACACTGGACTGACTGGGACAGACTGACCCTCTCTCAGGACAGTAACAATGGACTGACTGGGAGAGACTGACCCTCCCTCAGGACATTAACAATGGACTGCATGGGACAGACTGACCCTCTCTCAGGACAGTAACAATGGATTGACTGGGACAAACTGACCCACTCTCAGGACAGTAACACTGGACTGACTGGGACAGACTGACCCTCTCTCAGGACAGTAACAATGGACTGACTGGGAGAGACTGACCCTCCCTCAGGACATTAACAATGGACTGACTGGGACAGACTGACCCTCCCTCACAACAGTAACACTGGGCTGCCTGGGACAGACTGACCCTCTCTCACAACAGTAACAATGGACTGACTGGGACAGACTGACCCTCTCTCAGGACATTAACAATGGACTCACTGGGACCGACTGACCCTCTCTCAGGACAGTAACAATGGACTGACTGGGACAGACTGACCCTCACTCAGGACAGTAACAATGGATTGACTGGGACAGACTGACCCTCTCTCAGGACAGTAACACTGGACTGACTGGGACAGACTGACCCTCTCTCAGGACAGTAACAATGGACTGACTGGGAGAGACTGACCCTCCCTCAGGACATTAACAATGGACTGCATGGGACAGACTGACCCTGTCTCAGGACAGTAACAATGGA
The DNA here is from genome assembly GCF_036365525.1 of Heterodontus francisci. Classification (NCBI taxonomy): domain Eukaryota; kingdom Metazoa; phylum Chordata; class Chondrichthyes; order Heterodontiformes; family Heterodontidae; genus Heterodontus; species Heterodontus francisci. Next base: position 21,985,975 of record NC_090410.1, on the reverse strand, counting down.
TTGACTGGGACAGACTGACCCTCTCTCAGGACAGTAACACTGGACTGACTGGGACAGACTGACCCTCTCTCAGGACAGTAACAATGGACTGACTGGGAGAGACTGACCCTCCCTCAGGACATTAACAATGGACTGACTGGGACAGACTGACCCTTCCTCAGGACAGTAACAATGGACTGACTGGGACAGACTGACCCTCCCTCACAACAGTAACAATGGACTGACTGGAACAGACTGACCCTCCCTCAGGACAGTAACAGTGGACTGACTGGGACAGACTGACACTCTCTCAGGACAGTAACACTGGACTGACTGGGACAGACTGACCCTCCCTCACAACAGTAGCAATGGACTGACTGGGACAGACTGACCCTCCCCCAGGACAGTAACAATGGACTGACTGGGACAGACTGACCCTCCCTCAGGACAGTAACAATGGACTGACTGGGAGAGACTGACCCTCACTCAGGACAGTAACAATGGATTGACTGGGACAGACTGACCCTCTCTCAGGACAGTAACAATGGACTGACTGGGAGAGACTGACCCTCCCTCAGGACAGTAACAATGGACAGACTGGGACAGACTGACCCTCCCTCACAACAGTAACAATGGACTGACTGGGACAGACTGACCCTCACTCAGGACAGTAACAATGGACTGACTGGGACAGACTGACCCTCCCTCAGGACAGTAACAATGGACTGACTGGAAGAGACTGACCCTCACTCAGGACAGTAACAATGGATTGATTGGGACAGACTGACCCTCTCTCAGGACAGTAACAAAGGACTGACTGGGAGAGACTGACCCTCAATCAGGACAGTAACACTGGACTGACTGGGACAGACTGACCCTCACTCACGACAGTAACAATGGACTGACTGGGACAGACTGACCCTCCCTCCGAACAGTAACAATGGACTGACTGGGACAGACTGACACTCCCTCCGAACAGTAACAATGGACTGACTGGGAAAGACTGACCCTCCCTCAGGACAGTAACACTGGACTGACTGGGACAGACTGACCCTCCCTCAGGACAGTAACAATGGACTGACTGGGACAGACTGACCCTCCCTCAGGACAGTAACAATGGACTGACTGGGACAGACTGACCCTCCCTCAGGACAGTAACAATGGACAGACTGGGACAGACTGACCCTCTCTCAGGACAGTAACATTGGACTGACTGGGACAGACTGACCCTCTCTCAGGACAGTAACAATGGACTGACTGGGACAGACTGACCCTCTCTCAGGACAGTAACAATGGACAGACTGGGACAGACTGACCCTCACTCAGAACAGGAACAATGGACAGACTGGGACAGACTGACCCTCCCTCAGGACAGTAACAATGGACTGACTGGGACAGACTGACCCTCTCTCAGGACAGTAACAATGGACAGACTGGGACAGACTGACCCTCACTCAGAACAGGAACAATGGACTGACTGGGACAGACTGACCCTCTCTCAGGACAGTAACAATGGACTGACTGGGACAGACTGACCCTCTCTCAGGACAGTAACAATGGACAGACTGGGACAGACTGGCCGTCCCTCAGGAAAGTAACACTGGACTGACTGGGACAGACTGACCCTCTCTCAGGACAGTAACAATGGACTGACTGGGACAGACTGACCCTCCCTCAGGACAGTAACAATGGACTGACTGGGACAGACTGACCCTCTCTCAGGACAGTAACAATGGACAGACTGGGACAGACTGACCCTCACTCAGAACAGTAACACTGGACTGACTGGGACAGACTGACCCTCTCTCAGGACAGTAACAATGGACTGACTGGGACAGACTGACCCTCTCTCAGGACAGTAACAATGGACAGACTGGGACAGACTGACCCTCACTCAGAACAGTAACACTGGACTGACTGGGACAGACTGACCCTCTCTCAGGACAGTAACAATGGACAGACTGGGACAGACTGACCCTCTCTCAGGACAGTAACAATGGACTGACTGGGACAGACTGACCATCTCTCAGGACAGAAACAATGGACTGACTGGGATAGACTGACCCTCTCTCAGGACAGTAACAATGGACTGACTGGGACAGACTGACCCTCCCTCAGGACAGTAACAATGGACTGACTGAGACAGACTGACCCTCTCTCAGGACAGTAACAATGGACTGACTGGGACAGACTGACCCTTGCTCAGGACAGTAACAATGGACTGACTGGGACAGACTGACCCTCCCTCAGGACAGTAACAATGGACTGACTGGGACAGACTGACCCTCCCTCAGGACAGTAACAATGGACTGACTGGGAGAGACTGACCCTCCCTCAGGACAGTAACAATGGACTGACTGGGACAGACTGACCCTCTCTCAGGACAGTAACACTGGACTGACTGGGAGAGACTGACCCTCCCTCAGGACAGTAGCAATGGACTGACTGGGACAGACTGACCCTCCCCCAGGACAGTAACAATGGACTGACTGGGACAGACTGACTCTCCCTCAGAACAGTAACAATGGACAGACTGGGTCAGACTGACCCTCCCCCAGGACAGTAACAATGGACTGACTGGGACAGACTGACCCTCACTCAGGACAGTAACAATGGACTGACTGGGACAGACTGACCCTCCCTCAGGACAGTAACAATGGACTGACTGGGAGAGACTGACCCTCCCTCAGGACAGTAACAATGGACTGACTGGGAGAGACTGACCCTCCCTCAGGACAGTAACAATGGACTGACTGGGAGAGACTGACCCTCCCTCAGAACAGTAACAATGGACAGACTGGGACAGACTGCCCCTCCCTCACAACAGTAACAATGGACTGACTGGGACAGACTGACCCTCCCTCAGGACAGTAAAAATGGACTGACTGGGAGAGACTGACCCTCCCTCAGGACAGTAACAATGGACTGACTGGGAGAGACTGACCCTCCCTCAGGACAGTAACAATGGACTGACTGGGAGAGACTGACCCTCCCTCAGAACAGTAACAATGGACAGACTGGGACAGACTGCCCCTCCCTCACAACAGTAACAATGGACTGACTGGGACAGACTGACCCTCCCTCAGGACAGTAACAATGGACTGACTGGGAGAGACTGACCCTCACTCAGGACAGTAACAATGGACTGACTGGGACAGACTGACCCTCCCTCAGGACAGTAACAATGGACTGACTGGGAGAGACTGACCCTCACTCAGGACAGTAACAATGGACTGACTGGGACAGACTGACCCTCCCTCAGGACAGTAACAATGGACAGACTGGGACAGACTGACCCCCCCTCACAACAGTAACAATGGACTGACTGGAACAGACTGACCCTCACTCAGGACAGTAACAATGGACAGACTGGGACAGACTGACCCCCCCTCACAACAGTAACAATGGACAGACTGGGACAGACTGACCCCCCCTCACAACAGTAACAATGGATTGACTGGGACAGACTGACCCTCTCTCAGGACAGTAACAATGGACTGACTGGGAGAGACTGACCCTCCCTCAGGACAGTAACAATGGACAGACTGGGACAGACTGACCCTCCCTCACAACAGTAACAATGGACTGACTGGGACAGACTGACCCTCACTCAGGACAGTAACAATGGACTGACTGGGACAGACTGACCCTCCCTCAGGACAGTAACAATGGACTGACTGGAAGAGACTGACCCTCACTCAGGACAGTAACAATGGATTGATTGGGACAGACTGACCCTCTCTCAGGACAGTAACAAAGGACTGACTGGGAGAGACTGACCCTCAATCAGGACAGTAACACTGGACTGACTGGGACAGACTGACCCTCACTCACGACAGTAACAATGGACTGACTGGGACAGACTGACCCTCCCTCCGAACAGTAACAATGGACTGACTGGGACAGACTGACACTCCCTCCGAACAGTAACAATGGACTGACTGGGAAAGACTGACCCTCCCTCAGGACAGTAACACTGGACTGACTGGGACAGACTGACCCTCCCTCAGGACAGTAACAATGGACTGACTGGGACAGACTGACCCTCCCTCAGGACAGTAACAATGGACAGACTGGGACAGACTGACCCTCTCTCAGGACAGTAACATTGGACTGACTGGGACAGACTGACCCTCTCTCAGGACAGTAACAATGGACTGACTGGGACAGACTGACCCTCTCTCAGGACAGTAACAATGGACAGACTGGGACAGACTGGCCGTCCCTCAGGAAAGTAACACTGGACTGACTGGGACAGACTGACCCTCTCTCAGGACAGTAACAATGGACTGACTGGGACAGACTGACCCTCTCTCAGGACAGTAACAATGGACAGACTGGGACAGACTGACCCTCACTCAGAACAGTAACACTGGACTGACTGGGACAGACTGACCCTCTCTCAGGACAGTAACAATGGACAGACTGGGACAGACTGACCCTCTCTCAGGACAGTAACAATGGACTGACTGGGACAGACTGACCCTCTCTCAGGACAGTAACAATGGACTGACTGGGATAGACTGACCCTCTCTCAGGACAGTAACAATGGACAGACTGGGACAGACTGACCCTCCCTCAGGACAGTAACAATGGACTGACTGAGACAGACTGACCCTCTCTCAGGACAGTAACAATGGACTGACTGGGACAGACTGACCCTCTCTCAGGACAGTAACAATGGACTGACTGGGAAAGACTGACCCTCCCTCAGGACAGTAACACTGGACTGACTGGGACAGACTGACCCTCCCTCAGGACAGTAACAATGGACTGACTGGGACAGACTGACCCTCCCTCAGGACAGTAACAATGGACAGACTGGGACAGACTGACCCTCTCTCAGGACAGTAACATTGGACTGACTGGGACAGACTGACCCTCTCTCAGGACAGTAACAATGGACTGACTGGGACAGACTGACCCTCTCTCAGGACAGTAACAATGGACAGACTGGGACAGACTGGCCGTCCCTCAGGAAAGTAACACTGGACTGACTGGGACAGACTGACCCTCTCTCAGGACAGTAACAATGGACTGACTGGGACAGACTGACCCTCTCTCAGGACAGTAACAATGGACAGACTGGGACAGACTGACCCTCACTCAGAACAGTAACACTGGACTGACTGGGACAGACTGACCCTCTCTCAGGACAGTAACAATGGACAGACTGGGACAGACTGACCCTCTCTCAGGACAGTAACAATGGACTGACTGGGACAGACTGACCCTCTCTCAGGACAGTAACAATGGACTGACTGGGGTAGACTGACCCTCTCTCAGGACAGTAACAATGGACAGACTGGGACAGACTGACCCTCCCTCAGGACAGTAACAATGGACTGACTGAGACAGACTGACCCTCTCTCAGGACAGTAACAATGGACTGACTGGGACAGACTGACCCTCTCTCAGGACAGTAACAATGGACTGACTGGGACAGACTGACCCTCCCTCAGGACAGTAACAATGGACTGACTGGGACAGACTGACCCTCCCTCAGGACAGTAACAATGGACTGACTGGGAGAGACTGACCCTCCCTCAGGACAGTAACAATGGACTGACTGGGACAGACTGACCCTCACTCAGGACAGTAACAATGGACAGACTGGGACAGACTGACCCCCCCTCACAACAGTAACAATGGACAGACTGGGACAGACTCACCCCCCCTCACAACAGTAACAATGGATTGACTGGGACAGACTGACCCTCTCTCAGGACAGTAACAATGGACTGACTGGGAGAGACTGACCCTCCCTCAGGACAGTAACAATGGACAGACTGGGACAGACTGACCCTCCCTCACAACAGTAACAATGGACTGACTGGGACAGACTGACCCTCACTCAGGACAGTAACAATGGACTGACTGGGACAGACTGACCCTCCCTCAGGACAGTAACAATGGACTGACTGGAAGAGACTGACCCTCACTCAGGACAGTAACAATGGATTGATTGGGACAGACTGACCCTCTCTCAGGACAGTAACAAAGGACTGACTGGGAGAGACTGACCCTCAATCAGGACAGTAACACTGGACTGACTGGGACAGACTGACCCTCACTCACGACAGTAACAATGGACTGACTGGGACAGACTGACCCTCCCTCCGAACAGTAACAATGGACTGACTGGGACAGACTGACACTCCCTCCGAACAGTAACAATGGACTGACTGGGAAAGACTGACCCTCCCTCAGGACAGTAACACTGGACTGACTGGGACAGACTGACCCTCCCTCAGGACAGTAACAATGGACTGACTGGGACAGACTGACCCTCCCTCAGGACAGTAACAATGGACAGACTGGGACAGACTGACCCTCTCTCAGGACAGTAACATTGGACTGACTGGGACAGACTGACCCTCTCTCAGGACAGTAACAATGGACTGACTGGGACAGACTGACCCTCTCTCAGGACAGTAACAATGGACAGACTGGGACAGACTGGCCGTCCCTCAGGAAAGTAACACTGGACTGACTGGGACAGACTGACCCTCTCTCAGGACAGTAACAATGGACTGACTGGGACAGACTGACCCTCTCTCAGGACAGTAACAATGGACAGACTGGGACAGACTGACCCTCACTCAGAACAGTAACACTGGACTGACTGGGACAGACTGACCCTCTCTCAGGACAGTAACAATGGACAGACTGGGACAGACTGACCCTCTCTCAGGACAGTAACAATGGACTGACTGGGACAGACTGACCCTCTCTCAGGACAGTAACAATGGACTGACTGGGATAGACTGACCCTCTCTCAGGACAGTAACAATGGACAGACTGGGACAGACTGACCCTCCCTCAGGACAGTAACAATGGACTGACTGAGACAGACTGACCCTCTCTCAGGACAGTAACAATGGACTGACTGGGACAGACTGACCCTCTCTCAGGACAGTAACAATGGACTGACTGGGAAAGACTGACCCTCCCTCAGGACAGTAACACTGGACTGACTGGGACAGACTGACCCTCCCTCAGGACAGTAACAATGGACTGACTGGGACAGACTGACCCTCCCTCAGGACAGTAACAATGGACAGACTGGGACAGACTGACCCTCTCTCAGGACAGTAACATTGGACTGACTGGGACAGACTGACCCTCTCTCAGGACAGTAACAATGGACTGACTGGGACAGACTGACCCTCTCTCAGGACAGTAACAATGGACAGACTGGGACAGACTGGCCGTCCCTCAGGAAAGTAACACTGGACTGACTGGGACAGACTGACCCTCTCTCAGGACAGTAACACTGGACTGACTGGGAGAGACTGACCCTCTCTCAGGACAGTAACACTGGACTGACTGGGAGAGACTGACCCTCACTCAGGACAGTAAAAATGGATTTACTGGGACAGACTGACCCTCTTTCAGGACAGTAACACTGGACTGACTGGGAGAGACTGACCCTCACTCAGGACAGTAACAATGGATTGACTGGGACAGACTGACCCTCCCTCTGGACAGTAACAATGGACTGACTGGGACAGACTGACCCTCTCTCAGGACAGTAACACTGGACTGACTGGGACAGACTGACCCTCACTCAGGACAGTAACAATGGATTGACTGGGACAGACTGACCCTCTCTCAGGACAGTAACACTGGACTGACTGGGACAGACTGACCCTCTCTCAGGACAGTAACAATGGACTGACTGGGAGAGACTGACCCTCCCTCAGGACATTAACAATGGACTGCATGGGACAGACTGACCCTCTCTCAGGACAGTAACAATGGATTGACTGGGACAAACTGACCCACTCTCAGGACAGTAACACTGAACTGACTGGGACAGACTGACCCTCTCTCAGGACAGTAACAATGGACTGACTGGGAGAGACTGACCCTCCCTCAGGACATTAACAATGGACTGACTGGGACAGACTGACCCTCCCTCACAACAGTAACACTGGACTGACTGGGAGAGACTGACCCTCCCTCTGGACAGTAACAATGGACTGACTGGGACAGACTGACCCTCTCTCAGGACAGTAACACTGGACTGACTGGGACAGACTGACCCTCCCTCAGGACAGTAACAATGGACTGACTGGGACAGACTGACCCTCCCTCAGGACAGTAACAATGGACAGACTGGGACAGACTGACCCTCTCTCAGGACAGTAACATTGGACTGACTGGGACAGACTGACCCTCTCTCAGGACAGTAACAATGGACTGACTGGGACAGACTGACCCTCTCTCAGGACAGTAACAATGGACAGACTGGGACAGACTGGCCGTCCCTCAGGAAAGTAACACTGGACTGACTGGGACAGACTGACCCTCTCTCAGGACAGTAACAATGGACTGACTGGGACAGACTGACCCTCTCTCAGGACAGTAACAATGGACAGACTGGGACAGACTGACCCTCACTCAGAACAGTAACACTGGACTGACTGGGACAGACTGACCCTCTCTCAGGACAGTAACAATGGACAGACTGGGACAGACTGACCCTCTCTCAGGACAGTAACAATGGACTGACTGGGACAGACTGACCCTCTCTCAGGACAGTAACAATGGACTGACTGGGATAGACTGACCCTCTCTCAGGACAGTAACAATGGACAGACTGGGACAGACTGACCCTCCCTCAGGACAGTAACAATGGACTGACTGAGACAGACTGACCCTCTCTCAGGACAGTAACAATGGACTGACTGGGACAGACTGACCCTCTCTCAGGACAGTAACAATGGACTGACTGGGAAAGACTGACCCTCCCTCAGGACAGTAACACTGGACTGACTGGGACAGACTGACCCTCCCTCAGGACAGTAACAATGGACTGACTGGGACAGACTGACCCTCCCTCAGGACAGTAACAATGGACAGACTGGGACAGACTGACCCTCTCTCAGGACAGTAACATTGGACTGACTGGGACAGACTGACCCTCTCTCAGGACAGTAACAATGGACTGACTGGGACAGACTGACCCTCTCTCAGGACAGTAACAATGGACAGACTGGGACAGACTGGCCGTCCCTCAGGAAAGTAACACTGGACTGACTGGGACAGACTGACCCTCTCTCAGGACAGTAACAATGGACAGACTGGGACAGACTGGCCGTCCCTCAGGAAAGTAACACTGGACTGACTGGGACAGACTGACCCTCTCTCAGGACAGTAACAATGGACTGACTGGGACAGACTGACCCTCTCTCAGGACAGTAACAATGGACAGACTGGGACAGACTGACCCTCACTCAGAACAGTAACACTGGACTGACTGGGACAGACTGACCCTCTCTCAGGACAGTAACAATGGACAGACTGGGACAGACTGACCCTCTCTCAGGACAGTAACAATGGACTGACTGGGACAGACTGACCCTCTCTCAGGACAGTAACAATGGACTGACTGGGATAGACTGACCCTCTCTCAGGACAGTAACAATGGACAGACTGGGACAGACTGACCCTCCCTCAGGACAGTAACAATGGACTGACTGAGACAGACTGACCCTCTCTCAGGACAGTAACAATGGACTGACTGGGACAGACTGACCCTCTCTCAGGACAGTAACAATGGACTGACTGGGACAGACTGACCCTCCCTCAGGACAGTAACAATGGACTGACTGGGACAGACTGACCCTCCCTCAGGACAGTAACAATGGACTGACTGGGAGAGACTGACCCTCCCTCAGGACAGTAACAATGGACTGACTGGGACAGACTGACCCTCACTCAGGACAGTAACAATGGACTGACTGGGACAGACTGACCCTCCCTCAGGACAGTAACAATGGACTGACTGGGAGAGACTGACCCTCCCTCAGGACAGTAACAATGGACTGACTGGGAGAGACTGACCCTCCCTCAGAACAGTAACAATGGACAGACTGGGACAGACTGACCCTCCCTCAGGACAGTAACAATGGACTGACTGGGAGAGACTGACCCTCCCTCAGAACAGTAACAATGGACAGACTGGGACAGACTGCCCCTCCCTCACAACAGTAACAATGGACTGACTGGGACAGACTGACCCTCCCTCAGGACAGTAACAATGGACTGACTGGGAGAGACTGACCCTCACTCAGGACAGTAACAATGGACTGACTGGGACAGACTGACCCTCCCTCAGGACAGTAACAATGGACTGACTGGGAGAGACTGACCCTCACTCAGGACAGTAACAATGGACTGACTGGGACAGACTGACCCTCCCTCAGGACAGTAACAATGGACAGACTGGGACAGACTGACCCCCCCTCACAACAGTAACAATGGACTGACTGGAACAGACTGACCCTCACTCAGGACAGTAACAATGGACTGACTGGGACAGACTGACCCTCCCTCAGGACAGTAACAATCGACTGACTGGGAGAGACTGACCCTCACAGGACAGTAACAATGGATTGACTGGGACAGACTGACCCTCTCTCAGGACAGTAACAATGGACTGACTGGGACAGTCTGACCCTCCCTCAGGACAGTAACAATGGGCTGACTGGGAGAGACTGACCCTCACTCAGGACAGTAACAATGGATTGACTGGGACAGACTGACCCTCTCTCAGGACAGTAACAATGGACTGACTGGGACAGACTGACCCTCCCTCAGGACAGTAACAATGGACAGACTGGGACAGACTGACCCCCCCTCACAACAGTAACAATGGACTGACTGGGACAGACTGACCCTCACTCAGGGCAGTAACAATGGATTGACTGGGACAGACTGACCCTCTCTCAGGACAGTAACAATGGACTGACTGGGAGAGACTGACCCTCACTCAGGACAGTAACAATGGATTGACTGGGACAGACTGACCCTCTCTCAGGACAGTAACAATGGACTGACTGGGACAGACTGACCCTCTCTCAGGACAGTAACACTGGACTGACTGGGACAGGCTGACCCTCACTCAGGACAGTAAAAATGGATTTACTGGGACAGACTGACCCTCTCTCAGGACAGTAACACTGGACTGACTGGGAGAGACTGACCCTCCCTCTGGACAGTAACAATGGACTGACTGGGACAGACTGACCCTCTCTCAGGACAGTAACACTGGACTGACTGGGACAGACTGACCCTCACTCAGGACAGTAACAATGGATTGACTGGGACAGACTGACCCTCTCTCAGGACAGTAACACTGGACTGACTGGGACAGACTGACCCTCTCTCAGGACAGTAACAATGGACTGACTGGGAGAGACTGACCCTCCCTCAGGACATTAACAATGGACTGCATGGGACAGACTGACCCTCTCTCAGGACAGTAACAATGGACTGACTGGGACAGACTGACCCTCCCTCACAACAGTAACACTGGGCTGCCTGGGACAGACTGACCCTCTCTCAGGACAGTAACAATGGATTGACTGGGACAGACTGATCCTCTCTCAGGACAGTAACAATGGACTGACTGGGACAGACTGACCCTCTCTCAGGACATTAACAATGGACTCACTGGGACCGACTGACCCTCTCTCAGGACAGTAACAATGGACTGACTGGGACAGACTGACCCTCACTCAGGACAGTAACAATGGATTGACTGGGACAGACTGACCCTCTCTCAGGACAGTAACACTGGACTGACTGGGACAGACTGACCCTCTCTCAGGACAGTAACAATGGACTGACTGGGAGAGACTGACCCTCCCTCAGGACATTAACAATGGACTGACTGGGACAGACTGACCCTCTCTCAGGACAGTAACAATGGATTGACTGGGACAGACTGACCCTCTCTCAGGACAGTAACAATGGACTGACTGGGACAGACTGACCCTCTCTCAGGACATTAACAATGGACTGACTGGGACCGACTGACCCTCTCTCAGGACAGTAACAATGGACTGACTGGGACAGACTGACCCTCTCTCAGGACATTAACAATGGATTGACTGGGACAGACTGACCCTCTCTCAGGACAGTAACAATGGACTGACTGGGACAGACTGACCCTCTCTCAGGACAGTAACAATGGATTGACTGGGACAGACTGACCCTCTCTCAGGACAGTAACAATGGACTGACTGGGACAGACTGACCCTCTCTCAGGACATTAACAATGGACTGACTGGGACCGACTGACCCTCTCTCAGGACAGTAACAATGGACTGACTGGGACAGACTGACCCTCTCTCAGGACAGTAACAATGGACTGACTGGGAGAGACATACCCTCCCTCAGGACAGTAACACTGGACTGACTGGGACAGACTGACCCTCACTCACGACAGTAACAATGGACTGACTGGGACAGACTAACCCTCCCTCCGAACAGTAATAATGGACTGACTGGGACAGACTGACCCTCCCTCCGAACAGTAACAATGGACTGACTGGGACAGACTGACCCTCCCTCAGGACAGTAACAATGGACTGACTGGGACAGACTGACCCTCCCTCAGGACAGTAACAATGGACTGACTGGGACAGACTGACCCTCCCTCAGGACAGTAACAATGGACTGACTGGGACAGACTGACCCTCCCTCAGAACAGTAACAATGGACAGACAGGGACAGACTGACCCTCTCTCAGGACAGTAACACTGGACTGACTGGGAGAGACTGACCCTCCCTCTGGACAGTAACAATGGACTGACTGGGACAGACTGACCCTCTCTCAGGACAGTAACACTGGACTGACTGGGACAGACTGACCCTCACTCAGGACAGTAACAATGGATTGACTGGGACAGACTGACCCTCTCTCAGGACAGTAACACTGGACTGACTGGGACAGACTGACCCTCTCTCAGGACAGTAACAATGGACTGACTGGGAGAGACTGACCCTCCCTCAGGACATTAACAATGGACTGCATGGGACAGACTGACCCTCTCTCAGGACAGTAACAATGGATTGACTGGGACAAACTGACCCACTCTCAGGACAGTAACACTGAACTGACTGGGACAGACTGACCCTCTCTCAGGACAGTAACAATGGACTGACTGGGAGAGACTGACCCTCCCTCAGGACATTAACAATGGACTGACTGGGACAGACTGACCCTCCCTCACAACAGTAACAATGGACTGACTGGGACAGACTGACCCTCACTCACGACAGTAACAATGGATTGACTGGGACAGACTGATCCTCTCTCAGGACAGTAACAATGGACTGACTGGGACAGACGGACCCTCTCTCAGGACATTAACAATGGACTCACTGGGACTGACTGACCCTCTCTCAGGACAGTAACAATGGACTGACTGGGACAAACTGACCCTCACTCAGGACAGTAACAATGGATTGACTGGGACAGACTGACCCTCTCTCAGGACAGTAACACTGGACTGACTGGGACAGACTGACCCTCTCTCAGGACAGTAACAATGGACTGACTGGGAGAGACTGACCCTCCCTCAGGACATTAACAATGGACTGCATGGGACAGACTGACCCTCTCTCAGGACAGTAACAATGGATTGACTGGGACAGACTGACCCTCTCTCAGGACAGTAACACTGGACTGACTGGGACAGACTGACCCTCTCTCAGGACAGTAACAATGGACTGACTGGGAGAGACTGACCCTCCCTCAGGACATTAACAATGGACTGCATGGGACAGACTGACCCTCTCTCAGGACAGTAACAATGGATTGACTGGGACAGACTGACCCTCTCTCAGGACAGTAACAATGGACTGACTGGGACAGACTGACCCTCTCTCAGGACATTAACAATGGACTGACTGGGACCGACTGACCCTCTCTCAGGACAGTAACAATGGACTGACTGGGACAGACTGACCCTCTCTCAGGACAGTAACAATGGACTGACTGGGAGAGACATACCCTCCCTCAGGACAGTAACACTGGACTGACTGGGACAGACTGACCCTCACTCACGACAGTAACAATGGACTGACTGGGACAGACTAACCCTCCCTCCGAACAGTAACAATGGACTGACTGGGACAGACTGACCCTCCCTCCGAACAGTAACAATGGACTGACTGGGAAAGACTGACCCTCCCTCAGGACAGTAACACTGGACTGACTGGGACAGACTGACCCTCCCTCAGGACAGTAACAATGGACTGACTGGGACAGACTGACCCTCCCTCAGGACAGTAACAATGGACTGACTGGGACAGACTGACCCTCCCTCAGGACAGTAACAATGGACTGACTGGGACAGACTGACCCTCCCTCAGGACAGTAACAATGGACAGACAGGAACAGACTGACCCTCTCTCAGGACAGTAACAATGGACTGACTGGGACAGACTGACCCTCTCTCAGGACAGTAACAATGGACAGACTGGGACAGACTGACCCTCACTCAGAACAGGAACAATGGACAGATTGGGACAGACTGACCCTCACTCAGAACAGTAACACTGCACTGACTGGGACAGACTGACCCTCTCTCAGGACAGTAACAATGGACTGACTGGGACAGACTGACCCTCTCTCAGGACAGTAGCAATGGACAGACTGGGACAGACTGACCCTCACTGAGAACAGTAACACTGCACTGACTGGGACAGACTGACCCTCTCTCAGGACAGTAACAATGGACTGACTGGGAGAGACTGACCCTCCCTCAGGACATTAACAATGGACTGACTGGGACAGACTGACCCTCCCTCACAACAGTAACAATGGATTGACTGGGACAGACTGATCCTCTCTCAGGACATTAACAATGGACTGACTGGGACCGACTGACCCTCTCTCAGGACAGTAACAATGGACTGACTGGGACAGACTGACCCTCTCTCAGGACAGTAACAATGGACTGACTGGGACAGACTGACCCTCCCTCAGGACAGTAACAATGGACTGACTGGGACAGACTGACCCTCCCTCAGGACAGTAACACTGGACTGACTGGGACAGACTGACCCTCACTCACGACAGTAACAATGGACTGACTGGGACAGACTGACCCTCCCTCCGAACAGTAACAATGGACTGACTGGGACAGACTGACCCTCCCTCCGAACAGTAACAATGGACTGACTGGGAAGGACTGACCCTCCCTCAGGACAGTAACACTGGACTGACTGGGACAGACTGACCCTCCCTCAGGACAGTAACAATGGACTGACTGGGACAGACTGACCCTCCCTCAGGACAGTAACAATGGACTGACTGGGACAGACTGACCCTCCCTCAGGACAGTAACAATGGACAGACTGGGACAGACTGACCCTCTCTCAGGACAGTAACAATGGACTGACTGGGACAGACTGACCCTCCCTCAGGACATTAACAATGGACTGACTGGGACAGACTGACCCTCCCTCAGGAAAGTAACACTGGACTGACTGGGACAGACTGACCCTCTCTCAGGACAGTAACAATGGACTGACTGGGACAGACTGACCCTCTCTCAGGACAGTAACAATGGACAGACTGGGACAGACTGACCCTCACTCAGAACAGTAACACTGGACTGACTGGGACAGACTGACCCTCTCTCAGGACAGTAACAATGGACTGACTGGGAGAGACTGACCCTCCCTCAGGACATTAACAATGGACTGACTGGGACAGACTGACCCTCCCTCACAACAGTAACACTGGGCTGCCTGGGACAGACTGACCCTCTCTCAGGACAGTAACAATGGACTGACTGGGACAGACTGACCCTCTCTCAGGACATTAACAATGGACTCACTGGGACCGACTGACCCTCTCTCAGGACAGTAACAATGGACTGACTGGGACAGACTGACCCTCACTCAGGACAGTAACAATGGATTGACTGGGACAGACTGACCCTTTCTCAGGACAGTAACACTGGACTGACTGGGACAGACTGACCCTCTCTCAGGACAGTAACAATGGACTGACTGGGAGAGACTGACCCTCCCTCAGGACATTAACAATGGACTGCATGGGACAGACTGACCCTCTCTCAGGACAGTAACAATGGATTGACTGGGACAGACTGACCCTCTCTCAGGACAGTAACACTGGACTGACTGGGACAGACTGACCCTCTCTCAGGACAGTAACAATGGACTGACTGGGAGAGACTGACCCTCCCTCAGGACATTAACAATGGACTGCATGGGACAGACTGACCCTCCCTCACAACAGTAACACTGGGCTGCCTGGGACAGATTGACCCTCTCTCAGGACAGTAACAATGGACTGACTGGGACAGACTGACCCTCTCTCAGGACAGTAACAATGGACTGACTGGGACAGACTGACCCTCTCTCAGGAAATTAACAATGGACTGACTGGGACCGACTGACCCTCTCTCAGGACAGTAACAATGGACTGACTGGGACAGACTGACCCTCTCTCAGGACAGTAACAATGGACTGACTGGGACAGACTGACCCTCCCTCAGGACAGTAACAATGGACTGACTGGGAGAGACATACCCTCCCTCAGGACAGTAACACTGGACTGACTGGGACAGACTGACCCTCACTCACGACAGTAACAATGGACTGACTGGGACAGACTGACCCTCCCTCCGAACAGTAACAATGGACTGACTGGGACAGACTGACCCTCCCTCCGAACAGTAACAATGGACTGACTGGGAAAGACTGACCCTCCCTCAGGACAGTAACACTGGACTGACTGGGACAGACTGACCCTCCCTCAGGACAGTAACAATGGACTGACTGGGACAGACTGACCCTCACTCAGGACAGTAACAATGGACTGACTGGGACAGACTGACCCTCCCTCAGGACAGTAACAATGGACAGACTGGGACAGACTGACCCTCTCTCAGGACAGTAACAATGGACTGACTGGGACAGACTCACCCTCCCTCAGGACAGTAACATTGGACTGACTGGGACAGACTGACCCTCCCTCAGGACAGTAACACTGGACTGACTGGGACAGACTGACCCTCTCTCAGGACAGTAACAATGGACTGACTGGGACAGACTGACCCTCTCTCAGGACAGTAACAATGGACAGACTGGGACAGATTGACCCTCACTCAGAACAGTAACACTGGACTGACTGGGACAGACTGACCCTCTCTCAGGACAGTAACAATGGACTGACTGGGACAGACTGACCCTCTCTCAGGACAGTAACAATGGACAGACTGGGACAGACTGACCCTCTCTCAGGACAGTAACAATGGACTGACTGGTACAGACTGACCCTCTCTCAGGACAGTAACAATGGACTGACTGGGATAGACTGACCCTCTCTCCGGACAGTAACAATGGACTGACTGGGACAGACTGACCCTCCCTCAGGACAGTAACAATCGACTGACTGAGACAGACTGACCCTCTCTCAGGACAGTAACAATGGACTGACTGGGACAGACTGACCCTCCCTCAGGCCAGTAACAATGGACTGACTGGGACAGACTGACCCTCCCTCAGGACAGTAACAATGGACTGACTGGGACAGACTGACCCTCCCTCAGGACAGTAACAATGGACTGACTGGGAGAGACTGACCCTCCCTCAGGACAGTAACAATGGACTGACTGGGACAGACTGACCCTCTCTCAGGACAGTAACACTGGACTGACTGGGAGAGACTGACCCTCCCTCAGGACAGTAGCAATGGACTGACTGGGACAGACTGACCCTCCCCCAGGACAGTAACAATGGACTGACTGGGACAGACTGACTCTCCCTCAGAACAGTAACAATGGACAGACTGGGACAGACTGACCCTCACTCAGAACAGTAACACTGGACTGACTGGGACAGACTGACCCTCACTCAGGACAGTAACAATGGACTGACTGGGTCAGACTGACCCTCACTCAGGACAGTAACAATGGACTGACTGGGTCAGACTGACCCTCCCTCACAACAGTAACAATCGACTGACTGGGACAGACTGACCCTCACTCAGGACAGTAACAATGGACTGACTGGGACAGACTGACCCTCACTCAGGACAGTAACAATGGACTGACTGGGACAGACTGACCCTCCCTCAGGACAGTAACAATGGACTGACTGGGAGAGACTGACCCTCCCTCAGGACAGTAACAATGGACTGACTGGGAGAGACTGACCCTCCCTCAGAACAGTAACAATGGACAGACTGGGACAGACTGACCCTCCCTCAGGACAGTAACAATGGACTGACTGGGAGAGACTGACCCTCTCTCAGGACAGTAACAATGGACTGACTGGGACAGACTGACCCTCTCTCAGGACAGTAACAATGGACTGACTGGGACAGACTGACCCTTCCTCAGGACAGTAACAATGGACAGACTGGGAGAGACTGACCCTCCCTCAGGACAGTAACAATGGACAGACTGGGACAGACTGACCCTCCCTCAGAACAGGAACAATGGACTGACTGGGACAGACTGACCCTCCCTCAGGACAGTAACACTGGACTGACTGGGAGAGACTGACCCTCCCTCACAACAGTAACAATGGACTGACTGGGACAGACTGACCCTCACTCACGACAGTAACAATGGACTGACTGGGACAGACTGACCCTCCCTCAGGACAGTAACAATCGACTGACTGGGAGAGACTGACCCTCACTCAGGACAGTAACAATGGATTGACTGGGACAGACTGACCCTCTCTCAGGACAGTAACAATGGACTGACTGGGACAGTCTGACCCTCCCTCAGGACAGTAACAATGGGCTGACTGGGAGAGACTGACCCTCACTCAGGACAGTAACAATGGATTGACTGGGACAGACTGACCCTCTCTCAGGACAGTAACAATGGACTGACTGGGAGAGACTGACCCTCCCTCAGGACAGTAACAATGGACAGACTGGGACAGACTGACCCTCCCTCACAACAGTAACAATGGACTGACTGGGACAGACTGAGCCTCACTCAGGGCAGTAACAATGTATTGACTGGGACAGACTGACCCTCTCTCAGGACAGTAACAATGGACTGACTGGGAGAGACTGACCCTCCCTCAGGACAGTAACAATGGACAGACTGGGACAGACTGACCCTCCCTCACAACAGTAACAATGGACTGACTGGGACAGACTGACCCTCACTCAGGACAGTAACAATGGACTGATTGGGACAGACTGACCCTCCCTCAGGACAGTAACAATGGACTGACTGGGAGAGACTGACCCTCACTCAGGACAGTAACAATCCACAGGACAGTAACAATGGACTGACTGGGAGAGACTGACCCTCTCTCAGGACAGTAACAATGGATTGACTGGGACAGACTGACCCTCTCTCAGGACAGTAACAATGGACTGACTGGGAGAGACTGACCCTCACTCAGGACAGTAACACTGGACTGACTGGGACAGACTGACCCTCTCTCAGGACAGTAACAATGGACTGACTGGGACAGACTGACCCTCCCTCAGGACAGTAACAATGGACTGACTGGGACAGACTGACCCTCTCTCAGGACAGTAACACTAGACTGACTGGGAGAGACTGACCCTCCCTCAGGACAGTAACAATGGACTGACTGGGAGAGACTGACCCTCACTCAGGACAGTAACAATGGACTGACTGGGACCGACTGACCCTCACTCAGGACAGTAACAATGGACTGACTGGGACAGACTGACCCTCACTCAGGACAGTAACACTGGACTGACTGGGACAGACTGACCCTCACTCAGGACAGTAACACTGGACTGACTGGGAGAGACTGACCCTCCCTCAGGACAGTAACAATGGACTGACTGGGAGAGACTGACCCTCCCTCAGGACAGTAGCAATGGACTGACTTGGGAGAGTCTGACCCTCCCTCAGGACAGTAACAAATGGACTGACTGGGACAGACTGACCCTCTCTCAGGACAGTAACAATGGACAGACTGGGACAGACTGACCCTCCCTCACAACAGTAACAATGGACTGACTGGAACAGACTGACCCTCACTCAGGACAGTAACAATGGACTGACTGGGACAGACTGACCCTCCCTCAGGACAGTAACAATGGACTGACTGGGAGAGACTGACCCTCACTCAGGACAGTAACAATGGATTGACTGGGACAGACTGACCCTCTCTCAGGACAGTAACAATGGACTGACTGGGACAGACTGACCCTCCCTCAGGACAGTAACAATGGGCTGACTGGGAGAGACTGACCCTCACTCAGGAGAGTAACAATGGATTGACTGGGACAGACTGACCCTCTCTCAGGACAGTAACAATGGACTGACTGGGAGAGACTGACCCTCCCTCAGGACAGTAACAATGGACAGACTGGGACAGACTGACCCTCCCTCACAACAGTAACAATGGACTGACTGGGACAGACTGACCCTCACTCAGGACAGTAACAATGGATTGACTGGGACAGACTGACCCTCTCTCAGGACAGTAACAATGGACTGACTGGGAGAGACTGACCCTCCCTCAGGACAGTAACAATGGACAGACTGGGACAGACTGACCCTCCCTCACAACAGTAACAATGGACTGACTGGGACAGACTGACCCTCACTCAGGACAGTAACAATGGACTGACTGGGACAGACTGACCCTCCCTCAGGACAGTAACAATGGACTGACTGGGAGAGACTGACCCTCACTCAGGACAGTAACAATCCACAGGACAGTAACAATGGACTGACTGGGAGAGACTGACCCTCTCTCAGGACAGTAACAATGGATTGACTGGGACAGACTGACCCTCTCTCAGGACAGTAACAATGGACTGACTGGGAGAGACTGACCCTCACTCAGGACAGTAACACTGGACTGACTGGGACAGACTGACCCTCTCTCAGGACAGTAACAATGGACTGACTGGGACAGACTGACCCTCCCTCAGGACAGTAACAATGGACTGACTGGGACAGACTGACCCTCTCTCAGGACAGTAACAAGAGACTGACTGGGAGAGACTGACCCTCCCTCAGGACAGTAACAATGGACTGACTGGGAGAGACTGACCCTCACTCAGGACAGTAACACTGGACTGACTGGGACAGACTGACCCTCACTCAGGACAGTAACACTGGACTGACTGGGAGAGACTGACCCTCCCTCAGGACAGTAACAATGGACTGACTGGGAGAGACTGACCCTCCCTCAGGACAGTAGCAATGGACTGACTGGGAGAGACTGACCCATCCCTCAGGACAGTAACAAATGGACTGACTGGGACAGACTGACCCTCTCTCAGGACAGTAACACTGGACTGACTGGGAGAGACTGACCATCCCTCAGGACAGTAACACTGGACTGACTGGGAGAGACTGACCATCCCTCAGGACAGTAACAAATGGACTGACTGGGACAGACTGACCCTCTCTCAGGACAGTAACACTGGACTGACTGGGAGAGACTGACCATCCCTCAGGACAGTAACAATGGACTGACTGGGACAGACTGACCCTCTCTCAGGGCAGTAACACTGGACTGACTGGGAGAGACTGACCATCCCTCAGGACAGTAACAATGGACTGACTGGGACAGACTGACCCTCCCTCAGGACAGTAACAATGGACTGACTGGGACAGACTGACCCTCTCAGGACAGTAACAATGGACTGACTGGGACAGACTGCCTCACTCAGGGCAGTAACAATGGACTGACTGGGACAGACTGACCCTCTCTCAGGACAGTAACAATTGACTGACTGGGACAGACTGACCCTCACTCAGGACAGTAACAATGGACTGAATGGGACAGACTGACCCTCCCTCAGGACAGTAACAATGGACTGACTGGGACAGACTGACCCTCTCTCAGGATAGTAACAATGGACTGACTGGGACAGACTGACCATCACTCAGGACAGTAACAATGGACTGACTGGGACAGACAGACCCTCTCTCAGGACAGTAACACTGAACTGACTGGGAGAGACTGATCCTCCCTCAGGACAGTAACAATGGACTGACTGGGACAGACTGACCCTCCCTCAGGACAGTAACACTGGACTGACTGGGAGAGACTGACCCTCCCTCAAAACAGTAACAATGGACTGACTGGGAGAGACTGACCCTCCCTCAGGACAGTAACAATGGACTGACTGGGACAGACTGACCCTCTCTCAGGACAGTAACAATGGACTGACTGGGACAGACTGACCCTCTCTCAGGACAGTAACAATGGACAGACTGGGAGAGACTGACACTCACTCAGGACAGTAACAATGGACTGACTGGGACAGACTGACCCTCCCTCAGGACAGTAACAATGGACTGACTGGGACAGACTGACCCTCCCACAGGACAGTAACAATGGACTGACTGGGACAGACTGACCCTCACTCAGAACAGTAACAATGGACTGACTGGGACAGACTGACCCTCTCTCAGGACATTAACAATGGACTGACTGGGAGAGACATACCCTCCCTCAGGACAGTAACATTGGACTGACTGGGACAGACTGACCCTCCCTCCGAACAGTAACAATGGACTGACTGGGACAGACTGACCCTCCCTCAGGACAGTAACACTGGACTGACTGGGACAGACTGACCCTCACTCAGGACAGTAACAATGGACTGAATGGGACAGACTGACCCTCCCTCAGGACAGTAACAATGGACTGACTGGGACAGACTGACCCTCCCTCAGGACAGTAACAATGGACAGACTGGGACAGACTGACCCTCTCTCAGGACAGTAACAATGGACTGACTGGGACAGACTGACCCTCCCTCAGGACAGTAACATTGGACTGACTGGGACAGACTGACCCTCCCTCCGAACAGTAACAATGGACTGACTGGGACAGACTGACCCTCCCTCAGGACAGTAACACTGGACTGACTGGGACAGACTGACCCTCACTCAGGACAGTAACAATGGACTGAATGGGACAGACTGACCCTCCCTCAGGACAGTAACAATGGACTGACTGGGACAGACTGACCCTCCCTCAGGACAGTAACAATGGACAGACTGGGACAGACTGACCCTCTCTCAGGACAGTAACAATGGACTGACTGGGACAGACTGACCCTCCCTCAGGACAGTAACATTGGACTGACTGGGACAGACTGACCCTCCCTCAGGACATTAACACTGGACTGACTGGGACAGACTGACCCTCTCTCAGGACAGTAACAATGGACTGACTGGGACAGACTGACCCTCTCTCAGGACAGTAACAATGGACTGACTGGGACAGACTGACCCTCTCTCAGGACAGTAACAATGGACTGACTGGGACAGACTGACCCTCTCTCAGGACAGTAACAATGGACAGACTGGGACAGACTGACCCTCTCTCAGGACAGTAACAATGGACTGACTGGGACAGACTGACCCTCTCTCAGGACAGTAACAATGGACTGACTGGGATAGACTGACCCTCTCTCAGGACAGTAACAATGGACTGACTGGGACAGACTGACCCTCCCTCAGGACAGTAACAATGGACTGACTGAGACAGACTGACCCTCTCTCAGGACAGTAACAATGGACTGACTGGGACAGACTGACCCTCCCTCAGGCCAGTAACAATGGACTGACTGGGACAGACTGACCCTCCCTCAGGACAGTAACAATGGACTGACTGGGAGAGACTGACCCTCCCTCAGGACAGTAACAATGGACTGACTGGGACAGACTGACCCTCTCTCAGGACAGTAACACTGGACTGACTGGGAGAGACTGACCCTCCCTCAGGACAGTAGCAATGGACTGCCTGGGACAGACTGACCCTCCCCCAGGACAGTAACAATGGACTGACTGGGACAGACTGACTCTCCCTCAGAACAGTAACAATGGACAGACTGGGACAGACTGACCCTCCCCCAGGACAGTAACAATGGACTGACTGGGACAGACTGACCATCCCTCACAACAGTAACACTGGACAGACTGGGACAGACTGACCCTCCCTCAGGACAGTAACAATGGACTGACTGGGAGAGACTGACCCTCCCTCACAACAGTAACAATGGACTGACTGGGACAGACTGACCCTCACTCACGACAGTAACAATGGACTGACTGGGACAGACTGACCCTCACTCAGGACAGTAACAATGGACTGACTGGGAGAGACTGACCCTCACTCAGGACAGTAACAATGGACTGACTGGGACAGACTGACCCTCCCTCAGGACAGTAACAATGGACAGACTGGGACAGACTGACCCTCCCTCACAACAGTAACAATGGACTGACTGGAACAGACTGACCCTCACTCAGGACAGTAACAATGGACTGACTGGGACAGACTGACCCTCCCTCAGGACAGTAACAATCGACTGACTGGGAGAGACTGACCCTCACTCAGGACAGTAACAATGGATTGACTGGGACAGACTGACCCTCTCTCAGGACAGTAACAATGGACTGACTGGGACAGTCTGACCCTCCCTCAGGACAGTAACAATGGGCTGACTGGGAGAGACTGACCCTCACTCAGGACAGTCACAATGGATTGACTGGGACAGACTGACCCTCTCTCAGGACAGTAACAATGGACTGACTGGGAGAGACTGACCCTCCCTCAGGACAGTAACAATGGACAGACTGGGACAGACTGACCCTCCCTCACAACAGTAACAATGGACTGACTGGGACAGACTGAACCTCCCTCACAACAGTAACAATGGACTGACTGGGACAGACCGACCCTCCCTCAGGACAGTAACAATGGACTGACTGGGACAGACTGACCCTCTCTCAGGACAGTAACACGAGACTGACTGGGAGAGACTGACCCTCCCTCAGGACAGTAACAATGGACTGACTGGGAGAGACTGACCCTCACTCAGGACAGTAACAATGGACTGACTGGGACAGACTGACCCTCACTCAGGACAGTAACAATGGACTGACTGGGACAGACTGACCCTCACTCAGGACAGTAACACTGGACTGACTGGGACAGACTGTCCCTCACTCAGGACAGTAACACTGGACTGACTGGGAGAGACTGACCCTCCCTCAGGACAGTAACAATGGACTGACTGGGAGAGACTGACCCTCCCTCAGGACAGTAGCAATGGACTGACTGGGAGAGACTGACCCATCCCTCAGGACAGTAACAAATGGACTGACTGGGACAGACTGACCCTCTCTCAGGACAGTAACACTGGACTGACTGGGAGAGACTGACCATCCCTCAGGACAGTAACACTGGACTGACTGGGAGAGACTGACCATCCCTCAGGACAGTAACAAATGGACTGACTGGGACAGACTGACCCTCTCTCAGGACAGTAACACTGGACTGACTGGGAGAGACTGACCATCCCTCAGGACAGTAACAATGGACTGACTGGGACAGACTGACCCTCTCTCAGGGCAGTAACACTGGACTGACTGGGAGAGACTGACCATCCCTCAGGACAGTAACAATGGACTGACTGGGACAGACTGACCCTCCCTCAGGACAGTAACAATGGACAGACTGGGACAGACTGCCTCACTCAGGGCAGTAACAATGGACTGACTGGGACAGACTGACCCTCTCTCAGGACAGTAACAATTGACTGACTGGGACAGACTGACCCTCACTCAGGACAGTAACAATGGACTGAATGGGACAGACTGACCCTCCCTCAGGACAGTAACAATGGACTGACTGGGACAGACTGACCCTCTCTCAGGATAGTAACAATGGACTGACTGGGACAGACTGACCATCACTCAGGACAGTAACAATGGACTGACTGGGACAGACAGACCCTCTCTCAGGACAGTAACACTGAACTGACTGGGAGAGACTGATCCTCCCTCAGGACAGTAACAATGGACTGACTGGGACAGACTGACCCTCCCTCAGGACAGTAACAATGGACTGACTGGGAGAGACTGACCCTCCCTCAAAACAGTAACAATGGACTGACTGGGAGAGACTGACACTCACTCAGGACAGTAACAATGGACTGACTGGGACAGACTGACCCTCTCTCAGGACAGTAACAATGGACTGACTGGGACAGACTGACCCTCTCTCAGGACAGTAACAATGGACTGACTGGGACAGACTGACCCTCCCTCAGGACAGTAACAATGGACTGACTGGGACAGACTGACCCTCTCTCAGGACAGTAACAATGGACTGACTGGGACAGACTGACCCTCTCTCAGGACAGTAACAATGGACAGACTGGGAGAGACTGACACTCACTCAGGACAGTAACAATGGACTGACTGGGACAGACTGACCCTCCCTCAGGACAGTAACAATGGACTGACTGGGACAGACTGACCCTCCCTCAGGACAGTAACAATGGACTGACTGGGACAGACTGACCCTCACTCAGAACAGTAACAATGGACTGACTGGGACAGACTGACCCTCTCTCAGGACATTAACAATGGACTGACTGGGAGAGACATACCCTCCCTCAGGACAGTAACACTGGACTGACTGGGACAGACTGACCCTCACTCACGACAGTAACAATGGACTGACTGGGACAGACTGACCCTCCCTCCGAACAGTAACAATGGACTGACTGGGACAGACTGACCCTCCCTCCGAACAGTAACAATGGACTGACTGGGAAAGACTGACCCTCCCTCAGGACAGTAACACTGGACTGACTGGGACAGACTGACCCTCCCTCAGGACAGTAACAATGGACTGACTGGGACAGACTGACCCTCCCTCAGGACAGTAACAATGGACTGACTGGGACAGACTGACCCTCCCTCAGGACAGTAACAATGGACAGACTGGGACAGACTGACCCTCTCTCAGGACAGTAACAATGGACTGACTGGGACAGACTGACCCTCCCTCAGGACAGTAACATTGGACTGACTGGGACAGACTGACCCTCCCTCAGGACAGTAACACTGGACTGACTGGGACAGACTGACCCTCTCTCAGGACAGTAACAATGGACTGACTGGGACAGACTGACCCTCTCTCAGGACAGTAACAATGGACAGACTGGGACAGACTGACCCTCACTCAGAACAGTAACACTGGACTGACTGGGACAGACTGACCCTCTCTCAGGACAGTAACAATGGACTGACTGGGACAGACTGACCCTCTCTCAGGACAGTAACAATGGACAGACTGGGACAGACTGACCCTCTCTCAGGACAGTAACAATGGACTGACTGGGACAGACTGACCCTCTCTCAGGACAGTAACAATGGACTGACTGGGATAGACTGACCCTCTCTCAGGACAGTAACAATGGACTGACTGGGACAGACTGACCCTCCCTCAGGACAGTAACAATGGACTGACTGAGACAGACTGACCCTCTCTCAGGACAGTAACAATGGACTGACTGGGACAGACTGACCCTCCCTCAGGCCAGTAACAATGGACTGACTGGGACAGACTGACCCTCCCTCAGGACAGTAACAATGGACTGACTGGGACAGACTGACCCTCCCTCAGGACAGTAACAATGGACTGACTGGGAGAGACTGACCCTCCCTCAGGACAGTAACAATGGACTGACTGGGACAGACTGACCCTCTCTCAGGACAGTAACACTGGACTGACTGGGAGAGACTGACCCTCCCTCAGGACAGTAGCAATGGACTGACTGGGACAGACTGACCCTCCCCCAGGACAGTAACAATGGACTGACTGGGACAGACTGACTCTCCCTCAGAACAGTAACAATGGACACACTGGGACAGAGTGACCCTCTCTCAGGACAGTAACAATGGACTGACTGGGACAGACTGACCCTCCCCCAGGACAGTAACAATGGACTGACTGGGACAGACTGACCCTCCCTCAGGACAGTAACAATGGACTGACTGGGAGAGACTGACCCTCACTCAGGACAGTAACAATCCACAGGACAGTAACAATGGACTGACTGGGAGAGACTGACCCTCTCTCAGGACAGTAACAATGGATTGACTGGGACAGACTGACCCTCTCTCAGGACAGTAACAATGGACTGACTGGGAGAGACTGACCCTCACTCAGGACAGTAACACTGGACTGACTGGGACAGACTGACCCTCTCTCAGGACAGTAACAATGGACTGACTGGGACAGACTGACCCTCCCTCAGGACAGTAACAATGGACTGACTGGGACAGACTGACCCTCTCTCAGGACAGTAACACTAGACTGGGAGAGACTGACCCTCCCTCAGGACAGTAACAATGGACTGACTGGGAGAGACTGACCCTCACTCAGGACAGTAACAATGGACTGACTGGGACCGACTGACCCTCACTCAGGACAGTAACAATGGACTGACTGGGACAGACTGACCCTCACTCAGGACAGTAACACTGGACTGACTGGGACAGACTGACCCTCACTCAGGACAGTAACACTGGACTGACTGGGAGAGACTGACCCTCCCTCAGGACAGTAACAATGGACTGACTGGGAGAGACTGACCCTCCCTCAGGACAGTAGCAATGGACTGACTTGGGAGAGACTGACCCTCCCTCAGGACAGTAACAAATGGACTGACTGGGACAGACTGACCCTCTCTCAGGACAGTAACAATGGACAGACTGGGACAGACTGACCCTCCCTCACAACAGTAACAATGGACTGACTGGAACAGACTGACCCTCACTCAGGACAGTAACAATGGACTGACTGGGACAGACTGACCCTCCCTCAGGACAGTAACAATGGACTGACTGGGAGAGACTGACCCTCACTCAGGACAGTAACAATGGATTGACTGGGACAGACTGACCCTCTCTCAGGACAGTAACAATGGACTGACTGGGACAGACTGACCCTCCCTCAGGACAGTAACAATGGGCTGACTGGGAGAGACTGACCCTCACTCAGGACAGTAACAATGGATTGACTGGGACAGACTGACCCTCTCTCAGGACAGTAACAATGGACTGACTGGGAGAGACTGACCCTCCCTCAGGACAGTAACAATGGACAGACTGGGACAGACTGACCCTCCCTCACAACAGTAACAATGGACTGACTGGGACAGACTGACCCTCACTCAGGACAGTAACAATGGATTGACTGGGAGAGACTGACCCTCTCTCAGGACAGTAACAATGGACTGACTGGGAGAGACTGACCCTCCCTCAGGACAGTAACAATGGACAGACTGGGACAGACTGACCCTCTCTCAGGACAGTAACAATGGACTGACTGGGACAGACTGACCCTCTCTCAGGACAGTAACAATGGACAGACTGGGACAGACTGACCCTCACTCAGAACAGTAACACTGGACTGACTGGGACAGACTGACCCTCTCTCAGGACAGTAACAATGGACTGACTGGGACAGACTGACCCTCTCTCAGGACAGTAACAATGGACTGACTGGGACAGACTGACCCTCTCTCAGGACAGTAACAATGGACTGACTGGGATAGACTGACCCTCTCTCAGGACAGTAACAATGGACTGACTGGGACAGACTGACCCTCCCTCAGGACAGTAACAATGGACTGACTGAGACAGACTGACCCTCTCTCAGGACAGTAACAATGGACTGACTGGGACAGACTGACCCTCCCTCAGGCCAGTAACAATGGACTGACTGGGACAGACTGACCCTCCCTCAGGACAGTAACAATGGACTGACTGGGACAGACTGACCCTCCCTCAGGACAGTAACAATGGACTGACTGGGAGAGACTGACCCTCCCTCAGGACAGTAACAATGGACTGACTGGGACAGACTGACCCTCTCTCAGGACAGTAACACTGGACTGACTGGGAGAGACTGACCCTCCCTCAGGACAGTAGCAATGGACTGACTGGGACAGACTGACCCTCCCCCAGGACAGTAACAATGGACTGACTGGGACAGACTGACTCTCCCTCAGAACAGTAACAATGGACACACTGGGACAGACTGACCCTCCCCCAGGACAGTAACAATGGACTGACTGGGACAGACTGACCCTCCCTCAGGACAGTAACAATGGACTGACTGGGAGAGACTGACCCTCACTCAGGACAGTAACAATCCACAGGACAGTAACAATGGACTGACTGGGAGAGACTGACCCTCTCTCAGGACAGTAACAATGGATTGACTGGGACAGACTGACCCTCTCTCAGGACAGTAACAATGGACTGACTGGGAGAGACTGACCCTCACTCAGGACAGTAACACTGGACTGACTGGGACAGACTGACCCTCTCTCAGGACAGTAACAATGGACTGACTGGGACAGACTGACCCTCCCTCAGGACAGTAACAATGGACTGACTGGGACAGACTGACCCTCTCTCAGGACAGTAACACTAGACTGGGAGAGACTGACCCTCCCTCAGGACAGTAACAATGGACTGACTGGGAGAGACTGACCCTCACTCAGGACAGTAACAATGGACTGACTGGGACCGACTGACCCTCACTCAGGACAGTAACAATGGACTGACTGGGACAGACTGACCCTCACTCAGGACAGTAACACTGGACTGACTGGGACAGACTGACCCTCACTCAGGACAGTAACACTGGACTGACTGGGAGAGACTGACCCTCCCTCAGGACAGTAACAATGGACTGACTGGGAGAGACTGACCCTCCCTCAGGACAGTAGCAATGGACTGACTTGGGAGAGACTGACCCTCCCTCAGGACAGTAACAAATGGACTGACTGGGACAGACTGACCCTCTCTCAGGACAGTAACAATGGACAGACTGGGACAGACTGACCCTCCCTCACAACAGTAACAATGGACTGACTGGAACAGACTGACCCTCACTCAGGACAGTAACAATGGACTGACTGGGACAGACTGACCCTCCCTCAGGACAGTAACAATGGACTGACTGGGAGAGACTGACCCTCACTCAGGACAGTAACAATGGATTGACTGGGACAGACTGACCCTCTCTCAGGACAGTAACAATGGACTGACTGGGACAGACTGACCCTCCCTCAGGACAGTAACAATGGGCTGACTGGGAGAGACTGACCCTCACTCAGGACAGTAACAATGGATTGACTGGGACAGACTGACCCTCTCTCAGGACAGTAACAATGGACTGACTGGGAGAGACTGACCCTCCCTCAGGACAGTAACAATGGACAGACTGGGACAGACTGACCCTCCCTCACAACAGTAACAATGGACTGACTGGGACAGACTGACCCTCACTCAGGACAGTAACAATGGATTGACTGGGACAGACTGACCCTCTCTCAGGACAGTAACAATGGACTGACTGGGAGAGACTGACCCTCCCTCAGGACAGTAACAATGGACAGACTGGGACAGACTGACCCTCCCTCACAACAGTAACAATGGACTGACTGGGACAGACTGACCCTCACTCAGGACAGTAACAATGGACTGACTGGGACAGACTGACCCTCCCTCAGGACAGTAACAATGGACTGACTGGGAGAGACTGACCCTCACTCAGGACAGTAACAATCCACAGGACAGTAACAATGGACTGACTGGGAGAGACTGACCCTCTCTCAGGACAGTAACAATGGATTGACTGGGACAGACTGACCCTCTCTCAGGACAGTAACAATGGACTGACTGGGAGAGACTGACCCTCACTCAGGACAGTAACACTGGACTGACTGGGACAGACTGACCCTCTCTCAGGACAGTAACAATGGACTGACTGGGACAGACTGACCCTCCCTCAGGACAGTAACAATGGACTGACTGGGACAGACTGACCCTCTCTCAGGACAGTAACACGAGACTGACTGGGAGAGACTGACCCTCCCTCAGGACAGTAACAATGGACTGACTGGGAGAGACTGACCCTCACTCAGGACAGTAACAATGGACTGACTGGGACAGACTGACCCTCACTCAGGACAGTAACACTGGACTGACTGGGACAGACTGACCCTCACTCAGGACAGTAACACTGGACTGACTGGGAGAGACTGACCCTCCCTCAGGACAGTAACAATGGACTGACTGGGAGAGACTGACCCTCCCTCAGGACAGTAGCAATGGACTGACTGGGAGAGACTGACCCATCCCTCAGGACAGTAACAAATGGACTGACTGGGACAGACTGACCCTCTCTCAGGACAGTAACACTGGACTGACTGGGAGAGACTGACCATCCCTCAGGACAGTAACACTGGACTGACTGGGAGAGACTGACCATCCCTCAGGACAGTAACAAATGGACTGACTGGGACAGACTGACCCTCTCTCAGGACAGTAACACTGGACTGACTGGGAGAGACTGACCATCCCTCAGGACAGTAACAATGGACTGACTGGGACAGACTGACCCTCTCTCAGGGCAGTAACACTGGACTGACTGGGAGAGACTGACCATCCCTCAGGACAGTAACAATGGACTGACTGGGACAGACTGACCCTCCCTCAGGACAGTAACAATGGACTGACTGGGACAGACTGACCCTCTCAGGACAGTAACAATGGACTGACTGGGAGAGACTGACCATCCCTCAGGACAGTAACAATGGACTGACTGGGACAGACTGACCCTCCCTCAGGACAGTAACAATGGACTGACTGGGACAGACTGCCTCACTCAGGGCAGTAACAATGGACTGACTGGGACAGACTGACCCTCTCTCAGGACAGTAACAATTGACTGACTGGGACAGACTGACCCTCACTCAGGACAGTAACAATGGACTGAATGGGACAGACTGACCCTCCCTCAGGACAGTAACAATGGACTGACTGGGACAGACTGACCCTCTCTCAGGATAGTAACAATGGACTGACTGGGACAGACTGACCATCACTCAGGACAGTAACAATGGACTGACTGGGACAGACAGACCCTCTCTCAGGACAGTAACAATGAACTGACTGGGAGAGACTGATCCTCCCTCAGGACAGTAACAATGGACTGACTGGGACAGACTGACCCTCCCTCAGGACAGTAACACTGGACTGACTGGGAGAGACTGACCCTCCCTCAAAACAGTAACAATGGACTGACTGGGAGAGACTGACACTCACTCAGGACAATAACAATGGACTGACTGGGACAGACTGACCCTCTCTCAGGACAGTAACAATGGACTGACTGGGACAGACTGACCCTCTCTCAGGACAGTAACAATGGACTGACTGGGACAGACTGACCCTCCCTCAGGACAGTAACAATGGACTGACTGGGACAGACTGACCCTCTCTCAGGACAGTAACAATGGACTGACTGGGACAGACTGACCCTCTCTCAGGACAGTAACAATGGACAGACTGGGAGAGACTGACACTCACTCAGGACAGTAACAATGGACTGACTGGGACAGACTGACCCTCCCTCAGGACAGTAACAATGGACTGACTGGGACAGACTGACCCTCCCTCAGGACAGTAACAATGGACTGACTGGGACAGACTGACCCTCACTCAGAACAGTAACAATGGACTGACTGGGACAGACTGACCCTCACTCACGACAGTAACAATGGACTGACTGGGACAGACTGACCCTCCCTCCGAACAGTAACAATGGACTGACTGGGACAGACTGACCCTCCCTCCGAACAGTAACAATGGACTGACTGGGACAGACTGACCCTCTCTCAGGACAGTAACAATGGACTGACTGGGAGAGACATACCCTCCCTCAGGACAGTAACACTGGACTGACTGGGACAGACAGACCCTCACTCACGACAGTAACAATGGACTGACTGGGACAGACTGACCCTCCCTCCGAACAGTAACAATGGACTGACTGGGACAGACTGACCCTCCCTCCGAACAGTAACAATGGACTGACTGGGAAAGACTGACCCTCCCTCAGGACAGTAACACTGGACTGACTGGGACAGACTGACCCTCCCTCAGGACAGTAACAATGGACTGAATGGGACAGACTGACCCTCCCTCAGGACAGTAACAATGGACTGACTGGGACAGACTGACCCTCCCTCAGGACAGTAACAATGGACAGACTGGGACAGACTGACCCTCTCTCAGGACAGTAACAATGGACTGACTGGGACAGACTGACCCTCCCTCAGGACAGTAACATTGGACTGACTGGGACAGACTGACCCTCCCTCAGGACAGTAACACTGGACTGACTGGGACAGACTGACCCTCTCTCAGGACAGTAACAATGGACTGACTGGGACAGACTGACCCTCTCTCAGGACAGTAACAATGGACAGACTGGGACAGACTGACCCTCACTCAGAACAGTAACACTGGACTGACTGGGACAGACTGACCCTCTCTCAGGACAGTAACAATGGACTGACTGGGACAGACTGACCCTCTCTCAGGACAGTAACAATGGACAGACTGGGACAGACTGACCCTCTCTCAGGACAGTAACAATGGACTGACTGGGACAGACTGACCCTCTCTCAGGACAGTAACAATGGACTGACTGGGATAGACTGACCCTCTCTCAGGACAGTAACAATGGACTGACTGGGACAGACTGACCCTCCCTCAGGACAGTAACAATGGACTGACTGAGACAGACTGACCCTCTCTCAGGACAGTAACAATGGACTGACTGGGACAGACTGACCCTCCCTCAGGCCAGTAACAATGGACTGACTGGGACAGACTGACCCTCCCTCAGGACAGTAACAATGGACTGACTGGGACAGACTGACCCTCCCTCAGGACAGTAACAATGGACTGACTGGGAGAGACTGACCCTCCCTCAGGACAGTAACAATGGACTGACTGGGACAGACTGACCCTCTCTCAGGACAGTAACACTGGACTGACTGGGAGAGACTGACCCTCCCTCAGGACAGTAACAATGGACTGCCTGGGACAGACTGACCCTCCCCCAGGACAGTAACAATGGACTGACTGGGACAGACTGACTCTCCCTCAGAACAGTAACAATGGACAGACTGGGACAGACTGACCCTCCCCCAGGACAGTAACAATGGACTGACTGGGACAGACTGACCATCCCTCACAACAGTAACACTGGACAGACTGGGACAGACTGACCCTCCCTCAGGACAGTAACAATGGACTGACTGGGAGAGACTGACCCTCCCTCACAACAGTAACAATGGACTGACTGGGACAGACTGACCCTCACTCACGACAGTAACAATGGACTGACTGGGACAGACTGACCCTCACTCAGGACAGTAACAATGGACTGACTGGGACAGACTGACCCTCCCTCAGGACAGTAACAATGGACTGACTGGGAGAGACTGACCCTCACTCAGGACAGTAACAATGGACTGACTGGGACAGACTGACCCTCCCTCAGGACAGTAACAATGGACAGACTGGGACAGACTGACCCTCCCTCACAACAGTAACAATGGACTGACTGGAACAGACTGACCCTCACTCAGGACAGTAACAATGGACTGACTGGGACAGACTGACCCTCCCTCAGGACAGTAACAATCGACTGACTGGGAGAGACTGACACTCACTCAGGACAGTAACAATGGATTGACTGGGACAGACTGACCCTCTCTCAGGACAGTAACAATGGACTGACTGGGACAGTCTGACCCTCCCTCAGGACAGTAACAATGGGCTGACTGGGAGAGACTGACCCTCACTCAGGACAGTCACAATGGATTGACTGGGACAGACTGACCCTCTCTCAGGACAGTAACAATGGACTGACTGGGAGAGACTGACCCTCCCTCAGGACAGTAACAATGGACAGACTGGGACAGACTGACCCTCCCTCACAACAGTAACAATGGACTGACTGGGACAGACTGACCCTCACTCAGGGCAGTAACAATGGATTGACTGGGACAGACTGACCCTCTCTCAGGACAGTAACAATGGACTGACTGGGAGAGACTGACCCTCCCTCAGGACAGTAACAATGGACAGACTGGGACAGACTGAACCTCCCTCACAACAGTAACAATGGACTGACTGGGACAGACTGACCCTCACTCAGGACAGTAACAATGGACTGACTGGGACAGACTGACCCTCTCTCAGGACAGTAACAATGGACTGACTGGGACAGACTGACCCTCCCTCAGGACAGTAACAATGGACTGACTGGGACAGACTGACCCTCTCTCAGGACAGTAACACGAGACTGACTGGGAGAGACTGACCCTCCCTCAGGACAGTAACAATGGACTGACTGGGAGAGACTGACCCTCACTCAGGACAGTAACAATGGACTGACTGGGACAGACTGACCCTCACTCAGGACAGTAACAATGGACTGACTGGGACAGACTGACCCTCACTCAGGACAGTAACAATGGACAGACTGGGACAGACTGACCCTCACTCAGGACAGTAACAATGGACTGACTGGGACAGACTGACCCTCACTCAGGACAGTAACAATGGACTGACTGGGACAGACTGACCCTCACTCAGGACAGTAACAATGGACAGACTGGGACAGACTGACCCTCACTCAGAACAGTAACACTGGACTGACTGGGACAGACTGACCCTCTCTCAGGACAGTAACAATGGACTGACTGGGACAGACTGACCCTCTCTCAGGACAGTAACAATGGACAGACTGGGACAGACTGACCCTCTCTCAGGACAGTAACAATGGACTGACTGGGACAGACTGACCCTCTCTCAGGACAGTAACAATGGACTGACTGGGATAGACTGACCCTCTCTCAGGACAGTAACAATGGACTGACTGGGACAGACTGACCCTCCCTCAGGACAGTAACAATGGACTGACTGAGACAGACTGACCCTCTCTCAGGACAGTAACAATGGACTGACTGGGACAGACTGACCCTCCCTCAGGCCAGTAACAATGGACTGACTGGGACAGACTGACCCTCCCTCAGGACAGTAACAATGGACTGACTGGGACAGACTGACCCTCCCTCAGGACAGTAACAATGGACTGACTGGGTGAGACTGACCCTCCCTCAGGACAGTAACAATGGACTGACTGGGACAGACTGACACTCTCTCAGGACAGTAACACTGGACTGACTGGGAGAGACTGACCCTCCCTCAGGACAGTAGCAATGGACTGACTGGGACAGACTGACCCTCCCCCAGGACAGTAACAATGGACTGACTGGGACAGACTGACTCTCCCTCAGAACAGTAACAATGGACAGACTGGGACAGACTGACCCTCCCCCAGGACAGTAACAATGGACTGACTGGGACAGACTGACCATCCCTCACAACAGTAACAATGGACAGACTGGGACAGACTGACCCTCCCTCAGGACAGTAACAATGGACTGACTGGGAGAGACTGACCCTCCCTCACAACAGTAACAATGGACTGACTGGGACAGACTGACCCTCACTCACGACAGTAACAATGGACTGACTGGGACAGACTGACCCTCACTCAGGACAGTAACAATGGACTGACTGGGACAGACTGACCCTCCCTCAGGACAGTAACAATGGACTGACTGGGAGAGACTGACCCTCACTCAGGACAGTAACAATGGACTGACTGGGACAGACTGACCCTCCCTCAGGACAGTAACAATGGACAGACTGGGACAGACTGACCCTCCCTCACAACAGTAACAATGGACTGACTGGAACAGACTGACCCTCACTCAGGACAGTAACAATGGACTGACTGGGACAGACTGACCCTCCCTCAGGACAGTAACAATCGACTGACTGGGAGACACTGACCCTCACTCAGGACAGTAACAATGGATTGACTGGGACAGACTGACCCTCTCTCAGGACAGTAACAATGGACTGACTGGGACAGTCTGACCCTCCCTCAGGACAGTAACAATGGGCTGACTGGGAGAGACTGACCCTCACTCAGGACAGTAACAATGGATTGACTGGGACAGACTGACCCTCTCTCAGGACAGTAACAATGGACTGACTGGGAGAGACTGACCCTCCCTCAGGACAGTAACAATGGACAGACTGGGACAGACTGACCCTCCCTCACAACAGTAACAATGGACTGACTGGGACAGACTGACCCTCACTCAGGGCAGTAACAATGGATTGACTGGGACAGACTGACCCTCTCTCAGGACAGTAACAATGGACTGACTGGGAGAGACTGACCCTCCCTCAGGACAGTAACAATGGACAGACTGGGACAGACTGACCCTCCCTCACAACAGTAACAATGGACTGACTGGGACAGACTGACCCTCACTCAGGACAGTAACAATGGACTGACTGGGACAGACTGACCCTCCCTCAGGACAGTAACAATGGACTGACTGGGAGAGACTGACCCTCACTCAGGACAGTAACAATCCACAGGACAGTAACAATGGACTGACTGGGAGAGACTGACCCTCTCTCAGGACAGTAACAATGGATTGACTGGGACAGACTGACCCTCTCTCAGGACAGTAACAATGGACTGACTGGGAGAGACTGACCCTCACTCAGGACAGTAACACTGGACTGACTGGGACAGACTGACCCTCTCTCAGGACAGTAACAATGGACTGACTGGGACAGACTGACCCTCCCTCAGGACAGTAACAATGGACTGACTGGGACAGACTGACCCTCTCTCAGGACAGTAACACTAGACTGACTGGGAGAGACTGACCCTCCCTCAGGACAGTAACAATGGACTGACTGGGAGAGACTGACCCTCACTCAGGACAGTAACAATGGACTGACTGGGACCGACTGACCCTCAATCAGGACAGTAACAATGGACTGACTGGGACAGACTGACCCTCTCTCAGGACAGTAACACTGGACTGACTGGGACAGAC
Organism: Heterodontus francisci; assembly: GCF_036365525.1. Taxonomy (NCBI): domain Eukaryota; kingdom Metazoa; phylum Chordata; class Chondrichthyes; order Heterodontiformes; family Heterodontidae; genus Heterodontus; species Heterodontus francisci. Next base: position 21,947,577 of record NC_090410.1, on the reverse strand, counting down.
TGACCCTCACTCAGGACAGTAACACTGGACTGACTGGGAGAGACTGACCCTCCCTCAGGACAGTAACAATGGACTGACTTGGGAGAGACTGACCCTCCCTCAGGACAGTAACAAATGGACTGACTGGGACAGACTGACCCTCTCTCAGGACAGTAACAATGGACAGACTGGGACAGACTGACCCTCCCTCACAACAGTAACAATGGACTGACTGGAACAGACTGACCCTCACTCAGTACAGTAACAATGGACTGACTGGGACAGACTGACCCTCCCTCAGGACAGTATCAATGGACTGACTGGGAGAGACTGACCCTCACTCAGGACAGTAACAATGGATTGACTGGGACAGACTGACCCTCTCTCAGGACAGTAACAATGGACTGACTGGGACAGACTGACCCTCCCTCAAGACTGTAACAATGGGCTGACTGGGAGAGACTGACCCTCACTCAGGACAGTAACAATGGATTGACTGGGACAGACTGACCCTCTCTCAGGACAGTAACAATGGACTGACTGGGAGAGACTGACCCTCCCTCAGGACAGTAACAATGGACAGACTGGGACAGACTGACCCTCCCTCACAACAGTAACAATGGACTGACTGGGACAGACTGACCCTCACTCAGGACAGTAACAATGGATTGACTGGGACAGACTGACCCTCTCTCAGGACATTAACAATGGACTGACTGGGAGAGACTGACCCTCCCTCAGGACAGTAACAATGGACAGACTGGGACAGACTGACCCTCCCTCACAACAGTAACAATGGACTGACTGGGACAAACTGACCCTCACTCAGGACAGTAACAATGGACTGACTGGGACAGACTGACCCTCCCTCAGGACAGTAACAATGGACTGACTGGGAGAGACTGACCCTCACTCAGGACAGTAACAATCCACAGGACAGTAACAATGGACTGACTGGGAGAGACTGACCCTCTCTCAGGACAGTAACAATGGATTGACTGGGACAGACTGACCCTCTCTCAGGACAGTAACAATGGACTGACTGGGACAGACTGACCCTCACTCAGGACAGTAACACTGGACTGACTGGGACAGACTGACCCTCTCTCAGGACAGTAACAATGGACTGACTGGGACAGACTGACCCTCCCTCAGGACAGTAACAATGGACTGACTGGGACAGACTGACCCTCTCTCAGGACAGTAACACGAGACTGACTGGGAGAGACTGACCCTCCCTCAGGACAGTAACAATGGACTGACTGGGACAGACTGACCCTCTCAGGACAGTAACAATGGACTGACTGGGACAGACTGACCCTCACTCAGGGCAGTAACAATGGACTGACTGGGACAGACTGACCCTCACTCAGGACAGTAACACTGGACTGACTGGGACAGACTGACCCTCACTCAGGACAGTAACACTGGACTGACTGGGAGAGACTGACCCTCCCTCAGGACAGTAACAATGGACTGACTGGGAGAGACTGACCCTCCCTCAGGACAGTAGCAATGGACTGACTGGGAGAGACTGACCCATCCCTCAGGACAGTAACAAATGGACTGACTGGGACAGACTGACCCTCTCTCAGGACAGTAACACTGGACTGACTGGGAGAGACTGACCATCCCTCAGGACAGTAACAATGGACTGACTGGGACAGACTGACCCTCTCTCAGGGCAGTAACACTGGACTGACTGGGACAGACTGACCATCCCTCAGGACAGTAACAATGGACTGACTGGGACAGACTGACCCTCCCTCAGGACAGTAACAATGGACTGACTGGGACAGACTGACCCTCTCAGGACAGTAACAATGGACTGACTGGGACAGACTGCCTCACTCAGGGCAGTAACAATGGACTGACTGGGACAGACTGACCCTCTCTCAGGACAGTAACAATGGACTGACTGGGACAGACTGACCCTCACTCAGGACAGTAACAATGGACTGAATGGGACAGACTGACCCTCCCTCAGGACAGTAACAATTGACTGACTGGGACAGACTGACCCTCTCTCAGGATAGTAACAATGGACTGACTGGGACAGACTGACCATCACTCAGGACAGTAACAATGGACTGACTGGGACAGACAGACCCTCTCTCAGGACAGTAACACTGAACTGACTGGGAGAGACTGACCCTCCCTCAGGACAGTAACAATGGACTGACTGGGACAGACTGACCCTCCCTCAGGACAGTAACAATGGACTGACTGGGACAGACTGACCCTCACTCAGAACAGTAACAATGGACTGACTGGGACAGACTGACCCTCCCTCAGGACAGTAACAATGGACTGACTGGGACAGACTGACCCTCACTCAGGACAGTAACAATGGACTGACTGGGACAGACTGACCCTCACTCAGAACAGTAACAATGGACTGACTGGGAGAGACTGACCCTCCCTCAAAACAGTAACAATGGACTGACTGGGAGAGACTGACACTCACTCAGGACAGTAACAATGGACTGACTGGGACAGACTGACCCTCTCTCAGGACAGTAACAATGGACTGACTGGGACAGACTGACCCTCTCTCAGGACAGTAACAATGGACTGACTGGGACAGACTGACCCTCCCTCAGGACAGTAACAATGGACTGACTGGGACAGACTGACCCTCTCTCAGGACAGTAACAATGGACTGACTGGGACAGACTGACCCTCTCTCAGGACAGTAACAATGGACTGACTGGGACAGACTGACCCTCCCTCAGGACAGTAACAATGGACTGACTGGGACAGACTGACCCTCCCTCAGGACAGTAACAATGGACTGACTGGGACAGACTGACCCTCTCTCAGGACAGTAACAATGGACTGACTGGGACAGACTGACCCTCTCTCAGGACAGTAACAATGGACTGACTGGGAGAGACTGACACTCACTCATGACAGTAACAATGGACTGACTGGGACAGACTGACCCTCCCTCAGGACAGTAACAATGGACTGACTGGGACAGACTGACCCTCCCTCAGGACAGTAACAATGGACTGACTGGGACAGACTGACCCTCACTCAGAACAGTAACAATGGACTGACTGGGACAGACTGACCCTCTCTCAGGACATTAACAATGGACTGCATGGGACAGACTGACCCTCTCTCAGGACAGTAGCAATGGATTGACTGGGACAGACTGACCCTCTCTCAGGACAGTAACAATGGAATGACTGAGAGAGACTGACCCTCTCTCAGGACAGTAACACTAGACTGACTGGGAGAGACTGACCCTCCCTCAGGACAGTAACAATGGACAGACTGGGACAGACTGACCCTCCCTCACAACAGTAACAATGGACTGACTGGGACAGACTGACCCTCACTCAGGGCAGTAACAATGGATTGACTGGGACAGACTGACCCTCTCTCAGGACAGTAACAATGGACTGACTGGGAGAGACTGACCCTCCCTCAGGACAGTAACAATGGACAGACTGGGACAGACTGACCCTCCCTCACAACAGTAACAATGGACTGACTGGGACAGACTGACCCTCACTCAGGACAGTAACAATGGACTGACTGGGACAGACTGACCCTCCCTCAGGACAGTAACAATGGACTGACTGGGAGAGACTGACCCTCACTCAGGACAGTAACAATCCACAGGACAGTAACAATGGACTGACTGGGAGAGACTGACCCTCTCTCAGGACAGTAACAATGGATTGACTGGGACAGACTGACCCTCTCTCAGGACAGTAACAATGGACTGACTGGGAGAGACTGACCCTCACTCAGGACAGTAACAATGGACTGACTGGGACAGACTGACCCTCACTCAGGACAGTAACACTGGACTGACTGGGACAGACTGACCCTCACTCAGGACAGTAACACTGGACTGACTGGGAGAGACTGACCCTCCCTCAGGACAGTAACAATGGACTGACTGGGAGAGACTGACCCTCCCTCAGGACAGTAGCAATGGACTGACTGGGACAGACTGACCCTCACTCAGAACAGTAACACTGGACTGACTGGGACAGACTGACCCTCTCTCAGGACAGTAACAATGGACTGACTGGGACAGACTGCCTCACTCAGGGCAGTAACAATGGACTGACTGGGACAGACTGACCCTCTCTCAGGACAGTAACAATGGACTGACTGGGACAGACTGACCCTCACTCAGGACAGTAACAATGGACTGAATGGGACAGACTGACCCTCCCTCAGGACAGTAACAATGGACTGACTGGGACAGACTGACCCTCTCTCAGGATAGTAACAATGGACTGACTGGGACAGACTGACCATCACTCAGGACAGTAACAATGGACTGACTGGGACAGACAGACCCTCTCTCAGGACAGTAACACTGAACTGACTGGGAGAGACTGACCCTCCCTCAGGACAGTAACAATGGACTGACTGGGACAGACTGACCCTCCCTCAGGACAGTAACAATGGACTGACTGGGAGAGACTGACCCTCCCTCAAAACAGTAACAATGGACTGACTGGGAGAGACTGACACTCACTCAGGACAGTAACAATGGACTGACTGGGACAGACTGACCCTCTCTCAGGACAGTAACAATGGACTGACTGGGACAGACTGACCCTCTCTCAGGACAGTAACAATGGACTGACTGGGACAGACTGACCCTCCCTCAGGACAGTAACAATGGACTGACTGGGACAGACTGACCCTCTCTCAGGACAGTAACAATGGACTGACTGGGACAGACTGACCCTCTCTCAGGACAGTAACAATGGACTGACTGGGAGAGACTGACACTCACTCAGGACAGTAACAATGGACTGACTGGGACAGACTGACCCTCCCTCAGGACAGTAACAATGGACTGACTGGGACAGACTGACCCTCCCTCAGGACAGTAACAATGGACTGACTGGGACAGACTGACCCTCACTCAGAACAGTAACAATGGACTGACTGGGACAGACTGACCCTCTCTCAGGACAGTAACAATGGAATGACTGAGAGAGACTGACCCCCTCTCAGGAGAGTAACACTAGACTGACTGGGAGAGACTGACCCTCCCTCAGGACAGTAACAATGGACTGACTGGGAGAGACTGACCCTCCCTCAGGACAGTAACAATGGACTGACTGGGAGAGACTGACCCTCCCTCAGGACAGTAACAATGGACTGACTGGGAGAGACTGACACTCCCTCAAAACACTAACACTAGACTGACTGGGAGAGACTGACCCTCCCTCAGGACAGTAACAATGGACTGACTGGGAGAGACTGACCCTCCCTCAGGACAGTAACAATGGACTGACTGGGAGAGACTGACCCTCACTCAGGACAGTAACAATGGACTGACTGGGACAGACTGACCCTCACTCAGGACAGTAACAATGGACTGACTGGGAGACTGACCCTCACTCAGGACAGTAACACTGGACTGACTGGGAGAGACTGACCCTCCCTCAGGACAGTAACACTGGACTGACTGGGAGAGACTGACCCTCTCTCAGGACAGTAGCAATGGACTGACTGGGAGAGACTGACCCTCACTCAGGACAGTAACAATGGACTGACTGGGACAGACTGACCCTCACTCAGGACAGTAACAATGGACTGACTGGGAGACTGACCCTCACTCAGGACAGTAACACTGGACTGACTGGGAGAGACTGACCCTCCCTCAGGACAGTAACAATGGACTGACTGGGAGAGACTGACCCTCTCTCAGGACAGTAACAAATGGACTGACTGGGAGAGACTGACCCTCCCTCAGGACAGCAACAATGGACTGACTGGGACAGACTGACCCTCTCTCAGGACAGCAACAATGGACTGACTGGGACAGACCGACCCTCCCTCAGGACAGTAGCAATGGACTGACTGGGAGAGACTGACCCTCCCTCAGGACAGTAACAATGGACTGTGGGAGAGACTGACCCTCCCTCAGGACAGTAACAATGGACTGACTGGGACAGACTGACCCTCCCTCAGGACAGTAACAATGGACTGACTGGGAGAGACTGACCCTCCCTCAGGACAGTAACACTGGACTGACTGGGAGAGACTGACCCTCCCTCAGGACAGTAACAATGGACTGACTGGGACAGACTGACCCTCTCTCAGGACAGTAACAATGGAATGACTGAGAGAGACTGACCCCCTCTCAGGACAGTAACACTAGACTGACTGGGAGAGACTGACCCTCCCTCAGGACAGTAACAATGGACTGACTGGGAGAGACTGACCCTCCCTCAGGACAGTAACAATGGACTGACTGGGAGAGACTGACCCTCCCTCAGGACAGTAACAATGGACTGACTGGGAGAGACTGACACTCCCTCAAAACACTAACACTAGACTGACTGGGAGAGACTGACCCTCCCTCAGGACAGTAACAATGGACTGACTGGGAGAGACTGACCCTCCCTCAGGACAGTAACAATGGACTGACTGGGAGAGACTGACCCTCACTCAGGACAGTAACAATGGACTGACTGGGACAGACTGACCCTCACTCAGGACAGTAACAATGGACTGACTGGGAGACTGACCCTCACTCAGGACAGTAACACTGGACTGACTGGGAGAGACTGACCCTCCCTCAGGACAGTAACACTGGACTGACTGGGAGAGACTGACCCTCCCTCAGGACAGTAGCAATGGACTGACTGGGAGAGACTGACCCTCACTCAGGACAGTAACAATGGACTGACTGGGACAGACTGACCCTCACTCAGGACAGTAACAATGGACTGACTGGGAGACTGACCCTCACTCAGGACAGTAACACTGGACTGACTGGGAGAGACTGACCCTCCCTCAGGACAGTAACAATGGACTGACTGGGAGAGACTGACCCTCTCTCAGGACAGTAACAAATGGACTGACTGGGAGAGACTGACCCTCCCTCAGGACAGCAACAATGGACTGACTGGGACAGACTGACCCTCTCTCAGGACAGCAACAATGGACTGACTGGGACAGACCGACCCTCCCTCAGGACAGTAGCAATGGACTGACTGGGAGAGACTGACCCTCCCTCAGGACAGTAACAATGGACTGTGGGAGAGACTGACCCTCCCTCAGGACAGTAACAATGGACTGACTGGGACAGACTGACCCTCCCTCAGGACAGTAACAATGGACTGACTGGGAGAGACTGACCCTCCCTCAGGACAGTAACACTGGACTGACTGGGAGAGACTGACCCTCCCTCAGGACAGTAACAATGGACTGACTGGGAGAGACTGACCCTCTCTCAGGACAGTAACAATGGACTGACTGGGAGAGACTGACCCTCCCTCAGGACAGTAACAATGGACTGACTGGGAGAGACTGACCCTCTCTCAGGACAGTAACAATGGACTGACTGGGAGAGTCTGACCCTCCCTCAAAACAGTAACAATGGACTGACTGGGAGAGACTGACCCTCCCTCAGGACAGTAACAATGGACTGACTGGGACAGACTGACCCTCACTCAGGACAGTAACAATGGATTGACTGGGACAGACTGACCCTCACTCAGGACAGTAACAATGGACTGACTGGGACAGACTGACCCTCTCTCAGGACAGTAACAATGGACTGACTGGGAGAGACTGACCCTCACTCAGGACAGTAACAATGGACTGACTGGGACAGACTGACCCTCCCTCAGGACAGTAACAATGGATTGACTGGGACAGACTGACCCTCACTCAGGACAGTAACACTGGACTGACTGGGACAGACTGACCCTCACTCAGGAGAGACAAATGGGGTCCTGTCAATGTATTCAGTTTTCAGTCAAGACCCCGTGTGCTCGATGGAAATTTATGGGCTGGGAATGTTAATCTAACTTTCCAGACGGGAATCCCACAGGATGGGGTGGAATGCCAGGTTGACACCCAGTTCAATCCCACTCTCTATTGACTTCAGTGAAGAGGAAAATGAGAGCTGGTGTAAATCCAGCGTTGTGCCCAATCCGGTCTGTATCTCAACGGGAGGGATTGGTTAAATTTGCCCCATGAGTTCTAAACACTTTTTTGACTTGTCAAACATTTCGTTTGGTCTGGAAAATCTGGTAAAGAAACTGATAAAACCTCCAGGAAACAGTCATCCTCTTCAGAAAAATACCAGGCCCAGAAAATTAATCAAAAAAGAAATAATCAGTTCATTTAAGCATGGAGCCTGTTAAAAAGCTTCAGCAAATCCCAATTTAGAGAAAATACTTCCTCATCAATAAAAATTTCAAATAAGTGAACCTGAGAATGCCTTACAATGCATCCAAACAGTCGGGGGGCTGTTTCAGTCTGTTGCCTTGTCGGAGGTAGTCATAGATCTCGCTGTTTTCCACACCTGGGTATGGAGTTTGCCCGCGGGTCGCAATCTCCCACATGGTGACGCCATAGGACCACTGAAAGCAGAGAAACGAACATATCATCTACTATACAGGGAGCCAACTCAGAGCTTTACCCCCATAACGAGGGTTACTGCCCTTCATGGCAACTCAATGGACCTCAAAGGCTTTGAGATGTATCTCTGAGATGTGACAAGGAGCTCAGTAGATAAATGTTGGAGAGACTGAAGGATAGGTGGGTACAGGGGGGAGGGTGGGAAGAGGTAAGTAGAGTGGGAGGAGGCTTGTGTGAAGTATAAACATGGACCAGTCCAGCAAAATGACCTGTTTCTAAGTGGTGTAAAAACAGTGACCCCCCCCCTACTCTCAGTCCCGAATCTCTTACATTTAATCTCATGTCTACATCCCCTCATTCTGGACCCCTCAATCACCAGAACCAGTCACAGTGGCTGCAGTGTGTACTATCTACAAGATGCACTGCAGCAACTCTCCAAGGCTCCTTCGACAACACCTTCCAAACCCATGATCGCCAGCAACTAGCAAAGGGGCAAGGGCAGCAAGTGCATGGGAACACCGCCACCTGCAGGTTCCCCTCCAAGCCACACACCATCCTGATTTGGAACTATATCGCTGTTTCTTCTCTATCGCTGGGTCAAAATCCTGGATCTCCCTCCGTAACGGCACTGTGGGTTTTCAAGAAGGCAGCTCACCACCACCATCTCCAGGGAAATTAGGGATGGGTCATAAATGCTGGCCTTGATAGCAATGCTTGGAAAATTAATGAATATAAAGTTTTTTTTTTGTCTCCATTCACAATTTGAAACACCCAGTCGTGAAAATAACCCCAATTTCAATTTGTTACCTCACCACAGGATCATGAATGTACCCATTTACTGTTGCGCTATCAGGGAAGCACAATAAAAAATGCCTGAGAATGAGGTAGGGGCCTACCCTGTAACATTCATTTCAGAGGAACGGTCGAACACTTGGATTTCAATTTAAAATTATGTGGTCCTCAGACCTATGGCAGGAGTACAGACTGCAGATCACATACCACGTCACTTTTGGTCGTATAAACTCTGTCCGCCAGACTTTCAATCGCAATCCACTTCACTGGCATTTTCGAGATCCGGCCTTGTCGATAGTAATCCCCGTTGTAAATTTTTTTGGACAGCCCGAAGTCAGCCACACAGACATTCATATTTTCATTTAACCTGTGGTAACAAAGACATTGTTTTAAAATAATAACAAACACATCAAATCTTCAGCCCTGCCACCCAACATAAACCAAGCTCATGCAAAATTCTGCTGCCCGTGTCCTAACTCACATCAAGTCCCACTCACACATCACCCCTGTGCTCACTGACCTGCACTGGCTCCCAATCTGACAATGCCTTGACTTTCAAATTCACATCTTCACGTTCAAATCCCTCCATGGCCTCGCCCCCTCCATATCTCTGTAATATCTTCCTCCCCCACAATCCTCCAAGATATCTGCACTCTTCCAATTTTGGCCTTTTGAGCATCCCCGACTTTAATCGATCCACCATTGGCAGCAGTGCCTTCAGCTGCCCAAATCTCTGGAATTCTCCCCTAAATCTCTCCACCTCTCTTATTTCCTTTAAGATGCCCCTTCAAACCTACCTCATTGACCAACTCATCTGTCCTAGTCACTCCTGTGAAGTGCATTAGGATGTTTTACTACATTAAAAGCACTCTCTAAATAAAAGTTGTCAAGGTTACAGTAAGTGATTTGTTATTGTTCAGAGGTTGCCAACGTTCTCACTGCCTTTGTGTTTTTATTCCTATTTCTCTTTGTGCTCATCAAGGCTGTGCGTCTGCGGAGTTCCCAGGAGGCCCGGGGATTCGAGCCCATTCCTCCCTCACAAGGCCTGATGGGAAATCTCTCCTGCCGACAACCATGAGCGGATTCAGGCGGGAATCACTGACCCGCCTTTATTGGCATGGGCTGCCCATCCTTAAAACGACAATGACCAGGAAACTTAGGAATGCCCCGGGGCAGCCAGGATTTTCCCTCCACTGCCAATGGCACTGGATTCCTGGGATTTGCGGCAGTCTCATTGAGAGTAGAATTTTAAGGTTCTGCCCCAGGTTTTGATTTCTCCAACCAGCGGAAGTAATTTCTCTCTATCCACCCAATTAACTTCTTTAACCATCTGAAACACCTCAATGAGATCACCGCTTAATTTTCTATACTCGAAGGAATACAGACCGAATCTGTCCTCGTAATTTGACCCTTTTAGCCCAATATCAGGATATCACAGGGAGTGAGAGCAGGATATCAGAGGGAGTGAGACCGGGATATATTGGGATATCACGGAGAGTGAGACTGGTATATATCAGGATATCACAGGGAGTGAGAGCAGGATATCACAGGGAATGAGACCGGGATATATTGGGATATCACGGAGAGTGAGACTGGTATATATCAGGATATCACAGGGAGTGAGAGCAGGATACATCAGGATATCACAGGGAGTGAGAGCAGGATATCACAGGGAGTGAGACCGGGATATATTGGGATATCACGGAGAGTGAGACTGGTATATATCAGGATATCACAGGGAGTGAGAGCAGGATATCACAGGGAGTGAGAGCAGGATACATCAGGATATCACAGGGAGTGAGAGCAGGATATCACAGGGAGTGAGAGCAGGATATCACAGGGAGTGAGAGCAGGATACATCAGGATATCACAGGGAGTGAGAGCAGGATATCACAGGGAGTGAGAGCAGGATATCACAGGGAGTGAGACTGGTATATATCAGGATATCACAGGGAGTGAGAGCAGGATATCACAGGGAGTGAGACTGGTATATATCAGGATATCACAGGGAGTGAGAGCAGGATATCACAGGGAGTGAGAGCAGGATATCACAGGGAGTGAGACCGGGATATATTGGGATATCACGGAGAGTGAGACTGGTATATATCAGGATATCACAGGGAGTGAGAGCAGGATATCACAGGGAGTGAGAGCAGGATACATCAGGATATCATACGGAATGAGACCAATGTAGATCCGGTTATCATTTCAAGTGATAACCCTCTTTGCATCTGATCTACATTTCAGACGTTTCCATGTAGTAATCACAAGAGTCAGAATGTCCAGAGTTACTGAGCTGACTCAATCAGAGAGTTCTGATTGTTTAATGTTTAAAGGGATTGAATATACACCCGAATGCCTGCTCTGATTACAGCTGTATAACAAAACACAACTTTCACAGCTGTCCAATTCCCGAATCCCATGAACACAACCAGTGTGGATCCCAGTGCAGTGACTCGGTGAGTCACAGTGACCAGCCAGGTCCAGTTTAATCCTGGATCTGTGGCTGAGTTAACTGGCCTGAGCTGGGGTAATGTTGGGAGTGTTATAGTTCTCTTCAATGCTGCTGGGTTAAAGAGGGGGGAATCAACCATGTTCCCAATCCAGTAACCGTTATGAGATTAACGTGTGGACACAAAGTGACAGGAACAGGCTGAGATCAAATAGTCTGTCAGTGCTGACGGAGCCCACACAGACAGAATGGGGAGTCGGGTGAGATACTGGAGAGCAGAGGATGGGAGAAAGCTGGACAGATCACACACGGACTCACATGCAGTTGCGAGCAGCCAGGTCTCTGTGAATGAAGTTCTTGTTGCTGAGGTATTCCATACCCCGTGCAATGTCAGTCATGAACTTTACCAGAGTCTGCATCGGGAGGTACTGCAAAAGAAGAGGAATCATTAGCAATTCACAGAGACACGAGACTCAGAGAGGAGAAAGGTCACACAGAGACATTAGGATTAACACATCCCAAAGTGCTTTCCGGCCAACGAGGAACAGATTGAAGTGTCGTCACTGTTGTAATGTAGGAAACACGGCAAATAATTCGTGCCCAAGAAGCTCCCACAAACAGCAATGATGAAATGTCATTGACCTGAGACGTTAACTGTTTCTCTCTCCACAGATGCTGCCAGACCTGCTGAGCATTCCCAGCATTTTCTGTTTTTATTTCAGATTTTCAGCATCTGCGGTATTTTGCTTCTGATTTCCTGAACACGGAAATAATTTACCAGAAAAATCAGGAGCGCCACCAGTTTCCAGAGCTGTGACCCCCGTCAGAGGAGTCCAGAGGGTAGATATTTTACCCCAGGGAGAAGGGAATGATCGAGAGTGCGCATATTTGCCCTTTAGTGGCCAATTGTACGGCAGGTTCCAAAGACCAGGTAGCTCCTATTCCGTTATGTTAAAAACCATTCACAACATCCCGAAGCACATTAGAGCCAAATCAAGAACTTCTGAAATGAAATGTGGGGAACGTGGCACATTGTTCCACAAACCGCAATGTGAGAAGTTGTTTTTAATGATGGTTAAGGGACAAATATTGGCCAGGACACTGGGGAGAACTCCCCACTGGCACTTCTTTGAATAGTGGCTGTGGGATCTCTGGGATCTGAGAGGATAGATCGGGCTTCAGTTTAAAATATCATCCAAACAGAAAAAGCGCTTGTGACAGTGCAACACTCCCTCAGTGCTGCGCTGGGAATGTCAGCTTAGATTATGTACTCAGGTCTCTGGTGAGAGAGCTTCATACTATGCCAAGGCTGAGACTACAGCCGGCCAGGAATGCGGTGCAGTGTTTAAATGTAGCAGGTCCCTGGTGTCCACTAAAGTATAACGAACGCTCTGACGGTGGCCTGGTGTGACACTGACCACACAGGGTAGGAAGGGCCATTGATTCCAGCTCCAATCCATACTGAGTTGGCTGAATGGAGTCAGTGGGGGCTCAAGTGGGCCTTGCTGTCCCTGGGCTGGGGCAGGAAACTTCAGCCAATGTTTCTGATTCCTGGATAACAATGGGATGGGCCCATGCTGGATAGTCCAGGTACGAGGGCAGGAAGGGTCATGGCTAGGATGCACCCTTTGGTCAATCAGCCAACATCCAGGCACGCTATGGAAGACTGGACATCTGAATGAGAAACCAAAAGGGGGTTGGTGTACATTGAATAGTTTTACAATATGAGGCAGGAGAGGAGAGTGTGCAGTGCGAAGGTGGGGGAGGAGGGAGTGCAGTGAGAGATGGGAGGGGAGGGGCGAGGAGGGAGTGACTGCAACACTGAGCCGAGTCCTCTTGACAAACCCAGCAGTTTACCAAAACCCCAGCCCTCTTCACCCATTCTCCCCTTCTCCTCCCCCTCTCCTCCCCTTCCCCCTCCCCCCTCCCCTCGCCTCTCCCTTCCCTCCTCCGCCCTCCCTTCCTGCCCCTCCCCTCCCCCCCTCCCCTAGCTCCTCTCCTCCATTCCTCCCCTCCCCATCTCCCCACTCACCCGTCTTCCCCCCTCTCTCCCCTACCGCCTCCCCTTTAACCCTTCCCTCCTCCCTCCTCCCCCCTCCCCGATTCTGAGGCAGAATCCGGGATCTTACCACAGGGCTCTCTCCCAGGCGAGAATACAGCAGGAAGCTGTGGAGATCCCCGTGCTTCATGAACGGGAGGATGACGACAGGTGAGGGGAATCCTTCGTTCTGGTGATTCTGCAGACAGACGCCTGCATTCAGAGACAGAAACAAGACAAGAATTTAAAAAACTCAACCTCAGCGGTTCGGACACATTAAACCTCGAAACCTCGCCCGATCCCAATCCCGGTTCTCACCTCGTTAGCTAGGATGGGGGCAGAGGGTGGGACCTCCCCATCGGCCTCAGTGCCACAGGCGAGGGAGTGGGCAGAGTGGACTGGGGTCTCCTGCTTTGCCCTCTGACCCTCCTCAATCCCCCTCCTGGCTGGTAAAGTGCAGCTGTGGAAGTTAGTGAAGGTGGGACCGACCATGATTACAGCTCCCACCACTGACACTCGTGACAGATGACCACAGTCAGTGGGTCTTTGAGAGTGTTCATGTATTGATCATTGAAACTTCCAGCATTGAAAGAGGCCATTCAGCCCATCAGGCCTGTGCTGGCTCTCTGAATGAGTTACTAGTCTCACTGCAGCACAATCGGACATGTTGTCAGATTTCACTCTAATACAATTGATTTTAAACACAAACCAAGCATGGCGGTCAGCCAGAAACAAAAATCACTCTATTGGTACATTGGACTTCTCCCAATTATCAATAAACAGTTCGCAACAATACAGCTTTCAAAGAAGAGGCTGTATGGCATCCAAAATAAAGGGTTGATCACAATTTAAGCGGGTGTGTTTTATTCCAGAAAAAAACCCTTGGGGCAGGAATGCAGACGGGAACTGTATGAATATTGAAGAAGGTTCCGAGATTGGGCTCCCAGTGGGGAATTTCGCCATGGACAGAAGCAAAGCGGCAAATTGCAGGCTTGCTGCCGGTGATCTTGGGAGAGCACGGCTGCCCTGGGGGTGTCCCCCACGGTGGTGTCATGTGGAGATATTGGTGCAATGTTTTCATCACGATACACAGCCACCATCTACTGAAAGCAATCCTGGAGAGAATATCAGACACCACAACAGGAACCTAGTGGGCCTCATCAGCTGAATATTCATTCATTCCCTTGAAAAACATCATTTTAAAGGAAAAAGTTTTGAATTCACCATACCCAGTAAGCGCATCACGTTGGGATGGTCAAACTCCTTCATGCAGACGGCTTCTCGAAGGAAGTCCTCCATTTCAGTCCGTGTACATATCGCAACTGCAGAGAGTAAATGAGAGGTCAGCACGAGGGGGATTGAGAGGGTCAATGAGAGTGACCCACCTTTCTCAGTGCTTATCATGTACAAAGAGACATGGCGAGGTGGGCTGTCAGGAAAGGGTCAGAGACACAATCAGATAGAAGAGTCATAGAGTGATACAGCACTGAAACAGGCCCTTCGGCCCACTGAGTCTGTGCAGACCAACAACCACCCATTTATACTAATCCTACATTAATCCCATATTCCCTACCACATCCCCACCATTCTCCTACCACCTACCTACACTAGGGGCAACTTACAATGGCCAATTTACCTATCAACCTGCAAGTCTTTGGCATGTGGGAGGAAACCGGAGCACCCGGCGAAAACCCACGCAGTCACAGGGAGTACCCAGAACCGAACCTGGGTCCCTGGAGCTGTGAGGCTGTGGTGCTAACCACTGCGCCACTGTGCCAGGTCTCATACAATAATACAACACAGAGGAGGCCATTCAGCCCATTGTGCCTGTTGCAGCTCTTGAAAAGAACTATCCAAGTCTCATTTCCCTGCACTTTGATAAAATGTCACATTTTCAGCTATTTATCCAAACTTCTTTTGAAAGTTGCTCGTGAATCTGCTTCCACTGCCCTCTCAGGCAGCGCCTTCCAGATCACAACACCTCACTGTGTAAAATGAATTCCTCACCTTCACTTCTAGTTCTTTTGCTAATTATCTTAAATCTGTGTCCTCTGGTTACTGACCCTCCTGCCACTGGGAACAGTTTCTCCCTATGTATTCCATCTTATTCTCTGCTCCGAGGAGAACAATCCCAGCTTCTCTCTCAAGTCCCTCATCCCTGGCACCATGTTGGTAATTCTCCTCCGCACCCTCTTCATTTCCAGTCTACTGCCTCAGGAGAATTTCAGGGCAATCTCCACTGCCCCTCTTTCCATCAGCACCAGGCTGCAATGTTCATGCCTCGTGTGGGCACATAGAAACTTGTGTTTGGTCAAGTTTGAGAGAAGACCTAGATCTAGATTTTTCCAAGTCTTTTCCACAGCTCACAGAGCAAAGAAGAGCATCAGCTTATAGATAGAGGCAGAGTCTTATGGTTTATTCCAATGTAGCCCACAGCAGAAATGTGGTGGCGGTGGGGGGGGGGTAGAATATTATGCTTTCCTCCGCGGTGGGTTTGGAGAGACGGGGAGTGCATAAAATCGGGTGGGATAGTGGAGGGGGAGGCCAGCAGCTCTGCAAGGGCAGGACTTCTGACGCCGGAGTCCTTGATCCAATGGAAGTCTCTGCATTCCACTTAATTCCCTGATTGGCACTAGATCCAGCCAGCTTTCCAAGGATGAGGCGACGCGGGATCTCGGCATTGATTTTCCAGACGTCAAGAGCCCTGTTGCCAGAATCAAATCCCGGCAATGGTCTTGATGACCAGAGATGGCCAAGAATTTGAAGGCAGATTTGAGAGAAAAACCACATCCAGATCTTTACCAGAGCTCACAAGGTAAAGTCGGGGGATGGGGTTTCAATGAACAAACCAAGACCGAACAGTTCACTTGAAGTTTGGGCTAAAATTAAACAGCAGAAGAGAGGATTTAGGGGGGAGAAAAAGCATAAGATGCAGCAGATGGCCAGAGACTGACACTGTGCAGAGTGACGAGTCCCCGAGAGAGCTGACTGCCCAGGAGCCATTCTGGAGACAACTTTCTCTCAAACCTGGGGACTGGAGGGAAGAGAAGTGCGAGGGGGGAAGGGAGGGGAGGGAATGGAGCGCAGAACAGGGGGAGGGGAGGGGAGAGAGTGCAATATGAGGGAGGGGAGGGGAGAGAGCGCAGTGCAGGGGAAGCGGAGGGGAGGGAGCACAGTACAGGGGGGGAGGGGAGGGGAGGGGAGGGAGTGCAGTACGGGGGGAGGGGAGGGGAGGGAACACAGTACAGGGGGAGGGGAGGGGAGGGGAGAGAGTGCAGTACGGGGGGAGGGGAGAGAGTGCAATACAGGGCGAGGGGCAAAGAGAGAATGCAGTACGGGGGGAGGGGGGAGGGTGCAGTACAGGGCGAGGGGAGAAGAGAGAGTGCAGTACGGGGGGAGGGGAGAGAGTACAGTACAGGGCGAGGGGAGAAGAGAGAGTGCAGTACGGGGGGAGTGGTTCCTGCAGATTGGAAGGTCGGAAATGTCACCCCACTATTTGAAAAGGGAGGGAGAGAGAAAACAGGGAATTACAGATCTGTTCGCCTTACATCAGTCATTAGGAAAATGCTAGAATCTATTCTAAAGGATGTGATAAATGGACACTTGAATAATAATAATCTGATTGGGCATAGTCAACATGGATTTATGAATGGGAAATCATGTTTGACGAATCTGTTGGAGTTTGTTGAGGGTATTACGAATGGAATTGATAAAGGGGAGTTGGTGGATGTGGTACAATTGGATTTTCAAAAGGCCTTTGATAAAGTCCCCCACAGGAGGATGGTGAGCAAAATTAAAGCACATGGGATAGGAGGTAATATACTGGCATGGATTAAGGATTGGTTAACAGGCAGAAAACAGAAAGTAGGAATAAATGGGTCATTCTCGCGTTGGCAGTGGAGTACTGCAGGGATCAGTGCTTGGGCCCCAGCTGTTCACAATATATATCAATGATTTGGATGTGGGGACCAAATGTAGCATTTCCAAGTTTGCAGATGACACAAAACTAGGTGGGAATGTGTGTTGTGAGGAAGATGCAAAGTGGCTTCAAGGGGATTTGGAAAGACTTAGTGAGTGGGCAAGAACATGGCAGATGGAATATAATGTGGAAAAATGTGAGATTATCCACTTTGGTAGGAGGAATAGATGTGCAGAGTATTTCTTAAATGGTAAGAGATTAGAAAGTCTAGATGTACAAAGAGACCTGGGTGTCCTTGTCAATAAGTCACTGAAAGCTAACATGCAGGTGCAGCAAGCAATTAAGAAGGCAACTGGTATGTTAGCCTTTATCGTAAGAGGATTTGAGTACAGGAGTAGCGAAGTCTTGCTTCAATTGTATTTGAACCTTGGTTAGACTGCACCTGCAGTACTGTGTGCAGTTTTGGTCCCCTTACCTTAGGAAGGATATTACTGCCATAGAGGGAGTGCAACCAAGGTTCACCAGACTTGTTCCCACGATGGCGGGGCTGTCCTATGAAGAGACTGGGGAAACTGGGCCTGTATTCTCTAGAGGTGATCTCATTGAAACCTACAAAATACTTAAAGGGATAGACAGGGAGATGCAGCTAAGATGTTTCCCCTGGTTGGGGAGTCCAGAATCAGGGGACATAATTTCAAAATAAGGGGGAAGCCACTTAGTACAGATATGAGGAGGAATTTCTTTACTCAAAGGGTTGTGAATCTTTGAAATCCTCTGCCCCAGAGGGCTGTGGAAGCTCAGTCATTGAGAATGTTTAAAGCAGAGATTGACAGATTTCTAAATACCAATGACATAAGGGTATATGAGGATAGTGTGGGAAAAAGGCATTGAAGTGGATGATCAGCCATGATCGTATTGAATGGCGGAGCAGACTCGATGGGCTGAATGGCCTACTCCTGCTCCGATGTTCCTATGTTCCCTATCTACCAACTCCGTCCCTCTCTCTGGCAACAGTCTGCAATTAAGCCAGTCTGGTTTTTTTTATTCGTTCATGGGATGTGGGCATCGCTGTCTAGGCCAGCATTTATTGCTCATCCCTAATTACCCTTGAGAAGGTGGTGGTGAGCTGCCTTCTTGAGCCCCCTCCAGTCCATGGGAGGTAGGTACACCCACAGTGTTGTTCGGAAGGGAGTTCCAGGATTTTGACCCAGTGATAGTGAAGGAACGGCGATATAGTTCCAAGTCAGGATGGTGTATGACTTGGAGGAGAACTTGCAGGTGGTGGTGCTGCCATGCATCTGCTGCCCTTGTCCTTCTAGATGGTAGAGGTCGTGGGTTTGGAAGGTGCTGTCTAAGGAGCCTTGGTGCGTTGCAGCAATGTATCTTGCAGATGGCACACACTGCTGCCACTGTGTGTCGGTGGTGGAGGAAGTGAATGTTTGTGGATCGGGTGCCAATAAAGTGGGCTGCTTTGCCCTGTACGGTGTTGAGCTTCTTGAGTGTTGTTGGAGCTGCACCCATCCAGGCAAGTAGAAAGTATTCCATTACACTCCCCTGACTTGTGCCTTGTCGATGGTGAACAGGCTTTGGGAAGTCAGGAGGTGAGTTACTCGCCGCAGGATTCCTAGCCTCCAACCTGCTCTTGTAGCTACGGTATTTATATGGCTACTCCAGTTCAGTTTCTGGTCAATGGCAACCCCTAGGATGTTGATAGTGGGGGATTCAGCAATCGTAATGCCGTTGAATGTCCAAGGGGAGATGGTTAGATTCTCTCTTGTAGGAGACAGTCATTGCCTGGCACTTGTGTGGTGCGAATGTTATTTGCCACTTATCAGCCCAAGCCTGGATATTGTCCAGGTCTTGCTGCATTTCTACATGGACTGCTTCAGTATCTGAGGAGTTGCAAATGGTGCTGAACATTGTGCAATCATCAGCGAACATCCCCACCTCTGACCTTATGATTGAAGGAAGGTCATTGATGAAACAGCTGAAGATGGTTGGGCCTAGGACACTACCCTGAGGAACTCCTGCAGTGATGTCCTGGAGCTGAGATGATTGACCTCCAACAACCACAACCATCTTCCTTTTCGCTAGGTGCAACTCCAATTAGTGGAGAGTTTTCCCCCGATTCCCATTGACTCCAGTTTTGCTTGGGCTCCTTCATGCCGTAATTGGTCAAATGCTGCCTTGATGTCAAGGACAGTCACTCTCACCTCACCTCTTGAGTTCAGCTCTTTTGTCCATGTTTGAATCAAGGCTGTAATGAGGTCAGGAGCTGAGTGGCCCTGGTGGAACCCAAACTGAGCGTCACTGAGCAGGTTATTGCTGTGCAAGTGCTGCTTGATGGCACTGTTGATGACACCTTCCATCACTTTACTGATGATCGAGAGTAGACTGATGGGACAGTAATTGGCCGGGTTGGACTTGTCCTGCTTTTTGTGCACAGGACATCTCTGGGAAATTTTCCACATTGCCAGGTAGATGCCAGTGTTATAGCTGTACTGGAACAACTTGGCTAGGGGTGCGGCTAGCTCTGGAGCATAAATCTTCAGTACTATTGCCAGAATGTTGTCAGGGCTCATAACCTTTGCAGGATCCATTGCCTTCAGTTGTTTCTCGATATCACGCGGCGTGCAACCTTGATGTCAAATTTGACCCCGAGATGAGCTTCTGACTACATATTTGTGCCATCACTAAGGCCACCTATTTCCACCTCCATAACGTCACCTGACTTTACCCCTGTCTCAACTCATCTGCTGCTGAAACCCTCATACATGCCTTTGTTACCTCTAGACTTGACCATTCCAATGCACTTTTGGCTGGTCTCGCACATTCCACTCTCCGTAAACCTGAGGCCATTCAAAGCTCAGTTGTCCGTGTCTTAACTTATACCTACTCCTGTTCCTCTTTCATCCCTGTTCTCACTGACCTACATTGACTCCAGTCAAGCAAGATCTTGATTTTAAAATCCTCATCCTTGCTTTCAAATCCCTCCATGGCCTCACCCCTCCCTATCTCTGTAATCTCCTCCAGCCCCACAACCCTCCAAGATATCCGTGCTGCTCGAATTCTGTTTCTTGTGCGTCTTTGATTTTAATCACTCCACCATTGTTGGCCGCGCCTTCAGCTGCCAGCATCCTAAACTCTGGAATCCCTCCCTACACCTTTCTGCCTCTCTACCTCACTTTCCTCCTTTAATACACTCCTTAAAACCTATCTCTTCGACCAAGCTTTTGGTCACCTGATCTAATCTCTTCTTGTGTGGCTCAGTGTCATATATTTCATAATGCTCCTGTGAAGCACTTTGGGATATTTTATTACATTAAAGGTGCTATAGAAATATAAGTTGTTGTTTAGCTCATGCAGATTCAACTCCTCTCCATTCCACCACACCCACCCCCCACCCCCCCCACCCCCACACACCACCCCACCCCCCCCGCACTCAGGTCAACTCTTGGCATAACAAGAGTTTGCAACTGGCCAAGAGAACTCCGAGACACAACCATCCCGCCATAGTCTGTCAGCCGTTACGTTACGAGAAACAGAAATAGACGCCTGCTTGTGTGATCCTGTCAAGAACAAAGGCCAAGTGTGTCAAACCAGTCTCCAGTCTGACAGGACCACACACACGCACACACACGCACACACACACACACACACACACCAAGTACATTGTTGTCGGAGAGATAAACATCTG
This sequence comes from Heterodontus francisci, assembly GCF_036365525.1. Classification (NCBI taxonomy): domain Eukaryota; kingdom Metazoa; phylum Chordata; class Chondrichthyes; order Heterodontiformes; family Heterodontidae; genus Heterodontus; species Heterodontus francisci. The sequence continues at coordinate 21,926,339 of NC_090410.1, read as the reverse complement.
CATTACACAGCAAACATCATAAACAAACACAAGGTCTGATCATCTCCACGTTGTTACTGAAGCCTTGGTGGGTCAGGTTGAGGAGCTGCCCTCTCAACAAACCTGTCTGAAATTAGCTTCCTTCTGTCAGCCTGTAAACATGTTTCCATTTCCAGGGAGTCCAAAACCAAGGAGATAAATGTGAGATAGTCATGAATAAACCAAAAAAGAATTTAGGAGGGACTTCTTTACCAGAGAGTGGTTGGAATGTGGAACTTGCTCGCACAGGGAATGATTGAGGCGACTGGCATAGATGCATTTAAGGGGAAGCCAGATAAATACATGAAGGAGAAAGGAATCCAAGGAGATGCTGATGGAGTGAAATGAAGTAGAGTGGGAGGAGGCACATGTGGGGCATAAACAGCAGCAGTTGATTGATCAGTTTCTGTACTCTACATTCTATGCATAGATGAATAGACTTGAGAGCAGAGGCCAGGTTGAGGACTTGTAGCAAGGAGCAGCGCTCTCAGTGGGCTGTGGCACCAGCAGAGAGCACTGGTGAGGGGCAGCGAGCGTCATTCCTCAACGGAAGCATCTGGTTGGGTAATTGACCCTTCGAATTTCCATTTGCCTTTGGCTAACTCCCAACCAGACATTCTACGAGGTTGTTGTGGAACCTCTGTCCAGGGGAACACAGGCCAAAAAAATCAGTCCTTCTAGCATTCAAACTCTGCCTCTGAGTTGTGCTCCTATCTAGTGAGCCCCAAGTCAGAGCAAGGCCTTACAAAATCACCGCCCGAGAGCTCTGTCAATATCAACTGTGTCCCCATTAGAAAACCCTTCAGCCAATCGGCCTTTACAGTCCACTTACTTTTCATTGTCTTGACAGCCACTTTGAGAATATAATCATCCTGGTTCAACTGCCCTTCCATTACTGAACCAAACTCCCCTGGGAAAATAAATAAAGCTGTGCATTAACATGAAAGAGATCAAACCAGGCAACAAGTTCTACTTTCCGTGAAGAAATCAGCTGGGTCTCTAAGAATGAGCCTGGTCGCAATCGACTAGAGAACCATCAAGCATGATTCCATTTAATGGCGGACTAGGTTCAAGGGGCAGGATGCTCTCCTCCTGCTCCTATGTTCCAAAGTCCAGCTATTGAAATCAGCAAACGCCACCCAACACTCTCGGACAGACTGATGCCACAGATTCTACCAACAAATTTTGACACTGCTTCCACGTAGTTAACCCAACCGTAATCCCCATTCCAATCCCAAACTCAATCCTAATCCCCATTCCAATTCCAATCCCAATCCCACGCTCAATCCCAATTCCAATCTCAATCTCAATAAAATGTTCCTTCCCCTTTCACTTTTTTGTAACACTTCCAAGAGATCCCAACAGGTCATCTCTCACCATTCCACAATCATTGCAAAAGATGGGCCTGCTCCTCCTCATTACCCTGGGCCCAAACTTGATCTTCTGGGCATTCACTCTGATGGGCATGTGCCTCCACCCTCCAGCAGGTTTCCTCCCAGCATCTGTGCTCATGTCCTTACCTTCGCCTAGAGTCTTGCCCAGTGCCAACTTGTGTCGGTCAATCATCACATCCTGGAGCTTCTCTTTGAGGTCATCACTAATTCCCAGAGTGTTCACTGCAACAGTACAAGGGAGGAAATAAAACACCAAGGATTAGCAAAGTCCCTGTAGCTCAGTCAGAAAGCCGAGCTGGTCATAGTTCCAGTCTGTAATAAGGATAAACAAAGCTTCAATGTGAGCATAATCGAGGTGACCAACAGTTACATCCTTACTTGTAAGAGAACACCAGACCTGAGATGGTGTAACTACAGCTCTCCTACTCTAGAAAAAAGACTGAGAGGTGACCTGATAAGAGTCTGTAAAGTTATGGAAGGGTTCAATAGGGCAGACATAGAGAAGTTGATTCCACTTGTGGGTGGAGACCAAAATTAGGAATCACGAATATAAGATAGTCACTAATAAATCCAATAAGGAACTCGGGAGAAACATTTTTACGCAGAGAGTGGTGAGAATGTGGAACTCACTGTCACATAGAGTAGTTGAAGCCAATAGCATAGATGCAATTAAGGTATGGTTGCCAACCCTCCAAGAATGCCCTGGAGTCTCCAGGAATTGCAGATTAATTTCCTAGAAACTGATGTGAGCAACACCCAAGAAGCTAAATCATCGAGGGTATTTAATAGAAATTGTGAGTCTTTTTGTTATCTTTGAACACTTTTAATTATTGTTATAAAAATATTGGACATGAGGAAACTAGACTGTTTGACTAACCAATCAGATGATGAAAAGTCTGTTCTCCTTCCGATTGGCACTGGAAGGCGGAGCATCGTGATGATGGATATGTCAGGCAACCAATGGCGGGAGCGTGGAGGCAGGGTGGTTGGAGGCAGGAAGTCTGTGATGAAACCTCCGTGAATATGTGTAAGCAGAGTTTGCAACCCTCATACCAACATAGGCTGGATTTTGTGGCACCAGTGGGGCTCCCGGCACCAGACTAAAAAGACAGGGGGTGGGGGGCGGTATCCCCACCTCAGCCTTTTCAAGCACCACACCCCCTCCCACCCCCGGCACAATCTTGTGCTGTTCCGGCAGTTAAGTGGCCGGCACAGAACCCCTGTCCCTTTAAAGATAGAGAGCCCGCCTCCAAGAGCTGCCAGCCAATCACAGGGCTGGCAGCTCAGCAGTATCAGCAGCGCCACTGGTAGCGGTGGTCAATGCTGATACTGCAGAGGCCTTGGACCCTGACCCAGCAATGAAGCCCCAGACCTCATTACGTGAGGCAGAGTCACCAGGGCCAGTCCGCAAGGCCCTGGTGAGGGAGGGGGGATGCCGAGTGGGAGGGTGGGCGTGTAGTGCAGGGGAAGGGGGGTCCAGGGAAGTGGAGTATTTCCCGGCGGGGGTCCTCCATGGGCCACAGAGGAGGGACACCCCCCCCCAAACCCACAGGGAAGACGCCTTGCACTGCTGAGTGACCTCCCTGCCTGGCGGTGGCAACTCCCCGCTGGTTCAATCCCAGTGGTGGGGGGGGAAGAAGCCGTTAACTGGCCATTAATAGGCCACTTAAGGGCTTCAACTGGCCTCCGGATGGGAAGGCCATCGTCGGCATTATCCCACCCCCAACAAAATAGCTTGGTAACGGGGTGGCGGGTGGGCCCTCCGCACCCCGTCTCCCATGGCAATTCTATGGGCACCGGGTCCTCTGATCCTGTCTCTGTGGGGGCTCATAACATCCAGCCTGGCACATGTGTGTAACACCCTCATGACAAGAAAAACTGCTGCGTTGTTTTTATTTACTGGTATAAAGCGAAAACTCTACAATGTGGACTCATTCCGGGGACCGTCCACAGCCCCCATTATCACCCACGGTCCCCTATAACTGTCCTCATAACACTGCAGCCTGGTTTCAAGGCCTAGTTTATTATTGATTAGATTTTCATGCTCTCCCTGTCAGGCTTCAGACGTCGAGGAATGCAAACCCAAGGCAAGATCCTCAGTTTGAAATAAATCAAATCCTGTTCACTGAAAGCTCCTCAGAGAACAGTTATGGGAAAGGGAAGAGGGTCAAAGGTCAGAGTGCAGCCAAGACCACCCAAGAGCCTATCAACAGACTGAGAAATGCTTGAACATTGAAACTAAGAATAGATGTGCGTCCCTTTATAGAGGGATAGCCTAAACAAGCAAAAACATTCCCAGCGTCCGCCTCCTGTTTGGTTTTAGGAGGATTCTGTGTTTGATTTTTGTTGTGTCCGGTTAATTTCCATAGGTCACTAGGAGCTCCATTCCCACCAAGGCATTCCCAGACGATGGAATGAGACAGGGAAAGATTGAAGGTTGAGAATAAGGCTGATACTATTTTGGGCTTGCTTTCTTTCCTGGAGGCTGATTTTGGCTTTCACTGAAAGTACAGAGAACAGTGGGAACAGTTTCTCCTTATCTACTCTATTAAAACACTTCATAATTTTGAACATCTGCGTGAAATTTCTCCTTAACCTTCTTTCCTCGAAAGAGTGAACAACCCCAGTCTCTGCACCTTGAGATGGTAACACACGCTATCTGGTGGCAGCCTACTGAAATTACTGTCTTTCTCCTGGGGAAAAAAACCCTCCCTCTGTTGTTGGGTGCAAAGAGGCACCTTTTCCCCAGAGGGGCCATGAGGGGCATTGCAAGGTGCTGCCCAACAGTGCTAAAGATTTCTGACTAGTAGCAAGCACTGAGGTATGTATGTTATGTTATGTGCGTCCATCATAGGCATTCTGGATTTTAAAAGGCTTGACATGATGACAATCAAAGAAAGACCTGCATTTATATAGCGCCTATCGTGACCGCAGGTTGCCCCAAAGTGCTTTAAAGCCAATGAAGTACTTTTGAAATGTATTCACTGTGATAATGCAGGAAACGCAGCATCCAATCTATGCACAGCAAGATCCCACAAACAGCAATACGATAATGACCAGATAATCTGTTTTATCATTGTTGGTTGAGGGATAAGTATTGGCCAGGAGACCAGGGGAGAACGCCCAAGCTCTTTATTTCACATTGTGAGACTAGCATCATATAATTCATCTACTCCACTACCATTGGATTGGTGGATAGCAGTATTGCCTAGCCTGAAAGTGTAACATACTCACCAGCAGGTAACCCAACCTTCTATCCCCAGCTCAGTTCATCTCAAAAAAAGCAGGAACTGGGACAATGCAACGGCTTCCCGAGACTCAAAGAAGGAAATAGAAAGACCAGCCATGATTCCTAGTCCCAATCATTATCCAATGACCCCTGTCAGAAAGTGAGTTTCAGGACGTCAGGTGTAAACAGGACACACTCCGTGTGGTTCAACGGCCAACACTCGATGGCCGGGATTTTATCCGGGCGACAGGGGTCTCGGCATTTTTTTTATTTTAAAATAAAAAAGCGCCACTGAGAACTCCGCATCACCCCTTCTGTGGGAGGCTCACTGAACCAAGTGCCAATTAGGCACTTATCTGGACAGCGGCGGGCCGTCCACGGGATCAAGGACCCCTGCAAGAAGTCCCGCCCTCTGAGAGCTGTCCACTCTGATTGGCCAGCAGCTCTTTGACTGAACAGCGCCACCATGTAGGTAGTGGCTGCTGCCAGTGGAGCACCCACCAGAGGCCCAGGTCACAGGTTGGTCAGGGTGGGAGGGACCTCATGGGGTGGGGGCTGTGAGGAGGGGGGGGTGTGGATCACACTCCCCCCCCCCCCCCAGCCCCCACCCCCCACTTCCTGATGCTGAGTCCCTCATTCAGGCACTAAGTGACTTTTAACAGGAGACTCCACCCACCTCCCCCACCCGGAGCCGGCAAGCAACCCGCATGGTTTTGTTTTGCCTTGCGGCAACAGGCCCTCCCGCCGCTCGGCAAATTGCGGTGGCAGTGGGATGAGGACCTTAATTAACTGCCCGCTTAAGGGCCACAATTGGCGGCAGGAAGGTCCTTCAGAGGCTTTTCCAGCCCAGACTTAATTTCGGCAGAGGGAGGAAAGTACGGGATCCCCCCGCCACAATCCCACCTCCAAACCCGCCGCGCGGGAGAGCATAAAATTCCCCCGGACATCTCAGGACGCAGGTGAAGAAAAGCCAATGCAGTGAGGTATGAAAAGGTCGCATCTGAATGCACAGGAGGGATCTGCTTTTAATCACTTCAAGTGAGACTTATTGAGACGCGTGGATGCTTAGAACAGGGCAGCTGATTGGCTTATAGAATTTACAGAACAGAAACAGGCCATTCTGCCCAACTGGGCTGTGCTGGTGTTTATGTTGCACATGAGCCTCCTCCCACTCAACTTCATCTAACCCCACTATCATATCCTTCTACTCCTTTCTCCCTCATGTGTTTATCTAACTTTCCCTTAAATTCATCTACATTATTCACCTCAGAGTTTGGCAAAGTACCACATAAAAGGCTCATTAACAAAACTGAGGCTCATGGAATAGGAGGGTCAAAGTCCAATTGGATAAAAAAAAAAATTGGCTTAAGGACAGAAAACAGTGAGTCGTAGTAAACGGTTGTTTTTCAGACTGGAGGATGGTAGACAGTGGTGTTCCACTGGTAGACAGGGTCAGTGCTGGGATCACTGCTTTTTTTGCTATATATAAATAACTTGGATCTTGGAATACAGAGTAGAATCTCAAAATTTGCCCATGACACCAAACTTGAAGTTGTGGCAAACAATGAGGATGATAGGAACTGCCTGAAATAGGACATAGACAGGCCAGCAGAATGGGCAGACAGGTGGCAGATGGAATTTAATACTGACAAGTGTGAGGTGATGCATTTTGGCAGAAGGAATAGGGAGAGGCAATATCTACTTAATAGCACAGTTCTAAAGAGTGTGCAGGAATAGAGGGTCCTGGGGGTGCATGTGCCTTGATCATTGAAGGTGGCCGGACATACTGAGAGAGTGGTTTGTAAAGCAGATGGGATCTTGGGCTTCATAAATAGAAGCACAGAGTACAAAACCAGGGAAGTTATGCTGAACCTTTATAACGCTCTGGTTCAGTCCCAAACAGAATATTGCGTCCAGTTCTGGTGACCACACTTTAGGAAGGATGTGAGGGTCGTTGAGAAAGAGCAGAGGAGATTTACCAGAATGGTTACAGGGATGAGGGATTTTAGTTACAAGGTCAGGCTGGAGAAGCTGGGGTTGTTCTCTCTCGAGCAAAGGAGATTGAGGGGTGATTTAATAGAGGTGTACAAGATTATGATAGGCTTAGATAAGTTAGACAAGGAAAATCTGTTCCCATTAACTGATGGTACAATGACTAGGGGACACAGATTGAAGGTTGTGGGCAAGAGATGCAGGGGGAATATGAGGAAGAACTTTTTTATGTAGCTGGTGGAAATGACCTGGAACTCGCTGCCCACAAGGGTTGTGGAAGCAGAGACAGTCAATGATTTCAAAAGGGAATTGGATGACCACTTGAGGGAAATAAACTTGCAGGGTTACAGGGATCAAGTAGGGGAGTGGGATTGACTCGATTACACCGCGGAGTGCCGGCACGGACTCGATGGGCCAAATGGCCTACTTCTGTGTCATAAATGACTTTATGACTCTATGACATCTACACCATGTGGTAGCAAGTGCCACATTCTCACCACTCTCCATGTTCCTCTTGAATTCCTTATGAAAATCTTATCCCTTAGTTTTCGACTCCCTTGCAAGTGGAAACACCACCTCATCGGTTAATCAAGGACTACGCAGTCCCAAATTTCCAATAAACCGTCCACTCAGTGCGCGATGCCCCCAATACTGGATCTCAGAAACCTGATCCTGAAATGCAAATACAGTTGCCAACCCTCTAGCATTATCCTGGAGTAAAAGACCAACGTACTGGACACTGCAGCTAGTAACACCCGGGAGAAATATCATAGGGGTATTCAAAATGTGTTTCTTTATATTCTTTAAACACTTATGTTTCTCAGTTATAAAAGATGGGAGCTGGGAACAATGGAGAAAAGTATGTTTGACTGGGCAGGGGGTGGTTGAAGGCAGGAGCTCATGTGATAAATCTCCAAAAGTTGAAATTCTTCCAACTAGAGTTGGCAACTCTGAACGTAAAATTGAGATGGAGTTAGATTCCCTGAGGCAGTTAAAGTGCCAACACCAGGACCTATCTCTGGGAATCTATATGCGGTTTTAGTGGGGCTTCAGGGCCGGTGGGAGAGGGGTTGAATCAGTTAAAAGCAGCGTCTCACCTCATTTCTTTGTAAAACAGCATAAACTATATTTAACACGTGGCCTGTGTTCTGGGCCCACGGATGAGTTGGATTTTCCTGAATTTTGGCCAGCTTCTCCTGCCAATGTGTGGGCTTGGCAGGGGACAATCCTGCCTCAGTTTCCTCTGTTGCTCTCATTCATTCCTGCTCCACTTACAAGAAGCAAACCCTTGACTTCTCAATCCAAGGAGCACTATGGTTCGGGATGGCTGGGAGGTGATCCAAAGTGAATAAAAAAATTCACAGACACTCGACCACACCCATTACATTCTCTCTCCGTTCAAGAGTATCGACCTGCTGCAGGCAGCAACACTTACACAGTCGGGCTAGGCTCCTCTGGGCTTTGCATGGTGAATCGTGGAAATTCTCATCCTCGTGTTCAAATCCCTTCATGGCCTCAGCCCTCCCTACCTCTGTAACATCCTCCAGCCCTACAAACCTCCGAGATCTCTGACCACAGGGGATGGGCGAGAGGAGGTGGATTTCCCAGGAAAACCCAATCCTTGTGCATCCCAATGTTCAAACAACAATTTTGATTTACCTCACGCCTTTAACTTACAAACTCCCAACGTGCCTCACTAGAGGACAGAATTTGACACCAACCTCCTAATATCATGAGATATTAGGACAGGTGACCAAAAACTTAGTCAAAGAGATCGGCTTTAAAGGAGGAGAGAGGGTTGAGGGTTGGAGAAGTTTAGGAAGGGAATTCCAGAGCTTTGGGCCTAGATAGCAGAAGCGTAGAGATCTCAGAGTTAAGGCTTTAATTCCAGTGAGATGCTCCGACCATTAGGAAGAGACAGCGTCTCGCACCAGTATCCATTTCTGTCCGTCCCCCAGTGAGATAAATATAATTTAGCAGAAATTATTTCGAAGGGGAATCTGAACTAGACTAAAATATTTGTTATATAATCTTCATCTTTTTGATCGGTTTATCTGCATTTATTAACAGACATCAGCAGCATAATCATCACTAAGAGAAAGTGATATTATTTTTGGAGGAGGGGGGTGTTAATGCCTGCACAGTTAAAAACCAGATGGGAGAAGAACGTTCTTTGAACATGGTGCACTTCCAAAATAGCTTTCCTTAATTTATTCTCACACTGCGGACATCGCTGGTAAGGCCCATTTTTTTTTTGGCCCATCCCTAGGTGCCCTATGAAAATGGTAGTGAGACTTCTCTTTAAATCACTGGTTACAAATTGATTCAACAGAGTGGTTTACTAGGCCAGAGGGCAATTGAGAGCCAACTACATTAGTGAGGGTCCAGAATCACCTTATAGGCCAGACTAGATTTCCTCCCTTAAAAGACCTGAATGAACTACTTGGGCTTTTGAGATAATTCAACCTTTATTAAACACTGGTTGGGCCTCAACTGGAACATTGTGTCCAATTCTGGGCACCACACTTTAAGAAGGAGGTGAAGGCTTTAGAGAGGGTGCAGACAGGATTTACGAGAATGGTTCCAGGGATGAGGGACTTCAGTTATGTGGATAGATTGGAAAAACTGGGGCTGTTCTCCTTAGAGAAGATAAGGTTGAGAGGAAATTCAATGGAAGTGATCAAAATCATGAGGGGTCTAGACAGATTAGAGAGAGAGTTGGCAGAAGGGTCGGGGTCCAGAGGACAATGAGTTAAAATGATTGGCAAAAGAAACAATGGCGACATGAGAAAGAATCTTTTTACCCAGTGAGTGGTTAGGATCTGGAACAGACTGCCTGAGGGTGTGGTGGAGGCAGGTTCAACCACAGCTTTCAAAAGGGAATTGGATGAGCACCTGAAGAGAAAAAATTGCATGGCTGCGGGGCAAGGGCCGGGCAATGGGACTAGCTGAGTTGCTCTTGCAGAGAGTCGGCACAGGTACAATGGGCAGAATGGCCTCCTTCTATGTTGTAACCATTCGATGATTCTTTGAACAGTTTCATTGTCACTGTTACTGAGATTTCTAAATTTTCAAAATGGATTCAAACTGCAATGGTGATATTAAAATTCTGATTCTCTGGGGTATCAGCCCCAGGCTATGGCTTGCTAGTCCAGTAACATAACCACTCCCCTACCCAATCTATGCTTACATATACGAGGAATGAGTTTCTCCTTGCATACACTCGCACTGTTTCCCTGTGTTCGTGTACACAGCCTTCTTCTCAAATGCAACAATCAGAAAATCAACAGATCAGATTTTCTTTTGATCCGTTTTGATGTTTCTGAAAACTACCTGGTGCCCATCGGGCCTGTGAACACCCTGTGCTCTATATTTGCCCTTTCCATTTGCTTGGAAAAAGATTAAAATGTTCCAGACCAAAACTGATCTAATTTATGGGAATTTCTGCCTGGGATGTGCTTCATTTGGCTTGGTTTTTTTTTTAATGCATTTTTCATTCAGAGCAATTAATACCATATCATATTTAAACCACATGCTATCAAAATGGGGGACCAATTGCAAACCTAACTGCCTGGTAGGAACCGGCCAAGGGGGCAGTTAACATCGCCCCAGGTGCAAACCCACCGGAAAACTGGGAAGAACTCACCATCAGGATTTTAACCTGCTCTACTGAGCGGGCACAGGGAGGCCCACCTAATGTCGGCGGGGTCCTTCCTTACATACGCAGGTTGGGACATGATGACATCATCAGGATCCGACTGCGATTTTAACACAGGCCTGAGTGGGAAGGTCTCTGTCGTTTCCCTGTCACCTGAAGACAGCTGGACGAGGAGCCAGGGCTAAACTGATATTTTTTATAAAAGTCTTCTTTGTGTGGCCAGCAGGGGCGGGAGTGCTCCTGCGAGCCCAACAAGGAAAGCTAAGGCCTAGCTTGCTCCCTCCCACCATCCCCAACCCCTTCCCAAACACGAGACCCTCGCAAAACAGGGTCTTGTAGCCGATGCCAGCACATGCCTGGTGTTGGTGGGTGGTCTCTGGGCCGTACCCCTCACCCGTTCCTAGATAGAGGTCGGCTGGGAAGGGTTTAAATGAGGCCTGGGAATTTCCAACACACCCCGTTACCCGCCCACCCAAAAGCAGGCCAGAGTTAAAATCAAGAGCCTCGCAACAAGTAAGAGATAAAAGGAATGTCCTATGGTTTTGCTGAAGTTTCAGGAACAATCAACACGTACTTATATAGTGCCCTTAATGTAGTAAAGAGTCCCAAGGCACTTCAATACATCAATGGCTTTACCTCGAGAGGCCTGGACGTTGTACAATTATCTGGCAGCCACACTCACTCTCCAGTAGTGAATAGTGAAGAGGAGAGTGAACAGTCGCTGAGCTTTTACTCCTCTCTGTCCCAAGTGGCATGACAGCCAAATATCCAAACCCCAAACTGTCACTGTGTCTGGGACCAGTCAATTCAACACAGTCTCGGGATCCAACAAGACTGAGCCCGACAGCTTAGCTCTGCTCAGTCAGCACTCAAATAATCATCTCGCTCAGGCTGCAGTCAGGACGAGTCTCAATTCCTTCACCAGCCGAGCTTTCTCCCAGCTTTTTCCATGACGCCCTGGCTGTCTTCCACCAACACGGAACAAAAGCAGACGATTGTGGGGCTCAGGCTGGAGTTGCAGCAGCATCCTGAAAACCAATCCCACTGCACAATTCCTGCCGATGGGATATTCCGGTTACTACAGGATTAAATGTCTAATTGGTCGATCCTTTCTTGGCTTCTCAATAATAATGACATCATTGGCTGCGCAGCTTTGGGACATCCTGAGGTTGTGAAAGGCTCGGGAGCTGCAAATCTTTTCTTTCTTTCTTTTAATTCAGCTCTATTCAACTCTTTGAAACACATTAAAACCCACAGAACAAATCTAAAACCTGCACGGGTTTGCGCAATGCGAGAGGGCGGTGCAATCCAGAGCTAAGTCCCTGACTCAAATGCAGGTTTAACTGATCTACACCAGAATGACACCGGGTTCAATTATGGGAGCAAGTTGCAGAAACCTGACTTGTTTTCCCTCAAGTTCAGAAGGTCGAAGGTGATCTGTTGAAATGGTTTGGAATGTTGAAAGGACAGGGGAGACACAGAGAAACTATTTCCTTGTGTGCGGAATCGAGAACAAGGGGACATAATCTTAAAATTAGAGCAGAATCAGGACGCCAATTTGTGACACCAATTTGAAAGAACTTGGAATTCTCTTACAAACATACAAATTAGGAGCAGGAGTAGGCCACTCGGCCCTTTGAGCTTGCTCTGCTTTTCAATAAGTTCATGGCTGAACTGATTACTCCACATTTCCACCTACTCCCCGATAACCTTCCACCTCGTTGCTTATTAAAAATCTATCTACCTCTGCCTTAAAAATATTCAAAGACTCTGCTTCCACCACCTTTTGAGGAAGAGAATTCCAAAGACTCACGACCCTCTGAGAGAAAAAATTTCTCCTCATCTCTGTCTTAAATGAGCAACTGCTTATTTTTAAACAGTGACCCCTAGTTCCAGATTCTCCCACAAGTGGAAACATCCTTTCCACATCCACCCTGTCAAGACCCCTCAGGATCTTATATGTTTCAATCAAGTCACCTCTTACTCTTCTAAATTCCAGCAGATACAAGCCTAGCCTGTCCAACCTTTCCTCATAAGTCAACCTGCCCATTCCAGGTATCAGTCTAGTAAACTTTCTCTGTACTGTCTCCAATGCACTTAAATCCTTCCTTAAATAAGGAGACCTGTACTGTACACAGTACTCCAGATGTGGTCTCACCAATGCCCTATATAGCTGAAGCATAACCTCCCTACTTTTGTATTCAATTCCCCTCGTGATAAACGATAACATTCTATTAGCTTTCCGAATTATGTGCTGTACCTGCATACTAATCTTTTTCGATTCATGCACTAGGACACCCAGATCCCTCTGTATCTCAGAGCTCTGCAATCCCACACCATTTAGATAATATGCTTCGTTTTATTCTTCCTGCTAAAATGGACAGTGTTACACGTTCTGACATTATACTCCATTTGCCAGGTCTAGGAGGCTGAAGAAAGACGAAGCTTTGAAAGAATATCGGGAATGTAGGACCAATCTGAAACGAGGAAGTAAGAGGGCTAAAAGGGGTCATGAAATATCTTTAGCAAACAGGGTTAAGGAAAATCCCAAAGCCTTTTATTCATATATAAGGAGCAAGAGGGTAACTGGAGAAAGGATTGGCCCACTCAAGGACAAAAGAGGAAAGTTATGCGTGGAGTCAGAGAAAATGGGTGAGATTCTAAACGAGTACTTTGCATCGGTATTCACCGAGGAGAGGGACATGACGGATGTTGAGGTTAGGGACAGATGTTTGATTACTCTAGGTCAAGTCGGCATAAGGAGGGAGGAAGTGTTGGGTATTCTAAAAGGCATTAAGGTGGACAAGTCCCCAGGTCCGGATGGGATCTATCCCAGGTTACTGAGGGAAGCGAGAGAGGAAATAGCTGGGGCCTTAACAGATATCTTTGCAGCATCCTTAAACATGGGTGAGGTCCCGGAGGACTGGAGAATTGCTAATGTTGTCCCCTTGTTTAAGAAGGGTAGCAGGGAAAATCCAGGTAATTATAGACTGGTGAGCCTGACGTCAGTGGTAGGGAAGCTGCTGGAGAAGATACCGAGGGATAGGATCTATTCCCATTTGGAAGAAAATGGGCTTATCAGTGATAGGCAACATGGTTTTGTGCAGGGAAGGTCATGTCTTACCAACTTAATAGAATTCTTTGAGGAAGTGACAAAGTTGATTGATGAGGGAAGGGCTGTAGATGTCATATACATGGACTTCAGTAAGGCGTTTGATAAGGTTCCCCATGGTAGGCTGATGGAGAAAGTGAAGTCGCATGGGGTCCAGGGTGTACTAGCTAGATGGATAAAGAACTGGCTGGGCAACAGGAGACAGAGAGTAGCAGTGGAAGGGAGTTTCTCAAAATGGAGACGTGTGACCAGTGGTGTTCCACAGGGATCCGTGCTGGGACCACTGTTGTTTGTGATATACATAAATGATTTGGAGGAAAGTATAGGTGGTCTGATTAGCAAGTTTGCAGATGACACTAAGATTGGTGGAGTAGCAGATAGTGAAGGGGACTGTCAGAGAATACAGCAGAATATAGATAGATTGGAGAGTTGGGCAGAGAAATGGCAGATGGAGTTCAATCCGGGCAAATGCGAGGTGATGCATTTTGGAAGATCCAATTCAAGAGTGAACTATACAGTAAATGGAAAAGTCCTGGGGAAAATTGATGTCCAGAGAGATTTGGGTGTTCAGGTCCATTGTTCCCTGAAGGTGGCAACGCAGGTCAATAGAGTGGTCAAGAAGGCATACGGCATGCTTTCCTTCATCGGACGGGGTATTGAGTACAAGGGTTGGCAGGTCATGTTACAGTTGTATAAGACTTTGGTTCGGCCACATTTGGAATACTGCGTGCAGTTCTGGTCGCCACATTACCAAAAGGATGTAGATGCTTTGGAGAGGGTGCAGAGGAGGTTCACCAGGATGTTGCCTGGTATGGAGGGCGCTAGCTATGAAGAGAGGTTGAGCAGATTAGGATTATTTTCATTAGAAAGACAGAGGTTGAGGGGGGACCTGATTGAGGTGTACAAAATCATGAGAGGTATAGACAGGGTGGATAGCAAGAAGCTTTTTCCCAGAGTGGGGGATTCAATTACAAGAGGACACGAGTTCAAAGTGAGAGGGGAAAAGTTTAGGGGGGATATGCGTGGAATGTTCTTTACGCAGAGGGTGGTGGGTGCCTGGAACGCGTTGCCAGCGGAGGTGGTAGACGCGGGCACGATAGCGTCTTTTAAGATGTATCTAGACAGATACATGAATGGGCAGGAAGCAAAGAGATACCGACCCTTAGAAAATAGGCGACATGTTTAGATAGAGGATCTGGATCGGCGCAGGCTTGGAGGGCCGAAGGGCCTGTTCCTGTGCTGTAATTTTCTTTGTTCTTTGTTCTTTGTTCAGGTCTTTGCCCACTCACTTAACCTATATATATCCCTTTGTCGCCCCCTTATGTCCTCTTCACAAGTTACTTTCCTACCTATCTTTGTGTCATCAGCAAATTTAGCAACCATACCTTCAGCCCCTTCATCTAAGTCATTTATATAAATTGTAAAATGTTGAGGCCCCAGCACAGATCCCTGTGGCACACCACTCGTTACATCTTGCCAACCAGAAAATGACCCATTTATACCTACTCTCCTGTTAGCTAGCCAATCTTCTATCCATGCCAATATATTACCCCTAAACCATGAGCTTTTATTTTCTGCAATAACCTTTGATGTTATCCCCCACCCCCCTCTTCCTCCTTACCCCCAAAATGCTGTGGTGCTGGGGGAATTGGGGCTTTCAGAACTGAGATCGATAGATTGTTGTTTGGTGAGGGTGTCAAGGGATTTGGAGCTAAGACGGTTAAATGAGGTTGAGCTGCAGATCAGCCATGAACTTATTGAAGGGTGGGGCAGGCTCAAGGGGCTGAATGGCCTCCTCCTGTTCCTATGTACAGCTGGCCTCAGTCCTGCTGGACTAAGATGTGGAAATAATAGAAAGAATTAAATGGAATGTGCGGCACAGACATAGGCCATTCAGCCCAGCTGCTCTATACTAGTGTTTATACTGTACGTGAGGCTCCTCCCACCTAATTCATCTAATCCCATCAACATATCCTTTCCATTCCTTTCTCCCCGATGTATTTATCTAGATTCCATTTAAATGCATCGATGAATGTCCAGTTTCTCCAAGCAACAAGGGATGGACAATAAATGCTGGTTTTGACAGTGAGAGTGCCTTTTTAAAAAGTTAAACATGACTGGTGTGTCCCCATTATTTTCAACATTATCTCTCCCCCCCACCCCCATTAGGTCCAAGCAATTGTCAGTACCTCTGACAGATCGCTAATATGTATGTGGCCCTAAACAATGAGGAACCAAGATTCACAGTTTGCCTGTTACATAAGGGGCTGGAATGAAAAGGCTGAGAGAATAGAGACGGCAAAAACACTGGAGTCATTTAAGAAACAATTAGAGGCAGCAGTGAGGGTGGAGACGGGAGTGGGAGAGTCGCCAGCCTCTGGAATGTGTTGCCCGCTGGTGGGGTGGGTGCTGACCCGAAGGGTAGACCCGAAAATACACCTATTCTGCCAGTGTCAAAATTAAAGTTTCAACTCATTCACGCACACCAGGTGCAGCAGGTTTACAATTGGGAAAAGCTTTTCAATTTTTAATGTAACTTATGCCATAAAAATGCATTTAACGAAACAGGTTTCAGAGAATATTAAATTCTTTGAAAGAAAACCGTCAAAACATTACAGTAAAACACCAGAAGAAATGCGACTGAAAATCTGGTCATAATTTGAAGGGAGCCTCTGAGTGAAGCCTGATTGCAGAAAACTCTTACCTCGGGCTCTGTAACTTGCAGGGGGGATTGTTTTATGAGCAGAGAAGGAGGAGAGATCCATAAAAAAAAAGAGAAGATTTGGACCTATCGTAGTTGTGAGCACTTCTGCCCAAAATTCTATCATTTTTTAAGCCACGTGATTGGTTTGCACCCAGGTTGCAGGCATCAAGTATGGAGGAAACTCAAGGCCACTTTCCAAAAAGAGACTTAATGTGTTTTAACGCAATAAAGAGAGTCACATGTTATATACGTTCAGCCCCACCGTAACCAATCCCAGTGTGACAATGGGCTCAAAGGGTTACCGTGGAAACCAGTGTATTGACCTTTACTTTAGGCCACAGATGTGGGCCTCTTGCCCAGAACAGTAGCACCTGACCAGGGCTGTAACCCCCTCCCCATGGCTCTCTCTCCACAGAGCTAGTAGATCATGGGTTCAAGTCCCACTCCAGAAGCTTGCTCACTATCTCCAGACTGACAGTCCAGTGCTGCACTGACAGAGGAGATGTCTTTCGAACATGCTGTTAAACTAAGGTCCAGTCTGCTCTCTCAGGTGGATGTCAAAAATGCTTTGGAATGATTTTGAAGAAGTGCAGGGAAGCTCTGGCCAATATTTACCCCACAAGCAACATTGCAAAAACAGATTATCTGGTCATTATCACGTTACTGTTTGTGGGAGCTTGCTGTGCGCAAATTGGCTGCTACATTCCCTGCATTGCAATACTTCAAAAGTACTTCATTTGTCGTAAAGAGCTTTGGGTCGTCTGGAAGGCGAGAAAGGTACTATAGCATTGAAATTCCTTCTCTTTACTATAAACGTCTTTAAACGACCGGTGACAGAATCCAAAATGCGAGTCACTCACCGACATTCGAAGGCTGACCACAAATGCCAGACTCAACTGTTTGTTTGCAGGAGAAAGGGGAGGGGGAAGCAATTGAAAAAACATTTTAGTAGCTTGAAACGTAACAAAGAATTTGCTTAAAATTAGAAGAATCTCCCAACAAATGGTATCGTTTTAGTCCTGACTTCCCAGCATTAACGCTTTGTTTATCAGCTGGGAGTGCTGGTTGAACCAGTCATGGGAAAAACCCAAGGTCACGCCATGTGTAGGAATGTCAGAGCTCCGTGAGACTCTGCTAAATGAGCTGAACGATGCATTAGCCTAAGCTCCAGACACACTAACTGCAAACATCAGGGTGCGGTTTATGTAAGAAAACCGACAAGGGGAAACAAATCTCCACAGTCAGCTCGGGAAGCCTGGAATTAGGCCCCAGGCCACACAGATCCTCAGTGCTCTCACTTCCGTCCAGTGTATGGAGAGTGTGGAAAACTCCCAACAAGGTAGATTTTGCAGAATAGCTTTTGCAACATAGGATGACATGGCTAGGAACAAGAGGAGGCCATTCAGCCCCTCGAGCCTAACCCACCATTCAGTTCGTTCATGGCTGATTTTAACTCCATCTACCCGCCTTGGTTTCGCATCCCTTAAAAACCCTTATCTAATAACAATGTATTCATCTCAGTTTTGACATATTCTGTTGACCTGCAAACTGTTTGGGAGGAAAATTCCGAATTTCCACTCCCCTTTGTGTGAGGAAATGCTTTCTGACTTCGCCCCTGGACAACCTAGCTCTAATGTTGAGGTTATGCCCTGTTGCTCTTGACTCCTCCCACGCCCCCACCATGAAGAAATAGTTTCTCTCTACCAACCCTACTGAATCATCTTAGCACCTCAATTAGATCACTGCTCAATCTTCTATACTCAGGGATAGTCTATATAATGACAAGATCCGCAATTCAGGCACTGACCTTTGTACACGATTCTCAGTAACAATAGATTGAAGCGCTGGTCTCAAGGAAAGAAGACAATTGAGCAGAGAATGTGTTCTGGGCATGTTGGTTGATGGATAAATATTTGCCAGGACAACTACCACACCATGGGATCTTTCATATTTTCCTGAGGGAAGTCAGGAACGCAACTGGATGCAGAAAACTCCAGCAGTGCAGTATTCACTCAGCTCTCCACTGAAGTGGTAGCCTGGATTATGGGCTGAAGTGGGACTTTAACCGACTGAAGCATGGGTGCGCATGGCTACACACTGAGTCACAGCTAACAGGTATCATACATTGTGACCAAGGACAGTCTCCCACACTGGGAGTATATTGGCTCAATGTGATTCTACCACCCTGTCAAACATATGCAGTGAGTCCAGGGAGTGGTACAACATGGGCCCCAGTTAGATTACTGACACTCTGATGCTCTCTTCCTTTAAGAGTGTATTGTTCTTTATTCTGCTCTCACAGTGACCTCAAAAGATATAGGATCTCCCCTTAAATCCCCTGAAAAGGGTATGTGTCTGCTCTACGGATGATGTTGAATTCCTTGCTGGAGTGAGTAGCAGTCACACTCCACTTCCTCCCCATTACACATGCGCAAGGGTATTCAACTGTGGAATGCCTCATTGCCAAGGCCGATCCTGTCGTCGTCTGCCATTCACACACACTCCAGCAGGGGTCACTAGTTAATTATCTCTTCCCTCGGCTAGGGGACTGAAGCCAATTTTAGTGTCTTCACTGCTTTCCTCTTTCAGCCTCTGCACCGAGCGACTTCTCAGCCTCACTGATTTCAATCTCCATCTCAACTCATCAGGTTCCTTCTCCTCTGAGCTCACTGCCCTTTTATCCTCCCTAAATCTCTCCCTCCATGTAAACTCACCAACCCATAGTCACGGCCACTACCTTGATCTTGTCGCCTCACGTGGTCTTGCTAGACCCATCACGGATAAGGCCATCTCTGATCACTTTCCTGTCTCACTTTCCACCCACAGCGCCCGTCCACATCCCAACATTACCTCCTTCTGTATCTGCCCTTGGAAAAAAGACCATCCCCCAATTCACTTACAACTGCACTTTCAAAATCCGTACTGTCTACCCTTTGGACACAACATTTCCACAGCTACTGATTTGCTCGACCACACCCTCACCTTCACTCTTGATGCCCTATTCCTCAATAAAAAGATCAGTCTTTCTCACCCTAGCCATTCCCCGTGGTAAGGCCCTCAACTTAAGTCCAAGGAATGTAGACTTGAGAGGATATGGCAGACAACTGGTTTAACCATCCACCGCCGGATCTGGCTGGACCACTAAAAACACTATCGGGCCCTGCTCTCATCTGCTAAAACTGCTCACTAGTCCAGGATCATCCTGGAATGCAAAGATAACCCCGTTTATTTTCTCTACTTCACACCGTCTTCTTAAACTTCACTCCCCTGTCTCCTCGACCCTCACCTCCAACAATAAGTGTGAGGAGCTCATAGATTTCTTTATCACTAAGATGAGACGATCCGATCAGCTGCCTCTGCCACTTCCCTCCCTTCCCCTTCGCCCACTGGGACAAACTAGCTCTAAAGCTCCCCCTCTGCCCTCGATCCGAATTCACATCTTTCTCTAGTTTCTCTCCTATCTTCCCTCGTGCCTTCTCCGAGCTCATCTTGTCCATGAGACCCACCTCCTGTTCCCTCGACCCTATTCCCACTGAGCTGCTGATCACCCAGTTTCCCCTCCTGGTCCCCATGTTAGCTGATATTTTTCATGGTTCTCTCTATTCCGGTGCTGTCCCTCTCTCCTTTAAATCTGCCGTGATCGCCCCTCTCCTCAAAAAAACTAACCCTTGACCCCTCTATCCTTGCAAACTACTGTTCCATCTCAAACCCCTCTTCCTCTCTGAAGTCCTTGCACGGGTCGTCGCCTGCCAAATCTGTTCCCACCTTACCCTCAGCTCCACGTTTGAATCTTTCCAATCAGGTGTCCATCCCTGCCTCAGTAACAAAACAGCTCTTATCAAAGTCCAAATGACATCCTCTGTGACGGTGAGAAAGGTAAACAATTCCTCCCTGTCCTTCTCGACCCGTCTGCAGCCTTTGACACAGTTGACCACACCATCGTCCTTCAACACCACTTCACTGTTGTCCAAGAGGGTGGGATTGCTCTCACCTGGTTACATTCTCAAATATTTAACTGTAGCCAGAGAATCACTTGCAATGGCTTCTCTTCCTCCTCCCGCACCGTTATCTCCGGTGTCCCCCAAGGATCTATCCTTGGCCCCCTCCTATTTCCCAGCTACATCCAGAGGTCCAGGCTAATGCCCTGGGCACACGGGTTCAAACCCCAGCACGGCAGATGGTGAAATGTAAATTCAATTAATTAACAAAAATATGGAATTAAAAGCTAGCCTCAGTAATGGTGCCATGAAACTATCATCGATTGTCGTAAAATCCCATCTGGTTCACTAAAGTCATTTAGGGAAGGAAATCTGCTGTCCTTCCCTGGTCTGGCCTACGTGTGACTCCAGACCCACAGCAATGTGGTTGACTCTTAAATGCCCTCTGAAATGGCCTAGCAAGCCACTCAGTTGTCAGGAGCAATTAGGGATGGGCAGCAAATGCTGGCCTTGCCAGTGACACCCACATCCCATGAAACAAATGAAAAAACATTCTACCTGCTGCCCCTCGGCGACTTCATCCAAAAGCAGGCCGTTAGTTTTCACATGTATGCTGACGCCACCTAGCTCTCGTGCACCATTACTTCTCTCAACTCCTTCACTGTTGCTAAATTATCTGACTGCTTATCTGACATCCATAACTGGATGGGCAGAAATTTCCTCCAATTAAATATTGGAAAGACTGAAGCCATTGTTTTTTGAGCCTGCTCCAAACTCCAATCCCCAATCTCCAATCCTTCTCCCTGGCAACAGTCTGAGATTCGGCCAGTCTGTTCACAGCTTGGAGTCATATTTGACCCCGAGATGAGCTTCCTACCTCACATTCCCACCATCACTAAGATCGCCCATTTCCACCCTCCTGGCATTGCCCAACATCACTCCTGTCTCAGTCCATCTGCTGCTGAAACCCTCGTTCATGCCTTTTTTACCTCTAGACTTGACCAATCCAAAGACTCCGAGCTGGTCTCCCACATTCTACGCTCTGTAAACTTGATGTCATCCAAAACTCTGCTGTCCATGTCTTAACTCACAGCAAGTTCCGTTCGCCTGTCACCCATGTGCTTGCGGACCTGCATTGGCTCATGGTCAAGCAATCTCTTGATTTTAAAATTCTCATCCTTGTTTTCAAATCCCTCCATGGCCTCGCCCCTCCCTATGTCTCCATCTCCTCCAGTGCCACAACCCTGAAAGATATCTGTGCTCTTCTAACTCTGGCTTCTGGTACATCCCTGTCTGTAATCACTCCACCATTGGTGACCACGCCTTCAGTTGCCTAGGGCGCAAGCTCTGGAATACCTTCCCTTTCCTCCTTTAAGACACTACTTAAAATCTACTCTTTGACCAAGCCTTTGGTCATCTGACCTAATATCTCTTTCTGTGGCTCGGTGTCAAACTTTGTTTACAATGCCCCTGTAAAGTTCTTTGGGATGTTTCATTATATTAAGTAGCCAATTAAATGCCACTTAAGAACCTCCTCCCACCATCGCTGGAGCGGAGTGGCCGGCAAGTGCCTTAGGCCCCATAGAAGACCACCAGGTAAAACGTAGCTGTCTGCTTGCAGGCTGGTGGCAGCCCTCCTGATCGGGCACCCTGTGCCCCACAGAGGGCCCCTCCAAAACCCCAACCGCCCCCACTGAAATAATGTCCCCCTCAATCAATCTCACTTGCCTCACCAGGGCCTGGCCAATTGTCCCCAGCAAGGCCCCAAAACCTACCTCTCTTCCGGGGCCGACATCCACGATTCTGTTGGCTGAGTGCAGTCCCAGTAGTGGCAACTGCTCCAGGTGGCGCTGCTAGGACCCAGAGCTGCCAGCCCGCTGATTGGTCGGCAGCTCTTGGAGGTGGAACTTCCTGCCTCAGAGAGGGGGAAGTCCCGCCCAAGGCCAATTAAGAGCCTGGGGAGCATAAAATCCTAGCATGGCTTCCTAGGCCTGGCAGAGGCGGGCTCGCCTCCAACTTTTTGGCCAGTAGGCGGGGCCTCCCACCCAACGTAAAATTCCGGCCCCCCACCCCTTTTTCAGCTTCATCTTACTCTCTACCTTGTTCATAATCCAGACTTTGTTTGCCCTACCTTTCCGCATTGTGAGGGGTTCTGTCTCGTCTGTACCCGAACCATCTCCTCTAAAGTTTTGCCTGCCAACCTTTCATTTCAGTTTACCCGGGCCAGATCTGTTCTCACCCTACTGAAATTGGCCCTCCTTCAATTGAGTATTTTTATTCGAGATTGCTCCTGGTCCTTTTCCATGGCTGACGTAAAATTTATGATACCATAATATGATACCATGTTCCTTAAATGTTCCCCTTATGATACTTGATTCACTTGAACAAACTAACTCCCTAGAACCAGATCCAGCAACGCTTCCTTCCTCATTGGGTTGGAAAAATACTGATCAAAATAATTCTCCTGAACACAGTTCAGAACCTCTTGCCCCTCACTGCCCTTTACAGTATTACTATCTTGGTCTATGTTAGGATAATTAATGTTCCCCATTATCACTGCTTTATAGCTCTTTCACCTTTCTGCAATTTTTCAGCATATGTGCTCTTCTATATCTTTCCCACTAATTGGTGGCCTATAGATTACACCCAGTAGTAAAATGATACCTCGATTGTTTATTAACTCTAGAGCATCCTCTCCACCACTGTAATATTCTCCTTAATCAATACTGCCACCCCTCCTCCTTTCTTTCCTTCCCTATATTTCCTGAACACCTCATATCCAGGAATATTTGTTACTCAGTCCTGCCCTTTTTTGAGCCAGCTCTCCACTTTCACCACAACATCATACTTCCACATGGTTATCTATGCCTGCAGCTCACCAACCTTATTTACCATGTTCCATGCATTTACATACATGCACTGTAAACCTGAAATAGATCTTACTGTATTTCCTATTAGCCTGACCCCACGTAATTCCGATCTGTAACTTTAGTGCTATCTGTCTCTCCCAATCCTTCGTGCACCTTGTTTCTCCGTTCTATTGCTACAACCTGGTTCCCATCCCCCTGCCATATTAGCTTAAAGCCACCAGCAAACTTAAGAGTCAGAATTATACAGCACAGAAACAGGCCCTTCAACCCATCATGTCTGTGCTGGCCATCAAGCACCTAACTATTCTAATCCCATTTTCCAGCACTTGGCCCGTAGCCTTGTATGCTATTGCATTTCAAGTGCTCATCTAAATACTTCTTAAATGATGTGAGGGTTCCTGCCTCTACCACCTCTTCAGGCAGTGTGTTCCAGATTCCAACCAACCTCTGGGTGAAAAAATCTGTCCTCAAATCCCCTCTAAAGTTCCTGCCCCTTACCTTAAATCTATGCCCCCTGGTTATTGACCCCTCCACTAAGGGAAAAGGTTTCTTCTATCCAACCTATCAATGCCCCTCATAATTTTGTATACCTCAATCAGGTCCCCCCTCAGCCTTCTCTGTTCTAAAGAAAACAACCCTAGCCTTTTCAGTCTCTCTTCAAAGCTGAAACACTCCAGCCAGCCAACATCCTGGTGAATCTCCTCTGCACCCTCTCCAGTGCAATCACATCCTTCCTATAGTGTGGTGCCCAGAACTGTACATAGTACTCCAGCTGTGGCCTAACTAGCGATTTATACAGCTCCATCATAACCTCCCTGCTCTTATATTCTATGCCTCGGCTGATAAAGGCAAGTATCTCATATGCCTTCCTAACCACCTTATCTACCTGTGCTGCTGCCTTCAGTGATCTATGGACAAGTACACCAAGATCCCTCTGACCCTCTGTACTTCCTAGGGTCCTACCATCCATTGTATCTTCCCTTGCCTTGTTAGTCCTCCCAAATTGCATCACCTCACACTTCTCAGGATTAAATTCCATTTGCCACTGCTCTGCCCATCTTACCAGCCCATCTATATCTCCCTGTAATCTAAGGCTTTCTTCCTCACTATGTACGACACCACCAATTTTCGTGCCATCTGCAAACTTACTGATCAGACCTCCTATATTCATGTCTAAATCATTAATGTACACTACAAACAGCAAGGGTCCCAGAACCAATCCCTGTGGTACACCACTGATCACAGGCTTCCACTCACAAAAACAACCCTCGACCATCACCCTCTGCCTCCTGCCACGAAGCCAATTTTGGATCCAATTTGCCAAATTGCCCTGGATCCAATGGGCTCTTACCTTCTTAACCAATCTCCCATGCAGGACCTTATCAAAAGCCTTACTTCCCCAAGCAGACAATGGTCCTGGCCCTGTTGAGGTCAACCTGTCCAATTTATACAGATGCCACCTCCCCCCTGGAACAGGTCCCAATGCCCCAGGAACCTAAAGTCCTCCCTCCTGGACCATCTCTCCAGCCGTGCATTCATCGGCTGTGGTCATTATTGCATTGCTGCTTGTGGGAGCTTGCTGTGCACAAATTGGCTGCTGTGTTTCCTACATTACAACTGTAACTACACTTCAAAAGCATTTAATTGGCTGTCAAGCGCTTTGGGACATCCTGAGGTTGTGAAAGGTGCTATATAAATGCAATCTCTTTACTCAAGCCACTGGAGAACCTGAGCCTCTCCTTAACCAGAGTCAGATCGCAGCAGGGCTACAGGAGCCTGATTGGGCCACGGGTGGCATGTATTGAGTTAATAATACAACCCATCAACAACATTGTCCCCAGCTCCACCACTGATTATTTTATCACAATTAGAACAGGTTGTGCTGATTCATGTAAATCTGCTGCTTATCACTAACTCCTACTCTAAGTGGGAGTTTGGAATGCAAATTTTCTTTGCTACTGTATCCCTGCTCAAAATCTCACAATGTTTTTTACAGTTGACCTTTCACAAGGCCACCGTAGCCCCAAACAAGCAGTTTTTTGTTCTTTTGTTACTCTTTAGTTCCTTGACTCTGGGAACAAGTTATAGTTTCGGTCGCACTACAAACTCCAGTTACTCATCTCTAACCTTTTGTCACACTAGAAAATCCCAAAGGACCAACCCACCGTCATTAAACAAAGACTCAGTGATCACACCCTTTTGGCTGTGTGGATATTAATGCACCAGCTTTGCTCGATTAGAGTGAGGGGCTCCTGCCAGTTCCCAGAGCTGGCAGCATTCACAGTTTAAACATAAAGGCCAACTTTCTGCAGATGCCAGTTTGTATAAAGGAGTCCCCTCCGCAGTCAACCTGATCTGGACCCATTTTAGGTTTAGGTAAAACAGGGCCATTCTGAGCCAAACTTTAAATATCACACAAGAAAAGGAACACTTGGAATCTCACAGAACAGGCTTAACTGGACCAGCCATATAAATACAGTGGCTACAAAGAACAGGTCAGAGGCTGGGAATTCTGTCACGAGTAACGCCCCTGTTTCCCCAGTGCCTGTCCATCATCTACCAGGCACAAGTCAGGAGTGTGATGAAATACTTGCCTGGATGAGTGCAGCTCCAACAACACTCAGGAATATCAACACCATCCGGGACAAAGCAGCCCACTTGATTAGCACCCCATTCACCACCTTAAAAATTCACTCCATCTACCATTGACGCACAGTGGCAGCAGTGTGTACCATCTATATCACGCACTGCAGCAACTCCCCAAGGCTCCAACAACAGCACCTTCCAAACGCGTAACCTCTACCACGTAGAAGAACAAGGGCAGCAGATGCACGAAAACACCACCACCTGCAAGTTCCCCTCCATCACACCATCCTGACTTGGAACTATATCACCATTCCTTCACTGTCGCTGGATCAAAATCCTGGAACTGCCTAGCTAACAGCACTGTGGGTGTATCTACACCACAAGGACTGCAGCGGTTCAAGTTTGTGGTTCACCACAAGCTTTTCAAGGTCAGACTTGCCTCAGTTGGTAGCTCACACACCTCTGAGTTAGAAAGTTGTACGTTTGAGTCCTGCTTCAGCACTTGAGTGAACTAATGAAGGCTGGCACTCCAGTGCAGTATTGTGGGAGTGCTGTACTATCAGAGGTGTCATCCTCCAGATGGGATGTTAAGCTGAGGCCCTATTTGCCGTCTCAGGGGAACATAGATAATCCCCCTGGCACTAGTTCGAAGAAGAGCAGAGGAGTTGTCCCTGGTGACCTGGCCAATGTTTATCCCACAGAAACAGATTATCTAGAAGCTATCGCATTGCTGTTTACGGGAGCTTGCTGTGCAAATTAGCTACTGCGTTTCCTCCATTACACTTCAAAAATAATTTCATTGCCTTTAAGTGCTGTGGTTGTGAAAGGTGCTATATAAATGCAAGTCTTATATTTTTAATTGCCAGCAATATCTACATTCCATGAATGAATCAAAAAAGGGTTCCTTTCTTGGGGCTCAGGAGCAGTATGACAGTCTCATTCAATATGTTTTACATTCACATTCCAGGGGAATACACTCAGTCCCGACAACACTAGTGAGCTGACAGGCCAGCACACTCTCAAATCTTTTTTATTCATTGATAGGATGTGGGCATCGTTGGCATGGCCAGTTCTTACTGCCCTTGAGAAGGTGGTGGCAAGCTACCTTCTTGACAACTGAGTGGCTTTCTAGGCCATTTCAGAGGGCAGTTAAGAGTCAACCACATTGCTGTGGATTTAGAGTCACATGTAGGCCAGACCGGGTAAGGATGGCAGATTTCCTTCCCTAAAGGACATTAGCAAATCAGATGGATTTTTACATGGTCACCATTACTGATACTAGCTTTTTATTCCAGATTTTTTTTAACTGAATTTAAATACCCCAGTTGCCATGGTGAGATTTTAATCCATATCTCTGGATTATTGGCCCAGGCATTCCAAAGCTCGTCACAGGAGCATTATGGAAGTGTAGCGTTTTAGGGAAGGAATTTCAGAGCTTGGGCTCTTGGCCCATGCCCAAGCATGCGGGACAACACTCCAGTTTGAAGAAAAAAAAGCAGGGAACGCAAATGAATTTAAAATCCTGGGGTTAGGCGACACCTAATATCGTCTTTAACAATATTGCAGAGCAGAGGATGGAAAGAAGATTTATGGATTTGAGATCCCAAGAAGGAACCAGGTGAGAAATGGTGCAATGAATGCAGATACCCACAGAGCAGGCATGAGGGGAGGAGAAGGGGATTGTATGGTTTGTTTGTAGCTTGTCAGGAACAAGAGAGGAGAGGTGAGGGGAGCACTGACCGTAGCAGGATTGATAAAACAGAGGGAAGAAGTGGTGACAAAGAGAGATGGAGAGATGAAGTGAGAAGGTCATTAAACCACAAGTTTCTTTCCTTGCAGCATCTAGGATGGAACAGATGACAGGCTTGGGCTTCAAATGAATGGTGAATAGGCAAGGGGCTGAATGCAGTTAGTCCTCCTCCCGGTTACACAACAAGCAACGTTCCCTTGCATTAGAATCACAGAATGATACAGCAGGGAAGGAGGCCATTCAGCCCATCGTGCTGATGCCAGCTCTTTGATAGAGTTTCCAGTTAATCCCACTCCTCCCTGCAAAACTTTTCCCTTCAAGTATTGATCCAATTTTCTTTTGAAAGCTGCTGTTGAATCTCCATTGTGGATGTAAAAAACCAAAAAGTGAAATTAAAACAGGAGGAGCGAAAAAAATTTGGTTTGTATTTTGCGCAAAACTTTAACCCTTAACCTCCTGCAGCAGATTCTGCTCTGCAATTTTGTAGTAGAAAGGCTGGCATTTGTGTGGTGCCTTTCACAACCGCAGGACGTCTCAAAGTGTCTCACAGACCACAAAATACTTTCAAAGTGTGGTCACTGTTGTAATGTGGAAAATGAGGCAGCCAATTTACACACAGCAAGATCCCACAAATGACCAGATAATCCTGCTTTTTTTTTTTAATGTTGACTGGCCCAGGACAATGGGGATAACTCACCTGCTCTTCTTCAACAAAGTGGCATGCGATCTTGAGCAACCACATGAGAGGGCAGACGGAGCCCTGGTTTAACGTCTCGTCCGAAAGGCAGCACCTCCGACAGTGCAGCACTCCCTCAGTACTGCTATGGAGTGTCAGCCTGGATTATGCGCTCAGGGGACTTCTGACTCACGAGCGATTCTGCTACCAACTGCGTGCCGGCTGGCACTGTGCTTCGGGAGATGTTATTCTGTGCCTGGTCGTTCCTCCACCTGTCCAGGCTTGAACATTGCAGAAGAATGGAACAGGCGACGTCTGTCTCGGACTGACTGATATTAAAATAACTGCACATCTGTGCCAGCTCCTCGGGGAACATCCGTCTCCACTGCAGAATGAACGATGAAAGTCGTCTAATGCCAGCCCACAGTGGGATAGATCCATAAAACAGCTCCGGCACGTCTTTTATAGGTTGATAAAGGTTTGCCATTTGAAGCTAGCAGATCTTGGTTCATTAAAAAAATATTGGGAGTGCTTTTTTTGTGGTTTGGTATCACAGCAGGACATGCTTTAACCATACTGGAGAGAGAAAGGAAGTCTCGGTCTGTGTCTGGCTGACTGTCACACAGGCTCACATTAAACCACGAGAAAGAAGTACAAACAAGCATTCGTTACATGAAAAACAGTTTTTCCTCATGTCTCCTCTGGTTCTTTTGTCAATCATGTTAAATCGGGGGCCTCTGGTTCCAACCCTTCAGCCATTAGAAATCATCTCTCTTTATTTACTCTATCTAAACCCTTCATGATTTTAAACACCTCTATCAAATCTCCTCGTAGGAGAGCAACCCCAGCTTCTCCGGTGTGTACATGTAACTGTAATAACCTCACCCCTGGAACCATTCCAGTAAATCTGTTCTGTGCATTTAGCAAAGCCTTCATGTCCTTCCTACAGTGTGGTATCCAGTGATGGACACAATACTCCAGAACAATAGATTCACAACAAAATGATTGCTTTTTTTTTTTGGAACTACAGCCACTGTAGGTAAACGCAGCAGATGATTTGTGCACAGCAAGATCCCACAAACAGCAATGGAATAATTAAGGCAGATTATCTGTTTTTGATGCTGGTGATTGTGGGTGGGGTCAGGACTTCTCCAAGCTCTGTCTCAAACGGAGGCCTGGGGTCCTTCACTTTTCACCAAAGAGGGCAGATAGGGCCTCGGTTTAGCATTTCATCCAAAAGATGACCCCTCCAACAGTGTAGCACTCCCTCAGTTCTGGGTGTAGATTTTGCACTCAGGTACCTTCTAACTCAGAGGTCAAGAGTTTGAGCAGCTGAGCCACGGCTGACAGATCACAACCTGGCTGATAGATCAGAACCCGTGACCAAACATAATCTATAATGTCACATCCACCAATGTAACAGTCCGTTAATTACCACAGGAAACCTGTCTGCCTGGTGGCAGGGGGAAGGCTTTGCGCTTAGGATTGGGGGAACTAAAAAATATTATGCTGATTTAACACTGTGCCCTCAATTACTGCATTATTATTGGCGAAACATAACATGGTGAAGCCAAGGAGGTTAACAGTTTTCAACTGATTTATAAACCATGATCATTTGTTGCAAGGAGACGTGTGTAAGTGAACAGCACTGAGGAATTTCCTGCCTTCGACCAGATGTCACAGCTCAGGGGTTCAGGTTACTGGCTGCCCATCAATAACCCGCCCGTGAGACCACTCCTCATGCATGGGCCTGTGCTTCGTGTTTGCCGTCCATGTCAGCTCCGAGCTTTCTCTCAGCTGACCCTCACTTTCATAGTCATACAGTCATAACGGCACAGAAGGAGGCCATTCGGCCCATCGAGTGCATGCCGGCTCTCTGTTGAGCAATTCACTCAGTCCCGTTCCCTGGTTCTATCCTGTAGTCCTGCAAGTTTATTTCCCTCAGGTGCCCATCCAATTTCCTATTAAGTTCATTGACAGTCTCTGCTTCCACCACCCTCATAGGCAGCGAGTTCCAAGTAAGAATTATATTTTCCTAAATTCCCATTTAGTTGGAGGGCAAAGCATCGTAGCCCCAGTCAGAAAATTATATGGTTCATAAACGCGGACTAACATTGAATGAAAACGTCTCAATAAAAGTTGATTCATCTGCCTTCAGACGTCAAGACACAGAAAGACGATGGCAGCGAGAGATCTGATTTCGCTGCACCTTCCCCGAGCCAAGGGGCCGAGGCAGCTGTAGCTTTCAGAAACCCCTCCCCACCCCTGCACCCTCACCCTCACCCCTGCTGCCTGGCTGCCAACCGGTGAGATCAGTGCAAATCACAGATCAATCCTGCGACCTCCCAGTTCTGCATCGGGGAGTGTCTGTTCTACAGGGTCATTGGGACATCTCTAAACAAAGATCTCATTTGAGTAGCTATGTGCTTTTTAGGTAGGAACCGTAAAACATTGTGACTCAGTCTGAAGAGATTTGTTTTCACTGCCTGACGGTTTGTAGGAGGGTCACACATCTGCACCATCGGCCCTGCCACATTGACCTAGTACCCATGGGCTGGACCAAACATAGCTGTAGATTTAAAGGCCGATAGTTGACAGTCGGTACATCACCAAGCACACAGAAAGGACAACAAGATATATACAGAGGGAGGGATGAGAGAGCAACTCACATCTGGCCTGGTAAACTGCCGTCCTGTTTACATCAAA
Source organism: Heterodontus francisci (assembly GCF_036365525.1). Taxonomy (NCBI): domain Eukaryota; kingdom Metazoa; phylum Chordata; class Chondrichthyes; order Heterodontiformes; family Heterodontidae; genus Heterodontus; species Heterodontus francisci. The sequence continues at coordinate 21,895,706 of NC_090410.1, read as the reverse complement.
TGTGCACAGCTGTTTTTACTTAAGGCCTGATATAATTTACTGTCTCCCTGCCCACAATTCCAATCTTTATGTAGTCTTTATCTACATAATGGTAGGTTGTGTGTGGACATTTTGAGCAATGGGGACGCAGTTCTCACCTGTATCTAAGGGTCTGCCTATGGGGTACTTTGCAGCTGCTTCAGAGAGTTTGTTGGTAATGGGACTCCCAGATGTGAACCAGAAATCCAGCAGAGTCCCAGGTCACCAGTCCAATCAGCCGATCCCTGTCGAAATGGCTTATCTCGATCAGGTTTACTGTTGGCTTTAGTCATGGCTCACTGGATAGTGCTCTGCTCTCTGGGTCAAAAGGCTCTGGGATTGAGCCATGTTCTGGGGACTTGAGCACAAAATCGAAGGCTGACTTATTTCCAATTCAAATTGAAAGCGTCAAAGACTGCAGAATTTTTCTTTTCCTACCCAGCAGGGCAAAAGCTTCCCTCCGAATGATCGCCAAACGTGCCCAGGCCGGGCACAGCATGGGTGAGACAAAGAGGGAGTTCCTTCAACTCTCTCCCAATTCCAGTCAGCGACCAGCCTTACACTTTATTGCATTCCCCACACCGGCCATCCTGTGGCCTCTCGAAGCAAAGATTTCCGAGTTTAGCAACGAATTCAGGTCAATTTGGTGTTTTGCGGACCCACGCTCGTTTAACAGGAGGTTTCAGGGGCTGAATGCCTGCCCAGATCGCAGAGGGGAAAGAACAGGGGAAAAAATGGGTTGCAGAAATTTTCTCCACGGGATCTGTGCCTTGAAATTGAGCTCGTCAAATATTATTGTGTAAAATTCCTTTGCCCATGTTTATGAGGTAAGCTGTTAGGGGCCTCAATTAAAATCAGACAAGAAAATTTCATAGGTACATGTGAAGCGCTTGTGCACCAATATTTGAAGAGCCTGATCTGAAGGCCTCGATGTCTTGCAGACAGTCTTGAAACCAATACATACATTTTTTTACATTTTGTGGGTAGGCGTTATTATAATTGAAAGGTGGGAGCTGGTTGAGGCCTTTGTTTTGTTCGAAACAAGCCTATGAATTAAAGCGTTACTGTTAGATCAATGCGGACTACTCACATGTGGCTTCAGTGGTCCTTCTGCTGTATGACTTCTTCACTCGGTAACGCACCACCAGCTCCCCTCTCTCGATCATGGGCTCAAAGGCCTCACTGTAGGACACATGCAATGAGTGAGAGTAAGCGCTGTGCCAATCACTGTATAAAACCAGAGCATTCCGAGCTAGCCTTGCCAATTCTCCAGGATTGCCCTGGATTCTGCAGGAATTGAAGCCTAATCTCGCGGACACTGCTGCGAACAACACCCGGGAGAACCATCGTCGAGGTATTCAAAAAAAATTGTGCTTTCGTTCATTTTCTTTGTACATTTTTTTTTATTAGTTGTAAAAGTATTGGAGTCAGGGAAGAAAGCTGTTTGACTGACAGCGAAGAATCATCCAATTGGGAAATAATTCGCTGTCCAACTGGTGTGGGAAGGTGGGGTGCCGTGAAGGTGGAAGACCAATGGCAGGAACATGGGGGCGGAGCTGTCATTGCAGGGGGTCATGTGATGAAACCTCCCAGAATATGCCCCACCACAGTTGGCAACACCACTCCAGACTGGTCCACATGAAAGGACAGGAGACTGAAGTGCCCCCATGCAGGATGGAAAATAGGCTGTTGGCCATCATTTTCTCATATCACATGATCTGAATGAGATGCACAGGCCTCAATATCAGGAGAAGACACCCCATCACTTTAAAGCAACAGGTGGAGGAGGGGGTACACAGAGACACGGACCCAGAGCTCGCCCAAGAGGGTTAAGCCTCCTTGATCAATGACTCTTTGGTGAACCAGCTCCCTTGTGATGACCAAAACAAAGGAACATTAGGACCCAGAGTGGGCCATTCAGCCCCTCGGGCCTGCTCCCACATTCAATTAGGTCATGGCTAGATCTGATAGGGCTGTTTAAAAATAGATTTGTGTAAAAAAGGACTGCATTTTTGATCTTTTGAACTTAAATCAATATAAGACAACTTATGGGTCTTCCTACTCATAGATACATTTGAAAAGTTGATATTTTAGTCACTTTTTCTGTTTTGCATGCTTTGCATAAAATGTTTCAGCACAGGACTGGGGCGTGAGATCAAAGCAATGGGGAGATGAACATATTTTGAGCAGCTACAGTACAGCAATGTGAGCAAGATGGACTGAAAAGGCCTTTTCCTGTTGCAATGTTCCCTCTTTGGTGTTGGTTTAGACAAGGGATGGTTCAGTGTTGGTCACTTTGCTCAGGGACTTGTGAAGTTTGTCAAAGTGCAGGCATCATTTGCCACATTCATCTTTGACTGATGGAAGTCATGGAGATCGTAACCCTTGCAACTGCGTGCTGCCACCTCCTTCGCTGGTCATGCAAACGTCAAGCACAAGCTGTCGTGTTATGATGCCAATATCAATTCTACCCAGTGGCTCAAGGCGGTGATACAGACAGCGATCGTGAAGGCCTTCTTTACTGTTACTTGCAGTATAGTTTCAGGAAGCTGTATCAGATTCTCGATGTAGTGTAATGTGCTGGTGAGTCTTGTCCATGTGCTACACATACATGAAGTGCACAAATTACAGAGCTCTGTTGAATTTACCTCATGTTTATTGGAAAAAATCGGCAAATTAAAATTTGTAGCACAACTATAGCTTGTATTTATATAGCACCTTTAAATTAGTAAATCGTCCCAAGGCCATTCACAGGAACGATTAGCCATCAACATTTGACATTCAGCCATATAAGGAGATATTAGGCCAACTGTCCAAAGGATTGATCAAAGAGGTTGGTTTTGAAGACCACCTTGATCAAGGAAAGAGCGGTAGAAAGATGGAGATTTTTAGGGAGGGCCCAAGGCAACTGAAAGCACGGCCACCAATGGTGCAGCCATTAAAATCAGTGATGCTAAAGAGGCCAAAATTAGAGGAGCACAGATATATCGGAGGATTGTAGGGCTGGTGGAAATTACAGAGATAGGGAGGGACGAGGCCATGGAGAGATGTGAAAATAAGGATGAGAATTTTAACATCGAGCGTTATGGAACCAGGTGCCAATGTAGGTCAGTGAGCACAGGGCACATGATAGATTAAGGAATTAGGATGCAAGTTAGGACCCGAACGGCAGAGTTCGGGATGAGCTGAAATTTACGGAGGGTGCAAGATGGGAAGCATTGCAATCGTCAAGTCTAGAGGAAATAAAAATATGGATGAGGGTTTCGACAGCAGATGAGCTGAAGCAGGACGGCATCGGGCAACATTACAGAGGTAGGAAGTAGGCAGTCTTGGTAATGGAGATGATGTGTGATCGGAAGCTCAGTTGGAGCATTCTAGTCTCTGATAGCTTCCATAGAGCTTCACAAACCACCGACACGCTTTACATGCATGTTCCTATTCATGTGCACATGTTTCAAGATATCAACACTAACCAATCGCGGTGTTCTGGTATCCACCAATAAGGCAAAAGAACAGCTCCCTCCAAACATTCCACTCACAGCATGAATAGAATTGAGCTGCTAAGACTTCTGGTGTGTAATGTATTTGTATATTATGTTAATGACATGATGACGTAAATAAAAACTTCCTTGAACTGGCCATACTTGGTGTTCATTTTCTCCGCTCGTACCACCTGAATATATTACGGAAAATGGCAACAAGGATGGGGTAAAAGTAACTAAATCAAAGCAACAAACAGCAGCAGGACTGCAGTGAACAAGATCTGCTAGCTCCCGGTAACCTACCTACTCGGGATGGTGGAGATTTTGGCTGGACTGTGCAAAGCCTGAGCCTCAGACTGTTCCCTCAGCTGGGTGGGATGCTGCAGGGTTCTAATGTGCACCAGACTGAAAGTGCTTATTTGGCTAAGGGAATATTTCAACCACCGACTAGATGGTTTTAGATACCACTGTTGAAACAGCCGCAGTAAAGTGTTAACTGGATTACTGTGAATTTGCAAACAGGACAATATGGCTGCACCCATGGGAAACATCGGAAGGCTCGGAACATATGAGAGGGCTCAAGAACGATTCGGGTCGTATTGAAAGAATGGACACAGAGCTAATAACATTTTGGAACTTGCAGGTGAAAGTGAAGTGGTCAGGGCTCAGAATAAGGCAATTCTTGAGCGCAAGAAGGCAATTTTACGAACGAAAATTGGCCCAGAATTGTATGGTACACTAACAAACCTTCCTGCTCCCAAGAAGGCAAAAGATGTGCCATTCAAAACAGTCATCACCATGTTGGAGGAACATTTCAGGCCTAAGTCACTAGATATAGCAGAAAGCTACAAATTTGGAACCAAAAATCAGAAAAGTAGTGGAACAGTTGGCGAGTACATTGTGGCACTGAAGAATTTATCACTATATTGCAACATTGGGCACATTCTTAGACTGTGCATTACAAAACAGATTTGCATGTCGATTGGTGGACAAAAGAATCTAATTGAAGTTAATAAATGCACAAAACTGGGCTAACGTGTAAAATTGCTCTTTCTATAGAGAAAGCATCAAAGAATGCACGGGAATTTTGTCCAATGCCAGTAGCTCGTGCAGCTTCTGTTCACTGTCAGAAGGTTTCCGCCAAATTTAAAGTAGAGAGACCTAGTCAGAGAGTGATGGTGATAGCAGTTTATTGTTATTACTTGTCTTGTTATTACTGGAAGGGTAACCGCTCAGCACAAGCAAGTATAGAAACGCCAAGTGCTTTAATTGCCGAAAGAAATTCCATATTGCAAATGCTTGCTGAGTGAAGGCCAAAGCAGGAAAGGGAACTCATTCCAATGGTAATGGAAAACAGCAATGTTACAAGGGTGGAGTTCACAATTTTGGAGTGAATCCAGAGTGCCGAAGCGAAGAGGAGCTGGGCCAGTATGGCATTCAGGCCACTAGCAATCACTCAAATGGCAGAGACTTCTGCACAAAGGTGTTGATAAATCAACAGCACATTAACATGCGCATCAATACAGCTGCAGACTGCTCCATTATGAGTGGAGACATCATATGAGAGCAAATTCATTGACGTTCCTCTAACTGAGAGCACTGTTCAGATGAAAAACTACTCTGGTGAGGTGTTAGGAATGTGCAAAGGGCAAATGCCTCAAATTACCCATTGTTGTAGCAAGATAGGACAACTAGCCAACATTAATGGGCAAAGACTGGCTTTGCAAGCTGAAGACTGAAAGCATGTTGAGTTCAGACAACCAAGAAGCTTGACCAGCTACTGAATAGTTACAGCAACATCTTTGAGGATTGTTATGAAGGCATGATCAGTGTGAAAGCACACATCCCAACTAGGCCTAATGCAAAACCAGTATATTGCAAAGCTAGTTCAGTTCCTTTTGTTCTCAAAGCCCAGGGTACTGAAGAAGCTAGAGAGGAACAATGTGCTAGTGAAATCTGACTACAGTGAATGGGCAACCCCAACTGTAGTAATGCCCAAGTCAGACAAAACCATAAGACTATGCAGGGACTACAAAGTCACAATCAAGCAGGCAGTGAATGATGAGCAGTATCCACTACCAACCTCCCAAGATTTGTATGTGGAGTAAGTGAGATCCAAGCTATTAACAAAGTTGGATTTATCCCACGCTTGTGCACAACCCAATGTGGATTGAGAGAGTCAGCAGTATCTCATGATAAACACACACATGGGGCTCCACTCCTACACGAATCTGCCCTATGGTGTGAAGTCTTCTCCAAAAATCTTCCAAGCTCGGCACAGTGGCGCAGTGGTTAGCACCGCAGCCACACAGCTCCAGGGACCCCGGGTTCGATTCTGGGTACTGCCTGTGCGGAGTTTGCAAGTTCTTCCTGTGTCTGCGTGGGTTTTCTCCGGGTGCTCCGGTTTCCTCCCACATCCAAAGACTTGCAGGTGATAGGTAATTTGGCCATTGTAAATTGTCCCTAGTGTAGGTAGGGAATATGGGATTACTGTAGGGTTAGTATAAATGGGTGGTTGTTGGTCGGCACAGACTCGGTGGGCCGAAGGGCCTGTTTCAGAGCCGTATCTCTAAATAAAAATAAAAAATAAAAATAAATAAAATAAAAAGATAAGAGTTTGCAAGGAGTGCCGCATTGCTTTGTGTTAGGATGATGTGTTGATCACAACCACAACAGAGGAAGAGAATCTTCAAGTGTTGGATGAAGTGTTAAAAAGGCTCAACGATCACAACATGAAACCAGTTGCTAAACTTGATTTGTAAATATAGTTCATTGCAGAGAAAGGAAAAGAAAAATACTTTCCTTTTCAAAAGGAAAAGCAATGTAATTTATTTGCATGTTATGCTAACGATGTAATGACGTAATGATGTAATGATGTTATAACATAAATAAACACTTTCTTGAACTGACCATATTTGGTGACCATTTTCTCTGCTTTGTGAACCCGAATATATTACAAGGTTGTCAGGGCCTGTGAGCTGGCTACAGGTCACAGGCTGTAGTTTGGACACCCTCCCCCGACCCCCACCCACTTAGCCTAATCCGTTGGCTGTGAATGGAAAACACGTCAGTAAATTTAAACAGTTCTCACCCGTATCGAACATCTTTTTTTCTCAGTCGAGCCACAAGCACAGCAATGCAAATGGCACAGGCCATGGCCACAGCAACAGCCATCACCACATACCACCAGTGCCAGGAGAATCTCTTCTGGCCTTCATTCCCTGAAAACACAAGAGTTAGAGAGCTGTTACGGTAATTGTCTAGAGTATCAACACCACGGGCCTCTATTCACAAATCAAAACTATCAGGAAAGATGATAGGAACATAGGAAGGAGCAGGATGAGGCCAGTCAGCACGCTATTCAACTAGACCATGGCTGATCTCTAGCTTAACTCCACCTACTCACCTTGGTTCCATATTCCTTAACTTCCCCAAAAAAAACAATCAATCTCAGTTTTGCCGTTTTCATTTGGTCCCGTGTCTCAAAAACATTTTTGGGGAAGAGTTCTAGGCTTGCTCTACCGTGAAGGCATTTACAGCCAACAACAGCTCACGTTTACCCATTGCCTGATCACATCCCTGTGAAATGCTTCAAAGCACTTCACGAATTACCTTTCAGGTGCAGTGACATCTCTAGACAGACTCATGCACAGGACGATCCCACAAACATCAATGTGTTGAATTATCAGTTGAACTATTTTGTTTTTGGGTACTTTTGATTAAGGGATGTATTTTGACCAGGACACCAGAAGAATTCCCTGAGTTGTAGAAATGTAGAAAATAAATCAAAAGGGACGTTTAAGACTGATCCCAACAGTATTTAACTGGTACCTTTTTGTTAAGCAAGGGGCCTTATTGAAACATCACTCTTCAAAATGGATCCTAACAGGATAACCTTGGTAATATACTGGACGGAGAAGTAGTTTGGCTGATAACTACATCAACCTGACCATCACCAGTGTGACAGGCAAACGCTGTAGAAAGCTTTTCTAGGCCGAGGATCTTTCGTTGTGACTATTCCAGAGGTTTACTCCCATTTCAACAGCCCCGTACGTCATCTGGCTATTGAGGGGATTGGATGATTATTTATAAAAGTAAAGTGGTAAAATATGGGAAAGGGTGGGAAGCTGGGATTGGAGAGCAAGAGTAGATTTTTCCCACATAAGCTTCATAGTTAGTCAAGGAGGAAATGAGGTCAGAAGGCCAGAAATGCCTCGTTCACCCTCACAGCAAGACTGAGCCTGCGTCTACTCCAGGTATAGGCCCAATGTGGGAGACAGGGCCGATGGCCCATTTCCTCGTTAACGCTCCAGGAAACCATCCATATCTCAGGCTCTGTGAAGAGGAGGATCACCCCCGACTGTGCAAACTGATGAACTAACACTGGTCATGGCCTTCATTGTGCCAGTATTCTGTGGTTTCATTTTTGAAGAGGTGCTGGTTTGAAGGACTGGCGGTGTGAATCTCCAGGGCCTGGCAGTTCTCTGGCATCTTGCACATTGATTACAGAAGAGCCTGGGCTGATTTTTCTCCTCATTAGCTTTGGAGACAGAAAGGCCCATTATTGTGCTGACTGAAAGCAGTTAGCTCCATATAGAGCTCAGGTCTTCCAGACCTATCCCAGGTAAACTAGAATGATGTCACTTAACATTTTAAGAAACAAGACTTGGGCCGTTTAGATCCTTTTTAAATCCTATTTCCTAACTCAGTGAGATCACTGCAGGAGAGGACAGCGAGCCATGGTGAGGCTTCAAATTGAGGCTTCATTTGAACTCCTTGGTTGGCATTTGTTGTTATGAAGCATTGTAACTTTTCAAAGAAAGAGCCTGCATTTCTCTAGCACCGTTTACACCCTCCAAACATCCCAAGGCACTTCACAGCCTACACATTTACTCTTGAAGTTTAGTCATTGTCAGTCAATTTGCACACAGCAATCAATATCAGACAACCTTCAATAATAATACTCAATTTTTGTCTGATACAAACTGTTTTAATTGGTCAGTTTAAGGGCGCATCTGTTGGTGGATTTATTTGGCAGGCGGCACCTGGCACACACAGAGTCACCTGGGGCACATGGAGGACTGCAGCATGTGACGCATGTGTGGCTGCCAACAGTGAGGGGGTTGGTGGAGAACAACAGCATTGGCAGGTAAAGGGAACCCAACAACAAAGTTACCTTTGCTGGAGATTGTTTCCATGAGGGATGGGATGGGATTGATGGGAGGGATGGGATGAGGATGGCATGCGAAGAATGGAATGCCATGGGAGGGAGGGGATGACTTGGGGTGGGGAGGGTGGTGGGTGAGCTGATGGAATTGGTTATGTGTGGCGAAATGGCGGGGACAATTATTTGATACGACTTATTACTCAAAAGCTGATTCACTAAATTTGAATGAAAAAGTTTTTGAAAAGTTGTCAGTGAATTAAAAGAATACACTGGTGTAGATTCTATAGATGAAGATGTTAACAGTCTCGACCCTCCAGAGTTTCTGCATAGTCTAACTCCAATGGGCATGTCACTGCACAAACTTAAGACTCAAGTAAGGAGCAGTTATAATGTTGTTACGAAACTTGGAGCCTAAACTTTGTCATGAAACTGGAGTGGTAGTTAGGAAGCTGTTTACTTTGATGATAGATGCTGAAATTAGAACAGGCAGAATTCAAGGAAATTCGAGTGTTTATTCCTCGAATAACATTGAGCCCATCAGATGTAAACCAGCCTTTTCAACTCAGAAGAAAACAAAACAGCTCCCAACTACACTTTCATATCTCTAACTATACACAAGTCACGAGGCCAGACTTTTGACTCAATTTGTATTTATGTTCCTAGGCCTGTTTTTACATGTGGACAGCTTTATGTAGCTTTTTCCAAAGTAAGAAATTTTGATTCTGTTAAAGTCTTTGGTGAAGGAATAACTAGAAATCCTGTATTTAAAAAAATACTGTGGCAATAAAGATACTAATTTGACTGCAAAAGTACTTCAATGGCTGTAAAGCGCTTTGGGACAGTTTCAAATGAACTCAGGACCATTGGCATAAAGTGGTCTCTTACCTATTGGGCGTCTCATCTGCCTTGGGCTACCTGTTAAAAGAAGCACAAATAATCTCTGGTGACAGTGAAGAACAGTTAAACACAGGACAACTTTACTCATTACATTGAAGCCCTTGTGATTAATAATAATTGTCTGGCAAGCCATAAATCCTGGTGTCGATAAGGCGTCTACTCACCCCTATTCAAGATGGTAGACCTACATTATTTCGAATTTGGTTTTGAATACAGGAGATTCTGTCATCATAGAAACATAGGAAACAACACAAGAACAGGAGGAGGCCATTTAACCCCTTAAGACCGTTCTGCCATTCACATAGATCAATCTGTATCTTAATTCCATTTACCCGCCTTGGTTCTGTATCCCTTGCCGAACAAAAAATCTCAGTTTTGATATTTTGAGTTGACCCCCAGCCTCAACAGCTTTTTGGGGAAGAGTTTCAGATTCTCGTTACCCTTTGTGTGAAGGAGTACTTCCTGACGTCAATATCAAAAAGATGCCCTTACATTAATATCATAGTCAAGTCACCAACTCACCAACAATATGGCAAATTTCAATGCCGTTAAAGGGGCAGCTGTCCCCAGTGTGCACTGGGGTTTAGTTTCTTGAAAACCTAACTACAATCCAGGTCAAGGCACCTGCTAATAGTTACCAGAGTGTCTACTGACACCACTGAGTCAGTCAACCAGTTGCACTGTACAGTTTGTTTTTACAGCACACAAAGTCTATTCACTGAGCAAACAATCTGTTCAAACAGTGCACTGCAGCAAACAGTCTACAGAGTCTATTTAAAAAGAGTCTCTATGACCTACAGCAAACAGAACTGCAGTAACATCTCACAGTTAAAGAATGATTTCTCCAACAAATTGCCATCAGTGGAGGTTAGTTTCATAATAAAAAGTGCGCATGTAAAATCAATCCCAGTCACTTGCAGTGCGAGATTGGAGAGGGAATTAGCTCAATCCACTGAAGAAAGTGGAATTGCAGCGGAGAATCAGAGCCAGATGGAAATCAGGAGAAAAGTCTCACAGAGGCAGGGACCCGCCTTAAAGACTGGGCTGAATCACTATTCAAGGATAGCCCAAGGAGGACACTGTACAACCAAGGGAATAGCTAACAATCTTTAACCAGGAAGTGATTCTCCATCATCTCAGCCTTGACTGCGACCCTCACCAAAGCAGCAATAACTCCCAGCTCCTGAATCAACGCAAGAAAAAACATTTTTGTATTACCCGAAGATGTATCTTTTTACTCATTATCTAGAGGGAAGTACAGTAGGCAGCACAATAGGGAGTTGGAACCATGAAGGAGATCCAGAACAGGGCACAGGGTGAGATGAAACTTGACAGCTTATGCATTCACATTTTAGACAACTAATAAAATATCCCCTGCTGGGTGTCAGCAGTGAGGTATAGACAAGGGGTTAAGGGATTTGGTGAGACGATGGGTAGGAAGGACTGAGAGAGAAATGGGGAGCAGGTGGGATTGAGGGATATGGGAAGGAGGTGGGTAGGTGGGATTGAGGGATATGGGGAGAAGGTGGGTAGGTGGGATTGAGGGATATGGGGAGAAGATGGGATTGAGGGATATGGGGAGAAATTGGGATTGAGGGATATGGGGAGAAACTGGGATTGAGGGATATCGGAGCAGGTGGGATGGAGGGATATGGGGAGAAGTTGCGATTGAGGGATATGGGAGAAGGTGGGATTGAAGGATATGGGAAGAAGATGGGATTGAGGTATATGGGGAGAAATTGGGATTGAGGGATATGGGAAGAAATTGGGATTGAGGGATATGGGAAGAAGATGGGATTGAGGGATATGGGGAGAAGGTGGGATTGAGGGATATGGGGAGAAGGTGAGTAGGTGTGATTGAGGGATTTGGGGAGAAGATGGGATTGAGGGATATGGGAAAAAGATGGGATTGAGGGATATGGGAAAAAGATGGGATTGAGGGATATGGGGAAAAGATGGGATTGAGGGATATGGGAGAAGGTGGGATTGAGGGATATGGGGAGAAGGTGGGATTGAGGGATATGGGGAGAAGATGGGTAGGTGGGATTGAGGTATACGGGGAGAAACTGGGATTGAGGGATATGGGGAGAAGGTGGGATTGAGGGATATGGGGAGAAGATGGGATTGAGGGATATGGGAGAAGGTGGGTAGATGGGATTGAGGGATATAGGGAGAAGCTGGGATTGAGGGATATGGGGAGAAGGTGGGGTCAAGGGATATGGGGAGGTGAGGTTGAGGGATATGGGGAGAAGGTGAGGTTGAGGGATATGGGGAGAAGGTGGGTAGGTGGGATTGAGGGATATGGGGAGAAGGTGGGGTTGAGCGATATGGGGAGAAGGTGGGGTTGAGGGATATGGAGTGAAGGTGGGTAGGTGGGATTGAGGGATTTGCTGAGTGGGCTCGCCAGGCTGAATGGGCTTTTCCTCTTTCTAAACATTCTGTTTCCTGATTAGCACATATACAAGAACACTCACAACCCTCCCAAGAACTGATTGAGACAAGTTCACAAAACAGTCCATCTCACCTGGGCTGGGAAGGTTAACCGGGACAGGGTCACTCCACGGGCCATCTCCGGCTCTTGTGTAGGCAGCCACACACACGGTCAGGTTGGTGACGGGCAGGACAACATCGAGAATGGTGCTCTCTTTCATCCCATTGTCCACGATCACCTACAAAAGAAGGAAAAACACTCTGCCTAGTCAATCTTTGGGCTCCTCACCTCCCCGAGCGGCCAGTTATCAGTTAGGACAACCGCAGGGCGCGGACGGGTTTGGATCCAGCTCTCAGGCATATCTCCCTCTGGTACAATGGATGAACGGAAGGAATGTCGGGATTTGTTCCCGTTACTGACAGACATCGCAAAAGGACTCGGAGCACAAGTGAATCCTCAGTTAACCTGAATACAATTAACGCCAATTGATAATAAAATTAACATCTATTTCCCTATAATTGTGCAACATTTTCCAGAAGTCTGAAGGAAGATATTGGGTATACGACACGGGAATTGGGGGGAATGGTGTAGGAGAGCTGTCCAAAATCTCAATGAGCAACACTCCTGACATCATTTTTATTTCCCACATCTATGGCTGTTCCAGCAAGATTAGCAAATGAGATTAGATTTTGCTTGAATGAGGGGGTTATTTTGGACTGTCGGCTAATGGGCCCACTGAGAATTCCAATGAGAATTCCTGAACTCATTTCTTCAAATGTTTTTGAAAACATCTCCTAGAGTAATAGGAGCTCATAAATGTCATAAAATGCCTTTTGTTTTCTCTATCTGAAGAGCTCTCTCCTCACTGTTCTGCCAATTTTATTTCCCGAATCGGAACCAACAATCTTTTATACTTTCTTTTTCTCCTTGTCAGTTTTCTGTCTTCCCATTCGTCTGCCAACCACACCAGCCCCACTTCTAACCCACCGCTATTGGGTTCCACAGGTGACGTTCAGCCTCCTGCAAAATCTGTACTAACACTCCAGGGCAATACTGAGAGATGCTGCACTGTCAGAGGTTCCATCTTTTGAATGAGATGTTAAACAAGGCCCTGTCTGCCCTCTCAGGGAGATGTAAAATAGCCCATGGGCACTATATTGAAGAAAAAAAAGTTATTCCCGATGCCCTGGTCAATATTTATCCCTCAACCAACATCACTAAAACACATGATCTGATCATTATCAGATTGCTGTTTGTGGGAGCTTGCTGTGTGCAAACTGGGTTTGGCGTTTCCTATATTACAACAGTGACTAGACTTCGGAAAATTGGCTGTAAAATGCATTGGGACGTCTTGAGATCATGAACAGTGCTATATAAACTCAAGTCTGGTGAGTCCAGACACTAAACTTGTGGGGGAGTCCAGAACCAGGGGTCATCGTCTAAGGATACGGGGCAAACCTTTCAGGACTGAGATGAGGAGAAGTTTCTTCACCCAGAGAGTGGTGAGCCTGTGGAATTCTCTACCACAGAAAGCAGTTGAGGCCAAAACATCGTATGTTTTCAAGAAGGAGTTAGATATAGCTAATGGAGCTAAAGGGATCAAAGGATATGGTGGGGGGAGGGGGGGAGGGGGGAAAGCAGGAACAGGTTACTGAGTTGGATGATCAGCCATGATCATAATGAATGGCGGAGCAGGCTCGAAGGGCCGAATGGCCTACTCCTGCTCCTACAGGTTGTAGTTTCTTAATTTATAAACAGCCCAGATGAGGAAGATTATAGAAGAAAGAAAGACTTAGAAACATAGAAAATAGGAGCAGGAGACCATCGAGATGGCAAATAAGAGAGAAGCTGATGGAAGTCAAAATCGGGGCGTTTTACCAAGTTACTCGGATTTCAAAGACTGTAGATGATGGAAGGACTTATGGAAGATTTGTGGTGTTGAGCAAGATGAGAATGTGGAGTGAGGCTTGATTTGATTGGAGTGATGATGCAGAGAAAAGGAAGAGTGTGTTGGACTACTTATCGGGCATGAAGTAGAGCAGGATAAACTAAATTGTACTTCCAGTGGGGGGGGGGGGGGAGTTGGGAAGAGGCAGGGCTGTGTGCGCGTGTCAACAGAATTACTAAATATGAAAGCCATTCACCTTAGTATAGTCTTGGTCCTGATAAGCCACTTTGTATCCCTGCAGGACCCCATTAAGCCCTGTGGATGGTTTCTCCCACTTGAAGAGCAGAGTACTGCCGTTGTAATGGAAGGTTATGTTGCTTGGGGCCGTGTCTGGCTCTGAAATAGAAAAACAAAATAAAGCATTGGACAGGCGTTATTCCTTACAACTATAGATAGGCTAGCCAATTACAACGGACAATAAACACCCTGTGCAAAGCCATCTTGTACCCTCACAAAGTAAAGAATATTCAAGAATTATAACTGCAGGATATCATGGAAACACCACTGCCAATTGGCTGGGTGTGCTGTAGCTCAGTGGGTCGTACTCATCTTTAACTCAGAAGGTGATGAGTTCATGTCCTACTGCCAAGGCTTAACTGTTTTATTCATTCATGAGTGTGGGCATCACAGGCCAGGCCAGCATTTATTGTCCCTCCCTAATTGCCCTTGAGAAGGTGGCGGTGAGCTGCCTTCCTGAACCGCTGCAGTCCATGTGGGGTAGGTACACCCACAGTGCTGTTAGGGAGGGAGCTCCAGGATTTTGACCCAGTGACAGTGAAGGAACGGCGATATAGTTCCAAGTCAGGATGGTGTGTGGCTTGGAGGTGAACTTGCAGGTGGTGGTGTTCCCATGCATCTGCTGCCCTTGCCCTTCTAAATGGAAGAGGTCACGTATTTGGAAGGTGCTGTTGAAGTAGCCTCGGCAAGTTGCTGCATTGCATCTTGTAGATGGTACACACTGCTGCCACTGTGCGTTGGTGGTGAAGGGAGTGAATGTTGAAGGTGGTGGATGGGGTGCTGATCAAGCAGACTGCTTTGTGCTGGATGGTGTCGAGCTTCCTGAGTGTTTTTGGAGCTGCACTCATCAGTTAGGTGGAGAACATTCCATCAGACACCTGACTTGTGCAGTGTGGACAGGCTTTGGGAAGTCATAAGTGGAATGAGTTCTTTGTGTTGTCTTATACAACATAATGAGGTACGTGGATTCAAGTTCATTGAAGATCTCTAATAGGTTTAGTAACAGCTAAACTAGCATATACAATATAGAGCAAACTATATACAGAACCTTTGTCTAGGCCGTTACATTTGCAGAGTGACTTTGGCTTCTAATCACATGACTACATCCTGGTACTTAGTTCATTAGCATACTGTGATCTTAAAGGGATGTCACTCTCCAAGCGATCATACAAGGTGAGTTACTCACTGCAGAATTCCCAGCCTCTGGCCTGCTCTTGTAGCCACAGTATTTATATAACTACAAAACCTAGGCAGCCAATTTGTGCACAGCACGCTCCCACAAACAGCAACGTAATAATGACCAGATAACCTGTTTTGTGATGCTGGTGGAGGAATAAATATTCTCCAGGACACCAGAGGTAACTACCCTACTTGTTTTTAAAAACAGCACCATGGCATGTTTTACAACAAAAGTGAGAGGGCAGACAAGGCCTCGATTTAACAGCTTGATTGAAAGAGGGTGCCTCCAACAATGCACTCTCTCAGGACTGCACTGGAATATCAGCCTAGATTATGTGCTTCACTTCCTGGAGTGGGACCTGAACCCGGATGTTCTGATACAGATGTGAGAGTGCTACCTATTGAGTGGCACGATATATATCATCACAAGGCTAACAGCCTGAGGGCCAATGAGCTTCTTTAGTGATAGCTGTTTTGGTTTGGCTGTAGCAGAGACACTAGGGCATCTTCCAGCCTGACAGGCAGGCAGCAATTACTGCCACATCACGATCCCTGATTTGCTCTGCAGATGTTGCTATGGTAACAAGGCCGTTCTCCATCGATGAGCTGAAGTCCAGCTGAATCGAAAAATGCTTTCAACACAATTTCTTCTCCAATCGCTTCCACATGTTCCGGCTCATGGGAATAACTGCCCCTCCTCCACCCCCTTCCCCTCCCCCGACCTTTCTTTGGCTCCTCATACTGCCACATCAGAAAAGATTCTGTTTCCTGATGAAACAACTTGTCAACACTCCAAAAATAATAAAGCTTCACCTCATGGTGAGGAGACAAATATGGTGAGCTTCCTGATGGAGGTTAAACTCTGAAGTGGGTGCGATTTTTCTAACTTCAGCTCCTGGCATCGGGACGCCTCTTGCTGGCTGCTAATACCATGTGATCACAAATGCAGCACACATTGAAACAGAGAGGCAGGTAAATCACCGGCCAGTGCATCGTCAGATTGCTGACTCCAATTGGCTGTTTCCCTGGAAGAGCCATCACATGATCCCCGCTGCCAAATGCCCCGCTCCCACTCCCTTGCGATTGGTCACTTGACGCCTCCATCCTCGCAATGCTCTGCCTTGCCACGGCCAATTGGAAAGTGGGCAGACTCTTTGTTACCTGATTGGATGATGCTTGGCTGTCAATCAAACAGCCTTCTTTCTCATCTCCAATAGTTCTAGAACTAATGAACAAAAGTGATCAAAGAAACATTTTTAGAAAACCACAATTTATTTTAATGTTCCATTGATTTCTTTTTTAATTCTTTCAGGGGATATGGACATAGCTGGCAAAGCCAACATTTGCAGCCCATCTCTAATTGTCCTTGACCTGCCATTTCAGAGGGCAGTTAAGAGTCAATCACATTTGTGAGTCTGGAGTCACATGTAGGCCAGACCAAGTATGGACAGCAGATTTCCTTCCATAAAGGGCGTTAATGAACCAGCTGGGTTTTTATGACAACCGATAGTTTCATGGCACCAATACTGAGTTTAGCTTTCAATTCCAGATAGTTTTTAAATTAATTAATTGAATTTAAATCCACCAGCTGCCCTGGTGGGATTTGTACGCGTGTCCCCAGGACATTAGCTTGGTCCTCTGGAGTGCTAGTCCAGGGACAATACCCCGACACCACCATCTCCACAGGTGTTATTGGAAGCAGTCTCCTGGAGATTAGGGTTTAATTTCTGGAAACTCGATTGAGCTAATGTTACAGAAAAAGGAAGGGAGGGGGAGGAATTTCTGAACTGTGTTCGGAACTTCCTTGACCAAGATCCAAGTAGGAAAGAGGCATTGCTGGATCTGGTGGGAAAAAAGTTGGGTAAGAGTGATCATCGTATCATAAGGTTTAGATTAATAATAGAGAAGAGCAAGGAACAATCTAAAGTAGAATTTCTAAATTGGAAGAGGGCGCACTTCAATGGGATGAGAGGGCATCTAGCCAGAGTTAAATGGAATCAAAGACTGACAGAGAAAACTGTAATAGAAACAATGGGTGATCTTTAAGGGGGAGATGTTTCAGGTACAGGCTAGGTACATACCAACAAGGGCGAAAGGTAAGGGAACCAAATCCAGGGCTCCTTGGACGATGGGGGAGATAGAGAATATGATGGAACACAAAAAGAGGGTGTAAGATGCACGTCAGGTGAATTCTTCACGCATAAACCACGCCAAATACAATAAGTTGAGAGGGGAAGTGAAGAGGAAAATAGGACTGGCAAAGAGAGAATATGAGAATAGAATAGCTGTTAACATAAAAGGGAACCCAAAAATCTTCAACTGGCATGTAAATAGTAAGCGGGTAGTGAGATGTTGAGTGGGGCCGATTAGGGACAAAGAAGATGATGTATGCTTAGAGGCACATGGAAAGACTGGAATACTTAATAAGTATTTTGTGTTGGTGTTTACTAAGGAAGAGTATGCTGACAAAATATTGGTAGAAGCGGAGATGGTAGAGGTCATGGTGGGATGAAAATTAATAGGCAGGTGTACTGGAAAGACTGGCTATGCTTAGAGTGCATCAGCTAGTTGATCCGGATGGTTTGCATCCCAGTTTGCTAAAGGAAGTGGGGGTGGAGATAGTGGAAGGGCTTGCCATAATCTTCCAAACTTCCCCAGATACGAGGGAGGTGCCAGAGGATTGGAGAGTGGCAAATATGACACCCTTATTCAAGAAAGGGTGTAAGGGCATTCCTAGTAACTACAGGCTGGTTCGTATAACATCAGTGGTAGGTAAGGTAATCAGGGGAAAAATTAACAGGTACTTGGAGAGGTTTGAGTTAATTAAGGAGAGCCAGCACAGATTTGTAAAAGGTAGATGGTGCTTGACTAATCTATTTAAATGTTTTGACAAAGTAACAGAAAAGGTTGACGAAGGGAATGCAATGGATGTTGGCTGTATAGATTTTAAGAAAGCTTTTGACAAAGTAACACATAAAAGGCTGGTTAACAAAATTGAAGCTCATAGAACAGGAGGGTCAGTGTCAGCTTGGATAAAAAATTGGCTTAAGGATAGAAAACATGAGTTGTGGTAAATGGTTGTTTTTCAGACTGGAGGATGGTAGACAGTGGTGTTTCCCAGTGCTAGGACCACTGCTTTTATTAATATATATATATAAATGACTTAGATATTGGAAGACAGAGTCAAATTTCAAAATTTGCCAATGATACCAAACTTGGAGGTGTGGAAAACAGTGAGGATGATACCAATCGACTGCAACAGGACATGGGATAGGCTAACAGAATGGGCAGACAGGTGGCAGATGGAATTTAATGCAGAGAAGTGTGAGATGATGCATTTTGGCAGAAGGGACAGAGTGAGGAAATACAGACTTAATGGTACAGTTCTACAGAGTGGGAAGGATTACAGGGAGAAGGTGAGGGAATGGCATTAGTTGAATTGCTCAGAGAGCCAGTGCAGACATGATGGGCTGAATGGCCTCTGCCTTGCCACGGACAATTGGAAAGTGGGCAGACTCTTAGGTACCCAAGTGGATGATGCTTGACTGTCAATCAAACAGCCTTCTTTCTCATCATGCCCTAATTGTGAGATGCTGACTTCGCCCTTCTCCCTTATTGGGCAGTCAGTGTAGCCACAGGTCTCCTTTGGCAAGCATCTCAGATGTACCAGGGTGCATGGTTAAGCTGGGCGTTAGGCACAGAATCCAAACAGAAAGGAGGCACAGACTGAATGCATTGAGGTGAGTCTTTATTGAGTTCACTCCGAGAGGCCATCACAGTGGCTGTAAGTGGGTAAGCATGAGACTGTCCCTTGCCTCCTTGGCACGTCGCTCAGTGTTCTGGCCTCTGGTGCAATGGGTTCAACATCCAGTGCTGCCTGTTCATCACCCTCCTCTCTGTCCTCCTCATCAGTTGAGGACTAGCAATCAATCATGTCCTCTTCACACAATGCCTCCCCCATCAACAACAGATCACCATGATACGTGAGACCCTCGCTGGGGCATACTGCAGGGCTCCACCACATCGATCCAGGCACCAGAATCTCCTCTTCAGCAGCCCAATGGCCTGCTCACTGGTCGCTCGGGTGGAGCTGTGGCAACTGTTGTACCTCTCCTCTGCTGCAGTGCGAGGTTTCCTCACAGGCGTTGAGTAGCCATGTCTTCAATGGATAGCCCTTGTCCCCAGAATTCCAACCCTGAAGGCGCGCAGGAGGCTGGAAAAGCTGTAGGACCTGGGACTGGCAAAGTATGTAGGTGTCGTGGCTGCTTCCCGGGAACACCTGAAAGATCTGCTTTTGGTGGTCGCAGACCAGTTGGACTTTGATGGA
Source organism: Heterodontus francisci (assembly GCF_036365525.1). Lineage (NCBI taxonomy): Eukaryota > Metazoa > Chordata > Chondrichthyes > Heterodontiformes > Heterodontidae > Heterodontus > Heterodontus francisci. The sequence continues at coordinate 21,876,020 of NC_090410.1, read as the reverse complement.
ATGGAGGGCCTTCCTGTTGATGAAGGCAGTTGGCTGGTCCGTGGGAGCCTTGATGGCCACATGTGTACAGTCGATGACCCCTTGTGCCTGGGGGAATCCAGCGATGGCCCTCTCAGCCTGACTGTCAGGGTTGGTCTGGTAGCGCACATAGTCACCAGCCCTCTTGAACAGGGCATTGGTCACCACCTAAATGCAGTGGTGGACTGTTGCCTGGGAGATGTCACACATGTCCCTGGTAGATCCCTGGAAAGATCCAAATGTGTAAAAGTTAAATGCCACGGTGATCTTTAGGGTCACAGACATAGGGTGACCACCAAATCCCATCGGTAGAAACTAGTCCTATAGCATGGCACATACATTGGTGACAGCCTCCTTGGAGACCTCCAGTCTGCGCTGACAATGCCGCTCGGACACTGGGAGGTAGCAGATTCGAGTCTGGTACACTCTCTGGCGCAGGTTGGCCCTTCTTGGCATGGCCGGTTGCTGCTGCTCTCGTGGAGCTTCATGGGCAGGGGCAGCTGCCTCCTGGCCCTCCCTCCGTTGGAGGCACTGCATCACACTATGGGGGTCCAAAAAGACAGGATGTATGAGACCCATGCCAGGTGATCAGTAGCCGTCCAGAGCGCTGTCCTTGCAGAGACGAAGTTGCCTTGGCATCTGTGCCTTTGCTTCTCCACTCAGCTTACATGCTAATGGCCCTCACTGCCCACCCTTGCTGACAGCCAACCATCTCACCCGATAGTACGGCTACCCGGCACTGCCATCCGAGGCCTCACCTCAGTGCTGCCACCTTTCAACGTCTGGGATCTGAAGGTATGTGAGCACTGCCCGCCATCCATTTAATTCCAAGCCCCCCCTTTGAATCGTTACCAATTGCATGCAAATGTATTCTAATTGTCTGTTCAACAATTTAAATTACACTCTCATTGCATCGGGGCAGCGGCACCAACTTAGTGTTTTCCCGCCACTAACTAAATCCGGAACCAACATCACAATGTCGGATTTCCGGGCGGACAAGTCCGAGGCTATTCTCCGGCAACCCATTCCTCCATTCCTGTTCCAAGCTGCCTCACTAAATCCAGCCCATCTTAGGCCTGGCTCTGCATTGAAGAAGTCACCTGACATGCATCATGCACCCTCTGTTTTTGTTCCACCATATTGAGTTAACAAGACCTTTGCGACAGGTCCCAGCGTTCTGTCGACAGAGCCTCTATGTCCCAATCACTGCTATTCAGACGCCAGCTTCAGCCTGGTTAAAATGAACATCAACCAGATAATCCAACGTTTGGTTTTTGCCTGCAGTTTTCCTCTCCCTCTCCAATCGCCGGACATCATGGAATCTCACAATGCAGGAGGAGGCCGCTCGAGCTCTCCTGCTTATGCCAGCTCGATCAAAGTGCTGTCCAGCATTGTGAGCTTTTAAATCTCAGATAGGTTTACTCTGTAAGTGTGCTCTGGTGAGTTTCTTGTCGGGGTTCCCCTTGAGCGACATTCATTCAAACAGGATAGAACTGTTACTTGGGAAACATACCAGAGGGAGGAAAAAAATTCCCGTAATGAATTATTCTTTATCAAGTGTGGTTACACGACGAAGCTCACTACCACAGGGAGTGATTGAGGTGAATAGCAGATACCTTTAAAGAAAAGCTGGATAAACACATGAGGGAGAAAGGAATCGAAGGATAAGCTGATGGGATGGGATGAAGCGTGTGGGAGGAGGGTCGTGTGGAGGATAAACAGACGCATCGACCAGTTGGGCCGAATGGGCTGTTTCTGTGCTGTCGACAAATGTAGCTCTATGGAGAAGCTGTAGGTGTATAGTAGCTGGCTCAATGGAGCCAGAACACGTTCGATCCCTGGTCTATCTTGTGTTGACTAGCCTCAGCCAGGGAAGAGGTTACCGCAGGCAACCCTGGGCCAGAGGAAACAATTAGTAAGGGATGGCGCTCCCGACAACCGGTCTGCTGGGAAGGTGTGAATATGGATTAAAAACAAGAAATGCTGGAACCACTCAGCAGGTCTGGCAGCATCTGTGGAAAGAGAAGCAGTGTTAACGTTTCGGGTCAGTGACCCCTCATCCGATGAAGGGTCACTGACCCGAAACGTTAACTCTGCTTCTCTTTCCACAGATGCTGCCAGACCTGCTGAGTGGTTCCAGCATTTCTTGTTTTTATTTCAGATTTCCAGCATCCGCAGTATTTTGCTTTTATTTTAGTGTGAATATGGATGCCAGGTGATGGCCTTCATGGCTGAACAGCCCACTCATACTCTGGGTTCTACATCTATCACTTGAGAAATATACCAGAGGGTGGTACTGTGTTAATCTGAGTTGCTCTTTTCAGGAGAGCGGAAAAAAAAATCCTGCAATGAATTACTCTTTATTTTCTGAGACTGGCATTCAGATCAAGTGTGGTTAAAAGAATGGAAAATAAAATAAAAGAGTTGGGAATGAAACGTGGCAACCTCTCAACATTGGTAATGTCGTCATTCCCTCAGAAACAGGAGACCATTCCATAAATGTGGTCGCAACTGTTTGCACTGCTACTTGCTAATGACCGCACACACCCACTCTCCCACTCCTCCACCATACCGCCCTCTAACCCATTCTCCCTCTAACCCATTCTCCCACCACCCGATTCTCCCCACCCCACTCTCCCCCTCATTTTCCTTCCCCTTTAGTAAGTTACAGACTTGTGGGAAGCTGGCTTGCACAAATAAAACCCCAATAGAAAGAGGAAACTGTGCGGCCTTTATTTGTTTAATGTTGGCTTGAGTGTATTTCATTCCCATCCTGTGGGCCCCCGCTGTCCTATGAGCTAGTCCATCACTGGCATACCACGTCCAGGGTGGCCCCCATGGGTGATCTGCTGACAACCACCTCATGGCACGCATCATCCCAGCCAGTCTGAAAACAACAAGTTCTTTCTGCTTAACGGGAGAGAGGTCTGAACTGGAGAATGGAACATTTTTACCACTTTTTGTACTCGTTGCCAACAGCAAGTAGTCCCAGCTTTACACTACAGCTGAGAGAGCACAAGTTAGGAATCCACACTCCCATCGTGGGTCTTCACCGACCGGGTTTGCCTACGGGACGTTTGAGCCTGACCAGCGGGCGGCACAGTGGCGCAGTGGTTAGCACCGCAGCCTCACAGCTCCAGCGACCCGGGTTCAATTCTGGGTACTGCCTGTGTGGAGTTTGCAAGTTCTCCCTGTGTCTACGTGGGTTTTCGCCAGGTGCTCCGGTTTCCTCCCACAGCCAAAGACTTGCAGGTTTGATTGGTAAATTGGCCATTATAAATTGCCCCTAGTATGGGTAGGTGGTAGGGGAATATAGGGATAGGTGGGGATTAGGTAGGAATATGGGATTAGTGTAGGATTAGTATAAATGGGTGGTTGATGGTCAGCACAGACTCGGTCTGTTTCAGTGCTGTATCTCTTTAAAAAAAAGGTCCTGTCACCTCCACAACCTATTCCCTGACCTATCCTTCCAATCAGCAAAGCTTCACGCCAGGAGTGAGAATGCATTAAGTTGTCGAGCAAAGCTCCCTTCACCTGTCCTCCAACAACATAGTTTAATACTAACCTGAGAGTCCACTCTCCACAGCCAATGGTCCATGGCAGAAGACAATCTTTAATTCAGTGCCACTTACCTCCCATAAACACACGTGCACTAGAACCAGAGGTGAACTTCATCTCCTTCAGTGGGCAGTGAGGGGGAAACTTCACCCATTGGTTGCCCTGGATGCAAGCTCAGGTTCTTGAGTTCAAGGTGGTGTAATAACCCAGCATGGTGATCAACAACTAAAAGCTCCATGTGGTTTGGAGGCATGAAAGGCGGGCATTAGTCACTGGAAATCTAAGGGCTTGCCTTAAAGCCCAGGCTCGCCAAACAATTAAAAATCTGACAAGTAATAATTCCTTCAAACGCCAGGGCAGAGCTTCTAAGTACTTCAGTGGCAAATGGCATTGCCAGCTTCCGTATATGGCATTGCCAGTCCAAGATGATGGAGATGTTGCTTTTTCTGGAACCCACTTTGAGGGAAATAATCACTTGACTATTTTCAGAAAATTTGCCTTTTAAAGGTAACCCCCCCATCCCCTCCACCACCGACGCGAGAGGACACAGTCATTGTTAGCTTGTGAATTGTACAGAATACATCATATGAGCTTTGCCCTTATTTTAACAGCAGCCTAACACCCACAGGAATATCAGATGCAGAAAGGGACAAAAGCGGGGCGGAGAGACTCTTACCAGCTCTGGCCCATAAGCAACTCCCTGCCCTCCCACATTGCACAATTCAATCGGCTGAGACAGACGTGGGCAATTTCGGGGCTTTAGATCGGAGCCTTAAACATGAGCAATGGCCACGAGGGTGAGGAACGGGGCGACTGCTGCTGGCTGTCTGTCTGTAACCGAGCAAGAGTCAGGAGAATTAGCGGCAGGATGAGCGGGGCTTGGCGGGGGGAGGGGGATTAGCGGTGTGGTGGAAGACGGCCATTCACTCCATTGGCTCTATGCTGGCTCTTTGAAAAAGCTGTCTATTTAGTCTCTCTACCCCACTCCTTCCCCAGACCTCTGCAAATTTCTCCTGTTCAAATATTGATCCAATTCTCATTGTACTGAATCTGCTTCCACCGCCAGTTCAGACAGCGCGTTCCAGCCCATAACATTTCACTGCGTTTGAAAAAAAGTCCTGATCTCCCCACAGAACTTCTACCAGTTATCTTAAATCTGTGTCCTCTGGTTACTGACCCTCCTGCCGGTGGAAACAACTAGTTACTCCATCAAAGCCCCTCATAATTCTGAACCTCTCTATTAAATCTCCCCTCAGCCTACTCTGCTCAAAGGAGAACAATTCTAGTTTCTTTAGTCTGTCCTTGTCCCATTCTGGGAAGTCTCTTCTGCACCCTCTCCAAGGCCTTAACATCATAAAAGCTTACAGGACAGAAGGAGGCCATTCGGCCCTTTGTGCCTGTACTGGTTTTTTTGTAAGAGCAGTTGTGCTTCATATCACACATGCCGTGTTTTGCTCGTAACCCTATTAGATTCAAATCCTCCAGTACCTGTCCAACACCCTTTTAAAATTATTTAGGAACATAGGAGTAGGAGTAAGCCATTCAGCCCATCGAGCCTGCCCTGCCATTCAATATGATCATGGCTGATCATCCACTTCAATGCCTTTTTCCCACACTATCCTCATATCCCCGTATGTCAGTGGTATTTAAAAATCTGTCAATCTCTGCTTTAAACATATTCAATGACTGAGCTTCCACAGCCCTCTGGGGTAGAGAATTCCAAAGATTCACAACCCTCTGAGTCATGAACTTTCTCCTCATCTCTGTCCTAATTGGCTTCCTCCTTATTTTGAAATTGTGTCCCCTGGTTCTGGACTCCCCAACCAGGGGAAACATCTTAGCTGCATCTACCCTGTCTATCCTTTAAGTATTTTGGAGGCTTCAATGAGATCACCTCTCATTCTTTGAAACCCTAGAGAATACAGGCCCAGTTTCCCCAATCTCTCTTCATAGGACAGTCCCGCCATCCGGGGAACAAGTCTGGTGAATCTTCGTTGCAGTCCCTCTATGGCAATAATATCCTTCCTACGGTAAGGGGACCAAAACTGCACACATTACTCCAGGTGCGGTTTAACCAAGCTTCTGTACAATTATAGCAAGACTTCACTACTCCTGTACTCAAATCCTCTTGCGATAAAGGCTAACATACCATTAGCCTTCCTAATTGCTTGCTGCATCTGCATGTTAGCTTTCTGTGACTTATTGACAAGGACACCCAGGTCCCTTTGTACATCTACATTTTCTAATCTCTTCCCATTTAAGAAATACTCTGCACATCTATTCCTCCTACCAAAGTGGATAATCTCACATTTTCTCCACATCATATTCCATCTGCCACATTCTTGCCCACTCACTAAGTCTGTACAAATCCCCTTGAAGCCACTTTGCATCTTCCTCTCAACACACATTCCCACCTAGTTTTGTCATCCGTGAACTTGGAACTACTACATTTGGTCCCCACATCCAAATCATTGATACATATTGTGAACAGTCGGGGCCCAAGCACTGATCCCTGCGGTTCCCCACTAGTCACAGCCTGACAATGCAAGAATGACCCATTTATTCCTACTCTCTGCTTTCTGCCTGTTCGCCAATCCTTAATCCATGCCAGTACATTATCCCCTATCCCATGCGCTTTAATATTGCTCACCAACCTCCTGTGGGGGACTTTATCAAAAGCCTTTTGAAAATCCATATATACCACGTCCACCTTTATTAATTCTATTAGTAACATCCTCAAAAAACTCCAACAGGTTCAATAAACATGATTTCCCATTCATAAATCCATGTTGACTATGCCCAATCAGATCAATATTATCCAAGTGTCCATTTATCACATCCTTTAGAATGGATTCAAGCATATTCCCAACTACTGATGTAAGGCTAACAGGACTGTAATTCCCTGTTTTCTCTCTCCCTCCCTTCTTAAATAGTGAGGTGACATTTGCTACCTTCCAATCTGCAGGAACTGCTCCAGAATCTATAGAATTTTGGAAGATGATCACCAATGCATCCATTATCTCCATAACTACCTCTTTCAACACTCTGGGATGTAGAATATCAGGTCCTGGGGATTTATCAACCTTCAACCCCATTAATGTCTCCAATACAACCTTCTTACTAATACTAATTTCCTTCAATGCCTCATTCCAACTAATCCCTTGGATCTCTAATTCTGGGAGATGTCTTGTATCTTCCTCAGTGAAGACAGACATAAATTAATCATTTAGCTTCTCTGCCATTTCTCTATTCCCCGTTATAAATTCTCCTGACTCTGCCTGTAATGGACTTATCCAATTTATGGAATCAGCCTTCATCATGCAGAGACAAACAATGATTTCAAAAGGAAATTGGATGGGCACTTGAAGGAAATAAACTTGCAGGGCCACGGGGGTCGAGCAGGGCAATGGGACTGACTGGATTGTTCCACGGAGAGCCTGTATGGACCTGATGGGCCGAATGGACTCCTTCTCTGCCATAAATGACTCTACGACTCCATGTTTTCAAGATCAAGGGTTCTAGATGTGAAAACATTTCCCCTCGATATCTTTTGCCAATGATTTTGAATCTATGATCTCCAGTTATTGACCCACTCGCCAGAGGGAACAGTATCTATTCTTTCAAAACCTCTCATCATCTTGAAAACCTTTATTAGCTCACTCCTTATATCCTTCTATGTTCCCAGTCCTAAGGTTTCCAACCTCTCCTCATAATCGAAGTTCTTCACCACTGGTAACGTCCTGGTGAACCTCCTCTGTCCCCTTTCTCAGGCCTTGACATCTTTCCAGAATTGTCCACAATACTCCAGTTGAGGCCTAACCAATGATTTATAAACTTATAATAAGATCTCTTTGCATTTATATTGTATACCTCTACCAGCAGAAACCCGCAAAATATTTGTGATGAAATTAGTATCTATATTGAAACAGTACTTCTTTAAATCCCAGCCCATGCCATTCCAACCTTCTGATGTCATTCCTCTCATGCCATCCCATCCCATTCCGTTCATCCCCTCATATCATCCCCATCCCATCCCATTCCCCCATCCCACCCCTTCTTCCTGTAGCATCCCCATCCCCCATTCCATCCCTCCCATGCCCCCCCCCACAATATCATTCCCCCCACCTCCAGCCTGGGCTAACTTTGTTATTGGGCTCCCCTTACCTTCCACTTCTTTTTCTCCACCAACCTCCACCATAACCCCGCCGTCACCACCACCAACCGTTGGGAGCCATACGCGCATCACATGCTCCAGACCCTCGCGCACCCCATGTGCCTCCGTGTGCGCCAGGCTCCACCCACCAAATCAACCCACCGAACAATCGGAACAGTGCGGGCAGACAAAAACTGTATTGTTACTATTGATTTACAAACCCAACTAACCCATATGCTCTTTTAAATTACCGTCTCAACCTCTCCTGTCTCCTCAAAGGACGATTTGTGCACAAGGACACCAATGCTCATCTCCACTTTTCAAAATTGTGCCATTTATTGGGAAGGGATTTTTAATATAGTCGTAGAAATGGCCTTCTAGCTTGGGACTACTCTGCTACAACTCATGTGTGTGTGCATAATAACGTTTTGACATGTCTGTGATCTAGGTGAATATACAGCACTCCTACTCAAAGTTATGACGGAATAAAGACCCCAGACTGGAATGGCGATAAGGAAATGGTCTAGGATCTCAGGCTGATTTGGCTGGACTGAAGCATTGCCTTATCAGGGATTGAATGAACATTGGGTGCTTCAGAGCAGGACAAGCTGCCAAGCCAAACACTTCATACCTTTAGCATTTGGCAATCACAATGCATCCTAGCAGGGCTCCATGTAAATAGGACAAAATTAAATATTGAAGCATAATCCCATCTCTGACTCTCAGCTGAGCCTCCTCCTCCTCTCTTATAAGGATACTGTAAGAAGCGACTTTGGCCACAGTCTCACAAGACAGGTTGAAAGGAATATTGAGATTGGGATTCAACCCAGCAACATATAGCAGTTTAAACTGGCGCCTCCAATGTGGGCTCTCACCCAACAATAATTCAAATCCCAGACATAGAATTCTGCTTACTGAAACACTTCCTGTTACTCTCATTATATTAAATTCCTGAAGGTTTAACACTTAGCTTTGTTAACATCACGCTTGTTTCACTGGAAAGCTTGTGTTCCATTACCAGTACTGGCAGCAGCAAGAAACCTGATCTAAACACCTTTCGCTTTTCCATCTGGCTTCATTAATGTCAGGCACTCCTGTTTCATTGGCAATCTTGGGGTCCATTACCAGCAGTGGCACTAACAAAAGCACCACCCTCTCCTCAACTGATGAATGTTGTACCCATTACCCAAAATCTACTCCAGGGCACGGAGTGGGTCAAAGGGGTTCCTCGCTGTGAAGCGTAAGCCATTCAATTGAGACCCTGTCTGTCTGCTCAGGTGCATGAAAAAAGATCCTACGGCACTGCAGACTCACAGTTCCAGCGAGCTGGGTTTGGTTCTGGGTACTGCCTGTGTGGAGTTTGCAAGTTCTCCCTGTGACTGCGTGGGTTTCCACCGGGTGCTCCTGTTTCCTCCCATAGCCAAAGACTTGCAGGTTGATAGGTAAATTGGCCATTGTAAAGTGCCCCTAGTATAGGTAGGTGGTAGGAGAATTGAGGGAAGGTGGGGAAGTGGTAGGGGACATAAGATTAATGTAGGATTAGTATAAATGGGTGGTTGATGGTCGGCACAGACTCGGTGGGCCGAAGGGCCTGTTTCAGTGCTGTGTCTCTCTATGGTGTGAGGTGAGAGTCATCAAGGAAGCATTTGATCAAGTGTGGCATCAAGAATCCCTCATAAAATTGAAGCCAATGGGAATCAAGGGCAAAAATTCTCCACTGGTTGGAGCCAAGCGTGACACAAAAGAAGATGGTTGGGGTTGTTGGAGGCCAAACATCTCAGCCCCAGGACATCACTGCAGGGATTCCTCAGGGTATTGTCCTAGGCTCAACCATTTCAGCTGCTTCATCAATGACTTCCCTCCATCATAAGGTCAGGATTGGAGACATTTGCTGATGATTCCACAGCATTCAGCACCATTCACGACTCCTCAGATACTGAAGCAATCATGTCTATATGCAACAAGACCTGGAGAACATCCAGGCTTGGGCTGATACATGGCAAGTAACATTCATGCCAGGCAATGACCATCTCCAACAAGAGAGAATCTAACCAACTGCCCTTGATGTTCAACAGCATTACCATCGCCCACCATCAACAACCTGGGGGTTACCATCGACCTGAATTGGTCCAGCCATATAAATACTATGGCTACAAGAGCAGGTCAGAGGCTGGGAGCTCCGTAAGTAGCTCAAGCCCTGAGTCCCCAAAGCCTGTCCACCATCTACAAGGCACAAGTCAGGAGTGTGATGGAATACTCTCCACTTGCCTGGATGGTTGCAGTTCCAACAACAGTCAAGAAACTCAACACCATCCAGAACAAAGTAGCCCGTTTGATCGGCACCCCATCCACCACCTTACGCATTCACTCCCTCCACCACTGACACACAATATGTACCATCCACAAGATACAATGCAGCAACTCATCAAACCTCCTTCAACAGTACCTTCCAAACCTATGACCTCTACCACTTAGAAGGACAAGGACGACAGATGCATGGGAACTCAACCACCTACAAGTTCCCCTCCAAGTCACACACCATCCTGACTTGGAACTATATCGCCGTTCCTTCACTGTCGCTGGGTCAAGATCCTGGAACTCCCTTCCTGACAGCACTGTGGGTGTACCTACCCCACATGGACTGCAGCGGTTCAAGAAGGCAGCTCACCACCACCTTCTCACAGGCAATTAGGGAAGGCCAGTGGCAATGCTCAAATTCCATGAAAGAATAAAAAAATACTATTCACAGGAGAGTGGGGGGTTCTCTCAGTGTCCTAGCAAACATTCCGGCCAATCCCACAAACACATTGATCAGTCATTATATCATTTTCTGTTTGTGGGGTCTTGTTAAGCGCAAATTGTCCACCGCATTTGACTGCAAAAAAATGAGTGACTACACTTCAAAGTAATTCATTGAAAATGAAGCTCTTTAGCAACATATGGGCTGGGATTTTATTTTGGTGGCAAGGGTCTCGGCTGAGATTCCTGTGTTGCCTCTTCTCCGGAACGCCCGTCGAGTCTAGTGCTAATCAGGCATTTAAGTGGACAGCGGCGGACCTTCCACAGGATCAAGGACCCCGTTGCCAGGAATCCCGCCCTTGGAGAGCTCCTGGCCAATCAGAGACTGGCAGCTGCAGTGCCACCACCTCCACGGTGGTTGTTACTGGAGGAGCACCTACCAGAGGCTGAGGAGCATCGCTGGAAGCAGGCCACAGGTAGGTCAGGGCAGGAGAGGTCTCACGGGGTGGGGATCACGGGAGTGGAGGGTGGTCAGCAGCAAGGGGAGGGGTGTGGCTCTCACCGTCTCCCGTCACCTCCCCACCCCCCCACCCCCCCCGCCCCACCGGTGCTGGGCCTTTCAACAAGGGACCCCGCACAACCACTACCACCCACCCCCTCGCGGAACCAAGAAGCAGCCCACACGGTTTTTCGTGCCGTGCTTCCTGTGAAGTGACAGAGCCGTCCGCTGCATGGCTAATTGCAGTTGCGGCAGGAGGAGGCCTTTAATTGGGGGTTAATTACCCAGTTAAGGGCCTCAATTGGCGGCGGGGAGGGAAAGTCTTCACAGGCCTTCCCGCCCTGGACTAAATCCCACCCGACTTTCTTCTCTCCCCACCTCCAAACCCAACGCGCAGGTGAACATAAGATTCCCCCAAAGCCTACAAAAATGAACCCTTGTTTTTTCTTTTGATTCCCGAGGGGACTCTCATGGCGTATGAAGATGAAGATGAAAAACAAGAAGCTTGACAATGCTGCACTCCCTCAGTACTGCAATGGGAATGTCAGCCTGGATTATATGCACAAGTCCTGGAGTAAGGCTGTGAACCTACAACATTCTGACTCAGAGGTGAGAATGCTACCCACTCATCTAAGCTGGCATTAGAAGAGGGATAGACAACTGAAGACAGAAGAATGGAGGGAAGGTCACGACAGGCCAATTCTTTCATGTCTCCTACACTGGATGATGAGAAGAGGAATGAATGGAGCACACCCGCTGGTTTCTAGATTGCACTCTACAGGGCAATTAGGGAAACTAACGAGATCATGTAATCAAAAGCTGGCCATCTATTTCATTGGCATGCCTCGCATTCAAATCACCAGCACTGTCCAGTCAGGAGACCATCACTTAGAAACCCAATCAATGGCATTGATTCGTTGCTCAGAGCCTTTCAATTGAGATCATCAAATGCCATAAGGCACTCATCTCCAATCTAATTAGGTGTGTTGTGACGTTAAACATTGAGAGCTTGGCTGATCAACAAGCTGTTTGTGGCCAAGGCCAGTGACATCACAGCTACTGGGTGCTTGAAGACAGTGTTGTCCAATAGAAATCACAGACTAGTGACAAATATGGCGATGACAACACCACTTATTTTTATTTAGAGATACACCACTGAAACAGGCCCTTCGGCCCACCAAGTCTGTGCCGACCAACAACCACCCATTTATACTAACCCTACAGTAATCCCATATCCCCTACCTACACTAGGGACAATTTACAATAGCCAATTTACCTATCAACCTGCAAGTCTTTGGCTGTGGGAGGAAATCAGAGCACCCAGCGAAAACCTACATGGTCACAGGGAGAACTTGCCAACTCCACACAGGCAGTACCCAGAATCGAACCCGGGTCCCTGGAGCTGTGAGGCTGCGGTGCTAACCACTGCGCCACTGTGCCTTCATTTACATGAATTAATTATAGTGGGAAACTCTCACAAACAATTAAGTGAATGTATTTCACAAGTACAAACATCTACCACCATTCAGTGCCCAAGTAAATAGAGTACTCAATGATCAAAAAAAAAGACACTACTTTTCGTCTTATCATTTTACCAACAAATGCACAAAAATGCAAAGACCATGTAAGTGTGAGTATTGAGATCAATTACGTAGAGTCTATTATTTTTGATTTACTAAGCGCATTCTGCAATTCTGAAATTTGTTCAGGAGACCTTCCTTGACCAGTATGTTTTCGGTCTAACTAGGAAGGAGGTATTGCTGGATCTGGTGTTGGGGAATGAGGTGGGTCAAGTGGACCAGATGTCTGTAAGGGAATACTTGGGTAAGCATGGTCATTGTATCATAAGGTTTAGATTAGTAATGGAGAAGAGCAAGGAACAATCTAAAGTAGAACTTCTAAATTGGAATAGGGTGAACTTCAATGGGATGAGAGGGGATCTAGCCAGTGAAATGGAACGAAAGACTGACAGAGAAAACTGTAACGGAACAATGGGTGATCTTTAAGGAGGAGATGTTTCAGGTACAGGCTAGATACATTCCAACAAGGGAAAAAGGTAAGGGAACCAAATCCACAGCTCCTCGGATGACGGGGCAGATAGAGAATACAATGAAACAAAAAGGAGTGTGTATGATGCTAAGTGAATTCTTCACGTGTGAACCAAATACAATAAGTTGAGAGGGGAAGTGAAGAGGAAAATAAGACTGAGAAAGAGAGAATATGAGAATAGAATGGCGGTCAACATAAAAGGGAATGCAAGAATCTTGTACTGGCATGTAAATAGTAAGTGGGTAGTAAGAGATAGGTGAGGCCTATTAGGGACAAAAGGGGTGATATATGCTTAGAGGCACAGGGCAAAGATAGAATACTTAGTGAGTACTTTGTGTTGGTGTTTATTAAGGAAGAGGGTTCTGGCAAAAAATATCAGTAGAAGCAGCAATGGTAGGGGTAATGGACGGGGTGAAACTTGATAGGACGGATGTACTGGAAAGGCTTGCTCTGCTTAAGAATGGATAGGTTGCCTGGTCCGGATGGCTGGAATCCGAGGTTGCCAGGAGAGATTGGATGGAAATAGCAAAAGGGCTTGCCATAATCTTCCAACCTTCCCTGGATATGGGGGGAGGAGCCAGAGGAGTGGAAAGTGGCAAATGTGATACCCCTGTCAAAGAGTGTGTAAGAACTACAGGTCAGTCAGTTTAACATCTGTGGCGGGTAAGGTTTTGGAAACAATAGTCAGGGAAAAAAATAATAAGCACTTGGAGAGATTTGAGTGAATTAAGGAGAGCCAGCGCGGATTTGTAAAAGGCAGATTGTACTTGACTAATTTAGTTGAATTTTTGATGAAGCGATAGAGAAGATTGATGAAGGGAATACGGCGGATCTCATCTATTTGGGTTCTAAGAAAGCATTTGACAAAGTAACACATAAAAGATTTGTTAACAAAATTGAGGCTCATGAAATAGGAGGGTCTGTGTCAGCTTGGATAAAAAAATTGGCTTAATGTCAGGAAATACTAAGTTGTGGTAAATGGTTGATTTTCAGAGTGGAGGATTGGAGACAGTGAGGTTCCCCAAGGTTCAGTGCTGGGACCACTGCATTTTTGATATTTATAAATGACTTGGGTATTGGAATACAGAGCAAAATTTCAAAATTTGCCAGTGATACCAAACTCAGAAGTGTGGCAAACAGTGAGGATCATACCAATTGACTATAACAGGACATAGATAGGCTAGCGGAATGGGCAGACAAGTGGCAGATGGAATTTAATACAAAGAACTATGAGGTGATGCGTTTTGGCAGAAGGGACAGGGAGAAGCAATATATACTTAACACCACAGTTCTAAAGAGTGTGCAGGAACAGAGGGACCTGGGGTTCATGTGCATAGATGTGTGAGGGTCCTTGAGAGGGCACAGAGGAGATTTACCAGAATGGTCCCGGGATGAGGGGTTTTAGCTACAAGTTTAGGTTGGAGAATCTGGGGTTGCTCTCTTTGCAGCAAAGGACATTGAGGGAAGATTTGATAGCAGTGTACAAGATTGGTTAACAAAAATCTATCAATCTCAGATTTAAAATTAACAATTGACTTAGCATCAATTGCCATTTGTGGAAGACGGTTCCGAACTTGGACCATCCTTTGTGTGTAGAAGTGCTTTCCAACTTCACTCCCACATCGGAGTTCCGAAGAAGGGTCACTGACCCGAAACGTTAACTCTGCTTCTCTTTCCACAGATGCTGCCAGACCTGCTGAGTGATTCCAGCATTTCTTGTTTTTGTTTCACTCCCACAACGTTTGACTCTAACTTTTAGACTATGCCTCCTACTTCTAGACTCCCCAACCAATGGAAATAGTTTTTCTCAATCTACTCAATCAGTTCCCCTGAATATCTGCTTCCAAATTCCCAATTGGCCATATGTGGCTAGTGGCTAAAATATTGGACAACACCGGTTTAAGAGCCGCTGAGCGATGGATGGGGAGGGGCTCCAGCTTCACTTTTGCACAAATATTAATTTCACATTGTTGTCTGTTGAGCTGAGAAGTCCCATTGTTGGCAACCCTCAGCCAATCAAAACCATTCCCTGGAGAGCTAGCATGCCACAAAAGACTTGCATTGTTCCTGTGCCTAAGCATGTCCCAAAGTCATTTACTGCCAATAAAGTACTTGCTTTCAAGTGAAGTCAGTGCTGTATTATAGGAAATGTGACAGCCAATTTGTGCACAGCAAGCTTTCACAACAGGAATGCACAGGTAATCTGCTTTTACATGTTGGTTCAAGGATAAATATAATATGTATATAAAAATATTCAAAATAGGAGCATGAGATCTTTTCTATCCCCCTGAGAGGGAAAATGGGACCTCAGTTTAACATCTCATCTAAAAGATAGCACCTCTGACAATGTAGCTCGCCTTACATAATGCACTGAGAGTGTCAACCTTAGCCAAGGAGTCCCTGGAGTGGGACTTGAACCCATGATCTTCTAATTTGGTGACATAAGGGCAACTCAATGAGCCACACAATTGACTCAGAGCACAAGAAACCATGGTGCCATTGAGCCCATTCCTTCCCCAGACCAAGCACAGCCCCCTCCGACCTGGACTCATATGGGCATACGAACATATGAATTAGGAGCAGGAGTAGGCCACTGTGCCCCTCGAGCCTGATTCACCATTCAACAAGATTATGGCTGATCTGATTGTAACCTCAACTCCGCATTCCCGCCTACCCCCAATACTCTGCTTCCACTGCCTTTTGAGAAGGAAAGTTCCAAAGATTCACAACCCTCTCAGAGAAAAAATTTCTCCTCATCCAATACTTAAATGGGCGACCCCTTATTGTTAAACAGTGACCCCCAGTACTAGATTCTCCCACAAGAGGAAACATCCTCTCCACATCCGCCCTGTCAGGACCCCTCAGGATCTTAGATGTTTCAATTAAGTGGTCGCTTACTCTCCTAAACTCCAAAGGATACAAGCCTAGCCTGTCCAATCTTTCCTCATCAGACAACACCCCCCACCCCCCCATTCCAGGTATTAGTCCAGTAAACCTTCTCTGAACTGCTTCCAACACATTTACATCCTTCCTTAAACAAGGAGATCAGTACTGTACACAGTACTCCAGACATGGTCTCAGCAATGCCCTGTATAGCTGACTCTGCCCGAGAGTCAGTGGTGCCTCCACCCTCACCTCCTTCAAAGGTTTCCGCTGTCACCCAGCTGCTCCATGGCGAGGTGCCAATCCCGGTGCTGCAGGCCACCCGGATCCGATACTGTGAGTATGGCGCCAGTCCTCTGATCACATGACTGAATGGAGGAACAGAGATATCCTCCAAATAGATCTCTTGGTTGAGGTTATCCTTGGACTGCTCAGCCTGAAAGAAAACAGGAAAAGCAAACGTGTCATTTTTTAAAAATTGTGTTGTCCCCCGCAATCTGGCCCCAGGCCTTCACGTGCAAAGGAAGTATTACTGCTCACTAAAAAACAGAAGTGGTTACCAAGGAAAGGAAATGTCACAAAAATATGCTTATGGACACTTTCCGCATCCCTGCACCCAAGTAAACAAGGGGTATTGCAAGTTGAAACTTAAGATGTATGCATGTGGACAAAAAATAACTCTCGATTCCTCAGAAATCGAGACTTAGGTCATCTTAAATTCCTTTCATATTCATTGATGGTGATGTCTCATCACTCCCAGGGTTCTTTCTCCTGACCAACTCAATTCATTACTTCATGATTCACCTCATCTTCTCCCATACTCTCTTCAACACCAATATTATGCTGTACTGAGGCCTGGGGCTTACACCAAGGCCTCTCAATACATAGAGAGGGCTTCCTTTACACAGGAAGACCTAGAGTGCAGCTCCATATGACTTACTGTCTTCTCTTCCATGACAGACTGGCAGGAGTTTGACAGGATGTAACTAAGCAATGTAGACCAATGATGGATGTAAATTGTGAACTTGGCACAGTCAGGCATAATTTAGCAAAACTACAAAATGATTCTAAGCCAGAAGCTTGAGACTTATGGACACCCATCAGGAGAGGCAGCCAATAGGCAATAGCACCATTTTGTTGTGTTTTGGAGGGAACCAATAGGTGAGGTATGACTGTCTCCACATCCTGAAGACACTGGCTTTTGTAGGGGCACAGTTAAACAGTTCCGATGAAAGGTCACAGACCTGAAACGTTACCTTTGCTTCTCTCTCCACAGATGCTGCCAGACCTGCTGAGTATTTCCAGCACTTTTTGTTTCTATTACAGTTATACAGGCACTGACTCTTGTAAGGGTACAGTTATACAGGCACTGACACTTGTAGACTATAATTATACAGGCACTGACTCTTGTAGAGTACAGTTATACAGGCACTGACTCTTGTAGGAGTACAGGTATACAGGAACTGACTCTTGTAGAGATTCAGTTATACAAGCATTAACTCTTGTCGGGGTACAGTTATACAGGCACTGACCCTTGTAGGCTATAGTTATACAGGCACTGACTCTTGTAGGAGTACAGGTATACAGGCACTATATCTTGTAAGGGTACAGTTATACAGGCACTGACTCTTGTAGGGCTACAGTTATATAGGCACTGACGCTTGTAGAGTACAGTTATACAGGCACTGACTCTTGTAGAGTACAGTTATACAAGCACTGACTCTTGTAGGGCTACAGTTATACAGGCACTGACTCTTGTAGGGGTACGGTTTTACAGGCACTGACTCTTGTAGAGGTACAGTTATACAGGCACTGACTCTTGTAGGGGTACAGTTATACAGGCACTGACTCTTGTAGAGGTACAGTTATGCAGGCATTGACTCTTGTAGAGGTACAGGTATGCAGGCACTGACTCTTGTAGGTGTACAGTTATACAGGCACTGACTCTTGTAGGTGTACAGTTATACAGGCACTGACTCTTGTAGAGGTACAGGTATGCAGGCACTGACTCTTGTAGAGGTACAGGTATGCAGGCACTGACTCTTGTAGAGGTACAGTTATACAGGCACTGACTCTTGTAGGGGTACAGTTATACAGGCACTGACTCTTGTAGGAGTACGGCTTTACAGGCACTGACTCTTGTAGAGGGACAGTTATACAGGCACTGACTCTTGTAGGGGTACAGTTATACAGGCACTGACTCTTGTAGGCTACAGTTATACAGGCACTGACTCTTGTAGGAGTACGGCTTTACAGGCACTGACTCTTGTAGAGGGACAGTTATACAGGCACTGACTCTTGTCGGGGTACAGTTATGCAAGCACTGCCTCTTGTAGAGTACAGTTTCACAGGCACTGACTCTTGTAGGAGTACAGGTGTAAAGTAACGGACACTTCTAGGGGTACAGGTATACAGGCACTGACTCTTGTAGGGGTACAGTTATACAGGCACCGATTCGTATAGGCTACAGTTATACAGGCACTGACTCTTGTAGGCATACAGTTATACAGGCACTGACTCTTGTAGGTGTACAGTTATACAGGCACTGACTCTTGTAGGCTATAGTTATACAGGCACTGACTCTTGTAGGAAAACAGGTATACAGGCACTGATTCTTGTAGGCTACAGTTATACAGGCATTAACTCTTGTAGGGGTACAGGTATACAGGCACTAACTCTTGTAGCGGTACAGTTATGCAGGCACTGACACTTGTAGGGGTACAGGTATACAGGCACTAACTCTTGTAGGGTTACAGTTATACAGGCACTGACTCTTGTAGGGATACAGTAATACAAGCACTGCCTCTTGTAGAGGTACAGGTATACAGGCACTGACTCTTGGAGAGGTACAGTTATACAGACACTGACTCTTGTAGGGGTACAGATATACAGGTACTGACTCTTGTAGGGGTACAGTTACACAGGCACTGACACTTGTAGGGGTACAGTTATACAAGCACTGACTCTTGTAGGGCTACAGTTATACAGGCACTGACTCTTGCAGAGTATAGTTATACAGACACTGACTCTTGGAGGGGTACAGATATACAGGTACTGACTCTTGTAGAGTACAGTTATACAAGCACTGACTCTTGTAGGGCTACAGTTATACAGGCACTGACTCTTGTAGGGGTATGGTTTTACAGGCACTGACTCTTGTAGAGATACAGTTATACAGGCACTGACTCTTGTAGGGGTACAGTTATACAGGCACTGACTCTTGTAGGCTACAGTTATACAGGCACTGATTCTTGTAGAGGTACAGGTATCCAGGCACTGACTCTTGTAGAGGTACAGGTATGCAGGCACTGACTCTTGTAGGTGTACAGTTATACAGGCACTGACTCTTGTAGGGGTACAGTTATACAGGCACGGACTCTTGTAGGGGTACAGTTATACAGGCACTGACTCTTGTAGAGTACAGTTATACAGGCACTGACTCTTGTAGGGGTATGGTTTTACAGGCACTGACTCTTGTAGAGGTACAGTTATACAGGCGCTGACTAAAATAGGGGTACAGTTATACATGCACTGACTCTTGTAGGCTGCAGTTATACAGGCACTGACTCTTGTAGAGGTACAGTTATGCAGGCACTGACTCTTGTAGGTGTACAGTTATACAGGCATGGACACTTGTAGAGGTATAGGTATAGAAGCACTGGCTCTTGTAGGTGTACAGTTATACAGGCACTGACTCTTGTAGGGGTACAGTTATACAGACACTGACTCTTGTAGAGTACAGTTTACAGGCACTGACTCTTGTAGGGGTACAGTTATACAGGCACTGACTCTTGTAGAGGTACAGTTATACAGGCACTGACTCTTGTAGGGGTACATTTATACAGGCACTGACTCTTGTCGGCTACCGTTCTACAGGCACTGACTCTTGTAGAGGTACAGTTATACAGGCACTGACTCTTGTAGGTGTACAGTTATACAGGCACGGACACTTGTAGAGGTACAGGTATAGAGGCACTGGCTCTTGTAGGTGTACAGTTATACAGGCACTGACTCTTGTAAGGGTACAGTTATACAGGCACTGACTCTTGTAGAGTACAGTTTAGAGGCACTGACTCTTGTAGGGGTACAGCTATACAGGCACTGACTCTTGTCGGGGTACAGTTATGCAAGTACTGACTCTTGTACAGTACAGTTTCACAGGCACAGACTCTTGGAGGAGTACAGGTGTAAAAGAACTGACACTTCTAGGGGTACAGGTATACAGGCACTGACTCTTGTAGGGGTACAGTTATACAGGCACCGATTCTTATAGGCTACAGTTATACAGGTACTGACTCTTGTAGGCTTACAGTTATACAGGCACTGACTCTTGTAGGTGTACAGTTATACAGGCACTGACTCTAGTAGGTGTACAGTTATACAGGCACTGACTCTTGTAGGAAAACAGGTATACAGGCACTGATTCTTGTAGGCTACAGTTATACAGGCACTAACTCTTGTAGGGGTACAGGTATACAGGTACTAACTCTTGTAGGGGTACAGTTATGCAGGCACTGACACTTGTAGGGGTACAGGTATACAGGCACTAACTCTTGTAGGGTTACAGTTATACAGGCACTGACACTTGTAGAGTACAGTTATACAGGCACTGACTCTTGTACGGATACAGTAATACAAGCACTGCCTCTTGTAGAGGTACAGGTATACAGGCACTGACTCTTGTAGAGGTACAGTTATACAGACACTGACTCTTGTAGGGGTACAGATATACAGGTACTGACTCTTGTAGGGGTACAGTTACACAGGCGCTGACACTTGTAGGGGTACAGTTATACAAGCACTGACTCTTGTAGGGCTACTGTTATACAGGCACTGACTCTTGTAGAGTATAGTTATACAGGCACTGACTCTTGTAGGCTATAGTTATACAGGCACAGACTCTTGTAGGAGTACAGGTATACAGGCACTGATTCTTGTAGGCTACAGTTATACAGGCACTAACTCTTGTAGGGGTACAGGTATACAGGCACTAACTCTTGTCGGGGTACAGTTATGCAGGCACTGACACTTGTAGGGGTACAGGTATACAGGCACTAACTCTTGTAGGGTTACAGTTATACAGGCACTGACACTTGTAGAGTACAGTTATACAGGCACTGACTCTTGTGGGGATACAGTAATACAAGCACTGCCTCTTGTAGAGGTACAGGTATACAGGCACTGACTCTTGTAGAGGTACAGTTATACAGACACTGACTCTTGTAGGGGTACAGATATACAGGTACTGACTCTTGTAGGAGTATAGTTATACAGGCACTGACTCTTGTAGGGATACAGTTATACAAGCACTGACTCTTGTTGAGTACAGTTATACAGGCACTGACTCTTGTAGGAGTACAGGAAGACAGGCACTGATTCTTGTAGGCTACAGTTATACAGGCACTGACTCTTGTAGGGGTACAGTTATACAGGCACCAACTCTTGTCGGGGTACAGTTATACAAGCACTGACTCTTGTAGGCTACAGTTATAAAGGCACTGAATCTTGTAGTGGTACAGTTATACAAGCACTGACTCTTGTAGGGGTACAGGTATACAGGTATACAGGGCGGCACAGTGGCGCAGTGGTTAGCACCGCAGCCTCACAGCTCCAGCAACCCGGGTTCAATTCTGGGTACTGCCTGTGTGGAGTTTGCAAGTTCTCCCTGTGTCTGCGTGGGTTTCCTCCGGGTGCTCCGGTTTCCTCCCACATACCAAAGACTTGCAGGTTGATAGGTAAATTGGCCATTAGCAATTGCCCCTAATATAGGTAGGTGGTAGGGAAATATAGGGACAGGTGGGGATGTGGTAGGAATATGTAATTAGTGTAGGATTAGTATAAATGGGTGGTTGATGGTCGGCACAGACTCGGTGGGCCGAAGGGCCTGTTTCAGTGCTGTATCTCTAAAACTAAAACTAAAAAAAAACTAAAACTCTTGTAGAGGTACAGGTATACAGGTACTGACTCTTGTAGGGGTACAGTTATACAGGCACTGACTCTTGTAGGCTATAGTTATACAGGCACTGACTCTTGTCGAGTACAGTTATACAAGCACTGACTCTTGTATGGGTACAGTTATGCAGGCACTGACTCTTGTGGTGGTACAGGTATATAGGCACTGACTCTTTTAGGGGTACAGGTATAGAGGCACTGACTCTTTTAGGGGTACTTTTATACAGACACTGACTCTTGTAGGGGTACAGGTATGTAGGCACTAACTCTTGTAGGGGTACAGTTATAAAGGCACTGACCTTTGTAGGGGTACAGGTATACAGGCACTAACTCTTTTAGGGGTACAGGTATGTAGGCACTGATTCTTGTAGGGGTACATGTGTACAGGCACTGACTCTTATACGGGTACTTTTATACAGACACTGCCTCTTGTAGGGGTACAGGTATGTAGGCACTAACTCTTGTAGGGGTACAGTTATAAAGGCACTGACTTTTGTAGGGGTACAGGTATACAGGAATTGACTCTCCTCGGGGTACAGGTATATAGGCACTGACTCTTGTAGCAGTACAGTTATACAGGCACTGACTCTCCTAGGGGTACAGGTTTACAGGCACTGACTCTTGTTGCAGTGCAGGTATACAGGCACTGCCTCTCCTAGGGGTACAGATTTACAGGCACTGACTCTCCTAGGGGTACAGGTTTACAGGCACTGACTCTTGTCACAGTACAGGTATATAGGCACTGACTCTTGTAAGGGTACAGTTATACAGGCACTGGCCTCCTGCCGGTACCTCACTCAAGTGGATGTACACCATTAGATTATTCCACTGCATGAGCAAACTGGTTCCCAGTCACACCCCATGTCCAACCATGCATGCACTTTACAGCAAAAATCACCAGCTCTTAAACCCTGATAAAAACGAGGAGAGCCAAGCTGAAGTGGATTGTGCCCACTCAGAGACAGATGTCCTACCACCACCCTACCACCCACCACCCCCCCACCCTGCGCCCCCACCACCGAACTCTAGTCCCTGAGGTATCGACAGCTTCAGTTCATTCTCTAAATATAAGGCAGGCAACTCCTGTGAAGCTACAATTGAGTAATATGCTGACAACCATTCAATGAATGGAAGGCCATGGGAGAGAGTCAATCTGAAACCAGAGAATGGGGATGTGAAAGAGATGATTTCACAAACCGGTCCATTGATTGACACCAGGAAAACCATTGATGAAATGCTGTGTTCCGTTCACCTCCTTGCGCATCTGAGGAGTGTGTTTGACACTTCACTTCATATCGTTTTTACAAATTGACTTTAACTCCCTTGTATCAACATGAAACTCCCAATCAAGACTAGAAATTAATTTATTCCTAACAACATTTGTGGAGGTCCATGTAGCTTTTCCGTGCAACCTCACACTATATATTGCAAGACTTAAATGGATATATACGCCTGGAGAGGCAGTAGATTATTCCACTGTGTGTGCATCACAACCAAACTAGATCCCGCTCTCTCTCTCTCCACATCTCCAAACGCACATTCCTTACAGCAAAAATCACTGGACAGTGACCAGGGACTTACAAGTGTCGGTGGGTTCATGTTCCACTCTCAGATGACATGCCCTGTGCCGTACTAAGAGGGTGCTGAACTGTTTAGAGGTCCCACCTTTAGGACGAGACGATAAGCCGAAGCCCCATCCACCCACTCAGGTGGGCGTAAAAGATCCCATGAAACTATTGGAAGGGGAGCTCTCCCCGGTGTCCTGCAGAGTATTCATCCCACCGCCAACTTCACTAAAAACAGATCACCTGGTCATTATCACATATCTGGTCACGAGTTGCTGTTTGTGGGATCTTGCTGTGCACAAATTGTCTGCTGCATTCCCTACATTACAACAGTGGCTGCCGTTCAAAAAGTACTTTATTGGCTGTGAAATCCTTTGAGACGCGCTGCAGTCATGAAAGCCGCTAGAAAAATGCAAGTCCCTTCTTCTTTACAATACTCTACCTGGGATTAACTGAGCCAAACAGGCCAGGACCAGACTGTGGAATGGTTCGGGTCTGTGTAGCTCAGTATCACACTGGATGGAGAATTCACTCTCTGCTGTGAACTTAACGCAAAGGTTAAGGAGGAGGGAGGAGCAGAGCCAACAAACTCTGTGCTGAACACATAGTTCTGTTTATGGAAAGACTTGGGGTTGTTCTCTTGAGAGCAGACAAGGCTAAAAGGAGATTTGATAGAGATGTTTCAAATGATGACGGGTCTAGCTAGAGTAAATAAAAAGAAACTGTTTCCAATGGCTGAAGGTTTGATAGCTGGAATCTGACTTATTAAACAAACATGATAAATAAATAACTCACATCACTGATTCCTTTAACATGAATATCCCGTGAATCAGAGAGTGCTGAGAGCTACTAGCAATATTTTACTAGAATATTCTCTTGTAGTTTGCTCACAAAGTCTTTAAGATCTTTGCCCTCCCCCAAGTCATAAGAACATAAGAACTAGGAGCAGGCAATTCAGCCCCTCGAGCCTGCTCCACCACTCAATACGATCATGGCTGATCTCATCTCGGCCTCAACTCCACTTCCCTGCCCGTTCTCCATGACCCTTCAACCCATTACTAATTAAAAATCTGACTACCTCCTCCTTAAATTTACTCAATGTCCCGGCATCCACCGCACTCTGGGGTAGTGAATTCCACAGACTCACGACCCTTTGAGAGAAGTAATTTCTCCTCATCTCTGTTTTAAATCTGCTACCCCTTATCCTAAAACTATGACCTCTTATTCTAGATTGCCCCACAAGAGGAAACATCCTCTGTATGTCTACTTTGTCAATGCCCTTAATCATCTTATATACCTCAATTAGATCTCCTCTCATTCTTCTAAACTCTAGAGTAAAGGCCTAAACTGCCCAATCTCGCTTCATAAGACAAACCCCTCATCCCTGGAATCACAAGGTCGCAGGGCAAGAATGGCTGTGGGTGATGGCAGTGTATAAATGTTAGGTTAACACCTTTCCTATCAAAAGAGAAAGGAACTTGCTCCACGTGTGTTCAGTGTTCTAAAGCCTGAGAGTATTTTCCAGCTCCATGTTTTGTTAAAGTTTGTTCACAGGATGTGGGTGTTGTGGAAAATACATTTACTGCCCATTCCTCAGAAGATGCTGGTAGGTTTTCCATTTTTATTCTCAAACGTTCCTCATGTGGGACCAGGGGGAAAAGTCTGCTTGTTAGAGTTAGCTGTAGTTCAGTGGTTAACACTCTCCACTCCGTGTCTAGAGGCTGTGGATTTAGGTCCCACTGCAGAGACTTGCACGTAATATCTAGGCTTTTCTAAGTTCCCAAAGCCTCGGGAGTCAATCATCTCCTTTGAACATTTTTGTCACCCATTTATAATCATGCATTCATATTCGAAGACATTATTAAGTTGCTTCCTCCTGAAGGTTCCTGACTCTAAGCTTCTTTACCCTAGAAATATCACCATCCATTCTTCTTCACACCTCACCATTCAAGCCTTCCAAACATTCAAGATTTGAAGCAAGGGCTGGATTTTCTGGCAGGCTTTAGGACCCTGGCACTGGGACCAAATTGGGGCCCCGAGTCCTCACTTGCCAGCAGTGAGGAGGCAGCCGCCTGATTGGCCACCTCTGACTCCAATTAAGGACGGCGGGCGGACTCTCAATGTGGCAGGCCCAATCAGAGGGCCTGAAGCTCTGGAGCCTCGGCAGCTCCAGTGGGAGAGGTGGGCGTTGCTGAGGTAGGTCAGGGGTCAGGAGGGCAAATGGAGGTGTCCTCACTGGCCTGCACAGCAGTGCAGAAATGAACAAGATTCAGGTCAACTGGTCCATTGGGGTGAAGGGAAAACCCGTCTGCTGGATGAGGCTTGGCTGTGATCGTAGCCTTTTTGCTGGAGGCCCTGTCAATGGGGCATGAAGTCTATCTCTCCAATGGCCATTCCCCCCCGCCCCCGACAAACTGCCACAGGGAGGGTGCCTCCACATGTGGCAGGGTGAGGGCTGCCTCTGCCACCAGTAAAATGTAAGGGAGGCTGCAAAATCACCCCAATAGCACCTTAATTGGCTGCCCACCCACATGGTGCAGGCAGACAGGCCTCTTCCCAACCCACCCCGGGAAACACCATCTCCACAAGGCGGGGAAAGAAACTCCCGCATTTATATAGCACCTTTCATGATAGCCCAAAGATTTTTACAGCCAATGAAGTAATTTTGCAAAGTAATGTTACGATGTCAGAAACAGAGGAGCCAATTTGTGCACAGTAAGCTCCCACAAACAACAATGTGGTAATGACCAGTTCATCTGTTTTCTGGATGTTGATTGAAGCATAAACATTGACCTATGGAGAACTTCCTTGAAATAGTACGGTCGGAGCTCAGTTTAATGTCGCCTCGGGAAAACAGGGCCTCCAACAGTTCAGCACCCTCTCAGTACCACACTGGGAGTACCAGCCTGGGTTTTGTGCTCGAGTCTTTAAGAGGAACTTGAATCCACAGCCTCCTGACTACGAGTCGAAAGTGCTACGACTGGGCCACAGCTGACACCAGGGCTGCTGAGGTTGAAGGTCAGTTGAGGCTGAGAAGCAGACCAAAGGCTTGCCCACAACAGCACCACATGTGGGAGTACAGCGGCCTAACAAGAAAAAAAGCCTCCAAGGAGCATGAGCTTACTTTGGGAATAGGAAGTCCAACACTAGCCCAGCCCACCACGGTCGAACAGCTTGGATCATACTCCAGCCTTCAGATGAACGGTTTATGAGTTAGTTGTGACAAAAGCTCCTTTCTCCCCATCTCCACCCAGTGAGAGTGCAGCTTTCCTGTCAGACTGACTGGGACTGTTTACAGAGCTGGGAATGCCAATTGGGTTTGGCCAAGAGCCTGATTATTTCCGTCCTTCAACCTCTCTGAGAGACTGCATTTAAGATGTTAATGGTCAACATTACTAAATATTTGCTCAATACATCTACTATATTTGCCCTTTGGCTCTGGTTGACACTGCACAGCAATCAGGTGAACTGCACTCAACAGCTGTTGCCTTTAACTGCAAAAACACAAAGCCTTCTTCCTAACCCAAGATCGTGAATTCAGGCCGCACAGTGGGGGCGTGAGCATGTCATTGCAGGTCCTAAGGTGCCACCTTTCAAATGAGGTGTTAAACTGAGACCCTGTCTGCCCTCACAGGTGGATATAACAGATCTTTCAGTAATATTTCGAAGAAGAGGGCAGGGGAGTTCTGCCCGGTGTCCTGGCCAATATTTATCCCTCGAACAACCACCAAGGAACAGTTTATGGTCATTTATCTCATTGCTGTTTGTGGGATCTTGCTGTGTGTAAATTGGCAGCTATGTTTTCCCACATAAGTACTTCTTTGGCTGTAAACTGTTTTGAGAGGTCCTGAGGGTGCGAAAGGCGGTTTCTTTTTTTTGTTTTAAAATGACTGAACTCTCCTTGAACCAGAGGCGTTTTCATTGTATTAGTTTGCTGTTTCTTGCCAGGTGTCTCACCATCGCCCACAGCAACTGGATTCTACTCCCACATCTAGCCAAGGGACAGTAGATTGTCTGTCGTTGGGCAGGAGTCTCCTGACCCCACCTCCTGGCCCTGCCTCCTGACCCTGGCCCCTGACTCCACCTCCTGACCCCGCCTCCAGACCATGACCTCTGATCCCACCTCCTGACCCTCCCTCCTGATCCCGCCTCCTGACCCTCCCTCCTGACCCCGCCTCCTGATCCTGGCCCCTGACCCCACCTCCTGACCCTCCCTCCTGACCCTCCCTCCTGACTCCACCTCCTGACCCCACCTCCTGACCCTGACCTCCTGACCCTGACCTCTGATCCCACCTCCTGACCCTCCCTTCTGATCCTGCCTCCTGACCCCAACTCCTGACCCTGCCTCCCACAAACTGCACCAAATCCTGAGCTCTCCCATGAAGGAAGTGCCCGTGACGACCCTGCATCCACCCTCGTCCTCCCCCTCACTGGCTCCTCGTCTTCATTTTCACATCCATCCATCTGAATCACCACCAGCTCCACAATGACCTGTTCTCTGCCCCCAACACCTTCCTGTTCCCTCCCTCCAGCTCCACGCCCTCTCCTCCCCCTCCCTCCAGCCCCATGCCCTCCCCCTCCTAGCCCATCTCGTTCACCCAGGCCTCCTCCCCTCCCCATAACCATCCTCAGCTGGGGTTCCAGATTCAGCCAATGCATTGAGCCATGGGGGGAGATGGTTTTCCTCTTGTTTGGTGCTGGTTCTCTAAGGCCTATAAGAACTGTGAGCAGATGAGAGATGGACACGACGGGCTGAATGGCCTCTTTCTGTGCCATAATTTTTCTCTGGTTCTATGATACAGATGGAACAGGAAAGCAGCTGGAGAGAAACAGCTTTTAAAAACAGGCAGACAGGCTGGGCATGGGATCTTCTGGCATAATGTTTGGATAGTAAACGCAACATTCTCAGCTGTGAAACTACTGGGGAGTCTCCAGCGAAGGGGCAGTTTGGTTTTACCCAAAGTCAAAGATACAGAGTGGCTGACCTCTGACCTTGAAGATCTGAACCACACAAGTGTATAAAGACCAGGAGCCCTGCACCTCAGCCCTGCAGCAGCACTGCTCGAGGAGCAGACCTCAAGCAAAGTCCCAACACCTTCCAGTCACTTAGGGGCTGTGATTAGACCAGTGGAAAAATGTTTTTAAAGATTACTCAACATTTGGCAAGGTTTAAGGGTTTGAAGTCACTCGCATTAACTTCTCACTTACTAAAAACCTGGGACTTGGATTTCAGCAAATGAGAGAGAGCGAGAATGAGAAAGCAAGAGAGAGAAATAGAGGCAGAGAGAGGCAAAGAGAGAGCGGCAGAAGGAGTGAGAGAGAAAGAGAGCGGGCAAAGTGAGAGACAACAGAGAGACAGAAGGAGGCAGACAGAGAGAGAGATACAGAGAGAGAGGCAAAGAGAGAGAGCGGCAGAAGGAGTGAAAGAGAAAGAGAAAGGGCAAAGTGAGAGACAGCAGAGAGACAGAAGGAGGCAGAGAGAGAGGCAGAACGTGAGAGAGAGTGAGGCAGAGAGAGAGAGAGATACAGAGAGAGAGGCAGAGAGAGTGAGAGAGAGACAGAAGGAGGCATAGAGAGACTCAGAGAGAGACGGGCAAAGAAGGAGAGAGGCAGAGACACCAAAGCAGATGGAGAGAGAGAGGAGCAGAGTGAGAGACAGAGAGAGACAGAAGGAAGCAGAGAGAGGCTCAAAGAGAGGCAGAGAGAGAGACAGACAGACAGAAAGAGAGAAAGAGAGAATGAGAGTGGAAGGAAGAGAGAGAAAGAGAGAGCGAGAACTCATGGACTGTCCCTCACAGCGCAAGTCAAGGGGGCCATGTCCTACAGGTGAGTGAGGAAGTGTGATGGATACCCAGGAACTGCCCTGGTCTCCAAGACTCTCCCAGAAACTCCCTTATACTAAGTGGGCCCCACCAAGCTATAGTCAGACTGTCCCTCCCTCCCCTGCTGCCAGCAGTATGTTTACTCACTGTTTCGGTCTAATACTAGGGTGGGTACCTTGAGGTGATATGCTTTGTGACTGCAGGAGGTTAGGGTTAGAAAGCAAGAAAGATTTGCATTTATATCACGCCTTTCACAACATCCCAAAGTGCTTTACACCAATGAAGTACTTCTGAAGTGTACTCACAGTTGCAAAGTAGCAAATGTAGCGGCCAATTTGCACACAGCAAGATCCCACAGCAGCAACAGTGATAATGACCAGATAATCTATTTTAATGACATTGGTTGAGGGGTAAAAATTCTCCCCTGCTCTTCTTCGAATACTGCCATGGAATCTTTTACATTCACCTGAGAGAGGGCAGATGGGGCATTGGGTTAAGGTCTCATCCAAAAGATGGCACCTGCGGCAGTGCAGCACTCCCTCAGTACTGCACTGGGAGTGTCAGCCTGGATTATATGCTCAAAACTCGGGAGGGAACCGTCTTGACTCAGAGCTGAGAGTGTTATCCACTGAGCCACCGTTTGGTGATTCTTACCTGGACAGTGCAGGAGGTGATTGGAACGAAGCCACTGAAGC
This sequence comes from Heterodontus francisci, assembly GCF_036365525.1. Lineage (NCBI taxonomy): Eukaryota > Metazoa > Chordata > Chondrichthyes > Heterodontiformes > Heterodontidae > Heterodontus > Heterodontus francisci. Next base: position 21,846,087 of record NC_090410.1, on the reverse strand, counting down.
CAGCATTCCAAGAGACTCCCAGAGCGCGGGAACTTGTGAAGGTCACTGTCGTATTCTCCGGTTTGTCTGGCAGAACTGGAAGAGAAAGCATGAGTTACCCAACCATCCTCAAAACCATTCCCCACTGCAATGTCACAAACTCAGTGTCATTATGGCACAGAAGGAGACCATTCGGCCCATCGAGACCATGTCTTTCAGTTTATTAAGGGTTCAGGGGCTCTTCCCTCCTCCCTCAATTCAATAATTCCCCCTTCCTCTCCTGAAGGTGGTCCTCTTCTTGGGTTCCACAGCCACTCGTTGATCCCAGTACATTCAGCATTGCACCAGCCTCAGCATTCAGTGCCAACAATGTGATTAATGGAAGGGAGGGATAGGCTGCCTAACTTATGAGGACAGCGTGCTCAGACTAGGCTTGTGTTCTTTTGAGTACTGAAGATTAAAGGGTGGTCTAACTCTTGCTTTTATGATGATTAAAGGAGTTGATCGGGTAGATAGAGCGAGAAACTACTTCCTCTGGTGGGGAGAGTTCAGAACAAGGGGGCAGAACCTTGAAATTAGAGCCAGTCTATTAGAGAGTGACATCAGAAACATTTCTTCACACAAAGGGTAGTGGAAATCTGCAAGACTCTCCCCAGAAAGCTACAGCTGCCCTGGCTGATAACAGTTCAAAGCACAGATCAGGAATTAAACTTCAAACTTTCTCCAGTGAGTGTCTCAGTTCCACAGGGGGTGAGTGAAAATACAGCACCTCCGACAGTGCAGCACTGCGACTGCCCCTCCGACACTGCGACTGCCCCTCCAACACTGGGTCTGCCCTCTGACAGTGCAGCACTGCGACTGCCCCTCCGACAGTGCAGCACTGCGACTGCCCCTCCGACACTGCGACTGCCCCTCCAACACTGGGTCTGCCCTCTGACAGTGCAGCACTGCGACTGCCCCTCCGACAGTGCAGCACTGCAACTGCCCCTCCGACACTGCGACTGCCCCTCCGACAGTGCAGCACTGCGACTGCCCCTCCGACAGTGCGACTGCCCCTCCAACACTGGGTCTGCCCTCCAACAGTGCAGCAGTGCGACTGCCCCTCCGACAGTGCAGCACTGCGACTGCCCCTCCGACACTGCGACTGCCCCTCTCACAGTGCAGCACTGCGACTGCCCCTCCAACACTGGGTCTGCCCTCCAACAGTGCAGCACTGCGACTGCCCCTCCAACAGTGCAGCACTGCGACTGCCCCTCCGACACTGCGACTGCCCTTCTCACAGTGCAGCACTGCGACTGCCCCTCCAACACTGGGTCTGCCCTCTGACAGTGCAGCACTGCGACTGTCCCTCCAACACTGGGTCTGCCCGCTGACAGTGCAGCACTGCGACTGTCCCTCCAACACTGGGTCTGCCCTCCAACAGTGCAGCACTGCGACTGTCCCTCCAACACTGGGTCTGCCCTCCAACAGTGCAACACTGCGACTGTCCCTCCAACACTGGGTCTGCCCTCTGACAGTGCAGCACTGCGACTGTCCCTCCAACACTGGGTCTGCCCTCCAACAGTGCAACACTGCGACTGTTCCTCCAACACTGGGTCTGCCCTCTGACAGTGCAGCACTGCGACTGTCCCTCCAACACTGGGTCTGCCCTCCAACAGTGCAGCACTGCGACTGTCCCTCCAACACTGGGTCTGCCCTCTGACAGTGCAGCACTGCGACTGTCCCTCCAACACTGGGTCTGCCCTCCAACAGTGCAACACTGCGACTGTCCCTCCAACACTGGGACTGCTCTCCAACAGTGCAGCACTGCGACTGTCCCTCCAACACTGGGACTGCTCTCCAACAGTGTAGCACTGCGACTGTCCCTTCAACACTGGGTCTGCCCTCTGACAGTGCAGCACTGCGACTGTCCCTCCAACACTGGGTCTGCCCTCCAACAATGCAGCACTGCGACTGTCCCTCCAACACTGGGTCTGCCCTCTGACAGTGCAGCACTGCGACTGTCCCTCCAACACTGGGTCTGCCCTCCAACAGTGCAGCACTGCGACTGTCCCTCCAACACTGGGTCTGCCCTCTGACAGTGCAGCACTGCGACTGTCCCTCCAACACTGGGTCTGCCCTCCAACAGTGCAACACTGCGACTGTCCCTCCAACACTGGGACTGCTCTCCAACAGTGCAGCACTGCGACTGTCCCTCCAACACTGGGACTGCTCTCCAACAGTGTAGCACTGCGACTGTCCCTTCAACACTGGGTCTGCCCTCCGACAGTGCAGCACTGCGACTGTCCCTCCAACACTGGGACTGCCCTCCGACAGTGCAGCACTGCGACTGCCCCTCCAACAGTGCAGCACTGCGACTGCCCCACCTACAGTGCAGCACTGCGATTGACCCTCCAACAGTGCAGCACTGCGACTGCCCCTCCTACAGTGCAGCACTGCGATTGACCCTCCAACAGTGCAGCACTGCGATTGCCCCTCCTACAGTGCAGCACTGCGATTGCCCCTCCAACAGTGCAGCACTGCGACTGCCCCTCCAACAGTGCAGCACTGCGACTGCCCCTCCGACACTGCGACTGCCCTTCTCACAGTGCAGCACTGCGACTGCCCCTCCAACACTGGGTCTGCCCTCTGACAGTGCAGCACTGCGACTGTCCCTCCAACACTGGGTCTGCCCGCTGACAGTGCAGCACTGCGACTGTCCCTCCAACACTGGGTCTGCCCTCCAACAGTGCAGCACTGCGACTGTCCCTCCAACACTGGGTCTGCCCTCCAACAGTGCAACACTGCGACTGTCCCTCCAACACTGGGTCTGCCCTCTGACAGTGCAGCACTGCGACTGTCCCTCCAACACTGGGTCTGCCCTCCAACAGTGCAACACTGCGACTGTTCCTCCAACACTGGGTCTGCCCTCTGACAGTGCAGCACTGCGACTGTCCCTCCAACACTGGGTCTGCCCTCCAACAGTGCAGCACTGCGACTGTCCCTCCAACACTGGGTCTGCCCTCTGACAGTGCAGCACTGCGACTGTCCCTCCAACACTGGGTCTGCCCTCCAACAGTGCAACACTGCGACTGTCCCTCCAACACTGGGACTGCTCTCCAACAGTGCAGCACTGCGACTGTCCCTCCAACACTGGGACTGCTCTCCAACAGTGTAGCACTGCGACTGTCCCTTCAACACTGGGTCTGCCCTCTGACAGTGCAGCACTGCGACTGTCCCTCCAACACTGGGTCTGCCCTCCAACAATGCAGCACTGCGACTGTCCCTCCAACACTGGGTCTGCCCTCTGACAGTGCAGCACTGCGACTGTCCCTCCAACACTGGGTCTGCCCTCCAACAGTGCAGCACTGCGACTGTCCCTCCAACACTGGGTCTGCCCTCTGACAGTGCAGCACTGCGACTGTCCCTCCAACACTGGGTCTGCCCTCCAACAGTGCAACACTGCGACTGTCCCTCCAACACTGGGACTGCTCTCCAACAGTGCAGCACTGCGACTGTCCCTCCAACACTGGGACTGCTCTCCAACAGTGTAGCACTGCGACTGTCCCTTCAACACTGGGTCTGCCCTCCGACAGTGCAGCACTGCGACTGTCCCTCCAACACTGGGACTGCCCTCCGACAGTGCAGCACTGCGACTGCCCCTCCAACAGTGCAGCACTGCGACTGCCCCACCTACAGTGCAGCACTGCGATTGACCCTCCAACAGTGCAGCACTGCGACTGCCCCTCCTACAGTGCAGCACTGCGATTGACCCTCCAACAGTGCAGCACTGCGATTGCCCCTCCTACAGTGCAGCACTGCGATTGACCCTCCAACAGTGCAGCACTGCGACTGCCCCTCCGACAGTGCAGCACTGCGACTGCCCCTCCGACACTGCGACTGCCCCTCTCACAGTGCAGCACTGCGACTGCCCCTCCAACACTGGGTCTGCCCTCCAACAGTGCAGCACTGCGACTGCCCCTCCAACAGTGCAGCACTGCGACTGCCCCTCCGACACTGCGACTGCCCTTCTCACAGTGCAGCACTGCGACTGCCCCTCCAACACTGGGTCTGCCCTCTGACAGTGCAGCACTGCGACTGTCCCTCCAACACTGGGTCTGCCCGCTGACAGTGCAGCACTGCGACTGTCCCTCCAACACTGGGTCTGCCCTCCAACAGTGCAGCACTGCGACTGTCCCTCCAACACTGGGTCTGCCCTCCAACAGTGCAACACTGCGACTGTCCCTCCAACACTGGGTCTGCCCTCTGACAGTGCAGCACTGCGACTGTCCCTCCAACACTGGGTCTGCCCTCCAACAGTGCAACACTGCGACTGTTCCTCCAACACTGGGTCTGCCCTCTGACAGTGCAGCACTGCGACTGTCCCTCCAACACTGGGTCTGCCCTCCAACAGTGCAGCACTGCGACTGTCCCTCCAACACTGGGTCTGCCCTCTGACAGTGCAGCACTGCGACTGTCCCTCCAACACTGGGTCTGCCCTCCAACAGTGCAACACTGCGACTGTCCCTCCAACACTGGGACTGCTCTCCAACAGTGCAGCACTGCGACTGTCCCTCCAACACTGGGACTGCTCTCCAACAGTGTAGCACTGCGACTGTCCCTTCAACACTGGGTCTGCCCTCTGACAGTGCAGCACTGCGACTGTCCCTCCAACACTGGGTCTGCCCTCCAACAATGCAGCACTGCGACTGTCCCTCCAACACTGGGTCTGCCCTCTGACAGTGCAGCACTGCGACTGTCCCTCCAACACTGGGTCTGCCCTCCAACAGTGCAGCACTGCGACTGTCCCTCCAACACTGGGTCTGCCCTCTGACAGTGCAGCACTGCGACTGTCCCTCCAACACTGGGTCTGCCCTCCAACAGTGCAACACTGCGACTGTCCCTCCAACACTGGGACTGCTCTCCAACAGTGCAGCACTGCGACTGTCCCTCCAACACTGGGACTGCTCTCCAACAGTGTAGCACTGCGACTGTCCCTTCAACACTGGGTCTGCCCTCCGACAGTGCAGCACTGCGACTGTCCCTCCAACACTGGGACTGCCCTCCGACAGTGCAGCACTGCGACTGCCCCTCCAACAGTGCAGCACTGCGACTGCCCCACCTACAGTGCAGCACTGCGATTGACCCTCCAACAGTGCAGCACTGCGACTGCCCCTCCTACAGTGCAGCACTGCGATTGACCCTCCAACAGTGCAGCACTGCGATTGCCCCTCCTACAGTGCAGCACTGCGATTGACCCTCCAACAGTGCAGCACTGCGACTGCCCCTCCTACAGTGCAGCACTGCGACTGCCCCTCCTACAGTGCAGCACTGCGACTGCCCCTCCTACAGTGCAGCACTGCGATTGCCCCTCCTACAGTGCAGCACTGCGACTGCCCCTCCAACAGTGCAGCACTGCAACTGCCCCTCCTACAGTGCAGCACTGCCACTGCCCCTCCTACAGTGCAGTACTGCGACTTCCCCTCCAACAGTGCAGCACTGCGATTGCCCCTCCTACAGTGCAGCACTGCGACTGCCCCTCCTACAGTGCAGCACTGCGACTTCCCCTCCAACAGTGCAGCACTGCGACTGCCCCTCCTACAGTGCAGCACTGCGATTGCCCCTCCTACGGTGCAGCACTGCGACTGCCCCTCTGCCAGATTCTTTGCTCAAGTCTCTAGAGTAGGTTTTGAACCCACAACTTGCTAACTGATCGGCGGGAGAGGTACCACTGAGACATGGCAAATAATAGCGTGGACAAAACCCTTCATTTAATGAGAAAGACAGACTTAGAGAATGCAAGGCACAGAGAGAGAGAATTCAAGAGAGAGCGAATGCGAAAGAATGTGAGAGAGAAAACATGAGCGGGAGAGAGAGAACGAGAGAAGAGAGAGAAAAAGAAAGTGACTCCAGGATAGGCTCACACACCTTTCAGCCACTGACATACTGCAGAATAGATGGAGAATTTTGAGTCAGCAGTAACTGAGCTGGGGAAGTGGGGTGTGACAATGGGAGGGTTGGAGGACAGACTGGCTCCCTCACAATAAAAATAACAGCCTTGTTGTAAACTCTCTTCCATATTAATCATTATACACTCAGATGTCAACTGACAAATCCCACTGAGACCAGAAGTAAAATACTTTGGTATTTGGGATCGAAAAGTCATGACAATATAAGTCAGGGTTTAAAATTTTTATCGTTTAAAAAGATTCAGTATTCCAGCTTAACTTGTCTTCCATTTAGAAAGGCCCGTGAGGATTCTAAATTACTCCTCCCATCCATCATAGCAACAGCAACAGTTCTATGTAACCGGTGTGTTAAACTGCTTTGAACCCTTACCTCACAGTGGATATATTGCTAACGTAACACTCTGTCGAATTTTGCAGGCTTCCAAACCACTTCCAACATAGATTTTAGCTGCTGTTCTCTAGCTGGGATGGGTGAAAAGGGCACTGTCACAGTGGGGAGAGCAGCAGTGCTGAACTTGCTTGGTGAAAAGGCTTGAGCTGGTAGAGAGGTGAAGAAGAGAGCTAAGAAACGAAATTAGAAAAAAGTGAAAGGAGTCTTTTACCAAAAAGGAGAAAGCAGGTTATGGTTAAAATATTTTGTTCCAAAGTAAAACAAAGTTGCACGAACAGAGAAAGGAAGGTGGATAAATTGGGAGTTCCAAAGGTAGGCCTCACTGCAGCCTGTACCAGTAAAGACTGAACACAGCCAAAAAAAGAAAGAAATCTGTTTTCTTTGTGGAAACAGCAGCATTGAGTGTCACTTTTGTTGGAGGCAGGGTGAAGAGATTTTCCTGGATGGACAGATCTGGTCATGGAGGAGTCTGCCAAAGGAATGAATAAGTGCAGCTGCCAGGGAGTAAAAGAAAAACAGGCTTTGCTAACAAGCCTTGTGCTGGAGAATAACAGAAGCTTCCCAACTAATGCTGTAAACAGCCGAGTAAGACAAAGAACGGACTGTACTGCCCTGTGCCTGCAGTCTCTGAAGGTTACAGCAGATGATTCCCAGAATGGAGAAACAAGCCAAGGGCAGTTCACAGAACAACATCAGGGACAGCTGATGAGCTATGACAGGGGGGCGGCGGAGAATTAATGGGAACACCATCTGTAACAGGAACTGTCTGTGCCCAGCTGGTACAGGGCACAGCCAGCATACTGTGCCACTTCAGCAAGGGGTCTGAGCTGGTGAAGGGCACAGCCAGCATACTGTGCCACTTCAGCAAGGGGTCTGAGCTGGTGAAGGGCACAGCCAGCATACTGTGCCACTTCAGCAAGGGGTCTGAGCTGGTGAAGGGCACAGCCAGCATACTGTGCCACCTCAGCAAGGGGTCTGAGCTGGTGAAGGGCACTGCCAGCATACTGTGCCACTTCAGCAAGGGGTCTGAGCTGGTGAAGGGCACTGCCAGCATACTGTGCCACTTCAGCAAGGGGTCTGAGCTGGTACAGGGCACTGACATCGTACTGTGCCACTTCAGCAGGGGTCTGAGCTCACTTCTCTAGTCCCACCAAATTGCTAATAAAACCCGCGAGGAGGGTGATTCCTGCCCAGGCTTGGTGGACAGGCAGGTGTTGGGCACAGGACGCAAAAAGAGCAGTATTCGAATTAGCTGCCTGATGCACAATTAAATAGTCATGATTGGTGGGGGGGCGCGGGGGTGTAAACAGAGTGAGAGAGAGGCAGACAGTGAGGGGGAGATGGAGACAGAGGGGGCGACAGTGAGTGGGGGAGTGGCAGACAGAGGGGTCCGCAGTGAGGTCGACAGAGGGACCAGCAGTGAGGGTGCGGAAAGACAAAGGGGCGAGAAGTGAGAGAGGAGTGAGAGAGGAGAGAGAGAGGGAGAGAGAGACACAGAGGGGCCAGGGTTAAGGGAAAAGAGAGAGAGAGAGACAGAGAGAATGCGGCCAGGACTGAGGGGAGAGAGAGAGAGGCAGAAGTGCAGGGATTGAAGGGAGAGAGCGAGAGAGAGAGAGACAGAGGGGTCGGGAGTGAGGGGAGAGAAAGAGACAGAGGGGCTGGGATTGAGGGGAGAAAGAAACAGAGGGGCCAGGAGTGAGGGGAGAGAAGTAGCAGCGACAGAGTGAGTTGAACACAGAGTTACAGCCATTAAGAGTGCAATAGGCACAATCCAAACAGTCATTATCTTAATGTACTTGTTACATTTGGGATTAAAAATGTCGATGAATAGAAAGTGCACGTTACAGATACAGATTCACAAAGAGAATGAGAATGTTCGAGGCACAGGGAGGGGGGATCGAATGCAAATGGAAGACAGTAACACACAGACAGAGGCTCAAAGGATGTAGATAAAAGTGAGAGAGATGCCATGCCTTTAGCAGTATTACAGTGAGCATGAGGGGTCTGGACAGAGTAGACAGGGAAAATCTGTTCTCACTCGTGAAAGGATCGAGAATGATTTAAAGTGATTGGCAAAAAAAGCAAAAGCAACGTAGGGGAAAAACCTTTGAAAGCAGCAAGTGGTTAGGATTTGGAATGCACTGCCTGAGAGTGTGGTGCAGGCAGGTTCAATAGAGGCTTTCAAAGGGAAATTAAACTGTTAATTGAAGAGGAAGAATGTCATCGAGTCATAGATTTATACAGCACAGAAACGGGCCCTTCGGCCCATCGCGTCTGTGCTGGCCATCAAGCACCTAACTCTTCTAATCCCATTTTCCAGCAATGTGCAGGGTTACAGGGAGAAGGCGGCGGAATGGCATGAAGGTGAATTGCTCATTCGGAGAGCCGGTACAGACACGATGGGCCGAATGGCCCCCTTCTGCACTGTAACAATTCTGTGATCTGAGGGGGCTGTGGGACTGATTCACGCACTGTGGAGAAAGGAGTCCTTGTCCAGCACCACACCCCGTCACGATAGCCCATCAACAGAAAATCTATTGCTGAACATTCGAAACAGCCCTCATCAACCCCTTTCCCAAAACACATTACATTTCAACAAATATAAGCATCTATTTGACTGCCCTGTGATTAGATCGGGAGAAGCTGTTTCCAGTGACAGGCGCTTCAACTCAGGAGGAAAAACTGCAAATAGTAGACAGAGATTTGTTACAGCTACTTAATGAAATAAATTCAGATGATGAGAGTGCATCTTTAAACTCACAGGCTGTTGATCGCTCTCATGCGGTCAGCAGCTGGTTAGTTGATACATGTCAGCAGACTGGCCATGGAGTTCGCTCTGTGCCCTCCCTCCACCTTCCCCTACCTCCTCCTCCGTTAACTCCACTGTCGGAACAAGTTCCCACTTTACCGAAATGAAGACCCTCACGTCTCCCACATTAACTCACTCTGCCCCAACACCTCAGGTTTACGGAGCCCGTCCTCTCCTGCAAAACGTCCTCTTCCTGATGCCACCTGCCGAAACCCTTCTGATTTTGCTTTGCTCAAAGGCTCAGATCTCTGAGGTGTGCATCACACAGCAGATCCAGGATCTAAGCTGAGATCCTGGAGATTGTGTTAAATTCCTTGCGTGACACTTGGCTCTTCAGCCTCACTTTCTTTAGGGCACACCCTCCCGCCTTCTCCTCACTGCCTCTAACAGTCTCCCTCAGGCCTAAGGTGTTTGATCCCCTTTCAAACTCATAGAAATGAATAAAATGGCATCTGACCAAACGTGTAAATCAATGATGGAAACGCTATCATCTGTAGTTTCCCCTCCAAGTCACTCACCTATCTGACTCAGAAATATATCATTGTTCCTTCTCTGTCACTGAGTCAGAATCCTGGAATCTCCCTGCCGTACGGCACCATGAGAGCATCTTCACCACACAGGTGACAGCAGTTCGAGGGGAAGGCACGTGGGCTCGGGGTAACCCAGGTTGGGCAATAAATGCTGACAGCTTGAGAATGAATATAGATAAACCCTGTTTAAAACTACAGCAGAGGAGAGGTCCACCTACGTCTTATGGTAGCTGTCCGTGATGTGGCCACTCCCTTGGCATTGTGTGCTTCACACCGGAAAGTTGTCGGCTTCTCTAATCCTGAGAGGGAAGAAAGAGGAGTTAGTCTGGCTGACAGGAAACAAGCTCAGGGTCCTGCACAGGGACAAAGCGAGATGGAAACAAACCCCTCAAGCCTCATGGCTATGGTCGCCAACTCTGACTGGGCACATTTCTGGAGGTTTCATCACATGATTCCCCATTTCCAACTGCCCTGCCCCACCCAGCAGCCTTACTTATCCTGTTTTTATAACTAATAAGCAAAAATGTTCAGAGAAAATGAAGTTATATTGTTTTTTTGTGGACACTAATATGATTTTTCTCATAGAAGTGTCCAGAAGATTCATGTTTAATTCTGGAGACTCTGAAACAATCCTGCGGGTGACTCCACTTGTTGTTCCGTCGCTCCTGTGAGCCTCAGGGACCATAGAGGGGTTTGAATTGGCAAGTTCCCCATCAGCACATACTTAGAAAATCACCTCTCTGAAGTTTAAATCCTTATTCTGGTTAATTTGCATATTTCAAGGGGCAGAAACTTTTCTTTTGATTTGCTCTTGGGACATGTGTGACATTGATGTGGGTGGTTTTAATTGCACACCTCGAATTACCATCCGAGCATTGAGCCAACAATATAGTGTGGGACCGGAGTCACGTGTAGACCAGACCAGACCTGAAAGGCACCGCTAAACCAGTTGTTTTTTTCCGACAATTCGATGGGTTTCACGATCATGTTCCAGTGATAGTCCACAAGTTACAGGAATTTGCTTTCATCACATGACGTGCTGGGATTTGAACTCGTGGCCTCTGGGTTAGTCCAGTACCATAACCACCAGGTTCCTGTAACCGAGCAGACCTTGGTGTTCTCATTCAGCATTCCCACTATTGAGGCAACAACACTCTGAACAGCTCTTTACAAACCCACATAGCCACAAAATTCACGACAGGATAAACCAGGAACCCCAAGGTCAAGATCATGTTGTTTACAAAAGAGTTGCTGGACTGAAAGGCCAGGACGATGTGCAAACTGTGCAAAAATTCTTATTCTTAACCCATGGAATATAAAAAGCATCGTGATCCGGGAGAGTGGAGTTGCTTTCATAGGAACAAGGGAATTATGAGATGAATAAAGACCAAGGTAATATAGTGGCATGGATTAAGGACTGGTTAATGTGCAGAAAAAAAGAGTAGGAATAAATGGGTCATTCTCGCGTTGGCAGGCTGTGACTAGTGCGGTACCACAGGGACCAGTGCTTGGGCCCCAGCTGTTCACAATATATATCAATGATTTGGATGTGAGGACCAAATGTAATATTTCCAAGTTCGCGGATGACACAAAACTAGGTGGGAATGTGCGTTGTGAGGAAGATGCAAAGCGGCGTCAAAGGGATTTGGAAAGACTTAGTGAGTGGGCAAGAATGTGGCAGATGGAATATCATGTGGAAAAATGTGAGGTTATCCACTTTGGTAGGAGGAATAGATGTGCAGAGTATTTCTTAAATGGTAGAAAGTGTAGATGTACAAAGGGACCTGGGTGTCCTCGTCAATACGTCACAGAAAACTAACATGCAGGTGCACCAAGCAATTAGGAAGGCTAATGGTATGTTAGCCTTTATCGCAAGAGGATTTGAGTACAGGAGTAGTGAAGTCTTGCTTCAATTGTATAGAACCTTGGTTAAACCGCACCTGGAGTACTGTGTGCAGTTTTGGTCCCCTTACCGTAGGAAGGATATTATTGCCATAGAGGGAGTGCGACGAAGGTTCACCAGACTTGTTCCCCGGATGGCGGGACTGTCCTATGAAGAGAGATTGGGGAAACTGGGCCTGTATTCTCTAGAGTTTCGAAGAATAAGAGATCTCATGAAACTTACAAAATACTTAAAGGGATAGACAGGGTAGATGCAGGTAAGATGTTTCCCCTGGTTGGGGAGTCGAGAACCAGGGGACACAATTTCAGAATAAGGGGGAAGCCACTGTAGGACAGAGATGAGGAGAAATTTCCTTACTCAGAGAGTTGTGAATCTTTGTAATTCTCTACCCCAGAGGGCTGTGGAAGCTCAGTCATTGAGTATGTTTAAAGCAGAGATTGACAGATTTCTAAGTACAAATGACATAAGGGTATATGAGGATAGTGTGGGCAAAAGGCATTGAAATGGATGATCAGCCATGATCATATTGAATGGTGGGGCAGGCTCGATTGGCTGAATGGCCTACTCCTACTCCAATGTTCCTATCTGGTTCGCCTTCGACCATCCTGGGAGTCACATGATACGATGATTATGGAGTTGTGGACTAATCACTGCAAACAATCTCTATCAATTAGGCTCCAAGACACCCAGATATGAAGTAAGGGAAACCCCAGTGATGGAGAGCTTTGGGAACACTAGGCCAGAGGCACCACTTTCCACTCAAGCCCACTACACCCACCACAGATCAGGTCAAAAATTACTCACGCACTCCATCCCAGAAATGTTATTTTCCAGAAGAAATCTAATTTCCATTTGAATGAATCCACTAACTGCTTGCACCATCTCCCTACAGCTTTTTTTCCCCATAGAATAAGCACTCGCTCACTGAAATACTGTTTCCCCAGTTGACTTTAGAATTTACCCCCCTTTAAGCACAGGTTGTATCTTCTGGTTCACCTGTTCTGGACAAGGTGAAACACTCATGGTTGACATGATCCAGTCCCTTTAGAATCTGAAACACAGCAATGTCAAAGGAGCATAGGAACATTCGGCCTCTCAAGCCTGTTCCGCCATTCAATGAAAAATGGCCAATCTGTGACCTACTTCCATCTACCCGCCTTTACCCATTAACAAAAATCTATCAATCTCAGATTTAAAATGAACAATTGACGTGGCATCAGTTGCCATTTGTAGAAGACAGTTCCAAACTACGATCACAATTTGCATTTAGAGGTGTTTCCTAACTTCACTCCTGAACGGTCTGGTTCGAATTTTTACACTATACCTCCTAGTTCCTGGAGCCCCCAACCAGCAGAAATAGTTTCCCTCCAACTACCCTACCCATTCCCTTAATATCTTCAAAACTTTGATGAAATCACCCCTTAACCTTTGAAATCCCAGGGAATACCACCCTAGTTTGTGCAATATCATCACGAGTTTGTGTAATAGATCAAAGGTGATCTGTCTGTTAACTGCACCTACCCACCTTGGCTCCATAACCCTTAACCCTCACCTCTTAACCTTCTCGTTTCCAGTGAGAATGTGCTCAATAATTGTCCCTCATAATCTGGTCCCTCCATCTCTTCTGTGTCCTTTCAATAGATACATCTGCAATTTTTATGTTTTTCCTGATCTGTTTGAACATTTAACAGTTGCAATGCCAAACCTAGGGCATTTTTAATCTGAAAATATTAACAGAGGTTGCTCAGGATTCCACTACTGAGGTCAAGACAGGGTAAACCACAGTGGGTGCCTCTCTGTTCCTCTACACTCAGAGCCTATTATGGCCTTCCAGTTTTCTCCTCCGCTCCTACAGGCTCCTATGTTTCAGGATATTTGGCCATTTTCCCATCAAGAGAAAACACAGACATATTAGAGGATCGTATTTTAAAGCAAAGTATATTCGTACAAGAATGTTTTACACCAAGGTGAAACATGGGGACTATCTTAATTTTCACAATGAATGTAAGCAGGAAGAAATTTGTTTGTTGTATTTAATAATTAATAAATAACTTGCACCCTCAACATGGGGGTGGGGGCAGGGGGATCCGAGGAGCTTGCCAAGGGAGCTTGGCACAGGCTCCCCTCTGTTTCTGAACACAGAGAGGTAAAGATAGGGACAAAGTCATACGCAGAAAATCAGGTTTAGGAAAACCAGATGTTTAGTGTTTAGGAGAGTATTTAGGCATTACTTTGTTCAAGTGCAGTAAGACAACCCACTAATGTGCAGAAACACAGCATATTCACTATTTTATATTGTCATGTGAAGCTATGGAATTGGCAGCACAGTAACAGGCATTTCAGTCCAACTGGTCTATGCCACTGTGTACCCTCTAAAGGTGCCTTCCCCCACCCTCCTTTATCTCACACTACCAGCATATCCTTCCCTTCCTTGCTCCCTCAGCTACTTGCCCAGCTTCTCCTTAAATGCATCTATGATAAGGTGCATTAGATGAGTTCAACCATAACTGTTGCTCAGTCGGTTCACAGCTATGAGGTTACGCTTAGCAATTCAAATTTGCCCTCTTTCTGCCAAATATTTTCTCGGTCCACCCTTGCAAAGTGTGGAGAGGTTCATCTGGGAACATGTGTGAGAAACACATCGGTTTTGATCACAAGCAGGTCCTACTGTTGTTCCCCTGGGGTACACTATTGTCTAAATATTGAACAGTATGGGCATACCCTTAAACAGAACTCCCCCAGATCACTTATGAGAGGTACGAGCATCACAAGCCCAGAGAGTACATCTATAACATGACCCTAAACTCTTGCCTCTGCGTCAGAAGGTTGTGCGTTCAAGTCCCACTCCACAGGCCTAAGCACAAAATCCAGGCTGACACTCCAGTGCAGTACTGAGGGAGTGCTGCACTGTTGGAAGTGCTGTCTTTCAAAAGTGATGTTGAACTGAGGCCTCACCTACTCTCTCAGGTGGACATACATGATCCGATAGCATTATTTCAAAGAAGAACAGGAGAGTTCTCCACAGTGTCAGGGCCAACATTTATCCCTCAATCAACATCACTAAAACAGATTAGCTGGTCATTATCATATTGCTGTTTGTGGGAGCTTGCTGTGCACAAATTGCTGAGTTTCCTACATCACAACAGTAACTACAATTCAAAAGTACTCCAATGGCTGTAAAGCACCGGGACATCCAGAGAGGCGCTATATAAATGCAAACTCTTTCTTTCTTTCCAGGTAGAAACCATCAGTAAGCTGATCAACGATGGAGGACACCACAGTTGACTTTGCTCTAGTTTTCATTGTCCAAACAATGCAACTGACTTCCAATGGAAGGCCATGGAAGTGCTAGTCTTGGTTGGTTGTCTTTTTCCTTCCAGGGCTTGGGGATGCTGAGTCCAATCATACCACCCTTATCACCACCATGGCAGAGACTCATTATAGATCAAAGATCAAACCATGGACCTTTCAGCTCGGTCCCACACTGCTCATTGAACTTACCAAGTTCAGCAGGTAAGGTGCAGCATTCCTTTAGGTGGAGCATTCTCTTTATCTAGTCCTACTTACTGAAAAGCACCACGATACAGCCCCAATGGATCAAACCACAGTCACCAAACTATCTCCAATTTTGTCAAATTTGAGGCCAAACTTGAGACTGCCAATACATACTGAATTTCACCCTCTTACAACATTTAATATACTAAAACGTCACAATGTGCTTGAATATTGCTGTCAAACAAAATCTGACAGCTACCTAACAACAGGTTATTAGGACAGGTGTACAAAAGCTTGGTCGAAAGGTCAGTTTTAAGGAGCCTCTTAAAGGAGGGAAGAGAGGTAGAGAGGCATAAAGGTTTCAGGAGGGAATTTCAGAGCTGAGGGCTTGCATAGATGAAGACAAGGTCACCACTGGTGAAGCAAAGGAAAACAGGGCTGCATAAGAGGCTAGAATTGGAAGAGTCTTGGAGGGTCGTAGAGCTGGAGGAGGTTACAGAGATAGTGAAGTGGAGGAAGCGGAGGTGGGGGGGGTGGGGGGAGCCATAGAGGGATATGAACACAAAAATAAGCATTTTAAAATTGAGATATTGCCAGACTGGGAGCCAATGTAGATCAGCATGCACAAAGACTGAGTGCCACCCAAGTGACATCAAAATCAATAAGAAGAAATGTTATAGTTACATAAAGGGAAAGCAGGTGGTCAAGAGCAATGTAGTCCCACTAAAAGCTGAAACCGTAGATATTGTCATTGATAATGGGGAAATGGCAGACATGTTGAACAATTACATTGCCTCAGTATTTACAGTTGAAAAGGAGGATAACTTGCTGGAAGTCCCGAAAAAATTAATAGCCGATAGGGGACAGGGACTTAATACAATTAACGTAAGTAAAACATCAGTAACAAGGAAATTAATGGAACTAAAGAGTGAGAAATCCCCAGGACCTGACAGTTTCCATCCGAGGGTGTTAAAGGAAGTAGGGGAGCACACTGTAGATGCCCTAACTATCGTCTTTCAGAGTTCCCTAGATTCAGGAGTGGTCCCTCTGGATTGGAAAGTTGCACATGTCACTCCACTTTTTAAGAAGGGTGAAAGGGGGAACCAAGGAAATTACAGACCAGTTAGCCTGACATCTGCGGTGGGCAAGTTGCTGGAGTCTATAATCAAGTATAGGGTGACTGAACACCAAGAAAAATTTCAGTCAATCAGGGACAGCCAACATGGATTCATGATGGGAAGGTCATGCCTGACAAATCTTATTGAATTTTTTGAAGAGGTGGCGAAGGTAGTGGACAGGAGAATGTCCATGGATGTTATTTATATGGACTTCCAGAAAGAATTTGATAAAGTCCCACATAAAAGATTGTTAACTAAGGTAGAAGCCCATGGAGTTGAGGGCAAATTATTGACATGGTTAGGAAGTTGGTTGAGTGGTAGGCGACAGAGTGGGGATAATGGGTAAGTACTCTGATTGGCAGGATGTGACTAGTGGTGTCCCACAGGGATCTGTGTTGGGGCCTCAATTATTCACATATTCATTAACGACTTGGATGATGGCATAGTAAGTCATATATCCAAATTTGCTGATGATACAAAGTTAGGCAGCATTGTAGACAGTCTAGATGATAGCATAAAATTGCAAAGAGATATTGACAGACTAGGTGAGTGGGCAAAACTGTGGCAGATGGATTTCAATGTGGGCAAGTGTGGGATTTCAATGTGGACCAAAAAAGGATAGAGCAGGGTACTTTCTAAATGGGGAGAGGTTAAGTATAGTGGATGTCCAAAGAGACTTGGGGGTTCAGGTGCATAGATCTTTAAAATGCCAAAAGGCTAATGGAATGCTAGCCTTTATATCTAGAGGATCGGAGTATAAAGACACAGAGGTTATGCTGCAGCTGTACAAAACCCTGGTTAGACGCCACTCGCAGTACTGTGAGCAGCTCTGGGCACCACACCTTAGGAAGAATATATTGGCCTTGGAGGGAGTGCAACGTAGATTTACAAGAACGATACCTGGACTACAGGGGTTAAGTTACGAGGAGGGATTACACAAATTAGGCCTGTTTTTGCTAGAATTTAGAAGGTTAAGGGGTGATCTGATCGAAGTCTTCAAGATATTAACAGGAAAAGACAGGCTAGATAACGATAAGCTATTTCCACTGGTTGGAGATTCTAAAACTAGGAAGTATAATCTAAAAATTAGGACCAGACCGTTCAGGAGAGGTATTAGGAAGCACTTCTTCACACAAAGGGTGGTAGAGGTTTGGAACTCTCTCCCACAAACAGCAGTTGAAGCTAGAACAGTTGTTAATTTTAAATCTGAGATAGATTTTTGTTCAGCAAAGATATTAAGGGATTTGGGCCAAAGGCAGGTATATGGAGTTAGGCCGCGGATCAGCCCTGATCTCATTGAATGGCGGCACAGGCTCGAGGGGCTGAATGGCCTACTCCTGTTCCTATCTTCCTATGTTCCTATGCACCTGGAATGGATTCTGGGATAGTGTAGTGGAGGGGAAGGCTTAGATTCATATATGAGACAGTCAGGTGTTCTGATGGGTTGGTTAGGGGCCTGTAGGCTCTTCTAAAGAAATGAGCTAAATTGGGTGGAATAACTTCTGTTATCTTGTGATGTTTTCAGAATAGATTTGATGTGAGGTCTCAGAGGCGAACAAACAGATTGAGCTCATTCCACCACCTGGCCCGACCCATTACATGTTGATTTGAATGCACTCTCAATGAGGACTGCAACTGCCTCCAGCAGATGTTAGTGCAGCTGCAAAAGCTCAGCTACACGGACAAAATGTGATGACACATTAGATAAAAACTTACATTTCAGTGGGTTCAGACAAGGAGGCGATAAGAAAATCTCCATGACATTGTGCCACCCAGCGAAGCCAAAACAACGCCAAGAGAGAGTTGGCATGGTTTGATTCTTCACCTTGTTGAATTCAAATTGGTGAAGGTACTGTGCGGGTCTCAGGGCCATTTCACCTCAAGCGTGCTGCCAGGAGCATTTCACAACATGATGAGAAGCTAAAGCCTCGGCTTACTTCAATGGTGTTATAACTATGAGCAGGAACTGGGGACTGCAGGCCTGTTACAGCTAGCAGCTGTGACTTGAGGTGATGGATTAGGAATTTTGGAGATGACATCGGACATTGGGCAAGAGATGGAAAAATAGGCCAAATGGCTTTTTCCACCTGATATTCAGTTCCATAAAAGTTACTTTGGGCAGGGCGTATAACAGGCAAGAAATGCCCTATCATCTTCACCCATTTCCAATATCACCTGACTTAAGTATTTCTTCTCCTATTGAATATTCCTGTCAATGATCAACATTTAGCAACTGATCAATAGGCACTGCACTTCTAAGAGGCAGCTTGAGACATTTCTCCGGGGGTAACATTTTCGTCTTTGCCACCTCGGCAGTGATCTGGCGGAACACATGGGTCCACATGTTGCAGAGCCTGCGGGCGAGACACTCCCCCGAGTTGCCCACAGGTGGTGAAGGTGAAGATTCACCCCATAAGGTGCTTTATGAATCTGGCTTTGTCTTTTTCAAGCTTAACAGCAACATTGGTATACATGAATAAGCTTCAGTGAGGCACGACACTGTTTCCTTATTTTCACAAATGGAAGAGGCCATTCGGCCCATCAGTCCATGCCGGCTCTCTGCAGAGCAATCCATTCAGTCCCACTCCCCCGCTCTATCCCGTAGCCCTGTAAGTTTATTTCCCTCAGGTGCCCATCCAATTTCCTGTTGAGATCATTGACAGTCTCTGCTTCCACCACCCTTGTAGACAACGAGTTATATTTTGAGTGAAGGAAGAGTCTATGAGCAGATTTTCCCCTGAGAGTGTTTCAGAATATTGATTGACTGAGGGTGGGGGAGGGGGGGGGAGGGGAAACTAAATCAAAAAGGGCAGACCGCCCACTGTCCTAGTGTTTGCCCGAGTACTTGCCCATGTAACCACCCACCAGGAGTCACTCCAGCTTTTCCAGCACTTCAGGAGTGAAGTCAGGAAGCACTTCTTCATACAAAGACTAGTGGAAATCTGGAACTCCCTCCCTCAAAAAGCTGTTGAGACTGGGGCATCAATTGAAAGTTTAAAAACTGAGACTTTTGTTGGATAAGGGTATTGAGGGATACAGAACCAAGGAAGTAAGTAAATGGAGTGCAGGCGCAGATCGGTCAAGATCTAATTGAATGTCAGCTCAAGGTCAAGGGGCTGAGTGACCTCTTCTTGTTCCTCGGTTCCAACTACAAGCAGTTACACAATTCCCAGTCACCGAAACTAACAGAGAATTCCTGAGATCATCCAACCCAGAGCAGGAACTTTCCATCACTGCTACTCGTAACCCTCGAATGAGCACATAACCTGCCGACATTCACTATTAAACTGCACCCAACCATTGTTTGTATTGTACTGGTTCGGTGAGGCTTCAAGTTACCATTAATTAAATTGCATAATCACAAATGTAAAATCTATCATGATCCAAGGTGATCAGGCAGAGTAATGGAAACAATCATTTTTTTCTATGTAAAGCACTCCGGGAGGTGTTTGAGTGATGTGGTGGGTAAGGCTTTAGAAATAATAATCAGGGAAAATATTAATGGACACAGAGAGGTTCAAGTTAATTAAGGATAGCCAGCATGGATTTGTAAAGGCAGATCATGCTTGACGAGTCCAATTGAATTTTTTGATGAAGTAATAGAAAAGGTTTACGAAGGAAATGAGGTGGATGTTATTTATATGGATTTTAAGAAAGCATTTGATCAGGTACCACATAAAAGGCTGGTTAACAAAATTGAGGCCCATGGAATAGGAGGGTCAGTGTCCAATTGGATAAAAAAAATTGGCTTAAAGAAAGAAAACAGTGAGTTGTAGTAAATGGTTACTTTTCCATCTGCAGGATGTTAGACAGTGGTGTTTCCCAGGTCAGTGCTGGGAACACTGCTTTTTTTGCTATATATAAATGACTTGAATCTTGGAATACAGAGTAGAATCTCAAAATTTGCTGACAAACCAAACTTGGAGGTGCAGCAAATACTGAGGATGACATAAACCACCTGTAATAGGACATTGATACACCAGCAGAATGGACAGAGAGGTGGCAGATGGAATTTAATATTGACAAGTGTGAGGTGATACATTTTGGCAGAAGGACTAGGGAGATGCAATATGTACTTAATGGCACAGTTCTAAAGAGTGTGCAGGAACAGAGGGACCTGGGGATGCATGTGCATCAATCTTTGAAGGTGGCTGGACATATTGAGAGAGTGGTCAGTAAAGCATATAGGATCTTGGGCTTCATAAATACAGGCATTGAGTACAAAAGCAGAGAAGTTATGCCCAGCCTTCATAAAGCTCTGGTTAGGCCCCAACTGGAGTATTGCATCCAGTTCTGGTCACCACAGTTTAGGAAAGATGTGAGGATCCTTGAGAGGGTGCAGAGGAGATTTAGCACAATGGTTCCAGGAATGGAGGATTTTAGTTCCAAGGTTGGGTTGGAAAAGCTGGGTTTGTTCTCCTTAGAACAAAGGAGATTGAGGGGAGATTTAATAGAAGTGTACAAGATGACAGGCTTGGATAAGTTAGACAAGGAAAAACTGTTCCCATTAACAAATGACACAAGGACGAGGGGACACAGATTGAAAGATTTGGGCAAAAGCTGCAGGGGGAATATGAGGAAGAAATTTTTTTACACAGTGGGTGGTAATGAACTGGAACTCGCTGCCCACAAGGATGATGGAAGTGGAGACATCAATCATTTCAAAAGTAAATTGGATGGCCACTTGAGGGAAATAGACTTGCAGGGCTACGGGGATCAAGCGGGGACTGGGACTGACAGCATGACTCTGTGGAGAGCTGGCATGGACCTGATGGGCTGAATGGCCTCCTTCTGTCCCAGAAATGGCCATATGACTCTATGAATTGAAGTCACACACCGTTCTGACTTGGAGATACGTCGGCCATTTTTCACCGTCGCTGGGTCAATATCCTGGAACTCCCTCCCTAACAACACTGTACCCACACCTACACCTACATGGACTGCAGTGGTTCAAGAAGGCAGCTCACCACCACCTTCTCAAGGGCAATTAGGGATGGCATCTGAAGAACGAGTTGTTAAAAATACACTGTGGCACAGTGGTGAGCCCCACAACTGCAGCGACCTGGGTTCGGTTCTGGATACTGCCTGTGCGGAGTTTGCAAGTTCTCCCTGTGACTGCATGGGTTTCCATTGGGTGCTCCGGTTTCCTCTTACAGCCAAAGACTTGCAGGTTGATAGGTAAATTGGTCATTGTAAATTGCCCCTAGTGTAGGTAGGTGTTGGGGATGTGGTAAGGAATATGGCATTAATGTAGGATTAGTATAAATGAGTGGTTGTTGGTCGGACAGACTTGGTGGGTCAAAGGGCCTGTTTCTGTGCTATATCTGTCTATGACTCTATATCAATGACACCATCATTTCCCCTTTGGCCTGATTTATGAATGGGTTAACAAGGA
Organism: Heterodontus francisci; assembly: GCF_036365525.1. NCBI lineage: Eukaryota > Metazoa > Chordata > Chondrichthyes > Heterodontiformes > Heterodontidae > Heterodontus > Heterodontus francisci. The sequence goes on along the minus strand of NC_090410.1, from coordinate 21,824,519 downwards.
GGTTAGCTCAGATCCAACACATCTTTGCACACACTGGGGGGAACATTATGCTCTCCCCCATGTTGGGTTTTGAGGCGGGAGACCATATAATTGGGTGGGATTGTGGCGGAGGGGGAGAAATCCCGCCACCTTCCCGTCTCCACCCAAATTAAGTCCGGAGCGGGAAGGCCTGTGCACAGCCTTCCCGCCCCACCGCCAATTGAGGCCCTGAAGTGGGCAATTAATGCCCAAGGACCTCATCTTGCCACTGCTAAAATTAGCCCAGCGGTGGGCAGGCCTGTCACTGCATGGGGAGCACGCCAAGCAAACCCGTGTGGGTTGCTTGCTGGCACCAGGGGAGTGGGGGGAAGGGTTCCCTTGCTAAAAGGCACTTAGTGCCTGAGCGAGGGACCCAGCATCGGGAAGGGGGCGTCCCGCTGAGAGCCACCCCTCCTGCTCTTGCTGCTGACCCCCATACAGCCCCCTCCCCCGCGAAACCCCTCCCGCTGTGGCCTCGGTCCAGAGCCTCGGGCAAGTGCTGTACTGGCAGCAGTCACTGCCTCTGCGGTGTTTCTGGCATCTGATTGGCCGACAGCTCTCAGCAGGCGGGACTTCCACCGCCGGGGTCCATGATCCTGGGGAAGGCCCACCGCTGTTCACTTAAGTGCCTGATTGGCACTTTATTTGGCAGGTCTTCCCCAGAGGAGGTGATGCAGGACTCTCTTTTACCGGTGGTCAAAACCTCTGGCGCCAAAACAAGATCCCAGCCATTATAATATAGAGGTCAGCATTTTGTCTGCAACAGAAATTTCTGTCACTTTAGCCTTAATAATGATGTTGACTGAGTCAGTTCCGATCTTATTTTCCGCTGTGATAAATTCCTTATCACACAAGTTACAGACCAAAATGATCTCTACCCTGGGCCTCTGCCCACCTGCTCGCAGAATTGCCCCCATGCTTCCCTGGCTGACTCTGTTTTAAACGAGGGTATATCTCTCTTTCACTGGTGTGGCCTGAATATCAGCAGCACATGTTATCCTGGTTTTGTGTTTATTTTTTGTCCAGTGGGTGTGGCCGTCGCTGGGAAGGCCAGCATTTGTTGCCCATCCCTAATTACCTTTGAGAAGGTGGTGGTGAACTGCTTTCTTGAACCAGTCCATACGGGATAGGTACACCAACAGTGCTGTAAGGAAGTGAGTTCCAGGATTTTGACCCAGCGACAGTGAAGGAACAGCGATGTAGTTCCAAGTCAGGATGGTGTGTGACTTGGAGGGGAACTTGCAGGTGATGGTGTTCCCGTGCATCTGCTGCCCTTGTCCTTCTAGTTGGTAGAGGTTGCGGGTTTGGAAGGTGCTGTCAAAGGGGTCTTGGTGCGTTGCTGCAGTGCATCTTGTAGATGATACACAGTCTGAGATGCCCCTCCACACGCCCCATTATCATTTTGCCCCTCCCCCAACACCACCGACCCCCACCCCCACTGAGTCCAAACTGGTCTGAAAACAACTTTGATGGGGGAGGGACAGTATCTAAAAGCAAACTGACCAGCAGTGTTTGATTCAACTGTACTTTCGAAACTAACTTAAAACCATAGTTGCAAAACAGGCACAGCAGCCATCCTGAAGACATGTGAGGGCCAGTTCTGTGCAGACGTTACCGCCTCAGGGAGAGAGAGGTGACATGGTGAGAAACAGAGACATGTCACAGTGCTGCAGTAGCAGGTGCTCTTCTGAAGGATGAATGGAAGTAAATAAATTGGGGCAGGTAGATGAAGCTTTTCCACTGTGTCTGGCCCATGCTAAAGCAGCCCTGGGAGTGCTTGGTACTGACACTGGGTAACCAAGACGGCAATGGTGGGCCTGGGCTGTTCACCCTGTGTTGGCATTCCTCGCGCATTCCAATGGGCACTGGAAATTGCATGAGAACAGTGATAGACTCATAGAGTTATACAGCACACAAACAGGCCCTTCGGCCCAACATGCCTGTGCCAGCCATTAAGCACCTAACTATTCTAATCCCATTTTCCAGCACTTGGCCCATAGGCTTGTACGCTATGGCGTTTCAAGTGCACATCTAAATACTTCTTAAATGTTGTGAGGGTTCCTGCCTCTACCACCTCTTCAAGCAGTGCATTCCAGATTCCAACCACCCTCTGAGTTTGTTCCTCAAACCCCCTCTAAACCTCCTGCCCCTTACCTTAAATCTATGACCCCTGGTTATTGACCCCTCCGCTAAGGGAAAAAGTTTCTTCCTATCTAACCTATCTATGCCCCTCATAATTTTGTATACCTCAATCATGTCCCTCCTCAGCCTTCTCTGCTCGAAGGAAAACAACCCTAGACTTTTCAGTCTCTTTTCATAGCTGAAATGCTCCAGCCCAGGAAGCACCCTGGTGAATCGCCTCTGCACCCTCTCCAGTGCAATCACATCCTTCCTATAGTGTGGTGCCCAGAACTGTACACAGTACTCCAGCTGTGGCCTAACAAGCGTTTTATACAGCTCCATCATAACCTCCCTGCTCTTATATTCTATGCCTCGGCTGATAAAGGCAAGTATCCCTTATGCCTTCCTAACCACCTTATCTACCTGTGTTGCTGTCTTCAGTGATCTATGGACAAGTACATCAAGATCCTTCTGACCTTCTGTACTTCCTAGGGTCCTACCATCCATTATATATTCCCTTGCCTTGTTAGTCCTCCCAAAATGCATCACCTCACATTTCTCAGGGTTAAATTCCATTTGCCACTGCTCCGCCCATCTTACCAGCCCATCTAAATCACCCTGTAATCTCAGGCTTTCCTCCTCACTATTTACAACACCACCAATTTTCGTGTCATCTGCGAACTTACTGATCATACTTCCTATATTCATGTCTAAATCATTAATGCACACTACAAACAGCAAGGGTCCCAACACCGATCCCTGCAGGTCACAGACTTCCACACGCAAAAACAACCCTCGACCATTACCCTCTGCCTCCTGCCACGAAACCAATTTTGCATCCAATTTGCCAAATTGCCCTGGATCTCATGGGCTCTTACCTTCTTCACCAATCTCCCATGCGGGACCTTATCAAAAGCCTTACTGAAGTCAATGTAGACTACATCAACTGCTTTACGCTCATCTACACATCTAGTCACCGCCTCGAAAAATTCAGTCAAGTTAACTAGACACGATCTCCCCCTGACAAAGCCATGCTGACTATCCTTGATTAATCCCTACCTCTCCAAGTGGAGATTAATCCTGTCCCTCAGAATTTTTGCCATTAGTTTCCCAACCACTTAGACTCACCGGCCTGTAATTACCTGGTTTATCCCTGCTACTCTTCTTGAATAATGGTACCACATTCGCTGTCCTCCAGTCCTCTGGTACCTCTCCTGTAGCCAGAGAGGATTTGAAAATTTGTGTCAGAGCCCCTGCTATCTCCTCTCTTGCCTCACATAGCAGCCTGGGATACATCTCATCTGGGCCTGGGGATTTATCCACTTTTGCAGAGTTGCAGGTTCTCCCTGTGACCGCGTGGGTTTCCGCCGGGTGCTCCGGTTTCCTCCCACAGCCAAAGACCTGCAGGTTAATAGGTAAATTGGCCATTGTAAATTTCCCCTAGTGTAGGTAGGTGGTAGGAGAATGGTGGGGATGTGGTAGGGAATATGGGATTAATGTAGGATTAGTATAAATGGGTGGTTGTTGGTTGGCACAGACTCGGTGGGCCTGTTTCAATTCTGTATCTCCAAATAAATAAATAAATAAATAAAAACCACTAATATTTCCTCCCTTCCAATGCTAATATGTTCAAGTAAATCACAATCCCCCTCCCTGATCACTACACCTACATCGTCCTTCTCCTTAGTGAACACAGATGAAAAGTAATCATTTAAAACCTCACCTAAGTCCTCCAGCTCCACACACAGATTGCCACTCTAGAACCTAATGGACCCCACTCTTTCCCTGGTTATTCTCTTACCCTTAATACACTTATAAAACCCCTTAGGATTTTCCTTTATCTTGCCCGCCACCGTTTTTTCATGTTCCCTCTTCGCTCTTCTAATTACTTTTTTTGGTACCCCCCCCCCCCCCCTACAGTTTCTATACTCCTCTAGTGCCTCCGCTGTTTTTATTGGTGATTTTTTGACATTGGTGATATACTCTGGGATCTGTAAACATTGAGTACACTGGTCAAAAGGGAAATGTGCTCAGTAATGAGATTATTCAGGTTGGTGGCATGGGCAGGTAGGTAGCGAATATAGTACAATGCAGAGAAACATGTTGAGGACAAAATGTAGACCGACACACCAGTGCAGCACTGAAGGAGAGCTGCACTGTCAGGGGTGCTGTCTTCCAGACGAGATGCTTTACCAAGGCTCCGTCTGCCCTCTCAGGTGGATGTACTAGATGTAAAAGATCCCACGGCACAATGTGAGGAACAGCAAGGGAGCTCTGCCTAAACCATCACTGAACAGGTTATCTGGTCAATATCACATTGCTGTTTGTGGGAGCTTGCTGCGCATGAGTTGACTGCCATGTTTACTGTTAACGCCTATTACCAGCCACTTAAGGGCCTCTTCCTGCTACTGTTGGGATTTAACCATTGGCCGGGGTGTCCTCAGCCATGCAGGGAGGTCGCCAGTAAAATGAGGCGACCTCCCTGTGGGCTTGGTGGGGCCTCCTTCGTATCCATTCTGTGGGAAAACCTGCACCTCCCTGAAACTCCCTCCCCCTGCACTTAAAGCCCACCCTCCTAACCCCCCTCGTGTGTCGTTCTACATTTTGTCCTCAACATGTTACTCTGTATTGTACTGTATTCGCTACCTATCTGCCCATGCCACAAACCTGAATAATCCCATTACTGTGCACATTTCCCTTTTGACCAATGTGCTCAATGTTTACAGATCCCAGATCCGGACTGGCCCTGGCAACCCCGCCTCACTTACCTGGTGTCTGGGTGTCCAGCGCTGGGCCTGGGTCCAAGGCCTCTGTAGTACTGGCAGTGGCCACCACTCCCAGTGACGACACCAATATTCTGAGCTGCCAGCCCTTATGATTGGCCAGCAGCACTTGGAGACGGGATCCCCATCTTTAAAGGGATGGTTTACAATATTAGCTAGCATGGCAAGCTGGGGGATCAGCAGTTTAGTGGGAATCGGATCGAGGGAACAGAAGGTGGGTCTCACGGACAAGATGAGCTCAGAGAGGGCATGAGGGAAGATAGGAGAGAAACTGGAGAAAGATGTGAGTTCAGGGCTAGGATGGGGGGAGGGGCGGGAGGTGCATTATAAGAAGTTTGGCCAGGTGGGCTAGTGGAAGGGAGGGACACGGCAGAGGCAGCTGATCAGATGGTCTTGATCTTAGTGACAAAGTCCATGAGCTCCTTGCACACATTGTTGGAGGTGATGGTGGAGGGGCGAGGGGAAGGGGGTGAGGTTGAATTTGTGTTTTAATGGATCTGCGGGTTGGACAGGGCTGTGCAGGGTCGGTGTTGTATAAGGGGGACCATGAACAATCTTGGTGCCAAAGGCCTGAAGAGTCCTTAATGCAGCTCTGCAGATGGTCGAAAACACAATCCGCCAGTCAGTACAGCATCAGTCCTCACCGTCAGCTGGGGTACATGGGGGGAGGGGAGCAATCACTGCTCCCATCCCCCACCCCTCCCACCGCCCCTCCCCCACAGCTCTGCTGCAGACATTAATTTGAGAATCAGCTGCTTCTTCCCAAACCCCCCTTTCACCCCCCCCCCCCCCACCCCCAATAACAGTCGGACAATCTATAACCCTCCCTTTGTGGGATCAGCATTGAAGGATAGACCCTTAGAAATGGAGCCGAGCAGGATAGGGCAGTGAGACAAATCAGCATTTTCAAAATAAAATTCAGCTTTTATGTGTGTGCAAATGAGTTTAATTGTAGCTGTGGGAATGCTGTTGTAAGCTGCTGAGAACTATCCAAATTAAAGCACTGTGCTCAGTTTACCCCTGACTGCAGTCACCAGTGAGGACCTGGCTTCTTAATCCAGTTCTTTTGGTCATGGGCCCATTTGCTTAATTACACAGTGGGACCACATCCTCCTAATTCCAGGCTGTTGACCTGAGAAGGCCTTCCACTAGAGTTACAACTCCCAAGACAACCTACGCCACCGCCAAGGTCAGAATCGGCCCGACATAAATTACAATGTGGACTGTGAAAGGCTGAGTAGCAGATTTCTCACCGAGCTCTGGGAAACTACAGCAGCAACAGGGATGATAATAAGCCAGAGGCAGCTTCCACAGTAGGATATCAGTGAACGCTGTCCCTCTTCATGCAACCTCAATCCACAGTATTTTGCTTTTATGTCACAAAACCGGGCTATCGCGCCACTATCACATTGCTGTTTGTGGGAGCTTGCTGTGCACTATCGGCTGCTGCACTTCCTACAACAGTAACTACACTTCGAAAGCTTTTCATTGGCTGTCAAGCGCTTTGCGACGTCCTGGGGTTGTGAACAGGATTGTGGAAATGCAAGTTCGTGTTCCATTTTCACCGGTGAAGATCCAGCCAAGGACTTAAAGCCAAGGGGTGGATGGGTTTATTGGAGCAGCTTTGGGAAGCCCCAGCCACAGGAAGTAGGTTCTCCATTGGAATCGAGATTTGCACAGTCTCCGGAGCTGGATTTTTTAAGGGCCGCAGGGACAAGAGCCGGTGAGGGCAGAATTCGAAAATCGCAGCCCCGGAGGTCACCTCTGGAACACAATACCTCCGGGACAATCCGTAATCTTCAATGTGAGGCCGGGGGTGAGGGAACGAGGAAGCCACTCGCCTCCAATTGACACCCCATTAAGCTCAAGGAGGAGCTCATTAAGGGGCAGGGGAGGGGGCTGAATGACAATTGTCAATGAATATTCCAGCGAGCCTGACCAGTCTGGTGCACGATGAGCATTTAGGCTCATCAGCGGGCACACAGTGAGCATTTTTGGTGGGAGATTAAATGTTTTGGGTCCATGGGGATCTCATGCCGGGCCCAGCACAGCACATTTTTTTTGGTTTTGGAAGCACTGCCTCACCATTTTATTCAGCGGGCCCTCCGTGGAGCGGCCTACTCTCATCGCCAAGGCAACAGCAGGCCCCATCATGGCTGCCGCTTGCCTTTGCCACTCGCGCTCTGCAGGCAGCTTCTACCTCCTGGAGATGCTTGGTGCCACTAATTAGGCATCTAGCTCACCTTTGGCCCAATGAGTGCATTTACATTTGTCAATGGTGCCATGTTAGCGACACAGCGGAGACGCGGGGCTGGACTTAGTAATCAGCCGGGTGTCAGGTTCCCGACACGGCTTGGAAAATTCAGGCCCAGATGAGAGAGAGAGTGAGAATCAGAGTCATAGTCATAAAATCATAATGGCACAGAGGAGGCCATTCAGACCATCATGGCCATGCTAGCTCTCTGCGAGACAACTCAGCTAGACCCACTCCCCGCCCTTTCCCCTGGGAACTTTTTCTCTTCAGATAATTATCCAATTCCCTTTTGAAAGCTATGGATTGAACCTGTCTCCACCACACTCACAGGCAGTGCATTCCAGCTCCGAACCACTCGCTGTGTAAAAAGGTTTTTCCTCATGTCGCCTTTGGTCCTTTTTGCCAATCACCTTACGTCGGTGTCCTCTGATTCTCGACCCTTCTGCCAATGGGAACAGTTTCTCCCTTTCTATTCTGTCCAGAACCCCCATGATTTGGAACACTTCACTCAAGTCTCCTCTTAACATTCTCTTCGCTAAGGACAACAGCCCCAGCTTCTCCAATCTATCCATGTAACTGAAACCCCTCATCCCCAGAGTCATTCTTGTAAATCTTTTCTGCACCCTCTCTAAAGCCTTCACATCCTTCCTAAAGTGTAGTGCCCAGCATTGGACACAATACTCCAGTTGAAACCAAATCAGTGTTTTATAGAGGTTCACCATTTTGTACTCCATGCCTCCACTTATAAAGCCCAGGATCCTGTCTACTTTATGAACAACTTTCTCAACCTGCCCTGCCACCTTCAATTGATTTGTGCACATATACCCCCAGGTCTCTTTGCTCCTGCACCCCTTTAGAATTATACCCTTTAATTTATATTGCCTCTCCTCATTCTTCAAAACCAAAATGACTCACTTCACACTTTTCTGCATTAAATTTCATCTGCCACCTGTCCGCCCACTCCACCAGTCTACATCCTCTTGAAATCTGTCACTATCCTCCTCATCGTTCACAATACTTCCAAGTTCTGCGTCATCTGCAAATTTTGAAATTGTTCCCTGCACATACAAGTCTAGGTCATTAATATATATCAAGAAAAGCAGGGGTCCTAATACTGACCCCAAGGGAACCCCACTGTATACCTTCCTCCAGTCCGAAAAACAACTACTCTTTGTTTCCTGTCACTCAGCCAACTTCGTATCCATGCTGCCACTGTCCCTTTTATTCCATGGACTTTAACTTTGCTGACAAACCTCTTATGTGGCACTTTATCAAATGCCTTTTGCAAGTCCATGTAGACCACATCAACCACATCACCCTCATAAACCCTCTCTGGTACAAATTCAAAAAACTCACATCAAGTTAAACACAATTTGCCTGGATCAAATCTGTACTCGCTTTTCCTAATTAATCCACAATTGTCCACGTGACTTAATTTTGTCCCAAATTATCTTTTCTAAAAGTTTTCCCACCATCGAAGTTAAACTGACTGGCCGATAGTTGCTGGGTTTATCCGTACACCCTTTTTGAACAAGGGTGTAACATTTGCAATTCTCCAGTCCTCTGGGCACCACCCCTGTATCTAAGGAGGATTGGTAGATTATGGCCAGTGTCTCCTCAATTTCCATCTTTACTTCCCTCAGTATCCTCAAATTTATCGGATTTGCCGGAAAGACTACAGATATAAAATTCAGCTTAAAAATAAGCTGACAACAGCTACATACCACCAGGCCTCTGCTCAGACTGTTTGCCAGTGTTTAGACTCACTATCCCTGCCACATGCCAATGCTCTATGTGGTGACTAGTACTGCCTGAGCTAACACTGACTCAGCCCCGCTGTTTACAGAACCGGCTTGGAGGGAGAGACAGGTTGACTCTGAGCTCAGCCTCCAGCAACGACAGAAGCTGCTCGGGCTGGGCCAGGAATGTGGAGTATGCTCTAAGTAAACACTTTGTTCTTCCTTCCTCAATGAGCTCCAGATGAGGCTGCTCTCCAATCCAGCTGTCTGGCTCACTGTGCAGGCTTACAGTGCAGAGAGAGCGCCCTTTTGGTGCTCTGCCACTGACACAAAGTGCAAACTCCACGGCTCACACCAGCCCTTCCAATAACAAAGCGGCAAGGTATCTGGGGAGTCGTGTTTGCTGAAAATACACCTCCCGTTAAGCATTCAAAACATACTGCTCGATTACCCCATGGCAATGGGGTTAATATTAACTACGGCCAACATTGTACAACAGGCAACATCGAATTTGCTGCCCATTGTGCAACCTGCCCTTATTCGGTTCCAATGAAATCAATCATGTAGGTGTATAAAGGTCAATCATCAATCATCATCCATTTTACACCATAGTGAACGTTACCTCCCCAGGAATGGAGGTCAAGTGGAGTCTCTAGGGATGGCGGGTTTAGAGGGCGGAGGGGATAAACGGAGCAGGGAGCCGAGACCTAACTCTGGCACCATTTTAATCAACCCAAGGCTTAAAGAGACCAGAGGATGGACAGCAAAAACAGCAGGAGTGGGAGTGGGGAAAGGGGGAGGCGGCAACCAGCAGGATCAACATTTGAATGGGGCAGTTACTGGGAGGAATCACACAGACTGTGAGAGGAATCAGTCAGCGGGTGGAATCAGTCAGCGGGATTTCTGGGTATGATCCCATCACACAAGTTCACTCGTTCGCTGTCGGGAGCAGAGTGACCAGGTCACAGCACCTTTTAGTGAAGGAGCTACGTCCGGGTGTGTGATCTGGAGATGTTCCACTTGTGAGAAAGCATTTCATACCTGACCTCTGAACTCTAACCCTTGCCAATCTATTCAAGTAAGGTGGCAAAGATGGCGGAGATAGGGATGAAAGAAAGATTTGCATTTTTATACTCCTTTCCCACCCTCAGGATGTCCCAAAGGGCTTTACAGCCAATGAAGTAGATTTAAAGCACGATCACTCTTGTAATGTTGGAAATGCAACAGCATAGAAAGATCCCACTAACTGCAACGACATTTTGACCATTTAATCTATTTTGGTTGAGGACGAACTCTTCTGCTCTTCTCCAAATTAGTGCCACAGAATCTTTTACCTGAGAGAGCAGGCGGGGCCTTGCTTTAACACCTCATCTGAAAGACGGCACCTCTGACAGTGCAGCACTCTCTCAATTACTGCTCCTCAGCGTCAGTCTGGATTTACTGCTAAAGTCACCGGAGTGGGATTCGAACCCACAGCCTCCTGACATCGAGGTGAGGGTGAATAGGTAATGGGGAGGAGAACGGGATGGAGGGGGAAAGTTTTGACGTACTCAGACCTTGAACCCGCTGCATACGAGCGAAACGCAACGGCCTACCAAGCAGAGGGTGAAACGGCTCAGGTTTTTGTTTACCGGCTAAGCTGCTCTCATCAGGCCTGACCATCTCATGGCCTTGAAATCCTTCGTCGTTTACTCCCCGACCCTCAACAGGAAGCAGAAGCAAAACGTATCGCAAAGCAGTCCCTGGGCTACTGTCTTCAATGATTTTCCAATTGGGAATTCCCATGCTTGACAACGTCTTGACCTGGTGGACTGGAGCCCATGTTATTTGAAAAGACCCCACTGCCCCCTCCCCCTCTCGGCCCACTGCAGGCTTTACAGAGTGCCCGCTGACTGTCACAATAATGTAACCGTGATAGAGGCCAGTCAAAAGGGGAGCAAGCTGAAACAAATGATCCATTCTATCTGTTGATGCATTGAAATGTGACTGAATGAATAGCTGAGCAGTGAGCTCAGTTTCAGCCAACACAGGTTCGGCCTGGGGCCCTGTTGTCACATGACTAACTGGGACGGAGTGGATTTAGGGTAGCAGTTGCCAAGTCTCCAGGACTGACCTGGAATCTCCAGGAATTGACGTTCACCTGCATCTGGTGGTGGAAGAACGATGCTTTTCCTGCCAGGCAAGCTCTTTTGCATAAACGCTCACTGACCCCGGGCCAATATTAATCCCGCAACCAACATCACTAAAACAAAAACGCTGATCTGGCCACTTATCTCATTGGTGTTCGTGGGCTCTTGCTGTGCACACGTTGGCTGCTCGTTCCCTACATTGTAACAGTGACTGCACACTTCAAAGAGTGCTGCACGCAGTAGAGTGAAGTAGTGTTTTCTAAGATAATTCTGTCGACTCAGAGAGATGAGGGATCATATGAGGACAACATCGCACGGAAGTGATAGCCGGAGTCCATGAATTATGCAAAATTGTAGGTTCTGGCTCGTGCTGTTTATTCTTCGCCCTGTATTTAGTGCTTATTTTTAGCAAAGTTTGTGTTTGGACCAAATTCAGTGCACACGCTGGGAGAGCAAACACCGAAACAAAATGATAGCAGGGTTTGGGGGTGGGGATGGGTGCAGGACGAGGGGCTGAGAGCGGTGTGGGAGGAGAAATTCAGTCAGCAAGTGAAATCAGGGAGTGGAGATATCATTCCATTTAAGATGACCACTCGGCTTCATTCCCCAGGTTGGCCTCCATTCCGATATTCTCCTGGCCCGTTTCCCATCTTCCGCCTTCCATAAACTTCAGCTCATCCAAAACTCTGCCCATGTCCTAACTCGCGCCAAATCCCGTTCATCCATCACTTCCAGCGCTCGCAAGACCTACATTGACACCTGGTCCAGCAACGCCTCGATTACAAAATTCTCATCCTTCAAGGCCTGGCCCCACCCTACCTCTATAACCTCCTCCAACCCTACAACCCTCAGATATCTGCACTCCTCCAATTCCGGCCTCTTGCGCATCCCCGATTTTAATTGCTCCACCAATGAACATTCAGCTCCCCAGGCCGTAAGCTCTGGAATTCCCTCCCGAAACCTCTCTTGCCTTCATTAAGATACTCCTTGAATCCTATATTTTTGGCCAAGCTTTGGGCCACCTATCCTAATATCTCTTGGCGTCAAATTTTGTTTGGTATTGCTCCTGTGAAGTGCCTCAGGATGTTTTATTATGTTAAGGGTGCTACATAAATGCAAGTTCTTGTTGTTGAATAGTCTTTCTACATTCCCAACTCTTATATCAAAGAAAATAACATTTTGAGCTACAGTATATCAGCAACTGGAGACATGATGTGTGGGGAGTGGACCGAGCTTGGGAGGAGCTGGTGATATTGGTTCCCAAGGCTCTCCACCACTGGAGGTTTTCCTCACCTCAACCTCATGTCTATTGTAGCGATTGAGTGAGATGATTGAGTCATAGCGTCATCACGGCACAGAAAGAGGCCATTCAGCCCATTGAGCCCATGCCAGCTCTCTGTAGAGCAATCCAGTCAGTCCCATCTATTAGTCGGCAACTTCATTATCATTGTATCATGTGACTATCAGGATGGTAGAAGGCAACTGAGATGGACCCGTGTCTATGTTGGTTTATGTCCCTGATTATTATCCCTCCCTGGACCACATTTCACAACATCCTAACCTTGGATTGAGAGGGTTGAGGGAGAGAGCACCTCTGCCTTCTCCCTGGAGGGTATCGGCACCCCGTCCTGCAGCCAGACCAGCTCCTCCAGTCCTGGCGATCCCGCGGCGGCACATCTGAGGTCAAAGGGCGTGTCCCGATGCACGTTGATCTCCTGCGGCTCTTCAGTGAAGTGGGGCAACCCTGGGGGGACACAGGACAAAGAAACATCACGTCAGAACATCAGGCAAACTTTGTGTTAATCAATGTCAAGACAGCACACATTAGCTTTGTAAATCCAACAACACTTAGCATCTATATAGCGCCTTTAACGTAGTGAAACGTCTCAACACACTTCACAGGAGCCCCTCTTGCTGGAGACACAGACAAAACTTGAATTGATCTGCAGAACACAGAGAAAGGAGAGAAAGAGAGAGAGAAGAAATAGAATCTGAAATGCACTGTCCCCCCCCACACCCCCACACTCACCCCCTCAACACCCTCGCTCCCCCACACCCATCCGCACACACCGCCCCCCCGCAGCCCCACACCTACTAACCCACAACACACACACGCACATACACACACGCATGTACATGCATACCCACGCGCGCACATACTCGCGCGCATACACGCGGGTGCAAACACTTGTGCACACACTCACGTGCACACACACGTACCTACACGCACACACACACATGCGCGCACACAGACGCACGCACACACACAGACGCACATACACACGCATGTGCACACACACACGCATGCACATGCACACATGAGCATACACACCGAAACACACACGCACATGCGCACACACACATACGCACACATGCACACACATACACGCAAGCACACACGCACACACACACACACACATGCACTCACACACACACACAGCCGCACACATACACACGCGCATACAAACACATACACACACCGCTCATGCACGTACACACGCGCACGCATGCACACAGACACACACACACACACACACGTACACACACGCACACGTACACACACGCACACACACCCCTGTAGGTCATACAACAGTCAATATCCTTTGTTCATTAATAGAAATTCTGACTGTAACAGATTTGCTGGTGTTTGTTGTTTAAACTGTGATGTAACCATACCGTACTGTGCAGGGAAACATTCCCCAATCTCTCTCCCCTTCTGTAACATTGTAGCTATGAATGGCAACACATTCCTGCAACTGTGGGTGAGCTGAACCTCAGGTGGGGGGAGGGGGGTTTGTGGGGGGGGGTGATTGGGTGGGGAAGGGGAGTGTGATTTAAATCATTAAAATCATCAGCGGCCAAGTGACCCAGTGAGTGTGTTCAGGGAGGCACCTGCTGAAAGCTTGCCCCGTCTTACCCGCAACCCTATCAGACTGATGTTAAAGATCCCATGGTGTTATTCTGAAGAAGAGCAGTTTAGTTCTCCCTGGTGTCCTGCACCCACATCAGTAAAGCAGATTGTCTGGTCATTATCACAATGTTGTTTTGGGAGCTTGCTGTGTGCTACACAGCTAGTTTGTGGGAACTAGCTGCAACATTACAACAGTGACTACACTTCTAAAGTACTTTGGAACAGCTTGTGATAGTGAAAGGCGCTATATAAATGCAACTTTTTCTTTTGTTGAATGTTTGGGGGCTGGATGTCACCTTTTAAACCAGTCCTCTCAAGATTGTCCTACTGGGGTCCATTTTGGTTTAGGATGCAGCCGACCTCCGTGCATCTCTCTTCTCGGCCCCACGTACCATCCTCACCCCACAGGGGCATCCGAGGACAGTAACCCATCCTGTGGCAACTCAGCTAGTGTCGGTCTATGACCCATTCCCTTGCCTTTTTTAAAACTTTCTCCTGTTGGGTTAAGGCAGGTTTCCAATTGCCTGCCATTCATAATGGCAAGTGTCCATGGACTATTCAGCCAAGGAAGGCATCGCAACCCCGCACAATCCTGAACTCACTGTGACGTGCATTTCCAGTAGGAGGCGCTGCATCATCATCCAAAGCCCCAAAGACCGATTGTAGTTTTCCTACGCACAGGCTCGCTCGGAGCAACCAACTCACCAGAGAGCTGAGCTGAAGGTGGGAATTGCTGACCTGTTTGTCTGATTGTGTGTTGATTATTCTGGGCCGTCAGGGAAGGGTGAATGTGGCTGTCGTACACCCACTGCTGTCTGAGAAATTCTACCGGAAGAGGCGAGCAAGTCCCAGCCCCATCCCCTCCCCGTAAAGGTACACAATGCCCGAACTCACCGCAGAGCTTTGAGTACCAGCACCAACACACAGCATTTAAATGACTCACCTTCGATCTCCAGCTGAGCTTCTTTAGAGACGATTTCTCTCCCTTTCACTGAAACAACACATTGATAACTCCCAGCATCCGAGCGGTGGATTGAGGGAATGCTGCAAAAAAAAAACAATCATGTATGAAGCAGAAAGGAAGCAAGGGGGAGACCCTCGGCATTAGGTGGCAGTTATGGCACAGTGGTTAGCACACTCACCTTTGAAATGGAAGGTTGTGGGATCAAGCCCCAAGCCATGGACTTGAGCAGGAAATCCAGGTCGATTCTCTAGTACCACTTCTGTATTATTGTCCATTTCTGCTGCTTAAAACTCTTGTCCATGCCTTTGCTAATTCCCAACTTGACTATTCCAATACTCACTTACCTATTTTTGTCCCTCTTGCAAACTTCAGCTCCCCCAATACTCTCCTATCCAGGACTATATGCTACTCATCCACCATGTTGTCCTTGGTGACGCCAACCAGTCCCCAATACCTCCAATGTAAAATTCACATGTTTCAGTCCCTTCTCAGCCCTATCTCTAACCTGCTCCCAGCCCCCTG
Source organism: Heterodontus francisci (assembly GCF_036365525.1). Lineage (NCBI taxonomy): Eukaryota > Metazoa > Chordata > Chondrichthyes > Heterodontiformes > Heterodontidae > Heterodontus > Heterodontus francisci. Next base: position 21,809,078 of record NC_090410.1, on the reverse strand, counting down.
AATTCTCCATTCTCCCTACACTGCCCGATTGTGCCACTCCCTCCCCATGCCACCCCCACCCCCGCACCCCCGAACATAGGAGTAGGCCATTCAATCCATCGGGTCTGCTCCGCCATTCATTACGATCATGGCTGATCATCCACTTCAGTGCCTTTTTCCCACACTATCCCCACATCCCCTTATGTCATTTGTATTTAGAAATCTGTCAATCTCTGCTTTAAACATACCCAATGACTGAGCTTCCACAGCCCTCTGGGGTAGAGAATTTCAAAGATTCACAATCCTCTGAGTAAAGAAATTTCTCCTCATCTCTGTCCTAAGTGGCTTCCCCTTAGTTTGAAATTGTGTACCCTGGTTCTAGATTCCCCAACCAGGGGAAACGTCTCAGCTGCATCTACCCTGTCTATCTCTTTAAGTATTTTGTAGGTTTCAATGAGATCACCTCTCGTTCTTCGAAACTCTAGAGAATACAGGCCCAGTTTCCCCAATCTATCTTCATAGGACAGTCCCGTAATCCGGGGAACAAGTCTGGTGAACCTTCATTGCACTCCCTCTATGGCAATAATATCCTTCCTAAGGTAAGGGGACCAAAACTGCACACAGTACTCCAAGTGCAGTCTAACCAAGATTCTATTCAATTGAAGCATGACTTCATTACTCCTGTACTCAAATCCTCTTGTGATAAAGGCTAACATACCATTAGCCTTCCTAATTGCTTGCTGCATCTGCATGTTAGCTTTCAGCGACTTATTGACAAGGACACCTAGGTCCCTTTGTACATCTCGACTTTCTAATCTCTTACCATTTAAGAAATACTCTGCACGTCTATTCCTCCTACCAAAGTGGACAACCTCACATTTTTCCACATTATATTCCACCTGCCCTGTTCCTGCCCACTCACTAAGTCTGTCCTTGAAGCCACTTCGCATCTTCTTCACAACACGACCCTTATCCTTCGCTCCACCATTGGCGGACGTGCCTTCAGCCATCTCACTCTGGAACTCCCTGCCTGAGCCCCTTTGTACCTTTAAGGCCTGTCTTAAAACCCACCTCCTTAATCCAGTATTTGCTCACCTCCCAATATTTCAGTCATTGGCTTGCTGTCCATTTGTTTTAGATTATGCCTCTGTGAAGTGCCTGGAGGTATTTCTCTATGATAAAGGTGCTATATAAATGCAAGTTGGTTTGTGTTGTTGTTATTGAGTGTGCACACAGGAAGTGCAGGAGATGTACCAACCTTTTTAGATTAACCAAAATATGAGATGTTATGGCGAGCCTCTGTTAAATTCAGGTGGTTAGCATGTTGCGCGTGTGCTGTTCTGCACTCACGGGCTGCAATTACCTTAGTTCACTGATGGCCAGCCACTCGTAGTCACTCAGAGGCACCAGCACTTGGTTGATATCTGCCCTGTACAGAGCCCCATCTCGCTGCCAATTTATTTCAGGTAGTTCGCCCTTCACCTGAATCGAGCAGTATAGTTTCACCTTCTTTCCCTGGGAGGATGTGATGTTCTCCGGATCCCGCAGGAAGTGCACATCTGCGGAATGACAAACAAGAGTCCTTTTGTTATTCATTCTCGGGATGTGGGCATCACTGGCATTTAATGCCAACCCTGAGCTGCCTTGGAGAAGGTAAGCCTTCTTCACTGAATCACTGTAGTCCATGCGGTGAAGCTGCTCCCACAGGGCCCCCAGGGAAGGAGTTCCAGGATTGTGACCCAGTGACGATGAAGGAATGTCAATCAATATCTCTAAGTTGGGTCGGCATGTGGCATCGTGGTAATGTCACTAGACTAGCAATCCAGAGCCCAGGCTAATGCTCTGGGAACATGGGTTCGAGTCCCACCACGGAAGATGGTAAAATTTGAATTCAACTCATAAATCTGGAATTAAAAGCTAGTCTCATGGTGACCATGAAACCATTGTCAATTGTTGTAAAAACCCCTCTGGTTCACTAAGGAAATCTGCCATCCTTACCAGGTCTGGCCTACATGTGACCCCAGACCCACAGCAATGTGGTTGGCTCTTAAAGTTCCCTCTGAAATGGCCTAGTAAGCCACTCAGGTCAAGGGCAATTAAGGATGGGCAACAACTTTATCGGCCTACTGCTGAAAGCTTTGATCCTGGCAGAGGGGTTATACACGTGGCACCTGATGGATGTGGAGCCAACATCAACGGCCAGAATGTACGTGCCACTTCGTCGAACGCCATTTTTGACAGAACCCATAACTGGCAGGTGCTGGGTACACTTCCACATCCCACAAACGAACAAAAAAAAAACTTTGACACGGCTCTGTTGCCATGTGGGAGTGGTTAAGGTCTGGAATGCACTGCCTGAGAGTGTGGTGGAGGCAGATTCAGTCGTGGGCTTTCAAAAGGGAGTTGGATCATTATCTGAAGAGAAATAATTTGCAGGGCTACGGGGAAAAGGCAGGGGAAGTGGGACTAGCTGAGTTGCAGAGAGCTAGCATGGATATGATGGGCTGAATGGCCTCCTGCTGTGCTGTAAGCATTCAATGATTCTACGCCCTTGTCTATTTATGTGGTGGGTTTTGTGGGATTGGGCAGGGCTGTCGAAATGGCCTTGGCGAGTTGCCGCAGTCCCTCATTTAGATAGTACACATTGCAACCTCTGAGTATATGGATAATCACACCATCTCGTACCGCATGGGGAAAGTGTCAGCACTTCAGAAGGAGGAACAGCTCAGAACTACGTGTGCGTTGCTCGTCACAATATCATACCAGAGCAACTCAATGAAGCTTTCTGGTGGGAATTATGTGATAACATCATGTGTGGGAAACACAGCCAACTGTCAATCCTCCTCATTAAAAGTATAAAAAAAACAAATTGGTATCACAGCAGGAGTATCACTAAGGGTTTCTCAACCAAGCCATCATCCTGACTGTGTGGCAGAATGTATCCAAACTGTAGCTATACAGAGAACACAGATAGGCCATTCAGCCCCTCAAGACTGTTCAGTAATTCGGTCAGGTTATGGCTGATTTCTATCTCAAAGACTATTTACCCGTCATTGATCTTATTCGCTTACAAACAAAAATCTATCAATCACAGTCTGGAAAATTTCAATTGTTCCGGCATCCACAATTTCAGATTTCTAACCATACTTTGAAAGGAAACCTTGCATTTAGATCGCTCATCAGTCCTGGAGTAAGGCTTGAACCTAGAATTATACAACTCAGAGATGACAATGCTACCAGCTGGGCCACAGCTAACATACTGCACACTATGGTGTTTCCTGATCTAACTCCAATACGGCCTCACTCTAATTTCATAGATTGTGCCCTTTTGTTCTGGAGTCCACTACCAGAGGAAAGTTTCCCTGTATCTACCCTATCAAATCCTTTTGTAATTGTAAGCACATCAATTAGCTCACCCCTCACCTTTGCATATTCAAGGGGATACAAGCCAAATCTCTGCAACCTGTCCTCATTATTTAACCCTTTAAGACCCAATATCACCCTGCTGAATTGGCGCTGCATCCCCTCCAAGGCCAACATGTACGTTTTGTACCGGTGCACAAGGTTTTACGAAAATAAAAGCAAAATACCGCTGGAAATTTGAAATAAAAACAGGAAGTGTTGGAAATACTCAGCAGGTCTGGCAGCATCTCTGGCGAGAGAAACAGAGTTAACAGCCGGAATTTTACGCCACCCCAACGAGCCGAATGGTGGCGGGTGGGTAGCGTAAAATGGAGTTAAGTGGCCACTTAACGGCCATCGCCCCCACCTCCACGTGGATTTTACGCGCAGCAAGCGGACGTCCCGGGAAAAGCTGTCGGCCTCTCCACGCCCCAGGGTGACCGATTGAAGACTGCCCCCGCTTCCCCAACCGCCCCCAGGACCCAAGACCCCCACCCTTCCGCCCCAAACGACCACCCTTGCCTCGCTAGGGCCTGACCGATGCCCCCAGTGAGGCAACCCAACCTTACCTGGACTCCGAGTTCCATGTCCTCGGCTTGGCTGCAGTCCCAGCAGTGGCCACCGCTCCCGGTGGCGCTGCTGGGACTAAGAGCTGCCAGCCCACTGATAGGCCGGCAGCTCAAAGAGGTGGGACTTCCTCCCTCAAGCGGGTAGAAGTCCCGCCACGGAACAATTAAAGCCTGAGGACCCGTAAAATGCGGGACGGATCCCCAGGCTAGGCGGAAGCAAGTTCGCCACCGACTTTTACATCGGTAGCCAGCTCCCATCCACCCAACAGAAAATCCTGCCCAACATTTCAGGTCTGTGACCTTTCATCAGAACTGTTGTTGAGGGTGATGGAAGAGTGGACCAGGGTATTGCAGAGGGAAGGTCCCTTAGGAATGCAGAAAAGGGAGGGGAGGGGAAGATGCATTTGGTGGTGGCATCACGCTGGAGGTGGCAGAGATGGCAGACGATGATCCATTGAATATGGAGGTTGGTGGGGTGGAAAGTGAGGACAAGGGGAACACTATGGTGGCTCTGGGAGGGAGGGGCAGGGGTGAGAACAGAAGTGCAGAAAATGGATACGGTTGAAGGCCCTGTCAACCATGGAGGGGGTGTGCAGTGCTATCCCACTCCCTTTGGCCTTGTACCATGAACCTTTTTTATCATTTAGTCTCTCCTGCCCTCCACCCTATTAAAGACCTTCCCTTTTGTTCTTCTTTCCCCTTCCTCCTTTTCACTTGCTCAAAACCTATGATGTTTCTAAATTTTCCCAGGGCTGATGAAAGGTCACAGACCTGAACCGTAAACTCTGTTTCTCCGTTCCACACGCTGCCTGACCTACTGAGTATTTCCAGCACTTTCTGTTTTTATTACATTGTTTTACTGATCTGTGTACATGGACATGCAAATCACCTTTACTCCAGCAGAGTTCCCAGAATCCCCAACAGAAAAACTTGTATTTCTCAGATCCAAAGTTGATGGCCTCACACCTCCACCACATTACTCTGCATTCACCAGCTTTTCCTACTCACTTAGTCTGTCAATGTCCCTTTATAACTTCCTGTTTCCATCTGCACTACTTCCTGTGTCGCCCTAACTTAGTTCCACCTGCAAAGTTGGATGTGCAACTTTCTATTCCTTCATCCAAGTCATCGAAAAGCTGAGGCCCCAGTGCAAATCCCTGTGGAAAAAAACACTTTTCAAATCCCACCAATCATAGTACACTCCCTTTATCTCCACTCTCTGACTTCTACCTCCCAAACAATTTCTAACCCATGGCTCCAATGCCAAGTGCTCTTATTTTTACTAATAATCGCTTGTATGGAACCTTATCAAATGCCATTTCGATGTTCATATCAGTAATGGTGATCTTGAAACTACTGGATTATTGGAAAAGCCCAACTGGTCCTTCAGAGAAGGAAATCTGCCATCCGTGCCCAGTCTGGCCTACATGTAACTCCAGACCCACTGCAATGTTGACTCGTAACTGCCCTCTGAAACAGCCTAGCAAGCCATTCAGTTATCAAGAAGGTGGATGATCAGCCATGATTGTATTCAATGGCAGAACAGACTTGATGGGCTGAATGGCCTTCCCTGCTCCTATATTTCTATCTTTGCAAGCGCAGTTAGGGATTGGCAATAAACAGTGATGCCCACATCCTGTGAATGAATAAAAAAACTCCCTTATCCACCACATTAGTGACCGCGTCATAAAATTCAACTAGATTAGTTCGACACAATTTACCCTTCTCAAACCCATGCTGAGTCTCTCTCTTACTAGCTCATACTTATCCAAGAGCTCAGTCACTCAGTCTCTGTCATTAGATTACCAGCTCTGTAACTACCTTGCTTCTCTTTCCCACCCTTCTTAAATAATAATGATATTTGTAATGTTCCAATCCAATCGCCCAATTCCTGAATTAAGGAAGCTTGGAATATTATGACTAATGTATTTGCAATTTCCTCATCTACTTCTTTTAATAGGATGGGATGGAAACCATAAGTTCCTGGAGATTTGTCTATCTTAAATCCCATTATTTTCTCCCTTACTATGTTTAAACATATTGGGTTGAATTTTACATTCCCACTGCCAGCGCGTTGCGGAACTGCCGTGATTCTAAGCGCAGCAGCTCATTTAAATAGTTGGGGTGGGCTGTCCGTCCCCGGTAATGGTATCAGCTGCCTGTGCACAATGACAATTAAATTAATTACTTGCCCTCTACCCACCCCCCCTCCAAAACACCGACCTTGTCCACCTAACCTTCCACCCCACAAAGTGCATCAACTTTAACCTAAAACCCTTCCCATCATCCCCTACACCAATGATGTCACTTTGAACCCGTGCCCTGCACCCCCCCCTGCACTGAGAAACTTACCTGCTAACCCCTCCCATCAGTGTTCCGCCTTGATTTCCCAGGACGTGGAGCCGAAGGCGCGGGAGTGTCGGCCAGTGGCAGGAAGATCGCAGTGGGACAGAAGGCGGTGGCGTAGGTACAACTAATTCATTAATTTTAATTTATTTAAATATGTTAATGGGGCTCCTGTCACTGAGCAGCGGGTGGGGGGCACAATGAGGCCTCGCCACCGCCGGTAATATCGAGCCTACCGGCGCGGGGGTGCATGGCGGCCCTCACCCGGAGGCATTTTCCGGCCCCTCCACCATGAGCCCCGATGGCAGGGGTGGGGGTCCGTAAAATTCAGCTCATTACCTTCCTCCCATTCACTTATTTTTAGGTTTTTTTGTACCATTAGTTTGTCCAGCTGTAAAAAGCATTTGAACTATTCCTTGCATTTATGTAAACCCTTTTTTTTAAGCCTGACACTATCTCTTACTTCACCTGTTGACCATGGCTGCCTAACTGGAGCTTTTGCCTTTTACAGGAATGGCCTGGTCTCGTACCAAACATCTTCTCCCTGCTCCCTCTCAAATATCAAATCTGACATCAGCTTGGTTCCTTACTCATCTCTACATCTGCTCTGGCCTGTTCTCTTGTCAGTCTTGAAACACATGGTTCCAGAAAACATTCCCGAATATACTCTGGAGATTTGCTGCCTTTACAATTTGAGTTGTTCCGCTTTTCCCAGTCTATGTGTAAACGAAATTCACCCATCATAGCCACATTGTTTGTGCTCCGTGGATCTCTAATCTGCGTATTTATACATCATTACCCCCGCCCCCCAGCCCCACAACAACCTTTGCCACTATATCACACAATCAGGAGGGCTGTCTGCTACTCTCTACTATCAGAGTCTTGCATCCTTTGTTGTTAATTGTACCAATAGTGTTTCCACTGCCTGCTCACTGAAATCCCTTCTTTCCACTGCTGACCTTGTGTATTTTTGTAATCAATATTGTTATTCCCCCTCCTTCCCCAATTTCCCTGTCCTTTCCCAAGATCTTATAGGCTGGAATATTTATCTCCCAATCATGCTCGGCTGAATCGCTCTAATGGTGACCACATCAGACTCTTAAAGCTGAATCTGAGCTTCTAAATCATTTGTTTAATTTCTTATGTGTAGTGCGTTCATGTGCTAAAATCTTTATTTGGGTCACTGACCTGACAGGGTTTTATCGAGCATGTTGTGTTGCTGATGCTCTGCGCAGTTCTATGGGCAATTTGCTATCTTCTCAGTTTTCATTACTCCTTCATTTATAACCGGTATTTTATTAATTACTTACTATAACCTTTTCTGTACCTGGAGCATTTCTGTTCATCTATATTTCGTTTTGTACTCAAATCGTTTTTCTTCATAGTCTTCGATATTTCTGCCTGACCGTCCCTCAACTTTTCTTGGCTTAAACCTAGAGCCTATTTTTTCTTTGCACTTGGTTGCCTGCTCAATTCAGATGTCTCATTGATGAATACTTGGTAAATCTTAGGTCTGTTAGTATCAGCATTCTGAGATATATGAATTGAATATTATACATGGGGCATAGTAATCACCCAGATATTCCATAAAGGATGAAAAATTCAAACTACCACTCCTATCTCGCAGAATCTTCCAAGTTGGGCTTAATAATGTTGATGTTTTGAGAGAACCTCCAGGTTTCCTAATGACAAGCAGCAGATGTGCTCCCCTGATACTTCTTTGGCCTCCTTGTCTCGAGAGACAATGGGTAAGCGCCTGGAGGTGGTCAGTGGTGTGTGGAGCAGCGCCTGGAGTGGTTATAAAGGCCAATTCTAGAGTGACAGGCTCTTCCACAGGTGCTGCAGAAAAATGTGTTTGTCGGGGCTGTTACACAGTTGGCTCTCCCCTTGCGCCTCTGTCTTTTTTCCTGCCAACTGCTAAGTCTCTTCGACTCGCCACACTTTAGCCCCGCCTTTATGACTGCCCGCCAGCTCTGGCGAACGCTGGCAACTGACTCCCACGACTTGTGATCAATGTCACAGGACTTCATGTCGCGTTTGCAGACGTCTTTGAAGCGGAGACATGGACGGCCGGTGGGTCAGATACCAGTGGCGAGCTCGCTGTACAATGTGTCTTTGAATTATCCAGCAAAGAGCTGAGACAGACAGACTGGGCTTGTCACAAACAAAACACTCGCATTTTTATCAAACTCCCGGAATGTCCAATAAGTTATTTTTCAGGTGTCGTCACTGTTGTTTTGTGGGCAATCAGCAAGGATTCTGTAACAGAAAGTGAGATAAATGTCCACATAATCCGATCCAGCTGCTGTTGGTTGAGGGATCAACATCTGGCTGGGCACTACCTCGTCCTCTTCTTGGAAACAAAGGTGTCTCAGGACGTTTTACATCCGCCGACAGTCGGCACCTCCGACAGTACTGCACTCCCTCAGGAATGCTCTGGAGTGTCAGCCCGGATTAGATGCTGGAGTGAGCCTGGAAGTTACAAACTGTTGACCCAGAAAATCATGTTATCCAACACGGTATTGCTCTGCTGTGGTTGTGAGACTCGACAGTGAGTGTTTTTGTGAGTCATTAGACCACAGGAGGAATCATATCGAACTCAATGGCATTGTTATCTAATATCACCACATTTGTGCATTTTTGGGGGAGGGGGGGTTCTTGTAAATAGTGATCAGAATCAGAGGCCCTTAGCTGCTGTATTAAAGCAGATTTCCATCAACAGCTGCATTCCTATAGCTCCCACCCAGTTCAGCACCAACTAAAGTGCATTGGTCAGATTAACAAAGGCTAAGGGCTGTGTCTAGCCAACGCGGGATCCGCCCAAACTCTGGCCTTAGCCAATCCAACAGGTGCTGAGCGCACAGCTCGGCTACATCTAATAACCATTACACAACATTTTTGTAAAAGATTCCCCCTGCCGCCTCAACTTTACAACACATTTCTAATAGTGAAACAAGCAATTCTTTTTTTAATTGTACGTTTGCTGAGCGGAGCACTCAACTCGCTGAGGCTCTAAAACGAGTGAGGATGTTTGGATCAGACACACAAGTGCATCTCTGAATCCAGCAGCTGAGCAAGCCCACACTAGCACAGCAGGGCAACAGAAGCTGCAGCATGAGGCCGCTGCATAGCAAGATATCCAACAGGCAGAACACGCCAGGTTACAAATACAATAGAGTCAGCTGTGCTGAAGGGACGCTGGCAGGGAAATGCACCATCAATATTTTCCACGCTGGGCGGATTGTCAACGATAAATGAGGGGGAGATTGAAAGCATAGCGTCTGAATAGACCGTATACATTTCCATTCACCTCCAGAGAAACCTCAACAGCCTGCCCCCATTACACTGAGCTGATATGGTGATTCTAAGAAATCACATTCTCACTGACTTGCAGCAGTCGATCTGGAGTTTTTACTGTAGTCTTCACAATGATTCACTTCCGCGATGTAACCTTCTGGAATTGTACACTGCAGCTGATGATGGACCCATTTAACAGCCTGAGGGCAATTCCTATCCAAACACTGCCAGGTCTCCAAAGGCAACCCGGAATATTAACCGTCCTCTGCCTCCCATTGCCTTGGCAACACAGGAACCGTTAAGTCCCATTGGTGTATGCGGTTCTGATGAAAGGTCATTGATTGAAATGTTAACTGTTTTCTCTCTCCACGGATGCCCCCTGACCTGCTCGAGTGTTTCCATCATTTTCCTGTGTCTATCCCATGACGTTTATGATCAGTTCAATCTACGCCCTTCTCCAGATTCGATCCCCAGTCTGCACGGAGCTTCAGGCTGGTCACAGGGGGGTGTTATTCGCCTCATTGCTTATGGGGCTACTGCATGGGAACAACGGATAGGGATCCCACCCCTCGGGATCGCTGTTTCCCGACCCCCTGACCCTGGGCCGAGAAGTGACCATGTGTGAATGAGGGCAGACCAAGGCTGACCTATCATACTCTTGTGGTCAAATAGCCCATTGGCCTTCACTGCCCAGACTGGCTGAAGCTTGGCTTCTTGGGTGAGAGAACTCAAGGCTCACTGTCAATGTGTCGCAGGTACAGTTAACAGCTTCAGGAGGACAGGGGAGGAGAGGAAGAAAGAAAATAAGAAAGGCTTGCATTTCTATAGCACCTTTCACCACTTCAAGATGTCCCAAAGTGCTTTACAGCCAATGAAGTACTTAGTCACTGTTGCAATGTTGGAAACATGGCTGCTAATTTGCACACAGCAAGATCCCAAACATCAATGAGATAGCGACCGCATAATCGGTTTCAATGGTGTTGGTTGAGGGATAAATATTGATGAGGACACTGGGGAGAACTCCCATGCTCTTCTTCAGAATATTGTCGTGGGATCTTCATTGTCCTTTTGAGAGGCAGAAAGGGCCTCAGTTCAACATCACATCTGCAAAGCATCACCTCCAGAGGCGAGAGTGTTATACACTGAGGTATGGCTGACGCTGCATTAAAAAAAAACTTAATTAAAGCGCAGAAGCTGCAGTCGTCATCCAATCAGAAAGCTCCTTGATGACTACCCATAGTCGTGAGTTTAATTTAATTGGATTTAAAAATACTGCAGAAAATTAAAGAGATGTTGAGTGGGTGCAACAGCTCCAGGGGTTTGGGATCTATAATTTAGCTGAAGTGCCTACACTTTGAAGTGGCTGAGGGTTGTTCTGGGAGGCAGTGTGCTCCAGCGCTGACCCCGGCTCGAATGATGTGGAGAGTGACTCTCCCTCCAAAATCACTCCCCATATGTGCTGTGGAGGGACCAGCAGAGGCAGCGAGCATCAAACCCCGGTACAGACCGGAGGGGGTGGACAGAACACTGTGTGGAGCAGGGGTGGGTGAGGGTAGGGGGTGGGGAAGGGAGGAAGGGGTGGGGAAGGGAGGAAGGGGTGGGGAAGGGAGGGAAGAGTGTGCCCCCCATCATTGCTAGGCATTTTTCTCATGTAGGCACAGCCAATCAGCAGTGCCCAAATGTACACGTGCACAGACAGACACGGTGGCACTGAGGGTGAAGTCAGAATGCATGGACTGTCACTGGGCTACACTCCGATAACAACAACCTGCATTTACATAGTGCCTTTAATGTAACAAAACATCCAAAGCAATTCACAGGAGCGTTATCAAACAAAATAGGACACTGAGCCACATAAGGAGACATCAGTACATGACCAGAAGGTTGGTCAAAGAGATAGTTTGAAGGACAGTCTTAAAGGAGGAAAGAGGAACTAGAGAGACAGAGACGGAGAGGTTTAGGGAGTAAGTTAGGGCCCCTTGGCCTCACCATGTGTGCAATCTGTATCTGTAACCCTGGACAGCAAGTGTCAGCAAGCAATTCTACCATAAGGACCATCACACTAATACCACTATTTCCACCCAATGCTCACAGACTATTGCAGAGGATTCACTGGACCATGATCAGGTGTGGGTACCCTGACTGAGTTCTTAGCCGTAGGGTCGCCAAGGACAATTGTAGCAGTGGTCTCCTTGTCACTCCTCCGGTCTCCCCCAGCAGGGGCCACTAACTCAGCCCTGATCAGGAATCGAGCCTGGGATCTTCCTGACCTGTGTGGCTGAGCTCTATGTCATGCATCGCGATTACTAACAGAGCTGGTAGGTAACTGAAAAACCAAAGAGCTCGAGCACAGATACAAATAACAGCAGCTCTGCAATACATGGGTGAAGGCAATCTGAAGCAAGTGAAGCTAAACCAGTCCAAGCCTTTCACTGTGTTCGTAGGCTTATGTTTTCCTACTCAAGGGGAGGGATGTGCATCAGTGCAAAAGAAACAGACTCTAACCAGTAACACTAATACCAAGCTCTCCCACATCAGACACATGGGTTCGATGCAGGTTAACCGCCTCCGATTCTGTCCAACAATTGCCATTAACTGCATTAACTCAGAGCCATGACTATGTCCATACTGGCCGATAGGACACTGGAGTTGTGAAACACAGTCTGGTTCTTCATCTTTCAGTAGAACTGATTCTGATGAAAGGTCACAGACCTGAAACTTTAACTCTGTTTCTCTCTCCACAGATGCTGCCAAACCTGCTGAGTATTTCCAGCACTTTCTGTTTTTATTTCAGATGTCCAGCATCCGCAGTATTTTGCTTTTATATTCTGGTTCTTCATCTGCTCTCTAAGTATTTTCAGCTCAGGCCCTTACCTATTTATTTATCTGAAAATAAATGATTGCAGCAAGGAATAATAGATCCATTAAAATTAAAATGAATTGCATATATAATAACACCACAGGTCCCACAGACCAGGATGGAGATGATTGGGTAATTCCCTCGTCAATCACACCCAGAGACCGCCCAGCTGCAAGTGACTGCAATTGATTTTCCACACAGCATTTGTAACTACCCTCCAAACACTGCTGGAGAAATAATCCTGCTGTAGTCGGGAGACTCTGCTGTAGTTTCTCTCATGAGTTCAGAGGGTCTGTAAAGTAAAACTACAGGTCACGCCCCCACCACCAACTCATTGGCTGACGCAGTGGTGCCCATATTTGCTCCAAAATAAATTTGGCTTTAGGGTGTCCCAGTCATAAAATTTAAGATTAAGCAACTGTGACGGAGCAGCTTTCCCGGGGCTGATTGCTTCCTCTCGATTCAGTTTTTATCCTTGTTCTGTTTACACAAATTATACAAACCTGGATTATCTTTAATATAAAATACACAGTGGGTTGGCAGTGGGTTCTGAGTGAGGGCCCGCACATTGAATCGGTTTAGTGTCCGGTGGCCTGAGGCAGATGGTTAATCTGACGAGGTCGGATTGTTTCTCGATTAGGCACACAGTCACCAGCTTCCTGGTCAGAGCTGGTGATTTGAGGTTGTGTTGAACCGTGGGTCAGTTCTGCCCTTTTCAGTATTCCTGATTTTAATCGCTCCACCATTGGTGGCCGTGCCTTCAGCTGCCCAATCCCTAGAATTTCCTCCCTAAATCTCTCCATCTTTCTTCCTCCTTTAAGACAGTCCTTAAACTTACCTCCTTGACCAAACTACCTCTCCGAATGTCTCCTAATGTGGCTCTGTGGCAATGTTTGTTTGATAACACTCTTGTGAAGCCCCTTGATGCTTTAATACATTAAAAGTTGCTCCAAACTCATTTCAAGTAAGATCCCTGCAGCTGACAGAGGGAGAAAAATCTTCCTTGCCTTTTCCTTCCAAAGTAATTCATTGTACTTGTGGCCCCTTTAAGAAGACTCCCCCGAGTTAGGATTGGAATTTAAAGGAGAAGGTGGAACCTCTTGTTCAACTCCATTTCCCTCATCCCTTCTCCAAGTCCCTTCCTTCAGTTTTCCATGGTAGTTCTGCCCTGTGCCCCAGTCCCGAACAAATGGAAGATTTGCATTCCTATAGCACCTTTCACAACCTCAGGAAGTTCCAAAGCACTTCACAGCCAATGAAGCACTTATGAAGTGTAATCATTGTTGTGATGCAGGAAAGCAGCAGGCAATTTACAAGCAGCAAGCTCCCACAAACAGCAGTCCAGTAATACAGAAAGATCACAGACCTGAAACGTGAACTCTGCTTCTCTCTACACAAATGCTGCCCGACCTGCTGAGTATTTCCCAGCATTTTCTGTTTTTATTTCAGGTTTCCAGCATCTGCGGTATTTTGCTTTTATTACAATAATACAGAGAATCTGTTTTAGAGATAAGGATTGACCAGGGCATCAGGGAGAATTTCCCTGCTCTTCTTTGCAATAGTGCCGTTGAATCTTTTACATCCACCTGAGAGGGCAGAGTGGGGGATAGGGGGGGAGGTCTAACTGTACCGCATTGTACTGTCAGCCTAGATTGTGTGCTCATGTCTCAGGAGTGGAGCTTGAATCCATCATCATTAAACATACAGAGATACAGCACTGAAACAGGCCCTTCGGCCCACCGAGTCTGTGCTGACCAACAACCACCCATTTATACTAATCCTACATTAATCCCATATTCCCTACCCACCATTCTCCTACCACCTACCTACACTAGGGGCAATTTATAATGGCCAATTTACCTATCAACCTGCAAGTCTTTGGCTGTGGGAGGAAACGGGAGCACCCGGTGGAAACCCACACAGTCACAGGGAGAACTTGCAAATTCCGCACAGGCAGTACCCAGAACTGGGTCACTGGAGCTGTGAGGCTGTGGTGCTAACCACTGCGCCACTGTGCCGCCCTGATGTCAGAGTGCAACCCACTGAACCAAGAGATCCAACTGTGACATTCTTTGAAGGTGTATTTGTAGTTATTCATTCATGGGAGGTGGGCGTCGCTGGCTTGGCCAGCATTTATTACCCATCCCTAATTGAGAAGGTGGTGGTGAGCCGCCTTCTTGAACCACTGCAGTCCATGTGGGGTAGGTACACCCACAGTGCTGTTAGGGAGGGAGTTCCAGGATTTTGACCCAGTGACAATGAAGGAACGGCGATATAGTTCCAAGTCAGGACAGTGCGTAACTGGAGGCGAACTTGCAGGTGATGGTGTTCTCATAACCTTGTTCTTCTAGGTGGTAGAGGCTGCGGGTTTGGAAGGTGCTGTCAAAGGAGCCTTGGTGCGTTGCTGCAGTGCATCTTATAGATGGTACACACTGCTGCCACTGTGCACTGGTGGTGGAGGGAGTGAATGTTTAAGGTGGTAGATGGGGTGCCAATCAAGCGGGCTACTTTGTCCTGGATGATACTGAGCTTCTTGAGTATTGTTAGTGCTGCATTCATCCAGGTAGGTGGACAGTATTCATCACACTCCTGGTTTGTGCCTTGTGCACAGTCAGGAGGTGAGTCACTCGCTGCAAAATTCCTAGGCTCTGACCTAAGCGAGCAACACAGTAACTGCTCTTGTCAAGCTCTTGGCTGTACTCAAGTTGAGTCAGTGTTGAAGCACCTCACTAATGATACAAATCTAGGATTAGCTGGAGTAATCATTTGTTTGCCCTAAATCTAGATAAACGTCAACTATATATGGGCAGGAATGACTGTGGTGATCAGTGTCCCGGAGATTATCATTACATGTCTGAGGAGAGTGCTTTAGTAAGCTCCTCAGCCTTGTTATGATTCAACTTTCGAGGCCAGTATAGTAATTGTCATTTATTTTCGTTTTTTAAATGAAGTAAAATGTTTCTATATATTACGTATTTTATATATATATAGAGTCAGGTTTTGGCTGCAACAGCCACCTTGATTTTCTGTCTGAAATATAAAAGATTGTTTCCAGAAACAGCCACAAGGATCAGATGTTTTTTTGTTGACAAAGAAACTATGTATCGCTGCAACGAGCCCAAGAGGCCAGGGATATTGACTGGTCTTCTCCGAGGTTTAGGCATCAAAAGTCTCCTGAAGCAAGAAGGAGACTAAAACTGATTGCCCTTCAAAACAATTCATCAATTGTGAAAGATTTTGCGATATCCCAAGGACGGGAATGGTGCCATACTAATGCAGCTCCTTACTTTAAGCAAAGGAAAATTAACCAATTTCCTGGTCACCAACAACACCAGCTTGTATTTATATAGTGCCTTTCATGTCACAAGGCACTTCACAGGAGTGTTATCAAACAAAACTTCACAGCAAACCACATAAGGAGATATTACGCAGGCAACCAAAAGCTTGGTCAAGGAGGTAGGCTTTACGGAGCATTAAATTGGAGGAGGAGAGAGAGGTAGAGATGTTTACAGAGGTAACTCAGGGTTTGGGGGCTTTGCAACTGAAAGCACAGCCGCCAATGGTGGAGCGATGAACATCAGGGTTGTGCAACAGACCAGAATTGGAGGAGTGCAGAGATCTCGGAGGATAGTAGGACTCGAGGGAGGGAAGAGGCCATGGAGGAATTTGAAAAGAAGGATGAGAATTCTTAAATTGAAGCTGAGAGAGCACAGGGTGATGGGTGAACTGGACTTGGTGCAAGTTAAGATGTAGGCAGCAGAATTTTGAATGAGCTGAAATTTACAGAGGATGTAAGGTGGGAGTCTAGTCAGTGGCAATTGTGAAAGTCCCACAATGAAGATACTGAAAAGGAAAAAGACTCACATTTATAAAGCGCCTTTAAAGACTTCAAAATGCTTCATGGCCAATCAAATACTTTCAAAGTGTGGTCACTGTTGTAATGTGGGAACCGCAGCATCTCAATGTTGCACAGCAAGCTCCCACAAACAGAAATGTGATAATGAACATAATCAGTTTTTTAGTGATATTGGTTGAGGGGTATTTATTATCCTGGACACCCCTTACCTTCTTCAAAATAGTGCCATTGGATCTACTTATCCACCTGAGAGGGCAAACAGGGCCTCAGTTTAATGCCTCATCCAAAAGACAGTGCCTCAGACAGTGCAGCACTCTTTCAATGTTGAATTTATGCTCAATTCTCTGGAGTGGGACTTGAGCTGTCTTCTGACTCAGAGGCAATGTGCCGTCCATTGAGCCATAGCTGTCACCCCTTGCCTCCATGTGCCAGGCAATTCCTAACACATCTCTCAGCTCAGCAGATTGGCAACTCACTACAGGGGGGGAAGAGAGCAAACAGACATTGAGAACCTGAACTGGAAGCAAGTGAACCAGCAATGAATGTGCCTGGGTGACATTTTGCTGTCTGCTACTCTGAGTTGGCCTCTCCAGCAAAATGGTGGAAAGAGGAACTAGGTTCATTGTTCACATGTTAAAACCGCCGGTCATCTCCAGCTGAGGGCCCCACTGTCTTGTCCGCTCCATGCCTGTTTAATATTACTGGTTAAAGTGACTGTCCAGCGCTCACTGCCCCACAGTGAAGTGAATGGTCAAGCCTCCAGAGTTGGCAACACTAATCATCAGAATGCTAAATGTTACCCAAGTGCCCAGTCTGTATAAGTTTTTCAGAAGCTGCTCAGACTGCTAACACTCAGATACTAATCTCCTATCTGCAGTAGACGAGGCTCAACTGTCTTGAAACTTGTCTCGAGACCCGAGAAGAATGCTATCAGATCATATCTGACTGGGACATATCCCTCATTACCATCAGGAACCAATGCCCAAATTCAAAGCATCCAATCAGATAACAGGATTCTTGATTCTGGCAGTCTAATAGGATTCTCTCTTCCCTTTGGCCTCCTTGTCTCGAGAGACAATGGGTAAGCGCCTGGAGGTGGTCAGTGGTTTGTGAAGCAGCGCCTGGAGTGGCTATAAAGGCCAATTCTAGAGTGACAGACTCTTCCACAGGTGCTGCAGATAAAATTGGTTGTCGGGGCTGTTACACAGTTGGCTCTCCCCTTGCGCTTCTGTCTTTTTTCCTGCCAACAGCTAAGTCTCTTCGACTCGCCACTCTTTAGCTCCACCTTTATGGCTGTCCACCAGCTCTGGCGATCGCTGGCAACTGACTCCCACAACTTGTGATCAATATCACAGGACTTCATGTCGCGTTTGCAGAAGTTTTTAAAGCGGAGACATGGACGGCCGATAGGTCTGATACCAGTGACGAGCCCACTGTACAATGTGTCCTTGGGGATCCTGCCATCTTCCATGTGGCTCACATGGCCAAGCTATCTCAAGCGCCGCTGGCTCAGTAGGGTGGAAATGCTAGGGATGTTGGCCGCCTCGAGTACTTCTGTGTTGGAGATACGGTCCTGCCACCTGATCCAAAGGATTCTTCGGAGGCAGCGAAGATGGAATGACCCATGGTTCTGGACTCCCCCACCATCGGGAACATCCTTCCTGCATCTACCCTGTCAAGTCCTTTTAGAATTTTAGTTATTTTATTTTTGATATTGTTGGGGGTTGAAGGAAGAATCTTTGGCCAGGGCACCAAGACAACTCCCTTCTCTTCCTCAAGTAGTGCCATGTTGACCTTTAACCTTCACTAAGCCGGTAGATAGGGTCTCAGTTTAACGCCTCATTGAAGGTCAGTGTCTCTTACAATGTAGCACTCCCTCAGTTCTACACTGCAATATCAGCCTAGATTATGTGCTCCTTTGAAAAACCAATGGAAGTAAGTTCTGGTAATTTGACTGCTCTGCTGTTCAGGTGGGTACAGTTGGAAGCTATTGAGGGGTGAAGAGTTGGCCTTTAGCCAACATGTGGTGCCTCAGAGTGTTTGGTGAAGCAATATGGCAACTAGTATGGAACAATCCCGGGGAGAGTATTATTATCGGACTGCAAAAACCTCAAATGAATCAAAGTAAATTATTTTCATTGAAAGCATTACTATGGAAAGCCAAGTGTGAACAGCCCCTGCAGACTCGGGAACCGCAATCTAGAAATAGAACATGGCTGTTAACACTGATTTCACTCTCTTGGTGGTAAATAATCAGGGGTCAGGGTTCAAACAGAATTCCAAGGTAGCGTTGCCAAGTCTGGTTGGATCCGTTCCCGGTCGTATTGTCACGTGATCTTCCTGCCTGCAATCGCTTCTCCCCCACGCTCACGCAACTGGTCACCCAACACAGACATCCGTGCAGCAAATCAGCCATTGGAAAGCAAACAGACCCCCCTACCTGATTGTTTACTATCTTTTCGCCGCATTTCAATACTTTTACAATGAACGAATGAAAGTTTTCAAAGAAAATGAAAAAAAAATTAATTTTAATTCCCCAATAATTTTTTCTCCAGGGTTGCTGAATGCAGCTTCCAGGATCCATGGTAAATAAGATCAGAGAGTTGAATGTGTGGCTCCAAGATTGGTGTGTGAGAAATAGGTTTCAATTAAGAGCTGGAAGAAAATCCTGCAAGCCAGAAGGGAAGGCATCCTTCTGTAAATGTTACATTTACATCTCCTGTCCTCAAACTGAACTTTCAACCAGGAGAGAAATCTACAAACACTTCAGGCCTGCAACCAATGAGAACTTGACTTCCGAGAGAATTCAACAAGTTTACCATGAACCTTGAAACCCTACCTCACTTGAAAACCACTTACCCTTTACTTCTCGACCTGTCTACTTCTTGTGTATATATGTGTGTGTGTGTCTACGCGAATGAATGCGTGAATGGATACAGCTGTGACAACTTTGGTATAAGGCCTGTTGCTCAATAAATAATTAATCTTCTGTTTCAAACCTTTCGGAAAACCTGTTACTGTCTGTTTATTTAACAAATAAAACACAAAGGGATTAAACTCTAATTACAAAAAAACTTTCTGCGGTCCGGTGGGAGTTGAACAGTGGGAACCACCCACACCCCTCACCACATGGCCATAACATTCTACAAGGATATAAAAAGGAAGAGGGTAGCTAAAATAAACATTGGTCCCTTAGAGGTGGGAAATTAATAATGGGAAACAAGAAAATCCAGCAAGACCTGGACAACATTCAGGCTTGGGCTGATAAGTGGCAAGTAACATTCGTGCCACACAAGTGCCAGGCAATGACCATCTCAAACAAGGAAGAATGTAACCATCTCCCCTTGACATTCAACAGCATTACCATCGCTGAATCCACCACCATCAACATCCTGGGGGTCACCATTGACCAGAAACTTAAACTGGACCAGCCATATAAATACTATGGCTACAACAGCAGGTCAGAGGCTGGGAATTCTGCGATTAGTAACTCACCTTCAGACTCCCCAAAGCCTGTCTACCATCTACAAGGCACAAGTCAGGAGTGTGATGGAATACTCTCCACTTGCCTGGATGGGTGCAGCTCCAACAACACTCAAGAAGCTCAACACCATCCAGGACAAAGCAGTCCACTTGATTGGAACCCCATCCACTAACATTCACTCCCTCCACCACCGACGCACAGTGGCAGCAGTGTGTACCATCTACAAGATACACTGCAACAACTCACCAAAGCGCCTCCGACAACGCTCCAAACCCGCGACCTCTACCAACTAGAAGGACAAGGGCAGCAGGCGCATGGGAACACCATCACCTACAAGTTCCCCTCCAAGTCACACACCATCCTGACTTGGAACTATATCGCCGTTCCTTCACTGTCACTGGGTCAGCATCCTGGAACCTCCCTTCCAAATAGCACTGTGGGTGTACGTACACCCCTACGACTTCAGCGGTTCAAGAAGGCAGCTCACCCCCACCTTCTCAAGAGCAATTAGAGATGGGCAATAAATACTGGCCTTGTCAATGACACCCACATCCCATGAAAGAATGAAGAAAAATTCTTATGAGATTAATCTTTAATTCCTGGAAACTCTATGACAATTCTGGAGGGTTGGCAACCCTCCTCTGAGGCCTCTGGGCACCACACCCTCCCCTTCCTTTTTATTTCATCTGGTGCCATCCCTTCTTCGGGGATTAAAGGCCCATCTTCCCAACTCTAAAATTGAGGAAATTGAGCTCTACACATTTGGGACTGGATTTTAAGCACCCACCACCACTCTTGGTGGCGGACAAGAAAAAACATGCTGGCCCACGTGCCGCAATGCCACCACGATCTCCCGTGCGGCGGCTCATTTAAATACCCCGGTTAGCTGATACACCCCAACCAGCCCTGCCGGCTAATTTAAATTTTTAAAGGGAACCACTCCCTCCCCTCTGCTCATATCAAAATTCTATCACCCCGATCCCACTCCCCAGTAACAATGAAATTAAGTATCTGCCCTGTTCTCCCCAAAAACACTTACCTTTCATATGTGACCTTCACCCCCACAAACTGAACAAAGTTCACAGGTCATCCCTTCTCACCATCCCCCACACTAATGATGAAAGTTTGACCCCCCCCCCCCCCCCCACCCCACCACACTAAAAAATCAGATGTTCCCCACTTCCCCACCACTGCGGCGGCTGCTTTTCCCAGACGGGAAAGTGAAGGCACGGGAAGGCCGGCCGCCATTCCGAAGATCGCAGCCCAACCGTAGAATTACAGGTAAGTTTATTTAAACGTATGCGTTGTGCTCATTTCAATATGGTAAGCCAGGTCCTGTTGCTCAGCAACGGAGGTGGGTGGGGGCTGTCACAGATCATCGGAATGATCTTCCGTACCACTGCACCCACCCCACCCCCACCGCGGAGCCCGACATCAGAAGCCCTGTAAAATCCTGGCAATAGTTTTAAACCAAGATAGAATGGGAACTCGTGGAAGCCACAGAGACTGGGCCTGAATGGCAAGTGCAATGAAAAGCATATTTGCTGTTGGCCTCCCTCTAACTTTAAAGAGCATCTGAGGAACTGAGACTGAGTCAGTGTCTGACTGCGAGCCACTTGCCAAAAATAGCTCCTGAATTTAGTTGCCAAAATTACAACACTCCCTTTTTCCGATGAACTGCCCCGATGCTGAGATTCTGCACTGCACTAGCTCATTGGAAGCGATTCAAGCTGTGACATAATGGGCTGGATTTTATCCTCTTCCTCGTGGCGAGTTCGAAGGTGGAGAGAGCACGACCTGCAACCCTCGGTATTAGCCCAGCGTTGGGTGGGCCTGTCGCTACATGCGGGGTTGTTTGTGGTCTCCTAGGGGAAGACCCTCGTTCACAGGCACATGCTGCCTGATCAAGGAGCCCGGCATTGGGAAGGGGATTCCTGCTGAGAGCCAACCCTCTGCTATTGCTGCTGACCTGCTACACCCCCCTCTCCCGTGACCCCCCACCGCACAAAACCCCTCCCGCCATCACTCACCTGAGGCCTGGGCCTCAGGCAAGTGCATTACCGGAGGCAGCCACCGCCACACTGGCAACTCTCAGTGGGCGGAACTCCCATCCCTGAGGTCCTGAATCCCAGGGAAGGCCGCTGCTGCCCAGTTAAGTGCCTGATTGTCCCAAAAAGAGGTGACGCAGGGCTCTCAGCAGCTCTTCAGCCAGAAGGCGAGACCCCCGTTGCCTCCATTAAATACCACCCAATCAGTGAATCAAACCACTCAGGAATGGAGCAGCATCGCAAACTTGACTGAAGATATCTTATTAACCCTTTATTAAGATGTCTGGTAGTGTCAAATTTGTCACAAGCAACCGAACCAGAAGATCCACTCAAAAACATTAGCAGAAGCAGCTACTAAGTGAAACTGTGCAGACATTCACAGGAAAAGTATAAATATCTATAAAACAAAAGCAAAATACCAGGGATGCTGGAAGTCTGAAATTGAAACAGAAAATAATTTATTTCCTGCTGGAAATAATCAGCAGGGAGCAGCCATCCTTTGTTTATTTGTTGTAATGATTATTAGAACCAAATCTGAGAGACAAGATTAATCAAGGACAGTCAGCATGGATATGTTAAAGGAAGGTCGTGTCTGACTAACTTGATTGAATTTTTTGAAGAAGTAACAAGACGGATTGATGAGGGGAGTGCAGTTGATGTGGTGTGCGTGGATTTTAGCAAGGCATTTGACAAGGTCCCACATGGCAGACTGCTTAGAAAAATAAAATCCCATGGGATCCAGGCGAATGGAGCAAGGTGGATACAAAATTGGGTCAGTGGCAAGAAGCAGAGGGTAATTGCTGGTGGGTGTTTTTGCGACTGGAAGGCTGTTCCCAGTGCAATTCCCCAGGGCTCAGTACCGGGTCCCCTGATTTTTCTGCTATATATTAACAATTTGGACATAAATGTAGGGGGCATGATCAAGAAGTTTGCAGATGACACAAATATTAGCCGTATGATCGATAGCGAGGAGGGTAGCTGTAGACTGCAGGAAGATATCGATGAGGTCAGGTGGGCGGAAAAGTGGCAAATGGAATTCAACCCGGAGAAGTGTGAGGTGATGGATTTAGGGAGGTTAAACAAAGCAAAGGAGAATACTGAGAAGTGCAGAGGAAGTGAGGGACTTTGGAGTGAATGTCCACAGATCCCTGAAGGTAGCAGGACAGGTTGATAAGGTGGTTAAGAAGGCATATGGAATTCTTAAATAAAAACAAGAAATGCTGGAACCACTCAGCAGGTCTGGCAGCATCTGTGAAAAGAGAAGCAGAGTTAACGTTTCGGGTCAGTGACCCTTCTTCGGAACTGACAAATATTAGAAAAGTCACAGGTTATAAGCAAGTGAGGTGGGGGTGGGGCAAGAGATAACAAAGGAGAAGGTGTAGATTGGACAAGGCCACACAGCTGACCAAAAGGTCATGGAGCAAAGGCAAACAATATGTTAATGGTGTGTTGAAAGACAAAGCATTAGTACAGATTAGGTGTTAATGGAATTCTTTCCTTTATTTGCCAAGGTATAGAATATAAGAGCGGGGAGGTTATGTTGGAGCCATACAAAACAATAGTTAGGCCACAACTTGAGTACTGTGTGCAGTTCTGGTCACCTCATTACAGAAATGATGTAATTGCACTAGAGAGGGTACAGAGGAGATTTATGAGGATGTTGTCGGGACTGGAAAAATGCAGCTATGAGGAAAGATTGGATAGGCTGGGGTTGTTCTCCTTGGAACAGAGGAGGCTGAGGGGAGATTTGAATGAGGTGTACAAGGTTGTGATGGGCCTGGATAGACTGGATGGGAAGGGCCTATTTCCCTTAGCAGAGAGGTCAGTGACCAGGAGGTATAGATTTAAAGCGATTGGTAGAAAGATTAGAGGGGAGATGAGGAAAGATTTTTTTTCAGGTGGCGGGGGTCTGGAACTCACTGCCTGAAAGGGTGGTAGAAGCTGAAACCCTCATCTCATTTAAAAAGGGCCTGGATGTGCACCTGAAGTGCAATAACCTGCAGGGCTACGGACCAAATGCTGGAAAGTGGAATTAGGTTGGGTGGCTCTTTTTTTTTCAGCCAGCGCAGACACAATGTGCCGTAAGCTTTCTATGATTCTAAAATAAGTGGCGATATGAGGGCAAAGTTGTTTGACTGACAGTCAAGAATCAACCAATCAGGTGACAAGGAGTCTGTTAGCTTTCCAATTGGCCTGGGAAGGCAGAGCATCGCGAGGATGAATGGATCAGGCAACCAATGGAGGGAGCGGCTGGAGATGGGAGGGTCATGTGACAAAACCTCCAGGAATACGCCCAACCAGAGTTGGCAACCCGATTATCAACTACTGATTGATCCCTGCTGGGAAATGTAATGATGTGGCTGGTAGGGGAGGGCAGAATTAGATTTGCTGTTTAAATAGTTGCCAACTCTTATATTCCCTCGAGTGTAGAAGATTAAGGGCTGATTTAATTCAGGTGTTTAAGATGATGAAAAGTGTTGATAAAGAAAAACTACATCCTCTGGTCGGGGAGACCCATACAAAGAGGCAAAAATTCAAAACAAAAACAAAAAGTGCTGGAAATACTCGGCAGGTCTGGCAGCATCTGTGGAGAGAGAAGTAGAGTTAACGTTTCAGGTCAGTGACCTTACATCAGGAATTTAACAATTTAATATTAGAGCCAGGCCGTTCAGCGGTGATGTCAGGAAACACTTCTTCACACAAACGGTAGTGGAAATCAGGACCTCTCTCCCCCACAAACCTTGTTGAGGCTGTGAGTCAATTAGAAACGTCAAAACTAAGATTGATAGATTTTTGTTTGGTAAGGGATTTGGAAACAGAGTTTAATTACAGATCAGCTATGATCTAATTGAATGGCAGAACAAGTTCAAGGGGCTAATGGCCTCCTCCTATTCCTATGTTCCTAAGACATTTGACCTCTGAACTGACACTTAAAAGTGGCCATTGGGACCAGGTATCAGAGAGGAAGATATTGCTCACAGAACTCCAGCAACTGTGAGCACCAGCAAGAGAGAAGGGGAAAGTGTAGAAGGCAGATGGAGAACTATTTAAAGTGATTCAATACAGACTCTTACTCAATCATCCTACCTGCTGATACACCAGTGAGTTCACACTCCCCCACTCTTTCTGCCTCCACTCCAATTTTGTGGAGGTTGGAGGGGAGTGGAGACACCGCCAGGTGAGACCTCGCGGCCTCGTAGTGGGTCAGGTAGGTCCTTCCTTTAGGGGCAATCCATGGCCCCGGAAGGCTCCCCCCCCCTCCATCCCCCCGCCCCCAGTGGAAATGGCGCCCCTTGCGGCAAGAACCTCCCCGGGGCCTGCCTGGTTGGCCCCGGTGACCCCATTCGCCTGTCCTGTGGTCTCCGACATCCTCGGTGACTCCCTGTGACACTGACGGTACTGCAGAGCTACTGGCAGCTCTGGAGGCGGGAGCTCATCCCTTAAAGGGGCGTCGTCCCCAGCAGCGGGCAGTTTATTGGCTGCCCGCCGCTCAATTGCAGCTGGGGTCCTCTGGCCCATTGAGTCAGCTGAGCTTCTCTTTCCCAGGCAGCATGCGTAAGCACCGGGGGTAAGTGTCACAGTGCCAGGGTCCGCCCCCTGGCAGGAGGGCAGGTCTTTGGCTGAATGCAATGATGCAGGGCCTGCAGGTTGGTCTCCCGTGACGAAGGGAGACTCTGCCCGTCTGCATTTGGCGAGCGCCCTACAGCACAGGAGTTAAACTCGGTACAATTTCAACTTTAAAATCACTGAACTGCAGAATTGCTTTTGCAGAGAAAATGCTCCATCCTGCATCTTACAGCACAGAAGGAAGCCATTTGTTCCTGTGCCAACTGTTCACTCGAGCAATCCAAAGCTGATCCCACTGAGAGCCCTGTATCATCTGCGTCAAAAGCACTATGCTTGAAAGGTGCAATGGTCTCCTCCTCAACAAAGCATTCCAAGCTTCAGCAACCCTCTGTGTGACATAACTTTCTCTTAACCCTTTCCCCTCGTCCTCAATCACAAACTTAAACTGATGGCACAACGACAGGAAATCGTCATTCCATTTGAATCAAGACGTACAGAGTGAGACAGAGTAAGAGTCATAGCCATAGAGACATAACGGCTCATAAGGGGCCATTCGGCCCATTGAGTCAATGCCAGCTCTCTGAGAGCAATCCAGTCAGTCCCATTCCCCCAGCTCTACCCCCATAGCCCTTCAGGTTTATTTCCCTCAAGTGCCCATCCAATTTCCTTTTGGAATCGAGTGTGTGCACACATCATCCCCTGCCTATTACTTTCATTTCTCTAGCACCTTGAAAGTAGAAAATTGTCCCAAGGAGCTTCATGGAAGTGCGAGGCAAAATCAATGCCAAAATAAAAAAGGGAGGGCTAGGAGATATGGCCAATAGGTGGACTTTAAAGAAGCAGGGGGGACAGAGCAAGGAAATACCAGAGGCTGGCATCTACAGGCACCAGGAGAAGGGAGGGCAGCGTGCATGAGAGGCACACACTCTGGAGTAGGACTTAAACCCACAGCCTTCTAACTCAGAGATGAGATTGCTACTCACTGAGCCGTGACTGACACCTCAACTTGCTTTGATAAAGCTTCTACAACACAGCAAACTATGTCAAGGTGCTTCACAAGATCCTTAAGGAACACGGACATCAAACCAAAGAAGTGATTAGGAGGGTCATCAAAAGTTTGGTCAAAGAATCAGTTTTAAAGGAGGATAGGGAGATGGAGAAGTCCAGGGATCAGATTCCAGACAGTGGGACCTGGGCAAATGGAAGCACAGCCAACAACAGGTAGGTAATGGGAGGAGAGAATGCAGAAGAGTCCGGCGGTCAGAAGGGCAGAGAGTTTGGAGAGCGGGTAGTTGGAGTAAAGGAGGTTACAGATATAGGAAGGAGCAAGCCCACAGAGGAAGATCAAGAATCTTAAACTTGAGGCATGAAGATGTAAACAATGGGGGGAGGGGAGAACTAGAGGGAGGGGCAGACCCCAGCACACTGGATCCTTCAGGTATCACAGAACCACTTGGTCATGCAGGGGCTCTGTAATGTAAACACGACATGAACCCCAAGTTATCACCAACACTTTGCCCTGAATCCTAGCACACATTCAGTTTAATGACTAATAAGTGTGGTTTGCTGGATCAAAAGTTTACTCAAAATTCCAATATTAGACTGGGTTTGAACACATCTAACGCTACAGCTTCAATCTGTTTTCAATTGCAATTATGAGTCTTGATGAGTCCCAGGACGAAAGTCTTGTGTAGTTCATTTAGTTCCAGGCTCCTGCTTAACCACCAGCCCAAGCCCAGAGCCAGGCCATGGTGCAGTGCAGTAGAAGATGACAGACAACATCATCCGGGTCCCGCACTCTCTGACTTCCCAATGAGCTGCGAAAAGAATTATACCCCAACATCCTGATAGAAGCCAAGAATGAACGCCAAGCACATTTAGTCAAAACACACAATGGGTTGGATTTTGTTCCCAGCCCGATGTTGGGTTTTGTTGGGGGGTGGTGAGGTGGGGGGGGGGGGGGGGGCGTGGTTGAAAGCGTCTGCCACGGAACCCGATGCTGGGATTCCCGGTTCCGATCTTGCCGGGGGTGGGATAGGCCGATGACAACCTTCCTGCCCAGAGGCCAATTGAGGCCATCATGTGGCCTATTAACAACCAATTAAGGGCCTCTTCCAACCGCCGTTGGGATTTTACCAGTGGCGATGGGGGCTAGGTGTCCTCCCTGCGGGTTTGGGGGGTGGTATCCCTCCTTCGTGGAAAATTTGTGGCCCAAGGAGGACCTTCCTCCCTCCCCTCCCTAGGAACAAGTGTACCTCCCCAGGACTCTGCTCCCCCTGGACCAAACAACCAACTCCCCACCCCCCTCGCCAGGGCCTTCTGGACTGGCCCTGGCGACCCTGCCTCAACCTGTGTTCCGGGGTTCCAGCGCTGGGCCTGGGTCCAAGGCCTCGGCAGTACCAGCAGTGGCCACCGCTCCTGGTAGCGCTGCCGATACTGCTGAGCTGCCAGCCCTGTGATTGGCCGGCAGCTCTTGGAGGCGGGTTCACTGCCCCTACAAAGTCTTTGAAGGGACGGGGATCCTGCCGCGTAAAACGTTGACCAGAGGATCGCTCCAGGGGTCTGAAAAAATGCACAGGCGGGGTCCCCCCCACCTTTTCAGCCTGGTGCCGGGAGCCCTGCCTCCTGCACGAAATCAAGCACAATACGTCCAGAATAAAGGGGCTTTGTTAATAATCGATGGCGTCAGTTGTCACTCGGACTGATTTGGATGACAACTGAGCTCAGAACTTCCTCACACTGCACAAAACTGTTTTATTTCGATGTTAAAAAGTGACACCAGGATAGTTGGTAAGGGAATGGGACAAGGCAGTGGTGCGGTGACGAACCCTTAGAGAGATCCTTTACTTCATTCAAAGCTGGAAGACACGCCGGAGCTGGGATTAGTAACTCTTGGTTGGATGTATTCCCACCTCCAACTGTCCCACCCCATATAACCATATAGAGTTTACAGCACAGAAACAGACCATTCAGCCCAACTTGTCCATGCCAGTGTTTATGCTCCACATGAGCCTGCATCCACCCTATCATCATATCCCTCTCTTCCTTTCTCTCTTGCCCTTAAATGCAAGAAATTGAAAAAAAAATTCCAAAGTAGATTGAGGGGAGATTTCATAGAGGTGTACAAGATTATGACAGGTTTAGTTAAGTTAGACAAAGAAAACCTGTTCCCATTAACTGATGGTACAAGGACCAAGAGATACAGGTTTTGGGCAAGAGATGAAGGGGGGATGTGAGGAAGAACCTTTTTTTTTACACAGTGAGTGGTAATGAACTGGAACATCGCTGCCCACGAGGGTGGTGGAAGTGGAAAAAATTAATGACTTCAAAGTGAAATTGGACGGCCGATTGAGGGAAATAGACTTGCTGGGCTACGGGGATCGAGTGGGTGGATGGGACTAACTGGATAGCAAGGACCCGATGGGCCGAATGACCTCCTTCTGTGCTGTAATTGACTCTATGGCTGGATTTCTATGCCACCCGACGTGCCAGATGGTGCCAGGGGGTGGCGTAAAACGGAGCGGGAGGCACCAGGAGACCTTCCCGACCTGCTCCCGCCTCAGCCGCCACTTTAACTAGGGTGGCTGTGGCGAAAAATGGCCTGTCCGCCCCAGGCCAATCAAGGCCCTGAAGTGGCCACTTAAGGGCCTTCGTCCGCCTCCACGCAGATTTTATGCGCGGCAAGCGGGCGTCCTGGAGCCGGGAGAAACCGCCTAACAAAACCAGGCGGCTTCCGAGCGCCCTCATGATCGGGCACCACGCCACCCCAACCACCCCCAAGACCCAACATGCCCCCCCTTCCCCCCACTCAACCACCCTTGCCTCACCGGGGCCCGACCAATTACCCCCGGCAAGGCAACCAAAACGTACCTTCGTTCCTGGCTCCTGGACATCTTCTCTGCAAGCTGGGCTGCAGTCCCAGCAGTGGCCACTGCTCTCGGTGGCGCTGCTGGGACTAAGATTGGCCCGCTGATTGGCTGGCAGCTGTCTTAGGCAGGACTTTCTACCACAAGCGGGTGGAAGTCCCGTCTCACATCAGTTGAAGCCCGGGGACCCGCAAAATATATGTCTTATGCCCAGGCGAGACAAAAGCGGGTTCGCCACCGACTTTTCGGTCAGTGGCCGGCTCCTATCCGTCTAGGGTAAAATTGCAGCCTATGGCTCTCTAGGAATTTTTTTTTCCTTGGTTTTCCTGCAGCAATGTCTGAGAGATTAATCTTCAATTCCTGGAGACTCCAGGGCAATCCTGGAGCGCAACCCTAATAGGAGCAGTCATTGCTAAGCCCAGGACTACTGGGTGTAGTGAGCACAGGAAAATCAGCGGATGGGAACTGTACAGCTGTACAGGATCCCTATGGAACATGTCAGTGAGGAAGAGGAAGGATTTGATGAATCCGGAAGCAGGATAGCGGGGCATTTTTCTAAAGACGTCCCAAGCTATGAGTCAGAACCACCCAACAGGGGGTTTGAAGCCTCGTGCCAGTGAGAAACTAAAGCCAAACAGAGGTGAGATCGGACGGAACCGCTCCATTTCTTACAGACTGCTCAACATGCAGAATCAAGTGTCCAGCGAAGACTTGATCTCCTGAATCACCCTGGCAAGAGATGAATCATGGAGCCAAGTGCTTAGTCGATAATTCAGGTGTTATCCCGTCTTGTTTCATGTCAGTTTCACTATGTAATTTAGCGATACTTCTATAACCAATCAGCAACTGACAATGTTCCAATTAGACAACTGGTTTGAAGCAGACTGGCCAGTCGTGTTGTTGGAGGTTGACCTGCTGTTGCCTACAGGGTTAAACCTTCATAAAGTTATTTATCTCTGTCTTTTCTTCATGTTCAAGCCTGGCCCCCACGCACAGTGTCTAGTTCAGCAGTAGAATGCTCGCCTGTGAGTTAGAAGGTCACAGCTTCAGGTTCCACTCCAAAGACTTGAACACATAATGCAGATTGATACTCTAGTTGCTACAGCAGCTTGACAACAGGCGCCAATGTCAAAAAAACAACAACTCACAGCGTCACTTGGCAGCTTCACGTGCGGCACTTGGGGCAGAACCTGCCTCTCAAGGCTTGGCCTTCACAGCCATCAGCAAAGGTGCACCAAGAGAAGACACCCCCAGCTAAATGGATTGTTTGTTGCATGTGCATCATCTTTCATAGATGGAAGGATGCCAACCACAACTCCAGTGCAATACGGGGGCAGGGTGGGAGGGGGGCGGGGGGGGGGGGGGGAAGGGGGAACACTGGGCTGTTGGAGCTGCCATCTAGCAGATGAGATGTTGCACTGAGGCCCCGTCTGCCCTCTAAGGCAGGCGTTATTCTCTCTCAAGTGACATCGTTAAAACAGATCATCGGGTCATTGTCACAGTTTAATGGGAACTTGCTGTGTGTAAATTGGCTGCTGTGTTTCCTACCTTCCAATAGTGACTACACTTCAAAAGCATTTCATTGGCTGTAAAGCGCTTTGGGACTTGGGGAACCTGTCTCTGTGAGTGCACTGGCTCCTGAGGTTTTGATTGAGTGCAAGATTTTCTTTCTTTCTGTTAACCCACGAGAGGGCATCAAAGCCAAGCCTGAATTAACTGAAATCTACACGTGCCCCACGCCTTGCAGCAGAGTCACTGGATAACAATCCAGAGCAAGCACCAAATAAACCACACACTTTGAGAACTGAGTTACACACAGTCTCAGACCGTCTTCAGATGCACTACTTACCCACCCTCTACTCCCTCTGAGTTTTCCCCCCCCCCCCCAACTGCCACCCTGATATTCCCAGTGTGGAACAGGTGCTGCCTGTCGGTTTATGGGATAATAGTTAAGAAAATGTCTATGGTAAGAGCACTTGGCATGAACAGAAAGCATCATGAGTTAATTGGTATTGGGGCCTGTGGTGAATGTGTAGTCGGATCAGAGAGGGAGTTAACCTGAAAGGCAGCGAGATTTCTGTGCAAGGACAGACAGCCCGAGCAAGATAAGACAGCTGTGTATATATATTTAACTGTATTCGTCTGGACAACAGAGTCTGAAATGAAAATTGCATCACCTGACTTAAGTTTAAGATAGTTAAGAGGAGTTTCAATGGATGCAGAATTAAGATGGAGAAACAGCTGATCACTCAAGGCCAGTTTGACTACTCCAATGCACAAAATCATTTGTCACTCAGTGGCTAGCACCCTCACATCAGAGTCAAAAGGTCATGGCTTCAAACCCCACTCCAGAGAAATGCTAAGCAGACACTCCAGTGCAAGACAGTACTGAGGGAGAGCTGCAGTGTTGGAGGTGCTGTCTGTTGGATGAGACATTCAACTGAAGAGATGTAAAGGAGCATCACAGCTGGAGTGATGCCAAATACAAATGGATGGCTGGTTCCTGGGCCCATTCAGAGTGTGTTGGTTACAGCTCATGGGTTGTGTAGGCTGGATATGCCAAAAGAAAGGGGGGAGGGAACGTAGAAAGGAGGAATAATTGTCAAAAGGAGTGTAAAAAAACTAGAAAAGAAAAAAACTCATTTATACTGCTCCTTTGAGGACCTCCCAAAACACTTTACAGCCAATGATATGCTTTTGAAGTGTAATCACTGTTGAAATGTAGTAAATTTGGTAACACACGGGTTGGCACTGTCGTCTCTGAACCTGACCATTGTGGGTTAAATCCCACTCCAAGATTTGAGCACAAAAATCAAAACTGACGCTCCACTGCAGTACTGCGGGAGTGCCGCACTGTCGCGGTGCCGTTTTTCAGATGAGGCATTAAATCGAGGCCCCATCTTCTCTCTCAGGTGCACACAAAAGATCCCAGGGCCACTATTCTGAAGAATAGCAGGGGAGTTCACCCCAGTACCTGGCTAATATTTATCCTTCAATCATCACAAAAACAGATGATCTGCTCATTGTCACATTGCTGTTTGTGGGAGCTTGCTGTGCACAGTTGGCTGCTGCGTTTCCAACATTACAACAGTGACTACACTTCAAAAGCATTTTGTTGGCTGTAAAGTGCTTTGGGACGTCCTGTGGCATGAAAGATGCTATATCAATGCACTGCAAGCTCCCACAAACAGCTATGTGATAATGACCAGTTAATCTGCTCAGTGGTGCGAGTCTTTAATTCTTTCAAATAACTTATTTTAAGTTTTGCTTTCGATGCATCTCCTTGTTTAACGGTAGAAGGAAGTTGGGTGATGTGATCATTCAATGGGAGAAACGAAACAACCCTGCCTGGTCAAGGCTGGTGACCTCACAAACCCACAAATACCACGTCCGCAGAGGGGCCCCTTTGCACCAGAAACCGCTTGTCCAGTGGCATCTAGTAGTATCAATGAATGGCTGCGCATATCCTGCCCATGTCAACCTACATACCCAGCTGCCCAGGGCCCAGTTTCTGGAATGCTCTCCCAAAACCCATCCGCATCGCTCTGTTCCTTAAAAAGCCAATGACAAATCTACTCGCATTTACAGTCCACAGTTGCAGGGAAAACTCCCACGGAAAAAGCCAAAGAAGAAGAAATTAGAAGGGGTGACCAAGGGCTTGGCCAGAGAGATGGGTTTTAAAGAAGGAGAGGGAGACGGAGGGAAAGACGCGCTCCCTTTGCTCAGGATGCTGGGAAAATCTGTCAAGGGTCTTCTATGGTTCAACTCCAAGGTGACCTGGGGTGCTTTTCGACACTGAAGGCACTATATAAATGCAAATTCTGATGAAGTTCTAAGATGGTAACTGATTGCTGCCTTCACACCAGGCTGACAGCGGACAGTCTCCTCTGACAATCAGGAGTTCAGCACCCGATGACAAGATCTTTCCACTTGTCCACCGAGTTCATGCATCTTCAGAACAACCATTTCCATATGCTTCACTCCTGATTTCACAGTCAGAGTGGGGAGGCTGTCTCTGTGAGCGTGTAGGTCCTGCTTTTAGGTAGCGGATAAACATGCAGGACAGCCGCCCCCTTACACTGCTGACATCAGCTGCCGTATCGATGAGATTTTTGTTTGACCGTGTCTTGATTTTAAAATGTCCATTTTCGTGTTCAAATCCCTCCACTGTCTGGCCGCTCCCTATTTCAGAAACCTCTTCTAGCTCGATAACCCTCTGAGAATTTTGCATTCCTCCAATTCTGGCCTCTTGTGTGCCCCCACCCACCCCCCCTCCACTTCCTTCACTCCTCCATTGGTGGCTGTACCTTTAGCTGTCTGGGCCATAAGCTCTGGAATTCCCTCCCTAAATCTCTCCGCCTCTCTCTCCTCCTTTTATGACTTAGCTTAAAAACTACCGCTTTGACCAAACTGTGTGGCCATCTGTCTTCAAGTCTTCTTCATTGGCTCAGTGTCAGTTCTTTGTTTGATTACGAAGTCCTTTGGGCTGTTTTACTACATTAAAAGCTGAGTCTATTAGGAAGGATGCGAGCATAAGAGGGGTGACAATCCCAGGCAGTGGAGGCACTCAGGTGAAAACCTCCCTGTACATGGATGACGTCGCCATCGTCTGCTCGGATCCGCTGTCCGTTCGCAGGCTGATGAGCATCTGTGACCAGTTCAAACTGGCCTCGGGAAACAAAGTTAACCACAGCAAGAGCGAGGCCATGTTCTTTGGGAACTGGGCTGACCGATCCTTTGTCCCCTTCACCGTCAGGTCAGATTACCTGAAGGTGCTGTGGATATGATTTGGAAGGGTCGGGGCGTGCACCAAAACCTGGAAGAAGCGAGTAGCCAGGGTACAACACAAACTGATCATGTGGGGGCAGCGATCTCTCTCTATTGTGGGTAAGAACCTGGTCATCAGGTGCGAGGCGCTCACGTTGTTGCTGTACGTGGCGCAGGTCTGGCCCATACCCCACTCCTGCGCCGTGGCAGTCACCCGAGCCATTTTCCACTTCATCTGGGGATCCAAAATGGACCAGGTCCGGAGGGACACGATGTTCAAACCTCTGGATAAGGGCGGGGAAAATGTACCCAACGTCACCCTCATCCTGATGACCACCTTCGTGTGCAGCTGCCTCAAACTATGCGTAGATCTCCAGTACGCACACACCAAGTGCTGAGGTTCTATCTGTCCCCGGTGTTGCGAAGAATGGGTCTGGCCACATTGCCACAGAATGCTCCATCCAGTTGGTCCATGCCGTACCACCTATCATTCGTGAGCAGTTTCTGCGGGAAAACACCTTTGACCACCAATCCATCAGGCAGTGGTCTGCATGGAATGTCCTCAAGGCCCTACGGGAAAAGGAGATGGTGGATCCTGGCAGATGGTTCCCCGAGCAGACTGCCAAAGTCATTTGGCAGAATGCCTCATCACCAGAACTTTCAAACAAACACCAAGATGTAGCTTGGCTGGTGCTGAGAAGAGCCCTCCCTGTCAGATCCTTCCTGCATACCCGGAGTCTCACCCCCTCCGCACAATGCCCTCAAGGTGGCTGTGGTAGGGAAAAGACGGTTGCCCATCTCCTTCTGGAATGTGTCTTTGCAAAGCAGGTGTGGAAAGAGATGCAGTGGTTTTTGTCGAGGTTCATCCCAAGCAGCTCTGTAACACAGGAGTCTGTGCTCTACGGGCTGTTCCCAGGGACGCACACCGAGACAAACATCAACTGCTACTGGAGGACTATCAATTCGGTGAAAGACACTCTTTGATCTGCCCGAAACTTGCTGGTCTTCTAGCGCAAAGAGTTGTCCATGGCCGAGTGTTGCAGACTGGCACATTCCAAGGTCCAGGACTACGTGCTGAGGGACGCACTAAAGCTTGGGGCAGCCGCAGCAAAGGCTCAATGGGGAAAGACCACTGTGTAAGGTCCTCCCATCAAGGTGAACTCAGGGGCTGGATCCCATGGGAAACCCCTTGAACTGTATCCAGAAAATATGGGTTTGCTGCAAAATGTACATGGCATGTAAAATGAAATGGAAGGGTTGTGAGGCAACTCACTCCTGTATTGAAGGAAACTGATCTCCTTTGCACTCTTTGTATTGTCGACTTGGTGCTGTTTTGAACTGTTTTGTAATTTATTTTTTTACAGATTTTTATGAATATAGTGTATTTTGGGGGGAAAAATACTACATTAAAGACACTATATGTAAATGTTGTTGCTGTTGCACATGAATAAGAAACACTATTTCTGCAATATTGGTGATGTTTGACAGTCTGTCAGAAGGTAGGACAGGCAGTCCTGGAGCGTTGGTCACTATTTACAGAGAGCTCCTTGAAAACACTGGCCGAGCCCATGTATACTGGTGGATGAGTCAGCCACAGTGTGTATGCCTCAGTACCCCAGTGGGTGAGGTCCTTTCCACATTACGATATTGGAGGATAAGGACTTTGCAACAGTTCTGGCCTACACAATGAAATGTGCTGTAAATGCACGGCTAAAGCAGAGAACCTGTGGGTCCAAAAATAACTGAATGAATCAAATGGAAAACAAAACAGGTCGGAGATGCGGCCAGCACTGTTTTTCCTTCCACATTTTACTGTACAGATGCTTAGGGAGACAGTCCTTACATCAAATTCACACTCTCAATAGGGCTGGAGTAAGAAACAAAAGCAGGTACAACTTACAGGAAGGAATCGTGTAACTACAGTGCTCTTATGCTCAAACATCATTCCTGTAAGATCAACACTTATTCACTGGCAACACCTACAGCACTGCATCCTCACAAAAAGAAGCCACCCACCTTCTGAACAGGAAGGAAGAAAAGAGAGTAACATTGACAGGAGACACGGTTGAGGGTCAGAGTTCTCACTGACACTTCTCCCGTTGGGGTCTCATACACTGCAATACATTCTCTGGACGGGAAGGAGGGTTCCAGAAAACAAACATCTTCTCAAATTGCCGTGAGAAAGATGCGGCTATGATTCACGCAGGTGCATAACAAGCGTACCTTTACCAGCTAACGATCACTCACTCTGCCAGTGTTGAGAGCGTGTCTCTAAAAGGACGCAACTCTGTTTCAGCAGACGCAAATATGCCAACACAACCAGGGATTGGCTAATCAGTCGCTAGATGATCTGGTCATTACCACACTGCTGTGTATGGGAGCTTTCTGTGTGCTAATTGGCTACTGCATTTCTTACATCACAACAGTGATTACACTTCAAGGGTATTTCATTGGCTGTAAAGCGCTTTGGGTCATCCTGAGGTCATGAAAGGTGCTATGGAAATGCAAGACTTTCTTTTGTTTGCACCAAGGTGTGCCTCCTGGTAACTAGCAGGTTTTCCATTGTCAAAGTCAAAAGTGCTTCAGCTCTGCAGCTGGAGCCTCCTCTCCCTCCCACCGCACCCTTCCACACCACCGCCCCACCCCCCCCAACTCCCAAAACTGTTAAGAAACTGGCTAAATGAAGTTTGCTCAAATGATGTTACATGGGGTAGTGTGTTCCTCCCTTACCTTTCAGTACCTTTGCTCTGCTTTCATTATTTATGAATGTATTTAGATGAGCACTTGAAATGCCATAGCATACAAGTCTACGGGCCAAGTGCTGGAAAATTAGGATTAGAACAGGTAGGTGCTTTGATGGCCGGCACAGACACGATGGGCCGAAGGGCCCATTTCTGTGCTGTATGACTCTATGATTCACTTTTTGCTCATAAATGGGCTAAATAATTTATCAAATGTATCAAAATTCATCACGGGAATGCCCACATTTTGCTGAGCACAATGTTACAGGCACCATAGGCTTGATCGGGATTTTAAAGACACAAGGTTTGCTATGAGGGAGAACAGAAACTGCTGACTGTGACAAAGACACAGGGGTAACTTTTATATTCAGTCTGAGAGCACGAAGCCTGCACAATCATTTAGCAATGGGGTTTCAAAGGCCAACTGTGTGGTTTGCATACAAACACCACTGTAGGGAAACGAAATCACACATACTGAGATTTGATCATAAGTACTGAACTCCTGTAAAGAATCTATGTCCAATTTACGTTGACAGTAAGTTTAGCCACCAACTATACATGCTCAAAGAGATGCTCCAAGACGATGAATTCAAAATTATGAAGGGTTCTGGTAGATTAAATAAGGAGAAACTGTTTCCAGTGACAGGAGGGTCAGTAACCAGAGGACACAGATTTAGATCATTAGCAAAAGAACTAAAGTATAAACAGGAGAATATTTTTTCAAGCAGCGAATTGTTACGATCCAGAATGCATTGCCTGAAAGATGCAGCAGGAACTTTCAAGAGGGGAATCGGACAAATACCTGAATAGGAAAGATTTGCAGGGCTATACCGTGGTGAAAGAGTAGGGGGCAGTGGGACTAAATGGATAGCTCTTTCAAAGCGCGGGCACAGATATGATGGGCCGAATGGCTCCTTTTGTGCTGTATGACTATGTAAAATAAAATTGAAATTTTGCTGCAACTCTTAATGGGGAATGAAGACTTGAGAATATCAGCCTAACATTCCGATAACATTCCATCAACTCTGACCTTTGGCATTCCACAGATGACATTCCCATGGACCAGCAGCTCAGGACCAGAATTTTTTCAGCAGCATTTTCCATCAGTGGAACTTTCAAATCCTCTCATAAACAGATAGTCATCTCGCTCCTATCTGATATGGGACTCACTGCCTTTGTTATATCTACTACCCTATGATTGACTCTAACCCCACATTGTCTAAATCCACTCTCACACTCCAAGATAAAAAGCAAAATATTACAGTTGCTGGAGATCAGAGCAGCAAACAAAAGTCCTGGGAACACACAGCAGAGTTCAAAAGCAGGATCCACATCTGAAAGGTTAATGTGTCTGGATTTTCCCCCAGGTGCCGACTGACCTGCTGCACCCTTCCAGCAATGTCCTTGTTAACTGCCCGATATACAAACTTTGCCCATCCTCTTCTTAGTGTTAAGGAGCTGGATCATTGACCTGTTAAAGGACCCTTTTACAAGCTCCAGGGTAAAGAGGGCTCAGACGCTAGCAGTTGTTTCTTGGTGTGGGTTTTTAAACACTTAACACTTTGCACAGTGTTAACGCTGAATTTCTCTTTGAACCAGGGCTTGCACTGCTGGGAGTGACAATAAAATGTAAATTGAAAGGTTCCCCTCTCGGCTCGGTGACTAACTGTGCTGCCCTGTACGAAGCCGAGTTATACAGACTGGGGAGATCCTCAGGTTCGTCCACTGTCTCTGCGGAATAAGCAAGTCTCAGCTGGGGCTTCAGGAGGGACCTGGGACCATTGGAGCAACAGAGCAGGGTGACGGAGTATGAGCGGGGTTGGGGGAGCGGGGGTGGGGGTGGAGGTCAGGGGCTGGTCAGTCTAAAGATTGTCACTTTTGATCATCATCCAGTCATCCCTGCTTGAAGATGCAGGTGCCAGGACACGATAAGGCTCTGCTATGATGCCTCCCATGGTCAAATAGGCTGCTGGCGCTATGTAGGCCGGTGGATGGAGAATGACCACTGGGGTGAAATGGCAGAGGGCAGCCTGCCCAGTGGAACTGTACCCAAGCCCTTTCACATCTGTCTAGGTTCCTCTCTGGAATTCCCTCCCTAAACCCCCTCTGCCTCTCCCCTTCCCCCCTCCTCCTTAAAGCCCAACTGTTTGCCCAACTGCTTGGCCATCCCTCCTTAACTTCTCCTGCTTTGTCCCTGCCTGTTTCCAGTTTTATGCTAAAAAGGTGCTATAACCATCCGTGAAAATAAAATGTGAGATCTGAACCAAACAGAAATCTCTCTCTCACACACACACACACCAATCCCAGAACATCCTGAATCAGTATCTCAATAGGAATTTTCTCTCAAAACAGAAATCAGGAATTGCTATTCTCCTGGGGCCGCTCTCCCCTCCCCCTCGTATCCCTGAAGGGAGCCTTTAAACAGACAGCAGATTATGGGATGTTCTGGAATGGTGAGAATTATCCCCAGTCAAACTGGTCTGTGATCAATGGACAACAGTGAGAAATATTGAAACATTATTAAAGGGTTAACAGTTACACGTGGAATCTTACAGTTGTAAAGTTTGACCTATCTTAAACTCTACAACTAACTTGAAATAAAAGCATTAAGAGAGACAGAAGTAATTGGACTCACCCTCTGGAAGTCCGGGTCCCAGGCTCTGGGACAAGGTCTCAATCCACAAGCAGAGCGACACTAGCCACAGAAGTCCCATTTTCCCAAAAGATTGCAGCCTCCTTGATTCAAAAAATAAAATTTCCCTCTGGCCCAGAGGACGCCACACATCAGGTTCCCCTAGCTCCTCGACACAGAGAGAGAGAGAAAACAACGACCTTCCCGAAAACTTTCCGAAAACTTTTCAAACTGCTCCCTGAACTTCGCGGGGTGACTCCCGGGCGGAGATGTAAACACAATCCACAAACAAATCGCCAACAAACTGAGAACTACATTCAATGAAGGCGGAGTAGGGGGGTGGTGTTTAAAAACAGCTGGGTTGAAACTTTCCAAAGTAACAGCTCAGCATCTGTTTAATGCAGCCAGTGCTGGACCCAGGGAGAGAAAACTAACGAAAGAAATGAACACGTAAGGAAATTAAGAAAATATTACAGTTCGTTGCTTCTTCATTTTGAGGAGGTTTATAATAATGCGAATCTCTGCTCCCTGGTGTTTCCCTTTTTGATTTCAAACTGCTTCTGGCTCCCACACTCCATCCATTGTCTTTTATTGTCAATCCCAAGGAGATTAACTGAACCTCCCACCCCCCTGTGCCTCTCTCTCTCTCTGGCTGGAGGATGTCCCAAATCATAGACATCAAGAGAAGTCTACCAGTTATCGCTCTTAACTCCTCTCAGACTTATCTAATTAACATTGTTTGATCTGAGTGTTTAAAAAATTCTTTATAATGTGTTATGATCCTAGTTTTGCCTCAGTGTGTCCCTCTCCAGAGACTTGAACATAAAATCTCGGCTGGCATTCTAGGCAGTACTGAGGGGGTGCTGCACTG
Organism: Heterodontus francisci; assembly: GCF_036365525.1. NCBI lineage: Eukaryota > Metazoa > Chordata > Chondrichthyes > Heterodontiformes > Heterodontidae > Heterodontus > Heterodontus francisci. The sequence goes on along the minus strand of NC_090410.1, from coordinate 21,768,793 downwards.
TCGGAGGTGCCCTCTTTCAGATGACAGGTTAAACCGAGGCCGTGTCTGCCCTCTCAGACTGATGTGGAATATCCCATGGCATACTGAAGAAGGGCAGGGGAGTTCTCCCCCGTGTGCCAGCCCTCAACCAACACCTAACGAAAACAGATCATCTGCTCACTATCACATTGCAGTTTGTGGGATCTTGCTGTGTACAATTTGACTGTGGTAAATTGACACCCTGAGTCCATGAAAGGCGCTATAGAAATTGAAGTTCTTACTTTATTTCCGGCTCCCATTTGTCCGTTTTCTACAATGGCCCAATATAGACCCCGAAGTGTACAGGTCCACATCAACCTGGCTGGTACTTACTGCTTCCAACCAGTCTCCGAGACTGAAAGTCTTTCAAAGTTGCCAGTAAAATACTAAGTGCCAGGGATCACTACATCGGAGTGCGGCATGGGTGACATTATAGAAACTGGTAGGAGACAGACCCACTGAATTCATCATCTGAGCGGCTCGCCCGCACCAGGGCCGATTCCACATGTAAAAAAGGAATTGCATTTCTATAGCAGCTTTCACAAGCAAAGCGCGTTACAATGAATTACTTCTGAAGTGTAGTCACTATTGTAATATAGGGAATCAGTCCGATCAGTGCGTGACAAGCTCTTTGACTGTCGATGGCTCAGCCCAGCGTCATCCTCCCCAAAAACAATAACTTATATTTATATAGCGCCTTTAACAGAATAAAACATCCCAAAGTGCTTCACAGGAACATGACATAGTAAAGCATGACACCGAGCCATATAAGAAGATATTAAAACAGGTGGCCAAAACCTTGGCCAAAGAGGCAGGTTTTAAGGAGTGTTTTAAAGAAGGAGAGAGAGGTAGAGAGTCAGAGAGGTTTGGGGAGGGAATTCCACAGCTTAGGGTCAAGGCAGCTGAATGCACGGCTGCTAATGGTGCAACAATTAAAATTGGCGAGGGCAGTATTGGAGGAGTGCAGATGTCTTTAAGGGTAACAGGGCTTGGGGGGAGGGGAAGGACATGGAGGGAATTAAGAATAAGGATGAGACTATTAAAATGGAGGCATTGCTTAACTGGGAGCCAATATATGTCAGTGAGCACAGGGTGATTGGGCAGGATGACTTAGTGTGAATGAGGATACAAGTAGCAGAGATTTGGATAACCTGAAGTTTACAGAAGATAAAATGTGGGAGACCAGCCAGGAGTGTGTTAGAATAGTCAAGTCTAGAGGTAACAAAGGCATGGATGAGGGTTTCAGCAGTCAACGAGCAGAGTAGAAGCAGAGTCGAGCAATGTTACCAAAGTGGAAATAGGCGGAGTTACTGATTATGTGAATATGAGGTCGGAAGCTCATTTCGGGGTCAAAAATTGGCACCAAGGTTGCGAATAGTCCAGTACAGCCACAGGCAGTTGCCAGGGAGAAGGATGGAGTCCAAAAGTGGATGTTGGAAATATGAAATAAAAACAGAACATGCTGGAAATACTTAGCAGGTCTGGCCGCATCAGTTAGGATGGAGAAGGATGTGGTCGGTGGTGAGGGAGCGGAGTTTGGAGCAGGGGTCAAAGACAATGGCTTCGGTCTTCCCAATATTTAATTGAAGGAAATTTCTGCTCATCCAGCACTGGAAGTCGGATCGACAGTCTGATAATTTAGTAACGGTGGAGAAATCGAGAGAGGTGGTGGTGAGGTAGAGCTGAGTGTCGTCAGCGTACGTGTGGAAACTGGTGCTATGTTTTCGGATGTCACCAAGGGGCAGCAGGTAAATGAGAAATAGGAGGGAGACAAGGATATAATAAAAGCAACACAAACAAGAAATGCTGGAAATACTCAGCAGGTCTGGCAGCATCTGCAGGGAGAGAAGGAGAGTTAACATTTCAGGTCTGTGACCCTTCATCAGAACTGGTAGATATTAGAAATGTAAAAGGTTATAAGCAAGTAAAGCAGGGGTGGGACAACACTCCCCCCTGCTCTCATGCTCACATCTCTGTCCTGGGATTGCTGCAGTGTCCCAGTGAACATCAACGCAAGCTCGAGGAACAGCATCTCATTTACCGATTAGGCACACCACAGCCTGCCGGACTGAATATTGAGTTCAATAATTTCAGAGCATGACAGGCCCCCCTTTTTATTTTTATTTTTAGTTATTTTTTCTTTTTCTTTTTTTGTGTTTATGTTATTTTAGTTTGTTTATTTTGTTTCTACTGTGCCTACCCATTGTTTTTTTCATGTTTGTGCTTGGGGCCAGGCTGCTCAGTTTTATGTCAATAAACACCCTCTCTGTACTAACGCTTTGTCTTTCAGCACACCATTAACATACCATTTGCCTTTGCTCCATAACCTTCCGCTCAGTTATTCTCTGTGACCTTGTCCTATCAACACCTTCACCTTTGTTATCTCTTGCCCCAGCCCCACTTTACTTGCTTAAAACCTTTTACATTTCTAACATCTACCAGTTCTGATGAAGGGTCACAGATCTGAAATGTTAACTCTGCTTCTCTCTGCACAGATGCTGCCGGACCGACTTGAGTATTTCCAGTTTAGTATAACAAAAGCAAAATACTGCAGAGGCTGGAAGTCTGAAATAAAAACAAGAAATGCTGGAAATACGCAGCAGGTCCGGCAGCATCTGTGGAGAGAGAAGCAGAGTTAACGTTTCAGGTCTGTGACCTTTCATCAGAACAAGGAGACAAGGGTAGTTGATAATGATATTACAAGAAATCATAAAGAACGAAAGAACTTGCATTTCTCTAACACCTTTTACAAACTCATCATGTCCCAAAACATTTTACAAGCAACGACATAGTTTGGAAGTGTAGTTACTGTTGGAATGCAGGGACAAATGATGAAGAGCAGAAACCAATGGTTCATTTTATTATCTCTTATCCATGGAGTTAAATCCGATTGTTGCCTCCTGCAGCTCTGACTGAAATCAGGTAAGACAGCATGGCCGGAGATCGAAACCTGGCTCAGTATGATTCAGTATTTCATTGGGCTACGAATAGTTTAACAAGTGGTGACATTCCTTTGTCAAACATCACAGTTACTGTTGAACAGACGGCAGTGGGGGGTGGGGTAGATGGTGCTGGACTGGGCTATCCCATGCTAACTATATAGCCTGTTTACAATCAGCTACATGAATGAAAGGCTATTGACAATTGTTGCCCAAAAGCTTCACAAACAAAGCACCTCTAACTTCAAAGGAGGCACCACCTCACATCATTAACTCCAGTCTCCCACTGACCCTGCTAACAAGAGTAATTCCCAATTAAGCATTAACTCTGTCTGAGATGGAACACATTTGCAGCTTCTCAAATGCCCTTTTGTTTTTATTTATTTAGTTTTTCTTTTGTCAGTGTCTCAACAGTTTTCTGCCTCTCGCTTCCTCTCCTAAAGGCTGAGTTACTTTTCCACATGTATTTTCTGGGACCCTTCCTGGATTGCCCCTGCACCGCACCCCCCTCCACTTCCATGGTTAGATCTCCTGCTAACAGTCACCACCCAGCCCCCTTTTATTTTTATGCACAATTTTCTCTTCTTTCCCTCTGTGATCTGTCAATTATCACCAGCCAAGAAACTGAACAGGAGGTCTGCTCCCGAGTCCCTGTTGATCCATCAGCCCTGTGTTCACTGACCTATATTGGCCCCAGTTCGACAACACCTCAATTATAAAATGCTGACGCTCATATTCAAATCTTGTTATATCTGTAACCTCCGTCAGGCCCACAACCCACAGAGAAACTTGTTTACCTCCAACTTCTGCCTCTTGTGTACCCCCCACTTCCTTCAACCCACCACTGACAGCAGTGCCTTCAACCACTGAGGTCCTAAGCTTTTAAAGTCCCACCTAAACCTCTCCACTTCTCCCTCCTAAACCTCTCCAATTCTCCCTCCTCCTTTACGATGTTGTTGCTGCTGTGGAATGTGGCATCTCCTGGACGCCATCGCGATCCAGGACTAACACGTCTGCAGAAAGTGCAATCAGCTAGAGGAGTTCCCCATCAGGATTATTGATCTGGAAGCTAAACTGCAGACAGTGTGCAGCATCAAGGAGGGGGAGAGATACCTGGATATTTTGTACCAGAAGATGGTCACACCCCTTAGAATAGGGTCGTCTGTTTTGGTCAGCGGTGAGGGACAGGAGGGTGTGACCATGTGTGAGGCAGGTAAAGGGACCGAGCAGACAGTAGCGAAGCAGCCTCAGCCTTTGCAGTTGTCAAACAGGTTTGAGGTGCTTGAAACCTGTGTGAACGAAAATGAGGTCTGCAGGATGGATGAGCATACTGGCCATGGCATCATGGTACAGGAAGCCATTCAATGAGGGGAGAAAAAAGGAAAGTAGTGGTAGTAGCGGACAGTATAGTGAGGGGGATTGAACAAAGAGCAAAGAGCTGCAAAAAGCGGGAGTCCAGACGGCTGTGTTGCCTGCCCGGTGCCAGGGTTCGGGACATCTGCTCAAAGCTGGAGAGGAACTTACAGTGGGAGGGGGAGGATCCAGTTCGTCATGGTCCATGTAGGTACCAACGGCATAGGCAGGACAAGGAAAGAGGTTCTGCATAGTCAGTATGAGGATCTAGGTGCCAAATTAAGAACCAGAACCTCAAAGGTAATAATCTCAGGATTATTATCTGACCCACACACAAATTGGCATAGGGCAAATAAGATTAGAGAAATGAATGCGTGGTATTGTACAACGAGATCAGATTAATTAATGACCTCATAGTGAAGACACCCCTAGGCAGCAGCGATCATAATATGATTGAATTTTACATTCAGTTCGAGGGAGAGAAGAGTGGGTCCAAGACTAATACTTTAAACTTAAATAAGGACAATTATGAGGGCATGAAAGCAGAGCTAGCTAAAATGATCTGGTAAATTAGGTTAAGGGATAGGTCAATAGAGATGCAATGGCAGACATTTAAGGGGATATTTCAGAATAGACAGAATAGATACATTCCAATGAGAAAGAAAAATTCCAAGTAGTTAACTAAAAAAGTTAAAGATAGTATCAAACTTAAAGAAAAAGCATATAATTGCACAAAGATGGGAGGCAGGTCAGAAGATTGTGCAGAATATAAAAAACAGCAAGAATGACTAAAAGATTGATAAGGAGGGAAAAATTAGAGTATGAGAGAAAGCTGGCGAGAAATATAAAAACAGATAGTAAGAGTTTCTGCAGACATTTTAAAAATAAAAAGTTAACAAAATGAGCATTGGTCCTATAGAAAGTGAGTTGGGGAATTAATAATGGAAAATAAGATGAATTGAACAGGTATTTTGCATCAGTCTTCACCAGAGAGGATACAAATAACATCCCAGAAATAGCTATAGATCAGGAAATGGAAGGGAGGGAGGAACTCGAGAAAATTATAATCAACAGGGAAGTGGTACTGAGCAAATTGTTGGAGCTGTGGGTTACAAGTCCTCGAGTTCTGATGGACTTCATATAGTGTCTTAAAAGAAGTGGCTAGTGAGATAGTTGCTGCATTGGTTTCAATTTTCCAAAATTCCCTAGATTTGGGGAAGGTTCCATTCGAATGGAAAATAGTGAATGTAACTCCTTTATTCAAAAAGGGAGGGAGACAGAAAGTAGGAAACTACAGGCCAGTTAGCTTAACATCTGTCTTAGGGAAGATGTTAGAAGTTATTATTAAAGACATAATAGCAGGGAACTTAGAAAAATTAAAGGTAATCAGGCAGAATCAACATGGTTTTGTGAAAGGGAAATCATGTTTAACTAATTTATTGGAGTTCTTTGAGGGAGTTACATGTGCTGTGGATAAAGGGGAACCAGTGGATGTATTGTACTTAGATTTCCAGAAGGCATTTGATAAGGTGCCACATCAAAGGTTATTGGTGTAGGGGGGGGAAACATATTGGCATGGAAAGAAGATTGGCTAGCTAACAGGAAACAGAGAGTGGGCATAAATGGGCCATTTTCTGGTTGGCAGGATGTAACGAGTGGTTTGCCACAGGGATCAGTGCGGGGGCCTCAACTTTTTACAACTTATATAAATGGTTTGGATGAAAGGACTGAAGGTATGGTTGCTCAAGTTGCTGATGACACAAAGATAGGTAGGAAAGTAAGTTGCGAAGAGGACATAAGGTAGCTACAAAAGGATATGGATAGGTGAGTGGATAAAGATCTGGCAAATGGAGTATATGGAGGGAAAATGTGAAATTGTCCATTTTGGCAGGAAGCAAAAAAGAAGCATATTATCTAAATGGTGAGAGATTGCAGAGCTCTGAGATGCAGAGGGATCTGCATGAATTGCAAAAGGTTTGTATGCAGACACAGCAAGTAATTATGAAAGCTAATAGAATGTTATTGTTTATTGTGAGGGAAATTTAATACAAAAGTAGGGAGGTTAATGTACAGTTATACAGGGCATTGGTCAGACCACATCTGGAGTACTGTGTACAGTATTGGTCTCCTTATTTAAGGAAGGATGTAAATGCATTGGAGGCAGTACAGAGAAGGTTTACTAGACTAATACCTGGAATAGGCAAGTTGTATTATGAAGAAAGATTGAACAAGCTAGGCATGTACCCGCTGGAGTTTAGAAGAGTAAGAGGCGACTTGATTGAAACATATTTGATCCTGAGGGGTCTTGACAGGGTGGATGTGGAAAGGATGTTTCCTCTTGGGGGAGAATCTAGAACTGGGGGTCACTGTTTAAAAATAAGGGGTCGCCCATTGAAGACAGAGATAAGAAGAATTTTATTCTGTCAGAGGGTCGTGAACTCTCTTCCTCAAAAGGCGTTGGAAGCAGAGTCTTTGAATATTTTTAAGGCAGAGGTAGATAGATTCTTGACAGCAAGGGGGTTGAAAGGTTATTGGGAGTAGACGGGAATGTGGAGTTGAGGTTACAATCAGATCAGCCATGATCTTTTTGAATGGTTAAGCAGGCTCGAGGGACCACATGGCCTACTCCTGCTCCTAATCCGTCTGTTCGTATGTAAGATGCTCCTTCAAACCTACCTCTTTGACCAAGCTTTTGGTCACCTGTGCTAATGTCTCCTTCTTGGGCTCATGCCAAATTTTATCTGCTTTCTCTCCTGTGAAGTACCTTGGGACATTTTGCTACATTAAAGGTGCTATATAAATGCAAGTTATTGTTGCCTGTGACCGCCATGGTACGTTGGCTATCCCAGCATCCCTTTCTCTCTCTATCTCTCTCTCTCTCCTTCTGTCTATCCCTAACTGGTGTGCACTCAATGGCTCCTCATGGTGGAGTGGCTGAGACTAATATCTTACCCCGTGAGAAACTCAGGCACTGTAAAGTTGGCACTTTTTTGCAAAGTCAGAAATTGGCCCATTTGCAGGGCATGGTACCCAGCAAGAGGAAAGGACATTTGTAAAGTGCATCACTTTGGACTACATTGATACATGTGCTCGCAGAGTTATTTTTTGTATGTTTGGCAACATACCACACAGGTCTAGCAACTACAGTAAGGACATAAGTGTCAGTCAATTGACCATGCTTCGTTGGTCAATCATAGAATCTCTTTTTTCAGTTATATTCCTCGTTTCACCTTTTTTTTCTTTCTCAATTCATGGGATGTGACCATCGCTAGCAAGGCCAGCATTTACTGCCCAACACTAATTGCCCTTGAGAAGGTGGTACCCACAGTTCGGGAGGAAGTTCCAGGTTTTTGACCCAGCAACAGTGACGGATGGTGCGTGACTTGGAGGGGAGCTTGCAGGCGTTGGTGTTCCCATGCAACTAGGTGGTGGGTTTGGAAGGTGCTGTTGAAGAAGCCTTGGTGAGTTGCTGCAGTGCATCTTGAAGATGGTACACACTGTTGCCACTGTGCGCTGGTGATGGAGGGAGTGAATGTTTAAGGTGATGGATAGGGGTGAGGATCAAGCAGGCTGCTTTGTCCTGGATGGTGTTGTTGGAGCTTCACTCATCCAAGCAAGTGGACAGTATTCCATCACACTCCTGGCTTGTGCCTTGTAGATGGCGGACAGGATTTGGGATGTCAGGAGGTGGGTTACTCATCGCAGAATTCCCAGCCTCAGGAATCGGAAACACAATTTCAGAACTAGCAGTCGGCAACAAATTGGGCATTGTGGTGGGGGAGGGGGGTGGTGGGGAGGGGGGGTGCAGTGGTTAATACATAGGAAGAACATGACAAAATCCAGGAAGACATTAACAAACTTACAGAATGGGCCTGCAATTGGCAAATGAGCTTCATTATAGTAAGTGTAATGTTTGGCTTGATAGGAACAACAGGGAGGCTTCATACTCCTCGGAAAATAAGCGTGGAACAGAGGGATCTGGGGGGTACAGATACACAAATCACTAAACAACACAGGTTAATGAGGCTATCAAACAAAAGAGGCACTACACTAGGATTCATTCTAGAGGAACAGAATTGAAAAGAAGAGGAGTTATACTGAACTTGTATAGAACCTTGGTCAGACCACACTTAGAGTTACTGTGCACAGTTCTGGTCTCCAAACTATATAAGGGATGTAGAGGCACTGGAGAAGGTGCAAAAAAGAGTCACAAGGATGATATTAGAACTGAGAGGGTATACTTATTAGGAAAGGCCGAACAGGCTGGGGCTCTTTTCTCTCGAAAAAATGAAGACTGAGAGGTGACCTGATCGAGGTCCTTAAGATTATAAAAGAGTTTTGACAGGGTAGACACAGAGAAGATGTTTCGAGCATTGGGTGTATCCAAAACTAGGGGTTATAAATATAAAATAGTCACTGATAAATCTGAGAGAGAATACCAAAGAAATATCTTACTCAGAGAGTGGTGAGAATGTGGAACACGCCACCACAGGGAGTAGGTGAGGTGAATAGTATAGATAAGCCTAAGGAGATGCTGGATAAGCACATGAGAGAGAAGGGAATAGCAAGATATGCTGATAGGATAAGATGAAGAAGGGTGGGAGGAGGCCCATATGGAGAATAAATACTAGCATGGACATGTTGAGCCGAATGGCCTGTTTCTGTGCTGCATCTACAAGATGCAACTCACCAAGGTTCTTTCAACAGCACCTTCCTAACCCTCGACCTCTATCACATAGAAGGACAAGGGCAGCAGATGCATTGAAAAACCACCACCTGCAAGTTCCCCTCCAAGCCACACACCATCCTGGCTTGGAACTATATCGCCGTTCCTTCACTTCTGCAGGGTCAAAATCCTGGAACTCCCTTCCTAACAGCACTATTGGTGTACCCAAGGACTGCAGCGGTTCAAGAAGGCAGCTCACCACCACCTTCTCAAGGGCAATTTGGGATGGGCAATAAATGCTGGCCTGGCCAGTGACGCCTTCATCTTACAAACAAATTTTTAAAAAATAAATTCAACATGACATTTGAGCCTATGGTTGCTTAACAATAATTTGTGGCTGGGAAAAGACACAGCTACACCTTATCACAATTGTACTTTGTGCAATAGATGGATTAACCCCTGGCCCAATAAAGTAGCACATCATCCAAACTACACCATGAAACTCCAGCAGTAATACATCGAAAATGTGGTTTCAGCAATGCTGATGTTAGACTGCAAAGTTTGTTACAATCCAGGAAAGCACAATTACTTCATTCTCGTTCTGCTGACTCAAAATTGAAACTGACAAATTCTTTGCATTGGCTAAGTTTACTGTCAAACCTCAAGTGACTTAAAGTTATTTTCACTTAGAAATTTTAGTTTGTTGTCTTAATAGGACACTGACCCACTTTAACACAATAATACGGTGTGTTATATGGCAGAACCCTCCTGTCCTTACAAAATAGATCATCAACCAATATAACATGAGCGATGTCAAGGAAGATCCAATAGGAATGCAATAAATAAAGGCTGGTGCCCATCACAGTTAAGGTGTCACACCGTCACACTGCCACCCATCACACTGTCACACCATCACACTGTCACACTGCCACCCATCACATTGTCACACTGTCACACCATCACACTGTCACACTGCCACCCATCACACTGTCACACCATCACACTGCCACCCATCACACTGTCACACCGTCACACTGTCACCCATCACACTGTCACACTGCCACCCATCACACTGTCACACTGTCACACATCACACCATCACACTGTCACCCTGTCACCCTGTCACCCAATCACGCTGTTACAATGTCAAACTGTCACCCCTTGACCCCTCTTGCACTCTGTCACACCGTTACACTGTCATCCTGTCACACTATCACACTGTCACCCTGTTACAGCATCACCCTGTCACACTGTCACCCTTTCATCCTGTCCCACTGTCACAATGTCACACTGTCATAGTGACACACTGTCATAGTGACACACTGTCAGTGACACACTGTAACACTATCATAGTGACACAGTCACACTGTCATAATGACACACTGTCACACTGTCATAGCGACACACTGTCACACATGCAGTCTTTAAATTAAGCATCTATTATTATTAAGAAACTCGCTTATTTGGAACATATAAAGAAACTCCCCAACAACTGATAATGCAGGCGACACAATATCTGTCATATCTAACTGGGATATCCTCTTATTCCTTTCTCCCTCATTTGTTTATCTAGCTTCCCCTTAATTAGATCTGTATTCTTCACCCCCTGTGGTAGCAAGTTTTACATTCTCCTCACTCTCCTGGTACGGAAGTTTCTCCTGAATTCCCGATTGGATTTATTAATGACTATTGCTTACTTATGACTCCTAGATTTGGATTTTTCCTGTAAGAAGAAACATTTTCTCTTTGTCTACGCTATCAAACCCTTCCATAATTTTAACAACTACGAGCAGTTCACCCCTCAACCTTCTCTTTTCTAGAGGAAAGAGTCCCAGGGCTGAATTTTATGCCACCCCAAAGAGTGGGATGGTGGTGGGTGGGTGGCATAAAATAGAGCAGTAGGCTTCGGGAGGCCTTCCCGGTCCACTCCTGCTTCCGACGCCACTTTACGCAGGGTGGCGGCAGCAAAAAGCGGCCACTTAAGAGCCTTCGCCCAACTCCACGTGGATTTTACATGTGGCAAGCGGGTGTCCGAGACCCGAGAGAAGCCACCTGACAAACGCAGGTGGCTCTTGAGCGTCCTGGGAGGGCCCTCATGATCGGGCACCCTGTGCCCGATGGACGGCCACCACCCACCCCCCCCCCCCCCCCTCCGCTACCCCAAACACCCCAAGACCCAACAAGACCCCCATCCCCCCAATCGGCCACCCTTGACTCACCTGGGTGCAACCGATTACCCCCGGCAAGGCAACCAAAACTTACCTGCCTTCCCGGCTCCCCAGCATCATCACTTCTAGCTGGGCTGTAGTCCCATCATTGGCCACCGCTCCCAGAGGTGCTGCTGGGTCTAGGAGCTGCCGGCCTGCTGATTGGCCGGCAGTTCTATTAGGTAGGACTTCCTATCGCAAGCAGGTGGAAGTCCCGCCTTGGAACAATTAAAGCCTGGGGACCCACAAAATATGGGTCAGACCCCCAGGCGAGGTGGAAGCTGGATCGCCACTGACTTTTCAGTCTGTGGCCAGCTCCCGTAAAATCCCGGCCCCAGTCTTTCCTGATAGTTACAACCTCTCAGTTCCAGTATCATCCTTTTGTAAATCTTTGTTGTCACTTCCTCCAGTGTCCCTATATTCTTTTTATAATATGGAGACCAGAACTGTACACAGTACTCCAAGTATGGTCTAACCAAGGTTCGATATCAATTTAATATAACTTCTCTGCTTTCCAATTCTATCATCTGGATTAGGAACACAGGAACAGGAGGAGACCATTCAGCCCCTCGAGTCTGCTGCACTATTCAATGAGATCATGGCTGATCCATACTGTAACTGCAGTGTACTGCCTGTGTTCTCAGCACCTTGCTGTACGGCTGTGAAACATGGGCGACTTACAGCTACCAGGAAAAGAAGCTCAATAATTTTCATCTTCGCTGTCTGCTGTGCATTATGGGTATACCCTGGCAGGACAAAATCACAAATGCGGCTTCTCCAAGGCAGAGCTCCCAAGTGCGCTGGCACTAATCAAACAGCGGCGGCTTCAGTGGATCGGACACGTCCGCAGGATGGAAGACAATCGTATACCCAAAGACTTGCTGTATGGTGAGGTGGCTGGGTTCAAACAACCATTCGGGCGCCCAAAGCTCCGCTTCAAGGATGCTTGCAAGCGTGACATGAAGGCCCTAAATGTCGACTATCGCACCTGGGAGTCACGAGATGGCAAAAGAGGGAAATGGTGACACATCCTATGGACTGGTGTGCACTACCACAACGACCAGTTGCTACACCAGCTTGGCAACAAGTGCCAATGTCAGAAACAACAACTCACAGCATCACTTGGCAGCCTCACATGCAGCACTTGTAGCAGAACCTGCCTCTCAAGGATTGGCCTTCACAGCCATCAACAAAGGTGCACCAAGAGAAGACACCCCACATAAATGGATTGTTTTCTCCGTGTCCATCATCCTCCATAGATGGAAGGATGCCAACCACCTGTACTGTCACTCCATTCACTGGCCTTGGCTTCATATTCTTTTCAATGTCTATAAAATTAGAAATAAACTGTTCTTTTCATTACTTTTTGACAAATGATGATATTTATGTTAAGGGAAAACAATTTTTTTACATGTAAATTACTCTGGAAATATGTTTTAATTGTGATTACCGTAACAAGTGTGCAACCCAACATGTTAAATTTCAGTTAGATTTTTTTTTTAGATTTAGATTTAGAGATACAGCACTGAAACAGGCCCTTCAGCCCACCGAGTCTGTGCTGAACATTAACCACCCATTTATACTAATCCTACACTAATCCCATATTCCTACCACATCCTCACCTGTACCTACCACCTACCTATACTCGGGGCAATTTATAATGGCCAATTTACCTATCAACCTGCAAGTCTTTTGGCAGTGGGAGGAAACCGGAGCACCTGGAGGGGACCCACGCAGACAGAGGGAGAACTTGCAAACTCCACACAGGCAGTACCCAGAATTGAACCCGGGTCGCTGGAGCTGTGAGGCTGCGGTGCTAACCACTGCGCCACTGTGTCGCCCTATTGTATTCTGGGAAATTATGTACATGTATCATTTTACATTTTAATTTATATGTTTTTTTTAAGTGGGGAGGGAGTGTAATATATTGTAATAGCTGAGCATTTTGTTATAAGAATTAGGAGTAACAGTAGGCCATTCGGCCCCTCTAGCCTGCTCAGCCATTCAGTAAGATCATGGCTGATCATTTTGTGTCTCGAATTCCACACTCCCATCTACCCCCGATAACCTTTGGTTCCCTTGCCTAACAAGAATCTATTTGTCTCCACCTTAGAAAGATTCAATGGCCCTGCCTCCACCACCTTCTGAGGCAGAGAGTTACAAAGTCGCACAACTCTCTGAGAGAAAAAATTTCTCCTCATCTCTGTCCTAAAAAGGTGACTCCCTAATTTTGAAACAGCGCCCCCTAGTTTTGGAGAGAGAAATTATCCTTTCCACATCCACATTGTCAAGACTGTTCAACATTTTATAAACGTCAATCGAGTCTCCCCTCACTCTTCTAAACTCCAGTGAAAACAAGCCCAGTCTGTGCAACCTTTCCTCCAGAGACAACTCGCTCATTCCAGATATCAATCTAATAAACCTCCTCTGAACCGCCTCCAATGCATTTACATCCTTCCTTCAATAAGGAGACCAAAACTGCACACAGTATTCAAGATATGGTCTCACCAATGCCCTGTATAACTGAGGCATAACATCCTTACTTTTATTCTCAATTCCTCTCATAATAAAGGATAGCATTCCATTGGCCTTCTTTATTAATTAATGTACCTGAATACTAACCTTTGTGACTCATGTACTAGAACACCTAGAACCCTCTGCACCTTGGAATTCTGCAGACATCTCCATTTAAGTAATACTCTGTTTTTTTATTCTTCCTGCCAAAGTGAACAACTTCACATTTTCCCACATTATACTCCATCTGCCAGATTTTGGCCCACTCACTCAACCTATCTATATCGGTCTGCGACCTCCTCATGTCCTCTTCACAACATATTTTCCGACCTATCTTTGTGTCAACTGCAAATTTAGCTACCATGCCATCGCTCCTCTCATTGATATAAATTTTAATAAGTTGAGGCCCCAGCACAGACCCCTGCGGGACTCCACTTATCACATCCTGCCACTCAGATAAGGACCCATTTATGCATACTCTCTGTTTTCTGTCAGCGAGCCAATCTTCTATCCATGCTAATATGTTACCCACTACACCATGAGCTCCTACTTTGCACAATAACCTTTTATGCGGCACCTTGTCAAATGCCTTCTGGAAATCCAAGTACAGTACATCAACGGGCTCCCCTTTTTCCACAGCGCATGTTACTCCTTCAAAGAACTCCAATAAATTGGTTAAACACGATTTCCCTTTCACAAAACCATGCTGATTATTCCCCATTACATTGAGTTTTTCTAAGTGCCCAGCTATAGCCTCCTTAATGATCGGTTTTAACACCTTCCCCACGACAGACATCAAGCTAACCTGTTTTCTGTCACTCTCCCCATTCTTGAATAGAGGGGTTATATTTGCTACTTTCCAGTCTGATGGAACCTTTCCAGAATCCAGCGAATTTTGAAAAATTAACACCTCTAGTTGCTTCCTCTCATACTCTAAATTCTTTCTCCTGATTAACCTTAAAGTCATTCTCTGCCATTCTTGATATTATGACCAATCATCTTACCTGCCACTCATCTCCCCTCTTTGCTGCCCTCTTTGTTGGGAAGGTTTAAATAAAGTTAGTTCAATAATGGCAGCTTGCTGTGAGTCCACATGATAGTCTAACTCAGTGAAATACACAACAGAGGGAGTGGAGGGATGCAGCATACCTCTGAGTTTACAAGTGAGGTCCGCAAAGCATTGTGTGTGCAGTCAATGGCTTCCTCCGCCATGGGGGAGCCCACTATCCTGGTGAAGAAACATGCTGGTTCTGAGTGCTTCTCTCTGGAATAAGAGAATGCAATGTATTCCTGTCTGCAGGCATACAGAGAATCAGTGACCATTCTCTTACAGAAGTGGCCAGCGAACTACAAGATGTTGGAGATGTCACTTTCTCCAGACCAAGAGAAGCCCAGCACAAAGAGGGTCAATCACCCATCATGATACTCCATGCCCCCATCCCCCCTCTCCTCCCCTCGCCTCCGACCCCACCTCAGGGGGCCTCACAAAATCCCGGTCACTGTTTCTGGCTGAGGGTGAGGTGGGAGAATTGATCCCTGAAGATCCTGTCTGGATATGGCCTCCTGCTGAGAGCTCTTCTCCCCCTCCACCTCCCGTCTCTTACAGCAGCTTGTTTTCCTCTGCTCATTCTCCCTGTCATGCTTCAGGTCAAGTAGGAACAGAAACTACTGCACCCATGACTGGGAGCAAGTGGCCTAGGCAGAAGCATTAATGTGCGAGCTAAGGCCTTCACTGCGTGTCACACCACTCCCTGTAGAGTTCAGCCAATTGCAGTAGCAGTACAAACACCTCAACTAACTCATTAACAACCAGCAGGAATCAATCAGCAACCAACTTGCAAGGAGCTGCTGATCCTTTTAACCAGTCCTGATGGGGGACCCGTCTGTTGCTGAACACATATTGAGCTGTGCCAGGTTAAGACAGGGCATTAACTCGAGTGATGAGGTCAAAAATGGAATTGCTGATGTTAAATCAGTGTTCCACGCTGACTGATGTCACAATCTGCCAACTCTGCATATTTCTGGTGCATGCGAAACAGGCGCCATTTCAGACCGGAAACAGGCGCCAGGCAGCTGAGTTTTGTGGCCTGTGTTTGTTAGTGATGTCAATTGAGGGATAAATATTGGTGAGAACACGAGATTATGTTATTGGTGTGGGACTTGAAACCACAACTTTCCAGCTCAGAGGCAAGAATACTACCTATTAAGCCTCTCACTTTGTTGGTCCTCTAGAAATGGTCTCATTATCTGTCTATTCCTGGGGGGCAAAAGGGAGGTTCCCACCAGTAGCCCAACATGGCTCCATAATGACCCTTGACCCAAGTAGAGGTCATGGTAGGGTCAAGGACCCATCTATCCTCAGTCCCTCGTTGTTTTTCCCTCTAGTTCCTTTAATATGCATCTGTGAAGCTTCATTACACCTGATCCACGGCCTTATGCTGGTATTTGACACAAAACCCTTTCAACTCACTCCTCTCCAACTCTAAATAAAGAATAGTTTCAACCTCCCCGGGGTTTAAAGCCTCGAAAACATTCCTGTGATTTTAAGATTTAGCTCATTTCTCAGCCACAGGCCTGGCTCAATGGAATGATGTTGAATTAAAGAGGAGCAAAGAGACTGCTGTGTTTAACTAACATGTCAACCAGACAGTGTGAGGCACTAAACGTCAAATTAAATGGCAGCTGCCCTGAGTGTGCTTGAAGTAATGTCTTTCTACAGTTTCAGCCGTGGTTTAGTGGGTAACACTCTTGCTTTTGAGTCAAAAGATTGTGGACTCAAGAGACTCGAGCACATAACCTGGGCTGACACCGCAGTGCGGTGCTGAGGCAGTGCTGCACTGCCATCAATTGGATGAGGTTTTAAACTGAGGCCCCGTATGCCCTTTCTAATGACACAAATGATCCTATTGGCAGTAATTACACTAATAAAAAGTACTTCATTGGCTGCTAAACACATTGGAACATCCTGAAGTTGTGATAGGTGCTATAGAAGTGCAAGAAATTTGCTCACTGGTTCACTGGGTATAACCATCGGGGGGAGATGGTAGCGTAGCAGCAATGTCACTGGACTAATATTCCAGAGCCCAGGCCAATGGTCTGGGAACATGGGTTTGAATCCCCCCATTAATTCAATTAATAAATCTGAAATTAAAAAGCTAGTCTTATGGCAAACATGAAACCATTGTCGATTGTTGTAAAAGCCCATCTTGTCACTAATGCCCTTTAGCAAAGGAAATCTGCTGTCCTTACCTGGTCTGGCCTACATATGACTCTAGACCCACAGCAATGTGGTAGACTCTTAAATGCCCTCTGAAATGGCCTCACACGCCAATCTGTTCAAGGGCAATTAGGGGTGGGCAATAAATGCTGGCCTAGGCAGCGACTCCCACATCCCACGAACACAGACCAGGAAAGTGTGAGACTTTCTTCTCAATCTGAGAGATACCATTGTGTAAATTGGGAGGTGGAGAAAACTAGCCTGGCTTCCTCTCCTGACTGCTCTATATCTGCTGACCACACCCCGCCCCCCCCCCCCACCCAAGCCACCCTCTGACCCTACTGGGTACAGATGTCATGTTAGAATGGGATTGGCCATGACTATGATGCCCCAATAGCCTGCCAATGCTCATTATTGGGATTCATATGGCCAATGGACAAGGTGTACGAAGGTCCCTGTCACCGTTGGAAAAATTAGAACAATATGCATTTATATGGCACCTTTAATGTAGTAAGGCACTTCGAAAGAACTTTGTAAGATAGAATTGACACTGAGCCACCTAAGGAGATGGTAGGAATGGTGACCAAAAGCTTGGTCACAAAGGTAGGTTTTAAGGAGCATCTTAAAGGTCAAGAGAAGGCAGAGAGTCAAAGGGAAGGGAATTCCAAAGTTAGGGCTTTGGCAACTGAAGGATCAGCCACCAATAGTGGGGTGATGAAAACTGGGAATGCTTAAGAGGCCAAAGCTGGAGGAATGCAGAGCTCTTGGAATGTTGTGGGATGGAGGAGGTCACAGTGATAGGGAGGAGAGAGGCCATGGAGGGACAAGGACGAGAATTTTGAAATTGAGGCGTTGTCAGACTGGGAACCAATGTAGGTCAGCGAGCACAGGGCTGATGGGTGAACGGGACTTGGTGTAAGTTACCCAGAGAAGTGGGAGTGGAGAAAATCAGGACAAAAACACTGATGAAACAGAATTGGCAAGTTCAGCCGGGATTGCTCAGAGTGCCATTGTGCATTTCTCATTCCCAGTTTACTCAGAGTATTAGTGCATTTCTCCCTATCAGAGGTTTGCAGTTCACTGGGTTCTGCTGTTCTAGATTGTATTTGATTTAACTGCAGCAGTGATTCTGTCAGAAAGGTTTGCTGTGAGACTGAGAGTTGGACATTGTGCTTGGGCCCAAACCGTGTAGCACACACACACACACTTCACCAGTCATGGTACAGCTGTGACAAGGGTCTTGTCAGTTCTCCCCGGTGCTAATGTTACTAACACTCCAGGATTGTACTGGAGTCTCCAGGAATTAAAGATTAAACTCCAGGGCACTGCTGTGAGCAACCCAGCAGGAAATAAATCACAGGGGCATTAAAAAAAAATGGTGTGAATTTTTCATTTTTGTTGATTGGTTATAAAATATTGGGATTGGATTAAAAAAGCTATTTGACTGGGCAAGGCAGAACCCTTCAGGAGTACGTCCCAGAAGAGTTCGCAGTGCCAGCTGTGCACTCACTCACCCGGGTCTCTCAGTGTTTTCAGTGGAGATTGGCTCTAACACATGGCCCTGATATGCAGCAGGTCGGCTGTTTCCCAAAGGTTAAATAGTTCATAGAGTCAGAAACGGTTTTCAACCTCTGCAGGTTCCTTTATAACCACATACGCCAATTATACTTTTCTCTTGAAATGTTTCTTCACGGTATTAAGAAAACACCCTGCAGATGCTGGCAGGGCAAAGGTGAGTTGGAAGGTTGAGTTGGGATGGTGAGGGTGAGTTGGGAGGTGAGGGTGATTTTGGAGGGTCAGGGTGATTTGGAAGGTTGAGTTGGGATGGTGAGGGTGAGTTGGGAAGATGAGGGTGATTTGGGAGGGTGATTTGGGAGGGTGAGGGTGAGTTGAGAGTGTGAGTTGGAAGGTTGAGGGTGAGTTGGAAGGTTAAGGGTGATTTGGGAGGGTGAGGATGAGTTGGGAGGGTGAGGATGAGTTGGGAGGGCGAGGGTGATATGGAAGGTTGAGTTGGGATGGTGAGAGTGAGTTGGGAGGGTGAGTTGGGAGAGTGAGGGTGGTTTGGGAGGGTGAGGGTGATTTCGGAGGTTGCTGTGAAACACTGGTGGAGATTCTGCTGTAATTTCTCAGTTGAGTAATTTACAGGCAACTTGTTAATGAAGGGATGAACCGAATGGATCCAAATCCTGTTGCGTTCTGAATATTCAGGCCTTGGGATTAATGGGAAATTTCGACATTGACCGACTTTCTCTATAGTAGGTTAGACTATGGCACAGGCTGAGAAGCTGCTTGTTTACAACAACAATTTGTATCTGTGCAGCGCCTTTAACATTGTAAAACATCCCAAGGGGATTCAGGGGAGCATCATCAGATAAAATAGAAATATTAGGACAGGTGACCAATGTGATAGGTTTTAAGAAGCATCTTAAAGGAGCAAAGTCATAGAGTCATTACAGCACAGAAGGAGACCATTCAGCCCATTGAGTCCATGCCAGCTCTCTGTAAAGTAATCCAGTCAGTCCCATTCCCCCACTCTTTCCCCGTAGCCCTGCAGGTTTATTTCCCTCATCCAATTTCTTTTTGAAATCATTGCTGGCACCACCCTCGTAGGCAGCAAGTTCAAGGTCATTAGCACTCGTTGGGTAAAAATATTCTTTCTCACATTTCCCCTGCATCTCTTGCCCAAAATCTGTGTCCCCTAGTCCTTGCACCATCAGCTAATGGGAACAGCTTTTCTTTGTCTACCCAATCCAAATCTGTCATAATCTTGTACACCTCTATCAAATCTCCCCTCAATCTCCTTTGCTTCCAGGAGAACAACCTCAACTTCTCCAAACTAACCTTGGAACTAAAATCCCTCATCCCTGGAACCATTGCGGTGATTCTCCTCTGCACCCTCTCAAGGACCTTCACATCCTTCCCAAAGCGTGGTGACCGGAACTGGATGCCTAACCAGAGCTTTATAAAGATTCAGCATAATCTCCCTGCTTTTGTACTCAATACTTCTATTTATGAAGCCCAAGATCCCATATTGAATGGGCACATGGCATCAGGTCAAACATGGACAAGGAAACCTCCTACTGATTATCACCTACCACCCTCTCGCAGCTGATGAATCAGTACTCCTCCATGTTGAACACCACTTGGAGGAAGCACTGAGGGTGGCAAGGGTACAGAATATACTCTGGGTGGGGGACTTCAAGGTCCATCACCAAGAGTGGCTTGGTAGCACCACCACTGACCGAGCTGGCCAAATCCTAAAGGACATAGCTGCAAGACTGGGTATGCGGCAAGTGATGAGGGAACCAACAAGAGGGAAAAACCTACTTGACCTCGTCCTCACCAATCTGCCTGCCGCAGATGCATCTGTCCATGACAGTATTGGTAGGAGTGATCACTGCACAGTCCTTGTGAAGACTACGTCCCGCCTTCACATTGAGGATACCCTCCATCGTGTTGTGTGGCACTACCACCGTGCTAAACGGGATAGATTTTGAACAGATCTAGCAATGCAAACCTGGGCATCCATGAGGCGCTGTGGGCCATCAGCAGCAGCAGAATTGTACTCAACCACAATCTGTAACCTCATGGCCTGGCATATCCCTCACTTTACCATTACCATCAAGCCAGGAGACCAACCCTGGTTCAATGAAGAGTGCAGGAGGGCATGCCAGGAGCCGAACTACTTGCGTGCCAAACTGTGTAAGCAGCATGCAATAGACAGAGCTATACGATCCGATAACCAACGGATCAGATCTAAACTCTGCAGTCCTGCCACATCCAGCCATGAATGGTGGTGGACAATTAAACAACTAACTGGAGGAGGTGGCTCCACAAATATCCCCAACCTCAATGATGGGGGAGCCCAGCACATCAGTGTGAAAGATAAGGCTGGAGCATTTGCAGCAATCTTCAGCCAGAATTGCCGAGTTGATGATCAATCTAGGCCTCCTCCTGAAGTCCACAGCATCACAGATGCCAGAATTCAGCCAATTCTATTCACTACGCTTGATATCAAGAAATGACTGAAGGCACAGGATACTGCAAAAGCTATGGGCCCTGACAATATTCCAGCAAAAGTACTGAAGACCTGTGTTCCAGAACTTGCAGCACCCCTAGCCAAGCTGTTCCAGTACAGCTACAACACTGGCATCTACCCTGCAATGTGGAAAATTGTCCAGGTATGTCCTGTACACAAAAAGCAGTCCAACCCGGCCAATTACCGCCCCATCAGTCCAGTCTCAACCATCAGTAAAGTGATAGAAGGTGTCATCAACAGTGCCATCAAGCGGCACTTGCTTAGCAATAACCTGCTCAGTGACCCTCAGTTTGGGTTCCACCAGGTCCACTCGGTTCAAACATGGACAAAAGAGCTGAACTCAAGAGGTGAGGTGAGAGTGACTGCCCTTGACATCAAGGCAGCATTTGACCGAGTATGGCATCAAGAAGCCCTAGCAGAAACTGAAGTCAATGGGAATCAGGGGGGAAACTCTCTGCTGGTTGGTGTCATACCTAGCACAAAGGAAGATGGTTGTGGTTAGAGTCGTAGAGAGATACAGCACTGTAACAGGCCCTTTGGCCCACTGAGTCTGTGCCGACCATCAACCACCCACTTATACTAATCCGAAATTAATTCCATATTCCCACCCTCCCTCAATTCACCTACCTATACTAGGGGCAATTTACATTGGCCAATTTACATATCAAACTGCAAGTCTTTGGCTGTGGGAGGAAACCAGAGCACCCAGCAGAAACCCACACGGTCACAGGGAGAACATGCAAACTCTGCCCAGGCAGTACCCAGAACCAAAGCTGGGTCGCTGGAGCTGTGAGGCTATGGTGCTAACCACTGCGCCACGGTGCCACCCAGGTTGTTGGAGGTCAATCATCTGAACTCCAGGACATCACTGCAGGAGTTCCTCAGGGTGGTGCCCTAGGCCCAACCATCTTCAGCTGCTTCATCAATGACCTTTCTTCAATCATAAGGTCAGAAGTGGGGATGTTCGCTGATGATTGCACAATGTTCAGCACCATTCGTGACTCCTCAGATACTGAAGCAGTCTCTGTAGAAATGCAGAAAGACATGGACAATATCCAGGCTTGGGCTGATAATTGGCAAGAAACATTCATGTCACACAAGTGCCAGGCAATGACCATCTCCAGCAAGAGAGAATCTAACCATCTCCGCTTGACATTCAATGGCATTATTATCACTGAATCCCCCACTATCAACATCCTAGGGGCTACCATTGACCAGAAACTGAACTGGAGTAGCCATATATATACCGTGGCTACAAGAGCAGGTCAGAGGCTAGGAATCCTGCAGCGATTAACTCACCTCCTGACCCCCAAAGCCTGTCCACCATCTACAAGGCACAAGTCAGGAGTGTGATGGAATACTCTCCACTTGCCTGGATGGGTGCAGCTCCAACAACACTCAAGAAGCTCAACACCATCCAGGACAAAGCAGCCCGCTTGAGGGCACTCCCTCCACCACCAACACACAGCGGCAGCAGTGTGTACCATCTACAAGATGCACTGCAGCAACGCACCAAGGCTCCTTAGACAGCACCTTCCAATCCCGCGACCTCTACCAACTAGAAGGACAAGGGCAGCAAATGCATGGGAACAGCACCACCTGCAAGTTTCCACTCCAAGTCACACACCATCCTGACTTGGAACTATATCACCGTTCCTTCACTGTCACTGGGTCAAAATCCTGGAACTCCCTTCCTAACAGCACTGTGGGTATACCTACCTCACATGGACTGCAGTGGTTCAAGAAGGCAGCTCACCACCACCTTCTCAAGGGCAATTAGGGATGGGCAATAAATGCTGGCCTAGCCAGCGACGTCCAAATCCCATGAATGAATAATTTTTAAAAATGCTTTTCTGACTATTCTCTCAATATGCCCTGCCACATGAACCCCCAGATCCCTCTGTCCCTGCACACTCTTCAGAACTATGTTAAAGGGATGGAGAGGTTTAGAGAGGGAATTCCAGAGTTGGGGGCTCAGCAGCTGAAGGCACGACCACCAATGGTTAAAACTGGGGATACTCAAGTGGCTAGAATTAGATGAGGACAGATATCCTGGAGGGGTGTGGGGCTGGAGGTGATATAGCGATAGTGAGCGGCGAAGGCTTGGAGGGATTTGAAATCCAGGATGAGAATGTTCCAGTTCAGGTGCTGTTTGACCGGGAGCCTATGTAGGTCAGCGAGCAGAGGGATGATGGGTGAACGAGATTTGGTGTGAGTTTGGATACAGGCAGCAGAGCTTTGGACAATCTCAAGTTTTCAGAGGGTAGAAGGTGGGAGACTGGCCAGGAGTGCAGTGGAACAGTTGAGGCCAGAGGTAATAAGGGTTTCAACTGAGGCGAGGACGGAGGCAGAAGATATTACAAAGGTGGTGGTTGGCGGTCTTAGTGATGGAGAGGGTTTGGGGTTGGAAGCATGGACTGGAAATCTGCCTCGTTGCGAAACACACTGCTCAGACTAGAAAGGACCAAGTTTTGATCCACAAAGTACAGACCAGCCATGATCTAAATGATCCTGGGACCATGGGAACAGGAGGAGGCCATTCAGCCCCTCGAGCCTGTTCCACCATTTATTTCGATCATGGCTGGTCCGTACCTGCCCAACCAATGGAAAGTGAATATGTGCAGACACTGGGTGAGCTCCTGGATTGGACTGTGATGCCTTGCCTGGTTGCATAGTCTGCTATGCTCAGCATTTGGACTCACACCCAGCTGCCACGGGAGAGTACCAGGGGCACACGGAGACTGTACTCTGTTTCTTTATTGGAATCCTGCTGTACTGAGGGCGAAGGAAGGTTAGATTTTAAAATAAGCGGAAACGAGTTGGGATCCGAAACTGGCAATTGCGATGGGTGGTAAACCATTCGATGTCTGTGGAAGCAATTTCGAAAAGGTCGTCACACAAACAAGCATTCAAGAACAGGGAACTGAACAAAACAGCTGACGCAATTGATTTTATTTCAGGAATGCAGTTCCTTTCAACCCTGATTAACCTAAGAGCAAATCAGCATGGAGCGAGGAAAATGCTTTCAGGCTGAATAACCCAACGGTTTCTGCTGCTTGTCTGGGCTTGTGAAAGACGATTAGAGCTCTGAAAAGGTGTTGAAACCTTTGCCTTCAATACTCAATGTTAAATATTGACTGCTACTTCAAACACGTGTGTTTTGCTGCAGTATTTTCTGCACAGGTCTCCAGTGTCCTGGCCAATATTGATCTCTCAACGACATCTCTTCAACAGATTATCTGGTCATTATCACATTGCTATTTGTGGGAGCTTGCTGTGCACAAATTGGCTGTCGAATTTCCCATATTACCAGTGACTACATTTCAGAAATTGATTTATTGGCTGGAAAGCACTTTGAGATATCCTGAAGTTGTGAAAGGCACTATAGAAATGAAAGTTATTTTTCTTTCACATATGTCTAGGTGCATGAGGAAGGAGTTTGAGGCTGTTCGTTACTTGGGCTGTCGCTTAGCAAGCAGCCTGGATCCTGGTGAACTCACTGTCAGTGCTAGGATTCCTGATCATTGTACGGACGCAACATTATAGTGAGGCATCTAAAACAAGGAGCAAATGGAGTTTCCATTTTTCAAATTCATTCATGGGATGTGGGCGTCGCTGGCTAGGCTAGCATTTATTGCCCATCCCTAATTGCCCTGGAGAAGGTGGTGGTGAGCTGCCTTCTTGAACCGCTGCAGTCCATGTGGGGTAGGTACACCCACAGTGCTGTTAGGGGGGAGTTCCAGGATTTTGACCCAGTGATGATATATAGTCAAGCCGACAGGGTAAACCTGCAGATGGTGGTGTTCCCTTGCACATGCAGCCCTGGTCCTTCTGGGTGTTAGAGGTCGCGGGTTTGGGAGGTGCTGTCGAAGAAGTCGCAGTGTCGTATTAGAACAATGGTGCCTGACCTGAAATGAAGAACTGCAGCTTCAATAAGAGGCAGGGCCGATTCGTGAAAGCCGGCCATATTTGGAAGAGGCCTCGGGTACCACCCCTTCTCCCTGCGCCCCCCCCACCCCTTCTCCCTGCGCCCCCCCCACCCCTTCTCCCTGCGCCCCCCCCACCCCTTCTTCCCGCACCCCCTCCCCACCCCTTCCCCCAAACCCAAGCACCACGTGGGAGGCTTGCACGAGGATACACAAGGACTTAGGAGGAGGTAAAACAATAGTTCAATGGGGTCCAGGAAACCACTGGGGGAAGATTTTTTTTCCAAAAATATACTTTATTCATAAAAATCTGTAAAAAAAAGTTACAAAACAGTTCAAAACAGCACCAAGTTGACATTCCAGAAAGTGCAACTGAAATACAGGAGTGAGTTGCCACACAACCCTTCCATTCAATTTTACATGCCATGTACATTTTACACCAAACCCATATTTCGTGTACATAGCCCGAGGGGTTTTCCATGGGTCCAGCCATTCAGTTCACTTTGGTGGGAGGACCTTACACTGTGGGTCTTTCCCCGTTGAGCCTTTGCGGCGGCTGCCCCAAGCTTTAGTGCGTCCCTCAGCAAGTAGTACTGGATCTTGGAAATGTGCCAGTCTGCAACATTCGGTCATGGACACCTCTTTTCGCTGGAAGACCAGCAGGTTTCGGGGAGACCAGAGTGTCTTTCACCGAATTGATGGTCCCCCAGCAGCAGTTGATGTTTACCTCGGTGTGCGTCCCTGGGAACAGCCGGTCGAGCACAGACTCCTGTGTTACGGAGCTGCTTGGGATGAACCTCGACAAAAACCACTGCATCTCTTTCCACAACTGCTTTGCAAAGACACATTCCAGAAGGAGGTGGGCAACAGACTCTTCCCCACCGCAGCCACCTCGAAGGCAGCGTGCAGAGGTGGTGAGATTCCGGGCGTGCAGGAAGGATCTGAGGGGGAGGGCTCTTCTCACCACCAGCCAAGCTACGTCTTGGTGCTTGTTGAAAAGTTCTGGTGATGAGGCATTCTGCCAAATGACTTTGGCAGTCTGCTTGGGGAACCATCCGCCAGGATCCACCATCTCCTTTTCCCGTAGGGCCTTGAGGACATTCCATGCGGACCTCTGCCTGATGGATTGGTGGTCAAAGATGTTTTTCTGTACAAACTTTTCCACGAATGACAGGTGGTACGGCACAGTCCAACTGGATGGAGCTTTCTGCGACAATGTGACCAGACCTATCCTTCACCACACCGGGGACAGATAGAACCTCAACGCGCAGTGGCACTTGGTGTTTGAGTACTGGGGCTTTACGCTCAGCTTGATGCAGCCGCACACAAAGGTGATCATCAGGATGACGGCGACATTGGGTACGTTTTTTCCCACCCTTATCCAGAACTTTGAACATTGTGTCCCTGTGGACCCGATCCATTTTGCATCTCCAGATGAAGCGGAAAATGGCTCAGGAGACCGTCACAGCGCAGGAGTGGGGTATGGGCCAGACCTGCACCACACACATCAACAACATGAACGCCTCGCACCTGATGACCAGGTTCTTACCCACAATGAAGAGAGATCGCTGCTCCCACATGCTCAGCTTATGGTGTACCATGGCTACTCGCTCCTTCCAGGTTTTGGGACACACCATATCCCCAACACCTTCAGGTAGTCTGACCTGACGATGAAGGGGACAAAGGTGACCTCACTCTTGCCATGATTTACTTTGGCTCCCGAGGCCAGTTCGAACTGGTCACAGATGCTCATCAGTCTGCGAACGGACAGCGGATCCAAGCAGAAGACGGCAACATCGTCCATGTACAGGGAGGCTTTGACCTGAGTGCCTCCACTGCCTGGGATTGTCACCCCTCTTATGCCCGCATCCTTCCTAATGGACTCAGCAAAGGGTTCGATACAGCAAACAAACAAGACAGGGGAGACAGGACAGCCCTGTCTGACTCCAGATTGGATCGGGAAACTTTCTGATTCCCACCCATTGATTGAGACTGCGCTACTGATGTTCATGTAGAGCAGTTTGATCCAATTGCGGATTCCCTCCCCAAACCCCATTTTGGAGAGCACGTCCATCGTGTATGTGTGTGATATCCTGTCACCGGTGGAAGATTTTCATCAAACAGTAAGTTAGAAGATCAGCTGGTAGAGAGCAGCTACAGGTGCTGATTGAACCATTTGGGACCATGTTCACCTCATAGCAATGGCAGCAACAGTGTCAGCAGCAGCAGCAGCTCGGTAAAGTAACCGAGACGGCACCAGTGCAACCAGCAGCTCCCAGTCCAACCTAAAGAGGTTCCAGAGTCTCCTCTGAGGGAAACAGCGCCCCAAAGTGGCTGCATGACAACACCTACAACTTCTATTTATAAAACAACTTTAACAAGGTAAAGTTACATCGATATTAATGACTTCGACAACTTGAGTTAAGTATCTAAGTTTTCTGACAATACAAAGGTAGGTGGAGGACACAGAGAGGCTTCAAAGAGATATAGTCAGGTGAGGTGAGTGGGCAACAAGATGGCAGATGGAGTATCCTGTGGGGAAGTGTGAGGTTATTCACTTTGGTCGTAAGAATAGAAAAGCGGAATATTTTTTAAAAGGCGTGAAACTTGTAAATGTTAATATTCAGAGAGACAGGTGTGTTTGTACAAGGAATGCAAAAAGTTAGCAAGCAGGTACAGCAAGCAATTAGAAAGCAAATGGTATGTTGGCCTTTATTGCAAGAGGATTGGAGTACAGGAATAAAGAGGTCATGTTACAATTGTATGGGGTTTTGGTGAGACCACACAGAATACTGTGTGCAATTTTGGTCTCCATATTTAAGGAAGAATATTTTTGCATTGGAGGCAGTGCAGTGAAGGTTCACTAGAATGGTCCCCGGGATGAGAAGGTTGACCTATGATGAGAGGCTGAGTAAATGGGGTCTAAAGGTTGGTGGAGTTGCGGATAGTGATGAGGATTATCAGAGGATACAGCAGGATATAGATCGGTTGGAGAAATGGCAGATGGAATTTAATCCGGACAAATGTGAGGTAATGCATTTTTGAAGATCTAATACAGGTGGGAAGTATACAGTAAGTGGCAGAACCCTTAGGAGTATTGACAGGCAGAGAGATCTGTGCGTACAGGTCCACAGGTCACCGAAAGTGGCAACGCAGGTGGATAAGGTAGTCAAGAAGGCATACGGCATGCTTGCCTTCATCGGTCGGGGCAGAGAGTATAAAAATTGGCAAGTCATGTTGCAGCTGTACAGAACCTTAGTTAGGCCACACTTAGAATATTGCGTGCAATTCTGGTCGCCACACTACCAGAAGGATCTGGAGGCTTTGGAAAGGGTACAGAAGAGGTTTACCAGGATGTTGCCTGGTCTGGAGGGTATTAACTATGAGGAGAGGTTGGATAAACTGGGATTGTTTTCACTGGAACGACGGAGGTGGAGGGGCGACATGATAGGGGTTTACAAAGTTACGAGTGGCATGGACAGAGTGGATAGTCAGAAGCTTTTTCCCAGGGTGGAAGAGTCAGTTACAAGGGAACATAGGTTTAAGGTGCAAGGGGCAAAGTTTAGAGGGGATGTGCGAGGCAAGTTCTTTACACAGAGGGTGGTGAGTGCCTGGAACTTGCTGCCGGGGGGGAGGTGCTGGAAGCAGGTACAATAGTGACGTTTAAGAGGCATCTTGACAAATACATGAATAGGATGGGAATAGATGGATACAGTCCCCGGATGTGCAGAAGGTTTTAGTTTAGACAGGCATCAAGATCGGCGCAGGCTTGGAGGGCCGAATGGCCTGTTCCTGTGCTGTAATGTTCTTTGTTCTTTGTTCTCTTTATATTCTCTGGGATTCAGAAGAATGGGAGGTGATGTCACTGAGACATACAAGATTCTGAAGGGGCCACACAGGGTAAGATACTGAAACATCATTTCCCCTGGCTGCACACAGGGGCATAGTCTCAGGATAAGGTGTCGATCATTTAGAACTGAGATGAGGAAAAATTTCTTCATTCAAAGGGTTGTGAATCTTTGCAATGCTCTATCCCAGAGGGTTGTGGATTCTCCATCGTTGAATATATTTAAGGCTGGGATAGAGAGATTTTTGGTGTCTCAGGGAATCGAGGGATAAGGCAAGTGGGCCGGAAAGTAGAATTGAAGCCTAAGATCAGCCATGATCATATTGAATAGTAGAACAGGCTCAATGGGCCACATGGTCTACTCCTGATCCTATTTCTTGTGTTCTTATGCAACATCCCAAGGTACTTCACAGGAGTGTTACCAGACAAAATTTGACAGCGAACCACGTATGGAGATATTACGGCTGATGGCCAAAGGCTTGGTCAAAGAGATAGGTTGTAAGGAGCATCGAAAAGGAAGAAAGAGAGGTAGAGAGGTGGAAAGGTTTAGGGATGGAATTCCAGAGCTTAGGGTTCAGGGAGCTGAAGGCACGGCCGCCAATGGTGGAGCGATTAAAATCAGGAATGCTCAAGATGCCAGAACTAGAGGAGTGCAGATATCTCGGAGGGTTGTGGGGCTGAAGGAGGTTACAAAGATAGAGAAGGGCAATGCCATGGAAGGATTTAAAAGCAAGGATAAGAATTTTCAATGCAAGGCACTGCCGGTTCGGCAAAGGCACTGTCCCTGATGGGGCCTGCTCCTAATCACTGTCCATCGACTACCAGTGGAAGGGCATGTGGGTGGACTTCAGGTGTCTCCTTCAGAGGAGCCTTGGGTCCTCTTTAGGTGGGAATGGGAGGAGGAGACTTTGGAAGCCCTTTCGGTGGGAGCCTCTGGTTGCAACAACAATGTCTTGGTTTCTTCGGGTGAGAATGGGTGTGTGATCCACAGTGCTGGAAAACAGGCCTACCACTCACACTGGCAAGACACGCTCATGTTTAGTGGCCATTTTGGACAAGGTACCAAGATGTAACTATGGAACCATTCCCTACTGAGGAATGCAGGAGAGGGCATAACAAATTCTCAGGAAATAAAGCATTTCCCTATCGACCAGTTAAAGAGGAAAACCCACCCTTCTCCCCCATTTCCCCCACCTAGGAACTGATGATTAATCTCCTGGACAATGCTGTGAGCAACAGCCAGGAGACAATCCTTTTGTATAGTGTGGCTTTTTTGTCATTTTCACTGACACTTTTCTTTATTAGCTGTGAACATATTGGAGTTGAGGAAAAGACTGCCTGTCAATAATCATTCCGTTGAATAAGGAAAAGTCTATTAGCTTTGCAGTTGGTCAGGGGAGGTGGTGCGCTGTGAGGATAGCGAGGGCGGTGGTGGGGGGGGGGGCGGAATAGCGAGTTGCGGGAGGTCATGTGACGAAACCTCCAGGAATATTTCCAACCAGAGTTGGCAACCCCATCCCCCCACCCACACTCCATTACTTTCCGGCTCAGGCACTGTCTCCCGCCAACCCCTTCTGAGTAAATCAGTACTGACTGTTGAATAAACAAAGTGAACAATGTTAACCGTCATCCAATTTCTCTGGAACACTTTGATCGCCAAATACCCTGCTGATAGCGAGATTGCCACTTTAACACTCATCTTAGCTTTGACCCAATCCTGCTCCCCCTGCCCCCAACCCGCGCCCCCAGGGCTCTTGGAGCTTCTGAGTGTCTGAATAAAGTGTGCCCACTTTGCGGAGAGGCAGTGAAACATTAGCCGTGTGCTGGTGTAGGGCAGGTCTGCTTTGCTACAGTTCAACACAGAATCCCTTGTACTAATCCCCAGCTCCCCACACCCCTGGTTTTACCAGTTTAACAGAACCATTGATGTATGATATGCAACATTAGGAGGCAGGTTGTCGATGTATTCAAAGTCCTGGCTTCGCAGCCGGATAGAAAATGAATCCTATTTTTAGGAAACCTGATCTCAAGGCTATTTGCTGGTTCATATCATGATTGGCTTCTCTCTGTCCTCCACACTGTGTTCAGGAATGCGAACGACCCTATTTACAGGCTCACACATTCCCGAGGGCCAGAGCCGTTCTCGGCCTGCTCTTTACAGCAGTTAGACAGAGGAACCTGGGCCTCAACATATCTCCCGGCTCGAGCTTTCCTCAGCACGGGTCAAAGTTCAAGCATTTCTCACACAATCATCCCCAGAAAAATGTATTTGAGTATATTTATACGGGGGAATGAAGCAGGAAGCAAGATTCCCCAAGCAAAGAGTCCGTTAAATCCTTGGATTTGACAACGGAAATACATGGAAAATGGGAAGCAGTGAAAACACAGTGGCAGTGATATCAAGCAGTCACCTCTCGTAGTTTCCCAGACAGTGAGGAAATGAGTAGAAAATGTACAGGAGGTGCCCAGAGCTAGATTAAGAATTCTTGGGGGCCTGGACACCAAAAACATCAGGTTCTTCAAACACAAACCCCCTGCCCAATACGCGTAACAAAATATGAATAAATTGAGCTTTGTAAATTTAGAGTTGCTGTGTGGTTCAATCTTATCCCCTGCCATCGACCTTAATCTGATTTTCAATATTCTCAGTTTAACCAGCACACTTACATTAACATTTAATTTAAAAGGAGGCGGCTTTAACACAGAAAACATCCCAAGGTGCTTCACAAGAGTCTGAGCAAAGAAACGGCATGGAGCCACAGAAGGAGAGTTTAGGAGAGGTAACCAAAAGCTTGATGAAAGGTCACAGAGACCTAAAACGTTTTCTCTCCACAGATGCTGCCTGACCTGCCGAGTATTTCCAGCATTTCCCGTGTTTGTTTGAGCTTGATCAAAGAGGTGGGCTCGAGGGAGGGTCTTAAAATAGGAAAGGGAGATGGGAGGGCATTACAGACCCACAGAGGTCCCAGGTTCAATCCCCTGCTTTGTGCTGGTGGGGGAGCTGTAAGTACAATGGGTATCAGCACCCCCTGGGCTAGGGGAGAGGAAACTCAACCAGTAATAGATCCTGCTCCTGATCAGTATCCAGTGACCCCTTGATGGGATGTGCAAATGAGAAAAAGGAAAAGGGAGACTTGCATTTATAGAAACATAGAAAATAGGAGCAGGAGTAGGCCATTCGGCCCTTCGGGCCTGCTCCGCCATTCATTATGATCACGGCTGATCATCCAACTCAGTAACCTGTTCCCGCTTTCGCCCCATAACCTATGATTCCTTTAGACCCATTCACAACATCAGGACATCTGAAAGCACTTTACAGCCAATGCAGTAATTTGAAGCTTAGTCACTGTTGTAATGTACAAAAAGCAGCAGCCAATTTGTGCACAGCAAGATCCCACAAACAGCAATGTGTTAATGACCAGATACTCTGTATAATTGCTGATTGAGGAATAAATATTGCTCAGGACACTAAGGACAACTCCCCTGCTCTTCTTTCAATGGTGCCGCAGGATGTTTTGCATCCACCTGAGAAAGCAGATAGGGCCGCAGTTTAACGTTTCATCCAAACAGTACCACTGACAGTGCAGCACTCTCACAGTACTGCACTGCAGCATCAGCCTAGAATTTTGTGCTCAAGTCTCTGGAGTGGGACTTGAACCCACAACCTTCTGACTCAGAGGCAAAAATACCACCAGGACTGGATTGGGCTGGACACTGATGCCTGCCATGTGCGAATAGCCTTCTTACAATCACTGGGGAAGAATGACCACCCTCTCTCTCTCCAGTGGTCACCCAAGTAGCCATCAGTGTCATCTATGACAGCTGCACATAGCACCTCAAGCCTTTAGGAGACTAGTGGGGGGGAGGGGTAAAATTATAGAGGAGACTGTCACATATCGTACAGCTTCTGCTTATTCGCTGACTTGTCCCCTTTAAGAACACTTAACTGCCTCACAGGAAGGGAAAGGAGCCCAGAAAATAGCAGCTGCCCACTCTGTGGCTCTGACTTTTTGCTGAGTGGGACTTGTATTCCACGGAAAATAGTTTGTTCTTTGGTTCACAGGGAAATATGGTTTAACTTCTGTTTAAAGTGAGAGTTCATTCTGGTTGTATCCCTCGGCTTAAAGCCCCTGGATGTACCACTGTGCAGACAGTGTTCATGGGAAAGCACAGCTCCGGGACAAAGCTGGACCTGGAAGTGCCATGATTTCTCCCTGGGGAATGTTGATCTGTTACCAGCTGTGGTTCAATTGGCAGCACACTCACCTCTGAGTCATAAAGTTGCATCTCTCTATGTGGCTCGGTGTCCAGTTTTGTTTGATACTGCATCTGTGAAGCACCTTGGGATGATTTACTACATTAAAGATGCTACATAAATGCATGTTGTTTTTGTTATTGTTATTGTGGGTTCTGTTGTATGATTGCCTTTAAAAGTGATGTCCCTTTAAGATCTTAGTATGCAAATATCCAGGACAATAACCTGGACAATATCCAGGCTTGGGCTGATAAGTGGCAAGTAACATTCGCGCCACACAAGTGCCAGGCAATGACCATCTCCAACAAGAGAGAATCTAACCATCTCCCCTTGACATTCAACGGCATTACCAGCGTTGAATCCCCCACTATCGACATCCTAGGGGCTACCATTGACCAGAAACTGAACTGGAGTAGCCATATAAATACCATGGCTACAAGAGCAGGTCAGAGGCTAGGAATCCTGAGGCGAGTAACTCACCTCCTGACTCCTCAAAGCCTGTCCACCATCTACAAGGCACAAGTCAGGAGTGTGATGGAATACTCTCCACTTGCCTGGATGGGTGCAGCTCTAACAACACTCAAGAAGCTCGACACCATCCAGGACAAAGCAGCCCACTTGATTGGCACCCCATCCACAAACATTCACTCCCTCCAGCACTGACTCACAGTGGCAGCAGTGTGTACCATCTACAAGATGCACTGCAGCAATGCACCAAGGCTCCTCAGACAGCACCTTCCAATCCCGCGACCTCTACCAACTAGAAGGACAAGGGCAGCAAATACATGGGAACACCACCACCTGCAAGTTTCCCTCCAAGTCACACACCATCCTGACTTGGAGCTATATCACCGTTCCTTCACTGTCACTGGGTCAAAATCCTGGATCTCCCTTCCTAACAGCACTGTGGGTGTACCTATCCCAAATGGACTGCAGCGGTTCAAGGAGGCAGCTCACTACCACCTTCTCAAGGGCAATTAGGGATGGGCAATAAATGCTGGCCTGGCCAGCGACGCGCACATCCCATGAATGAATAAAAAAAAAAATGAGCTAAGCATCATGATGTAGTCATGTGATCAAAGCCAGAGTCACTCTGCAAGTGTAACACTCAGAGTAAGATTCTGTAAATAGTTAGCTCTCTACTGTATAATAGCTTAACTGTAATAAACCTGTTAGAGATCTTCAACCAACTGGACTCCACGCGTCTCATGTATGTTACATCAGACAACATAAAGAACCCATTACATGGTGGCAGCTGTGGTGCAAAGACAAAGTCTAAGTTGAAGACCACAGGTCCAAACAGTTGCATAAACTACCCTTCCTACAGCAAAAAGAGAGAAAGTTCCACAGAAATATTGGCCCAAACAGTAGAAAGAAAAAAGGACCTTACCTCAAGCTGTAGAAGACAGAACACAGAATGACAGGCTGCAAGTAAATTGGGTAAGTCATTGTTTAAAAAAAAAACAAGCCTGGAAGTGCCTGAAAGATTGATTTTTTTCCCAAAGACTCCATAAAAAAAAAACATGGAAACCTGACTTCTCTCCCAGGCTGATCAAGGTCGGCACCAATACAGGAGGCGTCCATTAGAACAAGTACAGAAAAACCCAATTACTGCAGAGCCTCATCCACGCAGCAAAGTTTTTAAAAACTCATTAAACCACTTGAGCATGAAGAGGAGCTTCCATTCACAAAGACACAGCTATAAAAATACCATTAAACCACTTGAGGGGAAGAACATAAACAAACTCTTAGCAAAATAAAAAGCTATTGAACTGCCAAGTGAACAGCTGTGTAAATAGACCAGCTTAAATACTGCAAAAAAAACTCTTCAAAAAAAGCATTTAAATTGCCTAGCAAACAGCTATGTAAACAGATGGAATTAAGTGCTGCAAGCAAGATAAACACAGAGCACTGCAAAACACCTGCTGCTCTCAATCCAAGCAGCTAGTCTAAGAGAGTTTCTTAAAGCACAGAGTCATAGAGCCAGGCTTAAAGCTAATTTTAAGCAAAAGAACAGCAGGAATATATTGGGCCTAGGACACTACCCTGAGGAACTCCTGCAGTGATGTCCTGGGGTTGAGGTGATTGGCCTCCAACAACCGCAGCCATCTTCTTTTGTGCTGGGTATGACTCCAACCAGTGGAGAGATTTCCCCCTGATTCCTATTGACTTCAATTTTGCTCAGGCTCCTTAATGCCATACTTGGTCAAATGCTGCCTTGATGTCAAGGACAGTCACTCTCACCTCACCTCTGGAGTTCAACTCTTTTGCCCATGTTTGGACCAAGACTGTAATGTGGTCTGGATCCAAGTGGACCTTGTGGAGCCTAAACTGAGCATCGGTGAGCAGGTTATTGCTGAGTAAGTGCTGGTTGATAGCACTGTGTCACGCTCACACAGTGATTAAATATGAAATGAAGTGGAGGAATTATGAAATAAAAGTCAACTGTTGAACTGAACTACAAGAAAATGGACACTTTGTGCCACAGACAAAATTGAGTAGAGGTCAGGTGACCCCCTTCTATACTGTTCAATAAACATGTGTCTGTTGAAGAAGAAACACATTATCTACATTTGAATTAAATTTGGGCAAAACACATTGAAATGGAGAACATCACATTCCATGCTAACAACTCCTACCTGCAGGAATGCAGCTAAGAAAGACCTTTGCAGATAGACTAATTCTGAAGCCAAGGCCAAAATAACAGGTGTGAAGTCATACCTATTTATCAGAATGGACCACATTCATATGCCACTATCTAACAATGGTTCCCATATCCTGAAACATTGTAAGAAACAGCCCAGGGGAGAAAGCCCTTAGTCATGTGTCTGACACCCCAACCTGACAGGTTGCTACCTTAAAAGGTATCTCTCTGTGGGCAGAACAGCCAGAGAAGGTCTTTTCCAGACAGAACAGTTGTAACACAGGTTAACTAAGCAGGAACCCTGCTGATAACATCTTTTAACTACTGCAGCAGAGGAATTGCAAGGTGACTTTGAAACTCACATTTGTGAAAGTGAACCACATTGACTTCAAATTTAGGCTTAACCATAAGCTACCTGTGTCATTTCATCCTTTTCTAGACACCAACATTCAGGCCTGCACCATTGAAAGATTTCCTCTCGAAAAGCTTCAAAAGTTTTTCTTAAAACAACAAACTCTTTTACCACAATTGGACTCTAACTGCATGCTACCACTCTACTCTCTATCTTCTCATGTGTGTGTGTGTTTGTGTGTATGTGTATACGTGGGTGAAGTCGCGAACATTTTTTGGTTATTATGTAAAATAAATATTCATCTTTCTTTTTTAACCTATGAAAAACCCTGTTGTTTGTCTATTTATTTAACCCTTAAAACACTCAGGGGCTAAAACACTATTTTAAGCACTGTCTGTGGTCAGTTAAGAGGTGAAAAGTGGAAGTCACCCATACCGAGTCCCATTTGTCCGTAACAACTTTCAAAGACCCCTTCCATCACTTTACTGATGATTGGCAGTAGACTGATGGGATGGTAATTGGCCGGATTTCATTGTCCTGCTTTTTGTGGACAGGATATATCTGGGCAATTTTCCCCATTGCTGGGTAGATGCCAGTGTTGCAGCTTGGCTGGGGGCACAGTTGGTTCTGCAGCAACAAGTCTTCAGTACTACAGCCAGGATGTTGTCAAGGCCTATAGCCTTTGCAGTATCCAGTGCCTTCAGCTGTTTCTTGATATCACGTGGAATCGAATTGGCTGAGGTCTGGCATCTGTGATGCTGGGCACTTCAGGAGGAGGCCGAGATGGATCATCAACTGGGCACTTCTAGCTGCAGATGGATGCAAATACTTCAGCCTTGTCTTTTGTACTGATTTGCTGGCCCCCCCATTGTTGAGGATGGGGATATTTATGGAGCCTCCTCCTCTGGTTAGTTGTTTAATTTGTCCACCACCATTCATGACTGGATGTGGCAGGACTGCAGAGCTTTGATTTGATCTGCTGGTTGTGGGATTTCTTCGCTCTGTCTATCGCATGCTGCTTCTGCTGTTTAGCATGTAAGTAGTCTTGTGTTGTAGCTTCACCAGACTGTCACCTCACTTTTAGATATGCCTGATGCTGCTCCTGGCATGCCCTCCTGCACTCTTCATCGAACCAGGATTGGTCCCCTGGCTTGATGGTAATGGTAGAGTGGGGGATATGCTGGGCCTTGGGGTTACAGATTGTGGTTGAATTCTGCTGCTGCTGATCGTCCACAGCACCTCATGTATGTCCAGTTTTGAGCTGCCAGATCTGTTTGAAATCTATCCCGTTTAGCACTGTGGTAGTGCCACACAACACAATGGAGGGTATCCTCAGTGTGAAGACAGGACTTTGTCTCCACAAGGACTGTGCAGTGGTCACTCTGACCAATACTGTCACAGACAGATGCCTCTGCAACAGGTAGATTGATGAGGATGAGGTCAAGTCGGTTTTTCCCTCGTGTTAGTTCTCTCACCACCTTCTGCAGGCAGCCTGGCTCAGCCAGCTATTGGTGTTACTGAGCCTCTCTTGGTGATGGATATTGAAGTCCCCCTTTGCCTTTGCTACCCTCAGTGCTTCTTCCAATTGGTGTTCAACATGGAGGAGTACTGATTTATCAGCTGAGGGGGGTGCAGTAGGTGGTAATCTGCAGGAGGTTTCCTTGCCCATGTTTGACCTGATGCTATGAAACCTCATGGGGTCCGGAGTCAATTTTGCGGACTCCCAGGGCAACTCCCTCCCAGGTGTATACCACTGTGCTGCCACCTCTGGTGAGTCTGTCCTGCCGGTGGTACAGGGCGTTCCCAGGAATGGCGATGGAGGAGTCTGGGACATTGGCTGTAAGGTATGACACGGTGAGTATGACTATGTCAGGCTGTTGCTTGACTAGTTTGTGTGACAGCTCTCCCAATTTTGGCACAAGCCCCCAGCTGTTAATGAGAAAGACTTTGTAGGATTGACTGGGCAGGGTGTGCCACTGTCGTTCCCGGTGCCTAGGTTGATGTCGCATGGCCTATGCAGTTTTATTCTTAATTGACTTTTCTGTTGCGATTCGATACAACTGAGTGGCTCGCTCGGCTATTTCAGAGGACAGTTAAGAGACAACCACATTGCTGTGGGTCTGGAGTCTCATGTAGACCAGACCAGGTAAGGATGGCTGACATTAGTGAACCTGATGTGTTTTTTTGCAATCCAGTAGTTTCATGATTATTATTAACGAGACTAGCATTTTATTCCAGATTTTATAAATGAATTGAATTTAATTTCCACCACCTGCCACAGTGGGATTTGAACTCCTGTCTCTGGAGCATTAGTCTGGGCCTCTGGATCACTAATCCAGTAACATTATCACTCTGCTCTCATCCAGATAGCATCAGCGTTAGGGCACATCTGATGCAAGAACGTTTCACCTGAGCACTATGCAACCAGCAGGACTGCATTCCCCGGCACTCACTTTGCTCTGCATTTGAGAACTCATCCATTGAAAACACAACCTTGAATAGATCTAATCTCACCGTTGACATGGTGCAGCGTTCTCAGTGTTGGCATTCAAAGACCACGTCTTCGCCTTTGCAGACTTGTCATTAAAAAATGGAAGGTCACATGTCTGGGATCGTGGCTCAACATTTCCAATGTTATTCATAAATTGCAAAGGACTCATTTACAAGTGAAATTAACCCCAGAGAACCGCTCAGTTCTCGGATAGACACGATGGCCTCGGCTCTCTGCCACTTTGTGTAACACGTGCCTCCCCCACAAATATTGCAAACCGGCCCTTAATGAGCTGACAACAAACTCATGAGCAAGCTCAACCGGCCAATAAGCTCAATCAGGTGGGTTTCCGGGTCTCGCCTTCCGCCCCCTTGAGCAAAACCGCCGACAGTCAGATCGGCAACGACAAACCAGCCCAACCACCAGCGGCGCTAACTCTAATTCCCGCCCGCCTCACTGGGGGCTAAGATTCTGCCCTTGAGAACAAAATCTAGGATGACTCTCCAGCTATTCTTCCAATGAGATATTAAACAGAGGCCCCTTCCGGCCTTTCAGGAGGATGGCACTTGGCACTATTTCAAAGAAGAGTCTGAGGGCCAATATTTATCTCTCAATCAATAACCCTAAACAGATTATCCGGTCATTACCATATTGCTGTCTATGGGATCTTGCTGTGCATGAACTGGCTGCCGTGTTTCCTACAACACATCGGCAACAACACTTCACGGCACTGTAGAAATCCGAGTGCTTTTATTCTTCTTTCCTGTGTGCTGTGGGGAAGAGCTGATTGAGGTCTCCATTCGTGAAGCCTCCAGACTGCACCGTGGGCTTGTGTTTCCCCGAACACCAGAGTTTGTGCGGTTTTGCTGCTGCCGGAATTTCCACCAACTTGAGTCAATCTGAACATGCAGAAATTTTTGGGAAAGCCTCATTTGGGATCATTTCCACTTTGGAGTGGGTGCAGTGGCTCATCGCTCCTGCACAGTGCCTGGTGACGTGCACTCACTCCCTCCAATTTCCCCTCCCCCCTTTCTAGAAGGTTGTTCCTCTCACTGAGTAACAGTTCTGTCGAGACCAACTGCCTCCTGAGACCAATTCCCACTTTGGCCATGTTCCACTGGTGATGTCGGGCAGTGAAAGTTGGTTTCAAATGCCCATTGTGACTCAGGGGGAGCCTGAGTGAAAGCTGGTTCTTTGATTGTGCAGGGCATCACATTATACCCATTGTGTCCTCACTGCACATTCATACACCTGAGCTCTCCGGCAGGGATGACATTAACAGGAAGCCAGACTGGTCCCCACCGCCTTTCCCCAGGAATCCTCAGGCCAAGCTAATAACACCTCCGCTAACCAGGCAACAAAATTATTACAAGAGCGAAATACCGCAGACGCTGGAAATCCAAAATAAAAACAAAACATACCGGAAATATTCAGCAGGTCGGGCAGCATCCGTGAGTTTTTCTGAAAGGTCATTGACCTGAAATGTTGGGGGAAATTTTATGCTCTCTCCCGCAGCAGGTCTGGAGGTGGAAAGGGCATAAAATCGGGTGTGATGGTGGTGGGGTGGGGGGGTGTGGGGAGGGCAGGTGTTCCCACCACCATCAAGCCTCCGCCAAAATTTAGTCCAGGTCAGGAAGGCCCGTGAATGGCCTTCCCTCCCTGCTGCCAATTGAGGCCCTTAACTGGGCAATTAAGCCCCAATTGAGGGCCTCTTCCCGCCACAATTAGTCGTGTGGTGGGTGACACTGTCGCCACATGGGAAGCACGGCACAGAAAGCCGATCGGGCGACTTAGCGGATCCGGGGTGGGGGAGAGCGTCCCTCATTAAAAGGCACCACTGTGAACCACCCCACTGCCCTTGTTGCCGACCCCCCCCTCCCCTTCTGCCCCACATCCCCCAACCCGCGAGACCCCTCCCACCCTGACCTACCTGAGACATGGTTCCAGCGACACTCCTCGACCTCCAGTAGGTGCACTTGCCACAGCAGCCACCACCATTGGCTGGCAGCTATGCAAGGGCGGGACTTGATCCCATGGAAGGCCCAGCGTTGTCCAGTTAAGTGCCTAACTGGCACTAAATTCAGCGGGTCTTCTGTAGAATGGGGATCTTGGCGACGGTTTCTCTGGAGGCGAGACCCGTACTGCCAGGATAAAATTTTCCCTGTTAATCCTGTTTCTGTCTCCACAGTTGCTGCCTGACCTGCTGAGTATTTCCAGCATTTTCTCTGTTTTTATTTCAGTAAAGTTATGAAGTAAACTATTGGTGAGTCTCCGCAAATCCCTCCTCTGAGCTTATTTAAAGTGCTGAGATAGAAATCTGTAGAGAGAAACAGAATCCAATCTCCTCTGGGCCCTTCCTTCCATCTTTGCTGCCTCCTCTCTGATCTCTGCTCTGTCAGTTTCTGTGCATTGAGCAAAGGGTTACAATCAATCAGATATCCCTCTCGTGGTGATGGT
This sequence comes from Heterodontus francisci, assembly GCF_036365525.1. Lineage (NCBI taxonomy): Eukaryota > Metazoa > Chordata > Chondrichthyes > Heterodontiformes > Heterodontidae > Heterodontus > Heterodontus francisci. The sequence goes on along the minus strand of NC_090410.1, from coordinate 21,727,868 downwards.
GAAAATCCTTGGTCCCTGCCACAATTGGTTGCTTCTGATGATGACATCAGCACAAGTTTGCTCTCAACCCCAAGGGACCTGCCTGAAATTGACAGGTTCTGTTAGTATCAGCTGTGGGAATCACAGAACTGGCGACGGAGATGTTTTAGAATGTGCTCCCGTGGGATTCACCAGGGATACCTGAAGAAATACGGTAAGGTTGCAAAACATGCCGTGGTCTTTTTGCTGACAGCTAGGAGACACAGCACAAGATTACAAGAGCCTCCTAATACCCCAGGGAACTAGACCAGAGACAAGTTTAAACAATGATTTACTGGGTAAGTCACGGTTATTAAATATTTTTTAAAACATCCGTTTAATTGCAGAAAATTACAGTACAGAAGAAGGCCATTCAGTCCATCATGCATGTGCTAGCTCTTCAACTGGAGCATTACTCTAAACCCATTTCCTTACCCATCCTTCCTCTTCACGCTATTCCCTTTTAAATGATCTTTCAATCTCTGCCTCAATAGACCCTTGTGGTAAAATATCCCATTGCTCTAACAACCTCTTTGTGTGAAAACCTCTTTTCTAACCATCCCCTTTATTCTTCTGGTGAAATTCCTCAGTCTATTTGTATATTTAAAGCTTTTCTTTAGTAATTGTGTTTACAGGGTGTTTATAAAGTTCCTGTGCAACTTTAACCTTTAATAACTTTGGATGTACATGCAAGAGAAACACTCTATAAACAGCATATGAAAGCATAATTCATAAAGTTTTTGTTCATATTATTAATGTTGTTGTGAATGCTGTGATAATGTTTTCCTGTTGGAACTAGTGACAGGGGACGAAAAGGGTTTTACAGCAAGCACAACTGAAGTCCCGAACAGCTGGGAGAAGAAAATATACTGTTCTTTCCAGGAAAAAAGCGGCACATAGGAACTCAATTAACAACTGGATGAAAAAGTTTCTATTATGCATACATCCAAAGTTCTTAACCTTTAAAGTTGCACAGGGTCTATATAAATGCCTAAGTAATCGAAATCTTTTTGCATCAATATCATGGAAAGATTCACACTGTGTGATGCCTTGAAAAGTCGTTAACAGAAATTTGATATTCCGCCCAGCCTTGACCCCAACCAGTTTGATTTCTTCAAATTGTATTTCATTTCATAATCAGACGGGGGGGAGCTGATTGATAACTCAGTGATGGTCGGTCCTGGATTAGAATATTGCATTCAGGTGTCCGAGGGGTGCTTGGTACCTGAAATGAGAAGGCATTCTTTACTCCAACACGAACATCTCTCCCTGGCACAAGATCCTTCAATTTCGTCCAAACAGATTTTATTGGAAGTGAATTTCCACCAGGGATTTCATAGAACAGCCCTGGGAAAATGGTGTTGTCAGGATTCACATGTCTCGTCAAAGAATCTTACAACACAGAAGGAGGCTTTTCGGCCCATCGTGCCTGTGCTGGCCCTTTGTTAGAGCTATCCCATTAATCCCCACCCTCTTTCCCCAAAACCCTGTAAATATTTTCCATTCAAATATTTAGCCAGGGGAGTTTTCCCCAGTGTCCTGGTCAATATTTAACCCTCAGCCAACACCTGAAACAGATGATTTGCTCATTTATCACATGGCTGTGTGTGGGAGCTTGCTGTGCACAATTTGGCTGCCGCGTTTCCTACATTACAATAGTGACTACACTTCAAATGGTACTGTGAAGTGCTTTGGGCTGACCTGAGACTGTGAAAGGTGCTATATAAATGCAAGTCTTTCCATTATCGTTCGTAAAATTTGCCCTTAAACGTCTGAACAAATCGCGAATTAGATGGAGTAATTTGTTACAGTTGAGACAGCAATGTTAGCACCTCTCCAGCAGCAGGTTAAAGCAGGCACAGTGAGAGGGAGGGAGACAGGATCTATCGTAAGATACAAATGCATGGCGAGCAATCAGAGAGTAAGGAGAAAAAAACGGGCAGGAATTGAATTCTGTTCCCGATTAAACAGCTCCAATCAAACATCACACCATTGCTGTCCCAGCCAAACTCCAGCCCACACGTGGCTCTGAATGAATTAAGGATTAACGCAACATAAAGATGATTGCTTCCTAATCCGAGCAAGTACTGTTGCCCCATAAAACATAATTTAATCAATCTTTAATCTGCCCCAGTTCTCTCTGGGCAAGCGCAGCCTTCCAATGTTATTAAATCATACTGGGTCACACGCTGCTAAGCTATTTTAATATGAAAGATGGGTCAGAATTCATTGCTGGAATGGAATGGGTGGGGATTATTTGGGGCTGGCAGATTTGGACAATGGGAAGAGTAATAATACTGTGCTGCTGATTTCATTTAATTAAATAGAAATTATTTTATTAACTCATAGGTTTATTGCCCATCTCTAATTGCCCTTGAGAAGGTGGTGGTGAGCTGCCTTCTTGAACCGCTGCAGTCCGTGCGGTGTAGGTACACCCCATAGTGCTGTTAGGAAGGGAATTCCATGTTTCGGCTTGGGACTTAAACCCATAAGTTTCTGACTCAGTTACCCGCAGAGCCATAACTCAGACTATAATGTCTACTTAGAGGGGATCCCGGAATCGAATTCTGCAGTTGGACTGTCTATTGCCATGCCAACAGGCCCCCGACCATGCAGCCCATTCACCACCTTCTCAACGCACTTAGGGATGGGCAATAAATGCCAGCCTTGCCAGTGACATCCACATTCCTGAGAACAGATTTTAAACATATATTTCCTTTGCCCACCATTCATTCCACTTGTGAGCTGTTGCCCTCAGTCCTGGCAGTGGGAGAAGGTGCCAGATCAAGGCCTGAGTCTCACTACGAGGGAGGTAGGGAGAGCTCAAAGGGGGAGCTGCCTTGGTATACGCTCGACAGGCTAGAAGGTGGCTCTCTCACTGTGGGGGAACAGAGTGAGACCTAAAGCCAGGAGCTGGGGCAGCCAATAAATAAATAACTGAGCCGGGGATGATCCACCAAGTCCGTGTCTCCTCCCTGCCCCTGTGTAAATTCAGGGACTGAATGGGTTTGCCAAGCTAGTGCTGGCACATCATGGGTGGGATTCCAATCTGCAGATTCCCGCTCTCCCAGTGCAAGATTCTTTATCAGACACACAGCGGAGGCCAAAGATTTTCTTGTGGGGCTTGGCAGAGAGCATTCCTGCTCCTTCTGACCCACGAGGAAAAGTGAAAAGAAACTTACATTTCTGGGACGCTTCTGTCCCCAGCTTCCCTTCCCTGCAAGTTCGGTCTGGCAGGGAAGCCACAAAAGCTTCGCCACGTACGTCAGGGGAGATGGTGGTAATGGTGCTGAACTAGTAACCTAGAGGTCCAGGCTATTGCCCTGAGAACACAGGTTCAAATCCCACTACGGGGTTGGTGGATTTTAAATTAAATTCATTAATAAAACAAAATCTGGAATTGAAAGCTAATCCAAGTAAGGGTGCTATGGAACTCCCAACTTAACCCTCACAACACTGGCTGCTTTTCCCTTTCCAACCCGGACCATTGATGGAACATCGCGTCCAATGAGCTTTGTCTGCGCGAGGACCAATGAGCATTCACTTCCTTAGAATATTCAATACGCTACCTCATAAACTGAATGTTGATTGGTCTAAAGAAAAGAACCAGATATGGACATTTTCAGGCAATGAAAACACGCTTAAAGTATTAATTCCTGGTGGAGTTAAAGGAAATATTTGCACAGACACAGGGCAAGAGCAGGGAAGTGGGACTGATTGGTAAGTTTCAGAGAGCTGGCACAGGCACGATGGGCCGAGTGGCCTCCTTCCGTTCTGTGTGATTCTATGATTTTACTGACGGCCGCTAACTGGGGACTGCAGTAATGCCAAACCAGCCATCTTCTAGATCAGGAGACAAACTTTTAAAATCAAAAGATTTGGTATAGAAATCATAGGCTTTATTTTTTAACATTAACTAATACAGATTGATAGTTGCTTTATAAACCTCATGACTGAGTTTATTTACACACATTGGGCCTGTTTCAGCTAAACAAAATATGTGACAGCCATTCGCTGATTCATTCCTCAGGGCAATGCCTTGACCAATCAGAGTCATGCTGCCTGGTTTAAATTTCAAACAAAGCTCGGCAGTTAACTGTTAGTCACCATAAACTGGTGCATTCTCCATGGCAATGCCTCTGCCAATCAGAGTTCACTCGCCAACCAATCACCACTCTCTTCTCATCCAGTATAAATTCGTTGCTTTCCCTTACGTTGGTATTCTTGCGACTTGTCCTGATGAGTGCAAGGTGAAAAGCTTCGACAAAATGCCTCTATTTTCAGCAACACTCACTTTATGTGTTCGTTCTCAACATCCTTACATCTGTTATTTATAAATGTAGATGTGTACATCTGGTTATTAATTGGTAAGCATTTAATTTGACCTGCGTGTGTGCTGCTTATAAATGGATTTCTCTGGTAATTCAAGTCCCCACCCATTCGCTCCAGCTGTGAGACAACAACAACAACTTGTGCTACTAACATCAGTCAGTTGAAGCAGTGTTCACTGGCAGTACGTCTGGCTCACTGGTTGCCAGGCGACTGCAGCATCGGGGAACGGTGGAGGCAGCAAAGTTGGAGCTGGAATGAGAAATACGGGCCAAGCCCCACCGGGGAGTCTCAACACCGACACAGAGCTACCCAAAACCTTCTCCCTCCCCTCAGCGAGCTGGCATGGAGTGGGGGTCGGTGGGGGGCGGTGTGGTCAGGCATAGCTGCGGGGCCTGAGGCCCAGGCAGCAAGACAGCTCCAGGCTCAGCAAAGCAAGGTCATTTCCTGTACAGTCGGCTCCTGGAGTCTGGATACAGATGCAGAAGGTTTCGATGCAACTTCCCTATGAAAAAGCCCAAGATAGCGCAGGCTACTTTGAAATGGCATCTCTTGTTATAAATGATGAAGAGTTGGCATGTCTGGGACTGAACCCAGACCTTCCTAATCAGTATGGCTCAGCTACTCTGGATATACTCACTGAGGCATCAGGAGATTTTAATGGCTGGCTTCCAGCCTCTGGCTGGCGGACCACAATTGTGTGTTGGATCTTCAGTAAAGTTGCCAACTCTCCAGGGTTGTCCAGGAGGCTGCAGGAGTTAAATATTAATTTCCTCTCACCTCTGAGCCAGAAGGTTGTGGGTTTAACTCCCACCCTCAGGACTTGAGCACAGAAATCCAGGCTGACACTCCCCCGTGCAGCGCTGAGGGAGTGCCACACTGTCGGAGGTGCCATCTTTCTGATGAGACGCTAAACTGAGGCTCTGCCTGCCCTCTCAGGTGGATGTAAAAAAAAATCCCACGGCACTATTTCGAAGTTATCCCTGTGTCCTGCTCAATTAACATTACAAAAACAGATTATCTGGTTATTACCACATTGCTGTTTGTGGGAGCTTGCTGTGCACTGCATTCCCATCACAATAGTGATTACACTTCAAAAGTGTTACATTGGCTGTAAAGCATTTTGGGACGTCCTGTAGGTGGTGAAAGGTGTTATATAAATGAAATTTTTTTCCTGATACTGATGTGAACAACCAGGGTAAAATCAAAGGAATGTTGAAAAAGACGGTATGTTTTATTTTTCTGCTCCTTTGAACACTTTTGCTTATTAGTTATGACGTTATTGAAGCTGGGATACAAGGCTGTTTGACTGGGCAGGGTGGGTGGAGATGGAAAATCATGTGATACATTCTCCAGGACCGTGGCCAACTGGAAATGTTTGTCTTTGGGGCAATGAAATGGAAATGATTCAGAGAGGAAGAGGAGGTAGAGTTTAGCTCCCACGTAAAAACTGGACATTTGATCGAGGTTCCGGAGAGGGAGGTGGAAAGGCAGAGGGGTTTATGGAAGGAATTCCAGAGTGCGACACTGAGGTCACTAAAGGCAGGTCCGTGTTCATCACCTTCGGGGGAGGGGGCCGGGGGGGGCGGTTTAGAAATACTAATGCACAGAGGAAGCTCAGTAAATCTCAGAGGCTAAAGAGTTGTATAAAGACATGCAGGCAGTGTTATTGTACAGTGAGAAGTTAAACTAATCCCCCAGGTCACTGAGGAAGGATTGGGGTCTGTAATTGGACCTGAATCAATTCACATCGAGTAGAGTCCTGTTTACAGCAGAACAGACTGCTTCCCCAATAGGAAGTGGGTGATGCGGCTTAAAGATGAAATCAGGTGAAGGTTGATCCAAAGCTGTCGACATCAGCTAGTTTTATGTTGCATTCATTCTGAAAGCTGCTTCTAACACTTGTCCAGAAAGTGGCCACACTGGGCCGCATTTTTAAACCCCATCGCGGGCAGGAGTGATTTGAAGGTTGCATTCTCGGAGCTCAGCACTGGGTCCCACTGCCTCTGGAACGCGAAGCCATTTTTAAAGGGATGCCGGGAGGCAGGGAACGGAAGTCCCACACGCCTCCAATTTTTATCAAATTCAATGCCTGTTGAGCTCATTGTAGAGTTCACTAACAGGCTTGTCAGCAGCACTTTGGGTTATTCAATGGAAGGGCATGGTGAGAACGCCATGTCCTGACTACAGCAGGGTTTAGAAGACGTGAACAATGCAGAGGGCCCTGAGGGCTATAGGAAGGGCTGAGTAACATGATGCAGAGATCCAAAATAAAACTCAGCTGCTCCAAAAGTGCCACACTGCTGGAGCTGCAAGACTTGTTTTTCTCAGTGGTGAGTGGTAGGAATCTGGAGAGGGTCGTGAGGCCTCTGGCATCACTGGGGCAGCTGGGGGTGGCAGGGGAAGGCCTGGTGAACACACAAACCCCATCTGAGGAAGTTTAGATGGGAGCAGGTTACTTTCACATTGGACAGAGCAGCCAGGATGAGCTGCAGCAGATGCAACTTCCTGGACAGCAGGAGGTCAGAGGAGGACAGCGAGGGGCTGCAAGGGAAAGAAGACGCTACCAAAACATTGGGTTTACCGCCCAAAAGTCATCTAGCTGCAAATGGCAGAGTGCCAGTGCTGTAGATGGTCTCAGACCTGTGTACTCTGAACCACAATGACCTGAGGCCTCGTGGCCCCCATGGCAGTCCCTTATGTGCATCTGTCAAGTCTCCATCGCCCTGAATTTCTATGCAACTGGGTTATTCCAGGGATCAACTGCGGACCTGGGTGGCATCTCGCAGTCGGCTGCTCATTACATCATCAGGCAGGTCATGGATGCCATAATCAGGCGGGCGGGGGGAACTACATCCACTTTGACAGAGATGAGCTTGCATAGGCACAGAAGGCATTGGTTTCACCTCCATCACTGGATTTCTCCAGGTGCAGGGCATCATCGATTGCACCCATGTGGCCATCAAGGCGCCCAGTGACCAGCCTGTGAGGTCCATCAACAGGAAGGGCTTCCACTCCCTCAATGTCCAACTGGTTTGTGACCACAACAAGAGTTTCCTCCATGTGTGCACTCACTCTCCTTGCTGTTGCCATGACTCCTTCATCCTCCACCAGTCCAGGCTGCCTTGGATTCACTCCATCCCACAAAGTGCATGGATGCATCCAATGGGACAAGGGAAATCCCTTGAAGAGATGGATATTGACTTCACTACGTTAGCCCCAGACAGAGGCACAGAGGAGATACAACCAATGCCACCTGCTCAGCAGGTCATCAGGCTTCTGAAAAAGCGATTCTGGTGCCTGGACCATTCGGGTGGGACCCTCCAATACCCTCCTGCAAGGATCTCTGTCATTGTGGTGGTCTGCTGCACTCTCCACAACCTGGCCTCCAGAGTGGCATGGGACTTAGAATAGAATCATAGAAATTTTAAGACACAGAAAGAAGCCACTTGGCCGATCGTGTCTGTGCTGGCTGAAAAACGATCCACCTATTCTAATCCCACCTTCCAGCATTTGGTCCGTAGCCCAAATTTGACTTGAGGACAGTGAGGCCCTGAAAGGAGACAGCTCATCGGGGGAGGAGCAGGAGGTCAGAGAGAGAGGAGGAAGAGGGGATGGAGGGGGTAACACTGAACAAAGAGGTGCCCCTGCCGCATAACAAGGTGGCCTCCTCTTGACACCCTCTCTCTCTCTCTAGGGGTCTCCCCTGCCCCTAGTGCCAGGCCTCCATCTCCCCTGTGACATCTCCCTTCCTTCTGCTGCAGTGAAAGGTTTCGGCACACACTGCAGATCTCTCCCGCAGGACAACCAGAAGCCTCAGTGATGTCATGGGACATCTATATGAGCCCCGCACTTGATCTGACTCACCTCCATTCCCAGCCCCACTGGCTCTAAGTGAACTGGAAACCCACCTCCATAGTAATTAAGGGCTTACCCATTTGAAAGTCTGAACCCGAATCCGTTTCCCACTGGAGGTAGGTTTCTGACCCAAAACCAGACCCAGTTCCTGTTTCCCGTCTCCGTAATGAAAATCCTCCTGTCTTTGAAACCTACTCTGTATCATGAAGGAGGCAGCTGTCCTTTTACCCTACGCAGCCATGCACCAAAATTCTTCTGCCTCGCCACTTCGTTCCCCTCCTTTAGTGTCCTCCTTAAAACTGACTTCTTTAAACAAACTCGCCACCCTTCCTAACCTCATTTTCTTTGGTTTGGCATCCAAGTTTCTTAACATTTCTGTCACTCTCTAAAGATGCTGTTATGACCAGGTGAGAAAGGGGTCTAGGGTTCCCTTTCAGCCTTCACCTGATCTTACCGTAACAGGGTTCAATTTTAAACACACCGTGTTTTTAGCTCCCCCTTGGTGAATCCTTGTTCACCGCTTTCCAATTATAAGGCAAAGAAACCAGCACAAACAGGCTTTCTTAGGTTTAAAGAAGAAAAGTTAACATTTATCAGACTTGGTGGGTCGAAGGGCCTGTTTCAGTGCTGTATCTCTAAATAAAAAAAAAATTAAAAAAAATTATTAAACTAAAAATTATTCAACCCTAATTTGGTTAACGCCTACGGATACACGACGCGCCCATGCTAACATGCATATGTGATACACACGTGCAAATAGAGACAGAAAAGAGCAGAAGAAAAATAAAGTGGAAAAGTTTGAAGCAATATCTGAAGAGTTTTTGTTACTGTTCGAGCTCACTTGATTGCAGGTTGATCTTGCTTTTCAGTGGGGCCTGGTATTCTTCTTAAGCCTAGTTCGCTGCGGGAGACTTTTCTCTCTTGGGGTTTATGTGTCTTCAGTGGACTCAGAGCCTTGTGTAAATGAGATGGGAGTAGACAGGAGAGAGATCTTCTCAGTCCAGGACCAAACAGACTGTTCTGCCCAAACTGCTTGTACAAATTCAAAAGACTCAGGTTGCCCAGCAGGTTAGTCATGTGACTAGCTGCTTTGACCATGTCCGTTTGTGTATTCAGCCATCTTAGCAGTTGACCTGGAATGTGAGCTCCCCCACCTTCAACGTCTGGTGATCAAAAGTCCATTGTGGGTTGAATATGTCAGGGGATGGCTGCTTTGTCCTTCCAAACACTGTCTGTTAATATGCAAATGTCTTTTCCAACCGCGGCTGATCTGTTTAACAAGTCCTTTTTTTTCACTCCAGTAACAGTTTAAGATCAATGTTCATGACAAAATTAATGTGCCTCCCTCTTGGCAGGCGAGGGCCTAGCATGATAATTTTTTTTCTGATATAAATTCCAGTAATTGTTGATGGTGTAGGGTCCCTGCAAGTACCGAGCCCTCTTTATGAGTTGTGCTCCCAAAAGCCTGCAGACGCGAAGTCTATATGGTTGTCTGGACCAGCACTGGAGGCCTAGGTCTTCATAGGTCTGTGGCTGGCCTTGGAGAGAGCAGGGCAGAAACAAAATATGGCAAAAATGTCAAGAGAAACTGAGGTACAAGTTTCTTTAAAATCAACCTAACCGCACAGCAGGGTGACATGGAAAGAAAGACTTGCATTTATATAACTCCTTTCATGACCTCAGGATGTCCCAAAGCACTTTATAGCCAATGAAGTACTTTTGAAGTGTAGTTATTCTTGTAATGTAGGAGGCACAGCAGCCAATTGGTGCACAGGAAGCTCCCACAAACAGCAATGTGATAATACCCAGATAATCTGTTTTCAGTGTTGGTTGAGGGATAAGTATTGGCCAGTAAAACTCCCCTTCCCTTCGTTGACTCGTATCACAGGTTCCATCTGAAAGCGCACATGAGGCCTTGGTTTAACATTTTAACTGAAGGCAGGGCCTCCAATGATGCAGGACAATGTCAGTCCTAGATTTTGGTGCTGAAATTTCTGGAATGTGACTTGCACCCATAACCTTCTGACTCAAAGGCCAGAGAGCGACCCACTGAGTCACAGCTGACACCTAAGATCTGCTGGTCACCGTGCCATACATTGTGGATCATGCCCCTTATTTTCAGAGTCACCACAGGCTCGCTGTCAAGGGCAATAGCTAGAAGCAATCTTGATTGGCCGTCAGCAGTTTATTTTACGATGGCACGAGTCAGGTTTGAGCCACCCAACTTCAAAATGGACCCAGATGCATTGGGTTGGACCAGAGCGAATCGTCAACTGAAATACTGAGTCAAGCGGACAACCTGTCTGAGCAGAAGGGTAAGATCTGTCCTGGCATCATAGACTGGGTAATCAAAGGCCAGGAGATCCCATCTTCCTTCAATTCATGCTGAGCACAATCTTCCAGGCAGCCCTTTGGGCCTCCAATGAAATGTTCCTCACACATTGTGAGGGGAATTTTATGCCCTCCCCTGCCTCGGGTTTGGAGGCTGAGAGCGCATAAAATCGGGCAGGTTGGTGGGGGGGGGGGGGGGGGGGGAGGGGAATAGGGATCCTGCCACTTTCCCACCTCCACCCAAATTAAGTCCGGGGCAGGAAGGCCTGTGATTGGTCCCTCATCAGAAGTGCCTCACTGAGGGACCCATCATCGGAAAGTGGAGGGGGGGGGCCACTGACAGCCACCCCTTGCCCTTGCTGCAGATCCCCCTACACCCCCTCCCCCATGACACCCACCCCATGAAACCCTTCTTGCCCTGACCTACCTGTGGCCTGATTCCGCTGCTTAGTTAGAGAGCTGCCGGCCTCTGATTGGCTGACAGCTCTCAGAGGGCGGGACCTCGATTACCGGGGTCCTCAATCCCAGGGAAGACCCACCTCTGTCTACTTAAGTGCCTAATTGGCACTTGATCCAGCGGGCCCCCCCCCCCAGAGGAGGCAACACGGGACTCTTGCCAGCATTTTAGCCGGTAGTCAAGACCCCCGTTGCCACGATAAAATCCCAGCCTGTGTGTGAGAACTTCATTGTAATATGTTAGACCTCGGCCCCCATTTGATTTCCCATCTGTCCACATCAGGATTACAGTCTGCTGTCTGTTTGTCTGTCTGGACCAGATGAGATGCATCCAATGATACAGAGGGAAGTGAGGGTGGAAACTGTGGAGTCACTGGCCATAATTTTTCAGTTTTCCTTACACTCGGAGAAGGTGCCAGGGGACTGGACAATTGCAAAAGTTACACCTTTGTTCAAAAAAGGTGTAAAGATAAGCCCAGCAACTACAGGTCAATCAGTTTAACTTCGGTGGTGGGGAAACTTCTAGAAAGAATAATTTGGGATAAAATTAATAGTCACATGGACAAATGCGGGTTAATTAAGGAAAGCCAGCATGAATTTCTTAAGGGAAAATCATGCTTAACTAACTTTCTGGAGTTTTTTGAGGAGGTATCAGAGTGGGTTGATGAGGGCAATGCTGTTGATGTGGTGTACATGGACTTTCAAAAGGCATTTGATACCGACTTGTGAGCAAAGTTACAGCTCATGGAATAAAAGGGATGGTAGCAACATGGATACGGGATTGGCTGAATGACAGGAAACAAAGAGTAGTGGTGAATGGATATTTTTCGGGCTGGAGGATGGTTTGTAGTGGAGTTCCCCAGGGGTCGGTGTTGGAACCCTTGCTTTTCCTGATACATATTAATGACCTAGATCTTGGTGTACGGGCACAATTTCAAAGTTTGCGGATAATACGAAACTTGGAAGCATTGTGAACTGTGAGGAGGAAAGGGTAAAACTACAAAAGAACATAGGCAAGTTGGTGGAATGGGCAGACAGTTGGCAGATAAAGAGCAATGCAGAGAAATGTGAAGTGATTTATTTTGGCAGGAAGAACATGAAGAGACAATATAAAATAAAGGGTACAATTCTAAAGGGGGTGCAGAAGCAGAGGGGTATACACATATATAAATCATTTGAAGAGGGCAGGACAGATTGAGTGAGCAGTCAATGAAACATACGGTGTCCTGGGCTGTATTAATAGGAACAAGAGCAAGGAAGGTACTCCAGAGCTTGCCGCGCCCCTAGCCAAGCTGTTTTATTTAAAGATACAGCACTGAAACTGGCCCTTCAGCCAACCGAGTCTGTGCTGACCATCAACCACCCATTTATAATAATCCTACATTAATCCCATATTCCTACCACATCCCCACAATTCCCCGACCTATACTAGGGGCAATTTATAACAGCCAATTTACCTATCAACCTGCAAGTCTTTGGCTGTGGGAGGAAACCGGAGCACCCGGCGAAAACCCACGCAGTCACAGGGAGAACTTGCAAACTCCGCACAGGCAGTACCCAGAATTGAACCCGGGTCGCTGGAGCTGTCAGGCTGCAGTGCTAACCACTGCACCACTGTGCTGCCCAGTACAGTACAGCTGTTCCAGTACAGCTACAGCATCTACTTAGCAATGTGGAAAAATTGCCCAGGTATGTCCTGTACACACAAAGCAGGGAAAGTCCAACCCAGCCAATTACCACCCCATCAGTCTACTCAATCATCAGTAAAATGATGGAAGGTGTCGTCAACAGTGCTATCAAGCAGCAGTTGCTTAGCAATAACCTACTCAATTATGCTCAGTTTGGGTTCTGCCAGGGCAACGCAGCTGCTGACCTCATTAGAGCCTTGGTTCAAACATGGACAAAAGAGCTGAACTCAAGCGGTAAGGTGAGAGTGACTGCCCTTGACATCAAGGCAGCATTTGACCGAGTATGGCATCAAGGAGCCCTAGCAAAACTGAAGTCAATGGGAATCAGGGGGAAAACTCTCTGCTGGTTGGAGTCATACCTAGCACAAAGGAAGATGGTTGTGGTTGTTGGAGGTCAATCATCTCAGCTCCAGGACATCACTGCAGGAGTTTCTCAGGGTAGTGTCCTAGGCCCAACCATCTTCAGCTGCTTCATCAATGACCTTCCTTCAATCATAAGGTCAGAAGTGGGGATGTTCGCTGATGATTGCACAATGTTCAGCACCATTCGTGACTCCTCAGATACTGAAGCAGTTCGTGTAGAAATGCAACAAGACCTGGACAATATCCAGACTTGGGCTGATAAGTAGCAAGTAACATTCGCACCACACAAGTGCCAGGCAATGACCATCTCTAACAAGAGAATCGAACTATCTCCGCTTGACATTCAATGGCATTACAATCGCTGAATTCCCCCACTATCAACTTTCTGGGGGTTACCATTGACCAGAAACTGAACTGCAGTAGCCATATAAATACCATAGCTGCAAGACCAGGTCAGAAGCTAGGAATTCTGTGGTGAGCAACTCACCTCCTGACTCCCCAAAGCCTGTCCCCCATCCACAAGGCACAAGTCAGGAGTGTGATGGAATACTCTCTACTTGCCTGGATGGGTGCAGCTCCAAGAACACTCAAGAAGCTTGACACCATCCAGGACAAAGAAGCCCACTTGATTGGCACCCCATCCACTAACATTCACTCCCTCCACCACCGACACACAGTGGCAGCAGCGTGTGCCATCTACAAGATGCACTGCAGCAACACACCAAGGCTCCTTAGACAGCACCTTCCAAACCCATGACCTCTACCACCTCTACCAACTAGAAGTACAAGGGCAGCAGATGCATGGGAGCACCACCATCTGCAAGTTCCCCTAAAAGCCACACACCATCCTGACTTGGAACTATATCGCTGTTCCTTTACTGTCGCTGGGTCAAATTCCTGGAACTCCCTTCCTAACAGCTACCTAGCCCACACAGACTGCAATGGTTCAAGAAGGCAGCTCACCACCACCTTCTCAAGGGAAATTAGGGATGGGCAATAAATGCTGGCCTGGCCAGTGACGCCCACATCCCATGAATGAATTAAAAAAAAAAGTTATGTTGAACTTGTATAAGACACTAGATCAGCCTCAGCTGGAGTATTGCATCCAGTTCTGGGCGCCACACTTTAGGAGAGATGTGAGGGCATTGGAGAGAGTACAGGAAAGATTCAGGAGAGTGATTCCAGGGATGAGGAATTTCAGTTATGAAGATAGATCGGAGAAGTTCGGACTGTTTTCCTTGGAGAAAAGAAGGCTGAGAGGTGATTTGATCGAGGTATTCAAAATCATGAGGGGTCTGGACAGAGTAGATAGAGAGAAACTGTTCCCACTCATGAAACGATCGAGAACGAGAGGACTCCGATTTAAAGTAATTGGTAAGAGAAGCACAAGTGACATGAGGAAAAACATATTCACACAGCAAGTGGTTAAGGTCTGGAATGCACTGCCTGAGAGTGTGGTGGCTGAGGTTCAACTGAAGCATTCAAAAGGGAATTAGACAGTTACATGAGAAGGAGGAATGTTCAGGGTTACGGGGAGAAGGCGGAGGAATGGAACTGAGTGAATTGCTCTTTCAGAGAGCCAGTGCAGACATGAAGGGCTGAATGGCCTCCTCCTGTACTGTAACAATTCTGTGATTCTGTGGATAGTGTCAACTACTGTCAGCGGGTAGCACTCTCACCTCTGAGTCAGTAGGTTGTGGGTTCAAGTGATTGTGCGTTCAAGCTATACTCCAGAGACTTGGGTACGTAACCTATGCTGACACTCCTGATGCAGTACTGAGGCAATGCTGCGCTGTTGGAGGTGCTGTCTTTTGGATGAGAGGTTAAACTGAAGCACTGTCTTCCCTCTCAGATGGACAGAAATTAACCCACAGTACAACTTTGAAGGAGAGCAGGGGAGTTCTCCCCAGTGTCATGGCCAATATCCCTCAACCAATATCTAAAACAAACATCATCAGCTCAAAACCACATTACTGTTTGTAGGATCTTGCTGTGTGCAAATTAACTGTCGAGTTTCCTAAATTAAAACAGTGCCTGCACTTCAAATATACTTCCTGGACTGTAAAGCATTTTGGGAGGTCCTGAGGTCATGAAAGGTGCTATAGAAATGCAAATATTTCTCTTTTTTTTTATTAAGGGCCTCAAATGAAAATAACCTCTGACCCACAACCCTGAAGCATCATGAATAGTTCTGCAGCATAAATGTGCTATGACACTGGTACTGGATGAAATTGGCTCCTGTTTTTGTCTGGGTTGATAGAATGCTGCACAGTAGATGGGTTAACGCACACACTGGGTTCAGCACAACTGCCTCTGATGGTACTTTGTTCTATTTTTTTAACTGCAGGTGGGTTTGTCTTCAAACAATGGAAGGAGAAATTCTTCTTTTTATCGATGAAGGGGTCCTTGGCAATCTGCCGCGACCAGGATGCGCCACCTGAGACTGAAATCCCACTCCAGAGCAGCTGCAAAGCCATCGTCAAGGGCAGCCAGATCAGTGACCTGCCCCGGCTTCCCCTGGGAGCAGAGAAAGATTGCTGCTTGGCCCTGATACTCACGGAGGGCAAACTGCTGCTGCTACTGGCCACGGACAGCGAGGACTGCAGGTACATTGAGAGTAGGGAGGTGCCCAACCTCAAGCCAGGCGACCACCTGTGACCCCCCTGAACCCTGGCGTTCTGGCCCACGTTACCCTGGAAACTCAGTGCGGGCTTGTGTTGCCCTACCAATGTTCCTTTAATTCAAGAGAGGATAACAGATAAACCTCGGCCCAGATGTGGCTTCTGAGCCTGAAAGCTAGGCAGCAGCTTGAGTTAGTTCTTAAGGAGCATCTGAAAGGAGGAGAGAGGGGAAGAGAGGTGGAGAGGTTTAGGGAGGGATTTCCAGAGCTTCGGGGCGAGGCAGCTGAAGGCACGGCCGCCAGTGGTGGGGGCGAATCAACTCAGGCACGTTCTCGGAGTAAAGGTGAGAAAGGACTGTGGATGATGACAGTGGTCGAGCACTTCAGAGGTTCGTACGGTGATTTTCCACAGGCTGTGTAAAACAAACCGGTTACCGTCTCCGTTACATTAGCGGCGTTGCAGCATCCGGGGACCTGTCGCAAATCCTTACTAATGGTTTGAATTTCTCGCTGATTCTCCGCACCCCCACCTCCCCGCCCTTCCTGATCCTCGCTGGAGTGGGCCTCCCCAATGGCATTCGCCCAGTCATTTATCATGAATGAGTGCGCATGGCAACTGTTCGGCCACACCCAACCCCCATCCAGTTGTCACCTGTGGTTGGGAAAACATCACTGGATTGGGGCCACAAGCAGGAACCCAAGTCCATTTTCCCCTCCCTGGTTGCAGACCTATCGTTAAATCCCGAATGATTCCAGCACAGCCTTGCCAATGGAATCTATGACGTTCTTGGTTGAATAGCTGCCACGTGCACTCACTCATGATAAATGGGTGGCAAGACTACAGTTCTGCCCAGGATAGAACAGGCAGGAGCTGAAACAAGGCTGTGCAGCAAAGATTCCATCAAGGTGATCCTGATTTCTGTGCTCTCCTTAGTTTATGAAACCATCGCCCTGCTTCGAGTGGAACAGAGATGTACCAGAGCAGGCCAGCACTCGATTTCAATCCCCCGGTTCCGTGTGAGGTTGGGCTTTTGTAAGAGTGGGATTCGTGACCCTGGGCGATGGAGGCAAAAGTAAGAATTTGCCAAGGTACTCCTCATCAACAACAACTTGCATTTATATAGCACCTTGAATGCAGTAAGGTGATTCACAAGGAGCATAGATAAAATCTGACACCAAGCCACGTAAGGAAGGGTGAAAGAGGTAGGCTTTAAGGAATAGCTCCAAGGAGAAGAGAGAGGTAGCGAGGTTGAGAAATTAAGGGAGGGAATTCCAGGGCCTTGGCAGCTGAAGGCCCGGCTGCCGGCGGTGGAGGGATTAAAATCGGGGTTGCTCAAGAGGCCAGAATTAGAGGAACACAGAGATCTCAGAGGTTTTCAGTATTCAGTCACCGCCCTGCTGGAAAAGGTGCATGTATGGACACTGTGTAAGGACAGGTGCGGGCTCAGCCAGGTTGCCTTCCATAGTCAAATAGTCTCTTGATATCATCAGTTGCAGTATTGCCACTTGGATGATGTACTGGAGGACAAGTATGTACAGCACAGAAACAGGCCATTCCACACCCTATCAGCAAATCCTCTACTCCTTTCCCCCTCATGTACTCATCTAGCTTCCCTTTAAATGCATCTAATCCATTTGCCTCAACCACTCCCTCTGATATTAGTTCCACATTATCACCAAACTCTGGGTAAAGACGTTTCTCCTGAAAATGTGGAGTAATCAGTTCAGCCATGAACTGACTGAATGGCGGAGCAGGCTCGAGGGGCCGAGTGGCCTACTCCCGCTCCTAATTTGTATGTTTGTATATTCGAATTCCCCATCCGATTTATCGGTGACTATCTTACATTTACGGCTGCCTAGTTGTGGGACTCCTCTGCAAATGGAAACATATTCCCATTTCTGACCTTATGCTGGAGTGGAGGTCGTTGATGAAGCAGCTGCAAATGGTTGGGCCTAGGATACTACCCTGAGGAACTCTTGTACTGATGTCCTGGGACTGAGATGATTGTCCTCCAACAACCACAACCATCTTCCTTTGTGCTCTGTATGATTCCAACCAGTGGAGAGTTTTCCCTGATTCCCATTGACTTTAATTTTGCTAGGGCTCCTTGATGCCATACTCGGTCATATGCTGCCTTGATGTCAAGGGCACTCACTCTCGCCTGACCTCTGGAATTCAGCTCATTGAGGATGGGGATATTTGTGAAGCGTCCTCCTCCTCCGGTTAGTTATTTAATTGTCCACTGCTATTCCTGACTGGATGTTTCAGGATTGCTTAGCTCTATCTAATGTATGCTGTTTAGCATGTATGTAGTCCTGTGTTGCAGTTTCACCAGGTTGGCACCTCATTTTTAGGTATGCCTGGTGTTGCCCTTGGCATGCTGTCCTGCACTCTTTATTGAACCAAGATTAATCTCCTGGCTTAAAGGGATATGCCGGGCCATGAGGTTACAGATTGTGATTGAATATAATTCTGCTGCTGCTGATGACCCACAGTGCCTCATGGATGCCCAGTTTTGAGCTGCTAGATCTGTTCTGAATCTATCCCGGTTATTATAGTGGTAGTGCCACACAACACAATACAGGTTGTACTCATCATGAAGACAGGACTTCATCTCCACAAGGACTGTGTGGCGGTTGCTCCTACCTATACTGTCATAGACAGATGCACCTGTGATAGGTTCATTGGTAAGGTTGAGGAGAAGCAGGTTTATGCCTCGTGTTGGTTCTCTCACCGCCTGATGCAGGCCCAGTCTGGTAGGTATGTCCTTCAGGACTCAGCCAGTAATGGTGCCACTGAGCCACTCTTAGTGAGGGACATTGGAGTTCCCCCAACCAGAGTACATTCTGTGCCCCTGCTACAAGTGGTGTTCAACATGGAGAAGTACTGATTCATCAGCTGAAGCAGGGTGATAGGTGGTAATCGGCAGGAGGTTTGGCATACAAAATTACAAATTAGGAGGAGGAGTAGGCAACCCGGCCCTCGAGCCTGCTCCACCATTCAACAAGATCATGGTTGATCTGATTGTAACCTCAGCTCCACATTCCTGCCCACTTGATGCCATGGGATCCAGAGTCAATGTTGAGGAGTCCCTCCTGATTTGTATACCACTGTAAAAGTATGATTCAGTAAGTATGACTACATCAGGCTGTTGTTTGACTAGTCTGTGGGAAAGCTCTCCCAATTTTGGCACAAGTCCCCAAGTGTTAGTGAGGAGGACTTTGTGGGGTTTGTCTTTGTCGCTTGCAGTGCTGAGGTCAACGACAAGTCTGGTTTCTTCTCTCTCAACTTTTCTGTGGCGATTTGATACAAATGAGTGTCTTGCTAGGCCACTTCAGAGGACAGTTAAGAGTCAACCACATTTCTTTGGGTCTGAAGTCACATGTAGGCCAGACTGGGTGAGAACAGCAGATTTCCTTCCCTAAAGGGCATTAGTGAACCAGATGGGTTTTTACGACAATCCAGTAGTTTCATGGTCACCATTACTGAAACTAGCTTTTTGTTCCAGATTTATTTATTAATTAATTGAATTTAAATGCTACCAGCTGCCGTGGTGGGATTTGAACTCTTGCCTCTGCAGCTTTAGTCTGGGTCTCTGAATCACTAGCCCAGTAACATTACCACTATTCTACCATCCCCAACTAGAATGCACCAGCTCGCACTATTGAAGTTCATTTTGTCAATTACACGTCCCTTCTGCAAGTTTATCAATGGTTCCTCTATTTTGTCACAGTCCTTCTCTATATTAACTACACCCCCCCAACCCCTCCCCCCCCCCCCAATTTGGTGTCGTCAGCAAATTTTGAAATTGTACTTCCAATTCCTGAGCCCAAAACAGTTATGCAAATCGTGAACCCAGTGATCCCAGTGATGATCCTTATAGAACACCACATCCTGCCTTTGGTCACTCTCAGTAAATACCTTTAACCCCCTACTCCCTGTTTTCCATTTAGTAGCCAGCTTGCTCTCCATTCTGCTACTTGTCCCCTGACTCCACATGTTCTGTGAAAGTGATGTGATCCAATTCAGGAGGGGGGCACCTTTCATGTAAGGTGGCAGGATTGAAAGCCACAGGATCAGGTGGGACACTAGTTTTATACCCCATCCAATATCACTCTTCACTGACTTCAGCAGAGCAAATCTGAGTGGGGTGTGAAAGCAGCATTGCATCCGATCCCGTCAGATTCCTGACTGATGGGTGAGGTAAAAATAGCCCTCAAATAGCAGCAAATATAATGACCATAAAAGCTGGCGGATTGTCTTAAAACCCAACTAATATCCTTCAGCAACAGAAGCCGAGCATGCCTGCCCAGTCTGACCTACACTTGTCTCTACTCCATACTACTAGGCCCACCATCACATTCTCGGGGCAATAAGGAATCAGCAATAAAACGGGCCTAGCCAGTGCCACCCACATTCTGAGAACAGATTTTAAAAAGATACACACACGCAGAACCATGCATGTTGTTTACTTTGCTTAATACTTCGGGAGTTGTGATGACATTGGCCAGTTTTAGTTTGAATTGTGGGAGCCGAGAGTCCGAGAGCCAGTTCCCAGCATTTACAGGGTTAAATCCACTTTCTGTAAACTTGAGGAAAGTGCATTTAACAGCACAAATCACCAGGAACTGCCTCACAGATACAGAATGGCCTGCAACATATCACCTGACGTTACTCCCCATTAAATCAATGCACAGGAATACTGGGCGGGTTAAAACCAGTGCTAGTTCCATCTGATCCCATGCGATTCCTGCCTGGTGTGATACATTAAAATTGTCCCCATTAACTTCAATCACATCTGTTGCCCCCTAGAGTACATCATCTAAGTGGTAATCCTTCGATTCAATAATGAATTTAAAAACATCCAATATCGAAGGCCTTACAGTTGAAGTCGTGATGATCTCCTAATACGCGGGTCTGAGCCCGGAACTACTGAATTTCCCCCAGTTCAAGTTTCACGCAGCCAATTGCATCCCAATGTGAAACCACTGGAATTAGTGAAGATCAACTTCTGGGAGAACACATCTTCATCACACCTTCCAGCCAAGAGGCTTCGCAAGTCCTCACCAATGATGTATTTGGCTGGAAACCTGGCAGGAGCTCAAGTGGCAGAGCCTGGTGGGTTTAGAGCCATTTACTGCACCTTTACTGAGTCTGATAGTGTGAGGGAGCCAAATTAGTTCATGCAATTGAGGCATGGGACTATTGATACCTTCCACTAATGTACAACTACTACTACTTTCTATTAAAGCTCTCTCACACAGTCAGAGCCCAGTCCAGTGAAATACGTTCAGTTCATGGTTTAGTTCCATTGTTCCAGTTTTCTCCTCTCAAACTGCAGCATAGATTCATGTTGGGGAATGTTATGACCAGGTAAGAAAGGTCTCTAGGGGTCCGTGTCAGCCTTCACCTGGTCTTATTGTAACAGGGTTTAGTTTATAAACATACCATGTTTTGAGCTCCCCCTTGGTGAATCCTTGTTCACTGCTTTTCAATTATAAGACAAAGAAATGAGCACAAACAGGCTTTCTTAGGTTTAAAGAAGAAAGGTGAAATTTATTAAAACTTAAACTTAAACTCTAATTCGGTTAACGCCTCCGGATACATGCCGTACTCACGCTAGCATGCACACGCGATACGCACATGTAAATAGAGACAGAAAAGAGCAGAAGAAAATAGTGGAAAGGTTTGAGGCAATATCTGAAGGGTTTGTTATGGTTCTTCGAGATCACTGTAGAGTTGAAAGGTAGATCTTGCTTTTCACTGGGGCCCAGTATTCTTCTTAAACCTTGTTCACTGTAGGAGACTTTTCTCTCTTGGGGTTCATATGTCCTCAGTAGTTTTCAGTTCCGTAAGAAAGAGATGGGGCCAGACAGGAGAGGCTGTGGTGAGCCAGCCACGAGTTCTTTTCAGTCCAGGAGCAAACAGCTTTGAGTTCAAATTCTCTATGGCGAGTTCAAAAAATCCTGCAACAGACAGTTAGTCATGTGACCAGCTGGCCTAATCAGACCTGGCCCTTGTAGATTGTCTTGTCCGAGCAGACCTTGGAATGTCTCCTCTACACACAATACCTGGTGATCAAAGGTCTGTTGTGGGTTAAATTGGAGCAGGGAATATCCCCTTTGTCCTTTCAAGTACTGTCTGTCAATATGCAAAAATGTCTTAATGTAATATCTCCAGATTTGCAGATGACTCAAAACTGGATGGGAGGGTGAGTTGTGAGGAGGATGCAGAGAGGCTTCAGGGTGCTTTGGACCAGTTGAGTGAGTGGGCTAATGCATGGCAGATGCAGTATAATGTCGATAAATGTGAGGTTATCCACTTTGGTAGCAAAAACAGGAAGGCAGATTATTATCTGAAAGGCTATAAACTGAGAGAGGGGAATATGCAGCACGACCTGGGTGTTCTCGTACACCAGTCACTGAAAGTAAGCATGCAGGTCCAACAGGCGGTAAAAAAAGGCAAATGGTATGTTGGCCTTCATAGCGAGAGGATTCGAGTACAGGAGCAGGGATGTCTTGCTGCAATTATACAGGGCCTTGGTGAGGCCACACCTGGAATATTGTGTGCAGTTTTGGTCTCCTTATCTGAGGAAGGATGTTCTTGCGATAGAGGGAGTGCAGTGAAGGTTTACCAGACTGATTCCTGGGATGGCGGGACTGACGTATGAGGAGAGATTGAGTCGGTTAGAGTTATATTCACTGGAGTTCAGAAGAGTGAGGGGGGATCTCATAGAAACCTATAAAATTCTAACAGAACTTGACAGGGTAGATGCAGGAAGGATGTTGCCGATGGTGGGGGAGTACAGAACCAGGGGTCATAGTCTAAGGATACGGAGTAAACCTTTCAGGACTGGGATGAGGAGAAATTTCTTCACCCAGAGAGTGGTGAGCCTGTGGAATTCGCTACCACAGAAAGCAGTTGAGGACAAAACATTGTATGTTTTCAAGAAGGAGTTAGATATAGCTCTTGGGTCTAAACGGATCAAAGGGTATGGGCCGAAAGCGGGAACAGGTTACTGAGTTGGATGATCATAATGAATGGAGGAGCAGGCTCGAAGAGCCGAATGGCCTACTCCTGTTCCTATTTTCTGTTTCTATATCTTTCCAGCCAGTGTGGCAGCCCTTGTTTTTTTTAGTTTTTTTTTTAGTTTTTAGAGATACAGCACTGAAACAGGCCCTTCGGCCCACCGAGTCTGTGCCGACCATCAACCACCCATTTATACTAATCCTACACTAATTCCATATTCCTACCACATCCCCACATGTCCCTATATTTCCCTACCACCTACCTATACTAGGGGCAATTGTTAATGGCCAATTTACCTATCAACCTGCAAGTCTTTGGCATGTGGGAGGAAACCGGAGCACTTTGAAGGAATGTTTGGGACCCTGGAAGGTGGGAAGAGAGGAGGTAAAAGGGTAGGTGATGTATTTCTTGTGCTTGCATGGAAAGCTGCCATAGGAAAGGGGCGGGAGGTGTTGTGGTGACTGACGACTGGACCAGGGAGTGACGGAGAAAATGGTCCCTTCGAAATGCTAAAAGGGGAGGGGAAGATGTGTTTGGTGGTGCCATCATGCAGGAGGTGGAGGAAATGACAGAGAATGATCCGATGAATACGGAGGCTGGTATTTGAAGGTGAGGCCAAGGGGAGGAGGTGAGAGCAGAAGTGCGTGAAATAAATGGGACACGGTTGAGGGCCCTGTCAACCATGGTGGGAGCATCCTCGGTTGAGGAAAAAGGAAGAGATATACGAAGCGCTAGATGTGACAGAAACAGGAGAAACTGGGAGAATGGAATTGAGTCCTTGCAGGACGTAGGATGTGAGGAAATGTAGTCCAGGTAGCTGTGGGAGTCCATGGGCTTATTGTGAATATTGGTTAAAAGCCTATCCCCAGCGAAGTTAAGGAAGAGAAGGGAAGAGTTGAAGATGGATCATGTGAAGGTGAGAGAAGGGTGGAAATTGGAAAGAAAGTTGATGAAGTTTTCCATTTCAGGACGAGATCAGGAAACAGCACCGATACAGTCATCAATGTACCAGAAAAAGAGGTGAGGGAGGGGGCCCAAGTCTGACTGAAACAAGGAATGTTCCGCATATCCCACAAAAAGGCAGGCACAGCTCGGACCCATGTGGGTACCCAGAGCAACACCTTTTATTTGTAGGAAGTGAGTGGAGTTGAAGGCGAAGTTGTTCAATGTAAGAACAAGACCAGCCAGACAGAGGAGAGTGATGGATGGGGACTGGTTGGGCCACTGTTCAAGGAAGAAGCGGAGAGCCTGGTAGGGGCTGGAGGTGTAGAGAGATTGGACATCCATGGTGAATAGGAGACGGTTAGGGCCAGGAAACTGGAAACTGTTGAAGTGGTGGAGGGCATCAGAAGTGTCACGGATGCAGGTGGGAAGAGACTGAACAAGGGGAGTAAAAATACAGTCGAATAGAAAGAAATCAGTTCAGTGCGGCAGGAACAGGCTGAAACGATGGATCTACCAGGGCAGTCCTGTTTGTGGATCTTGGGAAGGAGGTAGATGTGGGCTGTCTGGGCTTCGAGGACTATGAGGTTGGAGGCTGTGGAGAGAAGATCTCCAGAGGAGATGAAGTCAGTGACAGTCCTGGAGGCAATGACTTGGTGGCGGGGTCATGGTCTCTGCTCAGTAGAGGTTGGTCCACCGGACCCAATCTTTGCTCCTTCTCATCCTCTTAACTAAATCAAACAACAGGGAAGCACTGGCAGTGAACCCCGCTGATGGATGTCTCTGATCCTCAACATCTCAGAACTTACCCAAGCTCTAACACACATTTCATAAGGGTGAGGTTAACACATTGTGTGAATACAGCACCTGCTTAATGCATGTTAATCCCCAAACCTGACTGAGGAATAAGGTGAAGTGCCTGAGTGCTAAAGTTCACCCACTGCTCCTAACGCCTGTGGCAATAATGTGACAGGCGAGAGTGTCAGTGGGGGTGAAGGGTGTGAACTCCGGGTCCCCAGAACTGCCGTCCAATCTTGCACAACCGCCACTGTTCTGATGCTTTACCCCAACAGCGATTTTCAGCCTAAAATTTCAATCCTCTCGTCTCCACTCGTGTGAAACACGGATCTGCTAATATCGTCATCGATATCTCCCCGGCCCCTTTCCCAATAGCTAGTGATCCAGGTCATTTCTAACGATATAAATTAACCCAAAACAGACTACTTTTTTTTTTATCCCCATCCACTTCTCGGTGGAGCTGGGGAGGCCTGGTGGGTGAAGGGGAAATCGCTAATCTTGCTCCAGGCTTGAGAATTGGGTTCTGTTCTGGTTCGATAGTCAATGTACCTCGACCTCATCGATGCATTTATTTGTTTCAAACATTTCTACGATGTCTTCACTTGAATCTCCTTGTTACCAGTAAAAAATAGGTGCGACTATCTGAATTTATAGTCATAATTTCGTTCCTTAAGACCTGGAATCATCCTGGTCCCTCCTTTCTGAACTCTTCCCTGTGTATCTGCACCCTTTCGGAGGTAGGTTTTCTGAATCCACATGCTGTAGAATTGGTCTTCAAAGTGACTTGTGGCCTCCCACTGCATCACACTATCCAACTTGTCCAACTGATAAGCTGATGGTTATTTTTCCCAAGCTTTTAATCAGGCTTCTCCGTATTGGGAAATATCTGATGCTGTATCGCTGCAAGTTCAAGTTTCAAGTAAACCCACAATCTACTGGCCCATTGTACAATTGGATCCTTTCATGTTCTCAGCCTCTTGCATTAATACTCTCTTTTATCTGTTCTCTCAATGCAGTCATTGGTTGAAGGTACTTCGGAAGACGAAAGAGGTAAGATCCTGCATTCATCCATTGAATACCCTCACATCCAGAGTTCCAGGCAGAAATCCACTTGGATTCAGAGGTGGTTTAGATGGTTGGGATATTATGTTGGATGTCCCAAAAACTTATAAAATATAAAGCAACAACAAAAGTAAACAGCAAAAGTCGAATTGTTTTAAAAGTAGAATCAATTTTTCAATAACTTCAATGTTTTCTGAAATTGAGGCAGTATTTATTAAAAGCTTTAAGGTTTCCAAGGAACGTCCATTACCAGAAACCAAACTCTCAGAATTTAAGCAATGAATTCCCCACTCTTTCTGCATCCCGCCCACCACCACAACCCCATCCCGTCCCCTCTTCTGTATTGGAAATCCTAACTGCTTTGGATCTCAGAGCCTGGCAGGTCTCACCGATCAGATAGTGATGACAGCCAGGAGCCTGAGGCCTAAGCCTGAGGCTGCAGCTCAGGTAGGTTTGTGGGACTTTTTTTAACTGTCATGGACAGATGCATCTGCGATAGGTAAAACTGGTGAGGGCGAGGTCAAGCAGGTTTTTCCCTCATGTTGTGTCTCTCACCACCTTCTGCAGGCCCCGTCTGGTAGATATGTCCTTCAAGACTCGGCCAACTCGGTCAGTAGTGGTGCTACCGAGCAACTCTTGGTGATGGACAATGAAATCGCCCACCCAGAGTACATTCTGTGTCCTTGCCACTCTCAGTACTTCTTCCAAGTAGCATTCAACATGGTGGAATACTGATTCATCAGCTGAAGGGGAGGGGGCGGCAGTAGGTGGTAATCAGCAGGCAGTTTCTCTGCCCATGCTTAGCCTGCTAACATGAGACTTCATGGGGACTGGAGTCAATGTTGAGGACTCCCAAGGCCACTCTCCTCCTAGCTGTATACCACTAGGACTTACTGAAAGTCTGCCTGCTCCAAAGTTGGGCTCAGCGATGTTTATTTTTTAGTATACCGGTGATTGAGAATCTTGGAGCTGAACCTCCAGGACCTGATCCATTTTTCCCAGGTCTGTCAGTCGCCTTTCTCTCCCTCGAGCAAGAGAAGGCTTTTGACAGGGTGGATCATGAATATCTTTTCAAGACTCTGCACGCGTTCAGACTGGGGCCGCATTTTGCAGCCCGGGTCCCACTTTTATATGCCACCACAGAGTGTCTGGTCAAAGTTAACGGGTCCTTGATGGCGCCCCTTCGCTTTTGAAGAGGAGTGCGCCAGGAATGCCCCATGTCTGACCAATGATATACCATTTGCGTGGAGCCATTCCTGTGCCTGCTCTGCAGGAGGTTGGCAGGTTTGGCTCTGCATTGGCCGAGCATGTGGGTCATGTTCTCGACTTACGCTGATGACATGCTCCTCATGGTCACAGATCCCATTGACTTCCGGAGGATGCGCGAGTGCACGCAGATCTTTTCTCCCGTGTTCTCCATGAGGATCAATTGGGAGAAATGTTCTGGACTCTTGGTGGGTCAGTGGCAGGTGGACTCCCTGCCAGAGGACTTAATGCCATTTGTGTGGAGCACCATGCACTTCCTCTATCTGGGAGTCCACCTGAGCCCTGCTGAGGAAGCCTGGCCAGCAAACTGGCAGGAGTTGGAGGCAAAAGTCACTACTCGGCTGGGACGCTGGATGGGACTGCTCTGAGTGCTTTCCTACGGGGCCAAGTGCTGGTCATAAACCAACTGATGGCTTTGATGCTGTGGGACCGGTTGGTCACTTTGGTCCCACTCCTACATTTGCCACCAAAATCCAGGAGAGGCTTGTTGATCTCTTCTGGGGCAAGAGGAAACACTGGGTCTCTGTCGCGGTCCTGAGTCTCCCAATTGAGGAGGACGGCCAGTCGCTGGTGTACGGCTATACCCAGGCTGCGACTATCCACCTTTGGACCCTGCTGAAATACCTGTCTGTCAAGTGTCCTCCCAGACGGTGTGCACTGGTGATGTTTTTTCTCGCCAGGGGCACTGCCTTCAAGACGACACACAGCTCCCAGCAGCGAATGTTAACCGTACCTTTCTGAGGGAGTTGTCTGTCTTTTGAGTTGCCATCTGGCGGTGAGGGGAAACCCCGGTGGAGGCCTCTCAACGCAGGAATCCTCCCACTTTACATCAGGGACCTTGGGTGGAGGGTGCTGCACAGGGCAGTCCTGTGCGATCGACTTTCAAGTAGGTTCATAGACTCCCAGGCCGCCTGTAATTTCTGCAGCCTGGACGAGTCCATGTTCCATGTATATATGGAGTGTGCGAGGTTGCAACCCCTCTTTGAGTATTTAAGGGGGCTGCTTCTCAAGTTTTGGTTGCACTTCAGCCCCACACTCCTGATCTTTGGGCACCCAGTGTGGAGGGGTGTGGGCTGGGAGGAGGATCTCTTCATCGGTCTGCTCCAGGGCCTGGTCAAGGTGGTAATTCAAAGGTCCAGGCAGTGGGCCGTCTGGTGCTGGAGGGGGGGGAGGGGGTCCGTCACACCGATTGCCTGCCCCTCTTCCGAGGTTATGTTCGTGCCCAGGTGCACACTAGTGCGCTTGAGGCCTTCCACGACCGGTTGGCACTGCAGAGGCTGAAGTGCATCTTATCTGTATTTGACTTTTGCTTTATTTATCTGCTTTTAATAAAGTTATTGATTTAAAATGCATACAAAGGAACAGGTTATATATAGAGTAAAGCTCCCTCTACACTGAAAAATAAAAAAATAAATTTAAAAAACAATTTAAATGCCCCAGTTATTCTCCCTCAAGATTCACAGAGGATGTACATTGAACTTTCTTAATCATGAGTTTTAGCATGGACGTCGGACCTGTTTCTGATCATAGAATCATAGATTCTTGCAGCACAGAAGGAGGCCATTTGGCCCATCGTACCTGTGCTGGCTCTTTGGTGGCGCCATCCAATTAATCCCAGACCCCTGCTCTTTCATCGTTGCCCTGTAAACTTTTTCCCGTCAAGTATTTATCCAATTATCTTTTGAAAATCACGATCGAATCTGCTTCCAACACCATTTCAGGCCGCACATTCCACATCACAACAATTTGCTGTGTAAAACAATGTTGCTTAATGTCGCTGCTGGTTTATTAAATTTATGTCGTCTGGTTACCTTGTTTCCAAAGAACAAAGAAGAACAGTACAGCACAGGAACAGGCCATTCGGCCCTCCAAGCCTGCGCCGATCTTGATGCCTGCCTAAACTAACACCTTCTGCACTTCCGGGGCCCATATCCCTCTATTCCCATCCTATTCATGTATTTGTCAAGATGTCTCTTAAACGTCGCTATCGTATCTGCTTCCACCACCTCCCCTGGCAGCAAGTTCCAGGCACTCACCACCCTCTGTGTAAAAAACCTGCCTCGCACATCCCCTCTAAACTTTGCCCCTCGCACGTTAAACCCATGTCCCCTAGTAACTGATTCTTCCACCCTGGGAAAAGCTTCTGACTATCCACTCTGTCCATGCCGCTCATAACTTTGTAAACCTCTATCATGTCGCCACTCCACCTCTGTCGTTCCAGTGAAAACGATCCGAGTTTTTCCAACCGCTCCTCATAGCTAATGCCCTCCAGACCAGGCAACATCCTGGTAAACCTCCTCTGTATCCTCTCCAAAGCCTCCACGTCCTTCTGGTAGTGTGGCGACCAGAATTGCACGCAATATTCTAAGTGTGGCCTAACTAAGGTTCTGTACAGCTGCAACATGACTTGCCAATTTTTATACTCTATGCCTCGACCGATGAAGGCAAGCATGCCGTATGCCTTCTTGACTACCTTATCCACCTGCGTTGCCACTTTCAGTGACCTGTGGACCTGTACGCCCAGATCTCTCTGCCTGTCAATACTCCTCAGGGTTCTGCCATTTACTGTATACCTCCCACCTGCATTAGACCTTCCAAAATGCATTACCTCACATTTATCCGCATTAAACTCCATCTGC
This sequence comes from Heterodontus francisci, assembly GCF_036365525.1. Taxonomy (NCBI): domain Eukaryota; kingdom Metazoa; phylum Chordata; class Chondrichthyes; order Heterodontiformes; family Heterodontidae; genus Heterodontus; species Heterodontus francisci. The sequence continues at coordinate 21,698,468 of NC_090410.1, read as the reverse complement.
CATTTCTCCGCCGAAATCGCCAACCGATCTATATCCTGCTGTATCCTCTGACAATCCGCATCATTATCCGCAACTCCACCAACCTTTGTGTCGTCCGCAAACTTACTAATCAGACCAGCTACATTTTCCTCCAAATCATTTATATATACAACAAACAGCAAAGGTCCCAGCAGTGATCTCTGCGGAACACCACTAGTCACAGCCCTCCATTCAGAAAAACACCCATCCACTGCTACCCTCTGTCTTCTATGACCAAGCCAGTTCTGTATCCATCCTTTATCCACTGGAAACAGTTTCTCCTTATTAATTCTATCAAAACTATTCATGATTTTGAACATTTGTATCAAATCCTCCCTTAACCTTTGTTCAGGACAGTATTGGCATGGCACCTGTGGCTCAGTGGAGAGCAACTCTACTGCTGATTCTGAAGGTTGGGGGTTTAATCCTGCTCCAGGGAATTGATCCTAAATTCTGTACTGATGTTCCAGTGCAGTATTGAGGGAGCACTGCACTATCAGAAGTCCCATCTTTTGAATGAGATAATAAACCTTCTGCCCACTAAGGTGGATGTAAAAGATCCCATGGCACTATTTGAAAGAAGAGCAGGGGAGTTCTCCCTGGTGTCCTGGCCAATATTTAACCTTCAATTTAACCCCCAGATTTCCTGTTTATTATCACATTGCTGTTTGTGGGAGCTTGCTGTGTGCAAATTGGTTGCAGCACTTCCTACGTTACAGCAGTGATTGCATGTCAAAAGTAGTTCATTGGCTGTAAAGTGTTTGAGGAAATCCTGAGGTTGTGAAAGACACTATAAAGTGTTTATTTCTTGAAGGCGAGCAACCCCAGGCTCTCCAACCTCTCCACATAGCTGAAGTAACTCATGCCTGCAACTTTCTAGTAAATCTTTTCTGCACCTTAACATCATTCCGAAAGTGTGATGCCCACAATTAAACACAATACTGAGGTCTGACCAGTATTCTATAAAGGTTCAGTATAACTTCCTTGTTTCTGTATTCAATTCCTCTATTAATAAAACCAAGGATCGCACATGCTTTTTTAACAGCCTTCTCAACTTGTTCAGGTATCTGTGGACATCCGCCCCAGGTCTCTCTGTTCCTACAGCCCCTTTTAAAATTATACTATTTCGTTCATATTGCCTCTCCTCAGTCTACCTACCAAAATGAATTATCTCACACTTCTCTGCGTTAACTTTCATCTGTCACGTGTCTGCCCATTTCACCAGTCTGTCTATGTCCTCCTGACATCTGTTACTATCACAGGAACTTGGGAAATAGGAGCAGGAGTAGGCCATTCAGCCCCTCGAGCCTGCTCCACCATCCAACTAGACCATGGCTGATCTGCTCCCTCAATGCCATTATCCTCCTCATTGTTTACTGCATTGTAAGTTCTGTCCACATCTTTACTTAAGCGTGTGTTCTGAAAGTTTCATGGCATCTGCAAACTTTGAAATGATGTCCTGTATATCCAAGTCCAGATCACTTATATCAATAAGAACAGTGGCCCTAATAACAACCCCTGAGGAAAACCACTGTATACTTCACCCCCACCCCACCCCCAGTCTGAAAAACAACTGTTCACCACTCTTTGCTACTTTCCCTCAACCAATCACATATTCATGCTGCCACTGTCCCATTAATCCAATGGGCTTTAATTTTGCTAACACGTCTTTGATACGGTTCTTCATCAAAGACCTTTTTTGAAAGTCCATATACACAATATCAACCGCACTACCCTCATCAACCCTTTCCATTACTTCAAGGATCACATTAGTCAAACACCATTTGCCTATAACAGTCTGTGCTGACCTTCATTTATTGGTCCATACTTTTTCAAGTGCCAATTAATTTTGTCCTGGATTATTGTTTGTAAGAGTTTCACCATCACCGACATTAGGCTGACTGACCTGTAATTGCCCGGTTTATCCCTCTCCCCATTTTTTAAACAGGGGTGTAACATTTATAATCTTCTAGTTCTCTGGCATCATCCCCATAGCAAAGGAGAATGCTGGCCAGATCCTCTGCAATGTCCATCTGAGTTTTCCTCAGTAAACTAGGATGCATCTGATCCAGAATGGGTGACTTCTCCACTTTGAGGACGACCAACCCTTTAAGTACATCCTCTTTATCGATCTTTTATCCCATCTTTGTCACTGATTCTGTGCTTTCTTTGCCAGTGACATATTTAACCTGAGCATTGTTACTTGATTTATTTTGTCTTTCTTTTCCTTCCAAGTCCTTTTCACCCAATGTGCCCTTGTGCAGGATCCACATTGATAAACAACACAGTATATATGACCGAGAGCAAGAGCATGCAGCAATGGAGAGGTCTTGTCATCACCATGAAGGTACAGCTTTGTGATTGTTCATTCTCTGCTACTTCTTCCCTCTGCCCCTGACAGTGAACGTTCTGTGGGCACTGCATCCTCTCCTCTGCTCTTGACCTAGATGACCATTACTTTGGCAAACTACAGATGCTATTAAGGCATTTGAAATGTCAGCCATGGCTCAGTTGGTACTTCTGAGTTAGAAAGTTGTGAGTTCAAGCCCCGTTCTGGTGTATAATCTCGATGGACATTGCAATTTCTTCCTGAGGGAGTGCTGCACTGTCTGAGGTGCTGCCTTTCGGATGAGATGTTAAAAAAAGGCCCTGTCTGATCTCTCAGGTTGATGTAAAAGATCACATGGCTCTCTTTTGGAGAAGAGCAGGGGAGTTCTCATCGGTGCCCTGGACAACATTTATCCCTCAACCAATATCACGAAAACAGATTGTCCAGTCAAGGTGGCAAATTGCAATGCCCGTACTAGACCCCACACGTATACCCCTATCCCACAGTGTCAGCTGTACCTCAGTGGGAGGCATTCCTACCTCTGAGTCAGAAGATTGGGATTTCAAATCCCACTCCAAAGATTTGTGCACAAAATCGAGCTGATCATTCAGTGCCGTAATGAGAGAGCATCGCACTGTTTTTCAGATGAGGCAGGAAACTGAGGCCTTTGTTAGCCTCTTAGGTGGGTGTAAACGATCCCATGGTGCTATTCAAAGAAGAGTAGGGGAGTTTTCCCTGGTGTCCTGGTCAATATTTATCCTTTCACTAAAAGGATTATATAATCACTATCACAGTGCTGTGTGCAAATTGGCAGCCATGCTACTTGCATTACAATAGTGAGTACACTTCAAAACGTACTTCATTGGCTGTAACTTTCTTTGGGACGTCCTATACAAATGCAAGTCTTCCTTTACTGGGGCAGAGAGGGCTTTAAATTGTCCCTGACACGCTGCCTGTGTGTTAATTTGATTCACCTTGACATTCATATCCGTTTATTAAAGTATCTAATTTCTTTCCAGTGAGATTTTTTTGTTCCAATTCTATCTGCAGCTAAAGCATACAGAAGTAAAGGGCGGCAGCCGAGCGGGTGCCTGCGACACGGCTCCCAGTCCAACAAGGTTGTCAGAGCTGCCTGCCTGCTGGGGGGCGCAGCTGCCGGCGGCCCCACCCTCGCCTACATGATGACCTCATCCTCAGCGCAACCCCCCGCAACCGCTCCCCTGGACTTCAAAGAACTTGGCATCCACTCAGCCGATTGCTGTCAGGAGGCCGACTGCACGGGCTACAACTCATTTGATTGCGAAGCTCTGGATCAGGACTTTAATACGTTTGACTTTGGGGGCTTTGCTTTCTAGGTGGTTCAGAGCCATTTCTACCCTATTCGACACTCTGTTCTCTTACCCCACCCCGGGAACCCACGTGAAAAGGCCTAGATAACCAGACTGGTTGCTGGTTAACATTATCAATGGTCCAGGATTGCCCTGGCGCCTCCGTGAATTAAGTTTTAATCTCCTGCACACTGCTACGGAAGAAAAAAGAAGTGTCAATAAAATTGTTCTCTCTTTTCCTTTCCTTTTAACATTTTCGTTAAGTGGTTTAAGAACGTTGGAGATTGGGGAATAAAGATTATTTGACTGGGTCGAGCAGTTGGAGGAAGGAGGTCATGTGATGAAACCTCCAGGAAAGTGTCCCGCCAGAGTTGGCGGGAGCTGGTGGCAGTGCCTGTTATTCAGTCGTCTTGGCCATTATACCCGGTAAACGTCTGAAAATCACACAAACATGACCAGTGATCCTCTGGAGTGTAAAGAAACCAGTTGAAAGCTTCCTAAAGCATAAAGCAAACATATGTAGTCAAACACAGGAGACATGCTATTGCTCACTATGGCGTGCACAAAATGGCTGACACACAAATGTACATAACAACAGTCACAACACTAACTCAGGAAGCACTTTTAGATGTTTGAGACACATGATAAGATGCTAAATAAATGCAACCATGCATTTTGGATCTACAAAATTAGGGAGGGTATTTTGACAGTGAATTAAGTAGAATGTTGTTCCCCTTATGAATCAACAGCAATAGTAACAATCTCTGGAAGCTCCTTTAACTTGAGAAAACCTCCCAAGGTGCTTTACTTGAGCGTATTCAGAGAAAACTTGACAGTGAGCTAAAGATGAAGCTACTAGGACAGGCATCCAAAAGCTTGGTCAAAGAGGTTTATTTTAAGCAGTATTTTAAAGAAGGAGGGAGAGGTAGAGCGTTTTGGGGAAGGAACTTCAGAGCTAAGGGTCTAGACAGCTGAAAGCATAGCCACCATTGGTGCAGCTAAGGGACTGGGATAAGATATAATGTTGCGAGCCAGCATGCATAAATCTATTGATGCAAATCTGTGTTCCGCCAGGGCCACTTGGTTCCAGACCTCAATATAGCCTTGGTCCAAACATGGACAAAAGAACTGAATTCCAGAGGTTGGGGTGAGAGTGACTGCCCTTCACTTTAAGTCATTATTTGAGCAAGTGTGACATCAAGGACCATAACAGAATTGAAGTCAATGGGAGTCAAGGGGAAAAGTCTCCACTGGTTGGAGTCATACCTAGCGCAAAGGAAGATGATTGTGATTGTGGGAGGCCAATCATCTCAGCCCCAGGACATTGCTGCAGGAGGTGCTCAAGGTAGTGTCCCAGGCCCAACCATCTTCAGCTGCTTTATCAATGACCTTTCCTCAAACATAAGGTCAGCAGTGTGGATTGCAGTGTCAGTACCACTCGCAATTCCTCAGATACTGAACCAGTCCATGTCCACATGCAGCAAGACCGGGACAACATTCTGGCACGGGCTGATAAGTGGCAAGTAACATTCGTGCCACGCAAGTGCCAGGCAATGACCATCTCCAACAGGAGACAATTTAACCATCTCTCCTTAACATTCAATGGCATTACCATCGCTGAATCCCCCCCCACCATCAACATCCTGGGGGGTTACCATTGAGCAGAAGCATAACTGCAGCAGTCATATAAATACTGTGGCTGCAAGAGCAGATCAGAGGCTGGGAATTCTGCAATGAGTAAGTCACCTCCTGACTCCCCAAAGCCCGTCCACCATCCACAAGGCACAAGTATGATGGAATACTCTCCACGTGCCTGGATGGGTGCAGCTCCAACAACACATAAGAAACTCAACATCATCCAGGACAAAGCAGCCCGCCTGATCAGCACCTCATCCACCACCTTCAACATTCACCCCCTCTGCCACCGGCGTACAGTGGTAACAGTGTACACCATCTACAAGATGCACTGCAGCAACTCGCCAAGCTTCCGATCACAACACTTTCCAAACCTGTGACTTCTACCACCTAGAAGGACAAGGGCATCAGACCAATGGGAAGATCACCACCTGCAAGTTCCCCTCCAAGCCACACACCATCCTGACTTGTAACTATAATCGCCATTCCTTCACTGTCGCTGGGTCAGAATCCTTGAACTCCCTTCCTAACAGCACTGTGGGTGTACTCACACCAGATGGACTGCGGCGGTTCAAGAAGGCAGCTCACCACCACCTTCTCAAGGGCAATTAGGGATGGACAATAAAATCTGGCCTTGCCATTGACGCTCATATCCCATGATGAATGAAAAAGTGCTGGTAATTCTCTTTTTGTATAGTTATGAGCTATGGCACGGTGGGACTTGGTAGTTTATTACGTTTCTTGTGAGTTAGCAAGACCAAATGCGCCCAATTGTGTCACTGTCAACTGTCCAGCTGAGATCAATTCACATACGAAGACATTGTGTTAAATGGTACCTTGCTTTGTATATAAATACTGATTTTTTTTTCTTGTTCCTAGAAGTTTCTCTGTGTGACCATTAAAATTGCTCCGTGCAAACTCTGCTGAATAACTTACACCTTTGTGTCAAACTTTGTTTACTGTAACAGCATGGGGGTGGCTTATATCCAGATAGAGTCTTCTCAGGAGTGATCAGTGGATACTGAATTACCTGCAGCCTGCCAGTACCTTGTTTATATTGCCCGTACCCAGCCAATAAATTCTGAATACATTGAGCGCTGATAGGAGCATCCGTGAAATGTTTAAAATAGTTTTGCCACCCTTTCAAACATCTTTCAAATCCAGACAGAGGCAGCATCAGATCCAAGAGGTCAGAGGTGACCACCCTACGGGACTCTTACACTGCACTTAGTTAAATCAGGCTGAATATTATCAGCCTCTGGGCATGAGAGCCAAGTCAAGGTGGGGTTGGGGGGGGGTGGGGGGTGGGGGAAGCTGGTAAAATGGTGGGGGACTGCGTCAGAACGGAACCCCAACATGTTCCCACTGCCAGGCAATTTTACAGGAGGTGGTTGGGCGGTGCAGTCAGGGGCAGGTGTAGTGGTGGCGGGCAGGCAATTAAGCCCGTTCAGAAACCAATTAAATGCTATTTTGAGCAACAGTTTGAATTTTACCCGAGGGCTCTTGGAAGCCATGGAGCCTCAGCAGCTCGACAGCTATAAGGATGGAAGAGCTCAGTGGCAGGTGAGTGGTGGCTGGAGGTGAAGCCATTGAGAGAAGCAGTGTTTCGAAACAGGAAGAGTAAGAGGCATAGAATCTTAGACTGGTTAGAGCACAGAAGGAGGCCATTCGGTCCATCGTGTCCATGCTGGCTCTCTGCAAAAGCAATTCAGACAGTCCCACTCCCCCGCCTTTTCAAAATAGCCCTGCAAATGTTTTCCCTTCAGATAATTTTCTATTCTCTTTTGAAAGCCATGATTGAACCTGCCTCCAGCACACTCTCAGGCAGCGCATTCCACTTGCCGCCAGATTAAGTTTTTCCTCATGTCACATTTTCTGGTTTTACCAATCACCTTAAATCCGTGTTCTCTGGTTCTCAATCCTTCCGCCAATGTAATCAGTTTCTCCCTATCGACTCTGTCCGGACCCCTCACCATTTTGAACACTTCTATCAAATCTCCTCTCAACCTTCTCTCCTCCAAGGGGAACAGCCCCAGCTTCCCCAATCTATCCACGTAACTGAAGTTCCTCATCCCTGGGACCACTCTGGTGAATCTTTTCTGCACCCTCTCTAAAGCCTTCACATCCTTCCTAAAGTGTGCTGCCCAGAACGGGACACAATACTCCAGTTGAAGCTGAACTTGTGTTTTGTATCTGTTTATCATAACAGCCTTGTTCTTGTACTCCATTCCCCCAATTTATAAAGCTCAGGATTCCATATGCTTTTGTTATAATCCCTGTGGAGACCACCAACAAACCAAAAAATAATCAAATGCACTGACTGACCACAATTTAGTAAACCAAAAAAAACCAAACGGACAAGATTTCATTTTTATAAATTTTACTTTAACGCTCGATCTAAAACCAATATAAATTAAACATGAACTAACAGTTAACTCACAGTCGATGCATCTGTATCTTAAAAGTTGCATGTTAACAATCAGGTGAAACAAAGGTAGTCCTTGCAAGTTCTTTGACAGTTCTAACAGCAAGGTACCTTTGAACAGTCCAAAGTTCTTCATATCTTTGAATGTTTGAAGTAGATCTCCAGATCCCGTCTCCCCAACATGCACACACGGCTTTCACTCGATGGCAGTTTCTCTGCAATCCCAAGTTTTAATCCTCTGGATCATTCCAGGGATCCTCTGGAGATATCTGTGGGATCTCCCAGTCAGCCTCCCATCGCTGCATCAAGCTGCTAATGAATGCCTTGTACCAGAGGATAATACATAGGCTTTCGGGCCGAGAGGGCAGTTGGATTTAGGGACAACGCTGGATTCCTCAGGTACATGGGGTAATCAACTGCATGTATGTGGCCATCAACACTTCCACAGAAGTGTCAGGAGCTTTCGTCAACAGGAAGGATTCCAATCGCTGAATGTACAGATTATGTGTGACCACACCAAACGGATCCTGCAGGTATGTCCTGAGGCAGTCCCAGGTGTCTCAGCTTTTCATGCCAGCCAAAAGCCTTCGGGATGGATTCTCGGTGACAAGGGCTATGCTCTGAAGATATGGCTCCGTACGCTGTGCGACACCCCAGCACAGAGGCAGAGGTCACAAATAACCGGAGCCACGCGATTACTATGGCAACCATTGAGCAGGCCATGGGTCATCCGAAAATGAGGTTCCGGTGCCTGGATAGATCTGGAGAAGCATGCAGTAGGCTCCATCAAGAGTCTCATATATTGTTGTAGTTTTCTGTGCTCTGCACAACCTGGCACTCCAGAGAGGAATAGCCATGGAGGATGAGGATCTCCTTGAGTGATCAAGTGGCTACTGGCATTGACATGAATGACTCATACCAACACTCTCCTAAGCCTACCTTAAACACCAACGTAAGCACTTCACTTCTCTCCCTCACTCAGCCTTGTTGGCCTTTCCTTGATTGTCCTTACCATCTCAGTGGGCCCATCATGACAGGAGGCTAAGGCAGACATTCGCCTTTGACCTCACGCAGTTTGGACCTTCTCTTTATCTCCTTCTCAAGGGCACACTACCTGGTGATGACCCAGTGGTGCAGAAATGAGCACGCAAGATGTTCTTTGAAGCAAAACATCATCTTTCATTTTACACATTGATTTAAATCTTTGCTAATACACAATAAACTATCACCCAGTGAGACCCAAGTGTAACTGGGTGGTTTTACGTGAATGCGTGCGGGTGCTCCTATGTTGTCCTGTCCAGGTGCATTCGGTGACCATGGCGTGCGTCCTCTGGGTGTCTGAGGCTTTGAGGGCCCTGGTACATTGGGGGGGGGGGGGGGGGCGGGGGGGGGGGGCACCTGTATTTGTGCAGTGGCTGCCTCTGTCATCACGGCTTCATTAAGTGTTGGTGTCATCATCAAAGGGGCCGAGGAACTGCCGTCAAGGTCCAGAGGGCCCTGAGAGAAGCCTTCATGAGCTTCAGGCAACTGCTGCTCCTGCCTGTGCTTCCCTGGAGTGCTTGGGCCTCTGGTAAGAGGTCCATGCAGCTCAGGTCCATTTCAGCCACCCATCGCTCCGTGGAGTTCATGGATGAAACAATGGTATGCACATTATCACATACTCCTGCATCCACTGGGTGGTCTGCTGCTTGTGGCTCTCCATGATGATCGCCACTCTCTCAGTGGATGAATCCACACACTCATAATGCAGAGACATGGCAGCACTCATGGATAGACTCCTCCATCATCCATGCATGGGAGCAAACAGCCTCTGGGGAGTCCGGCAGACGTCCACACATTTCACACTGCTACTCCAACATCTGCCACCTTGCTGACGACTCCTGAGCCTCACCATCTGCTCGAAGCTAAGCATCGCAGAGCCCTGCCTAAGTCCTTCAATGCGGAGTGGCCGCAGTTGTCACTGCCTCCATTAGCTGCTCATGCGCCTCTATGCTGTGCTCGCTAGCCAGCGACAATCCTTCTAACCACACACTAATGCCCACCGATGTGCGAGGTGGAGGATGCCCTACAATGATGTGATGCTGTCTCTTCAGATGGTGGCTCCTCCTCTGATGTCTCATGCTCTGCTGTCATTGTAGATCGTCTGCTATTTGACCTGCGCAAGAGACATGAGTGGTGTCAGGGCCCTGCACTTCCCACCAACGCCTTCTGCATGTCTGGAGCTCCCCGTGTCCTTCACTGCCCACAGCTGTGCCATAGGTTGGTGCATGGCATTAAGTTCAATGGCCACTTCCATGGAGTAACTCACTGTCAATGGGCTCCACATCCGCCTTACCCTCGGCCACAGGCTGCGCTGCTGAGCTCCATTGCCGCCTCCTCCATTGGCATCAATACAGTTTGTCTCTGGCATTGTAAGCTTGCTTCTGCTGCAAATGCAGACATACACTGTGTCACTGTTCCCTCATTGCCCAGCTGCTCTGGTCACTCTGTGCCAGGTTCAATGTCCAGCATGGTATCACTGGGAGATCTGCTGCTCAGGGTCATTTAGTATTGGCAATGCAGTGATCAATACTGAGCGAGCAGGGACCCCTGCTGTAAGGAGCTGTGAGCACTGGAGCCTAGTCAGGCCTAGTACCTGGGTCATCAGCTTCTCCTCACATTTTATTGGTGCCTTTTGTGGCATTCGGGGCTACAAGCTGCTATTACGAGGTCCACTCACCTTGCCAGATCTCAGCAGGTCATTGAATCACTTGCAGCACTGCAGCCATGTCCGTGTGACCACCCCACAGCTGTTAACTTCCTCTGCAGGCTCCAGCCATGCCTTCTTTGTGAGCCTTGCTCGCCTCTTCCACTCGTCGACTGGGAAAAACACCTCTCGCTGTTCTCCTGCCACCTGGAGGAGTATCTCCAGGGAGGCATCAATAAACCTGGGTGCCTCTCTGCCTCTAACTGTAGCCATTCCTTGAAAGCAACTCTTGCTTCCTCTCCATTCCAAGTGTCGCTAATTCTGATGCCTTTAAACTGCGTGCTGTGTAAGATTTTAGGTGGGATGTTGATTAGCTTTTACCCACAAGGTACAAATTCTGACTTCTTTTAATGAAGATAGAGGGTTTATTAAGTACAGCAGGAATATACAATTAAAACGTAACCAACAGCAGTAGTCATATAGCAAGATATACGGTGTACGTATACGTCTTCCAAGCTGTTGTGACACTGTCTTCTGTGTTGACAGCATAGTTCCAATCAGGTACAACTCTGTGGCATTGGAACCCGGTCATGCCACCACAGCAAGAAATTGGCTAAGCTGCGTCACTAGAAACTAATTATCTGGTCAATAACTCATTACTGTTTGTCGGAGCCTGCTGCGTGAATTTTACCTGCTGCGTTTCCTACACTACATCAGCAAGTACACTTCAAAAGTACTTCATTGGCTGTAAAGTGGTTTGGGCTATCCTGAGGTGGTGAAAATCGGTTTAGAAATGCAAGTCTTTCTTTCTTTTATATGTGATTTGATTCCTCAGAGAGTACCTGCTGGGGACCCATCTATCAGTCCATTCAAAGTATCTGGCACCGATCAAACCATCCCGTTTAATGACAAAGATCCACGTAACGTCTGTCCTGGAGGGCTTTTTGTGGAGCAGTTTTAATTTGATAGTTATAGTTTGGGAGAAAATGTAAGTCAGGTCTACACGAGATGCAAGTCCTTTGTTCCTTTGACAGACACGGCTCTGTAGCCAGGAGTAACTGATGGTGGGACTATTGTTGCTGGAGAAGCTAGGGTTGTTCTCTTCGAGCAGATAAGGCTAAAAGATTTGATAAAGTCATTTAAAATCACGAAGAGCTTAGATAGGGTAAATAATGAAAACCTGTTTCCAATGGCTGAGGGATCGGAACTAGAGGGCACAGAATTAAAGAGCTTGGCAAAGGAACCAGACGCGACATGAGGAAAAACTTTCTTACACGACGAGTGGTTAAGATTTGGAATGTGCTGCCTGATAGGGCGGTGGATACAGATTCAATCGTAGCCTTCAAAAGGGAATTGGATAAATATTTGAAGGATAAAAATTGCAGGGGGATGGGGAAAGAGCGGCAGGGTGGGACTAACAGGATTGCTCTTTGAAAGAGCCAGCACAGACCTGATGGGCTGAATGGCCCCCTTCTGTGCTGCACTAGTCTATGATTCTTAGGGGTGAATTTTAACCCCCAGAAAGAGGTGGCGGGATCGGGAGTGGGCAGTCAACCTGCTCCGAGGAGGCGGATTGTCCATTTAAATATTATAATGGGAGCATCACATTGACTTTCCCTTCCAGGTTTAACTCTGGCCCTCCGAGTTTCCCAGGCCTTTACAAACTCAGCTTTGGGGACAAGGTAAGTGTCCTTGCAGCACTACTTGTCGGCCAAGAGGAACAGGAGTTCTAACCCGCCCTGGCCCTCAAATCATACCTGTTTTCCAGGGATCAGGCTCCCCCGACTCCCACTATTAAACCACCCCATCAAAAGACACCCACACCCCCCTCCCACTCCGTTCATGCGCCAGGGACCGAAAGCTCCCAAGGTCAGGAATCAATCTCCACCCCCACCCACCTGGGAGCAGGGATCAGATGCCCACCCGCACCCCCACCCAAGCTCCAACTAAGAGCTGCATTTTCATACCTGGTACTGCAGCCTTTTCCAGCCTGCTCCGGCCTTGTCCTGCCTTGCTCTGGCCTGTTTCGGCCCGCTCCAGCCCATTCTGGCCAGCTCTGGCCTGTTCTTGTCAATCAGGCTGACACTGAGGCGGGGAATCCTGTCAAAAAAAACAACACACTGTGGAGTCAAAACTCCCCAGCATGAGGGGAAACTCAGGCATCCGGTTTCCACCCACCACAGCTCGGTAAACACCCCCCCACCCCACCCCCCCTCCACCCGGCACTATTTGGGCCTCAGTTTTTGCAGGGATTCCTGGAAATTCAGCTTTTACCGGGGTCCATGGGAGAGGGTCAGTTTTACCAGACGGTTTGCTGGGAGAGACTCAGCATTTGTAGGGGGTCCCCTTTCCCCCGCAATACAGAAAAGTTTCAGACCACTGATTGGTGCTAAATCTCATGCTTGACCTGGGCTCTGCTTGTCAACTCGTGCGAGCTTTGCCATTGTTTCCCAGGACTAGATGACTGGTAAGGGCAGGGTGTGGTGCCACAGCCTCAATTTAGAAGCAGTAGAGGCTGCTGTAATCGAAAATTCATTGCAGTCTAATCCCTAAATTTAGTTCATACAGCACACTCGCGTGTGCAGGTACAGCAGGTTAAAGGAAGGCAAATGGAATTTGGCATTTATTGCTAAAGGAATAGAGTATAAAAGTAAGGAAGTACAAGGCATTAGTGAGACCGAACCTGCGTATAGTTTTGGTCCCCTTACTTGAGGAGGGATGTAGTTGCATTGGAGGCAGTTCAGAGGAGGTTCACTAGATTGATTCCAGAGATGAGGGGTTTGTCTTATGAAGAGAGATTGAGCAGTTTAGGCCTTTACTCTCTAGAGTTTAGACGAATGAGAGGAGATCTAATTGAGGTATATAAGATGATTAAAGGGATTGACAAAGTAGAAGTAGAGAGGATGTTTCCTCTTGTGGGACAATCTAGAATAGTTTTAGGATAAGGGGTAGCAGATTTAAAACAGAGATGAGGAGAAATTACTTCTCTCAAAGGGTCGTGAGTCTGTGGAATTCACTACCCCAGAGTGCGGTGGATGCCGGGACATTGAGTAAATTTAAGGAGGAGATAGACAGATTTTTAATTAGAAATAGGTTGAAGGGTTATGGAGAACGGGCAGGAAAGTGGAGTTGAGGCCGAGATGAGATCAGCCATGATCGTATTGAATGGCGGAGCAGGCTCGAGGGGCTGAATTGCCTACTCCTGCTCCTAATTCTTATGTTCTTATGTATAAATCACAGTCAGCTGCTGCCTGACTAATAAACAGTAAACTTACACGAGTCTGTGTGGAGGGAAAAAGGGGACAAGGACGCAGCCTGTGGACTGAAGTAGGGAAGCAAATCTACAGACAAAGATTCTCATTAACCCGTTGATTGAATCACAGAATCAGAACAACACAGAAACGTGAAACTGATTACATCTACAGTTGAATAGTGATACCCAGTAACTGAAATCGGTTGCGGGGCCGAGCCATATTCTGTGATTGACCCAGATAATCAAGTAAGTAATGCAAAGGATTTGGTGTAATGCAAGAATGTTACAGATAATTCTGTGTGTGGGTAAACTAGAAATAGAAGTGAAGCTAATCTAGAAACACCAAGTAACTTTCTGATGGTAAGATTTGCAGTTATGCTGCATTTCTAGAGGGATAGAATTGAAAAGTAGAGAGGTTATGCTAAACCTGTATTGAACCTTGGTTGGACCACACTTAGAGTACTGTGTGCAGTTCTGGTCGCCAGATTATTGAAAGGATATAGAAGAACTGGAGAGGCTGCAGAGAAGATTTACAAGGACAATACAAGACATGGGTATACATATCTGGAAGGGATTGACAGGCAGGCAGGTGGGGGTGGGGGGTGGTCTCCTTTTTTTCTCTTGAAAAAAGGTGAAGGGCTGACCTAACAGAAGTTTTCAAAATAATGAAAGGTTTTGATAAAGTGCGTTTGGAGAGAATGTTTCCTCTTGTAGGAAAGAGCATAAATAGAGGCCATCAATATAAGCTAGTCACCAATAAATCCAATAGGGAATTCAGAAGAAAATTCTTTACCCAAAGAGTGGTGAGAATGTGGAACATGGGAGTGGTTGAAGTGAATAGTACAGATGCATTTAAGGGGAAGCTATACAAGCATATGAGAGAGAAGGGAATAGAGGGTTATGATAGTTTTAGCTGATGGTTCCAAGATGGCTCCTGGGCTGGAAGCTCCCTAGGAAGCTCCCTTGCTGTTCAACTCTATCCATGGCCATCTGCTCCCATCCCTAACGTTTTCTCCCCCAATCTGCCCTCTTAAACTGTTTAAATTCCCCTGGCTCTTTAAATCAGTTCATTTTAGCCCTATCTAAAAGTTAACAGTTAGTTTAGTGTATGTTACCTGGGCTCACTGCCCTCCCCCAGCCACACCTGCTCTTTGTTTTCTCAATGAAATTGATCCGGATGAAACTGACGAGAACAGCTGCCGATACTTCAATCTCCGATCCTGCTGTCTTCACTGTCCAGAGTGTCTGCGGCCACGGCGTGCGGTAAGTCCATTGAGGTGAAGAAGGAGCTGCGGGACCCGAGAGAAGTCCTGTGAAAAGGTGCCCCGAACACCCAAAACATCCACGAACGGCCCCCCCGGCCGCAACTTCAAAGCGCCCGCGGGAGATGGCTCGGAGAGCATCTGCAGCGCACTGTCGGCAATGCTGCATGCCTTTATTTAAACCACTGCAGAAAAAAAACCCTTAGCAAATGTAATCACCTCTAAGTCTGCCAAATGATGCTTCACCTCCCGAAGGACGTGGTTGAGCTTTCCGGACGTCGATGGTGGGCACTGAGGAAATGGCTTATTACCTGCACCAGATTCCACCCCCCCTCCCCCCCCCTTTACCCCCCTTCCACCCCCCCCCCCACCCCCGTCCCCTTCCCTGCTCCACCCTCTCAGCTCACCCCCTCACAACCCCGTCCCAGCCCGCCCCCCCCTCGCACCATCTTCACCCCGCACCCCCTTCCCCTGCACCCCCCCCTCCTCCCTCTACCCCTCCCCCTTGCATCCCCTCCTCCCACCGGCACCATCCTACACCTGTGTAGGGGCCCCAACAACCCCACTGCCTTGTGGGCGTCTCGGGAGAGACCAAGGCTAAGGGAGTAAACCCTAACAGAAAATCCGGAGCGGAACCTCGTAGGCGGTCATGTGTCACCTTTGGCATGTTTCCGGCAGTTCCTGCAGCCATACTGGTGCCAAACGTCGTGTCCTGCACTCCTTTGGACCCCACCAGAAAGGCCGAGAGGGGGGTTTTGACGACTGGGCAACTCTCAACCTCCATAAATTTGCCCAGGCATGCGCCGGCGCGTATCCATTGTCTCTCGAGATAAGGAGGCCCAAAGAAGACAAAGAAGACAGTCAGAGACTCCCAGGAACCTCTTGAAAAAACTGAGATATTCACCCAGGAATACCGGAGACTCTCTGCAAATATTAACACACTCCCAGAGACTCTCTGCAAATATTACCTGGACAGAGAGTCCGCAGCAGAAGTAGACGTGAGAGGAAGTGGGAGCACTGGGAGAAGACAAATTGAAGCCCAGGCTCTGTGAAGGATTCCAGCCATAATAAGGGGTTATAAAGTTAAAAGAGTTATTTTCCTATGAAATAGGGATTTAAAAAAATTAAAAGCAGGATTGATCTGCCTGGAAAGTTTAAAAAAAAAGGTTTCATAAGCATGCTTATAATATGTCCCTGCAGTCAAGGATATTGTTGTCAAGATTGCAGGTTCTGAAAAACAGGAACTCCTTCTGAAAAACATAAACATATTTACTTTGGAAAAGTACTGACAATGCAAGTCTCATAAATAACCATTGAAAATTAACACAACCGAACAATGGATGACATGATTTTCTACAGCCGCAGTTAATTCACCTGTTAAATGAACCCGGGAAAATGAGTTAGAATCTTAAAACACTTCTGTGTCATTAGGAAGAGCATCATTAAGAGCTTCACTATCCTGTCAGCTTGAGAGATATTGACAAACATCTGTGCTCACAGCTTCCTGCCAATTCAGCCTTGTTTAAGAAATTAAATAACGTGGATTTCAACTGGAAATTGACAGTTATGCAGTCTTATTTGGGAAATAGAAGAGGACCAACACACTTGCAAGAGAGGTAACAACCCCCATACGTTGAAAAAAACTAGTTAAGCAGCTTAGAAACAGTATAAATATTGGGACCACACAGTGGATCTTTAGAATTGTTGAATTTATTCCAGCTTTTCTCACAGTAAAGGTACGAGCTACTGCAGTGCGGCGATGATAGTTCATCCCTTGATTGGGATAGACGCATCTCGCTAAACTCTGTAGCTTTCTACTCAGGGCTTTAAGGAAAATGC
The DNA here is from genome assembly GCF_036365525.1 of Heterodontus francisci. Lineage (NCBI taxonomy): Eukaryota > Metazoa > Chordata > Chondrichthyes > Heterodontiformes > Heterodontidae > Heterodontus > Heterodontus francisci. The sequence goes on along the minus strand of NC_090410.1, from coordinate 21,681,693 downwards.
TGCTTTAAATATTGATGGAAATCTTAAATATTTTACTGTAACATTATTTAGACTTAAAACTTGGATTCTCTACTAGGAACAAGGTTATACTGTCTTTTCCTAGAACTATTAATGTTGTGATTATTTAACTCATCAAAGTGTAGATTTCATGTTCAGTTCTTTAATAAACTTTTATATAAGTTAGAAAATATATTGCCTCATATAGTCGTCTGTATCTTAACTCGAGAACCCATCTCTGTATGCTCTTTAGCGGGGAGGTACATTATTGAGCATAGATGCCCAGACCCTTGTAATATCTGGTTTGTTATAATCTTGCTAAAACTTGTCAAAAAGCCTATCTAGAGGATGGTAATATTCTCAGCTGGTTCCTTTCCTTTGGGGAGAGTTAGATCAGTTCTTCAGACCCATTCAAGTGTCTGTGAGATCTGTCTTTCTGAACCTTAACTGAGAGTGATCATCTGGGGCGTACGCCTGATCCGGGATCGTCCCAAAACGGGGCTTAGATTATAAACCACTTCAGCGCAAGGCCTATCATTTACCTGGAGAGAGAGTTGGCAGCAGGGCTGGTAATTATTTTGACTTTGTTTCCTTCTCTCCAGAGTTAGGAGTTTGGTCTAAATTAACCGAAGATAAATAGCTTGAAGGTTATCAGATAGATCGAAGACTAATTAGACAACTTAGCAACCCAGCTTGAAGAATTGAGTGAAACAGGGTTGTGTCCTAGTCCCCATTCTGTTTGGTATCTTCTTCTCCATGCTCCTGACCTTCACCTTCCCTGCAGATATAGAAGGAGTCCACTTGCACACTAGGTCAGCTCTACAATTTATCAAGGCTGAAAGCGAAGACAGAAACACATCACATTCTGACCAGAGAAGTCCTCTAACGCTGATGATGCTGCACTAGTCACTCACATGGAAGTTCAACTACAAAGGCTCATGGACTGTCTCTCCCGTGCCTGTACCTTGTTCTCCTTGACTATAAACGTCAAGAAAACCATAGTCATGGGACAAGGTGCTGCATACATGCCCTGATCACACTAAATCACACCCCACTGGAAGTGGTTAGCAAATTCTGCTACCCTGGGTCCACGGTAACAGACAATCTGTCCCTTGATGCAGAGCTCGATACCCGTATAGGGAAAGCTGCCACCACCTTTGGCCAACATGTGAAACTTGCATGGGATAACACCAATCACATTTTTCCTGTAATGTCGTGATCAGAACTGTATGCAGTTCTCAAGCTGTGGTCTAACTAGTGTTGAATACAGTTCTGTGATTGGAGAGGGTACAGAGGGCATTTACGAGGATGCTGCCAGGACTGGAAGATTTTAGCAATAAGGAAAGATTGAATAAGCTGGAATCGTTTTCATTGGAACAGAGGAGGCTGAGGGGTGACTTAACTGAGGTGTGTAAAATAATGAGGGGCCTAGAGGAGTAAATAGCGATGACTTATTTACCTTAGCAGAGGGATCAAAAGCCAGGGGGCATAGATTTAACGCAATTGGTAGAAGGATTAGAGGGAAGATGAGGAAATGTTTTTTCCCCCAGAGGGTGGTAGGGACCTGAAACTCACTGCCTGAAAGGGTGGTAGAGGCAGAAACTCTTACCACATTTAAAACGTACTTGGATGCCTACTTGAAGAACCGTGACCTGCAGGGCAATTGACCAAGTGCCGGAATGTGGGATTAGGTTGGGTTGCTCTTCATCGACTGGCACAGACATAAGTGTGTCATAAGTTTTCTATGATTCTATGGTTAACACACCTCCCACGGAGGCTCTACAAATATTAACACACTCCCAGAGGCCTCCTGCAAATATTATCGCTGGAAATGCTCAGCATGTCTTGCAGTATCTGTGGAGAAAGAAACAGAGTTGACGTTTCAGGATGATGAACTTTCATCAGAATGCAATGCTGTAATATAAGTGAGTTATGAGAGATTGTATTGGTTAACATCCTTGCATAATTCCTCTTGTTAGGAGTGTTTCCATTTTTTGTTAAATTTTGAAAATTTGTGTTTTAAAACTGAAAAGGATTCCATAGATGCTAGAACTTTCTTTTTTAAAGGAGTTCACCAGAAGGTTTGGACTGAGTTGGAACTGTGAACAGTTACTGAAAGGCACCCAGCAGAGGTTGCTTTTGACTTGGAGAAATGTTCACAAAGGAGTGACAGGCCAAGATTTATCGATATCAGGAGACTTCACTTCTGGAAAGCTTTGGTTTCAATTTGAACTGTTGAAAAAAGCCAGTTGCTTCTTGACCTGCCAGGAGAAAAGTCTCTCTCATGAAAAGAAACCCTGTATTTCTCACGTGGCAGCTTCCTATTTCCTCCTGTATTTGGAGAAAGCTTGCATCTCAGAAGGAACCTTGCATCGAATGTGTGGGTACTCAAACCTTGTTGTTGCCTTCCTGCTGTAAGAGCTATTTGGAGATCTGTAGCTACATCTCTTGGAAAGCCTACCCAAACTGATCATCAACATCGCCTGGAAAGAACCGTTCTAGGAAGATCCCACTGGCAGCCGTCTGTACGCATTTGGGACACCGAACCACATCAAGGAACATTTTTCCATACCTTATTTTCAGCTTGAGAGTTTATTTTTCCTTCTTCTGTTTTCTTTCGAACAGCTGTAAACAAAAATCCTTTTATTTTCCTGGTTAACTGCTGTGTATGTGTGTGTGTGTATATGAGAGGGCTAGGATAAAGAAGGGGCTTTAATATTTCAATTTGTATGAATGTTTTACTTCATTATTGGTTAAGACTTGGTTTATAATAAACCGATAATTGTGTTATTTGTTAAAGAAACCTGGTTGCCGTGCATTATTCTGAAGAAAAATAGATATATGATTGCATGTACCACTAAGTGCAAAAATTGAAATATATGTTGTGGCCTGTGGAGAAGTGGGACTAGAATAAATAGTGCACTCCTCCTGCCTCGGTCGTAACACTCTGTGCAGTATTTAATGCAATCATAACCTTTTCACACAAAGCTTTTAATTAATGCACTATCTGAGTGAACAAAACCCCTAGGTATTCTGTTCTAAGATGTCCTACAGTTGTAGTATGTGATGGTGAATGACATATTCTATGGAACTCTGTGAGGTTATATGAATGAGAATTCTATATTGCAGCAGCAGTGGGTGTGTTAGCGTACACTGTAGGAGTGTGTTACCGCCTGCTCTGAATATTCCTTGCGAACTCCATCCTGTGGTCTGGTGAATTTCTATCTGCCATTGTTGTTCCATTTTTGTTTGTGGCGACCTGGAGAGTGTCCATCATTTGCTGGCAATAGTCCATCACATTTTGAGGAGTGGCTCGTAGTCCAGCCTCAATCAGTATCTGACTGTCTCATACTAAACCACACTCCACCCTGGGTGGAAAGAGGCAACGAGCTCTCCCCCCTTCAAAGCTTTACATTGGTAGATCGCAACAGCAACTTGCATTCATGTAGCACCTTTAACTTAGCTTCATCGGAATGTTATCAGACAATATCCGACACTGAGCCACAGGAGGAGATCTTAGGGCAGATGACCAAAAACTTGGTCAAAGAGGTACTTTTTAATGCACATCTTAAAGTAGGAGAGAGAGCTTTTTTTATTCGTTTGTGGGATGTGGGCGTCGCTGGCCAAGCCAGCATTTATTGCCCATCTCTAAGGGCCCTTGAGAAGATGGTGGTGAGCTGCCTTCTTGAACTGCTGCAGTCCTTGGGGTGTAGGTACACCTACAGTGCTGTTAGGAAGGGAGTTCCAGGATTTTGACCCAGTGACAGTGAAGGAACGGCAATATAGTTCCAAGTCAGGAGTGTGTGACTTGGAGGGGACCTTGCAGGTGGTGGTGCTCCCATGCATCTGCTGCTCTTGTCTTTTTAGGTGGTAGAGGTTACAGGTTTGGAAGGAGCTGTTGGAGGAGCCTTGGTGAGTTGCTGCAGTGTATCTTGCAGATGGTCAGTGGTGGAGGGAGTGAATCTTGAAGGTGGTGGATGGGGTGCCAATCAAACAGGCTGCTTTGTCCTGAATGGTGTCAAGCATATTCAGTGTTGTTAGAGCTGCACCCATCCAGGCAAGTGGAAAGTATTCAATCACACTGCTGTCGTGTGCCTTGTAGATGGTGGACAGGCTTTGAAGAGACAGGAGGTGAGTTACTCGCTGCAGAATTCCCAGCCTCTGACCTGCTCTTGTGGCCACAGTATTTATATGGCTACTCCAGTTCAGTTTCTGGTCAATGGTGACCACCAGGATGTTGATAGTGGGGGATTCAGTGATGGTAATGCCATTGAACGTCAAGGGGGGCGGGGGGGGGTTGGTGATTAGATTCTCTCTTGTTTGACATGGTCATTGCCTGACACTTGTGTGGCATGCATGTTACTTGCCACTTATCAGCCCAAACCTGGATGTTGTCCAGGTTTTGCTGCATATGGACATGGGCTGCTTCAGTATCTGAGGAGTCACGAATGGTGCTGAACATTGTGCAATCATCAGCGAACATCCCACATTTGACCTTATGATGGAGGAAAGGTCATTGGTGAAGCAGCTGAAGATGGTTGTGCCTACGACACTACCCTGAGGAACTCCTTCAGTGATGTCCTGGGACTGAGATGATTGACCTCCAACAACCACAACCATCTTCCTTTGCACTAGGTACGACTCCAACCAGCAGAGAGTTTTCCCCCTGATTCCCATTGACTCCAGTTTTTCTAGGGCTCCTTGATGCCATACTCGGTCAAATGCTGCCTTGATGTCAAGGGCAGTCGCTCTTACCTCACCTCTTGAGTTCAGCTTTTGTGTCCATGTTTGTCAGGAGCTGAGTGGCCCTGGCAATGACCAAACTGAGTTAAAGAGGCCGAGAGGTTTACGGAGGGAATTCCAAAGCTTATGGCCTAGGCAGCTGAAGACGCAGCTGCCAATGGTGGAATGATTAAAATCAAGAAGGCTCAAGAAGCCAGAATTAGAGCAGTGCAGCGATCTGAGGGTTGTGGGGTTGGAGGAGGTTACAGAGGTAGGGAGGATTAAGGCCACAGAGGGATTTGAACACTGGAATAATAATTTTAAATTTGAGGTGTAAGTAACTACAAAGGAAGCTAGAATGAAGGGCTGGGATTTATAAAGCCTGGCATCACCACAGGGAGCTTGAGGAGACAATGTGTCTGTACTAACTCAGTGGTAAACTGAGATTTCATGGAAGTTTCTTTGTTGCATCTTTGGGTGTGTCTACAAGCTGTGCAGAACAGTGTTCACTTCACCACAGCCTATTGAGGAGTCTCCTTTATATAAGCGCTCCATTTATGTGAGTGGTTTGGGGTGTGGTACGTATATACTTTTATCTTAATCTGTCCTTCCTTGAATCTATTGGAACATATATTGGAGCACTTTGTGTAGTGAGGGGGTCAGTTCCTGTTGGGGGGTGGTGGTTTATGCAGATGTTACTGGGTTCTCCCATCCTTTCTAATTGGGTTCTGGGCCCACAAGTCCCACCCGAGTGCCCATTCATAAGTCTGAACCTCAGCAGTACGTTTCCACAGATTATTCAACTGTGGGAAGCATCAGAGTCGAGTCCCAACCTGTCCGCACCCCAACATTACACATACACACACAGAGCTTGGGTGGGGGGAGCCCTGGCCTAGGACACTGAGGCTAACAATAGCACCTCAACTGCCCCTCTGACCCACATCAGCCAATTCAGCACAGATTTGGAGCACAACCTGGGATGTTGTGAGTTTGTCCGTTTCTGGGTGGTACATTTACCCATTTGGCAATCGGAAAGCTCCTATTTTGACACTCCAGAGGAGATTTCGATCTGTTGTATTGGAATCTCACTCCACTCTCAGGCACAGCCAAGAGGAACTGGCAATGGGGAGCCTTTGTTCTGTGATTTCCTGAGGGTTCCCCGAATTTAGATCACTGGGCCTGTACCTGGTGAAGACTCAATCCTATTATAATGAGGTGAACAGGGGGGTGATATTCTCAGCCTCCTACCTCCTTCACCTGTGTGGCTTGGTAGTTAACTCTCTCATTTCTTAGTGACGAAATTGGATTCAAGCCCTGCTCCAGGATTTGAGTGTAAATATAAAAAACAATGCACTAGTGAGAGAGTGGGAGGTGCTGTTTCTCAGAGGGAGACTTTAAGCCATAGCCCTTTCGAGTAGATGCAAAGATCCCATGACACTATCATGAAGAACAGCAGGGCAGTTCTCTCTGGTGTCTTGGCCAATATTTAACCGTCAACCAACAGCACAAAAACAGATTATCTGGTTATTACATTCAGGTATAACCAAGCAATTAGAAAGGCAAATTGTATGTTGGCCCTTATTGCAAGAAGGTTGGAGTACAAATGTAAGAAACTCTTGCTCCAATTCTAGAGGGCCTTGGTGAGACCACCCCTGGGTTATCTTGTCATTATCACATTGCATTTTGTGGGAGCTTGCTGTGCACAGATTAGTTGCTGTGTTTTCCACATTACAACAGTGATTACACTTCTAAAGTACTTTATTGGCTGCAAAGCACATTGGGAAGTCCGATGGTCATGAAAATCACTATATAGATGCAAGTCTTTCTTTACTGTGTATAGTTGTGGTCTCCTTACCTAAGGAGGGATATACCTGCCTTAGAGGTGGTACAACAAAGGTTCACTAATTTGATTCCTGGGATTATAGGGCTGTCCTATAGAGAGAGATTGAGTAGAATAGGCCCATACTCTCTGGCGTTAAGAAGAGTGAGAGATGATGTCACTGAAACTGCTATGACCAGGTGAGAAAGGGGTCTAGGGTTCCCTTTCAGCCTTCACCTGGTCTTCCTGTAACAGCTTAATTTTTAAACACACTGTGTTTTCAGTTCCTCCTTAGTGAATCCTTCTTCACTACTTTCCAATTATAAGTCAAAGAAATGAGCACAGATAGGTTTTCTCAGGTTTAAAGAAGAAAAGATGAAATTTATTAAACTTAAATTTAAACTCTAATTTGGTTTCCACAAACGGATACACAACGCGCCCATGCTCGCATGCATATGCGATACGCACATGCACATAGAGACAGAAAAGAGCAGAAGAAAAATAAAGTGGAAAAGTTTGAGGCAATCCCTGAAGAAGGCTTTTTGTTACTGTGCTTCGAGCTCACTGCAGTCCTTGCTTGTAGGTAGATCTTGCTTTTCGTTGGGGCCCAGCATTCTTCTTAAACCTTGTTCACTGTAGGAGACTTTTCTCTCTTGGGGTTCATGTATCTTCAGTGGGTTTTGGAGTTCCGTGAGAAAGAGATGGGAGCAGACAGGAGAGGCAGTGGTGAGCCAGCCAGGAGAGGTCTTTTCAATCCAGGAGCAAACAGCTTTCTGCAGACTCTCAGTTCAAACTGTACAATTCAGAAAAAAAAAACAGACTGCCAAGCAGGTTAGTCATGTGACTAACTGTTTTGACCACATCTGTTTGTGGATTGTACAGGAGCAGGGGATAGCTCCTTTGTCCCAAACACTGTCTGTTAATATGCAAAAATGTCTTTCCAGCCAGGGGCCTGGCAACCCCTTATCGCAGGCCTTCTCTTCTTCCCAGCAACAATTTGAAACTTAATGTCCATGTGGCAAAATTAATGTGCCTCATACTTGGCGAGTGGGGGCCTGCATGATGGAAACATAAGACTCTTAGAGGACTTGACCTGACTTGACAAAGAGCTGTGATCAATAGATTTATGAACTCTAAGAGAATCAAGGAATATGGGGATCAGGCGGAACATCAGAATATAAGAAATAGGAGCAGGAGTAGACCACTCAGCCTCTCGAGCCTGATCTATCCATTCAATACGATCAATAGATCTTCTGCCTCCACTCCACTTTCCCACCTGCTCCACATATCTCTCGATTCCCTGAGAGATCAAAAATCTATCAATCTCAGTCTTGAACATACTCAACAATGAGCATCCACAACCCTCTGGGGTAGATAGTTTCAAAAATTCACAGCCTTCTGAGTGAAGAAATTTCTCCTCATCTCAGTCTTAAATGAACAGCCCCTTTCTTTGACTTGCCTCCACGTTCTAGATTTCCCAACCAGGGGAAACAACCTCTCAGTGTCTACCCTGTCAAGCCCCCTTCAGAATCTTGTAGCTTCAATGAGATCAACTCTCATTCTTCCGACCCTTCAGAGGGTATGGGCCCAATTTACTCAGACTGTCATCAAAGGTCAACCCTCATATCCCAGGAACCAATATAGTGAACATTCGCTGTACTGTCTCCAAGACAAATATATCCTTCCCTAGATGTGGAGACTAAAACTGCATACAGTACTCCAGGTGTGGTCTCACCAAAGCAGTTGCAGCAAAACTACATTATTTCTGTAATCCTAACCCCTTGTAATGAAGGCCAACCATGCCATTCGCCTTCCTAATTGCTTGTTGTACCTGCATGCTAGCTTTCTGTGTTCCTTGTACCAGTACACCCAATTCTCTCTGAACTTCAACATTTAAAAGTTTCACACTTTTTAAAAAATATTTTGTTTTCCTATTACTCTTATTACATTATACTCCATCTGCAACCTTGTTGCCCATTCATTTAACCTGTCTATATCTCTTTGCAGCCTCTTTGTGTCTTCTCACAGCTTACATTTCCACTTGGCTTTGTATCGTCAGAAAACTTAGATGCATTAGTCTCCATCTCTTCATCTAAGTCCTTAATATAGATTGCAAATAGCTGAGGTGCCAGCACTGATCCTTCTGGTACTCCACTAGTTACAGCCTGTCGACTTGAAAATGCTCATCAAATGCCTTTTGGAAATCGGAGTATATTACATCTATTGGTTCCTCTTTATCTACCCTATGAGTTACATCCTCAAAACACTCGAATAAATTTGTCAAACATAATTTCCTTTTCGTAAAAGCATGTTGACTTTGTCTGTTCATATGGTGATTTTCTAAGTGCGTTGTTAAGACTTACTTAAAAATAGATTCCAGCATATTCCTGACGACTCATGTCAGGCTAAATAGCCTGTGGTTCCGGGATTTCTCTTATCCTCCTTTTTTGAATAGTGGATTTACATTTGCCAACTTCCAATCCACTGGGACCATTCTAGAATCTAGGGAATTTTGGAAAATCATAACTAGTGCATCCACTATCTCTGCATCTACCTCTTTGAGAACCCTTAGGTCCTGGGGATTTGTCAGCTTTTAGTCCCTTAAATTTCTCCAATCGTTTTTTTCTGCTGATATTAATTACCTTAAGTTCCTCACTCTTATTAGCCCCATGGTTATCCTCTATTTTTGGTGTGTAATTTGTAATTTCTACAATGAAGACAGACACAAAATATTTGTTCAACGTCACTGCCATTTCCTCATTCCCCATGATAATTTCTCCAGTCTCTGCCTCTAAGGGACCAATGTTTACATTAGCTACTCTCCTTTTTGTATATTTGTGAAAGCACTTACAATCTGTTTTTTATATTCCTGGCTAGTTTATTCTCATATTCGATGTTTTTTCCCTTTTTAGCAACATTTTAGAAACATAGGAAAATCGGAGCAGGAGTAGGCCAATCGGCCCTTCGAACCTGCTCTGCCATCCAATACGATCATGGCTGATCATCCAAACTCAGTACCCTGTTCCTGCTTTCTCCCCGTATCCCTTGATCCCATTAGCCCTGAGAACTATAACTAACTCTTTCTTGAATATATTTAATGATTTGGCATCAACTGCTTTCTGTGGTACAGAACTCCACAGTTTCACCACTCTCTGGGTGAAGAAATCTCTCCTCATCTCAGTTCTAAATGACTTACCCCTTATCCTTAGAATGTAACCCCTGGTCCTGGACTGCCCCACAATCAGGAACATCCTTCCTGCATCTAGTCTGTCCAGTCCTGTTAGAATTTTGTTGGTTTCTGAGGTCCCCTCTCATTCTTCTAAACTCTAGCGAATATACAAGCCTAATTGACCCAATCTCTCTTCATACGTCCGTCCTGCCATCCAAGGAATCAGTCTGGTGAACCTTCGCTGCACTCCCTCCATAGCAAGAACATCCTTCCTCAGATAAGGAGACCAAAACTGCACACAATACTCCAGATGTGGTCTCACCTTGTATAATTGCAGCAAGGCACCCTTGCTCCTGTATTCGAAACCTCTCGCTATGAAGGCCAACATATCATTTGCCTTCTTAACTGCCTGCTGCACCTGCATGCTTACTTTCAGCGACTGGTGCACAAGGACACCCAGGTCTCGCTACACCTCCCCCTTTCCCAATCTATTGCCCTTCAGATAATAATCTGCCTTTCTGCTTTTGCCACCAGAGTGGATAACCTCACGTTTATCCACATGATACTGCATCTGCCATGTATTTGCCCACTCACTCAACTTGTCCAAATCACACTGGAGTTTCTCTGCATCCTCCTCACAGCTCACACTCACACCCAACTTTGTGACATCTGCAAACTTGGATATATTACATTTAATTCCCTCATCCATATCATTAATATATACTTTGAATAGCTGGGGTCCTAGCACTGATCCCTGCAGTACCCCACTAGTCACTGCCTGCCACTCGGAAAAAGACCCCTTTATTCCTGCTCTTTGTTTCCCGTCTGCCAACCAGTTCTCTATCCATGTCAGTACCTTACCCCCAGTCCCATGTGCTTTAATTTTGCACGCTAATCTCTTATGTGGGACCTTATCGAAAGCCTTCTGAAAGTCCAAATATACCACATCCACTGGTTCTCCCTTATCTATTCTACTAGTTACATCCTCAAAAAATTCCAGTAGATTTGTCAAGCATGATTTCCTTTTCGTAAATCCATGTTGACTTTGTCTGATCCTGTCATTGTTTTCCAAGTGCTCTGCTATTACATCTTCGATAATGAACTCTAGCATTTTCCCCACTACTGATGTCAGGCTAATTGGTCTATAATTCCCTGTTTTCTCTCTACCTACTTTTTAAAATAGTGAGGTTACATTTGCTACCCTCCAATCCATTGGAACTGTTCCAGAGTCTATAGAATTTTGAAAAATGACCAGCAATGCATCTACTATTTCTAGGGCCACTTCCTTAAGTACTCTGGAATGTAGATTATCAGGCCCTGGGGATTTATCGGCCTTCAATCCCATCAATTTCCCTAACCCCATTTCCCTACTAATACTGATTTCATACAGTTCCTTCTTCTCACTAGACCCTATGTTCCCCAACATTTCTGGGAGCTAATTTGTGTCCTCCTTTGTGAAGACAGAAGCAAAGTATGTATTTAGTTGGTCTACCATTTCTTTGTTTCCCGTTATAAATTCCCCCGCTTCTGACTGTAAGGGACCCACATTTGTCTTCACTAATCTTTTTCTCTTCACATGTCTCGAAGCTTTTACAGTCAGTTTTTATGTTCTCTGTAAGCTTACTCTCATACTCTATTTTCCCCTTCTTAATCAACCCCTTTGTCCTCCTTTGCTGAATTCTAAACTGCTCAGGTTTGCTGCTTTTTCTGGCCATTTTATATTTCTCCTCCTTGGATCTAATACTATCCCTAATTTCTTTTGTAAGCCACAGTTGAGCCACCCTTCCTGTTTTATTTTTGCACCAGACAGGAATGAACAATTGTTGTAATTCATCCATGCGCTCTTTAAATGCTAGCCATTGCCTATCTACCACCAATCCTATAAGTAACGTTCCCCAATCTATCATAGCCAACTCGTGCCTCATACCTTCATAGTTTCCTTTATTTAGATTCAGGACCTTAGTCTCAGAATCAACTCTCTCACTCTCCATCTCAATGAAGAATTCCATAATGTTATGGTCACTCTTCCCCAAGGTACCCCGCACAACAAGATTGTTAACTAATCCTTTCTCATTACACAATACCCACTCTAGGATGGCCTGTTCTCTAGTTGGTTCCTCAACGTATTGGTCCAAAAAAACCATCACATATGCACTCCAGGAATTCCTCCTCTACAATATTATTGCTAATTTGGTTTGCACAATCTATATGTAGATTAAAGTCACCTATAATTACAGTTGCACCCTAATTGCATGCATCTATAACTTCTTGTTTAATGCCATCCTCTACATCATCACTGCTGTTTGGGGGTCTATATACAACTCCCACCAACATTTTCTGCCCCCTGGTGTTTCTTAGCTCCACTCATACAGATTCCACATCAGGATTCTCTGAGCTAATATCCTTCCTCACTATTGATTTCCTCTTTTACTAACAACGCTACTCCACCTCCTTTCCCTTTTTGCCAGTCCTTCCTAAATATTGAAAACACTTGGATGTTCAGTTCCCATCCTTGGACACCCTGCAGCCATGTCTCCGTAATTGCAACTATATCATATCCATTTACATCTATTTGCACGGTTAAGTCACCTACCTTATTGAGGCACAATGCCTTTAGGCTCGTCTTTTTAACATTCTTAGTCATCTTAGCATTATTTCACACTATGGCCCTATTTGTTTCTTGCCCTTGATTTCTATGCTTTCCACTTTTGCCTTTTTGTTTCCTGTCTTTCATTTCTATCCTTGTTTCCTCCTTCTCAATCTCCCCGCTCAGGTTCCCATCCTCCTGCCATTCTAGTTTAAATCCTCCCCAACAGCACTAGCAAATGCCCCCGCGAGGACATCAGTTCCGGTCCTGCCTGTGTGTAACCCGTCTCGTTTGTACAGGTCCCACCTTCCCCAGAACTGGTTCCGATGTCCCAGGAATCTAAATCCGTCCCTCCCGCACCATTTCTCCAACCACACATTCATCTGGTCTATTCTCCTGTTCCTATACTCACTAACATGTGGCACAGGAAGTAATCCTGAAATTACCACCTTTGAGGTCCTGCTAATTAATTTAGTTCCTAACTCCTTAAATTCATCTTGCAGGACCTCATCACTTTTTCTACCTATTTCATTGGTACCAGCATGTACCACGACCACTGGCTGTTCACCCTCCCCCTTTAGAATGTCCTGCAGCTGCTCCATGACATCCTTGAACCTAGCACCAGGGAGGCAACATATCATCCTGGAGTCTTGTTTGCAGCCACAGAAACGCCTATCTGTTTCCCTTACAATTGAATCTCCTATCACTATGGCTCTCCCAGTCTTTTTCCCTCCCTACTGTGCAGCAGAGCCATCTTTGGTGCCACAAACATGGCTGTTGCTACTTTCCCCTGGAAACCATCCCCCACAACAATATCCAAAACAGTATATCTGTTTGAGAGAGGGATGGCCACAGGGGACTCCTGCACTACCTGTCTGCTCCTACTACTCTGCCTGGTGGTCACCCATCCTTTTTCTGCCTGTGCAGTCATTACCTGTGGTGTGACCACCTCGCTAAACATGCTAGCCACGACGTCCTCAGCATCGCAGATGCTCCACAGTGAATCCTCCGTAATGCGGGTAGCCAGTAGCTGCAGATGGATACACTTCTTGCACACATGGTCGTCAGGGTCACTGGAAGCGTCCCTGATTTCCCACATAGCGCAGGAGGAGCATATCACCGGTGTGAGCTCTCCTGTCATGACTTACCTTTAGCTTACTTAGTTACTCCCTTTAATTAAAAAATACTAATTACGCGAGGGGCCTTGTTCTACTCCGGACACTACCCACCACAATTTAAAGTCCTTAAGAAATTACACTAATTAAAAAAAAATACACTTTATTAGTACTAACTTATCATTTATATGGTAGGTTTTAAAAAAAGAACTTTCCCCTGATTTTTTTAAAGCTATTTCCAGGCACTAACAGCTGTTACTCACCAACCAATCACCTTGCAGCTTTCCTGTAATGTCACTGCTGACTTTTTTCAAACTCCGGTGCACCTGGGACTGCTCTCCACTCTGCTGTGGGAAGGTAAGTGACTGGGCCTCGATCCTCGGGCTCAATTTATCCTCTTCTCTCGCTCGGCGGTCTCCCCATAGGTCCGCTCCTCTCCGCTACGCTCCCGGAAGGTAAGTGACTGGGCCTCGATCCTCAGGCTCAATTTATCTCTTCTCTCACTCGACATTCTCCCCATAGGTCCGCTCCTCTCCGCTCCACTCCCGGAAGGTAAGTGACTGGGCCTCGATCCTTAGGCTCAATTTTGGTCACCCTTTGCTGGTTTCTAAAACACCCCCAATCCTCAGGCTTGCTACTATTCTTTGCAACATTCTAAGCCTCTTTTAACCTAATACTATCCTTAGTTTTCCCAATAAGCCATGGATGGATCTTCCTTGCTGAGTTTTTGTTTGTTAATTAAATATACTTCTGAGTTGTTTCTTTAAATGTTTTCCACTATTTATTTATTGTCATACCTTTTAGATTATTTACCCAATCAACTTGTAGGATTAGTATAAATGGGTGGTTGATGGTCGGCACAGACTCGGTGGGCCGAAGGGCCTGTTTCAGTGCTGTATCTCTAAACTAAACTTTAGCCAGATCTTCTCTCATACCTATTTAATTGACTTTGTTTTAAGTTTAAGATTTTTGTTTGGGACTGGAGTGTGTTGCTTTCATACTTAATGTGGAATTCAATTGTATCATGATCACTTTTCCCAAAGAATTTTTTTTACTGAGATTACTAATTAATCCTGTCTCATTTCTTTTTATTCATTCATGGAACGTGGGCGTCGCTGACTCGGCCAGCACTTATTGCCCATCCCTAATTGCCCGTGAGAAAGTGGTGGTGAGCTGCCTTCTTGAATCGCTGCAGTCCTTGGGGTGTAGGTACACCCACAGTGCTGTTAGGAAGGGAGTTTCAGGATTTTGACCCAGTGACAGTGAAGAAACAGCAATATAGTTCCAAGTCAGGATGGTGTGTGGCTTGGAGGGGAACTTGCAGGTGGTGGTGCTCCCATGCATCTGCCGCCCCTGTCTTTCTAGGTGGTAGAGGTCACAGGTTTGGAAGGTGCTGTCGAAGGAGACTTGGTGGGTTGCTGCAGTGCATCTTGAAGATGGTACACACTGCTGCCACTGTGTGTCAATGGTGAAGGCAGTGAATGTTTAAGGTGGTGGATGGAATGCCGATCGAGGTTTGTCCTGGATGATGTCGAGCTTCTTGAGTGTTGTTGGAGCTGCACCCATCCAGGCAAGTGCAGAGTATTCCATCACATTCCTGACTTGTGCCTTGTAGATGGTGGACAGGCTTTGGGGAATCAGGAGGTGAGTTGCTCACTGCAGAATTCCTAGCCTCTGACCTGCTCTTGTAGCCACAGCAATTAAGTGGCTGCTCCAGTTCAGTTTCTGGTCAATGGTAACCCCCAGCATGTTGATAGTGGGGAATTCAGCGATGGTAATGCCATTGAATGTCAAGGGCAGATGGTTAGATTCTCTCTTGTTGGAGATGGTCATTGCCTGGCACTTGAGTGGCATGAATGTTATTTGCCACTTATCAGCCCAAGCCTGAATGTTGTCCAGGTCTTATTGCATATGGACATGGGCTGATTCAGTGTCTGACGAGTCGTGAATGGTGCTGAACATTTTGCAATCATCAGCGAACATTCCCACTTCTCATCTTATGATGGAAGGAAGGTCATTAATGAAGCAGCTGAAGATGGTTGGGCCTAGGACACTACCCTGAGGAACTCCTGCAGTGATGTCCTGGGACTGAGATGATTGACCTCTAACAACCACAACCATCTTCCTTTGAGCTGGGTAGGACTCCAACCAGCAGAGAGTTTTCCCCTGATTCCCATTGACTTCAGTTTTGCTAGGGCTCCTTGATGCCATACTCGGTCAAATGCTGTCTTGATGTCAAGGGCAGTCACACTCACCAAACCTCTGGAGTTCAACTATTTTGTCCATGTTTGATCCAGGGCTGTAATGAGGTCAGGAGCTGAGTGGCTCTGGCGGAACCCAAACTAAATGTCAGTTAACAGGTTATTGCAGAGTAAATGCCGCTTGATAGCACTGTCGACGACCCCTTCCATCACTTTGCTGATGATTGAGAGTAGACTGATTGGGCAGTAATTGGCTGGGTCGGATTTGTCCTGCTTTTTGTGGACAGGACATACCTGGGCAATTTACCACATCACCTGGTAGATGCCAGTGTTGTAGCTGTACTGGAATAGCTTGGCTAGGGGCACGGCTAGTTCTGGAGCATAAGTCTTCAGAACTATTGCTGGAATGTTGTCAGAACCCATAGCCTTTGCAGTATCCACTGCCTTCAGCCGTTTCTTGATATCACGTGGAGTGAATCGGATTGGCTGAAGACACAATACTAAATCTAAGAGAGTTTATATTGTACCATTTCCCTTGAGAAGGTGGTGGTGAACTGCTTCCACAAACTCCTGTTCCAGACTACTTTTGCCAATTTGACTTGTCCAGTCTATATGAAGATTCAAGTCCCCCACAATTATTACATTCCTTTGTTACAAGCTCCAATTATTTCTTGCTTACTGTTCTGTCCAACAATATAATTACTGTTTGGAGGCCTATAAACCACTCCCACCGGCATTTTCTGATGCTTATTATTCCTAATCTTCACGCCTACTGATTCTATTTCCTGATCTTCTGAGCCCAAATCCTTATGTAATCCTTTACTATCAGGGTTATTCGTCCTCCTTTCTACCTGCCTTTTTGAAATGTTGTGTACCCTGGAATATTTATTTCCCAACCTTGGTCACCTTGTAACCATGTCTCTGTAATGGCAAAATGAGAAAATGAAATTGAGATCAATTATCACCCCATTATCATATTAAATGGCAGAGCAGCCTTGAATGGCTGTATGGCCTTCTCCTGCTCCTATTTCTTATGTTCTTATTATATGATGACATACATATTAGCACAAAGATATATTTAAATAATTATATTTAGGATACTAACAAATACATTATCACAACATCCCCCTTCCCTTAAATGACTACTCCATATACTATAACATTAATATGTACATGAATAAGCAATCCTTATGAGATATAAGAAATTTGACAACTACAGCACTATTTACATAAAACATTCAGCTGTAACGAGAACATTTGGAACACTTTTCTTCAGGGTGTTGTCTATGTTTGGAACCGTATTGGTCATCGGCTGACTCGAGCAGACCTTGTGACAATGATATATGGGTGTGTTCTCAAACTGTCCGTCCTCTCCTCCTAAGGATTGTGTTTGGGAGGATTGTCCTAAGTTGTTGGTGTGTTGCCTGTTTCTCTTCATCTTCAAAACTTATGCGGGTACACATAGGCAATGCTGGTTGGTCGCCTTGTACATGGCTAGCAGAATCTCCTCAGGTGAGATTGATTCCTTTGCGGTACCGTACCATTTGGTGTTGTCACCTCGTACAAACATGGTTCTTTACACACCTTGGACACTTCTACTGGGATCCATGTCCATCATTGTGGGGTAGGACCCTCACCTTCTAGCCATCGTATAATGGTGGTAATTCTGCACCTGCATGCACATCATGTGCATCTTTCACCTTGTATTATTTCTGACATAGCCAGTCTGTGATTGAGGATGACTTGGTGAGATGATAGCTTGGTAGTATGGTTCTCACTGGTTGACCAAACATAATCTCAGCAGTTGATGGCAATTGGGAGTTTTTTGGCTTTGTGCGAAGATGCAATAACACAACTTGGATATCCTGCCTGGTTTCTGAACAATTTTTGCTGTCCTGACCAAACATTCCCCTATCCCATTTGAACGAGGATATCGGGGACATGACGTGACATGGTTGATGGACCATCATTCACACATATCCTGGAATGATTTTCAGGTGTATTGTGGGCTGTTGACAGGCACCACTTCTACTGGCACGCCAAAACGACTAAAGATGGCACTAAACAGTGTTGGCCACTTCTGTACTTGATGTGAGTCAGCTTCTGCACAACAGGAAATTTGGAGTGATAGCCACTAGCAGATAGTCTTCTCTGCCCACAGGGCACAGATCTGTTGCTATCTTTATCCATGGTGTGATGGAAACCACACCTGCCAAAATGAGACATATTAATTTAGTCATATGGGACACTATTTGAACGCTTACTGGATATTGAACATAAATTGCTTTAAAAAGACCTCAGAACAGTAGCTGAAAACACGGCTGTGCATTTGCATTCTAAAAGAAAGTGGCATGGAGAGATAATGGGAGTACCCCCTGGATTCAATTAGCCAGATGGGTTTTGTCAATAGTGATGGTCAAGAGACATTGAGGGTCATTGAATGTGTAAGAGCCAGCATTCCACCCCCCACTCAGAGTGTCTGGTAAGCTGTGAGGAATCCACAAACCTCGCAGGCGAGGCTGTCTCAAGCAAAAAGCTAGTCACATGACTAACCTGCTGGCCAATCTGGAGTTAATTGAATTGTGCTCACAGAACAGTTTTGGGAAGAGACTGCAATTGAGCTTCAAGAAGAGAGCACTCTCTCTCTTTGTATCTCTCTTTGTCTCTCTCTCTCACGCGAAGTTCCAGGGACCCACGGAAGTAACTTAAGCCTCAAGACAGAAGACTCCTGCAGCCTTCTGGTACCAGCTAAACAAGTTTGAAAGTGTGCACTGGACTCCAACGAGAACTACAAGACTTAACTTCAATCAAAGACTTTACATCCAACCCAGAACCAGTAACTGAATTCCATCTATTACTTCAAACCTTTCCCCTTTAATTATTTCTCTTCCTCTGTCTCTATTTGTGTGTGTGTTTATTGCATATGCATGCTAGAGTGTTCGCATCACATATACTTAGTAGTTTTAACTGAGTTGGAGTTTTAAGGTTAATAAACCTACACCTTTCTTGTTTAAACCTGAGAAAACCTGTCTGGTTGATTTCTTTGCAATTACAATTAGAGAGCAGTGAGCAAGGACTCACTGAGGGGAGCTAAAAATACAGTGTTTTAAAAATTAAACCCTGTTACGGCCAAACCAGGCAAAGGCTGAGAGGGGAGCCCTAGACCCTTTCCTCACCTGGTCGTAACAATAGTGATGATGGTATGTCATGTGGTTAGAGAGGCTCTTTTTATTGACTAGTCTCATGTTCCTGACACACATCACAAGATCTCACCATCTGGTCAATATCCTTGTTGATGCCAGGACAGAATACTGATTCACGGGCAAATCATCTCGTTCATTCTTTTCCCAAATGTCCTTGGTGGAACTGTCAGACTGAAGTGTTGCAGAATGAGTACTGGGCATCCTTTGAATAATACTCCATTGGATGTAGTGATTTTTGTCTCTGTATGGCCAATATATTCTTAGATCCGTAGGGATCTCCTGAATGGTCTCAGGCCAACCCTCGATAATGATAGAGCTTGAAGTTTGCAATCTTGAGAAGTCGCCCTCTGAAGTTCCTCTCTCTTGTTTTAACTGAAGCACATGAGATCTACATTGTAGACATCCTCCAAGCTTTCACGACTTCATTCACCTGAAAATCAAATGGCATTTCTTGCACCTTCCCAGGGTTGGGCAGTCTACTTAGAGGGTGCAATAGGATCATCTGACTACCGGGTTTGTATTTGACATCACAGTCGTAGCCCTGAATCTTGATGAGTAACCTCTGGAGTCGAGGTTGTGCACTTGTGAGCAGTTTTCTCCAGATCATCTCCAGCGGCTTATGATCTGTCTTGATCATGAACTCTTTACTGAATAAGTATGTGTGGAACCTGGTGGTCCCGGAGATAAGAGTGAGTGTTATTCTTCGATATTGGAGTAATTTGCTTGTGCTAGTGACAGACGTATTGAACTAAAGGCTTGCCATCTTGAAGAAGACATGCACCAAGACCTTTCCGCGATGCGTCCACTTCTAATGTCGTTGCCTTCCGAGGGCCACAGTATTGAACACTCGGCTGACAGTGCTTGTTTCAATGCACTGACGCATGGTGGTGATTGTCCTGCCGTAGTAATGGCATGTTTTTCTTCAGTAATTCTCTTAGTGGAGAAGCCTTCTCTGAGAAGCTCAGTGTGTATGGAGCAAGGAAGTTGAATAGATCTAGACAACTTTGGAGCTCGTCCTTGTCTTGCGGTGTCGGCATTGGCTATATGTCTTCAATCTTCCCAGTATCCAGGCGGATACCTGAACTTGAGTATGGCACTGATGAAATTTATGTGATCAGCCTTAATGGAACACCTGTTGTTGTTGAAAACCAAACCTTCACAATTGGCAGTCTCCATTAATTGTACGCAGCAAGCTCCCCCAAAACAGCAATGTTATAATGACCAAATTTTCTGTTTAGTGATGTTGGTTGAAGGATAAATATTGATAAAGACACCAGGAAGAACTCCCCTGCTCTTCTTCAAAATGCCTGTGCGGAGTTTGCAAGTTCTCCCTGTGACCATGTGGGTTTCCACCGGGTGCTCTAGTTTCCTCCCACAGCCAAAGGCTTGCAGGTTGATAGGTAAATTGGCCATTGTAAATTGCCCCTAGTGTAGGTAGGTGGTAGGAGAATGGTGGGGATGTGGTGGGGAATATGGGATTAATGAAGGATTAGTATAAATCGGTGGTTGTTGGTCGGCACAGACTCGGTGGGCCGAAGGGCTTGTTTTAGTGCTGTATCTCTAAATAAAAAAATTAAAATAAAAAAAATAAAAAATAACGGCCATGAGAACTTTTATGCCTCCCTGAGAAGGTAGATGGCACCTTGGTTCAACACCTTATCTGAAAGGCAACACCTCTGACATTGCAGCACTCCCTCAGTACTGCACTGGAATGCCAGCTTAAATATTGCACAGAAGTCTCTGGAGTGGGAGTTAAACCTACAACCTTCTGATTCAGAGACAAGAGTGCTACCCACTGAACTACAGGTGACACCAGCACAGGAAAGCAGTGGATATGTTACACTCACAGGAGCAATACACCAGCTGGGGGTCCTGCATGGACCCTCCAGAGGAAAAACAAATGCTGTGTCAATAGTGTTTGCACACTGGAGCACTTTGTGTCGTAGAGGAGCCAGTTCTGAAGATTTTGTTTGTTTCTCAGTGCTTTGGGAATGCATCCAGGCCCATATTTAGGCCTTTCACTGCTACTGTCTACATATGCATCGAGCCACTGTATGACTTTGTCAGATAAAAGTGCTTTGGTCTATTATAGAGGATATTGTGGCTTCCTGTATCAAAAGCCTTTAGAAATATTCAAGTTTACTCTGGCTCAGCCTTAAACAGATTCCATGAGTAAAAATAACTTATATATACAGTGCATATTGGCTAGTAGATCATTCCCATCTGGAACTGGGGACTTCATGACCATGTCAGTGCATCTCAGCCACAGGATTGGCTTAGTTCAGTTCCTTTGGTTAAGATAATTGGCTGCAGTCTGTAAAGGATGTCTGCAGGCAAGAATAACTCATGCCTCCTTTGGAAGATGTCAATAGGGATGCTATAGGCAGGAGGATCACCATCAGAAGCAAACAAGGCTGGAACATAAACATGTGCAGGATACAGGACATTTACTAAACTGCCCGAAAGCAATAAGGACGGCCGATCCCAGGACACCTGCGCCGCATTTCACTAATCAGCACTAACGCTGCCTGGGCAGCTCCTGTCAGTCACAGGGAGTGACCAATCACAGACAGAGGGGGGTCCCGCCGTCCATCAGACACAGGTCCCACCTACGCGCGCCACCTGGTGTACAGGGGAGTCACCAATCAGAGCCAAGCCACAGGCAGATTGACAGGTCGGATGCAATCCTTTGGTGGGCCGGGTTCTGGCCCGCAGGCTGTATGTTGGACAACCCTTTTGTGGATGGTACGCCTGCTGCCATTGTATGCTGGTGTTACTTGCCACATATCTGTCCAAGCCTGAATGTTGTCCAGGTCTTGCTGCATGTGGGCATGGACTGCTTCATTAACTGAGGAGTTGTGAATGGAACGGAACACTGTGCAATCATCAGCGAACATCCCCACTTCTGACCTTATGATGAAGCAGCTGAAGATGGTTGGGCCTAGGACACGAGCCTGAGGAGCTCCTGCAGTGATGTCTTGGGGCTGAAATGTTTGACCTCCAACAACCACAGCCATCTTCCTTTGTGCTAGGCATGACGCCAACTAGCAGAGAGTTTTTCCCTTGAAAAGCCAGTTTTGCTCGGGCTCCTCGATGCCACACTTGGTCAAACGCTGCCTTGATGTCAAGGGCAG
The DNA here is from genome assembly GCF_036365525.1 of Heterodontus francisci. NCBI lineage: Eukaryota > Metazoa > Chordata > Chondrichthyes > Heterodontiformes > Heterodontidae > Heterodontus > Heterodontus francisci. Next base: position 21,659,746 of record NC_090410.1, on the reverse strand, counting down.
TCACTCTCGCCTCACCTCTTGAGTTCATCTCTTTTGTCCATTTTTGGACCAAGGCTGTAATGGGGTCAGGAGCTGAGTGGCCCTGGCAGAACCCAAACTGAGCATCAGTGAGCAGGTTATTGCAGAGTAAGTGCCGCTTGATAGCACTTTCAACGATCCCTTCCATCATTTTGCTGATGACTGAGAGTAGACCAATGGGAAAGTAATTGGTTGGATTGGATTTGTCCTGCTTTTTGTGGACAGGACATACCTGAGCAATTTTCCACATTGTCAGGTAGATGGCAGTGTTGTAGCTATACTTGAACAGCTTGGCTAGGGGTGCGGCTAGTTCTAAAGCACATGTCTTCGGTACGACAGCTGGGATGTTGTCAGGGCCCATAGCCTTTGCTATCTGCAGTATATCCATCCTTTTCTTGAGATCACATGGAGTGAATCGAATTGGCTGAAGACTGGCAACTGTGATGCTGGGAAGCTCAGGAGGAAGCCGAGATGGATCATCCACTCATCACTTCTGGCTTAAGATGGTTGCAAATGCTTCATCCTTGTCTTTTGTACTGATGTGCTCGGCTCCCCCAACATTGAGGATGGGGATATTTGTGGAGCCTCCTCCTCCCGTTAGTTGTTTAATTGTCCACCACCATTCATGATTGGGTGTGGCAGAACTGCAGAGTTTAGATCTGATCCGTTGGTTGTGCGATCACATAGCTCTGTCTATAGCTGCTTCCTTTGTTTAGCATGCATCCTGTGTTGATTGTTAGCAAAATTTATCATTGCATGTTTAATTCCTAGGAAAGCTAATAGGTGTCATTGAGTCCTGTTATCTTGAGAAATTACTTATAAACTTATAAACTAAGTAAGAACATCCATTCTCATACAATCCCATGTCTGAATAAGCCTCTGAATTACACAAAATCTTCTAATTTCCCCTTTTTTGTGGTGATAGTTCTGAGACTATGCCTACGTTTTACTCAGCCGCCAATCTTTCACTTGTCATGCAGACCCCCACATGCCAAACATGAGGCATATTAATTTTGCCACATGGAAATTAAATTTCAAACTGTTGTTGAAGTGAAGAAAGGAGACTTGCTTTAAAAAAATTGCCAGATCGTGGCTGGAAAGACATTTGCATATTAACAGACAGTGCATGGAAGGACAAAGGATCATTGCCTGACACATTCAATCCACAATGGACTTTTGATCACCAGACGTTGAAGGTGGGGGAGCTCGCATTCCAGGTTGACTGCTAAGATGGCCGAATACACAAACGTACATGGCCAAGCCAGCTAGTCACATGACTAACCTGCTGGGGAACCTGAGTTTTTTGAATTTGTACTAACAGTTTGGGCAGAAAGCAGAACGCTCCTGGAATGAGAAGATCTCTCTTGGCTGGCTCGCCACAGCCTCTCCTATCTGCCTGCTCCCATCTCTTTCTCACAGAACTCCAAATCCACTGAAGACACATAAACCCCAGGAAAGAAAAGTCTCCTACAGCGAACAAGGTTTAAGAAGAATACTAGGCCCCAATGAAAAGTAAGATCTACCTACAATAAAGGACACTACAGTGAGCTCGAAGAACCATAACACAAAACACTCCTCAGATATTGCCTCAAACTTTTCCACTTTATTTCTTCTGTTTTCTTTCTGTCTCTATCTGCACGTGTGTATCACGAATGCATGCTAATGTGGGCCGTAGGTGTTAATCGAATAAGTTTAATAAATGTCAACTTTTCTACTTTAAACTTAAGAAAGCTTGTTTGTGCTGGTTTCTTTGCCTTATAATTGGAAAATGGTGAACAAGGATTCACCAAGGGGGAGCTAAAAACACGGTGTGTTAAGAATTAAACCTTGTTACGGTAAGACCATGTGAAGGCTGAAAGGGAACCCTAGACCTCTTTCTCACCGGGTCGTAACATACTAGTTACCTTTTGAAAACTTGTCAGAATCCTCCCTTAACCTCCTCTGCTTCAACAAAAACATATACAATTGCTCAACTCTTCTTCGTAACTGTAACCTGCTAGTCCAATTCCAGAGACTTGAGCACATATCTCATTTGACAGTCCAGTGCAAAGGGAGTGTTTCACAATCGGACGTGTCATCTTTCAGCTGAAACAATAAACAGAGGTCCGTCTGTTCTCTCAGGTGGATGTAAAGGATCCCATGGCATTATTTTGAAGAAAAGCTGGGGAGCTAGAGTGCCGATATATATTTCTCAGCTACAGTGGCGCAGTGGTTAGCACCGCAGCCTCACAGCTCCAGCGACCCGGGTTCAAATCTGGGTACTGCCTGTGTGGAGTTTGCAAGTTCTCCCTGTGTCTGCGTGGGTTTCCTCCGGGTGCTCCGGTTTCCTCCCACAGCCAAAAGACTTGCAGGTTCGATAGGTGAATTGGCCATTAGCAATTGCCACTAGTATAGGTAGGTGATAGGGGAATATAGGGACAGGTGGGGATGTGATAGGAATATGGGATTAGTGCAGGATTAGTATAAATAGGTGGTTGATGGTCGGCACAGACTCGGTGGGCCGAAGGGCCTGTTTCAGTGCTGTATCTCTAAATCTAAATCTAAAAATTTAAAAAAAACAGATTATCTGTTCATTATCTCATTGCTGTTTGTGGGAGCTTGCTGTGCGCAAATTTGCTGCTGCATTGGTGACCGCACTTCTAAAGTACTTAATTAGCTGTAAAGTGCTTCGGACATCCTGAGTTTGTGATAGGTGCCATATAAATGTAAGCCTTTCTTTTATTTATTCCTGGGATTATTCCAGTGAAACTTCATTTTACCTTTACGGTGGCTGTAATATCCTTCGTTTCTTGTGAGATCAGCACTAATATCCCTAAAACAAAGAAAAACATGCATTTCTATAGCACCTTTCTTGAGCTCAGGACATTCCAAAATGCTTTACAGCCAATGAAGTACTTTTGAAGTATAGTCACTCTTGTGATGTAGGAAAGACTCACAATAAATCACAACAACAGTCTACACCTAGTGCTGAATTAATGAAGCTAGGATTGTTCATCTTAGAGCAGAGAAGGTTAAGGGAGAGATTTCATCGAAATGTGAATATGTTTTTGATCGAGTAGATCGGGAGAATAAAATGGCAGTCAACATAAAAGGGACCCAAAAATCTTCTACCGGGCCTGGGGGTGCATGTGCATTGGTCTTTGAAGGTGGCAGCACATATTGAGAGAGTAGTTCACGAAGCATATGGGAATCTTGGGCTTCATAAATAAAGGCATGGAGTACAAAAGCAGGAAAGTTAAGCTGAATCTTGATCAAGCTCTGGTTAGGCCCAACTAGAGTACTGAGTCCAGTTCTGGTCACCATACTTTAGGAAGGATGTGAGCAGCCTTGAGAGGGTGCAGAGGAGATTTACCAGAATGGTTCCAGGGATGAGGGATTTTAGTTACAGGGATAGGTTGGAAAAGCTGGGGTTGGTCTCGTTGGAGCAAAGGAGATTGAGGGGAGATTTGATGGAGGTGTACAAAGATTATGACAGGCTGAGATAAAATAGACAAGGAAAAACTGTTCCCATTAGCTGATGGTACAAGGTCTATGGGACACAGGTTGTTGGTTTTGGGCAAGAAATGCATGGGGAATGTGAGGAAGAACTTTTTTTACACAGCATTTGGTAATGACCTGGAACTCGTTGCCCATGAGGGCGGTGGAAGTGGAAACAATCAATGATTGGGCAGTTGAAGGAAATAAGCTTGCAGAGCTATGGGGATTGAGTGAGGGAGTGGGACTGACTGGATTTCTCTGCAGAGAGCTGCCACGGGCCTACTGGCCGAATGGCCTCCTTCTATGCCGTAAATGACTCTATGACTCTATTTATAAACTGTTTCCACTGGTAGGAGGGTCAGTAACCAGAGGACACAGATTTAAGAGCAAAATATGCAGAGGGGAGATGAGGAGAATTTGTTTTTACACAGCGAGTTGTTATGATCTTGGGTGTACTGCCACGGGGTTGTGGTAGTACATTCAACAGTAACTTTCAAAAGGAAATTGGATAAATACTTAAAAAGGAGAAATTGCAGGGCTGTGCAGACAGAGCAGTGGGAGTGGGACTAATTGGACTGTCCACCAAAGAGCTGGCACAGACGTGATGGGCCGAACGGCCTCCTTCTGTGCTGTTTGATTCCAAGAATTACAGCTAATGCATGACATGATGATGAGCTGACCCAATACTACAGCTTTAATTCTGATGGTTTTAAACATCTGTTCAACATTCTGCCTGATTCAAATGGAAAGTGATTTGATTTCTTTTCCTAATAATCCACAGTGCTATCAATCCTGGGGGATTATTTTCTCAGGAGATACACTGGGCACAATACCATTAACCCACTGTGTGCTGGTTTCTTGTTTCTCATTGGAACATTTTTTTTCTTTCTGTTCCAAAAGAGCAATGATCAAATTTAGTATATTGTGTTCACTGCTCACAATACGGTCTCCTCGAGATGGGGAAACCAAATGCACATCGGGCGACCGCTTTGCGGAACACTTCCGTTCAGTCCAAAAGCATGACTCCGAGCTTCCGGTTGCTTGCCATTTCAACACTCACCCCTGCACTCATGCTCACATCCTGTCCTGGGACTGCTGCAGTGTTCCAGTGAACATCAACGCAAGCTCGAGGAACAGCATCTCATTTACCGATTAGGCACACTACAGCCTGCTGGACTGAACATTGAGTTCAATAAGTTCAGAGCATGACAGCCCCCCATTTTACTTTTAGTTATTTTTTCTTTTTTCTTTGCTTTATTTTAGTTTGTTTCATCATTCATTTTTTTTACCATGTGCCTACCCACTGTTTTTTCTCACGTTTGTGCTTTGGGCCAGGACTGTTCATTTTTCTGTCAATTAACACCCTCTCTGTGCCAATGCTTTGTCTTTCAGCATACCATTAACACACCATTTGCCTTTCCTCCATGAAATTCTGATCAGTTATTCTCTATGACCCCCCGTTCTATCAACACCTTCCCTTTTGTTATCTCTTGCCCCACCCCCGCTTTATTCGCTTAAAACCTATTAAATTTCTAACCTTTGCCAGTTCTGATGAAGGGTCACTGATCTGAAACATTAACTCTGTTCCTTTCTCCACAGTTGCTGCCAGACCTGCTGAGTATTTCCAGCATTTCTTGTTTTTATTTCAGATTTCCAGCATCTGCAGTAATTTGCTTTTATTATATTATGATCAAATTGATCTAGGCAATTTGCTCAAAGCAGTACAAACACTAGAAGGCATAGTCCAAATTCAGGTGTAGGAACAGTGCCGTGTGGCCCAATGAGAGATGAGGTGGCAGGGGTCAGAATAGGGGCAGCGCAAGAGTGAGATCACAAGATCACAAAACGAATAAGGACGAGGAGACCATTTTAGTCCAGCCAGAAAGAAAGAACCTGCGGGACCCTTATCACCCGTATCCTACTGTTTCTTAAATGATTCCTGAATTTTCCTACTTCAAAGTCTTTACCCATGAGACACAGAAGTGAGAAAAAACTGACTTCATTTTTGGGTGTCCTGGCCGAAATTTATCCCTCAACTATCATCACTAAAGCTAATTATGGTCACTACTGCATTGCTGTTTATAGAAGCTTGCTGTGCACAAATTGGATGCCACTTTTCCTACAGGTCACATTAATGCCTCATTTAAATTAACAGCAAATCATATCATATGGGACCAGGGAGATTTCCCCGCTCCTGATACCTGTTGCCAATTAACAGAAACGCACAAGGCGCCACAATGGTTCCAGGAGTGAAGACATTTCTCAGTATGATCCTGGGCCATAAACGCCGCAAGGTCCCAACTTAGATCACCAGTCTATATTGAGTTAGGTGATCTCAGTCCACACTGAAGGTTGGGCGGTGGGGGGGAAGGGGGGTGGTAGAAGGGTTGGAGGGGGCTACTACAAATGGCCTCGGGATGAGAGGGAGAAAAAAAGGGTCCCTGTTCCTAGGTCATTGTCAAGTGACAAGTTCCTGAGGGTTGAAGGCAGTTACAGATGGTATGTTGTGGGTCAGGTGGGTTTAAGAGGATTACTGTGGTGTTCTGGGGGTTTGTTATTTCAGGGAAGCTGGACATGAATCTTCTTGAGTTTTTCCTTCTGGTGCCAGCTCTGGTTGGAGATATTCCTGAAGGTGTCAGCACATGGCTTCCTACCTCCAAACTGTCCCACCACCACTCTGCCACCATTGGTTGCCCAACATGCCAATCCTTGCAGGGCCCTTCCTTCCCACAATTGGAAAAGCAAACAGCCTCTTCACTACCCGATTGGATGATTCCTGATGGTCAGCCAAACAGCCCTTTGCCCCAAATCTAATACTTTTATAATTAGTGAACAAAAATGTTTAAAAATTCTTTTTTAAAACCATGTTTTTTTTTTATTGCCGCTATGATCGTTCTCCCAGGTTGCTTGTGGTGGTGTCCTAGAGAACAGTCCACGATTCCTGGAGACTCCAGTGCAATCCTGGAGGGTTGGCAACTCTAGGCCTTTCCAAGGAGATTGAGTGATTGGTGGCAGGCAGTGGAGGGAGTTGGGTCAATGGTGTTACCAGTGTGTAGAGGGCAGACTTGCTGGATCAGATGGTGCGTTCTTATCTTTTTCATTTGTCTGCTGGCCACTTGCTGGAAGCTTAAGTCTAAGATTGATAGATTTTTGCAAGCCAAGGGTATTAAGTGTTTCGGGGCTGAGGCGGATGGATGAAGTTAGGATACAGTTGAGCCAAGATCTAAATGAATGGCGGAACAGGATTGGGGGGCTGAATAGCCCTCTTCTGTTCCTATGTTCTCTTGCCAGATGAGGCCAAGATCAGACTCAGCTGTTTCCCCCCTGTGGTTGAAAGCTGGATTTTACCTGAATCGGCACTGGGTTGAGGGGCTGGAGGACTCCCTGGTGCCAGTGAAACAACATCTCAATAAGAGGGCAGCATCCTCAGCAGAAAAGTGGACAAAAATGGAAAAGAAGGTGCGTGTAAAATCTACCAACAAATCTTTAATTTATATCGATTTTTTCAAAACTGTATTTTGAGTGCATTACTAACAATCTGTGAACAGTGGTTTTGTGTGGTTTTTTTTGAAAGAATTATTTGGCTCTTGGGTCTAACGTCATGGTACATTTGTTAAGCTCTTCACATACGTGTGTCCTAAGTGAATTGTTACTTTCCCAGCTGTCAGCTCTCGCCCGTTTGGCACGAGACTTGTGCAGTTCAGCATTGTCTCATACGTGGAAAATGTTAGCTCACGCCAAAGCACAGTCACTGAGACTGGTTTTAGAAAGATTAATTCTTCACGGAGTGGGAACTGGCCAATATGTCAAATTTTACAACACAGACACAGGTCATTCAGCCTAATAACAACTTGTATTTATAATTATCTTAATGTCGCAAAACATCTCAAGGCACTGAGCCACATCAGGAGATATTAGGATAGGTGATCAAAAGCTTGGTCAAAGAGGTAAGTTTTGAGTGTCTTAAAGGAGGAGAGAGAGGTGGAGAGATTTAGGGAGGGAATTCCAGAGATAAGGGCCTAGGCATATGAAGACATGGGTATTAAGTGTTTCGGAGCTGAGGCGGATGGATGAAGTTAGGATACAGGGAATAGAGGAACGCAGATATGTCGTTGGGTTGTGGGGCTGGACGAGATTACAAAGATAGGGAGGGGTGAGGCCATGGAGGGATTTGAAAGCAAGGATAAGAATTTTAAAGTTGAGGTATTGTTAGACCGGGAACTAATGTAGGTCAGCGAGCGCAGGGTGGAGTGTGGGGGAGGAGGAGGATGGGCGAATGGGACTTGGTGTGAGTTAGGATGCAGGCAGCAGAGTTTTCGATGGGATGAGGTTTATAAAGGGTGTGAGGCCAGGAGTGCAGCTGCTTTATGACAGTGCTTTTCTCCATCTTACTTCAGCTCAATCAATCGACATATTCCTCTATTCCTTTCTCTCTCACCACCCCCAACCTCTTGGAAAATGATCTGGAGAGGGTAAAGACCCAAGAGGCTAGGAGAAAATATAAAATAGGGAATGGAAGAGAAGCCATTGGATACAAGATGCTACAATAATGCAGACGACAAAAGATATTTGTGAAACAGAAGCACTTTTCAGAAAATTACGTCTTAATTGTTCCCAGCTGTAAACTAAACTGCTTCACTCCTCACTTCCGAAATGATCGGACGCCAAATATATGGGCTGGATGTAAAAGATACCATGACACTATTTTGAAGAACAGCAGGGGGGTTTTCCTCAGTGTCCTGGCCAACATCACTACAATCGCTGATCTGATCATTGTTACATTGCTATTTCTTGAACCTTACTGTGCACAAATTGGCTGCAACATACCCGACATTATAACAGTGGTTTCAATAATATTTAATTGGCTGTAAAATACATTGCCACATTCTGAAGTGATGAAACTCATTGATAAATACAAGCCTTTCATGAAAAGAATAGAATAGAATCATAGAATGGTTACAGCATGGGAGGAGTATATTCGGCCCATAATGTCTGTGCTGTCTCTCTGCAAGAACAACTCAGCTAATCCCACTCCCCCGTCCTTTCCCCTTAGCCCGGCAAATTATTCTCTTTCAGTGCTTCTCCAATTCCCTTTTGAAAGCCCCGAATGAATCTGCCTCCACCACACTCTCAGGCAGTGCACTCCACATCCTAACCATTCGCTGCGTAAAAAAGCTTTTTCTCATGTCACCTTTGGTTCTTTTGCCAATCACCTTATATCAGTGTCCTCTGGTTCTCAACTCTACCGCCAATGGGAACAGATTTTCTCGATCTACTCTGTCCAGACCCCTGATTGGGTGGAAAATCGGGTGGACTGCATCACAAGCAGGCTATCTTCTGCACTCAATAACCTTATATGTGCTCCTAGCTCTGCACTGTAAGCAATAAAGGAGCAAATTACCCCAGCAAGTGTGTTTGGGCTGATTGACTATGGCTGGCATCACAGCAAGGGGAAAGGTCAGTCAGTCCTGCAGCAGCAACCTACATTTATATAGCACCTTTAATGTAGCAAAACATCCCAAGGTGCTTAACAAGATTGATATCAATAAAAACACTTTTAACATTGAGCCACATGAGGAGATAGTAGGACAGATGACAAAAGCTGGGTCAGAGTGATTGGTTTTAAGGGCCATGTTCAAGCGAGGTAGAGAGGCAGAGAGATTTATGGAGGGAATTCCAGAATGAGGGCCTTGGCAGCTGAAGGCACAGCCAGCAACGGTCGAGTGATTAAAATCAGGGATGCTCAAGAGGCCGGGATTAGATAAGCACAAATATCTCAGAGGACTGTGGGGGTTGAGGAGACCACAGAGAGGCAAGGTCATGGAGGGATTTGAAATTAAAGATGACAATTTTAAAATCGAGGTGTTGCTTAACTGGGAGGCAATGTAGATTGTAGATCATTGAGCACGGGGTGATGGGTGAACAGGACTTGGCATGAGTTATGTCAGGGGCAGCAGAGTTTTGGATGACCTCAAGTTTACAGGAGATGAAATGTGGGAGGCCAGCCAGAGGTGCCTTAGAATAGTCAAGACTGGATGTAACAAAGGCAGCAGATGAGCTGTGGCAGAGACGGAGACGGACGATGTTACGGAGGTGGAAATAGGCGGTCTTAGTGATGCCATCGATGTGTGGTTGAAACCCAATCTCAAATATGACACGAGCTGGCGAATAGTCTAACCTCAGACAGTTGCCATGGAGAGGGTTGGAGTTGGTGGTTAACGAATGTGCAGGGTTATGGGGAGAAGGCAGGGGAATGGAACTGAGGGAATTGCTCTTTCGGAGAACTAGTGCGGACACGATGGGCCGAATGGCCTCTTTCTGCAGTGTAACGATTCTGTGAATGGAGTTCGTGGCAAGAACAAAAAGCAATGATTTCAGTCTTCGCAATATTTAATTGGAAGAAATTTCTGCTCATCCAGTCCTGGATGTCGGACAATCAGTCTGACAATATAGAGACAGTGGAGAAGTCAAGAGAGGCGGTGGGGAGGTAGAGCTGGGTGTTGTCCGTGTATGTGTGGAAACTGACAAGCTTTCAGATGATGTCACCGAGGAGCAACATGTAGATGAGAAATTGCAGGAGGGCATGGAAAGACCCTTGGGGGACACCAGAGGTAACTGAGAAGAGGACTGGAAAAATCAGAGGAAAGTAAATAACCATTTAGTGTGTCCAGGATCCCACAGCACAGCATAGAGTGGGCTAGCGGTCAGCATCCGTGTGAACAAGCCTAATAGGACATTGACTGTTCAGAAACCCAACAGAACCACAGAACGTATAGATTTAAAAAAAGGAAACTGATGATTGGATCGCACGGCTCAAGTTAATTAAATGTCAGGTTTTACACCCACACGTCTTTGAGTGTCAATGAGCTGAGACTGCAGCCCTGGGCAATGTGCATCTCCCGAGCCCTGGACATCTAACCCATGAAACCCAGGTAACTCAGTGCTAATTGTGCATATATTTCTTACTGGCTGCTTTGTCCTGTTTGAATTGTGTGGGCCTGGGGGCTGTTTTTAATGCTCTGCCCTCACTGGTGGATAGTTTTTCGAAACCAGGACACAGGGACCTGTTAGTATCAGTAAACTGAGACACCCCCAGGTGAACGGGAAAAACAACAGCCTGCATTTATATAGCACCTTTAATGTAGCATATAGTCCCAAAGTGTTTCACAGGAGCTTTATCAAACTAAGTTTGACACTGAGCCATAGAAGATGTTAGGACAGTGAAAGAGGTAGGCTTTGAGGAGTGTTTTAAAAGAGAGATAGAGGTGGAGGGGTTTATAGATGAAATAGGGAAATCAGGGATAGGGCAGAAAAGTGGAGTTGAGGTAGATGATCAGCATGGCCTTATTCGCTGACGGAGCAGGTCTGAGCGGCTGTATGGTCAACTCTTATTTCTTATGTTTTTATGTAATTCCAGAACTTAGGGCCTAGGCAGAGTGCAAGGTGGGAGACCATTCAGGAGAGCATTTAACTAGTCAAGCCCAGCGGAACATTGACTCCAGCTTCACGACGCAGATATTTCTGGCCCTCGGTCTATTGGATCATCTGGAATTTGAAAATAGAGTGAAATTGAGTGGGGTGACAGCACACCCATAATGGAGTGCAGCGGATTACCATGACTGGAAAACTGGCCACATCCCTCCCGGGCTTGTCATTCATCCTCATGATTTTCCACCATTCATTGTGCCCGGACGATCCAATCAACCCAGGCACAAGGACAACTAAATCTGCCCTGATAACGTGGACCCCAAATCATTGACGGGAACAAAGAACTTGGATCTTCTTGACTGCGTTCTGCCATTTGAAATTACTAAGGGGGAAGAACATGGTAATTTCTTAAAGTCCTTCCATGGTGAATGCTTCTGACATTTTAGGTTTCTTTACCTTCACTGCTGCTTCCAACATAGTGGACTGTCACTGCCCATATCGACTCCCAGTGTTAATGTATGGGTTCCCACTGCAGTTACCAGCCTCCTACTGTCAATGTATGAGCTCCCATTGCCTATACAGCCTCCCAGTGTAAATGGAATGGCTCACACTGCAGATACCAGCTTCCCACTGTCAGTGGAAGGGTTCTCACTGCCCATGGGTAGGCTCCCTATGCCAATGCACAGGCAATTTCTGCCCATAACAGGCTCCCAGTGCCCACCATTAGGCCCCTATTACCCATGGATTGCTCCATGATAATGGATGGGTCCCAACTGGCCACAGCAGGCTCTCAGTGTAATCGGATGGCCACCTGCCACTGACAAAGTTCCACTTCTCGCAGTGGGTTACTGCGCTTCAGATGTCCCGTTCCCCCCCCCCCCCCCCCCCCATCCGCACAGCAAAGTGATTTTATGCATGATCATTTGGTGAAAGCAGCCATACTGTGGAGAAATAGGCAGTACATTTTGGTGGGGGGGGTGGGGGTGCAGAGAATTTTTCAGGCATTTGACTGAGCATCAGGCAGCCAAAATCATGTTCTTCAGTCACTACAAAAATACTACAGTTGATAGCGTCAAGGACGCAGTGAGGAGGAGCTCAGCAGGAGGGGAAGATGTCTATCATTCTCTGGAGACATTTCCTACACTGATTACAGAAGAGGCTTTCAAAGGGCAAGGACAGAAAAAGCTGCAACAATAATCTCTGGTGCTGGTTGAGTGCAGTGACTTCATATCTTGCACCAAATCCTTATACAGTGGGTTTGCTGTGGTCGTTAAATTGAAGTGCGACAGTCTCCAGGAAGTGGGCACGTTTCCTCTTTACATCCAGTGATAACCTGGACCGCTCCTGTGTCAAGTGTCACAGAGGTTACATGCAATGTACAGCTTCCTCCTACAACGTGCTTCAGCAGCAAGGTCAGATAACCAGCTCCCTCCCGACTGCTCCACTTCCATTTGCCTCCAGCACCTCCCTTTATGGAATTTCAAACTAAAATTATCACATTAATGCTGGCTTGAGCTGACTTTGAATGAGTCCAAATCATTTCACACAGACCCATAAAGCCATCAGCAAGGAAACTCACATCATCTCTGCAAAACAACACATATTCACGCAGTGCCTGAGTAAAAACACCCTAATCTGCTTCACAGATAGGGGAACAGAAGAGGTTATTTCAACTGTGCTCTCACCAGGTCCCCTGCCCTTCCATATAGGGCTTTTGAGCAACTTATAGCACAGGATCTTGTCGCTAATCTCGCTGTGTGCGTCTATCTCGAATATCTCTTTGAAGTTTTAGGGTCATTTTCAATGCGTCTTGTTCCATAATACCACCTGATTCCCATTTATATTTAGGATTGTTTTTGGCCCACTTACTACTTGCAGTACGCTCCTTAGATCTGACTTCAGCCAATTTCAGTACGTTAATGAATAGTAAGGCCACAGCTGGATTACAGTGTACAGTTCTGGGCTACAGTTCTATAGGAAGGATGTGATTGCACTGGAGAGGGTGCAGAGGAGATTCACCAGGATGTTGCCTGAGCTGGAGCATTTCAGCTATGAAGAGAGACTGGAAAGGCTAGGGTTGTTTTCCTTAGAGCAGAGAAGGCTGAGGGGGGAACCTGATTGAGGTATACAAAATTATGAGGGGCATTGATAGGAAGAAACCTTTTCCCTTAGCGGAGGTGTGAATAACCAGGGGGCATAGATTTAAGGTAAGGGGCAGGAGGTTTAGAGGGGATTTGAGGAAAAAGTTTTCACCCAGAGGGTGGTTGGAATCTGGAACACACTACCTGAAGAGGTGGTAGAGGCAGGAAACCTCACAACATTTAAGAAGTATTTAGATAAGCATTTGAAACGCCATAGCTTACACGGCTACAGGTCAAGGGCTGGAAAATGGGATTAGAATAGATAGGTGCTTGATTGTCAGCACGGATATGATTATCAGAACGGATATGATGGGCCAAAGGGCCTGTTTCTGTGCTGTATAACTCTATGACTCTATGACACGTGACAGACAAGCTCAGGGGCTACTGTAATGGCTAATTAGTACAGTATTGTGCATTTTCAGTGGAGCTTTCATTCCTCAGGGAAATGTATACTCATTGAGAATTATCATCACTGAGAATTCTGAATTCTGATGGGTTATTGACCTGAAACATTAACTCTGTTTCTCTCTCCACAGATGCTGTCAGACTTGCTGTTTTTATTTCCGATTTCCAGCAGCTGCAGTATTTTGCTTATGAATTATGAATTACTGTTTTCCCTTAGAGCAGAAAAAATTAAGAGGAGATTTGATAATGGTGTTCAAAATGGTGAATGGTTTTGACAGTTTGCCGCAGAAGGCTCAATAACCAGAGAACATAGATTTAAGGTGTTTGGCAAAAGAACCGCACAATGAGGAAAAACCGTTTTTACACAGCGAGTTGATGTGATCTGGAATGCACTGGCTGTGGTGCAGTGGTTAGCATTGCAACCTCACAGCTCCAGGGACCCAGGTTCGATTCTGGGTACTGCCTGTGCGGAGTTTGCAAGTTCTCCCTGTAACCGCGTGGGTTTCTGCCGGGTGCTCCAGTTTCCTCCCACAGCCAAAGACTTGCAAGTGATAGGTAAATTGGCTGCTGTAAATTGCCCCTAGTGTAGATAGGTGGTAGGGAATATGGGATTACTGTAGGGTTAGTATAAATGGATAAATGGATGGTTGTTGGTTGGCACAGACTTGGTGGGCCGAAGGGCCTGTTTCAGTGCTGTATCTATAAATAAATAAAGGGCAGTGGAAGCAGATTTCAGTAGTAACTTGCCAAAGAGAATTGAATAAATACTTGAAAAATGAAAAATTACAGGGCTGTGGCAAAAAAGAGTGGAATTAATTGGATATTTCTACCAAACAGTCAGCACAGTCACGATGGATCGAATGGCCTCCTGTGTTGTATCATTCCATGATTCTGTCCCCTCAATTCAGTTGGGTAAACTATGTTCAATTTAGTGCAGAACAAGGGTTATAACTGTAAAATAGAGCCAGACCACCCAGGGGTGATGACAGGGAGCACTTCCTCACACAAAGAGTGGAAATCAGAAATTTTCTCCCCTACAAAGCTGAGGCTGGGGGTCAATTTAAAATTTTAAACCTGATATTGGTAGATTTTCATTAGGTAAGTGTGTTAAGGGATAGGGCATTAAGGTGGGTAGGGAGAGTTAAGCTACAGATCAGCCATGATCTAATTGAATGGCAGATCAGGCTTGAGGGGCTGAATGGCCTCCTCCTGTTCCTATGTTCTTTGTATTGCAGGGCAAGTTCAGTAACAACAGAATAACTGCACGTGTAAAAGATGTGCACAAGTACGGCTACAGATGCTCAGAAGTCACAAATGCAACTTTATAGCAACCAGCCAAATCTCTCACGTGTGCAAGTTGTGCAAAAGTGTGCTCACAACTTTGTTAAATGGTTTGGCTTTTCCCCGATATCAGAGCAAGGTTCAACAGCCCAAACGTGGTGCAGACACATTTGCTAATCTTAGTTTACCAGTGACCAGATCCAAAAAGGCAGATCCAACACAAGCGATGGCACCATTTGGTACACGGCCTGTTCTCACAAATAGCAGTGTGATGAATAACCAGTTAATGTATTTACAGTGACAGGTTGAGGAAGGAATGTTGGCCCGTTCAATAAAAGAACTTCCTTTTCTTCTTCAATTAGGGCCACAGAATCTGTAACTCCACATGTACTGGAAAAGGCAGATTAAAACAAAGGCAAAATATTGCAAATGCTGGAATTCTCTCCTCACAGAGGCTACCACGCCTGCTGTGTATTTCCAGCAGCTTCTGTTTAAAAGGCAGATCAGTACTTGCTTTAACATCCCATTGGAATGAAAGCACCATTACTACTGACTGGAGACTCACCTGGAGTGCAGGTCAAACCCACCAATCTAACCACTCCGAAAACAAGGTTGCCACAAAATGAACCAAACTGACACTTGCTAAAAATGATACAGTTTGGATTAAGAAGTCAGTCAGAGCTGTTTACAGCTGAATTGTGGAATATATAACCAAAAACTATGAAAACAGATTGTGTAAATGGGTTCATGAAGTAATGAAAAGTGTTTCTGGATTGAGGAAGGATACAGTGAGAAACAGCTAGGTACGACTGGTCTATCAAAAAGCGACAGTCTTGTTTGAATTAGAATCACAGAATGATACAGCACAGAAAGAGGCCATTCGGCACTGCATGTGTGTGCTGGCTCTTTGACCTATCCAATTAGTCCCACTTCCCTCCTGCTTTTTCACTACAGCCCTGCATATTTTTCTGCATCAAGTATTTTTCCAATTTCCTTTTGAAAGTTGCTATTGAATCTGCTTTCACCACCCTTCCAGGCAGCACATTCCCGATCAGGTAACTGTGAGGGGGTTCTGTACTTTTGCTGCATAATTTTTTTCCTTCATGTTACCTCGAGCTCTTCTGCCAATTGCCTTAAATCTGAATGCTCCGGTGATGGTACAGGGTCCCCTGGTGGTTTAGAGGGTGTAGTGGTGGTACAGTACCCTCTGGTGGTTTAGAGGGTGTAGTGGTGGTACAGGGTCCTCTGGCAGTTTGGAGGGTGCAGTGATGGTACAGTACCCTCTGGTGGTTTAGAGGGTGTAGTGGTGGTACAGGGCCCTCTGGCAGTTTGGAGGGTGCAGTGATGGTACAGTGCCCTCTGGCAGTTTGGAGGGTGCATCTGTATGCTGTGGTTACTGACCCTTTTGCCATTCTTACTCAATTTATCTAAACTTATCAAATAATTACAGATAACGAAGGTAGTTTTGCCCATCCTGGTTTCATGCATTCAGAAAGATCCAATTGTCTCACTCAACCTTGCAAAATTCAAAAGCTCATCAGATAATTCCAGGAGATTCACCCCAATGGTGAATCTTCCTGCTTGGAAGATTAATTTTCGCGTTTAGACCTTCCTGACATAAATCCTAATTTGCCCCTTGAACTATTTTGAAGCTGTGCCTTCGTCCTACTCCTGCAATTTACTGTGAAGAAATATTCTTGACTTAGCTTTTGATATACCCGCTGCTGTGTCTCTCCTTTTAAAAGGTGAAATACTCAAATTTCTCCAGTCTTTCCTCGTAACTAATTCGGACATCTGAAACTAGGCAAAAATTGTTCATAAAGACTCCCTAATTCTGAAAGGTAACCGCCAGGGGACACCATACCATCATTACATCCTCCAAACCACCAGAGGGCACTGTTCCATCACTACACCCTCCAAACCACCAGGAGATACTGTACCATTGCTATAACCTCCCAAATCACCAGGGGGCACTGTACCATTGCTATACACTCCAAACCACCAGGGGACACTGTAACAGTGCTATACCCTCCAAACCACCAGAAGGCACTGTACCATTGCTATACCCCCCAAATCACCAGAGGACACTGTACCATTTCTATACCCCCCAAATGACCAGAGGACACTGTACCATTGCTATACCCTCCAAACCACCAGGGAACACTGTACCATTGCTATACCCCCCAAATCACCAGAGGACACTGTACCATTGCTATACACTCCAAACCACCAGGGGACACTGTACCATTGCTATAACCTCCAAACCACCAGATGACACTGTACCATTTCTATACCCCCCAAATCACCAGAGGACACTGTACCATTGCTATACCCTCCAAACCACCAGGGAACACTGTACCATTGCTATACCCCCCAAATCACCAGAGGACACTGTACCATTGCTATACACACCAAACCACCAGGGGACACTGTACCATTGCTATAACCTCCAAATCACCAGAGGACACTGTACCATTGCTATACACACCAAACCACCAGGGGACACTGTACCATTGCTATAACCTCCAAATCACCAGGGGACACTGTACCATTGCTATAACCTCCAAATCACCAGAGGACACTGTACCATTGCTATAACCTCCAAACCACCAGATGACACTGTACCATTTCTATACCCCCCAAATGACCAGAGGACACTGTACCATTGCTATACCCTCCAAACCACCAGGGAACACTGTACCATTGCTATACCCCCCAAATCACCAGAGGACACTGTACCATTGCTATACCCCCCAAATCACCAGAGGACACTGTACCATTGCTATACACTCCAAACCACCAGGGGACACTGTACCATTGCTATAACCTCCAAATCACCAGAGGACACTGTACCATTGCTATACACTCCAAATCACCAGAGGACACTGTACCATTGCTATACACTCCAAACCACCAGATGACACTGTACCATTACTAAACTCTCCAAACCACCAGGGGACACTGTACCATTGCTATACCCTCCAAACCAACAGGGGACACTGTACCATTGCTATACCCTCCAAACCACCAGGGGATACTGTACCATTGCTGCAACCTCCAAACCACCAGAAGGCACTGTACCATTGCTATACCCTCCAAACCAACAGGGGACACTGTACCATTGCTATACCCTCCAAACCACCAGGGGACACTGTACCATTGCTATACCCCCCAAATCACCAGAGGACACTGTACCATTGCTATACACTCCAAATCACCAGAGGACACTGTACCATTGCTATACACTCCAAACCACCAGGGGACACTGTACCATTGCTATACCCCCCAAATCACCAGAGGACACTGTACCATTGCTATACACTCCAAACCACCAGGGGACACTGTACCATTGCTATAACCTCCAAACCACCAGATGACACTGTACCATTGCTATACCCTCCAATCCACAGGGGACACTGTACCATTGCTATACCCTCCAATCCACAGGGGACACTGTACCATTGCTATACCCCCCAAATCACCAGAGGACACTGTACCATTGCTATACCCTCCAATCCACAGGGGACACTGTACCATTGCTATAACCTCCAAACCAACAGAGGACACTGTACCATTGCTATACCCTCCAAACCACCAGGGGATACTGTACCATTACTAAACTCTCCAAACCACCAGATGACACTGTACCATTACTAAACTCTCCAAACCACCAGGGGACACTGTACCATTGCTATACCCTCCAAACCACCAGGGGATACTGTACCATTACTAAACTCTCCAAACCACCAGATGACACTGTACCATTACTAAACTCTCCAAACCACCAGGGGATACTGTACCATTACTAAACTCTCCAAACCACCAGATGACACTGTACCATTACTAAACTCTCCAAACCACCAGGGGACACTGTACCATTGCTATACCCTCCAAACCACAGGGGATACTGTACCATTGCTATATCCACAAATCACCAGGGGACACTGTACCATTGCTATACCCACAAATCACCAGGGGACACTGTACCATTGCTATACCCTCCAAACCACAGGGGACACTGTACCATTGCTATACCCACAAATCACCAGGGGACACTGTACCATTGCTATACCCTCCAAACCACAGGGGACACTGTACCATTGCTATATCCACAAATCACCAGGGGACACTGTACCATTGCTATACCCTCCAAACCACAGGGGACACTGTACCATTGCTATACCCACAAATCACCAGGGGACACTGTACCATTGCTATACCCTCCAAACCACAGGGGACACTGTACCATTGCTATACCCACAAATCACCAGGGGACACTGTACCATTGCCATACCCTCCAAACCACCAGGGGACACTGTACCATTGCTATACCCTCCACACCACCAGGGGACAATGTACTATCGCCCTCCGAATCGCTAGGGGGCACTGTACCATCATTACCCCCTCCACAGCGCCAGGGGACCCTGTGTCCGGATATCGGGAGCGCCTCCAGGCTGTATTTCACCCTCCGAGCCGATAGGGCGGCGGTGTCCCCCTCACGTGACCCGGGAGAGCCGTTGCCTGATGACTGGGGAAGGTGGGGTGTCTCTCCCTCAGCTGGTAAACCTGACTGGGTCGGGGTCCTGGGGAGAAACGTTGATCCAGGTTTGTAAGTTTATAATTGATTGCACTGCAGCCGCAGTTCTCCAACGGTGGGTATGACGGAGCGGGAGAGCTGACTCCCGGCAACATTTCGAGCTGCTCCCTGGCTCGCGCTGTTTCAGCTGCCCCCCCCCACCCAGCGCCGGTAAACGGTGATTGGATGGCGATGGTGGGACTGACATCCGAGCGGACCAATAGGGAGCGGTGGCCCCCGCGCTCATGACGCAATATGGTCCAGGGTGATGATGACGTTAGAGGCGAAAGGCGCATCGGCGCTGGGGAGGCCATTCAGCCCATCGAGCCTGTAACCCCTCCAGGGCCCAGCCTCCTCTGGTATGTTTCCCTGCGCCGTGTCCTCAGGGCTTGACTGTTCAGGAGAACAATGGGGCTGGAAAAGAGGAGCCCATCCCAACTGGCAATTTCCATCACAACATGATTCAGTGCAAACTAACTTTGAAAGATCTTACTTGGTGAGTTGTAATCTGGAATAAAAGTTGAGTAGCAACTTTCAGATATGAATTTGAAAACTTCAGGATTATGGCGAAAGAGCAGCGGAAGTGAACCTCATACAAAAGCAAAATACTGCAGATGCTAGAGAACTGAAATAAAAAGACAAAATGCTGGAATTACTCATCTGGCAGCATCGGTGGAGAGAGAAGCAGTTAATGTTTCAGTTTTGATGAAAGTTTAGATCTGAAACGTTAACTCTGCTTCTCTCTCCACAGATACTGCCAGCCAGACCTGCTGAGTATTTCCAGCATTTTTTGGTTTTATTTCAGATTTCCAGCATCTGCAGTATTTTGCTTTTATTTTAATGTTTCATTTCAATAGCTTTTCATTTATTCAGGGAGTGAGACTAATTGGATAGCTCTTTCAAAGAGCTGGCACAGGGCTCCTCCTGCCCTTGATTCTGTAGGAAAGATATGGAAAGACTTACATTTATACAGCACGTTTCACAACTTCAGGGTGTCCCATTGTGCTTCACAGCCAGCGAAGTACTTTTCAAGCAACAAAAACAAGAAATGCTGGAATCACTCAGCAGGTCTGGCAGCATCTGTGGAAAGAGAAGCAGAGTTAATGTTTCGGGTCAGTGACCCTTCTTCGGAACTGACAAATATTAGAAAAGTCACAGATTATAAGCAAGTGAGGTGGGGGTGGGGCAAGAGATAACGAAGGAGAAGGTGCAGATTGGACCAGGCCACAAAGCTGACCAAAAGGTCACGGAGCAAAGGCAAACAATATGTTAATGGTGTGTTGAAAGACAAAGCATTAGTACAGATTAGGTGTAAATACACTGAATATTGAACAGCAGCAAGTGCAAACCTGAAAAAAAACCTGAAAAAAACAGTGGGTAAGCAAACTGAACAAACTAAGATGAAATGAAATAAATGCAAAAAAAGATTGTAAAAAATGTAAAAAAGAATGTTTTAAAAAAAAGGAAGAAAAAATAACTAAAAATGAAAGTAAAATGGGGGGCTGTCATGCTCTGAAATTATTGAACTCAATGTTCAGTCCGGCAGGCTGTAGTGTGCCTAATCGGTAGATGAGATGCTGTTCCTCGAGCTTGCGTTGATGTTCACTGGAACACTGCAGCAATCCCAGGACAGAGATGTGAGCATGAGAGCAGGGGGGAGTGTTGAAATGGCAAGCAACCGGAAGCTCAGGGTCCTGCTTGCGGACTGAGCGGAGATGTTCCGCAAAGCGGTCACCCAGTCTGCGCTTGGTCTCCCCAATGTAGAGGAGACCACACTGTGAGCAGCGAATACAGTATACTACATTGAAAGAAGTACAAGTAAATCGCTGCTTCACCTGAAAGGAGTGTTTGGGGCCTGGGATAGTGAGGAGAGAGGAGGTAAATGGGCAGGTATTACACCTTCTGCGATTGCAGGGGAAGGTGCCCTGGGACGGGGACGAGGTGGTGGGGGTAATGGAGGAGTGGACCAGGGTGTCGCGGAGGGAACGATCCCTTCGGAATGCTGACAGGGGAAGGGAGGGGAAGATGCGACTGGTAGTGGCATCATGCTGGAGGTGGCGAAAATGGCGGAGGATGATCCTTTGGAAATGGAGGCTGGTGGGATGAAAAGTGAGTACTTTTCAAGTGTAGTCATTGATGTAATGTGGCAGCCAATTTGTGCACAGCAAGGTCCCAAAAAGAGCAGTGAGTTAATGGCTCAGATCATTTTTTTTTTCTCCACAGATGCTGTCTGTGCTGCTGGGTGTTTTCCAGCACTTTGAGTTTTTATTTCAGATTTCCATCGACCACTGTTATTTTGCTTCTGTTTTCAGTCATGTTGATTGAGGGATAAATACTGGCCAGGACACCAGCGAGAATTCTGCTGATCATCTTTGAAAAATAATGCCACGGAATCTTTTGTTTGCTAGGGAGAGGGAGAGAGAGTGCAGCCGCAGCCTTGGTTTGATGTCTCAACTGAAAGACAGCACCTCTGACAGTGCAGCACTCCATCAGTACTGCATTGGAATGTTAGCCTAGATTTTGTGCTGAAGGCTTTAACCCATGACCAGCTGAGAGATTAAAACTCTTCAAAAGTTTGCATTTGTGCCAGACTTGCTCAGTTGGTAGCTCTCTCGCACCTGAGCCAAGGTTGTGAGTTCAAGACTCACTCCAAGATGCATAATCAAGGCTGATGCCTCAGTGCAGTAGCTGAGGTAGCTGCTGTGATTTTGAGTGAAATACTCAACCAGGGCCCTGATTCTATAAAACAAACGGAGTTCTCCTGGTGTCTTGGCCAGCACTCATTCCCCAAGCCCCATCACCAGGGCAGATTAACTGACAGGAGGACCTTGCTTCACAAAGTAGCTGCTGTCTTTGTCTTCATAAGAGTGGCTACTCTTCAGAAGTAGTTCATTAGGAGGATGTTGGGAGGATATGAAAGGTGCGCGAGAAATGCAGATTTGTTTTCACTTGTTGGTTAGATTGCCAGTCAGACGGTAGAAGAGGAAAGCATAGGCTGGGTGATTTGAGTCCTCCCTACTGTTTTAATTCGGGCCACCATTGCTAGAGATAGTCATTAAAAGGCACATAAGGAAGCCATTTGGCCTATCACGTCCATGCTGGCTCTCCATGGAGCTATAGAGTCAGTCCCACTCCATCCCCATTGCCGTCCAAGTCTATTTCCCTCATGTGGCCATCCAACTTCCTCATGAAGTCATTGTCTCTGCTTCCACCATCCTTGTGGGCAGCAGGTTCCAGGTCATTACCGCACTCCGTAAAAAAACATTCTTCCTCATGTTGCCCCTGCATCTCTTGCCCAAAACCTTCAATCTGTGTCCCTTAGTCCTTGTACCATTAGTTAATAGGAACTGTTTTTCCTTGTTTAACTTATCTGAGCCTCTCATAATTTTGTACACTTCTATTAAATCTCCCTCAATCTCCATTTCCAACCTAACCTTGGAACTAAAATCCTTCATCCCTGGAACCATTCTGCTAAATCTCCTCTGCAACCTCTCAAGGACCCTCACGTTATTCCTGAATGTGTGATGACCAAAACTGGACGCAATACTCCAGTTGGCGCCGAAGCAGAACTTTATAAAGGTTCAGCATAACTTCCCTGCTTTTGTACTCGATGCCTCTATTTATGAAGCCCAAGATCCTGTATGCTTTGCTATTCATTCTCAATATGTCCTGCCATCTTCGAAGATCGATGCACATGCACCCCAAGGTCCCTCTGTTCCTGCACACTCTTTAGAACTGTGCCATTAAGTATATATTACTTTTCCCTATTCCTTCTGCCAAAATGAATCACCTCACACTTGTCAATATTAAAGTCCATCTGCCACCAGTCTGCCCATTCTACTAGCCTATCTATGTCCTGTTGCAGGCGGTTCATTATCACCCTCACTGTATGCCACACTGGTAAGTAGGAACAGTGTGTGAGAAGACAGATGTGAATGAAATCTGTTTTGTTGACTCGACCAGTGTTCCCACAGTTAGTGTCAGCAATGAGAATCCATATGAGCCGACAACCTGATTTAACAGTCCATTATTGTCTGGCGAAAGAACCACCTCTATGACATTCTCTGCATTACAGCAACGATGGAGGGAGCTTAGGTGCAGGAGAATATCGCTGAAGGTAGGAAAATATAAGTCTTGTGTTCTGTTCTTCAGGTGAGCAAGGAACATGACTACCACACAATACCAGACCATTATTCAGGGAGAGGCCTCTGAGACAGACTCTGAGGAGGAGCTGTACCTCACGTCCACATCAACGGCCGGCATCTTGCAGACAGGAACCAAAGTGCCCGGTGAAGCATCGGAAACTGACGACGAGGACGCGGAATGTGCAACAGCAGCGCGGGACATCCAGCAGGCCATTCAGCACGGTCTGCCACCGCTGATCGTAATCCGTGACGAGCAGTCGGACATCCTGACGGCGGTGGAGGAGAAACCGGCTGTGACGTTTCGCCACCAGGGGCGTTTCAGTACCCTGCTGCAGCAGAAGCTGAGGGAGAGCAACGGGCGCCTTCACCAGAATGTGGAGCACGCCGTGAAGCAGATGTATGAGAGTGCCACCAGGGAAATCCGAACGGCCACCAGCCGCCTCAGCAACTCCCAGAACGGGATCATTAATGCGTCACATAGCATCCGGTTAATTTTAGACGATTTGAAATCAGTGACGGAGAAAATGGACATAATCACGAGCTGCAACTTACTTCCTGACATCCAGATTCCCCCTGCGGCAGCAAGTCTAGCACAGGTCTGAGCTTGTTTGTACAGATAGGTAAAGTCATATTACTGATTGGTGTCCCATGGTCTTCTAAAGAGCAGAGTGTTTCGAGAAAGCTCTGACTACTTTTGATTACTGCATTTCAACTGATTGTTAAAGTGGTTTAGACCCATGCCACAAGCATTTTGGGAGGTTTTGTTTTCAGCTGAGCTCAGGAGTTCTGTTAGAATTTAATTTGCATTGTCTTGTTACCTGCCACTGGCGGACAGAGTCGATCGTGTGAATCGCCCACGAGTGGTAGAATTCTCAAACTTTGCAAGTATAATGTCGAGTTAATTTATACCAGTGTTATCAGTGGGCTAATTTGCTATATTCATACTACCACACCAAAGGAAGAAAAATCTCCAGTACACTTCAGAGTTATCCGATAAGTATCTCATATGCTCTCAACTCATTGCCTCAAATTGCTCACACTACCAGCACACTAGTAATTATCTGAGTGTTTTACATTTCAGAGCACTCTCTGTTTGAGACAGCACCTGTAATTACACCTCTGGGTATTAACTTTTACAGTTCAAGATGGCAAAGTTAACACCCTCACTATTGTGTTTTACTGTAATGCTCGAGGCAGCTCCGTAACCACAGAAGGGAAGATTAAATGCTGTCAAGTCCTAGACTAATTTATCACAATATGAGAGAGTAAAAGCAGATAGCCACTGAGATCCAGAATTCATATTGTTGTGATGCATGTGAACTTTGATGTCATGAGATAGACTATAACTGCCTTATATACATGTTTATAATAAGATTCTCAAAGTACCAGTAAAACACTTTTTTTGAACTTTTTCTTTAGACAATTTAGTGCTTCTGAAATAAAACTTTATTTATAAAGTTAATGCTGCCACTACAAACCCTTTTCTTTCAGTACTTGTAGTTTTCACGGGCCTCTTTGTGACTGGGCTGCAACGTGACAACTTTAATATTTGATGTTGGATGTTGCTGGCAAGACAGCATTCAGTTCCCTTCCTTGTTTCCCTGATAGCATTAAAAGCCAATCACACAGTGTAAATTAATGATTTATTGAAATCTAAACTACAAATTCTGGAAACACTCAGCACATTAGGCAGCATCCGTGGAGAGAGAAACATTTCCAGTTGGTGATTTTTCATGCATAACTGTTTCTCTCTCCACAGATGCTGCCTGACCTGTTCGGTATTTTCAGTACTTGCAGTTTGTACTGCAGATTTCCAGCATCTGCAGTGTTTTGCTTTGGGTTTTAATTTATTGAATTCACTTTCTTGCCATGGTGTAATGTGGGTTCTCAGGCTCCAAGTTACTAATCTAGCACCATAACCAGCAGACTGCCACTTGGCTTCACTGTCTAATCGAATCCTGATGTTATGTTCAGTTTGCATTGGCACAGTAATTGCAGCATCCATGCAAAAACCAAACCCCCCCAAGGTGACATGACAATTCTCATGTGAATTGCGCCTATTGACTATGAAATCCTTTGCTACACTTTTAATTATAGCAGTGTCCTGCATCCAGTCAATTCCCATGCCATCAGTCTACTCTCAATGATCAGCAAAGTGATGGAAGGTGCCGTCGCCAATCCTATCAAGCACACTTTCTCAGCAATAACCTGTTCACTGATGCTCAGTTTGGCTTCCACCAGGGCCACTCAGCTCTAGACCTCATTACAGGCTGGGTCCAAATATGGATAAAAGAGCTGAATTCCAGAGGTGAGGTACTGCCCTTGATATCAAGGAAACAGTTGACCGAGTGTGACATCAAGGAACCCATCGCAAAATTGAAGTCAATGGGAATCGTGGAAAACTCTCCGTTGGTTGGAGTCGTACCTAACACAAAACAAGATGGTTGTAGTTGTTGGAGGCCAATCATCTCAGGCCTGGAATATTGCTGCAGTAGTTGCTCAGGGTAGTATCCTAGCCCCAACCACTTTCAGCTGCTTCATCAGTGACCTTCCCTCCATCATAAGGTCAGAAGTGGAAATGTTCGCTGATGGTTGCATAATGTTCAGTACCATTCACAACTTCTGAGATAGTGAAACAAACCGTGCCCACATGCAGTACGATCTGGACAACATTCAGGCTTGGGCTAATAAGTGGGCAAGTAACATTTGCATCACATAAGTGCCAGGCAATGACCATCTCCAATAAGAGAGAATCCAGCCATCTGCCCTTGACATTCAATGGCATTACCATTGCTGAATCCCATCAACATCCTGGGGGTTATATTTGACCAGAACATTAACTAGACCAGCCATGTAAATACTGTAGCTACAAGAGAAGATCAGAGGCTGGGAATTCTGTGATAAGTAACCCACCCTCTGGCTCCCCAATGTCTGGGGGAAAGATTAGGGCCCATTAAGGACCAAAGTGGCAATCTGTATGTGGAGCCGGAGGACGTAGGCGAGCTGAGGTTTTAAATGATTACTTTTCATCTGTGCTCACTATGGAGAAGGATATAGGTGTAGAGATCAGGGAGGGAGATTGTGATATACTTGAACAAATCAGCATTGAAAGGCAGGAGGTATTAGCGGTTATAGCGGGCTTAAAAGTGGATAAATTCCCAGGCCCAGATGCGATGGGACATAAATTTTCAAATCCTCTCTGGCCACAGGAGAAGTGCTGGAGGACGGCGAATGTGGTACCATTATTCAAGAAGCGTAGTAGGGATAAACCAGGTAATTACAGGCCAGTGAGTCTAACATCAGTGGTAGGGAAACTATTGGAAAAAATTCTGAGGGACAGGATTAATCTCCACCTGGAGAGGTAGGTATTAATCAAGGATAGTCAGCATAGCTTTGTCAGGGGGAGATCATGTCTAAATTTGATTGAATTTTTTGAGGAGGTGACTAGATGTGTAGATGAAGGTAAAGCAGCTGATGTAGTCTGCATGGACTTCAGTAAGGCTTTTGATAAGGTCCCACATTGGTCAAGAAGGTAAGAGCCCATGGGATCCAGGGCAATTTGGCAAATTTGTTCCAAAATTGGCTTAGTGGCAGGAGGCAGAGGGTGATGGTCGAGGGTTGTTTTTGCAATTGGAAGCCTGTGACCAGTGATGTACCGCAGGGTGCCGGGACCCTTGCTATTTGTAATGTACATTAATGATTTAGATGAGAATATAAGGTATGATCATTTGGCATATAGGGTTTTCCTCACACCTCTGTACCATATAGAATGAAATGTGACGATGGGAGCATTTCATTAAAGGGGTAGAAAAGAAAAAGAGGAAAACACATAACCATTCTCATTCACTCCCCAAATTCACTCATTAATCTTAGAACTTCTGCAGTTTCTTTTTCTTTGCAACAGCAATGCTGATTTAATTTTTTGGAGTTTTGTCTAGGGTGGTAACGTGTTGTCAAATGGGGTTAAGGTTTCTTTGGTATTAATTTGTAATACTCTGGGGATGTGCATCTCAATAAACATGTGATTGTTGGTGAAGCTTGGGGTCTGCAAATTTTCATGATTGTCTAAGGCAAGTTCTCCTGTATGTACAAGCTTTAATCCCTCAACTGCTGTTTTTTGCAACAGTTGTCTTTAACTATTCAGGTTCCAGTACCTTGACAATATTTCTCCCTATAGTGGCAGTGGGTAATAAATTGGTTTTCAGCCCCTGTGAGGTGTCTGAAATTTCCTGTGGGCCTTTGTTCTTGCTGAATTCGGAATTGAAATTGTTGTGTTTGATTAGTTATGGGTTTGGGCTTTGATCATTGGGTTTTTCAGTGGATAAATCCACCCTGACCTCACTCTTAGTGTTCTCGTGAGTCACACAAATGCTGTTCACTTCAGGGCATTTTTGTTTCCCTTTTCCCTTTACTGTGGGGAGGGTCTCTTTGCTAATCTGCCCCATGTCCTCTGGGACATTCCTGCTCGCAGGTATCTGTCCAGTTTTCACTGCAGTCCCCTGTGGCACTTCAGCTAGGTGAGGCATTGCCCTCACTGTTGGTTTGCATTTTTGGGACCTTTCCTTGTCCCTGCAAGTTTCTGTAAATGCTGATAGCATCCTTGGTTGGGTGCTTTTTTGGTCTGCATTTACGTAGGAGGGTGTGGGGTCTAATTTTTCTGGTATTTCAGTATTAGCTAACTGGACAGTAGGGGGTTTCATTTGGGAATCCTCCTTGCCCTCCTTAAACCTGTCATCACTGCCCTTTTCGTCCCCTTCCTCCCTAACTGTCTGATAGACCTGTGCTTGCCCGTCCCCTTTTGTTTTCGGCAGGGGTCGCACACAATCCACCAGTCCTCTGCTGGAGGGTTCCGAAAAGTTGGTATGGGAATTAGGGGTGCAGATTTTATTGCAGGTTGGGGTTTCCCCACAACCTGGCATGTGTAGCAAGTTTCACAGAACTCCACCACATCTTTGTGGAGTTTTGGCCAGTCAAAATGCTGTCTTATGCGGGCTTGGGTTTTTCATACACCGACATGTCCAGCTATTGGAAGCTCGTGGGCAATTCTTAATACTTCTTGACGGTACCTGGGCAGCACCACTACATGGTGAATCACTGTCCATACTTTGTCCCCAGGTTTATGAGGAGGTCTCCACTTCTGCAACAGCATCGCATTCTTTAAATAGTAGCACTGAGGGACTCCCTCTGCTTCAGTTTCAAATTGGGCAGTCTGTGCTAAATTCTTCAATACTGGGTTGGCTTGCTGAGCCTTAACTATTCAGAGAGACATGGGGGGTACTCGTGCAGGAAATGCATAAAGTTAACATGCAGCTGCAGCAGGCTATTCGGAAGGCAAATGGCATGCTGGCCTTTATTGCAAGGGGATTGGAGTACAAGAATAAAGAAGTCTTACTAAAATTGTACAGGGCTTTGGTGAGACTGCACCTGGAATACTGTGTGCAGTTTTGGTCTCCACATTTAAGAAAGGATATACTTGCACTGGAGGCAGTGCAGCGAAGATCTACTAAATTTGTCCCTGGGATGAGGGGGTTGTCCTATGAGGAGAGGCAGAGTAAATTGGACCTAAATTCTCTGGAGTTCAGAAGAAAGAGAGGTGATCTAATTAAGACATACAAAATTGTGAAAGGGCTGGATAGGGTAGAAGCTGAGAGATTGTTTCTGCTGATCAGGAAATAGAGAACGCGGGGGCACAGTCTCAGTATAAGGGGCCGATCATTCCGGACTGAGATGAGGAGGAATTACTACACTCAAAGAGTTGTGAATCTTTGGGATTATCTACCCCAGAGGATTGTGGATGTTCCATCGTTGAATACATTTAAGGCTGGGATTGATAGATTTTTGGTCTCACAGGGAATCAAGGGATATGGGGAGTGGGCAGGAAAGTGGAATTGAAGCCCAAGATCAGCCATGATCGTATTGAATAACGGAGCAGGCTCGATGGACCATATGGTTTACTTCTCCTATTTCTTGTGTTCTTGTAAGTCAACTTGAATTAACTAGGGGGTGACACAATACTTCAGTGGAAGTTTGGCTAGTGAGGAAGCTACCCCTAGCTCAGGACTGTGTGCTGAGCTCTTAAAGTTTTCTCAGTTGATTCCAAAGTTCAAGAGGGGTATGTGGAAGCATTTTGTGTCACTTTTGAAAAGCTTGCAAGGTGACTGAAATGTTGCCGAGAGCTGGACCCTGTTGTTACAAAGCAAGCTAACAGGAAAAATCCATGAGGTTTATTCACTGTTGCCAGATGAATGTTTATCAAATTATGAGATGACTAAAAATGCTATCCTGGGAGGTGTATGAGCTAGTACCAAAAGCATACTACCAGAAGTTCTGAACCCTCTGGAAGCAGCCTGACTAAACTTACCTTGAGTTTGAAAGAGTTAAGCAACTTGCTTTTGACCAATGGATAAGGCACTTAATGTACATATTCACTTATGAAAACCTCAGAGAGGTAATTCTCCTTGGGGAGTTTAAAAACTCCCTTCCCTTTTCTATTAAAACCCACATGGAGGAACAAAAGGTTCAAAAGCCAGGCAGGCCGCAATTCTGGCTGATGAATTTACTCTCGTGCTTAAGTCCTTAACCCAAGGCAAACTCTTCCCTAGTCACCCCACAAACCCAAAAAGGATAAAAGTGGGAGGGTGATAGGAGCCCGAGCAGCCCTGGGTGAGAAGGGAAAGCTGGACACGCAGGGGGCCCTCCTCAAGCCAAAAAATATGGTGCTGAGAGTAGGAGTGAGACCCAAAGACCTGTGTGTTTCTACTGTAACAAGGTAGGGTCACCTTCAAGCTGACTGCTGGAAACTACAGGGAAAACCTGTAGGATTAGTCAGGGCACACATGACCCGTGCAGTAGAAGGGGCCCTGATGGAAAGGACAGCAGAACAGGCTGTGGCTTTAACTGTAGCAGTAAAGCCCAATAAACTGCAGTGAGTGCGGGAAAATTTAACAAAATCCCTGAAGGTTATCAGGAATTTGTATCCCAAGGAAAAGTGACCCTATACCCCTCGAGTGAGGTAAGTAAGCCCATTGTCATATTCAGGGGTATTGGGGTCACCAGATCCCTTCTGCTGGGAAAAGACGTGACCTTTCCCCCAGAGAGTATAGTGAATGCGAGGGTGCTAGTGAATAGTATCGGAGGGCGATGTATACCCATACCTTTATATCGGGTGCACTTAGAGTGCGACCTCGTTTTGGGACCAGTGACCGTGGTGATCGTCCCTAGTTTGCCTCTGGACAGGGTAATGATCTGGCAGGGCGATAGTGGTAGCTTCCCCAGTAGTTTTAGAGAGACCGAAAGAGGTCAGGAAGACAGAACAGTTACAGGAGAAGGTCCCCAGAATTTCCCCTGACTGTGTGGTGACTCAGTCCATGGCCAAATCAGCTCCATCAGAAGAGACTGAACTGGCACTGCATTCAGATGACCCTACTGTCTGGTTACCTGAAACCTTCTTTGGGCCCCATTTATGCCCACTCTCTGCTTCCTGTCTGTTAACCAATCCTCTATCCACACTAATATCTTGCCCCCAACACCGTGAGCCCTTATCTTGCCTATTAATCTTTTATGTGGCACCTGATTGAATCAGGGGAGGCGGTAGTGTAGTGGTATTGTCACTGGGCTAGTAACCCAGAGACCCAGGGTATTGCTCTGGGGACATGGATTTGACTCCCACCATGGCAGAAGGTGAAATTTGAATTCAACTCATAAATCCATGAAACCACTGTCGATTGTTGTAAAAAACCCATCTGATTCACTAATGTCCTTTAGGGAAGGAAATCTGCTGTCTTTACCTGGTCTGGCCTACATGTGACTACAGACCCACAGCAATGTGGTTGACTCTTAAATTCACCCTGGAATAGCTTAGCATGACACTCAGTTGTATAAAACTGCTACAAAGTCAATAAGGAATAGTACTGTGGTAGTAGCTACCCCACACGGACTGCAGTGGTTCAAGAAGGCGGCTCACGACCACCTTCTCAAGGACAATTAGGGATGGGCCATAAATGCTGGCCGAGCCAGCGACACCCACATCCCATGAATGAATAAAGGTTAAAAAAAACTTAGCGAATGCCTTTTGGAAATCCAGGTATAGTACATCTATTGGTTCCCCTTTATCTATCCTACCAGTTACATCCTAAAAAAATTCTAATAAATTTGTCAAACAGGATCTCCCTTTTGTAAAACCATGCTTACTTATTCTAATCATACTCTGCTTTTCCAAGTGCAATGTTAAGACTTCTTTAATAATAGTTTCCAGCATCTTCCCAATGACTGATGTTAGGCTAACTGGCTTGTATTTCCCTGTTTTCTCTCTACCTCCTTTCTTGAAAAGCAGCATAACATTTGCAACTTCCATTCTGATGGGATCATTCCTGAATCTTAGGAATTCTGGAAAATCATAGCCAGTGCATCCACTATCTCTGCAGCTATCTCTTTTAGAACCCTAGGGTGTGGGCCATCTGGTCCCAGGGACTTGTCAGATTTTAGTCAATGTCCTTAATTTCCTCACTCTTTTTAGCCCCTAGATTACTGCCTGTTTCTGGTATGGAACTTGTGTCTTGTACTGTGAAGACAGACACAAAATATTTGTTCAATGCCTCTGCCATTTCCTCATTCCCCATGATGATTTCTCCTGTCTCTACCTCTAAGGGACCAGCGTCTACTTTAGCTACTGTCTTCCTTTTTATGTACTTATAAAAGCTGTTACAATCTGTTTTTATATTTATGGCTAGTTTACTCTCATTCTATTTTTTCCTTTTTTATCAACTTTTTGGTGGCCCTTTGCTGGTTTCTAAAACACTCCCAATCCTCAGACTTACTATTATTTTTTGCAACATTGTAAGCCTCTTCTTTTAGTCTAACGCTCTCCTTAACTTGCTGAGTGAGCCATGGATGGGTCTTCCTTGATGAGTTTTTGTTTTTGAATGGAATGTGCTTTTGTTGAATCCTTTGAATTCTTTCTTTAAATGTCTCCCACTGTTCATTTACCGCCATACCTTCCAGTCTATTTACCCAATTGACCTTAGCCAGTTCTCCTCTCATACCTTCGTAATTAGCTTTGTTTAAGTTTAAGATTCTTGTTTCTGATTGAAATTGGCTTTAAGTTTAAGGTTCTTGTTGTGATTGAAATGTGTCACTTTCAAACTTAACATGAAATTCAATGGTATTATGATCACTATTTCCCAATGGATCTTTTACTATGACATTGCTTATCAACACTGCTTCATTACACATACAAAATCTAAGATAGCTTTATCCTTAGTCAGTTCTACAATGTATTGCTCCAAGAAACTGTCACGAAAACATTCTACAAATTCATCGTCTAGACCACTGTTGCCAATTTGATTGTCCCAGTCTATATGCAGATTAAAGCCTCCCACAATTAATACATTACCTTTTTCACATGCTCCAATAATGTTTAATGTTCTGTCCAATACTATAACTACTGTTAGGGGGCCTGTAAACTACTGCCACCAGTGTTTTCTGACTTGTGCTATTCCAAATTTCCACCCAAACTGATTCTATTTCATGATCTTCTGAGGCCAGATCACTTCTTATTACTGTCCTTATGTCTTCCTTTATCCCTCCTCTTTTGCCATTCTGCCTGTCTCTCCGAAATATTGTGCACCCTGGAATATTTATTTCCCAACCTTGATCTCCTTGTAACCATGACTCGGTAATGGCAATTAGATCAAAATCAACCTCTATTCATGCCACTAATTCTTCTATCTTACTACAGATGCTTCGTGCATTCAGATAAAAGAACTTCAGTTTCATTTTTTTTACCTTTATTCCCTGCAGTGACCTTATTTGCCAATGTACAATTCTTGTTAAACTCTCTGTCCCTTCATGTCCCATTCTGTTGTGAGTTACTCACATTACTATCCTGTTCCAATGCCCTGACCTCTCTCTTTGGATTTCTACATTTTCCTTCATCCAAGCCCTACCCCCCACCACCACCCCCCTTAGTTTAAAGCCCTGTCCACAGCCCTAGTTATGCGATTGGCCGGGACACTGATCCCAGCCCGGTTCAAGTGAAGACCATCCCAACGGAATAGCTCCCTCTTCCCTGAGTACTGATGCCAATGCTCCAAGAATCAAAATCCCTTCTTCCTACAGCACTCTTTGAGCCATGTGTTTCGTTCTCTAATCTGCTTGACCCTGTGCCAATTTGCACGTGTTTCAGGTAACAATCCGGAGATGATTACCTTTGATGTTCTGCGTTTTAGTTTAGACCCTAACGCCTCAAATCCTCTAAGCAGAACAACATTTCTGCTTCTACCTATGTCATTAGTTCCCACATGGACCAGGACAACTGGATCCTCCCCCTCACACTCCAGGTTCCTCTCCTGCCACAAGGAGATGTCCTTAACCCTGGCACCGAGCAGCGAGCACCCAGTCACGGCTACAGAGAACAGTATCTATCCCCCTAACTATACTGTCTCCTATCACTACCACATTCCTCTTCACTCCCCCCTCTGGAATGGCATCTTTCACCATGGTCCACACATCCACCTTGCAGTCTTTCTCTTCATCCACACAGGTAGCAAGGACCTCGTACTCACTCACAGTCACACCCTCCTGTCCCTGACCATTGGCCATCTCTGATGGCCTCCCTACTACATGGGGTGTGACTGCCTCCTGGAACAAAGTGTCCAGGTAACTCTCCCCCTCCCTGATGCTCTGCAATGCCAGCAATTCAGTCTCCACCTCAGCAATTCTTAGCAGAAGTCGTGCAAGCTGCAGACACTTCCTGCAGACATGGTTGTCTGGGATTGCAGTGCATTCCACAGATTCCCACATGCTGCAGTTGCAACCAGCCCTGCCATCTCTGTACAACCTTTTATTTAATTAGTCAATTAGTTAATAATTCAAGCTGAAGTAATGGAAAGCACTCACCCTTGGAGTCAAAGGAAGAAGACTCACCAAAGGCTGAAAAAGATAGGAAAAGGAGCCCCTCTTTCTCTGCACCGAATTCCCACAGACACCAAATTTCCAAATTCACTCTGGCAAATGTCTCACTCAAGAAACTGCATCCCCTCCATGACGTCTGGAAGAAAGAGGTATCAGCGCAGCTGCTTGTATTTGGGTTTGATTCGACTAGCAGAATCCTTTCACACTGACACATTAAATGGGCTGGATTTAATCAAGCCCTCGTCGTCATGATCCATGGCGGTGAGGGGTGGGGGGTGGGTGTCGGGTCTGATGATGGCTCCGGATGAGAACCGCCACTGACTTCGACACCATGTGGGCCCAGTTTGATCCTCCCGGCGGTGGCAAGACTGCATGGCGGCACACCCCCCCAACCCCCCACTGCCACTGGGCAATGGGACCACAATTAACATATGCAAATCAATAAAATTAATAAGCAGTCCATGTAAAAATGCAGCAAGACCTGGACAATATCCAGGCTTAGGCTGATAAGTGGCAAGTAACATTCGCGCCACACAAGTGTCAGGCAATGACCATCTCCAACAAGAGAGATTCTAATCATCCCCCCTTGACATTCAATGGCATTACAATCGCTAAATCCCCCACTATCAATATCCTGGAGATTACCATTGACCAGAAACTGAACTGGAGTAGCTATATAAATACCGTGGCTACAAGAACAGGTCAGAGGCTAGTCACCTCCTGACTCCCCAAAACCGATCCACCATCTACAAGGCACAGGTCAGGAGTGTGATGGAATACTCTCCACTTGTCTGGATGGGTGCAGCTCCAACAACACTCAAGAAGCTCGACACCATCCAGGACAAAGCAGCCCGCTTGATTGGCACCCCCTGCACAAACATTCACTCCCTCCACCACCGACGCACAGTGGCAGCAGTGTGTACCATCTACAAGATGCATTGTAGCAATGCACCAAGGCTCCTTAGCACCTTCCAAACCCGCAAACTCTACCACCTAGAAGGACAAGGGCAGCAGATGCATGGGAACACCACCACCTGTAAGTTCCCCTCCAAGCCACACACCATCATGACTTGGAACTGTACTGCCGTTCCTTCACTGTGGCTCAGTCAAAATCCTGGAACTCCCTTCCAAACAGCACTGTTGATGTACCTACCCCACATGGACTGCAGCAGTGCAAGAAGGCAGCTCACCACCACCTTCCCAAGGGCAATTAGGGTTGGGCAATAAATGCTGGCCTAGCTAGTGAACGACTAAAATAAAATAAACTTGCCTGAGATCTTGAGGGCCACTGCGGCAGCCAGTGCTCCCGCACCTTCAGATCCCCATCTGGGGAAATGAGGCGCCACACTGGTGGGCGGGGAGGAGGAGGTAAGTTTATCTGTGTGGGAGTGGAGGGGATAGGGTTGAATCTGCATAATGGGTGTAGGGGATGGTGGGAAGGGTTGAACCTTAAACTTTGTGCAGCTTTAGGAGGGGAAAGGTCAGATGTAAAAGTATTTTGGGGGGGTAAAAGGCAAATATTGTTATTGGGGGTTTGAGAAAGGGGCATAAGAAATTTATTTACTTTTGGGGGGGATTTTTCTTTAAAAATTTCAATATGACAGCAGGGCTAGCTGCCCTTTTAAAATGGCGCCTGCGCACAGGCAGCTGACACCATGGCCAGCAACAGACAGCCCCCTCCACATGATTTTGGGGAGGGTGGGTGCCCTGGCTATTTAAATGAGTTGCCATGCTAAAGATCACGGCAGCTCTTTGTTGCGGGCCGCCATTTTCTGAGCTCGGTGGCGGGCTCATAAAATCCAGCCCATTCTGTGAGACTATAGATACAGGTCATGGCTTTCGACTTTTATTGCTCTTGATGTTACTTGGAGCCTCAGTATTGCTTCCTTCAGTCGGAGGTAAAAGCACAGTTCAAATCAGGTATTTTTTAATTGCAAATTGGGGAAAGGTTCCATTGCATGATTTAAAGGGTGGTCTGCCTAGGCTTCCTTGTGGTTGACTGACTGAAATTCATAGTTTGTACAAATTAAGTTTCATTCAATAATGCAGATTATACCTAGGCTAGGTAACTTTTAATGTCCAACCCTTACTTGGGTGAACACAACAAAATAGAAGCTATTCAATTCTATTGATCTGTGATACCTTGTTCCAAGAACAAAGATGGGCAATCTGTCAAAGCGCTGTCAGAAAAGGTGAAGTATGGTGGCAAAGCAGCAAGTCTTGATTGTAACATAATGCTATGCTCGTTGATATAGGATGCACATGCAGTTGCCCGATGAGGTACGCAAGTGTAATGCTTTGATGTATTCATTCGTCAGCAGGTTGCAAATTCTGCACAATGATGGTATCATGACATTTAATGTGCACTTACTGACACATCTTCACAAAAGTGTGCTCATGTGGGGCCCTTGTGGACCCATTCATGTTTTCCCTTTGAGGCATGCAATTGGCGAATCAAGCAGCAGCTGAAAGGGTATAGAGGAATTATCTTGCAGGTGGTATATAAGTTTCTTGTCATGCAAAATTTGCCACTCCTGATGGATGACTTTGCAAGCTCACCAGTTATTAGAAGATTTTGCAGTGGAAAGTTAAGCCCAAGGAAGGGAGAAGAAAATGAAACCTTCGGCGAGATAGGCTTTTTAGGCAGAGACGAGTTGTGAACGTTCAATCCCCAAGAAGTTGCAGCTTTATCTAGAAAAGGTTATACTGTTGATAGGGATGATATGGCACATCGATATTTCAGAATACACAAGAATGGAATGGTTTTTTGTTCACCACAGTACAGATCTAAGACTCTGGCAAATAACACAAAAAATTATTTCTGCGCCATCAGCAAATTGCTCAACTGCAAAATATTTTGACATTTCAACGTTATTGTGTAATGATAATTAAAGAGCTGTTGATACAAGATGCCACCCGATTCCAGAAACCAGAAACTGGCAAATTTAGCAAAATCTCCAGCCAGAAAAAAAACACTTTGAAAATACATATTTCAGTATCTGAACACATTTCATTGCGAAAGCTGAAATATATGCCAGTGAAGTACGCAGAGGGGAGTGCCAACAGCCTACCAGACAAAGAAGCACAGAGTGTACTGGACTCACCTCAAATACCTGCTAGCGTGTTTAGCATTGAGCTGCACACCACTTTCATTAGGAGCAGGAGTAGGCCACTTGGCCCTTCGAGCCTGCTCCACCATTCAATAAGATCATGGCTGAACTGATTACTCCACATTTCCACCGACCCCCGATAATCTTCCATCCCTTTGCTTCCCTTAAAAATATTCAAAGACTCTGCTTCCACCGCCTTTTGAGGAAGAGAATTCCAAATTCCACAACCCTCTGAGAGAAAAATGTTCTCATCTCTGTCTTAAATGGGCGACCCCTTATTTTTAAACAGTGGCCCCTAGTTCTAGATTCTTCCACAAGGGGAAGCATCCTTTCCACATCCACCCTGTCAAGACTCCTCAGGATCTTATATGTTTCAATCAAGTTGCCTCTTACTCTTCTAAATTCCAGCGGATACAAGCCTAGCCTGTCCAGTCTTTTCTCATAAGACAGCCAGCCCATTCCAGGTATTAGTCAAGTAAACCTTCTCTGCACTGCCTCCGACACATTTACATCCTTCCTTAAATAAGAAGATCAGTACTGTACACAGTACTCCTAATGTGGTCTCACTAATGCCCTGTAGAGCTGAAGCATAACCTCCCTACTTTTGTATTCAATTCCCCTCACGATAGAAATGGCAAGATTAGGGAACCATGGAAGAAATGGTAAGATTAGGGAACCATGGATGACAGGTGAAATTGTGAGACTAGCTAAGAGGAAAAAGGAAGCATACATAAGGTCTAGGAGGCTGAAGAAAGACGAAGCTTTGAAAGAATATCGGGAATGTAGGACCAATCTGAAACGAGGAATTAAGAGGGCTAAAAGGGGTCATGAAATATCTTTAGCAAACAAGGTTAAGGAAAATCCCAAAGCCTTTTATTCATATATAAGGAGCAAGAGGGTAACTAGAGAAAGGATTGGCCCACTCAAGGACAAAGGAGGAAAGTTATGCGTGGAGTCAGAGAAAATGGGTGAGATTCTAAACGAGTACTTTGCATCGGTATTCACCGAGGAGAGGGACATGACGGATGTTGAGGTTAGGGACAGATGTTTGATTACTCTAGGTCAAGTCGGCATAAGAAGGAAGGAAGTGTTGGGTATTCTAAAAGGCATTAAGGTGGACAAGTCCCCAGGTCCGGATGGGATCTATCCCAGGTTACTGAGGGAAGCGAGAGAGGAAATAGCTGGGGCCTTAACAGATATCTTTGCAGCATCCTTAAACACGGGTGAGGTCCCGGAGGACTGGAGAATTGCTAATGTTGTCCCCTTGTTTAAGAAGGGTAGCAGGGATAATCCAGGTAATTATAGACTGGTGAGCCTGACGTCAGTGGTAGGGAAGCTGCTGGAGAAGATACTGAGGGATAGGATCTATTCCCATTTGGAAGAAAATGGGCTTATCAGTGATAGGCAACATGGTTTTGTGCAGGGAAGGTCATGTCTTACCAACTTAATAGAATTCTTTGAGGAAGTGACAAAGTTGATTGATGAGGTAAGGGCTGTAGATGTCATATACATGGACTTCCGTAAGGCGGTTGATAAGGTTCCCCATGGTAGGCTGATGGAGAAAGTGAAGGCGCATGGGGTCCAGGGTGTACTAGCTAGATGGATAAAGAACTGGCTGGGCAACAGGAGACAGAGAGTAGCAGTGGAAGGGAGTTTCTCAAAATGGAGACGTGTGACCAGTGGTGTTCCACAGGGATCCGTGCTGGGACCACTGTTGTTTGTGATATACATAAATGATTTGGAGGAAAGTATAGGTGGTCTGAATAGCAAGTTTGCAGACGACACGAAGATTGGTGGAGTAGCAGATAGTGAAGGGGACTGTCAGAGAATACAGCAGAATATAGATAGATTGGAGAGTTGGGCAGAGAAATGGCAGATGGAGTTCAATCAGGGCAAATGCGAGGTGATGCATTTTGGAAGATCCAATTCAAGAGTGAACTATACAGTAAATGGAAAAGTCCTGGGGAAAATTGATGTACAGAGAGATTTGGGTGCTCAGGTCCATTGTTCCCTGAAGGTGGCAACGCAGGTCAGTAGAGTGGTCAAGAATGCATACGGCATGCTTTCCTTCATCGGACGGGGTATTGAGTACAAGGGTTGGCAGGTCATGTTACAGTTGTATAAGACTTTGGTTCGGCCACATTTGGAATACTGCGTGCAGTTCTGGTCGCCACATTACCAAAAGGATGTAGATGCTTTGGAGAGGGTGCAGAGGAGGTTCACCAGGATGTTGCCTGGTATGAAGGGCGCTAGCTATGAAGAGAGGTTGAGCAGATTAGGATTATTTTCATTAGAAAGGCGGAGATTGAAGGGGGACCTGATTGAGGTGTGCAAAATCATGAGAGGTATAGACAGGGTGGATAGCAAGAAGCTTTTTCCCAGAGTGGGGGATTCAATTACTCGGGGTCACGAGTTCAAAGTGAGAGGGGAAAGGTTTAGGGGGGATATGCGTGGAAAGTTCTTTACGCAGAGGGTGGTGGGTGCCTGGAACGCGTTGCCAGCAGAGGTGGTAGACGCGGGCACGATAGCGTCTTTTAAGATGTATCTAGACAGATACATGAATGGGCAGGAAGCAAAGAGATACAGACCCTTAGAAAATAGGCAACATGTTTAGATAGAGGATCTGGATCGGCGTAGGCTTGGAGGGCCGAAGGGCCTGTTCCTGTGCTGTAATTTTCTTTGTTCTTTGTTCTTTTGATAAACGATAACATTCTATTAGCTTTCCTAATTACATGCTGTACCTGCCTACTAAGCTTTTGCGATTCATGCAGAAGGACACCCAGATCCCTCTGCATCTCCGAGCTCTGCAATCTCTCATCATTTAGATAATATGCTTTTTTATTCTTCTTGCCGAAGTGGACATTTTCCCACATTATACTCCATTTTCCAGGTCCTTGCACACTCATTTAACCTATCTCTATATCCTTTGTAGCCTCCTTATGTCCTTTTCACAACTTACTTTCCTACCTATCTTTGTGTCATCAGCAAATTTAGCAACCATACCTTCGGTCCCTTCACCTAAGTCATTTATATAAATTGTAAAAATTTGAGGCGCCAGCACAGATCCCTGTGGCACACCACTCATTGTATCTTGCCGACCAGAAAATGACCTATTAATGCGGACTCTTTGTTCCCTGTTAGTTAACCAAACTTCTATCCATGCCAATCTGTTACCCCCTACACCATGAGCTTTTATTTTTTGCAATAACCTTTGATGTGGCACCTTATCAAGTGCCTTCTGGAAATCTAAGTACAATACATCCCCCTTCATCCACAGCACATGTAACGGCCTCAAAGAACTCCAATAAACTGGTTAAACATGATGTCCCTTTCGCAAAGCCATGTTGAATTTGCCTGGTTACCTTGAATTTTTCTCAATGCCCTGCTATAACATCTTTAATAATAGTTTCTAGCATTTTCCCTAAAACAGATGTTAAGCTAACTGGCCTGTAGTTTCCTGTTTTCTGTCTTCCTCCCTTTTTGAATAAAGGAGTTACATTCGCTATTTTCCAATCTAACGGAACCATCCCCGAATCTAGAGAATTTTGGAAAATTAAAACTAACACATCAACTATCTCACTAGCCACTTCTTTTAACACCCTAGGATGAAGTTCATCAGGACCCGGGGACTTGCAAGCCCGCAGCTCCAACAATTTGTTCAGTACCACTTCCCTGGTGATTGTAATTTTCCTGAGTTCCTCCCTCCCTTCCATTTCCTGTCTTACAGCTAATACTGGAATGTTACTTATATCCTCAAATCGTGAAGACTGATGCAAAATATCTGTTCAGTTCATCTGCCATCAGTTTATTATCCATTATTAATTCCCCAGACTCACTTTTTATAGGACCAATGCTCACTTTGTTAACTTTTCTTTTTAAAATATCTATAGAAACTCTTACTATCTGTCTTTATATTCCTAGC
Organism: Heterodontus francisci; assembly: GCF_036365525.1. NCBI lineage: Eukaryota > Metazoa > Chordata > Chondrichthyes > Heterodontiformes > Heterodontidae > Heterodontus > Heterodontus francisci. The sequence continues at coordinate 21,618,332 of NC_090410.1, read as the reverse complement.
TAACTTTCTCTCGTACTCTAATTTTACCTTCCTTATCAATCTTTTAGTCATTCTTTGTGCAATTATCGGCTTTTTTTAAACGTTTGATACAATCTTTAACTGTTTTCGTTAACCACGGATGGCAGGTTCCACCCTTGGATTTTTTCTTTCTTGTTGAAATGACTCTATTCTGTGTATTCTGAAATATCCCCTTAAATGTCTGCCACTGCATCTCTATTGACCTATCCCTTAACCTGATTTGCCAGTTCACTTTAGCTAGCACTGCTTTCATGCCCTCATAATTACCCTTAGTTAAGTTTAAACTGCTAGTCTTGGACCCACTCTTCCCTCCCTCAAAACGAATGTAAAATTTAAGCATATTATGATCGCTGGTACCTAGGGGCACCTTAACTATGAGGTCATTAATTAATCTTATCTCATTGCACACTACTAGGTCTCGCATAGCCTGCTGTCTGGTTGGCTCCAGAACATATTGTTTCAAGAAATTATCCTGAAAACATTCTGTGTACTCCTCATCTAGGCTACTTCTGCCCATTTGATTTTTCCAGTCTATATGTAGGTTAAAATCCCCCATTATTATCACTGTACCTTTCTGACAAGCTGCCATTATTCCTTCCTTTATACCCCATCCTACAGTGTGGTTAATGTTCGATGGCCTGTACACCTATAATTAACAAGTAGCATGAAGTTTGCTTACTGCCTGCATTGCTAAGAACAGGCGCAGGTAATTGTTCACTGTGATCCCTGCGCTTGTTTCTGGCCAAGTCCAATTTTTCCCCTACAGGTTTTATTACGGTTGTAAGCGAAGCTGTAGTACAAGGAGTAAAAGATGTTAAAATACAACGGTTACATTTATAACATTCTGCATAAAACTTTGAGATACAACATTAACATCATATCTACCTCCTACCTCGGTTACTTGGGTTCTCTTTTTACATCGTTTGAGTATTTACAGCATAGAAGCAGATCCATGCCAGTTCCACACTCTTCCCATCCTTCTTCATCTAACCCCATCAACATTTTATGCCTTTCCCCTTCATGTTTATCTCACTTTCCTTTAATGCATTTATACCAGTCGCCTCATCTACTCCTTATGGTAGCAGGTTCCACATTCTCACCACCCTTTTTGGTAAAGAAGTTTCTCCTGAATTCCCTATTGGATTTATTAGTGACTATCGTATATTTATGGCCCTAGCTCTAGTCTCCCAGTAGAAGTGAAAATGGAAACATCTTCTCCGTCTGCTTTATCAAATCTTTTTATAATTTTAAGGACCTCTATCAGGTCACCCTCAGCCTCTATTTTCTGGAGAAAAGAGTCCAAACCTTTTCAGTCTTACCCTTCCTTTCACATTCCAAAGTGTTAGTAAGCAAGGTTATCAAGAACACTGTGATTGCATGAGTGATATCTGCTGCCCGAAGGTCTTGGGAGAGCTCCCCTGAGAACTTGAGTGGGTGAAAACATTGCCTTTAATACTGTGGAGTTATCTCTGCTGTATGGCAGAGACTGGCAAATCAGTGGACCAAGCCATTCAATTTAATTACTGGTGGAGGTAGGTCTGTGGCTCCAAACTACCTTAACTTTAGTTCTAAGTTTGGTTGGTACATGAAGTGGAAGCACCACAATCATGTCATTGTAACGTTCATGTGAGTTTGGGTTGAAAGTGCAATGTTGGAGCAGTATAAAGGATACTTCATTGCGTATATATCTCACCACTTGGTGATTAGCATGGACGAAATGCCAGAATGGTAAGAACACCATTTACCTTTTGGCTCAGCTCGGAAAGATCAAGAACTGGATCAGACACAATTCAAGGTAACATTAACAGCCACTTTATTCCACTCTTAAGCATGTAAGAATAATATCACTATCAACATAATGCCTGCAAACAGTTTTTGAATTACAATAACGTAGCCTTAGATGGGTGTTCCGATCAGCATAAATTATTTGTAACATTTAATTTACAAGATTACAGTAGAAGTTTAGCAAAGTTGCACAGAATTTACAGCAGCAAAACAGGCATTTGGCCCAATTGATCTGTGCCAGTGTTTATATGCTCCTCAAGGGCCTCCTCCCACCTTACATTATCTCACCCTTTCAACATATTATTCTGTTCCTTTCTCCCTCGTACTTGCTTAGCTTCCCCTTAAATGCATCCTGATACTATTGGCCTGAGCAACTCCTTGTAGAAAGTTCCACATTTAACCAGTCTCTGGGTAAAGAAGTTTCTCCTGAATTCCTTATTGGATTAATTAGAGTCATGGAGTCATAATGGCACAGAAGGAGGCTATTCAGCCCATTGAGTCCATGCCAGCTCTCTGCAGAGCAATCCAATCGGTCCCATTTCCCGGCTTTATCCCCATAGCCCTGTAAGTTTATTTCCTTCAAGAACCCATCCAATTTCCTTTTGAAATTATTCATCATCTCTGCTCCACCACCCTTGGAGGCAGCGGGTTTCAGGCCATTACCACTGGCTGCATAAAAACGTTCTTCCTCACATTCCCCCCTTCATCTCTTGCCCAAAACCTTCAATCTGTGTCCCCTCTTCCTTGTACACTCAGCTAATGTGAATAGCTTTTTCTTTGCCTACCTATCCAAACCTGTTAGAATCTTGTACATCTCTATAAAATTTCCCCTCAATCCCCTTTGCTCCAAGGAGAATGACCCTAGCTTTTCCAACCTAAGCTTGCAGCTAAAATCCCTCATCCTTGGAACCATTCTGGTAAATGTCCTCTGCACCCTCTCCAGAACCCTCACAAATTTTTTCACTCAGAGGGTCGTGAGTCGTTTGAACTCTCTTCCTCAAAAGGCAGTGGAAGCAGAATCTTTAAATATTTTTACAACAGAGGTAGATAGATTCTTGATGGGGGGTGGTGAAAGGTTATCGGGGGTAGGTGGGAATGTGTAGTCGAGGTTACAATCAGATCAGCCATGATTTTATTGAACAGTGGAGCAGGCTCGAGGGGCCGAATGGCCTACTCCTGCTCTTAATTCATATGTTTGTATATGTTTGTATTCTTCCTAAAGTGTGGTGACCAGAACTCTAGTTGTTGCCTGACCAGAGCTTTATAAAAGTTCAGCATAATCTCCCTTCTTTGGTACTCAATACCTCTATTTATGAAGCCCAAGATCCCATATGCTTTGCTAATTGCTCTCTCAATGTGTCCTGCCACCTTTAAAGATCTATGCACATGAACCCCCAGGTCCCTCTGTCCCTCCTGTACACTCTTTAGAACTACCATTTAGTCTATACTACCTCTCCCTATCCCTTTTGCCAAAATGCATCATGTCACATGTCTCTGTATTAAATTGAATCTGCCACTTGTCTGTCCATTCTGATAGCCTATCTATGTCCTGTTGCAATAGATTGGTTTCATCCTTACTGTCTGCCACACCTCGAAGTTTGGTATCATTGGCAAATTTTGAAATTTTACTCTGTGTTCCAATATTCAAGTCATTTTATGTACATCAAAAAAGCAGTGGTTCTAGCACTGAACCTTGGGGAACACCACTGTCTACCATCCTCCAGTCTGAAAAACAGCCATTTACCATGACTCGCTGTTTTTTGTCCTTAAGCCAATTGTTTATCCAAGCTGACACTGACAATCCTATTCTATGAACCTCAAATTTGTAACTAGCCTTTTATGTGGTACTTTCTCAAAGCCTTTCTTAAAATTCATATAGAAAACACCCATTGCTTTCCCTTCATCAACCTTCTCTGTTACTTCATCAAAAAAATCAATTAGTCAAGCATGATCTGCCTTTTACAAATCCTTGTTGGCTCTCCCTAATTAACCCAAACCTCTCCTGTTGATTTTTTCCCTGATTATTGTTTCTAAAACCTTACCCACCACAGATGTTAAACTGACCAGCCTGTAGTAACTAGGGATGTCCTTACACCCTTTCTTGAATAAGAGTGTCACAATTGCCACTTTCCAGTCCTCTGGCGCCTCCAGAGAAGATTGAAAGATGATGGCAGGCCCTTCCGCTGTGTCCACTCCCACTTCCTTTAGCAACCTGGGATCCAAGCCATCCAGACCAGGCAACGTATGCACCCTAGGCATAACCTTTCCAGTACATCCTGCCTATCAATTTTCACCTCATCCATTACCATCTCTGCTTCTACTGGTATTTTGTGAGCATTCTCTTCTTTAGTAAACACCGATAAAAAGTACTTATTATGTATTCTAGCCTTGCCCTGCGCCTCTAAGCATATAATCACCATCTTTGTCCCAAATAGGTCCCACCCAACCTGTTACTACTCATTTACCATTTACATACCAGTAGAAGATTTTTGGGTTCCCTTTTATGTTAGCTGCTATTCTATTCTCCTGATCCACTCTATCAAAAACATATTCTCTTTATGCCGCCTTCTAAGGCAGGGACAGATTTGGCAGCAAAGCTTTGCTGTGAATCAACTTTATTGAGACAAAGTAAGAACAATTTTAGTTTTCAGATGAACTATAGCCACAAACTCAGGCAGTGATTAACAACCTAACACGGATTATACTGCCCATGTCAGGAGCTGGACGGTGGAGCACACGACTGGTTTCTGTTGCAGCTTTTGGTCTTCAAGATTTGGTCTTTAAGCTTCTCTCTCTCTCTCTCTCTTTCGTCTTGTTTGTTCAAAAATTCTCTCAGCCGTACAAAGACAAAGACAAGGCATCTTTTATCCTTGCTGCTTTCCAATTAACCCCCTCCCTTTTGCCAATCATCTTTAGCCTCGTGTTAAAGTATGCTTTTCCTAACCAACAAGGATTATTTTGTGACTGCTGCTAATCTTTTGGATTTACGTAGGTAATGCCCTTTGTGTTGACTACTATATCTCCATGCTTTTACATTCTATGGTTCCTTATCTCATTGGGAAACAAATCTAGATTTTATTCTTATAGAAGCTGCTCTCACTGACTGACTTCAAGGTTTCATCATTTTGCTGTAAGTAAGCTTTTTAAAACTTGACATAAAATCCCAGAATCCCTTTACCTTGACATCTCGTCCATACTGTGCCCTATTTCCTAAGTATTCCCACTTACCATACCACAAAGAAGGGTTCTAATAAAATTAAATGCTAGTTTATAATATTAGTTGTTTGTTAAAATCTTATAAGCTATCAGTATTCTGGTTAGTAACCTATTAATCTTACAAGTCGTATTTTCCTCTTCACTTCCCCTCTTAATTTATTGTATTTGGCCTGGTTCTCGCTTGAAGAATTCACATGACATGCACCATACAACCTCTTTTTTTGTTTCATCAGGCCGAAAAGTCAGGCCAACCCCGCCTCAGCCGTTTGGGTCCGCCCTGACTGGATTGTAGGCCCATCGTGCAGCTAATGAGTTGCCATTATGGTTCCTGTCCTGTTGAGAGATGAGAGCCCACCTTCAAGAATTGCCCGCCAATGCTGGGAGTGGTGGCCACTGCTGGGACTGTACCCAACCGAGAGATGCAGTGTTGGGCATCTCCCTTACAGCAAGGTAAGTGAGGTCGGGCATTGCCGGGGCCAGTCAGGCCAGCCCCAGCAAGGGTGGGGTGGGGCGGGGGGGAGGGGTGGGTGCACCCAATTTTCTCACAGCAGATCCCACAAACAGCAATGTGATAATGAGCATATTGTTACGACCGACCGCTCCTGTCAAAGCCCCCAATCAAAATATATGATTCTGATTGTGGTGGGACCAACACACTGTTAATTCAATCCCGTCGCTCCACCGATCAGCTAACATCATTTAAAACTTTCCAAATTAAAAAAAGACCCAGCCAAATTGTATCATCTATTAACCCCTGAATGAGGCTAACCAAACCAGATGTCTTTAAATCAACAAATTAACTCTTTAATTAGAAGAACTAAATTCTTAAACACTATGAAGATATAAACAACATTTAAAAAAGAAAAATTAGAGTCCTTGCAAATTTACAGGCCAATGTTGCTTGAAGTCCTCACAAAATGTTGCTTGAAGTCCTCACAGTCATCCGATGCAGGAAAAAAGGTTCTTCCACAGTAGAACAATCCATAGCCTAACTTCAGCAGTCAGTGATGCTTTCCATCTCTAGCAAATTTCAACAATTAACAACTTGCAAACACTTTCAATAGAATCAATCTGACTTTGGAGTTTTTGAGGGATAAAAGATTGTCACGGTCTAACTTCCCTTTCTTCAATTTAAATTACCAGAGATCTCTGTTTTGGCTAAAAAATTTTTTAGAATTTTGAGGGATAATCACAAACAGACTAAAATCCTCTTTCTTCAGTTTAAATGGTTGAGAGCTGTTTCTTCAGGTGCCCCCACCAGCTGTGTCTGTATGTCTCTGTGTCTGCGTTTTAGAACAAACTGTCTTCAATTAAAAACCAGTTCAAAACTGAATTGTAACAAATGTATCACATGAGACTCACTCTCAGTGGCTGTTTCTATGGACATGAGAATGCACCCTTTGAAGCGCAGTCTCCAGATGGCTGTTTCTAAGGCCATGAAAATGCACCTTCCTATAACTCCTGAGACTTGCTGGTTCTTAAAGCAATAGTTATCCCTTGCAAGCCTTAAAGGCAACCCGCATATTCTGAAAAAAAATACAGGACCATGACAATATAATCTTTTTTAATGATGTTGATTGAGGGATAAATACTGGCCAGGGCACCGGGAGGAACTTCTTCAAAATGGTGCCACGGAATCTTTTATGTCCACTTGCGAGGGCAGACAGGGCCTTGGTTAATGTCTCATTCAAATGACGGAATCGCCAATAGTACAACACTCCCTCATTTCTGCACTGCGAGTATCAGCTTAGATCTTTTGTGCTGACGTTTCTGGAATGAAACTTGACTCTACAACCTTGTGACTCAGAGGTGAGAATGTTACCCACTGAGCTGTGGCTAGCGTCAATGCTTTAAGGCATTAGTTTAGGCAATTTAACCAATCACTTATCAAGGTGTGAATTTTGATGAAACCTGTACAAAAAGCAGTGAAATTTAATTCATCAACTAATGCTGGAGGTTCTTCACATGTGTACTTATTAATGTAACAAAGTGTACTTTCTTGTTGCTGGTGTTATGATTTAGGTAATCTCCAAATGATCAGTTCATAGGAAAATGCATTCTTGCCTGCCTCAAATCCTTGATCATTATTGTATGTTTGGGTCAGTATGGTTCAACAGTCAGGGGTGGTATACTTGAGGTATCAATAACCTGTAGAGGATTAAACTCGTGTGTTGATTTTTTTAAAATCATTACTTTCCTGCTCTATGACCTTTCGTTGGCAGGAGATGTGATTGCATTTTTCCCTCTGGCCCCCAACAATCTGCTTCCAAGAAGTAATTCCATCTTCCTCTTTAAGGAATAATCTAGATTAATTGTATGCGGCAGGATAGTTTTTGCATCTTTAACGGTAAATTTGTAACTGATTGATAAAAACTTCTGAAAGATTTCGGGATCTCCATCCAGTGTCAATAATTTTTCGATACTGGATTGTACTAACATCAACCCATCTGAGGAGTTTTCATAAATGGTCCACAATGACATCTCGTCGTTAATACCCTTTTCTTCACTTAACTCTTTCCTTTGCTCAGCATCTTCCAAGCATTGCCAGATCCAACTGAGACGGCATGGCCAGCAGCTGGCTAAAATAACCCAGGCAGCAATTCGCTGAGGAGGAAAGGAGCTCATTGAAACATTATTTCCCATCATGAGCCTCACCGTAATTGGGATTATGTTTATTATCCTCCTCATCTGCAGGAAGTTCTCTTCAATGTACTCATGGAGATTGCTATTTCTGTCCATTAAGCACTGATAGGCCTCTCGGATCAGATGACCTGAGTTAATTTTCCCATTTCCTTTCTTAGAAGGTTGGTTGTGTCCACTAGAAACATTAATCAGTGGCATGATTTCCGACCTTTCCTGAAACCTGTTCACTTCAAGTTGTTTAGGCAGCTGGGGGCTGTCTTCCATGAGAGCACTCTTGCCTTCCACTACTTGCCGAATAAAGTTGAGTTTGGTCTGAATGTCCATTTTTGGGACAGAAAATGGTAGTGTCACAATCCTGTCAAGGAACTCATAGCCATTGTCTGCGATACCTTTGAGAGTACTAGATTTCTCCACGCAGGCTACAATGATGCTAGGATCAACAGCCAGCACTGAAATAAAAGGAGCGTCTGCATCTGAAAGAAGAATGTTCATAGCATCTAAGACTCCGACAACTTTATCTGGAGTGCACCTGTCAAGGCTCATAATTTCCAGCACCACTCGAATCTTCCTTCGTTCAAAGACTTCCAGGTAATGAATGAAGTTTGTAAGAACTTTAACTTCTTGCTTAACATCGTGCATGAACCCCAGCTGAGCGCTGAAGTCTGTTTTATTCATCAGGCTTTCCATTTTGTCCTTTTGGCTGACTAAAATATTCTTGCCCACCATGATGGAACTTTTCATTGTAAAGAGAGCAGAACATCCAATTAATCCAAAACCAACTCCTTCAACGGCTGCCATGTAATCATTCCCCATCTCACCAATGGAAAAGCCATACAAACAGACGACTAGTGCTAGTACCAGAGCCAGCAATAGAAGAAAACTGAAAATAAGCCATACTGGAATTCCCAGGAGTTTTTTAGGCACCCACTCACAGTTTGAGTCACTTTTTTGAACAGTGCTTTGATGGCCAAGAGCCCTAACAATGCTGGTTGGAATGCATCCAAACTGGTTTTTAATGTTATCACACAATGTGGTTATGAGCCCAGCCCACAACTTTTCACTGCCTGCAAACTCCCACGCACTGAATTGAATGAATATGAATCTGACATTTTTCCGCTTTTCATGCCGTTCTGTCAGTTGAGGCTGGAGGAAAACCAAATGGCACAAAAGGGAAACAAATCCAAGACCAGTAGCTGGCCGAGGCTTCTCCTTGGTCCTCAAAAATTCCTTCTTCTCTCTGCTAAGCACTTCTATTATCATTTGTTCTATAAAAGGATGACATTGTCAACACACATGTTAACTTTTCAAACATAAATTTAACTCTTCGTGTTTAGGGTGACATTTATAAACCTCAGCTAAGAATGTGCACCATCTTTGATTCACAGTTTCTGATCAATATGTGTCAATCCAAGCAAAACTAATCAAACTAATGTCATGCAGGCCCCTACGTGCCAAGAATGAGGCATATTGATTTCGCCACATGGACACTAAATTTCAAATTGTTGCTCAAAAGAAGAGAAGGCCTGTTACAAGGACTGCCAGACTTGGCTGGAAAAAGAACATTTACATACTAACAGACATTGAAGGCAGGGAAGCGCATTCCATTCCCTGCTAAGATGATACAATACACAGAGCCAAGACGTGGTCAGACAGTTAGTCACATGACTAACCTGCTTGGCAACCTGGGGGTTTCTGAATTTTACAGTTTGAACTGAGAGTCTGTAGAAAGCTGTTTGCTCCTGGATTGAAAAGACCTCTCCTTTCTGGCTCGCCACTGCCTCTCCTGTCTGCTCCCATCTCTTTCTCACAAAACTCCAAAACCCACTGAAGACACATGAACCCCAAGAGACAAAAGTCTCCTACAGTGAACAAGGTTTAAGAAGAATACTGGGCCCCAATAAAACACACAATCTACCTACAATCAAGGACTCTACAGTGAGCTCGAAGAACCGTAACAACAACTCTTCAGATATTGCCTCAAACCTTTCCACTTGATTTTTCTTCTGCTCTTTTCTGCTATTTGCATGTGTGTATCACGTATGCATGCTCGCATGGGTGCGTCGTGTATCCGTAGGTGTTAACCAAATTAGAGTTTGGGTTTAAGTTTAATAAATTTCAGCTTTTCTTCTTTAAACCTGAGAAACCTTATTTGTGCTGGTTTGTTTGCCTTATATTTGGAAAGCGGTGATCAAGGATTCACAAAGGGGGAGCTAAAAACACGGTGTGTTTAAAAATTAAACCCTGTTACAGTAAGACCAGATGAAGGCTGAAAGGGAACCCTAGACCTCTTTCTCACCTGGTCATAACAGAAATGTGGGTGCTAGCATCCAGAATTGTACCCACAGACAAACAAGAGAAATTGGAAGCGGAAAGCCAAATTGTTCCCGATCAAAAAGAGCAAGATTTCAATACAGGTTTTCTTGTGGTTGTGTGTGCTAGCATGTCTGCAACTGAAGCTAGTGGTTCCCCAAGCCAGGGTGAAGTAACTTGAGATAAGTTAAAAACATTGTCTATGGAGGAGCTGAGAAAAACAGCTGAGCAGTGTGGAATCACTTGTACATGGCAAGGCGAGGAAGTCTGAACTCCTAAGGCTCGTGGCCATTTTTCCCTTGAATCTGAAGAAGCAGAAACAGGGTTAGAAGCAGACCCAGACAGGGTACTGTAAGCAAAGATACAATTGGAACAAAGGAAACTTGAATTAGCAAACAGGGAAAGAGAAAGAAAGAGACAGGAGAGGGAGAAAGAAAGAGCCTTCCAGAAGGAACGTGAAGAAAATAAAAAGCAGGAGATAGAGAGAGAAAGAATATTCCAGAAAGAATGGGAAGAAAAATAGTTGAAGAGGCTTGAGTTAACTAGGGGGCGACAGAGTAACCCCAGTGAAAGCATGGCCAATATGGAGGAGTGTAATTCAGGGCTGGGTACAGAATTATTAAAACTAGCTCAATTAATTCCAAAATTCAATGAGGAAGATGTAGAAGTATTTTTTGTGTCCTTTGAGAAACTGGCAAGGCAGCTAAAATGGCCAACTGAGATCTGGCCTGTTTTACTGCAAAGCAAGCGAACTGGAATAGCCCATGAGGTTTATTCCCTGTTGCCAGATGAGAGTTCATCAACTTATGAACTGATCAAAAATTCTATCCTCGGGGCATATGAATTAGTATCCAAAGCCTATTGCCAAAAGTTTAGAACCCTCAAGAAGCAAGCTAATCAAACTTATCTGCAGTTTGAAAGAAGTAAGCAGCTGGCTTTTGACCAATGGCTGAGGGCTCTTAAAGTACAGCTCAGCTATGAGGATCTCGGGGAAGTAATTCTGCTAGAGGAATTTAAATACTCTCTCCCTCTCCATAAAGACCCGTGTAGAGGAGCGGCAGGCCCAGAGAGCCCGGCAAGCGGTCATTCTGACCGATGAGTTTGCTTTAATTTCTAAGTCGGTTTCCCAGGGGAGTAACATTCCTAATCACCCCCTTAAATCTGAAAAGGACAAAGGGTGTGAAGGTTATAGGAGCCCAAGCAGTCCTGGGAGAGAAAGGAAAGCAGGACACACAGTGGACCCTCCTCTAGCCAAAAAGGAAGGTGCTCTGAGAAAGAGTGAGACCCGGAGACCTGTGTGCTTCCATTATAATAAAGCAGGGCATTTAAGAGCTGGCTGCTGGAAACTAAAGGGAAAACTGGTAGGGTTAATCAGGGCACACCCACTCAGTGAAGAAGGGAACCTGATGGAAAGCGCAGCAGAATAAGCTGAGGCTTTAACTGCAGTAAGAGTGAGACCCAAGAAGCTTACGGCTGCAAGTGCAGGAAAATTTAATAGGATTCCTGAGAGTTATCAAGGTTTTGTGTCAGAAGGGAAAGTAACCCCTACCCTCGAGTGGGGCAAACAAGCCCATAGTGATTCTCAGGGACACAGGGGCCACTAGATCCCTTTTACTGGGAAAAGGCCTGACCTTTCCCCCAGAGAGTACAGTGAATACCAGAATGGTGGTGAATGGTACTGGAGGGCAGTTTAGTTTAGAGATACAGCACTGAAACAGGCCCTTCGGCCCACCGAGTCTGTGCCGACCATCAACCACCCATTTATACTAATCCTACACTAATCCCATATTCCTACCACATCCCCACCTATCCCTATATTTCCCTACCACCTACCTATACTAGGGGCAATTTATAATGGCCAATTTACCTACCAACCTGCAAGTCTTTGGCTTGTGGGAGGAAACCGGAGCTCCCGGAGGAAACCCACGCAGACACAGGGAGAACTTGCAAACTCCACACAGGTAGTACCCAGAATTGAACCCGGGTCACTGGAGCTGTGCTAACCACTGCGCCACTGTGCCACCCCTGTATGCCTGTACCTGTATGCCTGTACCTGTACACCGGGTGCACCTGGAATGGGACCTAGTTTCAGGACCGGTGACTGTAGGGATTGTCCCGAGTTTGCCTGTGGGCAGGGTTGACCTGCCCCTAGGTAATGATCTGACGGGGGTGAAGATGGTAGCCCCCCCCAGTAGTGACCGCAGGAGATCAGAGAGACAGGGCAGTGGTGGGAGACGGACCCCTACAGTTTTCCTGAATGTGTAGTGGATCAGGCCATGATCAAACTCGCTCCCCCAGAGGAGACTGCATTGGTATTGCAGGCAGATGACCATTACATCTGACTGCCCGAGACTTTCTTTGGAAAGTTAAGAGACCCAGGGAATGAATTAAATGGATTTTCCCCAGCTGAGGCTCAGCGAGCTGACCCAGTATTGCAAGAGTCAGCACAGGCTGCCCAGTCTGAAAGTCAAGAAGAGGGAGTCCCTGATTGCTACTATTCAAAGAATGGGGTACTGATGAGGAAATGGAGTTCTCCTCACAGACCTGAGAGCAAGGAGTGGACAGTAGTTCACCAGTTAGTGGTGCCACATGGCACCGGAGAGAAATATTTAGAGCCCACAAGACTACAGTGGCTGTACATGCTGGTACAAAGCCAGCATTAGACAGTAGTTTGACTGGCCAAAACTCCACAAAAATGTGGTGGAGTACTGCAGGAGTTTCCATATGTGCCAGATTGAGGGGAAGCCCCAACCTACAGTGAAATTTGTACCCCTAAGTCCTGTATCGGTGTTAGGAGGAACCTCCAGCAGAGAACTGGTGAACTGTAAGGGACCCCCACCAAGAACAAAAAGGGACAGGCAGGCAGAAGGCTGGCAAAATGTTAGACAGGGAAGGGCAAAAAGTGACCAAGAGGGCAAGTTAAAGGAAGTTCAGGAGGGATCTCGATGAAAACCCCTCCTGTCCAGTCAGCCAACCCCGAGAAATGTGAAAAATTAGACCCCACGGCCCCCTACATAAATGTAGACTCTAGAAGCACCCACAAGCGTTGCTAACCACATTTTCAGGAACCTACAGAGACAAAGAAATCAATCTAGGGGACAGAGAAACTGTGAGGGTGATGCCCCACCTAATCGAAGTGCCATAGGGGAGTGCAGTAGAGTCTGCACAAATACCTGCAGGCAGGAGTGTCCCAGAGAACAAAGGAAAGATTAACAAAGAATCCTCCCCCACAGTCAGAGGAAAAGGGAACCACCCATCCCCTGAAGTCAAAAGCCTTTGCATGACTCAGCAAAGCACTGAAAGAGAGTTCAGGATGGACCCGCCCACTACTGACTCTCTTGGAAAAAATTCCAATTTAGAGCTAATTAAATCTAACTCGACCCCTTCTCCTTCCCCTCACTTAGCAGACCTCAACAGGAACAAAGACCCTAGGCAATCATGGCAATGGACAAACTGAAGAAAAACTTCCCCAAAGAACCACATGTTTACTGGGATGCCAAAAAGGGGGCAATTAAAGCAGACTGACACCAAGAAAAAACAGACAATTTTAATAAGCTTTAGGATTTATGAATAAATGAGAGAAATGCCTGTTTTTTTTCTGTAGCATATTTTCTCTCAACCAGCTAGTTTCTTTTTTTTCTTCTCAGCCAGCACCGACACGATGGGCTAAACGGCCTCCTTCTGTACCATAATTTTTCTATGGTTCTAACCCTTTTAATGAAATGCGCTTTTCTCAAATTGCATTCCATTCCCCTGAGTGTGGAGGTGTCATGCAGGCCCCCACCTTCCAAGAATGAGGCATATTGATTTTGCCACATGAACATTAATTTCACATTGTTGGTCAGAAGAAGAGAAGGCCTGTTACAAGAACTGCCAGACCTTGGCTGGAAAAAAAACTTTTACATACTAACAGACATTGAAGGCAGGAAAGCGCATTCCATTTCCTGCTAAGATGATACAATACACAGAGTCACATGATTAACCTGCTTGGCCACTTGGGGGTTTCTGAATTGTACAGTTTGAACTGAGAGTCTGCAGAAAGGGTGGCACAGTGGCGCAGTGGTTCAATTCTGGGACCCGGGTTCGATTCTGGGTACTGCCTGTGCGGAGTTTGCAAATTCTCCCTGTGAGCACATGGGTTTTCACCGGGTGCTCCAGTTTTCTCCCACAGCCAAAGACTTGCAGGTGATAGGTAAATTGGCTGTTGTAAATTGCCCCTAGTGTAGGTAGGTGGTAGGGAATATGGGATTACTGTAGGGTTAATATAAATGGGTGGTTGTTGGTCGGCACAGACTCGGTGGGCCGAAGGGCCTGTTTCAGTGCTGTATCTCTAAATAAAAATTAAAAAAATAAAGCTGTTTGCTCCTAGATTGAAAAGGCCTCTCCTGGCTGCTCCCATCTCTTTCTCACGGAACTCCAAAACCCACTGAAGACACATGAACCCCAAGAGACAAAAGTCTCCTACAGTGAACAAGGTTTAAGAAGAATGCTGGGCCCCAACGAAAAGCAAGATCTACCTACAATCAAGGACTCTACAGTGAGCTTGAAAAACCATAATAACAGCTCTTCAGATATTGCCTCAAACTTTTCCACTTGATTTTTCTTCTCTTTTCTATCTCTATTTGCATGTGTGTATTGTGTATGCATGCTAGTGTGGGCACGTTGTGTATCCGTAGGCATTAACAGAATTAGAGTTGAGGTGTAAGTTTAGTAAATGTCAGCTTCTCTTCTTTAAACCTGAGAAACCCTGTTTGTGCTGGTTTCTTTGCCTTATAATTGGAAAGCTGTGAACAAGGATTCACCAAGGGGAAGCTAAAAACACTGTGTGTTTGAAGAGTAAACCCTGTTACAGTAAGACCAGGTGAAGGCTGAAAGGGAACCCTAGACCTCTTTCTCACCTGGTCATAACACTAAGAATAAATTGAACTTTCTGTACTATTAATGCTTAAAATGTCCTTCCATTTGCTAACATCTATAATATTCTGTAGAAAGAAAGAACTTCCATTTATACAGTATCTTTCACAAACCCGGGACATCCCAGTAGCTGAGATCAGCAGCTCAGAGGCATAAGGCAGCTTTTATCAGTATCTATTCCACAATATAGTGGTATGTGTGGAAAACATCTCTCCTATTCTTCTGTGTTTTTTTGAGGCATGCCAATTTTATATTTCTCTGAAATGGCTATATGTAGGAACAGGCCATTCAGCTCTTCACGTCTGCTTCACAATTGAATGAGATCTTGGCACTGCTGGGTGATGGTGACAATAATATTAAATATCACATCATCTGGCAATGTCCAATTGCAAAAGTCAACACCCAGGTAAATGGACTAATGAGGGAAGAACTTGAACACAGGAACATTCATGTTTGTTCAAGTAGTCTGTCACTCTCTCCCTAATGGTACATTCCAGTAACCTCCCAACAATTAATGTTAAATTGATGGATCTGTAGTTACCCTCCCTCCCTTCTTAAATAATAGTGGCATTTGCAATTTTCAAATCAAAAGGCATAATTCCTGAATCTAGAGAGCTTTGGAAAATTATGACTATTTCATCGGCAATTTCCTCACCGATTTTCTTTTACTACCCTGGGGTGGTTTTCGCAATTAACATTTTCTAAAACTTATTTGAAATCCACTAAGTTCCTCCCCTTGGTTTATTTCTATGTTCCCTCATAGCACTGAATGTAGTGTGTATAAGTAAAAAGTTTGCAGACAATACAAAAATTGGCTGTGTGTTTGATAAGAAAGCTGTAGACTGTAGGAAGATATCAATGGACTAGTCAGGTGGGCAGAACAATGGTAAATGGAGTTCAATCCAGAGAAGTGTGAGGTAATGCATTTGGACAAGGCTTCAATGTAGTATTCAATGAATGGCCTGACACTGGGAAGTTCCGAGGAACAAAGGGACCTTGGCGTGTTTGTCCATAGATCTCTGAAGGCAGAAAGGCAGGTTAATAGGGTAGTGAAAAAGGCATATGGGACACTTGCCTTTATCAATCGAGGTATAGATTACAAAAACAGGGAGGTCATGTTGGAGTTGTATAGACCTTTGGTAAGGCCACAGCTGGAGTACTGTGTGCAATTCTGGTCGCCACATTATAGGAAGGTTGTGATTGCATTGGAGGGGGTGCAGAGGCGATTCACCAGGATGTTGCCTGGGATGGAACATTTAAGCTATGAATAGAGGTTGTTTTCGCTGGAGCAGAGAAGACTGAGGGGTGACCTGATTGAGGTGTACAGATTGAGGGGCATGGACAGGGTGGACAGGGAGCAGCTGTTCCCCTTAGTTGAAGGGTCAGTTACGAGGGGACACAAGTTTAAGGTGAGGGGCAGGAGGTTTAAGGGGGATTTGAGGAAGAACCTTTTTACCCAGAGGGTGGTGACGGTCTGGAATGCCCTGCCTGGGAGGGTGGTAGAGGCGGGTTTTCTCACATCCTTTAAAAAGTACCTGGATGAGCACTTGGCCCATCATAACATTCAAGGCTATGGGCCAAGTGCTGGCAAATGAGATTAGGTAGACAGGTCAGGTGTCTTTAATGCATTGGTGCAGACTCGATGGGCTGAAGGGCCTCTTCTGCACTATTATTCTGTGATTCTGTGAAGGCTAACAAAGCAAGGGTCTACCCAATATATGGTAGGATACTGAGAAGTGTAGTAAAACAGCGGGACCTTGGAGTGCCTGTCCACAGATCCCTGAAGGTCATAGGACAGGTAGATAAGGTTGTCAAGAAGGCATAATGGGCACTTGCCTTTATTAGCCGAGGCATAGAATATAGGAGCTGGGTAGTTATGCTGAACTGTCTGAGATATTAGTTAGGTCACAGCTGGAGTACTGCGTGCAGTTCTGATCACTGCACTGTCGGAAAGATATGATTTCACAGGAGAGGGTAGAGAGGAGATTTACGAGGATGTTGGCTGGACTGGAGAATTTTAGTTATGAGGAAAGATTGGATAGACTAAGGTTGTTTTCTTCGGAACAGGGAAGGCTGAGGTGAAACCTAATTGAAATGTATAAAATTATGCGGGATGTAGATAGAGTGGATAGGAAAACCCTATTCCCCTTGGTTGAGGAGTCCATAACCGGGGGGGGGGGGTGGCGGGGGGCATAGATTTAGGATAAGGGGTAGGAGATTTAGACGGGATTTGAGGAACTTTTTTTCACCCAGAGAGTGGTGGGGATCTGGAACTCACTGCCTGAAAGGGTGGAGAGGCAGAAACCCTCAAAACATTTATAAATTACTGGATATGCACTTTAACCGCTGCAACCTATAAGGCTACGCACCCAGAGCTAGAAAGTGGGATTAAGCTGGATGGCAGCTTATTGGCCAGTGCGGACATGATGAGCCAAATGTCTTCCTTCTGTGCTGTGAATTTCTATGATTCTATGATTTACTGGTCTTCTTCCATTATGAAAACAGATACAAAGTACTCATTTAACAACTTTGTCATTTACTTATCCATTATAGTCTCATTGTATCCATCTTAAATAGACCCACATTCCCATTTGCCTCTCTCTTTCTCTTAATATATTTATAAAAACTTTTGCTGAAAGCTTTAATATCCCTTGCAATTTTTTCCATATTCCTTTTGCACCTCTCATTATTTTCGTTGCTACTTTTATAGCTCTCCCAGTCCACTGGATTTCCACTTTTCCTTGGATATGTGTAAGACTTTTCAGTTTCTAACCTAATATGTTGACCATGTTTCCCTAAATGCACAAGTGGAGCCTTTGCCTTTTCGGGGTATGTACTGGTTTTGTATTGTATTAACTACTTCTTTGAATACCTTCCACTGTTTGTTTGTAGGTTTAATCATTAACAGCTTGGCCCAGTTTCTTGTGGTCAATTTATTTCTCACCCCTTCAAAGTTTGGCTTAATTTTTCTTTCTATTCCCCTCTTAAACCTAATATCAAGTTAAATCATATTGTAGTGACTATTTGCAAGCTGCTCTCTTACTGTCAAATTATTAACTAATTCTGGTTCACCACTAAATCCAGTACGGCTTGTTATCTTGCTGGTTCTATAACATATTTTTCTGGCAAACTGTCCTGAATACATTCGTTGAGGCCGAGTATTCTTCTTAAACCTTGTTCATGTAGGAGACTTTTCTCTCTTTGAGCACACTTGTCTTCAGTGGGTCTTTTGTTCCATGAGAAAGAGATGGGAGCAGACAGGAGAGAGATGTTCTCAGTCGAGGAGCAAACAGATTTATGAGTTTTAACCCTATGGCTAGTTCAAATTCAAAAAACTCCTACAGTCAGCCAGTCATGTGACTAAACTGGTCTGACCACGTCTGTTTGTGTATTTGGCCATCTTAATAGTAAACCTGGAATGCTTCAATGTCTGGTAATCAAAAGTCCATTGTGGATTAAATTGGAGCAGGGAATAGCCCCTTTGTCCTTGAAGTAGAGTCATAGAGAGATACAGCACTGAAACAGGCCCTTCGGCCCACCGAGTCTGTGCTGACCAACAACCACCCATTTATACTAATCCTACATTAATCCCATATTCCCTACCACATTCCCACTATTCTCCTTCCACCTACCTACACTAGGGGCAATTTACCTATCAACCTGCAAGTCTTTGGCTGTGGGAGGAAACCGGAGCACCCAAAGGAAACCCATGCGGTCGCAGGGAGAACTTGCAAACTCCACACAGGTAGTACCCAGAACTGAACCTGGGTTGCTGGAGCAATGCGGTGCTAACCACTGCGCCACTGTGCTGCCCTATCTATACTGTCTGTTGATATGCGATTGTCTCTCTCGAGCCAATGTCTCCAATTGTTTTTTAAAATAAGTTCTTTCTTCAACAACAGTTTAAAATCAATGTTCATGTGGAAAAATTAATTTTCCTCATTCTTAGCAGTTAGAGGGCTTGCCTGATTCCTCTTCTTGATTAGTTTTAGAGGATCTCTCACTAATTCAAAGGGACTAAAGCCAGTGGACTCATTAGGTGAGTCTCTGGTGGCAAACAGAAGAAATCCCAGCCCTTTGTCCCCCAGTCATGGGGGCACTCATAGCAGTTTGCCCTGATCATTGTCTTTAGGGTCTGGTGGTACTGCTCCAAAGCCCTTTGTGACTGTGGATGGTAGGCTGAGGACTTTAGCTGGGTTATGCCCACATTACCCATGATCTTTTGAAAAATACTGGACATAAAATTTGTGCCCTGATCCGACTGGGTCGTATGCCTGACACCAGACTCCCAAAGCAGTTGTTCTACTGAGAACTTGGTCGCAACAGGAGACTCCCAGGAGGACAGCAGAAAGGCTTTAGAGATGTCCTCAAAGCACTCCTGAAGAGATCAAACATGTCGACTCTTGGGAGTCCGACTCATGACTGTCCTAGATGGAGAAAGCTCATTCCAGAATGCATCATACGCTTCGAGGGACTTTGCTGGGAACATGTGGAGGTGAAGTTGAGGCATCGGAGGGAATGCACAAACCTCCAAACTACTCATCTAACTGACCCTTTAAGCACCACCTGCCCCTCATGTGGCAGATCATGCATTGGACTTATCAGCCATCTCTGAATCCATCGAATTGGAGTGGAGGCAAGTCATCCTCGATCCCGAGGGACTGCCGAAGAAGAAGACTGAATGAGCAAAAAATTTCTTCCAATTAAATATTGGCAAGACTGAAACCATTGTTTTTGGTTCCCATTCAAAACTCCATTCCCTAGCTACCAACTCCATCCCTCTCCCTGGCAACAATCTGAGATTAAGCCAGTCTGTTCGCAACCATGGTGTCACATTTGACCCCGAGATGAGCTTCCTACTTCATATTTGTGCATTCGCTAAGACTGCCTATTTCCACCTCTGAAATATCACCTGACGTTGCCCGTCTCAGCACATCTGCTGCTGAAAGCCTCATTCATGCTTTCGTTACCTCTAGACTTGACTACCTCACGCATTCCTGGCTTGTCTCCCACATTCTACTCTCCGTAAACTTGACATCATCCAAAACTCTGCTCTCCCTATCTTAACTCACACTAGGTCCCATCCCTGTGTTCACTGACCTACATTGGCTTCTGGTCAAGCAAAGTCTTGATTTTAAATTTCTCAACCTTGTTTTCAAATCCCACCCCGCCCCCCCGTAGTCTCGTCCCTCCCTATCTCTGTAATCTCCTCCAGCCACACAATGCTCTGAAATATCTGTGCTACTGTAATTCTGGCTTCTGGTGTATCTCTGATTTTAATCATTTCACCATTGGTGGCCACACCTTCAGCTGCCTCAGACCTCAAGCTCTGGAATACCATCCCGACACCTCTCTTCCTCCTTTAAGATGCTCCTTAAAATCTACCTCTTTGACCAAGCTTTTGGTCATCTAACCTAATAACTACTTTTGTGACTCAATGTCATACTTAGTATAATGCTCCTGGAAAGTACCTTGGAACGTTTCATTACATTAAAGGCTCTGTATAAATATAAGTTGTTGGTAACTGTAGTGGTAATATTGGGAATGGCATTAAACAAGAAATTAGAGATGCATGCGATATGGGTGACTTTAATCTGCATATAGATTGGGCAAATCAAATTAGTCACAGTACCGTAGAGGAGGAATTCTTGGAGTGGAAACGGGATGGTTTTCTGGACCAATACGTTGAGGAACCAACTAGAGAACAGGCCATCCTAGACTGGGTATTGTGTAATGAGAGAGGAATAATTGACATTCTAGTGGTGCGAGACCCCTTGGGGACGAGCAACCATAATATGATAGAATTCTTTATCAAGATGGAGAGTGACGTAGTTGATTCTGAGACTAGGGTCCTGAATCTTAGTAAAGGAAACTACGATGGTATGAGGCGCGAGTTGGCCATGACGGATTGGGAAACGTTACTTAAAGGGATGACGGTGCATAGGCAATGGCAAACATTTAAAGAGCGCATGGATGAACTGCAGCAATTGTTTATCCCTGTCTGGCACCAAAGTACAACGGGAAAGGTAGCCAAACCAAGGCTTACAAGGGAAATTAGAGATAGCACTCGATCCAAGGAAGAGGCATATAAATTTTTCAGAAAAAACAACGGACCTGAAGATTGGGAGCAGTTTCGAATTCAGCCAAGGAGGACCATGGGATTGATTAAGAAAGGGAAAATAGAGTATGAGAGCAAGCTTGCGGGGAACATAAAAACTGACTCTAAAAGTTTATATAGGTATGTGAAGAGAAAAAGATTGGTGAAGACAAATGTAGGCTCCTTACAGTCAGAAACGGGGGAATTTATTATGGGGAACAAAGAAATGGCAGACCAACTAAATACGTACTTTGGTTCTGTCTTCACAAAGGAGGACACAAATATCATACCAGAAATGTTGGGGAACACAGGGCTTAGTGAGGGATGAAACTGAAAGAAATCAGTATTAGTAGAGAAATGGTGTTGGGGAAATTGATGGGACTGAAGGCTGATAAATCCCCAGGGGCTGATGGTATGCATCCCAGAGTACTTAAGGAAGTGGCCCTAGAAGTAGTGGATGCATTGGTGGTCATCTTCCAAGATTCTGTAGACTCTGGAATAGTTCCTGCAGATTGGAGGGTAGCTAATATAACCCCACTATTTAAAAAGGGAGGTAGAGAAAAGCAGGGAATTATAGACAAGTCAGCTTGACGTCAGTAGTGGGGAAAATTCTAGAGTCCATTATCAAAGATTTTATAGCAGAGCACTTAGAGAACAGTGATAGAATCGAGCAGTCAGCATGGATTTACAAAAGGGAAATCATGCTGGAAAAATCTACTAGAATTCTTTGAGGATGTAACTAGTAGAGTTGATGAGGGCGACCCAGTGGATGTGGTTTATTTGGACTTTCAGAAGGCTTTAGACAAAGTCCCACATAAGAGATTAGCATGTAAAATTAAGGCGCATGGGATTGGGGATCGTGTATTGCAATGGGTAGAAAATTGGTTAGCAGACAGGAAACGAACAGTCGGGATAAATGAGTCTTTTTCCGAATGGCAGGCAGTGACTAGTGGGGTACCGCAGGGATCGGTGCTAGGACCCCAGCTATTCACAATATACATTAATAATTTAGATGAGGGAACTAAATGTAATATCTCCAGATTTGCAGATGACACAAAACTGGATGGGAGGGAGAGTTGTGAGGAGGAAGCAGAGAGGCTTCAGGGTGATTTGGACAAGTTGAGTGAGTGGGCTAATGCATGGCAGATGCAGTATAATGTGGATAAATGTGAGGTTATCCACTTTGGTAGCAAAAACAGGAAGGCAGATTATTATCTGAACAGCTATAAACTGAGAGGGGGAAATATGCAGTGAGATCTGAGTGTTCTCGTACACCAGTCGCTGAAGACAAGCATGCAGGTGCAACAGGCGATAAAAAAGGCAAATGGTATGTTGGCCTTCATAGCGAGAGGATTCGAGTACAGGAGCAGGGATGTCTTGCTGCAATTTTCAAGGCCTTGGTGAGGCCACACCTGGAATATTGTGTGCAGTTTTGGTCTCCTTATCTGAGGAAGGATGTTCTTGCTACAGTGGGAGTGCAGCGAAGGTCTACCAGACTGATTCCTGGGATGGCGGGACTGACGTATAAGGAGAGATTATGTCAGTCAGGATTACATTTGCTCGAGTTCAGAAGAGTGAGGGGGGATCTCATAGAAACCTATAAAATTCTAACGGGGCTTGACAGGGTAGATGCAAGAAGGATGTTCCCGATGGTGGGGGAGTCCAGAACCAGGGGTCATAGTCTAAGGATATGGGGTAAACCTTTCAGGACTGAGATGAAGAGAAATCTCTTCACCCAGAGAGTGGTGAGCCTGTGGAATTCACTACCACAGAAAGCAGTTGAGGCCAAAACATTGTATGTTTTCAAGAAGGAGTTAGATATAGCTCTTGGGTCTAAAGGGATCAAAGGGTATGGGGCGAAAGCGGGAACAGGTTACTGAGTTGGATGATCAGCCATGATCATAATGAATGGCGGAGCAGGCTCAAAGGGCTGAATGGCCTGCTCCTGCTCCTATTTTCTATGTAAAATGGTATTGAGAATCAGGAATAAATTTTGGGATTATCTCTGTACAGTAAGTGGCATCCAACATGGTTTCAGAAGGGGGTAATGTACTTGACCAACCTCTTGGCTTTTTTGAGGAAGTAGAAGCCCAAGTACACACTGAAACACCTTATGGCGTGGTGTACCGAAATTTCCAGCAAGCCTTCAGTAAAGTTTTACATGAAAGTAGTGTGCGTGAGTAGCCACACAAGATAAAATAGTGATGTAGCATATATATATATATATATATATATATATATATATATATATATATATTAAACTAACTCTGTAGTAGTTGTATGGGTTAATCAGTTGCCTGGATGTTGCAACACATGGAATATAACAATAGTTTATATGAAGAAATGGGAAAGGAATGTTGACAAACTGACTCGACACCAGATAGTCTGGATATTAGAAGGGGAGTGTAAAGCATAAATAGAGCTGTCATAAAATATGTCAAGTCGACAAAAAAGTTAGAAGACCATGTCTGACTGGTATGGTAACTCAATTAATAGGAAAAGCTACAAAGATTGATGGCATTGCACAAGCAGTATAAGAAGAATGGCACATTTCAAGGTGGAGGGATTAGTGAATGTATCTGTGCATTTTAGATGCAAAAGCGCCATATTAGGGAGATGTGATTAACCCCATTAGCACACACAGGAGCCCCACAGGGATTCTATCTCGCCATGCTGAGCCTCGTGTGAGCAGTCATGACAGCATGCTTGTTAGAAGATTTTAAAATGGTTTCATTGGTCCAAGTATCAACATGCATGGCCTTAGCATTTTATCCAGAGAGCTAGCGTAGAGGAAAGGGGAAAGAATGAACAAAGACAGTTTAGAAACTCAGAAGACAGAGAATGATAAATATCCAGGCCAAGAGACAGCCCATACCAAGATAAGGGGAAGTTGCGAAATGCATACTGCATATGAAAAAAACCTGCAAGATTACTTGGCCTAAGCATTTAAAGAATCAAAAACAAAGTTTGTCGAACAGACATAAAGGGTGAAAAATTGGAAGCGAGGTATACGTTGTGTGTAGACACAAGTTAGCCGAATAGTGGAAGAGCAGGACATGTTTCTCTTACAGGTCAAAGAGGGAGAAATTTGTTTGCACACACAGACTACTTCAATTCCCTGGGGGTAGGCAGTGCCACAGGCTGATAACTGTGCAGTCCGCGCGGTGTTTTTCAGTGATATTAATGGAGAACGTGGTGCGGCCCATAGTGCTGCCTGCCCCCAGGGAATCGACATTAATCTGTATAGTGCTGCTAGAAATGGTGCTACACAAGCAAACTTTTCCTCCTACAAGTCTGAACAAATCCTTGTGGCAAAATAAACAGGTTAGAGTCATAGAATCATTTACGGCACACAAGGAGGCCATTCAGCCCATCAGGTCCATGCTGCCTCTCCACTGAGCTATCCAGTCAGTCCCACTTCCCACTCGATCCCTCTAGCCCTGTAAGTTTAATTCCTTCAAGTGGCCATCCAATTTCCTTTTGAAGTCATTGATTGTCTCCGCTTCCACCACCCTTGCAGGCAGCGAGTTCCAGTTCATTACCAACCAATTGCTCGCCATTTAACGTAATACTGTACGACAATACTGTTATTAATCAATGTATATTAAAGCTTGTTGTTTAAAACCTGAATCTGAGTGGAGGTTATTGTTTCTGTCAGGAGTAACAACCCTTTGTTATAACCTTAACCACATAAGTTCTACTCAGAACGCTTATGATGCCCAATGAGTCCATGGCACAAGTTACTTCCAGTATCAGTCTCATGGGCATTGCATGTGATGCGTTGTAGCACTCATTTGACAAATAAAGAATATTAATCAGACATCTCGGTGTTTCCTAGGCCTCGAACTTGCATTAAGGACAAGGATAAATCACTCTCTTATAAAACAAACAGACTGGGTATGTAAGTTGAAGTCTTGAGATGGATAAGAGATTACTGAAACTATTCTTTCTGTCCCAGTGATTTGGGTGAAAACGTCAAAACAGAGTGAACTTACTTTGTACGTTGTGCAGAAGGCGATTGATTCCAGATCCCCAGGGTGCATATAACCCTACTGTCATGGGGGTGGGAACGTAGCACAGGGCTTTACCAAGGCAGCGTGCATAAATGTCGTACTCTGTTTGACCTGAGAAAATCAATGCAGTAAAAGGAGTAATTCATTGACCTATTTTGATTTTTAACCAGCAGTTCAGCAAAACCCTTATAACTGGGTCATCCCCTTTTTGTTCCCTCATGATTCATCCTGCTGTGCGCTGCAAAATGTTGCCACCAGGGCTCTTCGGACCTCCTCCCCACTACACTCAGCCAGGATTTTGAGGGAGCCCAGTTCTGGTGGCCACATTAGTTTCTCCTCTAGCCATGGACTTGATTCAACCAACACCCATTTTCAGAACATTAGCTTGTAATTCCACCTTTATTATCATAAGTAGAAATCTCATTGTTACTCTGTGTGTTTCTAAATGAAAACTGTTGTTGAAGCAGAATCCATAAGTATATCTAAAAGAAAATTAGCTAGTTGCTTGAAAATGAGGAATGTCGAACGGTATACGGAGTGAGCAGAAGAGTGGGATTAGACTGGGTAAAATAATAAAGGGTATGGGAGGGAGCAGGAGAGTGGGATTAGGCTAGGTAGGATATTAAAGGGTATGGAGAGTGAGTAGGAGAGTAGGATTATACTGGGTGGCTTCAACAACAAAAGATCACAAAATAATTACAGATGAGGAAGGCCATTCTTAATTCATCCACATTTACAGCATTCTGAATGATTCAATGACGTCCACTTTCATTACTCTATCTGGAATGGAGATGAATGATGAACAATAATCACATTTGGAACAATCTAAAGTAAAAGTTTTAGCATTTTAGATTTGTGAGAGACATGATAAAAATGAAATTACCTGCACAGCTAATATTTTAGCTGAAGGAACTTGCGGTTACTGAAGTTAGACACACAAAGGAGAATTCATTTGCATCACAACAGCAGTAAATTGACTGACCAACCTAATGCAAAAAAAATTGTGTTATTTGAGGCAGACTTAAAACATTTTCTTACCACTGTTTTCACTGTTGGACATCTTAGTTTCTGCTGCTTTCAGTAGAGATAAGCAAAGGCAAATGCTAATGATGGTTATAGATAACTTCTGTAACATGAGAGTGCTTGTATTCTGCTGCTACGGGTATTTATGTAATTTGCCATCAGCTGACAAAGACTCCAGCGATAGAAAAGAAGGTGGTTCCGTGCAGGTTTCGGATAGGACATACTTAGTGCAGGGGCGTATTTTCCCCAGGGGATTCTCACGTTCAGCTGCATTCTCACCTTGACATCCTTCCTAAAGTGTAGTTCCCAGAACTGAACACAATATTCCAGCTGTGGTCTAAGCAGTGGTTTATAAATGATTAGCAGAACTTCCTTGTTTTTGTACTTATTCCTATATTAATAAAATCAAGGATGCCATATGCTTTTTTAACAGCCTTCTAAACTTGGCCTGTCACGTCAAATATCTGAGTACATCCACTCCCGGGTCTCTGTTCCTGCATCCGCTCTTGGGCCAGACTTTGCAGTGCCAGTAGCAGCAACACATTCAGCATTACGTTGCTACTGGATTTTGGAGAGACTCCACAACTCCCGGGGCGTGTAGTGCGCTAATCCAAATATTGCGGTGGACCAAACAACACTATTCCTGAGGGTTCACTACTTCACAGAATCAGCAGAATTGTTACAACACAGAAAGAGGCCATTGGGCTCATTGTGTCTGCACTGGCTCTTTGAGTGAGCAATTCATTTAGTGCCATTCATCCGCCTTCTCCCCAAACCGTGTACATTCCTTTCTGGTAACTATCTAATTCGCTTTAGAATGCTTTGACTGAACCTGCTTCCACCACATTCTCTGGCAGTGCATTCCAAATCCTTCCCACTCGTTGCATGAAAAAGTTTTTCCTCATGTCGCCATTGCTTCTTTTGCCAGTTACCATAATTCTCTCGTTCTTGATCCTTTCACGAGTGGGAGCAGTTTCTCCCTGTCTACTCTGTCCAGGACCCTCATGATTTTGAATACCTCTATCAAATGCCAAGGAAGGAACTTGTGTGAGTTTGGCCTAATTACTATTAATTCCAAATTAATTGCACTTTTAAATTTTACACCAGCATTTTCAGACATCGGGGCCTCCTCTCAATTTGTGAATAATTAACGAGAGGCCGTCATCATTTTAAAAGTTAAAATTCCTGTTTCTACTCATTAAAAGGGTACTTACATAGTTATGTACAAGCCCTAAGTTTTGGTGTTGAGTTGAATGAGCAATTAATGTGCAAATGAAGCAAGTTCTTAAAATAAATGGGAGGTTAAGGGCAAGATGCTGTTTTTGCAAAGCAAATGGTGGGGCAGAGTAAATCAACCAGCAAGTTCTGGTGCTTCACAATTCACAGTGTATCTCTTAATCCCTGAATTTACTGGTTGATTTGTGCATAAATAACAGTGCAGCAAGATTTGACCCAATGTCTTATGAACAAAGTGCAACAGTAATTTAAGATGAAAAAAAAACATAATTTAAGCACTTAAGCATCTTAAGGTATCTTCAAGGAACAAAGTCTAAAATCTGTCAAAAGGCTGTGTCAGGAAGCTATAACAGGCAGCAGGTGTGTAACATTGCATGAATGATTTCACTGCAGGGTTAATCTACCTTCAACTAGCTTTACAATTCATGTTGCTTAATATAGACAAAGCTTCCCTAGAATTTTCCAATGTGCAATGATTATGAGGTCGGATCCCCACCTACTTTTGTCTTTAATTTTCCCACTCCTCCCTCCCTGCAGCCTTTCTCTCCTGCAGGTGTTGACTAAACCACAACACATTGTGGTACAACACAAAAGGACTTTTGTGATTTAATTATGCCAGCTGAGGATACACAATGAATTACCAGCTTAATATGCTCAAAGAATGTAGCAAGACATTGGTCGCAAAATAGCGGCTGAATCACTTGCGGCCAGTTTTAATACTTCCCTTAATAAACATACACATGCCTTTAGTTTGCAGTCTATTATTACAACAAAACATCCTAACAGCACTGTGGGTGTACCTATACCACAACTGCAGAAGTTCAAGAAGGCAGCTCACCTCCACCTTCTCAAGGGCAGTTAAGGATGGGCAATAAGTGCTGGCTCAGCCAGCGACACCCATATCTCATGAACGAATAAAAAAATTCAAAGGCCCAGCAAAACTACATTTAAGTTGTATAAAAGCAAAATACTATGGATGCTGGAAATCTGAAATAAAAACAAGAAATGCTGGAAATACGCAGCAGGTCTGGCAGCATCTGTGGAGAGAGAAGCAGAGTTAACGTTTCAGGTCAGTGACCCTTCAGAACTGGCAGATATAAGAATTTTTTTCTTTTTTGTGTTTATTTTATTTTAGTTTGTTCAGTTTGTTTCTACTGTGCCTACCCACTGTTTTTAATCATGTTTGTGCTTGTCGCTGCTCAATTTTCAGTCCATTAACACCCTATCTGTACTAATGCCTTGTCTTTCAGCACACCATCAACATATTGTTTGCCTTTGCTTCATGACCTTCTGGTCAGCTATTCTGTGACCTTGTCCTATCAACACCTCTTTTGTTATCTCTTTTCTCACCCCCTGCTTTACTTGCTTAAATGTTTTACATTTCTTATATGTGCCAGTTCTAAAGAAGGGTCACTGACCCTGAAACTTTAACTCTGCTTCTCTCTCCATAGATGCTGCCACACCTGCTGAGTATTTCCAGCGTTTCTTGTTAACATTTAAATTGTTCCCTGCAAATCTAAACTGGCAGTCTTGAGCACATTGCATGCTATCTCACCATACTCCAACTCTTTGTTTAGAATGTAAAGTAATTGAAACAGGGAAGACCATGCAAGTTTAACTTCTTGATTTGCTCACGTGCAATCAGTTCCACAAAAAGTTAGAATGTTCAAAGTAAACTAGTCACTACAACAGTGAAGTGCAATGAAAAAAAACAGCCAAAGCAAGTGTTTTAGCACTGGCACACATCACTGAAATTAAACAGCACAGATTAACTTTTTTAACTACTGAATGTCTTCTGAAACTTTCACATTTGTTAACTGCTAAAAATTATGCCTATGTGGTGTGCCGTGATTTTCAGGGTGCTAGCACAGGAACATAGGAGCAGGCGTAGGCCATTCAGTCCATCAAGTCTGCCCTGCCATTCAATATGATCATGGCTGATCATCCACTTCAATGCCTTTTCCACACACTATCCCCATATCCCTTTATGTCATTGGTATTTAGAAATCTGTCAATCTCTGCTTTAAATATACTCAATGACTGAGCTTCCACAGCCCTCTGGGGTAGAAAATTCCAAAGACTCACAACCATCTGAGTAAAGAAATTTCTCCTCATCTCTCTCCTAAGTGGCTTCCTCCTTATTATGAAATTGTGTTCCCCAGTTCTAGACTCCCCAACCAGGGGAAACATCTTATCTGCATCTACCCTGTCTATGCCTTTACGTATTTTGTAAGTTTCGATGAAATCACCACTCATTCTTCAAAGCCCTAGAGAATACAGGCTAGGTTTCCCCAGTATCTCTTCATAGGACATTCCGGCCATCCTGAGAACAAGTCTGGTGAACCTTCGAAAACAAAAGCAAAATACTGCAGATGCTGGAAATCCAGTAAAACCAAAAAGTGCTGGAAATACTCATCAGGCCTGGCAGCATCTGTGGAGAGAGAAGCAAAGTTACCAGTCTTGATGAAAGGTCACTGACCTGAAACGTTAACTCTGCTTCTCTCTCCACAGATGCTGCCAGATCTGCTGAGTATTTATTTCTGGTGAGCCTTCATTGCACTTCCTCTATCCTTCTTAAGGTACAGGGACCAAAACTACACACAGTACTGCAGGTACGGTCTAACCAAGCTTCTATACAATTGAAGCAAGACTTTGCTACTCCTGTACACAAATCCTCTTGCGATAAAGGCTAACATACCATTAGTTTTCTTAATTGCTTGCTGCACCTGCATGTTAGCTTTCAGTGACTTATTGACGAGGACACCCAGGTCCCTTTGTACATCTTTCTAATCTCATACCATTTAAGAAATTCTCTGCACATCTGTTCCTCCGACCAAAATGGATAACCTCACATTTTTCCACATTATACGCCATCTACCACATTCTTGTTGACTCACCAAGGCTGTCCAAATCCCTTGAAGCCGTTTTGCATCTTCCTCACAACACACATTCCTATCTAGTTTTGTGTCATCTGCAAACATGGAAATATTATGTTTGGTCCCCACATCCAAATCATTGATATATATTGTGAACAGCTGGGGCCCAAGTACTGATCATTGCGGTACCCCAGCCTGACAATGCAAGAATGATCCGTTTATTCCTTTTCTCTTTTTACTGTCTGTCAACCAATCTTTAATCCATGCCAGTATATTACCTCCTATCCCATGTGTTTTAATTTTGCTAACCAACCTCCTGTGGGGGACTTTATCAAAAGACTTCTGAAAATCCAAGTATACTACAGTCACCCACTCCCCTTTATCAATTCTATTAGTAACATCCTCAAAAGCTCCAACAGGTTCATCAAGCATGATTTCTCATTCATATTAGAATTAGAATTAGAACATTACAGCGCAGTACAGGCCCTTTGGCCCTCGATGTTGCGCCGACCTGTGAAACCATCTGACCTACACTATTCCATTTTCATCCATATGTCTATCCAATGACCACTTAAATGCCCTTAAAGTTGGCGAGTCTACTACTTTTGCAGGCAGGGCGTTCCACGCCCCTACTACTCTCTGAGTAAAGAAACTACCTCTGACATCTGTCCTATATCTATCACCCCTCAACTTAAAGCTATGTCCCCTCGTGTTTGCCATCACCAGCCGAGGAAAAAGACTCTCACTATCCACCCTATCTAACCCTCTGATTATCTTATATGTCTCTATTAAGTCACCTCTCCTCCTCCTTCTCTCCAACGAAAACAACCTCAAGTCCCTCAGCCTTTCCTCGTAAGACCTTCCCTCCATACCAGGCAACATCCTAGTAAATCTCCTCTGCACCCTTTCCAAAGCTTCCACATCCTTCCTATAATGCGGTGACCAGAACTGCATGCAATACTCCAGGTGCGGTCTCACCAGAGTTTTGTACAGCTGCAGCATGACATCATGGCTCCGAAACTCGATCCCCCTACTAATAAAAGCTAACACACCATATGCCTTCTTAACAGCCTTATTAACCTGGGTAGCAACCTTTAGGGATTTATGCACCTGGACACCAAGATCTCTCTGTTCATCTACACTACCAAGAATCTTCCCATTAGCCCAGTACTCTGCATTCCTGTTACTCCTTCCAAAGTGAATCACCTCGCACTTTTCCGCATTAAACTCCATTTGCCATCTCTCAGCCCAGCTCTGCAGCCTATCTATGACCCTCTGTACCCTACAACATCCTTCGGCACTATCCACAACTCCACCGACCTTAGTGTCATCCGCAAATTTACTAACCCACCCTTCTACACCCTCTTCCAGGTCATTTATAAAAATGACAAACAGCAGTGGCCCCAAAACAGATCCTTGCGGTACACCACTAGTAACTAAACTCCAGGATGAACATTTGCCATCAACCACCACCCTCTGTCTTCTTTCAGCTAGCCAATTTCTGATCCAAAGCTCTAAATCACCTTCAACCCCATACTTCCGTATTTTCTGCAATAGCCTACCATGGGGAACCTTATCAAACGCCTTACTGAAATCCATATACACCACATCCACTGCTTTACCCTCATCCACCTGTTTGGTCACCTTCTCGAAAAACTCAATAAGGTTTGTGAGGCACAACCTACCCATCACAAAACCGTGCTGACTATCGCTAATGAACTTATTCTTTTCAAGATGATTATAAATCCTGTCTCTTATAACCTTTTCCAACATTTTACCCACAACCGAAGTAAGGCTCACAGGTCTATAATTACCAGGGCTGTCTCTACTCCCCTTCTTGAACAAGGGGACAACATTTGCTATCCTCCAGTCTTCCGGCACTATTCCTGTCGATAATGACGACATAAAGATCAAGGACAAAGGCTCTGCAATCTCCTCCCTAGCTTCCCAGAGAATCCTCGGATAAATCCCATCTGGCCCAGGGGACTTATCTATTTTCACACTTTCCAAAATTGCTAACACCTCCTCCTTGTGAACCTCAATCCCATCTAGCCTAGTAGTCTGTATCTCAGTATTCTCCTCGACAACATTTTCTTTCTCTACTGTAAATACTGACGCAAAATATTCATTTAACACTTCCCCTATCTCCTCTGATTCCACGCACAACTTCCCACTACTATCCTTGATTGGCCCTAATCTAACTCTAGTCATTCTTTTATTCCTGATATACCTATAGAAAGCGTTAGGGTTTTCCCTGATCCTATCCGCCAATGACTTCTCGTGTCCTCTCCTTGCTCTTCTTAGCTCTCCCTTTAGATCCTTCCTGGCTAGCTTGTAACTCTCAAGCGCCCTAACTGAGCCTTCACGTCTCATCCTAACATAAGCCTTCTTCTTCCTCTTGACAAGCGCTTCAACTTCTTTAGTAAACCACGGCTCACTCGCTCGACAACTTCCTCCCTGCCTCACAGGTACATACTTATCAAGGACACGCAGTAGCTGCTCCTTGAATAAGCTCCACATTTCGACATATATCCATGGTGACTATGCCCAATCAGATCATTATTATCCAAATGTTCATTTATCATATCCTTTACAATAGATTCTAACATTTTCCCTACTACAGAATCGAGAGTAGAGAATAGTACGTTATTAGGTGAGATCAGTATAAGGGAGAAAGTAATAAAGTCTGAATCGGGGTTAATGTGCATGTTTGTGAATGCATGGTGTGTGGCGAATAAGACTGGTGAGGTACAGGCACAGATTGCCATGTGGAAATATGATGTTGTGGCTATAACAGAGACCTGGCTCAAAGAAGGGCAGGACTGGGTGTTAAATATTCCTGGATACAAGGTGTTCAGGAAAGATTGGAAAGGGAAAAAGGGGGAGGGGTCGCAGTATTGATTAAGGAGAACATTTCATTGATGGAGAGAAAGAATGTCCCAGAGGGGCTGAGGACAGAATCAATTTGATACAGCTAAGTAATAAAGAAAGGTACAGTTACATTGCTCAGTGTTGTCTATAGGCCACCAGTTAGTGGCAAGGATGTGGAGGAATAAATTTGCAAGGAAATTACAGAGAGGTGCAAAAATTATAGGGTAGTTATAATGGAGGACTTTAATTATCCAAACATAGGCTGGGATAATAGTAGTGCAAAGGGCAGTGAGGGGCAAGAGTTCCCAGAGTGTGTTCAGGAAAATTTTCTACAACAGTATGTTGCTATTCCAATGAGAAAGGAGGCACTGCTAGACCTGGTTCTTGGGAATGAGGTGGGCCAAGTGGATCAAGTACCAGTAAGAGCATTTAGGGGATAGTGATCATTGTATCATAAGGTTTAGGCTGGCCTAAAAGGACAAAAGCAATCCAGAGTAAGAATAATTAACTGGGGGAAGGCCAACTTCAGTGGGGTAAGAAAGGAACTGGGCGAATAAATTGGAGTCAAAAGCTGGCAGGAAAACCAGTAGATGAACAATGGACTACCTTCAAAGAAGAGATAGTTCAGATACAGTCAAGGGGTATTCCCTCGAAGGGGAAAAGTAGGGCAAACAAATCCAAAGAGGTAGAGATTAGGATAAAGAAGAAAAAGTGTGCTTTTGACAGATGCCAGGTTGAAAATACTATTGAGAACCAGGCTGAATATAGAAGGTACAGAGGGGAAGTAAAAAAGCAAATAAGAGAAGCAAAGAGAGAGCATGAAAAGAGACTGGCAGTTAGCATTAAAAGAAATCCTAAAGTTTCTATAGGCATATAAATAGTAAAAGGGTGGTAAAAACAGGAGTGGGGCCAATTATGGACCAGAAAGGAGATTTACACATGGAGTTAGAGGGCATAGCTGAGATTTTAAATGAATACTTTGCATCTGGCTTTCCCAAGGAAGAAGATGCAATCCAGGCAATGTTGAAAGAGGTAGGTCAGACACTAGAAAGGTTTAAAATTGATAAAGAGGAAATATTGGATAGGCTGTCTATACTTAAAGTGGATAAAGCACTCGGACCAGATGAGATGCATCCAAGGATACTGAGGGAAGTGAGGGTGGAAATTGCAGAGGTACTGCCATAATTTTTCAGTCTTCCTTAGACTCGGAGGTGGTACCAGAGGACTGGAGAATTGCAAATGTTACACCCTTGTTCAAAAAAGGGTGTAAAGATAAGCCCAGCAATTACAGGCCAGTCAGTTTAACTTCGGTGGTGGGAAAACTTCCAGAAAAAATAATTCGGGACAAAATGAATAGTCACATGGACAAATGCAAGTTATTTAAGGAAAGCCAGCATGGATTTCTTAAGGGAAAATCATGTTTAATTAACTTGCTGGAGTTTTTTGAGGAGGTAACAGAGAGGGTTGATGAGGGCAATGCTGTTGATGTGATGTACATGAACTTTCAAAAGGCATTTGATACAGTGCCACACAGCAGACTTGTGAGCAAACTTGTAGCTCATGGAATAAAAGGGACAGTAGCAACATGGATATGAAATTGGCTGAGTGACAGGAAAGAAAGAGCAGTGGTTAATGGATGTTTTTCAGGCTGGTGGAAGGTTTGTAGTGGAGTTCCCCAGGGATCAGTGTTGGGACCCTTGCTTTTCTTGATATATATCAATGATCTAGACCTTGGTGTACAATGCACAATTTCAAAGTTTGCAGATGATACAAAACTTGGAAGCATTGTGAACTGTGAGGAGGATAGTGTAGAACTTCAAAAGGACATAGACAAGTTGGTGGAATAGGCAGACAGGTGGCACTTGAAGTTCAGTGCAGAGAAATGTGAAGTAATTCATTTTGGTAGGAAGAACATGGAAAGACAATATAGAATACAGGGTACAATTCTAGAGGAGGTGCTGGAGCAGAGGGACTTGGGTGTATATGCGCACAAGTCATTGAAGGTGGCAGAGCAGGTTGAGAGAGCGGTCAGTAAAGCAAACAGTGTCCTGGGCTTTATTAATAGGAGCACAGAGTACAGGAATAAGGAAGTTATGTTGAACTTATATAAGACACTAGTTCGGCCTCAGCTGGAGTATCGCTTCCAGTTCTGGGCACTGCACTTTAGGGAAGACGTGAGGGCATTGGAGAGAGTACAGAAAAGATTAACGAGAATGGTTCCAAGGATGAGGAATTTCAGTTATGAAGATAGATTGGAGAAGTTCAGACTGTTTTCCTTGGAGAAGAGAAGGCTGAGAGGTGATTTGATAAAGGTATTCAAAATCATGAGGGGTCTGAACAGAGCAGATAGAGAGAAACTGTTCCCACTCATGAACAGTTTGAGAACGAGAGGGCACAGATTTAAAGTATTTGGTAAGAGAAGCAAAAGTGACATGAGGAAAAACCTTTTCATGCAGCGAGTGGTTAAGGTCTGGCATGCACTGCCTGAAAAAGTGGTGGAGGCAGGTTCAATTGAAGCATTCAAAATGGAATTGGACAGTTATATGAAAAGGAAGAATGTGCAGGGTTATGGGGAGAAGGCAGGGGAATGGAACTGAGGGAATTGCTCTTTCAGAGATCCCATGCGGACACGATGGGCCGAATGACCTCCTTCTGCACTGTAATGATTCTGTGATTCTACTGACGTAAGGCTAACAGGCCTGTAGTTCCCTGGTTTCTCTCCCTCTCCCTTCTTAAATAGTGGGGTGATATTTGCTACCTTCCAATCTGCAGGAACAGTTCCAGAATCTATAGAATTTTGGAAGATGATCACCAATGCATCTACTCCATAGCTACCTCTTTCAATACTCTGGGATGTAGAATATCAGGTCCTGGGGACTTATCAACCTTCAGCCCCATTAATTTCTCCAATACAATCTTCTTACTAATACTAATTTCCTTCAATTCCTCATTCTCCCTAGTTCCTTGGATCTCTTATTCTGGGAGATTTCTTGTATCTTCCCCAGTGAAGAGAGAAACAAAGTAATCATTTAGCTTCTCTGCCATTTCTCTATTCCCCATCATAAATTCTCCTGACTCTGCCAAATGTTACCTTTTTATGTATCTGTAGAAGCTTTTACAGTCTGTTTTTATGTTTTTTGCAAGTTTACATTCATATTCTATTCTTCCTTTATCAGTTTCTTGGTCCTCCTTTGCTGTATTCTAAAATCTTCCCAATCCTCAGGTTTACTACTATTTCTGGCAACTTTATAGGCCTTTTCTTTTAATCTTATGCAATCCTTAACTTCCTTTGTTAGCACAGATGTGCCGGAAGCATGCAGACTTGGAAGATCATACATCACGCAGGGAGGGTCTAATGCTGATTTGGCGTACAACCTACCATTCTGGACCTTGTCGGTCTTGTTAATGTACTATCTTTATGTTCAACTGTATGAGGGACTTCCACTTGCACTATTTAAAGGGATCACCATGGGACTTCCAGGTAAGGTACATTTGACTTTCTTTTGCTGCTGCAGAGTGAGTGGAAGGACTGCGTTCAGCGTTATTGGAGCAGTTGGAAAAGTCTTTTGATTCAGAAGGGAATGGTGCTGGACTTTACCAAGGCGTTTGGAGGAATTTGAAGACCTGTCAGCAGAAACCTGCTATCATTAGTGGGGGCTATAGTTTTGTCCTCTTAGGCTGCAGCATGAAAGGGAGATGGAGCACAGGCAGCAGAGAGGGAGGGTGTATGCAAAGGGAGGATGAAGAGGTGGGCTCTTAATAGAAAGCTGTACCCACTGAGGGATTTCAAGGAGCACTTCTCCTACCTCCACATCAGGCAGGAGCAGTTTCTCAGGTGGCTATGTTCACCAAGGAGATGGTCACCCCCTACAACCAGACCTACAGCAGCACAGCTGGTTTGCTGTGTTCTCCACAACTTTCTTCTCATGAGGGCACAGCCCTTGCCACCAGGCCTTTAGCAGGCATCTCGGGATGTAGAAGATGAGAAGGAGGAAGGGAGGAAGCATCTGGCACCCCTTTGCTCAGGATGAGCTGTCCATGACCAGCTAGCTATTCAGGCTCTGGTTTCTCAAAAAATCTCAACAACATGTCACTGCTGCTCCACAATTCCCCACCTTTCCATCCCTCTGCTACGGACCATCACAGCGTCCTCTTGGCCAAAATCCTGAAATAATAGACACCACAAAAAACATTTCATAAAAACTTTATCCAACAACACTTCCAATAATGCATACTAAACTGACCTTTTCACTCTTGTGCCTGTCTTGTGGGTGTCTTTGCCTGGTCCAGTGCTCCTACCCAGTGTTATCCCAGTGTTTGCAGCATGGCTGGTGGAAGGCTGCTGATTTTCAGTAGGGGGTACTGTAGATGGCCTTGCAGGGTGCCCTTGAACAGCTCTGGGCCTTGAGGGCCCAGCTTCAGACCGCACCATCTCAGCATAGGCGACAGCAGTCTGGGCTGGCTGACAGGCAACAGAAAGGGCACTGGGGGAGTGGCAGCAGTGGCAGCACAAATGCTGTCACCCTGAGAGGGAACAGCAGGTTTGTGCTCCACGGAGCCCCTGCCACTCCCTAGTAATCTGTGGAGCACAGATTGCTGGGCTGCTGTGGGAGCCTGCATGCCTCTTTGAGCACTGCTATCCGCAGCCATGATGGCAGCAATTTGAGCCTGTATGGTAATAAGCTGGACTTGCATCACAACAAGCTGAGATTTTGTGAGCTCAATCTGAGCTTCTCCTGCAGCCCTGAGACGTTGGGTGGCTTCTGCCTGTGTTGCAGAGATATCGACCAACAGACACTACATCACGGTTAGGTCCACAAGTACTGGCATGGAATTGGTCTCCACTTCCATGCTGGAAAGGATGGATTCCAAGCTCTGCAAGAAACCATGTGCCAAGTTGGAGCCAGACGCTTCCATGCACCTTAACTGTCAATACACAAAGCATCTCAGTGCACATTAAGCTCCTCATCTGAGTTCTCTGCAGCACAACACACCTGTGACCTCTCCCTCCAGTGAGATGGCACCTAGCACTATCCTTTCCCTGTGCCCTGGCTGCAGCCCACTTGTGCCCAATGACTAAACACATGCTGATACTGAATCTGTACCTCTGTCTAAAGTTTGCACAGTGCCAGTATCTGGGCTGGTGGCTGCGAGTGTCAGATTAAGCTGGTGGTGCATCTTCACCAGATTTGCTGTTCCTCATGTCCTTCATGGCGAGGCTGCACTAGCTAAACAGGCAGCAGTTGTTGGGTATCTGAAAGCAAAAACGCAGAAGGGAGTGCTGGGGTGAGGGAGGGGATGGGATGGAAGAGGACCATGGTCACACCATCTGCCGCTTGCATTTCATGTCAGATCTCAAGATGAGGGTGAAATGGAATTGGGAAGGTGCGTAAGACAGGAGTATAACGTCATCCTGAATGTTCTCAGTGACGCTGGATACAACGGCCTCAGTCACTGCCTGCCCATAATGCAGAGCACCATCTCCTCTAAATGCCTCAGAAGATGCAGGTGTGCCTATCCCCCACTGGTTCTCTGCTGCTCCCTGACGTTATGTGTGATCTTGTCCTGCCAGAGAAAGAATGTCAGTGAGTGCGTTGCAATGTGTTTGGGCGATGTGCCTGTCAGAGCTGAATAGCTGGAAGTATGTGGAAGCTGCGAGAGGTGGGTATGAGGCTGGCAGCATTGATAAGTGTGTAGGGGTGAGGTGGAGCAGCTGAATGTTAGGCATGAGTTCTGATTGCTGATGGGTGAGTGATGGAGCTGATACGTTGAGCAGCTTGAGAGGTTAGTGCTGCGGTGGATAGATGTCATTTGAAGGTGCATTCACTGACCTTGAACACTCGTGTGGTCATTGAATTTTTTTCTGGCACTGCAGTCAAGTCCTTGGGACCAGGAATTCACCTCCTTGGCCACCTGCTCCCATTCCCCTCACAAATTATTCCTTGAGGGCTTCTTGGCTTCCTGTGAAAACATGACCTCCTCTCGACTACCTGGACTAAGGCCTCCAGCACAGCATCAGAGAATGTGGGAACTCTCTCTCTGGCCAACTGCCCCATTGGCAGTTTTCTTCCTTCCCTCAAAGACTTTCTGACACAGTTCCACCAGCTGCTGTAGCCTGAATGCGCCACCCCTTTAAGAAGTGCAAGCCATACAAGTGCCAGGCAATGACCATTTCCTACAAGAATCTAAGAATCTCCCCTTGATATTCAATGCCATTACCATCACTGAATCCTCCACCATCAACATCCTGGGGGTTAACATCGACCAGAAATTTAATTGGACCAGCCACCTAAGTACTGTGGCTAAAAGAGCAGGTCAGAGGCTGGGAATTCTGCGATGAGTAACTCACCTGTCTCCTCAAAGTCTGTCACCATCTACAAGGCACAAGTCAGGAGTGTGATGGAATATTCTCCACTTGCCTGGATGGTGCAGCTCCAACAACACTCAAAAAGTTTGACACCATCCAGGATAAAGCAGCCCGCTTGACTGGCACCCCATTCACACACATTCATTCCCTCCACCAGTGATGGAGTGGCAGCAGTGTGTACCATCTACAAGATGCACTGCAGCAACGCATCAAGGCTCCTTAGACAGCACCTACCAAACCCGCGACCTCTACCACCGAGAAGTGCAAGGGCAGCAGATGCATGACCATTTCCTACAAGAGGGAATCTAACCATCTCCCCTTGACATTCAATGGCATTACCATCGTTGAATCCTCCACCATCAACATCCTGGGGGTTAACATTGACCAGAAACTTAATTGGACCAGCCACCTAAGTACTGTGGCTAAAAGAGCAAGTCAGAGGCTGGGAATTCTGCGATGAGTAACTCACCTCCTGTCTCCTCAAAGTCTGTCACCATCTACAAGGCACAACTCAGGAGTGTGATAGAATACTCTCCACTTGTCTGGATGAGCGCAGCTCCAACAACACTCAAGAAGCTCGACACCATCCAGAACAAAGCAGCCTACTTGATCAGCACCCCATGCACCGGCTTAAGCGTTCACTTCCTCCACCACCGACGCACAGTGGCAGCAGAGTATATCATATACAAGATGCACTGCAGCAGCTAAGCAAGGTTACTTCGACAGCAATTTCCAAACTTGCGATCTCTACCACCTAGAACAACAAGGGCTGCAAACAAATGGGAACATCATCACCTGCAGGTTCCCCTCCAAATTGCACACCATCCTGAACTAGAACTATATCACCTTTCCTTCATTGTCGCTGGGTCAAAATCCTGGAACTCCTTCCCTAACAGCACTGTGGGTGTACCTTTACAAGAAGGACTACAGCAGTTCTGGGGACTCTCAGTGCTGTTTGTCTGTAATGAGTGCTGCTGGAGGGCACAGAGTGTGAAGAAGGGAGTTTGGTAAGATAGGAATTTCGGGAAGGAGGGGAATTATAAATTAATTAAGAAAATAAATTTGTCTGCACTGAGAGCTACTTTGAGTGCACAGAGTGTAAAGTGGGAGCTAGTGAGGGAGGGGCTCCTTTCTTTTTCTACTTTTTTTCTAGCCTCCAGTAGCTGCCTCTCTCTTTTCCAGTTTCTGGAGTGTGTTAGGGATGGTTCAATTAAGTCACTGCTCAGCCTCCTCTGTTGCAAGGAAAACAACCCTAGCCTATCCAATCTTTCCTCATAGCTGCAACTTTCAAGCCCTGGTAACATTCTTGTAAATCTCCTTGGTACTCTCTCCACAGCAATTATGTTCTTTCTGCAGTATGGCGACCAGAACTGCAAGCAGCATTCCAGCTGTGGCCTAACCAGAGTTTTATACAGCTCCAGCATTACATCCCTGCTTCTGTATTCTATACCTCGGCCAATAAAGGAAAGCATTCCATAAGCCTTCTTCACCACTCTATCTACATGTCCTGCCACCTTCAGGGACTTGTGGACATGCATTCCTAGGTCTCTCCCATCTTCCACCCCTCTTAACATCCTCCCATTTATTGTACATTCCCTCATTTTGTTTGCCCTTCCCAAATGCATGACTTCACACTTCTCCAGATTGCATTCCATTTGCCACTGTTCCGCCCACGCAACCAAACCATTGATATCATTCTGGAGTCTACAGCTATCCTCTTCACTATCAACTACATGCCAATTTTTGTGTCATCTGCAAATTTCCCCCACATTGAAGACCAAATCATTAATATATACCACAAACAGCATGGGAGCCAACACTGAGCCCTGTGGAAAGCTACTTTCTATTCGCAAAAACATCTGTTGACCACTACCCTTTGTTTCCTGTCACTGAGCCAATTTTGGATCCAACTTGCCACATTCCCCTGTATCCCATGGGCTTTTCTTTTCTGACCAGTCTGCCATGTGTGACATTGTCAAATGCCTTACTAAAATCCATGTAGTCCACATCGATTGCAATGCCCTCATCAATCCTCCTTGTTACTTCCTCAAAGTATTCAATCAAGGTAGTAAGACACGACCTTCTCTTGACAATTCCATGCTGACTATCCCAGACTAATCAGTGCCCTTCTAAATGGCAGCTTATCCTATCTCTCTGAATTGATTCTAATAATTTACCCACCACTAAGATCAGACTGACCTGCCTACAATTATTTGGCCTATCCCTTGCACCCTTTTTAAACAATGGTACAACATTCACAGACCTCCAATACTCTAGTACCTCACATGCAAGAGGGAATAATTTTTTATCTGTCGACTTTATCAAAACCTCTCAACATCTTGAAATCTCTAATTCACACCTCTGTTTCAAGGAGAACAGTTCTAACCTTTCCAACCGCTCTTCATAACTGAAGTCCCTCATCCATACAGATAAACTGCCTCTGTAGCTTTCTAAGGCCTTTACATCTTTCCTGAAGTGTGGCCTCCAGAACTGTCTACAACTCTCCACCTGCAGCTGATTTATAAAGTTCTAGCATGATCTATTTGCATTTATATTATATTCCTCTACACCTATATGCTTTTTTAACTACCTTATCAACTTTGTGGATGTGGACACTAAGGACTCTCTGCTCATCTACACTTTTCAAAATCGTGGGCTGTGAATTCTGCAGCAAGGAACTCACCTCCCAACTCGCCAAAGCTTGTCCACCTTCTAAAAAGCACAAATCAGAAGTGCGATGGAATACTCTCCATTTGCCTGGATGAGTGCAGCTCCAACAACACTCAGGAAGCTCGACACTATCCAGGCCAAAGCAACCCAATTGACTGGCACCCCATCCACCAACTTAAATATTCATTCCCTCCACCACCTTTCTCTCTTTCAAACAGTGCAATGTTAGCAGTCCTCCAGTCCTCTAGCACTACACCTCTAGCCAGAGAGGGTTGCAAAATATTGGACAGAGCCTCTGCTATTTCCTCTCTTGCTTCCCTTAGTAGCCTGGGATACATTTCATCTGGGCCTGATCCACTGCCAAGAATGTTAAACACATTAATATTTCCTGCCTCACTATATTTATCCTATTCAATAATTCACATGCCTCCTCAACTACAATGTCTGCTTCGTCCCTCTCTGTGAAAATAAAGTATTCACTAACGGCCATGCCCACATCTTGCACCTCTACACACGTTACTTTTTTGATCTCTTGTTGTCCCTATTCTTGCTCTTCATATATTTTTAAGATATCTTTGCATTTTCCCAGATTTCACTTGCCAATATTTTTCCTAATTTCTTTTCTAATTTCACCCCTGTGCTTGCTATAGTCCTCTAAGCTTTCTGGTGTATTGAGCTCTTGGCATCTGACATAAGCATTCTTTTACTGCCTTATTCTATTCTGTGTGCTCTTTTACATCCAGTGGGCTCCAGATTTGTGAGTCCCATCCTTTTTCCTTGTGAGAACATAGTTGTTCTGAACCCTCTCTATCTCTTCCTTGAATGCCTCCCACTGCTCTCACACAGATTACTTTCAAGTAGCTGTTTCCAGTCCACTTTTACCAAATCACATCTCAGCTTAGTAACATCGGCCTTTCCCTAATATAAAACTTTTACTCTTTGTCTATCTTTATCCACCCATGCTCAAAGCATCTACCCTGTCAAGCTCTGTAAGGATTTTATAGGTTCAATTAGATCATTCTCATTCTTCTAAACTCTAGGGAACACAGGCCTAGTCTACTTAACCCTCTCCTCATGGGACAATCTCCTTCATCCCAGAAATCAGTCGAGTGAACTTTGGCTGCACTCCCTTGAAGGCAAGGATGTCCTTCCTTAGATAAGGAAACCAAAACTGCACACAGTACCATTTGCTTTCCTTATTGCTTGCTGTACCTCCATATTAAATTTATGTGATTTATGTACACCATCACCCAAGTCTCTCTGAAAACCAACATTTCCCAGTCTCTCACTAGATAAAAAATATTCTACTTTACTATTTTTCCTGCCTATGTGGATAACTTCACAGTTCTCCATATTGAATCCCATCTGCCACATTCTTGCCTACTCACTTAACCTGTCCATATCCCTATGCAGTTCTTTGTCAGAGAGTTGTACAGCATAGAAACAGGCCCTTCGGCCCACCGTGTCCATGCCGACCATAATGCCTATCTTTGTGTCCTCCTCACCGCTTACTTTCACTCCTAATTTTGTATTCTCAATAAACTTGCATATGTTACACTCTGCCCCTCATTTAACTCATTAATATAGATTGTAAACAGCTGAGGTCCAAGTGCTGATCCTTGCGGTACCCTGATAGTTACAGCCTGCCAACCCAAAAACAACCAGTTTACTCTATTTTTCTGTTTGTGAACCAATCCTCAATCCCAGCCGATATATTACCTCCAAAAAAGGAATGAAACCGGACGGACCACCAGGCATCAACCTAGGCACTGGAAATGGCAAACCCACCCTGTCGACCCTGCAGAGTCCTCCTTACCAACAACTGGGGGCCCGTGCCAAAGCCGGGAGAGCCGTCCAACAGACTAGTCAAGCAACAACCTGACATAGTCATACTCACGTAATCATACCCTACAGACAATGTCCCAGACACTGCCATCACCATCCCCGGGTATGTCCCAATCCACCGGCAGAACAGATCCACCAGAGGTGGTGGCACAGTGGTACACAGTAGGGAGGGAGTTGCCCCGGGAGTCCCCAAAATCGACTCCGGACCCCATGAAGTCCCATGGCATCAGGTCAAACATGGGAAAGGCAACCCCCTACTGACCACCAACCACCGCCCCCCCCTCAGCTG
This sequence comes from Heterodontus francisci, assembly GCF_036365525.1. NCBI lineage: Eukaryota > Metazoa > Chordata > Chondrichthyes > Heterodontiformes > Heterodontidae > Heterodontus > Heterodontus francisci. Next base: position 21,574,159 of record NC_090410.1, on the reverse strand, counting down.
ATGACCCAGTACTCCTCCATGTTGAACACCACCCGGAGGAAGCACCGAGGGCGGCAAGGGCACAAAATGTACCCTGGGTGGGGGACTCCAATGTCCATCACCAAGAATGGCTCGGCAGCACCACCACTGACCGAACTGGCCGAGTCCCAAAGGACATAGCCGCCAGACTGGGTCTGCGGCAGGCGGTGAGGGAACCAACAAGAGGGAAAAACATACTTGACCTCGTCCTCACCAATCTGCCTGCCGCACATGCATCTATCCATGACTGAATTGGTAGGAGTGTCCACCGCACAGTCCTTGTGGAAACGAAGACCCGCCTTCACATTGAGGATACCGTCCATCACGTTGTGTGGCACTACCGCCGCGCCAAATGGGATAGATTCCAAACAGATCTAGCAATGCAAAACTGGGCATCCATGAGGCGCCGCGGGCCATCATGGAAATTCTCTCTTTCCAACACTATAATGTCTTCCTGACCTTTGTTCCTTCTGAACACTTTGTATCCTTGCTTATTAAGCACCCAGTTCTCATCATTTTAGGCCACATTTCTATTATTGCCACTATATCATATTCCCACATGGACATTTGTGCTTGCAACTCATCAGCTTTATTCACCACACTTTGTGAGTTTACCTGTCTTTGTATTCCTTGTAGTACTTTTCATTCCGCTCCTATCTAATATAGTCCTACTTCCTTCTCTCCTACTATCCAACATTCTAACTTTGTGCACCCTATTCCTCTTTTCTACTTCTCTACTTCTATATGCTAGTGCCCATCTCCCTGCCTATTTAGTTTAAACCCTCCCGAACCACACGAGTGAACCTCCCCATGAGGACATTGGTCCCAGTCTGTTGAGGTGCAAACTGTCCTTTTTGAATAGATGCCTCCTGTTTTAGACCAGGTCCCAATGTCCCAAGAATCTGAAGCCCTCCCTCCTGCACCATGCCTCAAGTCATGCATTGAGCCTCCCTATCTTCCTATTCCTACTCTTGCTAGCAGGTGGCACTGGGAGTAATCCAGAGATTACAACTTTCAAGGTCCCATTCTTTAACATTCTCCCAGTTCCTGAAAATCTGACTGCAGGACCTCAATACCTGCCCACTCTATGTCATTGGTATCGACATGTACCACAATTTCTGGCTCACTCCCTTGCCCCTGCAGAATATTCTGCACCGTCACTACGATGTTCTTTACCCTGGCACCAAGAAGGCAACATGCCATGTGGGACTCATGATGATGGTTACAGAAATGCTAGTCTGTCCCTTTAATTATGGAATCTCCTATAACGACTGCATTTCTACTCTTCCCTGTTCCCTCCTGTGCAGTTCCTTCCCCATTGGTGCCAAAATCTAAACTGCATTCCTTCAAGGTGTTGTCATTCTCTGTCGTCACCAATGCTTTTTTTTTATTCTTTCACGGGATGTGGGCGTCGCTGCCTCGGCCAGCATTTATTGCCCATCCCTAATTGCCCTTGAGAAGGTGATGGTGAACTGCCTTCTTGAACCGCTGCAGTCCATGTACCGGTTGTACCGGTTTGAGAGTAGCACACACCCGAAGACTCCTGCCCTTCCTGTCTCTTCCTACTCTTCCGAATGTCCACCCACCTACTTTCCTGAACTCTCACTGCCTGTGGGAGACCACCTCCTGGAACGTACAATCTAGGAATCTCTCAGCCTTCCTGATGCCCCACAATGATTCCAGCTGCCCTTCAAACTCGGAAACCCTGAACTCGAGCTCAATCAGCTGGAAGCAATGGTCTGCTGCTCCCCCGTCAAGTCACATGAGGTGTCCTGAAGTTCCCACATAGAGCAGGAATTGCAAGCAACAGGTCCAGCTGCCCATCCATGATCTCAAAATCTCTATTCCGTCTTTTAGAATCTAGTTAGTACCTTGTGAAAATTATTAATTTTAATTCATGCTTCTAAACCTGCTTTGTGCTAATACACTTATTAATTCACTTACTGTTATACTCACACCACTCGTTCTGATGTAGTTTTAGTTTTAGTTCTTTTACCTTTACCTTTTCTTACTGTGACGCTCTCACTCACTCTGTTCTGCTGCTCTGTCCCCAATTCCTTCAAGTCCATACTCTTTACCTCCGGGCTTTCCAAGTGTTGTCACTCCTTGATTTTTGTTTGTTGATCTATTGTTACAGTGTGCTCTCTGTCTCCCGCTGACTCCCACAGGCTCTCTCTCTCTCTCTTTGTCTCTCGCTGACTCCCACAAGCTCTCCATGACTCCCACTGACTCCCACAGGCTCTCCCTCTCTCTCTTTGTCTCTCACTGACTCCCACAAGCTCTCCATGACTCCCACTGACTCCCACAGGCTCGCTCTCTTTCTCGCTCTCTCTCTCTCTCTGTCCTGCTGACTCCCAATGGCTCTCTCTCTCTCTCTGTCTCCTAATGACTTCCACAGGCTCTTTTTGTCTCCCCCTGATTCCTGTAGAAGCGATCTCTCTGTATTCTGCTGGCTCCTGTAATGTAAAGGCCTGAAAGGGTTATTATTTGAGACAACGGGCTGGATTTTATATCGGGCAGATGTAAAAGTGGGTGGCAAGCCCATTTCTGCGGGCTTTAATTGTTCCGAGGCGGGACTTCCACAAGCTTGAGGGAGGAAGTCCCGCCTCATTGAGCTGCCGGCCAATCATCGGGATCCATGGTTGATGAGACATCGCTTATAACCAGTGGACACACTGTTTTTTTTTTAGAGATACAGCACTGAAACAGGCCCTTCGGCCCACCGAGTCTGTGCCGACCATCAACCACCCATTTTATACTAATCCTACACTAATCCCCATATTCCTACCACATCCCCACCTGTCCCTATATTTCCCTACCACCTACCTATACTAGGGGCAATTTATAATAGCCAATTTACCTACCAACCTGCAAGTCTTTTCAGGAAGGATCCAACTGAAGGTGAAGGGTAAGCTTCAAGCACCTATCCAGCATAAAGGAAGACAGATAATGGTAACCCTATATGTTCTGAAAAAAACAATAATTTTCCCTCTTAAGCAGAAAAGCATGCTGAGACCTACATCTACTCAAAAAGTTGGATGAAGTTAAGCAGCCAAAGTCAAACAGTTGCCTTCAAGCAGACGATACGTACGAGACCGTATATGTTCAGAGAAAGATGCAAGCTTCCACTGATGCACTATAAAGAGCAACAGTAGACCATCCAACTCAACATAATGTGAACTTTGTGGATGAGATAGAGTCATAGTCACAATATACTGCACAACAGTGGCCTGCAAGTATACAGAAACTGCAAGAAATTCGTCATGCCCAAAAACAGCATGAAGAATGTACTGGAATACATCAATACTGCAAACAGCAGTGGCCTCAAGAATATCCTAGTGGTAAGATCATGAAAACTTTCTACGAATTCTGAAAGCACTTCACAATCATCGACTATTTGTTGGTGTATAATGACAGACTAGTCATTCAGATCAGATATCTTAGAACATCTACATCAGGGCCACATGGGCATAACAAAGTGTAGAGCATGGGCTCAGTCACTAGTGTGGTGGCCAGAAATATCCAAAGACATAGAAAGCATGGTCCTGAACTGCCAAGTATGTGCACTACATAGACTGGAACAGAGAGATCTGCTTATTACAGCAACATTTCCAACCAGACCCTGGGCATTGCTAGGGATGGATTTATTTATTGCACAACGGAAAATCCTATATAATTATGATTGATCATTTCTCATGATGGATTGAAGTAAAAGTACTCAACAGCAACAGAATCTGTCAACCGAAATTTGCAGGTGATCTTTGCGACGCATGGAATGCCTGACGAAGTCGTGTCAGACAATGGACCACAGTTTGCAAATGAATAATTCACACAATTCACAAGAAAATGGGGATTTGAACATCTCACAGGTTTACCGCGATATCCTCAGTCGAACAGTGAGGCCGAAAGCGGAGAAAGAACCATAAATGCGTTTTTGAAAAAGAACCAAGATCTTCCAACTGCATTGATTAACTATCGATCTACTCCGATGTTGTGTGGACTATCACCTTCTGAGCTGTTGATGGGCAGGAAGATAAAAAACAAACTTCCCATTGTTACGCCAACTTGCTTTATTGAATGATAATTTTCTTTAATCCACTGATTGGAGATCTGAATTTATATTTTTTGAAGAAATTTTAAAAAGAACAGATAAAAAATGTATTTGCTAGCAGCTTAAGATGGCCACCTAATTCGCAACAGTGTATCCCACATTGCAAGGCCTGTGAGGAGGGAGACAAACTGGCTGCTCATCCCAGCAAGAACCAAGACCCAGGAGGTTTAAGGGAACTGCCTGTTCTTTTTAGCAAGAAGAGAAATACTGCTACTATGTTTGAATCACTGGGTGCCTGTCATGTGACAAGCCCTTCCCCATCTGTAGTTTTAAGCTGATGTTTCTCTGCAGCAGCAAGGAAAAGTATCTGGATTCTGACACATGCAGGCCCAGGTGGGAGTCTGTCTCTCTCTCTCCATTCCAACTTGAAAGTTTTCAAACACTGCTGGTTGACTGGCCACCTTTGCATACTCTGGCTACAATCAGAAACCCTGTCAGAGGAAATTATCCGCATCACTGTCTCCAAGAGAAACACCGAACCAGTCAAATATCTCTTTAAGCTAAAAGCCTCAGGACCACCAAATTCGGCGATAATGTAAACCTTTTTTATGGACTCTAACTCGACCAACCTACCTTTCCCCACTCTGTAACCTATTTGTGTGTGTCTAAACAGCCAGAGTGTGCGTGTGAGTGAAAGTTGGCACGTTGTTTATTATTTTTATTAGTTCGGTTTAGGTGCAATAAAGTTAACCTCTTTCTTTGTAAACTCAAGAAATCCTGTCTGATTGGTTGTTATTATGATCATGGCAAATAAGTAATCAAACACCTACTGAATTGGCCAATACTTACTCTTTAAGAAAGAATTAAACCTGTTTTGGTCAAACCTGTTTTTGCACTGGAGTGCTGACTTGGGTTACATTAGAGTGCGAGAGTGGAAGTTTGGCAACTGAGGATAATTAAGGGTTAATTTTATCTTAAATCTAATCTGTCTTTTATTTAGCAGATTAACTTAACAGTTGCTGTTAGAGTTGGAGAAGGTGAGTTTTCGACCAGCTTTAAACAGGGTTCACTCAGGCTCTGCTTGCAGCTGCACCTTGTTAATTAGAGAATTGGCTTAAACCAGTTTTCAGGGGCTCGAGTCAGTCAGTATAAAAGTGAGCCATCTTTGTTTGCATTGGAGTGCTGACTTGGGTTGCATTAGAGTGCTACAGTGGAAGTTTGGTAACTGAGGAAGTTCGGTAAGGAGGGAGCGAGGAGCTCCTTTCATTTCCTACCTGTCCTCAGAGTGAGGGGAGCCAAGAGCTTCCAAAGAGCACAGCTGACTTGGAGAAGACTCGGAGGGTGGAATTCCAGACCGGTAAGTATAAAAAACTTACCTCTGGTAAAAAAAACTGAAAGTGACGTCACAGGAAAGCTATGACCTGATTGGCTGGTAGGAATTTTTTTTACTGAATTTGAAAATAAAACATTGATAAAAATTGATTAAAACCCCAATTAACTAATTAATAAGTAGAGTAACTAAACCAGAGGGAGGAGATTACTGTATTTAGTTACCATTTAATATTTATAGTAGGAATCTAGCACCAGGGACCATATAGTTAATTATAACAATTTAGTAAGGATTTAATAAGTATTTATTTATTTTAAATTAATTTATTAATCAGTGCCAGAAATGTCAGTTAGAGGGGTGAAGTGCTTCACCTGTGAGATGTGGAAGGTCCGTGACGCTTCCAGCATTCCGGACGACTACATCTGCAGGAAGTGTACCCAGTTGCAGCTCCTCACAGACCACATCGATCAGTTGGAGCGGCAACTGGATGCACTTAGGAGCATGCAAGTGACAGAAAGCGTCATAGACAGGAGTTTTAGAGAAGTGGTTACACCCAAGGTGCAGGCAGATAGATGGGTGACCGCTAGAAGGGGCAGGCAGTCAGTGCAGGAATCCCCTGTGGCTATCCCCCTCTCTAACAAGCATACTGTTTTGGATATTGTTGGGGGGGATGGCCTATCAGGGGAAAACAGCAGCAGCCAGAGCAGTGGCACCACGGCTCGCACTGTTGTTCAGCAGGGAGGGACAAAGTGCAGAAGAGCAGTAGTTATAGGAGACTCTATAGTCAGGGGCGCAGATAGGCACTTCTGTGGATGTGAAAGAGACTCCAGGATGGTATGTTGCCTCCCTGGTGCCAGGGTCAAGGATGTCTCTGAACGGACAGGGGGCATTCTGAAGGGGGAGGGTGAACAGCCAGAGGTTGTGGTACACATCGGTACCAATGTCATAGGCAGGAAGAGTGACGAGGCCCTGCAGGGGGAGTTTAGGGAGTTAGGTAGAAAGTTAAAAGACAGGACCTCTAGGGTTGTAATCTCTGGATTACTCCCTGTGCCATGTGCCAGTGAGGCTAGAAATAGGAAGATAGTGGCTGAACAGCTGGTGTAGATGGGAGGGTTTCAGATATCTGGACCATTGGGATCTCTTCAGGGACAGATGGGACCTGTACAAGAAGGATGGGTTGCATCTAAACTGGAGGGGCACAAATATCCTGGCTGCGAGGTTTGATAGCGTCACTCAGGAGGGTTTAAACTAGTGTGGCAGGGGGTGGGAACCAGAGCAGTAGGACAGCAAGTGAAATAAATGAGGGGGAGCTAGTAAATAAGGCCAGTAAGACTAAGAGGAAGAGCAGGCAGGGAGATGTTGCAGAGCACAGCGGGAATGGTGGTCTGAAGTGCATTTGTTTCAATGCAAGAAGTATAACAGGTAAGACAGATGAACTTAGAGCTTGGATTAGTACTTGGAACTATGATGTTGTTGCTATTACAGAGACGGTTGAGGGAAGGACAGGATTGGCAGCTAAATGTTCCAGGATTTAGAAGCTTCAGGCGGGATAGAGGGGGATGTTAAAGGGGTGGGGGAGTTGCATTACTTGTTAAGGAGAATATCACAGTTGTACTGCAGGAGGACGCCTCGTAGGGGTCGTGCAGCGAGGCAATATGGGTGGAGCTCAGGAATAGGAAGGGTGAAGTCACGATGTTGGGGGTTTACTACAGGCCTCCCAACAGCCAGCAGGAGGTAGAGGAGCAGATATGTAGACAGATTTTGGAAAGATGTAAAGGTAACAGGGTGGGTGATTTTAACTTCCCCTATATTGACTGGGACTCACTTAGTGCAAGGGGCTTGGATGGGGCAGAATTTGTAAGGAGCATCCAGGAGGGCTTCTTGAAACAATATGTAGATAGTCCAACTAGGGATGGGGCCGTACTGGACCTGGTATTGGAGAATGAGCCTGGCCAGGTGGTCTAAGTTTCAGTAGGGGAGCATTTTGGGAACAATGACCATAATTCCATAAGTTTTAAGGTACTTGTGGATAAGGATAAGAGTAGTCCTCGGGTGAAGGTGCTAAATTGGGGGAAGGCTAATTATAACAATATTAGGCAGGAACTGAAGAATTTAGATTGGGGGCGGCTGTTTGAGGGTAAATCAACATCTGACATGTGGGAGTCTTTCAAACGCCAGTTGAATAGAATTCAGGACCAGCATGTTCCTGTGAGGAAGAAGGATAAGTTTGGCAAGTTTCGGGAACCTTGGATAACACGGGATATTGTGAGCCGAGTCAAAAAGAAAAAGGAAGCATTCGTAAGGGCTGGAAGGCTAGGAACAGACAAATCCCTTGAGGAATATAAAGACAGTAGGAAGGAACTTAAGCAAGGAGTCAGGAGGGCAAAAAGGGGTCATGAAAAGTCACTGGCAAACAGGATTAAGGAAAATCCCAAGGCTTTTTATACGTATATAAAGAGCAAGAGGGTAACTAGGGAAAGGGTTGGCCCGCTCAAGGACAGAGAAGGGAATCTATGTGTGGAGCCAGAGGAAGTGGGTGAGGTACTATATGAGTACTTTGCAACAGTATTCACCAAAGAGAAGGACTTGGTGGATGATGAGCCGAGGGAAGGGAGTGTAGATAGTCCCAGTCATCTCATTATCAAAAAGGAGGAGGTGTTGGGTGTCTTGCAAAGCATTAAGGTAGATAAGTCCCCTGGGCCTGATGGGATCTACCCCAGAATACTGAGGGAGGCAAGGGAAGAAATTGCTGGGGCCTTGACAGAAATCTTTGCATCCTCATTGGCTACAGGTGAGGTCCCAGAGGAATGGAGAATAGCCAATGTTGTTCCTTTGTTTAAGAAGGGTGGTAAGGATAATCCAGGAAATTATAGGCCGGTGAGCCTTACATCAGTGGTAGGGAAATTATTGGAGAGGATTCTTCGGGACAGGATTTACTCCCATCTGGAAACAAACTTATTATTATTAGCGAGAGGCAGCATGGTTTTGTGAAGGGGAGGTCGTGTCTCACTAACTTGATTGAGTTTTTTGAGGAAATGACAAAGATGATTGATGAAGGAAGGGCAGTGGATGTTATCTATATGGACTTCAGTAAAGCCTTTGACAAGGTCCCTCATGGCAGACTGGTACAAAAGATGAAGTCACACAGGATCAGAGGTGAGCTGGCAAGATGGATACAGAACTGGCTCTGTCATGGAAGACAGAGGGTAGCAGTGGAAGGGTACTTTTCTGAACGGAGGGATGTGACTAGTGGTGTTCCGCAGGGATCAGTGCTGGGACCTTTGCTCTTTGTAGTATATATAAATGATTTGGAGGAAAATGTAGCTGGTGTGATTAGTAATTTTGCGGACGACGCAAAGGTTGGTGGAGTTGCGGATAATGATGAGGATTGTCAGAGGATACAACAGGATATAGATCGGTTGGAGACTTGGGCGGAGAAATGGCAGATGGAGTTTAATCCGGACAAATGTGAGGTAATGTATTTTGGAAGGTCTAATGCAGGTGGGAAGTATACAGTAAATGGCAGAACCCTTAGGAGTATTGACAGGCAGAGAGATCTGGGCCTACAGGTCACTGAAAGTGGCAACGCAGGTGGATAAGGTAGTCAAGAAGGCATACGGCATGCTTGCCTTATTCGGTCGGGGCATAGAGTATAAAAATTGGCAAGTCATGCTGCAGCTGTACAGAACCTTAGTTAGGCCACAGCTAGAGTATTGCATGCAATTCTGGTCGCCACACTACCAGAAGGACGTGGAGGCTTTGGAGAGAGTACAGAAGAGGTTTACCAGGATGTTACCTGGTCTGGAGGGTGTTAGCTATGTGGAGAGGTTGGATAAACTCCGATTGTTTTCACTGGAACGACGGAGGTGGAGGGGCGACATGATAGAGGTTTGCAAAGTTATGAGCAGCATGGACAGAGTGGATAGTCAGAAACTTTTTCCCAGGGTGGAAGAGTCAGTTACTAGGGGACATAGGTTTAAGGTGCAAGGGGCACCCTTTTAGAGGGTGATGTTTAGAGGGGATGTGCAAGGCAAGTTCTTTACACAGAGGGTGGTAAGTGCCTGGAACTTGTTGCCGGGGGAGGTGGTGGAAGCAGGTACGATAGCGATGTTTAAGAGGCATCTTGACAAATACATGAATAGGATGGGAATAGAGGGATACGGACCCCAGAAGTGCAGAAGGTTTTAGTTTAGGCAGGCGTAAAGATCGGCGCAGGCTTGGAGGGCCAAATGGCCTGTTCCTGTGCTGTACTGTTCTTTGTTCTTTGTAAACCAAGAGAAGGAAAAGAGAGAAGCCCTTTGACCCCTCTCACTTGACCATAACAGAAATTTGGGGACTCAAGTGTTGGGGATCAAACCCAAGGACAAATGGGAAATTGGAAGCAGGAAATTAAATTGATCCCAAACAATAATTTGAAAACTTCAATTCAGGTTTTCTTGTGGTTTTCAGTGTTAGAGTACTAAAAGTTCCAAGTTCAAGGCCAGTACTTTCCTAGAATAGAGTGAAGTAACTTGGGCCAGGTTAAAAGCCCTATCTGTTGAAGAGTTGAGGAATGTAGCTGAGCAGTTAGAGATTACTATCCGGCCAAAAGCTAGGAAGGCTGAAATCCTAAAACCTGTGGCCAACCTTTTTAAAATTGACACTGAAGAACTAGAGACAGGCATAGAATCTGAAACAGACCAAGTGACATTCGCTAAGGTACAGAGACGAGAATTAGACTTTCAGGAAAGGGAGAAAGAAAGAGCTTTCCAGAAGGAGAAGAAAGAAAGGGACTTAAGGTGGCTCAAACTAACTAGGGGAAGATCCAATATAACCAATGAAGACACCGCTTGTGAGAGAGTTACCCGTAGCTCAGGACTGAGTGCTGAGCTCTAAGGTTCTCCCAGTTGATACCAAAGTTCAATGAGGGGGATGTGGAAGCATTTTTCGTCTATTTTGAAAAGCTTGAAAAACAGCTGAAGTGGCCGACTGAGAGCTGGACACTGTTATTGCAAAGCAAAGTAACAGGAAAAGCCCATGAGGGTTATTCACTGTTACCTGATGAGAGTTCATCAGACTATGAGATGACTAAAAATGCTATCCTGGGCGCATATGAGTTAGCATTGGAGGCGTTCCAATTCCAAACTCTCCAAAAGCAGCCGGAACAAACTTACATCAAGTTCAAAAGAAGTAAGAAACTTTCGACCAGTGGATACGGGCACTTAAGATAGAGTCCACCTCTGAAAACCTCAGAGCGGTGATCCTCCTTGAGGAGTTCAAAAACTCGCTTCCCTTTTCCATAAGAAACAACGTGGAGGAACAAAAGGTTCCAAGAGGCAGGCAGACAGCAATCCTGGTTAATAATTATACACTTATTCACAAGCCCTTTCCCCCAAGGGAAATCCTTCCCTAATCACCTCCACAAGCCTGAAAAGATAGAAGGTGGGAGGGTGATACGAGGATGAACAGCCATGAGTGAGAAAGGAGAGCTGGAAATATAGGGGGCCCTCCTCAGGCCAAAAAGGAAGGTGCTGAGAACAGGAGTGATGCCCAAAAGCCTGTATGTTTCCATTCTAACAAGGCAGGTCACCTTCGAACTGACTGCTGGAAGTTACAGGGAAATCCCATAGGTCTAGTCAGGGTACACCAGACCAGTGCAGGAAAAGAGGCCCTGATGAAAAGCATAGCGGACCAGACTGTGGCTTTAACTGCGGCAGTAAAACCCAGTAAACCTACCACTGAGAGTGCAGGAAAGCATAACAAAATCCTTGAGTTACCAGGATTTTCTGTCCAAGAGGAAAAGTGACCCTATATGCCTTGAATGTGGCGAGTAAGCCCACAGTCAAACTTAGGGATACAGGGGCTACCCAATCCCTTCTGCTGGGAAAAGGCATGACCTTTTCCCCAGAGACTGCATTGAATGCTAGAGTGCTTGTTGTTGTTCTGTTAATTATGTCTCTCTTGTTTGATTATATGCAAGTGGAGGGTGTTAATTAGGGTCTTACTTGAGCACTTATAAGCAGACACTTACTGAGACTAGTGGAAGATTTGAGTGAGGAGCTACATGTTATGTAATCCTCTTACTCTGCACAATAATTGTTAAACTGAGTAAAGATAGGCTCCAGCATTATCCTTCCATAACAAGCTTTCTGGAGTTTAACATGGTGGCAGAGGATGGTTGCCTAAAGTTGAAGGTTGGAAACTAGGATATTTTTTTGCATAGAAAACTAAAATCTCACTGGCTATCGTGCAAAATATGGCAGAAAGCAATTGTATGATTACCCTCCAATTTTCTCTGAGTCTGAACCACATGATCAGTGGAAGAATGAAGTGGATATGCGGACATGGGTTGCGTCCCTACCAGAGATAAAACAAGGTATGGCCTTGGTGTTGTCACTTCCTACCAAAAGTAAAATCAGAAGTAAAGTGTTTTGTGAACTGGTTGCTAAAGAAGAGCTGGATCTTCTGTTAGATTTTTTTGGATGAAGTTTACAAGAAAGGTGACCTATTGAATGCGTATGAGCCATGGTCAGACGCTGATAGACTTTGGAAAACAAATGGTTATTCAATGGGGGAATGTATAATGGTCTTTAACAGACTGTATAGACGATTAAGGAAATTCAATTTGGAGATCGCTGTTCAGTGCTAACATTTAAATTGCTAGATTGTGCTAGGGTGTCACATCGGAACACGATCCTGGTTCTAACTGGGGTTCGGTTCTTGGACGAAGACTCCCAGTTGAATCAAATGTCTGCTGCCTTAAAGAAATTCCTAGGGAAACAGTCTTTTCCTGCAGCCCTTGTAGAACAAACAGGGAATTTTTGCGCTGACGCAGAATGGAGGACTCAATGTTGACTCGATTTCAAAATGGTCCAGATACTGGAAGCAGCCATAAGTATAATGGAAGCGTTAAGAGTGGAGGAATGAGGATGAAAGCACCTTTAGCAGGTCTGACTATTACAGTGGAAGACAGAATTGGAACAGCAATCATAGAATGAATGAATCCCAGGAATGCCCAAGCAACAGTTAATAGGTGCTTCAGATGTGACTCAAAGTATCAATATGCAATGAACTGTCCTAAGCAGAGGGGCAGAGTCCTTGAAATAACACACAACATAGAGAATTCTGAGACAGAAGAGACAGACTGATGAATCTGAACAAAGGGGAAAAAAAGGGGAGGCGGTGGCATAGTGGTATTGTCACTGGGCTGGTAACCCAGAGACCCAGGGTATTGCTCTGGGGACAAAAACAAGAAATGCTGGATTCACTCAGCAGGTCTGGCAGCATCTGTGGAAAGAGAAGCAGAGTTAACGTTTCGGGTCAGTGACCCTTCTTCGAAGGGTCACTGACCCGAAACGTTAACTCTGCTTCTCTTTCCACAGATGCTGCCAGACCTGCTGAGTGAATCCAGCATTTCTTGTTTTTGTTTCAGATTTCCAGCATCCGCAGTATTTTGCTTTTATTGCTCTGGGGACATGGGTTCAAATCCCACCACAGCAGAAGGTGGAATTTGAATTCAATTAATAAATCTGGAATTAAAAAACGAGATTAATGTTGGCCATGAAACCATTGTTGATTGTTGTAAAAACCATCCTAGTTCACTAATGTCCTTTAGGAAAGGAAATCTGCTGTCCTTACCTGGTCTGGCCAACATGTGACTCCAGACCCACAGCAATGTGGTTGACTCTTACATGCCCTCTGAAATGGCCCAGCAAGCCACTCAGTTGTATCTAACCGCTACGAAATCAATAAAAAGGAATGAAACCGGACGGACCACCCAGCATCGACCTAGGCACCGGAAAAGACAACAGCAAACCCAGCCGTGTCGGCCCTGCAAAGTCCTCCTTACTAACATCTGGGGGCTTGTGCCAAAGTTAGGAGAGCTGTCCCACAGACTAGTCAAGCAACAGCCTGACATAGTCCTACTTATGGAATCATACCTGACAGACAATGTCCCAGACACTGCCATCACCATCCCGTGTATGTCCTGTCCCACTGGCAGGACAGACCCATCAGAGGGAGTTGCCCTGGGAGTCCTCAACATCAACTCTCGACCCCATGAAGTCTCATGGCATCAGGTCAAACATGGACAAGGAAACCTCTTGTTGATTACCACCGACCGCCCTCCCTCAGCTGATGAGTCAGTACTCATCCATGTTGAACAGCACTTGGAGGAAGCACTGAGGGTGGCGAGGGCACAGAATGTACTCTGGGTGGGGGGACTTCAATGTCCATCACCAAGAGTGGCTCGGTAGCACCACTACTGACTGAGCTGGTCAAGTCCCAAAGAACATATCTGCTAGACTGGGTACGCGGCAGATGGTGAGGGAACCAACAAGAGGGGAAAACATACTTAACCTCGTCCTCACCAGTCTGCCTGCCGCAGATGCATCTGTCCATGACAGTATTGGTAGGAGTGAGCACTGCACAGTTGTTGTGGAGATGAAGTCCCACCTTCACATTGAGGATACCCTCCATCGTGTTGTGTGGCACTACCACTGTGCTAAATGGGATAGATTTCGAACAGATCCAGCAATGCAAAACTGGGCATCCATGGGGTGCTGTGGGTCATCAGCAGCAGAATTGTACTCAACCACAATCTGTAACCTCATGACCTGGCATATCCTCCACTCTACCATTACCATCAAGCCAGGAGACCAACCCTGGTTCAATGAAGAGTGCCAGGAGCAGCACCAGGCATACCTCAAAATGAGGTCTCAACCTGGTGAAGCTACAACACAGGACTATCTGCATGCCAAACTGCGTAAGCAGCATGCGATAGACAGAGCTAAGCGATCCCATAGCCAACGGATCAGATCTCAGCTCTGCAGTCCTGCCACATCCAGCCATGAATGGTGGTGGACAATTAAACAACTAACTGGAGGAGGTGGCTCCACAAATATCCTCATCCTCAATGATGCGGGAGCCCAGCACATCAGCGCAAAAAATAAGGCTGAAGCATTTGATCAATCTCGGCCCCCTCCTGAAGTCCCCAACATCACAGATGCCAGACTTCAGCCAATTCGATTCACTCCACGTGATATCAAGTAACGACTGAAGGCGCTGGATACTGCAACGGCTCTGGGCCCTGACAATATTTCAGCAATAATACTGAAGACCTGTGCTCCAGAACTTGCCGTGACCCTAGCCAAGCTAGTATAGCTACAACACTGGCATCGACCCTGCCATGTGGAAAATTGCCCAGGTATGTCCTGTACACTAAAAGCAGGACAAGTCCAACCCGGCCAATTATCTCCCCATCAGCCTACTCTCAATCATCAGTAAACTGCTGGAAGGTGTCATCAACAGTGCCATCATCTGGCACTTGCTTCGCAATAACCTGCTCAGCGATGCTCAGTTTGGGTTCCAGCTGGGCCACTCAGCTCCTGACCTAATTACAGCCTTGGTTCAAACATGGACAAAAGAGCTGAACTCAGGAGGTAAGGTGAGAGTGACTGCCCTTGAAATCAAGGCAGCATTTGACCAAGTGTGGCATCAAGGAGCCCTAGCAAAACTAAGGTCAATGGGAATCGGGGGAAAACCCTCTGCTGGCTGGAGTCATACCTAGCACAAAGGAAGATGGTTGTGGTTGTTGGAGTTCAATCATCTAAGCTTCAGGACATCACTGCAGGAGTTCCTCAGGGTAGTGTCCCAGGTCCAACCATCTTCAGCAGCTTCATCAATGACCTTCCTTCATTTATAAGGTCAGAAGTAGGGATGTTCGCTGATTGCACAATTCGTGACTGCTCAGATACTGAAGCAGTCCGTGTAGAAATGCAGCAAGACCTGGACAATATCCAGGCTTGGGCTGATAACTGGCAAGTAACATTCGCGCCACACAAGTGCCAAGCAATGACCATCTCCAGCAAGAGAGAATCTAACCAGCTCCCCTTGACATTCAATGGCATTACCATCGCTGAATCCCCCACTATCAACATCCTAGGGGCTACCATTGACCAGAAACTGAACTGGAGTAACGATATAAATACCGTGGCTACAAGAGCAGGTCAGAGGCTAGGAATCCTGAGGCGAGTAACTCACCTCCTGACTCCCCAAAGCCTGTCCACCATCGACAAGGCACAAGTCAGGAGTGTGATGGAATACTCTCCACTTGCCAGGATGGGTGCAGCTTGAACAACACTCAAGAAGCTCGACACCATCCAGGACAAAGCAGGCCGCTTGATTGGCACCGCATCTCCAAACATTTACTCCCTCCACCACCGACGCACAGTGGCAACAGTGTGTACCATCTACAAGATGCACTGCAGCAATGCACCAAAGCTCCTTAGACATCACCTTCCAAACCCGCGACCTCTGCCAACTAGAGTACAAGGGCAGAAAATGCATGGGAACACCAACACCTACAAGTTCCCCTCCAAGTCACACAACATCCTGACTTGGAACGATATCGCCATTCCTTCACTGTCGCTGGGTCCAAATCCTGGAACTCCCTTCCGAACAGCACTGTGGGTGTACCTATCCCACATGGACTTCAGCAGTTCAAGAAGGCAGCTCATCACCACCTTCTCAAGGGCAATTGGGGATGGGCAATAAATGCTGGCCTGGCCAGCGACGCCCACATCCCATGAATGAATTAAAAAAAATTGTACTAGTCACAAGGAGTTTTAGTCCGTTGATAAAAGTGTTAGTTGCGGATTCGTTCAACTGTGGTGTATTAGATAGTGCTTGTATGTTGACAGTATGTGGAACTGCTTGGTTACAATGCTATCTGGATTCACTAAGTAGTGAGGATTGGCGCAAGGCACCAATGCTGTGGTTAGCACCGCAGCCTCACAGCTCCAGAGACCCGGGTTCAATTCTGGGTACTGCCTGTGCGGAGTTTGCAAATTGTTCCTGTGACTGCGTGGGTTTTCGCCGGGTGCTCCGGTTTCCTCCCACAGCCAAAGACTTGCAGGTGATAGGTAAATTGGCCATTGTAAATTGCCCCTAGTGTAGGCAGGTGGTAGGGAATATGGGATTACTGTAAGGTTAGTATAAATGGGTGGTTGTTGGTCAGCACAGACTCGGTGGGCCGAAGGGCCTGTTTCAGTGTTGTGTCTCTAAATAAATAAAGTATAAAAGCTTTAGGTTTGGTGATGACAACATATTCAAGTCAATGGAGAGAGTAGTAATTCGTGTAAAGTAGCTGGAGTAAGCCACTTTATCAGGACTAATGTAGCCTCCAAAGACCAAAGAACAAAGAAAATTACAGCACAGGAACAGGCCCTTCGGCCCTCCAAGCCTGCGACGATCCAGATCCTCTATCTAAACCTGTCGCCTATTTTCTAAGGGTCTGTATCTCTTTGCTTCCTGCCCTTTCATGTATCTGTCTAGATACATCTTAAAAGACGCTATCGTGCCCGCATCTACCACCTCCGCTGGCAACGCGTTCCAGGCACCCACCACCCTCTGCGTAAAGAACTTTCCACGCATATCCCCCTTAAACTTTTCCCCTCTCACTTTGAACTCGTGACCCCTAGTAATTGAATCCCCCACTCTGGGGAAAAAGCTTCTTGCTATCCACCCTGTCTATACCTCTCATGATTTTGTACACCTCAATCAGGTCCCCCCTCAACCTCCGTCTTTCTAATGAAAATAATCCTAATCTACTCAACCTCTCTTCATAGCTAGCGCCCTCCATACCAGGCAACATCCTGGTGAACCTCCTCTGCACCCTCTCCAAAGCATCTACATCCTTTTGGTAATGTGGCGACCAGAACTGCACGCAGTATTCCAAATGTGGCCGAACCAAAGTCTTATACAACTGTAACATGACCTGCCAACTCTTGTACTCAATACCCCGTCCGATGAAGGAAAGCATGCCGTATGCCTTCTTGACCACTCTATTGACCTGTGTTGCCACCTTCAGGGAACAATGGACCTGAACACCCAAATCTCTCTGTACATCAATTTTCCCCAGGACTTTTCCATTTATTGTATAGTCCACTCTTGAATTGGATCTTCCAAAATGCATCACCTCGCATTTGCCCTGATTGAACTCCATCTGCCATTTCTCTGCCCAACTCTCCAATCTATCTATATTCTGCTGTATTCTCTGACAGTCCCCTTCACTATCTGCTACTCCACCAATCTTAGTGTCATCTGCAAACTTGCTAATCAGGCCACCTATACTTTCCTCCAAATCATTTATGTATATCACAAACAACAGTGGTCCCAGCACGGATCCCTGTGGAACACCACTGGTCACACGTCTCCATTTTGAGAAACTCCCTTCCACTGCTACTCTCTGTCTCCTGTTGCCCAGCCAGTTCTTTATCCATCTAGCTAGTACACCCTGGACCCCATGTGACTTCACTTTCTCCATCAACCTACCATGGGGAACCTTATCAACCGCCTTACTGAAGTCCATGTATATAACATCTACAGCCCTTCCCTCATCAATCAACTTTGTCACTTCCTCAAAGAATTCTATTAAGTTGGTAAGACATGACCTTCCCTGCACAAAACCATGTTGCCTATCACTGATAAGCCCATTTTCTTCCAGATGGGAATAGATCCTATCCCTCAGTATCTTCTCCAGCAGCTTCCCTACCACTGACGTCAGGCTCACCGGTCTATAATTACCTGGATTATCCCTGCTACCCTTCTTAAACAAGGGGACAACATTAGCAATTCTCCAGTCCTCCGGGACCTCACCCGTGTTTAAGGATGCTGCAAAGATATCTGTTAAAGCCCCAGCTATTTCCTCTCTCGCTTCCCTCAGTAACCTGGGATAGATCCCATCCGGACCTGGGGACTTGTCCACCTTAATGCCTTTTAGAATACCCAACACTTCCTCCCTCCTTATGCCGACTTGACCTAGTGTAGTCAAACATCTATCCCTAACCTCAACATCCGTCATGTCCCTCTCCTCGGTGAATACCGATGCAAAGTACTCGTTTAGAATCTCACCCATTTTCTCTGACTCCACGCATAATTTTCCTCCTTTGTCCTTGAGTGGGCCAATCCTTTGTCTAGTTACCCTCTTTCTCCTTATATATGAATAAAAGGCTTTGGGATTTTCCTTAACCCTGTTTGCTAAAGATACTTCATGACCCCTTTTCGCCCTCTTAATTCCTCGCTTCAGATTGGTCCTACATTCCCGATATTCTTCCAAAGCTTCCGTCTTTCTTCAGCCGCCTAGACCTTATGTATGCTTCCTTTTTCCTCTTAGCTAGTTTCACAATTTCACCTGTCATCCATGGTTCCCTAATCTTGCCATTTCTATCCCTCATTTTCACAGGAACATGTCTCTCCTGCACGCTAATCAACCTCTCTTTAAAAGCCTCCCACATATCAAATGTGGATTTATCTTCAAACAGCTGCTCCCAATCTACATTCCCCAGCTCCTGCCGAATTTTGGTATAGTTGGCCTTCCTCCAATTTAGCACTCTTCCTTTAGGACCACTCTCGTCTTTGTCCATGAGTATTCTAAAACTTACGGAATTGTGATCACTATTCCCAATGTAGTCCCCTACTGAAACTTCAACCACCTGGCTGGGCTCATTCCCCAACACCACGTCCAGTATGGCCCCTTCCCAAGTTGGACTATTTACATACTGCTCTAGAAAACCCTCCTGGATGCTCCTTACAAATTCTGCTCCATCTGGACCTCTAACACTAAGTGAATCCCAGTCAATGTTGGGAAAATTAAAATCTCCTATCACCACCACCCTGTTGCTCCTACATCTTTCCATAATCTGTTTACATATTTGTACCTCTATCTCACGCTCACTGTTGGGAGGCCTGTAGTACAGCCCCAACATTGTTACCGCACCCTTCCTATTTCTGAGTTCTGCCCATATTGCCTCACTGCTCGAGTCCTCCATTGTGCCCTCCTTCAGCACAGCTGTGATATCCTCTTTGACCAGTAATGCAACTTCTCCACCCCTTTTACCTCCCTCTCTATCCCGCCTGAAGCATCGATATCCTGGGATATTTAGTTGCCAATCGTGCCCTTCCCTCAACCAAGTCTCAGTAATAGCAATAACATCATACTCCCAGGTACTAATCCAAGCCCTAAGTTCATCTGCCTTACCTACTACACTTCTTGCATTAAAACAAATTCACCTCAGACCACCTGTCCCTTTGCGTTCATCATCTGCTCCCTGCCTACTCTTCCCCTTAGTCACGCTGACTTCATTATCTAGTTCCTTACAGGCTTTAGTTACTACCTCCTTACTGTCCACTGACCTCCTCATTTAGTTCCCATCCCCCTGCCACATTAGTTTAAACCCTCCCCAACAGCGTTAGCAAAAGCAGCCCCAAGGACATTGGTTCCAGTCCGGCCCAGGTGTAGACCATCCAACTTGTAATAGTCCCACCTCCCTCAGAACCGGTCCCAATGTCCCAAAAATCTGAACCCCTCCCTCCTGCACTATCTGTCAAGCCACGCATTCATCCTGACTATTCTTTCATTTCTACTCTGACTAGCACGTGGCACTGGTAGCAATCCTGAGATTACTACCTCTGAGGTCCTACTTTTTAACTTGGCTCCTAACTCCCTCAATTCTGCTTGTAGGACCTCATCCCGTTTTTTACCTATATCATTGGTGCCTATGTGCACAACGACAACTGGCTGTTCACCCTCCCCCTTCAGAATGTTCTGCAGCCGATCTGAGACATCCCTGACCCGTGCACCTGGGAGGCAACATACCATTCGGGAGTCTCTTTTTCGACCACAGAACCGCCTATCTACTCCCCTTCCAATCGAATCCCCTGGACTATCGCCCTTCCACTCTTTTTCCCGCCCTTCTGAACAGCAGAGCCAGCCAAGGTGCCATGAACCTGGCTACTGCTGCCTTCCCCTGGTGAGCCATCTCCCTCAACAGTATCCAAAACGGTATACCTGTTGTGGAGGGAGATGACCGCAGGGGACACCTGTGAGATACATTTTACTGTTAGGCACAAATGAAACTTGATATGGAGCATGATAAGGCAATTGTCTTTGCAAATTCAGTGAATTTGCATTTTACCCAGTCCGGGCATTATTGTATCCCCTTAACAAAACCTGATGTTTCCAGTTAGAGCGTTAGAGAAGTATTAATGGCATCAGGTGTTAAGAATCAGAGAGATAAAAAGCAAATTGTCTTAAAGTTGCACAGAAAGTTTGCTCACCATTCTTGTCAGAGATTAAAAACCCTGCTGAAGGATGCAGGTGTGATTGATCAAGAGTATACAAGGAGTCAGCGGCGCTTGAGATGGCTTGGCCATGTGAGCCGCATGGAAGATGGCAGGATCCCCAAAGACACATTGTACAGCGAGCTCGCCACTGGTATCAGACCCACCGGCCGTCCATGTCTCCGCTATAAAGACGTCTGCAAACGCGACATGAAATCGTGTGACATTGATCACAAGTCGTGGGAGTCAGTTGCCAGCATTCGCCAGAGCTGGCGGGCAGCCATAAAGACAGGGCTAAATTGTGGCGAGTCGAAGAGACTTAGTAGTTGGCAGGAAAAAAGACAGAGGCGCAAGGGAAGAGCCAACTGTGCAACAGCCCCGACAAACAAATTTCTCTGCAGCACCTGTGGAAGAGCCTGTCACTCCAGAATTGGCCTTTATAGCCACTCCAGGCGCTGCTTCACAAACCACTGACCACCTCCAGGCGCGTATCCATTGTCTCTCGAGATAAGGAGGCCCAAAAGAAAGAAAAAAAGATACAAGGATAATAGAAGAGATTAGTGAAAAGTGTGAAATCTGTAAAAAAAAAATCGGAGGACACAATCACGTCCTATTGCCAGCCTTCCATTGGCACATGACTTTAACAAGATAATTGCCATGGAGTTGAAGGTATGGGACAAATACAAGAATATTTTCATTCTACATTTTATGGACCTAGCAACTGGATAAATAGCAACGCAAAAGGGTGATTATGGACAAAATTATGGAGAAATGGATAGGGACTGGACTTGGGGAACCAGCTAAGTTTCTGACTGATAATGGAGGGGAATTTGCCAATGACGAGTTCAGAGACATGTGTGAAAACATGAACATTATGGTTATGAATACTGCAGTTGAAAGTCCTTTCAGTAATGGGCTCTGTGAAAGGAATCACACAGTAGTCGATGAAATGCTGCATAAAATCTTGGCTGACCAGCCAAACTGTAAATTGAGAACTGCCTTGGCATGGAATTCGCTTCAGATGGTTGGAGGATATAGTCCCGATCAATTGGTCTATGGGCGGAATCCCAAATTGCCTTCTGTACTGTGCGACAGTCCTCCTGCTCTAGAAGGTACTACAATTCGTTCCATTTTTTCTGTACATTTGAATGCTTTACATGCAGGGAGACGGGCTTTCACCAAGGCTGAGGTCTCTGAGAAAATTCAGAGAGCTCTGAGACGTCGTATAAGGCCATCTGATGCAGAATTTAATTCGGGAGACTTGGTGTATTATAAAGGAGAGGGCCATAGGTAATCAGTCATGATGGTAAGACAGTAGTTATCAAGCATGGAAATCAAACCATTAGGATTCATTCCTTGTGATTGATCGGGGTTGAATACAAAATCTCAGAATCTGGGGGGAAACGATGCACCTTGTACCTCAAATACTCATATGTTTTGTGATGAAGGTTTTGAGGAACAGAATACAGTAGATCCAGGGTTGGATAGTAATGTCAGCGATCATGATGCTCGGGAAAGAGCTATCGCATCCAAAGGCCAATTGCCCTGTGTAGGTACTCGGGTGACATATGTTCCAGAAGGACCTAATAAATTCTTACATTCCAGGAGCGGAGAGGAGCGGATCAGAGCAGGCCTGTGGGGAGAACGCTGAGTGCTGAGCCTATAAATCAACCCCGAGGATCGAGGCCCAATCTCTTATCTTCCAGGAGCGGAGAGCAGTCGAACCTCTTCCAGCACGCCGGAGTTTTGAAAAAAAAGCCAAAAGTGACATCAGAGGAGAGCTGCAAGTTGATTGGTTGGTGAGTACCAGCTGTTAGAATATCTTTAAAAAAGGGGGAAGGTTTTTTTTGTTGAAAAAAAAGGGGAAGGTTTTTTTTGTTGAAAAAAACCTCTGGTGATAGGGTGAGTACTACTACAGTGTTTTAGTTTTAAGGACTTTAGACTGAAGTGGGTAGAACAAGGCCCCTAGTGTAATTAATATTTTTTAATTCAGGGAGTAACTAATTAACCTGAGGGTAAGTCATGGCAGGAGAGCTCAGCCCCATGATATGCTCCTCCTGCGCTATGTGGGAAATCAGGGACGCTTCCAGTGTCCCTGGTGACCATGTGTGCAGGAAGTGTATCCATCTGCAGCTACTGGCTACCCGCATTAGGGAACTGGAGCTGTGGGTGGATTCACTGTGGAGCCTCCTCGCTGCTGAGGACGTCGTGGATAGTACGTTTAGTGAGCTGGTCACACCACAGGTAATGGCTGCACAGGCAGGAAAGAGATGGGTGACCACCAGACAGAGTAGTAGGCGCAGGCAGGTAGTGCAGGAATCCCCTGTGGCCAACCCCCTCTCAAACAGATATACCGCTTTGGATACTTCTGGTGGGGGGGGGTGACCTCCCAGGGGAAAGCAGCAACAGCCAAGTTTGTGGCACCACGGAGGGCTCTGCTGCCCAGCAGGGGAGGAAAAGGGGTGGAAGAGCTATAGTGACAGGAGATTCTATCGTAAGGGGTGCAGATAGGCATTTCTGTGGTTACAAACGAGACTCCATATGGTACGTTGCCTCCCTGGTGCTAGGATCAAGGATGTCTCGGAGCGGCTGCAAGACATTCTGAAAGGGGAGGGTGAGCAGCCAGAGGTCGTGGTCCATATTGGTACTAATGACATAGGCAGGAAGAGAGATGAGGTCCTGCAAAGTGAATATAGGGAGTTAGGCAGAAGGTTAAAAAGCAGGACCTCTAGGGTTGTAATCTCAGGATTACTCCCTGTGCCACGTGATAGTGAGGGTAGCAATAGGAGGATTAGGCAAATGAATGCGTAGCTGAAGAGCTAGTGTAGGCAGGAGGGCTTCAGCTACTTGGATCATTGGGACCTCTTCTGGTGCCGAGGTGACCTGTACAAGAAGGATGGGAAATCACAGATAGGTGTAGGAATTATAGGGTTGTAATAGTAGGTTACATGGCTTGGCCATGTGAGCCGCATGGAAGATGGCAGGATCCCCAAAGACACATTGTACAGCGAGCTCGCCACTGGTATCAGACCCACCGGCCGTCCATGTCTCCGTTATAAAGACGTCTGCAAACGCGACATGAAATCGTGTGACATTGATCACAAGTCGTGGGAGTCAGTTGCCAGCATTCGCCAGAGCTGGCGGGCAGCCATAAAGACAGGGCTAAATTGTGGCGAGTCGAAGAGACTTAGTAGTTGGCAGGAAAAAAGACAGAGGCGCAAGGGGAGAGCCAACTGTGCAACAGCCCCAACAAACAAATTTCTCTGCAGCACCTGTGGAAGAGCCTATTACTCCAGAATTGGCCTTTATAGCCACTCCAGGCGCTGCTTCACAAACCACTGACCACCTCCAGGCGCGTATCCATTGTCTCTCGAGATAAGGAGGCCCAAAAGAAAGAATAGTAGGTGATTTTAACTTCCCTAATATTGACTGGGACTGCCTTAGTCCTAAGGGATCAGATGGGGAAGAATTTGTTAATTGTGTCCAGGATAGTTTTCTGAAGCATTATGTGGATGGCCCTACTAGAGAAGGGGTTACACTCGACCTCCTCTTAGGAAATGAGGCTGGGCAGGTGGTTGATGTGTCAGTGGGGGAGCAATTTGGGACCAGTGACCATAACTGTATTAGCTTCAAGATAGTTATGGAAAAGGATAGGACTGGTCCTCAGGTTGAAGTCCTAAATTGGGGGAAGGCTAATTTCGATGGCATCAGACAGGAACTCTCAAATGTTGAATGGGAGAGGCTGTTTACAGGTAAAGGGACATCCGGCAAGTAGGAGGCTTTTAAAAGTGAGATAGGAAGAGTTCAGGGCCGGCATGTTCCTGTTAGAAGGAAGGGCAAGGCTGGCAAGTTTAGGGAACCTTGGTTGACGATGGATATTGAGGGTCTGGTCAGGACAAAGAAAGAGGCATATGTCAGGTATAGGCAGCTGGGATCGAGCGAGTCCCTCGAGGAGTATAGGGGATGTAGGGGTACACTTAAGAAGGAAATTAGGAGGGCGAAAAGGGGCCATGAGATTTCCCTGGCAGATAAGATAAAGGAGAATCCTAAAAGATTCTATAAGTATATTAAGAGTAAAAGGGTAGCTAGGGAGAGAGCAGGTTGCCTTCAGGATCAGTGTGGCAGTCTGTGTGGAGCCACAGGAAATGGGCGAGGTCTTAAATGAATATTTCTCATCCGTATTTACCATGGAGAAGGTCATGGAAGCTAGTGAGTTCAAGGGAGGGAACACCGATATCCTGGAGCATATCAACATTACAAAGGAGGAGTTGTTGGAGGTTTTGAAGCGCATTAAGGTGGATAAATCCCCAGGGCCTGACCAGGTGTATCCTAGGATGCTATGGGAAGCAAGGGAGGAGATTGCTGGGGCCCTGGCCGAGATTTTTGTATCATCGTTAGCCACAGGTGAGTTACCGGAAGACTGAGGATAGCTAATGTTGTGCCTTTATTTAAGAAGGGCAGCAGGGATAAGCCAGGACTACAGGCCGGTGAGCCTTACATCAGTGGTGGGAAAGTTATTGGAAGGGATTCTGAGAGACGGGATTTATATGCATCTGGAAAGGCATGGTCTGATTAGGGATAGTCAGCATGGCTTTGTGCTTGGGAAATCATGTTTCACAAATTTGATTGAGTTTTTCGAGGAGGTGACCAAGAGGATTGACGAGGGCAGGACGATGGACATTGTCTACATGGACTTTAGCAAGGCCTTTGACAAGGTCCCGCATGGTAGGCTGGTCCAGAAGGTTCGAACGCATGGGATCCAGGGTGAGCTAGCAAATTGGAAACAAAATTGGCTTGGTGATAGGAGACAGAGGGTGGTAGTGGAGGGTTGTTTTTCAGATTGGAGGCCGGTGACCAGTGGTGTGCCGCAGGGATCAGTGCTGGTCCTTCTGTTGTTCGTCATTTATATATTAATGACTTGGATGTGAATGTAGGGGGCATGATTAGTAAGTTTGAAGATGACACCAAAATTGGTGGTAGAGTGGACAGTGAAGAAGGTTGTCTAAGGTTACAATAGGATATAGATCAACTGGGAAAATGGGCAAGGGATTGGCAAATGGAATTTAATGCAGACAAGTGTGAAGTGATGCATTTTGGGAAGTTAAACCAGGGCAGGACATATACAGTGAATGGCAGGGCCCTGGGGAGTGTTGTTGAGCAGAGACACCTTGGGGTGCAAGTACATAGTTTCCTGAAAGTGGCAACACAGGTAGACAGCGTGGTGAAGAAGGCATATGGCATGTTTGCCTTCATCGGCCAAGGCATTGAATACAAGAGTTGGGATCGTCATGTTACAGTTGTACATAACGTTGGTTCGGCCGCATTTGGAGTACTGTGTGCAGTTCTGGTCGCCGCACTACAGGAAAGATGTGATTAAGCTAGAGAGGGTGCAGAAAAGATTCACAAGGATGTTGCCTGGCTTGCAGGGCTTGAGTTATAAAGAGAGATTGGATAGGCTGGATCTGTTTTCCCAGGAGTGAAGGAGGCTGAGAGGGGACATGATAGAGGTATATAAAATTATGAGAGGCATAGATAGGGTAGATCGCCAGAGTCTGTTTCCCATGGTAGGGGTGACTAAAACTAGAGGGCATAGATTTAAGGTGAGAGGGAGGAGGTTTAAAGGGGATCAAAGGGGTCAGTTTTTCACACAAAGAATCGTGGGTATCTGGAATGAGCTGCCTGAGGAAGTGGTGGAGGCAGGAACAGTAGCAACATTTAAGAGGCATCTGGACAGGTACTTGAAAGAGCAAGGCATAGAGGGATATGGAATTAATGCAGGCAGGTGGGATTACTATAGATAGGCATTATGGTCGGCATGGACGTGGTGGGTTGAAGGGGCTTTTTCTATGCTGTACGACTCTTTGACTCTATCAATGGAGGGATGCAACAATTGTGGGTGTGCAGCAAAATCTACAGGCAAGTTTAAATATTGGTTAAACATTCAAGATGATAGCCAAGAAGCAAGGTCCATGGACTGACAGAGTGGGGTGAAAGAGTGGAGAGTAAGAAAGGGCAGTGCAAGTTCTAATAGTGGGTCTGGCGTGACTCTTGTGTCTGGAAGTGATCACCTACTGGAGGAAGAGCTTCCTATTAATGTACGAGGGAGATCTTCGAGCAGTAGTTCCGAAAGACATCAAAATGCTAATAGAGGCCATAGTTTGAATAGATTCCACAATGAAACAAAGGCTGGAGAGCAGTCTCGGAATAGAACAAGAAGCAGAAATCCTTATCATCGTGAAATTTTAGTGGTTGCCAATAAACGTGAGGATAAACGAATAAGAGAAGCAAAACATAGGAAATTAGAGAGTTTGGAGTTTATTCTGAGGTACAAGATAGGGGACAGCCAGCTCTGTCACATAGATGGAGTTTTACTGAAAAAGTCCTTCCCGATGGAACTTACAAGGCTAAAGCGAGGCTAGTTGCAAGGGGTTTTGAAGAGCGACTGGGTGATACTGATGATAGTGTACTCTCCCACAGCTGGAAAAGTAATTTTGAAAATCTTTTTGGTTCTTTTGGCCACATATTCATGGGAATGTAGATCCATTGACATAAAAGCCACATTTCTGCAGGGTGATACTTTTCAGAGAGAAGTGTATCTGAAACCATCCAAAGAGGCAGCAGATGCAGAAGGAAAACTATGGAAACTGAACAAATGGCCTTAATAATGCCTCCAGGGTGTGGTATTTCACAGTGAGATCTGTTTTGTTGAAAATTTGGTTGTGTTCACCTAAAAGCAGATTCTGCGATGTTTTATTGGTCTCCTCAAAGAAAACCTACAGGCATCTTCATGATGCACGTTGATTTCTTATGGGGTGGTACTGCGGATTTTGAGAAATATCTTATTAATAAGATTAGGACAGAATTTAAGACTGGGAGTCAGGCGAGTGGGGCCTTTAAATATATTGGTTTAGATATTAAGCAGACAAAGTCTGGAATAACTTTAAATCAACAATCCTATTTAGAGAATGTTACTCCCTTCCTGGTTAATCGTGTTAGGTCATCACAGAAAGATGATGATATATCTAAAGCAGAAACTGAGCAATTGCGAAGCCTGGTGGGTCAATTAAACTGGTTGGGCTGTCAGACTAGGCCTGATGCTATTTTAATGTGCTGGAGTTACGCATGATGATGAAGCATCTGAAAGTTGAGAATGTCTTAAGGGCAAATAAAACATTAAAAACCTAAATCTGGAGAAATATGTCCTGAAGTTCCCATCCTTAGGTGACCCAATGAACACGAAGCGAATAATGTTTAGTGATGCTTCACACGCTAATCTTGCTGATGGGTATTCAAGTGCAGCTGTTTCGTAATATTTCTGATGTGTAGAATTGGAAATGTTGTCCTTTAGCTTGAGAGGCTAAGAAAATAAAACGGGTCATTAAAAACACTTCAGCTGCGGAAGCATTGGGTCTTGTGGAGGCAGTGGATATGGGGTTCTATTTGTCAAGTATTTTGGGTGAAATTCTGAACAAGGGACATACTGAAGATAGGATACCCATTCAATGCTATGTGGATAATCGTTCTTTGTGGGACAATGCACACTCTACAAAAATTGTGAGTGACAAAAGACTGCGTATTGCCATGCTGGATTGAAACAAATGCTGGAGAGAAAGGAAATCTCCAAACTTAAATGGGTAGATGTAAGTCATCAGCTATCTGATTGTTTCACAAAGAGAAATGTTAGTACAAAGAAATTGTTCATGGTGCTAGAAGGGGAGTGTCTCATAATGTAATACTTTGTACATAATATGGAATTTATTTTTGAAATATTTGAGCATGTTAATCCAAGTTATATTATAAAAGAAAGGGAATTTGTTAATTGTGTATCTATTGTTTGATTTATATGCAGGTGGAGGGTGTTAATTAGGGTCTTGCTTGAGCACTTATAAGCAAACACTTCTGAGACTGGTGGAGGGTTTGAGTGAGGAGCTACGTGCTTGTAATCTTTTAACTCTGCATAATAATGTGGAACCGAGTAAAGTTTGCCTGCAGCATTATCCTTCCATACAAAGATTTCTGGCATTTAACACCAGTAAACGGTATTGGAGAAACGAATATGCCCATACGTTTATATCGTGTGCACCTGGAGTGCGAACTTGTTCCAGGACCGGTAAATATGGGGATTGTCCCTCGTTTACCTGTAGACGGAGTCGACCTGCTCCTGGGTAATTATCCGGCAGGGGCAAAGGTGGTAACTACCCCCAATGGGTTTAGAAAGACTGATAGAGGTCAGAGAGACAGAGCAGTTACAGGAGAAGGTCCTTGGCATTTTTCCTGACTATGTGGTGACCCAGTCCTTGGCCAAACAAGCTCCGTCAGAGGAGGCTGAACTGGCACTGCAGACAGATGACCCGACTGTCTGGTTATCTGAAACCTTCTTTGGGATGTCAGAGGACCCAAAGGATGAGTTAAATAGATCTTCCTTGGTCAAGGCTCGGCAAGCCGACCCAGTGTTAAAAAAGTTAGCACAGACTGCCCAAACTGAAACTGAAGCAGAGAGAGTTCCAGAGTGCTACTATTTAAAGAATGAGGTGCTGATGAGGAAGTGGAGAGCTCCTCACAGACTGCAGATGAAGAGTGGACAATGGTTCATCAGGTCGTAGTGCCGCCGAGCTACCATAGGGAAATATTGAGAATAGCCCACGAGATTCCAAAGGCTGGACATGTCCGTATCAGAAGCCTGCATAAGACAGCATTTTGGCCACAATTCCACAAGGATGTGGTGGAATTCTGTAAGACTTGCCACACATGCCAGACTGTGAGGAAGCCTCAACCTGCAATAAAACCTGCACCCCTAATTCCCATGCCGGCTTTTGGGGAACCCTTCAGCAGAGTGCTGGTAGATTGTGTGGGACCCCTGTCGAAAACAAAAGAGGGTTACCAGTACCTTCTCACCATTATGGATGTGGCTACCCGATTCCCAGAGACTATCCATGTAAGAACTATCTCTGCCAGGGTAGTGGTGGAGGGGCTAACTCAAGTCTTCACCCGATATGGGCTACCTGCTGTGATCCAGTCAGTTCAGGGCACAAATTAAATGTCCAGTATTTTTCAAAAGATCATGGGTAATCTGGGAATAACTCATCTAATGTCCTCAGCCTACCACCCACAGTCATAAGGGGCTTTGGGGCAGTACCACCAGACCCTAAAGACAATGATCAGGGCATACTGGGACAAAGGGCTGGGATTTCTGTTTGCTACCAGGGACTCACCCAATGAGTCCACTGGCTTTTGTCCTTTGAATTAGTTTATTGCCACAAGGTGAGAGGTCCTTTATAACGAATCACGGAGAGGTTTTTGGGTCACAGGGACGAATCTTCCCAGTTAAACTACATCTCTATGTTCCGAGAATGGTTCATGAGAGCTTGTGCGGTGGCTCAGGAACACCTAAAAAACCTCCCAGACAGCTATGAAAAGGCAGACGGATAAACATGCCAAGGCCAGAACATTTCAGCCTGGAGACCATGTGTTAGTGCTATTACCAATACAGGGAGAACTGCTAAATGCCCAGTTCAGTGACCTGTACAGAGTAATAACGAGAATTAGCAAGGTGAATTATATAATTGACACCCCAGATCGTCGGGAAAAAGTAAAGGTTGTACCACATAAATATCACGGCCGGGAAGGGGATAAACACGCACAGGTCTGTCAGGCAGTCAGGAAAGAGGAGGGTGAAAGGAACAGTGAGGACGAGTTAGAGGAAGGCCTGGAGGATTCCCAAATTGAATTCCCTACCGTCCAGTTAGCTAACACTGAAATGTTGGGGAAATCAGACACTGTACTCTCCTATTTAAACGTAAAACAGAGAGGAGACCTAACAAGGCTGCTCACAGCATTTAAAGGGATCTGCAAGGACAAACCAGGGTACACACCCCTAACACTAAACAATGTGGATGTAGGAGAGGCCCTTCCCATAAATCAAAATCCCTATCGCCTAAGTCCCAAGAAAATGACCCAGATTCGGGACAAAATTCAGAATGATGACCTAGAAATAGAAACAAAGAAAATAGGAGCAGGAGTAGGCCATCCGGCCCATTGAGCCTGCACTGTCATTCAATACGATCATGGCTGATCGTCCAAACTCGGTACCCTCTTCCCGCTTTCTTGAATATATTTAATGATTTGGCCTCAACTGCTTTCTGTGGTAGAGAATTCCATAGGTTCACCACTCTCTGGGTGAAGAAATCCCTCTTCATCTCAGTCCTAAATGGCTTACCCCTTATCCTTAGATTGTGACCCTCTGGTCCTGGACTCCCCCACCATCGGGAACATCCTTCCTGCATCTTGTCTGTCCAGTCCTGTTAGAATTTTGTAGGTTTCTATGAGATCCCCTCTCATTCATCTAAACTCTAGCGAATACAAGCCTAATTGACCCGTTCTCTCTTCATACGTCAGTCCTGCTATCCCAGGAATCAGTCTGGTGAACCTTCGCTGCACTCCCTCCATAGCAAGAACATCTTCCCTCAGATAAGGAAATCAAAACTGCACACAATACTCCAGATGTGATCTCATCAAGGCCTTGTATAATTGCAGCAAGACATCCTGCTCCTGTACTCTCATCCTCTCGCTATGAAGGCCAACATACCATTTGCCTTCTTAACTGCCTGCTGCACCTGCATACTTACTTTCAGCGACTGGTGCACAAGGACACCCAGGTCTCGCTGCACCTCCCCCTTTCCCAATCTACCGCCTTTCAGATAATAATCTGCCTTTCTGTTTTTGCCACCAAAGTGGATAACCTCACATTTATCCACATTATACTGCATCTGCCATGTATTTGCCCACTCGCTCAACCTGTCCAAATCACACTGGAGCTTCTCTGCATCCTCCTCACACCTCACACTCACACCCAGATGTGTGTCATCTACAAACTTGGATATATTACATTTAATTGTCTCATCTATATCATTAATATATATTGTGAATAGCTGGGGTCCTAGCACTGATCCCTGCGGTACCCCACTAGTCACTGCCTGCCACTCGGAAAAAGACCCGTTTATTCCTACTCTTTGTTTCCTGTCTGCCAACCAGTTCTCTATCCATGTCCGTACCTTACCCCCCAATCCCATGTGCTTTAATTTTGCACGCTAATCTCTTATGTGGGACCTTATCGAAAGCCTTCTGAAAGTTCAAATACACCACATCCACTGGTTCTCCCTTATCTATTATACTAGTTCCATCCTCAAAAAATTCCAGTAGATTTGTCAAGCATGATTTCCCTTTCGTAAATCCATGTTGACTTTGTCCGATCCTGTCATTGTTTTCCAAGTGCTCTGCTATTACATATTTTGTAATGGACTCGAGCATTTTCCCCACTACTGATGTCAGGCTAACCGGTCTATAATTCCCTGTTTTCTCTCTGCCTCCTTTTTTAAATAGTGGGGTTACATTAGCTACCCTCCAATCCATTGGAACTGTTCCAGAGTCTATAGAATTTTGAAAAATGACCAGCAATGCATCTACTATATCAAGGGGCCACTTCCTTAAGTGGATGTAGATTATCAGGCCCTGGGGATTTATCAGCCTTTAATCCCATCAATTTCTCTAACACCATTTCCCTACTAATACTGATTTCATACAGTTCCTCCTTCTCACTAGACCCATTTGTTCCCTAACATTTCTGGGAGGTAATTTGTGTCCTCCTTTGTGAAGACAGAACTAAAGTATGTATTTAATTGCAAAATACTGCGGATGCTGGAAATCTGAAATAAAAACAAGAAATGCTGGAACCACTCAGCAGGTCTGGCGGCATCTGTGGAAAGAGAAGCAGAGTTAACGTTTCGGGTCGGTGATCCTTCTTCGGTTTATCCCTTTGTCCTCCTTTGCTGAATTCTAAACTGCTCCCAATCCTCCGTTTTGCTGCTTTTTCTGGCCATTTTATATTTCTCCTCTTTGGATCTAATACGATCCCTAAATTCTTTTGTAAGTCACGGTTGAGCCACCCTTCCTATTTTATTTTTGAGCCACACAGGAATGAACATGGATTGTTCATCCATTCACTCTTTAAATGCTAGCCATTGCCTATCCACTGTCAGCCCTTTAAGTAACATTCCCCAATCTATCATAGCCAACTCGCGCCTCATACCTTCACGGTTTCATTTATTTAGATTCAGGACCCTAGTCTTGGAATCAACTCTCTCACTTTCCATCTTAATGAAGAATTCTATCATGTTATGGTCGCTCTTCCCCAAGGAACCCTGCACAACAAGATTGTTAACTAATCCTTTCTTATTATAGATTTAAATTCGTAAGGGAGACACAGAAAAGCTCATAAGCCAAAGGAAAGCCTTCAGCCCAAAAAGGTTTTTGTGGCAGATTTGGAGGGTGGTGATGGGGGTGGTGACTGCAAATCAAGTATCCTAACTGAGGAGGAATTGTGGCCAGGCGGGATGAGCTGGAACGACAAGAAGAGATGCAGAATGGAATTGATAGGTGGTTTCAAGATGCAAGGAAAAAAATCCAGCACTGGGTTAAAGTACAAAATGACTATGAAGCACTTCAAGGCAGCCTTAAAACTTTGTCTGACAAAGTGTCTTATGTTGTTATGGTGCCATTTGGCCCACTTGCATTTATGCCAGGACAGCTAATGACAAATGAAGTCACCGTTTTATTAGGTGACTGTTGGTTTGCAAGGTGCTCTGCAAAGCAAGCTGTTGCTCTGGTGGAGCACAGGGAAAAAATATGTATAAAAAGCACTAAAGATCTTCACAATGATATGAACAACTTTGAATCCAGGGTTGAGTTCACTGATATAGAAAAACTGGAAAAGGAAAGTATTGTGGAAATTCGGCATATGCTGGAGCACAAGCTGATTGAGCCCAGTCAGAGCAGTTGAACTTCCTCAGTTGTGCTTGTGCACAATCCCGGATAAAAACCAGCGTGACTATGACAGTGGGACTGACGAGTATGTGCCTGTTTGTGCAGTTTCTTTTTAATTTGTGACCTGATATTGAAATGTTCCTGTCGTCACATTTAATTTCATGTAGTGGGGAGGTGTTACAGCAATGTGCTTTGTTGAATGATAATTTTCTTTCATCCACTGACTGGAGATCTGAATTTATATTTTTTTAAAGACATTTTTAAAAAGCTGAGTGAAAAGGATGACTTTGCTGGCAGCTTAAGATGGCTAATTTGCAACACTGTACTCTACACTGAAATGCTTGTGAGGAGGGAGACAAACTGTCTGCTCATGCCCCAGCAAGAACCAAGACCCAGTAAGTTGAAGGGAACTGCTTGTTCTTTTTCTTTTTAGCAATGGATGAATATACAATTGATGGTAGGACCCTAGGAAATACAGAGGGTCAGAGGGACCTTGGTGTACTTGTCCGTAGATCACTGAAGGCAGCAGCACAGATAGATAAGGTGGTTAGGAAGGCATATGGATACTTACCTTTATTAGACAAGGCATAGAATATAAAGAGCAGGGAGGTTATGATGGAGCTATAGAAAATGCTTGTTAGGCCACAACTGGAGTACTGTGTACAGTTCTGGTCACCACATTATAGGAAGGATGTGATTGCACTGGAGAAGGTGCAGAGGAGATTAACCAGGATGTTGCCTGGGCTGGAGCATTTCAGCTATGAAGAGAGACTGAAAAGGCTAGGGTTGTTTTCCTTAGAGCAGAGAAGGCTGAGGGGGAACCTGATTGAGTTATACAAAATTATGATAGGATAGATAGGAAGAAACTTTTTCCCTTAGTGGAGTGGTAAATAACTAGGGGGCATAGATTTAAGGTAAGGGGCAGGAGGTTTAGAGGAGATTTGAGAAAAAGAAATTTCACCCAGAGGGTAGTTAGAATCTGGAACACACTGCCTGAAGGGGTGGTAGAGGCAGGAATGCTCACAACATTTAAGAAGTATTTAGATGTGCACTTGAAACACCATAGCATACAAAGCTACAGGCCAAGTGCTGAAAAATGGGATTAGAATAGATAGGTGCTTGATGGCCAGCACAGACATGAGGGGTCGAAGGGCCTGTTTCTGTGCTGTATAACTCGATGACTCGAAGAGAGAAATACTACTAACTGCTATGTTTGAATGAATGAGTGACTGTCATGTGACAAGCCCCTCCCCATGTGTGGTTTTAAGCTTGTGTCTTTCTGCAGCAAAGGGTTTGTTTGCCTGTCTGTCTCTCTGTCTTTCCATTCTAGCTTAAAAGCTTTCAAATCCTGCCTGTTAACTGACCACCTTTGCTTACTCCAACTACAATCAGAAACCTTGTTGATGGAAATCATCCACATCACTGTCTCCTGGACTGTCATCTACCTCTTCAAACTAAAAGCTTCAGGATCACCGAATTCAGCTCGAAGCCAGCCAAATCACCAAACTCCACAGACCGCATACTGTTTTTTATGGACTCTAACTCAACTAATTTACTTTCCCTGTTCTGCAATCTATTTATGTATGTGTGAGTGAGTCATAGTTGACACGTTGTTTCTTATTGTTATTAGTTTGGTTTAGGTACAATACATTCTTTGTTAGCTCAAGAAAACTTGTCCGGTTGGTTCTTGATATGATCATAGCAGGTAAGTAATCAAACGCCTACTGAATTGGCCAGTACATCCATTTTAAGAAAGAATTAAACCTACTGTGGTCAAATAAAAGACGGAAAGGCTCTTTGACCCCTCCTCACATGGCCATAAAGTATACAGTAGACTTATTCTTTATTCTTACAAAGACTCTTTGCACAGCACTGTATCTACACAACAATGCACAACAACTTCTAAAGGCTCAATCTCTCTGTCTCTCTCTCTCTGTCTCTCTGTCTCTCTCTGTTTCCTGCTGATTCCCACAGACTCCATGTCTCCCCCGACTCTCACGGGCTCTCTCTGACTCCCCACTGCCACTTCTATCTGTGGGTCTCTGGCACTGTTTCCCTCAGGCTTGCTCTCCTCTGTAGGGTTATGTGTGTCCCCAATTAAGGATAAATCACACTCGCGTGTGCCAAGGCCTTCTCCCTAGATCCCACTGATGCAACACACTGGCTGATCCATCATTAACACTGCTCCGGAATATCATGTGGCACAGCCATTTATTGTATTACTTGGGATATGGGGAACAAGCTTAATCCTATCATCGGATCATACAGCTAGATCAGTCTCAAAGGGACGCTGTTCAATAGAGCAATAAAACCAGCCTTTTTATATTAATAGATGGTTGGCCAACATTTCCAAAATCTGAAGAATTAGATAACCATGATCAGAATAGTTCAGAAGGGACTGCCAACTGAGCAAATGTCCACGGGTGCAGTCCTGTCATTGATAAAGTACTGTTTCTGTGTTAAATTGGGATGTGAGCAACGAAGGAGATTGTTTAGTTATGACTGGGTGGATCATTTTCCGGCACAGACACCATGGGCCAAGTGGCCTCTTTCTGTGCCGTAAACTTTCTATGATTCTACTCTATGAATTGTTTCTCTGAAACTACGCATTCATCTCAGATGCAGGAAATGTAAACCTAACTTCCTGAGAAGCTGAAGAGTGGGGGTGGGGAGTGGACAGGATGGAGGGGGTGTGGGTGAGTATCTCCGAGACAGTTCTCTGTCAGGCTGTCTCTGTTCTACGTAGTAATTATCTCCCTGTGAATTAATTCCATAACTCCAATGTTCTCCTGGCCAGTATTCCATCTTCCACCCTTCATACACTTGAACCCATCTGAACCTCGACTGCCCATTTTCCTAACTCGTACCAAATCCCATTCACCCATCACCCCTAGCAACACCTTGATGTCAAAACTTTCATCCTTGTTTTCAAATCCCTCCATGGCCTTGCTCAGTAACCTTTTGAGATATCTGCTTGTCTCTTGTCTGTCTCCCATTTCCATCATTGGCGGCCATGTCTTCATCCGCCTAG
The DNA here is from genome assembly GCF_036365525.1 of Heterodontus francisci. NCBI lineage: Eukaryota > Metazoa > Chordata > Chondrichthyes > Heterodontiformes > Heterodontidae > Heterodontus > Heterodontus francisci. The sequence continues at coordinate 21,537,811 of NC_090410.1, read as the reverse complement.
ACCCTAAACTTTGGATTTCCTTTCCTAAGTCTCTTTGCTTCATCACCTTCCTCTCATCCTTTAAGATGCTGCTTAAAACCTACCTCTTTGACCAAGCTTTTGGACACTGGTTTAATGTCTTCTTCTTTGGCTCTGTGTCAGTTTTTGTTTGATTTACGTTCTGTGAAGCGCCTAGGGATGTTTTACCACGTTGAAAGTGCACGGCACAGTGGCTGATCATCCACTTCATTGCCATTTTCCCACGTTGTCCTCATATCCCTTTATGTCATTGGTATTTAGAAATCTGTCAATCCCTGCTTTAAACATACTCAATGACTGAGCTTCCATAGCCCTCTGGAGTAGAGAATTCCAAAGATTCACAACCCTCTGCGTAAAGAAATTTCTCCTCATCTCTGTCCTAAGTGGCCTCCCCTTTATTTTGAATTTGTGTCCCTCGTTCTAGACTCCCCAACCAGGGAAAACATCTTACCTGCATTTACGCTGTCTATTCCTTTAAGTATTTTGTAAATTTCAATGAGATCACCTCTCATTCTTTGAAACTCTAGAGAATACAGGCCCAGTTTCCCCAATCTCGCCAAATAGGACAGTCCTGCCATCTGGGGAACAGGTCTGGTGAACCTTTGTTGCACTCCCTCTATGGCAATAATATCTTTCCTAAGGTAAGGGGACCAAAACTGCACACAGTACTCCAGGTGCGGTCTAACCAAGGTTCTATACAATTGAAGCAAGACTTCACTACTCCTGTACTCAAATCCTCTTGCAATGAAGGCTAACATACCAGTTGCCTTCTTAATTGCTTGCTACACCTGCATGTTCGCTTTCAGTGACCTACTGACAAGGACACCCAGGTCCCTTTGTACATCTACACTTTCTAATCTCTTACCGTTTAAGAAATACTCTGCACACCTATTCCTTCTACCAAAGTGGATATCCTCACATTTTTCCACATAATATTCCATCTGCCACGTTCTTGCCCACTCACCAAGTCTGTCCAAATTCCCTTAAAGCCGCTTTGCATCTTCCTCACAACACACATTCCCACCTAGTTTTGTGTCATCTGCAAATTTGTAAATATTACATTTGGTCCTGAATGGGTTAAGCAGAATGAAGCAATATATTAGAAAGGCAACTCAGCAGAATACAATTAAGTCAGGATGAGAAAAGAAACAGACAAGCTGTTAGGGCAAAGGCAGGATTAGGGAGTGAAGGTTGATAGCAGGCTGCACAATCAACAAACTGTGGAATGTTTGATTAATGTGAAACAAAGAGATAATGGACTCAGGCTAGAGACCTCTTGCGTGGGCACTGATAAGATAGAACAGTGTATTCATTAGACTGCATGATCAATCATCCATTGTTTGACCATGTTTTGTGAGAAGAACAGTATATAAGTTTGTATCTTTGTGTGTAAAATCAGAGCACTATCTCGGACTGCCCAAGGTGGTCTGTCCTTGCATATACTTGAATAAATGACCAAAGCCTACACCTGAGTCTGCTTGAGTGGTGATTGAATCATTCCACAACGGATTGGCGTAGTCAGCAGGATATTTGTACCGGACCATCAGAACAGCTCTGCAAGCGCGTGAGTATATTTATTTACCACCCACAGTTAGGGCAGTAAGCCCACCCGAGCGAAGATCCAATCGAGTACCCAATGAATCTAAAGGAGGACAGGAGGTGCCGGGTAAGGAGGCGGAACCGTACTGGCAGGATGGTATGGTAAACAGGATGTAAAGCCGCACTGTTCAGGAGAGGCGAAGGGGATAGGAGACCGCGCTGAGCGACGTCAGGAAGCTAGCAAAATGTCAGAAGTAGTTGAGTAATGAAATGCATTTTGACTTGTGCCCGGAGGGCTCCATGACTAGGTTTATGGCAGATAACATAAAAAATTATTAAAAAGATACAAAAGGACGGGTGGGATCCAGAGGAAACCTCCGACGAGCAGAAAACTTAGTGGATTGGTCAAAAGAAGGATAGGGAACAGAAGGGGGCAGTAATAGTGACTGTACTATACTTGTAACTATGCAGGCGGTGAACACCCATATGCAGCAAAGACTAAGGATTATCGGGTGGCGGCGGTATTCCCCACTTCTGATAAAAACACCGATGATGCAGTTGATTGGGGAAGCCTAGCAGAGGAGGCAGCCGAGTACAGGGAACATCCACCCCCGTACAAGGGAGCGGGAGTAATCCCCACAGCACCCCCTCCCAATTTTCTCAAAATGGCCCCTATGACGATACAGACCAAAACCTCCAAAAAGGATGAAAAGGGTAATGTTAAAATTGATGACAGCAATGAAGTAGAAAAGAAAGAGGTAACAGAGAAGATAACGCATGTCCCCTTTATTCCAGCTGAAAAACAGATGTTACTTAAAGAAATGCCCCACCTTAAGCCCTGTAATGATAATAGGGAATTTTGGACTAAACTTGGGGCAATGCAAGAGTTCCATTGTCTGCACCCAAAGGACACACTCGCCCCGGTGAAGGCAAAGTGCCCCGGGGACATATGGAATGAGTTACACTACAACTACCTCGCAGGTGGGTGGACGGCGATGGAAATGGGGACAACCACTGACAAGAGAGCGGGTAAACATCGGGCCTTTAAGAATGATGTGCTGGAGAAATTGGGAAAGGTTGAATGCAACTGGGGATATATCATGTCCGTTGTCCAGAAGAAAAGGGAGTCGGTAATGGATTATGTGGAGTGGAAGTGGGATGCATATGTACAATACAATATGTACATAGATTTAAGGTGAGAGGGAGGAGGTTTAAAGGGGATCAAAGGGGTAAATTTTTAACACAAAGAATAGTGGGTACCTGGAATGAGCAGCCAGAGGAGACGGTGGAGGCAGGAACAGTAGCAACATTTAAGAAGCATCTGGACAGGTACTTGAATGAGAAAGGCATAGAGGGATATGGAATTAATGCAGGCAGGTGGGATTAGTATAGATAGGCATTGTGGTCGGCATGGACGCAGTGGGCCGAAGGACCTGTTTCTATGCTGTATGACTCTATGACTGTAATACAATGGGCGTGAATTCCCATCGTGTAGTGAAGAAATATTTTTGAAAATGTTAAAAGAAGGATTCCGCCTGGAGCACCAGAAGGTCCTAAAAATGGGTTTGTCAGTGGGAGGAAATTATATAGATATCATGTGATGGGCTACTGGCTTAGACCAACAGGGATGTAAAATAGGAGCTATAGCAGCAGTGACCACACAGAAGGGATGCTATAACTGCGGTAAACAAGGCCACATAGCAAAGGACTGTAAGGTGCCAAAGAAAGGACTGGCACCGTCCAACAACCGGTGTATGAACTACAGAAAGCCCGCACATAACTGGAATGACTGCTGGGCACCCAGTGGAGGGAAAAAAAAGTCAAGGGCCTAGACAGACCTCTCGTGGCAGTACTTGACAGCTGAAGAGGTCTGGCAACTATTCCGGGATATGGCCAGGAGCAACGCATTGGGAATATCGGCCCGGGGACCCCCGAATGTTTGTTGATGCACTGTTAGGGGGCCAGCAGTGCAGTATGTTAATAGACACTGGGGCGTCTGTATCAATCACGGACCTGGATTTGCCAGTAATGACACATACAGTAACTTTATCTGGGATTGGGGAGGGGTGGGGGGTTGGTGGTGAGAATAAAAGCAAAACGCAGTGAAACTATTCCCCCTACAAGTGGACAGATTAATGATCCCCATCCGAATATGGGTATATAAAACCACAGAAGGGAATATCCTAGAGATGGACCTTTTAATAGAGCTGGGGGCTTTGATTAGCCCAGATGATCGTAAGATACGATTTTCTCCATACTAGACGTAGCGAATGGGTCCTGAGCTATCCCTTTGCATGAGGCATCCCAGGACAAGTTTGCATTCACGGTAGGACACCAGCAATACACTTGGACACACTTGCCTCAGGGATTTCACAACTGCCCAGCAATTTTTCACCGGGTTATGTGTGATACCCTGAGTCAGGCAAGCATTGACGAGGACAGCGCCGTTACCCACTGCGTGTTTATTAAAATCAGTCTGGTTTAAATGTTGCAATAAAACTGCGTGGATGCCATCCTGATTGCCTCAAAGTCAGTCAGAGGCATGAAAGGGGCCACACTGAGCATGTTAGAATTACTGGAGTTGGCAGGATTTAAGGTGAGCCTGAAGAAAGCTAAACTAGGACAATGAGAGGTTCAATACTTAGGGTACCACGTCATACGGGGTAAGCAGGAGCTCCCCCAGAGTAGGTGTCCCCTCTTGGTGTCACTGATGGCCATCCATCTAGGATTAACAAATTCATCTTCATCAGAATGGACCTGCGCCTGAAGTGCTGTATTCTGCAAGGCTATGGACCAGGTGCTGGAAGGTGAGGTTAGATTGAACGGCTAGTTCTTTCATCCGCACAGACACTATGGGCTGAATGGCCTCTTTCTCTGCCGTAACTTTTCTATGGTTCTATGGTTCTAAAGCAAGTTCATAATCATGCTCAAAGAGCATTCCGTTAATCACCATTTTACTGGAATTCAAACACTTCTCTTGTCCTTGAATACAAAATGTGTTTGTTGATGTTTATTTATCACACTTTTGGCTCCGAGTCTCCTGCTCCTTGCTGGTCGATTTTGATCTTGCTATCAATTCATTGTCTCTATTTCTTTTCCCTCCTAACCAGCCAGTAATGTTTTAAATCCCCAAAAGTAGCTGCTTAATATTCAACTCTTTTTGGAAATACCGACATGTTGTTCTTGAATTCTTTATAAATTCAGCTCAGTGCAAATAAAATCTGTTTGAAACTAATGGTTTCAGACAATGTGCTCCAGTGATAAATGCACAGCACATAGTTCTCTGATTTTACTCACAGATAATGACGAGTATTGGGGTCATTATGATCTTGATTTGACATTTATTTGTCTGCACCCTAACAAGGGCTCTTTCTCTCCTGTGAATGGAAGTTCGCACACACACAGATGTACTGTCCAGACCTTTCTTTGTAGATTTCTTCTTCGATGGTCCTGAATTAATTTAATGATTTACAAAGTTGGATTGATTGTTTTGAAAAGGTTTCTTTTGAAAACCCATTCTCTCTTTCTCCTCATGGTCAAACACAAAGCTTAACTGCTGGATGACCACAGCAGCCAACAACTTTATTTGAAAAAATTGCTGCATCATTATTTCCTGCTTTAGTAAATTTGCAAATTTCATTGTGACGTCTTGCCCTGCCAGATGATGATCTCACTGAGGGTGACCTTACAGTTGATTGACTTGTGCATTTGTGGTGTGAATGTTAAGCTGCTTTTAAAATTATTTTTCAGCAAGTTAATGATAAATAATACAGATTTAACGGTAGAATCTATGAAATTGTGTTCTCTCAGTGCCCAGATTCCCATTATGAGTTCCTCAGTAATAGGAGTCTGAGCTTGTAATATTTCCTTTCTACATCATCATTACAGGAGTTCAGGTCTAATAATCAACAGTGGATTACATGGATCGCAGTCAGGATGATCAGTTTTACTAGAATATCATTTCTTTCTCAAGTGACTATTGACAGCATGGCCGGCCTGCATCAGCTGTGATATCACAATGACCACTGGCGATGTCACGTTGGCTATTCATACTGAGACACACATGGGCTGCACAGTACCGGACGGGAGTGAATCATTCCCTTTCACTCGCTGTGTACTGTACATGCTTTGCTGCATCACAACTCGGTATAAGACTGTACACAGCAGATTAATATATCCCATTAAACACATTCTAGGGCAGATGCAGCATTGGTTAGATAGAGGGTCAGCTTCCTCTACGCTGGCCTATCAAACATGGCCAGAGCAGGTGGAGTCAGATTGAGCAACAGGCATGAGGACACGGCATTACATAGAGTACGAGAGCGAATTGGCAAGTCAAAGTATTTACAGAAATCTCCAAAATCTAGTGGACAGCTACAAAAAAAATTAAAAAGGCCAATGGAAATTTGGCCTTCATTTCAAGAGGTCTGGCATACAAAGGGGTGAAAGCTATGGGCTGGATTTTACATCGGGCGGATTGGAGCTGGCCACCGGTGTAAAAGTCGGTGGTGAACCTGCTTCCACCCGGCCCGGGTATTCACCTGCATTTACGGGTCCCCGGGCATTAAATTGTTCAGAGGCGGGACTTCCACCTGCTTGATGGAGGAAGTCCCGCCTCATTGAGCTGCCAGCCAATCATCAGGCTGGCAGCTCTTAGTCCCAGCAGCATCATCGGGAGCGGTGGCCACTGCTGGGACTGCAACCCAGCCAAGGACATGGAGCCAGGACTACACGTAAATTTGGTTTGCCTCGCTGGTGTGATCGGTCACGTCCCAGCGAGGCAAGAGTGGTCGTGTGGGGGGAAGCGGTGCTGTCTTGGGTCCTGGGGGTGGTTGGGGAAGCGGGGGCGGCCCACAATCGGGCACCCTGTGCCCGTTTGTCTGGGCCCCACCCCGGTGCACTGAGAGACTGCCAGGTTTCACTGGGCGGCCTTTCACGTCTCCCGGATGCCCATTTGCCATGGGTAAAATCCCCATGGAGGCGAGCGAAGGCCACTTAAGGGCCTTGATTGGCCTGGGGCGGGTGGCCCGTTTCTCGCCTCCCCCGCCCACGTAAAGTGGGGCGGAGGCGGGAGTGGGTTGGAAAGGTCTCCCGGAGCCTCCCGCTCAATCTTACGCCACCCCACCGCCACCATCCGGCTCGCTGAGGTGGCGTAAAATTCCGGCCTATGTTTCAACTGTACAGAGCTCTAGTTAAACACCATCTGGACTACTGCATTCAGTTCTGACCACTGCACCTTAGAAGGGATATATTGGATAAAGATTGGCCGAGACACTGAGCATAACTGCCTTCCTCATCTCTTTTATTCTATCGTGGAATGTGTGTCACTAACAGAGCCAGCATTTACTGCCCATCTCTAAAGCCCTGGAGAAGCTGGTGGCAAGCTGCCTTCCTGAACAACTGCAGTCTATGTGCTTTATGTACATCCACAGTACTGTTAGGGAGGGAGTTGCAACATTTTGACCCAGCGACAGTGAAGGAACAGCGATATATTTCCAAGTCAGGATGGCGTGTGACTTGTAAGAGAGCTTACAGGAGATTGTGCTCCCATCATCTAAAGCCCTTGTTCTTCTAAGTGATAGAGTTCATGGATTTGGCAGGTGTTATTCATGGAACCTTGGTGAGTTGCTGCAGTGCAACTTGTAGGTGGTGCACACTGCTGCCACTGTGCGTTGGTGGTGGAATGAATGAATCTTTAAGGTGGTGGATAGGGTGCTGAATAAATGAGCTGCTTTGTCTTAGATGGTGTCGAACTTGAGTTTTGGAGCTGCACTCATCCAGGCAAATATGAGTATTCCATCACACTCCTGACTTGTGCCTTGTAGATGCTGGACAGGACTTGAGGAGTCAAGAGATGAGTTACTCGTCACAAACTTCCCAGCTTCTCACCTGATCTTATAGCTACAGTATTTATATGGCTGGTCCAGTTAAGTGTCTGGTTAATGGTGACACAAGAACACAAGAAATAAGAGCAGGAGTAGACCATTTGGCCCATCGTGCCTGCTCCATCATTCAATACAATTTAGGCTGATCTTAGGCTTCAACTCCACTTTCCCACCCACTCGCCATATCCCCTGATTCCCAGAGAGACCAAAAATCTGTCTATCTCTGTCTTAAATGTATTCAGCAACGGAGCATTCGTAACCCTCTGGGGTAGAGAATTCCAAAGATTCACAACCCTTAGAGTGAAGTAATTTCTTACCATCTCAGTCCTAAATGATTGGCCCCTTATCCTGAGATTGTGATCCTGTATTTTAGATTCTTCGACCAGTGGAAACAATCCCTGTGTCTACCCTAGCCAGCCCCTTCAAAATCTTGTATGTTTCAATAAGATTGTCTCTCATTCTTCTAAACTCCAGAGAATATAGGCCCAGTTAACTGAGACTCTCATCATAAGACAACCCCCTCATCTCATGGACCAATTTAGTGAACCTTTGCTGTGCCACCCCCAATGCAAGTATATCCTTTCTTAAATGTGGAGAACAAAACTGCACACAGTACTCCAGATGTGGTCTCAATAAAACCCGGTACAACTGTAGTAAGACTTCTTTATTACTATACTCCAATCCCCTTGCAATAAAGGCCAGCATAACATTTGCCTTCCTAATTGATTGCTGTACCTGCATGCAAACTTTTGTGTTCCTTGTACAAGCATGCCAAGTCTCTTTGAACAGAAACACTTACAAGTTTCACACCTTTTAAAAAATATTCTTTTCTATTCTTACAACCAAAGTGAAAAACTTCACACTTCCCCACATCTGCCATTTTGTTGCCCACTCACTTAACCTGTCTATATGTCTTTCCCGCCTCTCTGTGTCCTCCCCACAGTATTCCTTTCCACCTAGCTTTGTATCATCAGCAAACCTAGATACATTACTCTCTGTCTCTTCATCTAAGTCATTATTATAAATTGTAAATAGCTGAGGCCCCAGCACTGATCGTTGCAGCACTCCACTATTCACTGCCTGCCAACTTGAAAATGCCCCATTTATACCCACTCTTTGGTTCCTGTCTGTAAGCCAATCCTCTATCCATGCTAATATATTATGCCCAACTCCATGAGCCCTTATATTGCCTTTTGAGTGGCACCTTATCAAATGCCTTTTGGAAATCTAGGTATACTACATCTACTGGTTCTCCATTATCTACCCTACTAGTTACATCCTCAAAAAACTCTAATAAATTTATCAAACAGGTTTTCCCTTTAGTAAAACCATGTTGACTTGTTCTAATCATAACAATGCATGTAGAAAAGCATATTAACATTACCTTAATAGTTTCCAGCATTTTCCCAAAGACTGATGTTCAGCTAACTGGCCTGTAGGTCACTGTTTTCTCTCTGCCTCCTTTCTTGAAAAGCAGTGTAACATTTGCCAACTTCCAATCTGATGGGACTATTCCCAAATCTAAGAAATTTTATAAAATCATAGCTAGTGCATCCACTATCTCTGCAGCTATCTTTTTTAGAACCCTAGGGGTAGGCCATCAGGTCCCAGGCTTTTGTCGGATTTTACTGCCTTAAGTTTCCCCAATACTTTTTCTCCATTGATATTAATTTTCTCACTCTTTTTAACCCCTAGGTTACCGTCTATTTCTGGTATGAAACTTATGTCTTCTATGATGAAGACAGACACAAAATATTTGTTCAATGCCTCTGCCATTTCCTCATTCCCCATGATAATTTCTCCTGTTTCTGCTTCTAAGGGGCCAATGTTTACTTTAGCAACTCTCTTCCTTTTTATATACTTATACAAGTTCTTTATTTTTATGTTACTGGCTAGTTGACTCATTCTGCTTTTTCCTTTTTATCAACTTTTTGGTGGCTCTTTTGCTGTTTTCCAAAACACTCCCAATCCTCAGACTTGCTACTGTTTTTGCAACATTGTAAGCCTCTTTTAATCTAATACTATCCTTAACTTCTTGAGTGAGACACAGATGGGTCTTTCTGGCTGAGTTTTTGTTTTTCAATGAAATGTATTTTTGTTGAACATTTGTTGAACCTTAGCCAGTTTTCCCCTCATACCTAAGTAATTGGCATTGTTTAAATTTAAGATTCTTGTTTATGATTGGAGCATGTCACTTTCAAACTTAACACGGAATTCAGTGATCACTATTTCCCAGTGGATAATTAACCCATCTTCATTGCACCATACTAGGTCTAAGATAGCTTTATCCCTAGTCACTTCCACAATGTATTGCTCCAAGAAACTGTCACAAAAGCATTCTACAAACTCATCTTCTCGACCACTCTTGCCAATTTCTTGTCCCCAGTCTATATGAAGATTAAAGTCCCTCAGGATGTTAATGGTGGGGGATTCAGCAATGGTAATGCCATTGAATGTCAAGGGATGGTTAGATTTTCTCTTGTTGGAGATGGTCATTGCCTGGCACTTGTGTGGCGTGAATGTTATTTGCCACTAATCAGCCCAATCCTGAATATTGCCCAAGTCTTGCTGCATTTCTACATGGACTGTTTCAGTATCTGAACAGGTGAAAATGGTACTGAACACTGTGCAATCATCAGTGAACATCCCCACTTTTGACCTTATGTTGGAGGAAAGGTCATTGATGAAACAGCTGAAGATAGTTGGGCATAGACACTACCCTGAGGAACTCCTGCAGTGATGTCCTGAGGCAGAGATCATTGGCCTCAAACAGCCACAAGCATCTTCCTTTGTGTTCGGTATGTCTCCAAAAAGTGGAGCGTTTTCTTCCCAATTCCCATTGACGTCAATTTTGTTAAAGCTCATTGATGCCACACTTAGTCAAATGCTGCCTTGATATCAAGGGCAGTCACTCTCATCTCATCTCTGGAATTCAGCAGTTTTGTCCATGTTTAAGTAATGAGGTCTGGAGCTGCGTGGCCCTGGCGGAACCCAAACTGATCTGATAATGGTGATTGCTTAAACTGAAGAAGGAGCTCCCCAACTTAATTCCAGCCATTCTCTCCATGTACCAGGAAACCTGTCCTGATCCTCGTGTCACTAAGGGTCTGTGCAGTGTACTGCGCACTGCCATTGACAGCAACAGTGAAATACTAGTGACACAACTGCAGAGTCTGCAGAACAGTTTGCATAAACAGGTCTGTATTGTGGTGGAGCAACTCACCAACCCATGTTTCGAGAAGCAACTAAGTGAAATCCTTTGCTGCTTCAGAGTTCTAGCTCCGGCCTTTACAGGCCAGATACTAGATTTCTTTCAGATGCAACTGGCAATTGACAATGACCAAGTTCAACTATGACTGGCCGTGCTGAAATACCTTATCGATAGTGTTCCTTCAACATGGAAAGTGGGAAGAATGAGATTATATCCAGCGTACGACTACCATTTTTATCTGACAGTATCATGTGTGGAGGGAATATTTGCCAAGCTAATATCCACTATGGCCAGTCACAATTACTTAGAGCTAGGGCCAGAGCAAGGGAAGGAGTTGGTGGAATTTATCATCCAACAGTGTGCTCTGCCCACTAGGGAGATTGAGGGGAACAGAGAAAACAAAGAGGAGCTCTGCAACAGAACGATAGACATGGTTACGGAAAGTGATTTAAGGACACTGTGCAAATCATTGCTGAAATTGATGACGGAGACTTCACTGATTGATGCTGTTCTATGGCCCTACCTACTGGAATCTGCGATCACAATAAAATACACTGATGCCTTCACAACAGTCTGTGGTTCCTTACTGTGCCTTGGAAGAAGGAAACTGAAATCTGGGATGATAGAATTTGTTCTTAATTGCGAGAAATATCCAAATCTTCCTGACCCTCATACACTGTTGACACGCTATTACCCGTGCCTTCTGCTTCATTAGGGAAAAGGCAGAGACACTCCAGCTCAGCGTTTTCTACATATCCTGGGAAAGAACATCCACTCAGCAGCAGTGAGAGTATGGGACAAGGAACTCGCAATTTTAGTTAATTTTCTGTGGGAGAATTCGGAACAGTCCAACCTCCAGAATGACTGGGAAGATAAACTGTTGGTGCTTTTGTCCCAAACTCTGGAGGTAACTGCAGATGAGGGGTGGATCATCCATCTAATTGGAGAAATGAATGACAACATTCACAAATATCATCTTATTCACTAGAGAAGGGTTTTCTGTACAAGTGTTTAGGGAGAGTGCTCCAACTGACACAGGATAAAGAAATCATGAAGAAAAGCCTTCAGGAGATGCTACAGAGTGTTCAACACTATGAAGATTTCGAAAGAGATTTAGAGGGGTAGCTCTGGAATTGGTAACTGTGCTGTAACTCACTTACACACCATGCTCAGTGTACTGAAGGATTTTGAAAAGTTAAATAGTTCTAACATGCCAAGTATCTTTCAACTTATTAAGAACCAGGGTGATGATGAAATAATAAAAGTTAAAAGCCTGCTCATTTTATGCTATGGACAGATAATATCACATTGTCCTCAGGATCTCATTCCACCCAGAATAGAGAGGGACATTCTACACGATGTCCTTAGGAATTTCAACAAGAAGATTTTTGGACTGAAAGTTAAGATGAAGGATGTGACACTGAAGTTAAGTTTGATGGCTATCCAACTAATGAAGAGCAACCCACCTAAACTTCCACCAGAAAGGCAGAAATGCTGATCTGCATGAAAGAGCTGATCATGGTCAAGCTAACAGGGGCAACGAGCACTTCAGTTCAAAAGTCTGCCATGGACGCCTGTGCATCCCTCATAAAACTGGAGCCTTAATTGCATGACAACAGTGAGCTGATTAAGGGTGTGAAAAGTGTCTTCAGCTTGCTAGATTTGGAGACCAGCAGTACCAATGAAAACACAAACAGTGACATGGCAGAGAGACAGAAACTTTACGATGAGACAGTTGCTTCTCTGCACGATTTTCTGAAGCAATGCACACTTTTGGATTTATCTCCTGATGGGCTTCAGTCTGTGTTTGAGAACATGGAAACCAAGATCCGATCCAGAAAGGACCATGAGCGAGAAAAGGCAATGGAGACCACTTTACAGCTGGTGACCTTTTACCTGGAGAAACTTGACGTGAGCAATAAGGTTCTATCCCATAAGTTGCTGACTGTTATTGGATGTGTTAGACTTCCATGTGCAGATCCATCGCATATTGGAAGGGAGGTGGCCAATCAAAGCTTGTATGTATTACTTTATATTCAATTATATTCTGAAGGGTTTCCTATGGGTCATCAAGATAAGGAAGTGGAACACCTGAAAACCATCAAAATCGGGTTACATCAACTTACCAATCAGGACCTGTTTCAAATGGCGGTTATGTTTCATCAAAGTATATCGCTAATAATCTGTTGGACACTCTACTCTTCACGACCTTTAAAGGACAAACAGACAAGTAATAGAACATTTCCTGTGCAGTTCTATTGTCACTAATGTCCTCTTTAGAAAACATGGAGCCAGCCTTGCAGACATCCCTGGAACACTCTAAGTTTTGTACAATCACTTGCGCTCAATTACTGAGCCACAGGTGATGTGGGCAGTGACTGATTCCATCTCCATTTTGGCGTCACACAATCTGCCAGCAGTTTTGTCGACTCTCCTCACTTACCCTGTTCCATTTGACAGGCACATCAGTGACATATGGAAATCACAACTGATAGATAATGCACTAGCGACAGCCACAATCAAATATTTACTGGACAACTTGAGGTCATTGTATGATGGCAGCAGTGATTCCGTGTCAAAGAAAGTTGCAGCATCTCAGCGGCCTTTAGCTGTTCTCTGTGCTCTTCATGAAGTGGTGTTTGAACCTAACTCAGGGGAAGTGATAAATATTCTATACTCCCAGTTAGCACCCTTCTGATTCATCTCAGCTTCAGTGTCTAGTCCAGTTTCCTGCCAACTTTCTGAGATTTCCAAAGGATGGGAAAACCTTCAGCCTTTCTCTAAAACTTAATGGCACTGATGCTTGCCATGACTAAGCTAAGATACTTCAAGCTGTCCTGTCACAGGGAAAGGGAGATGATGCAAATATGAAACACAGGGGAGGGGGGAACCTCATCATAAATCCAAGAAAGCACCATGAGGGGGTTACACTGTTGGCAGGCACATTGACTGTGTGTGCTGCCCCTCACCTGATTAGCATTGCGGAGCAACTCACTTCTTTCCTTGTCAACACAAATCAGCGAATCACAGTAGCTGCCTTCTTTAGGGAGCTTTCGAATCATTCAGTGGTGTCGGACTTCTTGTTGATGGACATTCTTCTGGAGAGTTTGTTTCAATGCTTGATTGATGAGTCTCCAGTCGTTTAGTGCCTCGCTGTGGATGGATTGGGGAATGCAGCAATCGGAGCTTCTCAAAAGACAGACAAATACTGTGTTACATTGTTGTTTGTTATTTTATTTTTTTTAATTCATTCATGGGATGTGGGCATCGCTGGCCAGGCCAGCATTTATTGCCCATCCCTAATTGCCCTTGAGAAGGTGGTGGTGAGCTGCCTTCTTGAACCGCTGCAGTCCATGTGGGGTAGGTACACCAACAGTGCTGTTAGGAAGGGAGTTCCAGGATTTTGACCCAGCGACAGTGAAGGAACAGCGATATAGTTCCAAGTCAGGGTGGTGTGTGACTTGGAAGGGAACTTGCAGGTGGTGGTGTTCCCATGTATTTGCTGCCCTTGTCCTTCTAGTTGGTAGAGGTCACGGGTTTGGAAGGTGCTGTCGAAGGAGCCTTGGTGCATTGCAGCAGTGCATCTTGTAGATGGTACACACTGCAGCCACTGTGCGTTGGTGGTGGAGGGAGTGAATGTTTGTAGATGGGGTGCCAATCAAGCGGGCCGCTTTGTCCTGGACGGTGTCGAGCTTCTTGAGTGTTGTTGGAGCTGCACCCATCCAAGCAAGTGGAGAGTATTCCATCACACTCCTGACTTGTGCCTTGTAGATTGTGGACAGGCTTTGGGGAGTCAGGAGGTGAGTTACTCGCCTCAGGATTCCTAGCCTCTGACCTGCTCTTGTTGCCACGGTATTTACATGGCTACTCCAGTTCAGTTTTTGGTCAATGGTAGCCCCTAGGATGTTGATAGTGGGGGATTCAGTGATGGTAATGCCGTTGAATGTCAAGGGGAGATGGTTAGATTCTCTTTTGTTGGAGATGGTCATTGCCTGGCACTTGTGTGGCGCGAATGTTACTTGCCACTTATCAACCCAAGCCTGGATATTGTCCAGGTCTTGCTGCATTTCTACACAGACTGCTTCAGTATCTGAGGAGTTGCAAATGGTGCTGAACATTGTGCAATCATCACTGAACATCCCCACTTCTGACCGAATGATTGAAGGAAGGTCATTGATGAAGCAGCTGAAGATGGTTGGGCCTAGGACACTACCCTGAGGTACTCCTGCAGTGATGTCCTGGAGCTCAGATGATTGACCTCCAACAACCACATCCATCTTCCTTTGTGCTAGGTATGACTCCAGCCAGCGGAGGGTTTTCCCCCTGATTCCTATTGACCTCAGTTTTGCTAGGGCTCCTTGATGCCATACTCGGTCAAATGCTGCCTTGATGTCAAGGGCAGTCACTCTCGCCTCACCTCTTGAGTTCAGCTCTTTTGTCCATGTTTGAACCAAGGCTGTAATGAGGTCAGGAGCTGAGTGGCCCTGGCGGAACCCAAACTGAGCATCACTGAGCAGTTGTTGCTCAGCAAGTGCCACTTGATGGCACTGTTGATGACACCTTCCATCACTTTACTGATGATTGAGAGTAGGCTAATAGGACGGTAATTGGCCGGGTTGGATTTGTCCTGCCTTTTGTGTACATGACATACCTGGGCAATTTTCCACATGGCAGGGTAGATGCCAGTGTTGTAGCTGTACTGGAACAGCTTGGCTAGGGGCACAGCAAGTTCTGGAGCACAGGTCTTCAGTACTACTGCTGGAATATTGTCAGGGCCCATAGCTTTTGCAGTATCCAGTGCTTTCAGTCATTTCTTGATATCACGTGGAGTGAATCGAATTGGCTGAAGTTTGGCATCTGTGATGCTGGGGACTTCAGGCGGAGGCTGAGATGGATCATCAACTCGGCACTTCTGGCTGAAGATTGTTGCAAATGCTTCAGCCTTATCTTTTGCACTGATGTGCTGGGCTCCCCCATCATTGAGGATGGGGATAATTGTGGAGCCACCTCCTCCAGTTAGTTGTTTAATTGTCCACCACCATTCACGGCTGGATGTGGCAGGACTGCAGAGCTTAGATCTGATCCGTTGGTTATGGAATCGCTTAGCTCTGTCTATCGCATGCTGCTTACGCAGTTTGGCATGCAGATAGTCCTGGGTTGTAGCTTCACCAGGTTGACACCTCATTTTGACGTATGCCTGGTGCTGCTCCTGGCATGCCCTCCTGCACTCTTCATTGAACCAGGGTTGGTCTCCTGGCTTGATGGTAATGGTAGAGTGGGGGATATGCTGGGCCATGAGGTTACAGATTGTGGTTGAGTACAATTCTGCTGCTGCTGATGGCCCACAGCGCCTCATGGATGCTCAGTTTTGCATTGCTAGATCCATTCGAAATCTATCCCATTCAGCACAGTGGTAGTGCCACACAACACGATGGACGGTATCCTCAATGTGAAGGCGGGACTTCGTCTCCACAAGGACTGTGCGGTGGTCACTCCTACCGATACTGTCATGGACAGATGCATCCGCGACAGGCAGATTGGTGAGGACGAGGTCGAGTATGTTCTTCCCTCGTGTTGGTTCCCCCACCACCTGCCGCAGACCCAGTCTAATAGCCATGTCCTTTAGGACTCGGCCAGCTCGGTCAGTAGTGGTGCTACCGAGCCACTCATGGTGATGGACATTGAAGTCCCCACCCAGAGTACATTTTGTGCCCTTGCCACCCTCAGTGCTTCCTCCAAGTTGTGTTCAACATGGAGGAGTACTGAGTCATCAACTGAGGGAAGGCGGTAGGTGGTAATCAGTAGGAGGTTACCTTGGCCATATTTAACCTGATGCCATGAGACTTCATGAGGTCTGAAGTCGATGTTGAGGACTCCCAGGGCAACTCCCTCCCTACTGTATACCACTATGCCACCACCTCTGCTGGGTCTGTCTTGCCGGTGGGACAGGACATACACGGGATGGTGATGGCAGTGTCTGGGACATTGTCTGTAAGGTATGATTCCGTGAGTATGACTATGTCAGGCTGTTGCTTGACTAGTCTGTGGGACAGCTCTCCCAACTTTGGCACAAGCCCCCAGATGTTAGTAAGGAGGACTTTGCAGGGTCGACAGGGCTGGGTTTGCCGTTGTCATTTCCGGTGCCTAGGTCGATGCCGGGTGGTCCGTCCGGTTTCATCCCTTTTTATAGACCTCGTAGCGGTTAGGTACAACTGAGTGGCTTGCTAGGCCATTTCAGAGGGCATGTAAGAGTTAACCACATTGCTGTGGGTCTGGAGTCACATGTAGGCCAGACCAGGTGAGGACAGCAGATTTCCTTCCCTAAAGGACATTAGTGAACCAGATGGGTTTTTACAACAATCAACAATGGTTTCATGGCCATCATTAGACTAGTTTTTAATTCCAGATTTTTATTAAGTTCAAATTCCACCTTCTGCTGTGGTGGGATTCGAACCCATGTCCCCAGAGAAATACCCTGGGTCTCTGGATTACTAGTCCAGTGATAATACCACTACGCCACCGCCTACCCAATGATATCCATGATTGACGTGAAGTCCAAACCCAAGAATCTCATTGCTATTGAGACAATGTCAAGCATTTCCAAAGTTTTAGATCAGCTACAGCAGAATTATACAAATCCCATTCTTGGTGATGTAGCAGTTGTAATTCAGCCTTACTTTGGACATCAACATGAGAATGTGAGAGCTGCACCATTTAATGTACTGTAATGCACATTGAAACAGGGCTTGATTGGTAAGTTGACTTAACCCAATAAAAATGGTAATTGTACACTGGTCATCATCTGATTCTTCCCACTTTCCATGTTTGAAGGGACAGTGTTGATACAGTATTTCAGCACAGCCAGTGTCCCAAGTTGAACTTAATCATTGTCAATTGTCAGTTGCATCTGAGGGATATAAGACTGCACACAGCAGGTTAATGGGTCCCATCAAACATTCCAAGGGCAGGTACAGCATTGGTTAGATAAAGGGTAAGCTCCCTCTAGATTGCCCCATCAAACACAGCCAGAGCAAATAGACTCAGATTGAGCAAGAGGCAGGCAGACACTCCATTACGCACAGAGTTCTGGACCTAATTGGCAGGTCAATGTGTGATGCAGTCGTCATCTGTAGACTGAGTTCTATACAGCTTGCATTTGTTTTTTGAGACAGTCCCTGATTTGAAATGAAACTGGAGGCTTCCAGGTTTTTGGGGAGTCAAACCCAGGTTAGACAAACAAAGAGTCTTGTGACTGAGGAAAAACAGTTTACCAAGGACATGTGACTGGGAGATTAAGTTTCAGTTTTAAGAAAACTCTACCGAGTGTTGAAGCCAGCTGCAAAGCTGTGTGTGTTTTTTTTATTAAAAAAGTCTTTTAGAGTTGAGAAAAATGCTGCAGTGGATGGAAAATGCAGCCAGTTATTGTTTAAAGAGACAGGCTGAGAGCTGCAGATTTTTTGTGCTTCCAGAGAGCCTGCTTGGAATTGAAGCAGTTATTTTGACTGCAGGCAGAGGAGCCTGGACTGAGGGCTGACCATTGGTGAATGACTTACAGCAGTTGTCAACGGTACGGTAGTGGGCAAGGCCGAGGAAGGTTGAGAGGCATCGAAACCAAACCGTTAAAGGGAAGATTGCATCACTCGCTATCAATGGAACCTTATTACTTCTGTATCTGCATCCTGGAGGACAGAACTTGAAAAATACTACCTGAATAAGATCCTGATTTTGTTGTACTGCACTGATAAGCCTGTTCAGAGGACTAGTAAGGACTACCTTTAGTTGTATCTGATTGTTAATGTGTAACCTTTAAAATATACATACATCGTTTGTGGTTAAACTGTTAGTTCATGTTTAATTTATGTTGCTTTGGTTTAAGTGTTAAAGTAAATTTTATAAAAATGAAAATCCTGTCTGTTTGGTTTTTGTTTCCTAAATTAGGGTTAGTCAGTGGATTTTTTTTTTGGTTTGTTGGTGGTCTCTTCAGGGATCATAAGAAATGTATTTACAGAAATTACAAAAAGCTAATGAACCGGTACAAAAAAATTTTAAAAGCCAATGAAAATTTGGCCTTAATTTCAGCAGGGCTGGATTACAAGTGGCTGGAGGTTATGTTCCAGCTGTACAGATCACTGGTTAGACCCCATCTGGACTACTGCATTCAGTTCTGGGCACTGCATCTCAGAAAGGATGTATTGGATAAAGATTGGCAGGACACCGAAGACAACTGCCTTCCTCATCTTCTTTCATGGAATGTGAGCATCTCTGGCTAGACCAGCATTTATTGCCCATCCCTAATTGCCCTTGAGAAGGTGGTGATGATCAGCCTTGAACCGTTGCAGACGTTGGGGTGTAGGTACACCCACAGTACTGTTTGGAAAGGCGTTCCATAATTTTGACCCAGCGACAGTGAAAGAACGGCGATTATAGTTCCAAGTCAGGATGGTGTGTGGCTTGGAAGGAACTTGCTGGTGGTGGTGTTTCCATGCATCTGCTGCCCTTATCCTTCTAGGTGGTAGAGGTCGGGGCTTTGGAAAGTGCTGATGAAGGAGCCTTGCTGCAATGCATCTTGTAGATGGTACATTCTGCTGCCACTGTGTGTCAGTGGTGTATGGAGTGATTGTTGAAGGTGGTGGATGGGGTGCCGATCAAGCAGGCTGCTTTGTCCTGGATGGTGTCTAGCTTCTTGAGTGTTGTTGGAGCTGCACCCATCCAGGCATGTGGAGAGTATTCCATCACACTCCTGACTTGTGCCTTGTAGATGGTGGACAGGCATTGGGGAGTCAGGAGATGAGTTACTTGCCGCAGAATTCCCAGCCTCTGAACCGCTGTTGTAGCCATAGTATTTATTGGGCTGGTCCAGTTAAGTTTATGGTGAACCCCCAGGATGTTGATAGTGGGGGATTTAGCAATCATAATGCCATTGAATGTTAAGGGGATATGGTTAGATTCTCTCTTGTTGGAGATCGTCATTGCCTGCCATTTGTGTGGTGTGAATGTTACTTGTCACTTATCAGTCCAAGCCTGGAAATTGTCCGGGTCTTACTGCATATGGACATGGATTGCTTTAGTATTTGAGGAGTCCAATCACAGTGAACATCCCCACTTCTGACCATATGATTGAAGGAAGGTCATTCATGAGCCCCATGAAGATGGTTGGGCCTAGGACACTACCCCGAGGAACTCCTGCAGTGATGTGCTGGGACTGAGATGATTGACCTCCAACAACCACAATCATCTTCCTTTGTGCTAAGCATGATTCCAATCAGCAGAGAGTTTTTCCCCTGATTCCCATTAACTCCAGTTTCGCTCGGACTCCTTGATGCCATACTCGGTCAAATGCTGCCTTGATGCCAAGGGCAGTCACTCTCACCTCACCTCTTGAATTCAGCTCTTTTGTCTATGTTTGGTCCAAGGCTGTAATACGTTTAGGAGCTGAGTGGCCCTGGTGGAATACAAACTGAGCGTCGGTGAGCAGGTTATTGTTGATTAACTGCTGCTTGATAGCACTGTCGATGACAGCTTCCATCACTTTGCTAATGATCAACAATAGACCAATGGGGCAGTAATTGGCTGGATTGGATGTGGACAGGACATACCTGGGCAAATTCTCCACATTGTTGGGTAGATGTCAGTGTTGTAGCTGTACTGGAACAGCTTGGCTAGGGGTGTGGCTAGTTCTGGAGCACAAGCTTTCAGTACTATTGCTGGATTGTTGTCAGGGCCCATAGCCTTTGCTGTGTCCAGTGCCTTCAGCTTTTTCTAGATACCACGTGGAGTGAATCGAATTGGCTGAAGACTGGCATCTTTGATGTTGGGGACCTCAAGAGGAGGCCGAGATGGATCATTCAATTCTGGCTGACAATGGTTGCAAATGCTTCAGCCTTGACTTTTACACTGTGTCATGAAGGTGCTTCCATTATTAATATTGTTTGAGGGCTCGTGTTTAAAAGATTCTGAAAATTGGTTCATTTGAAAGACTGAGGAGATGCCTGGATTTGTGTTTTTTTTTTAAGGTTGCTGGAAGAGACAATGAAGTTCTAAATAAACTTAAGGAGCCTTGCTGGCTATTGGAGTTGTTTACAGAGAAGTCACATGTCTAGATTTATGGTTGTCAGGAGTTTTGGCTTTCTGACCTGGCTTAGACTGTTTGAATGCTCAGTTGATGTGTAGCCTGCCAAGAGAGAAGCCACTCAACGCATCTTTTCCACCAGTTTTGAAAAATCTTCTGAGAAGCCAGTATGATAGCTGAAACTACTAATGCAGTAATTCTCCCAAAAAGCCTGCAAGACCAGTCCTCAATGTATCCTGAACAGAACTGCTCCAGAAAAATTCCAGTGACAGCCGTAGACACGTACCCAGATGTCAGACCAAAGGCCATCTGAAACATTCCATATCTTATCCTTTTTCTTCAAGAATTAACAATAACTTGGCCAAAATATTTTTTTTTAAAGTTGATCTCCGCGGAGCCAGTTTTTTCATTTTTCTTTATTTTTTCTTTAACAGAGTGTGTATGTATGTGTGTGTTAGGTTATTTTAGATTCATACTTCCATATTTCAAACTGTGTGTTAATAAGCTTTGCATCTTTATTGAATAAGTCTTGTTTTATAATAAAGCAGTAATTGTGTTGTTTATTAAAGAAATCTGGTTGGCGGATTTTTATTCTGAAACTAATCTTCTTCTTTGGCTCCTTGTCTCGAGAGACAATGGGTAAGCGCCTAGAGGTGGTCAGTGGTTTGTGAAGCAGCGCCTGGAGTGGCTATGAAGGCCAATTCGAGAGTGACAGACTCTTCTACAGGTGCTGCAGATAAAATTGGTTGTCGGGGCTGTTACACAGTTGGCTCTCTCCTTGCACTTCTGTCTTTTTTCCTGCCAACTGCTAAGTCTCTTTGATTCACCAAATATAAATAAAGTATATAATAACCTCGGTCATAACAACTGACATGCTGGGCTCCTCCATCATTGAAAATGGGGATGTTTGTGGTGCCTCCTCCTCCGCTTAGTTATTTAATTGTCATAGGGACAAAGAAGTAGGAGTAGGCCATTCAGCCCATCGGGCCCGCTCTGCTATTCAATATGATCATGGCTGATCATCTACTTCAATGCCTTTTTCCAACACTATCCTCATATCCCCTTTATGTCATTGGTATTTAGAAATCTGTCAATCTCTGCTTTAAATATACTCAATGACTGAGCTTCCACAGCCCTCTGGGGTAGAGAATTCCAAAGATTCACAACCCTCTGAGTAAAGAAATTTCTCCTCATCTCTGTCCTAAGTGGCTTCCCCCTAATTTTGAAATGATGTCCCCTGGTTCTAGACTCCCCAACCACGGGAAACATCTTACCTGCATCTACCCTGTCTATCCCTTTAAGTATTTTGTAGGTTTCAATGAGATCACCTCTCATTCTTCGAAACTCTAGAGAATACACACCCAGTTTCCCCAATCTTTCTTCATAGGACAGTCCTGCCTTCCCGGGAAATAGTCTGGTGAACCTTCATTGCACTCCCTCTATGGCAATAATATCTTTCCTAAGGTAAGAGGACCAAAACTGCACACAATACTCTAGGTGCGGTCTAACCAAGGTTCCACACAATTGAAGCAAGACTTCACGACTCCTGTACTCAAATCCTCTTGCGATAAAGGCTAACATGCCATAAGCCTTCCTAATTGCTTGCACCTACATGTTAGCTTTCAGTGACTTATTGACGGGGACACCCAGGTCCCTTTGTACATCGACACTTTCTAATCTCTTACCATTTAAGAAATACTCTCCACATTCTATTCCTCCTACCAAAGTGGATAATCTCACATTTTTCCATATTATATTCCATCTGCCATGTTCTTGCCCACTCACTAAGTCTCTCCAAATCCCCTTGAAGCTGCTTTGCATCTTCCTCACAACACACATTCCAACTAGTTTTGTGTCATCAGAAAACTTGGAAATATTACATTTGGTCCCCACATCCAAATCATTGATATATATTGAGAACAGCTGTGGCCCAAGCACTGATCCTTGTGGTACCCCATTAGTCACAGCCTGCCAACACAAGAATGACCCGTTTATTCCTACTCTTTGTTTTCTCTGTTAGCCAATCCTTAATCCAGGCCAATATATTATCTCCTATCCCATGTGCTTTTATTTTGCTAACCAGCCTCCTATGGGGGACTTTATCAAAAGCCTTCTGAAAATCCAAGGATACTACATTCACCAACTCCCCTTTATCAATTCTATTAGTAACATCCTCAAAAAACTTCAACAGGTTTGTCAAACATGATTTCCCATCATAAATCCAAGTTGACCAGGCCCAATCAGATCATTGTTATCCAAGTTATCACATCCTTTAGAATAGATTCTAACATTTTCCCAATGACTGATGTAAGGCTAACAGGTCTGTAGTTCCCTGTTTTCTCTCTCCCTCCCTTCTTAAATAGTGGGGTGACATTTGCTACCTTCCAATCTGCAGGAACTGTTCCAGAATCTATAGAATTTTGGAAGGTAATCACCAATGCATCCACTATCTCCATAGCTACCTCTTTCAACACTCTGGGATGTAGAATATCAGGTCCTGGGGACTTATCAACCTTCAGCCCCCATTAATTTCTCCAATACAACCTTCTTACTAATACTAATTTCCTTCAAATCCTCATTCTCCCTAGTTCCTTGGATCTCTAATTCTGGGAGATTTCTTGTATCCTCCTCAATGAAGACAGACACAAAGTAATCATTTAGTTCTCTGCAATTTCTCTATTCCCCATTCTAAACTCTCCTGGCTCTGCCTGTAATAGAGCCACATTTGGCTTAGCCAAACATTTCCTTTCTACGTACCTATAGAAGCTGGATGCGGCAGGACTGTAGAACTTTGATCTTATACTTTGGTTGTGGGATCGGTTAACTCTGTCTATCACATACTGCTTCCGCTGTTTAGTATGCTGTGTTGTACCTTCACCAGGTTGACAACTCATTTTCGGTATGCCTGGTGCTGCTCCTGGCATGTGTCCCTGCATTTATTATTGAACCAGGTTTGATCCCTAGGCAATGATAGAGTGAGGGATATGCCAGGGCATGAGGTTACAGATTGTGGCTGAATACAATTCTGCTGCTGCTGATGGTCCACAGTTACCCAGTTTTGAGCTGCCAGATCTGTTCTGAATCTATCTCTTTTAGCATAGTGGTAGTGACACACAACGCGATGTAAGGTATTCTCAATGTGAAGATGGGACTTTGTTTTTAGAAGGTTTGTGCGGTGGTCACTCCCAACAATACAGTCATGGACAGATGCATTGGCAATAGGTAGATTGGTGAGGACGAGGTCAAGTAGGTTCTTCCCTCGTGTTGGTTCTCTCACCATCTGCTGTAGGCCCAGTTTGGCAGATATGCCCTACAGGACTTGGCCAGCTCGGTCAGTAGTGGTGCTACCAAGCCACTATTGGTGACGGACAATGAAGTCCCTCACCCAGAATACATTCTGTGCCCTTAACACCCTCAGTGCTTCTTCCAAGTAGTGTTCACATGGAGAAATACTAATTCATCAGCCAAGGGAGGGCAGTAGGTAGTAATCAGCAGGAGATTTCCTTGCCCATGTTTGACTTGATGACATGAAACTTCATGGGGTCTGGAGTCAATGTAGAGGACTGCCAGGGCAACTCCCTCCCAGCTGTATACCACTGTGCTGACACCTCTGGTGGGTCTGTCCTGCCAATGGGACAGGACTTACCCAGGAATGGCAATGGAGGAGTCTGGGACATTGGCTGTAAGGTATGACTTGGTGAGTAGGACTATGTCAGGCAATTGCTTGACCGGTCTGTACGACAGCTCTCCCAATTTTGGCTCAAGTACCCAGACATTACTAAAGGACTTTGCAGGGTCAACAGGGCTGCGTTTGCTGTTGTCATTTCCAGTGCCTAGGTCAATGCCGGGTGTTCTGTCCAGTTTTATTCCTTTTCAACTTTTGTATTCCGGTTTTGTACAACTGAGGGCTTTATAGGCCATATCAGCGGCCATAAGAGTCAACCACATTGCTGTGGCTCTGAAGTGACATTGTGGTGAGTTATTGTCGATGGTTGGCCTGATAGAATACAGCAGGTTCGAGACAACCTAAGATCCTTTTGGCCATATAGGAACAAGTTACATGTCTTGAGAGGAGTGATATTTAATTAAAGACAGGTGCTGATTCTTGAATCTCTTCATCAGGATATGTTATCGCAATTGCCCCTGGGTCACATGGGCATCGAGCGAACAAGTCGCCTGGCGAGGGAAACTGTTGACTGACCTGGGATTAATTGCGGTATCGAGAGAGCCATGAGGATGTGCGAGAGGTGCCAAGCGCATCAGCCAAACCAGCACAGGGATCCAATACACCCTCACGAGGTCCCATCAGATCCCTGGTCAAGGATTGCAATGGATCTGTTCATTGTTCACCATTTGTGGTGATGATTTCCTTTTAATAATAGATTACTTTTCAAAATTTCCAGTCATGAGATAGTTGAGGAATATATCGAGCACATCTGTAGAAACATAGAAAAATAGGAGCAGGAGTAGGCCCTTCAAGCCTGCACCACCATTCAATACAATCATAGTTGATCATCCAAACTCATTACCCTGTTACCGCTTTCTCCCCGTATCCCTTGATCCCTTTAGCCCTAGGAACTATATCTAACTCTTTCTTGAATATATTTAATGATTCGTAGTGAATACGAGTGCTGTATTTAGTCTTTTTGGTACACCAGAAGAGATTGCATCAGAAAATAGTCCATAAAATAAAGGCAAACCATTTCAGGATATGTATGCCAAGTGGGGCAGAAACCCTGTAACAGCCTCTCCACATTATCCTAGGTCCAACCATCTTGCCAAGGGAATGGTTTGTACAGTTAAATTGCTAATGGTGAAATGCAGGGAAACAGAGCAAGACTTCCAGGTTGCTCTAATAAAAACAAAATACTGCGGATGCTGGAAATCTGAAATAAAAACAAGAAATGCTGGAATCACTCAGCAGGTCTGGCAGCATCTGTGGAAAGAGAAGCAGAGTTAACGTTTCAGGTCATCGGAAGTTCCGATGAAGGGTCACTGACCCGAAACGTTAACTCTGCTTCTCTTTCCACAGATGCTGCCAAACCTGCTGAGTGATTCCAGCATTTCTTGTTTTTATTCCAGGTTGCTATGTTGCGTTAGACACTGGATTACCGTCACCTGCCAAAATCATGTTCAGAAGGCAGATCAGAATGACACTTCCAAGTCATCATCTGTCCAGGCTTGTATCAATGCAGGAAAGACTACTGGAGAAGCAGGAGAAGATGAAGTCCACACACAATCGACATGCAGATGCAGAATTGCCTAGTTTACATGTGGAGCAAAAGGTTTGAGTTATTCACCCAACAGAAGGAACCTGGTTCCCTGCAGAGGTATCTAACGGTTGCAACAAGCCAAGATCATATGAGGTCACAACACCTAATGGGCGACGTTGAGCAGGACAGTCGTCAACTAAGAAAATTGCCCAACTGCATCTTATCCAATACTGCAATATTGGTGATAACATACTCATGAGAGTGAAATTGTGGAAGACCACTGTGCAGACAATCAGCTAATGCGCAGAATACCCATACGTCTACGTCGATGAGTCAAGAACACTGTCGTGGCGATTCTAGATCTCAGAAGAGTTTTACTATTATGAGGCCTGGCCATTTTAGTAAACCACCTGTACTTTTTAGGGACTCTTAACTGGTGGATGGAGGTCTAACTTTCAAGTAAATAGTATTCTCAGTAATCCAATTATGTTATGTGAGTTATTCTTATTGTCTAATGTTCTATTTAAGAAAAAAGGGGGATGTTGTGATATTGCTTTAAAGGAGTTTGTAAATAGTGAGTGTACATCATCACTGCAGGAAGTGATGCCATACCATGTGTGACACAGTAGTAGGAGTTGTGTTGATCCCTAGTAAGATGCACATATAGAGCACTACTGTAACTTCCTTATAGCATTGTGATTCTTCAATAAAAAGGGCCAAAAGTATTTGTTACCATTCATCAGTGTGCAATTGGTAATTTTGTGTTAAGAACCCAGTAACACAACAGTCTCTGAAAAGCATCTTGCCCTAATGGTGCAGCAAGAACTTGGAACGAGATATGTGTAACATCATTGGTGTCAATGAGACTCCCAGAAGATGTTACGCAATATTTCTCTCTGCACTGGCATTGCTTTTATAAATCGCAGGAGGTGTAATACCTGCTCATTTACCTCCTCTCTACTCACCATCCCAGGCCCCAAACACTCCTTTCAGGTGAAGCATCGATTTACTTGTACTTCTTTCATTCTGTACTTCTTTCTGTATTCGCTGCTCACAATGTGGTCTCCTCTACATTGGGGAGACCAAGCGCAGACTGGGTGACCGCTTTGCGGAACACCTCCGCTCAGTCCACAAGCAGGACCCTGAGCTTCACCGGTTGCTTGCCATTTCAACACTCCCCCCCCGCTCTCATGCTCACATCTCTGTCCTGGGATTGCTGCAGTGTTCCAGTGAACATCAACGCAAGCTCGAGGAACAGCATCTCATCTACCAATTAGGCACACTACAGCCTGCCGGACTGAACATTGAGTTCAATAATTTCAGAGCATGACAGCACCCCATTTTACTTTCATTTTTAGTGTTTTTTTCTTCTCTTTTTTTCTTTTTCACATTTTTTACAACCCTTTTTTTTTGCATTTATTTCATTTCATCTTAGTTTGTTCAGTTTGCTTACCCACTGTTTTTTTTCATGTTTGCACTGGCTGCTGTTCAATATTCAGTCTGTTAACACCTTTTCTGTACTAATGCTTTGTCTTGCAACACACCATTAACATA
This sequence comes from Heterodontus francisci, assembly GCF_036365525.1. Lineage (NCBI taxonomy): Eukaryota > Metazoa > Chordata > Chondrichthyes > Heterodontiformes > Heterodontidae > Heterodontus > Heterodontus francisci. The sequence goes on along the minus strand of NC_090410.1, from coordinate 21,510,322 downwards.
TTGTTTGCTTTTGCTCCATGACCTTTTGGTCAGCTATGTGGCCTGGTCCAATCTGCACCTTCTCCTTTGTTATCTCTTGCCCCACCCCCACCTCACTTGCTTATAACCTGTGACTTTTCTAATATTTGTCAGTTCCGAAGAAGGGTCACTGACCCGAAACATTAACTCTGCTTCTCTTTCCACAGATGCTGCCAGACCTGCTGAGTGGTTCCAGCATTTCTTGTTTTTATTTCAGATTTCCAGCATCCGCAGTATTTTGCTTTTATTTTGCTTTTATAAAGTTGGTTTTATAATGCTCCTGTGAAATTCCTTGAGTCGTTTAATAATATTAAAGGCACTGCATAAATATTATTGTTCTTGTTATCACTTTCCTGATGGGTACCTGCTGCTTCCTTTCGTTATGCCAGTTACTTATCCATTTCCCATTGGATTTGGCTGAGATACCCAGAAAATCGCCAGCGGAATCAGGAAAGGAGCTGAGAACAGGGATGACAATTGGAGGGAAGGAGGTAGAAGTTACTTATATTAAAACCAAAAATGCTGGAAATGGAGAAACAAGAGTTAATGGGCTGGATTTTCCCAGGGGCTTTGGGACCCTAATGTAGGGACCAAATGGGGATACTGAGCCCACACTTACTGGCAGCGTACCCAATGGAGCAATCTTCCCGGAGGAGGCCTCCGAAGTAACCAGTTCTACGTTCACAGTCCTATTTAAGGAGGGCAGAAAGCTTGCCCATCACCAACAGCTGCTGTACAAAAAAATGGGACATAGATTTTGGTCTGAAATTGTTGAACTCAATGTTGAGTCTGGAAGGCTGTAAAGTGTCTAATCGAAAGATGAGATGCTGTTCCTTGACTTATGTTGAGCTTTTTTTGGGGGGATGTGGGTGAAGCTGACTAGGCCTTTATTGCCCATCCCTAATTACCCTTGAGAAGGTGGTGATGAGCTGCCTTCTTGAACTGCTGCAGTCCATGTGGGGTAGGTACACCCACAGTGCTTTTAGGAAGGGAGTTCCAGGATTTTGACCCAGTGACAGCGAAGGAACGGCGATATAGTTCCATGTCAGGATGGTGTGTGACTTGGAGAGGAACTTGTAGGTGATGGTGTTCCCATGCATCTGCTGCCCTTGTCCTTCTAGTTGGTAGAGGTCGCGGGTTTGCAAGGTGCTATCTAAGGAGACTTGGTGCGTTTCTGTAGTGCATCTTGTAGATGGTACACACTGCTACCACTGTGCGTCGGTGGTGGAGGGAGAGAATGTTTGTGGATGGGGTGCCAATCAAGCAGGCTGCTTTGTCCTGGATGGTGTTGAGCTTCTTGAGTGTTGTTGGAGTTGCACCCATCAAGGCAAGTGGAGAGTATTCCATCACACTCCTGACGTGTGTCGTGTAGATGGTGGACAGGCTTTGGGAGACAGGAGATTAGTTACTCGCCACAGGATTCCTAGCCTCTGACCTGCTCTTGTAGCCAAGGTATTTATATGGCTACTCCAGTTCAGTTTCTGGTCAATGGTAGCCCCTAGGATATTGATAGTGGGGAATTCAGCAATCGTAATGCCATTGAATGTCAAGGGGAAATGGTTAGATTCTCTCTTGTTGGAGATGATCATTGCCTGGCACTTGTGTGGCACGAATGTTACTTGCCACTTATCAGCCCAAGCCTGGATATTGTCCAGGTCTTGCTGCAATTCTGCATGGACTGTTCAGTATTTGAGGAGTCGCGAATGGTGCTGAACATTGTGCAATTACCAGCAAACATCCCCACTTCTGACCTTATGATTGAAGGGAGGTCATTGATGAAGCAGCTGAAGATGGTTGGGCCTAGGACACTACCCTGAGGAACTCCTGCAGTGATGTCCTGGAGCTGAGATGATTGACCTCCAACAACCACAACCGTCTTCCTTTGTGCTAGGTATGATGCCAACCAGCAGAGAGTTTTCCCCCTGATTCCCATTGATTCCAGTTTTGCTAGGGCTCCTTGATGCTATACTCTGTCAAATGCTGCCTTGATGCCAAGGGCAGTCACTCTCACCTCACCTCTTGAGTTCAACTCTTTTGTCCATGTTTGAACCAAGGCTGCAATGAGGTCAGGAGCTGAGGTCCTGAAGGAACCCAAACTGAGCATTAGTGAGCGGATTATTGCTAAGCAATGGCTGCTTGATAGCACTGTCGATGACACCTTCCAACACTTTACTGATGATCGAGAGTAGACTGATGGGGCAGTAATTGGGCGTGTTGGATTTGTCCTGCTTTTTGTGTAGAGGACATACCTGGGCAATTTTCCACATAACAAAATAGGAGGCTGAGGACAGAGAGGTCAGAGTGGGAGTGGGGAGGAGAATTAAAATGACGGGCAACTGGAAGCTTGCGGTCACGCCTGCGGACTGAATGGAGGCGTCAGGCAAAGTGATCACCCAATCTGCATTTGGTTTTCCAAATGTAGAGGAGACTGCACTGTTAGCAGCAAATTCTTCTTCTTCTTAGGCCTCCTTGTCTCGAGAGACAATGGGTAAGTGCCTGGAGGTGGTCAGTGGTTTGTGGAGCAGCGCCTGGAGTGGCTATAAAGGCCAATTCGAGAGTGACAGGCTCTTCCACAGGCGCTGCAGATAAAATTGGTTGTCGGGGCTGTTACACAGTTGGCTCTCCCCTTGCACTTCTGTCTTTTTGCCTGCAAACTGTTAGGTCCCTTCAACTCGCCACACTTTAGCCCCGCCTTTATGGCTGTCCACCAGCTCTGGCGATCATTGGCAACTGATCCCACGACTTGTGATCAATGTCACAGGACTTCATGTTGCGTTTGCAGATGTCTTTAAAGCGGAGACAAGGACAGCCGGTGGGTCTGATACCAGTGATGTGCTCGCTGTACAATGTGTCCTTGGGAGATCCTGTCATCTTCCATGCAGCTCACATGGCCAAGCCATCTCAAGCGCCGCTGGCTCAGTACGGTGCATATGCTGGGGATGTTGGCCGCCTCGAGGACTTCTGCATTGGAGATATGGTCCTGCCACCTGATTTCAAGAGGCAGCGATGATGGAATCAGTTGAGATGTCGCTCTTGGCTGATATAGGTTGTCCAGGCCTCGCTGCCGTAGAGCAAGGTACCGAGGACACAGGCTTGAAACACTCAGACTTTTGTGTTCCGTGTCCGTGTGCCATTTTCCCATACCCTCTTGGCCAGTCTGGACATAGCAGCGGACGCCTTTCCCATGCACTAGTTGATTTCTGCATCGAGAGATGGGTTGCTGGTGATAGTTGAGCCTAGGTAGGTGAACTCTTGAACCACTTCCAGAGTGTGGGCGTCGATATTGATGGATAGAGCATTTCTAACATCCTATCCCATGATGTTCATTTTCTTGAGGCTGATGGTTAGGCCAAATTCGTTGCAGGCAGCTGCAATCCTGTCGATGAGTCTCTGCAGACAATCTTCTGTGTGGGATGTTAATGCAGCATCGTCAGCAAAGAGGAGTTCCCTGTTGATGGCTTTCCATATTTTGCTCTTTGCTCTTAGACGGGCAAGGTTGAACAACCTGCTATCTGATCTTGTGTGGAGGAAGATTCCTTCTTCTGAAGACTTGAACGCATGTGTGAGCAGCAGGGAGAAGAAGATCCCAAACAGTGCAGATGCGAGAACACAGCCCTGTTTCACGCCACTCAGGATAGGAAAGGGGTCTGATGAGGCACCGCTATGCTGAATTGTGCCTTTCATATTGTCATGGAATGAGGTGATGATACTTAGTAGCTTTGGTGGACATTCGATCTTTGCTAGTAGTCTGAAGAGACCATGTCTACTGATGAGGTCAAAGGCTTTGGTGAGATCTATGAAAGCAACATAGAGGGGCACCTGTTGTTCACGGCATTTCTCCTGTAGCTGGCGAGGGAGAATAGCATGTCAATGGTGGATCTCTCTGCTCGAAAGCTGCACTGTGCGTCAGGGTAGACATGCTCAGCCAGCTTCTGGAGTCTGTTTAAAACGACTCGAGTGAAGACTTTCCCCACTATGCTGAGCAGGGAGATTCCACGGTAGTTGTTGCAGTCACTGCAGTCACCCTTGTTCTTATAAAGGGTGATGATATTGGCATCGCGCAAGTCTTGTGGTACAGCTCCCTCGTCCCAGCACAGGCAAAGCAGTTCATGGAGTGCTGAGAGTATAGCAGGCTTGGCACTCTTGATTATTTCAGGGGTAATGCCGTCCTTTCCAGGGGCTTTTCCACTGGCTAGAGAATCAATGGCATCATTGAGTTTCAATTTTGTTGGCTGTTCGTCCAGCTCATCCATGACTGGCAGAGATTGGGCTGCATTGAGGGCAGTATCAGTGGCAACATTTTCCTTGGAGTACAGTTCTAGGTAGTGCTCCACCCAGCGATCCATTTGTTGGCGTTGGTCAGTGATCGTGTTTCCCGATTTAGACTTGAGGGGGGGCCCAAAAGCTCTCTTAGTGCCATCATACATTCCTCTGATGTTTCCGGTGTCGGAGGCCAGCTGAATACGACTGCATAGGTGTTGCCAGTAGTCATTTGCACAGTGCCTGGCTGTTCTTTGTGCAGCGCTTCTGTCTACTTTAAGTGCTACGGATGTTAACTCGCTGGGGGCTTTCTTGTAGTTCAACAGTGCAGTGTGCTTAGCCGCCATGACAGGTTCCAGCTCTTCTTAGTTAGATTGAAACCAGTCTGCATTCTGCATCTCACATTTGCCAAAGGTGGTCATTGCTGAGTCACAGATGGCGTCTCTGATGTGGGCCCACTTTGTCTCTGCATCCCCTGCAGGAGTGTTTTGAACAGCTTTTTCAAGTGAATTTAGAAACTTCTGTCACAGCTGTGGATAAGAAATTCTGTTAGTGTTGATGCGCGGGTGGCCCTTCTGCTTGGAGTGATGTAGCTTCTTTGGTCTAACTTTGCTGCACACCAGTGAGTGGTTGGTGTTTCAGTCCGCACTGTGGAAGCTGCGTGTGATTTGGGCACTGTTTATAGAGGCTCGCCCTGTGACGATGAGGTCCAGCTGATGCCAACAACGTGATCTTGGGTGTCTCCATGAAACCTGGTGACAGGGTTTAGTATGAGAGAACGAGTTGGTGATGCAAAGGTTGTGATAGGTACACAACTCAAGCTGTCTCTGGCCATCCTCATTCATCCTTCCAATGCCATAGCGCCCAAGGCAGGAGGGCCACGAGTCATGGTCGGTCCCAACCCTGTCGTTAAAGTCCCCCAGCAGGAACAAATGTTCGGTATTAGGAATACTACTAATGATATTATGGAGTTCCTCGTAGAATGTTTTTTTTATTCATTCATAGGATGTAGGCATCACTGGCCAGGCCAGCATTTATTGCCCATCTCTAATTGCCCTCGAGAAGGTGGTGGTGAGATGCCTTCTTGAACCGCTGCAGTCCATGTGGGGTAGGTACACCCACAGTGCTGTCAGGAAGGGAGTTTTAGGATTTTGACCCAGCGACAGTGAAGGAACGGCGATATAGTTCCAAATCAGGATGGTGTGTGACTTGGAGGGGAACTTGCAGGTGGTGGTGTTCCCATGTATTTGCTGCCCTTGTCCTTCTAGTTGGTAGAGGTCGCGGGTTTGGAAGGTGCTGTCTAAGGAGCCTTGGTGCATTGCTGCAGTGCATCTTGTAGATGGTACACACTGTTGCCACTGTGCGTCGGTGGTGGAGGGAGTGAATGTTTGTGGATGGGGTGCCAATCAAGTGGGCTGCTTTGTCCTGGATGGTGTCGAGCTTCTTGAGTGTTGTTGGAGCTGCACCCATCCAGGCAAGTGGAGAGTATTCCATCACACTCCTGACTTGTGCCTTGTAGGTGGTGGACAGGCTTTGGGGAGTCAGGAGGTGTGTTACTCGCCTCAGGATTCCTAGCCCCTGACCTGCTCTTGTAGCCATAGTATTTATATGGCTACTCCAGTTCAGTTTCTGGTCAATGGTAGCCCCTAGGATATTGATAGTGGGGGATTCAGCGATGGTAATATTCTCTTTTGTTGCAGATGGTCATTGCCTGGCACTTGTGTGGCGCGAATGTTACTTGCCACTTATCAGCCCAAGCCTGGATATTGTCCAGGTCTTGCTGCATTTCTACACGGACTGCTTCAGCATCTGAGGAGTCACGAATGTTGCTGAACATTGTGCAATCATCAGCAAACATCCCCACTTCTGACCTTATGATTGAAGGAAGGTCATTGATGAAGCAGCTGAAGATGGTTGGGCCTAGGACACTACCCCGAGGAACTCCTGCAGTGATGTCCTGGAGCTCAGATGATTGACCTCCAACAACCGCAACCATCTTCTTTTGTGCTAGGTGTGACTCCAGCCAGCGGAGGGTTTTCCCCCTGATTCCCATTGACCTCAGTTTTGCTAGGGCTCCTTGATGCCATACTAGGTCAAATGCTGCCTTGATGCCAAGGGCAGTCACTCTCAACTCACCTCTTGAGTTCAGCTCCTTTGTCCATGTTTGAACCAAGGCTGTAATGAGGTCAGGAGCTGAGTGGCCCTGGCAGAACCCAAACTGAGCGTCACTAAGCAGGTTATTGCTGAGCAAGTGCCGCTTGATGGCACTGTTGATGACACCTTCCATCACTTTACTGATGATTGAGAGTAGGCTGATGGGGCGGTAATTGGCTGGGTTGGACTTGTCCTGCTTTTTGGGTACAGGGCATACCTGGGCAATTTTCCACATTGCAGGGTAGCTGCCAGTGTTGCAGCTGTACTGGAACAGCTTGGCTCGGGGCGCAGCAAGTTCTGGAGCACAGGTCTTCAGTACTATTGCCGGAATATTGTCAGGGCCCACAGCTTTTGTGGTATCCAGTGCCTTCAGTCGTTTCTTGATATCACGCGGAGTAAATCGAATTGGCTGATTTCCGGCATCTGTGATGTTGGGGACTTCAGGAGGAGGCCTGGTCTTTAACTTCAGGTGGGGAGCAGAGTGTTGGAGCATAGACGCTGAGTAGGTGTACTGGGCCAGAGGCAGTGAGCAGTCAGATGGACAGTATGCGTTCCGAGCCATTTGAAGGTGGCTGTATCATGCTGAGCAAAGAGTTTCTGATGGCGAAGCCCACTCCGTGCTGTCTTGGTTCTTCAGGATCCCTACCCTGCCAGAAGAAGGTGTAGTCTTGTTCTCTTACAGATCCGCTCGCAGGAAGAGTGTCTCCTGAAGTGCTGCAATGTCCACATTGAGTCTACTGAGCTCATTGGTAATGATGGCGGTCTTCCGAGAGTCGTTGATTTCTGTAAGGTCTTCCGACAGGCCAGGACACATAGTTCTGACCTTCCAGCTTGCAAAACGAAGGTTTGGTACCTTCTTTCCTTTTTTTGTCATGTTGTTTGGTGCAGTGTTGCAGTCCACTTGTCAGACAATGACCCTGAGCTCCAAGCACCTATTGAAGCAGGTGGACCGTGGCAGGACAGAACCTTTCTGACAGGGGGGCTGCCTGGTTTGCAGCGGGCTGTAGCTATCCAGTGAGATGCGATGACCTCTCCCGCCGACAAAGGTAACCCGTGGCACCCAACCTCTACGCCAATTGAGCTGGATTTATAACCCGTAACTGCTGCCTTCCGTGTTGTTTTGGTCGTTGCGAGGAGACTATGGAGTGACCTCTCCATGGCGCCTGCCTGGGCGGAATGTATGGAGGTTGTGAGTTGCCCAAGCGTCAAAACCCCCCTCTCGGCCTTTCTAGTGCTGTACAAAGGAGTGCAGAGCATGACGTTTGGCACCGGTATGGCTGCAGGAACTGCCGGAAACATGCCAAAGGTGACACATGACCACCTTATGGGTTCCTCTCTGGATTTTCTGTTAAGGTTTACTCCCTTAGCCTTGGTCTCTCCCAAGACGCCCACAAGGCAGTGGGATTGTTAGCTCCTATCCCTGAGCAGGGGCCCTAACAAGTAAACTGTGCAATTTCATGGAGGGAGAGGGAGGGGATGCAAGGAGGGAGGGGGTGCGAGGGGAGAGGGGTTGGGGAGAAGGGGGTGTGGGGGTAAGGGGAAGTTTACTAAATTGAAAGAATTACAAGCTGTTTCACCTTTCAAATGACAGGTGGCCATTAATAGAGTGGAGAATGCACACACTTTGCTCAGTGAGAAGCTGTTCCTTCATGCATCGATACTCATCTCAGAGTCTTCTGCTCCAACCCATAAATCCAGATTATTAATCCAGGCCTGTTTTACTAATCCAGAAAAATAACTACTTTGCTATCATTCCCTTGAATTGATTAGCTCTGAAGCCTAAAAGAAAGGGTGGTTGGAGGCTTTGGGAGAGGAGGAAGTGACCAGATCATCTGTGTTGCAGTTATGAAACCTGTTCCTCAGCTTCCCCCCACTGCTCCCCCTAGCCCTTCTCTCCGCACCCCCCCCCCCCCCCACCCCACCCCCCAACGGTGTCTCCCTCCTCCTGGCCTTTCCCATTGGTGGTGCAGAGACAAGAACAATGGGGAACTGGCTCGTAGACCTAGCCCACCCTGTCACTGTCATTTACACGACACTGGGAGGACGTCGTCATCCACAGCAGGGGCGCAGGGGTGGCAGTGGGGGTGGAGGGGTGGGGGATCAAGTAAGTCGGTGGTCAACATTAAGGGCTGGAATTTGGTGGGAGGCCTGTTCCCCATCTCAATCTCTTCAACTCTCCATCCCAGGACCATCCACCTTGGGGACGGACTCTGCAGGAGGGTCTGAAGTCCTGCCATTTGTTGTCAGGCAAGGAGTCCTCACCCAGAATGTTGAGCTGTCCTTTGTCCTCCAGATGCTGAGGGGCCTGCTATGTGTTGCCAGCATCCTCTGCTACCTTATCTGAGGAAGAATGTTCTTGCTATAGAGGGCGTGCAGCAAAGGTTTACCAGACTAATTCCTGGGGTGGTGGGACTGACGTATGCGGAGAGATTGAGTCTGTTAGGATTATATTCGCTGGAGTTCAGAAGAGTGAGGGGAACTCTCATAGAAACCTATAAAATTCTAACAGGACTTGACAGGGTAGATGCAGGAAGGATGTTCCTGATGGTGGGGGAGTCCAGAACCAGGGGTCATAGTCTAAGGATACAGGGTAAACCTTTCAGGACTGAGATGAGGAGAAATTACTTCACCCAGAAAGTGGTGAGCCTGTGGAATCCACTACCACAGAAAGCAGTTGAGGCCAAAACATTGTATGTTTTCAAGAAGGAGTTAGATATAGCTCTTGGGTCTAAAGGGATCAAAGGGTATAGGGCAAAAGCAGGAACAGTCTATTGAGTTGGATGATCAGCCATGATCATAATAAATGCCGGACCAGACTCGAAGGGCTGAATGGCTTACTCCTGTTCCTATTTTCTATGTTTCTATGTTTACCTCTGGCACAGATTCCCGACATTCCCGGATTTCTCAGTTCCTCTTGCATTCGCTTGGTTCACATGGCAACAACATGCAAGATGGAAGCAAATGAAATGCAAAAGGCTCTTTTTGTAAATATACAGTTATTTTAAACATTCAGTGATCAGAATGTTACAATGTTGCACAGACATTCTATCAATCAATAAACCTTTACAATGAAATGTTACAAAGCATTAATTGATGGGTCTCTGTTCAGGGGCACAGATGTCATAAGAAGGGATCATTCTTTATTCCAAGATGGTGGCAGTTTGAACCCCCATCCTAATCTCTACAATAGTATTTCCATACAGTGAGTGATACATTACCATTGCTGATTAAACTCTATAATCCTGAAAGTCCGCTGTTCCATGTTAGCATGATGCATTGAAATTCCTCTCACTGCCATTTTAAATAGAGCAAGTAGTCCAAATGTTTAAATGGATGGAGCCTCACACAGAATAGCCAAAGTACTTTGACCCCAATGTATTAAGGGTTTGTATAGCAATATCACACATTGCTCCAGGCTAATTCCTGGTCATGAGCCTCGGGGAGCTATCCTGGCATACAGTGGGGGACATGACGAGAAGATTATACCCATCCAGGGATTGAGCTGAGAATCGTCTGTTTTTGTTCTCTCTAATCCTAATCGTGGGGGGATCAGGTTGGGATCCACAGAGGTGCATCTAGTTGACTAATATTATCTATGGTAGCTCTGTCAGGAGTCAGCCAGGAGCAATAACATGATCTATATCAGGCAGTCATAGGCTGGACTGCAGATAGACAGAGAGCTGTGCTAAAGATTTCAGCTTGCTCAAGCGCATGGCCTCAAACCTTTTGACAATTCTTCCAAGAATCCCAGGAATGCAAAAAAGACAATATTCACAACATCTGATCATCAGAACACGAATCAAATGAACAATTTTAGGGCTGGGACAGCATTCTGGAAAGTTCCAGACTATTTCAGCCACCAGTTGGGCTTGAAATCAGCTTTATACTCCTGACTGTTCCTTCTAGTTCGTGGTTCAGTTTGAAATGAATAAAATTCCATTCATTTAAAAAAAGACTCCAAATATAGATCTTTTAGATCCATTGGAAAAGGATCTTGGAAAAGGTAAGTTTCGGTCCTTAACCATTCCCGCCAGCAACAGCCTGCTGTTCACTTTCACCACTGAATCCCAGGAAGCCGACGGAAACCATAGGACTCAGTAAAGTTGGCTGTGGCAAGATCTGCTTTTGGCAAGTCCCAGCGTTTTTGCATCTCGCTGCTTGCGATCAACTCTCGGGTTCCTTGTGATTAACACAATATAGAAGCTCCTTTAGCTGCCTGAAACCCACCAAAGTCTGCCTACAGCAGAACACCATGTTTCGTTTGCCAGCAATGGGAACAAGCAAGAGCTGGAAGGTGCCACAACCTTATGCCACAGGGGAGTGGGACTAAGTGGATGGTTCCTTTGAAGAGCTGGCATAGGCAGAATGGGCTGAATGGCCTTCTATGCAGTGTCATTCTATGATTCTATAAACAACTGGGGCAGGCGAGGAATAAGGGGAGAGGGGAAATTCTTACCCTTGAGTCCTCTAGATAACAGCCTTTCATTGGGTGATTCTTATTTGAAATTCCTTGAAAGATAGTCATTTGATTTCCCTGCCAATCAGCAGCATTCTCTTAAACACTGTCTACACTAGTTTCTGCTTGGGAAGCAGTAAAACCTCAACGGAATCAAGCATTTTTTTAAATATTGGGTTTTGCGGCAACTTTCTCAGGTTGTTTTGGTCACTTTTCTTTGATGAGATTGGCCCCTCAAGCTGGCAAATGTGGGCACATGGCTTAGTCCAAGATAGCAACAAGTGCCCCTATAAGCCAACCATCACAGATAAACCAGGAATGACTCCCTTATCCATTCCCCATCACCCTTATTTCTGAGAGATTGGGAACTGAGCGAAGATCAGACCTGCACCCATCCCTTGCTCTGTGTCACTGAGTGTGAACATGTGGCTGTTCTGCTCTATATAACTGTACATATACAAAAACACAAAAAAAAGTGCTTCCAAACACAAGCCAAGTCTAAACCCATGGGAATCATGTTTCATTGCCATTGGCTAATGTGCCACGCAAGACCTTCTTCACTGCCATCAATGAAAATGGCCATCCTTTGGGCTCTGTGAAGGAGAGTTGACACTAAGGATTATTCTTCAAGAAAGGAAGAGTTAATAGTAAAGAATGTGGGACTCTCCAAAGCACAGAAATTTGATTTCACAAATAAAGCAGATCATTTAGTCCAAAATGTTAGTACTGCACAAGAGAAAGGCTGATATCGCCAGTGACCTCTAGATGATCAACCTGGTTCAGGGGCTGGAGCCGATGGTTGAAGTTGAACAGGTGCCTTCCATTGACCGAGACCTTGTAGCAGGTTGGTTGAACCACAATCAGCACCTGACAAAAAACAATTCCATAAAATCAGGAAATCCGTGCATCAAAAGGCTCTTTTGTAATCTGATCCAACACAAAGTCTGAAGCAACAAAGGACATGTATTTACATTGGCTCTGTCTCACAGCATGTTCACACATGAATTACTTTGGAGTGTCAAGTCAGATATCATACAAAGCAACATATTTTGCACACAAGATGCCAAAAATAGCAACAAGATAAATGATAGTCTGTTATTTGGTGATTTGTGGTTGAGGGAGGAATGTTGGTTCTTGTGCTCTTGGAATTGTGCTATGGGATCTTTAACATCCACCTGAATCACCAGACATACAGGCAGGACCCTCACAAGCAGCAGAGAGGAGAGATCTTTGCTCAACAACTGCCACTCAAAATCCAAACTGGAAGCCAAATGGAGCCCACTGATGCCTGGCCCTCAGTATACAGAACGCTATCTGTGTCTCTGGGGCTCCATCCGTCCTGTGAACCCTGGGAGCACCTACACCACAGATAAGAATTGAAAGGCAAAGTTACCAATCCCAGCCTCCCAATGGGGAGCCGCCTTCAACAGGAAGTGTGCACTAGGAATAGGGATACATTGCACCCACTCAGTGACCCGCAATCCCACCGAATATGGGGTGTGTTTACTCTATAGAAACTACCGGTATAACCTCACAAAGTATTACAAATATTAATAGCACAGAAGCAGGCCATTCAGCCCAACAGCTCTATGCTAGTGTTTAGGCTCCATTCACACCATCAACATATCCTTCTAATCCTTCCTCCCTCGTGCTGATCTCGCCTCCCCTTAAATGTATCTATACTATTCACCTCAACTACTCCCAGTAGTAGCGAGTTCCACATTCTCACCACTCTCTAGCTTCATGCAGGCCTCCACCTGCCAAGAATGAAGCATATTAATTTCGCCACATGGACATTAAATTTCAAATTGTTGCTGGATGAAGAGGAGGCCTGATACAAGGGGTTGCCAAGCCCCTGGCTGGAAGGACATTTTTGCATATTAACAGACACTGCTTGGAACAAAGGACCATTCCCCTGACCCACCCAATACACAAAGTCAGAAGTGGTTATACCAGTCACGTGACTACCCTGCTGGCCACTTGGGGAGTTTTAAATTGTAAAGACAGTGTTTGAACTGGCAAAAATATCTTTGCTCCTGGACGGAAGAAGACCTTCTGTCTGCCTGTCTGCTCCCATCTCTTTCTCACAGAACTCCAAAAACCAACTGAAGACACATGAACCCCAAGAGAGAAAAGTCTCCTACAGTGAACAAGGTTTAAGAAGAATACTGGGCCCCAACGAAAAGCAAGACCTACCTACAATCAAGGACTCTACAGTGAGCTCGAAGCATACTAACAAAATAATAGCTCTTCAGATATTGTCTCAAACCTTTCTACTTTAATTTTTCTTCTGCTCTTTTCTGTCTCTATTTGCATCTGCGTATTGCATATGCATGCTAGCATGGGGCACAGCGTGTATCCGTAGGCATTAACCGAATTAGAGTTTTAAGTTTAAGAAAATTTCACCTTCTTTAAACCTGAGAAAGCCTGTTTGTGCTCATCTCTTTGCTTTATAATTGGAAAGCAGTGAACAAGGATTCATCAAGGGGGAGCTCAAAACACAGTGTGTTTAAAAATAAAAGCCTGTTACAGTAAGACCAGATGAAGGCTGAAAGGGAACCTTAGACTTCTTTCTCACCTGGTCGTAACACTGGATAAAGAGGTTTCTTCGGGAATTCCCTATTGTGTTTATTAGTGACTATCTTATATTGGTCCCTAGCTCTGGTCTCACCCACAAGTGAAAACTATTTCTCTATGTCTACCCTATCAAACCTTTTGAGAATCTTGAATCCCTTGCTCAGGTCATTCCTCAGTCTTCTCTTTTCTAGAAAAAAAAGCTCAGGGCTATTTAATCTATCCTGATGGTTATAACCTCTCAGTTCTGGTGTCATTCTAGTAAATCAATTTTGCACCTTCTCCAGTGCCTACAACTCCTTTTTAGAATGTGGAGAGCAGACTGTACACAGTACTGTGTGCTCTAACCAAGGTTCCACACAAGTTTATTGTAACTTCTCTGCTTTTCAATTCTCATTGCGGCGTTTGCCTTTTTTAAAGGAACTTATTAACCTGCATTGCTACTTCAAATGATCTGTGTATCTGTACCACCGATCCCTCTGTTCCTCTATCCCATTGAGACATGTATTTTCCTCAGCCACTGATCAGAGGCCAGTAACTACCAGCTGTGATGACAGCCAGCAGAATCGTCATGCACTGGGACTGAGATGCAGCAACGACTGGGTTCTGTGCGGGAACGCTGTGATACACATATGAACTTCCAGCCCCAAGACACTTGTTAGTTTTAGGACTCCAGAACACAAATTTTAAAAGTCCCCAGACACTGTAGTGAGACACCCAGACAGATGTAGGAAATGGCTTTGCACTGGATTGGATTTATACTGCGGCCAGCGCCTACTTGAAGTAAGTAACAGGAGATGCTGCCCTGGGTGATTGTGGGGAGGGGGATCTCAGCCTTCTCAGCTACAAGATGCTCGAGTGTCAGATCAAGGGGCAACACCACTTCGAGTGTTTTACATCGATGTGAACTCAAAACGACCCTGTCTCAATGTGGAAGTGGACTGCACTGAGAGAGGGATTAGGAGTGTTCTCCCTCAACAGTAAGTCCATGAGTATTCCTGATGGAAGCAAAATGAAGATCCTCCAGTGACCAGGTTTACTGCTATTGGCTTTAGTAACCGATAACCAAACAAACCTCCTCTGTGCTGTACCTAGAGTTACCAATTCTCCAGGATTGCCCTGGAGTCTATAGGAATGAAACATGAATCTCTGGGACACCTCCTGCACGTACCATCCCTGAGAAATGTCACAGGTGTGAAAAAATTCTACTTTTCGTTTTTGTTTATTAGTTCTAAAAATATTGGAGAAGGATTAAAAAAGTGATGCAGTTGGAGGTCATGTGATAAAACCTCCTGAAATATGTCCAACCAGAGTTCGCAACCCTAGTTGCACCACCAAATTAATAATTAGATCATAAATGTCTAAAAGAAATCAATTTTAAAATGTTTTCTGAGGTGCAGGCAAGGTATTGATTAACTTTGACGGCTTTAAGGGTCAACCTTGAGGGCATTAATGGTCAAGCACATTAAGGTGGGACTGGAGCCGCATGTAGGCCTGATGGGCATTAATGAACCCATTGGATTTTTACAGCAATCAGGCAGGTCATTGTCTGATGATAATCACCAGACTTTTTAAAAAAAATTCAAAATCCAAACTTGTCGTGGTGAGATTCAACTTGATGACCTTGAGTTGCTAGCCTATCCCATAACCATTAGGTTACCATCGCCACCTCAGCAACTAAAGTGAGGAGGAGGCCGCACTGCTCTGGACAGCTGCCCCTCGGTGCTAGATATGGTTGACAACATTGATTCATTGGGCTCGAGGTTAACACACAGTTAGTTCCCTGGAACCAGCTATATCCATAGCAAGTCCAATCAAGATCGCTCAATGCACAGTTAGATAGCATACCTCAAATGTTTGGCCAGGTACGAATGGGAGAAAGGGCAGGCCTCGCTCCTCTGTACTCCAGCTCTTGTTGATGCAACTGTTCCTCACCACTGCGTTTTCATCGAATCTTTGATTGATGTGGAGGGCAATGTTATCAGAATAACCCGCCTTCAGATTAATGGTAAACCTGAAAAAAATATAGGCACAACATGGGCTGGGAGATGATTCAGTTTGGACGATGGAGGAGAGAGAGGTAGGGAGGTTTAGGGAGGGAATTCCAGAGCTTAGGGCCTAGGCGCCTGAAGGGATGGTCACCAATGGTGAGGTGAAGGAAATCAGGGATGTGCAAGAGGCCAGAATTGGAGGAGTGCAGAGATTTGAGGTGGTATAAGGCTGAAGAAGGTTCTGGAAATAGCGAGGAGCAAGGGTATGGGAGGGATTTGAACATAAGGATGAGAATTGTAAAATCTGGATGTTGGCGGACTTTTTAATAGCGGGGCTTTAGTTGTCACACACACTTTATAGAGAAAATGAAACACCTCAGCTTTAAGCTTCGTCTTGCTATTGAAGACCCCCAGATTACCTGTAAGGCTTGGGTTTCACAGTCCCAACAACTTTTATCTTCTGCTGTGGTCGGATGCTTCCTATGTAGGCCTGGTATGGAACCATCTGAAAAAGAAATGCAGCCCATGAGCAGGAAGTCAATCCAGGCCAGGTACATTCTCACCTCCAGAGGGGCTGAGCTTCACAGGGCAATGTTCCAGATCAAAATTTCACTTTTCCCTTTTTGACAGAAGACAGTTGGCAAAAGTGGGCCTGGAAGTTCTCGAGCATTAGATTCCAAGAAAATGGAATTGAAATTTGCCCAACTGTTCTCTTTAACTGACACAGGTGTAGGATCCTTTAACACAACAAAATGACCCCCGAAGCCTCACAAAGAGGGGATATGGGCACCACAAAGGAAGTGGGAGGAGAGTTAGTGGAGACGAGGTGGATGAGGATGGTTTTGAGGAGGCCATTGAAGGAGTAAAAGGATTTAACAAGAACATTTCAATCTTGCAAATTCCCTTTAACTCCAACAAACTGGGTCAAATGAGGGTCTAGTCATATGAGGGGCCATCAACAACAATAACTGACATTTATATAGCACCCTTCATGTTTTAAAACATCCCAAGTTGCTTCATAGTAGCAAGTAACAAACAAAATTTGACACCAAGCTACATAAGGGATTACCAGGACAGGTGAGTGAGGTAGATTTTAAGTAGACCCTTAAAGGAGGAGAGGTAGAGAGGTTTGATATATATTTTAAGAGAGGGAGAGGTAGAGAGAAAGTGAGGTAGAGAGAGAGGGAGGTAGATATATTGGCCTGGATTTTTTTTTAGAAAGTATCATAAGCCCAAATTTTCAAAGTGATTACGATCTGGAATGCAGTATTCGAAAGTGTGGCGGAGGCCGATGCAATCATGCATTTCAAAAGAGAATTGGTTAAGCATCTGAACAGAAAGCATTTGCAGGGCTATGGGGAAAGGGCGGGAGACTGGGACTAGATGTGTTGCTCTGTCAGAGAGCTGGCATGGACATGATGGGCTGAATGGCTTCATTTTGTGCTGTAACCATTCTATGATTCTTTTTGTGCATCAACTTAATTATAAATTTTCACTGCAATTTGCAAAATAAATATCTCTAGTTAAAACCTTGAGATTCTGCGTTGCCAACTGGATTAAAAGAAAACAAATTCAGTAGAAACCAACTTTACGTCCCAAATTAGTGAATGCAAAATTATCTTTAGACAGCTTAAAATGCTCACATTAAAATGTTTAAAATTAATCAAGCACATTGGCATTGAACGTCACATGGCAATCCAGCAGCCTCCATACAAATTAACTTCTGTCCTGTTCGAAAATGACTATTTCGGGGCTCATTATAGCTGAGTGTGTATTCACTCTGTGTCATTTAGCAAAATCTGGCTTTCTGAGACACAGCATCCTGAACAAGGCAAAATAAAAGCCAAAGAATTATGGTTTGAAATTGCGTTCTCTGATGGAAGATTTTTGTGTCTTTACTTGATGACACAGAGTGTACAGAAGGAAATCTTTGAAATATATTGGGCTTATGATGTTGCCAGTTTTGGAAATATGATCTTAGGAGTAGTTCAAGTGAGTAACTGAAGCCAAATATACTCACCAATAAGCATCTGTTAACACCATTAAATTATATGCAAAGCTATCAGTGGAAGGGATGACAGGTGGGGGCGACTGTTCACTGTGGACAGTGTGGGGGGCGTAGTGGTATTGTCACTGGACTAGTAACCCAGAGACCCAGGGTATTTCTCTGGGGACATGGGTTTGAATCCCACCACAGGAGAAGGTGGAATTTGAATTTAATTAATAAATCTGGAAGTAAAAGCTAATCTAATGATGGCCTTGAAACCATTGTCGAATGTTGTAAAAACCCATCTGGTTCACTAATGTCCTTTAGGGAAGGAAATCTGCTGTCCTGACCTGGTCTGGCCTACATGTGACTCCAGACCCACAGCAATGTGGTTGACTCTTAAATGGCCTAGCAAGCCACTCAGTTGTATCTAACCACTACGAAGTCAATGAAACCAGACAGACTACCTGGCATCAACCTAGGCACCAGAAACCTCACATGGACTGCAGCAGTTCAAGAAAGCAGCTCGCCACCACCTTCCCAAGGGCAGTAAAGGGATGGGCAATAAATGCTGGCCTAGCCAATGACGCCTTCATCTCATGAATGAATAAAAAAAATAATAAAGAAGATTAAACTAAGCTTGTGTTTTTCCACTGCCTTTTTTCCTGAAAGGATTTTGTGTTAGTGGTGCAATAAGGATTATAATTACTAGCTTTTGCACATCCTTTCTCTACACATGCTTGAAGAATGGTGGGGGGGAAGAAGCTTCCTCTGAATCACTTTGGACTGTTTCAGTGAAATTCCAGACTAGGTGAGAGAGGGAGGGAGAATTTATTTTATGGAAACACCATTTCCTCTTTCCACTGATAGTTTTAAGTGTTTCATGGTCTAAGGTCCACTATGGATTTGCAGCTCCTGTTATAAAACAAGCTAGTTTGTCCAAGATGTTTCCCATGGGCAGTTACTGGGCGTTCAAACTTTGTTAAAGTATGTATAAAAGTTTTAAACTATTTTTAAAGTGTTTAAAAGTTCATAACAACTTTTCAAAGTTTATAAAAGTGTTCAAAATTCTTTTTTAAGAAGTGCTTAAAATCATTATAAAGCACTGGCCTGAACACTGACTGACTGACCGACTCCTTGATCTCAAGGGACGTGTCTTCATCTAGCGATGTCAATGGAGGGGGCATGGCTTTGCCACTGATGCACCTTGCTGCTAGGCCTCGTCAGTGATTTCCTCATTGGTCCCATGCTGCAGCAGGAAGATCAAATTCCCAGTGCAGCCTACGAAGCAGATATGTTCGGATTTCTTTATGCAGTCAGCGGCGAATACCACTGCTTTGTCACTTGCCACAAAATCTGAGCCATAATGCCAACTGTTCTATGAAGTTCTCGAAAGGTTCAGAGCCGACAACGGGCAAAGGCCAACTTATGTTTGGGGCCCTAAAAATGTCATTCATCTTTGGTAAGAACATGGAGGGTACATCTTAAATTCAGTGCCAATTTTGCAAAAATGAAACCACAAGATATAGTTTTGCAAAACCTGATGAAATACTCACTGGACTGGACACGGTCACTTGGGTGGGTGTGTTCTAGAAAGCAATGATAAATGAGGTTAGTATTTGAAGTGAGGATTCTGGTTGGTGTATCATTTACAACACATACCCCTCACCACCAAAGTACAGCCACAATATCTAGGCACTACCACCAAGAAATATTACAAACCAACAAGGGACTGGCATTTCCTTGGGGAAGGAAATTTAACCAAGATAATACCAAGAAAGTATGCCAAGCGTTGCCATCAAACATCTTAGGGCACCAGGATTAGACCACCCTGAGTGAGAGGAATAAAGGAGAGAGTGAAATAAATGAGGGGAATAAGAGAGGGAGAGGGAAATAAAAGAGAGGGGAATAAAAGAGGGAGAGGAATATAAGAGAGGGGGAATAAAAGAGAGTGAAATAAATGAGGGGAAGAGAGGGAGAGGGAAATAAAAGAGAGGGGAATAAAAGAGGGAGAGGAATAAAAGAGAGATCGGAATAAATGAGGGGAATAAAAGGGGGTGAGGGAAATAAAAGAGAGGGGAATAAAAAAGGGAGAGGAATATAAGAGGGGGAAATAAAAGAGAGAGCGGAATAAATGAGAGGAATAAAAGAGGGAGAGGGAAATAAAAGAGAGGGGAATAAAAAAGGGAGAGGAATAAAAGAGGGAGAGGAATATAAGAGGGGGAAATAAAAGAGAGAGCGGAATAAATGAGAGGAATAGAAGAGGGAGAGGGAAATAAAAGAGAGGGGAATAAAAAAGGGAGAGGAATAAAAGAGAGAGAGGGAAATAAAAGAGAGGGGAATAAAAAAGGGAGAGGAATAAAAGAGAGAGAGGAATAAAAGAGAGAGAGGGAATAAAAGAGAGAGTGAAATAAATGAGGGGAATAAGAGAGGGAGAGGAATATAAGAGGGGGAAATAAAAGAGAGCGTAATAAATGAGAGGAATAAAAGAGGGAGAGGGAAATAAAAGAGAGGGGAATAAAAAAGGGAGAGGGAAATAAAAGAGAGGGGAATAAAAAAGGGAGAGGAATAAACGAGGGAGAGGAATAAAAGAGGGAGAGAGGAATAAAAGAGGGAGAGAGGAATAAAAGAGAGAGAATACAAGACAGGGAGGAATACAAGAGGGAGAGGAATAAAAGAGGGAGTGAAATAAAAGAGAGGGGAATAAAAGAGGGAGGAATAAAAGAGGGAGAGGAATAAACGAGGGAGAGGAATAAAAGAGGGAGAGAGGAATAAAAGAGAGAGGGGAATAAAAGAGAGAGTGAAATAAAAGAGAGGGGAATAAAAGAGGGAGGAATAAAAGAGGGAGAGGAATAAACGAGGGAGAGGAATAAAAGAGAGAGGGGAATAAAAGAGAGAGACTACAAGACAGGGAGGAATACAAGAGGGAGAGGAATAAAAGAGGGAAGGGAATAAAAGAGAGAGTGAAATAAAAGAGGGGAATAAAAGAGGGAGGAATAAAAGAGGGAGAGGAATAAACGAGGGAGAGGAATAAAAGAGGGAGAGAGAAATAAAAGAGAGGGGAATAAAAGAGGGAGGAATAAAAGAGGGAGAGAGAAATAAAAGAGAGGGGAATAAAAGAGAGAGAGAATACAAGACAGGGAGGAATACAAGAGGGAGAGGAATAAAAGAGGGAGAGCGAGGAACAGGATGAGGGAGAGGAAAACGATAAAAAGGAAAGAGAGGAAGAAATAGAGGGAGAATTTTTCCTGTTTCCTTTCAATTTCCTTGCTTTTTTCCCATGCCTATTAATATCCTTTATTTTTAAGTATCCAGCACTACCCCACCCACAACCCCCAAGTGTTGTAATAGATTTTGTACCAAACGCAACTTAGAATAAAACATTCTGCATCCTAATTTGCACAAAGCGCCTTTGTTTCTAATCTTCCTCCCTTTCTGTATCTGGTGCTCAGCTTGAAGTCAAGCCCTGAATCTTCGATTTGCCACCCTTTGGAAATACTGTTGTGTTCCTCTTGCTTTATTCTGTTGATCAGTTTGAACATCTCCAACAAAACCCCTTCAATCCTCACAGTTCAAGAGAATGCAACACACGAGAGGCAGAGACAGCGAGACAGAAAGGTGAAAGGAATAATCACTTGGTGGGCAATAATAGAGATGGTTTGTTTCTCAAACTATGGCCTTCTGCAGCAGGAGGAGGGGGGCCAATGTAGAAGATTTTTCACTGAAGGAGACATTTATTTTTTTCAAAGTGATTTGGATGCGATCACAGACATGCAATGAAACACAACCCTTTCATCAGCACCTGTGTTGAGACAGAAACAAACAACTGCATAGGGTAATAGTTTTGGATTGCAAGTCTTTATGATGTGCTCAGCCCTGTGAACACTTAAAGAGATGCATGCCAATGGCGACTTAAAGGTGATTGAGCAACAGCTGAGGTAAATCTTTTCAATAAGCACAGCGGCTGGTGAAAGGGTCAACTGCCTTGGTCCACCTTACAATGTGACAGTTTACACAGCCCGTTATCAAAACCCTGCACTCGTCCTGGACTCTGAACCCTCATCACCACTAAACTCCAGCACTGAAGCCACTTATTACTTTGAAATAGAAGTGAATTGGGGGGCGGGGACAGAAAGAAATGCACCCACAGTGATCAAGTTCAATCAAAAGCCAAAAACAGACCATGCACCAGAGGCAAGTAGTCGGATAGTGAAAACTAATCCAGCCTCCCCATAGGCAGTAAGTTCTGCCAGTCTTAGCTGGGGTGGGGCTGTTGATGAAGGAATCAGGATAAAAATTAATCCTCACATATTTTAATGAGATATCACCGCTCTGGTTTAATTATAAAAGGCTCCTTCCTGATGCTCAGTTGGTTAAAGCTTAGCCTACTGGTGATCTAATTGACACAGAACACTAAGATCTCAGCTTCAATCACTAGTCTGTATTAGGTTAGCAGGTTTCTGTCAGGGGATTGGTAAGGGTAACGTAACTGGCCTCAGCTCCCTGAGATAGGGTTTTCCCACTCCTCATCCAATGCCCCCTGTTGTAAAACACTTGCAGATGTGTTGCAGCTGGTGACAACAAGATCAGAGTTGGCTGTGATGCCTTCTTTAGTCAAATAGCTTGTCAACACCTCCCATTTAGGCTCAGACAGGAAGAATGGGCATGAAACTGAAATATCATAGAACTCTCCATGCCCACTAGTTAGACCACAGCTAAAGTACTGCGGCCAGTTCTGGTCACCACATTACAAGAAGGATGCGATCACACTAGGGAGGGGACAGAGGAGATTTACAAGGATGTTGACAGAAATGGAGAATTTTAGCTATGAGGAAGGTTTGGATGGGCTGGAGTTGTTTTCATGGGAATAGAGGAGGCTGAGGGGAGATTTAATCGAAGTGTATAAAATTATGAGGGGCCTAGATAGAGTTTATTTTTTATTCTTTCATGGGATGTGGGCGTCATTGGCAAGGCCAACATTTGTTGCCCATCCCTAACTGAGTGGGTTGCTTGGCCATTTCAGAGGACAGTTAAGAGTCAGCCACATTGCTGTAGGTCTGGAGTCACATGTAGGCCAGACCAGGTAAGGATGGCAGATTTCCTTCCCTGAAGGACATTAGTGAACCAGATGGGTTTTTACAACAATCAATGATAGCTTCATGGCACTGTTACTGAGACTTGCTTTTAATATTCCAGATTTATTTTTATTAATTAAATGAATTTAAAATTCACCAGCTGCCATGGTGAGATTTGAACCTGTATCCCCAAAGCATTAGCCAGGGCCACTGGATTAGTAGTCCAGTGACATTACCACTACGGCATCATCTCCCTCTAGAAGTGGATAGGAAGGACTTATTTCCCTTAGCAGAGAGGTCAATAACCAGGGGGCAGAGATTTAAATTAATTGGTGGATGGATTAGACGGGAGCTGAGGAGAAATCTTTTCACTCAGAGGGTGGTGGGGTCTGGAACTCACTGCCTGAAAGGGAGGTAGAGGCAGAAACCCTCAGCACATTTAAACAGTACTTGGATGTGCACTTGAGGTGCTGTAACCTATCGACCAAGAGTTGGAAAGTGGGATAAGGCAGGATAGATCTTTTTCAGCTGCACAGACATGATGGGCCAAATGGCCTTCTTCCGTGCTGCAGACAAATCTGGGTGTCCTAGTGCATCAATCGTAAAAGATTAGTATGCAGGTACAGCACATAATTAGGGAAGTTTATTGTTTATTGCAAGTGTCATGCTAAGCCCCCACCTGCCAAGAATGAGGCACATCAATTTTGTCATGAACATTGATTTTTAACTGTTGTTGGAGCGAGGAAATGACTTGTTAAAGAGATCAGCCGTGGTTGGAAAAAAACGTTTACATACTAACGGACATCGAAGGTGAGGAAGCGCATTCCAGGGCCTGCTAAGGATGATACAATCCACAAGGGCCAGGACTGGTTAGACCAGCTGGTCACATGACTAACTGGCTGTTCCAGGGTTTTCTTTTGAAATGGCCACAGGGAGTTTGAACTCAGAAAGACTTTTTGCTCCTGAAGACAGAAGATCTCTCCTGTCTGCTACCATCTCTTTCTCACAAGCCTTTGAATCCACTGAAGACTCATGAACCCCAAGTGAGAAAAGTCTCCTACAACAAGCAAGGTTTAAGAAGAATACTGGGCCCACACAAAAAGCAAGATCTACCTACAATCAAGGACTCTACAGTGAGCTCAAAGAACCATAACAAAAACTCTTCAGATATTGCCTCAAACTTTTCCACTTTATTTTTCTTTTGCTCTTTTCTGCCTCTATTTGCGTATGTGTATTGTGTATGTATGCTAGCGTGGGCACATCGTGTATCCGTAGGCATTAACCGAATTAGAGTTTAAGTTTAATAAATTTCAACCTTTCTTCTTTAAACCTAAGAAAACTTGTTTGTGCTGGTTTCTTTGCCTTATTATTGGAATGCGGTGAACAAGGATTCACCAAGGGGAGCTAAAAACACGGTTTAAACCCTGTTACAGTAAGACCAGGTAAAGGCTGAAAAGGAACCCTAGACCTCTTTCTCACCTGGTTTTAACACAAGGGGAATTGAATACAAAAGTAGGGAGGTTATGCTTCAGCTATACAGGGCATTGGTGGGACCACATCTGGAGTACCATGTACTGTATTGGTCTCCTTATTTAAGAATGGATATAAATGTGCTGGAAGCCTTTCAGAGAAGGTTTACTAGACTAACCTGGAATGGATGGGTTGCTATGAGGAAAGGTTGGACAGGCTAAGCTTGTATCCGCTGAAGTTTAGAAGAGTAAGAGGTGACTTGATTGAAACATATAAGATTCCGAGGGGTCTTGACAGGGTGGATGTGGAAAGGATGTTTCCTCTTATGGGACAATCTCAAACTAGGGGTCACTGTTTAAAAATAAGGGATTGCCCATTTATGACAGAGATGAGGAGAAATTTTTCTCTCAGAGGGTCGTGATTCTTTGGAATTCCCTTCCTCAAAAGGCGGTGGAAGCAGAGTCTTTGAATATTTTTAGGGCAGAGGTAGATAGATTCATGATAAGCAAGAGGGTGAATGGTTATCGGGAGTAGGCAGGAATGTGGAGTTGAGGTTACAATCAGATCAGCCATGATCTTGTTGAATGGTGGAGCAGGCTCGAGGGGCCGAGTGGCCTACTCATGCTCCTAATTCGGATGTTTGTATGTAAGTTTGTATGTTCGTAAATTTTCTATATTTCTAACTACTGAGTTCAGGCTGAGGGGTCTGAGCCCTTCCTGTTCTGTAGTCACTGCACCATGTACTTTACCTACTGAGCAATCAAAGCAGATCGAGACACTTCTTTAATAGCTTTAACTTGTTGCATAGTAATACCACATGGGTGATCATGCTGTACAGATCTGGCAGTACTTCTGTTTTTTTTCAAGCCCTAAAGAGCCACCGCACTTGTGAGCAACTTAAGTTCCCCATTATCATTCAGTCTTACTTACCTTGGCGCGATTCCTCCTCCTATTTGTCGGGAAAGAGAAGTCAGCTTTTAACTGAGAGGCCTGTGATGAGGAGGGGAAAGTGAATAGAATTACTAAGCTCCCCTCAGACATGGGCAGCCTGGACAGAGCTCCTGGTTAAAAGTAGTCACACTCCTGTAGGCTCGAGTGCTCGAGTGACTGGACGGTCAAAGCCTTCTGTTGCCTCATTCCTTTCCTAGCTTGCCCTTGGCGTGAGGTGCAGTTGTGTCTCAGCTGTGGAGACGGAGGTGAGGAGGGGCAGGGGGTGTCCCTAATCGGCCACACAAACTGGACCGAACTGTCCAAATTATGGAGGCCATCCAAGAAGAACGTTCAAGGAAATTCCCTTCGCAGGACTCTTCACATTGTCTACGCCTGTAAGTTCGTGCCTTCGCTGAGGAACAGCATGGTCTAGATGGGCTCAATGGCCTGTTGTAATTTCCATATCAATATTTTAGTCAGTTCTATTTGTGTTGTACACCCATGCAATAAGGTTTTACATCGAACCTTTCCCCTGGACATGAAGCAGCCACGCAGTCTTAGTCACACCTCTAACAAGTGCTTTGATTCAATCAGTGCTGACAGTACCACTCATTTAAAGAGACATGATTGTTCACTGTGAGGTGCCTTCTAAAATAAAATTAAACCTTAAAACAGTAAGACTTACAGTTTCTTTGTTGTACTGCGAAAACTGCGAGAAGGCAAGCGAAGAGCTAAATGCAGGCTGAGCCTAGAAGAAAAATACAATGCAGCATCATCTATGCAGTCTGTTTAAGAGAGAAAACAAAAGTTGCAAATAACACATCTCCCTGAGGCTAAGAAAATCTAAACTGGGATCTGAGGAACTAGTTCTAAAGATTTCTGCAGAAACTGAAAAATGTATCTTTCAACTGGGAGTTTACAAGAGCCTGCAGTACTAACATGGCCCTGTGAGTGGCAGTACTGAGCTGTTGAAATCCCAGCTCACAACAACTTGCATTTAAAAAGCACCTTTAACTAGTAATAATACAACCCAAGATGCCTCATATGAGCATTATCAAACAAAATTTGACCAAGCTACATAAGGAGATGGATGACCAAAAGCATGGCCTAAGAGGTCGTTTTTAAGGAGCAATCTTAAAGCAGGAGAGTGAGGTGACGAGGTTGAGAGAGGGAATTCCAGACCTCAGTGCCCTGGGAGTTGAAGGCACAGCCGCTAATGAAGGAGCGATTAAAATCAGGGATGTTCAAGACCCCAGAATTAGAGGAGCGCAGCTATCTTGGAAGGTTGGGACTGGGGAATGTCGATGTTATGTAAATAGACTTCCAGAAGGCATTGGATAAAGTCCTATATTCACTGTATTTATTAACAACTTAGATGATGGGGTAGAAAGACAATCTTTGCCAATGAACTGTTCTAAAAAATTCCAGTAACCTGTTTACGTGTACTCGGAGGTCAGACTGTATGCCAGTTTTGGAACACAACATACTTCATCTGCTACTTCTTCAAGAATGAGCAAGTATTCGGCCCAAGTGTTTTCTTGTCTGTAACAGAGCTCTAAACAAAAATCGTATACTGGCATGAAAAACAAGGATGAGAATTTTAAGTTTGAGGTAATTTTAAACTCAAGCCAATGTAGGTCAGCAAGCAGAGAGATGATGGGTTAATAGGACTTTGTGAGAGTTGTACCACATAGGTGGCAGAGTTTTGGATGACCTCAACTTTACAGAGGGTGGAATGTGGGAGGCCAAGCAGGAGTGCATTGGAATAGTCAAGTCTAGAGGCATGGATGAGGGTTTCAGCAGTAGATGAGCTGATGCAGGGGTGGAGTCAGGCAGATTACCATCCCATCCTGTAGGTGGTCGGTAGCTCATTTCAGGATCCAATATGATAGCGAGGTTATGAACAGTCTGGTCAGCCACAGACAGTTGCTAATGTCATGCAGACCCCCACCTGGCAAGACTGAGGCATATTAATTCTGTCATTTGAACATTGATTTTAAACTGTTGCTGGAGCGAGGAAATGACTTGTTAAACAGATCAGCCATGGCTGGAAAAAACAGTTACAAACTAACAGACAGTGCTTGTGGAGACAAAGGACCATTCCCTGACACATTCAACACAAAATGGACTTTGACCACCAGACATTGAAAGTGAGGAAGCTCACATTCCAGGATGACTGCTAAGATGGCTGAATCCACAAACAGATGTGGTCTAACCAGCCAGTCACATGACACACCTGCTGGGCAACCAGAGTTTTTTTGAATTGTACAGAGTTTGAGAGACTGTTTGCTCCTGAACTGAGAAAACCTCTCCTGTCTGCTCCCATCTCTTTATCATGGAACTCCAAACCCACTGAAGACACGTGAACCTCAAGAGAGAAAAGTCTTCTACATCGTACAAGGTTGAAGAAGAATACTGGGCCCCAACAAAAAGCAAAACCTACCAACAATCAAGGACTGTACAGCGAGCTCGAAAGGTAACCAAAACCATCTTCAGATATTGCCTCAAACTTTTTCACTTTATTTCTTTTGCTCTTTTCTGTCTTTATCTGCGTGTGTGTATCGCATGTGTATGCTAGCATGGGCACGTCGCATATCCGTAGGCGTTAACCGAATTAGAGTTTAGGTTTAATAAAGTTCTACCTTTCTTCTTTAAACCTAAGAAAACCTGCTTGACTGGTTTCTTTGCCTTATAATTGGAAAGCGGTGAACAAGGATTCACCAAGGGAGAGCTAAAACACGATGTGTTTAAAATTAAACCCTGTTACGGTAAGACCAGGTGAAGGCTGAGAGGGAACCCTAGACCCCTTTCTCCCCTTTCTTTATTCGTTCGTGGGATGCGGGCGTCGCTGGCTAAACCAGCATTTATTGCTCATCCCTAATTGCCCTTGAACTGAGTGGCTTGTTAGGCCATTTCAGAGGGCATTTAAGAGTCAACCACATTGCTGTGGGTCTGGAGTCACATGTAGGCCAGATCAGGTAAGGATGGTAGATTTCCTTCCTTAAAGGACATTAGTGAACCAGATGGGTTTTTACAGCAATGGACAATGGTTTCATGGTCACCATTAGACCAGATTTTTTAATTCCAGATTTATCACCATCTGCCATGGTGGGATTCGAACCCATGTCCTCAGAGCACTAGCCTGGGCCTCTGGATTACTTGTCCAGTGATATTACCACTACGCCACAGCCTCCCCTCCCACTACCTGGACGTAACACTAAGGGATGGATTTGGTAGCTAGGGAATGGAATTTGTAGTGGGGACCAAAGATGATGGCTTTGGTCTTCTCAATATCTCAATATTTATATAAAAACAAAGAATGCTGGAAACACTTCCAGCATAACAGGAAGCAGCTCTGGAAAGAGAAAATGTGTTAATATTTGAGAGGGTTACCCACAGCCTCCCACCCCCACTTACAGAATGCCTCCCGCTTTTACAGGATGAGAGGGTTACTCACAGCCCCACCTACAGGATGGGAGGTTTGTTTGCAGTAGCTCCACTTGTTATACCCTCCTGGCTGCCTGTAAAGAGTGGTGAAGGTGGGAGTGTAAGAGCCGCCCACCTCTCCCACATCCCACTGCCCTCTCGCTAACAAGCCTCGTAATGGGATAAAACCCAGATCCATACAGGGCAGAGATCTTTTCACCGAAACAACAATACAAACAAATCACCACAGCTTCTTTCACCTATTTTACATGAGGCCATTTCTGAATCACTTTCTACGCAAGGCACAATTGACTAAAAATTTTAGCTCCTATCAGATCACAGAAGGGAGCCATTTGGCCCATTGTATTTGTGCTGGCTCCTTCAAAGAGCTCTCCACATAGTGTCATCCCCCAGCCCTTTCCCAATATTCATTTAAATGTTTCTGTTTCAAATTTGTTTCCACTTTTAAAAGCTATTGTGGATTCTGCTTTCCCCACTCTTTCTGGCATTGCATTCCATGTCCTAACAACCCTTTTCAGAAGGAAAGTCTGCAAATCTTTGACCTTTTGGTGATTCAAATTTATGGCACCAAGTTACCGACTCTCTAACCATTGGAAACAGATTCTCCTGATTTACCCTATCAAAACACCCTCAACAGTTTAAACATCTCCAGTAAATCTCCCCTTAACTTTCTCCATTCTAAAACTCCCACATTTTTCCAGTCTCCCTCTTTATACCATCTGAATCTGTATACAAGTGCTTAGTATCACATTTTCATGGCAATTTTGATATAAATTTATTCCAGGAAGTTAATTGCAAAATTCCAGGAAAAGGTCACAAGGCAAATTAAAGCCTGGCTCGGGTATAAAATTAAAACCCGACAACAGCCAACCCAAACCTGACCCAAGCCCGAGTCCTTTAATTTTTTTAAATGCCCGACCCGACCCGACCCGTACCCGACAAATGTATTCAGGTTTGGTGGCGTAGCCAGGCTTTAGACCAGTGATCAAGTACAGGTGCCAGTTGTTGTTGTACCCGTGTTCAATTGACATCATAAAGTTTTAAAAAAACAACAAACACTGATTTCAAACAGGTGAAGGCGTCGTGACCCTCAGCACTCGCAGGAAAAAAAGTATCCACTTCAGGAAATCATGCAATGTAACAAACAAGCTTCTGAACTGTATCAAGTTTTGATGTCATTAACAAAAAATAAATCTCCATGGAGAACTCAGGTTGGGAAATTTAATCTCCCTATTTCCAGGTAATTTTAAATCCTTGGGCCAGGTATAGATAAAAGCGAGAGCTGAGTTGATCTTTCTGCACTTACTGCAGTTACTGGTATCTTCCCCGGGCTTGTCAGTTTCTCCCGGACTTGATAGATTTCAGGGTGTAAGGGGTTGGGTTAATTTCACTCGGGCGCTTTATGTTGGAACTTGTAGCTGTTTCTTTCTCCCCCTTTCGCCCCCCCCCCCCCCCCCCACTCTTCTCGCCTCTGATTTCTGTCCATGTCCAGCCCGACCCGACCGGAGCCCGAATTTAGGACCCGGAAGAGAGACCCGACCCGAACCCGACACGTGTCGTCGGGTCCTGTCGGGTTCGGGTTAGGTAGCCATGCTCTAAGGCTGATGAAAGTCATTCTGCCAATCTAAGCACATTCAGTAAACCCAATTATCACAATATCTCGCCGCATCCTGAGATCCACACTCAGTGCTATGTGCCGCCACATGCACACACTGGACCTCTCTCTCCAGCAGCACGGGCTCACCTTATCTCAAGGCTGTTCTACTCCGCAGTTTCATCTCACCTTACGTCTCATCCGACGCATTAACAAAAAACTTTTTTTCTTCCTTTCAGGTGTTAAGGAACGCAAGCTCCAGCAGCTGATGGGGACTAATGCCCCTCCAGATCCTCCTTCCGCTTCACTTCCCTCTGACCCCGCCCCTTCTGATCTGACCCCTTGCCGTGTATTCACTATACCCTATGACCTCCCCCTCTCTGATTCTGTACTCAGCAAAGGTCTCAGTTTTATCCCCTTACGCCCCCACCTCAATGAATTTCGCGCTCGGCATGACGTTGAGCTCTTCTTCCGTCGCCTCCGCCTCCGGGCTCACTTCTTCGACCAGGAGTCCTCCCCCCGACCAGCAGACCCATTCACCCGCCTCCAGCATTCTCCCTCTACCTGGACCCCTCCCCCTGTCCTCTTACCCACTCGATCTCTTCATTGAAAACTGTCGGCGAGACATTGGTCGTCTCAATTTCTCTGCCCCCCTCACTCTCTCTAACCTGTCCCCCTCTGAACTTGAGGCACTCCGTTCTCTCAGGTCTAACCCCGACATGGTCATCAAACCTGCAGACAAGGGTGGTGCTGTTGTTGTATGGCGTACTGACCTCTACCTTGCAGAAGCTCAACGCCAACTCACAGACACCTCTTCCTACCTCCCTCTGGACCATGACCCCACCACCGAACATCAAGCCACCGTCCAAAGGACTGTCACTGACCTCATCTCCTCTGGAGATCTTCCCTCTACAGCTTCCAACCTCATAGTCCCACAACCCCGGACAGCCCGCTTCTACCTCCTTCCCAAAATCCACAAACGGGACTGTCCCGGCAGACCCATTGTGTCAGCCTGCTCCTGCCCCACTGAACTTATTTCTTCCTATCTAGACTCTATCTTTTTTCCGCTGGTCCAGTCTCTTCCCACCTACATCCGTGACTCTTCTGACGCCCTACGTCATTTTGACAATTTCCAGTTTCCTGGTCCCAACCGCCTCCTCTTCACTATGGACGTCCAATTGCTCTACACCTCCATCCCCCACCAGGATGGTTTGAGGGCTCTCCGCTTCTTCCTGGAACAGAGGCCCAACCAGTCCCCATCCACCACCACCCTCCTCCGCCTGGCTGAACTTGTTCTCATATTGAACAACTTCTCCTTCAACTCCACGCACTTCCTTCAAGTAAAAGGTGTCGCTATGGGTACCCGCATGGGTCCTAGTTATGCCTGTCCTTTTGTGGGATATGTCGAGCATTCTTTGTTCCAGTCCTACTCAGGCCCCCTCCCCCAACTCTTTTTCCGATACATTGATGACTGTATCGGTGCCGTTTCCTGCTCCCGCCCCGAACTAGAAAACTTTATCAACTTTGCTTCCAATTTCCACCCTTCTCTCACCTTTACATGGTCCATCTCTGACACTTCCCTTCCCTTCTTCGACTTCTCTGTCTCCATCTCTGGGGATAGGTTGTCTACCAATATCCATTATAAGCCCACCGACTCCCACAGCTACCTCGACTACACATCTTCACACCCTACCTCCTGTAAGGACTCCATTCAATTCTCCCAGTTTCTCCGTCTCCGACGCATCTGCTCTGATGATGCTACCTTCCACGATGGTGCTTCTGATATGACCTCCTTTTTCCTCAACCGAGGATCTCCCCCCACTGTGGTTGACAGGGCCCTCAACCGTGTCCGACCCATTCCCCGCACCTCTACCCTCACCCCTTCCCCTCCCTCCCAGAACCGTGACAGGGTTCCCCTTGTCCTCACTTTTCATCCCACCAGCCTCCATATCCAAAGGATCATCCTCCTCCATTTTCGCCACCTCCAGCGTGATGCCACTACCAGTCGCATCTTCCCCTCCCTTCCCCTGTCAGCATTCCGAAGGGATCGTTCCCTCCGCGACACCCTGGTCCACTCCTCCATTACCCCCACCACCTCGTCCCCGTCCCAGGGCACCTTCCCCTGCAATCGCAGGAGGTGTAATACCTGCTCATTTACCTCCTCTCTCCTCACTATCCCAGGCCCCAAACACTCCTTTCAGGTGAAGCAGCGATTTACTTGTACTTCTTTCAATGTAGTATACTGTATTCGCTGCTCACAGTGTGGTCTCCTCTACATTGGGGAGACCAAGCGCAGACTGGGTGACCGCTTTGTGGAACATCTCCGCTCAGTCCGCAAGCAGGACCCTGAGCTTCCGGTTGCTTGCCATTTCAACACTCCCCCCTGCTCTCATGCTCACATCTCTGTCCTGGGATTGCTGCAATGTTCCAGTGAACATCAATGCAAGCTCGAGGAACAGCATCTCATCTACCGATTAGGCACACTACGGCCTGCCGGACTGAACATTGAGTTCAATAATTTCAGAGCATGACAGCCCCCCATTTTACTTTCATTTTTAGTTATTTTTTCTTCCTTTTTTCTACATTCTTTTTTATATTTTTTACAATTTTTTTTGCATTTATTTCATTTCATCTTAGTTTGTTCAGTTTGCTTACCCACTGTTTTTTTTCAGGTTTGCACTTGCTGCTGTTCAATATTCGGTGTATTTACACCTAATCTGTACTAATGCTTTGTCTTTCAACACACCATTAACATATTGTTTGCCTTTGCTCCGTGACCTTTTGGTCAGCTATGTGGCCTGGTCCAATCTACACCTTCTCCTTTGTTATCTCTTGCCCCACCCCCACCTCACTTGCTTATAGTCTGTGACTTTTCTAATATTTGTCAGTTCCGAAGAAGGGTCACTGACCCGAAACGTTAACTCTGCTTCTCTTTCCACAGATGCTGCCAAACCTGCTGAGTGATTCCAGCATTTCTTGTTTTTATATCACAATATCTGATTGGATGCGTTATTTAAAAAATGTAGGCGATTCTTGAGAATTCGGATGGCAGGTCTGGAGAAGGGCAATCGACCAACTTAGCATGTTGGCAGTGTGGAAAGTAACCCACATTCACAAAACTTGGCAGAAGGTATTTGTGGAAAAATGCAAAGCAACCAGACTTACATTGACAGGCTGAAATGGCGTATAAGCGGGAGGAGCATATGCAGGAGGAACCTGTAATGCAAACAGTATCAGATAACAGGATTAAAGAGGATGAACAGGAACTAACGTCAAAATTAGAACAACAAGAAGAACTTGCATTTATATAGCGCCTTTAATGTAGTAAAACATCCATTATCAGACAAATATTGATACTGAGCCAAGGAAGGAGCCATTAGGACAGGGACTTTCTCAAAGAGGTAGGTTTTAACCAATGTCTTAAAAGGAGGAGGGAGAGATGGAGAGGGGGGAGATCTTCAGGGAGGGAATACAAGTGCTTAGAGTCCAGGCAACTGAAGGCAAGGCCATCAATGTGGAGTGATTAAAATGAGGGATGCTCAAGAGGGCAAAATTGCAGGAGAGCTGATATTTTGGAGGGTTGTGGGGCTGGAGAAGATTACAGAGATAGGGAGGGGGCGAGGGAGTGGAGGGATTTGAAAATAAAGATGAGGTCTTAAATGAATACTTCTCGTCTGTATTTACTGTGGAGAAGGTCATGGAAGCTAATGAGTTCAAGGGAGGGAACAGCGATATCCTGGAGCAACATTACAAATGAGGAGGTGTTGGAGGCTTTGAAGTGCATTAAGGTGGATAAATCCCCAGGGCCTGACCAGGTGTATCCTAGGATGCTCTGGGAAGCAAGGGAGGAGATTGCTGGGGCCCTGGCAGAGATTTTGTTATCATCGTTAGCCACGGGTGAGGTACCGGAAGACTGGAGGATAGCTAATGTTGTGCCTTTATTTAAGAAGGGCAGCAGGGATAAGCAAGGGAACTACAGGCCGGTGAGCATCACATCAGTGGTGGGAAAGTTATTGGAAGGGATTCTGAGAGACAGGATTTATATGCATCTGGAAAGGCATGGTCTGATTAGGGATAGTCAGCAT
This sequence comes from Heterodontus francisci, assembly GCF_036365525.1. NCBI lineage: Eukaryota > Metazoa > Chordata > Chondrichthyes > Heterodontiformes > Heterodontidae > Heterodontus > Heterodontus francisci. The sequence goes on along the minus strand of NC_090410.1, from coordinate 21,476,281 downwards.
GGCTTTGTGCGTGGGAAATCATGTCTCACAAATTTGATTGAGTTTTTCGAGGAGGTGACTAAGAGGATTGACGAGGGCAGGGCGATGGACGTTGTCTACATGGACTTTAGCAAGGCTTTTGAACAAGGTCCCGCATGGTAGACTGGTCCGGAAGGTTCGAACACATGGGATCCAGGGTGAGCTAGTCAGTCAGGTACAAAATTGGCTTGGTGACAGGAGGCAGAGGGTGGTAGTGGAGGGTTGTTTTTCAGATTGGAGGCCGGTGACCAGTGGTGTGCCACAGGGATCGGTGCTGGGCCCTCTGTTGTTTGTCATATATATTAATGACTTGGATGTGAATGTAAGGGGCATGATTAGTAAGTTTGCAGATGACACCAAAATTGGTGGTATAGTGGACAGTGAAGAGGTTTGTCTAAGGTTCAACAGGATATCGATCGACTGGGAAAGTGGGCAAGGGAGTGGCAAATGGGATTTAATGCAGACAAGTGTGAAGTGATGCATTTTGGGAAGTTAAACCAGGGCAGGACATATACAGTGAATGGCAGGGCCCCGGGAAGTGTTGTTGAGCAGAGAGATCTTGGGGTGCAAGTACATAGTTCCCTGAAAGTGGCAACACAGGTAGACAGGGTGTTGAAGAAGCGTATGGCATGCTTGCCCTCAATCGGCCGATGCATTGAGTACAAGAGTTGGGTCGTCATGTTACAATTGTACATAGCGTTGGTTAGGCCGCATTTGGAGTACTGTGTGCAGTTCTGGTCTCCGCAGTACAGGAAAGATATGATTAAGCTAGAGAGGGTGCAGAAAAGGTTCACAAGGATGTTGCCTGGCTTGCAGGGCTTGAGTTATAAAGAGAGATTGGATCGGCTGGGTCTGTTTTCCCTGGAGTGAAGGAAGCTGAGAGGGGACATGATAGAGGTATATAAAATTATGAGAGGCATAGATCGGGTAGATAGCCAGAGTCTGTTTCCCATGGTAGGGGTGACTAAAACTTGAGGGCATGGATTTAAGGTGAGAGGGAGGAGGTTTAAAGGGGATGAAAGGGTAAATGTTTCACACAAAGAATAGTGGGTATCTGGAATGAGCTGCCTGAAGAGGTGGTGGAGGCAGGAACAGTAGCAACATTTAAGAGGCATCTGGACAGGTACTTGAATTAGCAAGGCACAGAGGGATATGGAATTAATGCAGGCAGGTGGGATTAGTATAGACAGGCATTATGGTCGGCATGGAAGCAGTGGGCCGAAGGGCCTGTTTCTATGCTGTACGACTCTATGACTCAATGACTCTCTATGACATTCTAGTGCAGTATAGAGGGTGTGCTGCACTGTAAGAGGTACTATCTATGACTCTATAATTTTAAATTTGAGACTTTGCTGGACGTGGAGCTATTGTTGGTCATCGAGTACAGGGGTGATGGTGAACAGGACATGCAAGTTAGGAAGTAGCCAGCAGAGTATTGGATAAGGTCAAGTTTACGGATATTGGGAGGTTTACATAAAGAATTCCAGAGCTTTGGGCCTAGACAGTTGAAAGTACAGCCGCCAATGGAGAGACGAAGTAAGTAGGGGATGCAGAAGAGGCCACAGTTGGAGGAACGCACAGTTCTCGGAGGGTTGTGAGTGGAAGAAGTTACAGGCATAGGGAGGGGCGAGGCCATGAAGGGATTTGAACACAAGGATGAGAATTTTAAAAATCGAGACCAAGAGCCAATGGGAGTCAGTCACAGAGTTGATGGGTGATGCGACTTGATGTGAGTTAGGATGCAGAAATCTGGACGAAAAGCCTCATACTCTGGAAGTACGCGGCAGTTAAATCAAAGTCTGAAATCGGAAGATAAACTAGTATTTGGGCAAGGTTTAATCAAAACTAGGATTCGAAATGTATCAGAATGAACACAAAGACTGGATTCGAGAAGGTTTTTATTTCTTTCTGTTTCAAGGGGAAGTCTTCTTCAATTTAGGATATTTTTCTGCGTTTGCTTGTCCCCAGAAGGGAGGGTAGTCTTCCTCCCAACCTCCAGCTCAAGTCCTCACCAGTATCATTCTGAAGCTGGCCACTGAGAGGTGCCCAATAGGTGACATTACCTTCCCTTCCCTCACCTGCCTTGGACAAACATCGGATTTCTGCTTGGCACCTCAACATGAGAGGTCAGAGGCTCAAATGGCAGAGGTCACAAGATCATTACGGATAAGAAAGGCCACTCGGCCCATTTTAATTTATCCATCTAGCAAATCCCTACAGTGCTCCCATTGCAGCATTCATTCTTCAATTTAACTGGGGGTGCATGCCAACTGTTGATTACCTTCAGTTGGCAGAAGGCATATCAGGTGGTTTGTCTGATTTAACCCACATTCTTCCATACTTTAGTCAACTGGGGTAAAGTTACCCACTGGCATTCAATGAAGGGAGCTGCCAGCAGTGGTCATGCCTTGGGCAAGGGCAGGAAAAATTGAGGCTGGGGCCATGAGGCTCCTGTATGCCTCGCCATCTACTTCTCCCCCCTGATATCCTGCCCGGTTGTGGGCAGAGTAATGGAGGGACATCCAGATCCAAAAGCCTGGCTTTGAAATAAAAGTCATTCATTGCGTTTATATCGGTCTTGTGGCAGGGTTATATTGGTTATGAAGATTTTCAATCAAATTTTCATCAGCAGCAGAGCAAGCTTCGGAACCCAAGCCATGGTCCCAGCTGCCCTGATCTCTATCTACATGTCCTGTTATGGACTTGGCACTGGCAGTGAGCTACTTACAACTGGGCTTCTGAAGGTGATGGCATTCACATGGACATCTCCCGACACCTTGAGCGTATCCACTCTATTAAAGGCCAGCCTGTGGTTATACTCGATGAAATGCTGACCATTCACAGAAACCTTTGAAAGAAAGAAAAGCAATGCAGTTATGAAATCCCAGGACCTCAGTTCTCCACCTTAGCTTTTCTCATAGTATTAACAGTACAGAAATGGCCATTCAGCCCAACTGATCTGTGCTGGTGTTTATGCTCCACACCAGCCTCTTACCTGACTTCATCCCACCCTGTCAGCAAATCCTTCTATTCCTTCCTCATGTGTTTATCTGGCTTCTCCTGAAATGTATCGATGCTATTCACCTCAACGACTCCCTGTGGTAGCACGTTCGACATTCTCACTACTCTCTCGATAAACAGGTTTCTCCTGAGTTCCTTATTGGATTTATTAGTCTCCATATCCCAAATAAGACTTAAATTCAGTTCCTGAGATTCAGGAACAAAGCAAAGTCCATTTGTACTGAGATGTTGTATTTCTGACTAAATATTTATGTACACATTAAACATTACTCAGATTTACCAGATTGGTTCCAGGGATGAAGGATTTTAGTTACAGGGTTAGGTTGGAAAAGCTGGGGTTGTTCTCCCTGGAGCAAGGGAGATTGAGGGGAGATTTAATAGAGGTGTACAAGATTATTTTATTTTTATTTTATTTTATTTTTATTTTATTTAGAGATACAGCACTGAAACAGGCCCTTTGGCCCACCGAGTCTGTGCCGACCATCAACCACCCATTTATACTAACCCTCCACTAATCCCATATTCCTACCACATCCCCACCTGTCCCTCTATTCCCCTACCACCTACCTATACTAGGGACAATTTACAATGGCCAATTTACCTATCAACCTGCAAGTCTTTGGCTGTGGGAGGAAACCGGAGCACCCGGCAAAAAACCAAGATTAGACAGGCTTAGATAAGTTAGACAAGGAAAAGCTGTTCCCATTAGTTGATGGTACAAGGATTAGGGGACACAGATTGAAGGTTTTGGGTAGAGATGTGGGGAAATGTGAGGAAGGACTTTTTTATGCAGCGAGTGGTCATGACCTGGAACTCGTGGATGGTGGAAGTGGAAACATCAATGACTTCAAAAGAAAATTGGATGGGCACTTGAAGGAAATAAACTTGCAGGGCAAAAGGGATTGAGCGAGGGAGTGGGACTGACTGGATTGCTCCGCTGAGAGACAGCATGGATTCGATGGGCCAAATGGCCTCCTTCTATGCCATAAATAATTCTATGACATCTCACAGAGGCTGCCCACTCATCCCAGCACAATAGTACTATCCCTTTATCCAAGCTGTGCCGTGCTTGAGGTTTGGGTTGTCAATTCCGGTTGAATGTATTCTCAGAAGTTTTGGCATATGAGCTCATGACTCATTCGACCCTGCTCCCACACTCCTATTGGTCACCTGGCTTGTCCATCCTCACAGGCCAGGCTTCCTACACCAATTGGAACTAGAATAGACTGGAAAATTTTTAACTGTCAGTCAAACAGCCCTCCCCCACACCAATCCAATATTGTTTCTAACTCTTTTATTCAAAAAGGGAGGGAGACAGAAAACAGGAAACTACAGGCCAGTTAGCTTAATATCTGTCTTAGGGAAAATGTTAGAAACTATTATTAAAGATGTTATAGCAGGGCATTTAGAAAAATTCAAGGTTATCAGGCAGAGTTAATATTGTTTTGTGAAAGGGAAATCATGTTTAACCAATTTATTGGAGTTCTTTGAAGAAGTAACATGTGCTATGGATAAAGGGGAACCAGTGAATTACTGTACTTAGATTTCCAGAAGGCATTTGATAAGGTGTCACATCAAAAGTTTTTGCAGAAAATAAAAGCTCATGGTGTCAGGGGTAACATATTGGCATGGATAGAAGATTGGCTAGTTAACAAGAAAGAGCATAAATGGGTCATTTTCCGGTTGGCAAGATGTAACAAGTGGTGTGCACAGGGATCAGTGCTGGGGTCTAAACTTTTTACAATTTAGATAAATGACTTGGATGAAGGGACCGAAGGTATGGTTGCTAAATTTGCTGATGACTCAAAGATAGGTAGGAAAGTAGGCTGTGAAGAGGAAATAAGGAGGCTACAAAGGGATATAGATAGGTTAAGTGAGTGGGCAAAGATCTGGCAAATGGAGTATAATGTTGGAAAATGTGAAATTGTCCATTTTGGCAGGAAGAATAAAAAAGAAGCATATTATCTAAATGATGAGAGATTGCAGTGCTCTGAGATGCAGAGGAATCTGGGTGTCCTAGTGCAGGAATCACAAAAGGTTAGTATGCAGGTACAGCACGTAATTAGGAAAGCTAATAGAATGTTACTGTTTATCGCGAGGGGAATTAAATACAAAAGTAGGGAGGTTATGCTTCAGTTATACAGGGCATTGGTGAGATCATATCTGGAATACTGTGTACGGTACTGATCTCCTTATTTAAGGAAGGATGTAAATGCATTGGAAGCAGTTCAGAGAGGGTTTACTAGACTAATACCTGGAATGGGCAGGTTGTCTTATGAGGAAAGGTTGGAAAGGCTAGGCTTGTGTCCGCTGGAGGAAGGATGTGATTGCACTGGAGGGGGTGCAGAGGCGATTCATCAGGATGGTGCCTGGGATGGAACATTTAAGCTATGAAGAGAGGTTGGATAGGCTTGGGTTGTTTTCGCTGGAGCAGAGAAGACTGAGGGGTGACCTGATCCAGATGTACAAGATTATGAGGGGCATGGACAGGGTGGACAGGGAGCAGCTGTTCCCCTTAGTTGAAGGGTCAGTTACGAGGGGACACAAGTTTAAGGTCAGGGGCAGGAGGTTTAAGGGGGATTTGAGGAAGAGCTTTTTTACCCAGAGGGTGGTGACGGTCTGGAATGCACTGCCTGGGAGGGTGGTAGAGGCGGGTTTTCTCACATCCTTTAAAAAGTACCTGGACGAGCACTTGGCACGTCATAACATTCAAGTCTATGGGCCAAGTGCTGGCAAATGGGATTAGGTAGACAGGTCAGGTGTCTTTAATGCATCGGTGCAGACTCGATGGGCCGAAGGGCCTCTTCTGCGCTGTATTATTCTGTGATTCTGTGATTCTGAGTTTAGAAGAGTAAGAGGGAAAGAGTAAGAGATCCTGAGGGGTCTTAACAGGGTGAATGTGGAAAGGATTTTTCGTCTTGGGGGAAAATCTAGAACTAGGGGTCACTGTTTAAAAATAAGGGGTCGCCCATTTAAGACAGAGATGAGGAGAAATTATTTCTCTCAGAGGGTCGTAAGTCTTTGGAACTCTTTTCCTCAAAAGGCGGTGGAAGCAGAGTCTTTGAATATTTTTAAGGCAGAGTTAGATAGATTCTTGATAAGCAAGGGGGTGGAAGGTTATCAGAGGTAGGCAGGAATGTGGAGTTGAGGTTACAATCAGATCAGCCATGATCTTGTTGAATGGTGGAGCAGGCTCGAGGGGCCGAGTGGCCTACTCCAATTCGTATGTGTGTTAACTGGTAAACAAAAGTCTTAAAAGAAATGTTTTTAAAACATAATTTCTTTATTGCCCCTCTAATTGTTCTCCTAGTTTGCTTGCTGCAAATGTCCTGGAGATTAGTCCGGGGCAATCCTGTAGGGTTGGCAATCCTACTTGCAGCAATGCTGGAATACAAAGTGCCTTCATGGAACCCAATATGGATCTTGGTCTGTGATCACCTGGACATTAGACTTCGGTCATGTCGGCCTGACAGCTGCCCACAGGAAAGGGGAGCCTGTTCCTATGGAGTCAATTAGTCTTTCTTCGTACCTGGAAACAGTAACTGCGCACGTTAAAGATCACTTCGAAGTATGAGCCGGAGGGTATGGGTATCTGCTTCTTCCTCTCTTCACTTCCCCAACACTCGCGCTCCAGTGTGTTGCAGACCACGACCCCTTCGTCATAGCGCAGGTTGAAGTGAAAGGCAATGTCGGAACGTGGCTTCACACTGCTGCCACACTGAAAATCCACTGCAAACCTACAAGGCAGAGGGATAGAGTCAGTCAGTTAGCTCCCTTGACATATACGCACACTGCTCTGAATGCAGCTCCCATTGCCTTGGGAACAGCCTCAGTCACCAGCATCGCCAGTGAACACATTCACTACAACAGCAGATTGTAGTCGCATTCTTATTTATGGGGGGGTCCCTGAAGGTGACGATCATCTGAAGGAGGGGTAGCCCTGGGAGTGTGCTATTATCTGAAGGGGTGGGGGGGGGGGGGGTGGTGTCCTTAGGGGCATGCTATTATGTGAAGGGGATCTCCCTGGGAGTGTGTTATTATCTGAAGCAGGTGGTGGATCCTGAGAATGTGCTATTATTTATCATGGGTCCCTGGGGGCAGGGGTGCTTATTATTTGATGAAGGTCTGTCAACATAGAAGAATTTAATCAGCACTTTCTGTGCTGTTGATGTCTTTTTCCAAATTTAGATTTTGTTCTGTCATATATTAGCAGGGGAGGGGATCCAATTTCCACTGTGGGATTTATTTGCACATTTTACTGAAACACTGGTCCAAATTTGGAGAGATCGTGACCCTTGGCTCTTAACAGTCACTAAATGGAACTTATTTGCATTGGGCTAAGGCCTGTAACTGATCCCAGAGCATCTTAATCTGGAGTATTCCCACTGGACATTTTGCATCATGGAGCCAAGTTCTCAAAAATCGTTGGAATTATCACCAGGAAATGCTGCATTCCATTCCTATTTTTCATCTCCATCAGGATAAGCATTTGCTTCCTGTCTCGCTCACATCTGAATCCATAAAGCTGCTCGACAAGATAATTTGACAGTGGACTATTTGGGTGGGTTTAGCAGTACGAGGGAAGGGAAGGGGAAATGGAGAAACTTCCTTTGTAAAGGTTGAGTCACTCAATTAGTTTAGTTCAGTTTTAGTTTAGTTTAGAGATACAGCACTGAAACAGGCCCTTCGGCCCACCGAGTCTGTGCCGACCATCAACCACCCATTTATACTAATCCTACACTAATTCCATATTCCTACCACATCCCCACCTGTCCCTATATTTCCCTACCACCTACCTATACTAGGGGCAATTTATAATAGCCAATTAACCTATCAACCTGCAAGTCCTTGGCATGTGGGAGGAAACCGGACCAGCCGGAGGAAACCCACGCAAACACAGGGAGAACTTGCAAACTCCACACAGGCAGTACCCAGAATTGAACCCAGGTCACTGGAGCTGTGAGGCTGCGGTGCTAACCACTGCGCCACTGTGCCGCCCAAAGAAGATAGGGGACGTATCAGATATTAAACTGATAAGAACAGATACTACACTTGATCTTAGCCAAAAGGCCGAGACAAAGGGACTGGTGCCAGCCAGATAGATCACTCCTCCTGGGCTCTGAACAAATTCCAAAGACCGCTAGCTCAAAACAAGCCAATGTCATCGTGCAAAAATCAACTTCAAATTCTCACAGAAATTCTTGCAGACAATTGAAAGTAGAGATAATCGCCTTGGTGTTGTGTAAGTGTATAACAACAACTAGCATTTACACAGCATCATTAACAACAACAACTTATGTTGACATAGTGTCTTCAATGTAATATAATATCCCAATATGTCTCACTGGAGCCTTACAAAGCAAAATTTGACACCAAGTCACAAAAGGCAATGGCCAAAAGCTTGGTCAAAGTGGTAGGTTTTAAGGAGCATTTTAAAGAAGGAAAGAGAGGTGGAGAAGTTTAGCGAGGGAATTCCACAGCTTAGGGGTTTGGCAGCTGAAGGCATGGCCACCAATGGTGGAGCAATTAAAATCAGGGATGCTCAAGAGGCCTAAATGAGATGAGCACAGATAATTCAGAGGGTTTTGGGACTGGAGGAAACTAGAGAGATAGGGAGGGACGAGGCCATAGAGGGATTTGAAAACAAGAATGAGAATTTTAAAGTCGAAGTGTTGCTTAACCGGGAGCCAATGTAGGTCAGCGAGCACAGCGAGTGCAATCCCAACATAATAAAACATTGCAAGGTGCTTCAGGAGTGATGATCAGTCAGAATTTGACACCAGGCCCCTTAAATAGATGTTACGGAGAGGTGACCAAAAGCTTGGTCAAAGAGGTACAGTATCTTAAATGAGGAGAGAGGCAGAGAGGTTTAGGGAGGGAATTCCCTCAGGCATCAGCAGCTGAAGACACGGCTGCCAATGTTGGAATAAGTTGGAGATGGACAAGATGCCAGAATTGGGTGAGCACAGGGATCTTGGAGGATAGTCGGACTGGAGTGTCTTTGATTTTGATTTTCCTGGTACCTCTTAGCGTGACCTGGCACCTGTCCTTGAATTATCACCATCTTCCCATCTTGAAGTCCACCAAATATCGCCCCAGTGAAGGGGATAATCTGAAAGAGACAAAACAAAATACTCAAGGCTCAATCTTACCCACATAATTCAGTGGCTGCGGAATTCCCGCATAGATGCAGAAGTCACCCCCTCATCTCAAGACACCCCTCCCCAGTGTTCCCCTAATCCCTCTTGCCCATCCCCAAAAAATCTTTGTATAAAAATTGCTAATGATTTTGAATTGGTGAAACGCTATAGTCCAAACCTGTGGAGAAAAATATGCAGGAACGGCAGTAACTCCATAAAACCTGCTGGTTATATAAACACACCAAAAGAGATGGACAGCCTCAGCACCCTCACTGCCAAAACAAAACCTGATTGTGAGTAAGAGGTCTAGGGTTCCCTTCCAACCTTCACCTGTAACAGGGTTTAATTTTAAACACTGTTATTAGCTCCCTCTTGGTAAATCCTTGTTCACCGCTTTCCAATTATAAGGCAATGAAACCAGCAAAAACAGGCTTTCTTAGGTTTAAAGAAGAAAATTTGAAATTTATTAAACTTAAACTTAAAACTCTAATTCGGTTAACGCTTACGTCACGCACCGCGCCCCACGCTAGCAGGCATATGCGATAAACACATGCAAATAGAGACAGAAAAGAGTAGAAGAAAAATAAAATGGAATGGTTTGAGGCAATATCTGAACAGTTGTTTTTACGGTTCTTCGAGCTCACTGTAGAGTCCTTGACTGTAGGTAGGTCTTGCTTTTCGCTGGGACCCAGTATTCTTCTTAAACCTTGTTCGCTGTAGGAGACTTTTCTCTCTTGGGGTTCATGTGGCTTCAGTACATTTAGAGGCTTGTGAGAAAGAGATGGGAGCAGACAGGAGCGAGATCTTCTCAGTCCAGAAGCAAACAGCTTTCTCCCCAAACTGTTCTTACAAATTCAAAAAACTCAGACTGCCCAGCAGGTTAGTCATGTGACTAGCTGCTTTGACCATGTCCATTTGTATATTCGGCCATCATAGCAGTCAACTTGGAATGCGAGTTCCCCCACCTTCCACGTCTGGTGATCAAAAATCCATTGTGGGTTGAATGTGTCAGGGATTGGCTGCTTTGTCCTTCCAAACACTGTCTGTTAATATGCAAATGTTTTTTACAGCCACAGCTGTTCTGTTTAACAATTCCTTTCTTCACTCCGGTAACAGTTGAAAGTCAATGTTCATGATAAAATTAATGTGCCTTATTCTTGGCAGGTGGGGGCCTAGCATGACATTGATGTACTTTCAATATGATAGCAACAAAAAGCACTGGATTAATGTGTTCAAGTGGAATTCTCTGCCTCTCAGCTTCAGTAACAGAAGTCCCTCCCCCACCCTGCCGCCATCAATATGGACAAAAGGCTTGGGATAATATAATGGCTGGGGAGATCTTGACAGCTTAAACTAATAACTGAGTATTGAATAACTGCTTACTGGATGTTCCCCAGCGGAATCCCAATGACCTAATCGAAACCTTGGCCTGGGGTTTCATCTGAAATAGCACAAATGGCAGAAATTAAAACGTAATTGAGTTACACCCATTACCAATTACACTCGAGTTTCCTGCAACCTTTTTACGCTGGTTCAAAAGTCAATTTGCCCAAAGTAGTCCCTGCCTACAAAACTGCCCATATCCCCAGGTTGCCATGGTGAATTCAATTGGGCCCATTCAGGGGGCAGGGGTATTCAACACTCTGCAGCCAGGTTCTTGTCACATTCACCTATTGCTAATGACTAGCAGCTGCAGTGACCAGCAGAAACTGAAACTCTCTTGGCTGCAGCACTGATTGAGCAAATCTTCAGTTTAAATTAGTTTAATTCAGTAATCTTCAGGCCCCGTCGGCCTTGTTCCAATAAAGAACCAATAATGATCAATGATTCTGCTTGATTGCACACAAGTCATGGGAGATTTTATGTTCAGGCTTATGTAAATGAGTTTTAGCAAAAACTGGAGTAACTTCCAGCACCTTTTGAATATAATTACCCAATTGCACCCGTAGTGAAAACTCCAGACACATGTGTTCACCTTGTTACGGCCACGTGTGCGATGTGGGTGGTTCCCACTGCTCAACTCCTCACAAGACTGCAGCAAGTGTATTTGTATTAGAGTTTAGTCCCTTAATGTTTTATCTTTCAAATAAGCAGACAGCGACAGGTTTTCTTGTAGGTTTTAAAAACATAAAGTCAATTGTTTATTGATCAATACACTGTTACGACCAGGTGAGAAAGGGGTCTGGGGTTCCCTCTCAGCCTTCACCTGCTCTTACCGTAACAGGGTTTAATTTTAAACAGCCGTTCTTTTTTTAGCTCCCCCCTTCGTGAATCCTTGTTCACTAACTTCCAATTATAAGGCAAAGAAACTGGCCAAACAGGTTTTATTAGGTTTAAAGAAAAAAGGTTGAACTGTATTAAGTTTCAACTCTACTTCGGTTAATGCCTATGGATATGCGACACGCCCACACATGTAGCTAGAGACAGAAAAGAGCAGAAGAAATAAGGTGGAAAAGTTTGAGGCAATATCTGAAGATGGTCTTGCTACTGTTCTTCGAACTCATTGTAAAGTCCTTGACTGTAGGTAGGTCTTGCTTTTTGTTGGGGCCCAGTATTCTTCTTAAACCTTGTTCGATGTAGAAGACTTTTCTCTCTTGAAGTTCATGTGTCCTCAATGGGTTCAGAGGCTTGTCAGAAAAAGATGGGAGCAGACAGGAAAGGTCTTCTCACTCCAGGAGCAAACAGTCTTTTCTCTTGTTCAAACTCTTTGTACAATTCAGAAAAACCCAGGTTGCCAAGCACGTTAGTCATATGACTAGCTGGTCTGACCATGTCTGTTTGTGGATTCTCGTCTTAGCCAACCCTGGAATGTCTCTTCTTACACACAATACCTGGTGCTCAAAGTTGATTGTGGGTTAAATTGGAGCAGAGAATAGCCCCTTTGTCCCTCCAAGAACTGTCTGTTAGTATGCAAATGTTTTTTCCTGCCACCGCTGATCTGTTTAATCTGTCATTTCCTCGCTCCAGCAACAGTTTAAAATCAATGCTCATATGGCGAAATTTATATGCCTCATTCTTGGCAGGTGGGGGCCCAACATGTCAATGCCTTAGACAAAATTGTCGCAACCACATCCACTCACGCATTCACTTGCATGCACACATACACATACAAGAAACAGATAGAGACGAGAAAGAGGTAGGTGGGTTAATGTGGGGGAGAAGGGTGACGATAAACCTGTTGAATTCGCTTGAGATTCGAGTTCTAGATAGTTGCAGGCCTGAAATGATTGTAGATTTCTCTCTTGATTGAAGGCTCTGTTGAAGATGGTGGGTCACCTCCAGCGCTCTCTGCTGTGTAATATAGTTGTTGGATTTTTTCAACAGGGCATATGCTTTCTGGCTTGCTGGAATGCCAGCTGCTACTAGTAGCTTTGCCTTCTGGTTCAGTCTCTCTCTCTCTCACTGGCTGTCTTTATTTTAAAGTAAAACTGTGTAACCTCTCACCTCCTGTTATGAGATACTGTGGTTTCTGGCCCATGGTGATCGCACAATGGTCCAAGACATGGCTACTTCACACCTCCTTTTTTTTTTAAGATGAAGCCATTCAATTCTGGATTGCTTTTGGGATAATTGAACCTGCCTCCACCACATTCTCAGGCAGCGCATTCCAGACCTTAACCACTCGCTGAATGAAAATGTTTTTCCTCATGTCACTTTTGCTTCTCTTACCAAATACTTTAAATCTGTGCCCACTCGTTCTCAATCCTTTCATGAGTGGGAGCAGTTTCTCTCTATCTACTCTGTCCAGACCCCTCATGATTTTGAATACCTCTATCAAATCACCTCTCTGCCTTCCCTTCTCCAAGGAAAACAGTCCTAACTTCTCCAACCTATCGTCATAACCAAAATTGCTCATCCCTGGAACCATTCTCGTGAATCTTTTCTGCACTCTCGCCAATGCCCTCACGTCTTTCCAAAAGTGAGGCGCCCAGAACTGGACGCAGTACTCTAGCTGAGGCTGAACTGGTGTCTTATAGAAGGTCAACATAATTTCCTTGCTCTTGTACTCTATGGCCCTATTAATAAAGCCCAGGACACTGTATGCTATATTGACTGCTGTCTCAACCTGTCCTGCCCCATTCAATGACTTATGCACTCCCAAGTCCCTCTGCTCCTGCACCCCCTTTAGAATTGTACCCTTTATTCTATATAGTCTCTCCATATTTTTCCGACCAAAATGAATCCCTTCACACTTCTCTGCATTGAACTTCATCTGCCACCTGTCTGCCCATTCCACCAACTTGTCTATGTCCTTTTGAAGTTCTACACTATCCTCCTCACAGTTCACAATGCTTCCAAGTTTTAAATCATCTGCAAACTTTGAAACTGTGCCCTGTACACCAAGGTCTAGGTCATCAATATACATCAGGAAAAGCAAGGGTCCCAACACTGATCCCTGGGGAACTCCACTACAAAACATCCATTGACTCTTTCTTTCCTGTCACTCAGCCAATTTCATATCCATGTTGCTACTGTCCCTTTTATTCCATGAGCTACAAGTTTGCTCACAAGTCTGTTGTGTGGCACAGTATCAAACGCCTTTTGAAAGTCCATGTACACCATATCAACAGCATTGCCCCCATTAACCCTCTCTGTTACCTCCTCAAAAAAACTCCATCAAGTTAGCTAAACATGATTTTCCCTTAAGAAATCCATGCTGGCTTTCCTTAATTAACTCACATTTGTCCATGTGACGATTGATTTTGTCCCAAATTATTTTTTCTAGATATTTTTCCACCACCGAAGTTAAACTGACTGGCCTGTGGTTGCTGGGCTTATCTTTACACCCTTTTTTGAACAAGGGTGTAACATTTGCAATTCTCCAGTCCTCTGGCACCACCCACGAATCTAAGGAAGACTGAAACATTATGGCCAGTGCCTCTGCGATTTCCACCCTCACTTCCCTCAGTATCCTTGGATGCATCTCATCCAGCCCTGGTACTTTATCCACTTTATGTACGGACAGCCTATCTAATACATCCTCCTTATGAATTTTAAATCCCTCTAGGATCTGACTTACCTCCTCTTTCAACATTGACCAGGTTGCATCTTCTTCCTTGGTAAAGACAGATGCAAAGTATTCATTTAATACCTCAGCTATGCCCTCTACCTCCATGTTTAAATCCCACTCTGTTCCGTAATCGGCCCCACTCCTCCTTTTACACCCTATTCCTATTTATATGCCTATAGAAAACTTTGGGATTTCCTTTAATGCTAGCTGCCAGTCTCTTTTCATGCGCTCTCTTTGCTTCTCTTATTTGCTTTTTCACTTCCCCTCTGGACCTTCAATATTCAGTCTGGTTCTTAATAGTATTTTCCATCTGGCATTTGTCATAAGCAGACTTTTTCTTCTTTATCTTAATCTCTACCTCTTTTGTCTTCCAGGGAGCTCTGGATTTGTTTGCCCTACTTTTTCCCTTCGAAGGAATACCCCTTGACTGTGCCCGAACTATACCTTCTTTTAAGGTAGCCCATTGTTCATCTACTAGTTTTCCTGCCAGTTTCTGACTCCAATTTATTTGCCCCAGTTCCATTATTACCCCGTTTTTATTCATTCATGGGATGTGGGGCTATCCCTAATTGCCCTTGAGAAGGTGGTGGTGAGCTGTCTTCTTGAACCGCTGCAGTCCATATGAGGTAGGTACACCCACAGTGCTGTTAGGAAGGGAGTTCCAGGATTTGGACCCAGTGACAGTGAAGGAACAGCGATACAGTTCCAAGTCAGGTTAGTATGTGAGTTGGAGGGGAACTTGCAGGTGGTGGTGTTCCCATGCATTTGCTGCCCTTGTCCTTCTAGTTGGTAGAGGTCGTGGGTTTGGAAGGTGCTGTCTAAGGAGCCTTGGTGCATTTCTGCAGTGCATCTTGTAGATGGTACACACTGCTGCCACTGTACGTCAGTGGTGGAGGGAGTGAATGTTTATTGATGGGATGCCAATCAAGCCAGCTGCTTTATCCTGGATGGTGTCAAGCTTCTTGAGTGTTGTTGGAGCTGCACCCATCCAGGCAAGTTGAGGGTATTCCATCACACTCCTGACTTGTGCCTTGTAGATGGTGGACAGGCTTTGGGGAGTCAGGAGGTGAGTTACTCGCCTCAGGATTCCTAGCCTCTGACCTGCTCTTGTAGCCATGGTATTTATATGGCTACTCCAGTTCAGTTTCTGGTCAATGGTGACCCCTAGGATGTTGATAGTGGGGGATTCAGCGATGGTAATGCCACTGAATGTCAAAGGGAGATGGTTAGATTATCTCTTGTTGGAGATTGTCATTGTCTGGCACTTGTGTGGCACAAATGCTACTTGCCATTTATCAGCCCAAGCCTGGATATTGTCCAGGTCTTGCTGCATTTCTACACAGACTGCTTCAGTATCACAGGAGTCGCAAATGGTGCTGAACATTGTGCAATCATCAGCGAACATCCCCACTTCTGACCTTATGATTGAAGGAAGGTCATTGATGAAGCAGCTGAAGATGGTTGGCCCTAGGACACTACCCTGAGGAACTCTTGCAGTGATGTCCTGGAGCTCAGATGATTGACCTCCAACAACCACAACCTTTGCGCAAGGTATGACTCCAACCAGCAGAGAGCTTTCCCCCCGATTCCCATTGACTTCAGTTTTGCTCGGGCTCCTTGATGCCATACTCGATCAAATGCTGCCTTGTTATCAAGGGCAGTCGCTCTCACCTCAGCTCTTCAGTTCAGCTCTTTTGCCCATGTTTGAACCAAGGCTGTAATGAGGTCAGAAGCTGAGTGGCCCTAGTGGATGCTAAACTGAGCATCACTGATCAGGTTATTGCTAAGCAAATACCATTTCATAGCACTGTCAATGACATCTTCCATCACTTTACTAATGATTGAGAGTCGACTGATGGGGCGGTAATTGGCCAGGTTGGACTTGTCCTGTTTTTTGTGTCCAGACATGCCACTGAAGTTGGCCTTCTCCCAGTTAATTATTCTTACTCTGGAGTGCTCTTTGTCCTTTTCCATAGTCAGCCTAAACCTTGCGATACAATGATCACTGTACCCTAAATGTCTCCTACAGATACCTGATATGACCAGGTGAGTAATGTGTCTCGCTGTCTTTTGCTGTCTTCACCTGGTCTTATTGTAACAGGGTTTAATTTTAAATACACTGTGCTTTGAGCTCCCCTTTTTGTGAATCCTTGTTCACGGTTTCCAATTATAAGGCAAAGAAATGTACACAAACAGGCTTTCTTTGATTTAAAGAAGATGAAATTTATTAAACCTTAAACTTAAACTCTAACATAGTTAATGCCTATGGATATACGATGTGCCCACGCTAGCATACACACGTGATACAGACATGCAAATAAGGACAGAAAAGAACAGAAGAAAAGATAAGTAGAACAGTTTGAGGCAATATCTTGTTACTGTTTCTTGAGCTCACTGTAGTCCTTGATTGAAGATATGGTCTTGCATTTCGTTGGGGCCCACTGGTCTTCTTAAAACTTTGTTCACGTAGGAAATCTTTCTCTCTTTGAGTTTCATGTGTTTTCACAAGATTCAGTTCCATGGGAAGGAGATGAAGGCAGGCAGACAGGAGAGGAGATGCTCTCAGTGCATGAGCACATGGTGTTCTCAGTTCAAATCCTTTGTTGGAAGTTCAAATTCAAAAACTCCAGCCAGCTAGTCATGTGACTAAAACAGGTTTGACCACTTCTGTGTATTGGGGAAGCAACTACTGAGTCCCCATTGTTTCAACATTGTCAGGTACGAGGCAAATGTCCTTCCAGTCAGGGATTGCAATTTTAAGTTTTTGTTCATGTGGCGAAATAATGTGTGTGTGCCTCAGTTTTGGTAGGTGGGGGTTTGCCTGACACACATCATTCCCAAGAACCAGGTCTAGCAGTGCCTCCTTTCTTGTTGGACTAGCAACATATTGTTGACGAAAATTTTCCTGAGCACATTCTGGGAACTCTTGCCCTCACTGCCCTTTAGACTACTGCTATCCCTGTCAATATTAGGATAATTAAAGTCCCCCATTCTAACTACCCTATAATGTTTGCACCTCTCTGTAATTTCCTTGCAAATTTGGTCTTCTACATCCTCCCCACCAGCTGGTGGCCTATAGACAACACCAAGCAATGTAACTGCACCTTTTTTGTTCCTTAGCTTTAGCCAAATTGATTCTGTCCTCGACCCCTCTGAGACATCCTTTTTCTCCAGCACTGCAATGTTCTCATTAATCAATAACACCACCCCTTCCCCTTTTTTCCCTTTCCTATCTTTCCTGAACAACTTGTTGGAAGGTGCTTGGACAGTCCGTGTCTGAGGAAAGAATGGACAAATTAAAGCTTCAGTTGTTAAACCCTTTGACAGAACGTACCCGCTGATTCTTCTCAGCTCTGTTTTTATTTCAGATTTCTTTCAGAATATTTAACTCCCAGTCCTGCCCTTCTTTGAGTCAGTTCTCTGTTATAGCCACAACATCATATTTCCACATGGCACTCTGCACCTGTACCTCACCAGTTTTATTAACGACACTCTATATATTAACCCTGATTCAGACTTTATTACTTTCTCCCTTACTCTAACCCCAACTAATAATGTGCTATTCCCTACTCTCGTGCTATCTATCTCCCCCAGTATTCTGTGCACTTGGCACTCCTCTCTGATACTTACATCTGGTTCCCACAGCCCCTGACTAGTTACCAGTTTTGCTTCCCTCCAATCTGAGCTCCCTCTCACATTCTCATCCCCCTGACATGTTAGTTTAAACCCTCCCCAACAGCACTAGCAAATCTCCCTGCAAGGATATTCGTCCCAGTCCTGCTAAGATACAACCCGTCCGTGTTGTACAGGTCCCACCTGCCCCAGAACTGGTTCCAATGTCTTAGAAATCTGATACCCTCCCTCTTACACCAGTTCTCCAGCCACATGTTCAATCACTCAATTCTCCTATTCCTATGCTCACTTGCACGTGGGACTGGGAATAATCCTGAGATTACTGCTTTTGAGGTCTCGCTTTTTAATCTCCTTCCTAGCTCCCTAAAATCTGCTTTCCGGACCTTATCCCCCTTCTTACCTATGTCATTGGTACCAATGTGGACCATGACCTCTGGCTTTTCACCCTGCCCCAGAGGAATGTCCTGCAGCCTCTCCGTGACCTCCTTGACCCTGACACCAGGGAGGCAACATATCATCCCGGAGTCATGTTTACTGTCGCAGAACTGCCTGTCTGTTCCTCTATCCTGCTCCCTATCACTACTGCTCTTCCACTCCTCTTCCTCCCCTCCTGTGCAACTGAGCCACCTGTGGTGCCACAAACGTGGCTCTGACTGCACTGTTCTGAGGAATCATCACCCTTACCAGTATCTAAAATGGAAAACCGATTAGCGAGTGAGATGATATCAGGGGACTCCTGCACTACCTGCCTGGTTCTCTGAAACTGCCTGGCGGTCATTCATTCTCTATCTGCCTGCATCCTCCTAACCTGTGGTGTGACCACCTCCCTAAACGTCCTATAAGCTACAGCCGGAATCCTCCTGCACTCAACAGGATGCTGTCAGGCTTCCCAGTCGATGCAATTTTCAATAGGCCCTATCTCTCTCCTTGAACTTTGATTTGGACTCAGGGGCAATCAGGGATGGGCAACAAATGCTGGCCTAGCCAGCGATGCCCACATCCCATGATCAAATCATTTTTAAAAAATTCTACGTGAGGGTGCCAACCTTGAACAGGGACCTTGAGTCAGAGCTAATCTGTACTTGGACCTGACACATCGCAACCAGATCAACAGAATAACCTGAACCAAACAGAGATATCATACAAAGGGTTCTGAGTTTTGTTTGAGGTTAACAAACCTGAGTTAACTATTAACTATTAAATTGTGAAACCTAGATTGTTATCATGGCCACAGTGAAATTGAAAATTACGTGGGTAGTCTCTGGTTCCGGACATGAGAGTGTCACATAAAATTTGGCAATTCTGAATTTGTCAGCGATTTTTATTCGTTCATGGGATGTGGGCGTCACTGACTTATTATCCTTAATTACCCTTGAACTGAGTGGCTTGCGAGGCTATTTCAGAGGGAAGTTAAGAGTCAACCACATTGATGTGGGTCTGGTGATACATATAGGCCAGACCAGGTAAGGACGGCAGATTTCCTTCCCTAAAGAACATCTGTGAACCAGATGGGTTTTTACAACAATCGACTAGATCACCATTAGACTAGCTTTTTCTTATTCCAGATTGATTCATTGGATTCAAATTTCGCCACCTGCCATGTTGGAACTTAAACCCATAGCATTAGCTGAGACCTTTGGATTACCAATCCAGTTTCATTATCACTACACCACTGCCTCCCCCAATAGCAAGAAATGAATGATTTAAGCTGGACAAACAGTTAATGTTGAGTCTAATTAATGTGACTGGAGGTACTGGAGAATGTAAATACTATTGATATCTAAGAAACAATTCAGTATAAAACGTAAACTTTGATTTAATATCGTGCCTCCAAAGTCTCATTCAGCTTGGTCTATTTTTCAAGAAATTATACCAGATAAATCACCTCAGTTGTAGCTCTCATTGGCCCCATGATTGACAATCATCAGAAAAAATGAGGAACTTCTGTCACCTCTGTGGCAACACTGAGACATTTTGTGACTGGACTGTGCTGACTCCCTAAGGACAATATGAGGGTTTAAAACATCTCTTAAATGCTAAATGATTGAACAACATTTGGGGTTTAAACTTGATCCAATTGTATCTGTATCCTGGTGAAACAAGACAAGGGAGAAAAACTACACTTTTTAAATGAGATTGAACAAAATAAAATTCTGCCTTCCCAACAGGATTGTGTTTAAAGTGAATGTGATGTTACTAATGGTTTCTGCTTGTTTGAACAGATCTCCTAAGGATGCATGTTCCTTCACTTAAGGCAGCAATGCTAAAGATTGGTAAAAACTTTACGCCTTCATGAATAATGTTTGGAAAACTGAAAAGAGCTGAAATTTATTGGGCAGAATTCAAGGATTTGTTTGGGTAAATCATGCCTACAGCTTTAGAGTGTGGGGATCTTTGTGCGAGTATTGAGTCCAATTGATGGCAGTAATTTTAATAAATACCCAGCATTGCTGTGAAATGCACAAAGACATTGAAAAAAAATATGAAAGGGAGTTTCAATAATTACACAGTTACAGGACCGTGTCCAATTTGATGTCTGTGAAATTTGAGATCAAAATCTTTTCAATTCTTTTCAATTTGGGCAAAGTGTCTGTCAATTTACTTCAAATCTGTGACAGCTTGCAGCTTCACAGGGCGAGATTGGCTCTGCCCCAACTTTTCAGTTCAGAGCAACAATGGATTTGCTCCTCTTTTATTCCAGGACATTCGGGACTGAATCTGTGGTAATGGCACAGGATTACCAAGAGTATTTCCAAGGCTTGGAAGTAGCTCCATAGAGTTATGGGGCAACCTTTGCTTGACAGGTGATGGTGCAAGCAGGAGATACTCGACTGTTAAGAATTTAAAGTTAAATTACCTACTCCTGTTTCTATGTGCACCCGTTTACTGGCTGCTCCCCAGTGCCACTCCCATTCACCATGTTGCAGTGGTTTCTGGCTCTGCAGGAAATGGTGGGTCCCACAACACTATCCCACTCTCCCTCACTCTACCCCACTCTCCCTCACTCCCCCATCTCCCTCACTCTCCCCCCAAATCTCCCTCACTGTGTTTGAGTCTCCCTCTCTTCCCCTCCACCCCGCCCTCCAGACTCCCTCACTATCCACCTCAAGTAACTCACGACACCCGCCTGTCTCTCTCACTCCCTCAGTCTTACTCCCCCTAGTCTCTCTCACTCTTTACCTCTTCTCCACCCCACCTCATATTGTTATCTCTCCTGGTTTTTATCAATTTATCAACATAACACTCCCCCGCAAATTCATCGCTCACTGAATTTAATGTCACGCCGGGGTTATTTGCAGAAAAAAAAACAATCAGGTACATACCGGGTTGTAGATGGGCTGTTGTTCCATCCTGAGCTCTCTACCTGCTTCCACCAATGTGTGCTTCACACTGAAATTGATCTGCCCGTTATTTAAACCCAGGAACAGAGACGTCAAAGCGATGTGACTCCTCCTTCGCACAGAAACGAAACTCTGCTTTAGTTTCGATTCTGATCAGAAACGTGCTGCCAAGACCTTCCTCCATCTCTCAAACTGTAAATTGTAAGATTTCATGCCCGCTTTTAACATAAACATCCCTGCAGCATCTTTTCCAGAAAGTGCACTCTCTTTTGTCTTGATTGACAAAGTTTTGTCATCGCAAATATTTTGTTTTAAGATAGTTGGATGGAGGTCATCTAGGTCATCCTTCCCTAGGCAACCTACAATTCCCACCCTCAATCATAGCATCTAAGCGTCAGATTCCAGAGTTATTTTTTTGCCTCCCCCTCTCCTGTCCCAGTCCAGCTAATAATCATCATCTATATGAAGGCAGTGTGTGCTGGGATTCCTTTGTGTGCAGTCATGTGTTGGCTTGATCTCCTGAGGCTCCTCATTTCCCATCTGGAAAGGATGAAGAGTTCAAGTTCTCCCTGAAAGTGTTGGAAATACTCAGCAGGTCTCGCAACATCTGTGCAGAAAGAAACAGAGTTAACATTTCAGATCTGTGACCCTTTGTCACAGCTGGGAGTCATGACGGGGTGGGGGGGGGGGGTGGATTTTAAGGCCTGCAAGAGTGGTGGCTTTCAAGGTGGGCAGGGTGATTTAATAAGCCAGGAGGTGCTATTTCACATTCCCGATAGCGGGTTTAATTTCCGAGATTATGTCAGGGTTCCAACCTTTCATAAATTTGCATACAATGAATCCACATTACCTTATAAGTATTAGAAGTTAAGTCCTACTTGCCAGATTCAGCAGCGCACAGAAATCTCATGCCACCCGGTTCATGTTCATTTAAAGGTCACGTGCACCCAGTCGGCTTTGTGCAGTTCTATTTGAGGCCAGTGGTCTCCTTCCCTGAATTCTTCAGCAAAAGGAAGGGTGTCATTGGAATGGATGTTTGGCTCCAGCTGTCACGATTGTATGTGTGGGCTTGAGTATTAGAGACCATGTGATACTTGGAAGGAAAACTGAAAATAACTTTGTGCTTTGTGGAAAACACCTGACCTGGGGGTTGTTGTAAGGTCAGATAGGTTTTGTAGTTGCAGTAGGCAGCAGTCTTTATTAAAAGCTTGTTAAATCTTTGTTAAAGTTCAATCTGTGACTTCAAGTGTGATTCTTCAACCTGAGATGTGAGACCAAGCTGAAGACCAGCAAAGTCAATATTTTTGCAGTTGAAAGACTTTGCATGGCATCCAACTATTTGACTTTGGGACACCTCACCGAACTGAAAAACTTCCTCCCGGATCATGACGGATTAAGTTATTTTATTATTCCTTTCATTCCTCTGAAACAGCTGTAAACCAGAATAATTTTTTTCCCCCAGTTAACCGGTTTTTGGATGTATGTGTGTGTGCATGAGGGCTAGGGAAAATAAGAAGCTTTAATATCTCAGTTCATATATAGATTTACTTCATTATTGGTTAAGATTTGGTTTTGTAATAAGCGGTTAATTTTGTTGTTGATTAAAGAAACCTGGTTGGTGTGCTTTATTCTGGGGACAAATAGAGTATCTATTTGTTTCGGTAAGTGGGAAAATTTGTTGATATGCTGTGACCTATGGAGAAGTGGGACTGAATTAACAGTGCACTCCTCCCACCTTGGTCATAACACAGTTAAAACATTGCAATGACATGCGTCTCATACACCCAATATTCTTGCTACCTCGGGAACACGAGCAAAGGATATGACTGAGGAGGGCTCTTCCTGCTTAGCGGCAACAACAGAGGGGGAGGCGGCTCAGAATGAAACCCTCCAGGGAAGGCATCCTAGAGGATGTGCACTGGTGCATCAACGTAACCTCAGGACAGGACAAACATCTTTCAGATGTCGGAGAGGCAATGCCAGAGACGTCTGAGGATATCACGTGAAATGGTCACTGACGTGTGGAATCGTTCAGCAGGACTAACAACCACATGGTTTCGGTGGGAACCCAATGCCAGTTGCCCTCAAGGTGACTGCGGCACCTAATTGTTTTTGCAAGCAGTGCTGTCCAGGACTCAATGGGCGACATCTATGGCATCTCACAGGCTGCCACTCACATTACAGAGGTCACCAATGCCCTATTCTGTCACACCAAAGATTTCATCCATTTCCCAGTAGACAAGGACAGCCAAGCACCATCGCTCATTTCCCATGAGTGCAAGGGAATGCACCCATGAATGCATGAATCCCATGAATGCACCCATGTGGCCATTAGAGCTCCCTGGGACCAGCCAGCTGCATTTGTGAATCGCAAAGGATTTCACTTTTTCACTGTGCAACTGGTTTGCGACGTCAGGTGGAAAATCATGCAGGTCTCTGTTCTTTATCCAGGGAGATGTTGCGACGCATATATTTAGCAAAACTCTTAACCAACTGGAATTTTTGAAGCACCAGCCCAAGTTGACCGCTGGATCCTGGGTGACAAAGGTTACCTGCTTTGGAACTGGTTCATGACACCAACGAGGCGTCCCCAAAACACAGCAGAGTGATACAAAGCAGCTCACACCTCCACCAGAGCCGTCATTAAACACACCATTGGCTTGCTGAAAATGTGATTCCACAGCTGTAGGCGACCACCATCCAATCCGTGAACTATATGTGACCTGTTAAAAGTGTAAACAAGTCCATTGCATGGAGGTAGGGATGTGCTGAGACAGCTATGTGGTGTAACTGAACTGTTAAAGGGGAAGTGACTGTAGTAAAACCTGCACGGTGGTTATGAAAACAATGTCGAAACTCACTGTTAAATTTGTAACTGACGCGCCATGTGGGCTAGTTGCTTGGAGACCGTGGGTCAGCGGAGTCATGTAATGCCTTGTTATCAGACAAGGGCTGGAGAACGGAGAACTAGCTATGCAATGTGGTCAAATCTTGAGGGATGAGTATCCCAAAAATAAAAAGATGTCAAAACCAGTGAAAGGTTGATCGACAACAAAAACAAGAAATGCTGGATTCACTCAGCAGGTCTGGCAGCATCTGTGGAAAGAGAAGCAGAGTTAACGTTTCGGGTCAGTGACCCTTGATCGACGGTGGCTGACGTAGCCCACCCGCGGCGTTAGCAACAGCTGACCGACCAATCACTGTACATCGGGTAGTCAGGTCGGGCCCATCCCGAGCTGATCATGCAGGCAGCATGCATGAAACAGGGTATAAGATAGTGTGCTCCAAAGTGCTGGCTAGCTAGCTCAGGACTAAGTAGTCTGATCAACTACTTGGAGAATCGGAAGGGGAGGACTGATCACC
Organism: Heterodontus francisci; assembly: GCF_036365525.1. Taxonomy (NCBI): domain Eukaryota; kingdom Metazoa; phylum Chordata; class Chondrichthyes; order Heterodontiformes; family Heterodontidae; genus Heterodontus; species Heterodontus francisci. Next base: position 21,451,754 of record NC_090410.1, on the reverse strand, counting down.
CGCTCCGTTCTGACTTTCGGATGAACCTAAGTAACTTCGCTTCTGTGGACACATGAGTATAATCTCTGTTGAAGATCAGATTTTGAAACAATGAATAAACATGCTGTGTGTGAGGATTAATTTGGTAATGATCAGGTTAAGAATTTGGTTTTGAAACACACCAATCTGACCAGTTGCCAACTCAGGGGATTAACGTGTGTGTATGCTACTAATTTGGACTTCGCTCTTAGACGGGCAAGGTTGAACAACCGTCTAAGAGCGAAGTCCAAAGTACGGAAAGTCCTCATCAGAGAACTTCTCTTTGCTGACGATGCTGCTTTAACATCTCACACTGAAGAGTGCCTGCAGAGTCTCATCGACAGGTTTGCGGCTGCCTGCAATGAATTTGGCCTAACCATCAGCCTCAAGAAAACGAACATCATGGGGCAGGACGTCAGAAATGCTCCATCTATCAATATTGGCGACCACGCTCTGGAAGTGGTTCAAGAGTTCACCTACCTAGGCTCAACTATCACCAGTAACCTGTCTCTAGATGCAGAAATCAACAAGCGCATGGGTAAGGCTTCCACTGCTATGTCCAGACTGGCCAAGAGAGTGTGGGAAAATGGCGCACTGACACGGAACACAAAAGTCCGAGTGTATCAGGCCTGTGTCCTCAGTACCTTGCTCTACGGCAGCGAGGCCTGGACAACGTATGCCAGCCAAGAGCGACGTCTCAATTCATTCCATCTTCGCTGCCTTCGGAGAATACTTGGCATCAGGTGGCAGGACTATATCTCCAACACAGAAGTCCTTGAAGCGGCCAACACCCCCAGCTTATACACACTACTGAGTCAGCGGCGCTTGAGATGGCTTGGCCATGTGAGCCGCATGGAAGATGGCAGGATCCCCAAAGACACATTGTACAGCGAGCTCGCCACTGGTATCAGACCCACCGGCCGTCCATGTCTCCGCTATAAAGACGTCTGCAAACGCGACATGAAATCGTGTGACATTGATCACAAGTCGTGGGAGTCAGTTGCCAGCATTCGCCAGAGCTGGCGGGCAGCCATAAAGACAGGGCTAAATTGTGGCGAGTCGAAGAGACTTAGTAGTTGGCAGGAAAAAAGACAGAGGCGCAAGGGGAGAGCCAACTGTGCAACAGCCCCGACAAACAAATTTCTCTGCAGCACCTGTGGAAGAGCCTGTCACTCCAGAATTGGCCTTTATAGCCACTCCAGGCGCTGCTTCACAAACCACTGACCACCTCCAGGCGCGTATCCATTGTCTCTCGAGATAAGGAGGCCCAAAAGAAAAGAAAGAAAGAATGCTACTAATACTAACTGTATTGAAAAGGGTGGAATATTACTGGGAATGGTACTGGCAATACCTGTTATTACTGTGAATCATGCACCTAAGGATGTATACCGAGTAGAGAATATTGGAGTAATGAGGGAAGGACACCATGCTGTGTATCATCACATTCACCCCTATACGGTCCGCTCTAGGAAAGTAATGTTGAGAACGTCATTGAGATGATGTTGTGTGGGAGAATCGACCATAGTATGTTCACATCCTGTCTATGCCACTGAGGAAGCATTCTATGGTTTTAATACAACAGTTAACTGCACTATCGAGGCAGTATCAGCGGTTGTGAGTCCAACGCAGTTGGTTTACATGAGTAAGGGGAAATATTGTGTGACTACCTCCCTGACATCATTCTGGCACGGTAGGACACAGTGCCTCCTAGAGAATAGTACAGGATGTTTTACCCCAACGTTTCCCTCAAGGATAGGCCAGGTGGAACTGGTGGACATACCCAGGCGAGAGGTAGTGGTCCTCAATGCCACTGAGAGATGATCTGGAACTGTATGTTAGCCAATTCTCATACCCCATACCCCCATTGCCCGAACATATGACAGAGATTAGAGAAGGACTGGACTGAGTGCATAAAATTTATTACATCCTCCAGCAAAGGAGTGGGCAAGTCCAACGGGACATTGCGGTAAAACAGGTGACCACCTGGTGGGCTGACCTGTGGGACTGGGGAATGAGCGTGCAAGTTCACTCCTGGATCAGAATATTCTCACATGTTCCGATTGTAGCTCAGCTTGTGGTGTTGCTTGCATCCTCATCACCCTCTGTCAGCTAAGGTGACGAACTAAGAAACAGGAAAAGCAAGCACTTATATGAAAGGTTTTCCAAGAAGGGACTCCTCGGGGGAGGTTGGAGGATCACAAGTTAGAAGGTTTTATCTAAACCTAACTGGACCCTGAAGGGGGCAGGTAAGGTTTAAAGGGTGGAGCTCTGTCGGCGACCACCATCCGACCTGTGAACTATATGTGACCTGTTGAAAGTGTAAACAAGACCACAGCAGGTAAGTAGGGATGTGCTGAGACAGCTATGTGGTGTAACTGAACTGTAAAGGGGAAGTGAATGTGGTGAAACCTGCAAGGTGGTCATTAAGACATGTCTAAACTCACTGCTAAATTTGTAACAGACGCGCCATGTGAGCTGGTTGCTTGGAGACCAGGGTCGGCGGAGATCTGTTGAAGATCAGATTTTGAAACGCTGAATAAACGTGCTGTGTGAGCAATAATTTGGTAGTCTTGAGCCGTTGATACCCAGAGTAAACCTCCGGACCAGGACCAGTAATAGGGATAGTCTACACAGCCTTGACCAGTCAAGAGGGGCGTTGCAGTACGCACCACAGAGGGTCTCAGGAATAATCAGTGTGCCGTGCACTGCACCATCTGGCAATGCAACGCGGACATATTTTTCAGGAGGACGAATGGGGGGGAAGCACCTTTCCACCTCAGACGAGGATGATTTGGATCAGCCTGAGGTGAAGGCTGTTAATGTGAATGAGCCTTTAATGGATGCCAGGGCCATGGAGAGACGTGCACAGGACATCAGGGACAACCTCACATTTGGATGTTTTAGCCAAGAGTGAGGAACCTATGTGATTACAGTTCCAAAGTAACAACTACTTTACCTTCCTGGGATGTTCATTTACCCCCCGTCAGCCTAACCATTGCTCCAAACTCAAAGCAGGCATCCTCTGCCATCTACAATTGCACATGGAGTGGAACTTTGCTGATCTCACTGGCAGTTGAATACTGAATTAGAAAAAACCTGTGGCACACTTGAACATATGTCTACCATCCAGCCATAACCACTCAAACAAAGCAGCTGCAACATAATATCATTTTGACTATACCCGCACCTTCTAATGGCTCCAGGTTGTGATGAAACTGGAAAAACCCCTATGCAAAGCTTGCATATGAAACCATGTCACTACAGATGACTGCTACAAAACTGCAAGCTACAACTAGCAGTCAGTGAAGACTGAAGGGTTAAACGTCTAAGTTCAAACAAGAATGGCCATGTGTGCCACTCCTTTGAACGCATCAAAGCGTGCCAGCATGAAGCATGCCATTACATTTGGCTTTTCACCTTGGCAAGGTTAAATGATATACAAAAATGTAACAAAGATTAAATCAAATACATGTATTGTTAAAGATTTAAATGGGCAACAATTTCAATCTGACCACCCGTGTCACCTTCATGCTCACAATTCCTTAATTTTACACTTTCTGCAACTATGTCTAGGTGCAACCCCGACATTAGCAACTGAGGTGGAGGCGGTCTGCTCAGTGCGCTGCCCCATTGTTGTTGATGACTGTGGTGGGTATCCTCTGGAGGAATGGGACTTTGAGGGCTCCATCCTACTGGGGTCTGCAGCACTGGTGCAGGAGCATCCCCCTCGGGCTCGCCTACAGGAGGTAACGGGGTCAATGATGGGGGCGGGGGGAAGATGCGACACCGCTTTCCTAGGGCAGCTGGCATGTGCTCCTTCTCCATTTGGGTACGTGTTGGCACCTGCCTGTCTCCCTGAGGGAGGTTCAAGTTCCTCGTTCCCCCTCTTGTTTATCCAATACTGCATGGAGCCCATGGATACAGGTAAGACAGCTATGGGTCACGTGCTCAACCTGGCTCTCCATGGCAGTTGCCAACCTCTCCATCGTGGAAGCCATACGATCAAATGCCTGGGACATGGCTGACATCAGACTTGCATGGACTCCTCCATGGCACACGTAAAGCCACGCATGACCTCAGGCATTTCCAACATATTTTCCCCATGCGCGCGCAGCACTTTCAGTAGACATCTTGTGGCCTCGAACAGAGGATCATCAGCGTGGTCCGCCGCAGACCTCCGAATGTCAGCAGCTGGGATATGTCTGTGCTGTGTCCACCAGATTGTGACTGATTCTACACACAAACCCTGCCCCCGCTGTCCCGCCCCGGCGGACCGTGTGGATGTAACTGACCTGGCAGAGGTTGCAGAAGAAGCAGATGATGGTGCACTCTCTGGGGCATTGGCTTCATCTTCCCTCCTGTCATGTGAGTGTGGGCACCTGCATGGAAAACAAACAGAAGCACGTTAAGCATCATCACAGCATGAGCTCATCACATTTTTACACAATCCTCCACTGAGCCCATATGGCATCAACAGTAAGGTTAACATTTGGCAATTCAGACTTGCCATCTTCGATGGCTCTTCCTCCTTGCTGGCAATCTGCACCATCTCCTCTTCTCCAGGGGTCAGGTGTCTGAGGTCCGGGACACCAACCCGTCTTGCTGCACTCCCTTTCATTGTGGGTCTGTTTGCCCTGCTCAAGAAAGTGCTGAATTAATGACATATCAAACGACGCCTAACATCACTCATTCTGGCCTGTCAGTCACACGCTGCATCCAAGCGCTACCAGATGCCAGACTTGCACATTCTCCAGACTCAATGGCTATCACCAAGGCTGATCACACATTCGACCACATGGCATGGCTGCCCACTGACAGACGTAAAGTTTTAGGGAGCCCACGAGATACTATTTATAAAGCTCTGGTTGCATCACTGACTTTCGTCAATCTGAGCAGGTCATTAACCCATTTCTGACACAGTACCCAGGTTCGCCGTATCACCCCACAGTTCAAGACCTCGTCCACCACCTCCGTCCAGGCTGCCTTGTTCAAGCAGGAGAGTCTTCTGAGGCCACCTGCAGGGAAGAGGACCTCCTGCTTTTCCCTGATGGCCTGGAGGAGCACCTGCAGGGAGGCATCACTGAACCATGGGGTTGGTCTCTGCCTACTGGGTGATATTCTGGTGATGGTGGTGATGAAGAGATGAGAGATAAATAAAAGGGAGGCAGTGATGGGATGGAGAGAGATTCAAAAACAGATGAAGGTGGGTCACAAATTAAAATGATTGAAGGTAAATAACATAGAAATGTTTGCATCATTTAGAAAGTCGGCCAAGCTGCTTATCCTCCATGATTGCAATGCAGAGTGACTTATAGCCGTTACTGGTGCTTTGCAGACTGTTGGTGTTTCCACTGATGAAAAGCCATCCCTGCCTCCGGAACTTAAATTTTAAATTATAATCACGTGGGGACCAGTAAAAAGGGTGGGAGCGGAAGTGCCGCCAACTTCCAGTTCCATGTCAGAAATGCCTCGAGATGCGGAAAATACCACCCATGGAGTCATTATGGCACATTATTCCCATCGAGTCCATGCTGGCTCTCTGGAGGGCAATCCAGTCAGTCGCATTCCCTCGTTCTAAGCCCATAGCCCTGCAAGTTTAATTCCCTCAAGTAACCATCCAATATCCTTTTGAAATCACTGATTGTCTCCATTTCCTATACCTTTATAGGCAGAGAGTTTGAGGTCATTGCCACGCACTGCATAAAAAAGTTCCTCATTACACCCCCCAACATCTCCTACCCAAAACCTTCAAAAAGGTAACCTGTGTTTCGAAATTAACTGTTTTAAAGCAAGCCAGGGAAAGCGGGAAGGGACAAAAAGGATGGTCTGTGATGGGGTCAAAGGAGTGATTAAATGTCAAAAAGAATAGTGAAGTTACATCTCGAAACATAGATTGGGGGAAATCAGTTCCACTGATTGGGGAGTCTAGAACTAGGGGCAAAGGCAACAAAATTTGAAGCAGTTCTTTCAGCAGTGAAATTAAGAAATACTTCTTCACGCAAAGGATGGTAGAAGTTTGGAACTCTCATTGGCAATTGATTCTAGATCTATTGTTAAATTTAAAACAGAGATTGATAGATTTTCGTTAAAGGTATTAGGGATATTGGGAAAAGGCAGGTATATGGAGTTAGGTCACAGATCAGCCATCATCTCATTGAATGGTGGAACAGGCTCGAGGGGCTAAATGGCCTCTTCCTGTTCCTATGGTCCTCTGTTTTCTCCACAGATGATGCTAGACCTGCTGAGTAAAAACATATAAAACATAGAAAATAGGAGCAGGCGTAGACCATTCGGCCCTACAAGCCTGCTCTGCCATTCATTATGAACATGGCTGATCATCCAACTCATTAACCTGTTCCCGCTTTCCCCCCATATCCTTTGATCCCTTTCGCCCGAAGAGCTATATCTAAATCCTTCTTGAAAACATACAATGTTTTGGCCTCAACTGCTTTCTGTGGTAGCAAATTCCATAGGCTCACCACTCTGGGTGAAGAAATTTCTCCTCATCTCAGTCCTGAAAGGTATATTTTCCTTATATCTTAGTGAACATTGCATGGTTTCAGTATGACGTACTTGTACAGCAATAGCTTTGTGGAGTCCAGCTATGTAATAACTTGATATACAAAGTGTTTTTTTGTATTCTTTCATGGGAAGTGGGCATCGCTGGCCATTCCAGAGCGCAGTTACGAGTCAACCACATTGCTGTGGCTCTGGAGTCACATGTAGGCCAGACCCCAGGGCATTAACCTGGGCCTCTGGATTACCAGTCCAGTGATATTGTCACTATGCCACCATCTCCCCTTGAATCCACTATCACATCTGGATATGTGTCTCAACTCCATACATTGAGTATATGTGCCTCCCATCTTTACTTCAGTATATAGTATCTTATACATACTGAATTGATATTGGAGCTGAGAGGTTATACTAATCAGGAAAGGCTGAATAAGCTGGGCTGTCTTGAAAAGAAGGCTGAGAGGTTACCTAAAAGATTATGAAAGGGTTTGCTAGGGTAGACATAGAGATGAAGTTTCCACTTATGGAGGAAAGTAAAACTAGGAGCCATAAATATAAGATAGTCACTAATAAATCCAACAGAGAATTCAAGAGAGTGGTGAGATTGTGGAACTTGCAACCACAACAAGTGGTTGAGGAGAAGAGCACAGATGCGTTTAAGAGAAAGTTAGGCAGAAAGGAATAGACGGATATGCTCAAAGGGTTAGATGACGTAGGGTGGGAGGAGGCTCATATGGAGCATTAACATACCAGCATCCACAAGTCAGGCTGAAGGCCTGTTCCAGTGCTGTGAATTTGAAGTATTTCTGTGGAGCAATCTGTTTTAGTGATGTTGGTTCAGAGAAAAATATTGGTCAGTGACAATATTGAAAATGCTGGTCCTTTAATTAAACAGGACTCATTTCAGTGTTAATAGAGAGCAGGTGATGCTCATTCTAGTTTTGTATTTGAAGACTGGGCTTTTGACCAGTTAGGGTAGGGTAGGGTAGGGTAGGGTAGGGATGGGATGGGATGGGATGGGATGGGATGGGATGGGATGGGATGGGATGGGATGGGATGGGATGGGATGGGATGGGATGGGATGGGAAGGGAAGGGATGGGAAGGGATGGGAAGGGATGGGAAGGGATGGGAAGGGATGGGAAGGGAAGTGATTGTCATCAGCTTCCTCATTTTGGTGAATGGACATCTGCCTGTTTAACATGGTAGCAGATGATTAACTTTGATCTTTTCAGGTGGGAATAGAAAGAAAAAACATAGTTTCTTCCCCTAATCAAAGCAAGGCTCCTGGTGGTTTTTGGGGTGAAATGGCTGAATCATACTGCAGGCTCTTGAACTATGATTACCCACTGGTCTTTTTGGAATTGGATCCATACAAACAATGGAAGAATGAGGTGGAAATGTGGACTCTGGTCACTTTCCTAACCAAGAGGAAGCAAGGTATGGCTTTGGCTTTGTCTTTACCAGGAAAAAGCAAGATTAGAAATGAAGTATTTTCAGAATGTTACTGATTTGGGTACTGAAGAGGGATTGCCAATTCTAATACAAATTATGGACAAGATTAACAAACGATGATTTGTTGGAAGCCTGAGGCATGGTTGGTTTTTGATTAAATTTAAGAAGATGGACAATCAGTCTGTGGAAGAATGTCATGGAATTTGATAGGTTTTGTAACGATCAAAAAAAATTCAATCTAGAAATTCTTGAGTCTGTGCTTGCATTCAAATTGTTAGATTGTGCACAGATCTCAGATAAACCTTTGGTTTTGACGGGGATTCAGTTCCGTGGTACAGCTTTTTTTTTTGAGCAAATGACTGTAGCCCTAAAGAAATGTTTAAGAAAACAATCATTTCCAACTACCTTCATGTCACAAATTGGAAATTCTGCAGTGATAGAGAATGGAGGATTCCATGATTACTGGCTCCCCAAATTGATGGGGGTCTAGTTGCAGGAGAGAGAGTTGCTGAAGGACCTTTTTTGAAGTGGGTCACAATTGATAGATCTATGGATCAAAACAGAAGGCGAATGAATCCCAGAGATGCATGGGGAGTGGTTAATAAGTGTTTTTGGTGTGAGTCTAAGTATCACTATGCAAGGAATTGTCCTAGAACCAGGAACTGAGTATTTGAAGTGACTTGAGACGGATGATTCTGCTGATTAATATGATGAATGACATGACAACATCCTATTGGTGACTGAAAACTTGAGTCAGGCCATGAGCATTTTAGTTTCCGATTTTCATTCGGTTGTGCAATATTAGATCGTGGCTACCTCCAACAGTGTGGAGTCAATCGGCTGAACTGTTACTTGGAATCCCTTGACATGGCAGCTAGAAGTAAAGTTACTGAATATGAAAGCGCTACTTGCTTTAGGTTGGGAGATGATAATACATTAATGTCTTTAAAGAGTGGTCCTCCTGTGTGAAATAGCAGGAATGTCATTTCTTCAGCACTGATGTGGTTCAGAGTGACATACTGCTGTTGAATAAATCTTCAATGAAAAAAGTGATAAAGAGATTGGACATGGAAAATGACAGTGTTTGTCTTTGGTAAAGCAGTAAATTTACAATTCACTGGATCAGGGTATTGTATTCCATTGAAGAAACAGAGTGTTGCTTGCTGAGAAACTCAAAGTATTATTGACATCTGAAGACAAGAGTCTGGCTAACGAAGATTCTCTGGAAGTTGCACAGACAATTTTCCCATCCTTCATCGCAGAAGTTAAAGCTACTACTAAAGGATGCTGGAGTTGTGGATAAAGAACACCACTCCCTTGTTGAACAAGTCACATCTCAATGTGACATATGTATTAAATATCAGACACTACCACGCTTGGTTGTGAGTGTCCCATCAGAATTTAATGAAGTGGTGGCTATGGACCCGAGTGTGGGATAGATCATGGTATTTATCTGTCGCATTTTGTCTATGGCAACTAGGTTCAACATATCTACAGTAATAAGGACAAACTGACAATAATGGTTAAAGTTATGGAAAAGTGGGTTTGTCCAAGTCTTGGAATGCTGGCAAAACTTCTGACCGATTAATGGAGGGGAATTTGCAAATGATGAGTTTAGGGACATGTGAGAACTTAAATATTGTAGTTATGAACACTGCTGCAGAAAGTCCACTCAGCAATGGATTGTGAGAGTAATCATGAAATACTGGCAGATCAACTGAACTTCAAGCTACAAACAGCTCTGGCATAGGCAGCACATGCAAAAAATTCTTCACAAATGGTGGGTGGGGGTGGGGGTGGTGTATAGTCCATATCTATGATATACAGTTGTAATCCAAAATTGCTTTCCATGCTATGTGACTATCCTCTGGCCCTGGAGGGAATGACTATTCGCTCTATTTTCTCCACTCACCTCGCCTAAATGCACTACAGGCTGGTAGGAGAGCATTTATTAAAGCTGAAGCATCAAAAAATTCAGACAGCTTTTAAGACATTTCATAAGACTGTCCGGAGAAGACTTTAGTTCTGGCGATCTTTGATATAAGAGGGAAGGGCATAGTGAATGGAAAAGTCTGGGAAAAGTTATCGGACACTATAGGAAAATTTTAGTAATATAACATAACATGGGAATCAAACCATAAAAGAACATTGTTAGTGGGTACTAGATGCGTTATGAATTTTCAAACACCAAGAACATGGGAGAAGGTGATAATCATGAGCCACCATTTACATCGCAAACCCATGCATTCTGTGATTGAGCCAGAGGGGCAGAATCTGAGATCAAGAAATAGATACTGATACACCATGTTCGGGAAGAACGAAAGCAAGCTATCTCATCCAGGGATCAGTTGCCTAAAGTAGGTTTCCTGGTGGTGTACCAGCCAGCTAGGTCCAAAAACTGGAGGGAGGCTACGATAGTTGGACAAGCAGGGACGTCTACAGGCAAATACAAAATTGGTTAAATCTCCAAGAAGAGGGACAAGAAGTGAAGGCCACGGATTGTCAAACAGGAGTTCAAGAATGGAGAATGAGAAAACTTAGCTCGAGTTCAGATAATTCAGGAGATGCATCTGGGAGGAGAAAAACATCGTACACAGAAAGGACCTCTAGTAGACATCTTGACGGGTAGTGCAGAGGCCGCATCCTGACAAGGCAACTGTGTAGCTTAGATAGTGGAACCACGGGAAATGGGCAAGGTCTTAAATGAATACTTCTCGTCTGTATTTACCATGGAGAAGGTCATAGAAGCTAATGAGTTCAAGGGAGGGAACAGCAATTATCCTGGAGCAGATCAACATTACAAAGGAGGAGGTGGTGGAGGTTTTGAAGCACATTAAAGTGGATAAATCCCCAGGGCCTGACCAGGTGTATCCTAGGATGCTCTGGGAAGCAAGGGAGGAGATTGCTGGGGCCCTGGCAGAGATTTTTGTATCATCGTTCGCCACAGTTGAGGTACCGGAAGACTGGAGGATAGCTAATGTTGTGCCTTTATTTTCAGAAGGGCAGCAGGGATAAGCCAGGGAACTACAAGCTGGTGAGCCTTACATCACTGGTGGGAAAGTTATTCGAAGGGATTCCGAGAGACAGGATTTATATGCATTTGGCAGGGCAGGGTCTGATTAGGGATAGTCAGCATAGCTTTGTGCATGGGAAATCATGTCTCGAATGAGTTTTTTTTGAGGTGATCTAGAGGATTGAGGAGGGCAGGGCGGTGGACGTTGTCTACATGGACTTTAGCAAGGCCTTTGACATGGTCCTGCATGGTAGGCTGGTCCAGAAGGTTCGAACACATGGGATCCAGGGTGAGCTAGCCAATTGGATACAAAATTGGCTTGGTGATAGGAGGCAGAGGGTGGTAGTGGAGGGTTGTTTTTCAGATTGGAGGCCGGTGACCAATGGTGTGCCGCAGGGATCGGTGCTGGGCCCTCTGTTGTTTGTCATATATTAATGACTTGGATGAGAATGTCGGGGGCATGATTAGTAAGTTTGCAGATACCACCAAAATTGGTGGTATAGTGGACAGTGAAGAAGGTTGTCTAAGGTTACAACAGGATATAGATCAACTGAGAAAGTGGGCAAGGGATTGGCAGATGGAATTTAATGCAGACAAGTGCGAAGTGATGCATTTTGGGAAGTTAAACCAGGGCAGGACATATACAGTGAATGGCAGGGCCCTGGGGAGTGTTGTTGAGCAGAGAGACCGTGGGGTGCAAGTACATAGTTCCCTGAAAGTGGCAACACGGGTCGACAGCGTGGTGAAGAAGGCGTATGGCATGCTTGCCTTCATCGGCCGAGGCATTGAATACAAGAGTTGGGATCATCATGTTACAGTTGTACATAACGTTGGTTAGGCCGCATTTGGAGTAGTGTGTGCAGTTCTGGTTGCCGCACTACAGGAAAGATGTGATCAAGCTAGAGAGGGTGCAGAAAAGATTCACAAGGATGTTGCCTGGTTTGGAGGGCTTGAGTTATAAAGAGAGATTGGATAGGCTGGGTCTGTTTTCCCTGGAGCGAAGGAGGCTGAGAGGGGACATGATAGAGGTATATAAAATTTGAGAGGCATAGATAGGGTAGATAGCCAGAATCGGTTTCCAATGGTAGGGGTGACTAAAACTAGAGGGCATAGATTTAACGTGAGAGGAAGAAGGTTTAAAGGGGATCAAAGGGGTAAATCTTTCACACAAAGAATAGTGGGTATCTGGAATGAGCTGCCTGAGGAGGTGGTGGAGGCAAGAACAGTAGCGACATTTAAGAGGCATCTGGACAGGTACTTGAATGAGCAAGGCATAGAGGGATATGGAATTTAGTGCAGGCAGGTGGGATTAGTATAGACAGGCATTATGGTCAGTATGGACGTGGTGGGCCGAAGGGCCTGTTCCTATGCTGTACGTCTGACTCTACAACCTTCTCTGGATAAGGTCAGAAGCAGAAGTCCCGGTGATCTGGAAGTGTTTTCTAGCCACAAATAAGTTAGAATATAGGGTGATAAGAGGCTAAACAGAATTAGATAGTCAAAGAATTTGGGGTATATTTAGAGGTTATGGATAGGGGCCAACCTGCTCTATATCTCAGATGGATCTGTACAAGGAAAGTCCTACCAGATGGGACCTAAATAAGGCCAAGGCTCAGTTGGCCAGAGGTTTTGAGTGCTTGGGGGGATAAAGATATTAGGGTAGACTCTCCCACAGTGGGAAAGGTGATTGAGATTTTTTTGGCTATTTTAGCAACCTATTCTTGGAGGTGCAAGTCCATTGATATCAAAGCGGATTTCATTCAGGGTGACCTGCTTCAGAGGGAAGTGTTTCTCCAGCCTCCGAAGGAAACATCAGACATGAAAGGGAAGCTCGAAGTTGAATGAATATGGGTTGAATGATGCTTCCCAGATATGGTATTTCCAGTGAGGGCAGTTCTGTTACAGTTAGGGTGTTCACAACTGCAGGCGGACCCTGCAATATTTTATTGGCACTATAATGATGCATGTGGACAATTTTCTTTTAGTGGGGTGGTACTAATGAGTTTGAAAAGGATGTTATTCATTGAATCATGGCAGAATTTAAAATTGGCAGTCAAGCTTTTGGGGATTTTAAATGTGGGTTTGGAGACAAAACCAGGTGAGACGGATGTCATTTTACATCCACATTATTAATTGGAAAATGTTACTCCCATCACAATTGGTTGCACCAGATTGGGACCAAAAGACAGCTATGTCCAAGGATGAAATGGAATAGTTGAGGAGTCTTGTCAGACAGCTCAATCGGTTAGCCTCACAGACAAGACCAGGTGCAAGTTTTGATGTGCTAGAACTTAGTCTTGTGATGAAACATCCTAAGATTGAAGACATCTGAGGGTGAACAAAACATTAATAAATAGAGGTGTATGCTGAAGTTCCCTGCTTTGGGTGATCCCAAAAGTATGAAATTAATCGTTTTTTTGTGATTCCTCGCATGCAAACCTTGATGGATTTTCCAGTGCAGGAGGGTTTGTGATATCCCTTGTGGGAGAGAATGGGAAAAGTTGTCCATTGGCATGGGAGGCCAAGAAAATAAGAGTGAAGAGCGCACTAGATGCCGAAACTCCCGCACTCGTGGATGCTGTTGATATGGTGTTTATATTTGTCCAAGATCTTGGAAGAAATCTTGTATAAAAGAGACTGAAAAAAGACAGTACAAATTGAATGTTACATAGATAATCGATCTCTGTGGGATAATATACATTTGTCAAAAGTGTGAAGGGGTGCGGGGGGGGAAGGCTGAGGATAGTGTGTGTATCTCTGTACCTTTTCTTGAAGGGAATCCTGACAATATTGAAAATACTGGTCCCTTTAATTAAAAGACTCATTTCAGTGATGGAGAGCAGGTGATGCTCATTGTATTGGATTTAAGGGCTGGGGTTTTTGCCCAGTTGGAGAGTTGCCTCTGGACAGTTCTTACAGAAGGAAAGAATGGGAACTGATGTTTCGACTGAACTATGAATTGCCAATAAAATAGTTGTGGATCAGAGACTGTCATAGGCTTCCTCCATTTTGGTGACTGGACATCTGCCTGTTTTAACAGTCAGGACACTGTGGAGAATTCCACTGCTCTCCTTCAAAATACTGCCTTGGCAAATAAATCAGCTTGTTTTAGCTCAAGTGGTCTGTCATTCATTCTCTCTCTCTCTCTCTCTCTCATCTTTGGGATTAAGACCCACAAAAGCTTACACAGAGTGGGAATTGAACCTGAGGCCTTGCTTTAGCTGCACACTGCATTAACCAGCTGAGGCACTGGTAGTATTGAGAAATATTTTTATGGGCAAAATAAGATTATGGTAGCATTTAGTTCTGTTTTTTATTGCTCACTGTCTCCTGAGGAATCAGCTGTGGCTCAGTGGGAGTATTCTCCCGTGAGGTAGAAGGTTCAAGATCAAGTTCAGCTTCAAGGAATTGGAGCATATAATTTTGGTTGCAGCTCCCAGTGCTGTACGGAGGGAGTGCTGCACTGCCAGAGGTGCTGTCTCTTAAAAGGGTGAGGTAGTAAACTAAGGTCCCGTTTGCCTCCTCGGGTGGATGTAAAAGGTCCCGTGGCATTGAAGAGCAGGGGAGTTCTTCCTGGCCAGTATTTATCCCTCCAATCAACATCAGATTATCTTAATTTGAGGGAGTGTGCTTTGCACAAGTTGGCTGGCTGCTGCATCTCCTACATTACACCAGTAATTACCCTTGGGAACATCGGAGTCGGCCATTCAGCTCATTGCGCCTGCCACTCACCATTCAATATTTCTTGTATCTTTCTCAGTGAAGACAGACACAAAGTAATCATTTAGCTTCTCTGCCATTTCTCTATTTCCCCATTATAAATTCTCCTAACTCGTCCTGTAACGGACCCATATTTGTATTAGCCAAATGTTTCCTTTTCATAGAATCTTTTACAGTCTTTTTTTTTTCTAGCTTACATTCATATTCTATTCTCCCTTTTGCTGTATTCTAAAATCCTCCCAATCCTTAGGTTTACTACTATTTCTGGCAACTTTATAGGCCTTTTCTTTTAATCTTATACAATCCTTAACTTTTGTTATCCACAGTTGACTGCCTTTACTTTTAGGGTTTTTGTGCCTTGAAGGAACGTGTAGTTCATTTAAACTAATATTTCTTTAAAGACTATCCATTGCTTACGTACGGTCATACTTTATAATGTATTTTCCCAATCCACCTCAGCCAATTTGCTCCACATAGTTTCATAACTTCCTTTGTTCAAATTTAATACTCTGGCTTCAGATTGAACTACCTCACTTTCAAACATGATGTAAAGTTCTATCATATGGTCACTCATCGCTAAAGGATCTTTTACAACAAGATTATTTATTAGCCCTTTCTCGTTACATAATACTCTATTTAAAATAGCCTGTTCTTTAGTCGGTTTCTCAACATACTGTTCTAGAAAAGCATTCCTAACATTCCAGAAACTCTTCCTCCACAGCATTAGTGCTCCATTAGGTTTATCCAGTCTATATGCAGATAGAAGTCACCCATGATTATTGCCTATGATACATGCCTCTATAATCTCCTGATTAATACCATGCCCACACGACCACTACTGTTTGGTGACCTATAAACAACTCCTACCAATGTTTGCTGCCCCTTGCTGTTTCTTAGCTCCACCCAAACAGATTCCACATTTTGTTCTTCCAATCTGAGATCCTCCCTTACTAATGTACTGATCCCATCCTTTTTTTATTAGCGCAATGTCACCTCCTTTTCATTTTTGCCTGTCCTTCCTAAATGTGAAGTATCCTTGAATATTCAGTTCCCAGTCATGGTCGCCACATTTCCATTACGACAATTAGATCATACCCATTTATCTCCTATTTGGGCTTTAAATCATCTACCTTGTTGCGAATTTTGCGTGCATTCAGGTAGAGTGCCCTTGTCGTCTTGACATTTTGCATTCTAAGCCTAGTTGATGCTTGCCTTTGTTTCACCTGCCTTCTAATATCACTTGCTACTTTTCTAACTCCCGTTACAAGCTTTATTTCCTTTCCCACTTGAGCTATCCCTCTGATTCCCGTCCCCCCCCCCCCCCCCCCACCACCCCCCACTCGGACAAGCTAGTTTAAACCCTCCCCAAACTATTGAATCCCCTATCTCTATTGCTCTTCCACTCTTCTTTCTCCCCTCCTATGCAGCTGAGCCACCTGTGGTGCTACAGACTTTGCTCTGGCTGCACTCCCCCAAGGAACCAACACTCTCCAGTATTCAAAATGGAAAACCGATTCGCAAGCAAGACTCCTGCACTGCCTGCCTGGTTCTCTTAGACTGCCTGGCGGTCACCCAGTCCCTCTCTGCCTGTGTACTCCTAACCTGTGGTGTGACTATCTCCTGAAACATGCTATCCTCATAGTCCTCTGCCTCGTGGATACCCAGTGAATCCAACTGCTGCTCAAGTTCTGAAATCTGGAGCTCAAGCTTCTACAACTGGTGACACTTCCTGCAAATATGTTCATCTAGGACACGCGGTGAGCCATGACTTCTCATACCGCAGGATGTACATTTCACCTAGCCAAGCTGACCTGCCATAATGTAACTTTAAAAACATTTTATTACAATGCGAAGTAAAATAACTTGTCAGTTACTCACCAATCAACATCGTCCCCTGTACTGAAGAGAGGCAGCTACTGGAGGCTGAAAAAATGTGAAAGAAAGGAGCCCCTCTCTCATGCACAAAACTCCACTCTAAAGCTTTTTCCCAGGGTGGAAGAGTCAGTTACTAGGGGACATAGGTTTAAGGTGCGAGGGGCAAGGTTTAAAGGGGATGTGCGAGGCAAGTTCTTTACACAGAGGGTGGTGAGCGTCTGGAACTTGCTGCCGGGGGAGGTGGAAGCAGATATGATAGCGACGTTTAAGAGACATCTTGACAAATACATGAATAGGAAGGGAATAGAGGGATATGGGCCCCGGAAGTGCAGAAGGCTTTAGTTTAGGCAGGCATCAACATCGGCGCAGGCTTGGAGGGCCGAATGGCCTGTTCCTGTGCTGTACTGTTCTTTGTTCTTTGTACACTCTCTGTACACAAACTTATTTTATTAATTTATAGTTCCCCCTCTTTACCAAACCCCCTTCTTAACACTGCCCTCCAGCAGTACTCCGTATAGGCGAGCAGCAGAGTACCCTGAATTTATACTCTGAAAACAATACTGTGTCAGCTCTGCTACAGCTCAGAAACCAGTTTAAGCCAGCTACCTAATAAACTAGCTACAGCTACTAAATGTTCATATACCCCTGTTTAAAACTGCAAGAAACCTAACTTCCCTCTTAACTGAAAGAGGAATTTCAATTAATTGCTAGATGTGAACAAAAGAAAAACTAGTCTTGAGATTAACCCTTAAAATTCACTCACTTACCAAACTCCCTTCACACTCAGTGCACTTCAAAGTACTTAATTGGCTGTAAAGCACTTTGAAATGGCTTGAGGTCATAAAAAGGCACTATATAAATGCAAGTCTTTTTTTTCATATTCCTCCTTTTTGTTATGGTGTGCTGCCTGCTACACAAACAGATACAAGGAGAAATGTTTGTTATTGTGACATGCCTTCTCAGGTTTCTGTTCCCTCCCCTTTCAAAATAGTTGTCGTCATTCCCCTCATCCAAAACCTACTCTCAACCCCTCTGTCTTTGCAAACTACCACGCAATCGCCAATCTCTATTTCCTCTCCAAAGGCCTCGAACATGTCATTGCCTCCTAAATCCATGGCCATCTTTCCTGAAACTTCCTTTTTCATTCTCTTCAATCATCTGAAATGGTGCCAATGGAATTCACAAATATCACTGACTGTAGCTGTGGTGCAATTTTCTCCCTGTCCTCCATTCCTCCCTGTGGCCTTCAACATGGTTGAACCATCTTCCATTAACGACTCAGCCTCCATTGTCCAGCACAATGGGACTGCCTTTGCTTTATTCTACTCTTGTCTACTGAATCGAAGCACAGCCTCTCCAGCAATGGCTTCTCTTTCCATGCCTGGACAGTTATATCTAGTTTCCCCCAAGGATCTACCCTTGCACCATCACCCCACTTTTCTTCCTGATCTGCTTCCTGGACAACCATGATCTCAAGACATGGGTTCAGAGTCCACGTGTAGGTCTGATGACTTCCATTTCTTCCAAGCCACCGTCTCTCTCAACCCCTGTGATGTCAAGTGGCAAGTTTTGGATTTTTAAAAGGAATGGTGATATAGTTCTAAGTCAGGATGGTGTGTGACTGAGAGGCAAACTTGCAGATGGTGATCCCATGCTCCTTCTGCCCTTGTATCCTTCCAGGTGGCAGGTTTGGAAAGTGCTGTCAAAGAAGCCTTGGTGAGTATATTTGATTCTGCTCCATTTATTCACCACCCTCTTTATAAAGAATCTGTTCATCTTCCATCTTCTCAGTTCGAGCCTGACCCCTTTGAGACAGATTACAAATCCTTTTAAACAGTTAGGTGGAACCTTCTCCTTCTAAACAGTTAGTATCTTCCTACATGAGGCAAACTGAAGAAATCTTCCCCAATGGCATGTATTTACTTATTTTTAATGGGAGACTTTGAAAAACAATTGCATTTTGCTATAAAGTGCTTTGGGATGTCCGAGTTCATGAAAGGACACCTCTCCCTCATTAGAGGTGATTTTTGTTCCATCTTTTTTCTTTGCTCATGAGGGGACTTGATTGTGAGACTTGGTCCTACCCATCACCAGCTTTCACACTGAATCAGAGACTCCCACCCCATCAGCCTTCCCACAGCCCCACTGATCATCTGACAAGTTACCACACTACCCCAGTATCCCCCCACCCTCTCCCCCAGGGAGGAAGCTCATTGCTAAAACTCATTAGGGCCACTCTGAAGCAGAGTATGCAAACTTTTCAAAAACTAGTTCTAGAAGACCGAGAAATTCCAAACCGGCTGACCATTACAAACACTTGGTGAGTGCAAAACTCTTTTTCTACCAGAGCAATCCTTCACCCTGCTCATTCATACAATAGTCAGGACCAGCACGAGAAAAATGAATTGCTCTTGGGGAGTCCCTTTTTTGAGGAGCTTATGAACTTTGCTAAAACAACAAGCATGGAATTCCATACATTAAGTCATAAGGTTGAGGGTTCAAGTCTCGCTCCCTTTGTATCGAACCCTGATGTTGGGGTCAAATGAAGGTCATTACACTACACTGTGTGGGAAACAGTTACCCAGCAGTGATTTTCCCTGTATTGGGCAATTAGTGGCCAGAGGGCAGACTCCTCCATTCCATTAATGAGGCCCTCCAGCACAGAAGGAGATGAAGTCTGCAGTTCAGGTAAGAGAGAAAGGGCGCCTCCATTTTGAGATGCCCTCTCTCCAACTTTTTTGCACTTATAAATTTAAAAATGGAATCAGTAGCCAGGCCACCATTGTGGACAGCTAACAGAGGTCTGAGCCTGCAGCTCTGACCAACAGACTGAGAGGGCCTCAAAGCCTGCCTGGAGTGCTGGCCCTCAGCCTGCTGCCAAGAGGCCGCCTCCATTCAGCAGGCCTAGTCCCCAGTGGCTTGGAGGCCTGCAGGCTGACTGGAAAGTCTCTGCCAATAGGACTTCATAAGCGTTTAGCTAGTTCAATTGGCTACCCACTGCTTGTGGGCAGATAGCTCTGCTGAACCCCCACCCCACCTCAAAAACTGGCCTGAGGGCGGGATGGTGCCAGCAAACTGGCTGCCAACCGGTGGCAGGAATGTGAGTGCCCGCCTTCCTCCATGCTTGCCTCATACTTAGGCTGACACTCCCACTGCAGTACTGAGGGAGTGCTGCACTGTTGGAAATGATGTTTTTCGGATGAGAGGATAAACTGGGGGTCTGTCTCCCCAGTGTCCTGACCAATATTTATCTCTCAGTCAACATCACTGAAACAGACTATCTGGTCATGATCACATTGCTCTTTGTGACAATTTGCTGAACTCATATTGGCTGCTGTGTTTCCTACATTACAGCTGTGACTACATTTCAAAATTTGCTGTAAAACACTTTGGAACACCCTGAGGTTGTGGAAGTTGCTAGAGCCTGGCTACCCGACCCGTACCTGACAACAAGTGTCTGGGTCAGGTCGCTCTTCTGGGTCCAGCATTCGGGCTCTTGTCGGGTCGGACACATTCTATCACCACCTGGGTGCGTGGCTCCAATGTTGATTTACTTTTTGGACTTGAAAAGTTGTTTGTTTGTTTAGTTTTTGTTTAAGCTTTTGTAGAGAAGCAACAAAGTGAAAAAAGCTAGATTAACTGATAGTCGGGTGCAGGAAAAAACGAAAGGACTCTGGCCGGGTCGGGGTCAGGTTTCATTTGCAGATCCAAGCTGTCCTTTAAAAGTCGCTATTTAATTGATTAGGAAAGGTATCGGAAGCAACATGAGTGTTTTTTTGTGCAACGAGCAGTTAAGATTTGGAATGTGCTGCCTGATCGGGTGATGGATGCAGATTCAATAAGAACCTTCAAAAAGGAATTAGATAAATAATTGAGAGAAAAAAATTGCAGGAATATGGGAAAAGAGCCAAGGAGTGGTACTAATTGATTTCTGTTTGAAAGGGCCAGCACAGACTCCTCCTGTGCTGTATTATTCTATAATTGGATAGCATTTCTTTTCCATAGAAATTACAACACAAACAGGCTGTTGGGCTCAATCATCCTCCCAGTCAGCAGTTGTCCTAATCCCACCTGCCTGTTCTCTTCCTATAGTCTGTTATCCTCTTTCCTTCAACCATCCTATCTCACGTGTTCGAACATATTTCTTCCCTGCTTCAGTCATTCACTCTGCTCGAACATTCTACAGCCTCACAACCAATCATGTATAAAAAGGTTCTCCTACTCTTTGTCCTAAATCTATTACACTTAATCTTGTGTGTCCTCTCATTCTAAGCTTCTCGTTGGAAACAGTTTGTTTCCATCTACTCGATCCCATCCCTTCATAACTTTTAAACATCTCTATCAAATCATCCCATAATCTTCTCTTATGAAAAAAGCCCGATTTTTCAGGCTAAATGGGAGACTGAGAATGTCCTCAGTTTAGGATAGTGATTGGGTGGCCATGTGGCAAAGTAGGAAGAGAAAGGCAGTGCAGGACCCACAGTGTGGTATTCAGTATTGGATACTGATGAGGACAACAACACTGAAGGAGTACGGTCTGGAGCATGGCACCGTGAGGCAAAGGACAGCACTGGGAGGGGGCTGCTGGGAACAGTGAAGTGTGGGAATACAGTGGTCAGAGGGGATTTGATAGTCTGGGGACAGACAGTTGTCAGTCCGGTGAGTTACCCCAATGCCGAGGTAAAGGACATCACTGACAGGGTGCAGAACATTTTGAGGAGGGGATGGGAACAACTAGCAGTTATTATCTATGTTGGAACCTACGATATAGGGAGGAAAAGGGTTGAGGTACTGCAGTCAGTTTCAGGAGCTAGGGAGTATGTTGTTCTCCAGAAAGTCAATTGGTGAAGGTTAGTACTGAAGCCAACTTTACTCAGTCTTAGATTTATTTACAGAATTAAACATTACAAGCATATACCTCCTAAATCAACCACACTGCAGTTTCAATAAGTGTCTCTTTTTTGTGTTCAAGTGAATCCCCAGTTAATGGCCACCACCTGCAGACAATTAACAGGAAGTTGTGAAGCAAGACCTCAGAAAAAAACTGGTTTACTCCCAGTGCCACGCCCTAGTGAATCTGGGAATGGAAGTTTAGTTTAACTCGCAGCTGCAAAGATGGTGCAGGAGGGAGGGCTTTGGATTCCTCAGGCATTAGGACCAGTTCTGTGGCAGGGGGGACCTGTACGAGAGAGATAGTTGACACCAATATCCTGGCTGGGAGATTAAACAGTGCTGCAATAGGGTGGGGGAGAGAACAAAAATAGTACAGCACAGGAACAGGCCTTTTGGCCCTCCAAGCCTGCGCCAATCATGATGCCTGCCTAAACTAAAACCTTCTGTACTTCCGGGGACCGTATCCCTCTATTCCCATCCTATTCATGTATTTGTCGAGATGCCTCTTAAACGTCGCTATCGTACCTGCTTCCACCACCTCCCCCGGCAGCAAGTTCCAGGCACTCACCACCCTCTGTGTAAAGAACATGCCTCGCACATCCCCTCTAAACTTTGCCCCTTGCACCTTAAACCTATGTCCCCCAGTAACTGACACTTCCACCCTGGGAAAAAGCTTCAGACTATCCACTCTGTCCATGTCGCTTATAACTTTGTAAACCTCCATCATGTTGCCCCTCCACCTCCGTTGTTCCAGTGAAAACAATCAGAGTTTATCCAACCTCTCCTCATAGCTAATGCCCTCCAGATCAGGCAACATCCTGGTAAACCTCTTCTGTACCCTCTCCAAAGCCTCCACACCCTTCTGGTAGTGTGGCGACCAGAATTGCACGCAATATTCTAAGTGTGGCCTAACTAAAGTTCTGTACAGCTGCAGCATGACCTGCCAATTTTTATACTCTATGCCCCAACCGATGAAGGGAAGAAGGCATATGGTATGCTTGCCTACCTTATCCACCTGCGTTGCCACTTTTAGTGACCTGTGGACCTGTACGCCCAGATCGCTCTGCCTGTCAATACTCCTAAGGGTTCTGCCATTTACTATATACTTTCCATCTGTATTAGACCTTCCAAAATGCATTACCTCACATTTTTCCAGATTAAACTCCATCTGCCATTTCTCTGCCCAAGTCTCCAACCGATCTATATCCTGTTGTATCCTTTGACAATCCTCATCACTATCCGCAACTCCACCAACCTTTGTGTCGTCCGCAAACTTACTAATCAGACCAGCTACATTTTCCTCCAAATCATTTATATATACTACAAAGAGCAAAGGTCCCAGCACTGATCCCTGCGGAACACCACTAGTCATAGCCCTCCATTCAGAAAAGCATCCTTCCACTGCTAACCTCTGTCTTCTATGACCAAGCCAGTTCTGTATCCATCTTGCCAGCTCACCTCTGATCACATGTGACTTCACCTTTTGTACCAGTCTGCCATGACGGACCTTGTCAAAGGCTTTACTGAAGTCCATATAGACAACATCCACTGCCCTTCCTTCATCAATCATCTTTGTCACTTCCTCAAAAAACTCAATCAAGTTAGTGAGACACGACTTCCCCTTCACAAAACCATGCTGCCTCTCGCTAATAAGTTCATTTGTGTCCAAATGGGAGTAAATCCTGTCCCGAAGAATCCTCTCTAATAATTTCCCTACCACTGATGGAAGGATCACTGGCCTATAATTTTCTGGATTATCCTTGCCACCCTTCTTAAACAAAGGAACAACATTGGCTATTCTCCAGTCCTCTGGGACCTCACCGGTAGCCAATGAGGATACAATGATTTCTGCCAAGGCCCCAGCAATTTCTTCCCTTGCCTCCCTCAGTATTCTGGGGTAGATCCCATCAGGCCCTGGGGACTTATCTACCTTAATGCTTTGCAAGATACCCAACACCACCACCTTTTTGATAACGACATGGCCGAGACTATCTACACTCCCTTCCCTAGACTCATCATCCACCAAGTCCTTTTTTTAAATTCTGTCATGGGATGTGGGTGTCACTGGCTATGCCAGCATTTATTGCCCATCCTTAATTGCCCTCGAGAAGGTGGTGGTGAGCTGCCTTTTTGAACCGCTGCAGTCCATTTGGGGTAGGTAGACCCACAGTGCTGTTAGGAAGGGAGTTCCAGGATTTTGACCCAGCGACAGTGAAGGAACAGCGATATAGTTCCAAGTCAGGATGGTGTGTGACTTGGAGGGGAACTTGCAGGTGGTGGTGTTCCCATGTATTTGCTGCCCTTCTAGTTGGTAGAGGTCGTGGGTTTGGAAGGTGCTGTCTAAGGAGCCTTGGTGCATTGCTGCAGTGCATCTGTAGATGGTACACACTGCTGCCACTGTGCGTCAGTGATGGAGGGAGTGAATGTTTGTGGATGGGGTGACAATCAAGCGGGCTGCTTTGTCCTGGATGGTGTCCAGCTTCTTGAGTGTTGTTGGAGCTGCACCCATCCAGGCAAGTGGAGAGTATTCCATCACACTCCTGACTTGTGCCTTGTAGATGGTGGACAGGCTTTGGGGATTCAGGAGGTGAGTTACTCACCTCAGGATTCCTAGCCTCTGACCTGCTCTTGTAGCCACGGTATTTATATGGCTACTCCAGTTCAGTTTCTGGTCTCATTGGTGAATACTGATGCAAAGTACTCATTTAGTACCTCGCCCATTTCTTCTGGCTCCACACATAGATTCCCACCTCTGTCCTTGAGTGGGCCAACCCTTTCCCCTGGTTACCCTCTTGCTCTTTATATACGTATAAAAAGCCTTGGGATTTTCCTTAATCCTGTTTGCCAATGACTTTTCATGACCCCTTTTAGCCCTCCTGACTCCTTGCTTAATTTCCTTCCTACTGCCTTTATATTCCTCAAAGGCTTCGTCTGTTCCCTGCCTTCCAGCCCTTACGAATGCTTCCTTTTTCTTTTTGACTAGGCTCACAATATCCCGCGTTATCAAAGGTTCCTGAAACTTACCAAACCCATCCTTCTTCCTCACAGGAACATGCTGGTCCTGGATTCTAATCAACTGACATTTGAAAGACTCCCACATGTCAGATGTTGATTTACCCTCAAACAGCCGTCCCCAATCTAAATTCTTCAGTTCCTGCCTAATATTGTTATAATTAGCCTTCCCTCAATTTAGCACCTTCACCCGAGGACTACTCTTATCCTTATCCACAAGTACCTTTAAAACTTATGGAAATATGGTCACTGTTCCCGAAACGCTCCCCTACTGAAAATTCGACCACCTGGCCGGGCTCATTCCCCAATACCAGGTCCAGTACGGCCCCATCCCTAGTTGGACTATCTACATATTGTTTCAAGAAGCCCTCCTGGATGCTCCTTACAAATTCTGCCCCATCCAAGCCCCTAGCACTAAGTGAGTCCCAGTCAATATAGGGGAAGTTAAAATCACCCACCACCACAACCCTGTTACCTTTACATCTTTCCAAAATCTGTCTACATATCTGCTCCTCTACCTCCCGCTGGCTGTTGGGAGGCCTGTAGTAAACCCCCAACATTGTGACTGCACCTTTCCTATTCCTGAGCTGTACCCATATTGCCGCGCTGCATGACCCCTCCGAGGTGTCCTCCCGCAGTACAGCTGTGATATTCTCCTTAACCAGTAATGCAACTCCCCCACCACTTTTACATCCCCCTCTATCCCGCCTGAAGCTTCTAAATCTGGAACATTTAGCTGCCAATCCTGTCCTTCCCTCAACCAAGTCTCTGTAATAGCAACAACATCATAGTTCCAAGTATTAATCCAAGCTCTAAGTTCATCTGCCTTACCTGTTATACTTCTCGCATTGAAACAAATGCACTTCAGACCACCAGTCCTGCTGTGCTCTGCAACATCTCCCTGCCTGCTCTTCCTCTTAGTCTTACTGGCCTTATATACTAGTTTCCCCTCATTTTTCACCTGCTGTCCTACTGCTCTGGTTCCCACCCCCCTGCCACACTAGTTTAAACACTCCCGAGTGACGCTAGCAAACCTCGCAGCCAGGATATTTGTGCCCGTCCAGTTTAGATGCAACCCGTCCTTCTTGTACAGGTCCCACCTGTCCCTGAAGAGATCCCAATGATCCAGATATCTGAAACCCTCCCTTCTACACCAGCTGTTCAGCCACGAGTTTAGCTCCTTCCCTTTAGGTGGAAATGAAGAGGATCCAAAGCTAGACTCCCTGGATGACTAAAGATGTAGAGGTATGAATGAAACAAAAAATTTGGCTTTTTAAATATTTGTTCTTGGGACATGAGCATCACCAGCATTTATTGTCCTCAATTGCCCTTGAAGGTGGTAATCCATGTGGTGTAGGTACACACACAGTGCTTTTTTTTTAAAGAGGGGTTTGATACAATTGGGTGGCTTGCTGGGCCATTTCAGAGGGCAGTTAAGAGTCAACCACATCGCTGTGGGTCTGAAGTCACATGTAGGCCAGACTGGGTAAAAGTGAAAGGTTTCCTCTCCTGAAAGATATTAGTGAACCACATTTTTAATCCAATAATTTCATGATTATTAATAACTAGCATTTTATTCCAGAGTTCCTAATTAATGAAATTTAAATTTCCCCAGTTACTGTGGTGGGTTTGTACTCCTATCTCCAGAACACTAGTCTCGGCCTATGGACTACTAATCCAGTAACATTACCACTTTGCTACTGTGCCCCCCACCCCCCACCCGATTACAGGCTATAGGGACATTGTGGGGCAGTGGGACTATTTTGTGATCGATACAGGGCCATGGCGAGAGCCCAGAGCAGTGGATTGGGATTGATCCAGGGCTATGGAAAGCAAGCAGGGCAGTGGGACTAGTTTTGGATTAATCCAACCCAAAATGTCAACAGATGCTGCCAAGCCTGCTGAGTATTTACAACACTTTGTTTTCAGAATTCCAGCAGCTGCAGTATTTTTTTTGCTTTTATTTACCTATTTAGCATATCTGTTTTCTAGTTCAACCAACGAGTTTTCATTTTGTCCCATACATCTGAATTTTTCTATAAAATCTCTTGAGAAAATCCTGCCTATGACCTTCTGAAAATCCGTATTCACTACACCATAAACACAGGGAAGAGAGCAAGGATTAGTTTGGAGCAGAGAATTCCAAAGATGCATAACTGAGTGAGATTAGGGACCAAAATGTGGTCTAGTGGAGGTAGAGCACATGGCTGAGGTACGAAATGAGAACTTTGCATCGGTCTTCACTAAGGAAGAGAATGCTGCCAATGTAGCAGCAAAGGAGGTTCATGGAGACATTGGCTTGGATAAAAATAGATCAAGAGGAGGAAGATTGGTGGTTTTCAAAGTAGAAAAGTCACCCAGTCCAGATAGGATACATCCTAGGTTGCTGAGGGAATTAGGGGTGGAAATTGGGGAGGTTCTGGCCATAATCTTATCCTCTTTAGATGTACGGGTGGTTCCAGAGGACTGGATGATTCCAAATGTTACACCCTTTTTTAAAACAAAAGTGAGGGGGATAAGCCCAGTAATGACAGGCCAGAGGACAAAATTAATTGGTGCTTGGAAAATATGGGTTAGTAAATGAAAGCCAGCACAGATTTGTGTAAGGTGAATCACATTTGACTAACTTGATCAAGCTCTTAGAAGTAGTAAGAGATGAGGGCAGTTAGTTGAGGTCCATGTGGACTCTAAGGCATCTCATAAAGTACTATACTGGGTCAAAAACCTGGAACTCACTTCCCAACAGCACTGTGGGTGTACCTACACCACACGGACTGCAGCGGTTCAAGAAGGCAGCTCACCACCAAATTAAGGACAATTAGTGATGGGCAACAAATGCTGGCTTTGCCAGTGATGCACACATTGTCAGAGTCAGAGTTGTACAGCAAAGAAAAGGCCCTTCGGCCCACCGTGTCTGTGCCAGCCATCAAGCACCTAACTATATTCTAATCCCATCTTCCAGCACTTGGCTCGTAGCCCTGTATGCTATGGCGTTTTTCAAATGCTCATCTAAATACTTAAATGTTGTGAGGGCTTCTGCCTCTACCAACTCTTCAGGCAGCACGTTCCAGATTCCAACCACCCTCTGGGTGAAAATACTTTTCCACAAATCCCCTCCAAGCCTCCAGCCCCTTATCTTAAATCTATGCCCCCTGGTTATTGACCCCTCCACTAAGGGAAAAAGTTTCTTCCTATCTATGCCCCTCATAATTTTGTATACTTTAATCATATCTCCCCTTCGACCACCGCCCCCCACCCCCCACCCCGCCCCCCGCAGCTTTCTCTGCTCTAAGGAAAACAACCCCAGCCTTTTCAGTATCCCTTCATAGCTGAAATGCTCCAGCCCAGGCAACATCCTGGTGAATCTCCTCTGCACCCTCTCCAGTGCAATCACATCCTTCCTACAGTGTGGTGATCAGAACTGAACACAGTATTCCAACTATGGCCTAACTAGCATTTTATACAGCTCCATCATAACCTCCCTGCTCATATTCTATGCCTCGGCTAATAAAGGCAAGTATCCCATATGCCTTCCTAACCACCTTATCTACCTTGTTGCTGCCTTCAGTGATCTATGGACAAGTACACCAAGGTCCCTCTGACCCTCTGTACTTCCTAGGGTCCGACCATCCATTGTATATTCCCTTGCCTTGTTAGTCCTCCCAAAATGAATCACCTCACACTTCTCAGGATTAAATTCCATTTGCTGCTGCTGTGCCCATCTTACCAGCCCATCTATATTGTCCTGTAATCTAAAGCTTTCCTCATTATTTCCACCACCAATTTTTGTGTCATCTGCAAACTTACTGATCATATCTCCTATATTCACATCTAAATCATTTAATGTACACTACAAACAGCAAGGGTCCCAGCACCAATCCTTTTAGTTTACCACTAGTCACAGGCTTCCACTCGCAAAAACAACCCTTGACCATTACCCTCTGCCTCCTGCCACTAAGCCAATTTTGGATCCAATTTGCCAAATTGCCCTGGATCCCATGGGCTCTTACCTTCTTAACCAATCTCCCATGCAGGACCTTATCAAATGCCTTACGGAAGTCCATGTAGACTACATCAACTGCTTTACCCCATCTATACATCTAGTCACCGCCTCGCAAAATTCAATCAAGTTAGACAATATCATCCCCCTGACAAAGCCATGCTGACTATCCCTGATTAATCCCTGCCTCTCCAAGTGGAGATTAATCCTGTCCCTCAGAATTTTTTCCAATAGTTTCCCAACCACTGATGTTAGACTCACTGACCTGTAATTACCTGGTTTATCCCTAGTACCCTTCTTGAATAATGGTACCACATTTGCTGTCCTCCAATCCTCTGGTACCTCTCCTGTGGCCAGAGAGGATTTGAAATTTGTGTCAGAGTCCCTGCTATCTCCTCCCTTGCCTCACATAGCAGCCTGAGATACATCTCATCTGGGCCTGGGAATTTATCCACTTTTAAGCCTGTTAAAACTGATAATATTTCTTCCCTTTCAATGTTAATATGTTCAAGTATATCACAATCCCCCTCCCTGATCTCTACACCTACATTGTCCTTCTCCGTAGTGAACACAGATGAAAAATAATCATTTAAAGCCTCACCTATGTCCTCCGGTTCCCCACACAGGTTGCCACTTTGGTCATTAATGGGCTCTACTCTTACCCTGGTTATCCTTTTGCCCTTAATATACATATTAAATGCCTTGGCATTTTCTTTTATCTTGCCTGCCAATGTTTTTTCATGTCCCCTCTTCGCTCTCCTAATTACTTTTTTAAGTACCCCCCTACACTTTCTATACTCCTAGGGCCTCTGTTGTTTTCAGCTCTCTGAATCTGCCATAAGCCTCCTTTTCTATCCTTATCCAATACTCTGTATCCCTTGACATCCAGGGTTCACTAGACTTGTTGGTCCTACCCTTCACCTCAATGGGTACATGTTGGCCCTGATCACTCAATTTCCTTTTTTTGAATGACTCCCACTGGTCTGATGTAAACTTTCCTACAAATAGCTGCTCCCAGTCCACTTTGGTCAGATCCCATTTTATCATATTGGAATCGGCCTGTCCCCAATTCAGTACCTTTTTTCCGATCCATCTTTGTCCTTTTCCATAACAACCTTAAATCTTACAGTTATGGTCACTATCCCTGAAATGCTCCCCCACTGACACTTCTACCACTTGTCTGGCTTCATTCCCTAGGATTAGGTCCAGTACCACTCTTGTAGGACTTTCTACATACTGGTTCAAAAAGGTCTTCCAGACTAACTCAGTTTCTCTTCTATATTTGACTGTACATCACCCCCTACTGTACCACTCTGTATCCCATCCCCTGCCAAATTAGTTTAACTGCCCTGCAACCCCCACCCTGCAACAGCACTAGTAAACCTTCCAGCAAGGATGTTGGTCCTGGTCCTGTTCAGGTGCAACCAGTCCCACCTTTGCCAGAAACAGACCAGTGATCCAGGAAACTAAAGCCCTCCCTCCTGCACCATCTCCTCAACCACGCATTCATCTGCTCTATCCTCCTATTCCTATACTCACTAGCACGTGGCACCGGGAGTAATCCAGAGATGACGACCTTAGAAGTCCTGCTTTTTAATCTGCTACCTAGTTCCCTAAATTCTTGATGTAGGACCGCATCCCTCTTTCTACCTATGTCGTTGATACCAATGTGAACCATGACCTCTGTTCACCACCCCCCCCCCCACCCCTTCAGAATGTCCTGCAGCCGCTCAGTGACACCCTTGACCCAAGCACCAGGGAGGTAACATACCATCCTGGAGTCACGTTTGCAGCCACAGAAACGTCTATTTGTACCCCTTATGATAGAATCCCCTATCACTATAGCTCTTCCACTCTTTTATTTCTCCCCTCCTGTGCAGCTGAGCCACTCATGGTGCCACAGACTTGGCTTTTGCTGCATTCCCCTGAGAAGCTATCTTCCCCCAACACTATCCAAAGTGGAAAATCTGTTGGAGAGGGAGATGGACCCAGGGGACTTCTGCACTACCTGCCTAGTTCTTCTACTCTGCCTGGCAGTCACCCATTCCCTTTCTGCCTGAGCAGTCTTTACCTGCGGTGTGACCACGATGATCTCAGCCTCGCAGATGCTCCACAATGTCTCCAGCTGCCGCTCCAGATCCGAAATGTGGATTTTGAGTAGCTACAGCTGGAGACACTTCCTGCACACATGTTTGCCCTGGACATTGGGACTGTCCCTGATTTCCCACACTGCACAGGAGGAGCACGCCACACTGCCGAGCTGCGCTGCTATGACTTACTCCCTTAAATTACCCAAAAATTAGATTTACACTCGGGACCTCTAATCCCAAAAAAAAACTGCCTACTATATTAAAACAAAACTGTAGACCTTTCCCTTTTACTTTTAGTTACTTACCCAGCTATTTAGAGTTATTCCCTAACAGCAGTTACTCACCAACCTTGTAGCTTTCCTGTGACGTCATTGCTCACTTTGTTTTCAAACTCCAGCGCACCTGGACTCCTCTGCTCCGCTCCTGTAAGGTCCCATGAAAGAATTAAAAAAAAGACTTGATAGCAAAATTAAAGCCCATGGGATTAATGGGACAGGGGCCGCATGGATAAAAAATTGACTAAAGGACAGAAAGCAAAGATTAATAATGAATGGTTGTTTATTAGACTGGAGGGAAGTAAACAGTGGTGTTTCCCCAATGGTTGATATTAGGACCACTGATTATTTAGGTACATATTAATGACTTGGATTTGGGTGTACGGAATGAAATTTTAAAATTTGCAGGTGACATGTAACTCAGAAGTAGTAAACAATGAAGATAATTGAAACATATTTCAGGAGGACACAGAGCGGTGAAATGGACTGACGCATGGCTGATGAAATTTAAAGCAGGGAAGTGTGAAGTGATGCACTTTCCTCAGAAGATTGAGGAAAGGCAATACAAACTAAATGGTACAATTTTAAAGTGGGTGCAGGAGCAGAGAGACCTGGGGGTGTAGGTACACACAACTTTGGTGGCAGAATAAGTTGAGAAGGCTGTTTTAAAAAAGAAAAGTACAGGATTCCTGGCTTTATTGAGAGGCATACAGTGCAAAACCACGGAAAGTACATGAAACATTGGAACAGTGTACGAACAGGAGGCCATTTCGTCTCAATCCTACCCTGCCATTCAATGAGATCATGGCTGATCTGTGACCTAACACCATATCTTTGGCTAACAAAAATCTATTGAATTTAAATTAACAATTGATTGAGCATCAATTGCTGTTTGCAGAAGAGAGTTCCAAACTGCCGCCAGCCTTTCCTTGGAGAAGTGCTTGCTCATTTCACACCTGAAAGGTCTGGCTCTGATTTTTAGACCGTGCGCCTAGTCCTAGACTTCCTAACCAGTGAAAATAATTTATCTATCTGTTCTCCTTTAATATCTTGTAAACTTCACCCCTTAACCTTCTAAATTGGAGGGAATACAACCCTAGTTTGTGTAATCTCTCCTCTTAATTTAACTCCTGGAGCCCAGGTATCATTCTGGTAAATCTACACTGCACTCCCTCTAAGGCCAATATATCCTGCCTAAGATGTGGTGCCCAGAACTGCTTACAGACTCCAGGTGTGGTCTAACCAGGGCTTTGTACAGCTGAAATGTGTGTTCTAATCCCCTAGATATAAAGGCCAGCACTCTATTAGTCTGCTTGATTATTTTCTGCATCAGTTCATGACATTTTAACAATCAGTGTACCTGGACTTCCCCTGTTTCTGGTTTCTCAACATTTAGAAAGTACTCTGTTATAAATACCAGTAATGACCAGAAATTTGACAGATCAACATTTCCTGGAAACCATGTGAACAGAACATCATGATGCAAATACACAAAGTATTTGAAACTTCACGTCTGGAGACGAAGCAACTTAATGATTCTGAAAACACAATGGCCCAGATATTGTAATCACTTATAGTCAACCTGTGAGGATTCCCTTACTCTCCATGGGATAGGATGTGCCAAAAGTTCAGTTGTGAAGCTACTTATTGAGACCAAGTCAGGACGAGCTTATCAAGTTTCATGCAAATTGTCAATAAAGTCATGAGCTATTTACAGTCCAATGCAGGCTACATACTTCTAGTATTCGTCATGGACAGGGAGTGCACATCTACTCTTGCAGCTTTTGCTTTCAAACTTCTTTTCTTTTTGTTTCTCTTCCTCTTGTCTTGTTTCTCTTCCTCTTGTCTTGTTCCTCTTCCTCTTGTCTTGTTTCTCTTCCTCTTGTCTTGTTTCTCTTCCTCTTGTCTTGTTTCTCTTCCTCTTGTCTTGTTTCTCTTCCTCTTGTCTTGTTTCTCTTCCTCTTGTCTTGTTTCTCTTCCTCTCCAACATGCAGACCTGACTAGTAGGGTCTCTTTTATCTGGCTCTTATCCAATTAGCCCCTCCCAGTGCCCAATCATGTTCATCCCTGTGGCTATCATTCCCTGGGCGTGCCTTTCTTGACCAATCAGGTATTTGTTCATATGGCTGTTACCAACCTTATATAATTACATAATGACTTTCATTACAACACTGTCTTATTCTCTCCTTCTCAAGGTCTTTATATTTACGCTACCTTACGAACTTGAGAGAGATCTCCTAGACAGTTCTCATCCAGCTCTTCAAGGACTTTTAGCTCCAGCTGTAGTGGGCTTGTTACAGTTTGGCACAATTTCCCACAGTCCCTCTCCCTTGGCATCTTTTTTTATTATGCCCCATTTTTCTACTACATTATACTGCAAAAGTTCTGTGGTAGGATTAAATGTTCCTCGAGCTTGCATTGATGTTCACTGGAACACTGCAGCAGGCCAAGGACAGTAATGTGGGCAATAATCATACATATTGATCTGGTCTATGGAGAAAGAGTTAAGGGAATGGCTGGAATGGGGGGCAGGGATTTCCAGGTGGGAAACCCGGAAGTAAGGGTTCCCTGGATATCCTTGTGAAATTAACAGCTTGTAAGCTTGTATTTTTTCTGCAGGTTTCATGCCCAGCAGCCAAATAGATTGACAGGCGCCCTGTCAGGCTAGAAGGACTGCAGCACCCGCCACAGCAGAGAGAGAAAGATCAGGTTGGGGTGATTGGGTAGGAGGAGATTGTGGAGGGAGATCAAGGGGAATGATTGTGGAGCTTGAAGGTAAAGCATGGATCATGGAGATCTTGGAGGCCCAGGGTATGTTGTCTGATCTTGGGGTCTGTAAATAGGTTTTTGTGTTGGACAGGGGTGTATGTGTAGAGAATGATGTGGGGGGGGAAACACTCCTGCTCCTCCTGGCCTCCAAGCAATGCTGTAAATTCACTTACCTCATGGATCCAGCCTAACTCTCCTTTTACCAGTTAAGATTCCTGAATCCCGGGAAACCCAACTATGATTAACTAGGGCGGCACAGTGGCGCAGTGGTTAGCACCGTAGCCTCACAGCTCCAGCGACCCGGGTTCAATTCTGGGTACTGCCTGTGTGGAGTTTGCAAGTTCTCCCTGTGTCTGCGTCGGTTTCTGCCAGGTGCTCCGGCTTCCTCCCATCTCCAAAGACTTGCAGGTTGATAGGTAAATTGGCCATTATAAATTGCCTCTAGTGTAGGTAGGAGAATGGTGGGGATGTGGTAGAGAATATGGGGTTAATGTAGGATTAGTATAAATGGTTGGTTGTTGGTCGGCACAGACTCGGTGGGCCGAAGGGCCTGTTTCAGTGCTGTATCTCTAAATAAATAAAGAATAAAGAATAGAAATAGAGGCATGTAGCCTCCTTGACAAATTTTAGTGACTAGCTCACCTCCTCAGAACGGATTGATTGCCCCTTCCCCGACACGCTTCTGTCAAAACCAGAAGTGAACGATCTGGAGGTAAGTTGAGGTTGACTTTGAAAAATTTACAAATTTTACTGCCTACCCACCCCAAATCCACCCTTTTGGGGGTTAGAATACCTGGCACCTAGATGGACTTTGCAACTAGATGACCGGAGACACAATATCTTGGACCTGGATGTTATACACATTACACAAGGATTTAGCAACGAGATACTTCAATGAATTGACACCAGCCTGCATCAAAGATATAGAAAGACTCGTAACTGGACTCTCTGCACTGCAGTCAGTGGGGAAGGCAGAATCTCAGCTCCAAGGACCCCCAAGAAAGAACACTTCAAGTGCTGTGGAATTGATCACTCCATAGTCTTGACAAGGAATTCTCAAAGGAACAGGTTATCAGTGCGAATTTCATCACCGTAACACCACTGGAAGTTATGAAGGCCTGGCACCATTCTGCCAGGACATGCTGCACCATCAGCAGATTCTGGCCTGGCCCATGCAGCGCGTTCCCTTGCCTAGTGGACACCAGAGGGAGTGTCCTAAGTCATTGGAAGGCTGTGAAGAAACTCTACCCTAACGTCACCCATCCTAACCAGCTAATGCCAGGTTAGCTCATTTGGACCATATGGGTACAGGCAATGAATTTGAGCATCTTTCTGAAAACAAGAAGCGCTAAGCTGCAAGATGGGCCCTTTACTAGCAGTTCATTAAAAGGCCAGGCACACAAATTGCAGGTACAGTATTTTTAAGAACTTCAACTATTGCAAAGTGTCTGGAAGTACTCTGGAGTGTTCCTGGATTTACAAGAAAGGGTTCCCACATCCTCACGGGGAGGGCAGAGGAGTAGGTGACCTGTTCACGCAAAGGCTACAGAAGGTCTGGGAGCTGCGGTTACAACATGACAGAGAGATGAAGCAGAAACTGCGGAGAGGACAAGCTCTGTGCGATGCCTTCTGTCAAGCTGGAGCCAAACTCCTCCATGCTCCTTAACAGTTAAAAGAGACCATCTAGCAAGCCAACCAATGCGCCCAACATCTCCATGTGCATGCCCATCGGCGTTCTCCTACATGCTGCTCCATTGAGATCTTCATCTAAGTCCTCTGCAGGAGAACCCATCTGCCACTTCACCCTCCAGTGAGCTGGCAAACAAACCATCCTTTACCACTGTTCTGAAGAAGGGTCACTGACCTGAAACATTAACTCTGCTTCTCTCTCCACAGATGCTGCCAGACCTGCTGAGTATTTCCAACATTTCTTGTTTTTATTACATCCTTTACCACTGGCCTGGCTGCAGCCCACTCGTGCCTGGTGAGTAACTATGTGCTGATCTCAACTCTATACTTTCCTCCAAGGTATGTTCAGTGCCAGAATCTGAGCTGATGTCTGCGAGTGTCAGATCAAGTGAAGGGACCTCATCGCCACTGTGCTGTTGCGCTCTCTCTCCCTCTTTCCTCCCCGTGGCTGCTGTGGCTGGGCAGGTGGCAGTTCTTGGGTGTCTGAAAGCAAAAATCGGAAGGAGAAGATTGTAATATAGTTGAAACTAATTACTCACTTTGTGGAGCCGGATTTGCAACTACACACAGACCCAATATAGGTAAGGGTGTTTCGTTCAATTATCAATTATCAAATTTATTAAGTATTAAACACATAGACATCAAAATGCTTATACTTAACAAAGGCGATAGGAAACGGCTGTTCAGATCTTGAACCCTGGACCACAGAAGACCAGTTGCCAAAGTGCTGTTTCTTGAGGTGGATCTTCTCTTTTTCTCTTCTCTAGTGCCACTGAGGATCTCAAGACTCTTGTACCCTTTTTGGATCTAGCTGTTTGGGATAGAAATGCAATACTGTACCAATGTGCCTCTTGGCTTGCTGTATTCATGTGACCTCTACCATGAGGCACTCTGCAGGCAGCCATTTACAGTCAGTTTCATTAAGGACCGAGTACACACCAGACTGGTGTACTGTGAGCTTGTAACATGGTGTCAGAGTGGAGCTGAGGTGTGTGTTGAAGAGCTGTTTAGAAGCACAGCTATGGAACAAAGTCCAAAGGAATGGTCAGAGGTGCTAAAAGCTGCTTAAACAACCACAGGAAGCCACAAAAAAGAACAAAAACAGCTGAAAACACAGA
This sequence comes from Heterodontus francisci, assembly GCF_036365525.1. Classification (NCBI taxonomy): domain Eukaryota; kingdom Metazoa; phylum Chordata; class Chondrichthyes; order Heterodontiformes; family Heterodontidae; genus Heterodontus; species Heterodontus francisci. The sequence goes on along the minus strand of NC_090410.1, from coordinate 21,415,313 downwards.
GTAAGACGATGGCTGCAAATTTTCCTCTGCCTGCGCCAGTCGAAGTGAAAGGTGATATGAAACAGAACTGTCAGTTTTTCCACTCACAGTGGCAAAATTACAAAATTGTGACAGATTTTTGTTATGAGGGCATGTCCACTGCGAGTAACTACTCTTTTATCATTGTTGGGTGGAGACTTTTACAAAGTGTATTGCACCCTAAATCTCAAGAACAAAAAAAAAACAGACAGCAGAAATTTTGAAAGCCTTGAAGGCACGCTTTAAACCCCAAGTGACCGTAACCTATGAACAGTATGTGTTCAATATTAGGGCCCAAAATGAAAGAGTCCATTGATCAATATGTGACTGCAATAACAGTTTGCAGAATCCTGTGAATTTGTGCAACTAAAAGATGATATAATTAAAGACTAATTGTATTAGGCATAAGATATTCCATAGTGAGGGCACGTCTACTGAGAAGACCATCGTGCTGTCAGGAAAGCGATTGAAGTGCAGAAGTGCTGAGGTTGCAAATCAGCAGCTCGACCATATTCATGGCGGAACAGACCAGACCTTCTATTGTGCTGATAGACCTTCCAGGCCAAAAGGGCAGGATGCAAATACTGCAGAAGACATCACACACAGGAAAAGTTGGCACGTCCAGCGTGAGGAAAGCAGTGTTCTCACTGTAAGAAGCTGAATCATTTTGCACGCAAGTACTTGGCTAGAAGGAAGCACAACAAGCAGGTATAGATGGCTACTGGAGAGATCAGCTTAAGATTCTGATGAATCACTGTTCAACATACAATAGGTTGGTTCAGTCAGGTCAATAGGTGATAAATAGTTCACAAAAACAAGAAATGCTGGAATCACTCAGCAGGTTTGGCAGCATCTGTGGAAAGAGAAGCAGAGTTAACGTTTCGGGTCAGTGACCCTTCTTCGGAACTGACAAATATTAGAAAAGTCACAGATTATAAACAAGTGAGGTGGGGGTTGGGCAAGAGATAACAAAGGAGAAGGTGCAGATTGGACCAGGCCACATAGCTGACCAAAAGGTCACGGAGCAAAGGCAAACAATATGTTAATGGTGTGTTGAAAGACAAAGCATTAGTACAGATTAGGTGTGAATATACTGAATATTGAACAGCAGCAAGTGCAAACCTGAAGAAAAACAACGTGAAAAATACAGTGGGTAAGCAAACTGAACAAACTAAGATGAAATGAAATAAATGCAAAAAAAGATCGTAAAAAATGTAAAAAGGAATGTAAAAAAAAGGAAGAAAAAATAACTAAAAATGAAAGTAAAATGGGGGGCTGTCATGCTCTGAAATTATTGGACTCAATGTTCAGTCCGGCAGGCTGTAGTGTGCCTAATCGGTAGATGAGATGCTGTTCCTCGAGCTTGCGTTGATGTTCACTGGAACACTGCAGCAATCCCAGGACAGAGATGTGAGCATGAGAGCAGGGGGGAGTGTTGAAATGGCAAGCAACCGGAAGCTCAGGGTCCTGCTTGCGGACTGAGCGGAGATGTTCCGCAAAGCGGTCACCCAGTCTGCGCTTGGTCTCCCCAATGTAGAGGAGACCACACTGTGAGCAGCGAATACAGTATACTACATTGAAAGAAGTACAAGTAAATCGCTGCTTCACCTGAAAGGAGTGTTTGGGGCCTGGGATAGTGAGGAGAGAGGAGGTAAATGGGCAGTTATTACACCTCCTGCGATTGCAGGGGAAGGTGCCCTGGGACGGGGACGAGGTGGTGGGGGTAATGGAGGAGTGGACCAGGGTGTCGCGGAGGGAACGATCCCTTCGGAATGCTGACAGGGGAAGGGAGGGGAAGATGCAACTGGTAGTGGCATCACGCTGGAGGTGGCGAAAATGGCGGAGGATGATCCTTTGGATATGGAGGCTGGTGGGATGTAAAGTGAGGACAAGGGGAACCCTGTCACGGTTCTGGGAGGGAGGGGAAGGGGTGAGGGTAGAGGTGCAGGGAATGGGTCGGACACGGTTGAGGGCCCTGTCAACCACAGTGGGGGGAAATCCTCAGTTGAGGAAAAAGGAGGTCATATCAGAAGCACCGTCATGGAAGGTAGCATCATCAGAGCAGATGCGTCGGAGACGGAGAAACTGGGAGAATGGAATGGAGTCCTTACAGGAGGTAGGGTGTGAAGAAGTGTAGTCGAGGTAGCTGTGGGAGTCAGTGGGCTTATAATGGATATTGGTAGACAACCTATCCCCAGAGATGGAGACAGAGAAGTCGAGGAAGGGAAGGGAAGTGTCAGAGATGGACCATGTAAAGGTGAGAGAAGGGTGGAAATTGGAAGCAAAGTTGATAAAGTTTTCTAGTTCGGGGCGGGAGCAGGAAACGGCACCGATACAGTCATCAATGTACCGGAAAAAGAGTTGGGGGAGGGGGCCTGAGTAGGACTGGAACAAAGAATGCTCGACATATCCCACAAAAAGACAGGCATAACTAGGACCCATGCGGGTACCCATAGCGACACCGTTTACTTGAAGGAAGTGCATGGAGTTGAAGGAGAAGTTGTTCAATGTGAGAACAAGTTCAGCCAGGCGGAGGAGAGTGGTGGTGGATGGGGACTGGTTGGGCCTCTGTTCCAGGAAGAAGCGGAGAGCCCTCAAACCATCCTGGTGGGGGATGGAGGTGTAGAGCGATTGGACGTCCATAGTGAAGAGGAGGCGGTTGGGACCAGGAAACTGGAAATTGTCAAAATGACGTAGGGCGTCAGAAGAGTCACGGATGTAGGTGGGAAGAGACTGGACCAGCGGAGAAAAGATAGAGTCTAGATAGGAAGAAATAAGGTGATAAATAGTTTGTGACTGTTGGAATGATGACTGTAGAAGGAGAATATCAAGTCAACATAAAGTGCCAGACACTGGTGCGTCATGCAGCATCACGACCTTCACAGACCTGTGCAAAGTGGCTCAACATGGCGATCCAAAAATGAAGCCCTCAAAAGGAAGGCTGAGGCTATATGATGGCACCATATTAGTGCCAAGAGCACAAGTTACTCTGAGCCCATTGCAATGATAAGAATGAAGATCTGGAGTTCCAGATCATAGACAGCAAGCAAAAGCCACTCATCTCAGCCAAAGCAAGTTTAAAGCTTGGACTGGTAACCCTCAATGTGCAAAAAGAGATGCTAAAGAGCTTTCATGCAAGCCACCAAGGAATTGAGTTGAGTTTGAGGAAGAAAGCAATGACAGAAGAAAATTAAAAACAGAGCTGATAATTTAAGGTGGACGACATTTCAGAGGAGAACGCCTTTGCCAGTCGCAAGGTGACACGCGTCATACAAGTGGCGAGGAAGAGCTGGCAGTCATCTGCTCAGGCGCCCGAGGCTGTGGGGAAGGAGCACTCTGATTCCGCAGAGTGGGTAGACAAAATCAAGATGAAATGGCAAAATTTCATTTTGACAAAACTGCCAAAATATTGCCAGAATTGAGCATTGGACAGCCAGTCAGGGTAAGAATCATCAACGCGCTCAAGAGTCAGCCCAAGTGGCAGCTAAGGATCTGCATAGAGCAGTTGTCACCTCGATCGTATGTGGTGAAAGTGAAGGACCAGAGATACCGTCACAACTGCAGGCACATACACACCACTGGAGAAGCTGTTCCTTCATGACAGGCAGCCAATCAGGAAGATGACAACTCATCAACTACACAGATCGCGGAACAACCATCAGCCCTAGAGGTCCACAGCACCCCAACAACGGAAATAAAGCAACAGTTCCCACAGCAACAAGTGACAAGGGAACGACGCTCGTCAGAAAAGGAAAATCAACCAGAGGAACGACAATGCATATGCGCACCATTAAGAGACCAGCACAATTTAATGACTGTGTGCAATGCATGTGCAGAGACTGACTGCTAATACATGAGAACAATTGTGTGCATTGCGGGTAAATTGGGCAGCTCCAGTGTCAATGTTAAAGCATGCATATCCTTGTATGAAAAGGGACTGATGGGGATAGAAATGCAGTACTGTACCAATATGCCTCCTAGCTTTCCAGATAAAGTGGAAAATGGCTCGGGTGACCGCCACAGACAGGAGTGGGGTATGAGCCAGACCTGCACCACATACAGCAACAAAGTGAGCGCCTTGCACCTGATAACCAGGTTCTTGCCCACAAGTGCAAACAGCAGAAGGAATGTTCAGATATTCGAGCATCTCATTCACTCACCTCACCAAACACCACCTGCCCCACCTGTGGCAGAGTGTGTGGATCCAGAATTGGACTATTCAGTCACCTTAGGGCCCACAACCCTGGAGTGAAAGAAATTATCCTCATTCCTGAGGGATTGCTTAAGAAGGAGAAGGAAGGAGAAGTAGTACTGAGGGAGTGCTGCACTGTCAGAGATACTGTAGGTAGTTTTGGAGTGGTTTGAATTAGCTTTATTTTATTCTTTAATCTGATACTGGCACATTACTTAAAGGAGTCAGTTATATTTTATATTTTACATTGATTTGCTTTAATACATTAATCAGTCACAATTAATCCTAAAAACTTGATTTTTTTTTTGTATTAAATTGTGTGTACCTTGATTATAATCCAACATCCAAGATACATAATGTATTAAGTTACACAATTGTTCAATCAGCTGATGTATGAGTTTAAACATTTAGTTCATTTGTAATCCGCAGTGGTCGGAAGAGCTGGGAATCCATAATAAGTGAGGTGTTGTGAGCTCCAAGTAACCCTTTTGTTAGTTCAAGGCTGAGAAGCCTCTACAGGCAATATTAATTAGATTGTATCTCGAAGGATGAATGAAATTCTGTGCAGAAGCGAAAAATATTTCAGCCAAAGTGTCTGGGATCTTGGACAGCATGAGTACTCCTTTGTTCATGTTGCCCAGGTGTCTTATCTCAATTCAAATTTGTAATTAAAAACCAATCTAATTAGGCTAGTAACAACTAGAGCCAATTACCAGCCCAGCTTGCCTCTGCCTGCTAAGCAATGCGATGGTCAGAAAAGGGTTAAAAATAGGAGTCTCAAAAGGTTTTGTTGTGCACATGCAAGAAGATTCACAGAAGTAGAAGAATTCCAGCACATGGTGGGCGGGGGGGGGGGGGGGGGGGGGGGAAGAGGACAAACATAACAGAAAGGGTCTTCACGTTGTCTGTGACCAAATTTCGATCAGAAAACACGACCGTGAGAATTGTAAAGTCAGCACAACGCGTTATTTCTTCATAAAATTTTAATGAATTACTGCACCGAGTATCCTGTTACCACATGGGTCACGGACTTGTCAGGACTAAAGTTAGAAATGAGAAAGTCTTAATAAAAAGAGAAATCTCCATCTTCCCTCTCGGATGGATCAAAAAGACCCCACGCGAACTAGTCAAGGAAAAGCAGGGGAGTTATGCCTGCTGTCCTGGCCCTCAGTTCAAACATCTCATCTGAAAGATAGTACCTCTTACAGTGCAGCACACCCTCTATACTGCACTAGAATGTCATAGAGAGTCATTGAGTCATACAGCATAGAAACAGGCTCTTCGGCCCACCACGTCCATGCCGACCATAATGCCTATCTATACTAATCCCACCTGCCTGCATTAATTCCATATCCCTCTATGCCTTGCTCATTCAAGTACCTGTCCAGATGCCTCTTAAATGTTGCTACTGTTCCTGCCTCCACCACCTCCTCAGGCAGCTCATTCCAGATACCCACTATTCTTTGTGTCAAAAATTTACCCCTTTCATCCCCTTTAAACCTCCTCCCTCTCACCTTAAATCTATGCCCTCTAGTTTTAGTCACCCCTACCATGGGAAACAGACTCTGGCTATCTACCCTATCTATGCCTCTCATAATTTTATATACCTCTATCATGTCCCCTCTCAGCCTCCTTCGCTCCAGGGAAAACAGACCCAGCCTATCCAACCTCTGTTTATAACTCAAGCCCTCCAAACCAGGCAACATCCTTGTGAATCTTTTCTGCACCCTCTCCAGCTTAATCACATCTTTCCTGTAGTGTGGCGACCAGAACTGCACACAGTACTCCAAATGCGGCCTAACCAACGTTATATCCAACTGTAACATGACGTCCCAACTCTTGCCTTCATCGGCCGAGGCATTGAATACAAGCATGCCATACGCCTTCTTCACCACCCTGTCTACCTGTGTTGCCACTTTCAGGGAACTATGTACTTGCACCCCAAGGTCTCTCTGCTCAACAACACTCCCCAGGGCACAGCCATTCACTATCTATGTCCTGCCCTGGTTTAACTTCCCAAAATGCATCACTTCGCACTTGTCAGCGTTAAATTCCATTTGCCAATCCCTTGCCCACTTTCCCAGTTGATCTATATCCTGTTGTAACCTAAGACAACCTTCTTCACTGTCCACGATACGACCAATTTTGGTGTCATCTTCAAACTTACTAATCATGCCCCCTACATTCTCATCCAAGTCATTAATGTATATGACAAACAACAGAGGGCCCAGCACCAATCCCTGCGGCACACCACTGGTCACCGGCCTCCAATCTGAAAAACAACCCTCCACTACCACCCTCTGCCTCCTATCACCAAGCCAATTTTGTATCCAATTTTCTAGCTCACCCTGGATCCCATGTGTTCAAACCTTCTGGACCAGTCTACCATGCGGGACCTTGTCTTGCTAAAGTCCATGTACACAATGTCCATCGCCCTGCCCTCGTCAATCCTCTTGGTCACCTCCTTGAAAAACCCAATCAAATTCGTGAGACATGATTTCCCACGCACAAAGACATGCTGACTATCCCTAATCAGACCATGCCTTTCCAAATGCATATAAATCCTGTCTCTCAGAATCCTTTCCAATAACTTTCCCACCACTGATGTAAGGCTCACCAGCCTGGAATTCCCTGGCTTATCCCTGCTGCCCTTCTTAAATAAAGGCACAACATTAGCTATCCTCCCAGTCTTCCGGTACCTCACCCGTGGCTAACGATGATAACAAAATCTCTGCCAGGGCCCCAGCAATCTCCTCCCTTGCTTCCCAGAGCATCCGAGGATACACCTGGTCAGGCCCTGGGAAATTATCCACCTTAATGCGCTTCAAAACCTCCAACACCTCCTCCTTTGTAATGTTGATATGCTCCAGGATATCGGTGTTCCCTCCCTTGAACTCACTAGCTTCCAAGACCTTCTCCACGATAAATACGGACAAGAAGTATTCATTTAAGACCTCGCCCATTTCCCGTGGCTCCACACATAGATTACCACACTGATCCTTAAGGGGACCTACTCTCTCCCTAGCTACCCTTTTACTCTTAATATACTTATAGATTCTTTTAGGATTCTCCTTTATCTTATCTGACACGGAAATCTCATGGCCCCTTTTTGCACTCCTAATTTCCTTCTTAAGTGTACTCCAACATCCCCTATACTCCTCGAGGGACTCATTTGATCCCAGCTGCCTATACCTGACATATGCCTCCTTCTTTGTCCTGACCAGACCCTCAATATCCATTGTCAACCAAGGCTCCCTAAACTTGCCAGCCTTGCCCTTCCATCTAACAGGAACATGCCGGCCCTGAACTCTTCCTATCTCACTTTTAAACAGCCTCCCACTTGCCAGATGTCCCTTTACCTCCAAACAGCCTCTCCCAACCAACTTTTGAGAGTTCCTGTCTGATGCCATTGAAATTAGCCTTCCCCCAATTTCGGACTTGTCCTATCCTTTTCCATAACTATCTTGAAGCTAATAGAGTTATGGTCACTGGTCCCAAAGTGGTCCCCCACTGACACATCAACCACCTGCCCAGCCTCATTTCCTAAGAGGAGGTCGAGTGTAACCCCTTCTCTAGTAGGGCCATCCACATAATGCTTCAGAAAACTATCCTGGACACACTAAACAAATTCTTCCCCAGCTGATCCCTTAGCACTAAGGCAGTCCCAGTCAATATTAGGGAAGTTAAAATTACCTACTATTACAACCCTATAATTCCTACACCTATCTGTGATTTCCATACATATATGCTCCTCCAATTCCCTCTGACTATTGGGGGGCCTAGAGTATAATCCCATCAAAGTGATCACCCCTTTCTTATTTCTAAATTCTACCGATATGGCCTCGCTAGACGTTCCCCCTGGGATATCCTCTCTAAGTACTGCCGTGATGTCCTCCCTAATCAGTAATGCAACGCCCCCTCCTCTCTTACCTCCACCTTTGTCACGCTAGAAGGATCGGTTCGCCGGAACATTGAGCTGCCAGTCCTGCCTATCCCTCAACCACGTTTCCGTAATAGCTATAATATCACAATCCCATGTACCGATCCATGCTCCGAGTTCATCTGTCTTACCTGTAAGGCTTCTTGTATTAAAGTAAAGGCAGTTTAGCCAACCAGACCTTCCACACTCCCTGTCCTGCCCCTGCCTGGCCTGCCTACTGGACTTGCTTGCTTTAACCTCTACATTCTGGGGCGGCACAGTGGCGCAGTGGTTAGCACCGCAGCCTCACAGCTCTAGCGACCCGGGTTCAATTCTGGGTACTACCTGTGTGGAGTTTGCAAGTTCTCCCTGTGTCTGCGTGGGTTTTCTCCGGGTGCTCCGGTTTCCTCCCACAAGCCAAAAGACTTGCAGTTTGGTAGGTAAATTGGCCATTATAAATTGCCCCTAGTATAGGTAGATGGTAGGGAAATATAGGGACAGGTGGGGATGTGGTAGGGAACATGGGATTAGTGTAGGATTAGTATGAATGGGTGGTTGATGGTCGGCATAGACTCGGTGGGCCGAAGGGCCTGTTTCAGTGCTGTATCTCTAAACTAAACTAAAATTTGTCTCAACTATTTCATTGGAGAGACTACTGCTTTGGGTCCCACCCCGCTGCGAGACTAGTTTAAACCTTCCCAAGTTGTACTAGCAAACCTCCCCATAAGGATATTGGTCCCCTTCCAGTTCAGATGCAACCCGTCCTTCTTGTACAGGTCACCTCTGCACCAGAAGAGATCCCAATGATCCAAGTAGCCGAACTCTCCCGCCGACACCAGCTCTTCAGCCGCGCATTCATTTACCTTATCCTCCTATTCCTACCCTCACTAGCACGTGGTACAGGGAGTAATCCTCTGGTGGCTCACCCTCCCCTTTCAGAATGTCCTGCAGCTGCTCCTAGACATCCTTGACCCTAGCACCAGGGAGGCAACATACCATCCTGGAGTCTAATTTGCGGCCACAGAAATGCCTATCTGCACCCCTTGCGATAGAATCCCCTATCACTATAGCTCTTCCACCCCTTTTCCTCCCCTGCTGTGCAGCAGAGCTCTCCGTGGTGCCACGAACTTTGCTGTTGCTGCTTTCCCCTGGGGAGGTCATCCCCCCAACAGTATCCAAAGCGGTATATCTGTTTGAGAGGGGGATGGCCACATGGGACTCCTGCACTACATCTGGTGGTCACCCATACCTTTTCTGCCTGTGCAGCCCTTACCTGCGTTGTGACCACCTCATTAAACATGCTATCCACGATGTCCCCCAGCATCGTGTATACTCCACAGTGAATCCACCCGCAGCTCCAGCTCCCTAATGCGAGTAGCCAGTAGCTGCAGATGGATACACTTCCTGCACACATGGTCGTCAGGGACATTGAAAGCATCCCTGATTTCCCACATAGCGCAGGAGGAGCATATCACGGGGCTGAGCTCCCCTGCCATGACTTACCTTTAGGTTAATTAGTTACTCCCTTATTTTAAGATATTTAAATGCACTAACAGCTGCTACTCACCAAGCAATCACCTTGCAGCTCTCCTCTGACGTCGCTTTTTTTTCCAAAACTCCAGCGTGCTGGAAGAGTTCCTCTCCGCTCTGCTCCCAGAAGGTAAGAGACTGGGCCTCGATCCTCGGGTTGGATTAAGAGGCTCCGCTCTCGGCTTTCTCCCCACAGGTCTGCTCCATTCCTCTCCTCTTCGCTCCCAGGAAGGTAAGAGCAATGTCAGCCTTGAATTTTGCACTCAGGGCTTGGAGTGGGACTGGCACCCACAACCTTCTGACTCAGTGGTAAGAGCTGCTACCCAAGTGAGCCATAGCTGACGCTTCCATGACTCATACCTCCATGGAGAGCTGGCATAGACACAATGGGCCGAATGGTATCCTTCTGTGCCGGAAATGACTATGATTCATGCTGGGTTGATTTCTTTATAGATGGCCATCAGTGTGGTGTGTGTTTTTTGATTTTTTTTTTTAGTTTTTATTTCAGATATCCAGCATTTACCATTTAAGAACATAAGACATAGGAGCAGGAGTGGGCCATTCGGCCCCTCGAGCCTGCGTCACCATTTAATAAGATCATGGCTGATCTGGAGGTTTTAACTCCACTTTCCTGCCTGACCCCGCATAACCTTTAACTCCCTTGTCGGTCAAAAATCTGTCCAACTCTGCTTTGAATATATTCAATGACTCAGCCTCCACTGCTCTCTGGGAAGAGAATTCCAAAGATTAACAGGCTCGAAGAGAAGAAATTCCTTCTCTTTTATCCCAAGCATTCCAATGTGGGATAATTGGACGAGTCACACGTAATATCCCCAGTTAATTCACAAAGCCACTGATCATGAAATCTTTGTGTGCCAGAAGCTGAAATAGGAAACCTGCAAACTGCAAAAAACAGGAAATGGTTGTGTTTGTTCAGAAACGCCCTACTGCTTAAAATTAATGAAATAAATGGAAACGTCCTGAATAACAACAGTCTGTTTAAACCAATAACAACTAGCACCAAAACACTTCAGTCAGATCACTTCTTAAATCTTCTATATATCACGGAATAGAAGCCAAGTATATGTAATGTCTCCTCATAATTTAACCCTTTTTAGCCACTGTATCGTTTTGGTGAATTTGCATTGCATCCCCTCCAAGACCCAGATATTCTTCCTCAGGTGTCAGAACTGAACATGTACTCCGGATGAGGTCCAACCAGAGTTTTACACAACTGTAATGTTTCAAGCAGGACCACTTGAACATCACAGCACTACACTCACCACATGCTGTCCTCGCTCAGCACATCATGGCCTGACCATTGAGGCACTGTCAGGCATAAAGGGCCTTTCACCAGCCTTATTTAAAGGGGTCATGCAGTAATTTTAGTTGCTAGTATAATATTTCTAGCTACTGCTTGAGTTCTCTGTGCTTTCTGCTGTGTTCTATCACTCTAGATGATTCACTTTGTCTACACTGTTATGGCCAAGTGAGGAGGGGGGGGGGTTACAGTCGCATCTCTTGATCTTCCTCTTATCTGACTGCAACAGATTTTATTCCTTTTTTTTTAAAACAGTGGTTGTGCTTACTACCCCTGTGAGTGCTTTAACTTTTACCTTTAACTGTGATCATGAAAGAACAAATCAGACAAGTTTTCTTAAGTTTACACAAGAAAGAGGTAAGTTTATTCTACTCAACAAGCTAAACCCGTATTAAAATAATAATAAAAATAGGCTACACATTCAGGCAGACATTCACACGAGGATCACACACACGGAAACAGATTACAAAGTGGAAAGTAGGTGTTTTAGGTTGAATTAAAGTCCAGAATAAATAAAAGTTAAATACACAGTCTGAGGCTGGATGATTCGCTGGCCTTCCAGCTGGATTTGTATTCTTGAAGTCCTCGCTGGTCAAAGTCCACTTTGAAAGTTTCACTTTCTCTCTCTGGAATTCTAGTTTGAGTCTCCTCTGTTCTAATTGTATTTTTGCTAACATTACCCTGTCTGTTTCTGACTCTAACTTTGTTTCTGAATCTTCAGGTTCAAGTGAAAAATGGATGGCCACATGTCTTAGGATTTCAGATTTCTTAGCTTTTGCACGGAAAGTAATCTGAGCTCGGCCTCCTGCATTGCCTTGTCCAATGTCCTCGCCTGCCACAAGCTTTGCACTGATCCTGGACAACTGCGAATTGGGTGAGTTAGGCCACATCTGCCACAAGGCTAAGCAGATTTATGAGCCTTGATTACCAGACCAATTGTCGTAGCCATCCCCAATGCTTGTAACTGTTGGCGCTGAGCCATGATGGTTTCATATCTCCTTCCATTATTTGAGTAGTGCATCTGTGGTGTACACTTTCTTCTTTTCTAGCAGGTCTTTTTGAAAGGCCTCTAATGGGGTAGATGCGATTGCTGGTTCTACAATCTGTTCCAACAATTTAATATCTGCAAAGTCACATTCTTGAGCTTTGTCTCAGCACTTTGCAACAAACTGGTTAATGGACTCATCTTGCCTTTGCCAGTGGTCATAAGCTCAAGCTAATGAACTCAGAAATTGACCTTGACCTTGAGTGAACCAGGAATATCGATAGCTTTCTCAGGTCCTTCTGATTCTCAGCTGACAATCCTGATGTATTGATCTGTTGCAGGCCCTCATTGCCCAGTGCGATCTTGATTTTCACGGCTTGCTTCTCTGGTTCGCTCACTTCTTTATCCAAGAAACACAGTTCCATCTGCCGGAGAAACAATTTAAACTTAGACGCTATATCTGACGCCTTCCAATTCATAACTGAATATTTGCATGCCATTTTCTGGATGATCCTGCTTTTTCACAATATAGGCCTTTTTCACACATTTTCTTTTTACAAGCACACTTCTTTTTCCTTTTTTAGACTGGTTCATTTTCAGCAGGCCCGCCCCTTTAAGAGCGAGAGACCACAGCTAATTTTTTGTTGACATAGCTCGTCTTTTTTGACATGAAGAGCACGGCTTTCTTTGTTTACACAGGCTTTTTTTAAAAACTGACAGAGCAGTTTTTTTCTCTTTGCAGAGATCTGCAGCTTGCAGTACTGGCAACTGCCGCAGCCAGCCTTTTACTTTGCACAGGATCTCCAGTGGTGCTGTTGAGCTCTTCCCACTCACAAAGCCAAAAGACCAGGAAAACTAATACAATAATGGCTGCAGCTACTTCTTTTCAAATTTTTGACCCACTGTCAGATTAGTTGAAAACTCCAATCTCCTGGCAATTTGCCTACTGTTCTCACTTTCAACATCTTCTGGAGTCCTGTCTGCAGTCCTAGCTCACCGCACTGTTGTGGGGTCTTCTGCCAGCTGCACTTCTGGTAAGCAACCTACTGTTCCTTGTTCTCTCTGTCCGTTCTTCAGAATATATCAAATGTTGCCACCATGTAATATTTGGTGCTCTTCAGAAAAATATATCCCAAAGGTTGCCACCATGAAATATTACTTGTTCCTTTTGGTATGTGCACTATTGTAAGATTCACAGGACCACAAGTAATATCAAAAGAATAAGTGGGTTTTAATTATAACTTAACTGGAACATATCTACACACATCCTACTCTGTTGGGCTACACCCACAACTCTCTGGTGGTCTTTGATACGTCGCTTCCTCCAGTGACCTTCACTTACAGGCTCCTAAGGTGGTCTCACTACAGCAACCACAACTCCAGCCTTACACCAGGGCATAGCCAGCACTGCCCGTGGCTATCAAAGACACTAGGGCCCAAAACTCCTCCTTTAAGGTTGCAACAGGTGACATCTGAGACGGTGGCGTAGTGGTGATGTCGCTGCACTAGTAATCCAGAGACCCATGCTAATTCTCTGAGGACACAGGTTCAAATCCCACCATGATTATCATAAAAATTCATCTATTTCACGACTGCCCTTTAGGGAAGGAAATCAGCTGTCCTTACCTGATCGGGCCTACATATGACTCCAGACCCACAGCAATGTGACTGACTCTTAACTGCCCTCTGAAATAGCCTAACAAGCCACTCAGTTGTACAAAACTACCACACAAAAGTTGAAAAGGAATGAAACCCAACAGAACACCCGGCATCAACCAAGGCACTGGAAATGACAACAGCAAACCCAACCCTGTCGACCCTGCAAAGTCCTCCTTACTAACGTTTGAGGGCTTGTGCCAAACTTGGGAGAGTTGTTTCACAGACTAGTCAAGCAACAGCCTGACACAGTCATACTAACGGAAACATACCTTACAGACAAGGTCCCAGACACCACCATCACTATTCCTGGCTATGTCTTGTCCCACCGGCAGGACCAGCCCACCAGAGGTGGTGACACAGTGGTATACAGTCGGGAGGGAATTGCCCTGGGAGTCATCAACATTGACTCCGGACCCCATGAAGTCTCATGGCATCAGGTCAAATATGGGCAAGGAAACCTCCTGCTGATTACCACCTACCGCCCTCCCTCAACTGATGAATCAGTACTCCTCCATGTTGACCACCACTTGGAAGAGGCACTGAGGGTGCAAAGGGCACAGAATGTACTCTGGGTGGGGGACTTCAATCACCGAGAGAGGATCAGGAGGACCACTACTGACCAAGCCGGCCAAGTCCTGAAGGACATAGCTGCCAGACTGGGCCTGCGGCAGGTGGTGAGGGAATCAACAAGAGGGAAAAACTTACTAGACCTTGTCCTCACCAATCTGCCTGTTGCAGATGCATCTATCCATGGCAATATTGGTAAGAGTGTCCAAACAGCAGAAACAGCATACAATAGACGGGGCTAAGTGATTCCCACAACCAACGGATCAGATCTAAATGCTGCAGTCCTGCCACTTCCAGTCGTGAATGGTGGTGGACAATTAAACAACTAACAGGAGGAGGTGGCTCTACAAATATCCCCATCCTCAATGATGGGGGAGCCCAGCACATCAGTGCGAAAGATAAGGCTGAAGCATTTGCAGCAATCTTCAGCCAGAAGTCCGAGTGGATGATCCATCTCGACCTCCTCCTGGAGCCCCCAGCATCACAGATGCCAGACTTCAGCCAATTTGATTTACTCCGTGTGATATCAAAAAATGGCTGAAGGCACTGGATACTGCAAAGGCTATTGGCCTGGACAACATCCTGGCTGTAGTACTGAAGATCTGTGCTGCAGAACTAGCTGTGCTCCTGGCCAAGCTGTTCCAGCTCAGCTACAACACTAGCCTCTACCCAACAATGTGGAAAATTGCCCAGCTATGTCCGATCCACAAAAAGCAGGACAAATCCAATCCGGCCAATTACCACCACATCAGGTCGACTCTCAATCATCAGCAAAGTGACGGAAAGTGGCATTGACAGTGCTATCAAGCACCACTTACTGCTTACTGATGCTCAGTTTGGGTTCCGCCAGGGCCACTCAGCTCTTGACCTCATTTCAGCTCTTTTGTCCATGTTTGGACCAAGGCTGTACTCATGAGGTGAGGTGAAAGTGACTGCCCTTGATATCAAGGCAGCATTTGACCGTGTGTGGCATCAAGGAGCTCTCGCAAAACTGGAGTCAATGGGAATCAGGAGGAAAATCAGGGAGAATCAGGGTGCCTATCTATAAGGCACATGTCAGGATTGTAATGGAATACTCTCCACTTGCCTGGATGGGTGTAGCTGCAACAACACTCAAGAAGCTCAACACCAACCAGGACAAAGCAGCCTGCTTGATTGGCACACCATCCATCACCTTCAACATTCACTTCCTCCACCACCGACGCACAGTGGCAGCAGTGTGTACCATCTACAAGATGCACTGCAGCAACTCACCAAGGCTACTTCCAAACCCATGACCTCTTCCACCTCAAAAGACAAGGGCAGCAGTTGCATGGGAAGACCACCACCTGCAAGTTCCCCTCCAAGCTACACACCATCCTGACTTGGAAATGTATCGCCCGTTCCTTCACTGTCGCTTGGTCAAAATCATGGAACTCCTGCACCAGATGGATTGCAGCAGTTCAAGAAGGCAGCTCACCACCACCTTCTCAAGGGCAATTAGGGATGGACAATAAATGCTGGCCTAGCCAGCGACGCCCACATCCCATAAAGAATTTTGAAAATTACCAGTGGCGGACGGGCACTTCACCACCCGAGGAAGCTGCCCAGGTAGTGCCAGGCACCTCCTTGCGGGCTGGGGGGGGCCCTCCTGATTGTGCACCCTGTGTCCCGTGGAGGGCCCCCCCAGGAACCCCTGCTGCCCCCACTAAAACTACCACCCGGCACTATTTTGCAGAAGAACACGGATGTTTTCCCCCAACATCCTTGCCAAGCCCTCGAGCAACACCACTGGAAAAAATAGATTTTCTGGTCATTTATTTCATTGCTGTTTGTGGGATCATGCTGTCGCAATATGGCTGCTGCATTTCCTACATTGACAGCATTGATTAGACTTCAAAAGTACTCCATTGGCTGTAAAACGCTACGCAATCTCCCGAGGTAGTGATAGGTGCTATATAAATGCACATCTTTCTTCAGCGAAGCCCTTGTTGTCAGATTTTAATTACTCTGGCTAATCTTATGCATGAATAGGTCTGAGAGTCCAGTTGCAGCAAAAGTAATACTTTATCAAGGAATATAAGTTTTAGCTTCTGTCTTAGCTAGTGTTGACATAACAATTAAAGGTAAACATGCAAGGCCTGCACGTCCACATAATTTAGGTCAGGTCAGCTTGAACAAAGTGTCCAAAGCTCTTCCATTATTTGATGGTACAAGGACTAAGGGACACAGAGTTAAGGTTTCAGGCAAGAGATGCAGGGGGATGCGATGAAAAACATTTTTACACACCGAGTGGTTTTAGTTTTAGAGATACAGCACTGAAACAGGCCCTTCGGCCCACCGAGTCTGTGCCGACCATCAACCACCCATTTATACTAATCCTACACTAATTCCATATTCCTATCACATCCCCACCTGTCCCTATATTTCCCTACCACCTACCTATACTAGGGGCAATTTATAATGGCCAATTAACCTATCAACCTGCAAGTCTTTGGCATGTGGGAGGAAACCGGAGCACCCGGAGGAAACCCACGCAGACACAGGGAGAACTTGCAAACTCCGCACAGGCAGTACCCAGAATCGAACCCGGGTCCCTGGAGCTGTGAGGCTGCGGTGCTAACCACTGCGCCACGGTGCTGGCCTGGAACTCACTGCCTCCAAAACAATCAACGATTTCAAAAGGAAATTAGATGGGCGCCCGAGTAAATGAACTTGCAGAGCTATGGCGATAGACCGAGGGAATGGGACTGACTGGATTGCTCTACAGGCAGCCAGCATGGACTCAATGGGCTGAATGGCCTCCTTCTGTGCCATAATGACTCTACGGTCAGGATTTCACGGGACCCGGCGGGAAAGCGAAGGCGGAAGTGGAAGTGGGTGACGAAGGCCCTCCCACTCCAACTCCCGTTTCCATAGCAATCTCACACCGGCCGGCTAATTTATGGCTGGCGGGGGGGTGGGGGGGGGGGGGGGGGTGGAGGGTGGCCGGCCGCTTAGCGGTCGGAGGCGGACTTTCAGACGGTAGCTGCATTATCACCTGAATGGAAGGTGCACTTTGTTTTAAAGGCTGACGCAACATGCACATCCACTGCTGCAGCTCTCATCCCTGCAAACATTCTGCAAGGACTCAGACCTGCAAGCATCCACTGCCCGTGATCCCCCTCCCCCACCCCCCCACAGCATCCACTGCCCGTGATCCCCCTCCCCCACCCCACAGCACCCACTGCCCATGATCCCCCTCTCCTCCCCCCCCACAGCATCCACTGCCCATGATCCCCCTCTCCTCCCCCCCCCACAGCATCCACTGCCCGTGATCCCCCTCCCCCACCCCACAGCACCCACTGCCCGTGATCCCCCTCCCCTCCCCCCCCACAGCATCCACTGCCCGTGATCCCCCTCCCCCACCCCACAGCATCCACTGCCCGTGATCCCCCTCCCCCCCCCACAGCACCCACTGCCCGTGATCCCCCTCTCCTCCCCCACCTCACAGCACCCACTGCCCGTGATCTCCCTCCCAACCACCCCCCCCCACAGCATCCACTGCCCGTGATCCCCCTCCCCCACCCCACATCATCCACTGCCCGTGATCCCCCTCCCCCCCCCACAGCACCCACTGCCCGTGATCCCCCTCCCCCAGCACCCACTGCCCGTGATCCCCCTCTCCTCCCCCACCTCAGCACCCACTGCCCGTGATCTCCCTCCCAACCACCCCCCCCACAGCATCCACTGCCCGTGATCCCCCTCCCCCCCCCACCACAGCATCCACTGCCCGTGATCACCCTCCCCCCCCCACCACAGCATCCACTGCCCGTGATCCCCCTCCCTCCCCCACAGCATCCACTGCCCGTGATCCCCCTCCCTCCCCCACAGCATCCACTGCCCGTGATCCCCCTCCCTCCCCCACAGCATCCACTGCCCGTGATCCCTCCCCCCCCACAGCATCCACTGCCCGTGATCCCCCTCCCAACCTTCCCCCCACAGCATCCACTGCCCGTGATCCCCCTCCCCGCCCCACCACAGCATCCACTGCCCGTGATCCCCCTCCCCGCCCCCCCCCGCAGCATCCAACTGCCCATGATCCCCCTTTCCCCCCCCTCCTACAGCATCAAACTGCCCGTGATCCCCCTCCCCCACAGCATCCAACTGCCCATGACCCCTTCCCCAGCATCCTCCGAAGAAGGGCCCAGGAGAAATGTGCTTGGAGACATGGCAGAAGCAAGATCTTGGGTGGCCCCACAGTTTAGTGACATCTCCCTGCATGTTCTCCTCCAGGCTACTCAGGCAAGGTGGGAGGTCCTCTTCCCCAGGGACAGAGGGGGAAGACCTCTCCCCCACCCCCCCCCCTAACCAAGCAAGCCTGGACAGAGGTCAGCTGCCATGGGGTGGTCCAGAGAAGCTGGCTGCAGTGCCACAAGTACGTCAGTGACCTCCACTCCACAAAGTTGAGTACCCCATTCGGTGCCCTTTAGAAGGTGGCAAATGTAAGGCCACAGATGGTGGGGATGGAGATCCCATCGTGTCAGTGGCAATGGGTGGAGGCTGCAGCATCTCCTGTGTAAGGAATGGCTACAGCTCTGTCTAGGGGAGTGAGTCTCACATTGCCGACCCTGGTGGGGTCAAGGTGGTTCAAGGCATGCATGCCATTGGCTCCAGACACAGCAGCAAGTGCACAAGTCGATTAGGTGTTGTGTTTGCTCCAGTGCGGCCACTAACATTCTTCTTCCATGTTCCCACTGGAGAAGAGGGCCCAGAACACCAAGCAGAGGGCACAGACCGGTGGCAAACTCCCAGTGATTGCCATCCTGATGCCCATGGCAGAGGAGGCTCGAGAGCTGGCAGGTTCTCATGGCGGCTACTCCATCGCCGACAGTGAGGCTGGAGTGCCCTCACAGGAGGGTGAGTCACCTCATCAGCAGGCACAAGAGAAGCCTCAGGCGAGCATGAGGGATGGTGTTCATGTGTCCAATGTAAAGACATCCATGTTAAATTTCGGCGACTCTGTGAGCTCCTGACTGGAGAGGTTAGGAATGCTGAGCATTCTGTTCTGTCTCGCAGTTCAACCACAAGAACAGAGCTGCCGTCTCCTCCTCTGAGGAGGAGGGGATCTCAGAGGGCGCAGCATCACCGCATTCCCCCACACCAGTGTAGATACTTGCACCACAGTGGTGATGCATTTGCAAATAGAATCAGGGTCACAACCTGGTGAGAACACCACCTGATCAGCTGTTGGAGACTGTGACAACTGAGGGCACTGACACTTGGAGAAATGTGGGAAGCTAGGCCAAGTAGAGAGGGTTTTAAACTGAATAGTGTGGGCAAGGGATCAAATTTGTGAAGATATGGTAAATCAAGGAGTAGAGACAAGGCGAGAGAGAAAGGTATTAATATGGGCAATGATAGACTGTGACAGGAGGGGACAGAGTGTACAAATCTAAGAATAAATCAGCAGACGAGGCTAGAGGTTACAAAAATAATAAAAGGACAAAACTAAAGGCTCAGTATCTGAATGCACGTCGCATTCAAAATGAAACAGATGAACTGAGAGCGCAAATAGAAATAAATAATCTGACAGCTATTACAGAGATATAGCTGCAGGATGACATAGATTGGGACCTGAATATTGAAGGGTACATGGCATTTAGGAAGGACAGGAAGCTAGGAAAAGGTGGAGGGGTAGCTCTGTTATTAATGATGGTATTAGCGCAATAGAGAGGGATGATCTAAGTTCAGGAGACCAGGATGTAGAAGCAATTTGGGAAGAGATGAAAAATCATAAATGCAAGAAGTCACTTGTGGGAGTGGTGTACAAGCCACCTAACATTAACCACACTGTAGGATGGGTTATAAAGGAAGAAATAATGGCAGCTTGTCAGAAAGGTACAGCGATAATTATGGGGGATTTTTACCTACATGTAGACTGGAAAAATCAGATGAGCAGAGGTAGCCTATTTGAAGAGTACATAGAATGTTTTTGGGATAATTTCTTGGAACGATACATTCTAGAGCCAACCAGAGAGCAGGCAATACTCGACTTGGTATTGTACAACGAGATAGGATTAATTAATGACCTCATAGTTAAGGTATCCCTAGGTAGCAGCGATCATAATATGATTAAATTTTACATTCAATTTGAGGGAGAGAAGAGTGGGTCCAAGACTTAAATAAGGGCAATTGTGAGGGCATGAAAGCAGAGGTAGCTAAAGTGAACTGGCAAATCACATTAAAGGATAGGTCAATAGAGATGCAGTGGCAGACATTTAAGGGGATATTTCAGAATGCACAGAATGGATACATTTCAACGAGAAAGAAAAATTCCAAGGGTGGGACCCGCCATCCGTGGTTACCTAAAAAAGTTAAAGATGGCATCAAGTTTAAAGAAAAAGCCTATAATTGTGCAAAGATGGGAGGCAGATCAGAATATTGGACAGAAGATAAAAAAAACAGCAAAGAATGACAAAGATTGATAAGGAATTGATAAGGAATAACATTAGAGTATGAGAGAAAGCAAGCTAGAAATATAAAGACAGTAAGAGTTTCTATAGATTTAAAGAAAAGAGTTAACAAAGTGAGCGTTGATCCTATAGAAAGTGAGTCTGGGGAATTAATAACGGATAATAAGGAGCTGGCCGATGAATTGAACAGATAGCTTGCATCAGTCTTCACTATTGAGGATACAAGTAACATCCCAGAATTAGCTGTAAGTCAGTAAATGGAAGGGAGGGAGGAACTCAAGAAAATTACAATCACCAGGGAAGTGGTACCGACCAAATTGTTGGAACTGAGGGCTGACAAGTCCCCGGGTCCTGATGGACTTTATCCTAGGGTCTTAAAAGAAGTGGCTAGTGAGATAGTTGATACGTTAGTTTTAATTTTCCAAACTTCTTTAGATTCGGGGAAGGTTCTGTTAGATTGGAAAATAGCGAATGTAACTCCTTTATTCAAAAAGGGGTTATGGCGGGGGGCCCGAAAAATGCCTCCGGAAGAGGCCCACCATGGGCCTCGTGCCGGGAAGTCCCGGTCCCATATTACCAGCGGCGGCGAGATCTCATAGCAGCCCCCCACCCCACCACTTGGCGACGGGAGCAGAATTTAAATATGTTAATTAATGCAAAGTAATGAATTAATGACTTACCTGCTCCCACTGGCTGTCCCACTCCGCAGTTGTGGTCGGATGCTGGGACTCCTGCACCTTCAGATCTCTGTCCGGAGATCCGATGCGGGACAATGTTGGGGAGGAGGTAAGTATTTCAGTGTATAAGGGGGGGAGTGGGGTAAAACCAATATGATTGGTGTAGGGGATGGTAGGAAAGGTTAAAGATGAAAGTTTGTGAACTTTGTTTGGGGGGGGGCCGGACAGGTACACAAAGTAAGTATCTTGGGTTGGGGGGGGGGCGGGCGAGAGGGCAAGGAATGAGCTCTCTGGTTATTGTGGTGTGAGAGGGGGGCCAGAAGCATTTATTTATTTCTTTTCATTAAATTTAAAATGCATGCAACTTAAAAAATTTAAATTAAATGTAAGGACTGGAAGCCCTTTAAAAATGGCATCGACACCTGCGTAGTGGCGCCAGATGCCGATGGTGAGGACGGAATTCCCGCCCCCTCCATATCGGGGGAGGTGGCCTGCCCCAGCCATGTAAATGAGCCGCTGCGGCTCCGCAGAGTACAGCCCGCATGTGCAGGCTGCCATTTTTTATGGCTGCCACTGATTACGGAGGCGGCAACATAAAATCCATGCCTCTATGCAGTATGCCTTGCTTTTAAAATAGTCATGTTCATGGGAAGTGCAGCAATGGAAATACAAAAAAAACTGGAGAGTTATATAAAATAAATCAATTTCAAAGACTGCTACACTCGCCTTCAACAAGATGGAGGACATGCACCTTCCCCTGCACTAAAATACACATTCGTGTCTGCTAGCACTAAAACTCGTTAACCCCGTCTGCAATGAAATTATAAACAGATCAGACATGGATGGGAGCTATCCACAAAAATGAGCTAAGACAAAGGCACTCTCGGACAACTCATCTCCAGCTACAATCACTACAATAAAGTGTGAGAATACCTCATCTTACCAAAACAGACTGCTATCAGAAGCTATTGTATAGCCCTTCAGGAACTGAAACCTAAAGTCACATGGGTGAGACCAACACTTAATGAGTTTACCTTTAAAGGTAACCTTTTTTGGAGATCAACCAGAGATCTCTAGCCACAGAGAAAACATCGAAAGCCATCTTGAATTCCTGCATGAGGCTGAGAGTGAGATCAATTCCAGCTAAGACAGTTGAACCATGCTGAGATCAGTTTGCATCACATGATTTTAGCAGGGTATGCATTTTGTTACTGGCAGATAAGAAATGGGTTGTTGGTTCACATCTGCCACCTCCCAACTGACTGCAGATAGTGTTAAACTAATGTTTTTGCACCTGTGCTTTGTTTGCCAAATAAACAGACAGGGATCGGTTTTCTTGTAGGTTTAAAACAGAAGATTAAATATTTATTGAACAATAATCACTGGAAATGATCGCAACACTTACCTCGGAGCGGCGGCTGGCGGACCTGTGTGGAACCTGATCCGGAGCAGCGGTAGACTCTGTGTCTCTCAGCGTGCGGAGACTCAAAAAGAGAAAAAAAAACTGAGTGACATCATGAGAATTCTGCAAGGTAATTGCTTGGGTAAGTAGCAGCTGTTAGTGCATTTAAATTACTTAAAAAGGGGAAAGTTTTTTTTTAAAACCTCAAGTGATAAGATGAGTAGTACTACTTAAATTAGTGTAATTTATTAAGGAATTTAGATTGTACTGGGTAGTGCTTGGAGTAGAACAAGACCCCTAGTGTAATTAGTATTTTTTAAAGGGAGGAACTAAATTAATTTCAAGGTAAGTCATGGCAGGAGATCTCGCACCCGTGGTGTGCTCCTCCTGCGCTATGTGGGAAATCAGGGATGCTTCCATTGTCCCTGACAACCATGTGTGCAGGAAGTGTATCCATCTGCAGCTACTGACTACCCGCATTACGGAGCTGGAGCTGCGGGTGGACTCACTGTGGAGCATCTGCGATGCTGAGGACGTCATGGACAGCACGTTTAGTGAGGTGGTCACACCGCAGGTAATGGCAGCACAGGCAGAAAAGGGATGGGTGACCGCCAGGCGTAGTTGTAGCCGCAGGCAGGTAGTACAGGAGTCCCCTGTGGCCATCCTCCTCTCAAACAGATATACCACTTTGGATACTGTTGGTGGGGGGGGGGGGGGGGTGGGGGGTGGGGGATGACCTCCAAAGGGAAAGCAGCAACAGCCAGGTCTGTCACACCAAGGATGGCTCTGCTGCACAGCAGGGTGGAAAAAGGAGTGAAAGAGCTATAGTGATAGGGGATTCTATCGTAAGGGGTACAGATAGGCATTTCTGTGGCCGCAAACGTGACTCCAGGATGGTATGTTGCCTCCCTGGGGCTAGGGTCAAGGATGTCACAGAGCAGCTGCAGGACATTCTGAAGGGGGCGGGTGGGCAGCCAGAGGTCATGGTACACATTGGTACCAATGATTTAGGTAGAAAAAGGGATGAGGTCCTGCAACAAGAATTTAAGGATCTAGGTAGCAGATTAAAAAGCAGGATCTCTAAGGTTGTAATCTCTGTAAACTCTGCTAATGAGTTTAGAAATAGAAGGACAGAGCAGATGAATGTGTGGCTGAGGGGATGGTGCAGGAGGGAGGGCTTTAGTTTCTTGGATCACTGGGTCTGTTTCTGGCAAAGGTGGGACCTGTACAAGTTGGACAGGTTGCACCTGAACCGGAATGGGACAAGCATCGTTGCTGGGAGATTTGCTAGTGCTGTTGGCGGTGGTGGGGGGGGGGGGGGGCGGTGGTTTAAACTAATTTGGCAGGGGGATGGGGATGGGATACAGAGTGGAGGCACAGTAGGGGGTAATTTAGAACAGAAAGTGAGTCTGCCTGGAAGGCAGAGCAAATATAGACCTGGTAAGGCACAAGGAAAAAATGCAAGGTTGGATTGCATCTATTTCAATAGTCTTACTAATAAGGCAGATGAATTGAGGGCGTTAATTAGCACATGGGATTATGATATTATTGCTATCACAGAGACATGGTTGAGGGAGGGACAGGACTGGCAGCTCAATATTCCAGGGTATAGAATCTTCAGGCATGACGGGAAAGGATAAAAGAAAAGGTGACATTGCACTGTTGATCAAGGAGTCAATAACTGCAGTAAGGAGGGATGACATCTTAGAAGGTTCCTCAAATGAGGCCATTAGGGTAGAACTTAAAAACAAAAAGGGAGCTATTACTTGGTTTGGAGTGTACTACAGGCCTCCTGGTGGGGATAGTCTTATTAACTGGGATAGTCTTAGTGCAAAAGGCTTAAAAGGGGCGGAATTCTTAAAATGCATCCAGGAGAGGTTTTTGAGCCAGTACGTAGAAAGTCCGACAAGAGAAGGGGCAGTACTGGACCTAATCCTAGGGAATGAAGCCGGTCAAGTGGTAGAAGTGTCAGTGGGGGAGCATTTCGGAGATTTATTTATTTAGAGGTACAGCACTGAAACAGGCCCTTCGGCCCACCGAGTCTGTGCTGACCATCAACCACCCATTTATACTAATCCTACATTAATCCCATATTCCTACCACATCCCCTCAATTCCCCCACTACCTACCTACACTAGGGGCAATTTACAATGGCCAATTTACTTAACAACCTGCAAGTCTTTGGCTGTGGGAGGAAACCGGAGCACCCGGCGGAAAACCACACGGTCACGGAGAACTTGTAAACTCCGCACAGGCAGTACCCAGAATCGAACCCGGGTCGCTGGAGCTGTGAGGCTGCGGTGCTAACCACTGCGCCGCGGATATTGACCATAACTCTAAGATTTAAGGTAGTTATGGAAAAGGACAAAGATGGACCAGAAATAAAGGGAAGGCCGATTTCAATATGATAAAACAGAATCTGGCCAAAGTGGACTGGGAGCAGCTGCTTGTAGGAAAGTCTACATTTCATCAGTGGGAATCATTCAAAGAGGAAATTGTGATAGTTCAGAGCCAACATGGACCCGTTAAGGTGAAGGGTAGGACTTACAGGCCCAGGGAACCCTGGATGTCAAGGGATATAAAAGATTGGATCAGAAAAAAAAGGAGGCTTATGGCAGATCCCAAGCGCTGAAAACAGCGGAGACACTAGAGGAGTATAGAAAGTGTAGGGTGGCACTTAAAGTAATTAGGAGAGCAAAGAGGGGACATGAAAAACCATGGCGGGCAAGATAAAGGAAAATCCCAAGGCATTTTATAAGTATATTAAGGGTAAGAGCATAACCAGGGAAAGAGTAGGGCCCATTAGGTTCCAAAGTGGCAATCTGTGTGTGGAGCCGGAGGACATAGGTGAGGTTTTAAAAGATTACATTTCATCTGTGTTCGCTATGGAGAAGGACAATGTAGGTGTAGAAATCTGTGAGGGGGATTGTGATATACTTGAACATATTAGCATTGAAAGGGAGGAAATATTAGCTGTTTTAGCGGAAATACAAGTGGATAAATCCCCAGGCCCAGATGAGATGTATCCCAGGCTGTTATGAGGCAGGAGAGGAGATAGCAGGGATTCTGACAAATTTTCAAATCCTCTCTGGCCACAGGAGAGGTACCAGAGGACTGGAGGACAGCGAATTTGGTACCATTATTCAAGAAGTGTAGCAGGGATAAACCAGGTAATTACAGGCCAGTGAGTCAAACATCAGTGGTAGGGAAACTATTGGAAAAAATTCTGAGGGACAGGATTAATCTCCACTTGGAGAGGCAGGGATTAATCAGGGATAGTCAGCATGGCTTTGTCAGGGGGAGATGGTGTCTAACAAACTTGATTGAATTTTTCCAGGAGGTGACTAGATGAGGGTAAAGCAGTTCATGTAGTCTATATGGACGTCAGTAAGGCTTTTGATAAGGTCCCGCATGGGAGATTGGTTAAGAAGGTAAGAGCTCATGGGATCCAGGGCAATTTGGCAAATTGGATGCAAAATTGGCTTAGTGGCAGGAGGCAGAGGGTAATGATCGAGGGTTGTTTTTGCAATTGGAAGCCTGTGACCAGTGGTGTACCACAGGGAGTGATGCTGGGACCCTTGCTGTTTGTAGTGTACATTAATGATTTAGACATGAATATAGGAGGTATGATCAGTAAGTTTGCAGATGACACAAAAATTGCTGGTGTTGTAAATAGTGAGGAGGAAAGCCTTAGATTACAGGGAAATATAGATGGGCTGGTAAGATGGGCGGAGATGGCAAATAGAATTTAATCCTGAAAAGTGTGAGGTAATGCATTTTGGGAGGACTAACAAGGCAAGGGAATATCCAATGGATGGTAAGACTATAGGAAGTACAGAAGGTCAGAAGACCTTGGTGTACTTGTCCATAGATCACTGAAGGCAGCAGCACAGGTAGATTAGGTGGTTAGGAAGGCATATGTGATACTTGCCTTTATTAGCCAAGGCATAGAATATAAGAGCAGGAGGTTATGATGGAGCTGTATAAAACGCTAGTTAGGCCACAGCTGGAGTACTGTGTACAGGTCTGGTCACCACACTATAGGAAGGATGTGATTGCACTGCAGAGGGTGCAGAGGAGATTCACCAGGATGTTGCCTGGGCTGGAGCATTTCCGCTATAAAAAGAGACTGAAAAGGCTAGGGTTGTTTTCCTTGGAGCAGAGAAAGCTGAGGGGGGACATGATTGAGGTGTACAAAATTATGAGGGGCATTGATAGGTTAGATAGGAAGAAACTTTTTCCCTTAGCGGAGCGGTCAAGAACCAGGGGGCATAGATTTAGGGTAAGGGGCAGGAGGTTTAGGGGGGATTTGAGGGAAAAAAATTTCACCCAGAGGGTGGTTGGAATCTGGAATACACTTCCTGAAGAGGTCATGGAGGCAGGAACCCTCACAACATTTAAAAAGTATTTGGATGAGCACTTGAAACGCCATAGCATACAAGACTACGGGCCAAGTGCAGGAATATGGGATAGAACAGTTGGGTGCTGGATGGCCAGCACAGACATGATGGGCCGAAGGGCCCGTTTCTGTGCTGTATAACTCTATGACTCTAACACCACCAGTGCACATTCACTCTCACATACACACTCAAGAAAAGAAAGAAGGTAGCAAAGAAATGAGTGTAACTTTTAAACAACTCCGCCACCTAGGAAAATTGAGTTAAGAAGTAAGAGCACCGTCTTCAAACTGAAGTGTTGACTGCCAGTAGACTTCAACTTCAGCAAATGCAAGACAACCAGCAAACAGGCCTGCAACTTTAAAAACCTACCTTCCAAGAGGATCCCACAGGTATTGTTTCCTGAAAACAGCAGGCTTTTACACCTTAAACTCTTAACGCCTCTTACCCTTTACCTTCTATCTTTTCTTGAGTGTGTATGTGAGAGTGAATGTGTTCGGGTGGTGTTGCGATTTTTTTCTGGTGATTATTGTTCAATAAATATTTAATCTTCTGTTTCAAATCTACAAGCCAACCTATCCCTGTCTGTTTATTTGGCAAACAAAGCACAGTTGCTGAAACACTAGTTTAACACTATCTGCAGTCAATTGGGAGGTGGCAGTTGGGAACCAACAACCCATTTCTTATCAGCCAGTAACAAAATGCATACCCTGCTAAAATCACGTGATGCAATTCTTGTTTAAGGGGTTATTGTTGGCAGTTATTTCCTACACCTGCTGTCCTATCTGCTCCGGCGGTTTATTCTGCTAAGCGATATTTTAGCCACTTGCTGTACATTCTATAGTAATTAACCCATGTTGCTTCCTGCTCATGTTGTCGCCCTAACATAAGTCATTTTTCAACTATTTCCCCTAAAACCTGCACTTGTTACGATCTTATTAGAATAAAAGCAAAATACAGCAGATGCCTTGAGGATAGGGATTGAAATCCCACCACAGCAGCTGATGGAATTTAAATTCAATTAATTAATAAAAATCTGGAATTGAAAGCTAGTCTCAGTAATGGTGCCATTAAACTATCAATTATTGTAAAAACCCATCTGATTCACTAATTGGCCTTTAGGGAGGAAATCTACTGTCCTTACCCAGTCTGGCCTACATGTGACTCCAGACTCTCAGCAATGTGGTTGACTCTTAACTGACCTGTGAAATGGCCGAACAAGCCACTCAGATGTCGAGGGCAATTAGGGATGGGCAACAAATACTGACCTTGCCAGCAATGCCCACATCCCATGAAAGAATAAAAAAAGATGCTAGAAATCTGAAATAAAGAACAGAAAATGCTGGAAATGTTCACCAGGTCTTGCAGTATTTGTGGAGAGAAAAATAGAGTTAACGTTTCATCAGAACGGGATCTTATTGGAGTCTGTTTCATTACAAAACCCTTGTTACAATCTTATTGGAGTCTGCTACGTCAGAAATGTCCTGGTTTCCCATATAGGTTCAAACTTTTTTTTTTAATTAGCTCCTGGGATGTGAGCGTCACTGGCAAGGCCCATCCCTAATGGCCCTGGAGAAGGGCATGGGAATCTGATTTTTTTAGCCGCACAATTCAATTTTTCTTTATCAAAACGTAACTTTAGTTACTAGTCAATATCAACTCAGCTTTGAATTTCCATGAAATCTTTAACATTACTCAACAGAGAGCCGGCATAGACTCGATGTTCCAAATGGCCTCCTTCTATGCCGTAAATGGCTCCATGAACAAGCTGACACAGGCTTGGTTTAATGTCTCACCAAATAATGGATTTATTGTCAAATTATTATTGCTGACCGTGCTCACAATGGATCATGGGTAACCATGAGTTGGCCATCAGACAGGTTCCTACCTCCCTAAGTGGGTTCAATACATTACTGGTTCAGTGGAACATTTCATACAACATGAAACCCAAAGGGTATTTAAAGACCTGCAGTACAATAAAGTTTCATATTCAAAGGATGCCAGGAGCCATTTTAAAGCAATAAAAACAGAAAGTGGTGAAAATATTCAGCAGGTCTGGCAGCATCTGTGGAGAGAGAAACAGAGTTACCGTTTCAGGTCTGTGACCTGTGTCTCTCTCCACAGATGCTGCCAGATGTGCTGAGTATTTCCAGCACTTTCTGTTTTTATTTCAGGTTTCCAGCATCTGCAGTATTTTGATTTTATGCAATTTTAAAGCAGCTGTTTTGTCACAAAGTTCACCTGCTGCCCATCCCAATACCCTGCCATTTTTATTTCGGATGAACAGGAATTAGCATTAGGCCGTGATTGGAGCTTGGGAGTTTCTCTGAGGTTTTCCCCAGTGAAGGGGAAGACTTGAGCCAAGAAACACAGAGACAATGACCCTCAGGAATAGAAAGGAAAGGCAGGGGTACCACCTGTCCAGTTGTGAACAAGATACTGCTGTGGTTCTGATCTGGAAAGTGCTGCCTGAAAGGGTGGTGGAAGCAGATTTAGTAGTGATTTTCAAAAGTGAATTGGACAAATGCTTGAAAAAGATAGGTCTACGGGGAAAGAGCTGGGGAGTGGGATTAATTGGATAGCTGACTCAGAAGACGGAAGTGCTACCATAGAGCCAGAGCTAACACCTAATTATATTTAATGGATGAATATTTGACAAAATACAGGCAAAGACTCCACATTGTCTTACAGGTCAAGGATAATTATCTGTAATATGGAGCACTCATTTTGCTTGCTGAGCGAAGAAAGATAAAATACAAACTCCCCATTGTAAAGGTTCTGGGCAGTGCTGAACCTTACTTGGGCCATCCTCCAGGCCCAGCAGTGCTCCAAGTCCGGCCACCCTCCAGGTCCGGCCATCCTCCAGGCCCAGACCAAATTCCAGGCCCAGATGTGTTTCAGGCCTGGCCATCGTCCAGACCCAGCATGGGCTCTTGGGAACGGAATCAGAGAAAAGAGCAGCCAGTCGTTCTGAAAGCTGAAGATCCATCTCTGAAAAGAACAAAAGGAATTTTTTGGCACCACCCCCCCCCCCCCCAACACCACTACTTGAGACACCCCGCAACGTTTGAGACTCTCCACAGTCTGGGACATCTCCCACTGTTTGTGACTCCCCAATGTTTGTGACACCCCCCCCCCCCCACTGTGTAGGGACCCTCCACTGTTTTGGTACCTGTCGGAGGTGCCGTCTTTTGGATGAGATGTTAAGTCAAGATCCCGTTTTCCCTCAGATAAAAGATCCCATGACACTGTTTCGAAGAAGAGCTGGGGAGTTCTCCGCAGTGTCCTATCCAATATTTGTCCCTTTCCCGACATCATTACATCAGATTATCTGACTGAGTTTGCTGTGTGCAAATTTTCTGCCACGTTTTCTACTTTCCAAAAGTGACTACACTTCAAAAGTACTTCAGTGGCTATGAAGAGCTATGGACCATCGTGAGTCTATATAAATGCAAGCCTTTCTCTCAAATCCTCCTTGGGCTGTATGGATGAATTCTACAATGGGTCATGCACTTACCAACTGAGCCAGTGGAGGCAGTTTCAGGTACCGAATGGTTACCCGATGACTTGGCATGCTTTGCTGAACTGGCACATTCTTAATTGACAAGGTCATACACTTGTACAAAGTCCAGAGAATCTGAGACGCTCAAACAAAATTTAGACATTTATTTATTGCTGCAATGTTTGACCATCTGTTTCTTTTCTTTCGGTGCTATATCATTCCATAAAAAGTATTGCTCAACAGGTGCACTACCTGGTTACAGTGCATCATCGGCCTTGTGTCGAAACAGAGGCCTGCCCTCTGCTGGTAGGAGCTCTTCAATGCAATCCCACTATATATTTTCTCTTTTCCTCTCCTAATCCTTTTTAGAGTACAACTCCAAAAGGAAGAATGGACTTACATTTATATAACATCTTTCAACACTTCCCAGAGGCCTTCACAGCCAACGATTACTTTCAAATTCCAGTCATTATGATAAGTAAGTTCGTAGATGACACGAAAATTGGTGGTGTTGTAAATAGTGAGGAGGAAAGCCTGAGATTACAGGGAGATATAGATGGGCTGGTAAGATAGGCAGAGAAGTGGCAAATGGAATTTAATCCTGAAAAGTGTGAGGTAATGCATTTTGGGAGGACTAACAAGGCAAGGGAATATACAATGGATGGTAGGAACCTAGAAAGTACAGAGGGTCAGAGGGACCTTGGTGTACTTGTCCATAGATCACTGAAGGCAGCAGCACAGGTAGATAAGGTGGTTAGGAAGGCAAACAAGATACTCATCTTTATTAGCCGAGGCATAGAATATAAGAGCAGGGAGGTTATGATGGAGCTGTATAAATTGTTAGTTAGGCCACAGCTGGAATACTGTGTACTGTTCTGGGCACCACACTATAGGAAGGATGTGATTGCACTGGAGAGGCTTCAGAGCAGATTCACCAGGATGATGCCTGGGATGGAGCATTTAAGCTATGAAGAGATACTGAAAAGGCTAGGGTTATTTTCCTTCGAGCAGAGAAGGCTGAGGGGGACATGATTGAGGTATACAAAATTATGAGGGGCATTGATAGGTTAGATAGGAAGAAACTTTTTCCCTTAGCAGAGGGGTCAATAACCAGGGGGCATAGATTTAGGGTAAGGGGCAGGAGGTTTAGGGGGGATTTGAGGAAAACCTTTTCACCCAGAGGGTGATTGGAATCTGGAACACACTGCCTGAATGGGTGATAGAGGCAGGAACCCTCACAACATTCAAGAAGTATTTAGAAAAGCACTTGAAACGTCATAGCATACAAGGCTACGGGCCAAGTGCAGGAATATGGGATTAGAATAGTTGGGTGCTGGATGGCTGGCACAGACACGATGGGCCGAAGGGCCCGTTTCTGTGCTGTATAACTCTATGACTCTATTATTGTTAAGTGGGTAAAACCAAATGCCAATTTGAGCACAGCAAAGGTCCCATAATTTAACGCTTTTAGCCCTGGAATCATTCTGGTGAATCTACTCTGCACCACCCTCCAAGATGCTTCTTGAGGTGCAGTGCCCAGAGCTGAATGCAGTATTCTACATGGAGTCCAACCAGAGCTTCATATAATTGTAACATAACTTTCACCTCTTTGTATTCCAGCCCTCGGGGTAAAGGAAGCACAAGAACTCCATTATGGCCTCCCTGGTGCTACGATGCTGAGATCAGTTACAACATAAGATGACGCAGAGGTACCTAATGTTTTATTTATTGAACGATTGGGCTGTACTCGCTTACATGAAGACAATAGCTCGCATTTGTGTAATGAAGACAGAGCAGTATATAACACAGTACAGAAGAAATAGAGGAGAGAACGTTGCAAATACACAGCAGGTCTGTCAGACTGCGTGAAGAGAGATAATAGGTTATTGGTGTAAAACCGTCATTTGAAGTGGGAATCGGAGGTGAGTAAATTCCTTAGCAGAACTGAATAATGGGAACGAGCAAAAGAAAGAGAAGACCTTGCATTTCTATAGCACCTTTCACGACCTCAGGATGTCCCATAGTTTTACAGGCAATGAAGAAGTTTTGAAGGGCAGTCATTGTTGTGATGTAGGAAACAAGGCAGCCAATGCGTAGATAGTTTGGTTTAACATCGCATCTGAAGAGAATTGTAGAAGGATTCAGATCAGTCATGGAATTGAGGAAACAAGAACCATATTTCAATTTCAGACTTTTGCAAACTTTTGCAAATTGGGGAACATAAACCTTATTTGCTCAAAGAATGGAACAGAATTTGGATGGGGTAGTGCTTCAGTCAAGCTTGAGGCAGTAAGTATTTAAAATTTTCATAATTAATGGACTTTATAGTGTGTTAAACAAGGAATCAAAACAAGCTAAAATAATTATCTATTAAAAATTATAGACTAAGTTATGGTAGAGCAGGTTTTGTGTCTGGACTATGGTATAGGGGAGTTTGTAGACAGCAGGATTGTGCTGAGAGAACATGTTTGCAGGAGATGTCACTATCTCAAACCTCTCTGGTTCAGCATCATCGAGCTGGTGTGCGAATTGGAGACACTAACAATAACGGAGGGGGAGGAGTATCTGAACATTTTGCTCCAGACCTCGGTCACACCTCGTAGAGAGGTACAAGTTCAAACAGGAGTTAGTGTGATGGATAAATGTCCACAGTAAGGTGAGCTAGAGAACAAGGATCCACAGAAACTGATCCTATCCAATAGGCACAATGTACTAAGACAAAAGTGGAATACCGCAGATACTAGAAATCAAATAAAAACTGAAAATACTGGAAATGCTCAGCAGGCCTGGCAGCATCAGTGGAGAGAAAAACAGGTCTGTGACCATTTTTTATCAGAACCAGAAAAAGTTAAAGCTATAACAGGTTTTAAGCAGGGTACAGAGGCAGGGAAAGTGGGGAGGCGAGGAAAGAACAA
Organism: Heterodontus francisci; assembly: GCF_036365525.1. Taxonomy (NCBI): domain Eukaryota; kingdom Metazoa; phylum Chordata; class Chondrichthyes; order Heterodontiformes; family Heterodontidae; genus Heterodontus; species Heterodontus francisci. The sequence goes on along the minus strand of NC_090410.1, from coordinate 21,381,795 downwards.
ACGGGGGAAGGTCTGTGAAAGGGCAGAAGGCAGAAGTGATGAGGTCTCCTCCGCCCATTGAGATAAAAGCCTACTTGCTGTACAAGGCAGTGCTAATGAATTCTGCATGTGAGAAACAGTACTGCTTTCATGTTGCCTCGAGGCATGCTTTCTCCGTGTGCATCCATCACAAATGGGCAGAGGTCTGTGCAGGGGGTCAGCAATGTGTCCGTACACAGACACCAAAGTCCATGGTAAAAGATTGAGGTCCGTGACTGGGAATTTCAGGGATGAGAAATTACCTATTGGCTTCTTCTTCCAGACCAGACTGGCTTTCAAAAAACAAAAATCGCACTCTCCATTTCACAGCAGAATTGGAATTTCTAAGTTTAGATCTTTAATGCTCATTGACATTCCTTTCCATATTCACAGCTGAAAGGTACTAAGAGCAGGAACTGTGGACAGATTCGGAATTTTCCAGCAGGCTTTTAAAAAAAATCAGAACCTGCCCGAAAACCCTGAATCTGTCCGAAGTTTGAAAGCACCGTCTCTGCTCCAAGCACCTGTCAGCTGTGAAACTGACAGCTGCAATTTTGTTTTTAAAGTCAGACTGGTCTGGAAGAAGCAGCCAATGGGAAATTCTAATCCCTGAAATTACCCGTCACAACCTGAAAATTTTTACCACAGTGTCCGTGTACGACCCCTGTTCCTTGAGCTCGCGTTGCACTTCACTGGAACACTGCAGCAGGCCGAAGTTAGAAATGTGGGCGTGAGAGAAGGATGGCAAACTGAAATGGCAAACAACCGGAAGCTCAGGTCTTGCTTGCAGACCGAGCGTAGGTGTTCCATAAAGCAGTCAACCACTCTGCATTTGGCCTCCCCAATGTAGAGGCGACCGCATTGTGAGCAGCAAATAGAGTATATTAAATTGAAAGAATCACTGCTTCACCTGAAAGGAGGGAGGCTGTGGTGTAATGGTGTTGTCACTGGACTAGTAACCCAGAGACCCAGGGTATTGCCCTGGTAACATGGGTTCGATCCCACCAGGGCAGAAGGTGGAATTTGAATTCAATTAATAAATCTGGAATTAAAAGCTAGTCTAATGACGGCCATGAAACCATTGTCAATTGTTGTAAAACCCCATCTGGTTCATTGTCACTGGACTAGTAACCCAGAGACCCAGGGTATTTCTCTGGGGACATGGGTTCGAATCCCACCACAGCAGAAGGTGGAATTTGAACATAATAAAAATCTGGAATTAAAAACTAGTCTAATGATGGCCATTGTTGATTGTTGTAAAAACCCATCTGGTTCACTAATGTCCTTTAGGGAAGGAAATCTGCTGTCCTTACCTGGTCTGGCCTGCACGTGACTCCAGACCCACAGCAATGTGGTTGATTCTTAACTGCCCCCTGAAATAGCCTAGCAAGCGACTCAGTTGATCTAACCACTACAAAGTGAATAAGGAATGAAACCAGACGGACCACCCGGCATCAACCTAGGCACCGGAAACGACAACGGCAAACCCAGCCCTGTCAACCCTGCAAAGTCCTCCTTACTGACATCTGGGGGCTTGTGCCAAAGTTGGCAGAGCTGTCCCACAGACTAGTCAAGTAACAGCCTGACATAGTGATACTCACCAAATCGTACCTTACAGACAACGTCCCAGACATGACCATCACCATCCCCGGGTACGTCCTGTCCCACCGGAGGGCAGAGGTGGTGGCACAGTGGTATACAGTTGGGAGGGAGTTATCAACATCGACTCCAGACCCCATGAAGTCTCATGTCATCAGGTCAAACATGGAAAGGAAACCTCCTGCTGATTACCACCTACCGCATCCCCCGCCCCATCAGCTGATGAGTCAGTACTCCTCCATGTTAAACAGCACTTGGAGGAAGCACTGAGGGTGGCAAGGGCACAGAATGTACTCTGGTTGGGGGACTTCAATGTCCATTACCAAGAGTGCCTCGTTAGCTCCATGACTGACCGAGCTGGATGAGTCCTAAAGGACATAGCTGCTAGACTGGGTCTGCAGCAAGTGGTGGGGGAACCAACAAGAGGGAAAAATATTCTTGACCTCGTCCTCAACAATCTGCCTGCTGCAGATGCATCTGTCCGTGACAGTATTGTTCGGAGTGACCACCGCACAGTCCTTGTGGAGACAAAGTCCCATCTTCAAATTGAGGATACCCTCCATCGTGTTGTGTGGCACTACCACCCCATGCTAAACGGGATAGATTTCGAACAGATCTAGTAATGCAAAATTGGGCATCCATGAGGTGCTGTTGACCATCAGCAGCAGAATTGTACTCAACCACAATCTGTAACCTTGTGGCCCGGCACATTCCCCGCTCTACCGTTACCATCAAGCCGCAGGACCAAGCCTGGTTCATTGAACAGTGCAGGAGGGCATGTCAGGAGCAACACCAGGCATACCTCAAAATAAGGTGCCAACAGGACTGCTTGTGTGCCAAACAGCAGAACAGCATGTGATAGAGCTAAGCGATCCCATAACCAACAGATCAGATCTAAGCTCTGCAGTCCTGCCACATCCAGTCGTGAATGGTGGTGGACAATTAAACAATTAACGGGAGGAGGTGGCTCCACAAATATCCCCATCCTCAATGATGGGGGAGCCCAGCACATCAGTGCGAAAGATAAGGCTGAAGCATTTGCAATAATCTTTAGCCAGAAGTGCCGAGTGGATGATCCATCTCGGTCTCCTCCTGAAGTCCCCAACATCACAGATGCCAGACTTCAGCTAATTTGATTCACTTCGCGTGATATCAAGAAACGACTGAAGGCACTGGATACTGCAAAGGCGATGGGCCCTGACAATACTTCGGCAATAGTACTGAAGACCTGTGCTCCAGAACTTGCCGTGCCCCTAGCCAAGCTGGTCCAGTACAGCTACAACACTGGCATCTACCCAGAAATGTGGAAAATTGCCCAGGTATGTCCTGTACACAAAAAGCAGGACAAGTCCAACCCGGCCAATTGTCACCCCATCAGTCTACTCTCAATCATTAAAGTGATGGAAAGTGTTATCGACAGTGCTATCAAGCAGCACTTGCTTAGCAATACAAGATGCACTGCAGCAACGCACCATGGCTCTTCAGATAGCACCTTCCAAACCTGTGACCTCTACTACCTAGAAGGACAAGGGCAGCAGATGAATGGGAACACCACCACCTGGCAAGTTCCCCAACAAGCCACACAATATCCTGACTTGGAACTATGTCGCCATTCCTTCACTGTCGCTGGGTCAAAATCCTGGAACTCCCTTCCTAACAGCACTGTGGGTGTACCTACCCCACATGGACTACAGGGGTTCAAGAAGGCAGCTCACCACCACCTTCTCAAGGGCAATTTGGGATGGGCAATACATGCTGGCCTAGCCAGCGATGCCCACATCCCATGAATGAAAAAACCCTTGGAATATATGTTTCATTTTGTAACCCTATGCTGCACTCTCTCCATTATATGCTTCCTAATGTGCTGCCTAGAATTGCTCACAGTCCTCCAGGTGTGATCTAACCAGGGTTTTGTATCACTGAAACAGGACTTCAACCCCTGTGTATTCTAGTCCTCTAGCTATTAAAGCCCAGCATTCCATTAGCCTTTTTGATTATTTTCTGTACCTGTCCATGACATTTTCAGAATTTATGTACATAGACTCCCAAGTGTCTTTGGACCTCTTCTGTTTCTAGCATTTCACCATTTAGAAAGTATTGTAATCTATTCTTTTTAGGTCCAAAGTGGATCACCTCACACTTGCTGATATTAAAATCCATTTGCCACAGCTTTTCCTATTCACTTAAACTATTAATATCACTTCGTAATTTTATGTTTCTATCCATGGCTTACAATACCGCCTATTCTTGTGTCATCAGGAAATTTGGACACGTGATGTAATGAAGTAAAGCATAAACACACAGATTGAAATATTACACACACACACACGAAAATTAAAGGGATTTTTGTTTAGAGCTCTGTTACAGTCAAAAAAACACTTGGGCTGAACATTTGCACATTCTTGAAGGAACAGCTTATGAGATATGCTGTGTTCCAAAACTGGCATACAGTCTGGTCTCTGAGTACACGTAGATGGCTCACTGGGATCTTTTAGAACAGTTCTTTTCAGGCGGCATTGAGTATTAATTTAGTAGGCTTTTCTTCAAAGACAGGAGATGAGGTGACACAGTGGACATTTCAGGGTCTTTTAGAGAGGTGCTGGAAAGCTGAGCTGGGTTGTGGTCTTCTCTCCTTCCCTGAGAATTCTTTTCTCTCCTTGGAAGTTCTCTCCTTCTTCTACAGACTTTTTAAAGAGATGGAACAGGCTGGACTGAGCTGGGGTTCTGTCCTTCAGTTTTATTTTTTAAAACTTCAACCCATTTTAAACAGTTCATTTCCAACCCCAAACAAGTCAAAAGTGAAACTGGAAACAGAAAGTCCACCTTCTGACCTGTCACTTCTCTGGACAACTTCCCCAGTTACCAGGGTTTCGGTTTGATTTGTAACTTGAGTCATGTGATAACCAGTAAATTTTGTCAAACAAGTCCTTGTTTGGACTTTTCAAACCGCTTGAAAAAAAACTGGTCCAGCATTTCTTCAGTTTGACTATGAATCCTTAAAAAATATATTTAACAAAAAACAGAAGCACTTTCATAACAATACTCTTGCTAATACACGCATAACTGTTATGTTTGAATAAATACTCATGTGTAATACATATCACCAACCAGAATTAAATGCAGTAGTCTAGGTATGGGCTATGTAGTGCAACAACCAAGTATAACCTCTACAGACTTGTACTCTGCTGCTCTGGCTATATATCCCAGCTTTCTGTTAACTTTTTCAATTGCTTTAAGTGTGATGAGTCCATGATTACTTCGAATTATAAAGGAACAGGAGTAGACCTCAAGCCTGTTCTGCCATTCAATGAGATCATGGCTGATGTGTGATCTTGTCCCATATCCCTTAATACCTTTGTGTCATGCTAGGCCCCACTTGCCAAGAATGAGGCACATTCATTTTGTCATGAACATTGATTTTAAACTGTTACTGGAGTGACAGGAGGGCTTGTTAAACAGATCAACTGACGCTGGAAAAGATATTTGCATATTAACAGGCGGTGTTTGGAAGGACAAAGCAGCCATTCCCTGACATTTAACCCACAATGGACATTTGATCACTGGACGTTGAAGGTGAGGGAGCTCGCATTCCAGGTTGACTGCAAAGATGGCCGAATACACAAATGGACATGGGCAACCTGAGTTTTTTGAATTTGCACAAAGTTTGTGGAGAAAGCTGTTTGCTCCTGGACTGAGAAGATCTCTCTCCTGTCTACTCCCATCTCTTTCTCACAAGGCTCTGAAGCCACTGTGTTTAAAATTAAAACCTGTTACAGTAAGACCAGGTGAAGGCTGAAAGGGAACCCTAGACACCCTTCTCAGCTGGTCGTAACACTTTGGTTAACAAAAATCTATCAATCTCAGTTTTAAATTTAAGAATTTAAGGGTAGCATAGTGGCGCAGTGGTTAGCACTGCAGTCTCACAATTCCAGTGACCCAGGTTCAGTTCTGGGTACTGCCTGTGCAGAGTTTGCAAGTTCTCCCTGTGACCGTGTGGGTTTCTGCCGGGTGCTCCAGTTTCCTCCCAAAGCCAAAGACTTGCAGGTAAATTGGCCATTGTAAATTTCCCCTTGTGTAGGTAGGTGGTAGGAGAATGGTGGAATGTGGGAGGGAATATGGAATTAATGTAGGATTAGTATAAATGGGTGGTTGAGGGTCAGCACAGACTCGGTGGGCCGAAGGGCCTGTTTCAGTGCTGTATCTCTAAATAAATAAATAGATTGGTCAAGCATCAATTGCTGTTTGCGGAAAAGTCTTCTGAATTTCTACCACCCTATCTGTTGTTACGAAAGTGCTTCCTTTATTTTTAATATTTTTATTTTTTTGAGGACTTGTGTTAAAATTGAAAAACTTCCATGGATGTGTTTTTTTAAAACCAAGTTCACCGACAGGACAAGATGTGGGGCTGTATTTTGTGTTGCCGCTGCAGTAATTGGTGCTGGCCATAAAAAATAGTGGCCCACACGAGCAGGCTTTACTCCGCGGAGCTGCTGCAATATTAAACGCGGTGGCTCATTTTCATGGCCGGGGCGGACCACCCGCCCAAACGGATGACCTGTGCAACACTGCACAGGCGCCAACACAATTTTTAAAGAGCTCCCAGGGGGCATAGATATAAAGTGATTGGTAGAAAGATTAAAGGGGAGATGAGGAAAGACTTTTTCACCCAGAGGGTGGTGATGGTCTGGAACTCACTGCCTGAAAGGGTAGTTGAGGCAGAGACCCTCAACTCATTCAAAAGAAGTCTGGATATGCACCTCAAGTGCCGTAATCTGCAGGGCTACGGAACAAATGCTGGAAGGTGGAATTAGAATAGGTGGATCATTTTTCAGCCGGCACAGACACGATGGGCCAAGAGGCCTCTTTCTGTGCCTTAAACTTTCTATGATTCTATGAAAAAAAAAATAATGACATATTTTTCTTTACATTATTTATCATTAACTTTCAACAGCACCAGCCATTAACATGCTGTATATTCCCCCCTTTAAAAAAACTTGTTTAAAGAAAAAACGCTCTTATCGGAAAAACATTTCTACATTTTCTTAACTTATCATTGCACAAGACGGCCCTCTTCGAGGACATCCAACAATTTTTTTGAATGAGCACCGCTTAGTAAAACAATCCGACAACTGATGGCTTGCATCAACCCATTTTATTTTTGAAATTTCTTTCCTTTCCCACGTTTCTTTTATACTTACTTGATAAATCCTCAACCTCTCTTCTGCGACAAGTTTTGTCGAATGGACATTTGTTTTTATATTCATTCATGGGATGTGGGCGTCGCTGGCCAAGCCAGCATTTATTGCCCATCCCTAATTGCCCTTGAGAAGGTGGTGGTGAGCTGCCTTCTTGAACCGCTGCAGTCCAAGTTGGGTAGGTACACCCACAGTGCTGTTAGGAAGGGAGTTCCAGGATCTTGATTCAGCCTTGTAGATGGGGGACAGACTTTGGGGAGTCAGGAGGTGAGTTACTCGCCGCAGGATTCCTAGCCTCTGACCTGCTCTTGTAGCCATTATATTTATATGGTTACTCCAGTTCAGTTTCTGGTCAATGGTAGCCCCTAGGATGTTGATGGTGGGGGATTCAGCGCTGGTAATGCCATTGAATGTCAAGGGGAGATGGTTAGGTTCTCTCTTGTTGGAGATGGTCATTGCCTGGCACTTGTGTGGCACGAATGTTACTTGCCACTTATCAGCCCAAGCATGGATATTGTCCAAGTCTTGCTGCATTTCTACACGGACTGCTTCAGTATCTGAGGAGTCACAAATGGTGCTGAACATTGTGCAATCATCAGCGAACATCCCCACTTCTGATCTTATGATTGAAGGAAGGTCATTGATGAAGCAACTGAAGATGGTTGGGGTTAGGACACTACCCTGAGGAACTCCTGCAGTGATGTCCTGGAGCTCAGATGATTGACCTCCAACAACCACAACCATCTTCCTTCGCGCTAGGCATGACTCCAGCCAGCAGAGGGTTTTCCCCCTGATTCCCATTGACCTTAGTTTTGCTCGGGCTCCTTGATGCCATACTCGGTCAAATTCTGCCTTGATGTCAAGGGCAGTCACTCTCACCTCACCTCTTGAGTTCAGCTCTTTTGTCCATGTTTGATCCAAGGCTGTAATGAGGTCAGGAGCTGAGTGGCTCTGGTGGAACCCAAACTGAGCGTCACTGAGCAGGTTATTGCTAAGCAAGTGCTGCTTGATGACACCTTCAATCACTTTACTGATGATTGAGAGTAGGCTGATGGGGCGGTAATTGGCCGGGTTGGACTTGTCCTGCTTTTTTTATACAGGACATACCTAGGCAATTTTCCACATGGCAGGGTAGATGCCAGTGTTGTAGCTGTACTGGAACAGCTTGGCTAGGGGCACGGCAAGTTCTGGAGCACAGGTCTTCAGTACTATTGCCGGAATATTGTCAGGGCCCATAGCCTTTGCAGTATCCAGTGCCTTCAGTCGTTTCTTGATATCACGCAGAGTGAATCGAATTGGCTGAAGTCTGGCATCTGTGATGTTGGGGACTTCAGGAGGAGGCCGAGATGGATCATTAACTCGGCATCTCTGGCTGAAGATTGTTGCAAATGCTTCAGCCTTATCTTTTGCACTGATGTGCTGGGCTCCCCCATCATTGAGGATGGGGATATTTGTGGAGCCACCCCCTCCAGTTAGTTGTCTAATTGTACATCACCATTCATGGCTGGATGTGGCAGGACTGCAGAGCTTAGATCTGATCAGTTGGTTATGGGATCGCTTCGCTCTGTCTGTCGCATGCTGCTTACGCAGTTTGGTATGCAGATAGTCCTGTGTTGTAGCTTCACGAGGTTGACACTTCATTTTGAGGTATGCCTGATGCTGCTCCTGGCATGCCCTCCTGCACTCTTCATTGAAACAGGGTTGGTCTCCTGGCTTGATGGTAACGGTAGAACGGGGGATATGCCAGGTTACAGATTGTGGTTGAATACAATTCTGCTGCTGCTGATGGCCCACAGCGCCTCATGGATGCCCAGTTTTGCATTGCTAGCTCTGTTCGAAATCTATCCCATTTAGCCCAGTGGTAGTGCCACACAACACAAAGGAGGGTATCCTCAATGTGAAGGCGGGACTTCATCTCCACAACGACTGTGCGGTGGTCACTACTACCAATACTGTCATGGACATATACATCTGCGGCAGGCAGATTGGTGAGGACGAGGTCAAGTATGTTTTTCCCTCTTGTTGTTTCCCTCACCACCTGCCGCATACCCAGTCTAGCAGATATGTCCTTTAGGACTTGGCCAGCTCAGTCAGTAGTGGTACTACCGAGCCACTCTTGGTGATGGACATTGAAGTCCCCCACCCAGAGTACATTCTGTACCCTTGCCACCCTCAGTGCTTCCTCCAAGTGCTGTTCAACATGGAGGAGTACTGACTCATCAGCTGAGGGAGGGTGGTAGGTGGTAATCAGCAGGAGGTTTCCTTGCCCATATTTGACCTGATGCCATGAGACTTCATTGGGTCCGGAGTCGATGTTGAGGACTCCCAGGGCTACTCCCTACCGACTGTATACCACTGTGCCCCCACCTCTGGTGAGTCTGTCCTGCCAGTGGGACAGGACATACCCGGGGATGGTGATGGCAGTGTCTGGGACATTGTCGGTCATTGTCCCAAAGAGAATGATAATCTATGTAACATTCTATAGGAAAGCTCCAATTTCCCCTTATAAAAGGGTTCCTTTAAAATACTCAATAAATACATACCCATATCTATCACTTCTATCAATGCAAGTGTCTCAGCAGCTAAGGTGCGTTTAACTATCCTCATTATTTTTTTCAGTTCCCAGGCTAACGGACAACATTTATCATTTCTTCCCACCAAAAATATAAATGAACCCTGAGCTCGAATAACCATCGAGTAGATTAGCCTGTGAGGCGTCACTAAAAATGACTAATTCATTTCTTCTGGATCACCCAAGGCTGGACACTTGAGTATACATTTATCAAAACTCAATCTCTTCAATGTCTTATTTGCTTTCAGCACTTCCCCAACAGTAGCATGTTTCAGCATGATGCTCAATTCTAATACATCATCGCAAGCATCCGGTTAGTTTGTGTGCACAACTAGTTCAACTGTCTGATGAAGCTCCTTAACTGGTCTGCTTCTTCCTTGGTTGCAGAGTCTTCCTTTTGTGAGGCTCCAGCCCGATTTGTTGGGATCCTATTAACATTCTCTAGGTAAGACTGTTGATTTAGGGTTACCCCCAACTTAGTCTGCCTAATATTCAACCCTATATATTTAAAAGCTCCGGAAGCCTGACTTCCAATTTTAAATTCCAGCAGAACTTTATCTACCACAAATTCTCAAATGCCTCAGATCCTCCCCTACAGAAAAATCATCTAAGTACATCGAGAAAATGCCTGCTAGTTTTTCTTCATAGTACCAATAAAACATTGCCAGATCCACCTTTAGTTGAATACAACCAGTTTTTAGTAGGATGGACCTAACTGAAAAATACCACGCCCTGGGGTACATCGTTTAGCCCAGAAACACACTTGTTTAACTTCCGTAATTTCCCTCCTTTTGGTGGCTTTAAAAATACTTCCCTTTGAAATTTCTCCCCTTGCAAAAATGCTGCTTATTGTCAATGGATTTATATTTCCATGAGTATGTCACTAAAAGAGCTAGGAAAATCCTCAAACTTGCTTCTCCTGCTGTTGGGGAGTCCGATCTGACTTCCTGGCCACCTAGTCACTCCTCAAATCCCTGAGCTACAAGTCTGGCCTTCGCTTTATACAGACCATCAGTTCTGGGTCCTCTCCTGTTTGTGATTTTTATTAACGACTTGGATGAGGAAGTCGAAGGGTGGGTCAGTAAATTTGCAGATGATACAAAGGTTGGTGGAGTTGTGGATACCGAGGAGGGCTATTGTCGTCTGCAAAGGGACTTGGATAGGTTGCAGTGCTGGGCTGAAAAGTGGCAGATGGAGTTTAACCCTGAAAAGTGTGAGGTCGTCCATTTTGGAAGGACAAACACGAATGCAAAATACTGGGTTAACGGTAGGGTTCTTGGGCATGTGGAGGAGCAGAGAGACCTTGGGGTCTATGTGCATAGATCGTTGAAAGTTGCAACTCAAGTGGATAGGGCTGTGAAGAAGGCATATGGGGTGTTAGCGTTCATTAGCAGAGGGATTGAATTTAAGAGCCGTGAGGTGATGATGCAGCTGTACAGGACCTTGGTAAGGCCTCATTTGGAGTACTGTGTGCAGTTCTGGTCGCCTCATTTTAGGAAGGATGTGGAAGCCTTGGAGAGGGTGCAGAGGAGATTTACCAGGATGTTGCCTGGAATGGAGAATAAGTCTTACGAGGAAAGGCTGAACATTCTAGGCCTCTTCTCATTAGAACGGAGAAGGATGAGGGGTGACATGATAGAGGTTTATAAGATGATCAGGGGAATAGATAGGGTAGACAGTCAGAAACTTTTTCCCCGGGTGGAGCAAAGCGTTACAAGGGGTCATAAATTTAAGGTGAAGGGTGGGAGATATAAGGGGGATGTCAGGGGAAGGTTCTTTACCCAGAGAGTGGTCGGGGCATGGAATGCCTTGCCTGAGGAAGTTGTTGAGTCAGAAACTTTAGGGACTTTCAAACGGCTTTTAGATAGGTATATGGATAAAGGAAAATATGGGGTATAGATTAAATTGTCCTTGACAGAGGACAAAGGATCGGCACAACATCGTGGGCCGAAGGGCCTGTTCTGTGCTGTATTTTTCTATGTTCTATGTTCATTGGGAAGTACTTTCTCTGTACAGATCCATCTATGGGACAATGCAGGTCATAGAAACATAGAAAATAGGAGCAGGAGTAGGCCATTCGGCCTTCAAGCCTGCTCCGCCATTCATTATGATCATGGCTGATCATCCATCTCAGTAACCTGTTCCCGCTTTCGCCCCATACCCTTTGATCCTTTTCGTCCCAAGAGCTATATCTAACTCCTTCTTGAAAACATACAATGTTTTGACCTCAACTGCTTTCCGTGGTAGCGAATTCCACAGGCTCGCCACTCTCTGGGTGAAGAAATTTCTCCTCATCTCAGTCCTGAAAGGTTTACCCCGTATTCTTAGACTATGACCCCTAGACTCCCCCACCATCGGGAACATCCTTCCTCAGATAAGGATCTACCCTGTCAAGTCCTGTTAGAATTCTATAGGTTTCTATGAGATCCCCCCTCACTGTTCTGAACTCCAGCAAATATAATCCTAACTGACTCAATCTCTCCTCATACGTCAGTCCCGCCATCCCAGGAATCAGTCTGGTAAACCTTCACTGCACTCCCTCTAAAGCCAGAACATCCTGCGTCAGATAAGGAGACCAAAACTGCACACAATACTCCAGATCTGGCCTCACCAAGGCCCTGTATAATTGCAGCAAGACATCCCTGCTCCCATACTCGAATCCTCTCGCTATGAAGGCCAACATACCATTTGCCTTTTTTACCTCCTGTTGCACCTGCATGCTTACCTTCAGCGACTGATGTACGGTAACAACCAGGTCTCACAGCATATTCCCCTCTCTCAGTTTATAGCCGTTCAGATAATAATCTGCCTTCCTGTTTTTGCTACCAAAGTGGATAACCTCACATTTATCCACATTATACTGTATCTGCCATGTATTTGTCCACTCACTCAACTTGTCCAAAACACCCTGAATCCTCCTCACAACTCACCCTCCCACCCAATTTTGTGTCATGTGCAAATTTGGAGATATTACATTTAGTTCCCTCATTTAAATCATTAATATATATTGTGAATAGCTGGGGTCCTAGCACCGATCCCTGCGGTACCCCACTAGTCACTGCCTGCCACCATTTGGAAAATGACCCTTTTATTCCTACTCCGTTTCCTGTCTGCCAACCAATTTTCTATCCATCGCAGTACCCCCAATCCCATGCGCATTAATTTTACACGTCATTTACTGCAGTTACTGTCCCCCTCTCACCATCTGCATCTGCTGGTGTCCCTTTCTCACTGCAGTTTTTCTTTGTCACCCAGGACTGCCTGGTCCTTTTCAGATTTCTGGGGGTGACTAGGAAAGATTCTCCCCTGGGTAACCGACTTTATAAATTAAAGCAAACTCATCAGCTAAAACAGCCACTTACTGTCGTCCTCTAGCTGGCACCTCTGTGTGTACACTGTAGGATCAGAATTCCTCCCTGCTCCCCCAAACCCTGCTCCTCCCCAACTGGACTTTGTGGAGTATGGGGAAGGAACCCCAACCCCCACAGACAATAGTACTGTGAATGAGAGCTAAACCTCAACACAATGCACATAGAGGCAGGCTGCATTCTGATGGGTCAACTTCAAACATTACAACATCACAACATACTGTTAAAGGACTGGAATTTAGGACATTATCATTACAGTGACACTGGATAACTGCCATCATGTTAAGTAATTGGGGAGACCATTGTTTGAAACTAACTGGCCCCAGACCACAGCATTCACCGCAGGGCGGCACAGTGGCGCAGTGGTTAGCACCGCAACCTCACAGCTCCAGTGACCCGGGTTCAATTCTGGGTACTGCCTGTGTGGAGTTTGCAAGTTCTCCCTGTGTCTGCGTGGGTTTCCTCCGGGTGCTCCGGTTTCCTCCCACATGCCAAAGACTTGCTGGTTGATAGGTTAATTGGCCATTATAAATTGTCCCTAGTGTAGATAGGTGGTAGGGAAATATAGGGACAGGTGGGGATGTGGTAGGAATATGGAATTAGTGTAGGATTAGTTTAACATGGGTGGTTGATGGTCGGCACAGACTCGGTGGGCTGAAGGGCCTGTTTCAGTGCTGTATCTCCAGAACTAAAAAAAAACTCCTGTCAAGACAGGAGAGAAACCTTTGTCGTGTATATCAGCTCTGGAGCCTGGATTACCTCACCTTGGTGGAGTTCATTATTCTCAGTCATGGAAATAGCATCAGCACTAAGTGGATCTGTCTGGACCAGGCAGGTAACAGAGGAAAGAGATTAAAAGGTAAGGTGCTAAGTGCTGACCATCCAGCAGGATGGCTTCAGGAGATGTGTTCATGATATTTTGATAAGGATCATCATAAAAAGAACAAGATTGAAGGGTTTGGCACTGCAGTTATGCGATGAAGGACAGGGACTGGTCTTCTCAGGTCCAGGCCTACAATCAACATTGTTTAGTCAAATCTTGAAGGAGTTTGTACTGTGGGGCTGCAGTCGGAAGGAGGGTCAGAGTTGGTCATCTTGACACAGGACCCAATCAACACCAGGACTGATCGGCCGTGTGGGTGATTGTAGTGCTTTCAGCCAAATCATAGTGATCTTGGTCTGAGGGATTGGGACAAAGTGTAGTGTTTTGCCCATATTTGTGGTTCAGCCAAATTGTAGTGATCTTGGTCTGAAGATTTTGGGACAAAAGCGTAATATTTATGCCCGAAATTTGTAAGTTTGAGCCAAGTCATAGTGATTTTGTTTTGTTTAACTGGGAACAGTGGTCAAATCGCTGAAGGGTTCAGCTGGGAGTTGGGGTGTCAATTTTAAGTTACTGCAGGAGGCTTTGTACTGAGGACAGTTTTGTTTTATTTCTGTTTCAACTAACCATAGAGTAGTCTGTATTAGGGATATTCTTGGATTCAATAAACCAATTCATGGTTAAGCTAAACCCTGTGTCGTGTGCAATTTTGTTCTTGTAATTCCTAAAGTCCAAGAACTGTAGTCAGGGGCATGGGAACAGAACCTCTTACAACACCAAACTCTCGCCAACTGTCAAGCTCTTTTTGCTTGGCATCCTTTATCAATTTACCATCTAACTTGTTAGTAGCCTCTAGAGCTTGTCTGTTATATGGGCTCCTACTTCTTGTGGTGCCCCTCTCCTGCTCTCTGGTCCTTGCATTCCCTACCAGAGTTCCTATCCGTTTCTGGACTACTACTACTCTACCTGTCCCTCCTACAACCAGACTTCCTTTCACATATTCATGACCTTTTCCTTGGACTGTGATCATCTTCAGGCCCACTGTCTGAACTTACACTACATTTTCTGACCTTACTCATTTTCACTTCCTTCTGCCAATCTATAGGTCTGATATCCCGTCCTTTGTCTTGCATATTCAGCCAATGTTTGTATTTCCCTGTGGCCTTTCCCACCCTACCTATAATGATGGCCTCCCTTCATTCACTATTTCCTTCTGGCATATATGTCACTCTAGTCCCAACTTTCAGTCATTGACCTTTTGGATAAATGGCCTTATCTGGATTTTCACTATCACTTGGTCCACTCTCAGTTAGCCCATTATCTGCCACAATCTGTTGCTCGCAAAGGTCTGACATATGTGCATGCGAAGTACATGATGCTTCATCAGTGTCCATCATTTGTTCAGATTCTGTCAATGTATAATCAGTGCCACTAAGCTGTGAGGAATGCACTCTAATGGTTTGGTTGCTATGTTGCAAAATTACCATTTTGCCATCAGTGCCTGTAACTTTTCCTGGGCCTCTCCATTCTTTCTGCCCTTCTCTGTCGTAATACACCATGTCCCCAGTATCAAAATTCCTTTCTGATGGCCTGATCCGATACCTCAAAACACTCCTGATTTTTTCTGAAACCTTAATGAACGCTCTTCTCCCTGCATGCATGGCATTTGAATGTTCCACAAAAATTGAACTAATTGTGGTCCCCTCTAAAAATGATCCCACATTACTGAAAGTATTTTCAGATTCCTGCCATAAACTAATTGATATGGGCTGTAGCCCCCAACCATTTGAAGTGTGTTTTTTGCATGTAACCTTGAATATAGTTGTTTAGACTCCTAAGGGGGGACCATCCATTTTTCTAAATTTATCAAGGTCCGAGCACACATAATAGGCACTCAATAAGTCATCTTTCATAAATTTTATCTATAAATTTCAAGAGTTTGTCCAAACCTTCCTCATTGTCCAAATGATGAGCCTCTAGCTCCAAGAACACTTTGCGCCTGATCTTGCTTTTGGCGAGAAGTGAAAGTGCAAGAGCCATTCCTTGCTTCCTTTTTGGTTAAGACATAACCCGTGTCTATATATCAACTTCATTCTTCCATTGATTGTAAGGTTCAGTTTCACAAAACAGCAGTGGAAAAATCATATCCTGAAACCTTACACTTTGTTTCAATCATCATTTTTTTTTTTTAAATGCTTGGCACAGAACTTACTTTTGCATTTTATACAACAACCCTAGCCAGCCAACACTGGCTGGCTCTTCTTTATATATAGAACACTTGAATACAATTAACTAATTAACACCCAACACCTGTTCACCCTATTATCTTGAACTAGCAGGTATTTATCATCCATTAACAGAACTTCAGACTCGAACACCAGAGACATTTTCTGTGCCACCAAGCCACGACCCCGACATCTGGGGTCTTGTAACATCCAGCCCGTTGTTTGAAAGCCACCTGTGCTGGAGGCCACCTGTGATTTGGGCTCAGAAAGCAGCAGAACCCTTGGTGACTTGGGGAAAAATGGTTACAGAGAAGCCACATGTCAAGGTTTATGGAGATCAGGAGGTGACATCTCTGTTTGAGGTTTGGACATTGTTTTCAGTTACTTGTGGTGGGAACTGTTTGAAGACAGTTGGTGTTTTCCTGCCAAGGGGAAAGCTCACCTCCTTCTCTACCTTTTTGAAGAAAGCCTGCCAAGATTAAGAGTAGAAGAGCAAAAAATCCCTGGTGCTGCATAGCTCCTGAGGAGCTGAAAAAAAAATCCTGCAATTCAAGTGTGTGCTTGCGGAAAAACCTTGATGCCACATTTCTCCTAGAAAGCCTACTAGAATAATTCTCGACATCTCCAGAACGGACTGCTTCTGAAACAATGCCAGTGATCCGTCTCCATATACCCGGATGTCAGACCAAAAAAGGGACAACTGACTTCCTTCCATATCTTCTTTCTTTTCTTGTCAAGAATTAGCAAGTATTTGGCCAAAGTAGTTTTTTTGTCTTTTTATTGTAACAGACCTCTGCAAAGTGAATTTCTGTATTTTTGCAGTGTGTATGTGAGTGCAGTTGGGGAATTTTTAAAAAGGGAACTTTCATATTTTAATCGGTGTGTTGATGCTTTGCTTCATTATTAATTTAAGTCTTGATTTATAATAAACTGATTCTTTTGTTGTTTATTCAAGAAACAAAGTTGGTGTGTTTTATTCTGGGATAAAAATAGAGTCTATGATTGACAATCAGTAAGTGGGAAAAAATTAAAATATGTGTTGTGACCCATGGAGAAGTGGAACTCGAATAAGAACAAAGAACAAAGAACAGTACAGCACAGGAACAGGCCATTCAGCCCTCCAAGCCTGCGTCGATCTTGATGCCTGCCTAAACTAACACCTTCTGCACTTCCGGGGCCCATATCCCTCGATTCCCTTCCTATTCATGTATTTGTCAAGATGTCTCTTAAACGTGGCTATCGTATCTGCTTCCACCACCTCCCCTGGCAGCAAGTTCCAGGCACTCACCACCCTCTGTGTAAAAAACTTGCCTCACACATCCCCTCTAAACTTTACCCCTCGCACCTTAAACCCATGTCCCCTAGTAACTGACTCTTCCACCCTGGGAAAAAGCTTCTGACTATCCACTCTGTCCATACCGCTCATAACTTTGTAAACCTCTATCATGTCGCTCCTCCACCTCCGTCGTTCCAGTGAAAACAATCTGAGTTTTTCCAACCTATCCTCATAGCTAATGCCCTCCAGACCAGGCAACATCCTGGTAAACCTCCTCTGTACCCTCTCCAAAGCCTCCACATCCTTCTGGTAGTGTGGCGACCAGAATTGCACGCAATATTCTAAGTGTGGCCTAACTAAGGTTCTGTACAGCTGCAACATGACTTGCCAATTTTTATACTCTATGCCCCGACCGATGAAAGCAAGCATGCCGTATGCCTTCTTGACTACCTTATCCACCTGCGTTGCCACTTTCAGTGACCTGTGGACCTGTACGCCCAGATCTCTCTGTCAATACTCCTAAGGGTTCTGCCATTTACTGTATACCTCCCACCTGCATTAGACCTTCCAAAATGCATTACCTCACATTTGTCTGGATTAAACTCCATCTGCCATTTCTCCGCCCAAGTCTCCAACCGATCTATATCCTGCTGTATCCTCTGACAATCCTCATCATTATCCGCAACTCCACCAACCTTTGTGTCGTCCGCAAACTTACTAATCAGACCAGCTACATTTACCTCCAAATCATTTATATATACTACAAACAGCAAAGGTCCCAGCACAGATCCCTGCGGAACACCACTAGTCACAGCCCTCCATTCAGAAAAACACCCATCCACTGATACCCTCTGTCTTCTATGACAGAGCCAGTTCTGTATCCATCTTGCCAGCTCACCTCTGATCCCGTGTGACTTCACCTTTTGTACCAGTTTGCCATGCGGGACCTTGTCAAAGGCTTTACTAAAGTCCATATAGATAACATCCACTGCCCTTTCTTCATCAATCATCTTCGTCACTTCCTCAAAAAACTCAATCAAATTAGTATGACACGACCTCCCCTTCACAAAACCATGCTGTCTCTCGCTAATAAGTTCGTTTGTTTCCAAATGGGAGTAAATCCTGTCCCGAATGATCCTCTCTAATAGTGCAATCCTCCCGCCTTGGTCGTAACAGGTACAGAAAATCAGAATTGTTTGGAATTATCTGCCAGGTCTGTCTCTGCAGGAAAAGGCATTGGGAATGTTCAAAATATATGTAGATATTGTCTGGAAGAGCCAGCATACCCAAGGGAATGGGACTGATACCCCAAAAGCCCTTTTCTCATCTTTGATGTCTAACTAGTTGCTTTCTGAACTCATTTATACAATTCACTATGATTAGAATTTAAACATGGAAGTTTTATATATTTGGGCGGCACAGTGGCGCAGTGGTTAGCACCGCAGCCTCACAGCTCCAGGGACCCGGGTTCGATTCCGGGTACTGCCTGTGTGGAGTTTGCAAGTTCTCCCTGTGTCTGCGTGGGTTTCCTCCGGGTGCTCCGGTTTCCTCCCACAAGCCAAAAGACTTGCAGGTTGATAGGTAAATTGGCCATTATAAATTGTCACTAGTATAGGTAGGTGGTAGGGAAATATAGGGACAGGTGGGGATGTTTGGTAGGAATATGGGATTAGTGTAGGATTAGTATAAATGGGTGGTTGATGTTCGGCACAGACTCGGTGGGCCGAAGGGCCTGTTTCTCTAATCTAATCTAAAAAAGTAACTTGAGCATCAGCAACTTACACAAAAGTCCCAAGGCACTTCACAAAGGAGATGGCAATAGACACCAAGCAGGCATTGGGAGAAGAAAATGATGGCAGAGGAGACAGTAGGTGTGCCAAGGAGGTAAGTTTTAAGAAAACTTTAAAGATAGGTAAGAGAAGCAGCAAAACAAAGGGATTTAGGAAGAGAACGCCAGACTTTATAAACATGATGCTTTGTTTTAATTTATGCATTCACAGGATGAAGGTGATCATTACCAAGGCCAATGTTTATTTTTTTTCTCTCAAAAATATACTTTATTCATAAAAATCTGTTAAAAAATATATTATAAAATGGTTCAAAACAGCACCAGGTTGACATTCCAGAAAATGCAAAGGAAATCAGTTTTCTTCGATACAGGAGTGAGTTGCCTCACAATCCTTCCATTCCATTTTACATGCCATGTACATTTTTCAGCAAACCCACATTTGATGTGTACAGCCCGAGGGGTTTTCCATGGATCCAGCCGTTCAGTTCACTATGGCGGAAGAACATTACACAATGGTCTTTCCCCATTGAGCCTTTGCGGCGGCTGCCCCAAGCTTTAGTGCATCCCTCAGCACCTAGTCCTGGACCTTGGAATGTGCCAGTCTGCAACACTTGGTCGTGGACAACTCTTTGCTCTGGAAGACCAGCAAGTTTCGGGCAGATCAAAGAGCGTCTTTCACCGAATTTTGAAGGTGGTGGTGAGCCTTCTCTTTCAACCACTGCAGTTTGTGTGCGGAAGATCCTCTCACAGTGATGTTCGGTAAGGAGTTCCAGGATTTTGATTCAGCAACAATGAATGAATGGCAATATATGTCCAAGTCAGGCTGGTTTGTGATTTTGAGGAAAACGTGGAGGTGGTGCTCTTCTCATGCGCCTGCTACCCTTGTCTTTCTGGGTGGTAGAGGTTGTGGGTTTGGGAGGTGCTGTCGAAGACGCTTTGACTGGTTAGGGTGTGTGCTGGTGGTGGAGGGACTGAATAAGTCAGCTGTCAATGGTGAGATGTCCACACAAAAGAGTCTGAGTGGGCAAAGCCATGTAGGGATTTGTAAATGAGGATGAGGACATTGAATAAAGAGATCAGTGAGCCTTCAGAATCTTTGAAACTGGGACCTTCTCAGTGGCCATCATTGAATAGCACCACAGTCTGCAGCCATATATAACATTTATAGAGCCCCTTTAACATAGAAAAATGTCCCAAGACACTCCACAGAGCCATAATCAAATACACGTGGACATCAAGCCAAAGGACGTGATATTAGGAAGGCTGACCGAAAGATTGGCCAAATAGGTGGGTTTTAAAGAGGGTCTAAAAGGAGGAGGAGAGAGGTAGAGGGGTTTTGGGAGAAAATTCCAGAGCATGTGGCCCTGGCAGCTGAAGACACAGCTGTCAATGGTGAGATGAAGGAAAATGGGGATGCAGAAAAGGCCAGAGACAAAGTTTGGCAGGAAGGTGGACTAGAAAAAGACACAGACAAAGGGAGAAGTGAGTCCATGAGGGATTTAAACATGAGGATAAGAATTTTAAACTAGAGGCCCAAGAGCCTAATGAGGTCAGTGAGCATGACTGTGCTGGATCCGAGCTGGATTTGGTGGGGCAATGGGCAGCAGTTTTGAATGAGCTGGAATTTACAGAGGGTGGGAGATGAGAGACTAGCCTGAAGAGCATTGGAATAGTTGAATCTGGAGTTAATAAAATTGTGAATTTCAAGGTGGACTACATGAGATGTTTCTGCTTTTATGACTAATTATTGCTAGGCTAAGGGGAAAAGAGGATCAGCTGCCTATATGTTCAAAGTGTTTGTCTAAACTATTTTAAACATAATTCTATAAGATCTAACGAGTATTCAATAAACATTTCTGATAAGCTTTACACACGAAGGCGATTTAGCGATATTTTAAAATTACTGAACATTTAAAAAATTACATGGTCTTGTTTACCAACACAATGCATTAAAGGTAGGACGTCACAAAATGTAGTGGTTTAATTTAAGATCACTGTAACAATTTATTTTATGCAACCGGCAATTGTAGAAACAAACGCCAGTATAAAATATGGCGAACGTCTGACGTACCTCGCCACCGGGTGGGCGCCTCCATATTTGATACTGGCATGGTGCGTTTGCCTTGGAAGTCACGTGGGACAAGGCCGCCCCACCCCCCCCCCCCCGAGTGGGCTGCATACGCAAGAGCGAGTAGAGCTTCCCGCCCTCCGCCACACGGTTTGGAAGCTGATTTGAATTTGAAAGAGAAGCAGTTTTTTTGGGGGGGGCTGTGGCCTTTCGACCGCTTCTTCCGCCGCGATGCCCAAGAACTGCGCGGTGACCGATTGCTCCCGGCACGCGGGGCAGCTGGCGGCCGACAATCGGAGGATCAGCTTCTACAAGTGAGTGGCGGCAGGGCCTCCGGTCGGGCCGGGGGGGGGTTGCACCCGGTGTGTGCGTGTCCCCGTGCTCGCTGCAGAGCTCACTGGACTGAGGGAGACAGGAGGAAGAGGAGACCCTGGCACCAGAACAGATAATCTGCTGATTATCATATTGCTGTTTGTGGGATCATGCTGTGCCCAGTTTGCTGCTCTGTTTCCTAGTGCTTCATTGCGCTTTGGGACTCCCTGCAGTTATAGATAGTTATAGAAATGCAAGTTCACTTTTTATATCAGGGCCAACCCTGCACTCGACTCCATTCACCTGCCTTGGTTCTGTACCCCTTAATATCCCAGCAACAATATCAATCTCAGTCTTGAAATTTTCAGTTGTCCCCTTTCACCACCTCCCCCGCCCCAACACACACACAATGTCCCAACAGTTTTTTGGAGGGAGAATGTTCCAGGTTTTCACTGTGTGAAGAAATGCTTCCTGACATCACCCTAATTTCAAAGTTATTACATAGAATTTACAGCACAGAAGCAGGCTATTTGGCCGAATTGGGTTATTGTCCACAGGAACGTCCTCCCACCCTCCATCTAACCCTATCAATGCATCTCTCTCTCTCCCTGTCTCCCTCATGTACTTATCTTTAATGGCGTCTATACTAGCCACCTCAGCCACTCAATGTGGCAGCGAGTTCCATATTCTATCCCCTCTGAGTAAAGAAGTCTCTCCTGAATTTCTTACTGGATGTAACAGTGACTTTATATTTATGACCTTTAATTTTAGACTCTCCCTCAAGTGATAACCTGCTGCTTGAATAAATTTCTCTGAACCCCTCTCACTCTTTGTGATGATTTGAAATTGATGATTCCTTTGTCACTGACTCTCCAACCAGAATAAATAGTTTATTTGCCCTACGAAAGCAGTCATAATTTCTTTCAGAAACCCTGTTTTAAGTTTTAGTTTTCTCTGCTCCAGTAGAGATAATTGCTGTTATCTCAAGTACTCATGCTGGTGGATGGGCTTGTGCCTTTTCTTGTTTGAGGGTAGATTGGTTTTGAATTGTGGAGAAATCTTAATTTCTTAGCTAAAAACAAATGTGTAATGAGAGCTCTGGAGGGTGAGTGGTAGAACTGTTGAGAAAATTACTTTAAAGATTAGTGCTGTGGACAAACTATCTTCAACAGCTTCAAGAGAAGTCCCGTGTTTTTTAAGTTTCTCAGAAACAACTTTTTGTTTTGATTGAGGTTTCCATTGAATGACAAAGAAAGATTCGCGCAATGGCTTTCTAATATGAAAAGGGAGAAATGGGTTCCATCCCAGTACCAGTGCATCTGCAGTGAACATTTTACTCCTGACAGCTTTGAATGGAGGTGGGGGACACGATACTTGAAGGCAGATGCTGTACCTACAATTTTTTCTTTTCCGGAGCAGCCTATGGTATGTTTGTTCTCGAAAGGTTTGGCTATTCCTTCATGTGTACTTCATCCCAATATCTGGAATAATGCTAGAAATCAACCTGAAGTTGCTTCATACCGAGTACACAGCACTCTAGTGACTTGAAGAGATGGACATGCAGTAAAACCTTTGCGTGTTCTGATCTGAGTAGCTAACTAGGGTTAAAGTAGTAACGAGTAGTCCAGAAGCCTGGACTAATAATCCAGAGACTTTGAGTTTAAAATCCCACAATGGAAACTTGAGAATTTAATATGTTTTATTTTTAAATCTGGAAATAAAAAAAAAACTGATACCAATAAAAGTGACCATTAAGCTGTTGGATTGTCTTAAAAACCCAACTGGTTCACCAAAGTCCTTTCAGAAAGGAAACCTGCTGTCCTTAGCCAGAGTCTGGCCTGTATGTGATTCCAGCTCCACACCAATGTGGTTGACTCTTAACTACTCTCTGGCCTACCATGTCTCAGATTTAGGGACGAGCAATAAATAATGGCTATGCCATCGTGGAACGAATTAAAAAGAGATTAGGAGCGCAGTTACTAAATGAAATGAACAACCGAAATGCTGAGGAATTTCTATTTCAGACTGAGTTCCCGAATTTGAATATTTGGATTAGGGTCGTGGAGAGATGATTTAAGGCAAAAGGCTAAAAGGAGATTCAGACTGGAGGATGGTGATTTTCCCCAAGGGTCAGTGCTAACTGTATTTTTTTTTGCTCTATATGACTGACTCGGATCTTAGAACACAGAGTAGAATTTCAAAATTTGCCAATGATACCAAACTTGGAGTGGCGAACAATGAGAATGATACGAATCGCCTGCAACAGGACGTTGATAGGCTAGCAGAATGGGTAAACAAGTGTCAGATGGAATTTAATATGGAGAACTGTGAGGTGATGCATTTGGCAGAAAGAACAGGGAGAGGCAATATAGACTTAATGGCACAGTTCTAAAGAGTGTGCAGGAACAGAGGAACCTGGGGGTTCATGTGCATCGATCATTGAAGGTGGCAGGACGCATTGAGAGAATGTTTAGCAAAGCATATGGACTTCTAAATAGAGGCATTGAGTTCAAAAACCGGTGAAGCTATGTTGAACTATTATAAAGCTGTGGTTAGGCCCCAACTAGAGTATTGCATCCAGTTCTAGTCACAACGCTTTAGGAAGAATGTGAGGGTCCTTGAGATGGTGCAGAGGATATTTACCAGAATGATTCCAGGGATGGGGTATTTTAGTTATGATGATGGGTTGGAAAAGGTGGGGTTGTTCTTGGAGCAAAGGAGATTGAGGGGGGATTTAATAGAGGTGTACAAGATTATGACAGGCTTAGATAAAGGTAGACAAGGAAAAAAAGTGTTTCCATTAACTGATGGTACAAGGACTAGGGTGCACAGATTGAAGATTTTTGACAAGAGATGCAGGAGGAAAATGAGGAAGAACTTCTTTACACAGTGAGTGGTAATGACCTGGCACACTGTACCCACGAGGATGGTGGAAGCAGAAACAATGATTTCAAAAGGAAATTGATGGGCACTTGAAGGAAATAAACTTGTGAGGTTACAGGGATCGAGAGAGGAATGGGACTGACTGGATTTCTCTGTGGAGAGCTGGCATGAACTCGAAGGTCCAAATGACCACCATATATGACTCCAATATCTGTATTGGGGAATCAGATACTTTTTGATAACCATGTAGCATCCAGCACACCAGAGCTAAGGGAGATATGGGTTAGATTAGGCTTCAGTTCTATCCTTCACTGACTAGCTGAAATAGAATAAGTATGATGTTGTCACCTTGATGGGTTGATTTGTACACTCTTGGACTCAATGTTTCATAGTTATATGGTGTAGTAGAATTCTGAGAGATTGAATAAATTGAGATTGGATCATTTGGCTTAGAGTAATTACTCAATATAAACAGAATGTACATCCTCTTAGAAAAGGTCTGCAGTTGAGATAAAAACACAAAATACTGGATACAGTGAGCAAGTCAGCCAGTATCTGTGGAGAGAGAAAGTTAACGTTTTGGTCGATGAGGTGAGTGCTAATAAATGGTAACTGAACTGAAACATTAACTCTTTCTCTCCACATGCCCCCTTGCCTGTTGAGTGTTTCCAGTATTTTATTTCTTTCTTTCAGATATCTAGCACTTGTAGTAGTTTGCTTCTGTAAGTCTAAATGTTCTGTTTTCTTCCACTCTGCAGTTCTGAGCTCCTACCTTACCGAGGTTATTTAACAGACACTTTCTGTGTCATTGCTGTCGGCTCTCCTGAAAAGAGGGAGACTATCCTCCAAGTGGTGGGGATAGGAACTGAGTGGAAAAGAAAGAAAGACTTCCATTTATAAAGTTCCTTTAATGACCACAAGGTGTCCCAAAGCACTTTACAGCCAGTGAAATCTTTTTGACGTGTAGTTGCAGTTGTAATGTAGGAAATGTGGCAGCCAGTTTGCACACAGCAAGCTCCCACAAACAGCAGTGATGATGGATAATCAGTTTTTGTGATGTTGATTGAGGGATCAATATTGGCCGACACCAGGGAGAAGGTCCCTGCTCTTCTTCGAAATAATACCATGGGATCTTTTATGTCTACCTGAGAGGGCAGGTGAGGCCTCGGTTTAAAGTGTCATCCAAAGATGGCACATCTGACAGTGCAGCACTCCCTCAGTACTGCACTGTTGTCAACCTAAATTGTTTTACAACCTTCTGACTCAGAGGCAAGAGTTCTACCAACTGAGCCACAGCTGACATTGTATTGGCAATGTACCTTTTGATCTCGGTGTTTTGTAAAGCACAGTATTCATAGAGAAGTTTATTTTAAGTCAGTGTAACCTGAAGGCTATCTCAAAGCAGAAGTTTGGGTTTTATTCTTGTTACTGTATTTAGGATTAGTCTGACCTATCTCAATCTGTGGTATCTGATCAAATCCCTAAGACAAACATGCCATTTTGCCATGTAATTTAGGGGCAAACCTCAAGGAAACCATTTTTCTTGGTCTTCCTTGGTACCAAGCATAGCATTGGCATGGTGGTAATTTGCATAACCTCGGGTTAATGATTGTCTTGAACTGCCTGATCAATTACCTGGCAGAGGTGCAAAAACAATTAAGTTCAAATAATTGATTATATTATGTGCTGAATATCTCCCATTCACACGTCCGAATTGCCATACAGTTATGAAAATGATCAGGTAGTAATTTGCAAACTATGTTTGTATGCTATATGCCTGAGTTGAGAGTTGATCAAGCTTTTGAAAAATGGATGGGCAATTGTGAAAGAGTGTTCGAGCTATAGCTGCAATGAAACTCTGATCGGTAGATAAAGGGCACCCTCTACATTGAGATTACTAGAAAAGTTTAGGCCACATAACAATACCCATTGAGCTGATGGATAGAGGAAGATCAATATATATGAATGTTCAGAAGGCATTTGGTAAGCATCTGTGCAAGAAGTTACTATCTAAAACTGAAAATTGTTGGTATTGGAGGAAGCCTTGTGGTGTGCATAGTTGCATCTCCACAGATGCTTTTATATTGGATTTAGTCGCATGCCGGAGCTGTTGGCTGCCAATGCACAGGCCTCAGCAGTGGCAAGCAACCTCAGCTGGAGGAAAACTTACTGGATTTGCTAACCAGTCCTTGGGAAGGTAGGAACAGGAGTAGGCAGTTTAGCTCCTTGAGCCTGCTCTGTTATTCAGCTAGGTCATGGCTGATCTGTATCTCAACTCCATTTACTCACGTTTGTTCCAATTCACTTGATACCCTTATGTTTGAAAGTGAAAAGTTTAAAAAAAAAAAAAATTATTGCTCTTTCTCCTGAAGACACTGACTTTCACGTTGGGTAGAGTTACTGACAACTTGGTTCAGTGGTAGTATTTTACCTCTCGAATCGGAATCCCCACTGTAGGACTTGAGCACATAATCTAGGCTGACAATTCACTGAACTACCGAGGAAGTGCTGCATTGTTGGAGGTGCCGTCTTTGGATGATATGTTAAACAGAGGTCGCTTCTGCCTGTTCAGCTAAACAAGGTAAACTATTTGAAGAATAGCAGAAAAGTTCTCCTGATTATCAATTACCCTTCAACAAAACACCCCAAAAAATAATTAGCTAGTCATTCATCATCTCATTGATGTTAGGGGGACGTTGTTGAGTGCAGACTGGCTGCTACATTTGCCTACATAACAGTGACTTCACTTCAAAGCAGCTCATTGGTTTGTGAAGTGTTTTGGGACATCCTGAAGATATGAAAGTCACCAGAAGTGGAAGTTCTATCTATTTGCTATCTTGCCCAGATATCCATTCTTCCTGTGTGAGCCAAGATGGTGAATGTTCGAGATTATTACACTGTAGTGGGCATGGCAGTTGAGCCTCATTCTGATCTCGCAGATACCCACACATAAGAACAGGTCCCTGAATTAATTCTCTAAATGATGAAGCTAAAGAACCAAGAGCCATAGTGCAGGATACCATATATTTGAAAAGAGCAAAAAAGATCAGAGCATCACAGCCAGGAGCAGAAACACTAGCTGATTTCCGCATCTGTCCCACTCGCTAGCTCAAAGGGTTGAGGCCAGATGTGCCTCAGTTGTTGCTTTGGATGAGATTAGCTAACTCAGGACAGGTCAGCAATCAAATCTGGACCTTCTGGTCGATATAGATGCGTGCTGTACCAGGCATTGCCTTTATCGACTAGGCAATAAGGGCAGCCTCCTTGATGCTTTTTGTATAGATTTAAAATTAGGAAGCTTTTAAATGTATAATGCCTAACAGATTTGATTATTTTTGAACAGTTTCATTATCAGACCAGTATTGGACTATCAGCTACCATATGATTCCTGCTACAATTATGTCAGCTTAGAAAGCGTCCCGTGCATGTTTACTGTAGGGTATATACGTATTAAAAATGTTGGGATCAATTCTATTGTCTGTAATTGTTGTTGAAATTTTTAACTAAAGTTTCTAACTTTAAAAAAAATCTTTCTGCAGAAAAGGAAAGCTCTTGCTCGATCAAATGTGAATAAACGGCAAAGAAAGAGGTTGGAAGCTCAAAGCAATGAAGAAGAAACAGTGCTGCATGTGCAATCTGTTCCAGTCCTGTCACCTGCATTGAGTGAACCAAATGCACTTGCAGTGTTAGCTATGGCAACAGAACCAACTCTGTCTACGGAGGCCACTCCGTTGGCTTCAGTGACTGAATTGGATAAAGTAGCTATGTCTTCTGTCAGTGCCTGTGCTGATTCTATGTCTGAAGCAATTATACCATCTGCTGAACCTTTATCGAATGTGGCAATGAATTCCTTTGAGCTGCTACAGATAGACAGAGGCAGATCCCCTGAATCTGTACTACTGGAGCCATCAGTATTGCCATTTGAAAATGTTGCAGCTGTTGAAACTGTTCCACTTACACCAACATTGGCATCGGTTGAAACTGTAGGAACTACTACAATGTTGCCATCAGTTGAAATTTTACAACTTGTGCCAACACAAACGTGTGAGGAACCAGAACCAACATTAACGTCGATAGAAATTGTGCAGTCGGCTGGGCAAGATGTTGAAACTCTGTCCTCTCTCCAGCCAGAACTTCCAATGCCAGTCCCTTCTACTCCAGCAACATGCATTTTTGAAGACCTGCCTGCTTTAGCTGTTGTGTCAACTTATCAAACGTTATCACCCACCGACGTGTCGTCTCAGCCATCACCCATATTAGTGACAGCAGCAACTGGACCTATAAAAAAAGTGTCTGGCTTTGAAACGCTACTGACGTTGCCCTCTGCGCTCATTGTGCCAATTATGTCAACTCTACCAATTGTGCAAAACAATTCAGTTATGCCCCCTGGGCCAATTATTGAAGCTGTGGAAACAGTTATGAGCACACTACCTGACCCACCAGAAGTACAAGATGAACATTCATACCACAAAAACGATCTCACCATTGAACAACTTGAGGAGATCATTACTAACCTGCAAAAAAAGGTGAAAGTTATACAGCAGCGTGAAAGGAGGAATTCAGCCCGACTGAAAGCTATGGAAAATCTTGTGGACCAACTGAAAAGGGAAAATGTTATTTCAGAGGAGAAGCTAAAAATAATGGAGATGGTAGGTAAAGGACTTCAATCTTGGATTTATATTTTGAGAAACCTAGATGAAGGCCTACAGTGCAGGAAGCTTCCAAGATTGGTAAAAGTAAGGAAGAACTTGGGTAAATTAAGTCGTTGCAAGAAGGTGCAAAAGACTGGTTATCCCCTTGCTATCTTGGTCGGCCTCCAACCTTCCACCATCCATAAACTTCTGCTTATATCTTAACTTGCTCCAAGTCCCATTCAGCCATCACCCCTGTGCTTGCTGACCTACATGGGCTCCTGGTCCAGCAATACCTCAAATTTAAAATTCTCATCCCTAATGTTCAAATCCCACCCCCCCCCCCCCCCCCCTCCTCCATGGCCTCTCTCCTCCCTATCTCTGTCACCTCCTCCAGCCCTACAAGCCTCCAGAATTTCTGCGCTCCTACAATTCTGGCCTTTTGCACTTCCCTAATTTCCATGGCCCCATCATTGGCAGCCATGATTTCTGCTGCCTAGGCCCTAAGTTTTGGAATCCCCTCTGTGAACCTCTACGCTGATATCTTCTCCTTTAAGATGCTCCTTAAAATTTTGCTCTTTGACCAAGCTTTGGTCACCTGTCCTAACATCTTATATGGCTTGGTGTCGCATTTTGTTAATGCTCCTGTGCAGTAACTTGAAGATCTTTACTATGTTAAA
The DNA here is from genome assembly GCF_036365525.1 of Heterodontus francisci. Lineage (NCBI taxonomy): Eukaryota > Metazoa > Chordata > Chondrichthyes > Heterodontiformes > Heterodontidae > Heterodontus > Heterodontus francisci. The sequence goes on along the minus strand of NC_090410.1, from coordinate 21,352,356 downwards.
GGAGCTATATAAATGTAAAATAAACAGAAAATGCTGGAAATACTCAGCAGGTCAGGCAGCATCTGTGAAGAGAGAAACCTGGTGATGGTGTGGGCTGGCAGGGAGGGGGAGAACTTACTAGGTCTCCATGTCAGAGATTAAAACTGACAGTTCATCATTTTTTTTCCCAAAGAGGTGATCTGTTCCTTTGTGATGTCTCATGATACCAACTGATGAGAAAGTTGTTAGTAATGATTCCTAAACTAGGTTGCTTTTGCAATGCTGTATTTTCATCGAGAAGCTGTGATACTGTCACTTTGAACTTTTAACACTCCTCCTCACCTTGGAAGTGTCTTGTTTTCATTCCTTGCCTCTCCCTGGCTGAGATTGTGAACTTGTATTCTATTAGTCCATGGTGTGGATTGTTGGTGCACCAATCTGTTGCTGTACCATTTTGAAGGTAAGTGTTGACATTGTTAGTCTGTGGAACCATGCTAACAGTGAGGAGTGAAATGTATTAGTTTGTTTACCATAGCTGTGTAGTTTAGAGGGTGGATTTTGTGAACACCCGTGCCATAATTTTCCAACATGCGCAGGCTGCATGTGAGACTCAAATGGTTGTGGGAGGAACTCAGAAAATTTACCTTTTTAAATCTGAAAAGAGAATAAATTTTAAAAACAGAACTTCACAGATTGAAAATTGGTAGTAGTCTGCATGATCAGAATAGTCTAAGGAGATTGTGGTATATTTAGCTAATTCTTTGTTGTTGCAATTTTCAGACCTGCTCACAGACAAATGCTCAGGTGATTAATCCCTCCGGTGCTGTCACAGTTGTTTGTGAAGACAATGGCACTATACTTTATACACTTCAACAGTCACTAAATGAAGATGGTGATTTTCTTTGAGGGCGGTATTCAGCTTCAAGGAGAACAACCGATATCCACTTGCTAAATCCTACAACTGTTATTGTTTGTTTGTTCATGGAAAAACTTTGTAATTGAAAAGATTAAATTATATTTTATTTCTACTATTACATTGTTACAAGCTTTCTTTAACGTAATTGCAGTGATGACATGACATTCTTGACTAGATGAAGTAGTGCAGTGTGCTTGCTTAACCCAGAAGCTCTTGGAATTTTTGTTTGATCCCTGCAAGAATAATTGAGCTTGTGTTCTCTGTGTACAATAGTGCTCATTGGATGGCTGTATTTTTCCATTACATATAGAAATAATTGTCTTGAAAAACTATCTTGGTGTATAAGAGATAAGGGATATTGTGCTATATCAGCTGTTTCTAATGTTTTACAATGATCAGTGAGGTTAATTTTTCTCCTTTCCTCTCTTTCTGAAGGTCTTGACTTCTTCCTAGGCTACTCTGCTGCTCACTCAAGCACTCATTACTGAGATACACATATAAATAATGAGTATTGGCAGGCTATTTGACTAGGACACACTAAGCTGATATTAACCTGATGGCTATAAATGGGTAACTTCATTGAGGGACAATCGTGAGTGGGTATCTTAATTTCCCACCACCATAGAAGGTCAATGAAGTAGGCAGCGTAACTGGCTCAAAAGCCGAGTAATTGTGTTATTGGACAGGAACAGGATTGAAGTTATATGGCAAGAAGGGTGGTAGATGGGGTCAATCTGTGAATGAAGGGTAGGCAGTTTGGGCCAATGCCCTTTTCCTGTTTCTGTCAGTGATGGCTGCATGGTAGCTCTCTCGCCTCTTAAGTCATAAGGTATGGGTTCAAGTCCCATTCTAGAGCCTTGAGCACATAATCTAGGCTGACACTTTGTGGAGTGCTGCACTATTGTGGGTGCTATTTTTCAGATGAGACATTAAACTGAAGCCCCATCAGCTCTCTTGGGTGGGCGTAAAAGATTCCATGACGTGTTTCAAAGAGCAGGGGAGTTTTCCGTTTCCTTGCCAATATTTATCCCCCAAGCAACATCACAAAATAGATGATCTGGTCATTATCATATTGCTGTTTGTGGAAACTTTCTGTGCGCAAATTGATTGCCGCGTTTATTTATTTTTATTTAGAGATACAGCGCTGAAACAGGCCCTTCGGCCCACCGAGTCTGTGCTGACTATCAACCCCCCATTTATACTAATCCTACATTAATCCCATTACCCTCTCACATCCCCACCTTCCCTCAATTCCCCTACCACCTACCTATACTAGGGGCAATTTATAATGGCCAATTTACCTATCAACCTGCAAGTCTTTGGCTGTGGGAGGAAACCGGAGCACCCGGCGGAAACCCACGCGGTCACAGGGAGAACTTGCAAACTCCGCACAGGCAGTACCCAGAATTGAACCCGGGTCGCTGGAGCTGTGAGGCTGCGGTGCTAATCACTGTGCCGCCACTGTTTCCTACATTACAACAAGTAACTACACTTCACAAAAAAAAATTAATTGTCTGTAAAGTGCTTTGGGATACCCTGAGGTCATGAAAGGCACTATTTAAATGCAGGTCTTCCTTTCCTAAAACAAATGATTTCTCTGGCTTTGCTGAGCCCTACAGATTGGTAAAATTCCAGATTTAATCCCTTGTCTCATGAGTTAGGCAAAGGTGGTGAAGATAAAATAATCCATGCTCTCATCTCCTGAGTTCTATCTAGTGACACTTGCTGGAAGGTCCACATATAGACAGGATTAAGCTTAGCTGTAATGAACCCATAGTTGAATAATGAATTAGCATTCACTGTCTGGATTGTCACAGAACATATGACTTCTTGGACATGTTACTGCCAATGCCTGGAGCAGTAGCCCAGTCTGAGTCATCTTGAGAGAAGGTAAGAAAAATTGGGAATGCATTAAAATGTCATCTGAAGAAGCTAGTATGCAAAATGTACAAGTAGAAAGTACAACAATACTGTAGATAAAAGAATTATAGCATTGCATTTTAATGTATCTATTTGGTTAATGGCAGGAGGATGGCCTATTTTCACTAAAATATATCCATCTGACAATGCAAGAAACTGCTTCTATAGCCTGTCTAGAACATGAATTCAACTTCTGTGGTAGTCCATATCTTCTCACAGTGACAACTACTCTTTCATTCAGGGGAAAGAAACTCCTATCTAAAAGGATTTATTTTTTGGTAAATATCAATGATCTGAGCAGGGAAAAGTAAATGATTTTGTGTCTTTCAACAGCTGTATTGCATATACCATCTTTTGTTCAGAAAAGATCTTGCATCTATAAAGTGATTTGGTTGTGGGGACAAAATGTAGTATTTCCGAGTTTGCGGATGACACAAAACTAGGTGGGAATGTGTATTGAGAGGAAGATGCAAAACTGTTTCAAGGGGGTTTGGACATAGTGAGTGGACAAGAACGTGGCAGATGGAATATATTGTGGAAAAATGAGGTTATCCACAATGGTAGGAACGGGTGTGCAGAGTATTTCTTAAACGGTAAGAGATTAGAAAGTGTAGATGTACAAAGGGATCTGGGTGTTCTTGTAAATAAGTCACTGAAAGCTAACATGCAGGTGCAGCAAGCAATTAGGAAGGCTAATGGTATGTTAGCCTTTATTGCAAGAGGATTTGAGTACAGGAGTAGTGAAGTCTTGCTTCAATTGTATAGAACCTTGGTTAGACCGCACCTGGAGTACTGTGTGCAGTTTTGGTCGCCTTACCTTAGGAAGGATATTATTGCCATAGAGGGAGTGCAATGAAGATTCACCAAACTTGTTCCGGGATGGCAGGACTGTCCTAGGAAGAGAGATTGGGGAAACTGGGCCTGTATTCTCTAGAGTTTTGAAGAATAAGAGGTGATCTCATTGAAACCTACAAAATACTTAAAGGGGTAGACAGGGTAGGTTGGGGAGTCTAGAACCAGGGGACACAATGTCAAAATAAGGGGGAAGCCACTTAGGACAGAGATGAGGAGAAATTTCTTTACTCAGAGGGTTGTGAATCTTTGGAATTCCCTACCCCAGAGGGCTGTAGAATCTCAGTCATTGAGTATGTTTAAAGCAAAGATTGACAGATTTCTAAATACTAATGACGTAAGGGGATATGGGGATAGTGTGGGAAAAAGGCATTGAAGTGGACGATCAGCCATGATCATATTGAATGGTGGGGCAGGCTTGATGGGCTGATGGCCTATTCCTGTTCCTATGTCTCTTTACAGATGTCCCAAAGTGATTGAGTCAGCAAACAACTTGTGATTATTACTCACTTCAATTTAAAATAACAAGCTATATTTAAATTGTCACTTTTAAAGTAAACACAATGCCATGTATTAATATTGGTTTCTAATCTGTGTTGATGACTATTGTTTCTTCCTGCAGTTTGCCCAGTGTTTGACAATCAACATTGGCAGATGCCATGTTCCAAATTGATTGAACAAAGTGAGTGAATTTAATTCAGCCACTTTTACCATGTTGCATTCTTTGGAAAGCAATGTTAACTTGAATTGGTGAATTTCATGCCCACCTTTTTGTGTTCCCTATAACCTTTTGTTACAGTATAATTTATATTGAATATTTTTAATATGAAATAAAGGGATGTGAGGTTACTAAGCTCTTGCAGGCAGCTGAGGCTAACTTCAGTGTTGTAAAATTCTGTGATTCTACAATGGCACAGCCACCAAACAACAAAACTACCCATTTAAAAAAATCTGTAATTCAATGTAACCTTACTGATATGGTGCAGAGCTGTGAACATGGGAATGTTGGAGAGGTTTACAATTCCAAATGTATTTTACAAAATTCTGTTCACTGATCTATATTGAGTCCAATTCTGTTTTTATTACATGAGATTTTGGCATTTTTAAACCAGTTGGAGATCCTATTCAACACAAGTGAGGCCACTGGTTTGAGTGACTGAAATAAAATTCTCTTCCTATGACGTGGGATTTAGGATTGTTCCAGGTATCTTGGGAATGAATTATGCAGTTCCTTTTTTGTTAAAATCATACAACAGTAGTTTATTTGAACAGTGATGTGCATCTGTTCCTTCTAGAAGAGTTTGTTACAACCAGGTGAGAAATGTGTCTAGGCGTCTGTTACAATCTTCACCTGGTCTTATTGTAACAGGGTTTAATTTTACACACACTGTGTTTTGAGCTCCCCATTTTGTGAATCCTTGTTCAGTTTTCCAATTATAAGACAAAGAAACCAATTCACACAGGCTTTCTCAGGTTTAAAGAAGAAAAATGAAATTTTATTAAAACTTAAACTCTAATACGGTTAATGCCCACACTAGCACGCACACGCGATACACACATGTAAATAGAGACAGAAAAGAGCAGAAGAAAAGTAGAACAGTTTAAGGCAATCTCTTGTTACTCTGCTTCGAGCTCGCTGTAGTCCTTTATTGAAGATATGGTCTTGCGTTTCGTTGGGGGCCCAGTGTTCCTTTTAAAACTTGTTCACGTAGGAGACTTTTTCTCTCTCAGTTTACGTGTCTTCAGTGGTTTCCAAAGCTAGTGAAAGCGAGATGAGGGCAGACAGGAGAGGGGTCTTATCAAACCAGGAGCTTTCTCAGTTCAAATCCTTTGTTGGAAGTTCACATCGCAACAGCCAGCTAGTCATGTGACTAAAACTGGTCTGACCACTTCTGTGTATTAACGAAGCAATGACGGGGTCCCTTTTGTTCCAACACTGCTAGTACTATGCAAATGTCCTTCCAGTCAGGGTCTGGCAATTTTAAGTTTTAATGTTCATGTGGCTAAATCATGTGTGCCTCAGTCTTTACCTGACGAGTTGTAACTGGAAAATTACATTTTAGTAGTTGTCTTGTTCATCATTTTGTTTCCTAAACCCATACTGGGATTACTGCTGCTACAGGGTTGTGTTCACTATTATGTGTATTGAATTATAACTGTGGTGGATAGCCTGGTTTAGTGGGAGAGTAAATTGCAAACACTTTACCTATGGAAAACATTCCAGCCTTTAATACTAGTTCTGTTGGGTGGTTTGCTGAAAAGTACAATCAAACACAGTGGTATAGGTGTGAAAACTGCTAATGGTTGCTTTTAGTGCCCATTTCTATTTTCACAGGCAGAGGTGTGAATCTGAGTAGGCAGGAAGCTGCTAGATGCTTTGGCCATCAGCACCTTGTGGTGCCGAGAGGGTGAATAGTAAACTGGCAGTTTCAGCTGTTTTGTTGCTCTGTGATCCAGCAGGGTGAGAGTTCAGTCATCCTCCTGCTTTAAGACAGCTAACCTGTTGCCTGAATAAAGCTGTGCCCTGCTAGCAAACGAGCTGGGGTCCCTTCTCCTGTAGCACCGCAGCCTCACAGCTCCAGCGACCTGAGTTCAATTCTGGGTACTGCCTGTGTGGAGTTTGCAAGTTCTCCCTGTGTCTGTGTGGGTTTCCTCCGGGTGCTCCGGTTTCCTCCCACAGCCAAAAAGACTTGCAGGTTGATAGATGAATTGGCCATTATAAATTGTCACTTGTATAGGTAGGTGGTAGGGGAATATAGGGACAGGTGAGGATGTGGTAGGAATATGGGATTAGTGTAGGATTAGTATAAATGGGTGGTTAATGGTCGCCACAGACTCGGTGGGCCGAAGGGCCTGTTTCAGTGCTGTATCTCTAAATCTAAAAAAATCTTAAGGGAGCAAGGGTGGCATGTGGGCCATTCCTTCTGGGTGAGTGTTATTGTAAGGCGGTGGAGAGGTGCAGGTGGACCATGTGTGCTGAGAACAATTGGGAAGGCGGTCGGGTTGTTGTCCCTGGGGCAGGGGGTGGAGGAGAGCCCCATGGCCTGGGGCAGGGGGTGAAGGCGAGCCCCAGAGCCAGGGGGAGGAGGCAGCCCAATGCCATGAGCAGGGGGTGGAAGAGAGCCTGTTGCTATGGTGAGGGGAACAGCATGGTAGTGCCGGCGCCACCGCGTGGTCCCTGTGTGTTTGGTGGGAGGGGAGTCACGTGGTCCCTGTGGGGGTGGGGAGTGAGTCACGTGGTGCGGCGGCTGGTGCGTGTAATTTAGAGGCCTGGCGGCGGGCTCGGATAGCTCAGGCTCCGTACTAGTCGTGGCTGTGGTGGGGCAGAGGAGGGCAGGGTCGGGGGCCGTCAGCCGGCCAGCGTCCGTTCACTGCTGCGACTAGTTTGAGGTGAAGAGGAGAATTTAATCTAACGACACCGTGCTGGGGTGGGGGCCGCGGGGGCGGCCGCGCCGGAGCTCGGCGAGACACAAAGCCTGGATCGCGCTCGAGGCCGAGGCGCCTTTTGTTGGGTTGCGGAAGGCGGGCTGAGGCCTTGCTACCTGCATATGCCGCTACCCCACCCTGCCTTCTCCGAAATCCTTCCATAGTGAGGGACTAACGGGAGCGGGCCAGGCCTGTACAGGGGGAGCCGGGCCGGGCCGGGCCGGTGGTGGAGGAGGAGAATCACATGTCCGGCTCGGTGCCGCTGAGCTGGGCTGTTTGCTCCCATTGTCTGCGAGTCCTTGAGGCATTTCACACCATTTAAAAAATAAAACATTTTTAATGATGAATTGTGAAAGCGGAATTCAATCTGGTGCAAGGAGGCTCCACGTGAACCAGTGTGTTTAAAGCCCTGATTTATTGCCTCCTCCTCTTTCAGTTATTTTAATATCATATAATCGGCGTTTATTCTTTTTCTTCTGCTTTCAGGATGTCCTTCCCGAACCGAGCCTGGAGCGGCCGCCTTACCCCCGGCGATGGCTGACAACAGCCGGCAGCTGCTGGGCTTCTCTCGCCCCTCTTACTGATTCCATGGCCGAGCATTGATCGAGGCGTCGCTGCGAACTGCAAGCTGCCGACCGATTGCAAACACACACCATTTACATCTAGGCACACACTCACTCACTCCGCCATGGACCGAGCAGCTCCTGCAGCCATCAGCCCCAGCCATGTCCGCCGAGTAGAAGGCAACGACATGATGAAGTCCCCTCCATCCTGCCTCAAGTCTGGGAATGTCAAGGTCTACTTGAAAAAATGGAGCATCTGGGACAAATTTTACAACTTGGGTACCGAGATGAGGATGTCCAAACGAGGGAGGTTTATGTTTCCATACTGTGAATATTCCGTTTCTGGGCTGGATCCCGAGAAAAACTACATCATGGCAATGGATATCTCTCCAGTGGACAACTATCGTTATCGATATAATGGGTGCAAATGGCAGATAAATGGGAAAGCAACCCCGCATGTGATGGGGAGGCTTTATTTCCACCCAAATGGCAGTGTTTCTGGAAAAGAGTGGATGGTTAAGCCAGTGTCTTTTGCCAAACTCCGATTAACCAACTGTCCCAGTGCAGAAGAAGGTAATGCAATCCTTCATTCAATGCATCGATATGTCCCCCAATTGCACATCATTGTGGCTGATGGAATTATTGAGAAGCTAAACCTGAATGATCCTCGGGTCTACACATTTGTCTTTCAACAGACTGAGTTCTTTGCTGTGACAAAGTATGAAAACAAATTTATCAGGCAGCTAAAACATTTCTATAATCCTTATGGCACGGCACTGCGAGACGTAAAGACCTCGAAACAGGTAAATGATCAACTATAGTTTTTTGGGTAAGAAAATGGTCATTTAAAAAAATGTTGGCCAAGAGCCTTGCTAATGGGAGCCCAATGAATTTAGTCAAGCATGTAGGCATCAGACAGTTTGGCTGTAATATCTTTGTAAACATCTTGAAACATACTCAATGCTGATTTCATTATCTGTGTATAAATCACTGCACACTCTGCCTGATTCAAATTAAGAAATCTAGACATCCCCGCAGTTTGAGTGTACTGGCAGTGTTGTGAAGCATGCCAGTCATGTAACTATGACTGGTGTGATTTGAATATATTCCAACTGTTGTCTCAATACGTTGATGCATTCAATGACTCTATCCTGAATCGTTAAATTATTAGAATGTAATTCTGATTCTAACTTTATCGTGGTTTCCACAAGCTTTAATTTTTAACTGTAATCAAATTATTGTAAGCCTGTATTTTGAGCCATTCTACATTAACTGAAGACTGGAGGAAAGGTTTCCCACGTGAATTATATTTTCCTCACATGTCTAGTCTTAGGCCTTCTGTTCACCTTGCTATGCCTGCAGCTGGCAGTTGGCTCAATCACATCCTTTGCCATTGATACCCATCCCAACGAAACCCTTAACTCTTACACCCTGATCACTCCCCTAATATGCCCCACCCCACCCCAGTCTTTGCTCCATTAAGTCCCAAGGGCCACAGACTTGAATGTATATGGTGAACAACTGATTTAGCCATTTATCATCAGGTCTATCTGGACCACACGAGCACTATTGGGCCCTGTTGTCCATTGCCAAAACAGCTAAGTATTCTAAGATCATCATCTGGCTTTTCTCAACTACCAACTGTCTTAAATTCTTAAAACGTGCACCTCTACTCTACCTTCCAACATAAGTGTGAGAAACTTTTGGCCCTCTTAGTAAGATTACGACTATCTGTTCAGCCGCTTGTGCCACATCCATTCCTTTCCCCTTGCCCACTAAGCCGCGATTTCCCTTTGCCCTAGCCCTAAATGTACAACTTCTAGTTTCTCTCCTATCTCCCCTCTCTGAGCTCACCTCGTCCATAATACAGCTAAAGCCCCGGGGACACAGGTTCAAATCCCACCATGGCAACTGGTGGAATTTAAATTCAATTAATTAATAAAAGTCTGGAATTGAAAGCTAGTCTCAGTAATGGTGTCATTTTTTTATTTTTTATTTTTTTAAATTTTTATTTAGAGATACAGCACTGAAACAGGCCCTCCGGCCCACCGAGTCTGTGCCGACCAACAACCACCCATTTTACTAACCCTACAGTAATCCCATATTCCCTACCACCTACCTACACTAGGGGCAATTTACAATGGCCAATTTACCTATCAACTGCAAGTCTTTGACGGTGGGAGGAAACCGGAGCACCCGGCGAAAACCCACGTGGTCACAGGGAGAACTTGCAAACTCCGCACAGGCAGGACCCAGAATTGAACCCGGGTCCATGGAGCTGTGAGACTGCGGTGCTAACCACTGCGCCACTGTGCTGCCCGACATGACACCATCATCGATTGTTGTAAAAACCCATTAAGGAAGGAAATCTACCATCCTTACCTTGTCTGACTCCAGACCCACAGCAATGTGGTTGACTGTTAAATGCCCTCTGAAATGGCCTCGCAAGCCATTCAGTTGTCAAAGGCAATTAGGGATGGGCAGCAAATGCTGGCCTTACCAACAACGTCCGCATCATATGAAAGAATAAAAAAAACACCTGTCTTGACATTCCACCCAAATTCCCTTTCTAGGCCCCATTTTAGCTGATATTTCAAACTCTCCTCAATACAGTTCCATCCCTCTCAAACCTGCCATCAACAACTCCCTCAAAACACCCACCCTTTTCCAATATCCCTTTTCTTTCCAAGGTCCTTATATGTCTTGTCGCTTCCCAAAACCATACCCGTCTTTCTCGCATCACTATGTTTGAACCTCTCCAATCAGGTTTCTGCTAATTGCCAGAGCACCAAAATGACCCTAGTCAAAGTCACATCACATCGTAAATGACTTTGACCATTTTACACTGTCCCTCCACATCGTTTTTGACCGATCCTGCAGCCTTTGACACTTTTTTTATTCGTTCATGGGATCTAGGCGTCGCTGGCTATGCCAGCATTTATTGCCCATCCTTAATTGCCCTTGAGAAGGTGGGTGGTGAGCTGCTTTCTTGAACCGCTGCAGTCCATGTGGGGTAGGTACTATGTGCTGTTAGGAAGGGAGTTCCAGGATTTTGACCCAGTGGCAGTGAAGGAATGGCAATATAGTTCCAAGTCAGGATGGTGTGTGGCTTGGAGGGGAATTTGCAGAGGTGTTCCCATGCATCAGCTGCCCTTGTCCTTCCAGTTGGTAGAGGTCGTGGGTTTGGAAGGTGCTGTCTCAGGAGCCTTGGTGCGTTGCTGCAGTACATCTTGTAGATGGTATACACTGCTGCCACTGTGCATCAGCGGTGGAGGGAGTGAATGTTTGTGGATGGGGTGCCAATCAAGTGGGCTGCAATGTCCTGGAAGGTGTTGAGCTTCTGGAGTATGGTTGGAGCTGCACCCATCCAGGGAAGTGGGAATATTCCATCATACTCTTGACTTGTGCCTTGTAGATGGTGGACAGGCTTTGGGAGTAAGGGGGTGAGTTACTCGCTGCAGGATTCCTAGCCTCTGACCTGCTCTTGTAGCCACGGTATTTATATGGCTACTCCAGTTCAGTTTCTGGTCAATGGTAACCCCCTGGATTTTGATAGTGTGAGATTCAGCGATGGTAATGCCATTGAATGTCAAAAGAGATGGTCATTGCCTGGCACTTGTGTGGCACGAATGTTACTTGCTACTTATCAGCCCAAGCCTGGATATTGTCCAAGTCTTGCTGCATTTCTACACAGGCTGCTTCAGTATCTGAGGAGCTGCGAATGGTACTGAACGTTGTGCAATCATCAGTGAACAACCCCACTTCTGACCTTATGATTGAAAGAAGGTCATTGCTGAAGCAGCTGAAGATGGGCTTAGGACACTACCCTGAGGAACTCCTGCAGTGATGTCCTGGAGCTCAGATGATTGACCTCCAACAACCACAACCATCTTCCTTTGTGCTAGGTACAACTCTAACCAGTGGAGAGTTTCCCCCCTGATTTCCATTGTCTCCAGTTTTGCTAGGGCTCCTTGATTCCATACTCGGTGAAATGCTGCATTGATGTCAAGGACACATCATCCTCCTCCAATGCCTCTTCTCAGTTATCCAGCTGAGTGGGACTGCCCTTGCCTGGTTTCACTCTTGCCTATTCGTTCATAATCACTTCTGCAGCATTGCTTCTGACATCCCCGAGGATCTATCCTTGGGATCTCCTGTTTTTCATCTATATGTTGTCCCTCAGACATCCTCTGAAGATATAAAATCAGGTTTTACATTTACACTGACAGCACCCTGCTTCACCTCAACAGCACCTCTCTCAACCCTTTCATTGCTTCTGTGTTGTCAGTATGTTTTGTTTAATTAATTTCATGGGATGTGAGTGTTGCTGGCAAGACCAAGCATTTATTCGCCATCCCTAATTACCCTTGAGAAGGTGGTGGTGAGCTGCCTTCTTGAACCACTGCAGTCCATGTGGTGTAGGTACACCCACAGTGCTGTTATGGAGGGAGTTCCAGGATTTTGATCCAGCGACAGTGAAGGAATTGCGATATAGATTTTTTAGATTTAGAGATACAGCACTGAAACAGGCCCATCGGCCCACAGAGTCTGTGCCGACCATTAACCACCCATTTATACTAATCCTACACTAATCCCATATTCCTACCACATCCTCATCTGTCCCTATATTCCCCTACCACCTATCTATACTAGGGGCAATTTATAATGGCCAATTTACCTATCAACCTGCAAGTCTTTTTGGCTGTGGGAGGAAACCGGAGCACCCGGAGGAAACCCACGCAGACACAGGGAGAACTTGCAAACTCCACACAGGCATAGTTCCAAGTTAGGATGGTGTGTGGCTTTGAGGGAAACTTGCAGGTGGTGTTCCCACGCATCTGCTGTCCTTGTTCGTCTGGGTGGAGGAGGTTGTGGGTTTGGAAGGTGCTGTCGCTGGTGGTGAGTTGTTGCAGTGCATCTTGTAGATGGTGCACATTGCTGCCACTGTGCATCGGTGAAGGGAGTGAATGTTGAAGGTGGCGGATCAAATGGGTTGCTTTGTCCTGGATGGTATCTAACTTCTTGAGTGTCATTGGAGCTGAACTCATCCAGCAAGTGGAGAATATTCCATCTCACTCCTAACTTGTGTCTTGTGGATGGTGGACAGGCTTTGGGAAGTCAGGGGGTGGGTTGCTTGCTGCAGAATTCCCAGCCTCTCATGTAGCCAAAGCATTTATGTGGCTGCTCCAGTTCCGTTTCTGGCCAATGGTAACCCTCAGGATGTTGGTAGGAAATTCAACGATGATAATGCCATTGAATGTCAAGGAGAGATGGTTATTGCCTGGCACATGTGTGGTCTGATAGTTACTTGCCACTTATCAGCCAAAGCCTGAATGCTGTCCAGGTCTTGCTGCATATGGACATGGACTGCTTTAGTATCTGAGGAGCTGCGAATGGTACTGCACATTGTGCAGTCATCAGCAAACATCCCCACCTGACCTCATGATGGAGGGAAGGTCATTGATGAAGTGGCTGAAGCTGATTGCGCCTAGGATATTACCCAGAGGAATTCTTGCAGCAAAGTCCAGGGGCGTAGATGATTGGCCTCCAAAAACCACAACCATCTATCATTGTGCCAAGTATGGCTCCAACCAGCAGAGAGTTTTCCCCCCAATTTCCTTTGACTTCAATTTGGCTAGGGCTCCTTGATGCCATGCTCACTCAAATGCTGCCTTGATGTCAAGGGCAGCCACTCTCACATCACCTTTGAGTTCAGCTCTTTTTATCCATGTTTGAACCAAGGCTGTAATGAGGTCAGGGCTGAGTGGCCCTGGAGGAACCCAAACTGAGTGTCACTGAGCAGATTATTGCTAAGCAAGTGCCGCTTGATAGCACTGTCGACGCCACCTTCCATCACTTTACTGATGATTGAGAGTAGACTGATGGGGCGGTAAATGGCCGGGTTCAACTCGTCCTGCTTTGTGTGTACAGAACGTACCTGGGCAATTTTCCACATTGCCGGGTAGATGCCAGTGTTGTAGCTGTACTGGAACAGCTTGGCTAGGGGCGCGGCAAGTTCTGGAGCACAGGCCTTCCGTACTATTGCCGGAATATTGTCAGGCCCCATAGCCTTTGCAGTATCCAGTGCCTTCAATCGTTTCTTGATATCACGTGGAGTGAATGGAATTGGCTGAAGTCTGCTATCTGTGATGCTGGGGACCTCAGGAGGAGGCCGAGATGGATCATCAACTCGGCACTTCTGGCTGAAGATTGTTGCAAATGCTTCAGCCTTATCTTTTGCACTGATGTGCTGGGCTCCCCCATCATTGAGGATGGGGATATTTGTGGAGCCACCTCCTCCAGTTAGTTGTTTAATTGTCCACCACCATTCACGGCTGGACGTGGCAGGACTGCAGAGCTTAGATTTGATCTGATCCGTTGGTTATGGGATCGCTTAGCTCTGTCTGTCATATGCCACACTTGGTCGAATGCTGCCTTGATGTCAAGGGCAGTCATTCTCACTTCACCTCTTGAGTTCAGCTCTTTTATCCATGTTTGGACCAAAGCTGTAATGAGATCAGGAGCCGAGTGCCCCTCATGGAACCCAAGCCGAGCATCAGTGAGCAGTTTATTGCTGTGTAAGTGCCGCTTGATAGCACTGCCGACGCCACCTTCCATCATTTTGCTGATAATTGAAAGAAGACTGATGGGGTGGTAATTGGCCGGATTGGATTTGTCCTGCTTTTTGCGGACAGGACATACCTGGGCAATTTTTCACATTGCCTGGCAGATGGCAGTGTTGTAGCTGAGCTGGAACAGCTTGGTTTGGGGTGCAGCTAGTTCTGCAGCACAAATCTTCAGTACTACAGCTGGGAAGTTGTCAGGACCCATAGCCTTTGCAGTATCCAGTACCTTCAGCTGTTTCTTGATAGCACGTAGAATGAATCGAATTGGCTGAAGACTAGCATCTCTATCTCTGCTGGGGACCTTGGGAGGAGGCCGAGATGAATCATCAACTCGGCACTTATGGCTGAAGATTGTTGCAAATGCTTCAGCCTTTTCTTTTGCACTGATGTGCTGGGCTCCTCCATCATTGAGGATGGGGATATTTGCGGAGCCGCCTCCTCCAGTTAGTTGTTTAATTGCCCACCACCATTCACGACTGGATGTGGCAGGACTGCAGAGCTTATATGTGATCTGTTGGTTATGGGATCGCTTATCTGTGTCTATTATATGCTGCTTCCGCTGTTTGGCCTGCAAGTAGTCCCATGCTTGACATCTTATTTTTAGGTATTCCTGGTGCTACTAATGGCATGCTCGAAGAGACTTCGTAGTTGGCAGGAAAAAAGACAGAGGCGCAAGGGGAGAGCCAACTGTGCAACAGCCCCGACAAACAAATTTCTCTGCAGCACCTGTGGAAGAGCCTGTCACTCTAGAATTGGCCTTTATAGCCACTCCAGGCGCTGCTTCACAAACCACTGACCACCTCCAGGCGCGTATCCATTGTCTCTCGAGATAAGGAGGCCCAAAGATGGAGATGGTGCTACTCATGGCATGCTCTCCTGCTTTCTTTTTTATTGAACCATGCTTGTTATGGGTAAGCTGAAATTTCCTCCAATTAAACATTAGAAAGACTAAATCCTTCGTCTTTGGATCCTACCACAAACTCTGTTCCTTAGCTACCAGTTGCATCCCCCTCTCTGGTCACTGACTCAAATTGAACTGAACTGTTTGTACCCTCAGTCCTATTTGACCCTGAGCTGAGCTTCCAACACCATATCCTCTCCACTATAAAGGCGGTCTAGTTCCACCTGTGTAACGTTGCTCATCTCTGCCCCTGCCTCAGCTCATTTGCTGAAGTACTGATCCATGCTTTTATTGCCTCCAGGTCCATTTATTCCAATGCTCTCCTGGTCGGCCTTCCAGCTTCCGCCCTCCATTACCTTGAGTGCATCCAAAACTCTGCTGCCTGCATTCTAACTTGCACCAAGTCCCGTTCACCCATCACCCCTGTGCTCACTGACCTATATTGGCTACAGTCCACCAATTCCTCAATTTTAAAATTCTCATCCTCTTGTGTACATCCCTGCACGGCTTCAACCCTCCACGACTCTTTAACCTTCTCCAGTCCAACAATTTTGAGATCTGCAGTCCTCCACCTCTGGGCTTGTTGATCCCTGACTCTTTTCGCCCCACCATTGGCAGCCATGCCTTCAGCCATTTGGGCCCCAAGCTTTGGAATTCCCTCTTTCAAGCACTCTGTCCGTCAATCTTTCTCTCCTCCTTTAACCTCTCCATAAAACATAACTGTTTGACCAAGCTTTTAGTCATCTGCCCAAATATCTCCTCCTTTGGGAAGATGTCAAATTTTTATTTCCACTCCTGTGAACAGCTTTTACTACAATAAGTGCACTGTGTAAATGCAAGTTGTTCACAAAACCTAAAGAATGCAGAAACAAGATGCTGGACTAAGCTACTGAGCATTCACTGCCTATTAATTATTATTAATAAGTTGACTCTCATTAGTACATGCATAGGCCATATAGACCACTTGGCTTAACAATCTGGGTAGGTAAAACAATGGAATCCCTACTGAAGGAGAAAACAGAAAAACATCTAGAAACCAAAAATATAGTAATGTGTCGTCGGCACGGATTTCAGAAGGGAAGGTCTTGCCTGACCAACCTTGTTGAATTTTTTGAAGAGGCAACTGAGAGTAGATGCTGGTAACGCAGTAGATGTAATTTATCTAACTTTTAAAAGTGCCTTCGATAAGGAACCACATATAGACTAATGAATAAGGTCAGAGAATGCGGGATCAGGGGACAAGTAACAGAATGGTTACAAGACAGAAAGCAGAGAATAGGAGGTAAAGGGTCAGAGGTAGCAAGTGGTGTTGCAGAAGGATCAGTGCTGGGACCACTTTTCACAATTTATGTTAACGATTTGGGCTTTGGCATCAAAAATGCCATTTCTAAATATGCAAATTTAATACATGGGGAGGTGGGGTGTGGGGAATAGTGAGTACTGAGGAGGACTGCAACAAATTACAAGAAAATATTAAACTTACAGAATGGACATTTTGGAAAATTAATTTCAACATAGATAAATGGAAGGTATTACATTTTGGTGAGAAAAATAAAGAGGTTGCATAATAAGAAACCAAATGGGGTAGTGAAGCAAAGGGATCTGGGAGTGTAAATACACATCACAAAATATGGCAACACAGGTTAACGAGACCATTAAAAAAAAAGCAAATCAAGCACTCGGTTTATTTCTAAAGGGATAGAATTGAAAAGTAAAGAAAATATGCTAAATTTATATTGAACCTTGTTTGGACCACTGAGATATTGAGGGTGCAAAAAGATTACAGGGATGATACCAGAAATGTGGGGGTATACCTATTAAGAGAGGATGAACATGTGGGGGTCTGTTTTGAAAAGAGAAGGCTGAGGGGTGACCTAATAGAGAGGTCTTTAAAATTATGAAAGGTTTTGAAAGGGTAGACACAGAAGTTTCCACTTGTGGCGAAGAGCAAAAATAGACAGCATCAATATAAGAAAGTTACCAAGAAATCCAAGAAATCAAATAATGGAATTCAGAAAAAAAATTTATTTGCCTGGAGAATGGTGAGGATAATGTGGAACTCACAACCTGAAGGAGTGGTTGAGGCAAATAGTACAGATGCATTTAAGGGGATTGTATAAGCATATGAGGGAGAAGGGAAGAGAGGGTTATACCAATCGATTTAGATGAAGAAAGGCAGGAGGCTTGAGTAGAGCATAGATGCCAGCATAGATTAGTTGGCATGTTTCTGTCCTGTATATCCTATGTAGCTGCTCAAGCTTGTTACAGCTTTATTTAGCTCATGGCTGATCTGTGTCTTAACTCCATTTACCCGCCTTGGTTCCATATCTCTTAATACCCTTGCGTAATAAATCTATCAATCTCTGTTTGAAATTTTCATTTGCCCCCCCCCCCCCAGTCTCAACAGCTTTTTGGAGGTGAGAGCTCCAGGTTTCCACTATCCTTTGTGTGAAGATGTGCTTCCTGGCATCACCCCTGAATAGTTCTAATTTTAAGCATATTCCCCCTTATTCTGGACTCCTCCACGAGAGTTTGTATTTACCTTATCAAACCCTTTAATCTTCTATACACTGGGGGAAATACAGGCTTTGTCATTGAAACCTTTCCTTGTGTTTTAACTCTCTTAGCTCCCGCTATCATTCTGGTGAATCTGCGCTGCACCTCCTCCAAAGCCAAGATCACCTTCCTGAAGTGTGGTGCGCAGTATTGAACAAAGATGCAGTCTAAGCAGAGCTTTATGTAAATAGCACCTCCTTTGTATTCCAGCACCCTTGAGGCTAACATTCCATCTGCCTTTTAAACTATTTTTTTGTACTTCTGCATTACTTTTTAGTGATTTCTGTTCATGGTCCTTTAAATCTCCCTGTTCCTCCACAGTTCCTAGCTTCTTGCTGTTTAGAAAATACATCGTTCTATCTTTCTTGGGTCCAAAGTGCATTTCTCCATGTTGAACTCCCATTGCCATAGTTTTGCCCACTCATTTAATCAAGTGCACTGACAGAGGAAGGGAGATTGACTCTATTTCTAAGTCTGGAACATTGTTCCAAACTGATGTAAATAATTCTGAAGTTTGGATTGGATGCTCTTTAGAAGTTAGTTGCAGATTGAGTGACATAAAATATATCCTTTTTAAAAATCCCAATATCATTTACTGTGGCTTAATCCAATACTAAACCACCAAACAAATGGTGCCTGATAAAGTTTTTCCCTTGCTGCTCCCCACCCACCCACCAAACTCGCTGAAGTGGTGAGTAGACATTTTTATCTCTGCTGGTTTAAGAACCTCACATGAATGTTTACAAGAGCAGTCTGTTGGTGACGCACTTCAGTTATTACCTCTTCTCGTGAGGAATTGTCTACTCGATCAATGCTGGAATGGCTGAAATAAGTAAATTGAATTGTGACAATAAACCTGCTGTCTGTCATCCTGGTGCGTGACATTGGACTTCCAATAGAATTATAGAATGGTTACAGCACAGGAGACCACTCGCACATGTTGCCAAATCCTTTCTCATGTCTATACGGGAAAGTAATGGAGGTTTCACTTGTTCCTCTTCCCCTGCTCCCTTTCGCTTTTACAACAATTTTCTCCACTTCTTCCCTTTAAGGTGGTGGTGATGACTTTGCAGGACTACAGAACTGTAAGCTCTGGCAACCTTGACAAATGGCTAATCTTATAATCCCAGGCAGTGATGTTGGCAGGCTTTTGTGTTATGGGCAGGGTGGGGGCTAATCTCACCAAACCAATCCTGCTCTCCCAGCACCCAATGCAGCATTTCCAAGAAGAGTCATTGACTAACAGTCAGGGGTAGAAACCCTGGATAACCCCCACCCCAACCCACTGCCCTTTCCAAACCAGGGACACTGAGACCAGTGGTAGTGCTTTTGCTACGCCAGCTGCAGTTAGCTAACCCTCTGTTCAGATTGCTCCTATCTGTGCCTGTAGGGAAGGTGATATTAAAAAGGTGTTAAAATTTTGGATTGATCTTGAGGAAATGTCTGTTTTTCCTCACCATGCTGTACAACTCCACACTACTGTTTTTGTTTGAAGTGGAGGGAAAAGAGAACGGAAGGAAGATCAATTTTAGAACAGAATTTTTCATCACTTATAAATAACCCAACTGGAGAATGAGGGACAGTGATGGAGGGAAACAATTTACTTGGACACTGCCCTCACTATCATTCTCCTTCAGGTTTTTTTTCACTGAGTGGGTGAGCCGGTGAGATGCTCTTGAACTTTGGAAATGGGAAGTTCTTAAGAGTAGCCTCAAATATAAATTTTTTCCTAATTTTTTCAAAGCATTGTTGGTATTTGCTGAGTGCAAAATTGAGCTAACTAATTTTTTTTTATTCATTCATGGGATGTGGGCATCACTGGCAAGGCTAGAATTTATTGCACATCCTTAATTGCCCAAGATGAGCCGCCACCTTGAATACAACTGAGTGTCTTGCTAGGCCACTGCAGAGGGCAGGTAAGAGTCAACCACATTGCTGTTGGTCTGGGGTCATGTGTAGGGCAGACTGGATAAGGACATAAAGGATATTGGTGAGGCAGATGGGTTTTTACAACAATCTGGTAGTTTCACGGTCACCATTACTGATGCTAGCTTTTTATTGAAGATCTATTTAATTAATTGAATATAAATTCCTCTGCTGTCATGGTAGGATTTGAACTCGTGTCTCCAGATCATTAGTACAGGCCTCTGGATTACTAGTTCATTAACACAACCACGGTGCTACTGTACCCCTGTGCATGGACATTGCAGCATAGCATGCCATTCCTTGCTGTTTCTCCTTGCTCAGCATTTCATGAATAGTGTTTATTGTTTCCTCACAGGATGTGGCAAATAGCCGAAGGCCTAGGAAACGATGTGAAAAAAAGCCCCTCTTCAATGCAGTTAAAATCCATGGTACCATGAATGATCAAGAATCTAAGGAGGAATTGAAGACAATTACTCCCATAAAGGATGGTGCAATAAAAACCCAGGAATGTATAAATAATCAAGGGCCTATGAAACAAACGAGAGAAATTGTGCCTGTAGAAAATGTATTGCAAATAGAAGGGTCATTCGGTTTTAAAGGTCAGTAACAAATGTGCATTTTTATTTTCACAGAGTACTCCTGTATGTCTGCTCATTACATTGCCGAAATGATGTTGATGCTTGTTTAAATCTCCTCCACTTTCTTAATCTAGTTGCAGTTTGTTTCTTGTTTGCTGCAGTTCTTTCCCCTCTTCTAAAGCTCCTGACTCTTGTTGGAGCATGCTATCACAGGTATTGGTCGCTATGCAGTACCTCCCTCGAATGGCTTTTCCTCACGTATGAACCTTGATAGGTGTTGGTAGGCTATTTGACCACAAAGGACATCGCAGTCATATCCTACATTGCCTTCGGTCCACATGTGCACTTCCCAGCAAAGATGGTAATAAGGAATGTCAGCCCTGTTTTCATCTCTTGCTCCCCGATCCCCATGTTTCCTCTAATTCAGAGGCATTGAGGTCCGTTGTACCAGGAAAACCTTTACAGATGCTGATTGACCTGTATGTTCTAGTGTTTTTTGTTTCTACATACCTGACTCCTGTCTTGGCTGAGATCTGGCACAGAGTGAGGATTGAACCTGGAATCTTCTGGGGTTCTTTGGTTCGACCCCAAACTAGGCAGTAGATTTTCTACCTGGCTGCTGGGGAAACTCAACACATTTTTCAAAACCTTCCACAGACAATTTGTTATCTGTACATTTTAATGACAACATTGCTGTACGTGGGAAGCAAACACTGTTTTTCATTTTAAAGCATTAGTGCTTTGCAATATTTTTTTACTTAGATTTCCTATCTGGTACTGTCTGTTTAACATAATTGTGCAGGTGTTCTACTGTGCAAGTCTGATTCAACTTGGAATGCTGCCTTAATTAGTGCCCTAATTAAATGTGTTTTGAAAAGGTGCTTCATCAAAGGGAATGGTTTGGATGCAGGGAATATTATTTTTTGTCAGATATTGCATTAAGCATCTCTTGTAATTGCAGCGCTCGAGTGCTTTTATGAAAATATACCACAGTGGGTAATTTGGAACCACACAGAATATCATATCCTGTTGATAATTGTGCATTAGTTAAGGTCCTTTTGAAACTTTATTCTAATTCACCATTCATGTTACAGTAAGGTTCACCTACTGGAGGTTACCTTGGGTTAGAATAGTTATGGGTAAGAGCAGAATCACAAAATTGTTACAGCACAGAAGGAGGCTGTTCAGCCTGTCATGTCTGTGCTGGCTCTCCGAAGGAGCAATTTACCTGGTGCCACTCCCCCAGCTTCTCCCTGTAGCCCTGCATATTCTTCCTTTTCAGATAACAATCCAATTCCCTTTTGAATGCCTCAATTGAACTTGCCTTCACCACACTCTCAGGCATTGCATTCCAGATCCTTAACCACTTGCTGCCTGAAAAAGATTTTCCTCATGTGTCCAAAAGAGAACAAAGGAAGAAAATTCTGTGCTCCTACTGCTTCAATACTACATTTAACTGGCTGCCTCTTTTGGGAACTTTGCATACTAGGACATTTGCAACTAATAGGAAAAAATTACTGGCCCAAACAGTTTATTTATTTAGAGATACAGCACTGAAACAGACCCTTCGGCCCACCGAGTCTATACCGACCAAGAACCACCCATTTATACTAACCCTGCAGTAATCCCATATTCCCTACCACCTACCTACACTAGGGGCAATTTACAATGGCCAATTTACCTATCAACCTGTAAGTCTTTGGCTGTGGGAGGAAACCAGAGCACCCGGCGAAAACCCACGCGGTCACAGGGAGAACTTGGAAACTCCGCACAGGCAGTACCCAGCATCGAACCCGGGTCCCTAGAGCTGTGAGGCTGCGGTGCTAACCACTGTGCCACGGTGCCACAGGGGATGCAAAAAAAGGGGTGGGGGCTGAGGAAAGGCAGCCAACAGCAGAGAGGCAGCTGCATGTGACTATTGCAGGACCTGTGAAGCTCAGGAGGGGAAAAAAAATGATTCTGGCATTCTAGTGTGTAAACATGAAAAATTGGTTGAGGAATTTCCTCTAGAATCTTGTACTGCTGAAGAATTTGAAGGCCTACGTAGGAGTTTCTTTCAAAACTTGGCTTTCTGTAATGCAGAGGCTGCTTTCTTATGCTAGCAACCTTGATACTTAACTGTAAAATTCTCAAAGCAGGTTCTCTGAGTGACACAACGGAGATTGAAAACCTTGAGCAGAAGTTACGGGAGGATCTGAGATGGAATGGGACACATGAAATACTTCACCCAGCACTACAAAAATGTTAGTATGCTTTTTCTCTTGGGTTTACTTGTGATCCTTTTGTTCATCAATCATTTAATTCAGCCTGTACAGGTATGCAGATGCACGTGGGCAGATTTGGCTTAAAATCCAACCTAGACGTAGGATTAAACAGTTTCTGGTTGCTAAGTGAAAGCATTTTACATTTCCCTATGTGGGGAGGCCCATAACCCAATATTGGCACTCTGAGCTGTAGAGAAAACGTCATCCCGGCGGCGGAGTAGAGATTTTTTTTTATTAATTCATTCATGTGATGTGGGCATCGCTGGCAAGGCCATCATTTACTTCCCATCCCTAACTGCCCTTGAGAAAGTGGTGGTGAGCTGCCTCCTTGAACTGCTGTAGTCCATTTGGTGAAGGTACAGTGCTGCTGGGCATAGAGGTTTTGAATGGTTTGCTGGGCCATTTGAGGGCAGTTAAGGGTGAACCACATTGCTATGGGTCCAGAGTCACATATAGGCCACAATAGATTGCCTTTCCTAAAGGACATTAATGAACCAGATGTTTTTTTTTAATGACAATCTGTTAGGTTCATGGTCACAATTACTGATACTGTCTTTTTTTTATCGCAAATTTATTTAATTAATTGAATTTGAATTCCCCAGCTGCCATGGTGGGATTTGAACTCATGTCTCCAGATCATCAGTCCAGCCCTCTAGATTACTAGTCCAATAACCTAATCACCATGCTACTGTACCCTGATGTGCTCTTGTGAAAGTGGAGCAAAGTAGAAGGAACTTTAGTCTGAACTAACTGTACTATATTTGTCATGGTAATTCTTAATGCTGACACTAGCTTCTTGAAACTGTTTCACTGCTGAGTATGAATAGCCCTAACTTCGATGAGCACATTGCAACTGGACAGTTTTGTATTCAGTCAACAAGTCAAATATATTATGGTGCAATATGGGCTCCAGTTCTTACTGCTTCCCCATCTCCAAATCCCTTTGCTCCATTTCTTTCTTCGCCCAGCAGGGCAAGGTAAGCTTATTTCCACATGGTCTCAACAACCTTCGAGATATTTTATGTTGTAAAGAAAGACTTGTTCAAGAAATTTAAGGACTTTGCAATGTACAGTGTTCTGTCGGTGATTCAGCTAACGTGGGAAGCAGTTTTTTTTTTCAATGCATGAGCAATTTCTTTAAATGCTCAGGCCCTTTAAAGATATTTGCATGACCATGCAGGTGCAGTAATTTAAAGGGGCTGACTTGTGTGCAGCCTGCGCAGGGGCTTTTGGATTGCTGCGCAGTTGCGCAGCTTAGAGGGAACATTGGTAAGCCTTAACTAGTTAAGGGAAATGAATGTTTGTAGTTTGAGAGTCTAACTGGATACAACATCGCGTGACTGTCAGTATCCCATATTGGGCAGTATGATGCAGGAGAACTTGGAAACCAATCTAGGTGCTCACAAGTCCCTCACTAGACCTACGTTCTCCTCTAGATCATGAAGAAACCAGTAGTCTCCTCCTCCTTCCTACTAGTGGGAAATTGCAGCAGGTGCCTGGGGGCTAATGTCTGGGAGAATATTTCTGTCTGCTATGTTTTTGGAAAGCCACAGTTTCTCCCCCATTTAGTTGATGTATAGCTCTGTTATGCTATTTGTAGATTTGATTCCTGTAGATAAATCAACAAATTTATACAGCGTCTTTAACGTAGTAAAACATCGCAAAGTGCTTCATAGGAGCATAATCAAACAAAATTGGAAGCTGAGCCACATGAGGAAATATTGGGACCGGTGACCAAAAGCTTGATCAAAGAGTACATTTTAAGGAGCATCATAAAGGAGAAAAGAGGAGTAGTGATGGAGAGGTTTAAGGAGGGAATTTCAGAGCTTGGAGCAGTTGAAAGAGACTGCCTGTGATGGAGTGCAGAAAATTGGGAATGTGCAAGAGGCTAGAATTGAGGGAGTGCAGAGATTTTGGAGGGTTCTAGGGCTGGTGGAGGTTACAGAGATAGGGAGAGACGAGCAATGGATGGATTTGAAAACACAAATGAGAACTGTTGGACTGGGAGCCACTATAGTTCATTGAGCAGAGGGGTGATGGATGAACAGGACTTGGTGTGAATTAGGATGGGGCAGCAGGGGTTTGGATGAGCTCAAGTTTACAGAGTGTAGAATGTGCGAGGTTGGCCAGGAGTGCATTGGAATAGTCAGGTTTAGAGGTAACAAAGGCATGGATGAGGGTTTCAGCAGCAGATGGAGGAAAGTTCTGCTCATCTCATACTGGATGTCGGACAAGATGTATGACAAACCAAAGGCAGTGGTGGGTTTGAGAGGTGGTAATGAGATAGTGCTGGGTGTCGTTGGCGTACGTGTTTTCAGATGATGTCCCCGAGGAGCAGCATGTAGATGGAAAATAGGAGGGGCCAACGTTAGATCCTTGTAGTACTCCAGAGGTAATAGTGTGCGGGAAGAGAAGCCAATGCAATTGACTCTGGCTGCGACTGAATATGTAAGAATGGAACTGGATGAGAGCAGTACCATCCAGGTGGCAAACAGAGGACAGGTGTTGCAGAGGATGGCGTGATCCACCATACCAAAGACTGCAGACAGGTTAAGGAGGGATAGTTTACCATAGTCACAGTTACATAGGATGTCATTTGTGACTTTGTAAGAGGTATTTGGGTACTGTGGCAGTGGCGAAAACCTAAAAGGAGGGATTCAAACAGAAATTTGCGGAAAAGATGGGCATGGATTTGGGAGGCTCGAACATGCTCACGAATAGAAGACGAAACGGAGGTGGGAGATGGGCAGTAGTTTGCAAGGTCAGGGACGACAAGGTGGGGTTTTTTGAGGAGGGATGGTGATTATAATAATTTGCTTCAGTTTGGAATGGGCCTGAATTTGCTGTAGCTGGGTCTGCAGTTTGTTAGACTTGCCCCTACATCCTTCAGCTTAAATATTTTGCTTACAAAATTGCTGAAAGTGCACGCGGGGTGATGGAAACAGCATCAGAGATCTGAGTGAACAAGGCAACCAGCTATGCAGCTCCTTAACCAATGAGATATAAGGATCGGGAATAAAGACAGGAAAGTCTGAGGAAGAGGGTGGATTAGAGGGGGTGAAGTCACTGTCAAATCAGGTACAGAAAGAGGGAAAGAAAGATTGGATTGAGAGAGGAAAGAAGCAGAAAGGAAAAGTAAGAATTTTAAAAGTTGACATTCGTAAAATCTCCCACAAAAATTAAAACCTGAAGGAATGTGATCGTTAATTTTCAGAGAGGTTAATTGGCTGTCATTAACAGTTATCACAATGTTAGAATGGTAGTTCCTCTTGTAATGACAAGGTTTAACTTTCTGTGCTGAATTTAATGGGCAAATACAGCAAGTTCCTTCGAGGCGAAGGATGAGTTTCCACAAGGCTGTGATGGAGCGGCACAATTTTGGTAGCAACCTTTGGATATTCCCATGTAATCACACATCTGCTCCTTGCCTAAAGTTGCTGCACGATTTTCCCATAAATAATAAGTGTCATTAGCCTTGCAGTAAATTCTGGCTCAATTATTTTTTCTTCAACTTTAAGGTTTTTTTCCCCCTCTCCCTTCCCAACTGCCTTGTATTTACTTAGGTTTTGTGTTGTCTCTTCCAAGATGGCTTAGTGTCCCTTGGAAGGCAGGTAAAAGTGGCCGACACTGTTTCTCTCCTTGTCCACCTTTAGGGTGACACAGGTTTCAGTTGTAAGCCAGCAGACGCGGATCACTGGAATTAACCCATGTTGTACCATTCTGTAGCACCATAAATGGGTGATATCTCCTTTAAACTATTCTTAAACTGAGCTAAATGGTCCTGATATAACTTGCATAGTCTCTAAAATTGTTATGCTATGTGTATATATTTTCTTTTTTTCCTAGCTGGAATTAAACTAAGTGGCTTCCAACTCACTGAATGTCTAAATTTGAAGCATTTAGGACTGGCTCTGTATTATGGGGACTCTGTTTCAAGTTCTGTGCAAAGTGTTGAATTGAATTCCTCGTTTCCTGTAAATGAGTGTCATGGGATTCGAGGTAAGGATTTTATCTGTATTTCTGTAAATACAATCTAGCTTTAGGGTCTGTTGTATTCTAATCTTCTAGTTTGTATGGTCAAGGTGGGGTGTGATAAAAGGAAAGAGCTTTGACTGGTAAGGATTCCATTCTTTTTTTAAAATTCGTTTGTGGGATGCAGGCATTGCTGGCTAGGCCAGCATTTATTGCCCATCCCAAATTGCCCTTGAACTGAGTGGCTTGCGAGGCCATTTCAGAGGACATTTAAGAGTCAACCACATTGCGTGGATCTGGAGCCAGACCAGGTAAGAATGGTAGATTTCCTTCCTTAAAGGACATTAGTGATCCAGATGGGTTTTTTACAACAATCGACAGTGGTTTCACCATTAGACCAGCTTTTTAATTCCAGATTAATTGAATTCAAATTTCACTATTTGCCATGGTGGGATTTGAACCCATACCCCCAGACCATGAGCCTGGGCTCTGGATTACTAGTGCAATGACATTACCACTACACCACTGCCTCCCCTTGCATTTACCCATCTGTGTTAGCCAGGTTAACTAAACAGTTGCATTGATAATTCCATTGGTAATGCTTAGGTGCATCTTATGGAACTTTGGGCCATCTATAAATTTTAAGTTAATATTCGCGTGAATTTCCATATATCGCAGGCTGCTAATAACCAATCACAGTATTTTCGTTTAGGATTTTTCCCCACGAGGAAAAAGAACCAAGAACTGCCCTTTCCAAACCTTAATGAAACTCAACACAACACAAATCAGCAAGTGAGAAATAAAAATGCAAATAGAACTGTGTTGTTTGGGCCTCATGGTCAGATTGGCACAATCCACTGGCCATTGTTTGGCTGCACTTGCTGTAGACGCTTTAAGGAGGGGAAAAGGAAGGAAAATTGACATGGGAGAAGATTGGTGAAGACATCTTTATAGTTTTTGTGATTGTGTAATTCAGTGGTTCAAGCTAACTCGTACTTGAACCAAGTGAAATATTCAGTTTGGTCCTTGAGGTCTACGGGTGACCATTTTCGTGACGAACTAAAAAGACTCACCTTAATATATTACCTAGACATAGTGTATACCTTTATCTGAGAAGCTGCATTTTGTTCAGTGTATTGATCTCCAGAACCACAAACATCCATCTAATCTGAACCTGTGCTAATTTTTACTTCAGCTTCTGATTATAATATTGCTTTTGAAAACTAATATTGGTACTGAGTATAGTTGGGGGTGGGGTGGGGGGGGGGGGGGTGGGGGGTGCGGGGGGAGAATCCTCCAAGGGCAACATCATCAGGAAAGAGTATATATAGCTGTGCAAGTGACTTTGCCTTATGAATGTTTAAGTACCTTGTGTTTTTTTTTTGCAGAAACTGGGATTCCATTTATCTCCAGGACAGGAAAAACAAATGATCTCACCAAGATTAAGGGCTGGAAGCACAAGTTTAATCTGCAGCCTGGATCACCCGATGACAAACTGAGTCCATCACGTAAACAAGAATATTCATCAGGTTTGCTTTTCTTTAGTGATTCAAGTGTCTGGAAAAACTCAGTAGCTGGAAGAATATTACTCCGTTACTAGTCCACGATCAGTACAAAGAAAAGATCCAAAGTGACTTTTGCAGAATCATATGGAT
This sequence comes from Heterodontus francisci, assembly GCF_036365525.1. Taxonomy (NCBI): domain Eukaryota; kingdom Metazoa; phylum Chordata; class Chondrichthyes; order Heterodontiformes; family Heterodontidae; genus Heterodontus; species Heterodontus francisci. The sequence continues at coordinate 21,324,222 of NC_090410.1, read as the reverse complement.
TAATACGAATTAGGAGCAGGAGTAGGCCACTTGGCCCTTTGAGCCTGCTCTGCCATTCAATAAGTTCATGGCTGAACTGATTACTCCACGTTTCCACCTACCCCGATAACCTTCCACCCCCTTGCTTATCAAGAATCTATCTAACTCTGCCTTAAAAATATTCAAAGCCTCTGCTTCCACCACCTTTTGAGGAAGAGCATTCCGAAGACTCACGACCCTCTGAGAGAAAAAAGTTCTCATCTCTGTCTTAAATGGGCGACCCCTTATTTTTAAACAGTGACCCCTAGTTCTAGATTCTTCCACAAGGGGAAATCTCCTTTCCACATCCACCCTGTCAAGACCCCTCAGGATCTTTATATATTTCAATCAAGTTACCTCTTGCTCTTCTAAATTCCATCGGATACAAGCCTAGCCTGCCCAATCATTCCTCGTAAGACAGCCCGCCCATTTCAGGTATTAGTCTAGTAAACCTTCTCTGTACTGCCTCCAACGCATTTACATCCTTCCTTAAATAAGGAGACCTGTACTGTACACAGTACTCCAGATGTGGTCTCACCAATGCCCTGTATAGCTGAAGCATAACCTCCCTACTTTTGTATTCAATTCCCCTCGTGATAAACGATAACATTCTATTAGCTTTCATAATTACGTGCTGTAACCTTTTGCGGTTCATGCACTAGGACACCCAGATTCCTCTGCATCTTAGAGCTCTGCAATCTCTCACCATTTAGGTAATATGCTTCTTTTTTATTCTTCCTGCCAAAGTGGACAATTTCCCACTTTCCCACATTATACTGCATTTGCTAGGTCTTTGCCCACTCACTTAACCTATCTATATCCCTTTGTAGCCCAGTTATGTCCTCTTCACAAGTTACTTTCCTAACTATCTATGTGCCATCAGCAAATTTAGCAACCATACCTTCGGTCTCTTCAGCTAAGTCATTTAGATAAATTGTAAAAAGTTGAGGCCCCAGCACAGATCCCAGTGGCACACAGCCTGTTGCATCTTGCCAACCAAAAAATGACCCATTTATGCCTACTATGTTTCCTGTTACCTAGCCAATCTTCTATCCATACCTATATGTTACCCCCTACACCATGAACTTTTATTTTCTGCAATAACCTTTGATGTGGCACCTTATCAAATGTCTTCTGGAAATCTAATAAGTACCAAATAAGTTCTGATGAAAGGTCACAGACCTGAGACGTTAACTCTGTTTCTATCTCCACAGATGCTGCCAGATCTGCTGAGTATTTCCAGTACTTTCTGTTTTTATTTATCCTCTTGGCTTGTTATGTGGAGTGCCCTGTGGGAAAGAGTGGAGAGGAAAATAACGGGCACAGGCTCAATTGACCAAAAGGCCTGCTCCTTCTGTGCTGTGCTATTCTATGATTCTATAAAATTATTGCTGCCTGTTGAAGTCCTACAATGCTGTGCCTTGTTGTGGGGGACCAGCATTGCTTTAGGGTGTGGAAATATCAGTAACTTTGATTATCCTGCTTTCCCAACTGAAGAAACTTGCGTTGATAACAAGATGTCCTCAAAGAAATTGTTTTTTAAACTAAGAGTTATGATTCCCTGAATAAAGAATGATGGTAATGTCTAACTTGCACAAAGATTTTTTTTTTAAATGTGCTACTTTGTAGCATCCGGTTGCATTGAAAGCTGTTAGAATTGGTTTTGAAATCATTAACTTAGTTCGTCATTGAGCATAAACTTGCATTGTATTTGTCTGTATAAACAATGTTTCTGTTTTACCTTTGTAAGTACTTAATGGGTTTTTCGATGTGGTAATTTTATTTTCCTTGTCACTTTGTGACTACAAAAGTCTTCCTCTTCATTCCTGGCAGGAATTATATTAAACTTTGATACTGGGATAATTCCCATTATTAGGTGACACTTTGCAGCGATATTTTCACTTTCTGCGCTAAGTGACAAGAATTTCCATTGACTTGCCCTCTTTCCCCTCTCTTCTCCACCTATTCTTTCCCCCCCCACCCCCACATTTCCTTGATGACGTGTGTGTCTGGGGATTTGGAAGGAAGATTTGCAGGCATGACCACTTAAAGAAAACCTCTCTATTATGTTATTGTAATATTTCAATGACATTGTCATTGGCTTTAGCATAATTTGGGACTGTTATTGAAATATCCCACCTCCCCTTTAATAGGTGCCGGCACTGCAGTTATTAAAAATAGATCAGCCTTTGTTAGCGACTTGCTTGATGAATATCTGGAGAAAGAAGGGAAGATCATTGAGCAGCAGTCTCTACTGTATGACTATGAAATGCCTGAGATTGGTTGTCAAACGCCTACTATGTTGGACTCGCCATGTGATATTCCACTAAACACTACCCGTTCGCCTGACTTTGGTACACCGCTGAAAAATAAGTCTTCACATTTGGAAATGTCTCCTGTGTTAGAGAAACATTTTAGTGTCACAAACAAAGGGATTTTCATCCGAGATGTGCAAGACACCGGGATGGATGCGAAGGCTAGATGTAGAATACAGAAGAACGACAACTCTGCAGCTAAAAGGTCCAAAATACCCAGTCCATACGACAGTACTTCAGGATTATCTAATAACAATAAACAGTCTGGAACGAATGCCACATCCCCACAGCAGGTGAGACGTCACTTACCACAGAATAAAATTTCTTCTGTGCTTCCCCAACAGTCTTGGACAAATTACCTTCTTCTGTGACAGTGTGAGAATTTTGCATTCCTGACACCAGTCATCTCTGAATGAGAGTGGCATTTTTGTTTGTTAGCCTGGGTAACTTTTTTGATTAGGTGGTAGAGTTTATAATCTGGAAGAAAATGTGTGTATAGTTTTTTTTTAATAATGTCCAAAAAGTTCACTTCATAGGATTGAGCTCACCTTCATTAGTGAGAATTTTTGTAGACATCATAGTTTGCAATTTACTTGGGATGGAGACCAAGCAGTATAAAGGGACAGGAAGAATGAATTATCGGTACATTAAGCTGATCACAAAACATTTATTGGCGAAGGTAAAGGGAGGATCTGATAAAAGTGTTTGAAATTGCAGTTTAATAGTGAAAGATTATTTCTAGTGGCGATGAGCAAAGGTATATAAACTTAGCATTACTACTGGAAGTATAATGGGGAAGGTGAGAAGATTTTTTTTTAACGTTTAAACGGTTAATTAACGTTGGAATTCATTGCCAACTTAAGCTGAGTGTTAAAGAAAGAATTAGATAAGTACTTGAATGTTAAGAGTGGGGAATAGCAGGGAAATGGGGTATGGATAGATGGTTTCAAATGGAGCTATAGTTAGCCAGGTAAAGTGAGCCAAGTGGCCGCTTCCTATCCTTAAATATGATTCTTTGAACTCTTCAGAAGATAGTATTGTGTGTTTGTGTAACAGAATTTCTTTTACTGTTTTTCCAAGAAACAACTGAAGCCAGGTTCTTCAAGCCTTAATACTGTACATGTAGTATCAAGTCCCAAAGGTGGAAAAAAGTCTGACATTTCAGGAAATCAAACTGAAGCAATATACATTTCAGGTGAGGACAGTAAAAAATAGAATTTCAAGACTTAGACACAGTCGTCTGGATTTCTTAAATTACCAGCGTTGCCTTTAAGAGTGGAAATCTGGAACAATCAGTTATTTCTCTGCTGATGTGGAATCTTTTCGCAAAGGACTTTGGCTGTAGAAGTTGTAGAGTATTTCTTGAGTCTGAATTGGAGCCTGACCTGACCTTAGTAAAGGGGACTCCCTCCTCTAGATCCTGGTTGTTTTTTTTTATTTATTTTTTTATTTTAGAGATACAGCACTGAAACAGGCCCTTCAGCCCACCGAGTCTGTGCCGACCATCAACCACCCATTTATACTAATCCTACATTAATCCCATATTCCTACCACATCCTCTCGATTCTCCTACCACCTACCTACACTAGGGGCAATTTATAATGGTCAATTTACCTATCAACCTGCAAGTCTTTGGCTGTGGGAGGAAACCGGAGCACCCGGCGGAAACCCACGCTGTCACAGGGAGAACTTGCAAACTCCTCACAGGCAGTACCCAGAATCGAACCCGGGTCGCTGGAGCTGTGAGGCTGCGGTGCTAGCCACTGTGCCGCCGCCATTGTATTCTACATTGACCGTTGCAGCGTAAATGTAGCATCATTATTCCTCTAAGCAGTGATTTGGATATTAAGTAGGGTTGAACCAGAAATTTTACATGGGGCTCTAGACCTTCGTAAACCAGGAATGTAAAACTTTATATAGTTGAGCAAACAGTGATAATCTCTAGAGAGATGCATTAGGTCATTGATTTTTGTAATTTGTTTACAAGGGGGAAAGCAAGAGGATCTATTTCTTCCTCGGGTATTGAGTGACTTAACCTCCCTATGTGCCCGACCTTGCTCTTGGCTCTGCCTCAGTTCTGTCTTCTCTTACTGGTCTACTTTCTGGATGTATCTTCCACATCATAGTTAATTCTGCTAAATACATGCACACGTGCTTATACACATAAAAGGTTTTTCATATTTGTGTGTGCATTTTTTCAAATTAAATCTGAGCCTGATTCACACATTGATACTTTACTAAACGAAAACATTGGAAGTGGAATGATGTTTTGGGAAAAATATCAATGTTTTAGCTGTGTTGCTGATGGAGGCAACTGTAGCTTGGACTTTTCATTTCATCTCCACCCAGAGATGTTTTCTTCTTCATACAAAGTTTCCATCCAATCTCCCCCACTCCTTACATCCTGTTCTCACCATTCCTGAAATCAATGTTTTCCTTTAATAACATACGCTTCCTTCTAGCCCCTGTAGGAGACAAAAAGGAATGAGCTAAAATGGATATGCAGTGAGGTTTTGCTATATGAATCAAGAATTGGTGGCACAGTAGTAAACATAGGTCCCTATCACCAACTGCTGTCACACGCCCAACAGTTTTAAGGACTGTAGATCCATTTGAAGAATAACACTCAAGTGGTGGGTGATCATTTCATGTTTGTACTTTCTCAGTATTTGGATTATCTGAGAAACATTTTGTAATAGATGTGGGCCAAGGCAGAAAGTTCAGAACTTTTATTTATCTAGTGCTTTTTTTATTCTAACCTGGTTTTTCCTTTCTTCCTTCACACTATATATTTTCTTTTTGATGTATAATGTGTTTTCTCCTCAGACTATAAGAATACCGAGGAGCTGGAATCAAGATACGTACGAGTTGAGTCTAATTCCCAGGTCACACTTGAACCATCTTCAGGAATGGAGCATCTATCATCAACAGCGAACCGATCAGCTGCTTCAAAAACTGTTGAGATAATCTCCTACTGTACTTGGACTGAAAGTCGGGTTAAGATAATTAAGTATATCGCTGAGTGTGTTATGGGCAATAAACTTCCCTCAACACAGAGATTAGACAAATACGAGATTCATTTAGAAAAAAGAGAGGGGACTTTGTTATTTCCACCTAAGAAGCATGTCGATGTGAGAGCAACCATCCAGAATTTCTCAGACTCTGAATGTGTATTTGATAAACCACTGGTACAGACTATGCTCATCGAAGCTGTGGTTGGCAACTGTGCTTTCAAAACAAAGCTGAATCATTTAATATCGAAGGTGAGAGCTTCACTTTGTACACATGTGCTGTTCGTGGCTGTTTCTGTAAGGGAGGAAACCTGGGTAGAGAAAAGAGAATTGATTCTGGTAGGTTTCTTAGTTCTCCTTTTCCCTAGAAATACATTCAGCTGTTATGCAATGTTCCATTCAGTGACCTGGTCAGACTCACCTATTTTGAGTGAGGGTTTTCTTTCCAGTACTCTATGCCGATTGGTAACTTAGTGAAGTGTAAGGATATGAATTATGTTCCGATTCATTTATCCATACAGATGTATCAATCAAGTGTATTTTGAAATCATGCTGCCATATTTTATATGCCATATTTTTATACATTCGTATTTTATACACTCCAGTTATATATTTATTGTTCTACATCCTAGTTGTCACGTGGGCTAGTTTTAGTTTTGTATTAGTCTTGAGATTATGTACCCTCTTAATACTTGCCATGGGTGAAAACAATATTCGCCCTTAATAATTTCATTTACAAGAACATAAAAGAAGTGCAGACCCTTTCCTGGAAATCATGTGGTCTTCTCAGGCTGCAATGATGAGGCAGAATTCTTGAGTTTCAGTGATAAGACAGGTTTCCTGCATGACTCTAATTCCTGTAAAACACGTGGCCCTTTATCTCTAGAGAACAAAGGGACTGTGTAGTGGATAGTACTGCCCTTGGTGTCTGTCATTTTAAGAAACCAATACGAAAGTGATTACTTGCACCTATGACCAATTAAAAGAATTAGGAGGGTCGTTCGGTTAGGGGTGTACACCTCCCAGAAAGGGTTAAAAGTCCATGCACAGCAGCCTTTGGCACACAGCTTTATTGGACAAAGAAAAGCAGTAAGAAAAGGCCAGAACTAGCATCACTTTGTGTCCAAGTGCTGTGGGGAGTAAAGACCATGTGTGACTTGTAAGCTATCACCTGGTTAAGTAAAATTTTGTTACTTAATAAATTCCCTTGATTTGTTGTACCAAAACTATTGTCTGCAGTTGTTCTGTTTTGTCCAAGAACTCAAAAAAGGTTCAGACCGCCCAAAACCTTTACAGATGTATGGGGAACGTTGCCTGTTCATTACCCAGGTTAGAATTACTGAGCACCAAGTTGGCTGATTTTTGACCTTTGTGCATTTGATAGAATTGATTTCATAAATGGAGGTGATTTTGCTATAATTGGAAACTTGGGAACTATGTCATTTTTATATAAGACATTTTTTCTGTATAATCCTCTGTGCAAAGCAGAACATATTTAATTACTGCAGTGTAGCACACACAGTATAAAAACACCTACTGTGACAGATCAGATTTTCCTCATACAGTGGTGATGGAGTGATTAGATATTGTACCGTTGCAGAGCGGTACAATGCAGACTCACAGAGAGGAAACATGACAGCAGCTGGTTATAGAATGATGATAGCAGGGACCAAGGAACACCAAGTTATGTGAATTAACAGGAGAAAACCACTTAAAAAATTACCACGTTTTTCTTCACTGATGGCAGAATTCAGATGGTTACACATTAGAAAGTTCAGTAATCAAACTTGGTAAATGCATTAATTAGGATGGAATAAAATTGGTGTGCCACTCACAGAGATTTCTCCGTTTTAACCCCCGTTTTATTACGTTTTCTAATTTCTCATTTTGTGTTTGCATATTGTGCCTTAGGTTTCCAAGAACAGTTCCAACCAAACAAACGTAGAGCAGCTTAATTCTCCAGTTCACGTTGTACTGGATTTAGAGAAAAGTGTCTCCTCGCCAGAAAAGTGCCCAAGTGAAACCAGTTGTGCTACTACCCTGTCGAACAGACTGACTGGTAAGTAAATGTACTTTGCTTATAATGCCCCAATTTAAATGCACACATTAGAAGGAGAAACAGTGGCAGGTGATAAATCAGAGGGGAAGGAAGTAGCGATAGCTGATTAATTAGAGCAGGGTAAGAGCGAACCTACCACGGTGTTGGCCAAAAAAGCCAGGAGTGATGTCAGAGGACAGCAGGTAGGTGATTGGTGAGTTTTAAGTTTTTTTTGCTTTTCTCTTTAAACAAGGGCATGATTTAAACTCGGACTGGGAAACAATAAAGTATTGGATTAAATTTGCAACTTAGCTTTATTAAAATTCCAATTGGGGTAAGTATAACAGTAAGTGAATTACTGAGAAAATTAGCACAGACCAGGTATAGAGGCATTAAATAAAATTAATAGTTTAAACAAGATACTGACTTAATTCCAAAAGAGGGAATGGAGTTGTTTTTAGATCATGGTTGGACGGCTGAGACCTGTTGCTTGCAATTTCTGCACCATGCGGGAACTTCAGGATGCTTCACGTGTCTTGGGGGAAACTGTGTAGGAAGTCTCTCCAGCTGCTTGAGCTCAAGCTCAGGATTTCCAATCTTGAGGAGTGGTTGAAGTCACTGTGGAGCATCAGGGAGAGTGAGAGCTTGCTGGATTGTATGTACCAGAATGTGGTCACGCTATAGGCAGTGAGAGATCAGGATAGTAGATGTGTGGCCCTCCAGAAAAATAGGAAGAAGCAGGAGTCTTTGGGGTATGTAGTACTCTCAAACTGGTCCTCAGTATTGGAGACTGCTGAGACTGACAACACCTTGGAAGAGTACAATCCAGAGCATGACAAAATGGGCAAGGGAACAGCAAAGAGTAGAAATGCAGTGGTTATCGGGGATTCCATCGTTTTGGGACAGGCAGGCATTTCTGCAACCGTCATCGTGAGTCTCATGTGGTCTGTTGCCTCCATGGTGCCGGGTAAAGGACATCACGGAGAGGGTGCAGAATATTCTGCAGGGGAAAGGGAGCGCGCCAGAAGTTGTGGTGCACACCAGTGCCAATGACAAAGAACATGTATTGAGGTCCTTTGGTCAGATTTTTAGGGAGGAAGATAAAAAGAAGGACCTCGAAGGTAGTAATCTCTGGATTACTTCCAGTGCCATGCTAGTGAGAGTAGAAATAGGAAGATAGGGAGGATCAATGTGTGGCTTGAGGCATGGTGCAGGAGTGAGGGCTTGATTCTTAGGACGTTGGGACCAGTTTTGGGACAGATTGCACCTCAATAGGACTGGGACTAGTGCCCTTTCAGGGAGATTCACTACTGTGGTTGGGAGCTTTTAAACTAAATTGGCAGGGAGATGGGTGCCAGCATATAGAAGTAGAAAAGAGGAATAAAGCGTATAAAAGAGTGAGAGTGTTGGTTAGTATTAGAGAAGGAAGTAGTATTATATTAGATAGGAACAGACTAAGAAGGACTGCGAGGGATACAAAGACAGCTTTACAATGCATGTTATGTAAACATGTGTGGTGAATAGGGTGGTGAACTACAATCACAAATAGTCCTGAGAATATGATGTATGGGCAATAATGGAAACAAGGCTTAAAAGTGGTGAGATCTGGGCACAATGTTCAAAAAAGAAATGGAAGGGAAAAGAAGAGATGTGGGGTGGTAATACTGATTAAGGAAGACATTATAGTGTTGGAAAGGGAAGATGTCCTTGAAGGGGCAAGGACAGAATCCATTTGGTTAGAATTGAGAAGCAAGAAGGGTATGATCATGCTGCTGGGGGTATCTACAGGCCTCCAAATAGTGAGAGAAACAGAGAAATTTTGCAGGGAAATCGCAGAGATGGGTAAGAACTATAGAATGGTGATATTGGGCGATTTTAATTGCACTCATATCAATTGGGATAATGTTAGAGCAAAGAGTAAGAAGCGAGAGAAATTTCTGAAATATGTTCAAGAGGACTTATTTAACCAGTACCTTCTCAGTCCAACTAGGAAGGAGACATTGTTGGATCTGGTGCCTGGGAATGAGCTGGATCAAGTAGACCATGTCTATGGGGCGCACTTGGATAAGAGTGATCATTGTATCATAAGGTTTAGATTAGCAATGGAGAAGAGCAAGGAACAATCTAAACTGGAATTTTGAAATTGGAAGAGGGCTAAGTTCAATGGAAGGAGAAGGAATCTAGCCAGGGTAAATGGAAGCAAAGATTGACAGGAAAAACTATAACAGAATAATGGGTGATCTTTAAGGAAGAGATGTTTCAGATACAGGGTGGAGGCTTTCCAACAAGGGTGAAAGTTAAGGTAACCAAAGCCAGGGCTCCTTGGATGACGAGGGACATTTTTTTTTAATTCATTCATGGGATGTGGGCGACGCTGGCCAGGCCAGCATTTATTGCCCATCCCTAATTGCCCTTGAGAAGGTGGTGGTGAGCTGCCTTCTTGAACCGCTGCAGTCCATTTGGGGTAGGTATACCCACAGTGCTGTTTGGAAGGGAGTTCTAGGAATTTGACCCAGCTACAGTGAAGGAACGGCGATATAGTTCCAAGTCAGGATGGTGTGTGACTTGGAGGGGAACTTGCAGGTGGTGGTGTTCCCACGTATTTGCTGCCCTTGTCCTTCTAGTTGGTAGAGGTCGCGGGTTTGGAAGGGGCTGTCTAAGGAGCTTTGGTGCATTGCTGCAATGCATCTTGTAGATGTTACACACTGCTGCCACTGTGTGCCACTCGGTGGTGGAGGGAGTGAATGTTTGTAGATGGGGTGCCAATCAAGCGGGCTGCTTTGTCCTAGATGGTGTCGAGCTTCTTGCATGTTGTTGGAACTGCACCCATCCAGGCAAGTGGAGCGTATTCCATCACACTCCTGACTTGTGCATTGTAGATGGTGGACAGGCTTTTAGGAGTCGGGAGGTAAGTTACTCGCCTCAGGATTCCTAGCCTCTGACCTGCTCTTGTAGCCAAGGTTTTTATATGGCTACTCCAGTTCACTTTCTGGTGAATGGTAGCCCCTAGGATGTTGATAGTGGGGGATTCAGCGATGGTAATGCTGTTGAATGTCAAGGGGAGATGGTTAGATTCTCTCTTGTTAGAGATGGTCATTGCCTGGCACTTGTGTGGCACGAATATTACTTGCCACTTATCAGCCCAAGCCTGGATATTGTCCAGGTCTTGCTGCATTTCTACACGGACTGCTTCAGTATCTGAGGAGTCACGAATGGTGCTGAACATTGTGCAATCATCAGCGAACATCCCCACTTCTGACCTTACGATTGAAGGAAGATCATTGATGAAGCAGCTGAAGATGGTTGGGCCTAGGACACTACCCTGAGGAACTCTTGCAGTGATGTCCTGGAGCTCAGATGATTGACCTCCAACAACCACAACCATCTTCCTTTGCGCTAGGTATGACTCCAGCCAGCAGAGGGTTTTCCCCCTGATTCCCATTGACCTCAGTTTTGCTCGGGCTCCTTGATGCCATACTCTGTCAAATGTTGCCTTGATGTCGAGGGCAATCACTCTCACCTCACCTCTGGAGTTCAGCTCTTTTGTCCATGTTTGAACCAAGGCTGTAATGAGGTCAGGAGCTGAGTGGCCCTGGAGGAACCCAAACTGAGCGTCACTGAGCAGGTTATTGCTAAGCAAGTGCCGCTTGATGGCACTGTTGATGACACCTTCCATCACTTTACTGATGATTGAGAGTAGGCTGATGGGGTGATAATTGGCCGGGTTGGACTTGTCCTGCTTTTTGTGTACAGGACATACCTGGGCAATTTTTCGCATTGCAGGGTAGACGGCAGTGCTGTAGCTGTACTGGAACAGCTTGGCTAGGGGCGCTGCAAGTTCTGGAGCACCGGTCTTCAGTACTATTGCTGGAATGTTGTCAGGGCCCATAGCTTTTGCAGTATCCAGTGCCTTCAGTCGTTTCTTGATAGCACGCGGAGTGAATCGAATTGGCTGAAGTCTGGCATCTGTGATGCTGGGGACTTCAGGCGGAGGCCGAGATGGATCATCAACTCAGCACTTCTGGCTGAAGATTGTTGCAAATGCTTCAGCCTTATCTTTTGCACTGATCAGAGAGAGAGAGACACACAGCACTGAAACAGGCCCTTTGGCCCACCGAGTCTGTGCCGACCATCAACCACCCATTTATACTAATCCTACATTAATCCCATATTCCGAACCACACCCCCCCTTCCCTCAATTCTCCTACCACCTACCAACACTAGGGGCAATTTACAATGGACAATTTACCTGTCAACCTGCAAGTCTTTGGCGAATACATCTTTTATATCTTTCTTGAGACATCCTGACTTATAAAGCATCTTTCAAAGTGGCTCAGTGGATAGCACTCTGGCCTCTAGGTCAAAAAAAATTGTAGGTTCAAGTCCCACTCTAGGACTTAGGCACAAAAATCTACATTGATACTCCAGCTCAATATTGAGGGAGTGCTGCACTGTCCAAGGTGTTGTCTCTCGGATCAGACGTTAAACTGAGGCCCCATCTGCCTTCTCTGGTGACATAAAAGATGCCCTGGCAACATTTGGAAGACGACCAGGGGAGTTATCCCCAGTGTCCTGGACAATATTTATCCCTCAGAAAAACATCACAAAACAGATAATCTGGCATTATCACACTTCTGTTTCTGGGGCCTTGCTGTGCACAAAATTGGCTGCCTTATTTCCTGCAATGCACCAGTACTACACTTCAAAAGTACTTCACTGGCTCTAAACTGCTTTGAGACGTCCAGTGGTCATGAAATTGGCTTCATTAGATTCTTTTTTTTATTTGCTTTAAGTTCCATTTGATCCTGCAATGAAACATCTGACCTGGTTTTCCACTTTCTCACACAAAATTTACCCAGAGTTCCCTCACTTTGATTCACAGCAAGTGTCACACCAGACGTTCCTCTTCCTGCAGCCAAATACCTGAGCCTTGTCCTAACACCTTGTAATCCTGGGTATACTTTCATGGGGCCTACCACACTTCTGGCCCAACCAGAGGGGTCTGGAGAGTGGTGGCCACTGCTGAGGCAGCAAGGAGAATGCGAGGGCACCTTAAACTAGAGACACCCTCAGAAGGGTGAGCATTATGTACACTTTTAAATTGGCTAAGCGGGCTGCCCCGAAGAACGGAGGGGAAACCCCTCCTGCCGTCTTTGCTGCCCCCTCTCTGGGCGAAAGTGCTTCCGGTTCTGATGGCGACCCCTGCCTCCCATCATCCCCCCCCTCCCCAGGAAGCTGCTAAGAGGCCACCTCCATGCAGCTGGCAGCCTTCCCATGCAACAGGAGCCCCTCTGTCACTGGGAAAAATAAAAATTGCCCTTAATTGGGCCTTTAAGTATTCAAATTGGCTTTCCATCTCCGCTTGGTGCCATAGTGTCTGCTCCATGCAGGGGTAAATGTGACTCCCATACAGGAGTCAGTGTGAGCCTGTCCAATTAAAGGCCCAATGGCTGGGCATTCTTGTTTAGGTTGTGATCCTGACATGGGGTCATATCAGGGTCACGACACTCTACGCGCATATGGTGGGACTGCTGACCGTATCTTGCGCTATGTGGCCAATTAACAGGAGTGCCAACCAATAATGTTTAGCGGGCGGGAGTTAGTGCTGACAGCAAGCGTGAGGGCGCCATCTTTAAAGGGCCTTCATATTGGTTGCACACAGAGAAGTCTCAGGAAGGGGTGTAGCAGAAGGCAATGTGTGGAGGAATGGAAAGAACCAGAGGATGGGTAGCTCCATGATGTAGTGACCTGTCCCTGGAGCTACTCCTACAGGCAGTGAGGGATAGGAAGTGGGCCCTTTTGCCAGAGGAGGGGAGGGGGAGCTGGAGGCAGCCTCACGGAGAAGGTTAGCAGCCGCAAAGTGGTCGCAAGAACCTGGGTGCAGCGCCAGAAGTGCTTCAATGACCTTGTAAAAGGCTGGCAAGGTGGCAGCCCTGCGTGTGTCATACAGATGCCATGCATACTGTGTCGTGGAATATCCATGCACAGGGACTCAAAGGGACCACTGTGTGCGTCATGACAGAGGGAAGCCTTACACCAGAGCACCATGGCCAATCATTTGCACACAAATACGTGCCAAGCATGGATAAATGCCAGCACCAGGCCTCCCATTGCCACAGTGATGACCACTGAAAGTGGAACAGGGGCAGGTACATTGTGTGAGACTATTTCTTTGTGTCTTTGCAGGAGAAGAGCGCTCACAATGCACGAGACATGGACAGGTGGCAGTCCCTTCATTGTAATTGCAACATTGATGGAGGAGGAGGTGATGGAGATTGGTTGGTTGGCAGCAGGCCAGTCTGTCGCCAATGTCAATCAGGATTGGGGCCCAGACAGAGTGAGAGCTGCGCTGGTTGCGGACACCAGTACTTCTCAGTTGACTCATCAGTGGCACCAATGTAGTCCATGATGACCATCTGACACTCAGGAGCATATAGAGACAAGGGGTGCTTAGGGATGGTATTAAATGTGCTGTTGTCTCTCCCACAAGCATAGAGGTGGAGGTGGCACAGATGAGGCCATCGGAGGCAGCAAACAATTCAGAGGAGGAGGTGCTTCTCTAAAGATGCACCACCACATCAGTCCAGCACACCCTCTGCCAGGGCAGATACTGTCACCTCTTGGGGCCTGAAGGAGTGGCACCAGCTGGTGACCATGGCACATGCCCACTGGAGCAGGTGACAGAGGCAGTGACAGCTGTGGCCAGTCCCCCTTGGAGGACGGAGGACAGGACCAGCAATGCTCAGCTCCAAGCAAATGCTGCGCCTTGGGGTCATCAAAGTAGGTGCTCCTGGAGCAGCAGAAGGAAATGTGTAGACATCTGTCAGAGTTCCCAGAGGCTGTTTCCTCCCATGCGCGCAATATGCGGGACTGCATCCATGCCATGAGTGGCGCCACGTCTCTGGTTTATGAGCGAATGGCTTCCTCGTTGAGAGGGTGGCGACCCTCATGGACAGCCTCATGTGACAGGCCTCTGAGCGCATGCAGGAGGTGTCAGTATGGTGTCAACCTTGAGCAGTTTTGATCGCTGTGTTGGCATCATCGCTCAGAGAAGCATGGACCAGTTGTCAGGTGGCGTACCGAGACTGGTAAGCAGGGGTGTGCAAGCTTGTGGCGCCCCTAGCTATGACAGCGGCCCCTTGAACACTCTGATGGTGACACACACACTGCTCCCAGCCCTGATGACAGAGGTTGCCCCTGCATAGATGCAGGTGCCGCTGTCCACGCTGGGCCGCAGAAGGGCCCAGCAACCTAGAGGACGTCTGCCATCTAATGGGCATCTCAGGCGCTGGAGCAGCAAGACCAGGAGGCTTCTCCCACATCAGCTCCAGCCACAGGGGGAGCACAATGCAGAAGCACTGGATAGTGAACTCGTTAGCTAGCAAACTAGCTGCACAAAGGGACTTGTGGCGATGAATTTCTTTCATGTATGGCACTGTATATTGGCTTATTATTTAACACATATGTTATGCCTCAGCTCCATGTCTCCTGTGATTCTCACTTCCCGAGGAGGCTGTGCCCAAACGCTGGGACATGGAGCTGAAAGGGGTGTCGGTGAGGATGCAGAAGGACCTTGGGAGGGTGTCCTCACAGGGCCTAGGACAGCATGGCTTTGCAGGTCACGAGGGCATCTGCAGGGAAGCAGCTGGCAAGAGTCCAGTGGCGGCATGGGGAGTCGCATGCTGAATTTCGTCTGGATGAGGGAGTCCCGGATTTCCTTGACATGTATGTCAGTGGCTGCTCCCAGCAACGCCACCTATGCACGTCCACTGCCCACCTGATATTGCCTCCTGTCCCCTTCTCTTCATCGTCACAGGAGATGCTGCACTCAATCGAGTCATTCGGTGCTACTTACACTCCTCTCTGCTGTGCCAGGTTCTGCAGAGTGCAGCATACCACCACAGTAAGGGAGACCTTTGATAGGCTGTATTGAAGGGCTCCCCCTGAACAGTGTAAGGTTCTGAATCGTATTTTCAAAAGTCCAATGGCTTGCTCAATGGTCGCCCTTAAGAGGTCTCATGCGCCTCCCTGGTGGGGTTCCACACTGGTGTCAATAGTCATGTCTTCAGTGGATAACCCTTGTCACCCAGGAGCCACAACTGTCATTCCACCAGAGAGCCTGCGTGGATGGCAAATAAAGCGAGGTAATACACAATTATTGGGAAGATTTTGAGAGGGGTAGAAGAAGTGAGAGACTTTGGAGTGCGTGTCCACAGGTCCCTGAAGGTGGTAGGCCAGGTACATAAAGTGAAGACGACATATGGAATGCTTTCCTTTATTGGCCGAGGTATAGAATACAAAAGCAGGGATGTAATGCTGGAACTGAATAAAACGCTGGTTAGGCCACAGTTGCAGTATTGTGAGGACACGGCTGGATGTGGCAGGACTGCAGAGCTTCGATCTGATCCGTTGGTTATGGGATCGCTTAGCGCTGTCTATCGCATGCTACTTACGCAGTTTGGCACGCAGATAGTACTGTGTTGTAGCTTCACCAGGTTGACACCTCATTTTGAGGTATGCCTGGTGCTGCTCCTCGCATGCCCTCCTGCACTCTTCATTGAACCAGGGTTGGTCCCCTGGCTTGATGGTAATGGTAGAGTGGGGATATGCCGGGCCATGAGGTTACAGATTGTGGTTGAGTACAATTCTGCTGCTGCTGATGGCCCACAGCGCCTCATGGATGCCCAGTTTTGCATTGCTAGATCTGTTCGAAATCTATCTCATTTAGCACGGTGATAGTGCCACACAACACGACGGACAGTATGCTCAATGTGAAGGCAGGACTTCGTCTCCACAAGGACTGTGCGGTGGTCATCCTACCAATACTGTCACGGGCAGAAGCATCTGCAGCTGGCAGATTGGTGAGGACGAGGTCAAGTATGTTTTTCCCTCGTGTTGGTTCCCCCACCACCTGCCGCAGACCCAGTCTAGCAGCTATGTCCTTTAGGACTCGGCCAGCCCGGTCAGTAGTGGTGCTACCGAGCCACTCTTGGTGATGGATATTGAAGTACCCCACCCAGAGTACATTTTGTGCCCTTGCCACCCTCAGTGCTTCCTCCAAGTGGTGTTCAACATGGTGGAGTACTGAGTCATCAGCTGAGGGAGAGCGGTAGGTGGTAATCAGTAGGAGGTTACCTTGCCCATGTTTGACCTGATGCCATGAGACTTCATGGGGTCCGGAGTCGATGTTGAGGACTCCCAGGGCAACTCCCTCCCTATTGTATACCACTGTCCCGCCACCTCTGGTGGGTCTGTCCTGCCGGTGGGACAGGACATACCCGGGGATGGTGAAGGCAGTGTCTGGGACATTGTCTGTTCGGTATGATTCCGTGAGTATGACTATGTCAGGCTGTTGCTTGACTAGTCTGTGGGACAGCTCTCCCAACTTTGGCACAAGCCCCCAGATGTTTGTAAGGAAGACTTTGCAGGGTCGACAGGGCTGGGTTTGCCATTGTCGTTTCCGGTTCCTGGGTCGATGCCGGGTGGTCCATCTGGTTTCATTCCTTTTTATTGACTTCGTAGCGGTTAGGTACAACTGAGTGGCTTGCTAGCCATTTCAGAGGGCATGTAAGAGTTAACCACATTGCTGTGGGTCGAGAGTCACATGTAGGCCAGACCAGGTAAGGACAGCAGATTTCCTTCCCTAAAGGACATTTGTGAACCAGATGGGTTTTTACAACAGTCGACAATGGTTTCATGGCCATCATTAGACTAGCTTTTAATTCCAGATTAATTGAATTCAAATTCCACCTTTCACTGTGGTGGGATTCGAACCCATGTCCCCAGAGAAATACCCTGGGTCTCTGGGTTACTAGTCCAGTGATAATACCACTACGCCACCGCCTACCCCTACATATCGAGAATATGATGAAACAAATTAAAGAGGGTGTATAATGCATGTCAAGTGAATTCTTCAAGCAAGAACCAAGCTAAATACAATAAATTGAGAGAAATGAAGACTGGAAAAGCAAAAATATGAGAATAGAGTGGTAGTTAACATAAACGGGAAGCTAGCCTCTTACCAGCATGGAAATGGTAATGCGTAGTGGGACAAAGGGTGATATCTGTTTCGAGGCACAGGGTGAAACGAAAATACCTTATGAGTACTTTGTATCTATATTTACTAAGGAAGAGGATGCTGACAAAATATTAGTAGAAGCAGAGATGGTAGAGGTAATGGGTGGGGTGAAAATTAGTCAGCAGGATGTACTGGAAAACCTGGCAGTGGATAAGTCGCCTGGTCCGGATGGCTTGCATCCCAGGTTGCTGATGGAGCTGAGAGTATAAATAGTGGAAAGGCTTACCATAATCTTCCAATCTTCCCTAGATATGGGAGAGGTGCCAGAATATTGGAGAGTGGCAAATATGACACCCTTATTCAAGAAAAGGTGTAAGGATTCCTAGTAACTATGGGCTGGTCAGTTTAACATCAGTGGTGGGTAAGGTTTTAGAAACAATAATTGTGGGAATCAGTCAACAGACAGTTGGAGAGATATAAGTTAATTCAGGAGAGCCAGCATGGATTTGTAAAAGGCAGTTCGTGCTTGAGTAATCTCATTGAATTTTTTGATGAAGGGAAAGCAATGGATGTTATCTGAATGGATTAAGATGGTATTTGGCAACGTAGCACATAAAAGGCTGGTTAACAAGTTTGAGGCTTATGGAATAGGAGAGTCAGTGTCAACTTGGACAAAGAAATTGGCTTAAGAACAGAAAACAGCAGTGGTAAGTAGTTTCTCTTCAGACTGGAGGGTGGTAGACAGTGGTGTTCCCCAAAGATCATTGCTAGGCCCACTGCTTTTTTGATATATCAATGACTTGTATCTTGGAATAGAGAGTAAAATTTCTCCAAACTTGGAGGTGTGGCATACAGGAAAGATGATAGGTGGTGCAGTGGTAATGTTACTGGACTAGTAATCCAGATCCCAGGCTAATGCTCTGGGGACAAGGGTTTGAATCCCACCACGGCAGATGGTGGAATTTGAATTCAATTAATATATCTGGAATTTTTTTTAAAAGCTAGTCTATTGATGACCATGAAACCATTGTTGATTATTGTAAAAACCCATCTGGTTCATTAATGTCCTTGAGGGAAGGAAATTTACCTGGTCTGGCCTACATGTGACTCCAGATCCACAGCAATGTGGTTGATACTTAAAATGCCCTCTGAAATGGCGTAGCAAGCCACTCAGGTCAAGGGCAATAAATGCTGGCCTAGCCAGCAATGTCCACATCCTACAAATGAATAAAAAAAAAATAAGCTGGCAGACGAGTGGCAGATGGAATTTAATATGGAGAAGTGTGAGGTGTTTTGGCAGAAGGGATAGGAAGAGGCAATGCAGACTAAATGGCACAGTGCTAAAGAGTGTGCAGGTATAGTGGGATGTGAGGGTCCTTGAGAGAGTGCAGAGGAAATTTACCAGAATGATTCCAGGGATGAGGGATTTTAGCTGCAAGGTTAGGTTGGAGAAGCTGCGATTGTTCTCCTTGGAACAAAGGAGATTGCAAGGAGATTTGATAGCAGTGTACAAGATTATGATGGGTTTAAATAAGGTACACAAAGGATAGCTATTGCCCAAAATCTTAAATCTGTATCTCCTCGTCTGTATACCATTAGCTAATGGGAACCACTTTATTTACCTTATCACAGTGGCGCAGTGGTTAGCACCGCAGCCTCACAGCTCCAGCGACCCGGGTTCAATTCTGGGTACTGCCTGTGTGGAGATTGCAAGTTCTCCCTGTGTCTGCGTGGGTTTCCTCCGGGTGCTCCGGTTTCCTCCCACATGCCAAAGACTTGCTGGTTGATAGGTTAATTGGCCATTATAAATTTCCCTTAGTATAGGTAGGTGGTAGGGAAATATAAGGACAGGTGGGGATGTGGTAGGAATATGGAATTAGTGTAGGATTAGATGGTCGGCACAGACTCGGTGGGCCGAAGGGCCTGTTTCAGTGCTGTATATCTAAACTAAACTAAACTAAACCTGTCATAGTCTTGTACAGCTCCAGCAAATCTCCCTTCAATCTCCTTTGCTTTTTATTTGTTCTTTCATGGGATGTGGGCGTCCTGGCAGGCCAGCATTTGTTATCCATCCCTAATTGCCCTTGAACTAAGTGGCTTGTTAGGCCATTGCACAGGGCAGTTAAGAGTCAACCACATTTCTGTGGGGTCACAGGTGGGCCAGACCAGGTAAAGATGACAGATTTCCTTTCCTAAAGGACGTTGGTGAACCAGATGGGTTTTTATGATAATCATTGATAGTTTCATGGCCCCATTAGTGAGACTAGCTTTCATCTCCAGACCTTTTTTATTAATTAATTGAATTTAAATGTCACCAGCTGCCACAGTAGAATTCCAAGAAGAACAATCCCAGCTTCTCCAACCTAACCTTGTAGCTAAAATTCCTCATCCCTCGAACCATTCTGGTAAACTTCCTTTGCACCCTGTCAAGGACCCTCACTTTCTTCCTAACGTGTGGTGATTAGAACTGGATGCAGTATTCCAGTTGGGGCCTAACCAGAGCTTTATGAAAGTTCAGCACAACTTCTCTGCTTTTGTACTCAATACCTCTATTTGTAAAATGCAAGATCCCATGCACATTTCACTGTCAACATGTCCTGCCGCCTTCAAAGATCTATGCACGTGAACCCCAGGTCGCACTATCCCTGTACAATCTTTAGAACTGTGACAATTAATCTACATTGTCTCTTCCTATCTCTTGTGCCAAAATACATCATCTCATACTTCTTTGCCACTTGTCTGCCCATCCTGCTGGTCTATCTATGTCCTGTAGCAGCTGATTGGTATCATCTTTGCTGTCTGCCACACCTCCAAGTTTGGTATCATGGCAGATTTTGAAATTTTACTCTGGATTCCAATATCCAAGTTATTTATATGTACCAAAAAAAGCAGTGATCCTAGCACTGACCCTTGGGGAACACCACTGTGTACCATCCTCCAGTCTGAAAAACAACCATTTACCATGACTTGCTGTTTTCTGTTGTTTTTATCCAAGCTGACATTGACCCTCCTATTCCATGAGCCTCAATTTTATGTGGTATTTTGTCAAATGCTAGCTTAATCCATATAGACAACATCCATTGCTTTTCCTTCATTAACCTTCTCTGTTAACTCACCAAAAAATTCAGTTTTACAAATCCCTGCTGATTGGAAGATTATGGCAAACCTTTCCACTCTCTCCGCTCCCATTTCCTTTAGCAATTTGGGATGCAAGTCATCCAGACCAGGTGACTAAACATAGCCAGGGTTTCCCATACATCCTGCCGATCAATTTTCACTCCATCCATTACTTCTATCTACCATCTCTGCTTCTACCAATATTTTGTCAGCATCCTCTTCCTTAATAAACGCCGATACAAAGTACTCATTAAGTATTCTAGCCTTGCCCTGTGCACCAAAGCATATCACCCTCATTGTCCCTAATAGGCCCACCTCCACCTCTGCTTACTATTTCCTTGCTAATAGATTTTTGGATTCCCCTTTATGTTAATTGCCATTCTATTCTCACATTCTCTCTTTGTCAGGCTCATTTTCCTCTTCATTCCCCTCCTCAGCTTATTGTATTTGACCTGGTTCTCGCTTGAAGAATTCACCTGACCTGCATCTTAAGCCCCTTTTTTTGTTTCATCATATTCTCTATCTGCTTTGTCATCCAAGGAGCCCTGACGTTGGTTCCTTTACCTTTTACCTTTGTTGGGATGTACCTAGCTAGTATCTGAAACATCGCCTCCTTAAAGATCACCCATTGTTCGTTACAGTTTTTCCTGTTAATCTTTGGTTCCATTTTATCCTGGCTAGATCCCCTCTTCTCCCATTGAAGTCAGCCCTCTTCCATTTTAGAAATTCTGCTTTAGATTGTTCCGTGCTCTTCTCTATTACTAATCTAAACCTTATGATACAATGATCACTCTTACGAAAGTGTTCCCCCACTGGCACTTGGCCCACCTCCTTCCTGGTTGAGCCGAGAACATACAAGAAGGTTCTCCTGAACACATTGCAGAAATTCCTCCCATCGTTCCTCTTTACTCTAACATTATCCCAATCAATATCTGGATAATTGAGGATCCCCAATGTTACCACTCTATAGTTCTTGCCAACTCTGTGATTTCCTTGCAGAATTGCTCCTCTGTTTCTCTCTCTCTCTCACTATTTGGAGGCTTATAGATATCCCCAGTAGCATGATCATACCTTTCTTGCTTCTCAACTCTAACCAAATGGATTCTGTCCTTTCCCCCTCAAGGACATCCTCCCTTTCCAACACTACAAAGTCTTCCTTAATCAGTATTGCCACTCCACATTTTTTCTTTTCCCTTCCCGTTCTTTTCTGAACATCTGGTGTTCTTGAATATGAAATGCCAAGACCTCACTATTTTTAAGCTTGTTTCCATTATTGCCACAACATCATATTCTTGCAAGGCTATTTGTGCTTGCTTACATACATGCATTGTAAAGGTACCTTTGTATTCTTCGTAGTCCTTCATCTTTTCTTATCTAATATAGTACTACTTCCTTCTCCAATACTAACCAACACTCTCATTCCTTTATACACCTTATTCCTCTTTTCTGTTTCTATATGCTGGCACCCATCTCCCTGCCAATTTAGTTTAAAAGCTCCCCAACTACACTAGTGAATCTCCCTGCAAAGGACTTTGCACTCAGTCCTGTTGAGGTGCAGCACGTCCCTTTTGAATAGGTGCCTCCTGCCCCAAAACTGATACCAATGCCCCAAGAATCTGAAGCCCTCCGTCCTGCAGCATGCCTCAAACTATGCATTGATCCTCCCAGTCTTCCTGTTTCTACTTTCGCTGGTGTGTGGCACTGAAAGTAATCCAGAGATTACTACCTTGAAGGTTCTAGTCTTTAACTTCTTCCCTAGCTCCTAAAAGTCTGACTGTAGGGCCTCAGTACCTGCTCCCTATGTGTCACCAACGTGTAGCATAAATTCTGGCTCGCTCCCTTTCTCCTGCAGAATTTTCTGCATTCTGTCCATGATGTCCTTGCACCAGGGAGCCAACGCACCATGTGGGACCCACGATGACAGTTGCAGAAATGCCCATCTGTCCCCCTAACAATGGAATCTGCTATAGTGACTTCATTTCTACTCTTTGCTGTTCCCGCCTGTGCAACCCCTTGCCCATTGGTGCCAAGGTCTGGACTGCATTCCTTCAAGGTGTCGTCACTCCTAGCAGTCTCCAAATCTGATTACCAGTTTGAGAGTAGCACATATCATAGAACATAGAACATTACAGCGCAGTACAGGCCCTTCAGCCCTCGATGTTGCGCCGACCTGTGAAACCATCTGACCTACACTATTCCATTTTCATCCATATGTCTATCCAATGACCACTTAAATGCCCTTAAAGTTGGCGAGTCTACTACTGTTGCAGGCAGGGCGTTCCACGCCCCTACTACTCTCTGAGTAAAGAAACTACCTCTGACATCTGCCCCTATATCTATCACCCCTCAACTTAAAGCTATGTCCCCTCGTGTTTGCCATCACCATCCGAGGAAAAAGGCTCTCACTATCCACCCTGTCCAGCCCTCTGATTATCTTATATGTCTCTATTAAGTCACCTCTTCTCCTCCTTCTCTCTAACGAAAACAACCTCAAGTCCCTCAGCCTTTCCTTGTAAGACCTTCCCTCCATACCAGGCAACATCCTAGTAAATCTCCTCTGCACCTTTTCCAAAGCTTCCACATCCTTCCTATAATGCGGTGACCAGAACTGCACGCAATACTCCAGGTGCGGCCGCACCAGAGTTCTGTACAGCTGCAGCATGACCTCATGGCTCCTAAACTCGATCCCCCTACTAATAAAAGCTAACACACCATATGCCTTCTTAACAGCTCTATTAACCTGGGTGGCAACTTTCAGGGATTTATGTACCTGGACACCAAGATCTCTCTGCTCATCTACACTACCAAGATTCTTCCCATTATCCTGAATGCTCCTGCACTTTCTGCCTCTTCCCACTCTTCAAGGTGCTCAGCTATCTTCTATTCTGAACTCTCATTGCCTGTGGGGTGACCACATCCTGGAATGTCCACATCCAAGAAACTGTCATCCTCCCTGATGCACCACAGTGACTCCAGCTGCCCCATAAGCTCAAAAATCCTGAGCTTGAGCTCAAGCAGCTGGAGACACTCCTACAAATGGTCTCCAAGATGCATGAAGTGTCTTGAGGTTCCCACATGGCACAGAAATTACAAGCAACAGGTCTCAGCTGGCCATGCATAATCTAAGAAAAAAATCTCTACTCCCTCGTTTACAATTTGTTAATATCTTGTATAGACTGTTAATTTTAATTAATGCCTCCATATCTGCTCTGTTCTAATATTCTTAATACTAATTCCCTTACTATTATACTGAACAGGAATAAACTGGATGGAACACCCAGCATTGACCTAGGCACTGGAAACGACAACAGCAAACCCAGCCCTGTCTACCCTGCAAAGTCCTCCTGACTTACTTTCTGGGGGCTTGTGCAAAAATTGGGAGAGCTGCCCCACAGATTAGTCGAGCAACAGCCTGACATAGTCATACTCATGGAAACATACCTTACATCCAGTGTCCCAGACATCACCATCTTTGGGTATGTCCTGTCCCACCTGTAGGACAGAACCACCAGAGGTGGCAGCATGGTGGTATACAGTTGGGAGGGAGTTGCCCTAGGAGTCATCAACATTGACTCCGGATCCCATGAAGTCTCATGACATCAGGTCAGACATGGGCACGGAAACCTCCTGCTGATTACCAGTTACCTCCCTCCCGCAGCTGATGAATCAGTACTCCTCCATATTGAACACCACTTAAAGAAGCAAGGGCACAGAATGTACTCTGGATGGGGGACTTCACTGTCCATCAGCAAGAGTGACTCGGTGGCACCACTGCTGGCCAGATCCTGAAGGACATATCTGCCAGACTGGGCCTCTGGTAGCTGGTAGGGAACCAAAAAGAGCGAAGCACCTACTAGACCTTGTCCTCCCCAATTTACCTGTTGCAGATGAATCTGTCCATGACAGTATTGATAAGAGTTACTTGAATCCTTGTGAAAATGAAGTCCTGTCTTCACACTTAAGATACCCTCCATCATGTTGTGTGGCACTACTGCTGTGCTAAATGGGATAGATTCAGAACAGATCTAGCAGCTCAAAACTGGGCATCCATGAGGTGCTGTGGATCATCAGCAGCAACAGATTGTACTCAACCACAATATGTAACCTGGCATATCCTTCACTCTGCCATTACCATCAAGCCAAAGGATCATCCCTGGTTCAATAAAGAGTGCAGGAGAGCATGTCAGGAGCAACACCAGGCATACTTAAAACTGAGATGTCAACCTGGTGAAGCTACAACACAGGACTACTTGCATGTCAAACAACGGAAGCAACATACTGTAGACAGAGATAAGTGATCCCACAACCCAACAGATCAGGTCAAAGCTCTGAGAAGAGATTACACAATTCATTCGAATTTAGAAGGTTAAGGATTGGTTTGATTGAAATTTTCAAGATGTTAAGGGAGGTAGATGGGGTAATTGGAGAGAAACTATTTCCTCTGGTTGGGGAGTCTAGGACTAGGGGACATAAAATTAGAGCCAGACCTTTCAGGTTGGTAGAAATTTGGAACTCTCTTCTGCAAATGGCAATTGATGCTCAATCAGTTGTTAATTAAAATCTTAGATTGATAGGTTTTTGTTAACCATGGGTATTGGGGGATATGAGGCAAAGGCAAGTATTTGGAGTTATGTCACCGATCAGTTATGATCGCATTGAATGGTGGAACAGACTTTAGGTGCTAAATGGCCTACTGCTGGTCCTATGACCTATAGGTTCTCAAGAAACTTAAGTGTCAGCAATCATGCCCCTACTGCTAATATCTGTACATCAATAGTGAATCAGTTCCGTGTTGCATCCTTAAAAATGAACTGAGCCACTACATGTAGCAGCAGTCAGGAGTGTATTGGAATGCTTCCCACTTGTCTGAATGTGTGCAGCTCCAACAAGAAGCTTGAGACCTTCTGGAGCAAAGTAGCCCACTTGATTGGCACTCCATCCATCACCTTAAACATTGACTCCTCCCACCACTGGCACACTGTGGCAGCAGTGTGCATCAACTACAAGATACATTCAGCATCTTGCCAAGGCTCCTTCGACTGCACCTTCCAAACCTGCGACCTCTACCTCCTAAAATGACAAAGGCAGCAGGCACGTGAGAACACCATCACCAGCAAGTTCCCCTCCGAGTCACACATCATCCTGACTTGGAACTATATCGCCGTTCCTTCACCATTGCTAGGTCAAAGTCCGAGAACTTCCTTCCAAACAGCACTGTGGGTGTACCTACACCACCAGGACCGTAGTGATCCAAGAAGGTGGCTTATCTCCACCTGCTCAAGAGCAATTAGGAATGGGCAGTAACTGCCAGCCTTACCTGAGACACCCACATCCCATGAATGAATTTTTAAAAAATTGTATAAATGTAATTAAATCACTTTGCTGCAACAAGTGATCATAGCGTCAATAACCTGGTATTATGTGCTTCACCTCCCAATTCTATTTTTTCTGCAGCAGAAGATAAAGCGCAATCATTTCCTACAACAGTAGCCCAGAAAAGGGAACAAGGAGTCTCTATTGCAGCTACTGACACTACTGTGAAAAATGTGTCCAAAGCCCCCTCTCCTTCTATTAGATCTGCAATCACTACATTCCAGAGAATTGGGGCTTTGAGTACATTGGTGACCAATACAACTCCAACACCAACTCCAAGCTGTTTTGTGAATCCTGTTGTATCTCAATGCAAATCTGAGACTCCATCTACTCCTCCAACCCGTTACCTACTGTGTAAGACTAATTCTTCTGGATTGTCTTCAGGTAGGTTTGAGATTGAGGATTTCTGGTCAGATCCATCTGGTCACTTCATTTTGTGCGTGTATGATAAATATCTGAAATTTTACATTTTTGTTATGCTAAGTTCAAGAGTGTAGATGGTGCAGAACGAGCAAGATGTTGCAAATGCTGTGGGAGAAGGGGTGGGGGATAGGAGATGTAGTTATTTCATGTCTGAAACAGCAGCTTGAAGCCCATCTGGAGAGTTCATGTAGATGCATTAATTCAGCCAAAATATAACAACATCTGAATTAAAAACAATATTTTGAGAGAGGAGAGAGTAGTGAAGAAAACAATGTACCCTTTTCATTGCAATATCAATTTTGATGTACACCTTGCATTTATATGTTAAATAAAAGCAGAAAATGCTAGCATTACTCAACAGGTCAGGCACCATCTGTGGAGAGAGAAACAAGTTTATGTTTAAGATTCATGACCTTTTGTCAGACCTAAACTCATATATAGCTTTGTGTGACCTCTGAATTAATATACATTGAGTGACTGCATCACCAATGTCATTGGTATCCCTGTCTTAAAAAATGGATTATATGGCAGAAGTAGGTGAAAGTCACTGGAAAAAAATGTTTATTTCTGTAGAAGTTACCTAATTAGGCTGAATAGTTTGGCTCATTGGCTTGTCATGCAGTTTTTTTAATGGGCTGCCTTCTTATCAGGATCAGCTGACTCTCTGGATCAAGATGTTCGTCGGCATTGTATTGCTGTCCCAAACACCTTGAAGCTACAGCCAGGAGACAGTCTAATGCTTCAGCCTATTAAGACTGCTGATGGCCGACAGTTATACAGACACTCCAGTGGGAAGATATTCCAGCTAGTTTACACAAAGACTCCGGAACAAGCTCCAGTGCAACAGCTTAACATTCCTCAATCTCCCATTCTAGGTATGGTATCTAGGAACAAACTGAATATTCAGCACTGATTCTCTATAAAATATAGTTACCACACATGTTAGGTATTCAAAGTAATTTCTTCCTGCTTTTTCTTTTGTTCATCTTTGCCACCCAACCTAACCTTATTACATGCAATAATGCGGGGTCTTGGAGCTTGTGAAAACTGTGATTGGAGGATTGCAGACACATTTCTGAGTCTGCAAAAGGTCCTCTAAACTCATTTCACATAGTATCTTTGCAGGCAGCAGATGGCCCAATAACCTTAGGCCTAGCAGTCTGGGTGCAGTGAAGTCTGGACTCAGGAGGTGAAAGGGCACTGATGGTATTTAATTGGTACGCTCTGGGAAGAATATGAAGCATTGGTGTTGTTGCTGGATTTTGTCCCTCAATCAATATCACAAAAACAGATTATCTGGTCATTATCACATTGCTGTTTGTTGGAGTTTGCTGTTTACATATTGGCTGCCACGATTCCAACATTACAACAGTGACTACACTTCAATAAGTATGTCATTGGCTGTAAAGCACTTTGAGATATCCAGTGGTCGTGAAAGGTGCTATATGAATCCGAGTCTTTTTGGATAAGTTGGTTCTTTTTTTTAAAAAAAACTTACTCGCAATTAATGTCTACAAGCTGGTGAACTTTTCAACTCTGCTTGGAGATTTGAAACATGTATCTGATCATTCATGTACACCAGTTTGTTGACATGCTTATGAGATTTTAAAAAGAGTTTGTAATATAATGGTGTCCTATTCACAACTAGATGATCCAAAGGTTGGTTCAATTTAGTTACTGAAATTGCATGAGTTGAATATTTTATTTTGAATGATAGGGTTTTTTGGAGCACTTTGCAGTTGCTGAGCTGAAGTTTCTTTCATTAAGAAGCTTTTCAGCAGTGGTTCAATTTTTTTTGAGCAGTTCACATGAAACCTTTTTTGTTATGGTGACTGTTATTCAATTGTTCTTTTTTAAAAAAAATCTTGCGCTTCACCGTAAAGGCGAAATGAAAGTCCTGGACAATGGAAAAATGAATTCCCTTTTAACCTAAATAATTGAGAAATGATTTTGAAGAATAATGTTTCAATTACAGGAACATCTCCACTGGTCGAAATCCTCACACCTACAGCTACTACTTTGGTAGGTGATGCTAACACTCCTCATTGTAACACAGCTGCTACAAATTCAGAATTGTGTACCAAAACTGGTTCATCAGAAGAAACAAGTGTTGGGGCAGGTTTGTGCACTTCCACACCTCTGTGTAACGTTGTCACCTGTGTTACAACAAAGCCACAACTTCAGACTAGTGCTACAACTTGGAATTTGGCGGATCAAGTTTCTCCATTCCAGTCACTATTTCCAGATACCACCACGCCGGAGGCTGGACAACACAACAGACCATACAGTATCATTCCTTTGGCTGGTTGCCAGTCAAAAGCAAATGTTGATGAATTAAACAATGACATGTTTGACTTAAAAATGAAAATGAATCCAATAAAACCTTCTGAGCCAGAGGAATATGATCAAAGAGTTGGTACCGTTAGAACCTTTCCTATCAAAAGCGAGAACATTACAGTCACTGGAGCTTACGAAACAAAATGGGTACCAGAGAACAGCAGCTTTGCAGAGGATCACAAAAGGACAGATTGCATAGAACAATTGAAATGTGAACTTAATGTCGACAAGCCCAGTGAAGCCCAAATTAAGGTTGAGAGAGATTTGTCAGAAATAAATGCCGGTGAGCCCGTTGATTCTGACAGCTCTGAAATCTGCACTGTGACCATAAAAGAGGAGCATTTGAATGATGAGGAAGACGATGTCTTTACTGCATTGAAAGAAGAGTCCTTTAGAAGCTCCAAGTTCTGGAATTGTTCATTCAATTTAAATACAGAAGCTGTGACTGAAGCAGAGTTGGGCGTACAGGTATGTATGGAATATACATTTTTGTGGTTCATTGATTTTCCTATGAATGAGAATAGATGGGAAAAAATTCAGGCACTAAACTGACTGCTCTCAAGCTTAGGGCTTACAATCCTTTTGTAACACCCATGACTAAAATGGTCCTTTGTATTATGCAATCAGACATAATGTGGCTTGTTCCAGGCTCAACACCAGTTACTTTGGTTCTTTGGCAAAAGGCAAAAAGCTGTAATTTTTTTTTCCAGTTAGTTTGATGCCTAGTTAAATAGCGCAGGTTTATCCTGTGGTGAATTTTTCTTTCCTTTTCCCCTCTGGAAAAAGTGTTATAGCTGAGACATAGACCATTTGAGCAGTGATGTTTGCATTGGTGCCTTTCTGTGAGCCTCCTAGTCTAATCTCCATTCCATTTAGTGTTCGTCTTTTTCAAGCAACAATCAGAGTTTCTTAATGGAGTGAATCCTTCAAAGCTTACCCTAGTATGTAGGATACTCAGCTTGATAAAGTAAACCTGAAACAGTGTTTTCAGATGCACCAAGGCCTTTGTATTTGTAATAAAGGCCAGCATACCAATTGCCTTCCTAACTGTTTGCTGTATCTACATGTTAAGTTTAGGGCAAACTATTTCAATTACACAGCATAGTCAGTAGCTGGAATGGGTTACCAGAACACTCAATGTACTTTTTAAAAAAAAACAACTAGGTGCTCTAATGCTAAGGCAATGCAGTTAGGTCATCAAGGGGAGGGATAGGAACATAAGAAATAGGAGGTGTAGGCCATTTGACCCTTTGAGCATGCTGCGCCATTCACTAAGATCGTGGCTGATCTTCATCCTCAACTCTGTCTTCCTGCACTAACCCATATCCCTTAATTCCCTTAGTACCCAAAAATCTATCAACCTTTGCCTTGAATATACTTATTGACTGAGCATCTACAGCTCTAGGAGTAGAGAATTCCAAAGATACACAATCCTTTATGTGAAGAAATTTCTCATCAGGCCTAAGTGGCTGACCTCTTATTCTGAGACTGACCCCTAGACTTTCCAGCCAGGAGAAACATCTTCCAAGCATCTACCCCTTAGGAAATTTTATATGTTACAATTAGATCACACCACATTCTTCTAAAGTCTAGGGAACTAAGCCTAGTGTACTCAATTTCTCATCGTCGGACAATCCTCTCATCCCAAGAATCAGTCTAGTAAGCCTTCCTTGCACTCCCTCTATATCAAGTCTGTCCTTACTTAAGTAAGGAGACCAAAACTACACACACAACTTCAGATGTGGTCTGACCAATGCCCTATACAATTGTATAAGACTTCTTTACTCTTGTACTCCAGCTGCTTTGTAATAAAGGCCAACGTACCATTTGCCTTCCTAATTGCTTGCTGTACCTGAATCTTAACTTTCTGTGATTTGTGTACATGTACACCCATGATCCTCTGAATACCAACATTTACCAAGTCTCGCACAATTAAAAATATTTTACTATCTTTTATTTTTCTTTCCAAAGTGAACAACTTCACACTTGCCCGCATTATATTCCACCTGCCTGTCGCCCATTCTCACAACCGGTCTATGTCCCTTTGCACCCTCTTTGCGTCCTCCTCACAGCTTACTCTCCCAACTATTGTCAATAATCTTGGATACATTACACTCGGTGCCCTCATCTGGGTCATTGCTATAGATTGTAAGTAGCTGAGGTCCAAGCACCAATGTTCTCTCTAAATTTTTTTTGTGTTGGGCGAGGCCTGCTCACTTCACTGTGTTGCCTTCAAATATTTTGAAATGGCCACACACATGCATTATCTAAAACTGAGCAACTAGTGAGCTACTTGCGTAGTACCTTTCGGGTTACTGCGCATCCATGCACACCTTGGAGGGAGCATTGCTCAGCACTGATCCTTATAGTACTCCGCTGGTTACAGTCTGCCAACTCAAATGATCTGTTTATTCCTACTCTGTTTTCTCTCTGTTAACCAATCCCCAATCCATGCTAATATAATATCCTTAATCCATGAGCCCCAATTTTGTGCTGTAACCTCTTGTGTGGCACCTTATTGAATACGTTTTGCAAATTTGGTGAACCAATATTCACTGGTTCCCCTTACCTAGCCTGCTAGTTAAAACCTCAAAAAAAAACTCTGAACAGATCTGTCAAATATAATCTCCCTTTCATAAATCCTTGTTGACTCTGCCTGTCATATTATGATTCTCTTAAGTACCCTATTACCATGTCCTTAATAATAGATTACAATATTTTCCTTATTGCTGATGTCAGGCTAACCAGCCTGTAGTTTACGGTTTTCTCTTCCTTCCACCCCCCCCAACCTCCCCCCACCCCTCCTTTCTTGACTAGTGGGCTTACGTTTACTACTTTCCAATCCATGGGGACTGTTCCAGAATCAATGCATCCACTATTTCTGTAGCTACCTTCAGGTCCAGGGGATTTGTCGTCTTTTAGTTCCAGTAATTTCTTCAGTGCTATTTCTTTACTTACGCTAACTTCATTAAGTTCCCCATTCTCACTAGACCCTTGGTTCCCCACTCTTTTCTGAATGTTTCTTGTGTGTTCTATCATGAAGACAGATACAAAGTATTTGTTTCATGTCTCTGCCATTTTCTTAGTCCCCATTATAATTTTTCCTGTCTCTGTCTCTAATGGGCTCTGTTTACATTTGATAATCTCTTCATTTTTACTCAGAATTTATTTTATTTAGAGATACAGCACTGAAACAGGCCCTTCGGCCCACCAAGTCTGTGCCGACCATCAACCACCCATTTATACTAATCCTACACTAATCCCATATTCCTATCACATCCCCACCGGTCCCTATATATTTCTTTACCACCTACCTATACTAGGGGAAATTTATAATGGCCAATTTACCTATCAACCTGCAAGTCTTTGGCTGTGGGAGGAAACCGGAGCACCCAGCGAAAACCCACGCAGACACAGGGAGAACTTGCAAACTCTGCACAGGCAGTACCCAGAATTGAACCCGGGTCGCTGGAGCTGTGAGGCTGCGGTGCTAACCACTGTGCCGCCCATTGTCTCTTGTTATGATAGAGGTGGAAGGAGTGCACTGTTTATTCTAGTCCCACTTCTCCACAGGTCACAAAATATATTTTTAAATTTTCCCACTTACTAATACAGTCAATCATATACTCTATTTTTCCCAGAATAGAGCACACTAAACAGGTTTCTTTAATGAAAACAAAATTATCAGTTTATCATAGAACAAGTCTTAACTGGTAATGAAGTAACGCTTAAACACACATTTAAATTTTTAAAGTCCCTTTTTTACCTTAGCCCCTCACTCACTCTCTCACTCTCACACAAGCACACACATACACCGGTTGACTGGAAAAATAAAAGGGATTTTTAAAATTCAGAGCTCTGTTAAGAGAGAAAAACAAACACTTGGGCTGATTACTTGCTCGTTTTTGAATAAAACAGCAGATGAGATATGCTGTTCCAAAACTGGCATACACGGGTCACTGGGATCTTTTAGAACTGTTCTTTTCAGGCAGCATTAAGAATTAATTTAGCAAGCTTTCTTTAAAGACAGGAGTCGAGATGAATTGACACAGTGGACTTCTCAGGATCTTTGAGAAATGCTGGAAAGTGAGCTGGGTTGTCGTCTTCTCTCCTTCCTTTACTTCCTCAGCAGCAGGCTAACTTTATCAGCCACACACTCCAGAAGATAAAACACACTGACACTACAACCAAAAGCTTATGAGTCTACTGCCCCGTCAGGTGTGCTCTGCTGCTCCCTGGCTTGTCCTATCAGGACGCGTGACTGACATCTCTGCCCACATCATCCCCTGTTACCAGGGTTTCTGTTCTATTTTTAACTTGAGCCATGTGACAGCCAGTACATTGTTGCCAAACCAGTTCTTTCAGTGTCCCCTTGATGACTCTCTTTGAAAAAAAACTGGTCCAACATTTATTCAGTTTGACAATGAATTCCTCAAAAATATTTTCACAAAAAAAAAACAATCACTTCCATAACACCCTTGATGGTTTATTTACTCATATTCTTTTAATCAATTTCTTGGTTATCCTTTGCTGAATTGTAAAATCCTCCCAATCCTCAGGTTACTATTATTTTTGTTAACATTGTAAGCCTCTTTCTTTAATCTATTACCAGCTTTAACATCTCCTGGTATCCACAAGTGAACCACTTTTCCCGTGGTTTTTTTTCCTTAAGAGAATGGATATTACAAATTAAGAATTAATTCTTTTCAATATTTACCATTGTTTATCTACCGTCGTATCTTTTAATGTGTTTCCAATCTACCTTGCCCAACTTGCTCCATACCGATGTAGTTTGCTTTGTTCAAATTTAAAATCCTAGATTTGGACTTAACTAAATTATACTCAAACTCAATTTAAAATTCTATCATATTATGATCACTATTCCCTGGAGGCTGCTTTACTACAAGATTATTAATTAAACCTTTTTCATTAAACAATACTAGATCTAAAATAGCCTGTTCCCTAGTTGGTTCCTTGATGTACTGATCTAGAAAACTATCTTGTATACATTCCATAAACTCATCCTCCACACTATTACTGCAAATTTAGTTTGGCTAGGCTATTGAAGATTAATGTTCCCCATGATTACTTTATTATCCTTTTCACATGCACCTCTAATTTCCTGATTTATTCTCTGCCTGACACTACAACTACTGTTTGAGGACAGATAAACTACTCCCACAAGTGTGTTCTGCCCCTTCTTGTTTCTTAGCTCCACCCAAACTGATTTTACATGTTGATTTTCTGAGCTAAAATCCTTTCTCTCTACTGTCTTTATCCTATCCTTTATTGTCAGGGAGACTTGAACTAGGAGACAATTTAAAAATTAGGGGTGTCCCATTTAAGTTGAGATGAGGAGAGGGTCTCAGAGGGTCATTAGTCTGTGGAATTCTCTTCACCAGAGAGCAGTGGAGGCTAGGTCATTGAATATATTCAAGGCTGAGTTGGATAGATTTTTGATTGACAAGAGAGTCAAAGGTTATGGGAGGCAGACAGGTAGGTGGTGTTGAGGCCACAATCAGATCAGCCATGATCTTATCAAATAGCAGAGCAGGCTCGAAGGACTGAATGGCCTACTCCTCCTAATTCTTGTGTGTACCCCCCCTCCTATTCCATTTGCCTATCACTTCTAAAAGTCAAGTGTACTGGAATATCTAGTTCCCAACCTTAGCCATTCTGCAACCATGTCTGTAATGGCTATTAGATCAAACCTATTAGTTTCTAATTGTGCAATTCATCTATTTTGTTGCGAATGCTTTGCGCATTCAGATACAGTACTTTAGCTTTACCTTTTTTCTATTTATTTCCCTGATGTCACCTTAATGCCCTGAATTCTCTACCCCTTCCTAACCCACTCTGCTTATTCTTACCCAAATCACTACTCTGCTCCACAGCCTTGACTTTCCCTTACTGCTTTTGAATTTACCCTTTCCTGAATCCTCCCTATACCCTCCTCCCCTTCATTAATATAAAGCCCTGTCTACTGCCCTAGTTATTCAATTCGCCAGGACACAGGTTTAAGTGGAGCTTAACAAACAGTTCCATCTTTACCCAGTACTGGTGTCAGTGGCCCATGAAGCAAAACTCCTGTCTCCCACACCACTCTTTCAACAATGCATTTATCTTTATGCCAATTTGCATGTGCACCAGGCAATCCAGAGGTTACTACCTGTGAGGTTCTGTGTTTCAAATTGGTTAGTTCCTAGTTCCTCAAACTCATTCAGCAGAACATCATTCCTAGTTCTTCCTGTGTTGGTTCCTAAATGGACCATAACAACTGGATCCTCCTCCTCCTCCCATTCCAAGTTTGTCTCCGCCCATGAGGAGATGTCTTTAACTCTGGCAACCGGCAGGCAACAGAACCTTTAGAATTTCTGGTCATGGCTGCAGAATCTATCCCCCTACCACTGCCATTTGAATGGCCACCTGTACCATGGTATGATGGTCAGTTTGCTGGTCCACCTCCAGGCTTTACCCTCCTCCACCTAGGCAGCAAGAACCTTGTACCTGTTGGATAAGGGCAAAGGCTGAGGGCTCCTCCATCATTGCACATGGGGTCCCCTGACCTGCCTGACTCAGTTGCACCCTCCTGTCCCTGACCACTAACCAGGCCTGTACTAGTTCCAAACCTAAGGGGTGTGACTACCTCCTGGATCAAAGTGTCCAGCTAATACTTTTTCCCCTCTCTGATGCCTTGCAATGTCTGCACCTCGGACTCAAGCTCGAGAACTCTGAGCTGAATTTCCTTAAGATGCAGACATTTACTGCAGATGTGGTTGTCCAGGATTATGATGCACACAAAATTCCACATACTACATTTGCGGCACAGAAGCTGCACTGCCATTCCTATATAACCTTATTTATTTGTTTCATTAAACTGGGGCCCCGCTGTAACATGGTCTGCTAAAGCGCAGAACTCTGTATAATGCAGGTCTTGACTTGACCACAAAACTTTCATTCTGCAAATGCAGCTATAAGCCTCCCCCACTACCTCCCCTTTCCCCACAGCCACCCACTTTAGTCAAGAGTCATAGAGAGATACAGCACTGAAACAGGCCATTGGGCCCACCGAATTTGTGCCGAGCAACAACCACCCATTTATACTAATCCTACATTAATCCCATATTCCCTACCACATCCCCACCATTCTGTTACCGCCTACCTACACTAGGGGCAATTTACAATGGCCAATTTACCTATCAACCTGCAAATCTTTGGCTGTGGAAGGAAACCGGGGCGCCTGGCGGAAACCCACGCGGTCACAGGGACAACTTGCCGAGAACTGAACCCGGGTTGCTGGAGCTGTGAGGCTGTGGTGCTAACCACTGCGCCACTGCCGCCCAAAAAAATAAAAAGTAAAAGCAGCCATTTAATTATTTAATTTTACACAGCATCTGCTTTATTTATTTAGTTTGATGCATGAGGACTGGAAACTAGGAATATGCACGCAGTATTGGCCCTGGAACTAGCAGGATCAAATCTGAACGCTAGGCACCAGCAGTGAAATAATGTGGTCTGACCTATAACGCGGACTCGAGATATGGGCGCCGTGTACCGCTTTATAGTAGGGATCCCAATGTATTTCTTTAAAATTAGGGTCTCTCTTTAAATTGCTCCAGTTCCTGTTCCTTTGCTACTTGTTTTTGTTTATCAGCTCCTTTGTTTTATTATTTACTTAATTCATTATCTATATATGTCAGATACTAATTTATTGAAAATTCAGAACCCTTTAACGTTAGTATCCTCTATTTTTAGTTCATTTTAATTTTATCCTCCTAGATTTAATTAATTAAACACTCAATTATATAATAAATTATACACTTGACTTAGGTTTAAAATAAATTCCTTAGGTGTACTTCCTTGGGCTCTACCACTCCTCTGACATCACTTTTTCAGATTGAATTTTTTTTTCTAGATTCTTCCCTGTGTCAGAGACACTGCTCCTCTCAGCTGCTTGTCCAGTACTTTGTGGCCGATAAGGTAGAGATATTAGTTTTTGGGAGGAAAACCAAATCACTTCATCTCTGAGAATGGGCCAGTCTTCATTCAGTGAGGAGGGGAAGAAAATCACCATGGACTCTGGCCACTAAGCATTTGCAACTTGGGGTGGGATCTTGTCTCAGAATGAGGAGTTGTCGGTAGTAAGGACCCTGGATGGTGAAGTTGGTGCGTACTGTCCACCTGGTCAGTACGATCACCTAGCATTTCCTAGGAGCCTAGATCTGTTGGTGGACCAAGTTGGCCAGGTGTTTAAGTTGCTGCAATAGTTTACCAGCACCTGCAAATAATATTCCGGGAGCAAGATGCTGTTAAGCTTGAATTACCACCAGAATCGCTTCTTTTCTGCTATAGGGAAATGCCTGACTTCTGTCTCTCAAATGTTGCCATAATTGGCTTAAAACTTGGTATGCAGGAATCATGTGTTTTTTTTAAGGTAGTCTTCCACTCGATGAGATGCAAGTTTTCTGCCACTTCTGTCATTGTGCAGACTTTTGTTCTTCTTTGCAGACTCATTCAAATAGAAGTAGAGATGGGTTTGGAAACCTTGCGTCGAAATCAAGAATTCCAAGAAATTCATTAATTGTCAATAATCTCAGTGTACCACACAGGTCAGTAACCATTAAAGAAACAGTAAAAGTTTATCCTCAATACCCACAGTATGTAGGATGCTCAATAGAGAAAGTAAACCTGGAATAATATTTTCATATATAACAGGACAAGAAGGTAAATAATTGTAGTTGTAAAGAGCAAAATTAGGACAGCATCAGTGTATTTCTTTATACAGAACATATTCAGTAGCTAGAAAGAGTCAGCCAGACGCTGGATGTATATAAGAAACAACAGACTGCTGTAATGGCAAGACAGTAGGGTTGCTGTTTCAGAAGGGTGAAACCAAATGGGATAGAAGGTCTCTTCATCCAGAGTGATCTTTCATGAAGTTTAACTTCCACGTTGACCTTGTGTGGATAGAATTGCTCCTAAACCCATCCCCTTTATGTAATAGTTATTTATCTGAGGAAGTTGCATTGTTAAAGTTCTACCTTCAGCCTTACAGTTGAAATGTTGCTTGATTGATGTACACAAGGCTGTTATCTATGCAGGCAATTTAATGAAATTTAATTGATAGGGGCAGTTTGCCTCCTGGTAAATTCATTATTAAATGTAAATTGGTGAACAGTGTAGCAGTGATTCTTTTCTTCCGCTCCCCACCATTCCCCCCCCCACCCCCCCCCCCCCCCCCCCCCACTTGCCCCCATCACTGTCCCCAACAAACAAGCGCACACGTAATGGAAAGAGAGTAGTCACTTATTGTTCTTGGAGGATCTACTACATTCAAAACATGAGAAAGCTCCTACCCACAATTAATCAGTCATTTGATTTTGATACTTATTTAACATGAAGTTTTTGCAAGAATTTTGGATATGCAAACTTGTAAATTTAACATTGTTACACACCCATCTGTTAATGTTCGTAGTCTGCTTCATTTACGCCAATTGACTGCAAATGATCTTATAAACTATTCCTGTTTTCTAGGGGATTTTTCCAGAATTCACAATCATTCAGCCACTCATCTAAAAGAACGGTGAGTCCAATTAAACGTTTAGTTTTGTTGCATGGCCAATTGACTACACTTACTTCAAACCTAGGGCGGTATTTTATTTATGGCACACCGTTCCCGATGGCGGAAGTGAAATTGGGCGGCACTTCTGCTTTTGTGCTGGGCTGGGGCGGGATGGGGGAACAGGAGAAACGTGGGATCGCGCGTTGGAGGAAGCTTTTCAGTGGTGCAATCCAACGTCATTTAACAATGCAGAAGTTAAGGCTGGGCTATAAAGCACCCCCCTGGACAAACAGGGACTTTCGGCATCATGACCATAACGTTACTGGCTAACTCCAGAGGCTGAGTAAAGTATCTATTTTTCAGCAGCAGTCCCACATTCAAACTTCTCCCACATCATTCATTTTTCGATTTGTCTTTATTGTCTTTGATCTCCCTCAATCACATCCAGTGTCTGTGAGTAGACATAGACCGGCCCCACGGTTCAGTGATGCCTCCCTTCAGGTTCTCCTCCAGGCTGTTAGGGAAAGGCAAGAGGTGCTATTTCCCCAGAATGGCACCAAGTGACCCTCCCGCCTGGTCGAGGGTAGCAGATGAGGTGAGCAACTGTGGGGCCATCGGAGGACGTGGGTGCAGTGTAGGAAACCAGTCAGCAACCTGCTCTGAGCTGCCAGGATAAGTGTGATGGTTGCATCGTACCTGATGGTCTCATGGGGTTGACAGCAATGTAAATTTGCAAGTAGGGAGGTATGCCAGACTTTGGAATGGGTGGTCAGCCTCAGTGCCACATGGGAATTGAGACCAAATTGTGTGAAAGTCTGGCAGATGTGAGTGCTTGGATGCAGCTTGTGACTGACAGGACAGCATGTTTGATGGGGAAGCATTCAGACAACAGTGTAAGTTGTCACGTGACATGTAAATAAGTCTGCACTTTGTCATGCAGGACATGCAGAGACATAATGCTAGAGAAAGATGTAAGACAGGAGGTGGTGACCCTAACCTGAGGCTTCTCACCCCTGCTGAGGAAGAGGCTCTGCAGCTCGCAGGAGAGGAGGGAGGAAGAGCAGTAGCAGACGGCAAGGCTGGAAAGTCCAGGCGTAAGTGTTGAATTGCATTCAAACTGGTGATTGGCATATGGGCGCACATGAAGAGGTGTAGTTCTTGTGTTGTGATGAATCTTAATATGGTTCTGTTTGTTCTCTACTGCAGTTCATCGCAGTCCAAGGTCCAGACCTCAACCACGTGAAGAACATGAAGACCCCACCTCTGGAGATGATGAGACCAGTGTCCCAGAGGATGCACCGTCATCTGCCTCTTCAGCAACCTCCGACAGCACAGTTACACCCATACGGGTCGCGGAAGGGTCGCGTTTAGAATCGGGGTCTCAATCTGGTGATCACAACATGGACACGTTACAGCAGCGGAAGGAGACTGTGACAGCCGGGTCCCCTGACACTCGGAGGACTGCTGGGGACCGGGCCCCTGCTGAGACCCACGCTGATGAAGGGCCTCTGGTAGCGGCCACAAGAACCCTGCTGGACATGCAGCAAAAGGTAGGGGAACATATCTCGGAGATGCCAGAGGTCATGCGCGGCTTTGCGCAAGTGATGGAGGAGTCCATGCAAGCCATGAGTTCCGCCATGTCTCAGGCATGCAAGCGCATGGCTTCATCCATGGAGAGGTTGGCGACCGCCATGAAGAGCCAGGTAGATCACTCGACCCATATGCGCTCTGACCTGCATTCCATCGCTGTAGCCATGGGCTCAGTGCAGCAGTGGCTAGGTGAGAGGGGGATGAGTCACATGGACCGCCCTCCAGGTGCTGCTTCCCCTCAGGGAGACAGTCAGGTGCCATTGTGTACCCAGATGGATGAAGAGTGCTTGCCAACTGCTCCAGGGGCATCGTCTCTGGACACCCCCGGGGTGAGCGGCCTCTCCTCATCCCCTCCGACATTGACCCCATTACATCCAGTAGGTGAGGCCGTGGAGCATGCCCCTGCACCAGTGCAGGAAACCTCCAATATCCCGGAGCCCTCAAGGCCTCGGACCTCCAGAGGACGCCCACCACGGTCATCAAAAGCAACGGGGAAGCGCACAGAGCAGACGGCCTCCATCTCAGCTGCTGATGTTGCGTTTGCACCAAGACGTAGTGATCGTAAGCGTAAACATAAGTGTTACTGAGAGCACGAAGGTGGCATGGGTGTCCACCAACTATATTTCTCATGTAAATATTTCACAATATATCTGTTTAAAATTACTCACGTATGCGTTATCTTCATTTGTTTGGACTAACTTAGTTGGAGAGCTAAATGTAATGGCATGCCTCATGGTTGGCACACTTTGATGCTTACAGAGGTGGTACGGACATTGCATTTTAATGTGGAAATCGCAATGTTGAGTTTCATCAATCAAACTTCAATGAATGTTCATGTGACTGTCCAGTTTGCAGTTGATAGTTTGTGGAACATGGCTGCACCTGCAGGCTGTGCTGGCACTCCCATTTGTGCACTGTCATGCTGCTGATGCTGCGGATTCAGTTGTTGTGCCGCAAGAGTCCTCCTTAGCAGCATCCTCTCCACCTGGTGACATGTTTGAGTGAAAATTGGGTGTGTGAGACCCAGGTTATTATAATTATATAACTGTGTTCATAGGCAGACAGGGAAATGAGCACATCCTTGTCCATTGCTTTCATCCATAGAATTGATCAGCAGTGAGTTGTTAAACTCCACCCATTTTCCACACACAACTCCACCCACTCCACTCTGGCCTCCTCCCAATGTGACTGGCAATCATTGCAGCCCCACATGCATCTTGAGATATTGAGACTATTGTGCTTGTGAGCTTCCAGTTCGAGGCCATGACCCACCACCCTCTTGTCACCCTCACACTTGTACTCATCACCCTTGGCCCTCCCAACATCACCTTCCGCCTTCCCTCTTTAACCCTTCAACCAAAACGCATTACCCTGGACCCTGTGACCATCCAATTGGACATGTCCACTCTACCCCCTTGAGCCTTTCCCCGTCGACATGCCCCCTCTGATCCTAGACCCTCCCTGCGTTATCCTTAGAGTTCGATTTGTTGACCTACCCTAGGAGATTTATTTGAATATCCCAACCTTTGACTGGACCTGCCTCCCCTAACGAATCGAACTCCCCCTGTGACTGTGATCATTCCCTCTGCCATTCAGCACCCTGAGTTTGACCCACAGGACCCCAATGTGGACAGTACTGACCCCTCCATTTAGGCTCCACATTTCCCTTACCTTGACTGACCATCTTCCCCCGCCACGCCACACCACACCACACCACACTACACCACACCGAGGACACCAGGCCGTTCCCACTTCACCTCTTCATCCAACCCCTCCCTTGGATCCCTCTGCCACTCCTCCGTTTGTGTGCACCTAACCCCCTGCCACCCCTATTTTGCCTTTACTGTTCCCGTGCCTTCATCCAAACTGCCATTCTCCTGTAGCCCTTCCTTGTGCCGCTGAGTTCAACAAACTAAACCGCTGACCTCAGATACAGCTGCACTAGGACGACTGTTGAACGCCACCTTGAAAAGACCGTCCAGCGTGTGCCACGAGATTCCTGTCCACCCCTCAGTTAATCTGGAAGGTAGGACTTCATTGCAATTAATTATAAGCAAATGAGTATTCATTGCATGCAAATGTATTTAAAGTTGGAACCTGCCACGGGAAGTCGTGAAGACTGACCCGCCACAAAGATGCCGCTGATTTAATCTTAGATTCTCAACCCACAGTCGGGAAAAAAAAATTTCAACTCCTGCCTTATTTAGTCACCCGACCTGCCACGTTTCCCACTTTTGCAGGCCCCATAAAATTTCCCCCCAAGTTTCTAACTATTCGGGGTTGCTTGTTCTACTAACAGCGGCCAATGCTAGACAGCTCAGTAAGGCCCAGCTTCAGCTACATTCTCAATGGTTTTATTATTCTTAGGTATTTGAGCCTTCTGTGCTATGTGAAGCTAGAAAGAAAGCAATATTACACAACATGAGAGAACGAGAGTCACGCAGGATGATGGAAAACCGTTTTAAAGTACTGAAGAACAAGCTCTTTGATGACGAGCAAATTGCTTCAAAGGGTGCCATCCTTGACGAGGTTTGTGAATACTTCAGTTGATCACAATGTAAGAATGCCAAGAATTTCACCATCAGTTTTTCAATGAACATTTTTGCACTTTATCTCCCAGTACTCATTGGTCCCTTTTAAGGATTGAACAGATTTTTCAGCAATTAAATATTTGTTTATTCACCACCACCCCCCACCCCCCCCATTCTGTTGGGCACAACCAAAAAACTAATCATTAAGTTGAAAGTCCGATCCCATTTTATTGCTACAGATCAATTATTTGACTTCCTTGATGGCTATTTTGAACACTAATGGTCATATAGGTCCTGCAACAAATAGTATATTCTACCCATGTTCATTCAAAGTGGGTTTTGTTCAAATATAATTGTAATTATTCAGCAGTTCAATGCTTTCTACAACAGGAAGGAGGCATTCTTTCACCGCTTCAATTCAAATGTAGCAGCTTCAAATTAAGAACAGGCAATAATGTGGTTGAGATGGTGAGCAATTGATCAGACATTTGTATGGCTTGTGTTTATCCATAGGGATGGAGTGAAAATCTGGGGAAGAACTCTAAATGTAATATTTGAAATGCACAGCACCCACATCCATGTGGACTTTTGAAACTGTCCTCAGGCACAGATTGGGTATTGATATTTTTTGTATTTCATGATTTTACTGTGTTCCACAGGCCATTGATGTAATCACTAATTTGGATAAGCAGTCCAAAAATCTAGCAATAGAGAAAGATCTGCTTTTGGGAAAACAAAAGATCCTGTTAGAAAAGATATCGCTCTTGTCTGGTAAGACACTTTCTGTTAATAAGGAGAATTCTGCCACCAAAGTGATTTGGAATATGTTTATTGTCCTTCATTGAAACATATAGAATTCTTAAGCAGGCTTGACAAGGTAGATGCTGAGTGGCTGTTTCCTCAGCTGAAAGGTCCAGAATTGGGGGTCGTAGTCACAGGATAAAGGGTCTACCATTTAGGACTGAGAAGAGGAATTTCTTCACT
Source organism: Heterodontus francisci (assembly GCF_036365525.1). Taxonomy (NCBI): domain Eukaryota; kingdom Metazoa; phylum Chordata; class Chondrichthyes; order Heterodontiformes; family Heterodontidae; genus Heterodontus; species Heterodontus francisci. The sequence goes on along the minus strand of NC_090410.1, from coordinate 21,280,905 downwards.
CAGGGATGTGAATCTTTGGAATTCTCTAGAGGGCTGTGTATGCTCAGTTGTTGAATATATTCAAGGCTGAGATAGGTAGACTTTTGGGCACTAAGGGATATGGGGATAGAGCAGGAAAGTGTTGATGTAGAATATCAGCTGTGATCTTATTGAATGACAGAGCAGGCTCAAAGGGCCGTATGGTCGAATCCTGCTCCTATTCTTTATGTTCTTTCCTTGGGAAAGAACAATGGTCCAAGTGCAGGAATTAAGATAGCAAATTTACCCCTTAAGCTGCTGATAGGTACGGAGATGAGAGAAACTGGGATTGTTCTGCTTAGATCAGAGAAGGCTATGGGAAGATTTAGTTTTTTTTATTCATTCATGGGATGTGGGCGTCGCTGGCAAGGCCAGCATTTATTGCCCACCCCTAATTGCCCTTGAAAAGGTGGTGGTGAGCTGCCTTCTTGAACCACTGCAGGCCATGTGAGATAGGTACGCCCACAGTGCTGTTAGGAAGGGAGTTCCAGGATTTTGACCCAGCGACAGTGAAGGAACAGCGATATAGTTCCAAGTCAGGATGGTGTGTGGCTTGGAAGGGAACTTGCAGGTGGTGATGTTCCCATGCATCTGCTGTTCTTGTCCTTCAAGATGGTAGAGGTTGCGGGTTTGGAAGGTGCTGTCTAAGGAGCCTTGGTGCGTTGCTGCAGTGCATCTTGTAGATGGTACACACTGCTGCCACTGTGTGTCGGTGGTGGAGGGGGTGAATGTTTGTAGATGGGGTGCCAATCAAGTGGGCTGCTTTGTCCTGATGGTGTCGAGCTTCTTGAGTGGTGTTGGAGCTGCACCCATCCAGGCAAGTAGAGAGTATTCCATCACACTCCTGACTTATGCCTTGTCGATGGTGGGCAGGCTTTGGGGAGTCAGCAGTTGAGTTACTCGCTGCAGGATTCCTAGCCTCTGACCTGCACTTGTAGCCACAGTACTTATATGACTACTCCAGTTCAGTTTCTGGTCATTGGTAGCCCCTAGGATGTTGATAGTGGGGCAGTGATGGTAATGCCATTGAATGTCAAAGGGAGATGGTTAGATTCTCTCTTGTTGGAGATGGTCATTGCCTGGCACTTGTGTGGCGCGAATGTTACTTGCCACTTATCAGCCCAAGCCTGGATATTGTCCAGGTCTTGCTGCATTTCTACACGGACTGCTTCAGTATTTGAGGAGTTGCGAATGGTGCTGAACATTGTGCAATCATCAGCGAACATCCCTGCTTCTGACCTTATGATTGAAGGGAGGTCATTGATGAAGCAGCTGAAGATGGTTGGGCCTAGGACACTGCCCTGAGGAACTCCTGCAGTGATGCCCTGGAGCTCAGATGGTTGACCTCCAACAACCACAGCCATCTTCCTTTGCGCTAGGTATGACTCCAACCAGCAGAGAGTTTTCCCCCTGATTCCCTTTGACTCCAGTTTTGCTAGGGCTCCTTGATGCCATACTTTGTCAAATGCTGCCTTGATGTCAAGGGCAGTCACTCTCACCTCACCTCTTGAGTTCAGCTCTTTTGCCTATGTTTGAACCGAGGCTGTAATGAGGTCAGGAGCTGACTGGCCCTGGCGGAACCCAAACTGAGCATCACTGAGCAGGTTATTGCTAAGCAAGTTGGTGCAGTGCATCTACCTTCTAGATGGTAGAGGTCGTGGGTTTGGAAGGTGCTGACTAGGGAGCCTTGGTGTGTTGCTGCAGTGCATCTTGTAGGTGGTACACACTGCTGCCACTGTGCGTCGGTCTGGAGGGAGTGAATGTTTGTAGATAGGGTACCAATCAAGCGGGCTGCTTTGTCCTGGATGGTGTCGAGCTTCTTGAGTGTTGTTGGAGCTGCACCCAACCAGGCAAGTGGAGAGTATTCTATCAAACTCCTGACCTATGGACAGGCTTTGGGGAGTCAGGAGGTGAGATACTCGCCACAGGATTCCTAGCTTCTGACCTGCTTTGATGAAGGGTTTTGATGAGAGTAAATAAGGAAAACCTATTTCCACTAGCAGGATCACACATTAGCAAAAGAACCAGAAGGAAGATAAGAATTTTTTTTGTTGTAGAATGTGCTGCCTGAGGGCAGTGGAAACAGGTTCAATTGTAACTTTCAAAAGGAAATTGGATAAATACTTGGTGAGAAAATTGCAGGGCTTTGGGGGAAAGAGCAGAGGGAGTGGGGCTAATTGGATAAGTCTTCAAAGAGCCAGCACAGGCATGATGGGCCAAATGGCTTCCTCCTGTGCTGTATGATTCTAGGTTCAGGAAAATTACTGTTTCACTGGGCTGACCAGATTTGTTTATTTTTTAGTGATGGGGTTGGGGTAGCGCACTAATATTAGATTGCATCTCGTCAAACTATCAGAAACAATGTTATCGCTGTCATAAATACAAACCAAAATATACAGAAATCCATGAAATTTGCATCCAATGGTAATGGAACAAAGATTTGGAGATTGTTTCCTGTAGTCACTGTTTTTTTTCAGCACATTGTATCAGAAAATGATTGTTTTATAGTTGATCAACAACATAAATTAGCTTGAATAGCAACTGAACAGCTGTGCCTTCCCCCAGCAGAAATGGGACCTGTTGTAGCACAAGGTGGAGTTGAAGCTGGTGAAATCATTGAACCCAGCGAGGCCTTGAGTTTCTCAAGCGGGAAAGATTCCTCTTCTCAGAATTTCTTTGGAATGAAATGGTTTCCAGAAGGTGGTCCTTCGGATGCAGTGGCTGATCAAAGGACAGTTTGTGGAGTAACTGTAAAATATGAAGTGAATTCGACCAGTTCCGACGATATAGTTGCTGTTAGGGTCGGTGACTATCTCAATGAGAAATACAGCAGTGAACTGGACTATTCTGGCAGCGCTAACATGTTTGCAGTGAACACAGAAGAGAATGTTAGTCAAGAAGATTGCTCCACCTTCAGTTCAGAAAAGGAAGAATGTTCTGGAAGCTCCAAGTTCTGTAGCTTTTCAGATTACAGCACTGATATGGAAGCTTTGAATAAAATGAGCGTGGATGTATTGGTATGTAATTGAGCTTGGTTTGGTTCTGAATAATGTTTTCAGTTGGTTTCTATTTTGAGGAAATTGTCATTTCCCTGTTTTGAGATGCAAATAATATTCCAAATACAATAGGAACCTGGATTCTCCACCAGAATTGTCACATGACAGACTTGTGTGTGATATTGCCTGATGCCTGGCCCCTTGTGTTTCTATTTCGTTTCCTTGCTGAATATAAATATATGTTGTTGTTGAATAAAATTCTGTTTTGTTGTTTTATTTCCCATATTGGTATTGTGTATGCGTGGAACCAGATTTGGGGACTCGCGATTATCTGCTGATTGCCATCATCTACAGGAGGAACCTTTCCATTATGACGGCTAATGGGGATTTCATGATAACTTTTTACTTTGCACCATATAAGGAGGGGAGATGGTTTGTTTTGGGGGAGGAGGGAGGGAGGTGAGGGTACATGTAACACAGAGGTACCTCGAATTTAATCAGCATAATTGAATAATCTGACAGCAAGAGCAATGGTAATCTTTCCGATGTTTGTCCTTACCTGTTAAGCTACAATTAACCTTGCAAGTAATGGCATAGTGGGAAGAATCTTAACCGTGAGCAGCAGGTTTACTTCGTCAGATTCAACTAGTGAGGCATACTGGCTGGGTCAGTCTGTGGAATAGTGCAGCTAGAATATCATTGCCCAAATCATAAAATAGCATAGCACAGAGGAAGCGTCCAGATTTTTCGAAGAGCAATCAGTTAGTCCTACTCTCTGGCCATTTCCCCATATTCCTGCAATTTATTTCTCCAAGTATTTATCCAGTTCTCTTTTGAAGACTATTAGTGAATCGATCCACCACCCTATCAGGCACTACATTCCAAATCCTAAGCACTCGTTGCATAAAAGTTTTTCCTTAGGTCGCCTCTGGTTCTTTTGCCTTTATTCTGAACTTCTATCAGCTAGTATGCCATCTTGGGACAACGTCTAACCATCCTGAAGAGCCCAAAGTCTCTTCTTTTCCGTCCCCAACTCCCACCCACTGAAGAATAGTCACTAGTGGTCAGCAAAAAACTGACCGCATTTGGGAGCCTTGCTAGGGAGATAGCAAATGCCAGGAGCTCCTTGCAAACAGTGCATTTGCCATAAAATGTGCTTTGATCCCAGTATCCTGAATGCAGCATGGACACACACCATACCCCTTTGAGCAGTGGTCCAATCTATTGAAGGAGCAGAGCTTCAGCTTGCTCCTCTGCAGCCAAGTGTTGGTATGCATCTACCCCTGCACTTGTTTTCTCGTACAGGGCCTTCAGGCATTGCCTTCCAGCAGCTGTTTCCCAAGCATCCAAGTTTTTGGTTACATCTGCCTTTAACACGGTGAAAGGGTAGGTTGTAATGTGCCAGCCACCTTGATGACAATTGACGAGATGAAAAATCAGGTGAAACAGCTAGGTAATGAATGGCAGTTGGTGGGGTTTAAACTGCTTGTTTATGTAATAATGTATGTCCCAACTGTGGTGAGCAGATCTAAGCATTAAAACTAGCTTGTCAGTTTAAAATTGGAATTGTCCCCTCGCATATTTCAAGTGTTACTGAACCCAGAGCTTATTAATAGCTAGCTGGAGTTGCATTTAATCATATATTTGGGTGGTTGTTGGTTGGCACAGACTCGGTGGGCCGAAAGGCCTGTTTCAGTGCTGTATCTCTATTAGTATTAGTATATACTCACTGGCACATTAAAGCAGGCATTACATTGTAATCTCAAACAGGGGAGGGGAAACTAATGCTGATGTTGTGTTAACCATGTTAGGAGGTAGAATTTTAAAGTGCTGTACAGCCCCTTTCGGCATTTACAACACAGAGGCTGTGCTCAGAACTTCTGGAAAAAGCCAGATCACTAATATTTGCTCATTGAGTAGCAAGTGAAAAGGTGTGAAGCGATCAAAACGCTGTAAATCAATGGTGATTGGAAGGTTGGTGTCATCTACGGTAGGGAACATCAGTTATATAACTACAAGGGAAGAGCAAATAAACGCAAGACCTATATTGGCTTAATCCTCAAATTCCCTTAAAAAGGTTGATCCTCATTCATAGGCGAAGAAACTGCTTTCATTGCCCTCCTGGCCGCATCTCCCAATCCCAGTTCTGCGATGGATGCACTTGTGGTTCTGAACATATAAAACCAGTTGTAGCACATCATGGAATGGTATTTGCAGATAAATTGTTTGAATTTTTGCTTAAACGGAATAGAATCATAGAGTGTCCACAGCACAGAAGAAAGCCATTCGGCCTGTCGTGTCTTTGCTGGTCTCTGCAAGAGTAACTCACAAGTCCCACTCCCCAGCCTTTTCCCCGTAGCCCTGCAAATTTTTTCTCTTCGTATAATTGTCCAATTCTCTCTTGAAGGCCTCCATTGAATCTAGCCCACCAAACTCTCAGACAGAGCGTTCCAGATCCAAACCACTCGCTCTGTAAAAGGTTTTTTCTTATGTCACCTCCTGGTTCTTTTGCCAATTGCCTTATATCGGTGCTCTCTGGTTCTGGATTCTACAGCCAATGGGAACAGTTTCTCTGTATCTACTCTGTCCAGAACCCCCATGATTTTGAACACCTCTATCAAATCACCTCTTAATCTTCTCTTCTCCAAGGAGAACAGGCCCAGCTTCTCCAACCTATCCATGTAACTGAAGTTCTTCTTTCCTGGAACCATTCTCGTGAATCATTTCTGCACCCTCTCAATGCTTCAGCATCCTTCCGAAAGTGTGGTGCCCAGAACTGGATGCAATACTCCACTTGAGGTTAAACCAGTGTTTTATGAAGGTTTATCATAATTTCCTTGTCTTTGTACTCTCTGCCCTTATTTATAAATCTCAGGATCTCATACACTTTATTAACCGTTTTCTCAACCTTCCCTGCAACCTTCAGTGATCTGTTCACATACAATCCCAGGTCCCTCTGCTCCTTTAGAATTGTACTCTTTAATTTATATTGCCTCTCCTTCCTAACAAAATGAATTAAAAATAAATAAGGTTTTATAAACTGTCAGAGACAAACTAGATAATTTCTGTGAATATCTAAGTAATTGAGCGTCTAAGCTTTTGTTGGAGGTGAGAGAAAATGTATTTGAGGCGTATAGGAAGAAAAGACAGTGAGCGAGGTGAATAAAGTTAAAGAGACAAACTGAAGTACGTACAGAAAAGGGGAGAATAAGTCAGAAAAATAGATATGAGGTGTGAGGCATACAGAGAGTGGGAAATGATCAGACATAGATAAATTTTATTTTTGTCCATTTTCACAGGAATTGAAATTTAAATGTAAAAGTAATCCAAAAAAAATCAAGCTGAATAGTGACCCTATTCGAGAAATACAAATAGTGTTTATCAAAAATTATGCATGTGTCCAGTTTTACTTTGCCATGACTTGGTACTTTCTGATTGTAATTCTACAGGGGCACAATGAGCCACCAAGGGGTTGGAGAGCCAAGAGAAATGCAACACCACATACACTGAGAGAAAGAGAATCTCGCAAGTTGATGGAAAATCGTTTTAAATTATTGGAGAGCACGGTTTTCAATGACAAAAAGGCCCCAAAAGGTGCCATTCTCATTAAGGTTTGTTCAGATGAATTTTGAGGATTATTTTCTTCACGTAGAGGAGCTCTTCATCCATGCTGTCCCTACTATAGCTTTTATTTTGTCAGTATATTTAGCTACTTTTTTAATTATGGTGTGATTTGGTGCATCTGTGTCTTTTGCAACAAAATATTTTGAAATTCACATAACCATTATCTTCTACACTGCCCCTGTACGATAAAGGCTGGCTCGGGTTTGCAAATGAAACCCGACCCGAGTCCTTTCATTTTTTTTCCCACGCCCGACCCGACCACCAGAATGTTCAGTTAACCTAACTTCCATTTTTCAGTTTTTAAGCTTATGCAGATAGGCAACAAAAACTGTAACTGGACTTGAAAGGTTGTTTAACAAGCACATTAAAATTGGAGCCAGGTACTAGAGATAGTGATAGAGTGTGTCCGACCCGACCCGACCCGAGCCCGAATGCCGGACCTGGAAGAGCGACCTGACCCGACCCGAACCCAACACATGCCGTCGGGTTCGGGTCGGGTAGCCATGCTGTACTTTGTGATAGTACTTGCTTCCATTTGGGCAGTGTTAGGAAACGTTGACCTCTGGCTCCTTTGATGCAGCTGGTTAGAACATGCTGCTGTAGGTTAGTGCATGAGTTATGTTTGGTCTTCTTATCAGTGGTTCTCATTGTGAAGACACAGGCAACTGTCACACAACGTAACTGGTCCATCAGAAGAATACAGTAGCTATAATATGTCAGCTCCTCTGAATTGCATTTGTGGCCATAGAATCGTGTGCAATGGCTTCTCTTGTTACCTCTGGACCACCTCCCCCATCGTCCCCTGCCTCTGTCTCACAAAGGATCTATCCTTGGTCCCCTCCTATTTCTCATCTCCATGCTGCCCCTTGGCGACATCATCCAAAAACACAATGTCAGGTTCCACATGTATGCAGGTGACACCCAGCTCGACTTCGCTACTACCTCTCTTGAGCCCCTCCACTGCCTCTGATTTGTGACACTGTGAATCCGGATGAGCAGAAAATCCTTCCAACTAAGTATTGGGAAGACCATTGTCTTTAGTCCCTGCCACCAACTTCATTCCCTAGCTACCAACTCTGTCCCTTTCCCTGGCTGCTACCTGAGGCTGAAGCAGACTGTTCACAAAATCTTGCCGTTTTATTTCACCCTGAGATGAGCTTCCAACCATATATCCCTTCCATCACCCAGACACCCTACATCCACTTCCATGATCTCACCATCTCTGTTCCTACCTCAGCTTATATGCTTAACCCCTCATACATGTCTTTGTAATCTCTAGACTTGACTATTCCAATGATCTCCCATCTTGTCCCCTCTATAAACTTAAGCTAATTCAAAACTCTTACTGCTGTGTCCTTGCACCCATCATCCTGTGTTTGCCTCCCTAAACTGGTTCCCAGTCTGACCACACATTGATTTTTAAAATTCTCATTCTCGTTTTCAAATCGGTCTATGGTCTCGCCCACCCTCTCTCTCTAACCTCCTCCAGTGGTGCAGCCCTCCAAGATCTTGACGCTGCTCCAATTCTGGTGCCTCATGCATCCCTGATTTTAATCTCCCCTACCATTGGTGGCCATGCCTTCAGCTGCCTAGGCCCTAAACTCTGGAATGCCCCTTCCTAAACCTTCCTGCCTCTGTACCTCCTTAAAACTCTTTTAAAACTAACCTCATTTGCCAAGCTTTTGGTCATTTGTCCTAATATCATCTTATGTGACTTGGTGTCAAATTTTGTCTTAATGCTCCTATGAAGTGCCTTGAGACATTTTACTACGTTAGGGCGCTATATAAAAGTTATTGTAGTCGTGGGCATCATCATTATTGTCATATTATATGTAAAAACAAAGAACTTGCCTTTGGCCTTAGGACACCCCGAAGAGCTTCACATCCAATAAACTACTTTTCTAATAATATAAGAAAGTCCATTTTGGCCTTTTGAGCGTGCTTTGCCATTCAATAAGATCATCGACTTCAACTCCACCTTCCTGCATTATCCCCATACCTCTTGATTCCCTTAGTACCCAAAAATCTATTGAGCTCTGTCTTGAATATACTCAGTAACTGAGCATCCATATCACTCTGAGATAGAGCGAATTCCAAAGATTCACAACCCTTTGAGTGGAAAAAACCACCTCATCTCGTTCTTTTTGAAGTGCAACTCAGCAGCCAGTATGTGCCCTGCAAGCTTCCATGAACAGCAGTAAGATAAATGACCAGATTGATTGAGGGATGAATATTGCCCACGATACCAGGGAGAACTGTCATGCTCTTTGAATGGTGCCCTGAGATGTTTTAAAACCACCCAAGAGGGTAGACAGCACACTAGTTATATGTCTCATCCGAAAGGTGGCACCTCCCAACAATGCAGCACTCCCTGAGTATCGCACTGAAAATGTCAGCCTAGGTCAAGTCTTTGCAGTGGGGCTTGAAGCCACAATCTTCTGAATCGGAGGCAGATGTGCCACCAGTGAGATACTGCTGACTCTTGTTACTCCAGAGTCAACAAATTGTACATTCATCACTGAGTATATGGGACAGTTAACAGATTTAAGAAAGATGTAGTAAAGATACGCAAAATTAACATAACTAATGCAGGATCCATTACAAGATGGGTTAAAGAGATGTTAGCTTGGTAGGTTTATCCAGTGAATTATTGAGCTATATGAACCAGAAATACAAACATTGATACAGTTCCTTGATTTTAAGCTGGAGTAGAGGTTGGGGTACGACAATTAACCGCTGCATCAATGGGTTAAGAGGAAGGGAGAAATTATTCAAAGGACCTTGCTCCAGTGACGTGAACCCCTTCTCCACTCCCCTTTAAACTGGAAGTACCTGCTTGTAGCCTCTGGTGGCCCTAGTAGTTGAATAGTTGATAAGTCATTTGAGGCTTTTACATGAATAATTGGCACTTTGGTGACATACCAGCAGCAATGGAACCTTACTCTCATGATGCCTTCAGGAAAGGGGAAAAGTAAGGTGCAAAAAAAGGTGGTTGAATGAGGAGGATGATAATAGAAGCCTAGAGGTTCCATTGAAATTATGTTTCAGGAATGGGCTGGCAGAGTAGGATAATGACTTGTCCTGGCGCACCATGCTGTGATTTTTGCCCACCCCCACACCCCCAAATCATTTTACTTGGTGACTCTTTAAACACACACTCGTCATTAAAATTAGTGAGAATTGCTGCTGGTGAGTAGAGAGTAACTGTGTTTAGTTGAGTCTCAAGACTATCTGGAGATTTGTTTCACTTAGATAGAGAGAGGCACAACGGCGACACATCAAATCATAAAGACCAGGGATGGGGAGGGGGATGCCTGACTAGGACTAAACACTACTACCCTGTACAGTCTGTTTTGGCAATTTTTGACATTGTTTTTGATACTCCTAGTTTCAGTATCATGCAATAGCACACCGCAATGATGATAGAATTTAAATTTAAAGATTTCATACATAAATTTGGCTTTGAGCATTTTGAGAACAAATTCTGTGGTGAAACTACTGCAGTATAAATGGGGTAGCTTTACCAACTGGACTTAAGTACATAAGAAATAGGAGCAGGAGTAGGCCATTTGGCACCTTGAGCCTGCTCCGCCATTTAACAAGACAATGGCTGATCTGATTATGGCCTGAACCTCACTTTTCTGCTAGTCTGCCATAACCCTTGACTCTCTTGTCAATCGAAAATCTGTCTGAACTCAGCCTTGAATATATTCAATTACCCAGCCTCCACTGCTGTCTGGGGAAAAGAATTCCAGACACTAACGACCCTCTGAGAGAAGAAATTCCTCCTCATCTCCGTCTTAAATGAGAGACCTCTTAATTTGAAACTGCGCCCCGTAGTTCTAGATTCCCCCACGAGGGGAAACATCTTCTCAGCATCTACCCTATCAAGTCCCTTCAGAATCGTTTCAATAAGATCGCCTTTCAATCTTCCAATAAGTATAGGCCCAACCTGCTCAACCTTTTCTCATAAGACAGACTCCTCATCCCAGGAATCAGCATAGTGAACCTTCTCTGAACTGCTTCCAATGTATGCATATCCCTCCTTATATAAGGAGACCAAAACTGTACACAGTACTCGAGGTGCAATCTCACCAATGCCCTGTACAGTTGTCGCAACACTTCCCTACTTTTATACTCCATCCCTCTTGCAATAAAGACTAACATTTTATTTGCCTTCCTAATTACTTGCTGTACCTGCCTGGTGAATTTTTTGTGATTCATGTACAAGGACACCCAGGTCCCTCTGTCGCAGCATTCTGCAGCATCTCTGCATGTAAATAATATTCTGTTTTTCTATTCTTCCAGCCAAATGGGCAATCTCACATTTTCCCACATAATATTCCATCTGTTGAATTTTTACCCACTCACTTAACCCATCAAATCCCTTTGCAGACTCTTTGTAACCTCCTCACAACTTGTTTTCTTACCTGTCTTTGTATCGTCAGCAGTTTTGGCTGCAATTCATTTGGTCCCTTCATCCAAGTCATTCATATCAATCTTAAATAGTTGAGACCCCAGCACTGATCCCTGTGGCACTCCAGTACTAACAGTTCGTCATTCTGAAAATGACCCATTTATCTCGACTCTGTTTCCTGTTAGCTAGCCAGTCCTCTATCCCTGCTAATGTATCACCCCCAATACCATGAGCTCTTATTTTGTACAGTACCTTATAGAATGCCTGTTGGAACTCCAAATACACTACATCTACTGGTTTCCCCTTTATCCACCCTGCTTGATACATCCTCAAAGAATTGTAATAAATTTGTCAAATATGATTTGCCTTTCACATAACCATGTTGACTCTGCCTGATTGTATTGACAGACGTTAGGCCAGTTGGTCTATAGTTTCCAGCTTTCTGTTTTCCCACCTTTCCAGAGGTGTTAATTTGCAGTTTTCCAATCTGCTGGGACCTTTCCGGCATCTGTGGAAGTTTGGAAGATTACAATCAGTGCATCCACTATCTCTGCAACCATTTCTTTTCAGACCCTCGGATGTAGGCCATCAAGTCCAGGGGACATGTCAGCCTTCAGTCATACGAATTAGGAGTAGGCCACTCGGCCCTTCGAGCCTGCTCCACCATTCAATCAGTTCATGGCTGAACTGATTCCTCCACATATTCCACCTACCCCCCATAACCTTCCACCACCTTGCTTATCAAGAATCTATCTACCTCTGCGTTAAAAATATTGAAAGACTGCTTCCGCCGCCTTTTGAGGAAGAGAATTCCAAAGGCTCACAACCCTTTGAGAGAAAAAAATTTCTCCATCTCTGTCTTAAATGGGCGACCCCTTATTTTTAAACAGTGACCCCTAGTTCGAGATTCTTCCACAAGGTGAAACATCCTTTCCACGTCCACCCTGTCAAGACCCCTCAGGATCTTATATGTTTCAATCAAGTCGCCTCTTACTCTTCTAAATAGTCCCTGTATTATTCCCATTATTTTTTCTCTAGTGTTTGTTCTACATTCCTCCCTTTCTTTTACCCCTTAATTTTCTACTGTTATTGGGAATTTGTTTGTCGTCTTCCGTTCAAAGTCTCTGCCATTTCCTTGTTTCCCATTATTAATTCCCCAGTGTCATCCTCTAAGGGACCAACATTTATTTAACTACTCTCTTCCTTTTAATTTATTTGTAGAAGCATTCACTGTCTGTTTTTATATTTCTTGCTAGTTTTCTCTCATACTCGAATTGCTCTCTTTTTCAGTCATCCTTTGCTGTTTTCTAAAATGTTCCCAATCTTCTGGCCTACCACTAATCTTCGCAGTATTGCATGTATTTTCTTTCAATTTGATACCATCCTTAACTTCCTTAGTTAGCCACGGATAGTGCATCCTTGTAGAGTCTTTCTTCCTCAATGGAATACATCTTTGTTGAGAGTTATGAAATATTTCCTTAAATGTCTGCCATTGCTTCTCCACCATCTTACTTTTTAACTTATTTTCCCAGTCCACTTTCGCCAAATAGAGCCCACTGGTTATCTAGAAGCAAACGAGGTAAGATAAAGCAGAAAAAGAAAGCTTATGACGATCTTAAAAATCTTAATATTTTAGAAAGCCTAGAGGAATATAGAAAGTGCAGGGGTGATGTAAAAAAGGAAATTATAAAAGCAAAGAGAGAACATGAAAAATTATTGGTAGGTAAAATCTGGGAAAACCCAAAGATGTTTTATCAGTACATTAAGAGCAAGAGGATAACTAAGGAAAGGGTAGGACCTATCGGAGATGTACAAGGGAACTTGTGCGTGGATGCAGAAGATGTGGGCAGGGTTCTTTATGGGTTTTTTGTCTCTGTCTTCACAAAGGAGAGGGTTGATGTAGACATTGCAGTTAAAGAGGAGTGTGAAATACTCGATACGATGAGCATAATGAGAGAGGAAGTACGAGAGGGTCTGACATCCTTGAAAGTGGATAAATCGCTAGGGCCGGATGAATTGCATCCCAGGTTGTTAAAGGAAGCCAGGGAGGAAATAGCGGATGTGCTGAGGATCATCTTCAAATCCTCACTAGATACAGGAGAGGTACCAGACGATTGGAGGTCTGCAAGTGTTGTACCATTGTTTAAAAAGGGTGCGAGGAATAGGTCAAATAATTATAGGCCAGTCAGTCTGGCCTCCGTGGTGGGTAAATTGTTAGAATCTATTCTGAGGTATAGTATAAACTGCCATTAGAAAGGTACGGATTCATCAGGGATAGTCAGCATGGATTTGTTAAGGGGAAGGTCATGTTTAACTAATTGAGTTTTTTGAGGAAGTAACAAGAAGGATTGATGAGGGAAGTGCAGTGGATGTCGTCTACATGGATTTTAGTAAGGCATTTGACAAGGTCCCATATGGCAGACTGGTCAGTAAAATGAAAGCTCACGGTATACAGGGGAATGTGGCAGATTGGATCCAGAATTGGCTCAGAGCAAGGAAACAAAGGGTAGTAGTCGACGGATGTTTTTATGAATGGAAAGCTGTTTCCAGTGGCGTTCCACAGGGCTCAATGTTGGGTCCCTTGCTGTTTGTGGTATATATTAATGATTTGGACTTAAATGTGGGAGGCATGATTGGGAAATTTGCTGATGACACAAAAGTAGTTGATAGTGAAGAGGGTAGCCATAGACTCCAGAAAGATATCAATGGTTTGGTTGAGTGGGTGGTAAAGTGGCAAATGGAATTCAATCCAGTTAAGTGTGAAGTAATGCATTTGGGAAGGGCAAATAAAGTGAGGGAATACACAATAAACGGAATACACAATTGAGAGGGGTTGAAGAAGTGAGAGACCTTGGAGTGCATGTCCACAAGTCTTTGAAGGTGGCAGGACAGGTAGACAGAGTAGTGAAGAAGGCATATGGAATGCTTTCCTTTATTGGCCAAGGTATAGAATTCAAAAGCAGGGATGTAATGCTGGAACTGTATAAGATACCGGTTAGGCCACAGTTGGAGTACTGCGTACAGTTCTGGTCACCACATTACAGAAAGGACATAATTGCTCTGGAGAGACTACAGAGGAGATTTACAAGAATGTTGCCAGGGCTCGAAAGTTGCAGCTAGGAGGAAAGATTGGATAGGCTAGGGTTGTTTTCCTTCGAACAGAGGAAGCTGAGGGGTGACTTGATTGAGGTGTACAAAATTGAGGGTCATAGATAGAGTAGACAGGAAGGATCTGCTTCCCCTAGTGGAGCAGTCAGTTACCAGGAGGCATAGATTTAAGGTGATTGGTAGAAGGATTAGAGGGGACATGAGTAAAAACTTTTTCACCCAGAGGCTGGTGGGTGTCTGGAATTCACTGCCAGGGATGGTGGCGGAGGCAAAACCCTCAATTCTTTCAAAAGGTACCTGGACATGCATCTGAATTGCTATAGCTGGCAAGGCTATGGACCAGGTGCTGGAAAGTGTGATTATATTGGGCAGCTATTTTTTTCGGCTGGCGCAGACATGATGGGCTGAATGCCCTCCTGTGCCGTAATTTTTCTCTGGTTCTAACTCTCTTCATACCCTAGTAATTGCCTTTATTTAAGTTTAAGACACTAGTTATGGACCCACATTTTTCACCCTCAAACTGAATGTGAAATTCTGTTGTTATGATCACTCTTGCCTGGAGGATCCTTTACTATGAGGTCTTTAATTAGTCCTGTCTCATTACACAGAACCAGGTCCAAAATAGCCTGGTCCCTGATAGGTTCTAGAATGTATTGTTCTAAGAATCAGTCCCAAATACACTGTATGAACTCATCCTCCAGGCTACCTTTGCCAATTTGATTTGTCCAATCGATGTGAAGATTAAGATCACCCATGATTATTACCGTACCTTTCTTGCAAGCCCCATTATTTTTTTTTTTTTAGATTAGAGATACAGCACTGAAACAGGCCCTTCGGCCCACCGAGTCTGTGCCGAACATCAACCACCCATTTATACTAATCCTACACTAATCCCATATTCCTACCAAACATCCCCACCGTCCCTATATTTCCCTACCACCTACCTATACTAGTGACAATTTATAATGGCCAATTTACCTATCAACCTGCAAGTCTTTTGGCTTGTGGGAGGAAACCGGAGCACCCGGAGAAAACCCACGCAGACACAGGGAGAACTTGCAAACTCCACACAGGCAGTACCCGGAATCGAACCCGGGTCCCTGGAGCTGTGAGGCTGCGGTGCTAACCACTGCGCCACTGTGCCGCCCAGATTTATACTCTGTCCTACTTTGTAGCTACTATTAGGGGCCTATAAACTACTCCCACCAGTGACTTCTTTCCTTTGCTATTTATCTCCACCCAAACTGATTCTATATCTTGATCTTCTGAACCATGATTATTATTCACTATTGTACTGATCTCATCCTTTATTAACAGAGCTACCCTTTTCCTTTCCTCCTGTCCTTCCAAAATGTCGAATACCCTTGAATATTCAGATCCCAGCTTTGGTCACGTTGGAACCATGTCTCTGTAATGGCTATTATCATATTCATTTATTTCTATTTGTGCTATCAATTCATCCATCTTGTTATGAATGCTGCGAGTATTCAGAGAAAAAGCCTTTAATTCTGTCATCTTAGCATTTTTGCCTATTCTGGCTTTATTTGCTGGTGCACTCTTTTATGTTTGTATGCTCTGTCCCTTCCTGTCACATTCTCGTTCTCATTACTCATATCATTAGACTCGCCAACTTTAAGGGCATTTAAGTGGTCATTGGATAGACATATGGATGAAAATGGAATAGTGTAGGTCAGATGGTTTCACAGGTCGGCGCAACATCGAGGGCCGAAGGGCCTGTACTGCGCTGTAATGTTCTAAAAATTACCTTGCACCATTCTCTTTAACTTTCCAAATCTCTTCTCTTTCCCCCACCCACTAAAACTATTTAGTTTAAACCCTCTGTCCAGCCCTAGTTATATGATTCGCTAGGACACTAGTCCCAGCACGGTTCAGGTGAAGACTATCCCAACGGTGCAGCTCCCTCTTTCCCCAGTACTGGTGCTAGTGCCCCATAAATCGAAACCCACTTCTCCCACACCAAACTTTGAGTCATGCATTCAACTTTCTAATTTTATCTACCCTATGCCAATTTGCTTGTGGCTCAGGTAGTAATTCAGAGATTATTACCTTTTGTGGTTCTTTTTAATTTAGCCCCTACTGCTCATACTCCCTCAGCAGAACCTCTTTCTTAGTCCTTCCTGTGTTGTTGGTATGCACCTGGACCACAACAACTGGATCCTTCCCTTCCCTTGGAGTTGGAGAGGAACTTGGAGTGGGGATGTCCTTAACCTTGGCACTGAGCAGGCAACACAACCTTCAAAGGCTCACAGTCTTGGCTGCAGAGAACAGTATCTACCCCCCCCCCCTCCCACCCCATTACTGTTCCCTACTATGTTCCTTTTCACTCCCCCCACCTGAATGGCTCCCTGCACCACGATGCTGAGGTCAGTTTGCTCATCCTACCTGCTGTCCCTGGTCTCATCCACACAGGCTGCAAGAACATCGAACCTGTTGGACAATTGCAAGAGCTGAGGTTCCTCTGGTGCTATCTTCTGAATCCCATCCCTGCTTCTCTTGCAGTCACACCCTCCTGTTCCTGACCACGGACCAAATCAGAAGTACCCAGCCTAAAGGGTGTGACTGCCTCCTGGAACAAAGCGTCCAGGTAACATTCCCCCTCTCTGATGCATCAAGGTGTCCGAATCTGAGTCCAGCTCATGCACTCTGAGCCGAAATTCCTCAAGCTGTAGACACTTAATGCAGATGTGGTTGCTGTGGATCACACAGGTGTCCACCGACTCCCACATGCTATAGCTGCTAGACTTCACCTACCCTGCCATCTTTACTGTGTTTTATTTAACAAATTAAGCTTAGAAATATCACTCAACAATTATCTGTAGTTATATCAGTTGGTTAAAGTAGTTAAGCTAAAGATTTAATGCAATATTTATATCTCCCCAGTACCAGTACTGCCCCATTCAGAGAGAAAAAAACTTAAAACTTACCTGTCTGCTCACCTTATTAATCCTTCCGTGCTACAGCTCTTGTGTCTTGCTGCTAGTCTCCGGCTCCCTTTCTCAGAACGCTCCTTTTTCTGTAAAAGGTCAGAACAGCACCTCCTCCCTCACTGCACCGAATTCCCACACTTACCAAAATCTCAAGCTCACACTGTGTCTCGAGCTGCACTCAGTCACGAGCTGCTACCTTCGTGCCTGCTTTCTTCTGTTTATGGTCTGGTTAACTCATTACGTTGCAGTATCTTACTTCATTGGAAGTACCCACAAAAGTCTCCCTTGCTGCTGTCAGGAGGTTTGCTACACTATGGTCTATCGCAGAATTGATGGAATGATTTCTGGCTGAAGTAGTATTTAGTAAAATTTTAGTCATGCCGTTTTATCTTGGTTTTATCTTAACAGGCCATTAATGTAATCAGCGACTTGGATATGCAATCAGAAGAACTGTTCAGGGAAAAGGAACTGTTAATGAAAAAGCAAAAGAAATTGCTAGAGGAAATTTCACTTCTATCAGGTAAGGCTAGCTTCTGCTTTAACTTGAAGAAAGGAATTCCAGCATTTAGTGTGAATCAAGAAATAATTCCAATTCTTGTGTCTTTAGTCTGTCGGCTACTTTATTTTCCCGAGAATAAAACTGTACCACATTGTGAATTGAGTGTTACTGTATCTTGAATGTCATTGAAGATATGTTTTATTATGTATATTCATGCATATGACAGCCAGACCAGTTTTTTTTTGTGTGAATGTGGAAGAAAAGAATCAGGAAAGTGCCTTTCCCTTTGGCTGGAACACATGTTCCAGAATGAAAGAATGCGGATTGTGCAATGCTGTTAATTTGAAAAATTTACATCATCCATGCCCCCATTATTTAAACAAATCCAGTCTAGGTATGGTAGCATGGTGGCATGTTACCGGACAGACTGAGAGTTCAAATCCCACCAGGGCTGTTTGAGAATTTATGTTCAGTTTTAAAAGAAATGTGGAATGGTATTAGTAAAAGTGACATGAAGCTGCTGGACCTTCATAAAAATCCAATTGATCTGCTAATGGAAATCTGACATCCTTAACCAGTCTGGCCTATAAGTGACTCTAGTCCCATACCAATGTAACTTCTCTCTGAAGTGGCCTAGCAAGCCACTCAGTTGTATCAAACTGCTTTTATGAATACCATCAGACTACAGTGGTTGAAGAATGGCTACCGCATCCGGAGAATGGAAAAACAAACTATACAATTGGTGGTGGTTCTTCAAGTTTTTTTTTCCCCATTATTGTCCATGCTCAACTGCAAACAGAACCATTTCTCTGATCCTGTGCCAGCAAACTAAAATAAAAACGGATAGTCAACTGTGGAGTACTTGGCATGATAAGAAATACACATTCTAAGAAAGTCACCCCATATTGGTATATGTATTTGGGGTTGAGATCTTCATTCTTAAGTTGATCTCCGCTCTCGCCCACATCAGAAGTTTAATTGCGAACAACTAGTTTTCTGTAGTTAGTCACAAGTGTATTATGGCTTCTGGGCTTCCAGTAAAGTATATTTGGCATTTGTAGTGTTTCTGTAGGCTGTTTGCTGTTTTCCGCCTCTTCCCCGTCCCCCCCTTCCTTCCCCTCCCATTCCCTTTTGCCTTTAAAAAAAAATTGTGTTCAGTGTTGCTCATCGTTCCTTTCGCAATACCTCTATTTGCTATGCTGTATTATGACTGGTTAGTTAGTTCTCGTTGTGATGTCTGTTACCAGGCCAACAATTTCTGAGTCATTAGTTGGCTGTGGTGTGTTCAGCCTGTCCCCATTTCAAAAACTTTCAATACTTTTAATTTCACCATTTTGTATAATTGATGCCTATTAAAATATTAAATTATAAAATTAAAATGAGACGTTGCTCATAAACCATTGTGTCTTTAAACAGATTATATATTCTACAATCACATTTCTAAAAGTGGAAAAGACATTGTTTAGGTTTTGTTGTGTCTTTGCAGAACATCTTCATTGGTTAACCCATATAAATCACCTATGACCATTTCTTTGATGGATTGTGCTCCTCATTCTTACACAGCTGCTGAAATATCTAGTTCCTCTGAGTCTTGTTGGTAGCGTTCCATCAGAAACTCCAAATGATGTCACAGACTCACACACTTTTGCATCTCTTGTGTTATAATGTTACTTAAGTACACTCACTAATGCAACAGACCCACAGAAGAGCCTTAAAATTTGGAAATCAATACACCCCAGTTACTTCTACCCAGTCAGTGAGGGTTATGCCAGACACTATCACACAGGAGGAAGGGCAGCACAATATACCAGAAACTACAACATTCTCACAGCAGTAAACAGTCAGATACTTGCAGAGATGAACTGATCAACTGTCTCCTTTGTAGATACAAGGTCTGATGCAACTGAGGATCAAACAGAAGATGGACAATTCTTTTGTACTAAGAAGGTCTCAGATGTGCGAGCATTAACTTTTCAGAAACCTTCTGAAACGCACTGGCTTGCAAACAATAACCCATTTGACGCTGCAGTAATAAAAGGCAATGCAGTTTCTGTTTTATCAGAACATCATGCTGAAGATTGCACAGGAGGAGTTAACTGGGAGCAAGATAAACAAAAGGCCAACAGACTTGTTACAGTCAAGATGGCAGGAGACTTCAAAGAGAAGAATTACCAGGAACCTATGTACCCTGACGGTTATGATCCATCTGCAGTAAGAAGAAAGACATGTAATGGTAAAGATGAAGATGCTCTTTTCACTGTAGGAAAAGAATCATCCATTGGGAGCTCTGACTTTGGCAGTCATTCAGATTTCGATATAAATATGGACGAAGTGAACGAAATTGACGTGGAAATACTGGTATGTATTGAGAAACTATTTAAGTGAACTTGCTTATTAAAGTCACAATAAGGGGATTAATTTCTTCATTCGTATTCCCAAATACTCAGCTGTTACAATTGGTTAACTAAAGCTCTCCCATTGGCTGATCTATTCACTGGATAAACTCTGAGCTTTATAGACTCGAGTACCCTGCACTCAGCTCATCTGGCAATACAGTTGCTACAGTTAGCGCATGCTACCTCTTACAGAATGAGGAAAACTGGCTTGGGTTCATCTGTTGGCTGTGCGGTGACCCTGTTGGAGTTGTGTGTGTATATATTATGTATGCTGGGAAGGCGGTTTGTACTGCCCCTGCCAGTGTTTGATGTGTAGGCCCATGTGGGAGGAGCAACCACATGGCCGAGGTACTGAAGGGTGATGTCCAGGGCCATACCCCAACATGTATCAGGTACTCTACCGAGAAACGTCTGGGTGTCTTTGGGTGGGATGAGCAAAACCAGCAGGGGATAATCTGTACTAGGGATTGATTATTATTGAAGTTTATGGTTGATTTTCTTTCTCATAGTACTGACTGACCCAATCTTACAGTAGAATGTAAGAAACCTGGGTTTGAATCAGAAAGTTAAGTTTCTTCACAGTTTCTTCACTTGGTGTTTTGCCTCCAAGAGACAATTAAACTCGGGGATTTTCCTGCTGTACAGAACTCCCTCCCGTTAACTGATATTCATAAATGGCTTGAGGGGAGGAAGGAGTTATGATGCAGGACATTCGAAGTGTTGTAAAGGCCAGAAAGTGTAGGGAGAATGAATAACGTCTCCTATTACAGTACTTTGTAGCAGGTAAGTTTTGCTGTGTGACAATATATAAACTAGAAGTTGTTCAAAGGGTCTGCTAAGTATGCACAGAACAACATGGTCTGGCATCACCATTTTGTGTTTGAAGATGAGACTTGCCTTGGTGTTGAGCAATGCACCATCCCTAGTCATGTTTCTACAAATCCAGGGTGTCTTTTCTTCCCCTCGCCTCTCTGGGAATGTTAGCCTTCACCCAGTATCCACCCAAGTGGAAAAGCTGAAGTCAGGAACTCAATGTACAGGGAATCTCTGGTGTAAACAGAGCATTTGTAAACTTGGGGTCATCCAAAACACTGCTGCCTGTGTCTTAACATGCACTAGGTCCTGTTTCCCTATCACCCCGTGCTCACTAATCTACATTGGCTCCTGGTCAAACAACATCTTGATTTTAAAATTCTTGACCTTGTTTTCATATCCCTCCACAGCCTCACCCCTCCCTATCTCTGTAATCTCCTACAGCCCCATAATGCTGTAAGATATTTGGGCTCCTCTAATTCTGGCCTCTTGTGCATCCCGGATTTTAATTGCTCCACGAATGATGGCTGTGCCTTCGATTGCCTAGGCCCCAAACTCTGGAAATCCTTCCCTAAACCGCTCTGCCACTCCACCTTGCTTTCCTTCTTTAAGACACTCCTTAAATCCTAGCTTTTGGCCATCTGACCTAATATCTCCTTTTGTGGTTCAGTGTCCTACTTTGTTTTCTAATGCTCCTGAGCAGCACCTTAGGATGTTTTATTACGTTAAAGATGCTATCTAAATATATAAGTTGTTGATGTTCCACTCTATGATATAGAACACAGCACTGCCCTACAGGATTCTTGCATAGTTACGTGACTGGACAGAACCTTTGAACCTCAGAGTCTCAAAAAATTCTTATGCAATTCACAGATAATTGTTCATTATTGAGTAGAATGGTCATCCTTCACATTTAGTGTTCTTTTCTTTAGTGTGTTGCGAGGATAGTTGAGACTATGATCTACCAGTTCTTATTTAGTAATTAGTATTAAGTAAAAATAGAAGAACAATCCACTGAATCATGTTCCTTTGAAAGGACTGAATATTTTCACGTCTATTCCTGCCAGATTATTCCAGACTCTTTGAAGAACTTCTTCCTAATATTTATAAATACTTGCTCTTTGGCCCTGCTCATCTGTCCTACTTTGAAATATATTTTATCTTAACAAAGATCTCACTATATTGTGGAAATTGACCTTTTACAGTAATGTTTTTTGAGCAGCTACATCGAAATCACAAAGTAGAAGTGGGCCACTCAGCCCAACCAGCCCGTGTTGGTATTTATCCTCCACACGAGCAGTACTTCTAACCCCACCCTATTCTCTGGACATCGGCAGTGACAAGTCTGTGATAACTCCCAGGTACCATTCTAACTCTTCGCTATTGATTGTTTGGTCATTACCACTCACTGCATATAAAAACCATTCTTCCTCTCATCCCCCCTGCATCTCTCGTCCAAAACCTTATATCTGTGTCTCTTGTTCCTTGTAGCTTCAGCTAATGAGGACACCTTTTCTTTGTCTACTCTATCCAAATCTGTCATAATCTTGTACACCTCAATGAAATCTCCCCTTGGTCTCCTTTGCTCCAAGGAGAACAATCTCCACTTCTTCAGCCTAACCTTGCAGCTAAAATCCCTCATCCCTGGAACCATTCTGGTAAATCTCCTCTGCACCCTCTCAAGGACTCTCGCATCCTTCCTAAAGTGTGGTGATCATATCTGGATGCAATTCGCTAGTTGTGACCCAACCAGAGCTTTATAAAGTAAAAGCAAAATACTGTGGATGCTGGAAATCTGCAATAAAAACAAGAAACGCTGGAAATACTCAGCAGGTCTGGCAGCATCTGTGGAGAAAGAAGCAGAGTTAACGGGTCAGGTTAGTGACCCTTCAGAACTGGCAGATATAAGAAATGTAAAAGATTTTAAGCAAGTAAAGCGGGCGTGGGACAAGCGATAACAAAAGAGAAGGTGTTGATAGGACAAGGTCACAGAATAGCTGACCAGAAGGTCATGGGAGCAAAGGCAAACAATATGTTAATAGTGTGCTGAAAGACAAAGCGTTAGTGCAGATAGGGTGTTAATGGACTGAAAACTGAATAGCCACAAGTACAAAAATGAAAAAAAAAACACAGTGGGTAGGCACAGTAGAAACAAACTGAACAAACTAAAATAAAATAAACACAAAAAAGAAAAAATAACTAAAAATAAAAGTAGAATGGGGGGCCCATCGTGCTCTGAAATTACTGAACTCAGTGTTCAGTCTGGCAGGCTGTCGTGTGCCTAATCGGTAAATGAGATGCTGTTCCTCGAGCTTGTGTTGATGTTCACTGGAACACTGCAGCAACCCCAGGACAGCGATGCGAGCATGAGAGCAGGGGGGTGTGTTGAAATGGCCAGCAACCGGAAGCTCGGGGTCATGTTTTCGGACTGAGTGGAGGTGTTCCGCAAAGTGGTCACCCAGTCTGCGACACTCTGGTCCACTCCTCCATTACCCCTACCACTTGGTCCCCTTCCCACGGCACCTTCCCCGGCAATCGCAGGAGGTGTAATACCTGCCTATTTTACTTCCTCTCTCCTCACTATCCAAGGCCCCAAACACTCCTGTCAGGGAAAGCAGCGATTTATTGGTCCTCTTTCAATCTAGTATACTGTATTTGCTGCTCACAATGTGGTCTCCTCTACATTGGGGAGACCAAACGCAGACTGGGTGACTGCTTTGCGGAACACCTCCACTCAGTCTGAAAGCATGACCCCAAGCTTCCAGTTGCTGGCCATTTTAACACACACCCCTGTTCTCATGCTCGCATCTCTGTCCTGGGATTGCTGCAGTGTTCCAGTAAACATCAACGCAAGCTCGAGGAACAGCATCTCATTTACCGATTAGGCACGCTACAGCCTACCATACTAAACATTGCGTTCAATAAATATCAAAGCATGATGGGCCCCCCACTTTACTGTTATTTCTTCTTTTTGCTTTTTTGTGTTTATTTTATTTTAGTTTGTTTCTACCGTGCCTACCCACTGTGTTTTTTTTCATGTTTGTGCTTGTGGCTGTTCAGTTTTCAGTCCATTAACACCCTATCTGTACTAATGCGTTGTCTTTCAGCGCACCATTAACATATTGTTTGCTTTTGCTCCCTGACCGTCTGGTCAGCTATTCTGTGACTTTGTCCTAGCAATATCTGTTTTGTTATCTCTTGCCCCACCACAGCTTTACTTACTTAAAATCTTTTACATTTCTTATATGTGCCAGTTCTGAAATGTTAACTCTGCTTCTCTCTCCACAGATGCTGCCAGACCTGCTGAGTATTTCCAGCATTTCTTAGAGCTCTATAAAGGTTCAGCATACCTTCCCTGCTTTTGTATTCAATACCTCTTATTTATGAAGCCCAAGATTCCGTATGCTTTGCTAGCTATCCTCTGTGTTTCCTGCCACCTTCAAAGATCTTTGCACATGAATCCATGTTTCTACATGTTTTACACATTTTCTGCCTAACTTGCAATTCCTAACGCTTATCAGTATTCAACCTTATTTGTGATTTTGTTTGCTTGGAATTTTTATCTACATTCCCTTTATTGGGCAGGTTTATTTGCTTTATCTAGTTGAGGGTGCCAATTTTAACAGTCAGTATTAGGAAGGACATATCCAATCCAGCCCATTACTGTTGCATCAGCCGACATTCGATTATGAGCAAAGTAATAGAAGGGTCATTGATAGTGATATCAACTGGCACTCAACTCATCAATAATCTGCTCACCTATGCTTAATTGGGTCCACCAGGACCACTCAGTTCCAGACCTCATTGCAACCTTGGTCCAAACATTCCAGAGGTGAGAGTGTATGTTCTTGACATCAAGACAGCATTTGACCAAGTATGGCATCAAGGAGCCCTAGTAAAATTGAAGTCAATGAGGATCGGGCGGAAACTCCACTGGCTGGAGTCATACCTCACATAAAGTAAGATGGTTGTGTTTGTTTGAGGCCAGTCATTTTAGTCCCATGACATTGCTGCAGGAGTTCTTCAGGGCAGTGTCCTAGGCTCAACTATCTTCATCTGTTTCATCAATGACCTTCCCTCCAACATAAGATTAGAAGTGGGAATGTTTTCTGATTATTGCAGAGTGTTCATTTTCATTCACAGCTCATCAAATAATGAAGCAATCAGTGCCCACATGCAGCAAGACCTAGATGACATTCAGGCTTGAGCTGATAGTAGCAAGTAACATTTTGCCACACAAATGCTGCAACAAGAGAAGGCTTAAATATCAGCCCTTGACATTCAGCTGCATTACCATGATTGAGTCCTGGGGCCAGGGGTGGAGTGGGGTGGGAGGTGCGGTCACCATTGACCAGAAACTTAACTGGACCATCCATATAGTCCAGTTTATAGCCACTGAAGAGTGGCTTTAAAGCAGGTCAGAGGCTGGTTATTCTGCCTTACCTTCTGACTCCCCAAAGCTTTTCCAGTGTCTGTGAGGCGCAATTTAAGTGTGTAATGGAATACTTTCCACTTGCCTGGATGAGTGAGGCTCCAACAATTCTAGAAGTTCAGAACAAAGCAGTTTGCTTGATTACCCTATATGCCACCTTAAATATTCGCTCCTTCCACCACCAGCGCAACATGGCTACTGTGTGCATCATCTACAAAATGCACTGCAGCTATTCCCCAAGGCTTTTTTGGCAGCACCACCAAAACCCACAACCTCTACCACCTAGCAGAAGCAGCAGACATGTGGGAACACCATCAGTTCCAAGTTCCATTCAAAGTCACACACTGTCCTGTTTTGCAACTCTATCACCTTTCCTTCATTGTTGCTGGGTCCTGGAATTCTCCCTAACAACACTGTGAGAGTACTTTCATCATACAGACTGCCAAAGGTGGCTCACTGCTACCTTCTCAATTAGGGCTGGATAATAAATGCTGTCCTTTCCAGTGATACATCCCATGAATAAGTTAAGAAAAAAAGTCATGCTTTGGTCACCACTCCTCACTCACCTGATACTGTTTTTTCACGGCTGTGAACTATGGAATGTTTTGCTACGTTGGGGGTGATCTATAAATTATTCTTGTTATTACAGTTGAGAGATTATGTGCTGGTGTAGGTTTCATGCCTGCAGCCTTCTGGCCCATAGGTGCGAGTGTTACTATCTAATTGTCAGTATAAACCTGGTGCACATTTTACACTATTGTGCAAGTATACACCTGGTTTGTATGCACCATCATCCAGAAGATGTAAGCTGTTCTGATTTAAACAATGTTGTTATTACAGAGGGCAATGTAGTTATTACACAGGGCACGTCTCACTATGGCTGGAAACTTGGCAAAGGTGACCTGTTGCATCAGACATAATTCTGTACTATTTCTCCCGGCAGCTGTTTTCAATGCTTTCCAGCTCATAAGGGACTAAAAAGATTTTAAGTTTCTATTTGAGCTAGAATTCTAACAGAATGTGCTTGGCCTAATGTGCTAGCTTTAGAGTTGCTACAATACTTAGTACATCCATTGATGAATTCCAATCATTAGAAAAGCCTTGACTGAAAACTTTACAATTTTCCAGACTTGTCACTCTTGGGTGCCATTAGCCACCTGGCCATTGTAAATAGTTGTTGAGCTACTTTAGAAAATGGAAAGCAAAGCTTTACTTTCTTTAAAATAATAATTCTTGAGTGTGGACATTATGGAGCTGCGAGGCATAATGAGAGAAATTTAAACTCTGTTACTTAGTAATCTAGCCCACCAAACCCAGGCAACAGTCCAATTGGCACTTCTAATTCTTATCATAGAACCATAGAAAGTTTACAACACGGAAAGAGGCCACTTGTCCTATCGTGTCTGTGCCACCCATTCTAATCCCACCTTCCAGCATTTGGTCCGTAGCCCTGACATTACAGCACTTGCGGTGTACATCCAGACTTCTTTTGAATGAGTTGAGGCAGTGAGTTCCGGATGCCCACCACCCTCTGGGTGAAAAAACTTTTCCTCATCTCCCCTCTAATCCTTCTAGCAATCACTTTAAATCAATGCCCCTTAGTCACTGACCTCTCTGCTAAGGTGAACAGGCCCTTTACATCAACTCTACACAACCCCTCACAACTTTGTACATTTCAATCAAATCTCCCCTCAACCTTCTCTGTTCCAAGGAGAACAACCCCAGCTTATCCAATCTTTCCTCACAGCTGCATTTTTCCAGTCCCAGCAACATCCTCGTAAATCTCCTTGCTACCCTCTCTAGTGCAATTACATCCTTTCTGTAATGAGGTCACCAGAAAGGCACACAACTCAAGTTCTGGCCTAACAAATGATTTATACAGTTCCAGCATAATCTCCCTGCTCTTATATTCTATACCTTGGTTAATAAAGGAAAGGATTCCATGCTTTCTTAACCGCCTTGTCGGCCTGTCCTGCTGCCCTCAGGGATCTGTGGACATTTGCTCCAAAGTCCCTCACTTCCTCTACATTTCTCAGTATTTTCCCATTAATCTTGCATTCCTTTGCCTTGTTTGACCTCCCCAAATGCATCACCTCATACTTCTCCAAGGTGAATTCCATTTGCCACTTTTCTGCCCATCTGAACAGGCCATCAATATCTTGAAGAAGGGTCACTGACCCGAAACGTTAACTCTGCTTCTCTTTTCACAGATGCTGCCAGACCTGCTGAGTGGTTCCAGCATTTCTTGTTTTTACATCAATATCTTGCTGCAGTCTACAGCTATCCTCCTCCCCGATCTACCACACGGCCAATCTTTGTGTCATCTGCAAACTTCTTGATCATGCTCCCCACGTTTACATCCAAATCATTAATATATACCACAAATAGCAGGGAACCCAGTACTGCGCCCTGCAAAATGCCAGTGGAAACAGTCCTCCAGTCGCAAAAACACCTGTCAACAATTACCGTTAGTTTCCTGCCACTGAGCCAATTTTGTATCCACCTTGTTGCATTTCCCTGGATCCCAAGAGATTTTATTTTTTTAACCAGTCTGCCTAGTGATAAAGGCCTGCTACCCGACCTGGACCCGACGACGTGTCCGGTTCGGTTCAGGTCGGGCCCCTCCTCTGGGTCCAGCTTTCGGGCTCTGGTCGGGTCCAGGTGGGGCTGGACACACATGGTAAGTGCTCTGCCGATACGTATTAAAAATAAAAAAACTTATCTGAGCTGGGAGTCTGGGACAAAACTGAGTCTGTGCAGTGAGCAAGTGATGTCATCACACACACGCTGCAGCTTCCTGGAGGTTCCGAGTCGGAAGCTCGGGTCGAGTCGGGCACGGGGCAAAATTGGAGGGACTCAGGCCAGGTCAGGCTCAGACCCTCTGTGGATCGGTCGGGTTTGGGTCGGGTTCTGAGCAGGCCTTTACTATGTGGGACCTTGTCAAAAGCCTTGCTAAAATTCATGTAGACCACATCAACTGCACTACCCTCATCTATCTTCCTTGTTACATCTTCAAAAATTTCAATTGAGTTAGTCAGACAAGATCTTCCCTTAACAAATCCATGCTTTTTACTAGTCTTTCCTATTTGAATTTTGGTTGAAGCATTGCAAAGGGATTTTTTTAAGCTTTGTTGCCTCATTTGGCGAACTAATCCTAAATCAGAACACCAAGGTCTATTAGTATTAGCAGCTCGAGATGTACGCAAACTAATGCGGCTGCTGATTGTGCCCGACTATATAGCCCATGAAAGCTTCGGCACGCCTGCTATATATTTGGGGAATATTAATTCAAGTTAAGTAAGACGAGGGCACAAATTTCAATTAGCAAAGAGGAAATTCAAAATGGATCTTGGAAAATAAAGTCTTTACTCTGCATAATTTAACTGTTTGAAACACTCTGGTGAGTTCCGAAAGCAGTCGATGCTTGTCTGGGTGAATTGGATTGTTAGTGCAATGAGCCCAATGGGTCGAATGGCCTTTTTTCATCCTTTACTTTCTCTTGCTTTCATTCTAACCCATACAGAGTCATTCAGAGAGCGAATATGCAGATATTGAGATGGAAGATGGTGAGGTAACCGACGGAACCTCAGCAACTGAGAAATTATGTGCACCTCCCAGGTCAGTAATGGATTATTTCAGCAATTTTCATCAAAAAATAAGTTTTGTAAAGAGGTTTTATGCAATTACTGCCCAGAGACACAATGACTGTCACTTCATTATCTACTCTCCCGTGCCAGTGGGCAGCACCTATTCTCTGCTGATTGACTCACCCCACTGGTTGAGGTGTGAGTCATTATATGGAATGAAATGTGCACAATGACTACACTGTAGTGCAGCATTACTACTGCTGCCATCTTTTAAAGTTTATTAAAATGCTGATCTGTTGCCTGCCTTTGCTAGTTTTTAAAAAGCTGCTTAACATTTGTGATTAGTTGCCAGTGAGATTTAGTGAAGGTGGCACAGTGCTATTTTACTGCTGCTGGATGTCTTGAATGTGCTTTGTAGTGTCTGTACAGTAAAGTATTAATAGATCATACCATTAACATTTGATTGAATATAAACTTCTCCCCTGACAATGTCCATGAGCCACACAGCTCTTGCATCTGGGGTAGGTAATCTGCTCCCAGTGTTCTGGAGTCAACCATTAGAAGATGTGGAAGAACAGCCTATTCACAACTTTTACTAATTTCTTCCCCCCGCTCCCCCCCCTCCACCGCCATGTCGAAGATGCAAAACCTCTACTTTGCTTCTCCCTACAGTGGCATAACAGGGAAAGAGAACATAGGCATCAGATCACACTGTTTAGTGGGTTCCTGTTCTCTTCTGAAGGTACTGACTCTTGTTAAGCTTTGGTGGCTTTCCATTACCGTACCCAGATTGCCATTTTTATTTATTTATTTAGAGATACAGCACTAAAACAGGCCCTTCGGCCCACCGAGTCTGTGCCGACCAACAACCAGCCATTTATACTAACCCTACAGTAATCCCATATTCCCCTACCACCTACCTACACTAGGGGCAATTTACAATGGCCAATTTACCTATTACCTGCAAGTCTTTGGCTGTGGGAGGAAACCGGAGCACCCGGCGAAAACCCACGTGGTCACAGGGAGAACTTGCAAACTCCGCACAGGCAGTACCCAGAATCGAACCCGGGTCCCTGGCGCTGTGAGGCTGCGGTGCTAACCACTGCGCCGCCCCTTCTGTAGGTACCAGCCCAGGTATAACTTGTACGTGGGCCATTCATCCACAGCTTGTGCCGTAGGCTGAACCCTGTCCTCGTCCCCCAGTCATATGGGTGTAACTTGCAGCAGGGTCAAGGGATAGCAATCAAGGGCAGTGTTTTTTTTTTCTTCTGCACCCACCCCAAATCTGCTGAGGTGAACTGTTGTTCAGCTGAACTAGATAACAGCACGTATCGAGAATTGGACTTTGAATCTTTTGGGATCTCTAGTTTATATGACTTACTGCTGCAACAAGTGCATTTGCCCTGGATAATTTTTGCAAAAACAAATTGTCTCTTGTAATAATTGATCCTTTTTTTAGGTGGCATTTTCACAATTATTCACAATCTCGAAAGTTTTCACTCAAGAGAAAGGTAAGCCCTAATGTACAGCATTGATTTAATCCTGTCTTGCATTCATGTGAGATCTGTATATTCTGATAAGATACTATCTTTGGCCTCTTTATCTCGAGAGACAATGGATAAGCGACTGGAGGTGGTCAGTGGTTTGTGAAGCAGGGCCTGGAGTGGATATAAAGGCCAATTCTGGAGTGACAGGCTCTTCCACAGGTGCTGCAGAGAAATTTGTTTGTCGGGGCTGTTACACAGTTGGCTCTCCCCTTGCGCCTCTGTCTTTTTTCCTGCCAACTACTAAGTCTCTTCGACTCGCCTTCTATTAATTTTATAAAATGTTACTTTAGAAATGGGACTATAGAATTATAGAATGCTAGAGCATTAAAATAGGCATATGCTCCATCAAGTCTCTACTGTTGTTTTTCTCCAGCTCATCTAATCCCAATATCCTGTCTGCTCCTCATACCCTTGAATATTACTTTTCTGGAATGACCACATTCTAACCACCTGCTGTGTAAAGGAATTTTTTCCAACCTGCCATTTCATTCTTTTTGTGATGATCTTAAGTTTGTGCCCTCGTTACTGTCTTGCAACTCGGTGCCAATAATCTGTAACTATTTGCTTTATAACGGTAATATCAAACGTATCTATCAGGGCATCCATTAACTTATGTAAACATCTTTAAGATCTTGGAGTCCAACAATCCATATTGGATCTGAAAGCTGATTAGTTTTCTTCTGAAGATTCTTCCTTTTTGGGTTGGTCTTCTTTGATTTAAATTATACTCCCTGACTTACCATGTACCTGAAAAGTTTGTGCTCTTGGTATCAATTAGGCTTGTCTCATCAACCTTTAGCTCTTTAAATAGTACTTTAGTTCCAAAACACACCACACCAAAAAAGCTTACCCAATGGTACAGGAATCCCTTCATTTGGAAAATAGCTCAAACCCTAGATGATTTATGGGAGCTGTTGACCCCAGGACCTAAGACAGTAGTTCACTCTGTTATACATATTCTTGTCAGTACCTTGGTCCGCTTTCTGCCAGTTATTGATAGTAAATTTCTGTTGTCTTCCATACCAGAAAAATGTAATCTTCCCTTTTACCAGTTATCTGTCAGAAGCATTTGCAGCCTTCTCCAACAGTCACGAGATTGTATGTTTATGCAATAAGTAACCATTTTATTTTAAAGATCTACAGTGCATCTGAGCTGAGGAAGAGTAGAAAGAATCCACTGTTGCACACCTTAAGAGAGCGAGAGTGGCGCAAACTGATGCAGAAACGTTTCAACGAGTTGAGGAAACTGCTGTTTGAGGATGACAGGGTTTCTAAGCGTGCCATTCTTGATGAGGTTTGTTTAAGAATTACCCCAGTGTTTTTTTTGTTTTATTTGCTAAGAATCTTCACAACATTTTTCACTTTCTTTCCAGGGTACATTCCACTAAATTAACAACTATGGAATGAACAAAAAGGTCATTCAGCCCATCAAGCTCACTGCTTCCAAAGATCATATGCAGTGTGCCCCATCACAGACTCTGTACCCGCCCCTCATTTAATCATTAAAGACAGTTTCTGCATAAGTAGTCCCTGATCCTCAAAGGTGATGGAGCAAACCAACAGAATCTGTATCCATCTGTGTTTCCACTGTTTAACCTATGGTCCCTCACAAACAGTCTCCACTCCAGATTTTCCCTCTTTCTTCCCTAAACCCAACAACACAGCAACCATCATGTCTCCTGGAGTATTTTTTGTTGTACAATATGTACCATTGCCATATAACTTGTGAACTTACTGCCATTACCACTTGTGAAAATGTTGGCTGATTCCAGAGTATGGTTTCATAAGGCTGTCAACCCTCCCGCATGCCACCAAGAGCAATTTTTCATGTCTAATCGCAGACCATGGATATCAATAGGCTACTTGACTTAGAGGAGTTGACAGAGGGAGAGATCATAGATAAAGCTGCTCTAATTCCTGTCATCCTCTGATATCCATCATGAGGAGTTTTTGTGCCCATCCTAAGCCCAAAAATATTGAAACTGATTGATTGCCATTCCTCCATCACTGCCCTTGATGTATGTAGTTTTTGTTTATGATCATCTGTTCCTCTTTTCTCCCCCCTCTTTCCTTCCCTTTGCCCCTCCCCCAATCTCTGCTGGGATTGCTGACGTGTGGTACAGAATCTACATTAGTCAATGTGCTAAATATTTTTTAGGCTCTGCAAATTTTGCCATATTGTACGATTATTGTACTGACTCCCAAATTATAAATTTTACACTGCCGGTGTTGTATCGGCTGGTTTTCATTTTCTTTAAGTGTAAATCGGTCTGTTTTATGGAGTGGGACTGTGTCTCCTAACTGTCTCCAGTGACGGTCCTGAATTTTGTTTTCAGTATTATCTGTTAAGTTTTTTCCCTAAACAAGGGTATGCCCAACATTGCGATGGTATCTACTGACCTAACAAGTAGTATTTTCAGCTGCTCAGCCAAGAATGTTACAAGGCAGTAATGGGTCATAGAGTACAAATGGAAATGTCCAGTGGTTCACTCGCAATGCAGCTGACCCCGAGCTTGAAAATACAGCCTTCCAAGTTTTATTTGTAAGACATAAGGAAAATTCTTTCTGTAGTAGTAAATTTAGAAGAGTTTCTGAAGAAATTGCCAACAGAAGAGTTTACAGTATGATTTCATATGTCCATAAAATGATGAAAAGACATATTACAAATCTGCTTTGAATTAGGATTGCTTTCTTGTGTGGTTTGTTTTAAAAGGATGTTAAGATTTAATTCTCTTTTTTTTTCAAATCACTTTATCCCCAATTATGAAACATTAGAAGCTATTTGGCTGAAGCAAGTCAAATGGCTGCGCACAATGACACCATCCTAAAGCAAGAATGGCTATGCCAGACAAATTGGAATGGGAGTCCTGCCAAAAGCAACCAATTTAGAAGTCAAAGGAATTGTGATTTGATTCAAATGACTTTAAATAAGGGGAAAAGAACACTTCGAGGCCACAAAATTGGACAGGGCCAGAAAACGGGCGTGGGTATGGTAATCCGTAATTAACCCACACCTGTTGATTCCAATGCAGTCAGCACACAAACTGCTGATTTGCAAGGTAGCTGTGTGCAGTCAGCACTAAATGAACCCAAGTTTTTTGCAATACCAACAACACTTAAAACCAGCCTGCATTACTTAAAAGGGAGGTGTATTCTGGCTCAAGTAGGTGCTGGAGCTGTTTGCAGAAGAGAATGTGAACAGGAAGAGCACTGAATTATGGCGCAGCAGTGCTAATTTGGCCTAACCATCAGCCTCAAGAAAACGAACATCATGGGACAGGACGTCAGAAATGCTCCATCCATCAATATTGGCGACCGCGCTCTGGAAGTGGTTCAAGAGTTCACCTACCTAGGCTCAACTATCACCAGTAACCTGTCTCTCGATGCAGAAATCAACAAGCGCTTGGGAAAGGCTTCCACTGCTATGTCCAGACTGGCCAAGAGAGTGTGGGAAAATGGCGCGCTGACACGGAACACAAAAGTCTGAGTTTTTCAAGCCTGTGTCCTCAGTACCTTGCTCTATGGCAGCGAGGCCTGGACAACGTATGTCAGCCAAGAGCGACGTCTCAATTCATTCCATCTTCGCTGCCTCCGGAGAATCCTTGGCATCAGGTGGCAGGACCGTATCTCCAACACCGAAGTCCTCGAGGCGGCCAACATCCCCAGCATATACACCCTACTGAGCCAGTGGCGCTTGAGATGGCTTGGCCATGTGAGCCGCATGGAAGATGGCAGGATCCCCAAGGGCACATTGTACAGCGAGCTCGCCACTGGTATCAGACCCACCGGCCGTCCATGTCTCCGCTTTAAAAGACGTCTGCAAACACTACATGAAGTCCTGTGACATTGATCACAAGTCGTGGGTGTCAGTTGCCAGCGATCGCCAGAGCTGGTGGGCAGCCATAAAGGCGGGGCTAAAGTGTGGCGAGTCGAAGAGACTTAGCAGTTGGCAGGAAAAAGACAGAAGCGCAAGGGGAGAGTCAACTGTGTAACAGCCCCGACAACCAATTTTATCTGTAGCACCTGTAGAAGAGTCTGTCACTCCAGAATTGGCCTTTATAGCCACTCCAGGCGCTGCTTCACAAACCACTGACCACCTCCGGGCACTTACCCATTGTCTCTCGAGACAAGGAGGCCAAAGAGAGTGCTGAGAGCGTGCTCCAAGGTTCTCTGGAATTGCACTGGCTGCTTTGGTGGTGGAGGTAAACAAGAGGAAAGAGGTCCTCTATCCATAGGGGCCAGGAGATGTCCAGAAAAGCTGTGGAAGGCCAGTGGAGCAGTTAGTCATGATGGTCAATGCCAGGAGTCCAGCATCAAGAACCTGGATGCACTGCCTCAAGACATTCATTGACCTCGCATGAATGGTCAAGGTCAGTGAACTTAATGTCATGACCCATCAACTGCACCAGTAGCTCTCTACTCTGCTCAGTCCACCCCGTTCCTACCAACAATCTCTATCAACTACAACTCATAATTCACATTCACAGCTTCACCTCATCTTCCTCACACTTAGCACTGCTACAAGCCTCACACTCGTCTCTCACAGCTTTCACACACTGCCAGCCATTAAACCATGATAGCCACCTCACCCAAACACATTGCATCGGGCTCACTGAAACACTTCCTTCTCTCTCAGGACAAGTTGGCACATAACTGGGGACAGGAGGACCTAACTGTACCCCGATGAAGGACCTGGTGGTTGCTGTCATTGGCGCGGCTATCACTGAGGCTGTGGCCAGTGGTGGGACTGAAACAATCCTGTATCCTTATCCTCCTCACATCCTACTTCCCCTTTGTCCCACAATTTCTTCTGATTTATAAGCTGCAGATGGTTTAAGCATGCACCCCTTACTTTCCTGCCTCACCTTACTACAGCCCTTGTGCCTTTCTCCTTTCAGATACCTAAGAACTGCAAGCTGGCCAGGCTGTGGTGGTAGAGAAGGAAGGTAGTGATAAAGAAGAAACAGTCACTGAGATTTGCAACCACCAGTTCAGGTTCTGTCACTGCGTGTATTTAAGAGTATAACTGAGGCAGGATCTGCATCTGGTGAGACACTGGGCACAAGTGGCCTGCAGTCAGAGCAGTGGACAAGGGTAGTACAGATGCCAGATCGTGCACGAGTTCTGCTGCAGAGGATTCAATGAGGACTTCGCTGGGGTGCCCTACAGAAAAAGGCTAATGATTAATGGGCGGCACAGTGGCGCAGTGGTTAGCACCGCAGCCTCACAGCTCCAGCGACCCGGGTTCAATTCTGGGTACTGCCTGTGTGGAGTTTGCAAGTTCTCCCTGTGTCTGCGTGGGTTTCCTCCGGGTGCTCCGGTTTCCTCCCACATGCCAAAGACTTGCAGGTTGATAGGTTAATTGGCCATTATAAATTGCCCCTAGTGTAGGTAGGTGGTAGGGAAATATAGGGACAGGTGGGGATGTGGTAAGGAATATGGGATTAGTGTAGGATTAGTATAAAATGGGTGGTTGATGGTCGGCACAGACTCGGTGGGCCGAAGGGCCTGTTTCAGTGCTGTATCTCTAAACTAATTATGCATAATGAAATGCTTGGTGCATTGGCTGGCCTGTCAGAAAGCCTGTGGTCAGTGCCGAAGAGCATAGGGGAGTCCAGCTCCAACGTGGAACAGGACTTCACAAAGAGCTCGGAGCCCATCCTTTCTGGCATGGAAGCGATGGCCAAATTCCTTACCGCATTGCAGACCCAGCTGTGACGCAGCATCTGATGATTGATGTCACCCGGCTTCCATTGCAGCACAAGCAGAAGCCACCCAACATCTGAGTGGTACAGTGGAAGCTCACACTGAAGTTACACAAGGTCAGCTTGCTACTTTGCAACCTCAGATTGCTGCCATCATGACTGTAGGTACCAGTATTCAAAGAGGTTTGAAGGGTGTCAGCAGTCCAGCAATCTGTCCTAAGAATAAAACATAAGAAATAATAGCAGGAGTAGACCACACGGCCCATCGAGCCTGCCCTGCCATTCACTATGATCATGGCTGATCTTGGGCTTCGACTCCACTTTCCCGCTCGCTCCCCATATCCTTTGATATTCTGAGACCAAAAATCTGTCTGCCGTAGCATTAAATATATTCAATGATTGAGCATCCACTACCCTCTGGGGCAGGAAATTCCAAAGATTCACAACCTTTTGAGTGAAGAAATTTCTCCTCATTTCAGTCCCAAATGATCGGCCTCTTTATCCTGAGACTGTGCTCCTGTGTTTTAGATTCACCAGCCTCTCAGTGTCTACCTTGTCAAGCCCCTTCAGAATCTTATAGGTTTCAGTGAGATGACCTCTCATTCTTATAAACTCCAGCGAGTATAGACCCAATTTACTCAGCTTCTCATCATAGGACAACCCTCTCATCCCAGGGACCAATCTAGTGAACCTTCGCTGTACTGCTTCCAATACAAGTATATCCTTCCTTAAATATAGAGACCAAAAACTGCACACAGTATTCCAGGTGTGGTCGAACCAAAACCCTGTACAATTTTAGCAAGACTTCTTTATTCTTGTACTCCAGTTGCTTTGCAATAAAGGCCATCATGCGATTTGCCTTCCTAATTTCTTGCTGTACTTGCATACAAACTTTGTGTTCCTTGTACGAGCACACCCAAGTCTCTCTCAACATCAACATTTACAAGTTTCACGCTTTTTAAAAAATATTCATAGAATAGAATGACACAGAAAGAGGCCACTTGGCCCATCATGTCTGCGTGAGCCAAATAAAGCCACCCAACCTAATCCCACTTTCCAGCATTTGGTCCATAGCCCTGCAGGTTACGACACTTCAGGTGTACATCCAGGCACTTTTGAAATGAGATGAAGTTTTCTGCCTCTACCATCCTTTCAGGCAGTGAGTTCCAGACCCCCACCACCCTCTGGGTGAAAAAACCTTTTTCTTCATCTCCCCTCTAATCCTTCTACCAATAACTTTAAATCTATGTCCCTAGTCACTGAGCTCTCTGCTAAGGAAAATAGGTCCTTCCCATCCCGTCTATCCAGGCCCATCACAATTTAGTACATTTCAATCAAGTCTCCCCTCAGCCTCCCCTGTTTCAAGGAGAACAACCCCAGCCTATCTTTCCTCGTAGCTGCAATTTTCCCGTCCCGGCAACATCCTCCTAAATCTCCTCTCTACCCTCTCTAATGCAATTACATCATTTCTGTAATGAGGTGACCAGAACTGCACACAGTACTCAAGTTGTGGCCTAACTAATGTTTTATATAGTTCCAGCATAACCTCCCTGCTCTTATATTCTATGCCTTGGCTAATCACAGAATTGGTACAGTGCAGAAGGAGGCCATTCAGCCCATCTTTTTACCATTTACTTTAAATCTGTGCCCTGTCCTCCTTGATCCTTTCACGAGTGGAAACAGTTTTTCCCTATCTACTCTGGCCAGACCCCTCATGAATTTGAATGCCTCTATCAAATCAGCCTTCTCTTCAAGGAAAACAGTCCCACCTTCTCCAGTCTGTCTTCATAAACTGAAGTTCCTCATCTTGTGAATCTTTTCTGCACCCTCTCAAATAAAGGAAAGGATTCCAAATGCAACCTTAACCACCTTATTGACCTGTCCTGCTACCTGCAGGACATTCACTCCAAGGTCTCTCATTTCCTCTACACCTCTCAATATCCTCCCATTTATTGTGCATTCCTTTGCCTTGTTTGACCTCCCCAAATGCATCACTTCATACTTCTCCAAGTTGAATTCCATTTGCCATTTTCTACCTGCCTGACCTCATGCAGTCTACAGCTATTCTCCTCGCTATCAACCACATGGCCAATTTCTTGATTTTTCCCCCTACATTTATGTCCAAATCGTTAATATGTACCAGGAAAAGCAAGGACCTAGTACTGAGGCCTGCGGTACACCACTGGAAACAGCCTTCCGGTCGCAAAAACACCCGTCAACAATTACCCTTTGTTCCCTGTCACTGTAACTAGCTCGCTACATTCTCCTAAATCCCATGGGCTTTTATTTTCTTAACCAGTCCGCCATGTGGGACCTTGTCAAAAGCCTTGCTAAAATCCATGCAGACCACATCAACTGAACTATGCTCATCAATCCTCCTTGTTAATTTCTCAAAAAATTCAGTCAAATTAGTCAGACATGGCCTTCCTTTAACATATCCATGCTGACTATCCTTAATTAATCCATGCCTTTCTAAGTGACAGTTTATCCTGTCTCTCAGAATTGATTCCAATAATTTGCCCACTACTGAGGTTAGACCGATGGGCCTGTAATTATTTGATCTATCCTTTAAACAAAGGTACGACGTTAGCAGACCTCCAATCCTCTGACACCACACCTGTATCCAGTGAGGATTGGGAAATGATGGTCAGACCTTCCACTTTTTCCTCCCTGGCTTCTTTAAACAGCTTGGGGTGCACTTCATCCGACTGTGGTGATTTATCTACATTCGAGGATGCTGATCCCCTAAATACTTCCTCTCTCCCTATGTTTATCACATCCAATACTTCACACTCCTCCTCCTTAACTACAGTGTCTGCTGTGAAGACGCAAGCAAAGCATTCATTACTAAATTGGTCCCTGGGATGAGGGGGTTGTCCTATGATGAGAGGCTGAGTAATTTGGGCCTATATTCTCTGGAGTTTAGAAGAATGAGAGGCAATCTAATTGAGACATACAAGATTCTGAAAGGGCTTGATAGAGTAGAAGCTGAGAGATTGTTTCCGCTGATCGGGGAATCTAGAACACGGGGACACAGTGTCAGGATAAGGGGCCAATCCTTCAGGACTGAGATGAGAAATTACGACACTCAAAGGGTTGTGAATCTTTGCAATTCTGTACCCCAGAGAGTTGTAGATGCTTCATGATTGAATACATTTAAGGCTGGAATAGATAGATTTTTGGGCTCTCGGGGAATCTAGGGATATGGGGAGCGGGCAGGAAAGTGGAATTGAAGCCCAAGGTCCGCCATTGTATTGAATGGCAGAGCAGGCTCGATGGGCCATATGGTCTACTTCTGCTTCTATTTCTTGTGTTCTTGTATTAAGAACCATACCACATCTTCCGCCTCCACACACCGGTTACCTTTTTGGTCTTTTATGGACCCTACTCTTTTCTTAGTTATCCTCTTAATGTATTGATAAAACATCTTTGGGTTATCCCTAATTTTACTTGCCAATATTCTTTCATGCCCCCTTCTTGATTTCACCCCTCCACTTTCTGTACTCTTCTCGGCTTTCTGTAGTATTGAGTTCTCGGTGTCTGGCATAAGCTTTCCTTTTCTGCCTTATCGTGCCCTGGAAGCACATTGACATCCAGGGGGCTCCAGATTTGGCTGCCCTACCCTTTTTCTTTGTGGGAACATGTTTATTCTGAACTTCCTGAATCTCCCCTCTGACTGCCTCCCATTGCTCTGACACTGATTTACTTTCAAGTAGCTGTTACCAGTCCACTTTTGCTAAATCATTTCTCAGCTTAGTAAAATTGGCCTTACCCCTATCCCTCTTTAAGCCATGCTTCTTTAATAGCTATGATATCATACTGCCATATTTTTATCTGTGCCCTCAGCTCGTCTGCTTTATTTGCTATATTCCTTGCATATTCTGCTGTTCTATTCTTAACCTCACAATTCCCCACATTATACTGCATCTGCCACCTTGTTGCCCACTCACTTAACCTCTCTATTTCTCTTTGCTGCCTCTCTGTGTCCTCCTCACAGCTTGCATTTCCACTTACCTTTGTATCATCAGCAAACTTAGATGCATTACTTTTTTTCTCTTCGGCTAAGTCATGAATATAGATGGTTAATAACTGAGGCCCCAGCACTGATCCTTGTGACACAGCACTAGTCGCAGCCTGCCAACACGAAAATGTCCCACTTTGCTTCCTGTCTGGTAATCAGTCCTCTATCTGTGCTAATATATTACCCCCAACTCCATGAGCCCTTTTCTTGCCTGTTAACTTCTTGTGTGACACCTTGGGTCGATGGTGACAGACTATCTGTCTCTTGATGCAGAACTCGCAACACGCATAGGGAAAGCAGGTACTGGTAGCTTTGGCCAACATACATGGGATAACACCATGCTAGCCCTTAGGACCAAGCTGATGTTTATAAGGCCTCTGTTCCCAGCTATATGGCTGTGAAACATGGGCAACTTACAGCTACCAGGAAAAGAAGCTCAATAATTTCCTTCTTTGCTGTCTGTGACACATTATGGATATATCCTGGCAGGACAAAATCACAAATGTGGCAGTCTTCTCCAAGTGTGTTGGCACTAATCAAACAGAGGCAGCTTCGGTGGATCGGACATGTCCGCAGGATGGAAGACAACTGTATGATGAGGTAGCCATACCAGATGACCAGTGGGGCGCCCAAAGCTCCACTTCAGGGATGCTTGTAAGCATGACATGAAGACCCTAAATGGCGACTATTGCACCTGGGAGTCACGAGATGGCGAAAGAGGGAAATGGCGACGCATCCTGTGGA
Source organism: Heterodontus francisci (assembly GCF_036365525.1). Classification (NCBI taxonomy): domain Eukaryota; kingdom Metazoa; phylum Chordata; class Chondrichthyes; order Heterodontiformes; family Heterodontidae; genus Heterodontus; species Heterodontus francisci. The sequence goes on along the minus strand of NC_090410.1, from coordinate 21,240,050 downwards.
CTGGTGTGCACTACCACAGCAACCAGTTGCTACAGCAGATTGGCAACAGGTACAACGTCAAAAACAACAACTCTCTGTCACTTGGCAGCTTCACGTGCACTTGTGGCGGAATCTGCCTCTAAAGGATTGACCTTCACAGCCATCAGAAAAGGCGTGCCAAGAGAAGACACCCCACCTAAATGGATTGCTGCATGTCCACCATCTTTTGTAGATGGAAGGATACTAACCAATGTCAGCTTATCAAATGCCTTTTGGGAATCCAGGTATACTACATCTCTTTTATCCCTTTATCTACCCTACTAGTTACATCCTCAAAGAACTCCTCCAAGAGATTGCTAGGATTGGTGAAGCACTGCCCAGGGGAGTGGTAGTGGCTCCATGGAGCACAAACCTGTTGTCCTAATTCCAGAAGAGAGCATACAATCCCCACCGTTGCCTCTCTACGAGTGCCCTTGCTGTTGCCTTTGAGCCAGCCAGCTCAGATTGCTGCTGTCCATGCTGAGATGGTGCATTCTGAAGCAAGGCTTTCCAGGGCCAGAGCAGCTTGAGGTTGTCATCCAAGGCCAGCTGCAGTCCTCCACAGTGAAAGTCAGCCGCCTTCAATCAACCATGCTGCAGTCATTGGGGAAACGCTGTGTAAGAGGGCGGCACAGTGACACAGTGGTTAGCACCGCAGCCTCACAGCTCCAGGGACCCGGGTTCAATTCTGGGTACTGCCTGTGTGGAGTTTGCACGTTCTCCCTGTGACCGCGTGGGTTTTCGCCAGGTGCTCCGGTTTCCTCCCGCCGCCAAAGACTTGCAGGTGATAGGTAAATTGGCCATTGTAAATTGCCCCTAGTGTAGGTAGGTGGTAGGGGAATATGGGATTACTGTAGGGTTAGTATAAATGGGTGGTTCTTGGTCGGCACAGACTCGGTGGGCCGAAGGGCCTGTTTCAGTGCTGTATATCTAAATAAATAAATAAAGAGCACTGGGACAGGCAAAGGCATATTGAAGATGGACAAAGGCGATGAGTTGACATTTGTATGCAATGTGGCATGGTTTGATTTCTAAATTTAGTCTGGTATGTTTGTTTTGTGTTTAATTTTGCATTGTGGCCATGCGAACACTGATGGTCAGTAACAGAGGAAACGCAAGGTGTGGGCTCAAGCTGAATAGGGAATTGCGATTGCATTTACTGGTATTGTAGTTGGATGAGTTGACCATGGACAGCCGGCCATATAATGGCTGTGTTAGCTGTCTGCTCAGTATTTAGCCATTGGTAAGGGCTGTGCCTTCTTAATATTGAGGTTGTGCAACATGCAGCAGACCACCACAAATCTTTCAATGCATTCTGCTGAGTACTGGGGACCCCTCCAGAGCTTTTGCTTTTATTCATTCATGGGATGTAGGCATCACTGCCAGGCCAGCATTTATTGCCCATTCCTAATTGCCCTTGAGAAGGTGGTGGTGAGCTGCCTTCTTGAACCACTGCAGTCCATGTGGGGTAAGTACACCAACAGTGCTGTTAGGAAGGGAGTTCCAGGATTTTGACCCAGCGACAGTGAAGGAATGGCGATATAGTTCCAAGTCAGAATGGTGTGTGACTTGGAGGGGAACTTGCAGGTGGTGGTGTTCCCATGTATTTGCTGCCCTTGTCCTTCTAGTTGGTAGAGGTCGCGGGTTTGGAAGGTACAGTCTAAGGAGCCTTGGTGCATTGCTGCAGTGCATCTTGTGGATGGTACACACTGCGTCAGTGCTGGAGGGAGTGAATGTTTGTAGATGGGGTGCCAATCAAGCGGGCTGCTTTGTCCTGGATGGTGTCGAGCTTCTTGAGTGTTGCTGGAGCCGCACCCATCCAGGCAAGTGGAGAGTATTCCATCACACTCCTGACCTGTGCCTTGTAGATGGTGGACAGGCTTTGGGGAGTCAGGAGGTGAGTTACTCGCCTCAGGATTCCTAGCTTCTGACCTGCTCTTGTAGCCACGGTATTTATATGGCTACTCCAGTTCAGTTTCTGGTCAATGGTAGCCCCTAGGATGTTGATAGTGGGGGATTCAGCACTGGTAATGCCGTTGAATGTCAAGGGGAGATGGTTAGATTCTCTCTTGTTGGAGTTGGTCATTGCCTGGCACTTGTGTGGCGCGAATGTTACTTGCCACTTATCAGCCCAAGCCTGGATATTGTCCAGGTCTTGCTGCATTTCTACAAAGACTGCTTCAGTATCTGAGGATTCACGAATGGTGTTGAACATTGTGCAATCATCAGCGAACATCCCCACTTCTGACCTTATGATTGAAGGAAGGTCATTGATGAAGCAGCTGAAGATGGTTGGGCCTAGGACACTACCCTGAGGAATTCCTGCAGTGATGTCCTGGAGCTCAGATGATTGACCTTTAGCATCCACAACCATTTTCCTTTGCACTAGGTATGACTCCAGCCAGCGGAGGGTTTTCCCCCTGATTCCCATTGACCTCCGTTTTGCTAGGGCTCCTTGATGCTATACTCGGTCAAATGCTGCCTTGATGTCAAGGGCAGTCACTCTCACCTCATCTCTTGAGTTCAGCTCTTTTGTCCATGTTTGAACCAAGGCTGTAATGAGGTCAGGAGCTGAGTGGCCCTGGCGGAACCCACACTCAGCAGGTTTTTGCTAAGCAAGTGCCGCTTGATGGCACTGTTGATGACACCTTCCATCACTTTACTGATGATTGAGCGTAGGCTGATGGGGCGGTAATTGGCCGGCTTCGACTTGTCCTGCTTTTTGTGTACAGGACATACCTGGGCAATTTTTCACATTGCAGGGTAGATGCCAGTGTTGTAGCTGTACTGGAACAGCTTGGCTAGGGGAGCGGCAAGTTCTGGAGCACAGGTCTTCAGTACTATTGCCGGAATATTGTCAGGGCCCATAGCTTTTGCAGTATCCAGTGCCTTCAGTCGTTTCTTGATATCACGCGGAGTGAATCGAATTGGCTGAAGTCTGGCATCTGTGATGCTGGGGACTTCAGGAGGAGGCTGAGATGGATCATCCACTCAGCACTTCTGGCTGAAGATTGTTGCAAATGCTTCAGCCTTATCTTTCGCACTGATGTGCTGGACTCCCCCATCATTGAGGATGGGGATATTTGTGGAGCCACCTCCTCCAGTTAGTTGTTTAATTGTCCACCACCATTCACGGCTGGATGTGGCAGGACTGCAGAGCTTAGATCTGATCCGTTGGTTATGGGATCGCTTAGCTCTGTCTATCGCATGCTGCTTACGCAGTTTGGCATGCAAGTAGTCCTGGGTTGTAGCTTCACCAGGTTGGCACCTCATTTTGAGGTATGCCTGGTGCTGCTACTGGCATGCCCTCCTGCACTCTTCATTGAACCAGGGTTGGTCTCCTGGCTTGATGGTAATGGTAGAGTGGGGGATATGCCGGGCCTTGGGGTTACAGATTGTGGTTGAGTGCAATTCTGCTGCTGCTGATGGCCCACAGCGCCTCATGGATGCCCAGTTTTGCATTGCTAGATCTGTTCGAAATCTATCCCATTTAGCACGGTGATAGGTGACACACAACACGATGGACGGTATCCTCAATGTGAAGGCAGGACTTCGTCTCCACTGGTCACTCCTACCTGTACTGTCATGGACAGAAGCATCTGCGGCAGGCAGATTGGTGAGGACGAGGTCAAGTATGTTTTTCCCTCATGTTGGTTCCCCCACCACCTGCCGCAGACCCAGTCTAGCAGCTATGTCCTTTAGGACTCGGCCAGCTCAGTCAGTAGTGGTGCTACCGAGCCACTCTTGGTGATGGACATTGAAGTCCCCCACCCAGAGTACATTTTGTACTCTTGCCACCCTCAGTGCTTCCTCCAACTGGTGTTCAACATGGTGGAGTACTGAGCCATCAGCTGAGGGAGGGCGGTAGGTGGTAATCAGTAGGAGGTTACCTTGCCCATGTTTGACCTGATGCCATGAGGCTTCATGGGGTCTGGAGTCGATGTTGAGGACTCCCAGGGCAACTCCCTCCCTACTGTATACCACTGTGCCACCACCTCTGCTGGGTCTGTCCTGCCGGTGGGACAGGACATACCCAGAGATGGTGATGGCAGCGTCTGGGACATTCTCTGTAAGGTATGATTCCGTGAGTATGACTATGTCAGGCTGTTGCTTGACTAGTCTGTGGGACACCTCTCCCAACTTTGGCACAAGCCCCCAGACGTTAGTAAGGAAGACTTTGCAGGGTCGACAGGGCTGGGTTTTCCGTTGTCGTTTCCGGTGCCTAGGTCAATGCCGGGTGGTCTGTCCGGTTTCATTCCTTTTTTTTTTTAGCTGTTTTTATTTAGCTGTTCAGGCAAAAAAAAAAGGATTGTTTAAGTGCCGCTCTGATCTGCTGTATCACATTTCATATTGGAGTACGGCTTTTATTGTATGCATGCTGCACATGTTTGACTGGGTTGCGCACTGGAGTCACGCGCCATGTCGTCAAAGGATAGCCCTTTTCACCCAGTAGCCATCCTCTGGTTTCTCGTGGTGGTTCAAATGCAGATGGCACAGCAGACTGGCACAGAATGAAGGCATCATGACTGCTGCCAGGATACCGGGCATTGACCTGCATGATACGCTGCATGCGGTCGTACATGAAGTGGAATCCCTTTCCGTTACGATAGATCTCAGAATTTACATGCAGTGCCCGCGAAGCGACATGCGTGAAGTCAGTTGCTCCCTCCACCAAAGCTTTTGCTCATTCAGCATGCTTCTCTCTGTTAGAAGAGAAAAAATGTATTCAGTTCTCTTCTAATGCAGAGCTTCAGTGACCTCCCTTATGCAACAGAGGACAGCAAACTGGGAGATGTTGCAAATATTGCCTGCTCCAGCTTGGAACGAGCCAGGCACTAACAGTTCATGGCCATGGTCACCTTCACAGCCATTGGCAATGCCGTCCTCGACATGCTCTGAGGCTGCATTGGCGGCAGTTATGGCTGATTTTAGTGAGGACCTCATTAGTGATGCAAAGATGTCTGACACACTGTTCCTTGCTGAGGCTCAGTTAGGAGAATTGCTGACTGAACACTCTGGGCGGATGTGGCCTGCTGTTCAGAGCCCTTCTCCCTCTGCCCCTCCTCCCTCTTCTAGCAGTTTGACATGCTCTGTGTCATCTCTGCTCAATCTCCCTGTCATGCTGTAGTCCAGGGGGATGCAAACTGTGCACCCATGTCTGGGAGCAAGAGGTTTGTACAGAATCCTTGAAGTCAGGATAAAGTTCTTCAGCATTTGCCACAGCACTCCCTATAGACTTTAGCAACTTTGAACAGCTCTGGAAACCACCAGACACATCTCTACACAGCAACAGCCAGTATAAAACAATCAGCAACTAACCTGAAAGTAGTTGATGATCCCTTTCATTAAACTGATGGTGGACCTTCCTACTGCTGAATGCATGTTCATCTGTGCGCGGTTAAGAGAGGGCGTTAAAACATAAGAAATAGCAGCAGGAGTAGGCCATATCACACTCAAGCCTGCTGTGCCATTCAATTAGATCATGGCTGATCTGATCCTGTCCTCAACTCCACTTGCTTGCTGGCCCCCATAACCCTTGACTTAAATAAGGAGACCAAAACTGTATGCATTACTCCAGGTGCGATCTCACCAGCCCTGTTCTAGCAAGACTTCCCTACTTTGTACTCCATCCCCCTTGCAATAAAGGCAAACATTCCATTTGCCTTCCTAATTATTTGTTGTACCTGCGTGCTAACGTTCTGTGATTCATGTACGAGGACACTCAGATCCCCCTGTGCTGCAGCATTCTGCAGTCTCTCTCCATTCACATAATATTCTGTTTTTCTACTCTTCCTAGCAAAGTGGATAACCTCCCATTTTCCCACATTATACTCCATCTGCCAAATTTTTGGCCACTCACTTCACCTATCCAAATCCCTTTGCAGACTCTTTGTGACCCCCTCACAGCTTGCTTTCCTACCTGTCTTTGTATTGTCAGCAAATTTGGCTACAATACGCTCGATTCCTTCATCCAAGTCATTAATATAAATTGTAAATAATTGAGGCCCCAGCACTGATCCCTGTGGCACTCCACTAGTTACAGTTTGCCAATCTGAAAATGCCCCATTTACCCGACTGTTTCCTGTTAGTTAGCTAATCCTCTATCCATGCTAATGTATCACCCCCAAAACATGAGCTCTTGTGCCGTAATCTTGTATGTGGCACCTTATCGAATGCCTTTTGGAAATCCAAATACACTACATCCATTGGTTCCCCTTTATCCACCTTGCTTGCTACATCCTGAAAGAACTCTAATAAATTTGTCAAGTACGGTTTCCCTTTCATAAAACGCTGTTGACTCTGCTTGATTGTATTAGCTGGAGCATTGAGCTGCAAAATGGGATCATTGGTGTTAAATCAGTGTTAGACGCTGATTGATGTCATAATCTACCTACTTTCGATAAATCTACCTACTCCAGTAAACACTTACTGTGTGCACGCTAATGCCCTCACCAAAATGGTGTCCCAACTGTTTAATATTTTTGTCTGACCGATAATTGACTTTATCAGGGGTACGAAGTGACCAGCTTGAAGGTGCAAGCAAGCTGAATTTATACCGATAGTTATCAAGCTGGATTGCTTCAGAATTTGCTATGTGCTACTTCAGCATGTGCTCTCTGTGTAGTTTGGTGATATGCACAAGCCATAAGTGGCATACTACTTTCTCTATATCAATTCTTGTTATTTGAGCAAAAATAATAAAATGATGCAAAATCACAGCAAAAGGGTATTGATCAGTGTTTCATAACTTTACTTAATCTTTAAATGGTCATGTAACCTTTAGGCGATTACTGCTCTTGGTGATGTATAACATTACTCCATGCAGAAAGCTTTTCATTATTTAACTGTTTGTCACTACAGGCCATCAGTGAAATCCAGAATTTGTGTCAACAAGGAGAAAAACTCAATTTGGAGAAAAAGCTGCTGATGAAAAAGCACAAGGCATTGTTAAAAATAATCTCAGTCCTCTCCGGTGAGGCTTATTTTCTACCTTTTTACTCATGTAAATGTTAATTTTAGTGATTTCTTTGAGGTGGTTGAAAATCAGACAAGTTTGAATAGCTTTTTCTTTTTGTAGTATTTTTATATGTGAATCACCGGTCTAGTAAAACTGTTCCACTGTGATACATCATTTTTCATTACCAGTCTACACAATTTGTAGTTGCCTGAAGCATCCTTTGCCATTCATGCAAGAAAGATTTGCCTGTAAAAGGAAATAAAACCTTTCAATCTAAAAGGCAAAAATCTGGAAATACACAGCAAGCCTGTCAACATTTGTAAAGAGAAAGCAGCAGTCAACTTGTTATCAGAGAATGGTATGGCAGAGGGCACAGTTTAAAAAATCAATGATACAGCACAGGGGGAGGCCATTTGACCTACTGTGCCTGTGCTGGCTCTTTGGCCGAGCTATTGGTAGACCCATTCCTCTGCTTTTCTCCCACAGCCCTGTAAATATTTTCCCCTTCAAATATTTATCCAATTCCCTTTTGAAAGTTAGTTTGAATTTGCTCCCCTCCCCGCTCCTTTCAGGCAGTGCGTTCCAGATCATCAGAACAGGCTGCATTTTAAAAAAAAAATAAGTTTCCTCAGGGTCCCTCTAGTTCTTTACCAATCACGTTAAATCTGTATACTCTGCTTACTGGACCTTCTGCCACTGGAAAACATTTCTCCCTATATACTCTGTTAAAAGCATTCATGATTTTGAACATCTGTATCAAATCTCATCTCAACCTTCTTGCTCATAAGGAGAACAACCCCAGCTTCTTCAGTCTCTCCATGGAACTGAAGTCCCTCGTCCCTGGTAGCATGCTGGTAAATCTCTTCTGCACCCTTGCTAAGGCCTTGATACCCTACCTAATAACCCAGATTTCTTCTTTGTAGTGCCTGACCACATCTCCCCAAAGCACTTCACAAGTATTGCATTGTAACATGTATCATTAACCAACATTTCTGAATTGTCGTTAATACTTTGTGGAGGAAAGTGCTAAATTTTTCTGTTTTTAAAAACTAGTTAGTTGCTTTTGGTTACAGAGCATTCATCTAAGAAATAGCTTGACATTTGATAGTCCAGGTGAGCCATTGAGGCATACTGAGTGTGATGTTTGTGTCTGTGACTAGTACCAGAGGAAGCTCCTTAAATCCTGGATCTGATCTAGCAAGTGGGCCTTCATTTATTTGATTTGTATAGCAAAAATTTTGGAGCTGTGGATATATCATGCAGAGTGAACTCTCCCACACTCCGGGATGATATTTTGAGGGGGGAGGAGGTAGAGGAGGAAAAGTTCTATAAAGAGCTTACGTGTATTATATCTAGAAACACCTCAAAGCGTTTCGTACACAGTGAATTTCAGTCACTGTTTTAAACAAGTATGGCAATATGTCACAAATAGCAGTGAGATGAAATAGGAACAGAAGTAGGCTATTCAGCCCTTTAAGCCTGTTCCAAAAATGAATGCATTATAATCACATTCTGTCATTTCAGAAAATAGTACAGCTGAAGTGTGTATATTGGTTCAATGAATATAGTCATGGAAAGTTCAGAAAATCTTATTACTCACTTGCTAATGTTATAGAAAGAGGAATTGGTGTACGAAATAAAGGATGGTGCTGTGCTATTGAGTATTGCAGGTCAGAAAGTTGGGCTACGATGTTATAGCCCTACGTCCATCCCTCTGTCCCGTGAACGTGGCTTTCTTGCTAGGGGTGCAGGATTGAAGAACCGTCCCATAGTGCTTTGCTGAAATATCTGAAGATATAATAAGTTTATACTCCACGACCAGTAATCTTACTTTATATGATGTTGATTAAGGGATGATTGTTGGCCAGGGCAATAGGAGAGCTCACTGCTCCTCTTCAGATACTGTCCTGGGATCGTTAATGTCCAGCTGAACTACGGAAACAAGCTGACAGCCTTGGTTTAACTTTCTACAAGAAGGATAATACCTTCAATAATACAGCAGGCCTGGTCATTTAGGCTGAATTGTCAACCGAACTTCTATGCTCAAGTCCTGGAGTTGGTCTTGGACCCACAAACATCCTGACACTAATATATGCTTTTAATGAGCCTCGTGAATACCATGTGTTACATGGCTGATTGAAGCCAAGCTTGTACCTGTCCACAAGCTTGTAGTGAGTGATTTCTTTAATTCAACTCCTAAACCTCTCTGCTCCTCCATAGTTCCTAGCATCTTGCCATTTATAAAATACTCTGATCTATCTCTTTGGGTCCAAAGTGGATGACCTCACGTTTCCCCACCTTGGCAGAACTGTGGCAGATGGAGTTCAATCTATCAATGTACCTTTGTAACTTGCTGCATCCAGCTACACAATTTACAGTGCCCACCCATCTTAGTGTCATCTGCAAATAAAGTGCAAATGATCTGCCAGGAACACACATTGCCAAAGCCACGATGTCATCTTTCTCTTCACTTGCATCTGTATAAATTTACTCAGTGTTTAATTCACAGTAATTAGCTTTGTAATGTTAAAGATATACTTTACACAACAGTAAAACAATGCATCTGCTGACTAAGGATATAGACAAGTATGAGGGGGTGGTGTATTTTGGTAGGAGGAATAAGGTGGCCATCTACTGATGGAGGTCTTCAAAATTATGAAGAGTTTCAGTAGGGTAGAGTAGAGAAGATGTTTCCACTGTGGGGGAGACCAAAACCAGAGAGTAGTGAGAATGTGGAACTCACTACCATAAGGAGTGGTTGAGGTGATTAGTATAGATATATTTAAGGGGAAGCTAGATAAATACATGAGGTAAAAAGAAATGGAAGTGTACATTGATAGGGCTAGATGAAATAAGGTGGGAGGAGGATCCTGTGGAACATAAATACTGGCCTGGACCAGTTGGGTTGAATGGCCAGTTTTTTGTGAATTCTATGTAATCAACTGCAACAATGGTTTGTTGTCTCAGATCTCCCTGTGGTGGTTACTGGAAGCACAAAGATGGGAGAATTCAGTGTACTAGATGGCAGGAAATTTCCTGTAGCTAATGTAAGACTCAGCAAACCTGGTTCAACATATTATGCTTAAATCTGGTTTTGAATTTATAAATACAAAGAACAGAGTTCTAACAAACGTGGGAATAAAACTTTGCCTCTGATATTCCTCCTCCTTTAATCACTGGGGTACTTCTTCGCTGGGGCACTGATGCACAGTTATTCTGGACTCCAGTACCTTGTCTGATTATTCTTCCAGACAGTGTGTCAACAAACATCACAGCTGAGCTCAATCCTATGTGTGAACATACAAACATACGAATTAGGAGCAAGAGTAGGCCACTCGGCCCCTTGAGCCTGTTCCGCCATTCGATATGATCATGGCTGATCTGATTGTAACCTCACTCCACATTCCTGTCTACCCCCAATAACCTTTCACTCCCTTGCTTACCAAGAATCTATCTACCTCTGCCTGAAAAATATTCAAATACTCTACTTCCACAGCCTTTTGAGGAGGAGAGTTCCAAAGACTCACGACCTTCTGAAAGAAAAAGTTTCTCGTCTGTCTTAAATGGGCGACCCCTTATTTTTAAACAGTGTCCTCTTGTTCTAGATTCTGTCACAAGAGGGATCATATCCTTTCCACATCCACCCTGTCAAGACCCCTCAGGATCTTGTATGTTTCAATCGTGTCTCTTACTCTTCTAAACTCCAGTGGATAAAAGCCAAGCCTGTCTAACCTTTCCTCATAAGGCAACCTGCCCATTCCAGTTATTAGTCTAGTAAACCTTCTCTGGACTGCTTCCAATGCATTTACATCCTTTCACAGGAACGGCGGAGGTGGTGGGGCGACATGATAGAGGTTTACAAAGTTATGAGTGGCATGGACAGAGTGGATAGTCAGAAGCTTTTTCCCAGGGTGGAAGAGTCAGTTACTGGGGGACATAGGTTTAAGGTGCGAGGGGCAAAGTTTAGAGGGGATGTGCGAGGCAAGTTTTTTACACAGAGGGTGGTGAGTGCCTGGAACTTGCTGCCGGGGGAGGTGGTGGAAGCAGGTACGATAGCAACATTTAAGAGGCATCTTGACAAATACATGAATAGGACGGGAATAGAGGGATACGGACCCTGGAAGTGCAGAAGGTTTTAGTTTAGACAGGCATCAAGATCGGCGCAGGCTTGGAGGGCCGAATGACCTGTTCCTGTGCTGTACTGTTCTGTTCTTTGTTCTTTTGAGACCAGTACTGTACACAGTACTGCAGATGTGGTCTCATCAATACCCTGTATAGCTGAAGCATAACCTCCCTACTTTTGTATTCAATTCCCCTCGCAATAAATTATAGCATTCTATTAGCTTTCCTGATTACTTGCTGTGCCTGCATACTAATCTTTTGCAATTCATGCATGAGGACTCCCAGATCCCTTTGCAATCTCTCACCATTTAGATAATATGCTTTTTTATTCTTCCTGCCAAAGTGGACGTTTGCACATTTTCCCACATTATACGCTATTAGCCAGGTCTTTGACCACTCACTTAACCTAGCTATATCCCTTTACAGCCTCCTTATGTCCTCTTTGCAACTTACTTTCCTACCTATCCTTGTGTCATCAGCAAATTTAGCAACCATTTATGTAAATAGTAAAAAGTTGAGACCCCAGCACTGATCCCTGTGGCATACCACTTGTTATATTTTGCCAACCAGAAAATGACCCACTTATGCCTACTCTCTGATCCTATTAGCTAGCCAATCTTCTATCCATGCCAAAATGTTACCCCCTACACAATGAGTTTTTATTTTCCACAATAACCTTTGATGTGACGCCTTATCAAATGCCTCTGGAAATCTAAGTACGTACATCCACTGGTCCCCTTTCATCCACAGCAAATGTTAGTTCTTCAAAGAACTCCCATAAATTGGTTAAACATGATTCCCCTTTCTCAAAACCATGTTGACTCTGCCTGATTACCTTGAATTTTTCTAAATGCCCTGCTATAGCATCTTTAATAATAGCTTCTAACATTTCCCTATGACAAATGTTCAGCTAACTGGCCTGTAGTTTCCTGCTTTCTGTCTCCCTCCTTTTTTGAATAAAGGAGTTAAATTCGCTATTTTCCAATCGAATGAAACCTTCCCGAATCTAAGGAATTTTGGAAAATCAAAAGCAACTCATCAACTATCTACTAGCCACTTCTTTTAAGACCCTTGGATGAAGTCCATCAGGACCCAGGGACTTGTCAGCCCGCAGCTCCAACAGTTTGTTCAGTACCACTTCCCTGGTGACTGTAATTTTCTTGACTTCCTCCCTCCCTTCCATTTCCTGATTTACAGCTATTTCTGGAATGTTACTTGTATTCTCTATGGTGAAGATTGATGCAAAATACCTGTTCAATTCATCTGCCATCTCCTTATTTTCCCTTATTCTCCATCTCGCGCGCCCCCTCTCTCGCGCTCATGCACGCGCTCTCTCTGTCTCTCTCGCGCTCTGTCTCGCTTCCGCTCTCGTGCTCTCTCTCGCGCTGTCTGTGTCTCTCTCGCGCTGTCTGTGTCTCTCTCGCGCTGTCTGTGTCTCTCTCGCGCTGTCTGTGTCTCTCTCGCGCTGTCTGTGTCTCTCTCGCGCTGTCTGTGTCTCTCTCGCGCTGTCTGTGTCTCTCTCGCGCTGTCTGTGTCTCTCTCGCGCTGTCTGTGTCTCTCTCGCGCTGTCTGTGTCTCTCTCGCGCTGTCTGTGTCTCTCTCGCGCTGTCTGTGTCTCTCTCGCGCTGTCTGTGTCTCTCTCGCGCTGTCTGTGTCTCTCTCGCGCTGTCTGTGTCTCTCTCGCGCTGTCTGTGTCTCTCTCGCGCTGTCTGTGTCTCTCTCGCGCTGTCTGTGTCTCTCTCGCGCTGTCTGTGTCTCTCTCGCGCTGTCTGTGTCTCTCTCGCGCTGTCTGTGTCTCTCTCGCGCTGTCTGTGTCTCTCTCGCGCTGTCTGTGTCTCTCTCGCGCTGTCTGTGTCTCTCTCGCGCTGTCTGTGTCTCTCTCGCGCTGTCTGTGTCTCTCTCGCGCTGTCTGTGTCTCTCTCGCGCTGTCTGTGTCTCTCTCGCGCTGTCTGTGTCTCTCTCGCGCTGTCTGTGTCTCTCTCGCGCTGTCTGTGTCTCTCTCGCGCTGTCTGTGTCTCTCTCGCGCTGTCTGTGTCTCTCTCGCGCTGTCTGTGTCTCTCTCGCGCTGTCTGTGTCTCTCTCGCGCTGTCTGTGTCTCTCTCGCGCTGTCTGTGTCTCTCTCGCGCTGTCTGTGTCTCTCTCGCGCTGTCTGTGTCTCTCTCGCGCTGTCTGTGTCTCTCTCGCGCTGTCTGTGTCTCTCTCGCGCTGTCTGTGTCTCTCTCGCGCTGTCTGTGTCTCTCTCGCGCTGTCTGTGTCTCTCTCGCGCTGTCTGTGTCTCTCTCGCGCTGTCTGTGTCTCTCTCGCGCTGTCTGTGTCTCTCTCGCGCTGTCTGTGTCTCTCTCGCGCTGTCTGTGTCTCTCTCGCGCTGTCTGTGTCTCTCTCGCGCTGTCTGTGTCTCTCTCGCGCTGTCTGTGTCTCTCTCGCGCTGTCTGTGTCTCTCTCGCGCTGTCTGTGTCTCTCTCGCGCTGTCTGTGTCTCTCTCGCGCTGTCTGTGTCTCTCTCGCGCTGTCTGTGTCTCTCTCGCGCTGTCTGTGTCTCTCTCGCGCTGTCTGTGTCTCTCTCGCGCTGTCTGTGTCTCTCTCGCGCTGTCTGTGTCTCTCTCGCGCTGTCTGTGTCTCTCTCGCGCTGTCTGTGTCTCTCTCGCGCTGTCTGTGTCTCTCTCGCGCTGTCTGTGTCTCTCTCGCGCTGTCTGTGTCTCTCTCGCGCTGTCTGTGTCTCTCTCGCGCTGTCTGTGTCTCTCTCGCGCTGTCTGTGTCTCTCTCGCGCTGTCTGTGTCTCTCTCGCGCTGTCTGTGTCTCTCTCGCGCTGTCTGTGTCTCTCTCGCGCTGTCTGTGTCTCTCTCGCGCTGTCTGTGTCTCTCTCGCGCTGTCTGTGTCTCTCTCGCGCTGTCTGTGTCTCTCTCGCGCTGTCTGTGTCTCTCTCGCGCTGTCTGTGTCTCTCTCGCGCTGTCTGTGTCTCTCTCGCGCTGTCTGTGTCTCTCTCGCGCTGTCTGTGTCTCTCTCGCGCTGTCTGTGTCTCTCTCGCGCTGTCTGTGTCTCTCTCGCGCTGTCTGTGTCTCTCTCGCGCTGTCTGTGTCTCTCTCGCGCTGTCTGTGTCTCTCTCGCGCTGTCTGTGTCTCTCTCGCGCTGTCTGTGTCTCTCTCGCGCTGTCTGTGTCTCTCTCGCGCTGTCTGTGTCTCTCTCGCGCTGTCTGTGTCTCTCTCGCGCTGTCTGTGTCTCTCTCGCGCTGTCTGTGTCTCTCTCGCGCTGTCTGTGTCTCTCTCGCGCTGTCTGTGTCTCTCTCGCGCTGTCTGTGTCTCTCTCGCGCTGTCTGTGTCTCTCTCGCGCTGTCTGTGTCTCTCTCGCGCTGTCTGTGTCTCTCTCGCGCTGTCTGTGTCTCTCTCGCGCTGTCTGTGTCTCTCTCGCGCTGTCTGTGTCTCTCTCGCGCTGTCTGTGTCTCTCTCGCGCTGTCTGTGTCTCTCTCGCGCTGTCTGTGTCTCTCTCGCGCTGTCTGTGTCTCTCTCGCGCTGTCTGTGTCTCTCTCGCGCTGTCTGTGTCTCTCTCGCGCTGTCTGTGTCTCTCTCGCGCTGTCTGTGTCTCTCTCGCGCTGTCTGTGTCTCTCTCGCGCTGTCTGTGTCTCTCTCGCGCTGTCTGTGTCTCTCTCGCGCTGTCTGTGTCTCTCTCGCGCTGTCTGTGTCTCTCTCGCGCTGTCTGTGTCTCTCTCGCGCTGTCTGTGTCTCTCTCGCGCTGTCTGTGTCTCTCTCGCGCTGTCTGTGTCTCTCTCGCGCTGTCTGTGTCTCTCTCGCGCTGTCTGTGTCTCTCTCGCGCTGTCTGTGTCTCTCTCGCGCTGTCTGTGTCTCTCTCGCGCTGTCTGTGTCTCTCTCGCGCTGTCTGTGTCTCTCTCGCGCTGTCTGTGTCTCTCTCGCGCTGTCTGTGTCTCTCTCGCGCTGTCTGTGTCTCTCTCGCGCTGTCTGTGTCTCTCTCGCGCTGTCTGTGTCTCTCTCGCGCTGTCTGTGTCTCTCTCGCGCTGTCTGTGTCTCTCTCGCGCTGTCTGTGTCTCTCTCGCGCTGTCTGTGTCTCTCTCGCGCTGTCTGTGTCTCTCTCGCGCTGTCTGTGTCTCTCTCGCGCTGTCTGTGTCTCTCTCGCGCTGTCTGTGTCTCTCTCGCGCTGTCTGTGTCTCTCTCGCGCTGTCTGTGTCTCTCTCGCGCTGTCTGTGTCTCTCTCGCGCTGTCTGTGTCTCTCTCGCGCTGTCTGTGTCTCTCTCGCGCTGTCTGTGTCTCTCTCGCGCTGTCTGTGTCTCTCTCGCGCTGTCTGTGTCTCTCTCGCGCTGTCTGTGTCTCTCTCGCGCTGTCTGTGTCTCTCTCGCGCTGTCTGTGTCTCTCTCGCGCTGTCTGTGTCGCTCCCGCGCTGTCTGTGTCGCTCCCGCGCTGTCTGTGTCTCTCCCGCGCTGTCTGTGTCTCTCCCGCGCTGTCTGTGTCTCTCCCGCGCTGTCTGTGTCTCTCCCGCGCTGTCTGTGTCGCTCCCGCGCTGTCTGTGTCGCTCCCGCGCGCTCTCTCGCTCCCGCGCGCTCTCTCGCTCCCGCGCGCTCTCTCGCTCCCGCGCGCTCTCTCGCTCCCGCGCGCGCTCTCGCTCCCGCGCGCTCTCTCGCTCCCGCGCGCTCGCTCTCTCGCTCCCGCGCGCTCGCTCTCTCGCTCCCGCGCGCGCGCTCTCTCTCTCTCCCGCGCGCGCTCTCTCTCTCTCTCGCTCCCGCGCGCAGCGCTCTCTCTCTCTCTCTCTCGCTCCCGCGCGCGCGCTCTCTCTGTCGCTCCCGCGCGCGCGCGCGCTCTCTCTCTCTCGCTCCCGCGCGCGCGCGCGCTCTCTCTCTCTCTCTCTCTCTCTCTCGCTCCCGCGCACGCGCGCGCTCTCTCTCTCTCTCTCCCGCGCGCGCGCGCTCTCTCTCTCTCTCGCTCCCGCGCACGCGCGCTCTCTCTCTCTCTCTCGCTCCCGCGCGCGCGCTCTCTCTCGCTCCCGCGCGCGCGCTCTCTCTCGCTCCCGCGCGCGCGCTCTCTCTCGCTCCCGCGCGCGCGCTCTCTCTCGCTCCCGCGCGCGCGCTCTCTCTCGCTCCCGCGCGCGCGCTCTCTCTCGCTCCCGCGCGCGCGCTCTCTCTCGCTCCCGCGCGCGCGCTCTCTCTCGCTCCCGCGCGCTCTCTCTCTCTCTCGCTCCCGCGCGCGCGCTCTCTCTCTCGCTCCCGCGCGCGCGCGCTCTCTCTCGCTCCCGCGCGCGCGCTCTCTCTCTCGCTCCCGCGCGCGCGCTCTCTCTCTCTCTCGCTCCCGCGCGCGCGCTCTCTCTCTCTCTCGCTCCCGCGCGCGCGCTCTCTCTCTCTCTCGCTCCCGCGCGCGCGCTCTCTCTCTCTCTCGCTCCCGCGCGCGCGCTCTCTCTCTCTCGCTCCCGCGCGCGCGCTCTCTCTCTCTCGCTCCCGCGCGCGCGCTCTCTCTCTCTCTCGCTCCCGCGCGCGCGCTCTCTCTCTCTCTCGCTCCCGCGCGCGCGCTCTCTCTCTCTCGCTCCCGCGCGCGCGCTCTCTCTCTCTCGCTCCCGCGCGCGCGCTCTCTCTCTCTCGCTCCCGCGCGCGCGCTCTCTCTCTCTCGCTCCCGCGCGCGCGCTCTCTCTCTCTCGCTCCCGCGCGCGCGCGCTCTCTCTCTCGCTCCCGCGCGCGCGCGCTCTCTCTCTCGCTCCCGCGCGCGCGCGCTCTCTCTCGCTCCCGCGCGCGCGCGCTCTCTTTCTCGCTCCCGCGCGCGCGCTCTCTCTCTCTCGCTCCCGCGCGCGCGCTCTCTCTCTCTCGCTCCCGCGCGCGCTCTCTCTCTCTCTCGCTCCCGCGCGCGCGCTCTCTCTCTCTCGCTCCCGCGCGCGCGCTCTCTCTCTCTCGCTCCCGCGCGCGCGCTCTCTCTCTCTCGCTCCCGCGCGCGCGCTCTCTCTCTCTCGCGCGCGCGCTCTCTTTCTCTCTTTCTCGCGCGCATGCTCTCTTTCTCGCGCGCGCTCTTTCGTTCTCTCTCGCGCGCGCGCGCTCTTTCGTTCTCTCTCCCGCGCGCGCGCTCTTTCGCTCGCTCCCCCGCGCGCGCTCTTTCGCTCGCTCCCCCGCGCGCGCTCTTTCGCTCGCTCCCCCGCGCGCGCTCTTTCGCTCGCTCCCCCGCGCGCGCTCTTTCGCTCGCTCCCCCGCGCGCGCTCTCTTTCGCTCGCTCCCGCGCGCGTGCGCGCTCTCAAAAGTCAAGCCAGGGGTCTATTTGCTTTTGATACTTAGGATTACAATGTCTGGTGCCAGCCCTCCGTGTTTGCAGATTAAATGTGAATTTTATGTATATTATACAGGAGAGAAGAAACTTAAAAATCAGAAAAGTGATGCTGCTGTTTGTGAGACGAATCGTGAGGATTATCATCATAATGTTCCTCCAGGCCAGTCTGTGAGTATGAAGGTTTTTCGAATTGATCCACAGATTCAAAAAAGTATCCAGCAAAGTATTTTTACCCTCAACCTGACCCCAGGCTGGTCTGCCATTTAACCAAACAGAGACAGATAGGGAAGTTTAAGTGTAAAAATGATGTATAAAATTTAAAATACTTGTGCTCTGTGTTTTCAGCTGTCATCTGCCATAAAGGGGAACAGTGAAGAATCCACACTGGTGCCAATAGCTGGTAAGATTTCGTTCAGGCTTGCTTCAGTGTCTTTTAATAAAACTGTGCTGTAATTTGGTCTGGCTGGTACTGATGATTGGGAACCAACTATGCACAGAGAGAATTAATGCCCTGAAATGAGAAAGAAGTGATTTTATTCCATCTGTAATGAGTTGCATCACTTCCCCTCGCCCCCCACCTCCCCTGCCCCACCCTACAGCAACCATGAAATCTCAGAAACATGCAAATATCCCCACCCCCGAGAAACATCTACCTGAAAAGTCTAGAGGTAGATTGCAGAACTTGTTTTTAAATTAATCTTCGCATCTCCTACATTGTCGGAGTAGAATAAGCCGGTGATGTCCTGGGACTGAGATGATTGACCTCCAACAACCACAACCATCTTCCTTTGTGCTAGGTATGACTCCAACCAGCGGAGAGTTTTTCCCCTGATTCCCATTGACTCCAGTTTTGCTTGGGCTCCTTGATGCCATGTTCGGTCAAATGCTGCCTTGATGTCAAGGGCAGGCGCACTCGCCTCACCTCCAGAGTTCAGCTCTTTTGACCATGTTTGAACCAAGGCTGAAATGAGGTCAGGGGCTGAGTGGCCCTGGAAGAACCCAAACAGAGCATCAGTGAACAGGTTACTTACGAACATGTGAATTAGGAGCAGGAGTAGGTAACTCGGCCCTTCGAGCCTGCTCCACCATTCAATAAGTTCATGGCTGAACTGATTACTCCACATTTCCACCTACCCCCGATAACCTTCCACCCCTTGCTTATCAAGAATCTATTTATCTCTGCCTTAAAAATAATTCAAAGACTTTGCTTCCACCGCCTTTTGAGGAAGTGAATTCCAAAGCCTCAAGACCCTCAGAGAAAAAAGTTGAGGTCTCAGCACAGGTCCCCGTGCCACACCACTCATTACATCTTGCCAACCAGAAAATAACCCATTTATCCCTACTGTTTCCTGTTAGCTAGCCAGTGCCAATATGTTACCCCCTACACCATGAGCTTTTATTTTCTGCAATAACCTTTGATGTGGCACCTTATCAAATGCCTTACATCCACTGGTTCCCCTTTAACAACAGCACATGTAACTCCCTCAAAGAACTCCCATAAATTGGTTAAACGTGATTTCCTTTTCACAAAACCATGTTGACTCTGCTTGATTACCTTGAATTTTTCTACATGTCCTGTTATAACGTCTTTAATAATAGCTTCTAACATTTTCCCTAAGACAGATGTTGAGCTAACCGGCCTGTAGTTTCCTGCTTTCTGTCTCCCTTTTTGAATAAAGAAGTTACACTCGCTATTTTCCAATCTAACGGAACCTTCCCCGAATCTAGGGAATTTTGGAGAATTAAAACTAATGCATCAACTATCTCACTAGCCACTTCTTTTAAGACCCTAGGATGAAGTCCATCAGGACCCAGGGACTTGTCAACCCGCAACTCCAACAATTTGTTTAGTACCACTTCCCTGGTTGTAATTTTCTTGAGTTCCTCCCTCCCTTCCATTTCCTGACTTACAGCTAATACTGGGATATTACTTATATCTTCAAAAGCGAAGACCGATGCAAAATATCTGTTCAATTCATCTGCCATTTCCTATTATCCATTATTAACTCCCGACTCACTTTCTATAGGACCAACTTTGTTAACTCTTTCTTTTTAAAATATCTATAGAAACTCTTACTATCTGCCTTTATATTTCTAGCTAGCTTTCTCTCGTACTCTAATGTTACCTTCCTTATCAATCTTTTAGTCATTCTTTGCTGTTTTTTATATTCTGTCCAATCTTCTGACCTGCCTCCCATCTTTGTGCAATTATAGGCTTTATCTTTAAGTTTGATACTATCTTTAACTGTTTTAGTTAACCACAGATGACATGTCCCACCCTTGGAATTTTTCTTTCTTGTTGAAATGTATCTATTCTGTGTATTCTGAAATATCCCCTTAAATGTCTGCCACTGCGTCTCTATTGACCTATCCCTTAACCTGATTTTCCAGTTCACTTTAGCTAGCTCTGCTTTCATGCCCTCATAATTGCCCTTATTTAAGTTTAAAATACTGGTCTTGGACCCACTCTTCTTTCCCACAGACTGAATATAAAATTCAATCATATTATGATCACTGCCAACTAGGGGCACCTTACCTATGAGATCATTAATTAATTCTATCTCGTTGCACAATACCAGGTCTAGTATGGCATGCTCTCTGGTTGGCTCCAGAGGGTATTGTTTCAAGAAATTATCCCAAAAACATTCTAAGAACTCCTCATCTAGGCTACCTCTGCCCATCTGATTTTTCCAGTCTATATGTAGGTTAAAATCCCCCATGATTATCGCTGTCACTTTCTGACAAGCTGC
Source organism: Heterodontus francisci (assembly GCF_036365525.1). Lineage (NCBI taxonomy): Eukaryota > Metazoa > Chordata > Chondrichthyes > Heterodontiformes > Heterodontidae > Heterodontus > Heterodontus francisci. Next base: position 21,219,958 of record NC_090410.1, on the reverse strand, counting down.
CATTATTTCTTCCTTTCTACTCAGTCCTACAGTATGGTTAATGTTAGGTGGCCTGTACAGCTCCCACAAGGGACTTCTTGCCTTTTATGATTTTGCATCTCTACCCATACTGCTTCTACATCCTGGTCTGAATTTAGGTCATCCTTCTCTATTGCACTAATACCATCATTAATTAACAGAGCTACCCCTCCACCTTTTCCTAGCTTCCTGTCCTTCCTGAATGCCATGTACCCTTCAATATTCAGGTCCCAATCTATGTCGTCCTGCAGCCATGTCTCTGTAATGGCTGTCAATCATACATGGACCACGACAACTGGATCCTCCCCCTGTAAGTTCCCCTCCAGCCCTGATCAGATATACCGAACTCTGGCACTGGGCAGGCAACACAGCCACCTGGACTCTTGCTCTTTGCTGCAAAGAACCATGTCAATCCCCCTAACTATACTGTCCCCTACTACCACTACATTCCTTTTTTTCTCCCTCCACTTGAATGGCTTCCTGTACCATGGTCAGGTTGCTCATCCACCCTGCAGCCCCCATTCTCATCCAAATAAGCTGAAAGAACCTCAAACCTGTTGGACAATCACAAAGGCTGAGGCTCCTGCATTACTGTCTTCTGGGTCCCCTTACTTGCCTCAGCTGCAACCACACTCTCCTGTCCCTGACCACTGACCAAATCAGAAGACCCTATCCTAAGGGGTGGACCGCCTCCTTGTACAAAATGTCCAGGTTACTATCCCCCTCCTTGATGTGACGCAGTGTCTGCAGCTCGGAATCCAGTTCAATGACTCTGAGCCGAAGCTCTTTGAGCCGCAAACACTTAACTGCAGATGTGTTTGCCCTGGATCACACTGGCATCCAGGAGCTCCCACATGCTACAGCTGTGACACATCACCTGTCCTGCCATCCTTAATGTGTTTTAATTAACTACTTAATTATTTTATTCAAATATTTATTTTATTTCCCTTTTTTAATATGTTATTAAGCTTACCACTAGTTCCTTTCCTATTTTAAACGTTAGGATTAGAATGGACCTTAATCACCTTACCAGATACTCACCAAACAGATAGTTTCTTCCCAAACCAATCACCTATCTGTTTGCCTGTGATGTTTGATTTAAATTAAATTAAAAGCTTACCTGTCTACTCACCCCGGCGGTTCTCGGTTTCCCTGCTCTCTCTGTTGATTGTGACGTCACTCTGATGTCACTTTTCGATTCTTTTTGTTCCTGCTCCACTTCTACCTTGCGCTCTCGCTCTCTCTCCGCTCTCCCACTCTGGGCTTTTGGCGCACTTTTTAAACCTCTGCTCCCGCCGAGCTCCTCTCTCTCTCTTGCTCTGTCTCTGTCTCCGACTCTGGGTATTGCTGAGCAAGTACTGCTTGATAGCACTATCGACGAACCCTTCCATCACTTTGCTGATGATCGAGAGTAGACTGATAGGGCGGTATTTGACCGGGTTGGGTTTGGCCTGCTCTTTGTATATAGGACAAACCTGGGCAATTTTCTACATTGCCGGGTAGATGCCAGTGTTGTAGCTGTACTGGAACGGTTTGGCTAGGACACCGCCAGTTTGCGAGCAGAAGTCTTCAGTACTATTGCCGGAATGTTGTCAGGGCCCATAGATTTTGCAGTGTCCAGCACCTTCAGGCGTTTCCTGATATCACGTGGAGTGAATAGGATTGGCTGAAGACTGGCATCTGTGATGATGGGGACCTCAGGAGGAGGCCAAGATGGATCATCCACTCGGCACTTCTGGCTGAAGACTATAGCAAATGCTTCAGCCTTTTCTTTTGCACTGATGTGCTGGGCCCCTCCATCGTTGAGGATGCGGATATTTGTCGAGCTTCCACCTCCTGATAGTTGTTTAATTGTCCACCAACATTCATGACTGTGGCAGGACTGCAGAGCTTCAATCTGATCTGCTGGTTGTGGGATCGCTTTTCCCTGTCTATCATACTGCGTCCTGTGTTTGGCATGCAAGTAGTCCTGTGTTGTAGCTTCAACAGGCTGACACCTCATTTTTAGGTATGCATTGTGCTGCTCCTGGCATGCCCAACTGAACTCTTCATTGATCCAGGGTTGATCCCCCAACTTGATGGTAATGGTAGAGTGGAGGATATGTCAGGCCATGAGGTTACTGATTGTGGTTGAATACAATTCTGCTGATGGCCCACAGTGCCTCGTGGATGGCCAGTTTGAGTTGCTAGATCTGTTCAGAATCCATCCCATTTAGCATGGTGGTAAGTGTCACACAACACGATGGTGGGTATCCTAAAAGAGAGGTCAGGTAGGTTTTTCCCTCTTGTTGGTTTCCTCACCATTTGCCACAGCCCCAGTCCAGCAGCTTTGTGTTTCAGGACTTGGCCAGCTTGGTCTGTAGTGGTTCTACCGAGCCAGTCTTGGTGATGGACATTGAAGTCCCCCACCCAGCGTGCATTCTTTGCCCTTGCTACGCTGTGCTTCTTCCATGTGGTGTTCAACATGGAGAAGCACTGATTCGTCAGCCAAGTGGGGGGCAGAAGGTGGTAATCATTGTCCATGTTTGACCTGATACCATGAGATTTCATGGGGTCTGGAGTCAACGTTGAGGACTCCCAGGGCAATTCCCTCCCGACTGTATACCACTGTGCCACCACTTCTGGTGGGACAGGACATACCTGGGGATGATGATGGTGGTGTCAGGGACATTGTAAGGTAAGATTCAGTGGGTATGACTGTCAGGCTGTTTGACTAGTCTGTGGGACAGCTCTCCCAACTTTGGCACAAGCCCCCAGATGTTAGTAAGGAGGACTTTGCAGGGTCGACTGGGCTGTGTTTGCCATTGTTTCCAGTGCCAGAGTCGTTGTCAGGTGGTCCGTCCGGTTTCATTCCTTTTCTTGGACTTTGTAGACAACTGAGTGGCTTGCTAGGCCACTTCAGAGTCAACCACATTGCTGTGGATCTGGAGTCACATGTCAGACCAGGTAAGGACAGCAGATTTCCTTCCCTAAAGGACATCAGTGAACCAGATGGGTTTTTACAACGATCAGTAGTTTCATGGAACCATTACAGAGACTAGCTCTCAATTCTATTTTTATTAATTAATTGGATTTATTAATTTGAATTTAAATTCCACCAGCTGCCATGGTGGGATTTGAACCCATGTCCCCAGGGCATTAGTCTGAGCCTCTGGATTACCAGTTCAATGGCATTACCACTACATCACCGTCTTATGTCACACCTTCTTAATGTTGTACTTGATGGTGTTGGTTGAGGGAGGAATGTTAGTCATGATTTCAGGATGGCTCCCTGCTCTTCAAGTAATGTCATGTCCTGTTCAAAAGACAATCCAGCAATGCACTCGAGTGTCGGAACTGAACCTTCTGACTTGGGAGGTGAGTGTTACCAAAAGAGCCAACCGAACATTCTACAAAAAGTACTTGTGTGCTGCCAAGTAAAGTGGAAAGAACAGTACATCCAGCCACAAAATCACACTCGATTTTTGATACATTACTTATTTTTTTAAATGCTAGTGTTTAAATTCAGACGTTTTGGAAACTTTTTAATTTTAATCTTTTTAATTGGCATAGGAACTCCTTTTCACCTTCTCCTGGAGAAAATTGCAGTGTCCCCCCATGGTGGTGAGTCTGGAGAACGGGACTGTATCTCCCAGACAGAGGTGCACGGCATAAAGGGACTAATGCCAGGGCATGCTGTCATACCACAGCAAGAGGAGGCACATTTAGCTTTTTCAGGTATAGTTGCTTCTAAAGAGTGTGCCGAGATAGTTTTATAATTATTTCTAAGTTAAGAACGTTGAGAATGTGCAACGCTGCCTAATCCTAAGGTAGAGTGAGACTGCTATCCATCTCCTCATCCAGGATTTTAGTGATGTTTGTCGAGGAATAAATATTGGCCAAGACTTCCCCTACTCCCATGGAATCTATTATGAGCGGGCAGATAAGGCCTCAGTTTAATATCTCATCCAAAAGGTGGCACCCCGATTGTTAAATCAGCCTTGATTTTTGTGTTCAAGTCTCTGGAGTGTAACTTGAACCCACAATCTTTGATTCTGTGTGAGAAGTCTACCAACTGAGCCACGGCTGAGACTTGACACACAAGACCCTCTCTCAGCATGTGAAGAAAGCTGAACTTGTGTGCTCTTACAGAAAAGTACAGTATTGCTTTAATAAGGGGATGGGGGTGTAAGGAAAGGAGACGAGTTTGTTGCAGCACAGGGAAAGATTTTACATACAGAAGACTACCAATGTATCCTTTGACATTTTTACGGCATTATTTTGTTTTGAAATTCTGGTCTTTAATGTGAAAAAAAAAGTTTGTTGATTTTGTCAATCACCACTGTAGGTTTTTATAAAATTCTCCAACTTTTAGGTATTATTGCAGCTTCAGCTTGTGGCTGTGAGGAACCTGACATTCTGGGTCAGATGGAGGCCATAGTTCCCACTAATAACCAACTGACTCTAAGCTGCAGCTCTGAGAGAATGGGCATTGGCATCCTTTGGGTTCCTGCGTGTTGATCCAGCGCAGACGTTGCTGAAGGCAGTAGTAGCTGAGCGCTGCCATGGAATCAACCCCTACTGAGTTTGTGAATCTGTGTCCTATCTGAAATGAAATACTGTAACACATTTGGATCTGGCCACTGGGCCTCGAATGTGACAGAGCACGGTGTGAATTTTGAGTTTTGTGTGTATTTACTTTATCTTTTTTGTTGGCATGTTCATAAAATGTAATTTCACTGGTTTTCATCTCCACTTTTCTTTTCATTTGCTCATAGGATGTGAGCATCGCTGGCAAAGCCAGTATTTATTGCCCTTGAGGTGTGCTGAACAATTGGTAAGTTGTGCTTTTTGAGTGTAGTAAAATTTCTTTCACTGTTTTTATTACATAGAGGGCTATTCACATACATCATCATCAACACAGCCAAGAGACGAAATGGTCAAGCAAATGCATTCAGAAAAATTAGAACAAGTACCTGATACAGTATCAACAGCCATTGATGTAGCATCAAGGAACCTTAAGACTATGCAGGATGGGGAACAGCATGTGAATGCAACGGGCCAGAATTTAAAATCTACAAAAGACCTACTACCATCAAATGGAGGCCTTAAAAAGCCAACACAGGATGCTTTGTACTGGTCAAAGTCAATAAGCAAGGACTATACTGCAGAATCTCCGGGAAAGGATCAAAAAGATTCAAGATCAGCAGTTAAAGGGAAACTGCAGGTTATCAGATCAACAAAAGGGCAAGACATTCTTCAAAAACTGGCTAAGAAGGTGCAAGAGGCTGGAATAAAACCATGGACGTGGAAATCAAAACGAGAAGATTCAGAAAATGCCCCACACAACTTGTTTGACAGTGAGAGCAAGTCGATGCAGTGCTTTCAAAAGGCTTCCACCTCTGTTTGTGAGAGCCCTATTGCCCAATATGTGTACACAGACACAACTGAGCTCCTTGTGAAGGGCAAAAGCTTGCATAGTCTTCTGCCGGACCAAACATTGACGCAGAACCCAGCATTGAACAGAGGGGGAGCAGGGCAAGTGGAGGCTGAGCTAGACATGGATTCAGCTTCCTCCGACAGCTCTACAACAGTACCATGTGCAGTCAGAGAGCCCAAAATATTTATATCTTCCGTGGACATTCATTCTGCCAATGAAGCAAATGCAAACGGAGGCTGCTTGCTGCTGGATTCCACACAGTAGAGTATGAAAGTTTCGAAGCAGAGGAGTTCTGACTAACACGTTATTGTCTTTTCTCTCCCTCTCTCTTTCTGCTGTTGATCTAGCCATGCCTTAATAGAAAGACTGGCTGAGCAACAGAAGGCCAGAAAATTTGGGCAGGTTTTTGAATAACTGAGCCCTAACTGGAGTTAGGGACAGCCGGAGGCAAGTTTCTAAAGCTAACTGCAGGGACTGTACCCCATGCTAATGTTGGATTTGGTCACTCAATGTTTACACATAACCTTTTTTAAGCAGTTCGAGGAAGTCTTGCTATGTTGCTTCCTCAGCTGAGCAAGGGCCAAGTTCTCCTCCTCCTCCTCCTCTCCCTGTTCTTTCCCCATCAAGGTTACTATCCTTCCAGCAGGAAGTGTGAAAACTGAAAGGATTAGCTCTATGAACGAATAGAAGTGCAAATTGTGCAGCTGTTAACTTTGCTGCAATTTTAGCATTCGCACAATGGGGGGGTGGGGGGGTCAGAAATTGAACCAGACTGAAATTGAAATGACGCAAGAAGAACACATCCCTGAAAGTTAGAATATCTGTCAGAATGTTAGTATTTATGGAGATATCAACAGTAATAAACTCACTGCTCTGTCCCATCCCATGTAGGTCAGTACTTGAGGTAATCTACTTAATTTGCAAAATTAAACCGTGAGTGTTTCGTTTTAATGTGAGGGGAAGGACCCATATTCTGCCTTATTAGGATATCAAAAAGTTACTGTAGTTTGTAGGGAATGAGTTCACTTCACATTAAAATCTGAATTTCTGAAGACTTGAGTACCTACTGCAGTAAACACTGGAATGCTTGCTGTGCACAACCTAGAGTGGCAGTGGATGAAACTTTAATGTTTAAAAAGTGCAAGGCTTTTTATAAAGTGGATTATATACTTGACAGTAGAGGTTGGAACTTCAGTCCCATTTTTAACATGGTCTTACGTGGAACAAATACATTTTGCACAAAAACGTGCAGGTGTTTGTTTTTCCTTGTATAACTTATTTTTTAAAATGTACAGCACTTAGCCATTGTCTCTGTCTTGTATTGTTAACTCCAGATTTTCAGTCTGTACTTACAAAGTTTTGAAATCTCACAATAATGTTAAACTGGCTGAGAGGAAGGAGTGAGTCTTATGGTAATTTTGGCCTCTTCTAAAGCAGCCACTTATGAGCAGTAATCAAAAGAACTAAAACGGTTAGGGGCTTCAGAGATGTAATTCTTCAGGCACTATACAGTGCGCCATTACAGTAACATCACTAGCACTAGCATAGATTGCTTGTATTACTCTCTGAACAGCCCTCCTTAGGGTAATGTAGGAACACTTTGTTCAATGTACTTGCACTTGATTGTGACTTGAGTCATTTTCCTGTAAAACTGAGTGCAAAGATTTGAAGCTAATTTTCTCTTGGTGTCAGTGCTGGGTGTGCTGGCTGACAGCTGGTGCAGGTCTTGTTTCCACACTACTGGTTGTCTGAAACTGACTGATCATGGAATAGACATCCAGATAGCGTAGCAAAGGTGTGTTTCAGCAATGGATTCTGGATAAATGAACTAAGTTGAACCCTATAGTCTGCCTCATCCATAATGATGTTGTGCCTGATGACTTTAGATGAAGTGCTCTGATTCTTTTTCCAGCCCCTCCTTCTGAAGTAACCAGCAGCTTGCTTATGGCAACTCCACTGGTGTGAACTGTAGGTATAAAAAATCCACTTCTTTCCACTGTGGTGTATTGGTCATGGTCCACACAGCTTGGGTATTTGGGGAAGCATTCTAATATCCTTACACAGCGTAGTTTAGTGTAGAGACTTGGACCTTGTGCGCAGCAAATGTACAAACCTGTTCTAATTGCTGTTTGGGCTGTTTCTGTGATGTCCCTCCTGTGCCCCTGTTTTTGGTAGTCCAGCACTTGTAACTCTCAATTCAGTCTGTTTTGTACTTTGTTTTTTATTTGTTGGTTTTCTTTTTGAAGTTTGTGGGTCTGCAGGTATGTAAAGGACTGCTCTTAACCCTGTTACCTCAGTGATAGGCAAATCCTAAATTTGAACGCCAAGGCTGCCTATAAATAACTTCATATATGCAAATGAATAGGAACCCGGATTTAACCTTTATATGTGTCCCTGAGGCCCCAGAAAGACCTGCTGGGACATGGCTGAGTTGTGTTGATCTGTTTCTGTAATTTGCAATGAGCTTTGTTCATTTATACTTATTACAAGTAATTGTGGGTGCTGGGATGGAAAGTTGGTTAAGATGATAAATTAGGATATCCCCTTGGAAAAACCCAGTTTGATTTTTCAATTTCACACTGACTCTTCTTGCTGTGTGGTGTACTTCACTGTATACTATATGTACATTTCTAGTACTGTATCTTTCACTGTATATTTTAGATTGCTGCATGTGGTGCACATTTTGTTATATAATGGATTTAAAGGGTTACTAATCTGTTCTACCTCCTCATAATTTGGCCTTGCACTGCCAAGAGCAAAGTTCCTAAGACACTTTTCTGTTCTAGTCCAGGTCTGGTCTTTTTTAAGTTCTGTGTGTGCATGACTTTTTCTTATTAGTGTTATTTGTTGTATTTCATGTTTTGTCTCGAATCCTTTTGAAATTGCCAGCCTGACTTAACAATGGTGGCATAAATGCATTGAGTTTGGAGATGTGACAAAGTGTGGAATATGTAAGACTTCAAAAAAGAATTCAGGGCTCCATGTATAGTTTCTAAGTTCTGTTCTATCTGATCTTCAGATAGGCAGGTTGCTGCAGAATTCAGCCATTCTGATGGGACCACTACAGTAGAGATGCTGCGTTTGAATAGGTTTGCATAACTAACCACAACACTACTTTCTTTTAAGTCTTGGTCTTCATGTTCGCTGTGGTTGAATGTGCATTGCACTAAGGATAGTGGTGTGTACGGTGTTTAGCAATAGCTTCAGTGTAGGGACTAGTAACGAGGATTTTTTTTAAAAACAATTAAGTTAGAAAGTTTCTCACCTTTTTAAAAAAAAAAATATCGATTTTTCTCAATGTCAACGAACCATTCACTGACCACCTTTTGCTGAGCGATCTGAGCCATAGTCAGTTGATGTAATAGCTTGTAATTCTCCTTTGACATTTTAAGTGGTGGAGAGACTCTTACATGTTTCATGGTGTATTGTGGGAAGGATGGAAACTGGTAGCTGGTTTGGAGAGGTGCTATAGGACTGCAGACATTTCTGCAGAACAATTTATATATAATAAATATTTCCTTTCTTCCCCAAAGTAAAAATACACAGTAACCTGTTTACAGTTCCCATCCTTACCAGAATGCATTGCATGAAGCAAGGAGTGGTTCTTTCCTGTTTTGGGTTGGAGGGGGCTGCATTTGTTACAATAAAAATGTAATGCCCTCCATATTGGAAATCTGAATTAAAAATGACTTTTGGAAATGTACATCAGGATCTGAACAGGTAAAAGGCAGGTTAATCTCTCAACTCTAATTGTTGCTGGTTGATTTAAATCCCGTTAATGAATCAATACTGACATTCAGGCCTCTATCCTGAAAAATTTAGATGCAAAAACAGTCTCTGTCATTGCTCTTTTAAAGGCCAGACAGAGCTTGAAATAATCCTTCCTGGTCACTACTGTTGGCCATCACTACAAGTTAAAACCTCCTTCATATTTTTAATGTGATGTTGTTTTGGAAAGATACTCTTAAGTACGCATCACCAAAGGCTGTCGCTACTGCTCCTTCCCTCCTGCATGTACCACGCCTCGTTTTCCCCATTGAGTCTATATCTGTTGGAAGAACAGGTCGTATAGGCTGAGGAGCAGTTACATGGACAATTCATGATTTGCTATTGGCTTCAACGTCCCTTTTGAGTTTGAACTGCTTCTGGTGAGGTTGTGGTTTAATATTGCTGTACTGTTCAGAAACAGATCCTCTCGCAGAACTATGACCCAGGTTGTCCTGGTTTCCATAATAGTGTTCTGCTATGCAGTGGCTTATTGTGATGGTATACTCGTGTTCTGGAGCTGGGGTAGGGATAGTTCCTGACATTGTGGGCAAGTAGTCTCTCTAGCAGAGAAAGTGTGTCAGTCCACATCCACCTCTATGCACCTACTTGACAACTCAAACAACCATTCCCGACATTGGAAAGCTTTCATAAACTGATTTATTTTCAATCCCCTTGTGCTCCCTTTTGGGTCTTTAGCATTTCTAGATTTCCAATTGTTTACTGTTGCTTTTGTATGGACAGGCAGCCCAAACCTTTCCTCCTTCCATTTCCCTTTGTTTGGATAAAGTGTTGAGCCATGTTGAGACTCATGGAATATGCAGATTGAAACCTGGCAGCTTGAGAAACATGAGTGCCAAGCTCATACAGCAAAGCAAAACGTAATTTTCTATGTACTGTGGCAGTCTAGCTCACTGTCATAAGTTATTTAAAGAAATGTTTTTAGTTTCTTATTTTTGGAGCCTGTCTTCACCATGTTGGACTTCACAGATTGCTTACTCTGTGTGCTGGCTGAGAAAGTAAATACATCTAGAATGAAAAATCTCTATCACCTGCACCAGTGATTATCCAGTGGGGGAATTTGATTTTTGAATATATTTTCAATTAGCTTCCTCGTGATCTGATGATTGTAGTTTGGATTCAGCCTACTTGCTTGGTCCTTAGAACATATCTAATACTGTGTTGGCATGGTAGTAGAATTCCAAATAGTTGTTTAATCCTGAGCAAATGACTTTCAGAATTGTCATCGAAGGACAGTAAAGAAATAATTGTTTTGGCTTGGCTGTGTTGCTAACACTAATCTGAGTCAGAAGGTCATGGACTTAATTCCCATTTCTAGACTTTGAGCCCATATTTCAGTCTAATCCTCCACTGCATTATGGAGCTGTCATTATGTGAGGTACCATTTGCCTTTTGAGGCAGGTGTCAGAAACTCATGTGACAATGGAGAGATCTCCATGCTGTCTTGGTCAACGTTCTTCCCTCAACCAGAAACGATTTAACTGGCTATTCATCTTATTGTTTGTGAGATCTTGTTTGGCCAAAATGGCTGCTTTTGTTTGCCTACATAACAATCACTGCATTTCAAAAAGTGTGAAGCGCTTTGAGACATTCAACAGATGTAATAAGGCGCTATATGAATGCAAGTTTTTTTATAATTGTAACATACAAGATATTTATCAGAGTAACTAAATTAGTGTAATGCGAGAATTCTGTGAAAAGAAGTGGATATAAGCTGGGCTGTGTGAAGGCTCCAGAGCATGACTGAATCATTTAATGAGGAAACGCGGAAATTGCTCCCTATTGTTACTTCATAAAAGCTGTAGAAAACACAACTTCCATTATTTTTAAAACTCATGGTGTGTTAAAGTGCTCGTCTGCTTAATGGTTTTTTTTTCATTGTCGTAGTTCATTGTGACTAAGGAATGAATATCTTGCTTTTTTAATAGCAAATATTGATTTGCTAATGAATTTATCTGAACCTGTTTGTAAAGTAAAACCAGTGTTATTTGTATTTTTAATATTTTTCAATGAAAGGTGCATCACCTAACAATTGGTGAGAATTATTTTTAGTACGAATACTCTGTAAATACAGCAAACTGTTGTAATTAAAGAGCATGTTTGCTACAAACTGTTTTTTGGCTAGTAGTTGATTTTATTCACATCTGAGTGACAGTGGTCATGATCAAGACAAGATAAATTTTGGCATTTGATGGGAAATCTCCCTCATCTCAATTCTCCAACCTCTCCTCCCATCAGCTTGAATCTCATCCCCTTCCATTACCCCATCATAGCTTTTCTATGTCTAACTTATCAATGTTACTAAACTTTCCTGTTCATTCTAAGCCCCAATCCACTTTCCAATAAGCTCATTCCACCTATTACATCTGCACTGTTTTGTCTTTTGCTGAAGATGACTTGTGGTCCAGTCCACGGTAGGTGGCCACCCTCTGGTAACCTTGCCCAAGTGGCCATTCTTCATATAAGTGCCAACCACTGGCTAGATAAATTAGGCTTGTATTCCCTTGAATGTAGAAAATTACGGGATGATCAAATTGAGGTGTTTAAGATGATTAGAGGATTCAATAGCAAAACTATTTCCTCTTGTGGAGGAGTCCAGAACAATGGAATATAACTTTTAAAACAGAGCTAAGCTGTTCAGGGATGATATCAGAAAGCACTTCTTCACACACAGGGTACTGGATATCTGGAACGCTCCTGTTGAGGTTTGGGGTCAGTCCAAAATATCAAACCTGAGATTGATGGGTTTTTGTCAGGCAAGGATATTAAGGGTTACGGAACCAAGGCGGTAGAGCTAATACAGAATGGCAGAACCAGCTTGAGGGCTTGTATGGCCTTCCTCCTGTTCCTATGTTTTTGTCATAGTCCAGCCCAATCTTGCCACCTTCTGCAGTCAATGCTGAATCTCCAATATTTCTGGACCATTAACACCCCATCCCCCCGCCCCAGTCCAAACTGCTGCACCTCCCAAAGATTAAACATATATGCCTGAGTTAGCCATATGTGCATCTGACGATCACCTTTGTTTGAGGACAAGGAGAAAATACAAATGCAGTGGTGTTCTGTTTACCCTCCCAAATGGACAGGAAAGAACCTCTGGCATTATTTGATATGGTAGATGGGGACTACTTCCTCTGTTGGGGAATCCAGAACAATCTTCAAATTAGAGCTTGGCTGTTCAGAAGTGAAATGAGGAATTACTTCACACACAGGTAATAGAAATCTGGAACTCTTTCCCCAAAAGGCAGTGGATGCTGGATCAGTTGAAGCTTTGAAGACTGAGACTGATTTTTTTTTTGTTAAGTGGATCAAGGAATTTGGCACAACGGAGATACAAATCAGTCATGATCTAATTGAATAGTGGAATGGGTTTGAGGCACTGAAAGGTCTATCCCTGTATCTTAAGTTTAAAAAACCCAAAGACAAATTGAGTTAAAAGAAAGGAAATGAGATACATTTGTATAAGAAACATGTTAGGCCAAGGCTAGACTATTGGATGCATTGTTGAGCAACCTATCATAGGAAGGATATTATAGTCATGGTAAAGTTACTGGCGATTCACTAGAACGCCAGAAATGAAGTTATAGTTATGAGTTTGATAAGTTTTCATTGCCACAGAGAAGATTGTTTGGGATAGAGATTTTAAAGATTCTGAAATATTTTTATAAAGCTATCTTGTGAAGCATTTCCAATGGTTGGAAAATCTGTAACAAGGGGAATGGACTGAATTAGCACTGGAAAAACAAAGGGCAAGTTAGAGGAAAGGTTTTCACACATGTGAAATGTGGAATGTTTTACCACAAGTGAATACTGAGGCAGGACCAACATAATTGAAAAGGGGACTATTCAAAAAGAATTTAAAAGGACATGAGAAAAGGTAGAGAAATGGAATTAGAGTGGCCAACTTCAATTGAGGAATTTTCTTTCCCCTTGTTTGGGGGAGAAATATCAGATTCCGTTCTTTTTGGAGGCTTTACCTGTAATTCTTTAACTGCCTCAGAAAATTGTCAGTCGGGGATGGGAGGTTGAGAGAGAGGCCTCATCAGTGTAAATGATGAACAGCATCGTAAAGAATGGACTTTTTTTATTCATTCACAGGATGTGGGTGTCTGTAGCAAGGCTGGTATTTATTACCCATCCTTAATTGTTTTTTCCAAAAATATACTTTATTCCTAAAATTTGTAAAAGTACATTATATAACTGTTCAAATTTAGCATTACATAAAGTGCAAGACAAATCGGTTTCTTGCAATACAGTACATGAGGTGTCTCACTACACTTGATACTACAGGTTTTATTTACGATGTACACTTACATTTCATGTCAAACATTCTCTGCTGCATACAGCCCAAGGGATTTTACAGTTTCCAGACCCTTGATGTACTATGGCAGATGGGTTTTAGACAGTGGCCTTCCCCAATTGAAACTTTGCAGTGGCTGCCCCATGCTTTAGTGTGTCCTTCAGCTTGTAGTCCTGGACCTTGAAATGTGTCAATCTGCAACACTTGTCATCAACAGCTCTTTGCATTGGAATACAAGCAATTTTCAGCCAGACCAAAAAGCGTCATTCACCAAGTTGATGGTCCTCCAGCAGCAGTTGATGTTTATCTTGGTCTGCGCCCTGGGAACAGCCTGTAGAGAGCACTGAGTCCTGCGTTAGGGAACTGCTCAGGATGAACCTCAACAAAAATGACTGCATCTCTTTCCAGACTCACTTTGTGAAGGCACATTCCAGAAGGTGTTAGATGACAGTCTCTTCCCCACCACAGCTGTCTCGAGGGCTGCGTGCGGAGGCAGTGAGACTCGGCGTGTAGGAAGGATTTGATGGAGAGGGATCTTCTCACCAGCAGCCAAGCTTCATGTTGGTGCTTGTTTGTAAGCTCTGGTGATGAGGCATTCTGCCAAATTCATTTAACCGTCTGCTCAGGGAACAATCCACCATTTCTTTTTTCCCGCAGGCCCTCGATGTTACGTGTGGACCACTGCCTGATGGACTTGTGGTCAAAGGTGTTTTTCTGTACAAACTTTTCCACGAGGTACAGAACGGTCCAACTGAATGGAGCATTCTGCAGCAACGTGGCCAGACCAATCCTTCGCAACACTGCGAACAGATGGAACTCTGTGATGCTTGGTGTTTGTGTACTGAGGGTCTACGTGCAGCTTGATGCAGCCACACACAAAAGTGACCATCAGGATGAGGGAATCCTGGTAGTGATGAGCCACATTCTTGACAACTGAGTGGCTTGCTAGGCCATTTTAGAAGCCAATTCAAAGTCAATCACGTTGCTGTGGATCTGGAGTCACATATAGGCCAGGCAAGGATGGCAGAGTTCTCTTCCTAAAGGACATTAGATGGGTTTTTAGGACCATCCAGTAGTTACATGGTCACCATTACTGGCACTAACTTTGTGATAGATTTATTTAATTAACTGAATTCGAATTGTTGGGTATATGATCTTTTCACCCTTGCTTTAAATCATGTGATTGAGATGCACTTCAGTGCCTTGTCACAAGAGGGAGCACAGCCTCCGAAGCAAGATCATGAGTTGAATTTTATCAGCATTCCGCTCCGCGGTGGCAAGCTGAGAGAGCAGCGGCCTTCCAAAATGGATGATTTAAATAGAGGGGGTGGAGTGGCCACTCCTGATGGTGCAGAGGGGGCGGCCGCTGCATCCCCGGCAACAATGTCTGGTGGCACCATGCAGGCACCGGTGCCATTTTTAAAGGGCTTCAAGCCCTTAGCAAAGATTTGAATTTTTTAAGGTGCATTATAATTAATTTTCATTAAATAAATACTTAGGTGATGGAGGCCCTTCCCCGCCACCCCCGCAATGGTCTTTTCATTGCCTGATATGAACAAATCTCACTTTATTCTCTACCCGAACTTCCTCCCCCATCTTTCCAATATTTGCCCTTCAACCCCTTCCCACCATCCCCACAGCCAATAAAAAGTGTTCTCCCCACTCCCCCACCCCTCCCGCCCTGAAAATTTTATTCCTCCCACCCTCCCCGCCAGGTTCTCGCCTCGGAACTCCTTAAGGTGCGCGAGGTACGATCGGTGGCCATAAAATTGGCGTGTGACAGCTGCCGCCAGCAGGTAAGTTACATTTACATATAATTTAGGTTAATTTAAGTAATTAGATGAAGGCCTTCTCGAAGACAGGGGTCGAGGCGGGCCTCCACAGAATTTTACGGCCCCCGCCCCCCCGTCGCATCCAATGGCATCGAGGGGCTAGTAAAATTCAGCCCCATATTACTTATGGATGAGGAATATCGTTCAGCCAATCTTAATTCAACCATCCAGTAAGCCCCGACAGGCTTTGCTATGTGGGATCAAAACCACAGATTTGTTTTCAACAGAGGGGTGCAACTCTGAAAAAGGGGACAAGCAGAATCATAGCATGGACACAGCACAGAAGGAGGCCATTTGGGCCATCGTGTCTGTGCCAGCTCTCTAAGAATAACTCAGTTCCACTCCCCTGCCTTTCTCCTGTAGTCTTACAAATTTCTCCAGCTTTGAAAGTCACGATTGAATCTGCCTCCACCACATTCTCAGGCAGTGCATTTCAGATCCTAACCACTTGCTGCATTAAAAAATGTTTTCCCCCATGTTGCCTCTGGTTCTTTTGCCAATCACCTTAAATTAATGTCCTCTGGTTCTCGACTCTTCTGCTAATAGGAACAGTTTCTCCCTATCTACTCTGTCCAGATCCCTCATGCTTTTGAACACCTCTATTCAATCGCCTCTAAACCTTCTATTCTCCATGGGGAACAGCCCCAGCTTCTTCAATTTTTCCCGTACCTGAAGTCTCTCATCATGTAACCATTCTTGTAAATCTTTTCTGCATCCTTCCAAATGCGGTGCCCAGAACTGTACACAATACTCCAGTTGAAGCCAAACCAGTGTTATATAAAGGTTCACCACAACTTCCATGCTTTTGTACTCTATGCCTTTTTGTTTATTCTTTCACGGGATATGGGCATTGCTGGCTATCCCTAATTGCACTTGAGAAGGCGATGGTGAGCCGCCACCTTGAACCTCTGCAGTCCTCTGGGTGTAGGTATGCCCACAGTGCTGTTAAGAAGGGAGTTCCAGGATTTTGACCCAGTGACGGTGAAGGTACGGCGATATAGTTCCAAGTCAGGATGGTGTCTGACTTGGAGGGTGTTCCCATGCAACTACTGCCCTCGTTCTTCTAGGTGGTAAAGGTTGTGAGTTTGGAAGGTGCTGTCGAAGGAGCTTTGGTGAGTTGCTGCAGTGCATCTTGTAGATGGTACACACTGCCAGCACTGTGTGTCGGTGGTAAAGGGAGTGAATGTTGAAGGTGGTGGATTGGGTGTTGGTCAAGTGGGCTGCTTTGCTCTGGATGGTGTCAAGCTTCTTAAGCGTAGTTGCAGCTGCTGTCATCCAGGCAAGTGGAGAGTATTCCATCACACTCCTGACTTGTGCCTTGTAGATGGTGAACAGGGTTTAGGGAGCCAGGAGGTGAGTTACTTGCCACTGAATTCCCAGTCTCTGACCTGCTCTTGCAGCCACAGTACCTATGTGGCTGGTTCAGTTCAGTTCAGTTTCTGGTCAATGGTAACCTTCAGGATGTTGATAGCGGGGAATTCAGTGATGGTAATGCCGTTGAATGTCAAGGAGAGATGGTCATTGTCTGACGCAAATGTAACTTGCTATTTAGGAGCCTGAATGTTATCCAGATCTTGCTGTATATGGATGCAGACTGTCTCAGTATCTGAGGAGTCGCGAATGGTACTGAACATTGTGCAATCATCAGCGAACATCCCCACCTCTAACCTTATGATTGAAGGAAGGTCATTGATGAAGCAGCTGAAGATGCTTGGGCCTAGGACACTACCCTGAGGAACTCCGGCAGTGATGTCCTGGAGCTCAGATGCTTGACCACCAACAACCACAACCATCTTCCTTTGCGCTACGTATGATTCCAACCAGCGGAGGGTTTTCCCCCTGATTCCCAGAGTTCCTGGCGGAACTCAAACGGAGCGTCACTGAGCAGATTATTGCTAAGCAAGTGCCGCTTGATAGCACTGTCGATGCCACCTTCCATCACTTTACTGATGATTGAGAATAGACTGATGGGGCGATAAATGGCCGGGTTGGACTTGTCCTGCTTTTTGTGTACAGAACATACAGGGGCAATTTTCCATATTGCCAGGTAGATGCCAGTGTTGTAGCTGTATTCGAACAGCTTGGCTAGGGGCACAGCTAGTTCTGGAGCACAAGTCTTCGGTACTATTGCTGGAATGTTGACAGGGCCTATCGACTTTGCAGTATCCAGTGCCTTCAGCAGTTTCTTGATATCACGTAGAGTGAATCAAATTGGCTGAAGACTGGCACCTGTGATGCTGGGGACCTTAGGAGGAGGCCAAGATGGATCATCCACTTGGCACTTCTGGCTGAAGATGGTTGCAAATACTTCAGTCTTGTCTTTTGCACTGATGTGCTGGTCTCCCCCATCATTGAGGATGGGAATATTTGTGGAGCCTCCTCCCCCTCCTGTTATTTAAATGTCCACCACCATTCATGACTGGATGTGGCAGGACTGCAGAGCTTAGATCTGATCCGTTGGTTGTGGGATCGCTTAGCTCTGTCAGTCACATGCTACTTCTGCTGTTTGACATGCATATAATCCTGTATTGTAGCTTCACCAGGTTGACACCTCATCCTGGTGCTGCTCCTGGCATGCCCTCCTGCACTCTTCATTGAACCAGGGTTGATCCCTGGCTTGATGGTAAAGGTAGAGTGGGGGATATGCCAGGCCATGAGATTACAGATTGTGGTTGAATACAATTCTGCTGCTGTTGATGGCCCACAGCGCCTCATGGATGTCCAGTTTTGAGTTGCCACATCTGTTTGAAATCTATCCCATTTAGCACGCTGGTAGTGCCACACAACACAATGGGTATCCTTAATGTGAAGACGGGACTTCGTCTCCACAAGGACCGTGCGTTGCCCACTCTATCAATACTGTCATGGACAGATAGATTGGTGAGGACAAGGTCAAGTCTGTTTTTACCACTCGTTGGCTCCCTTACCACCTGCCGCAGACCCAGTTTAACAGCTATGTCCTTTAGGACTTGGCCAACTCGGTCAGTCGTGGTGCTACTGAGCCACTCTTGGTGATGGATATTGAAGTCCCCCACCCAGAGTACATTCTGTACCTTTGCCACCCTCAGTGCCTCTTCCAAGTGCTGTTCAACATGGAGGAGTACTGATTCATCAGCCGGAAGTGGGGATGGGTCATGCAGTAGATGGTAATCAGCAGGAGGTTTCCATGCCCATCTTTGACCTGATGCCATGAGACTTCATGGGTCCGAAGTTAATGTTGAGGACTCTCAGGACAACTCCCTCCCGACTGTACCTCTGGTGGGCCAGGACACACCCGGGGATGGTGATTGCGGTGTCTGGGACATTATCTAAAGTATGATTCCATGAGTATGACAGTGTCAGGCTGTTGCTTGACTAGTCAGTAGGACAGCTCGCCCAATTTTGGCACAAGTTCCCAGATTCTAGCAAGGAGGACTTTGCAGGATTGACAGGGCTGGGTTTGCTGTTGTTGTTTCCGGTGCCTAGGTTGATGCTAGGTGGCGCGTCTGGTTTCATTCTTTTTAGACTTTTCTCTGGCGTTTTGGTATTCCTGAGTAGCTTGCTAGGCCATTTCAGAGGGCATTTAAGAGTCAACCACATTGCTGTGGGTCTGGAGTCACATGTAGGCCAGACCAGGTAAGGACAGCAAATTTCCTTCCCTAAAGGACATTAGTGAATCAAGGGCTTTTCCAACAATCGACTATGGTTTCATGGGCACCATTAATAAGAATAGCTTTACTAATTCCAGATTTATTAATTGAATTTAAATTCCACCATCTGCCATGGTGGGGTTTGAATCTGTGTCCCCAGAGTATTAGCCTGGGCCTCTCGATTGCTAGTCTAGTGACATTACCACCGTGCCACTGCCTCCCCTATAAATCCCAGGATCCCGTATGCCTTATTAACCTGCGCTGCCACCTTTAATGATTTGTGCACAGAAGCCCCAGATTTCTCTGCACCTACACGCTCTTTAGAATTGTATCCTTTATTTTCTATTGCGTTTCCTCGTTCTTCCTACTGTGGAAAACGTGGACCACTTTCCGTATCTCAGGAGTCTCCTCTCAAGAAGGCAGACATTTGACGAAATCCATCGCCGCCTCTAAAGTGCCAGCTCAACCTTCGGCTGACTGAGGAAGAGAGTATTTGAGAATTATGACCTCAAACCCGGGACTAAGGTCATGGTTTACCGGGCAGCTGTCATCCCTGCGCTCTTATATGTTGTAGAGACTTCGACAATCTACAGCAGGCACCTCAAGGCATTGGAAAAATGCCACCAACACTGTCTGCAAAATCCTTCAAATTCGTTGACAGGATAGGTGGTCTAATGTCAGTATTCTCTCCTAAGCCAATATTCCCAGCATCGAATCGCTAATCACCTAATACCAGCTTCACTGGGAGGGTCACATTCGCATACTTGACTCCAGGCTCCCGAAACAACTGCTCTACTTCGAACTTTCTCACGGCAGAACACTGCCTGGAGGACAGGAAAAGCTTTGGGGATGTTCTCAAAGCATCCTGAAGAGATCCAACATCCCCACTGATTCATGGGAATCTCTGGGCCACAACCATTCAAAATGGAGAAGGAGCATTTGGGAAGGCACTGGGGACCTTGAGAGACTTCGGGAGCACGTGGAGGCCGAATCCAGGCAGCAGAAGGAGCACACACATCCCCAAGAAAATCATTTACCCGTCCCTTCAAACACCACCTGCCCCACATGTGGTAGAATCTACAGATCGCACACTGGTCTGATTAGCCATATTAAAATGCACAGACCTGGAGCGGAAGCAAGTAATCCTCGATCCTGAGGGACTGCCTAAGAAGAAGTCTTTCTACCAAAATGTATCACTTCACACTTCCCTGCATTAAATTTCAATTAGACTTGAGTTGCTTGCCTTTTCTGTTCGCAATGATTTATTTCCTATTTTGAGTTGGTCCTTCATTTTCTCCCCATGCATATGACTTTGGCCTTGGGTGTGGGGGCATGGTGGAGGGGAAGGGAAGCTCGAGTAGGCCACTAGCCCATATTGTTGGCGGGAAATGGTGCAGAACTGCAAGAAGGAGGAGAATGGAGAAAAGAGAAAATACAAACATGGTCACGTTAATGAAAAGGTTAGGAGGGTTTTTTTCCATATATGCAGAAGGTTTTTGAGACACAGAATTCCCTACCAAACACAGCAGAATCTAATAACTGCAAAGAAAAGTGGATAAATTGTTGAAAAATAAACGTTTGTAAAGATAAGGGGAAAGAGCAGGGAATAGGGATGAAGTGGCAAGCTCTTTCAGTCAGCAATGCCTCGATGACTAAATGGCCTCCTTAACGGTGCAAAATTCTAGATTCTCAAACGTCATTTTTAGCCAATGTGAGCTGATCAGTTTCTGTTATCTGTGGAAAGATTGTTAATAATTATAGAAATGTCTTGGGTTGGGCAGGATAATTTTGGTAATAGCAGTTCTATTTGAAGTGTGACTTCTTTGCTGGTTTCTCCTGTTTGAAGTTAGTGGATCTGGAGGTGTGCAAAGGGTTGTTCTCTCTTGGTGGATAAATCCTAAGTCAGAACACCCAGATCTGTTCATATCAGCAACTTGAGATTTATGGGAATTAATGAGCATTAAATTAGTGACCTCCATAGTATACACAGATGCAGCCCACACAGGTAAGAGATTAGACATCCCTACACTAATTCATCACACCATCCAGGTCCTCAGGTATACAGTTTTAAAGGACAATCTTGTGACCTCAATGAATGCAGCAACTGATGTACTGATTTGAAATTAAAAGCCTGTGGGATGTTGTTTTTTAATGTTGTGAATTTTGCATGCAATAAGGTGACATGATACTGGGGCTGACTGTTCCTCTCCGTTCTCCTGTTTAAATCAAATAGTCCAAACATTAGTCAAGCACAACAAGTAGTGACTCGTGGAACTTCTGATTTGAAAGATCCAGCTCTCCTGCCAGAAAAATCACAGTCTCTCTCCACCAATGTGAATTCCACCATTTTCTGAGCAATGGAACACTTTCCCAGTTCAGGTACCGGGTGTCTGCATCACGCACTCCCTGGTCACATTATAGGATGAAGGCTCCCCTCTTTCTGGGGAGATGTGAAACTGAGATGCATGTAAAAAGGGCAGGGGCGTTCTCTAGCCATTATTCCTAGCCAATATTTATCCCTTAACCAGCATCTTAAAAACAGATCGCCTAGACATTATCACAAAGCTGTTTGTGGGAGCTTGCTGTGTGCAAATTGGCTGCCGCGTTTCCTACATTACAACAGTGACTACATTTCAAACAGTACTTTGATGGTTGTAAAGTACTTTGCGACATCCTGGGATTGTGGAAGTTGCTAAGTAAGTGAAAGTCTTTCTTCCTGTCTCCGAAATCTGAAAGGCTTCCCCCTACTGCACCAGTGTGACATTCTTTTTTCATTTCCTACAGCACCCTGACATTAAGGGTTGAACTTTATAAGCTGCTGAAAGAAGGCGTGGTGCACGCGCGACTTGTGTGCCACTGAGCCCCCGTGATAATTTGCATGGGGACTCATTTAAATGGAGGGGGCGGCCACTCCCTCCCTGGTGCCAGTGCGCAGGCACCATTTTTGAAGGGCTTTAAGCCCTTACCGGCAATTTACATTTTTAAAGTGACATGGAGGGCAAGTTAAAAGTTATAACTTTATTAAACGATAGAAGCTCCTCTCCCCCCGGCCCCCATGACCACTTGACGTATTTTACAAATGGAAAAAACTTTTCTTCCGATCACCAACCTTGTCCCCCAAACCAGGTTACCTTTGCCCTTGAACCCCTTCCCACCATCCCCTCAGCTAATGCAAGGATTTTTCCCGCTCCCACTCCCCCCGCCCTGCAAATTTCACTCTTTTCCCCCCCACCCCACCCCCCATCAAGGCGTTCCGGCCATCGGCCAGAATATCGGCGTGGGACAGCCGTCAGGTCAAGGTAGGTTATTTTGCATTTATTTTAATATTTAAATGAAGGCCCTGGGTGGGGCTGCACCAAGGCCTCGCCGCCGCTGATAAAATGGGGCGGGGCCTTCCTGGCATTGGGGTTCATGGCGGGCCTCTCCCGAAAGTATTTTCCGGGCCCCCACCCTGCCCTGACCCCTGACGTCGGAGGGCTGGTAAAATTCAGCCCAAAGAATGAGCATCAACCTTAAGGGCATTTTTGTACTGTGGCCCTTGTCCAAATTGGGTTGGGACAATCCAAATTTATTCCATGCAATCAAAAGAGACCATCATTCATCTGTTTGGGCTGAACATGAACCCAGGTCCCATTGACAAAGGATAAAAGCACTAATGCAAAGTTTTCAATCTGAGGCCCAGTGACATGGCCCTCAAACCTCAGGCAACTTCATTTCCTATTCACTGGTCTGATCTGGCCTGTTTGAATTCCATAGGCCTGGAGTTTTGTGAAGGGCTGTTGCTTCACTGGCAGAAAAGTCTGAAATCAGAAACCAGGATCTGTATCAGTATTGTGAGACACAGTTTACTCCTAGTTCAACTGATCTGATTTACGTTGTTTGCACTAAATTCCTACTTTGTAATTTACATTCAAATATTTGGATAATTTGTAGTGCAAATGGAATGGCTGAATTATCAGTAGACTGCATTTGCAAAGGATGGGACTATTAATTGAACTTCATGTACCATCCACTGAGCCAAGAGGTTTGCACATCTCGTAATATCCTCCTACGCCATCCAGTTCCCCCAACTCTACAAGAAAAAAACCTTGAGTTCAAGGAATGCAACAATTGACACAAACACTTGTTCTTCACTTAATTTTTCTTCTGTCCCTCACTCTCCCTGACCCCAATCCAGCAGGATGAATGAATGCAATACTGTTCACTGTGTTTTGTACAGTGGAGTCTGCCTGCAGTCTGAGTTCGTATTGATTTAGTTTTCTTGCTGAAGCAGAGTAACCCTCGTGCAGGGAGAGAACTTCCAACCCATTTTCTCTTCCGTGCCAGATGTTCTCATCTTACAAAACTTCAGCCAAAGGACTGATCAAATAAGCACATGGGGTTTGTTTTAAAAATGAATCATCTGTTTTAAATAGGATATTTAAACTCAGACGGTGGCATCACGATTAATCAGCACAAAGACTCCTTGCACCATCCCTGTAAACACAGTGTTTTTTCAGGATTTGACACTGGAATGATTGGCACAGCCTAACACAGCATCTTACAGGGGCCTCAGCCACTTTAACTACTTCCCTACCGCGACACAAATTCTTCCTTTAATTCGCAAGTTGAACTGATAAATAAATTGTGGAATCACATGGTTTTGAAACTTATAATTTCATCAGTAGGTTGTCAATTATGACAAAAACAGCCAGTCTTCAATTTTACATTGAGAAAATTAACCCTCTCCCCTTAATTACATACAATGATTTCACAAGTACAGTACTGATACTGGTAAACTGAAGGGCTGGTTACTGATAGTTTCCTGGCTAATGGCAATGGGCAGTATTTGTACCAAATTCCTAAATGTTGCTCCAGGCAAGGACCGGTGAGAACTACCAGCAGTCTGCCCCTCCCTAAATCCATTGCACAATCAGGCTTTATTCCTTTTTCTCCATGTCACTGCAACCACTTCCTTACCCCCTTAGGTAACTTACCCAACTGCAAGCAGAATTGCTGTGCTCAATATTCCAGGCAATGCTGTTAAATGTTTGATTGAAAATGTGGAGCAGAGGTAGTCCCTTCTTCCTCTTACAATCTACAGCCTATTCAAACACAAGTTTAGCGTCATCTACTCACTACTCCCTGATGCGCCTCGTTCTTACTCTTCCAACTCTCCATTTGTTCTGCACTCAGGAGTTTCATTTAGGTTCTCAATTTTAAAAGTTAGTGTTCTCTCACTGAAAACCCTACCAGGCGATGCCTGAATGGTCGACACTGGGCAAGCTGCAGGATGCATTTCTGGTGAACTGCGCAGCTTTCGAGCTGGTTCAACTTCAGTGCCCCTGCACAGTTGGGAGTCCCTAAATATATGCCCTGACAATCTACAACTAAGTTCTCTGTTGGGTAAGCAGGATGTGCCCTTTTGGGGATCTGGTGTGCACCTATAATTGGCCAAATAAAAACGCTACAAGTTTCCCTGCAGCTCAATTTAAACAAAGTAGCAGTTTTCCATACACGTCAGTTGCCTGGACTATGGAGGTTTGGGAGAGTAACAACAAAGTGAATCAGGAAGTAGTGAGTAGATGATGCTAAACAGGATTGGCCTCAGGTCTCCAGGAATTGAAGATTAATTTCTAGGACTCAGCTGAGAGAAACTCAGGAGAAAAATTTTAGACACTTTTTAAAAAGATTAATTTTTTGTACCATTTTGTCACAAAAACTTTGGAGATTGGGAAAAGGGCTGTTTGACTGACATCAAGAATCATCCAATCAGGTATTGAATAGACTGTGTTGTTTCCCAATTGGCTGTGGGGAAGGCAAGGATGGATGTGTTGGCAACCACTGGCGTGACTGTGGGGTGGAGCAATTGGAAGCAGGCAGTCATGAAATTTCCAGAAATACATTCAACCAGAACTGACAAACCCTACTTACCTACCAAAAAAAAACATAGCATAACAGAATTTAAGTAAAATGTCATGCTATTGCAGTCGAGAAAATGAAGCGTTCCTATTTTGTGATTCAGTACTGTTTGTTAACCCATATCAAATCTGTAGATTCTGTTGAACTGTTTTTCCTTTGACCATCTATGTACAATCAGGCAAAAAAGCAGGCAGTGACGCCACACACTTAACACTCAATAGCCTTGCTCTGTTGTTGACAGTTCCAAATTTGGATACAAGTTTCATCTTTCATTTATATAATAAAATACAAAGTGGGAGAGAAATCACCAGTTGATCTTTTTGCCATTGACTTGCACCAATTATGTTCAGAAATTGTGTTGGAACATAACAAACAAATTCTGATGCAGGAACTTTTTTTTTAATGGGATTCTGCATCTGTATCTCTAAGCTGCTGGTGTTGTTGCTAATATGTAACTTGGATATACTGCTATTCTGGAATCCGAAAGACACTCATCCTGGGACTGCCAAGCAACATACTGCCCTGCGAATTGTAGAATGCAGCACAAATGTAACTGCTGGGCCAAGGGGCAAATTGTGGCAGATGTGCTCCCTGCAATTTTTTTTTGGCATGTTATATCCCTTTTCCTTTCTGCTCCAAATCCTGGAATTCTGCAATATCTCACCCCCAAGTCTACACATGTGGTTACATGTGTCAGTTCCCAGTTTCAACTGTACTGTGAGGGCAGAAGTAAAATGAAAGCATGGGTAGAGACGAGGGAAATTCAGAGGGTAAGTGCATCTTCTGGTGATGGGGAATTAGATTTCTTACCTACCTCCAGCTGGACAGTGGCACATAGGGCCAGATCGTGTGCTTGGCCTGAGGTCGGATTCTGTGGTGCGGGGGGTGAAGGGAGGGAGCCAGCGAATCGGAGCAGCAGTGGCCACTACAGAACCCAATGCCGCGATGGCCAGGCCGATCTTCCCGGTGGCAGGGAAGCTCAGTGGCGGCCGCTCTGCGACGGGACCCTAGTTAGAATATTTAAAATACCTGTGTACAGTTCTCGTCACCACACTATAGGAAGGATGTGATTGCACTGGAGAGGGTGCAGAGGAGATTCACCAGGATGATGCCTGGGCTGGAGCATTTCACCCATGAAGAGAGACTGGAAAGGCTAGGGTTGTTTTCCTTAGAGCAGAGAAGGCTGAGGGGGGACCTGATTGAGGTATACAAAATTATGAGTGGCATTGATGGGAGAGATAGGAAGAAACCTTTTCCCTTAGCAGAGGGATCAATAACTAGGGGGCATAGATTTAAGGTAAGGGGCAGGAGGGATTTGAGGAAATTTTTTTTCACCAAGTGGGTGGTTGGAATCTGGAACACACTGCCTGAAGAGGTGGTGGAGGCAGGAACCCTCACAACATTGAAGAAGTATTTAAATGAGCACTTGAAACACCATAGCATACAAGGCTACAGGCCAAGTGCTGGAAAATGGGATTAGAATAGATAGGTGCTAAACGGCTGGCACAGACATGCTGGGCCTGATTCTGTGCTGTATAACTCTATGACTCTATATATTACCATGTCATCCACCGCAATCTTCCCATCCGTTCCCGATCCTCAGAATAATGTGCGCCACAAACGAAGCTTCACTTTCCTGTCCAGGGGAAGCTGGCGCCACTGAGGAGGGGGCGGGGTCACCAGTGCATTTTGAGTATCTAGATGGGGTAGTGGTCAACTCTGCATTCAGTGTATACTTGGGGGGGGGGGGGGTGGTGGAGAAACGGGGGCAACTCTGCATTATTTTCCAGATGGGGGAACGGGGGAAACTCACACAATTGGATGTTGTGTTTCCGACAGTAGTAACTACACTTCAAAAGTATTTTATTGGGTGTAAAATGGTTTGGGACAGCCAGTGAATGTGAAAGTCACTATATAAATGCAAATCTTCCTTTTTCGAAGGTGGCAGGACAATATGGGCTGAATGGGCCCCTTTCTCAAGACTCCCACATAAGGAATGGTTATGAGCACTACGAATATAACTGCACTCCCATACTGAATTGACCTATAACAAGAGATAATTGTTGTGGGGGCGATACTTAAAGCACAAGTTACTCACTAAGTTTTCGAATGTCTATTGGCTCGTTCACATGTCAGTTATTCGGTTGTAACCCAATCACTATTGTGGTCAGGTTGAGAAGGCGGGACTCTGTCGGTGCTGAGCGAGTCAATCCCCTCTTATCCAATCAGCTACTTCAGAGGACAGGACATACCGGGGCACGCTATTGGTTTATTTATTTGTCAATCACATCTCAGCCGATCACCAGTTCCAAAATCCAGAGGCGGCGGGACAAGTGGGCGGGTTGTTCGGGGTCCGGCGGCCGATTGGACACCCAACCTGTCAATCATTCCCCTTTCTCCAATCGTCTGTCGTGGTTTGAGTTTGAACTGAATCCGCGCGCTGCGCCGGCAGTTGGAGTGGCCGTTAGAGGCTGGAATTTAAATCTCAGTCAGTGAGTGCGCGAGGTTAAGGAGGCGGCTGAAGTAAATAAACAAACAAAAAATAGTTGTAAAACTTTTCGAATGTAACCGGTGGCGCACACGCGTCCTCCCGGGTTAGCGAGGGGAAGAGGTTCGTGTTCTTTTTTTAAGTTTGTTTTTGGAAAGTTTTCGACGGTTGGGAGTTCGGGCCCCGGGAAGCCGCGAGTTACCGAATGGCGACCGCCGCAGGAAGCAGCAGCATCACCAGCCGCATCAAGAACTTGCTCCGCTCGCCACCTGCGCTCAACCTCAGGAGATCCCGATCGACGGCCAAGGCTGTCTCTGAGCGGGTAAGGGCTGTCACAGGCCGACTGGCCGGGGTGGGGGTCATCGGCAAGGGTCAAGGGTCAGAGAGCTGGGCTGTGGCACCTTATCCTGTGTGCAGGGATCTGGGGTTAACAATCATTAATGAATCCACATTCACTAGAGAAGGAGGGAAATAGAATCGTCGAATGGTTACTGCACAGAAGGAGGTTGTTCGGCCCATCGAGTCTCTGCAAGAGCAGTTTAGCTAATCCCACCCTCCTGCCCTTTACCGTAGCCGTGGAAATTTATCCTGTTTAGAATTAGGAGAGAGACAGAGATCGTGGGGAGAGAAACGGGGGCCGGGGGTGGGCGAGAGACAAAGGCAGAACCAATGGAGTTTTATTTTTTTCAATAGTTTTAGTGTTTGTTTTCATCCAGTGATTGGACTTCCCAGTAATTAATTGTATGTGAAGCAGTTTTGAGATGTTTCCGTTTGTAAAAGTTTTATGCAATTTCAGTTCGTTTCAGATGTTTGACAGTATGCAATTGAAGGGGTCCCAGAGGATGTATAGTGCTGGTCATCCTTGTTTGCCTGGCTAATAAAGTTGACCAAAGACCCCAGAGAGGAACCATACATTAGATGCGATTATTTTCAGAGGTGAATAAGCAAAAAAACTTAAGGAAAAGCCCAGCAACAGGCCTTGCCTTTTCTGTTTCACAGTTTAAAGATTTTGGTTGTCATTTGACATAACTGGCAGAGAATCCATATCCAAAATGAGAATCCGTCTTCTCTGCCCTTGGGTGTGGCAGGACCTGCTGTGTAACTTCCAGCTGTTCTGTTTTTAACTCTGCAGTGTTTTTGTAGACTTCTCCTCTGAAAATCTTTGTTGCAGGAGAAAGTTGTCCATTCAGTATTAAAGGGTTACTTTCCAAACTGTGGGCATCATTGGCAAGTTTAATGTAAACAGGATGTTCATGCACATGAGGCAGCAGCATAAAGTTTGATCACTGTAAAGTCTGTCCAAATTGGTGGTAACCCCTTCGTAAATACTGACTCATCTAATTCCTTCGGAGTTAAACTTTCCTTGTTGCTGCCAAGCTTTTTTTTTTATTCTGCCAAGCTTTATTCTCCATGAACTCTGACTTTTTTTTAGAAATGAATGTGACCTTTGAAGCTAATATCATCACAGGCTGCAGAATTTAAACAGCAACATTTAGTAAGCTTGCAGTGAAATGATCATATGCCTGACCTTGATATAAAAATGCTATACAGTACATTTGCTTCCTGTTTAGATACATCCTGTTGCTATGTGAGCATTATTATGTATTTTATTGGCGATTCTGCTGGTGGGAGGATTGGAAACCAGATGCCAAAGATTTAAGGTAATTGGTAAAATAACGATAGGTGAGATGAGATTTTTTTTTAATGCAGTGTGTTGTGATCTAGAATGCACTGCCTGAAAGGGTGGTGGAATCTGATCCCATCCTAACTTTCAAATGGGAATGTGATATGTACTTGAAAAGCAAAAATTGCAAGG
The DNA here is from genome assembly GCF_036365525.1 of Heterodontus francisci. Lineage (NCBI taxonomy): Eukaryota > Metazoa > Chordata > Chondrichthyes > Heterodontiformes > Heterodontidae > Heterodontus > Heterodontus francisci. The sequence goes on along the minus strand of NC_090410.1, from coordinate 21,190,769 downwards.
CTAATGGGAAAAGCAAGGGAGTGGGACTAAATGGTACCTTTAAAGATTTGGCACAGATACGATGCGATCAGCTGCATATTCTCCTTCTGTATGATTCTTGTAGGATACGAAGGCTGCATATTAAAGTAATTCTTTAACTATGTACCCAAGTCTTTTGGGCACACCAATTAAAAAGAATGAATCTAATGAGCATTATTGAGTTCCAAGTATTCAACAGAGATGTTTTGCCACTTTTTGTAGGAACTGCTGAAACTCCATCACAATTCAGACATTATTTAGGAACTTACCTAGTGAATGGGGAGGCAGCAAATATTGAAAGGTCCTGCACAAATTCAGACCAGTGATGTGATCTGGCTTGTGTTGAAATACAATATTGTTACTTTTGTTTAACAAATTTCATGCTGACTTATTTACCTCTTCCCCCACCCTTTAATGGTATAACCCAGGGTTGTCCAAACTTTTTGGGCGGAGGGCCGCATTACGATTTTTGCTCAGCCCGGGGGATTCGGTGAACAAACTTCGAAAGATAAGGGCATTAAAAATTTATCTTGCTTATAAAAACAACAATCAAATGTGCATTTTTGTGCAGAAGCTTTAAATGAGAAGATTAATTTATTGACTTGCTTTCCCATCACTATAGTGAAGACCGATTTAGTGACATAGCTGGCATTGTTTTTGCTTGTATAAGTAGTCAATCTCTGCCCACACAATTGATGTAGCGATGCAGAGTATTCTAGATAGATTTCCATCTGCCAACTGTCAGGAGAGACCTTGAACTCTCTCCCCATACTGTGTGTGTGTGTCTCGTTCTCTTTTCCTCCCCCCACGTTTAGGACTAGGGAACACAGATTGAAAGTTTTGTGCAAAAGGTTAGATTAGATTAGAGATACAGCACTGAAACAGGCCCTTCGGCCCACCGAGTCCGTGCCGAACATCAACCACCCATTTATACTAATCCTACACTAATCCCATATTCCTACCAAACATCCCCACCTGTCCCTATATTTCCCTACCACCTACCTATACTAGTGACAATTTATAATGGCCAATTTACCGATCAACCTGCAAGTCTTTTGGCTTGTGGGAGGAAACCGGAGCACCCGGAGAAAACCCACGCAGACACAGGGAGAACTTGCAAACTCCACACAGGCAGTACCCGGAGATGCAGGGTGAATATGAGGAAGCACTTTTTTACATAGGTGGTAATGACCTAAAACTTGCTGCCCACAAGGGTGGTGGAAGTGGAGACGATCAATGACTTTAAGAGGAAGTTGGCTGGCCACCTGAGAGAAATAGACTTGCAGAACGATAGGAATCGAGCCAGGGAATGGGACTGACTGCATAGCTCCTTGAAAAGCCGCAATGGACTTGTTAGTCAGCGAAAGATACAGCACTGAAATAGGCCCTTCGGCCCACCGAGTCTGTGCCGACCAACAACCACCCATTTATACTAATGCTACATTAACCCCATATTCCCTACCACATCCCCACCTTCCCTCAATTCTCCTACCACCTACCTACACTAGGGGCAATTTACAATGGCCAATTTACCTAGTAACCTGCAAGTTTTTGGCTGTGGGAGGAAACCGGAGCACCCAAAGGAAACCCACGCGGTCACAGGGAGAGCTTGCAAACTCCACACAGGCAGTACCCAGAACCGAACCCAGGTCGCTGGAGCTGTGAGGCTGCGGTGCTAATCACTGTGCTGTCCTATGGCCTGCTGTGCTGGAAGCATATGACTCTCTCTCCCACCCACCCCCCCCGGCCCCCCTTCATCTGTCCCTCCCCCTTAAAGCCATCATGTATGGCACACACTACAAAATTTACTCCCTTGCCACTGATTCCATTGCTGTTATGGCCAGAGAAGTGAACCAGGCTGAATTGGATTGTAACAGACTGCAAATCAGAGTTCTGTTCAGCTTCTAACTCTACTGTATTGTGTATCCCCTCCGACTCAATTGCTGCACTGTTGGTGGCAGAGCCTTCAGCTGTCTGAGTCCCTGTCTTTGGAACGTCCTCCCTAAGCCCCTCTCTTCTACTCTCCTCATTATAGTGTTCCTCAAAACTCATCTGTTCAACCAAGTTTTTGGTCACCCCTGCAAATCTGTGCTGGTTTAGAATGGCTTTAAACTAATTAGTGTAGGATTAGTATAAATGGGTGGTTGATGGTCGGCACAGACTCGGTGGGCCGAAGGGCCTGTTTCAGTGCTGTATCTCTAAAACTAAAACTATCTGAAGTGCCATGGGCATTTTTTTACTTTATATGTTCTATGAAAATGCAAGTTAATTTTCATAAATTAGATTTTTTCAAACCCCTTGTGATCATTACTGTGGTCTAGCAGTTGCTTACTCTCGACCTGTGTGCTTCTGCTCAGGGTTTTAGTTTCTTTTTATTCATTCTTGGGATGTGAGTGTTGGCAAGGCCTTCATTTATTGCCCATCCTTAATTTCGTTTGAAGGTGATGGTGACCACCTTCTTGAACCACTGCAGTTCATGTGAGGTAGGTACACAGTGCTGTTAGGGAGGAAATTCCAGGCTTTTGCCCCAGCGACAGTGAAGGAATGGCGATATAGTTCCAAGTCAGCATGGTGGGGAACATGGTGGTGGTGTTTCCACATAAAGCCCGGTTACTAGACCTGACTACATGCCAGGTTCAGGTCGGCTCTATGTTCCGAGTCCAGCATTCGGGCTTAGGTCGGGTCGGGCTGGGCAGTGCTGCCTCTGGGAACTCACGGGATCAGGCTCACCCGTGATTCCCCACAGCTTCATCTGCAGGAATAGCCTGCTGCTGAAACAGATGAACAGGATCACAAGTATTACCATTTGGACAAGGTAGAGCACAGTAACATGTTTGATGTCATTAAATTTATTGTGATATTTGTGTCCAGTCGGATTGGGCAGGAAAAAAAATTAAAGGACTCAGGCCTGGTTCGGGTTGGCTGCAGTCGGGTCGGGCCCGGGTTGGGTTTCAATTTTATACCCGAGCAGACCTCATTCCCATGTGTCTGCTGCCCTTGTCCTTTCAGGTGGTAGAGGTTGCGGTTTGGAAGGTGCTGTCGAAGGAGCCTTGGCGAGTTGCTGCAGTGAATGTTGTATCTAGTATACGCTGCTGCCACTGTATGCTAGTGTTGGAGGGAGTGAATGTTTAAGGAGGTGGATAGGGCGCTGATCTAGCGGGCTGCTTTTTCTTTATCTTGGATGGTGTCGAACTTCAAGTGTTGGAGCTGCACCCATCCAGGCAAGTGGAAAGTATTCTGTCACACATCTGACTCGTGGACAGGCTTTGGGGAGTCAGAAGGTGTTACTTACTGCAGAATTCCCAGCCTCTGACCGGCTCTTGTAACCACATGGCTGGTCCAGTTCAGTTTCTGGTCAATGGTAATCCCAGTATGTTGAGGGTGGGCAATTCAGTTATGGTAATGCTGTTGAATGTCAAGGGGAGTTGGTTAGATTCTCTTTTGTTGGAGATGGTCATTGCCTGGCACTTGTGTGGTGCAGATGTTGTTTGCCACTTATCAGCCCAAGCCTGAATGTTGTCCAGGTCTTGCTGCATGTGGGCACGGCCTGCTTTGTGTGTGTCTGAGGAATTGTGAACGGTACTGAACATTGCAATCACCAGTGAACATCCTCACCTCACCTATGTTGGAGGGAAGATCTTTGCAACTTAAGATGGTTGGACCTAGGAAAGTACCCTGAGGAACTCTAGCTGTAATGTCCTGCAGCTGAGATGATTGACCTGCAACAAACACAACCATCTTCCTTTGTGCTAGGTATGACTCCTTGATGCCACACGAAGTCAAATGCTGCCATCAATGCAAGGGCAATCACTGTCCCCTTCACCTCTGGAATTCTGTTCTTTTGTCCATGTTTGGGCCAAGGCTTTAATGAGATCTGGAGCTGAGTGGCCCTGGTGGAACCCAAATTGAGCATTGGTGAGCAGGTTGCTGCTAATTAAATGCCACTTGGTAACTCTTTTGACAACATCTTCGATCATTTTGCTGATGTTTGAGGGTAGATTGATAGGGCAGTAATTGGCCGATTGGATTTTGTCCTGCTTTTTATTGATGGGACATTCCTGTGTCATTTTCCACATTGTTTGGTAGATGCCAGTGTTGTAGCTGTACTGGAACATCTTGGCTTCGGACATGGCTAGTCCTAGAGCACGACTCTTCAGCACTACAGTTGGGATGTTGTCAGGGCCCATAGCCTTTGCAGTATCTGTTGTCGCTTGGTATCATATGGAGTGAATCGAATTGTCTGAAAACCGGCATCTATCGTGGTGGGGACCTTTTGGAGGCTGAAATGCATCATCCATTTGGCACTTCTGGTTGAAGGTGGATGCAAATGCTTCAGCCCTGTGTTTTGCACTGACATGCTGAGCTCCTCTATCCTTGAGGGCTGGGATGTTTTTGGAGCTGCCTCCTCTGGTTAGCTGTTTAAATGACCACCAGCATTCACGACTGGATTTGGCAGGACTGTAGAGCTTTGATCTGATCCAGTGGTTGTGGGATCTCTTAGCTCTCTCTGTAGTATGCTGCTTCTGTTATTTAGCATGCATGCAGTCCTGTGTTGTAGCTTCACCAGTTTGGCATCTCATTTTTCAGTATGTCCTCCTGCACTCCTCATTGAGCCAGGGTTGGTCCCCTGGCTTGATGGTAATGGTAGAGTGATGGATATGCTGGACCATGAGGTTACAGATTGTGGTTGAATACTATTCTGCTGCTGATGTCCACCGGGCCTCATGGATGCCCAGTTGTGAGCTGCTAGATCTGGTCGGAGTATCCCATTTTTGCCGCACAATATGATGGAGGGTATCCTCACTGTGAAGACGGGACTTTGTCTCCACAAGCACTGTGCAGTGGTCATTCCTACCAATATTGTTATCGACAGATGCGTCTGCGATAGGTAGATTGTTGAGGACGAGGTCAAGTAGGTTTTTCTATCTTTTTAGATCTCTCACCACCTGTTGCATATCCAATCTGGCAGCTATGTCCTTCAAGACTCTGCCGGCTCAGTCAGTATTGGTGCTACTGAGGCACTTTTGGTGATGGACATTGAAGTCCCACCCCACCTAGTACACATTCTGTGACCTTGCTACCCTCAGTGCTTCTTCCAAGTGGTATTCAACATGGAGTACTGATTCATCAGCTGACGGAGGGTGGTAGGTGGTAATCAGGAGATTTCCTTGCCCATATTGACCTATTTATGGGGTCCAGATCAACTTGAGGACTACCAGGGCCACTCCCTCCTGATTGTATACACTGTACTTCCACCTCTGGAATAGAGATGGAGGAGTTTTGGGCATTGGCTGTAATGTTACTTTGACTGTTGGGCTCTTGCTTGATTAGTCTGTGGGAAAGCTCTCCCAATTTTGGCACAAGTCCCCACATGTTAGTGAGGAGGACTTTGCTGGGTTGACTGGGTAGGGTGTCATATGTCACTTTGGTGCCTAGGTTGATGCCAGGTGGTTAGTCCTGTTTTATTCTATTTTGACTATTCTGTAGTGGTTTGATACAACTCAGTGGCTTGCTAGGCAATTTGAGAGATAAGTTAAGAGTCGACCACAGTGCACTGGGTCTAGAATTACATGTAGGCCAGACTTGGTAAGGATGGCAGATTTCCTCCATTTAAAGGACATTAGTGAACCAGATCGATTTTTACTCAAGTCCAGCAGTTACATAATTATAAATGAGACTAGCATTTTATTCCAGATTTATTTATTAATTGAATTTAAATTCCTCTAACTGCCGTGGTGGGATTTGAACTCGTCTTTGGAGGATTAGTCTGGGCATCTAGATTACCAGTCTAGTAACAACAACACTGCTGCTGTCTCCCTCATTATTAAAGTTCTCAAACCTGGAAATAAACGTTTTGTAAGAAGTATTTGAAGGCAATATATCAAGAATGGAGAATATTTTTGTGAGGTAGTTTTGTTACATCTTTGAAACTCTTTAATTTTCCTAACCTTGTTATCAAGCATTCTTTTGGAAGAAAACAGTATAAACCCGCCATTTGATTGACAACACAAACCCCAGAAAACCTTTTAGCGTTATGTTTGTTTATCTTTGGATCTTGGTAGTGCACAATTCCTGTCGTCGTTAATGCAGACTGGCAGCCGTTCTCTAAGTCACTTTTTAACAAATGCCCGAAGTATATTTTTAGGGGTTCATTAACAACCATTTCTTTAGGGCCCAATGCAGCACTCCACGTACAGTAAGATGGCATCTGACCTGTATTTCAGTGCTCATTGGCAGGAATTTACCTGAAGGTTAGCAGATTGCAAATCACTTGACTTCAGTTTTTCTCTCAATCGGTGGTGGAGGGGCATCCAGCTGCTGTGCACCCTCATACCTTCAGAGGGATGGAGTGCTTGGGGCTGCAGTGGGAAGAGGTGGTGTGAAAATGGGTTGTGTTACTTTTCATGGATGAGGGTGGTGTTTTGACCATTGTGCTTCAGGCATAGGAACCTAGGAACATGAGTAGGCCATTAGCCCCTCAGACCTGATCTGCCATTCGTGAGATCATGGCCGATCTGCAACCTAACTCCATTTACTCTCCTTACCCCATATCCCTCATCAACTTTGGTTAACAAAAATCTGTCAATCTCAGATTTAAAATTTAACAATTGATCTAGCATTAATTGCTATTTGCAGAATAGAGTTCCAAAGTTCTACCAGAATTTTTTTTAATTCATTCATGGGATGTGGGTGCTGCTGGCTTGGCTAGCATTTATTGCCCATCCCTAATTGCCCTTGAGAAGGTGGTGGTGAACTGCCTTCTTGAACTGCTGCCAGGATGGTGTGTGGCTTGGAGGGGAACTTGCAGGTGGTGGTGTTCCCATGCATCTGCTGCCCTTGACTTTCAAGGTGGTAGAGGTCATGGGTGCTGTCTAAGGAGCTTTGGTGCATTGCTGCAGTGCATGTTGTAGATGGTACACACTGCTGCCAGTGTAACGTCCAGGGACTGCAGCCCTAGTTTGTATAATTTCTGCTCTTAGTTTAACCCTTGGAATCCAGGTATCATTCTGGTAAATCTGCACTGCACTCCTCCAAGGCCATTATATCCTTCCTACGGTGTGGCATGCAGAACTGCTCACAGTACCCCCGGTGTGATCAAGCCAGGGTTTTGTATAACTGTAGTATGACTTCAACCCCTTGTATTCCTGTTCTTTAGATATAAATACCAGCATTCCATTAGAGCTTTTGATTATTTTCTGTACCTGTTCATGACATTTTAATGACCTGTATACTTGGATTCCTAGCTCTCTTTGGACCTCCACTGTTTCTAGCTTTTCACCACTTTAAAAAGAACCTGTTCTATCCTTTTTAGGTCCAAAGTGGATGACCTCCCCTTTACCTGCGTTGAAATTCATTTGCCACAGTTTTGCTCATTCACTTGATCTATCAATATCTCTTTTTGTAATTTTATGCTTGCATCTATACTGCTTACAATATCGCATATCTTTGTCATCAGCAAATTTGGAATGTTCTTTTTCTCCCATCATCTAAGTTGATAAATACGGTGAGTAGTTGATGCCCCAACACCGATCCTTGCGAGACACCACCAGTCATATCTTGCCAATTAGACTACCTGCCCATTATCCCTACTCTGTCTCTTGCCGATCAGCAAATTTCCTAACCAGAAGTAATTTGCCTTCAATTCTATCAACTTCAACTTTCGCAACCACCTCTTATGAGGGCCTTTATCAAAAGCCTTCTGGAAGTCCATAAAAATAACATCCATAGATATTCCCCTGTCCATTACCTGAGTCACCTCTTCAAAAAATTCAATTAGTTTATTTGGGCTTAATCTACCGTTTACAAATTCATGTTTGCTCTCTCTGATCTGCTGCAAAATTTCAAAGTGTTCAGTCACCTATTCTTAATTATCCTTTCCTTTTGGGCCTCCTTATCTCGAGAGACAATGGATACGCGCCTGGAGGTGGTCAGTGGTTTGTGAAGCATCGCCTGGAGTGGCTATAAAGGCCAATTCTGGAGTGACAGGCTCTTCCACAGGTGCTGCAGAGAAATTTGTTTGTTGGGGCTGTTGCACAGTTGGCTCTCCCCTTGCGCCTCTGTCTTTTTTCCTGCCAACTACTAAGTCTCTTCGACTCGCCACAATTTAGCCCTGTCTTTATGGCTGCCCGCCAGCTCTGGCGAATGCTGGCAACTGACTCCCACGACTTGTGATCAATGTCACACGATTTCATGTCGCGTTTGCAGACGTCTTTATAGCGGAGACATGGACGGCCGGTGGGTCTGATACCAGTGGCGAGCTCGCTGTACAGTGTGTCTTTGGGGATCCTGCCATCTTCCATGCGGCTCACATGGCCAAGCCATCTCAAGCGCCGCTGACTCAGTAGTGTGTATAAGCTGGGGGTGTTGGCCGCTTCAAGGACTTCTGTGTTGGAGATATAGTCCTGCCACCTGATGCCAAGTATTCTCCGGTGGCAGCGAAGATGGAATGAATTGAGACGTCGCTCTTGGCTGGCATACGTTGTCCAGGCCTCGCTGCCGTAGAGCAAGGTACTGAGGACACAGGCCTGATACACTCGGACTTTTGTGTTCCGTGTCAGTGCGCCATTTTCCCACACTCTCTTGGCCAGTCTGGACATAATTATAGACTCCAATAATTTCTTGATAACAGATGTTGGGCTAACTGGTCTATAATTTCCTGATTTTCTTCTCACCTTTCTTAAATAGCAGAGTGACATGCACAATTTTCCAATTGAATGGAACAGTTCTCAAGTCAGGAGAATTTTGGAAGATTATAGTTAGGGCATCTGCAATGTTCTCACCTACTTCCTTTAAAACCCTGGGATGGAAACCAGCTGGTCCAGGGGATTTGTAACTCTTTTGTACTATTATTTTCTTCATTGCTGTTGTTTTTGCTTACTTTAATTTTGGTGACCCTGATTCAATAATAGTTTCCTTGGGATGTCTGGCATGTTCACTATTTCCTTACTTTTCATTGATAATGTAGAATCATAGAATTGTTACAGCACAGAAGAAGGCCATTCCACCCATCTTGTTCATGCTGACCTTCCTAAGGAGCAATTCATGTACTATCATTCCCCTGCCATCCCCCATTTCCCTGCACATTCCTCCCCTTCAGGTATTTAGAGTATTTAGAAAATGTAGAAAAATTTACAGCACAGAAGGAGGCCATTTTGCCCATCGTGTCTGTGCCCACCGAAAAGCAAACCACCCAGCCTAATCCCATTTTCCAGCACTTGATCTGTATCCCTGGAGGTTACAGCACTTTGGGTGCATATCCAGACAGCTTTTAAATGAGATGAGAGTTTCTGCCTCTACTACCCTTTCAGGCAGTGAGTTCCAGAACCCTACCACCCTCCGTGTGAAAAAATGTTTTCCTCATCTCCCATCTAATCCTTCTACCAATCACTTTAAATCTATGCCCTGTAGTCACTGACCCCACTGCTAGGAGAAATAGGCCCTTCCCATCCTGTCTATCCAGGCCCCTTTCAACCTTGTACACCTCAATCAAATCTTCCCTCAGCCTCCACTGTTGCAAGGAAAACAACCCCAGTCTATCCAATCTTTCCTCATAGCTGCAATTTTCCAGTCCTGGCAACATCTTCGTAAATCTCCCCTATACCCTCTCTATTGCAATTACAACCTTTCTGTAATGAGGTGACCAGAACTGCATGCAGTCCTCAACTTGTGGCCTAACTAGTGTTTTGTATAGCTCCAGCATAATCTCCCTGCTCTTGTGTTCTATACCTCGGCTTCTTAACCACCTTTATCAACCTGTCCTACCTTCAGGGACCTGTGGAGATGCATTCCAATGTCCTTCACTTCCTTAACACCTCTCAATATCCTCCCATTTATTGTGTATTCCTTTGTCTTGTTTGACCTCCCCAAATGCATCACCCCTCTCTTCTACCAGTTGAATTCCATTTGCCACTTTTCTGCCACCTGACCAGTCTTCCTACAGTCTACAGCTTCCTTCCTCACTATCAACCACGCGCCCAATTTTTGTGTTGCCTGCAAACTTCTTGATCATGCCTCCTACATTTAAGTCCAAATCATTAATATATACAACAAAGAAAATCAGGGTTATCAGTTTTCAAGGAGCCTACATTGCTCCTGACCACCTTTTTTCCTAATTGTAAAAAAATTGATTTTGATATCCCTTGCAAATTTTTTTAATACTCCTTTTAGTAGTGCTTACTATCTGTTTTGTTACCCTTTGTATCTTTCCCATTTGTTAGGGTTTGTGATTTTTCTTTTATTTTGTGTTTATGTAAGCTTTTTCTTTTATGTTGTTTCTTGCCTCTTCAGTTGTCCATGGCTGTCTTTTTTTGGCAAGGAGAGCTCTTGCTCCTGGTTCTGTATCTCAAATTCTTTTTGGAACACCTCCCACTGATCATCTCTTGTTCTACCTATTAACAGATTTGCCCAGTTTTCTGTGGACAGTCGCTATCTCATCGCATCGAAGTCAGCCTTACCTAAATCTCACTTTCAAATACTATGTTTAACTCAGTCATTTTGTGATTGCTATTAAATAAATGTTCATACACTGTTCGGCTTTTGACTATGTCTGGTTCATTATTACTAATTCTAATGTGGCATGCCTCCTTGTTGGTTCTAGGACGTATTACTGAAGAATACTATTCCGGGCACTCAAGAAATGTTCTACCTTTCTGACATGCTAGTCTGCTTATCTCAATCTATACGGAAGTTTCTGGTGTTGAAATACAAATCAAAATAAACTTTCAGTGAAAAGAACTATGATCTTCATTTATAATATTTGATGAGTGTTGGGATATGAAGGAAAGGAAGAGGTGACCATTTATGCAACAGAAGAGCTCGAGTGTGAGAGGTTTCTCAACAAAAACCTTTATTTTTTACTTATAAAAGCAAGTCATGATATTGTAAAATGGCTTTGGATTGCATGACTAGGAGCTGTATTGTAAAACTTGGCAGTGGTAATGGAAGTTCTGATGGGGAAAGAGCAGAAAAATTAATTGATACTAAACTTAAAAGGCTTTTGGTAGGAATTCACCCCCAGTTGTTTTGTTCTGTGTATAATCTAAGTAAAAGAGAGTTGACTCTTTTCAGAGTGGTGATTTTTGCAGTTTCAAGCATGTTACTGAGCTGAGATTGGTGCCTTATTTTTCCAAGAACCTTGAAACTATTCTGTTCATGTTCCGAGATTCTGTTCTCTGTACTTTATCCAAATGTTCTTTGCTCATGTGAAACTAACTCATGTACATGTAGTTTACAACTAAAGAGGGCATCGTACGTTAGTCCAGTCCTGTTCTCTGCTGTTTACATGCACGCTTTCTAGCATGGAATTGCAAAATAACACAGATTGAACCTGGCACTCTATAGTCTGTGTGCTTCAGGGATCTTCTGTTTTGTTTAGTTCAGTAACACACTAAGCAAGTAGATTTACCTTTAAGCCATTAGGGATAATCAAGTGCTCATTCTTTAGTTCTAAATTTAGATAATTTTTAGTAACAGAGTTCGTAGCCAACAGAAGGGTGATGCTGTGGCTTGGCATTGTTTTATGTGCTTGAATGGTAGGGTATGGTCTGTCTTCTGTGACTGGTCGTAGTGAATTTCTTATGTCTTGATTGAGGTGCTGGAGAGTCATGACATGAGTCACTTATATGCACGCTTGTTTGTTTCCTTGTGGCTGGTTGATGAGTACAACTGCAAGGGAATGGGAGTGATTTCCTGTCTCCAGGGCATTGTAGTGTAGTCGTAAATATTTGAAGGCAGATGGTGATAGCATAAGCTTGCTATTTAATAGACTGATGTAGGGAACTACAATTAAGATCAAAATAATTAATGTGCATTTATATAGTGCCTTTTTTGTGTCCTCAGGACACTCCAAGGTCCTTCAGAATGAATAAAGCAGCCCATGACAGCCTACAGTAGGACCCTGATAACCTCCAGGGGTAACAAGTGCCAAGTAACATTTACATTACATTACTATCAAGTAATGACCATCTTGAACAAGACAAAACTCGCCCACGCCCCTTTGGGCTAGCATTGCTGAGTATCCCACCATCAACATCTTTGGTGGGGGGGGTGGAGGGTCACCATTGACTAGCAGCTTAACTGGCCAGCCATGTTAATGCTCTGTGTAGCAGAGCAGAGGTTGGTACTCTGCAATGACTGACTGATCTCTTGGTCGTCAACAAGGGGTCAAGTCAACATTGTGTTGGAATACTTGCCACTTTCCTACAATGGGAGCAACCATAACAGCACATGAAGCCCAACGAACAGGACGGAGCAGTTCACTTGATGGCCCCTGCCACTAGATATTATTTATACCCCTTCCTGCACTGGCTCATTATGGCTCTAGTATATACAATCTGCATCAAACATTGGAGCAATTTGCTAAAGTTACTTCCACATCATCTCCCTCCCCGTGACCATTATCACAAGAGTAAGAATAGCAATGTATAGTGAGAACTCCATGACGATGAAGTTTCCTTCCAAGGCGTGCACTATCCTGGAATTTCTTAGCTAACCCCGTTGTGCGAGCACCAAGGAGAAGGTCCACCAATAGCTCCTAAGTGTAACTAGGGATGGGCAATAATTGTGATCTTGCAAGCATCACCCATGTCCTGAGAACAAATGTATATAAAAATAATGGCTTTAAGTGCAGTCATTGTTAGATAAGCAAACATAAGTACCTAGTTTGTTCATGGTAAGGGCACATATATAAAACAAAAGTGTCCAGTTAATCTGTTTCTGGTAGTGATTAAGGAAGGAAGGTAGGTGGTAGGGAATATGGGATTAATGTAGGATTAGTATAAATGGGTGGTTATTGGTCGACACAGACTTGGTGGGCCGAAGGCCCTGTTTCAGTGCTGTATCTCTATGACTATGACTATTACTGAGGATAATGGAAAAATTTACTATTTGAATATTGCAGTTGGATCTTTTTATGCATAGGAACAGGAGTTTGCCATCCAGCCCTTGTGCCTTCTCCACCATTTAATGTAGTTATGGCTGATGTATATCTTGACTTCATCTACCTGACTTAGAACCATTTTTTTTATACTGTCATGCAGACTGCCACCTGCCAAGAATGAGGCACATTAATTTTGTCATATGAACATTGATTTTAAACTGTTGCTGGAGCGAGGAAATGACTTGTTAAACAGATCAGCCGTGGCTGGAAAAAACAGTTACATAGCAACAGACGGTGCTTGTGGATACAAAGGGCCATTCCCTGATACATTCAACCCACAATGGACTTTGATCACCAGACATTGAAGGTGAGGAAGCTCATATTCCAGGATGACTACTAAGATGACCGAATCCACAAACCGATGTGACTAGCTGTTTGGACCACATGGCTAACCTGCTGGGCAACCTGAGTTTTTTTGAGTTGCACAGACAGTTTGAGAGAGAGAGAGAGACTGTTTGCTCCTGGGCTGTAAAGACCTCTCCTGGCTGGCTCACCACAGCCTCTCCTGTCTGCTCCCATCTCTTTCTCACAGAACTCCAAATCCACTGAAGACGTGAACCTCGAGAGAAAAGTCTCCTACATCAAACACAGTTTAAGAAGAATACTGGGCCCCAACAAAAAGCAAGATCTACCTACAATCAAGGATTGTACAGCAAGCTCGAAGAACAGTAACCAAAACCATCTTCACATATTGCCTCAAACTTTTCCACTTTATTTCTTCTGCTCTTTTCTGTCTCTATCTATATGTGTGTATCACATTTGTATGGGCGTGTGGCGTATCCATAGGTGTAAATCGAATTAGTTTAAGTTCAATAAAGTTCAACCTTTTTTTCTTTAAACCAAAGAGAACCTGTTTGACTGGTTTCTTTGCCTTATAATTGGAAAGCAGTGAACAAGGATTCACCAAGGGGGAGCTAAAAACACGGTGAGTTTAAAATTAAACCCTGTTACGGTAAGACCAGGTGGAGGCTGAGGGAACCCTAGACCCCTTTCTCACCTGGTCGTAACTATACCCTTGTCAAGAGTACTGAGCCTCGGTTTAATGTTCCAAGTGTGGTCCAAGGTCCTAGATAAATTTAATATTACCTTCCTGCTGCTGCTTCTAAGAAATAATGGCCTCCTTATCACACTTCAGTTTCTATATTAAATTTCATTTGCTGTTTATCTACCCTGTCACGCACACCAGAAGTGCAGTGGTACAACCATGATGGACTAACACTGAACAGTTATGAAAATATGACTTTGCCTTTAAAAAATGAACCTTTATTTTTAAAATGAATAATAATCCAAAATGGCCACTGACGAAAAAGCGGGTTGGCCTTTTGTGTAATCAAACAGTCTCAAAAAACAAAGGACAAATCTTCAAAGCCAAAAGGTGTTAATGAAACTCGCCTTACATCTATCCTAAAAGCATTCCAGAATTGAATGTAGTCTTCTGAAACAAAGGAGGTGTGAAGTAGCCATGTCCTGATCCATTGTGCAGTCACCATGGGAAAAGAGGAGGTGAGAGGTGACCCAGTTTAACCTTAAAAAAAACAGCCACAGAACAAGAGACACTGATCCAGAAGGTGAAACTACTTGTAACAGCTGGAGTTCCAATCAAGTCAGGAATCACAGTGCCCTACTGGAAAAAAATCCGACATGTACTGTATACAGCAGTGAGAGCTAGAAGTAACCCACCATCTTCAACACAACCTTTAATCAAGAGAGAAATCTATAATTATGTCAGGCATACATCCATCTAGAACTTGATTCTCAAGAGAATTCAATAGATTTATCTTAACCTTTCCCCCCACTGAAAACTACCTTCCATTTTCCCTTCTCTATCTGTCTCATGTATGTGTGTGCACGCGAGCAAATGAGTGAGTGGATGCAGTTGTGACAATTTTGAGATGAGGCATATTGATCAATAAACAATTGTCTTTCTGTTTTCAAAACCTACAAGAAAACCTGTCACAGTTTGTTTGTTTGAGAACTAAAATGTGGAGGGGCTAAACTCTTAATACAATTGCACTTGCTGTGGTCAGGTGAGGAGCCACTCACGTCACACCACGTGGCTGTAACAAATTGGGGGCTCGAAGTCAGGACCTGCACCACCAGCCAAACGAGGGATTTGGAAAACGGGAAGAAAATTGACCTCCTAAAATGTATTTATTTATTTAGAGATACAGCACTGAAACAGGCCCTTCGGCCCACCGAGTCTGTGCCGACCAACAACCACCCATTTATACTAACCCTACAGTAATCCAGTATTCCCTACCACCTACCTACACTAGGGGCAATTTACAATGGCCAATTTACCTATCACCTGCAAGTCTTTGTGGGAGGAAACCGGAGCACCCGGCAAAAACCCACGCGGTCACAGGGAGAACTTGCAAACACCGCACAGGCAGTACCCAGAATTGAACCTGGGTCAATGGAGCTGTGAGGCTGTGGTGCTAACCACTGCGCCACTGTGCCGCCCAGTGGAAAAATAAACAAACTGGTTTTCTTGCATTCTTCTGGGTTTTTTTCTCTACAGTGGTAGAAACAGAAGACATGGCCACATTTAATGCTAAGAAGTTTGTAGAGCAGGCAGAGATGTCCCATGATCAGTTAAACAAATTAAGTGTTGAAGATTTTAAAAAGCTTGGCTAGAGGAGGGAATCACTTTCAAACAAAAAGCAAAGAAACCTGACCTGGTGAGAAGTCTAGCAAACCATTTTAAACTTAACTTGTAACTAGAAGAGTACAACATGGAACCGGAGACTGAAAAAATTATTCTAGCTAGAGTCCAGTTGCAGGTGAAAAGGGAAGAAATACGGTTTCAGTTATAAAAGGAAAGAGAATTTCAGTTGAAAGGAGAGGAAATACAATGCAAAGGATTGAGTTACAGAGACTGCAAACCCAAAAATGAAAATGCTATTAGCCACCAAACCTTATCCCCAAATCAGAGCAAAAGTTTGTGTTGAGACACTCAAGACTAATCCATAGATTTAATGAGGAGGTTGCTGTATTTGATCTCATTTGAGAAAATACCTGCCACGGTAAAATAGCCGAAAGAATTTTCGACTCTCCTCTTAGAAAGTGAGTTTGGGGGTAGTGCATGTGAAGCTTTTGCTCTTATCAAAAGAAAGTTCCTCCTGATTATGGACAAACTAAAACTGCAATTCTAAATGCATATGAGCTGGTACTGGAAGCGCATAGACAGAAATTCCAACACAGCTGGGAAAGACCCACACAGACTTGCATTGAATTGCTAAATAATCCTCAGTGTGCTAATAATTACGCTGATGACCAATTTAAGATTGTCAATAGGGCTCGCAGTGTGGCGCATTTGCACATCCTGGAATCTATTTGTATTAATACACAGGGCCCTGTTCTTTGCAGACAGAAAGAACACGTACAAACATTGTGCCTGTTTCAGCTAAACAAAATAAGTGACAGCCATTTGCTGGCTCATTCTTCAGGGCAATGCCTTGACCAATCAGAGTCAAGCTGCCTGGTTTAAATTTCACATAAAGTTTGGCAGTTGACTGTCAGTCACTAAACTGGTGCATTCTCCATAGCAATGCCTCTACCAAGAGTTCACTTGGCATCCAATCAGCGCACTCTTCACGTGCAGTATAAATTTTTTGTTTTCCCTTACATTGGCATTCTTGCAGATTGTCCTGATGAGTGCAAGACGAAAAGCTTCGACAACATGTTTCTGTTTTCATCAATAAACCTGAAATAGTGAAGAATTTAGCTTGCCATTTTAATCTTGCCCCTGAACCAGAAGAAACAAGTATGGAGTCTGAGAAAATAATCCTAGCGAGAATCTAGTTGAAAAGAGAGGAATTGCAGTTTCAAAGGAAAAAAGGAGAGTTTCAGCTTCAAAAAGAGTTTCAGTTGAAAAGAGAGGAACTACAATTGCAGAGGAGGGAAAGAAGATTGAGTTAGAAAAGCTGCAAGCAGAAGGTGAGAATGCCACCAGGCCACTCAAACCTTATCCCCAATTCAGAGCAAAACTTTGTACTGAGACACTCAAGGTTAGTGCCAAAATTTAATGAAGATGAGGTCAAGTCTTGTTTTATCTGTTTTGAGAAAATAGCTAGCAGGCTAAACTGGCCCAAAGAATAATGGACCCTCCTCTTTCAAAGCGAATTGGTGGGTAGAACTCGTGAAGCTCATTCCATGTTATCAGAAGAAAGCTCCCTTGATTCCAAAAAGGCTAAAACTGCAATATTAAAATGCATGCAATTTAGCTTCTGAAGCCTGTCGGCAACCGTTTCGAAATCTTAGGAAAAGATTTGCCCAGGCTTTATCGAATTTGAAAGAATTAAGCATATGGTTTTCAAACTCTGCATCCGATCCCTTAAGATGTAAATTTGGGAAGTGATTTTACTGGAAGAATTTAAAAATAGCATTCCCTTAACACACAGATTCAGAGGAGCAAAGAATTATCAGCATAAGAGTAGCAGCTGCGATGACCGATGATTGAGTTTACTTGTAAATTCTTTTTTTTTTTCAAGGAAAACCCTTCCTAATAATCGACGGAGGTCTAGGAAGGACAGAAAGTGGAACAATGATAAAAGATGAGGTGCTGGGTGAAAAGGGAACCAAAAGTAAGAATACAAGAAGCGCTCCACCAGTAAAGAAAGAAAGAGGGCAGGAATGCTTTCCACAGACCTGTATGTTCCCATTACAGCAAAGCGGGGCATGTAAAAGCCAACTGCTGGAAATTAAAAGGGGAAACCCATAAGTTTTGTAGACGTTCACGAGGCTAGCCTGGAAAAGGATGCCCAAGCAGGCAACAAGGCAGCCAAGCCTGTGACCCTAACCACAGTAATCAACCCCTCAAAGAATACTGTCCTTGATGTGGCAGAAATAGAAAAGATTCCTGAAGGTTATCAGGAATTTGTTTCAAAGGGAAAGGTGCTCTCATATCCCTCTAATGAGACAGGCAAATCCGTTGTCCTGCTCCAAGATACAGGGACCACTCAATCGGTAATGCTAGGTAAAGGCCGAGGTTCTGGTGAGGGGCATTGAAGGAGGGTACATGTCAGTGCCCTTGTATTGGGTCCACCTGCAGTGTGACGTCGTATCTAGACCAGTTACAGCAGGGATTGTTCATAGTCCCCCTCTGGCCAGAATAGATGTGCTGCTAGGCAATGATTTGACTGGAGGTAAAGTGGTAGCAGCACCAGTGGTCTTAGACCAGCCAAATGTGATCAGGAAGACTGAACAAATGCAGGAGGAAGTTCCTGGAATCTTTCCTGCCTGTGCAATAACCCAGTCCAAGCTCCAACAGAGCAGGCTCAGCCAGTAATTTTGCCAGATGACCCTGAGGTCTGGCTGGCTGAAACTGTTTTTTGGAGAATTAGGGGAGGGCTACAACATATCCTTCTGAATTGAAGCCGAGCAGATAGACCCTGCTTTTTAAAAAAAACGCTGATAGCCAATTTTGAGGCAGAGAAGCTGCCTGAGTGTTACTATTCTAAAAATGAAATCCTGATGAGAAAATGGGGATCTCCATAGTGACCCGCAGAAGATTGGACAGTGGTTCACCAAATTGTAATTTCCCCCTAAATATCGTAGGGAAATTTTGAGAATTGCTTATGAAATCCCAGTAGCTGGGCACATGGGTATCAAAAGACCCAGACCCGGGCAAGCCGACACTTTTACTGGCCACAAATCCCACGAAGATGTGACTAACTTTTACAAGATGTGCCAAACCTGTCAGGTTGTTGGGAAGCCACAACGCACAATCAAACCAGCTCCACTGATCCCCATTATTGCTTTCAAGGAATCTTTCAGTAGCGTTCTAATCGATTGCATAGGACCCCGACCCAAAACCAGGACAGATGTTCAACACCTTTTAACCATCATGTATATAACCACCCAATTCCCAGAAGCCATACCCTTAAAGAGAATTATTGCCAAAGCCATAGTCGAAGGGCTGACCCAGTTTGGCAGACGATATGGCATCTCCAAAGAAATTCAGTCCGATCAACGTACTAATTTCATGTACTGAACATTTCAAGAAGCCTTGGTATTGACCAGCTGAAATCTTCACACCACCCACAGTCACAAGGGGCTCTG
Organism: Heterodontus francisci; assembly: GCF_036365525.1. Classification (NCBI taxonomy): domain Eukaryota; kingdom Metazoa; phylum Chordata; class Chondrichthyes; order Heterodontiformes; family Heterodontidae; genus Heterodontus; species Heterodontus francisci. The sequence continues at coordinate 21,171,751 of NC_090410.1, read as the reverse complement.
GAACAATGCCATCAAACCCTGACAACCATGATCAGGGCATCCTGCTGTGATTACCCCAAGGACTGGGATAAAGGAATAGCTTTCTTGTTGTTTGCTACTAAAGATTCACCAAATGATATCAAGGCGACATTTGACCGTGTACAGCATCAAGGAGCCCAAGAAAAACTGGAGTCAGTGGGAATCGGGGAAAACTCTCTGTTGGTTGGAGTCATACCTAGCGCACAGGAAGATGGCTGTGGTTGTTGGATGTCAATCATCTGAGCTCCAGGGCATCACTGCAGGAGTTCCTCAGGATAGTGTTCGAGGCACAATCATCATCAGCTGCTTCATCAATGACCTTCCTTCAATCTTAAGGTGAGAATTGGGGATGTTCGCTCATTGTGCAATGTTCAGCACCATTCGTGACTCCTAAGATACAGAAGCAGTCCGTGTAGAAATGCAGCAAGACCTGGACAATATCCAGACTTGGGCTGATAAGTGGCAAGTAACATTCGCGCCACACAAGTGCCAGGCAATGACCATCTCCAACAAGAGAGAATCTAACCATCTCCCCTTGACATTCAATGGCATTACCATCGCTGAATCCCCCACTATCAAATTAAAAGCAAAATACTGTGGATGCTGGAAATCTGAAATAAAAACAAGAAATGCTGGAACCACTCAGCAGGTCTGGCAGCATCTGTGGAAAGAGAAGCAGAGTTAACGTTTCTGGTCAGTGACCCTTCATCGGAACTGGGTCTTACCATTGACCAGAAACTGAACTGGAATAGCTATATAAATACTGTGGCTACAAGAGCAGGTCAAAGGCTAGGAATCCTGCAGCGAGTAACTCCACTCCTGACTCCCCAAAGCCTGTCCACCATCTACAAGGCACAGTCAGGAGTGTGATGGATTATTCTCCACTTGCCTGGATGGGTGCAGCTCCAACAACACTCAATTAGGGATGGGCAATAAATGCTGGCCTAGCCAGTGACACCGACATCCCATGAATGAATAAAAAAAGTTTTGGTCCATTTGAATTCGTTTTTGGACATGAGGTAAGAGGCACCATAAAACAACAATTTCTGGATCAAAGGGCGGAAACCTCACTACTAAATTCTGTGTCCACCTTTCATGAGGGACGTTTTAAAGCCTGTGCTGTAGCAAAAGAACACCTAAAAGCAGCTCAGCAAAACACGAAAAGGCAACTAGGCAAAAAGGCTGCAGTCTGAGAATTCAAACCAGGGGACCAGGTTCTAGTACTGTTAACATTGCAAAATGAACCTCCTGAAAGTCAGATTCAGTGGCTCATACAGTATCGGGAAAAAGGCGAATGACGTAAATTACTTAATACCCCAGACCGGAGAAAAAAGCAAAGCATGTGTTGTATCAATATGCTTAAAAATATACCACAGCCGGGAACCAGATAGACCAGTAAGTGTATGCCAAATAGTAAGTGCAGTAGAGGAAGAAAGCACTAGTGAAGAACTAAGTAAGGAAGAGAACCCAGAAAACTCTCATTGAACCCCCACCATAAAATTGGGAAATACAGAAATATTAAGGAGACTAGACACCATATTCAACTATCTTTCTAACCAACAAGAGATGGGACCTAGCAACACTGCTAAGGGAGTTGAGGAAATTTGCAGGGACAAACAGGGCCGTGCATCCTTTACCATACCAAAGTAGATGTAGGAGAGACCCCTACCAATAAAGCAACATCCATACAGACTGAGCGCTGACAAATTGGTTCAGGTCCGCAGAGTAATCAAATATATGATGGACAATGATTTAATTGAACCCAGCCAAAGCAGCTGGAGCTCCCTATTGTACTGGTACCCAAACCTGATGGATCAACTGAATTTTGCATTGATTATTGCAAAATTAATGCAATAGCTTGACTCTTATCCAAATCCCGTATTGAGGACTGCATTGCCCGAGTAGGAAGCTCTACCTACATTAGTAAAATTGACTTATTGAAAGGATATTTGCCACTCGCTGTGACCATCCAAGCAAAATAAAATTCAGCATTTGTTACCCCTGATGGCTTATACCAATGTAAAGTAATGCCATTTGGTTTAAAAAAAGCTCCACTAATTTTCCAAAGACTCCTGAACCAGGCAGTAGCTGGTTTAGAAAAACTGTCTTGTCTACCTGGATGACCTGTTAGTTTACAGTGGTACTTATGGAGACCACCTGAACCATTTAAGGGAACTCTTCGAGGGTTTACAGAGAGCCCACCTAGTGGCCAATCTAACAAAGAGCAAGTTCGTTAAGGCTAAAGTAACCTATTTGGTTCACATAGTAGGCCAAGGTCAAGTGTTGCCAAGGCAGCAAAAATGCAAGCCCTAGTAGATTTTCCCCATTGCCAAAACAAAGAGGGAAATAATGCATTTACTGGGAATGTGAATTTTACAAAAGATTTGTTCCAAAATTTCAGCACCAAAGCTGCACCTTTTAATTTACTTTGTTGAAGCAAAGTGTAAAAGTGCGGTCAGAGTGGTGCCGGCTAGTTTTCGAAAAGTTGAAGGCAATGTTAACTGACCCAGTGTTGGTAGCCCCAAATTTCAACAAGCCATTTAAAATGGCTATTGTTGCCAGTTATGTCAGAGTGGGGGCCCTCCTATTCCAAGTTGGTGATTCAGGCCTCGAAAAGACAATTGGCTATTTTTCCAAAAAATTAAACAAACATCAAAAGAAATCCACCAAAGAAGAGGAGGCATTAGGGCCCCTATTCGCACTTCAACATTTTGAAGGCTATGTCAATAACGGCCATCGAGAAATTCAAATTTACACCGACCACAACCCCCTAACGTTCTTAGAAAAATTCAAAGTTAAAAATTCCAGACTTTTTTTCGGTGGACCTTCAAGACATTCAACCTGAAAATTGTATATAAAGCTGGAAAGAACAACATTTTAGCAGTTGCCTTGTCCAGAATGTAAAACACTGTATTGCAAGAATGTTGCCAGGGCTTGAACGTTGCAGCTATGAGGAAAGATTAGATCAGCTAGGGTTATTTTCCTTAGAACAGAGGAGGCTGAGAGGTGACTTAATTGAGGTGTACAAAATTGAGGGGCCCAGATGGAGTCGACAGGAAAGACCTGTTTCTCCTAGCAGAGAAGTCAGTTACCAGGGGGCACAGATTTAAGGTGATTGATAGAAGGATTAGAGGGAACATAAAAACATTTTCACCCAGAGGGTGGTGGGTGTCTGGAATTCACTGCCACAACAGTGGTGGAGGCAGAAACCCTCAACTCATTTAAAAGGTACCTGGAACTGCACCTGAAGTGCTGGAAGGTGGGATTAGATTGGGCGGCTCGTTTTTCTTTCAGCCGGCGCAGACACGATGGGCTGAATGGCGGCCTCCTGTGCTATAATTTTCCCATGGTACAACAAAACGCTATACAGAAGTCATGACTGGAAGCTTGAGAAATGCATGGGTTGAATGTGTACATGTGTACGATCCTATATCTCTCTTTCCTCCTTTGAGGAAAAATAGGCAAAAGATTAAATATGGAGGAATTTCATATTTTCCCTTTGTGGGTGGTGTCGGCACGCAAGGAGCCGTGATGAAATAAACAATGAAATGGAAGAATTATGAATTAAAATTACTGTTAAACAAAACCACAGGAATATGGACACTTGTACCACAGTCAAAATGGAGTAAGAGTCACATGACCCCTCCTGTATTAGAAATCAACAAACCAGTCTGCAAAGATGAAACTCATTAACCTCATCTGAAATAGCTCTGGGGAGACCCCCTTTGAAAATGAAAGGAGCACTATTGCATATTGTTGTGACCAGGTGAGAGGAGTCTAGGTGTTCCCTCTCGGCCTTTGCCTGGATTAACCATAACAGGGTTTAATTTTTAACACCGTGTTTTAGCTCCCCCTTAGTAAATCCTTGTTCATGCTCTTCAATGGCAAGGCAAAGAAATCAATTCAGATAGGTTTTAGATTTTTAAACAAGAAAGGTAGAAGTTTATTAATCTTCAACTCTAATCCAGTTACCGACTACGAATATGCGATGCGACCACGCTAGCATGTATATGTGATAAACACACATGCAGATAGAGAAAGTAGTAGTAGAAGGAATAAAAGAAGAAAAGTTGGAGACAATATCTGGTAGTTACAGTCCTTTAAGTTCAATGTGGAGTTTCTGGTAGCCGGACAGTCCTGCTGTTCGTTGGGGCCCAGTTCATGCTTCAACTTGTTTCGATGTCCGAGTTTTCTCTCTTGAGGTTTACGTGTCTTCCGTGGGTCCAGTGGCTTGGGGAGAAAGCTAGAGAGAGAGAGGCTTCCTTGTTCCAGGTTCCAGTTCAACTGCTGAGTCTTTCTCTGTAGCACAATTCAAAAAAAACCCAAGTTGCCTAGCAGGTTAGTCATGTGACTAGCTGGTTTGACCACTTCTGTTTGTGGATTCTGCCATCTTAGCAGTCATCCTGGAATGTGAGCTTCTTCACCTTCAGTGTCTGGTGATCACAGTCCATTTTGGATTAAGTGGACCAGGGAATAGTCCTTTGTCTTTCCAAGCACTGTCTGTTAGTATGCAAATGTTTTTCCAGCCTAGTGTTTGGTGATTTTCTTAACCAGTCCTTTCTTCATTCCAGCAACGGTTTAAAATCACAATTAATATGCCTCATTCTTGGCAGGTGAGGGTCTGCATGGCCCCTACGCACAGGAATGAAATGCGATTTCTTTTTTAAAAAGAGCATTTAATTAAAAGGGACTAGAGAGAATATAAGGGCAGGAACACACACCTGCATCTCTCTCATTCATTCAGAACCCTAACAATTGTTATAGCCTGTCTTTTCTTGATAGCCGTGTTGCTTTAAATGGCCCTTTCTGGCATCCCAATAAACATGCGGTTTTTGGGGCAGTTTTTTCAGTTTGCCCATTTCCATGACTGTCTAAGGGGGCTTTGTGCTTGTTGAGGTCTGTTGGGGGGTGGGGTTCGGAGAGGTTAGGTTTAATTAGCCCGAGGTTGGAGTTCTGTTCAGGGGCGGCGGCAGTGGGCGCTTCCACTCTGAACTCTCTTTCAGTGCTTTGGTGAGTCATGCAGGGGCTTTTCACCACGGGATGGCTGGTTTCTTTTTTCCTGACTCTGGTGGAGGATTCTTTGTTAATCTTCCCTTTGTCCTCTGGGACACTCCTGATTGCAGGTATTTGTCCGGATTCTACTGTACTCCACTGTGGCACTTCAACTAGGTGAGGCATCCCCTTCACAGTTTCTTTGCCCTCTTGACTTTTTCTGTCTCTGCAGGTGCCTGTAAATGCTGTTAGCAACTCTGGTGGGGTGCTTCTCGTGTCTGCATTTACATAGGAAGATGTGGGGCCTAAGTTTTCAAACATTTCGGGGTTGGCTGACCAGACAGTAAGGGTTTTCATCCGGGATTCTTCCTGGGCTTCCTTTTAACCTGCCCTCTTGATTCCTTTTTCCCCGTTCCTTTCTAACCTTTTGTCAGCCGTGCCTGCCTGTCTCCTTTTGTTCTCAGTAGGGGTCCCTTACAATAGAGGCCTGCTCAAGTCGGGAAAAAAAAACTCTACCGAACCACAACGGCCCCGTACCCGAGCCCGGCCCGATCATCCGTTTACTTACCTTCCTGACACTGAACCTGCAGCGTGTGATGACGTCACTAGCTCACCATGCAGACTCAGTTTCGGCCCGGACTCTCAGCTCAGGTAAGTATTAAAATTAAAAAAAACAAACTTACCAGCAGAGCACTTACCACGTGTCTCTGGCCCGACTCCCACCTGACCCGACCCCAGCCCGAAAGCCATACCCTGAAGATGACACATGTCATCGGGTCCTGTCGGGTTCGGGTCGGATAGCAGGCACTACCTTATAGTTCAGCAGCCCTCTGCTGGAGGGTCTTCCAAATATCGATATAGGTGTAGATTTCACTGTAGGTTGGGGTTTCCCCTCAACCCCACACATGTGGCAACTCCTATAGTACTCCACCACATCTTTGTGGAGTTTTGGCCAATCAAACTGCTGTCTTATGTGGGCTTTGGTTTTCTCGTGTACCGACATGTACAGCCACTGCAATCTCATGGGCCATTCTTACTATTTCTCTCTGGTACCTCTGCGGCACTACTATTGGTGAACCACTGTCCACTAGAGCATGGCTACCCGACCAGTGCCGACGACGTGTCGGGTCTCTCTTCCGGGTCTAGCGTTCGGGCTCGTGCCACGTCGGGCCGAGTCAGACACAATGCTGTCTTTTGCTCAGGGAGGGAAAAGCTTCAAAATTTGAACAGCCAGGATTCCACACTAGTCTGCAGTGAGTAATTCCATCCAAGGTAGAGCACAACCTCTTTGATATAATCAACTTCATTCCAGTAATCGGGTTGAGTCGGGCGCGGGGAAAAAAATCAAAGGACTCAGGCCGGGTCACGTTTGGGTTGGATGTGGTTCTGTCGGCACCGGGTTGGGTTTCAGTTGCATACCTGAACAGGCCTTTAGTTAGTTTCTAGTGTCTGGTGATTTTTTTTTTAACCAGTCCTTTCTTGACTCCAGCTTCAGTTTAAAATCAATGTTCATATGACAAATTTAATATGCCTCATTCTTGGCAGGTGGGGATCTGAATGACAATATTAATGACTCTTATTGACATGAATGAGCGAGCAGGATTCTGGAGACAGACTGATTCTGTGCAAGCCAAGATGAAGAGTCAGAGGTCATGGTTCATATTGGTACCAATGACATAGGTAGAAAGAGGGATGAGGTCCTGCAACGAGAATTTAGGGAGCTAGGTAGCAGATTAAAAAGCAGGACCTCAAAGGTTGTAATCTCTGGATTACTCCCGGTGCCACGTGCTCGTTAGTATAGGAATAGGAGTATAGAGCAGATGAATGCGTGGCTGAGGAGGGAGAGCTTTAAATTCCTGAATCGCTGGGTCTGTTTCTGGCAAAGGTGGGACCTGTACCAGTTGGATGGGTTGCACCTGAACCGGAACGGGACCAACATCCTTGCTGGGAGGTTTGCGAGTGCTGTTGTGGGGTGGTTTAAACTAATTTGGCAGAGGGATGGGATACAGAGTGGAGGTACAGTAGGGGGTGAAGCACAGTCAAATATACAAGAGAAACTAGGTCAGTGAGAGTGACTGCCCTTGACATCAAGGCAGCATTTGACCGAGTATGGCATCAAGGAGCCCTAGCAAAATTGAGGTCAGTGGGAATCGGGGAAAACCCTCCGCTGGCTGGAGTCATACCTAGCGCAAAGGAAGATGGTTGTGGTTGTTGGAGGTCAATCATCTGAGCTCCAGGACATCACTGCAGGAGTTCCTCAGGGTAGTGTCCTAGGCCCAACCATCTTCAGCTGCTTCATCAATGACCTTCCTTCAATCATAAGGTTAGAAGTGGGGATGTTCGCTGATGATTGCACAATGTTTAGCACCATTCGTGACTCCTCAGATACTGAAGCAGTCCGTGTAGAAATGCAGCAAGACCTAGACAATATCCAGGCTTGGGCTGATAAGTGGCAAGTAATATTCGTGCCACACAAGTGCCAGGCAATGACCATCTCCAACAAGAGAGAATCTAACCATCTCCCCTTGACATTCAACGGCATTACCATCGCTGAATCCCCCACTATCAACATCCTAGGGGCTACCATTGACCAGAAATTGAACTGGAGTAGCCATATAAATACCGTGGCTACAAGAGTAGGTCTGAGGCTAAGAATCCTGAGGCGAGTAACTCATTTCCTGATTCCCCAAAGCCTGTCCACCATCTACAAGGCACAAGTCAGGAGTGTGATGGAATACTCTCCACTTGCCTGGATGGGTGCAGCTTCAACAACGCTCAAGAAGCTCGACACCATCCAGGACAAAGCAGCCCGCTTGATTGGCACCCCATCTACAAACATTCACTCCCTCCAGCACTGACTCACAGTGGCAGCAGTGTGTACCATCTACAAGATGCACTGCAGCAATGCACCAAGGCTCCTTAGCACCTTCCAAACCCGCGACCTCTACCAACTAGAAGGACAAGGGCAGCAAATACATGGGAACACCACCACCTGCAAGTTCCCCTCCAAGTCACACACCATCCTGACTTGGAACTGTATCGCCGTTCCTTCACTGTCTCTGGGTCAAAATCCTGGAACTCCCTTCCTAACAGCACTGTGGGTATACCTACCCCAAATGGACTGCAGCGGTTCAAGAAGGCAGCTCACCACCACCTTCTCCAGGGCAATTAGGGATGGGCAATAAATGCTGGCCTGGCCAGTGACGCCCACATCCCATGAATGAATTTAAAAAAAAGTCTGGAAGGCAGAGCAAATATAGACATGTTAAGGCACAAGCGAATAATGCAAGGCTGGATTGCATCTATTTTAACACAAGGAGTCTTACCAGTAAGGCAGATCGAAACATAAAAAAATCGGAGCAGGAGTAGGCCATTCGGAGCTTCGAGCCTGCTCCGCCATTCAATACGATCATGGCTGATCATCCAAACTTAGTAACCTGTTCCTGCTTTCTCCCCGTATCCCTTGATCTCATCAACCCTATGCAGTATATCTAACTCTTTCTTGAATATATTTAATGATTTGGCCTGAACTGCTTTCCGTTGTAGAGAATTCCACAGTTTCACCATTCACTGGGTGAAGAAATCTCTCCTCATCTTAGTCCTAAATGGCTTACCCCTTATCCTTAGATTGTGACCCCTGGTCCTGGACTCCCCCGCCATCGGGAACATCCTTCCTGCATCTAGTCTGTCCAGTCCTGTTAGAATTTTGTAGGTTTCTATGAGATCCCCCCTAATTCTTCTAAACTCTAGTGAATGCAAGCCTAATCGACCCAATCTCTCTTCATATGCCAATCCTGCCATCCCAGGAATCAGTCTGGTGAACCTTCGCTGCATTTCCTCCATAGCAAGAACATCCTTCCTCAGATAAGGAGACCAAAACTGTACACAATACTCCAGATGTGGTCTCACCAAGGCCTTGTATAATTGCAGCAAGACATCCCTGCTCCTGTACTCTCATCCTCTCGCTATGAAGGCCAACATATCATTTGCCATCTTAACTGCCTGCTGCACCTGCATGCTTGCTTTCAGCAATTGGTCATAAGGACACTGAGGTCTCGCTGCACCTCCCCTTTCCCAATCTATTGCTGTTCAGCTAATCTGTCTTTCTGTTTCTGCCATCAAAGTGGATAACCTCACATTTATCCACATTATACTACATCTGCCATGTATTTGCCCACTCACTCAACCTGTCCAAATCACACTGGAGCTTCTCTGCATCCTCCTCACAGCTCACGCTCCCACTCAGCTTTGTGTCGTCTGCAAACTTGGATATATTACATTAAATTCTCTCATCTATATCATTAATATATATTGTGAATAGCTGGGGTCCTAGCACTGATCCCTGCGGTACCTCACTAGTCACTGCCTGCCTCTGGGGGAAAAAGACCCGTTTATTCCTACTCTCTGTTTCCTGTCTGCCAACCAGTTCTCTATCCATGTCAGTACCTTACCCCCAATCCCATGTGCTTTAATTTTGCACGCTAATCTCTTATGTGGGACCTTATCAAAAGCCTTCTGAAAGTCCAAATACACCACATCCACTGGTTCTCCCTTATCTATTCTACAAGTTAAATCTACTGGAATTTTTTTGAGGATGTGTCGAGCATGATTTCCCTTTCGTAAATCCCTGTTGGCTTTGTCCAATCCTGTCATTGTTTTCCAAGTGCTCTGCTATTACATCTTTTATAATGGATTCTGGCATTTTCCCCACTACTGATGTCAGGCTAACCAGTCTATAATTCCCTGTTTTCTTTCTACCTCCTTTTTTTAAATAGTTGGGTTACATGAGCTACCCTCCAATCCGTTGGAACTGTTTCAGAGTCTATAGAATTTTGACAAATGAGCAGCAGTGCATCTACTATTTCTAGGGCCAGTTCCTTAAGTACTCTGGGATGTAGATTATCAGGCCCTAGGGATTTATTGGCATTCAATCCCATCAATTTCCCTATGAATACTGATTTCATACAGTTGCTCCTTCTCACTAGACCCTATGTTCCCCAACATTTCTGGGAGGTAATTTGTGTTGTCCTTTGTGAAGACAGAACCAAAGTATGTATTTAATTGGTCTACCATTTCTTTGTTCCCCATAATAAATTCCCCTGTTTCTAACTGTAAGGGAGTCACATTTGTCTTCACTAATCTGAGGGCATTGACATGCACAGAGACATGGTTGAGGGAAGGGCAGGACTGGCAGCTCAATATTCCAGGGTATGGAATCTTTAGGCGTGACAGGGGAGGGTGTAAAAGAGGAGGTGGCATTGCACTGTTAATCAAGTAATTAATTATTGCAGTGGGGAGGGATGATATCTTCGAAGGTTCCTCAAATGAGGCCATATGGGTAGAACTTAAAAACAAAAAGAGGGCAATCACTTGGCTGGGAGTGTACTACAGGCCTCCAAATAGTCAGGAAGAGATAGAGGAGCAGATATGTAGGCAAATCTCAGAGGTGTAAAAATAACAGGGTAATAGTAGTAGGGGATTTCAACTTAACTAATATCACCTGGGATAGTCTTAGTGCAAAAGGCTTAAAGGGGGCGGAATTCTTCAAGTGCATACAGGAGAGCTTTTTGAGCCAGCACGTAGAAAGTTCTGCAAGGGGAAGGGCAGTACTGGACCTAATCCTAGGGAATGAAACCGGACAAGTGATAGAAGTGTCAGTGGGGGTGCATTTCGGGGATAATGACCATGACTCTAAGATTTAAGGTAGTTATTGAAAAGGACAAAGATGGACCGGAAATAAAAGTACTGAATTGGGGGAAGGCCGATTTCAATATGATGAAACAGGATCTGACCAAAGTGGACTGGGAGCAGCTCCTTGTAGAAAAGTCTACATCAGACCAGTGGGAATCATTCAAAAAGGAAATAGTGCGAGTTCAGGGCCAACATGTTCCCGTAAAGGTGAAGGGTAGAACCAACAAGTCCAGGGAACCCTGGATGTCAAGGGTTGTAGAGGACTGGATCAGGAAAAAAAAGGGAGGCTTATGGCAGATTGAGTGCTGAAAACAGCGGAGACCCTAAAGGAGTACAGAAAGTGTACTTTTTTTAAAAAGTAATTAGGAGAGCGAAGAGGGGACATGAAAAAATCACTGGCGGGCAAGATAAATGAAAATCCCAAGGCGTTTTATAAGTATATTAAGGGCAAGAGAATAACCAGGGAAAGAGTCGGGCCCATTAGGGACCAAAGTGACAATCCGTGTGTGGAGCCGGAGGACATAGGTGAAATTTTAAATGATTACTTTTCATCTGTGTTCACAATGGAGAAGAATAATGTTAGTGTAGAGACCAGGGAGGGTGATTGTGACATACTTGAACATATTAGCATTGAAAGGGAGGAAGTATTAGCTGTTTTAGCGGGCTTACAAGTGGATAAATCCCCAGGCCCAGATGAGATGTATCCCAGGCTGTTATGTGAGGCAAGGAAGGAGATAGAAGGGGCTCTGACACAAATTTTCAAATCCTCTCTGGCCACAGGAGAGGTGCCAGAGGACTGGAGGACAGCAAATGTGGTACCATTATTCAAGAAGGGTAGCAGGGATAAACCAGGTAATTACATGTGTGTGAGTCTAACATCAGTGGTAGGGAAACTATTGGAAAAAATTCTGAGGGGCAGGGTTAATCTCCACTTGAAGAGGCAGGGATTAATCAAGGATAGTCGGCATGGCTTTGTCAGGGGGAGATGGTGTCTAACAAACTTGATTGAATTTTGAGAGGAGGTGACTAGATGTGTAATTGAGGGGAAAGCAGTTGATGTAGTATACATCGACTTCAGTAAGGCTTTTGATAAGGTCCGCATGGGAGATTGGTTAAGAAGGTAAGAGCCCATGGGATCCAGGGCAATTTGACAAATTGGATCCAAAATTGGCTTAGTGGCAGGAGGCAGAGGGTGATGGTCGAGAGTTGTTTTAGCGATTGGAAGCCTGTGATCAGTGGGGTACCGCAGGGATCAGTGCTGGGACACTTGCTGTTTGTAGTGTACATTAATGATTTAGAAGTGAATATAAGAGGTATGATCAGTAAGTTTGCAGATGACACTAAAATTGGTGTCGTAAATAGTGAGGAGGAAAGCCTTAGATTACAGAATGATATAGATGGGCGGAGCAATGACAATTGGAATTTAATCCTGAGAAGTGTGAGTTGATGCATTTTGGGAGGACTAACAAGGCAAGGGAATATACAATAGATGCCAGGACCCTAGGAAGTACAGAGGGACCTCGGTGTATTTGTCCATAGATCACTGAAGGCAGCAGCACTGGTAGATGAGGTGATTCGGAAGACATATGGGATACTTGCCTTTATTAGCCGAGGCATAGAATATAAGAGCAGGGAGGTTGTGATGGAGCTGTATGAAACGCTAGTTAGGCCACAGCTGGAGTACTGTGTACAGTTCTTGTCACCACACCATAGGAAGGATGTGATTGCACTGGAGACGGTGCATAGGAGGTTCACCAGGATGTTGCTTGGGCATTTCAGCTATGAGGAGAGACTGAAGAGGCTATTGTTGATTTCCTTCGAGCAGAGAAGGCTGAGGAGGTACCTGATTGAGGTATACAAAATTATGAGGGGCATTGATAGGATAGATTGGAAGAAACATTTTCCCTTAGCGGAGGGGTCTTACCTGGGGGCATAGATTTAAGGGAAGGGGCAGGAGGTTTGGTAGCTACTGGTTTTCATGTATGCTAATGATCTATTGAGTGGAAAAAATATATCTGTTAAACTCCCTAATCCTAAATGTTTGCTTCCTAGTCACCAATTCATCAATCAGCAAAATAGTCTTATTCAATGCTAATCCAGACCTATGTTTCACAGAAAGTGGGTGGAACGACAATGTTTCGCACTGTCACGCGATAACAGACCACTGCCTCTGAATTTCCACTGACTTATTGTCTCGTCCAGTACAGGAAGAGACTATTTGGCCCGTCATGCCTGTGCCAGTTCTCTGAAAGAGATATCCAATTAATCCTGTTCTTTTAAGTGCAGATTCAATTTCCTTTTGGAAGTTACTTTATTGAAGCTACTTCCACCACCCTTTCAGGCAATATATTCCAGATCATCATAACTCGCTGAGTAAAAAAATTTCTTGGCTCTCTTGGGTGCTTTTTTGCTGATTAATTTTAAGCTGTTATTTTAAATTTGTTTTAAAACTTATCTAATTCATTTGTCAGGTAACATTATCCTGGATGAAGTAAATGAACTATATAAAGCGGATGTGAATCATAATAGCAAATTGTACTTTAGTTTTTAAGTTGCATGTTGCTACTACCGCTTGTCCTATAAGATTAGATTAGAGATACAGCACTGAAACAGGCCCTTCGGCCCACCGAGTCTGTGCCGAACATCAACCACCCATTTATACTAATCCTACACTAATCCCATATTCCTACCAAACATCCCCACCTATTCCTATATTTCCCTACCACCTACCTATACTATTGACAATTTATAACGGCCAATTTACCTATCAACCTGCAAGTCTTTTGGCTTGTGGGAGGAAACCGGAGCACCCGGAGAAAACCCACGCAGACACAGGGAGAACTTGCAAACTCCACACAGGCAGTACCAGGAATCGAACCTGGGTCCCTGGAGCTGTGAGGCTGCGGTGCTAACCACTGCGCCACTGTGCCGCCCACATACGTGCTGTTTCGGGGCATAGAGTATAAAAATTGGCAAGTCGTGCTGCAGCTGTACAGAACCTTAGTTAGGCCACACTTAGAATATTGTGTGCAATTCTGGTTGCCACACTACCAGAAGGATGTGGAGGCTTTGGAGAGGGTACAGAAGAGGTTTGCCAGGATGTTGCCTGGTCTGGAGGGTATTAGCTATGAGGAGAGGTTGGATAAACTCGGATTGTTTTCACTGGAACTACGGAGGTGGAGGGGCGACATGATAGAGGTTTACAAAGTTATGAGTGGCATGGACAGAGTGGATAGTCAGAAGCTTTTTCCCAGGGTGGAAGAGTCAGTTACTAGGGGACATAGGTTTAAGGTGCGAGGGGATGTGCGAGGCAAGTTCTTTACACAGAGGGTGGTGAGTGCCTGGACTTGCTGCCGGGCAAGGTATTGGAAGCAGGTACGATAGTGACGTTTTAAGAGGCATCTTGACAAATACATGAATAGGATGGGAATAGAGGGATACGGACCCCGGAAGTGCAGAATGTTTTAGTTTAGGCAGGCATCAAGATTGGCGCAGACTTGGAGGGCCGAATGGCCTGTTCCTGTGTTGTTTTATAAGGCAGTTCACATATCTGATTACCCATCCTTCCCGCCACACCCCCCCCCCCCCCCACCCCCCACTTCATCTTTGCATTTCCAGATAGTGATCTCAATTTCTAGAATTGTCAACCAATATTTTTAATTTAGTGTGCAATTTTGAGGTGGGGATGGTTGGTAGAAGAAACTTCTTGGGTCGTGAATATGATGCAGTGCAATTCTGTTATGCTTAGTAAAACTTTTTTTTACTGCTTTAAACAACTTTTTAGTTGACTTCTTGAGTGACATTTAGTTGTTTTTTATTGTTTCTCTTCTCAGATTACTCTGGACAAAGTCATTGGAATTACAGCTTCCAGCAGCAGTAGTTTAGCCTGTGATTTAACCACAGGACTAGTGGCATATCCAGCAGGGTAAGTGACCTAAGGCAGGTATTGTGGGATTACTGTATAAGAATACATATGATCAACAGTTGACACAGCTGATTGAGTATAATTGGATCCCTTTTAAACTGGTACTCTATTGCATTTGTTGTCTTGCTAGGGTGCTATTTCTGTTGCTCTGTAAAAGGAACGTTCTCAGCATTAATGGTACAGATTTCTGTTGGGTCGCTGATGCTGTCTTTTTTAGAAGTTGGAAAGGGATTGCCTAACAATGTTTTGATATTTTCAGGGGGTCCCACACACTAACAGCCACTGCTTCGCAGGACATTTACCCATTGTGTAGCGAAGGTTAGAAGTACAGAAAGCATTGTTTGTTTGAAAGTAGTTAAATATTTAAGTGGATGATACAGGACACAAAATACCAACAATTATACTATTCCAAGAAATACAGTAGATGTTTCCTGGCTTATGGCTGCTACTTTAAATAAATTTTGCTCCTCCAGCAACCTGCATAACACACCACAAAGGAGGAATATGGTACAGATTTACAAGGCTGTTTTGAGTTTTTGATCCCAGCCGTACTGCTTAGGAAGTGGTGGATAGATGCTTCCACACAAGAAGATAGATATTTAAATGCGTGCTGTCTCAAGCTGAGCTAATATACATTTTTAATGCAATGTTATAAGCAGCAGAGCTGTGGGAAGGTCTTTTGATGATGCATGAACTAAGGAGACGAAAGGAGTTGAAAGCTCCCCTGAAGTCTGCATGCACACAAAAAATCCAGCTGTTCAGGTGTAGCTAGTTAATTGATCTAATCCTTAAAGAAAGCACCTAAGAGACCTATCCACTTGGCTCAGTTGGTAAATGCGCAGTGTTACACTGGAGTAGAGACCCAAAAAGCACCAGGTTTCATTGCAATGCATGCTAATTTAATTGATATCTTGGGTAATGGGACCAACTGCCTTCAGCCTTGCTGGACTGCGGGGGAAGGGTATAGAAGTTATCATGGATATGCAGGGAGATTGGATTTGGCTGTGGCCCACACTTGATTAACTAGTCAACAATTGCAGACTGAACTTGCATGTAAAGAATGGTCACTGGTATTTGAGACTAGGAGGCTGCTAATACCTAAGGGTTCGCATCAAAAACAGCTTTACATCTGTGTGAAGTGACGATGTAACTGCATCCTTGGAGTTGCTGCTTTTTATAAAGAACATTTAGTGTTAAACCATGCAAATGTAGTAAAATTATCCAGTAGAGATGGGGACATACAGTAGAGAGAGTTTCCCAGAGGCTGTTGAAGTGTGAGAATGCTCATTAGAAAAATAAAATCCATATCTTTTTCTGCATTTTAGTATGTAGTACAATTCTGAATTTTTTGGATACTGTTAACGACCAAGTGAGGATGGGGTCTCAGGCTCCCCTTTCGCCCCTTCTCTGATTTGACCACAACAGGGTTTACCTTTTTAGCAGTGATTTAACTTAACACCTCAGTGAGCACTTGCTCCTGTTCCTCTAATTATAATTGCAAATGAACCGATCAGACGGGTTTTCTTGAGTTAAACAAGAAAATTGTAAGTTTATTAACCTTATCACTCTAAACCGGTTAAAATTACTAAAATACGTGACGCATCCATGCTCACCTTCACACGAGAGGCGCACACACAAATAGATTGCAGAGGGACAACAGAGTTGGGAGGTTGAAGTATAGTTTATAATAAATGGAATTCAAATACTGAGTCTTAGTGTCTTTAGTTGAAGTTAAAGTCTTGAAGTCCTCACTGGGCCACATGCACAATTCGGGCTTGCTTCTCTGGTTCTGGAAGGCAGGCCATGGGCTTTACCATGTTCCCTGGTTGTTGACGGTAAAGATCAGTAGTCTTGAGGCTTAATAGCTGGGACTTTGCTGGAGAGGCAGAGAGAGATGTTCCTTTCCTGGAGTTCAGTTACTGTCTGCTTTCTGAGGCACAATTCACAAACTCTTGAGTTACACAGGCAGTCATGTCATGTGACCACCTCTTTGTTTGAAACAAAAGTTTCTGGAATGATCTTTGAAATTCAAGGCTGTTCAGACATACTTGGTGGGGGGATTGGTTTGGTTCTTTCCAAGTCAGTGGGTGTCGATGGCTTTTGACTATCAACATTGACAAAACCCTTCTAGGTAATTGAATCAGAGAGCACCCCCATTGTTCTGGCGAGACTGGGTAATCATCTCTGTCTCCCAGCTGGCCTTTGGCTTCTCGTATGCAAACTGTGCATGGCCATCTTTAGCTGCTTTGTTCTGCTTTTTAAAAGTTATTTGTAATAATGTCCAGTAAAAAGTCTCAGGCAAAGTTCCATATGACAAAATTAATATTTTCCATTTGGCACGTGGGATTTCCGTCACGCCTCCATACCACACCGAATGAAATGTGACAATGGGGAGCATTTCATAATAAGTTAGAGAGAAAGCACAGAAAAACCTATGCATTTCCTGCATTCTTTCAAACAGCCACATGTGTATTAAGATGCCCATCCCCAGCTTATTACAAGTTGCAACTAAAGAAACTTTAAATCCATTGGGTGACACTTAAACATCTCAGACCCACCTCAAAGGAAAAGGGCAGTTTAAATCAGCACTAGGGTGAGTTCTTTTGTGCACAAGCTTTGTCCCCTCAGCTGTTATTTCTGCAACATGTGGTTCTAACCCTTCAGGTTCCAGTACCATGCTAATTTCTCTCCTTAGGGTCGTATTGGGTGATGAGCTCGTTTTCAGCCCCTGTGAGGCGTCTGATATTTAATCTGGGCTTTTGTTCTTGTTGGAGTCTGAAGTGAGATTGTTGGATTTAATTAGCTCTGGGCGATCCACTCTGACATCACTTTCAGGTTCTGGTGAGCCACACAAGTGCTGCTTGCTTTAGGGCATTTTTGTTTGCCTTTTCTCCTGACTGTGGGAAGGGATTCTTTGTTAATCTTCCCTATGTCCTCTGGGACATTCCTGCTCATAGGTATCTGTCCAGATTCTACTGTACTCCCCTGTGGCACTTCGACCAGGTGAGGCATCACCCTCACTTTCTCTGCCTTTTGAGGATTTTCTTTGTTCCTGCAGGTTTTCTGCAAATGCTGTTAGCAGCCCTGGTAGGGTACTTGTGTTGTCTGGCTGCATTTATGTAGGAGGGTGTGGGGTCTAATTTTTCCAACATTTCGGGGTTGGCTAACCAACAGTAGGGGGTTTCATTTGGGAATCCGCCTTTGACCAGTCCTTTTCGTCCCCTTCCTCCCTGACTCTCTGCCAGACTGTGCTTGTCTGCCCCCTTTTGTTCTTGGCAGGGGTCCCTCACAATTCACTAGCCCTTTGCTGGAGGGTTTGCCAAAAGCTGGTACAGGAATTAGGGGCGCAGATTTTACTGCAGGTTGAGGCTTCTTCACAACCTAGCACATGTGGCAGGTTCTATAGTACTCCACTACGTCTTTATGGAGTTTTGGCCAGTCAAACTGCTGTCTTATGCGGGCTTTGGTTTCTCGTACACCAACATGTACTGCCATTGTAAACTTATGGGCCATTCTGAATATTTCTCTACAGTACCTCGGCGGCACCACTAACTCGTGAACCACTGCCCATTCTTTGTCCTCAGGTCTGTGAGGAGAGCTCCACTTGCTCATCAGCACCTCATTTTTTATATAGTAGCAATCAGGGACTCCCTCTGTTTCAGTTTGGACAGCCTGTGCTAATTTCCTTAATACTGGGTCGGCTTGCTGAGCCTTAACTAGGGAAGATTCGTTTAACCCATTCCCTGGGTCCTCTAATTCCCCAAAGAAAGTTTCAGACAACCAGACAGCATGGTCATTTGACTGCAGTGCCAATTTAGTCTTCTCTGCGGGAGCTAGTTTGGCCGTGGCCCGAGTCACTACACAATCGGGAAATGCAGGTGACAGTCTCCTGCTAATGCCCTGTCTCTGATCTTCTTCGGTGTCTCTACCACTACTGGGGAAGCTACCACTTTCGGTCTGGCCAGATCAATACCTAGGAGCAGGTCAACCCTGTCCACAGGCAAACTAGGGACAATCCCTACGGTCACCGGTCCTGAAACTAGGTCGCACTCCAGGTACGGACGTATACTGCCCTCCAATAACATTCACTACCATCCTCGCATTTATTGCACTCTGCGGGGGGTAAGGTCATGCCTTTTCCTAGCAAAAGGGATCTCGTGGACCTGTATCCCTGAGTATGGCGATAGTCTTGCTTGCCCCACTCGAGGGGTATGGGGTTACTCTCCCTTTGGACACAATCCTGATAGCCTTCAGGAATCTCATTAAATTTTCCTGCGCCCACAGCAGTATTTTTTCTGTGTCTTACTGCTGTTGCAGTTAAAGCCACAGCCTGCTCTGTGGTGATTTCCATCAGGGTCCTTTCTCCTGCACTGGTCGGGTGTGCCCTGATTAACCCTACAGGCTTTCCCCGTAGTTTCCAGCAGTCTGCTCGAAGGTGACCTGCCTTGTTACAATGGAAACACACAGGTCTCCGGGTCTCGCTCCTGCTTTCAGCACTATCTTTTTTGGCTGGAGGAGGGCCCCCTGTGTGTCTCGGTTTTCTTTCTTTCCCAGGACTGTTAGGTCTCCTATCACCTTCTCACCTCTTTCCCTTTTCGGGGTTGTGAGGTTGACTAGGGAAGAGTTTTCCTTGGGGTACGGACTTGTAAATGAGAGTGAGCTCATCAGTCAGAACTGCGGCTTGCCTTGCTCTGTGCACTTTTTGTTGCTTCATATGGGTCTTTATAGAGAGTGAGAGAGTTTTTAAATTCCTCGAGTAGAATCACCACTCTGAGGTTTTCATACATGGACTGTACTTTAAGGGCCCTTAACCACTGGTTAAAAGCTAGCTGCTTACTCCTGTCAAACTCGAGGTAAGTTTGATCAGCTTGTTTCCGGAGGGTTCTGAATTTCTGGCGGTACACTTCTGGTACTAGCTCATGTGCCCCGAGGAAAGCATTTTTAGTTGATAATTTGATGAACTTTCATCTGACAACAGGGAATAAACCCCATGGGCTTTTCCTGTTAGCTTGCTTTGTTGCAGGAGGGTCCAGCTTTCGGCTAGCCATTTTAACTGCCTTACAAGCTTTTCAAAAGTTACAAAAAATGCTTCCAAGTTTTCCTCATTGAACTTCGGGATCAATTGGGAGAATTTTAAGAGCTCAGCACATTAAAGGCCTGGTCAGGTCACGAAAAAAAAACCCGATCCGAACTTGACCATCGGAATGTTCCCTTTACCTACCTTGCGACTCCCAATCTGCAGGAAGCTTCAGGGTGAGCGTGATGACGTCATAGAGACACTCTCTGCACAGACTGTGTTTCCCGCTTTGACGTTCCGGACTCCCAGTTCAGGTAGGTTTTTTACTTTTAACACTTCTTGCTGTGTGTGTCCGACCAGGACCCGACCCGAGCCCGATAGCCGGACCTGGGAAGAGCGACCCAATCCGACCCTGACACCTGTCTGGTCCCTTTGGGTCGGGTAGCAGGCCTTTACAGCACATGGCCCTGAGTTAAGTCTCCTTTTGGCCATGCTTTCACTGGGGTTGCTCTGTCGCCCCCTAGCTATTTCAAGCCACTGTAACTCCCTTTCCTCCTGCTCCTTCTGGAAAGTGTTCTCTTTCCTCTTTCTCTCTCTCTCTCTCTCACTCTCTCCCCTTTTTTTTTTCTCTTCTCTCTCTCTTTCTCTTTTTCCCGGTCTTCTAATTCAAGTTTCCTCTGTTCCAGTTGTATCTTTGCTAACATTACCCTGTCTGAATCTAATTCCAACCCTGTCTCTCACCCTTCAGATTCAAGGGAAAAATAGTTGACCACAAGTCTTAGGATTTCAGATTTCTTGGCTTTGGCATGGAAAGTGATCCCACACTGCGCAACTACATTCCTTTCTTCCATTTAACTTATCCCAAGTTACTTCACCCTGGTTTGGCAAGGTACTGGCGTCAGATGCGGGCATGTTAGTATTTTAACAACGCAAACTACAAGAAAACCTATATTGAAGTCTTTTTTTTTTGATTGGGATCAATTTGGTTTCCAACTTCAAACTTCTTGTTTGTCTGTGGGTACAATGCTGGACTGGAGCATGCAAATTTTTGTTACGACCAAGTGAGGAAGAGGGTCTCAGGCTACCCTTTCGTCCCTTCTCTGGCTTGACTACAACAGCGTTTATTCTTTTAACACAGTGATTTAGCTTACCATCTCAGTGAGCACTTGCTCCTATTCCTCTGATAATAATTGCAAATGAACCGATCAGGCAGGTTTTCTTGAGTTAAACAAGAAAATTGTAAGTTTATTAACCTTGTCCCTCTAAACCGGTTAAAATTACTAAAATATGCGACGTAGCCATGCTCACAATCACACGAGAGGCGCACACACAAATAGATTACAGAGAGACAACAGAGTTGGGAGGTTGAAGTAAAGTTTGTAATAAATGGAATTCAAATACTGAGTCTTAGTGTCTTTAGTTGAAGTTAAAGTCTTGCAGTCCTCGCTGGGCTACGTGCACAATTCGGGCTTGCTTCTCTAATTCTGGAAGGCAGGAGAGAGGCTTTATCTGTGTCCACTGGTTGTTGACTGTAAAGATCGGTAGTCTTGAGGCTTAGTAGCTGCTACCAAGGCTTCCCTGGGACTTTCCTGGAGAGAGAGGAGATGTTCCTTTCCTGGAGTTCAGTTACTGTCTGCTTTCTGAGTCACAATTCACAAACTCTTGAGTTACACAGGCAGTCATGTCATGTGACCACCTCTTTGAAACGGAAGTTTTTGGAATAATCTTTGAAATTTAATGCAGTTCAGACATACTTGGTGGGGGCTGGGTGTCTGGCTCTTTCAAAGTCAATGGATGTCTATGGCTTTTGACAATCAGCATTGACAGAACCATTCTAGGTAACTTATTCAGAGAGCACCCCCGTTGTTCAGGCTAGACTGGGTCGTCACCTCTTTCTCCCAGCTGGCCTTTGGCTTCTCATGTAAGCTGTACGTAGCCATCCTTCGCTCCTCTGTTCTGCTTTTTAAAAGTTATTTGTAGTAATGTCCAGTAAAAACTCTCAGGCAAAGTTCTATATGACAAAATTAATATTTTTCATTTGGCATGTGGGATTTCTGTCACAATAAATTTATCAAATTGCAGTGAAAACTGTTGATAGCTGCATGTTGTAATTTGAGATGGTAGAACAGCCTCAGTTTCTTTTGTGCCATGTTGATTTTAGATTTCTAAAATTAGATACCGTCTCCTTTTCGGACTTCAGTAATTACTTTAACTAATTTAAGTTTCCATAGTAGTGAAAATTTAGTTTGTGTTCCCTACTGGGAGATTAAAAATGTTGTGATTATGCTACAGTAAGTAGTGTACTACCCAGTGGAAGATTAATATTGTGCAAAGCAGTCTTTTAAAGATCTTCTATGTGATTATTCCAGTTTTCACTCTGCTTTTGGAGAACACTTTGCAATATATGTCCACTAGTGCCCCAGATTTTCAGCAAAGCACTCCTTGACTTTTTTTTCCAGTACATCTTCAGACTGCAAAGGTGAGAGAATCACATAGAAAATCTTTAAAAGACTGCTTTGCACAATATTAATCTTCCACAGGGTAGTACACTACTTACTGTAGCATAACCACAACATTTTTAATCTCCCAGTAGGGAACACAAACTGAATTTTCACTACTGTGGAAACTTAAATTAGTTAAAGTAATTATTGAAGTCCGAAAAGGAGACGGTATCTAATTTTAGAAATCTAAAATCAACATGGCACAGTACATAAAAAAAATCAAGCACAGTACATAAAAAAAAAAATATGAGCAGGAGTAAGCCATTTGGCCTTTTGGGCCTGCTCCGCCATTCATAAAAGATCATGGCTGATCGTCTAATTTAGTACCTTGTTCTCGCTTTCTCCCCATACTCCTTGATCCCTTTGGCATTAGGAAGTATATCTATCTCTTTCTTGAATACATTTAATGACTTGGCCTTGACTGCCTGGTTCACCACCCTCTGGGTGAAGAAATTTCTCCTCATCTTGGTTCTAAATGGCATACCCCGTATCCTGAGACTCTGACCCCTGGTTCTAGACTCTCCAGCCATCGGGAACATCTTCCCTGCCTCTAGCATGTCTAGTCCTGTTCGAATTTTATAGGTTTCTATAAGATCCCCTCTCATTCTTCTAAACTCTAGTGGATGTAGGCCTAGTCGACCTAATTGCTCTTCATGTGTCAATCTTGCCATCCCAGCCATCAGTCTGGTGAAGCTTTGCTGCATTTCCTCCATGGCAAGAACATCCTTCCTCAGGTAAGGAGACCAAAACTGCACACAATACTCCAGATGTGGTCTCACCAAGGCCCTGTATAACTGCAGTAAGACATCCTTGCTCCTGTACTCAAATCCTGTTGCAATGAAGGCCAACATACCATTCGCCTTCCTAACTGCTTGCTGCACCTGAATGCTTGCTTTCAGCGACTAGTGTACAAGGACACCCAGGTCTTGTTGCACCTCCCCCTTTCCCAGTCTGTCACCATTCAGATAATCTGCCTTTCTGTTTTTACAACCAAAGTGGATAACCTCTCATTTATTCATGTTATACTGCATCTGCCATGCATTTGCCCACTCACCCAACTTGTCCAAATCACATTGGAGCCTCTTTGCATCCTCGTCACAGCTCACATTCCCCCCCAGCTTTCTGTCGTCTGCAAACTTGGAAATGTTACATTTAGTTCCCTCGCCCAAGTCATTAATACATATTGTGAATAGCTGGGGCCCAAGCACTGATCCCTGCGGTACCCCACTAGTTACTGCCTGTCACCTGGAAAAAGACCCATTTATTCCTCCTCTCTGTTTCCTGTCTGTCAACCAGTTCTCAATCCATGCCAATATATTACCCCCAATCCCATGTGCTTTAATTTTGCACACTAACCTCTTATGTGGGACCTTATCAAAAGCCTTCTGAAAATCCAATTACACCACATTACTAGTTACACCCTCAAAAAACTCCAGTAGATTTGTTAAGCATGATTTCCCTTTCGTGAGCCCATGCTGACTTTGTCCAATCGCATTTATGCTTTCTAGGTGTTCTGCTTTCACATCCTTTTTAATAGACTCTAGCATTTTCCCCACTACTGATGTACGGCTAACTGATCTGTAATTCCCTGTGTTTTTTCTGCCTCCTTTTTTAAATAGTGGGTCTACATTTGCTGCCCTCTAATCTGTAGGAACTGCTGCAGAGTCTATAGAATTTTGGAAGATGACCACCTATGCATCCACTATTTCCAGGGCCACTTCCTTCAGTACTGTGGGATGTAGATTATCAGGCCCTGGGGATTTGTCAGCCTTTAACCCCATTAATTTCCCTAGCACTTTTTTTTAAACTAATACTGATTTCCTTCAGTTCCTGCCTCTCACTAGGCCCTTGGTTCCCTAACATTTCAGTGAGGTCATTTGTGTCCTCCTTTGTGAAGACTGAACCAAAGTATGAGTTTAATTGTTCTGCCATTTCTTTGTTCCCCATTAGAATATCCCCCGTTTGACTGTAAGGGACCTACATTTGTCTTCACTAATCTTTTTCTCTTCACATATTTATAGAAGCTTTTACAGTCAGTTTTTATGTTCCCCGCAAGTTTGCTCTCATACTCTATTTTCCCCTGCTTAATCAACCTCCTTGTCCTCCTTTGCTGAATTCTATACTGCTCCCAATCCTCAGACTTGATGCTTTTTCTGGCAATTTTATATTTCTCCTCTTTGGATCTGATACTATCCCTAATTTCTTCTGTAAGCCACGGTTGAGCCACCTTTCCGGGGTTTTTTTTGCGCCAGACAGGAATGAATAATTGTTGTAATTCATGCACGTGTTCTTTAAATATTATCCATTGCCTATCCACCGTCAACTCTTTTAGTAAAGTTCCCCAATCTACCATAGCCAACTCGCCCCTCATACCTTCATAGTCTCCTTTATTTAGATTCAGGACCCTAGTTTCAGATTCAACTACTTCACTCTAAAGGCTGGCTACCCTACCCTACCTGAACCCGACGGGACCCGACGACATGTTTGGTTTGGGTCAGGTTGCACTTCCGGGTCCGGCATTCGGGGTCGGGTCGGGCTGGGTCAGACACGCTCCATCACCACCTCTGGTAAGTGGCTGCACTATTACTGTACTTTTTGGACTTGAATGGTGGTTTTGTTAGTTATTTTAAGCTTGTGCAGATAAGCAACAAAGTGAAAAACGGAAGGTAGGTTAACTGATGGTTGGGCGCGGGAAAAAAATGAAAGGACTCGGGGCGGGGCTGGTCGGGCTCGGGCTCGGATCTGGTTCTATCAGGCTCGGGTTTCATTTGCAGACCCGAGCTGGCCTTTACTTCACTCTCCATCTTGAAGAATTATATCATGTTATGGTCGCTCCTCCCCAAGGGACCCAGCACAACAAGATTGTTAATTACTCATTTTTCATTGCACAATACCCAGTCTAGGATAACCTGTTCTCCAGTTGGTTCCTCAACATATTGGTCTAAAAAACGTCACATACATACTCCAGGAAATCCTCCTCCCACAGTATTATTGCTAATTTGGTTTGACCAATCTATATGTATATTAGTCACGCATGATTACAGTTGTACCCTTATTGCATGCGTCTCCAATTTCCTGTTTAATGCCATCCCTTACATCTCCACTACTGTTTGGGGGCCTATAGACAACCCCCACCAACTATTCTGTGCCTTGGTGTTTCTTAGCTCCACCCATACAGATTCCACATCATGATTTTCTGAGCCAATATCCTTTCTTACTATTGCGTTGATTTCCTCCTTTATTAACAACCAGCTACCCCAACACCTTTCCCTTTTTGCCTGTCCTTCCTAAATATTGAATACCCCTGGATGTTCAGTTCCCATCCTTGGACACCCTGCAGCCATGTCTCCGTAATCGCAACTATATCATAACTGTTTATATCTATTTGCACTGTTAATTCATCTACCTTATTGCGAATGCGCCACACATTAATGCACAATGCCTTTAGACTTGTCTTTTTAACATTGTTAGTCATCTTAGCTTTATTTTGCACTATGGCCCCATTTGTTTCTCACCCTTGTTTTCTCTGCCTTCCACTTTTGCTTCTTATCGTCCTGTCTTTCATTTCTGTCCTTGTTTCCCCCTCCTCTGTCTCCCTGCTCAGATTCCCATTCCCCCTGCCATTCTAGTTTAAACCCTCCTGACAGCACTAGCAAGCCCCCCCCCCCCCCCCCCCCCACTCCCGAGGAAACTTGTCCCAGTCCTGCCCAGAAGCAAACCGTCCAGCTTGTACTGGTCCCACCTTCCCCAGAACCGGTCCCTATGTCCCAGGAATCTGAATCCCTCCCCCTACACCATTTCTCCAGCCACGTAGCCATCTGATGTATGCTGCTATTTCTGCTCGCGCTAGTATGTGGCACTGGCAGTAATTCTGAAATTACCACCTTTTGAGGTCCTACTTTTTAAATTTACGTTCTAACTCCCTATATTCAGCTCCTTTTTTTTTTTACTTCTGTCTTTGGTACCGATATGTAACACGACAACTGGCTGCTCGCCCTCCCCCACCCCCTCAGAATGCCTTGCAGCCGCTCAGAGACATCCTTGACCCCAGCACCAGGGAGGCAACATACCATCCTGGAGTCTCTTTTGAGGCTGCAGAAATGCCTGTCCATTCCCCTTGTGATTGAATCCCTTATCACTATAGCCCTGCCACTCCTCTTCCTCCCATCCTGTGCAGTAGTCACCCATGGTGCGATGCACTTGGCACTTGCTGCTTTCCCTGAGCCATCTCCCCCAACAGTATCCAAAACAGTATATCTGTTAGGGAGGGGGATGGCCACTGGGGACTCCTGCCTTCATCACTTTGCCTGGTGGTCACCCATTCCCTTTCTGCCTTTGCAGCATTTGCCTGTGGTGTGACTATCTCACTAAACGTGTTATCTGCAACGATCTCAGCATCACGGATGCTCCTTAGTGAATCCACCCGCAGCTCCAGCTCCGTAATGTGGGTCGCCAGTAATTGCAGATGGATACACCTCCTGCACACACGGTCGTCAGGGACAGTGGAAGCATCCCTGATTTCCCACATAGCGCAGGAGGAGCATATCACTGGTGCGAGCTCTCCTGCCATGACTTACCTCCAGAGAATTAATCTTTTGCAGACTGCACCTGAACTGAGAGTTTGCTTCAAATGTGACTGTAGCAAGTCAACACAATAGTAGATACTGTTGGAGTGGGTTAATGCAGCAATCAATGCTGAGACTAATTATTATCAAACCTTACTGTCGTAAATTTCATTTAATCACTGTTGCAATACTCCTCCATCAAGACACATGATTATCTGTATCATAATGCTGTAACATTCTGATCAATGTTGAAATAAGGAAACTACATACAAGTAGGTAAAATGTCCAGTTGACAGTATGCTAAGGATACATTTTGGGTGGGCATGGAGGGCAGTTATACTATAGATATTGTAGCTAACCACTACCTGCAGAGAGCCAACAAACCTAAGCTATGCTGTCTGCTCATGTTGCCATTTGTGCAGAGGCAATAAAGTTCTGCTCTCTGACATTTAACAGATATTCATTTGAGACCTAAAGGATTGTGAAGTCTCCTTTGTCAAGGTTGTTAACTCTGCGTTCATATTTTATACTTGGTTCTGCAAGGTACTGCAAACTCTCGCCTCTCACTGACCACCTCATCTTTTTTTGTGTTTTGATTAAACTTCTTGCATCAATGCAAGCTCCAGTATAGCAGGCTGACTACAAAATTTAATCCTGTTTCTGAATGTTGCTCAAATAGTACTCTGGTGCTAATTCCATCTAAATAAATATGCTCCTGGTAAGGCTAAAGAGAGGGAAATTTGATAGTTAAAAAAAAAAGTAGTCTAATGCCAAGAAAGGGAAGAAATATAGTTTAAATAGGCTGGAAAATAAATAAGTTTAAGGTTTACATGACTTGTTCTTGTTTCATTTGGCCAGTGCAATGGTTTAGCATTGACTTTAAATATCCATGCTCTGAAACACATCAACGGAATGTTTCCATTCTACTTCAATTGGGAAGATGTTACCAACCATTTGAAACAAGTGAATGGATGGTCCAGTGTTTCAGCAAAGTGCTGTACTTCAGTATTAATAACTAAATTAAAGATTTGTATAAAGATTTTAGTTTGCAGCTTTTAAAATTTTGCCTCAAATTAAGCAAGAGTTTTGTCTTTCAAAAGTCTTTAAATTGCAAATATTATCACTTGGTTTTAAGGGTTGACTCAGATATTTGTTTAAAGTTTGTGATGTTCAATCTTGACTGATATATTTGTCACAACTACTTGATTGATCAGTGCCTTGCAATATCCGATCTATCATTGTTTTTCAATTAGCTCATTTTAGAAGTGTAAATGATACGTATTAACTGTTCAGAAGTTAATTTTGAGTGCTAGTTTTATTATGTGACATACTGCATTGATGCAGTTTTAATTTGATGGAAGCATTCCAATATAGGTGATGTCTATCTAGCTGGAGCTAAATGCCATGACAACTGGATAAACACAGGTGTGTCTATTTTGATCATTCCTTGTAACTATGAGAAAGCTCACTTTGATTTATGTATTCATATGGAGCTTAGTGGATCCAGACATTGGGTGTGACCAAGAGTTACTCAACCCCCAAACTGCTGTAATGTTATGAAAAGTCTGCTTGATGTGTGTAACTAAGCAATACCCATTTAATAATGTGTGACTTGTATACTTGTACATTTTTGACAGTGTACTGTTTGCTTTCTTCTCTTCACTCCCCTCCTTTTCTTAATGTGCTAACTATTACTTGGTATGTTCAATGCATGTCTGTCTCCTCCTTCTCAAGCCATGTCACAAGGTTATCTCCAGTCCGTTCTTTTGTGTTTGATGCTCTTTTGTGTGGAACTTTATCAAATGCCTTCTGACAGTCCAGAGAGCCACTGTCCAAAGATACTTCCTGTCTACTACACTAGTAACCTCCACAAAAAAAGTTCAACTAGATTCAACAGTTGTTCATGTTGGAACCAATGACGCAATGACATACAAAAGCAAAAATGTGGATGTTGGAAATCTGAAATAAAAAAAGGAAATACTCAGGTTAGGCAACATCTGTGGAGAGAGAAACAGCTGATGTTTCAGGTCAATAACTTTTCATCAGAACCAGATCACAATGATCTAGGTAAGTGAAGAGTTGAGGGTCCACATTCACCTTTGCCACACTCAATATAATTCTAAAAACTTATGCTGTTAATTTGCAGGGGATGTCAAAGCTTTTTTTGTAAGTACTTTTGCACCTCTCCATAACTTTCTCTGTATTACCTTGTTTTTTTTATAGCTCTATCTGCTAGATTTCTGATTTTTTCTTAGATTTGTGCAAACCTTTTAGTTCAGCTTTGATACTGTCTCAACTTGTTTGTTGATCATAATTGATTGAATACAGTTGGCTTTTATGAAATATGTACCGGTTTTGTATTATACTGAAAACTACTTGTACTTTTCACTCTGTAGGTTTACTTGTTAAAGACACATCCCAGTTTTCTGTAATCAATTTATTTATTATCCGTTTTTAAAGTTAATCTTGCTTAAACTTTAAAGCCTTGCTTTGTGACTCTCTCCTCCCTGTCAAACCTAATAAGTCATATTGATGTATGTAATAATTCTGATCTCCCTGGTGTTGCTCATGGTTAGTTGGATGATGCACTGTCATACAAGGACAGGTTTTCCCTTTTTAAGGCTACACTCTTAAGAAAATATGACTCTGCTTAGAGTTAAAAGCAAAATGCTGCAGCTGTTGAAATCTGAAATAAAAACAAAGCTGGAAATATTCAGGTCTGGCAGCATCTGTGGAGAGAGAAAGAGTTAACGTTTTCAGGTCCTTTCTGATGAAAGGTCACAGATCTGAAACGTTAACTCTTTCTCTCCACAGATGCTGCCAAACATGCTGGGTATTTTTAGCTTTGTTTTTATTTCTGTTTAGAGTTATTTGTTTGTACAATGTATTAAGTCACTATTTTAATTTTTTTTCTTCTAGATATGCATGCATATTGGGTGTCACTTTTTTCAATATGCAAATATTCTGTCTTTTTTTACCAGGAGTTGTAATTATCTCTAACCTTTATTTGGTCTTGGATGTTAGTAAGAAGAAATTAAGACAGCCTGACCTCTTTTTGTTAAGAACACAATGACCCCCAGTAGCCTTAAAGCTGCCTTCTTCTGACTTAATTTGGGTAGTACTATAGGGGATCCTCTAAGTTAATGATCAAAAGTCAATATGTTCAGATTTCTATTATTTTTCTCCATTTAATAATTGAGTTAGAGTGCAGTCATCGCAGTTGAGTCGTTTAGTAATGATTTTTATCAGGTGAAAAGTCAATAATCAGCGATCTCGGTCTCATTAAAAAAAGAGGAGCCAATGCACTGGGTAAATGAGAAAGAAATAGCAAAAGATGGCTTCGCTGCTTCTGTTCCCATATAAGAACAGCATTGTACATTATGTGTTTCTGCCTTGGATGTTAGTTTTGCTGAAACTCAGAATATTCCAACATATTCAGGTTAGTCTTGTGTAAATGACTAGCATTGTCCTTGGCAAACATTTGTAGTTGGTTTTTGATGCTGCAGTATTTTCAATACTGTAATTTGATTCATTTTTTTGCTTGTAACAAAAGAATTTGAGTTCTAAATTTGTTTTTTTTCTGTTTTAAAAGGTGTGTGGTTGTGTTGTGTAACCCAAAGAAAAATAAGCAGACTCACATCCTCAATGCTTCCAGGTAAGGGACAATGAAGCACAGCATGTATTGTGGAGATATCCAATAGTGTTAACACGAATGCAACATCAGTTTGGAGCACAATACAACAGCTTTAGCAGCTTGGCAACAGGCGCCAATGCTGAAAATAACTCGCAACGTTACTTGGCAGCTTCACATGCAGCATTTGTGGCAGAACCTGACTCTCGAGGATTGGAGGAGTTATATTATTTTACTCTGTCCTATCTGTAAAAATACAAACTATCTTTGGCCTCCACCCTTTTGTACTCCAATTGTGTCTCCAGTGTGACTGTTTTGGTAGGGTTTGTCCCAAGGGTGCTCGCGGTGTTTTGGCACCTTGCACAAGTGTTCATTATACACGTGAGTATTGGTAAACTATTCAAGTGTTGAGGCCTGGTCATGATCTCGCTCCTGATGTCCACATATATATACTTTCCACTGGCTACTGATTTGCCATCAGGTACCAGAACACTTAACCAGCAATCCAAATCTAGGAGTGCTACTGTCAGTTACGATTCTCCAACTTGATGAATTAACTCAGCACAAATCAAAAGTTTGAACCTGTGGTTCAATACCGTATCATATTGTGTACTTACCCACTGACGGGGGAATTTGATGGCCTTTAGACTGTTAATGTTCGAGGATGTGTTGGTTACAGAATTGAAAGTTCTGTTTTAAAATGTTTTGTAGTGTTTGTTTGGGTATCAGACAGTATTCTCAAACTTTGGGATCCAATTTTAAATCCATGGAAAGTATGGCAAATTACATTTGAGCCTTTTTGGTCTGGTCACTGATACCCACCCATGATTGCTTAGTTGGTACTGTTTCATTAGCCACTTTTCCGAAAAAAGAAGTTGGATTTTTTTTTCATTTTCGGTGTAATCTACTTCTAGTTGTATCTGATACATCGCCTCTAAGTGTAGAGATTGTTCAGCAAGAAACTAGGCCTGTTGTAACAATATAATTTAATAGCTGTAGTAAATTAACTGTTTTTGTAATTGTGCAGGTTATCGTTTGTGACCCTATGGGAATTGAATGTTATTATTCTGGCAGATTGATTAATAAGAAATAAGTTGTACTGTGTAAATTCCCATGGGTTCTTCATGTTTGATTTTTAACTTCAGTTAGACAATCAGGCAGATGGGAGCTAAGGTAAATTCCCCTAACTTCAGCAACGTGAAGCCTGGGTGATTTTAACACCTAGGGCTCATATTTGCATGACCCCTGTCAGTAGCTGTCCAAAGCTGGCAGTAAGTGGCATTTAGCAGGTGGGGGAGGAATGTTAGATGGCTGCTGGTAGTGAGGGGAGGAATGTACCCTTGCACTGGCATTGCTGGTTGTGGGTTTTGGGAGGATCTTGCATTTGGGATACAATGTTGGTATTCTAGTACCAAGTGAAAGACTAAACTTTGGCTGAGAACATGTCTAGCT
This sequence comes from Heterodontus francisci, assembly GCF_036365525.1. Classification (NCBI taxonomy): domain Eukaryota; kingdom Metazoa; phylum Chordata; class Chondrichthyes; order Heterodontiformes; family Heterodontidae; genus Heterodontus; species Heterodontus francisci. The sequence goes on along the minus strand of NC_090410.1, from coordinate 21,139,959 downwards.
GCCAGTGACCATGTCAGATCTCCTGCATTTGAAAGTTGGCAAAGTGTTCTGGTCAAGTAAACAAGAGATCGGTAGTTGCCTACTGAGAATTTCTTGAAATTAGTGAAATTCTGTTTGAAACACTGGCTTGCTAATGATGCTTCAAGTCCATTATTGACCAAATCTTATTTTTTGATTTAGAAAAGCAGTCAGTGCTTTGGCATTCTCATCAGATGGAAAATACTTAGTTACTGGGGAGGTGAGTATGTGAATTATGCATGTGATCATTTTAAAAACAATCAGAAATTTGCATTTTGCATCTTAGTCTGGGATACTTGGACAGTTATGAGGAAATAAGAGCAGGATGAGGTCACTTGGTCCCTTGAGCCTGCTCTGGCATTCAATAAGATCATGGCTGAACTGATTGTGACCTTAACTCCACTTTCCTGCTGGCCCCCCATACCCTTTACTCTCTTGTAGATCAAAAGTTTTGCAGGTTGATAGGTAAATTGGCCATTGTAAATTGCCCCTAGTATAGGTAGGTGGTAGGGGAATATAGGGACAGGTGGGGATGTGGTAGGAATATGGGATTAGTGTAGGATTAGTATAAATGGGTGGTTGATGGTCGGCACAGACTCGGTGGGCCGAAGGGCCTGTTTCAGTGCTGTATCTAAAAATTTTTAAAAAAAATTAAAAATAAAATTTTAAAAAATTAAAAATCTGGCTAACTCAGTCTTGAATATATTCAATGACCCAGCCTCCATTGCTGTCTGGGGAAGAGAATTCCAAAGATTAATGATCCTCTGAGAGAAGAAATTCCTCCTCATCTCCATCTTAAAAGGGAGACCCCTTATTCTGAAACTGTGCCCCCAGTTCTAGATTTCCCCCACAAAGGGAAACATCCTCTCAGGATCTTCCCTATCAAACCCCCTCAGAATCTTAGATCTTGCAATAAGTTCACCCCTCAATCTTCTAAACTCAACCTTTCCTCATAAGACAACCCCTTCATCCCAGGAATCAACCCAGTGAACCTTCTCTGAACTGTCTCCTATGCAAGTATAACCCTCCTTAAATAAGGAGACCAGAACTATACACAGTACTCTCGGTGTGGTCTCACAAATGTCGTATACAATTGCAGCAAGACTTCCCTACTTTTATACTCCATCCCCCTTGCAGTAAAGGCCAACATTCCATTTGCCTTCCTCATTACTTCTTGTACCTGCATGTCAACTTTCTGTGATTGATGAACAAGGGCACCCAGATCTCTCTCTACCGTAGCATTCTGTAGTCTCACCCCATGTAAATAATAATCTGCTTTTCTATTGTTCCCACCAAAGTGGACTACCTCAAATTCTCCCACATGAGACTCCACCTGCCAAATGTTTGCCTACTTACTTAACCTATCTATATCCCTTTGTGTGCTCCTCACAACGGCTTTCCTACCTATCTTTATATAGTTAGCAAATTTGGCTACTCGGTCCCTTCATTCAAGTCATTAATATAGACTATAAATAGTTGAGGCCCCAGCACTGATCCTGTGGCACCCCACTAGTTACCGTTTGCCAACCTGAAAATACCCCATTTATCCTGACTCTCTGTTTCCTGTTAGTTAGCCAATCCTCAAGCCATGTTAATATATTACCCCCAACACCATGAGCACTTATCCTGTGTAGTAACCTTTTATGTGGCAACTTATCAAATGCCTTTTGGAAATCCAAATACGCTATATTTATTGGTTCTCCTTTATCCACCCTGCTTGTTACATCCTCAAAGAACTCTAATGAATTTGTCAAACAAGATTTTCCATTCACAAAGCCATGTTGACTCTGCTTGATTGTATTATGATTTTCTAAATGTCCTGCTGCTGCTTCCTTAATAATGGATTCCAGCATTTTCCCAATGACGCATGTCAGGCTAACTGGCCTTTAATTTCTTGCTTTCTGGCTCCCTACTTTCTTGAATAGAGGTATTATATTTGCAGTTTTTCAATCCGTTGGGACCTTTCTAGAATCGAGGAATTTTTTGAAGATTACACCCAATGCATCCCATTATCTCTGCCGTCACTACTTTTAAGACCCTTGGATGCAGGCCATCAGGTCCAAGGGACTTGTCAGCCTTTAGTCCTATTAGTTTGCCTAGTACTTTTTCTCTAGTGATTGCTTTAAGTTCCGTCATCCCTTTTGCCCCTTGATTTTCTACTATTCTTGGGATTTTTTTTGTTTTCTGTAAAGTCAGATACAAAATATTTGTTCTAAGTCTCTGCCATTTTCTTGTTTCCCATGGTGAATTCCCCAGACTCATTCTCCTAAGGGACCAACGTTTACTTGAGCTTTTATATACTTAGAATCATAGAAAGTATAAGGCATAGAAAGAGGCCACTTGGCCCATCGTGTCTGTGCTGGCCGAGAAACGATCCCTCTATTCTCATCCCACCTTCCAGCATTTGTTCCGTAGCCCTGCAGCTTATGGCACTTGAGGTGCATATCCAGACTCCTTTTGAATGATTTGAGGGTCTCTGCCTCAACTACCCTTTCAGGCAGTGATTTACAGACCCCCCCACCACCATCTGGGAGAAAAAGCTTTTCCTCATCTCCCCTCTAATCTTTCTACCAATCGCTTTAAATCTATGCCCCCTCGTCAATGACCTCTCTGCTAAAGTGAATAGACCCTTCACCTCCACTCTATCCAGGCCCCTCAAAATTTTGTACATTTCAATCAGATTTCCCCTCAGCCTTCTCTGTTCCAAGGAGAACAACCTTAGCCTCTCCAATCTTTCCCCATTGTTGCATTTTTCTAGTCCTGGCAACATCCTCGTAAATCTCCTCTGTACCCTCTCTAGTGCAATTACATCCTTCTGTAATGAGGTGACCAGAACTGCACACAGTACTCAAGTTGTGCCCTAGCCACAGAGTTACGCAGTTCCAGCGTAACCACCTTGCTGTTGTATTCTATACCTCAGCTAATAAAGGAAAGAATTCCATATGCCGCCTTAACCACCTTATCAACCTGTCCTGCTACCTTCAGGGATCTGTGGACATTCACTCCAAAGTCCCTCACTTCTTCTACACTTCTCAGAGAAACATTTACTGTCTTTTTATATTTCTTGCTATTGTACTCTTTAATTTCACCCTCTTTTTGTTTTTAGTCATTCTTTGCTGGTTTTTAAAGTTTTCCAAATCTTCTGGCCTACCACTAATTTTCGCAGCATTGTACACCTTTTCTTGATACCATTCATAACTTCCTTAGTTAACTACAGATAGTGCATCCTCCTTGCAGAGTTTTTCTTTCTCAATGGTATATATCTTTGCTAAGAGTTATGAAATATCTCCTTAAAGGCTGTCACTGTTTATTGTTCGTGTGCAAGAAACTTACCACAGCTTACGGTTGGTACAGTAACTCTCAGTTAACTGTATGAGCTAAAAGTATCAACATGTCAGTTTATGAAAATGCAGTCCACTTATTTGCATAAGATTTGCTTGATATCCAGTTCATTTTCAGAAGATGTTCCATGTCTCACTGATCATCCTAAGCTTTGTGCACTGTGCATTTGAAGCATACTTAGCTGCTCCTGTAAGTTTTGAGAAACGTGAGAACTTTCATTGTCTGATGCAATTTTAAGATATAATCATCCATTCTCCACCTTAAACCACCTTTTTTTCCCTAAGATCCAAACATGAGAGAAACATTAGCCTCTGGTTCCTATTGGGATTTGTTACCATCCTTTGGAAAAGGTCATCTAAGATACTGTCCTTTGAGAACCTTTTGACCTGTCGTGCTAGAGCTTTGTTGTATTGAAATCTTTTACGTGGTGTTAGGAACATAGGAAATAGGAGCAGGAGTGGGCCATTCGGTCCCTCGAGCCTGCTTTGCCATTCAGCTAGATAGGGGCTGTTCAACCTTTTCCCATGGGGGGGGCCACATTACAATTTTTGTCAGACATGGGGGACAGTGAGACAGGTTCAGAAAGATAAAGGCATTAAAATGTTTCTTACTATTAATCAAAACAGCAACAAACGTACATTTTTGTTGGTCTTGAAATGAGAAGACTACTTTATTGACTTAGTTTCTCATCACTATGTTGGACACTGATTGAATGCGATACCTGGCATTTTTTTTTGCTTGGGCAAGTAACCAATGTTTGCCCGCACACTTCTTGTAGCGATGTGGAGTATTCCGGATATCCATATAGATGTCATTTTGTCAAGAGTGATCCTGACAACATGGCCCACCACCCCTTTTGCCCCCCACCCCTCGCTCTCTTTTCCCCACCCCTCGCTCTCTTTTCCCCACCCCTCGCTCTCTTTTCCCCACCCCTCGCTCTCTTTTCCCCACCCCTCGCTCTCTTTTCCCCACCCCTCGCTCTCTTTTCCCCACCCCTCGCTCTCTTTTCCCCACCCCTCGCTCTCTTTTCCCCACCCCTCGCTCTCTTTTCCCCACCCCTCGCTCTCTTTTCCCCACCCCTCGCTCTCTTTTCCCCACCCCTCGCTCTCTTTTCCCCACCCCTCGCTCTCTTTTCCCCACCCCTCGCTCTCTTTTCCCCACCCCTCGCTCTCTTTTCCCCACCCCTCGCTCTCTTTTCCCCACCCCTCGCTCTCTTTTCCCCACCCCTCGCTCTCTTTTCCCCACCCCTCGCTCTCTTTTCCCCACCCCTCGCTCTCTTTTCCCCACCCCTCGCTCTCTTTTCCCCACCCCTCGCTCTCTTTTCCCCACCCCTCGCTCTCTTTTCCCCACCCCTCGCTCTCTTTTCCCCACCCCTCGCTCTCTTTTCCCCACCCCTCGCTCTCTTTTCCCCACCCCTCGCTCTCTTTTCCCCACCCCTCGCTCTCTTTTCCCCACCCCTCGCTCTCTTTTCCCCACCCCTCGCTCTCTTTTCCCCACCCCTCGCTCTCTTTTCCCCACCCCTCGCTCTCTTTTCCCCACCCCTCGCTCTCTTTTCCCCACCCCTCGCTCTCTTTTCCCCACCCCTCGCTCTCTTTTCCCCACCCCTCGCTCTCTTTTCCCCACCCCTCGCTCTCTTTTCCCCACCCCTCGCTCTCTTTTCCCCACCCCTCGCTCTCTTTTCCCCACCCCTCGCTCTCTTTTCCCCACCCCTCGCTCTCTTTTCCCCACCCCTCGCTCTCTTTTCCCCACCCCTCGCTCTCTTTTCCCCACCCCTCGCTCTCTTTTCCCCACCCCTCGCTCTCTTTTCCCCACCCCTCGCTCTCTTTTCCCCACCCCTCGCTCTCTTTTCCCCACCCCTCGCTCTCTTTTCCCCACCCCTCGCTCTCTTTTCCCCACCCCTCGCTCTCTTTTCCCCACCCCTCGCTCTCTTTTCCCCACCCCTCGCTCTCTTTTCCCCACCCCTCGCTCTCTTTTCCCCCCCACCCCTCGCTCTCTTTTCCCCCCCACCCCTCGCTCTCTTTTCCCCCCCACCCCTCGCTCTCTTTTCCCCCCCACCCCTCGCTCTCTTTTCCCCCCCACCCCTCGCTCTCTTTTCCCCCCCACCCCTCGCTCTCTTTTCCCCCCCACCCCTCGCTCTCTTTTCCCCCCCACCCCTCGCTCTCTTTTCCCCCCCACCCCTCGCTCTCTTTTCCCCCCCACCCCTCGCTCTCTTTTCCCCCCCACCCCTCGCTCTCTTTTCCCCCCCACCCCTCGCTCTCTTTTCCCCCCCACCCCTCGCTCTCTTTTCCCCCCCACCCCTCGCTCTCTTTTCCCCCCCACCCCTCGCTCTCTTTTCCCCCCCACCCCTCGCTCTCTTTTCCCCCCCACCCCTCGCTCTCTTTTCCCCCCCACCCCTCGCTCTCTTTTCCCCCCCACCCCTCGCTCTCTTTTCCCCCCCACCCCTCGCTCTCTTTTCCCCCCCACCCCTCGCTCTCTTTTCCCCCCCACCCCTCGCTCTCTTTTCCCCCCCACCCCTCGCTCTCTTTTCCCCCCCACCCCTCGCTCTCTTTTCCCCCCCACCCCTCGCTCTCTTTTCCCCCCCACCCCTCGCTCTCTTTTCCCCCCCACCCCTCGCTCTCTTTTCCCCCCCACCCCTCGCTCTCTTTTCCCCCCCACCCCTCGCTCTCTTTTCCCCCCCCACCCCTCGCTCTCTTTTCCCCCCCCACCCCTCGCTCTCTTTTCCCCCCCCACCCCTCGCTCTCTTTTCCCCCCCCACCCCTCGCTCTCTTTTCCCCCCCCACCCCTCGCTCTCTTTTCCCCCCCCACCCCTCGCTCTCTTTTCCCCCCCCACCCCTCGCTCTCTTTTCCCCCCCCACCCCTCGCTCTCTTTTCCCCCCCACCCCTCGCTCTCTTTTCCCCCCCACCCCTCGCTCTCTTTTCCCCCCCACCCCTCGCTCTCTTTTCCCCCCCACCCCTCGCTCTCTTTTCCCCCCCACCCCTCGCTCTCTTTTCCCCCCCACCCCTCGCTCTCTTTTCCCCCCCACCCCTCGCTCTCTTTTCCCCCCCACCCCTCGCTCTCTTTTCCCCCCCACCCCTCGCTCTCTTTTCCCCCCCACCCCTCGCTCTCTTTTCCCCCCCACCCCTCGCTCTCTTTTCCCCCCCACCCCTCGCTCTCTTTTCCCCCCCACCCCTCGCTCTCTTTTCCCCCCCACCCCTCGCTCTCTTTTCCCCCCCACCCCTCGCTCTCTTTTCCCCCCCACCCCTCGCTCTCTTTTCCCCCCCACCCCTCGCTCTCTTTTCCCCCCCACCCCTCGCTCTCTTTTCCCCCCCACCCCTCGCTCTCTTTTCCCCCCCACCCCTCGCTCTCTTTTCCCCCCCACCCCTCGCTCTCTTTTCCCCCCCACCCCTCGCTCTCTTTTCCCCCCCACCCCTCGCTCTCTTTTCCCCCCCACCCCTCGCTCTCTTTTCCCCCCCACCCCTCGCTCTCTTTTCCCCCCCACCCCTCGCTCTCTTTTCCCCCCCACCCCTCGCTCTCTTTTCCCCCCCACCCCTCGCTCTCTTTTCCCCCCCACCCCTCGCTCTCTTTTCCCCCCCACCCCTCGCTCTCTTTTCCCCCCCACCCCTCGCTCTCTTTTCCCCCCCACCCCTCGCTCTCTTTTCCCCCCCACCCCTCGCTCTCTTTTCCCCCCCACCCCTCGCTCTCTTTTCCCCCCCACCCCTCGCTCTCTTTTCCCCCCCACCCCTCGCTCTCTTTTCCCCCCCACCCCTCGCTCTCTTTTCCCCCCCACCCCTCGCTCTCTTTTCCCCCCCACCCCTCGCTCTCTTTTCCCCCCCACCCCTCGCTCTCTTTTCCCCCCCACCCCTCGCTCTCTTTTCCCCCCCACCCCTCGCTCTCTTTTCCCCCCCACCCCTCGCTCTCTTTTCCCCCCCACCCCTCGCTCTCTTTTCCCCCCCACCCCTCGCTCTCTTTTCCCCCCCACCCCTCGCTCTCTTTTCCCCCCCACCCCTCGCTCTCTTTTCCCCCCCACCCCTCGCTCTCTTTTCCCCCCCACCCCTCGCTCTCTTTTCCCCCCCACCCCTCGCTCTCTTTTCCCCCCCACCCCTCGCTCTCTTTTCCCCCCCACCCCTCGCTCTCTTTTCCCCCCCACCCCTCGCTCTCTTTTCCCCCCCACCCCTCGCTCTCTTTTCCCCCCCACCCCTCGCTCTCTTTTCCCCCCCACCCCTCGCTCTCTTTTCCCCCCCACCCCTCGCTCTCTTTTCCCCCCCACCCCTCGCTCTCTTTTCCCCCCCACCCCTCGCTCTCTTTTCCCCCCCACCCCTCGCTCTCTTTTCCCCCCCACCCCTCGCTCTCTTTTCCCCCCCACCCCTCGCTCTCTTTTCCCCCCCACCCCTCGCTCTCTTTTCCCCCCCACCCCTCGCTCTCTTTTCCCCCCCACCCCTCGCTCTCTTTTCCCCCCCACCCCTCGCTCTCTTTTCCCCCCCACCCCTCGCTCTCTTTTCCCCCCCACCCCTCGCTCTCTTTTCCCCCCCACCCCTCGCTCTCTTTTCCCCCCCACCCCTCGCTCTCTTTTCCCCCCCACCCCTCGCTCTCTTTTCCCCCCCACCCCTCGCTCTCTTTTCCCCCCCCACCCCTCGCTCTCTTTTCCCCCCCACCCCTCGCTCTCTTTTCCCCCCCACCCCTCGCTCTCTTTTCCCCCCCACCCCTCGCTCTCTTTTCCCCCCCACCCCTCGCTCTCTTTTCCCCCCCACCCCTCGCTCTCTTTTCCCCCCCACCCCTCGCTCTCTTTTCCCCCCCACCCCTCGCTCTCTTTTCCCCCCCACCCCTCGCTCTCTTTTCCCCCCCACCCCTCGCTCTCTTTTCCCCCCCACCCCTCGCTCTCTTTTCCCCCCCACCCCTCGCTCTCTTTTCCCCCCCACCCCTCGCTCTCTTTTCCCCCCCACCCCTCGCTCTCTTTTCCCCCCCACCCCTCGCTCTCTTTTCCCCCCCACCCCTCGCTCTCTTTTCCCCCCCACCCCTCGCTCTCTTTTCCCCCCCACCCCTCGCTCTCTTTTCCCCCCCACCCCTCGCTCTCTTTTCCCCCCCACCCCTCGCTCTCTTTTCCCCCCCACCCCTCGCTCTCTTTTCCCCCCCACCCCTCGCTCTCTTTTCCCCCCCACCCCTCGCTCTCTTTTCCCCCCCACCCCTCGCTCTCTTTTCCCCCCCACCCCTCGCTCTCTTTTCCCCCCCACCCCTCGCTCTCTTTTTTCCCCCCCACCCCTCGCTCTCTTTTTTCCCCCCACCCCTCGCTCTCTTTTTTCCCCCCACCCCTCGCTCTCTTTTTTCCCCCCCCCCACCCCCCCCCAAAACTGCCACCCAGCCAGGGGAAACATCCTTTCTGCATCAACCTTGTTGAGCCCTGTAAGAATTTTGTATGCTTCAATGAGATTACCTCTCATTCTTCTAAAATCTAGAGAATACAGGTCCAGTCTCCTCACTCTTTCCTCCTTGGGACACTTCTGCCATCCCAGGAATCAGTCTGGTGAACTTTTTGTTGTACTCCCTCTCTGGCAAATATATCCTTCCTTAGGTAAGGAGACCAAAACTGTGCACAATACTTCAGGTGCAGTCTCTCCAAGGCTCCATACAATTACAGCAAGACCTCTTTACTCCTGTTCTCAAACCCTCTTGCAATAAAAGCTTACATACTATTTGCCTTCTTAATTGCTTGCTGCACCTGAATGTTAGCTTTCAGTGACTTAGGAACAAGCACACCCGGGTCCCTTTGGACATCAACACTTCCCAATCTCTCTCCATTTAAGAAATACTCTGCATTTCTGTTTTTCCTATCAATGTAGATAACTTTACATTTTTCACCATTTATATTCCATCTGCTATGTTCTTGCCCACTCACTTAGTCTTAAATCCCCTCTTTGCACCCTCCTCACAACTCACATTCCCACCTAGTTTTGTGTCATTAGCATACTTGAAAATATTACGTTTGGTACCCAACTCCAAATCATTGATATAGATTGTGAATAGCTGCGGCCCAAGCACTGAACTTGAGGTACCCTACTAGTCATTGCCTGCCAACCTGAAAATGATCCGTTTTTTCCTCCTCTCTTTTTTCTGTCTGTGAACCAATTCTCAATCCATGCCAGTATTTTGCTCCCAGTCCCATGTGCTCTAGTCTTGTTTACTAACCTTCTGTGTGGGACCTTATCAAACGCCTTCTGAAAATCCAAATACACCACATCCACTGCTTCTCCTTTATCTATCCTGCTAGTTACATCCTCAAAAAACTCTAACAGGTTTGTCAAACATGATTTCCCTTTCATAAATCCATGTTGACTCTGCCCAATCCGACCATTATTTTCTGTGTCCATTTGTCACATTCTTTATAATAGATTCTAGCATTTTTGCTACTAATGTCAAGCTAACAGGTCTATAGTTCCCCATTTTCTCTCCCCCCTCCTTTCTTAAATAGTGGGGTTACATTTGCTACCTTCCAATCTTCAGGACCCATTCCAGGATCTATAGAATTGTGGAAGATGATCACCAATGCATCCACTATCTCTACAGCCACCTCTTTCAACAGTCTGAGATTTATGTCCTGGGGATTTATCAACTTTCAGTCCCATTAATTTTTTTTTTTTAGATTATTACAGCGCAGTACAGGCCCTTCGGCCCTCGATGTTGCGCCGACCTGTGAAACCATCTGACCTACACTATTCCATTTTCATCCATATGTCTATCCAATGACCACTTAAATGCCCTTAAAGTTGGCGAATCTACTACTGCTGCAGGCAGGGCGTTCCACGCCCTTACTACTCTCTGAGTAAAGAAACTACCTCTCACATCTGTCCTATATCTATCACCCCTCAACTTGAAGCTATGTCCCCTCGTGTTTGCCATCACCATCCGAGGAAAAAGACGCTCACTATCCACCCTATCTAACCCTCTGATTATCTTATATGTCTCTATTAAGTCACCTCTCCTCCTCCTTCTCTCCAACGAAAACAACCTCAAGTCCCTCAGCCTTTCCTCGTAAGACCTTCCCTCCATACCAGGCAACATCCTGGTAAATCTCCTCTGCACCCTTTCCATAGCTTCCACATCCTTCCTATAATGCGGTGACCAGAACTGCACGCAATACTCCAGGTGCGGTCTCACCAGAGTTTTGTACAGCTGCAGCATGACCTCGTGGCTCCGAAACTCGATCCCCCTACTAATAAAAGCTAACACACCATATGCCTTCTTAACAGCCCTATTAACCTGGGTAGCAACTTTCAGGGATTTATGCACCTGGACACCAAGATCTCTCTGTTCATCTACACTACCAAGAATCTTCCCATTAGCCCAGTACTCTGCATTCCTGTTACTCCTTCCAAAGTGAATCACCTCACACTTTTCCGCATTAAACTCCATTTGCCATCTCAGCCCAGCTCTGCAGCCTATCTATGTCTCTCTGTACCCTACAACATCCTTCGGCACTATCCACAACTCCACCGACCTTAGTGTCATCTGCAAATTTACTAACCCACCCTTCTACACCCTCTTCCAGGTCATTTATAAAAATGACAAACAGCAGTGGCCCCAAAACAGATCCTTGCGGTACACCATTAGTAACTAAACTCCAGGATGAACATTTGCCATCAACCACCTCTGTCTTCTTTCAGCTAGCCAATTTCTTATCAATTTCTTCAGTACTATTTTTTTACTAATACTAATTTCTTTCAGTTCTTCATTCTCGCAAGTCCTTTGGCTCTCTAGTACTTCTGGGAGGTTTTTTGTATCTTCCTGTGTGAAGACTAAGTATTTTAGTTTGTCTGCCGTTTTCTTATTCCCCATTATAAATTCCCCTGGCTCTGCCTGCAATGGGCCCACATTTATCTTTGCTAATCTTTTCCTTTTTGAATGCCTATCGAAGCTTTTGCAGTCTGTTTTTTATGTTTCGCGCTAGTTAACATTCATATGCTATTTTCTCTTTCTTTATCAGTTTCTTGGTCCCCTTTGCTGAATTCTAAAATGCTCCCATTCCTCAAACTTACTATTTTTTGGCAACTTTATAAGCCTCTTCCTTTGATATAATGCAATCTTTAACTTCTATTGTTAGCCATGGATGGATCCGCTTTCCTTTTGGATTTTTGTGCCTCAAAGGAATATAAATTTGTTGTAAACCATGTATTAATTCTTCAAATGCCAGCCATTGCCTGTCTACAGTCATACCTTTTCCCAGGGGAAAATTTGTCAATTTGCCCCTCATACCTTTGTAGTTTCCTTTGTTTAGACTTCAGAACTATTTTCGGATTGAACTGCATCACTTTCAAACATAGAATTTTACTTTATCATATTATGGTCACTCTTCCCTCGAGGCTCCTTTTACAATGAGATAGTTAATTAGACCTTTCTCATTGCGCAATACCAGATCTAAAATAGCCCCTTCTCTAGTTGGTTCCCCAACATGCTGTTCTAGAAAAGCATTTTGTATACACTCCAGGAATTCATCCGCCACAGCATTAGTGCTAATTAAGTTTTTTGAAGTCCCCCATGATTACACACAATTGTAGCAAGACTTCTTTATTCTTGTACTCTAATCCTTTTACAAGGTCAATATGCCATTACCCTTGTCACATACACTGCTAATTTCCTGATTTATCCCATGCCCTACATTACCACTACTGTTTGGCCTATAAACAACTCATAAGAACATAATAGGAGTCGATAATACGGCCTCTTGCGCCTGCTCCGCTATTCAATATGATCATGGCTGATCTTAGGCTTCAACTGCACTTTCTGTCTACTTCCCATATCCCTTGATTCCCTGAAAGACTCAAAATCTGCCTACCTCAACCTTAAATAAATTCAACCCTCTGTGATAGAGAATTCCAAAGATTCACGACCCTTTGAATGCAGAAATTTCTCCATCTCAGTCCTAAATGATCGGCCCCTTATCCTGAAACCATGCCCCCTTGTTCCAGATTCTCCAGCTAGGGGAAACAACATCTCAGTATCTACCCTTTCAAGCCCCTTCATACTCTTGAATGTTTCCATGAGATCACCTCTCATTTTTCTAAACTCCAGAGAGTATAGACCCAATTTACTCAGCCTCTCATCATAGGACAACCGTCTCATCCCAGAGACCAATCTAGTGAACCTTTGTTGCACTTCCTCCAGTCCTTCCTTAAATATGGAGATGAAAACTGCACACAGTAATCCAGGTGTGGTCTCACCAAAGCCCCACAATTGTAGCAAGATTTCTTTATTCTTGTACTTCAATCCTCTTACAATAAAGGTCAGTATGCCATTTGCTTTCCTACTTGCTTGCTAACCTTGTATTCCTTGTACGTGTACACCCGTGTGTCTCACATCAACATTTGGAAGTTTCATGCCTTTTGAGAAATATTCCACTTTTCTATTCTTGCAACCAAAGTGAATAACCTCACACTTCCCCACATTATACTCCATCTGCCACTTTGTTACCCACTCACTTCACCTGTCTATATCTCTTTACAGCCTCTTTGTGTCTCCTCACAGCTTGCATTTCCACCTAGCTTTGTATCCTCAGCAAACTTAGATACATTTACTCTGTTTCTTCATCAAAGTCATTAATATAGATTGTAAATAGATGAGGCCCCAGCACTGATCCTTGCAGCACTCCATTATTCACTGCCTGCCAACTTGAAAATGCTCAGTTTATGCCCACTCTTTGTTTCCTGACCGTTAACTAATCCGCTGTCCTTGCTAATATATTAACCCAATTCCATGAGCTCTTATCTTGTCTATTAACCTTTTGTGTGGCACCTTAGTGAATGCCTTTTGGAAATACAGGTATACTACATCTACTGTTTCCCTTCATCTATCGTTCTAGTTACATCCTCAAAAAAATCTTAATAAATTTGTCAAACACTATTTCCCTTTCATAAAACCATATTGATTTGTTCTAATCATACTATGCTTTTCTAAGTGCATTGTTAAGATGTCCTTAATAATTGATTCCAGCACTTTGCCGATGACTAATGTCGGGCTAACTGGCCTGCAGTTCCCTGTTTTCTTTTTCCCACCTTTCTCCATGTTTGCTGCCCCTTGCTGGTTCTTAAATCTACCCAAACTGATCCTACATATTGATCCTTCAATATAAGACCCTCTCTCACTAATGTACTGATCTCATCCTTTATTAACAATGATACCCCACCTCCTTTTCCTTTTTTGCCTATCCATCCTAAATGTCAAATACCCTTGAACATTCAGTCCCCATCCTTGGTCACCCTGCAGCCACATCTCTGTAATGGCAATTAGATCATATCTGTTTAATTCTATTTTTGCTGTCAATTCGTCTACCTTGTTGCGGATACTGTGTGCGTTCAGATAGCGTGCCTTTAATTTTGTCTTTAATAACCTCACAACCTCTAGCCTTATCTGCTGGCACACTCTTAGGTTTATCTGCTCTGTCCCTTCCTGCCACACTTAAATTATCAATTCCCTTATTGCTACCGTGCTCTCTTGCTTTCTGCTATCTTTAAATTATCACATCTTCCCTCATTTGATCCCTTGCCACCACCGCCACCCCCCCCCCCCCCAACCCACTTTTCAGCCCTCTATACGGCCCTAGTTATACGACTTGCCAGAACATTGGTCCCAGCACAGTTCAGGTGAAGGCCATCCCAGCGGTACAGCTCCCACTTTCCCCAGTGCTGGTGCCAGTGCCCCATGAATCGAAACCCATTTCTCCCACACCAATCTTTGAGCCACTCATTTAACACTATTCCAATTTGCTCATGGTCAGATAATAATCCAGAGATTGTTACCTTTGAGGTTTCGCTTTTTAATTTAGCCCCAAGCTGCTCGTCCACCCTATGCAGAACTTCTTTCCTAGTCCTACCAATGTCGTTGATACCCATGTAGAACACGCCAACTGGGTCTTCCCCCTCCCACTGCAAGTTCCTTTCCAGCCCTGAGCAAATGTCCTGAACCCTGGCACCAGCCAGGCAACACAGCCTTCTGGACTCTCGCTCTTGTGCGCAGACACCTGTGTCTATCCCCATGACTATACTATCTCCTACTACCACTACATTCCTATTTACTCCCCCCACTTGAATGGTTTCCTGTACCATTGTGCCATGGGAAGCAATTTGCGCCTCTACAGCTACTGGAGACTGAAAAAGGAGCAACTCTTTCCCCCACTGCACCAAATTCCCACCTTCAAGCTCTGACTGCGTTTCACTTAGGTGAAGTCTCCTCTCTGTGTGCCCCTTGTTACTGCCACCTACTCCACATTATGTGAATTTTGCAAACCACAGGTCCTAAGGCATTTGGCAAATTTATCTTTTGTATTGTGACTGGAAGTGCAAAAGTAACATGTCTGGATCCAGCAGTTTTATTATTAAATTGCTTTGTCTCCTCCCTCCCTCCCTCAGTCTGCCTGGTTTTTAATTGGATTCTGAAACTGATAGAATTTGATCTCCATTGCTAAACATTACAAAACCTTAGTAAAGTGGTGGCTGTTCTAAACTTTAACACTGGTTTTAACACTGCCTTTAATTGAAATGAAGACAGTTGTGGATTTTTCATTTGGTACAATAGTTGGGAAAGTACATATTTGATTTTGACGAAAGGCAAAAAAAAATTTAAACTGTTGGTCAGTTTTCAGTTTGAGAGGCATCTCATCTGACAAACATTTGCAATGAGACAAGTTTGTCTTGCTCTGATATTTCTGTACTTGCCAAGTTTGACACTGTAGTTCTTCATTTGTGAACTGAGCTAATGAAGCCAACTGAGTGCTAGATCGCCGCATAGATAAATGATGGATGCAGATGGTGGATTACTAATAAACCATCAAGCTGACAATAGATTATTTTAAAGATGAGACCAACTTTGGTCAATCTTACCCAATATAAGTTGCAAACTGTTAAGTTAATAGTAAATGAATATAGTACTTTCAACTTATTGCAGTTTTGTTTTGTTCAAGTTACCAAGTGTCACTTCCACCAGGAAGGTAGCAATTTTATTATTTTAAGAAATCAAAACAATAGCATTTATGAAGCATTAACTTTTACCACAATAGTCTTTTCTTAAATTGAAATTTCAGTTTGATGTGAAAGGAGCACAGAATTTTAATTACTGAATTAACTTTGAGCATTTTAATGTATGTAAAGTGAGCTCTATATTTGGCTGTATTGAGATCAATAATACATTTTTGTTAATTAAAAATGATCAAAACTGCTACTTGTGAAGCTTTTTTAGAAATTTCTTCACTGAGTTGTGAATCTTTGAAATTGTTTGAACATCCACAGCATTCGAGGGTAGTCATTGTTTTTTGGGCACTAAGGAAATCGAAGAATATGGGGATCGGGTGGGAAAGTGGAGTTGAAGTAGAAGATCAGCCATGATATAGAATCATGGAGCAGGCTTGATGGGCTGTATGACCTACTCCTGCTCCTACTTCTTAAGTTCTTAAAATACTTCAGTGGTATTTCCTCTTTTCTGGCCAGTCTCATATGTATTTAGATGGAAAATAAAATTTCAAAAGATCTGATAACCTGTCACTGGATGTGAAGATGCAGGTACAAATACTATAATCAGCGGAAAAGCAAATAAAAATGTGGCCACTTTTTGTAAGTGAGAGCATGGAGACAACAAGCAACGTTTTGGGAGAAGAATTGAGTTGAAACTGTATATGAGCAGACTTTACTCTCAATACATTTTTAATTGCTTTGTTTTTTGTATCAGTTGGGGTTAAACTTTATTTGGAAAACTAGAGGCAATGGAGGTGGAAGGGTAACAAATAGTCACATACAGACTATAAACAGATGGAGATCTTGCTAGCCCACCACCCAAATGAAATAGCCCAACTTTGGGCCAGAGAACTTCTAAATCCAGATTAGCATGCTAAAATAAATTCTGTTTAGTTGATCTGTCTTTTTATTTAATATAGAGCGGACACATGCCTGCTGTGCGGGTCTGGGATGTGGCTGAGAAGATGCAAGTGGCTGAATTACAGTGCCACAAGTATGGAGTGTCATGTGTATCTTTTTCTCCCAACATGAAGTATATTGTATCGGTGGGCTACCAGCATGACAAGCTTGTGAACGTTTGGAATTGGAAGGTAAGAACTTGTGGGATGTGTCTGAACATAGGCAGTGGAGCATTTTTGACTTTTGTTCTGAGCCAAGACATACAAAGAGTATGTCAGAAGTGTACTTGTAAGGTTTAAACTCCAGGAAAAGGCACATATGTCTAGTGTGAAGATCCATAGGCCCTCAACTTCCAGGTGAATTCCAAACATTTTTAGGTAGAATTATGAAGAATAGTGTATTTAATAATAACCAGCAACAATGATGCAAGTCAGCAACTGCCAAATATAAAATAAAAACAAAAAGTGCTGGAAGTACTCCGCAGATCTAGCAGCATCTGTGGAGAGAGAAGCAGAGTTAACGTTTCAGGTCAGTGATCTTTCATCAGAACTATCATCCTTTCCCCCTCTTGTGTTTTGCCTTGCATACATAACTTCCTTCTAACTAAAATGAGGGGCGTTACAATTCGCCTATCCTCAGCCTAGTCCCTCTGTATCATTACACTACTATGTCACCAATTAAGTGGCAGAGCCTTGAGTCAGGTTTTGAATTTATTAACTCTTTGATCTCTTTGGATAGTGTTGGCCTTATTCCCTCTTGCGATCTTCCTCATTTATAATGAGAGAATCGTCGCTGGACTTGGGAAAAGTTCTCTTTACAGTAGTACTTACAGTAATGCATTTGTTTCAACAGAAAAACTCCATTGTGGCATCTAATAAAGTTTCCAGTAAAGTAACTGCTGTTTCGTTCTCTGAAGACAGCAGTTTCTTTGTCACAGCTGGCAACAGACATGTCAAGTTCTGGTACTTGAGTGAATCCAAAGCCTGCACGGTAAGTGCATTCTTCTTGTCTCTGGAAAAAATGATTTCAAGCATGGTTTAAAATGCAGTTTTGCAGTAATGGAAACTGCTTTAGTCTAGAGCTAACTCTATTGATACAAAAAAATTTGTCGTTTCGTACTGACATGAATATGCTTTTAACTGTTGTGAGCTCTGCACTGCTCGTGTGGATAAAGACTTGTGGTGCTTGCCTTCATCTGTACCTTTTTGTTTCTCAATTTTGTTCATTAAATTAGATGAGGAACAGAGCAATTAGTCCTCCCGTGCATTGTTTTTGTATGTGTTGTAGAAGAATCTACTTGTTATTGGTTTTCTGCTTAATTGTTAAGTCAAGCAGAAGATTGGTAGAAACAGTGCTAAGAGACTGGTTATTCTTAGTCATACTAATACTCTTCCATATCCGAGGTCAATTGTTAAAAACTGGTGAGGAATTTAATCACCTGGAAAGTTGGAGGACCCATGAATTTTTGCAGTTTTCTGTGATGGCATGTTTTGATTTGATTTAGATTTAGAGATACAGCACTGAAACAGGCCCTTCGGCCCACCGAGTCTGTGCCGACCATTAACCACCCATTTATACTAATCCTACACTAATCCCATATTCCTACCACATCCTCACCTGTCCCTATATTCCCCTACCACCTACCTATACTAGGGGCAATTTATAATGGCCAATTTACCTATCAACCTGCAAGTCTTTGGCATGTGGGAGGAAACCGGAGCACCCGGAGGAAACCCACGCAGACACAGGGAGAACTTGCAAACTTCACACAGGCAGTACCCAGAATTGAACCTGGGTCGCTGGAGCTGTGAGGCTGTGGTGCTAGCCACTGTGCCGCCCTCGAATTTTGGAATTACTATGTTTATAGTTGTCCCTTTGTCTTAGTTTTTGAGTTCACTATGCAGGGCTCTATCAAAAAATAATGCTTAAAACTTGGTTACAATTTGCAATTAAATCACCTGAATTTAAGCAAGTCTATGTCAGAAGCCAGTGTGTTTTGGAAAATAGAAATTAACATTTGTAGCTGCGGGCTTCTTGGATCTTCTACCATTTATTTATTAATGAGGCTACAAATCTTTGAGTCAAATATAACTGAAGAGAGCAAAGAAGTTTTCTTTGGAATAGCAGGAAGTAAAGACTGAATTTCTTAGGAGTAACTTGTTGCTTTGTCAAAGTTTTATCTGAGTAGTCTAACTTGAGAGCTTGTATTTTTTTTTCACCCCTCCACTCATCTCTAAATCAAGTACCTGTATGTTTTCCAATCCAGGCAAATATTACTGTTCCCTTAATAGGACGGTCTGCATTGCTGGGTGAGCTGCACAACAACTTTTTCTATGGAGTGGCATGTGGTAAAGGGAAGATGGCAGGAAGTACCTTTTGCATCACCAGCTCTGGTCTTCTCTGCCAGTTCAATGGGAAAAGGCTGCTTGATAAGTGGCTGGATTTGAAGGTACAATTGCTTTTCTGTTGGCTATAAGGCTACTGATCTCTACTGATAGCGCGGACTGATTAAAACAAAAGCATGCGATAGATATATTTTGTTTGTACGTAAAGCATCTTTTTCTTTTTTTTGCTTTCAGACTTCTGCAGCAAACTGCATTTCTGCAACTGAAGACTTCATCTTTTGTGGCTGCTCCAATGGGACATTGAAATTATTTAACCCTGTGAACCTCCATTTCGTCACCAATCTGCCCAAACCTCACTATCTGGGAGTGGATGTGGCAGCTGGAATTGAACCAAGGTAAAAAGAAAAAATTAACTTCTGTAGTCAGTTTTTACTTTTTACTGTCAAGGTCTTAGAACTTGAATACAAGAAGCAAAAGTGAATGATTTCTAAATGTAAGCATGTCTTCTCAGCCATTTATTCACCAAGAAGACAGATGCCATGCATCCTGACACTATTGCTGTGGCATTTGACTCTTCCAATCGGTGGTTGTCGTGTGTCTACAGTGATCATAGTCTCTACGTGTGGGACACAAAAGACATTAAGAAATTTGGGAAAGTTTATTCTGCACTGTATCATAGTTCCAGTGTTTGGAGCGTAGAGGTATGTTGCCACTTTTTATTTAAAACGAAAATTATATATGAAACTGTGTTTGTTCCTCTAAAATTTGGAATGCCCGATTGGAAATTTTGTTGCTACTTTGGATTTTCTATAGGGCTGGCAAATCAGCTGCTCAGCTTGCTCAACAAAGCAATTCAGTGTCCAGATGTCCTAGTTAAACTGTACCATACATAAAAATACATCCTCAATTGTAATGTGCTTAAGATTTGTCCATCTTGGACAGAAGAGGCCATGAAGATCATTTTTGGAGCTCCTTGTCAAAAGTTACCATTTTTTTCCTCGACAATTTCAGAAAAGGGACCTACTCTGCAACAAAGTGGAGAAATTTTTACTTGTTTCCATGACATTAAAATTCGAAGTTGGAGGATTTTAATCCTAAATATGCCCTGAACCAACTTAGCCTTGAGTTAGTATGGGTTTCAAATTCAGTTACAATGGGCTGCAATCAATAGCCTTTCTGAAGCAGTGAGAGCTACTAATCCACTTTGTGTCTGGCTTTTGGTTGGGATCTCTGCTTCTGTCAAAGGGAAAAGAACATCCCAGAATGCAGTCTGACATAGAGAAGACTACCTGACTGTTTAGAGTGCAAATTTCTGAAATGGCAGTACCCGAAGTGGTGGAGTCCTCCCCAAACCACCACCACAGCCAGTTTGAGATGTCCGCAAGATCATTTTGTACATGGAAGTTGAACCTTTGCCTAAGGAATGAAGACCATATTTGCTAACTATATGCAACTTACTGTGGATGTCATTTTTTCCCAAGCTATTATCAATAGCCTGACTTTATGGATTGTTGACCCATGTCTCGTCAACTTTCCAGAATTGCTTCTTAATTTTCTCAGCTGTATATAAGCAATACAGATTGCAGAATTTTTGTTCGATGAGGTGGTGCAAATATTGCATTAGTCTGTTTGTTTGTTTTTAATTTTCCAGGTTTATCCAGAGTTGGAAAATAGTAATCAAGCTTGTTTGCCACCTGCCTCTTTTCTAACTTGCTCATCGGACAATACTATCCGATTGTGGAACGCCGATGGTGCCTCTGGATTTCAACTCACTTCATTCCGTAGGAATATTTATAGTACAGTAAGAACATTCCCTCTTTCCTACCCTAATCCCTATGCAGTCAACCTTGTCCAATGTGTAAAGATTTTTTAATCAGTTAAGTTAAAATATTCGAGATACGGGGAATGTGAGGAAGAATTTTTTTATGCAATGAGTGGTAATGACCTGAAACACTCTGCCTGCGAGGGTGGTGGAAGCAGAAATCAGTGATACAGAAAGAAATTGGATATGCACTTGAGGGAAATAAACTTGCAGGGCTGGGGAACGGGTTGTTTTACAGAGAGCTGGCATAGACTCACTGGGTTGAATGGCCTCCTTCTGTGCCGTAATGACTGCCTCTAATAATTCATGCAAAAGCAAAATGCTGCAGATGCTAGAAATCTGAAAGAAAAACAGAAAATGCTAGAAATACTCAGCAGGTCAGGCAGCATCTGGAGAGAAAAACAGAGTTGAAGTTTCAGATCTGTGTGGGTTCTGATGAAAGGTGTCTTCACAGAAGCTGCTTCACCTGCTGAGTATTTCTATTCATTCATGCTCACGTTCATGAGCGATATTGCATAATGGATCCAATGCAGGGACACAATGCTTAGTAGGAGATAAAGACTTAGATACTGTTGGAGAGGATTCAGAAGAGCAGCAAGAATAATGCTGGGACTCGGGGCCCTTGTGCTATGTATTTTTACTATGCTGCTGACAACAGTCTTAGCACCAGCAGTGTGGTAAAATAGGGAGGGCATATCAGATTAGGAATGGGGATTAACATTAGAGAACAATTGCTATATCGTGGGCTGGGCAGAACATTAAGTTGTTTGTGGAGGCCTGTAGGCTAGGATTGCAAGTGGAGATTTTGGAATTTTACTTAACTAACTGTATAAATCATGGGAGCATTCAAACAGAATGTTTTTGCTCTAAACTTTAGTACACAGGATAAAGTCCAGGTGAGTTGGAGATCATGCCCCCTCTGTCTTTTGTCTTTTTTTTTTGCTTTAATAATAATATTGCCTGGTGTAGCGTGGTATTGGTTAGCAGTGCATCCTCAGCCAGCGTGCATGACTGCTGTTTTTCTTTCTAGGACTTGATTAAAGTTGTGTATGTTGATGACAATATTCAGTATCTTCAAGATACAGTCAGCAATCCTGACCGAACTGATAATGGAGGAATTTCAGATGTCAAATCAGGAATTCGGGTCATAACCATCAGCCCTGATGGGCAGCACCTGGCTTCTGGAGACAGGATGGGAACATTGAGGTATAAATGAATTTAGAATGGAGGTTGATTTGTAATGTGTTATATTCTAATTGTTCAGTAATGGCACCATTATTTTTAGAGGACAGTCACAATGTTTTGCTGCCTGTGAAAGTTTAATTGAATTTAGCACTAGGTGACTATGAAAAGGCTCCTTAAGTTGCTTACACTATTGAGCAACATAGCCTTTAATTTTTATTT
Source organism: Heterodontus francisci (assembly GCF_036365525.1). Classification (NCBI taxonomy): domain Eukaryota; kingdom Metazoa; phylum Chordata; class Chondrichthyes; order Heterodontiformes; family Heterodontidae; genus Heterodontus; species Heterodontus francisci. Next base: position 21,118,158 of record NC_090410.1, on the reverse strand, counting down.
GTACTGCATGGTCCTTGTAAGTTTGTTTTTATGTGCACGTGCGTTAACTTAAAGGAGCCAACTTGTGCTCAGCCTGTGCAGGAACTTTCGGGTTGCTGTGCATCTTAGAAGGAACATTGATGTTGATCTAGTTTTTTTTAAAAAAGGTGGTATCCTACAGCATAAACTAAAAACACTGCATTACAGTGATCAAACTGGATCAATGAACACAGGTGGCAGGAGCCTATTTGTTGTAAATCACCACGAGAATGGTAATGAAGATTTTCACAGTTGAGGGAAGAGTATTAAAGAAAATTTAACACAATGTAATAAATACATTAATGTTTATATTGGTTCTGGGAGGGGGAGGAGATGGCATATAGTGATATATTTTTATTTGACATGGCATTGCTGCAGGTGCCCTATACTGTGAAGGTTAAATATAATCTGAAAAGGTGTGGCAATCCCATTATGCTTGGGATTTTGAACATTCATAAACTTCTGTAACCTTTCTCGTGGTTTTTTGATCCCCTTTTTTATTGTTCATTCGCAGGCTGTCATTTAGAAACATAGGAGCAGGAGTAAGACATTCAGCCCATCGCACCTGCTCCACCTTTCAATATGATCATGACTAATCATCCACTTCAATGCCTTTTTCCCACACTATCCCCATATCTCTTTGTCATTGGTATTTCGAAATTTATCAATCTCTACTTTAAACAGACACAACGACTGAGCTTCCACAGCCCTCTGGGGTAGAGAATTCCAAAGATTCACAACCCTCTGAATAAAGAAATTCCTCCTCATCTCTGTCCTAAATGGCTTCCCCCTTATTTGGAAATTGCGTCCACTGGTTCTAGACTCCCCAACCAGGGGAAACATCGTAGCTGCATCTACCCTGTCTATCCCTTTAACTGTTTTGTAGGTTTCAATGAGATCACCTCTCATTCTTCGAAACTCTAGAGAATACAGGCCCAGTTTCCCCAATCTCTCCTCATAGGATGGTCCCGCCATCCTGGGAACAACTCTGGTGAACCTTTGTTGCACTCCCTCTATGGCAATAATATCTACGCTAAGGTGAGGGGACCAAAACTGCACACACTACTCCAGGTGCGGTCTAACCAAGGTTCTATATAATTGAAGCAAGACTTCACTACTCCTGTACTCAAATCCTCTTGTGATAAAGGCTAACATACCATTAGCCTTCCTAATTGCTTGCTGCACCTGCATGTTAACTTTCAGTGACTTACTGACAAGGACATCTAGGTCCCTTTGGACATCTAGACTTTCTAATCTCTTACCATTTAAGAAATACTCTGCATATCTGTTCCTCCTACCAAAGTGTATAACCTCACATTTTTCCACATTATATTCCATTTCCCGTGTTCTTGCCCACGCACTAGTCTGTCCAAATCGCCTTGAAGCCGCTTTGCATCTTCCTCACGACGCACATTTCCACCTAGTTTTGTGTCAATTGCGAACTTGGAAATATTACATTTGGTTCCCACATCCAAATCCTTGATATAGATTGTGAGCAGCTCAGCCCTGAGTACAGATCCTTGCGATACCCCACTAGTCACAGCCTGCCAATGTGAGAATGACCTGTTTATTCCTACTCAGTCTGTTAACCAGTCCTTAATCCATGCCAGTATATTACCTCCCATCCCACGTGCTTTAATTTTGCTAACCAACCTCCTGTGGAGGACTTTATCAAAAGCCTTCTGAAAATCCAAGTATACTACGTCCACCCACTCCCCTTTATCAATTTTGTTAACATCCTCAAAAACTCCAACAAGTTCGTCAAACATGATTTCCCATTCATAAATCCATGTTGACTATGCCAAATCAGATCATTGTTATCCAAGTGTCCATTTCTCACATCCTTTAGAATAGATTCTAGCATTTTCCCTACTAATGTAAGGCTAACAGGTCTGTAGTTCTCTGTTTTCTCTCTCCCTCCCTTCTTAAATAGTGGGGTAACATTTGCTGTCTTCTAGTCTGCAGGAACCATTCCAGAATCTATAAAATTTTGGAAGATGATTACCAATGCATCCACTATCCATACCTACCTCTTTCAACACTCTGGGATGTAGAACATCAGGTCCTGGGGACTTCTCAACCTTCAGCCCCATTAATTTCTCCAATACACCTTCTTACTAATTTCCTTCAATTCCTCATTCTCCCTAGTCCCTTGGATTTCTAATTCCAGGAGATTTTTTGTATCTTCATCAGTGAAGTCAGACACAAAGTAATCATTTAGTTTCTCTGCCATTTCTCGATTTCCCATTATAAATTCTCCTGACTCTGCCTACAGTGGACCCACATTTGACTTAGCCTGACGTCTCCTTTTTGCATATCTATAGAAGCTTTTTTGCTAGTTTATAATCATATTCTATTCGCTCTTTATCAGTTTCTTGGTCCTCCTTTGCTGTATTTTTAAAATCGTACCAATCCGCAGGTTTATTACTATTTTTGGCAACTTTATAGGCCTTATTCAATCCTTAACTTCCTTTGTTAGCCACAAATGACTGACTTTTCCTTTTGCGTTTTTGTGCCTTAAAGCAAAGTGTAGTTGCTGTAAACTATGTAATAATTCTTTAAAGACTATCCATTGCCTATGTACTGTTATACTTTTTAATGTATTTTCACAATCCACCTCCACCAATTTGCCCTTCACACCTTCATAATTTCCTTTGTTCAAATTTAACAGCCTGGCTTCAGATTGAACTACCTCACTTTACCTCACTTACCTGCAGCTACCATTAAAGGAAATCCCAAAGTTTTCTATAGGCATATAAATAGAAAAAGGGTGGTAAAAGGAGGAGTGGGGCCGATTATGGACTAGAAAGGGAATTAACACTTGGAGGCAGAGGGCATAGCTGAGGTATTAAATGAATACTTTGTTTAGTTTAGTTTAGAGATTACAGCACTGAAACAGGCCCTTCGGCCCACCGAGTCTGTGCCGACCATCAACCACCCATTTATACTAATCCTACACTAATCCCATATCCCTACCACATCCCCACCTGTCCCTATATTTCCCTACCACCTACCTATACTAGGGGCAATTTATAATGGCCAATTTACCTATCAACCTGCAAGTCTTTGGCATGTGGGAGGAAACCGGAGCACCCGGAGGAAACCCACGCAGACACAGGGAGAACTTGCAAACTCCACACAGGCAGTACCCAGAATTGAACCCAGGTCGCTGGAGATGTGAGGCTGCAGTGCTAACCACTGCGCCACTGTGCTGCCCTAAAGAGAAGGGCTCGTCTGGGATTTGAACCCAGGACCTCTCGCACATTAACCATTTATACACCCGAAGTGAGAATCATACCCCTAGACTTTGCATCTGTCATTACCAAGGAAGAAGATATAACCCAGGCAATATTGAAAGAGGAGGTAAGTCAGACACTAGAGGGGTTTAAAATTGATAAAGAGGAAGTATTAGATAGGCTGTCTGTTCTTAAAGTGGAAAGAGCACCAGGATCAGATGAGATGCATCCAAGGATACTGAAGGAAGTGAGGGTGGAAATCGCAGAGGCACTGGCCATAATATTTCAGTCTTCCTTCGACTCTGGGGTGGTGCCAGAGGACTGGAGAATTGCAAATGTTAAACCCTTGTTCAAAAAAGGGTGTAAAGATAAGCCCAGTAACTACAGGCAAGTCAGTTTTAACTTCGGTGGTGGGAAAACTTCTAGAAAAGATAATTTGGGACAAAATCACATGGAGAAATGAGAGTTAGTTGAGCATGGATTACTTCAGGGAAAATCATGTTTAACTAACTTGCTGGAGTTTTTTTGAGGAGGTAACAGAGGGTTGATGAGGGCAATGCTGTTAATGTGTGTACATGGACTTTCAAAAGGCATTTGATGCAGTGCCACACAGCAGACTTATAGCTCATGGAATAAAAAAGGGACGTTGGCAACATGGATACGAAATTGGCTGAGTGACAGGAAAGAAAGAATAGTGGTTAATGGATGTTTTTCAGGCTGGAGGAAGGTTTGTAGTGGAGTTTCCCAGGGATCAGTATTGGGACCCTTGCTTTTCCTGATGTATATTAATGACCTAGACCTTGGTGTACAGGGCACAATTTCAAAGTGTGCAGATGATATGAAACTTGGAAGCATTGTGAACTGTGAGGAGGATAGTGTAGAACTTCAAAAGGACATAGCCAAGTTGGTGGAATAGGCAGACAGGTGGCAGACGAAGTTCCATGCAGAGAAATGTGAAGTGATTCATTTTGTTAGGAAGAACATGGAGAGACAATATAGAATACAGGGTACAATTCTAAAGTGGGTGCAGAAGCAGAGGGACCTGGGTGTATATGTGCATAAGTCATTAAAGGTGGCAGGACAGGTTGACAGAGCGGTCAATAAAGCATACAGTATCTTAGACTTTATTAATAGGGACGTTGAGTACAAGAGCACGGAAGTTATGTTGAACTTGTATAAAACACTAGTTCAGCCTCAGCTATAGTATCACGTCCAATTCTGGGCGTTGCACTTTAGGAAAGACGTGAGGACATTGAAGAGAGTACAGAAAAGATTCATGAGAATGGTTCCAGGGATGAGGAATTTCAGTTATGAAGATAGATTGGAGAAGTTAGGACTGTTTTTCTTGGACAAGAGAAGTCTGAGAGGTGATTTGATAGAGGTATTCAAAATCATGAGGGGTCTGGAAAGTAGATGGAGAGAAACTGTTCCCACTTGTGAAAGGGTTGAGAATGAGAGGAAACAGATTTAAAGTATTTGGTAAGAGAAGCAAAAGTGACATGAGGGAAACCTTTTTCACACAGCGAGTGGTTAAGGTCTGAAATGCACTGCCTGATTATGTGGTGGAGGCAGGTTCAATTGAAGCATTCAAAACTGAGGTCAACAGTTATATGAAAAAGAAGAATGTGCAGGGTTACAGGGAGAAGGCAGGGGAATGGAATTGTTCTTTCAAAATGTTAGTGCAGACATGATGGGCCGAATAGCCTCCTTCTGCACTGTAACGATTCTGTGATTTTCAAACATATTGTAAAATTCTATCATATTCTGGTCACCCATCCCTAAAGGTTCTTTTACAACAAGATTATTAATTAGCCCTTTCTCATTACATAAACTAGATCTAAAATAGCCTGTTCTCTCGTCTGTTCCTCACCATACAGCTCTAGAAAACCATCCCTAACACACTCCAGAAACTCGTCCTCCACAGCATTAGTGCTCATTAGGTTTACCCAGTTTATATGCAGATTGAAGTCACCCATGATTACTGTCTTACCCATGCTACATGCTTCTCTGATCTCCTAATTAATACCATGCCCCACACCACCACTACTGTTTGGCCTATAAGCAACTCCTACCAATGTTTTCTGCCCCTCGCTGTTTCTTAGCTCCACCCAAACAGATTTCACACTTTCTTTTTCTGATCGGAGATCCTCCCTTACTAATGTACTGATCCCACCCCTTATTAGCAGCGCAACACCACCACCACCTCCTTTTCCTTTTTGCCTTTCCTTCCTAAATGTTGAATATCCCTGAATATTCAGTTCCCAGTCTTGGTCACCCTGTAGCCACATTTCCGTAATAGCAATTAGATCATACCCATTTACCTCTATTTGTGCCTTTAAGTCATCCACCTTGTTGCGAATGCTGCGTGCATTCAGGTGGTGTGCCCTTAGCGTTTTGATCTGCATTCTAAGCCTAGTTGACGCTCGCCTTTGTTTTGCTTGCCTTCTAATTTCACTTGCTACTTCTCTACTTCCTGTTACCAGCTTTACTTCCTTCCAGTTTGAGCTACCCCACAGGTTCCCATCCCCCTGACAACTAGTTTAAACACTCCCCAACAGCACTAGCAAATCTCCCTGCGAGGATATTAGTCCCAGTCTTGTTGAGGTGTAGCCCATCCATCTTGTACAGGTCCCACCTACCCAGAACTGGTCCTGGTGCCTCAGAAATCTGTTGCCTTCCCTCTTACACCAATTCTCCAGTCATGTGTTCAATCGATCAACCCTCCGATTCCTATGCTCACTAGCATGTGGCACTGGGAGTAATCCTGAGATTACTGCTCTTGAGGTCCTGCTTTTTAATTCCTTTCCTAATTCCCTAAAATCTGCTTTAGTTTTCAGGACTTCATCTCTCTTCCTACCTATGTCAATAGTACCCATGTGGACCGCGACCTCTGGCTGTCACCTATCCTGGAACTGTCCTTCAGCCACTCCATGTCATCCTTGACCCTGGCATCAGGCAACGCACCATCCTGGATACACGTTTACTGCCCCTGGCCATCGAATCTCCTATCGCAATTGCTGTTCCACTCTTCTTCCTCCCCTCCTGTGCAGCTGAGCTACCCGTGGTGCAACAGATTTTGCTCTGGCTGCACTCCCCTGAGGAACCATCGTCCTCACCAGTATCCAAGATGAAAAAACGATTAGCAAGCAAGATAGACTCGGGACTCCACTACCTACCTAGTTCTCTTAGACTGGGGGGGGGGGGGGCGTCACCCATTCCCCCATTCCCCGCCTGCCTGCATGCTGCTAAACTGCGGTGTGACCACCTCGCTAAAGTTTTTAGTTAGACAGCACTGAAACAGGCCCTTCGGCCCACCGAGTCTGTGCCGACCATCAACCACCCATCTATACTAATTCTACACTAATCCCATATTCCTACCACATCCCCACCTGTCCCTATATTTCCCTACCTATACTAGGGGCAATTTATAATGGCCAATTTACCTACCAACCTGCAAGTCTTTTGGCTTGTGGGAGGAAACCGGAGCACCCGGAGAAAACCCACGCAGACACAGGGAGAACTTGCAAACTCCACACAGGCAGTACCCAGAATTGAACCCGGGTCGCTGGAGCTGTGAGGCTGCGGTGCTAACCACTGCTATCCACGTAGTCCTCAGCCTTGTGGATGCACAACAGTGACTCCAGTTGCCACTCGAGTTCCAAAACCTGGAACTCGAGCTTCTGGAGCCAGTGACACTTCTCAGCTGTGTTCGTCTAGGAAGCGTGGTGCGTCCATGACTTCCCACATAGCGCAGGATGTACATTTCCACTTGGCCAAGCTGACCTGCCATACCATAACTTTAAAAATCATTTATTACAATTAGAATAACCTACCAGTTACTCACCAATCAGCTTCTTTCCCTGTACTGAAGTAAGGGCCAGCTACTGAGGGCTGGAAAAAGAAAGAAAAGAGCACCTCCCTCACTGACCAAACTTCCACTCTACACTCTGTGCAGACAAAGCAGCACTGAGGAAGCTTTGCTTTTATGCTTTCTGAAAAACAACTGATTCAAGCTTCTGAAAACCAGTTTAAGCCAGCTACCTAAGTAACCAGCTGCAGCTGCTCCCAGAGAGCTTGTATACCCCTGTTTTAAGGTTGGAATAAAACTTCACTTAACTTAAGGGGTAATTTTTAGTTAATTTCTAAATTGAAGGAAAAAAACTAGACTTTACATCGAAATTAACCCTGAAAACTCCCTGTCACCAAACTCACCAGCTTTCAGTTTCACTGACAAGGCTGGCAATTATTGCCCATCCCTTATTGCCCTTGAGAAAGTGGTGGCGGGCTGCCACCTTGAGCGGCTGCAGTCTTTGTTGAGGGGTCTCCCACAATGTTTTTGAGTAGGGCGCTACATAACCAAATATTTTTGCAGTAAAACTTTTGTTTTAAAACTTCATAAATATATATTTAACTGCACCTTTCAGTTATTGTGTTTATGTTTTTAGAATCTTTGACCTGCAGTTCCTTGATGCACTGTTAAAAGTTGAGGCTCATGATTCTGAAATTCTGTGCCTGGAGTATTCTAAACCTGAAACTGGTGAGTAATTGCGCAAACACTTTTTTGACTGCTGCATCTAGTAATTTATTGGTTGATAATTGCCCTGTTGCTGATGTTGCCAAAGCTTCTGAGTAACTGTTTTGTTTAAGGTCTGAATGCAGTTGCATGTTTGAATGTTTGTGGCTCTTCCTCACAGTTTTACATTTACACCAGTGTTCAGACTGTAGATGCTTCCATACCTTCATGGTAAATTAATGTAATGTAAGCTGTAATGCCGCCTAAGAGAAGTTTTGTCATTCTGGATGCTATTTTAAAATTTTAGCTATGAAGGAAAATGTGCTGAAGCTGAACAGTCGGCACTTCCCACCCAGTACAATTAACAAAAGCCCCCAGACCAAGCTGGAACGCTTCAGAAAGATACTGTGATGCATTTTTATATGAAACTTAAAGGATAAGCTTTTTAAAAAAAAAAAATTCATTTTTTACGTTATCAGTGTTGCTAAAGATCAGATTTAATAGGAGCCTCAGTTAAGAATGAAATTTATAATCAGTGTGTTTACTGTGGTAGATTTTTAACTTCTTGACTTCCCCGTTACCTTAATAAAACACTAGTTCGGCCTCAACCGGAGTATTGTGTCCAATTCTGGGCACCACACTTCAGCAAAGATGTGAAGGCCTCGGAGAGATTTGTAAGAATGGTTCCAGTGATAAAGGACTTGGATGAAGGAAGTTACATGGATAGATTGGAGAAACTGGGCTGTTCTCCATAGAGAAGAGAAGGTTGAGAAGAAATTTGATAGAGGGGTTCAAAATCATGAAGGGTCTAGACAGAGTAGATAGGGAAAAACCATTCCCATTGGCAGAAGGGTCGAGAACCAGAGGGCACCGATATAAGTTGAATGGCAAAAGGACAAAAGGCCACATGAAGAAAACTTGCTTTTATTAAGCAGGCGGTAAGGATCTGCAGTGCACTGCCTCAGTGTAGTGGAGGCAGATTCAATTGGGGCTTTCAAAAGAGAATTGGCTAATTATTTGAAGATAAAATTTGCAGGGCTACAGGGAAAGGGCAGAGAGTGGGACTAGCTGAGTTGCTCTTGCAAAGATCCAGCAAGGACAAGAAAAGACAAATGACCTCCTCTGTGCAGTAACCAATCTGTGATTCTAATCTGGTATAAATTAAGATGGGATTGCTTTAAAAAAAAAAATTGGCAGCCTGTACTCTTTTTCCCAGCTGTGATGGAGAGATAGTGGCCTAAGCCATCTGCTACTAGGTGTAGAAGGTGACACCAAGACAACTCTTCCTGATTTTCCTTACCTTTGAGAAATTTTTGGCCATCCCTAATTGCCTCAACACAGTAAATGTTGAAATGTGGTCATTCCTACCTCTAACTACTCTTTTTGGTGATTGAATATTCTGCCAAATGCAAATACATTAACTGTGCAATTTCATTACTCCCTGGAGTTGAGGTTTAATTAACTACAGCTACATATTGCCATATCCCAAGCAGCATGGAGGACTGAGAGGCTGAAATAATTGGGAGATTTTGATTTTGTAACTGTAAAATTTAATAATGTTTTAACTGGGATTACAATGTATTGATCTATATTCTGTGATTCTGAGATATTACAGGCTACCAAATAACTTAAATTAGATAGTACAATTTGCTCCTTTTCTTTGTGTCATTGTTAATTGAATTGTTCCAAGTACTTTATTTAATGTTCCGAAGCCCCTAGCCACGTGGAAATACATTCACTTTTAATGTTTAATACTTTGTTTAGGAATGAAGCTGTTGGCAACAGCAAGTAGAGACCGTTTGATCCATATACTGAACGTGGACAAACAGTACAGCTTGGTGCAGACGCTGGATGACCATTCCTCATCTATTACTGCTGTGAAGTTTGCAGGTACATTTTTTTTTTTTTTTTGGAGCTAAAATACTTACCCCAAAGCTGCCTGACTACTAAAATGCATTGAACGTACATTCCTTGTACAGCTTTGCAGTGTGTTTTTTTTGTATATAAAGCGTATATTGAGCAAACATGAGATTTGAAGTGAAATTAGCTCTTGACTTTTAGTTGTGAACAAGTTGAAGATCACCCAGCTGCATTTGGTGGAATAATGGAGTGTCAGAAAATGTTGAAGGCAGTATGGTGGTAACTGACATAGGACTACTAACAGTGAATGTTAGCAAAGTATTGAAGCATAGATGGCATCACTGTTGAGCCTGATCCTGTTCTTATCCAAGGTATACATGCATACAGGAACTCTCTCTCTTTCTAGCAGGAATACCTTGGAGATTTAAATTATGATCCATGCTGTTCCCTTCTCATTTCTCCATAGGCTTTGGACACTGAGGTCAGTTGCAGTGCTTACTTGTTAATGTTCTTTTCTGTTAAAGCTGTTGCTGAATTGGAATCCCTAATGGGATCCCACCATTTGCAACTCAGTGTTTTGCAAACTTTGCTGCGAGGGGCGCCCCTTGTTCTAAATTGTGAAAGACTGTGCAGGCAAGAGAAAGGAAAACAGTACTGTTTGCAGAAACGTTTTATTAGCACACAGCAGCAGAAATCTGATGAGGGACTGACAGAAGTTTTTAGTTTAGTTTAGAGATACAGCACTGAAACAGGCCCTTCAGCCCACCAAGTCTGTGCCGACCATCAACCACCCATTTATACTAATGCTACACTAATCCCATATTCCTACCACATCCTCACCTGTCCCTATGTTTCCCTACCACCTACCAACACTAGGGGCAATTGCTAATGACCAACTTACCTATCAACCTGCAAGTCTTTGGCATGTGGGAGGAAACCGGAGCACCCGGAGGAAACCCACGCAGACACAGGGAGAACTTGCAAACTCCACACAGGCAGAACCCAGAATTGAACCCGGGTCACTGGAGCTGTGAGGCTGCGGTGCTAACCACTGCGCCACTGACAGTGGATCATCTAAAATTGCCTACCAGCCCTCTGGGGTCCGGATAGCCCAGTTTGAAAACTTGTGTTGTACCTGCAAATGACTATGGGTAAAGGAAGAGTGTCATGAGTGCATGTCAATTAGCTAGTGATACATCAGCAATCCTACCAAGCTGACAGTTTTTTTTAATAAATAGGATGCCGCGCATGTAGGCGGTCTTCAGAGTTTGGGATGGTTACAGAAACTGAATGGAAGGATGCTCTGTATGTTCATAGCTTATATTTTTGATGCCATTCATTACTTTGGATATTTTGTTGGAGTAAGGAGGAACCTTCTGAAAGTATTAAGGTTGTTAATTATTTGAAGGGGTTTAAAGCAGCTGCTGTAGATTTTTATATAGCATATGGAAGTTATCTATATATAAAGAAGAACTTTGGGGTTTTGGATACTAACATGTACACCTGGGTTGTCCGACATAAGGCCGACGGGCCGGGATCCGCCCACCAAAGGTTTCCATCCGGCCCGCGAATGTATTTCAGAGATGAGACATTTGCCATTGTCTTCTTTCAAACCAGCTTTTGAAAATATTGCGCTGTCAGTTTCCTAGCTGACAGGTGCCGCATGAGAGCGGTAACAGCAGTTTCCCAACTTTGGACAGATTTGGCGTTCGCTGACCTTTTTAAAAGGCCGCCGGAAAACCCTGAATCTGTCCAAAGTTGGGAAAGCGTTGCTCCCAATGTCAGCACCTGTCAGCTGTGAAACTCAGTGCGATTTATTAAAATATTGAGCAATCACAAAGCTGCTGTGCTGAGCGCTCCCGCTCCCTGCAACTGTCAGACAGGAGGGGCGAACCGGGAGGAGGGAGAGGGGGAGGCGAACCGAGAGGGGGGGGGGGGGGGGAGAGGGGAAGCGAACCGAGAGGGGGGAAGAGGGGAAGCGAACCGAGAGGGGGGAAGGGGTGGGGGAAAGAGGGGAACCGGGAAGGGGGGGAGGGGGAACCGAGAGGAGGGGGGGAGGCGAACTGAGAGGGGGGGGGAGGGGGAGGGAACCGAGAGGCGGGGTGGGGAGAACCGGGAGGGGGAGGGGGGAACCGAGGTGCGAGGGGAGGGGGGAACCGAGGTGCGAGGGGAGGGGGGAACCGAGAGGGGGAGGGGGGAACCGAGAGGGGGAGGGGGGAACCGGGAGGGGGAGGGGGGAACCGTGAGGGGGAGGGGGAGGGGAGGGGGGAACCGTGAGGGGGAGGGGGAGGGGAGGGGGGAACCGTGAGGGGGAGGGGAGGGGGGGAACCGTGAGGGGGAGGGGAGGGGGGAACCGGGAGGGGGAGGAGGAGGGGAGGGGGGAACCAAGGTGCGAGGGGAGGGGGGAACAGAGAGGGAGGGAGGGAGAGAGGAGGGGCGAACAGAGAGGGAGAGCGATAGAGAGTAGGGGCGGGGAAAGCGAGGGGAGCGGATGTTGGGGAGGTGTGGAGAAACAAAGACGCTGTTCAGGGGGCGGTTCAGAGAGAGGGAATGGGAGGGAGACAGGGAGGGAGGGGAACAGAATGGGGGCTAGAGAGAGGGGTGGATTGGTGTCAGAGGGTGGTCAAAGAGAGAGAGGGACGGGGGTCACAGAGCGAGGGAATATGTGGTCAGAGACGAGGAGGGGGACAGAGAGTGAGGACAACACGAGTGGGGGGCGGAAACAACACTGGGGTGGGCAGTGACACAGGGATAGAGAGAGGGAGAGAGTGGTCAAGATCACTCCTGACAGATGGACATCTATCCCGAATACTCCTTCATTGTGACAAGAAGTATGCGGGCAAACTTTGACTACTTGTGCAAACAAAATGCCAGGTAACTCACTATATCAGTGTCTAACATAGTGATGAGAAAGTAAGTCAATAAATTAATCTTCTCATTTAAAGCTTCACAAAAATGCACATTTTCTGTTTTGAATAATGGATAAATTTTTAATGCCTTTTCTTTCCAAAATTGTCTCACCGGCCCCGGATGTAAGACAAAAATTATTACCCATGCGAAAAGGTTGGGCAACCCTGATGTACTCCTAATCTCCACAGATGATTTGAGTACCATTCCCATTACTATGTACATAATGATGGAAATTCTTGATAACTTTATTTTGAATTATTCCCTTTATTCTCCCTCCCTATAGCTAATGATGATGTCAAAATGGTCAGCTGTGGTGCTGATAAAAGTGTCTATTTCCGTACGGCACACAAGGTAAATGTTCTCTTTGACTCCTGTGTATTTATTTTCTCTGTTGTTTCACTTAAACTTTCTGTCCCATTTCCTTTTCAGTCTATGCAGATTTGTGGTGGCTTGCCCCATTTCAAGGGCGTCCCAAAGCACTTCACATCCAGTGTAGTGACTTGCATTACTTAATCGATTGCTTTGCTGGTAATACCACAAATGACCATTTGTATACGTATATGAGTAGTGTGGATTGATGAGCTTTGGTTGATTTTTCTTCTGCTTTGCTGCCTTTTTCAGATCTGGGCTGAGATAGGTAGGAAAAGTTGGCGTAGTGGTAATGCCACTGAACTAGTTATCCAGAGGCCCAGACTAATGTCCTGCAAACACTGGGTCAAATCCTACCACCGCAGCCGGTGGAATTTAAATTTAACAAATTCAATAAATTACTAATCTGGAATTGAAATCTAGTCTCTCTAATGATGACTTGAAAGTATTGTTGTAAAAATCCATCTGGTTCACTGTCCTTTCGGAAAGGAAATCTGCTGTCCTTACCTGGGCTGGCCTACATGTGACTTCAGACTCTCAGCAATGTGGTTGGCTCTTAACTGCCTTCTGAAATGGCCTGGCAAGCCACTCAGTTGTCGAGGGCAATTAGGGATGGGCAACAAATGCTGGCCCTGCCAGCGATGCCCACATCCCATGAAAAAAGAAAAGGGATCTTGTGCTAAGAATTACTGGGGAAAATCTGCATCGCACAGATATGTTGCTTAACTATTGTGAATATCTCTTGCCTTTTTGTTGTTTTCAACCTGTACTCTAACCATGGCTTCCACACTCAAATGGACTTTTCCAGCTCTCTGCTAATGCAGCTCTGAAAACTTAAGAACTAGGAACGGGCCCTCGAACCTGCTCCACCATTCAATAAGATTATGACTGATCTGATGTTGGCCTCAGCTCCACTTTCCCTCCTGTTCCCCATAACACTTGACTGCCCTATGGTTCAAAAATCTGTTTATCTCAGCCTCAAATGTATTTGATGACTTAGCTAACTATTAATTCATCAAAAAGCCTCCACGCCACTTTGGGATCGAGAAAGATTCACTACCCTCAGAGAAGAAATTCCTCCTCATCTTCATGGGCAATCCCATATTCTGAAGCTATGCCCCCTAGTTCTAGATTCCCCCACAAGGAGAAACAATCTCTCAGCATCTACCCTGTCGAGTCCCCACAGAATCTTGTATGTTTCAATAAGATAATCTCTCATTCTTCTAAATTCCAATTAATATAGGCCCAACCTGTTTAACCTTTCCTCATAAGACAGCCCCTTCATCTCAGCATCAAGCTAGTAAACCTGCTCTGAACTGCCTACAAGTTAAATAAGGAGACCAAAACTGTATGCAGTGTCATCTCACCAATGCCCTGTTGAGTTGTAGCAAAACTTCCCTACTTTCATACTCCATCCCTTTGCAATTAAGGTCAACTTTCCATTTGCCTTCTTAATTACTTGCTGTACACGAAAAACAAAAAAGTTAGCATGCAGGTACAAGAACGTCCAGATTGCTCTGTACCACAGCATTCTATAGTCTCCATTTAAATAGCCTAGTTCTTGTGTCTTGGTCTTTGGTGGATCCACCATTGACATGCTGTTCTCCCTTCGCCAGCTACAGGAGAAATGCCGTGAACAACAGATGCCCCTCTACATTGTTTTCATTGATCTCACCAAAGCCTTTGACCTCGTCAGCAGACGTGGTCTCTTCAGACTACTAGAAAAGATTGGATGCCCACCAAAGCTACTAAGTATCATCACCTCATTCCATGACAATATGAAAGGCACAATTCAGCATAGCGGCGCCTCATCAGACCCCTTTCCTATCCTGAGTGGCGTGAAACCGGGCTGTGTTCTCGCACCTACACTGTTTGGGATCTTCTTCTCCCTGCTCTCACATGCGTTCAAGTCTTCAGAAGAAGGAATTTTGCTCCACACAAGATCAGGTGGCAGGTTGTTCAACCTTGCCCGTCTAAGAGCGAAGACCAAAGTTCGGAAAGTCCTCATCAGGGAACTCCTCTTTGCTGACGATGCTGCATTAGCATCTCACACTGATGAGTGTCTGCAGAGACTCATCGACAGGATTGCGGCTGCCTGCAACGAATTTGGCCTAACCATCAGCCTCAAGAAAACGAACATCATGGGACAGGACGTCAGAAATGCCCCATCCATAAATATCGGAGACCACACTCTGGAAGTGGTTCAAGAGTTCACCTACCTAGGCTCAACTATCACCAGTAACCTGTCTCTCGATGCAGAATTCAACAAGCGCATGGGGAAGGCTTCCTCTGCTATGTCCAGACTGGCCAAGAGAGTGTGGGGAAAATGGCGCACTGACACAGAACACAGAAGTCCAAGTGTATCAAGCCTGTGTCCTCAGTACCTTGCTCTATGGCAGCGAGGCCTGGACAACGTACGTCAGCCAAGAGCGATGTCTCAATTCATTCCATCTTCGCTGCCTTCGGAGAATCCTTGGCATCAGGTGGCAGGACCGTATCTCCAACACAGAAGTCCTCGAGGCGGCCAACATTCCCAGCAGATACACCCTACTGAGCCAGCGGCGCCTGAGATGGCTTGGCCATGTGAGCCGCATGGAAGATGGCAGGATCCCCAAGGACGCATTGAACAGCGAGCTCGTCACTGGTATCAGACCCACCGGCAGTCCTTGTCTCAGCTTTAAAGACGTCTGCAAACGCGACATGGAAGTCCTGTGATATTGATCGCAAGTCGTGGGAGTCAGCTGCCAGCGATCATCAGAGCTGGTGGGCAGCCATAAAGCTTGGCGAGTCGAAGAGACTTAGCAGTTGGCAGGAAAAAAGACAGAAGCGCAAGGAGATAGCCAACTGTGTAACAGCCCCGACAACCAATTTTATCTGCAGCACTTGTGGAAGAGTCTGTCACTCTAGAATTGGCCTTTATAGCCACTCCAGGCGCTGCTTCACAAACATTGACCACCTCCAGGCGCTTACCCATTGTCTCTCGAGACAAGGAGGCCAAAGAAGAAGAAGTGTCTTGGTGGCATTTGGGGGTGTTGCTGCAAGTTGTGCCACCCTTCATTATTCACTTAAATTTTTCCAAAAAAGCCTTAAAACTCCTCTTATCTGAATATTTGGTAGAAGAGAAGAGTGGGATAATTAGTCACTGGGAAATGTAGGAAGTTGAGGACATTTAAGGAAATCTGTTGTGGTTTTAGCAAAAGCATATGACTCATTCTTGGACAATAGTTTAATCTCCACATATGAAACTGATTTCCAGACTTGCTCTGTGGCCAGATGGGGCAGTAAAATGCTTTTTTTTAATTAAATAAAAACACACTCTCTGCTGCGCCTTGTGTCAGAAAACTAAAGGCATACCCACAGCAAAGTTGGGGTGGGGGGTGGAATGCTTTGATTGCTGAGTGTATGACTGTCTTAAAGGTTGGTGTCTCAGAAATTTCTTCTAGGATGATGGCTATTCGTGTCTGTCGGTAGAGGTTAATATTCTTTTGGGTAATCTGTAATCTAAATGTTTCCAGAGCAATGGTCATGAAAGATCCTAGTACTTGTCTTTCAGTCAGTATAATTTTTCTTTTGGCAGTCTGTCGATGGAATTCAGTTTACACGGAGTCACCATGTAGTAGGGAAGACAACCTTGTATGACATGGATGTTGATATCACACGGAAATATGTAGCTATTGGCTGCCAGGACAGAAATATTAGGTATGTTCCTTTCTTCAGGGAGGGGGGCAATATTTGTTGAAGATGAGGAATGTTAATGTTGGAACTGAGGCACTTCCTATTTTTGGTACCCACTGATGCATCAAGTACCCCTAAGTCAGATAGTATGATTTGATCTAGAATAAAATTTCTTTGTTCTTCTGCTCGTGTTAATGATTGGTGGAGGAGAGGAATTACCTGAAGCATTGCTGGTGACTAATTTGTTAAATTAAACATGATTGGCAACTTGGTGAACTAACCTGGATGACGTACTAGTTGAAAAGTTTTTTTTAAAGTTCCCACATGTTGCACACATTTCTCTCTCCACCTGGTCATCTGTCCTCTAGTTTTCACTGTGCCATGTACTATCTGCAGCTAGAGAAGCAGAGGTCAGCTAACTAACAGAAAGCTCAAATCAGATTTCCTTCCTCTTCCCTGGCTCCAAAATTGGGTGGGAAGCTACAACCTACACTCAGCCTCTACCCTCTGGCATAGCATAGTTAAAACATATTAAAGCAATACATTAGGCTTTTAAACCTGAAACTGGCAACATCTAATTACTACTTTGAGATTCATCTACTCTTCTATTTTTTTTTTTCAATTTTGAAAGCCTTTACCTTGTATTTAAATTCAAAAAGTAGTTTGGATCTTAATCTTACAGGAGAAAAGATAATTGAGGAGGGACCTGATCTAGGTATTTAAATGCAGTGGGCCACAATTAATGTCGCTGGGTCAAACTCCTGGAACTCCCTTCCTAACAGCACTGTGGGTCTACCTACTCCAAATGGACTGCAGCGGTTCAAGAAGGCAGCTCACCACCACCTTCTCAAAGGCAATTGGGGATGGGCAATAAATGCTGGCAAAGCCAGTGACGCCCACATCCCATGAATGAATAAAAAAAAGACAATGTAAACAATTTCACAGTCACAGTTAAAGCCAAAGTAATCTAATGTAGAGTACAAGTATGAAATTAATGAGTCTGTAGGTTTTTTTGTCCATTTATGGTATTCTGGTATTTTCTTGATGCTTCCCTGATGGCAAAGCCAAGCCTCTGGGTGGCAGGATTAGTTTGAAACTAAATCTGTCTGAGAAAACATCGATTCCTTCTTGGGTGGTGCTTTTCTCATTTCTGTTCCCCTCAGCTCCCCCCTCCCCTTCCGGCCCACAACTAATATTTTGTGGCTAATATAAGGAAGGAAACTGAGGTATTGCTGTTGTAACCAAAATTTTATTTGAGCCTATATGGTTAGCTGCCAGCTGTCGTTTTTTCTGAGCAGAACACTTGCTCACCCTAGACCACTTTGGAACATGAGAACACTGTATGCTGCAAAGCATGAGTTGAAAGTAAAGCAAGGAATATAAGGTGAAAGTTTGGGGGTTTTTTTGATTGTTGCCGGTGTTCAAGATAGATCAGCTTTTTAGTTTATCCAGTTAATAGCTGAGTTATACAAACTAGGGAGATCTCGGGTATTGTTCTTGATCTATTCTGTTAGCTGATCTTGTAGAACATTTTTAGAATTAGTTTCGGACTGCTAGATTAGGCAGGGGAAAGATCAATCAGGGTCACTATTCTTGATGGTTATCTGTAGACTTCTTTGTTAGAAATGCTGAGGACAGAATCTGGCTTAGCTGTAATGTCATCTAGACAAATAGTGTTGATGCTTGCTATTAAAGTTCTGACATGACTGACACCTCCTGCATATGGCTGAAATATAGAGGGTGGCCAGGGCCTATGGAATTATTCCCAGCAGCAGTAAGTGACATAATGAAAAGAGAAAACTGGGGAGGAGTAAAGAGGCAAAAAAGAGAATCAATCTGTTTTACTATCTGATTGCTTTTAATAAAATTACATTTTATTTTAATTTTTCAGAGTATTTACTATTGGCAGCGGGAAACAAAAAAAATGTTTCAAAGGATCACAGAGTGAAGATGGGATCCTCCTCAAAGTAAGGAATACAAATCTCAGCATCCGAAACAGCACAGAATTTCTTTAATGCTTTTTCACTAGTTTTGCAGGGGATATAATGCTTTACCTTAAACAATGCTATTTGGGGATCTAAAGTTTTAAATGTAACACTAGAGCCCAGTGAAGAATGACGTCTCTGGAGACTGACCTTTTTAAAAATTTGTTTTAATGAAGGTCAAGAGATAGCTAAGTTTGGGATGGCAAGCCAACTTCTCCACAGCTCTGCCAATGCACAGATGAATTTGCCCTGGTTGTAGAGAAGAGAACATTTCTGATAAATGTAGAACAGGATAAGTTTCTAACTTTATCATATTGAGCACATGTAGATTTGATGATTTTTCTATTCATTCTGTAATTCATAAATGTCAGTGAAACCATGAACAAATGTACAAAGTTGTACCCAGTGTCAAACCAGAATCTCTATCTTGTACAATTAACCTTCTAGTCTAGCAGGAGGCAGTTTGATATCTGTGGTCACACATGGCAGGAAATTTGTAGATCAGTGTTTTAGAAATGCATATAGTCAGCATAGAGATTTTGTTCCATACCAGTAACTGAAAATTCCCAAATGTACAGATGGGATCAGAGATAAAACAGCTGACCCACCCAGAAGAACCAAATCCAGCACAGCATTACCTATCGGAACCACATAAGCCCTGCGGCTGCTATGCAGGAAGAAATATTCATCAATTCCTGCTGTCTACAGATGACTTTGAAACTCCTATTGGACTTTGTCATACACCTTGTATTTACTTTGCCTTTCTGCTTATTTGTTACACAAGCTTTGTCCACAGATCACTTTAATGCGACACAAATTCTATCTCGAACAATGTTTTTGAGCTTGTTGTAGTCACATCTGCTATCCTGAAGAAAGCTAGCAATTATAGGACATCATGAGCCTCCTATTTCCAAAGCTTGTAGGAACTGCCCCAAGAAGGCCTGGAAGGGAGGTTATAAGCTAATGTCTTGCCCTGCAGCAAAGAAAGTGTATTTTGTTTTTCTTCCCCCAGTCACCTCCATCCCTCCCAAAACGAGTAGACTCCAAGCATTGTGACCATACTTTCCATTCAAACGACAATACATTTTTTCTGTTGTGGTATAGCCGTCCTCAACATCACCCACAAAGAGAGGGCGAGAAACTTGATACACTGATGCATTTCCAAGTGTCAGTGGGATTCTTGTAGCCCTTGCTTAAAAGCAACCAATTTCTACACAACCTCTACAGTTTTGCCTGCTGTTTTCCACATGGTTAGAATGTCATTGTGGTAAAGATGATGCTTCAAACAAGGAAAATTCACTGATGGAAGAGCAAGGGGGTGATGGGAGAAAAGAATTGGGAGGGTGAGTTGGCACGAAAGTTTTGAAACCAGGATTCGGTCTGCAAGAGATTTCTGGGGCTTTGTGAATTAATCTAATTTTTCTATATTTGTTATATATTCATAGCATATAGCATATTATTCCTGTTTGATTTAATAGTGGCCTTCAAAATGAATTGTATAAGTATTTGCAGAAAAAATTACAGGGAGTTAGGGAAAGAGCTGGGGAGTGGGACTAACTAGATTGCTCTTCGAAAGAACGAATATCCTCTGTGCTGTACTATCTATGATAACACTGTTTTCCTTAAGGTTTTGATTCATTTCGCTGGTTTCCCTTTGGTAAATTATCCCTCCTTGGCTTGTCTGCAGTCTTTGATACGGTTGACCATACCATCCTCCTCCAACACCTCCACCCATCCAACTGGGTGGGACTGCACTTGCCTGGTTCCATTCTTAATCCAACTGTAGCCTGATAATCACCTCAAAGGCTTCTCTTGCCCCTCTTGCATCATTTCTGGGATATCCAATGATCTATCCTTGGCCCCTTCCTATTTCTCATCTGCATGCTGCCCCTTGGCAACATCATCTGAAAATAGTGTCAGTTTCTACATGTATGCTGACGCCACCCAGCTCTACCTTGCCACCATCTCTCTCTACCCCTCCACTGTCTTTGAATTGTCAGACTGTTTTTCTGATATCCAGTACTGGATAAGCAAAAATTTCCTTCAACTAAATATTGGGAAAACTGAAGCCATTGTCGTTGGTCCCTACCACAAACTCCGTTCTTTGGCCACCAATTCCATCCTTCTCCCAGGTAACTCTGAGACTTAATCAGATTATTCGCAACCTTGGTGTCATATTTGACCACAAGATGAACTTCCGACCACACATCTGGGAATTTCCACCTCTCTAACATAACCAACTCCGCCACACTTCAGCTCATCATCTGCTGAGACACTCATCCATCCCCTTGGAGTTGACTGTAGACTTGTATATTCCAATGTCTTCCTGGCCAGCCTCCTAATGTTTTACCCTGGTAAATTTGGGGTGATCCAAAACTTGGCTGTGTGTATCCTAATTCGTATCAAGTCCCATTCATCCATCACCTCTGTACTTGTTGACTAACGTTGGCTCCTGGTTAAGCATTGCCTCAAATTTTTTTTTTTTAATTCTCATCCTTGTTTTCAAATCCCTCTATGGCCTCGCCCCTCCCTATCTCTCTTATGTCCTCCAGCCCTACAACCCTCCAAGATAATCTGTGCTCATAATTCTGGTCTTTTGAACATCCCAGTTTTAATCACTTGTTGGTGGCCGTGCCATTCAGCCACCAAACCCGTAAGCTGTGGAATTCTCTCCGTAAACCCCTCTGCCTCTCTACCCCTCTTTCCTCCTTTAAACTGCTCCTTAAAACCTACCTCTTTGACCAAGCCTTTGGTCATCTACCCTATATTACTTTAGCTTTGAGTCAGATTTTGTTTGATAGCACTCCTGTGAAGTGCCTAAATGTCATAAATACAAGTTATTGTGTTGCAGACTGATCTTTTATAAATTAGGATGGGGTTCTATGGTAGTGTGCTAATATTTGCAGCACTGTGGGGGACTTCCTCACAAAATTTGAAAGAGCACTGAAAACATATATCAAAAACCATTAAGGTTGTTCCAGTGTAGTTCACTATCAGCTGTTATATGTATATTAGTCTAGTACAGTGCGCCCTCAGTTCATATAGCTATGCTACCGCAATCTATTTGTCATCTTGACAGTTTCACTTGTTTTGTCCATCTCATGCAAAAACCTCAACTGGCTGTAGGTAGTTGAATCTTCCAAGCCTATGACCTAACTTTGTGCTTACTGTTTTTCCCTGCATCATCTAACAGCTTCCACCCCATCTAACTTGAAGTAAACAATCATTAAGAGGCATTTGGCCTGCACTTCAAACCAAAAATTGAGCTGGGTGCCCTCTGCTGTTGGAGTAATGGAATCATTTGAATACAAGCAAAGTTCCATCAAATGAAATGCCTTTTTATAAAAGAAGTGATTAGTTTATAGTACTTGAAAGCTTTAAAGAGAATATTGACACCAATACCAAGCACATTTTCTTCTTGATCTTCAGTTGATAGGTATTTTGCATACCGTCTGCATTTTTCACATCAGTGGCTTTTGAATTGCTTTGTTTGGTAACACTTGTTTTAAACATGGGTATTTCTCTTGTGACTATTTCAAACATCAGTTGAGGCTTCTAGCATTGTTTTCCCTCCTTTGCTTTCTAGGTTCAGATGGATCCATCTGGAACATTTGTAGCCACTAGTTGTTCTGACAAGAATATTTCCATCTTTGACTTCTACACTGGAGAATGTGTAGCCAGCATGTTTGGGCATTCAGGTATTCTTTTTACATTAACATACAAACCAGCTGTCAATTTTCCTCTTCCGTGTTGTATTTTTTAAATTAGGCTCTCAAGATGTGGCTGTAAAGAGGTGAATTTCCTGCATGCTTTTAAACACTCTTTTCTGTCAGTAGAATCTGCACATGGCTAAGTATTGTACTTTGGTGTTAAAAAACAAGTCACATAACCAGTAATGTGTGATATTGCATAGAAACTTGCAAATCTTAAGCTTTTGAGAAGTAGCAAGGTACAAAAAAAGTCTTGCAGTCTTTTTAACAGTTCAAGATAATTTCCCTGTGTGAAACAAGGTAGTTTGTATTGATTAATGCAAATACCAATGACTGCAGGAGCACATACATCTAACTTTATTTTAAAGCCGCAGTGGACTCTGGTACCTTCCTCTTTTTATATGCTCAGTACCATCAACTCTGCATGATTGCATTCAGCTTGGCCCTGGATAATTTGAACTGACCACAATCCTTGGGAGAGTGCACAGAGGGAGTATTTGAAGTTAGCAGGTATCCTGCTGGCCATCGAGTTTTTGTGCTGGCTGTGATTGAAGGTTCAATTTGTGGTTCATAGGGAAGTAAAATCTCTACCCGCTACACCAGTCGACAGTTTTTTCCAATTTAAATCTGACCTGAGGTTTTTTTTGGTTTACGTATACTGATAGAAATCCAGCATTGCTGATGTGGTAAAAGTCCAGATCCATTATTTGTAAGTGGTGTCTCTGTGCAGATCTGTAGTTATAAAGATGGTGCTTCCTTTTGGAGGATGAATAGAATTAGATTGAAAATAAATAAAATTCAAGGAGTAACTTGTGAATTCCTGCAATGAACTTGAACCTAATGTCTCTGAATCTTCAGAAACAAATTAAGTGTTGTGGTAGTTTAGAATGACTTTGAATTCTGTAATAATTACAATGCAGGCAGATTGCAAAAATTGTCCAAATGGTTTTCAAAATAATTTTCATCCTTTCATCCTAGAAATTGTAACTGGCATGAAATTTAGTAATGACTGCAAGTATCTGATCACAGTATCAGGCGACAGGTGAGTACTTTCGACTGATCTACATGAGATTTTTTTTTTGAGAAAATCCATGTAAAGTATGTTGTGGTTGTGAATGTTGAAAGGCCCTAATTTTGTAGGCCAACATGACTCTGTGCAAAATGTATAACTTCTTCGACATGCTGCTCAACAGTAACCTGACCTTAGGCGGCTGACATGCTGTCTTCAGTCATGAAATGTTTCCACTGTGAAATATGTGGCTGAACAAAACACACATCCTTCCCACTCTCCTTTTATTTCCACTGCCTCCATAAAGCCCAATCTTTAATTCTGGGAAAACCTGGGTCACATTTTAATTGGGAAGCGGACTCTATCTTATTACTTGTTTCTCCAACTACTGAATGACTTCTTCAATGCTGATGATTCTGAGTTATCATTAGCAGATGGGTTTTTGTCATTCTTCGTGACAATCCCTCTGGAGTCCATTCGTATTTCTGCCCCCTCAACTACTAAATGTGTGTTATAAATGTGCTGTTTATTCAGACAGTTTATCATAGTTCCTTCATGCAAGACTGAATTTCTGTTCCGTAAAAATGCTGTGAAGTAAACTAGCTTATTATATAACTGCCTAGGCAAGTCAACATTAGGACACTTTCTAGTCTGAGTGTAATATTAAAACAGTAATTGTCCTACTTTTGCTAGGAATATTCCAGACTGTTTCTAACTTAATTTTTTCTAACACACAGTTGCATTTTCATATGGCGCTTGGACTCTCAGTTGACAACATGCATGAGACATCGTCTCTCTGAAATTAAGCAGATTGCTAAAAAAGACAAGACACCACCAACCAAGGCACCTGCACCGATCAGGTATATTTCTTAAAACTGCTGGCTGACTTGCAAGGTACCTTAGATGCTGAAATTCAGAAAATCAGACAGCTTTCAGCTCTTTTTATTTGAAAGTCCTTATTCAAAGTTCACAAAGTTTGATAATCCAAAATTGTCCTGTCTAGGAGACATACTTGACTAGTAATCCAGAGGCCTGGACTAATGCTCCAGAGACATGAGTTCAGATTTCCCCATGGCAGCTGGGGGAATTTAAATTCTGTTAATAAACCTGGAATAAAAAATCTGTCTCTGTAATGGTGACCATTTAACTATTGGATTGTTGTAAAAACCCAACTGGTTCTTTCATGTATTTCAACGGAGGACTCTTAACTGACCCTCAGTTGTATCAAACCAGTACAGAAAAAAGCATTGTGGGTCTATCTACACCATAGGGGCGGCACAGTGGCGCAGTGGTTAGCACCGCAGCCTCTCAGCTCCAGCGACCCGGGTTCAGTTCTGGGTACTGCCTGTGTGGAGTTTGCAAGTTCTCCCTGTGTCTGTGTGGGTTTCCTCCGGGTGCTCCAGTTTCCTCCCACATGCCAAAGACTTGCAGGTTGATAGGTAAATTGGCCATTATAAATTGCCCCTAGTATAGGTAGGTGGTCGGGCAATATAGGGACAGGTGAGGATGTAGTAGGAATATGGGATTAGTGTAGGATTAGTATAAATGGGTGGTTAATGGTCGGCACAGACTCGGTGAGCCGAAGGGCCTGTTTCAGTGCTGTATCTCTAAATCAAAAAAAATCAAATCAAAATATGGACTGCAGCAGTTCAAGAAGACATCTCACCACCACCTTCTCTTGGGAATTAAGGATGGGCAATGAATGCTGGCCTTGCCAGCGATGCTCTCATCCCATGAACGGATTTTTTAAAACAAAAATTAAAAACCTGTTGCCTTGATCTAACTGCTTAAGAAGCAGGAGTGTGAGCCTATGTGACTTACTAACTTTCACCTTCCTTAATGTGCTGTTGCATCCTCTCCTCAACCATCCCAAATCTGTTGTGTGTCACTCTAATTACACAATTGTCTTTAGACTTGGAGAAGAATGCAAGTGTGGGGCCAGGAGACCTAAATGTTCTATTTGGTTTGTCACAATGTCATTGGTGCTATTGCTGACCAATGTAAACATGCTGAATTGAGATATTATCTTAGTATGTACCCGTGTACTCAGTGGTGCCAGCCTAATCCCATTTGGGTGATGAAAGTAAGATTTCTGTAAGTTCCAAAGTGTTTTACAACCAATTGAGTACTTTTAAAGTGTAGTCACTGTTGTAATGTAGGCAGTGCAACAGCCAATTTGTTTTTAGCAAGCTCGCACAAGCAGCAATGTGATAACCTGTTTGTGATGGTTGAGGGATAAATATTGCCAAGAAACCAGGGAGAACTCTCCTCTTTGTCGAAATAATTACATGGGATCTTTTAATTCCACCTGAGATGACTCAGTTTGATATCTCACCCAAAAGATGGAATCTCTGACCGTGTAGAACTACCTCAGTACTGCGCTAAGAGTGTCAGTCTAGGTTTTGTTCTCAAGTCTCTGGAGTGCGACTCAGAGACAAGAGTGCTACCCAGTGAGCTGCAGTTGAGTTAGACTAGGAAATACCTATTGCCACTGTAACTGGCTGTGCACATGGGTGCTTTGGTTTTCTCCAAACTCCAGTGTGTCACTGTACATGCATGTATATAGCTGTCTGCCCAGTGTAGCATTTTAGGTCTTTTATGGACTGCCCATTTTTGTAGTCCCAAAATTGGTGAAAATTGAACAGTAAATTTTGAAGCTTTCCAACATAGAAAGACGCACTTCACTTTCAATATTTAGTAACTGTCTGCACTGATTTTAGGAGAGAGACTTTTATGGTGAGAAAGTTAGCTTCAGATGATCAGGAAGATGATGCAAGTGAAGATGATGCAGAGGATGGTTCATTCCAAACCCCTTTAAAAGAGCCCATGGATAGAGGTAGGAGCAGTTTTTGATATATACTAACTGACTTTAATACTATAACCACTACATGAGATGGATGAAAGAGACTCCCAAAAAAATTGAAAACTTCAGTGACTGCACAGCAACAACTTATTTTTAAAAAGTCCAGCTTTGATATCATGCCTTTCATGACCACCAGATTTTTTTTTATTTCCAAAATATACTTTATTCATAAAAATCTGTAAAAAATACATTGCCAAACAGTTTCAAACAGCACCAAAAAGTACAAACATTGCAAGGGAGATCAGTTTCCTTCAATACAATCATGAGTTGCTTCACAACCCTTCCATTTCACATTTGTCATGCCAATTACATTTTTACATTTACAGCAAATGAAAATTTTCCCGATACAGTTCAAGGGGTTGCCCATGGGTCCAACCCTTCAGTTCAGCTTGGTGGGGGGACCTTACACTGTGGTCTTTCCCCATTGAGCCTTTGCTGCGGTTGCCCCAAGCTTTAGTGCGTCCCTCAGCACGTAGTCCTGGACCTTGAAATGTGCCAGTCTGCAACATTCGGTCGTGGACAACTCTTTGCGCTGGAAGACCAGAAAGTTTCGGGCAGACCAAAGGGCGTCTTTCACCGAATTGATAGTCCTCCAGCAGCAGTTGATGTTTGTCTCGGTGTGCGTCCCTGGGAACAGCCCGTAGAGCTGCTTGGGATGAACCTCGACAAAAACCACTGCATCTCTTTCGACACCTGCTTTGCAAAGACATATTCCAGGAGGAGGTGGGCAACCGTCTCTTCCCCACCACAGCCACCGCGGGGGCATTGCGCGGAGGGGGCGAGACTTCGGGCGTGCAGGAAGGATCTGACGGGGCGGGCCCTTCTCACCACCAGCCAAGCTACATCTTGGTGCTTGTTTGAAAGTTCTGGTGATGAAGCATTCCGCCAAATGACTTTGGCGGTCTGCTTGGGGAACCATCCGACAGGATCCCCTGTCTCCTTTTCCCGTAGGGCCTTGAGGACATTCCATACAGACCACTGCCTGATGGATCGGTGGTCAAAGGTGTTTTCCTGCAGAAACTGCTCCACGAAGGGTAGGTGGTACGGCACGGTCCAACTGCATGGAGCGTTCCGCGGCAATGTGACCAGGCCCATCCTTCGCAACACCGGGGACAGATAGAACCTCAGCACATAGTGGCATTTGGAGTTTGCGTACTGGACGTCTACACACAGCTTGATGCAGCCGCACGCGAAGGTGGTCATCAGGATGAGGGCCACGTTGGGTACATTTTTCCCTCCCTTATCCAGAGATTTGAACATTGTGTCCCTCCGGACCCGGTCCATTTTAGATCCCCAGATGAAGCAGAAAATGGCTCGGGTGACCGCCACAGCGCAGGTGTGGGGTATGGGCCAGACCTGCGCCACGTACAGCAACAACGTGAACGCCTCGCACCTGATGACCAGGTTCTTACCCACAATGGAGAGAGATTGCTGCCCCCACATGCTCAACTTTTGTTGTGCCTTGGCTACTCACTCCTCCCAGGTTTTGGTGCACGGCCCGGCCCTTCCGAACCATTTCCCCAGCACCTTCAGGTAGTCTGACCTGACGGTGAAGGGGACAAAGGATCGGGCAGCCCAGTTGCCAAAGAACATGGCCTCGCTCTTGCCGTGGTTAACTTTAGCTCCCGAGGCCAGTTCGAACTGGTCGCAGATGCTTTCATGACCACCAGATGTCCCAAAGCACTTGACAGTCATTGAAGTACTTTTGAAGTGTAGACACTGTTGGAAATGCGGCAGCTAGTTTGAGCACAGCAAACAGCAAAGTGATAATGACCAGATAATCTCTCCTCTTGTTATGTTGATTGAGGGATAAACTTTGGCCAGGGCACCAGGGATAATTCCCCTGCTCTTGTTTGAAATAATGCCATGGGATCTTTTACATCAGGGTGGTCTGCAGGCCAGAATCTGGCCAGCCGAAGGATTGCATCCAGTCCGTCAGTCTGTTTGTGCCATGGCTGTGATTGACGGCTTCCCTTCACGTCAGGCGGAGGAAGTAGGTGGGACCTGTATATTAAGAGTGGGGGACCCCTGTCTGTGATTGGTCACTCCATGTGACTGACGGGGGCTGCCCGGGCGGCGGTAGCACTGGTTGATAGAATGCAGTACAGGTGCCCTGGGATTGGCCTTCACTGCTGCTTTTGTGCACTTTAGTAAATGTCCTGTATCCTGCACACTGGGCAGGTTCCTGCCTCCACTTGCCCGAACCTAAATAACATTGGTATGGTAATTATCCAGTTGTGGGAATGGCTGCTGCGGAGAGAGGGAGGGCGGGTGTGGTGGGGGGAGAGAGGGGCAGAGGGAGGGGGGCGGAGGGAGGGACAGTGTGGGGGGGGCCAAAGGGAGGGAGGACAGGAGGGGAAAAAGAGTGGGGGGACTGGGAAAAGAGTAGGAGGAGAGTGTGGGGGGGCTGGGAAAAGTGGGAGGAGAGTGTGGGGGGGCTGGGAAGAGTGGGAGGAGAGTGTGGGGGGTGGGGAAGAGTGGGAGGAGAGTGTGGGGGGTGGGGCGAGAGTGGGAGGAGAGTGTGGTGGGGGTGGGGCGAGAGTGGGAGGAGAGTGTGGTGGGGGTGGGGCGAGAGTGGGAGGAGAGTGTGGTGGGGGTGGGGCGAGAGTGGGAGGAGAGTGTGGTGGGGGTGGGGCGAGAGTGGGAGGAGAGTGTGGTGGGGGTGGGGCGAGAGTGGGAGGAGAGTGTGGTGGGGGTGGGGCGAGAGTGGGAGGAGAGTGTGGTGGGGGTGGGGCGAGAGTGGGAGGAGAGTGTGGTGGGGGTGGGGCGAGAGTGGGAGGAGAGTGTGGTGGGGGTGGGGCGAGAGTGGGAGGAGAGTGTGGTGGGGGTGGGGCGAGAGTGGGAGGAGAGTGTGGTGGGGGTGGGGCGAGAGTGGGAGGAGAGTGTGGTGGGGGTGGGGCGAGAGTGGGAGGAGAGTGTGGTGGGGGTGGGGCGAGAGTGGGAGGAGAGTGTGGTGGGGGTGGGGCGAGAGTGGGAGGAGAGTGTGGTGGGGGTGGGGCGAGAGTGGGAGGAGAGTGTGGTGGGGGTGGGGCGAGAGTGGGAGGAGAGTGTGGTGGGGGTGGGGCGAGAGTGGGAGGAGAGTGTGGTGGGGGTGGGGCGAGAGTGGGAGGAGAGTGTGGTGGGGGTGGGGCGAGAGTGGGAGGAGAGTGTGGTGGGGGTGGGGCGAGAGTGGGAGGAGAGTGTGGTGGGGGTGGGGCGAGAGTGGGAGGAGAGTGTGGTGGGGGTGGGGCGAGAGTGGGAGCAGAGTGTGGTGGGGGTGGGGCGAGAGTGGGAGGAGAGTGTGGTGGGGGTGGGGCGAGAGTGGGAGGAGTGTGTGGTGGGGGTGGGGCGAGAGTGGGAGGAGAGTGTGGTGGGGGTGGGGCGAGAGTGGGAGGAGAGTGTGGTGGGGGTGGGGCGAGAGTGGGAGGAGAGTGTGGTGGGGGTGGGGCGAGAGAGGGAGGAGAGTGTGGTGGGGGTGGGGCGAGAGAGGGAGGAGAGTGTGGTGGGGGTGGGGCGAGAGAGGGAGGAGAGTGTGGTGGGGGTGGGGCGAGAGAGGGAGGAGAGTGTGGTGGGGGTGGGGCGAGAGAGGGAGGAGAGTGTGGTGGGGGTGGGGCGAGAGTGGGAGGAGAGTGTGGTGGGGGTGGGGCGAGTGGGAGGAGAGTGTGGTGGGGGTGGGGCGAGAGCGGGAGGAGAGTGTGGTGGGGGTGGGGCGAGAGCGGGAGGAGAGTGTGGTGGGGGTGGGGGGCGAGAGCGGGAGGAGAGTGTGGTGGGGGTGGGGGGCGAGAGCGGGAGGAGAGTGTGGTGGGGGTGGGGGGGCGAGAGCGGGAGGGGAGTGTGGTGGGGGTGGGGGGGCGAGAGCGGGAGGAGAGTGTGGTGGGGGTGGGGGGCGAGAGCGGGAGGAGAGTGTGGTGGGGGTTGGGGGGCGAGAGCGGGAGGAGAGTGTGGTGGGGGTGGGGGGGGGCGAGAGCGGGAGGAGAGTGTGGTGGGGGTGGGGGGCGAGAGCGGGAGGAGAGTGTGGGGGGGGAGGGGGGCAGGGCGAGAGCGGGAGGAGAGTGTGGGGGGGGAGGGGGCGAGAGCGGGAGGAGAGTGTGGGGGGGGAGGGGGCGAGAGCGGGAGGAGAGTGTGGGGGGGGCGGCGAGAGTGTGGGGGCGGGGCGGCGAGAGTGGGAGGAGAGTGTGGGGGGAGGGGTGGAGAGTGTGGGGGGAGGGGTGGAGAGTGTGGGGGGAGGGGTGGAGAGTGTGGGGGGAGGGGTGGAGAGTGTGGGGGGAGGGGGCGAGAGCGGGAGGAGAGTGTGGGGGGAGGGGGCGAGAGCGGGAGGAGAGTGTGGGGGGAGGGGGCGAGAGCGGGAGGAGAGTGTGGGGGGAGGGGGCGAGAGCGGGAGGAGAGTGTGGGGGGAGGGGGCGAGAGCGGGAGGAGAGTGTGGGGGGGGGGGCGGCGAGAGTGTGGGGGCGGGGCGGCGAGAGTGGGAGGAGAGTGTGGTGGGGGTGGGGGGCGAGAGTGGGAGGAGAGTGTGGTGGGGGTGGGGGGCGAGAGTGGGAGGAGAGTGTGGTGGGGGTGGGGGGCGAGAGTGGGAGGAGAGTGTGGTGGGGGGCGAGAGTGGGAGGAGAGTGGGCGGGGGGGGCGAGAGTGGGAGGAGAGTGGGCGGGGGGGGCGAGAGTGGGAGGAGAGTGGGCGGGGGGGGCGAGAGTGGGAGGAGAGTGGGCGGGGGGGGCGAGAGTGGGAGGAGAGTGGGCGGGGGGGGCGAGAGTGGCGCGAGAGTGGGCGGGGGGGGCGAGAGTGGGCGGGGGGGCGAGAGTGGGAGGAGAGTGGGCGGGAGGAGTGGGGGGGGGCGAGAGTGGGAGGAGAGTGGGCGGGAGGAGTGGGGGGGGGCGAGAGTGGGAGGAGAGTGGGCGGGAGGAGTGGGGGGGGGCGAGAGTGGGAGGAGAGTGGGCGGGAGGAGTGGGGGGGGCGAGAGTGGGAGGAGAGTGTGGGGGGGGGCGAGAGTGGGAGGAGAGTGTGGGGGGGGGGCGAGAGTGGGAGGAGAGTGTGTGGGGGGTGCGAGAGTGGGAGGAGTGTGTGTGGGGGGTGCGAGAGTGGGAGGAGTGTGTGTGGGGGGTGCGAGAGTGGGAGGAGTGTGTGTGGGGGGTGCGAGAGTGGGAGGAGAGTGTGGGGGGGGCGGCGAGAGTGTGGGGGGGGCGGCGAGAGTGTGGGGGGGGCGGCGAGAGTGGGAGGAGAGTGTGGGGGGGGGCGAGAGTGGGAGGAGCGTGTGGGGGGGGCGAGAGTGGGAGGAGTGTGTGGGGGGGGGCGAGAGTGGGAGGAGTGTGTGGGGGGGGGCGAGAGTGGGAGGAGTGTGTGGGGGGGGGCGAGAGTGGGAGGAGTGTGTGGGGGGGGGCGAGAGGGAGGAGTGTGTGGGGGGGGGGGAGTGGGAGGAGTGTGTGGGGGGGGGCGAGTGGGAGGAGTTTGTGGGGGGGGCGAGAGTGGGAGGAGTGTGTGGGGGGGGGGCGAGAGTGGGAGGAGTTGTGGGTGGGGGGGAAAGAGTGGGGTGGGGGGGAAGGGTGGGAGGAGTGTGTGGGTGGTGGGGAAGGGTGGGAGGAGAGTGGGTGGGGGGGAAGGGTGGGAGGAGAGTGTGTGGGGGGGGCGAGAGTGGGAGGAGAGTGTGTGGGGGGGGCGAGAGTGGGAGGAGAGTGTGTGGGGGGGGCGAGAGTGGGAGGAGAGTGTGTGGGGGGGGCGAGAGTGGGAGGAGAGTGTGTGGGGGGGGCGAGAGTGGGAGGAGAGTGTGTGGGGGGGGCGAGAGTGGGAGGAGAGTGTGTGGGGGGGGGCGAGAGTGGGAGGAGAGTGTGTGGGGGGGGCGAGAGTGGGAGGAGAGTGTGTGGGGGGGGCGAGAGTGGGAGGAGAGTGTGTGGGGGGGGGCGAGAGTGGGAGGAGAGTGTGTGGGGGGGGGCGAGAGTGGGAGGAGTGTGTGTGGGGGGGGGCGAGAGTGGGAGGAGTGTGTGTGGGGGGGGCGAGAGTGGGAGGAGTGTGTGTGGGGGGGGCGAGAGTGGGAGGAGTGTGTGGGGGGGGTGGCGAGAGTGGGAGGAGAGTGGGCGGGAGGAGTGTGTGGGTGGTGCGAGAGTGGGAGGAGAGTGTGTGGGGGGTGCGAGAGTGGGAGGAGAGTGTGTGGGGGGGGCGAGAGTGGGAGGAGTGTGTGGGGGGGGCGAGAGTGGGAGGAGTGTGTGGGGGGGGGCGAGAGTGGGAGGAGTGTGTGGGGGGGGCGGCGAGAGTGTGGGGGGGGGCGGCGAGAGTGGGAGGAGAGTGGGCGGGAGGAGTGGGGGGGGGGGGAAGAGTGGGAGGAGTGTGTGGGGGGGGCGAGAGTGGGAGGAGAGTGGGAGGAGTGTGTGGGGGGGGCGAGAGTGGGAGGAGTGTGTGGGGGGGGCGAGAGTGGGAGGAGTGTGTGGGGGGGGCGAGAGTGGGAGGAGTGTGTGGGGGGGGCGAGAGTGGGAGGAGTGTGTGGGGGGGGGGCGAGAGTGGGAGGAGTGTGTGGGGGGGGGGCGAGAGTGGGAGGAGTGTGTGGGGGGGGGGCGAGAGTGGGAGGAGTGTGTGGGGGGGGGGCGAGAGTGGGAGGAGTGTGTGGGGGGGGGGCGAGAGTGGGAGGAGTGTGTGGGGGGGGGCGAGAGTGGGAGGAGTGTGTGGGGGGGGGGCGAGAGTGGGAGGAGTGTGTGGGGGGGGGCGAGAGTGGGAGGAGTGTGTGGGGGGGGGGCGAGAGTGGGAGGAGTGTGTGGGGGGGGGGCGAGAGTGGGAGGAGTGTGTGGGGGGGTGCGAGAGTGGGAGGAGTGTGTGGGGGGGGACGAGAGTGGGAGGAGTGTGTGGGGGGGGACGAGAGTGGGAGGAGTGTGTGGGGGGGGGGGCGAGAGTGGGAGGAGTGTGTGGGGGGGGGCGAGAGTGGGAGGAGTGTGTGGGGGGGGCGAGAGTGGGAGGAGTGTGTGGGGGGGGCGAGAGTGGGAGGAGTTGTGGGGTGGGGGGGGAAGGGTGGGAGGAGTGTGTGGGGGGGAGGGAAGAGGGGGAGGGAGGGGGCAGGGCTAGTTGGGGAGGAATGGCAAGAGGGAGGGTGGAGGGATTGCAAGTGGGGGAGGGAGGGGGGAGATGGGATGTGGGCAGGGGTAAGGGGGAGGGGGCGTGGGTGGTCAAGAGGGGGAGGGGCAGGGCTAAGAGGGGGAGGCGGTGTGGGTGGGCAGGAGGGAGGGCGAGGGGGCATGGGGGAGCAAGAGGTGGAGGAGTGGCAAGGAGGGGTGAAGATTGAAAGAGTCATTTATTTATGGCACAGATAGAGGCCGTTCGGCCCATCGATTCCATGCCAATTCTCTGTGGAGCTATGCATTCAGTCCCACTCCCTGTAGATCACAAGTCGATCTCTCTCAGGTGGCCATCCAACTTCCTCTTGAAGTCATTGATCGCTTCCACTTCCACTACCCTTGTGGGCAGTGAGTTCCAGTTCATTACCACCCGCTGCGTAAAAAAAGTGCTTCCTCATATTCCCCCTGCATCTTTTTGCCCAAACATTTCAATCTGCGTCCCCTAGACCTCGAGGGGGGGAAGGGAGAGACGCGCGCGCGCGCACACACACAAGCAATTTTAATTGGCTGAGGATGGTGGAAAGGGGTTGAAGGGTAAATGTTAGGTTGGGGGAGAAAGTTCGGGTAGGGAATAAAGTAATTAAAAGACTATGGTGGGGGGGGCGGTTGGGGAAGGGCCTTCATATCATTTATTTATTAAAAATCAGGACTACTGTAATTTTAAATATTAAAATCTCTGCTCAGGGCTTAAAGCCATTTAGAAATGGCGCCGGACGCCGTTGCCGGGGACACCCCTCTACGTCATCCGGGCAGCCGCCCCACCCCTTCTATTTAAATCAGTCCCTGCACGTAATATGTTGGAAGGCCACCATGCGCTCAGTGCGCCGCCCAATGTTTCGGGTCCATGTGACCTTTCCTCGGAACTGCCAAAAGTTAGAAATTTAATAGTTGTTGAGGGGGGAGGGTGGTAGAAAAACAAAAGGAAAGGTCTGTGATAGGGTGGAGAGAAGAAGACATTAAATGACCAAGTGTTTCATGGTGCAAAGCGTAATGGGACAAGTAAAGAAACTAAAGGTGTGTCTGGATGGGATGTAAATGGCAGGACAGCAGCTGCCCAAACACAAAGTAAAGGGATTAAGAAAGAAACAAGACTGGTGGGGGGAGGGTTGGAAACGAACCAGCAAAAAAAAAGGAAAAGAATCAAATGGGGGCAGAGGTTATGATCTAAAATTATTGAACTCAATGTTGCATCTGGAAGACTGTAAATGCCCAGTTGAAAGATGAGGTACTGTTCCTCGGACTTGCGTTGAACTTCATTGGTACACTGTAGCAGGCCACGGTCAGAATGGTCAGAGTGGGAGCACAGTGGAGAATTGAAATGACAAGCGACAGGAAGCTCAGGGGCGTGCTTTCAGACTGAACGGAGGTTTTCTGCAAAAGGTTATCCAGTCTGTGTTTGTCTCCCCATTGTGAGCAGTAAATACAGGATGCTAGATTGAAAGAAGTACAAGTAAATCCCTGTTTCACTTAGAAGGAGTGTTTGGGGCACTGATCAATGAGAAGGGAGGAGGTAAAAGGGCAGGTGTTGCATCTGCTTTGCTTATCTGGAAAGGTGCTGTGGGAAAGAGGGAAGTTATTGGGGTTAACTGAGGAGTGGACCAGGGTGTCGTGGAGGGAACGGTCCCTTCAGAATACTGAAAAGGAAGGAGAGAGGAATATGTGTTGGTGATATCACGATGGAGGTGGCGGAAATGTTGGAAGGTAATCCGTTGAATACAGAGGCTGGTGAGATGGAAGGTGAGGATAAGGGGAACCCTATTATGGGAGGGAGGGAAAAGGGTGTTAGCAGAAGTGCATGAAATAGTTCGGACATGGTTAAGGCCCTGACAATCACAATCATGGTGTGTGGGCATCTTAGGTTGAGCAATAAGTCGACATCGGAAGTACTAATATGGAAGGTTGCATCATTCAAACAGATGAGACAAAGGAACTGGGAGAATGGAATCTAGTCCTTTCAGGACGTGTGGCGTGAGGAAGTATAGTCCGGGTAGCTGTAGGAGTCTGAGAGTTTATATTAATAGCCAGTGTCCAGAACTGGAGACACGGAAGTCAAGGAAGGGAAGAGAAGAGTCGGCGATGGTCCATGTGAAGGTGAGAGAAGGGTGGAAATTGGAAACAAAGTCAATGAAATTTTCCAGTTCCGGGCAAGAGCAGGAAGCGGCACCAGTACAGTCAGCAATGTATTGGAAGAAGAGTTGAGGGTGGTGTCGGGGGGTGCGTATGTGGTGCCTGAGTAAGGTTGGAACAAGGAATGTTCCACATTTCCCACAAAAAGCAGCCATATCTAGGACCCATGCAGCTATCCATAAGCAACAACTTTGATTTGGATAAAGTGAGTGGAGTGGAAGGAGAAGTCATTCGATGTGAGGAAGAAATCAGTTCAGTGTCCCCAACCCCATACAGCCCGCTTCTACCTCCTTCCCAAAATCCACAAACAAGACTGCCCTGGCAGACCCATTGGGCTGAATTTTATGAGTGAGCCTCAAATCGTGGTGGCGCACTCTGATCTCACTGGCCCACCTGCACGAAGCGGCCGTCGTAGAGCCCCTGTGATATTTCACGCGGGGTCTCGTTTAAATGGAGGGGGCGGAGCGGCCACCCCTGATGACATCCTAGGCAACAGTGTCCGCCATTTTTAAAGGGCTTCAGGCCCTTCAATTTTATTTGCATGCTTAAAGGTGCCGTTTTGGTAGAAAGTGCAGAAAATTTTAACTTCTCTTTGATTCCCCTCTTCCCCAACCCCAACCCCAACCCCAACCCAACACCACCGAGTTCTCATTTACTAAATTGACATTTCCCCGTCCCCCACATAAACCACTTTTGAAAATGCCGACCTTTAACCACCCCCCCCGCCCCCGCACCTTCAGAGCATTTGACCCTCAACCCCTTCCCACCATCCCCACAATCAATCGGAGCGGAATACTGGCATAGGACGGGTCTAGGTATGTTTATTTACATTTATTTGCATAGATTTAGCAATGCAAATGCAGGCCCTGCGGTCCACACCGAGGCCTCGCCACTGCCAGTAAAATGCGGTAGGGCCTTCTCGGCATCGGGGGCTCTGGCGGGCCTCTTCCGGAAGAATTTTCGGGGCCCCCACCTCACCCGATGCTGGAGGGCTCATAAAATTCAACCCATTGTTTGAGCCTGAACTGATTTCTTTCTATCTCATCTCTATTTGGGGGTTGGGCGAGGGTTGGAAACGAACCAGCAAAAAAAAAGCAGGAAAAGAGAAAAAAAATGGGGGCAGAGGTTATGATCTAAAATTATTGAATTCCATGTTGAGTCTGGAAGACTGTAAAGTGCACAGTCAGCAATGTATTGGAGCTTCATTGTCCCCTTGTTCAGTCTCTTTCCACCAAATCCATGACACTTCTGATGCCCTGTCACCTATCCAGTTTCTCACTGTCTCCTATTCACAATGGACCTCCAATCCCTCTACACCTCCATCCTCTACCAGGATGGTCCGAGAGCTCTCTGCTTTCTTGAATGGAAGGCCCAACCAGTCCCCATCCATCACCACCCTCTGCCTGACTGAACTTGTTCTCGCATTGAATAACTTCTCCTTCAACTCCACTCACTTCCTCCAAGTAAAAGGTGTTGCTGTGGGTACATGCATGGGTCCGAGTTCTGCCTGCCTTTTTGTGAGATCTGTGGAACATTCCTTGTTCCAGTCCTACTCAGGCCCCCTCCCTCAGCTCTTCTTCCACTACATTGATGACTGTTTCAGTGCCACTTCCTGCTCTTGCCCTGAAAGGAAAATGTAATTGACTTTGTTTCCAATTTCCACCCTTCACATGGTCCATCTCTGACTTTCTTGACTTCTCAGCCTATCCACAGAAATGGAGACAATCAACCAAGATTCACTATAAGCCCACGGACTCCCACGGCTACCTGGATTACACTTTCTCAAACCCCATTTCCTGCAAGGACTATTCCATTCTCCGAGTTTTACCCATCTCTGTCGCCTCTGTTCAGACAATGCAACCTTCCATACTAGTTCTTCCAATATGTCTTTTTCCTCAACTGAGGATTCCCACCGCCACCCTCACTTATGGTTGACAGGCCCTCAACTGTGTCTGGTCTAGTTCATGCACTTCTGCTCTCACCCCTTCCACCTCCTCCCAGAACCATGATGGGGTTGTCCTCACCTTCCAACCCAGCAGTCTCCATATTTAACGGATCATCCTCCACCATTTCTGCCACCTCCAGCATGATGCCACCACCAACACATCTTCCTCTCCCCCTCCCCTTTCAGCATTCTGAAGGGACTGTTCTCTCCATGGCACCCTGGTCCATTCCTCAGTCAATCCCAACACCTCCCCTCTTTCTTATGGTACCTTTCCATGCTAGCGCAGGAGATGCAATACCTGCCCTTTTACCTCTTCCCTTCTCAACATCCAGGGCCCTAAACATTTGTTCCAAGTGAAAGTGATTTACTTGTACTACTTTCAATTTAGTATACTGTATTTGCTGCTTACAATGTGGTCTCCTCTACTCTGGGGAGACTAAACGCAGACTGGGTAATTGCTTTGCGAACATCTCCGTTCATACGAACAAGGAGCAGGAGTAGGCTACTTGGCCCTTCGAACCTGCTCCGCTATTCAATAAGTTCATGGCTGAGCTGATTACTCCACATTTCCACCTACTTCCGATAACCTTCCACCCCCTTGCTTATCAAGAATCTATCTAACTCCATCTTAAAAATATTCAAAGACTCTGCTTCCACCGCCTTTTAAGGAAGAAAATTCCAAAGACTGATGACCCTCAGAAAAATGTTTCCTCATCTCTGTTTTAAATGGGTGACACCTTATTGTTAAACAGTGACCCCTAGTTCTAGATTCCCCCACAAGGGGAAATATCCTTTCCACATCCACCCTGTCAAGACCCCTCAGGATCTTGTATGTTTCAATCAAGTCGCCTCTTGCTCTTCTAAATTCCAGCAGATACAAGCCTAGCCTGTCCAATCTTTCCTCAGAAGCCAACCTGCCCATTCCAGGTATTCGTCTAGTAAACCACCTCTGTACTACCTCCAATGCATTTACATCCTTTCTTAAATAGGGAGGCCTGTACTGTACACATTACGCCAGATGTGGTCTCGCCAATGCCCTGTATAGCTGAAGCATAACCTCCCTACTTTTGTATTCAATTCCCCTCGTGATGAACAATAACATTCTATTAGCTTTCCGAATTATGTGCTGTACCTGCATACTAATCTTTTGTGATTCATGCACTAGGACACCCCGATCCCTCTGCATCTCAGCTCTGCAATCTCTCACCATTTAGATAATATACTTTGTTTTATTCTTCCTGCCAAAGTAGACAATTTTCCACTTTTCCACATTATACTCCATTTGCCAGGTCTTTGCCCACTCACTTAACCTATCTTTATCCCTTTGTAGCCCCCTTATGTCCTCTTCACAAGTTACTTTCCTACCTATCTTTCTGTTATCAGCAACCTTAGCAACCATACCTTCAGCCCCTTCATCTAAGTCATTTCTATAAATTGTAAAAAGTTGAGGCCCCAGCACAGATCCCTGTGGCACACCACTCATTACATCTTGCCAACCAGAAAATGACCCATTTATCCCTACTGTTTCCTGTTAGCTAGCCAATCTTCTATCCATGCCAATATGTTACCCCCTACACCATGAGCTTTTATTTTCTGCAATAACCTTTGATGTGGCACTTCATCAAATGCCTTCTGGAAATCTAAGTACAATACATCCACCAGCTCCCCTTTATCCACAGCACATGTAACGCCCTCAAAGAGTTTAGTCTGCAAGCATGACTCCGAGTTTCCTGTCTCTTCTCTATTCAATTCTCTGCTGTGCTCCCACTCTGACCTTTCTATCCTTGGCCTGCTACAGTGTTGCGATGAAACTCAATGCCAGCTCAAGGAACAGCACCTCAGCTTTCGACTGGGCACTTTTACAGCCTTCTACATTCAATTTGGAATTCAATAATTTTAGATCATAACATCTGCTCCTTTTTTCCCCTCTCTCTTGGTTTTTTTTAAGTTGATTTGTTGTCTCTCTTTCCCCCAACCCACATTCTTGTTTCTTTCTTAATCCTTTTACTTTGTGTTTGGACAGCTGCTGTCTTGCCATTTGCACCTCATCCAGACATCTTTTGTTTCTTTACTTGTCCCATTATGACTGCCTTTAGCTTTGTACCATGAAAGTTTTTGTCACTTAATGTCTCCTTCCCTCTGTTTGGGGTAGAAATGCAATACTGTACTAAATGCCTCTTGGCTTGCCATAGTCATGTGACCTCTACAACAAGTCACTCTGACTGCAGGCAGCCATCACCAAGCTCCCTCCCCAAAGAATCTGATAGACACCAGTGTGTCATGCAACATCATGACCTTCACAGTAGAGGCCTGCTTTAGGTCGGGAAAAAGAACCCGACCGAACTACAGCGGACCCGAGCCCGACATGCCCCGAGTCCCTCCGATTTTGCCCCGAGCCCAACTCGACGCAACTCGGCCCGACCCGATCATCCCTTTGCTTACCTTCCTGACATGGAAGCTGCAGCGCATGCGCGAGACGTCATGGCAACGACATTCGCTCACTGCGCAGAATCAGTTTCGTCCCGGACTCCCAACTCAGGTAAGTTTTTATTTTTAATACTTACCAAAAGAGCACTTACCGTGTGTGTTCTGTCCAGCCCGACCCAACCCAAACCCGACACATGTCATCAGTTGAGGCTATATGATGGGACCGTCCTAGTGCCGAGAGGACAAATTACTCTGAGAGCCCAATGCAATGACGAGAACTAAGATCTGGAGTTCCATATCATAGACGGCAAGCAATCGACACTCATCTTGGCTGGAGCTAAAGTTTGGACTGGTAACCCTCAACCTGCAAAAAGAGATTTGCAACTTGTCATAGCAAGCTAAATCATTGACCGAGAACAGATCTGAGAGGAGCACAACAATGTATTTACAGGTTTAGGATGTCTTCCTGGAGAATATCATCTCCAAGTAGATGAGAGGATAAGACCAATTCAGCATCTGCCGAGGAAAGTTCCTGCTGCCCTCAAGGCCAGTCTGAAATACAAGATAGAAGAGCTGGAAAAGAAGGGAGTAATCAAGTGACAACTCCTACAGAATGAATTGGCACCATGGTGGCAGTGAAACAACCTGAAAAGCTGAGAGTACGTATCAACTCAAAGGATCTAAATAAAATTCTGAAGCAATCTCACTACCCATGCCAGCCATCGAAGGAATTTTGCCACAGCTTGCAAAGGCAAAAATCTTCACCTACCCTATATGTGAAGGATGGTTACTGGCAAGTGAAGCTGGATGAAAGCTTCTTGACGAAAACAGCTTTCTAACTACATTCTGGATGTCGTTCAGGAGATACAGATGGTTACGCATGTGTTTGGCATTTCCACAACCCCAGAGGAATATCAACGTGGACAGCGTGATATCGTGATCTTCCCGGACTGGAAGCTATAATGGATGATTTGCGGAGACACAATGGAAGAAGTCATTGCTGACCACGATCAAAATCTGGTGCAACTGCTAGACAGAGCTCGCCAAATGACCTTGAAGCTGAACAAGAAAAAATTGCAATTAAAGATGCCTGAAGTCAAGTACATAGCTCATGTACTGACAGCAAAACGTCTTCACCCGGATCCCGAAAAGGTGAGAGTGGTAACAGAAGTAAAAGTAGTACAACAATTTGTTGGATTTAGTCATAGAGTTATACAGCACAGAAACAGGCTCTTCGGCCTATCGTGTCCATGCCGACCATCAAGCACCTATCTATTCTAATCCCATTTTCCAACACTTGGCCCGTAGCCTTGAATGCTATGGTATTTCAAGCTCATCTAAATATTTAAATGTTGTGAGGGTTCCTGCCTCTACTATCCCTTCAGATAGTGTGTTCCAGATTCCAACCACCCTCTGGGTGAAATTTTTTTTTCCTCAAATCCCCCCTGAACCTCCTGCCCCTTATCTTAAATCTATGCCCCCTGGTTATTGACACCCCTGCTAAGGGAAAAAGTTTCTTCCTATCTACACTATCTATGCCCCTCATAATTTTGTATACCTCTATCTGGTCTCCTGCCTTCTCTACTCGAGGGAAAACAACCCTAGCCTATCCAGTCTCTTTTCATAGCTGAAATGTTCCAGCCCAGGGAACATCCTGGTGAATCTCCTCTGCACCCTCTCCAGTGCAGTCACATCCTTCCTATAGTGTGGCGACCAAAACTGTACACAGTACTCCAGCTGTGGCCTAACTAGCATTTTATACCATTCTAACCTCCCTGCTCTTGCCTTCATTAGCCGAGGCATAGAATATAAGTATCTCATATGCCTTCCTAACCACCTTATCTACCTGTGCTGCTGCCTTCAGTGATCTATGGACTCTCTGTATTTCCTAGGGTCTTACCACCCATTGTATATTCCCTTGCTTTGTTAGTCCTCCCAAAATACATCATCTCTCACTTCTCAGGATTAAATTCCATTTGCCACTGCTGTGCCCATCTTACCAGCCCATCAATATCGTCCTGTAATCTGAGGCTTTCCTCCTCACTATTTGCGACACCACCAATTTTTGTGTCATCTGCAAACTTACTGATCATACCTCCTATATTCATGTCTAAATCATTAATGTATGCTACAAACAGCAAGGGTCCCAGCACGATCCCTGTGGTACACCACTGGACACAGGCTTCCAATCGCAAAAACAACTCTCGAACATTACCCTCTGCCACTGAGCCAATTTTGGATCCACTTTGCCAAATTGCCCTGGATCCCATGGGCTCTTACCTTCTTGACCTCGTCAACTATTTAGCAAAATTCTTGCCCAATTTGTTTGAGTGTGAACCGTGAAGCCAACTCACTACCAAGGACGTGCAGTGGTACTGGGGCACAGAACAAGAAGCAGTGTTCACTAAAATCAAGCATCTAGTGATGGCAACGCCAGTGCTGAAATACTATGACAAAAATGATGAAGTCACCCTGCAGTACGACACCAGTGAGACAGGACTTACAGCAACCCTAATGCAGCAAGAACAAACGGTTGATTTTGCATCCAAGGCGTTAATGTGAACGGAACTGTGCTAGGCTCAAATCAAGAAAGAGTGCCTGGCCATTGTCTTTGCTTGTGAACATGGTCATCGATACCTACTTGGCAGAGACAAAGTGACAGTCGACTCTGGCTACAAACCACTTCAAAGCATTCTCCTCAAGTCGCTACTATCCGCTTAAAGCGTCTGCAAAGAATGTTACTCTGGTTACAGAGTTATCATCTGGACGTAACATACAAGCAAGGGAAATGGATGTACACCGCTGACATGCTGTCGAGAGTAGCACTCCCTATGAATAAAGTAGAGGATGCTACAACAGCGTGTGAAATCTTCCAGATCCAACGTGAAGCTGCAACTCGACATGCTTTGGAAGTCATGAACCTAGCAGAGACATTGAATCAGACAAGCACCTTGCTCAAATCAAGCAGGATGCAATTCTCTAAGTGTTGCAAGAAGTAGTGATGAAAGGATGGCCTGAAAGCATCAAGGACACTCCTGTAGTCACAAGAGCGTATTGGGCATACAGAGATAAATTGACAGCCCAAGATGGCATCTTGCACAAAGGAAATAAAGTCATTATCCCAAAGGAGTTGAGAGGAGAGATGCTAAAGTGCATCCATGCAAAACACCAAGGAATTGAGTCGAGTCAGAGGAAGGCAAGAGAAGTAAAAACAAGAAATGCTGGAATCACTCAGCAGGTCTGGCAGCATCTGTGAAAAGAGAAGCAGAGTTAACGTTTCAGGTCAGTGACCCTTCTTCGGAAAGCAAGTGAAGTGCTCTACTGGCCAAACATGAACAATGAAATCAAGGACCACGTCAGCCAGTGCAGTGCGTGTAATAAGTACCAAGCTAAAGAGCTGCTGATGACCCATGACATCCCAGACAGACAGATG
Organism: Heterodontus francisci; assembly: GCF_036365525.1. Lineage (NCBI taxonomy): Eukaryota > Metazoa > Chordata > Chondrichthyes > Heterodontiformes > Heterodontidae > Heterodontus > Heterodontus francisci. The sequence continues at coordinate 21,075,011 of NC_090410.1, read as the reverse complement.
AAGCTGGGAGGAGATCTCTTCGTTCTCACAGGAGCTGATTATTTAGTCACTGTAGACTACTGGGAGGTAGACCAGCTGACCTCAGCGACTACCGGTTGAGATTGTAGAATGCCTGAAAGCACACTTCAGTCGTTGCGGCATTCCAGACATTGTGATGAGCGACAATGGCCCTCATTTCACAAGTGAAGAATTCAGTCGTTTCATAAAGGATTGGGAAATTCAACACCATACATCCATCTCCACACTGTCCCTAGCCAAATTGAAAGGCTGAGGCGGCAGTGAAAATCGCCAAAGGAATCATAAAGAAATTGTACACATCCGCACAATCCTCCAATGGAGAAACGCATCTAGTGAAGAAAGACTAATGTCATGTCGCACCCAAACTACTCTTCCATTAGCAAAAAAGGCTACTGAAGCCAGAAGTAGTAACAGGCGTGAGTGACAAAATCAAGGTGTAACGGCAGAAAGCCAAATTTCATTTTGGCAAAACTGCCAAACCATTACCAGAATTGAGCATTGGAGAGCCAGTAAGGGTACCAACCATCAACGCTCTCAACAAAAGTCAACCCAAGTGGCAAATTGGGACCTGGTAAGAGCAGTTGTCACCTCGATCATACGTGATGGAAGTGAACGAGCAGATATGTTGTCGCAACCACAAGCACATACGCACAACTGGGGAAGCTGTTCCTTCACTGCAGCCAGCCGATCAGGAAGATGTGAACTCACCAGCTACACAGACCACCGATCAACCATCAGACCCAGAGGTCCACAGCACCCCAACAATGGAAATGGAACAGCAACAGTTACTGTGGCAACAAGTGACACGGGAACGGCACTCTCTGGAGAAGGAAAATCACCTAGATGAACAGACAACATACACGTGTATCATTAAGAGACCAGCACAGTTTAAAGCCTATGTGTGTAATACATATGCAGAGACTGATGAGAAGAACAGTTGTGTGCATAGTCAGTAATTTGGGCAACTGAGTTTAAATGATGATGCATGCAAATTGTTGTATTTTTTGTGTTATGGAGGTGCTTTGCTTTTGGTTAAAATTTTTTTTGAGGAATTCATAGTCAAACTGAAGAAATGTTGGACCAGTTTTTTTTCAAGACAGTCATCAAGGGGACACAGAACTGGTTTGGCAACAATGTTTACTGGTTGTTACATGACTCAAGGTAACAATAGAACAGAAACCCTGGTAACTGGAAGATATGGGCAGAGAAGTGACAGGCGCCCCTTGATTTGACAAGCCCGGGAACAGCAGCACACCTGAGAGGCAAGCAAACTCACAAACAGTTGATTGTAGTGTCGATGTGTTTTACCTTCTGGAATGAGATAGAGTTAAGTCTGCTGAACAAGTGTCAAGGAAGACCACAACCCAGCTCGCTTTCCAGCAACTCCCTAAAAGACCCTGAAGTCCACTGTGTCAATTGATCTCGTCTCCTGTCTTTGAAGAAAAGCTTGCTAAATTACTTCTCAACGCTGCTTGAAAAGAGCTGTTCTAAAAGATCTCAGTGACCTGTCTACATGTACTCCGAAGTTGGACCGTGTGCCAGTTTTGGGACAACATATCTCATCTGTTTTCTTCAAAAATGAGCAAGTATTCAGTCCAATTTTTCTTTTGTCTGTAACAGAGCTCTGAATTTTTTTTAAAAGTCACTTTTATTTTTCCGGTTAACCAGTGCATGTGTGAGTGTGAGGGGCAGAGGTTTAAAAAAAAAAAAGGACTTTAAAATTTCAATCTGTGTGTTTATGCTTTACTTTTACTCATTAAGACTTGTTTTAAAATAAACTGATCATTTTGTTGTTCATTAAAGAAACCTGGTTAGTGTGTTTGAATCTGGGGAAAATAGAGCATATGATTGACCGTATTAATAAGTGGGGAAATTTAAAAATGTATATGTTGTGACCTGTGGAGAATTGGGACTAGAATAAACTGTGCACTCCTCCCACCTTGGTCGTAACATTTGTATGAAAAGGGGATGTTTGAGATAGAAATGCAAAACTGGACTAACAAACCTCCTGGTTTGCTGTAGTCAGGTGACCTCTACCATGAGGCATCCACTGCAGGCAGCCATCAAAAGGCTAGTTCAATTAAGACACAGTACATGCAAGGCTGTTGTCCTGTGAGCTTGTAACACCCTATGACAGACCTTCCCTTTTTGTTCTTTTCCTCCTCCCCTCTTTCACTTGCTCAAAACCTATTGCATTTCTAATTTTTGCCAGTTCTGATGAAAGGTCACATGGACCTGAAACATGAATTCAGTTTTTCTCTCCACAGCTGCTGCCTGACCTACCGAGTATTTCCAGCATTTTCTGTTTTTGTATCTTAAAACCATGCAGTACAGGAAGAGACCATTTGCTTCCGATCATATGTATGCCAGTTCTTTGTTAGAGCAATGCAAGCCTAATCCTAATACTCCATGCTTTCCCTGCAACTCTATTTTCCTCTGTTTCAAATATTAATCCATTTTCCCTCAAGATGTGTTGAAAAAAACTATTTTTTCACAATTTTTATTACTGCTGCTCAATATTGCAGGTAAGACTGAAGATGCTGCATTCTTGCTGACTAATGGGAAACTTCCACTGTGGGCAAAGAGACTGGTAAGTTTTTTGGGAGGGGGCGAATACGTTTGTGTGATAGTGATGGTAGCCAGTTGCTATTTGCTAACTTATCACAAAATCATAGCCCAGTTCCTAATTCCAATATAAACGTATGTTACCTTTCCCTCCTTTACAAAAGGTGATGTTCTTTCTGAGATACATTTGTAAGGGAGCCGGTGTGACAGCAAACCTATCCCAAGCCTTGACTTCTTTTTACAGACTTTTTGAAGAACATGTAAATACTGTACAATCTACACTTGCACGCATTTCCTTTCACATCAACTCTTTGGTGCTCCCATCTTGCTAGTCATCCTTCACATGCAGATGTGGACAGTGTTACCAGTTGATTTGCTGATCTCTACCCATGCAAGTGCACACACTCACATTATGCAGCAAGGATCACCAGATTTTGATGAACTTGAATCCCTGACTGTTTCTCTCCCCAGTCTGGGGGCACCAAGGCCACCTGCACTGCTTTGGTGAGATTAATGAACTCTCAGAGTAGGCATTCGTAGAATCACAGGATTGTTGCAGCACAGAAGGAAGCCATCATATCTGCACCGGCTCTGTGAATGAGCATTTCACTTCGTGCCATTACCCCACCTTCTCCCTGTAACCCTGCACATTCTCCCTTTTCAAATAACAGTCTAATTCCCTTTTGAATACCTTGATTGAGAGTGCAGTGCAGGCAAGTACAGCCAGTATATTCCATACCTTAACTGGTTGCTGCGTGAACACATTTTTCCTCATGTCGCTTTTGCTTGTCTTGCAATTACTTTAAATCTGTTTCCTCTTTTTCTCGATCCTTTCACAAGTGGGAACACTTTCTCCCTATCTACTCCATTCAGACCCCTCATGATTTTGAATGCCTCCACCAAATTATGGCATTGAACCATGGCACTCTCTGGCACCATTCCTCACACATTATATTTACCTGGTGATCCATCAGGTTGAAAATATATTCTAAACTATGCTGAATTGCCATTTCTCCAAACTATCTCTGACCCATCCTCACTCAAATGATATGGAAAACTGACAGAGGAGTTACAGGCATGTATCAGACAATACTACTTATGTTGCATTTAATTTCATATTCTCTCCTCCATTTTATTTTCTTCTTTGTACTGTTTCTTGTTTCATTTTGCAGGCATCTTTTTTCCAGGCCCATGTCAATGTTGTGCTTGAGTTAGGAAGGTTATGTTTTGACTTGCTATCAGAATATTTGTGACTGTGTGGATGGGGAAAGTGAAGGAGAGAGAAGAGAGTTGTGGATAAAGATCACATATTTCGGAAGCCTTGTACACTGGATGGCATACAGCTTGATGGTTTTTGTTTATAGTATCTTGCACCACTACAAGTGAACTGTGCGTTCTGAGCTGCCCCAACACTCTCAACAGTATAACAATGAATCCTGTTCAACCCGAGCATAGATTTTGGGTGTGGAGGAAAACCTGCTGTGAAATTCAGTTCAAGACCAAGATTTTATCCGGGCAACGGGGGTCTCAACATCCAGCAAAAGCAATGCCGAGAACTCCCCGATGCCTCTTCTGTGAGATGCCTGCCGAATCAAGTGCCAATTAGGCACTTGAGTGGCCAGCGGCAGGCCTTCCACAGGATCAAGGACCCCAGCGATGGAAGTCCTGCCCTCATAGCTGCCGTCTAATCAGAGGCTGGCAATTCTTTAACTTAGCAAAGGCAGCGGCTGCTGCCAGTAGAGCATCCACCCAAGGCCCTGAAGCAGGACTGGACCCAGGACACAGGTCAGGGTGGGAGGGGTCTCGCGGGAGATGGGTGTAGGGGACCATCAGCAAGGACGGGAGGTGGCTCTCAGTGGTTCCCGCCTCCCTCCTGATGCCAGGTCCCTCATTCAGGCACTGTATCTTCTAATGAGGGACCACCACCATCACCCCCGCTCCCCCAGAGCCAGCAAGCAGCCTGCACAGATTTTCTTCCTATCCGGTGACATGGCAGCCCACTGCTGAGTTAATTGCGGCAGCGGCAGGCAAAGGCCTTTAATTGGGCATTAATTGCCTAGTTAGGGTCTCAATTGGTAGCAGGGCAGGAAGGCCATACACAGGCCTTCTCACCCTGGGCTTAATTTTAGCGGAGACAGGCAGGAGGTGGGGATCCGCCCCCCACCCATCCCAGCCGATTATATAAAAGCAAAATACTGCGGATGCTGGAAATCTGAAACAAAAACAAGAAATGCTGGAATCACTCAGCAGGTCTGGCAGCATCTGTGGAAAGAGAAGCAGAGTTAACATTTCGGGTCAGTGACCCTTCTTCGGAACTGGAAGAAGGGTCACTGACCCGAAACGTTAACTCTGCTTCTCTTTCCACAGATGCTGCCAGCCGATTATATGCTCGTTCTGCCTTCAAATGCTGCAGGCGAGAGCATAAAATCCCTCCCCAAAAGTTTTGTAGGTGGACCATTATGTGTGGAGCTGACAATAATCTCGAGCCACAAATTTCACAGAATTGATTTTTCTATTTTGAAAGCTCCATTTCAAGGCTATAGAAACATAGAAAATAGGAGCAGGAATAGGCCCTTTGGCCCTTAGAGCCTGCTCCGCCATTCATTATGATCATGGCTGATCATCCAACTCAGTAACCTGTTCCAGCTTTCCCCCCCATACCCTTTGATCCCTTTCGCCCCAAGAGCTATATCTAACTCTTTCTTGAAAACATAGAATGTTTTGGCCTCAACTGCTTTCTGTGGTAGCAAATTCCACAGGCTCACCACTCTCTGGGTGAAGAAATTTCTCCTCATCTCAGTCCTGAAAGGTTTACCCCGTATCCTGAGACTACGACCCCTGGTTCTGGACTCCCCCACCATCGGGAACATCCTTCCTGCATCTACCCTGTCAAGTCCTGTTAGAATTTTATAGGTTTCTATGAGATCCCCCCTCACTGTTCTGAACTCCAGCGAATATAATCCTAACGGATTCAATCTCTCCTCATATCAGTTCCGCCATCCCAGGAATCAGTCTGGTAAACTTTCGCTGCACTCAGCCTATAGCAAAAACATCCTTCCTCCGATAAGGAGACCAAAACTGCACGCAGTGTTCCAGGTGTGGCCTCATCGAGGTCCTGTATAACTGCAGCAAGACATCCCTGCTCCTGCACTCGAATCCTCTCTCTATGAAGGCCAACATACCATTTGCCTTTTTTATTACCTGTTGGACCTGCATACTTACCTTCAGGGTGTACGAGAACACTCAGGTCTCGTTGCATATTCCCATCTCTCAGTTTATAGCCGTTCAGATAATCTGCCATGCATTAGCCCACTCACTCAACTTGTCCAAATCATCCTGAAGCCTCTATGCATCCTCCTCACAACTCACCCTCCCACCCAGTTTTGTGTCATCTGCAAATTTGGAGATATTACATTTAGTTCCCTCATCTAAATCATTAATATATATTGTGAATAGCTGGGGTCCTAGCACCAATCCCTGCAGTACCCCACTAGTCACTGCCTGCCATTCGGAAAAAGACCCATTTATCCCTACTCTTTGTTTCCTGTCTGCCAACCAATTTTCTATCCATCGCAATACACTACCCCCAATCCCATGTGCTTTAATTTTACATGCTAATCTCTGATGTGGGACTTTGTCGAAAGCCTTCTGAAAGTCCAAATAAACCACATCCACTGGCTCCCCCTCATCAACTCTACTAGTTACATCTTCGAAGAATTCTAGTAGATTTGTCAAGCATGATTTCCCTTTTGTAAATCCATGCTTATTCTGCCCAATTCTACCACTGTTCTCTAAGTACTCTGCTGTAAAATCTTTGATAATGAATTCATGTAGATGTGATTTCTATTCACTGATTTGCTATATTCAGAAACAATATGCAATGTTTACCAATTGGCCTTTGGGTTAGCAGTACACTGTTGTCCCGTATATCATGCTGCACCTATTTAGCTAACAAGTGTGCGACTTGTATGTCCATCTTGAAAAAGTTTTCTTGGAGTAGAAGATGTATGTTTAATATGTTCTGGGAGGTAGTATGTGATGTGGAAGACATCTGGGGGAAAAACTTCAATGATATCCGATCCTTTCAGCTAAAGCATTACAATTCTCCTGAATTCTTTCCCCACCCTTCTCTAGAATGCGCTGTCTCGTGCAGAGCTGCAATTATATGCGCTGCACCCATTTGCCAAATGAGTTGAATCATATGTGAACCAAGACAGTAATTCTTGCATCGCTATTTACTCCTGGGGGCGGTGGGGGACATAACAGCTGAGAGTGATTCTCTTCTCACCTCATTATATCGCGTACCTCTGCACTTTTCACCAAGAGTTGCTGTGTTAATGAGAGCAGGAGTCCTGGCAGCTCTTGCAGTTTGTAACCCAGGGACATTGAGGCTAATTGTAGCACACCAGCTGAAATAGACAACCCAAGACGAAGAAACAAAAAGATGTGATGCTTTTTTAAAATTCTTTCATGGGATGTGGGCGTCACTGGCCAGGCCACCATTTATTGCCAATACCTAATTGCCCTTCAGAAGGTGGTGGTGAGCTGCCTTCTTGAGCGCTGCAGTCCATTTGGGGTAGGTATACCCACAGTGCTGTTAGGAAGGGAGTTCCAGGATTTTGACCCAGCGAAAGTAAAGGAACGGCGATATAGTTCCAAGTCAGGATGGTGTGTGACTTGGAGGGGAACTTGCAGTGGTGGTGTTCCCATGTATTTGCTGCCCTTGTCCTTCTAGTTGGTGGAGGTCGCGGGTTTGAAAGGTGTTGTCTAAGGAGCCTTGGTGCATTGCTGCAGTGCATCTTGTAGATGGTACACACTGCTGCCACTGTGCGTCGGTGGTGGAGGGAGTGAATGTTTGTAGATGGGGTGCCATTCAAGCGGGCTGCTTTGTCCTGGATGGTGTCTAGCTTCTTGTGTGCTGTTGGAGCTGCACCCATCCAGGCAAGTGGACAGTATTCCATCATGCGCCTGACTTGTGCCTTGTAGATGGTGGACAGGCTTTGGGGAGTCAGGAGGTGAGTTACCCGCCTCAGGATTCCTCGCCTCTGACTTGTTCTTGTAGCCAGTGTATTTACATGGCTACTCCAGTTCAATTTCTGGTCAATGGTAGCCCCTAGGATGTTGATGGTGGGGGATTCAGCGATGGTAATGCCGTTGAATGTCAAGGGGAGATGGTTAGATTCTGTCTTGTTGGAGATGGTCATTGCCTGGCACTTGTGTGGTGCGAATGTTACTTGGCCATTTATCAGCCCAAGCCTGGATATTGTCCAGGTCTTGCTGCATTTCTACACGGACTGCTTCAGTATCTGAGGAGTCACGAATGGTGCTGAAATTGTGCAGTCATCAGCAAACATCCCCACTTCTCACCTTATGATTGAAGGAAGGTCATTGATGAAGCAGCTGAAGATGGTTGGGCCTAGGACACTACCCTGAGGAATTCCTGCAGTGATGTCCTGGAGCTCAGATGATTGACCTCCAACAACCACAACCATCTTCCTTTGCGCGAGGTATGACTCCAGCCAGCGGAGGGTTTTCCCCTTGATTCCTATTGACCTCAGTTTTGCTAGGGCTCCTTGATGCCATACTCGGTCAAATGCTGCCTTGATGTCAAGGGCAGTCACTCTCACTTCACCTCTTGAGTTCAGCTCTTTTGTCCATGTGTGAACCAAGGCTGTAATGAGGTCAGGAGCTGAGTGGCCCTGGCGGAACCCAAACTGAGCGTCACTGAGCAGGGTATTGCTGAGCAAGTGCCGCTTGATGGCACTGTTGATGACATTTCCATTACTTTACTGATGATTGAGAGTAGGCTGATGGGGTGGTAATTGGCTGGGTTGGACTTGTCCTGCTTTTTGTGTACAGGACATACCTGGGCAATATTCCACATTGCATGGCAGATGCCAGTGTTGTAGCTGTACTGGAACAACTTGGCTAGGGGCGCAGCAAGTTCTGGAGCACAGGTCTTCAGTACTATTGCCGGAATATTGTCAGGGCTCATCACTTTTGCAGTAACCAGTGCCTTCAGTCGTTTTTTGATATCACGCGGAGTGAATCGAATTGGCTGACGTCTGGCATCTGTGATGCTGGGGACTTCAGGCGGAGGCCAAGATTGATCATCTACTCGGCACTGCTGGCTGAAGATTGTTGCAAATGCTACAGCCTTATCTTTCGCACTGATGTGCTGGGCTCCCCCATCATTGAGGATGGGGATATTTGTGGAGCCACCTCCTCCAGTTAGTCGTTTAATTGTCCACCACCATTCACGGCTGGATGTGGCAGGACAGCAGAACTTAAATCTGATCCGTTGGTTATGGAATCGCTTAGCTCTGTCTATCGCATGCTGCTTACGCAGTTTGGCACACAGATGATGCTGGGTTGTAGCTTCACCAGGTTAACACCTCATTTTGAGGTATGCCTGGTGCTGCTCATGGCATGCCCTCCTGCACTATTCATTGAACCAGGGTTGGTCCCCTGGCTTGATGGTAATGGTTGAGTGGGGGATATGCCAGGCCATGAGGTTACAGATTGTGGTTGAGTGCAGTTCTGCTGCTGCTGATGGCCCACAGCACCTCATGGATGCCCAGTTTTGCATTGCGAGATCTGTTCGAAATCTGTCCCATTTAGCACGGTGATAGTGCCACACAAAACGATGGACGGTATCCTCATGTGAAGGCTGGACTTCGTCTCCACAAGGACTGTACGGTGGTCACTCCTACCAATACAGTCATGGACAGAAGCATCTGCGGCAGGCAGATTGGTGAGGACGTGGTCAAGTATGTTTTTCCCTCATGTTGGTTCCCCCACCACCTGCCGCAGACCCAGTCTAGCAGCTATGTCCTTTAGGACTCGGCCAGCTCGGTCAGTGGTGGTGCTACCGAGCCACTCTTGGTGATGGATATTGAAGTCCCCCACCAAGAGTACATTTTGTTCCCTCGCCATCCTCAGTGCTTCTTCCAAGTGGTGTTCAACATGGAGGAGTGCTGAGTCATCAACTGAGGGAGGGCGCTAGGTGGTAATCAGTAGGAGGTTACCTTGCCCATGTTTGACCTGATGCCATGAGACCTCATGGGGTCCGGAGTCGATGTTGAGGGCTCCCAGGGCAACTCCCTCCCTATTGTGTACCACTGTGCCACCACCTCTGGTGGGTCTGTCATGCCGGTGGGACAGGACATACCCGGGGATGGTGATGGCAGTGTCTGGGACATTGTCTGTAAGGTATGATTCCATGAGTAGGACTATGTCAGGTTGTTGCTTGGCTAGTCTGTGGGACAGCTCTGCCAACTTTGGCACAAGCCCCCAGATGTTAGTAAGGAGGACTTTGCAGGGTCGACAGGCCGTTGTCGTTTCTTTTTTTTATTCATTCATGGGATGTGGGCATCGCAGGCCAGGCCAGCATTTATTGCCCATTCCTAATTGCCCTTGAACTGAGTGGCTTGCTAGGCCATTTCAAGGGCATGTAAGAGCCACATTGCTGTGGGTCTGGAGTCACATGTAGGCCAGACCAGGTAAGGACAGCAGATTTCCTTCCCTAAAGGGCATTAGTGAACCAGATGAGTTTCTACAACAATCGACAATGGTTTCATGGCCATCATTAGACTAGCTTTTAATTCCAGCTTTATTAATTAAATTCAAAGTCCACCTTCTGCTGTGGTGGGATTCAAACCCATGTCCGCAGAGAAATACCCTGGGTTACTAGTCCAGTGATAATACCACTACACCACCGCCTACGCCACTGTCCAAACAGAAAATGCTGGAAGTATACGAGGTCAGGCAGCATCTGTGGAGAGGGAAAGAGTTAATGTTTCAGGTCGATGACCTTTCATCAGACCTTGGAAAATTTAGAAATATATTAGGTTTTAAGCAAGTGAAAGGGGGAGGGTGGGGAAAAAGAACAAAAGGGAAGGTCTGTTCTGGGGTAGAAGACGAGGCGGAAGGGAGTGGTACTAGGGCAAATAAAGAAAACATAGATGTGTCTCGAGGAGGTGTGAATGGCAGAATAATGAACAGCTGCCATCCAAAAGCAAAACCAGCCAAGGGAAAAAACAAAATGGGTGCAGAGGTAACTGTCTGAAATAGTTGAACTTAATGTTGAATCCAGCTTATGTGACACTCTATGTCTTGCACATTAACTTGGCCTGAACCATTGGGGGAAGTTCATTCTTCATATGTTATCTTTGTCCATCGGTGGGGATAGGAAACTAAGGAAATCTGAATTGAAATATATTAAGACAAAGAAATAACATAAAAAATCAGCATTGAGGGAAAATGTTAAAAACTCAGTTGAAAGTGAAAAGTTATAATTAAGATCAAATTTAGTATCAAAGATTTTCTAAGGCATTCAGTTTCCTTCAACATCTGTTGCAGGAGGCAGGCGACAGAAGTGTGCAGGATAGCACAAGAAGTAGCAGCGTGGAAGAATTCCAGCCACGAGGAAGATGGGCCGAAAGAATGGACAAAGATCTTATTCACTCTATCCTGGGAAAGAGGCAGCTGGAAGAGTACTGTGCAACCCCAACTCCTGGCAGCATTTCAGTGACACAGGGTTTACAAAGCAGCTGTTTGGAACAGGATAACTTTGGATCACGAAACTTGGATAACTTCCTTGAGATGGTCAGTGCACTGTTAACTGGTAGTAGTTGAAGGTTGGTAATGGCTACAAATGGTCCCAAATAAATGGATTCTACACATGTATATGTGGAGCTACCATTGATGCTCGTCCATTTAGATGGAAGTGGTTATAGTGGTGTACAAGTGAAGTTTTGTCTTTCTGCTGCCAGGGGGTGGTGGTGGGGGGGTGCAGGGAGCAAGAATCAAGTTACTATGGAATCCAGGTTTGAGTGTTTGCTACTCCATATCCTCTGAGAGGGACAAGATTGGCAATCACCAAGTCTGTTTCTCCTTGAATGGAGAATAAAGGGTAATATGGAATTATTAATAGTAGCAACCTGATCATAGGAGTGAAGTGCTTATACTTTCTAACCATTTATATGTCACAATTTAAATTTGACCTCTGGTGAGTTATGCTGTTCATGTGTCAAGTTTTATTTCGCTTTAGTTGGCAGTGGCATATTATGGACAAATACTGTCATGGTAGCCAACATAATTGTTGTGTATTGTCATTTTAATTTCTGTTACATCACTAATTTTCAAGATGCCATCCAAAGTGAAATGTTCATTTCATATTTCAGTGCTGTAACACAGCATTATAAAACCTATTTAAAGCATTTCTATATATTGTCCATAAAGACTGTCAAAATTAGGTAATTTAACCCTTTCATGAACTTACCTGCTGGAGTCTAACTTCCCTCTGTAGCACTTCAAGAAGCAACCTATAAATCATTCTGCCCAGCATATGAAAAATGGTAAATTTTGGTGTTACAGATTTTTTCATTAATATGGATATTACTTTCCTGGAAGCATTCTTAAACATTTTTAAAACTTTTATTACTTATCAAAACATCAAGCCAAGATATATAAATCTCTAGTCGAGAAGGACCCATATGCTTGGGAGAGGAAGAAAATTTAAAGTAGCAATTGAAAAAATGAACTGCAAGTCATTTAAGACATTCAGTTGCAACCTTGCATTGATAAGTATATACAGTCCAGAAACCTTCCGCTAGTGAAGCAAAGTAAAAACAACACTATTCCTCTAAGAATTGCCCTTATTTCCAAGATCACTAACTGTAAATATGGAGTAATTAACTGTTAGTCTTTAAATATGGAGCATTCTTTATAGAACTGAATTAATATATTTTATTATTCTCCAATTTCCAGTCCATTTATCTAACTGACAGACTATGACTATTCCTTAACTGTGAATGTGATTTTCAGTCATATGAGGATGAGAACCTGAGTAAACGTGTGTGACAGAGGGAGAGAGAGAATTTGAGTGGAACTGGATTACTTGTAGGAATATACTTCCATGTGAAACATCTCAAAGTCAGCTCGTGTTACAAATCTTGCATCAGCGGGAATTTTATGTGTACATTTCTTGTTTTACTGACCATATTCTATTTGTAGCCTTCAATTTATGATTATAAAGATCGTTGAAAAAGTTGGTTGGGCTTTATTAGAGAGCAGCAACAACTCACAAGTCAACCTTATGCCTCTGGTGTCAGGCAGGAAAGCTCCAAAAAGCAGGGGGAGGGACTTTAATCAAGTGTGCTGCTGTAGTGACAACCTCCCTTGTGGCATAGAGACCGAGTTTGTCCATATTTTTAAAACTGGCTGTGAAATGCATCTAAGCAGAAACACTAGACTATGCATTTAGATGGGTCATGGAGCTACTGGAGCATTTAAGATTAAGAACCCTTAGCATGGAATGAGAAATGTTTTTTTTTGTTTTTTGTTTTGGTTTTCAGATTTTATTTTCAGCTTCTCTCCTGCATTCTGTTGCAAAGCAATGCATGTGATTGGTAGTCTTTAATGTCATGGGGATATGTAGTCAATTGAAGATCAGGTACTTGTTTGCATCCTTCATCCCCGCCAGTGGAGAAGGAAAATCTTTTGAGTGTAAGTTTCAGGGCAGCCGCATCATATATTCCCCAGTGGACTATTTCACAACAGCAATAACGGAGCTAGGAGCAGGTGGCCTCTTGGTGCCAATTATAAAATTACATTTTATATTGGGTACCCATGAGAAATTGGTACCTGAGCAAGTGTTAATGTAAAACTAGCATTCCCGTTAAGCAATGAACCTATAAACTGGGATATACATCATTAAAGTCTAACTGATATATTTAATACAATAAGCAAAGGGACTACTCAAAAGGATTACTGTAGACTTATATCCTCTCAACTGTCCTCCCAGGGGATGTAAACAATGTCTCGAGACTGCCAGAGATCCTGACTCTCAAACATAAGTGGCTAATTGAGGCTGCTGATGTAATATACAGTTTGGAGCCTTCCCAACAGGAATTGTTATGTTACAGAATTCACATTGCTGAAATGCTGGGTGGGGTTTGAACAATTGCATCACTCTGTGTTCATGTTATGTACACCAGCTGAGAGCAAGATCTAAAGTAGATTTTAGAACTGTTAAATCTTGCATTAAGTGAGATGGCTTCAGGACTTCTGCAAGGAATGGTGGAGAAACAGCACCATGTAAGTGCATTTTCAGTTCCAATTGTAGAGTGAGATAAATGAAATGGTGTGTGTATCCACACTAACATTAAGTGGTTCAAAATATCAACTTGTTAAAATAGTTTTCAGTTGAGAAACCAGTTTTATTCAAGAGCTTGACATTCAGCATCCAGTTTTAAAGAAGTTACTTTTCCGTTTCTACTGAAATTTGGCATTCTTCATTTAAAGTTTTAAATTGTTTTAGTAAATTTGATATGTCAAATTTGCCATGCACAAAATGATTATCGAAACTTTGGGTGAAAGAAATTTGGATTTCACTGCAAATATTTCTGAATTATGGAATCTTTATGCTTTAGAATAAGAAATTTTAAACTTCTTGAGCAAAGTTTCTTCTTACAGATGGTTAGAGAATGTTACTTTTTTTTTTAAAAAAACTAACGTTCTGTTTGTGTAAGAATTTCAATGTAATTATTTTCCTGTAGTCAAAAATCTTGCTAATAGCCCCAAATCTGAGCTCAAATGCTGGCTCCATGGTAAATTTAAAAATAACAGTTGAATCAGCGGAGTTAGCAGTGTGAGCATAATAGAGGTAGAAATTTCTTCTGTAACCAGCTCTTAGATGCATAGCTTTTGAGAAAGTAGTTAGTCTTGACTGGCTGCGTTCATCTTCTGAAATGGCCAATATTGGAAAGATCTTGAAGAAATTATGGGATGAATTGGTACCATTTCATTCTTTGGAAAGCGTTTTGATATAATATGCTGCAAAACAGTAATGCACTTCAGAATTTAGACCCGGTTCGACTTACTTTATAATTTAAACATTTTATTGCTTTAGATGGAGTTATCCCCCAGCCTTTTGTCAAGAGGTTCTGCAGGAAGGCCAAGCTCTATTTGCCTGGAGGATGCAGAGAATACATTTTCCCAGGAGATGGATATGCCAGTAACTGAACTAAGTGCGCCAACGTTTTATCCAGTGCAGAATGATGACCATTCTACCAGCACAGAGAAGTATGTATACTGGGCAATTATTAAATATTTGAACACTAAAATTGCTCTCTGGCATTGAAAGTGAAGTCTTCCTCCATAGAACTTGGTTAGCACCGCAGCCTCACAGCTCCAGGGACCCGGGTTCGATTCCGGGTACTGCCTGTGTGGAGTTTGCAAGTTCTCCCTGTGTCTGCGTGGGTTTTCTCCGGGTGCTCCGGTTTCCTCCCACAAGCCAAAAGACTTGCAGGTTGATAGGTAAATTGGCCATTATAAATTGTCACTAGTATAGGTAGGTGGTAGGGAAATATAGGGACGGTGGGGATGTTTGGTAGGAATATGGGATTAGTGTAGGATTAGTATAAATGGGTGGTTGATGTTCGGCACAGACTCGGTGGGCCGAAGGGCCTGTTTCAGTGCTGTATCTCTAATCTAATCTAAAAAAACTAGTCAAACTTTAAACCAACGTATTCCTGCATCTAATCTGTTTTATAATGTCCAGCACTTATCATAGACAATACAAACTGCACGGCAGACTGGAGCTAATGAGAAATGACCCAACTTCCCCATCTAAAATTCATGCTTAAGTAAAATGAGTTGTCACTGGGAAACAGATTTAGAATTCCAATAACCTATCGGGACACGGTGGTGTTGTCACTGGACCAGTAATCACAGACCCAGGGTATTGCTCTGGGGACATGTGTTTGAATCCCACCAGAAGGTGAAATTTGAATTCAATTAATAAGGAATTAAAAGCTAGTATAATGATGGCCATGAAACCATTGTCGATTGTTGTAAAAAAATCTATCTGGTTCACTAATGTCCTTTTCGGCCTGCATGTGAGTCCAGACCTACAGAAATGCCCTCTGAAATGGCCACTCAGTTGTATCTATGAAGTCAATAAGGAATGAAACTAGACGGGCCACCAGGCATCTGCCTATACACCGGAAGCAACAACGGCAAACCCAGCCCTGTTGACCCTGCAAAGTAGTCCTTACTAACATCTGGGGGCTTGTACCAAAGTTGGCACAGCTGTTCCACAGACTATTCAAGCAACAGCCTGACAATATCATAGTCATCGAATCATACCTTACAGACAACGTCCCAGACACTGCCATCACCATCCGCAGCAGAGGTGGCAGCACGGTGGTGTACAGTCAGGAGGAAGTTGCCCTGGGAGTCCGCAACATCGACTCCACACCCCATGAAGTCTCATGGCATCAGGTCAAGCATGGGCAAGGAAACCTCCTGCTGATTACTACCAACCGCCCCCTCTCAGCTGATGAACGAGTACTTCTCTGTGTTGAACAGCATTTGGAGAGTGGTAAAGGCGCAGAATGTACTCTGGGTGGGAGACCTCAATGTCCGTCACCAAGAGTGAATCGGTAGCAGCACTACCAACCGAGCTGGCTGAGTCCAAAAGGACATAATAGCTAGACTGGGTCTGCGGTAGGCGGAGAGGGAACCAACAAGAGGGAAAAATATACTTGACCTTGTCCTCCCCAATCTGCATGCCACAGATGCATCTGTCCATGACCGTAATGGTAGGACTGACCACTGCACAGTCCTTGTGGAGACAAAGTCCCGTCTTCACATTGAGGATGCCTTCCATCATGTTGTGTGGCACCATCACCATGCTAAATGGGATAGATTTCGAACAGATCTAGCAGTGCAAAACTGGGCATCCATGAGGCTCTGTGGGCCATCAGCAGCAGCAAAATTATCCCCCACTCTATTATTACCATCAAGCCAGGGGACTAACCCTGGTTCAATGAAGAGAGCAGGAGAGCATGCCAGGAGCAGCACCAGGCTTACCTCAAAATGAGGTGTCAACTTGGTGAAGCTACAACCAGGATTGCTTTCATGCCAAATAGCTTAAGCAGCATGTGATAGACAGAGCTACGCGATCCCATAACCAACGGATCAGATCTAAGCGCTGCAGTCCTGTCACATTCAGTCGTGAATGGTGGTGGACAATTAAACAACTAACTGGAGGAGGTGGCTCCACAAATATCCCCATCCTCAATGATGGGGGAGCCTAACACATCAGTGCGAAAGATAAGGCTGAAGCATTTGCAACAATCTTCAGCTAGCAGTGCCGAGTGGATGATCCATCTCTGTCTCCAGCTTCACAGATGCCAGTCTTCAGCCAATTCAATTCAATCCTCGTGATATCAGGAAACGACTGAAGGCACTGGATACTGCAAAGGCTATGGACCCTGACAACATTCCGGCAATAGTACTGAAGGCATGTGTTCTAGAACTTGCCGCACCCCTTGCCAAGCTGTTCCAGTACAGCTACAACACTGGCATCTACCCAGCAATGTGGAAAATTGCTCAGGTATATCCTGTACACAAAAAGCAGGACAAGTCCAACCCAGCCAATTACCGCCCCATCAGCCTACTCTCAATCATCAGTAAAGTGTTAGAAGTGTCATCAACAGTGCCATCAAGCGGTACTTGCTTAGCAATAACCTGCTCAGTGACACTCAGTTTGGGTTCCGCCAGGGCCACTCAGCTCCTGACCTCATTCCAGCCTTGGTTCAAACATGGACAAAAGAGCTGAACTCTGGAGGTGAGGTGAGAGTGACTGCCCTTGACATCAAGGCAGCATTTGACCGAGTATGGCATCAAGGAGCCCTAGCAAAACTGAGGTCAATGGGAATCACGGGGAAAACCCTCTGCTGGCTGGAGTCATACCTAGCTCAAAGGAAGATGGTTGTGGTTGTTGGAGGTCAATCATCTGAGCTCCAGGACATCACTGCAGGAGTTCCTCAGGGCAGTGTCCTAGGCCCAACCATCTTCAACTGCTTCATCAATGATCATCTTCAGTCATAAGATCAGAAGTGGGGATGTTCGCTGATTGCACAATGTTCAGTACCATTCACGACGACTCAAATATTGAAGCAATCAGTGTAGAAATGCAGCAAAACCTGCACAATATCCAAACTTGGGCTTATAGGTGGCAAGTAACATTTGCGCCATGCAAGTGCCAGTCAATGACCATCTCCACAAGAGAGAATCTAACCATGTCCCTTGACATTCAGTGGCATTACGATGGCTGAATCCCCTATCAACAACATGCTGGGTGTTACCATTGACCAGAAACTGAACTGGAGTAGCCATGTAAATACCGTGGCTACAAGAGCAGGTCAGAGGCTAGGCATCTTGCAGCGCGTAATTCACCTCCTGACTCCCCAAAGCCTAGGCACAAGTCAGGAGTGTGATGGAATACTCTCCACTTGCCTGGATGGGTGCAGCTTCAACAACGCTCAAGAAGCTCGACACCATCCAGGACAAAGCAGCCCGCTTGATTGGCACCCCATCCACAAAGCCACCACTGTCACACAGTGGCAGCAGTGTGTACCATCTGCAAGATGCACTGCACCTACGCATCAAGGCTGTTTTAGACAGCACCTTCCAAACCCATGACCTCTACCAACTAGAAGGATAAGGGCAGCAGATGCATGGGAACACCACGACCTGCAAGTTCCCCTCCAAGTCACACACCATCCTGACTTGGAGCTACATCACCGTTCCTTCACTGTCGCTGGGTCAAAATCCTGGAACTTCCTCCCGAACAGCACTGTTGGTGTACCTACCCCACGTGGACTGCAGCGGTTCAAGAAAGCAGCTGACCACCACCTTCTCCAGGGCAATTAGGGATGTGCAATAAATGCTGGCCTAGCCAGCGAAGCCCACATCCCATGATAGAATTTTTTAAAATTGGGTAGACCGTTGGCAAGGGCTAGCACCCCACTTTCTCCAGCAGGGATGGTAATAGGGATAAGTCACTGCAGGCAGTTATCCTTGCTTCTAGTCATGGAAGGCATTGCTTTGGTGCAGCACAAGCAGATGTAAAGTAAGAAGAAATGAAAGTTACATGAGAGTAGTTATTTACAAAATACTTGTGTATTTAATCGCAACATTTAATAGGTTTCTATACTGTTAAGTTCCGGCATCCATACTGAAGTACCCCTAGACCCCAGTTGTTTGTAGCGATTGTATATTGAGTATGTGTCTCATTCTACACCAGTGATTATCAAGTAAAAGAGCCTCCAAAGAAACTACTGGAGAGTGAATCTGAGTGGAAGATTGTACGTTCAGTGGAGAATAGTCCTGACAGTGCATACTCGATGGATTCGGGCAGCAGCCACACTTCCAGCAATATACAGCAACAGGATGGTGAGAGACCCCTAAAGGCATCTTTTCGAGAAGGTAGTGAGTGAGTAGAGCAAAGGTTGGGGCTGGGAAAAAGAGCTGAACTGGAGTAGCCATATAAATACCGTGGCTACAAGAGCAGGTCAGAGGCTAGGAATCTTGCAGCGCGTAATTCACCTCATGTTAATACAACTGGCAGTACTGCCTCCAATATTGCACAGCTTAAATGTACTAAGGATCTTGAGGTGTGCAGTGGAATGTATTTCCAAAAGGTCGGTAATTGAAGCCGAGTTAACAAGAGTAGTCACTACTCCTGTGTTGCAACATGCTTGGAATTTCGTCCATCTAAACATGTTTGCTTAGTAATTCTTTCAGGCAAGCACCTGCCTGCCTTGCCATCAATTGTGGTGAAAAATGCAACTTAGTCTTCACGTACTCGCTGCTTCTTAACCAAAACGTTACATATATTTTAATATTTGTGGTTTTTTCTCCCCAAGTGGGCTCTGCATGGACTCTACAAACTCAGTCTTCCATTTATATACACACTGGATGGAGGTATATGGGAACATAGTGTGCCATTTCTTTTTTGAAAAAAAGGATATAGTCTTTCTCATTCTCAAGATTTCCCCCTTTTGCCAAAATCTATTCTGTTAGCTGTTAAATCTACTGATGATATCTGTGTCCACAGAAATTCAACATCTTCCTGAGGTAGTTTAAATCAAAACTGGTCACCTATCTCTTTCTGGCCTCGAGTCTGTGCTTCCTGGTTACAGAATTTGGAGTTATATCAAACAATTTATTGATGTTGAATTTATTATACCCCTAGACTCTTCAGCAACTTGTATTTATGTAATGCCTTTCATGTCCCAAGTCCCAAAGAACTTTACAGGAGTTTTATAAAACAAAGTATGACACCGAGCCGCAAAAGGAGATATTAGGTCAGATTACCAAAAGCTTGTTCAAAGAGGTAAGTTTTAAGGAGGAAAGCGAGGTGGAGCAGTATAAGAAAGGTATTCCAGAGCTTGGAGCCCAGGCAACAAAAGACGCAGCCACCAATGGTGCAGCGATTAAAATCAGGGATGTACAAGAGGCCAGAATTAGAGGAGCACACATCTTGCCGGGTTGTGGGGCCGGAGGTGATTGCAATGATAGGGAAGGGTGAGGCCATGGAGGAGCTTGAAAACAAGGGGGAGAATTTTAAAATCAAGCTATTACTTGACCAGAAGCCAGTGTAGGTCAGCGAGTACAGGGGTAATGGGGAATGGGACATGGGGCGAGTTGAGACACCGGCATTAGAGTTTTGGATGTCCTCAAGTTTACAGAGCGTGGAATCTGGTAGACCAACCATGAGTGTGTTGGAATGGTCAAGTCTAGAGGTAACAAAGGCATGAATGAGAGTTTCAGCAGCAGATGCACTGAGTGCTGTTATGAGTGCACAGTGTAAAGTGGGAGTTTGGTGAGTGAGGGAGTTCGGTTAAGGAGGTGCTCCTTTCTTCCTTTTTCTACCTTTAGCCTCCAGTAGCTGGCTCTTATTTCAGTACAGGGGAACAGGCTGATTGGTAACTGGTAAGTTAGTCTACTAATTCTAATTATAATAAGTAGCTTTTAAAGTTACAGTATGGCAAGTCAGCTCGGCCAAGTGGAATGTACATCCTGCGGTATGTGGGAAATAATGGACGCACCATGTGTCCTAGAGGAGCACATCTGCCGGAAGTGTCACCAGCTGTAGAAGCTTGAACTCTGGGTTTTGGAACTCGAGCGGTGTCACTGGTGTGAATCTGCGAGACAGGGGACTATGTGGATAGCACGTTTAGGGAGGTGGGCACACCGCAGGCCAAGAGGGAATGGGTGATCCCCAGGCAGTCTAAAAGAACCAGGCAGACAGTGCAGGAGTCCTCTGAGTCTATCTTGCTTGCTAATCGGTTCTCCATTTTGGATACTGGTGAGGGCGATGGTTCCTCGGGAATGCAGCCAGAGAAAAGTCCATGGCACCATGGGTGGCTCAGCTGCACAGGAGGGGAGGAAGAAGAGTGGAAGAACAATAATGATTGGATATTCGATTGGGGATCAGACAGGCGTTTTTGCGGCAGTAGACATGACTCCCTGGAGCCAGGTTCAAGGATGTTATGGAGAGACTGCAGGACATCTTCTGGGGCAGGGTGAACAGCCAGAGGTTGTGGTCCACCTTGGTACCAATGAAGAGGTACCAATGGTAGGAAGAGGGATGAGGTCCTGAAAGCATATTTTAGGGAGTTAGGGAAATTAAAAAGCAGGACCTCAAGAGTAGTAATCTCAGGATTATTTCCAGTGCCACATGCTAGTGAGCATAGGAATAGGAGGGTTGACCGATTGAACACGTGGCTAGAGAATTGGTGTAGAAGGGAGGGTATCAGATTTCTGAGGCATTGGAACCGGTTCTGGGGCAGGTGGGACCAGTACAAGATGGACGGGCTACAGCTTAACAGGATCGGAACTAATATCCTCGGAGGGAGATTTGCTAGTGCTGCTGGGGAGGGTTTAAACTAGGTTGTCGGGGGCTAGGAACCTGAGGGGTAATTCAAATTGGAAGGAAGTAAAGCTGGTAACAGGAGGTAGAAAAGTAGCAAGTGACATTAGAAGGCAGGCGAAACAAAGGCAATCATCAACCTTAGAATGCAGAATAATGTCAAGAAGACAAGGTTACGGGCACTCTACATTCACAACAAGGTAGCTGATTTAAAGGCACAAATAGAGGTAAATGGGTACGATTCATTGCCATTATGGAAACATGGCTAAAGGGTGAGCAAGTCTGGGATCTGAATATTCAGGGATATTCGACATTTAGGAAGGACAGGCATAAAAGAAAATGAGATGGTATTGCGCTGATGAGGGATGGGATAAGTACATTAGTATAGGAGGATCTCAGATCGGAAGAACAAAATGTGGAATCTGTTTGGGTGGAGCTAAGAAACAGCATGGGGTAGAAAACATTGGTAAGAGTTGTTTCTAGGCCACCAAACAGTCGTGGTAGTGTGGGGCATGGTAATAATCAGGAGATTAGAGAAGCATGTAGCATGGGTAAGACAGTAATCATGGGTGACTTCAATCTGCATATCGACTGGGTAAACCTAATGAGCACTAATACTGTGGAGGTCCAGTTTCTTGAGTGTGTTAGGGTTGATTTTCTAGAGCTGTATGTTGAGGAACCGACTAGAGAACAGACTATTTTAGGTCTCATATTACGTAATGAGAATGGGCTAATTAATAATCTTGGAAAAGAACCTTTGGGGATGATTGACATCATATTTTAGAATTTTGCATTATGTTTGAAAGTGAAGTAGTTCAATCTGAAGCTGGGGTGTTAAATTTGAACAAAGGAAATTATGAAGGTATGAGGAGCAAATTGGCTGAAGTGGATTGGGAAAATACATTAAAAAGTATGGCAGGACATCGGCAATGGATAGTCTTTAAAGAATTATTGCACAATTTACAGCAACTATACATTCCTTCAAGGCACAAAAACCCAAAAAGAAAAGTCAGTCAATTGTGGCTGACAAATGAAGTTAAGGATTGGTACAAGATTAAAAGAAAGGGCCTATAAAGTTGCCAGAAATAGTAGTAAACTTAAAGATGGGAGGATTTAAGAATACAGAAAAGGAGGACCAAGAAACTGATAAAAGGAGAATAGAATATGAATGTAACTGGAAAAAAACATAAAAATGGACAGTAAAAGCTTCTGTAGATACGTAAAAAGGAAACGTTAGGCTAAGACAAATGTGGGTCCTTACAGGCAGAGTCAGGAGAATTTAATAGAGAATAGGTAATAGAGAAATGGCAGAGAAACTAAATGATTACTTTGTCTGTCGTCACCAAGGAAGATACAAGAAATCTCCCAGAATTATAGATCCAAGGGACTAGGGAGAATGAGGAATTGAAGGAAATTAGTATTAGTAAGAAGGTTTTATTGGAGAAATTAATGGGGCTGAAAGTTGATAAGTCCCCAGGACCTGATGTTCTACATCCCAGAGTGTTCAAAGAGGTAACTATGGAGATAGTGGATGTATTGGTGATCATCTTCCAAAGTTCTATAGATTCTGGAACAGTTCCTGCAGATTGGAAGGTAGCAAATGTCACCCCACTATTTAAGAAGGGAGGGAGAGAGAAAACAGAACTACAGATCTGTTAGCCTTGCATCAGTAGTAGGGAAAATGATGGAATCTATTCTAAAGGATATGATAAATGGACACTTGGATAATAATCTGATTTGGCATAGTCAACATGGATTTATGAATGGGAAATCATGTTTGACGAACCTGTTGGAGTGTTTTTGAGGATGTTACTAATAGAATTGATAAAGGGGAGTCGGTGGATGTAGAATACTTGGATTTTCAGAAGGCTTTTGATAAAGTCCCCCACAGGAGGTTGGTTAGCAAAATTAAAGCACATGGGATAGGAGGTAATATACTGGCATGGATTAAGGATTGGCTAACAGGCAGAAAACATAGAGGAATAAACAGGTCATTCTTGCGTTGGCAAGCTATGACTAGTGGGGTACTGCAAAGATCAGCACTTGGGCCCCAGCTGTTCACAATATATATCAATGATTTGGGCGTAGGGACCAAATGTAATATTTCCAAGTTCGTGAATGACACAAAACTGGGTGGGAATGTGTGTTGCGAGGAAGATGCAAAGCGGCTTCAGGGGGATTTGGACAGGCTTAGTGAGTGGGCAAGAACATAGCAAATGGAATATAATGTGGAAAAATGTGAGGTTATCCACTTTGGTAGGAGGAACAGATGTGCAGAGTATTTCTTAAATGGTAAGAGATTAGAAAGTCGAGATGTACAAAGGGGCCTGGATGTCCTTGTCAATAAGTCATTGAAAACTAACATGCAGGTGCAGCAAGCAATTAGCAAGGCTAATGGCATGTTAGCCTTTATCACAAGAGGATTTGAGTACAGGAGTAGTGAAGTCTTGCTTCAATTGTACAGAACCTTGGTTAGACTGCTCCTGGAGTAGTGTGTGCAGTTTTGGTCCCTTTACCTTAGGAAGGATATTATTGCCGTAGAGGGAGTGCAATGAAGGTTCACCAGACTTGTTCCCAGGACGGCGGGACTGTCTGATGAAGAGAGATTGGGGAAACTGGACCTGTATTCTCTGGAGTTTCGAAGAATGAGAGGTGATCTCATTGAAAACTACAACTTAGAGATAGACAGGGTCGATGCAGGTAAGATGTTTCCCCTGGTTGGGGAGTCTAGGACCAGGGTACACGATTTCAAAATAAGGTGTAAGGCATAAGGTCAGAAGTGTTGGCTGATGATGGCACAATATTCAGCACCATTCACGACTCCACAGATACTGAAGCAGTCCATGTAGAAATGCAGCAAGACCTGGACAATATCCAGGCTTGGGCTGATAAGTGGCAAGTAACATTCGTGCCACACAAGTGCCAGGCAATGACCATCACAAACAAGAGAGAATCTAACCATCTCCCTTAACATTCAGTGGCATTACAATTGCTGAATCCCCCACTATCAAGATCCTGGGGGTTACTAATGACCAGAAACTGAACTGGAGTAGCCATATAAATACACTGGCTACAAGAGCAGGAATCCTGCGGCGAGTAACTCGCCTCCTGACTCCCCAAAGCCTGTCCACCATCTACAAGGCACAAGTCAGGGATGTGATGGAATACTGTCCACTTGCGTGGATGGGTGCAGCTGGAACAACACTTAAGCTCAACATCATCCAGGACAAAGCAGCCCGTTTGCCACCTATCCACAAATATTCACTCCCTCCACCAAAGACACACAGTGGCAGCAGTATCTACCATCTACAAGATGCACTGCAGAAATACACCAAGGCTCCTTAGACAGCACCTTCCAAACCTGCGACCTCTATCATCTAGAAATACAAGGGCAGCCAATGCATGGGAACACCACCACCTGCAAGTTCCTCTCCAAGCCACACACCATCCTTCACTGTCACTGGGTCAAAATCCTGGAACTCCCTTTCTAACAGCACTGTTGGTTTACCTATCCCACGTGGACTGCAACGGTTCAAGAAAGCAGCTCACCACCACCTTCTCGAGGGCAATTAGGGATGGGCAATAAATAGTGGCCTGGCCAGCAACGCCCACATCCCATGAACGACTAACAAAAAACTCGAGAAAAGTGAGCTCAGGGCAGGGGGATCATTATAGGAAATTTGGCCAGGTGGGCTTGTGGAAGGAAGGGCTGCAGCAGAGGCAGCTGATCGGATGGTCTTGATCTTAATGAAAAGTAAGTCATGAGCTCCATCAGTTAAATGTCAGTTAAAGTTTGCTGTTCTGCATTGGGCGTTTACTTGGCTTCCTTGTGTTATGTATTCTAATAGGTTGAACTATGTAACAATTTACCACCTAACACTTCTGAGCACATTGTTATATTCTTAAATTGGGGCTGTAACTCTTAAAGTCCTAATTATTAATAATGCGTCTTGTATATTGGTTTTTGTTGCCCAGTTCATAGGCAACACTAAAGGTCATCTGCAGTCTGCGTTGAGCTTGGAGCAGCTCAAGGAAGTTTTGAACATGTTATTACAGGATTTACTGATTAACTCTGCAGCAGATCAAGTGTTTTAGTATACCTGCATGAAAAATTTGCCATATGCTTTCCATGCAACTGAGAAGCCGTGCTTGTTAAAGTCAACACCTTTGGATTAAATGATTTTGTATTTTTCTGTGTGCCTCACAATCTATTGAACCCAGTCCTTCCAGGCACTCTGCTTTGACACACTGACCCTATTTTTAAAGTGTATGTTTAAATATAGAAAGTTATAGGATCACAATCTAATTGTTGAAAATGTGAAGTTACTTTCGGGTCAGATTTACTAGTCAAGGTGGGTAATCTAGCATTGTTTCAATGAATCTGTTACATTATCATTTCAAGTTACTTTAACCATCACTGAGAGGGTGCAGAACATTGAGGGGAAAGGGGAACAGCCAGAAGTCGTGGTCTGTGTGGGAACCAATACGAGGAAGGAAAAGATTGAGATTTTTTTAATATTGATTCACAGGATGTAGGCAGCACTAGCAAGGCCAGCAGTTATTACCTATGCTGCAATTGGAGTTCCAGGAGCTAGAGAGGGCGTGAATAAGCCAGATCTCAAAGCTAGTAATTCATGGATTACTCCCAGTGCCACATGCTAGTGAGTATAGGAATAGTAGGATAAAACATGTGTGGCTAGAGAAATGGTACAGGGCTATGGAATTCTGGGGCCGGTGGGACCTGTACAAGATGGATGGCTTACACCTCAGCAGGGCTGGGCCCAATTTGCTCACGGCGGTTTAGCTAGTAGTAGAAGCAGGATTAAACTGTTTTGGCAAGATGATAGGCACCAGAATGAAGCATTTGAGGGGAGAATCAAGGTGTACAGAAGATTGGGAGAGACAGATACCACAAGAATAATGAATAGTTCAGAAATGAGAGGGATAAGACAGTGAGCACATGTGAGGTAGTCTAAGATGGGTGCACGTGTGTAAGTGCATAGAGCATTGTAAGTAAGTTTGGTGAGTTCCAAGCACAAGTTGCAACGTGGCTTAATGCAATGCTTCTCAAACAGGGGGTCTGTGGATTCCTGGGTTTCTATAGAGACTTTCAAGAGAGTCTGTGAAATAATGTAAAAGTACCATGGTCAAAAGTAAGTGGATGCGTTGCGGCCAGAGGCGTGCTCTGGCTCCTCCTGTCCCCGGGCTCCTGACCAGAATAAACAGAATCTGTAGTGAGAACTAGACACACCCATCTCACTGGTAAATATACCTGCTTTCTTAAAAGCATTATTAAAACACTCTTTACATGCAGCACTTGCATGTTATGAGTATTATATAGTATAATTTAGATGGTGGGGGACCTTGTGATTACTAATCCATTTGAAAGTTCTTCGAACAAAGTTTGAGAACCATTAATGAAGGGAAGAATTAGGAACTTAATTGTCCTGGCTGCAAGTGCTCAGCAGAGATGGGCAAGAAAAAATGGAAGGGCAATGGCAGTTTTGATTAAAGAAACTATTATAGCTCTAGAAAGGGATGATGTAGTTGAGGTGTCAAAGAATCTTTTTGGTTAGAATGAAGGAACAATGGAGGAGCTATTATGCTTTTGGGTGTATACTAGGTTGGTTGGCATCCTTCCAGCTACAAAAGATGATGGACACGTAGTAAACAATCCATTTAGGTGGGGTGTCTTCTCTTGATGCACCTTTGTTGATGGCTGTGAAGGCCAATCCTTGAGAGACAGGTTCTGTCACAAGTGCTGCATGTGAGGCTGCCAAGTGATGCTGTGAGTTGTTGTTTTTGACGACACCTGTTGCCAAGCTGGTGTAGCAACTGGTCATCATGGTAGTGCACACCACTCTCACAGGATGTCACCATGTCCCCCTCGCCAGCTAGTGACTCCCAAGTGCAATAGTCAACATTTAGGGCCTTCATGTCACGCTTTGGGCTCCCCACTGGTCGTCTGGCCCCGGCTACCTCATCATACAGAAGGTCCTTGCGTATGCGACTGTCTTTCATCCTGCAGACGTGTCCGATCCACTGAAGCCGCCTCTGTTTGATTAGTGCCAGCGCACTTGGGAGCTCTGTCTTTGAGAGAATTACCACATTTGTGATTTTGTCCTGCCAGCATATGTCCATAATGCACTGCAGACAGCGAAGATGGAAATTATTGAGCTGCTTTCCCTGCAAGTCACCTATGTTTCATAGCCATTCAGCAAGGTGCTGAGAACACAGGCCTTATAAACCATCCACTTGGTCCTAAGGGTCAGCTTTATGTCATTCCGTGTGCATTTTGTGAGCCGGCCAAAGGTGGTAGCAGCTTTACTTATGCATGTATCGAGCTCTGCATCAAGGGACAGATTGTCTGTTACCGTGGACCCAGGGTAACAGAATTTGCTAACCACTTCCAGTGGGGTGTTATTTAGTGTGATCGGGACATGATGCAACACTTTGTCCCATGACCATAGTTTTCTTGATTCTTTTAGTCAAGGAGAACAAGGTACAGGCACAGGAGAGACAGTCCATGAGCCTTTGTAGCTGAACTTCCATGTGAGCGACTAGTGCAGCATCATCAGCGTCGAGGACTTCTCTGGTCAGAACGTGATGTGTTTCTGTCTTCGCTTTCAGCCTTGATAAATTGTAGAGCTTGCAGTCTGACCTAGTGTGCAAGTGGACGCCTTCTATATCTGCAGGGAAGGTGAAGGTCAGGAGCATGGAGAAGATGATACCAAACAGAGCGGGGTTTAGGACACAACCCTGTTTTGCTCCATTCTTCGCTCCCAAACTGTTGGAAGTGGAGCCATCAAACTGTACATTGCAGTGCATGTCGTCATGGAAGGAGCAGATGAGACTGAGGAGCTTCAGTGGACAGCCAATATTTTCCAAAGTCTTGTAGAGCCCTACTCTGCTGACGGTATCTAATGCCTTGATGAGGCCTACAAAAGTAAGGTAAAGGGGTATACTCTGTTCCCTACACTTCTCTTGTAGCTGGCGTATGGAGAATATCATATCCGCAGTAGAATTGCCAGCACGGAAACCGCACTGCGCTTCCGGGTACACGCAGTCTGCAAGTAAATGGAGTATTTTAAGTATGGTGTACCTAGATTTCCAAAAGGCCTTCGACAAGGTGCCACACAAGAGGCTGCTGCATAAGATAAGGATGCATGGCGTTAGGGGTAAAGTATTAGCATGGATAGAGGATTGGTTGACTAACAGGAAGCAGAGAGTGGGGATAAATGAGTGCAATTCTGGTTGGCAATCAGTCACTAGTGGTGTGCCTCAGGGATCGGTGTTGGGACCGCAATTATTTACAATTTATATAGATGATTTGGAGTTGGGGACCACGTGTAGGGTGTCAAAGTTTGCAGATGACACTAAGATGAGTGGCAGAGCAAAGTGTGCAGATGACTGTGAAACTTTGCAGAGGAACATAGATACATTGAGTGAGTGGGCAAAGGTCTGGCAGATGGAATACAATGTTAATAAATGTGAAGTCATTCATTTCGGTAGGAGTAACAGTAACAAGGATTATTACTTGAATGGTAAAAAGTTGCAGCATGCTGCTATGCAGAGGGACCTGGGTTTCCTTGTGCATGAATCGCAGAAGGTTGGTCTGCAGGTACAGCAAGTAATTAGGAAGGCAAATGGAATTTTGTCCTTCATTGCTAAAGGGATTGAGTTTAAAAGCAGAGAGGTTATGTTGCAGCTGTATAAGGTACTGGTGAGGCCGCACCTGGAGTACTGTGTGCAGTTTTGGTCTCCTTACTTGATAAAGGACGTACTGGCACTGGAGAGGGTGCAGAGGAGGTTCACTAGGTTGATTTCGGAGTTGAGGGGGTTGGCTTATGAGGAGAGACTGAGTAGATTGGGATTATATTCATTGGAATTCAGAAGAATGAGGGGGGATCTTATAGAAACATATAAAATTATGAAGGGAATAGATAAGATACAAGTAGAGAGGATGTTTCCACTGGCAGGTGAAGCTAGGACAAGAGGGCATAGCCTCAAGATTAGAGGGAGCAGATTTAGGACTGAATTGAGAAGGAACTTCTTCACCCAGAGGGTTGTTAATCTATGGAATTCCTTGCCCAGTGAAGTAGTTGACGCTTCTTCAGTAAACGTTTTTAAAGCTAAGGTAGATATCTTTTTGAACAATAAAGGAATTAAGGAATACGGTGAGAGCACGGGTAAGTGGATCTGAGTCCACGAAAAGATCAGCCATGATCTTATTGAATGGCGGAGCAGGCTCGAGGGGCCAGACGGCCTACTCCTGCTCCTAGTTCTTATGACCTTATGACCGAGCACAGGCCTTCCCCGTGATGCGAAGGAGTGACGTGCCCCTGTCATTCTGTTCCTGTGGTCGCTGTAGTCTCCTCTGTTGCCTTTGTTTTTGTATGGTATGATGATTTTGGCATAATGCATCTCCTGGGGAACAGAGCCTACTTTACAGCAGAGAAGGAGAAGGTCATAAAGATGTGGCAATAGATGGGATTATCCGTGCTTGAGCAGCTCGGCTAGGATTCCGTCCTGCCCGGTGCCCTTCTGTTTGCTAGGCAGTCTATTGCCTTCTCGAACTCCAGTGATGAGGGTTCCTCATCTAACTCATCCATGACAGGAAGTTGCGGGAGAGCATCGAGCATAGACTGGGAGATATGCGACTCAGGACTATAGCTCACAGTAGTGTTCAGCCTAGCGGGACATCTGTTTATTTCTGTTGGTGAGTACTTCATCGTCTGCCAACGCCAGGGGAGCAACTTTGGTGACGGCAGGGCCAAGTGCTCTCTTGATCCTTCTGTTCATAGCTCGTAGATTTCCTTTGTCACATGCAGTTTGGATTTCTTGACATAAGCTGATCCAGTGTTTGTTTGCGCAGTATTTCCCTCCTTTGCATGGCTGTCTTGCTACTTTCAGGTCGTGCAGTGTTTTAGCTGTTGGGTGTATGTTGTGTGTCATGTAGGCTTTGTTTATTGCATCAAAAACAGATATCATCTCAGCTGAGTAGGTGTCAAACCAGCCCTTGTTGCAGGTTCCGCCTTTACCAAATGATGCTTCTGTTGCTTCATAGATGATTGAACTTACTGACTTCCAAGCTTCTTCAATGCCAGCATCAGTGCTTCCCATTAAGGCTTTGGTGGGTAGCAAGCATTCTAGTGACAGTGCGAAGTGCTGGTGTTTGACATCATTGCTTATGCAAGGGATGTTGGTGCGTGGCGGGCCGTCGTGTTTGGAGCTCTAGAACTTTTGGGGGTGCACTTTCGCTCTGCTGCTGATGAGAGTGGTCGGTTCACTATCTGCAATATGGTAGGTGCAAGTGTAAAGAATACGAGGCAGATTGAGCCTCCTCTTGATGACTAGGTCTAGTTGGTGCCAATGACCAGACCTTGGTTGACGCCGTGATACCTTGTGCGATGCCTGTGCTGGAAGAAGGTGTTGGTGATGCAGAGTTCATTAAGAGCACAAAGCTCCAGAAGGCATTGTCCATTATCGTTGATCTTGCCCAACCCATGACGACTGAGGCACATTGGCCATGAATCACTGTCTGTCCCAACACGTGCGTTGAAGTCACTTACCCTCTCGCCATTTAGGGTGTTCCTCAGGATGCCACCTCGGGAGTCATAGAAATGCCCTTTATCTGAGATGCTGACGTTCAGAGTTGGTGCGTAGATGTATATGATGACTGTGGTTGTCCTCCAATGGAGGCACAGGGAGATGAGGCGCTCTGAGGTTGCTACTGGTGGCTCAATTGACTGTCAGCTGATTGCTCACTGCGAAGCCTACACCATGCTCACTGCGATCTTCAGTGCTCTTTCCATGCCAGTAGAAGGTATAATTAGCCTCTCCAATAGAGCCTGTGTCTGCTAATCTGGTTTCTTGTAGAGTGGCAATATTGGCATCTAGCTTGTGTAGCTCGCCATCAATCAGGGCTGTCTTGCATGCACTTGCTGTGGAGTATGGGTTGCTGTTTATTCCAGGGCGCACAGTCCTCACATTCCAGCTTCCAAGCTGAAAAGTTACATTTCTTTGTTTGTTGCGTAGCTTGGGCATGGTTTTAGGAAGTACATATTGCCTAGTATCTGTACCACCAAACGCCACCCCCCGCAACCTTGTAGGCTGGTGTCCAGAGGAAAGACGAAAGTCTATACATCTGTGGCCTATTCAGTTGCAGGAGTTGCCAGAGGTGCTAACTTGAGGGAAGCACCAACCACCTAATGGGACTCCACTCCAGATTTTGTTAGGTTTACTCCCTTAGACATGAGCTCTTGATGCTAATGTTGAAGGCAGTAAACAGCAGGACCCAAGATCAGCACAAAAGTAGGTGTGATCTTGTCCTCCAGGTGTGCGAAGGGAGTAGCTACAGGTCGCTACTTTCTACCTCTATCCCCTGAACACTCCAGGTGGTTAATCTGAGCTACCTGTAGGTTGCTTAGCAGGCGAGTGATTTTCTGGCCAGGAATAGGCTGAAGCGGGTTCAGCAGGAGTTTGAAGTCACTCAATCACAGCGGGGGTGGTGGGGGGTGGTTGCAGTAAACTGATCAAAGTTACTTTAAGTATCATAGAGACAAAGTTGTATCTTGCATTATTACCAGTGTAGTCCAGAGTAAAAGCATCATCGTGATGTTGAGATAAGTCCAGAAATTTGAAGCTAAAAAATGTAAGACTCTGCTTCCGTCTATAATCTGCTGCCTTTTTTTGTTTTCTGATCTGTGAGCTGTGGAAGAGATCTAGAAAAATCTAGATCTTCTTTGAAACATAGCTTCAAATTTTTGGACTTATCTCGACATCAAGAAGACACTTTTGCTCTGGACTACACTGGGTGTATACTGTAGACCACCAAATAGTGGGAGGAGATAGAGGAGTAATTTGCAGGTAACTTGCAGAATTATGTCAGAACCATGTGATGATGGGTGACATCGATTATCCTACATTCCCATGAGGGGAATAGAAAGGCATCTCGTGCTCGAGCATCCTGGATGACTAAAAATATAAAGATCAGAGAGGGCACAGCTGTGAGTGGAGTGATCAGAGAGTGCTAGTCTGACTGAGTCTGTGAACCAAATGGGAGGGGGGGAAAAAAATCACGTCATGACGTCAATGCACAAGGAGGCGCATAGGATAAGTCTGCAGGTAAACATTAAATTTAAATTAATCAACTTATAAAGTAAGCTAGACCAATTAATTAGTATAAAAACTGAAAGCCAATTTGATAAAATACATAAACTTAATTATACAAAATATAAGTTTATCATAATTATGACTTTTATTATTCATGGGATGAGTAAGGCTGGCATTTGTTGCCCATCCCTAATTACCCTGGAGAAGGTGGTGGTGAGCTGCCTTCTTGAACCACTGCAGTCCATGTGGTGTAGGTATACTCACAGTGCTGTTGGGGAGGATTTTGACCCAGTAACAGTAAAGGAATGGCAATATAGTTCCAAGTCAGGATAGTGTTTTTAATCTAGGGGGATAAGGTTAAAATTCAATAAAGAGGGATAGTCACATTAAAGGGTTCCTAATTTTTTAATAAATTAAAATCTAAGTATATAGATAAAAGTTAAGTAAAAACATTTAAGTTAACTTACACATAAAATAAAGTGACCAGTACAAGGCAAGGTGGAGAGTGGTGAGGTGTTTAAGTGTTAAGTTTATTTAGTTAATCGCCTAATAAACAGAAGCATAGCAGGGCATCTCAGTCCTGTGGAATGCACATCCTGCTCCACGTGCGAACTCCAGGATACTACTCGTGCCCTGGATAACCACGTGTGCAGGAAGAGTTGTCAGCTGGAGCA
Organism: Heterodontus francisci; assembly: GCF_036365525.1. Classification (NCBI taxonomy): domain Eukaryota; kingdom Metazoa; phylum Chordata; class Chondrichthyes; order Heterodontiformes; family Heterodontidae; genus Heterodontus; species Heterodontus francisci. Next base: position 21,041,909 of record NC_090410.1, on the reverse strand, counting down.
GTTCAAGCTTTGGTTTTTGGAGCTTGAGCACCAGCTGGCGTCACTGTGGTCACGAAGCTGAAAGTTTCATGGATAACATTTTTCGGCACGTGGTCGCCCCACAATGTAAGGCTGTTCAGGCAGAGAGGGAATGGAATGGGTGACCGCCAGACAGTCACGGAGGACCAAACAGGTAGTGCAGGAATTAGAGTGCATCACACTCTCTAACAAGTATTCAGTTCTGAATACTGATGAGGGTGATGGTTCCTCTGGGGAGTGTAGCCAGAGCAAAGTCCATGTCACCATGAGTAGCTCAGCTGTACAGGGGGACAGGATGAAGATTGAGATAGAGATAGAGTCAATTATTGGAAGGAAAGATTGATGGAAAACGTAGGAGAGGGAAGCAGAGGATTATTATTTAGCGAATGCAAATCCCTGGAGCCAAGCTCTAGCCTCCTTGTTTTCTGAATTTGTGATTATCCGCCACCTAGTCTGTATAGAGGACGCTCCTCGGTAGCGTACAGCATTGTTTGCATCTCTCCACAATTGCTTAAGGGGTTTGTACTCAGGCCCCAGCAGTGGAGACTGGCAGCGCAGGGGCCCTGGCTTGTCCTGAACCTGTTTAGCAAGGATCACTCTCGCCATGGTAGTGCAAAGCCTACCATTCGACAGATGGGGTTTGTCACAAGGAACTTGTTAGCAACTTCCCATATTTCCCATTCCTTGATCCAAAGGATGTCTGCTGGCAGCTCTTGCTCAGGAAAGTTGCTCCATTTCGGGTGCCGAGATGGAAGGCAGACATTAGGTGGATTGAACGTGTCATTATGGAGTGGTAGGTGAGGTGCAGCACGGATGGTTTCAACCAGCTTTGTGAATTTTCGTTAGTCGCCGGTTGTATGGGGGAGTGATGTTTGCAAGGGCAGGAAGTCGGGAGAAGGGTGTTGAGCGTAGTTATGATGCGCATTGTCTGTGATGACCTATGCCAGACAGGTGCATAGTACTTTGCTGCTGTGGTATGATGGGGGCAAGTGCTCAGGTCCAGAGTGTTTTGGCAGCAGCGCCCCTCGTAGATCCAGCAAGTTTGTTTAATAAATTCTTTCTAGTTTTGACTTTTGCTGCTGTTTTCTTCAGATGCTCCTGGAAGGACCAAGTCCTATACAGAGTCACTTCCAGGTATGTTGGATTGGGATCATGCTTTAGTCTCTGACCATCTATGCAGATACGCAATTCTTTTTTGGCAGTAGCATTGTGGAGGTGGAATATAAAGAAGCAGAGGAGAAAATGGTTGACTGATATAATGGACTGGATGCGGTTGACCTATGCGGAATGTGTAAGGGCAGCATAGGACAGGTAGAGGTGGAGATCCATGACAGTCAACCTTCCGGGAAGAAGATAACCCAAACAAAAATTGATGGAGGATTCTTTAGTTAGGGGAACAGGGAGGCACTTCTGCCACAGATGTGATTTCCAGATGGTATGTTGCTTCCCTGGTGCCAGGGTCAAGGATGTCGCTGAGCAGCTGCAGACTGAGGGGTCATGGTCCATATCAGTGTCAGCAACATAGGTAGAAAGAGGGATGAGGACCTGCAGGAAGATTTTAGGAAGTTTTGAATGAGACTACCAAGCAGGATATCAAAGGTTAGTAATCTCCCAATTACTCCAGGTGCCACACGCCAGTGAGAATAGAAATAGAAGGATAGAGCAGATGAATACTTGGCTGGAGAGATGGTCCAGGAGGGAGGGCATTGGATTTCTGAGACATTGGGACTGGTTCTGGGAGATGGGTTGCACCTCAACAGAACCAATGTCCTCACGGGGTGATTTGCTAGTGCTGTTGGGGAGTGTTTAAACAAACTTGGCAAGGGGTTGGGAGCCCGGATGTAGCAGTAGAAAGGAGGAACGAGGTGCATGAAAGATTGGGACAGGCAGATAGCACTTGAGTATATTAGGTGGGGTCAGAGTAAGAGGGAATGCAATGAGTTCTACATTAGGTTTATTGTGTATGCATGTAAACGTACAAAGCGTGGTAAATAAAGTTGGTGAGTGGGAGGCACGGATAACTACATGATGTCATGGCGATAATGGAGACCTGGCTTTAAAAGGGTGGGACTGGGTACTAAATATTCCTGGATACAAGGAGTTCAGGAAAGATGGGGGGTGGGGGGTGGAAAGAAAGGAGGAGGGGTGGCAGTATTGATTAAGAAGAATATTATAGTGCTGGAGAGAGAGGATGTCCTGGAGGGATCAAGGACAGAATCTATTTGGTTAGAGCTCAGAAACCATAGAGGTGCCATTACACAACTGGGTGTAATCTATGGGCTACCCAAATAGTGAACAAGATATAAAGGAGCAAATTTGCAAGGAATTTACCTACATTGATTTAAGGTGATTGGCAACACGAGGGAAAGCTTTTTTACACAGAAAGATTAGGATCTGGAATGCATTGCCTGAGAGAGTGGTGGAGGCAGATTCATTGGTGGTTTTGAAAAGGGAATTGGATAAGCACCTGAAGAGAAAATTTGCAGGGCCACAGGGATAGGGCAGGGGAGTGTGAGTTCCTCTTGCAGAGAGCCATGTGGACACAAGCCAAATGGCCGCCTTCTGTGCAATAACCATTCTCTGATTCTATATATTTAAAAAAAACAGGAAAAGGAGGCTTGTGACAAATGTAAGGTTGATAATAGAGGAGAGAACCAAGCTGAAGCCAGAAAGTGCAGAGATCTTAAAACAAAAAAGTAATGATGGACAGTATGTGAATACATTAGTGAATAACATAAATGGGAACTCCAAAAGTCTTTTGTAAACCTGTAAAAGGGTAGTCATTGGAAGGGTGGGGCTGATTAAAAGGAGATCTGCATGCTGAGATCTCTTGTGGCTGATGTAGATGTAGAGCAGCAACTACAGTTTTACATTGAGATAGTTAATCCAAGTATTTGTCAGGAGTAGAGGAATGTATCACTGTGATGCCTCCTTCATGTTTATGAATAGGGCATTGAGTAGTTATATGTTTCATGGTCTGTTCTGGGTGACCACACTCACACGCTGGAGTGTTTTTAATTTTCCATTTCTGCACCAAGTATCTGCATCAGCCTTGGTTTGTGCAGATGTGGTTTAGGATTACCTGTGAGCTTTGCTGAAGTTCAAAGCTAGGGATCTTCTGCGTCAGATCTTCATTGCATAATTGCAATGAATGGATGGAGGAGCAATGCTTGACATCATGGGCATGCAGGGTGTGGCCCTTGAGGTTTCTAGTGAAACACCGCATTGAAGTATTCAGTTGGACATCAATTCAAGTGTGGCTGCTTACCAGTGCACAGTGCCCAACTACGGAGTTCGCAAGGGTCATGGCCGGTGTCTGAAGCACTGATCCAGAAACTGGTGAGCACAGGCTGCATCAGGTTGACCCTCGTCTTTGTCTTGGTAGCTACCCTCTTCCAATGGTTGTGTTAGCGTGCGGTCGAGATTTGCTAATAAATAGGTTGAAGTGGGGCCATATTGCACGTTATTGCTGTAGAATGTAATTTTCAGATTACACTTTGCATTGCTGTTATCCAGATGGAATGCAGTGATTATTTTGTGGGGGTGTGACTTAAGCTTCCATTTCTGGAAATATTCCTCCATGGTTTTTAGGTCACAGTTCAAGCTGCTTACATTGCTAGGACAAGGTCATCCACGTGTGAAAATTTGCGTGACCTTGGCAGCACGTGGCTTGTGTAGACGTGAAAAAGCATTGCGCGGGCAAGGTGTAACTGAACTACTAAATCAGTACTTTGCATCTGTCTTCTCTAGCAGTAAATGTAGTAGTAGAGAAGTTGGATCCGATAAATAGTTGAAAAGGAACTTAAAAGGTTGGCAGTACTCAAAGTAGTAAAGTCATCCTGTCCAAATGGGATGTATTGTAGGTTACTAAGAAGTGAAGGTAAAAATTGTGGAGGCTCTGATTTCAATCTTTCAGTCCTCCTTGGATGTGAGGGTGGTGTAGATAACTGGAGAATTGCAAATGTTACGCCAATATTTAAAAAAGGAGAGAGGAATATGGCCAGCAACTACAGGCCATCCGTGGGTAGAGGAACTTTGAGAGACAATAATCCGGGCCAAAATTAACTTTTGGAAAATTTTGAGCCAATGAAAGCTAGCACAGGTTTGTTAAAGGCAAATTAAGTTTGACCGTCTTGATTGAGTTCTTTGAAGTAATGGAAAGGGTTGATGTTGTGCATATGGACTTTAAAAAAAAAAAAGTTTGATAAAGTACCACATAATAGACTTGTAAGCAAAATTGAAGCCCATAGGAGTAAATGAACTGTGACTGTGGATATGAAATTGGTTAAGGGAAAGAAAGCAATGGCGAAGGACTGTTTTATCAGCCTGGCGGGGGAAGTATACAGTGGTGTTCTCCAGGGGTCAGTATTCGGGCCACTGCTCTTTTTGATATATATTAATAACCTATACATGGGTGTACAGGGCATAATTTTAAAGCTTGCAGATGACACGAAACTCAGAAATGCAGTGAACAATGTGAAGGATGGTAAGAGACTTCAGGAGGACTGGTGAAATACCTGGATAAATGGCAAATGAAATTTAATGCAGATGAGTGTGAAGTGATGCATTTTGGTAGGCAGAACGAGGAGAGGTCGTATAAGCCAAAGATACAATTTTAAAGGGGTGCGGGAACAGAGATTCCTGAGAGTATATGTATACAAATCTTTGAAGGTGGCAGGGTAAGTTGAAAAGGCTGTTTTTTTTTTTTAAAAAAAGCTCCTTGGCTTTATTAATAGAGGCATAGAGAACAAAAGTAATGCTGAACCTTTATAAAAAGCTGGTTTGGCCCCAACTGGAGTATTATTTTGAATTCTGGACACCACACTTTTTAGGAAGGACATCAATTCCTTAGAGAGGGTGCAGAAGAGATTGAATAGAATGGTACCAGGGATGAGGCACTTCAGTTATGTGGCGAGAACAGGACAATTCGTCTAACGTCAGTAGTAGGTAAAATGCTAGAATCAATTATTGGGGACGTGTTAACAGGGCAGTTAAAAAATCATAATATGATTTAAGCAGAGTCAACAGAGATTTATGAAAGGGAAATAGTGTTTGACAAAGCTTTTTGAGGATGTAACTCGTAAGGTGGATAAGGGGAACCAGTGCATGTAGTGTATCTGGATTTTCAAAAAGAATCACAGAATTGTTAGCGCAGAAGGAAGCCATTCAGCCCATCGTGTCCGCAGTGGCTCTCTGAAAGAGCAGTTCCCTCAGTTCCATTCCCCCGCTTTCTCCCCATAACCCTGCACATTCTTCCTTTTCCTATAACTGTTGAATTCCCTTTTGACTGCTTCAATTCAACCTGCCTCCACCACATTCTCAGGCAGTGCATTCCAGACAACCACTCGCATGAAAGTTTTTCGTCATGTCGCTTTTGCTTCTCTTGCAAAATACTTAAATCTGAGCCCTCTCGTTCTCCATCCTTTCATGAGTGGGAACAGTTTCTCTCTATCTACTCTGTCCAGACCTCTCATGATTTTGAATACCTCTATCAAATCACCTCTCAGCCTTCTCTTCTCCAAGGAAAACATTCCTAATGTCTCCAATCTGTCTTCATAACTGAAGTTCCTCATCCCTGGAACCATTCTCGTGAATCATTTCTTTACTTTCTCCAATGCCCTCACGTCTTTCCTAAAGTGCGGCGCCCAGAACTGGACGCAATGCTCCAGCTCAGGCCGAACTAGTGTCTTATACAAGTGCAACATAACTTCCTTACTCTTGTACTCTATGCCCCTAAATATGAAGCCCAGGATAGGAACAGGAGTAGGCCATTCGGCCTTTCGAGCCTGCTCTGCCATTCATTATGATCATGGCTGATCATCCAATTCAGTAACCTGTTCCCGCTTTCGCCCCATATCCTTTAATCCCTTTAAACCCAAGAGCTATATCTAACTCCATCTTGAAAACATACAATGTTTTGGCGTTAACTGCTTTCTGTGGTAGTGAATTCCACAGGCTCACCACTCTCTGGGTGAAGACATTTCTCCTCATCTCAGTCCTGAATGGTTTACCCCGTATCCTTAGACTATGACCCCTGGTTCAGGAAAGCCCCACCATCGGGAACATCCTTCCTGCATCTACCCTGTCAAGTCCTGTTAGAATTTTATAGGTTTCTATGAGATCCCCCCTCACTCTTCTGAACTCCAGTGAATATAATCCTAACCGACTCAATCTCTCCTCATACATCAGTCCTACCATCCCAGGAATCAGTCTGGTAAACCTTCGCTGCACTTCCTCTATGGCAAGAACATCCTTCCTCAGATAAGGAGCCCAAAACTGCGCACAGTATTCCAGGTGTGGTCTCACCAAGGCCCTGTATAATTGCAGCAAGACATCCCTGCTCGAATCCGCTCGCGATGAAGGCCAACATACCATGTGCCTTTTTTACCACCTGTTGGACCTGCATGCTTACCTTCAGCGACTGTTGTATGAGAACACCCAGGTCTCGCTGCATATTCCCCTCTCTGTTTATAGCCGTTCAGATAATCTGCCTTCCAGTTTTTGCTACCAAGTGGATGACCTCACATTTATCCATATTATACTGCATCTGCATGCATTTGCCCACTCAACTTGTCCAAATCACCCTGCAGCCTCTCTGCATCCTCCTCACAACTCGCCCTCCCACCCAGTTTTGTGTCATCTGCAAATTTGGAGATATTACATTTAGTTCCTTCATCCAAATCATTAATATATATTGTGAATAGCTGGGGTCCTAGCACCAGTCCCTGCGGTACCCCACTAGTCACTGCCTGCCATTCGGAAAAAGACCCATTTATCCCTATTCTCTGTTTTCTGTCTGCCAACCAATTTTCTATCCATTGCAATACACAACCCCCAATCCCATGCGCTTTAATTTTACACACTAATCTCTTATGTGAGACTTTGTCGAAAGCCTTCTGAAAGTCCAAATAAACCACATCCGCTGGCTGCCCCTCATCAACTCTACTGGTTACATCCTCAAAGAATTCTAGTGGATTTGTCCAGCTTGATTTCCCTTTCATAAATCCATGCTGAGTCTACCACTGTTCTCTAAGTGCTCTGCGATAAAATCTTTGATTCTGGGTACTGTCTGTGTGGAGTTTGCAAGTTCTCCCTGTGACCGCGTGAGTTTCTGCCAGGTGCTCCGGTTTCCTCCCACAGCCAAAGACTTGCAGGTTGATAGGTAAATTTGCCATTGTAAATTGCCCCTAGTATAGGTAGGTGGTAGGGGAATATAGGGACAGGTGAGGATGTGGTAGGAATATGAGATTAATGTAGGATTAGTATAAATGGGTGGTTGATGGTCGGCACAGACTCGGTGGGCTGAAGGGCCTGTTTCAGTGCTGTATCTCTAAATAAATACAATAAAACAAATAAATAATGGACTCTAGAATTTTAGGAACTGTTCCAAAGTCTATAGAATCTTGGAAGATGACCACCAATGCATCCACTATTTCTAGGGCCACTTCCTTAAGTACTCTGGAATGCAGACCATCAGGCCCTGGGGATTTATCGGCCTTCAATCCCATCAATTTCCCCAACACCATTTCTCTACTCATACTGATTTCCTCCCGTTCCCCTCTCTCACTAAACCCTGTGATCCCCAACATTTCTAGTATGATATTTGTGTCCTCCTTTGTGAAGACAGAACCAAAGTATGCATTTAGTTGGTCAGCCATTTCTTTATTCCCCATAATAAATTCCCCTGTTTCTGACTGTAAGGGACCTCCATTTGTCTTCACTAATCTTTTTCTCTTCCCATACCTATAGAAACTTTTATAGTCAGTTTTTATGTTCCCCGCAAGCTTGCTCTCATACTCTAGTTTCACCTTCTTAATCTATCCCTTGGTCCTCCTTTGCTGAATTCTAAACTGCTCCCAATCTTCAGGTCTGTTTTTTCTGGAAAATTTATATGCCTCTTCCTTGGATCTAATGCTATCTCTAATTTCCCTTGTAAGCCTTGGTTTGGCTACCTTTCCCGTTTTACTTTTGTGACAGACAGGAACAATTGTTGCCGTTCATCCATGCACTCATTGAATGTTTGCCATTGCCTTTCCACCGTCATCTCTTTAAGTAACATTTCCCAATCCATCATAGCCAACTCGCGCCTCATGCCTTCGTAGTTTCCTTTATTAAGATTCAGGGCCCTAGTCTCAGAATCATCTACGTCACTGCTGTCCATCTTGATGAAGAATTCCATCATATTATGGTCGCTTATCCCCAAGGGGTCTCGCACAACTAGATTGTCAATTATTCCCCTCTCATTACACAATACCCAGTCTAGGATGGCCTGTTCTCTAGTTGATTCCTCAACGTATTGGTCCAGAAAACCATCCCGTATACATGCCAAGAATTCTTCCTCTACAGTATTGTGACTAATTTGATTTGCCCAATCTATATGCAGATTAAAGTTGCCAATAATTACAGATGTTCCTTTATCACATGCATCTCTAATTTCCTGTTTAATGCCATTCCCAACGTCACCACTACAGTTTGGGGGTCCATTTACAACTCCCACTAATGTTTTTTGCCCCTTAGTGTTTCTCCGCTCTACCCATACAGATTCCACATCGTCAGAGCTAATACCTTTCCTCACTATTGTGTTACTTTCCTGTTTAACCAGCAATGCAACTCGACCACCTTTTACTTTTTTTCTGTACTTCCTAAATACCGAATACCCCTAGATGTTCATTTCCCATCCCTGGTCACCTTGCAGCCATGTCTCCGTAATCCCGATAATATCATACCCGTTTACATCAATTTGCGCGATTAATTCATCCACTTTATTGCGAATGCTCCGCCCGTTGAGGCACAAAGCCTTAACGCTTGTCTTTTTAACATTACTTGTCCCCTTCCCGCTATTTTTCACTGTGGCCCTATTTGATTCTAGCCCTTGATCTCTCTGCCTATCACTTTTTTTATTCTCTTACTGTCTTTTGTTCTTTTCTTTGATTCCCCCCCCCCCCCCCCCCCCCCCGCTCCTCTGACTCTTTGCAAAGGTTCCCATCCCCTTGCCATTTTAGTTTAAACCCTCCCCAACCACTCTAGCAAATACTCCCCCTAGGACATCAGTCCCAGTTCTGCCCAGGTGTAACCCATCCAGTTTGCATTGGTCCCACCTCCCCCAGATCCGGTCCCAATGCCCCAGGAATCTAAAACCCTCCCCCTCACACCATCTCTTCAGTCACATATTCTGTATGCTTTATTAAACGCTCTCTCAGTCTTTCCTGCCACCCTCAATGACTTGTGCACATATACACCAAAGTCCCTCTGCTCCTGCACCCCCTTTATTTATATTGTCTCTCCATGTTCTTCCTATCAAAATGAATCACTTCACACTTCTCTGCATTGAACTTCATCTGCCACCTGTCTGCCCATTCCACCAACTTGTCTATGTCCTTTTGAAGTTCTACACTATCTTCCTCACAGTTCCCAATGCTTCCAAGTTTTGTATCATCTGCAAACTTTGCAATTGTGCCCTGTACACCAAGATCTAGGTCATTAATTTATATGAGGAAAAGCAAGGGTCCCAACAATGATCCCTGGGGAGCTCCACTACAAACCTTCCTCCAGCCCGAAAAACATCCATTAACTACTACTCTTTGTTTCCTGTAACTTAGCCAGTTTTGTATCCATCTTGCTACTGTCCCTTTTATTCCATAAGCTACAGGTTTGTTCACGGGTCTGTTGTGTGGCACTGTGTCAAATGCCTTTTGAACGCCCATGTACGCCACATCAACAGCATTGCCCTCATCAACCCTTTCTGTTACCTCTTCAAAAAAAACTCCATCAAGTTAGTTAAACATGATTTTCCCTTAAGAAGTCCATGCTGGTTTTCCTTAATTAACTCTCATTTCTCCACGTGACTATTAAATTTGCCCTGAATTATTTTTTCTAGAGGTTTCCCCACCGCCAAAGTTAAACTGACTGGCCTGTAGTTGTTGGGCCTATCTTTACACCCTTTTTTGAACAAGGGTGAGACATTTGCAATTCTCCAGTCCTCTGGCACCAAGGAAGACTGAAAAGTTATGGCCAGTGCCTCTGCGATTTCCACCCTCACTTCCCTCAGTATCCTTGGATGCATCTCATCTGGTCCTAGTGTTTTATCCACTTTAAGCAAGCATTTGGTAAGGTGCCACATAGAGGTTATTACACAAAATTAGGATTTATGGGATTGGGGGTAATAGATTAGCATGGATTGAGGACTGGTGAATGGGCAGAAAACAGTAAGAGTAAACAGGACATTTTCGGATTGGGGAAGGCTGTTAACTAGCAGGGTACCACAAAGATCAGTACTTGGGCCTCCGCTATTAACAATCTATATTAATGACTTAGATGAAGGGACTAAGAGTAACGTATCCAAGTTTGCTGACAATACAAAGTCGGGAGGAGGACACAGAGGCTGCAGAAGGATATAGACAGGTTGGGTGAGTGGGCAAGAACATGGCAGATGGAATACAATGTGGCTAAGTGTGAAGTTATCCACTTTGATAGAAAAATATAAAGGAAAATTTTTCTGAATGGTGAGAGACTGGGAAATGTTTGTCACAAAGGGATTGGCATATAAGAGTAAAGAAGTCATACTACAATTATATAGAACATTGGTGAGGCCAACCTGTGTGCAGTTTTGGTCTCTTTACCATGAGTAAGGATATACTTTTCCTAGAGGGAGTGCAACGAAGGCTGGCGAGACTGGTTCCTGTGATGAGATGAGATTGTTCTAATGAGGTGAGATTGTGTAAACTAGGTCTATATTCACTAGAGTTGAGAAGAATGAGAAGTGTTCTAATTGAAACAAAATTCTTAAGGCACTTGACAAGGTAGCTGCTGAGAAAATGTTTCCCCTGGCTGGGAAATCTAGAACATGGGGTCAGTGTCCGAATAAGGGGACGGCCATTTAGGACTTGGATATGAAGCAATTTCTTCTCAAAGGGTTGTGAATTTTTGGAATTCTGTACCCTAGAGAGCTGTGGATGTGCAGTCATTTAGCATAGTCAAGACTGAGGTCAGTAGATTTTTGGGTACGAAGGGATGTGGGGTAAAGTCCTGCTACTCGACCTGTACCTGATGACATGTTGGGTTCAGGTCGGGTCACTCTTCTGGGTACGGCGGTCAGGTCAGGTCTGGGTCGAACACACAAAGTAAGTATTGCATTTTGCTCTGCTGGTAAGTGTTAAAAGTAAAAAAAAACCTACCTGAGCTGGGAGCCCAGGGCGTCAAGGAGGGAAACTGAGTAAATGTGGAGGGAATCGGGTCGGGCTCAGGTCCGATGTGGTTCTGTCGGGTTCAGGTCGGGTTTTTTTCCCTGACCTGAGCAGGCCTTTAATGTGTGGATACTGCGGGAATGTAGAGTTAATGTAGCAGATCAGCAATGATCTTGTTGAATGATCTTGTTGCAGACTCAAAGGGCCAATTGGCCTATTCCAGCTCCTATTTCTTATCATCTTATGAGAAGCTGGGTTTGTTCTCCTTCGAGCAGAGAAGGTTAAGAGGAGATTTTGATGGAGGTGTTCAAAATCATGAACAGTTCTAATAGAGTAAATAAGGAACTGTTTGCAGTGGCAGAAGGGTCAGTAAACATTTGACTTGGGTTCATTTGCCAATCACCTTAAATCTGAGTTGACGAGGAAAACATTTTATGCAGGGAGTTGTCTAGAATGCACTGCTTGAAAAGGTGGTGGAAGCATATTCAATAATAACTTTCAAAGGGGAATTGAATAAATACATAACGGGAAAACAATTACAGGGCTATGTGAAAAGAGTAGGGGAATGTGACTAATTGGATAGCTCGACGAAAGAGCCAATGCCGGCACAATAGGCCAAACAGCACAGACGGAGCTATGTCATTCTATGATAAGTACTGCTTTTATAGATGGCCAGTACCAGCACATGTTGTAGTTCCCGCAAATGGCATTAAAGTCGTCGTTTTCTGTCAGGCCAAATGTAGGAGTTTTAATTTGGTTAAACAGGTATTGAACCAAGTTCACTAAGTATATGATAAAAATTAAGAGGCTAACTCTAACTGTACTTTCTATGTCTTATGTGCATCAACCCTAGATTCTGACTCTGTGGGCCAGCTCAGTTCTGATGGTCATTCTTCAGGATTGGAGGAGGAGGAGGAGCAGTGCTGCACAGTGCCTCAAGAGTCACATGCAGCAAAAACACCTGACCAAGAAAAATTTCTCAAGCACAACTTTGAAGCTTTGGCTAATGAATTTTCTAATGGTAACAAACTTTATAAAATGTGCCTTTCTTATCCCAGTAAGTTTTTAAATGTTAACCATTTGCAACTACATGTCACTAAAATTGGTTTGTTAATTTGCAGAGAAATTTGACAGCTCGCTGAAAGATCTACAGCAAAGTGCAGAGAATGAAAGCAACTTTTTCTTAAATCCTCGTTTGAGTATTTCTGCAAGATTTCTATCCCGCTGCCAGAAAAACAGCAGGTTAGTTTTGAACTGTTCCAAAAAGTTTTAATGAGTTTAATAGTATCTAAAACCTTGTGAACCTCTTCAGGCTCTTGGTTAAATTTTAGCAATTGTTCAAGTTAAAGGCTGATTCAAATTATATCGTGTTCAACAAACTTGTTGAAGTATTTGAAGAGGTAGCAGAGGGTTGATGAGAGCAATGCTGTTGATGTGGTGTATATGAACTTCCAGAAGGCATTTGATGCAGTGCTGCACAACAGATTGTGAGCAAACTTATAGCTCATGGAATAAAAGGGACAGTAGCAACATGGATACAAAATTGGCTTTGTGACAGGAAACAGAGTAGTAATTAATGGATGTTTTTCAGGCTGGAGGAAGGTTTGTAGTGGAGTTTCCCAGGAGTCAGTGTTTGGGACCCTTGTTGTTCCTGGTATATATATTAATGACCTGGAACTTGGTATACAGGGCACAATTTCAAAACTTGTGAATCATACGAAACTTGGAAGCATTGAACTGTGTGGAAGATAGTGCAGAACTCGTAAAGAACATAGACAAGTTGGTGGAATGGGCGGACAAGCTGCAGATGAAGTTCAATGCGGAGAAATGTGAAGTGATTCATTTTGGTCAGAAGAACATTGAGAGACAATATAACATAAAGGGTACAACTCTAAAGGGGGTGCAGGAGCAAAGGGACCTGGGTGTTTATGTGCATAAGTCATTGAAGGTGGCAGGACAGGTTGAGAGAGCGATTAATAAAGCGTACAGTATCCTAGGCTTGGGATTGTTTTTCTTAGAGAAGAGAAGGCTGAGAGATGATATGATGGAGGAATTCAAAATCATCAAGAGTTTGGACAGTGTAGATAGGGCGAAGCTTCCCACTCGTGAAAGGGTTGAGAACGAGAGAGCACTGATTTGAAGTAATTGGCAAGAGAAGCAAATGCGAAATGAGGAGAAACTTTTTCATGCAGCAAGTGGTTAAGCTCTGCAGTGCGCTGCCTGAGTGTGTGGTGCAGGCAGGTTCAATCGAGGCATCCAAAAGGGAATTAGACTATTATCTGAAAAGGAAGAATGTGCAGGGTTACAGGGAGAAGGCGGAGGAATGGCACTAACTGATGTACTCATTCAGATAGCTGGTGCGGGCACGATGGGCCGAATGGCCGCCTCCGGTGTTGTCATGATTCTTTGATATCTGAGCTTTGCCCAATTATCTGAAAGTTCTTGCTGCATTATAATGCCTGGCAACCGGCGGTGTCGTGTGGAATTTGGGGCGGCCATTTTTAATACTGGTGCTTTTTATTTGCCAACAATGCAAGAAGCAATGAGCCTGAGTGCTGAAAGTAAAATATTAGTAATGCTAGTTATATTAAATCCCTGTCTTAAAGCCTTGTCATTGCTGGCTGCAGCACAGCACCTGTCCTTCACTGTTGTAAGCCTGTTCCCTATTCTGCTCAAAAGCTTGAGATTGATGAATTTAATTGCTGGATTCTAGTTTATACAAGTTGAATCCTCTAATGTAGAATCTAAGACATATCAACTTCCAGATTGGGCAGCAAATAGATCTGACTAGGAGTTATTCACAAAACTGTCCCCATAAAGGCACATCAAAGTATTGATTTTTTGAAGGGGTACGGTTCCATATGCACAGTCTAAATGAATATTATTAGACATGGGGGCATCACTTCTGTCTTCACCCATCATCTGCCTACACATTGCCAGCAGAAATTACTGGTCGGTGTTAAGCAGTAGCAATGTTATCTCTTCTCCGCTTTCTTTTGGGTGCTGCGGTCAGTTAGTGTCTCTACCACAGCCCCAGTTGCTAATGCAGCACAAATTCCTGACAAAAGTCAAGGGCCTTCCTGTCCTGTATGCTGAGGTGAACTAAATTTGGTTTATTTGGACTTTCAGAAGGCTTTCGACAAAGTCCAACATAAGAGATTAGCATGTAAAATTAAAGTGCATGGGATTGGGGGTAGTGTATTGCGATGGATAGAAAATTGGTTGGCGGACAGGAAACAAAGAGGAGGGATAAATGGGTCTTTTTCCGAATGGCAGGCAGTGACTAGTGGGGTACCGCAGGGATCGGTGCTAGGACCCCAGCTATTCACAATATATATTAATGATTTAGATGAGGGAACAAAATGTAATGTCTCCAAATTTGCAGATGACACAAAACTGGGTGGGAGGGCGAGTTGTGAGTAGGATGCAGAGAGGCTGCAGGGTGATTTGGACAAGTTGAGTGAGTGTGCTAATGCATGGCAGATGCAGTATAATGTGGATAAATGTGAGGTTATCCACTTGGTAACAAAAACAGGAAGGCAGATTATTAGCTGGCTATAAACAGAGAGGGGAATATGCAGCGAGACCTGGGTGTTCTCGTACACCAGTCGCTGAAGGTAAGCATGCAGGTCCAACAGGCGGTAAAAAAGGCAAATGGTATACAAAGAACAGCACAGGAACAGGCTATTCGGCCCTCCAAACCTGCGCCGATCTTGATGCCTGCCTAAACTAAAACCTTCTGCACTTTCGGGGACCGTATCCCTCTATTCCCATCCTATTCATGTATTTGTCAAGATGCCTCTTAAACGTCGCTATCGTACCTGCTTCCACCACCTCCCCTGGCAGCAAGTTCCAGGCACTCACCACCCTCTGTTTAAAAAAACTTGCCTCGCACATCCCCTCTAAACTTTGCCCCTCTCATCTTAAACCTATGTCCCCTAGTAACTGAATCTTCCACCCTGGGAAAAAGCTTCTGACTATCCACTCTGTCCATGCCACTCATAACTTTGTAAACCTCTATCATGTCGCCCCTCCACCTCCGTCGTTCCATTGAAAACAATCCGAGTTTATCCAACCTCTCCTCATAGCTAATGCCCTCCAGACCAGGCAACATCCTGGTAAACCTCTTCTGTACCCTCTCCAAAGCCTCCACGTCCTTCTGGTAGTGTGGCGACCAGAATTGCACGCAATATTTTAAGTGTGGCCTAACTAAAGTTCTGTACAGCTGCAACATGACTTGCCAATTTTTATACTCTATGCCCTGACCGATGAAGGCAAGCATGCCGTATGCCTTCTTGACGACCTTATCCACCTGCGTTGCCACTTTCAGTGACCTGTGGACCTGTACGCCCAGAGCTCTCTGGCTGTCAATACTCCTAAGGCTTCTGCCATTTACTGTATACCTCCCACCTGCAATAGACCTTCCAAAATGCATTACCTCACATTTGTCCGGATTAAACTCCATCTGCCACTTCTCCGCCCAAGTCTCCAAACGATCTATTTCCTGCTGTATCCTCTGACAATCCTCATCACTATCCGAAACTCCACCAACCTTTGTGTCGTCCGCAAACTTACTAATCAGACCAGCTACATTTACCTCCAAATCATTTATATATACTACAAACAGCAAAGGTCCCAGCACAGATCCCTGCGGAACACCACTAGTCACATCCCTCCATTCAGAAAAGCACCCATCCACTGTTACCCTCTGTCTTCTATGACTGAGCCAGTTCTGTATCCATCTTGCCAGCTCACCTCTGATCCCACGTGACTTCACCTTTTGTACCAGTCTGCCATGATGGACCTTGTCAAATGCTTTACTGAAGTCCATATAGATAACATCCACTGCCCTTCCTTCATCAATCATCTTTGTCACTTCCTCAAAAAACTCAATCAAATTAGTGAGACACGACCTCCCCTTCACAAAACCATGCTGCCTCTCGCTAATAAGTTCGTTTGTTTCCTAATGGGAGTAGATCCTGTCCAGAAGAATCCTCTCTAATATTTTCCCTACCACTGACGTAAGGCTCACCGGCCTATAATTTCCTGGATTGTCCTTGCTACCCTTCTTAAACAAAGGAACAACATTGGCTATTCTCCAGTCCTCTGGGACCTCACCTGCAGCCAATGAGGATGCAAAGATTTCTGTCAAGGCACCAGCAATTGTAGGCCTTCATAAGCGAAAGGATTCGAGAACAGGAGCAGGGATGGCTTGCTGCAGTTATACAGGGCCTTGGTGAGGCCACACCTGGATAATTGTGCAGTTTTGGTCTCTTTATCTGAGGAAGGATGTTCTTGCTTTAGAGGGAGTGCAGTAAAGGTTTACCAGACTGATTCCTGGGATGGCGGGACTGACGTATGAGGAGAGATTGAGTCAGTTCGGATTATATTCGCTGGAGTTCCGAACAGTGGAGCACACATCTTCAGCACTGTTGCTGGAATATTGTCAGGGCCCATAGACTTTGCAGTATCCAGTGCCTTCAATCGTTTCTGGATATCACGCAGAGTGAATCGAATTGGCTGAAGTCTGGTATCTGTGATGCTGGGGACTTCCGGAGGAGGCCGAAATGGAGCATCCACTCGGCACTGCTGGCTGAAGATTGTTGCAAATACTACAGCCTTATCTTTCGCACTGATGTGGTGGGCTCCCCCACCATTGAGGATGGGGATATCTGTGGAGCCACCTCCTGCAGTTAGTTGTTTAATTGTCCACCACCATTCACGGCTGGATGTGCACAGTTCCCACAGATTGGAGGGTAGCAATGTAACCCCACTATTTTAAAAAGGAGAGAGGAAGCAGGGAATGTTTGACCAGACAGCCTGACGTCGGTAGCGGAGAAAATTCTCGAGTCCATTATCAAAGATTTTATAGCAGAGCACTTAGAGAACAGTGGTAGAATCGGGCAGAGTCAGAATGGATTTATGAAAGGGAAATCATGCTTGACAAATCGACTAGAATTCTTCGAGGATGTAACTAGTAGAGCTGATGAGGGGGAGCCAGCGGATGTGGTTTATTTGAACTTTCAGAAGGCTTTCGACAAAGTCTCACATAAGAGAATAGCATGTAAAATTAAAGCGCATGGGACTGGGGGTAGTGTATTGCAATGGATAGAAAATTAGCTGGCAGACAGGAAACAAAGAGTAGGGATAAATGGGTCTTTTACTGAATGGCAGGCAGTGACTAGTGGGGAACTGCAGGGATCAGTGCTAGGACCCCAGCTATTCACAATATACATTGGGTGGCGCAGTGGTTAGCACCGCAGCCTCACCGCTCCAGCAACCCGGGTTCAATTCTGGGTACTGCCTGTGTAGAGGTTGCAATTTCTCCCTGTGTCTGCGTGGGTTTCCTCTGGGTGCTCTGGTTTCCTCCCACATGCCAAAGACTTGCAGGTTGATAGGTAAATTGGTCATTATAAATTGCCCCTAGTATAGGTAGGTGGTAGGGAAATACAGGGACAGGTGGGGATGTGGTAGGAATATGGAATTAGTGTAGGATTAGTATAAAATGTGTGGTTGATGGTCGGCATAGACTCGGTGGGCCGAAGGGCCTGTTTCAGTGCTGTATCTCTAAATAAAATATAAAAAAAAGATGAGGGAACTAAATGTAACACCTCCAAATTTGTAGATGGCACAAAACTGGGTGGGAGGGCGAGTTGTGAGGAGGATGCAGAGAGGCTTCAGGGTGATTTGGACAAGTTGAGTGAGTGGGCTAATGCATGGCAGATGCAGTATAATGTGGATAAATGTGAAGTTATCCACTTTGGTAGCAAAAACAGGAAGGCAGATTATCTGAAAAGGCTATAAACTGAGACAGGGGAATATGCAGTGAGACCTGGGTGTTCTTGTACACCAGTCGCTGAAGGTAAGCATGCAGGTCCAACAGGCGGTAAAAAAGGCAAATGGTATGTTGGCCTTCATAGAGAGAGGATTCGAGTACAGGAGCAGGGATGTCTTGCTGCAATTATACAGGGCCACACCTGGAATATTGTGTGCAGTTCCTTATCTGAGGAAGGATGTTCTTGCTATAGAGGGACTGCAGCGAAGGTTTACCAGACTGATTCCTGGGATGGCGGGACTGACGTATGAGGAGAGATTGAGTCGGTTCGGATTATATTCGCTGGAGTTCAGAACAGTGAGGGGGGATCTCATAGAAACCTGTAAAATTCTAACAGGACTTCACAGGGTAGATGCAGGAAGGATGTTCCCGATGGTGGGGGAGTCCAGAACCAGGGGTCATAGTCTAAGGATACCGGGTAAACCTTTCAGGACTGAGATGAGGAGAAATTTCTTCACCCAGAGAGTGGTGAGCCTGTGGAATTTGCTAGCACAGAAAGCAGTTGTGGCCAAAACATTGTATGTTTTCAAGAAGCAGTTAGATAGAGCTCTTGGGTCTAAAGGGATCAAAGGGTATGGGGCGAAAGCTGGAACAGGCTACTGAGTTGGATAAATAATCAGCTATGATCAT
Organism: Heterodontus francisci; assembly: GCF_036365525.1. Classification (NCBI taxonomy): domain Eukaryota; kingdom Metazoa; phylum Chordata; class Chondrichthyes; order Heterodontiformes; family Heterodontidae; genus Heterodontus; species Heterodontus francisci. The sequence continues at coordinate 21,023,243 of NC_090410.1, read as the reverse complement.
AATGAATGGCGGAGTAGGCTCGATGGGCCAAATGGCCTACTCCTATTTTCTATAAATGTTGACACTTTTACTTACTTAATTGCCATCTTTACAGTCGAAGATCAGAAAATGATTATTTTAGATTGCAGTTTAATTTGGGAGAGTTCTCTGGAGGAAATTTTTGTCTTATCAGCTAGTTTAATACTTTAAAATGCCACGCTTCAGTTTTGCTATTTGAAGAGTTGTGTACTTCTGAATGTTGACTTGTTATTCCCTGCAGGATGGCAGCAACTTTCCCACTCAAAGTCCAGCAGCAGTTCAAAAACCTGCAAGATGTGAGTAGCTAATTTAACCACGATTTTCAAATCTTCCAAGATCCAATTAATATATAGTGGTTATGGTGTTGTCTTCAATCCAGTTTTCAATAAAGATCAAAGAATGCAGTATAGTTATGCTGCGTTTATACATTCTGTTGAATAAATTCCTATGATTGGCAGCATAGTGATAAATTCATCAATTTCATGTTCCTAATGGGAAGCCATGCTCCAAGGGGACAAGTTGGAGAAAGGGCTGCAATCTCCCTTCTTAGGCAGTCCTTTAGGACTGAGGATGACTTGCTTCCACTTTACCACATGTGGGGCACGGTGTTGAAAGAAGTGTTCAATAGGTAAGTTACTTGGGGGTCTGTGAGCCCCTTCCACTGCCTGAACTTGACTTACACGTGCTCCCGTCAAAATCTCACAAGATGCTCAGTACTTGCCCAAATGCACCTACTCCACTTTGAGCAGTGAAGGGACAAGGACTCCTCCCATGAGTCAGTGGGTATGTTGGATTTCTTCAGGGATGCCTTGAGAACACCCTTAAAGTGTTCCTCTGACCTCCTGGGAGTCTTTTGCCGTGGCTAAGCTCAAAGTAGAGTAGTTGCTTCGGGAGAATGATGTCAGGCGTGCAAGTGACGCTGGTCATCACTGAGATAGGGTCTGTGGTAATAAGGATTATGGCTTGCATGTAATCATGTAGTAGGTGAAGGATGGTGACAAATTTCTGAGGGCTACTATACTACAGTGCCAATTCTTCAACATAACTTTGTACTGGGAGTGCAGATTACTGAATTTAACCTTCTATGGCCTGGATTTCACTTGTGACTATGAGCATTGAAGGAAATACTGCTAATCTTGCCAGACTGACACATGCATCCCGAACTTAGGCCCATCCCCTAAGTCATAGAGCACTGAAACAGGCCCTTCGGCCCACCGAGTCTGTGCCAACCATCAACCACCCATTTATACTAATCCCACTGTGCAGTGTGTTAACTTATGCATAAAGCCTCTATTGCCAATTTAAATGACTGGTTTAATTTTTTAAATATATGGAAGTTAATCTCGTAGTTATTTAGATACGAGCTTGCTAAGCAATTCGGACCAAGTAGATCTCGAAAGAGGGAGTCACCTTATGAATTTTTATTACATTTCTTTATTTAGTGAATTCATAATCAGAAATCCATTGTCAATTAGGTTGATTTCCTCTCCTGAATGCAACAATTTCAATAATTACAGTTCTCAGGGCATTAAAGGGAGGCGTGGTATCGTGGTATTACCACTAGACTAGTAACCCAGAGACCCAGGGTATTGTTCTGGGGACATGGGTTCAAATCCCACCACAGCAGAAGGTGGAATTTGAATTTAATTAATAAATCTGGAATTAAAAGCTAGTCTAATGATGGCCATGAAACCATTGTCAATTGTTGTAAAAACTCATCTGGTTCACTAATGCCCTTTAGGGAAGGAAATCTGCTCTCCTTACCTGGTCTGGCCTACATGTGATTCCAGACCCACAGCATGTGGTTGACTCTGACATGCCCTCTGAAATGGCCAGCAAGCCACTCAGTTGCATCTAACCGCTATGAAGTCAATAAAAAAAGAATGAAAGCGGATGGACCTAGGCACCGGAAACGACAACGGTGAACCCAGGCCTGTCGACCCTGCAAAGTCCTCCTTACTAACATTTGGGTACTTGTGCCAAAGTTGGGAGAGCTGTCCCACAGACTATTCAAGCAACAGCCTGACATAGTCATACTCACAGAATCATACCTGACAATGTCCCAGACACTGCTATCACCATCCACAGATATGTCCTGTCCCACCGGCAGGACAGACCCATCAGAGGTGGCGGCACTGTGGTATACAGTCAGGAGGGACTTGCCCTGGGAGTCCTCAACATTGACTCCGGACCAGTTCAAGTCTCGTGGCATCAGGTCAAACATGGGCAAGGAAACCTCCTGCTGATTACCATCTACCACGCTCCCTCAGCTGATGAGTCATTACTCCTCCATGTTGAACACCACTTGGAGGAAGCACTGAGGGTGACAGGAGCACAGAATGTACTCTGGGTGGGGGACTTCAATTTCGCACCACTACTGACCGAGTTGGCTGAGTCCTAAACGACATAGCTGCTAGACTGAGTATGTGGCAGGTGGTGAGGGAGCCAACAAGAGGGAAAAACATACTTAACCTCGTCCTCACCAATCTGCCTGCTGCAGATGCATCTGTCCATGACAGTATTGGGAAGAGTGACCACCGCACAGTCCTTGTGGAGACAAAGTCCCACCTTCATATTGAGGATACCCTCAATCATGTTGTGTGGCACTACCACCGTGCCACATGGGATAGATTTCAAACAGATCTAGCAATGCAAAACTGGACATCCATGAGGCGCTGTCGTCCATCATTGGCATCAGCAAAATTGTACTCAACCACAATCTGTAACCTCATGGCCCAGCATATCACCCACTCTACCATTGCCATCAAGCCAGGAGACCAACCCTGATTCAATGAAGAGTGCAGGAGGGCATGCCAGGAGCAGAACCAGGCATATCTCAATGAGGTGTCAACCTGGTGAAGCTACAACACAACAACCTGTGTGCCAAGCTGCATTAGCAGCATGTGATAGACAAAGCTAAGCGATCCCATAACCAACGGATCAGATCTAAGCTCTGCAGTTATAGAAACATAGAAAATATGAGCAGGAGTAGGCCATTTGGCCCTTCGAGCCTGCTCCGCCATTCATTAGGAACATGGCTGATCATCCAACTCAGTAACCTGTTCCCGCTTTTGCCCCATACCCTTTGATCCCTTTAGACCCAAGAGCTCTATCTAACTGCTTCTTGAAAACATACAATGTTTTGGCCACAACTGCTTTCTGTGCTAGCAAATTCCACAGGCTCACCACTCTCTGGGTGAAGAAATTTCTCCTCATCTCAGTCCTGAAAGGTTTACCCGGTATCCTTAGACTGGTTCTGGACTCCCCCACCATCGGGAACATCCTTCCTGCATCTACCCTGTGAAGTCCTGTTAGATTTTTACAGGTTTCTATGAGATCCCCCCTCACTGTTCTGAACTCCAGCGAATATAATCCGGACCGACTCAATCTCTCCTCATACGTCAGTCCCGCCATCCCAGGAATCAGTCTGGTAAACCTTCGCTGCAGTCCCTCTATAGCAAGAACATCCTTCCTCAGATAAGGAACTGCACACAATATTCCAGGTGTGGCCCTGTATAATTGCAGCAAGACATCCCTGCTCCTGTACTCAAATCCTCTCTCTATGAAGGCCAACATACCATTTGCCTTTTTTACCGCCTGTTGGACCTGCATGCTTACCTTCAGCGACTGGTGTACAAGAACACCCAGGTCTCACTGCATATTCCCCTGTCTCAGTTTATAGCCTTTTCAGATAATCTGCCTTCCTGTTTTTGCTACCAAAGTGGATAACTTCACATTTATCCACATTATACTGCATCTGCCATGCATTAGCCCACTCACTCAACTTGTCCAAATCACCCTGAAGCCTCTCTGCATCCTCCTCACAACTCGCCCTCCCACCCAGTTTTGTGCCATCTACAAATTTGGAGGTGTTACATTTAGTTCCCTCATCTTTTTTTTTATATTTTGTTTAGAGATACAGCACTGAAACAGGCCCTTCGGCCCACTGAGTCTATGCCGACCATCAACCACACATTTTATACTAATCCTACACTAATTCCATATTCCTACCACATCCCCACCTGTCCCTGTATTTCCCTACCACCTACCTATACTAGGGGCAATTTATAATGACCAATTTACCTATCAACCTTGCAAGTCTTTGGCATGTGGGAGGAAACCAGAGCACCCAGAGGAAACCCACGCAGACACAGGGAGAAATTGCAACCTCTACACAGGCAGTACCCAGAATTGAACCCGGGTTGCTGGAGCTGTGAGGCTGCGGTGCTAACCACTGCGCCACCCAATGTATATTGTGAATAGCTGGGGTCCTAGCACTGATCCCTGCAGTTCCCCACTAGTCACTGCCTGCCATTCAGGAAAAGACCCATTTATCCCTACTCTTTGTTTCCTGTCTGCCAGCTAATTTTCTATCCATTGCAATACACTACCCCCAGTCCCATGCGCTTTAATTTTACATGCTATTCTCTTATGTGAGACTTTGTCGAAAGCCTTCTGAAAGTCCAAATAAACCACATCCGCTGGCTCCCCCTCATCAGCTCTACTAGTTACATCCTCGAAGAATTCTAGTCGATTTGTCAAGCATGATTTCCCTTTCATAAATCCATTCTGACTCTGCCCGTTTCTATCACTGTTCTCTAAGTGCTCTGCTATAAAATCTTTGATAATGGACTCTAGAATTTTCTCCGCTACCGACGTCAGGCTGTCTGGTCAAAAATTCCCTGCTTCCTCTCTCCTTTTTAAATAGTGGGGTTACATTGCTACCCTCCAATCTGTGGGAACTGTGCACATCCAGCCGTGAATGGTGGTGGACAATTAAACAACTAACTGCAGGAGGTGGCTCCACAGATATCCCCATCCTCAATGGTGGGGGAGCCCACCATATCGGTGCGAAAGATAAGGCTGTAGTATTTGCAACAATCTTCAGCCAGCAGTGCCGAGTGGATGCTCCATTTCGGCCTCCTCCTGAAGTCCCCAGCATCACAGATACCAGACTTCAGCCAATTCGATTCACTCTGCGTGATATCCAGAAACGATTGAAGGCACTGGATACTGCAAAGTCTATGGGCCCTGACAATATTCCAGCAACAGTGCTGAAGATGTGTGCTCCAGAACTTGCCGCGCCCCTAGCCAAGCTGTTCCAGTACAGCTACAACACTGGCATCTACCCGGCAATGTGGAAAATTGCCCAGGTATGTCCTGTACACACAAAGCAGGACATGTCCAACCCGGCCATTTACCACCCCATCAGCCTATTCTCAATCATCAGTAAAGTGATGGTAGGTGTCATCAACAATGCCATCAAGCGACACTTACTTAGCAATAACCTGCTCAGTGACGCTCAGTTTTTGTTCCACCAGGGCCACTCAGCTCCTGACCTCATTACAGCCTTGATTCAAACATGGACACAAGAGCTGAACTCTAGGTGAGGTGAGTTGAGAGTGACTGCTCCTGACATCAAGGAGCCCCAGCAAAACTTAAGTCAATGGAATCGGGGGGAAACTCTCCGCTAGTTGGAGTCATACCTAGCACAAAGGAAGATGGTTGTGGTTGTTGGAGGTCAATCATCTGAGCTCCAGGACATCACTGCAGGAGTTCCTCAGGGTAGTTTCCTAAGCCCAACCATCTTCAGCTGCTTCATCAATGATCTTCCTTCAATCATAAGGTCAGAAGTGGGGATGTTCGCTAATGATTGCACAATGTTCACTATTCGTGACTCCTCAGATACTGAAGCTGTCCGTGTAGAAATGCAGCAAGACCTGGACAATATCCAGGCTTGGGCTGATATTTGGCAAGTAGCATTAGCGCCACACAAGTGCCAGGCATTGATTATCTCAAACAAGAGAGAATCTAACCATCTCCGCTTGACATTCAATGGAATTACCATTGCTGAATCCCCCACTATCAACATCCTAGGGGCTACCATTGACCAGAAACTGAACTGGAGTAGCCATATAAATACACAATGGGCCAAGTGGCCTCTTTCTGTGCCTTAAACTTTCTATGATTCTAAGAGCAGGTCAGAGGCTCGGAATCCTGCGGCTGGTAACTCACCTCCTGACTCTCCAAAGCCTATCCTCCATCTACAAGGCACAAGTCAGGAGTGTGATGGAATACTCTCCACTTGCCTGGATGGGTGCAGTTCCAGCAACACTCAAGAAGCTCAACACCATCCAGGACAAAGCAGCCCGCTTGATTGGCACCCCATCTACAAACATTCACTCCCTCTACCACTGACACAGTGGCAGCAGTATGTACCATCTACAAGATGCATTGCAGCAACACACCAAGGCTCCTCAGACAGCACCTTCCAAACCCGTGACCTCTACCACCTAGAAAGACAAGGGCAGCAAATGCATGGGAACAACAAGTTCCCCTCCAAGTCACACACCATCATGACTTGGAACTATATTGCCGTTCCTTCACTGTTGCTTGGTCAAAATCCTGGAACTCCCTTCCTAACTGCATTGTGGATGTACCTACCTCCCATGGACTGCAGCGTTTCAAGAAGGCAGCTCACCTCCACCTTCTCGAGGGCAATTAGGGATGGGCACCAAATGCTGGCCGAGCCAGCAACGCCCACATCCCATGAATGAATTTAAAAAAACACTCTCTAATATCTCCATTTTTAAGTTAAACTAGAGAGCAATTGGTGGCAGATCATTCCACTGTGTGGGAAAATCTCGACTCAATCCTGTCTCCTTCTGATCTCCACATGCGCATACTGTCTTGGCTGAGATCAGCACAGCTGGTAATAAATCCTGAGAACTCTGGCCTGTGTTATGTAGCTGCCTGCTACCTTTACTAAACCATCAAGGGGAAACAGTCTGTGTTATGACAGATGTATGTTAACTGTGGGCTGATTTTTAGCTGTTCTTTCCTTTTTATTTGCTTATGACCCTCTTTTTCTATAGTACTGTCAAAACAGCAAATGCTAAAATTTAAATACAACTTCAGTCAGTGTGTTACATTTATTGTGACCATACCTTACTTTCTTTCCCCTTTTTCATTTGACAGTCATGGATATCTTGCTCAAGCCTGAGGAGCTTTTTAGGAATAATTATGTAAATTATGATTTTTTTATTTCTGTTGAACCTGATTTTGAGAAGTTAATAACATTCCTGTACAGTAATGCAAGTTCATTGCAGATTACTACTGATTTCACGTTCTATCCAGTTTCATGGAACCTACTCTGTAGACCAGCATTTGATCTGAGCTGAGCTAATCCAGCTCTGGCACTATCCTATAACTGTTTTAAGAAAAATGTAAGAAATCCTAATAAAGGATCAAGTCCAAAGCATTAACCAAACTTTCCCACCTGATATTGATTTTACTTGCTGTGTACATCGGGCATATTTTAAATTAAAATTTGTATCACACATGCAATTTGAAGGAGATGTATTTCTTAATCGAACTTTATTATCAAATACAAGAATATATTTATGTGAATCCTGCTATCCTACACTGCAGTAATTTTGCACAGGGCAGGTTGCATGTTCCACTGCCATTTGGTAAGCAACACATAATTCAATGAAAGATAAAGGATACATAGGAGATCCTATCATTATCTGACAAAAGAAAAGACAGTTTAAAGTTTCAGGATTAGGCTCTAACATTTATTTTTTGCTTTACTGATGTTGCTGTGTATTTGTAACATTGTCTATTGTTTCCAGCATTTATAGATTTATCCCTTTATCTCTATATGGTTAATGTGATGTTCCAGGCTCACTAACAGCATGTATCACTCCATTTGACACGAGGTAGAAATGTGATGTGGCTTTTGTTGATCATGGAATACAGTCCCTACAGAAACATCAGTTATCATTTAACAAAACACAAGACTGTAAGAAAAATAAATGTTTCTTTGTTTTTATCATTTTATCTCTCTCTCTCTTCCCCTCCGCCCCCCGCCCCCCCAACCCCTTACAGGCAAGTTACAAGTCTACACAATTATATGCAGAAGAGAAATCTTTTAGAGAAGTTAATGTATCGGAGTCACAGTCATTCTTTGATGGAACTATAAACCATAGAGGTGAAGAGATGGGTCAAAGTGTCGAGAAAGTGGACAGTGGAAGTGAATGGAGTGTCGAGTCAGTGAGTTCAAGTGCTGAGATGTCTCTTGCGTTGACAGGGGTGAAAGGTACAGCACCAAATAATGGAAGAAGCCAAATGTGTAAAAAGTCAGCCTCTGTGATGGACCTGGTGCAAGCAGGTAAGATTTATCCTGAGAGGTGTTCTATTGCAAATTAGTAGTTTATACACTCGACATGATCCTGCAAATAAATGTCACTTGTTAGTAAAATGATTAATTTCCATCTCTTTTTCACCTTTTTACTACATGTACATTAAGTAAATATTTAACCTCATTTATTTTACTCATTTTCGATCAGAAGAACAAGCATCATCTTCATTCGTAGCAACGTCTCAACCCAGCGTGCATAATATGCATGTAAATGAGGGGACAGCACAGAGACACTCACTGTGTGGCAAAATGGACATACTTGCTGCAGCCCTTAGCAAAGAGATACCCAAGAGCAAACCTAGGTCCTACATGCATCCAACTGCAAGTTTCAGAGCTAAAATGACACGTAGTGCATCAATGGGAGAGAACTTGCATCTGAAAACCTTAGGACAGTTGAGCGGTATAAGTTTACCCAATTCCAGAGCAGTGTCTACTGTAGACTTAACAGAGTCAGTGAAAGGCTCCACTCCAAGTGAAGATGGTCCAACTGAAAATTTTAAAGGAAAGAAGCCACCAAAACAGATATTACAGAACGAATCTTTGTCTTATGGAAACCATCAGGCTAGAGCTAACTTAACCCTGAACCTTTCTAAAATACACACAGACAGACTGCTGATGCCTCCTCCAATAGCTAATGGTGTTGCTGTTTCAAAGGTCAAACAAAAACTGCGTGCTGGTCAAGATTCCACACGACTAGCTACCTTAGCAGTCACACCCATACAACCAGTGTGTTCAGCTGCAAAAGATCAAACAATTTGTGAAGACCTTGAGAAAAATGGGAGCAGCCCAAACATGGACTCCTTGACAATCCTAAAGAAAGATACTTGGAATTCAGAGCAGTGCAACAGTTCTCAAGATGTCATGGAGCACACGTTGGAAGAATTTCAGTCATGGGACTCCATTACTTTACTAGCACAGCATGACCCTGTCAGTCCCAGCAGGGATGGAGTGAGCAGTAATTCCATAATTATCCCAGAAGGAAATGGTCTTCCCATGGATGTTCCTAAATCATCCAGAGAAAGTCTGGAGATTGAAGAGCAACCCACCAATGAAGCAGGTACAATAATTTCTAATGGTAAAATACTGCGGATGCTGAAAATATGAAATAAAAACAAAGTGCAGGAAATACTTAGCAGGTCTGACAGCTTCTGTGGAGAGAGAAGCAGAGTTAACTTTTCAGGTCTGTGACCTTTCATAATTTCTAATATGTATTTAACTTTCATTGCATCTCTGGCCCCAATATTTTCCTTTTTCAAGACGGGTAGTAAAAATATAGGATTAATCTTTGCAGTTCTGTCAAAATAAAGTGTGTTTTATTCTTTGCAAATTTGATTAGGAAAATTTTTTTGTGCTGCTTTTAAAATCTGGCTTGTCCAGACAGCTCAGGTGTGTGCTTTTGCTGGGTGCAGTAGGACAGGGCTTTGACCTTCCTTTCTTCCACAGTCTACTCAGCAGCCAAAAAAGGTTCTTCTGTATAACCTTAAGACACTTGAATGTTGTAGCGCATGCTTCACACAAGTTGTGGCTGTTCTCATGCTTATCTGTAATTATAAAAAATGTTCACCAAAGTTGTGTAAGTGAATAATATGGCCAGATGAAGAATGAATACCTTCAGTATTTTTAGTAATGAAAACTAGAATCATTTTCAAAATCTTTGTAATTCCTTCCCATAGAATTGGAGGAAAATCTTCATGGTGAGAAGGGTTAATTCCCATCTGTTTTCAAGTTAAATTTATAAACAGGTCAATTTAACATCTGGAAATGAAATCAGCTGCAAAATCAAAGCTCAGCTCATGCATCCAGTGCAGGGGTAGTCACTAACATTTTTGGTCGAGGTCCATCCCAACCAGCATTTGATTGCAGGCTACTCTCAGACACACCAGAAGGCTACTGTTCTTTTAACACCATGTATGCCATATACATCTACACAAATTGAAACACAGCAGATATAAAATCACATTGGGAAAATAGTTTATGTGGTGCACTGATGTTTTTCCTGGTGTGCTTTCACTTGTATAACTTTGAAATACTGTAACTGAGTGATTATAGAATCAGAAAAATCTATCATGTTGAAACAATATGATGCATTTTATGGATGCTTGTAATTAGAGTACTAATTTGATGAAATAGTGAAAGCTTGCTTGTTTTATTTCCTCTCTCCCCCACTCAGATAATGTATGTAGAAGTTGAATATAAATCAGAGGAAATGAGCTATATAACATTTTACTAGATCGGAGTTCTGGTTCCAAGTGCTGGCAGTCATCCATTACCTCACCCAATTAACCATTCTTCATGTATTAACCTAGACATTAAATGTCTGACATCACAACTATGCATGATCTGTCCTCAACTGAAATTTATTCACCCAATAGTGACCAGAAACAGGAATCCTGGCCGGTTAATTCCACCGCCCTAGCTTAATGGTCATTTGTAGCAATCCAACTACTGAGTGACTTCTGATCTGTAAATTGCATGTGCTGTCTTGATGTTCTGCACCACTTGATCCACTGGTGAGTTAAGGACTCATGGGAATTTATACTTGAATTTTCTCCTCAATTAGTCCTCTATTCTTGCAGATCTTATAGTCAGTGTTGAGAACTGTGAGTATGTCGTAACAGAACTTCAGAACACTTTGCAGAAGGCCTTACAGCTGTACAGTAAGGTAAGGTGCACATTGATTAACTTTATCAATATTTTAATTCAACTCCTCTCCATTTTAAACTGCTTTGTTTTCTTCACTATAGTATATTTGACTGAGTACACAGAAAACTGACCTACTTGAGTACTGACCTGCTTTGTTACCCCTACCTGCCAACCTTCACTGGGTGTCTCTCCCAATAGTTTCACAAGACAAGTGGGACTCATAATCACAAGCAGTGGCTGAGGTGACCAGCATCGGTGCATTTAAGGGGAAGCTAGATAAACACATGAGGGAAAAAGGGAATAGAAGGTTATTTGATGATGAAGAGTTGGAATGTAGGAACAGGAGTAGGCCATTCAAGTTGCCCCGCCATTCAGTGTGATCATGGCTGATCATCCACTTCAATGCCTTTTTCCCACACTATCCTCATCTCCTTATGTCATTTATATTTAGAAATCTGTCAATCTCTGCTTTAAACATAATGACTGAGCTTCCACAGCCCTCTTGGGTAGAGAATTCCAAAGAGGCTCATGTGGAATATAAACACCGGCTGTTGGGTTAAATGGCCTGTTACTTTGTTGTAAATACAGTGCAAGACCCTGCTGTGAGCATCAGAGTGAGCCTGTATACAATATTGTAATAGGTTTCAAGGGACTACTGTAGCACTTGAAATTGCTACATATTAGCAGAAACATGGATATTTCCTTTTCCATTGAATAGTGGTTTCACTACCTAGAAATAAAACAAGTTCATTACAAGTGAATAATTTCTTAATTGAATTGTAGAAGTCCCTTTATTTTACAAATTAATATCTGCCTAAAGTTGCATTAGGTAACTTTTCAATCGCCTTTTCAGGAGGGGAAGGAGGTAGACTGGAATTTATTACACCTTGTGTTCATCTGCTGGGTATTTATTTATGAGCTGTCGAAAGATCAACTTATAAAAGAATGTTGTTTATCACGGCGCAGTGGTTAGCAGCGCAGCCTCACAGCTCCAGCGACCCGTGTTCGATTCTGGATACTGCCTGTGCGTAGTTTGCAAGTTCTCCCTGTGACCGCGTGGGTTTCTGCCGGGTGCTCCGGTTTCCTCCCACAGCCAAAGACTTGCAGGTTGATAGGTAAATTGGTGATTGTAAATTGCTCCTAGTGTAGGTAGGTGGTAAGGGAATTGAGGGGATGTGGTAGGAATATGGGATTAATGTAGGATTAGTATAAATGGGTGGTTGATGGTCGGCACAGACTCGGTGAGCCGAAGGGCCTGTTTCAGTGCTGTATCTCTAAATAAATAAATAAAAGGATGGAGGATAGACAAACACCAGTTCCTGACATTCGTCCCAATAGCTCAAAATGCTGCTGAGGTTGTGAGGTATTTTTGGTCGATTAATCATTGTGATGTTGCTTCTGGTTCAAGTTGTCCCTAAAATGTATGTATTTGTACAGTATTTGCACTACTGTACCTTGGTCCTTTTATCCTTTAGACAGTATCCTCACTCGCCAAACCCACAATTACCTCCACCTAGAAGAGGAGCAGCAGGCGCATCGGAACACCACCACCTCCATGTTGCCCTCCAAGTCTCTCTCCATCCTATTTGGACATATAACAGCATTCTTTCATCATCACTAGTTCAAAATCCTGGAATTAACTGTGGGAGTAAGTACTCCACTAGAACTGCAGCAGTTCAAGAAGGCAGCTCACCACCACCTTCTTGATGGCAACTAGGGATGGGCAATAATTGCTGCCCTTACCAGCAATGCCCACACTCCCAGTTTTTTTTTTTAAAAAAGGAAACAATCATTATTTTAAGTGGTTATTAAAATCAAAAATAATTTAAAACTGATTAGTCTGGCCATCCAGCACCTAAGCACCTATTTTTTGGCAAATGTGGTGCATCTAAATTTAATGTAATCCATTGGCAACAGGCAACTAAAGAGACTTGATTGTACATGAGGTGCATCACTTTTTAGAAACTGTGAGTGAGGAGGAAACCCAGCAATCCTTGTACATCTGTTCACGTGCACCCCTCAGTCACCTCGGTGCATAGGGAGGGACACAGTCCAGACCATCCAGGTTTGAATGACCGCATTAGTTTATATTCTAACTTGCTAGTATATAACTTTGAAGTTGGCAAATGTCAATATTCTTGGATCAAAGAATATATTAATAGAATATATTAATTAATATTAATATATTAAAATATTACACAGAGGGTGGTGAGTGCCTGGAACTTGCTGCCAGAGGAGGTGGTGGAAGCAGATACGATAGCGATGTTTAAGAGACATCTTGACAAATACATGAATAGGAAGGGAATAGAGGGATATGGGCCCCAGAAGTGCAGAAGGTGTTAGTTTAGGCAGGCATCAAGATCGGCGCAGGCTTGGAGGGCTGAATGGCCTGTTCCTGTGCTGTACTGTTCTTTGTTCTTCTTTGTTCAAATTAACAGAGACTAGAAAGAAACCATATTTCAGGTCTCTATATTCTGTTCCCAATTGACTACGTTAAATTTAGATGTGCCACATTTGCCTAAAATAAGTGCTGGATGCCAGAGGAAATGGGTGGGGTGCTAAATGAGTACTTTGCATCAGTATTCACCAAGGAGAAGGACTTGGTGGATGTTGAGCCTAGGGAAGGGAGTGCAGATAGTCTCAGTCATCTCATTATCAAAAAGGAGGTGGTGTTGGGTGTCTTGCAAAGCATTAAGGTAGATAAGTCCCCAGGGCCTGATGGGATCTACCCTAGAATACTGAGGGAGGCAAGGGAAGAAATTACTGGGGCCTTGACAGGAATCTTTGCATCCTTATTGGCTACAGGTGAGGTCCCAGAGGACTGGAGAATAGCCAATGTTGTTCCTTTGTTTAAGAAGGGTGGTAAGGATAATCCAGGAAATTATAGGCCGGTGAGCCTTACGTCAGTGGTAGGGAAACTATTAGAGAGGATTCTTCGGGACAGGATTTACTCCCATTTGGAAACAAATGAATTTATTAGCGAGAGACAGCATGGTTTTGTGAAGGGGAGGTCGTGTCTTACTAATTTGATTGAGTTTTTTGAGGAAGTGACGAAGATGATTGATGAGGGAAGGGCGGTGGATGTCGTCTATATGGACTTTAGTAAAGCCTTTGACAAGTTCCCGCATGGCAGACTGGTGCAAAAGGTGAAGTCACAAGGGATCAGAGGTGAGCTGGCAAGATGGATACAGAACTGGCTCAGTCACAGAAGACCGAGGGTAACAGTGGATGGGTGTTTTTCTGAATGGAGGGATGTGACTAGTGGTGTTCTGCAGGGATCAGTGCTGTGACCTTTGCTGTTTCTACTATATATAAATAATTTGGAAGAAAATGTAGCTGGTCTGATTAGTAAGTTTGCGGAGTTGCGGATAATGATGAGGATTGTCAGAGGATACAGCAGGATATAGATCGGTTGGAGACTTGGGCAGAGAAATGGCAGATGGAGTTTAATCCGGACAAATGTGAAGTAATGCATTTTGGAAGGTCTAATGCAGGTGGGAGGTATACAGTAAATGGCAGAACCCTTAGGAGTATTGACAGGCAGAGAGATCTGGGCATACAGGTCCACAGGTCACTGAAAGTGGCAATGCAGGTGGATAAGGTAGTCAAGAAGGCATACGGCATGCTTGCCTTCATCGGTCGGGGCATAGAGTATAAAAATTGGCAAGTCATGTTGCAGCTGTACAGAACCTTAAGTTAGGCCACACTTAGAATATTGCGTGCAATTCTGGTCGCCACACTACCAGAAGGATGTGGAGGCTTTGGAGAGGGTACAGAGGAGGTTTACCAGGATGTTGCCTGGTCTGGAGGGCATTAGCTATGAGGAGAGGTTGGAAAAACTCGGATTGTTTTCACTGGAACGACGGAGTTGGAGGGGCGACATGATCGAGGTTTGCAAATTTATGAGCGGCATGGACAGAGTGGATAGGCAGAAGCTTTTTCCCAGGATGGAAGAGTCAGTTACAAGGGCACATAGGTTTAAGGTGAGAGGGGCAAAGTTTAGAGGGGATGTGCGAGGCAAGTTTTTTACACAGAGGGTGGTGAGTGCCTGGAACTTGCTGCCAGGGGAGGTGGTGGAAGCAGATACGATAGCGACGTTTAAGAGACATCTTGACAAATATATGAATAGGAAGGGAATAGAGGGATATGGGCCCCGGAAGTGCCGAAGGTGTTAGTTTAGGCAGGCATCAAGATCGGCGCAGGCTTGGAGGGCCGAATGGCCTGTTCCTGTGCTGTACTGTTCTTTGTTCTTTGATGGCCAGACTGATCAGTAGACTGTTCGACTAATAACAGGCTGTCTGGCTCTCTACCTTTGTTGTCCATGTTCATTCGGCATTTTTGCTGGGAGTGCATCACTTTTTAGAAACTGAGAGTGAGGAGGAAACCCAGCAATGCTAGTGCATCTGTTCAAGTGCACGCCTCAGTCGCCTTGGTGCATAGGGAGGGACACAGCCAGATCATCTGGGTTTGACAGGATGGGTAGTAAAATAAATAAACTCTGGTATTGAAATATTCATGTGTAATCATTGTTCTGAGTTCTTTTCTGTCCCTATTCTTGGGATACAAAAACTATCAGCTGTTTCTTGCCTTTGATTACTACTGTGGAATGCTCATGCATGGGCATTACTTGAAGACCAGATTTAGCTGAGCTGTGATACCTTCCTCACACAGTTGAACAATCAGCTGTCTGAAGGATCTGGCTCACACACTAACAACTCACTACGAGATGACAGCTTCTGCCTAAGGAACTGTATCTCGGGAGGAAGGGAAGTACGTTTTTAAAAAGTCATGCTCCAATCCAGTCTTTCTTTACAGGTGGCATCCAGTGAAGATGCACCGGAGGTGAAGTCCCAGATGACAGCCATCCTGTGTGATGCATTTTCCTCTGTGAGGAAGCATTTGAACTCTGTCGAGTGTTTGCCAAATTCAGCTTCTCTGGTAAACCAGTTGCCGTTTGCTTCAGAATCTCTAGAGAATGGCAAGGCAGCGGCTCTGCTCGAGCACTATTCAGAACTGTTGATAAAAATGATGGCACAGAAACTACAATTACGACACTGAAATGATGCTTTTGAGGAGCCAGAAAAAGGATATCAAAATTGGTCTTTGTCTTAGGGAATTGTACAGCATTCTAATAAGTGTATTTTATGTAGTTTCTGTAGTGAGGGTGCCATAATCAACATGTCTTATTAGAATTACAGTCAACAGTTTTTTTTAAGCCAGGAAATCTTTCCAAATTTTTACCTTTTGGTCAGAATTGTTCCGATCCCTTCATTGTCCGAGAAGCTTAAGCACTGACAACTAGCAGAAAATGACTTGTATTGACTTTAGGTAATTGAAGAACCGACCCCATAATCATACAAAACTATTTAAATTTCCACCAACACCTCCTATGAGAAATAAGAGCCCAGCAAATGACTTCAGTTTTTAAAAATTAGTTGCACTTTTTAATAGTGCATTTTCCCTTCCAAAAGTGTGTTTTTGTTTTAAAAGATATGCAGCCACCACAGAAAGATAATATATTTTTTGTGAAACAATCCCAAACCTCTTAACAAAGTAGCTGCACCTAGAAAAGTACAGCTGGTTATCATTACTTAGTCTGGTTTCAAAAGGAAGTCCACTCCTGTAATTCAAACCATTTATTTTTTTTTTAAACCTGAATTATCTAATATAAATTGAGCAACAAACAGAAAAGTTGGAATTCAAAACTTTAAAAAAAATTGAATGGTCAGATGATTTGAACTAAGCAATTTTAAATTAATAGTAGATTGCAATAATGAGATCTAAAAAGAGTCTTCACAGCCCACATACAGTGCATGGGTCAGCTGGCTGCACCTGAACAGTCACAGTAATACACTATTTCAGTATATCCACAGCAACTTTTCATGATCATCTGAATTTAATTTAAAAGATTTATGCATTTTAATTTTGATGTCTCAAGCAGAGAATTTTTAGTTTTTGCTCAGTACTTTTCCTCTGACCTCATGGCGCAAGGAATGATAGGCTCAATTTTTCAGAGCTGGTTTGATACTATAAAGAAGCTAACTATGTGATGTCTTAAATTTTGTGAGAAGTGTACAATAATCCTTCAGGGCTTGATCCCTATTGCAAAAGGGGCTGTTTTTCCAAATTGGGGTTTCAGATATGCACCTATTTTCAAAAAAAAAGCTTGAATTTTTAAAAATACTATATGATGCACATGGATGTTTTTGTTTTCATTCTGCTGTACAAATACCTGTATAAAGTTAGGATTTGCAATGCAATAATGTATTACAGTAAGTGCACATTGTGTTGAATATTGCAGAACTTTATTATGTCCCCTCCTTTTTTTGTATGTATATTGTGAGTTTTTCTTAAACCTCTTGCCTTAAATCTTTTGAAATAAACTTTTTGTTTATGATCATTGAGTTCTGACAACTGCTTCTAGAGAATGAAGACTACTGGTCAGGTAGTGGTAGTTTGCAAGTGAAAAGCCAGACATTTTAATATAATCAGGAATGAAACAAAGATTGCTGAGAATTGATATTTCCAACTGTCTGTGAACAAATTGGCCATCTTAAGCTAATCATGCAAAGGCAAGAATCTTGAGTTTCACATCAGTAGAACCCTATTCCACAATTGCAGGAGCTTCTTTTGAAGTATGTTTACTGTGCTGGCATTAGTCCCTGTACTTTGCTGTCACAGTCCGCAAGTGTCAAATTTCAGCCCTCTCCAGGAGCAGCACGTGCATGTGGACTGGAGGTAGAGCTTCCCCCAAAGTTGGAGTGGTTACTGCTCACCACCTGTACACGCACTCCCCGAACACAGCTGTGCTGGTGATAACCTATAAAATTACTAACTGCAGCCCTTTGCATGGTGGCCAGATAAAAATAATGGCCCGGATTTTACTGTGGTGCTGACTACGAAGCTGTCAACGTTCACCGTCATTACTCCACTGAACTGACTGCAATTTCTGGAATCTGCACATGCGCAGAATTACAAGAAATTTAGAAGTTTCTGTCAGTGATTCTGCGCCTCTGCAGAGTAGCGCTCTTGAATGCAATCCTTAAGCAATCAGTGAATTGACAAATTTCCACTTCCACGCTGTTGGTCTCACTGTAAAGAGATCTGAGGAATTTCCCAGGCACTATGACAGTGAGAGCAACTACAGAAAGAAAAGCTTTTCCCCCGCCTGCCCCAGTTTGTAGTTATGAGCCGGCAGCAGGATGAATAAGCCTCTGCAAATGGAGCTAGAGCGGGACTGTGGTCAGGTTGTTTGGAGGTAAGGACCATTGGCTTGCTTTGGAGCAGATAAAATCTTAAGCTTTAATTATTTTTTGTACATGCATCAAAGAATCTTGAGTTCAGATGTAATTAATTTACAGAGTGATTCCTGACATCGCAGCCGGCCACTGACATCAGGCTACACCAAGGTGCGCAGACAGCCTCCTGCTCTCTGCGCATGTGCTGCCTTCTGACTTGCCAGGACTGGTTAGCGCATGCGCCGATGACGTCATCGCGTGATGTGTGCATCTTTGGGCAACACGCCTGGTCAGCCTCTGCACGTGCGCTTTACGTGTACAGCAAAGCAACGCCAACAGAAATTCACGCATGCTTCAAGCTCCGCTCCTCCCCCTCCAGCCACTCCGCTGCCCCCACCCCCCCCCCCCCACCTCACTGCTCTCTCCGGCCGCTCCGCTGTCCCCCTCGCGGTGCTCTCTGGCCGCTCAGCTCTTTCGGCTGCTCCGCTCCCCCTCCGGCCCGCTCCGCTCCACTCCGTCCCCAGCCTGCTCGCTCTCTCTCTCCCTCCTGCCATTTGCGTGCTTAGGTTGCCTTCGTGTGATTATTTGAGCAGCGCCATCTTTAGTCCTGGCAGCTGCCTGAAGTCGCAGACTGTGACGTTTTAGTGGCACATGTGCCCCTGCAGCGCCACCTAGGGGTAGTGTCAGCAAACGCAGCCATTAATTTATTATGATGCCTCTAAAATAGTGACATGAAATCCAAGCAGGGGAAACTAAACTTTCCAGAAAGCTACACAGCAGAGTAATATCATTTTTGAGGCCAAATTTTAAAAGGAAGGCTATTTATTAATCTGAGGATGTGTTACAATTATTGAATAGTACAGCATAAAAGGAGGCCATTTGGCCCATCAAGTCTACCAGCTCTTCCATAGAACAATCCAGTTAGTTCCACTCCCCCTCTCTTCCCCATAACCTACTTTTTTTTCTGCTTCAAGTATTTATCCAATTTCTTTTTGAATGTGACTACTGAATCTGTATCCACCACCCTATCAGCCAGTGCATTCTATATCCTAGCCAATTGTGTAAAGATATTTTTCCTTATGTCACTTCTGATTCTTTTGCCAATTGCCTTAAATCTGTACCCCCTGGTTAACAATCCTTCAGCTATTGGAAACTGTTTTTCTCTATTTATTCTGTCAAAACCCTTCATGATTCTAAATGCCTCTATCAAATTTCCTGGCCTGAGGAAAACAACTCCTGCTGTTCTAGTCCATCCATAGAACTGTAATCTCGGGAACCGTTCTCTTATGTACCTTCTCCAAAGCCTTCTCATCCTTCCCAAAGTGTGGTGCCCCGAACTAAATGCAGTTCTCCAGCTGGGGCCGAACTAGTCTTTTATATAGCTTTAGCATAACTTCCTGGCTTTTGTACTTTATATGTCTCTATTTCTAAAACCCTGGATCACTTATGTTTATTAACTGCTGTTATCCTGTGCTGCAACCTTCAGAGATTTGTATACAAGCACCCACAAATTGTACCATTTAGAATGCATTATCTCTGCTCATTCTTCCTGCCAAGATATATCACATTATTTTTCTGCATTGAATTTATCTGCCATGTCATAGTCATACAGCACTAAAACAGGCCCTTCGGCCCACCGAGTTTGTGCCAACCAACAACCACCCATTTATACTAATCCTACATTAATCCCATATTCCCTACTACATCCCCACCATTCTCTTACCACCTACCTACACTAGGAGCAATTTACAATGGCCAATTTATCTATCAACCTGCAAGTCTTTGGCTGTGGGGGGAAACTGGAGCACTTGGCAGAAACCCACACGGTCACAGGGAGAACTTGCAAACTCCACACAGGCAGTACCCAGAACCGAACCCGGGTCGCTGGAGCTGTGCGGCTGTGCTGCTAACCACTGCGCCACTGTCCACCCATTCTACCTGCCTATGTCCTCTTAAAGTCAATTACTATCTTCCTCACTGTTTACTGCACTTCCAAGTGTCTGCAAATTTTGCAATTGTGCCCTGTACTCTTAAGCCCAAGTCATTGTCTATCAAAAGTAGCAATGGTCCTAGTACTGAACCCTGGGGAACACATCTGTTACCTACCTTGTTTGAAAAACAGCCAAACTTACACTTTGTATCCCATGGACTTCAAGTTTGCTAACAAGCCCAGTGTGATAAACCGAAATTCTCAAACTGCCTTGGCAGAATTCTAGTAACATGGTCTCTGCAATACCCCCAGCTCTTTTTTGTAAAAGGAGTTTGACAAAGTACCACTCAATATTGTTTATAATTTACGACTCAAATAAATTTTTAAATCCTTATTCTCAAAAGATTCTTGCACATTTAGTGTAGCACAGATTTATTAAATATGTGCAGATGTAATGGTATTGAAACATAAGATCATAAGAAGTAGGAGCAGGAGTAGGCCGTCCGGCCCCTCGAGCCTGCTCCGCCATTCAATAAGATTATGGCTGAACTTAAAAGGAAATGCAAACAGACCTAATGACTTATGATATGGGAGCTTGTGTTATAGAACATAGAACAGTACAGCACACTATAGGCCCTTCGGCCCACGATGTTGTGCCGAACCTTTAACCTACTCTAAGATCTAAGTAACTACCTACCCTTCATTCTACTATCATCCATGTACCTAGCCAAGTGTCGCTTAAATGCCCCTAATGTATCTGCTTCTACGACCACCGCTGGCAGCGCATTCCACGCACCCACCACGCTCTGTGTAAAGAACCTACCTCTGACATCTCCCCGAAACCTTCCTCCAATCACCTTAAAATTATGCCCCCTGGTGATAGCCTTTTCCACCCTGGGAAAAAGTCTCTGGCTATCCACTCTATCTGTGCCTCTCATCATCTTGTACCCCTCCATCAAATCACCTCTCATCCTTCTTTGCTGCAATGAGAAAAGCCCTAGCTCCCTCAATCTTTCTTCGTAGGACATGCCCTGCAGTCCAGGCAGCATCCTGGTAAATCTCCTGTGCACCCTCTCTAAAGCTTCCACATCCTTCCTATAATGAGGCGACCAGAACTGAACACAATATTGCAAGTGTGGTCGAACCAGGGCCTTATAGAGCTGCAGCATAACCTCGTGGCTCTTAAACTCAATCCCCCTGTTAATGAAAGCCAACACACCATACGCCTTCTCAACAACCCTATCAACTTGGGTGGCAACTTTGAGCGATCTATGGACATGGACCCCAAGATCCCCTGTTCCTCCACACTACCAAGAATCCTGTCTTTAAGCCTGTATTCTGCATTCAAATTCGACCTTCCAAAATGAATCACTTCACACTTTTACAGGTTGAACTCCATCTGCCACTTCTCAGCCCAGCTCTGCATCCTGTCAATGTCCCATTGCAACCTACAACAGCCTTCCACACTATCCACAACTCCAGCAACCTTCGCGTCATCAGCAAACTTGCTAACCCAGCTTTCCACTTCCTCATCCAAGTCATTTATAAAAATCACAAAGAGCAGAGGTCCCAGAACAGATCCTTGTGGAACACCACTGGTCACCGAGCTCCATGCTGAATACTTTCCATCTACTACCACCCTCTGACTTCTATGGGCCAGCCAATTTTGTATCCAGACAGCCAACTTTCCCTGAATCCCATGCCTCCTTATTTTCTGAATGAGCCTACCATGGGGAACCTTATCAAACGCCTTGCTAAAATCCATATACACCACATCCACTGCTCTTCCTTCATCAATGTGTTTTGTCACATCTTCAAAGAATTCAATAAGGCTTGTGAGGCATAACCTGCCCCTGACAAAGCTATGCTGACTGTCTCTAATCAAACCATGCTTTTCCAAATAATCATAAATCCTGTCTCTCAGAATCCTCTCCAATAATTTGCCCACTACCGACGTAAGACTGACTGGTCTGTATAATTCCCAGGGTTATCCCTATTCCCTTTCTTGAACAAGGGAACAACATTTGCCACCCTCCAATCATCCGGTACTACTCCAGTGGATAGTGAAGACGCAAAGATCATCGCCAAAGGCGCAGCAATCTCTTCCCTCGCTTCCCGTAATATCCTTGGGTATATCCCGTCTGGCCCCGGGGACTTATCTGTCCTCATATCATTCAAATTTTCCAGCACATCCTCCCTCTTAACCTCAACCTGTTCGAGCACATCAGCCTGTTCCACGCTGTCCTCCCAAACGACCAGGTCCCTCACTAGTGAATACTGAAGCAAAGTATTCATTTAGGACCTCCCCTACCTCCTCCGACTCCAGGCACAAGTTCCCTCCACTATCCCTGATCAGCCCTACCCTCACTCTGGCCATCCTCTTGTTCCTCACATAAGTGTAGAACGCCTTGGGATTTTCCTTAATCCTACCCGCCAAGACTTTTTCATGTCCCCTTCTAGCTCTCCTAAGTCCATTCTTCAGTTCCTTCCTGGCTACCTTGTAACCCTCTAGAGCCCTGTCTGATCCTTGCTTCCTCAACCTTAAGTAAGCTTCCTTCTTCCTCTTGACTAGCTGTTCCACATCTCTTGTCATCCAAGGTTCCTTCACCCTACCATCCCTTCCCTGCCTCATCGGGACAAATCTATCCAGCAGTCACAGCAAGTGCTCCCTAAACAACCTCCACATTTCTGTCGTGCATTTCCCTGAGAATATCTGTTCCCAATTTATGCTCCCCAGTTCCTGCCTAATAGCATTGTAATTCCCCCTCCCCCAATTAAATATTTTCCCATCCCGTCTGCTCCTGTCCCTCTCCATGACTATAGTAAAGGTCAGGGAGTTGTGATCACTATCACCAAAATGCTCTCCCACCGATAGATCTGCCACCTGGCCTGGTTCGTTGCCAAGCACCAAGTCCAACATAGTCTCCCCTCTAGTCGGCCTATCTACATATTGAGTCAGGAAACCTTCCTGGACACACCTGACAAAAACTGCTCCATCCAAACTATTTGCACTAAAGAGGTTCCAATCAATATTAGGGAAGTTGAAGTCACCCATGACAACAACCCTGTTACTTCTGCACCTTTCCAAAATCTGCCTCCCAATCTGTTCCTCCGTGTCTCTGTTGCTATTGGGGGGTCTATAGAAAACTCCCAACAAAGTGACTGCTCCTTTCCTGTTTCCGACTTCCACCCATAATGACTCAGTAGACAAACCCTCCTCGATGACCTCCCTTTCTGCAGCTGTGATACTATCCCTGATTAGCAATGCCACTCCCCCACCTCTTTTACCTCCCTCCCTATTCCTTTTGAAACATCTAAACCCCGGAACATCCAACATCCATTCCTGCCCCTGTGATATCCATGTCTCCGTAATGGCCACAACATCGTAGCTCCAAGTACTGATCCATACTCTAAGTTCATCAGCCTTATTCCTGACACTTCTTGCGTTAAAATAGACACACTTCAACCCATCATACTGGCTGCAACTTTGCCCTGTCAACTGTCTAACCTTCCTCACAGACTCTCTGCACTCGGTATCTGCCTGTTCAACCCCATCCACTGATCCGTAGCTCCGGTTCCCACCCCCCTGCCAAACTAGTTTAAACCCTCCCGAAGAGCTCCAGCAAACCTCCCGCCCAGGATATTGGTGCCCCTCCAGTTCAGATGCAACCCGTCCTTCTTGTACAGGTCCCACCTTCCCCAGAAGGTATCCCAATGATCTACATATCTGAATCCCTCCCTCCTTCCTGCACCAGTTCTGTCGCCACGTGTTCAGCTGCACTCGCTCCCTGTTTCTAGCCTCACTAGCACGTGGCACCGGTAACAATCCTGAGAATACTACTCTGCTCGTCCTGCCTTTCAACTTCCAACCTAACTCCCTATATTCGCTTTTCAGGTCCTCATCCCTTTTCCTAGATATGTCATTGGTACCGATATGTGCCACGACCTCTGGCTGCTCCCCCTCCTCCTTAAGAACCCTGTAGACTCGATCTGAGACATCCCTGACCCTGGCACCTGGGAGGCAACATACCATCCGGGAGTCTCATTCACGACCACAGAATCTCCTGTCTGTTCCTCTAACCACTGAATCTCCTATCACTATCGCTCTCCTATTCTCCCCCCTTCCCTTCTGAAGAGTGATCTGGCCCAAGTACATCACAAAGACTAACAGGCAGAAATGTAATGGAGCAATGGTTTGAGTAATGTCTAGGTAAATTCCTGCAAGAGCAAAAATGAAGGCTACCAAAGGCAGAGCTCTCTGGATGACAAAGGAGTTAGAAAGCAGAAAAAGGGAATGTATGACGGATGTTAGCTTGATAATACAAGGGAGAATCAAACTGAATATAAAAAATACTGATAAGTTGAAAAAGTAAATGAGGGACAGAGGGACAGTACAAGAATATATTGACACCTAACAAAACGGAATCCAAAATCTGTACAGGCATTGACAGTAAAAGGGTTGTCGTGGGGGCGGGGGGTGGTGCTGGTGCAATTGGAGACCAAAATGGAGATCTGTTGGTGGAGGCAGAAAGCGTGGCTGAGGTACTAAATGAGTGTGTTGTTGTTAGCATTTGCCAATGGAGAGGACTTTGTCAAAACTATGGTAAATGGCAACAGAGAATGGCAAAGGAGTAGCCCTGATAGTAAAGGATGACCTAAGGACATTAATCAGAAGTGATCTGGCCTCAGAAGATCATGAAGTAGAATCAGTTTAGGTGGAAATTAGGAATAGCAGGAGTCAGATAATACTGGTGGGAGTAGTTTACAAGCCCCCTAACAGTAGTTATATTATTGGACAGAACATTAAATGGGAAATTATTGGAGCATGTAAAAAAAGGTAATGTATTAATTGTGGGGGAGTTTAATCTACATATAGACTGGGGCAATCAAATTAGCAACAATGGTCTGGCAGATGAGTTTGTAGAATGTTTTCGTGACAATTTCTTGGAGCAATACATCGTAGAACCGACTAGGGATAAAGCTATCTTAGATCTCGTACTGTGTAATGAAGCAGGGTTAATAAGCAATGTAAAAGATCCACTAGGAAATATTGATCATAATACCATTGAATTTCATGTTAAGTTTGAAAGTGACACATTTCAATCACAAATAAGAATCTTAAACTTAAAGCCAATTACAAAGGTAAGGGGGAGAACTAAGGTTAATTGGATAAATAAACTGGAAGGTATGGCAGTAAATGAACAGTGGGAAACATTTAAAGAAACAGTTCAAAGGCTTCAACAAAAGTACATTCCAGTCAAAAACTCATCAAGAAAGACCCATCCGTGGCTCACTCAGGAAGTTAAGGAGATTAGACTAAAAGAATAGGCTTACAATGTTGCAAAAAATAGTAGCAAGACTAAGGATTAGGAGTGCTTTAAAAACCAGAAGGGGACCAGCAAAAAGTTGGTAAGGGAAAAAATAGAATGAGTAAACTAGCCAGCAATATAAAAACAGATTGTAAGAGCTTTTATAAGTACATAAAAAGGAAGAGAGTAGCAAAAGTAGATATTGGTCCCCCAGAGGAAGAGACAGGAGAAATGGGGAATGAGAAAATGGCAGAAGCATTGAACAAATATTTTGTGCCTGTTTTCACAGTAGAAGACGCAAGTTCCATACCAGAAATAAACAGTAACCTAGGGGCTGAAAAGAGTGAGGAAATTAAGAATATTGATATAAGCCGAGAAAAAGTATTAGAGAAACTTGAGGGACTAAAATCTGACAAGTCTCCAGGACCAGATGGCCTACACTCTAGGGTTCTAAAAGAGATAGCTGCAGAGATAGTGGATGCACTGGCCATGATTGTCCAGAATTCCTTAGATTCAGGAATCGTCCCGTCAGATTGGAAGTTGGCAAATATCTCACTGCTTTTCAAGAAAGGAGGTGGAGAGAAAACAGGTAACTACAGGCTAGTTAGCCTAACATCAGTCCTTGGGAAGATGCTGGAAACTATTATTGAAGAAGTCTTAACATTGCACTTGGAAAAGCGTGGTATGGTTAGAACAAGTCAGCATGATTTTACTAAAGGAAGATCCTGTTTGATGATGTAACTAGTATGGTAGATAAAGGTGAACCAGTAGATGTAGTATAACCTCGATTTCCAAAAGGCATTCAAATAAGGTGCCACATACAAAATAGGCAAGATAAGGGCTCATGGTGTTGGGGGGTAATATATTAGTGTGGGCAAAGGATTGGTTAATGGACAGAAAGCAGAGCGTGGACACTTTCAAGCTGGCAAGCAGTGAATAGTAGGGTGCCGCAAGGATCATTGCTGGGCCTTGGCTATTTACACTCTAAATTAATGACTTGGATGAAGACACAGAGTAATGTATCTAAGGTTGCTGATGATGCAAAGCTTGGTGGAAAGGTAAGCTGCACGGAGGACAAAGAGAGGCTGCAAAGAGATATAGATAGGCTAAGTGAGTGGGCAACACAATGGCAAATGGAGTATAATGTGGGGACGTGTGAAGTTGTTCAGTTTGGTTGTAAAAGTAGAAAAGCAGAATATTTTTTCAAAGGTACGAAACTGGTAAAGTGTTGATGTTCAAAGTGATTTGAGGGTACTCGTACAAGGAATGCACAAAGTTAACAAAAACAAAGTGCTGGAAATACTCAGGTCTGGTAGCATCTGTGGAGAGAGAAGCAAAGTTAACGTTTCAGGTAATAGTACTGAAGACCTGTGCTCCAGAACTTGCTGCGCCCCTAGCCAAGTTGTTCCAGTACAGCTACAACACTGGCATCTTCCCTGCAATGTGGAAAATTGCCCAGGTATGTCCTGTACACAAAAAGCAGGACAATTCCAACCCGGCCAATTATCACCCCATCAGCCTACTCTCAATCATCAGTAAAGTGATGGAAGGTACCATCAACAGTGCTATCAAGCAGCACTTTGCTTATCAATAACCTGCTCAGTGACGCTCAGTTTGGGTTCCGCCAGGGCCACTCAGCTCCTGACCTCATTACGGCCTTGGTTCAAACATGGACAAAAGAGCTGAACTCAAGAGGTGAGGTGAGAGTGACTGCCCTTGACATCAAGGCAGCATTTGACAGAGTATGGCATCAAGGAGCCCTAGCAAAACTGAGGTCAATGGGAATCAGGGGGAAAACCCTCCACTGGCTGGAGTCCTACCGAGCACAAAGGAAGATGGTTGTGGTTGTTGGAGGTCAATCATCTGAGCTCCAGGACATCACTGCAGGAGTTCCTCAGGGTAGTGTCCTAACCCCAACCATCTTCAGTTGCTTCATCAATGACCTTCCTTCAATCATAAGATCAGAAGTGGGGATGTTCGCTGATGATTGCACAATGTTCAGCACCATTTGTTACTCCTCAGATACTGAAGCAGTCCGTGTAGAAATACAGCAAGACCTAGACAATATCCAGGCTTGGGCTGATAAATGGCAAGTAACATTCGCACCACACAAATGCCAGGCAATGACCATCTCCAACAAGAGAGAATCTAACCATCTCCCCTTGACATTCAATGGCATTACCATCGCTGAATCCCCCACTATCAACATCCTAGGGGTTACCATTGACCAGAAACTGAACTGGAGTAGCCATATAAATACCGTGGCTACAAGAGCAGGTCAGAGGCTAAGAATCCTGAGGCGAGTAACTCACCTCCTGATTCCCAAAAGCCTGTCCACCATCGACAAGGCACAAGTCAGGAGCGTGATGGAATACTCTCCACTTGCCTGGATGGGTGCAGCTCCAACAA
The DNA here is from genome assembly GCF_036365525.1 of Heterodontus francisci. Taxonomy (NCBI): domain Eukaryota; kingdom Metazoa; phylum Chordata; class Chondrichthyes; order Heterodontiformes; family Heterodontidae; genus Heterodontus; species Heterodontus francisci. The sequence goes on along the minus strand of NC_090410.1, from coordinate 20,995,493 downwards.
CACTCAAGAAGCTCGACACCATCCAGGACAAAGCAGCCCGCTTGATTGGCACCCCATCTACAAACATTCACTCCCTCCACCACCGACACACAGTAGCAGCAGTGTGTACCATCTACAAGATGCACTGCAGCAATGCACCAAGGCTCCTTAGACAGCACCTTCCAAACCCACAACCTCTACCAACTAGAAGGACAAGGGCAGCAAATACATGGCAACACCACCACCTGCAAGTTCCCCTCCAAGTCACACACCATCCTGACTTGCAACTATATCGGCGTTCCTTCACTGTTGCTGGGTCAAAATCCCTTCCTAACAGCACTGTGGGTCTACCTACCCCAAATGGACTGCAGTGGTTCAAGAAGCAAGGGCAATTAGGGATGGGCAATAAATGCTGGCATAGCCAGTGACACCCACATCCCATGAATAAATTTTTTAAAAAGGTGTATGACCTTTTATCAGAACTGGCAACGGTTAGAAAAGAATTAGGTTTTAAGCAAATGAAGCGGAGGGAGGGTGGGTAAAAGAGAACAAAGGGGAAGGTGTTGGATAGGGCAGGCGAGTTTAAATAACACAGCTGTCCTGGGACAAAGACAAAGCGTTAGTCCAGAGACAGTGTTATTAGCAGAATAATGAGCAGCTCTGACTACATGAAAAGCAGGCACAGTTAAAAAATAAAATATTTTTTAAAAAGGCCACTTCTGCTCTGACGTTATTGAACTCAACGTTCAGTCTGCAATGCTGTAGAGTGCCTAATCGAAACATCAGGTGCTGCTCGAGCTTGAATTGATGTTTTATTTTTTTTTTTAAACTTTTGTACAGGGCTTTGGCAAGACCGCACCTGGAATACTGTGTGCAGTTTTGGTCTCCACATTTAATATACTTGCACTGGAGGCAGTGCAAAGAAAATTACTAAATTGGTCCCTGGGATGAGAGGCTGACGAGAGGCTGAGTAAATTGGTCTTATATTCTGGAGTTTAGAAGAATGAGAGGCGATCTAATTTGAGAGATACAAGATTCTGAAAGGACTGGATAGGGTAGAGTCTGAAAGATTGTTTCCACTAGTTGGGGAAATTGAGAACACAGGGTCATCGTCTCCGGCTAAGGGTCCAATCATTCAGGATGGAGAGGAGAAACTACTACATTCAAAGGGTTGTGAATCTTCGGAATTCTCTACCCCAGAGGGTTGTAGATGCTCCATCATTGAAAACAGTTAAGGCTGGGATATAGATTTTTTGGTCTCAAGGAATAAAGGGCTAGGGGGAGCGGGCAGGAAAGTGGAATTGAAGCCATGGGCCATATGGTCTACTTCTGCTCCTATTTCTTGTGTTCTTGCTGAGATACAGAATTCAATAAAGAGAGAGAGAGGCTGGCCATACTTGAAGTAGGCTGGTCACCCAATCCAGATCGCGTGAATCCTAGCTTGGTGATAGAAGGTTGCAAATTACAGATAGGAGTCACAATCTTCCAACCCTCCTTAGATACAAGGGTGATGCCAAAGAACTGGAGGATTGCAAACATTACACCCTTGTTCACAAAAGAGTAGAAGGATAAACCCAGCAATTACAGACCAGTCAGTTTGACGTCAGTGGTAGGGAAGCTTTTACAAAACAATGAGAAAAATTAAGTCACCTGGAGAAGCATAGACTAAAGAGCCATGGATTTGTTGGGGGTAAATTGTGTTTGACTAATGAGGTAACAGAGGTTGGATGAGAATAGTGCTGTTGATGTATATCAGGACTTCCAAAAGTTGTTTGATAATGTACCACATAATAGGCTTATTAGCAAAATTTAAGTCCAAGGGATTAAAAGGAGTAGTAGCAGCACAGAAACAAAATTAGCTATGGGATAGAAAACTGGGTTGTGGTGAATAGCTACTTTTAAGACTGGAGGGAGGTATCAGTGGAATTCACTGCTGTGCTTGGCTGATACAAGCAAGGGATTATTTTTGATGAACATAAATCCTGAGAATGTGAAAGGGGCTTACAAGCCTTTCTTCAGATTTCAGAATGCGACTGGAAGAATTTTGTGCAAGTTTAAGTTTGTAGTTGAAGAAATTACATCACACAAATGCTGAATATTCAGATTGTAATTTTAATTGGTGAAACATACATAATCATGCAGATCAAAGCTAGATAAAGTTAATATTTGATCAATCACTGCTTCATACAGTGTATGAAGTGATTAACAATGCTCTATGTAGCAGACATCTTTATAAGCAACTATTTTTCCTAAGAATGCAACATCTTAATCCCACTTGAGTCGGATGAAGTTCAGCACAAAATAATAAAAGGAGCTGTTATTTTTTATTCTGGTCTTACTTCCAAAGTTAAGTAGCATGTTATTCCTATTATCCTGGTCCGGAGAGCTATACGAGGTTTACATGTCATGGTTCTGATTTCATCATGAAGCGCTATGGAAAGTTTTGATGTTTTATCATCACTTCCCCACTTCCAGACACTGGAAAAGCTATTTTGTATAACTTTAGTAAAAGCAGCTCAGTCCTTATAAAGGTCACAATGTAAATTTTCACACTACAGGGGAAATAGAAAACACAAGTGACCGGTCACAAAAGTGACTCAGGGACTGACATGCACACAGAATCTAGCTACCAAAGTAAGTACATCATGAAGAGTTACCCAAAAAATTATGAATTAAGGCTGCTAGTGAACAATTAATAGTGGGAGAAGGACCATAAAGCAAGTGTATAAAAGGAGGAAGTTTGTTCTGAAGAAAATGAAAGGGCCCCTTGGAAGCTAAGACATTAGATACAAGAACAAACTTAGTCACATCAAATGCTTTACTGCCATTATTTGCAACCTTTATGCAAGCCTTTCTCTTTCTTCTGCTTCTTCGGTTTCTTCACCTTTTTCTTTTCACCGCCACACTTCTGTATGAAGAAAAGGACACATTAAAACTGCAAGTTACCTTAAAATAAAACACAGTTGTGTTGAGATCCCAGCCTTGGGACTGGGGGTATGAAGATTATAAGCCACAATGGTGCCTGGATGAGCAGAGACCAATTCCTTTGGTTCCGGTGGAAACAGCAAGGCCAAGCCCAATGTTCAAACACTTTAGTAGGTTTGGAAAATGAGCTGGCTGATTTTTTTTTTTTTTTTTTTAATTCCCTGTTCTCTAGGCAGCTTGGTGTCCTCAATCCTGACCCAACTGTAATGAACACTCAATAGAGACACAGGATAGAGAACCTGTGAGCCCATTGAGCCTTTCAGTAACCACCATTTTACATATTCCCTACCACATCCCCACAATTCTCCTACCACCTACCTACACTAGGGGCAATTTACAATGGTCAAATTTACCAATCAACCTGCAAGTCTTTGGCTGTGGGAGGAAACCAGACCACCTGGCACAAACCCACACAGTCACAGGGAGAACTTGTAAACTCCACACAGGCAGTACCCAGAACTGAACCTGGGTCACTGGAGCTGTGAGGCTGCGGTGCTAACCACTGCGCCATCTCTCCCAAGCTGCATTTGAGACTATAAAATATTTTTCCTGTATAGTCAGTTTAAGCAGCTCTAATTACAAGATTCCATGGGATAAGCATCACAAACATGGGGAACCATCGAGTAATAAAGGATATGACCTGCCCAGCATATCAACTCTACATCGTCAGACTTGGAGGTATGGGTGCTCTCAAGGCTAAATGAAAAGGTTGAAAATATTTCTCCTTCCTATCATTTTGTCTTTAAGATCCAAATTCGGTAAGCATTATAAAGTTAGTTTAATGAGGTCTAGGTAAGAGGTAGAATTAAGACAGCACAGGACTCTCCCCAGCTTTCATCCAGTTGTACCCAGTACAACTTGCCTCTGGGATAAGAATGATGACCATGCCAGTGTCAGTATTGTTCTATCTCCCTTTCCCACTCTCTGACCAAAAGATGACTAGGGGGAAGGGGAGCAGAGTTGCCCAGCAAAACACAAATCATTATCAAATCAAACTTATTCAATGGAACTTCCCTCCTCTTGGAAAGAGTCTGGCCTGCCTTTGGCACCTGACAGCGCAAAATGGCATTTGAGGAGCTCACTATATGGTGAATTGACAGGCACAGAACTGCATCCCCTCACTGTACAGCATGTTCTAGCATCTTAGAGGGAGGCTTTTAGCAAGAGATTGGCTGAGATTGTGGCCAACACTCAGTGCCATACTGAGGGAGCGCTGCACTATAAGAGGTGCTGTCTTTCAGATGGATGTTAAACCGAGGCCCCATCTGTCTGCTAAGGTGGATGTAAAAAGGGTCCTATGGCACTATTTTGAAGAACAAAAAAGGGAGTTCTGACCATGATTTATCCATCAAGTAACATCTAAATAAAAGGCTGATCTGGTCATTATCACATTGTCGTCTGTGGGAGCTTGCTGTACACAAATTGGCTGCCACATTTCCTACAGTCAAACAGTAACTACTTCAAAAGTGCTTTGGGACATCCTGAAATGCACTATATAAATGCAAGACTTTATTTCCAACAAGAAACATTGCTTTAGCTCAAAGTTGTCCGTGTAGAAATGCAGCAAGACCTGGCCAATATCCAGGCTTGGTCAGATGTGTGGTGCGAATGCTATTTGCCACTTAAGTGCCAGGCAATGTCTGTCTCAAACAAGAGAATTTAACCATCTTCCTTTGACATTCAATTACATTACGATCACTGAATGTCCCACTATCAACATCCTGTAGGGTTACCATTGATCAGTAAGTAATCTAAAGTAGCCATTTAAATACCATGACTACAAGAGCAGGTCAGAGGCTAGGAATCCTGCGGCAAGTAACTCACCTCCTGATTCCCCAAAGCCTGCCCACCATCTACAAGGCACAAGACAGCAGTGTGATGGAATACTCTCCACTTGCCTGGATGGGTGCAGCTCCAACAACGCTCATGAAGCTCGACACCATCCAGGACAAAGCAGCCTGCTTGATTGACAGCCCATTCACAAATATTCACTCACTCCACCATGGACAAACAGTGGCAGCAGTGTGTACCATCTACAAGATGCACTGCAACAACGCACCAAGGCTCCTTAGACAGCACCTTCCAAACTCACAACCTCTACCACCGAGAAGGACAAGGGCAGCAGTTGCATGGGAATACCACCACCTGCAAGTTCCCCTCCAAGCCACAAACCATCCTGACTTGGAACTATATTTCTGCTCCTTCACTGTTGGTGGGTCAAAATTCTGGAACTCCCCAACAGCACTGTTGGTGTACCTACACCTCAAAGATTACAGTGGTTCAAGAAGGTGGCTCACTGCCACCTTCTCAAGGGCAATTAGGGATGGGCAATAAATGCTGGCCTAGCCAGCGATGCCCACATCCCATGAATGAATTTTTAAAAAATCTGTGGGCCAGAATCCACCTCCACATCCCCAACCACCCCCAGGACCCAAGACGCCCCCTTGCACCCAAATGACCACCCTTGCCTCACCAGGGCATGACCGATTACCCCCAGCAAGGCAAGCCAAAATTACCTGCAGTCCTGGTTCCACGTCCTTGGCTGGGCTGCAGTCCCAGCAGTGGCCACCACTCCTGGTGGCACTGCTGGGACAAAGAGCTGCCAGCCCGATGATTGGCCAGCAGCTCAATGAGGCAGGACTTCCTCCCTCAAGCAGGTGGAAGTCCACCTTGGAGCGATTAAAGCCTGGGGACCTGTAAAACGCAGGACGGATTCCCAGGCTAGGTGGAAGCGTGTTCGCCACCGAAGTTTACATTGGTGGCCAGCTCCCGTCCACCCGACGTAAAATCCAGCCCTATGTCCTCTTCACAACTTACTCTCCTACTTATCTTTGTGTCATCAGCAAATTTAGCACAGCAACCATACATTCAGTCCCTTCATCCAATCATAAATTGTAAACAGTTGAAGCTCCAGCAGAGATCTCTGGCACTCTACTAGTTACACCTTGCCAACCTGAAAATGCCCCATTTATCCCTACTCTCTGCTTCCTGTTAGCTAACCAATCCATACTAATATGTTAACCCCTACACCATGAGCTCTTATTTTGTGTAGTAACTTTTGATGTTGTTCTTATCAAATCAACGTACATAACATAGCTTGTACATTGGGGCAGTATCAATGGCAGGACTTAAATCAAGCAGCCAGGAGGGAGGAGGTTTATTAAGCATTGGGAATCAAATGAGTTTTGTCAAAGTGGGAAAAAGGGCTGAGAAAAGTAGTGGTGCTGGGACCTTTCCATTTGATCAGCATTTAAGGTTGTTTGGGGGGGGGGGGGGGGGGGGGGGGGGGTGTATGGTGAGGGAAGTAGGAATGGGATGAGTGGTGTGTCTGCTGAAAGATGGATCCCTCACCATCTCAATGTTTTCAGAACTTCAAAACACACTATTCATCATTCCCTGAGTGGCTGGCACCATCAAGAGTTGTGTGAATTTGTGGGAAAAAAAAGGTAAAGTTGAGGCTTAGTGCCAAATAAGTAGTGAAGAGACAGGTCATAAACAATGGTGCAACCTTCATGACTTGAACAGCTTTACTCTTAATTTTTTAAAATTTGTTTGTTTAAACTAGGAAGTCTGTACATCTCTTTTTTGGACCAAAACATTTGAATATTAAAAGTCAATTATATTTATGGTTTGGTGTTAGTGATACTGTTTTTAATATAAAAAAAAATAATTTTTCCTTCACCAAGATCATTTACAACAACTCCCCCAGATAGACACATGCTCTGCTTTGTTCACTGGTCTGAACTGGTGCTAGTGAGCAGAGAGTGTGTATTGTACGTGTCCACAGTCCAAACTGGGTTTAAGTCAGCATGCACATATATCTACTAACTGGCACGTCAATTCAGACCCCCAGTTCTTTTTTTAAAAAATAAAAGCACTGCAGAGCTTTATTAATTGCAAGACCCAGAGTTTACTGTGAGAGCTGGTCATTTCCACCAAATACAGGCTGGATGTGGAAGGGGGGGGGGGGGCTGCGGAAAGAGAGAGCCAAAAGTAAAGTGGTCAAAATTTGCAAGCTCACAAAAGGCAGCTCGAGAATTACAACTTTGGACACAATAGGTATGTGAGTTATTAGTAACAGATGAAATTCAAATGTAGCCAAATGTAAAATATATAGGATAGAAAAAAAAAATGGACATCACACGACAGTGTTGAAATAGTTAAGTATGAAGTCAAACAAAAAAAAAAAAAGAGACCAAGGAGTATTAGACTAGGCAGTCAACACGTTCAACCAATGCAGAGAAGTGATTCAATACACAGACATTAGAATGCAAGTCAGAAGGAGTAGTAATCAATGTGCTCCAATCAGACCACATCGAGTGCTGCATCCCGTTCTAGTTGGTAAGAAACAAGGGAGATGTTCAGGAGCTGGAAGCAGAGTATGTAAGAGCCACCAGGCTCACCCTGGTGGTGCCAAGGGCTTGAGTTATGACTGGAAGAGAGGAATTAGAAGTGATCCTAGAGGTTTATATAAGACAGTTAGGGAAAGGGAAAGGTATATTGAATAATTTTAAAAATACGAGTAGGACAAGGGCACAGAAGTTCAATCTAGTAAGAAGGCAAGTTCTTCACGAAGTGAACACCACCTGCAATGGATGGGAGGTGGGAAGGTGAAATCACCAGAATCATTTAGGGACTAACTAAATGCTGCAATGAGTGGGGGTGGGGAGAAAATCTAGGGTTTTTCTGAATGGCTGAGAAAACGTTGGGCCGAATGGCCTTCCTCACCTGTAATATTCTGGTGAACATGCAACGCCAACCCACTCATAATACGAGACAAACAGGCTGATGACGAGGAGATAATTTGCTCTTTGCAGTGTTTTAAATATCAACTTGCTGAGATTATACTCAAGTACCTGGTAGCAATTAAATACCCATCTAAAGTTTGGTCTAAACCAGGCTGTACCACTGCATCCAATCTAGTCAGTACCTCCCAGCCTAAAGCCCAACATTACACGGATGCCAACAACTTGTATTTTAGATACTGTGCTTATCGGAACATTGCAGCACGGCTTAAATGGTGCTCAAGATGTATCTGGTCAGTTTTTATGCTTTACAAGTGTTTGACTCTGGCTCAGGGTGGAATGAAAATGTACTGCACCACATGCAAGTAATGGGATCATTACACTGCAATCCAACTACACCAGCATGAAAAAGGTAAAGAGGGAAGGGGGAAAAACTGCAAGAGCTACCATTCCCTGAAACACACCAAGTGACACAGACAGGAGGTCTGGCAGCAGATCTTCAATCCACGCAAGCCAAGAAACAGTGGAATGAGGGGACAGAGGACGATTCCAACAAAAAAAAAAATAAAGGCCACCTCTTCCACAACTGTCCCCCATCCCAGCCCATAGTTCAAGGACCAGCTTTTATCCTTACCCGGCCTTTCCCCTCACCATCCGAAGAGCTCGAAGAGCTGGAGCTGCTGCTGGAGGAGCTCGATGATGTACCATCTCCCTTCTCTCCCTTCTGCAAGGAAAGTGAATCAGTCAGGATCAGAATCAAAGCCCTCCTCAGTCATTCAGAACGGTTCAATTAGCATTGCCAGAAATTTCATTTTATAACAGTCTTCACCGCCAGTTTGCTCGAGTCAGAAGGCTGAGGATTCAAATCTCACTTCAGAGTGTTGAGAACAAAATCTAGTGTATTCCTGAGGGAGTGCTGCACCGCTGGAGGTGCTATCTTTTGGAGGAGACCTCAAACGGAGTCTGTCCTCTCCAAAAGATCCAGTTGCACTATCTGATGATGACGAAGGATGTTCTCCCTGGTGTCCTGAGGCCAATATTAATCCCTCAACCAACCCCCAAACACAGATTGTCTGGTCATTATCACATTACTGTACGTGGGACCTTGATGTGCACAAACTGTCTGCTGTGTTTCCTACATTACAACCAATAAAGAACTTGCAAAATGTCAGAAACTTGGAAGCCAATTTGCACAGTGACTGCAACTATTGGGATAGGGAGGAATGCAGAAGATCTGCTCTTAATTGCTATGGTGAAAAGTGCCTCACACTCAACTTTGGGGCTAGCATACAGATACTCAGAGTCTCAACTCCAGACAAAGAATGGCTTCTAGGACAAAGCAGCAGACGTTAGCTGGAGACTAAGGAACCATAATCCAATGGCACTTTCAGAAAAGGAAGAGAGAGAAAGAGAGAGAGGAGAGGATGGAGAAATAGTCAAAGAAATTCAACCTGGAGATGGTTCCCTCCAGCCACTATACCCATTTAAACAACTCTACACTCTTTAGAACAAATGATCTATTTTGAGAACATGCACTATGAGACAATGTTCTAGATCATCAAGGTAGGCATCAGTGACTATCATTGCACTGGACGAGTATGTAATCAGAGAGAGTTTAGACCTGGTTACGCTGCTGGGAATCACCACCAAAAAAAAAAATCTGAATATTTGTTCTGGAACCTAATTTGGGATCAAGATGGATTATGAAAGATTGCTGTTCGCCTGTGAGAAATGAAAGGCTTTTTTTAGGATAACTTAGCACATCAGTCAATCACTGTGCAAGACAAATTCTTATACATTTAACTCCTATTTTTTCAGCTGGTCGTTTATTTATTTGTTTGGTGAACCTTGCGGCGTGCAAATTAATTGCTACATTTCCGACATTGTAACAGTGACTTTAAAAGTTCTTAAAGTGGCTGAAAAGCACCCTAGAGCCTCCCGAGATCGTGAAAGATGAGATATAAAAGTGACATTTCCTTTTTTATACTTTTGTCTCAAACTAAGTGACACTTATAATGGGATTCGTAGTGGAATGCAGGATCTGAAGCTAATAAAGCTTCATTATTCCAATCCTCACTTTCAGTCCAATTCATTCCAGGACATCACACAAAAAGGTTTATTCTAGCTATTATTAATAATAGCTGGAGGTGGTGTAGAATAGAAAAGGCAAGGAGGGAATATTGAACCTACACACAAGGTTAATGGAGTCACAGTCAGAGTATGGTTTGAGTTTTGGAAGGATATAATAATGGGAAAGGTGCAGTGTGTGGATTTACTAGGGTGTGTCTAGGGATGAGGGGGTCACAAATTAGGAGGGGACAAGTAGTTTGGGGCTTATTTTTTACCATTTGAAGATAGAAGGTTATGTGATCATATCCAATCTTGAAGATTAATGAAAAAAGCTTTACGATAACTGGGATGCATTTCAACTTGCTGCAATGGCATAAAACTTAGCCACAACAGAACCAAAACGGCCAGCAGTTTCTACAACGGGCAGTTTATCTGCAACACCAGTTTCAGACCAGAGCAGCAAGTTGGAAATTCACCCATAGTTTCTGCGAGTGGGAGGTTAACAAAAAGTCAAATTTAAAAAAAAATTTTTTTTTTTTTTCTCTTAATATAAATGTTTCTCTGCACACTCACAGGGCAATTTGAATTCCCAGCCACAAATGGGTTGTGTAAGCAGAGTCCATTAACTCATTTTAAAACAGAATTTAATAGCTGCTTCAATAACAGAAAATGCAAGTGAGCAGGAGTAGGCAGAGTGGGGGTGGGGGGGTGGGGGGGGGTGAAGAATGGTGGGTGGGTTGGGAGGAGTGCTACACTATTTATTGGCCAAAGGTGACCCATTTTCACATGATCACAATTACACAATTCTAACCCTGGAATACATCAAGAGGCTTGGCAGGTTCAACATCAGTTCCCTGAGGCGAGGGATTGCCCTTGCAACAGATTCTCTGCAAAAGAATATATTTCCTTTATATAAAAGCTCAGAAAACATGGAGTGAGTAGAGGCACTCAAACTGCACAGGGGTTAACATTGAAAGCAAAGTAAATACAAGGGAAAGAAAACAGCCCGCATTTATTAGAGCCACATGATGTACCTCACAGCTGGGACACCTGCTCTGTTTTGTCTGACACGGGCCCCAAACGTTGGGCTTGAAACAAATCTGTCTGACAGAAACAAAATTTTGAGTTGATGGGTGGAATGGCAGATGAGGATCAGGCTGGGTTCACATGCCCATGCACCCCATGACTGAATAACTTGTGAATGGTCACTGCTAAACTCACAGGTGAAGAATGGACATTTGGGCAAAGGATGAGAGTGACTTCACACACCTGCTGGTAGTTATTGGTGTGAGAGCAGCAGGAAACCTTTGTTTGTCCTGTACATTGTGATTGATAAGGGAAGGATGGATGTGGGGAGGAGAGAGAGAGACAGAGAGACAGAGAGACATGAAATGATCAGTTACCTTTTTATGCTCTTTGCTGCACTTTTCTTTCTTCACATGCTTGTCACTCTCCTTATCACAGGCCTTTCCAAGATCTGATTCCAAAATAAGAACATTTCACAATAGAGTCCCATGTGCTGTTTCACATTTAGAAATAAAGCTATTTAAACAGAAGCTTGAGATTTATTGTCTCTTTTAAATCAATGGGTTCAGAGGACAATAAACAGTAACAGAAGCGAAGCTCCAGGGTCATTACTCTCTCCTCGATCGGGTATGGCATCAGTACCTCATCCCAAGTAAGGATTACTCTGGTTAGAACCTCAATGAGTGCGTGAGCTATTTGACTGCATAAGGCAGCCCAGGCAACACCAATGCACAGACAGACAGAGACATATACACAGGCACACCCAGAGGTAGAGACCCATCTCCATCAGGTAAATAAAATTCTATAAAATGTAGATTTCTTATCAGCTTTGGTCAGAGACTCAATTGGGTCAGTAGTCTTTAACACTATGGCACACGTTCCAATCATTTCCATGAGCAACAGAGGATAAGAGACCCAGCCAAGTAAAGTTTGATACTGTTGTGGGGCAAGAAGGAGCAGGAGTGTTCCTCCAGGCCACAAAAATAATCTGGGCCACAGTCCCCCCAAGAAACAGTGCCGCCACCCTCCAGTAACCGTGCTCAATACTGGGTGACATCAATCCAGTGCCCATTTGACCCCTGCAGCTCGATTTTAAATTTTACTGTCGCTGAAAAATTAGCTCCCAAAGTCATCAGACACCCAAAATGGACCCTACGCAGATTTAACATTAATCACGCTAAGATTGCAATATGTTACTGGACAAATAGTGTGAGTAAAAGGAATAGCATGGTGAGGTCCTGAAGGACCAGCATGTACAGTAACAGAGTTAATGGATAGGGTTTGCACAGTCACTTCCAGCACAAGAGGGCCACCTACAAAGATGTACAGACACACCACATTGCTAAATACTGGGAGTTACATTATGCAAGTGCAGCATTGAAACAGTGATGGGGAGAATGCTGTTTGGCCAGTAGTTGTTGGAATCATTCCCTGTTCACGCTCCATTCTCAGTGCAAGTTTGGAACACTTTGCTCAGGGGCAGGCAGGTAGAGAGAGAGACACACACAGACAGGAAAGAGGAGAACCTAATACGGTATGGTGAGTTGGGGAGAGGCTGTGGCACAGTGTAGGTGAATTCTGCAGCCATATACTGGTGATGACTCATCAATAGCAGGGCAGAAAGTTGATGCTGTATGAAGCTCCTTTTAAGCTGTGTTATACAGCACATAGACGGGCAAGGTTGAACAACCTGCCCCCTGATCTTGTGTGGAGGAAAATTCCTTCTTCAGAGGATTTGAACGCATGTGAAAGCAGCAGGGAGAAGAAAATCCCAAAAAGTGTGGGTGCGAGAACACAGCCCTGTTTCACACCACTCAGGATAGGAAAGGGCTCTGATGAGGAGCCACCATGTTGAATTGTGCCTTTCATATTGTCATGGAATGAGGTGATGATACTTAGTAGCTTTGGTGGACATCCGATCTTTTCTAGTAGTCTGAAGAGACCACGTCTGCTGACGAGGTCAAAGGCTTTGGTGAGATCAATGAAAGCAATGTAGAGGGGCATCTGTTGTTCACGGCATTTCTCCTGTATCTGACGAAGGGAGAACAGCATGTCAATAGTCGATCTCTCTGCACGAAAGCCACACTGTGCCTCAGGGTAGACGCGCTCGGCCAGCTTCTGGAGCCTGTTCAGAGCGACTCGAGCAAAGACTTTCCCCACTATGCTGAGCAGGGAGATTCCACGGTAGTTGTTGCAGTCACCGCGGTCACCTTTGTTTTTATAGAGGGTGATGATGTTGGCATCGCGCATGTCCTGGGGTACTGCTCCCTCGTCCCAGCACAGGCATAGCAGTTCATGTAGTGCTGAGAGTATAGCAGGCTTGGCACTCTTGATTATTTCAGGGGTAATGCTGTCCTTCCCAGGGGCTTTTCCGCTGGCTAGGGAATCAATGGCATCACTGAGCCCGTCTAAGAGCGAAGTCCAAAGTACGGAAAGTCCTCATCAGAGAACTCCTCTTTGCTGACGATGCTGCTTTAACATCTCACACTGAAGAATGCCTGCAGAGTCTCATCGACAGGTTTGCGTCTGCCTGCAATGAATTTGGCCTAACCATCAGCCTCAAGAAAACGAACATCATGGGGCAGGATGTCAGAAATGCTCCATCCATCAATATTGGCGACCACGCTCTGGAAGTGGTTCAAGAGTTCACCTACCTAGGCTCAACTATCACCAGTAACCTGTCTCTAGATGCAGAAATCAACAAGCGCATGGGTAAGGCTTCCACTGCTATGTCCAGACTGGCCAAGAGAGTGTGGGAAAATGGCGCACTGACATGGAACACAAAAGTCCGAGTGTATCAGGCCTGTGTCCTCAGTACCTTGCTCTACGGCAGCGAGGCCTGGACAACGTATGCCAGCCAAGAGCAACGTCTCAATTCATTCCATCTTCGCTGCCTTCGGAGAATACTTGGCATCAGGTGGCAGGACTATATCTCCAACACAGAAGTCCTTGAAGCGGCCAACATCCCCAGCTTATACACACTGAGTCAGCGGCGCTTGAGATGGCTTGGCCATGTGAGCCGCATGGAAGATGGCAGGATCCCCAAAGACACATTGTACAGTGAGCTCGCCACTGGTATCAGACCCACCGGCCGTCCATGTCTCCGTTATAAAGACGTCTGCAAACGCGACATGAAATCGTGTGACATTGATCACAAGTCGTGGGAGTCAGTTGCCAGCATTCGCCAGAGCTGGCGGGCAGTCATAAAGACAGGGCTAAATTGTGGCGAGTCGAAGAGACTTAGTAGTTGGCAGGAAAAAAGACAGAGGCGCAAGGGGAGAGCCAACTGTGCAACAGCCCCAACAAACAAATTTCTCTGCAGCACCTGTGGAAGAGCCTGTCACTCCAGAATTGGCCTTTATAGCCACTCCAGGCGCTGCTTCACAAACCACTGACCACCTCCAGGCGCGTATCCATTGTCTCTCGAGATAAGGAGGCCCAAAAGAAAGAACAGCACATAACAGAAAATAAATGTTCTAAAGTTCTAAAGGGCGTTGCCTCATTCACATTTGGAGTCCTGTGTAGTCATCATATCATGGGCAGGACAACAATGGCACTGAAAAAGAGGCAATGAAACCACCTGTCTGATAAAACACCATCAGCAGAAAGAAGAAACTGTGGCCTTTACACTTAAAGACAAAAGATCACAACTGGAGTATTCAAGTTCCTGAAAGACATTGACAAATTAACCTCAAGACACGGTTTACTTTGGTCTTAAGAATGTCCGGGGGTTGACGAGAGGTTGGGGGAAATATTGGCAAGAAGCTGAGAAGTGGACAAATAAAATGTAATCTGTCTACACTGTATCGCCGAGAGGGAGCTCAGAGCTCCTTTGACTGAACAACCTTCAGAATCCAGCAGGAACTAAAAGAATCCTTAGATTTTTGCTGCTGTTAAATGCTTAACTCTTTAAAAGAATGTTTAAATACTCTATGTGGGGAGATTTACTAGAGTAGGGGGGAAAACTATTACTGCTGGAGGAGGGTCAGTAATGAGGTCACAGATTAAAAGTAATTGGCAAAAGACCAGAGGCAGCATGAGAATTTAAAAAAATATATATAAACCAGCAAGTTGTTGTAATCTGAAAGGGGCGGTGGAAGCAGATTCAATAATAACTTTCAAAAGTGAATTGGATAAATACTTGAAGGGGGAAAACAAATGCAGAGCTATGGGACGAATAGGATAAAAAGGGATAACACAGGCACTCTGGGCTGAATGGCTTTCTGAGCTTTATAATTCTATTACTAAAGAAAAATACAATGGAATAATACTTTGCAACTTTAGGACAGCCCAGGGCGGCTATCACTTATAGCCCTTCACGGGTTTTAACACAACCTCCACAAAAACTACACACAAAGTTAGACCAGGATAAAATTCATACAGAAAACTGATGCTGAGGAATGAAATGGCTGGGACCCAGTAACTGAATCGCATTCCATTAACAGTTGCACTTACCCATAATTAAGATTCTTTTACCCAACTCCGTTCAACCAGTCAGCAATCCCGCTATGGCGAACACAACACACAACTGGATTTTTCTTAACTAGTTAAAGAAATTGTGCTTGCACAGTGTGGAACTCCTCCAAGCTCCTCAATTGGGATCTGTTATAAAATAGACGTGGAGTTCCGATAATAAAGGGAGGTAGCTGAAGGTGTGGTCAAAATGTGATGATTATTGACATGTTGTTAATGAGTTTCCAAAGTGCAGATCAAAGAAATCCACTCCTCAGGTGGCAAAATGTTGCTATAATATAATTAACATTATACCTAATTCTAAATGCAGTTAACATTTAGTACCAACAAATCAATTAAAATAATGTGTTTAATGGATATTAAAGTCAGTATTTATAAACTCAATCCCATTCATTTGGCTGGGGAATTTTTTTTTGCTTAATGTGAAGGATTTGCTTGACCGATTACGAATCATTCTCCCACACTACCGCTCCCTCTTTGTGTTTTTACGTTGCATTTTTCTGAAGGGTGCGAATGCAGATAATCATGATCTTTGGTTTTGAAAGAAATTCAGTCAACCGGCAGATGGGAGTCCCCCCCCCTCCCAAAAAAAAGGTGCAAAAATGTTCGAAGGTCCTAACCAGTTTGGGAACATTGGTGAGCAAAGCTTTTATTTTAAACTCTTCCTTATCGCCACCTGGCCTTTCTCAGTTTGCCAGCTGGAGACAGCTTTCCTAATCTCTGCCATGATTATGTAATTGTCCATTGGATATCCAGTCACGTGTGGATTTTAGTTCCAGCCAATTACTGCTACCTCTATTTTTCTTGGGTCCTTCTTTCCTGACTCATCTCCTTCATGTCCGACCAATCCTGTTAGCTATCATTTCTCTCTTCTCCAGTACTTGGACCCGCCACCCCCAACCAACCAATCAATACCCGCCTGCTTTCCTACCACCATCCCCTTGGACAAGCCCATAGCTTCCCTTATGTGCCTCTCCTTGCATTCTCTATAGCACCCATCAAGGTACCCTGCCCTCTTGAGTAGCATTGCCAATGGCTCCACCTTCCTTTCGCTCCGATCTTGCTGCTCAGAATGCCTGCTGTGGGCTAATTTCACCAACTGCCTTCTCACCCCATTCAGTCCACCCACTACTACCCCCAGGGAATCTGCCAGTGGATCAATAAACATTTTCTCCATATTTCATTGCAGACTGTCCATTAACTCATGAACAATGCCCCTACCATCATAGCCTTGTTGTGGGAGATTCTATGAACTTCAGTCACCCTGTGTACCCTTAGGAATGAGATGACTAAATTCTGCACAAACTGGGAATCAAATGAGACTTTTCTAATCTGTGTGGAGCGGTCCGTCAGATGAACAAAGGGGCTCTACACTAGGTTAGCCCCTAATTATATAAGAAATATTCATATAAAAGAGGCTTTAAACATTAATGAGCTTTTGCAATGAATTATGTAAAACATTAATATTTAACACTGCAATTACAATGGAATAATGTGATTCATTAGTGCAAGTGAACAGCAGGCTAACTTTTGTTTAAAAATCTCATATTTCAGGTGAAGCTGAGATCTTTGGCTTTGTGATTATGGTCTTTGAATGTCCAAAAGTATAGAGGCATTGGTCAGAAAATCCGGGGATTCCCTCAAATTCCCAATGTGTATTCCCAGTAGGCCCCGCTCCTCACTGGGAGTGTGTTCTATTAGCAGGATGCACTATAGTAACTCGTCAAGGCATCTTCAACCTGCAACCTTCACCACCTAGAAGGGCACAGGCAACAGGTGCATGGGAACACCGTCACGTGCAAATTCCCTTCAAAGTTTCACATCATCCCAACTTGAAAATATACGACTGTACCTTCATTGTCACCAGGTCAAAATCCTGGCCCTCCCTAACTACCAGCATTGTGGGAGTACCTTCACCACATGGACTGCAGCTGTTCAAAAACAAAAGGAGGCTCAGCACCACCTTCAAGGGCAACTAAGGATGGTTAATCAATGCCAGCTTTGCCCATAACCCAAGAATTAACTTTGTACAAAGTAAATGAACATTTCTATCAACACAGCACCTGATCCAAAAGAGTTTTACATAGCAGTTACATTTCACAATATTTTCTCCTCCCTTTAAACTATTAAACTGAACAACTACTTTTTTTTTTACATTTGTTCATAGGATGTGGGAATCGCTGGCTAGGCCAGCATTTATTGCCCATCCCTAATTGCCCTCGAGCTGAGTGACTTGCTATACCAGTTCAGAGGGCAATTAAGAGTCAACCATGTTGCTGTGAGTCTGGAGACTCATAGAATCATAGAAAGTTTAAGGCACAGAAAGAGGCCACTTCGCCCATCGTGTCTGTACCAGCTAAAAAATGATCCACCTATTCTAATCCTTCCAGCATTTGATCCGTAGCCTTGCAGATTACGGCACTTGAGGTGCATATCCAGACTCAGGCAGTGAGTTCCAGAACCCCGCCACCCTCTGGGTGAAAAAGTTTGTCCTCATCTCCCCTCTAATTTTTCTACCAATCACTTGAAATCTATACCCCCTCATCACGGACCTCTCTGCTAAGGTGAGTAGGCCCTTCACCTCCACTCTATCCAGGCCTCTCAACATTTTGTACATTTCAATCAGATGTCCCCTTAACCTTCTCTGTTCCAAGGAGAACAACCCCAGCCTATCCAATCTTTCCCCATTGCTGCATTTTTCTAGTCCTGGCAACATCCTCGTAAATCTCCTCTGTACCTTCTCTAGTGCAATTACATCCTTTCTATAATGAGGTGACCAGAACTGCACACAGTACTCAAGTTGTGGCCTAACCAAATGATTTGTTCAGTTCCAGCACAATCTCCCTGCTCTTGTATTATATACCTCGGTTAGTAAAGGAAAGGATTCCATATGCCTTTTTAACCACCTTATCAACCTGTCCTGCTACCTTCGGGGATCTTTGGACATTCACTCCAAAGTCCCTCACTTCCTCTACACTTCTCAGTATTTTCTTATTAGTCATGTATTCCTTTGCCTTGTTTGACCTCCCCAAATGTATCATCTCACACTTCTCCAAGTTGAATTCCATTTGCCACTTTTCTGCCCATCTGACCAGACCATCAATATCTTCCTGCCGCCTACAGCTATCCTCCTCGCTATCTACCACACGGCCAATCTTTGTGTCGTCTGAAAAATTTTTGATCATGCCCCCTACATTTACGTTCAAATCATTAACATACACCACAAAAAGCAGGGGTCCCAGTACTGAGCCCTGCAGAATGCCACTGGAAACAGCCATCCAGTTGCTAAAACACCCGTCAGCAACTACCCTTTATTTCCTGCCACTGAGCCAATTTTGTATCCACCTTGCTGCATTTCCCTGGATCCCATGGGATTTTATTTTTTTAACCAGTCTGCCATGTGGAACCTTGTCAAAAGCCTTGCTAAAATCCACGTAGACCACATCAACTGCACTCCCCTCATCCATCTTCCTTGTTACTTCTTCAAAAGATTCGATCAAGTTGGTCAAACAAGATCTTCCCTTAACAAATCCATGCTGACATGTCGGCCAGACCAGGTAAGGACAGCAGATTTCCTTCTCTAAAAGGACATTAGTGAACCAGATGGGTTTTTACAACAATCGACAATGGTCACTATTAAACTAGCTTATTTTTTAATTTTGAGATTTATTAATTTAATTCAAAATTCATTGTCTGCTGTGGTGGGTTTCGAACCCATGTCAACAGAGCACTAGCCTGGGCTGCATGCTCTGTGTTTGATTCTATAACACACCCCATTCTCAGTTGGGAAGTCTAGATTCTAAAATCAAAGACTATTTCCTTCAGTGTCTTACTAGGTGAAGACTGGATTTGTTAACTGCATTCAATTAAATCATTAAAAATGTAAATATCAGAACTGAAACTACGATCTCAACTGCCTCCCACAAACACTTTGAAATTGGCAAAAGCTGAAACCACATGAGTATTAAGGGAAACTGCAGAACAGAACAGAATTATTTCATTTTTACCTAAGGATGTTGTTCCAGTAATTCAAATTACAGTAAGCACGGCTTAATAATTTGAAATGTAGTTGTGCTTTTTAAAAAAAAAAATTAGAGAGTGACAGGATCAATATGAAGCTGAATTACTGATCATTAAATAAATACAGGGTTGTGTTCCCTGGAATTTAGACGGTTAAGGGGTGATTTGATGGAAGATATTCAGGGGAACTGATCGGATAGATCGAGAGAAACTACTTCCACTGGTTGGGGAGTCAAGGATGAGGGTACATAGTCTAAAGATTACAGTCAGACCTTTCAGTCATGAAATTAGGAAACACACCTACACACAGAGTGGTTGTAATTTGGAACTGTCTTCTGCACACGGCAATTGATGTTGGTTAAATTGTTAATTTTAAAATCTGACTTTGATAGATTTTTTTGATAATCGTTCGGTATTAAGGGATTTGGGACAAAGGCGGGTATATAGAGTGAGGTCACAGATCCACCATGATCTCACTGAATGTGGAACAGGTTCAAGGGGCTAAATGGCCTAACTGCTGTTCCTAAGCAGACTGAAGTGTTGAAGCATAATATTGTGTGTGGCTATGCACACTGGGTATTGCTGTGGGTAAAGTCCAGGTGACTTTAGAGAGGTCCCAAAATGCTAAACCTTGTTAAATTCACAAAAGGTACTTTTACACCAAGAGGTATATCACTCAAAGTGGTTTCTGAGAAGAAAGACTTACATTTATATAGCACCCTTCACAACCTCAAAGCAATTTACAGCTAATGAAGTATTTTTGAAGTGTGGCTACTGTTGTAATGTAGGAAACTTGGCAGCCAACTTGCACACAAACAGCTTCCACAAGCAGCAATGTGACAGTGACCAGTTAATCTGTTTTTAAGATGTCGATTGAGGGTTATTTATTGGCCAGGACGCCAGGGAAAACTCCGCTGCTCTTCTTCAAGCTAGTGCCAGGGGATCTTTTACATCCACCTGAGAGGGGAAATGGGGCCTTGGTTTCACATCTCACCTGAAAGAGAGCAGTCCAAAAGCACCTTGACTTTTGGATTAGCCATGGAGTGGGATTTGAACCCACAGCCTTCTGAGTCAGAGGCAAGATTTCCATGGCTCCCATTTCTCATTCACACAGATACAAAAATTGACAGTATAACTCCCAAACAGGTTTATTCTGACACAATTTATTGATATTTGTCGATCTGGAATGCGCTGCCTGAAAGCAGATCCACTTTCAAAAGGGAATTGGATATATACTTGAAAAGAAAAAAAAATTCAGGGCTGTGGGGAAAACTGTCTCCTCAAAAAGCCAGTGAGGCTAGGGATCAATTGAAAATGCCAAATAGATTTTTGTTAGACAAGGGTATTTAGTGATATGCCTTTGACACAGTTGACCACACCAGCTTCCTCCAACGCCTCTCGACTGGCATCCAGCTGGGTGGGACTGCATTCACCTGGTTCCATTCTTATCTATTCAGTCATAACCAGAGAATCACCTACAATGGCTTCTCCTCCTGCTCCCACGTCATTACCTCTGGTGTCCCCCAAGGATCTATTTTTGGCTTCCTCCTATTTCTCATTGACGTGCTGCCCCTCAGTGACACCATCCAAAAGCACAGTATCAGTTTTCACATGTACACTCTCAACACCCAGCTCTACCTCACCATTACCTCTTTTGACCCCTTCCACCATCTCTAAATTATCAGATTGCTTCTCCCGACATCCAGTACTGGATGAACAGAAATCTCCTCCAATTAAATATTTAGAAGACTGAATCCATTGTCTTCAGTCCCAGTGACAAACTCCATTCCCTAATCAACGACTCCATCCCTCTTGGCAACTGTTTGAGGCTGAACCAGGCTATTCACAACCTTGGTGTCATATTTGATCCCAAAATGAGCCTCCAACCGCGTAACTGCACCATCACAAAGACCACCTATTTCCACCTCCATAACATTGCTCTATTCCTCCCCTGCCTCAACTCACTTGCTGCTGAAACCCTTATTTATGCCTCTGGTCTCTCCAGCCTTGACTATTCCAATGCACTCCTGGCTGGTCTCCCACATTCTACCCTCCGTAAACTTGAGGTCATCCAAAACTCTGCTGCCCTCTAACTTGCACCAAGTCCTGTTCTCCTATCGCCCCTGTGCTCGCTGACCTACATTGGCTCCCAGTTAAGGCACACCTCAATTTTAAAATTCTTATCCTCGTTTTCAAATCCCTCTATGTCCTCGCCCCTCTCTATCTCTGTAATCTCCTCCAGTCCCACAATCCTGCAAGATCTCTGCACTCGTCTAATTCTGGTCTCTTGCACATACCCAATTTTAATCACTCCACCATTGGGGGTGGCTGCGCTTTTAGCTGCCTGGACCCTAATCTCTGGAATTTCCTCCCTAAACCTCCCGGTCCTCCTTTAAACATACATCTTCCACCAAGCTTTTGGTCATCTGTCCTAATACCTCCTTAGGTGGATCAGTGTCAAATTCTGATTGATAATGCTCCAGTGAAACACCTTGGGTCATTCTACTACATTAAAGGCGCTATATATAAATGCAGGTTGTTGTTGATTATGGAACCAAGGATAAATGGTATAGAGACAGATCAGCTATGTTCTAATTGAATGATTGGACAGCTCAAGGGGCTGAATGGCCTCCTCCTGTTCTAAGAGAAAAGAATGGGACCAATTGGAGAGCTCTTTCAAAGAATGGCCTTCTATGCTGTGTGATTGGATGGCATCTGTCAACGGGCCATTCACAGTCCATTTACCATCTGCAAATCCCTGAACAGCAACTGGCCTCAGAGCAGAAAGCTCAAACACAAGAGAAGCGGCACAAAGTGGGGTCATCAGTTCCTAAATCAAGTCTTTAATGATTACATTCATTATAGGAATGCAGAATTTACAGAGGAGAGTTTACACATAGGATGAGAGAGGGTCAGACACTCGAATTCTATCAGGTGCAATAAAGGCAGAAAGTGCTGGGAAGATTCAGCCCAGCGTTATCTCTCCCCTGTTTGACCATTCAGTATCACATTATATTTCCAGCAGTTTCCCCTGTAGATTTTAATCGCCTGCCCCCCACGTCACTATCACGAAATACAACTGCAGGCAACACATGAACACAAATCTCCTTCACTTCATGTTGTTAAATTCTGTCTCTCACTAATGATTGATCACAGCCTCGAGTATCAGGACTCTCCTCTCCAGGGTTTGTACAGCACAAGGAACCGTGTATACTCCCAACTCCCAGTACTGGGGTTCAGCAGCCACTCAGTTACCGCCTGAGTGAAAGGTTCCTCACAACCCTCCCTTACGTTCCTGAGCAAAGTTATAACTTCAACTAATGAGAAATGGGAGCGCTACTTAAACCGGCTCTGCATTACAACTCGCTGTGTTAAAACATTCTCACACAATATCCTCTTACCTAACAAGTCCATGGTGAGGAATGAGGAAGAAGCCACAGAGTAAAGAGTCAGTACTACTCAGGTTCTTTATACTGTCTCTGCCCAGGTGAAATGCTCACAGTTTCACATTCTCCCAATTCCAAACCCACCTTATCAGTGATCAATGGCGTCTGAAGGTTCTTCCTGTGTTGGGTGGGGTGATCGCCAGATACAATTTAAACCGCAAGGTATGAAAGTTCACTGAAGATAATTGGTAGGTTGTGTCTGTTTTACAATGTTGCTGCATTTCTTATTATTTAACTTGTGTTTCACCATTAATATCCAACTAAAACAAAAACAGCTTCAAAGGCAGCAACTCAAAAAAGGAGAAACAAGAGCAGAAAATACTGGATGCACTCTATCGTTTATTCATTCTTGCATTATGGCTAGGCCAGCATTTATTACCCATCACACATTGTCCTTGGGAAGGTGGTGGCGAGCCGCTTTCTTGACCCACTGCCGTCTATGTGCTGTAGGTAGACCCACAGTGCTGTGAGGAAGGGAGTTCCAGGATTTTGAAGGTGGTGGTTGTAGACCCAGTAAAAACACATATAGCAAAAACACATAAAAACTTAGTTAAAATAAAGGGGCTAGTCACACAACAATGAATAATGTGTTAAAGCATAGGGAGGATGAGTAGAAAGGGGCCACAGCACACAGATGGCCGAGGAATTGTAAACAGTATGGATAAAACATATCGATGATACCAGACCCTGTCTTTGCATGTAGCAGATAAAGGGAGTCGTCATGGATACCAGATAAGATTTGACTCATAGTAGATAATGGGAAACTGTGAAGTTTTGAACAGGTTCTCACTGAGCCAAATAAGGAATGATCATTATGTCATTATACCAGACCCCTATGATTGAGTAAGAGGGGAGGGTCTTGGAAACAGGATTTAACCCCTGACTGAAACTGAGGAATGTACGAGAACCCCAGGGAAGAACACTCGAGAAGATACCTTGAGCCAGGGGCTCAGAGAACATAAGAGCAGCTGCAAGTCCAAGACTGATCACCTTGTGTCTTGACGGGTAGTATACTGTACAAGCAGTGAGAGCTTGTACTTTGGTGAGTTTTGATTCTTTTTTTTTAGATTTAGAGATACAGCACTGAAACAGGCCCTTCGGCCCACCGAGTCTGGGCCGACCATTAACCACCCATTTATACTAATCCTACACTAATCCCATATTCCTACCACATCCTCACCTGTCCCTATATTCCCCTACCACCTACCTATACTAGTGACAATTTATAATGGCCAATTCACCTATCAACCTGCAAGTCTTTTGGCTGTGGGAGGAAACTGGAGCACCCGGAGGAAACCCACGCAGACACAGGGAGAACTTGCAAACTCCACACAGGCATACCCAGAATTGAACCCGGGTCGCTGGAGCTGTGAGGCTGTACAAGTAGTGAAAGCTTGTATTTGATGATTTAGTGTGTGAATAAAATATTGATATACCTTTCACCAATCAGATTCCGCGGATTCTTTAAGCATAAGTGCGTATTAGGCACAACATGGTGTTCCCATGCAACTGCTGCCCTTGTCCTTCTAGGTGGTAGAGGTCGCGGGTTTGGAAGGTGCTGTCTAAGGAGCCTTGGTGAGTTGCGGCAGTGCATCTTGTAGATGGTACACACTGCTGCCACTGTGCATCGGTGGTGGAGGGAGTGAATGTTTGTAGATGGGGTGCCAATCAAGCGGGCTGCTTTGTCCTGGATGGTGTTGAGCCTCTTGAGTGTTGTTGGAGCTGCATCCATCCAGGCAAGCGGAGAGTATTTCATCACACTCCTGACTTCGAATCATAGGGAATTATTTTGATGAAAGGGTGAAATTGTGGGCAAAATCTTTGTGGTGGTAATAAGACACACCTGTTTGAAAGCCTGGATTTAGGACACAATTTTGGTCCTAATTGCTGATGACCATAATTTGAATTTGCCTGGAGGTGTTAAACCTGAAACCTGCAGGTTTAACACTCAGGGGCTGAACAGACACAATTTTCGTGGAGCAGTTTATGTGGATTCCTCGCAGCCACTTCCACTGAAAGTGTAGAGTTCACTGACTGGCACACAGTGGCACACTGCAGGATGGCTCAGGGACAGGGGGAGAGGGTGCACAGGTTCTCGGACATGGCACTGGAGGTCTGAGTGGAGGCGTTCCAGAGGAGGAGGGATGTCCTGTATCCATAGGCACGAAGGAGTCTACCTCCCCCTCCTGCCCCTCTCTCCTGCAGCAGCTGGTGCTGCTCTGCCTGGTCTCATATCCTCCTCCCATTCCTCCTACAGACCAAGTGGCACCCCTAGCAAGATGCCCATGATCAAGCAGCCCTTTTTCACCTGGTGACTCTGATAAGGTGTCCAATAAGGTAGAGTAGTGCAGCACTCATTCTTTTTAAGGTGAGGTCCTCAGAGAGTTTCTGGAATAAATGTTGACAAGAGTGTTGGTGAAGTGTTGATAATGTCCCAGAAAGTCTCCCGATCTGTTTCAAAAGCCCTCTTCACATTTCCAGCAGCAAGTGAACAGTGAAGGTGATAATACATTTAAGAAGCACTCAAAATCCTTCAAAACTCATTGATAGAATAGTTACAGTGCATAAGGAGGCCATTTGGACCATCAAGTTGGTGCTGGTTCTCTGCAAGAGTAACTCACCTCGTCCCACTCCCCTGCCTTCTCCCTGTAGCCCTGCAAAGTTTTTCCCTTCAGGTGTTTATCCAATTCCCTTTTGAAAGTCACAATTGAATCTGCCTCCACCACACTCTCAGGCAGTGCATTCCAGATCCGAACCTCACTGCACAAAAACATGTTTTTTCAGGTCGCTATTGCTTCTTTTTCCAATTATATCAGTGCCCTCTGGTTCTTGACCCTTCCACCAATGGGAACAGTTTTTCCCCATCTACTCTGTCTCAACCTCTCTGATTTTGAACACCTCGATCAAATCTCCTCTCAACCTTCTCTTTAAGGCAAACAGCCCTAGCTTCTCGAACCTATCCATGTAACTGAAGCTCCTCAACCCTGCAGCCATTTTCGTAAATCTTTTCCGCACCTTCTCTAAAGTCTTTACACGCTTCCTAAAGTGTGGTGCCCAGAATTGGACACAATACTCCAGTTGAGGCCGAACCAATGTTTTATAAAGTTTCATCATAACTGCCTTGCTTTATGCATCTGGGGCTGAAAGGCTCTGCATCCCAGTTGCCCGACTGGTTCTGGCTTTGCTCCTTCCACCAAGACCGTCCCAGCTAAAACCTGCACGAGGTGAGCCCGCTACAGTGATCTGGGAGGATCGAGAGGGATGAACCTTAACAAAACAAGTTTCAGGTCCACAATCGTGGATCAGACAGATGAATGTGGCACATGCACGTCAATGGTTGTGAAGTTGGATGAAGACTGCAGTGGGATTGGCAGTTATCAGTCGTCATGGCTTGCCGTACCATTAGGTACAGATTGCCAACCCATCGAGGTTGTGCGGTTGTTGACTGCGCACCACCTTCCTCACATTAAAAGAGGACACTGCTAAGGACACCGAAAAGCCCTATGGCGATGGACGAGCGGCGTCGGAGACAGGGCTGTGAACATGGAGCTCTCTAGACATGAATCTGTGTCATTGTCTTCATAGGTTGTGGTTGCCTGATGGTCACTGAGCACTTGGAATTTGGACCGAAGTATCTCTCCAGCAGCAGCATCATGACTGAGCCGTCCTTTTTAGGGTCCCCTCTGCTCACCTCACTTGAGGAAGGGGATAGAAAAGGGGCCCCAAACATAGGCTGTCTCAAACTGCCCTGGCCAAGAAACCACACCTGGTTGGTTTACCGTCCTTGCGATTGAAAACACACACAAGCAATAAAATGCATGAATTTCTGTACTTGGACTGTGCGCATCCTTATGGACAATCAAAACAGTGAAGACCCCGAAAGGAGAACCATCGTAGTTTCTAGTGAACTTGTGAAATATAACATCAATGTTGCAGCTCTCAGTGAAACGTGATTCCCTGCGGAAGGCCAGCTTAGAGAGGAAGGAAGAGGATACACCTTCTTCTGGAAGGGAAAATCAGAGCAGGATCATCAGATCCACGGAGCTGGGTTCACCATCAAAAATAGAATCACAGATAGACTTCCGGAACTTCCAATTGAACGGCTCATGACCCTGCACCATCAACTCAATCATCAGTGTTTATGCTCCCACACTCGATACTACTGATGAAACTATAGAGCTCTTTCATGCAAACCTGGATTCTGTATTGGCAGCCATCCCAAAGCAAAACAAAGTGATTCTACTGGGAGATTTTAATGACAGAGTCGAGTGCAACGACACCATCTGGAAGGGCACCAGCGTGAAAGAAGGAGTGGGGAATTCAAATACCAGTGGTCTTCTCCTCTTCACCAAGGGAGTTGTACATGGGCTCACCATCACAAACATACCAGTGGTCTTCTCCTCTTCACCAAGGGAGTTGTACATGGGCTCACCATCACAAACGCACTCTTTCATCAGAAAGATAGATATAAGACAATAATATAAATGCAAAATACTGCGGATGCTGGAAATCTGAAATCAAAGCAGAAAGTGCTGGAAATACTCAGCAGGTCGGGCAGCATCTGTGGAGAGGGAAACAGAGTTAACGTTTCCGGTCAGTTCTCAGCAGTGTCTCCGCAGGATACTCAAAGTCAAGTGGGAAAACAGGTGAACAAACTCCAGCATCCTCACTGAAGCCAATTCCTCCAGCGTCGCAAGTATGATCATTTGAAATCAGCTGGTCCGGACATTGCATCCTCAGGCCAAATAATTGGCCTCCAAAGCAGATCCTCTTTTCTCAGGTTATGAAGGGCACCTGATCTCAAAGAGGACAGAGAAAATGTTTTAAGGACACTCTGAAGGCCTCATTGAAAAGGGGACAAATTGACCTCATTGCGTGCGAGGAACTTGCTGCTAACTGTGCCATGTGCAATGCCTCATCCAACAAGCACAACGCAGTGTGACCGCATAAACTCTGCTGAGGAGAAGCATCAAAAGCAGAAGGAGAGCAGGACCCTGGCTCGAGAACCCCCCTCCCTCAGGGCAACCCTAGTCCTCTCTGCGCAAAGACCTGTGATTGGCCTGCTAAAATAGTTAATCTTCTGTTTTAAACCTATGAGAAAACCTGTCACTGTCTGTTTATTTGGCAAGTAAAACACTCAGGAGCTAACTCATCATTTTAAACAAAACACAATTGCGATCAGTTGAGAGGTGTAATCGATTTGTGTGTGTGTAATTTTCGTGTGACTGTGTAGCATATTTTTTAGTATTTTTAAATCGGGGTTAGTGTGTTGTGGGAACAGAATTTTCGAGAACAGAACTATTGGGGACATTTAAAGTGAACTAATCAATTAAGTATAGCCTACTAACAAAATAACCTCAGAGCTGCAGAGACAGCTTATCAGAAATGACTTCATAACTTCAGGGCTGCAGAGGCAACTTATCAGCAGAAACAGACTAACAAGCAGAAACTAACAGGAATCTCACCACTGGCCTTGCAGCTGGTACAGCGCAATAGCAGAAAGAGACATTATGCTTCAACAACACTCTTCTTATATCATCACCCAGACATGACACATTCCTAATGAACAGTCAGTGTGAGAAACATACTGACCAGGCAAACCCACGCCCCTTGTCCGAGGGTGGCTCAGCCTAACGGTCCGAAGAGATGGGGAATGAGAAACTGCTTGAGGAGAAGGTGACAAGGCAGTACCCCAATCAGGCCCCGACACCAAGAAACTGCAGAAGTTTGTAAACCAATTGGGAACAAAGAGTAGGTGTTACTGATTTGTATGAATAACTATAATAAGGCTTGATTTGGCGTGAAGAGTTAGTTCGGGGTGGGGGGGGGGTTAGTTCGGGGGTTAGTTCAGTGTATGTGTTGCTATTAGTTTCAGTGTTAGTTCATTGTGAAGTTTTCTGAAGATGTAACAATTAAGTACTGCAATAAAGTTTCTTAAAGCTACAGTCGGACTTCGTCTCTCTTTGTGCAACTAATGGGATTCAACATGTGTTGAGTAGAATCAACTTATCTCTTTCTTGTTTAAATTCAAGAAAACCTGTCCGATTGGTTCTTTGTCAATCACGGTAAAGGGAAAAGGTAAAACACTCACAGAGGTGGTGAACACAACCACTATTTCAAAAGGAATAAACCCTGTTGTGGTCAAAGAAGAGTAAGGGCCTGAAACCCCCTCTTCACCTGGCTGTAACAGAAATTTGGAAGCTCGTCTGGGATCGTAACCCAACGACAAAGACAGGGTGGATAGCAAGAAGCTTTTTCCCAGAGTGGGGGATTCAATTACTAGGGGTCACGAGTTCAAAGTGAGAGGGGAAAAGTTTAGGGGGGATATGCATGGAAAGTTCTTTACGCAGAGGGTGGTGGGTGCCTGGAACGCATTGCCAGCGGAGGTGGTAGACGCGGGCACGATAGCGTCTTTTAAGATGTATCTAGACAGATACATGAATGGGCAGGAAGCAAAGAGATACAGACCCTTAGAAAATAGGCGACATGTTTAGATAGAGGATCTGGATCGGCGCAGGCTTGGAGGGCCGAAGGGCCTGTTCCTGTGCTGTAATTTTCTTTGTTCTTTTCTTTATTTGACAAACTAGAAATTGGAAATGGGAAGCCAAATTTATCTCTCATTAAAAAAAAATTTAAACTTCAATACAGGTTTTCTTGTGTTTCACTGCTAGAATACTAACATGTCCACACTCAAGGCCGAGACCTTCCCAAGCCAGGGTGAAGTAACTTGGGACAGGTTAAAGGCCCTATCTATTGAAGAGTTGCAAGACTCTTAAAAAGGGGGTCTCACTTCCCGCTAAGGTCCTGACTCTGTACTGTGTATCAGTCACACGAAATAGACTTTGGATACAATTTCCACAAAGGTTTCAGGGTGACCTTTGCAGCCTCCATGGTACAGTTTACCTCCAGAAGCTTGAACCCACATGTTGACTGGGCATGCTTTTCCAACCAATAGGGGCATACCACCTTGCTGCTTCTGTCAGTGCACCCTTCTAACCAAGTTCCCATCAATATGACTATCCCCCTTGATGACTCCTATGTTCTCTTTCGAAAGACCAGCAGCAGTTGTTCCCCATGTGACATTACCAGAAGGTACATCAACAAACCCATTAATGTGAGATCTTCCCTTTTACAATCTGTTTGTACAGGATATGCCCACACCAAACCTCTAAGTTGGCACAGAATGATGTTGTTCTATCCCTCATCAACGTGTCCAAATGATTATTAGTGATCCAAGAGGGCACTTCCCCTGTGTAAATTTGCCTCAGGTTTTCCCTGGTCGGCTCTACCAACCAGGAGTCATACATAATACACACATCATTCCGGGCAGCCTGATCGGAAATGTTCCTATCCTCTGGGATGAGGTTATTTATGGATTTAGCATGGTCTTCCGATTGCTCTGCTACATCCTTTAAATAGACTGTCATAATTTGATCGTTCCTCAGCTGTGAATCCTGGTTGGTACTCTCATTTGTAAGAACGTCCTTTAACCTTCCCTTGAAATTCCTCATCTCTGCTTCCAGAGATACCGGGTCCAAACTATGCACCAATGAGGTCCCAGTATTAAAGACGGTAGCTGTTCTCATTGACCAGCCCTCACTTCTTCCTTCAGCTTGCCCCCTTTTGTTATGAATGGGAGATATACCTGTCTCCAGTGATCAGATCCATCACTGCTGGTCCTTACTCCGTGTACCAACACATTGCCCAATAATTGAGCACACAGGCTCTGCCTCTTTGTCCCTCATCACCTGGGCAAATCTATCTCTGTCGAATTCACCAACGCCGGTGCCAGCTCATGGTGTCCATCATGATATAATATTTTCCCAATAGGTATCAAAACTAAACCATTCTTTGGGCCTGGGGTCTGTTAGAGACATCTCGCAGTACTATCTGGGCAATTAACGCCCGGGGCTTTTGCTTCCAAATCTCTTGTTGTCTCCCCTGGTGTCACCAACCATACCCACCCTTTCATAGTCTAGTGGTCTCCCTATCCCTGACTCTATTACTCGCAGCTTTGGGGACATTTTCTCTATTTTTTTTTCTGTCTTAGATTGATATTCCTTTCGGTTCAACACTAGTTCCTCCACCTGCAGATCACTTAATGTTAAGATCAATTTATTTAATTCTTTTCAAATAAAACTTTAAAGTATTTATTTATCCATAAAAACCACTGAAATTATGTGAGTATGTCCTTTTGTTGTTTCCCTTAATTGTTTAAAATACCAATTTACATGAATGTAATTTTAAATTCTAATTTCTTGTTCCCAGACTTCCAATTTCCACAATGCTGTGACAAATGTCCTTAAATTCTTGAAGTTGTTGGAAATCCTGTTGCACCTGTAGCTGCCTGTAACCTGAAAAAAAACAAAGGACCCATTCTGATTGTGGCCGAATGGGTTAATGTCCCACAAACTCAAAAAACTTGCCATTTTTATAATTCCCAATAGCCATAAAGGTGTGTGGTTAGCTTAAGCTGCTAGCAGAAAGAGTTCATTCTCTGCTGCTTTGAAGGAGAGTGGGACAAAAGCCCTCAGATGAACTAATTAACAGAGAAAAGCATTGCCGTGTGCTCTGGTTAGTTCGAACTGGGTCTCTTTCCAAATACAATTCTGAATCTTTCATACTTTTAAAATCAAGCAACAAATGCATTCCATGCTTAGACAAACCAGTTCAACCTGTTTTCTTCTGAACAAAGAAAGGTTTTTAAGAACTTTTGCCAATTCCTTTTCGCAGCTGTTTCAGAGCAAGAACTCCAATGGTTCCCAAAAATAAACTTTTAACTTTTGTGAAAAAGTCTCCAACCCAAATTCCAGTTCACGCTGTTTAATATTCAAGCCACCCCATATTAACACGTGTGAATTCGTATCCGGATTAGAATCCCCACAAGTTTAATTAACCCCATTCGAGATGGGATCCTGACCAGCAATCCCACCTTGAATCTGATAACTTTAAAAAACTACTTCAGTTAAGACAATTTCTCTTCCAATCTAGCTCACAATTTTACTCTGAGTTTTCAAACTTAAAGTGCCAAAGAACACATTAAAACTCACATACATACATTATTACCAGAAGGTTCCTTTGCATTCTCCATTCTTACAACATTCGTCTTGACAACTTGAAACTTATGTCAGAAAAACTGAAGCAAGAAAAATAATTAAGTTATGTTGGTGGTTTGTTTCCTCTTTCTTTCAACTGCTTTTACCTTTCTTTTTACAGAAACCCCCAACATCCTATTCCTCCTTATCACCCGGGGGTTCCGGCTCTTTCTCTTCCTCTAGCTGTGTTATTAACCCCTTCTCAACTGTTTCACAACCACCAAAAGTTTCTTATCTCTCTTATCAAGCTGCTGACTAACTTTTACTGTCTTGGCCTCATAGCTCCTAATGCTCATGTTGATGTGCCGTCAGACAAACTGTTGTTTCCAAGGTTCACCTACAAGTGGACCCCTGTGTCCACTCTTCAGCCCTGTATACCGGTTCAACCCCCCCTCCAGGATGACCTGTACCCATCTCTGTTTTACAGGCAATTTCCCTGCCACACATTTCGTGACAAGCCCATCCAAAGTCCAAATTGCCATTTTTTTACCTTTTGGGGTCCCTGATCGTGTTCACCAGAAATCTGTAAGACTCTTAAAAAGGGGGTCTCACTTCCCTGTAAGGTCCTGACCCCGTACTGTGTATAAATCGCACGAAACAGACTTTGGATACAATTTCTACTTTATGTGGAACACCTTTATTAACTCACCAAGCAATAGTATATATTCAAAAACACCAGTTGCTTAGTAATCCCACGTACAGGAGCTCATTCACGGGTGGCCAGGTCCACTGAACGACTTCTCCTACATGACTTCCTGTGGCTGAGCAAGTCACACTTCCCGGCTACAACAACAATGTCCTTGTGAGCTGTGACTTTCTACCCCTTTCTGACCCTGGTCGCTCGACATATAAGGTAATGTTTTGAATTGGGTCATTCAATTGGGTTTCAGTGCCTTATCAATCCCACCCTGGCTATGCAAGACCACCTGCATGTGGTCATGTCATATCCTGCTCTCAGCAGGGTGGGGGTGTGGGGGGGGGGGGGTGCGGGTTCTTAGGTGCAAACTAGCCATGGATATGAAATCTGCATCTTGATGAGACAAGAAGGAAACCATTCACACATATTTCAAAAGGCCGTTGTCCATGAGTGTGGTTGTAGACAGGCTGTTTGATGTTTTAACAGCCCAGGCTACCACATCAATGACATGTCTTGACTTTCCTGTCTGTGTGTGTGTACATGTGGGGGTTCTAGTTCACTTACATTGTCTTTTATTTTAAAAAAAGCCAATATGAACCCCAGCGATGAAGTCTTCAGTCAGAATTCTTCTCCCTTCGTCCTGATGTCCTTCGCCTCCATGTTTTTACCACTGGGTGAGCTCCACATGCTGGTGCACACCACAAGTCATAGGGTTATACAGCACAGAAACAGGCACTTCGGCCCATCATGTCAGTGCCGGCCATCAAGCACCTAACTATTCTAATCCCATTTTCCAGCACTTGGCCCGTAGCCTTGTATGCTATGACGTTTCAAGTGCTCATCCAAATACTTCTTAAATGTTGTGAGGGTTCCTGCCTCTACCACCTCTTCAGACAGTGCGTTCCAGATTCCAACCACCCTCTGGGTGAATTTTTTTTCTCTCAAATTCCCTCTAAACCTCCTGCCCCATACCTTAAATCTATGCCCCCTGGTTATTGACTCCTCTGCGAAGGGAAAAAGTTTCTTCCTATCTAACCTTTCAATGCCCCTCATAATTTTGTATACCTCAATCAGGTTTTCCCCTCAGCCTTCTCTGCTCTAAGGAAAACAACCCTAGCATATCCAGTCTCTCTTCATAGCTGAAATGCTCCAGCCCAGGCAACATCCTGGTGAATCTTCTCTGCACCCTCTCCAGTGCAATCACATCCTACCTATAGTGTGGTGCCCAGAACTGTACACAGTACTCCAGCTGTGGCCTAACTAGCATTTTATACAGCTCCATCATAACCTCCCTGCTCTTAGATTCTATGCCTCGGCTAATAAAGGCAAGTATCCCATAAGCCTTCCTAATCACCTCATCTACCTGTGCTGCTGCCTTCTGTGATCTATGGACAAGCACCCCAAGGTCCCTCTGACCCTCTGTACTTCCTAGGGTCCTACCATCCATTGTATATTCAACTGGTTACATTTTACTTACAAACAGAAATATAGGAGATCTTAAGAAATATCTTCCAGTATAACAAAAAAACAAGAGATATCCAAATGCCTTACTGAGTTGAGGAATATCGCTGGGCAGTTAGGGATCACTTTCCATGAAAAAGCGAAGAAATCTGAAATCCTAAGACTTGTGGCCAACCATTTTTCACTTGAACCTGAAGATTCAGAAACAGGGTTAGAGTCAGAAACAGAGTAATCTTAGCAAAAATACAGTTAGAACAGAGGAGACTCACATTAGAATTCCAGAGAGAGATAAAGCAGAAAGACAGAACTTTCCAGAAGGAGAAGAAGGAAAGAAAGCTAAGGCAGCTTGAATTAACTCGGGTGACACAGTACTCCCAGTGAAAGCACGGCGAGTGAGGAAGCTACCCCTAGCTCAGGACTGTGTGCTCAGCTCTTAAAGTTCTCCCAGTTGATTCTAAAGTTCAATGAGGGGGATGTGGAAGGATTTATTGTCACTTTTGAAAAGTTTGCGAGACAGCAGAAATGGCCGGCTGAGAGCTGGACCCTGTTGTTACAAAGCAAGCTAACAGGAAAAGCCCATGAGGTTTAGTCACTGTTGCCAAATGAAAGTTCATCAAATTATGAGATGATTAAAAATGCTATCCTGGAGATGTATGAGTTAGTACTGGAAGTGTACTGCCAGAAATTCCAAACCCTCTGGAAGCAGCCTGACCAAACTTACCTCGAGTTTGAAAGAGTTAAGCAGCTTGTTTTTGACCAGTGGCTGAGGGAACTTAAGGGAAAACCCACATATGAAAACCTTAGAGAGGTGATCCTTCTCAAGGAGTTTAAAAACTCACTTCCCTTTTCTATTAAAGCCCACATAGAGGAACAAAAGGTTCAAAGAGCTGCAGGCTGCAGTTCAGGCTGATGAATTCACTCTTGTACACAAATCCTTACCTCAAGGGAAACTCTTCCCTAGTCACCCCCACAAACCCAAAAAGAATAAAAGATGGGAGGGTGATAGGAGCCCAAATAGCCCTGGGTGAGAAAGGAAAGATAGACACACCGGGAGTCCTCCTCAAGCTAAAAAAGACAGGAGTGAGACCCAAAGACCTGTGAGTTTCTGTTCCACTGTAACAAGGCAGGGCACCTTCATGCTGACTGCTGGAAATTACAGGGAAAACTTGTAGGATTAATCAGGGCAAACCAGACCCATGCAGGAGAAGGGGCCCTGATGGAAAGCACAGCAGAGCAGGATATGGCTTTAACTGCAGCAGTAAGAGTCAGTAAACCTACCACAGTGCAGGAAAATTTAACTAAATCCCTGAAGTTTATCAGGATTCTGTATCCCAAGGAAAAGGGACCCCATAACCCTCAAGTGAGGCAAGCAAGCGCATAGTCATCCTCAGGGATAGAGGGTCACCAGAACCCTTCTGCTTGGAAAAGACATGACCTTTCCCCCAGAGATTGCAGTGAATGCGAGAGTGTTAGTGAATGGTATCAGAGGGCAGTGTATGCCCATACCTTTATATCGGCTGTACCTGGAGTGTGACCTAGTTTCAGGACCAGTAACTGTGGTAATTGTCCCTAGTTTGCGTTGACCTGCTCCTGGGGAATGATCTGGCAGGGGCAAAGGTGGTAGCTTTCCCAACAGTTTTAGAGCAGGGTTGTCCAACATACAGCCCACAGGACAGGATGCAGCCCGCCAAAGGTTTCCATTTGGCCGGCGAATACAAACTGTACCCGGGGCCGTTCCTCATCCTTGCCAGGGCTCCGTGGCTGGAGATGGGAAATTTCCCTTTGTCATCTTCTTGCAGAGCAGCCTTTTAAAAAAAATTGCAAGTCAGTTTCACAGCTGACAGCTGCTGAACCAGAAAGGCGCTTCCCAACTTCGGACAGATTCAGGGTTTTCCGACTTTTTTTAAAAGCCCGCTGGAAAACCCTGAATCTGTCCGAAGTTGGGAAGCGCATTCCTGCTTTGGCAGCTGTGAGCTGTGAAACTGACTTGTGATGTTTTTAAACAAACTGAATAACCATAAAGCTGCTGTGCTGAGCGCTCCCGCTCCCTGCAACTGTCAGAGAGAGAGAGGCATTGGGGCGGTGGGGGTGTGGGGGGGGGAACAGAGAGAGGGGGGACAGAGAGAGAGAGAGGGAGGGGGGTACAGAGAGGGGGGGGGGACAGAGAGAGAAAGAGGAAACAGAGAGACAGGAAAAACAGAGAGGGGGGGAAATGGAGAGGGGGGAATGGAGAGGGGGGAATGGAGAGATGGGAAATGGGGAGAAGGGGGGCAAACAGGGAGAGAGGAGGAGTGGGGGAGGGGAGAGAGAGAGAGACGGAGAGGGGGGGAAACTGAAAGAGAGGCGGGGTGGGGAACAGAGAGAGGGTGGGGGGACAGAGTGGGGGGGGGGGGGGAACAACACAGAGAGGGGGGAACACAGGGAGAGACAGAGAAAGAGATCAAGATTACTCCTGACAGATGGAAATCTAACCAGAGTACTCTGCATTGCTACATCAAATGTGCGGGCAAAGATTGACTACTTAGGCAAGGAAAAACAATGCCAGGTATGTCACTAACTCAGTTTTCAATGTAGCGACAAGAAAGTAAGTTAATAAATTAGTCTTCTCATTTAAAGCTTCTTCACAAAAATGTACATTTGTTGTTGTTTTTATTAGTAAGATAAATTTTTAATGCCTTTATCTTTCGCAATTTGCTCACCAGCCCCTCGGGCCGAGCAAAAATCATAATGCAAAGTTGGACAACCCTGTTTTAGAGAGACTGAAAGAGGTCAGGGAAACAGGGCAGTGGCAGGAGACAGTCCCCAGAATTTATCCTGACTGTGTGGTGACTTGGTCCATGGCCAAACAAGCTCCGTCAGAGGAGGCTGAACAGGCACTGCAGACAGATGACCTTACTGTCTGGTTTTCTGAAACCTTCTTTGGGAAGTTATAAGACTCAAAGAATGGGTGAGACAGATTTTCCCTAGTTGAGGCTCAGCAAGCCTACCCAGTATTAAAGAATTTATCACAGACTGCCCAAACCGAAACTGAAGCAGACCGAGTCCCTGAGTTCTACTATTTAAAGAATGAGGTGCTGATGAGGAAGTGGAGACCTCCTGACATACCTACAGACTTAGAGTGGACAGTGGTTCACCAGGTAGTGGTGCTGCCAAGGTACCATAAAGAAATATTAAGAATAGCCCATGACCTTCTAGTGGCTGGACATGTCGGTGTCTGAAAAACCAAAGCCCACATAAGACAGCATTTTGACTGGCCAAAACTCCACAAAGATGTGGTGGAGTTCTGTAAAACATGCCTCATGTGCCAGGTTGTGGGGAAGCCCCAACCTGCAGTAAAATCTGCACCCCTAATTCCCATACCGGCTTTTGGGGGGCCCTCCAGCAGAGTGCTGGCGGATTGTGTAGGACCCCTGCCGAAAACAGAAGGGGACAGACAAGCACAGGTCCGTCAGACAGTTGGGAGGAAGGGGACTAAAGTGGCAGGAGAGCCAGGAGGAATCCCCTGCTGTCCGGGTAGCCAACCCTGAAATGTTGGAAAAATTATACCCCACACTCTCCCAGATAAATGCAGGCCAAAGAGGAACCCTACCACAGCTATTAACAGCATTTACGGAAACCTGCAAGGACAAGGTAAGTCCCCAAAATGGCAAACCAACAGTGAGGGTGATGCCTCACCTACTTGAAGTGCCAAAGGGGGGGCAATGGAAGCTAGACAGATACCTGCGAGTAGGAATGTCCCAGAGGACATGGGGCAGATTAGCAAAGAGACCCTCTCCACAGTAAAGGGAAAAGGGAAACAAAAATGCCCTGAAGTGCACAGCAATTATGTGACTCATGAGAACACTAAGAGTGAGGTCAGGGTGGATCTACCACTGAAAAACCCAATGATCAGAGCCCAAACCCAGAACTAATCAAACACAACAATTTCAATTCCGAATTCACCAAGGACAAGGGCCCAGAGGAAATCTCAGACACCTCACAGGACCTTAAAACCAATTTTTTAACCCACTATCACTACAGGGAGAAAATGATCAAGGTGCTGGAACCTGAATGGTTAAAGCCACATGTTGCAAATAAACAGAAGTTGAGAGGTTAAAGCTTGTACATACAGGAGAACTGGCCTTAAACAATAAGTGAAATTTGCAGACCCCAGTCTTCACCAACAACCACATGTTTATTGAGATGCACAACCCCAGGGTATTACAAATTGATACCAGAGAAACTTACACCCCATTTTACATTGGCTGTCTAATTTTACGCCAGTAAAATGAGTCGAAGGAGGTGTTGGGAACCCGGCAGCTTTAAAAGAGCGGCAGACAATGTCTCAATGAAGGAGTTGGAGATACTTTTTATTTGATTCATTGTTCATTGATATTTCTTTGCGTGACTTTAAAGTTTGGGGTTGTTTCTGCTGGTTCAGCAGGGGTTATCTGAATGTTAGTCACTCCTGGTCGGACCCCAGCAGTATTGATTTATTGGTTGAAGGGGAGGGGGTTGTGTGTGCCTGTCCTTTTAGCAGGCTGGTAATACCTGAAATACTTGCGTCTCCGGAACACAGCATCAATGGGAATTGACCACTCTGGAAGCAGCTCATCTAATGAGGAGGACTACACCCCAAGGAGGGACAGGAGGGCAACTGGCCAGGGGAACCAGCAACCTGCTGGTACAGTGCAGCCTCATAATGGGGGAGGGGGAGAAGGTGCCAGAGTGGTCCAGGTGCAACCACCTGTCAGGAGACGAGCCTACCCAGCAGGCAGGGTCGACCGCCTGCGTTTGAGCTTTCTACAAATGTCGGAGCACCAGTGTCGAAGAAGACTGTGGCTATCACGGGAGACTGTCACATCTCTGTGTGAGATGCTGGCAGTGGAGGTCACGTCAAACTGCATGGGTATCCATCCAATGCCAGTCGCACTGAAGCTAACAGTCGCTCTGAACTTCTACGCGTCAGGCTTGTTCCAGGCTTCATCAGGAGATATGTGCGGAATCTCAGTCATCAGCGCATCACTGCATTAAGGTGGTAACTGATGCTATATTCAGGCCCGCCAACCAGTTCATCAAGCTCCAGACTGATACCGCGGGTCAGGCCAAGAGAGCCAGAGGCTTCAGCGCCATCGCTGGGTTCCCTATGGTCTAAGGCATAATTGACTGCACTCATGTGGCCATTAGAGCCAGGTCAGTCAGGGGCCTTCATTAATCGAAAGGGGTTCCACTCAATGAATGTTCGACTTGTATTGCAGGTGTGTGCTCGTTATCCTGGAAGCAGTCATGACACATTCATTCTCCGGAATTCCCAGGTGCCATCACTATTCAGCACCACCACCACCCCCCCACCCCCGAGTGCCTGCAAGGATGGATACTTGATGACAGGGGTTACCCGCTGAAGACATGGCTGATGACACCGTTGAGGAACCCATGGAATGAAGCCGAGGAACGGTACAATGCGAGCCATGTGACCACCAGAGTCACCATTGAGCAGACGTCGGAGCAGTCTTCTGAAAATGAGATTTAGGTGTCTGGATCCCTCAGGTGGTGCCCTGTAGTCCTCGCCAGCAAGCAGCAATGCCTCCTCCTCCACACTGGTGAGAAATGCTAGATTTGGCACACCACCACCGGTCAGTGACCTTTCATGGGCATTCTGGGCCCTCTTCTGTGCAGACACATGACAATCATTTAAGTTACTTGGCTTGAAGGATCACCCGCTCATCTCTTGTGCTGCCTCTGGGACTGTTGCCATTCAAGTGCACGGTTGGCACACTTCTGGTCCATTGTGCAGCTCAGCTGTGCCCAGCATATGCCCCATGACAGGCTGCAGCCATTCACTCTAGATGGACGGCTTCAAATTTGCAGCATCAACACCTGGTTACCCACTCATATGTGTACAATGCAAAGAGAACGGAGACATGCCCCTTACCCTGGAAGAGCGGAGAACCTGCTTGCGGCATTGTATCCAGGTCCTCCTGACTACACCCCAGCTGCTGACCTCAGCAACCTCCATCCAGGCCTTCTTGGTTATCTGGGAAGGCCTCCTCCTTCTGTCTGGTGGGAAGTGGACCTCCCACCTTGCCTCAACAACCTGGAGGAAGACATGCAGGGAATCATTGGTGAACTTTGGGGCCATGCGGTTGGCTCTCTCTGCCATTGCCGCAAGTGGGTTCTGGTCCTCCAAGGTCTCAGGTGGCTTTATGGAAAATGACAGTGGGCCACAGGACAGCTCCTGTTCCCCTCAGCCTGGTATCTAAGTGACAGGACAGCTCCTGTTCTCTTCAGCCCGGTATCTGTTTGTTATTGCACTCTCGCTCCTCCCACCATCCTCTGAGAAGCAAGCAGCTTTCTCAGAGCCACTGAAGGTGCTGACTGCCCTTTTCGGCTTTTGCCCTGCCCTCGCCAACACTGAGCTTTCCACCCGCGGCACCTTTTCTATTCAAAAATCCGCCGGCGAGAGGCTAATTGGTGACTTAGTGCTTGATCGCGGTGGCAGCTGAGCGTGGAGCGGGAGCGACTTCAGCAGCCGCTTCCTCCTCCTGGACTGCGGACCCACTGGGACAGGTAAAATTCCGACCCAGGTTTGAAAACCGTCTGCAGCTGTGGACCTTCCAAGCCTACAGACTGCTACAGCCAGCAACCAGGGGAAGAGAGCCAACTACAATTCTGCCTTAAAGAAAACCCTGAGCAAAGCAGGCCAACCACAAAGTGCACTTTGACCAGCAAGGACTTCAAGAATACAGCTTCAGCCTAAGAACTACTGGATCACCCACTTCAAACTGTGTACCTAAGTTCCATTTAGTATGGACTTTAATACAGCCAGCAACTCTATTTTTCCCTCTGTAATCTATTTGTGTGTGTGTGTGTGTGTGTGATTCTCGTGTGAATGTGTATGTGACTGTGTAGTGTATTTTTAGTATTTTTAAATCAAAGTTAGAGTGTTAAGTAGAATAAACGTACCTCTTTCTTGTGTCATGGACTTGTATTTATTTTTCTCCTCCAATTAAAAACAGTGTGTGCCTTTAAGACTCTGTTTGAAAACAGTGTGTCTTTAAGACTGAGCACAGGGTGCCAGCTGCATTTTGTTCCCTAGGACACAGCAGGAGAGAGAGAGGTCACATGGGTATAATGTTTTGATTTGACTGTGTGTAAAACTGGCACAAACCGGTCTGAGCCAGCAATCAGCGAAGTGCACTACTGGAGAAAGGAGCTGTCTGTTCTCTCTCAGCAAAAATTCTACAAGGAGCTACAAGTTTCAAGTGAGATACTGTCAGTTTTAAAATTCAAGTCTACCTATTGCTGTGCTCATCGTTGAAGGAACTGTTGATGCCACCTGCAGCCGAAGTATTTTGAATGACTATTAAGAACAATTTCATCAAATCCATGGAGACTTCAAGCAGCCTTTGATTATTTTCACATTAGAATACCTCATCCATCAGGAACATAATTCACAGAGACTTACTTATTTATTTATTCTTAAGAATCAGCTAATTTTTTTTTTTAAATACCATTTTTGAAACAGTTTAACTGTGATTTTTTTCATGTATGTGTGTGAATGGGAGAGTTAGATTAAAATAAGTAGTTATAAGGTCTTTAGACATAGGTTTATCTTAATAGTGTTTAAGATTTAGTTTTTTAATAAATAGTTAATTTGTTATCTAAAGATACCTGGTTTGGTCTGTTTTATTCTGGGGTTACTAGAATGTTTAATTTGGCTGCTTTCCGGTTGGGTCGGAAAACTTTAATAAAATTTGTGACCTGTGGAGTGTCGGGACTGAATTGACAGTGTGTTGCTCCCGCCACGGTCGTAACACTTGTTTAAACTCAAGAAAACCTGTCCAGTTGGTTCTTCCAACAATCACAATAGAAAAGGTAAAACACTCACAGAGTTGGTAAGCACAACCACAATTTAAAAGGAATAAACCCTGTTGTGGTCAAATAAGAGGAAAGGCAAGAGGAGGAGCCAGAGACCCCCTCTCACCTGGCCATAACACTAATCAGTGCGGGCTTTCCTTAATTAATCCACCCTTGTCCAAGTCATATTAAGTTTGTCCTGGATTATTGTTTCTAAAAACTTTCCCACCAAGATTAAACTGAATGGCCTGTAGTTGCTGGGCTTGTCCATACACACTTTTTTGAATAAGGGTGTAACATTTGTAATTCTCCAGACCTCTGGCACTATCCTATCTAAGGAGTATCTAAAGAGGATTGGAAGATTATGACCAGTAACTCTTCAATTTCTCTCCTTACTTCCCTCAGCACTCTTGGATGCATGTCATACAATCCTGGTGACTTACCAACCTTAATTACAGCTAGCCTTTCTAATAACTCCTCTTTATCAATTTTCAGCTTGTCTAGTGTCTTAACTACCTCCTTTTTCACTATGACTTTGGCAGCATCTTCTTCCTTGGTAAAGATAGATGCAAAGTATTAATTTAGTACCTCAGCCATGCCCTCTGCCTCCATGCATAGATTCCCTTTTTGGTTCCTAATTGGCCTCACTGCTCCTTTTGCTACCTTTTTGATATTTATATGCCTATAGAAACTTTTGGATTCCCCTTTATGTTAGCTGCCAGTCTCTTCTTAAACTCTCTCTTTGCTTCTCTTATTTCCTTTTACACCTCCCCTCCCAACTTCTATATTCATCCTGGTTCTCACATGGATTGTCAACCTGAAATTTGTCATAGGCACCCTTTTTCTGCTTCATCGTACTCTCTATCTCTTTCATAATCCAGGGACCTCTGGCTTTGTTTGTCCTACCATTTCCCCCTTGTGGGAATGTACCTCGACTGTAACTGAACCATCTCCTCTTTAAAAGCAGCCCATTGTTCCGTTACAGTTTTGTCTGCCAATTTTTGATTCCAATTGACCTGTGCCTGATCGATTCATATCTCATTGAAATTGGTCCTGCCCCAAAATGAGTATTTTCACTCTAGATTGCTCCTTGTCTTTTTCCATAACTAACCTAAACCTGATGATACAATGATCACTGTTCCCTAAATGTTCCCCTACTGTCACTTGACCTACCTCATTCCCCAGAACCAGATCCAGCAATGCCTCCTACCTCGTTGGGCCAAAAACATACTGATTAAGAAAATTCTCCTGAACACACTTCAAAAATGTTTCCCTTTCTCTATTGTTATTCCAGTTTATATTAGAAAATCAAAGTTCCCCCAATTATAACTACCCTATTGCTCTTGTACTCCTCTGCAAATTTATTCCTCTATATCTTTCCCACTAGTTTACTCCCAATCAGCTGGTTACTGCTAGGAAAAGGCATTAGGTTAAGTGTTAGCCACCAAAATACTGTCCAGTCTCCTTACTGAGCACTAGCAGGCACGCTAAGTGGCAATCAGCTGTTTAATGATCTTCTGGGCAGCCCTTCCGAGCTGAAGGGTATAAATGCCATTTCTGCTTAAGATCCCATCTTTGCCAGCTTGGAGACTCCTTAGCACGGAAAGTATCCAGGGAAAATCACCACCATAGAATCTTACAGCACAGAATGCCATTTGAACTGTCATGTCTGAGCCAGCAATTTGAAAAGGCCAATTTAGCCCAAGCCCCAGCTTTTTGCCCCGTAACCCTGCAAGTTAACCCCCTTCAAGTAGATGTCTAGCTGCCTTTTGAAGGTTCCTGTGGAATCTGCTTCCACCACTCTTTTAGGTAGTGCAACCAGATCATAACAACTCGCTGTGGGAAGAAATTCCTCCTCATTTTGCCTCTAGTTCTTTTGCCAATTATTTTAAATCTAGGACCTCTGGTTACTGACTCACCTGCCACTGGAAACAGTTTCGCCCTATTTGCTCTATCAAAATCCCTTATAATTTTGAACATCTCCACTATCCCGCTCTGCTCTGAGTACAATCACAGCTTTTCTAGTCCCTCCACATAACTTCTAAATAGTTGTGTCAGAATTGTACACAAGACTCCAGCTGAGGCCTAGCCAAAGATCTGAGGCTTAGCCAAAGCAATGACTTTCCTTGTTTTTGTATTCAATGCCCCTATTCACAAAGCCAAGTGTCCAATGCACTTTCTTAAAAACCTATCAACTTGCCCTTCCACCGTCAAAGCTTTATGAAGATGCACCGCCAGGTCCCTCAGCTCTTGCACTGTGCTCAAAAATAGGATCATTTAGATTATACAACCTCTCCGTGTCGTTCCTCCAAAGTGCATCACTTCATACTTATCCGCATAAAACTGCATTTGCCATTAGACTGCCCATTTTCTCCAGCCTGATATCCTCTTGACTATTTAATTTCTTGCAAAGTTTTTAATATCTACAAACTCCAAAACTGTACTCTTTACACACAAATCCAGGTCATTTATATGTAACCGGAAAAGCAATGGTTCTGATACTGATGCCTAGGAGACCCCATTGCATTCTTCTCTCAATCAGAAAAAACATCTGTTCATAGTACTCTTTATCTCCTATCCTTTAACCATTAAATGGCCACCATCTCTTTAATTCCACGTGCTTCTATTTATCAGGTAAGTCTATTAAGGGAAAACTTTCAAATGCCATTTGAAAGTCCATGTGTGCAGCTACTGCATGATCTTCATCAATCTTCTCTGCTACTTCATTGAAGAATTCAATCATATATGAAAACTAGCCTTTCACAACCTCGGGACGTTCCAAAGCACTTTGCACCCAATATAGTACTATTAAATTGAGTTCTGAAGAAAGGTCACAGACTGAAACGTTAACTGTTTCTCTCCCCACAGATGCTGCCAGACCTGCTGAGTATGTCCAACATTTTCTGATCTTATTATAGTCGTATTGCAGTGTAGTCACTGTTGGAATGCAGGCAACACAGCAGCCAATTTGCATACAGCAAGCTCCCACAAACAGCAAAT
Source organism: Heterodontus francisci (assembly GCF_036365525.1). Lineage (NCBI taxonomy): Eukaryota > Metazoa > Chordata > Chondrichthyes > Heterodontiformes > Heterodontidae > Heterodontus > Heterodontus francisci. The sequence continues at coordinate 20,950,720 of NC_090410.1, read as the reverse complement.
TGGTAATGACTGTTTTTAAATGATGTTGGTTGAGGTATAAATAGTAGCCAGGACACCAAGAAGAACTCCCCGACCCGAATAGTGGCATGGGATCTATTAGGTCTGTTCCAACGAGGGTAGATGGGGTCTCATCCAAAAATGGCACCACCGACAGTGCAGCACTCCCTCAGTGCTGCATTGAGAATGTCAGCCTAGACTTTGTGCTCAAGTCTCTGGATGGAGTGGGGCTCAAATGCATAACTTTTTGACTCAAAGGCAAGAAATGCCCTGAGCCATAGCTGACTCCTTTGGTACAGCTTGAACGGTTCATATGAACAGAGGGCAAAGTTAGCTTCATCCTCTCAAACCCTTGATTTGCCTGGTTTGCTAATGTATATCACAATTTCACACTGCCCTCTTACTTATCAGAATGCTGCCAAACGGACATCTGCAAGTGTCCAGATTGTTTGGAACTTGTCCACTCTGCGTCCTTGCCAATATCCACTAGCCCCCTGTGCCCCGGCAAATCAATTTGAAGTTCCTCATCTTCATGAACCTCCGTGGCCTCACCCCCACCTTCTGTTGGTACAGTGGTAATGTCACTGAACTAATAGTCTAGAGTCCCAGTCTACCCTGAGGACATGGGTGCAAATCCCACCACCATGGCAGCTGGCGGAATTTAAATTCAATTAATTAATAAAAATCTGGAATTGTAAGCTAGTCTTTGTAATGGTGACCGTGAAACTAGCATTGATTGTTGTAAAAACCCATCTGGTTCACTAACGTCCTTTAGGGAAGGAAATCTGCCGTCCTTACCTGGTCTGGCCGACATGTGACTCCAGACCCACAGCAATAGGGTTGACTCTTAACTGCCCTCTGAAATGGCCATTCAGTTGTCAAGTGCAATTGGGAATAGGCAACAAATGCTGGCTTTTCCAGTATTGCCCACATTGCATGAAAGAATTAAAAAAAACCTCGTCCAGCCACATGACTCACACTTAGTTCCCCCTCGTACTTGATAACTGTTGGTTTCTCACTCGCACCATCAGAAGTCAAATCGCTGGGACATTCTGCTCTTGCTCTCTAGAATTCTCTCCATAAATCACCTTTGACTTATTGGCCTTTTATGTTGCTGTCAACCCACATCATTTCTTACAAACATACTCTACCTTTTAAAACCCATTTCCACATCTTTTTCTCAGTATGCCTTACCGCCCTTAACTCCCTAAGTAACTTTCTATTTCACTTTTAAACAACTCGACTGACTTGACGATTTTAGTCTCCTGGTGCAGTGTGTTGCACTCACAATCTTTTGTGTAAAGATTTTCCTGAATTTGCATTAAGCCAACATAGCTCAAAATCTATGATTATGTCCTGTTTTAGTTTAATTCATTACTTTTAAACATCTTAGGCAAAAGAACTGGAGGTTCTATGAGAAGTTTTTTTTTAAAATCTGCAGCAAGTTGTAATGATCTACAATGCGCAGCCTGAAATTTCGGTGGAAGCAGATTCAATAGTGACTTTCGAAAGGGAATTGGATAAATATTTGAAGGGGGAAAAATTTGCAGGACTATGGGGAAAGAGCAGAGGGTGACAGGTCTAATTGGATGTGTCTTTCAAAGAGTTGACACAGGCACAATGGGCGAATGGCCTCTTTCTGTGCCGTATCATTCCATAATTCTATCACCCACTTAACATTCTCGTGACCAGGGCCAGTAACCTGAGATTTCCCAGTCTCTCTTCATAGCTCAGTCCCTTCTTCCCAGGTATCATCCTGTGAATTGTCAAACTTTCTCTAAGGTTATCCCTCCAAAAATGGGATGGTTAAAACTGAGCACAATATTCCAAATGTCTTCTCCCTATCCTCTGAGTTTCTTCCTCATGTTTACATTCTAAATCTTGCGAAGAAGTCCAACATCCCATCAAGGTTTGTGACAGGAGACATTTACATTACAACTCTGCATTTATAAGACATCTGACATCACACAAATGTTAATTATTTTAAATCAGATGGAACTTTTATTGGTAATGCTTGTGAAGATTATGGAGGGTCATAGTTTAATCATGCGTTTTATGACTGACTGACTGAAATGCTTACCGATGCTATTTCAGACTGACGGTCTTTGATACATCTTTACTATGTCTCAAGATTAACAACTTGCATTTATATCACACCTCTAACATAATGAAAGAAACCACACTGCTTCACAGGAGCATTCTCAAACAAATTTGACACCGCGCTCCATAAGGAGATATTAGGACAGATGACCAAAAACTTGGTCAAAGAGGTAGTTTTAATCAGCGTCTTAAAGAAGGGGAGAGAGGTAGAGAAATGGAGCAGATTCCAAAGTTTAGGGTCCAGGCAGCTGAGGGCATGGCCACCAATGATGAAGTGATTAAAATACGGACTATTCTAGAACACAATGGTAACTAAAGTTGCTCAGAGACAAGTACATGGAGAAGCTGCCTAACCAATAAGCTGAGTATATCATGAAGAGTTACTACCTGTATTAAGGCTACCTGTCAACAATTAACAGTAGGAGAAGGATCACAAACCAAGAGTAAAAAGGGCAAAGCTTAATCTAAAAAACAAAGATAAAGTCCCTTAAATATGCCAAGAAGCTAAAAGATTAGATACAAGAACAAAATCTTCAAACAACAAAAGAATCTTGTCAGATTTCTTCAATCGCTGTTAGTGTTTGCACTTCTCGGCTTTGCCGTTGTCGGTCTCTCTCTTGCTCTCTTTCACTTGCTTCACTTTTTTCTTTTTCTCTCCACATCCAGGCTGTTGGTTAAATAAATTTTAAAAAAGTGGCACAAAGTAAATGAAGACAACAGAAGGGTGCTCGGTAGGCTGGGAACTGACACCAGCCACATAACCACACCCACAAACCTATCCACTATTTGGCTCCAAGTACTGGTTTATTTCTGAGCTGAGTGTCCATGACATACTGCTCACAGTTTGGTATAAAGTAGTCTTGAAATCAATGGAAAGAAGCAAGCAATATGAGATCACTTGCCTTTTATACAAAGGCCAACATTGGTCTTCAGGAAGTCTGCAGGTTTTACCCTAGACTGTCTGTTCAGGGTGATTTCTGTTTTCAGTTCTGTAGTTTGTGGCTCACACACAATAAAATGAAACTGAACATTATTTATACAATAATATATTATTACTGACTGTACTAATCTTAAACTACTCAAACACTATTTTACAACTAATTAGGAATTTTAAACATCTTAATTTTGCTCATCACTCCATTCAATTGCTCATCTGTGATTCCATCAACCTAGTCGCCAAACCTTTTTTAACTGGAAAATAAAACTTACTAGAAGCTTGAAACTATGGAGGGGCAGAGAGATTTAGGAGTCCAAGTGCAGGAATCAATGCAAGGTAGAGGGCAGGTACAATAACTAATCAAGAAGTCTAATGGATTGTTGGCCTTTATCTCAAGGGGGCTGGAATACAAAGGGGTGGAAGTGATCATAGAGTCATAGAGAGATACAGCACTGAAACAGGCCCTTCGGCCCAACGAGTCCATGCCGACCATCAACCACCTGTTTATACTAACCCTACATTAATCCCATTTCCCTCTCACATCCCCACCTTCCCTCAATTCTCATACCACCTACCTACACTAGTGGCAATTTACAATGGCCAATTTACCTATTAACCTGCGAGTCTTTGGTATGTGGGAGGAAACCCCCGCGGTCACAGGGAGAACTTGCAAACTCCACACAAGCAGTACCCAGAACCAATCCCGGGTCACTGGAGCTGTGAGGCTGCGGTGCTAACCACTGCACCACTGATGTTACAGTTAAGAGCACTGCATTCAGTTCTGGGCTCTGCACCTCAGAAAAGATATACTGGGCCTTGTGGAGGTGGTGTGGTGCAGATTCAGTGGCTGAAAGGGTTAAGTTATGAGGGCAGGTTGCATAGACTAGTCTTGTATTCCTCTGAGAATAGAAGATTAAGGGGTGATCTAATTGAGATGATCCAGGGAGATTATGGGGTCGATAAAGAGAAACTATTCTCTCTGGGGGAGGATCCAGAACAAGGGGGGCATAACCTTAAAATTAGAGCTAGGCCATTCAGGAGTGATGTCAGGAAGCACTTCTTCACACAAAGGGTGGTGGAAATCTGGAACTCTCTCCCCCCAAAAAAGCTGTCGTGGTGGCAAGTCAATTGAAAGTTTCAAAATTGAGATTGATAGATTTTTGCTGGTTAAGGGGATTAAGGATTAACATCTTAAGAATGGCTTGATCCTGCGTCTATGTACTTCAAAAGAGCTTTCTTCTTCCCCTTCCTGCATTTTTTATTGACATATAAATGATTTAGCGATAGATAGAAGAATGATATCAAAATAAGATGGTGATTCAAATTTGGGAGCAAGGAAAAAGAACGTAGGACAGCAGGAAGTTAGACAGTTTAGCTGACTGGGCAGATGGGAGGCCGATGCAGTTTAATGAATGTAGCTGCAGCAGGTCCTTACTGATATGAACATCGGCTAATGATTGCCCTAGTATTTCAGTTCTGGCATAAATCAATAAAATTAAATCATGAACAAAACTTAATCCCAACCGTAACTGGGCTGTGAAAAAAATTCCATTATGGCATTAAAAGCAAGAAAGAATGTATTTCATTTATGTAGTGCATTTCACAACCTCAAAATGTGCCAAAGTGCTTTTCAGCCAATGAAGTACTTTTGAAGTGTAGTCACTGTTCTAGTATAGGAAATGCAACAGCCAATTTGCACACAGCAATGTCTCAGATAATTTATTTTAGCAATGTTGACTTAAGGATAAATATTGGCAAAGGGATAACTCCCCTGCTCTTCTTTGAATAGTACCATGGAAACTACCTGAGGGGGCAGACGGTGCCTCGGTTTAACCTCTCATCCAAAAGATGGCACCTCCAATAGTGCTGCACTCCCTCAGTAGTGCACCGGAGTATCAGCCTCGGATTTGTGCTGAAGAGTCTGGGGGAGTTTTAGGGGAGTGTGCTACCCACTGATACTCTAGTTAATTGTCAGATATATTGCAGTCTCTAGCACCCACGACTTGGCTATTAAAAGGATAAGGATTATCCAACACTTGCCTTTCCTTCACCTTCACTATCTGACGAGCTGCTACTGGAGCTGGAGCTGGAGCTGGGGGATTGTCCGCCTTCTCCCTGCAGTTAAAGAGAACAGGACAGAATCAGCATGAATGCCCTCCCCAACCATTTCCAATGGGCCTCCCTGAAATGACATTTTATAAAAATTTTCCTCCATGTAACAGGTGCCTGTACTTGTATGTGCTAAGGTCAGTTACACTATCACACCCTGAAGATATTCCTGACTTTAGGGACACAACAGTCATGGGCTGCAGTTACTGCTCTGCTTTTCCATCAAGCTCGTTGATGCTGGTGGATTGCCCATTCTTTACCTCTTCATTTTTATGGCTTTGGAATATTGTTGGGAGAGGAGGACATTATTATGGGCACAATGAGCCCCCCAGCATCTTAACTCTGCTCACTGGGTAGCATTGCTTCATTGACAGAAGCTGCCTTTTAGCAATAAGGTCAAGAGAAGCCCAGGTTCGATGTCGGCCTTATGATGAGATAGCTCAGCCAGAGTGACAGTGAGGATTTTACAAGTGTCTCAGGGTCTCCAACTACAACGGGAGGGGAAGATACTCAAACAGAGTTTCTGCTTCTGGCCGGTTTGGTCAAACATGCATGTGTGTAGATATCTCAGGGTCAGCGGTGCTGCCTGCCACAGTCAAACACCCAACAAATATTCAAGGTCTAGGCTCGCACGTGCATAGTGGTGGAACCAGCAGGCTGTTGGACCTTGTGAAATAACACCTGTCAGGAGGAGGAGAACTTAGAACAGGTGTGAGGAAATGGTCACCAAGGCAACAGGAGACTCAACAAACTGCACATTCTTGCTAACATGCCCAATAGTTATTAAACAATTCTATGCTTTAAAATAAAAGGCGTTGGTTTTGTTAACAAGCGAACTATGGCAATGCCATGGGTCAATGAACATCATTAAATACTGTGACTCACATCGTACAATGAATTGGAGTTTATATCAGGTTACACTGCTGGGCGGCACCACTGGATCATCTGAATGTTTACTCTGCCAGCTAATTTGGGATCGAGATGGATTACTGAGAAAGATCAGGATTAGTGTATGGGAAAGGCTCACATTCATTCGGAGAGTTTAGTCTATCAGCCACCTAACAGGGCGAGTTGCTAAATGGATTATTTAACCCTTAATTTTGTCCAAGAAATTAATGATCTTTGCAATGTGGAATGAAGGGGCTAAAGCTAATAAAAGCTTCATAAAATGGCGTCTCTGTTCCAGTTGACTCTATTCCAGTAGACTGAGCATACACAAGGGGACATTTATAATTTGCACAGTTTATCACAAGACATAACACAAGCGATGGAGGGCACAACATAATATGGTTTATCAGTGATGTAAAGTGGTGCTTCAGCATTCACTGCATGCTGTGAGAGTTACTTCCTTCAAGCAGATTCCAACACAGGAATGTCTTAACTTTTCCTGTGTTTAACCGCTTTTCTATTTTGGTCCTAGCTAAGGTGAAGAATGGCAAAAAGGTCAGGGACCAAATCTCATGGTTTGAGAAGTGGTGACATTGGAATTAAGTGAACTATGCAAATAGGATGTCACTGCCTGTTTGTGTTGAGTTGCACTGTATACCTCACAGTTGAGACATCCGATCTCTTCACTCTGATAATCCAAAGATTGGTCTTGAAACAAATCTCTGCACAGGCAGAATAAAAAGAAACAGGAACAAAGTTGTGTAGATGAACAGAGAGATCTTGGTGTCCAGGTACATAAATCCCTGAAAGTTGCTACCCAGGTTAACAGGGCTGTTAAGAAGGCATATGGTGTGTTAGCTTTTATTAGTAGGGGGATCGAGTTTCGGAGCCACGAGGTCATGCTGCAGCTGTACAAAACTCTGGTGTGGCCGCACCTGGAATATTGCGTGCCGTTCTGGTCACCGCATTATAGGAAGGATGTGGAAGCTTTGGAAAGGGTGCAGAGGAGATTTACTAGGATGTTGCCTGGTATGGAGGGAAGGTCTTACGAGGAAAGGCTGAGGGACTTGAGGTTGTTTTCGTTGGAGAGAAGGAGGAGGAGAGGTGACTTAATAGAGACATGTAAGATAATCAGAGGGTAAGATAGGGTGGATAGTGAGAGTCTTTTTCCTCGGATGGTGATGGCAAACATGAGGGGACATAGCTTTAAGTTGAGGGGTGATAGATATAGGACAGATGTCAGAGGTAGTTTCTTTACTCAGAGAGTAGTAGGGGCGTGGAACGCCCTGCCTGCAACAGTAGTAGACTCGCCAACTTTAAGGGCATTTAAGTGGTCATTGGATAGACATATGGATGAAAATGGAATAGTGTAGGTCAGATGGTTTCACAGGTCGGCGCAACATCGAGGGCTGAAGGGCCTGTACTGCGCTGTCATGTTCTAATTCTAATTCAAAATAGGGTCAATTTCAAATAACAGCAAGAGGAGAAATGAGGAGTTACAAAAACACAAGGTGGCAATGGGCAAGTTACAATTGGTCCAAAACTGTAAGCCAGGAGTGCAAGGGGGAGGGGGGGGCAGGGGGGCGCGGTGGAACAGGGGTAGAATCAGCTCAGGATTCCTGCCCTTGGCTACTGTCCTATAACCCATGGACCTCACTGGATGTGTGGATGCTGGATGAGGATCAGGCTGGGTTCAGATGCCCATGACTGAATAACCTGTTGACACTGTTAAACTCACAGCCGAAGAATGGGCAATTGGGCAAAGGTTGAGAGAGCAACTACGCACACCAGCTGGTAGCTACCGAAAGAGACAGACGGCAGCTGACTTACCCTTTACAGTGTGACTGATGGAGAAAGAGGGAGGGGCAGGAAACCTAAATAAAAACAGAACATTCTTTACCTTTTCATGTCTTTTACTGCGTTTGTCTTTGGCATCACTGGCATTTCCTTTGACATCACCACTCCCTTTGGCATCATTGTTCACTTTGGCATCACTGGCATTTCCTTTGGCATCACCACTCCCTTTGGCATCATTGTTCACTTTGGCATCACTGGCATTTCCTTTGGCATCACCCTGATTTACTGTGGCATCACTGGTATTGTGATTGGCATTATATTTGTGTTTGGCAGCATTATGCTCTGTCATGTCGTAGCCTTTAGCACAGAACGTGCCACAATCTGATCCAATCAAGGAAAACATTTTAGGATTGAACTGCATTATTCGATATTTGAAACCAAAGAAATACAGTTAGGTCTGTTCACTTTGTAAAGAAACACTTGAGAATGATGGCAACCAGTTTAGAGGTTCCAGAAGATAAGTGAAGCTTATGGTCTCCACCCTCCTTTCCTTCCACCCCCCCCCCCCCCCCCCTCAGGTGCTGACCCCTTGCTAGGCTGACATTATGCCAGATAATGCAGGCTGTATTATTCCGCTGCTAAGGTAAACCCGCTTCTTTTTATGTCTACAAGATCCAAGTGATATTAAGTAAGCGCTGGGTGAGATCATTTGGTTTTTCTTTTAAAAAAAAAAGTTGTGCTCAGGCCTGGCTTTTTGTTTAAAAAGGAATTGTGATTGCTACAATCAAATTTCTCATTCAGATGCTGTGTTGCTGGGCAGCTGCCTCCAGATTGTAGATCACTGCCACTGTTGCATTATACTATTTCTGAAGAGTGACAAGAGAAATTTGAGAGCACATTGTTATTTAATATAAATACACAAAAGGAGAGATTAGAGAAGTAGAGATTGCTCTACTTACAGCAGAGAAGATTAAGGGGAAACTTAATAAGAGTAAATAAGTAAATAAGGCTTTCCAGTGGCAGACGGGTTGGTGACCAGAAAGCATAGATTTTAAGGCAAAAAAAGAGGAGATAATCAGTGTTTAATGCAATGAGTTGTTCTGATCTGAAATGCACTGCCAGATTGCATATATTTAACATCTTTCACTTAGGACATCCCAACTCGCTTTACAGCCAATAGATACTTCTGAAGTGTAGTTACTGTTGGAACGTAGGAAATGTGACAGCCAAGTTGCGCACAAGTTCCATAAACAGCAAATGTGATAATGACTAGATATTCTGTTTTGCTGATGTTTGTTGAGTGATAAATATTGGCCAGGGCACCAGGGTGAACTCCCCAGCTCGTCTTCAAATGGTGTCATAGGATTTTATGTCTCATCTGAAAGACGGCACCTCCAACAGTGTAGCACTGCCTCAGTACTTGCAGTGTCAGCCCAGATTTTGTGCCCATATTCCTAGAGTGGTACTCAAAGCCACTCCTGACTCCAAGGCAGAGTGCTGCCACTGAGTCGTGGCTGACACCTTAATTACAGCATTCGAGAGGGAATATGTATCCAAGTTTGCTGACAAGGCAAAGCTAGGTGGGAATGTAAGCTCTGAGGACACAAAGAGGCTGCAAAGAGAATTAGACAGAGAGGGCAACAAGGTAGGAGATGGAGTATAATGTGGGGAAGTGTGTGGTTATTAACTTTGGCAGTAAGAATAGAAAAAGAGAATATTTTTTAAAAGGCGTGAAACTTCTGAATGTTGATGTTCAGAGGGACTTGGGTGTACTCGTACAAGGAACACAGAAAACTGACATGCAGGTACAGCAAGCAATTAGGAAGGCAAATGGCATGTTAGCCTTTATGACGAGGGGATTGGAGTACAAGAATAAGGAATTCTTGCTACAGTTGTATAGGGCTTTGGTGAGACCACACCTGGAATACTGTGTACAGTTTCGGTTTCCATATCTAAGGAAGGATATACTTGCATTGGAGACGGTACAGTGAAAGTTCACTGATTGGTTCCTGGGATGAGAGGGTTGTCCTATGACTGAATAAATTGGGCCTATACTCTCTAGTGTTAAGAATGAGAGGTGATCTCATTGAAAGATACAATATTCTGAAGGTGCTTGATAGGGTAGACACAGAGGTTGTTTCCTCTGGCTGGGGAATCTAGAACACAGGAGGGGCACAGTCTCAGGATAAAGGGTTGCTCATTTAGGACTGAGATGAGGAGATATTTCTTCACTTAGAGGATTTGGAATCTTTGGAATTGTCTATCCAGGGGTTTGTGGATGCTCCATCGTTTAATATATTTAAGGCTGAGATAGACAGATTTTTGATCTCTCGTGAAATCAAGGGAAGTGGGGAGCAGGTGGGAAAGTACAGTTAAGGCAGAAAATCAGCCCTGATCCTATTGAATGATGGAGCAGGCTCGACATGCTGTGTGTTCTGCTTTGACAGTAATGAAGATGCTCATTCAGCAGTATTCTGCATTTCCACAAATACCTCCACAGGGCCACATTGGGAGGGGCACTGCTGCACATTCTTCACTAGAGGCCAGGTCTGCTCCAAATGCCTCTTTCCTTCTATATCAAGACCAAGCTTGATTCTGCCTTCAAACACATGGCCTCTCCCACCAGGATAGCTCTTTAAATGATTCCAGGGCTTTTCCCTCCAACACTCTTCCCTGGAAGTCTGTTCCACACATCAATCATTCTCTGCCATTAGATCACGTGTTACAGTCTGAACACCACACAGATATGGAAGTCTGTGCTTTGATTTGAAACATGGCAATTTTTAAAAACCTTTGCTCAATACTTTTCAAGTAGAATGTTAATTTCTACATCGTAGAGATTCCCAACATAAGAACAAAGAACAAAGAACAGTACAGCACAGGAACAGGCCATTCGGCCCTCGAAGCCTGCGCCGATCTTGATGCCTGTCTAAACTAACACCTCCTGCACTTCCGGGGCCCATATCCCTCTATTCCCTTCCTATTCATGTATTTGTCAAGATGTCTCTTAAATGTCGCTATCGTATCTGCTTCCACCACCTCCCCTGGCAGCAATTTCCAGGCACTCACCACCCTCTGTGTCAAAAACTTGCCTCGCACATCCCCTCTAAACTTTGCCCCTCGCACCTTAAACCTATGTCCCCTAGTAACTGACTCTTCCACCCTGGGAAAAAGCTTCTGACTATCCACTCTGTCCATGCCGCTCATAACTTTGTAAACCTCTATCATGTCGCCCCCTCCACCTCCGTCCTTCCAGTGAAAACAATCCGAGTTTTTCCAACCTCTCCTCATAGCTAATGCCCTCCAGACCAGGCAACATCCTGGTAAACCTCCTCTGTACCCTCTCCAAAGCCTCCACGTCTTTCTGGTAGTGTGGCGACCAGAATTGCACGCAATATTCTAAGTGTGGCCTAACTAAGGTTCTTGTACAGCTGCAACATGACTTGCCAATTTTTATACTCTATGCCCCGACCAATGAAGGCAATCATTTAATCTTAAAATATTTTAATGTATTCTGTACATGAAATACATTGATCATTCATTAAATTTAGTCTTCAATTTTTGAGACTTGCTTGGCTGATTATGAACTAGTCAAATCACTACCCCCTTTACTTACTTCTTGAACTTGCATTTTTCTTTTGGGTAGATGACCTGATTTAACCTTGAAACAAATAAATACATTCTGGTATCAGGCGTTAACTAAAATATACCAGCAAAAAATTGTATCTGGTTTCAAACCAGTTTGGAAACATTGCTCGGCCAAGGTGGATCCCGGGCTGTATCGGACCTCCTCTCAATTATTATTTGGGCTCATTGATGCTATCTTATCATTTATCTCATGGTGCTCTTTACAACTTTGCCAACTCAGCACACAGTCCAGGAATCCTCAGGCAAGATCTCAAACCTTTCATTTAGAGATACAGCACTGAAACAGGCCCTTCAGCCCACCGAGTCTGTGCCGACCAGCAACCACCCATTTATACGAATCCTACATTAACCCCATATTCCCGACCACATCCCCTCCATTCTCCTACCACCTACCTACACTAGGGGCAATTTACACTGGCCAATTTACCTATCAACCTGCAAGTCTTTGGCGGTGGGAGGAAACCGGAGCACCCGGCGGAAACCCACGCTGACACAGGGAGAACTTGCAAACTCCGCACAGGCAGTACGCAGAACTGTATCCGGGTCGCTGGAGCTGTGAGGCTGCAGTGCAAACCACTGCACCCACTGTGCCATTCCTGATATATAAAAAAATGAATGCAGACATAAGTAAAACAAAAAGAAACCAAAAACTAAAAACACTGTATTGGAGCGTCAGATGCCTCCAATTAACTAGCCTTTGGTTTTGCAAGATGCAAAGCTGCATTACTTCAGTTAACATTTCAGGGCTGTGAGCTTTCATCAGAACTCAAAGCTCACAGACCTGAAACATTAACTCTGCTTCTTTCTCCACAGATGTGGGAGAATCTAGAACTAGGGGTCACTGTTTAAAAATAAGGGGTCGCCTATTTAAGACAGAGATGAGGAGAAATTTTTCTCTCAAAGGGTCGTGAGTGTTTGGAATTCTCTTCCTCAAAAGGCGGTGGAAGCAGAGTCTTTGAATATTTTTAAGGCAGAGTTAGATAGATTCTTGATAAGCAAGGGGGTGAAAGGTTATCGGGGGTAGGTGGGAATGTGGAGTCGAGGTTACAACCAGATCAGCCATGATCTTATTGAATGGCGGAGCAGGCTCGAGGGGCCGAGTGGCCTACTCCTGCTCCTAATTCGTATGTAGATGCCGCCTGACCAGCACTTTGTTTTTATTTCAGATTTCCAGCATCTGCAGTATTTTGCTTTTATTTGCTTTTATTCCTTGCCTGACAACAATCAAAAAAAAACTACACTCCTGTAGATTCTTTTGGGCCTCCTTATCTCGAGAGACAATGGATACGCGCCTGGAGGTGGTCAGTGGTTTGTGAAGCAGCGCCTGGAGTGGCTATAAAGGCCAATTCTGGAGTGACAGGCTCTTCCACAGGTGCTGCAGAGAAATTTGTTTGTTGGGGCTGTTGCACAGTTGGCTCTCCCCTTGCGCCTCTGTCTTTTTTCCTGCCAACTACTAAGTCTCTTCGACTCGCCACAATTTAGCCCTGTCTTTATGGCTGCCCGCCAGCTCTGGCGAATGCTGGCAACTGACTCCCACGACTTGTGATCAATGTCACACGATTTCATGTCGCGTTTGCAGACGTCTTTATAACGGAGACATGGACGGCCGGTGGGTCTGATACCAGTGGCGAGCTCGCTGTACAATGTGTCTTTGGGGATCCTGCCATCTTCCATGCGGCCTGTAGATTAGAGCTGGAAAATCATGTATTACACCTGTCCAAAGTGGTCTGACCACAATCCAAGGCTTTTGTTATCAAAGGCGTATGTAAAACTCTGTGCAGTGATGCCTCATAATTACCAAGCCACCCTGGGCCCAATCCCAGAGGACTCAAACATCAGCACAGCAGCTGCCTTGCCTCAGAGAGCACAGGCCCCAGCCAGTTCAAACACTGCAGGCTCGGCTTCCTTCAGGCATGAATAGCCCTTTGACAGACATTCTCCAGTCTATGCTGCAGGCTACTCGACTGTAGCAGCCATCACAACCAAACCGGATGCTGATCTCCACACTTGGTGCTGTCCAGCAAAGGGGGGGGGGGGGGGGGTGTCATCGGAAAGTGGGAGCCTCAGCTGAATCCAGAGGAGCTGAAGCTAATTTCTGACTATGTAGAATCTTAGAATGATAGGCTGTTCGGCCTATCGTACCTGTGCTGGCTCTTTGGTAGAGCTATCAATTAATTCCACTCCCCTGCTCTTTCCCATTAGCCCTGTAGTTTCTTCCCCTTCATGACTCTTAAGTATTTATCCAATTCTCTTTTGAAAGTTACTATTGAATCCGCTTCCACTGCCCTTTCAGGCAGTGCATTCTAGATTACAACAACTGGAATATAATGTGGGGAAGTGTGGAGTTATCCACTTTGGGAAGAAAAATAGAAAAAAAAATGCGTTAAAAAAAAACTTTCCTCGTCACCCCTGGTTCTTTTGTCAACAATCTTAAATCAGTGTCCTCTGGTACTGACCCTCCTGCCACGGGAAACGGGTTCCTCTTTATTTACTCTATCAAAGCTGTTCATAATCTTGAACATCTCTATCAAATCTCCTCTTAATGGTCTCTGCTCTAAAAAGAACATACCAGCTGAAATCAGTTCCCTCAGCAGAGACTAGGAATCCAATAGTGAACTTTGCTAATCTCCATAGCTCGGTTTCTTACTGAGCAACCAGGGCATATTGGGTTAGTTTTATGAGTGTCTTAAAGGAAGAAAGAGAGGTGGAGAGATTTAGGGAGGAAATTCCAAAGCTTAAAATCTAAATATCTGAATGCACGCCCGCCAATGGTAGGGTCTTGCCTTGGAGTCAGAACGTCATGAGTTCAAGCCCCAGTCTAGAGACTTCAGCACATAATCCTGCCTAATGCTTCCATGCAATACTGAGGGAGTGCTGCTCTGCCCGCGGTGCCGTCTTTCAGGTGAGATCCTGTCTGCCTTCTCAGGTGGATGTAAAAGATTCCATAGCACACAACCATCAAGGCAGCAGTAGTTTTCAAAAGCACACATCTCCCCATTGATGTGTTTGTAAACAAAAATTTATAAAGTTAAAGAGTTTTAAAGGTTTGAGAAAGTCTAAAAACATTCAGACATTTATGTATGAACCCAGCTCCCCACAGAGAGGGGGGCAGCAATGTGTTCTGTTGCTGGCGAGTGAGAGATTCCCATCTCACAATCTTGATGCAGAATCGCAGTGTGCAGCTATCGAACTCAGACTCAGAGCAAAAGACAACCGCAGATAAACTGTGCAGGAACGAAAGCAATTCCTAACAGGTCAGACACTCGAATTCTATCAGGTGCAATAAAGGCAGAAAGTGCTGGGAAGATTCAGCCCAGCGTTATCTCTCCCCTGTTTGACCGTTCAGTATCACATTATATTTCCAGCAGTTTCCCCTGTAGATTTTAATCGCCTGCCCCCCACGTCACTATCACGAAATACAACTGCAGGCAACACATGAACACAAATCTCTGTCACTTCATGTCGTTAAATTCTGTCTCTCTCTAATGATTGATCACAGCCTCGAGTATCAGGACTCTCCTCTCCAGGGTTTGTACAGCACAAGGAACCGTGTACACTCCCAACTCCCAGTACTGGGGTTCAGCAGCCACTCGGTTACCGCCTGACTGAAAGGTTCCTCACAATAACTTCAACATAACTAATGAGAAATGGGAGCGCAACTTAAACCGGCTCTGCATTAAGTTATTGCAACTTAACCCACTCTGCATTCAAATATTGCAACCTGAACCCACTCTACTCAATATTGCAACTTCAGATCACTCTGCATTCAAATATTGCAACTCCGCTTTAAAATGATGCTCAATACATTGCAAGGCAGCAAGCTAGACATTCTTACCAAAAGCCATGGTGTTATGAAGCCGGGGCCGTGGGCACTGCCTCAAGGCCTTTATAGCATCTCTGGCGGGTGGGAGTGTTTAACAGTTGCAGAAAGTGACCCACTTCCAACCCCGTTTTATTGGCTGGGCAGAACATTTTTCCATATGTTTGGCGAACGCTTGGAGATAAATCAACTTGAAATTGCAAGGAACTTGGGGTATTATTACTTTGGTAGTTTACTGCTGGGCTGCTCAAGATCTCACTGCTTCGGCAAAACTCAGCTTTTGCCACCTTCCAGGAGCGAGAACCCCAGTCTCCATCAGAACCGTTTCTCGCTGCAGATGTCTATTGCAGTTGGACTCATGGGAGTGGCACCAAGTTGCCCCCTTGTTCCTTGACAGAAATCAACTACACAGATGCCTCTTTCGAAAGGGCACCCACGACCACCTGGCCCAATAAACTAAAATAAGTTTTAAACAGGTTTAAAGAATGATGTTCATTTATATAGCGCCTTACACAACCTCAGGACGTCCCACAGCACTTTGCAACCAGTGAAATACTTTTGAAGTGTCACTAATATAGGAATGGGGCAGCCGATTTGCACACAGCAAGATCTCACAAACAGCAATGTGGATTATCACCAGATGATGTTGGCTGAGGATAAATATTGGCCAAGACACCAGGGATAACTCCCCTGCTCCCCTTTAACATAGTGGCATGGGATCTTTTACATGCACCTGAGGGAAGCTGGTTTAAGGTCTCACCTGAACTGCAGCATTCTGTCTATGGTGCACGGAAGTGTTAATCTTGATTTTTGTGGTCAGGTCTCAGAAAACAGAGCCACAGTCGACACCATGATGTGACCAAACTCAAGCCCTTGTAACAAGTACTTTCATTTGCTATTCCCTCCCTCCCCTTCTTGGGTTCCTTGTCCCCCGCAGGTGCAGGTTGTTGCTAGGACATGATTGCAGGCTCCCCCTCCAGTGTCTCATCCAAGCAGCCAATTTCAAGCCTTGGCAACGATTGTGGGCAGGATATTCAACCATGGGGGTAAACCACATCCAAGCAGGGATAATAAAGAGAACATACCAGCTGAAATCAGTTGCCTCAGCAGAGACTAGGAATTCAATAATGGACCTTGCTAATCGCCACAGCTTGGTTTCTTACTGAGCAACCAGGGCATATTGGGTTGGTCTTAAAGGAAGAGAGGTGAATTTAGGGAGGAAATTCCAAAGCTTAAAGTCTAGATATCTGAATGCACGTCCGTCAATGGTAGGGGGAAGGTGGGGACCCTTGCCTTGGAGTCAGAACGCCATGAGTTGAAGCCCCAGTTCTGGAAACTTCAGCACATAATCCTGCCTATTATCAGCCAACATCCACTTGCAGGCACTTTGTCAAGGGTCACTGGATGGCTATGAGGAGTAGGAAAAATGACTGAGTTACCTGTCTCCCATTCAGAAACAGAGGCCAGTTGCAACATCCCAACTGTGATAAGCTAATTCAATACAGAATGAGAATCAAACCCAAGACCCTAAGGTCTCTATGGGATAGTTGCAAACTGGGCTGTTAGATCCATTCGAAAAACTCAGAGTGATTGCTTAAGTTTAGCTGGATTTTAGTTAGAAGAATGTAGTAACACATGAAAGTAAACATTAGAATACGTCTCGCTAGCGATGAATTGCACACTGCACGCCAACAACTCACTGGTTGCACTGCATACTGGGGAGCTAAAGTATAGATCCCAAGTTCAAAACGTGCCCTCTGCAGAGTTAACTGATCTGAGGCAGAGTAGCAATGCCACGACTGGTCTCAGTGCCCTCTGGCTGGTGTGATGGAAATCCCTCATGCCAAATGGAAAATATTAATTTTGTTGTCTGGAACTTTGCCTGAGACTTTTTACTGGACATTATTACAAATAACTTTTAAAAAGCAGAACAGAGCAGCTAAAAATGACCATGCACAGTTTGCATATTAGAAATCAAAGGCCAGCTGGGAGACAGAGGTGATCATCCAATCTAGCCAGAACAACTGGGGTGCTCTCTGATTCAATTACCTAACATGGTTTGTCAATGTTGATCAAAAGCCATCGACACCCATTGACTTTGAAAGAGCCAAACCCCCTCCTACCAAGTATGTCTGAACAGCCTTGAATTTCAAAGATCATGCCAGAAGGTGCTGTTTCAAAGAAAGAAGTGGTCACATCACATGACTGCCGGTGTAACTCTTGTGAAAGCAGACAACAACTAAGACCCAGGAAGAGAAAGCACCTCGCTCGCTCTATCGCTCCAGCAAAGTCCCAGGGAAGCCTCGGCTGTAGCTAAACCTCAAATCTACAGATCCTCAGTCAGCAACAAAGAGGATGGATAAAGCCTCTCTTCGGCCTCCCGGAACCAGAGAAGCAAGCCTGAATTGTGCACGTGGCTCAGCGAGGACTTCAAGACTTTAATTTCAGCTAAAGAGATTGAGACTTAGTATTTAAATTCCATTTCTTATTAAGGACTCTACTCCAACCTCTCAACTCTTTTTTCCCCCTCTGTAATTTGCGTGTGCGCGCCTCTCGTGCGAATGTGAGCGTGAATGTGTCGTGTATTTTAGTAATTTTAACTGGTTTAGAGTGTTAAGGTTAATAAGCATATCTTTCTTATTTAAACTCAAGAAAACCTGTCTGATTGGTTCATTTGCAAGTAAATATTAGAGTAACAGGAGCTGTGCTCACTGAGCTGGTAAGTTAAAAATCACTTAAAAAGAATAAAACCCTGTTGCAGTCAAGCCAGATAAAGGGTGAAAGGAGAGCCCGAGACCCCTTCCTCACCTGGTCCTAACACTGGGGAAGAGGACTGAAGCGCAAACAATTGGCAGACATCCTGTTGTTGAGCCTGATCCTGTCCCTCTTGTCGCAATCCACGATGATGATGACTAACAGATTCCCTTATTGTTCAGTCTACAGTCAAGGCTTTTACAATGAATTATGGATGAGGTACCGATTGCATGTGGCAGTGGAAGGAAAGGCAAGGAGAGAAAATTTGAAGGCAGAAGCTCATGAGTTCAAGGCCCGCTCCAGTGTCGGAAGACAAAATCCAGGCTGATGCTTTCATGCAGTACTGAGGGAGTGCTACACTGCCTGTTCACATGGATGTGAAAATACCATGGCACTATCTGAAGAGGAGCAGGTAGCTTTCCAGCCATCCTGATTAACATTCCTCCCTCAACCACCACCACCACCAAGATAGGCCAATTGATCATCCATCATTTTTTGCTTTTACAGCATCATACTATGGGCAAATTGGTGGCCCTGTTAACTAAAGGGACCGCATTTCAAAAAATGGCACAGCTGGATAGACATCCAGAATGGAAACCTTGCTTTATTTTTTCCTTCTCTCCCCATTCCTTGGATCAGTATCCAGTTGCCCAAGATCAGTTAACGCAGCATGGAGACTGAACCTGCAAAAAATAAATAAATGCAAACAACTACAGCAATCTTTTAAGTTTATTGTAACAGATATTTCACGGTTTGACCAGCTGCCAGAGGCTCTTACAAACGTAAAAAAAAACTCCTTTCAAGAGGGCAAAAAAACCCCAAAAGAAATATAAAAATAGCCTGCTGTGAATATATTACTTTAACAGGACCGGAATACAGCTTAAGGTAGAATCACACTCAATGAGAGTTAACTGAGAATGCATCTGTGCCTGGATATAAAACATGCCAGGACTACAATTTGTGCCATACAGCTTAAGGAATATTCACAGGTGCTGTACAAACATCTACTACTTTATCATATTTGGCAACTGAAGATTATAAAAGTACTCAATGAGAAAAATGTGCATGTTTTTAAGTTGCAAAATGCATGCACACTAATTCTGTGAACACAGGATTCTCAAGGGCGGGACAAGACACTTTCCAATAAGATGGAAGCTTTAGCGCTGCTACTCAAGTGGACAGTGTATGTTAAATGAAAGTCACGTGCCAAAGAAGTTAGGAATTTAAAAGGTACACCACTATGGGAGCTGGATTGGATAGCCCCTGAAAATGGGCACAAGGATCACGATGCGCGATTAGTCCATGCCTGTTGAATGTATTGCAGGGAGTAGGCCAACTTTTTGCAGTCTACTCATTTGAATGCGACGTGCAGCTGGTGCTAGACCTGCTAATCACTTTCAGCAGGGGAGCCAAAATGGTAACTTGCTGCACCAGTTAAAGCTAGCCTGCATGTCTTAAAGAGGAGGTAAATTGTGACAGGAGCAGGTTCTGGCAGTTGTGCAGGAACTGAACCAGAACTGGGAAACAGTAAAGAACTCCACAACAAAAGGAGTGTGCAGGCTCCAAGGTTTTCGGATGTGCACTGGAGGCCCTGGTGGAGGAGATGGAAAAGAGATGTCCTGTATCCACAGGAGGCCTTCCTGTCACATGTTCAAAAGGCAGTGGGAGCAAATAGCGTTGGAAGTCAATGCCAGGAATCAAGCTGTGGACCTGGATGCAGTGCCACAAGAATTGAGTGGTCAAGGCCAGTAAATGCATCTTCAAATGCCTTATCCTACCAACTACACCATACAGCGCTAGCCTCAGGCAATGCTCAATTCACTATACACCCATCACAAATGTACCAACAATCTCTATCAATTAGGCTCATATCTGACATTCATATGCGCCACCATACCCTCACATAGTTAGCACTGCTTCAAGCCTCACACCCACTTCTCTCAGCTTGCACACACTGGCAGCTATTAAACCATGACACCTGCTGGCATACTTCCCTCCTTCTTGCAGGACATGATCGTGCACAACTGGAGGCAGCAGGAAATAACCAGAGGGGAACAGACACGGCTGCCTGTCCTAACCCTCATGGAGGCGGCTGCTCTGGCCATTATTGGGACACCCACTGCTGAGGCTGTGGCCAGTGGCAGCGCTGAAACCATCAATGACGGCATCCTCATTCCTCCTCTCACATCCCACTTCTCCACCCATGCCACACTAACTTTTGATTTACAAGCTGCAGATGGCGTAAGCGCACACCTCTTATTTTTCTCCCTCCCCATACATCTCGACTCTTGTGCCTTTTTCCTTTCAGATACCCAAGAGGAAAAACCTGGCAGTGGTGAACAAACACCAAGAGAGTGAAAAAATACTGCAGAAGCTGGAAATCTGAAATAAAAACGGAAAGTGCTGGAAATACTCAGGTCTGGCAGCATCTGTGGAGAGAAACACAGTTAACGTTTCAGGTCTGTGACCTTTCATTGTGAGTTCTGATGAAAGGTCACAGACCTGAAATGTTAAATGTGTTTTTCTCTCTCCACAGATGCTGCCAGACCTGCAGAGTATTTCCAGCGCTCTGCATTTATTACCAAGAGACTGATGAAGGAGACACAGCACTGTCACTTGATTTCAAATTCACAACCACCAACTGAGGTACGGACACTGCATGTATCTTAGGAGGATAGATTAGAGGCAGGATCTGTACATGCTGAGATATAGGCACAAGTGGGCTGTAGCCAAGGCAGGAGGCAAGGATTGTGTAGGTGCCAGCTGCAGAGAATTCAGATGAAAACTTCGATGGGGCAGCTTATATTAGAATTCTGATGGGTTTACCCAATAAAATGGTTGGTGCATTGGGAAGCTTGCCAAAAAGCATGTGATCAATGTCATGGAGCATAGGGGGGGGGGGGGGGGGGTGTCCAGCACCAACTTCATGCTGAGCTTGAAGCCTTTCCAGCATGGAAGTGGTGGCCAATTGTGTTTGCACACGTGTGGATTCAAGCACGATTCAGCATCTGATGGCCGATGTTGCAGCTCCATTGCAGCATAAACAGCAGCTGCAGTGGAAGCTCAGGCATCTGTCATCAGTCTGAGCCCCCCCTCCCCCATCAACTTCAGTCTCTTCTAACTCTTCTTCCACTGTTTGATATCTAAATCTCCTCTGTGAAACAACTCAGTATGCTTCATACAGTCTACAATGCAAGCTGTTGTACAAGGAAGAGTTTTATAGAGCTTGGAAACAAATGGACTTATTAGCGAGAGGCAGCATGGTTTTGTGAAGGGGAGGTCATGTCTCACTAAATTGATCGAGTTTTTTGAGGAAATGATGATGATGATTGATGAATGAAGGGCAGTAGATGTTGTCTACATGGACTTCAGTAAAGCCTTTGACAAGGTCCCTCATAGCAGACTGGTACAAAAGGTGAAGTCACATGGGATCAGAGGTGAGCTGGCAAGATGGATACTGGCTCGGTCATAGAAGACAGAGGGTATCAGTGGATGGGTGCTTTTCTGAATGGAGGGATGTGACTAGTGGTGTTCCGCAGGGATCAGTGCTGGGACCTTTGCTGTTTGTAGTATATATAAATGATTTGGAGGAAAATATAGCTGGTCTGATTAGTAAGTTTGCAGATGACACAAAGGTTGGTGGAGTTGCAGATAGTGATGAGGATTGTCAGAGGATACAGCAGGATATAGATCGGTTGGAGACTTGGGCAGAGAAATGGCAGATGGAGTTTAATCCGGACAAATGTGAGGCAATGCATTTTGGAAGGGCTAATACAGGTGAGAAGTCTACAGTAAATGGCAGAACCCTCAGGAGTATTGACAGGCAGAGAGCTCTGGGCGTACAGGTCCACAGATCACTGAAAGTGGCAACGCAGGTGGATAAGGTAGTCAAGAAGGCATACGACATGCTTGCCTTCATCGGTCAGGGCACAGAGTATAAAAATTGGCAAGTCATGCTGTAGCTGTACAGAACTTTAGTTAGGCCACATTTGGAAAATTGCATACAATTCTGGTCGCCACACCACCAGAAGGATGTGGAGGCTTTGGAGAGGGTACAGAAGAGGTTTACCAGAATGCCTGGTCTGGAGGGTATTAGCTATGAGGAGAGGTTGGATAAACTCGGATTGTTTTCACTGGAACGACGGAGGTGGAGGAGCGACAAAGTTATGAGTGATATAGACAGAGTGGATAGTCAGAAGCTTTTTCCCAGGGTGGAAGAGTCAGTTACTAGGGGACATAGGTTTAAGGTGCGAGGGGCAAAGTTTAGAGGGGATGTGCGAGGCAAGTTTTTTTTTTACACATAGGGTGGTGAGTGCCTGGAACTTGCTGCCGGGGGAGGTGATGAAAGCAGGTACGATAGCGACGTTTAAGAGGCATCTTGACAAATACATGAATAGGATGGGAATAGAGGGATATGGTCCCCGGAAGTGCAGAAGGTTTTAGTTTAGACAGATCAAGATCAGCACAGGCTTGGAGGGCCGAATGGCCTGTTCCTGTGCTGTTCTTTGTTCTTAAAGACTCAAGATTGAAATGAATGGGAAAATTGGTGGCACAAGTGGTTCAGCATATTAATGTCTTCCTCCATGCATTGATGGGATGTAGCTGTTGTTCCTCAAGTGTTCGTGATTCTGGCCTGTGAGCAAGTCAAGTATTGGAGTGTATTCTCTGGAGGAGTATGGTCCAAGAGTGACACATGCACTGAACTGGGAGATGTTCACCTACTTCAGCCTCGCAGTTAGGGAATGGTGTATAACGCAAGAAGTCATGGAAAGAGCAGGGAGAAAGGTGGGGGAGGAAACTAGATGCATAAATACATTTCTTCTCTGAAGCCGAAAGTACAGCGAACCATTCACCTTTCACCTCAAGGGCCAATCTAGTCCACATTAATGAGATGAAGGTCTCTTCTATCTGCTGGCTGTCAGAGTCCCATGTAAAAGGAGTTTGAATAGTATCAATCCAGGTCCGAGTGGGTACAGGACTATAGCACAAAGCTGTCCCTTCTTTGGCGCTAACTGGCAATCTCAGGACTCAGGATGGCTGATGCAGGTAATGGGGGTGGAAACAAATATCAGACTGGCACAGTAGGGGGTTGCTCTTTTGAGTTTGGGGCTGAGGCACATTGCTGCAGCAGAATAAAGGGGTCCGGATTTTGAATCTGGTTATAATATACTCAACATTGGATGCCTGAACTGGGAAGTTCCACTCACACAGCACCAACAGCCCCCACATAGCATAAACATTTTTCTTGAAATTTCACCCTCAACATCCTGAAGTAGCATAAGAAAACTTTTAGAACCCACTCCCAGGGTAAGTATTTACAGATTAGCCAAAAATAATTACGTACAGTGGTACTCTTTGTCTGCTCAGCAGGCCTCCATCTGCAGCTTGTTTTCTTTTTAATAGTGGAGCAAATAAAAGTTTCTGTAATACAAACACATTATTTACAGGCCATGCAGGAGACTTCAGATCTGTGTGTCCTCTTTTATACAGCAGGATGCTGTCAGGTTATGGCTAGCTGGTTTCAGAAAGCATTGGGGCCTGCAAGAATCCTCCCTAATTACAGTAATGGGCTTTGTAGTTGAATGTAAATGTGTGTCCAAGTGCAAGGCAGACCCAGAGGTTTCCCATTCTACAAATACAGACCAATTTCCACTGCCACCATCCCCCCCCGCACCCCCCCCACTCCAATTACAAATAATGTCTCCAATGTCAGGAGAGGAATGACATCCCCTTTTCTGTTGGTGTTTGTTTATGCAAGTTTGGCCCCTTTCCCAGGAAAACTCCCAAATATTCCTGCTCCATAAATAGTACAGAAAATAAACAGTACATACACGTACCGTATTGATAAAATTAAAGCCGGTTTGAATTTAGATAGGTTCCAAGAAAACGTGCATTCACAGAGATTTGGCTGAAATAGTACAATATCGTTCCTTTGCCAGGTCCTATTTCACACTTTTCCTATTCCACTTTATCAGGAATACAGTGCTTGAAAGGGTGGTGAAAGTTGTTGGGGGGTGGGGGGTGGAAAGAGGTGAAAGAACACGGGGGAAGGAAAGGAGAAAGAACCACAATGCATACAAGGAACTGAAGAGCCTGTAGGACTGTAGTGCTCTCAATGATATCACACAATAAAGCAACATGTTTTGCCTTGTGCTGGGACTTTTGTTTGAAATGCTTCTAGCTGTTTAAGGACCAGTAAGGATGTGTCACTACTAGTTAATGTTAGTAATTAAAAATGTGTTAACCCATCAAAGTCCCCCTCGTTGGCTTCTGCAATACACTTGCAAGTAAGCAGCTCCTGATTGGCCCTGACCCAAATAAATGCTGAAATCAGTTTGGAGTCACTCCACATAAACATCAGTTTAGCTCAGTCACACTGACCCAAAATCAATTAAGTTACAGTGGCTTGAACATTATAATTGCTTGTCTGATTCTATATGACATTAGCATCCACATCACCAGATCCAGCCTGACTTGACATTCAAATCTGACAGCTTGACATTCCCAACCCTTACGATGTCACACGACAGCCCATCTGAATTATTCTGCTCTCCCGGCTATATTGATAGTCCTAAATTGGATTTCCCATAGGGTGTGAAACAAGGGTACATTGTTCCAACATGGATACATGCAACTGCAAGTGTGTATTTCAATTCACACAGTATCCTGGCAACCACTCACATTGGGATTACTGTGAAATTTGACCTCCACTATTCAGCACCCCTGCCCTGAACGTATGAAAAGCTGGCTGCAAACACACCTTACAAACAGATCATTTTACAAAAATGTAATTTAGTACAATAATATTGAACTACTTTTGTCCTGAACTGCAGAATTCTGTTGCACACATCAGGTGAGGGGAAATTTAATGCATTTTAGTGACAGCTGCACAGAACAGGAATAACTGAACAACCTAAAGTCAGTGCTTAATTTGCTTCGAATAGCAATACCAAATATAGCCACATTTGTTGTTTCTTTAATCAAAACTTCATTTTACTAAATATGATTTATTGATTCTTCTTCACATACTAAAAACAGTACAAATCTGCTTACAGTACCTGTACAGTGAAGAATACAGGCCACATCTGATGTGGAAACACTCAGTAAGCAGCTCACACGTTTTTGGAGCAGGGATAGTGGTGACATGTTTGGGGCCATATCAGTTTTAATAATGGTCAGAACCAACTGTACTTTGTCCAATTAAGAACCAGTCCAGGCTCGGACTGGATAGCAGTACTTTGGAATTCACACTTCTAAGTCGGGCAGAAGTCGTCTTCAGAATGGGAAGGGTTGTACTTGTGACTTCTCCATTGCCAGTAGGTGCTACATTGCTGCTAGCTTAGCAATAAGAAGCATCAATCACTGGTCTCTGCATCTCTAAGGATGGACTACAATGCAAACTAGGTCTGAATGAAACTGAGCAAAACAAAGTCAATGCAAGACATGGTACAGGTCCCTATAAGGGACATGCTTTAGAACTCAAGCTTTTAGAACGATATACAAATTAAGCATCAGGTAGCCTCAACCTACCCTCATCATGACTACTCCTGGGAAAACTGCAGTTTGTTTAAACTTGCGTGAGATTAAAAAACTGATTTTACAATAATTTAAAACTGGTTTTAAACCGTGAAATGAATGACTTTTCCATGACTAGGTTATAGAATAAGGCTTTGTTGAGAAGTTGAATGCAGCAAACCACAATTTAAAAATGAATGGAAATTAAAATGGATAAAGGATAAGAGATTCACATTGAATATTTAAAAAGTAAACTTAAAAGGTGTTGGCCTTGGCTGCGGTAACCGCCCCCAAAGTGGCTATCTTCATGGACCAGCTTAAGATAATGTCCATTGGCTATTTCACCAGGATGGTCATCACAGTCAAGCCCAGTGTGCAAAGCCATGCATGTAACAGTAGAGATCACTGGCTACTAATCAGCAGTAGGATTCCTAGCCAATTCTCACCCTCACTAACTTAAGGGTGCTAAGACAACAGCACTGGAGAGCGTTGGACAATCAAAGCACCAACTCGTCTCACTCTGATTTCCAGGGACAGTTGAGAGGATTCTCCACAAGAGCCAAGACTAGGGCTCGCTCTATGGAGTGGGGGCAGGGTGGAACAAAATAAAAATATGAGCTACGAGATCTGCTCCTGTACCATTCAGTTAAAACTCCCGAGAGCATGATGTCAAAAATCACCTGACGCAACAAAGTATTGCAACATTTGTTTGCAAGAGTTACACTGCTGTCCAGCATGAACCCCCCCCACCAGGAAAAAGTTTAAAATGGAAAGTACTCATTAATAGATTGAATAATGCATATCTTGTGGTGTTACAGGCCTTCAACATGTCCTGGAGATAAGACAATAATAAGCAAAGCCAGCATCCGTCTTACAGTTTATAATGGCAGCTATCTCTGATGCATTAACTAGTGAAATACATAGATCTCACCTGATATTGCTCAGATCATGGACTACTTTAGAAGAACAGCAGAGTGTTACAGCATGCACCGTTATGCTGTTAAGGTGCAAAGATGTCCCTTTTAAGGCTACAAGGTCTAACCGCTGTTAAGTAAACACAGGCTCAGGTTAATTAGAGCTCAGCTGTTGCTTTGGGCAAAAACATATGTTGCACAGTGTTCATAAGTTTCAGGCTACAGGCCAGGAGCACCGAACAGAAAGTGGCTAGCATTCCAAAAAAAAGAGGATGCACAATTGCCACGGTCAGAGGATACAGATATTTTGTACCTATTATTTTTGGTACACTGAGTATTGCTGAAAGATTTTGGCTTTCTTCCTCGTTACTGTTTGTCTTAAATTAATAACAAAAAAGATATTTGCATATAGACAGGCATGGATGTATCATTTTCATATAAATATTCATCCCAACAACCTTTCCATGTGCGGCATATTTTACATTTCCATGGTTCAGTGTAACTGGTGTCACAAATACTTTGCTCAGCTCTATTTGCAATCCTTTCACTCCCAACACAAAACAACACCTCTCCTCCACTGAGCACTGCTGGTGATATTTCATTGAATTCAAACTGAATTTCACCACCTCAAAGGGAATAGAAAAAAAAGTAGTTTAAAAAAAAAGTTTCAATAAAGTGATCAGCTGAAAGTATCCAAAATGAAAAATATAATGCATTTATGCCATTTCAAAAAGTCACACCACAAAGAATATTTCACACATTCCTTCATTTTGTTTTTAAATAAAAGGGTCCAAATGTCATATCCGCTGCAGTAGGGGATTTGGTTTTCAAAGTAAAGCTTTGCCTGTAACATGCTTCCAAACAATTATTCCATTTTGGAGATTTCAAACTTGGTCGTCATTATTTCCTGAAAAATGACAAAAAATAAAATTACATAAAATACCAGGATTAACATTGAAAGTATTTAGTAGCCTCTGCTGAGTTTCCACTCTGACACAATTTGTCTGAAATCAGCGTAACCTGCACAAAAAAGTGGAATTTTAAATGCAAATTACAGTCAGCGCAAATTGAGATTCCACACTTTTTGCACTAGTTGAAAAAAAATTTCGCTAAAAGCTGACCCTGCCCACAAGACAGGCCACGCTCTCAGATCAAATTGACCACCACTGGAGTTTCCACTAATTGTAGTTGTTTGCAAGCCTCCTAGCAGTGGTTCTTAACTAAGCTGGTTCTCGAGAGCAACTATATTAATAGTTTTTAAAACTTTGAAATGTAATTTTCTAATTTACGAACAAACTGATCACTGTACTCCAAATAAACGATTCTGTAATTTTTAAAAAAACATTTTCAGTCATTCAATCATGCTTGATTGCAACTGTGATAAAAATGCTTATTTGTCAAACTAGCTGTATTAATCAAACTGCACTGAGTTAGCAACTCAAATATATCAAGGAATTTTTTTCTAAATCAAAGTTTCAAAAAAGAAACGTTTTAAAACGCTGCCCAATTGGACTGACTCACGGTAGTCTTTACATCCAACAATATGTAAGCGAGTTCGAGCAGAAACTCGGGAAAAAAAAGTCTCAAAACGGGTGCAGTTTGCAGCCGGATTGCGGCAAAACTGTAAACTCCACTCCCTTGTGTTTTCTACATCAAGTGTTTCCTTCCCACCATCCCGCTCCACCCAAAAGATTAATTAAAGCCCTGGCCACACCTTCTACTTCAAGTGAAAGACTAGACAGTGTCAGTGGGCTATTGGCCCATGGAGGGCAACATCAGACCCCAATGCTGCTGTCAGCAGAACTCTATACTTTCTTCCAAGAGTTACAGTAATTCCTGGCTGGTTATCCACTGCTCCCCCCCCACCTCTCACAAACAGGTTAAATGTATGGAACTCTACTGACATCACTCCTACCCACACCTCAGCGAAGATCAACTAACACAGCACTGGTTAGAAAGTAGGTGTGGGACTTTACTGCACGTAGGAATCAGTCTCACACACGTAACACCAACCTGGCCACTGGGGAGCTCTATCTGGCACTGAGTCATTGGGAGAGAGCTCTGTATGGAACAATTAAAAGTCAAGCAGAAAAGTCACTAAGTAAGTTAGATTTTACCTCATCTGAATCCAGTAGGGTCGGCAACGCACTGGAAAATAATAAATAGAATTAGAAACTGAAGTTGCAAGGTTAAGAAAAATTGATGAATCTGTGCTTAGCATTAATAGATGACAGAATGGCACAGAACCAGTGTGTAACCTAATGCATGCCCAGGGTTGGGTACTTGGCCAGCACACCCCCAGTTCAATTCAATCAAATTCAGAATGCTAAATTTTAATGCCATTGCACCTTGTACAAGGAAATGACAGATTAAACAGCCTCTTGGTTAAAGTGGAGAATGGCTTTATTCAACTAAATGGAAATTAGATTATATACTGTGCATTTATATCAGAAAGAGTTCCACCATAAGAAAATGCCAACATTTCAGCCAATCTCGTAAAGGTGTAGACACACTAGATTATCACTCCACAAGTACCAAATGGCTAGTTTAGACAGTGAGTATTGTCAGGCTATTTGACTGTGGACAGCATCACAGCTGAGCCTAATCCCATTCTCACACATGCACTTTCTAGCCAATCACCAGATAGCTATGAAACTTTGGCTAATTTTTCCCCTCCACTCTCAGGGGCACTGAGGCCAACTTCAGCATTCCAACTGCTTTGCTGACCGAGATCAGGCAACTCTGCATAAATGGGCAATAAAGCTGAGGACGTTTTACTCTGTATGACTAATTGCTAAACTGGTTGGTACGAGTACACTCTGCCACTGGAAGGCTCAATCCAATATTATGGTCATTTTAAAAATGAACAAACATCAATAAAATCATTAATACAAAAGCAAAATACTGCGGATGTTGGAAATCTGAAATAAAAACAGAAAATGCTGGAAATGCTCAGATCAGGCTACATGGGTGGAGAGAGGAACAAAGTTAACAGAAAGGTTATTGACCTTTCCAGTAGTTTGTTTTTATTTCAGTAAAATCATTTTTTAGCCTGTTATCTTGCCACAGCTGTGCCACGGTATCTGTGTGCATCGAGCTCTCTCATCTAGAGTTTGGCTTGTTTTTAAAAAAAACGGCTTGCACTTGTATCGTGCCTTTCATGACCTCAGGGTGTCCCAAAGTGGTCAACAGGCAATGAAGTACTTTTTGGAGTGCAGTCACTATTGTAATGTAGGAAACGCAGCAGCCAAATTGCGCACAGCAAGCTCCCACGAACAGTCATGTGCTAATGATCAGATCATCTGTTTTAATGTCATTGGTTTGGGGATAAGTATTGGCCAGAACATTGGGGAGAACTCCCCTGCTCTTAGTTCCATGGGATCTTTTGTACCCACCCACGAAGACAGAGGGGGCCTCGGTTTAACCGAAAGACAGCACCAACAACGCAGCATTCCCTCAGTGCTACACAGGAGCGTCAACCTAGATTTTGTGCTCGACTCCCTGAATCCACAATCTTCTGACTCAGAGGTGAGTGTACAAGAAACAGCTGATTCCTGCTTGTAATAATCTTTCACTATTTAACAAGACTATTCAAAAGAAACTATATAAGTAGGAAAACTAAAATAAGATAATCCTCTGAAGCGGTTTGACTCCTAAAAGTAGTCTTACTGTCGACGCGGGGGAAGAGACATGCTTCCATTTTAGCTGAAAATGACTTACACGTCAGTTAGTGAGGTTGGAATGTTCTCTTCAACCCACTTGAGGTCTTCATCCTGTGGAGCAGCAAATGTTGACATTACAACACATGCTTTGGTGATCTTGAATTTCCCAGTGCTCAGCAGTTGGAAGTGTCAGTAAAATATTTAAGAGCAAGCATTTTAAAAACAAAGTGACTCCTAGCAATGCAGCGGCCCACTGGCATCAGAGTGCTCCAAGCTGTGCTTGTCTAGCTACATCTAGCCAAGACTAACTGGCGCATGCGCGGGAAAATGTCATCGGCTACTTGCTCCCCTCGCCCACTTTCCCCCCAGCTACTCTCTCCCACCCCACTGGCTCTTCCCCCTCCCCCCTCGGCCACTCGCTCCAGGCCTCGACACTCTCTCCCCCTCCTCGCCACCGGCTGCTTGCCCCCCTCAGCTACTCGCTCCTGAGAGCAAGTGGC
Source organism: Heterodontus francisci (assembly GCF_036365525.1). Lineage (NCBI taxonomy): Eukaryota > Metazoa > Chordata > Chondrichthyes > Heterodontiformes > Heterodontidae > Heterodontus > Heterodontus francisci. Next base: position 20,920,079 of record NC_090410.1, on the reverse strand, counting down.
CGAAAGGAGGGAAGTGGCGCAGCAGGAAGCGAGGAGCAGAGAATAATTGGCTAAGGGGAGAGGAATTGGAAGGAAGCAGTGGCGAGGTCTGGAGCGAGCGGCTGAGGGAGGGAGGAAACGGCGAGGCTGTATCGAGTGTGAATGTGTGGATTGGGAGAATGGGAGATTGCAGAATGGAGGCGAGGGTGAGGCAGAAATTCACAGTTATTTCCTCCATAAACTTCACAGTGTAAATGTTGACTTTACCGTCCCATAGAAAGCTGCTTTACATTCCAAATTTCAATGGCAGTATTATATCAAAGATGATCTGCCTTTGTCAAAAAAAAAAATCAAAACAGTTGAGCAGGAGACATCCAAGAAATTATACAAATGAAACAATGACAAGAGGGTTGAAGCTGTTTTTCGGTGATAAATTGAGCATCGCCATCTTTAATCCCGGCAGCTGCCTGAACGTCGCAAACAATGACGTTTCAGTGGAAGAGGCTGCATTTGTGCATGTGCTAGTACTGCACCTCCTAGTGGTTGCATTGTCAGCAAACGCAGCCAAATAAAAATATAGAGGAGGCTGTAAATATTAAGAATTGTGAATTTTATGCTAAGGCCATGGTGTTACTGATGGAAATAATTGAGTCAGGTTCAAAGCAGACTAAACTGCCCCTCCTTTCTCAGACCCCAAATCGCGAAAGGAGCACTTGCAAAACACTAAATTTCCCACATCAACAATCCTGTGGCCTGAGATTTCCAGTTTAATGCTCATTCGGGTCAGTTTTATGCCATGGGGCCCCATACACACTAGAAAATGGCCAAACATTTCAATTTTTAAACAACAGCAGTTTCAAGTTCAATTCTTTACTGAAACACAAGTTACCTGGAGGAATTACAAACCTCATGATGAGACACAGATGTTTAATTGACAGGCACAAAAGTGTTCATCAGTAATAGCATATACTTTGGAATACATTTTCATGAGAAGCTCCTATCCATAGCTCTGAACCCTCACAGGGACATCTTGGACACCCCTACACCAAGCTTTCATACGATCTGGAAAAGGTCCATCCAGCCTGTTCCACAAATTGAGATATTTTATATATACACCCTCCACCCCACTCAAAATCATGCAATCTTCTAGGATAGACAAATGGATTTTTTTTTTGACAAAGGCAGATCATCTCTGATATAATACTGCCATTGAAATTTGGAATGTAAAGCAACTTTCTATGGGACGGTAAAGTCAACATTTACACTGTGAAGTTTATGGAGGAAATAACTGTGAATTTCTGCCTCTCCAACCTCCTTAGGTGATCAAAATGATCATTCTGGCCTTGATAATCCTATGCTATGCTTTTCTTATTTATCTGGAGATTGATCTGGTGGCTATTTTCCATCTTCCATACATTAATCCTCAGATGTCAGTCTCTGTAGCATGGCAGGCTTCACTGGATATTAAAACACGTGACCAGCTCCCCAAGATTACTTTAGACGAACAAGCAGCCCTAACGGAACAGCAGATTTGTTAGCCCATGTTTTCATAGTTGACCATCAGTGGTTTTAGAAAGGTGGTGCTGTTTATAAGGAGCACAGGTAACAAAACGAGTACTGAAGCATCTCCAATCCTGTAAAAGTAACAGTGCATTCAAGCATGACTGTATCTCTATACCCATAGAGCCCATTCACACCCATCTATCCAGTACGGGATTTGAAGTATATAAGTGGAAAAGCTGGATCAGTTATAACATACTACCCTAAATGGGCTCAAGCTCTTAGCAAATGGAGAAGGGGCAGATAAGTTCTCTACTCCCTGCGTGTTAGGGACATTATAAGTATCTCGGGATGGTTTTTTTCCTGAATCCTGCATTCAAAGAAATCGTAAGCCTGTTAATTTTTAAATTGCCTTTTTTTGATTTCTTTAGAAATAGAATATCTTTCCTCTATGTTTACATCACTAATGCATAGCAACCAGAGGAAATCTTCCCCCAGTGGCAGAATATCAGGGGGCACTCATTTCTTTTAATTATACACAGCGCCTGTCCAGTTGAATTGGAATGTCAAGCCTCCATAGCTTTTTGGACACGTGCGTTTTTCCAATGCACTGCTGATCTCACCAATTCATTCACAACAATGGTCAACATTTCAAATAAACTAAAATGGACAAATCTTGCCTTCTTCCCATGAGCTAGAATCAAACTAAAGGCTGTTATTAATTCACACATCGGCAGTTGTGATAAAAGCACCATGGTGACAACTAAGACTCCAAAACAAAAGTTTTAATAACAATGGTCTATGTAGCAGCAGCGAAAGACAAAGGCGCTCACTCACCATTCTGTTGGGTTTGACTGTGCCATTAGACTCTGATTTTATTGGTCTTATCTTCATTCCCTCTGCAGAAGATAGAAGAGATTATTAACATCAGTGGCACCAGAGAATTTAAGGTACATTGTTCACAGAATAAAATGGCATACATGATGTAATAGCAGTATTGAATAACTTAAACTTAAAAAGTGTTTCATTTGGGTAATCGTCCAGTAGTCATCATCCAACCATTCCAAACATGTAATTCCCAAGCAATATTAGTTAATAGTAATATGATTGAGGGTTTTTTTAAACACTGTAATTGGTCTATGGAAATATTGACTGAAAACGAAAGACTTGCATTTATATTCCGCCTTTCACAACCTCAATGTCCCAAAATGCTTTACAGTCAGTGAATCACTGTTGTAATATAGGAAAGGTGCAACCAATTTGCACACAGCAAGCTCCAACAAAGCAATGGGATAATGGCCAGATAATCTATTTCAGTGATGTTGATTGAGGGATAAAAAATATTAGCTTATCTCTGGAAAACACTAGTCACTGCTTCTTGGCAATCATGTGACTATGACAGGAACGTCGTTACAGTAACTGACATCTCGGCAGTTTCAAGTCAACTTTCCGGGTCAAAAATATAAACTGGATAGGACATTTCTTCCTACTTATTGTAAAATTATGAGATCTTGCCATATGGAACAGCAAGCAATGGCAATCTGACAAATAAAGATGCGAATGGCAAAAGGCCATTTCCTGTGTTTAGGGTTCAGTGATGAGGAGCAATAACTTAAAATCTTCTTGAGACGCAGGAGAGCTGTGACAAGTTGTTACCAGTATGGGAAGCTTTGCCACAGGGAGGAGTTGAGGCTCAGATTACTACATCTTTTAAAAGTAAAAAGAGGCAGAGGGGCATTTATATATCATCTTTCACCTCAGGATGCCATGTTTCCCAAACTTACAGAAGTGACTACATATCAAAAGTACTTCATTGGTTGTTGGTGCTTTGGGGCATCAAGGCCACGAAAGAAAAATAAATGCAACGTTTTTATGTATGGTGACATATTAATTAGCCAAACTCACCAAAAGCCTCATTGATCAACTGTTCCTCTTCCTCTTCATCATCAATTTCATCTACCAATGGAGAATAATCATATCTGCAACCCAGAGGAGAGCAGCCAGTTACTTCTACATTGCACAGCACAGAACACAAAAATAATACAGCAACTCCTTTGCAACACTATTGAAAACCACATCTTCATATGAACATAGAATCATACAGCACAGGAGGCCATTCAATTCATCATGCCTGCGCCAGCTCATTGAAAGAGCTGTCCAATTAGACCCACTTCCCTGCACTTTTCTCATACCTTGTAAATGATGACATTTCAAGTATTTATTCAGTTTCTTTTGAAAGTTACTACTTAGTCTGCTTCCACCACTCTTTTAGGCAGCACATTTGAGATCACATCTCCCCTCTGCTTCGCCCCTCTTGGAGTTTTTGCCAATTATCTTAAATTTATCTCCTCTGGTTTCCCCTTGCCAGTGGAAATAGGTCCTTCTTATTTACTCTCATCAAAACTCCTCAATTTCAAACCTCCTTTATTAAATCTGCCCTTAACCTTCTTTGATCTAAGGAGAACCCCAGCTTCTCTCATCTCTCTAGATAGCCTCACAGCTCCAGCGACCCGGGTTCAATTCTGGGTACTGCCTGTGTGGAGTTTGCAAGTTCTCCCTGTGTCTGCGTGGGTTTTCTCCGGGTGCTCCGGTTTCCTCCCACAAGCCAAAAGACTTGCAGGTTGGTAGGTAAATTGGCCATTATAAATTGCCCCTAGTATAGGTAGGTGGTAGGGAAATATAAGGACAGGTGGGGATGTGGTAGGAATATGGGATTAGTGTAGGATTAGTATAAATGGGTGGTTGATGGTCGGCACAGACTCGGTGGGCCGAAGGGCCTGTTTCAGTGCTGTATCTCTAAACAAAATAACTGAATTCCCTTATCCCTGGTCGCATTCTGGTAAACCTACTCTTCACTCTCTGGAAATACTGATCAGGATAGCCCCAACTGAAAAAGCCACTTTAGCATTTTGGCTGGATTCCCCATCAGACCAGCAGTTCAGGTAGTGATGGAAGTCTTTATACAGCATACACTTCAACTGTGAAAAACCTTAATCTGCACAGTTATAGATTCCACTCTTCCAGTCTTGGCTTGTTTAGGAACATAGGAGCAGGAGTAGGCCAATTAGCCCATCGAGCCTGCTCTGCCATTCAATACGATCATGGTTGATCATCCACTTCAATGCCTTTTTCCCTCACTATCCTCATATCCCCTTTATGTCATTGGTATTTAGAAATCTGTCAATCTGTACTTTAAACATTCTCAATGACTGAGCTTCCATAGCCCTCTGGGGTAGAGAATTCCAAAGATTCACAACCTTTGAGTAAAGAAATTTCTCCTCATCTCTGTCCTAAGTGGCTCCACACTTGTTTTGAAATTGTGTCCCTTGGTTCTAGACTCCCCAAACAGGGGAAACATATTACCTGCATCTGACCTGTCTATCCCTTTAAGTATTTTGTAGGTTTGAATGAGATCACCCCTCATTCTTCAAAACTCTAAAGAATACCGAGCAGTTTCCCCAACCACTCTTCATAGGACAGTCCTGCCATCCGTGCAACAAGTCTGGTGAACCTTCGTTGCACTCCCTCTATGACAATAATATCCTTCTGAAGGTAAGGGGACCAAAACTGCACACACTATTCCAGGTGCGGTCTAACCAAGGTTCTATACAATTGAAGCAAGACTTCACTACTCCTGTACTCAAATCCTCTGGCAATAAAGGTTAACGTAATTGCTGGCTGCACCTGCATGTTAGCTTTCAGTGACTTACTGACAAGGTTACCCAGGTTCCTTTGTACATCTACACTTTCTAATTTCTTACCATTTAATAAACACTCTTGCACATCTGCTCCTCCTACCAAAATAGATAACCTCATTTTTTCTGGAGTGCTATGCAACACTCAGGTGAAGGGCTGGCAGTCACCAATGGAAGGAATTCAAGGAGATAAATTCAGAGTACCACACAATTAAGCTCACATTAAACAGTATTGCAGTGTGCGTGCTTTTCTCCCATCGGACACTGGCACTAAATATGCCAGTGACAACACTATGAACAATGAACGACACAAAACCCACCTCTGGTTATTTGCCGATGGCCTCCACAAGAACATTATTACAAGCAGCAAAACGGAGAAAAGAAAGCGCCAGAATGAATCTTCTATCCACAGTTCCCTCCAGTCCTGGTGCAGAGCAAAAAAAAAGACTTCTTTTGTTTAATGCACTACAAGTTTCCGAAACATTACAAAGCACTTGGCAAATGCGGCAGCCATTTTGCACACAGCAAGTGTCACAAGCGACAGAGATGAATGACCAGTTAGTTTATATTTGGTGGTGGTGTGGAGGAATGGTGACCATGACAACAGGAGAATTCCCTGCTCTAATAGTGCCACTGGTGCTTTGATGTATGGCTGAACAGGTAAGGGGGATGTTCAGAAGCACTTCTTCACACAAAGGGTGTCGACAACTTGGAACTCTCACCTAAAAAAGGTGCTGAGGCTTGGGGGACAATGTAAAATTTCAATCCGAGATTGACAGAATTTCATTAGACAAGGGTGTTAAGGGATATGGAACCAAGGTGGTAGATGGAGATAAGATATAGATCACTAATGATCTAACTGAACTGCGGGACAGGCTCGAGAGGCTGAATGACCGACTCCTGGTCCTATATTCCGGATGGGGCCTTGATTTAATCTCAGGGATGCCTCCTCCAGTAAACGCAGCTCTCATTCAGCACTGCACCACGAGTGCCAGCCGAGATTATGCATTCAAATCCTAAAGTGTAGCTTGACCCCATGACCTTCAGATACAAGAGAGTGTGTGCCACCAACTGAATCTGACTGGCACACCAAGAACTGATGATACCTGTACAGAAGGGCAGGGGTGGGGTGATGGTGGGGTGAAAAACTGCTAAAAGGGTATTTCACAACTGTCTTGAAACAAACTCCTTTATTAAGTTAGCTGAGGCAGCCTGAGGTTCAGTTACCATGTCAGTTTTCCCACGATGGCACCATTAAATTTCACAAGAACCTTATAAATAGATTTGCTGCCCATCTCCCAGAACAAGAGATCACAAGCTCATGGAAAGTGAGCAGAGCATGAAATTTTTATCTCCGCACAGAAATGCTGCTTGCAATGGCTACTCACCGACTGACAGGCTGGAAGCCTGAACGTCATAGTCACCCAGATGATAAAAATCACTGAAGCTGAGGAAGGAACACAAACATTTTTGATGCAGATATCAAGAAACTTTCCATTCTACAACGAGCAAAACAAAAATGTGGCAATGCAACGTGAAGAAATGAGAGATCACGGCTTCCAATTTAAAACATGGCATGACTTCTCTGAAGACATGAATGGTTTAAAAAAAATATACATACCTTCAACATCATGTTCTCCTTGCCTTCTTACCCTACCCAACTCCTCCCCCACCCCATTCTATCTGTTGTGACCCTTCGAGGATCTACCTGGGTTACACACTATTCCGCAATCAAGCAGGCAGACAGCTTACCTATTACTGCACTCCTACCCACAACAACCTGTAAACTGACACTGCAAGAGGGCACAAACACTTTGATGCTGCCACAGCTAAAGCTTCATCCTCCAATTCTACCCCAACAGGGAGTGGTACCAGGCAGAATAGTAACTGCGATGGGACTGAAAATGCATTTTCCTCTCAGACGTATTCAGGGACAATAGGTTGGATCAGATTCCTGATTTCTCTGTGCCAATCTGGTGAGCTGATACTAGGCAGTGTCCATTCTGAAAACAAACCATAATGGGTCTTTAAATCTGGACTCTGATCAGGCAACTTATTTTATGAATATGCAGTCCACAGTATAGGCTGCAAGTTAAACAGTTAGATGACACAGATTTCCAATGTTCATTTCTCCTCAATCACAGAGGAAAAACGAAACAATTCACTTAGTAGCCCATCCAGCCAACAAATCGCATCTGAACTGTGGAAGACACATCTGACTGAATACTAATTCTGAGAAGCCACCATATAAACTGCTAAACTATAGAGATCAGCCAAATGGTGGCATTATGCGCTGAGAGATCAAAACTCCTTAAGTATATTCAATGATGGAGCATCCTTATCCCTCCGGGGTAGAGAATTTAAAAGATTCACAATCCTCTGAGTAAAGAAATTTCTCATCTCAGTCCTATGATAATTGAATCCTTATCCTGAGACTCTGCCCCCATGTCCTAGATGACCTTCCCCTCTCTGACGCTGAACATTCTGTACTCAGGAAAGGACTCAGTTTTATCCCCTTACGCCCCCACCTCAATGAATTCCGTGCTCGGCATGACGTTGAGCTCTTCGTCCGTCGCCTTCGCCACCAGGCTCACTTCTTTGACCAGCAGTCCTCCCCCCGACCAGCAGACCCATTCACCCACCTCCAGTATTGCCCCTCTACCTGAACCCCTCCCTCTGGCCTCTTACCCACTCTTGATCTTTTCATTGAAAACTGTCAGTGAGACATCGGCCGTCTCAATTTCTCTGGCCCCTCACTCACTCTAACATGCCCCCTCTCTGAACTTGCCGCACTCCGTTGTCTCAGGTCGAACCCCAACATTGTCATTAAACCTGCAGATAAGGGTGGTGGTGCTGTTGTCTGACGTACCGACCTCTACCTTGCAGAGGCTCAGTGCCAACCCTCAGACACTTCTTCCCACCTCCCCCTGGACCATGACCCCACCACCGAACATCAAGCTGCTGTCCATAGAACTGTCACTGACCTCATCTCCTCTGGAGATCTTCCCTCTACAGCTTCCAACCTCAGAGTCCCACAACCACGAACAGCCCGCTTCTATCTCCTTCCAAAAATCCACAAACAGGACTGCCCTGGCAGACCCATTGTTTCAGCCTGTTCCTGCCCCACTGAACTTATTTCTTCCTATCTTGACTCTATCTTTTCTTCCCTGGTCCAGTCTCTTCCCACCTACATCCATGACTCTTCTGACGCCCTACGTCATTTTGACAATTTCCAGTTTTCTGGCCCTAAACGCCTCCTCTTCGCTATGGACTTCCAATCTCTCTACACCTCCATCCCCCACCAGGACGGTTTGAGGGCTCTCCGCTTCTTCCTTGAACAGAGGCCCAACCAGTCCCTATCCACCACCACCCTCCTCTGCCTGGCGGAACTTGTTCTCACATTGAATAACTTCTCCTTCAACTCCACTCACTTCCTCCAAGTAAAAGGTGTTGCTATGGGTACCCGCATGGGTCCCAGTTATGCCTGTCTTTATGTGGGATATGTCGAACATTCCTTGTTCCAGTCCTACTCTGGCCCCCTCCCCCAACTCTTTTTCTAGTACATTGATGACTGTATTGGTGCCATTTCCTGCTCCCGCCTGTAACTAGAAAACTTTATTAACTTTGCTTCTAATTTCCACCCTTCTCTCACCTTCACATGGTCCATCTCCGACACTTCCCTTCCCTTCCTCGACTTCTCTGTCTTCATCTCTGGGGATAGGCTGTCTACGAATATTCATTATAAGCCCACCGACTCCCACAGCCACCTCAACTACACTTCTTCACACCTTGCCTCCTGTAAGGACTCCATTCCATTCTCCCAGTTTCTCCGTCTCCGACGCATCTGCTCTGATGCTACCTTCCATGACAGTGCTTCTGATATGTCTTCCTTTTTCCTCAAACGAGGATTCCCCCCCACCGTGGTTGACAGGGCCCTCAACCGTGTCCGGCCCACTTCCTGCACCTCTAACCTCACCCCTTCCCCTCCCGCCCAGAACCACGACAGGATTCCCCTCGTCCTTTCTCTCCAGCCTCCAGGTCCGAAGGACCATCCTCCACCACTTATGCCACATCCAGCGTGATGCCACTACCAAACACATCTTCCCCTCCCTTCCTCTGTCGGCATTCCGAGGGAATAATCCCTCCGCAACACCCTCGTCCACTCCTCCATTACCCCCACCACCTCGTCCCCTTCCCACGGCACCTTCCCCTGCAATCGCAGGAGGTGTAATACCTGCCCATTTACGTCCTTTCTCCTCACTACGCAAGGCCCCAAACACTCCTTTCAGGTGAAGCAGCGATTTACTTGTACTTCTTTCAATGTAGTATACTGTATTCGTTGCTCACAATATGGTCTCCTCTACACTGGGGAGGCCAAACGCAGATTGGGTGACCGCTTTGCAGAACACCTCCGCTCAGTCCATGAGCTTCCGGTTGCTGGCCATTTCAACACCCCCCCCCTGCTCTCATGCTCACATATCTGTCCTGGGATTGCTGCAGTGTTCCGAAGAACATCAACGGAAGCTCGGGGAACAGCATCTCATTTACCGATTAGGCACATACAGCCTGCCGGACTGAACATTGAGCTCAATAATTTCACAGCATGACGGGTCCTCCTTTTCACGCTTAGTTATTTTTTCTTTTTCCTTTTTTATTTGGTTATTTTATTTTAGATTTTTCAGTTTGTTTAGTTTGTTTCCACTGTGCTTACCCACTGTTTTGGTTTTTTTAATGTGTTTTTTTATGTTTGTGCTTGGAGTGCTCTGTGCTTTAGTCATTCACACCCTCTCTGTACTAATGCTTTGTCTTTCAGCATACCGTTAACATACCATTCGCCTTTGTGCTATGACCTTCTGGTCAGCTATTCTCTGTGACCATTCCTATCACCACCTTCACCTTTGTTATCTCTTGCCCCACCCCCACTTTACTTGCTTAAAACCTTTTACATTTCTAATAATTGTCAGTTCTAAAGAAGGGTCTCTGACCTGAAACGTTAACTCTGCTTCTCTCTGCACAGATGCTGCCAGACCTGCTGAGTATTTCCAGCATTTCTTGTTTTTATTTCAGATTTCCAGCATCTGCAGTATTTTGCTTTTATTTATCCTAGATGACGCAGTCAAGGGAAAGAACCTCTCAGTGTCTATCCTGTCAAGCCCCTTCAGAATCTTGCATTTTCAATGAGATTCTTCTAAACGCCAGAGGGTATTGGCCCAATTTACTCAATCCATCATTAGACAACCCTCTCATCCCAAGAACCTATGTAGTGAACCATCTCCAAGACAACTATATCCTTCCTTAGATATGGAGGCCAAAACTGCAGACAGTACTCCAAGCTGTGGTTTCACCAAAACCCTGTACAACTGTAGCAAGACTTCCTTGTTCTTGTACTCCAGTCCCATTGCAATAAAGACCAACATGTCATTTGTCTTCCTAATTGTTTGCTGTACCTGCATGCCTGTTCCTTGTACGAATCTCTCTGAACATCAACATTCAAAAGTTTCACGCAGTTTAATATTCTAAGTGAATAACCTCACACTTACCCACATTATATTCCACCTGCCACCTTGTTGCTCACTCACTTAACCTGCCTTTATCTCTTTGAAGCCTCTCGTGTGCTCCTCACAGCTTACATTCCCACCTAGCTTTGTATTGTCAACACACCTGGATACATTACTCTCGGTCTCTTGGTGCAGTTATTGCAGTAACTAACTAAACCATCAGATCATTAAGAACGGAGAAAGGCTACTCTATATTACACCTTTATTGCTTTCATAATTAGAATAACCACTAACTCCAAAATGTCCAATGTGGACCAAATGTGCTCCTATATTCCTATCGGGGATATGAAGATCTCTCTTTGGCCTCCTTATCTCGAGAGACAATGGGTAAGCGCCTGGAGGTGGTCAGTGGTGTGGAGCAGCGCCTGGAGTGGCTATAAAGGCCAATTCTAGAGTGACAGGCTCTTCCACAGGTGCTGCAGAAAAATTTGTTTGTCGGGGCTGTTACACAGTTGGCTCTCCCCTTGCCCTTCTGTCTTTTTTCCTGCCAACTGCTAAGTCTCTTCGACTCGCCACACTTTAGCCCCGCCTTTATGGCTGCCTGCCAGCTCTGGCGAACGCTGGCAACTGACTTCCACGACTTGTGATCAATGTCACAGGATTTCATGTCACGTTTGCAGACGTCTTTAAAGCGGAGACATGGACGGTTGGTGGGTCTGATACCGGTGGCGAGCTCGCTGTACAATGTGTCTTTGGGGATCTGCCGTCTTCCATGTGGCTCACATGCCAAGCCATCTCAAGCGCCGCTGACTCAGTAGGGTGTATAAGCTGGGGATGTTGGCCGCCTCGAGGACTTCGGTGTTGGAGATATGGTCCTGCCACCTGATGCCAAGTATTCTCCAGAGGCAGCGAAGATGGAATGAATTGAGACGTCATTCTTGGCTGACATACGTTGTCCAGGCCTCGCTGCCATAGTGCAAGGTACTGAGGACACAGACTTGATACACTCGGACTTTTGTGTTCTGTGTCAGTGCGCCATTTTCCCACACTCTCTTGGCCAGTCTGGACATAGCAGTGGAAGCCTTTCCCATGCGCTTGTTGATTTCTGCATCTAGAGACAGGTTACTGGTGATAATTGAGCCTAGGTAGGTGAACTCTTGAACCACTTCCAGAGCGTGGTCACCGATATTGATGGATGGAGCATTTCTGATGTCCTGTCCCATGATATTCGTTTTCTTGAGGTTGATGGTTAGGCCAAATTCGTTTCAGGCAGCCGCAAACCTGTCGATGAGACTCTGCAGACATTCTTCAGTGTGAGATGTTAAAGCAACATCGTCAGCAAAGAGAAGTTCCCTGATGAGCACTTTCCGTACTTTGGACTTCGCTCTTAGACGGACAAGGTTGAACAACCTGTCCCCTGATCTTGTGTGGAGGGAAATTCCTTCTTCTGAAGAATTGAACGCATGTGAGAGCAGCAGGGAGAAAAAAATCCCAAAAAGTGTGGGTGCGAGAACACAGCCCTGTTTCACGCCACTCAGGATAGGAAAGGGGTCTGATTAGGTGCCGCTATGCTGAATTGTGCCTTTCACATTGTCATGGAATGAGGTGATGATACTTAGTAGCTTTGGTGGACATCCAATCTTATCTAGTAGTCTGAAGAGACCACGTCTGCTGACGAGGTCAAAGGCTTTGTTGAGATCAATGAAAGCAATGTAGAGGGGCATCTGTTGTTCGCGGCATTTCTCCTGTATCTGACGAAGGGAGAACAGCATGTCAATGGTCGATCTCTCTGCTCGAAAGCCACACTGTGCCTCAGGGTATACGTGCTCGGCCAGCTTCTGGAGCCTGTTTATAGCGACTCGAGTAAAGACTTTCCACACTATGCTGAGCAGGGAGATTCCACGGTAGTTGTTGCAGTCACTGCGGTCACCTTTGTTTTTATAGAGGGTGATGATATTGACATCGCGCATGTCCTGAGGTACTGCTCCCTCGTCCCAGTACAGGCAAAGCAGTTCATGTAGTGCTGAGAGTAGAGCAAGCTTGGCACTCTTGATTATTTCAGGGGTAATGCTGTCCTTCCCAGGGGCTTTTCCGCTGGCTAGAGAATCAATGGCATCACTGAGTTCCGACTTTGTTGGCTGTACGTCAAGCTTATCCATGACTGGTAGAGGCTGGGCTGCATCGAGGGCAGTCTCAGTGACAACATTCTCCCTGGAGTACAGTTTTAGGTAGTGCTCAACTCAGCGGTCCATTTGTTTGCGTTGGTCAGTGATTATGTCCTCTGATTTAGATTTGCAGGGGGGGGGGGGGGGGGGGCGATCTTCTTGATGGTTGGCCCAAAAGCTCTCTTCATGCCATCATACATTCCTCTGATGTTTCCGGTGTCTGAGGCCAGCTGAATATGACTGCATAGGTGTTGCCAGTAGTCATTTGCACAGCGCCTGGCTGTTCGTTGTGCAGTGCTTCTGGCTGCTTTAAGTGCTACGGATGTTAACTCGCTGGGGGCTTTCTTGTAGTTCAACAGTGCAATGCGCTTAGCGGCTATGACAGGTTCCAGCTCTTCATTATGAGATTGAAACCAGTCTGCATTCCTCTTCGCACGTTTGCCGTAGGTGGTCAAAGCTGACTCATAGATGGCGTCTCTGATGTGGGCCCACTTGGTCTCAGCATCCCCTGTGGGAGCGTTTTGAAGGGCTGTTACAAGTGAGTTTAGAAATTTTTGTAACAGCTGTGGGTGAGAAATTCTGCTCGTGTTGATGTGCGGGTGGCCCTTCTGCTTGGAATGATGCAACTTCTTTGGTCTGAATCTAACCTTGCTGCACACCAGGAAGTGGTCGGTGTCACAGTCCGCACTATGGAAGCTGTGTGTGATTTTAACACTGTTTAAGGAGGCTCGCCTGAAGATAGTGTGGGAAAATGGCACTGAATGAGATGATCAGCCATGATCATATTGAATGGCGGGGGAGGCTCGATGGGCTGAATGGCCTATTCCTGTTCCTAAGTGAACTGTGACCCTAGGACTAATACCTCCCAACACTGGGCATGAACGAGGGTTCCTGGATTACAAATACAAGAAGAGAGTCTCTTAAGCTTAATGCACATTCATAAACATTGTTCTTCCTCCACATCCACCCCCCCACCACAATTTAATGTTGTGCAACAATCCCAAGACTTACCAAAAACAGCAAATATTAAAGTATTCGTGAAGTGTCGGTACAACGAGAGTTTCACCACAGCTCTTCGGAGTTTCAGCTGCTTCATTGTCTGCGACAGGCTAATGAAGATGTGCAGAGGGTCAAGGAAACTACAACTTGTTTAACAAAACAATTAAGATTTTTTTTTGGCTAGGCAGTCTCTCACCTGAGCTGCAGAAACAGGTTAAGTTACCACAATATAACCAGCTCTTACCAACATGGCACACCCATTAATGGTAATGAAGAACACTCATTTATAAAAAGTTCATTGAGGAAAGGTTTTGGAAAATTCAGAACAGAAAATCAATTTGGTACCAGATTAATACAGATACCATTTCTGGGGAATGGGGGACTGGAAGTTATTTTTTACTCTAGTGATCAGTGCTACTTTTACACCACGAGAATTTCAAGTGGACAGGGGAAGAAATGGTGAAGAAAAAACTCCGTCAGCATAAGTGATGATCTGGGAGGTACTGTCTTAAAAAAAAAAGAGGGCAAGGGGTTAGGACTCCACCAAATGACGGGGCATTCTTTTGGCCGTCCAGTGGTTCTTTAGACAATACAGTGCTTTGCCACAAGTAGGTACTGAAGTCAAGTAAATCACAACATTTAAGAGGGAATAGATAGATAAATACAAGAAAATCTTTAAAGGTACAGGGAAAGAGCAAAAGAAGTGGTATTATAGATCTGGTGGGAGAAACCGGCACTGGGATAGATCCGATGGGCAAAAACGCCTCCTTCTACAGCAATATTTCTCTGAAACCTTGCTGCACAGTTTCAGTGCAGTCGGAGTAAAAGAAGTCAGTATAACAGAAACTCAGATCATGCACATTTTACTCCCTGTGCTACATGGAGCCCTTTTCAGCAAAGCACTCAGTATTATAAACACTATTACACAGTAGTTGCTTTGATAAGCTCTCCATCTTTGCTAAAAACATTTCACAATCTATTTCTAACAAGATCAACTTATCATGGGATGGGTGCATTGAAAGTGCTCTCTTGGACCAGTGGATCAATTAGACACTTCATTTGCAATTATCACTTATGCCTGCTGTATGCAACTGAAAAGAATTAAGCCATGTAGGTTTAAATATTGTTAACTATTTATAAGGATAAAAAAAAAACAGCCCAGCACCTAATGCCGCTCCTCTCCTCTTCTACCCAAAGCTAATACCAGCACTCTCCTCTTCCCCACCCTGCCAAATTTAATACAGGCACTCTCCTATTCCATGCCCCTGGCCCAAAGTTAATAATGGCACTCACTCTCCTCTTCCCCATCCTGCCCAAAGTTAATACGGGCACTCTCCCCTCTCGTGCTCCAAAGTTAACACTGGTACTGTCCTTTCCACCCATCCCCAATCCCCCATACCCGCAGCCCAAAGTTAACACTGGTACACTCTTCACCACCCACAATCACAAAGTTAATACTGGCACTCTCCTCTTCCACCCCCCATCCACTCTAAATGCTATTGCTTGCTCTTTATTCCCTTTTCCTTTTAAGGTTATGGGCATTCTCCCTCCAAAGCATCCACCCTGCCCTATTCCCTTCATCCCCTTTCCCTCTATGCTGTTGCTATCTGAGCGCTGCTGTTACTTGACTTCATTCCCACTGCTGCATGCTGCAGGAGGAATCCTGCTGGTTTTGCAAGCACCATCTGCATTCCCAGAAGAAGCGGTGTTGAGAAGAGAGGTGTACTGGTTATACTAATTTGTCAACAAACACGGGCTAGGCCCTAAAAGCACTCACATTTGATATTTATGGTGATGACTCATCTGATAAGGTCAGCCTTTTTTTGTGCTGGATGCTAAACTGTAACAGTTCTGCACTCAGCCTTGGCTCCTGGTGCCCCAGCCTCACTCAATACATGATGCAACTGGAGAAGAGGAGGGCAAAGAAACTGAAAAAGTGCAGAAAGGCTATGGTCAACACAGAGTCTTGAAAATAGGATGAAGAGGGCAATACCAACTGGGAGGTGCTTTTTTCCTTTAATTTACAATTTTAGGGTGGAGTGAGAATTTGAAAATTAAGTTATCTTAGTCTGATTCATTGAGAATTCCTTGATGTAGCAAAAGTCAGCAATTCAGTTTGGGTGGAGTCAGCAATCTATTATCAATAAACTTAATGACAAACAGCTTTAAATTGGAATTGTGGAGTTCATAAAAACGTAACTCACTTTAAAAAAGGTCCACCTCTCCCCACACTTTATCTTACCCAAAGGATTGAACAAAAAGCCTCTCAACATCCCCAAGGGTGTCTTCTCCTTCCACGAGTCTTTGATGAACTGCCTAGCCTCTCCTAGTTATCTGCCCTGATCCCAGGGCAGTCAAGATTGAGACTTTGTATTTTTACCAATGTGGATAAAGTATATTTTGAAAAAGTATCTTAACAGCAAGTAGCACATCCCTGAACAGCTTGTCCTATGTGGGAAGCAGTTACCCTATTACTTTGATAAGCTGCTTTGAGTTTCAATCTCTGAATTACCACCATTTCAGTGTTTATATCAAATCCTCTTTTGAGGCATATTTGGATGCACCAGGATTGGAACCAGGGCCAGAACCTGTAACCATAGCACTGTGAAGCAAGCAGAGAGCTGAGACATAAAGCTGAATGGGCACTGCAGAATTAAGCTCTTCCATCTCAGCAGCTTTAACAAAATAATCATGTCACACTTTCAGTCTGGCAGCCAACAGCAGTGTCTTGCAGCCTATTATAAACCAATCCAATGAGTACTGTGATTGAACCATTACATTCATTTGCAATGGCCTGCCACAATTTACAATGGATAACCTCTTCAGATTGCAAAGATACAGCATGACCCTTTGGAAGCCCAATTAAAATAAAGGAAATTCGAGCTTGGTTAGACAGAACAGCTACTAACTTGAATGGTACGTTAATACATGGCCCTTTATGGAGTGCCCGTTAAAATCTTCGACTGCAGGGACGGAAAAGTCGGTGTTTAATAAAACCCTATACCTGCCTGAAGATTCAATCTAAATTGATGTCTTGACTTGGTTTTGTACTAACAGGTTTCCCCATTACACAAAGATAAATCTGCAATGATTGAAACTATTTTTGGGCTCTTGTAACATCCAATGGCTTCAGACAGAGGGGGTTTAATTTCTGAAATGTAACCAACAAAAGTAATTCTTTTTCTAGCAGACTGAACTAGTCAAGCATTAGGCAGCGATAGGATATCCACCAGCAGAGTGAAGCGTCAAGTATAGCAAGGGGGATGGCAGCCAGCAGCACTATATCATCCTGATTCTAAGAAACAGAAAGACAGAGAGAATACACTGGAGTGGGGGGGAAAAGCATCACATACAGTACGCTAGTACACAGTGGGGAGGAATCTGGTCTCTTTTTGGGAACAGCCATATAGATCACAACAAGATCTCAGTATTTCACTGCAGCCTCAAGTTTGCCAAGTGTTGTCGCTAAGACTTCAGTAAAACGTAATGTTGAGTAGACCTTTGAAATGCTTATGAAATTAGAACATCCTGCGGTACAGTCACAGATTTTTCCCTTCTCAAGTTGCCTGAAGATGTGAAGGTCGTGTTTTTTTTTTTTTGAGTTGCCTCGATATGGCCAAGAAAAAAACCAGTCAGCCCATCTTACTTCATCCATCTAAAAAGATTCTACACTCTTCCAAGTGCAGCACCTAGTGCATCCTCAAATGATTCCAACATTTGCCCTCGCTACCCTAATTGAAAGTTCATTCAATGTATTGAACACTTTGTATAAAAGATTTTCCACCTTTATTAGTTTGAGCCAACGTAGCTTGTGGATTTACTTTTATCATGCACTTAACTATCTTGCATATACCCCCTCCCCCCCAAGATCAACTGCCTATAGAGTCATAGAGATACAGCACTGAAACAGGCCCTTCGGCCCACCGTGTGTGCCGTTTATACTAATCCTACATTAATCCCATATTCCCTACCACATCCCCACCTTCCCTCAATTCTCCTACCACCTACCTACAATAGGGGCAATTTATAATGGCCAATTCACCTCTCAACCTGCAAGTCTTTGGCTGTGGGAGGAAACCGGAGCACCCGGCAGAAACCCACGTGGTCACGGGGAGAAATTGCAAACTCCGCACAGGCAGTACCCAGAACCGAACCCGGGTCACTGGAGCTGTGAGGCTGTGGTACTAACCACTGCGCCACTATATTACTTGAATGTCTCCCCTGTAAACAAGAACCGTATGCATGTCTGAGTAGTACACGGTATAGTTCCAGTAGGGCTTCCTCTCACTTGTACTCTACTGTTTGGGCTATTCTCAACTTCCTTACCCAGACAGTAGGTAAAATGTGCGACTTTCTACCATGTAGAATAGTTTAGTTTAGTGATACAGCACTGAAACAGGCCCTTCGGCCCACCGAGACTGTGCCGACCATCAACCACCCATTTATACTAATCCTACACTAATTCCATATTCCTACCACATCCCCATCTGTCCCTATATTTCCCTACCACCTACCTATACTAGGGGCAATTTATAATGGCCAATTAACCTATCAACCAGCAAGTCTTTGGCATGTGGAATAGCTGAAGTGAAAACGGTAATGCTAATAGGATTAGATGAAGTAGGGTGGGAGAGGCTTGAGTACAGCATAAGCACCAGCACAGACCAGTTTGGTCAAATGGCTTGTTTTTGTGCTATAAATTCTATGCAATACAGTTCAACATGCTATTGATTAGAGTAGCAATGATTGGACAGATTGAGTTGAGCCTACCAAGGTCCCTAAATCTTAGCTTCAACCTGAACTATTCCAACACAGGGCGGCACAGTGGCGCAGTGGTTAGCACCGCAGCCTCATAGCTCCAGGGACCCGGGTTCGATTCCGGGTACTGCCTGTGTGGAGTTTGCAAGTTCTCCCTGTGTCTGCATGGGTTTCCTCCGGGTGCTCCGGTTTCCTCCCACAAGCCAAAAGACTTGCAGGTTGATAGGTAAATTGGCCATTATAAATTGTCACTAGTATAGGTAGGTGGTAGGGAAATATAGGGACAGGTGGGGATGTTTGGTAGGAATATGGGATTAGTGTAGGATTAGTATAAATGGGTGGCTGATGTTCGGCACAGAATCGGTGGGCCGAAGGGCCTGTTTCAGTGCTGTATCTCTAATCTAAAAAAAAACACTATCCATGGAGTGTCACCCATTTTACCTTCCATGTATTTTATATTTGGTGATGTTAAATTCTGTCTATCATTCTGTCCACTTGCGTAATTTATTCAGTTTGTTTCATATTCCCCACGAAGCCGGCTCAGAATCAGCTGAGCCTCATCATTTAGTATCTTCAAAATTTACCAATTTGCATTCAGTTTCTGAATTGACGTCACTGATGGAAATTAGAAACAATCAATCCCTGGTCACCGTTTGTAACACTCCCTTCCTCTCCTGCCCCAACACTGACAACTCCTTTAACAAGTATCCACAGTCTTCTGTTCTGCTAATCTCATCGATTTTCAAGAGGTTAAATAATAGCCTTTCAAGTGATGCTTTGTTGAATGCTTCTGGAAGGCTACGCACATCACATTATGGTGCTTTCGACAGTACAGCTGGGATGCCGCTACTTCACCTAAGGTGTGGGGTATTACACAAGCAGCATACTGACCCAGCAGGAAGATTTCTTGGATCAATACTGTGGTGTTCAGGTACCAAAAGGCTAAATAAGCCCAGTGACAGCAGTGCATTCCAAATTACTTAGTACACAAGGAAATCTTTTAAAAAAAACACTGCTCCCCAAGAGCCATCAGATTTCTAGATCCCTCTGACTCAATAAGGTCTCCAGAGCTATCTGGGAGACCTTGAGGAGGTTTAAATAACCACAGCTATTCTTCAAAATTTCCTGACTGGATGGGCCGACAGTAATTAACAGTGACCACTGCCAGCAAAACAAAATGTGCCAGAACAGGTTTCTGTTGCGAGCTGTTATCAGATCTCCAATTGTCAAAATCAATGTGCGCATATTTTACAAATTGATTGCAAATTTTGAGGTGTTAAAATCATTAGTGAGCTGCACATGATCTTATTTTGAACTTACTCTAAATGCTGGAAACCTGGACAGTGATACTGGGATTTGGATGGGAGATAGAGTGAATAAAAATAACAAAAACCAAGATAATTCAATGTCCAGAATACGGTTAAACCCCCGAAAACCCACAGGCCACAATAATGTCTGGTGTGGGTAAAGGAGATATTACCCTGGTACATTAGCAGGTGCTACTGAGGTTGGGGCTGAGGCACATTGTTGGGGCACAGAAGGGGTTTTACCCTGTATTTTGGTTAGCCAGGTTACGTCAGACCTGTTAAATAACTGATGAAGACACTTAGTTGGAGTAGAAAATATTCAACTGCATCACTGATAACTCAACAAGCATGAAAATTAAAATTAGAGGTATTACAAAGCTGAAATCACCTCACACCAACAGTATGTTTAAATTAGGCTCACATGTTCTCCGAACCAAACCAGAGAGAGTCCTCCCTTCAGGGAGTCTCATTTCTCTTTGTTCTGGTGTCAGTGATACTGAATTCAGAATGCATTAACAATATAACTGCAGTCACTACGGCTGCAATGTAAAAATAGCCTTACCTTTCTCAGTATAGTGAAACAACATGAATGCATGAAGTGGCACATTATGGACCCAAGCCTTCAATCTCCCATGCCCTACACTCCCAGTCATGTCACTGTGCAGAAACACAGCACAAGTCTGCCTTATTTCCAAGTGTCGCAGAGGTCTGGAAGCAGATTTGCTATGCAGCTTCTCACTTATGGATTGTGCAAAGTATATTTCAGAAAAGAGGAAATGTTATAGGTGCACAACAGGGAAGAAAAAACAGCTGCATTTTTATTTAATAGGCTTTCAAATTGCATTCCATAGGGGGACTGGATTCCTATCCGTCTGAACTAAGGCACACCATGAGCAGAGTGCCGACTGTGTTTTGTTTTTGTCTGTATTTACAACAACATTTTCAACAAAGGTTTCATAATTTTCCTTTGGGTAACCCACACTGTGTCTCTAGGAGACAGTCCAAGAAAGCACGTCAACATTTGGAAAGGACCCCAACACAGAAACCCACCCTTAGTTTATGCTTTCTGCTCTATAGAGGGAAAGAACAGCAGGTAAATGTGGCAATTCCAATTTCCTAGTCTGTTATGGTGTACAAGAGATGCACGCCTCCCCAATTTTATTCAGATTTACTCAGCAGTTTAGAACTGAATCTGAGCAGCCAGCATTAAGCAAGAGCAGATCAGACTGTGCACATTTAAAGGCTGGAATGACACTGGTTTAATGGGTGAGTTTTCGTCAGTCATCATGCAGCGTACAAACCATGTTGTGAATATGTCAAATACAAAATCTCTCACCAGAAGATATTAAGAGGCCCAAGGGAGGGGAGGGTACGGTAGGGGGGGAAAAAGGATATCCACCATACTATACAGGAGTCTATTAACGCAAGGGAAATCTCACAGATGGTCAAGGCTGCTGTGGAATGCTCCTAAAAAGGGATATCAATGTTAGTTAACATAAATAGTACAGTCACAGAGGGATTCTATAATGTAACCCCTAAACAAGGAGTTAGCTTTCTTCCTCCTGCCCAAGGGAGCAACTTTGTTCTATCGCATACCGATACAGGTTGTCTAGGAGTTCTTGGGTTTATTCGTGTTGACTCTTGACTCCAGATACGACAGACAAACATCCAGACTCTCCCTGCAGCAGCAGGAAAGTTGAACAGTGGAATTGAGCACTTGTCTGTGACATTGGGAGAGGGTAGCTAGCACAGATGAGCCGGCATACTCCTGGACAGATCAATTTCTGAGGTACAGTGTGTCCGTTTTTACTGGAGGCAGGTTTCGAATTGCACTATACCCAGGGCAAATAATGTGGCACTGCACAAAATCCTTGAGCTTCTGTATTTACTCTTGCAGTTCAGTTTGCTGTCTGGATTTTACAATTTTACATGTAAAATGTTCAACTGATAGAAACAGATCATTTGCCCCAATTATAATCAATGTTGATAATCAGTTTGCCTTTGGAGCTGGATGAGCTGCACCAGGCAAACATTCACCCTGGCTTGTACGCAGCAAGAAAAAAAAAACAATCATCCAGCCCAACAAATTCTCCTCCCTCCCCTCCCAAAACAACTCGAGCTGTGGCATTTAAAGAAAAATTCACAGAATGTGGGTATCTTTGGAAAAACTGGCATTTATTGCCCATCCCTAGTTGCCCTCGAAAAAGTGGTGGTTGGTCTTTTTCTTGAACCACTGCAGTCTGTGCCGTGAAGGTGCTCCCACACTGCTGTTGGGTAGAGTGTTTCAGGATTTTGACCTAACAAAAATGAAAGTTTGATGGCATGAGACTTGAAGGAGAGCTTGGAAGTGATGGTATTTCCATGTGCCTGCAGCTTTTGTCCTTCTAAATGATAAAAGTTGCACATTTGGGCGGTGCTGTTGAAGTAGCCTTGAGGACCTGCTACAGGGCATCCTATTTATCGTATGTACTGCAGCAGCAGGTGTGCTGCTACTGAAAGATCCCATATATGCCAGCAACTCTCCAGTACTTCACCCAAATTCACCATTCTTCACCTGTGAGCTGTAATGAGCGTTGGCAGACTACATGACCTGAGAAGGCATCACAGCCAATCCTGATCCTGTCCTTGCCCAATATCCACAAGTGCACAATTTTCTGGTGTTGAGAGCAGTGATTCAGGAGCTGATTTCCTCCATCTGCTTCCTTCCCAGCCCAAAACACTACTCCCAGCTGTCGCACCCAATGATGTTAATCCAGCATAGCTGTCATCAAATGTGGCACTTACCCAGCTTGCATTACTCAGTACAACACCGAGTGTTGCCTATAAGCCATCAAGGACATTTTTTTTTGAAAAGTAAAATACCACTGCCACCACTACAGAGCGACAGGCTTCCTGCCTGCAGTTCCTTACACTGGGAGTGCCAAAGCTCAGCCAGATGGAAGATTCACTCAGCGTTCTCACACAACCCCTTGTGGCCAGTTTAAGAGCAGACTGGTAGACATCTGGCAAATGATCTTGCACAGATGGGGAATAATGGGCAGCACATAGGGAACTGGGATAGATGAGAGACAAGGAAAAAAGTTGCAGGGGGTGGGTGCGGGGGGAGGAAAGAAGAGAACGTAAAAGTTCAGGAGTGCTACTTGGGAGCACTGACTGGGAATCAAACCTACCCCATCTATTTTACAATGCCACTTAGACATGTCCAGGAGCTCAGTAGTTCATTGTGCAGTCTTGGGTAAAGAGTAAAGTCTCCAGTTTAGTCTAGCATAATAACCTGGCTCTCCAGAACCCAGAATCACAGAGACCCGCTTCATTGTGATTTCTACCATGGGTTACACAGACACAGAGAATTACAGGTTTGTGCTGAAGGGACTGCCCTATCAAACAGGCCTCTTTGCTCTTGACAAGTTCTTGTTCAAGTAAAAATTGCCCAGTCAACAATTCCTGCTGCAAGACCCAGACATACTGTCCTCTTCTTGACCCCCTCTACACCAAAACATTCTAGTTTAGCATCTTTATAGATTTTCATACCACAGTCACTCGCAGGACTCCTTCCACTGATGAAAACAGTAGGTACAGTAGACCAATGCCAATGACTTGACTTGAAGTGGTTCCCAGCCGAGGTCTGTTTAAAAATGTGAAATAATGTTTTGTTAGCAAGATGTCTTGCTTTCAAGTTCACAAAATACTTCAGCTGCTTTTGGACACCTTCCACCACCTAGAAGAAGCCTAATGCAGGTCACCTCTATCAGGAAGATGTAGTGAGGCTGAGGGGAACTAGCTTTTCTATTGCGGCTTACTCTTCCTGTTTGAGCCGAGACATTGAGTGTCAACAGGCTATTTGAAAAGAATTTGCATTTCTATAGTGCTTTACACACCCTGAGGACTTTCCAAATCCAGTACTTTTTCCAGTTCTGATGAATGGTCATCATTGTTAACTTTGTTTCTCTCTCTGCAGATGCTGCCAGACCTGTTGATTATTTCCAGCATTTTGTTTTTAGTTCAGATTTCCAAGATCCACAGTATTTTGAATAGTACCCAAGTCAAAAGGGCAGATGGTGCCTATGTTTAACATCGCATTAGCACCTCCAAAAGGGCAGCACTCCCTCAGAACTGGTTGTGTACTCAAGTCTCAGGAGTGGGCCTTGAACCCACAACCTTTTCTTTCAGAGGCTACCAACTGAGCTATGACCTGACCCTGCCTACAGTCCATGCCATTTCCAAGAATGGCTTACAGCATCCAGAAATGGGAGCCCCAGCTGCTTTCCCAACCCTTCTTTCCTGGGTCATGGGGTACAGAAACCAATTTTAGCTCCTACTGGGACTGCAATCAGGTAATTTGGTGCAGTCTGGAGATTGTAACAGAGGCTTTCCTAGGCCATATAATCAGTTCCACACTAGTTGCATCTTGCAGTACGAAATGCAACCGCACGGCAACTCAAGAGGCAATAGCTAAACAATACATCTTACTTGACAATACCATAGCCAAGCCCAGCGATAATGACCAGGATCCGAGCGAGGGTGCGTTTCACAGCTGACAGCAGCTCCGCAAAAATCACTGTCCCATGAACTGCAAGAGAGTTTAAAATTAGAATTGGATTTATTATATATATCAATATTAAAGAAAGTGCTATCACCTAAAATACATTTATGAATAATTTGGATTTTGTAGAAAACATTCTGAAAATACAGGGATGAGGATGGGCTAAAAACCAAAGAGAAAATTTTAAAAAGCTATTTTTCACCCATTGCCCCAGAAGTAGTTGGGGGCTTGTGTTGAGGTATGGGCTGGCATTTCTCTTGTGCCTTGCCCAAATTCTTTATGTGGGCCTTGACATTGAATGCCAAAAGGCTATGTCTGTGCAGGGGTCACAGCCAAGCTCAATACTGTCCTCACCCAACTCCCATGACGTTGCAGTCATCAATCAGAGTGCAAGCCCACGGCTAACTTTCTCCTACCACCCACAAACCCAGCGCTCATCCACTTCAATTTAAAATTTTTTTAAAATGAACAAATTGCCTCAGTTCACTTGTTTCACCATTTACCTGATACACCCTGCTGAAAGATCCTGTGGAATTCCGCATAGAAGACGGCTTTCTCCAACATTCCCAGCAGGATGACCCCACCAATCCAGTACTGAATCCGGATCAAATCCTTCCAGTAACAGGCTAACAGTAAAAGCCAGACAACACTGTAGAGCACATAGATGATACACATCACCATGTAAAACTGCAGGAAGAAAAACAGCAAGTGAGGCTGCATGGTTCTGCATACTATTGCAACATGAACTTATTAAAGACCATAAGCAGTTAACAGTGTAATCATCAGAGGTGGCACCCATATACAATGGGGGATTTCTTTCACTGTTGGTAATAGACATAAATGATACCTCCACTGTTAGAGCTTCAAAAACAGAACATGCCTTATAAATCTGATGGAATTTTCTGATGAGATGACTAAAGCATTGGACAGGGGAATGTCTATGGATGTTATTTATTTGGACATATATCCAAATTTGCCGATGACACAAAGATGTGTGACATGAGAGGCAGTGTAGATGGAAGCATAAAGTTACAAAGAGATAATAGATTAGGTGAATGGGCAAAACTGTGGCAAATGGATTTCAATGTAGGAAAAGGTGAGGTCATGCACTTTGGACTAAAAAGGATAGAACAGAATATTTCATAATGGTCAGAAGCAGAAGAGACTTGTGGGTCCAGGTACACAGCTCATTAAAAGGTCATGAAGTACAGAAAATAATCAAAAAGGCTAAAGAAATGCTGGCCTTTTTATCTAGGGAAATAGAATACAAGGGGATAAAAGTCATGTTTCAACTATATAAATACCTGAAGACCACATCTGGAGTACTGTGAGCAGGGGGAGGTGGTGGCGTAGTGGTAATTTCACTAGACTAGTAACCCAGAGCCCCAGGCTAATGCTCTGTGGACATGGGTTTGAATCCCACCATGGAAGATGGTGGAATTTGAATTCAATTAATAAATCTGGAATTAAAAGCTAGTCTGGTGGTGACAATGAAACCACTGTCGACTGTTGTAAAAACCCATCTGGTTCATGAATGCCCTTTAGGGAAGGAAATCTGCTGTACTTACCTGGTCTGGCTTACTCCAGACCCACAGCAATGTAGTTGACTCTTAAATGCCCTCTGAAATGGCCTAGCAAGCCACTCAGTTGCATCAAACCACTGCAAAGGAATCAAACCGTATGAACCACCCGGCATCGACCTAGAGACCGGAAACAACAATGGCAAACCCAGCCCTGTCGACCCTGCAAAGTCCTCCTTACTAACATCTTGGGGCTTGTGCCAAAATTGGGAGAGCTGGCCCACAGACTAGTCAAGCAACAGCCTGATATAGTCATATTTATGGAATTATACCTTGCAGACCATGTCCCATCACCATCCCAGGGTATGTCCTGTCCCACCGGCAGTACAGACTTACCAGAGGTGGTGGCATAGTGGTATACAGTTGGGAGGGAGTTGTCCTGGAAGTCCTCAACATTGACTCCAAATCGTATGAAGTCTCATGGCATCAAGTCAAACATGGGCAATGAAAACCCCTGATTACCACCTACCGCACACCCCGCCCCCCCCACCCCCCCAAACTGATGAATCAGTGCTTCTTCATTGTGAACACCAATGAGAACAAGTACCGAGGGTAGCAAGGGCAGAAATTATACCCTGGGTGGGGGACATCAATGTCCATCAACAAGAATGGCTCGGTAGCACCACTACTAACCGAGCTGTCCCGAGTCCTAAAGGACATAGCGGCTAGACTGAGTCTGCGGCAGGTGGTGAGGGAACAAACAAGAGGGAAAAGCCTACTTGACCTCGCCTCCACCAATCTACCTGTCGCAGATGCATCTGTCCATGACAGTATTGGTAGGAGTGACTGCTGCACAGTCCTCATGGAGACGAAGTCCTGCCTTCACATTGAGGATACCCATCATTGTGTTGTGCGGCACTATCACCATGCTAAATGGGAGAGATTTCCAACAGATATAGCAACTCAAAATTGGGCATCCATGAGGCGCTGTGGGCCATCAGCAGCAGCAGAATTGTATTCAACCACAATCTTTAACGTCATGGCCCGGCATATCCCCCACTTTACCATTACCATCAAGCCTGGGAACCCACCCTGGTTCAAAGAAGAGTGTAGGAGGGCATGCCAGGAGCAGCACCAGGCATACCTAAAAATTAGATGTCAACCTGGTGAAGCTACAACACAGGACTACTTGCATGACAAACAGCAGAAGCAGCATGCAATTGACAGAGCTAAGCAATCCCACAACCAACACCTAAGCTCTGCAGTCTTGCCACTTTCAGTTGTGAATAGTGGTAGCGAATTAAACAACTGACAGGAGGAGGAGGCACCACAAATATCCCCATCCTCAAATGATGGGAAGCCCAACACAACAGTGCAAAAGACAAGGCTGAAGCATTTGCATCCATCTTCAGCCAGAAGTGGAGTGGATGATCCATCTTAGCCTCCACCTTGGTCCCCAGAAAATCCGATTCACTCCACATGATATCAAGAAACGGCTGAAGGCACTGGATATTGCAAAGTCTATGGGCCCTGACAATATTCCGGCAATAGTACTGCTCCCCTAGCCAAACTGTTCCAGTATAGCTACAACACTGGCATCTCCCTGGAAATGTGGAAAATTGCCCAGGTATACCCTGCACACAAAAAGGACAATTCAACCCAGACAATTACTGCCCATTAGTCTACTCTCAATCATCAGCAAAGCGATGGAAGGTGTCATCAACAGTGCTATCAAGTGGCACATGCTCAGCAATAACCTACTTACTGACGCTCAGTTTGGATTCCGCCAGGGCAATTCAGCTCCTGACTTATTACAGCCTTGGTCCAAACATGGACAAAATAGCTGAACTCCAGAGGTGAGGTGAGAGTGACTGCCCTGGATATCAAGGCAGCATTTGCTAGGGCATCAAGAAGCCCTAGCAAAACTGAAGTCAATGGGAATTGGGGGAAAACACTGGTTGCAGTCATACCTAGCACAAAGGAAGATTGTTGTGGTTGTTGGAGGTCAGTCATCTCAGTCCCAGAACATCACTGCAAGAGTTCCTCAAGGTAGTGCCCTAGGCCCAACCATCTTCAGCTGCTTCATCGATGACCTTGCCTCTATAAGGTCAGAAGTGGGGATGTTTGCTGCTGATTGCACAATGTTCAGCAACATTTGCAACTCCTCAGATACTGAAGCAGCCCATGTCCATGTGCAGCAAGACCTGGACAACATCCAGGCTTGGGCTGATAAGTGGCAAGTAACATTTATGCCACAAAAGTGCCAGGCAATGACCATCTCCAACAAAAGAGAATCTAACCATTTCTCCTTGATGTTCAATAGCATTACAAGCGCCATCAACCCACTAACAATAGCCTGGGGGTTACCACTGACCAGAAACTGAACTGAACCAGCCACAGAAATGCTGTGGCTGCAAGAGCAGGTCAGAGGCTGGGATTTCTGCAGCAAGTAACTCACCTCCTGACTCCCTAATGCCTGTCCACCACCGAGAGGCACAAGTCAGGAGTGTGATGGAATACTCTCCACTTGCCCAGATGGGGGCAGCTCCAATAACACTTAAGAAGCTTGACACCATCTAGGACAAAGCAGCCCTCTTGATTGGCACCCCATCGATCACCTTCAACATTCACTCCCTCCACCACCAACGCACAGTGGCAGTAGTGTGTACCATCAACAGCAAGATGCACTGCAGCAACTCATCAAGGCTCCTTCGACAACACCTTCCAAACCCATGACCTCTACCACCTAGAAGGACAAGGACAGCAAATGCAAACACAACCTGCAAGCTTCCCTCCAAGCTGCACACCATCCTGACTTGGAACTGTATCACCGCTCCTTCACTGTCACTGGGTCAAAATCCTGGAACTCCCCAACAGCATTGTGGGTATAACAGCACCCAAGGACTGCAGTGGTTCAAGATAGCAGCTCATCATCACTTTCTCAAGGGCAATTATGGGCAATAAATGCTAGCCTAGCCAGCGACGCCCACATCCCATGAACGACTAAAATAAATACCTGACACCACACCTGAGGAAAGATATATTTGCCTTGGAGGGAGTGCAGTGTAGATTTACTAGAATGATACCTGGACTCCAAGCGTTAAGCTACAAGGAGCGATTAAGCAAACTAAGCATGTATTCCTTGGAATTTAGAAGGTTAAGGGTGATTTGGTCAAAGTTTTCAAGGTACTAAGAGGAAAAGATAGGGTAAATTATGACTCGGCATCAGGCTCAAAAAAATTAGAGCCAGACCTTTCAGAAGTGAAATTAGAAAAAAATTCTCATGCAACGAGTGGCAGAAGTTTGGAACTCTCTTCTGCAAATTGATGTTAGCTAACTTGTTAATTTTAATTCTGAGGTTGATGGTTTTTTGTTAGCCAAAGGTATTGAGAGATTTGGATATTGAGGGTTGTTACGCCAATATGTTTTGTTGATTGATAATTTTCTTTGGTCCACTGACTGGAGATGTGAATTATATTTTTTTAAAAAGACATTTAAAAAGACCAGCTAAAAAGATGCTTCTGTTGGCAGCTTATGATTATCTAGTCTGCTACATTGTATCCTACTTTGCAAAGGACTGTGAGGAGCGAGACAAAATGGCTGCACTTCCCAGTGAGAACCAAGAACCAGGAAGTTTAAAGGAACTACCTGTTCTTTTCAGCAGAGAAATACTGTTCAATGCTATGTTTGAATCACTGAGTGACTGTCATGTGACAAGTCCCTCCCCATCTGTGGTTTTAAGGTGGTGTTTTTCTCTGCAGCAGAGCAGCAACTAGACTCTGACAAGAGCAGAATTCAAGTGGGGGCCCCTCTCCATTCCAATTTGAAAGCTTTCAAATCCTGATTGTTGACTGACCACCTTTGCCTACTCTGGCTACAATCAGAAACCCCGTTGGAGGAAATCATCTGCATCGCTATCTCCAAGAAATCCATCGAACCAGTCATCTACCTCTTCAAACTAAAAGCCTCAGGACGACCGAATTCAGCTGGAAGTCAGCCGAATCACCAAACTTCAGACTGCATTCCTTTTTATTTTTATGCACTCTAATGCAATCAATCTACCTTTCCCCACTCTACAACCTATTGTGTGTGTAAACCTCGAGCGTGCGTGAGACAGTGAAAGTTGGCTCGTTGTTTATAATTTCAATAGTTCGGTTTAGATACAATAAAGTTTCCCTTTTTTTTGATAACTCAAGAAAACCTGTCTGATTAGTTCTTGTTATGATCATAGCAAGTAATTGACTAAAAACCTACTGAATTGGTCAGTACACCCACTTTAAGAATTAAACCTGTTGTGGTCAAACACGGAGAGGTAAAACAGGGAAGCCCTTCGACCCCTCCTCACTTGACCTAACAGGGTGTTAGGTTGCTCATAAGCCATAATCTCACTGAATGGGGAAACAGATTCAAGGGGCAAAATGGCCTTATACGAACATACGAATTAGGAGAAGTAGGCCATTTGGCCCCTCAAGCCTGCTCCACCATTCAGTAAGATCATGTCGATCTGTTTCTGTTTCGAATTCCACACTCCCATCTACCCAGATAACCCTTGATTCCCTTGCCCAACAAGAATCTATCTACCCCTGCCTTAAAAATATTCAATGATCCTGCCTCCACCAATTTCTGAGGCAGAGATTTCCAAAGCCGCACAACCCTCAGAGAAAATAATTCTCCTCATCTCTGTCCTAAAATGGCAACCTGTAATTTTAAAACAGTGCTCCCTAGTTCTGGACTCACCCACAAGAGGAAACATCCTCTCCACATCCTTGCTAAGACCATTCAGGATCTTATAAACTTCAATCAGGTCTTCCCTCACTCTTCTAAACTCCAGTGAAACCAAGCAGTCTGTCCTACCTTTCCTCATAAGACAACTCGCTTATTCCAGGTATCAATCTAGTAAAACTCCTCTGAACTGCCTCCAAAGCATTTACATCCGTCCTTAAATAAGGAGACCAAAACTGCACACAGTATTCGCGATGCGGTCTCACCAATGCCCTGTATAATTGAAGCATAACATCCTTACTTTTATTTTCAATTCCTCGCGTAATAAAGAATAGCATTCCATTCGCCTTCTTTATTATCTGCTGTACCTGCATACTAACTTTTTGAGACTCCTGTACTGGAACAACCAGATCCCTTTGCACCTCAAAATTCTACAATCATTCTCCGTTTAAGTAATACTCTTTTTTATTCTTCTTGCCAAAGTGAACAACCTCACATTTTCCCAAGTTATACTCCATCTGCCAGATTTTTGCCCACTCACTCAACCTATCGGTCTGCAACCTCCTTATGTCCTCTTCACAACATACTTTCCTACCTGTCATCTGCAAATCTAGCTACCATGCCATCGCTCCCCTCATCTAAGTCATTGATATAAATTGTAAAAAGTTGAGGCCCCAGCACAGCCCCTGCAGGACTCCACTTGTCCCATTCTGCCAATCAGAAAAGGACCCATTTATGCATACTCTTATCTGCCAGCCAGCCAATTTTCTATCCATGCTAATATGTTACCCCTTACACCATGAGCTCCTACTTTGCGCAATAACCTTTTATGTGGCACCTTGTTAAATGCCTTCTGGAAATCCAAGTACAGTACGTCAAGGGGCTCCCCTTTATCCACGGCACGTCACTCCTTCAAAGAACTCCAACAAATTGGTTCAACATGATTTCCCTTTCACAACTATTCCTGATTACCTTGAGTTTTTCTAAGTGGCCAGCTACAACCTCCTTAATGATCAATTCTAACACCTTTCCCCATGACAGACGCCAAGCTAACTGGCCTCTCGTTACCCGTTTTCTGCCTCCCCCACTTCTTGAATAGATGGATTATATTTGCTACTTTCCAGTCTGATGAAACCTTTCCAGAATCTAGCGAATTTTGAAAGATTTACACTAACGCATCTACTACCTCATTAGCCACCTCTTTTAAGACTCTAGGATGAAGTCCATCAGGACCCAGAGTCTTGTCAGCCTGCAGCTCCATTGGTTTAGTCAGTACCACTTCCCTGGTGATTGTAATTTCACCAAGTTCCTCCCTTCCTTCCACCTGCCGATTTACAGCTATTGCCAGAATGTTTTTTGTATTCTCTATAGTGAAGACAGAAGCAAATATTTGTTCATTGCATCTGCCATTTCCTTATTATCCACTATTAGCTCCCCATTTTCACTCTCTAGAGGACCAACACTCACTTTACTTGCTCTTTTTCTTTTTAGATACCTGTAGAAACTCTTGCTATCAGTTTTGACTAGTTTTAGTCGCTAGGAACAGGTCATTGCCGGTGTTTATGCTCCACACAAGCCTCCTACCACCTTACTTCATCTCACCCTATCAATATACCCTTCTACCACATGTACTTAAATGCATCTGTACTATAGGCCTCAATTAATACAGGGTGGTAGCAAGTAGCACATTTCCACCACTCTTAGTAAAGAAGTTTTGCCTGAATTCCTTATTAATCGCTTACTGGATTATTAGTGACTGTTATATTTATGACCCTCAGTTTTGGGTATACAACTGGTGTGACAGATTCCTCAGTTGGTAGAATGCTTGCATCATTAAAACAAATTAGTTGTTTCATTGCTGTTTTGGGATCTGGCTGGACAGAACGTGGCTGCCTTGTTTGTCCATGTAACTTCACCTTTTGAATTGAGGCGCTTTAAGCAACATAAGATATTGTGTAAACCTGTCAGTCTTTCAGTTCAAAATGCTCTTGCCAGACACAGCTCTGGTGGATACTTTCAGTTCAAGTAGGCGGAGTACAACATTCGTAACTCCTCACCTCAATTTACTGAAAGTGTAATGGCAAACACGGAACAGAGTGTACCTTCACTGTGTGTTAAGAACTGCTTTCATGACAAATGCATATCTCTGCTTACAGTATGCTGCAGTTTGGAAAAAGTTAAAGACTTGCAATTAAGTAGCACAATATATTTTTCAAATCACAAAATGCTCCCACCACTTAAATGCAGTAAATAGAACACTGACGGTGATAAAATTGCTATGCTAGTGATGCTGATTGCTGATCACAAAGGCAGCCTGGTTCACTCCTTCCTCAGGCCGTCCCATCTCACATCAGCTCCAGACTGGGATACCCTGGCTAAACACCCCAACTCCCCTCACAGGGTGAGAAAAAGCCAAAAAAAAAACAATCCTTCTCATTATACTGAGTGATGACTTGACCCATGATAACCTTAGAATAGGCTTGAACACTCCATTGGGTGTGATCCCTCAGCAATTGTGAAAATTGAAAACTGGCTAAAAAGTGTAGATTTCCCAAGCTGAAATTACATTTTTAAAAAAGGCTGCACGCAACGTGATTCAAAATCGGTCTGTTCATTTGCAAATGTGTGGTGGGCCTGTTTGAGTCTGGGTGTCTTTTAATTAAATGCGAGTTTAGTTTTGAGGATTCTCCACCCATTAGCCCACAGACATAAAATACAAACTGGGTGGTTTTATTTTAATAAAAAAAAGTCAACAGATGAAACTCTCTGCCGAACATGAAAACAGCCTTTAAAAGAATCAGATTTATTCGTAAATTGCTACTGGAAATCAGTACAATACTTACGATCATTAGTGGCCAATCTGTAGCAGAAATATATTCATAGGGTCCCAACATTTCCACTTCTACTACAAAGAGAGATAGAGCACAAAATGGCAATTAATCTAGAAGCCAGAAGTGTAGAACTCAACCTATTTAACATGCGCAAGTTACACTGAGGGCAAGTGACCTTTCAAGAGTTGGACACTGGCATGCTCACAGGCTCTGGGGATTGTTATGTAAAAATTGCTGCACTAGGCAGCAAATCACACGACATGCAGTAACAATATGAACACATCCTGTCTCTAGCAGGATGTCACACGAGGTTACTTGCCCCAATTCTTCTACTTTTTTTCCCCCTCAAGATTTGAGCAGAATGACATAACAGCATGATGTACACTGTGTGCCACTGCCAGTTAGAAAATGGTACACAATGTCATAATCACAGACAATCCTGCACAGAGACCTCCAAATGACCAACTTGAAATGCGGGCCAGCGATGGGTTAATCTCGCCCATTTTATATTCTGCACTGCTATCTCATGCCAGGGCTGGATGGGTTAGACACATGACTGACACTTCAAGCAGGTCGATGCATCTGAAAAGGTTAATCGGGATAGGTACGGTCTGCTTTGCTTAACCCTACCCAAACTTCGCAACCCAGAATACCTGTCAATGTAACCACACAAACACAGACTCAAAAAGGGGAAAACACAGCAGTCACTTCCAATGCCACTTACACTCCCCAGACTTAGCCCCAAGGATCATTCACAAGCCAGTGAAGTACTTTATGACTCACTTATCACTATGACATGAATCTCCTGGTCTGTGTACCATAAATGTAAATAACAATGTGAGGTAGCCTAAGAACCAATTTAATAAATAAACACAGAAAAATGCTGGAAATACTCAGCAGGTCTGGCAGCATCTGTGGAGAGAGAAACAGAGTTCACATTTCAGGTCCATGACCTTTCACAAGCTTGATGAAAGGTCACAAACCTGCAACGATAATGGCTTCTTGCTTCACAGATGCTGCCAGACTAGCTGAGTATTTCCAGCATTTTCTGTTTTTATTTCCAATTTCCAGCATCTGGGGTATTTTGCTTTTGACCCAACATAATAAAACTTGGCATCACCTTACTATTACTTCCCACCTTGTCTCATCTACCCTTCCCCCTTTCCCAATGGGTTCCCACACTGTAGGCCATGGCCCATCACCCAGATTTTGCAGATCAATCCATCATGGCTGGCACAGGTCCAATACTGATCTGGTCTCAAAGACGTGTGCTCATGTTCCAATGTGCTTTCCTCAGTTCTAAGCTCCACAAAGCCACAAATTCCAAGGTTTTATACATAGATTCTGCTTCTTGGCTGCAACAG
This sequence comes from Heterodontus francisci, assembly GCF_036365525.1. Classification (NCBI taxonomy): domain Eukaryota; kingdom Metazoa; phylum Chordata; class Chondrichthyes; order Heterodontiformes; family Heterodontidae; genus Heterodontus; species Heterodontus francisci. The sequence goes on along the minus strand of NC_090410.1, from coordinate 20,885,198 downwards.
GTTTTGCAATACCATCTGTAGAGGTTAGGGACTGGTACAGAAATGATATCAAAATGATTTCCTCTGCCCAAGCCCAGTCAATTGTAGACCATTGCCGCCTTAGCCGTGGCTGAAATCGGGGTTTTGTGCATTATTTTGTTGCTGTATCAAAAACCTACAGATTAGATTCCAGTTTCTGTTATCAGTCTTTGGCTCCGCTTCTTGGACCTCAATGATGAAAATATATGGCGCGTCCTCCCAGGTCTGTGCCACCGAGCCCTGCAAAACATGAAATCATGTCAACAGGGGGCAATTTAACAAATCGAACGGCTACAGATTTTTTAAAAAAGAATTATAATTTACCTAGTTAATATGTTCAGTAAGTCAACCAACATTTACAACAGCTAGTCATTTGGTAATACAGAACTTGGGTACTGCTGAAAATAGAGAGATGCTGTCAAGGCTTTTCCTCTTGCACTCATCAGCACAATCCGCAAGAATACCAATGTAAGGGGAAGCAACAACTTTATACTGTATGGGAAGAGAGTGCTGATTGGTTGGCAAGTGAACTCTGATTGGTAGAGGCGTTGCCATGAAGAATGCATCAGTTTATGGTGAATGACAGTTAACTGCCAACCTTTGTTTAAAACTTAAACCAGACAGCTTGACTGATTGTCAGGGCAGTGCCCTGAGGAATGAACCAGCAAATGGCTGTCACTTATTTTGTTTAGCTGAAACAGGCGCAATGTGTGTACATGTTCTTTCGGTTTGCAAAGAACAGGGCCCTATGTATTAATAGAGCTTCCAGTACGCGCAAATGCGCCACACTGCAAGCCCTACTGACAATCTGAAATCAGTTATCAGCTTAATTCTTAGCACACTGGACAACATTTGCTAATTAATCCTCAATCACAGAATCACATCTAACGTTTTGAGTTTTGCAAGCACAGGCTGGTTGGGTACAGCCTGTACCTTGACTGTTGCGAACAGCAGCTGGGACATGTTTGATATGATCCGCCAGTCTTTGGGACTTATGGCCTATATACCTAGCATCACACCAGCATGAAATTCATATAATCACATTACTCATTTATGTGACAGGCAGACGTCTTTTTGGCTTGACATCAGCATCCTGCTAGTGGCAAACACTGCACGCGTTACTACTGCATTGTAGCAACGGGAAACAGCCAACTTCACCTGTCCTCAGATTTTTGGGATACATAACCTCTCCAGGATAATTTGATTTAGACTGGGCACTTTCCAGGGCTGAAAATGACGGCCTTAGGCCTGTTCATAAGTTTACGTGATATACAGCGAGAAATGTTCTGATCAGGGTAGCCATTGTCACACAGGATGCCTTTGATTTGCCTTATTTCAGCATCAAGCTTGCATGGTGAGAAAAAGGCTCGGGCCCTATATACAAGGTTGCTGATAAGGCTGATCCGACAGCGTGTGGAACTGTAAGAATTCCAACGCGTGTATTGACCAGTGAAGGTAGGTTTGAGGTAGACCGTGGTAGAGAACCCCCTCAACAGATTTCTCAACCAGTACGTCAAGGAAAGGGAGCTCATTTGATTGCTCCATTTCAAAGGTGAATTTGCTGAAAAGGTGAATCTGGGTTCATTTGTCAACCAATCAGCACTTTCTTCTCACAGTATAAAGTTGCTGCTTTCCCTTACATTGGTATTCTTGTAGATCGTTCTGATGAGTGCAAGACGAAAAGCTTTGACAATGTGTCTCTATTTCCAGCAATTTACAACAGCATGGCACCCCCTTCAGTAAAGCATAAATCAAAATGAGTCACTGTTGCCCATGAGCCAGGCCAAAACATTATAGAACAGTGATAGTAGACAATAAATTGGACCTCAGGTTTTTTGGTTGGGGGTGGGGGGGGGGGGTTTGTTGAAGGTGGGGGACAAGGATACTTCCATCATCAAATCTGTAGACTCGAGTATGCAGTACAAAGAACAAAGAACAAAGAACAGTACAGCACAGGAACAGGCCATTCGGCCCTCCAAGCCTGCGCCGATCTTGATGCCTGCCTAAACTAACACCTTCTGCACTTCCGGGGCCCATATTCCTCTATTCCCTTCCTATTCATATATTTTTCAAGATGTCTCTTAAACGTTGCTATCGTATCTGCTTCCACCACCTCCCCTGGCAGCAAGTTCCAGGCACTCACCACCCTCTGTGTAAAAAAAAACTTGCCTCACACATCCCCTCTAAACTTTGCGCCTCGTACCTTAAACCTATGTCCCCTAGTAACTGACTCTTCCACCCTGGGAAAAAGCTTCTGACTATCCACTCTGTCCATGCCACTCATAACTTTGTAAACCTCTATCATGTCGCCCCTCCACCACCGTCATTCCAGTGAAAACAATCCGAGTTTTTCCAACCTCTCCTCTTAGCTAATGCCCTCCAGACCAGGCAACATCCTGGTAAACCTCCTCTGTACCCTCTCCAAAGCCTCCACACGTCCTTCTGGTAGTGTGGCGACCAGAATTGCACGCAATATTCTAAGTGTGCCCTAACTAAGGTTCTGTACAGCTGCAACATGACTTGCCAATTTTTATACTCTATGCCCCGACCGATGAGAGCAAGCATGTCGTATGCCTTCTTGATTACCTTATCCACCTGCGTTGCCACTTTGTGACCTGTGGACGTGTACACCCAGATCGCTCTGCCTGTCAATACTCCTAAGGGTTCTGCCATTTACTGTATATTTCCCACCTGCATTAGACCTTCCAAAATGCATTACCTCACATTTGTCCAGATTAAACTCCATCTGCCATTTCTCCGCCCAAGTCTCCAACCAATCTATATCCTGCTGTATCCTCTGACAATCCTCATCATTATCCACAACTCCACCAACCTTTGTGTCGGCCACAAACTTACTAATCAGACCAGCTACATTTTCCTCCAAATCATTTATATATACTACAAACAGCAAAGGTCCCAGCACTGATCCCTGCGGAACACCACTAGTCACATCCCTCCATTCAGAAAAACACCCATCCACTGATACCCTCTGCCTTCTATGACCGAGCCAGTTCTGTATCCATCTTGCCAGCTCACCTCTGATCCCATGTGACTTCACCTTTTGTACCAGTCTGCCATGCGGGACCTTGTCAAAGGCTTTACTAAAGTCCATATAGATAACATCCACTGCCCTTCCTTCATCAATCATCTTTGTCACTTCCTCAAAAACAGTTACAAAGGAATTTATTTCATCCATGTTAAAATTAGCACTCCTTTTTAGGGTCTCATATTGACTGAGAATGAGTGCATCCCAAATTCCAGGGAATGATGTGCAAGAGTAGCCTAGGTGACCCATTGAATATTTTTCCTCCCCTCCCCTTAACTCAGATATTATAGCAAGACCAGGAACTTTTCACTCATCTCTGTGGACACACATCTGCTCAGCAGTATGGAACAAGCTGCACAGTGGGCGGCACAGTGGCGCAGTTAGCACCGCAGCCTCACAGCTTCAGCGACCCGGGTACTGCCTGTGCAGAGTTTGCAAGTTCTCCCTGTGACCGCGTGGGTTTTCGCCGGGTGCTCCGGTTTCCTCCCACAGCCGAAGACTTGCAGGTTGATAGGTAAATTGGCCATTATAAATTGCTCCTAGTATAGGTAGGTGGTAGGGGAATTGAGGGAAGGTGGGAATGTGGTAGGAATATGGGATTAATATAGGATTAGTATAAATGGGTGGTTGATGGTCGGCACAGACTCGGTGGGCCGAAGGGCCTGTTTCAATGCTGTATCTATAAATAAATAAATAAAACTCCATGTGTTACTTTATATAAAAAGTTAGTTTACTCTCAATTTGATGCTCATCAAGATGAGGCGTAATTACAATGGGAAAATGAAATATTTTCCATTTCAGGCATTGGCACAGAATACCTCCCCCAGCCAGGTACAGCACAATTACATGCAAATTACAGCATCCTCCCCTGGGTCAACAACATGCCTCAACTGCAACATCAATAATTCAGGAGAAAACTAAAAGCCACCTGGACAAGTATGGACTAATAAAGGGCAGCCAATGCAGATTTAAGGGAAAATTATGCTGGACTTGATTGTGTTTTTTTGATGAGGTAACAGAGATGGTGGATGAGGGCAATGCAATTGATGTTGTGTACATGGAGTTTCTCCCCATCTCTGTGCTCTATGCTCCTCCAATTCTGGCCTCTTATACTTTCCTGATTTTAATTGCTCCACCATGGCAGCCATGCCTTTAACTGCCTAGGCTCTAAACTCTGGAATTACTTTCCTAAATCCTCTGCCCCTCTCTCTTCTTTTAGGACAGACAAGCTGGTGCAATAGGCAGACACATGGCAGATGAAATTCAACGCAGGGAATTGAGACATGATACATTTTGATAAGAAGATACTTGGGAATATTTGTTCAAAAAATCTTTGAAGGCAGCAGGATTGTTTAACAAAGCAGATGATAAAGTATTTGGGATCCTGGGCTTTATAAACAGAGGCATAATGTACAAAAGGCAGGAAGTTATGCTGAACCTATATAAAATCCAGCTGAAGTAGGAACACAGCAGCAGGAATGTGCCATTCAGACCCTGAAGCCTGTTCCACCATTTAATGAGATCATGGCTGATCTGTGACCTTGCTCCATATACCCTGCTTTGCTCCATATCCCTCAAAACCTTTGGCTAACAAAAATCTATCAACCTCAGATTTAAAATTAACTGATCTAGCATCATTTGCGGAAGAGAATTCCAAACTTCTACCACCCTTTGAGTGAGAAGTGTTTCCTAACTTCACTCCTGAAAGGCCTGCTAATTTTTAGACTATGCCCACTGGTCCTTGCCTTCCCTACCAGCGGACAGTTTCTCCCTGTCTACTCTATCAGTTCCTGTTAGTACCTTGAAAACTTTGATCATTTCATCCTTTAACCTTCTAAATTTCAGGAATTACAACTCTAGTTTGTGTAACGCTTCTTGTGTAACCCTTGGTGTCCAGGTATCATGTTGGTAAAACTATGCTTCACTCTCCAAGGCAAATAAATCCTTCCTAAGATATTGTGCCCAGATCTGCGCAAAGTACTCCAGGAGTGGTCCAACCAAGGCTTTGTACAGCTATAGTAGGACTTCTACCCACATGCATTCTTGCCCTCTAGATATAAGGGCACACATTCTATTAACTTTCTTTGATTATTAAACTGTCACAGTCAGGTACAGAAAATAATCAATTTTTTTTTTTACTGATCCAATAATTGATCAGTGTCAACTACAGCTCAGTTGGTCGCACTCTTGTCAGAGCCAGAAGATTGTGGGTTCAAGTCTCCCTCCAGAGACTTGAGCACAAAAAACTAGGTTGACATTCCAGTGCAGTACTGAGAGACTGCTGCATTGTCGGAGGTGCCATCTTTCGGATGAGATCTTAAACCAAGACCCCATCTGCTCTCTCATGGCACTATTTCTAAGAGCAGCATGGGAGTCATCCCCGGTGTTCTGGCCAATATTTATTCCCCAATTAACATTAAAAACAGATGATCAATCACTATCACATTGCTGTGTGTGGATGCTTGTAATGCATAAACTGGCTACCACATTTCCTACATTACTATCACTACACTTTAAAAAGTATTTCATTGGCTGCAAAACGCTTTGGGATGTCCTGAGGTCATGAAAGGTGCTGTATAATGCATTTCTTTATCTATACGAATTCCCAAGTTTATTTGGGCCTTCACTGTTTCTGGCTTTTAAACATTTAGAAAATACTCTGCTCCATCCTTTTTAGGTCTAATGTGCATAGCCTCACATTTGCCTACACTGCCACAAGTTTTTTCCATTTGCTTAATCTATTGTAATTTGTAATCCTTGTAATTTTATGCTTCCATCTACACTGCTTACAATGTCACTCATCTTTGTGTCACTGGCAAACTTGGATGTGCGGCTTACTATCCCAAAGTCCTTAATAGTTGAGGCCCCAACAAAGATCATTGTCGGACACCACTAGTTACATTCTGTCAATTCAAGTACCCACCCGTTATTCCTACTCTGTCTCCTGCCAATAGGCCAATATTTTGCCTCCAATTCCAAGAGCTTCAACTTTAGTGAACTGTCTTATGAGGGACTTTTTCCAAATGCCTTCTGGAAGTCCATAAAAACAACATCCACAGACATTCTCCTGTCCACTACTTTACTCACCGCTTCAAAAGAAAAATCCAATCAGGCTCATCAGGCATGAGCTACCCTTTGCAAGTATATGCTACCTCTCTGATTAGCTGAAAATGTTCAGGGTGTTCAATCACTCTATCCTTAATTATAGACTCCAGTAATTTCCACAAAACAGATGTTAGACTAACTGGTCTATAATTCCCTGGTTTTCCCCCTCATCTTTCTTAAACAGTGCAGTAACATACACAACTTTGCAATCTAAAGGAAGGGTTCCTGAATTAAGAGAATTTTGGAAGACTATAGTAGTTAGGGCATCTGCAATTTCTCACCTACTTCCTTTAAAACCCTGGGATGGAAACCATCTGGTCCCTATTTCAATATCAGTTTCCTTGGGATGTCTGGCATGCTATCCTCTGCCTCGACTGTAAATACTGATGAAAAGTAATTATTCAACATGTCCATCATATTCTTATTTTCATTTACAATATCACCATCAGTTTTCAAGGGGCTTACATTACTCCTGACCACCCTCTTTTTCCTAATATAATTCTAAATTTTTTGAGGATTTTGATATCCCTTGCAAGTTTCTTTGCCGAGTCTCTTTTTTGTAGCTGTATTTATTTTGTCACTTTTTGTTGTTCATTGCATCTTTCCCTGTCGACAATGCTAATTTTTACATTTTTGCATGCTTTTTTCTTTTAGTTTTCCATTGCCCCTTACCTCTTTAGCCATCCATGGCTGACTTTTTTTGTCAAATAGCTCCTGCCCATCAAGGGTACAAACTGGTTCTGTATTACATTAAATTCTTATTGAACACCACCCACCAGAACATAAGAAACAAGAGGAGTAGGCTTAAGGGCCCCTCAAGCCTGCTCTGTCGTTCAACATCATGGCGATCTAATACCTCACTCCACTTCCCCATATCCCTTGACTCCCTTAAGAGTGCAAAAATCTAATTACCTCAGCCCTGAATATACTCAACGACTGAGTATCCACAGCTCACTGGGGTAGAAAATTCAAAAGATCCACAACCTTTCAACTGAAGACATTTCTCATCTCAGTCTTAAATGGCTGATTCCCTTATCCTGAGACTATGCCCCCTAGTTCCAGACTCTCCAACCAGGGGAATCAACCTCCAGCATCTACCCTGTCAAGCCTTCTTAGAATCTTATGTTTCAATATCATCTCTCATTCTTCTGAACTCCAGAGAGTATAGGCACATTCTACTTAAATCTCTCCTCATAGGACAACACTCATATCCCAGGAATCACTCTAGTGAACCTTCGTTGTCGTCTCCAAGGCAAGTATAACCTTTCCAGAGACTAAAACTGTACACAGTACTCCAAATGTGGTCTAAACAAACTCCTGTACAACAGCTGTAAGACTTCATACTCCAGCCACATTCCAATAAAGGCCAGCATGCCACTTCACATCCTAATTGTTTGCTGTACTTGCATGTTAACTTACCATCTTCCATCGCCAGGGATACCTAAATCCCTCTGAACATTTAATAGTTTCTCACATTTAAAAAAAATTCAATTTTCCTATTCTTCCTACCAAAGCGAATTACCTCACATTTCTCCACATCATAATCCATTTGCCACCTTCTTGCCAACTTGCATCATCTATCTATACTGCATTGCATTCTGTCCTCCTCACGGCTGATCTCCCACAAGCTTCATGTCAGCAAACATTGATACATTACAGTTGGTCCCTTCATCCAAGTCATTCAGACAGATTGTAAATAGCCAAGGCCCCAGCATTGATCCTTGCAGCACCCCACTAATAACAGCTTACCAACCTGAAAATGACCCAATTAATCCTACTCTCTGTTTTCTGTCATTTAAACAATCCTCTAACCATGTCGATATTTTACCCCAACCCCTTGAGCCCTTATCTTATGTAACACTTCTTGTGTGGCATCTTATTAAATGCCTTACGAAAATCCAAATATACCACATCCACTTGTTCCCCTTTATTGACCTTGCTTTGGCTTCAAAAAGCAAACTGATTTATCAAACATGACTGCTCTTTCATAAAACCATGCTGACTCTACCTAGTTGTATTTTTTTTTTTAAAGTGCCCATTACTGCTTCCTAATAGATAGATTCTAGCATTTTCAGGCTAACCGGTCTGTAGTGCCCTCTTTTCTCTCACCTGTTCTGCTTTATATAGTTTGTGTTAGTTATATCTAATTTTCAGCCTGTTGTCAGTTTTTTGAAATACACACCAACTTGCACTAAGCACTGGACAAAACTTTAAATACTACCTCAAGCTTACACAAACCACTACAAGCATTGGAGGCAAAAAGCAGCACTTCCTCCCCTCCTGCACCAAATTCTCAACCTTTTTTTGTTGAAACTGAAGTCTAGCTGAGTGGATGAGTTAATACTATGATACAGGTGGATTCTCAAATCGCCAGAGTTTTTAAAAAGAGGATGAGAGAGAGTTAGAATAGATTTCACCTCAACCTGGACAGAAGATCCCATTCTGCCTAAAACCTGTGACACGGTGAATTCTCCGCTATCTTGTATTGTAAGTGTGACCCTAAATATAGTGCAATTGATAGTTATAGTTACCATTGCATATGTGTAATAGTTAGCAGTGTATATATGTAATTGTTAGTAATAATCAATGTATGCTTAATTCCCATGAAATCAAAAAAATGCCATAGAATCCTGTCATCTTGAGTAATTACATAAATTTGTCATAACATTCCCTAACAAGTCAATGCCTTAAGAGAACAGAAAGGAAGAAAAACCATAAAAACATTTAACATCTAAGAGTTTAAATTTAACTGAATATTAATCCTGTACAATCCCAATAGTTTAAATGAGTTGCATACAAGGTGAAGAGATACCAAGAGAAACATCGATAAATATCTGAAGATACAGGCAATGGAGCAATCGGAATAGTTTTAGATTGCTCCAAAGAACCAGCACACACACAAACTGGTCAAATGGCCTCCTTCCATGCTGCAAACTTTTATTGTTAGATGACAGCTAACCCAGAATCTGGCAGGCGTGGTGCATTTAAGGGGAAGCTGGATAAATAAATGAAGGGACAGAGGTAGGTCCAGCTAAAAGGGGTGTGAGGAGGCTTGTGTGGCTGTATGCTGATGAAGTAGCTGAGCTGAGTTTCTGTTCTGTATTTTCTGTGCAAATCTCTGTAAAGAGAACTTTGACCCAAGAGAAGGAAGGAAAGCAGAGCAAAAGAAAGTAGTTGGGAAGAATAGCTATTTCATCCCAAGTATGACTTACTAACTGACACAAAGAAGGGAAATCTGAAATGGTTAAAAAGGCGTTTGCTGACAATGCAACCACTAGGAGGCGCCGTACTGGCATGTGCAACCTCATCCACTGAAACGTCACTGTCTGGGACGTCTCAGGCAGCTGCCAGCAATAAAAATGGCACTGCTCAATTTGTCACAAAAAACAGATTAAACCCAAGCCCCCTCAATGGCTGCGATCGTCGCCTCCATCCCACCCCCAACAGTACCCCGCTCCCTCCTGCCATCGCGCTTTACTTCGTTGCTCCCTCCTGCACCCATCTGCTCGCTCCCAGCCTCACTGCTGCCTTCCCTCAGCCACTCGCCCCTGCCCTCACCACTCCCACCCCCCCGCCTCCCCACAGCGCTTCCACACATTGCATCCCCCACCCCCTGCTTTTTCGGGCAGTGCGGTGGGGAGCGATCAGCTTGGGGACGGGGGGGGTAGGTGAAGCAGCGAGGCAGGATGGAGTGACAAGTAGTCGGGAGTGGGAAATTGAAGCGGAGATGGCGGGAGGGAGCGGGGTATTGTTAGGGGAATGGAGCCGGCAATCGTGGCAATTGAGGGCTGAGGAAGTCATTGCGTGGTGACGTCAGCGCGCGCATGCATACTGGCAAGCTGACACGTTCGCACACACTGATGACGTCCGCAATCGCTCTGCGCATGCTCTGCATTGTCAGAAGTTACTCCGTAAAAAGGGAGGAAAGGAAAACAAACTTACTTGATGATTGACTACTTCTGTGGTTTTATTCGTGATTTTCTGTTCTTTCTTTGGTTGCTTGTCTTCTTTCTGGAAGAAAATACAGGGCTTGTTGCTTTTTCCCAGCTCTGTTGCTACTAATTTTCTGTGCAACTCATTGATCGCTCCTCCCAACCACCCTTATGGACTATATTGGAAAATGTCAGTGGAAGACACGTCGCTTCTTGGGCCAGTCACTGAAGAATTGGTCTTGCATTTTCACAGGAGGACCCACAAAGTAGCATGTCATGGTTATAGCAGTGGATCAGAAACACAAAGAGGCAAGTTCAAATTGAATTCATTGATTTGGCAAATTGAAGTTGGTTCAAGACAAAAAAATGTAACCCAAGAAACATTCTTCACTGAACATTTACTTTGCCCGTGTTTTACAATGCATTGCACTGCTTTCATAAGAATGCATCTAGTTATTCCCCTTCACCTTATCTTTGGTACTGTACACCCAAGTCTTACCTTCTTGCTCTCTGCACTTCTTTTGGCAATTGGTTTGGGAATGGGCTCAGCTTCAATGTGCTGCAAAGATTCATTTAAAGCAACAGTTAGCAAGGGTCACTAGATACAAGCCTCATCATGCAACACAAATTGCATAGCTAGTTAAGGCAGTGAGAAGCTGAGCTATATAAACTAGGAAGCCTCCCGGTTCAATCCTTGGTCTCTGCTGATGTCTGCCAGGTCAACAATAGGAGGTTGACAATTATATTGTTCAGCCATTGCCATGGACAGTGACTGCAGAGCCGATACTGGTATATATCAGTTGTGTCCAAGTAACTCAGTGCAGAGCTTCCTTGTCCGTGAGGCCATAACTCACCAGCTTCAGCAGCTGAGCCATCAAAGGAGTGCTGGGTGGCCCCATTCGATTAAACAAGAGAGATTTCCACAGCAACTACAGTGATGGATACACATCATACTACAGACTTCACAAAAACCGGTTACAATAAAAATTAGAGGTTAAACACTAACTACATGATTGCTGACTTCAAAAAAAAACTATTGCTTACCAGAGTCTTATTTTGCAATAACTTTGGTTGGCTAAAGAATTTTACTTGCAGCTGAAAAAGAATTCAGACAGAGATAGGTACTCAGAGTTGTTAAAACATTTCGCAGTTATATGGTATCTTTAATGTCATAAAAGGTCCCAAGGCACTTCAAAGGAGATTTATCAAACTGAGGCATCACAACACAAGGCCATGCATATACTGTACATTTAGTTTTTAAAAAAATTTGTATAGGAAACATCAATCTCTATTTTATCTGTATAATACTATGGTTAGTGCTCCCTTGAGCCCTAGTCCTTTGTTCCTCCTAAGCCATTCTATAACGCTCTTCCTCGCCTCAGAGCCTTCACTATTCTGAAAGCAAGAAAGACTATTGACCCCTATATTAACTCATCTTTTACCAGGTCATCATAACCAAGGAACTGCCTCCTACAATTTAAGCTTTTAAAACCCAAACTTGGTGTTAGCCAACCCTGTTTCCATGTTAATCTCTGATTTCCACCCATTCCCCCCTCAACCCGAGATGCAAACTTGTTGCACTTAATACAGAGACTTCGAGCTTTTCCTTTAATTTCGGCTGCGGGAATTTTGTCCACCACTTGGGAGAAGATTTGGACAGTCAGAGTTGAAAATCCTAAAAGCTATAGATGCAGCAGGTTGGGATCTCAGTTTTCCGACCTTGTCAGTTGTCCCGCACTACAGTTTTGCATTTAATTTGTAGAGCTGAAAACATTAACACAATGAGTGAACATATTGCTGCTTTGGTGTTACTGAAAATTACCAATGAGCATTCCTGGTTTTTTTTTTTAATACTGTCTAAATTAGGGGAGTGGGTTAAATTAAGAAATTTAGTTAGTAGTCCAATAAAGAGGCACGCATGGCAAGGCACCTCAGTCCTACAGAATGCACATCCTGTTCCATGCGGGAACTCCAGAACCCTTCTTGTGTGCTGGATAACCACACTGCAGCAAGCATAGTCAGCTGCAGGAGCCCAAGGTCTGGGTATCGGAGATTGTGCAGCAGCTGGTGTCACTGCAGCGCATCTGCAAGACTGAGTTACATGAATAGCACGTTTCAGGAGGTGGTCACCCTGCAGCTTAAGGGTGTGCAGGCAAAGGGAATGGGTTACCTCATGACGGATGAGGAGGAAAAGGCAGATAGTGCCGAAGTCAGAGCGTATCTTCCTCTCTAAGCGATATACACCAGCAAGGGCAATAGTTCCTCTGGGGAGTACAGCCAAAGCCAAGTCCACAGCACCGTGGGCGACTCAACTGCAAGGGGATGGTGGCTAGATGTAGAGGAGGAAGGTCAGAAAAGTGACGGGGGATTCAATAGTTAGAGGAACAGACAGAAGTTTCTGTGGTCACAGATATGGCTCCAGCATGGCATGCTGCTTCCCTTGCCAGGGTACAGGATGTCACTGAACAACTGCAGTGCGTTTTTTTTTACTCATTCATGGGATGTGAGTGTCGTTAGCCAGCATTTATTGCCCATCCCTAATTGCCCCTGAAGTGGTGGTGGAGCCACCTTCTTGAACTGCTACAGTCCATGTGCTGTAGGTACACCCATAGTGCTGTTAGGGAGCGAGTTCCAGTTTTTTGACAGTGAAGGAACAGTGATATAATTCCAAGATAGTGAGAGACTTGGAAGAGAACTTGCATGCGGCAGGGTTCCCATGCATCTGCTACCCTTGTCCTTCTAGGTGGAAGAGATTGCAGGTTTGGAAGGTGCTGCCAAAGGAGCCTTGGCGTGTTGCGCAGTGCATCTTGTAGATGGTACACACTGCTGTCACTGTGTGCTGGTGGCAGTGAATGTTTAAAGTGGTGGATGGGATGCCAATCAAACGGGCTGCTTTGTCCTGGATGGTGTTGCGCTTCAAGCGATGTTGGAGCTGCACTCATCCAGTCAAGTGGAGAGTATTCCATCACACTTCTGTTTTGTGCCTTGTAGATGCTGGACAGGCTTTGGGAGTCAGGAGATGGGTTACTCGCTGCAGAATTCCCAGTTTCTGACCTGCTCTTGTAGCCATGGTATTTATGTGGCTGCTCAATCCTCTTTCTGGTCATTGGTAACTCTGAAGATATTATAGTGGGGTTTCAGCAATCGTAATGCCATTGAATGTCAAGAGGAGATGGCTAGATTCTCTCTTGTTGGAGATGGTCATTGCCTGACACTTGCGTGGCATGAATATTACTTGTCACTGATCAGCCCAAAGCTGAATGTTGTCCAGGTCTTGCTACATATGGACACAGACTGCTTCAGTATCTGAGGAGTCGTGAATGGCACTGAACATCGTACATCAGTGAACATCCCCACTTCTAACCTTATGATGGAGGGAAGGTCATTGATGAAACAGCTGAGGATGGTTGAGCCTAGGACACTACCCTGAGGAGCTCCTGCAGCAATGTCCTGGGGCTGAGATGATTGGTCTCCAACAATCACAACCATCTTTTGTGCTAGGTATGAATCCAACCAGTGGAGAGTTTTCCCCCGATTCCCATTGCCTCCAGTTTTGTTAGGGTTCTTTGATGTCATACGGTCAAATGCTGCCTTGATGCTAAGGGGTAATCATTCTCACCTCGCGTTCAAATTCTGAAAACATTCAAGTGACATAAGGATCAGCATGTTCATCTTAAATGGGTTATTGGCCTAGTTAAAATAGTGGACGGGGAGCTGGGGAGGAAATTAAACACGTTCACCATTCAGCAATAATAACTCCTCAGCTCATATTGTAAAACCTGGTCCAGATTTTGATTGAGAAGCTGCCTACCTCCCCACTAATGGCGTCTTTTTCACACTTGAAGGAACTGTACTGATGCAGTATGTAATAACCGCTTCCATCTTTGCGCTGCTCTGTCGTGGAACCAAAATATTTTGCTGCTGTGTCATCCTACAGGAGGAACACATGTATTATTACATTGTACCCACAAAGAAATACATCGGGAATCTTCGATAAAAAAGTACTTTAGGAAGAGGTACATACACAGTTATTTACAGTTTTGCCTCGAACTGCCACTTGTTACAAATTACAATGGCAATAAACTGTAGCTCAGAGTATGGGACACTAATTATACACTGCACTCCATCAGTGTACAGCTCTGCTCCACACGTCTTCAGTAATTTCATTTCAGTTGCTTAGTTTACACTCCACAATGCTACACCTGACCTCCTCACATCATCTTAGGTTCTCAGGTAGGTGACCTCCCCAAAGGGGCAGGGATATGGAGAGGGAGCAAAAGGAGAGAGCGATCTAATAATTTCCTCCTCTTTTCAGCTCTCCAGATGTCACTGACTCATGCAGAAGTACAGCACCACCACCAGCTTTCCAGTACCTTGCCCAGGTAGCAACTTCTATGCCGGTCTTGGCAACTGCTCATTTAGAATAGAACGACGCTTGAAAGCTATTGTCTTTCAATCGCTAAACTATGAAACTGATGAAACCCTGCAATATAGACTTTCTACCATAAAGTGGTGCTGCACAGCCCTTGGAAGACACCACTGGCTGCGCATGACAAAGGGCAGTCACTTAATTGTCAGCAAATAAAGCTGGAAGATTGTAGTCTCACACGTGTGACTTGCAAGCTGGTACTCAGATAAATACACGGCTTCCAGCAGGCGCTTTCAGGCAAGCAGGATTTGCCTGCCATATGTTATGGCCAGTATAACGAAGGAGTGTTAAAAATTTAAAATCATTTAAATTTGTCAATTGCCCTTGAGTAACTGCTGAGCAGTATTTATTTTTTTTTTTAAGTTTTCTGTAATTACACCCATTATTTCCGTGAAAATCTTAGTCAGTGGCTTTGCCCATCATTAGTTTAAAATTATATCAGCCATTATTTCATTGGGATAAAATAAAAGTTACTTTTTCAAAAGAATGTACTTTATTCAGCACTACCAGAGAGCTGAGAATAACTTGCATTTCTGTAGCATGTTTGACAACCTCAGGATGTCCCAGAGCACTTTATAGCCAATGAAGTACTTTTGAAGTGCAGTCAATACTGTTCATGTAAGAATTGTGGTAGCCATTTTGCACACAGCAATCTCCCACAAACTGCAATGTGACAGTGACCCGATATTAGTTTTTAAAGTAAGGTTGATTGAGGGATAAACATTGGCTGGGACTCGCCTGCTCTGCGTTGACATAGTGCCAATGGGACCTTTTACATAAGCTGAGAGTGCAGATGTCTCATCCAAAAGACTGCAGCTCAAACAGTATAGCACTTTGGACTAAATTGAATGCGTAGGACAAGGACACACAAGTTCAAATCAGCAAATACAGAAATTTAGGAATGACACCAGGGAGTTTAAGCTAGAACTCTAGAATGTGTTAGCTGCTATAATGGGAAATCTTTTAGGGTCTTTCTGGATGGATAAATTAAGGAGGGAAGAGTGGACACTCCCACCCATAATTATCATTCAATTTTGCATAAATTTTATGTAAATGATGCAGGTTCCCTTCCCCTGCAAAACCACAAATGCTGCAGAGGCACAGCAGGTCAGTGTACGGAAGGGAATAGATTAACTTATTGGGTATAAGCCTCATTGGTTCTGATGTTTCGAGTTGCTAACCATTCCCTTTCAGACCTGCTCTGTACTGTAAATATTTTCCATTTTTAATTCACATCCACAGTTTTACTATTTTATCACTGCTAAACAGAAAACTCAGCCAGCGATTTGTTTTTTTCAAAACCAAAGGCAAACATCACTTACATTCACTGCAGAGTATTCATCGTAACAGTGAAAACTCCTCAAATACCAGGCAACGTTCAGGTTTATTAGGGAGTCACATTTCTCCTGTGCCCCTGAAAAGCAAGAGAACAAGATGTCATGAAGCTGTGCTACGCCCAGAGAAGGCACTTAGGACTCCCGAGCAATGCTTGAAAAGTGAAAGCAAGCTCTCAAGATTATTTGTTCTACTGTTTTAAGAAGGATTTCGGGATAGTTGTTAATTAACTGCACGCAGCTCCTGGAAGAAAATAATTCTCCCCTTGCCCTACCGCAAGACTTTGACTATTCTCCGGTCACAATTCCAGGCAGCTGAGCCGTTCCCATTTTGCAAATGGATCACTGGCTGTCGGATAGAGGTCAATGCAAGTCAGCATTTCCCCCCATCTGTGGGGAGCAGCCAACTACAGTTCTGCAGGCCAACTTCATCTCTATTTTGCCTCCTCCCCAGAACACTCGCAACAGAAAAGCAGAACCTAAGGCATACAGAGGAATAGTCTGCATCAGACTCTTGTAGCTCACTGTTGGTGCATCAGCACATTGCAGCACCAGCCCAAAACAATTCCACCCCCATCAACACAGCACTAATCAGGATAGAAATCCTGCTACTCACATTTCAGGATAATGTAAGAATTGTTAAACAAAGTCTTCCGCAGTAGAAATTGAGTCTGTGACTGATTCTGGAAAGAGATAAAACAATTTATACCTCATATATACGAGTAATAGAATGATACAGCACAGAAAGAAGCCATTCAGTCCATCATGTCTGCATCCAGCTTCATGTTCACATTTACAGGAATCAGTTTATTTCCATATTTAAAATGGCCGAATTCAAATACTCAAACTGCTACAAAGGGATATGAACTCACATTCTTCAAATTATTTACCCATTAATTTAACTGCTACATTACCACACCCATGCTTAAAACAGGGGACAATTAATTCCCCAACCCAATTTTTGCCCATTCAAGCCAGCAACTCTTACTGGGATGCGGTACTGTCCGTTATTTGAGCAAGAGATCATTCTCCCTGCGTAATCCTAGGCAGTGTTCACAGGCTTTTCAACTGTGGACCATGAGAGCCAAGCGACAGAGGATTGCACCGTCCATCAGGAGTCTCAGGACAGCAATCAACAGTGGGAACACTCAATGAATTTGCTCCTCCTCCACCAACACATCATCTTGACTCACAGGAGCAGAATGATCACTTATGCAAGTTCCCCAAAAGCAGCCAGTGCCCATGAAACTACATCCCAGTGGGAAGTCAACGCTTTATGGACAATGTTCCCTTTAAAATTTAGTGCCTGGAAAGATTTTTCAGTGCATGGCCCCTTTAAATTTTTTTGTGTGGCATTTATCCTGGAACAAAACCTCGGTGCGTTACCTTCTAGGCTGCTGTGTGCCTGAGCAGCTTAGTGGGAGCATTGCTTAAGGAGGGAGGGGAGAAAACCAACATTTTTACAAAAGGCAATGATTACATTTGCAATTATCACAGTAAGTACCGATAATTGTTTTCGGCTGGTGCATTGACACAGGAATGTACAGTCAAATGCAAGTCAAACTGTACTATATAGATGCACAAGGAGATAGAAACCTTTCCAATAATGAACAATGGGAAGGAAAAGATTAAGTAAAACCTCCGATTTTTGATAAGGACTCACATGCAGCACCAGCGATGATGCACAGAGTCAGGCAATATTGTGCTGTAATCCAACTGAAAATCACAAGGCCTAAAACACACTTTATATGTAATTTGCCATAAATTTCAGTTAGCGACTTAAGAATGCAGAAGTCATTGTACACCTGTCAGTATGAATCCATATGTGTATTATAGAATCATAGAAAGTTTAGGCACAGAAAGAGGCCATTCAGCCCATTGTGTCTGTGCCGGCCGAAAAACAATCCACCCATTTTAACCCCACCTTCCAACATTTGGTGCGCAGCCCTGCAGCTTAAGGCACTTGAGGTGCATATCTAGATTCCTTTTGAACAAGTTGAGGGTCTCTGCCTCAACTGCCCTTTCCAGCAGTGAGTTCCAGACCCCCACCACCCTCTGGGTGAAAAAAGATTTCCTCATCTCCTCCCTAACTTTTCTACCAATCACTTTAAATCTATGCCCCCTAGTTACTGGCACCTCTGCTAACATATCCAGGCCCCTCAAAATTTTGTACATTTCAATCAGATTTCCCCTCAACCTTCTCTGTCCCAAGGAGAACAACCCCAGCTAACCAATCCTTCCTCAGAGCTGCATTTTTCTAGTCCTGGCAACATCCTCGTAAATTTCCTCTGTACCCTCTCAACTGTAATTACATCCTATCTGTAATGACATGACCAGAACTGCACACATTACTCAAGTTGTGGCTTAACCAATGAGTTATACAGTTCCAGCATAACCTCCCTGCTCTTATGTTCCATACCTCGGCTAATAAAGGAAAGGATTCCATATGCCCTCTTAGCCACCTTAGCGACCTGTCCTGCTACCTTCAGGGATCTGTGGACATTCACTCCAAGATCCCTCACTTCCTCTACACTTGTCAGTATTTTCCAATTAATTGTGTATTCCTTTGCTTTGTTTGACCTCCCCAAATGCATCGCCTCACACTTCTCCAGGTTGAATTCCATTTGCCACTTTTCTGCCCATCTGACCAGACCACAAATATCCTCCTGCAGCCTACAGCTATCCTCCTCGCTATCTTCCACATGGCCAATCTTTGTCGTCTGCAAACTTCTTTATTATGTCCCCTACATTTACGTCCAAATCATCAATATATACCACAAATAGCTGGGGACCCAGTACTGAGCCCTGCGGAACGCCACTGGAAACAGCCCTCCAGTCACAAAAACATCCATCAACAATTACCCTTTGTTTCCTGCCAATGAGCCACTTTTGTATCCAACTTGGATCCGATATGATTTTATTTTTTTTAACCAGCCTGCCAAGTGGGACCTTGTCAAAAGCCTTGCTAAAACCCATGCAGACATCAACTGCACTACCCTCATCTATCTCCCTTGTTACTTCCTCAAAAAATTCAATCAAGTTGGTCAAACAAGATCTTCCCTTAACAAATCCATGCTGACTATCCTTGATTAAACTGTGCCTTTTTTAAGTGTCAGTTTATCCTGTCTCTCAGAATAGATTCCAATAATTTGCCCACTACTGATGTTAGACTGACTGGCCTGTAATTTTCTGGATTACTGTGGCCAGATCTTGAGCATAATAGTTCATTGTGCTGGAGTGGCTAATCATTGCACAACTAAAGCTAGATCTCCCATCTCACCATGTACTCCACCTCAGCACTGGCTCGTGGAGTTCAAACGCTGACAAACTGATCAGTCTGAATGGCCTGTTTCTGTACATCAAATGTATTAAGAATAAGTTTACTGCATCATCTCCCATTGCCCATTCTTACTCATCTTTATTGAGAAAAAGTGAATGGAATGCCTTGTCCAATCATTACTTGTGTTCCACAGCAACTCACACCAGGAATCCTCAAACACTATGTGTCACAATCTGACTGAAGTCAAAGGATACTGTGCCCTCCTGCTCGCCATAACTTCCACAAATGGACAGTGAACACACAATTTAAACATGAATTTGATATAAGTCTAATTGCCACTAATGATCCAGTTATATAATTTCTGCATCACTGCAAAGTGATCTAACTAGTGGCAATGTGACTGACAGTCCACACCTTCAAGAGTCTGTGGATACATAATGTACGAGGGATTCAGATCAGAACTGTCATCTGTTGGAGGCATTCTGGAATATCTCCTATAATGCAGCCTTGTGCAATGCTAAGTTTAAAAGTTTCCTTGGCATTCTTTGGAGTTTGAAGGACCTTTTCATAGTGGAATGATTTTAATGCTTTCAGTAGTCCCATCCTTTCGAATTTAACCTTCTGCTGAACAGAGCTCTAAATGTGAATACATCATGTCATGCTATTTGAATATTTCCAAATTGAACTCCACAAATACTAGTCTGAAATTGAGATATAACTGGCCCATAGGAACATAGGAGCAAGAGTAGGCCATTCAGCCCATCGAGTCTGCCCCACCATTCAATATGATAATGGCTGATCATTCACTTCAATGCCTTTTTCCCACACTATCCCCATAATACATATTCCCTATAATACTTAGCTATGATCTAACTGAACGGCAAAACAGGCTTAAGGGCTGAGTGGCTCAGTCCTGTTCCTATCTTCCTTAGTTTGGCTCAGTTGGTATAGTTGTTTCTGAATTGGAAGGCTGCAGATGCTTGATAGTTAGACCTTCCTTCTTTCATCTGCTGCTTAGGTAGACATGAAATCCTCATTCACGCCTTTGTTACCTCTAAAGTTGACTATTCCAACGCACACCTGACTAACCTCCCACATTTCACCCTTCATAAACATGGTCATCCGAAACTCTACTGCCCCTGTCCTAACTCGCACCAAATCCCATTCCCCTATCATCTCTGTACTCGCTGACCTACACTGACTCCTGGTCAAGCAATGCCTTGATTTTAAAGCTCTCGTTGTTTACAAATCCCTCCAGGGCCTCACCCCTCGCTATCTCTAATCTCCTCCAGCCCCACAACCCTCTGAAATATCTGTGCTCTTCGAATTCTGGCCTCTTGAACGTCCCTTACTTGAAATTTGTGTGTGAAGTCATTCCATTATCGTGAACTCACGGGCTGCGTGGCTTGGAGTGAGAAATGTCAGAGTTTGCTACTCTGTAGAAATGAATCAAGGTAAAGAAAGGAACTGAGACAAGTCGGGGCGCGGGGGGGTGGAGGAGTTAGGTTGCTCGGTCCAATATAATGGTGATGGTGCTTGTGTACGAACAGGGTCAAGTTGTCTTCTCTATGACAGCTGACAGAGCTGGCTCCCTGTCTGGGACCCACCCCAACCCCAGAGGGCAGGGTCGCTCAGACCCAGTCCGCTCGCGGAGGTTACAACAACCGTCCCGCTAGGTGACTTCTCCATTCTCACTTGCTGGGACATGACAGCAGCATCGTACCGGGTCAGCTGAGGCCCCAGGGCGGCCAGTTCCGGTGTCAGCGGCCGAGGACCCTGCAGCTGCGGCCAGGCCCCCAGCTCCAGTCCACACCGCAACACGCCCACTTACCCCACCGATACTCAGCCTCCATTTGCCGGCCTCCGAGACGCCATGGGTCAGCTCGGGCCCAAAGGCCAGAGTCATGAACAACAAGAATAGTGAGTAGGGGCCGAGCGGACTCAAGCAGCGCCGCCTCCCCGCCGCCATCTTGTTTACACATTGACCGGAAGTGACCTGTCTCCCGTTCTGTGACGTTAGTACGCGGCGGTTTGTGACATCGCCGCGCATAGCCCGCACTTTCCGAGACGGCACTACGCAGGTGCAACTTTCAGTGATGTCATCGCGTAAGGTGTCAATCATTGCGGTGAAACTCCGCCCATCTTTTGCAGGGAAGGTTGCAGCGCCTGCTGCTGGCTGCTCCAGTGTCCGAAACCGAACAAAAAGGACACCTCTTTAAAAAAAAGCTTAAATAACGGTATTATTACTGTTATCTGCTCACGGAAGACCTCAAGTACCAGCAGATACCGAGTGCTCCATCTCCAGGACAACTCAAGCGAGGATATGACCATTGGAAGAGAGTGAACCCTCCACTGACCAAGTCCAATCTGGACTAGATGGTCACTTTGGCCAGGGCTACTGCTTTATCCACAAGAGCATAAGAAATAGGTGCTGGAGTGGACCAACAGGCCCTTCGAGCCTTCTCCGCCATTCAATAAAATCATGGCTGGTCTTCTACCTCAATTCCATCTTCCAGTACTATCCCCAAACCCCTAAATTCCCTTCATACTCAAAACTTCATCGACCTCTGTTAGAAATACACTCAACAGCTGAAAATCCATAGTTCTCTGGGGGAAGAGAAATCCAAAGATTCGTAATCCTTTGAGTGAAGAAATTTCTCCACATCTCAGTCCTAAATGCCCGGGTCCCCTTATTCTGAGACGGTGACCCCATGTTCTTCACAGCAGCTACCCTGTCAAGCCCCTTAAGAATTTTACATGTTGCAATGAGATCACCTCTTATTCTTCTAAACTCCAGGAAATATATTCTACCCAATCTCTCCTCACCTGTAAAGAGACCAAAACTGCACACAGTACTGCAGGTGTGGCCTCACCAATGCTCTGTACAATTGTAGTAAGACTTCTTTACTGTTATACTCTAATCCCTTTGTAACAAAAGCTAATGTACTAACATCCATTTTGCCAACGTACAATTTTTTTAACCTGACAAATCATCTTCTTATAAACCACTCAGATCAGTTAAAAGGCAGCACTGAAGGCGGCTGGACTCAATCAATTAGATTGTACTTTCTCCACCATTTAATTGGACACAGATTTGAGGCAGAAATGTTTTAAGATGAGCTGATGGTTTCAAGAGTCAGAGTTTGTTTATTCACTATTTGTGCTCAAAGTATTTGTGTATTCCAATATAGTTTTTAAAAAGCAGTTATTTTCCAAGCCAGACCCTCTCCCTCCAGCCAATGAACTAGCAGGCAGCTGCGGCCCTGGGTCTGTTGCCATCACCATACTGATAATTCCTGGAAGTTGGTAGCAGCAGGCACATTTCCAGATCCAACCTCGCTGCTATCGTTTACAGGCAGCAAGGTGGTGAAGGACTGCCCGCCCAACTTACCCACTGAAGCGGGAGGGGAGAAAATCCAGGTCGGGGATAGGAATATGATGGTAGGCCATGCAGTTTCCTGGATGTTGGCTGCCCTCTTGCACCCATTCCAGGTTACTATCTTCATGTGTAAGGCTTAACAATGAGTGTCAGGTGACTATTTGGTCATGGGATCTTCACATTCAAACTCAACACTGTTTTCAATCGATGTCCATGCGCAGACAGACACTTCAATAACAAAAATTTGGATTTATTTAGTACCATTAATATAGTAAAATGTCCCAAAGCACTTCACAAGAAGGTTAGGAGACAAAATGTGATATCGAGCACAGGAGATATTCGGACAAATGACCCAAAGCTTGGCCAAAGGGGTCGATTTTAAGAAGCATATTAACAGAGGAGATGTAGAGATTTTGGGAGGGAATTCCAGAGATTAGGGCAATTGTGAAGCAATGAAAATTGGGAATGCTAGAATTGGAGAAGCACAGAGTTCTCTGAGAATTGTAGGGCTAGAGGAGGTTGCTGAGATGGGAACGGGGCAAGGCCGTGGAGGGCTTTGAAGACAAGCATGAGAAATGTAATTTTGAGAGACAATGTGGGTCACAAGGTGATGGGTGAATGGGACTGGGTGTGAGTTAGGAGACGGGCAGCAGAGTTTTGAATGAGTTCAAGCTTACAGAAGTTGGAAAGAAAGGCTAACTGTACCGCCACTCCCACCAACCTGGCTAAACTCAGCTAATTCCGCACAGATCTGCGAATGAAGCTAGAACCTTCTGGTCTGTATGACTTGGTGGCTGAACATGTTGATCTGTCAAGGGAGTCCTCATACATTGATTAATGTATTAATTATCCTAATTGCTATTGTGAGGGATCTATTCAATTTAATAGTCATTCAGCCGATTAATTGACTTAACTGACAAAAGCCCTTCCCACTCCGAAGAATCTTATTATAATTCCACATTTCCTGTGGTTTTCTAATCAGATATATTCACTGTAACCAATCCATTCTAATTACCAGCACAGCTTACATGTGAGAATCTGGGAGCATAATGATATTTAACATCAAAGCTTTTAATTAAAAAATATCTTCTAATTACATTAGTTTGAGGACGGGAATGAATAAGTAGGAAAATATCGGTTTTAACAATGTATAAGGAATAACTGAGGGATTTGTTTGATCTCTGGGAGCTGACACCATGTTCCTTTGTCCTCTTCCTCTGTAACAAACATCTAGCCTCTCCACAGAGTAGTTATTTCACTTTCAGATCCGTCTTTTGGATGAGATGTCAAACCGAGGCTCCGTCTGCCCTCTTAGGTAGATATAAAAGACCCCATGACACTATTTCAAAGAGTTGGGGAGTTCTCCCCGGTGTCCTGGCCAATATTTATCCCTCAACCAACATCATTAGAATAGACTCTTGTTTGTGGGATTTTGCAGTGCACAATTTGGCTGCCGTGTTTCCAACATTACATCAGTGACTGCACTTCAAAAGTGGATTGTTGGTGGTAAAGCACTTTGAGGTTGTGAAAGGCGGTATATAAATGCATGTTCTCGCTTTTCTTCATAGCAGTGGTCTCTAAGCAGTTCCACACCCCCACCACCACCACCCCCCCCCGATACTAACGCTACACATTTGAACTTGGCGATAGCTTAAAAATCAACGATCCTGAGTCTGTTGGTTGCTTCGAGGGCAATGACTGGCAGAGGGATGTGCCTGTGGCACAGTGGATCATTTGGCATTGTTCTTTTACTTCTTTCATCTCACCCATTGTCACTCTCCATAATCCCACAGAATTCCAATTACGATTTTGAGATCCGTGTTTGTACATGTGAGGCCAGGATAATGATGTCACCATGGGCCTCCATTTCTGATTATTTTAATTCTGACTCTTTTAACAATGCTTGCGCCATAAAGTGACTGATGTTACATCAGCTACATTTAAACTTGCTCTGCTTTATTCTTCTATCTGGGTCCTACGCTGCTGGCACCTGTTCTGCTTTGCCAGATTTCACAGATTCATTACAGTGCAGAAGGAGGCCATTCGGCCCATCGTGTCGGCACTGTCTCTCTGAAAGATCAGTTCCCTCAGTTCCATTCCCCCACCTTCCACCTATAACCCTGCACATTCTTCCCTTTCATATAACTGTCTAAGTCCCTTTTGAATGCTTCAGTTGAACCTGCCTCCACCACACTGTCAGGCAGCGCATTCCAGACCTTAACAATTCGCTGCTTGAAAAAGTTTTTCCTCATGTCACTTTTGCTTCTCTTACCAAATACTTTAAATCTCTCGTTCTCAATCCTTTCATGAGTGGGAATAGTTTCTCTCTATCTGCTCTGTCCAGATCCCTCATGATTTTGAATACCTCTGTCAAATCACCTCTCAGCCTTCTCTTCTACAAGGAAAACAGTCTGAACCTCTCCACTCTATCTTCATAACTGAAGTTCCTCATCCTTGGAACCATTCACGTGATTCTTTTCTCTACTTTCTCCAATGCCCTCGTGTCTTTCCTAAAGTGCGGCACCCAGAACTGGACGCAATACTCCAGCTCAGGCCGAACTAGAGTCTTATACAAGTTCAACATAACTTCCTTGCTCTTGTACTCTATGCCCCTATTAATCTTCTCTTCTTTGGCCTCCTTGTCTCGAGAGACAATGGGTAAGCGCCTGGAGGTGGTCAGTGGTGTGTGGAGCTGCGCCTGGAGTGGCTATAAAAGCCAATTCTAGAGTGACAGACTCTTCCACAGGCGCTGCAGATAAAATTAATTGTTGGGGCTGTTACACAGTTGGCTCTCTCCTTGCACTTCTGTCTTTTTTCCTGCCAACTGCTAAGTCTCTTCCACTCGCCACTCTTTAGCCCCGCCTTTATGGCTGTCCGCCAGCTCCGGCGATCACTGGCAACTGACTCCCACAACTTGTGGTCAATGTCACGGAACTTCATGTCGCGTTTGCAGACGTCTTTAAAGCAGCCACCATTTCCAATGGCACTGCTGATAATGCTGAGCTGCAGCCCTCCAATTGACTGGCAGCTCTGGAGGTGGGAGATTGTTCCTTAAAGGGACGGCGACTCCGGGCGGGCAGTTAATTGACTGCCTGCTGTGGAATTCGGCCAGGCTTTCGAAACAAGGCCGAGGCGGCGTCATCCCTCCTGCCTTCCAGCGTGTCGCCAGGACCCCCGCCGTCAGGGTAAAATCCAGCCCAGCTTTTCTCCAATCTATTAACCTGGTTTTTGTAATACTTATATCTTTCTCTGTTATTATCTTAAAGTATATTATATTATTGTCTCTGTTACATAGATGTTCCCTTACTTTTACTTCTCTTGTCTGTCCAGTTTCATTCCGCATTACTCGATCTAATAGTGAATCTTCCCTTGTTGGGCTTTTTACATATCGGGTCAGAAAGGAGTCCTGTACACATTGTAGGAATCCATTCCATTATCCCCTTTACCTACCTCTTCTGTCCCATTAATATCCCCATGATTATTATTCTGCTTTTTTTCTCAATTCCCTAATTTGTCTGCATATTTCTTCCTCCAGCTCCCTTCCACTATTAGCTGGTATGTAGACTACAGTTATTAGTGTGATTAATCCTTTATTATCTTTACCTCTATCCATCTGGATTCTATTTTTGCCTTGCTGATAGCTGCACCCCTTTTTTCCACTGTCATTATGTTAACCCTAAAAAGTACAGCTACTCTGCCTCCCCTTTTTCCCTCTCTATCTTTTCTAAATCTATTATATCCTGCAGTGTTTAATTCCCGGTCCTGATATTTCTGGAGCCATGTTTCAGTAATTCCGACTGTGTCTGGCTCCTCCCAATGCATGATTACCTCCAGCTTCCCTGTTTTATTATGGACACTGTGTGCATTGCTGTACAAATATTTTAATTTATTATGAATAGGATTTCCTCTCACTTTATGTTTAACCATCTTTTCAGACTCCTGTTCTATAACTCCATTTATTCCCTTGCCATCAACGTCTTTCCTTACTTTATTTTTTTCCTCCGCTCTCCCTCCCTGTTTTGTTTACATTTAGGGCCGGGGGCCCCTGACGTTAGGCTCTGTGGCAGGGGGAGCTGGATGATCATTCCGCCACGGAGCCCGATGCCGGGAGAGCCGGGCCCGATCTTTCCAGAGGCGGCGAGGATCTGTGGCAGCTCCACCGCCGCTCGCGATGGGACCTACATTAACATATGCAAATTAATTAAATGAATAAATTAAAATACACTTACCTGCCATCTTACATTTCCGCAGCGGTCGGCACTCCCGCGCCTTCACTTTCCCGTCTGGGGAAAGCAGATGCCGCACTGGTGGGGAAGGGGGGAACTTAAGATTTGTGGGGAGGATGGGGGTCAAATTATCGTCATTAGTGTAGGGGATGGTGGGAAGGGGTGACCTATGAACTTTGGGGGGAGAGGTCATATTTGAAAGGTAACTATTTTGCGGGGGGAGGGAAAGGGCAAATACTTAATGTTATTGTTATTGGGGGGGTGGGAAAGGGTCGATAGAATTTTGATTGCAACTGTCGGGGGCGGGGAGGGTCGTATGTCTTTTAAAATTTTAATTTAAATCTACTGGCAGGGCTAGCTGTCCTTTAAAAATGGTGACGGTACCTGTGCACAGGCAGCTGACGCCATTGCCAGTGTCGGAGAGCCTGCCCCCTCCACGTGATTAAAAGAGGTGCAGCGTGGGAGATCGCGATCATTTCTTGTAGATCCCTCCCCCCAACCTTACTAATTTAAAGGCTTTGTCACCTCCCTATTTACCCTTTCTGCTGGGACATGGGGCCATTCCATCGGTACAGCTCCTTCCTGTCCCAGAACTGGTGCCAGTGTCCCATGAAAAGGAAACCCTCTTTCCCACACCAGCCCTTCAGCCACGTGTTAATTCTCCCGATCTGTCTGCTTCTGTGCCAATTTGCACGTGGCTCAGGCAATAATCTGGAGATTATTACCCTCATGGTCCTGCTGTTTAATTTACAGCCTAACTTCAGATACGCTTTCAGCAGTTCCTGCTTCCTGTACCTACCTATGTTGTTTGTTCCAACATGGATCACAGCAACTGGATTTACCCCCTCCCTTTCCAAGCTCCTCTCCAGCTGCTATGAGAAACCCTTACCCTGGCACCGGGTAGGCAACACACCCTTCGGGATTCTCGTTTTTGGCTGCAGAGGACGCTATCTATCCTCATAATTATAGAGTTCCCTATAACTACCACATTTCTATTTGCTCTCCCCCCACTTGGACAGCCTTCTGAGCCACAGTACCCAGGCCTGCATGGTAGCTTTCCTCCCTGTAGTCTTTCTCCTTGTCCTCACAGGTATATCGTACCTGATAGCCAGGAGAAGTGTCTGTGGGACCGCCTTCTCAACCTCTCCTAAATCCCCACTACCCGGGTGCCTAACAGTCACACCCTCCCTTCCCTGGAGAGATTCAAAATGGAGACATTTTCTGCAGATATGTTTGCTCCCACATTCAGCTGTCCAGACGCACAACCTGCTCTGCCATATCTTAGACTAGCCTTATTTTACTTAATTAATTCAGTTCTTTATTCAATGATTATTTATAGTTATGTTAAATAGTTTAACTAGTTAAGCTGTAAATTTGATATAGTACTTATACCTGTCCCAGTTTAAACTACTGCTCTAGAAAAAAACTTTACAACTCACCAACCAAATCGCCTACCTGCTCACCTAATTAATGCCTCTAGACTTCAGCTCTCACACTCTCTGGCTCCCTCTCTCAAACTGCTCCTTGCTTTGTAAGATACCAGAACAGCACCTCTTCTCTCACTATTCAGAGGCAAGAATGCTAGCTTTGTGTAGGTGTATACTGTTAGTCATAGAATCATACAGCACTGAAACAGGCCCTTCGGCCCACCGAGTCTGTGCCGACCGTCAACCACCCATTTATACTAATCCTACATTAATCCCATATTCCCTACCACATCCCCACCATTCTCCTACCACCTACCTACACCAGGGGCAAATTACAATGGCCAATTTACCTACCAACTTGCAAGTCTTTGGCTGTGGGAGGAAACTGCAGCACCCGGCAGAAACCCACGCGATCACAGAGAGAACTTGCAAACTCCGCACAGGCAGTACCCAGAACTGAACCTGGGTTGCTGGAGCTATGAGGCTGCAGTGCTAACCACTGCGCCACTGTGCTGCCCTATTTGTTCCCAGATTAACCAGAATTCCCATATTTTTCAGGAATCTGTACATAGATACAGGAAGCAGACATAAAGAGACCTGAAAGAGAAAAAAGCAACAAAAAAGAACAGACGCTTGTTAATGAATTCAGTCCCCATTTAACATGCGGCACAGTGGCGCAGTTGTTAGCACCGCAGCCTCACAGCTCCAGCGACCCCGGTTCAATTCCGGGTACTGCCTGTGTGGAGTTTGCAAGTTCTCCCTGTGTCTGCGTGGGTTTCCTCTGGGTGCTCCGGTTTCCTCCGGGTGCTCCGGTTTCCTCCCACATGCCAAAGACTTGCAGGTTGATAGGTAAATTGGCCATTATAAATTGCCCCTAGTATAGTTAGGTGGTAGGGAAAATATAGGGACAGGTGGGGATGTGGTAGGAATATGAAATTAGTGTAGGATTAGTATAAATGGGTGGTTGATGTTCGGCACAGACTCGGTGGGCCGAAGGGCCTGTTTCAGTGCTGTATCGCTAAAAAAAAAATCAGTTACCAATGTCAGAGCTTGCCACTAAAATAAAAGCAAAATACTGCAGATGCTGGAAATCTGCAATAAAAACAAAAAGTGCTGGAAATACTCAGCAGGTCAGGCTGCATCTGTGGAGAGAGAAGTGGAGTTAACATTTCAGGATTGCCAAAGTGCACAACTTCACATTTTCCCACATTAGACCTCATCTGCCAAATTTTTGCCCACTCACTTAACCTATCTATGTTCCTTTGCAGAATCTTTGGGCTGTATTTAATCGAGTTGGCTGGGGTCCTGATGTAGGGCAAAAAAGGCGAGGGGAACCCTGCCTCGACCCTTCAGATTCCCCCCCGGCACAATTCAACTGCGCTCGGGCAATTAACTGTCCGGTGCCATGAAGATGGGGATCCTGCCTCCCAGGCTGCCGACCAATCAGAGGGCTAGACCCGGGACCAGGCCCGGCACTGGTGACCCGGACCCAAGGTGAGTTTGGTGGGATTATTGGTGCCAGTCTGGTAAGCCTCGGCGAGGGCGAGGAAGGACGGCGTTGAGAGAAGGGTTGTCTTCACAGAGGGTGGCCTTTGCCGCCAGGGGCCTTCCGTCCCCCTCCTCAAGGTCACAGGGAGGCCACCTTGTTTTACTGGTATAATTCCAGCGGCGGCAGGAAGAGGCCCTTAAGTGGCTCGTAACCAGCACTGAAGGACCTTAAATGGCCTATGGGGGGAAGGCCAGCTTCCTCCTTCCCACCCCTGACTTAATTGCGATGGGAAGGTGATCGGCCTTCCGCCTCCACTCCCCGCACTTCCATCACAATACTATGGGCCCAGCCTGTCTCAGCCTGTCTCACAGGGGCCCATTAAATTCCACCCTTTCTGTCCTCCTCACAACTTGCTTTCCAACCTATC
Source organism: Heterodontus francisci (assembly GCF_036365525.1). NCBI lineage: Eukaryota > Metazoa > Chordata > Chondrichthyes > Heterodontiformes > Heterodontidae > Heterodontus > Heterodontus francisci. The sequence goes on along the minus strand of NC_090410.1, from coordinate 20,855,106 downwards.
TTTGTATTGTCAGCAAACTTGGCTACAACACACTTGGGCCCTTCATCCACGTCATTAACATAGATCAGGGTTGTCCAACATATGGCCCATGGGCCAGAATTCGGCCTACTAAAGGCTTCCATCCAGCCCGCGGGCGTAAACTGTACCCGGGGCGTTCCTCATCCTCGCCAGGGCTCCGTGACTGGTAAATTTCCCTTTTTAAAAAATCACGCTGTCAGTTTCACAGCCGAGAGCTGCTGAAGCAGGAATGCGCTTCCCAAATTGGGGTTTTCTGACTTTTTTTAAAAGCCCACTGGAAAACCCCAAAACTGTCCAAAGTTGGGAAGCGCGTTCCTGCTTCAGCAGCTGTCAGCTGTGAAACTGACAGCACAATGTTTTTAAACAAACTGACGAACCACTAAGCTTCTGTGCTGAGCGCTTCCGCTCAGTGTAACTGTCAGAGAGAGAGGGGAGGGAAACAAAGAGGGAGGGAAACAAAGAGAGAGGGGGGAAACAAAGAGAGAGAGGGGGAACTGAGAGCGAGGGAAACAAAGAGAAAGGGGGAACTGGGAGAATGGGGGGGAAACAAAGAGAGAGAGGGAAACAGAGAGAGAGAGGACAGAGGGGGGAGTGAACAGAGTGAGAGGGAGGGAAACAAACAGAGAGAGGAAACTGAGAGAGAGGGGGGGAAACAAAGAGAGGGAGGGAAACAGAGAGGGGCCAGAGAGAGAGAGGGGGGAACAGAGAGTGAGAGGGGAGACAGAGAGAGGCAGGGGACAGAGGTGGCAGGGGGAACACAGAGAGTGAGGACAACACAGAGAGGAGGGGAACAACATAGAGAGGGGGAACACAGGGAGAGAAAGAGAGATAGAGACAGAGAGAGAGATCAAGATCACTCCTGACAGATGGATATCTATCCAGAATACTCTGCATCACTACATCAACTGTGTGGGCAGAGATTGACTATTTAGGCAAGCAAAGACAATGCCAGCTATGTCACTAAATCAGTTTTAAATATAATGACGAGAAGTAAGTCAATAAATTAGTCTTCTCATTTAAAGCTTCTTAACAAAAATGCACATTTGTTGTTGTTTTTATTAGTAAGATAAATTTTTAATGCCTTTATCTTTCAAAATTTGTTCATCGGCCCCACCCGGCCGAGCGTAAATCCTAATGCGGCACACCGCTCAAAAAGGTTGCACAACTATGACATAGATTGTAAACAGTTGAGGCCCCAGCACTGATCCCTGTGGTACTCCACTAATTACAGTTTGTCAACCTGAAAATGCTCCATTTATTCTGACTCTGTTTTCTGTTAGTTAGCCAATCCTCTATCCATGCTAATATATTACCCCCAACACCATGAGCTCTTATCTTGTGTAGTAAACTGTTATTGCACCTTATTGAGTGCCTTTTGAAAATCCAAATACATTACATCTACTGGTTCCCCTTTATCTACCCTGCTTGTTACATCATCAAAGAACTCTAATAAATTTGTCAAAAACGATTTCCCTTTCATAAAACCATGTTGACTCTGCCTAATTTTATTATGATTTTCTAAATGTCCTGCTCCTACCTCCTAAATAATTTTTATTGTTTGTGGGATGTAGACATCACTGGCTAGGCCATCCCTAATTGCCCGTGAACTAAGTGGCTTTCTGGGCCATTTCAGAGGACAGTTAAGAGTTGACCACATTGCTGTGGGTCTGGAGTCACATAAAGGCCGGATCAGGTAAGGTTAGCAGGTCTTTCTCCCTAAAGGACATTAGTGAACCAGATGGGGTTTTTTTAAATGACAGTCAACAATGGTTTCATGTCACCATTAGACTAGCTTTTAATTCCAGATTTTTTTTATTAATTGAATTCAAATTCCACCATCTGCCATGGTGGGATTCAAACCCATGTCCCCAGAGCATTAGCCATGGCCTCTGGATTACTAGTCCAGTGACATTACCACTACGCCACCATCTCCCCCTGGTTTCCAGCATTTTCCCAATGACAGGTTTTAGGCTAACTGGCCTATAGTTTCCTGCTTTCTGTCTCCCTCCTTTCTAGAATAGAGGTGTGCCATTTGTGGATTACAATCCGCTGGGGCCTTTCCAGAATCTAAGGAATTTTGAAAGACGACAACCAATACAGCTACTTCTTTGAAGCCTCTAGAATGCAGGCCATCAAGTCCAGGTATGATGTTCAGCTCCATTCGCAACTCCTCAGATACTGAAGCAGCCCAGTCCATATGCAACAAGACCTGAGCAACATTCAGGCTTGGGCTGATAAGTGGCAAGTAACAGTTGCACCACACAAGGACCAGGCAATAACAATATCCAACAAGAGAGAATCTAACCATCCCCCCTTGACATTCAATAGCATTACCATCGCTGAATCCCCTACTATCAACATCTTGGGAGTTAACATTGACCAGAAATTGAACTGGAGCAGCCACCTGAATACTGTGGCTACAAGAGCAGGTCAGAGGCTCGGAATTCTGCAGTAACTCACCTCCTGACTCCCCAGTGCCTGTCCACCATCTACAAGGCACAAGCGGTTGACTCTTAACTGCCCTCTGAAATGGTCTAGCAAGCCAATCAGTTGTCAAGGGCAAGGGGGGATAGGCAACAAATGCTGGCCTTGCCAACAATGCCCACAGCTCCTGAAAGAACAAAAAAAAGTCAGGAGCATGATGGAATGCTCTTCACTTGCCTGGATGAGCGCGGCTCCAACAACACTCAGGAAGCCCAAAATCATCCAGGACAAAGCAGCCCGCTTGATCGGCACCCCATCCACCACCTGAAACATTCACTCCCTCCGCTACCGACACACAGTGGCAACAGTGTGTATCACTGCAGCAATTCACCATGCCTCCTTTGACAGCACCTTCCAAACCCACAACCTCCTCCACCCAGAAGGACAAGGGCAGCAGATGCATGGGAAACATAGAAAATAGGAGCAGGAGTAGGCCAAACGGCCTTCGAGCCTGCTCCACCATTCATTAGGATCATAGCTGATCATCCAACTCAGTAACCTGTTCCCGCTTTTGCCCCATACCCTTTGATCCCTTTAGACCCAAGAGCTATATCTAACTCCTTCTTGAAAACATACAATGTTTTGGCCTCAACTGATTTCTGTGATAGCGAATTCCACAGGCTCACCACTCTCTGGGTGAAGAAATTTCTCCTCATCTCAGTGCTGAAAGGTTTACCCCGTATCCTTAGACTATGACCCCTGGTTCTGGACTCTCCCACCATCGGGAACTTCCTTTCTGCATCTACCCTGTCAAGTCCTATTAGAATTTTCTAGGTTTCTATGAGATCCCCCCTCACTCTTCTGAACTCCAGTGAATATAATCCGAACTGACTCAATCGCTCCTCATACATCAGTCCCACCATCCCAGGAATCAGTCTGGTAAACCTTCGCTGCACTCCCTATATAGCAAGAACATCCTTCCTCAGATAAGGAGACCAAAACGGCACACAATATTTCAGAAGTGGCCTCACCAAGGCCCTGTATAATTGCAGCAAGACATCCCTGCTCCTGTACTCGACTCCTCTTGCTGTGAAGGCCAACATACCATTTGCCTTTTTTACTGCCTGTTGCACCTGCATGCTTACCTTCAGCGACTGATGTACGAGAACACCCAGGTCTCACTGCATAGTCCTCTCTCTCAGTTTATAGCCGTTCAGATAATAATCTGCCTTCCTGTTTTTGCTACCAAAGTGGAAAACCTCACATTTATCCACATTATACTGCATCTGCCATGCATTAGCCCACTCACTCAACTTGTCCAAATCACCCTGAAGCCTCTCTAACAAGGAGGCAGCCTCTTGCTATGTTCAGAGTCAAAAGAAAGCACGAAAATGCCCGTGAACATAAAGTCTAGTCAGATCTAAACAACTCACAACTCACTCTCCCACCCAGTTTTGTGTCATCTGCAAATTTGGAAATATTACATTTAGTTCCCTCATCTAAATCGTAAATGTATATTGTGAATAACTGGGGTCCTAGCGCCAGTCTCTGCGGTACCCCACTAGTCACTGTCTGTTATTCGGAAAAGACCCATTTATCCCTACTCTTTGTTTCCTGTCCACCAACCAATTTTCTATCCATTGCAATGCACTACCCCAAATCCCATGCGCATTAACTTTACACGCTAATCTCTTATGTGGGACTTTGTCGAAAGCCTTCTGAAAGTCCAAATAAACCACATCCCCTAGGTCCCCCTCATGAACTCTATTAGTTACATCCTCGAAGAATTCTAGTAGATTTGTCAAGCATGATTTCCCTTTCATAAATCCATGCTGACTCTGCCCGATTCTACCACTGTTCTCCAAGTGCTCTGCGATAAAATCTTTGATAATGGACTCTAGAATTTTCCCCACTACAGACGTCAGGCTGACTGATCTATAATTCCCTGCTTTCTCTCTACATTAGCTACCCTCCAATCTGTAGGAACTGTTCCAGAGTCTAGAGAATCTTGGAAGATGACCACCAATGCATCCATTATTTCGAGGGCCACTTCCTTAAGTGCTCTGGGATGCAGACCATCAGGCCCTGGGGATTTATCGGCCTTCAATCCCATCAATTTCTCCAACATCATTTTATACTAATACTGATTTCTTTCAGTTTCTTCCCTCACTAAGCCCTGTGTTCCCCAACATTACTGGTATGATATTTGTGTCCTCCTTTGTGAAGACAGAACCAAAGTATGCATTTAGTTGGTCATTTAGTTAGCCATTTCTTTATTCCCCATAATAAATTCCCCTGTTTCTGACTGTAAGGGACCTACATTTGTCTTCACCAATCTTTTTCTCTTCACATACCTATAGAAACTTTTACAGTCAGTTTTTATGTTCCCCGCAAGCTTGCTTTCGTACTCTATTTTCCCCTTCTTAATCAATCCCTTAGTCCTCCTTTGCTGAATTCTAAACTGCTCTCAATCCTCAGGTCTATTGTTTTTCCTGGCAAATTTATTTGCCTCTTCCTTGGATCTAATGCTATCTCTAATTTCCCTTGTAAGCCATGGTTTGGCTACCTTTCCAGTTTTACTTTTGCGCAAGACAGGGATAAACAATTGTTGCAATTCATTCACGCGCTCTTTAAATGTTTGCCATTGCCTATCCACCGTCGTCCCTTTAAGTAACATTTCGCAATCCGTCATGGTCAACTCGCGTCCCATACCTTCGTAGTTTCCTTTACTAAGATTAAGGACCCTTGTCTCAGAAGCAATACGTCACTCTCCATCTTGATGAAGAATTCTATCATATTGGTCCAGAAAACCATCCCATATACATTCCAAGAATTCCCCCTCTACGGTATTGTGAGTAATTTGATTTGTCCAATCTATATGCAAATTAAAGTCGCCCATAATTACAGATGTTCCTTTATTGCATGCGTCTCTAATTTCCTGTTTAATGCCATTCCCAACATCACCACTACAGTTTGGGGGTCTATATACAACCCCCACTAATGTTTTTTGCCCCTTAGTGTTTCTCAGCTCTACCTATACACATTCCACATCGTCAGAGCTAATATCTTTCCTCACTATTTCCTCTTTAACCAGCAATGCATCTCCACCGCCTTTTGCTTTTTGTCTGCCCTTCCTAAATATTGAATATCCCTGGATGTTCATTTCCCATCCCTGGTCACCCTGCAGCCATGTCTCCGTAATCCCCACTTTATCATTCCCGTTCACGTCTATTTGCGCGATTAATTCATCCACCTTATTGCAAATGCTCCGCGTGTTAAGGCACATTACTTGTCCTCTTCCCATTATTTTTCAATGTGGCCCTGTTTGATTCAGGCCCTTGATTTCTCGGCCTATCACTTTTCTTATTCTTCTTACTATCTTTTGTTCTTGTCTTTGATTCCCCCCTCCTCTGACTCCTTGCAAAGGTTCCCATCAAACTGCCATTTTAGTTTAAACCCTCCCCAACCACTCTAGCAAATACTCCCCCGAGGACATCAGTCCCGGTCCTGCCCAGGTGTAACCCGTCCAGTTTGTACTGGTCCCACCTCCCCCAGAACCGGTCCCAATGCCCCAGCAAACTAAAATCCTCCCCCTCACATCATCTCTTCAGCTGTATTCATCCGATATATCCTGCTATTTCTACTCTGACTAGCACGTGGCACTGGTTGTAATCCTGAGATCACTAGCTTTGAGGTCCTACTTTTCAACTTACTTCCTAGCTCCCTATATTCTGCTTTTAGGACCTCATCCTTTTTTTTACCTATGTCGTTTGTACCAATGTGTACCACGACCACTGGCTGTTCACCCTCCCCCTTCAGAATGTCCTGTAACCGCTCTGAGACATCCTTGACCCTAGCACCAGGGAGGCAACATACCATCCTGGAGTGTCTTTTGCAGTCACAGAAATGCCTATCTATTCCCCTTACAATTGAATCCTCTATAACTATCGCATTGCCACACTTTTTACTCCTCCCCTGTGCAGCAGAGCCAACCGTGGTGCAACAAATTGAGCTGTTGCTGCTTTCCCCTAAGAGGCCATTCCCCACAACAGTATCCAAAGCAGTATATCTGTTTTGCAGGGGAATAGCCACAGGAGATTCCTGAACTGCCTGCCTAGTCCTCTTGCTCTGCCTGGTGGTCACCCATTCCCTTCCTGCCTGTGGGGTCTGAGCCTGCGGTGTGACCACCTCTCTATCGTGGATAGCACGTATACTCTCCGCCTCATGGATGCTCCACAGTGTCCCCAGCTGCCGCTGCAGCTCCGAAACCTGGGCTTCCAGGAGCTGCAGCTGGACACACTTCCTGCACACATGTTGGTCCCGGACACTGTAAATGTTCCCGGCTTCCAACATGGAGCATGAGAAGCACACCACGGCTTTGAGTTCTCCTGCCATGACTTAACCCTTTAAATTAAATTAAACCTTCTTAATGTAAGATCTTAATGTCCAATAATATCAGTTACTCTAGGGCCCTTCTTCCCTGGTCCTCGTTACTACAGAACTCCCTAAAAAAAAACACTACTTACTATATTTGAAAGAAACTTTAAACCTTTTTTACCTGAGATACTTACCCAGCTAGTTAGAGCTATTCCCTAACAGCAGTGACTCACCAACCAATCACCTTGCAGCTCTCCTGTGATGTCACTGTTGGCTTTTTTTTTCAAAATTCCGGCACGCTGGAAGAGGTCCGACTGCTCTCCGCTCCTCTCCTGGAAGGTAAGAGACCGGGCCTCGATCCTCGGGTTCGATTTATAGGCTCCGCTATTGGCGTTCTCCCCACAGGTCCACTGCGCTCCTCTCCGCTCCCGGAAGGGAACACCACCATCTTCAAGTTTCCCTCCATGCCAAACACCATCCTGATTAGGAAACATATATCACTATTCTGGTGTACCCACACCAGATGGACTGCAGCGATTCAAGAAGGTGGCTCACCACTGCCGACTCAAAGGCAATTAGGAATGGGTAATAAATGCTGGCCTTGCCAGTGATGCCCACATTCCATGAAACAAATTAGTTTTCCTAGTACTTATTTTTCAGTTAGTTAGTTAGAGATACAGCACTGAAACAGGCCCTTCGGCCCACCGAGTCTGTGCCGACCATCAACCACCCATTTATACTAATCCTACATTAATCCCATATTCCTACCACATCCCAACCTGTCCCTATATTTCCCTACCACCTACCTATTCTAGGGGCAATTTATAATGGCCAATTTACCTATCAACCTGCAAGTCTTTTGGCATGTGGGAGGAAACCGGAGCACCCGGAGGAAACCCACGCAGACACAGGGAGAACTTGCAAACTCCACACAGGCAGTACCCAGAATTGAACCCGGGTCGCTGGAGCTGTGAGGCTGCGGTGCTAATCACTGTGCCACTGTGCCGCCCCTGTGATAGCGATAGTGATTATTTTGAGTTCCTCCCTCCTTCTGTCTCTTAATTTTCTACTATTCCTGGGATGCTTTTTGTGTCTTCTACTGTTTTAACAGATAGAAAATACATGTTCATAGTGGCTGCCTTGTTTCCCTTTGTTAATTCCCCAGTCTCATCCTCTAAGGGACCAGCACTTACTTGAACTACTCTTTTCCTTTTTATATACTTTTAGAAGCTTTTATATTCTGTTTTTATATTTCTTTCTACTTTACTCCCTCTTTATTTGTTTAGCCATCCTTTGCTGGTTCTTAAAATTTCTTAAACTCCTGCCGACCGTTGATCTTTGCAGCATTGTACGCCTTTTCTTTCAATTTGATACCTTTGTTATGGTTTGTATTAATAATTTAGAGGCTGCTTTTAGTTTTGGGGAATTATTTATGTAGCTGTATGAACTTCAAAAGGTTGCAGACTACTCAAGATTTAAAGTTCAAAGATCTCTCCATGAGTGCTTACAGAGACAAAGTTAGAGAGGTGAGAGCCATTAAACAGCAGGTGGACTTGTTGGGAGTTGAAGCCAAACAGTCTGGAAGGGATTGCTCTGTCATTGTTAGCAATATCAATGATTCATTTGGGTATCAAAAATCAGAGATGTTTTGGGAGTTGGAGGTAATTAGTTTAAATTGCTATCTAGGACCTCCCATGTGTAGCACTGTGCTATGGTGCCTGTTGCTCAAAGTTTTTTTTTATCTCTGTGCTTGCTGACATAGGGAGTCAGTTGGCTTTTGGAAAGTGGTTGGCTTTGGAAGCTGCTGCACTCAGGAGCAAAGTGGTCATCGGGAACCAGGGGTGTTTCTGTTTTGATTAAGGTCCATGCTCAAGCTGGAAATCCAGATTCGTGAGGTGTTGAAAGAGAGTTGGACGATTGCCTATTTGGATGCTCGAGGGAGAATCCCCAGGAGATCTCATACCTGGGAAGACAGTGGAGAAATTAAGGACAATCAAAGTGAATTCCTAAGAGCTGTGGTACACTTTGGATTGGTCCCAGGAGAGGTGAGCAGACCACCGATATCCTGTAAAGTATAGGGGTACTCTTGGGGTGGGAGTAAAAGTCAAACAGGGGTGTTCGGTTGAGATTTAGAGTTTTAAAGTATATGTTTTCATGTTCTGTGAAGATGTTAAGTTTAAAGTATGAGTGATTTCAAATTGTAATATTAAGTTAATAGTGTTTTGTTTTGTTTAGCACAGTAAAGTTTTTTGTTTAAAACAAGAAATCTTGTGACGGAATTCTTTCAATAATACCTCGGAATTCGACTTACTCTTTTTAAATGTTAACTGTCCCTAACGGGATCATAACACTATCCTTCACTGCCTTAATCGGCCACAGATGGTGCATCCTTCTCACAGAGTCTTCCTTTCTCAATGGAATATATCTTTGTTGAGAGTTATGAACTGTCTCCTTAAATGTCTGCCACTGCTTCTCTACGTCTTACCTTTTAACATATTTTCCCAGTCTAGCTAACTCTGTTTTCATTACCTTGTCATTGCCTTTACATAATTTTAAGACACTAGTTTTAGACCAAAATTTCTGATCTTCAAACAGAATGTGACCTTCTATCATGTTATGATCACGCTTTCCAAAGGATCCTTTACTATGTGGTCATTAATTAATCCTGTCTCATTGCACATTACTAGGTCTATAATGGCCTGCTCCTTGGTTGGTTCCAAAATGTATTGTTCTAATAAACTGTACTGAATACACCCTATGAACTTCATCGTTCTTTGCTAATATTGCCAATTATATTGCCATATGCCAATATGCTTCATCCAATCTACATAACGATTAAAGTGCTCACAATTATTGCAGTACCTTTCTTACAAGCTCCCATTATGTCTTGATTTATACTCTGTTTCACAGTGTAGATACTGTCAGGGCACCTATAAACCTCTCCCACCACTGATTTCTTTCCTTTGCTATTTCTTATCTCCACCCAAACTGATTCTACATCTTGATCTTCCAAGCTAGGATCATTTCTCATGACTGTACTGATCTCTTCCTTTATTAACAGAGCACCTAAGGGCCTCACTCCCCCCACCGCTGGGATTTATTCAGTAGTGGGGGATGCCTTGTAATATGAAGCACCCTCCCTGTGGTCTAGAGGTAGGTGCCTCCTCCGTGGGCAACCTGTGGCACATGGAGGACCCAGCTGGCAAAACCTCCACTTCCATGGATCCCCTATCACTGCACTTCTCACACAAACCCTCACCTCCCATCACCGGGGCCTTCCAGACTGGCCCTGGAGACCCCACCTCACCTACCTGAAGTCCGGGTTCCAGCACTGGGCCACTGTCCAAAGCCCAAGGCCTCTGCAGTACCAGCAGTGGCCACCGGTCCCATTAGCGCTGCTGATACTGCTGAGCTGGCCCTGTGATTGGCCAGCAGCTGTTGAAGGCGACAGAGATTCCGGCACCGGAAACTTTGCTTCCGGAACAATGGAGGATCGCGATGGGGGAGGGGGGATGGTTGTGGGCTCGAAAATCCGAAGCAGGGTTCCCCCCACCTTTTCAGCCCATTGCCAGGAGCCCCGCCATGCTGCTCAAAATCCAGCCTGCGGTTACTGTGGATCACACTGGTGTCCATCAGCTCCATATGCTGCAGCTGAATAGCATCACCTGCCCTGCCATCTTTATTTAGCTTTTTTTTTTAACTAATTAGATTTCAAGTTTAAAAATATTATGATTATTTGTAGTTATATTAAATAGTTTAACTAGTTAAGCTATAATTTTAATACAATACTTATATCTCCCCATTACCAATTTAAACTACTGTCCCAGCTTAGAAAGAGAAAAATAATATTAAAACTCTCCAACCAATCACCTACCTGCTCACCTGATTACTGCCTCTGGACTTCACCTCTCAGGTCTCACTCTCTCTGGCTCCCTCTCTTGAATCACTGCTTGTTCTGTAAAAGACTAGAAGACTTGCAGGTGATAGGTAAATTGGCCGTTGTAAATTGCCCCTAGTGTAGGGAGGTGATAGGGAATATGGGATTACTGTAGGGTTAGTATAAATGAGTGGTTGTTGGTCGGCACAGACTCGGTGGGCCGAAGGGCCTGTTTCAGTGCTGTATCGCTAAATAAATTTTAAAAATAAATAAACAGCACCTCCTCCTTCACTGCACCGAATTCCCACACTTACTAAATTCCCTGAGTTAAGCACTTTGTCTCGCAGGACTCAGTTGAGCTGGACATTGTGCTACTTATTATGTAAATAACTGTAAGACTAAGTAAAGATTCTTCACCAACTGGCTGTTGGTGTAACAGTGTTGTCCCTCTCTCCTTCAAATCTGTCATCATCACCCCTCTCCTCAAAAAACAACCATTGACCATCTGTCTTTGCAAACTACTGCCACATCTCCAACCTCCCTTTCCTCTCAAATGTCCTTGAACATGTTGTCATCTTCTAAATCCGTGCCCACCTTTCCCGGAACTCTAAGTTTAAAACCCTCCAATCAGGTTTCCACCCCTGCCACAGCAACGAAGTGGCTCTTATCAAAGTCGCAAATGACATCCTCGTCCTTCTCAACCTGTCTGCAGCCTTTGACACAATTAACGGCACCATACCCCTCCAAAGCCTCTCCACCATCATCCAGCTAGGTGGGGCTGCTCTCACCTGGTTCCATTCTTATCTATCTAATGATGGCCAGAGAATCACCATCAATGGCTTCTCTTCCTCTGGTGTCCCTCAAGGATCTATCCTCCTATTTCTCATCTGCATGTTGCCCCTCAGTGACATCATCAGAAAACACATCAGTTTCCACATGTACGCTGATGACCCCCAACTCTACCTCACCACCACCTCTCCCCTTACCCCGCCACTGTTTCTAAATTACCTGATGTCCAGAACTGGATGAGAGAAATTTCTTTCAATTAAATATTGGGGAGACTGATGCCATTGTGTTCGGTCCCTGCTACAAATTCCGTTCCCTAGCCACTGACTCCATCCCGCTCCCTGTCTACTGTCTGAGGCTGAACCAGACTGTTCACAACCTCATATTTGACCATGAGATGAGCTTTCAACCACACATCTATCACTAAGACTGCATATTTCCATCTCTGTAGCATCACCTGCCTCTGCTCTTCTGCTGCTGAAACCCTCACCCTCTTTGTTACCTCTAGACTCGACTATTACAACACACTCCTGGCTGGCATCTCCCATCGTACCCTCCGTAAACTTAAGCTCATCCATAAGTCTGCTGCCCATGTCCTAACTCGCACCGAGTCCCGTTCACCCATCACCCCCTGTGCTCTCTGACTTACATTGGCTCACGGTCAAGCAATGCCTTCATTTTCAAATTCTCATCCTGATTTTCAAATCCTTTCATGGTCTCGCCCCTTCCTATCCCTGTATTCTCCTCCAGACCCACAAACCTCTGAGCTATCTGCACTCCTCTAATTCCTTTAACTGTCTAGGTCCCAAGCTCTGGAATTCCCTTCCTAAAGCTCTCCACCTCTCGACCTCACTTTTTTCCCCGTTAAGTCACTCCTTAAAACTCTTTGACCAAGCTTTTGGTCACCTGCCTTAATATCTCCTTAAATAAAAACAGAAAGTGCTGGAAATATTCGGCAGGTCTGGCGGCATCTGTGGAGAGAAAAGTAGAGTTAACAATTTCAGGTCCGTGACCTTTCATCAGAACTGATAAACTTGGGTTCTGATGAAAGGTCACAGACTTGAAACGTTAACTCTGCTTCTCTCTTCACAGATGCTGCCTGACCTGCTGAGTATTTCAGATTTCCAGCATCTGCAGTATTTTGCTTTTAATATCTCCTTAAGTGGCTCGGTGTCATACTCATATCATGTTCTTGTGAAGAGCATTGGGCGATTTTGTTACATTAAAGGCTCTATATAAATAGAAGTTGTCGTTGTTATAATTATTTGACAGAGCATTGGTCTCTTTTTCTAGGAACATGGACCAGGAGGAGGCAATTCGTCCTTCAGAGTCTATTCGATTAGCTCATGGCTGATCTGTACCTCAACTCCAAGCTAATTGGGCAGTTAGGGATGGGCTACAAATGCTGGCCTAGCCAGTGATGCCCACATCCCATGAATGAATAAAAAAGGGAAAGGATTTTACAACAAACACTACATTCACATCATCGTAAATGTCTTGAAATTGCCCGGTAATGATATTAATGTACGAACGCTTAACACATTCTCAGTAAATTCTCTGATACACTGTGTTCATGGAGACATTAACCTATTAACTTATAGAACCATAGAACCAAAGAAAAAGTACAGCATAGGAGGAGGCCATTCAGCCAATCATGTCCGTGCCAGCTGTGACGCCCAAACTAATCCCACCTTCCAGCACCTGGTCCATAGCCCTGCAGGTTACAGCACTTCAGGTACCATTTAAAAGAATTGAGGGTCTCTGCCTCCACCACTGTTCTTGGCAGCAAATTCCAAACACCCACCACCCTCTGGGTGAAAAAGTTTCCCCTCATGTCCCTTCTAATCCTTCTAACAATCACCTTAAATCTGTGTCCCCTCGTTACTGACCTCCCCGCCAGGGGAAACAGGTCCTTCCTGTCCACTGTATCTAGGTCTCTCATAATTTTGTACACCTCAATCAAGTCACCCCTTAGCCTCCTCAGTTCCAGGGAAAACAACCCTTGTTAATACCTTGTTAAAGAAGAGGAAGAAATAATTTCAAATCAGCACATTATTGAAACAATATATGTAATGAGGTGGGAGGAGGCCATTATTAGCAATGAATCAGCCTCATGGTATGTGTCTGCAGGCAGGCACACCTTTATAGCTATTACTCATTTGGGGTGCATTGTTTGAATTCTTTAATGTGATTCCCCTGTTAATACTTTAAGCTGCACACACACAACATGTTCTACTATTACATGAGAGAGAGATCCACAAACTCTTTAGGATTAATCTACAACTACATTTTTGATGAAACTACCATAGAATTATAGATATTTATGGCACAGAGGCAGGCCATTCAGGCTATTGTTTTTGTTGTAGCTGTAAAAAAGCCATTGAGTGAGCCTAATCCCACTTTCCAGCTTTTGGTCCATAGCCCTGTAGGTTACAGCACTTCAAGTGCATATCCAAGTACTTCTTAAATATGATGAGGGTTTCTGCATCTACCACCCTTTCAGGCAGTAGGTTCCAGACCCCGACCACCTTCTGGGTGAAATAAATATATTTACAGTATATACCACCTAACTCAACCATACCAGGGTTTCAATAAGTGTCTCTTTTTATGTGCTCAAGTGAATCCCCAGTTCATCTCTACCACCTGCATACAATTAAACACATTTAATATACAATTAAAAAACACCTGAGAAGAGAAAACTGTTAATGTCAGCCGACATGGGGACCAAGAGGGGAGGTTAGAGGTTTAGTGGAAATAGGGTCGCGGGAGCAGAAGATGGGTCTCATAGGTAAGATGAGTTCGGAGAGGGCATGAAGGAGACAGGAGAGCAACTAGAGAAAGGTACTTTGTTCCAGGAGGCAGTCACACCCTTAGGTTAAGTAAAACGTTTGAGTTGGTCAACAGTCAGGGACAGGAGGGTGTGACTGCAAGCCAGGCAGGTGATAGAGGAGACTCGGCCCTTGACTTTGACCAACACTGATCCCTGGTACTTGCTACCTGTGTGGATGAGAACAAACACTGCAGGATGGATGGGCAAACTGACCATGGCACCATGGTGCAGGAAGCCATCCAAGTTGGGGGAGTGAAAAGGAGCGTGTTAATGAAAGGGGACAGTATAGGGAATGGATACTGTTCTCAGCAGCCACGACTGGGAATTCCGAAGGTTGTGTTGCCCGCGCGGTGTCAGGGTTGAAAATATCTCCTTGTGGCTGGAGACGAACTTGGAGTAGTAGGGGAAGGATTCAGTTATCGTGGTCCACATTGGAACCAACGACATAGACAGAACTAGGAAAGATGTTTGGCTGAGAGAATTTAAGGGAGTTATGGTAAAAATTAAAATGCAGAACCTCAAAGATAATAATCTCTGGATTGTTACCTGAGCCATGCACCAATTGGAGATTAGAGAATTAAAAGCATAGCTCAAAGAGTGGTCTGGGAAGAAAGGGTTTTGATTCATAGGCCACTGGCACCAGTACTGGGGAAAGAAGGAGGTGTTCTGTTGGAATCCATTTACAGGCTGGGATCAGTGTTCTGGCGTATAGTATACCTAAAGCTGTGGATAGGGCTTTAAACTAAAAGGGGGTGGTGGACGAGGGTCAGGTGAGGGAAAGATAATGGAATTTAAAGAGAAAAGTCAAAGCATAGTGCAGTGTACTGATTTAGGTAAAGACAGGCAAAGTGGGACAGGAAGAGAGTTTAATGATAATAGTGCATCAGCGAATAAGGTCCATGCAAAGGATGGTAGTAAAAAGATAAAATAAACATCTCTTTATGTGAAGGTGCAAAGCATCTCTGGTGTCCCTCAAGGATCTATCCTTTGGAATCCTCCTATTTCGCGTCTGCATGTTGCCCCTCAACTTTACGCATTCATAATAAGGGAGATGAACTAGCGGCACAAATAAAGATAAATAGTTCAGATCTAATTGCCATTACAAAGATGTGGTTACAAGATTGGGAAATAGATATTCCAGGACACACAACATTTCAAAAATACAGGCAGAAGGAAAAAGTAGGAGCAGTAGCCCTGATAGTAAAGGATAACATAAGAACAGTCGTGAGCCAGGATCTTGGCTCAGATGATCAGTAAGTAGAATCAGTATTGGTGGAAATTATGAATAATAAGATCAGAAAAAGCTGTAGGAAGTAGTTTATAGGCCCGCTAATAGTACTGTTGGACAGAGCATTAAACAAGAAATAATTAGAGCTTGTAACCAAGGCACATGTAATAAGTGTGGGGGACATTAATCTTCTGAAACAAAAACAAGAAATGCTGGATTCACTCAGCAGGTCTAGCAGCATCTGTGGAAAGAGAAGCAGAGTTAACGTTTCGGGTCAGTGACCTGAGTTCCGAAGAAGGGTCACTGACCCGAAACGTTAACTCTGCTTCTCTTTCCACAGATGCTGCCAGACCTGCTGAGTGAATCCAGCATTTCTTGTTTTTGTTTCAGATTTCCAGCATCCGCAGTATTTTGCTTTTATTATTATGACATTAATCTTCTGTTGTGCATATGAGAAGTGTGATGATGAAAAAATACAGACTCACACTGAAGGGTTATAAAAATTGATTTTACCTTTTAAAAAATTGGACAATGCTGCAAAGGATGGCTGCATATGTATTTGAACATTGCCATGCTGTCTGTTTAGAACAAAGGATAACTAACCAGGTTGAGAAGTGTCAATTACACCCATCATGAAACATTCCTAAATTGAATGAGTTCTACTGAAACAAGGAAGGTATGAAGTGGAAAATTCATAACTGGATTATTCTCATCCTGGGTCATTGTGTGAGTACCATGGGGGAAAAACCAAAGCATCTCCTTCGAGAATCTGAAGTGACAAATGTTTTACCTTAAAAAAAGCAGCCCTTGAGGCAGAGAGAGAGAGAGAGAGAGACCCAGAAAGAAGCATCACCAAAAAGCTTGTCCAGCTAAGAACTGGGAGAAAATCCAGCAAGCCAGAGGGAGGCTTCCTGCTGAGAATCCTGCATTTTTAACTTGTGCATCGACGAATTAGAACTGATCTTCTGTCTTCAATCTGAACTTTTAACCCACAGAGAAATCTACAAATATCTCAGGCCTGCAACCAATGAGAACTTGACTTTCAACAGAATTCAACAGGTTTACCGGGAACCCCAAAACCCTACCTCACTTAAAAACCACTTACCCCTTTTCTTTTCTATCTGTCTCTTCTTGTGTTTGTGTGTGCGAGTGAATGTGTGAGTGGATGTGGTTGGCACAATTTCGGGATAAGGCATATTGCTCCATAAATAATTAATATTTTTTAAAGCTACAAGAAAGCCTGTCTGTTTATTTGACAAATAAAATACAAAGGGTTTAAACCCTAATAACAAAAACACCTTGCTGCAGTCAGGTGGGAGTTGAACAGTGGGAACCACCCATGCCTCTCACCATGTGGCCATAACACTTCATATAGACTGGAGAGATAAAATTTGCAAAGGTAGTCTGGAAGATGGGTTTGTAAAATGCTTTTGCAACAGTTTCTGGAAAAATACATCGTGGAACTAGGGATAAAACTATTTTAGATCTAGTACTGTGCAATGAGTCAGGTTTAATTAGTAATCTCATAGTAAAAGATTTTCTGGAAAAAGTGATCATAATACAACTGAATTCAATACTAAGTTTGAGAGTGATATATTCCAGTCCCAAACAAGAATCTTAAACTTAAACAATGCCAATTACATATGTATGAGGGGAGAGCTGCCTAAGGTTTTTTTTTGTTCATTCACGGGATGTGGACGTCGCTGGCCAGGCCAACATTTATTGCCCATCCCTAATTGCCCTTGAGAAGGTGGTGGTGAGCTGCCTTCTTGAACCGCTGCAGACCATGTGGGGTAGGTACACCCACAGTGCTGTTAGGAAGGGAGTTCCAGGATTTTGACCCAGCGACAGTGAAGGAACGGCGATATAGTTCCAAGTCAGGATGGTGTGTGACTTGGAGGGGAACTTGCAGGTGGTGGTGTTCCCATGTATTTGCTGCCCTTGTCCTTCTAGTTGGTAGAGGTCGCGGGTTTGGAAGGTGCTGTCAGCCTTGGTGCATTGCTACAATGCATCTTGTAGATGGTACACACTGCTGCCACTGTGCGTTGGTGGTGGAGGGAGTGAATGTTTGTGGATGGGGTGCCAATCAAGCGGGCTGCTTTGTCCTGGATGGTGTCGAGCTTCTTAAGTGTTGTTGGAGCTGCACCCATCCAGGCAAGTGGAGAGTATTCCATCACACTCCTGACTTGTGCCTTGTAGATTGTGGACAGGCTTTGGGGAGTCAGGAGGTGAGTTACTCACCTCAAGATTCCTAGCCTCTGACCTGCTCTTGTAGCCACGGTATTTATATGGCTACTCCAGTTCAATTTTTGGTCAATGGTAGCCCCTAGGATGCTGATTGGATAAATAGACTTAAAAGGTATGGCCGTAAATAAATAGTGGAAAATATCCAAAGAAATGATTCAAAATATTAAACAAAAATACATTCCATAAGAAAACTCAGTAAGATCCATCCATGGCTTACTAGGGAATTTAAAGATAGCATTAGATTAAAAGGAGAGGCCTATAATGTTGCAAAGAATAGCAGTAAGTCAGAGGATTGGAAGAGTTTTAGAAACCAGCAAAGGATGACCAAAACGTTGATAAAAAGGGAAAAGATAGAATGAAAGTAAACAGGCCAGGAATATAAAAACAGAGTGTGAGAGCTTTTACAAGTATACAAAAAGGAGAGTAGCTAAACTAAACATTGGCCCCTTAGAGGCAGAAACATGAGAATTTATCATAAGGAATGAAGAAATGGCATAGATTTTGAACAAATATTTGGTATCTGTCTCCACAGAAAAAGACACAAATTACATACCAGAAATAGAGGTAACCAAGGAGTTAATAAGAGTGAGGAACCTAATGTAATTAATATCAGCAGAGAAAAGTATTGGAAAAACTTAAGGGGCTAAAAGTTGACATATCCCCAGGACCTGATGCTAGAATCCATCATTAAGGAAATAGTAGCAGGACATTTAGGAAATCAGAATACAATCAGGCAGAGTCAACATGTTTTTGTGAAAGGGAAATCCTGTTTGACAAAATTATGAGCTATTTCAGGATGTAACAAGCAGGGTGGATAAAACAAACCCAGCAGATGTTGTGTATTTGGTTTCCCAAAAGGCACTCTGTAAGGTGCCACATGAAAGGTTACTACACAAGATAAGAGCTCATGGAGTTGGGGGTAATATATTATCATGGATAGAGGATTGGCTAACCAACAGGAAGCAGAGTTGGGATAAATCAGGCATTTTCAGGTTGGCAAGCTGTAACTAGTGGAGTGCCACAGGGATCAGTGCTGGGGCCTCAACTATTTATAATCTATATTAATTACTTGAATGAAGGAACTGAGTGCATTGTGGCCAAATTTGCTGATGATACAAAGATAGGTAGGAAAGCAAGTTGTGAGGAGGACACCTCAACTACTTCTTGTGGTTGTGAGTTCTACATTCTCACCACTCTCTGGATAAAGACATTTCTCTTGAATTCCCTATTGGATTGATTGGTGACTATCTTGTATTTATAGGTCATAATTCTAGTCTCCCCCACAAGTGTAAACATCTATATGCCTACCCTGTCACACCTTAAAGACCTCCATCAGGTCACCTCTTAGTCCTCTTCTCAAGGTGAAAGAGCCCCAGCTTCTTCAACCTGTCCTAATGGCTATAATCTTTCAGTTCTGGTATCATTCGACTAACACCTTCTCCACTGTCTCCAAATGCTTTTTATATGGAGACCAGGACTGTCCACAGTTTCCCAAGTGTGATCTAACAGGGTTCTATACAAATTTAACATAAATCTCTGCTTTTCAATTCTATTCCTCCAGAAATAAACTGCAATGCCTTGTTTGCCTTAAAAAAGGATGGTATTAACCTGCATTCGCTTTTTTAGTGATTTGTGTAACTGCCCCATATCCCTGTGCTCTTCTACTCCATTTCTTCTTCTTTGGCCTCCTTATCTCGAGAGACAATGGATAAGCGCCTGGAGGTGGTCAGTGGTTTGTGAAGCAGCGCCTGGAGTGGCTATAAAGGCCAATTCTAGAGTGACAGGCTCTTCCACAGGTGCTGCAGAGAAATTTGTTTGTCGGGGCTGTTACACAGTTGGCTCTGTGAGAAAAGTAGCCCACTTGATAATAATTTACACCAAGTCAAACTCTGAAGAAGTAAATTTACTTAACGTTCTTGCAAGATCGGGTGTCCTACAAGCAGGCACACCGATCAACATATTCAGTTCATGTTTATACAATACAAATCCATTTGTCCACGCCTTTATTTTACATTATTGGTTATAACGTATTATGACACTAACCTATCCTATGGTTGCTACAGTCTCCTCCTCTGTTTACTTCTCCCCCTACTCTAACTTTCTAGCCCCTAACTCTTGTTTTTGTTTTACCTTATTTGGCTCTCCATTGTGTGTTTTAACTTGCAGCTGTCAGCCTTTATCTTAGTGGGGCAGTTTCTTATTCACTACATCCTTTGTTCTAACTCTTGCTGTTTCTCTTTTATCTGCCGAAGCACAATTTTTAAGTGATGTACTGTCCCAAGGTCTTCACTTACATACCCTTATCAGTTCTCTTTATCAGTGATGTACTGTCTTAAGGTCTCTACTTACATACCCTTATCAGTTCTCTTTTTCAGTGATTTCATTATGTTGTGTACAAATGACTTCTTGGTAACTTTCCACAAGCTGTAGAAACAACATTTCAGTATTTCTTATTCTCACAGCTCTCTCCTTGCGCCTCTGTCTTTTTTCCTGCCAACTACTAAGTCTCTTCGACTCGCCACACTTTAGCCCCGTCTTTATGGCTGCCCGCCAGCTCTGGCGATCGCTGGCAACTGACTCCCACGACTTGCAATCAGTCACAGGATATTCCATTTAAGCACAGATTTTCCAAGGATCATGTGGCCTCCTTATTCTTCCTATCAAAATGTACCTATCTCACACTTGTCTGTTTTGAGGTTTATTTACCAATTACATGCCAATTCTGCAAGTACATTAATGTCTTCCTGTATTTTGTCGCAGTTCTCGGCGGCATTAACTGAACCCCTCTCCGCCAATTTGGTGGTGTCGTCTACAAACTCTGAAGTTGTGCTTCCGAATCCAGAGTCAGAATTGTCTATGTAACTTATGAACAACCATGGTTCCAGTACCTTGTGGAACTTCTCAGTCTGAGTAACCACCTTTCGCCCCCTACTCTCTTTTCAGTAATTGATTGTATGGTGAAGTGCTTTGAGACGTTTTTGAGAGGCGAGTCAACGCACCAGAAAGAGCAAATCTTTATTGCACGAAAGCATTTAATATATCGCCCCCTCAACAAAGAAATTGACACCTTCCTGTGATTTAAATCGTTCCGCAATCCACCTCGCGTCAAACCTCACTGCAGTTAACAGATGGTGCACTAGGACCCAGTGTAGGTTATGCCTGCACCGTCAGTGGGTGGGGACGGGCAGCAGAACCGGACTGACGGCTTTTCACGCACAAATCCGGTTGCAGAAACCGAGAGACTGCGCCATTTGCATCTAGCTGGATCCTGACTGGTAAGGAGAGTTCCTTTGGTGATTTTTGTCTATGTTCGATGGGCCTGAATACAATGTATTGAGGAGGTTTTTTTTTAGAATACTCAAACATTGTATCCAGTATCCCGGCCTGAAACTGACGCGGTTGAAACATTGTATCCAGTATCCCGGCCTGAAACTGACGCGGTTGAAACATTGTATCCAGTATCCCGGCCTGAAACTGACGCGGTTGAAACATTGTATCCAGTAGCTCGGCCTGAAACTGACGAGGATCTGGGCTCGCGGTTGCGCTGTAATTGACCTGGTCTCTTTTCTCCCTTGTAGTTTTTCTTCCATTCGTTTGAATCTCCGCATTCAGCATGTTTAAGATTGGGTCACTTTTTGGTGGTGGTGGCGGCGGCGGCGACCTAGCGGGCCAACTACTAAAAGGACTGGTTGGCGTTATGGGGTAAGTTATTTCGTTACACGCTCTACTTAGATAAGGAGTTTAAAATGACACCGTCTCTCCCGGGCTGTTTTAAAACCATTTCTTTTGTCACTAATTTTGTTTGTCAAGATTGCTGACTTTTGTAAACAAGTACATAATTTTGTCACTCACTTGGTGTTAACATGCAATATGCATGCGATTCCAACTCAGACCACATTTCATTCCATTTGTGCTCAACGGGTGTGGCTCGCCAACACTCTCAAACTATACATCGGCCAGTTGTGCAAAGAACTGGTTGACCAAGTTACTAAAATCCGGTTGAAGAACTTTAAGCTCGTCAGTGGCTTCAAACTCAGATCTTGAAGGATATTTTACCTAACTTAGGATCGTGGAGTTTAAACTATCTATTTGTATCCTGTTGTACCGAACACACCCTGTTTTATAAAGTGTAAGCCTACAAATTACAACTTGTCAAACTAAACTTTATTGATACTAATCACCCTGTCATTATTAAAATTCAAACTTCGGGTTTATCCCAAGGTTCGAATTGCTCTGAAATATACTGGGTCACGTCGAATGGTGACCATTTAGACTGTTGTCACAAGACTTCTATTATCTCGTCTAGTAAATTCATTAGCTGAATAAGGACTTTAGCAAACATCAGGTAACAGCTTGTATTACAGGTTTCATTTTCATGGTTTATTTCTAGTTAACCCTTTGCTGTCCATAAATCGAAATACACTATTTGGGTTGTGGTGGAGTGCTTAGTCCAGCAAGGTTTCTTTGTGGGGAGTTAGGGTAGGAAGAGTTAAAACTGTAGTTTCAGTCGCCCCCAAGCTCTGGAATACCTTCCCTACACCTGTCTCACTTTCCTCCCTTAAGTCACTTCTTAAAACCTAACTCTTTGGCCAATCTTTCAGTCATCTGACTGATTATCACCTTATATGGCTGTCATCCTTTGTTTTATAATGTGTTTTGTGTCTGTCTCTTTGCTTCTACCCAGTAGTCCCAAGCCAATGTGCAGAATGTCTCAAAGTTCTGCTTGAATTGTAAATGGGTGAATCCTGTCCACTATCTAATCACTTGATATGAACTGTTTCACTGGGTGTCTTGTGATTTGATCCAGATTTGCCTGCACCATCTCTTTAAAAAGAGAGACCTGTATTTATATATCACTTTTCTCAACTTGGGTCATTCCAGAGCATTTTTCAAGTGCATTTGAAATGTAGGAAATGCAGCAGCCAGTTTGCACATAGCAAGGTTCCACAAACAGCAATCCGATAATGACCAGACTTTCTGATTTTTGGGTGCTGGTTAAGGGATAAATAGTGGCCAGGACACTGCTTTCTGAGTAGTGCTGTGGAATCTTTTATGCCTTTGCTGAGCTCTAGGTCTTGGCTGTAAGTGGAGGTCAGATTTCCCTTTCATGAGAAAAGTGATCAAACTTGGACAATTCCTATGCTCCCTGATGAGATGCAGAGCGACATTGGAGAAAGTACGTGGGAGGCTGCCTCCTGACAGAATAGTACTCAAAACCAACGGATTAGATCTAAGCTCTGCAGTCCTGCCACATCCAGTTGTGAATGGTGGACAATTGAACAATTAACTGGAGGAGGAGGCTCCACAAATATCCCCATCCTCAATGATTGGGGAGCCCAGCACATCAGTGCGAAAGATAAAGCTGAAGCATTTGCAGCAATCTTCAGCCAGAAGTAATGAGTGGATGATCCATCTCAGCCTCCTCTTCAGGTCCTCAGCATCACAGATGCCAGTCTTCAGCCAATCCGATTCGCTCCATGTGATATCAAGAAACAGCTGAAAGCACTGGATATTGCAAAGGCTGTGGGCCCTGACAATATTCTGGCAATAGTACTGAAGACCTGTGCTCCTGAACTTGCCGCACCCCGAGCCACACTGTTCCAGTACAGCTACAACACTGGCATCTACCCAGCAATGTGGAAAATTGCCCAGGTATGTCCTGTACACAAAAAGCAGGAAATATCCAACCTGGCCAATTACTGCCCCATCAGTCTACTCTCAATCATCAGTAAAATGATGGATGGTGTCATCGACAGTGCTACCAAGCGGCACTTGCTCAGCAATAACCTGCTCAGATAAAGGCAAAATATTGCAGATGCTGGAAATCAGAAATAAAAGCAAACACTGCTGGAAATACTCAGCAGGTCCGGCAGCATCAGTGGAGAGAGAATCAAAGTTAATGTTTCAGGTCAGTGACCTTTCATCAGTTCTTCGTTAATTTGTTTGCTGATTACAATGGTCGTCACCATTTGTGACTTTTCAGATACTGAAGCAGTCCATGTAGAAATGCAGAGAGGCTTGGGCTGATAAATGGCAAGTAACATTCACACCACAACTGCTAGGCAATGACCACCTCCCACGAGAGAATCTAACCATCTCCCCTTGATATTCAATGGCATTACCATCGCTGAAGCACCTACTATCAACATCCTAGGGGCTACCATTGACCAAAAACTGAACTGGGGTAGGCATATAAATACTGTGGCTACAAGAGCAGTTCAGAGGCTAGGAATCCTGCAGCAAGTAACTCACCTCCTGACTCCCCAAAGCCTGTCTATCTACAAGGCACAAGTCAGGAATGTGGTGGAACACCACCCTGCCTGGATGGGTGCAACTCCAACAACACTCAAGAAGCTCGACACCATCCAGAACAAAGCGGTCTGCTTGACTGGCACTCCATCCACAAACATTCATTTCCTTCACAGATGCATAGTGGCAGCAGTGTGTACCATCTACAAGATGCACTGCAGCAACTCACCCAAGGGTCCTTTGACAGCACCTTCCAAACATGCGACCTCTACCACCTAGCAGGACAAGGGCAGCAGATACATGGGAACATCACCAGCTGCAAGTTCCCCTCCGAGCCACACACCATCCTGACTTGGAATTATATCGCTGTTCCTTCACTGTCGCTGGGTCAAAATCCTGGAACTCCCTTCCTAACAGCACTGTTGATGTACTTGCCCCACATGGACTGCAGTGGTTCAAGAAGGCAGCTTACCACCACCTGATGGGCAATAAATGTTAGCCTAGGCAGCGGCACCCACATCCCATGAAGGAATATATATTAAAAAAAAAAAAAAATGATAGGACCCAGTAAAGGAGAAAATACTGTCTGTGGCTGATTGGGTAGCTCTTTCTTTAAGACAGAAGGTTGTGCGTTCAGGTACTTGAGCACAAAATCCAGGCAGACATTCCACTGCAGTTTTAGGGAGTGCTGCATGGTTGGAGTTGCCGGTATTCAGTTGATAAACCAAGACCCCAACTGGCCCTTCAGTCGGGAGCAAGAGATCCTGTGGCCACTATTTCAAAGCAAAGCAGGGGAGTTCTTCAGTGTTTCATTCCTCAACTAACATTAAAAAAAAAATCATAAAATTATCTTGTCATTGCATTACTGTTTGTGGGAGCTTGCTGTGTGCAAATTGGCTGTTGCAGCTTCTAAATTACAACAGTGACTTAACTTGGAAAGTACTTCATTGGCTACAAAGCACTCTGGAATCTGAGGTCACGAAAGGCACTATTTAAATGCAAGTCTTTCTATGGGGTCCATACTGGGTTAATGCTCTTCCTTAGATGGCACTGATTTGTTTCAACCAGAGATCCTGGGTCTGATCCTTGTCCTGATAACTGATCTCTGATCTCTGCTTGAGTGGCAGTAGGGATTCTGTGATTGGTTTCAGGATCCCAGAGTACAGAGAGGAAATTTAGATTTCTGCTCACTATCTCGTGACAACTCCTGGCCACCTCCTTCCATTGGGTTAGTAAACCTGAGGTTGGGCTAATAATGTCCAGTTGCTACTTGCTGTTTGGGCCCATAACTGACAAAAAGCCACTTGGACAGAGCATTGGAGGCTAATACTGGTGCTCTAGGATAGGAAGTGAGGAAATTGGCAGCAAAGTTGTCATCTTTTGCACCTTCCACCCTGGGAATCACTTTTATGCCCAGAATTTTGACGTGGCATATGCTAAATAATCCCCTCAATTCTTGGAATTCTCCCAGAGTTTCAGCAGGAGTGGCTTTAACTGGGTCGGTTCCTCTCCATTATGTTGTAAATTAGCTGCCTAGCCCTTCCCTCGGGTTAGTTGCATCACACCTCATGGGGAACAATTCCTGACAGCTTTATCATTGGGAGTTTGGTACAGCATTTGTCAATCTTCTATCATTGTCCATAATGAGGCAGAGAATCTATTGTCTTGTATAGCTAGGAGTTTTACACTAATGGTGTACAAAATTATCAAGTTGATGTGCATCCTTGTAAGCTCACTTAAAAATAACTGAGCTTCATTTGTTTAATCAGTTCAGGTTTGTGAAGAAACAGCTCAGTTGGAAGAGACTTAGTTCAAGGTCCATTCCAGAGACCTGAACACACAATCTTGGCAAACACTCCATTGGAGTACTGAGGCAGTGACTGAACAATTTTCCAAGCTCTTTTCCTTAAAACTCTTTCCTTAATTTCCACCATGGAGATTTGCTACTGGCTTTGGGTTTTTACAGAACTGGTTCAAGTAGATGTAGAATTTGGTTTGTCAACTAGCGTGCTTAATTGTTTGAAAGCAGGGTTGAAATGCAATCTTTTGTTCTATTTCCATTCGCACCTTCTTGCCCTCTCCCAAGGATTGCTCAATGGTCTGGACAAATAATCAATACATTGGTCAGTATCTAGGGTTGCCAACTCCCAGCTGTGTTCCTAGTGGTTATCACATGACCTCCAACTGTGCCACCCCGAGTTCCTACCATTGATCGCTTGACATGGCCATCCCCATAGTGCCCTAATTTCCCCCACCAATTGGACAGCAAATCTCCAATTGGATGACTTCTGACTCAGTGAAACAGCCTTTTCCCTGGCTCTCCCAACCCATGTCCAGTATTTTTTATAACTGATGTTAACTTTTTTTAAAAAAACACATTGCCCCAAGGAGGTTTCTCATCAGTGTCCTGGCGATTAATCTTTAATTCCTGGGGTCCATAGGGCAATCCGAGATAGTTGGCAACCCTACCGGTACCAGTGGCTGAGCACATAACTGGAGAAAAATGATCATCAGAGTTTCCTATACTGCTACCTTGAGCAGGTAGTAGAAAACTGAAACTAACATTCTCACTCAATGGGTTAAGCTATTGCAATTAAACCTACTACCAGTCAGGGTACAGTCAGTATCAAAATACTCTATTTGTAACAGCATATGTAGCACGAGTTTCAACCAAATTTCAATTCCACTTCAAAATGTCACTTGTGATGTACAAAGGATGTTCCCCAGTGAGAGTACCTGAACAATGACACGAGTCAGAATATCTGTAGCCTCTTGCCTCAGCAATCTAACTCATTAAAAAGAGAAGTATTTCACTGAATTCTGACCTTCAAATCTGGAAATCTGTTGTCACTAAACAGCAATTAAACTGAACTAAACCAGTGTTTATTTGACAACAATTTCCCTTTGTGACAAAAGGGATACTGCTGCACCTTAGCAGCATAATACACTGCATTGTGTAGTGTAGCACTGCTGTTATGGTACATTGTAACCTCTGATTTACCATGGGCATTGCACAGGGGATGGGCTTGTCATAACTATCAATATATATAATTGGTAATTGTGTATTTTAAATGCTACATTAATGTTTCACAAATCAGTGTATTTGTTCACGCTGATTTGTGTGTGCAGTGTGGGGGGGGGGGGGGGGGGTTCTAAGTACAGAGGGGGTTTCACTACAGAATTCTGCACACGCCAGAATAATTAAAAAATAAATTTCTCCCTTGTGTATCAAAGGATATGTCAATAGGGTGAGGCAGTAAAGCAAGTGGGAGGAGGCTTATATGGGGCTGAACACTAGTTGGGCCGAATGGCTGTTTCTATGCTGTACGTTATGTTTTTAAATTTGCATAGTTAAAATCTGCTTAGATGTTTAGTACTGAAGGTTACAGCATTTAAATATATTTTTTTCTTTCCTCCTGGCCTCCCTCCTCCCCCACCCGACACCCCTAGACAAATGACGACTGGCCCGGTAAGTACATCCTAAATCCTCCTTATTGTTTTAAGCCAATCAAGACTGCATTTGTGCATGAAAGTGAAATATTTTATGTTTAGAAGTTTGCTGTAACTTTTGGGTTCTGCTTCTGTTTAGAGCTGTAGGACAATTGTCTTCAGTGCTTTGGCAGTGGGGAAATCAGCAAGGGTTGTTGCTCCATTGCTTCCTGTCCAGTGACCCTTAAAGTACAAGTATTGACTAAAGCTGTCAACATTCAGTGTCTATACACAACCATGAAGAGTAGCCCCTTAGTTATTGGAGAACAACAGGTGCGTTCAGGAGATTTGTGATGCCTAGAAGTGGAGACAACTTCTGGGATTAAACGAAAGTGAATGTTGAACAGCTATGGTGAATGTCAGTCTTCTAAAGGTTTATGCACAGTGGAGGACACTGCACCAGTTGTCAGTGTTATGGAATGTCATGACCCACACTTGTGCTGTAGTTCACCTTGCTTCTACTGCTAAGGGAAGGGGTCTAGTGATCCCTTCCACAAATGGGGAAAACCCAGACAGGATGGGGTCCCCACTGAGTTGGTTGTATTCATTGGTTAGCAGCCTGCAGACAAGTCGCCAGTGCGGCCTCAGCTGGAGTATTGTTCAGTTCTGGGCGCCGCACTTTATGAAAGACGTGAGGGCATTGGAGAGAGTACAGAAAAGATTCACAAGAATGGTTCCAGGGATGAGGAATTTCAGTTATGAAGATAGATTGGGGAAGTTAGGACTGTTTTCCTTGGAGAAGAGAAGGCTGAGAGGTGATTTGCTAGAGGTATTCAAAATCATGAGGGGTCTGAACAGAGTAGATAGAGAGAAACTGTTCCCACTTGTGAAAGGATCAGAAATGAGAGAGCACAGATTTAAAGTATTTGGTAAGAGAAGCAAAAGTGACATGAGGAAAAACTTTTTCAAGCAGCGAGTGGTTAAGGTCTGTAATGCGCTGCCTGAGAATGTGATGGAGGCAGGTTCAATTGAAGCATTCAAAAGGGAATTAGACAGTTATGAAAGGGAAGAATGTGCAGGGTTACGGGGGGAGGGCAGGGGAATGGAACTGAGGGCATTGCTGTTTTGGAGAGCCAGTGTGGACATGATGGGCCGAATGGCCTCTTTCTGCACTGTAACGACTGATTCTGTGAAAGAGATTCACTTGTCTGAGAATGGTGAGGAATGTGAGAAGCACTGATGGAGAATCCCCTTCGCCCCCTGCCTGCATACTATGCCCCATGTTAAGAGGGCCAGCCAGTAATCCTGAAAAGACTCAACAGTAGTTCTAAGATAACCAAGAAAAAAAAAGTCATGTGGAGAAGTTGGGATTGTTGGAGCACGGAACGTTAAGAGCAGATTAAATAGAGGCATTCAAAATCGTGAATAGTTTTGATAGAGCACTAAGAGAATCTTCCCAGTGGCAGAACTTTTGGAAACCAGAAGACAGACTTTTGGGTAATTGATGAGAAGATTCAGATGTGGAGAATTTTTTAGGCAGCATTATAATCTGGAATTCACAGCTTGAAAGGGCAGTCGAAGCAGATTCAATAGTAAAAATGGAAGTTTGACTATACTTGATGGGAATATTATAAGGCCATGGAGAAAGTGCAGGGAGTGGGACTAATTGCTTTTTCAAAGAGCCAGCACATGCATAATGCATTGAACGGCTAGCTGCCTTCTGTGCTGTTCTATTTCCTAGAGAGATAGCAAATGAATGTGCTCTGTATTTTCTCTTCTACCTCTCCAAGTGTGCTCCAGCCTCACTGAAATCAAAATCATCTCTTCACTCATCCTTTCATGCCATTCCAATCTGTAGGACCCTTTGTTTCTCTTCCCTCCATCAATCTGCATAAAGTACAGGCTTGACACTGACTGCCACTTGTAGCTTCTTGTCTCTCCTTCCCTTTTGCATTTTCCTGCCCTGTATCTCAGTTGCCAACTGTGCAGGATTCTCCTCAATTCTCCAGGAATGAAGGTTAACTTGCAGAATGCAATCATAGAGCCATTAACGTTTTTCATTTTGAAAATTAAAAAAAAAATTCCAAATACTATAGATTGGGGAAGAGAGAGGTGCTTGTGGCAGTAGGTCATGTGATCACTTCCAGGAACGCAGCTAAGCAGAGTTGACAATCCTACCTGTATCTCGCATCTCGGGGCTTTAAGTATATTTCTCAATCTTTTCTAAAACTTAGAACATGACATTTATGAATATTGACAGTGGGGAAGGAAGTTTCTTGTAATATTCTATTGTATTGTATTCTGACGTATTGTGTAACAGGCCTGTGTTTTGGACTCCATTGATCTTTCTGATCAACTGGCTCTTGTTTTATAGGCTGAGCAGCCCCGCCATATTTCGCAGGTTGAGTCCTATGAGAATGAGGAGGAACGTAGGTTCCGGCAGATCTTCAAAAGCCTGGCCGGAGAAGTAAGCATTAAAGGCACATGTGAACGATCCATTGAATATTTGTAAACTGTTCTGGGCAGTGTGTGGTCATGCCAAATAACTTGCTGCAGTTAACTGAAAGTTTTAGAAGCTAAGTTTTTGTCACAGCACTCCTACAGCTGGGAGGCTCAGTCAGTTCCTTCACTTTATTTACTGAGTAATTGAAGCGCACTGACCATGATGGGCCTGGGTTCAATCCTGGGCTTGTGTTGGGAGGTGAGATATTGGAAGAGGATTCTACACATTGGCCTTGGTGCTTCCCAAATGTTTGAAGAGGGGAGAAATTGGGTAAAGTTCGCGAGTGCCCAGCCTCCACCGCTTGAAAGGTGCGTGGGACGGATTGGGTTTGGCTCTGATCACTCCACTCCCTTGTATAGTGCAACAACTTTCCAGCACTGAGGTTGGAGCATGAAGAATAGTCCCTTGTGCAAGATACCAGGGTGTATATCTCTTTGGATTCATACCTTGAGTGTATGCGTCTGCCCAAAGTAGGGGTGGATCTTATTTTTGAATCTGGATTTTTTTGTTCAAAACCAGAGAGGGAGAGGGGCTGCAGGGGTGGTTGAGTCTCAGTACCTTTGCCGTATAAACATTAAAGAATTGGTCTCTTATGTAAATGAAGACAGCTGACTTCTCTCTCCCCACCCTTTGTACTCTGCGCAGAGGCAGAGAATTCAAGCCCAGCCCAGTATCTAGAATTTTAGAACACCTGTTGCTTGTGATTGAACCAATCGCACTGGTTTGGTTGGTAACCCCACCCAGACCTGTTTGTGAGTAGTATTTTCAGAGCATGGTTTTCTGTACCCTGGGCTCCCTTGTACTAGTTTGCTCCCAGCTAATGTTGTAAATAAGCAACGAGTTCTGTCAGTAAATGAAGGAAGACATCTTTGCTGTAGATTCCTCCTAGTGAAGGAAAGTGGGTTGTGATCGTTATTCCAGTGAAGCAATAAAGTAATTTGTTAACAGCCAACTGCTTTGAGTGCCAGGGCTAATCTTTAATGTTTTATATGGGTGAGATTATTCAGACACACTCGGGACTGTTTTTGTGTCTGCAATGCATCAAACAAAATATGGAAATTTATGCAAATTTGTACTGACCTTGACCTCTTTGAGCAGTTCTCCAATCATGGCTGGCTTTGTGGCAGCGTGATCAATTTCACAGTCAAAATTTGGTGGAAGGGATCGTGTCTGTTGGAAGTTCCCTTGTGTTAAAATGTGTTGACACAAAGTCTCGACCTAACCCGTACCTTTAGTGGGGTGTTGGATCTCAGTGTTAAAGGGTAATGTTGGCTGTTAGTACTGCATGATCCAACATGTGAATGCTTGGGAAGGGGGTTGTGAGATTGTGTGTAGTTACCGTGCCCGCCCCCACCAACTCTGGGCTCCATTTCAATGTCATTGCATTGAGCTGTTGGACGACTTCTGCTCAGATTTCCCATGTGAGTGGGGATGAGGGACAGTAGGAAGGCGAGAGCCTGCTGGGCTCCAATTGCATGTCTCTTATCTCCTTTTTATTAAGTGGAGACCTGGCAGCAGGACACTCTCTCTTGTCAACCATTGCATTTAACCCAGTGAATGTCCTCCCTTTATGTATTTCAATGAATTTTGTAACTCATCAAAAATTGGGCATTTACTTAAGAGGGAGGGCCGAATGTTGCTGGAGTGCAGCAACAGTTGACTCACATTTTGGGAAGTGTTTCATGTGGGTGAGTCATCAAATCTGCCCTCAAATATTGACTCACTGAAGGTGTGGCCACAAACCACACAGGCGGCACAGTGGCGCAGTGGTTAGCACTGCAGCCTCACAGCTCCAGGGACCCGGGTTCGATTCCGGGTACTGCCTGTGTGGAGTTTGCAAGTTCTCCGTGTCTGCGTGGGTTTTCTCCGGGTGCTCCGGTTTCCTCCCACAAGCCAAAAGACTTGCAGGTTGATAGGTAAATTGGCCATTATAAATTGTCACTAGTATAGGTAGGTGGTAGGGAAATATAGGGACAGGTGGGGATGTTTGGTAGGAATATGGGATTAGTGTAGGATTAGTATAAATGGGTGGTTGATGTTCGGCACAGACTCGGTGGGCCGAAGGGCCTGTTTCAGTGCTGTATCTCTAATCTAATCTAAAACCCATAATGAACAACAGTTGAGCACAGCCTCTGTTCTGCCTGATACTAGTTTTGGATTCCTCTTCCGTGATTGAGACAGAAGTAGACATGCCAA
Organism: Heterodontus francisci; assembly: GCF_036365525.1. Classification (NCBI taxonomy): domain Eukaryota; kingdom Metazoa; phylum Chordata; class Chondrichthyes; order Heterodontiformes; family Heterodontidae; genus Heterodontus; species Heterodontus francisci. Next base: position 20,822,942 of record NC_090410.1, on the reverse strand, counting down.
CTTCACCATATCCTAAATCAAGAGGTTTGGTGCAAAAGTCATGATTTTTTTCCCCCCACAAACATGAATAGATTGACAATTTTCAAAACCCTCAATAGTGGCTCGTTTAATTAAACGGGTCAGGACTCTACAAAAACTGTTACTGCATTTGGAAATGCTTTACAAAAAGACTAGTTACTCCTTCAAGTGGGAGGGCAGATCCTTCTTTAACTATAGTTACTATTGGTAAAACAGCTGCCTCTTTGTAGGAGTAACCTAACTGGCATGTCCCAGTTTAATGCATTAAAAAGACATTTATTTGTGGTGCAGTAACTATTATCACCTCCAAATTTGAGTTATTCAAAACATGATTGTGGTAGTTGAGTTAATGCAAAAGATTTCCATGATCAGTTTAATATTTGCAATATTTTGAAATAATTTAACAAATGAATATGGTCATGCAGAATAATAATTAGGGCAGCAGAACTATACTGTTCCCTTTCACTACCAATGGACTTTCTGCAATTTGACAGTGCTCCTAATGCAGGGACACACCCGCAAGTGCTTTACATTGAAGAGTATGAAACAGTGCATGCTAAGCAGGAGGGGGAAAGCTTAAAGATTTTGGGAAATGAGAGGCATCCTAAGTGCTTTAGGAAGTTTTTTTTTCAAAGCAGAAAGAACTGATTACAAAGGGCAGGACTGGAGTAGCTGAATGTGGAGCCATCAATTGCGAAGTGAAAAACAGTAAGAAGCATGTTGTTGGAGTGAAGGGAGCATGCAGAAATTTGAAAATGCGGCCAAAAATGTCAGTTACCCCCACAGGGCTTTCCTAGCGTCCGAGCCGAGAGAGAAAGGTTCTGCTAAAACTCTGGCCCCCAGCTTACTATCTCCAACCTTTCCTCCATGGGATACAGACTCTTCAAAAAGAAAGTGGTGGTGGTAACTTTGGGGCTGTGTAGAGCAGCTCCTCTGTACCCAAGTTGCCCATCAGCCAACAGAGTTCAGTTGGATGTGGGAATAAAATCATGAGCAAAGTCACTTGAGTACAGCAAAACCAACCTTTGCAATGACACTTGTAAGTGTCATGTAACCATGCATCACGTGATCAGATATCTTACCATCTGACCTCCAGGAACACATCCAACCAGAATTGCCAACCCTACGAGAAAATATAGGTGTCGTCGAAGATCTTCCAATTTATGGCTTCAGCATTTGTGCAGCAAAACCCCTGGCCTTTGTGCTGGCACATGGAAACCCATACTGGGTTAAGCAGAGCTTTCATTTTTCCCGTTCGCGCCCATCATGCACAGAATGCAGTGTGTGCACCAGGCTCTGACGTCCAATGTATACAAGATTTGTTGATGTGCAGCTTGGTTTTTCCTTCCCCCAACATCTTTTCCTCTGACTGAAAGGAGCGGTGGGAGTGTATCTGCAGCTATTTTACCAACAAATATAAAGAGTAGGGAATGAGGGAGCTGGTGACTGACTGACTATCTCCTTCTCTGTGTGCGACCGTGCTACCGACATGTTTTCCTTCACTATAAACGACAATGCGATTGTGTCCCTGGATGGGTGAGGGGAGGGGGGGGGTGGAGGGGAGGGAGGCAGAGAGGAAACAGCAGGTAGGTGTCCAGAGTGAAGTGAGTTTTATTGCCATGGCAGCAGAAAAATTGAGTTTCCACAGCCCCCTCACGTGATTGTGAGTGAGGCTGAGGTTGACTGAGAAATTTCCCCTCTCGTAATCAATTCGCTAGAGTTGGCATGTTTGGAGGACAGTTACGTGGGAGAACATCTGCTTCAGTCTGCCTTCATTTTTTTGTTTGTGCTTATTTTTTGTTAATTTACAATAAGTCCACGAGGTGTGAAATCCATTTTGCTGCCCCCCCCAACCACCCCCAACGCAGACACTCTACTTTCTTGCCCCTCGTGCATTAATGCAGGAAAGTACTGAGATGAGGCCTAGCTTCTCTTTGGCTCCTCATACCCCAACAATCCCGCCAATGTCTCCATTAGACTATAGGATGCACATTTTTGTGATTTGACAAAATTATAAGATTTGTGCCTGAGAAATTGCTGATCCAACCCTTGGCAACAGATGGTGTGTAGCCTTCTGTATAGACCAGGAAGACAGTGTCTCCATTTCAGTACAATTGAGTTTCAGCTATAAAAGCAAGATGATGTCCACCAGCAGTGTCTACATTCCAATGCAAGAAAACCCATAAATGTGTAGGACTGAGAAATTGACCTGATCCATGTTTCTGGTGAAATGGTATCTTCTCATTGACATTACTGGGGAGTAGGGAGGTGAAGAGAACTGGATATCTGTGTTTAATGTTCAATATGGGGAGATGTTCTGAGTGAAGAAAAATTCTTGCCACCTGTTCTTTTGTGTTCCTCTTGTAAAGCAGTCGGAGTCAATATTCTTTTGGAATAAATCCCACGTGTTGTGATGTAATCAAGATTCCTGATTCTTTGCAGGACATGGAGGTGAGTCCAATGGAGCTGAAGAATATTCTCAACAAAATTGTATGCAGACGTAAGTAGTGGTTTTATTTTTCATGGCCTTGACACTGCATCGCTATATGATGTGGTTAAATGAAATCTTTCTTGTATGTATCCGTATGCTTCAGTTGGTAGCCTTCATGTTTGAGCCAGAGTTTGAGTGTTCAAGCTTTACTCCAGAACTGTGACCTAACTCCACATACCCACCGTTGTCCCATATCCCTTAATTCCACATCTACCTATCTCTTCTTTTAAATTAAAGATTGCTCCAGCATCAGTTGCTGTTTACGGAAGAGAGTTCCAAACTTCAACCCCCTTTGCATGAAGGAATGTTTCCTAATTTCACTCCTGAAAGTCTTGCCAAAAATAATTCGAGCCAGACCTATGCCCCTAGTCCGAGACTCCTCAGTAGCAAAAGTAGATTCTCCCAATCTGTTCCCCCTAATATCTTGAACTGAGACCAAAACACCGCTGAGCATTCTAAATTCAATACAATCCTAGTTTGTTTAATCTCTCCATGTGACTTAACTGGGAGTCCAAGTATCATTTTTGTAAACCTGCACTGGCAGTGCTGCAACTTTGGAGTTGTGGTCTTTCAGCTCACATGTTGAATTCGAGTCCCATTTGGTGTCCTGGCCAATATTCATCTCTCCACCAACATCATCAAACACACTAATTGCTTATGGTGGGATTAAAATCTGCTTAATTGGCTTTGTCCCGTGACTGCACTTCAAATTCATTAGCTGCAAAACACGAGACAGTCCGGGGATTTTTTAATTTTTATTCGATTGTGGGATGCGGACATTTCTGGCTAGGCCAGCATTTATTGCCCATCCCTAATTGCTCTTGAGAAGGTGGTGGTGAGCTGCCTTCTTGAACCGCTACAGTCCATGTAGGTATACCCACAGTGCTGTTAGGAAGAGAGTTCCAGGATTTTGACCCAGCGACAGTGAAGGAACGGCGATATAGTTCCAAGTCAGGATGGTGTGACTTGGAGGGGAACTTGCAGGTGGTGGTGTTCCCGTGCATCTGCTGCCCTTGTCCTTCTAAGTGGTAGAGATTTAAAGTTTGGAAGGTGCTATCTAAGGAGCCTTGGTGCGTTGCTGCAGTGCATCTTGTAGATGGTACACACTGCTGCCACTGTGCAGTGGTGGATGGGGTGAATGTTTGTGGATGAGGTGCCAATCAAGCGGGCTGCTTTGTCCTGGATGGTGTCGAGCTTCTTGAGCGTTGTTGGAGCTGCATCCATCCAGGCAAATGGAGAGTATTCCATCACACTCCTGACTTGTGCCTTGTAGATGGTGGACAGGCTTTGGGGAGTCAGGAGGTGAGTTACTCGCCGCAGAATTCACAACCTCTGACCTGCTCTTGTAGCTGCAGCATTTAGTGGCTGGACCAGTTCAGTTTCTGGTCAATGGCGACCCCAGGAGGTTGATAGTTGGGGATTCAGCGATGGTAATGCCGTTGAAAATCAAGGATCGATGATTCGATTCTCTCTTGTTGATGATCATTGCCCGGCATTTGTGTGGCACAAATGTTACTTGCCACTTATCAGCCCAAGCCTGGATGTTGTCCAGGTGTTGCTGCATCTGGACACTGGCTGCTTCAGTATCAGAGGAGCTGTGAATGGTGCTGAACATTGTGCAATCGTCAGCAAACATCTCCACTTCTGACCTTATGATTGAAGGAAGGCCATTGAAGCAGCCGAAGATGGTTGGGCCTAGGACACTACCCTGAGGAACTCCTGCACTGATGTCCTGGGACTGAGATGATTGACCTCCAACAACCACAGCCTTGGTTGTGGGAAAAGTTCTAACAAATGTGATTTTTCTCTAGAGCTCTTGACTGAATAAATTGGTCATGGACAGGCTGTCGACCTCCACAGTTCAACACTGGGCTTGGCAAGAACCTGTCAGGCCTTTACAATGCTCAAAGGGTTAATAAGGTTTTTGTGTTAGGTTTGGGGGGGGGGAGCACAGGAGTAGAGATTTGTGGCCCACTACATAACTGTCCTAGTCTGATTTTCATAGCCCTGTCTCCAGGGGCGGTTTGTTCAATTGTTTTGCTGACGCGTACAGAAGTCAGTGAGATACGCCACCATTGCTTTTGGGATTTTTCGGAGCAACTTTTTTTTTTTTCTCATTCATTCACTGGATTCATTCATTCATTGCTGGTAAGGCCAGCATTTATTGTCCATCCTTAATTGAGAAGGTGGTGATGAACTGCCTTGAATCACTGGTATTGGGTTTTTAATACAACTGTGGCTTGTTAAGCCATTACAGAGGGCAGTTAAGAATCAGCCACATTGCTGTGGGTCTGCACGTAGGCCAGACTGGGTAAGGACAGAGATTTTCTCCCGTGAAAGAGATTGGTGAACCAGATGGATTTTTACAGCAATTCAGTAGTTTCATGGGAATTAGTACTGATGCTAGCTTTTTATCCTGATTTATTTAATTAACTGAATTTAAATTCACCAGCTGCCATAGTGGGATTTGAACTCTTGTCTCCAGATCAAAAAAAAACACTAAGGTTCCTTTGACAGCACCTTCCAAACCCGTGACCTCTACCACCTAGTAGGACAAGGAAAGTGGATGCGTGGGAACACCACCACCTACAAGTTCCCCTCCAAGTCGCACACCATCCTGACTTGGAACTGTGTCGCTGTTCCTTCACTGTCGCTGGGTCAAAATTCTGGAACTCCCTCCCTAACAGCACTGTGGGTGTACCTACCCCTCATGGCCTGCAGTGGTTCAAGGCAGCTGCTCACCACCACCTTCTAAAGGGCAATTAGGGATGGGCAATAATTGCTGGCCCAGCCAGCGACGCCCACATTCCATGAATGAATTAAAAAAAAAAAAAAATTGGTTCAGACCTCTGGATTACTAGTCCAGTAACATGACCACTATGCTCATGTACCCTTATGGATAGGTGTCTGCTTGCTGAACTAAAACTAGTTGACTTCTGTGGTGCTCATGTTGATAGTAGGGCCACCTGACTCTGGGGGAGCAATAATTAACTTAATGTTCAGTGTGGTCCGATTCATGATAGTTCAATGAAGTTAATGCTCTGATTTGTAAGGGAAGGAGAATAAACCTGAATGCATTTCAAAGGATGATGTATATTTTGACCAATGCGTCATGGACAACAAATTGAGCTTTAATTTCTGAAGCTAATAAACGGTAAAGGAAAAGCTGTGCAATATAAACAAATAATGTTACTGTCCTTTTAAATTCTGTAATTGAACACTAGTAATGATTTGCCTGGTACAAAAAATGATTACAACAATGTAAATGTGTTTCATGTTGATTAAATCTGATTTAAAAACAATGTCTGATCCAGTTCAATCTTTGACGCTAAGCAAGGTAAGGGTTAGCTGTTACTTGGCTGGGAGACTGCCTGGGAATAATAGGTTTAGTTTAGTTTAGAGATACAGTACTGAAACAGGCCCTTCGGCCCACCGAGTCTGTGCGGACCATCAACCACCCATTTATACTAATCCTACACTAATTCCATATTCTTACCGCATCCCCACCTGTCCCTATATTTCCCTACCACCTACCTATACTAGGGGCAATTTATAATGGCCAATTTACCAATCAACCTTTAGGTCTTTTGGCATGGGGGAGGAAACCGGAGCACCCGGAGGAAACCCACGCAGACACAGGGAGAACTTGCAAACTCCACGCAGGCAGTACCCAGAATTGAACCCGGGTCGCTGGAGCTGTGAGGCTGCGGTGCTAGCCACTGTGCCGCCCCATGGTGCAATAGTCTTTACCTTCTGTGACCAATGGCCACTGCAGCGATTGGAATGCATAGTGGATACCAATAACAATATTCGCATTTGTTTTCTTTTTTCAAAAAATAGTTACGTTTTTTTAGTTATGCCCCTCTTTTTTTTTTTCCAAAGAGGCACTTCTGGTTGATTTACACTAGGGCATTGGATATTTCAGAAATGGTTCCACTAAAGTGATTAGTGTTGAATTTTGAGCAGTGCAGTAGTGAGATGCCAATCTATTGATTTGAGGTCTCTGCCCCTGCTCCCTGGGTGGGCCAAGCATTTGGATGCAATAGGTTCCTGGATTTAATTGCGATGTTGACCGTTTTTGTTCTCTGCCGCAGATGCTGATCTGAAGACTGATGGGTTCAGCCTGGAGTCCTGCCGTAGTATGGTAGCTGTCATGGATGTATCCTCCTGTAAAAGGCAAAACTAACCTTCATCTCCAATATGTTGGCTGTTGGTCACATCTGTTTCTAATATCTCAGTTCTTTTGTTCTAATAGGCTGAATACTGATTGGGTAGATCACATGGGTCATCCCTGGTTTCTGCTGAGTTAGCTGACTCATCGGGGGCAGAGGGGGGGTTGTTGCAGAAATATTAATTCACCTCAAATTAGAGAATCTGAGTTGATTTAGGTAAGGGAAGTTTAACCAGAATAAACGTCAGGTTTACGTCCCTGCCACAGTACTGAAATAGCACTTGTCAAAGTCACATGACATTGTGACTCTGACAGGTAAACTACCCCTCCTTGTCCTTCACTTTCCTGCAGCCTTTGACACGGTTGACCACACCATCCTCCTCAACGCCCCTCTGCTACCATCCAGCTGGATGGGACTGCACTCGCCTGGTTCCATTCTTGTCTGTCTAATTGTAGCTAGCGAATTGCCATACAAAAACACTGTTACCAGTGTCCTAACTTGCACCGAAACCCAATCACCCCTTTGCTCAGTGACTTATGTCCAGGTTAAGCAGTGCCTCGATTTTAAAATTCTCATCCTCGCTTTCAAATCCCCTCTATAGCCTCGTCCCTCTCTATTTCTAGTCTCCAGCCCGCAACCCTCTTGAGATACCTGCGCTCCTCCAATTCTGGCCTCTTGAGCATCCCGGATTGTAATGACTCTGCCGTTGTTGGCCGTGCCTTCAGCTGGCTAAGCCCTGGAATACCTTCCCATTCCTTAACTTCTCCACTTCTCTACCTCCCTCTCTCTTTCGAAGACAATCTTTAAAACTGACCTCTTTGACCAAGCTTTTGGACACCTGCTGCAATGTCTCCTTATGTGAATCGTATTGTTTTCTAATGCTCCGGTGAAGCACCTTGGAATATTTTATTACATCAGAGGTGATATATAAATACAAGTTGCTGATATTGTTATAATCCTTCCATCTTTCACCCTCTATAAACTTGTTCATTCTGTTGCCTGTAACCTAATTTTCACCAAGTCCTGTTCTCCCAACACCCCAATTACCACTGACCTACATTGGCTCCTGGTCCAGTGATGTCTTACACTTAAAATTCTCATTTTCTGTTCAAATCCCTCCAAAGCCTCAACTGCTCTGTTTCCACCTCAAACCCTACAACCCTTTGAGAACTCCTCCAATTCTGACCTGTACATCCCCAAATTTCTTCACGCCATTATTGGTGGCCATGTTTTCAGCTGTCGAGGCCCTAAGCTCTAGAATTCCCTTCCTTAACTTCCTCATTCCTCCTTTTAGGATGCTCCTTAAAGTATACCTCTTTGACCAAGCTTTTGGTCATCTGTCCAGAAGTCTCCTTTGAGTCTCATTTATGACACAGAAGGAGGCCATTTGATCCATCGAGTCCATGCTGGCTCTCCACAAAGCTATGCAGTGAGTCCCACTCCCCGGCTCTATTTTCCGCGTAGCCCTGCAAGTCTATTTCTCTCAGGTGGCCATTCAACTTCCTCTTGAAGTTGTTGATCGTCTCTGCTTCCACCACTCTTGTGGTCATTACCAACTGCTATGCAAAAAAAAGTGCTTCCTCAAATTCCCCCACATCATCTTTGCCCATTACTTTCAATGTGTCCCCTAGTCTGAGTACTATTTGTTAATGGGAACAGTTTTTCCTTGTCTGCCTTTATCTAAGCCTGTGATTATCTTGTACACTTCTATTAAATCTCCCCTGAATCTCCATTATTCTAAGGAGAACAAACTCAGCTTTTCCAACTTAACCTTGTAACTAAAATCCTCCAGCCCTGGAACCATCCTGGTAAATCTCCACTGCACCCTCTCAAGGACTCTCACACTCTTCTTAAAGTGTGGTGACCAGAATTGGACCCAATACTCCAGTTGGGGCTTAGCCAGAGCTTTATAAAGGTTCAGCATAATTATGTTTTTGTACTCAATTCCTCTATGAAGTCCAAGATCCCATATGCTTTGCTAACTACTCTCTCAATATGTCTTGCCACCTTCAAAGATTGATGCAAATGCATCCCTGGGTTCCTGCATGCTCTTTAGAACTGTGCCATTAAGTATATATTGCCTCTCTATTCCTTCTGCCAAAATGCTTGTGTGTTTGGTGTCCAATTATGTCTATTAACGCTCCTGTGAAGTACTTTTGGGACCTTTTACTACATTGAAAATACTATGTAAATGCAAGTTGTGTATAATGATCCATGCTGGGACTGAATTGGACTGGAGCAATTGGCTTGTCCCATTGCACCCAATGTTCTCAATTAAATAGCCTGCTGATACTTTTGACATCCAGGGTTCCACCTGTAAATGCTTACCTGGGTCAAGTGTTGGGCATCCGTACAGAAGTGTGACTGCACCGTCAGAAGTTGGAGGGGCTATCTGCTGTTTGAGCTGCTGACTAGGAAGATTGAGCCCTGGAGGGTGGGCTTGCTTCACTTTTAAAGTTTAAATATGTCTGTATTGGAGATTCCCAACTCGAGGCCTGTTTGAAGCCTTTGGTTGAGTAAGCTGTAATGGAGAGTGTCTGGTGTATTTAATTCAGTTGGTTACACTGCCTTAACTGTGCACTTTAGGCCGACAGCACTGGGAGGCTGGGCTTTGAAGAATTTAAGTACCTTTGGAACAAGATTAAGTTGTGGCAGGTATGTTGCATGCGTTTGAGCAGAATGTAAATAATTGTAAGTAACTAAGACCTGTGTCTATATATGGCTCTGTATATATTGGGGAATTGTTTCCCTCGGGCTGATTGTGCCCTGATTAGACTGTCGTGTCACTAAGTCATATGGATCAGAAAGTCCCATGTTCAATGATTGGGTTGACCAAATCGATCACTCTCTCTTAAATATAATTTGGGCTCAAACCTGTCGAATTATATATAAAGTGAAATTCAAGTGAATCTATAACACTGATTCCAAATCGGCAAAGTTGCAACTTGACTCTAGTAATAGGAGAACATGGTAATAAAATACCAACAGGAGACGGTGATTATTTCTGACCTTTGAACTATGCCAAGTGGGTTTATTGTGTGGAAGACGCTCTCTGTCTAGATGTCGACCACCTCCCTTTTTATACCCTTTTCTTATCGCTTCTATTTCACAGCTCTGCTGTAATTCCCTAGTTTCTCAGCGTGGACCATGAATCTTGCTGAATTTGTCTCGTTAAATCACAATCCTGTTACTGATACTCTGGTATCCTTGCAATCAGCACCAGTAAACTTTAACTATCCTTCACCCAGTAAATTCTCTCCCTCTCTGACCATTCAGCTTTGGGATGCATTCAACTTGCAGGCCCACAGACCTTTTTTTCCCCAACCTCTGCTTCCACGTGGGTACTTGCACGTGTTTTTTGTCCCCATAGGTTTCTTAAGTGCCATCTCTCTGAATATTCCAGACATGAGTTAACTTTCTAAATGGGGTTTAAAGCTAGTCTCAGTAATGGTACCATGAAACTATCATCGATTGTCATAAAAACCCATCTGGTTCACTGATTTTCCTTTAGGGAACAAAATCTGCTGTCCTTTACCTGGTCTGGCCTAGATGTGACTCCAGCCCCACCACAATGTGGTTGATTCTTAACTGCCTTCTGAAATGGCCTAGCAAGCCACTCTGTTCAGTGGCAATTAAGGATGGGCAACAAATGCCAGCCTTGGCGGCATGCAACACATTTGTCTGTTTGGGCACTTGCAGAAAGAGTAGGTACAGTTTCGGCTGAATAATGTGAATCTGTGCCCTTTATTGTGCCTGTGCCATCAGTGCCCTGCTCGTAGCCACCCTGGCCATGTGTGCTGTTTGAACTAACTGCGTAATTTCCTCCGCAGGCTGTCTACAAAAGATTTGATGCTGACCAATCGGGAACAATTAACAGCCAGGAGCTGCCTGGGGCATTCAAAGCAGCAGGTGAGATGTGTGAGAATGGAATGGACTGGCTGGCCTGTAGCTCCACAATGGGGACAGTGAGGAAGAGCCTAGGGCACGTTTTTGTAGCATTTTTCAACACTTCCCCAGTTTAAATGGCAAAGAATGTAACCAATTGCTGCTCTTGTCATTTAATTCCTAATCTGTTTCCCCTTTCTGAATGGGCTGGGACTCTTTGTTTTCTCTCTCTAGAAAAAAAAAGAGAAGGCTGAGGAGTGATCTGATAGAGGTCTCTTTTATTAAAAAAAAAATTATGAAGGTGTTTGATAGGGTGGATGTACTTGGGAGTCCAAAACTAGTGGCCATGAATACAAGGTAGTCCCTAATGAATCCAGTAAAGAATTCAGGAGAAACTTCAGAGTGATGAGAATGTGGAACTCTCTACCACATGGTGCTTGAGGTGAATAGTATAGATGCATTTAAGGGGAAGCCAGATAAGCATGTGAAGGAGAAAGGAATAGAGAATATTTTGATTGGGTGAGATGAAGTAAATAGTGGGAGGAGACTCGTGTGGAGCATAAACACTGGCATTGGGCCAAATGGCCTGTTTCTGTATTGTAAATAGTGATTTCCCCAAAACTTAATTTCTATAATTATAGGTAGTATTTCTTTGTAGCATTCTTGGCTGAAGAACAGGTGATGGAAAAGAGAGAGGAGGGGGGGGGGGGGGGTGGGGAGGAAAGAATGGTGTTTGGCTTTATTGATAGCTTGTTCATAGGGCCAGCACAAGCATGATGGGCTGAATGGCTGCCTGTGGCAAGATTGAGGTAACCTTCCAGACCTTTTCTAATGCAGTTTCACCACCAAACACTAGATGGCAGGCTAGAGCAGCTTCTGTTGGTGCATCCTCCAAACATCCAAGTAGTGCAGATCTGAGAGATCAGGGAAAACCGGAAGTGGGGCAGACAGCAATAGCAAAAGGAGGTTAATGTTTTGAGCATAACCTTCATCAGAACTCTCTTGCAATGGCATGACTAGAAATTGGATTCTTAACAGACAAGGAGCCTGGGGGCATAAATCCATGTGTCTTGCCTTCATACCACCCTGGCCCAATTTTAGCCTGTTGCATGATGTCTCAAAACAGAATTCCATTACAGTAAAGTATTTCTCATGGATTCCCATTTAATTAAATTCCACAAATATTTGATTAGCTTTATTGATCAGAGAATCATAGAGTAGAAGGAAGCCAGGCATCCCAGTGTACTGGTCGGGGCAGAGTATAAAAATTGGCAAGTCATGTTGCAGCTGTACAGAACATTAGTTAGGCCACGCTTGGAATATTGCGTGCAATTCTGGTCGCCACACTACTGGAAGGATGTGGAGGCTTTGGCGAGGGTACAGAAGAGGTTTACCAGGATGTTGCCTGGTCTGGAGGGTATTAGCTATGAGGAGAGGTTGGATAAACTCCGATTGTTTTCACTGGAACGACGGAGGTGAAGGGGCGACAAAGCTATGAGTGGTATGGACAGAGTGGATAGTCAGAAGCTTTTTCCCAGGGTGGAAGAGTCAGTTACTAGGGGACATAGGTTTAAGATGCGAGGGGCAAAGTTTAGAGGGGATGTGTGAGGCAAGCTCTTTTACACAGAGGGTGGTGAGTGCCTGGAACTTGCTGCCGGGGGAGGTGGTGGAAGCAGGTACGATAGCGACGTTTAAGAGGCATCTTGACAAATAAATGAATAGGATGGGAATAGAGGGATACAGACCCTGGAAGTGCAGAAGGTTTTAGTTTAGACAGGCATCAAGATTGGCGCAGGCTTGGAGGGCCGAATAGCCTGTTCCTGTGCTGTACTGTTCTTTGTACCTGTGACGGCTCCTTGAAAGAGCTATCTGTTTAGTCTCGCTCCCCTGCTCTTTCCCCATTGCCCTTCAAAATTTTCCTTCTAAAGAATTTACCCAATTCCCTATTGGAAGTTACTACTAAATCTGCTGTTCCTTTTTTGCTTAGCAGTGCAGTCCAGCTCACTGCATTAAATTAAAAAAAAAATTCTCATCTTTTCTGCTCTTGCATGGCATAAAGTCCATGGGACGTTCCTAGTCTATCCATGACATTTGCCCACGTGCGTTGGTCTCTTGTCAGCATGATCAACATCAGCGGACTTTATAATAACCAGACATGCCCTACTTTAGAAAAGCCCTCCAGCAAATGTCCACTAGGTTTCGTTCTGCTAGGTAGAAAATCTTTTTGCATTATCCTTTACTTTCAAGTGCAAAAGCATCCTCTATCAGCTGATTTATTATCTCAGTACCTTAATCATTTAAAAGTCTCAAATGGAACCTTATTAAATATTTTCTGTAAATTGAGACATTATCAAATGGACAGCACTCCTCTGCTAACTGAATTGCCTCAGCAACGTCTGTAGATTTTCAGACTTACTGCTTTGAAACCACCCCAAATGCTTCCTATCCTCAATGCCCTTAAGATAAACATAAGTGTTTTATAATAGATGCCATTACTATATAAAATAGCTATTAAAAGCTTGTCAGTGGCCATCACTAGCTGTTATAGCACCAAGCTCACTAAGGCATCCTCAATAGCACTTTCCAAACCTGCATCCTCTACCTGGAGGACAGCAGGGGTGTGGGAACACCACAACCTGCAGGTACCCCTCCAAGTCGCACACCATCCTGACTTGGAACTATATCGTCGCTGGGTCAAAATGCTGGAATTCCCTCCCTAACAGCACTGTGGGCATGCCTACACTAAATGAACTGCAGCGGTTCAAGAACCACCCGCTCGAGGGCAATTGGGGGTGGGTAATAAATGATTGCCAGTGATGCCCACATCCTGAATTTTTTAAGTAACTGTACACACCTGGCTGTTGTAGTTTGGGTTGCTGGTCAGTTAAGTGATCTTGATGCTACAGTCTTGAGGCAAAGAGTTGTTTAGAGATACAGCATTGAAACAGGCCCTTCGGCCCACCGAGTCTGTGCCGACCAAGAACCACCCATTTATACTAACCCTACAGTCATCCCATATTCCCTACCACCTACACTAGGGGCAATTTACAATGGCCTATTTACCTATCACCTGCAAGTCTTTGGCGGTGGGAGGAAACCGGAGCACCCGGCGAAAACCCACGTGGTCACAGGGAGAACTTGCAAACTCCTCACAGGCAGTACCCAGAATTGAACCCGGGTCCCTGGAGCTGTGAAGCTGCGGTGCTAGCCACTGTGCTGCCCAAAGGCTGGCCAAGTTGGCCAAGGCTCTTGCTCCTGATTGCTGTCTAGTGACTCCTATTTGGAAAAAGTGCTGGTGTGTGGTCAGGTGATAATGGGATACAAAATGTGCCACTTAGCAGACTGCACTGTCAGCTTGCAAATGAAGAACTTGTGAATGGATAGAGGTTTGGGACAGCAGTTGGCACAGTGCAGTATACTGAAAGATCTTTTGGAGAGAGCTATAAATAGTGAAGATTGACCTGCAGTAAGTCTTGTACCTCCACTTCTGTGTGGTTTAGAAATGTCTTGTATATCATGACTGCAGGTTGTAATTCTGCAGTGGGTGCATGTAGCAGTTCACCATGAGGAGAGGCCAGAGTTTGACCAAGTTAACCTTCTCTCCTTGTCTCTCCCTCAGGATATCCCCTGAATGATGAACTTTACAGATTGTTGTATCGCCGATATGCCAATGAATCTGGTGACATGGACTTCGACAACTACATTGCCTGCTTAGTCCGACTAGATGCGATGATCAGTGAGTGGGATTCTGTTGTAACCTTTTGCTGTTTGCAACACTGTTGCAATGTTGACTGGTATCCTTGCCTCTGGGAATTAAGAGCACTGGGCCAATTTGATTGGAATAAACTTGTGAATTTGTCTTTGGGTTGTGCAGAGCAGCAATATTGGAGCTGTTTGTAGGTTGTTGCTGTGTACAGAACTTGAAGTAAAACAAACCAAAATACAAGCACTATGCATACTAGTTTGCACATTTTTTTATAAAAAGGATACTGAAACGCTAGAGACGGTGCAAAATAGATTTACATAGATGATTCCAGAACTCAGATTATACTCATCAGGGAAGACTGAACAGACTGGGGCTCTTTTCTCTAGAAAAGGGAAGATGGGGGTAACCTAATAGAGATCTCTTTTATAAAAAAAAATAAAATTATTGAGGTATTTGATGGAGTAGATTCAAGTTTCCACATGTGGGGGAGGTCTAAACTAAGGACCATAATTATAAGATAGTAATAAATCCAATAAGGAATTCTGGAGAAACATCTTTATCTTAGAGTAGAGAAAATGTGGAACCCACTACCACATGGAAGAGTTGAAGTGAATAGCATAGATGCATTTAAGGGGAAGCTAGATAGATCCAAGAGGGAGAAAGGAATAGAAAGATATACTGATAGGGTTAGATGAAGAGGGATGGAAGGAAACTCATATGCAGTCGAGCATAGCTACCTGACCTAGACCCGACGACATGGCGGGTTCGGGTTGGGCTGCTTTTTCGGGGCAGGTCGGACACCATGACCGCCAGGATGTCAAGGCGGGAAACACTCCGCACTAAATAAAGTTGATTATATTCCGGTGGTCGGGCGCGGGAAAAAAATGAAAGGACTCTGGCTCAGGTCAGGTGTGGTTGTGTCGGGCTTGGGTCAGGTTTCACTTGCAGACCTGAGCAGGCCTTTAATATACAGCATAGACCAGTTGGGTCCAATGGCCAGTTTCTCTGCTGTAAATTCTATAGTCCTATGTAAACAGGACACCTTTGCCTGGTCAAAAGGTGCCAGGGTTCAGGGATCTAGTGAAGCTCATAGGCAGAAGGTTGGACAGAAAGTTCAGAGGGAGGGGAAACAACATGACAGACCTTGCCTATATATTGAGTTTTGTAGAAGCTGATGAGATCCAAACATTGTGATTCCCAAAATGGAAATGAGCTGCTTGCGTTGGATAGCAGAGTCTCTGGTTCACATCTGGTCTTGGTTTTGTGCATACTGCAAATGATCAATTCCCTGTAAGTATTTGGTTAAAGGCACATTTTTCTGCAGTGAGCTGTACTTTTAATTACGACCTCAAACTGACTTTAAAACAAAATATTTGTGTAAATTTGTGTGGAGGGAAGGAAAATACCAACAATCTTTGGAACCTGTAAGCAGCAGAGCAAGCTGCTGTGTTCACTCTTAATTGAATTAGAGAATCGTACAGCATGCGAGGAGGCCATTTGGCCCATTGTGTCAGTGCCAGCTCTTTTGAAAGAATGCTCCAATTAAGCCCACTCCCCCTGCTGTTTTCCCCCTGTACCCTTGTAAAATTTGTTGCCTTTAAGTATTTATCCAATTTTCTTAAAGCTACTATTGAATCTGCTTCCACTACCCTTTCAGAGTGCATTCCAGATCATTGATTTAAATGATAACTAAGCTACAATTCTTTTATCTATTTTATCCCTCTTCCAGCGCGCCCCCCCCACCCCGCACCGTTTCCCTTCCCTGTCTAGTCGTCTAAG
The DNA here is from genome assembly GCF_036365525.1 of Heterodontus francisci. NCBI lineage: Eukaryota > Metazoa > Chordata > Chondrichthyes > Heterodontiformes > Heterodontidae > Heterodontus > Heterodontus francisci. The sequence goes on along the minus strand of NC_090410.1, from coordinate 20,806,891 downwards.
TTTTAATCTGTTACCTTTAGATTTAGAAGCCTGCAAACAGCACCAATTAGCCTCTGTTTAAAGTGAAAATGTGAATTTGAGCTCCTTCAAAACTCTCCAAGTCCTGTTCAACCATCACCCCTATCCTTGCTCCCAGTCTGCAAATGCTTTGATTTTTAAAATTCACATCCTTGTTTTCAAATCCCTCCATGACCTCACTCCTTCCTGTCTCTCTAACCTCCTCTCGCCCAACAACCTCTGTTCCTCCAATTCTGGTCTCTTGTGCATCCTCAGTTTTCTTTGCTCCATTATTGTACTTTCAGCTGGTTAGGCCCTAAGCTCTGGAATTCCCTCTCCTCCAAACCTTTTCACCTTTTTTAGCTCTCTTCCTTTAAGATATTCCTTCAAAATCTTGGTCAAAGAGGTAGGTTTTAGTCACCTGTCCTAATATCTCCTTGTGTGGCTCAGTGTCAAATTTGTTTGATTAATCTCACTGAAGTGCCTCAGGGCATTATACAGTGTCTTTTAATGGACAAATGCAAATTATTGGGAAGAACTGGTTAGGTTTCACTAATGTTCTGTTTCACTTGCAGGATCGTTCAAAGCTTTGGATAAGAATGACACAGGCTGCATCAGAGTTAACATAGTGGAGGTAGGGTCAGAAGTTGTCCCTTACTGCATTACAATTCAAACAGGGATATCCACCATCTAGCATCTGTTTTTACCTCGTCTTTGGGATCCTTGTTGCTTATTCTTTGTAAACCTGGTGTGAGATCTTGGCTCAGCCTATTCAGGTGCCATGTTGGCTGGCATGTTTAGTCACTTGAGCCAAAGAAAATGCAATTTGATAATTTGATCAAGTGTAAAGTTTCTATGGGTCATCCTTGACTATGACTATCTCCAATGAGTGACAATGAGTTTTAAGCTTCACCATTGGTGAAGCTGCATTTTCTCCACTTGTGACAGCTGAGCTGAATATGACTCCGTTTGATTACTGTCCTTCAAATGAGTCTCAATCTTTGGTTCTCCTGCTTTATCAAGCAGGGAGCCTCCCTGTAAGGAACTGTGTACATTCTACATTCAGACCAACAATTTTCTTGTCCACTAGTCAGACACCTGACCAACTAAAACTAGGACTTCTTTTGAAAGTGTGAAGGGAAGAAGTTGCTGAGTTGCACTGTCCATAACTGAGAAGGTTCCTTCAGAGATAAGAGTTTCATTTTATGCTTTTATTCATTTTTCTGAATGTGGGTAAGGCTGGAATTTATTGCCCATCCCTAGTTGAGCTGGATACAAGTGAAGAGCTTTCACAGCCACTTCAGAGGACAGATAAGATTCAGTCACATGAGGACAGCAGGTTTCCTTCCCAAAAGGGCATAAATGAACCATTTGGATTTTTGACAATCCAACAGTTTGTCACTTCTAGTGATGCCCAACTTTTTAAACTTTATTTCCTGATTTTTAAAAAAAATTTAAAACCGAATTCAAGTTCCCAAACTGCTGTGGTGGGATCTGAACTCTGTGTTCTCTGGATTTTTTGTTTTTGTTTGGGCCTCTAGGTTACCAGTCTAGTAAAATAACGACTGTGGTGTGTAGCAAGTATGTCTATAGCTTACCTTATACCATGATGATGGAAAGTGAGCACTGATGTTACAAATAGGCAATGGTGGCTAATGACCTTCTCCTGTTCTCTGTTCTAGTGGCTGCAGCTCACCATGTACTCCTAAAGCACTCGTCTCGGTATCAGCCCTTCAGGGAACTGAAGATCTCACTACCCATCTTCCAGACAGCTGCAGAATCGGTTCTTTGCTTGGCTGATTGGAGGTGGGGTGGGTGGGGGGTGGGGGTGAAAATATATTTTTCTGCATGTAGGCTTTTTATAGTTAGAGATATCTGCGAATGCAGCTTGTTGGAAATGTCGTTCATTCTTCAAAGGTGGCTAATCTTGACTGTTCTGAAACTTCGCACTGCTTTCTTTTCAATAGTTGTGATTGCCAAAATAAAAAAGGTTTGATGGAAAGGTCTTGCTGTAGAAAGAGCTTTGAAAATGGGAGATTAAGGAACAGGAGATGCTGGAAACACAGATCAAGTTAGCATTTCTGACCAAGACATTAAACCCCCTCTTCTCGCCACAGATGCTGGTTGACCTGTTGTGTTTTTCACTTGTGTATTTTCTATTCCGATTTCCAGCATCTGCAGTCTTTTTCCTTTTTTGCTTTTTGTTTCAAACTGTTGCCCTCAACATTTCCATTCGTGTCTCTGAAAGATGTTGCCTTTGAGGAAAGCAATCTTACCAAATAATCTCAAGGCCATTGCCCCATTCAAAGCTGTGGTTTAAGGTCCATTTTACTTGAGTATTCTCGTTTTGTGTGGAAGTCAAACTTGAAGCATCACTGTATCTCTCTTGTTTGTTTCATCTAGTGTTTTGGGCGGGGGTGGGGGGGGGGGAGGGAGGGAGAGGAAACATCCTTTTTAAAATATGTGCCAAGGAGCAGCAATGAAAAACGAGCACAAGTGTTTGAGACCAGGTTTCTCTGCCAGTAATTGGAGCTTTGGAAAGGTCAAGTTTATTTTTGCAGTCCTGTTCTCTGTACTTTGGGGGATCATAAAGGTGCTTTAACCGCTGTGGTATCTCTGAACCTGATCTTTGACTGCAGTCATCTCTCTGCTCTTAGATATTGCTGGTTTATTTCTGATGTATAAATAAATGTATTTATGGTCCCATGAAAGCAATGGTCAATATTTCTCCCAATGAGCTTTTGCAGCCTCTCCTGTTGCACAAACATGAGCCCTAGAAAATGTCAGGTGGTGTCTGCAGAAAGTGGTCATGGCAACGGTCTCAAAATCAGCATTTTGAAAATGCATTTTCATCAGTGTAGGCTTTTTAATGTCCTAGGCCAGGCTTAGCCCTTCTAACATACAAGGACCCATCCAACATGAAGCCGATCAGTCTGGTCATTTTTATTTTCCACGCAGTTGAGATCCAACTGCCCAATACCATTCAGATGTCCCTGACAACAGCTTTGTTTTATATAATTTTTTTTTCTCAATCTGTATGAAACTATACTCTATCTCCCTTTTTAAAATGAAGTCCCACATTTATCTATAGGTAATATCCCCTGTATTGTATCTTCAATTGTGATTGGTGCTCTGATGGATTCTTCTGTGCCCCTATTCCAGGTAGACTCCCAAATGTTGTTTAGCATTATTGGCTAATTGATCCTTTTTAGCTACGGAGATGGACTGTGCTTTTTCTTGCCCTGATATTTGTGGCTTGTTGACTTGAAATATTCTTCTGTTGTCTGGACTCTGAGCATTGCCAAAGTTTGGGGTTCAGGGATCGGGAGGGTTGAGTGCTTCTGAGGCTTGATCCATCAGAGATAATTGGGGGAATCCTTTAGTTGCTGATTTGAACTGAGAACAGCAAGTTGTCATTGCTCTATTGCCAAAATCTCATGATGAGGGAAGTTTATCTGTTTTTTAATGCTGAAGTCTTGGGCAGTGGGTGACCATTGTACCTGCCATAGTGTAACAGAAGGCAGGTGAGACTTGTGGGATGAATAAATGGATTTTTAAAACTGCTAATCTGTTAACCTGTTATGTTTTTTCTCTTCAATGGCCATACTGTATAATTTTTATTAAAGGAAAACCCATTAACCTTTTTAAAACTCTTTTTTTTCATATAGATAACTGCATACATGTGTTAAACATTACTCTGGGTGTGATGTCAACTTAGTGTTCTGTGAACGGTTTTGGCCTTGACTAAAGAAGGATAGACTTGTATGTGGTACAGCGAAGGTTTGCTAGATTGATTTCTTGATGAGAGGGTTGTCCTATGAAGAGAGTGAGTAGATTGGGCCTATACCCCTGAGTTTAGAAAAATGAGGGGATCTCATTGAAACGTATGAAGTTCTCAGAGGGCTTGATGTGGTAGATGCTAAAGAGGTTGTTTCCCTTGGCTGGAGAGTCTAGAACTGCATTCATAGTCTCCGGTTAAGATTGAGATGATAAATCTCGCTGAGGGCTGTGAATCTTTGGAATTCTCTACCCCCCAGAGGGCTGTGGATGCTCAGTATATTCGAGACTGAAATCGATAGATTTTTGGGAACTAAGGAAATTGAGGGATAGGGTGGGAAAGTGGAATTGAGGTAGTTCAACTATGATCGTAATTAATGGTGGAGCAGGCTCGAGGGGCTGAAAGGCCTCCTGCTCCGATTTCTTGTTCTAAATTATAGAACAGAAGGAAGCAACTTGCCTTTCCCTAGTAGCATTACACACATTCTGGACTCTCCATAAGTGAAGTTAGAGGACTAAGTGGACCAGGCAGATGTAATTCACTTTTTCTTGCGTCGTACATTGCAGCATTTTTATTTTACAACAATGTATTGTATTTTAAATGGCAAAGCTTTATGGCAATTTAGGCAGTAGAGATTTGAATTGAGTATGAGTTAAACTAAGCTGAGGAGTTGGGAGATGTAAACTGAGCTGCTGCACAGCTGCCACTGGTGTCAGAATGACCTGTTTACATCGGAACATAGGAGCAGGCCATTCAACGTGATCACGGCTGATCATCCACTTCAATGTCTTTTAGAGTCAAAGTCATACAGCACATAAACAGGCCCTTCGGCCCATCGTGTCTGTGCCGGCCATCAAGACCTACCTATTCTAATCCCATTTTCCAGCACTTGGCCCACAGCCTTGTATGCTATGGCGTTTCAAGTGCTCATCTAAATACTACGAATATGTTTTTCCCCACACTATCCCCATATCCCTTTTATATCATTGGTATTTAGAAATCTGTCAATCTCTACTTTAAGGATACTCGATGACTGAGCTTCCACAGCCCTCTGGGGTAGAGAATTCTAAAGGTTCACAACCCTCTGAGTAAAGACATTTCTCCTCATCTCTGTACTAAGTGGCTTCCCCCTTATTTTGAAATTGTGTCCCCGGTCTAGACTCCCCAACCAGGGTAAACATCTTGTCTATCCCTTTCAGTATTTTGTAGGTTTTAATGGGATCACCTCATTCTTCAAAACTCTAGAGAATACAGGCCCAATTTCCCCGATCGCTCTTCATAGGCATTTCTATATATAGGAGTTCATAATGTAAAACGTTAACACAATTGTAACTAATGTGACAATAGGAAGCAGTTGTGTAAACAGGATGTGCTAGATGGGGCATTATTAGATATTGTACATTTGTGACCATTTTGAATTGACATCTGGGGAGAATTGAAGAGAATAGCAAAAAAGGAATTCTTGTAGCACTGTTCTACATGTAAAATAGATCAAAGGTACTTGGTGTAGGGAGATAACCAGGTTTATTTGAGGAAGAATAGACAATTGTGTGGTGTCCTCACCTGCTGCTGTGTTGAGTTTGTGATGAAGTTAAAGCTGGAGTTATTATGATAATGGCCCATTTTGACCAGGAGAAGGGGAAATTAAACTTGCTTCTCCATTTCAACTGATGGATGCAATTGAGGAATTGGTCAAGTTGTGTTGATGGTGTAAGCTGAAGGAACCAAAAGTGGAGGTGTTGAGGCTGGAATAGAGAACTGGAAGTTGGGAGCTGCCTTTCTGTAGTTTAAACAGTAACCACAACAATGGATGAAGAGGCCATAGATATTATAAAAAATAATTTTGACATTATGGCTCAATTAGTTGCTCACTCTCCTGAGTCAAAGAAAGTCTTGTATTTATATAGTGCCTTTCATGACCTCAGGACATTGAGTGTTCAAGCCCCACTCCAGAGCCCATAATCTAGGCTGACTCTCTAATGCAGTACTTTTTTTTTATTATTCGTTCATGGGATAGTCACTGGCTGGGCCAGCATTTATTGCCAATACCTAATTGCTCTAGAGAAGGTTCAAAGAAGAGTGTGGGAGGTCATGCCAGGAGCAGCACCAGGCATAGCTCAATGAGGTGTCCACCTGGTGAAGCTACAACTCAGGAGTCGCATGCCAAAGAGCATAAGCAGTATGTGATAGACAGGGAAAAGCGATTCCATAGCCAACGGATCAGATCTAATCGCTGCAGTCCTGCCACATCCAGTCGTGAATGGTGGTGGACAATTAAACAACTAACAGGAGGAGGAGGCTCCACAAATATCCCCATCCTCAATGATGGGGGAGCCCAGCACATCAGTGCGAAAGAAAAGGCTGAAACATTTGCAACAATCTTCAGCCAGAAGTGCCGAGTGGATGATTCATCTCTGCCTCTTCCTGAAGTCCCCAGCATCACAGATGCCATCTTCAGCCAATTCCATTCACTCCGTGTAAAATCAAGAAACGACAGCAGTGATTCACAGCAGAGTCCTTCAATAAATGGCAGTAGGTCATAGAGCATAGAACTTCAGTATATTGCAGTGGCTCATAGAGCATTGTTCTTCACTAATATGGATGCTGCAAAAGCTATGGGCCCTGACAACATTCTGGCAATAGTACTGAAGACCTGTGCTCCAGAACTTGCTGTGTCCCTAGCCAAGCTGTTCCAGTACAGCTACACACAAGCATCTACCCTGCAATGTGGAAAATTGCCCAAGTATGTCCTGTACACAAAAAGCAGGACAAGTCCAACCCGGCCAATTACTGCTCTCCGTCTACTTCATCAGTAAAGTGATGGAAGGTATCGTCGACAGTGCTATCAAGCAGCACTTGCTTAGCAATAACTTGCTCAGTGACACTTAGCTTGGGTTCTGTCAGGCCCACTCAGCTCCTGACCTCATTACAGCCTTGGTTCAAACATGGACAAAAGAGCTGAACTCGAGATGAGGCGAGAGTGACTACCCTTGACATCAAGGTGGCATTTGACTGAGTAAGGCATTAAGGGGCCCTGGAAAACCAAGTCAGTGGGAATCAGGAAAAACTCTTCGCTGGTTGGAGTTGGAGCTAGTGCAAAGGAAGATGGTTGTGGTTGTTGGAGGTCAAGCATCTCAGCACCAGAACATCACTGCAAGAGCTTTTCTGGGTCGTGTCTGAGGCCCAACTATCTTCAGCTGCTTCAATCCATAAGGTGAGAAGTGGGGATGTTTGCTGATTGTGCAATGTTCAGCACCATTCATGATGACTCCGATACTGAAGCAGTTCATGTAGAAATGCAGCAGGACCTGGACAACATCCAGGCTTGAGCTGATGAGTGGCAAGTAACATTCATGCCACACAAGTGCCAGGCAATGACCATCTCCAAGAGAGAATCTAACAGTCTCCCCATGACATTCAATGGCATTATAATCATTGAATCCCCCACCATCAACATCCTGGGGGTTACCATTGACCAGAAACTGAACTGGAGTAGCCATATAAATACTGTGGCTACAACAGCAAGTCAGAGGTTGGGAATTCTGTAGCAAGTAACTTACCTTCTGACTCCCCAAAGCCTGTCCACCATCTATCTTTAATGCACAAGTCAGGAGTGTGATGGAATACTCTCCACTTGCTTGGGTGGGTGCAGCTCCAACAACACTCGAAGCTGGACACCATCCAGGACAAAGCAGCCCACTTGATTGGCACCTCATCCACAAACATTCATTCACTCCACCACTGACGCACAGTGGCAGCAGTGTGTACCATCTACAAGATGCACTGCAGCAAACCACCAAGGCTCCTTAGACAGCATCTTCCAAACCCATGACCTCTACCAACTAGAAGGACAAGGGCAGCAGATGCATAAGAACACCACCCGTGAGTTCCCCTCCAAGCGCACATCCTCCTGACTTGGAATTATATCGCTGCTGTCACTGGGTGAAAATTCTGGAACTCCCTTCCTAACAGCACTGTGGGTGTACCTATTCCACATGGACTGCAGTGTTTCAAGAGGGCAGCTTGCCACCACCTGCTCGGGCAATTAGTGATGAGCAATAAATGCTGGCCTAGCCAGTGATGCCCACATCCCATGAATGAATAAAAAAAAAAGTGATGGTGAGCTGCCTTCATGCACCACTATAAGTGGTGAGGAAGGCTCGGGTGGAAAAAGTAGGATAATAGTTTTTTAAACTAATGAAAAGGAGAGTGTACAGGTAAAGGGAAAACCAGGAGAGAGAAATAAGAAATGTGAATAAAATATTGGAGCAGGAAGACAGGTTAGGGGTGTGTGGCCCAAATAATTGTTTATACAAACATAAAACAAGGAACAGATTGAATTGCCAGGCATAAATTCAACTTGGAGTGTATGACATGGTAGCTGTTACTGAGACATGGCTGCAAGATGATCAGAACTGGCAACTAAATATACTAGGGTATAAGGCCTATAGGAAAGATGGGAGATGGGGAGGAGTAGCCTTGGTGATTTAAGGATGAAATCATCATGAAGAGCAAGGATATAGCAAATAAACAGGCAGTGGAGACTTTCTGTAGAATTAAGAAATTGCCAAGGATTTCAGGCTAGTGGGAGTTGGGCATTGGCCTCCTGCTAGCAGCTATCAAGTGGTGGATTGTATAAATGCAGAGATTAGACGAGCATGTAGTAAAGGAAGAGTGGTTTCAATGGGAGATTTTAGCTTTCATACAGATTGGGACAAGCAGACTAGCATATGTCAGAAAGGTTTCTTGTCTGGGATATTTTTCTGCAATAATGTCCTAGAATAGGGGTCACCAACCTTTCCTTTAGTGGGAGCTAATTCTAATTTTTAAAAAAATCAAGTCACTTGAACATATATTGAAAACATAAATGCAAATTAAATAGCAGCTATAATTACATTAGTTTAATACAATGGAAAACTGATAAAAATAAAGTTAATGTGAGACTTGACACTGCATGCTTCCAAAGATATGTGGAACCAAACAAGGAAGCCACTTTCACTGCTGCAGTGGATATTGCTGTACCTTTCTGTATCCATAACGCTACGGGTACCTTGATTTCAGTTGAATGTGCTTTTGAAGACCAAATTGGCTTCTGTAAGCAAACCTTCTTTGCTCAATGGTTGAGGTTTGAGTTTTTTTAACCTTTTTATATATATATATATATATGATCAGTACCATAAAACTGCACTCATAGAGCATGACAACATTAGCAACTACCCTTCCTCGCACAAAGCATTTGATGTCACTTAACTGTTTTCATAAACTGTATGGACTGAGATTGTCAACAATAACCATGAAGTCACAGGTGACTAAATATGTGAAACATGACATAATTTCCTATTATGAATATAGATGAGGGGCTTGTGCAATGCAGATGGTCATAGTTAAATTAAAATGTTGGATTTACACTCAATTACCCTTCAAAACTGGAAAGAAATTCTAGAAGAAAAATCCAAAGCAACTGCTGTGTTTTGTGGATATGCTTTTCTTGTAAATCTTAACTCTCGTGTAGTTGAGACAGGGCCATGTTAGCAACTGAAAGTGGCAAGAGTTGAAGAGTGCGTGGCAACTTGTCAAATTTAGTTTAGAGATACAGCACTGAAACAGGCCCTTCGGCCCACCGAGTCTGTGCTGACCATCAACCACCCATTTATACTAATCCTACACTAATCCCATATTCCTATCACATCCCCATCTGTTCCTATATTTCCCTACCACCTACCTAGACTAGGGACAATTTATAATGGCCAATTAACCTATCAACCTGCAAGTCTTTTGGCATGTGGGAGGAAACCGGAGCACCTGGAGGAAACCCACGCAGACACAGGGAGAACTTGCAAACTCCACACAGGCAGTACCCAGAATTGAACCCGGGTCGCTGGAGCTGTGAGGCTGCGGTGCTAACCACTGCGCCACTGTGCAGGAGAGTTTGGCTCTCAGCCATTATAACATTCAGCACAATCACCAGAACAGAAAACACTAAAAGTTGGGTCCATCACCATCTGCAAAGCGAATAGACAGATTTGATGTTCCAGCTGCAAGACTCTCCCTCACAAACAAAAACATTAATGGTGTCCAAATTGCTTGAAAAGCTTCAGCTTGTGAAATGTAAAATTATTCTGGTGTTGAGTGCCCAAAATACAAATATCAATTGTCAAAGTACCATCTCCACCCCAGCAATAGCCCAGCTGATGAGAAATTCATGGAGCTATTTCAGCCTCCCCAGACCAGTAGCCTCTTTAATGCTGATTGAAGCTGGTTTCCAGCCAGTGGCCCCTTTACGGTACCCAGACTTGCTTCGATTAACTTTATAGGCAACAGACTCGGACTCCCTTCTGTTAGCTGGTGATTCTGCAGTTTCCTCCATTTCTCGCCTCCCTTCAAAACGACATTCTGGAAACTCATCCGGATTCTGTCACTGCAGAAAGCTGACAGATCAGACAAGAATCCCGACCGGTCTGCGCAAGCGCAGCATATGAAATTCACAGCAGCCGCCAGCTGTGTCTGCTCTTTCCCCAGTCCTCTGCCGAGACTGCTGCACCCTCAAACACCAACAGCGAGCTACCGCGACCTCTGTCCGAGAACCAACAAGGGGGCATGCCATATTAGATTTAGCAATGCCTAAAGAGCCAGCTTTAGTTAACAGCCTAACAGCGTGTGAACATTAATAGCAATCACAACATGATTGAGTTCAATGTAATGTTTGAAAGCGAGAAATGCAAAGGTTACTAAGATTCCAAATTTAGATAAAACGGACTTCACTAACGAGACAGAGACTTTCCACAGTAAACTGCGCAAATCTGTAGCGGGGTAAAACACTACAGATCATCAGTGAGAGGTGTTCAAAAAATAATTTATGATACAGAATTGGTTTATAGCCCTAAGGGGTAAGAGCTGTACTTGCCAGAACAAAGCAGCCATGGGTGACTGAAGAGGTAAGAGACACCTTAAAACTAAAAGAAAAAGCATACAAAAATGGGAAAGAAACAAAACAGCAAAGGGTGACAAAACAGTAAGAGCTACAGAAAAGGGGGCATGAAAAGAAACTTGCAAGGGATATCAAAATCAACATTTTTTTTTTTTTACACCGTATTTAGGGAGAAACTGTTGTCATTGGCCAAAGGATTCAGAACCAGGGGACACCGTTTTAAGATGAATGACAAAAGAAGCAACAGTGACATGTGGAAAAACATACACAGCGAGTGGTTAGGATCTGGAATGCACTGCCTGAGAGTACGGTGGAGGCAGATTCAATCGAGGCCTTCAAAAAGAGAACTGGATAATTATCTGGAGAGAAAAAAAATTGCAGGGTGACTAGGCGAGTTGCACTTGTAGAGAGCTGGCATGGACACGATAGGCCGAATGGCCTCTTTCTGTGCTGTAACCATTCCTTGATTCTATGATAAAAGCACAATACTGCGGATGCTGGAAATCTGAAATAAAAACAAGAAATGCTGGAACCACTCAGCAGGTCTGGCAGCATCTGTGGAAAGAGAAGCAGAGTTAACGTTTCGGGTCAGTGACCCTTCATCGGAACATCGGAACCCGATGAAGGGTCACTGACCCGAAACGTTAACTCTGCTTCTCTTTCCACAGATGCTGCCAGACCTGCTGAGTGGTTCCAGCATTTCTTGCCTTGATTCTATGAATTACATTAGGAAAAAGAGGGTGGTCAGGATCAATGTGGCCCTCTCGATAATTGATAATGGTGATATTGTCACTGAAAATAATTAGTTTGTCAGTATTTACAGCAGAGGAAGCATTTAGAATGCCAGACAACCCAAGGTAACTAATAATGTAATTATTATAATTTAATTAATTATAGAAATATATAAATTATATATAATTGTAATTATAACATATGCAAAATAACAGTAATGAAAATAATGGCACTAAAAAGTGACAAATTTGTAGGACCAAATGCTTTCTATCTGATGGCTTTAAAAGAAGTAGATGAGAACTCTGCAGATGTCCGAACTGTTATGTTCCAAAATTCTCTCTATTTGGAACCGTTTCTTTAGATTGCAAAATGTGCATGTCACCCCATTATCTGGGAGGTGAGAGGAGAAAACCAGGAAATTATAGACCAGTTAGCCTAGCATCTGTTATCAGGAAATTACTAGAGCCTATAATTTAGGGTATGGTGACTGAACACCGTGAAAATTTTCAGCTGGTCACAAAAAGCCAGCATGGATTTATAAAGGTGTTCAATGAAAAAGTTAATTTGCTTAACAGAGAGAATAATGTCTATGTGAGCGAGAAGGAGATATTATACCTATGTATGTAAGTAAGAGCTTCTGTGTCTGGAGAAATGATGGTCCATTGTTCGTGTTGCAGCTCTTGCTTTGATAACTCGAACTGCCAAGAAAGAAATTACAAGAGACATGAGATTGGATCACAACCCAGAGGCTGAGTAAACAGAAGCTCTGGGGTCCCCTTGTGATTGGAGGGTCTCTGCATATGTCTGAATCCTTGTGATTGGAGAAGGAAGGAGGGAAATCAGGCATAAAATGGAGGTTGGACCAGCTTTACCACTGTTCTGGCACAATATAAAATAAGTGACCCAAAGTAGGTTATGTGTAGAAGACTTCGGAAAGAAATCGGGAGGCACCAAAGAGATGGAGCAGGAGCAAGAGGTAAGGGGTGCGAAAGTACGGTTGCAACTTCTACCCAGGGCACAATGAGTAATATATATCTGAATTGTACCCTGTAAACCATTGCTCTAAAACTATAATGTATTAAGTCTTGCTTCTACTAAATAAAGTTCAATTGCTGTTATAAGATCATTAGAAATGCTGTTTGCTAAAACAAAGGTCATGCAAGTGACGTGTTTTGTGGCTCCTGCCCTGGTTAGGAAATTGGCTGATTGGCAAAAGACAGAGTGTAGGGATAATAGGCAGGTACTCTGATTGGCAGGATGTAACAAGTCGTGTCCAACTAGGATCTATGTTGAGGCCTCAAATATTCATTGCATTTATTAACGACTTAGATAATGGGATAGAAAGCCACATATCCAAACTTGCTGATGACGCAAAGAAAAGCAGCATTGTTAGTAGTGTGGATGAAAGCAAAAAATTAGAGCGATATTGGCTGGAATTTTAGGTTGGGCAGGAGGCCCCACCCACCAGGCAAAATGTTGGGGGCGGGCCCACCTCCGCTGGGCCTGGGAGCCACGCCAAGATTTTGTGTGTCCCAGGCCCTTAATTGGCCTTGAATGGGACTTGCATCCATCTGAGGAAGGAAATCCTGCCTCCAAGAGCTGCCAGCGAATCAGCGGGCTGGCAGCTCTCAGTCCCAGCAGTACCATCGGGAGCAGGGGCCACTGCTGGGACTGCACCCAGCCACAGCAGCAAGAGGGACGTCTGCCCAGAAACAAGGTAAATGCCTGGAACTTCGCTGGGGACAATTGGCCGGGCTTCGGTGAGGCAAGAGGGTTGGTTGGGAGTGTAGTGGAGTGGGGGCGGTTGGGCCATGGGGAGGGGCTCTCCGTGGGGCACAGAGTGCCCGATCAGAAGGGACCCCCCCCACCCCCAGCCCACATGGAGGCCACCAGGTTTGACTGGGCGGCCTCCTGGGGGACTGCAGCCACCCGCCAGCCGCTGGTAAAATCCCCGTGGCGGCAGGAGGAGGCCCTTTCGTGGCAGTTAATTGCCCACTTAAGGGTCTTGATTGGCCTGGGGCGGGCAGGCCATTTTTTGCCATCGCCGCCCCTCGTAAAATTGCAGCGGGGACGGGAAGGCTTGGGAAGGGCACCCCCCCCCACCTCCCACTCAATTTTACGACACCCACCACTGTCCTTCTCCTGTGGGTGGCGTAAAACTCTGGCCATTGTTAGATTAAGTGAATGGGGGAAGACTGACAAATTGATTTCAATGTAGACAAATATGAGGTCATTCACTTCAGACCCAAAAAGGATAGAACAGGGTACTTTCTAAATGGTGAAAAGCTTGAAACAGAGGAGGTCCAAAGAGACTTGGGGGTCTAGGCACATAATGGAATGCCTATATATTATATTTATATTTGGAGATACAGCACTGAAATAGGCCCTTCGGTCCATCATATCTAGAGGACTAGAACATGTGCTTCAGCTATGCAAAGCCTCGGTTAGACCACACCTGGAGGACTGTGAGCTGTTCTGGGCACCACACCTTAGGAAGGATATAATGGTCTTGGAGCAAACGCAGCATAGATTTACTCAAATGATAGTTTTACTCCAAGGGTTAAATTATGAGGTGAGATTACACTAACTAAGCTTGTGTTGTCTGGAATTTAGAAGATTAAGGGGTGGTTTGATCAAAGTTTACAAAGAGCAACTGATAGGGCAGATAGAAACTATTTCTGCTAGTTGGGGAGTCTAGGACTAGGGGGCATAATGTTAATTAGAGACAGACCTTTCAGGAATAAAATTAGGAAACACTTCACGCAAAGTGTGGTAGAAGTTTGGAACTCTCCCACAGATGCTCAATCAATTGATAATTTTAAATCAGAGTTTGATAGATTTCATGTTAACCAAAGATATTAAGGGAGACGGGACATAGACGGGTATGTGGAGTTAGGTCATAGATCAGCCAAGATCGCACTGTCGGGCAGAACAGACTCAAGGGGCTGAATGGCCTCCTCCTGTTCGTAAGTTCCTATGTAATGTTGGCAGGCAATTTGTGCACCGTAAGGACCCCACAAACAGCGATGTGAGAATGGCCAGTTAATCTGTTTTTTGGTTGGTGGAGGTATAAATGTTGGCTGGACACTGGGGGAGCTCCCACAATATTGCAGTGAGAGTGTCAGCCGAGATTTTGTGCTCAAATTCCTGGAGTGGGACATGAATACACAACCTCGTGACTCAGACGAAAGTGGGACATCTGGTGCTGAAATTTGTGATTCAAAATGACATACATTCCACCAACTAAATAAAGTGAATATGTAATAAAATACATCATGTTTGGGCAAAAGTTATTCTATTTTTTACATTCCCTCTTCTGATATCAACTAAATTACATTCATTCTGAAAACGCACATTTAAAAAAAAAAAGTTGCAGAGATCAATCTGTCTGTCGGGAAAAATCTTGTCACTGTTTTACAGCTGCCAATTAGAAGAGTGCAGTGGGATGATTGTCCAAGTGTCTCCAGACTGATTCAGTTTTGGGACAGGTCAGTTGACAAGCCAGAAGTGGTCTGAATCCCAGATACAATTAGTGCAGTGTAAAACCCAGTAGGTGGCACTGCTTACTACAGAAGTGAGTTTAGATTATCTCCATAGGCAATGATGATAATTCCCGTAAACACTGTGAAACCAATACTTGAACAGAGCATCCCTCTCCTGCCTAGAATTACCCCTTCCTCTCTTGTGGATGTTGATTGGTAGGACAATATAATGTACACTACAGGCAGCAGCAACCCTTGCTGTGACTCCTTATCTGTGGACTTAGGTGTTGAGTGGCAGCATGCTGTTTGACCATGGGGATCACCATGAGATCAGTCTTGTCCTCACCCGAGTTCCATGCATTTGCACTTTATTTACATAGAATTACTAAGGAAAGAACAGGGCCGATTGCAGACCAAAAAGGTAACGTGTCGTTAAGAAGGAGGACTGTGGAAAAACTGGATGGGATGAAAATTGTGAGTGAGGAAATATTAAGGGGTTTAACATTCTTGAAAGTGGGTAAATCACCAGGCCTGGATTAAATGTTTCCCAGGCTGCTCAGAGAAGCAAGGGAGGAAATAACAGAGGTTCTGACCATAATTTTCTCATCCTCTTGGGCTACGGGCATGGTGCCGGAGGACAGCTAACATTGTACCATTGTTTAAAAAGGCAGGAAGAGATAGACCAATTAATTATAGGTCAGTCAGCCTAACCTTGGTGGAAAAAATTCTGAGAGAAAGTATAAATTGTCATTTAGAAATGCACGGATTAATCAAGGACAATTACCAAGGATTTGTTAAGGGGATGTCCTGTCTGACTAACTTGATAGAATTTTTTGAGGCTGCAACAAAGAGGGTTGATGAAGGTGGCATATTTGTTTTAGTTTTAGAGATACAGCACTGAAACAGGCCCTTCAGCCCACCGAGTCTGTGCCGACCATCAACCACCCATTTATACTAATCCTACACTAATTCCATATTCCTACCACATCCCCACCTGTCCCCCTATATTTCCCTACCACCTACCTATACTAGGGGCAATTTATAATGGCCAATTTACCTATCAACCTGCAAGTCTTTGGCATGTGGGAGGAAACGGGAGCACCCGGAGGAAACCCACGCAGACACAGGGAGAACTTGTAAACTCCACACAGGCAGTACCCAGAATTGAACCCAGGTCGCTGGAGCTGTGAGGCTGCGGTGCTAATCACTACGCCACTGTGCCGCATATACATGGATTTTAGCAAGATTTTTTCCCACATTCAGAAAAATAAGAGTCCACGGGATCCGAGGGCAAGTGGCAAGTTTGATTCAAAATTGGTTCAGTGGTAAGAAGCAAAGAGTTATGATTGAAGGGTGTTTCTAGTTGGGTTCAATCGGGCTCAATTCTGGGTCCCTTGCTTTTTGTGGTAGATATCAATGATTTAGAATTAAATGTAGGGGATTAAGAAGTTTACAGATGATACAAAAATTGGCCCTGTGGTTGTGTGATAGTGAGGAAGAAAGGAAGATATCAATGGTCTAGTCAGGTGGGCAGAAAAGTGGCAAATGGAATTCAATCCAGTGAAGTATAAGGAAATGCATTTGGGGAGTGCAAGCAAGGCAAGGGAATACACAATAGACGGTAGGATATTGAGAAGTGTAGAGTGGTGCAGAGGTTAGCACCGCAGCCTCACAGCTCCAGCGACCCGGGTTCAGGTCTGAGTACTGTCTGCGTGGAGATTGCGAGTTTTCCCTGTGACCGTGTGGGTTTCCGCCAGGTGCTCTGGTTTCCTCCCACAGCCGAAGACTTGCAGGTTGATAAGTAAATTGGTTGTTGTAAATTGCCCCTAGTGTAGGTAGGTGGTAGGAGAATTGAGGGAAAGTGGGGATGTGGTAGGGAATATGAGATTAATGTAAGATTAGTATGAATGGGTGGTTGATGGTCGGCACAGACTCAGTGGGCTGAAGGGCCTGTTTCAGTGCTGTATCTCTCTATGACTCTATAACAGACCGACTTTGGAGTGCATGTCTACAGATCCCTGAAGGTAGCAGGACAGGTAGATAAGGTGGTCAAGAAGGCATTTGGGATACTTCCCTTTATTAGTTGAGGCCTAGAATATAAGAGCAGAGAAGTTATGCGAGACCTATATAAAACATGTGTTTTATTTGCTGGAGTACTGTATATAGTTTTGGTCACTGTATAACAGGAAGGATGTGATCACACTAGAGAGGGTACAGAGGAGATTTACAAAGATGTTGCCGGGAATGGAGAATTTTAAGCTAAAGAATGGATAAGCTGGAGTTGTTTTCTTTGGAACAGAGGAGGTTGAGGGAGAGTTAATTGAGGTGTATATATATAAAATTATGAGGGGTTTAGATGCAGTGGATAGAATGGACACATTTCCCTTAGCAGAGATGTCAATAACCAGGGAAGAATAATTTTTTCAATTTTAAATCTGAGGGGAGTTTAGGAGAATTTTTTCACCCAGAAGGTGGTGGGCATCTGGAACTTACTGCCTGAAACCCTCAGCACATTTAAAAAAAAATACTTGGATATGCACTTGAAGTGCTGTAACCTACAGAGCTATGGACCAAGAGCTGGGAAGTGGAATTAGGCTGAAAAGCTCTTTTTTTTTAGTCGGCACAGACACAATGGGCTGAATGTTCTCCTGTGTCCTAAATTTTCTATGATTCTATGAATTACATAGAATACAGAGCACAGAAATAGGTCATTCGGCCTAACCAGTCCACGCTGATGTTTAAGCTCCACTCGAGCCTCTTCCTATCCTTCCTTATCTAACTCTATCAGCATTGGCCTCTATTGCCCTCACCCTAACATGCACATTTAGCCTCCCCTTAAATACATCTATACTATTCACCTCAATCACTCCCTGTGCTAGCGGGTTTCACATTCCCACCACACTCTGCGTAGGAGATGGCGAGATAACAACTTTGAACATGTTTTACACATTTTACACCTGTTTTCTAGCCCAGAGGTCCAGTCTGTATCTTTAGCACTGCCTTACCTGCAACCAACTGACCCAGAATAGATAGCGGATCAAACCTTGACTGTTCTGGTCTGGATGGGTTTTTGGGACAAGTGGCAATATATTTATTCACTGAACATTAGGGGGAGGGTGTTAATCTTCTGTTCTAAAGAAAGATTTGCATTGCTATAGTGCCTTTCACAACCTCAGGACCATCCCAAAGCGCATCACAGCCAATGAGCTACTTTTAAAATAAAGTTACTGCTGTAATGTAGGAAACATAGCAGCTAATTGTGCACAGCAAGCTCCCACAAATAGCAATGGGATAATGACCAGATAATCTGTTCTAGGTGTAGGTTGTGTGGTCTCAGCACACTGCTAATAGTATGGTGCCAACACACTGCCAGTGGTACAGTGCCATTAGGCTGCCAGTGGGACTGTGTTAGCAGAATGCTGATGTTTACCATCAAGGGTGTCAATTTTGAAGGAGAGGGTCAGTATCCAAAGACAGAGAACCGTTAACAATATCAGCACACATGGGAACCAAGAGGGGAAGTTTGGTGGTCAGCAGTTTAGTGGGAATAGGGTCAAGGGAGCAGGAGGTGTGTCTCATGGACAAGATGAGCTTGGAGAGGGCATGAAAGGAGAGAATCTAGGGAAAGATATGAGTTCAGGGCTTGGGTAGAGGGAAAGCTGAGAGTAAGTTTGCCCCAGTGGACTAGGGGATGGTAGGGAAGTGGCAGAGGCAGCTGATCGGATGGTCTTAAGCTTAGTGACAAAGAAATCCATGAGCTCCTTGTACTTGTGGGAGGTGGGGTGGAAGAGACAAGGGAGAGGGGTTTAAGAAGACAGTTTGCAGTAGACAAAAACTGAGGGTTATCTTTGCATTCCGGGATGGTCCTGGAATAGTGAGTAGTTTTAGCAGACGAGGGCAGGACCCGATAGTACTTTATGTGGTCCAGCCAGATTGGGTGGTGGATGGGTAAACCAGTTGTGCGCCATATCCATTTAAGTCATGCAGAGAGCGAATAACACTTGGAATGAATTTCCAAGCAGGTACAAACCCCAGCAGGTTGTCTTGTCCTTCTGACAAGAGATGGAGATGGTACCTGAATGATGCTACCCAAAGGCTCTATGGCGTTAGATGCCCAATTCGCAGAATGCATCCCCTGGTAGCAGAGCAAACAAATATTTGCCCCATTGATGCATCTACAGATAGCCCCAAATGAGGTGTTCCTACCCTTGGAGGCTCACGGGCAGTTCTTGAATGGGAGGCAAGTGTCTGAAGGTGAGTGAGGCTGAGTGACTCCAATCTACCAAGAGCAGCAGTGGGAGCTCATCAAGGACTGAAGCAAACAGCCCCATCCTTGATACTAACAGGAGCCATGGATTGAACCTCCTGGTGCAGTTTCAATTCTATCCCATTGCTTCTGAGTCTGACCTTCAGGAGAGGTGGAGTTGGTAGCAGGGTAACCTCAAGCCATTGGATGAAGGGTGAGGAATCCACAATAAGCCCCAGGCCTGTGATCTCCTGCCCCATTGAACTGAACCTTATGTCCCCTCCTTCCTCTTCTTTGAGGGTCTGGGGAAGAGAAGCCAATGGGAAGCTCAGA
Source organism: Heterodontus francisci (assembly GCF_036365525.1). Lineage (NCBI taxonomy): Eukaryota > Metazoa > Chordata > Chondrichthyes > Heterodontiformes > Heterodontidae > Heterodontus > Heterodontus francisci. Next base: position 20,787,395 of record NC_090410.1, on the reverse strand, counting down.
GTTGGTTGGGCTGCACCTGGCAGCCGCTGCTTCCCTCACCTGGACCCGGAGCTCCCGCCTTCACAGCAGCGCCTCACCTGTGCACCTGGCGTCGCCGAGCAACCCCGCAGACTGACAAGACGAGCGTCCAATCGCGGGAGGCTAGGCGGCAGTGATTAGCACGTCGTGGGACCGTCTGTTGCCGTCATTTGATTGACGGTTGGGGCGGTCCATTCAATTTGGAGCTCGGCGGGCGAGCGAGCCAATGAGTGTTCGCCGGAGGCGGGATTTAGCTCCTGTGAGGGATGCAGGCAGTGAGTGGGGAAGGAGCTGGAGGAAAAAGATCTGCTTCAACACTAGGTAGGAAAATGTCTGAGAAAAATAACCTCGATTTATTTGTAGTCATTGGACTAACTGATTGGGGACTTTTATATAAGTGTGTGCTTTTATAAAGGTGCTTTATAGTGCAAGGCAATTCAACTGCAAATAGAACAAAATACTTTCATTTCTTATTGTCTTTGAATTCACATGCATTCTCATTCCTTCTCTTTTTGTAAATATAACTGATAAATCTAAACACAAAATGCCACTCCCATAAAATAATGAGTTTTGTTCATTTATAATGAGCATTTATTAAAGCAAGCATCTATATTAAAAAGACTCACGTTTCTGTCGCACCTTTCACAACTTCAGGATGTCCCAAAGTGCTTTACAGCCAATGAAGTACTTTTGAAGTGTTGTCACTGTTGTAATGTAGAGAACGTGGCAGCCAATTTGCACCTTCATCTGCTGTTCCATGGGAAGATGAGGCCTCTGTTTAACTGTCTAGTCAAGGGGCAGTGCAGAGTTGAGGCCAGGTGCTGATGCAACGGGGAAGGAGAGAATATCTGGACAGACCACCAGGACGCCTTGGTTCCTCTCTTCCGCCTCCTTTTGGCTGGATTAAGAGCAGCATTAGCCACAGCCCTGGAGCAGGCTGTTCATGGAATAACTCAACAAAACTTGAAGCGAAAAATATTTCTTTGAAAAATAAATTAAAGGGGGAAAAGCAAAAAAGTGGAGACTGGTGTTCCTGATTTTCCAGGAATGTACTGCCCCAGTAGTATTGAGCAGGAAGATCTCAGGTTCAATCCCCAATTGGTGCTGAGATGGCTGACCTTACCTTGGGCAGCAGCCGTGTTCCCTTTAAAAAATGTTTTTTATTTGTTCATGGGATGTGGGTGTCGCTGGCTAGGCCAGTATTTATTGCCCAACCCTAATTGCCCTTGAGAAGGTGGTGGTGAGCTGCCTTTTTGAAATGCTGCAGTCCATGTGAGGTAGGTATACCCACAGTGCTGTTAGGAAGGGAGTTCCAGGATTTTCACCCAGCGACGGTGAAGGAACGGCGATATAGTTCCAAGTCAGGATGGGCTTGGCGGGGAACTTGCAAAGGTGTTCCCATGCATCTGCTGCCCTTGTCCTTCTAGATGGTAGAGGTCGTGGGTTTGGAAGGTGCTGTCTAAGGAGCCTTGGTGCATTGCTGCAGTGCATCTTGTAGATAGTACACACTGCTGCCACTGTGCAACGGTGGTGGAGGGAGTGAATGTTTATAGATGGGGTACCAATCAAGCGGGCTGCTTTGTCCTGGATGGTGTCGAGCTTCTTAAGCATTGTTGGAGCTGCACCAATCTAGGCAATTGGAAAGTATTCCATCATATTCCTGATTTGTGCCTTGTAGATGGTGGACAGGCTTTGGGGAGTCAGGAGGTGAGTTACTCGCCTCAGGATTCCTAGTCTCTGACCTGGTCTTGTAGCCATGGTATTTATATAGCTACTCCAGTTCAGTTTCTGGTCAATGATAACCCCCAGGATGTTGATAGTGGGGGTAATAAAAACATGAAATGCTGGAACCACTCAGCAGGTCTGGCAGCATCTGTGGAAAGAGAAGCAGAGTTAACGTTTCAGGTCAGTGACCCTTCATCGGAACTGACAAATATTAGAAAAGTCACAGGTTATAAGCAAGTGAGGTGGGGGTGGGGCAAGAGGTAACAAAGGAGGTCTAGATTGGACCAGGCCGCATAGCTGACCAAAAGGTCACGGAGCAAAGGCAAACAATATGTTAATGGTGTGTTGAAAGACAAAGCATTAGTACAAATTATTGTATTAACTGTATTAACACCTAATTTGTACTAATGCTTTGTCTTTCAACATATTGTTTGCCTTTGCTCCGTGACCTTTTGGTCAGCTATGCGGCCTGGTCCAATCTAGACCTCCTTTGTTACCTCTTGCCCCACCCCCACCTCACTTGCTTATAACCTGTGACTTTTCTAATATTTGTCAGTTCCGATGAAGGGTCACTGACCCGAAACGTTAACTCTGCTTCTCTTTCCACAGATGCTGCCAGACCTGCTGAGTGATTCCAGCATTTCTTGTTTTTATTTCAGATTTCCAGCATCTGCAGTATTTTGCTTTTATTATGTTGATAGTGGGGGATTCAGCGATGGTAATGCCATTGAATGTCAAAGGGAGATAATCATTTCCTGGCACTTCTGTGGCGCGAATGTTACTTGCCACTTATCAGCCCAAGCCTGGATTTTGTCCAGGTCTTGCTGTATTTCTACACGGACTGCTTCAGTATCTGAGGCATCGTGAATGGTGCAGAACACCGTGCAATCATCAGCAAACATCCCCACTTCTGACCATATGATTGAAGGAAGATCATTGATGAAGCAGCTGAAGATGGTTGGGCCTAGGACACCACCCTGAAGAACTCCTGCAGTAATGTACTGGAACTGAGATGATTAACCTCCAACCACCACAACCATCTTCCTTTGTGCTAGGTATGATTCCAACCAGCGGAGAGTTTTCCCCCTGATTCCCATTGACTCCATTTTTGCTAGGGCTCCTTGATGCCATACTTGGTCAATTGCTGCCTTGAGTTCAGCTCTTTTGTCCAAGTTTGAACCAAGGCTGTAATGACGTCAGGAGCTGAGTGGCCCTGGCAGAACCCAAACTGAGAATCAGTTAGCAGGTTATTGCTAAGCAAGTGCCACTTGATAGCACATGTCGTTAACACCTTCCACCACTTTACTGATGCTCAAAAATAGACTGATGGGGTAGTAATTGACTGGGTTGGATTCTCCTGCTTTTCGTGTAGAGGTTATACCTGGGCAATTTTCCACATTCCTGGGTAGATGCCAGTATTGTGGTTGTACTGGAACAGTTTGGCTAGGAGCACGGCAAGTTCTGGAACACAGGTCTTCAGTACTATTGCCGGAATGTTGTGTGTGGCCACTTTTTCAATGTCTGATCCCTTTAATTTTTTTGCGGGGCCCTGCACATGCGGACTTTAACACAGAACAAAGCATTATAGAGCAGGTTTGGATAAGAATAAATGAGGAGAAACTGGCAGGAGAGTCGGTAACCAGAGGACACATATTTAAGGTAATTGGAAAAAGAACCAGAGTGGAGGTGAGAATTTTTCTTACACAGAGATATCTTTATGATCTGCCTGATGGTGCCTGAAAGGGCGGTATAACTTTCAAAAGGAAATTTGATGCATACTTGAAAGGGGAAAAAATTGCAGGGCTATGGGGAAAGAGAGAGGAGTGGGACTAATTGGGTAGCTCTTTTAAAGAGCCAGTACAGGCAGGATGGGCCAAATGACCTGGTTCTGTGCTCTGTGATTCTATAATTCTATAAACAAAGCAGTAAATGTTTCAGTAATCCAATGTTTCTTAAGACCTGTTAATATTTCAGGAGGTATTTTACAATCCTTCTCGGTCCTACATAAGGCCATATCTTTAGAGCCTGGTGTTGCTGTGATACTGTGATAAGGACATTTTAAAATGTACCACTTTGTAGAGAGTATACAAAGCAGTGGATACCTCTTAGTGAATTACGTAGAGAGCAGTGAGTGGGTGTGATTACAGGAAAATCTTATCAAGGGACCTGAATGACTCACTCTCTGTGTGTGTCATCTTAATCATAACATGAGAATTTTTTCCCTCTCCTCTTTTCAAAGCTTTTGCTGGGTATAATTTTACAGATGCCGGCACCCCATATGTGCCTTACCAACTGGTAATTTGACCTTGCTATCCGTCACAGCAGAGACTGTTCTTGCCCCCATTCTATGTCAATGCACACATGCATGCTCACACTTGAGCACACAGACTCGTACATGTATACACACACTCAAGTGCACACACATACTCACATGCACACTTGTACGTATACACTGTTACGACCAGGCGAGAAAGGTGTCTAGGGGTCTTTCTCAGCCTTCACCTGGTTTTATTGTAACAGGGTTTAATTTTTAAACACACTGTGTTTTGAGCTCCCCCCTTGTTGAATCCTTGTTCACCGCTTTCCAATTATAAGGCAAAGAAATGAGCACAAACAGGCCTTCTTAGGTTTAAAGAAGAAAAGTGAAATGTATTAAAACTTAAACTCTAATTCGGTTAACGCCTACGGATAAACGCTGCACCCCACGCTAGCATGCATACACGATACGCACATGCAAATAGAGACCGAAAAGAGCAGGAGAAAAATAAAGTGGAGACGTTTGAGGCAATATCAGAACAGTTTCTTTTTACTGTGCTTCGAGCTCTCTGTAGTCCTTTTGTAGGTAATTATTGCTTTTTGTTGCGGCGAAGTATTCTTCTTAAACCTTGTTCACTGTAGGAGACTTTTCTCTCTTGGGTTTCATGTGTCTTCAATGGGTCTTCAGTTCTGTGAGAAAGAGATGGGAGCTGACAGGAGAGAGATGCTCTCAGTCCAGGAGCAAAGAGCTTTCTGAGTTCCAATTCTCTAGGGCAAGTTCAAATTCAAAAAACTCCAGCAGCCAGTTAGTCATGTGACTAAACTGGTCTGACCACGTCTGTTTGTATATTCGTCAATCTTAGCAGTTAACCTGGAATACTAGCCTCTCCACTTTCAACATCTGGTGATCAAAAGTCCATTGTGGATTAAATTGGAGCAGAGAGTGGCCCCTTTGTCCTTTCCAAGCACTGTCTGTTACTATGCAAATGTCTTTCCAGTCAGGGCTTGACAATTCCTTGTAATAAGTGTTCTTTTCTTCCCAGCAACAATTTTAAAATTTAATGTCCATGTGGCGAAATATCCGTGCCTCATTCTTGGCAGGTGAGGGCCTGTATGACACCTCAACACCCGGGGGAATGAAATGTGATTTGAAAAGAACTGGCACATTTCATTGAAAGGTTTGAGAGAAATATAAGTACAGAAAGAAAAACCGTACATTTCTCTCATTCATTTCCATTCATTCATAACTCTCAAAGCTTATTAAAATTGTCTTTTCTAGGTGCCAGTGCTGCTTTAAGTTTGCCTTTTTTGGGATCCCAGTAGCCATGTGGTTCTTTGGGGAAGCTTTTCTTCAATTTGCCCATTGCCATGACTGCCTAGGGTTTTGTTCCTATTGAGGTAATGTTTTTTTCCAGGAGAGTTAGTAGTGGGCGAGTCTATCCCAAACTCTCTCACAGTGTTTTGCTGAGTCATGCAAAGGCTTTTTGCCTTCAGGGGATGGGTGGTTCCTTTTTCCTCTGACTGTGGTGGAAGATTCTTTGTTAATCTCCCCTTTGTTCTCTGGGACACTCCTACCTGTGCAGGTATTTGTGCAGACTTGACTGCACTCTCCTGTGGCACTTTGACTAGGTGAGGCTTCACCCTCACGTTTTCTGTGCCCCCTAGAGGTCTCTCTTTGTCTCTGTAGGTTCCTGTATATGCTGTTAGCACCTCTGGTGGGGTGCTTCTGGAGACAGCATTTACATAGCAGGATGTGGGGTCTAACTTTTCAAATTTTTCGGAGTTGGCTGTCCAGACAGTAGGGATTTTCATCCAGGATTCCTCCCGGACTTCCTTTAATCTGCCCTCTTGGTTCCTTTTTCCCCTTCTCTTTCTAAGCTTTTGCCAGCTGTGTGCCTGCCTATCCCCTTTCGTTCTTAGCGGGGGTTGCTTACAGTTCACCAGCCCTTTGCTGGAGGGTCCTCCTAACACCAGTACAGGACTTAGGGGTGCAAGTTTCACTATATGTTGGGGTTTCTCCTCAACCTTGAGCATGTGACAACTCTTGCAATACTCCACCACATCTTTGTAGAGTTTTGGCCAGTCAAACTGCTGTCTTATGCGGGCTTTGGTCTTTCATATACCGGCATGTACAGCCACTGTAGTCTTGTGGGCCCTTCTTAATATTTCTCTCCATGTGACACCATGAACTGGTGAACTACTGTCCACTCCTTGCTCTCAGGTCTGTGAGGAGAACTCAATTTCCTCATCAGCACCTCATTCTTTAAATAGTAGGAATCAGGGATTCCCTCTGCTTCACTTTCGGGCAGCTTGTCTTGCAATACTGGTTTGGCTTGCTGAGCCTCAGCTAGGGAAAATCCATTTAATTCATTCCCTGGGTCTCCTAACTTTCCAAAGAAAGTCTCAGACAGGCAGACCTCATGGTCATCTGCATCCAGTGCTAATGCAGTCTCCTCTGGGGGAGCTGGTTTGATCATGGTCTGATCCACTACACATTCAGGGACACTGCTGGGGACCGTCTTCTGCCACTGTCCTGTCTCTCTGACCACCTGCTTTCTTTCTTTCACTACTGCGGGGTGGGGGAGGCTACCATTTTCACCCCCACCAGATCATTACCTAGGAGCAGGTCAACTCCATACACAGGCAAACTAGGGACAATCCCTACGGTCACTGCTCCCGAAACTAGGTTGCATTCCAGGTGCACCCGGTGTACAGGTACAGGCACAGGCATACACTGCCCTCCAATATCATTCACCATCATTTTGGTGTTCACTGCACTCTCTGGGCGAAAGGTCAGGTCTTTTCCCAGTAAAAGGGATCTAGTGGCCCCTGTGTCCCTTAGAATCACTATGGGCTTGCTTGCCTGACTTGAGGAGCATGGGGTTACTTTCTTTTCAGACACAAAACCCTGATAACCTTCAGGAATCCTATTGACTTTTCCTGCACTGGCCGCGGTAAGCTTCCTGGGTTGCACTCTTACTGCAGTTAAAGCCACAGCTTGTTCTGTGCGTTTCCTCAGGGTCCCGTCTTCACTGAGTGGGTGTGCCCTGATTAACCGTGCAGGTTTTCCCTTTAGTTTCCAGCAGTCAGCTTTTAAATGCCCTGCTTTATTACAATGGAAGCACACAGGTCTCCGGGTCTCACTCTTGCTCACAGCACCTTCCTTTTTGGCTAGAGGAGGGTCCCCTGTGTCTCCTGCTTTCCTTTCTCTCCCAGGACTGCCTGGGTGGAGATCACCTTCCCACCCTTTGTCCTTTTCGGATATGTGGGAGTGATTAGGAAAGGCTCTCCCCTGGGAAACTAACTTATAAATTAAAGCAAATTCATTGGCCAGAATGGCCGCTTGCCAGGCTCTCTGGGCCCGCTGCTCCTCTACATGGGCCTTTATGGAGAGTGGGAGAGAGTTTTTAAATTTCTCTAACAGAATTACATCTCTGAGAGTCTTATAGCTGAGCTGTACTTTAAGAGCCCTCAGCCACTGGTCAAAAGCCAGCTGCTTACTTCTTTCAAACTCCAGATAAGTTTGATTAGCTTGCTTTTTAAGGGTTCTAAACATCTGGCGATAGGTTTTGGGTACTAATTCATATGCCTCGATTCTAGCATTTTTGGTCAGTTCATAATTTGATGAACTCGCATCTGGCAACAAGGAATAAACCTCTTGGGCTTTTCCAGTTAGCTTGCTTTGTATTATTAGAGACTAGGTCTCAGCTGGCCATTTTGCTGCCTTGCCAGTTTCTCAAAAGACACAAAAAATGCTTCCACATTTTCTCATTGAATTTTGGAATTAATTGAGCGAGTTTTAGCAATTTTGTACCCAGCCCTGAATTCTGCTGCTCCATTTTGGCCATGCTTTCACTGGGGTTACTCTGTCGCTCCCTAGTTAACTCAAGCCGCTTCAGCTATCTTTCTTCGGATTCTTTCTGGAATATTCTTTCTCTCTCTCTCTCTCCCTCCTCTCTCTCTCATTCCTTCTCCTGTCATTCTTTCTCTCTCTTTCCTGCCTTTCATTTTCTTACGTTCCTTTTGGAAGACTCTCTCTCCCTCTCTCTTTCCTCAAATTCAAGTTTCCTTTGTTCCAATTGTATCTTTGCTAACAATATCCTGTCTGACTCTACTTCTAACACTGCTTCCACTTCTTCAGATTCAAGGGAAAAATGGTTGGCCACTAGCCTTAGGTGTTCCGAGTTCCTAGTCTTGCCACATACAGTGATCCCACACTGCTCAGCCATTTTTCTCAACACCTCCATAGACAGTGCTTTTAACTTATCCCGAGTTACTTCACCCTGGCTTGGAGAGCTACTCACTTCAGTTGCAGACATATTAGTATTCAATCAGACACATTGAAAAAAACCTGTATTAATCTTGCTTTTTTTTGGATTGGGAACAATTTGGCTTCCCACTTCCAATTTCACGTTTGACTGTGGGTAAAGTTCCAGACGCTAGCACCCAAATTTCTGTTACGACCAGGTGAGAAAGGTGTCTCGGGGTCTGTCTCAGCCTTCACCTGGTCTTATTGTAACAGGGTTTAAATTTTTAAGCACACCATGTTTTGAGCTCCCCCTTGGTGAATCCTTGTTCACCCCTTTCCAATTATAAGGCAAAGAAATGAGCACAAACAGGCCTTCTTAGGTTTAAAGAAGAAAAGTGAAATTTATTAAAACTTAAACTTAAACTCTAATTCGGTTAATGCCTACGAATACCTGCCGCGCCACACGCAGCATGCACACACGATATGCACATGCAAATAGAGACACAAAAGAGCAGAAAAATAATAAAGTGGAGAGGTTTGAGGCAACATCAGGAGAGTTTCTTATTACTTCAAGCTCACTGTCGTCCTTTTGTAGGTAGTTCTTGCTTGTCGGTAATTCTTGCTTTTCGTTGGGGCGAAGTATTCTTCTTAAACCTTGTTCACTATAGGAGATTTTTCTCTCTTGGGTTTCATGTGTCTTCAATGGGTCTTCTGTTCTGTGAGAAAGAGATGGGAGCTGACAGGAGAGAGATGCTCTCAGTCCAGGAGCAAAGAGCTTTCTGAGTTCCAATTCTCTATGGCAAGTTCAAATTCAAAAAACTCCAACAGCCAGTTAGTCATGTGACTAAACTGGTCTGACCACATCTGTTTGTGTATTCGGCCAATTTAGCGGTTAACCTGGAATACTGGCCTCTCCACCTTCAACATCTGGTAATCAAAAGTCCATTGTGGATTAAATTGGAGCAGAGAGTGGCCCCTTTGTCCTTTCCAAGCACTGTCTGTTACTATGCAAATGTCTTTCCAGTCAGGGGCTTGGCAATGCCTTGTAATAGGTGTTTTTTTCTTCCCAGCAACAATTTTAAAATTTAATGTCCATGTGGCGAAATATCCGTGCCTCATTCTTGGCAGGTGAGGGCCTGCATGACAACACACCTGTGCATAACACTCACATGTCGTTGCACACGCATGCATTCGTTCATGCACACACTCGCACACACATTGACAGATAAACACACTCATACATACATGCACGTACACTCGCAGATGCTCATAGACATTTGCACGCATATGGCTTGTATCCGTAGGCGTTAACCGAATTAGAGTTTAAGTTTTAATAAATTTCACTTTTCTTCTTTAAACCTAAGAAAGCCTGTTTGTGCTCATTTATTTACCTTATCATTGGAAAGCGGTGAACAAGGATTCACCAAGGGGGAGCTCAAAACACAGTGTGCTTAAAATTAAATCATGTTACAGTAAGACCAGGTGAAGGTTGAAAGAATCCCCCAGACACCTTTCTTCCCTGGTCAAAACAGAATGTCATGCCTCACTAACTTAATTGAATTTTTTGAGGAAGTAAGAAGGAGGATTGATGAGGGTAGTGCAGTGGATGTGGTCTACATGGATTTTGGTAAGATATTTGACAAGGTCCCACATGGCAGACTGGTTAGAAAAGTAAAAGCCCATGGGATACAGGGAAATGTGGTGAGTTTGATCCAAAATTGGCTCAGGGACAGGAAACAAAGGGTAATGGTCGACGGATGTTTTTGCGAATGGAAGGTGGTTTTCAGTGGTGTTTCACAGTAAAAGCCTGCTCGGGTCTGGAACTGAGACCCGTCTTGAGCCCAACAGAACTCCATTTGAGCCCGAGCCCGACCCGAGTCCTTCCATTTTTTCCCGCGCCCAACCCAACCTGACCCGACCCGACCCGACCATTGGTTAACCTACCTTCCGTTTTTCACTTTGTTCCTTACGTGCCAAACTTAATATAACTGTAACAAAGCCACCTTTAAAGTCCAAAAAGTAAATTAACATTAGAGTCACTTACCTGAGGTGGTGATAGAGCTCTGTTCGATCCGGCCCGACCCGACCCGAGCCCAAATGCCGGACCTGGAAGTGCGACCTGACCCGACCCGACCCGACCCGACCTGACCCGACCCGATCCGAACCCGACACGTCGTCGGGTCTCGTCGGGTTCAGGTCATGTAGCAGGCCTTTATTACACAGGGCTCAGTGTTGGGTTCCTTGCTGTTTGTGGTATATATTAATTATTTGGACTTAACTGTGGGAGGCATGATTGGGAAATTTGCAGATGACACAAACATTGGCCGTGTAGTTGATAGTGAAGAGGATAGCTGTAGACTCCAGAATTATAGCAATGGTTTGGTTGATTGGAAAAGTCGGAAAAGTGGCAAATAGAATTCAATCTGGAGAAGTGTGAGGTAATGCAGTTGGGGAGGGCAAATAAAGTGAGGGAATACACAATAAACGGGAGGATATTGAGAGGGGTAGAGAAAGTGAGAGACCTTGGAGTGCATGTCCACAGGTCCCTGAAGGTGGCAGGATAAGTAGATGGAGTTGTGAAGAAGGCAAATGGAATGTTTTCCTTTATTGGCCAAGGTATAAAATACAAAAGCAGGGATGTAATGCTGGAACTGTATAAAATGGTGGTTGGGCCACAGCAGGAGTACTGTGTACAGTTCTGATCACCGCATTACAGATAGGACATAATTGCTCTGGAGAGTACAGAGGAGATTTACAGGAATGTTGCCAGGCTTGAAAATTGCAGCTATTAGGAAAGATCAGATAGGCTAGTGTTGTTTTCCTTAGAATGGAGGAGGCTGAGGGGTGACTTAATTGAGGTGTACAAAATTATGAGGGGCCTAGATAGAGTAGACAGGAAAGACCTGTTTCCCATAGCGGAGAGGTCAATTACCAGGGAGCACAGATTTAAGGTGATTGGTAGAAGGATTAGAGGGGTATGAGGAAAACGTTTCCACCCAGAGGGTGGTGGGTGTCTGGAATTCACTGCCTGAATTGGTGGTTGAGGCAGAAACCATCAACTCATTTAAAAGGTACCTGGGCATGCACCTGTAGTGCTGTAAACTTTAAGGTGACGGACTAGGTGCAGGAAGATGGGATTAGGTTGGGCGGATAGTTTTTTCAGCTGGGACAGACACGATGGGCTGAATGGCCTCTTCCTGTGCCGTACCTTTTCTATGGTTCTATCTACATGCATATACATAGACCCTTTCATATTCAACATGGTGGCTCCTCATCAGAGCCCTTTCCTATCCTGAGTGGTGTGAAACAGGGCTGTGTTCTCGCACCCACACTTTTTGGGATTTTCTTCTCCCTGCTGCTTTCACATGCGTTCAAATCCTCTGAAGAAGGAATTTTCCTCCACACAAGATCAGGGGGCAGGTTGTTCAACCTTGCCCGTCTAAGAGCGAAGTCCAAAGTACGGAAAGTCCTCATCAGAGAACTCCTCTTTGCTGACGATGCTGCTTTAACATCTCACACTGAAGAATGCCTGCAGAGTCTCATCGACAGGTTTGCGTCTGCCTGCAATGAATTTGGCCTAACCATCAGCTTCAAGAAAACGAACATCATGGGGCAGGATGTCAGAAATGCTCCATCCATCAATATTGGCGACCACGCTCTGGAAGTGGTTCAAGAGTTCACCTACCTAGGCTCAACTATCACCAGTAACCTGTCTCTAGATGCAGAAATCAACAAGCGCATGGGTAAGGCTTCCACTGCTATGTTCAGACTGGCCAAGAGAGTGTGGGAAAATGGCGCACTGACACGGAACACAAAAGTCCGAGTGTATCAGGCCTGTGTCCTCAGTACCTTGCTCTACGGCAGCGAGGCCTGGACAACGTATGCCAGTCAAGAGCGACGTCTCAATTCATTCCATCTTCGCTGCCTTCGGAGAATACTTGGCATCAGGTGGCAGGACTATATCTCCAACACAGAAGTCCTTGAAGCGGCCAACATCCCCAGCTTATACACACTACTGAGTCAGCGGCGCTTGAGATGGCTTGGCCATGTGAGCCGCATGGAAGATGGCAGGATCCCCAAAGACACATTGTACAGCGAGCTCGCCACTGGTATCAGACCCACCGGCCGTCCATGTCTCCGTTATAAAGACGTCTGCAAACGCGACATGAAATCGTGTGACATTGATCACAAGTCGTGGGAGTCAGTTGCCAGCATTCGCCAGAGCTGGCGGGCAGCCATAAAGACAGGGCTAAATTGTGGCGAGTCGAAGAGACTTAGTAGTTGGCAGGAAAAAAGACAGAGGCGCAAGGGGAGAGCCAACTGTCCAACAGCCCCAACAAACAAATTTCTCTGCAGCACCTGTGGAAGAGCCTGTTACTCCAGAATTGGCCTCTATAGCCACTCCAGGCGCTGCTTCACAAACCACTGACCACCTCCAGGCGCGTATCCATTGTCTCTCGAGATAAGGAGGCCCAAAAGAATACATAGACCCATACACATGTATACGCACACAAATACACACATGCGTTGAACTGAGGCCCTGACTGTCTTTCAGTTGGACATAAAAGGTCCTGTGGCACTATTTTGAAGAAGTGGAGAGGAGTTCTCCTTGATGGCCTTGCCAATATTGATTCCTCAATCAACACCACCAAGAAAAAGCCCAGATTATCTGGTCATTATCTCACTGGTGTTTGTGGGAGCTTGCTGTGCACAAATTGGCTGCTGTGTTTCCCACATTACGATAAGTGACTATGTTTCAAAATGACTGTATTGGCTGTAAATAAAAGCAAAATACTGCAGATGCTGGAAATCTGAAATATAAACAAAAAGTGCTAGAAATACTCAGCAGGTCTGGCAGCAGTTGTGGAGAGAGAAGCAAAGTTAACGTTTCAGGTCACTGACCTTTCATCGGAACTGTAAAGCCTGCTTTGGGATGACCTGAATTCGTGAAAGGTGCTCTATGAATGCAAATTTTCCTTCCTCTACATGGGACAGTCTGTCGGATTTGCGCTGATCAGTTTGGTCATGCTGTTATAAATGTTGCTGGATTTCAGCATTGCCACCACTCTGCAACTCCAGTGACAGCAAAGAGCAGCTCCCTAGGTCCTTTCCCACATGCGATTCTGATGCTCAGTGAACTCTGTGGCTCATTGCAGGGGAGGAAGAGACAACCCTTTGTTGCTGTAATAACTCGTTCCTTCTTTGGGAACCGACAGAGTAAAACATTGCTTGTGTAATCTTCCATGTGCTGGGGCAGCACAGCTGTGGCTGATGGTGGAGGAGATGCTGTCATCAAGGGGATTGTTCTATCCACATATTGACTTCCTGCTAAGCAAATAATCTGTTTACCATGTAACATTTTGTTTTGTTCAGTTACCAGGAGAATTCTCCTGACAGGAAGTGAAACTGAAATAATAGTAACTGTGCGCTTTAGAACATAACGCACTCTTAACCCTTTCAGGACTACAATAGCGTAGCGCCTGCCCAAAGGCACAAGGTGAAATAGCAGGGAGCCATGTCAAGATGGCTCCCTGATGCAGTCCCGTCACCGGGGAACATTCCCAGTGGTGGACAATGAGGCGAATCACCACCTGCTCAAAGGAGGCAGGCAGCTAATTTGCAATCTAAAGGCCCGATTAAGGTCCATCTTACAGAGCTGCCGGCATTTTGCCAATGACACCTTGTGGAGAAGTCGGGTTAATGGAGGCGGCCTCCCTGCCCGCGGAAGGGGGAAGCCATCACAGCCAGAGGCTCCATGGCCCAAAGAGGGGACTGTGGGCTGGGAAGGCAGCCCCTGCGGCCCCAGTGATACTCCCAGGAAGGGTTTCCCCTCTGCCTCTCAGCCCCTGAATTTTTTTATTTTCAATGGAAATACTTGGAGGTTCCCCAAGGTCTCCCAGCTGCCTCCCTCTGATTTGACTGGCAGCAGCAGGATCCCACCTACCGCCCTTAATTGGATGGCGGGCCCGCAGGCGGCCAATTAGGAGGCCACCTGCGGTAAAATCACCGAGCCAGTCCCGCTGCCAGCAAGTGTGGGCTCGGGACCCACTTTTCACTCCGACATCGGGGCTCCAAAGACCGTGTCAAAATTCAGCCCATTAACTCTGTTTCTCGCTTCACAGATGCTACCCGGCCTGCTGAGTATTTCCAGCATTTTCTGTTTTTATTTTAGTATTTTGCTTTTTCCCTGTGGGAGCTGGGTTTGTTGAGTTGAGCTGGGGGATGGGCAAGTGCGAAATCATCTACTTTGGACCCAAGAAAGATAAATCAGAGTATATTATAACTGGTGTGCAACTAGGATTTGGGAGTTCAAGTACACAGATCATTTAAAGTTAGTAGACAGCTACAAAAAGCAATCAAAAAGGTTAATGAAACGTTGGCCTTTATCTCAAAGGGGAGGAAGTTAGAGCCTTGCTTAGACACTAACTGGACACTGCATTGAGTTCTGTGCACTGTACCTCAGGAAGGATCTATTGACCTTGAAGGAAATACTGTGCAGAATCTCCAGAATAGTACCGGGGTTTAGAGGGTTACATGATGAGGGAACTTTGCATAAACTCGGCCTTTACTCCCTGGAGTACAGAAGATTGAGGTGTGATCTGGTTGAGCTGTTGAAAATGATAAAAAGATTTGATGGGGTAGATACGGAGAAACTATTTCTAATCTTAAAGTTAGAGCTAGAGCATTCAAGAGTGAAATCAGGAGGCATTTTTCACACAAAGTGTATCAAAATTTGGAACTCTGTCCCCCAAGAAACTGAAAAGAAAAAGAAAGACTTGCATTTCTATTCCACCTTTCATGACCTCAGGATGTCTCAAAGCGCTTTACAGCCAATGAAATGCTTTTGAAGTTTTGCCACTGTTGTAACGTAGGAAACAAGGCAGCCAATTTGTGCACAGCAAGCTCCCACGAACCGCAATATGATAATGAGCAGATAATCCCTTTTTTTGATGTTGATTGAGAGATCAATATTGTTCATGATACTGGAGATACTCCCCTGCTCTTCTTTAAAATAGTGTTATAAGATTTTATATATCTACCAGCAAGGGAGGACATTGCCTCAGTTTAACATCTTGCTGAAATACAGCTCCTCCAACAATGCATCACTTCCTCAGTACTGACCCTCCGACAGTGCATCACTTCCTCAGTACTGACCCTCCGACAGTGCATCACTTCCTCAGTACTGTACCAGATTATCAGCCTTGATTTTTGTGCTTAAGTCCTGGAATGGGACTTGAACCCACAATCTTCTGACTCAGTGACAAGTGCTACCAACTGAGCCACCCACCACCTACGCTGCAGCTAACTGTGGAGCTTTCAAGATTGAGAGTGGTGGATTTTTGATGGGCAAGGGCATTACGGGAAATGGAATGAAGGCAGGAAAATGGAGTTGAGGTGCGGATTGGCTGTGACCTAATTGAATGGTGCAGCAGGATTGAGGGGCTGAATGGCCTCCTCATTCCTATGTTCCTCAGGTGGTGGTGAGGGCACTGAAATTGGACTCAGTGCCCTTAGAGCCATGAGAGGAAAATATGGGCAGCTCTCCTGCTCCTGATTGCTACCAGTGATGGAGAGTGTGAATATTTTGAAGGCTAGATTAGGCTTGGCTGTAATGCCTGTGTGGCCAAGTAACCTGATATATTATTCTGAAGTCTCCGAGCAAGATCTGTGACTGAAGTAATGCTGGTGTAAAGGATCGACTTTTCAGCTGTTTAACAATATTGAAAATGAGAGCAATTGCAAGCAATCTAACCATGATTTCTCGGGTCAGAATGCTCTGAGCAATCTAACAGCTTTTAACACAATTTTGTTGTGACTGCATCTTGATTTGACCTCAGTTTCACTTTGGGGTACAGGTTCTGAGTGGGCACAGATGGTGAGTTGAATCACTTGCCGTCAGAATATGTTGGAAAACCAGAAGCACAGTTCCCAAGATTGTTTGACGCTCACTGGTGGTAGCTGTGGAACCTCAGCTGCCAACACAAACTTGGGAACTAGGTTTTTGACAACAGGGGCTGGATTTTCTTCCCGGGGATGGGAAACGGAGGTTGAGACTGTTTCCGGGTCCCGAACCCAACCCTGGGGGAGAAAGAAAGGAGTCCTGATTTTCATGGGGGTGACCCCTCAATTGGTGTGGTTTGGTGGCCAATTAGCAGAACGGAGGTGGAACTATTCAAGTGGGGCTCAATTTAAACTCACTGCGGCAGGCGTTACCGTGGCTGCCATTTGAGTGCTTAAAGTGGAGGGTGAAGACTCACAACGTACCTAGGGCTGGACCTCTCATATCAAAGATGCCTCAGGAGAATCGGAGGCCTGGAACCTAGGGCAGGGGAGCCCCTCATTTTTCAAACATTGACCTAGGGGTCATGTTGGAGAGTGTGAGGGAGAGGAGGGAGATCTTGTTCCTGGAGCACAGCAGGAGGAGGCCACTTATATGGACCAAACAAGCCTAGGTAGAAATTGCTGCCACTGTCAGCAGCAGAAGCGTCTTAAGAAGAACCTGGATCCAGTGCCCGAGAAGGTTCAATGACCTCATATGCTCTGGCCATGGTGAGCACTACCCCTAACCCTCAGGCCAGGTCTCTGGGTTCACTCTCAACAGGCACACCAGCTGAGGAGCCTGAGGGCACATGCTGCTGCTGAACATGGAAGGAGTATGTGCCCAGGGCACTTACTGACCCCTCCAAATGGCTCTGAGCCTTAGTACCGCTGAGGACCTGCCAGCACTGATGCATGCAGGGTCCAGTGAGTTGGAGTAGATGCCATTGGCCATATAGGACAGCAGTACCTTATCACATCACTGTTTTGTCCTTGCAAGAGAAACAGGCACATAATGCCTGAGTGAGGGCCCAAACAGGTAGAGGGGCACCCTATCTGCAGATCATCACGGCAGTGGAGGATTGAGCGATGGAAATAGCCAGGCTCACGGACCAGGAGGAAATGGCTGTGGCGAAATGGGCACTCGTGGTGGAGATGGTGATTACAGAGGGCAATGCCCGTATTAAGAGGGTGCAGTGCACTCCACCCTGTCCGACAGCATGCTGAACACTGAGCTGCACTGGGAAGCCTCAGCACTGCAGAGGCCTCTGCTGTCCAAGGTTAGCTCTCATGATCTCTTCAAGTGTATCTCACAGGTGCAGGCGTCCACACCAGCAGACCTTCTCCCTCTCAGTGCCCTAAGATGACCAGCAAGGAACAGAAGAAGCACCGTCACACCTTACAAGCACACCATTCAGCAGTGCAGCATCTCTCAATTCAGTGGGTCCTTGCTTGTGTTTAGTTACGGTGGCACTGGGTGAGGAGCATGGCAGTAGTGTGCAGGAGGAGGTGGCAGAGGCAGTTGTGGTCAGTTTCTGTAGGAGGAGGGAGGGCAGACACAGCCCTATTCAGAAGGGCAGAGATGCAGGGCCTCAGGAGTCACTGGAAAGGAGGCTTGACCTAGACCAACAGCAGCAGATGCTCCCACATGTCAGAGTTCCCTGAGGCAGTGCGGGATTATGGGCACAGAATGGAGGGGTCCATCCATCTCATGGGCACCCTCATGGTTCAGGGCTATGAGCGCATGAACTCCTCTATGAGAGAGAGTGGCCAACCTCATGGAGAGCCATAAGCAGTAGCACATGTAGTGCATGAAGGGACTGCACACTGACATCCACAGGATGCATGCCACACTATGTAGCCTGGACCAGTCAGTGGTGCTGGTGTTGCAGAGATGTTTGAAGGGAATTCCTGTTGTGCCTCTTCTGGTTCTCCCCTTCAGCCAACCAAGGACTGAGGCAGTCGCTGAGGAGGATAAGAGCTCCTTCCCTCATCATCCGCTGCCTCCTTGGCTCCTCTGACAGTGAGAGCATCTGTGCAGCAGGGCCAAGTGACAGACGCTGCACCAGCAATGATGCAGGTGCATCTGCATCTGGAGATGTCCCCACGTCACCTCCATGACGAGGATGACCGCAACATGCATCTCAGCTGCAAGCTGAGACAAGTGAGCATGCTACCTCCACCACCTCCGAGGCCACAGGGGGAGCACCATGTAGAAGTTTTCAATCGCTTAGGGCCACAGAATCACGCAGAGCACTGAATGGGTCACTGGAGTGTCTTCTTGCTCTAAATGTACACTGTTTTCCTTTCTAAGCACTACGTAAATAATGACACTTGAAGCCAAATGTGTAAGACTCCTTTTATTGATGGTGGGATGAGTAAAGAGGTATGACGTGGTGAAGAAGATCAAGTGTTCCTCAAGGTGACGGGAAAGCCATCGGCAGATGTGCATCCTTCATTGGTGGTAAGAGTTTACATGTCCCAGGCTGCGCCTTCAATGGAAGTGTTAGCACAGGCACCTCAGAGTGCATTCTATATGATGCCATTCATCCTGGGCCAGGGGGACTCATTTGAAACGTTCCTGAATCCGATGATCCCTGACATTCATGGCATCCTGACGAGCCCTTTGGGCCCCGTGCCTTGCCGTGCCCAGCCACCTCCCTGTGCAGCCGGAGCACCATGGTGTATTGCATCCTCCCTCCTCCTCTTCCATGTCCTTTTCCTTCTCTTCCTTCGATGAGTTGTCATCTTCCAGGGCCTCTCTGTCAGGGCCTCAAGGTGCAAACCTCTCTGGAGAGCAATGTTATGGAAAGTGCAGCAGACCACCACAATGACAGAGATCCTTGCAGGAGTTTCCTGCAGGACGCCACCCGACCCATCCAGACACCAGAACCAAATCTTCAGAAGCCCGATGGCCTGCTCAGTGGTTGTCCTAATGAGCAGATGGCTTTGGTTGTATTACCTCTGTGCCATGTCTGAGGCTCTCATAGAGGAGTGAGTAGCCATTTCTTCAGGGGATATCCTTGTCCCCTTGGATCCATGGACTTTGCACCTTGAGGTGAAGAGTCGCGGAAGCCCAGACTAGCAGAGGATGAAGGAGTCATGGCAGCAGCCAGGAAAGCGAGTGCCTATGGAGGAAGCTCTTGTGGTAGTCGCAGACCAGCCGAACAATGGAAGCCCTTCCTGTTGGTGAATCTGATTGGGCGGTCACTGGGTGCCTTGATGGCTACATGGGTGAAATTGATGACACCGTGCACCTGCGGGAATCTAGCGATGGAGGTGAAACCCAGTGCCCTCTGTGCCTGCAAAGCCTCATCTGTCGTGAACAGAATGTACTGTCCAGTTCTAGCATGTCATCAGCTGTCCCTCGATTCGAGGATGCTGTCTACTCAAGGTCGCGATTTTCTGCCATGGGTCTTCATGTGACTGAACAGGCCGATTCTCGACTCTCAGATCTTTGGGCACTTGGGATAGGACATCCCATGAGATAGCGAGATCCGGAGTGCAGGATTTGCTTCCTTTTCCCTCTCTGCCACCGCTCTGCCTCATCTTAAGGCGTTTGGACTCAAAGCGTGATGGACAAGTTGTCGCCATTTTGAACAATTGGTAGTAAGCTCCTCCCAGTCATCAATGTCAGTGCAGCCGCACTTCAAAGAGAGCTTCAGAGTGTCTTTGAAGCGTTTTCTTTGTCCTCCCCGGAATGCTGACCATTTGAGAGTTGAGAAAACAGGACCTGGCGGGGCGATGGTTTTTGGCCATCTGGATACGGTGTCCAGTCCATCGAAGTTAGTTTTGCAGGAGTTTTGCCTGAATGCTTGTGGCTTCAAGAAGGACACTAGCGTTTGTTCGACAGTCCTCCCATTGAATCTGGAGGATGTGGCAGAGGCAATACTGATGAAATTTCTCTAGTGCTCTTCTGTATCGCTGTTATACAGTCCAGGTCTCACTGCAGTACAGGAGTGTGGTGACAACTGCTGTGTACACTGGGACTGTTGTTGACTTGCAGAGGTCTTTGTTGTCAGACACTCACTGCTATACTTTGTTGAAGGCTGAACTGGTGCAGCTGATCCGGTGTTGGATCTCCTCAGCAGTGGTGGCCTTTTGAGAGAGGTGGCTGCCAAGGTATGGGAAGTGCTTAACATATTCCAAAGTCTCTCCTTCAACATATATGGGAGATGGAATATTTGGCTGACCAGCTGTGGGTTGATGTATCAGTTTTGTTTTGGCAACATTCAAGGACAGGCCGAGTCTCTTGTATGCAGAATTGAAGAGATTGAGAGTGGCTTGCAAATCTGGTGCAGAGTGGGCAACAACGCTGCAGTCATCTGCAAACTGTAGATCATTCGTGTCTATGGTTGTCAGTTTAGTTTTGACATGGAGGTGACTGAGGTTAAAGAGTTTTCCATCTAGGTGGCATTTAATCGGAGCGCAACTGATCTTTCATGAATAGCCACAGGTAGATTGTAAATAGTATGGGGGCTATCACACAGTCTTGCTTGACCCCAGTCTGGATTTTGAAGGCGTCTGCTTCAGATCTCCCGCTCAGGATAGTTGCAGTCATATCATCATGGAGCAATTGCAGGATTGAGATGAAGTTTCTTGGACGTCCAAATCTTTGGAGCACAATCCACAGAGTCTCGCAATTAACTGAGTCAAATGCTTTGGTCAGGTTGTTGAATGCAATGAAGAGTTTCTTGTCTTGTTCTTGACATTTTTCCTGGAATTGTCAGGCAACAGAGACCATGTTGGAGGTTCCTCTGGGAGGTCTAAAGCCACACTGTGTCTCTGGGAGGAATTCCTCAGCCACAGGAACTAGGGGATTCAGGAGAACGCGTGTCAGGATTTTTCCTACTATGGACAAGAGGGAAATAGCTCAATAGTTACCACAGCATAATTTATCTCCCTTCTTGAAGATAGTTACAATTGTCGGGGGAGAAGTTCTTTTTCCTCCCAAATCCGTAGGATGAGTGCAAGTGAGCAAAAGCTCACCAGCTTTGAAAATCTCAGCTGGGATACCATCGGGGCTGCAAGCTTTGTTGTTTTTCATCGTTTGATTGCTTGTTGCAGCTCTCTCATTGATGGTGGTTCATCCATGGATTCCACCACAGGATACTGGGGTGGTAGCCTGAAGAGTATCAGCTGCCACTGTGGATTCACAGTTGAGGAGTTGTTGAAAATGTTCATTCCAGCGTTGACGGATGGCATTGTCATCCTTAAGAAGAGAGACACCATCCTGTGAGTGAAGGGGATTTTGTCCATTTGACCTTAGTCTTTAGATGGTGGCTTCAAAAAAGCTTTGCATGTCATGATGGTTGGCATATTGTTAGATCGCTCAGGCTTTCTCTTCCCACCACTTGTCAGTTACCTTCCGGATTTGTTGTTGGACGTCAGCCTTGAGCTGTTGGAATGCTGCCTTCTTGACTTGCGACCTTGGGTAGTTCTGCCAGGCAACGAAGGCTGCTCATTTTTGTTCCAGAAGGTCACATATCGTCGAACCAGAACCAGTCCTGATGACGACGATGTTTGAACCCAATGGTCTGGACATAGGAGTCTAATACAGCGGACTTTATTTGTTGCCACTGTTCTGAAACTGAGTTGGATGCATGAAGAGTTTCCACATGTGTTGTGAGCTGCACTTTGGAATTCCTGTCTTCGGTCAGGCTGCTTGAGAGTTCTGGATTGCAGGGCATCAGTAACCTGCAAGATGCAATGGTGTACAACCATCTGTGAGATGCCACTAAGTTCCACAGTTGATCCTTGGAAGGAGCCAGAGGTGAAGAAGTTCCAGGCCACAGTGACTTTCACAGCTAGTGGCAGGACATGGCGACCAGTACTGCGAGGTGTGAGACCTTCGGTGATGTGGGTACAGATGTCTGTGACCATCTGTTTGGAGAGTTGCAGTCTTCTGCAGCACTGGGTCTCAGTCATCCCCAGGTAGCTGCTTCTTCGCTAGTAGATCCTACGCTGAGGGTATGGCCTCTGTATCCTTCCTTCCCCTCGTTCCTCTCCTGTGCCCTTCTGATGCCCAGGGCTCTGGCCTTTCTGCAGAGGCTGTTGCTCCTCATCACTCTGGACCCAAAATCTGACATCATGCCTCCATTGCCAGCGGCTGCCTTCCTTGTGCTCAGGTGGCTGCCCAATTGTCCTTGGCAGCTTTGTGCCCTGTTCTTATACCCCGCGATCCCAGGAGGGTGATGGCCCCCTGCACTGCCCAAGCACTGACTCTTCACTCTCCCCGCCATCTGCGCTGCACCAATTGCACCTGTTTGTCAATGGCCGAGTCCCCCTTTGTGCTGTTCACCCTTTTATGGGGCCCAGCTAATTTCCCACTGTATATCTGCCTCCCTTCAACTGGCCTGCCCCAGACAGTGCGTGCAGCCCACATGCCCCTCATTAACGAGCTCTCAATGGGCTCTTTAACCATCTTAATTGGCCTTTCTAATGGATCGGGTGGATTTGCAATGCCGCCCTTCCCCTGCTTTGCTTGAATGTCTCCGGCGTTGGGAACGGTGTCGGGAAACTAGCACACTGGCTGGTCAGATCCATGACAGTGCCATCCAGCAGCTGGGACCAGGCGTGCTATCTAGGGTAATGCATTACTATGGGACTTTGTTGCATGGATCATCACTGAGTTTAAATATACATTGGCTTGAACCATAGACATGCAAAGCCACAAAGAACTGAATATTGAATATTCCACTGACGTATGTTTTTATTCCTTCTGTTCAAATTTCCCACTTTCCTTGAAATTGGCACAATTAAAGCTGCAATAATATTAGGCTGCGTTTGCTGACAACGCAACCACTAGTTGGCGCAGTACTGGCACATGCGCAAATGCAGCCTCATCCACTGAAACGTCGCTGTCTGCGACGTCTCAGGCAGCTGCCAATAATAAAAATGGCACTGCTCAATTTGTCACAAAAAACAAATTAAACTTAAAAGCCCTCACTGGCTGCGATCGCTGCCTCCATCCCACCCCCAATAGTACTCCCTCCTGCCATCATGCTTCTCTTCACAGCTCCCTCCAGCGCCCGTCTGCTTGTTGCTCACTCAACGCCTTGCCGTTTCGTCCTCTTCGGCAGCTCCCCTCTGCCCTGGCTGCTTGCTCCCCGCGTTGCCCCGTCATCCCTTGGATGCTCGCTCCACCCTCAGTGGCTTGTTCCCTGTCACTTCTCCAGGTGGTGCTCCGGGGAGCGATTGGCCGAGGGGGACAAATGGCGAGCGAGTGTCTGAAGTGGCTGATGGGGGGGGGGGGGAATCAGCGAGGTGGAGAGGGAGCAGCCGAGGAGGGGAAGCAGCGAGGCAGGGAAGCAGCGAGGTAGGGAGAGAGTGGCCGAGGGGGGAAGCAGCGAGGTGGGGAGGGAGTGGCCGGGGGGGGCAGCAGCGAGGTGGGGAGGGAGCTGCCGAGGAGGGGAAGCAGCGTGGCAGGGAGTGAGCGGCCAGCCGGGGAAGCGGCGAGGCGGGAAGAGAGCAGCCAAAGCGGGGTACTGTTGGGGGGGAAATGGAGGTGGTGACTGCAGCCATTGTGGGGTCAGTGCGTGGTAGTGTCATTGCGTGGTGAATTTGGTGTGTGCATGCGCAGATGTTCGGATGCACTGATGATGTTGGTGTTCGCTCTGTGCATGCTCTGCGTTGTCAGGAAACACTCCGTTAATATCATTCAAGTTCACAAAAGTTTAGAACATGTGACAGGATGTCCACCACAACTATTCTGTGGCTCTTAAAAGCAATTGTGAGCCCGTGCCTGCTAGGATCTAGGTCTACATTGTCCAAACTCGTCTCAACCAGAATCCTTGCAGACCGCAATAAGAGGAAACTTTCATCCTTCCAGTCTGGGTAAAATTGGAGGTGAAAGGTTGGTATGTTGTCCACAATGGCTTCTAGATCCCTGATTTGTTTGTTTGAAGGAAAGACTTTCTTTTATACGGCATCTTTTGTGACATCCCAAAGCACTTTATAGCTAATGAGTAGTTGTGAAATGCTGTTGTAATGTAGAAAATGCAGCAGCCAGTTAGCGCATCAGCAAGCTCCCATATACAGCAATGGGATAACGACAAGATAATCTATTTTAATGATAATGGTTGAGGGATAAATATTGGCCAGGACACCAGGGAGAACACACCCTGCTCTTCTTCGAAATAGTGCAATAGGGTCTTTAACTTACACCTAAGAGGGCAAACAGTTTAACATCTAATCAGAAACGCAGAACCTCCGATGGTGCAGTATACCCTGGGATCTTTTATGTCCACCTGAGAGGGCAAAAGGGGCCTTCGTATAAGGTCTCATCTGAAAGATGGCTCCTCTGGCAGAGCAGCACTTCTACAGTACTTTTAAAAGAGCAGTGGAAGAATCCAGGCTGTAGGGCAGACGGAGCTCATAACATTAGGGTGAGGCAAAACCGCGGAGAGATCTGAAAGCAAGAATGAGAATTTGAAAACTGGAGCACTGAATCCTGGAGGTGCTGGGAAAATGGGGGTGATTGGAATGCAGGCCTTTGTGTGGATGAGGTTGTGGCTGCAGTGTCTTTGGGGTGAGTTGCAGTCTGTTGAGACCAGATGCCAGGTAGGATGAGAATCTAATCACCTCCCCATGACATTCAATGGCATTACAATCGCTGCATCCCCCACTATCAACATCCTGGGGGTCACCATTGACCAGAAACTGAACTGGAGTAGCTATATAAATACTGTGGCTACAAGAGCAGTTCAGAGGCTAGGAATCCTGCAGCAAGTAACTAGCCTCCTGACTTCCCAGAGCCTGTCCATCATCTACAAGGCACAAGTCAGGAGTGTGATGGAATACTTTCCACTTGCCTGGGTGGGTGCAGATTCAACAACACTCGAAGCTTGACACCATCCAGGACAAAGCAACCTGCTTGATTGGCACCTCATCCACAAACATTCACTCCCTCCACCAACGACGCACAGTGGCAGCAGTGTGTACCATCCACAAGATGCACTGCAGCAATGCACCAAGGCTTCTTCGACAGCACCTTCCAAACCCGCTACCTCAACCACCTAGAAGGACAAGATCAGCAGATGCATGGGAACATCACCACCTGCAAGTTCCCCTCCAAGCCACACACCATCCTGACTTGGAACTATATCGCCGTTCCTTCACTGTCGCTGGGTCAGGATCCTGGAACTCCCTTCCTAACAGCACTGTGTGAGTACCTACCCCACCTGGACTGCAGCGGTTCAAGGATATTTAGGGATGGACAATAGATGCTCGCATTGCCAATGACACTCACATCCCATGAACAAATAAAAAAAAGATATTTGAGAAATCAAGTCTTGAGGTGATAAAGGCATGGACTAAGATTTTAGTTTGCAGAAGAGGAGATATAGGAAGGTCTAGGAAGGCAGTTTTTCAGCGGTGGAAGAAATCGGTTTTAACAGAGCCAAAGTGGGGAAGAAAGTTGAGATTGGGTCAGTCAGCCTGTGGAGGTTCCACATCTCCAGATTCAGCTGGAGATATTGCTGGAGGTGACGTCGGTGAGAGCTGAAGAGGAAGGCTTTGATTTTGCCCACATCCAGATAGTGGAATACATATGAGACGGCAATGCCTCTTTACCAAAGGTACCAAAGACCAAAGGCTTCACCTCACTTGCACCTTAAAGGTGATTGTCTCCAGTTAGCAAACTCGATGATGCCATATTCCCTGTCTATTAATTTGTCAGCAGGAGTCAGTCTGTGTTCAGGTGGCTTTGATTATTCTGTTTGTGATACAGAACCAGAGGAAGTAATATTTTTCAAAGCTGCCATTTGTGTTTTTATTGCACTTTGGAGCCAATCTATCGAAAAACATTAATTTTTCAGATGTTGAAATAAGTGCAACTGAAAATGTTTAATAATGAATAACCACGCAGAGCATCTCTGTTTAGTTGGGAGTTTGAAACTGCTTTTACATTATGGGAGTGTGGTCGAAAGAGCTGCACGATCTCCTCCTGCTAGCCACGCTCCGCAGTATAAAAACCCCCACACTTAGAGAAAAATGATAGCATCACAAACGGGAATCTATAAATGTAATGTCAGGTTAAGGCGGTGAGTTTCATGAATGAAACTGATTGGGCCAAATCTTGCTGGAATGGGGCATCGTGCGGTGTGCACTGTTAGACGTCCTTCCGCGCCCTTCAGCTTGAAATTGTTTAACGCCATAACTTGCTGATAATGACATGGCGAGAGCAATGGGACATCTGGGACCTCGGTGAATGGCAGAACCATCAGTGTCCCAGAAACAACAAGGGGGCATGTCATATTAGATTTGTAATGTGCAATGATTCAGATTTAGTTAACAGCCCAACGGTGCACGAGCATTTATCTATTTGCGATCATAATAATGATCAATTTCAATGTAGTGTTTAAAAGGGAGAAACGTGAAGCAGCTAATAAGATTCTAGATTTAGGCAAGGCTCACTTCAGTGCGATGCGACAGAGACTGTTCACAGTAAACTGGGCGAATCTGTTAATGGGTAAAACAACAGAAGAGCAGTGGGAGGTGTTAAAAAATTATTTAATATGACATGGAATCAGTATATACCCCTAAGGGGCAAGAGCTCGACTTGACATAAAAAACAGCCATGGACAACTAAAGAGGTAAGAGACAACATAACCAAAGGAAAAAGCAGACAAAAATGCTAAAATAGCACAGATCCTGGCAAATGGGAAAGAGACAAAGAACGGCAAGGGGTGACAAACAGATAGTAAGAGCTACAAAAAGGGAGTGTGAAAAGAAGCTTGCAAGGGATATCAACATCAACACCAAAATTCCACAATTATATTCGGAAAAACAGGGTGGTCAGGAGCAAAGTGAGCCCCTTGACGTGATATTGGGCTGCATTTTTGCCATGGAGGTGGGAAATGGGAGCTGAGTTTGCTTTTGGGTCAGAAACCCGCCTCCGGTGGGAAACTGATTAAAGTCATGATTTTCACGGGGGTGAGCCTGTTCAATTGGAGCCCGTGGGGACGGGAGCGGAGGTGGGTCGGATGATTTAGACTCCCCACAGCAGTCATTACTGAGGCTGATTGTGCCAACGCCTTCCACAGCATCAGAGGGAAGTGAGATTTCAGGTCATGGACGCTGACCTGGATCTAATGCTGGAGGCTGCAAGGAAGAGGAGGGAGGTCCTCTTCCTGGAGAGTGGCAGAAGATGGCCATCTTATCGTGCAGCAGGGGCACCGCTTTGTTTGGCTTCATCTCCCTCCACCTCCTCTTCCTTCTCCTCTCTCACCTCCAGCTCCTCCACCAATGGGCTGTCACCTTCCAGAGCCTCACCGTCCTCAAGGTGCACACCTCTCTGGAGGACCATGTTATGAAGAAGGCAGCGGACCACTACAATGACTGAGGATACCATCAATCATGTTGTATGGCACTACCAACCTGCTAAATGGGATAGATTTCGAACAGATCTAGCAATGCAAAACTGGGCATCCATGAGGCACTGTGGGCCATCAGCAGCAGCAGAATTGTACTCAACCACAATCTGTAACCTCATGGCCCAGCACATTCTCCACTCTACCGTTACCATCAAGCTGTGTGACCAACCCTGGTTCATTGAAGAGTGCAGGAGGGCATGCCAGAAGCAGCACCAGGCATACCTCAAAATGAGGTGTCAACCTGGTGAAGCTACAACCCAGGACTACTTGCATGCCAAACTGCGTAAGCAGCATGTGATAGAGCTATACGATCCCATAACCAACGGATCAGATCTAAGCTCTGCAGCCCTGCCACATCTAGCCGTGAATGGTGGTGGACAATTAAACAACTAACTGCAGAAGGAGGCTCCGCAAATATCCCCATCCTCAATGATGGGGGAGTCCAGCACATCAGTGTGAAAGATGAGGCTGACGCATTTGCAACAATCTTCAGCCAGAAGTGCCATGTGGCAGATCCATCTTGGCCTCCTCCTGAGGTCCCCAGCATCACAGATTCCAGACCTCAGCCAATTCGATTCACTCCGAGTGATATCAAGAAATGATTGAAGGCACTGGATACTGCAAAGGGCCCTGACAATATTCCGGCAATTGTGCTGAAGACCTGTGCTCCAGAACTTGCTGCGCCCCTAACCAAGCTGTTCAGGTACAGCTACAACACTGGCATCTACCCTGCAATGTGGAAAATTGCCCAGGTATGTCCTGTACACAAAAAGCAGGACAAATCCAACCTGGCAAATTACCGCCCCATCAGTCTACTCCCAATCATCAGTTAAGTCTTGGAAGGTATCATCGACAGTGCTATCAAGTGCACTTGCTTAGCAATAACCTGCTCAGTGACATTCAGTTTGGGTTCCGCCAGGGCCACTCAGCTCCTGACCTCATTACAGCCTTGGTTCAAATATGGGTAAAAGAGCTGAACTCAAGCGGTGAGGTGAGAGTGACTGCCCTTGACATCAAGGCAGCCCTTGACATCAAGGAGCCCGAGCAAAACTGAAGTCAATGGGAATCAGGTGGAAAACCCTCCTGTGGTTGGAGTCATACCTAGCACAAAGGAAGATGGTTGTGATTGTTGGAGGTCAATCATCTGAGTTTCAGAACATCACTGCAGGAGTTCCTCAGGGTAGTGTCCTAGGCCCAACCATATTCAGCTGCTTTATCAATGACCTTCCTTCAATCATAAGGTCAGAAGTGAGGATGTTCGCTGAAATTTGCACAATGTTCAGCACCATTCGTGACTCCTCAGATACTGAAGCAGTCCGTGTAGAAATGCAGCAAGATCTGGACAATATCCAGGTTTGGGCTGATAAGTGGCAAGTACATTCGCGCCATACGAGTGCCAGGCAATGACCATCTCCAACAAGAGAGAATCTAACCATCTCCCCTTGACATTCAATGGCATTACCATCGCTGAATCCCCCACTATCAACAACCTAGGGGTTATCATTGACCAGAAACTGAACTGGAGTAGCCATATAAATACCATGGCTACAAGAGCAGGTCAGAGGCTAGGAATCCTGCAACAAGTAACTCACCTCCTGACTCCCCAAAGCCTGTCCACCATCTACAAGGCACAAGTCAAGAGTGTGATGGAATACTCTCCACTTGCCTGGATGGGTGCAGCTCCAACAACGCTTTAGAAGCTCGACACCATCCAGGACAAAGCAGCCACTTGATTGGCACACCGTCCACAAACATTCGCTCCCTCCACCACCGACGTACAGTGGTAGCAGTGTGTACTATCTACAAGATGCACTGCAGCAATGCACCAAGGCTCCTTAGACAGCACCTTCCAAACCCGCAACCTCTACCAACTAGAAGCACAAGGGCAGCAGATGCATGGGAACACCACCACCTGCAAGTTCCCCTCCAAGTCACATACCATCCTGACTTGGAACTATATTGCCGTTTCTTCACTGTCGCTGGGTCAAGATCCTGGAACTCCCTTCCTAACAGCACTGTGGGTGTACCTACCTCACATGGACTGCAGCGGTTCAAGAAGGCAGCTCACCACCACCTTCTCAAGGGCAATTTGGGACAGGTAGTAAATGCTGGCCTGGCCAGCGACGCCCACATCCCATGAATGAATGAATTAAAAAAAAGGTGAGAACATTGCAGATGCCCTAATTATAACCTTCCAAAGTTCTCCTGACTTGGGAACTGTTCCTTTCCATTGGAAAATTGCACATGTCACTCCGCTATTTAAGAAAGGTGAGAGAAGAAAACTAGGATATTGTAGACCGCTTAGCCTAATATCTGTTATCAGGAAATTACAACAGTATAATTAAGGATAGGGTGACTGAACACCTTAAACATTTTCAGCATATCAGTGAGAGCAAATTTGAATTTGTAAAGGGTAGGTCATGCCTGACAAGCCTAATTGAATTTTTTGAACAGGTGACTCATGTAGTGGACAGGGGAATGACTCTGGATGTACAAACATATGAATTAGGAGCAGGAGTAAGCCCCTCGAGCCTGCTCCGCCATTCAGTAAGCTCATGGCTGAACTGATTACTCCACATTCCTGCCTACCCCCGATAACCTTTCACCCCCTTGCTTATCAAGAATCTATCTACCTCTGCCTTAAAAATATTCAAAGACTCTGCTTCCACCGCCTTTTGAGGAAGAGAGTTCCAAAGACTCACAACCCTCTGTGAGAAAATATTTCTCCTCATCTCTGTCTTAAATGGGCAATCCCTTATTTTTAAACAGTGAATCTTAATTCTAGATTCTCCCACAAAAGGAAACATCTTTTCCACATCCGCCCTGTCAAGACATCTCAGGATCTTATATGTTTCAATCAAGTCACCTCGTCCTCTTCTAAATTCCAGCGGATACAAGTCTAACCTGTCCAATCTTTCCTCACAAGACTATCCGTCCATTCCAGGTATTAGTCTAGTAAACCTTCTCTGAACTGCTTCCAGCACATTTACCTCCTTCCTTAAATAAGGAGACCAGTACTGTACACAGTACTCCAGATGTGGTCTCACCAATGCCCTGTATAACTGAAGCATAACCTCCCTACTTTTGTATTCAATTTCCCTCGCAATAAACAATAGCATTATATTACTTTCCTAATTTCGTGCTGTACCTGCATACTAACCTTATGCGATTCATGCACTAGGACACCCCGATCCCTCTGCATCTCAGAGCTCTGCAATCTCTCACCATTGAGATAATATACTTTTTTATTCTTCCTGCCAAAATGGACAATTCCATATTTTCCCACATTATACTCCATTTGGCAGATCTTTGCCCACTCACTTAACCTATCTATATCCATTTGTAGCCTCCTTATGTCCTCTTCACAACCTACTTTCCTACCTATCTTTGAGTCATCAGCAAATTTAGCAACCATACCTTCGGTCCATTCATCTAAGTCATTTATATAAATTATAAAAAGTTGAGGCCCCAGCACTGATCCCTGTGGCACATCACTCGTTACATCTTGCCAACCAGAAAATGACCCATTTATGCCTACTCTCTGTTTCCTGTTGGCTAGCCAATCTTCTATCCATGCCAATATGTTACTCCCTGCACCATGAGCTTTTATTTTTTGCAATGTCCTTTGATGTGGCACCTTATCAAATGCCTTCTGGAAATCTAAGTACAGTACATCCACCCTTTGTCCACAGCATATGTTACTGCCTCAAAGAACTCCAATAAATAGGTGAAACATGATTTCCCTTTCACAAAACCATGTTGACTCTGCCTGATTACCTTGAATTTTTCCAAGTGCCCTGCTATAACGTCTTTAATAATAGCTTCTAACATCTTCCCTATGACAAATGTTAAGCTAACTGGCCTGTAGTTTCCTGCTTTCTGTCTCCCTCCCTTTTTGAATGAAGGAGTTACATTCACTATTTTCCAGTTGAATGGAACCTTCCCTGAATCTAGGGAGTTTTGGAAAATTAAAACAAACACATCAACTATCTCACTAGCCACTCCTTTTAAGAGCCTAGGATGAAGTCCTTCAGGACCCAGGGACTTGTCAGCCTGCAGCTCCAACAATTTGCTCACTACCATTTCCCTGGTGACTGTAATTTTCTTGAGTTCCTCCTTCCCTTCCATTTCCTGAATTACAGCTAGTTCTGGGATGTTACTTGTATCCTCTATAGTGAAGACTGATGCAAAATACCTGTTCAATTCATCTGTCATCTCCTTATTACCCATTATTAATTCCCCAGACTCACTTTGTTAACTGTTTTCTTTTTTAATTACTATAGAAACTCTTACTATCTATCTTTATATTTCTAGCTAGCTTCTCTTGTACTCTAATTTTTCCCTCCTTATTAATCGTTTAGTCATTCTTTGGACTGAATACAAAAAAACAGCAATCTTCTGACTTGCCACCCGTCTCTTCGTAACTATATGCTTTTTCTTTAAGTTTGGTACTATCTTTAACTTTTTCAGTTAACCACGGATGGTGGGTCCTCCCCTTGGAATTTGTCTTTCTTGTTGGAATGTAGCTATTCTGTGTATTGTGAAATATCCCCTTAAATGTCTGCCGCTGCATCATTATTACCTATCCCTTACCCTAATTTGCCAGTTCATTTTAGCTAGTTCTACTTTCATGCCCACATAATTGCCCTTATTTAAGTTTAAAATACTAGTCTTGGACACACTCTTCTCTCCCTCAAACTGAATGTAAAATTCAATCATATTATGATTGCTGCTGCCTCAGGGCGCCTTCACTATGAGGTCACTAATTAATCCCATTTCATTGCAGAATACCAGGTCTAGTATAGCCTGCTCTCTGGTTGGCTCCAGAAGGTGCTGTTCCAAGAAACTATTCTGAAAACATTCTATGAACTCCTTATCTAGGCTACCTTTGCCCATCTGATTTTTCCAGTCTATATGTAGATCAAAATCCCCCAAAGATTATCATCGTAGCTTTCTGAAAAGCTCCCATTATTTCTTCCTTTATATCCCTTTATAAATTGTTACTTATGTGGACTTCCAGATGGCATTTGAAAATATCCCTCTTAAGAGACTATTAGCTAAAGTTGAAGTTGATGGAATTGAAGGCAAATTGTTGACCTGGTTAGGAAATTGCTGAGCAGCAGAAGACGGAGAGTATAGGTAATGGGCAGGTACTCTAATTGATGGGATATGACGGGTGGTGTCCTGGAAAGATCTGTGTTAGACCACTATTTTTCACCATATTTATTAGGGATGAGCAATAAATGCAGGCCTTGCCAGCAATGCTCACATCCCATGAACAAATAAAAAAATAACAACTTGGATGATGGGATAGAAAGCCACATATGCAAATTTTCCAATGGCAAAAGATAGTCGGCATTGTAAGCAGCGTAGATGGAAGTGTAAAATTATAAAACGGTATTACTAGATTAAATCAATGCAAAAAACTGTGGCAAATGGATGGATTTCAATGTAGACAAATGAGGTCATCCACTTTGGACCTAAAAAGTATAGATCAATGTACTTTCTAAATAGAACAAAGAACAAAGAAAATTACAGCACAGGAACAGGCCCTTCGGCCCTCCAAGCCTGCGCCGATCCAGATCCTCTATCAAATGATGAAAAGCTAGAAACAATGGAGGTCCAAAGAGAATTGGAGGCCCAGGTATATAGCTCATTAAAATGTCATAAACAGAAAATAATTTTTGAAAAGGCAAATGGATTGCTGGCCTTTGTACCTAGAGGACTAGAATACAAGGATTAGAAGTTCTTCAGCTATACAAAGCCCTGGCTAGACCATGCCTGAAGAACTGTGAGCAGTTCTGGGCACCTTAGGAAGTATATATTGGTCTTGGAGGGAGTTAACCAGGATGATACCCAAGTCCAAGGCGTAAATTACGAGGAGAGGTTACAGAAACTATGGTTGTCTTCCCTGGAATTTTGAACATTATGGGATGATTTGATTGAAGTTTTCAAGATATTAAGGGAAACTGATAGGATAAATAGAGAGAAACTATTTCTGCTGGTTGTGGGAGTCTAGGACTAGGGGGCATAGTGTGAAAATTAGAACCAGACCTTTCAGACGTGAAATTAGGAAACACTTTTGGGTGGTAGAAGTTTGGAACTCTCTTCTGCAAATGGCAATTGATGTTAGATCAATGGTAAATTTTAAATCTGAGATTAATAGATTTTTATTATCCTAAGGTATTAAGGAATATGGGGCAAAGGCAAGTTATGGAGTTAGGTCGCAGATCAGTCATAATCTCTTTGAATGGCAGAACAGGCTCAAGAAGCTAAATGGCCTTCTTCTGTTCTTATGTTTTTATGCATCTCCTTAACCAACGAGATTTAAGAATTGAGAAAGGAGCAGAGCAATGACTGAGAAGGAGGGTATCAGATATAGGGAAAGAAAGATTGGATAAAGAGAGAGGAAAAAAAAGAGACAGAAAGGAAAAATGAGAAAAATGGATCAATATGTATTGACCATTATTTGGTGCCATTCTTTTTTTTATTCTTTCATGGGATGTGAGCATTGTTGGCAATGCCAGCATTTATTGCCCATCCCTAATTGCCCTTGAGAAGGTGGTGATGAGCTGCATTCTTGAACCGCTACAATCCATGTGGTGTAGGTACACCAACAGTGCTGTTAGGGAGTGAGCTCCAGGATTTTGAACCAGTGAAAGTCAAGGAACGGCAATGTAGTTCCAAGTCAGGATGGTGGCTTTGTGGGGGGGGTGGGGTGGGGGGATCTTGCAGGTGGTGGTGTTCTCATGCATCTACTGCCCTTATTCGTCTCGGTGGTAGAGGTTGCAGGTTTGGAAGGTGCTGTTGAAGGAGGCTTGGTGAGTTGCTGCAGTGCATCTTGTAGATGGTACACACTTGTGTTACTGTGCGCCAGTGGTGGAGGAAGTGAACGTTTAAGGTGATGAATGGGGTGCCAATCAAGCGGGCTGCTTTGTCTTGGATGGTGTCGAGCTTCTTGAGTGCTGTTGGAGCTGCACCCATCCAGGCAAGTGGAATGTATTTCATCACATTCCTGACTTGTGGACAGGCTTTGGGAAGTCAGGAGGTGAGTTACTTGCCGCACAGTTCCCAGCCTCTGACCTGCTCTAGTAGCCGCAGTATTTATATGACTGGTCCAGATAAGTTTCTGCTCGATAGTGACCCCCAGGATGTTGATGTTGGGGGATTCAGCGATGGTAATGCCATTGAATGTCAAGGGGGGAATGGTTAGATTGTATCTTTTTTGAGGTTGGAATTGCCTGGCACTTGTGTGGCACGAAGTTTCCTTACCACTTAGCAACCCAAGCCTGAATGTTGTCCAGGTCTTGCTGCTTGTGGGCATGAACTGCTTCATTATCTGAGGAGCCTCGAATGGTACTGAATACTGGACAATCATCAGTAAACATTCCCACTTCTGACCTTATGAAGAAGGGAGGGACATTAATGAAGCAGTTGAAGATGGATGGGCCTAGGACACTACCCTGAGGAATCCCTGCAGCGATGTCTTGGGGCTGAGAAGATTGGCCTCTTCCAACCACAACCATCTTCCTTTGTACTATGTATGACTCCAACCAATGGAGAAAGTTCCTCCTGATTCCCATTGACCTCAGTTTTGCTAGGGCTCCTTGATGCCATACTCGGTCAAATGCTGCCTTGATGTCAAGGACAGTCACTCTCACCTCACCTCCGGAACTTAGCTCTTTTGTCCATTTTTGGACCAAGGCTGTAATGAGGTCAGGAGCTGAGTGGCCCTGATGGAACCCAAACTGAGCGTCACTGAGCAGGTTATTACTGAGTAGGTGCTGCTTGATGGCACTGTTAATGACACCTTCCATCACTTTACTGATTTTTAAGAGTAGGCTGATGGGGCAGTAATTGGCCGGATTGGACTTGTGCTGCTTTTTGTGGACAGGACATACCTGGGCAATTTTCCACATTGTCGGCTGGATGCCAGTGTTGTAGCTGTACTGGAACAGCTTGGCTAGAGGCGTGGCATGTTCTGGAGCACTAGTACTTCAGTACTGCAGCTGAGTCCATAGCCTTTGCAGTATGTAGTGCCTTCAGACATTTCTTGATATTACGTGGAGTGAATCGAATTGGCTGAAGACTGGCATCTGTGATGCTGGGGACCTAGATGGATCATCCACTTGGCAACTCTGACTGAAGATGGTTGCAAATACTTCAGCCTGTCTTTTGCACTGATATCCCTGGGCTCCCCCATCATTGGGGATGTTTGTGGAGCCTCCTCTTCTGGTTAGTTGTTTAATTTTTTTTTGAGCACTGAAACAGGCTCTTCGGCCCACCGAGTCGGTGCCGACCATCAACCACCCATTTATACTAATCCTACACTAATTCCATATTCCTACCACATCCCCACCTGTCCCTATATTTCCCTACCACCTCCCTATACTAGGGGCAATTTATAATGGCCAATTTACCTATCAACCTGCAAGTCTTTGACATGTGGGAGGAAACCGGAGCACCCGGAGGAAACCCACGCAGACACAGGGAGAACTTGTAAACTCCACACAGGCAGTACCCAGAATTGAACCCGGGTCGCTGGAGCTGTGAGGCTGCGGTGCTAACGACTGCGCCACTGTGCCGCCCCTATTGTCCACCACCATTTCATGACTGGATGTGGCAGGACTACAGAGCTTTGATCTGATCTTTTGGTTGTGAGATCGCTTAGCTCTGTCTATTGCATGCGGCTTCTGCTGTTTAGCATGCATGTAATCCTGTGTTTTAGTGTCACCAGATTGGCACCTCATTTTTAGATAGCCTGGTACTGCTCCTGGCATGCTGTCTTGCACTTCTCATTGAACCAGGGGAAAACTCCTGGTTTGATGGTAATGGTAGAGTGGGGGCCAGGCCTCGAGGTTATAGATTGTGGTTGAATACAGTTCTGCTGCTGCTGATGACCCACATTGGATGCCCAATTCTGAGCTGCTGGATCTGTTCTGAATCTATCCCATTTAGTACATTTTGTGCCCTTGCTACTCTCTTTGCTACTCCTCTTTGCTGATGATGCTGCATTAACATCTCACACTGAAGAGTGTCTGCAGAGACTCATCAACAGGATTGCAGCTGCCTGCAATGAATTTGGCCTAACCATCAGCCTCAAGAAAGCAAAGATCATGGGACAGGATGCCAGAAATGCTCCATCCATCAATATCGGCGACCACGCTCTGGAAGTGGTTCAAGAGTTCACCTACCTAGGCTCAACTATCACCAGTAACCTGTTTCTTGACACAGAAATCAACAAGCGCATGGGAAAGGCGTCTGCTGCTATGTCCAGTCTGGCCAAGAGGGTGTGGGAAAATGGCGCACTGACACGGGATACAAAAGTCTGAGTGTATCAAGCCTGTGTCCTCAGTACCTTGCTCTATGGCAGCAAGGCCTGGACAATGTATGTCAGCCAAGAGCAACATCTCAACTCATTCCATCTTCGCTGCCTCCAGAGAATCCTTGGCATCAGGTGGCAGGACCGTATCTCCAACGCAGAAGTCCTCGAGGCGGCCAACATCCCCAGCATATACATCCTACTGAGCCAGCGTCGCTTGAGATGGCTTGGCCATGTGAGCCGCATGGAAGATGGCAGGATCCCCAAGGACACATTGTACAGCGAGCTCGCCACTGGTATCAGACCCACCGGCCGTCCATGTCTCCGCTTTAAAGACGTCTGCAAACGCGACATGAAGTCCTGTGACATTGACCGCAAGTCATGGGAGTCAGTTGCCAGTGATCGCCAGAGCTGGCGGACAGCCATAAAGGCGGGGCTAAAGAGTGGCGAGTCGAAGAGACTTAGCAGTTGGCAGGAAAAAAGACAGAAGTGCAAGGAGAGAGCCAACTGTGTAACAGCCCCGACAACCAATTTTATCTGCAGCGCCTATGGAAGAGTCTGTCACTCTAGAATTGGCCTTTATAGCCACTCCAGGCGCTGCTTCACAAACCACTGACCACCTTCAGGCGCTTACCTGTTGTCTCTCGAGACAAGGAGGCCAAAGGTAGATATTCTCAGTGCTTCTTCCAATTGGTGTTCAACATGGTGAAGCACTGATTCATCAGCTGAGAGTAGGGCTGGGGGTGAGGTGGGGGGTGTTGGTGGGAGTGCGTAGGTGATAATCAGCAGGAGGTTTCCCTTCCCATGTTTCACCTGATGCCATGAAACTGCATGGGGTCCGGAGTCAATGTTGAGGACTCCCAAGGCCACTCCCTCCCCACTGTATACCACTGTGCCGTCACCTCTGATGGGTCTGTCCTGCTGGTGGGACAGGACATACCCAGGAATGGTGATGGAGGAGTCTGGGATATTGGCTGTAAGGCATGATTCAGTGAGTATGACTATGTCAGGCTTGACTATTCTGTGGCACAGCTCTCCCATTTTTGGCACAAGTCCCCAGATGTTGGTGAGGAGAACTTTGCAGGGTTGACTAGGCTGGGTGTGCCTTTGTCTTTTCCACTGCCCAGTTCAATGCCAGGTGGTCCTTCCGGTTTTATTCTTATTCGAATTTTCTGTAGCAGTTTGATACAACTGAGCTGTTTGCTAGGCCACTTCAGAGGGCAGTTAAGGGTCAACCATATCTCCATGAATCTCAATGAATGTTAGCAAGTGATTCAGTCATTGGGTGTGTACCAGCTGAACCTGATCTTACGTTTACGAACTCTTACTTATGTACGGTCTCCATTGGAGTTACTGGATCCAAGCAGAAGCAAGAACTTTGGATGATTTCCCCACCAACCATTTCCTAGCCTAGAGCCTTCATGCTAATCAGAGAATCTCCTCTGTGCTGCAAATGTGAGATAAGATATCAGAAGCATGTTTTTTGGAGTGTAGTCATGTAATGTAGGAAAGGCGGCAGTCAGATTGCACACAGAAAAATCCCACAAACAGCGGTGATAATGACCAGATTCTCTGGAATGTGATGTTAGTTGAGGGATAACTATTGGGCAGGACACTGGGAAAACTTAAATAAAAACAAAGTGCTGGCAATACACAACAGGTCTGGCAGCTTCTGTGCAGGGAGAAACTAAGTTAACTTTTCAGGTCTGTGACCTTGCATCAGAACTGGCAAAGGTTAGAAATGTAATAGGCTTTGAGCAAGGGGGGAGGGGAAGAAGAACAAAAGGGAAGGTCTGTGATAGAGCAGAGGGTGGGAGAGATTAACTGATAAAGATGTCATGGAAAAAAAGGCAAAGGGAATAGTAATAGCCATAGTAAAAGACAAAGCATTTGTCCAGAGAGAGTGTTAATGGCAGAAAAATATTGGAGGTGGCAGAGCATGGTTGTTTGACTAACAATCAAGAATCACCCAATTGGTCATGGGAAGGAGGTTGGACGTGTTGGGGAGCATGGGGATAGGTTGGTAGGAGGCAGAAGGTCATTGGCTGAAACCTCCCGGAATATGTCCAAGCAGAGTTGGCGATATCTGACAGGTATTTAGCACCTATATGGAGCAAAACATCTCAAAGTGCTTCAGGAAGCAGGCAAGAGGGTAGCTGATATTGAGTAAGAATTAGAAGTGAGGTGGCCTATGGTGTGGCCATAAAGGGAGGTTAGAAGGAACTTTTAGAAGGATGAGCAGACGTCTCATGATGGAGGGGATTAACAAGAGAGTTCCAGTGTTATGATTGTGCTGGTTACTGTAGCTGGTGGAGCAGATAGATGGAGATGGGCACCAAATATTTCACACCAAGTTCCATGCTTGCGGGATACCCTATTCATACAGCACAGAAGGAGGCCATTCAGCCCTTCGTGTCTGTGTCGGCTCTTTAGTACAGCTATCCAATTAGTTTCATTCCCCATTGCCTTGCAAAGGTTTTCCCCTTTAACTTTTTATCCAATTTCCTTTTGAAAGTCACTATTAAACCTGCCCTTTCAGGCAGAGCATTCCAGATCACACCAACTCGTGCAAAGCAAATTCTCCTCATCTCACACCTTTGTCCTTTTGCCAATTAAGCTTTAGTTGAATTATTTTCTGTTGAATGCACGTGGTTGATTCTTGTTTTGTGCATTATGATTCACAAGATAACCACAGCAGAAAACACCCAATAAGAATGAGGAAAAACACAGATTACTATCAAATCAGAAAGAAGAAAGTGACAAATGCTACACAACAACAACTTATCTTTATGTAGCACTTTAAGTGTAATAAAACGTCCCAAGGTGCTTCACAGGGGCAGTAGAAAACAAAATATGACACCGAGCTAAATAAAGACATAATAGGTCAGATCACCAAAAGCTTGGTCAAAGAGGTAGGTTTTAAGGAGTGACTTAAAGGAGGAAAACAAGGTAGAGAGGCGGAGAGGCGTATGGAACGTTCTCCAGAGCTTAGGACCCAGGCAGCTGAAGACAAGGCCACCAATGGTGGAGCAATTAAAATTAGGGGTGCTCAAGAGACCAGAATTAGAGCAGATACCTTGGAGGGTTGTGGGGTTGGAGGAGATTGCAGAGCTAGGGAGGGGCAAAGCCACAGAGGCGTTTGAAGCAAGGATGAGAATAAAGACATAGGAATTATTATTGTTAAATTTTTATTCCCATTCCAATTTTATCTTCTAACCCACCAAGGGATACAGTTTCACATGCACTGGACACCCTCCGATACCTCTCCTCCCTTGGGTGCTGAGGCCAG
This sequence comes from Heterodontus francisci, assembly GCF_036365525.1. Classification (NCBI taxonomy): domain Eukaryota; kingdom Metazoa; phylum Chordata; class Chondrichthyes; order Heterodontiformes; family Heterodontidae; genus Heterodontus; species Heterodontus francisci. The sequence continues at coordinate 20,747,343 of NC_090410.1, read as the reverse complement.
ATGTAGTTTACCAGTGTCTCCTTGCTCTCAGTGACTCAGTTTCAAGTAGATGGCGTGTTTCTGCATCGATGTATTCAGAGACTTCAGGCAACAAACCATTTTTAATTACTGAAAACCGACTGATCTTTTCTTCATCAACTAGTGTGGAAATTAATCATCAAGGAAATCAATGGCTCTGACTTCATTCAAACTTCAAGTGATAAAATTATTCAGGTTGATGCATTTTGAAGTTTCTGTAATCTCTCACCTCCCCCGCAGCACCAGCCACGTTAAGAGGAGTCCCTGAGATGCTTAAACTTTCACAGCTTCACTGTATAGTAGTGTGTGTGACTTATTATTTCCAGAACAGCCAATTCTGCTTAAATGTGCGCCTGTTAAATATAGAAAAACAGCTGAAAAATATATTTCTAACCCACACCAAGTTTCGTTCACCCGTCACCCATGTGCTCGATGAACTAAAAACAAGAAATGCTGGAAATACTCAGCAGGTATGGCAGCATCTGTGCAGAGAGAAGCAGAGTTAACATTTCAGGTCAGTGACCCTTCTTCAGAACTGACAAATATTAGAAATGTAAAAGGTTTTAAGCAAGTAAAGCGGGGGTGGGGCAAGAGATAACAAAAGGGAAGGTGTTGATAGGACAGGGTCACAGAGAATAACTGACCAGAAGGTCATGGAACAAAGGCGAACTGTATGTTAATGGTGTGCTGAAAGACAAAGCGTTAGTACAGAGAGGGTGTGAATGACTGTAAAGCACAGAGCACTCCAAGCACGAACATAAAAAACCACATTAAAAAAACCAAAACAGTGGGTAAGCACAGTGGAAACAAACTGAAAAAACTAAAATAAAATAACTAAATAAAAAAGAAAAAAATAACTAAGCATAAAAAGGGGTGCCCGTCATGCTCTGAAATGATTGAACTCAATGTTCAGTCCGGCAGGCTGTAGTGTGTCTAATCGGTAAATGAGATGCTGTTCCTCGAGCTTGTGTTGATGTTCACTGGAACACTGCAGCAATCCCAGGATGGAGATGTGAGCATGAAAGCAGGGGGGTGTGTTGAAATGGCCAGCAACCGGAAGCTTGGGGTCATGCTTACGGACTGAGCGGAGGTGTTCCGCAAAGCAGTCACCCAATCTGCGTTTGGTCTCCCCGATGTACAGGAGACCACATTGTGAGCAGCAAATACAGTATACTAAATTGAAAGGTGGCACAGTGGCGCAGTGGTTAGCACTGCAGCCTCACTGCTCCAGCGACCCAGGTTCAGTTCTGGGTACTGCCTGTGCGGAGTTTGCAAGTTCTCTCTGTGACCATGTGGGTTTCTGTCGGGTGCTCCAGTTTCCTCCCACAGCCAAAGACTTGCAGGTTGATAGGTAAATTGGCCATTGTAAATTGCCCCTAGTGTAGATAGGTGGTAGGAGAATGGTGGGGATGTGGTAGGGAATATGGGATTAATGTAGGATTAGTATAAATGTGTGGTTGTTGGTTGGCACAGACTCGGTGGGCCAAAGTTGCTGTTTCAGTGTTGAATCTCTAAATAAATAAATAAATAAAAAAGAAGTACAAGTAAATTGCTGTTTCACCTGAAAGGAGTGTTTGGGGCCTTCAATAGTGAGGAGGTAAATGGGCAGGTATTACACCTCCTGTGATTGCAGGGGAAGGTGCTGTGGGAAGGGGATGAGGTGGTGGGGGTAATGGAGGCGTGGACAAGGGTATCGCAGAGGGAGTGATCCCTTCGGAGTGCTGATAGGGGAACGGAGAGGAAATTGCGTTTGGTGGTGGCATCATGCTGGATGTGGCGGAGGATGATCCTTTGGATCTGGAGGCTGGTGGGGTGGAAAGTGAGGGCAAGGGGAACCCTGTCGCGGTTCTGGGAGGGAGGGGTAGAGGTGCGGGAAATGGGCCACACACTGTTGAGGGCCCTGTCAACCACAGTGGGGTGGGGGGGGGGGGTGGAATCCTCGGTTGAGGAAAAAGGAAGACATATCAGAAGCACTGTTGTGGAAGGTAGCATCATCAGAGCAAATGTTTTGGAGATGGATAAACTGGGAGAATGGAATGGAGACCTTACAGGAGGCAGGGTGTGAAGAAGTGTAGTCAAGGTAGCTGTGGGAGTCGGTGGGCTTATAACAAATATTCGTAGACAACCTATTCCCAGAGATGGAGACAGAGAAGTCGAGGAAGGGAAGAGAAGTGTCGGAGATGGATCATAGTCCTGCTACCCCGGACAACCTGCTTCTACCTCCTTCCCAAAATCCACAAACAGGACTGTCCCAGCAGACCCATTGTTTCAGCCTTTTCCTGCCCCACTGAACTTATTTCTTCCTATCTTGACTCTCTCTTTTCTCCCCTGGTCCAGTCTCTTCCCACCTACATCCATCACTCTTCTGACCCCCAATACATTTTGACAATTTCCAGTTTCCTGGCCCTAACCGCCTCCTCTTCACTATGGACGTCCAATCTCTCTCCACCTCCATCCCCCACCAGGATGGTTTGAGGGCTCTCCACTTCTACCCTGAACAGAGGCCCAACCAGTCCCCATCCACCACCACCCTCCTCTGCCTGGCTGAACTTGTTCTCACATTGAACAACTTCTCCTTCAACTCCACTCACTTCCTCCAAGTAAAAGGTGTTGCTATGGGTACCCGCATGGGTCCTAGTTATGCCTGTCTTTTTGTAGGATATGTCGAACCTTCTTGTTCCAGTCCTACTCAGGCCCTCTCCCCCAACTCTTTTTCCGGTACATTGATGGCTGTATCGGTGCCGTTTCCTGCTCCCGCCCGGAACTAGAAAACGTTATTAACTTTGCTTCTAATTTCCACCCTTCTCTCACCTTCACATGGTCCATCTCCGACACTTCCCTTCCCTTCCTCGACTTCTCTGTCTTCATCTCTGGGGATAGGCTGTCTACGAATATTCATTATAAGCCCACCGACGCCCAAAGCTACTTTGGCTACACTTCTTCACACCCTGCTTCCCGTAAGGACTCCATTCCATTCTCCCAGTTTCTCTGTCTCCAACGCATCTGCTCTGATGATGCTACCTTCCACGACAGTGCTTCTGATATGTCTTCCTTTTTCCTCAACCGAGGATTCCCCCGCACTGTGGTTGATAGGGCCCTCAACCATGTCCGGCCCACTTTCCGCACCTCCACCCTCACCCCTTCCCCTCCCTCCCAGTACCGCGACAGGGTTCCCCTTGTCCTCACTTTCCACCCCACCAGCCTCCAGATCCAAAGGATCATCCTCCGCCACTTCCGCCACCTCCAGCGTGATGCCACTACCAAACGCATCTTGCCCTCCCTTCCCCTGTCAGCATTCCGAAGGGATCGTTCTCTCTGCGCCACCCTCGTCCACTCCTCCATTACCCCCACCACCTCGTCCCCTTCCCATGGCACCTTCCCCTGCAATCGCAGGAGGTGTAATACCTGCCCATTTACCTCCTCTCTCTGCACTATCCCAGGCCCCAAACACTCCTTTCAGGTGAAGCAGCGATTTACTTGTACTTCCTTCAATTTAGTATACTGTATTCGCTGCTCACAATGTGGTCTCCTTTGCATTGGGGAGACCAAACGCAGATTGGGTGACTGCTTTGCAGAACACCTCCGCTCAGTCCGTAAGCAGGACCCCGAGCTTCCGGTTGCTTGCCATTTCAACACAACCCCCTGCTCTCATGCTCACATCTCTCTGGGATTGCTGCAGTGTTCCAGTGAACATCAACGCAAGCTCGAGGAACAGCATCTCATGTACCGATTAGGCACGCTACAGCCTGCCGGACTGAACATTGAGTTCAATAATTTCAGAGCATGACGGGCCCTCCTTTTTATGCTTAGTTATTTTTTCTTTTTCCTTTTTTATTTGGTTATTTTATTTAGTTTTTTCAGTTTGTTTAGTTTGTTTCCACTGTGCTTACCCACTGTTTTGGTTTTTTAAATGTGTTTTTTTATGTTCGTGCTTGGAGTGCTCTGTGCTTTACAGTCATTCACACCCTCTCTGTACTAACGCTTTGTCTTTCAGCACACCATTAACATACCGTTCACCTTTGTTCCATGACCTTCTGGTCAGTTATTCTTTGTGACCTTGTCCTATCAACACCTTCCCTTTTGTTATCTCTTGCCCCACCCCCGCTTTATTTGCTTAAAACCTTTTACATTTCTAATATTTGTCAGGTCTGAAGAAGGGTCACTGACCTGAAACGTGAACTCTGCTTCTCTCTGCACAGATGCTGCCAGACCTGCTGAGTATTTCCAGCGTTTCTTGTTTTTATTTCAGATTTCCAGCATCTGCAGCATTTTGCTTTTATTTTAGTGTTCGATGAACTGTGTTGGCTCCCAGTCCAGCAATGCCTTCTCAACCTTGTATTCAAATCTCTCTGTGGCCTCACCCCTCCCTATCTCTGTAACCTTCTCCAGCCTGACAAGGCTTTGAGAATTCTGCGTTCATCCAATTCTGGCCTCTTGTACATCCCCCACACCCTATGCTCCACCATTGGTGGCAGTATCTTCAGCAGTCTAGCCCCTAAGTTCTGAAATTCCATCTCTAAACCTTTTTGCCTCTCTACCTCTCTTCACTCCTTTGAGATGCTCCTTTGACCAAGCTTTGGACCACCTGTCCTAAAACTGTCTGATAATGCTCTGTGAAACACCTTGGGATGTTTTACTATGTTAGTCATATAAAAGCTTGTATAAAAGCATGTAGTTGTTGTCAAGGGTCTTTACTAGATGTTGACATAAAATTGATAAAATGGTGTCATTTATATTATCATAGAATTATAGAATAATATAGCACAGAACGAGGCCAATCGGCCCATCGTGCCGATCCTGGCTCTTTGGAAGAGCTGTCCACTCAATCCCAATCTCCTGCTTATCTCCCATAACCCTGTACATTTTTTTCCTTTTAAATATGGCTGCGTGTGCAGACAATGCAACCAATAGGTGGCGCAGTACTACAACATGGGCAAATGCAGCCTCTTCCACTGAAATGCCACTGTAAGCGACGGTGCCAGTAATAAAGGCGGCTGCCAGTAATAAAGGTGGTGCTGCTCAATTTATCACAAAAAATTCAACCTGAAAATCCCCTCAATGGCTGCCAATGCCACCTCCATCCCACAGTCCCCCGCTCCATTCTGCCATTGTTCTTTTCTTTGCCACTCCCTCCTGCACCCGTCTTCTCAATGCTCACTCCCTGCTGCCTTCGCTTAGCCACTTGCTCCGGCCTCGCCGCTCCCCTCGCCTCCAGCTGCTCGCTCCTTGCTTCTGCCCGCCCCTCCAGCCGCTCGCTCCTGACCAAGCCGCTTTCCTCCTCTCGGTCACTCGCTCCCACGTTGGATTGTTCCCTGCCCCGCCGCCTGAAGAAGCAAGGCGGGCCATGAGGGGTGACGGGGTGATGTGGGAGCGAGTGGCTGAGAGGAGAGAGGTGGCGCAACCTGGAGTGAGTGGCTGAAGTGGTGGGGGTGGGGGCGGGGAGAAGCAGGGAGCTAGCAGCCGGAGGTGGGGTGGTAGGGGGGGAAGTGACAGCTGGAAACGTTTGGCCAAGGGGAGGGGGTGGGGGCAGTGGTGAGGTCCGGACTGAGTGGCTGAGGGGGGAGAGCAACTGGTGGGGCGGGAGCGAATAGCTGAATGGGGGAGGGGGAAGTGGATGGGGGGGGAGCGAGTGGCTGAGAGAAGGCCGCAGCAAAGCGGGGAGTGAGCAGGGTGAAGTGGCAATTGAAGCAGGGATGGTGCGGGTGAATGGAGCCGGCTATTGAGGGGTGAGGACATCATTGCATGGTGATGTCATGCACATGCATGCGCGCATTCGTACTGGTAGACTGGCAAATGTTCATACACACTGGTGACGTCTGCGATTGCTCTGCGCATGCTCTGCGTTGTCAGGAGTCACTTTTTAACAATATTTATCCAAGTCAGAATATTGTGTATGGCCCATTTTGAAGTGGTCTTTTTTTGCCCTTTATTCGAAGAGTATTTAAACTTTAGCCTACTGGTTACATTATTTTTGACCTAACTGAATTAATAGTCATTTGGTAGTACAGAACTTGAGTATTGCTGAAAATAGAGACATGTTGTCAAAGCTTTTCGTCTTGCACTCATCAGGACAATCCGCAAGAATACCAATGTAAGGGAAAACAACAACTTTATACTGTGTGAGAAGAGAGTGCTGATTGGTTGGGCAAGTGAACTCTGATTGGTAGAGGCGTTGCCCTGAGGAATGAACCAGCGAATGGCTGTCACTTATCTTGTTTAGCTGAAACAAGCTCAATGCCTTTACATATTCTTTCTATCTGCAAAGAACAGGGCCCTGTGTAATATTATATGTAGCTTCCAGTAAGCACAAACGCGCCACACTGTGAGCCCTACTGACAATCTTAAATTGATTGTCAGTGTAATTCTTAGCACACTGAAGATTATTTAGCAAATGTTGTCCAATCGTGAAATCACATCTAATGTCGGACACTGTTTTGAGTTTTGCAAGCACGGGCTGGTTGGGTACGGCTTGTACCTTTCCCGTTGTGAACAGCAGACGGGACATGTTGTTTGATACAATCCACCAGTCTTCGGGATGTACGGCCTATATACCTAGCATCACACTATCATTGAAATTCATATATCACATTACACATTTGTGTGATAGGCAGGATGTCTTTTTGGCTTGATGGCAGCATCCTGTTAGTGACGAACACCACACGTGTTGCTACTGCATAGTAGCAGCGTGAAACAGTTAGCTTCACCTGTTGTCACCATAAACCAGTGCATTCTCCATGGTAACACCTCTACCAGTCAGAGTTCACTTGCCAACAAATCAGCACTCTCTCCTCACACAATATAAAGTTGTTGTTTTCCCTTACATTGGTATTCTTGTGGGTTGTCCTGATGAGTACAAAACAAAAAGCTTCAACAGCATGTCTCTATTTTCAGCAATAACTGAACTAAGTTTCATTTCATTTATTAAGGTATATGTTAAGCATGTAATCTCCATAAGTTTACTCGCTTTTTGTGAAATGTTGTCTTGTATATCGTCCACTAGTTGGGAGATAAGGCGAGAACTGAATTGTGTATCTTTCGCAATGAAGTGACATCTCCTGCAGCCCTGTTTTCCTATGACATATGTGTTACCTGACCCACTCCTGAATTGAAATGCTCCATTGCTTCAGTGCAATCACCTGAGAACTCACTCAACTTGTACTGAAAATGACCTACAGATTTTTTAACTATACTTTCCCTCCCACATCCACATTTACACATTCTTTTTTTTTCCCCTTATTTCCCTCATTCGCTTTTCCTTGTTCTCTTCCCACATTCTGGCTGAGTTTGAAAAATGCAAGGGGTTTGGAAGTTGTGGGCTCAAACCTAACTCATGCCACTCTCTGGTAGTGCATTTGTACATAAGTGTGTTGTACAACTAGGCTTCCAGCAACGTGTCACAAAATTGAGATGTTTTCTATGGGAGGGAGTAATTATTGAACAGAAACTCGCGATTGTAATTAGCTTTCTGAATTGATACAAGCTTTGTTTCGTTCTCCTAGTCATTGGATAGCAGAAGCATAAACACTATCAAAACATGCGACATATGTTATAAGCTACAGATAAAGTTTATTAACAGTAAAAAGGAGAGAGGGATGGAAAATTAGCACAGCAGATTTTATTTGATTGCAGAAATATTAATTTGTTCTGCTGCAGAAACAAAACAAAAGGTGTGATTCTTCATCAATTCTCTCAGCGATACCAACCCTGGACCAGTGCCCATAACGTAAAACCTGAAGATTTTGTCTGTTCAGAATGGAGCCTTCAGCCTCTATCCTGCTGGTTTGGGAAGAACTGATGAATTTAGGCAGTGATTGCTGGATGTATGTCATTCCCTTTATTCAGAGCTATTAATCAACCCCTTCTTTGCCATGAGGAACCTGCTGACATCACTTCCAGCTTCTCCTTTTGCACGTGCAACATTGTCCTACTTTCCAATTTCATCTTAAAGTACTACTCCAGTGTTCCTTATCAGTCCCGCATTTATACGGTATCATAAATGTAAAGGAACTTTCAAAGTGTTTCATCAACAAGCATAAGGGAAATAGACACAATGCCAGTAATGGAGAGATTAGGAGGGCCAGAGGCATGAGCACAAAATCTAGGCTGATACTTCGGCGTCAGTACTGAGGAGGTACTGCACTGTTGGAGGTGATGTTTTTGGATGAGATGTTAAACTGAGGGCCCATCTATTAATTGTATATTAATTATGTTTAATTGGTGGGCACCAATTCACTGAGTTCCTACAAATGGGAACAGACTGAAACTGTGGTGCCTAGGTTAGGAGGTGGATGTTTGTTATGTGTATAACAAAGGTTATAAAAGTGTTTAAAGACTGGCTGCAGTTCTATCCTTCACTACCTGGCTTTCTGGAATATAACACTGTGTGCTCTCTCAAGTGGATATAAAATTTTCAATGCCATTATTTCGAACAATAACGGGTAAGTTCTCCCCAGTGACCGTTGCAGTATTTATCCCTCACGAGCATCACTCGAACAGATTGCTGTTTGTAGGAAATGGCTTTGCACAAATTGATTGCCATGATTTCTACATTACAATTCAGTGGTACTTCATTGGCTGTAAAGCACTTTGTGTTGTCCTGAGGTTGTAAAAAGGGCTAAAGGAATGCAAGTCTTTCTTTTTCTTGGCCAAAGAAATAGGTCTTGAGGGTTTTAAAGGTGAAGAGTGTTAGGGAAGCAATTCTGTCACCAATGATGGAGAGAAGGAAGGAATGGAATACACCTAATGCCAGAGTTAGAGGGGTTAGAGGATGAGGACAGATTACAGAGATAAGAGGAACAAAACCATGGTGGAGTTCATAGATAAAGACCAGGAATTTTGAATTGAATGTTTTGGGGAACAAGGAGCCAGTGTAGGTCATGAGAGTGCCTAATGACACATAATGGGGCCAGGATACATACACACAGAGCTTTGGATTGGATGGGGGTAGGATACCAGCAAGCAGATCATTTGAGTCGTGGAGTCTGAATGTGCTTGAGGTATGCATTAGGGTTTCAGAAGCAGATGGGCTGGGGTAGTAGTAAAGGGGGGAAACAATACTGTAGAAGTGGAATTATGTGGTCTTAGTGATGGATAGGGCCTGGGGTTTAAAGCTGAGGGTCAAGCGAAATATCAAGATTGCAAGTGGCCCTGTTCAGCCTGAGAAAATGACAGGGGAGAGGGTGGTGAGCGAGTGGGATTTGTGGTGGGACTGAAGACAATAGCTTTGGTCTTCCTGGTATCGACCTGGAGGACGTTGTGACTCATACAACCAGGAAGACAACTCAGAGGCAGTTGAGGAGAAGTGACACCATGAATTAGCCTCTAGGGCTACAGTATTGCCTGTTGAGTCTCTGACTAACACTGGATACAGTGCTCCAGATTTGGTCGGACCGGAGAACTCTACAGTGTCAGCACGACATCCTGTGACTTATACGCGACTGATTTAGCAATATGGTTCAACAAATGGCCGACTGCTGCTCTGCAGTGACTGAACATGTTAGAGCATTGGGTCTCGCACCTCGGGTGTCTTTCAACCTCACCATTCAAAAGAGTATGAAACAGCTTTACGAAACCAAGACACAGTTTATCTGCTTGCTTGCACTTCATTGGAAATATCCTGTCCAGAACTAGACCACAAGTTGGTTGGTGAAGTGTGAAGGAAAAAGATATGAAACAAAAAAATGTACAAATAGTCTGCAGGCTTTAAAATAAGATGTCTGACATTTATTACTAATAAAAATTCCTATAGATGCTACGGATTGTAAAGCGCGATCCACTGAATTAAATAGGTTGTCTATCCTTAATAAATTGGTTATAAATCTATCCTGTCCGTTGGCAGCACCTCCATCTCCTGGGCTGTCTCAATACAGCTGGATGCATTGCAAGTTGATAAAAAAGACTCATATTCTTCATAGCTCCCATCTGTCTCTCTGCTTTTAAAGCCCAAACTGCATATAATTTTGTGGATGATCTCATCCAGGGCCTCCGCTGAGGGAACATTTAGGTTTGAGCAGCTTGACATCCAGGCATCGTGCTCCTCTGCGCTCTTCAGCAGCAAGTTATTTGTTTCCGAGGAGACAAAGTCCTTCATGTCAATCCCCTTGACCAGCTCCTTGAAGTATTGTGAGACTGAGATACTGCCTTCCTTTGGGATTTGGGGCAGGACCTCCTGCCGGGCGAATCTGGCCACCTCACCCCGCAGTAGCTTGTCCTCCTTGAGAAAGTGCACAGCGTTTAAATGGGAGTCCAGTAGCCGTTTCATCTGCAGGTAGAGCTGTGTCGGACCATGGAGGGCAGCCAAGACCTCCTGCAGTTTCTCCATCTTCTGAACCCTCTCGCTATCCACTTTCATCTTCAGCGTGTTAATTTTAGATTTCAATTCCGTCAGCAGGCTGGCCCCCACAGCATCGATCATCATCTTTGTGTCTTTGCAGGCGGACACTGTATCGTTCATTAGCTTCTCAATTTCCTGTTGGAACAGGGAAGAGAAATTATAGGAGAAAAGTGCCTGTGCTGTGTCAGACCAGCTGCTAGAGATTGTGGACACTGCAGATGATTGCCTTTATACTGGCACTTTCACTCAGAGAGGCAACAGAATGCTTGCCTTGGGAAATGGAAATGCTCACAATGGCAGAGTGGAGAAGTTGGGTCTGATGCAGATAGTTGGGCAGGGTGTCCAAGCTTTTTGTATTCCTGGGCCAGGTGCTAAGGTGCCTCAAATGCCACATGTAAAATTCAAATCAACATTTCCAATTAATTTGTATATGCTGCCAGCCGTGGCTCAGTGTGTAGCATTCTCACCTATTGTGGGATCAAGCCCTCACTCCAGAGCCTTAAGGACAAAACGCAGGCTGACACCCCAGTACAGTACTAAGAGAGTGCTGCACTGTCAGAGGTGCAGTCTTTCGGATGGGTTGTTAAACCGAGGCCCTGTCTGCCCTCTCAGGTTAAAAGATCACATGGCACTTTTCGAAGAAGGACAGGGGAGTTCTCCCCAGTGTCCAGATTGTCATTTCCCCTCAACCAATGTCACGGAAACAGAGGCCAGGATATTACTGGCTCCCAGCAGGCGGGCTGAGAGGAGGTGGGGGTGGGGGGAGGCCAGTAAAGCCGTGGGGAGCCACGTTGTGCCAGCTCCCCAAAGTGGTCCCGCCGCCAGAGTATTTTACCAGCGTTGGGACAAGATGCAGAGAGGCTGCCTGTTCCAAGGAGGCAGCAGCCAATTAACATAACTAAAGGCCCGATTAGGGGCCGTTTTATGGGCTGTTGGCATTTTGCCAATGTTGGGGAAGCCTCCAATGTGTAGGAGGCTGCCAACTAAATGGAGGCAGCCTCCCTGCAGCAGCCTGGGGGACCGGCTCGATGGCCCAAAGCAGGGGCCGCGGGCGGGAAAAGCAGCCCACTCGGCTCCAATGATCTCCCTACGGGGTCTCCCTACTGACACTCGACTCTACCTGGCCCGGCTCCCGGGGTCTCCTGCCTGCCTCAGCAGAGACCAACACTCCCTGTGGTGCTGCTGAGGCTTCAGAGTTGCTGCCCTTCTGTTTGGGTTGCCCACTCTGGGGTGGGCCCACAGGTGGCCAATTAGGAGACCGCCTCTAGTGAAATTGCCGAGGCGGCTCCACTGCCGGAAAATTCAGTCTCGGGAATCCCGCCGCTTGTGGTAAAATTATCTGGTCATTTGTCTCATTACCATTGCAGTGTGCAAATTGGAAACTGTGCTACCTACATTACAACAGTGATGATGCTTCTGAATTAAATTGTCTGTAATGTGCTTTGGGATTTTGTGCGGTTGTGGAAAGATGTTGTCGAACTGCAAGTTCTGTTTTTCTACATTTCAAGTTGGTGTGCTGATTTAGCAGTTAATCCACCAAAAAGACGACCAGCCCTTTGCAAACCTCTAGTCCCACAAAACTCAGGCTTGAAGATCAGCAAGCGGGAAATATAAACACAGAAAGATTTGAGATACTGAGGCTTTGACAGCTTGATTGCTCGGCTTTGGGATTTGTGTGTGACCTGCAGTCCACAGTTTGAACACCCCTGGGGCGGTGAGGGAAAGGGATTTTGGCCCATTTTTGCCCTATTTTCCTACTCTCATCCAATTCCTGGAATTTCCTTTGATCTTCCCCCCCCTCCCAACAGAAGTGATTGTGTCTCTTGCGCAAAGTAGAGAGTGACCTATCATAGAATCTTACTCTATGGAAGGAGGCCAATCAGCCCATCATGCTTTTACTGGCTCTTTGAGTTATCCAATTAGTCCCATGCGCCTGCTACAGAGTCATGGTAAAGAGTCCATGGTGCTGACACAGAACACCAGATGTGGAAGTATTCAGTTCCCAGCACTAAATCCCTCGCCTTACTGAGCACAAAATTCATTTTGAAAAAAATCTCACTGTATTTTACCCTCTCCCTATAAAATTAAAACGTCTGTGTTCTGGGCATTGAGTGTTTGAAGCACATGCTGAGAAATGGTAAGATGTGGTGGTTTGTGCCTTTTACCCACACACAGAATTCCTGATGTCTGCTGTAACCATTCGCACTGGGGACTATTCCAAGCTGCGTACAGCTACTTCCGTCACCTTAGGGAAGGAGGGTAACCAATCCTGGGCCGTCCTTCCATTTATGCTGTGCCCAATTTCATGGACAGCTCCTGGGTAACCGGCCCTGGGAAAAGATTTGCGGCTCTGGTATGCAATGGGGTGGAAGCTATGTTACCGTTGTATAAATCTCTGGATAGACCTGATCTGGAATACTGTGTTCAGTTCATGGCACTGCCCCGTTAGGAAAGATGCATTGGCCTTGGAAGGGGAGCAACGCAGATTCACCAGAATGATACAGGGGCTGAAAGAGCTCGATTATGAGGACAGGTTAGACAGCCTAGGCTTGCATTTCCTTGTGTACAGAAGATTAAAGGGTGATTTAATTGAGGTGTTGAGAGTCCAGAACAAGGGAACATAACCTTAAAATTAGAACTAGGCCATTCAGGGGCAATATCAGGAAACGTTCACACTAACGGTCAAGGAAATCTGGAACTCTCTCCCCAGAAAAGCTGATGAAGCTGCTGGGATCGTTCAGTTGAAAATTTCAAAACTGAGGTTGATAGATTTTTGTCAGACAAGGGTATTAAAGGATAAGGTGGTTAACATAGGAACAGGAGTTGACCATTTAGCCCCTGTTCCGTCATTCAATGCGATCATGGCTGCTCTGCATCCTAACTCCATATACCCACCTTTACCCCATATTCCTTAATACCTTTGGTTAACAAAATCCATCTCATACTTGAAATGAACAATTAATATAGCAGAAGAAAGTTCTAAACTTCTACCAACCTTTGTGTGTCGTTGTGTTTCCTAATTTCACTCCTGAAAGCTCAGGCTCTGCTCTTTAGACTTTGCCCCCTAGTCCTAGACCAGCAGAAATAGTTTCTCTTTCTCTACCCTATCTGTTCCCCTTAAAATCTTGAGAACTTCAATCAAATCACCCCTTAATCTTCCAAATTCCAAGGAATGTGACCCTAGTTTGTGTAATATCACCTCGTAAATTAATTTCTGGAGTCCAGTTATCATACTGGTAAATCTGTGTTGCACTCCCTACAAGGTCAATATATCCTCTCTGAGATATGGTGTCCAGAATGGCTCACAGTACCTCAGGTGTGGTCTAACAAGGGCTTCGTATAGCTGAAGCATGATTTATAATCACCGCCCCCCACCTCCCTTCTGTTCTAGTCTTCTAGATATAAAGGCCAGAATTCCATTAGCCTTTTTGTTTATTTTCTGTACCTGTTTATGACATTTCAATGATCTGTGTACCTGGATCCCCAACTCTCTTTGGACCTTCCCGTTTCTAGTTTTTCACCATTTAGAAAGTACTCTTCTTTCTTTTTTAAGGTGCAAAGTGGATGAGCTCACATTTGCCTACATTGAAATCCATTTGCCATTGTTTTACTCATTCACCGTATCTCTCAGTATCTCTTTGTTGATGGTTAAATGGAATCAAGATGCAGATCAGTCGTGACCCAGTGGATGGCGGAACAGGCTTGTGGGGCTGAATGGCCTCATCCTGTTCCTATGATCCAGAATTATAAAATTATAACTGACAAGGTACTTCAAAATCAATGTGTGAAGTGCTTTGAGATAGGATTGGGAGTCGACCGTTTAACTCTTTTGAGCCTGTTCCATGATTCAATTCGATCATGGTTGATCTGTATCTTAATTCCATTTACCCATCTTGTTTAAATATCCTTTAATACCCTTACCGAACAAAAATCTATCCATATCAGTTTTGAAATTTTCAATTGACTCTCAGTCTTAACAGTTTTTTGGGGGGAGAGAGTTCCAGATTTCCACCACCCTTTGTGTGAAGAAGTGCTTCCTGACATCACCCCTGAACGGCCTGGCTCTAATTTTAAGGTTATGCCAACTTGTTCTGGACTCACCCACCAGAGGAAATAGTTTCTCTCTATCTACCCCATCAAATCTATTAATCTTCTCTGTTCCATATAAAAAAATAAAATGCTGGAAAGATTCAACAGGTCTGGCAGCATCTGTGGAGAGAGAAACAGAGTTAAAGTTTCAGGTCTGTGACGTTTCATCAGAATGATATACCTCAGTTAGATTCCCCCCTTATTTGGTCCAGTTATTTGTTTTTTGGGTGGTGTCAATGGAGGGAGGCCTGTTGAGCAGGAGAATTCCATGTTCTTGCTCAAACAAGTGCCATGGCGGAGTATTTAGCACCCGCCAGAACAGATAGACAATATCTCATCCGATTTCTCACTTCAGGAGTACAATCACGTTTTGACTGTGACCTTGGCCCTTTGACTATTCAGCTGTTTCAGTGAGATCATCAGGAACAGGTGCCCTCGGGACATTCCGGGGGTGGACTGAGTCATGACACATTAACTGTGCTGTGCAACCCTAGACCTCGCCCTCGAGTGGTCGCAAAGAACACACAGAAAGGTGAGTCAATATTATTAAATGGTTGAGTATTTGAAAGCTGTTCAGCTGCATACTGTAATTATTGTGCAATTAAGCCCATTATGTGATTAATTGCTCTCCATTGAAATGAATGGGGCCACTCTCCCACATCATTGAGTCGTGTAATTTAGCTCTGGATGTGAGTCCTGACTGAGGAAGAGCTTCCCTTGTGGCCGAGTGCCAAGACCTGCAAGCGACCTGTGCCAGAGAGTCCCCGGTTCAACCACTGGCTGGGGCTGCACACCTCTCTCCAATTCTGTTTTAGTGGGAACATTCTGGCAGAGGCTGCAATGTGGCGATGTCCTCACTCTGGCTGTTTACCCTGTCTCTCGCAGCCTGGGTGACCCTAGAGAGGGAGCAGCAGTGCCCATTGGGTATGCTTATGACTTTCTGCGACCGGTGGGCGCTGCAAGGTCGAGAGGGTCTGAAAGATGTCCACAATGGTATTATCTTCTTAGTTTTGTTGATTGTATATTTTGTGTTTTAATTTGAGGTATTTTCCTTATTAGTTGTGCTCTTTTTTTTTAAGATAAAGGGAGCGAATGTAAATTAGATTTTTTTTTTGTTGATGACACTGGGGCAACACAGTGTGATCTGTAGGAATTTGTTAGAAGAGGCACAGCACCATGCTGTCATCCCAAATGAGCGTTTTGGTATGGGGTTTGATATACGGGGTTTGGTATGGAATCTCATTACAGGGTCTTGGTATGGGGTCTCGACATGGGGTCTCGTTACGGGGTTTCAGTACAGAGTTAGGTATGGGCGCTCAAAACAGGGTTCGGTACGGGTCTCAGTAGGGTGTCTCGGTAGGGGGTTTCAGTAGGGGATCTTGGTAGGAGGTCTCAGTGGGGGGTCTCAGTACAGATCTCAGTACAAGTCTCAGTACAGGGTTAGCTATGGCTCTCGATGTGGAGTTCAGCACAGGTCTCGGAATGGGGTTCAGTATGGGATCTCGGTACGAGGTCTCAGTACAGGGTTTGGTACTCTCTTCACACGGGTCTCGGAACGGGGTTTGGTATGGGGTCTCGGTACGGGGTCTCGGTACAGGGTTTGGTACTCTCTTCACACGGGTCTCGGAGCGGGGTTTGGTATGGGATCTCGGTACGGGGTCTCGGTACAGGATCTCGGTACGGGGTCTCGGTATGGGTCTCAGTACAGGGTTTAGTACTCTCTTCACACGGGTCTCAGAACGGGGTTTGGTATGGGATCTCGGTATGGGGTCTCGGTACAGGCTTTGGTAAGGGTGTAGCAATGCAGCAAGACCTGGACAATATCCAGGCTGACAGGTGGCAAGTAACACTCACACCACACAATTGCTAGGCAATGACCATCTCCAATAAGAGAGAATCTAACCATCTCCCCTTGACATTCAATGGCATTACCATCGCTGAATTCCATCACTATCATACCATTGACCAGAAACTGAACTGGAGTAGCCACATAAATACTGTGGCTACAAGAGCAGGTCAGAGGCTAGGAACCTGTGACGTGTAACTCACCTCCTGACCCCCCGCCCCACCAAAGCCTGGCTACCATCTCCAAGACACAAGTCAGGAGTGTGATGGAATACTCTCCACTTGCCTGGATGGGTGCAGATTCAACAACACTCAAGAAGCTTGACACCATCCAGGACAAAGGAGCCCACTTATTTGGCATCCCATCCACAAACATTCACTCCCTCCACCACCGATGCAAAGTGGCAGCAGTGTGTGCCATCTACAAGATGCACTGCAGCAACACACCAAGGCTCCTTTGACAGCATCTTCCAAACCCACGACCTCTACCACCTAGAAGGACAAGGGCAGCAGATGCATGGGAACACCACCACCTGCAAGTTCCCCTCCAAGCCACACACCATCCTGAATTGGAACTATATCGCCGTTCCTTCACTGTTGCTGGGTCAAACTCCTGGAACTCCCTTCCTAACAGCACTGTTGGTGTACCTACCCCACATAGACTGCAGCGCTTCAAGAATGCAGCTCACCACCACCTTCTCAAGGGCAATTAGGGATGGGCAATAAATGCCAGTGATGCCCACATCGCATGAATGAATAAAGAAAAAGGGTCTTGGTATGGGGTTCGATATGGGACTCCGAATGGGGTTTGCTACCGGGTTCTGTATGGCTCTCGGAATGGGGTTCGGTATGGGATCTTGGTATGGGATCTCAATACATCTCACGGTATGGGTTTTGGGACAGGGTTCGACAACAACAATTGATGCATATATATATATATACATATATTGTTTGAACGTAATAAAATGTTCCAATGTGCTTCACAGGCGCGTTATAAAACAATATGATATAAGGTGATATTTGGATAAGTGACTGAAAACTTCGTCAAAGAGGCAGGTTTGAAGGTACGAGTTAAATGAGGAAAGTGAAGGAGAGAAGTGGAAAGATTTCGGGGGGCAATTCCAGAGCTTAGGGCCTTGACAGCTGAAGGCACAGCCAGCAATGGTGTCCGATTATAATTGAGGATGCTCAAAAGGCCAGAATTAGAAGAGTGCAGATATCTCAGAGGGTTGTAGGGCTTGACAGGATTACAGAGATAGGGAGGGGTGAGGGCATGGAGTGATTTGAAAACAAGGATGAGAATTTTAAAATCAAAGCATTGCTTAACCAGGAGACAGTTTAGATCAGCGAGTAAGGAAGTGTGCAGCCGAGTTTTGGATGACCTCAAGTTTATGGAGGGTAGAAGATAGGAGGCTGTCCAGGAGTGTGTTGGAATAACCAAGTCTAGAGGTAACAAAGGCTTGGATGAGGGTTTCAGCAGCGGAATCAGGCGATGTTACGGAGATGGAAATAGGTGTCTTAGTGATGGTGGGGCTATGTGATCGGAAGCTCATCTTCAGGCCAAAGGTGACACCAAAGTTCTGAACAGTCTGATTCAGCCTCAAACATTTGCCAAGATGGAGTTGGTGGCGAGAGAGCAGAGTTTGTGCCAGGGACCGAAGACAATGGCTTCAGTCTTCCCAGTATTTAATTGGAGGAAATTCCTGCTTATGCGGTACTGGATATCAGTCAAGCAGTCTGACAGATTACACACAGTGGAGTGGTGGAGAGAGAGGTGGTGGAGAGATGAAGCATTCAAATACGCAGTCCAGGAAATATGGGCACGGATTTGGGAGGTGATAACAAGTTCAAGACTTTGGAGCTCAGTACAGGGCACAACCTGGGGCTCAATCCGGAGGTCAGTCCGGGGCTCAATCCGGAGGTCAGTCCGGGGCTCAGTCCGGGGCTCAGGGTGGGGCTCAGGGTGGGGCTCAGGGTGGGGCTCAGGGTGGGGCTCAGGGTGGGGCTCAGTGGGGGGCTCAGTCCAGAGCTCAGTCCAGAGCTCAGTCCGGGGCTCAGTGTGGGGCTCAGTGTGGGGCTCAGTCCGGGGCTCAGTCCGGGGCTCAGTCCGGGGCTCAGTCCGGGGCTCAGTGGGGGATTCAGTACGGGGCTCGGAGTGGGGCTCGGAGTGGGGCTCTGTGTGGGGCTCTGTGTGGGGCTCTGTGTGGGGCTCTGTGTGGGGCTCCGTACGGGGCTCGGTGCGGGGCTCGGTGTCGAGCTCCGTGTGGGGCTCAGTGGGGGGGTTCAGTACGGGGCTCATTGTGGGGGGCTCAGTGTGGGGCTCAGTCCAGAGCTCAGTGTGGGGCTCAGTGTGGGGCTCAGTCCAGAGCTCAGTGTGGGGGGCTCAGTGTGGGGGGCTCAGTGTGGGGGGCTCAGTACGGGACTCAGTCCGGGGCTCAGTGTCGGGGGCTCAGTGTGGGGGGATCAGTGTGGGGGGCTCCGTGTGGGGCTCCGTGTGGAGCTCACTGTGGGGGGCTCAGTACGGGACTCAGTCCGGGGCTCAGTGTGGGGCTCAGTCCAGAGCTCAGTGTGGGGCTCGTTGTGGGGCTCAGTACGGGACTCAGTACGGAGCTCAGTGTGGGGCTCGGTGTGGGGCTCGGTGCGGGGCTCGGTGCGGGGCTCGGTGCGGGGCTCGGTGCGGGGCTCGGTGCGGGGCTCGGTGCGGGGCTCAGTCCGGGGCTCAGTCTGGGGCTCAGTCCGGGGCTCAGTGGGGGGCTCAGTGCGGGGCTCAGTGCGGGGCTCAGTCCGGGGCTCCGTGTGGGGCTCCGTGTGGGGCTCAGTCCAGAGCTCAGTGTGGGGCTCAGTACGGGACTCAGTATGGAGCTCGGTGTGGGGCTCAGTGTGGGGCTCAGTGCGGGGCTCCGTGTGGGGCTGTTAGGACCCTATAGTTAACTTCACCACCCACTCTCACCCCTCCATGCCCCCATAACTTCGACCTGATTTGATCCCAACTGGGATACCTTGACACAGGCGGGGGCGTACTCTCAAGTAACACGCCCTTGATCATTGCGAAGACTTGGACAGAGCTTAGTGGGAGGCTGCTCAACTGTGGGGTTTCACGGCTGTGCTTAGTCCTCCCTTCCTCTCCAGGCATGTATGGTTTCCCGCAGGCAGTCTGCGGTTAGTGATCAGTAGTGATAGTCCTGGCTTCCTCAGTCCTGAGACGCTGATTCAGAGTTTCAGGACCTTCCGTAAGCAATGATTGCCTAATGTCACGTCAAGCGTGTTTCCACCCTGGTGGTCTTTCCTAGGTGTTTACCACAGCAAGTGGGGGTGGGGTTAGTGATTGAAACCTCAGCGGGAAGGGGTAGCATCCCTAACTTTAGCCGAGGAGGCTTTCAGATGGAATAGCAAGTTGGTCCATTTGATGTTTGTGTGGATAAGTGAATTAGGATTACCAACCCAGGTTGGTCATATTGGGGTAGGTACCTGGATGGTTCCTGATACGCTCTCACTCCTCATGTGAAGAGACTTCATATCTTCAGTGAAACATTTCTTCCTTTGCTGATAGACATCGGACAGTTTAGCAACATCATGACATTGGTGATCTCCGAACAGCTTGCAAATGCTACATATGGGCATGTCGTCATGTAGGCACACCTGTGAAAGCAATACAGCAAAGGGTAATCATTGAACATTGAAGCCATGCCAAGCACTGTGTGGTGTATCTCACTCCCAGTACACCCACACATCCCTAAAACTCAGTAGGAATCTTACACTTGGGTCGAATTGCATTGCATGATATCAGGAACAAACAAATTAGCTAAACTCACTGATTTATTTGCAGAGGCTGAGTATTGCCTGCAGATGGGTGGGGGATACTGGAGAGCAAGGCACCCTAGTGTGCCTTGGGCGCTTCTCTCTGAGAGAGCGAGAGAGGGATCAAAGACTGAGATATGGGAAGAGACAGAGAAAGAGAGAGGGACAGGGAAAGAGGGGTGGGTTGAGACAAAAAAAGAGATTGACAGAAACAGGGAGCAAGAGATATGGAGAGAGAGGAAAAGGGGATCATAGGATGGTTACAGCTCAGAATGAGGCCATTTGGCCCGTCGTGTTTGTGCCAGCTCTCTACAGGAACAACTCAGCTAGTCCCCCTCCCCTGGCTTTTCCCTGTAGCCCTCCAAAAGTTTTCTCCAGATAATTATCCAGTTCTCTTTTGTAGGCATTGATTGAATCTGCCTCCACCACTCTCTCAGGCAGTGCATTCCAGATCCTAACCACTCCCTGCATAAAATGATTTTCCTCATGTCGCTGTTGCTTCTTTTGCCAATCACCTTAAATTAGTGTCCTCTGGTTCTGGATTCTTCGGCCAATGGGAAGTTTCTCCCTCTGTCCAGACCCCTCATGATTTTGAAAACCTCTATCAAATCTCAATCTTCTCAAGACTAAGTGAGAGGGACAGAGAGAGAAGAGGAGACAGAAATAGAGGGAGGGACACAGACAGACAGAGGGAAAGCAAGAGATAGAATTAAATTTCCCACATATTGAAAAATAAGATGCTTGAAATGCACAGCAGGTCTGTCAGAAAAATTGAGAGAGGCAGTGATAGAGGTGTTATAGTGGTAGGACATTTTGATCTCCTGTACTAGTTTCCATCACTTATGAGCCCTGGTTTATTCTCAGTATTTTTGCCTCTCCTAGGAGAATACATAACGGTGGTGGGAGGGGGTGAACTGTGGGGGTGGCGGGGAGGTGGGAAGTGTCTGGCCCTAATGCCCCAGTCATCATGAATTTGGAGCAGGATCTAGCCTATTAGAGGCCTGCTACTTGACCCGAACCTGACGGGACCCGACGACATGTGTCGGGTTCGGGTCAGGTCGGGCCCATCTTCCAGGGTCTGGCTTTCGGGCTCGGGTCGTGTCGGGCCGAATCCAGGTCGAGTCGGGTCGGGTCGGGCCGGACACACACAGTAAGTATTAAAAATAAAAAACTTACCTGAGGTGGGAGTCCGAGACGAAACTGAGTCTGCACAGTGAGCGAGTGACGTCACTATGACGTCATCGTGCATGTGCGGCAGCTTCTTGCAGGTTCGGTGCCAGGAAGGTAAGTAAAGGAATGGTTGGATCGGGCTTGGGTCGGGTCGAGTACTGGCGGGTTCGGGTCGGGTTGGGCTCGGGGTAAAATCGGAGGGACTCAGGCCAGGTTGGGCTCGGGTCCGCTGTGGTTTGGTCGGGTTCTTTTTCCCGACCTAAAGCAGGCCTCTACCTCCTATTTCTCATCTACGTGCTGCCCCCCCAGTGTCATCATCCGAAAGCACAACGTTAGTTTTCACCTGACTGCTGATAACACCCAGCTCTACCTCACCACCCCCTTTCTCGACCCCTTCACTGTCTCCAAGTTGTCAGACTGCTTATCCAACATCCGTTACTGAATGAGCAGAAATTTCCTCCAATTAACTACCGCGAAGACTGAAGCCATCGTTTTTGGTCCTCACTCCAAACTTGGTTCCCTAGCTACCAACTCCACTCTTTCCCTGACAGCAGTGTGAGATTAAGCCAGTCTGTTTGCAACCTTGGTGTCACATTTGACCCCGAGATGAACTTCCGACCTCATATTCGTGCCATCACTAAGATCGCCCATTTCCACCTCCGTAACATAGTCAACTTCACTCCTGTCTCAGCTCATCTGCTGCTGAAACACTCATTCAAGCCTTTGTTACCGCTAGACTTGATTATTCCAATGCACTCCTGGCTGGTTTCCCATTCTACCCTGTGTAAACTTGAGGTCACCCAAAACTTTACTGTCCATGTCTTGTCTTTCCCTAAGTCCCATTCCCCTATCACCCTGTGCTCTCTGACCTACATTGGTTCCTAGTCAAGCAACATCTTGATTTAAAAATTCTCATCCTTGTTTTCAAATACCTCCAGGGCCTTACCCTCTCCCTATCTCTGTAATCTCCTAGCCACACAACCCTCGAGGTATCTGTGCTGCTCTAATTTTGGTCTCTTGAGCATCTCTGATTTCAGTCGCTACATCATTGGTGGCCACATCTTCAGTTGCCTGGGCCGCTGACTCTTGAATCCCCTCCCTACACCTCTCCGCCTCTCTACCTTGCTTTCCTCCTTTAAGACACCCTTAAAACCTCCCTCTTTGACCACATTTTGGTCATCTGACTGAATATCTCCATTTGTGAGTCAATGTTATATTTTGTTTTATGGTACTCCTGTGAAGAGCCTTGGGATGTTTTATAATGCTAAAGGTGCCATAGAAATATAAGTTGTTGTTGTTGATGAATGACAAGCTGATCTTCTCCTGCCCCTCATTTCCATATGTTGGTCTGCAGCTTCAGTGTGCAGCTCATGATGGTGAGTTTGAGGAATTTGCCCCGAATGCCCCTGACCACTATGGGGGGGTGGGTGGGGAGCTGAGCTGCAGATTGTTGCTTTCTGACAAAATGACATGAACCTGAAGGGGGAGACAAGGGGATGGAGTGGCCACTCCTCAATGTCACCTCCGTTTTGGACGCTGCTTGAAAATCGTGTCTCTCCAAAATCTATTGCCAACTCTTATCTGTCAATTGACTGTGGATAACACTACCGACAAATAATCAATGTAAACTTAATTTAAACACGTGTAGCTCCTTTTAAATGGAGCTGCTAATCTCACCAGATTCATGAGTTCCTCTTTATGCTTCTCACACATTTGGGTTTGTTGGCTCAGCTCCTTGCTGCAGATAATTTCTAACTCTTGCTTAAACTTCTCCAGCACATTTTCCGCAAAAATGTTTCGCTTTAAAATGGCGATTCCTTTGCCACGCAGGTACGTGAGCTGAGAAGGAAAGTTTTTAGCGAGAAAATCCATTAGAGCAATTGCCCTTAGGTCTACGTGAACTGCACAGTTGTCTTGGCTAATATTTATTCCTCAAACAACGTCACTAAAGCAGATTATCTGTTCATTATCACATTGCTGTTTGTGGGAGCTTGCTGTGCATACTTTGGCAGCTGCATTTCCTAAATTCAACCAGTGACTAAGTTTCAAAAGTACTCTATTGGCTGCAAAGGGCTTTGGGTCATCATGAGGTTGTAAAAGGAGCTATATAAATGCAAGTCATCTTCACAGATTTAAGATTTTTCTCATGGATGACTCGTGCATCTCCTGTGGCATTGCTCACTCATGGCAAGTCAAGTTACATAAGGCTATGGTGGGCAACAGTCTGAGACTAAACTAGGCTGTTCGTGACCTCGATGTTATATTTGATCCCAAGGTGTGATTCTGACCACAAATTCGCGCCATCACGAAGACCACCTTTTTTCACCTCTGTACTATCACTCGACTTCATCCTGGTCTCAGCTCAACTGCTGCTGAAACCCTCATTCATGCCTTTGTTACCTCTAAATTTGATTACACCAATGCACTCCTGGCTGGTCTCCCACATTCTACCCTCCATAAACTTGAGGTCATCCAAAACTGTGCTGCCCATGTCTTAACTTGCAAATAATCGGTGTAAATTTAATTTAAAAACACATATAGCACCTATAAAATGGAGCTGCTAATTTCACCAGATTCATGAGTTCCTCTTTATAGTTCTCACACATTTGGGTTTGTTGGCTCAACTCCTTGCTGCGGATAATTTCTAACTCTTGCTTAAACTTCTCCAGCACATTTTCCACATTCCCCCCTGTGTTCGCTGGCCTACATTGGCTCTTGATTTTAAAATTCTCAATCTTGTTTTCAAATCCCTCCATGGCCTCGCCCCTCCCTATCTCTGTAATCTCCTGCAGCCCCACAAATCTCCAAGATGTCTGTGCTCATCTAATTCTGGCTTCTTGAACACCCCCGATTTTAATTGCTCCACCACGGGTGGCCGTGCCTTCACTTGCCTAGGCCCTAAGCTCTGGAATGCCCTCCCCACATCTCTCTGCCTCTCCACCTTGCTTTCCCCCTTTAAGACACTCCTTAAAACCTACCGCTTTGACCGAGCTTTTAGTCATCTGATCTAATATCTTCTTATGTGGCTCAGTGTCATATTTTGTTTTCTAATGCTTCTGTGAAACACTTTGGGATGTTTTATTACATTATAGGTGCTATATAAATATAAGTTGTTGTAGGTATTCTGCTGCTAAAGTGGAGCTGTTTACAATGTGGCCTGTCACTTTAAGGGCCACATGGTGTCACTGCTGTAAGTGGGCATATTTTGAGGTCAATTACAGGCTAGTTTCTCTTGGGTACATCCACCGGTCAGTTAGAGTGTAACAGTTTTTCTGTTGAATGGCAGTTAGTTGTAAATCCTGTATCCTCTCCAGGGTCAGAAAAGCCAACAGCAAGTGACTGGGTTGAAAAAAAAAATATTCTTTTAAATCTGTAACAAAGTGCAATGTCAAAAACTTTTAATATATTATTAAAATTGCTGATGAGGATTTGTATTTTTTTTATAACGACAAATGACGACCCCACTGGCTTGTCTTCATTCTTCAAAAGACGCCTTGGCTACTCACTGCCGGAATAGAACTGCAAGTAGGTGCATTTGCACTGTGACTTGATGCAGTCTGGTTCTTTGGACGAGTAAACCCCAAACTGACTTCTCTTGTCAATGGCTTTTTGCTTCACTTTTTGTCCGATCAAGCCAGGTCTGGAGTCTGGTTGTTTATTCTGGGAAGCGCCAGCAACTTGACGAACCCAGCCAACCAGGGGCTTTCGTTGCCATAATGATATGAAAGTGCCTACTGACCTACCTTGTGTCAGAGTCTGAAATGGTCAAGCTTATCACTGTTACGACCAGGTGAGAAAGGGGTCTGGGGTCCAGGCGTCCCTTTCAGCCTTTACCTGGACTTACCGTAACAGGCTTTAATTTTAAACACACTGTTTTCAGCTTCCCCTTGGTGAATCCTTGTTCACCGCTTTCCAATTATAAGGCAAATAAACTAGCACAAACAGGCTTTCTTAGGTTTAAAGAAGAAAGATTGAAATTTATTAAACTTAAACTCTAATTCGGTTGACGGCTAGGCATACATGACGCGTCCACACTAGTATGCATAGGCAATACACACATGCACAAGAGAGACAGAAAAGAGCAGAAGAAAAAATAAAGTGAAAAGTTTGAGGCAATATCTGAAGAGTTTTTGTTGTGGTTCTTCGAGCTCACTGTAGAGTCCTTGATTGTAGGTAGATCTTGCTTTTTGTTGGGGCCCAGTATGCTTCTTAAACCTTGTTCGCTGTAGGAGACTTTTCTCTCTTGGGGTTCATGTGTCTTCAGTGGATTCAGAGGCTTCTGAGAAAGAGATGGGAGCAGACAGGAGAGATCTTCTCAGCCCAGGAGCAAACAGACACTCTCAGTTCAAACTGTTTGTACAATTCAGAAAAGCCCAGGTTGCTAAGCAGGTTAGTCATGTGACTAACCGGTCTGACCATGTCTTGGATTGTATCACCTTAGCAGTCTCTGGAATGCTCCTCTTACACACAATACCTGATGATCAAGGTCCATTGTGGAATGAATGTTTCAGGGAATGGTGCTTTGTCCTTCTAATCATCATCTGTTAATATGCAAATGTATTTTCCAGCCACAGCTGATCTGTTTAAGAAGTCCTTTCTTTACACCAGTAACAATTTCAAATCAATGTTCATGACGGAATTAATGTGCCTCATTCTTGGCAGGTGGGCCCCTAGCATGACACCTCCACACCCAACGGAATGAAATGCGATTTGAGAAAAGGCACATTTCATTAAAAGGGTCGAGAGAAAATATAAAATACAGAAAAAAACATACACTTCTCTCATTCATTCACAACTCCTAAAATGTATTAAAACTGCCCCACCCCTCCCTTTTGGCATCCCAGCAAACATGTGGTTCTTTTTTGGGGAAGTTTCTCTTCCATTTGGCCATTTTCATGGCTGCCTAGGGTCTTTGTTCCTGCTGAGGTAATTTTTTTCAGGAGAGTCAGTAGTGGGCAGGTCAATCCTGAACTCTCTTTCAGTGCTTTGCTGAGTCATGCAAAGGCTTTTGACTTTGGAGGATGGGTGGTTCTCTTTGGTTCTGACTGGTGGGGGGAGGATACTTTGCTCATCTCCCCTTGGTCCCAGAAAACACTCCTGCATGCAGGTATTTGTGCAGACTTGACTGCACTCCCCTGTGGCACTTCGACTAGGTGAGGCATTACCCTCACGGTTTTTCTGCCCCCTAGAGGTCCTTCTTTGTCTCTGCAGGTTCCTATAAATGCTGTTAGCAACTCTGGTGGGGTGCTTCTAGTGGCTGCATTTACGTAGGAGAGTGTGGGGTCTAACTTTTCACATTTTTCGGCGTGGCATCCGGATTCCTCCCTGATTTCCTTTAACCTGCCCTCTTGATCACATTTTCCCCTTTCCTGTCTAACCTTTTGCCAGCCTTGTGCCTGCCTGTCCCCTTTTGTTCTTGGCGGTGGTCCCTTACAGTTCACCATCCCTCCGCTGGAGGGTCCTCCTAACACTGGTACAGGACTTAGGGGTGCAAGTTTCACTGTAGGTTGGGGTTTCCCCTCACCCTGGCACATGTGGCAACTCCTGCAGTCCTCCACTACATCTTTGTTGAGTTTTAGCCAGTCAAACTGCTGTCTTACGTGGGCTTTGGTCTTTCGTATACCAGCATGTACAGCCACTGTACTCTCTTGGGCCCTACTTAATATTTCTCTTCGCTAGCTCTGTGGCACCACTAACTGGTGAACTACTGTCCACTCTGTGCTCTCAGGTCTGTGAGGGGAACTCCATTTCCTCATTAGTACCTCATTCTTTAAATTCTTTAAATAGCAGCAATCAGGGACTCCCTCTGCTTCACTTTCAGACTGGGCAGCCTGTGCTAACTCTTGCAATACTGGGTCGGCTCGCTGAGCCTCAGCTCGGGAAAATCCATTTAATTCATTCCCTGGGTCTCCTAACTTTCCAAAGAAAGTCTCGGACAAGCAGTTCTCATGGTCCTCCACCTGCAGTGCCAATTCAGTCTCCTTTCGGAGAGCTGGTTTGATCATGGCCTGATCCACTACACATTCAGGGACACCGCAGGGGTCCGTTTCCTGCCACAGCTCTGTCTCTCTGACCTACTGCGGTCTTCCTTTCACTACTGGGGGGGCTACCATCTTCACACCTGCCAGATCTATACCTAGGAGCAGGTTAGCCCCATCCACAGGCAAACAAGGGACAATCCCTACGGCCACTGGTCTCGAAACTAGGTCACACTCCAGGTGCACCCGGTGTACAGGTACAGGCATACACTGCCCTCCAATACCATTCACCACCATTCTGGTGTTCACTGCATTCTCTGGGGGAAAGGTCAGGCCTTTTCCCAGTAAAAGGGATCCAGTGGCCCCTGTGTCCCTGAGAATCACTGTGGGCTTGCTTGCCCCACTCGAGGGGTATGGGGTTACTTTCCCTTCAGACACAAAACCCTTCAGGGATCCTATAAAAATTTCCTGCACTTGCAGCTGTTCATTTCCTGGGTATCACTCTTACTGCAGTTAAAGCCACAGCTTGTTCTGCTGGGCTTTCCATTAGGGTCCTATCTTCATTGAGCGGGTGTGCCCTGATTAACCCGACTAGTTTTCCCTTTAGTTTCTAGCAGTCAGCTTTTAAGTGCCCTGCTTTATTACAATGGAAGCACACAGGTCTCCGGGTCTCACTCTTGCTCACAGCACTTTCCTTTTTGGCTAGAGGAAGGCCCCCTGCGTCTCCTGCTTTCCTTTCTGTCTCAGGACTGCTTGCGCTCCTATCACCTTCCCACCCTTTGTCCTTTTCGGATTTGTGGGATGACTAGGAAAGGTTCTCCCCTGGGAAACCAACTTATAAATTAAAGCAAACTCATCGTCCAGAATGGCCGTTTGCCGGACTCCCTGGACCCGCTGCTCCTCTACATGGGTCTTTATGGAGAGTGGGAGAGAGTGTTTAAATTCCTCAAACAGAATTACTTCTCTGAGATTCTCATAGCTGAGCTGTACTTTAAGAGCCCTCAGCCACTGGTCAAAAGCCAGCTGTTCACTTCTTTCAAACTCCAGATAAGTTTGATTAGCTTGCTTCTTGAGGGTTTGAAACTTTTAGTGGTAGGCTTTGGGTACTAATTCATATGCCCCGAGGATAGCACTTTTTGTCAGTTCGTAATTTGATGAACTCTCATCTGGCAACAGGGAATAAACCTCATGGGCTTTTCCCATTAGCTTGCTTTGCAGTAAACGAGGCCAGGTCTCAGCTGACCATTTTAGCTGCCTTGCCAGTTTCTCAAAAGACACAAAAAATACATCTACATCCTCCTCACTGAATTTTGGAATTAGTTGAGTTAGTCTTAACAATTCTGTACCCAGCCCTGAATTATGCTCCTCCATATTGGCCATACTTTCACTGGAGTTATTCTGTTGCCCCCTGGTTAACCTAAGCCGCTTTACCTCTCTTTCTTCACATTCCTTCCGGAATATTCTCTCTCTCTCTCTCTCTCTCTTGCTCCTCTCTCTCTCATTCCTTCTCCTGTCTTTCTCTCTCTCCTCTCTTTCTTTCTCTTCATTGTTCCTTCTGTAAAGCTCATTCTTTCTCCCTCTCCTCTAATTCAAGTTTCCTCTGTTCCAATTGTAGCTTTGCTAGTAATATCCTGTCAGGATTTACTTCTAACCCTGTTTCTGCTTCTTCAGATTCAAGGGAAAAATGGTTGTCCACTAGCCTTAGGAGTTCAGACTTCCTAGTCTTACCATGTACAGTGATCCCACACTGCTCAGCAATTTTCCTCAACTCCTCCATAGACAGTGCTTTTAACATCCCAAGTTACTTCACCCCGGCTTGGAGAGCTACTCGCTTCAGTTGCAGACATGTTAGTATTTGAGCACACCCAACCACAAGAAAACCTGTATTGAAATCGTTCTCTTTTTTGATTGGGAATGTGTCAAGGAATGGTCCTTTGTCTTCCAATCACTGTCTGTTAATATGCAAATGTCTTTTCCAGCCATGGCTGATCTGTTTAACAAGTCCTTCCTTCACTCCAGTAACTGTTTAAAATCAATGTTCGTGATTAAGGAAGGATATACTAGCCATAGAGGGAGTGCAACAAAGGTTCACTAGACAGATTCCTGGGATGGCGGGATTATCCTATGGAGAGACTAGTGTGTAGAAGAATGAAAGGTGATCTCATTGGAGCACAAAATTCTTACAGGGCTCGACAAGGTTGATACAGGAAGGATGTTTCCCCTGGCTGGTGGGTGA
This sequence comes from Heterodontus francisci, assembly GCF_036365525.1. Classification (NCBI taxonomy): domain Eukaryota; kingdom Metazoa; phylum Chordata; class Chondrichthyes; order Heterodontiformes; family Heterodontidae; genus Heterodontus; species Heterodontus francisci. Next base: position 20,717,876 of record NC_090410.1, on the reverse strand, counting down.
GGGGGGCAGGGGTCTAGAACCAGGGGACACAGTCTCAGAATAAGAGATAGGCCATTTAGGACTGAGATGAGGAGGAATTTCTTCATTCAGAGGGTGGTGAATCTTTGGAATTCTCTATCTCAGAGGGCTGTGGAGGCTCAGTCATTGAGTATGTTCAAGACAGAGATCAACAGAGTTCTAGATATTAAAGATAGCAAGGGATGTGGGGACAACGTGGGAAAATGGCATTGAGGTAGAAGATCAGCCATGATATAGTTGAATGGCGGAGCAGGCTTGAGGGACCGAATGGCCTATTCCTGCACCTATGTTCCTATGTTCTTATGTATGGCCTGAAAGCAGCTGTGAAAAGGATTAGTGTTTATATCTATCTATCTCTCTTTATATATCTATAGCTCTCTAACTATTGCACTGTGGAAGCAGTATGTACAGTCTACAGGACGCACGTCAGCAACTCTCCAAGGTTACTTCGGGACTTGCTCTCATGCCTTTGACCTCCACCATATAGCAGGATAAGGGCAGGATGTGCATTGACTCTTTGGATAACTTACTTGCCTCTGAACTGAGAGGTTGTGGGCTCAAGCCCAGTTCAGAGACTTGAGCACATAGTCCAGGTTGACACTCCCAGTGCAGTGCTGAGGGGTCGCTGCACAGTTGGAGGTTCAGTCTTTTGGATGAGATGTTGAACCAAGGCTCCGTCAGAACCACACATGGATGTGAGAGACCCCATGGCATCATTTAAAGAAGGGCAGGGGAGTTCTCTCCAGTGTCCTGGTCAATATTTAACTTTCAACCAACATATCATCTGGTCATTATCATGTTGCTGTTTGTGAGATGTTGCTCTGTGCAATTTGGTTGCCACGTTTCTTAGAATACAATAGTGACAGAGCTTCAACAAGAGTACATTGGTTGAAAAGCGCATTGGGATGTCCTGAGGTTGGGAATGGCGCTATAGAAATATAAGTATTTCCTTCGTCCTTTAAAAAAATAGAATCATACTGCACAGAGGAGGCCATTCGGACCATCGTACCTGTGCTGGTACTTTGAAAGTCCAATCAGTCACACTCCCCCTGCTCTTGCCCCATAATCCTGCAAATTCTGCCTTTTAAAAGTTACCATTGTATCTGCTTCCATTATCCTTTCAAGCAGTGCATTCCAGATCACAACCACTCGCTAAAAAAAGCTCAAAATATTCTTCTCATCTGCCTTCTTTTTTTTGCCCAATATTTTAAATCTGTGTCCATTGGCTATTGACCCTCCTGCCATTGGAAACTCTATTAAAACCCTTAATAATTTTGAATGCCTCAACTAAATTTCCCCTTAACCTTGTCTGCTCTAACGAGAATAATCCCAGCTTCTCTTGTCTCTTCAGATAACTGACGTCCCTCATCCCTGTACTGTTTTACTAAACCTTCTGTGCACCCTCTCCAAAGCCTTGACATCCTTCCTAAGGTGCAGTGTCCAGAATACAACACTTCAGCTGGGGCTTAACCAGTGATTTATAAAGATTCAGCATAAGTTCTTTACATTTGCATGCTATACTTCTGTTTATAAAGCCAGAAATCCCGTATGCTTTTTTAACAGCTTTATCAACTTGTCCTGCCATCTTCAAAGATCTGTCTGTGTACACCTTTGGACTCTGTGTTCCTGCATCCACTTTAAAATTGTACCCTTTAGTTGATATTGCCTCTCACCATTTCTTGCTCCAAGATATATCATTTATACTTCTCTGTGTTAAATGTCATCTGCCATGTGTCTTCCCATTTCACCAATCTCCTTCTGAAGACTGGGTGGCACAGTGGCACAGTGGTTAGCACCGCAGCCTCACAGCTCCAGCGACCCGGGTTCAATTCTGGGTACTGCCTGTGTGGAGTTTACAAGTTCTCCCTGTGTCTGCGTGGGTTTCCTCCGGGTGCTCCGGTTTCCTCCCACATGCCAAAGACTTGCAGGTTGATAGGTAAATTGGCCATTAGCAATTGCCCCTTGTGTAGGTAGGTGGTAGGGAAATATAGGGACAGGTGGGGATGTGGTAGGAATATGGAATTAGTGTAGGATTAGTATAAATGGATGGTTGATGGTCGGCACAGACTCGGTGGGCCGAAGGGCCTGTTTCAGTGCTGTATCTCTGAACTGAACTGAACTGTTACTATCCTCCTCACTGTTTACTACATTCCCAAGTTTCATCTCATCTACAAACTTAGAACTTACGCCCTGTATACCAAGTCCAGGTCATTTAATGTATATCAAAAAGATATATATTAGAATATATGCATATAATATATAATAGAAACTTTTTTTTGGGCTACATTTAATTTAAAAACGCAGGGAGCAGAAAAATCTCAAGCTCTAATTATCATCTAAGAACAACATTCTTTTCCTACTTTTCTGCACATGGGGCAATAGAAGTGACCGTTTACGTGGGTGCAGTTCTGGGAGAAGAGTGTTGCCTCGATGCATTGTTTGCAGTAGTTGTGGCCACAGGGTAGCTCCAGCACAGGAGGGGTGTACAGCTCCAGACACACGGGACACGACAGTTCCTTGGCCAGTGCTTCACGGGCGGCGTTCATTGTGGCAGCCAGTCAGATGCCAGCGGAGAAACACATTGTCCTGGGATCCTTTGGAATCCTGCTGTGCTGGCAAGGGTACCGTCACAAAAATAAAAGAAAACAAATTGCCCAAAGTCCCCAAGCACCCTGTTGGTAAGGAGATGATGTCATAATACACATTCCATATAGCTTAGATAGCGATGTCACAAAGGGCTTCCTCTTTGAATCTGCATGGCTGTTACAATTAGATTATCGATTGTCATAATCCAACATTAAGAATTAAATCTATAAGAATTTTTACATATCACATGGAACGTTCAGTTTATTTGCTCCCATCCTGTCCATGCTGGACATAGAGACAAGGAGTTATAAAGTCATTACGGCATAGAAGGAGGTCATTTGGCCGATCGAGCCCATGCCGACTCTATGTAGAGTGATCCAGTCAGTCTCATTCCCCTGCTCTAACCCCGTAGTCCTGCATGTTTATTTGCCTCAAGGGCCCATCCAATTTCCTTTTGAAATCATTGATCATCTCCGCTTACAACACCCTCATAGGCAGCGAGTTCCAGGTCATTACCACTCGCTGCGTAAAAAAGTTCTTCCTCACATCCCTCCTTCGTTTCTTGCCCAAAACCGAAAATCTGCGACCCCTCTTCCTTGTACCATCTGCTAACGGGAACAGCTTTTCTTTGTCCGCCTTATCTAAACTTCTTGTAATTGTGTACAACTCTATCAGATCTCCCCTCAACCTCATTTGCTCCAAGGAGAACAACCCCAGCTTCTCGAACCCTGTAGCTAAAATCACTCATTGCTGGAACCATTCCAGTAAATCTCCTCTGCATCCACTCAAGGACCTTCACATCCTTCAGGAAGTGTGGTGGCCAGAACTGGATACCATACTCAAGTTGTGGCCTAACTAGAGTTTTATAAAGTTGCAGCACAACTTCCCTGCTTTTGTACTCAATATATTTACATATGAAACCCAAGATGCCAGCTTTGCTAACTACTCTCTCAATATGTTTATATGTTTATGCTCCCCACGAGTCTCTTCCCCCTACCTCATCTCATTATTTTTATTTGTTCGTGTAATGTTGGCATTGCTGGCTAGGCCAGAATTTATTGCCCATCCCGAATTGCCTTTGAGAAGGTGGTGGTGAGCTGCCTTCTTGAACCGCTGCAGTCCTTGGGGTGTAGGTACACCCACAGTGCTGTTAGGAAGGGAGTTCCAGGATTTTGACCCAGCGACAGTGAAGGAATGGTGATATAGTTCCACGTGAGGATAGTGTGTGACTTGGAGGGGAACCTGCAGGTGGATGTGTTCCCATGCATCTGCTGCCCTTGTCCTTCTAGGTGGGAGAGGTCGTGGGTTTGGAAGGTGCTGTGGAAGGAGCCTTGGTGAGTTGCTGTAGTGCATCTTGTAGCAGATATAGGCACCAAGGTGTTGCACCACGGACAGTTGACAAAATTATTGACTCAGCCACGGACATGGGGGCAATTAATCTGAATATGAAGCGTATAGTCAATCTAATGCCATCAAAACACAATCCCGATTTAAAACATATTTCTTCCTATGAATAAAGTAGCTAAGCATACGAACATCAACGGAGAGCAGCACAACTGTAATAGCTAGCAAGCAAGCAAAATAATATGCAATGCCAATGCAAATTATTTTTCTTGACAGAATAGAGCTAGCTACACCATGTCAGGAGTTCAAATTCATCCAATAAACCATTAAACTCAAGGAGAGGATTACTATTGTGATCATTGAAGTGAGGCAGTAGAAAAATCAGCAATAGGAACATTGACCATTTCTCACACTGCTGTTGTCACAAGACAATTCAACCCGTGATGGTCTATGTTTGTGTCTGAAGACAGGGCAGCCAACAAAAGGGCAGGGATCTCCAAATTGGGAGAATTTTATAGGATGGAGCAGATAAAACTTCAGAAGAGTCATGTAAAACAGAAAATCAGAGTGCGAATAGAAGGGACAGAGAGATTAACGGGTAGGTAGCCTAAACTAGTCCTGTTCATCTTGACAGGCTGTTAAACTAGGTACTGGATTCAAAAATACTGAAACAGCAGGATATTGCATGGACAAAATGTAATTTGTTCACCAAATTAGATTTTCTTTTATTTGTTAGGGGGATGTGGGCATTGCTGGCTAGGCCAGCAATTATTGCCCATCCCTAATTGCCCTTGTGAAGGTGGTGCTGAGCTGCCTTCTTGAACTGCTGAGTTCTTAGGGTGTAGGTACACCAACAGTGCTGTTAGGAAGGGAGTTCCAGGATCTTGACCCAGTGACAGTGAAGGAACGGTGATAGGATGGTGTGTGGCTTGGAGGGGAACTTGCAGGTGGTGGTGTTCCATGCATCTGCTGCCCTTGTCCTTCTAGGTGGTAGAGTTGCGGGTTTGGAAGGTGCTGTCTAAGGAGCCTTGGTGAGTTTCTGCAGTGCATCTTGTAGATGGTACACACTGCTGCCACTGTGTGTCTGTGGTAAGGGAGTGAATGTTGAAGGTGGTGGATGGCATGTCAATCAAGCAGGCTTCTTTGTCCTAGATGGTGTCGAGCTTCTTGAGTATTGTTGAAGCTACAGTCATCCAGGCAACTGGAGAGTATTCCATCACACTCCTGACTTGTGTCTTGTGGATGGTGGGCAGGCTTTGGGGAGGCAGGAGGTGAGTTACTCTCTTCAGAATTCCCAGCTTCTGACCTGCTCTTGTAGCCGCAGCATTTATGTGGCTGTTCCAGTTCTGTTTCTGGTCAATGTTGATAGTGGAGGATTCAGCGATCATAATGCCTTTGAACATCAAGGGGAGATGGTTAGATTCTGTCTTGGTTGAGATGGTCATTGCCTGGCATTTGTGTGGCGCGAATGTTACTTGCCACTTATCAGCCCAAGTCTGGATGTTGTCCAGTTCTTGCTGCATATGGACATGGGCTGTTTCAGTATCTGAGGAGGTGTGATTGGTGCTGAACTTTGTGCAATCATCAGCAAACATCCCTACTTCTGACCTTATGATGGAGGGAAGACCATTGATGAAACAGCTGAAGATAGTTGTGCCTAGGACACTATCCTGAGGAACTCCTGCAGTGATGTCCTGGGACTGAGATGATTGATCTCCAACAACCACAACCACCTTTCTTTGCACTAGGTATGACTCCAACCAGCGGAGAGTTTTACCCTGATTCCCATTGACTTCAGTCTTGCTAGGGCTCCTTGATGTCATACTCCGTTAAATGCTGCCTTGATGTTGAGTTCAGTCACTCTCACCTCATCTCTGTAGTTCCGCTGTTTTGTCCATGTTTGCCCAAGGCTGTATTGAGGTCAGGAGCTGAGTGACCCTGACGGAACCCAAACTGAGCATCACTGAGCAGGTTATTGCTGAGCAAGTGCCGCTTGATAGCACTGTTGACAACCCCTTCCATCACTTTACTGATGATCGGGAGTAGACTGATAGGGCTGTAATTAAGTGGGTTGGATTTGTCCTGCTTTTTGTGCACAGGACATACCTGGGCAATTTTCCACATTGCTGGGTAGATGCCAGTGTTGTAGCTGTACTGGAACAGTTTGGCTAGGGGCGTGGCTAGTTCTGCAGCACAAGTCTTCAGTACTATTGCTGGAATATTGTCAGGGCCCATAGCCTTTGCAGTATCCAGTGCCTTCAGCCATTTCTTGATGTCACGAAGAGTGAATCAGATTGGCTGAAGACTGGCATCTGTGGTGCTGGGGACTTCAGGAGGAGGCAGAGATGGATCATCCACTTGGCAGTTCTGGTTAAAAGTGGATGCAAATGCTTCGGTCTTCTCTTTTGTACTTATATGCTGGGCTCCCCCATCGTAGAGGATGGGGATGTTTATGGAGCTTCCTCCTCCTGTCAGTTGCTTAATTGCCCACCACCATTCACGACTGGATGTGGCAGGACTGCAGAGTTTAGATCTGATCCGTTGGTTGTGGGATCGCTTAGCCCTGTCTATTGCATGCTGCTTCCGCTATTTGGCATGCAAGTAGTCCTGTGTTGTAGCTTCACCAGACTGACACCTCATTTTGAGGTATGCCTGGTGCTGCTCCTGGCATGCCCTCCTGCACTCTTCATTGAGCCAGGGTTGGTTCCTCGGCTTGATGGTAATGGTAGAGTGGTGGATATACCGGGTCATGAGGTTACAGATTGTGGTTGAATACAATTCTGCTGCTGCTGATGGCCCACGCCACCTCTTGGATGCCCAGTTTTGACTTGCTAGATCTGTTCAAAATCTATCCCATATAGCACGGTGGTCGTGCCACACAACACAATGATGTGTACCCTCAATGTGAAGGCAGGGCATCTCTCCACAAGGACTGCGCGGTAGTCACTCCTACCAATACTGTCATGGAAAGATGCATCTGCAACAGGTAGATTGGTGAGGATAAGGTCAAGTAGATTTTTCCTTCTTGTTGGTTCCCTCACCATCTGCCGCAGACCCAGTCTAGCAGCTATCTCCTTTCGGGCTCAGCCAGCTTGGTCAGTAGTGGTCCTACCAAGCCACTCTTAGTGATGGACATTGAAGTCCCCTACCCAGCCTACATTATGTGCCTTTGCTACTCTCAGTGCTTCTTTCAACTCATGTTCAACATGGAGGGAGGTTGATAGGTGGTAATCTGCAGGAGGTTTCCTCGCCCATGTTTCACTTGATGCCATGAGACTTCATGAAATCCAGAGTCAATGTTGAGGACTCCCAGGGCAACTCCCTTCTGACTGTATACCACGGTGTCACCACCTCTGGTGAGTCTGTCCTGCTGGTGGGACTGGACATACCCAGGGATGGTGATGATGATGTCAGGGACATTGTTAGGTACGATGCTGTGAGTATAACTATGTCAGGTTGTTGCTTAACTAGTCTGTGGGACAGCTCTTCCAATTTTGGCACAAGCCCCCAGATGTTAGTAAGGCTTTGCAGGGTCGACGGGGCTGGTTTTGCCATTGTCATTTACAGTGCCTAGGTCGATGCCAGGTGCTCCATCGGTTTCATTCCTTCTTTTAGACTTTGTAGCAGTTTGAAACAACTGAGTGGCTATCTAGGCCATTTCAGAGGGCATTTAAGAGTCAACCACATTGCTGTGCTGGAGTCACATGTAGGCCAGAGCAGGTAAGGACGACAGATTTCCTTCCCGAAAGGACATCAGTGAAGCAGATGAAATTTTACAAAAACTGTCAATGGTTTCAGGATCACCACTAGACTAGCTTTTAATTCCAGATTTAGTAATTGAATTCAAATTCCACCATCTGCCGTGGTGGGATTCAGACCCATGTCTCCAGAGCATTAGCCTGAGGCTCTTGACAACTGCCTCCCCCTGTGACATTACCACTATGACACCTCCTCCCCCTTACAAAGAGCATACTTCCATTTCTCCAATAAAGTGATTCTCTTAAATTCACTTATGTCCATGTCTCAGTCTATCGTTGTCGATTCCGATTCAGCTCTGACAAGATAATTATTAACAAAAAGCTTTTCTACAAAGATTTGAGCAGTTATTACTGCATGTATTATTCAATTGCAAAAGTTTAGTCACTACCTGTAAGATTGTACTCCAGACTAACCAATTTATGTCCAAGCTAAATCTGTTACCTGTTAGCAAAGGTGCACTTTTAACGTAATGTAATTATATGATGCAGACAATTTTCAAATGACATTGGCCATCATGTTATCTCCCTTAAACTGGATAGTAAATTAGTAAATGATGTACATTGCAGTTACTGATGCTTGACATATTTATAAAACTTGTCCTTTAATCCAATTCGCGTGAAAAAAAATCAAGTTGATGACTGTTTCTAACATGGTCAATGAAACATTATAAATTTTTACTACGACTTCCCCGACAGTTTTTAAAACTGCAAATGCAGCATAGATTTTGTTAATGTATCGTAGACAGTCCATCATAGATTAAGGTTTATTAAAGCTATCCTCTACATTGTCTTTAGTAACTATTGTATATGGGTCAGTAACATCCGTTATTACTCAGCTCTAATACACCTTACTCTTGTATTCATGAAAAACCTACAATTCTGAGATCTGGAGATTCCTTGGATTTTCTTGCCTGTTTTCTCCTTTACAGAAGTTCTGGAACAATATGATTCCAAAGGGATAGCAGCGGAATTGTGACATTCATATAGAGCAGCACTTTCCGAACTCCGGACTGCTTCGTGGTTTTCTGGTGGACTTTAAAAAAACAATTGGAACCAGCTGGCAAACCCTGAATCTGACCGTGCCTGTCAGCTGTGAAACTAACACTTGCGATTTAAAAAAAAAACCTGTCTATAGAAGCCAATGGAAAATTCTCATCCCTGAAATTACCAGCCACGGACCCCAGTAATTGTTTACCACCGACACCGGTGTCCGTTGCCGATCCCAGTCTTGTAGATGGTACACACTGCCGCCACTGTACATTGGTGGTGAAGGGAGTGAATGTTGAAGGTGGTGGATGGGGCTGCTTTGTCCTGGATGGTGTCGAGCTTCTTGAGTGTGGTTGGAGCTGCACCCATCCAGGCAAGTGGAAAGTATTCCATCACACTCCTGATGTGTGCCTTGTGAATGGTGGACAGGCATTGGGAAGACAGGAGGTGAGTTACTCGCTGCGGAATTCCCAGCCTCTAACCATCCCATCAGCATTCCCTTCTATTCATTTCTCACTCATGTACTTACCTATCCTCTCCTTAAATGCGCCTATCGTATTCATCTCAGCTGCACCTTGTGGTAATGAGTTCCAATTTTCTCACCATTCTCTGGGTAAATTCTCCTGAATTCCCGATTGAATTTATGAGTGACAATCCTATTTATTTTTTATATTTTTAGGCAATGGCAGAGGTCACTAGGCTCAATAAGCATCCCCTTTTTTTATAGATATCTCTCTACCACAACTCACAAACTCATTTCTCACGTAATAAATATAAACCGCCAAGGCCCCTCAACTCCTGACCTCATTACAGCCTTGGCCCAAACATGGACAAATGAGCTGAATTCCAGAGGTGAGGTGAGAGTGACTTCCCTTGACATCAAGGAAGCATTTGACCGAGTGTGGCATCAAGGAGCCCTAGCAAAATTGAGGTCAATGGGAGTAAGGGGAGAAACTTTCCACTGGTCAAAGTCATACCTATAGCACAAAGGTTGTGGTTGTTGGAGGCCAATCATCTCGGCTCCAGGACATCACTGCAGGTTCCCTAAGCCCCAACTACCTTCAGCTGCTTCATCAATGACCTTTCCTTCATCATAAGGTCAGAGGCGGCTATGCTCGCTGATTGCATACTGTTCAGTATCATTTGCAACTCCTCGGCTAATGAAGCAGTCTGTACCGATATGCAGCAAGATCTGGACAACATTCAGACTTCGGCTGATAACTGGCAAATGGCACTCAAGTGCCAGGCAATGACCATCTCCAACAAGAGATAATCTAGCCATCTTCCCCTGACATTCAACAATATTACCATCACTGATACCCCCGCCATCAACATCCTAGGGGTTACCATTGAATCAGAAAATTAACTGGAGTAGCCATATAAATACTGTGGCTGCAAGAGCAGGTCAGAGGCTGGGAATTCTGTGACGAGTAACTCACCTCCTGACTCCCCAAAGTCTGTCCACCATCTACAAGGCACAAGTCAGGAGTGTGATGGAATACTCTCCACTTGCCTGGATGGGTGCGGCTCCAACAACACTCAACAAGCTCAACATCATCTAGGACAAAGCAGCCCATTTGATCGGCACCCCATCTACCACATAAAACATTCACTCCTTTCACCACTGCAGCACCGTGACAACAGTGTGTACCACATACAAGGTACACTGCAGCAACTCACCAATACTCCTTTGATAGTGGCCTCTACCACCTAGAAGAACAAGGGCGGCAGGCACCTGGGAACACCACTACCTGCAAGTTCCCCTCCAAGTCACACACCATCCTGACTTGGAACTGTATCGCCGTTCCTTCACTGTCGCTGTGTCAAAAACCTGGAACTCCCTTCCTAACAGCACTGTGGGTGTACCTACGCCACATGGACAGCAGTGGTTCAAGAAAGCAGCTCACCACCACCTTCTCAAGGGCAATTAGGGTTGCCAACGATGCCCTCATCCCATGAACAATGAAACAAAATCCAATGCTGAAGGGGTGGTACGAAGCAGGGCAGATGGAGTCTTGTTTGGAACATTAACAACAGCACAGACCTGTTGGGCCAATAGTTTATTTTTGTGATGTAAAATATATGTAAAGTAATTCATTCAGTTGTCCCTTTAACCAATTTTACTGCCCATTTCAATGGCCTTTTATTAGTAACTTGTTATATCACTGCAGGCAGTAGTTGATGTGTATATGGACTCTCAGAAGGCATTTGATAAAGTGCCATATAATAGACTTGTCAGGAAAATTGAAGACCATGGGATTAAAGGAACAGTGCCCTTGTGGATATGGAATTGTCTAAGAGACAGAAAGCAGAGAACAGCAGTCAACAGTTGATTTCCATACTGGATGCAAATATACAATGATGTCCCCCAGGGATTGGTATTAGGACTACTGCTCTTTTTGATGTATATTAATGACTAGACTTGGGTATATAGGTAATAATTTCAAAGTTTGCAGATGGCACAAAACTTGTCAATGTGGTAAACAGACTTCAGGAGAACACTGACCGACTGGTGAAATGGGTAGACACATGGCCAATGAAATTGAATGCAGAGAAGTGTAAAGTGATGCATTTTGGAAGGCAAATGGGATGCAATATAAACTAAATAGTACAATTTTAAAGTGGGTGTAGGAACAGTGACCTGGGATTTCACATACACAACTCTTTGAAGGTGGCAGGGCAAGTTGAGAAGGTTGTTAAAAAAGCGTAAGGGACCCTTGGCTTCATAAATAGAGGCATAGAGTACAAAACCAAGGAAGTTATGCTGAACCTTTATAAATCACTGGTTAGGCCCCAGTTGGAGTATTGTGTTCAGTTTTGGGCACCACACTTTAGGAAGGACATCAAGACTTGGAGAGGGTGCAGAAGGGATTTACTCGAAAGTTCCATGGACGAGGGACTTCAGTTTTGTGGATAGACTGGAGAAGCTGGGACCGAGCGCAGACAGTTAAGAGGAGATTCAGTAGAATAGTTCAAAATTGTGAACGCTTTTGATAAAGTAGCAAGGTCCAAACTGGCTGGCGGGCCTGTAACCAGAGGACACCGATTTAAGAAAAGTGGTTAAAAAAATTCAGTGAAGATGAGGAGAAATTGTTCTATGCAGCGAATTGTTACAATCTGAAATGCAGCAGTAATATGAACTTTCAAAAGGGAGTGGGACAAATACTTGAAAAGGAAACATTTGCAGGGCTTTGGTTAAGAGCAGGGGAGTGGGACGAATTGGATATCTCTTTCAAAGAGCTGGCATGGGCATGATGGGCTGTATGTATCAATGATAAGTTTTAGAATTGTAAATCGTAACAAGACTCAAAGTACGCAGTCGTAGCATTCCATTGACATGGTTACAGTTATTACTGGACAGCTTTCTTCTAGATCAATGATCTCATTAAATTGATGTTACAGTGCAGAGGTGGATTGTGGGTGCGCTGCCATGGTATCAACTCGATAAAGTATTTTGCAACAACAAAAATAAGAGTCCTAAATGAAGGTAGAAATCTGAAATGTAAAGCAGAGTTGCTGAGAAAGGATCGTCATGCCAACCAACAACAAACATTCTCTTATTCTGTGCAATTCCATATGTGACGACCAGCTGAGGAAGGGGGTCTCAGGCTACTCCTTTTGCCACTTCTCTGGTTTGACCACAACATGGTTTATCCTTTTTTAACACAGTGATTTAACTTACCACCTCAGTGAGCGCTTGCTCCTCTAATATAATTGCCAAAGAAACAATCAGACAAATTTTTTTGGGTTTAAACAAAAAAGCTGTAAGTTATTATCCTTAACACTCTAAACCAGTTAATATTACTAAACTATGCTACGTATCCATGCTCCCAGTCACATGAGAGATACACACACACACAAATAGATTACAGAGGGAAAACAGAGTTGGGTGGCTTGAGTAGCATCTAAAATAAATGGAATTTAAATACAGTTCAGCAGTCCCAGAGTCCTTAGTTGAAATTGTAATCCTGAGGTCCTTGCTGGGCCATGCTCACAGCTCGGGCTTGCTTCTCAGGCTCCGGAAGGCAGAAGAGGGGGTTTTGACCCTTGTATCCTAGTTGTTGGTTGGGGTGGTCAGTAAGTTTGGCTTTACCAGCTGCAGCTGAGGTTTCTCTGGATCTTTACTGGAGCAAGGGAGAGAGAGAGAGAGAGTGCTACTTCCTTGATGGCTTACAGTTACTGTTCTCTTGTCTGAGTCACAACTCACAATCTCCCAGAGTTGCACAAGCAGTCACATGACATTACCACATCTTTGTGCTTTGATAAGGTTCTTCTGAAATTTTCTCTGAGATTCAAGGCTCTCCCCTCAGGCTGTCCAGACATACTTGGTGCAGGGGGGGAGGGTTGGCTCTGTCAAAGTCAATGGGTGTTGATGGCTCTTGACGACTGCATTGATAAGGCCATCTCAGGTAATTGAATCAGAGGCATCCTATTGTTCTGGCTAGGTTGAGTCAATCATGTTTGTCTCCAGTCTACTCTGTTGAAGATTCATATGCGAATTGCCTTAGCCATCTTGGCTGCTAGCTTTTCTTTTTAAAACGTTATTTGTAACAATTTCCAGTAAAAGTCTCAGGCAAAGTTCCAATCAATGAAATTAATATTTCCCATTTGGCATGTGGGGTTTTCATAACACATAACTGTCTGTTTCTATTTGATGCAGGAATAGTCTGGAAATAATAACACTTGAGTTTACGCAGCAGGCCAGTCAGCAGCTGAGGGATAAGTTTTGGGTGAGGTGCAACACTGGAACTGGAGACTTCCTTCACAGGACAGACTAAAAAGAAGGTGGGGCAGTGGTGGTTGCTGCAGGTAGCAGGGAAAGGTCATGAGTACTGATACAGGATGGGATTCCAGTCTATTTCCTGGGATGGGGCATGTGTGGTGGGTTCCTAGCCGGGATGATGATCTGGGGAGGCACCTTAAAGGTTCAAAGAAACTCCAAAGATTACAGATTGAAGGTCTTGGTTACAACTGTTGGCCTTCAGTGTCTGGACACTTGCATTTCAATAGCGCCTTTCATGGCCTTGGGAAGTCCAATAGGATTTTATAGCCAATGAAATACATTTGAAGTGCAGTCACTATAGTAGGAAACAGAGCAGTCGATTTGTGCACAGCAAGCTCTCACAAACAGCAATGTGATAATCACCTGATAATCTGTTTTAGTGATGTTGGTTGAGGGATAAATATTGGCCAGAGTACCAGGGATGACTCCCCTGCTCTTCAAATAAAACCCACGGTGTCTTAAACATAATTTTGCATCCAATTGGCAGCACCTCCAACAGTGCAGCACTCCTTCAGTATTGCACCAGAGTGTCATCCTAGATTTTGTGCTCCTGTCTCTGCACTGAGATTAAACCCACAAACTTCTAGACTCAGAAATGTGAGTCCTACCCACAGAACCATGGATGACACCTAAAACATTCCGCCCTCTATGTGGAAAAGGTTATGGAACATGATTAGCAATAACCATCGAGAGCTAGAATTAAAACTGGAAACCCAAGTTAATGAATTATTAAATGGGTTAATGCCAGAGGAATCTCATAACAGAATGCATTGTGTTTGTTCACTAAATTCTCTGAGAATCTGTTTGAGGCCCCTGTGAGCCGCCTGAGCTCTGTGTATCACCCCTGGATTGTAAAAAAGGTTAACAATGTAAAAATATTTTTTAAGATCTGAAACAACTTCTTTTTAACTACATTAAAAGTCAACTTTAACCGCTCTCCATTTTTGTTCTTGGGATGTGAGTGTCGCTGGCTAGGCCAGCATTTATTGCTCATCCCTAATTGCCCTTGAGAAGGTGGTGGTGAGTCACCTCCATGAACTGCTGCAGACCATGTGGGGTAGGTACACCAACAGTGCTGTCAGGGAGGGAGTTCCAGGATTTTGACCCAGCAACAGTGAAGGAATGGTGATATAGTTGCAAGTCAGGATGGTGTGTGACCTGGAGGTGAACCTGCAGGTGGTGGTGTTCCCATGCATCTGCTGCCCTTGTCCTTCTGGATGGTGGAGGCCACAGGTTTGGAAGGTGCTGTCGAAGGAGCCTTGGTGAGCTGCTGCAGTGCATCGGATAGATGATACACACCACTGCCACTGTACGTCAGTGGTGAAAGGAGTGAATGTTTAAGGTGATGGATGGAGTGCTGATCAAGCAGACTGCTTTGTCCTGGATGGTGTCGAGCTTCTTGAGTGCTGTTGGAGCTGGACTCATCCAGCCAAGTGGAGAGTATTCCATCACACTCCTGACTTGTGCCTTGTAGATGGTGGACAGGCTTTGGGGAGTCAGGAGGTGAGTTACTCACCACAGAATTTTCAGTCTCTGACCTGCTCTTGTGGCCACTATATTTATGTGACTGGTCCAGTTGGTCAATGATAACCTCCTCAGGATGTTGATGGTGGATGATTCAGTGATGGTAACGCTGCTGAGCGTCAAAGGGAGATGGTTAGATTCTCTCTTATTGGAGATGGTCATTTCCTGGCTCTTGTGTGGTGCGAATGTTACTTGCCACTTATCAGCTCAAGCCTGAATGTTGTCCAGGTCTTTCTACATGCGGGCAAGGCCACTTCATTATCTGAGGAGTTGCAAATGGAACTGAACATTATGCAATCATCAGCGAACATCCCCACTTCTGACCTTATGATGGAGGGAAGGCCATTGATGAAGAAACTGAAGATAGTTGGGCCTAGGATACTACCCTGAGGAACTCCTGCAGCAATATCTCAGGGCTGAGATGATTGACCTCCAACAACTACAACCATCTTCCTTTGTGCTAGGTATGACTCCAGTTGTGGAAAGCTTTCACCCTTATTCCCATTGATTGCAATTTTACTCTGGCTCCATGATACCACACTTGGTCAAATGCTGCCTTGATGGCAAGGTCAGTCACTCTCACCTCTGGAAGTCAGCTCTTTTGTCCATGTTTGGACCAAGGCTGTAATGAGAGCTGCATGGTCCTGCCAGAACCCAAACTGAGCAACAGTGAGCAGGCTATTGGTGAGTAAGTGCATCTTGATAGCACTGTCGACAACCCCTTCCATCACTCTTTTGATGATTGAAATTTGACGGTTGGGCTGGTAACCTGCTGGATTGGATTTGTCCTGCTTTTTGTGGATAGGACGTATATAGG
Organism: Heterodontus francisci; assembly: GCF_036365525.1. Lineage (NCBI taxonomy): Eukaryota > Metazoa > Chordata > Chondrichthyes > Heterodontiformes > Heterodontidae > Heterodontus > Heterodontus francisci. The sequence goes on along the minus strand of NC_090410.1, from coordinate 20,702,059 downwards.
CAATTTTCCATATTGCCGGATAGATGCCAGTGTAGTAGCTGTATTGGAACAGCTTGGCTAGGGGCATGGCTAGTTCTGGAGCACAAGTCTTCAGATGTTGTCAGGGCCCATAGCCTTTGCTGCATCCAGTTCCTTCAGCCATTTCTTGATATCACGTGGAGTGAACCAAATTGGCTGGAGACTGGCAATTGTGATGCTGGGGACTGCAGGAGGAGGCCGAGATGGTTCATCCACTTGGCACTTCTGGCTGAAGCTGGTTACAAACGCTTCAGCCTTGTCTTTTGCATGCATGTGCTGTGCTCCGCCAACATTAAAGATGAGGATGTTCATTGAGCTCCTCCTCCTGTTAGTTGTTTAATTGTTCATTACCATTCGCTGCTGGATGTGGCAGGACTGCAGAGCTTTGACCTGATCCATTGGTTGGGGGATCGCTTAGCTCTGTCTATAGCATACTTTTTCCACTGTTTTGCATGCAGGTAGTCCTGTGTTTTAGCTTCAGAATGTCACCTCTTATTTTGGTGTACCTGGTGCTGCTCCTGGCAAGCCCTCTTACGCTCCTCATTGAACCAGGGTTGGTCCCCTGGTTTGATGGTAATGGTAGAGCGAGGGATATGCCAGGCTATGAGGTTACAGATTGTGGTGGAATACAATTCTGCTGCTGCTGATGCCCACAGCACTGCATGTTGAGGACTCCCAGGGCCGCTCCCTCCTGACTATATACCACCGTGCCACTGCCTTTGGTGGGTATGTCCTGTCCCACAGACAGAGCAGACTAAAGGATGGTCATGAAGGAACCTGAGACATTGGCAATAAGGTATGATTCAGTAGGTATGACTACGTCAGGCTGTTGCTTGACTAATCTGTGGCACAGCTCTCCCTGCTTTGGCACAAATCCCCAGATTTTCATGAGGAGGACTTTGTAGGGTTGACTGGGCAGGTGTGCCTTTGTCATGCTCACTGCCTAGGTTGATGTCAGGTGGTCCAGCTGCTCTTATTCTTATTTAACTTCTCTGTAGCCGTTTTGATACAACTGAGTGGCTTGTCGGGCCATTTCAGAGGGCAGTTATGAGTCAACCACATTGCTGTGGGTCTGGAGTCACATGTAGGCCAGACTGGGTAAGAATAGCAGATTCCCTTCCCTAAAGGACACCAGTGAACCAGATGGGTTACTACAAAAATCCAGTACTTTCATGGTTATCATTACCGAGACTAGCTTTTTATTCCAGTTTTATTTATTAATTCAATTAAAAAATTTCCAGCTGCCCTGGTGGGATTTGAACTCCTGTCTCCAGAGTATTAGTTCAAGCATCTGGATTAATAATATTACCATTGTGCTACCATTCCCTTTATAGAAAAATAAAAAAGCACTTGGCCTATTGATAGTTACACTCAACATGCCAGAGAACAATAGGATTTTTAGAAAAATGGTATGCTACGTCTTTTCATTGTGTGCACAGCTTATTGAGTAAATCCAGTCTAATCCCTCTGTTTGCATTGATCCTCTTCTCAGTTCCATTCTGACCCCAGATTTTGCTTTTCATCCTCTCATTAAATGATGCTGTTTCTATAGAGCTGGTGTTGCATTCGATTACATGACTCACCAAGTGACACAGCTGTGAGTTTACACACCGATTGCGAATGATGCCTGTGATTCCTATACAAACCCTCCCTGTATTGTAACTTTGTATTTAATCAATGTTTTTTTTTTGAATTCCAATGGCGCAAAACTCTAAGACAGCTCCATGTTAGTTATTCTATGTTGTATACAGAGTGACAACAGCTACCTGGCAGAAGGTCACTGCCTGCCAGGGGTGGAGCTCTATCGTCTGGCCTGTAAATCTAGTCCATTGTTTCCAATGCACAATATTAATGATAAAATGGTTTCTTGTTTACCTGGGATACTCTACATCCCAGGTTACTTTGCAAATAAAGACACGTGTCTATTCACAGAAAGTGGGGCGGTGTGGGGTGGGGGAGGGGTGTTGCTGCTGGGGTCCCCTGTAATGACAGAAATTAAATTGGGAACCACAGGAAATTATCTCCTGAGGCAGGTCATCTATTAGTCTACAACTAGTCTGGCTCAGTGGTCGCACATTTGCTTTGGAAGTGTGAAGATTGTGGGTTCAAGTTCCACTCCAGAGATGTGTAGTATGTAATCTATACTAACACTCCAGTGTAGTAGCAAGGAAGTGTGGTTCTGTCTTTCAAGCGAAGCACCTAGAACTGGGAGAGGATAAAATCAGCACCAGGCTCGGGACCTTCACTTACCTTCAGGAGCGGAGAGCAGTCGGACCTGTATGGGAGCATCTAGAACTGGAAGCAGATAAATTTCATCACCAGGCTCGGGGCCTTCACTTACCTTCAGGAGCGGAGAGCAGTTGGACCTGTGTGGGAGCACCTAGAACCAGGAGCGGATAAATTCAGCACCAGGTTCTGGGCCTTCAGGAGCGGAGAGCAGTTGGACCTGTGTGGGAGCAGCTGGAACCAGGAGCGGATAAATTCAGCACCAGGTTCTGGGCCTTCAGGAGCGGAGAGCAGTTGGACCTCTTCAGGAATTGGCGCATGCTGACTGAGTTTGAAAAAAATAAGAACAGTGACATCACAGGAAAGTTACAAGGTGATTGGTTGGTGAATAACTGCTGTTAGGGAGTATCAATAAATAGCTGGGTTAGTAACTAAAGTAAAGAGAAAGGTAAGGTCTACAGTTTTTTTTATATAGTAAGTAGTTTTTAGGGAATCAAGGTCCCTAGTGTAAATAATCTCTAATATTTGAGTCATTTAAGGGAATAAATTAAGAGTAAGTCATAGCAGGGCAGCTCGCCAGCGTGGAGTGCTCCTCCTGTGCAATGTGGGAAGTCAGGGACACTTCCAGTGTCCAGGACGAACATGTGTGCAGGACGTGTCTCCAGCTGCAGCTACTCGAAATCTGTATTTTGGATCTGGAGCAGCGGCTGGAGGACACAGTGGAGCATCTGCGAGGCTGAGATCATCGTGGATAGCATGTACAGGGAGGTGGTCACACCGCAGGTAAAGACTGCTCAGGCTGAAAGGAATGGGTGACTACCAGGCAGAGTAGAAGAACTTGGCAGCTAGTGCAGGAGTCCCCTGGGTCCATCTCCCTCACTAACAGAGTTTCCGCTTTGAATACTGTTGGGGGAGATAGCTTCTCAGGGGAATGCAGCAAGAGCCAAGTCTGTGGCACCAAGGGTGGCTCAGCTGCACAGGAAGGAAGGAATAAGAGTGGGAGAGCTATAGTGATAGAGGATTCTATCATAAGGGGTACAGATAGGCATTTCTGTGGCTGCAAACATGACTCCAGGATGGTATGTTGCCTCCCTGGTGCTAAGGTCCAGGATGTCATGGAGCGGCTGCAGGACATTCTGAAGGGGGAGGGTGAACAGAGGGACCTGGGGGTATTTGTGCACAAATCGTTAAAGATGACAGGGCAGGTTGAGAAAGTGGTTAATAAGGCATACAGGATCTGGGCTTTATAAATAGGTGCATAGAGTACAAAAGCAAGGAAGTTATGGTGAATCATTATAAAACATTGGTTCAGCCTCAACTGGAGTATTGTGTTCACTCCTGGGCACCATGCTTTAGGAAGGATTTAGGAAGGGCAGTCGAGCGAGTACAGAAAGGATTTACAAGAATGATTCCAGGGACGAGGGACTTCAGTTATATGGATAGGTTAGAGAAGCGGGGGCTGTTCTCCTTGGAGAAGGTTGAGAGGAGATTTGATAGAGGTGCTCAAAATCATGAGGGGCCCGGACAGAGTAGATAAGGAGAAACTATTTTCATTGGCGCAAGGGGCGGAGAACCTGAGGACACTGATTTAAGGTGATTGGCAAAAAGAACAAGAGCGAAAAGAAGAAAAACCTTTTTTACACAGCGAGTGGTTTGGATCTGGGAATGCACTGCCTGAGAGAGTGGTGGAGGCAGATTCAGGCATGGCTTTCAAAAAGGGATTGGATAATTATCTAAATAGAAAAGATTTGCAGTACTACAGGGAAAAGGCAAGGGAGTGGGACTAGCTGAAGTAGCTGTTACAGAGAGCCAGCATGGACACAATGGGCTGAATGGCCTCCTGTGCTGTAACCATTCTATGATTATATGAAAACGGATTATCTTGTCCTTATCATATTGCTGTTTGTGGGAGCTTGATATGCAATTACCAAACAACACAGCAAACGTTAGTGAGCACCCCACCCACACCACACACACAGCAAGCTTCAATGAGTTACCCCACCCACACGTACAGCAAACATTTGTGTTACCCCCCACCCCCCCAGCCACAGACACAGCAAATATTTGTGAGTTACCTCCCCCACCCCCTCCCCATCCAGTTGGCCATTAGTGAGTTATCAGAAGAACAACAATAATGGACCAAGATCGGGTTGTTTCGTCCTCCTTCCCAGGGTAATTCCATTAGTTAAAAAAGCTGGTTTTATCTTTGGTGGGATGGGGTCATAATCTCATAGAGTACAACACAGAAGGAGGCCATTTGGCCCACTGTGCCTGTGCCATCTATTAAAGAGCTCTCCAATTAGTTCCATTCCGCCTGCCCTTATCCCCATGGACTTGAAATGTTTCCTTTTCAACTAAATATCCAATTTCCTTGTGAAATTTATTATGGAATCTGCTGCCACCACACTTTCAGGCCCAGGACATCACTGCAGGAGATTCCAGATCACAACATCTCATTACGTGATACCAAATTCTCCTCATTGCCGGCCTGATATTTTTTTGCCAATTATCATAAATCTGTGTCTTCTGGTTACCATGTAGAATCTGTTCAAGATTTAGTATTCGATTAATAGCAGCTTAGTATTGACACGGCGCATCTGATAGCCATATTGATGAGCTGTCATGTTGTAGCTGTGTTGAGACTGTGAATGAAATCCACCTGTGTTATTGTCTAAAGTTGGGTCAGCCTCTCAGAAGATGCGGCAGTCAGAATGATCTGGCAATGCAGCAGATAACTAGAATAAATTGAACAAGGTTGTAATCAAACCTGCAGTTACTGAGCCTTCCCTGTTGTCACACTGTCACACACTTTAGCATTCACTGTATTTCAACCATGTGACAATGCAGCAACTCACTGGAAGCTTAAATTAAGGTATCAGCTGTGGATCAGTGAGTAGAATTCTTGCCTCTGAGTCTGACGTTTGTGGCTTTGAGCACATAATCCAGGCTGACACTGTGTGGTGCAAAGGGCAGACTGAGGGAGCACTGCACAGTTGGAGGGGCAGTACTGAGGGAGCACTGCACTGTTGGAGGGGCAATACTGAGGGAGTGCTGCACTGCTGGAGGGGCAGTCTGAGGGAGCACTGCACTGTTGGAGGATCAATTCTGAGAGAGTGCTGCACTGTTGGAGGGGCAGTACTGAGGGAGTACTACACTGTTGGAGGGGCAGTACTGAGAGAGTGCTGCACTGCTGGAGGGGCAGTCATGAGGGAGTGCTGCACCGCTGGATGGGCAGTACTGAGGGGACACTGCACTGTTGGAGCGGCAATACTGAGGGAGCACTACACTGTTGAAGGGGCAGTACTGAGGGAGTGCTGCACTGCTGGAGGGGCAGTACTGAGGGAGTGCTGCACTGCTGGAGGGGCAGTACTGAGGAAACGCACTGTTGGATGGGCAGTACTGAGGGAGCACTGCACTGTTGGAGGGGCAGTACTGAGGGAGTGCTGCACTGCTGGAGGGGCAGTACTGAGGGAGTGCTGCACTGCTGGAGGGGCAGTACTGAGGAAACATTGCACTGTTGGATGGGCAGTACTGAGGGAGCACTGCACTGTTGGAGGGGCAGTACTGAGGGAGCGCTGCACCACTGGATGGGCAGTACTGAGGGAGCATTGCACTGCTGGAGGGGCAGTACTGAGGGAGCACGGCACTGTTGGAGGGGCAGTACTGAGGGAACACGGCACTGTTGGAGGGGCAGTACTGAGGGAGCACTGCACCGTTGGAGGGGCAGTTCTGAGAGATTGCTGCACTGTTGGAGGGGCAGTACTGAGGGAGCACTGCACTGTTGGATGGGCAGTACTGAGGGAGCACTGCACCGTTGGAGGGGCAGTTCTGAGAGAGTGCTGCACCGCTGGATGGGCAGTACTGAGGGAGCGCTGCACTGTCGGAGAGGCAGTACTGAGGGAGCGCTGCACTGTCTGAGGGGCAGTACTGAGGCAGGGCTGGACAGTCGGCGGGGCAGTACTGAGGGAGCACTGCACTGGCGGAGCGGCAGTACTGAGGAAGCGCTGCACTGTCAGAGGGTCAGTACTGAGGGAGTGCTGCACTGTCAGAGGGGCAGTACTGAGGGAGCGCTGCACCGCTGGATGGTCAGTGCTGAGAGAGCACTGCACTGTCGGAGGGGCAGTACCGCGGGTGCACTGCACTGTCGGGGCAGTACTGAGGGAGTGCTGCACTGTCAGAGGGTCAGTACTGAGGGAGTGCTGCACTGTCAGAGGGCAGTACTGAGGCAGGGCCGCATTGTCGGAGGGTCAGTACTGAGGGAGCGCTGCATTATTGGAGGGGCTGTACTGAGAGAGTGCTGCACTGTTGGAGGACTGTACTGAGGGAGTGCTGCATTATTGGAGGGGCTGTCCTGAGAGAGTGCTGCACTGTTGGAGGACTGTACTGAGGGAGTGCCAGACTGTCAGAGGTGCTATTACTTAAATGAGATATTAAACTGAGGCCCCATGTACCCTTTCAAGTGGACATGAAAGATCCCATGCAACATTTATTCTTCAACCAATATCACACCACACTGCTGTTTGTGGGTGCTTGCTGTGCACAAATTGGCTGCTACATTTACTACACTACAGCAGTGGATACACTTCAAAAAGTACTTCATTGTAAAGCACTCCGGAATATTCTGAGGTGGTGAAAAGCACTATATAAATGCGAGTCTTTCTTTTAAAACCACCGCACGACTTTCCTAATATTTTTTTCTAACCTTTTGCTTGGCAGAAACCTTTGCTTCCTGTTATCATTGTGAAGAAAGTGAATTGCATCGTGGAAGAATTATTACATTGCGATACCTTTGACACTCGCAATTCACACACAAGGTCATGCCAGCAACATTTTTACACAGAAAAAATCTTACCGTGAATCACAGAAGACGTTTCCATTGATTATTAACTATCGCTTCACTAGTGGTGTTCAGACATTTCTGTGTGAGAGACCCTCAGGGAAAGTAGGGTTGTCATTGCAGAAACTATTTTTTATTGGTGGACAACATAACTACTGGGCTGGAAAATCAACAAATCCAGAAAAAAAAACAAGCCTGGAAGATAAGAACCATAAAACAGTGAAGCAGGAGTAGGCCATGTGGCCAATCGAGCCTGCTCTGTCATTCAGTAAGATCATGGCTGCATCTGTTTACAGGTGGAAACTGCAACCTAACGGTCTAATATAGTGGGCGGCGTGCACACTCTGCTCTTTGTCCTGGTTCTGTCCCTGGCCTCCCTGGGTGCATGCAGAGTGCGCTGAACATGGATTCGAGCGCAATCCAATTTCTAATCCATTCACTCTTATTTCACTATTTCTTATAGTGTTATTTAGCTGTTATTTCTTAGCTCTAATTTTTCTCTCTGAAAGCAAGACTGGCATTTATGTCATGCCTTTCACAACCTTAGGATGTCCCAAAGTACTTCATAGACGATGAAGTACTTCTGAAGTATAGTCACTGTTGTAACGTCGGCCAATTTATACTCATCAACTCTCACAAACAGCAATGTGATGGTGACCAGATAGTCTGGCTAGGACACTGAGGAAAAGATCGCAGCTCTTCAAAATGGTGCTCTGGGATTTTAGACATCCACCTGAGAGGGCCTAAGCTTAAGATTTCATTCAAACGATGACACCTCTGACAGTGCAGCACTCCTTCAGGAGCGTCAGCCTGAATTTTATGCTTGAGAATCTGCAGTGGACCTTGAAGCCACAACCTGCTGGCTCAGAGGCGAGAGTGCTATCGATGACCATTTAAATTGCTGGCTGCCAATTATTCTCATGGCAAAAGCAATTTTGAATTATGAGGGAGCAGGTTGCAGAATACAAGAATCTTCATGTAATTTTTGTCTTCACCATTGAGATGGTTAACTGCTGAGCGAACTGATACCCAATTATAGAAATCGATGGAAATATAAATAGGGTAGTATTTAAAAACTTTTTAAAAATGTTTTTATTTGTTCTTGGGATATGGGCGTCGCTGGCTCGGCCAGCATTTGTTGTCCATCCCTAATTGCCCTTGAGAAACCAAGTGGCTTGCTGGGCCATTTCAGAGGGCATTTTCTAAGCTTCAGCTACATTGCTGTGGGTCTGGAGTCACATGTCGGCCAGACCAGTTAAGGACGGCAGATTTCCTTCTCTAAAGGACATTAGTGAACCAGATGGGTTTCTGTAATGGATGAGTGATACGCACTGTCAGTTAATCTGCCCCTTTGTGTAGAATGCCTAACCCCAGACAAATGCACAGACAACCACCCCACTCCACCTTCCTCCCACCAACCGCCCCCAACCGAACCCCATCTCCTGTCCCCACCTACATAGACTCCCGGGATCCCCGGACTCCAGGTTGAAACCTATCCACTAGGAACATAGGAACAGGAGGAGGTCATTCAGCCCCCTTGAGCCTGCTTTGCTATTCAATCAGATCATGGCTGATCTATCATGGTCTACCTTTGCTCCATATTCCTTAATACCCTTTTCAAATAAAACTCTCTCGCTCTCACTTTTGAAATTTTCAATAGACTAGATTTGTCAAGAGCACTCACTTTTAGATGTTCAAGTTACAGATGAATGGGGAAGGGAATTATTTCCACTCCTGAGTACTGATGTGTGAATCTATCTCCTTTATTCCATTGGGCTGTAACTGGTATTAATGTCATCATCCCTCATTGCTTAAAATTACCATTAAAAATAGACAGAAAAAAGAAGCAGATCACCACAGTTCTTCATAAAGCTCTGCCTTCGTACATGTATCGATATCTATGATGGGATGGGATTGCCCTATTAACTTCCTCCCAGTCACTGTGAATGTAGTGTTACGATCAGGTGAGGAGGGGTCGAAGGGCTCCCCTCTTTTACCTCTCCTTGTTTGACCGCAACTCTTTTAAAAAGTGAATATACTTGCCAATTCAGTGAGTGTTTCACTGTTATGTGCTATGATCGTAAAAGAACCAATTGGACTGGTTTTCCTGAGTTTAACAAAGAAAGACCGGCTTTATTGTACCTAAAACTGATCTAAGTAAAATAATAAACTAGGCTCCAACTTTCACACACATACGCAATCTCACATACAGACATACACACAGACACACACACACAAATAGGTTACAAAATTGGGAAGGATATCTTGGGCAGATTAATGTCCGGAGCAATAAAAAGGGGTATAGAATGGAGTTTGGTGACTCGGTTGTCTTCTGGCTGAACTCTGTGGTCCTGAGGCTTCCAGCTTGTAGACATGGCCAGCATATTCGGTGGTCCTCCTGGAAAACAGTGATGTGGATGAGATCCTTCAGGGGTCTCTGTCTGCCACAGTGATCGGTTTAGGTGGCTACGGCCAGCAGGAATGGTTTGAAATATGCCAGGTAGACTGGGGAGGGAGAGAGGGACTCCCACTTGGGTCTCTTCTGATGTTGGTTGCTTTTCTGCTGCAGAGAGAAAAAGAAAGCTTATAAAACACAGATGGTGTGCCTTTTTTAAAATTCATTCATGGGATGTGGGCTCTGCCAGCATTTATTGCCCATCCCAAATTGCCCTTGAGAAGGTGGTTGGGAGCTGCCTTCTTGAACCGCTGCAGTCCATGTGAGGTAGGTACACCCACAGTGCTGTTAGGAAGGGAGTTCCAGGATTTTGACCCAGCGACAGTGAAGGAATGGCGATATAGTTCCAAGTCAGGATGGTATGTGACTTGGAGGGGAACTTGCAGGTGGTGGTGTTCCCATGTATTTGCTGCCCTTGTCCTTCTAGTTGGTAGAGGTCACGGGTTTGGAAGGTGCTGTCTCAGGAGCCTTGGTGTGTTGCTGCAGTGCATCTTGTAGATGGTACAAACTGCTGCCACTGTGCGTCAGTGGTGGAGGGAGTGAATGTTTGTAGATGGGGTGCCAATCAAGCTGGCTGCTTTGTCCTGGATGGTGTCAAGCCTCTTAAGTATTGTTGGAGCTGCACCCATCCAGGCAAGTGGAAAGTATTCCATCACACCCCTGACTTGTGCCTTGTGGATGGTGGACAGGCTTTGGGGAGGCATGAGGTGAGTTACTCACCGCAGGATTCCTAGCCTCTGACCTACTTCGACCTACCTAGCCATGGTATTTATATGGCAACTCCAGTACAGTTTCTGGTCAATGGTAACCCCTAGAATGTTGATAGTGGGAGATTCAGGGATCGTAATGCCATTGAATGTCAAGGGGAGATGGTTAGATTCTCTCTTTTGGAGACGGTCATTGCCTGGCACTTGTGTGGTGCAAATGTTACTTGCCACTTATCAGCCCAAGCCAGGATATTGTCCAGATCTTGCTGCATTTCTACACGGACTGCTTCAGTATCTGAGGAGTCACGAATGGTGCTGAACATTGTGCAATCATCAGCGAGCCTCCCCACTTCTGACCTTATGATTGAAGGAAGGTCATTGATGAAGCAGCTGAAGATGGTTGGGCCTATGACACTACCCTGAGGAACTCCTGCAGTGATGTCCTGGGGCTGAGATGATTGACCTCCCACAACCACAACCACCTTCCTTTGTGATAGGTATGACTCCAACCAGCGGATTCCTCCTGATTCCCATTCAGTTTTCTAGGGCTACTTGATGCCATACTCAGTCAAATGCTGCCTTGATGTCAAGGGAAGTCACTCTCACCTCACCTCTTGAGTTCAACTCTTTTGTCAATGTTTGCACAAAGACTGTAATGAGGTCAGGAGCTGAGTGTCCCTGACGGAACCCTAACTGAGCGTCACTGAGCAGGTTATTGCTAAGCAAGTGCCGCTTGATAGAACTGTGACATGATGGCTCAATATGTATTTCCTCTTGCAACTTAATTAGTTCATGTCTAGGAATTTCCTTCTCTCAATCAGGGTCCCATTGTTCAAGTGATTACCTTTGAATGGTTTGTCTCCATCAATTTAATGTCTCAAGATTGCCTTTAATGTCTGGTTAATGGGGACTGGTCAAGTGAGGTACTCCTAACCTCTCAAGTCATTGTTCTGGAGGGGACTGGCCAGACAATGCGACTCCCTCTGTGGAATGCAGGGGATTTTGATGCAAATTTTGGTGGCCATTTAGCTGCTAGCAGTCATCTTTTTAAAAATATAATTCATGTTTCCAGCCAATGGATTAAAAAATCATCATTCAGTGTAGTACGTGTTCATGACAGTAGCAATAGACAACTTCTTGCTCACAGCCCTCCTGTGTTTGAGCTGGAAAGCAGCTACACTATAAAGAGCAGTGGCTGGTTTCACACTGATCCCAGTGCTCATTACATCAGGGTTCAGCACACCCTAAGGATAGTGTTAACGATCTGCTATGTATACCATCTCATAGCTCTCTCTCCTCCCCTCTTGAAACTGTACAAAATGGGCTCTGTCTTGCACAGCTGGTTAGAATAAGGGTTACACAATAAACAGATACTGTAAAAGTCATTATGAAATTGATTGCTTTTTGCATGCCTACCAGATTACCCAGCTCCATTTATTTACCGGGTAGAACACCGGGGAGGTGGTGGCATAGTGGTATTATCACTGGACTAGTAACCCAAAGACACAGGGTATTTCTCTGGGGGCATGGGTTCGAATCCCACCACAGCAGAAGGTGGAATTTTGAATTTAATTAATAAATCTGGAATTAAAAAGCTAGTCTAATGATGGCCATGAAACCATTGTCGATTGTTGTAAAAACCCACCTGGTTCACTAATGTCATTTGGGGAAGGAAATCTGCTGTCCTTACCTGGTCTGGCCTACATGTGACTCCAGACACACAGCAATGTGGTTGACTCTTACATGCCCTCTGAAATGGCCGAGCAAGCCACTCAGTTGTATCTAACCGCTACGAATTCAATAAAAAGGAATGAAACCAGATGGACCACCCGGCATCGACCTAGGCACCGGAAACGACAACGGCCTGTCGACCCTGCAAAGTCCTCCTTACTAACATCTGGGGGCTTGTGCCAAAGTTGGGAGAGCTGTCCCACAGACTAGTCAAGCAACAGCCTGACATAGTCATGCTCATGGAATCATACCTAACAGACAATGTCCCAGACACTGCCATTACCATCCCCGGGTATGTCCTGTCCCACCAGCAGGACAGATCCAGCAGAGGTGGTGGCACAATGGTATACAGTAGGGAGGGAGTTGCCCTCGGAGTCCTCAACATCGACTCCAGACTGCATGAAGTCTTAGGTCAAACATGGGCAAGGTAACCTCCTACTGATTACCACCTACCACCGTCCCTCAGCTGATGACTCAGAACTCCTCCATGTTGAACACCACTTGGAGGAAGCACTGAGGGTGGCAAGGGCACAAGATGTACTCTGGTGGGGACTTCAATGTCCATCACCAAGAGTGGCTCGGTAGCACCACTACTGACCGAGCTGGCCGAGTCCGAAAGGACATAGCTGCTAGACTGGGTCTGCGGCAGGTGGTGGGGGAACCAAAACGAGGCAAAAACATACTTGACTTCATCCTCGCCAATCTGCCTGCCACAGAAGCATCTGTCCATGACTGTATTGGTAGGAGTGACGACCGCACAGTCCTTGCAGAGACGAAGTCCTGCCTTCACGTTGAGGATACCGTCCATCGTGTTGTGTGGCACTATCACCGTGCTAAATGGCATAGATTTCGAACAGATCTAACAATTGAAAACTGGGCATCCATGAGGCGCTGTGGGCCATCAGCAGCAGCAGAATTGTACTCAACCACAATCTGTAACCTCATGGCCCGGCATATCCTCCACTCTACCATTACCATCAAGCCAGGAGACCAACCCTGGTTCAAGGAAGAGTGCAGGAGGGCATGCCAGGAGCAGCACCAGGCATACCTCAAAATGAGGTGTCAAGCTGGTGAAGCTACAACACAGGACTATCTGCGTGCCAAACTGCGTAAGCAGCATGCGATAGACAGAGCTAAGCGATTCCATAACCAACGGATCAGATCTAAGCTCTGCAGTCCTGTCACATCCAGCCGTGAATGGTGGTGGACAATTAAACAACTAACTGGAGTAGGTGGCTCCACAAATATCCCCATCCTCAATGATGGGGGAGCCCAGCACATCAGTACGAAAGATAAGGCTGAAGCATTTGCAACAATCTTCAGCCAGAAGTGCCGAATTGATGATCCATCTCGGCCTCCTCCTGAAGTCCCCAGCATCACAGATGCCAGACTTCAGCCAGTTTGATTCACTCCGCGTGATATTAAGAAACGTCTGAAGGCACTGGATACTGCAAAAGCTATGGGCCCTGACAATATTCCAGCAATAGTACTGAAGACCAGTGCTCCAGAACTTGCCGTGCCCCTAGCCAAGCTGTTCCAGTACAGCTGCAACCCTGGACCAGCATGTGTGCAGAAAGTGTGTCCAGCTACAGCTCCTGGAAGCTCGGGTTTCAGAGCTGGAACGGCGGCTGGAAACACTGTGGCGCATCCGCGAGTCTGAGAGCATTGTGGATAGCACGTATAGAGAGGTGGTCACACCGCAGCTGAAGGAACTTGAGGAAGGAAGGGAATGGGTGACCATCAGGCAGTCCAAGAGAATCAGGCAGGTAGTTCAGGAGTCCCCTGGGGTCCTGCTTGCAAATCAGTATTCCATTTTGGAGGCTGATGAAGCTGGTTCCTCCAGGGAGTGCGGACAGAGCCAAGCTTCTGGCACCGCAAGCAGCCTGTCTGCACAGGAAGGGGGAAAGAGAGGAAGAGCAATAGTAATAGGGGATGCTATAGTCAGGGGAACAGATAGGCACTACTGTGGCCGTCAACGTGACTCCAGGATGGTGTGTTGCCTCCCTGGTGCCAGGGTCCGGGATGTCACTGAACGGCTGCAGGGCATCCTGAATGGGGAGGGTGATGAGGCAGAGGTCATGGTGCATGTTGGTACCAATGACATAGGTAGAAAGGGGGATGAGGTCTTGCATCAAGAATTCAGGGAGTTAGGCAGTAGATTAAAAAGCAGGACCTTTCGGGTTGTAATCTCTGGATTACTCCCAGTGCCACGTGCTAGCAAGTATAGAAATAGGAGAATAGCACAGATGAATGTGTGGCTTAAGAGTTGGTGCAGGAGGGAGGGTTTTAGATTCCTGGACCACAGGGACTGTTTCTGGGGAAGGTGGGACCTGTACAAGCGGGACGGTCTACATCTGAACCAGCGGGGGACTAACATCCTTGCTGGTGGGTTTGCTAGTGCTGTTGGGAGGAGTTTAAACTAATTTGGCAGGGGGAGGGGATGCAGACTCCTAGCAGAATAGGGATACAGCTAAACGCAGGAAAGTGAACAAGTCAGAGGGAATACAGCGGAAGTACGTTTCAAGGGAGTAAGACCAGGATGGATGGCCTCTACTTTAATGCCAGGAATATTACAGGTAAAACGGATGAGTTAAGGGCAAGGATTGACACGTGGAATTGTGATATAGTAGCCATCACGGAGATGCGGTTGAGGGAGGGGCAGGATTGGCAGCTCAGTATCCCGGGATATAGAATCTTCAGGCGAGACAGAGGAGGCGGTAAAAGAGGAGGGGCATTGCAATATTAGTTAAGGAATCAGTTACTGCAGTAAGGAGAGATGACATCTTGGAGGGGGCATCAAATGAAGCTTTATGGGTAGAGTTTAGGAATAAAAAAGGGACAGCCACATTGCTAGGTGTTTATTATAGACCCCCAGATAGTCAACGGGAAATTGAGGAGCAAATATATGGGCAATTTGCAGAGGTGTGTAAAAATAATAGGGTAATTATATTAGGTGATTTCAACTTTCCCAACATTAATTGGGATAGTCATCGTGTTAAGGGCTTAGATGGAGTGGAGTTCTTAAAATGAATACAGGAGAACTTTTTAGATCAATATGTAGAGGATCCAACAAGGGAGGGTGCAGTGCTAGACCTAATTCTGGGGAATTTTTTAGATTTTTTTGATTTAGCGATACAGCACTGAAACAGGCCCTTCGGCCCACTGAGTCTGTGTCGAACATTAACCACCCATTTATACTAATCCCATATTCCTACCACATCCCCACCTGTCCCTATATTACCCTACCACCTACCTATACTAGGGGCAATTTATAATGGCCAATTTACCTATCAATCCGCAAGTCTTTTGGCTGTGGGAGGAAACCGGAGCACCCGGAGGAAACCCACGCAGACAGAGGGAGAACTTGCAAACTCCACACAGGCAGTACCCAGAATTGAAGCCGGACAGGTGGTTGATGTGTTGGTGGGGGAGCATTTTGGTGATAGCGACCATAACATGGTACAGTTTAAGCTTGTTACGGAGAAAGAAATAGACAAGTTGCAAAAGAAGATTTTGGATTGGGGGAGGGCAAATTTTAGTAAACTAAGGCAGGATCTGGTCAAGGTAGACTGGAAAGAGTTACTTGTCAGGAAATCTACAGAAGAGCAGTGGGGGGCATTCAAAAAGGAAATGGGGAGGGTACAGGCCCAACATGTTCCCTCTAGGGTAATAGGTAGGAGCAACAAGCCCAGAGAACCAAAGATGACCAGAAACATTCAGGGTACGATGAGAAGGAAAAGAGAGGCTTTTAGCAAATACAAGGAGAGCAAATCAATGAAAGCATTAGTGGAGTACAGAAAGTGTAGGATGGAGCTTAAGAAAGCAATTAGGAGAGCAAAGAGTGGATATGAGAAAGCGCTGGCTGGTAAAAGTAGGGAAAATCCCAAGATATTCTATAAGTATATCAACGGGAAGAGGATAACCAGGGAAAGAGTAGGACCCATTAGGGACCAAGGGGGAAATTTATGGGTGGAGCCAGAGGACATTGGTAGGGTGTTGAACGAATACTTCACATGTCTTCACCCAAGAGAATGAGGATGTAGATATGAAACTTAGAGAGAGAGAGAGACTGTGAGGCTCTTGAGCAAATTGTCATAGGGAGTGACAAGGTATTGGAGGTTTTGGAAGGCTTAAAAGTGGACAAATCTCCAGGTCCGGATGATTTGTGTCCCAGGATGTTGTGGGAGGCGAGGGTGGAGATTGCAGGGGCTCTGACCCTAATTTTTAATTCCTCTCTGGCCACGGGGGATTGTAGAGATAAGCCAGGGAACTACAGACCCAGTGAGTGTCACGTCAGTGGTAGGGAAACGATTGGAGAAAATTCTGAAGGAGAGAATCTATCTCCACTTGGAAAAGCAACATTTGATTAGGAATAGTCAGCATGGCTTTGTCAGAGGGAGGTCATGCCTAATAAATTTGATTGAATTTTTTGAGCATATGACCAGGTGTGTAGATGAGGGTAGTGCAGTTGATGTAGTTTACATGGATTTCAGCAAAGCCTTTGACAAGGTCCCACATGGGAGACTTATCAAGAAAGCAAATGCACATGGGATACAAGGTAACTTGATAAGGTGGATTCAAAATTGGCTTAGCTCTCGGAGACAGAGAGTGATGACAGACGGTTGTTTTAGTGACTGGAAGCCAGTGTCCAGTGGCGTACCACAGGGATCTGTGCTGGGTCCCCTATTGTTTGTCATTTATATAAACGACATAGATGACTATGTGGGGGGTAGGATCAGTAAGTTCGCGGATGACACAAAGATTGGCCGAGTGGTTGACAGTGAGGTGGAGTGTCTTAGGTGACAGGAAGATATAGAAGGGATGGTCAAGTAGGCAGAAAAATGGCAGATGGAATTTAACCCTGAAAAGTGTGAGGTGATACACTTTGGAAGGAGTAATGTGACACGGAAGTCCTCAATGAATGGCCTGACACTGGGAAGTTCCGAGGAACAAAGGGACCTTGGCGTGTTTGTCCATAGATCTCTGAAGGCTGAAGGGCAGGTTAATAGGGTGGTGAACAAGGCATATGGGACACTTGTCTTTATCAATCAAGGCATAGATTACAAAAGCAGGGAGGTCATGTTGGAGTTGGACAGAACTTGGTAAGGCCACAGCTGGAGTACTGTGTGCAATTCTGGTTGCCACATTATAGGAAGGATGTGCTTGCATTGGAGGGGGTGCAGAGGCGATTCACCAGGATGTTGCCTGGGATGGAACATTTAAGCCATGAAGAGAGGTTGGATAGGCTTGGGTTGTTTTCGCTGAAGCAGAGAAGACTGAGGGGTGACCTGATCGAGGTGTACAAGATTATGAGGGGCATGGACAGGGTGGATAGGGAGAAGCTATTCCCCTTAGTTGAAGGGTCAGTTACGAGGGGTCACAAGTTTAAGGTGAGGGGCGGGAGGTTTAAGGGGGATTTGAGGAAGAACTTTTTTACCCAGAGGGTGGTGACGGTCTGGAATGCCCTGCCTGGGCGGGTGGTAGAGGCGGGTTGCCTCACATCCTTTAAAAAGTACCTGGATGAGCACTTGGCACGTCATAACATTCAAGGCTATGGGCCAAGTGCTGGCAAATGGGATGAGGTAGACAGGTCAGGTGTTTTAATGCATTGGTGCAGACTCGATGGGCCGAAGGGTCTCTTCTGCACTGTATTATTCTGTGATTCTGTGATCTCCCCTGCAATGTGGAAAATTGCCCAGGTATGTCCTGTACACAAAAAGCAGGACAAGTCCAACCCGGCCAATTACCGCCCCATCAGTCTCCTCTCAATCATCAGTAAAGTGATGGAAGGTGTCATCAACAGTGCCATCAAGCGGCACTTGCTTAGCAATAACCTGCTCAGTGACGCTCAGCTTGGGTTCCGTCAGGGCCACTCAGCTCTTGACCTCATTACAGCCTTGGTTCAAACATGGACAAAAGAGCTGAACTCAAGCGGTGAGGTGAGACTGACTGCCCTTGACATCAAGGCAGCATTTGACCGAGTATGGCATCAAGGAGCCCTAGAAAAACTGAGGTCAATGGGAATCAGGGGGAAAACCCTCTGCTGGCTGGAGTCATACCTAGCGCAAAGGAAGATGGTTGTGGTTGTTGGAGGTCAATCATCTGAGCTCCAGGACATCACTGCAGGAGTTCCTCAGGGTAGTGTCCTAGGCCCAAGCATCTTCAGCTGCTTCATCAATGACCTTCCTTCAATCATAAGGTCAGAAGTGGGGATGTTTGCTGATGATTGCACAATGTTCAGCACCATTTGTGACTCCTCAGATATTGAAGCAGTCCATGTAGAAATGCAGCAAGACCTGGACAATATCCAGGCTTGGGCTGATAAGTGGCAAGTAACATTTACGCCACAGAAGTGCTAAGCAATGACCATCTCCAACAAGAGAGAATCTAACCATCTCCCCTTGACATTTAACAGCATTACCATCGCTGAATCCCCCACTATCAACATCCTAGGGGCTACCATTGACCAGAAACTGAACTGGAGTAGCCATATAAATACCGTGGCTGCACAAGCAGGTCAGAGGCTAGGAATCCTGAGGCGACTAACTCACTATCCGACTCCCCAAAGCCTGTCCACCATCAGTGGCAGCAGTGTGTACCATCTACAAGATGCACTGCAGCAATGCACCAAGGCTGCTTAGACAGCACCTTCCAAACCCGCGACCTCTACCAACTAGAAGGACAAAGGCAGCAAATACATGGGAACACCACCACCTGCAAGTTCCCCTCCAAGTCACACACCATCCTGACTTGGAACTATATCGCCGTTCCTTCACTGTCACTGGGTCAAAATGCTGGAACTCCCTTCCTAACAGCACTGTAGGTATACCTACCCCAAATGGACTGCAGCGGTTCAAGAAGGCAGCTCACCACCACCTTCTGAAGGGCAATTTGGGATGGGCAATAAATGCTGGCCTGGCCAGTGACGCCCACATCCCATGAGTGAATAAAAAAAAATTATTTAATCATGATCATTAAGACAATTTTTTGACGGTACATTTTGTTCTGTACCCTGAACTACAGGCATCATGCCCAGTTATCGGATTCCAGTTTTGTGGTGTAAGTTTTATCGACTCACCCATCACTTCTGTGCTCACTGACTTGCATTGGTTCCTGGTCCGGCAATGCCTGGATTTAAAAATTCTCATCCTTGATTTTCAAATCCCTGCATGGCCTCGCACCTCCTCATCTCTGCAACCTCCTCCAGCCCCACAATGCTCTGAGAACTCGGAACTCTTCCAGTTCTGGCCTCTTGTCCAGCTCAATATCCGTCACTCCATCACTGGCAGCTGGGCCTTCAATGGCCTTGGCTCGAAACCCTGGAATTCCCTTTCTGCTTCTCTACCTCTCTCTCCTTCTTTCAGACCCCCCTTAAAACCTACCTCTTTGACCAAGCTTTTGGTCACCTAATATCTAATACCTAGTATCTCCTTCTGTGGCTCAGTATTAAACTTTGTTTGATAAAGATGTTGTGAAACACCTGGGACATATCACTGCATTAAAGGCACTATATAAATGCAAGCTGTGTTGTTATGGTTTTTGGTTTTGGAAGAGGAATGCGAAAAAAAAATTCAGTGAAAGTTTTTAGTAAATATATTAAGAGAAAGAGAGGTAAGGGGGAATGTGGGCCCATTAAAGATAGATGCACGCGAGATAATGGACAATAGGAAATGGCACATTTGTTAACCTCGTACTTCTTCACCATGAAGGAAGAGGTTAAAATAATAGTGATACAAAGGAACCTAAAAATTAGTCAATGGGAATTAGGACCCCCCCCCTTTCTTCCTGTGGGTGTCCCGCTCGCCTGCTCAAAAGAGTGAGTTAGTATTGAGACAGCGACAGGATTGGACGGACTTTATTTTAAATGCCTCACTGCTTATATTGTGCCCGATGGGGACAGTTAAAATCGTGGCCGTGAAATTTAAATCTATTTTCCCATGAATGTCTCTCTAGTTGGTATTACTGACAAGTCTTCGAGTTCTGATTTATGATGTATTCACTAATGATGTAGCCCTTCCTAATCGTCCACACTCACAACATCAATCACAAGTAGAGCAGACTGCCAAGGCTCAACATGTGGGCAACAGGCGTAGTTTGGGTTGCCTTAATTGAAGTGTTAGATGTTGCTGCCAACTTTTTCCGAACATTTAAAACCAACTGGCCATGGAGTGGAGTACTTTGTTGCTGGTGCATGACAGCCATGTGCGGTGAGGTGCAGCCAGCAGTCTAACTTACGACTGGCAACAGTCTACGGTCACTGGTCTCAGAAGTTCTCTGAAATGGTTATTCCTCTGTTTTTCATTTCCTCTAGTGAGTTAAAAGCACAGATAAATTATACAAGGTCAGTTTTCAGAAATGAATCATAGATTGAGTGACATTGATCGCAAGAACTTTTGTGGGAATAAGGCTTTATCTTCAGATATCTGAAAAATATAGCTTCGCAATTTATACAGAAAAGATTAAACTTACCACAAGATAATTGCCCTCCTGATCCTGACTATATTGAACTGAAGACTCATTGAAGTGTCTCCTGCTATAAGCTTTTCGTCCCTCAAACCTCAAAACTATGGAACTTCATAAGTCCATCAATCATTCTTTCCTTCTGTAATCTTAGAAAAGCCATGTTTGGTGTCATCTCATCACATCTTGATTCACGCTGCACATCGTCCAGTGAGAAAGGGTTGGATGTCACACCCTTAAACCAGGGGAGTCCAGACCAGACTGTGATGTGAAGACCATATATAGGCCCAAAGCATTGGCAGTCTGCACCACTTACCCTTTCCTTTCTTACTGATTGGTTCATCTTGTTTGAGTTTTATGGATTTTATCTTTTGATTATCCCTAGTTAACTATTTAATCTAAAGTCCTTTAGTATGAGGCCTGTTTTGTTTATACCCTCACGACCTCAACCTCAAAGGTAGTAATCTCTGGATTACTCGCAGTGCCGCACACTGGTGAGAGTAGGAATAAGAAGATAGGAAGGATCAATGCGTGACAATGGTGCAGGAGGAAGCGTTTCAGATTTTGGGGCATTGGGATCAGTTGTGGACCAGGAGGCACCTATTCAAAAGGGTTTGAGACCAATGTCCTCGCGGGGACGTTCACAAGTGTGGTTGGGGAGGGTTTAAACTAAATTAGCAGTAGCATGGGCACCAGCATATGGAAGTAGGAAAGAAGAACAAGGTGCATAAAGTGGGCGTGTTGGAAAATACTAGAGAAGGAATTAACAGGATTAAGGATAATCCCAAGGCTTTTTATACGTATATAAAGAGCAAGAGGGTAACGAGGGAAAGGGTTGGCCCGCTCAAGGACAGAGAAGGGAATCTATGTGTGGAGCCAGAGGAAATGGGCGAGGTACTAAATGAGTACTTTGCATCAGTATTCACCAAAGAGAAGGACTTGGTGGATGATGAGCCTAGGGAAGGGAGTGTAGATAGTCTCAGTCATCTCATTATCAAAAAGGAGGAGGTGTTGGGTGTCTTGCAAAGCATTAAGGTAGTTAAGTCCCCAGGGCCTGATGGGATCTACCCCAGAATACTAAGGGAGGCAAGGGAAGAAATTGCTGGGGCCTTGACAGAAATCTTTGCATCCTCATTGGTTACAGGTGAGGTCCCAGAGGACTGGAGAATAGCCAATGTTGTTCCTTTGTTTTAGAAGGGTGGCAAGGATAATCCAGGACATTATAGGCCGGTGAGCCTTATGTCAGCGGTAGGGAAATTATTAAAGAGGATTCTTCGGGACAGGATGTACTCCCATTTGGAAACAAACAAACTTATTAGCGAGAGACAGCATGGTTTTGTGAAGGGGAGGTCGTGTCTCACTAATTTGATTGAGTTTTTTGAGGAAGTGACAAAGATGATTGATGAAGGAAGGGCAGTGGATGTTATCTATATGGACTTTAGTAAAGCCTTTGACAAGGTCCCTCATGGCAGACTGGTACAAAAGGTGAAGTCACACGGGATCAGAGGTGAGCTGGCAAGATGGACACAGTTTCTTCCTATCTAGACTCTATCTTTTCTCCGCTGGTCCAGTCTCTTCCCACCTACATCCGTGACTCTTCTGACGCCCTACGTCATTTTGACAATTTCCAGTTTCCTGGTCCCAACCGCCTCCTCTTCACTACGGACGTCCAATCGCTCTACACCTCCATCCCCCACCAGGATGGTTTGAGGGCTCTCTGCTTCTTCCTGGAACAGAGGCCCAACCAGTCCCCATCCACCACCACCCTCCTCCGCCTCGCTGAACTTGTTCGCACATTGAACAACTTCTCCTTCAACTCCATGCACTTCCTTCAAGTAAAAGGTGTCGCTATGGGTACCCGCATGGGTCCTAGTTATGCCTGTCTTTTTGTGGGATATGTCGAGCATTCTTTGTTCCAGTCCTACTCAGGCCCCCTCCCCCCAACTCTTTTTCCAGTACATTGATGACTGTATCGGTGCCGTTTCCTGCTCCCGCCCCGAACTGGAAAACTTTATCAACTTTGCTTCCAATTTCCACCCTTCTCTCACCTTTACATGGTCCATCTCTGACACTTCCCTTCCCTTCCTCGACTTCTCTGTCTCCATCTCTGGGGATAGGTTGTCTACTAATATCCATTATAAGCCCACCGACTCCCACAGCTATCTCGACTACACTTCTTCACACCCTACCTCCTGTAAGGACTCCATTCCATTCTCCCACTTTCTCTGTCTCCGACGCATCTGCTCTGATAATGCTACCTTCCATGGCGGTGCTTCTGATATGACCTTTTTCCTCAACCGAGGATTTTCCCCCCACTGTGGTTGACAGGGCCCTCAACCGTGTCCGACCCATTCCCCGCACCTCTACCCTCACCCCTTCCCCTCCCTCCCAGAACCGTGACAGGGTTCCCCTTGTCCTCACTTTTCACCCCACCAGCCTCCATATCCAAAGGATCATCCTCCGCCATTTCCGCCACCTCCAGCGTGATGCCACTACCAGTCGCATCTTCCCCTCCCTTCCCCTGTCAGCATTCCGAAGGGATCGTTCCCTCCGCGACACCCTGGTCCACTCCTCCATTACCCCCACCACCTCGTCCCCGTCCCAGGGCACCTTCCCCCGCAATCGCAGGAGGTGTAATACCTGCCCATTGACCTCCTCTCTCCTCGCTATCCCAGGCCCCAAACACTCCTTTCAGGTGAAGCAGCGATTTACTTGTACTTCTTTCAATGTAGTTTACTGTATTCGCTGCACACAGTGTGGTCTCCTCTACATTGGGAAGACTAAGCGCAGACTGGGTGACCGCTTTGCGGAACATCTCCGCTCAGTCTGCAAGCAGGACCCTGAGCTTCCGGTTGCTTGCCATTTCAACACTCCCCCCTGCTCTCATGCTCACATCTCTGTCCTGGGATTGCTGCAGTGTTCCAGTGAACATCAACGCAAGCTCGAGGAACAGCATCTCATTTACCAATTAGGCACACTACAGCCTGCCGGACTGAACATTGAGTTCAATAATTTCAGAGCATGACAGCCCCCCATTTTACTTTCATTTTTAGTTATTTTTTCTTCCTTTTTTTTAACATTCTTTTTTTTACATTTTTTACAATCTTTTTTTTGCATTTATTTCATTTCATCTTAGTTTGTTCAGTTTGCTTACCCACTGTTTTTTTCAGGTTTGCACTTGCTGCTGTTCAATATTCAGTGTATTCACACCTAATCTGTACTAATGCTTTGTCTTTCAACACACCGTTAACATATTGTTTGCCTTTGCTCCATGACCTTTTGGTCAGCTATGTGGCCTGGTCCAATCTAGACCTCCTTTGTTATCTCTTGCCCCACCCCCACCTCACTTGCTTATAACCTGTGACTTTTCTAATATTTGTCAGTTCCGACGAAGGGTCACTGACCCGAAACGTTAACTCTGCTTCTCTTTCCACAGATGCTGCCAGACCTGCTGAGTGATTCCAGCATTTCTTGTTTTTATTTCAGATTTCCAGCATCCGCAGTATTTTGATTTTATATAAGATGGATACAGAACTGGCTCGGTCATAGAAGACAGAGGCTAGCAGTGGAAGGGTGCTTTTCTGAATGGAGGGATGTGACTAGTGGTGTTCCGCAGGGATCAGTGCTGGGACCTTTGCTCTTTGTAGTATATATAAATGATTTGGAGGAAAATGTAGCTGGTCTGATTAGTAAGTTTGCGGACGACACAAAGGTTGGTGGAGTTGCAGATAGTGATGAGGATTGTCAGAGGATACAGCAGGATATAGATCAGTTGGAGACTTGGGCAGAGAAATGGCAGATGGGGTTTAATCCGGACAAATGTGAGGTACTGCATTTTGGAAGGTCTAATGCAGGTGGGAAGTATACAGTAAATGGCAGAACCCTTAGGAGTCTTGACAGGCAGAGAGATCTGGGCGTACAGGTCCACAGGTCACTGAAAGTGGCAACGCAGGTGGATAAGGTAGTCAAGAAGGCATACGGCATGCTTGCCTTCATCGGTCGGGGCATAGAGTATAAAAATTGGCAAGTCATGCTGTAGCTGTACAGAACTTTAGTTAGGCCACTCTTAGAATATTGCGTGCAATTCTGGTCGCCACACTACCAGAAGGATGTGGAGGCTTTGGAGAGGGTACAGAGGAGGTTTACCAGGATGTTGCCTGGTCTGGAGGGCATTAGCTATGAGGAGAGGTTGGATAAACTCGGATTGTTTTCACTGGAACGACGAAAGTGGAGGGGTGACATGATAGAGGTTTACAAAGTTATGAGCGGCATGGACAGAGTGGATAGTCAGAAGCTTTTTCCCAGGGTGGAAGAGTCAGTTACTAGGGGACATAGGTTTAAGGTGAGAGGGACAAAGTTTAGAGGGGATGTGCGAGGCAAGTTCTTTACACAGAGGGTGGTGAGTGCCTGGAACTTCCTGCCAGGAGAGGTGGTGGAAGCAGGTATGATAATGACGTTTAAGAGGCATCTTGAGAAATACATGAATAGTTTGGGAATAGAGGGATATGGTCCCTGGAAGTGCAGAAGGTTTTAGTTTAGGCAGGCATTAAGATCGGCGCAGGCTTGGAGGGCCGAATGGCCTGTTCCTGTGCTGTACTGTTCTTTCTTCTTTGTTCTTTGACCCTCTAAACTAGTAATATACAAACCCCCGACAGAGAAATCGATAGAAAGCACAGGTCGTCGCATTACATCAAAGTAGTTGAATAGCAGGATCAGATGAAATATAGAACAGTACTCAGTGATTATTACTAGAGGGGCTGGGAAGGTTGAGGGGAGCCCAGTAGTGTAATCGGTAAAATTGGGGTGTGGAGTCTCTGTCAATCATAAAATCAGGATTTCATTTGAATAAACCCGTGCAGAGTCCTGCCTGACCACCGGCCAGATTGATTAGCTGGCTGGCTGGCAGGAATGTGGGACCCTGGCAGTGAGTGGGGGATGGGGTAATGGGGTTTAGGGTAATGGGGGTTGGGGTAATGGGGCTGGAGTTATAGAGTTTAGGGTAATGTGATTCAGGGTAAAGAGGTTGGGTAATGTGGTGTGGGGTATGGGCTGGGGCCATAGGATTTTGGGTAATTTGGCTTGGGGTAATGGGATTTAGAATAATGGGGGTTGGGGTATGGGGGTTTTGCGGGCAGTGTAATGTGCAAACACCACTGAGTAAAGACCCGATTCTCTATCCATTAACACATGGATGTGTTTCTCAGACACTGAGTTGATATGGACATTTGCAATGGTTGACCCTCTATCCTGGTTTATTGGCCCCGGCCTCAGTTAGATGGCAGCAGTGAGCGGCTCTCCCAGTGCACTTCACTAGATTAAAGGATGGCCTTTATCAATTCAAGATAATGGGAAAGAAACTCAGTCGGAATGCAAAACGATGGCTGAGTGGCTATCGTTTGCTTTCCGCTATTGCCCAAACATTAGGTTAGGATGGCTCCTGGGCTGGAAGCTCCCTTGCTGTTCAACTCTATCCATGGCCATCTGCTCCCATCCCTAACGTTTTCTCCCCCAATCTGCCCTCTTAAACTGTTTAAATTCCCCTGGCTCTTTAAATCAGTTCATTTTAGCCCTATCTAAAAGTTAACAGTTAGTTTAGTGTATGTTACCTGGGCCCACTGCCCTCCCCCAGCCACACCTGCTCTTTGTTTTCTCAATGAAATTGATCCGGATGAAACTGACGAGCACAGCTGCCGATACTTCAATCTCCGATCCTGCTGTCTTCACAGTCCAGAGTGTCTGCAGCCACGGCATGCGGTAAGTCCATTGAGGTGAAGAAGGAGCTGCGGGACCCGAGAGAAGTCCTGTGAAAAGGTGCCCCGAACACCCAAAACATCCACGAACGGCCCCCCCGGCCGCAACTTCAAAGCGCCCGCGGGAGATAGCTCGGAGAGCATCTGCAGCGCACTGTCGGCAATGCTGCATGCCTTTATTTAAACCACTGCAAAAAAAAAACCCTTAGCAAATGTAATCACCTCTAAGTCTGCCAAATGATGCTTCACCTCCCGAAGGACGTGGATGAGCTTTCCGGACGTCGATGGTGGGCACTGAGGAAATGGCTTATTACCTGCACCAGATTCCACCCCCCCTCCCCCCCCCTTTACCCCCCTTCCACCCCCCCCACCCCCGTCCCCTTCCCTGCTCCACCCTCTCAGCTCACCCCCTCACAACCCCGTCCCAGCCCGCCCCCCCCCGCACCATCTTCACCCCGCACCCCCTTCCCCTGCACCCCCCCCCCCACCCCCTCCCTCTACCCCTCCCCCTTGCATCCCCTCCTCCCACCGGCACCATCCTACACCTGTGTAGGGGCCCCAACAACCCCACTGCCTTGTGGGCGTCTCGGGAGAGACCAAGGCTAAGGGAGTAAACCCTAACAGAAAATCCGGAGCGGAACCCCGTAGGCGGTCATGTGTCACCTTTGGCATGTTTCCGGCAGTTCCTGCAGCCATACTGGTGCCAAACGTCGTGTCCTGCACTCCTTTGGACCCCACCAGAAAGGCCGAGAGGGGGGTTTTGACGACTGGGCAACTCTCATCCTCCATAAATTTGCCCAGGCATGCGCCATGGAGAGGTCACTCCATAGTTGCCTCACAGCGACTGAAACAACACGGAAGGCAGCAGTTACGGGTTATAAGTCCAGATAAATTGGCGTAGAAACTGGGCGCCACGGGTTGCCTTTGTCGGTGGGAGAGGTCATTGCACCTCACTGGACAGCTACCGCCCGCCTCAAACCGGGCAGCCCCCGGTCAATAAGGTTCTGTCCCGCCACAGTCTGCCTGCTTCAATGGGTGCTTGGAGCTCAGGGTCATTGCCCGAAAGGTGGACTGATACACCGCACCAAACAACATGAAAAAAGGAAAGAAGGTACCAGCCCTTCGCTTTGCAAGCTGGAACGTCAGAACTATGTGTCCTGGCCTGTCGGAAGACCTTACACAAATCAACGATTCTCGGAAGACCGCCATCATTAACAACGAGCTCAGTAGACTCAATGTGGACATTGCAGCACTTCAGGAGACTCGCCTCCCCGCGAGTGGCTCTCTAGCACAGCAAGACTACACCTTCTTCTGGCAGGGCAGGGATCCTGAAGAACCAAGACAGCATGGAGTGGGCTTCGCCATCAGAAACTCCTTGCTCAGCATGATAGAGCCTCCCTCAAATGGCTCGGAACGCATACTGTCCATCCGACTGCTCACCACCTCTGGTCCAGTACACCTACTCAGCATCTATGCTCCAACACTCTGTTCCGCACCTGAAGCTAAAGACCAGTTCTATGAACAACTCCATAACATCATTAGCAGCATCCCCAACACCGAACACCTATTCCTGCTGGGGGACTTTAATGCCAGGGTTGGGGCCGACCATGACTCATGGCCCTCCTGCCTTGGGCGCTATGGCGTTGGAAGGATGAATGAGAACGGGCAGAGACTGCTTGAGTTGTGTACCTATCATAACCTCTGCATCACCAACTCGTTCTTTCACACTAAACCCTGTCACCAGGTTTCATGGAGGCACCCAAGATCACGTCGTTGGCACCAGCTAGACCTTATTGTCACAAGGCGAGCCGCCTTAAACAGTGTTCAAATCACACGCAGCTTCCACAGTGCGGACTGCGACACCGACCACTCCCTGGTGTGCAGCAAGGTTAGACTCAGACCAAAGAAGTTGCATCATTCCAAGCAGAAGGGCCACCCGCGCATCAACACGAGCAGAATTTCACACCCACAGCTGTTACAAAAATTTCTAAATTCACTTGTAACAGCCCTTCAAAACACTCCCACAGGGGATGCTGAGACCAAGTGGGCCCACATCAGAGACGCCATCTATGAGTCAGCTTTGACCACCTACGGCAAAAGTGCGAAGAGAAATGCAGACTGGTTTCAATCTCATAATGAAGAGCTGGAACCTGTCATAGCCGCTAAGCGCATTGCACTTTTGAACTACAAGAAAGCCCCCAGCGATTTAACATCCGCAGCACTTAAAGCAGCCAGAAGCACTGCACAAAGAACAGCTAGGCGTTGCGCAAACGACTACTGGCAACACCTATGCAGTCATATTCAGCTGGCCTCAGACACCGGAAACATCAGAGGAATGTATGATGGCATGAAGAGAGCTCTTGGGCCAACCATCAAGAAGATCACCCCCCTCAAATCTAAATCGGGGGACATAATCACTGACCAACGCAAACAGATGGACCGCTGGGTTGAGCACTACCTAGAACTGTACTCCAGGGAGAATGCTGTCACTGAGACTGCCCTCAATGCAGCCCAGCCTCTACCAGTCATGGATGAGCTGGACATACAGCCAACCAAATCGGAACTCAGTGATGCCATTGATTCCCTAGCCAGCGGAAAAGCCCCTGGGAAGGACAGCATTACCCCTGAAATAATCAAGAGTGCCAAGCCTGCTATACTCTCAGCACTACATGAACTGCTATGCCTGTGCTGGGACGAGGGAGCAGTACCCCAGGACATGCGCGATGCCAACATCATCACCCTCTATAAAAACAAAGGTGACCGCGGTGACTGCAACAACTACCGTGGAATCTCCCTGCTCAGCATAGTGGGGAAAGTCTTTGCTCGAGTCGCTCTGAACAGGCTCCAGAAGCTGGCCGAGCGCGTCTACCCTGAGGCACAGTGTGGCTTTCGTGCAGAGAGATCGACTATTGACATGCTGTTCTCCCTTCGTCAGATACAGGAGAAATGCCGTGAACAACAGATGCCCCTCTACATTGCTTTCATTGATCTCACCAAAGCCTTTGACCTCGTCAGCAGACGTGGTCTCTTCAGACTACTAGAAAAGATCGGATGTCCACCAAAGCTACTAAGTATCATCACCTCATTCCATGACAATATGAAAGGCACAATTCAACATGGTGGCTCCTCATCAGAGCCCTTTCCTATCCTGAGTGGTGTGAAACAGGGCTGTGTTCTCGCACCCACACTTTTTGGGATTTTCTTCTCCCTGCTGCTTTCACATGCGTTCAAATCCTCTGAAGAAGGAATTTTCCTCCACACAAGATCAGGGGGCAGGTTGTTCAACCTTGCCCGTCTAAGAGCGAAGTCCAAAGTACGGAAAGTCCTCATCAGAGAACTCCTCTTTGCTGACGATGCTGCTTTAACATCTCACACTGAAGAATGCCTGCAGAGTCTCATCGACAGGTTTGCGTCTGCCTGCAATGAATTTGGCCTAACCATCAGCCTCAAGAAAACGAACATCATGGGGCAGGATGTCAGAAATGCTCCATCCATCAATATTGGCGACCACGCTCTGGAAGTGGTTCAAGAGTTCACCTACCTAGGCTCAACTATCACCAGTAACCTGTCTCTAGATGCAGAAATCAACAAGCGCATGGGTAAGGCTTCCACTGCTATGTTCAGACTGGCCAAGAGAGTGTGGGAAAATGGCGCACTGACACGGAACACAAAAGTCCGAGTGTATCAGGCCTGTGTCCTCAGTACCTTGCTCTACGGCAGCGAGGCCTGGACAACGTATGCCAGCCAAGAGCGACGTCTCAATTCATTCCATCTTCGCTGCCTTCGGAGAATACTTGGCATCAGGTGGCAGGACTATATCTCCAACACAGAAGTCCTTGAAGCGGCCAACATCCCCAGCTTATACACACTACTGAGTCAGCGGCGCTTGAGATGGCTTGGCCATGTGAGCCGCATGGAAGATGGCAGGATCCCCAAAGACACATTGTACAGCGAGCTCGCCACTGGTATCAGACCCACCGGCCGTCCATGTCTCCGTTATAAAGACGTCTGCAAACGTGACATGAAATCGTGTGACATTGATCACAAGTCGTGGGAGTCAGTTGCCAGCATTCGCCAGAGCTGGCGGGCAGCCATAAAGACAGGGCTAAATTGTGGCGAGTCGAAGAGACTTAGTAGTTGGCAGGAAAAAAGACAGAGGCGCAAGGGGAGAGCCAACTGTGCAACAGCCCCAACAAACAAATTTCTCTGCAGCACCTGTGGAAGAGCCTGTCACTCCAGAATTGGCCTTTATAGCCACTCCAGGCGCTGCTTCACAAACCACTGACCACCTCCAGGCGCGTATCCATTGTCTCTCGAGATAAGGAGGCCCAAAAGGAGGTTAGGATGGTGTGTGACTTGGGAAGGCAGCTTTAAGGTGATGGAATTCCTGTACAGTTGCTGCTCTTGTGCTTGTCAGTGGCTGAGCTTGCAGAGCTGGGAGGTGTTGCTGAAGTATCCTTGGCTAATTGCCTCTGTGGATAGTGCATACTGCAGCCACGGTGCATCCACGGTGCGTCGGTTATGGAGGCAGTGAATGTTTTAACCATCAAACCAACATTGATATTGTGGCTTTAAAGGGGAATGTTTCTGCTCTTCCTCATGGCTCATTTGGTAAACCAAGAATCTTTGCCTATTATTCCAGAGTGATTGAGTTGGTCTTGAGCTGGGGTCACTATAATTGGTGCCGGCATCCGCCAGGTTAGGGATTGGGGTAGGGAGGAATGATAAAATACTGCCAGAATTGCCACTGCTAATCCCTTTCCAATGGTCTCGGCTAGAGGTTGAAGGGAGTCAGGATCCAGCTCAGCTGTGTCATATCATTTCGGAGAATAGCCACCCAAGACTGGTCAGATTCACAAATGAAACATTTTAGTTGGCCAAAGTAATGGAAGGCAGCTGGTGAGCATGGACTGTTTGGGCCAGTGGTGAATGAACAGCACTCACTATTCACCTCACTGATAGCTGCCCAGAGAGATGGGATTTTCATGGGATTTTGATTGGGGACTTGCTGTCATTGAGCATCTTTTCCACTGTGGTGCCCTCAATCTGTGAGCAGGGAAAGAAAGAACAAGGCCCATTAACCAATCAGATTAAAGAATCCTCACTGAGGCACGCAGAGTCCAAACCAGTAGTTATAAAGCAGGAACTATTAACTAGATTTAACTCATGTACAGAAAGCAAGATAAAGATTGGGAAAGGCAGATAGGATAAAGAGAGATAAAGTAGACAGACAAAAAATATAAAAAAAAGTAATTTTAATTTAAATTTAAAAAAAAATCCAATGCCAATTAACTTCCGAATGAATGAGGCTCCAATCTTGTAAAATTAAATCTTCAGGGCCGGAGAGGTTGTTTGGCAATAATTATTAATTATCATGCTGTTAAAAATTCACCAACTCCTGAATGCACCAGCCCGAAGTTTTTCTGGTGTCTTTAGTGGGGAGCTAGTGGGTGAGTACTACAACTTCACACCATGCGTTGATTTCAGTGTTGAGCTGCTCGGTGAAGGCCCCCTGTGAAACAGCAAGGTATCTCTGACAGATATACAGACGTCGAAAGTTGCTGTCCAATTTACTCTGTTAGCCTCACCGTTATTCCGATCG
This sequence comes from Heterodontus francisci, assembly GCF_036365525.1. NCBI lineage: Eukaryota > Metazoa > Chordata > Chondrichthyes > Heterodontiformes > Heterodontidae > Heterodontus > Heterodontus francisci. Next base: position 20,670,273 of record NC_090410.1, on the reverse strand, counting down.
CAAAATCTAGGCCATAATGTCTCAGCACAAGTCAGTGCTTTCAAGAAAGAAGGCTAGGGTGGGCTGGCAGCAATGTTCCTTCTAGGCTGCCCAGGTGCGTAGCAATCGGAAGTGTACCACACAGGATAGATCCACCCACTACTGACTGCTCATAAAGGCCACCTAAAAAAAAAACAGGGTTAGAAAAAAAATCGGGGTTAGATACAGAGGAAAGCTCCCTCTACACTGTCCCCATCAAACACTCCCAGGACAGGTACAGCACTGGGATTGGCTGCTCTCTGATTTGGGAGTCTGAGTGCATCAACGAGGTGCAGCTGACTGTGGCTGTGTGCACAGGTTGGAGGCTGCAGGCTGTGTGACTGCTGCAAGAGGGAGATTCAAACTGAAACAAAAGTTTGTTCCAAATTTCAACAAAGGAAGGAAGGCGAAGAACTGGAAGCTTTTTTGTGAGTTTGTTTTATCCTGAAGTCTTTTTCATTGATTGTTGGGGTTGGGGAAAGAAGAGACCTGAAGACCTTGGGTGGGGCTGCATTGTTCAATAGGGAGCTCCTGTGTTTAATATCTTTGGATAGGGAGCTCCCTCCCCACCCCAACTACTAAGCCTGGGACAGCTGGAGCTGCCCAGGTGAAGAGACGTCTCTTCTCTTTTCTCTTATCTGAACATCGAAGGAGGCGTGTGCCTTGGCAGCTTACAGCTGACCCAGGTGAAGACTTCACGCCACCCTCCCAACTGGAAGACCAGCTACAAGACTTCTTTAAAATACCAACAAAGACTGATTCCTCCTGGCCTTCCTCTCCCTCAGCCTCTTCCCCTGTGCTACATCCTTTAAGTGTTGCTTTTTTGATTTATTGTATTTGCTCTTTTTTTCTCTCTCTCAGCAAAGTGCCTGTAACTCTTCTACCCCATGACTTCTCAGTCCTCTCCGGTGGCGGGGCCCTCCTATGCTGCAGCAGCTGCGACAGCTGCTCCTGTGGCCCCGTCACCATTTAAAATCTTAACATCAAAGCATGGGGTGAAGAGTTACACTCATCCTAATATGACTATTGAGGCTTGTGTTAAGGCAATGGCCGTGGTTGTTGGCCCCTCGGCCATTGTTGCAGCCTCAAAGATGTATGGGAAGGCTGTGTTCTTCCTGAAGACTGAGCGGGCTGTGTCCCTCGCCCTAAGTACGGGGCTCACAGTGGGTGGGATTTTCCTGCCAGTGGACCCTCTGGGGGCCACTGCGCATCGGGTAATCTTGTCGAACGTCCCACCCTTCATTCCTGATGAGCTCCTCCTCCCCCACCATCTGGGGGAGGTGAGGTCAGGGATCACCCCAGTCCCGCTCGGTCTTCGGGAACACAGCCTCCGACATGTGTACTCCTTCTGCCGCCAGCTATTCATGCAGCTGGCGCGGGAGGAGGTCTTGGAGGGCCACTTCGGTATAGAGTTTCAGGGGACGGCCTACCGCGTCTTCTGGACCTCGGATGGGGCGCGGTGCCACGTCTGCAAGGGGGTGGGGCATGTTCGTAAGAACTGCCCCAACCTCCCGGCCGCCAGCTCCACCTCGGCGGCCCAGAGTGGTTCCACAGCACCTCCTCCCACTCCCCCCACACATCCAATAGACACCGCTCAGTCGGTTCCGGAGGCTGTGGTTTTCACAGCCTCCGGCGGGGAGGGGAGCGTCCATCCGAGCGGAAGGAAGACACGGGGAAAAAAGAAACATCATGAGGCGCGTCCCCTGGACACTTTGACTCAACCCGAGCCTGAGCTCAGCCCAAAGCCCATTCCCATGGAATCCACCTGTCCCAGGGCTGGGCTCAGGCCCAGGGTGACTAAAAAGGAAAAAAAGGGTGTGGAGGTGGAGGCCTCTGATGACATGGAGGTCTCTGAGCCTCCGCACCCTAGTGGGAAAAAGAGGAGAAGGCACCCCTCCACAGAAATAACACAGGGCCCTGAGGTGCAGGGCCCATCTGTTGGAGGGGAGCTGCCTCCTGTTTCGGGTCCTCAGGTTCCCCCTGCCGCCACCACCAAGGCTACAAAGTCTGGGCAGGAGCACTCTATTCCTCAGGATGGAGGGGAGGGGATGGCCCCGGTACGTGAGGCCCCTCCTAAAGGAGTAAGTGGGGCCCTGCTTGTGGTGGGGGAGCCTGGGGAAACCGCCCATTCCGCCACTGCTACTGGGTCGGGTGCCCTGAATGAAGGGGAGGGCGAGGCCCCAGAGGGTCGGGCCTCCCAGCCGGAGTCCACCACCAACCAGGAGACACCCGACCCAGTTATAACTGAGAATGCTGCCCCATCTGCTGGGCCTGTGGGTGCTGGCGGAGTGGGAGATGGCCTCCTCTCGCTGCCTCCAGTCTCGGCTCCGGCTGGTTTCCCGGAGTCCGGAACTTCTGTCTCCCCTGGACCACTCATTGGCCTGGGGATGGAGGTGGAGGGGGGTCCTGAACCGCTGGTGCCTACAGGCTCCAGTTTCACAATAGAACCCAGAGAGGACTCCTCCGCCATCGATCCTGGGGGTGGGATCGTGACGGAGGCGGGACCAGCTGGCGCGGCCGGGACGTCCGCCCCACAGTGTGTGGTGGATGTGTCGGCCGCTGGCGGTGACGACCCGGAGGAGGATGGGGATTCGGTGCGGGGCACGGAGGATGATCTTGATTCCATCGCCAGTGAGGTGGTGGAGTCCCTCGTGCCTCCCACCGAATCTCCTCTCATCCCCACGGCGGAACTCCGGGATTTCCTGGCGGCTTGCAGAGGTTGCCGCAATAAAGTTCAGCTGGCCCTCGACCGTTGGTCGAATCTGGCGCTGATCATCCAGTCCGTCCGTGCCGCCCTTAAGATAGCGGGCAAGCGCGCGGACGTGAAACTGGTTGAGAGGCGCCGTTTTAATGTGTTCCTCAATGGGTTGCTGGGGGAGTGGAGAGCCAGGTGCACTTCCACTCCCTCCTCACAGTGAGGTGTTGGTGACGGGTTTTAAGTACCTTTGACATGAAGATAACCATAGCCAGCCTCAACATCAACGGCAGCAGAGGGGCTCACCGCAGATTTCACAATCTCTCAGTCCTTAGGGAAGGGAGATACGCGGTGAGCTTTCTGCAGGAAACCCACACCGTTCCGGGAGACGAAGCCACCTGGCTCCTGGAGTGGCAGGGTGGGGTCTACATGAGTCACCTCACCCCTATTTCTAGTGGGGTGGCTATCTTGTTGGCCCCGACTTTTCAGCCGGAGATCTTGGGGGTCAAGGAGCTAGTGCCGGGCCGCTTGCTCCACCTCGCCGTTCGCCTGGGTAGCGTGCCGCTCCACTTTGTGAACGTGTACGCGCCCAGGCCCGGCGCTTTGCAAGCGCGCTTCTTTGAAGAAGTGTCCGCTCTCTTGAGCTCCATCGATAGCGGCGAGTGCATCATCCTCGGGGGGGATTTTAACTGCACCCTCGAGGTGGGGGATCGCTCCGGTCCCCAGTGCGGCCAAGCGTCGGTGGAGAAGTTGAGGGGACTGATCAGCTCCCTTAACTTGGTGGACGTCTGGCGGAATCTCCATCCCGACTCCAGCGCCTTCACGTGGAGGTCTGGAGGAGGGGGGTCGCGAATCGACCGCCTCTACATTTCGCAGGCGTACGTCTCCCGCGTTTCGGCGGCCTCCATGCGGCTGGTGCCGTGCTCGGACCACCGCCTGGTGTGGGCGGAGTTTACTCCGCTCCGCACGCGGGCGGGGTCCGCGTACTGGCACTTTAACAACCGGCTGCTGGAGGACGTGCGATTTCGGGACTCGTTCTGTCGATTCTGGGCCGACTGGAGAAGGAAGCAGGGGGGCTTCCCCTCCTTGAGGCTATGGTGGGATGTGGGCAAGACTCACATCCGCGTCTTCTGTCAGGAGTACGCGAAGGGGTCGACCAAGAGGCGGGAAGCCGAGATCGGGCGCCTTGAGAGGGAGGTGCTCGACTTGGAATCCCGCCTCGGTCATGCCGTCGCAGACCCGGCCCTGTGGCAGGCGTACAAAGAGAAGAAGGGCGCGCTGAGGAACCTGCAGCTCATAGGGTCCCGAGGCGCGTACGTGAGGTCGTGGATCCAGATTCTGGAAGATTTGGACCGCGCCTCACCCTTCTTCTACTCGCTGGAAAAATGGCGGGGGGTCCGTAAGCAGCTCGTCGAGCTGCTGGCCGACGACGGATCCTCCATCACGGATCCGGAGGGAATGGGCCTCCTGGTCCGGACGTATTACAGTGCGTTGTTCTCTCCGGATCCGTCCAGCGAGGATGCGCGCAGAGTTTTGTGGGAGGACCTGCCGCAGGTCAGCCCGGAGGGCGCCGAAGGATTGGAGGCTCCGCTCACGTTGGCGGAGCTGACTGGCGCCCTCCACCAGCTCTCGAGGGGCAAATCCCCAGGGCTGGATGGGTTGACCGTGGAGTTCCTCAGGGCGTTCTGGGACGTCCTGGGGGACGATTACGCGCGGGTCCTGGGGGAAAGCCTGGCGACCGGGGAGATCCCCTCTCGTGGCGCAGGGCGGTTATCGTCCTGCTGCCGAAGAGGGGCGATCTCCGCCTGCTTAAAAACTGGCGTCCGGTCTCCCTCCTCAGCACGGATTATAAGATCTTTGCCCGGGCTATGTCTACCCGCCTGGGCTCCGTGCTGGCCCACATGATCCACCCCGACCAGTCCTACACGGTCCCGGGCCGGTCCATCCAGGACAACATCCACCTGGTCCGGGACCTGATCCATCTTTCCCAGAGGACTGGTCAGTCGGTCGCCTTTCTCTCCCTCGATCAGGAGAAGGCGTTCGACAGGGTGGATCACGATTACCTTTTCGGGACTCTGCGCGCTTTCGGACTCGGGCCGCATTTCGTGGCCCGGGTCCGACTTTTATACGCCGCCGCAGAGTGTCTAGTCAAAGTTAACGGGTCCTTGACGGCGCCCCTTCGATTTGGGAGAGGAGTGCGTCAGGGGTGCCCCATGTCCGGCCAATTGTATACCATCTGCGTGGAGCCCTTCCTGTGCCTGCTTCGCAGGAGGTTGACGGGATTGGCTCTGCGCGAGCCGGCCATGCGGGTCGTCCTCTCGGCTTACGCCGACGACGTGCTCCTCGCAATCACAGATCCCGTTGACTTGCGGAGGATGCGCGACTGCCAGCAGACCTTTTCTGCCGCGTCCTCCGCGAGGATCAATTGGGAGAAATGTTCCGGACTCCTGGTTGGTCAGTGGCGGGTGGACTCCCTGCCGGAGGAGATGACACCTTTTGCGTGGAGCACCACGCACCTCCTCTATCTGGGAGTCCACCTTAGCCCCGCTGAGGAAGCCTGGCCGGCAAACTGGCAGGAGTTGGAGGCGAAAGTCACCGCTCGGCTGGGGCGCTGGACAGGACTGCTCCGAGTGCTTTCCTACAGGGGCCGAGCGTTGGTCATAAACCAACTGGTGGCCTCCATGCTGTGGTACCGGTTGGTCACTTTGGCCCCGCCCCCTGTATTTGCCACCAAGATCCAGAAGAAACTCGTCGATTTCTTCTGGGGCAAGAGGAAACACTGGGTCTCTGCCGCGGTCCTGAGTCTCCCGATCGAGGAGGGCGGTCAGTCGCTGGTGTGCGTCCGCACCCAGGCTGCGACTCTCCGCCTTCGGACCCTGCAGAGATACCTGTACGTCGAGCGTCCTCCCAGATGGTGTGCGCTGGCGACGTATTTTTTCCGCCAGTGTCACTGCCTTCAAGACGACACGCAGCTCCCGGTGGAGTCCGTTAGCCGCGCCTCTCTGAGGGAGTTGCCTGTCTTTTACCGGGATCTTTTCCGAGTCTGGAACATGGTCGCCTCCAGTCAGGGCGCTCCCCCGCCGGCGGAGGAGAGCGCCTCGGCTGTCCGGGCGGCCGACTCCGGGGACGGTCCGGCGGGCGGAGGAGTAGCCGAAACCCCCGGGACGCCCCTCACTGCGGGTGGCGAGGGGGCTCGGGAGTGCGGAGCGATCCCAGCCGAGCTGACCCCCGCTCGGCTGGAACTGCTCATCGGACCCAGGCCCCGAAACCCTCCTCGGGAGCCGGTCCCGCACAACCCGAGCCGCCTCTCGGAAATGCCCTCCGTGCCATTCCAATCGGCGCGGAGGGGTTTCCTGTACGGGCTGCTCCTGCACACTCTCCACTTCCTCGCCCTCGTCAGCCGGCCGGACACGCCCTGGCGGTCCGCGTTGCCATCTGGCGGCGAGGGGAAACCCCGATGGAGGTCTCTCTACGCGGGAGTCTTCCCCCTTTACATTGGGGACCTGGGGTGGAGGGTGCTGCACAGAGCAGTCCCGTGCAATAGACTTTTAAGTAGGCTCACGGACTCCCAGGCCAGCTGTACTTTCTGCGGCCTGGACGAGTCCGTGTTCCACATTTATATGGAGTATGCGAGGTTGCAGCCCCTATTTGAGTATCTGAAGGGGCTGCTCCTCAAATTCTGGCTGCACTTCAGTCCCACGCTCCTGATCTTTGGGCACCCGGTGCGGAGGGGCTCGGGCCGGGGGGAGGATCTCCTCGTCGGTCTGCTCCTGGGCCTGGCCAAGGTGGCAATTCACAGGTCCAGGTTGCGGGCCGTCGGGGGGTCCGTCCTCCCCGATTGCCTGCCCCTCTTCCGCGGTTACGTTCGCGCCCGGGTGTCCCTGGAAAAGGAGCATGCGGTGTCCGCCGGTACGCTTGAGGCCTTCCGCGACCGGTGGGCACCGCAGGGACTGGAGTGCATCGTCGACGCCGAGAATGGCATTTTAATTTGAGTTTTTTGTTTATTTATCTGTTTTAATAAAGTTATTTTAAAACTGTAAATATGTACATAAAGGGGGCCTGAGGGATAAAGGCCCCCTCGACGTGAAAAATATAAAAGGGGCCTGGGGTATAAAGGTCACCTTGTGAAAAGGGAAAAAGAAAAAAAAAGAAAAAAAAAAAATGGGGGTTAGATACAGAGTAAAGCTCCCTCTGCACTAAAAAAAAAGAAAGAAAAAAAAACGGGGGTTAAAAAAAAAGAAAAAAAAAACGGGGTTAGATACAGAGTAAAGCTCCCTCTACACTGTCCCCGTAAAAAAAAACGGGGGTTAGATACAGAGTAAAGCTCCCTCTACACGAAAAAAAGAAAAAAAAAACTACTGACTGCTCAGTGAAGAAACAGGACACGGGACCAAGAAAAAGCTGCAGAGATCAGGAAAAAAAAAATAACCTTTTTATCTTTGAAATAAAAAGCCACGGTGTTGTTTATTGAAAAATTGCACTGAAATGGAACCTGTTTAGATCTACAGCACTCTGCTTAATTTGACATCGAACAGCAGGTGCAGTGCTAGCCTGTAATATGAAACCCATTACAGAAGGACTGCACAGATTCTACAGAATGACTCAAGCCTTACTGCACTATCTTCCCTACGGAATTGGTGCAATTTGAAGGCAACAAACTAAGGAACCAGCAAAGAGTTAGGAATTAATGCGGTCTGTTAAAGGGCAATTCTATATTTGGATTAATGACACTTCCTGCAAATTACCTTGCATCAACGGGAAGCCAAGCTTTTCTGTTAGAATTCCAATTATTTAGCTGACACTTTCGGGTTGAATTCCAGCAGGACTTCGCCCGATCATCCATCTTAACGTTAAAAAGCACCTTTCACTACTTCAGAATGTCCCAACGTACTTCAGAGCCAGTGAGCAATTTCTGAAGTGTAGTCACTGTTGTAGGGACATGTGGCAGCCAATTCCACATAGTGCAAGGAGATTAATGACAAGATAATCTGTTTCTATGGATAAATGTTAACCTCCAGACACCAGGGGGGAACTCCCCTTCACTTTTTTTTTTACAATAGCACCATAAAGAAAGATAAACTTGCATTTATATAGCACCTGTTCACAACCTTAAAGCGCTCTATAGCCAAATTAAGTACTTTTGAAGTGTAGTCACTGTTGTAATGTGGGAAATGCAGCAGTTAGTTTTGTTACGACCAGGTGAGAAAGGTGTCTAGGGGACCCTCTCAGCCTTCACAGGGTTTAATTTTAAACACATTGTGTTTTTAGCCTCCCCTTGGTGAATCCTTGTTCACTGCTTTCCAATTATAAGGCAATGAAACCAGCACAAACAGGTTTTCTTAGGTTTAAAGAAAAAAAGTTGAAATTTATTAAACTTGAACTCTAATTCAGTTAACGTGTAAGGATACATGACGTGTCCATGCTAGCATGCATACATGAACACATGCAAATAGAGACAGAAAAGAGCAGAAGGAAAATAAAGTGGAAATGTTTGAGGCAATATCTGAAGAGTTTTTGTTACAGTTCTTCCAGCTCACTGCAGAGTCATTAATTGTCGGTACAGCTTGCTTTTCGATGGGGCCCAGTATTCTTCCTAAATCTTGTTCGCTGTAGGAGACCTTTCTCTCTTGGGGTTCATGTGTCTTCAGTGGATTTGGAGTTCCGTGAGAAAGAGATGGGAGCAGACAGGAGAGATCTTCTCAGTCCAGGAGCAAACAGACACTCTCAGTTCAAACTGTTTGTACAATTCAGAAAAGCCCAGGTTGCCAAGTAGGTTAGTCATGTGACTAACTAGTCTGACCACATCTTGGATTGTATCACCTTAGCAGTCTCTGGAATGCTCCTCTTACACACAATACATGGTGATCAAGGTCCATTGTGGGTTGAATGTGTTAGGGAATGCACCTTCCAATCATCGTCTGTTAATATGCAAATGTCTTTTCCAGCCACAGCTGATCTGTTTAACAATTCCTTTCTTCACTCCAGTAACAGTTTAAAATCAATTTTCATGACAAAATTAATGTGCCTCATTCTTGGCAGGTGGGGGCCCAGCATGACAATTTGAACACAGTAATGAGCAAATAATCTGTATCTTTGGTGTTGGTTGAGGGATAAATATTGGCCAGGACACCGCGGAGGACTCCTCTGCTCTTCAAAATAGTGCCATGGAAGCTTTTACATGCACCTGAGAGGGGAATCAGGGTTTTGGTTTAACATGTTGTCCAAGTAATGGCACCTTCAACAGTGCAGCATTCTCTCAGTACTGCACAGAGACTGTCAGCCTAGATACTGTGCTCAAGTCCTGGAGTGGGATTTGAACCTTCAACCTTCTGAGTTAAGAGTATTGCCCACAGTGGCAGAAGGCTAGAGAAGCTCAACACACTCCGTAAAAGGTAGCTGAGATGGGGGTTTCACTTTGGGTGTATAAAATAATAAATGAATGGTGCAGATAAGGCAAACCTAGAGTATTACTTCAAAGTAAGGTATGAGAATGAGAAATTGGTCAGGGATAAAACATCAGGAACAGGCAAAATGCAGATAGACATTATGGTGAGAGAGGTATGGTGCTAGAAGAGTTTGATTGAGGATGAGAGGGTTAGCATAAGAGGGGAATGGGATTTGATGGGAGCTAGTCTTTCACAGGAGAGTTAGAAGTGATCTTCAGATGAGAATTAGAATGAATTGAATGCAGTGTAGTGACTGTTACATTGGAGTCAATTTCCACACAGCAAGACCCCACCAACAGCAAATATGGAAAATTGCAAATGTTGTGTTTTGGTGGAATTAGTTGAAGGGTAAATGGACAGCACGGAAAATCCTCTGCTCTTCTTCAGATAGGACTATGGGATCTTCCGTGTCCACCTGAACAGGTAGATGAGGCTGTGGTTTATTGTTTCATTCAAAGGGCAGAATTTAATGTGTCCATTTAAAGCAGGAATACTGGCGTAGGGGGATGGAGAATCCCATTGGAACCGTCGCCTGAAAATCTGGTGTCGTGACATCGGTTTGGGATTATGTCAGAGGCGGGAAAGCACCAAGACGTCATTGCCGCCCCGACGCGACTGGAATTTCATTTCAATTGCTGAGCAGATGATTGTATTGAATTTGCATCTAATCCACCTCAATTTCATTGTGTCCTTGTGATTTAGTGGATGGCGGGTGGTACTCATGTGCCTTCGGGTTTACGACCGTAAAGAGCTGGCGGCACTGAGGCATGAGGCTTCAGTGGTGTGACGGGGAGGCAGTCGTGAACCGTGCTGCATAAGGGAAGAGGGGGTTGTGGAGGCCGCTGTTGGACTGTGTTGCTTTGTGCTCGACAAGGGGGCGGGGGGGAGGTGGGGGTCAGGTCTTAGGAGTTTCCGCATTGCAGGGTCTCTGATGTGGGGGGGCTGGGGGGGGTGCTAGTTCTGAGTCTTGGGGTCTCTGACAGGGATTTCCAGGTCTCGGGGTCTCTGACTGGGATTTCCGGGTGTTATAGTCTCTGACAGGGCGTTCTGGATTACGGGGCCTCTGGCAGGGTGTATCCGGGTCTCGGGGTCTCTGACAGTGGGTTTCTAAGTTTTGGGGTCTCTGATGGGGATCTCCGTGTCCAAGGTATCTGACAGGGGGTTTACGGGTCCGGGGTCTCTGATAGGGGTTCAGGGTCTCAGTTGCTCTGCAAGGGTGGGGGGAGGGCCTAAGTTTGGGTGGCTGTATTGGGTGACCAAACTGTTGTGTGAGATGTTTTGTTACCCATATTGCTGGATGAGAGGGCCGGCTATCAGCAAGTGTGGGCACTGAGGGCCATCAGGGAATCCACTGGGAGAAGTCTCAAAAGCTCAGTTGCCAAAACAGAGTCTTCTCTGCATCAACAGTTTTCTGTAGGCCCACTGGGCACCTGGCATGGGTTTCATACGTCCTGTCTTTTTTTGGACCCTTGTGGTGTGATGCGGCGTCTCCGACGGAGGGAAGGCCAGGAGACAGCTGCGCCTGTCCGTAAAGCTCCACGACTAGAGCAACAGCTTGACCACGAAGGGCTTACCACTGCCAGAGAGTGTACCAGACTCAGATCAGCTACTTCCAGATGTCCGAGCGGCATTATCAGCGAAGGCTACGGTTCTCCAGGGAGGCCGTCACCGACTTATGCGCCCTGCTGCAGGATGATTTGCAGCCTATGGGATTTGGGGGTCACCCTATGCCAGTGGCCCTGAAGATCACAATGGCTCTGAACTTTTACACATCTGGATCTTTTCAAAGATTCACCGAGGATGTGTGTGGCATCTCCAAGGCAACAGGCCACTGCTGCATCAAGGTGACCAATGCCCTGTTTAAGAGGGCCAGTGACTGTGTGCGCTACCGGATCGACCAAGACAGTCGGGCCAAGAGGGCAATCGCTGGATTCCCCCGAATGCAATGTGTGATAGATTGTACACATGTGGCCATCAAGTCTCCCATGGACCAGCGAGCTGCCTTCAACATGAAGGGCTCCCATTCAATTAACCACCGAAAATGTTTCCTGCAGGTGTGTGCCCACTTCCCGGGAAGCAGCCACGATGCCTACATACTTCAACAGTCCCGGGTGCCACAGCTTTTTAGTTCCCCCCACTTGCCTTCAGGACTGGATCCTCAGGGACAAGGGCTACCCATTGAAGACATGGCTACACAATGTCTGTGAGGAACCCTCGCAATGCAGCAGGGAAGAGGTACATCACCTGCCAAGGCTCCTGAGTGGCCATCGAGTAGGCCATTGGGCTGCTGAAGATGAGATTCCATTACCTGGATCGATTGATCCAGTGGAGCCCTGTAGTATGACCCAGCGAGAGTCTCGCACATCATTATGGTCTGCTGTGCTCTGCACAATCTAATACTGCAGAGGACGGAGGTCTTACATGATGAGATACCTAAGCGACACCCGTCCACTGATGAAGAGGAAACAGAGGAGGGAGAGGAGAAGCAGCACTGGATGTTGAAGCCGTTGCAACAGAAGTTAGACAGATTGAGCGACGTGCTAAGGAGGCAAGAGACAACCTCCCTGATGTCCACTCAGAGAAAACAATAAAGACTCGCCTCAATAAATGTAGACTGTTGCCTCCTTTCCATTTGTGTTCGCTGACTTGCAAACCGTGCTAGTGCCCATGGGAGATCAACTGTTAATGAGGCTGTGGCTACAATGGCATTGCACTAAGGGGGAAGGGTGAAGTCAGCAGCTCATGAAGGCATGGAATAATGACTGTTGCACATGATCATTAATTACTTGAATGAAATAACTTTATATTAATCATTGCATTTAAGATGGAAGACGCCTGTGAATCCTCGTCTGTTTAGGTGGCTTTTTAAAATGCGTGCGACTGCTCCTATGAGATGTGATCCCCATGACAGCAGCTGGTCTGGAGACAGGCTGCTGATCAGGCTGCCCCTTGGCCATTGATGGGTGTCCTCTGGCTGCCTGAGGCCTGGAAGGCCCCGGCTATATGAGGGTTTCCTGCACTGGTGTGGGTCTCTCCTCAGGTGAAGCAGCTGCTGGAGCTGGGCTCACTGGTGGAGGGACTGAAGAGCTGCTGTCCACACTCAGAGTGCACTGAGGGAAGCCCCAGCTGTGGAGGATAATCACTCCTCCTCCCTCTCAAGGCTCACTTGAACCTCCCTGCTCACAAGAGAAGGACGAGGAGCAGGAGAAGACTCCAGGCCGCCTTGTGCTCTTCTTGCCTTTCCACTGATGCGTTGAGCTCGTAGCCAAGCTGCTAGTGTGCAGGTCTGCGCGCATCTGTGGGATCTGGCTCTCCGTGAGGGTCACAAATCTCTCGACGGAGGAAGCCATACGCTCACATACCTGGGATTTAGCATGGATGGATTCCTCCATCATCAGCTCATGACTGCGCGTTGCCTCTGGCATCTCCACCAGATGTTCCCTTACCTCTCTCTGCAACCCCAGCATGCCCTGTGCTGTTGACACCAGAGGCTCGTCATCATCCTGGGGCACAGCTTGGGCCTGGCCACCCACAATCCTCCGACGGTCAGAGGCCTTGGCTGTCTCAGCCTCGGCCAGCTGCTCGGGCCCGTGTGTGGTGCTCTCACCAGCTTGTGACCCTGATTCTGCAGCCGAGCAGAAACCCACCGAGGTGAAAGTATCTGCACTGGTGGAAGGTGCAGGCGAGTCATGGGATGGTGCTGATCCTCCTCAGAGATGGAATTTTGTCCCCCTTCCATTGGGGTTTCCTGCAAAAAGCGCGACCTGCATGAGAGAACACAAACTTGTGTGGGTTAGGATGAACGAATCTCTATCTGCCAACCATGCCTTTTGGGCATTGCCAGAAGTGATCTGTACGCCAATGGAAGTCAATCCACAGTGTCTTGCGTGGACAGTCCAGTCTCACCATCCACTAACGATGGGCCGCCCTGGGTCCCCGCTAGTTCAAGTGCCTCCTCCTCAGCTGTAGAGTGAGGCCTGATGTCTGGGATGCCTCCGCCAGTCCTTGATGTTTTGGGCCCTCTTGTCCTGCAAGCGGAAAGAGGAAGATAGTCATACTTCGCAGAGAGAACATGACTGTTGTGCTAGTGGCAGCCCCATGCGTCCTACTGGGGTATCCTATATAGCTCATCCTCCTGTCAGCCCTCAGGGTAAAGGCCTGCTACCCGACCTGAACCTGATGGGACCCTACGACATGTGTTGGGTTCGGGTCGGGTCGGGTCGGGCCCCTCTTCCGGGTCTGCCTTTTGGGTTGGGGTCGGGTCAGGCCGGGTCCGGGTTGGGCCGGACACACACGGTAAGTGCTTTGCCGGTAAGTATTAGAAATAAGAAAATTTTCCTGAGCTGGGAGTCCGGGACAAAACTGAGTCCGCGCAGTGAGCGAGTGACATCACTATGATTTCATCACGCGCGCGCTGCAGCTTCCTGGAGGTTCCTAGTCGGAAAGTAAGTCAAGAGATGGTCGGGTCGGGCTCGGGTTGGGTCAAGTCGGGGCCGGGGTTGGGTTGGGTGCGGGGCGAAATTGGAGGGAGTCGGGTCAGGTCGGGCTCGGGTCCGCTGTGGATCGGTCGGGTCATTTTTCCTGACCTGAGCAGACCTTTATCTCAGGGGAGTTAATGGGGGTGAGCTGTGAAAGAGGGTAGCCTGTGCCTAAGATGCAGCCGTGGATCTGTCAGGGTGAGGTGATGCTTAATCCCCTTTGCCCGCGCTTTTGTGTTGCCTCCCTCCCCATGACCTGCTTCCTCCTGTGTAGCTTCATGCTATCCCTAAAAAGGAGAGAGGTAAGGAGCCACCACGTTGGCGGAACGAAGGAGGCCTTTGACCCTCTTGCGGCAGTGAATCCATGTCCGGCAGGGTAACCCCACAGCTGCTAACCTCCTCAGCGATTCTGTCCAGGCTTGCTTGGTCAGGCAGGAGGACCTCTTTTTGCCATTGCTGGGGCAGAGGACCACCCGCCTTTCACTTGCAGCCTGTGGGCCCGCCCGGTGTCTTTCTTCAGCCATGGTCGCTGCAGGCTCAGGTGCAGCTCCTTGACTATCAGGCAACCAAAGGAGTCCTGGGGCAGCAAAGGGTACACTTGCAGGCACTCTTTTTAAACCAGGCAGGCCTGAATGCAGAGCTGGCAGGCCTTTAAATATGGCGCCAGCACCTGCTCCAGGGTCATCTGCCACCATATTCGTCACCTTGCCTCCCGCCCCTGCTGCATGATCGATGATCGCGGTGGGGCAACCATTCACCTGACAATCAGTAACGGTCCCCATTTCTGGTTCCTGCCCCGGTCCGGGTGGCAGGATGACCAAACTCAGCCCAAACTGTGCGGCAGTCCCTCAGCACTTCACTGAGTATAGACTGTGTCCTGGAGTGGGGTTCGGAACAATGACCTTTCTGAATCTGAAATGAAGAGGGTCACCACACCCCAGCATCGGTGTGTTAGCTTTTATTAGTAGGGGGATCGAGTTTCGGAGCCACGAGGTCATGCTGCAGCTGTACAAAACTCTGGTGCGGCCGCACCTGGAGTATTGCGTGCAGTTCTGGTCACCGCATTATAGGAAGAATGTGGAAGCTTTGGAAAGGGTGCAGAGGAGATTTACTAGGATGTTGCCTGGTATGGAGGGAAGGTCTTACGAGCAAAGGCTGAGGGACTTCAGGTTGTTTTCGTTGGAGAGAAGGAGGAGGAGAGGTGACTTAATAGAGACATACAAGATAATCAGAGGGTTAGATAGGGTGGATAGTGAGCGTCTATTTCCCCGGATGGTGATGGCAAACACGAGGGGACATAGCTTTAAATTGAGGGGTGATAGATATAGGACAGATGTCAGAGGTAGTTTCTTTACTCAGAGAGTAGTAGGGGCGTGGAACGCCCTGCCTGCAACAGTAGTAGACTCGCCAACTTTAAGGGCATTTAAGTGGTCATTGGATAGACATATGGATGAAAATGGAATAGCGTAGGTCAGATGGTTTCACAGGTCGGCGCAACATCGAGGGCCGAAGGGCCTGTACTGTAATGTTCTATGTTCTAGCTCATTTTCAACTTCACACAAGGTAAACCTTTCAGAACCAACAGATTACCAAACATTGTAATTGATGCCAGAAATCTCCTTCTTTATTTTTAAAATTTCATTTTAAAAAGCGCAATGCAGCAGAGCTAATCGGATCACTGTGTAATGAAAATCCCTGCTGCGTTCATCCAGCCTCAGAACTGCAGTTCAACCTGCAGTGCTGAAATCCAATACCGTCCTCCCACGGAAGAATCCATCAAATTATGGAATCATTAGTGCTATTATATTAAAATCTCCCATGCTTGTATTAATCATGTCAATGTTTGCAGGTTTGATGATATTAAGTTTCATTCCAAGTACAGCTATCTGTACTGGATCACTGATACCTGGGCTAAAAGGGTTAAATTATGAGGACAGTTTGCATAGACTAGCTTTGTGTTCCCTCAAACATAGCAGATTAAAGGATGTTCCAATTGACGTGTTTTAAATGATAAAAGGTGTTGATAGAGTAGATAGAGACTTTGGGGGGGGGGGGGGTGGATTTTCCCAGGTCCATCATGGAGGTTGGGGGGCGGCTGCAGGGTGGGTGGGGGTGCCAGGAAAATTGGGAGAAAAGGCAGCGGGCCATTTTTCCAACGTGTTCCTGCCTCCTTCCACTTTTCCAGGGGTGGCTTGTGGACACTGTTGGCAACGTGTCTGGCAGGAAGCCAATTCAACTTGTTAAATGAGTCAATTACCAGCCATTTTCCCAGGGCAGTTGCATTTTGACCAGCAGAGCATGGGATCTGTGCCGTTCTGGAACTCGTTAACTCCGAGGAGGCGAGTGTACAGTGGGAAGTCATTGCGGCTTGATACTGACACTCACTACTATAAAGGGAAAGAGTAGCAAGGCTGAGGTCAGCCGTAGGCAGAGGCTTTCCATTAAAGGAGTAGTTCATTGAGACTGCTGCTACTGATAGCGTTGGCCACAAAGAAATTACCGAAGCATAATCTGCCAATTCAACAAGGCTACAGCTCCTGTGTATTTGAGGCTCCTCAGGGACAGGGGTTCCACCTATTCCGAGGTCAAGCAGCCACAAGACCCACCGCAGCAGCCGCAGGTATCGACAGGAGGAGGAGGAGCAGCAGCTGCAGCAAGTGATACATCCACATGCAGCCGGACGGCACAGAGGGGTTGGCCAAGTGCCGGGAGATAGAAGAAGGCGCTACTCCCTGCACAGCGTGTACAGGCCAAGGGTCAGCTTCCTGGATCCCTCGGAGCAGCATTGCCTCCAAAAGCTGCGACTGTCACGGCAGCTGGTCGCAGACCTCTGCAGCCTTTGGGGGAGGATCTGAGGGCAGAAGGAGTGAATGGGCACTCATTGCCCATAGCGATCAAGGTGACAGTGGCACTGAATCTCTTTGAGTCCAGATTTTCCCAGGGATTGGCTGCTGAAATCTGCAGGATCTCGCCATCAGCTGCTCATAACTGCATCACACAGGCGATGAGTGGCCTGTATGTGAGGGCAGTGGACTACATCAGATTCCAAACGGGATGCTGCCAGTCAGGTCCAGGGTGCTGTCGGCTTTGCGTCCATGCCAGGTTTCCCTCAGGTGTGATAGACTGTACACATCAAGTCTCCGTCAGACCATCCAGGTGTATTTGTAAATAGGAAGGGAGTCCACTCCTTCAACGTGCAGCTGGTGTGTGACCACCGCAAAAGAATCCTGCGAGCGTGTGCACTATTTCCAGGCAGCTGCCATGACACATTCATACACAGTCTCAGGTGCCTCAACTCTTCAGGCCACTGGGCAGCCTCCGTGGATGGCTCCTGGGTGACGAGGGATATCCGGTGAAGACATGGCTGATGACACCTGTGCGGAGCCCCACCACAGAGCCATTTGTTGACCAGGGCACCCATTCAGCAGGCCATTTCCTTGTTGAAAATGCAGTTCCGGTGCCTTGACTTCTCTGGGGGCGTCCTCCAATACGGCCCTACGAGGGTCTCATGTATAGGGGTGTGCTGCGCTGTGCACAAGTTGACACTACAGAGAGGAGTGGAACAGGTACCGGAGGATGGTGATGACCGCTTAGCATCCTCAGAGGAGTTGGAGGAAGATGACGTTTGGCCAGAGGTCCCTTTGATCCCTGTGCCCAGCAACAACATGCCAATTAAATTAAATTTAATTAAAGAAAGCCAGCATGGATTTCTTAAGGGAAAATTATGTTTAACTAACTCTTTGAGGAGGTAGCTGAGAGGGTTTATGAGGGCAATGCAGGTGTACATGGATTTTCAAAAGGCGTTTGATACAGTGCCACACAACAGACTCGTGAGCAAACCTGTAGCTCTTGGAATAAAAGGGACGGTAGCAACATGGATACGGAGTTGGCTATGTGACAGGAAATAAAGAGTAGTGATTAATGGATGTTTTTCAGGCGGGAGGAAGGTTTGTAGTGGAGTTCCCCAGGGATCAGTGTTGGGACCCTTGTTTTTCCTGATATATATTAATGACCTAGACCTTGGTGTACAGGGTACAATTTCAAAGTTTGCAAATGATCCGAAACTGGGAAGCATTGTAAGCTGTAAGGAGGATAGTGTAGAACTTCAAAAGGACATATATAAGTTGGTGGAATGGGCAGACAGGTGGCAGATGAAGTTCAATGCAGAGAAGTGTGAAGTGATTCATTTTGGTAGGAAGAACATGGAGAGACAATATAGAATAAAGGGTACAATTCTAAAGAGGGTGCAGGAGCAGAGGGACCTGGGTGTATATGTGCATAAGTCATTGAAGGTGGCAGGACAGGTTGAGAGAGCGATTAATAGAGCATACAGTATCTTGTGCTTTATTAATAGGGTACAAGAGCAAGAAGGTTATGTTGAACTTGTATAAGACACGAGTTCGGCCTCAGCTGGAGTATTGCTGGGCACTGCACTTCAGGAAAGATGGGAGGGCATTGGAGAGAGTACAGAAAAGATTCATGAGAATGTTTCCAGGGATGAGGAACTTCAGCTATGAAGATAGATTGGAGAAGTTAGGACTATTTTCCTTAGAGAAGAGAAGGCTGAGAAGAGATTTGATCGAGGTATTCAAAATCATGAAGGTTCTGGACAGAGTAGATAGAGAGAAACTGTTCTCACTCATGAAAGGATTGAGGACGAGAGGGCACAGATTTAAAGTAATTTGTAAGAGAAGCAAAAGTGACATGACGAAAAACTTTTTCACACAGAGAGTGGTTAAGGTCTGGATTGTACTACCTGAGACTGTGTTGGAGGCAGGTTCAATTGAAGCATTCAAAAGGAAGTGAGAGTGTTATATGAAAAGAAAGAATGTGCAGGGTTACAGGGAGAAGGCAGTGGAATGGTATTAAATTGCTCTTTCGGAGAGCCGATGCAGACACGATGGGCCGAATGGCCTCCTTCTGTGCTGTAATGGTTCTGTGATTCTGGAAGCTCGCGATGCCCTCCTCCTGGTAAGTGTGGGGCTTCCTACACTGCACTCTCAACGTCTAAAAATTGCACTAAAAATGCCTGACACTTACCAGTTATCCAAAACAAATGGTTTCTTTGCAATAAAGGCCCAGCTGCACATCCCTGCTAACCAGGAGCTGGAGAGCAACTGGTTGCATCTCCATGCATGTCTGAGGCAACCGACTGATACAAGCTGCTAAAGGTTGCAGACATCATTTGGAGGCCACTGCACCAGTCCTGCATCCACTCGTTGGCCTGCTGCATATAACTGTCCATAAGGTTGGCCACTCCTTCAATGGAGGAGATCTACTCATATGCCTAAACATTGCGTCACTCATGGCAAGGATGGACACCTTCATCTTCTGGCTAAGGGTGTGCTCAGCCTCAGGAAACTCTGACAGATGGTCACACATCTCCCTTTGCTGCTCCACAAGTGCCCACTTCGTATATGACACTACGAACCCGCACCCCCACCCCGAGGCTCAGCATCTCTGTCCACCGATTGGGACAGCCCATTGCTGCCACTGCCTCCATCACCTGCTCCTGCTCACATGTGATGTGCTGCTCACCTTGTGCCACCCATTCCATCCGTGACTGACGCCCCACCGAGGTGAGTGTCTCTGCACTGATGGAGGATGCACGTGACCTATGTGACAGTGCTGACCTTCCTCTGAGGTCTGTGGCGCCTCCACGTGCTGCTGCACCTGCGTCTCCGTCACTGCCCTGTGGGCGAGAGAAGATCTCAGTTAGTGAGGCACCCATGTGCTCATGCCTTCATACCATCACATTTCACTGAACTTGAATTGGTCACTTATGGAGACAAAAACACCACTGAAAAAGCTGCTCTGATCCAACTGCATGATTAATACATGATGCTTTCACCCACTCTTTGCTGCACCTCCCCATCTCTCCTCTGTTGCCACCCTGACAATGTCCAGGGCCGTCTTCTCCATTGGCATCAGGGAACTCCACTCGCTACTCTCCCGGGAGTTATACGTTCTCTTCTGCAATGAGAAAAAGAAGTGAGCTAGGAATATGAGGAATGCAGTGTGAGCATCATAAGGCACAGTGACATTTGCTGAACCTCACTGTTGAATGGGTTGTGCAAGGTCATCATATTAGGGCTGTCTGCATTTATGAAAGGTGACAAAGAGTCCCTGTGAGATATTACTCTGTGTTGATGCAGAATGTGTTCCTTTCTGCCTTCCTGTGTAGAGGAGGTGAGAGAGTCATGCCTGCCTGCTGATAATTGCAGGGCGCTCACCTTGCCAGCCCTCAAGAGGTCATTGAAATGCTTCCTGCACTGTATCCAGGTCCTGATGACAACACCTTTGCTGCTGACCTCCTCAGTGACCTCCAGCCATGCCTGCTTTGTCATCCTAGAAGGCCTCCTTCTCCCGTCCTCCAGGAACAGCACTTGTCTCCTTGCCCTCACCGCCTACAATATAACCGCTAGGGAAATGTCCGTGAAATGGGGTGCAGTCCTTTCCCGTCTTGCATCCATGTTCTGCACAGGTCTCTGCTGAAAAAGCCACTTCAGTTCTCTCAATGCAGCCATGGTGAAGGCTGCCTGCGACCCTTTAAATCTAGCACACTCGGGCCCGCTGCCGACTCAATGGCCCATCCGCCATCCCTTATTAGATGGCGAGCCCGGAGGCAGGTTGTTAATTGCACGCCTGCCGGAAGTCCCCCTAACCGTGTGTGTAGGCTGCCAAATGCAGGAATGGTTCCGACGTCCGAAAAAAAAAGTGGCAAGATTCCATCCGTTCTTTTCTCTGGTGGGGAATGATCTAGAACAGGGAGACATAACCTTAAAATTAGAGCCAGGTCATTCAGGAATGTCAGTTGATGTCAGAAAGGTTACACACAAAGGGTAGTTGAAATCTTCACCTCCGTCCCTCCAAAAAGCTGTTGAGGTTGGGGTCAATTGAATGTTTGGAAACTGAGATTGATGGATTTTTTGTCAAATACAGGTATTAATGGATGTGGAACCAAGGCGGGTAGCTGGATGTAAGATACAGATCAGGAATGTTCTGGTTGAGTGGCAGAACAAGCTCAAGGGATGCTTCATCCTATGTTCCACTGATGATTTCATGGTAATGTCAATGATTGCACTTTGCCGAGCCACAGTTGGTATCATTTTATGCTGATTAATTTACTATTAACCTGCTTTATATTATCCAGATGCATCTGTCTCTGCTCAAATTTAAATTCTAATCTTTGTGTTCAAATACCTCCATGCTGTCACCCCTTCCTTTCTCCTCCAGTCCCACACCCTCTGAGTCTCTGCGCTTTTCCAATTTTGGCCTTTTGCACATCTCCCAATTTTCATCGCTCCACCATTGGCGGCTGTGCCTTCAGCTGTTTGGGCCCTAAACTCTGGAATTCCCTCCCTAATCCTCTCTGCCTCTCTACCTCTCTTTCCTCCTTTAAGATGCTCCTTAAAACCAACTTCTGATCAAGCTTTTGGTCACCTGCCCCAATATCTCCTTATATGGTTCAGAGAAAGATTTTGTCTGTTTACACTCTTGCAAAGGACGATGTTAAAGGCTTCATAATTGGTAATAGTTTCTCTGTCCGCTCCTGCTATCACTCTTCATAAACCCTTTTTTTGGTTGGTTTTCCCATCTAATTATATTTTCTCCTCTCCCTGATGCTTTTATTGTGCTTATGGTTCCAGGGTACCATACTCCAAGTGTCCCTTTTCCATGTATAAATTGAGATTGGCTATCCACAAACTGGAAGAATCAAGTATCATGGCTGCACCTGATCTAGTTATTACCCAACGCCCATGTGTGCGCACTTTTCAATAGTGGGCCCATTTTATAATCATAGATTCTTACAGCACAGAAGAGGCCATTCAGCCCATCATGCTTGGGCTAGCTCTCTGAAAGAGCTTTTCAATTAATCCCATTCTCATGGTCTTTCCCTATAGCCCTGCAAATTTCTCCTTATTCAATTCCCAATTTCTGAATCTACTTCCACTGTCCTTTCAGGCAATGATTTTAGACTCGCTGCATAAAGAAAATTCTCCTTATCTACCCATCTGGTTGTTTTACCAATTACCTTAAATCAGTGTCACCTGGTTCGTGACCCTCCTGCCAGTGGAAACAGTTTCTCCTTGTTTATTCTATCAAGCCCCATTGTCATTTTGAACACCTCTATTAAATCTCTCCTTAACCTTCTCTGTTCGAAGGAGGACAATCCCAGCCTCTCCAGTCTCTCCACATAACTGAAGTCCCTCATTCCTGGTAGCGTTATAGTAAATCTCCTCTGCACCTTCTCTAAGGTCTTGATACCCTTCCTAAAGTGTGGTTCCCAGAAGATTTCACAATACTTCAGCTGAGGCCTGACCGGTGATTTATAAAGGTTCAGCATAACATCCTTGTTTTTGTACTCTGTAACCCTCTCTAATCTGGCACACCGACGCCAATTCCAAAGGCCCTACCCTTGTAGATAAAGAAAGAAGAACCTGCAATTCTATAGAATCTTTCACATCCTCAGAACATCCCTAAGTTCTCCCTGGTGTCCTGGCAAATGTTTACCCCTCAGCCAAAGTCAAAAAGCAAATTATCTGGTCATTATCACATTACTGTTTGTGGGAGCTTACTGTGCACAACTTGGCTGCCGCATTTCCCACATTAGAACAGTAACTATACTTCAAAAGTACTTCATTGGCTCTAAAGCGCTTTGGGATGTTTTGAGGTCATGAAAGGCGCTTTAGAAACGCAATAGGTCTTTTTTCTTTAATATAGCAGCTGGTGAATCCAGTCAATTGTAATTTTGCCCTTTGCTGTTTAAGATCTGAGCTTGAGTCTAGCCCTTTGTGATGGGTTTGACATTCTGTCCTCTCTGCACACTAGGGTGAAAGAATTTGTGCAGCCTGTGCATTCCTGGGCAAATAAATCCACAGCACCAAATTTCCTTTGACCATTTCCTCTGGTTGGGGAGTCAGCGACAAGGGATTGTCAATTTAAAATTGGCTTTAGAGAAAGAAGGGGTTGGGAGGAATATCTTTACACAGAGGGTTATTGGAGCACGGAATGCATTGCCACAGGGCCTGTTTGCGACAGAGACCATGACACCTTTTAAGGAAAAACTGAATAAATATTTGAAGCAGAGGAAGAGACAAAGCTATGGGGAGAGATGCGTGCAGTGAGATTAGAAATAGAAGCAGGCTAATGATGGCATGGGCGAATGGTGCAGAGAAAAGAGATCCTTTGCGTTGTAACATAACTTGAGGATGCTTGATAAAAATATTTAATTCTGGTGCTTACACACAGAAAGTAATTATCTTTTTTTTTGTGTTCGTTCTTTGAATCGGTGATCCATAAAATTCCATGACATCTAATTCAGGATAGCTCGTGCTCTATTTTGAAGGGGTGTTTATCAGGGGGCTGTTATTGATGAGAGACAGGGTCTGATGATTCTCCACAGCTGGTCCAGAAATTGACTGCATCGTTTGCTGAAATTTTCCACAGCTTTCTGCCGACCCAGTGCATTAGCTGTCAGAATTTAATGCCTGCGTCATGATGTCTGGAACTTTAATTACAACACATTGATCATAATAAATAGTCCTGGAATATTCCACCTGCCCATGGGGTGGCATTATGAAGAGTAAAAGACTGATACACTCATTAAGTTGAAGAACTGTTTTAAATGTACAGCGGCACTGTTCTGTGCAGCAGACCCTGTATATGGAACATTAATTATTTACAGCTTGCTGTCACTAACTCTGAAAAGCATTTAATAATGAATGGCCCCTGGAATTGTCTCTTTATTATCGGTTCAAATCTGTCACACATGTCAAGGCACTCCACATCCATTCAGCCAATTTCCCCGCAGAATAGAAGGCTCTAGTTGATCCCTGGTGTGCGCTCAGTTAGCGGAGCTCAGCTGGGGCTCCCATTAGTCCACCACAATTGGTCTCACTGTCCCTGACTGACGTGGGAGGGCTAATATCCATGGTTCCTGCTCCTGAGTTGATCCTCTGCTAGAAAGATGCCAGGATTGGACGGGGCTGTGATGCTGCCCCTACCCCCAACTGTACATATGAACATAATAGTAAAAGCAAAATACTGCAGCTGCTGGAAATCTGAAATAAAAACAAGAAATGCTGGAAATACTCAGTAGGTCTGGCAGCATCTGGGGGAGAGAGAGAAGCAGAGTTAACGTTTCAGGTCAGTGACCCTTCATCAGAACTGACAAATATTAGAAATGTAACAGGTTTTAAGCAAGTAAAGCTCGGCACAGACTTGGTGGGCCGAAGGGCCTGTTTCAGTGCTGTATCTCTAATCTAATCTAAAAAAGCAGGGGGGGGGGCAAGAGATAACAAAGGAGAAGGTGTTGATAGGACAAGGTCACAAAGAATAACTGACCTGAAGGTCATGGAACAAAGGCAAACGGCATATTAATGGTGTGCTGAAAGACAAAGCGTTAGTGCAGAGAGGGTGTTAATTGACAGAAAATGAACAGCCCTGGCCGCACGCACAAACATGAAAAAAAATGTGGGTAAGCACAGTAAAAACAAACTAAAATAAAATAAACAAAGAAAAAATAACTAAAAATAAAAAGGGTGGCCCGTCATGCTCTGAAATTTTGCATATTGTACATATAAACAGATGTTCATAAGGTGTAAGCAGTGGCTCAGTGGGTAGCACTCTTACCTGTGAATCAAAGGGTTGTAGGTTTGAGCCTTACTCCAGAGATAGGAGCACATTGTTCAGACTGATACTCCCAGTGCAGAACTGAAGGAATAATGTACTATCAGAGATGGCATCTTTTTGGATGGGGTGTTAAACTGAGGCAATGGTTGCCCTCTCAGGTGGATGCAAAAGATCCCATGCACTATTTCAATATCACGCAAGGGAGTTCTCCTCTGTATCTTGGCCAATATTTATCCCTCAACCAACATCACGGAAACAGATTACCTCATTGTTTTTGCGGGAGCTTATTGTGCGCATTGGCTGCTGTGTTTACCTATATTACAAGAGTGACTACACTTCAAAAAGTACCTCGGTGGTTCCCATTCCCCAATCACCTCTGTGCTCACTGACTGACGTTGCCTTCCCAATCAGGCAACAGCTTGATTTTAAAATTCTCTTTCTTGTTTTCAAATCTCCACCCCCCCCCCCCCCGCCCCATGTCCTCGCCCCCTCCCTATCTCTGTAATTTCCTCCAGCCCCACAACCTGCCAAGATATCTGCACTCCTCTAATTCTAGCCTCTTGTGCATCCCTGATTTTAATTGCTCCATCATTGGTGGTCGCACCTTCCGTTGCCCGGGCCCCAAGCTCTTGAATACTCTCCTTACACCTCTTCACCTCGCTTTCCTCCTTTAAGACACTCCTTAAGACATACCTCTTTGACCAAGCTTTTGGTCATTTGACCTAATATCGCCTTCTGTGGCTCAGTGTCATACTTTGTTTTATAATGATACTGCGAAGCGTCTTGGGCCGTTTTATCACATTATAGATGCTATATAAATATAAGTTGTTGTTAGTTATTAAGTGCTTTGGGATAGCTTGAGCTTGTGATGGGTGCTATATAAATGAAAGTCTCCCTTGCTTTTTTTTTACACACTCTTTTTCTACCTCATGAATGGGGAACTGCATACTAGTTGATAAGACAACACATGTAAGGAGAGTATTCAAGAGCTTGGGGCCCAGGCAACGGAAGGTGCGACCACCAATGATGGAGCAATTAAAATCAGGTATAAGCAGCAGCACTTTTTTAAATTGGGAAACCTGGATCTCACAGGGCAGGACACCATCACAAATTTGAAAACAAGATATGGTTACCCAAAAAGTAATAACAAGCTGATGACAAACTTGGGTTTTAAAAGCCTGCAGTTTTGGGAGGAAGTGCAACTGAGTAAAGATATACAGTTCCATATTTTTCAGGTCCTGAGAAAGAAATAGTTGGAGCAGGGGATTGCAACGTCTTGATCTTAACAAGGATGGAAGAATGACCTCTTTAGGCCAAATGTTAATCTTCATTTGTATTTTGTGAAGATACTAATGATGCAGAGAGGAGGAGGAGTGTGTAGGATGGAGAGAATGAAGAGTGTGTAGGATGGAGAGAGAATGAGGAGTGTGTAGGATGGATAGAGAAGGAGGAGTGTGTAGGATGGAGAGAATGAAGAGTGTGTAGGATGGAGAGAGAATGAGGAGTGTGTAGGATGGAGAGAGAAGGAGGAGTGTGTAGGATGAAGAGAATGAAGAGTGTGTAGGATGGATAGAGAAGGAGGAGTGTATAGGATGGAGAGAATGGAGAGAGAAGGAGGAGTGTGTAGGATGGAGAGAGTGAAGAATGTGTAGGATGGAGAGAGAATGAAGAGTGTGTAAGATGGAGAGAATGAAGAGTGTGTAGGATGGAGAGAAGGAGGAGTGTGTAGGATGGAGAGAATGAAGAATGTGTAGGATGGAGAGAGAAGGAGGAGTGTGTAGGATGGAGAGTGTGTAGGATGGAGAGAGAAGGAGGAGTGTGTAGGATGGAGAGTGTGTAGGATGGAGAGAGAAGGAGGAGTGTGTAGGATGGAGAGTGTGTAGGATGGAGAGAGAGAAGAACAGAGGGAATATTTGGAGATGATTTTCTAATGTAGTTGTGAACTTCTGAAAGTGGAAGTAATTTTCCCATTTTCTGAGCAATTCTCCACTTTCTGATCTTCTACCTCTTTCTCTGCCTCCTGAATTCCTTCTTCCCTTCTTTCTACCTTCCTGTTGATAGGGGCCGAGTGGCCGACTCCTGTTCCTAATTCGTATGTTCGTATATGAGGAGAAATTTTTTTTCTGAGGGCCACGAGTCTTCGGATCTCCCTTCCTCAAAAGGCAGTGGAAGCAGAGTCTTTGAATATTTTTAAGGCAGAGGTAGATAGATTCTTGATAAGCAAGGGGGTGAAAGATAATTGGGGGTAGGTGGGAATGTGAAGTTGAGATTGTAATCAGATCAGCCCTGATTTTGTTGAATGGTGGAGCAGGCTCGAGGGGCTGAATGGCCTACTCCTGCTCCTAATTTGTATGTTTGTCTCATAAAGGCAGATTTGGTTTCCTTTCTAGGACTGAATTTCGCCAACTGGAGTTGAAGTTTTCCCATTGTCTCGGTGAGTGATTTTAAACATCTCATTACATTAATATTATCAGTCCAAAAATGTACTTCTGCTACCTGTATTGGATTTGAAAGGGTTAAATGTAAGTCAGTGCGTAAATGTGTTGAATAGCGCTGTACAATACTAGATACACTGATATGTCCATGCAAAGTCCCTTTGTCTAATTATAAGATGTAGTAAGGTGGGAGGAGGCTTGTGTGGAGCTTCAACACTGACATGGATCAGTTGAACTGAATGGCCTGTTGCTGTGCTGAAAAATTCTATCTCATCCTATGCAAGACAATAACAATTTGCATTTTTATGGCTCCTTTACCTTAAGGAACATTCCAAAATATTTCACAAATAGGAGTTAGGAAAATGGCACCTGAGCCAGGAAGGGAGACACAAGGAAAAGCCTGGCTGAAGAAGTGGGGTTTTGAGATGACTTGAAATGGTTAACGCATTTGTTAAGATGGAAGAATTTGTTACTGAGCTCCGTCACATGAGTTTAATTTGGAATTACAGGCAGAAGTGGAGAGGTTGGAAAATCTTTAATAGTTTAAACGTTTGGAGAAGTATTTTAGCAGGCCTGATCTATACAACAAGGAACTGGCTACTTCATTCCTTTGTGAAACAATGGATGTCGCTCTGCTTTTTGATACTATGAGCTCCACTAGGTGCGTGAGTATGCCTTTCCAGTGTGAATGAATCCAGGCCTTAGACCATAGCATCAATGATCCATTTTATCCTACATCACACAGCACCACTTTCGTCTTCAAAGAGCACCAGTACATCAAAGTTACAATGGCAATAAAATACATTTTAGAAAGAAATTCATTACCTTCTATGTATTATGAATGTTAATGGATACCTTTTGGAGAATTAACAGCATTAAATTCAATCTCATGGTTTCAGACAATTTTAAAACCACTCAAATTTGGCTGTCAAAACATCAGCTGGATCTGCTTTGTCAGATTCTTTTAGAAATCACTTAAATTGTATTTGTTATCCTCTGTGTAATCCTGTTTAAGGGAGCCCTGCAAAGAGCATCTTATAAGAGGGTATCTCGTACAAAATCGCATATTTGTGAATAGAAAATTCCGTCAGTATTGAGGTCATCTGCCTCCTGCTTTTAGACTGGGCAATCTGATTTTTGGCTTGGAATTGGTAGAGTGATTTAAGATGGAAATCAGGACCATCCCTGCATTTCCTCTGATATTCTGCTGCTGTGTCATCGTAACTTTTCCAGAATTGTGGTGGAAAGAAAAAAAGACTTGCATTTATTAAGCACCATTCAGAACCTCAAGAGTGTCCCAAAGTGTTTTACAGCCAGTGAAATATTTTAAGTTGAGTCATTGCTGTAATGTAGGAAATGCAGCAGTCAATATGTGCACACCAGGGACTGCATTTAATGAACCTGTCACGGGTGCCAGCGGCAGACCTGGCAGTGGGCACCATTCCCGTTAGTCCTGTGAATGGCTGGCCCACTGTGATCATGCAACGAGCAGCCATTTTACATAATAGAGGCGCAGGACCCGGCCAATCATGCTGCAAGGGTGGAATGCGAGATACTGAATACAGCATCAGATGACTGCAGTGCAAGTGCCCCCGCCAGTCCCGCTTGCATTGCTGCCTTGCACTGATTTGCTGCAAGCTCTTCACAACTTAGACCGGTGTTGCTGTGACTCTGGAGCACCCCCCTGGAGACGGACCCCAAAAATGGCAGAGGCAAAACACAGGGTGGCCCCACCATTCAGCGATGCCTCCCTCCAGATTCTCCTCCAGGTTGCAAAGGAAATGCGGGAGGTCCTCTTCCCCAGCGATGGCAAGAAGAGGTCCTCTCACCTGATCAAGCAAGCTTGGATGGAGATAACTGAGGAGGTCAGCAGCCATGGGGTCACCCCCCCCCAGGACATGGGTACAGTTCCGCAAGAGGGTCAAAGACCTCTTGCGTTCAACCAAGGTGAAAGCTCCATACCTATCTCATTTTTAGTATGTGACTATGCAGGAGGAAGCGGGGCATGTGAAGGGAGGCAGTACAACTGCACTGGCAGTGGGGGTTAGACATCACCTCATCCTGACAGATGCATGCTGCATCTTGGCCAGAGGCCATTCTCCTCCACAACTCACCTGCATTAACTCCCCTGAGTGTGGATGGGAGGACAAGCTATATAAGATACCCCAGTAGGGGACGAGGGGCTGACGCTAGCAGAGCTGTCATGTTGATCTCTCTGCGAAGTCTAACTATCACCCTCTTTACACTTGCAGGAGAAGAGTGTCCATAACAGGAGAGAGACATCGCAAACTGGTGGAGGAAACCCGGATCTTCGGCCCACTCCACAGCAGAGGAGGGGGCACTAGAATTGGCAGGGACCCAGGTCGGACGCTCCATATCAGATGGAGAGACTGGAGACTCCG
The DNA here is from genome assembly GCF_036365525.1 of Heterodontus francisci. NCBI lineage: Eukaryota > Metazoa > Chordata > Chondrichthyes > Heterodontiformes > Heterodontidae > Heterodontus > Heterodontus francisci. Next base: position 20,641,164 of record NC_090410.1, on the reverse strand, counting down.
TGCAAGAGAGTGAGGATTGGCTTCCATCGACATACAGTTCACTTTTGGAGACCCACATCGCGCATGGTTGGCGTGACAAGGTCTGCACAGCTTAACCCACACGTTTGTGATCTCTCATGCAGTTTGGCATTTGTAGGAGACTCAACCAGAAGCGGGACGGCCGTCAACCTCTGAGGAGGAAGCGCATTCCGAGGATGCACCGTCCCATGACTCACCTACGCAGATACTTTCACCTCAGTGAGTTTCTGCTCGGCTGTAGAATCAGGGTCACACATTGGTGAGAGCACCACACATGCACCCGAGCAGCTGGCTGAGGCTGAGACAGCCGAGGCCTCTGACAGTTGGAGGATTGTGGGTGGCCAGGTCCAACGCTCTGGTGTTAACAGCACAGGGCATGCTGGAGTTGCAGAGGCAACATCTGTCGGAGATGCCAGAGGCTGTGCGCAGCCATGAGCAGATGATGGAGATCTCCATCCATGCCATGAGTGCTGCCATGTCCCAGGCATGTGAGCATATGACGTCCTCCATCGACAGTTTGGCGACCCTCTTGGAGAGCCAGATCCCACAAATGCACACAGATCTGCATAGCATCACCGTGGTCATGAGCTCAACACAGCAGTGACAAGGCAAGAGAAGGACGAGGCGCCTGGACTCTGCTCCAGCTCCTTGTCCTTCTCTGGTGAGCGGAGCTGGTTAAATTGAGCCTTGAAAAGGAGGAGGAGATGTTGAAATCCACACCTGGGGCTCACCTCAGGGTGCTCTGAATGTGCACCGTGGCTCCTCAGCCGCTCCGACAGTGAACCCAACTCCAGCAGTGCAGGAAACCCTCAGGCAGCCAGGGCCTTCTAGGCCTCAGGCAGCCAGAGGATGGCCACCAAAGTCATCACAGGGCAATGGGCAGCCTGATCAGCATCTTGCCCCCAGCCCAGCTGCTATTGCAGGGATTACACCTCGTGGAAGCACTTGTCAAAGTATAAAGAAAACCACAGAGCTGCTTGGGTTTCACGGATATTTGAAATTTGACATGTGCTGCATCATGTATAATTCTTTTGTTCTAGCAATTAACCTTCATTGTGTAAAAGTGATTATTTTATCATGCATTAATCGTGAGCTGCTGACTTCCCCCTTCCCCCTTTGTGGATGTCAATGTAGGCCTCATTTGTATAGGCTCTCCCATCATGGACCATAGTGTGTGGTTCAGCTGGGCGCTTGGCACTGAATACAAAGGAAGCTACAGACTGCATGCATTGAAGTGAGTCTTTTTGTTTCTGAGTAACCATCATGGTGGCTGGAAGTGGGTAAGTATGAGATTGTCTCTTGCCTCCTTGGTCTGTCGCTCAATCTGCCTTGCCTTCGGTGCAAGGGGTTCACCATCCAATGCTGCTTGCTCCTCTCCCTCCTCCGCATCCTCTTTGTCAGCGGAGGAGTGTTGCTCGGTCATGTCATCATCATAGAAGGCCTCACCCCTCTGCAGTGCTAGAATGTGCAGGGCAGACCACCACTTTATGCGAGACCCTCACTGGGGCATACTGCAGGGCTCCACCGGATCGATCCAGGCAATGGAATCTCATCTTCAGCAGCCCAATGGCCTGCTCGATGGTCGCTGTGGTGAAGCCATGGCAGGTGTGGTACCTCTCCTCTTCTGCATTGCGAGGGTTCCTCACAGGAATCAGTAGCCATGTCTTCAAGGGATAGCCCTCGTCACCAAGAATCCATCCCTGAAGGCGAGTGGGCAGCCTGAAAAGCTCTGGCACCTGGGACTGTTGATGTGTGTAGGTGTTGTGGCTGCTTCCTGGGAAGTGGGCACACACCCGCAGGAAACATTTTCAGTGGTTGCAGACCAGTTGAACATTGATCAAATGGAAACCCTTCCTGTTGATGAAGGCGGCTGGCTCGTCTATTGGAGCGTTGATGGCCACATGTGTGCAATCTATCACACCTTGCACCTGGGAAATTCAGTAGTGGCCCCAAATTCAATGGCCCTCTCGGCCTCACTGTCAGGGTCAGTCCGGTAGTGCACATAGTCCCTGGGCCTCTTAAACATCTCCTACTGCCTGTGGGACCCCAGACATGTCCCCAGTGGATCCATGGAATTATCCGGACATCGAAATGTTTAGTGCTACTGTGATCTTCAGGGTCACTGGCATAGGGTGACTCCCGCATCCCATATGTCATAACTTGTCTTGTAGCAGGGGGCATAAGTCACTGACAACCTCCCTGGAGAGCCATAGTCTTCGCTGACAATGTCGCTCGGACGTATGGAGGTTGCTGATTCTAGTCCGGTATGCTCTGGTGCAGGTTGGCTCTTTTTGGCATGGTTGACTGCTGCTGCCATTGCTGTGGAGCTTCACAGGCAGGCGCAGCTGTTCCCCTGGCCACCCCTCTGTCGAAGGCACTGCATCATGCCACGAGGGTCCAAAACGACAGGGTGTCTGAGACCCATGCCAGGTGACTAGTGAGCCTCCACAGCACTGTCGATGCAGTGATGGCCCTGCCTTGGAAGCTGTGCTTTTGCTACTTCTCCCAGCAGACTCCCTGATGATCCACGGTGCCTACCCTTGTTGATAGCCAACCCTCTCATCCAGCTGTATGGGCAGCCAAACATCTCACTCAGTAATTTGGTCACTCAATACAGCACCCCCAAACCCAGGGCATCCACCTTGCTGACCACCTGAGACCCTGCTCAGCCGGCACTCCCACACAAGGCCCTGACCCCCCTGCCCCCACCCGGCCGGCTTCAGAGCGCATCACATTGTATCCCGACAACGGTCTCAGCTCCCCCCTCATCTCCCATGCAGTGCTGGACATGGCTGCCTACCTGCTGCGGCACAAAGGCACTCAGTGCCGCTAGATTTTAATGGTCGGGAATCCAAAGGCACATGAGGGCCCCTGTCGTCCACTTAATCCCAAGCCCCTGATTGAATTGCGATGATTTTAATGCTAATGTATTCAAAGTAAGTATTCTACAATTTAAATTACTTTCCCGGTGCATCGGGTGGTGATGCCGCCCTGGTGCATTCCCGTTGCTGACTAAATCTGGAAACGATGTCATGAAGCTGGATTTCCGGGCATATGCTTCCGAAGTGATTTCCTGGCCTCCAACATCTGCAATCCCGCTCCCAGCGGCCACACTAAATTCAGCACCAAGATCCCACAAAGAACAATGAGATAATGACCAGATAGTCTCATTTTAGTGATGTTGGTTGAGGGATAAATATTGGCCAGGACACCAGGGAGAACTGCCCTGCTCTTCTTCAACTAATACTGTGGGATCTTTTACGTCCACCTGAGAAGGATAGATGGGGCCTCGGTTTAACATCTGATTCGAAAGACAGCACCTCCAACAGTGCAGCACTCCCTCAGTACTGCACTGACATGTCAGCTTGGATTATGTGCTCAAATCTCTGGAGTGGGACTTGAACCCACAAGAGTCATAGAGTCATTTATGGAATAGAAGGAGGCCATTTACTATGGCTTACGCAGAGAAACTCTACTAAGGGGTTTCCATCACAATTGTGGCAAAGATACAGTAGCAGGAAGTCCAGTGAAATTCAGAGACTCTGTTTTTAAAAAGAAATCATTTTCTTTTAATCACCTGTAACTTGTGCCCCCTCTTGTCCAAATTTAGACCCAGAGAAATTTTGCCAACCTATTCAGTATCAGAGTTTATCATACATCAGAGAGACAGTGCTGTTCTCTGTAAAGGTTCTTTGTTTCTGTACAAGGTAAATGGCTTGTCCTGGTGTGACATCTTCTGACAAATCCTGTTTATATATACACTTACCCAGGCCAGCGCAATTGTCTCCATCAGTAGTGTGATTTTCATTAAAATAATTCTGACTCCTGTTGACTTCAGGGCTACTGGTTTTGGGTTCCTCTTAACCCCATAGGCTGCTAATTTCTGGCTTATTAACCCCACTGGCTGCTGGTTTCTGCCTCCTGTTGACCCCATTGGCTGCTGGTTTCTGCCTCCTGTTGACCCCACTGGCTGCTGGTTTCTGCCTCCTGTTGACCCCCATTGGCTGCTGGTTTCTGCCTCCTGTTGACCCCACTGGCTGCTGGTTTCTGCTTCCTGTTGCCCCCACTGGCTGCTGGTTTCTGCCTCTTGTTGACCCCCCCCCACTGGCTGCTGGTTTCTGCCTCCTGTTGACCACACTGGCTACTGGTTTCTAACTCACCAGCACCTTCTCAAGAGCAATTAGGGATGGGCAATAAATGCTGGCCAAGCCAGCGATGTCCACATCCCGTGAAAAAATTGAAAGAAAGTTGACCTGTCTTTGGCTGTTGGTTTTTGAGCCTCACGAGTTTAATGTGAACATGAGATTCCCCCTCATATCCTTTCCCTGGTTCAGGTCTGGTTAATGATGTTCTAGTTTGTCAGATTGAATGTTCCTGCCTAGACATAGCCATGTCGTGAGCAGCTCAGCTGTCAAGTGGACAATTTGTTCTCCTGTAGCAACTCAGCCAGTTCTTTCTCACGATCCTCTTGCAATAAATCACTTTCTTATGATATTTAGCAGAGGAATTTTACTGATAATTACCTTTTAATATATTGTATCAAACAGTGAAACATTCTGTTTTAAATTTAATTGCTGCCAGCTTCTGAGTTGCTCCCTTCCTTCTCAATGAAATATTTTATTTATCCCAATGACCCATCTCCCAGGAATTACATAGAATGTTACGGCACAGAAACAGACCATTCTGCCCAACTGCTCTATGCTGGTGTTTATGCTCCACACAAGCCTCCTCCCATTTTATTTCACCTCACCCTATCAGCATATCCTTCTATTCCTTTCTCCCTCATGTTTTTAATCTAGCTTCTCCTTAAATTCATCTATGCTGTTCACTTCAACTGCTCCCCGTGGGAGCCAATTCCACGTTCTCACCACTCCCTGAGTTAAGAAGTTTCTCCTGAATTCCTTATTGGATTTATTAGTGAATATCTTGTATTTCTGCACCCTATTTTAGACTCTCAGGAAACTTTGTGGCATGTATAAAAGTTTTGAAATGCATCCGACTCTTAAGGTATCACATCTTGTCACAAGATTCTACATCAAACTTAAGTGTTAAAAAAGCAGTCAGTCTGTAAATGATCTCAAGATCTGCTTACCGACAGCAACTGGACTTGGTGATTTAAAGGGACAGGACAGCTTACACACAGCTCTGCCTGAGCAGCTGAACTGTGCATCTGTTGGTAAAACATTCTTTCCCTTTATAAAACAGTGCATCTTGTGACTCACAATAAGCAATGCCACAGCAGTGTGCTAAAACCACTAAAGATTTTTTGCACCAGCTCCTTCGTTTTATGCTAGTCTCCAATAATGCTCAAGGAACTTGCTTCAATTCCTTCTCATTTAACTAAATTTGTTGAAGTGCCTTTTCATTTCAAACAGCTGCTCCTTTTGAAGTGTGGCTGAACCAACATCTCCAGTGAACAGAGTGAGTGTAGAACCCATTAGGAACAAACAGTGTACCCAGCAGTGGAGGCAAGGGGTAAATTCTGACAGAGGGGCTTTGAGTCTAAGCAAAAGGCCATCTCTTTGAAATACAAAATCAAAAACTTTTAACATAGATCATCTACTGCTTTAATTACAGAGCCACCATGCAGAACAGTAATTGAGTGCAGAACAGTAATTGGCTGGTGAAGATAGGAATGGGAGCCTCATTCAGCCTCTCAAGCCTTTTCCTCCATTCAATTAGATCATGTCTGATCTATATTTTAACTCCATTTACCCACCTTGCTTTCATAAGCCTTAACCAATAAAAATCTATCAATCTTAGTCTTAAAATTTTCAGTTGACCCCCAGCTTAAAACAGCTTTTTGGGGGAAGAGAGTTCCAGAATTCTTTATGTGAAGAAATGCTCCTTGACATCACCCCGAGTGGCCTAACTCTAATTTTAAGGTTATACCCCCTTGTTCTGGACTCTCCCACGAGAGGAAATAGGGTAGCTGGAGAGAATCTATCAACTCCTTTAATTACCTTAAACACTTCAATTCAATCACCCCTTAAACTTTGACAAAGCCACTGTTAAACTTTCCGATATCCTGATCACTTGGCAAATGCATATCAGGATAAGTTCAACATTGTAGTGTGTTCAGACTTTTCCTCTATTGTTTCATCCAGGGTATTTTCTCCCTTCATTCCCCCTTCCTCTGTACATTCCTTGAGTCTCTTCCTGCGCTGCACAATCCCAGACCAGGAGTGTGCTAGTCTGATGCAGGTATCAGGAGATGCATGAGAGCATTGGGAGAATGATACACTCTCGTTTTCCCCCTCTCTTTCTGTGGGTATAGCATCTGAGCCCCACTCCCCAACACCCAGGGACATTCTGCAGTTTGTCTTTCACGTTTATGTGACGTGCTTAGATAGTGGTGTCCATTACCAAAAACCCAAGGAAGTAAGGGTCCAGATCAACCTTTGGGCTGCTTGAGAGTTGCGATCTCCACTAAAATGGACAGTCACTTCTGAGCTCAGGTGGATAGTCTCTGTGTGATACCTTGGTGGGATCGGGAGAAACCCAGAATAGCAGATCTCTTTGAAAGAGAAAGGTTATGTTACAGCAAAATATATTCTCATGCTTAGTTTATATGTTTTCCAAATAAACACGGGAGTAATCGGAACAAAATACACGCTCATAAAATTACCTTCCCTGTAATGACTGGAATGTATTTGTTGGAAGCTTAGTCAGAAATAATTTGCAGCTAATTTCCAGGAATACTATTGTCAGTACTATACAATAATACTGTAATATTGCAATCCTCATGGTGCTTATTGTTATGAAAGTGATTCTGTTTTTGTTAAAATATTTTTTGAGGAATTCATAGTCAAACTGAATAAAAGTTGGACCATTTTTTTAAAGGGGATCATCAAGAGGACACTGAAAGAACTGGTTTGGCAACAATGTTTTTCAAGTTGTCACATGACTCAAGTTAAAAATAGAACAGAAACCCTGGTAACAGTGGTGCAGTGGTTAGCATCGCAGCCTCACAGCTCCAGTGACCCGGGTTCAGTTCTGGGTACTGCCTGTGCGGAGTTTGCAAGTTCTCCCTGTCACCGCGTGGGTTTCCGCCGGGTGCTCCAGAGTCCTCCCACAGCCAAAGACTTGCAGATTGATAGGTAAATTGGCCATTGTAAATTACCCCTAGTGTAGGTAGGTGGTAGGAGAATAGTGGGGATGTGGTAGGGAATATGAGGTTGGTGTGGGATTGGTGTGGATGGGTGGTTGTTGGTCGGCGCGGACTCGGTGGGCCAGGGGGCCTGTTTCAGTGTTGTATCTCTAAAAAAAAACTGGGGAAGATGTGGGAAGAGAAGTGACAGTCGCGTGCCTCTTGACAGGACAAGCCCGGGAGCAGCAGTGCGCACCTGAGAGAGAGCAGAAAACTTGCAAGCTTTTGGTTGTAGTGTCAGTGTTTACCTTCTGGAATGAGTTAAAGTTAGCATCTGCTGCTGAAGAAGTGTCATGGAGGAAGAGACCAGATTCTTGCTGAATGTTTAAAGAGTCAAGCCTGCAGAAGGAGAAGAGAATTCCCAAGGAAGGAGAGAAGACCACAATCCAGCTCAGCTTTTCAGCATCTCTCTAAAAGACGCTGAGAAGTCCACTTTGTCAATCATCTCATCTCCTGTCTTTGAAGAAAAGCCTGCTAAATTAATTCTCAACGCCACCTGAAAAGAACAGTTCTAAAAGATCACAGTGACCCATCAACCTGTACTCGGAGGCTAGACTATATCTCATTTGCTGTTTTCTTCAAGAATGAGCAAGTATTTAGCCCAAGTGTATTTTGTCTGTAACAGAGCTCTGAGCAAAAATCCCTTTTATTTTTCTGGGTAATCGGTGTATGTGTGGGTGTGAGTGTGGGGCTAAGGTAAAAAGGGAACTTTAAAATTTCAATCTGTGCATTTATGCTTTATTTCATTACTGGTTAAGACTTGTTTTATAATAAACATATAATTTTGTTGTTCATTAAAGAAACCTGGTTAGTGTGCTCTATTCTGGGAAAAATAGAATATATGATTGACTGTATCTGTAAGTGGGAAAATTTAAATATATGTTGTCACCTGTGGAAAAGTGGAACTAGAATAAACAGTGCACTCCTCCCGCCTCGGTCACAACGTTATCAACAACTTTGAGTTAGGCTTCTCCAGTTGGTGTTATTTCTCTCAATACAATGTTGCATTGCTCTCTGTGGTGGGTTGGCACAGACTATCAGTACATTGGTGCACTAGTGCCAAGAATGAGTCACTTATTGCTGTTCCCCTTATGTTGGATCCTTATGTGTCGAGTTTAAAATTCTAACTAGTCCAAAACAAGAAGGTATAACCTTAAAATTAGAGCTAGGGCATTATGGTCTGATATTAGGAAGCACTTCTTCACACAAACGGTAGTGAAAACCTAGAACTCTCTCCCTCAAAAAGCTGTTGAGGCTGGGGCCAATTCAAAATTTCAAAACAGTGATTAATAGATTTTCACTAGTCAAGGTATTAAGGTTTATGAAGCAAAAAATGAAGTTAATATTACAGATCAGCCATGATCTAATTGAATGGTGGAACAGGCTTGAGGGGCTGAATGGCCCTCCTCCTGTTCTTATATTCCTGTGCTTTGTCAGGTTGTTCGGCTGCAATGAGGTAACGTAGGAACATCTGTCTCTCAATTCCATTTACCCTCCTTGATTCCATATCCCTTAATATCTTTGCCTAACAAAAATCTAACAATCTCAGTTTTGAAATTTTCAGTTGACCCTCAACCACAAAAGCTTTTTCAGGGAGAGTGTTTCCGATTTCCACTGCCCTTAGTGTGAAGAAGTGCCTCCTGACGTCACTCCTGAACAGCCTAGTTCTAATTTTAAGTTTATGCCCCCTTGGTCCGGAATTCTGGTACCTTCCCCTGGAGTGAGTGAAAGATTGGAAGACCAGCCACCCGAGTAGGTGGGACAGAGGTGGGGGGCAGGGGGAAGCAGAGGGAGGGTGGCTACTGATCCAACATAACAGTTGGTTGTGAAAGAGACCATTATGCTAATATCTTACAATAAAATGTGTTTACATTCTTTGTGTTTTCTTTCAGTAAAACACACCCTCCTAGAATTTCTGTTCCTTCTTAGTAACTGGTTCTGTAGCTTCCGAGGTATAGTTAGAGGAACAAATTACCCTTCTACTTCCACTGCCAGGGAATGTTGCATGTTTGATTAGAAAGGGAGATGGGGGAAGAAGGATGGGGAACGTATGAGATAACTTGAGGAGGATGGGGAAGGAGAAAGAAAACTCTGTGATAATGCAGAGATGTCAATGCTTTCTTTGGCAATCTTACAGCTGTACTGCTACCTCTGAATATTAAACAACAGTTGTCGCAATCTCAATCAGCCTGTGCGTTCGAGCAGCAGGTTGACGCCACCAGGCTTCAAGCCTCTGGTGTCAGAAGCGACGCACTCATTGTACTCAGTCTGTGACCCTTGGCTTCTGGTCCATCAATAACTTGACAAGAGTTCTCACATTCAACTGCATTGCAGGCGATTAAAAAACAGAAATAAGAACCTTCATTCTACCAGCTCCCTTGTGCATGCAAAGTAGGAAATGAGTGTTGAAGGAGCTTGAGTCATCAATTTTGAGCATTATGAAGTTTATCGAGCTTCGGTGTATAGTTGTACTTAGCAGTGAGGACTTGGTGTTACTCGAAATGCGGAGAACAGACTGCTGATTAAAAAAAAAGAAACATAGAAAATAGGAGCAGGAGTAGGCCATTCGGCCCTTCGAGCCCGCACTGCCATTCAATACGATCATGGCTGATCGTCTAAACTCAGTACCCTGTTCCCTCTTTCTCCCCGTATCCCTTGATCCCTTTAATCCTAAGAAATATATCTAACTCTTTCTTGAATATGTTTAATGATTTGACCTCAATTACTTTCTGTGGTAGAGAATTCCACAGGTTCACCACTCTCTGGGTGAAGAAATCCCTCCTCATCTCAGTCCTAAATGGCTTACCCCTTATCCTTAGATTGTGACCCCTGGTCCTGGACTCCCCTGCCATCAGGAACATCCTTCCTGCATCTAGTCTGTCCAGTCCTGTTAGAACATACCATTTGCCTTCTTAACTGTCTGCTGCACCTGCATGCTTACTTTCAGCGCCTGGTGTACAAGAACACCTAGGTCTCACTGCACCTCCCCCTTTCCCAATCTATCGCTGTTCAGATAATCTGCCTTTCTGTTTTTGCCACCAAAGTGGATAACCTCACATTTATCCATATTATACTGTATCTGACATGTATTTGCCCACTTACTCAACCTGTCCAAATCACAGAAAAAAAAAAACAGCAGAACCGTGTGATGTACAGAAAAGTCTCACTCCTAATACTAGGAATGGTATCAGACAAATTGGCTGCACAGTGAATTTGTACTTTAACTGGTTAGTGAACATTTTCTTTTAAAGGAAGGAACTTTGTACCAAACAGTAAAGGATGTGAGTACAGATAATATTAGAGTCAAACATATTCTGATCAGACATAGTTTAGACTAGATGTCAAGTAAAGTTCCATCTGTTCTGAACTAATAATGTTCCTTGAAAAATTTGCAGAGCTATGGGGAAAGAGCATGGGAGTTGGACTAATTGGACAGCTCTGATAAAGAGCTGACACCAGCACAATGGGCAGAATGACTTCCTTCTGTGCTGTATTATTCGATGATTCTAACCCTCAAATCTCAGACAAATCTCATACTGCACCAAGGTGGCTTTTTTATTTACAAGATGTAGGCATCCTTATAGCCTGAAAGAGATTGCCAACTGGTGTCTAATTGTGGCTGGTGCTCTGGTGTCGATTCACACTATAACGCATTAGTTTGAGACTCCCCAAACTTATTTCTTGTAGGAGCTTTAGACTCAGATGATAGAGAAAGAAAATATATTTTTACTCCAGCAATCTAGGATATTGAAACCTGGAGGTGAAGGGTTATTGTGTTCCTCTGCTGTGCCATTCAGTTCCTACTTGAACAATTTCAATGGCAGGAACCGTTACAGGAACATGATTCCTGCCCCAGAAACTATTCAGCCCATAAATCCTCACCTGGAGAATACCTGGTCCTGGGTATAGAAACATAGAAAAATAGGAGCAGGAGTAGGCCATTCGGCCCTTTGCGCCTGCTGTAGCATTCAATACGATCGGGGCTGATCATCCAAACACATCCTGTTCCTGCTTTCTCCCCGTATCCCTTGATCCCATTAGCCCTAAGGACTATATCTAACTCTTTATTGAATATATTTAATGATTTGGCCTCAACTGCTTTCCGTGGTAGAGAATTCCACAGGTTCACCACTTTCCGGGTGAAGAAATCCCTCCTCATCTCAGTCCTAAATGGCTTACCCCTTATCCTTAGATTGTGACCCCTGGTCCTGGACTCCCCCGCCATCGGGAACATCCTTCCTGCATCTAGTCTGTCCAGTCCTTTAGAATTCTGTAGGTTTCTATGAGAGCTGTGACACATCCATCAACCTGATGCACCCACCCCGCCACCCCAAGTTCAGCTAGGGAAGTTACTGGACACAATCCTGTGGAGGTCCTGGCATCTTGCTCTTGCTTGGCATTGACAGAGGCCTAGGGGATGGATTTCAATGGGGCTTTTCCTGCCTTTCCTATGACACTGGATCTTTGGTGGAAGTTCCCATCCTGAGGTGACCCAAAGAAGATGAAGTTGGTCATTTTTCGTGATGCTTCAATTCAATGCTAACCTTCCTGATGGATATTTTAGTGTAGCTGGTTTCATGATAAATCTTTTGGGTGAGAGTGGGAAATGTCCTTTAGCTTTGAAAGTCAAGAAAACAACAAAAGGGTTATTATTGACAACATCATCCAGAAATGGATAAGGACCGGACTTGAGATACCAGCGAAGTTTCTGCCTGATAATGGATGGAAATGTGCCAATGACAAGTTCAGAGACATATGTGAAAATATCCACATCATGGTCATGATTACTACAGCTGAAAGTCCTTAAGATCAATAAAATGTTGCATACAATTTAAGCTGATCAACCTGCTATCATGTTCCACTTCAGAAAGTGAATGATAGAACACATTTTTATAAGTATTTATTTACAGAGATACATATTAGAAGCATGTATCTCCTAACCCAACAACAACAGTTTAAGTCTGTTCCTATTTAAAGGGGCACAAGTGAATCCCCAATTAATGCACCAACTGCATGCAATTAAACACAATTACTATACAATTAACTACACTGAGGAAGCAACTTTCTCATTTTCAGTATGTCCCCAAGTGCTTCACAAACAATTTTTTTTGAAGTGTAGTCATTGTAGTTTAGTAGGCAAAGGCAGCAGACAGCTTATACACAGCAAGGTCCCAGAAACAGCAATTGAGATGAATGACAATTTTATTTGTTTTTGATTAGGGTTGAATATTGGCTAGGACACCTAGAGACCACACTGCTCTTCTCTGAAAAAAAGCCATAGGGTCTTTTACATCCACCTGAACCGGCAGACAAGGCCTCAGTTTAATGCCTCATCCAAAAGAAGGCACTTCTGACAGTGCAGCACTCTCTCAGTACTGCCTGTCAATGTCTGCAGGTTTGATGTTACAAAGTTTCATTCCAAACATAGAAACACGGATGACACTTTAGAAATGTTCATCTCTTTCGTTCAGTCTTTTTTATTCAAGGTTTTCTACGGCTGTACAAATAGAGGAAGGGAGTTGGAGGTGCATTCTGGAGTAAGTGACCTTGGCAACAATACATACTCATTTCTGCAGCGACTTGAAATGAGGAGCTCCTTGCACGTTCTGTGTTACTCGGGATTGAATTCAAATTGATTGCCAATAATTCCTATGGTTCAGTAGAGTCGTAAATGAAAGAACCTGCAACTTTAGGAACTATAAATTCTTGAATTAACTGTATGGCATAAAACAAATTGATTACAACTTGCCAGCGCATTGTGCGTGATTTGTAGTACTGTAATTGTTGGTAGCATACTAAATTCAACCCACCTGGCGCCCTCGAATAGTGGAAGCTCCAGTCAGTTGAGAGAGTTGATTTTAACTCGGTGTGTGTTTCAGATAGAGAGTGGAGGAGTTAGGTTGGGGATGCGGGAGTAAGAAGTGGGGCAGGGGTTGGAGGAGCAGTTGGGAATGGGGGGGGGGGGGGGGGGGGAGGGGATGTGGGGATGCAGCAAGTGCAAAAAGCACTGATTAGCTCTGGGTAATTTAATTCCCAGGCCTCATTTGAATGCCGCGGGTCTACTACCTGCCCAGAATGGGTGCGAAGAGATTGGTGAAGGGCTGCAGACAGGGGAACCAAATGTAACTTTCAGATCAGTGGTGGGGAGGGGATTTCAGAGCGTTTCATGGGTGGGAACGTGGGTGGAGGGAGAATCTGAGGGAGGGAAGGCCATGGCTTTCCTTGTGGGGCCTGAAGGAGATATTTCACTTCCTGCGGGATGCCGGGGTGGGGGTGGGGGGGGGGGAGGGGTCGGTCTCTTGGTTCTTCCCATGAGTGAGCAAGCTGTGCGTCACAGGAAATTTACAGTTGCAATGCAGCACTGAGATATAGGAATGAAAAAAAAGAACTTGCATTTCTATAGCACCTTTCAGAACCTCAGGACATCCCAGAGCACTTAACAACCAGTGAAGGACTTTTGAAGTAGTCACTGTTGCAATGTCAGAAATGCGACAGCCAATTTGTGCACAGCAAGCTCCCTCAAACAGCAATATAATAATGACCAGATAACCAGTGTTTGTGATGTTGGTTGAGGGATAATGATTGGCCAGGACAATGGGAAGAGCTCGCTCCCGCCTCTTTGCCCCCGCTCTACTTCAAAATAGTGCCATGGGATCTTTTACATTCATCTAAGAGGATAGACGGGATCCTTGGTTTAATGTCTCAGCTGCAAGACAGCACCTCCCTCTGACAGTGCAGCACTCCTTCAGTACTGCACTGGAGTCTCAGTTTAGATTATGTCTTAAGGCTCGAGGCTACAACCTTCTGAGTGAGAACTGGAAATGCTCCCCACTGAACCACGACTAACACCTCTTAGGAATGGGCAACAAATAACCACTTCGTACGCAGTACATCACAGGGCTATCAATCCCAGGGAGCAGTCAGAATTGTAGAATTTGCATACCTATTTAAACCTATGAAGTTATGTTCATTTTTCAGGGTGGCATATGTCAAAATTCAAAACAGATTACATTTTTAAACACAAATGAGTCTCTGTTGTTCCTGACAAGCGACATTTGATTCCTGCTAGGCTGTGCTGCTTCATTTCAGATTCTGACCCTGGGATCAGTGGAGATGTCGGGGCATATAAAGGTTTTGACAGAGTAAGTGATGAGGAACTGTTTCCAATGGCGGGGGGTTTGGTAACCAGAGGCCACAGATTTAAGGTAATTGGCAAAAGAACCAGAAGTGAGACGAGGAATATTTTTCCTCAGTGAGTTATGATGATCTGGAATTTGCAGCCTGAAAGGGCGTTGGAAGCCAATTCAATAGTTGACAATTCAACTATTCAATTCAATTCAATTCAACAGTGACTTTCAAAAGGAAATTGGATAAATACAGAGAGGAGGAAAGTTTTCAGGACTGTGGGGTGAGGGCATGGGAGTGTGACTAATGGGATAGCTCTTTCAAAGATCTGGCACAAGCACGAAGGGCTGAATAGCCACCTTTAGTACTTAAGATTGTATGAATTCCAGTAAATGACTTCAAATTGAAAGTAGGACAAAGTGAATCATCAGTTTAAACTAACAAAAGGCAAATGTAGGATTGAGATGAGGATGCTTAGCTTCATGTTCAATGGACTCCTGGATAGAGGAGTGGAGTCTTTTCAAGATTTGATGCTGCAGTGGGAGAGACTGGTTTTTCTGGATAATTCGCTAAGATGGAATAAATGACTTTCCTCATCCGTAATTATCTTGTGAATCCAGAGGCACGGCTTTTCCCTGAAGTAGGACGAGTGCAGTGCTCCACACTGTATGGCAATGGGCTGAGTCGGAACAGTGGAGAAAAGTTGGCAAGGAGAGATAGAAAGACTTGCATTTATATAGTGACTTTCACAACCTCCGGATGCCTCAAAGCTCTTTACTAATGGGGAAAGAGCAGGGAAGTTGGACTAATTGGATTGCACTTTCAAAGAGCAATGTGGACCAAATGGCCTTGTTCTGTGCTCTATCAATCTATGATTCTGTGATATTGTCCTTTATTAGCATTTAAATGACACCTTTAATGGACAAAATGTTCCATGGTACTTTAACAGTAAAGTGGAACTCTGCAAAGAAACACACAAAACGTGGATCAAAAACAGAGATGGAGGTTGTGTCTGGAACACACACACCTTTTATATTGTTTTTGGATATCACAGGCAATGTGTTTGCACATCACACTCCCTTCTGGGAATTTCTTCCGTGCTTGGGCCATTATCTGCCCACTGGGGCCTGCTACAATCATGTACTTTGAAATGAAGGAGACTCTGAGGAGCTAAAAGCCCAGATGACCAGGTGGAGATTGATGAATAACAAATAAACAGAAATTCCAATTTCGGTAGCTGTAATATTTATCCTTCAACCAACATTACTCAAGCAGATAATCTGGTC
This sequence comes from Heterodontus francisci, assembly GCF_036365525.1. Taxonomy (NCBI): domain Eukaryota; kingdom Metazoa; phylum Chordata; class Chondrichthyes; order Heterodontiformes; family Heterodontidae; genus Heterodontus; species Heterodontus francisci. Next base: position 20,625,585 of record NC_090410.1, on the reverse strand, counting down.
ATTATCACATTGCTCTTTGTGGGAGCTTGCTATGCGCAGACAAGCTGCTGCGTTTCCTACATTACAACAGTGATTACACTTCAATAAAGTACTTTGTTGGCTGTAAATGCCTTGGGACATCTTGAGGCTGTGAAGGATGCTATATAAATGAAAGTTTTTCTTTTCTCCAGGCCAGAAACCTGACTTTTTCCAAGAAATTGCCATTGGCCATAGTAGCAGATGTCGCTTGCCATGTTTGGATGTCCATCCTTTTACTGCTATTTTAAGGCCGGCATCAACCTATTTAAAGCAACACCATCTGAATATGTTGTGCATTTGGATGCTAATATCCCCAGCAGTTGTTTCAGTGTTATCTGTGACTCGGTGATTAACACGTTCTGGGTTCCAGTCTTGCCCCGGAGACTTGAGTAAATAATTTAGGCTGACCCTTCAGTGCAGTACTGAGGAAGCAAAGAAGAGCAGGGGAATTCTCCCTGGTAGTAGTAGTGATCTGCCCAAGGGAAGGTCCTTTGCTCATCTCTCCATACCTCATGGTCCTGCGTTTTCCTCTTCAGTTGCTTGTAAGACCCTCCCATTTTTTAACTTCCATGAGAAAGGAGCAATATGACTAGAGAAAAAGTACTGGAGGTACATGTGTGCTTTAAAGGAAACACAAGTCCTCTTCCCGAAGGATCCTCCGCCTGTAAGCAGCCGTTGTCCCTCGAAGTTCGATCTCTGCCACCATCACCACTGAAAATTCGTTGGTTCCGTCACTGGCCATAGCTCATAACTCTGAGCATGGGACCCTTATCTGAGCCTGAGGCGACTCATAAAAGGGCAGGGACGACCACTCCCGGAGGTCTCAAATAACCCTGCTACCCTGTTTCCCTGGTGTTCTGGCCAATATTTATCCCTGAACCAACATCACTAAAATCGGTGATCTAGCCATTATCACATTCCTATTTGTGGGATCTTGCTGTGTGCAAATTGGCTGCTGCATTTCCTACATTACAGCAGTGACTATACTTCAAAAATACTTCATTGGCTGCAAATTGTCTTGGGACATCCTGAGGTTATGAAAAGCTCGATACAAAGGCAAGTCTTTTTCTACGATCCTTTGCTCTTTGAGGCATGGGTTAACCTTTGAACCTATGACTAATGAGCTCCCCGATGGTTAAATTCATTAGTCTGTCAGCTGGTGTGGAGCTGAGCTGTACAGATCTGGAGAGTGCCAGATTCAGTGTTTGGTCCCTCCTGTCTGAGTTTGGTGATCTTACCCAGGGCAGTTGTAGAGGGCATCATCCAACTTGCCTCCGAAAGAGGGTATAGAACCCAGCGATCCAGCTCCTGTCTGGTAACCAGTGACCTCTGTTGGAAAATAGACAAGGACAGGGGAGGGCTGGGGGCTGGGTGCAGAGCCTGCCATGGTAGAATAGCTGGCTGCCACTCATTGCCTGGGTTCACATGTGAACAGCCCTTTGGGTGTGCTGCTGGAGTATTTTTGTTGTTCATGGGACAACACCCAGCATAAGCTAACACCTTCAGGGGAGAAAGTGCAATGGGGTGGTGGGGTGGGGGGGTGGTGGTGTGGTTGTGGTGGGAGAGACGGACGGACAAATGTGCAATATTGTGATGTGTGGCTCTGCTTTTTTATTTTATGGGGCTGACTGCAGAGACAAGTGTACGTGTTCTGGTTATGTACATCCCTGACGTGGCGGGGTGTACATCACCGCGATTCCTCGGTGCAATGTCAAGCTTTTCCAAGCTGAGATGATTGCGTTTGTGAAGTGATTGACTGTGGTGATCAGTTGTCGTGACATTAAATTGCTTTCTGCTGTCACAGGACCTGAAATTGATTTTTTGCCTTTTTCCTGATCTTATGCCTTAAACGAGATTGAAGGCAACTGACAGTGCTAGACAAATTTAACGCAGATTGTGACATGACATCCTACACACCATGTCCTTCAAAACTATAAATAACGAGAGCATTTTATCAGGCTGCCATACCCACAACATGCCCTGCACATTTGCCCACTCGCCTCATGATTTGCAGCCAGTCCAATTGTGCTTCAAAAAGATGCAGCGTAAAGCAGAGGTGCAAGGGTGATCCCCAGCCCAACAGAAAAAGCTGGAGATACTCAGGTCTTTTCAACCTTGACGGGGAGACCTTCTTCAGGCAATCTTACTGAGGTGTACAGAAGTGTAAATGTGGGAAAGATTTAATACAGGTGTTCAAAATTAAAAAGGATTTTTGATAGAGCAGATCGGGAGAAACTTTCCAGTTTCACAGGTCACAGATTTAAGTGAATTTAAGGAGATAAGAACAAAGGGGAAGATGAGTGTTTTTTTACACAGGGGTTTGTTCCAATCTGCAATGCACTGCCTGAAATGGTAGTGGAAGCAGATAAAATAATAACTTTCAAAAGGGAATTGGATAAATTTGTAACAAGGAAAATTTTTCAGAGCTAGAGGTCAAGGGAGGAGTGGGGCTAATTGAATAGTTGTTTCAAGGAGCCAGCACAGCAAGATGGGCCAAATGGCCTCCTTTTGTGCTGTATGGTTGTATAATGCTACTAGCACTGGAAAATTATTTCAAATTGAGAGTAGGATAAAGGGGATCACCAGTTCAAACTAGTAAATGGTCAATGTAAGATTGAGTTTAGGACATTTAGCTTCACGTTGAATGGATTTCTGGATAGAATAGTGGTGATCCAGAATCGTTTCAAGAACCAATTGGACGCTGCAATGGGAGAGACTGGTTATTCTGGACGATTTGCTAAAATGGGATGAATGACTTTCCTCATCCGTAATTATCTTATGAACCCAGAGGTGTTCCCTAAGTTAGGATGAGTGCAATGTCACACACTCTGCGCCAATGAGCTGAGTGGGAACAGCAGAAAAGGGCTAGCATGCAGAGAAAAAAAGACTTGTATTTATGTAGCACCTTTCATGACCTCAGGATGTCCCAAAGCATTTTACAGCCCATGAAATACTTTTGAAGTGTGGTGTCACGCTCATGAAGGGAACAGTGATGACATACGGAATGAACTGGAGGAATTATGAAATAAAAGTCAACTGTTGAACTGAACTACAAAAAAGGACACATTTGCGCTACAGACAAAATGGAGTAGAGGTCAGGTGACCTCTCCTGTACTCTCAATAAACATGTTTGTCTGTTGAAGATGAAACACAATATCCACATCTGAATTAGCTCTGGGGAAAACACATTGAAATGGAGAACAGCCCATTCCATGCTAATTACTCCTATCTGCAGCAATGGAGCTAACAAAGTCTTTTATAGACACACTGACTCCGAAGCCAAGTCCAAAAAAAAGGTGCGAAATAACACCTATTTATCAGAATGGATATTCTGATAACACATTCAAAAGCCATCATGTAACAATGGTTCCCATATCCTGGAACATAGTATGAATCACCCCAGGGGACAGTGCCCTTAGTCACCTGACCGACACTCCAACCTGACAGGTTTCTACCTCGAAAGGTATCTCTCTGGAGAGAGAGAGGAGAACACAGGCAGAACAGCCAGAGAAGGTCTTTTCTGGACAGAACAGTTGTGAGGCAGTTCAAACTAAGCAGGAGTCTTGCTGATGACATCTTTTAACTAATGCAGCAGAGGATTTGCAAGGTGACTTTGGAACTCACATTTGCGAAAGTGAACCAGGATTTCCCACCATCGACTTCAGATTGAGGCTTAACCACAAGGAGCCTACAACACTTCATCCTTTTCAACACAAAGAACATTCACGCCAGCACCCCGAAGGATTTCCTTCCAAAAAGCTTCGAAAGGTATCTTTAAAACAACAAACTCTTTTACAACAATTGAACTCTAATTGCATGTTACACTGTACTCTCTATCTTTTCTTGTGTGTGTGTGTGTGTATGCGTGAGGGGGTGAAGTTGCGAATATTTTTCGGCACTTGTTTAAAAGTAAATATTTATCTTTATTTTTTAACCTACGAGAAAACCTGTTGTTTGTCTATTTATTTGACCCTTAAAACACTCAGGGACTAAAACATTTTTTAAAACACTATTTGCAGTCAATTGTTCAGTTCAGTTCAGTTCAGAGATACAGCACTGAAACAGGCCCTTCGGCCCACCGAGTCTGTGGAGGTCACCCACACCACTTCCCACCTGTCCATAACACTAGTCACTAATGTAATGTCGGAAATGTAGCAGTCAATTTGCACACAGAAAGCTCCCGCAAACAACAATATGATAGTGACTAGATAATCTGTTTCAGTGATGTTGGTTGAGCGATAAATAATGGCCCAGCACACCACGGACAACTGGCCTGCTGTCCTTCGAATAGTGCCATGGGATCTTTTACATCCACCAATAAGGCCTTTAACATCTCATCTGAAAGACGGCACCTCTGGCAGTGCAGTACTCCATCAGCACTGCACTGAAGTGTCAGCCTGGATTAGGGGGTCATTTCTGTTGAGCGGAACTATGAACCCACGACCTTCTGACTCAGGTGAGAATGGACAAGCGAGTGACACGGGGGAGAGAGAGACGGACACACTGAGACCCAGCCTGAGTGTTGCTGCGATTTCTGGCATCTTTCTCCTGCAGAAAATCACCTACTCTAACTCTGTATTATATAATGAGTATGTAGTCTGGCAAAGAGCCACACCTGCTCTTTGTTTTCTCAATGAAATTGATCCGGATGAAACTGACGAGCACAGCTGCCGATACTTTAATCTCCGATCCTGATGTCTTCACTGTCCAGAGTGTCTGCGGCCACGGCGTGCGGTAAGTCCATTGAGGTGAAGAAGGAGCTGCGGGACCCGAGAGAAGTCCTGTGAAAAGGTGCCCCGAACACCCAAAACATCCACGAACGGCACCCCCCGGCCGCAACTTCAAAGCGCCCGCGGGAGATGGCTCGGAGAGCATCTGCAGCGCACTGTCGGCAATGCTGCATGCCTTTATTTAAACCACTGCAAAAAAAAACCCTTAGCAAATGTAATCACCTCGAAGTCTGCCAAATGATGCTTCACCTCCCGAAGGACGTGAATGAGCTTTCCGGACGTCGATGGTGGGCACTGAGGAAATGGCTTATTACCTGCACCAGATTCCACCAGCCATACTGGTGCCAAACGTCGTGTCCTGCACTCCTTTGGACCCCACCAGAAAGGCCGAGAGGGGGGCTTTGACGACTGGGCAACTCTCAACCTCCATAAATTTGCCCAGGCATGCGCCATGGAGAGGTCACTCCATAGTTGCCTCACAGCGACTGAAACAACACGGAAGGCAGCAGTTACGGGTTATAAGTCCAGATAAATTGGCGTAGAAACTGGGCGCCACGGGTTGCCTTTGTCGGTGGGAGAGGTCATTGCACCTCACTGGACAGCTACCGCCCGCCTCAAACCGGGCAGCCCCCGGTCAATAAGGTTCTGTCCCGCCACAGTCTGCCTGCTTCAATGGGTGCTTGGAGCTCAGGGTCATTGCCCGAAAGGTGGACTGATACACCGCACCAAACAACATGAAAAAAGGAAAGAAGGTACCAGCCCTTCGCTTTGCAAGCTGGAACGTCAGAACTATGTGTCCTGGCCTGTCGGAAGACCTTACACAAATCAACGATTCTCGGAAGACCGCCATCATTAACAACGAGCTCAGTAGATTCAATGTGGACATTGCAGCACTTCAGGAGACTCGCCTCCCCGCGAGTGGCTCTCTAGCAGAGCAAGACTACACCTTCTTCTGGCAGGGCAGGGATCCTGAAGAACCAAGACAGCATGGAGTGGGCTTCGCCATCAGAAACTCCTTGCTCAGCATGATAGAGCCTCCCTCAAATGGCTCGGAACGCATACTGTCCATCCGACTGCTCACCACCTCTGGTCCAGTACACCTACTCAGCATCTATGCTCCAACACTCTGCTCCGCACCTGAAGCTAAAGACCAGTTCTATGAACAACTCCATAACATCATTAGCAGCATCCCCAACACCGAACACCTATTCCTGCTGGGGGACTTTAATGCCAGGGTTGGGGCCGACCATGACTCATGGCCCTCCTGCCTTGGGCGCTATGGCGTTGGAAGGATGAATGAGAACGGGCAGAGACTGCTTGAGTTGTGTACCTATCATAACCTCTGCATCACCAACTCGTTCTTTCACACTAAACCCTGTCACCAGGTTTCATGGAGGCACCCAAGATCACGTCGTTGGCACCAGCTAGACCTCATTGTCACAAGGCGAGCCGCCTTAAACAGTGTTCAAATCACACGCAGCTTCCACAGTGCGGACTGCGACACCGACCACTCCCTGGTGTGCAGCAAGGTTAGACTCAGACCAAAGAAGTTGCATCATTCCAAGCAGAAGGGCCACCCGCGTATCAACACGAGCAGAATTTCTCACCCACAGCTGTTACAAAAATTTCTAAATTCACTTGTAACAGCCCTTCAAAACACTCCCACAGGGGATGCTGAGACCAAGTGGGCCCACATCAGAGACGCCATCTATGAGTCAGCTTTGACCACCTACGGCAAAAGTGCGAAGAGAAATGCAGACTGGTTTCAATCTCATAATGAAGAGCTGGAACCTGTCATAGCCGCTAAGCGCATTGCACTTTTGAACTACAAGAAAGCCCCCAGCGATTTAACATCCGCAGCACTTAAAGCAGCCAGAAGTACTGCACAAAGAACAGCTAGGCGTTGCGCAAACGACTACTGGCAACACCTATGCAGCCATATTCAGCTGGACTCAGACACCGGAAACATCAGAGGAATGTATGATGGCATGAAGAGAGCTCTTGGGCCAACCATCAAGAAGATCACCCCCCTCAAATCTAAATCGGGGGACATAATCACTGACCAACGCAAACAGATGGACCGCTGGGTTGAGCACTACCTAGAACTGTACTCCAGGGAGAATGCTGTCACTGAGACGGCCCTCAATGCAGCCCAGCCTCTACCAGTCATGGATGAGCTGGACATACAGCCAACCAAATTGGAACTCAGTGATGCCATTGATTCCCTAGCCAGCGGAAAAGCCCCTGGGAAGGACAGCATTACCCCTGAAATAATCAAGAGTGCCAAGCCTGCTATACTCTCAGCACTACATGAACTGCTATGCCTGTGCTGGGACGAGGGAGCAGTACCCCAGGACATGCGCGATGCCAACATCATCACCCTCTATAAAAACAAAGGTGACCGCGGTGACTGCAACAACTACCGTGGAATCTCCCTGCTCAGCATAGTGGGGAAAGTCTTTGCTCGAGTCGCTCTGAACAGGCTCCAGAAGCTGGCTGAGCGCGTCTACCCTGAGGCACAGTGTGGCTTTCGTGCAGAGAGATCGACTATTGACATGCTGTTCTCCCTTCGTCAGATACAGGAGAAATGCCGTGAACAACAGATGCCCCTCTACATTGCTTTCATTGATCTCACCAAAGCCTTTGACCTCGTCAGCAGACGTGGTCTCTTCAGACTACTAGAAAAGATCGGATGTCCACCAAAGCTACTAAGTATCATCACCTCATTCCATGACAATATGAAAGGCACAATTCAACATGGTGGCTCCTCATCAGAGCCCTTTCCTATCCTGAGTGGTGTGAAACAGGGCTGTGTTCTCGCACCCACACTTTTTGGGATTTTCTTCTCCCTGCTGCTTTCACATGCGTTCAAATCCTCTGAAGAAGGAATTTTCCTCCACACAAGATCAGGGGGCAGGTTGTTCAACCTTGCCCGTCTAAGAGCGAAGTCCAAAGTACGGAAAGTCCTCATCAGAGAACTCCTCTTTGCTGACGATGCTGCTTTAACATCTCACACTGAAGAATGCCTGCAGAGTCTCATCGACAGGTTTGCGTCTGCCTGCAATGAATTTGGCCTAACCATCAGCCTCAAGAAAACGAACATCATGGGGCAGGATGTCAGAAATGCTCCATCCATCAATATTGGCGACCACGCTCTGGAAGTGGTTCAAGAGTTCACCTACCTAGGCTCAACTATCACCAGTAACCTGTCTCTAGATGCAGAAATCAACAAGCGCATGGGTAAGGCTTCCACTGCTATGTCCAGACTGGCCAAGAGAGTGTGGGAAAATGGCGCACTGACACGGAACACAAAAGTCCGAGTGTATCAGGCCTGTGTCCTCAGTACCTTGCTCTACGGCAGCGAGGCCTGGACAACGTATGCCAGCCAAGAGCGACGTCTCAATTCATTCCATCTTCGCTGCCTTCGGAGAATACTTGGCATCAGGTGGCAGGACTATATCTCCAACACAGAAGTCCTTGAAGCGGCCAACACCCCCAGCTTATACACACTACTGAGTCAGCGGCGCTTGAGATGGCTTGGCCATGTGAGCCGCATGGAAGATGGCAGGATCCCCAAAGACACATTGTACAGCGAGCTCGCCACTGGTATCAGACCCACCGGCCGTCCATGTCTCCGTTATAAAGACGTCTGCAAACGCGACATGAAATCGTGTGACATTGATCACAAGTCGTGGGAGTCAGTTGCCAGCGTTCGCCAGAGCTGGCGGGCAGCCATAAAGACAGGGCTAAATTGTGGCGAGTCGAAGAGACTTAGTAGTTGGCAGGAAAAAAGACAGAGGCGCAAGGGGAGAGCCAACTGTGTAACAGCCCCGACAAACAAATTTCTCTGCAGCACCTGTGGAAGAGCCTGTCACTCCAGAATTGGCCTTTATAGCCACTCCAGGCGCTGCTTCACAAACCACTGACCACCTCCAGGCGCGTATCCATTGTCTCCCGAGATAAGGAGGCCCAAAAGAAGTCTGTGAAATACATGATCTAGAGTAGTCTGTGCTGCCGTCCTGGGAAATTGGTTGCAGTCTGAAGCTGAGACATGTTCTGGGAGCCAAAGGTCAATACCAGTTTCCCAACCCCCACTGGAACCAGAAATGGCCCCAGTCCCCACTCTCAAAATGCAAATGACTCTAAACTAGAGAAATGGGCCAGGGTCAAAATGGGGAAATGGGTCAGAGTCAAAATGGGGAAATGGGTCAGGGTCAAAATGGGGAAATGGGTAAGGGTCAAAATGGGGAAATGGGTCAGGGTCAAAATGGGGAAATGGGTCAGGGTCAAAATGGGGAAATGGGTAAGGGTCAAAATGGGGAAATGGGTCAGGGTCAAAATGGGGAAATGGGTAAGGGTCAAAATGGGGAAATGGGTCAGGGTCAAAATGGGGAAATGGGTCAGGGTCAAAATGGGAAATGGGTCAGGGTCAAAATGGGGAAATGGGTCAGGGTCAAAATGGGGAAATGGGTCAGGGTCAAAATGGGGAAATGGGTCAGGGTCAAAATGGGGAAATGGGTCAGGGTCAAAATGGGAAATGGGTCAGGGTCAAAATGGGGAATTGGGTCAGGGTCAAAATGGGGAAATGGGTCACGGTCAACATCGGGAAATGGGTCAGTGACTTTAATGTGATTAAAAAGTCCCAAGGCACTTCACAGGAGCAAGCAATATTTGGCATCAACCCACATAAGGATAGGTGATCAAAAGCTTGGTCAAAGAGGGAGGGTTTAAGGAGTGCCTTAAAGGAGGAGAGAGAGGCAGGGAGATTTAAGGAGAGAATTTCAGAGCTTAAGACTTGGACAGCAGAAGGCATGACTACCAAAGTTTGGAGTGATAGAACTCGAGGATGAGCATGAGGCCAGTTTTAGAGGAGTGTAGAATTCACAGCAATTATAGGGCTCCAGGAGGTTGCAAAGATAGGGAGGGGTGAAGCCATGGAGGGATTTGAAAATAAGGATGAGAGTTTTAAAATCAAGTCATTGTGTACATGGGGTGCAGTGAGAGATAGGCAGGGTGTGAATGGGGAGCAGTGTGAATGGGCCACGGTGTGAGAGAGGCGCAGTGTGAATGGGGTGGTGGTGTGAATAGGGAGTGGTGTGAGAGAGACGCAGTTAGAATGGGGTACAGTGTGAGTGGGTTGTGTTGGTGAATGGTGCTTCCGATTTACTATTGCTCGTTTGGTGCTGCTGGTGTGGACTAATTTCATCCCTGCCATTTGCGTTCTGCTGTTGGGGTTTGAATCTGTCTTAAGAATTGGTGTTCATTTCATTTGGTTTCAATTTTATTTTCTTGAAATATTGAACCGCTGGGACTGACTTTCAGCAGGAAGATTCAGCTTCTGCCCACGTCAGACACAATGCAATGTTTTTGTATTCCTGACATCCTTGATCCGAAGTCTGCTCACCCATGTTGCGTGATTTCTCTCACTTTGTCAAGACCTTTCTCTGTTTTATTTATTGAAGAAGAATTGGTCTTGGATTTTCCTCATTGTTTAAATTGATATTTGAAAACGGAAAATGTAAAAGGCTATGGGAAAGGTACAGGGGAATAGGACCAATTGAGTAGGTCTTTCAGAGAGCCAGTGTAGATGTGATGGGCTGAATGGCCTCCTTCTGTGCTGTTAAATTCTGTATTCTGGCCCTACCAAACATGGACATGCCATCCTGTCAATTAGCGACAACTGTGTGCCACAAGCTTCCACCCCCTGCTCCTGGCTCTGAAGAATGCCAGGTCCCTCAGCAGATCCATATGACTTGGAACTATATCACCTGTCCTTCATGGATGCTGGGTCAAAATCCTAGAACTCGCTCCCTAACAGCACTGTGGGTGTACCTACACCACATGTACTGCAGCGGTTCAAGAAGGTGGCTCATCACCAACTTCTCAAGGGCAATTAGAGATGGGCAATAAATGCTGGCCGAGCCAGCGACGCCCACATTCTGTGAATGAATAAAAAAAATTGAACGAGTTCCAGCATGACGACTGATATGTAAATGGGCGAGAAAAGGTAGTTAAGAAATACAAAACAAAACGCTTCTTTGCTGATTGCTGGTAGGATGACAGTAATGAGCTCTCGACTGCCAAAAGCCATAGACTGGAGCTTACTCCTGCTTTATTGCTGTTTGCAGCTTGCAAGCCAAAAAAAAAAAGGTCGATAGGTCAGTGTGGGAGTTGACAGTGGTAGACTTCTCTTGGGTGAGATGTATTGTTCTAGGAGGAACAATAACATTGCAGCAATAAGTATGAGGGAGAGCCTTGTAATTAGACAGGCTTATTAATTAAATGGCGAGACTGCTGATCATATAGTCAAAGAGTTATACTGCACAGAAACAGACCCTTCAGCACATCGTATCTGTGCCAGCCATCAAGCACCTATCTATTCTAATCCCACCTTCCAGCACGGCCCATAGCCTTGTACGCTATGGCGTTTCAAGTGCTCATCTAAATACTTCTTAAATGTTGTGAGGTTTCCTGCCTCTATCACCCCTTCAGGCAGTGTGTTCCAGATTCCAACCACCCTCTGGGTGAAAATTGTTTTCCTCAAATCCCATCTAAACCTCCTGCCCCTAACCTTAAATCTATGACCCCTGGTTATTGACCCCTCTGCTAAGGGAAAAAGTTTCTTCCTATCTACCCAATTTATGTCCCTCATAATTTTGTATACCTCAATCAGGTCCCCCCTCAGCCTTCTCTGCTCTAAGGAAAACAACCCTAGCCTTTTCAGTCTCTCTTCATAGCTGAAATGCTCCAGTCCAGGCAACATCCTGGTGAATCTCCTCTGAACCCTCTCCACTGCAATCACATCCTTCCTATAGTGTGCTGCCCAGAACTGTACACAGTACTCCAGCTGTGGCCTAACTAGCGTTTTATACAGCTCCATCATAACCTCCCTGCTCTTATATTCTGTGCCTCGGCTAATAAAAGCAAATATCCCATATGCCTTCCTAACCACTTTATCTACCTGTGCTGTTGCCTGCAGTGATCTCTGGATAAGTACAGCAAGGTCCTCTGACCCTCTGTACTTCCGAGGGTCCTATCATCCATTGTATATTCCCTTGCCTAGTTAGACCTCCCAAAATGCATCACCTCACACTTTTCAGGATTAAATTCCATTTGCCACTTCTCTGCCCATCTTACCAGCCCATCTATATTGTCCTGTAATCTAAGGCTCTCCTCCTCACTATTTATGACATCATCAATTTTTGTGTCATCTGTGAATTTACTGATCATACCTCCTATATTCACATCTAAATCATTAATGTACACTACAAACAGCCAGGGTCCCAGCACCGATCCCTGTGGTACACCACTGGTCACAGGCTTCCAATCGCAAAAAGAACTCTCGACCATCACCCTCTGCCTCCTGTCACTAAGCCAATTTTGGATCCTATTTGCCAAATTGCCATGGATCCCATGGGCTCTAACCTTCTTGACCAATCTCCCATGCAGGACCTTATCAAAAGCCTTACTGAAGTCCATGTTGACTACCCTCATCTACACATCTAGTCACCTCCTTGAAAATTCAATCAAATTTGTTAGACATGATCTCCCCCTGACAAAGCCATGCTGACTATCCTTGATTAATCCCAGCCTCTCCAAGTGGAGATTAATCCTGTCCCTCAGAATTTTTTCCAGTAGTTTCCCTACCACTGATGTTAGACTCACTGGCCTGTAATTACCTGGTTTATCCCTATTACCCTTCTTGAATAATGGTACCACATTCGCTGTCCTCCAGTCCTCCGGCACTTTTCCTGTGGCCAGAGAGGATTTGAAAATTTGTGTCAGAGGCCCTGCAATCTCCTCCCTTTCCTCACATAGCAGCCTGGGCTACCTCTCATCTGGGCCTGGGGATTTATCCACTTTTAAGCCCATTAAAACCGCAACACCTCCTCCCTTTCAATGCTAATTTGTTCAAGTATATCACAATCCACCTTCCTGACCTCTACACCGACATCATCCTTCTCCTTAGTGAACACAGATGAAAAGTAATCATTTAAAACCTCACCTATGTCCTCCAGCTCCACACACAGATTGCCACTTTGTTCCCTAATGGGCCCTACTCTTTCCCTGGTTATCCCTTGCCCTTAATATACTTATAAAACGCCTTAGGATTTTCCTTTATCTTGCCCATCAGTGTTTTTTCATGTCCCCTCTTCGCTCTCCTAATTACTTTTTTAAGTATCCCCCGACACTTTCTATACTCCTCTAGAGCCTCCGCTGTTTTAAGCCCTCTGAATGTGCCATAAACCTCCTTTTTTGCCCTTATCAAACCTCTATATCCCTTGATATCCAGGGTTCCCTGGACTTGTTGGTTCTACCCTTCACCTTTATGGGAACATGTTGGCCCTGAACTCTCACTATTTCCTTTTTGAATGACTCCCACTGGTCTGATGTAGACTTTCCTACAAGTAGCTACTCCCAGTCCACTTTGACCAGATCCCGTTTTATCATATTGAAATTGGCCTTCCCCCAATTCAGTACCTTTATTTCTGGTCCATCATTGTCCTTTTCCATAACTACCTTAAATCTTACAGAGTTATGGTCATTATCTCCAAAATGTTCTCCCACTGACACTTCTACCACTTGTCCTGCTTCATTCCCTAAGATTAGATCCAGTACCACCCCTTCTCTTGTCGGACTTTCTAAGTACTGACTCAAAAAGCTCTCCTGCCGCTTTTAAGCCTTTAGCACTAAAACTATCTCAGTTAATATTGGGCAAGTTGAAATCCCCTACTGTTATTACCCTATTATTTTTACACCTCTCTGAGATTTTGCTTTTTGATCAAAGCATATGGGGGGAAAGCGGGAGTGGGTTACTGAGTTGGATGATCAGCCATGATCATAATCAATGGCGGAGCAGGCTCGAAGGGCTGAATGGCCTACTCCTGCTCCTATTTTCTATGTTTCTATGCGCTCCTCTATCTCTCCCTGACTGTTTGGAGGCCTGTAGTACACTCCCAGCAAAGTTATTGCCCCCTTTTTGTTTTTAAGTTCTACCCATATGGCCTCATTTGAGGAACTTTCTAAGATATCATCCCTCCTTACTGCAGTAATTGACTCCTCGATCAACAGTGCAATGTCACCTCCTCTTTAACAACCACCACCGCCACCACCCCCCACACCCCGCCCATCATGCCTGAAGATTCTATACCCTAGAATATTGAGCTGCCAGTCCTGCCCCTCCGTCAACAGTGTCTCTGTGATAGCAATAATAATCATATTCCCATGTGTAAGACTCCTTGCATTAAAATAGATGCAATTCAGCCTTGCATTATTTGCTTGTGCCTTAACAGGTCTATATTTGCTCTGCCTTCCAGACTGACCTAATTTCTCTTCTATATTTGATTGTGCATTACCCCCTACTGTACCTCCACTCAGTATCCCATCCCCCTATCAAATTAGTTTAAATCCCCCAACAGCACTAGCAAACCTCCCTGCAAGGATGTTTGACCCATTCCGGTTCAGGTGCAACCCATCCAACTTGTACAGGTCTCACCTTCGCCAGAAACAGACCCAGTGATCCAGGAAACTAAAGCCCTGCCTCCTGCACTATCTCTTCAGCCACGCATTCATCTGCTCTATCCTCCTTTTCCTATACTCACTAGCACGTGGCACCGGGAGTAATCCAGAGATTACAACCTTTGAGGTCCTGCTTTTTAATCTGCTACCTAGTTCCCTAAATTCTTGTTGTAGGACCTCATCCCTCTTCCTACCTATGTCGTTGGTACCAATGTGAACTACGACCTCTGATTGTTCACCCTCCCCCTTCAGAATGTCCTGCAGCCGCTCCGTGACATCCTTGACCCTAGCACCAGGGAGGCAACATACCATCCTGGAGTCATGTTTGCGGCCACAGAAACACCTATCTGTACCTCTTACGATGGAATCTCCTATCACTATAGCTCTCCCACTCTTTTTCCTTCCCCCCCTGTGCAGCTGAGCCACTCATGGTGCCACAGACTTGGCTCTTGCTGCATTCCCCTGAGAGTCTATGTCCCCCAACAGTATCCAAAGCAGAAAATCTGTTCGAGAGGGAGATGGATCCAGGAGACTCCTGAACTACCTGCCTAGTTCTTCTAATCTGCACTGCTGCTCTCAGTTACAGCAGGAATGCCAGGTCATCGTCATTCAACAATGTGTTGGCACACCCTGCCAGCTCCCTGCCCTCCTATCTATGGCTGTTTGCCTATTGATTCAGTCCCACAGATGTTCTGTGTGCATCTCCACCCCCGCACCCCCTCCCCACCTCCCCACCTTCACCCTGCAAACCCCAACCCTTGTTAATAGTGTCAGTTGTGGCTCAGTTGATCCCATATCTGAACCAGAAGGTTGTGAGTTCAAGTCCCACTCCAGACACTTGAGCACAAAAGCTGGGCTGACACTCCAGTGCGGCACTGAGGGAGTGCTGCACTGTCAGAGATGCCAAGGCAATATATCCAAGAAGAGCAGTGCTATTTTCCCTCATGTCCTGACCAAAATTAATCCCTCAGCAAAACCACTAAAACTGCCTTCCTGTTTGTGGGACCGTGCTGGGTACAAATTGACTGCCGCTTTTCATGGAATTACATGGAATATACAGCACTGAAATATTCCATTCGGCCTAAAACGTCCATGCAGCTGTTTAATGCTTTACCCGAGCCTGTTCCCACCTTTCATCATCCAACTCCAGTAGCATAATCTTCGATTCCCTTCTTCCGCATATGCTTCCTCTTAAATGCATCTATACTAATCATCTCAACCACTCCCTGTGGTAGCGAGCTCCACATTCTCAACACAAAGTTTCTTCTGAATTCCCTATTTGATTTCTTGGTATTTATCTTATATTGTTGGCCTCTCGTTTTGCTCTTTCCCACGATTGGAAACATTCTTTCTGTGTCTACTCTATCAAAACCGTTCATAATTTTAAAGACCTCTATTAGGTCATCCCGCAGCCTTCTCTTTTCTAGAGAAAAGAGCCCCAGCCTGTTCAAACTTTCCTGAGAGGTATAAACTCACAGTTCTGGTATCATCCTTGTAAATATTTTTTGCACCCTCTCTAGAGCTTCCATATCCTTTTTATTATATGGAGATTGGAACTATAAACAACACTCTGATTGTGATCTAACCAAGATTCAGTACAAGTTTAGACTGACTTCTGTACTTGGAACAGTGACGCACATTTCTCTACTTGCACTTCAAAACTACCTCATTGATTAAAAAGTGCTTTGGGATTGTGAGGTTGTGAAAACCACTACAGAAATGCACATTCTTTCTTTCTTGGAAACGCACACTACGTGCACATTGGGTACAATTTAGATGTGTGCCAGTAATTATCCGTCCCTCCACAGTCTGATTTAGGCCATGCACCACTGATTTTAGATAGAAGCAGATCAGTCAAATGGACAGAAAGGAAGAGAAAAGTGGGAAGGAAGATGCTCAGTGGGAGACAGGAAATGAGCCAGCAGTGGTTGGGAGGGTTGGGGGGCGGGTGGGGGGGTACCCAGGGCTGGGTGGACCCAAGGATGGGGAAGACCCAAGGGTGGGCAGATGTCGGGTGGATAATACAAACGAGAACCATGCTGAATATCGAAGGCTCAGAGGGGAAGTGAAAAAGTAAATAAGAGAAGCAAAGAGAGAGTATGAAAAGAAACTGGCAGCTAATATAAAAGGGAATCCAAAAGTCCTCTATAGGCATAAAAATGGTAAAAAGGTGGTAAAAGGAGCCGATTAGGGACCAGAAAGGGGATCTATGCATGGAGGCAGGGGGCATGGCTGGAGTAATAAATGAATACTTTGCATCTGTCTTTACCAAGGAAGAAGATGCTGTGCAGGCTGTGGTGAAAGAGGAGGTAATTCAGACACTTGAAGAGTTTAAAATTGATAAGGAGGAGGTATTGGATAGGCTGGCTGTTGTTCCAACCACCTGGTATGCCATGGGTGATTCCCACTGTTCAACTCCCCACCTGACCGCAGCAGTGTATTTGTATTAAAGTTTAACCCCTTAGTGTTTTATTTTTCAAATAGCCAGACAGAGAAAGATTTTCTTGTAGGTTTTAAAAGCAGAAATTCAATTGTTTATTGATCAATATGCCTTATCCCGAAATTGTTGCAACCGCATCCACTCACGCATTCGCTCGCATGCGCACGCACACACACAGACACATACACACAGAAGCATACACACAGACACATACACAGAGACACACACACACAAACACAGAGACGCGCACACAAACACACAGGGACACACACATATACACACACACACACATACAGACCCACATACACACACACATGAAGAAAGAGATAGAGAAGGGGAAGAGGAAGGTGGTTTTTAGTGGTGGAGAAAGGTTACGATAAGCCTGTTGAATTCTCTTGGGACTCAAGTTCTAGATGGTTGCAGGCCTGATATGATTGTAGATTTCTCTCTTGATTGAAGGCTCTGTTGAAGATGGTGGGTCACTTCAAGCTCTCTCTGCTGTATAAAGTAGATATCAGATTTTTTGCAGCAGGGTATGTACTTTCTGGATTGCTAGAATGCCAACTGTTACAAGTAGATTGACCTTCTGGTTCTCTCTCTCTCTTTCCCTCTCTCTGGCTGTTTTTGTTTTAAGGTAAAACTGTGTCACTGCTCACATGCTGTTAGGAGACATTCTGGTTTCTTCCCCATGGTGATCGCACAATGGCCCAGGATGTGCCTACTTCACACCTCCTTTCTTTTAGAAGAAGACATTCAATTCTAGAATATTTTAGGATAGGTGTAAGATGGGTTTCATTGACACCATTTGGCTTCGAAGATTTTTCCTTTTTTTTTTTGCAGACTGTTCGAATACACAAAAGGCTAACCCCCTTTTTCTTCGGTAGCCATTTTGGACCATTGTTCACCTTTTAAAAGAAAGGTTCATTCTTTAAAGACAAAGTCCATTTTTTCATAACTCTTCAGAGTTAGTTCGTGAATATTGTATCATCACACCTTCGATGTACGTGACACTGTACTTAAAGTTGATAAGTCACCAGGACCAGATGAGATGCTCCAAGGATACTGAGGGAAGTGGGAGTGGAAATTTCAGAGGCACTGGCCATAATTTTCCAGTCTTCCTTAGATTCAGGGGTGGTGCCAGAGGACTGGAGAATTGCAAATGTTATATCCATGTTCAAAAATTGGTGTAAAGATAAGCGTAGCAATTAACAGGCCAGTCAATTTAACCTTGATGGTGGGGAAGCTTCTAGAAATGATAATTCAGGACAAAATTAATAGTCACCTGGACAAATGAGGGTTAATTAGGGGAAGTCAGCACGGATTTGTGAAGGGCAAATCGTGTTTAACTAACTCGCTGGAGTTTTTTGATGAGGTAACAAAGAGGGTTGTTGAAGATAATGCTGCTGATGTGCTGTATATGGACTTGCAAAAAGTATTTGATAAAGTGCTGCACAACAGACTTGTGAGCAGAGTTATAGCTTATGGACTAAAAGGAACAGTGGTAACATGGATACGAAATTGGCTGAGTGACAGGAAACAGAGAGTAGCGGTTAATGGATGTTTTTCGGACTGGAGTTCCCCAAGGGTTAGTGTTAGGACCCTTGCTTTTCCTGTTATATATTAATGACCTAGACCTTGGTGTACAGGGCACAGTTTCAAAATTTGCAGATAATACAAAACTTGGAAACAGAGTGAACTGTGAGGAGGATAGTATAGAACTTTGAAAGGACATAGACAGGTTGGTGGAATGGGTGGACAAGTGGCAGATGAAATTTAATGCAGAGAAATGTGAAGTGATTCACTTTGGTAGGAAGAATGCAGAGAGACAATTAAAGTAAAGGTATAATTCTGAAGGGGGTGCAGAAGCAGAGGTGTATATGTGCATAGGCCATAGAAGCTGGCAGGGCAGGCTGAGAGAGCAGTTAATAAAGCATACAGTATCATGGGTTTTATTAATAGGGGCATAGAGTACAACAGCAAGGAAGTTATGTTAACCTTGTATAGAACACTGGTTTGGCCTCAACTGGAGTACTGTGTTCAGTTCTTGGCACCACACTTTGGGAAAGATGTGAAGACATTAGAGAGGGTGCAGAAAATATTCACGAGAATGGTTCCAGGTGTGAGGAACATAAGTTATGTGGATAGATCGGAGAAGTTGGGAATGTGTGCCTTAGAGAAGAGAAAGTTGAGAGGAGATTTGATAGAGGTGTTCAAAATCATGAGGGGTCTGGACAGAGTAGCTAGAGAGAAACTGTTCCCATTGGTGAAAGGATTGAGAATGAGAGGGCACAGATTTAAGGTGATTGGCAAAAGAAGCAATGGCAACATGAGGAAAAACTTTTTCACGCAGCGAGTGGTTAGGATCTGGAATGCACTGCCTGAGAGTGTGGTGGAGGCAAGTTCAATCGAGGCATTCAAGAGGGAATTGGATTATTATCTGAAAAGAAAGAATGTGCAGGCCTATGGGGAGAAGGCAGGGGAGTGGCACTAGGTAAACTGCTCTTCAAGGGAGCCGGCGCAGACACAATAGGCCGAATGGCCTCCTTCTGTGCTGTAACAATTCTGCGATTCTGTGATTTTGTGAGGATCCAGGGATGTGGAACTCAGGGGTGCGGAGACCCAGGGCAGCATCCTGCATTCTGGTTCAATTGGAATTATCTTTTCTTTTAGTCACTTAATGGGATGGCAGCAGTTTCTGTGGAATCAAAGCTCAAGTTAACTTCACGTGCAGAAAATACTATAACCTAGTAACTCAGGAGGGCAGAGCAGAGTGACAGAGCTACGATACAGCTCAGGCTGGGGCTCAATTGAAAATGTCAAAACTGAGATTGCTCGATTTTTGTTAGGTAAAATATAATGGGTCACGGAACCAAGGCAGTGGATGAAGTTAAGATACAGATCAGCCATGATCTGATTTAATGGCAGAAAGGACAGACAGGGCCTTGACTCCTACATTATAACACTGACTACACTTCAAAAGTGTTTATAAATCACTTTGGAATGTCGAGGGGTTGTGAAAGGTGCAAAATACAAGCCTTTCACTGATAGTTTCAACCCTGCTGTATTATGAGGCAAGAGTATTAAGGGTTATGGAACCAAGAGGAGTGGATAAAGTTAAGATACACACCGGCCTTGATCTAAATGAATGGTGGAATGGACCTGAGGTGTTGAATGGCTTCTTTCTGTTCCTCTATTCCTAAAATACCAGATCAGGGGTTAGACAGAGTTTGAACAAGACTGAGTCATGACTGAAATGTTAAGAAACCTTCATGTTGTTTAAAGCAAGTAGGAATTAAAAGAGTTAACCGTACATCGCCCTGATGGCCCTGTGTTTGAATACAACGTGCAATGTCAGAAAGGTCCTGCTAGATTAGAAAAGTCATTCACCAATTTTTACATAAGAAGGATTAAAGGAGAAAATATAAAATGCGAATAATTATTTTGTGCATTGACCTCATCCCTGCTAAACAGATTACATACTGAACAAGATAATGCACTTCAAACATGGGGGGGGGGCTTGAAATTCCATTCGAGGCCTCGGCTGAAATGCAGTTACAGGGATGGGAACTAGGGTGGAATTGAGTTGCCAGCCATCTCAGACTGACCCAGATTGTGCTGCAGTCTCCCAAGATGGGGCAAGAATCATTTTTGGGGCTGCAAATAGCATCCCGGTAAGTTCTTGCCCTTTACATTTCTAGCCACAGAACGCCCGTCCTTCCCCACTGCCCCCTGCACACTTCCCTCCAACACCCCGCCCCACCCCTTCGCCTTTACTACATGAGGTGATTGGATGCAGCCTTGGAGAATCGGGACTCTGCTTAGGTGTTACAGGAAACAGTATTATCTGGTGAAAAATAGAGTCAGGAGTTGCAATGGAGGGTTGGGGGGTGGGGGGAGGTGGAGAGATGGAGCAAGATAGAAGCTGGGCTGGGCTGGAAGCAATTAGGGGTAAGTCACAGGAGGGGAGACTGGGAACAGGGGATCAGGGGATTGGGGCTCGAGGTGCAGGGGTGGGTGAGAGAGTGGCAATGAACTAGGGTTCGGGCGGAGAGAGGGACTGTGGGAGATGGGGACTGGGATATGGGAGCTTGGGGGAGTCTTATTGGAGAGACTGTTAGGGAGATTAAGAGAGACTGGGGGCTTGGTGAGGAGGGAGACTGGCAGCTTGATGAAAAGAGATCATAAGAAATAGGAGCAGGCGTAGGCCATTTGGCCCCTTGAGCCCGCTCCACCATTCTATAAGATCATGACTGATCTGATTGTGGATTTAACTCCACTTTCCCGCCTGCTCTCCGTAAACTTTGACTTCTTTGTAGATCAAAAATATGTCTAACTTAGCCTTAATATATTCAATGACCCAGCTTCCACTGCTGTCTGGGGAAGAGAATTCCAAAGATTAACGACCCTCTGAGAGAAGAAATTCCTCCTCATTTCAGTCTTAAAAAGGAAACCGCTTATTTTGAAAACTGGAGACTTGGAGGGTCAGACTGGGGGCTTGGGAGGGCTTCAGCTGGAGGATGGGGTGGACGTGGGCACGGGCATTTCCTGCAGAGCTGGGAGGAGCACCAACAATAAGGTGAGTGGGAGCGGCAATGAGAGAGGGGCAGCTTGTAAAAGAGGGTGAGTGAAATCTGGGGACCTTACTGTGGGTAAACAGTGAAAGTTTGTTTCCATTACTGATCGAATGGGGAACAAGGGGAATAAAGACCAAGGAAATGGAGCAATATTAGGTGAGTGATATAATGGGCACTCATTGCATAATATACAATTAAAACTTGCCATATTATCTGCTGTAGCACATTTAACACTGGACACATCTTGTGCCTCAACTTTACCATTATACATAAACCCATTGTGCCTCATACCTAAAATTCATGCCTCCTTCAACAATCATTCTAGAACTGAATGAATGACGACATTTTTAAATCCATGAGCTTTGATCAAGCCACCCTGCTCTGAGCATTTTCTTGCCTCGCACTTCTTATATTTCATTTTCTCCGTCCTCATTTGGATCATCAACCTCAATCCTCCAGCCACATGTCAATGGAACCGAATATTGGGCTGGGAATATATAAGATGGACAATTTTTTATTTATTTTATTTATAGATACAGCACTGAAACAGGCCCTTCAGCCCACTGAGTCTGTGCCAACCATCAACCACCCATTTATACTAATCCTACATTAATCCCATTACCCTCTCACATCCCCACCTCCCCTCAATTCCCCTACCACCTACCTACACTAGGGGCAATTTATAATGGCCAATTATCCAATCAACCTGCAAGTCTTTGGCTGTGGGAGGAAACCAGAACACCTGGCAAAAACCCACGCGGTCACAGGGAGAACTTGCAAACTCCACACAGGCAGTACCCAGAATCGAACCCGGGTCGCTGGAACTATGAGGCTGTGGTGCTAACCACTGCACCACTGTGCCGCATGTAACGCTTGTTACATTCTACTGACAAAAACACATTTCTAGCCCTTTCTGATTTTATTTCTGCGTTGTTGCCATTTAGAAAGATTACAGGCGATTAGATGTGGAGATAAGTTCAATAGAGATAATTGAGGACCAGGAAGAGTCAGCCCTTGTCTTGTATCTGCCTGCTCACAGTCTATTGTTGTTTCTGGATGTGCACAGTGTTACTGAGACAGACCTCATTAGCTGTGATGGGTTCCACTTGGTTGAGCTGTTAGAGTGGTTCTCAACAGGAGCAACTTAGGCAGCATATTTTATTGAGATCCTGAGCTGACTCATTACTGCAGTAACTCTGCAGTAATTCCTGCACCGAAGCAGACATTGTCAACGTAGTCGAGTAAAATCCCAAGGCTGTGCTGCTTAAACTGTTCAGCGCACAGATCGAGCTTCATCTGGAGTATCGGAGGCATGAGGTGAAAGCCACTTGATAAATGCAAGTCTTTCTTACTTTCAGCTGAAAATGAGGCAATCTTATCTAAAAGGGGATGGGGCAGGGAGTGGGAAAAAAAATTGGGAAAGAGGCAAGTCAACAATAAAAAAGAATAGCTTGTGTATCGGCCATCCCAAAGCACTTTTCAGACAACAAAGTACTTTTGAAGTGTAGTCACTGTTGTAATGTAGGAAACACAATAGCCCACGCGCACAGCAAAGTCCCACAAATAGCAGTGCGATATTGCCCAGATAATCTGTTTTAGTGATGTTGTTTGAGGGATCAATGTTGGCCAGGGCACAGGGGATAACTCCCCTGCTCTGCTTTGAAATAGTGGCCATGGGATCTTTTATGTCCACCTGAGAGAGCAGACAGGACCTCAGTTTAACATCTCATCTGAAAGATGGTACCTCTGACAGTGCAGCACTCCCTCAGTACTGCACTGGCGTGTCAGCCTGGAATTTTTGTTTTCAAGTCTCTGGAGCTGAGGGTTGAACTCACAGCCTTCTGACTCATAGGTGAGAGTGCAATCAGCTGAGCCCCAGCTAGCACTCAATACGATGACATAAGTTGTGAAAGGAGATTGGGAACTCACAATAAGCGAAGTGATGTATAGGGTTACTAACCCTCCAGGATTGACCTGGAGTTTCCAGGAATTAAAGACCAATCTCGAGGACACTGCTGTGAGGAATCCAGAAGAAAAAAAATCACAGGGGCATTCAAAAAAATTGTGTTTTCTTCATTTTCGTTGAACGCTTTATTTGTTCTAAAAATAATGGAGGTTAAAAAAAAATGCTGCTTGACCAGACGGAGCAGTTGGAGACAACGGTCATGTGATGAAACCTTCAGGAATTCATCCAACAGAGCTGGCAATCCTAATGATATAGCAAACACTTTAGTTAGTACTGAACAGGAATCTGGGAATGGGTTAAATTACTGTTTTCCTCCCTCATGGGTGTAATACATTGCTGAGAGATCAGCTAAGCTGTGTAAAGCCTGTATTAGTGGATCCATCACCGGGAACAGTCTGAGGGCTAAGATCAGCCAGAACCAGATTGTGGAAGGTATTCCATTAGCACTGCTCAATTATCAGTGAGTCATACCTCTAGCTTCAATGTCGCCTACCCAATATCTCACCAGTTATAAACTCCTTCCCCTCATGTATAGTAACCCTATACATCACTTAGCTTATTGTGAGTTCCCTTTTGAGGCCTAAGATATTGCTTACACACAGTCTGTTCCAAACACAAAACTCCAGTTTGCTTTATTCCAATGACATTCTACCAAGACATAATCCTCTCTGTTTTTCTCCCCGAAAGGAGCTGGCTCTTTCTGGGTACCGGGTTCTACAGATACAAGTATATTTCCATCATCTTACCCAAGTGGCTACCTTCATGTGTGAGACTTGTCAGCCAACTATTTGTGCATGGGGAGGGGATACAGCACATGGGGAGGGGATGCAGCTGAATCTAATGCTGTCTTCAACCACTGTTGACACTGGCCAGGACCAGTCACTCCTTTCAGGACCACGAGATATCGCAAAGCGCTTTACAGCCGATGAAGTACTTTTAACGTGTAGTCACTGTTGCAATGTAGGAAACATGACAGCCAATTTGCACATAACAAGAACTCAGAAAAAGCAATGAAATAATGAGATGAGCCGTTTTAGGAATGATGGCTGACTGATAGATATTAGCCAAAACACCAGGGAGAACTGGCCAACTTCTCTTTGAAATAGCACCATGGGAGCTTTCATGTCCATCTTAGAGGACAGGTGGGGTCTCGGTTTAATGTCTCATCAGAGGAATGGCACCTCTGACAGTGCAGTACTCCCTGAGAACTGCACCGGAGTGTCAGCTTAGATTTTGTGCTGAAGTCTCTAGGGTGGGATTTGAACCTACAATGCTCTCCCACGCCAAGATATAGGGCTGAATTTTACGTTGCTGGCAGGGGCCCTGGCAATGGGCCAGAAGGCAGAGATGACCCCACCTTGGCCCCGTTTTGGACCTCCAGCCGAATTCCATGGCAGGCAGCCAATTAACATCCTGCTGTCCGGCTCCCCGTTTAAGGATGTGGATTCTGCCTCCAAGAGCTGCTGGCCAATCAGAGGGCCAGCAGCTCAGTAGGCGGGGCAGCACCACCAGGAGCAGTGGCGACAGCTGGTACTACAGGAGGCCCCGGACATCAGGTAAGTGGGGCGACTTCGCTGGGGCCAGACCGGCAGACCCTGGCGAGGGGCGGGATGTGGGAAAGGATGGTCGTTGAGGGCACGGGGGTTGTTTGCAGAGGGCGGCCTTTGCCAGCAGGGCCCCTCCATGGGCTCAGGTTGCCCACAGAGGAGGCCCCCACCCCAGCCCACAGGGAGGCCACCTTGGTTTTAATGGGCGACATCCTCACATAGCGGGTCTCCCACCAGCAGCGGTGGGAAGAGGCCCTTAGGTGGCCATTAATTGGGGGATCAGGAAGGCGACAAGCACTCCATCCCCGCCTTCCCTCGCTATTTTATGGGCCTCCCCCCCCACCCCTCCACCCCCCAGCCGCCACCCAGCCCGTCTCCCAATGGCCCATAAAATTCAATGCATTGTAACAGTTTCAGGCAGGAGAAGTGTGAGGTGGTTCATTTTTGTAGAAGAAATATGGATGTCACTTATTCCAAAGGTCAGAGGGGCAAATAGATCTGCGAATATGAACAAAGAACAAAGAAAATTACAGCACAGGAACAGGCCCTTCGGCCCTCCAAGCCTACGCCGATCCAAATCCTCTATCTAAACCTGTCGCCTATTTTCTAAGGGTCTGTATCTCTTTACTTCCTGCCCATTCATGTATCTGTCTAGGTACATCTTAAAAGACGCTATCGTGCCCGCGTCTACCACCTCCGCTGGCAATGCGTTCCATACACCCACCACCCTCTGCGTAAAGAACTTTCCATGCATATCCCCCCTAAACTTTTCCCAAAATTACCCAAAGTTGCGATAAAGCCATAAGGCATAAAGAGTGCAAAGAAAGAATTAATAACTTGCTGCAAATATACATTCCTATAAGGCACAAAAACGGCACTGAAAAAGTGGTCCAACTGTGGTTAACGAGAGAGTTAAAGATAGTATTAGGTCAAAGGAAAAGGCTCATAATGTTGCCAAAAAGAGTAGTAAGCCCGAGGATTGGGAGGATTTTAGAAATCAGCAAAGAATGGCCATAATATTGACGAGGAATGAGAAAAGAGAATATGAGTAGACTAGTAAGAGACATAAAAACAGATGGTAAACATTTCTATAGATATGTAAATAGGAAGAGATTAGTGAAAGTAAATGTGGGCCCAATAGAGGCAGAGACAGGTGAAATTATAATGGAGAATAAGGAAATGGCAGAGACATTAAACAATACTTTGGGCTGAATTTTATAAGCCCCCCAACGTCAGGGGTCATGGTGGGGGCCCCAGAAAATACTTCCAGGAGAGGCTTGCCACAGGCCTCGATGTCGGGGAAGGCCCCGTCGCATTTTACTGGTGGCGCCGAGGCCTCGGGGCAGCCCCTTTCTGCCGCTCAGTGGCGGAGCCTTTATTTAAGTATTTAAATAAATTTAAATACATGCAAAAGCACTTACCTTGTCCCGACGGCTGTTCCACACTGATATTCTGGTCGGTGGCCGGGACTCCCGCGCCTTTGGATCTCCATTTGGCGATCCACGGCGTGACACTGGTGGGGAGGGGGAAGGAGTGAATTTTTCAGGGCGGGGTGGGGTGGGGAGCGGCAAAAGCGAACGCAATTGGTTGCGGGGATGGTGGGAAGGGGTTGAGGGTCAAAGGGAATAAAGTTCGGGGGGGTAAGTTCGGGATCTGAATGAAGGATTTTTCTGGGGGAGTGGGAGAGGACAACTTATATATAGATAACTAATTGTGGGGGGGGGGGGTGATGGGAGAGGGGTTTCAAAGATGTTATTTTTTATTTTATTTATATTATTTATATTATTATATTATTTCCCGAAGACCGGGACCTTTAAAAATTCAAATGTAAGTGAAGAGCTTGAAGCCCTTTAAAAATGGCGCAGGCCTCTGCGCGGTGACGCCGGACGCCGTTGCCAGGGATGGAGTGGCCACCCCCTCTACGTCACCGGCAGCGAGCTATTAAAATTCAGCTCTTTGTATCTGTCTTCGTGGTAGAATACATAAAATGACATTCTGGAAATAATAACCAAGGAACTTAAAGACTTCAGTATAAGTAAAGAAATAGTCTGGAGAAACTGATGGGACTAAATGGCAACAATCCCCTGGACCTGACAACCTGCATCCTCGGGTTTTAAAAGAGGGAGCTACAGAGACAGTGGATGCATTAGCTTTGATCTTCCAGAACAGTTCCCAAGGATTGGAACTTAGAAAACAGAAGCCTGCTATTTATGAAAGGGGAACTGTAGGTCAATTAGTCTAACATCAATAGCAGGGGAAATGCTAGAATATATTGTTAGGAACATGGTAACAGGACACTTAGAAAATCATAACATGATTAAGCAGAGTCAATACGGATTTATGAAAGGGAAACCATGTTTGACAAATCTGTTGAGTTTTTTGAGGATGTAACTAGTAGGATGAATAAGGGGGAACCAGTGGATGTAGTGTGTTTGGATTTTCAAAAAGCATTCAATAAGGTTCTACACAGGAGGTTATTGCACAAAATTAGGACTCCTGGGACTGGGGGGGGTGGGTGCGGGTGGGTGGGTGGAATATGTTGACATGGATTGAGGATTGGTTAATGGACAGAAAAAAGAGTAGGAACAAACAGAACATTTTCAGGCTGGCAGGCGGTAACTAGTCGGGTACCTCAAGGATCAGTACTTGGGCCTCGGCTATTTACAATCTATATTCGTGACTTGATGGGGGGACTGAGTGTCACATATCCAAGTCTGCTGATAATACAAAGTTAGTTGAGAAAGTAAGCAGTGAGGAGGATGCAAACAGGCTGTAGAGGGATATAGACAGGTTGGGTGAGTGGGTAAGAACATGGCAGATGGAATACAATGTGGTGAAGTGTGAAGTTATCCACTTTAGTAGGAAAAATGAAAAAGCAGAATATTTTTTGAATGGTGAGAGACTGGGAAAAGTTTGCATGAAGAGGGACTTGGATATCCTTGTACATGAATTACAGAAAGTTAACATGTGGGTACATCATATAATTAGGAAGTCAAAAAGTTAGCTTTTGTTGCAAAGGGATTGGAGTATAAGAGTAATAAAGTCTTACTACAACTAGACAGAGCATTGGTGAGGCCACAACTGGACACTTTCTGTACATTTTTGGTCTCTTTACCATATTTGTCCCAGAGAGTGCAACAAAGGTTCACTAGACTTCATTCCTGTGATGAGGAGATTGTCCTATGTAGAGTGATTGTGTAGACTAGGCCTATAACTAGGCCTATATTCCTTGGAGTTTAAAAGAATGAGATGTGATCTAATTGAAACATATAAAATTCTTAAGAGGCTTGATGGGGTTTCCCCTGGCTGGGGAATCAGAATATAGGGTCACAGTCAGATTAAGGGGTGAGATTTAGGGCTGAGTTAAGGAGAAATTTCTTCACTCAAAGTGTTATGAATTCTCTGCCCCAGAGTGCTGTGGATGCACAGTTGGTGAGTATGCTCAAGATTGAGGTCGATAGATTTTTGGGTACTGAGGGAATTAATGGATACGGGTTAGTGTGGGAAGGCGGAGTTGAAGTAGAAGATGATTTTGTTGAATGGTGGAGCAGGTCTTGAAAGAGCAATTGGCCCACTCCAGCATCTATTTCCTATATTCTTACATTCTAAAGACCTTCATCACATCTAGCCCACCTATGCACATTATTCCCTTGGTGCATTTCTGATAACCCTAAACACCATTTCTTGATAAGAACCAGTTTAGTTCCTTCTTGAATCCTAGTAATGTTTCTTGTTCAATCACCCTGCCAGTTCCACACACTTACCACCAAACATGGTCTCACTCCCCATGACCATGAGAGTGTTTTTACCTGCCCAATAACTAGGGACAATGTAGCAAGCCCAGGGATCAAATAGAAAATTCTTGATATTTTATCAGAGTGAAGACTGATACCACCTCATCAGCCAATGAGTTGGAGGCAGGGTGGGACTTGAGATTTTAATTTACAGAACCTTTGATTCGTGACCGAAACTATAGCAAACAGAATTTCCTAACCCTTGACACAAACTACAGCAAACAGACCCCCGCCACAGCCAGGAATGGAGGGGGCGGGGGTCAAAAATACCAGCGCTGGGTGGTGTACCGGTTTCCTGACGCTGTTCTCAGTGCTGGTGAGTTTCATCAGGGCAGGGGGAGGGCAGCTCGACGATCCTGCCCAATCCAATAATCACAGCAATTCAGATCGTTGAAGAGCCTGTACAGATCTTGTGGAGGGGCATGTTCAGATTTTGACGGGGGCTCGTAGACTTCATGCTGGGTCTGGGACAGGTCAGGTCCATAAGAGGTAGACACACAGAGTGGACCCACTCATGGCTGGCCTAGGGAATTAGGTGGGCCCCATGAAAGGGTGAACGGCATGGAAGAGGACTCAGCCATTGGCACACAGGTGCCATCGGGTCAGTGGAGGTTGCGAGGAGAGTTGTCAGTAAACGCTGGGCCAATGCAGGGTGTTGTCACCCTGCTGGCAACATGGGGCCGTAAGAG
This sequence comes from Heterodontus francisci, assembly GCF_036365525.1. Lineage (NCBI taxonomy): Eukaryota > Metazoa > Chordata > Chondrichthyes > Heterodontiformes > Heterodontidae > Heterodontus > Heterodontus francisci. The sequence goes on along the minus strand of NC_090410.1, from coordinate 20,596,308 downwards.
GAGTGGCAAGGCTGCCAAGCACACTGGAGGGTGGCACCTGAGCACAGGGAAGGTAGCAGCTGGTAATGGGGGCATGAGACTCTTATTTTGGATCCAGCGGTGATGAGGAGTAATATCCTGCTCCGGAAGGGCACAGCCCCAGGCATCAGGAGCGCAGAGGAGAGGGATGTGGAGCAGGAAGGAAATGGAGGCCATACCCTCAGCATAGGATCTACTGCCAAGGAATGAGCTACCTTGAGATAATTGAGAACCAGTGCCACAGGAGACTGCGACTCTCCAGTCAGATGGCCACAGAGATTTGTGCCCTTGTTGCCAAATACCTCACATCTCACAGCACTACTCTCCATGGCCTGCCAATAGCCATCAAAGTCACTGTAGCCTTGAACTTCTTTGCTTCTGGCTCAGGGTCAGCTGTGGACCTGGTGGCATCTCGCAAATGGCTGCACTGCACTGCATCTCACAGGTCACTGATGCCCTCTTTGCAAGAACTGGGCACTACATTCAATTCCAGACAGATGCGGCTTTGCAGACACAGAGGGCAGTGGGTTTCACCTCCATCATTGGATTCTCCCACATGTGCAGCGCATAATCAACTGAACCCATGTGGCCATCAAAGTACCCAGTGGCTGGCCAATGAGATTCATCAGATGGAAGTGCTTTCACTCCCTCAACGTTCAACTGGTCTGCAACCACAAAAGCTTCCTGCATGTGTGCGCTCGCTTTCCTAGCAGCTGTCATGACTCCTTCATCCTCTGGCAGTCCAGGCTGCCGCAGCTCTTCATGCCACCGCTCAAACTCTGTGGATGGATTCTAGGGTACAGGCGATATGTCTTGAAGAGATGGCTACTCGCCTCTTTATGTGACAAAGGCACAGACGTGCTACAACCAAAGCTATCTGCTCATGAGGACAACCATTGAGCAGGCCATTGGGCAGTTCGGTTGCACCCTATACTACACTCCTGTAAAAGACTCGCTTATTGTGGGGCTGCTGTGCTCTCCATACCATGGACATCCAGAGATGTGTGGGTCTTGAAGTGAGTTTGGCCCTGGATGGAAACAGCTCATTGGAGGAAGAGGAGGAACAGGACTTGGAAGAGGAGGAGGAGGAGGAGGAGGAAGAGGCACAGCACAGAGGTGCCTTGACTACATAGGGAGAGGGAGCCATGGGTGGGGTTTGGAGGGCTCATCAGGATGCTATCTGTTAGGGTCTGAAGTTCTGTTCATGGATGATAAATACCTGGTTGTTCAAGATAATAAGGTGAACAGGTGTTGGGTGTTAATTAGTTAATTGTATTCAAGTGTGTAAATATAAGGAAGAGCCAGCTGGCACTAGCTGGGGTTGTTGTTTGGCGGGCAGAAGTAAGCTCTGTGACAAACAATAAAAAATCTCCACCAAAGCATCCTAGTCTCAGTGTTTTCTTCACAAACAGCTTGGAAGTTTCTCTAACATTTGTAGCAGAGAATGTTTGCCTGAAAGTGAAGATTGGAGTCAAAGATTTGGTTTCAGACAGGAGATTAGAATTGGAGTTTTTTTTGAGAAAGCTGAATTTGGAGTTTTTTTTTTGAAGAAAGATGCCTGAAACCAAGTGTAAGGTGTCGGGATATGATTTTCCACCACAGTTTTGTGAAGCCGAAACTTACGATCAATGGAAGAATGAAGTTGATATATGAACATGGGTTACAACTTTACCTAAAAGGAAGCAAGGAAAGGCTCTTGCACTTTCACTTCCCGCCAGAAGCAAGATCAGGGGCAAAGTGTTCTCGGAGCTAGAGGCTCATCATTTGGACGATGAGGAAGGTTTGGACAAACTCTTGAAATTTATGGATAAAATTTATATGAAAGATGACTTATTGAGTGCCTATGACATGTGCCTGGACCTTGATAAATTTAGAAAAATGGATGGTTCTTCCATAGAAGAATATATTATGGAGTTTAACTGACTATATGCAAGGTTGCAGCGATTCTGCTTGCAAATTCCTAAATCAGCACTTGCCTTCAAATTGTTGGATTGTGTTAGGATATCGAACATGGATAGGCTCTTGGTATTAACCAGAGTTAGATTCAATGAAAAAGATATGCTGTTAGATCAGATGTCTGACGCCCTAAAAATTTTTGCGAAACATTCCTTTCCGGCCACTTTCATGGCACAGATGGGCTCTTTAGTGGTGACACCAAAGGTGGAGGATACAATGCTAGCAGCATTTTGAGGCCGTTCAAGTCTGGGTCCCAAACGTCAGTACAATAGGAGAAACACACACACAAAACGAATGAGGATAGAGACCCTTTTGGCAGCTATAACAGATGGAAGGAATTGGGCAATTATGGCAGAAGGATGAACCCCAGGCATAACCAAGGGGTGGTGAACAGGTGTTGCCGATGTGACTCAAAGTATCACTTTGTCCAAAAAGGAATAACAGGGTTTTTGAGATGACACACGATATGGAAGGTTCGGATGACCTACTGATCAATCAGAAGGAATTGTACTGGTCACGAGAAGCTTCAATCCAGTAATGAGTGTCCTAATTACAGATTCGTTCAATTGCACTGTACTAGACAGTGGGTGTACATCCACAGTATGTGGAGTGGACTAGTTAAGGTGTTACATGGATTCTTTAAGTAAGGAAGACCAAAATAAGGTCAAAGAATATGTCACTTCTACCTGTTTCAAGTTTGGGGATGACAACATGTTGAAATCACTAAGAAGAGTGGTAATTCTGTGTAAAATAGCAGGGGTAAACCAGTTTGAGTACGGATGTAATATCCAGTGATATACGTTTGCTGTTAAGTAAACTGTCTATGAAAAAGGCTTGAATGAAATTGGATATAGAACATGATGAGGTGATTGTCTTTGGGAAATCTGTAACTTTGCAGTTTACACAGTTGGAACATTATTGTATCCCTTTAGCAAGATAGTTAAATGCACCTTAGCTGCTGAGACACTTGCATTGATAGAAATGATAGATATGGGTATGTATTTATTGAGTATTTTAAAGGAACTCTTATATCAAGGGCAATCGGAGAAACGTTTTTCTATAGAATGCTACATATGTAACCATTCTCTCTGGGACAATGTCCATTCAACAAAAAGTGTCATGGAAAAGAGGTTGAGGATTGATCGCAAAGAAATGTTGGAAAGAAAAGAAATTTCCAAAATAAAATGGGTTGGCGCAAGTAATCAGTTGTCGGATTGTTTTACTAAGAGGTGCTTGTTTGGAAAAACTGTTGGATGCCCTCGAAGAGGGCCGTTTTGTGTTATGATAAGTTAGAAAAACATGGACATTTCTTTACGATAAGATTGCTTTTTCTTTAAATAATTTTTTTAAAAGGGGGAATATACTGCATGTTAATGGCTGGTGCAGTTGAAAGTTAATGGTAAATAATGTAAATAAAAATATGGCATTATTTTGTTGTGTATTTAATTTAAAGAAGAAGGGGGATCTGTTAGGGTCTGAACTTCTGTTAATGGATGATAAATATCTGATCGTTCAAGATAATAGGGTGAACAGGTGTTGGGTGTTAATTAGTTAATTGTATTCAAGTGTGTATATATAAAGAGCCAGCCAGCACTGGCTGGGGGGTGTTGTTTGGAGAGCAGAATAAGCTCTGTGACAAACAATAAACAATCTCCACCAAAGCATCCTAGTCTCAGCGTCTTTTTCACAAACTGGTTTGGATGTTTCTCTAACACTATCAATGCCAGGGATAATCTAATTCAGGTTCATTTCAGCTGAGCCGCTCTGACACAGGAGGGATGGCATGTTCTGGAACTCACTTTGAGCTGCCTGTGACAACACTATCATTGAAGATGCAGCCTGGAGCAGCTCAACATTTACTGCCAATGAAGGATTCACATCTGCTGAGAGATTTCATTATCACCAGTCACAGACTCTTGCTCCCTTTCATCACCTCATCCCTGTTCTCTTGTCCTGCCATTCATAAAAGGAGACTCACCCATCTGACTTCATGCACCAGTATTTACATTGTGCTCCAAAAGATAAAAAATGCACATTGAAAAGTGAAACAGTCCCCAGTGACTCACTCAGTTCTCTGCCCAAGAAGGTGGCCTCAGCTCTTGGCCACTTCTGCGTGGTGCTCCCCTTGTGGACTCAGAAGAGGTGAAGGCAGCCTTCTCACTGGTCTGTGCTTGCAGCTGAGATGGATGTGGTGGTCATCCTCGTTGTGGAGGTGCAAGTGTTTAGGGCTAGCCTGCGTTACCGGACTCTGCTGCACAGATGCTGCTTCAGTTAGAGGGGCCAAGGAGGCTGCTGATTGATACAAAAGCAAAATATTGCAGATACTGGAAAAGACCATTGACCTGAAACATTAATTCTGTTTTTCTCTCCAAAGATGCTTCCAGACCTGCTGAGTATTTCCAATATTTTCTGTTTTTGTTGCTGATTATGATGGTGCCCCATGAGGAGTGGCACCCTCATCCTCCTCGGTGACTGCTTTAGTTCTTGGCTGGTGCTACAGATAGCTGAAGGGGGCCACCAGTTGGGACATAACTGGCATCCCTTCCAAGCATCTCTGTCTCTGCTTAGGCAGCCATTTGGGAACGAGGATGACTTTTGTCCACTCCAGGTTGTGGGTCCTTCGGTGACCGAATAGTTCAATTCTGCATCGGCACATGCTGCCACAAGTGGGGCAGGTGGTGTTTGATGAGGCGAGTGAAAGGGATGCTCAAATTTCGGAATGCTCCTTCTGCTGTTTGCACTTGGTCGCTGTCTGGGCATGTCGATGTCGCTCGAACTGACTGACACCTTCCCGGATGCTTCTTCTCCATTTTGGGTGGTCTCGGGCAAGAGACTCCCACGAATCGGTGGCGATGTCACATTTTTTCAGGGAGGCTTTAAGGACATCCTTGTAGCATTTCCTCTGCTCTCCTGGTAGCCTGTTGCCATGACGGAGCTCAGAGTAGAAAGCTTGTTCTGGGAGTTTCAGGCATGCAGACAATGTGGCCCGTCAAATGTAACTGACTAGCCATGACCAGTGTCTCGATACTGGGGATGTTGGCGTGAGAGAGGACATTGATATTGGAGCGCCTGTCCTGCCACTGAATTTGCAAGATCTTGTGGAGGCACTGCTTTGAGATGTCTGCTGTACAGTGTCCATGTTTCCAACGCATACGGGAGGGCAGGTAACACTGTGGCTCTGTAAACCATGAGCTTGGTGCCAGGTTTGAGGTCTTTGTCCTCAAACATTCTTTTTTTTTTCCCTTAGATGACCGAAAGCTGCACCATCAGTGCCACTGGCCAGTCAAGGCTACATAGTGTGATGCATCTTGTGATCGTCAGTGCATAGTTCCTGCATACACTCCATGTGCTACTGCATATGGCGCTCCATGAGGTTGGTCACTCTCAGTGGAGAAGTTCATGAACCCAAGGCCCTGGTGGCTCATTTGAGCTGGATGAATTCTTCCATTCTCAGCCCATGACCGTGCGCTGACTCAGGGAACTGTGACATGTGGGAACACATCTGTTGCTGCTGGTCTAGGTAGCGCTTCTGTTCCTGTGACTCCTGAGGTCCTGCATTAGTGTCCAGCTGAGCAGGGCTGTGTCTGTCCTCCATTCTCCGAGGCAGACTACCCACAGCTCCCTCTGCCTCTGGCACCTCCTCCTGCACACTAGCCAGTGCCACATAATCTAACTGCACGCAAGGACCCACCCCCCCAAGGTGGCAGTAGTTGTGCTAGTGGAGGGTGCACTGGTAACGTGTGACAGTGCTTGGTCTGAGCTCTGCTGTGGCTGCACTTGGCTCAGTGTTGCTGATGGAGTTGATCCAGTTGCCTCAGTGTCTGCACCTGTGGGAGACACAAGATCATGAGAACCAGCCTTGGAGAGCAGAAGCCTCTGCAGTGCCGAGGCTTCCCCAATGCAGCTCAGTCTTTGGTCTGCTGTCGGATGGGGTGGAGTGCAGTGCACCCCCTTAATGAATGCACTGCACTCTGTAATTGCCATCTCCACCTGGATGCCCACTTCCTGACTTCCTCGTGATCAGCAACCCTGCCGATGTGCATGGCTACCTCGTGTGGTAGTGATAACAAGCTGGTAGGGAACCACCTCTTCCTGTCTGGGTCATCTCCTGAAAGAACAAAAGAAAGAGAGAAGGCACTGCTGGCTTTTATGGCCAATGCCAGCTGCTCCTATTCATTTAGAAGCTGCATCTATCAGTGCTGGCAGGTCCTCCAGCAGTACTATAGCTCTGAGCCATTCTGAGGGGTCAGTAAGTGCCCTGGGCACATACTCCTCCCATGTTCAGGAGCACCATGTGCCCTCAGGCTCCTCAGCTGGTGTGTCTGCTGGAGGGTGAATACACAGAGGCCTGTCTTGAGGGTTCAGTGTTGAACTCCCCTTCCTACACTGAACTCAGTTCCTCCACACCACACTCCGTCTGCTACCTCCATCCAGGCCTGCCTGGTCTGAGAGGGTAGCCTCCTCCTGCTACCTTCCAGGAAGAGGAACTTGCTCCTCTCTCTCACAGCCTCAAGGAGGACATGCAGGTCCACATTCATAAATTGAGGGGCTGCCCTGCACTGGATTCCAGGCCACTGCCTCTCTGGAAACATCTTTCCAGTAGCAGGTAACGCAATGAAATGGCAGCCACAGTAATGTCTACCATGATCTGTTTAAAGTGGGCACGCACTTGCACATCCCGTCTCCGTGCCCACCCCTACGGCCACTAATTATCTGCTAAAGCAGTCTCAAAGCCAATTAAGGTTGCTCCCCTTGTCAAATTCAGGGCCGGTAACTGTATCCCCCACCGCCAAGGGTGGGTTCAGGACCTGGAAACAGTCTCGATATCTGCTTCTCACTCCCAGAAAGAAAATCCCGCCCAGAGTCTTCGAACTCATGACCCAAACTACAACAAATAAATTCTCCAAACTCTTGACCCAATCCACAGCAAACAGTCTCCGAGCTCATGACCAAAACTACTGCAGAGGCTGGGATATTCAAAGTCCGCTGGGAGCAGAAATAGGTATGCATGTGATTTGAAGATCGTGTTCTCGGAGGTCAGCACCAGGTCCTGCTGGCTCCGGAACGCAAAGCTATTTTTAAAGGGATGCTGGGAGGGAGGGCATGGCAAGCCCACGCGCCTCCAATTAATTGCCTGTTGAGTTCATCGTGTTCATTAACAGGCTTGTCAGCAGCAGTTTAGGATATTCAATGGAAGGGTATGGTGAGAATGCCATGTCGGACTACAGCAGGGTTTGGAAGATGTGAACAATGTAGAGGGCCATGAGGGCTATGGGAAGGGCTGAGTAACATGATGCAGAGATCCCGAATAAAGTTTAGCTGCTCCAAAAGTGCCACAGCGTAGCCAGTGCTACAGCTGTAAGACTTGCTTTTCTTAGTGGTGAGTGGTAGGAATCTGGAGAAGGACGTGAGACTGCTGGCTTCACAGACCCAGCTGAGGAAGTTTAGGTGGGAACAGTCTACTGACATTGGACAGAGCAGCTAGGATGAGCTGCAGCAGATGCAACTTCCTGGACAGCAGGAGGTCAGAGGAGTACAGCGAGGGGCTGCAAGGGAAAGAAGACGCCACCAAAACGTTGGGTTTACCGCCCAAGAGTCAGCTACCTGCAAATGGCAGAGTGCCAGCGCTGTAGATGGTCTCGGACCTGTGTACTCTGAACCACAATGACCTGAGGCCTCGTGGCCCCCATGGCAGTCCCTTATGTGCATCTGTCAAGTCTCCATCGCCCTGAATTTCTATGCAACTGGGTTATTCCAGGGATCAACTGCGGACCTGGGTGGCATCTCGCAGTCGGCTGCTCATTACATCATCAGGCAGGTCATGGATGCCATAATCAGGCGGGCGGGGGGAACTACATCCACTTTGACAGAGATGAGCTTGCATAGGCACAGAAGGCATTGGTTTCACTTCCATCACTGGATTTCTCCAGGTGCAGGGCATCATCGATTGCACCCATGTGGCCATCAAGGCACCCAGTGACCAGCCTGTGAGGTCCATCAACAGGAAGGGCTTCCACTCCAGGAGGAGCAGGAGGTCAGAGGAGGCAGAGGGGGATAACACTGAACAGAGAGGTGCCCCTGCTGCACGATGAGCTGGCCTCCTCCTGCCACCCTCTGGGAAGAGGAGCCCCCTCCTCTCCCTCACGGCCTCAGACAATAGATTCAGGTGGGCATCGATGAAGCGAAGGTTTGTCCTGCCCTTAGTGCCAGGCTGCCAGCTCTCCTGTGACATCTCATTTCCCTCTGGTGTGGTAGAAGGTTTTGGCACAAACTGCAGATCTGTCAGGGATTTATTAGAGACCCCCAGATAGTCAGCGGGAAATTGAGGAGCAAATATGTGCGCAATTTGCAGGGGTGTGTAAAAATAATAGGGTAATTATATTAGGTGATTTCAACTTTCCCAACATTAATTGGGATAGTCACCGTGTTAAGGGCTTAGATGGAATGGAGTTCTTAAAATGTATACAGGAGAACCTTTTAGCTCAATATATAGAGGATCCAACAAGGGAGGGTGCAGTGCTGGACCTAATTCTGGGGAATGAAGCCGGACAGGTGGTTGATGTGTTGGTGTGGGCGCATTTTGGTGATAGCGACCACAACATGGTACAATTTAAGCTTGTTATGGAGAAAGAAATAGACAAGTTGCAAAAAAAGGTTTTGGATTGGGGGAAAGCAAATTTTAGTAAAATAAGGCAGTATCTGGCCAAGGTAGACTGGAAAGAGTTACTTGTCGGGAAATCTACAGAAGAGCACAGTGCACAGTGGCGCAGTGGTTAGCACCACAGCCTCACAGCTCCAGCGACCCGAGTTCAATTCTGGGTACTGCCTGTGTGGAGTTTGCAAGTTCTCCCTGTGTCTGCGTGGGTTTCCTCCGGGTGCTCCGGTTTCCTCCCACATGCCAAAGACTTGCAGGTTGATAGGTTAATTGGCCATTATAAATTGCCCCTAGTATAGGTAGGTGGTAGGGAAGTATAGGGACAGGTAGGAATATGGGATTAGTATAAAAAATGGGTGGTTGATGGTCGGCACAGACTCGGTGGGCCGAAGGGCCTGTTTCAGTGCTGTATCTCTAAACTAAAAGCAGTGGGGGGCATTCAAAAAGGAAATGGGGAGGGTACAGGCCTAACATGTTCCTTCTAGGGTAATAGATAGGAGCAACAAGCCCAGAGAACCATGGATGACCAGAAACATTCAGGGTACGATGAGAAGGAAAAGAGAGGCTTTTAGCAAATACAAGGAGAGCAAATCAATGGAAGCATTAGTGGAGTACAGAAAGTGTAGGATGGAGCTTAAGAAAGCAATTAGGAGAGCAAAGAGGGGATATGAGAAAGCTCTGGCTGGTAAAAGTAGGGAAAATCCCAAGATGTTCTATAAGTATATCAACGGGAAGAGGATAACCAGGGAAAGAGTAGGACCCGTTAGGGACCAAGGGGGAAATTTGTGGGTGGAGCCAGAGGACATTGGTAGGGTGTTGAACGAATACTTCACATCTGTCTTCACCCAAGAGAAAGAGGATGTAGATATGGAATTTAGAGAGAGAGATTGTGAGGTTCTTGAGCAAATTGTCATAGGGAGTGATAAGGTATTGGAGGTTTTGGAAGGCTTAAAAGTGGACAAATCTCCAGGTCCGGACGATTTGTATCCCAGGATGCTGTGGGATACGAGGGTGGAGATTTCAGGGGCTCTGACCCTAATTTTTAATTCCTCTCTGGCCACTGGGGAGGTGCTAGAGGACTGGAGAACAGCTAATGTGGTCCCACTATTTCAGAAAGGTTGTAGAGATAAGCCAGGGAATTACAGACCAGTGAGTCTCACGTCAGTGGTAGGGAAACTATTGGAGAAAATTCTGAAGGAGAGAATCTATCTCCACTTGGAGAGGCAACATTTGATTAGGAATAGTCAGCATGGCTTTGTCAGAGGGAGGTCATGCCTAACAAATTTGATTGAAATTTTTGAGCATGTGACCAGGTGCGTAGATGAGGGTAGTGCAGTTGATGTAGTTTACATGGATTTCAGCAAAGCCTTTGACAAGGTCCCACATGGGAGACTTATCAAGAAAGCAAATGCACATGGGATACAAGGTAACTTGATAAGGTGGGATTCAAAATTGGCTTAGCTGTAGGAGACAGAGAGTGATGACAGACGGCTGTTTTCGTGACTGGAAGCCAGTGTCCAGTGGCATACCACAGGGATCTGTGCTGGGTCCCCTATTATTTGTCATTTATATAAATGACATAGATGACTATGTGGGAGGTAGGATCAGTAAGTTCGTGGATGACACAAAGATTGACCGAGTGGTTAACAGTGAGGTGGAGTGTCTTGGGTTACAGGAAGATATAGACGGGATGGTCAAATGGGCAGAAAAGTGGCAGATGGAATTTAACGCTGAAAAGTGTGAGGTGATACACTTTGGAAGGAGTAATGTGACATGGAAGTATTCAAGAATGGCCTGACACTGGGAAGTTCCGAAGAACAAAGGGACCTTGGCGTGTTTGTCCATAGATCTCTGAAGGCAGAAGGGCAGGTTAATAGGGTGGTGAAAAAGACATATGGGACACTTGCCTTTATCAATCGAGGCATAGGTTACAAAAGCAGGGAGGTCATGTTGGAGTTGTACAGAACTTTGGTAAGGCCACAGCTGGAGTACTGTGTGCAATTCTGGTCGCCACATTATAGGAAGGATGTGATTGTATTGGAGGGGGTGCAGAGGCGATTCACCAGGATGTTGCCTGGGATGGAACATTTAAGCTGTGAAGAGAGGTTGGATAGGCTTGGGTTGTTTTCACTGGAGCAGAGAAGACTGAGGGGTGACCTGATCGAGGTGTACAAGATTATGAGGAGCATGGACAGGGTGGATAGGGAGCAGCTGTTCCCTTTAGTTGAAGGGTCATTTATGAGGGGTCACAAGTTTAAGGTGAGGGGCGGGAGGTTTAAGGCGGATTTGAAAAAGAACTTTTTCAAACTACAGCAAACAGATTTTCCGAACTCATGATATAACCTACAGCATACAGAGTCTCTGAACTCATAATCTAAACGACAGCAAACAGAGTCTCTGAGCTCATGACACAAACTACAACAGTCTCCCAACTGCAGCAGGATTATTGCTCCAGAAAAATGCATTGAGCAGAGGATAGTTACACAATACAAATTATGTCTGTAAAATCACTCTGTCAATTACAGCAGTTCAGTTTCCAGCCGTGATTGGGTAATTTTCCCCTTCAATCATTTTCATTCTGGCCAGGACTTGTGCTGTCATTATATGCAGCCATGCTATATTTCAGCTCTCAGTTATATAATGCGCCCTACATGATCTTGCTCAATTTCAGAAGGCAGTCAAATGAACACTTCACTAGGCTGTGGATTAGGTTATAGACTGCAGAACAAGATTTATTCAACAGTAAATGGATTGAGCAATTGTAGATTTACATTAGTTACTGTCTTAACTACCCCTCTTCAAAAGTTGGAAAATAATATCTGTACTGGCTGCACTAAATTGTACAGTTAACTGGGCCAGACACACAATGAGTATTAACCTTTACATGTGTGTTTGTTGCTGACTGTCCATGGAGTCTGTCGGACGTTTTTCCTGTTTGGTGGCTTTAGATAGATCACTCAATTTTAATAAAGCAGGCCGAAAGATACCTTTGACACAAAAATGACTGAGTCAAAGTGAGTTTAAGTATAGGCCTCTTAAACTCAATTAGCCTTGTTTTGACATCTCTTTTCTTTACTGAATGAAGGAAGAGCCACCCAAAATTTATCTTGGCCTCCTGTGTTTTCAGGGCTTCCTGATTTTTTTTTTATTCGTTCATGGGATGTGGGCATTGCTGGCAAAGCCAGCATTTATTGCCCGTCCCTAAGTTCCCTCGAGAAGGTGGTGGTGAGCTGCCTTCTTGAACCGCTGCAGTCCATATGGGGTAGGTACACCAACAGTACTGTTAGGAAGGGAGTTCCAGCATTTTGACCCAGTGACAGTGAGGAAACTGTGATATCGTTCCAAGACAGGATGATGTGTGGCTTGGAGGGGAACTTGCAGGTGATGATTTGCTCATGTGCCTGCTGCCCTGCTCTTTAAGGTGGTAAAGATTGTGGGTTTGGAAGGTGCTGTCAAAGGAGATGCAGTGAGTTGCTGCAGTGCATCTTGTAGATGGTACACACTGCTGCCACTGTACATCAGTGGTGGAGGGAGTGAGTGTTTAAGGTGGTGGATGGGGTGCCAATCAAGTGGTCTGCTTTGTCCTGGATGGTGTCGTGCTTCTTGAGTGTTGTTGGAGCTGCACTCATCCAGGCAAGTAACTGAATTTATGTTGGTTGCAGAAAGTGTGTGGAAAGCCACGGCTTTTTGTCTGATAGGACTGTCACACTTGCTCCAGTGTCAAGTTTGAAATTAGTGATATGTCCTTTGACATATACGTCTGGTGACCAAAATGCTTGTTTCACATCATTGATCTTGCCCAGAAAATATTTCAATTGGTCTGTTGCAGGACGTTGCGTAACTTCATTTATTTCGCTATTCTTAACTACATTTCCTTTTATAGCTTGAGGTAGTCAAGCCTTTATTTTGGCACATCTTACTGAAATGCCCCATTACTCTGCAATAAAAAGCATTCTGCTCTATTGGCAGGACATTGTTTGCACCTGTGGGAAGTTTTGGCGCCACATCGCTGACAGGGTTTAAAGATGACTTTCACTTTCCCCCTCCAGTGTACCTTTTCTCCTGGTGCCTCTTGTTCTGCCCTCTGGTGAAGGAACTGAACAGTTACAGGAGGTTTCCAGTGTCAAGGTCTTTTCTCACCTCGCAGGATTGGTCTGTTGTTGCTGCACAAATTGAAGTAGGAATCACAAACTTTTAAGACTTCGTCGAATGTGGCTGATGATTCATCAATACATTGTCTTGGTATTAAATCATCAGCTACAGTTCTAATTATATAAAATAATGTATGCACTTGCTCTTCTTCAGACCTGCTGTCCAATTTCGATGCAATTCTATATCTGAGGAACCTTTTCCTCTATAGTTCCCAGTTTTGAGTCTGATTGGATCCCTTGTGACTTTTGAAACTCTCTGGCACTCCCAATTTTTGATCCATTTTAAATTTTTTTTAGAGTTTTTAAAGTGTTTCCCTTTAAGAAATTCTTTCTTTTTTCGGCAAGCTTGCTTTGATGAAGTGTAGCAGGTGCTTGAGAGTGTGCCCTTTTTTATAGGTTCTCTGGGAGTTTTCCCCTTGCTTAAGTAGTTCACTGAAATATTTACACAGCTGCCTATTGGAATTGGCAGAGCTATTCGATAGACAGTTCAAGGGTTTTCCCCTTTTCATTTTGTTGAGCTGGAGTTTATTTATCTTGTTCAAGCTTGACTGCTTTGATGAATCTTTCTCTTCAGCTTATCTGCTTTAATGGAGGCTCTGCTGTGTTTGGGGGTTTCCGCGCTTTTTTTCTCTACTATTGGACTTTTTTTCAGTTTGTGAACTTTGCAGTTTTTCCCCCTTTTTTCTCACATGGAGCCTTCAGAAATTAATTTTTTAAATTATTTAAAGGCTTTTTTTACCGGGATTTCTTGATTGGCACAATGACTCACCTAATCACTGCTTTACAGCCATGCTTCTGTTCTATGGAGCTTTCCTCAGCTTTCTGAAGGATGTAGTTTGGTTTTCTACTCTTCAGCTACTTGTTTTAGAGTTTCTTCTCTTCTGGCTGAAGGATAATTGTTGCTTCAAATTTCTCTTCTGGGTGTAGGACTTCGATCCCAGCGCTGTTCACCATGTTATATATTTGGTTCTTTATGCTGCCACTGTATAGAGTCTAGCCATCGAGGTTCTTCGTTTAAGCATTAATCGTTATTGCATAGTAACTATATACACTCCACTCTAGCCTGTGTGTTTCCTTCAAAAGCCACTCTGGCTGTTCTCGAGTCTCTCCCACATGATCTCTTACTGCATCCCGGTGGGCAGTAATCTTTACATTCTCTCAAGATTAACCCTTTAATACCCTTTTACTACAGATCAAACTGAACAATTCCTGCAATTCAATTCACTGGAACGACGGAGGTGGAGGGGCGACCTGATAGAGGTTTACAAAGTTATGAGTGGCATGGACATAATGGATAGTCAGAAGCTTTTTCCCATGGTGGAAGAGTCAGTTACTAGGGGACATAGGTTTAAGGTGCGAGGGGCAAAGTTTAGAGGGGATGTGTGAGACAAATCTTTTACAGAGGGTGGTGAGTGCCTGGAACTTGCTGCCGGGGCAGGTGGTGGAAGCAGGTACAATAGCGACGTTTAAGAGACATCTTGACAAATACATGAATAGGATGGGAATAAAGGGATATGGACCCCGGAAGTGCAGAAGGTTTTAGTTTAGACAGGTATCGTGATCGGCGCAGGCTTGGAGGGCCGAATGGCCTGTTCCTGTGCTGTTTTGTTCTTTGTTCTTTTTGTTCTTTGCAGTGTTGTCCTGTGACTGAGGTGATTGGCCTTCAACAACCACAACTATCTTCCTTTGTGCTAAGTATGACTCCAACCAGTGGAGAGTTTTCCCATTGTGTTCCATCGATTTCAATTATACTAGGGCTCCTTGATGCCATACTTAGCCAAATGCTGCCTTGATGTCAAGGTTGTAGCTCTCGCCTCATCTCTTGTATTCAGCTCTTTTGTCCATGTTTGGATCAAGGTTGCAATGAGGACTGGAACCAAGTGGTCTTGGCGGAACCCAAACCAAGCATCAGTGAGCAGGTTATTGGTAAGTGCTGCGAGATAGCACTACTGATAACGCCTTCTATCTGTTTGCTGATGATAGAGAATAGACTGATGGGGCAGTAATTGACCGGATTGGATTTGCCTTGCTTTTTGTGGACAGGATGTACCTGGGCAATTTTCCACATTGTCAAGTAGATGTCAGTGTTGTAGCTGTACTGGAATAGGTTGGCTAGGGGGTGTGGCTAGTTCTGGAGCACAAGTCTTCAGCACCACAGCCAGGATGCTGTCACGGCCCTTAGCCTTTTCTGTACCCAGTGCGCTCAGCCATTTCTTTATCACGTGGAATGAATTGAATTGACTGAAGACTGGCATCTGTAATGCAGGGAACCTCAGGAGGAGGCCAAGATGGGCCATCCACTCGGTACTTCTGGCTGAAGGTGGCTGAAAACGCTTCAGCCTTGCCTTTTGCACTGATGTGCCGGGCTCCGTCATCAATGAGGAAGGGGATGTTTATGGAGCTTCCACCTCTCATTAGTTGTTTATTTGTTCACCAGTATTCATGACTGGATGTGGCAGGACTGTAGAGCTTTGATTTGATTCATTAGTTATGGGATTGCTTAGCTCTATCTATAATATGCTGCTTCAACTGTTTAGTGTGTGTGTCGTCCTGTGTCATAGCTTCACCAGACTGACACCTCAGTTTTAGGTATGCCTGGTGCTACTCCTGGCATGCCCTCCTGCACTCCTCATTGAACCAGGGTTGGTCCCCTGGCTTGATGGTAATGGTAGAGTGAGGGATATGCCGGGCCGCAATATTACAGATTGTGGTGGATTACAATTCTGCTGCTGCTGATAGCCCACAGCACCTCATGAATGCCCAGTTTTGACCTGTTGAATCTGTTATAAATCTACCCCATTTAGCACAGTGGTAGTGCCACACAATACAATGGAAGGTGTTCACAGTGTGAAGATGGGACTTCGTCTCTACAAGGAGTGTGCGATGGTCACTCCTACCAATGTTGTCATGGGGGGAATGCATCTGCAATAGGAAGATTGGTGAGGATGAGGTTAAAAAAGTTGTTCCCTTGTGTTGGTTCTCTGCTGCAAGCCCAGTCTAGTAGGTATGTCCTTCAGAACTTGGCAGCTGGGTCAGTAGTGGTGCTACCAAGCCCAGTGTTGGGTGATTGACATTGAGGTTCCCAACCCAGAGTACATTATGCCCTTGCTACCCTCAATCCTTCTTCCAAGTGATGTTCATAGAATCATAGTAAGTTTACGGCACAGCGTGTTTGTGCTGGCCAAAAAACAATCCACCTCTTCTAATCCCACCTTCCAACATTTGATCCGTAGCCCTGCAGATTATGGCACTTGAGGTGCATATCCAGACTTCTTTTGAATGAGTTGAGAGTCTCTGCCTCAACTACCCTTTCAGGCAGTGAGTTCCAGATCCCCACCATCATCTGGGTGAAAAAACGTTTTCTCATCTCCCCTCTAATCTTTCTACCAATAACTTTCAATCTATGCCCCTACTACATAGAGGAATACTGGTTCATCAGTTGAAGGAGGCCGTAGGTGGTAATCAACAGGAAAATTCCTTGCCCATATTTAACCTGGTGCCATGAGACTTCATGGGGCCTGGAGGCACTGTTGAGAACTCCCACAGCCACTTCCTTTCGACTCTATAGCACTGTGCCACCACCTCTGGTGGATCTGTGTTGCTGATGAGATGGGACATACCCAGGGATGATGTTGGAAGAGTCTGGGACATTGGCTGTATGGCATGATTCCGTGAGTATGACTACGTCAGTCTGTTGCTTGACTAGTTTGTCGAATAGCTCTCCCAGATGTTAGTGAGGAGGACTTTGCAAGGTCGACTGTGCTGGCTGTGCCTTTGTCTTTTTTGGTGCCTAGGTCGATGGTGGGTGGTTCATCTGGTTATGTATTTGAATTTTTCATAGCGTTCTTTCAATTGACGGACATAGTTATAGAGCCAACGCCACCATGAAAAGAATAAGAAAGACTTATTTGCATTTATATAGCACCTTTCTTGACCTGAGTATATCAACCAATGAGGTACTTTTCAAGTGTTGTCATTGAAATGCTACAGCCTATTTGTGCACAGCGAGCTCTCACAACAATCAATGAGATAACAGTTGCATATTCGTTTTTTCGTGATGTTGGTTAGGGGATAAATATTGGCCAGGACACCGTGGAGAACTCCCCTGCTCTTCTTTGAATTGGTGCCATGGGATCTTTAATGTCCTACTGAGAGGGCCTTAGTTTAACATCTCATCTGCAAGATGACACCCCTAATGGTGCAGCACTCCCTCAGTACTGCAGTAGAGTGTCTGCCTAAATATTGCACTGAAGTCTCTTGAGTGGGACTTGAACCCACGCTCTGCTGATTCAGAGGCAAGCGTGCTACCATTGAGTCATGCTGACATGATAAGATGAATCAAGTGGCAACAATTTAGTGACACTAGCCTGTAGCTTCTGATTGGTGCTATTTTAAGGCCAGAATGAACTGATGCTAAAGTAACAGCAATTGGAAAATCTGGGGCACTAAATGTGTTTTTAAACCCTGTAAATTGTTGGTGGAAGGCAAGAAGGAGTTGGTTTTTGTGGCAAAAATGCTCCAGTGGAGCTTTCCATTTCCTGGCAAAAGCTAAATGTAGAAAACAAAATAGGTAAGCATTTCAAATGTGATTACAACTTGCTAAATAATGAATGTCTCTTTGTAAATGTTTCTTCAGTAGGTTTTTATTATTCTAGGTTACCTGGCACTTATGGCACATTAAAGCAAAGAGGCCACAGGTTCCAGTCCCAGAAAGTCCTGAGCTAGCTAATCTCAGTCAGTGTAGTGGTGTGAGTGTTGCACTTAGTTATAGTCACACAAGGAGGTGATTCAGCTCATTGAGTCCATGCTGGCTCTCTGTAGAGCAATCCAGTCAGTCCCATTCCCCTGCTCTATCCACATAGCCCTGCAAGTTTATTTCCCTTATGTGCCCATTCAATTTAATTCTGAAATCATTGATTGTCTTCATTTCCACCACCCTCATTGGCAGCGAGTTTCAAGTCATTACCACTCGCTGTGTAAAAAGTTCTTCCTCATATTCCCCCTGCATCTCTTGCCCAAAATCTTAAATCTGTGTCCCCTAGTCCTTGGACCATCAGCTAATGGGAACATCTGTTCTTTGTCTACCTTATCTAAACCTGTCAGAACCTTGTACACCTCCATCAGATCTCTCCTCAATCTCCTTTGCTCCAAGAAGAACAACCCCAGCTTCTCCAACCTAACCTTGTAGCTAAATTTCCTCAATCCTGGAACCATTCTGGTAAATCTCCTTTGCACCCTCTCGAGGATCTTTACATCCTTCCTGAAATGCGATGACCAGAACTGGACGCAATACTGCAGTTGTGGCCTAACCAGAGCTTTAGAAAGTTTCAACATAACTTCCATGCTTTTGTACTCAATAACTCTATTTATGAAGCCCGCGATCCCATCTGCTTTACTAACAAATCTCTCAATATGTCCCGGCACCTTCACAGATCTATGAACTCCTAGGTCCCTCTGTTCCTGCACATTCTTTAGAACTGTGACATTAAGTATATATTGCCTCTCCCTATCACTTCTGCCAAAATGCAACACCTCAAACTTCTCTGTATTAAATTCAATTTGCCACTTGTATGTTCATTCTGCTAGCCTGTCTATGTTCTGTTGCAATTGATATGTATCATCCTCACTGTTTGCCACACCTCAAAGTTTGGTATCATCGGCAAGTTTTTCTCTGTATTCTGTTATAAAAGTGCTTCTATTTTTAAAAATGTTTTTGAGGACTCGTAACTTAGAATTATGGACATTGGTTTATTTGGGTAATGAAAAGATTCCATGGATGTGTTTTTTATAAGAGTCACTGAGAAATCTTATTTGAAAACAAACCTTTACTGCATGTCACGTGCCTTAAGCTCAATAAACAACAGAAATCTTGGTGACTTGGGGGATATGTTTATGGAGAAGTGACATGTCAAGATTTATGATGATCAAGAGGTTTTGCTTTTGGGATATTGTTTTGGTTCAGTGGGGGTGTGGACAGTGTTGAAAGCAGTTGGGTTTGTAGCCTGCTGAAAAACACCCAGCTCCTCTTTCTCCACCTCTTTGAAAAAACCTCGCGAATCCAGTGAGTGAGAGCTAAATCCCCTGATGCCACATTTCTCCTGAGACACTCCTGCCACATTAATTCTTGACTCTGCCTGAAAAGAACTGCTCCAGAAAAGATCCCAATGTCCTGTCTACATGTACTCAGATGCCAGACTGTATGCCATTTTTGGGACACAACATATCTCATCCTTTTTCTTCAAGAATTAGCAAATATTTGGCCAAAGTATTCTTTTTCTGTTTTTTTTTGTAAAAGACCTCTGCAGAGAGAAATTATTTATTTATTAATGCCAAGGTTCTAGCCAATGGTATCAGCAGGGTGTATATACCTGTACTTTTGTATCGGGTACACCTGGAGTGCGACCTAATGTCTGGAACAGTAACCGTAGCAGTTATTCATAGTTTGCCTGTAGACAGAGTTGACCTACTCCTGAGGAATGATTTGGACGGAGTGAAGGTAGTAGCTTCTCCAGTAGTCATGCAAAGACCAAGTGAAGTCAAAGAGACAAAACAGTTACAGGAAAAGGTTCCAGGAGTTTTTCCTTCATGTGTAGTGACCCAAGCAATGGCTAAACAAGTTCCATTGTCGGAGGTAAAATTGGCACCACAGATAGATAGCCAAACAGCTGAAGCTTTCTTTGGGCATTTGGATAATCCAAAGGAAATGTTCAGTAAGTCTTCTCTGATCAAGGCTCAACATGCCAATCCAGAATTAAATAAAGTGGCACAGTCGGCTGTAACTGAAGCTGAAGCAAAGGGAGTCCCAGAAGGCTACTATATTAAAAATGGGATTCTGATGAGTCATTCATCAGATAGTGGCACTGTCCAAGTATCACTGGGAAATATTAAGAATAGCGCATGAAATTCCTATGACGAGACATGCGGGGATCCGGAAGACCCAATCACGTATCAGTCGACATTTTTACTGGTCAGGTCTTTCCAAGGATGTGGTGCAGTTTTGTAAAACATGCCATACATGTCAGAATGTGGGAAAACCACACTGTGCCATTAAACCGGCGCCTCCAATTCCCATACCAGTTTTTGGAGAATCATTTAGTAGGGTGTTGGTAGACTGTGTAGGACCTTTACCAAAAACAAAAGCTGGGCACCAATACTCACTATCATGGATATGGCCACTCAGTTCCCAGAGGCCATTCCCTTGAGAACAATTTCTGCTAAGGTAGTGGTAGAGAAGTTAACCCAGTTCTTCACTAGATATGGATTACTGATTGAAATTCAGTTGGATCAAGGTTCCAATTTGATGTCTTAAAATTTTTCAGGAAGTTATGGGTATTTTGGGTGTAACACAGTTAAAGTCCTCAGCATACCACCCACAAACACAAGGGGCTTTAGAACGGTGCCATCAGACCCTCAAAACGATGATCAGGTAAAACTGTCATGAGTATCCCCATGATTGGGATAAAGGGCTAAAATGTTGTTTGTTTGCCACTCGGGATTCACCTAATGAGTTTACTTTTGAATTAGTTTATGGATATGAGGTAAGAGGTCCTCTAAAACTAATCAAAGAAAGGTATTTAGAACAGAATAACAAATCTATGTTAGATTATGTATCCGTGTTCTGGAAGCAGCTCACAAGAGCCTGCAAAGTGGCTCAGGAACACCTGAAAGTTTCCCAAATAATCATGAAGAAATGGGCAGACAAGCATGCCAAGACCCAAACATTTCAACCAGGGGATGAAGTGTTAGTATTACTGCCTTCACAGGGTGAACCGCTGAAAGCACAGTTCAGTGGTCCATATAAAATGGTCAAAAGAATTGGTAAAGTAAATTATTTGATTGACACCCCAGATCACCGGAAAATGAATCAGTTGTGTCATATCAATATGTTGAAACAACATCATCGCCGGGAGGAGGATAAGCAAGCACAGGTATGTCAGGTAGTAAGGACAGGGAAAGATGAAAGCGTGAGTGAGGATGAGGCAGAAGGAGGCCTAGACAATTCTCAAATTGAACCTCCTAGTATCCAGTTAGCTAATACTGAATTGTTAGGGAGATTAGACACTATGCTTTCATATTTAGATGCAGAACAACGAGAAGACCTAACAAGGCTACTCATGGCATTGAAAGGAGTCTGTCGGGACAAACCAGGATGTACAACCTTAGCCATACATGATGTGTCTGTAGGGGAATCCTTTCCTATAAAACAGCATCCTTATCAATTAAGTCCAGAGAAAGAGGCCCAGCTGAAAGCAGAAATCCAATACATGTTGGAAAACCATCTAATTGAACCCAGTCAAAGCAGCTGGAGCTCCCCAGTGGTGTTAAAGCCAAATCCTGATGGTTCAACTAGATTCTGCAAAGACTACAGTAACAAAGGCAGACTCCTACCCAATTCCTCACTTGGAAGACTGTATTGACAGAGTGGGCAGCGCCGCATTTCTTACCAAAATAGATTTGTTAAAGGGATACTGGCAGGTTCCTTTAACACCCCGAGCTAAAGAAATTTTGGCCTTTGTCACACCAGAGGAGCTTTTCCAATGTCGAGTGATGCCATTCAGGCTAAAAAATGCCGCAGCTACATTTCAGAGACTAATGTGCCAAGCGGTAGCCAGTATTCCTAACTGTGTGGTTCACCTTGATGATGTGCTGGTATACAGTGTTACAACCAAGCTGGGAGGAGTGCACTATTAATTCAGTCTCACTTCTCCACAGGTCATAACGTAGTCTTTGACCGTTTCAACAAGTAGAAAACTTTAATCAGATACACTATTTTTCCCCCAGAATAGAACACACTAAACTGAACAACAAAATTAAAAGTTTATTATAAAACATGTCTTAACTAGTAAAGAACTAAAACAATAGCACATAGATCAAATTTTTAAATACCCAACATTATTTTTCTTTAAAGTCCTCTTTTCTACTGTAACCAAATTTTAAAGCCCCTTTTTAACCTTAGTCCCTTCACACTCGCACTCAACACACACATGTATATGTTCCTATATCTAAATCGGTTAACAGGAAAAAGTTAAAACAAAAAAAGATTTTTATATTAGAGTTCTGTGACAGAGAAGAAAAGAACGCAAATAGATCACTTTCTCATTTTTTGAAGTAAACAGCAGATGAGATATGTTGTTCCAAACTGGTGATCAGTCCAACCTTATGAGCACGTAGTCAGGTTTTTTAATAACAGTTCTTTTTCAGGCGGCGTTGAAAAGCAATCTTGAAATGCAGGAATAAGACGAAATGACACCCTGAAATTCACCGAGCCCTTTAGGGAATTGAGAGAAAACGAGATGGGTTATAATCTTCTGTTCTTCCTTTGGCACTTTAGCAGCACTTGACTATTTTTCTCCTTCCAGACTTGACGCATGCACACTCTAACAGCCGAATAGCTTGGCGGTTTTCCACCCAGATGTTCTGTGCCTGCTGCAGGGCTTGTCCAATCAAAGGAGAGCTATCAATATTCTGCGCCTGTTGCCATGGTTTCTGCCTTAAGCTTAGCCCGAACCAGGTGACAACCGATTAACTTAAGTCCAGAGAAACAGGCCCAGCTGAAAGCAGAAATCCAATACATGTTGGAAAACCATCTAATTGAACCCATTCAAAGCAGCTGGAGCTCCCCAGTGGTGTTATAGCCGAAACCTGATGGTCTGTCTAGAATTTAACTTTAACTTATCTGAGTGCAAAGATGGTACAAAGCAAAATAATATTAGCTTGAGGTAAAGAGTGAATGAGAATGAGTGTGTAAATGTGTTTTAATATTTTTCATCTTCTGTTTTTTTCCACATTTTGTAGTGAAACTCATTTAAAAATGGTGTTTCATTCCTCCAAGGATTCAGGTGTTATGAAAGTGCTTCCATTTTTAATTTTTTTGAGGGCTTGTATCTTAGAATTATGGACATTGGTTCATTTGGGAAAATGAAAAGATTCCATGGATGTTTTCTTTTTAAGGATCACTGAGAGGTTTTGTTTGAAAACAAACCTTTACTACATGTCACATGCCTTAAGCTCAATAAACAACAGAAACCTCGGTGACTTGGGAAGATGTTTACAGAGAAGTGATATGTCAAGATTGATGGTGGTCAGGAGGTTTCGCTTTTGGGATATTGTTTTGGTTCATAGGGGGTATGAACAGTGCTTAATGTAGATGGGTTTGTTGCCTGCTGAAAAACACCCAGCTCTTCTTTCTCTACCGCTTTGAACAAAACCATGTGAATCCAGTGTGCGAGAGCTAAATCCCCTGATGCCACATTTCTCCTGAGACACTCCTGCCAGATTAATTCTCGATGCTGCCTGAAAAGAACTGCTCTAGAAAGATTCCAGTGATCTGTCTACATGTACTCGGATGCCAAACTATATGCCATTTCTGGGACACAACATATCTCATCCTTTTTCTTCAAAAATTAGCAAGTATTTGGCCAAAGTATTTTTTTTTTGCATTTTTTTTGTAAAAGACCTCTGCAGAGAGAAGCAATTTAATTTTTGCGTGTGTGTGTGTGTGTTGGGTATTTAAAAAGGGAGCTTTCATATTTCAAGCTGTGTGTTCATGCTTTGCCTCGTTACTGCATAAGTCTTGTTTTATAATAAACTGGTAATTTTGTTGCTTATTCAAGAAACCTGGTTGGTGTATTTTATTCTGGGACAAAGAGTAGAGTATATGATTGACCATATCAGTAACTGGGTAAACATTTAAATATATGTTGTGACCTGTGGAGAAGTGGAACTAGAGAAAGACAGTGCACTCCTCCCGCCTTGGTCGTAACAATTCCAATATCCAAGCCATTTATATATTTTACAGAAAACAGTGATCCCAGCACTGATCCTCGGGGAACACCACTGTCTAACATACTCCAGTCTGAAAAACAATTACTTACCATGATTTTCTGCTTTCTGACCTTAAGCCAATTTTTTTTATCCACCCTGACACTGACCCTCCTATTCCATGAGCTTCAGTTTTGTTAACCAGCCTTTTATGTGGTACTTGGTCAAATGCTTTCTTAAAATCCATATAAGCAACATCCGCTGCATTCCTTTCATCAATCTTCTCTGTTACTTCATGAAAAAATTCAATTAGATTAGTCAAAGATCATAAGAAATAAGATCATGAGAAATAGGAGCAGGAGTTGACCATTCAGCCCCTTGAGCCTGTGCCGCATTCAGTAACATCATGACTGATCTGTTTGTGACCTGAACTCCGCTTTCCTGCCTGCCCCCATTGACCTTTGACTCCCTTGTAGATCAAAAATCTCTCTCCTTCATCCTTGAATATATTCAAAGACCCAACCTCTACTGCTGTCTGGGGAAGAGAATTCCAAAGGTTAACGACCCTCTGAGAGAAGAAATTCCTCCTCATCTCCGTCAAACATGATTTCCTTTTCATAAATCCATGTTGATTCCGTTTGATTGTACTATGATTTTCTAAATGTATTGCTAATACTTCCTTAATAATGGATTCTAGCAGTTTTCCAATGACAGATATTCAGCTAACTGGCCTGTAGTTTCCTGCTTTTTGTCTCCCTCCTTTCTTGAAAAAAGGTGTTACATTTGCAGTTTTCCAATCTGTTGGGACCTTTCCAGAATCGAGGTAATTTTGGAAGATTACACCCAATGCATCCACTATCCCTGCAGCCACCTCTTTTCAGAACCTTGGATGCAGGCCATTAGGGTCTGGGGATGATCTTCCTTTTAGAAATCCCTGCTAGCTCTCCTTAATTAACTCAAACCTTTCCAAGTGCCTGTTAATTTTTTCCCTGATTATTGTTTCTAAAACCTTACCTACCACTGATGTTAAACTGACTGGCCTGTAGTTACCAGGAATGTCCTTACACCCTTTCTTGAACAAGGGAGTCACATTTGCTGCTTTTCAATCCACTGCACCTCCCCTCCCCCACTCTCCTTCCCACCCGCCCGTCCGCTATTTCCACTTCCACTTCCTTTAGCAACCTGGGATGCAAGTCAGTCAGACCGGGCAACCTATCCGCTCTGAGCATAGCCAGTCATTCCAGTACATCTTGCCGAGCAATTTTCACTCCATGCTTTACCTCTATCATCTCTACTTCTACTGATATTTTGTCAGCATCCTCTTCCTTTCTGAACACCAATATAAAGTATTCATGAAGTATTCTAGCCTTGTTATGCGTCTCTTACCATATATCACCTTTGTTGTGCCTAATAGGGCCGATCGCATCTCTTACTATCTGTTTACTATTTACATGCCGGTAGAAGACGGTAGAATATTTTTGGGTTGCCTTTTACGTTAATTGCCATTCTATTCTCATATTCTCTCTTTGCCAGTTGTATTTTCCTCTTCATTTCTCTCAACTTATTGCTGATTCTTGCTTGAAGAATTCACCTGACAGGCATCGTACACCCTCTTTTTCTATTTCTTCATATTCTCTATCTTCCTCGTCATCCAAGGAACCCTGACTTTGATTCCATTGCCTTTCCCTCTTGTTGGAAAGTACCTAACCTGTACCTGAAACATATCTTCCTTAGAAATCACCCATTGTTCCATTACAGTTTTTCCTCTCAAACTTTGGTTTCATTTTACTTCTGGCTAGATTCCCTCTCATCCCATTGAAGTTAGATCTCTTCCAATTTAGAAATTCTACTTAATTTTTTTCCTTTCTCTTCTCCATTACTAATCTAAACCTTTTGCTGTGATGATCACCCTTACCCAAGTGCTCTCCCACAGATTCTTGGTCCACCTCGTTCCCCATCACCAGATCCAGCATTTCTTCCTTCCTAGTTGGACCAAGAACAGACTGGTAAAAGAAGTTCTCCTGAACACATTACAGAAATTCCTCCCTCTCCTTATCCTTGACTCTAATATTATCGCAACTGATATCTGGGTAATTAACGTTCCCCAATATCTCCACTCTATTGTTCTTCTACATCTCTGTGATTTCCCTGCAGATTTGCTCCTCTATCTTTCTCACACTATTTGAAGCCTATAGAATACCCCTAGTAGCATGATCACCCCCTTTTTGCTTCTCAACTCTAACCAAATAGATTCTGTCCTTACCCCCTCAAGGACATTCTCTCTTTCCAACACAACAATATCTTCCCTAATCAATATTTTCATCCCACCTACCTTTTTCCCTTGCTGTTCTTTTCTGAAAACTTTGTATCGTGAATATTAAGCGCCCCGTCCTCACTATTTTAAGCTACATTTCCATTATTGCCACTTCATCATATTCCCACACAGCTATTGTTACTTGTAGCTTACCAACCTTATTCACCATACTTTGTGCGTTTCCATACAGGCATTCTAAACCTGTCTTTGTATTCCTTGTATCCTTCTTAGTCTGCTTCTGTCTAATAAGGATACTATTCCCTTCTCTAGTACTATCCAGCACTCTCACTCTGTTATGCACCTTATTCCTCTTTTCTGCTTCTATATACTAGTGCCCATCTCCTGCCAATTTAGTTTAAACCCTCCCCACCCGCACTCGTGAACCTTCCCGCGAGGACTTTGGTTCCAATCCTGTTGAGGTGCAACCCATCTCTTTTGAATAGGTGCCTCCTGCCCAGAACTGCTCCCAGTGTCACCAGAATCTGGAGCCCTCCCTCCTGCACCATGCCTCAAGCCACCCATTGATCCTTCCTATCTTTTTGTTTCTTCTCTTGCTGGCACGTGGCACTGGGAATAATCCAGGGAGTACTACCTTCGAGGTTCTACTTTTTAACTTCCTCCCTAGCTCCTGAAATCCCTCAATACCTGCTCTCTATGTCGGGTTCTGATATGTACTACAACTTCTGGCTCACTCCCTGCCCCCTGCAGAATATTCTGCACACTCTCCGTGATGTCCTTTACCCTGACACCAGGGAGGCAACACACCCTGCAGGCTGTACGATGACAGTTACAGAAATGTCTGTCTGTCTGTCCCCTAACTATGGAATCTCCCAACGACTGGATTTCTACACTTTGCTGTTCCCTCCTGTTCAGTTCTTTGCCGATTGGTGCCATGGTCTGGACTGCACTCCTTCAAGGGTTGTCACTCCTGGCAGTCTTCAACACTGAGTACAGATTTGAGAGTGGCACACATCCTAAAATCTTCTGCCCTTCCTGCCTCTTTCTACTCTTCCGGGATGACCGCCCAGCTACCATCCAGAACTCTCACTGCCTGTCAGGTGACCATCTCCTGGAATATCCGATCCAGGAAACTCTCAGCCTTCCTGATTATCCACAGTGACTCCAGCTTCTCCTCAAGTTTGGAAACCCTGAGCTCAAGCTCAAGCAGCTGGAAGCACTTTCTGCACATGTGATTTCCCCAAGACACATGAATTGTCTTAAAGCTTCCACATGGCGCAGGAATTGCAAGCAACAGACCTCAACTGCCCATCCATGATGTAAATAAAACTCTTTTAGAATCTAGTTGGTACCCATGTTTAAACTATTAATTTTAATTCATGCCTCTAGACCTCAGTTCTCAGGTCTCACTGTCTCCTGCTGCCTCTCTCGTACCACTCTTTGTTTTTTAAAAATACCAGAGCAGTATTTCTTCCCTCATTCAGCAAAATCCCTGGGTATAGTATAGTATAGTATAGTATAGTGTATAGTATAGTACTCTAGAAGCAGCTCTCCGTAGAACTGGACTCCGTGAATGAGTAAAAGCCTCCTATATTTACACTAGCAAAAATTCCAAAGATGTGAGTCAGCCCATGCTGATGGTAATTACCAATTCTAACTAGTGAGCTAATTAGCTAACTGTACAACTGCTACTTGCAGGCAGCTTATTAACACTGATTAACACTGAGAAAGAAAGTATAAGTTAAGCTAAATGCAAAACTTAACTAAACATTTCAAAGAGATCAGCCCTTAAAAAACTGAAAATTCCATCACTCACCAACTTGTATACTCTCTAGAAGGAGTAGAACCGGACTCCATGATACTTAACAGCCTCATCAGCCGTGGACATGAGAGAGGGCAAATAAAATCAACTTGATTGTTCTCCAGTGATCTCTAATAGAAGTGCATACTTGCTGAGATCTGGTGCGTCTGGGATTCGGTTATCTATGCTTTCCTCATGTGACAGATTAAAGGTTTCAGCTGTGGATCAGTAGATAGCATTCTTTCCTGAGTCAGAAGGTTGGGGGTGCAAGTCCCCCTTCATGACACATAGGTACAAAAGCAGCACTGATACTCCAGGGCAGTACTGAAGGAGTGCTGCACTTCCAGAGCTGCCATCTTTTGGATGAAATGTTAAACCAGGGTTCTGTCTAATCTCTCAGATGGATGTAAAAGATCCCATGACACTATTTCAAAGGAGAGCAGCAGAGGTATCCTGGCTAATATTTATCCCTTAACTAACGGTGCTAAAACAGATTATATGATCATGATCACATTGATGTTTGTGGGACCTTGCTGTGTACTTCATTGGCTCTAAGTTTAGAAGAGTGAGAGATGACCTCATTGAAAGATATAAAATATTTAAGGGCTTGACAGGTTCTGTGAGCATATTTCCCCCCTGGTTCAGGAGTCTAGAACTAGGGATCCTAGTCTCAGAATAAGAGGTTGACCATTTGGGACTGAGATGAGGAGAAATTTCTTAACTCAAAGGATTGCGAATCTTTGGAATTCTCTACCACAGAGAACTGAGGATGCTTAGTCGTTGAGTGTATTCAAGACAGAGGTCGATAAATTTTTGGAAACTAAGGGATTTAAGGAATATGGGGGTTCCACTGGAAGGTGGAGTTCAGGTAGAAGATCAGTCATGATCTTATTGAATGGCAGAACAGTCTCAAAGGGTCGACCGACCTACCCCTGCTCCTATTTCTTATGTTTTTATGGGATGCCTTGAGGCCATGAACGGTGCTATGTAAATGCTGTTCTTTTCTTTTTTTTGTCCAGCAATCCCTACTAGATGTGCATATGCTTTAACATCTGGTGCAGTTGGGATTGTGTTTTGACAATGATTATCTTGTAATCTAGGCTCATCCAGAAAGGGTTCTCCACACCAGTGGAGCTATAGTCCAGGATGGGGCAATACCCTCAGGAGAGGATCATAGAAACTTGGTGTGAACTGTCAGAAATGCTGAAGATCTATAATAATAACAGTAAAAGCATAAAAAATTAGTAACTAATTTATAAATGCCCCTGAACTCAGCTGGGAATATAAACCCAAGACCTCCTGCCTTGGATGATTTTGTTCCATACTGGGCCATGCAATAAAGAAGTACTGGAGGGCTCATCACTCCTTTTACACAGTGTTCAGCTGGAATGACAACTGTCTATCAACTGGCTAACAACTGGCTGGATTTCAATGAGACATCAGGCTGAACTCCCAACCAGACATCTGAAAGGATACATCTGATAGTTCGTTGAGTGCGGTCAATATCAGATATGCACCAAGTGGAAGTAGTTGGCACACATGATACAGGAGCACTTGCAAATGGTATGTTGCACAGAGAAAAGGGAGTAGAGATTGGCTCCTTTTCAGTTTAATATTGATGTAATTGCCATCTTGATAGGAGAACTGTTACTCTATTAAATGGAGGAAACACAGGGGGCTTTGTTTCAGGTGCCATATGTTTATGCTAATTAAGTTACTGTGTTGTATTCATTGCTGTGATCTACCTGCCAATATTTGAAATGTGAAAAGAGTAGCATTTAAGAGGGTGGGGGGGTGCAGCAGAAACTGACAGGTCACAACAAACTCCGGCCCCTAGCTGCTGATTCCACCCTGCCCTCTCTGGCCACAGTCTGACTGTTGTCCACTCAGCTCTGCTCAAGCCAAAGTAATCAACCATCCACACAGAGCTCTCTCGCTCGTGCTTGGTTATTGTCGCTGTTAGTCATCATTCACCTGCTGATGAGTGAAGGGGAATGATGATTGACAGCAGTATTTGACTAATCAGAAGGGAAAGAACCACGTGGGTGGGACAATACCTGCGCAACCACTTGCCTTGAAGTCATGTGAGCTCTGCAGAAAATCATAGCATCATAGAAAGTTTACGGAAATGGGCCACTTGGTCCATTGTGTCCACTCCGGCGGAAAAAAAAGAGCCACCCAGCCTAATCCCACTTTCCTGCATTTGGTCTGTAGCCCTGCAGGTTACGGTACTTCAGGTGCACATCCAGGAGGTTTTCTGCCTCTACCACCCTTTCAGGCAGTGAGTTCCAGACCCCCACCACTCTCTGGGTGAAAAATGTTTTCCTCACCTCCCCTTTAATCCTTCAACTAATTACTTTAAATCTATGCCCCCTAGTCACTGACATCTCTGCTAAGATAAATAAGCCCTTCCCATCACAATTTTGTATATCTCAATCAAATCTCCCCTCAGCCTCCTCTGTTCCAAAGGGAACAACCCCAGCCTAACCAATCTTTCCTCATAGCTGCAATTTTCCAGTCCTGGCAACATTCTCGTAAATCTCCTCTATACCCTCTCTACTGCAATTGCATCCTTTCTGTAATGAAGTGACCAGAACTGCACACAGTACTCAAGTTGTGGCCTAACCAATGAGTTATATAGTTCCAGCATAACCTCCCTGCTCTTATGTTCTATACCTTGGCTAACAAAGGAAAGGATTCCATATGCCTTCTTAACCACCTTATCGACCTGTCCTGCTACCTTCAGGGATCTGTGGACATTCACTCCAAGGTCCCTCACTTCCTCTACACCTCTCAGTATCCTCCCATGTTTTGTGTGGACCTTTACCTTGTTTGACCTCCCCAGATATATCACCTCACACTTCTCTTGGTTAAATTCCATTTGCCACTTTTCTGCCCACCTAACCAGCCCATTGATATATTCCTGGAGTCAACAGCTATCCTCCTCATAGCCAATTTTTGTGTTGTCTGAAAACTTCTTGATCATTTCCCCTACATTTACATCCAAATCATTCATATATACCACATAAAGCAGGGGACCCAGTACTGAGCCCTGCAGAACCCCACTGGAAACAGCCCTCCAGTCGCAAAAACACCCGTCAACAATTACCCTTTGTTTCCTGCTACTGAGCCAATTTTGTGTCCAGCTTGCTACAGTCCCCTGGATCCCATGGGCTGGGGCCATAATGAGGTGGACCCCATGTTCTGGCACTCGAAGACCCCAATAGTGCACAATTGGTTTTGATGGGGAAAAGCACCATGGATGGAACCATGCAGCATCAATGATCCAACATTTGGAGACAACAAACCCTCCTGGATTGGCAGTTGCATTTTCTGCCTCCAAGAAAATGCACCGGCAAGAGCAAATAAAAGTAATGCCCGCCATTGGTTGCCAGCTCTGGTTGGGCATATTCCAGGAGGTTTCATCATATGAAACTCTTTCTTCCAACTGACCCGCCCTCATACTTCCACCGTTGGCCGCCCGACACGTCCATCCTCTCGGCACACCACCTGCCAAGGCCAATTGGAAAGCGAGCAAACTCTTTGTTACTTAATTGGTGATTCTTGAACCACCTCCATTATTTTCATAATTAATAACCAAAAACATTCAAACAATACAAATAAACACTTTTTTTCTTAATATCTAAGATTTCTCTTTGAGTTTGCCTGCAGTTGTGTCCTGGAGGTTAATCTTTAATTCCTGGACACTCCTGATCAATCCTGGAGAGTTGGCAAGCGTAGTCACTTGTACAGTCTGACAATGGCCTTTTAGCTTTTCTCCCCTCTGCAGATGGCCCATCCAACATTGCAGAATATTCCAACCGGATTAGTAGATTTAAAAAGAGCAGGAGTAGAGAGTCAGAGTGGAGGTTAAAAAAATCAAAGTGTGGTGTCGCAGGAGAGGAAGTGAGTGATTTGTTGTTGAGTATTTCTCTTTTTCTCTCTCTGTACTAGAGTATTCTTTTAAACTGGGAGCCTGGAAATTAGAACATTCAATTGGGTAGCTATAACAGCAAATGAATTAATAAGACTATTAGCACAGTGCAGGTCTAGAGGCATTAACTAAAATTAATCATTTAATTCAAGGTGCTGACTACATTCTAAAAGAGGGAATAGACTTTTTTAAGATTATGGATGTTGCTTGCAACATCTGCGCCATCTGGAAACTTCCAGACACTTCAGGTGGCTTGGATTCCACATTTGTAGGAAGTCTGTCCAGCTGCTCGAGCTCATCTGGATGTCCGAGCTTGTTGGGCAGCTGGAGACACTGCAGGCATCAGGATGAGTGTTTCCTGGATGGCATGTTCCAGGAGATGCTTACCACTCAGGCAGTGAGAGTTCAGAGTAGCAGATAGGTGGCCATCCGGAAGAGTAGGAAGAGGCAGGAAGGGCAGGAGTCTTCAGGGAGTGTGGCACCCTCAACTCAGCATTGTACACTCTGGGACCGATGACACCTTGAAGGAGTGCAGTCCAGACAATGGCACCAATGGGCAAGGGACTGCACAGGGGAAACAGAAAAGCATAGAAATGCAGTTGTTATAGGAGATTCCATAGTTAGGGGACAGCTAGTTACCGTCATTGTGAATCCAGCATGGTACGTTGCCTCCTGGTGCCAGGATAAAGGACATAACTGAGAGGGTGCAGAATATTCTGCAGGGGGAAGGGAGTGAGCCAGAGGTTGTGATACATGTCGGTACCAATACAGAGAGAGAAGTCCTATGGTCAGATTTTCAGAAGGTCGGGAGGAAGTTAAAAATTAGGACTTCGAAGGTAGTAATCTCTGGTGAGCTACAATCACAAATGCAAAAAATATGCAGCCATGTTTCAGTGGTCACTTTAAGCAAGTAATTTTTTCAGTCCAGTAACAGTTTAAAATTAATATTCCATATGACGAAATTAATGTATCAGATTGGCAGGTGTGGTTTTCATGACACCTCCACATCCAATGGAATGAAATGCGATTTTAGAAGAGCATTTCATTATAAAAATAGAGAGAAAGTACAGGAAAACACACATGCATTTCTCTCATTCATTCAGAAATCCTAAAAAAATTGTTCCAGCCTATCTTTTCTTGGTAGCAGTGCTGCTTTAAACTGCCCCTTTTGACATCCCAATAAACATGTGATTTCTGGGGAGGTTTGCAGTTTGCACCTTTCCATGACTGTCTAGGGTGTCATTGTTCCTGTTGAAGTCTGCAGGGGGAGGGTTAGATTTAATTAGTCCAGGTGTGGAGTTCTGCTTATGAGAGTCAGCAGTGGGTGAATCCACTCTGAACTCTCTTTCAGTGCTTTGATGAGTCATGCAAGGGCTTTTTGCTGTAGGGTATGGTTGGTTCCCTTTTCTCCTGACTGTCGAGGCGGATTCTTTGCTATTCTTCCATTTGTCCTCTGGGACACTCCTGCTTGCAGGTATTTGTCCAGATTCTACTGCACTCCCCTGCGGCACTTCGACTAGTTGAGGCATTACCCTCACATTGCCCTATTGAGCACTTTCTTTGTCTTTGCAGGTCTCTGTAAGTGTTGTTAACAACTCTGGTGAGGTGCCTCTGGTGTCTGCATTTACATAGGAGGATGTGGGGTATGGTGTTACTCTCCCGTGAGACACAAAATCCTAATAACCTTCAGGAATCCTATTAGATTTTCCTGCATTCACAGCCATATA
The DNA here is from genome assembly GCF_036365525.1 of Heterodontus francisci. NCBI lineage: Eukaryota > Metazoa > Chordata > Chondrichthyes > Heterodontiformes > Heterodontidae > Heterodontus > Heterodontus francisci. Next base: position 20,563,033 of record NC_090410.1, on the reverse strand, counting down.
GTTTCTGGGCCTTACTACTGTTGCAGTTAAAGCCACAGCTTGTTCAGTTGTGCTTTCTATCAGGGTCCTTTCTCCTTCGCTGAGTGGGTGTGCCCTGATTAACCCTACAGGCTTTCCCCATAGTTTCCAGCAGTCAGCTCTTAGATGACCTGCTTTATTACAATGGAAACACACAGGTCTCCTCTCTTGGAGCTAGTTTGATCATGGCCTGATTCACTACATATTCAGGGAAACTGCAGCCTCCCTTACAGTACCTTCCTTTTTGGCTGGAGGAGGGTCCCTTTTCTCTTTCTCTCTCAGGACTGCTTGGGCTTCTATCACCTTCCCTCCCTTTGTCCTTTTCGGATTTTTGGGGTGACTAGGAAAGGTTTTCCCCTGGGGAACCGACTTGAATATTAGAGCAAACTCATCAGCCAGAACTGTTGCTTGCCTCGCTCTGTGTACTTTTTGTTACTTCACATAAGACTTTATGCAGAGTTGGAGAGAGTTTTTAAATTCCTCTCGCAAAATTACCTCTATGAGGTTTTCATAGCTGGGCTGCATTTTAAGAGCCCTCAGTCACTGGTCAAAATCCAGTTGCTTACTTCTCTCAAACTCCAAGTAAGTTTGATCAGCTTGGTTCTTGAGGGTTCGGAATTTCTGGCAGTATGCTTCCGGTACTAGCTCATATGCCCCAAGGATATCATTTTTTGTCAGTTCATAATTGGATGAACTCTCATCTAGCAATAGGGAAAAAAACTCATGGGCTTTTCCTGTTAGCTTGCTTTGCAGCAGAAGAGTTCAAGCCTCAGCTGGCCACTTTAATTGCCTTGCACGTTTTTCAAAAGATACAAAAAATGCTTCCACGTCTCTCTCATTGAATTTTGAAATCAATTGGGAAAATTTAAACAATACAGTACACAGCCCTCAATTACTATCCTCCATATTGGCCATGCTTTCCCTGGTGTTGCTCTGTCGCCCCCTAGTTAACTCAAGCCGCCTCAGCTCTCTTTCCTCACATTCTTTCTGGAGCGTTCTTTCTTTCTCTCTATCTTTTTTTCTCCTGTCTCTCCCTTTCTCTCTCTCTGTCTTCTAATTCAAGTTTCCTCTGTTCTAATTGTATCTTTGCTCGCAATACCCTGTCGGAGTCCATTTCTAACCCTGTCTCTGCTTCTTCAGATTCAAGGGAAAAATGGTTGGCCACTAGTCTTAGGAGTTCGGACTTCCTAGTCTTGTAACGGACAGTGATCCCACACTGCTCAGCAATATTTCTCAACTCCTCCATAGACAGTGCTTTTAACTTATCCCACCCTGGCTTGGGGAGTTACTGGCTTCAATCGCAGACATGTTGGTACTCTCGCACACACATCCACAAGAACGCATCTATTAAAATCTTTTTTATTTATTTTTTGATTGGGATCAATTTGCTTTCCCACTTCCAATTTCCCGTTTGACTTTGGGTCCAATCCCGGATGAGCCCCCAAATTTCTGTTATGACCAGGTGAGGCAGGGGTCTAGGACTCCCCTCTCAGCCTTTGCCTGATTTGGACGTAAGAGGGTTTAATTTTTGAAACACTGTGTTTTTAGCTTCCCCTCAGTGAATCCTTGTTCACTGCCCTCTAATTGTGATGGCAAAGAAATCAACCAGACAGGTTTTCTTAGATTTAAACAAGAAAGGTGTAAGTTTATTAACCTTAGAACTCTAATTTGGTTAGAACTACTAGAAATACACAACCCGACCACGCTAGCATGCATATGCGATAAACACATATGCGATAAACACATATGCAAATAGAGACAGAGGAGGGGAAAGGTTTAAAGTAATAGCTGGATTTCATTTACTGGCTTTTGGGTTTGATGTAAAGTCTTTGATTGCAGCTGTTTTGCAGTTCTCATTGGGGCCCAGTGCATACTTTCAAACTGGTTTAGCTGCAGGAGTCTTCTCTCTTGAGGTTTGAGTGATTTCTGTGGATCCCTGGAACTTTGTGCGAGAGAGGGCGAGGGAGACAGGGAGAGACCTTCCTTGCAGTCTCTTCTCAAACTGTTCTGTGAACCAAATTCAAACATCTCCAAGTTGGTCAGCAGGTTAGCCATGTCACTAGTTCCTTATTTAGAACAGCCTTTCCTGCAGTTTGTGGATTTCAAAGCTCTTGGTTGGGGGGCGGGGGGGATGTGGTGCGGGTGGTGGTGAGAGGGGTGGAGTGCTGTCTCTTATACAGACAAAATGTGGATCATCACTGTTGCCCAGACTAATCCCTGTTAATTGAATCAGTGAGCAGTTCCATTGTCTCTTCTCAAACTATCTTTTAAAATGCAAAAAAAGGTGCAGCCATGTTTTAGTGGTCTCTTCAAACAAGTTATTTTTTCAGTCCAGTAACAGTTTAAAATTAATGTTCCATATGACGAAATTAATACGTCTCATTTTGGCAGGTGCGCTTTTCATGACAATACACAGTGGTGAGAAAAGATAGGGAAGGAAAAATGGGAGGTAGGGTGGCAGTACTGATTGGGGAAGACATTGTAGTATTGGAAGGGAGGATGTCAGAAGGGGGCAAGGGCAGAATACATTTGGTTATAATTGAGAAGTGAAAAAGGTATGAACATGCTACTGGGGATATTATAGGCCTCCAAATAGTGACAGAGAGATAGAGGAGAAAATCTGCAGGGAAATGACAGAGATGTGCAAGAACTTTAGAGTGGTGACATTGGGGGACTGTACGAAATTATCGATTGGGATAATATTAGAGCAAAGTGTAAGGAGAGGGAGGAATTTCTGAAATGTGTTCAGGAAAATCTCCTTGACCAACATGTTCTTAGTTCAACTAGGAAGGAGGCATTGCTGGATCTGGTGATGGGGAATGAGGTTGGCCAAGTGGACCAGGTGTCTGTGGGGGAGCACTTGGGTAAGACTGATCATCATAAAGTTTAGATTAATAATGGTGAAGAGCAAGGAAAAATCTGAAGTAGAATTTCTAAATTGGAATAGGGCTAACTTAAATGGTATTGGAGGGGATCAAGCCAGGGTAAAATGGAACAACAGTTTGACAGGGGAAACCTGTAATGGAACAATGGATGATCTTTAAGGAAGAGATGATTCAGACATAGACTAGGTACATTCCAACAAGAGGAAAAGGCAGTGGAATCAAAGCCAGGGCTCCTTAGATGACGAGGGTGATGGAGAATATGATGAAACAAAAAAAAAGTGTATGATGCCTGTCAGATGAATTCTCCAAACAAACACCAGGCCAAATATAATAAGTTGAGAGGGAAAGTGAGGAAAATAAGACTGGTAAAGAGAAACTATCAGAATAGATTGGCAATTAGTATAAAAGGGAACTCAAAAATCTTCTACCACCATGTAAATGGTAAGCGGGAAATAAGAGGCAGGTTGTGGCTTATTAGGAACAAAGAGGGTGATATATACTTAGAGGCACAGGGCAAGGGAATATTTAAGGAGTACTTTGTATCGATATTTTCCAAGAAAGAGGATGCTGACAAAATATCAGTGGAAGCGGAGATAGTAGAGGTAAAGCATGGATTTAAAATTGATAAGTAGGATGTATTGGAAAGACTGACTATGCTTAGACTGGAAAGGTTGCCTGGTCTGGATGGCTTGCATACCAGGTTGCTAAAGGAAGTGGAGGTGGGAATAGCAGAAGAGCTCTCCATAATCTGCCAATCTTCCCTAGATACGGCGGACGTGCCAGCTGATTGGAAAGTAGCAAATGTTTATTCAAGAAAGGCTGTAAGGATATTCCTAGTAGCTACAGTTTAACATCTGTGGTGGATAAGGTTTTAGAAACAATAATCAGGGGAAAAAATCAACAGGCAGTTGGAGAGGTTTGAGTTAATTAGGGAGAGCCAGCACGGACTTTGTAAAAGGCAGATCATGCTTGACTAATATAATTGATTTTTTTGATGACGTAACAGAGAAGGAAAAGCAGTGCATGTTGTCCATACAGATTTTAAGAAAGCATTTAACAAAGTATCACATGGCTTAAGGGCAGAAAACAGCAAGTCGTGATAAATGATTGTTTTTCAGGTTGGAGGATGGTAGATAGTGGTATTCCCTAGGGTTCAATGCTATGACTACTGCTTTTTTGATATATATATATCAATGACTTGGATATAGGAAGACAGAGTAAAATTTCTAAATTGGTTGATGATACCAAACTTGGAGGTGTGACAGACAGTGAGGATGATACCAATTGACTGCAACAGGACATAGATAGGCTAGCAGAATGGGTAGACAAGTGACAGATGGAATTTAATACAGGTAATACATGAGGTCATGTATTTTGGCACAAGGGATAGGGAGAGACAATATAGACTGGGGCAGCACAGTGGCGCAGTGGTTAGCACCGCAGCCTCACAGCTCCAGGGACCCTGGTTTAATTCTGGGTACTGCCTGTGCAGAGTTTGCAAGTTCTCCCTGTGACCGCATGGGTTTTCGCCGGGTGCTCCGGTTTCCTCTCACAGCCAAAGACTTGCAGGTTGATAGGTAAATAGGCCATTGTAAATTGCCCCTAGTGTAGGTAGGTGGTTGGGAATATGGGATTACTGCAGGGTTAGTATAAACGGGTGATTGTTGGTTGGCACAGACTCAGTGGGCCCAAGGGCCTGTTTCAGTGCTGTATCTTAAAATTAAAAAAAAATAAATGGCACAGTTCTAAACAGTGTACATGGACAGAGGGACCTGGGCTTTCATGTGCATAGATCTTTGAAGGTGGTAGGACATATTGAAACTGTAGTTAGCAAAGCATATGGGATCTTGGGCTTCATAAATAGAGGCATTGAGTACAAAAGCAGGGAAAGTTCTGGTGAGGCCACAACTAGAGAATTATGTCCAGCTCTGGTCACTACACTTTAGAAAGGATGAGAGAGTACAGAGGAGATTTATCAGAATGGGTCCAGGGGTGAGATATTTTAACTACAAAGTTAGGTTGAAGAAGCTGGGTTTGATCTTCCTGGAGCAGAGGACATTGAGGGGAGATTTGATAAAGATGTATAAGATTATAAGGTTTAGATAAGGTAGACAAGGAAAAGCTGTTCTTATTTGTAGGTGGTACAAGGACTAGGGGACACAGACTTAAGGTTTTGGGCAAGAGATGCAGGGGGGATGTGAGGAAGAATTTTGTTATGCAGCGAGCAGCCATGACCGGAATTCGCTGCCTATGAGGGTGGTGGAAGCAGAGATGATGAATGATTCCAAAAGGAAATTGGATGGGCAATTGAGGGAAATAAACTTGCAGGGCTACAGGGTTGAAGCAGGGGAATCGGACTGATTGGATTGCTCTACAGAGAGTCAACATGGACTTGATGGGCCGAATGTCCACCTTCTGTGCCATTATGACTCTATGACAGTAAATACCTCGGACATTTTGCCTAGGTTAAATGCTAGGTTCTTTGGTGCTATTAAATCTGGCCGCACCATATAAACCGAGCACATTAGGCACAATTGAAGCAAGGGATTTTGCCAACTGTGGTTTGGACGTATTCAGGAAGTTTCAACACACGACCTTGTGCCTCCAATGACCCTGACCTCACGCTCCTGCCATTGGTCTATCCTTGCAGTGCAATGCCTTTCCACGGCCAATTGGAAAGAGAGCAGACTCTTCATTATCCAGTTGCATGACTCGTGATTCAGTCAGACAACCTTTTTTCTTCCCCCCCCCCCCATAGTTTTATAACAAATAAACAAAAGTGTCCAAACAAAACAAAAGAACACAATTTTGTTTAATGCCCCTATATTTTCTCTCTGGGATTTCTTGCGGCAGTGTTCTGGAGAGTAAGCTTTAATTTCTGTTGACTTCTGGACAGTCCTGGAGAGGGTTGGCAACCCTCGGCACTACTATTGAACTGATCCTGCTGGGGCTGTACTACAATAATAATGTACAGTTATAAAGCCATTTTAACATAGCAAAACATCCCAAATTGTTGAGGGGAATCAGGCCCAAGTGTGAAAAATTAGGAAAATGTTGAAGAGGTTGGTTTTACGGAGGTTTATGATGGTGGGAAGAGATGTCGCAAAGCTTGGGGAGGAGGGGATTGGAACAATCTAGTTAGTGAATCATCACCGCCCATCAACCTTCATGTCTGCTCATCGGCAGAATTGAGCGATGACTCAAAGCTCCAGAATGAAGTTCATAGTGTGAAATTTTGTAAAACAATATCCAGGATGGAAAGCCTGTCATTCTGCTCGTTACTTCAGATCAGGGACTAGAAATTTACAAGAGCCAGCCAATGTGCAGTCATCTCTCACCAGTAACCTTTAATTAACCCCAGGATGTTAAAGGGACAAGTAACACTCCAAAGGGCTGCACCTTAGCAGCAGAATATTACATTGCATGTTACATGGTATAATGCTCATCCCATTGCAAAACATGCATCATCTGACAAAGTATTAAAAAAGTCTTGTAGTGGTGTCACATATCACATGTGTCTGTTGCCTGAAATATCTGTCATGGCTCAAGTTTCACAGGTTAAAAAAAACGAAGCAACTGATTTTCCTTGGACTTGCTGCTACTGTGACCCCGTAAATTTATTGTGTGTGCGACAGAAGAGCCCATTTATGAGCCTTAAGTTATGTTAGCGCGATGACAGAAAGTCCAAGGAAACTCAGGGCCACATATACACTTCACTGTCTGTGATCCATAATGAAGCCTTGTTAACCACATTTTTCATCCAGTCAACCTAACATTGCATATCTCCCTCTCATGACTGAGCTCTCTATGTAGTGCACAAGGTTCCAGGAGTCCCAATATAGGAAGGTTAATAGAGCTGTGGAAAGGGTATAATTAAAATTTGCTACAATGAATGATACCAGAAGCAAGGAGTTATACTTATGAAGAAGGGCTCAAAAAAAAATTGGAAGCTTTTTTTTTCTGGAGTGGAGAAGGTTAGAGGGAAGGTTTCAAAATTATGAACTGTTTTCAAAAGGTAACTAAAGAAAGATTGTTTGGTGAATCAGTAACATGGGGTCATGGACCTAGTTTTATCAGGTGAAGAACAAAGGAGGCAGTTTGAAGAATTGTTTTATACACGGAGAGTTGGCAGTGCATGGTGTGCTTTACTAAAAGAGTCTGTTGAGGCATGGGTAATCTTTTAAAAGGGAATTGGATAGGTATTTGATAATTAAGAATTCAAAAGGAGATGTGCAGGAGAAAGGGCAGGGAATTGGGATTGAAAGAAAAGGCACCAGTTGGAGAGCTAATACAATTCCCTTTTTAAGATCACTGTGCTGGGAGGTGTCAGTTACTGATTGATCATTAAATCAATATGATTTGAGAAAATAACTGGTTTCGTCTTTAATAATGCTCCAAATTTGGATACATTCCTGCCCTGATTCTTGTACCAAATTAGAGTACTTTCTATCATTCTCAGTTGACTTTTCCCCCCCTTTTTAAATTCAGGCAACATGGTGCTGCAGTTCCATGTCTATACCAGCCCTAGGGTGTTCACGTCAACGGTTACAACTGAATTTTTAGAAGCAGAGAAAGATTGAACCTCAAAAACTGTGGACATCTTTACTTCCCTCAGGCCACCCTTCTTCTTACAGTCTACAGATTTTAGAAACCAGAGCTTGAGGTCTCTTAAGCACTTCTTACAGATTTAAAGTATTTGGTAAGAGAAGCAAAAGTGACATGAGGAAAAGCTTTTTCAGGCAGCGAGTGGTTAAGGCCTGGAATGCGCTGCCTGAGAACCTGGGGGAGGCAGGTTCAATTGAAACATTCAAAAGGGAATTAGACAGTTAAATGAAAAGGAAGAATGTGCAGGGTTATGGGGAGAAGGCAGGGGAATGGAATTGAGGGAGTGGCTCTTTCAGAGATTTAGAGATACAGCACTGAAACAGGCCCTTCGGCCCACCGTGTCTGTGCCGACCAACAACCACCCATTTATACTAACTCTGCAGTAATCCTACAATCCCTAACACCTACCTACACTAGGGGCAATTTACAATGACCAATTTACCTATCAACCTGCAAGTATTTAGCTGTGGGAGGAAACCGGAGCACCCGGCGAAAACCCATGCAGTCACAGGGAGAACTTGCAAACTCCACACAGGCAGTACCCAGAATCGAACCCGGGTCCCTGGAGCTGTGAGGCTGCGGTGCTGACATGACGGGCCGAATGGCTTCCTTCTGCACTGTAACGATTCTGTGATTCTAGCCTTGTTATTCTCTTCTCTTTCTTACTGTTTTTCTCCTACAATGTATGGGCCTTGGATCTAACCAGTAATAAATGTTCCCTTCTTTACCTGTTTTCCTCTTGGGGATTTCTCGTTGCCACCTTCAAAGAGGTATAATACAGGGGCTAGTAGGGTTAGGATATTGTTTGTACAGCTAAAAGGGCTAAGAAAATGATACTGGGTGAAAAAGGGTTAAATTATGAGGCCAGATTTCCTGGAGTAGGCTTGTATTCTGTCTGTGTATATAAGATTAAGGTGAGGGGAATGGGGGGAGTGATCTAATTGAGCTGTTTAAGATGAGTAAAGATGAGATAGAGAGAAACCATTTCCTCTGTTGGGGGAAGTCTGGAATGCACTGCCTGAGAGTGTAGTGGACGCATGTTCGATTGAAGCATTCAAAAGGGAATTCAACAGTTATATGAGAAGGAAGAATGTGTAGGGTTATGGGGAGAAGGCAGGGGGAATGGAACTGAGTGAATTGTTCTTTCAGAGATTGGGTGCGTGCACCATGGGCCGAATGGCCTCCTTCTGCACTGTAACAATTGTGACGGAAACCACACCTGCCAAAATGAGACATATTAATTTCATCATATGTAACATTATTTTTGAACTGTTACTGGACTTGAAATAACTTGTTTAAAAATACGACAACAGTGGCTGAAAACATGGCTGCACATTTGCATTCTAAAAGACAGTTGCATGAAGAACACAATAGGAGGACTCCCTGATTCAGTTAGCCAGATGGATTTTTGTCAATAGTGATGATCAAGATAAATTGAGAGTCATTGGGTCAGCATTCCACCACCCTCCCCCCCGCCGCACCACACTGAGAGTGTCTGCTAAGCTTGAAGAAATCCACAAACCTTGCAGGAGAAGCTGTTCCAAATAAGGAGCTAGTCACTTGACTAACCTGCTGATCAAACTGGGTTTTTTAAAAATTGTGCCTGACACAGAACAGTTTGAGAAGAGACTGCAAGTGAACTTCAAGAAGAGAGCACCTCTCTCACACCAAGTTCCATGGACCCACGGAAGTAACTTAAGCCTCAAGACAGAAGACCAGTGAAACAAGTTTGAAAGTGTGCACTGGTCCCCAATGAGAACTGCAAGACTTAACTTCAATCAAAGACTCTACATCCAATCCAAAACCAGTGACTGAACTCCAGGCATTACTTTAAACCTTTCCCCTTCTTTCTCCTCCTCAGTCTCTATTTGCGTGTGTGTTTATTGCGTATGTTTAAATCTGAGAAAACCTGTCTGGTTGATTTAATTGCAACCACAATTAGAGAGCAGTGAGCAAGGATTCGCTGAGGGGAAGCTAAAACCACGGTGTTTTAAAAAATTAAACCCTGTTACAACCAAACCAGGGAAAGGCTGAGAGGGAACCCCTAGACCCCTGCCTCACCTGGTCATAACACAATTCTGTGATTCTATGAACAAGGAGGCATAACCTTAAAATTATAGTCAGGTCATTCAGTGGTGATATCGGGAAGCACTTCTTCACACAAAGAATAGTGGAAATATGGAATTCTCTCCCCCAAAAAGCTGTTATGGCTGGGAGTCAATGAAAATTACAAAACTAAGACTGATAGACTTTTGTTGGAAAAGGGTATTAAGGAATATGGAACCAAGGCAGGTAAATGGAATTAAGACATCGGCCAGGCAAGATCTAATTGAATGATGAAACAGACTTGAGGGGCTGAATTGTTTTCCTATGTTCCTAGGTGCTACTTTAACAAACAGCAGTGATCAAACATTACCTCTATGTTTGTAAATCTCTATGACACAGCAAAGCAATTCTAGGTTGACATCAAGACTCTTTGCACTGTCCAACTCACAAGATAGATACGCTGAGGAAGACAGTTTGGTTCTTCCATCCCGACAAAGAAAACCTGCAATTCCCTGGTCATTGCATCCAGCTTCTTCTTAAATAATTCGCTTGCTTTATTTCCCAGGAAGTTGAACCAGTGAGGAATTCCTTGATGCATTAGCATGAAGTGGATAAAATCCACTGGGGATAATTGTTCAAGGACACAGAGATGACAGGGGGCTTTGCCATGGCTGACCCATGTCTGACAATCTCAAGGTCTATGATGGTATAGTGGTTATGTTACTGACCTAATAATCCAGAGGCCTGGCCTGATAATGTGGAGAGTTGAGTTCAAATCTCACTGTGGCAACTGGGGAATTTGAATTTAATTAATTAAATAAATCTGGACTTAGAAAGCTAGTATCTGTAATGATGACCATTAAAATAGTGAATTGTAGTAAAAACTTGGTTCACTAATGCCCTTCAGGGAAGGAAATCTGCTATCCTACGTGTGACTTCAGATGTACAGAAATGTGGTTGTCTCTTAACTGCCCTCTGAAATGGCCAAGCAAGCCACTCAGTTGGGGTGATCAATAAATTCTGGCCTCGCCAACAATATCCACACCTTCTGAATGAATAAAGAAAAAAAGGTCCCCAATCCTAGGCGGGACTTAGGAAATTACGCTCTTCAAATCCACTTCAATCTCACTCCCTTAATTATGTGGTACAAAGCTGATTTTGAAATAAAAAAAATTTAGTTGTAAAGAAAGAAAGATTTGCATTTATGTATCACCTTTCATGAACTCAGCATGTCCCAACCAATGAAGTTCTTCTGAAGTGTAATCTCTGCTGTATTGTAGGAAAAGCAGCAGTCAATTTGCACGCAGCAAGCTCCCACAAATAGCAAATTGACAATGAGCAGGTCATCTGTTTCAGGAATATTTGTTGAGGGATAAATATTGGCCAGGACACCAGGGAGAACGTCCTGCCTTTCTTCAAAATAATGCCATGGGATCTTTTACGTTCACCTGAGAGGGAAGACGGGGCCTTGGTCTTACGCCTCATCCGAAAGACGGATTCTTTTGAAAGCATTCCTTCCTTTCTCCTCCATTATCCCACTTGCTATCGACGCCCACATCCCATGAAATGAATAAAAAAAGTGCGTTGACATGACCTCCTGGCATTTCCTTAATGACTTGAGACTCGCCGTTAAGGGTGAAATTCCTTTTGTCTATTAGTCGCTTGTTGCCAAATGGACTTTCTGATGTCAATCTTAAGCTCATTCTTTCCTCGAGTCTCAAACCTAAGGAATGCCTTGACTTCCCTAGAATTCTCTTCCCTTCCCTTGTCTTTGTTGTCTTCCCTGCAATTTCCTTCTCTGCACTCCACAGACTTTTAAAATACAAACTTAGCATCACCTCTTGATATAACCTTTTGATTTACCTCATCTTTGCCCCAACTCTTTTCAAAACAGCTAGAGTCCCACAGCCTGGGCCTCAGCTCTTCACCTATTCTCAATTTAAGAACAACAGTAATGTCAAAACAATTGTAATTGTGTTACAACTTCACACAACAACTTGCATTTATATAGAGCATGACAGTCATCGGGCTGACTCTTCTGTGCCCACCACCGATGTTGGCGGCGGGTGAAAGAAATATCGGCCCACCCATGCGGGCCGGATGTTGCGAAGCCACTGCAATCTTCCGTGCGGCGGCTCATTTAAATAGCTGGGGTGGGCCACCCCCCCCCGATCACATGGAGGGGGCGGCTTTCCGTCCCCGGCAATGGTGTCAGCTGCCTGTGCGCAGACGCTGGAGCCATTTTTAAAGGGCTGTCAACCCGATCAGGAAGTTTACATATTTAAAAGTTTAGTAAATTTTTAAAAATGAAGATATTTCTTCTGCCCCTCTCCCGCCCCTACCAATAGCAAAAAAAAAAAATGATTCACCCTTTGCTCCCCTCAGAACACTTACCTGGTCCTCACCTGGACAGATGGACAATCTGACGTTTCCGCACCCCGAGCCCCCATACCCGCAAAATGCACAAACTTTAACCTCCAACCCTACCCACCATCCCCTACACCTATGACGTTACTTTGACCCCACTTCCCACCCCCCCCCCCCCCCGCCGCACTGATAAACTTACCTCCTCCCCACTCCCCACCAGCGTGGCGTTTCATTTCCCCGGTCGGGGATCCGAAGGCGCGGGAGTGCCGGCCACTGGGCCGAAGATCGCAGCGGGACATCTGGTGGCGACGCGAGTATCATTCGTTCATTCATTTAAATTTATTTGTATATCGAAATGGGGGTCCCGTCGCTGAGTGTTGTAGGGGGGGGTGGGTGGGTGCTGCCACGAGGCCTCGCCGCCTCCAGTAATATCGGACCGAGCCCGCCTGGCGTCGGGGTGTGTGGCAGCCCCCTCCCAGAGGCATCTTCAGGCCTCCCACCCCCACCCCGACCACGGACCTCGATGCCTGGGGGAGAACAAAATCCAGCCCATAGAGTCATTTACAGCATATTAAATATAGTAAAACTTCCCAAGGCACTTCACAGTAATATAAACAGACAAAAATTGATACTGAGCCAAAGAAGGAGACGTTAAGACTGGTGACTAAATGCTTGGTCAAAGAGGTAGGTTTTAAAGGAGGTCTTAGAGGAGAAGAGGGAGAGGTGTAGAGGCGAAGAGGTTTGGAAAGGGAATTTTGGAGCGTAAGGCCTAGACGCGGAACACATGGCTGCCAGTGGTGGGGTGAAGGAATGATAACGATGAGGTATGGATGTTCTAGCGGGTCTCTCTCCACAGCAACAAAGCATTTCTTTTTGAAAGCTGGTGTTTGGGTGGGGGGAGGTTTGAGATGTAGAGTAATTATAGCCTTTGGAAATATGTGAGTTAAGTTCCTTAGACTGTGGGAGTGCAGATTGCCGTTGAAAATTGTGAGTCTTGAGTACTAAACACGGGAATTAGCATGTTGGCTGTTACATAAACTGTCTCCCTGCCATAATGGAAAGTGCACCAACTCTTGAACCACTTACTATTGTCAAGCCTCTTCTTTTTTTTTAGTTCTTTTCCTGTAGTTTCTTCCCTCACTGAATTTTTAATAAGTTGTACTTATCAAGGAGAAAGATGTCAGCATTGGGGAATAAAGAATGTTATTGCAGATCCACAGCCTGGGATGCTCTACCAGAGTGTTCTTGGTGTACATAGAGAGTGCAGATCAATTGAGTATGATGCAGAATCTACTGATTTACATTCCCAGTATGCGCCTGATGGCTGAGGTAGAACGTAGGAACAGGAGGAGGCCTTTCAGCCCATCGAGCCTGTTCCGCCATTCAGTTAGATCATGGTTGATCTGTATCTTAACTCCATTTACCCACTTTGGTTCCATATCTCTTAATACCCTTGCCTAACACAAGTCTGTCCAATCTCAGTTTTGAAATTTTGAATTGCCTCTCACCCAGCCTCAACAGCTTTTTGGGGGGAGAGAGTTCCAGATTTCCATTATCCTTTGTATGAAGTAGTGCTTCCTGACATCACCCCTGAACCCCTGATTGGTCCAGCTCTAATTTTAAGGTTATACCACCTTGTTCTCAACCTTGCTGTACAAATTTTGGCTACTGCGTTTCCTATATTGTGACAATGACTGCACTTCAAATAAAGTACTTCATTGGCTGGGAAGTGTTTGAGACTTGTCTTTTTATTAGCTCATGGGATGTGGGGATTGCTGGCAAGGCCAGCATTTATTGCCCATCCCTAATTGCCCTTGAGAAGGCAGTAGTGAGCCACCTTCTGAACTGCTGAAGTCCATGTGGTGTAGGTACACCTCGTTCTGTTAGGAAGGGATTTCCAGGATTTTGAGCAGCAATGATGAAGGAACGGTGATATATTTCCAAATCGGAATGGTGTGTGACTCGGAGGGGAACTTGCAGGTGGTAGTGCTCCCGTGCTGCCCTTGTCCTACTAGGTGGTAGAGGTCGTGGTTCTGGAATGTGCTGTCGAAGGAGCCTTGGCAAGTTGCTGCAGTGCATCTTGTAGATGAGTCCTGCATCCATGCTAGGCGCTATAGATATGCAGGTTTTTCTTCCCTTCTGCATACTTCTCCAAAATCTCCGCCTCAGAGCAACACTGAACTCTTGTCATATCGCTGTAATCATCAGCTGAGATAATGTTGCTACATCGTGTGGAATGTTAACAGTTTTCTTTTTATTCTTTTGTGCGATGTGGGCATCACTGGCAAGGCCAGCATTTGTTGCCCATCCCAATTACCCTTGAACTGAGTGGCTTGCTAGGCCATTTCAAAGGGCAGTTAAGAGTCAACTGCATTGCTATGGGTCTGGAGTCACATGTAGGCCGGACCATGTGAGGACAGCAGATTTCCTTCCCTAGTGAACCAGATGGGTTTTTACAACAATTGTTGATAATATCATGGCACCATTATTGAGACTAGCTTTCAGTTCCAGGTTTTGTTTTTCACTAATTAATTGAATTTATTAACAAACTGAATTCAAACTTCAACAGCTGCCTTGGTGGGATTTGAACTCATGTTCCCAGGGTATTAGCCCAGGCCTCTGGATTACAAGGTCAGTGGCATGACCACTGCACCACCATCTCCTAGCACATTTGTTACCTGCATCAGTTCCCTTTTATTTGAGTGACTTTTGAAATTTGCAGCCTGACTGATACAGACTGTTTCATGGAGATGTGAATCATTTCATCCTAAGAGGTGGGCTGAGGAGGATTAACCAGACATGATATGGTCTGACTCCGAATCATGCTTGAGTCATACAGCTCATGAATTCCAGCTGTCACGAGGATTCCCGTGGGCCAGATTCTCCACCACCTCCCCCCCCCCCCCCCCCACCCACCACCTCTGCAGTCAATTCTCGTCCTTTTGAGGGAGAGAGTTTCATATTTCCAATCATCTTGCCATGAAGAAGTGTTTCCTTGTTTGCACGTCCGCACCTTTCCCTATTTGTGTAACTTCCTCCAGCCCTACAACCCTCGAAGGTCTCTGCACTCCTAGCTTCTTGCACATCCCCAATTTCAGTCGCTCCACCATTGCAGGCCATGCCTTCAGCCCCTCAGCTCGGGAATTCCCTCCCTCAACCTCTCCAGCTCTCGACCTCGCTTTCCTCCTTTAAGACACTCCTTAAAACCTACCTCTTTGACCAAACTTCTGGTCATTTGCCCCAATATCTCCTCTTGTGACTTGCTGTCAAATTTTGTTTGATTATGCTCCTGTGAAGCACCTTGAGATGTTCTACTAAGTTAAAGGCGCTATATAAATACAGATTGTTGTTGTTCCTGGCATCACCCCTGAACAGCCTAGCTCTGATTTTAAGGATATGCTCATTTGTTCTGGATTCCCCCAGCATGGGAAATAGTTCCTCTCAATCTACCCTATCAAATGCTTTATTCATCATAAACACCTCAATTAGATCATCCCTTAATCTTCTATGGATTCAAGGGAATACAAACCAAGTCTGTGCACCCTGTCCTCATAATTTAACTCTTTTAGCCCAGGTATCATTTTGGTGAATCTGCACTGCCCTCCCTCAAAGGCCAGTTTATCCTCCGTGAGGTGTGGTGCTGAGAACTGAATGCAGTAGTCTAAATGGGGTCTCATTGGAACTTTATACAATTGTACGCCACCCACTGGCTCTGTAACCTATCCCACTTGAGATAAAGGGCAACATTCAATTAGCTTTTTAATTATTTATTTTACCTGTCCTCCAGCTTTTCGTGTTTACCTAACAAAAATGAGACTTTGTGACCTCAAAGTGACATAGCTCAACCTAAGTAGAATAATTGCACACCAGCGACAACACAGTCGAGACAGAGCGAGGTCTTGTTTCAATGGTGAGGAGGGCCGGGACGATTGGAGACCAGACTCTGTTGCATAACACTAACACAACTGATGCATAGACATACACAAGACAGACACAGGGACATAATACAATACCTACTCCCCTCCACCAATCTCATCCATCTCTAAACCTCCCTCTCCAACTCTCCCACAGGCTCTTTCTACAACAAGTCCCCACCCACCCCCCAAACCTACCTCATTCTAAGTCGCCCCCTCCCCCAGATTATCTCTCCCTCTCTCAGATTCCTCCCTGGAGCCTTCCCCACCGTTAGCCACCTGCTCTGGCTGAGGCCCCATCTCCCTCTAACCCTACCTGCTTTCCTCCCTCCTGCTCTCTCTGACAGTTCCTCCCCTCCTTCCTGTCTCTCTCCCAGCCCCTCCCTCACATGAGAGAGGCTGCGCTTTCACCACTGGGAGTGCATCTCCACCAACATCCCCCCCTCCTCCTCCTCCCCCACCAGAGTCTCTCTGCTTGCCACTGGGACTAACGCCCCTAATCATTCCAGCTGTGCTCCCCGCCGAGGTCGCAAAGCCCGCCGCCAGGAGTGGGCCCCCGGGATTGCAAAACCCACTGGAGGGAACATTTCGAAGAGCTTTTCTATTGAGACTCTGTCTTTGACCCAAGAGTCCATGACTCCGTCCCTCAGTATGCTATCCAGCTCAGCCTTGGCATGAACCTGACCCGGAATGAAGTTGGAAAAGCCATCTATCAGCTGAAAAACAACAAGGTCTCAGGTGTAGATGGAATTCCTGCCAAAATCCTGAAACTCGGCAGTGAAACCCTGCTAGCACGATTGCACCACCTCATATCCCTGATCAGGAAGAGGAGCACATGTCAGGGGATTTCAAAGATACCGTGATTGTGACCATTTTCAAGAAAGGAGACCGATCTGATTGCGGTAATTACAGGGGAATCTCCCAGCTGTTTGCCACAGGGAGGATCATCACAGGGATTCTCCTCAACTGCCTCCTTCCAGTGGCCAAAGAACTCCTCCCTGAGTTGCAATGTGGATTTCACCCACTGAGAGGCGCTACGGATATGATCTTCACTGCACGGCAAATCCACGGAAAACGTAGGGAGCAGCATCAACTGCTGTATATGGCCTTTTTTGACCTCATGAACGGCGTTGACTCTGTCAATCATGAGGGTTTACAGAGAGTCCTCCTCAAGTTTGGCTGCCCTCAGACATTTGTCACCATCCTTCACCTACGACATGATGACATGCAAGCCGTAATCCTTACCAACGGGATTATCACTGACCCTGTCTCGGCAAAGACTGCTGTCAAACAAGGCTGCGTCATCGCACCAACCCTCTTCTCCATCTTCCTCGCCGTAATTTTGTACCTCACCTCCAGCAAGCTGGACGGGAAATTATTCAACCTCCGTCACCTCCACTGCAAAGCAAAGGTCACTCCAACTTCAGTCATTGAGCTTCAGTCCACGACAATGCTTGTGTATGTGCTTACTTGGAAACTGAGCTCCAAGTCATTGTTGACTCCTTCACTGAAGCATATGAAAGGATGGGCCTTACTTTAAAAATCTGGAAAACTAAGGTCTTCTTCCAACCCACGCCTGCAACACATCATCTTCACAGAATCACAGAATTGTTACAGCACAGAAGGAGGCCATTCGGCCCTCTCTGAAAGAGCAATTCCCTCAGTCCCATTCCCCCACCTTCTCCCATAACCCTGCACATTCTTCCTTTTCATGTAACTGTCTAATTCCCGATTGAATGCTTCAATTGAACCTGCCTCCAGCACTTTCTCAGGCAGCACATTCCAGACCTTAACCACTCCATGTGTGAAAAAGTTTTTCCTCATGGCACTTTTGCTTCTCTTTCCAAATACTTTAAATCTGTGCCCTCTCATTTTTGATCCTTTCACGAGTGGGAACAGTTTCTCCCTATCTACTCTCTTCAGACCCTTGATGATTTTGAATACCTCTATCAAATCACCTCTCAGCCTTCCCTTCTTCAAGGAAAACAGTCCGAACTTCTCCAATCTACATTCATAACTGAAATTCCTCATCACTGGAACCATTCTCATGAATCTTTTCTGTACTTTCTCCAATGCCCTCAAGTCTTTCCTCAAGTGCGACGCCCAGAACTGGGCACAATCCTCCAGCTGAAGCCCAACTAGTGTCTTATACAAGTTCAACATCACTTCCTTGCTCTTGTACGCTATGCCTCTATTAATAAAGCCCAGGACACTGTATGCTTTATTAACTGCTCTCTCAACCTGTCCTGCCACCTTTAATGACTTATGCACAGATACACCCAGGTCCCTCTGCTGCTGCACCCCCTTTAGAATTGTACCCTTTATTCTATATTGTCTCTCCATGTTCTTCCTACCAAAATGAATCACTTCACACTTCTCTGCATTGAACTTCATCTGCCACCTGTCTGCCCATTCCACCAACTTATATATGTCCTTTTGAAGTTCTACACTATCCTCCTTACAGCTTACAATGCTTCCCAGTTTCGGATCATTTGCAAACTTTGAAATTGTGCCCTGTACACCAAGGTCTAGGTCATTAATATATATCAGGAAAAGCAAGGGTCCCAACACTGATCCCTGGGGAATTCCACTACAAACCTTCCTCCAGCCCGAAAAACATCCATTAACCACTACTCTTTGTTTCCTGTCACTCAGCCAATTTTTTATCCATGTTGCCACCGTCCCTTTTATTCCATGAGCTACAAGTCTGCTGTGTGGCACAGTATCAAATGCCTTTTGAAAGTCCATGTACACCACATCCACAGCATTGCCCTCATCAACCCTCTCTGTTACCTCCTCAAAAAACTCCAGCAAGTTAGTTAAACATGATTTTCCCTTAAGAAATCCGTGCTGGCTTTCCTTAATTAACTCACATTTGTCCATGTGACTATTGATTTTGTCCCAATTTATTTTTTCCAGAAGTTTTCCCACCAACGAAGTTAAACTGACAGGCCTGTAGTTTCTGGGCTTATCTTTGGACCCTTTTTTGAACAAGAGTGTAACGTTTGCAATTCTCCAGTCCTCTGGCACCACCCCTGAGTCTAAGCAATACTGAAAAATTATGGCCAGTGCCTCTGTGATTTCCACCTTCACTTCCCTCAGTATCCTTGGATGCATCTCATCCAGCCCTGGTGCTTTATCCACTTTAAGTTCAGACAGCCTGTGTAATACTTCCGCTTTATCAATTTTAAACCCCTCTGGTGTCTGACTTACCTCCTCTTTCAACATTGCCTGGGGTGCATCTTCTCACTTGGTAAAGACAGATGAAATGTAGTCATTTAATACCTCAGCTATTCCCTCTGCCTCCATGTGTAAATCCCCTTTCTGGTCTCTAATCGGCCCCTCTCCTCCTTTTGCCACCCTTTTACTATTTATATGCCTATAGAAAACTTTGGGATTTCCTTTAATGCTAGCTGCCAGTCTCTTCTCATGCTCTCTCTTTGCTTCTCTTATTTGCTTTTTCACTTCCCCTCTGGACCTTCTATATGCAGCCTGGTTCTCAATAGTATTTTCAACCTGGCATCTGTCATAAGCACACTTTTTCCTCTTTGTCTTAATCTCCACCTCTTTTGTCATTTAGGGAGCACTGGATTTGTTTGCTCTACTTTTCCCCTTCGAGGGAACATACCTTGTCTGTGTCTGAACTATCTCTTATTTGTTCATCTACCGGTTTTCCTGCCAGCTTTTGACTCCAATTTATTCACCCCAGCTCCATTTTTACCCCATGGAAGTTGGCCTCCCCCCAGTTAATTATTCTTACCCTGGATTGCTTCTTGTCCTTTTACATAGTCAGCCTAAACCTAATGATACAACGATCACTATCCCCTAAACACTCTCCTCCTGATACTATTAGGGAAACTATTAGAGAGGATTATTCGGGACAGATTTACTCCCATTTGGAAACAAACGAACTTATTAGCGAGAGACAGCATGGTTTTGTAAAGGGGAGGTCGTGTCTTACTAATTTGATTGACTTTTTTGGGGAAGTGACGAAGATGATTGATGAAGGAAGGGCAGTGGATGTTATCTATATGGACTTTAGTCAAGCCTTTTACAAGGTCCCTCATGGCAGACTGGTACAAAAGGTGAAGTCACACGGGATCAGAGGTGAGCTGGCAAGATGGGTACAGAACTGGCTCGGTCATAGAAGACAGAGGGTATCAGTGGATGCGTGATTTTCTGAATGGAGGGATGTGACTAGTGGTGTTCCGCAGAGATCAGTGCTGGGACCTTTGCTGTTTGTAGTATATATAAATGATTTGGAGGAAAATGTGGCTGGTTTGATTAGTAAGTTTGCGGACGACACAAAGGTTGGTGGAGTTGCAGATAATGATGAGGATTGTCAGAGGATACAGCAGAATATAGATTGGTTGGAGACTTGGGCGGAGAAATGGCAGATGGAGTTTAATCCGGACAAATGTGAGGTAATGCATTTTGGAAGGTCTAATGCAGGTGGGAAGTATACAGTAAATGGCAGAACGCTTAGGAGTATTGACAGGCAGAGAGATCTGGGCGTATAGGTCCACAGGTCACTGAAAGTGGCAACGCAGGTGGATAAGGTAGTCAAGAAGGCATGCGGCATGCTTGCCTTCATCGGTCGGGGCATAGAGTATAAAAATTGGCAAGTCATGTTGCAGCTGTACAGAACCTTAGTTAGGCCACACTTAGAATATTGCGTGCAATTCTGGTCGCCACACTACCAGAAGGACGTGGAGGCTTTGGAGAGGCTACAGAGGAGGTTTACCAGGATGTTGCCTGGTCTGGAGGGCATTAGCTGTGAGGAGAGGTTGGAAAAACTCGGATTGTTTTCACTGGAACGACGGAGGTGGAGGGGCGACATGATAGAGGTTTACAAAGTTATGAGCGGCATGGACAGAGTGGATAGTCAGAAGCTTTTTCCCAGGTGGAAGAGTCAGTTACTAGGGGACATAGGTTTAAGGTGAGAGGGGCAAAGTTTAGAGGGGATGTGCGAGGCAAGTTTTTTACACAGAGGGTGGTGAGTGCCTGGAACTTGCTGCCAGGGGAGGTGGTGGAAGCAGATACGATAGCGACCTTTAAGAGACATCTTGACAAATATATGAATAGGAAGAGAATAGCGGGATATGGGCCCCGGAAGTGCAGAAGGTGTTAGTTTCGGCAGGCATCAAGATCGGCGCAGACTTGCAGTACCGAATGGCCTGTTTCTGTGCTGTACTGTTCTTTGTTCTTTGTTCTTTGATACTTGAATGAGGCCCACCTCATTCCCAAGAACCAGGTCTAGCAGTGACTTCTTTCTCGTTGGACTAGCAACATACTGTAGAAAATTTTCCTAAACATACTCTGGGAACTCTTTCCCCTCACTATCTTTACACTACTGTTATCCCAGTCTATGTTTGGATAATTAAAGTCCCCCATTAAAACTACCCTATAATTTTTGCACCTCTCTGTAATTTCCTTGCATATTTGTTCCTCCACGTCCTTCCCACTAGCTGGTGGCCTGTAGACAACACCAAGCAATATAACTGTACCTTTTTTGTTCCTTAGCTCTCGCCAAATTGATTCTGTCCTCGACCCCTCTGGGACATCCTTTTTCTCCAGCAATGCAATGTTCTCCTTAATCAATACCACTACCCCTCCCCCTTTTTCCCTTTCCTATCTTTCCTGAACACCTTGTATCCAGGAATATTGAACACCTAGTCCTGCCCTTCTTTGAGCCAGGTCTCTGTTATAGCCACAAAATCATATTTCTACATGGCAATCTGCACCTGTGCTCACCAATTTATTAACCACACTCCGTTCATTCACATACATGCACATAAACCCTGATTCAGACTTTATTACTTTCTCCCTTACTCTGACCCCACCTAATAATGTACTATTCCCTACTGTCGTGCTCTCTATCTCCCCCAGTATTCTGTACAGCTTGGTATTCCTCTCTAATACTTGCTCCTGGGTCCCACACCCCCTGACTAGTTACCAGTTTTGTTTCCCTCCAATCTGAGCTCCCTCTCAAGTTCCCATTCTCCTGACATGTTAGTTTAAACCCTCCCCAACAGCACTAGCAAATCTCCCTGCGAGGATATTCGTCCCAGTCCCGCTAAGCTGCAACCCGTCCATCCTGTACAGGTCCCACCTGCCCCAGAACTGATCCCAATGTCTTAGAAATCTGATGCCCTCCCTTCTACACCAGTTCTCCAGGCTCATGTTCAAATAATCAATCCTCCTATTCCTATGCTCACTAGCACATGGCACTGGGAGTAATCCTGAGATTACTGCTTCTGAGGTCCTGCTTTTTAATCTCCTTCCTAGCTCCCTAAAATCTGCTTTCAGGACCTCATCCGCCTACTTACCTATGTCATTGGTCCAGTTGGGACCACAACCTCTGGCTGTTCACCCTCCCCCAGAAGAATGTCCTGCAGCCTCTCCGTGACATCCTTGACCCTGGCACCAGGGAGGCAACACACCATCCTGGAGACACGTTTAGTACAGCAGAAATGCTGTCTGTTCCGCTAACTAATGAACCCCCTATCACTACTGCTCTTCCACTGCTCTTCCTCCCCTCCTGTGTAGCTGAGCCACCTGAGGTGCCACAAACTTGGCTCTGACTGCACTGTTCTGAGGTCGATCAGGATCCACGGTGCGATCCTGGAAAATGTCAAACTTTTCCATAATTTTGGAATCTCCTCTCAACAAAGGCAGACATCGATGCCAAAATCCACCACTGGCTTCAATGTGCCAGGTCTGACTTTGGCCGATTGAGGAAGAGAATATTCGAGGACCAGGACCTCAAACCTGGGTCTAAGGTCATGGTGTACTGGGCAGCAGTGATCTCCGTGCTCCTATATGCTTCGGAGACTTGGACTCCTCTCCCAAGCCAACATTCCTAACATCGAGGTGCTAATCGCTGGACGGACCCTGTCACCCGCATGAGCTTCACTGGAGCAAAAGACTCCCACGAGGACAGAGGAACACTTTAGTGATGTTCTCAAGGCATCCCTGAAGAAATCCAACATGCCCACTGACTCACGAGGGTCCCTGTCTCTCGACCGCTCAAAGTGGAGAAGGTGCATTCAGGAAGGTACCGAGTACCTTGTGAGATTTTAACGGGAGCATGCACAAGGCAAGTCCAGGCAGTGGAAGGAGCGCAAAGCTCCCCCCCCCGCCCCCCCCCCCCCCCTTCCGCAAGGGACTCGCCTATCCAACTCTTCAACACCCTGCCCCTCATTTGGTAGAGTCTGCAGTTTGCGCATCAGACTTGTTAGCCGTGTTAGAACTCACCGAACCCGAGTGGAAGCAAGTCATCCTCAGTCTGAGGGACTACCTAAGAAGAAGGAGAGTAGAATAATTGATGGATTCTCCCATTGCTTCGATGGATGAGTGTTCAGCAAGGAGACTGGTTGTTCGCTGTCTAGGTTGGTGCCTTCTAATATGTGATGTTAAACCAAAAGGTATTTGATACAGTGCCACACAACAAACTTGTGAGCAAAGTTATATCTCATGGAATAAATGGAACAGTAGCAACACGGATACGAAATTGGTTGAGTGACAGGAAAAAAGGTGTTGTGGTTAATGGATGTTTTTAGGGCTGGAGGAAGGTTTGTAATGGAGTTCCCCAGGGGTCGGTGTTGGGACCCTTGCTTTTCCTGATATATATTAATGACCTAAACCTTAGTGTACAGGACACAATTTCAAAGTTTGCAGATGATACGAAACTTGGAAGCATTGTGAACTGTGAGGAGGATAGTGTCGACCTGCAAAAGGACATAGACAAGTTGGTGGAATGGGCAGACAGGTGGCAGATGAAGTTCAATGCAGAGAAGTGTGAAGTGACACATTTTGGTAGGAAGAACATGGAGAGACAATATAGAATAAAGGGTACAATTCTAAAGGGGGTGCAGGAGCAGAGGGACCTGGGCGCAGGGGCGGCACAGTGGCGCAGTGGTTAGCACCGCAGCCTCACAGCTCCAGCGACCCGGCTTCAATTCTGGGTACTGCCTGTGTGGAGTTTGCAAGTTCTCCCTGTGTCTGCGTGGGTTTCCTCCGGGTGCTCTGGTTTCCTCCCACAAGCCAAAAGACTTGCAGGTTGGTAAGTAAATTGGCCATTATAAATTGCCACTAGTATAGGTAGGTGGTAGGGAAATATAGGGACAGGTGGGGATGTTTGGTAGGAATATGGGATTAGTGTAGGATTAGTATAAATGGGTGGTTGATGGTCGGCACAGACTCGGTGGGCCGAAGGGCCTGTTTCAGTGCTGTATCTCTAAACTAAACTAAACTAAACTAAATATGTGCATAAGTCATTGAAGCTAGCAGGACAGGTTGATAGAGTGATTAATAAAGCATACAGTATCCTGAGCTTTATTAATAGAGGCATAGAGGACAAGAGCAAGGAGGTTATGTTGAACTTGTACAGGATGCTAGTTCGGCCTCAGCTGGAGTATTGCGTCCAGTTCCGGGCGCCGCACTTTAACAATGTGAGGGCATTGGAGAGAGTACAGAAAAGATTCACGAGAATGATTCCAGTGATGAGGAACTTCAGTTATGAAGACAGATTGGAGAAGTTAGGACTGTTTTTCTTGGAGAAGAGATGGCTGAGAGGAGATTTGAAAGAGGATTTAAAACTCATGAGGGGTCTGGACAGAGTCGATAGAGAGAAACTGTTCCCACTCGTGAAAGTTTCGAGAACGAGAGGGCACAGATTTAAAGTAATTGGTAAAAGAAGCAAAAGTGACATGAGGAAAATTTTTCACACTGCGTGTGGTTAAGGTCTGGAATGCACTGCCTGAGAGTGGGATGGAGGCAGGTTCAATCGAGGCATTCAATAGGGAATTAGACAATTATATGAAAAGGAAGAATGTGCATGGTTACGGGGAGAAGGCAGGAGAGTGGCACTAGGTGAAATGTTCATTATGAGAGCTGGTGCAGACACAATAGGCCAAATGTAACAATTCTGTGATTCTGTTCAACTAAATCTAGATTTGCTGATCTGATTGCAAACATTGCATATGACGTCACTGTGAGAGGGGTGGCTGAAGGCACTGGCTTTGCGACGTGCTCACTTGTCCTATAGCGACCTGACTGTTCTCCTCAGGTGTTGAGATTGCTTGATGACAGAGACTTCTCCATTTGGATCTGTCCAATGTTATTTTTTTCATGCAGTGGGGTCTAACTTACAGGCTATGAGATTGGCTTTCAGAATGACTTTGTATCTAAGTTTGGGACGCACTATGGGGTGATTTCCCGTGCTCAGCTGGCTGTAGAATACTGCCCTGGTATGCGGGAATCCTCCATGTGAACCACATGGCCAACCCAGTGAAGCTGAGCTCTGATGAGCATGCTCTCCATACCAGGTATGCGGCACCTTGTACTTCAGTGTTTGGGATTTTGTCCTGCCACGATGTTGCAGATAGATCTTAAGCAGAATAGTATATTGTGCTTTAAGGGATATAACTTCCTGTTCTTATAAACCATCATGGGTGGATTGACAATGTGCTGCCTGGTATAAAACTGACGTCGTAGTTCGATCGCCTGTTGCAGAAATCGCCCGGTCTCTACCTCTGCATCAGCTAACTCCTGGCAAGGTCGGCATTTATTTCCCATTTGCTAGTTGCCTCTGGGAAGGTGGTGGTGTGTCTTCTTCGTGAACCACTGCAGTCTACATGATGAAGGTGCTTCCGCAATATGAACAGGTTGGACGATTCAGGATTTTGATCCAGCGCCATTGAAGGAATGGCTGATCTCAGGTGTCGGAAATTTGTGGGTTGAAGTTCCACTCCAGAGATTGGGCACAAAATCTAGACTCTTCTTAAAAATAGTGTGGTGGGATTCTTTTACCTTCACCTGAGAAGGCAGATGGACGCCTCAGTTTTAGTATTTCATCTAAATGATGTAGCAATCTCTTAATATTGCACCGAGCGTGTCGGCTTCGATCTTATGCTGAAGTCTCCAGAGTGGAGGCTGAACCCACAAGCTTCTGATTCAGAGGCAAGAGTGCTACAACTTACTCACAGCTGACACAAGTGGAAGCTGCAAAAGCAAAACGCTAATTACACAAAGAGATTCAGATTAATCATTGCTGATTTTATGAAGTTCTGTTTCTCTGGATCAAATATATAATTTGAATAATGAGGCAGAAGGACTAGACAGCAATAAGGAAGCAGCAGATGGCTGGTGATGTTGAAATGATTGGGTTTGTTATTAGATCAGAACACAGTGGCACTGAGTACCAGAAAGGCAAAACATTTGGCAGAGTCAATGCCTGTATTAATCGCCACAGATGGTATGACAAGATACAAATACGACCTTGCGAAAACACTTGGAAAAGATAGTTTGATACAGCAGGGTCATGTGGGAGAATGTCGTTTGAGGAATTCTTTGATTTGTACATTTATGGGTTGGAATCAATGCAACAGAAAACACTTTGAATGGTAGCGGCCAATTCACCACTAATACCTAAACACTGATGGTGAGGAATTAAATTGCATCGACATAATTGACAATTCAAACGTGTTGACTTAGTTTTATTCCTTCCTTCATCTCTTTGATCCATTGTTCTTCTCGATTCTATTTATTGCGGGTTGTATGGTCGATGCCTGGTCCTGTCCTGATTAGGGAAACCAGGTGCCAAGTGCCCAGGAGAGGGCGGCGAACCTAAGCAATTTCTATTTTTCTAAGGCTTCCTTCTGGAGCTTGTGAGCGGGATTTTTCCTCTGGGTCCCATTCGTAAACCTTGGGCCTCTCCTGCCCCAGCTGCTTCCCCCTCACAATTTCCACAATAGTGTCTACCACCTCCCCTCCCGATTTACTCACCTGGCTGCCGGGGCTGTTCCTAAAGGCTCCTGGCAGAGGGCTCCTGCCATTCTTGCCCCATTCTCCCACCCACTAGCCTCCACATCATTCTCGCAGGTGCGAGTCGGGCCTGGACTATGATAATGAGGCCTCACCTGACATCCAGACCTTCATGATCTCCAGCAGGAGGCGTTTAGATGGCGAGGAAGAGCCGTAACCATGGGTGACGGTTCTCTTCCCCAGCCCAGAGACCTGAGGCCTCGGGCAGAATTTCTAGGTTCTGATGGGGGCAGGAGCCAAGGTGGGTGGGTGCAAAAATGTGTGCTGCCAGCCAGCATGCCAGTTTCACGTTGCCGTTCGTGCCACCGGCAATTTTCCTCTGGACGGGGGAAGGCAGACCCACCTGTTCAATTTGGGAACAAGGGCAATTAATCCTGTGAACAAGCTTATTGTCAGCTTGTTAAGGGTCGGTTTGGGATTTTGGTGGGGACGCACGGGTCAGAGACAGACCGGGTGCAAGGGGGTGGCAACACAGCGGGGAGCCAGTCATGGTCGTACCATGATATTAGGTTGCACCCCTAAAAGGGAGCATGACTGAGAGGAGCACTCAGCTATTGGCATACAGGTGCCAACGGGTGTGTAGATGTTGCAGGGTGAGGGGTCTATATGCGCTCAGGCAGTGCAAGGGGTTGTGATCCTCCTGGCATCATGGGGACATAAGGTGGAGGGGTTGGGGGTGGAGGTCAGGGTTCCAGACATTATTGTGGGTCCAGCTGAGCGCAAGTAGGGCAACAGCTGGTAATGGGAGCACAATTCGGGTCCAGTGGCAATGAGGATCAACATGCTCAGCAGCACAGGCAGAGCCACGGGCATGAGGAGGGCAGAGGAGAGGGATGAGGGGCAGGAAGGCAACGGAAGCCATACTCTCAGCATAGAGAGTACCTCAGAAGACGGAGCTAACTGGACATGCTGAAGAACCAGTGTTGTAGGAGACTGCACCTATCCAGGCAGATGGTCACTGAGATTTGTGCCCTTTTTGAGGAAAGCCTCACATCTCACAGCACTGTTCATCATGCCCTGATAGTAGCTGTGAGAATCACTATGGCCTTGAACTTCTTTTCCTCTGGCCTCCTTCCAAGGATCAGCTGTGGACCTGGTGGTGTCTCGCCAGCGGCAGCACACCACTGCATCTCGCAGGTCACTGATGCCCTTTTTTACGACAGCTGGACAGTAAATCCAAGTTCAGACAGATGGGGCCTTGCAAGCACAGAGGGCCGTTGGATTCACCACCATCTCTGGATTCCCTCAGGTGCAGGGCATCATCGATTGCACCCATGTGGCCATCAAGGTGACCGGCCAGTGAGATTCATCAACAGGAAGGGCTTCCAGTCATTCAATATTCAGCTGGCCTGTGACCACGACAACAGCTTCCTCTATGTATGCGCTTGCTTTCCTGGCAGCTGTCATGACTCCTTCATCCTTCTGCAGTCCATGGTGCCACAGCTGTTCATTCCATTCCCCAAATGTCATGGATGGATTCTAGGGGACAAGGGATATCCCTCTATGTGCTCCTGAGACAGTGTCACAGAGGGACCACAACCGAAGTCATCTGCTCACAAGGACCAACATTAGGCTTCTGAAGATGCTGTTCCGGTGTCTGGACCTGTTCGATGATGCCCTACAGTACACTCCTGCAAGGGTTTTTGCATTGTGGTGGTCTGCGCACTTACCATAGCATGGCCCTCCAGAGAGGTCTGGACCTTGAAGAGGGTGGGGCCCTGAAACGACAAAGCTCATTGGAGGAAGAGAAGGAGAGATGAGGAGGAAGGGGGAGAAGTAGAACAGAGAGTTGCCTCGGCTGCCCAGGGAGATGGCAGGGCCAGGCGCATGACTCGGGGGTTTCATCAGGATGCTATCAACATCAGGGAGCATTTGATCCAGGACCATTTCAGCTGAACCCCTCTAACCCAGGAGCTTGGCATGCTCTGGAACTCACTTTCACCTGTCTGTGAAACCATGTCCACTCTTACCGCTATTGACCTCTGCTTCCCTTCACCACCTCTTCCCTCTGTTGCAGTATCGCCATGAAAGAATGGAAGCTCACATGTCTGGCGTCATGTGTCAATTCTTACAGTGTCTTCCAAATGTTACAAAGTTCACATTTACAGGTGAGGCAAACCCCAGTGAACCACTCAGTGTGCTGCCTGACATGGTGGCCTCCACTCTCAGTCACTTCGACGCGGTTCTCCCCTTGTGGCCTCAGATGAGGTGGAGGCAGCATGCTCACATGTGTCTGCTTGCGGCTGAGATGCCCGTGGTGGGCATCCTCATCATGGAGGTGCCAGTGGAGGCATCTCCTGAGCCTGCTGCATTGGCAACAATACAGGGGCAGCCTCTGTCACAGGGCCGTGTTGCTTAGGTGGGCTCTCAGCGGGGCCAAGGAGGCCAATGATGATGGTGGTGCGGCTTGAGGGGAGGCACCCTCATCCTCTTCGATGACTGCCTCAGACCTTGGATGGCATTCTGGATGGCTGGAGGAGAGCACCAGCTGGGGCTCAACTGGCATCCACTGCCATCATCTTTGCACCATCAGCACCACTGACCAGTCCATGCTTCAGAACATCGCATGCATTCTGTGCATGTCAGTGCACTGCTGCTGCAGATGGCAGTCCATGAAGTTGGCCACTCTCTCAATGGAGGAGCTCATGTATTCAAAGCCCTGAGCCATGGTGGTGCACAGGAACTGACTCCTCCATTCTCAGCCCATGACCACACACTGCCTGAGGGAACTCCGCCATGTGGGAGCACGTCTGTTGCTGCTGGTCTAAGTGGAACCTCCTTTCTTATTACTACCGAGGCCCTGCATCAGGTCTATCTTCCATCCTTCACAGGGAACTGCCCACAGCTGCCTCTGTCATTTCTTCCTGCACACTAGTGTCATGCTCATCGGCCAGTGACCTATCTAAGTGTGTGCGAGGATCCACCGATGTGAGTGTATCTGCGCAGGTGGAGGATGAGCTTGTAAGATGTCACGGTGCTGGCACTGCTCCCTCAGTTTCTTCCAATGGCCTGGGTACCATGACATACCAGAGTCTGTGGGAGACACAAGAAGATCATGAGAATCATGAATCATGAGGCGGCACAGTGGCGCAGTGGTTAGCACCGCAGCCTCACAGCTCCAGGGACCCGGGTTCGATTCCGGGTACTGCCTGTGTGGAGTTTGCAAGTTCTCCCTGTGTCTGCGTGGGTTTTCTCCGGGTGCTCCGGTTTCCTCCCACAAGCCAAAAGACTTGCAGGTTGGTAGGTAAATTGGCCATTATAAATTGTCACTAGTATAGGTAGGTGGTAGGGAAATATAGGGACAGGTGGGGATGTTTGGTAGGAATATGGGATTAGTGTAGAATTAGTATAAATGGGTGGTTGATGTTCGGCACAGACTCGGTGGGCCGAAGGGCCTGTTTCAGTGCTGTATCTCTAATCTAATCTAATCTAAAAATCCTTTGACAGCAGAAGCCTCTGCAGATCTGAGGCCACCACTGCAGCTGAGTCTTTGGCATGCTGTTGGATGGGGAGGAGTGCACTCCACCACCTTCATCTACAGATTGCAATATCTTTTCACCCTTTCCTCCAGGTATGCCCATCCCTCCTTCCCCGACTTGGTCCTGCGGGGCCACCCTGGCGATTTCCAAGTCTTCCATTGCACTGACGATGTGGAGATGTGGCACTCCTCCTCCAGTGTGTGCCCCTCTCCCTGGCATTGTGTGCTTGTTTCTCCTGCAAGGACAAAAGAGAGAGAGAGTGAGATAAGGCACTGCTGGTCTCTCTGACCAACAGCAACAGCTCATTTACATAAGAAGCTGCATGTATCAGTGCTGGGCAGTTCTCAGCAGCTCTAGGGCTCTGAGCATTGCTTGGGGTGTGGGGGTGGGGGGGGCGTCAGTGAGTACGCTGGGCACATACTCCTCCCATGTTCAGGAGCAGCATGCGCTCTCAGGCTCCTCAGCTGGAGTGTCTGCTGGAGGTTGAATCCCCAGAGGACTGTCATCAGGGTCTGGTGTTGCACTCACCTTACCAGAGTGAAGAAAGTCATTGAACCTTTTATGTCATTGAACCCAGTTCTTCTGGATCACGCTTCTCCTGACATGCCAGCTTTGTTTGGGAGGGTGGCCTTCTCCTTTCACCCTCTGGAAAGAGGTCCTCCCTTCTCTCCCTCACAGCCTCCAGGAGCACCTCGAGGTCTGCAACTGAAAAGTGAGGGGCAGCCCTACTCTGGGTGCCAGGCCTCTGCCTCTCCTCTTGACTCCCTGGATCTGCATTTCCTCTTGGCTGCTGTGCTGCCTTTAAATGCGGCCGCACCTGCAGAATCTCGCCTCCAACTCGCACCTGCTGCTGCTAATTAGCCGCCCAAATCGCCCTCCAGCCAATTCGCAGCCTGCCTCTACAAAAATCACGGGCTATGACTTTTCCCCACCCCCCTCCTCCCCCACCCCGGGCGGTGGGATGTGGGGACCCAAAAACGGTCACGACATCAGTTTCCTGACCCCAGAGGGTAAATCCTTCCCCTATTGTCATTCCCCAAATGCTGCACCCTTGGCTGGCTGACTCAACATAGACTGAAGGCTGACTTTTCACCACGGAGGCGAGAAACAGCAGCCGGGTTTATTTTCGGGTCAGAAACACCTTCGATGGGAAACTGATTAAAGATTTTCACAGGGCTGAGCCCTTAGTTGGTATGAAGATGGGTATCTTGTCCAATTAGAATCAGAGGGGGTGGGAATGGAGGCAGGTCAGATGAAGTGTGGGACTCATTTAGATATCCCATTTAGATAGCCTTCCACAGCACCAGAGGGAAGTGAGATGTCAGAGGGGAGCTGGAGACCTGGCACCCAGGGCAGAGCTGCCCCTTGCTTCATCGATGCCAACTTGGATCTAATGCTGGAGGCCATGAGGAAAAGGAGGGAGGTCCTCTTCCCAGAGGGGGGCAGGAGGAGGCCACCTCATTGTGCAGCAAGGACAGTTCTCTGTTCAGTGAAATTTTCCCCTGCTTCCAATTCGTCCTCCTCTCTCGCCTCCTGCTTCTGCTCCTCCCCTCATGAGCTGTCTCATTCCAGGGCCTCAACGTTCTCAAGGTCCATACCTCTCTGGGGGGCCATGTTATGGAGAGTGCAGCAGACCACCACAATGACAGAGACTCCTGCTGGAGGGTTTTGGAGGGTGCCACCCAAACCAGTCCAGGCACAGGAATCGCAACTTCAGAAGCCCAGTGACCTGCTCAATAGTCCAGCTGAGCAGGTGGCATTGGTTGTATTACCTCTGAGCCTCTGTCAGGGGCTCCCATAGAGGGCTCAGTAGCTATCTCTTCCAGGGATTTCTCTTGTCCCATAGAATCCATTCACACATTTTGGGGTTTGGAGTGAAGATCTGAGGCTGCGTCAATTGACGGAGCATGAAGGAGTGATGGTAGCTGCCAGAAAAGCAAACACACAAATGGGGAAAGCTCTTGCTCTCGTCGCAGACCAGTTGAATGTTACTGAAGGAGTGGAAGCCCTTCCTGTTGATAAATCTGACTGGCCGGTCACTGGGTGCCTTGATGGCTGCATGGGTGCAATTAATGATGCTCTGCACATGGGGGAATCGAGCAATGGCAGCGAAACCCAATGCCCCCTGTCCCTGCGAGGTCGGGTATATCGTGAAATGAATGTACTGTTCAGCTCTGGCAAAGAGAACATCAGTGACCTGCAAGATGCAATGACGTGCAGCCGTTTGCAAGATGCCACTGATGTCCTCAGCTGATCCTTGAAAGGAGCCAGAAGCAAATAAGTTCAAGACCACAGTGACTTTGACAGCTACTGGCAGGGCATAGCGATCAGCGCTGTGAGGTGTGAACCCTTCAGTGACAAGGGCACGGATGTCTGTGACCATCTGCCTGGAGAGTTGCAGTCTCCTGTGGCACTGGCTCTCGGCCATCTCCAGGTCGCTCCATCTTTGGCGGTAGAACTGTGTTGAGGGTATGGCCTCTGTTGCCTTTCTGCCCTTCTTTCCTCTCCTGTGCCCTCCTACTACTCGGGATTCTGTTCTTCCTGTGAAGGGTCTTGCCTCTCATTGCCACTGGGCCCAAAATCTGAGAGTCTTGTCCCCATTGTGGTTGCAACCTTCCTTTCGGACAGGTGGCTACCCAATTGTCCTTGACAGCCTTGGCCCCTATTCCTTCACCTCTGTGATGTTAGAGGGGGTGCCGAGCCCATTCAATTCCCAAGTGCTGAGTGCCCACTCTCAGCTGCACAGTGTCAAGTGCACCTCCTTACCAAATGCCGTGTTCCCCTTTGCCCTGCTGACTCTCTTATGGGGCCAGGATGATGCCCTGGGGCAGCCATGACTGGCTCCCCACTCTGTAAATGCCTCCCTTTAGCAAACCTGCAACAGATACCTCCTGAAACACGTGTGCCCTCTTCACAGTTCTCTCCTCCCCCTCCAACAATCTCATAAAGAGCTTTTCAAACACTTTAACTGGCCTCAATGGGCAGGAGAGTGTGATCGGTGTCCCCCAACCCTCCCCCATCCGTGGTTAACATTGCCGGCACCTGGAACAGCGTCCTGAAACTGACGCGCTGGCCAGTGCCGGCAATTTTGGGGCCCCCTCCCCCACCCACCACCAATTCCCTGAGGATTCAAGCTGGGGCTTTCCTGACTTGCATGACTCAGTTCTGCAACTTGTAGTCACTGACTGAACTGTAGGCTGAAATTCTGCTTTGTTTTCTTCCTTCAGGAGTGGTAGCTTGGTAACTGCTACTGATTCTTCCTAGCGCAACAGTGACAACAACAATTTGCATTTATACAGCACCTTTAAGTAGTAAAACATCCCAAGGCACTTCACAGGAACGTTAGCAAGCAAAATTTAACACCAAGCCACATAAGGAGATATTAGGGCAGATGAGCAAAAGCTTGGTCAAAGTGGTAGATTTTAAGGGGTGTCTCAAAGAGGTGGAAAGGTTCAGGGAGGGAATTCCAGAGCTTGGGACCTAGGCAGCTGACGGCATGGCCACCAATGGTGGAGCGATTAAAATTGGTGATGCTCAAGAGGTCAGAATTAAAGGAGAGCAGATATCTCGGTGGGTTGTAAGGCTGGAGGACATTATAGAGATAGGGAGGGGTAAGGCCATGGCAAATTTGGAAACAAGGATGAGAATTTTAAAATCGAAGCATTGTTTGAATTAGAGTAATGTATGTCAACAAGAGCAAGAATGATGAGTGAATGGGACTTGGTGCAAACTAGGACACGGGCAGTAGAATTTTGGATGATGCCAAGTTTATGGCGGATAGAATGTGAGAGACCAGCCAGGAGTGCATTAGAATAGTCAAGTCTAGAGGTAATGAAGGCATGGATGCTGGTTCCAGCAGCAGATGAGCTGAGGTATGGGCAGAGTGGCACAATGTTACAGAGGTGGAAATAATCAGTCTTAGTGATGGCACCTAGAGTATAAGACACCTAGAGCATTTTCACATTTAAAAAATTCATTCTTGAGGTAAGGGCATCGCTAAAAAGGCTGGCACTTGTAACCCTGAGAAGGTGGTCATGAGCTGCCTTCTTGAACTGCTGCAGTCTGTGTGGTGAAGGTACTCACAGTACTATTAGACAGGGAGATCCAGAATCTTGACCAAAAGTTGATGAAGGAATGGCCGATATATGTCCAAGTCGGGGCGGCGTGCGACTTGGAGGGGGAAGTTGGAGGTAATGGTGTTCCTGTGCCCCTGCTGCCCTTGCCCTTCCAGGGGGTAGGCAGGAAGAATTTGTGGTCTGCCTGTTTAGGTAGATAAAAGAAGGTCCCATAGCTCTTGCAAGGAGCTCTCTCAGTGCCCTGGCCAACATCCCTCTGTCAATTAACACCATCAGAAAATGCTGAAAGGTTCATTCAGCTCATTTGCTTTTGCTTGGACTTTGCTAAGGGCAAACTGGTGGCTACAAAACAGCATAACTGCAGTAAGCTTTAGAACTAGCAGCACCGACACAATGGGCTGAATGGCCCCCTTCTGTGTTGTATCATTCTATAAAGTATTTCATTGACTGTGAAGTGCTTCAGCACTTCCTGAGGACATGATAAAACAGTTTACAAAATTACTTCGCTGTTATGAATTGCATAGAAATTAGAGTATGGAAATAGGCCTTTCGGCCCAACCAGTACATTTTGGTATTTATGCTTCTCATAAGCAGTGGCTCCTGTTGCCATATCCCTTCATAGAGTAACATTGAACTTGGCTTCATTCCAGTGGTGCTATTGCTTTATAACCCTTACAGAGTATTTTTCACCACCATGAAGCCTCACTATTTAAGAAGGATGACCATTTGACCATTACCTTGGGAACTTTAAATGCCATAAAAACTCACACCTAGAGTACTGCATACAGTTTTGGTCTCCTTATTTAAGGAGGGATAGAACCATAGAAAAATTACAGCACAGAAAGAGGCCATTCAGCCCGTCATGTCTGCGCCGACCAAAAAATCTAGCCGCCCAATCTAATCCCACCTTCCAGCAGTTGGTCCATAGCCTTGCAGGTTACTTGTGATATACTTGCATTGGAGGTAGTTCACAGAAGGTTCACTAGTTTGATTCCTGGGATGAAGGGGTTTGTCTTATGAGGAAAGGTTGAGCAGGTTGGGCCTATACTCACTGGAGTTTAGAAGAATGAGAGGTGATCTTAGTGTAACATATAAGATTTTGAGGGGGATTGACAGGGTAGATGCTGAGAGGATGTTTCCCCTGGTGGGGGAATCTAGAACTGAGGGACACAGTTTCAGAATGAGGGGTCTCCCATTAAGGCGGAGATGAGCAGGAACTTCTTCTCTCAGACGTTCATTAATCTTTGGAATTCTCTCGCCCAGAGACGAGTGGAGGCTGGGTCATTGAATATATTCAAGGCTGAGTTAGACAGATTTTTGATCTACAAGGGAGTCGAGGGTTACGGGGGGGGGGGGGGGGGGGGGTGGGGGGGTGCTGGCAGGAAAGTGGAGTTAAGGCCACAATCAGATCAGCCATGATCTTATTGGATGGCGGAGCAGGCTCGAGGGGCCGAATGGCCTACTCCTGCTCCTATTTCTGATGTATTTAGAGTAATGTATACAGTTCTGGTCTCCATATTAAAGAAAGGATACAGAGGCACCGGAGAAGGTGCAAAACAAGATTTGCAAGAATGATATCAGAACTGATTGGTTATGATTATCAGAGAAGTCTTAACAGGCTGGGGCTGTTTGCTCTAGAAAAGACAAAGCTGAGGGGTGACCTAATATAGGTTTCAAAAATTATGTAGGTGTTTGAATGGGTAGATTTAGAGAAGATGTTGTGGTATGTGGTGGCGATGGGGGAGGGCGGGGTAGTGGGAGCCAAAACTAAGTAGAAGGAAGTCATTAATGAATCCAATAAGGAATTCAAAAGAAACTTCTTTACCCAGAGGATGGTGAGAATGTGGAACTCGCTACCACAGGGAGTGGTTGAGGTGAATAGCATTGATGCAATTAAGGGGAAGCTAGATAAACACATGAGGGAGAAAGGTCCAGAAGGAAATGCTAATAGGGTGAGATGAAATAGGATGGGAGGAGGCTCATGTGGAACGTAAACACTGGCTGGGCCAAATGGCCTGATTCTGTACGTAAATTCCATGTAGTATAAACCAAATTGGTTGCAATGTTTCTGTGTGTTCTTTGATGATAAGATGTGAAGGTTGTGTCGTTTACTTTGCTTTCATGGACTACAACTGATTTTAACTTGTTTTATATACAAAGCATGTAAATCGCTTATGTATCCGTTAGAGTGTAACAATCCTGGAACATTCCTAAGGAAATATTGATACTACTAATGGACAAAAGAAGATTCAAGTTATCTCCTTAGAGAGACTAAACAGTAACTTGTTGACGAAATGCCTGTCACTCTGGCTGGGGCAGAAGATCGCTGACTTTGTGAAATGCAAATAACAGATCATCCATTTTACTCCAGGAGCTCATCAGAAGATAAAAGAATATTCTTCATTTGAAATATGGGAGTGCATCCCAAATCAGACTTTTATATTGAATTCTTAAGAAAGTACATTATATATATAATACATAAATATAGGTGAGATTTGGACACATTTAGTGTATATGTATATATTATTAAGCTAATATATATTAGAGTGTACATTCATATATAATCTATATATATAGGCTAGCTGTGAATTTAAGGGGAAGCTAGACAAGCACATGAAGGAGAAGGGAATTGAAGGATGATGGGGCTTGATGAGGAGGCTCATGTGGCGTATTAAGGCTGACATAGTTTAGTTGAGCCGAATGGCCTGTTTCTGTGCTGCAGACTCGATGTAATTTTATATAATTAACATATGTATTTTATCAGGCCATTGTATGTTTGAGTGTAAATTCACAGGTACTTATGCATATTTTAGCTGTACATTTCTATATATGACAGCACAATACTTGCAGGAGTACGTCACTGATACATCCAGGATTCTTGGCATGGCTGTGCTCATTCTGAGGGCATCACAGATTGGTGTGGGAGCTGGGTGTCGGCGGGGGGTGCGGAATAAGGCACCCTGTTTGGCCTTGGATTCTAAGAGGTTGGATAGGCCTTGGGTTGGAGTAGAGGAGGCCCTGCATCTCAGTGGTCTTATCAGTTGACATCATTGCCTTTGGTGACCGGTGGGTGGGTTTCTTTACCAAAGATGGAGCAGTTTGCTTTATGAGATTTGAAGGACTGATACCGCCCCCCACTCCCCAGACTTGGCAGTGCTCCAGGTGAAGTGAACACCATTCATTCTGACTGGTATAAGTTATTTCTTTCTGCCTTGTGTTTGTTTCTGGGAGGGCTGCATGCTTCTGTAGGTGGGGAGTGAACCTCTGTGCAGCGAATAACAAGAATTGTGCCTGATTCCCCAGTGGGAAGTCCCAACAGGCACTGAACCTGGTGCTTGAGAGTGCAAAACCCATCATGTTCCTCATAGTCTTTCAGATTACTGTTCAGACTGGATTGATGCGGGGTGGGACTAGATTATGTGGAGGATGCCCATCTGTCCCCTTGCCCTCCAGCAGTTGGGACAGAGAGATGACATTTATGGAGTTTGTCTCAAGAGGTATTGTCCTTATTACCTACATTGGTACCTGGTCCAGCAATGCCTCAATTTTAAAATTCTCATCCTTGTTTTAACATCCCTCCGTGGCATCACTCCTCCCTATCTCTGTAACCTTCTCCAGCTCTCCAACCCTCCAGCAGTATGTTCTTCCCCTATTTTCATTGTCCCACTGTTGGTGGCCGTGCCTTCAGCTGGTTAGGCCCTAGGTTCTGGAATTTCCTTGCTAAACCTCTCCACCTCTCTCTCCTTTAAGATGCTTCTTGAAGTCTACCTCATTGATCAATCTTTTCGTCACCTGCCCTAATAGCTTCTCCTGTGACTAGTTGTCAGATTTTGTCTGATTATGTTCTTCTGAAGCACCTTGGATTGTTTTACAATGTTACAGACACTACATAAATGCCACTTGTTGTTGTGTGGCAGTTCAGTATGTGCGAAGTATGATTTTCTGTTGGTCGTCATGCTTTTTGATGTCGGTGTTGATGTTTAGAATCTGACTCTGTCTCTAACTACTCCTCGTCCCTTGCTGGTCAGCCTAGTCACATTCCCAGGCTTTCTATCTCACTATCGGTCAGTGAGGTAAATAATGCAGAGATGCAACTGCAGGAAGCTGTTGGGGAGCGGAGGGAAAGTTCCGAGCGGGTTGGCTTGTGCAGAAGTCTGCAGTATTGCAGGATTCTGGAGATAGTGCTTTATCTGGAGATAACAGTATTGGTCATATTGGGAGAGTAAAACCTTACAGATAATTGGTAGGAGAGAATTAAGCTGCCAATCGTGTCTCATTGGCTTGTACTCTCATCTGAGTCCCAACTCACAGTCCCAGTCCAGGGCCTGAAGCACAAAAAGGTAGGCTGCCACTCCAGTGCAGCACTGGGGGAGTGCTGCCATATTGGAGCTACTGTCTTTTGGATGAGATGTTAATTGCCAGCCCCATCTGCCTTCATAGGTGAATGTAAAAGATAATTCAATGAAAAACGGGATTGTTATCCACAGTGTCCTGGCAAATAATTATCCCTCAACCAATGCCTAAAAACAGATGATCTGGTCATTATCACAGTGCTGTTTGTGGGAGCCTGATGTGTGCAAATTAGCTGCTGCATTTCCTACAATACAACCGTGATTATACTTCAAAAATACTTCAATGGTTGTAAAGCCCTTTGGGACATCCTGAGATTGTTTAAGTCACTAGTTCTCTCTTTTCTTTCTATCATATGCTTTCTTATGCCAGACTCTGAATCTATCTGAGCTGAGTTCTCCTGGAAGTTCCCCATTGTGCCATATTTGGGAAAGGACCAAAAAACCCTGTGGATCTTCAAGGAAGCAGAAACTGTCCTCCAGACTGAGAGGGCTGTAGTGACAATGGGATGCTTCTGCTTTCTATTGGTCTCTTCTGCAGGTGTGCTGGTTTCTGGGGGCGTGATGGGGATCAGTGGGGGTGGGAGGGTGGTAGACTTGGGTTATGAGGAAATCCAAGCTTTTATTCACAACCATGGGTTTTGTTGAGGGAGGTGGGGGGCTAAGGGCCAGGATACAATCACTGGCTCTGCACTGCCCAGTAATAGTGTCTTATTGTCAAAAATACTTAACACAAACCATTTGCCTGTTCACCTTGCTATCATGTTAAGTCATAACCTGTACAACTGATTGGGACTGAGAAATGCTGCGGATTTTAGGTGTCATTCATCATTGTTTTCTCAGAAAATTATACAAGATTGGGGTCAAAGAGTGAAGTGTTTTAAAGTAAAAGCCCCAACTATAAAGAAAGCAAGCCTTTTCTGACCTCAATATCGAAAACTATCAGTGCTTGTCCAAGGCAATTGGCTACAAGCTGATCCCAGCTGCAGATTGTATAATGTGGAGTCCCAACCCTGAGGTCCAAAGTGGAGTTGCCACCAAAACTTAGTCAAAAGCATCCAAGATGGGGGTGCAGAGCATCGCACCTGGGGAGGGGGTGCAGGGAGGAGCTGTAGGGAGGGGGTACAGGGAGGGGGTCTAGGGAGGTATGCATGGAGGGGGTGCAAGGAGGACGTGCAGGGAGGGGGAGCAAGGAGGGGGTGTAGGTAGGGGGTGCAGGTAGGCGGTGTAGGGAAGGGGTGTAGGGAGAGGGTGCAGGGAGGGGATGCAGCCAGGGGTGCAGGGAGAGGGTGCAGGGAGAGGGTGCAGGGAGAGGGTGCAGGGAGGGGGTGCAGGGAGGGGGTGCAGTGAGAGGGTGCAGTGAGAGGGTGCAGGGAGAGGGTGCATGGAGGGGGTGCAGGGAGGGGGTGCAGGGAGGGGGTGCAGAGAGGGTGTGCAGGGAGGGGGTGTAGGGAGGGAATGCAGTGAGGGGGTGTAGGGAGGGGTTGCAGTGAAGGGGTGCAGGGAGGAGGTGCAGGGAGGGGGTGTAGGGAGGAGCTGTAGGCAGGGTGTGCAGGGAGAGGTGCAGGGAGGGGATGCAGCGAGGGTGTGTAGCGAGAGGGTGCACGGAGTGGGTGCAGAGAGAGGGTGCAGGGAGGGGGTGCAGAGATGGGGTGCAGGGAGAGGATGTAGGGAGGAGGTGCAGGGTCGGAATGCAGTGAGGGGCTGTAGGAAGAGGGTGCAGGGAGGGGGTACAGGGAGGGGGTGTAGGGAGAGAGTGTAGGGAGGGGGTGCAGGGAGGGGGTGCAGGGAGGGGATGTAGGGAGGGGGAGCAGGGAGGGGATGCAGCAAGGGGTGCTGGGAGAGGCTGCAGGGAGGAAGTGCAGGGTCGGAATGCAGTGAGGGGGTGTAGGAAGAGGGTGCAGGGAGGGGGTACAGGGAGGGGGTGTAGGGAGAGAGTGTAGGGAGGGGGTGCAGGGAGGGGGTGCAGGGAGGGGATGTAGGGAGGGGCTGCAGGGAGGGGGTGCATTGCAGGGATGTAGGGAGGGAGTGTAGGGAGGGGCTGCAGGAAGGGGGTGCAGGGAGGGGGTGCAGAGAGTGGGTGCAGGGAGGGGCTGTAGGGAGGAGGGCTCTTGGCTTGAATTCTGAGGTTTGCTGAGTCGATGAGGTTAATTTCAAGTTTTGTTGACTGGATCCACTAGGCCATGAGACACAGAATGAATAGGATTCTTTTTTGAATATTAGACTTTTAGAGTTGGAATTTTGGCTAGAAATCGTAAGCAGAGAGAAACCCATGCCAGCTTGGGGCCTGCCTGATTTTTCTTCCATTAGTTTAAATAGAGAGAGAATCTCATTGTCTCCACTTCATGCATGCAATTCCTTCCTACCCCATCTTCCTCTCTGTACTGAGTCCAAGCACAAAATACCAGCTTAAAATTCATATTTTATCGACCCACTGACTGCAGGTCAGAACCAGTTCTCCAATCAGAGCAAATCCAGATGGGCCTGACTCTCCAGTTGATGCCTGTATTGAGTCCTTTGCACAATTTGTTTAAACTCTGTTTTTTCAAATTCATTCTCAAGATGAGGGCTGACAGGGCCAGCATTTATTGCCTAGCTGCCATTGATATGTTGGTGGTGAGCTAGCTTCTTGAACCGCTGCAGTCTGCATAATGAGGTTATACCCACAGTGCTGTTAGGTAGGGAGTACCAGAACTTTGACTCAGTGACCATGAAGGAACAGCAATCCAGTCCAAATTGGGATGGTGTGTGACCTGGAATGGAACCTGGAGCTGATGGTGTTCCCATATGCCTGCTGGCCTTGTTCTTCTGTGGCCATGGGTTTAGGACGTGCTGTTGCCTTGGGGAGTTGCCTCAGTGCATCCTGTGGGTAGTACAGTCATGGGTGCTGGTGGTGAAGGGAGTGGATGTTACACTCCAGAAATCCAGTCATTGAATGATAAAACTGGAGTCTCGTTACTCAATCTTACATTTATTTACAAAGTTAAGATACAAACATATAAAAACAGAAAGTGCTGGAAATACTCAGCAGGTCTGGCAGCATCTGTGGGGAGAGTAGCAGAGTTAACGTTTCAGGTCTGTGACCTTTCATCAGAACTGGCAAAAGTTAGAAAAGGTTTTAAGCAAGTGAAGGGGGTGGGGGGGGCAGTGTGGGTGGGGAAGAGAACAAAAGGGGAGGTGCATGATAGGACAGAGGGCAGGAGAGATTAAATAACAAAGCTGTTCTGGGACAAAGGCAAAGAGTGTGTTAATGCTTGTGGTGAAAGACAAAGCATTAGTTCAGAGAGAGTGTTAATAGTGGAATAATGAACAGCTCTGTCTGCATGAAAAACAGGCACATGGTTAAAAAATAAAATAAAAAATATTGAAATATTTTTAAAAAGGCCAGTCGTGCTCTGAAGTTATTGGACTCATTGTTCAGTCTGCAAGGCTGTAGAGTGCCTAATCGAAAGATCAGATGCTGCTCTTCGAGCTTGTGTTGATGTTCACTGGAGCAGGCCAAAGACCGAAATGTTGGCAACAGAGCAGGGGAGGGGTGTTGAAATGGCAAGCGACACCATCAGTTCCAGGTCATGCTTTCGGACAGAGCGGAGGTGTTCCGCATAGTGGTCACTCAATCTGTGTTTGGTCTCTCCAACATAGAGGCGAACGTATTGTGAGCAGCGAATATAGTATACTAAATTGAAGGAAGTTCAAGTAAATCACTGCTTCACTTGGAAGGAGTGTGGGGCTTTGGATGGTGAGGAGAGAGGAGGTAAAAGGGCAGGTATTACACCTTCTGCGATTGCATGGGAAGGTGCTGTGGGAAGGGGCGAGGTGTCAGGGGTGATGGAGGAGTGGACCAGGGTGTCGCAGAGGGAACAATCCCTACGGAATGCTGACAGGAGGGGAATGGGAAGATGTGTTTGGTGGTGGCATCACGCTGGAGGTGGTGGAAATAGCTAGCTCCTTAATCAAACCCTCTGCCAATCTCAGTAAGTGTCTCCTTATTGTGCACAAGTAAGACCCCAATTAACACCCTCCACCTGCATATAATTAAAGACAATTTATGTACGATTAACAGATTCCCTTTCTCTTTGACTAAAACTTTAACATGCACAGCAAAATGTTGCGATGCAGAGGGATCTGCATGTCCTAGTGCATGAATTGCAAAAGGTTAGCATGCAGGTACAGCAAGTAATTAGGAAAACTAATAGAATGTTATCATTTATTGCGAGGGGAATTGAATTCAAAAGTAGGGAGGTTATGCTTCAGTTATACAGGGCATTGGTGAGACCACATCTGGAGTACTGTTGTACAGTATTGGTCTCCTTATTTAAGGAAGGATGTAAATGCGTTGGAAGCAGTACAGAGAAAGTTTACTAGACTAATACCTGGAATGGGCAGGTTGACTTATGAGGAAAGATTGGAAAGGCTAGGCTTGTATCCGCTGGAATTTAGAAGAGTAATAGGCGACTTGATTGAAACATATAAGATCCTGAGGGGTCTTGACAGGGTGGATGTGCAAAGGATGTTTCCACTTGTGGGAGAATCTGGAACTAGGGGGGTCACTGTTTAAAAATAAGGGGTCGCCCATTTAAGACAGAGATGAGGAGAAATTTTTTCTCTCAGAGAGTTGTGAATCTTTGAAACTCTCTTTCTCAAAAGGTGGTGGAAGCAGAGTCTTTGAATACTTTTATGGCGGAGGTAGATAGATTCTTGATAAGCAAGGGGGTGAAAGGTTATTAGGTGTCGGCAGGAATGTGGAGTAATCAGATCAGCCATGATCTTATTGAATGGCGGAGCAGGCTCGAGGGGCCGAGCTGCCTACTCCTGCTCCTAATGCATACGTTAGTATGACTTGCATCTACCCATTTAACTTTAGAGGTTTCTTTTGTCTCCAACATTTGTTTCAAGCCAGCAAGGTCAATCCGTAATCTTTTCTCAGTCACACTTTTCGTACAGTGTACATTATCCCACAAGGGACAATTATCCACATGACATTCGATGGGTATGGTATTTTCAGTATGCCCCTTGCACAGAATCTCACCTAAAATATTTGACAAATAAAACCCCATGTCCACTGCCTCCACAGCAGCCAGTGATTTTACAGCTAAAGTACTTTTAACAACCCTTTCTATTTTCTTAGCCTCCTAAGCTAAAGGACAACATTTCCCATTTTCATCTATCAGAAATATTATGAAGCCAGCTGCACTCGAATACCCATCAGGAAGATTAGCTTGTGAAGCATCACTAAAAATAACTAGTTTCATATTCTTTGGGTCACCTAAGGATGCAATTTTAAGCACGCATTTCTCCAGATTTTTTAAAAAATATTTTATTTGCCCTTAAAACATTCTCTACCTTAGGGTGTTTCATCGTAGTACTGAACTCCAATACATCACATCGAGCATCTGGTCTAGTCTGAGTGCACAACCAGTTCAACTGACCACTCAAGCTCTGAAATTGCTCAGTCTCTGCTTTAGATACATTATCATCTTTCTGTGATGACCTAGCACGATTAATCGGGATGGGAGTAACACTCTCTTAATCGGGATGGGAGTAACACTCTCTTAATCGGGATGGGAGTAACACTCTCTTAATAAGATTGTTGACTTAAAGTTATTAAAGTTATTCCAGACCTGCTCTGCTTAATATCGAAACCACTATATTTAAAAGCCCCACAAGCCTGACTCACAATCTTAAGTTCTACTCTAATCTTATTAATAACACATTTCTCAAATTCAGCAATACCACCCCATAAAAAAATCAATGTGCCTCATGTAGGTTTCCCTTTATGATACCAATAAAACATGGCGGGATCTGCTTTTTGTTGAAAACAATCTATTTTCAGCAAAAACAGATCTCACCGAGAAATACCACACCCTGGGAGCATTGTTCAGCCATTGATGCATTTGTTCAATTTCCATAGTTTTCCTTCTGCATCTGCTGTCTCTTTGGGCGGTTTCAGAAACACTTCTCTCTGAAAAGTATCACCCTGCAGAAACACAGCTTTTATGTTGATTTGATCTACACTCCCTTGACGATGTGGCCAAAAGAGCTAAAAAGATTTTCTAGATTACTTTTCCAGCTGTGGGAGAGTCCACTCTAACATCTGTATCGCCTAGTCGCTCTTCAAAGCCCCTTGCAACTAGCCTCGCTTTAGCCTTATGCATCCCATCCACAAGGACCTCTTTAGTACAATCCATCTATGTGAAAGGCTGGCTGGCCCCCATCTGGTACCTCAGAATAAACACCAAACTCTTGTCAACTCTCTCATTCCTTTAGTTTTGCTTCTCTTATTAGTTTATCCTCAAGTTTATCGACAGCCACTAAAACTTCACGGTCATGAGGACTTCTGCCTCTAGTTCTACTGCAAGACTGTTCTTTAGCCATCATTTCATTGTATAATCTATTCAAACTATGGCCTGTAC
The DNA here is from genome assembly GCF_036365525.1 of Heterodontus francisci. Taxonomy (NCBI): domain Eukaryota; kingdom Metazoa; phylum Chordata; class Chondrichthyes; order Heterodontiformes; family Heterodontidae; genus Heterodontus; species Heterodontus francisci. Next base: position 20,518,054 of record NC_090410.1, on the reverse strand, counting down.
TAGCACTTTGATGTCTTTCGGGACTACTATCTCCCTCTCACACTATCGTAGGCTCTTCCTGATGCAAGAGTCACTGCCAGACCCACTATTAGAACTTGCACTGCGCTTTCTTTCTCTCCACTCTTTCACCCCATTCTGCTAGTCCATGGACCTTGCTTCTTGGCCATTATCCTGAACATTCAACCAATATTTAAACTTGCCTGTAGATTTTCCTACACATCTCACAATTGTTGCAACCCTCCATTCACTGGACTCCTCTGGGATATATGTCACCCAAGTACCCACTCTGGGCTTTTGGTTGTGATAGCTCTGTCCTGCGCATTGTGATTACCACTATCCAACCCTTGATCTACCATATTCTGTTCCTCAAGACCTTCATCACAAAACACATGAGCATTTGAGGTACAAGGTGCCTCGTTTCCTTCTATCAGCTGCTTAGATTCTGAGAAGTTGTAATCAATCCTGATTAATCATGGGGAATGAATTTTAACAGTTTGATTTCCATGTTTGATAATTACTGTCTTACCGCCACAACCTAATACTTTACCAGGGCCATTCCATTCCCTATGACCCTCTCTTTTATAATACACAAAATCTCCTGAATTAAATTTTATATCATATGGCCTTATACAATACCTCAGAGTTCCCTGCATTTTCTCCGAGACCTCAGCCTTGATGAAAGCCTGTCTCTTTGCATGTAAAGCATTCAAATGTGCAGAAAAAATGTAACTAATTGTACTACCTTCTAGAACAGGAGGACTGTCACAGAACACAAAAGGCAATTTGAGATTTCGCCCATAGACCAATTAATAGGGACTATATCCTCCAGCCATCTGAAGCGAATTCTTTGTATGAACTGCCCATGATGGGGTGGCTGTCAACTTGCAGTCTGGCTGGTCAGCTAAGATTTTATGCAGCATTTCATTGATCACTGTGTGATTCCTTTCACAGAGCCCATTGCTGAAAGGACTTTCAGCTGCAGTATTCAGAACCATAATGTTCATGTTTTCACACATGTCTCTGAACTCGTCATTGACAACTTCGCTAATGCCCCAAGTCCATTCCCTATCCATTTCTCCATATTTTATCCATAATCACCCTTTTGTCCTTGCTATGTATTACTGTAGAAAGATAATCGTTTGGTTAAACAGAACTTGAGTATTGCTGAAAATAGAGACATTTTGTTGAAGCTTTTTGTTTTGCACTCATCAGGACAATTTGCATGAATACCAATGTAAGGGAAAGCAACAAATTTATACTGTATGAGAAGAGAGTGCTGATTGATTGGCAAGTGGATTCTGATTGGTGTTGCCATGGGGGAATGCACCAGTTTACAGTGACTGACAGTTAACTGCCAAACTTTGTTTGAAATTTAAACCAGACAGCTTGACTCTGATTGGTCACGGCATTGCCCTGAGGAATGAACCAGTGAATAGCTGTCCCTTATTTTGTTTGGCTGAAACAGGCACAATGTGTGTACATGTTCTTTCGTCTGCAAAGAACAGGGCCCTGTGTATTAATATATGTATCTTACAGTGCATGCAAATGCACCACACTGCGAGCCCAACTGACAATCTTAAATTGGTTGTCAGCGTAATTCTTAGCACACTGAGGATTATTTAGCAAATGTTGTCCAATCGCAGAATCACAGTGTTGTGCCATTGAAAGGGTTACAATAGGATGTGACAACATCCTCCGATACTTTTTGCAGATTTCACATTTGTCACTAATTTCTTCTATTAGCCTCGTATACTCTTCATCAACCACGTCTGCACCCTTTAGCAGGATTTTTAATCTTTGACAAGAAGGTTGAGCAAATTGTCTGTGTAACTTTAAGACAAGTTGCTTTTTTCCCTCTGATTGTTATCACGTAATTCCACTAATACTTCTTTTTGAGAGAGACACAGCACTGAAACAGGCCCTTCGGCCCACCGAGTCTGTGCTGACCATCAACCACCCATTTATACTAATCCTACATTAATCCCATATTCCCTACCACATCCCCACCATTCTCCTACCACCTACCTACACTAGGGACAATTTACAATGGCCAATTTACCTATCAACCCAGAAGTCTTTGGCTGTGGGAGGAAACCGGAGCACCCGGCGGAAACCCACGCAGTCACAGGGAGAACTTGCAAACTCCGCACAGGCAGTACCCAGAATCAAACCCGGGTCGCTGGAGCTATGAGGCTGCGATGCTAACCACTGCGCCACTCTGAACTTCTCTAACACTCTGACGAGAAACATCGTTTTTTTTTTAAGGGGATGCAATAATATCCTGACTGGGTAAGCTGCAGATCCACTGACTTTCCAAAAACAATTGTTTGATCATGCTCCATGTCAAGTTTCATTTGTGCCTTTTTCATAGAAGGTTTACTCAACAGCAAAGGTATCTCACTACAGACTACATCAGTACTTACCCCAGCTATTTTACATGGAATTTCAACTCTCGTTAGTGACCTCAATTTGTTGTCATCACTAAAGCAGGTAGGACTTTTATACTTCTTAAACTTGCATCAATCCTCACTACTGAATGAATCCAAATAGCATTTTAACCAAACTGTTCCATGTATGACGATATGCAAGCACTATCTAACATAGCACAGTTGAATGAATCTGCGACTAACACATTCAACACAAGACTAAAACTCCTCACGACTAGTACAATTTGTTCAGATTCATCATTATGTTTCTCTTCTGCCTGTGTCATGTGTCATTTCGAGGACCCTGCCTCTCCGCTTTGGGCAGTTCTTTGCATAATGTTACTTCGAGTCAAACCCAAAGCACTTATTAACTGTTCCTTGGGCATTCCTGGGAATCATTCACCTATTATTGCTACCCCAATTCTGTCTCCTGCTGTAATAGCTAGATCTGCTAAAGGTGCTTTCATCCTCATTCCTCCTCTCTGTAACTCTTCCATTGTACTGATGCCTACGTCCAGTATCTGGACCATTTCCAAATCCAGCAATCATTAAGTCCTCTATTCTTTGTGTCACCACAGAATGTTCCATTTGTTCCGCCCAGGAAATGACTGTTTCCCTAAGAATTTCTTTAAGGTACCAGATATCTGATCCACCAGGGAGTCTTTTTCCAAGAACCAATCCCCTGTTAGAACAAGGAGCCTGTCCATATGTGACACCCTAGCATAATCTAGCAATTTAAATGCTAGCACTGAACCGGAGATCTCCAAATTGAATTTCCTCAATGTTTTATACAGTCTGTAAAAGTTCATGACATATTCCTCCATTGATAACCATCTGTTTTCTGAAATCCATCAAAGTCTGACCATGCCTCATAGGCATTTAATAGACGATCATTCTTGTAAATCTCAACCAAGAACTCTAATTGCAGATCCAAACCTTCATCACTATCCAACTGATGAGCATCCAGCTCACAAAATACCTCTGATTTTGCTTCTGATAGGAAGTGACAGTGCCAAGGCCATATCTTGTTTCCTCTTTGGTAGGAACGTAACCCCTGTCGACATATCCATTCATTCTTCCACTGGTTATATGGTTCAGACTCAGAGAACATCAGAGAGTATTCATACCTTGACAATTTACGCTTGTTTTCTGCCATTCTCTACAATAGCCACTAGGATATCAGTTTTCTGTGTGAAAATCCTTTATTAGTTTCCGACCTTTAGGCAACCATCCTCTGCTACCATGTGATACTTCAGAAAGTCAGTTGTTGAATGATGAACCTGGAGCCCATCTTTACTCAGTCTTACATTTATTTCCAGAGTAAATATTGCAAACATATAGCTCCTGACTCAAACCTTCCACCAGTCTCAGTGTCTCCTTATATGTGCACAAGTAAGACTCCAATTAACACCCTCCACCTGCGTGTAATTAAACAGAATTGATGTACAATTAACAGTGGATTCTTAAGCCATTGGATGAGGTAGTGTTTATTTGAAAACAAATGGCTGAAATATGAAAGGAATGCCATGGATCAACCACAGCTCTTGTCACTTTAGTTCTGGCAAGGGCAACCAAACTCCTTGTATGAACTGGGAGTTGTGTCTTCCATCTGCCTAGAATTTCTCTCTGGTGTTCTCCTGATCTACTGCCGTGATTTAGGCGAAAGATTGTCAGAAACCTTGGAATCATATATCAGCAGTCATCCTTAACAAACAAACACATTTCTGTCAGTGAGAGAATCTTCACTCAATGCCCTTGGGTGTTAGAATCGTCTCAGTATTCCATTCTGGTGAGTAATCCCTGTGATTACTCACTCGATGAGGAGGTTTTATAAATCACAAACGATGAAACGTCTGTTGGAAGAGAGTGCTAATGATGTGCTAAATAACTTGTTTTTCGGTTACACTTTCCTTATTTCTCTACTTTTTTGTGAGTTGACTACTTATCAGAGGTGAGGGATATTAGTACTGGGAATTGAATGCTTCCTATTTTAGGCAATTTGTACCAGCATAAAATACTCTCAGGTAATGTATAGCACAGGTAGTAAAGATGCTTCTATCCTGCCTCATGCCAACCTAATCCCAGAAGAGAAAAGCAAGACTTGCATTTTTAAAGCATCTTTCATGTCCTTAGGATGTTCCAAAATGCCTCACAGCCAAAGAACATTGAGATAAATGACCAGTTAATCAGGTTCTGATGCTGTTGGTTGAGGGAGGACTTTTGACCAGGACACCAGGGAGAATGCTCTTCTTCCAATAGTGTCAAGGGATCTGTGATATCCACCTGAGGAGGGCAGATGGGGCCTTGCTTTAAAGTGTCATCCATAGACGAGCACTTGTGACAATAATTGCAGCACTCTGTGTCAGTGCTGCACTGCAACATCAGCCTACCATACATGTTCAAATTCCTAAGTGGGACTTGAACCAGAGCTTTCTGTGGACTACCTGACAGAGCAAACCTTACTTGCGCCAGTGTAACATTTTTCCATTTCCTGTTCCAGCTATCCCTTGCCTTTCTGAGTCAGGTTGCCAATTTATTGCCAATTAGGGGTCAGTTTTCAAACTGCCCAAGGACTTTTGCAGCTGGCCTACTTTCATTTCATCAGCCTGAGCCAGATTAGAACCAGGCCCCAAAGGCCAATTTGTAACCTAGGGTTACCACCCCTCCAAGATTGTCCTGGAGTCTCCAGGATTTGAAGATCAATTTCCAGGACATTGCAAAAACTCAGGAGAAAAATCAGAGGGGCATTAAGGAATTTATTTGTTTTACAAATATTGGATATTGGGGAATAATGCTCTTTCATTGAAAGTCAAAATTAATCCAAATATGTATCAGAGAGTCTATTCCCTTTCCAATTGGCTGTGGGAAAGCTGTGCACCTGGAGGATGGACCAATGTGGATATGTGGATATGGAGTGGAGCAGTTTGAGTCAGGAGGTCATGTGATGGGACCTCAAGTAAAACACTCAATCAAAGTTGGCAACCCTGGCATAACCTGTTGTACCACTTGGTACCCTTTAACTTGAAAAGCAAACAACCAGGAGCTGTGACAAAGAGGAGCAAAATAAATCAATAGTGTACATCTAGGTCCTGTCTACATTCTGATTTATTGCCAGTGAATAAACTGGATACCCTTCCAATTATGACACAGCATCAATTTCACAAAGGGACAGAGACACCCGATTGCTTTCCTGTAATAGATTAAAGCTGAAGTTCATTCCACAATAAATATGCTTACTAGAAATCTCTTAGCAAGGCACCAAGGCCTAGAAATTCAGTAGCTTCCATTTTTGGACGTCTCTCTTACAGAGCGCTAACAGCCTCCGATCAAATGGGGAGGTCTGAGGAGCAGGGGATTGTGGGCCTCGTTCCTCATTATCGTGTAGGAGCTGCAGTAGTCGGACGTGCACAAGTTCGTGTGCCAGTGTTCTGATGAAGGGTCACTGATCTGAAATGTTAACTCTGTTTCTGTCTCCACAGATGCTGCCAGACCTGCTGAGTATTTCCAGCATTTCTTGTTTTTATTTCAGATTGCCAGCATCTGCAGTATTTTGTTTTTATTATTTGTGTGCCAGCGGTTCAGTTAAGTAATTGGGTAAGACCCTAGGGGTCTGGAGTGCGATTGGGTGGGTGGCTAGGAAGTCAATAAAGAACATCTGGTGGGGTGGGCGGTTCTGTGGTATTGTTGGCTACGTCTCAGAGTGCAATTGTGGTGGGGTCCGGGGGGGTTGGCTAGGAGGCCGGGGGTGCAGAGATGGGGAGGAGCGGGCCTTGAGGTTGGAATCGTGAGTGGGGTCGGAGATCTCGAAGACTGAGAGTGACAGTGATTAGGGTGTGTACTAACCTTTTTATTGTTCCAAGCTGCTTAAGAACAAAGAACAGTACAGCACAGGAACAGGCCATTCGGCCCTCCAAGCCTGCGCCGATCTTGATGCCTGCCTAAACTAACACCTTCTGCACTTCCGGGGACCATATCCCTCTATTCCCTTCCTATTCATATATTTGTCAAGATGTCTCTTAAACGTCGCTATCGTATCTGCTTCCACCACCTCCCCTGGCTGCAAGTTCCAGGCACTCACCACCCTCTGTGTAAAAAACTTGCCTCGCACATCCCCTCTAAACTTTGCCCCTCGCACCTTAAACCTATGTCCCCTTGTAACTGACTCTTCAACCCTGAGAAAAAGCTTCTGACTATCCACTCTGTCCACGCCGCTCATAACTTTGTAAACCTCTATCATGTCGCCCCTCCACCTCCGTCGTTCCAGTGAAAATAATCCGAGTTTTTCCAACCTCTCCTCATAGCTAATGCCCTCCAGACCAGGCAACATCCTGGTAAACCTCCTCTGTACCCTCTCCAAAGCCTCCACGTCCTTCTGGTAGTGTGGCGACCAGAATTGCACGCAATATTCTAAGTGTGGCCTAACTAAGGTTCTGTACAGCTGCAACATGACTTACCAATTTTTATACTCTATGCCCTGACCGATGAAGGCAAGCATGCCGTATGCCTTTTTGACTACCTTATCCACCTGTATTGCCACTTTCAGTGACCTGTGGACCTGTACGCCCAGATCTCTCTGTATTGTTTTTCCCAGAGGCGGTATATTTCCAAGTCAGTATGGTGTGTGGCTTGGAAGGGTACTTGCAGGCATTGGTGTTCACACGCGTCTGCTGCCCTTGTCCTTCTAGTTGGTAGAGGTCGCGGGTTTGGAAGGTGCTGTCTAAGGAGCCTTGGTGGTTTGCTGCAGTGCATCTTGTAGATGGTACACACTGCTGCCACTGTACACCAGTGGTGGAGGGAGTGAATGATTAAGGTGGTGGATTGGGTGCAGATCAAGTGGGTTGTTTTGTCTTGGACGGTGTGGAGCTTCTTGAGTGTTGTTGGAGCTGCACCTGTCCAGGCAAGTGGAGAGTATTCCATCACACTCCTCGCTAGTGTCTTGTGGATAGTGGGCAGGCTTTGGGGAGTCAGGAGGAGAGTTAGTCACTGCAGAATTTCCAGCCTCTGACCTGCTTTTGTAGCCATGGTATTTATATAGTTGGACCATTTAAGTTTCTGTTCATTGGTAACTCCCAGGATATTGATGCTGTACAATAAAAGGAGCATACTTGACCATGTGTACACATTAGATTTAATTGCTACCGTGTTAGTGATTATATAACACTGCTGTAATCACTGGCATCTCAGGATTTACAGCTTCAGAGCGCATACACTGAATCCTTGGCTTGCTAATCTGTTGGTTTTTCAACAACTACATTCACATCACACTCTCATATCTTGAAGTGGGGCCAGAATATCCTGTTAATGTAAAAATTATACAGCCACTTCCCAATTAAAACTTTCACGCTGCATCATATTTTATCCTGACTGTTTGTAAGGAGAGTAATAAACTGGGCAAGACACATTTAAAAAAAGAGAAATGATATCCTGATGTGTTACCTACCCTTGTAATTGAAGGTAGACAGTACTGCAAGAAAACTGACCGTTTATGGACTTTAAGAACACAAAATGCTGGATGTTTGGCCCAATAATGTCTGAAAAGTGAAAATGTGTGAATCCTGACGTTGCTGTGTCAGAGAGTCTGTACCGAACAGAGTTAGCTATCTTTTCTCTTTTGTGTTTTATTGCAGTAAGGAGCATCTGTCATATCCCATTGGCTACAGACTTGACTGACCTTTCATCACCAAGTGTGCCCTGTATATCCTTGAAACTTTCTTAACTGTGAAACAAAAAGAAAAATAGCCAGAAAGATACGTGAATTTAAATGCCATTCTGGAGTTATTTTGTTACCGTCTCACTCATTGAGACACAGTGCATTTCTCTTCCTAGAGAGAGAGAAATAGCTCAAGGCCCTCTCCTCCCTGCCACTCCTCCAACCCCTTTGTCAAGTTGTACATTGCACAGTTTGAGCCCGATTTAGAGCTCCTTTGTCTCTCTTGAGTTACCATTAGACAAGGAGTACAGCATCGAAGCGGCCGGCTGGGTGGAGCCTGAATTCGAGGTGCAGTGTCACTCAAAGCCTGTCAGCATTTTGCTGCAGTGTGTGTGCTGTTCGTGAATGGGAATTGTGGGAGTTGCAGAGCAGCCTCTCGCCTTGTCTCAGGGCTTCTTAAAGAGCGATTCATCCGAAGACACAGAACAAGGGAGAAAGAGAGAGAGAGAGGTAGAGCCAGTCATCACAGATTGGATTTATGCTCAGAGTCATTCCAAAAACAATCAGGAGGGATTAAAAGAGATTGACGGTTAGTACTGCATTAATAATAATGAAAATAAAAAGCAGCATTTCTAGCTAGTCATTGTGCAGCGTGTTTAGAACAAAAAGCTTAGTTACTCAAGGCAAATGAGATGTGATGCACTGTCTCCTAGCTCTGTGTCGCTTTCACCAAATTGACTGATCTGCAAACAGCACAAATATCACTTTCAAACGGCAGGAAGTAACTATAAAAGCAGCATTCAATATTAAAATGTAGAGTGGTCAGGTTCAGCCCCCTTACTGGGCACTTTGGCGTTGTTTTATTTAGGGGCTATCTTTATTGGGATTTAATACATTCCAGCCTGTGTTGTTGGCTTTTTGAAAGTGAAACGGGCATCTTTCTGCTGAAGATTATTTTTCAACATCGACTTGCCTTTCTGTTTAAGAAGGGAAAACGGAACCATCTGTTTATCATCAAAAGTGGCAACTGTTAAAACTGCAGGTCTTAAAAAGGTAGGAAGTCAGATTTGGACCCTTTAATAACACCATGTGGGGCGGCTGAAATCCAGTTTTGTCTTGAGGATTCAGTGATGGTCTGCGGAGAATGTTGGCCATTTATTGAATGGGTTAGTTGTCTGTATTTGAGATACAAGGCATGAGCAACCTGTGGACACTGGCTTTGACTGTCGGAAAGGACTGAGCATGTATTATCTGATACTGTACTACGGTTAAAGCAATATTTATAGTACGGTAATCCTGCTGTAAGATACTGAATGTATTGAATTGTGAAATAGATTCTGTTCTGGAGCTAGTTTCAGGGCGGTGACCCCTGGCTGTTATGAGTGTTGTTGCTATGACATCAATCCAGTACAACGAGATAAAAGGGCTCTAAACATCAGCCCCTTAACAGGTTGTTATTAAAATTAAGTTGCCCCTCTCCTCATCAATGAACTGTTTCACTTGATGACGCTATAAGATGTTGAATGATGCAAAACTGTGGAAGACTTTCAGTCCATGATGTCATCAACAGTGCAGGTCATTGAGCACAGAGGGCAATGTGTTCCGACTGAGTTTATAGAGTCAGGATTTTAACTCTTCAATGCGAAGCTTCCACTCATGGCCAATACTTTGAAAGCAACGAGATGAAAATCGGACGGGTTCTACAACGGGCGGGAAGATGTGAGATTCCGCCAGATTCCCGCTCAGGCGGTGAAGGTGGGAATTTCCACCGAGAGTCGGGATAGGGATTGGAGGAAGGGACTATTCCAAAAATAAGTGGTAGACCGCCCCATTGGTGCTTGTGCGATGTGGAACTGAGCCACTCAGCCCAATGCTAGATTTGCGATTATTTAGCCTAGCTGTCGTTGGGAGGCAGTAGCAACAATGCAGTCTCCCTCAAGACCCTGTAATTATAGAGAGGGGAAGCTCATGGACCCTCCTCAATGTGTAGCTGTTGAGTGAGGACAAGGTCCAGCTTAGATGTGATGCCCCTGTGGTTGAATAGCCTGCTGATGCATGCTATCCAAGCTCATTTAGGCAAGATACTGAGATGCCCACCTCCTGTCGAATAGAGTGCCAGTATGAACCAGTGTCTTCAGAAGAAGGTTGGAGAAGATTGAAGAGAGCAAAATAAATGTAATGAGCATTAACCTGTATTCCTCCTCCAACTTGTTGAACTAAACACATGTCCATAGAAATGGATGGGGAAGATAAACAGCTCCATTCCTAACAGACAATCATACAGTGTAACTGGGCAAACAGTTAAATTGAGTAAAAGCAAAATACTGCGGATGCTGGAAATCTGAAACAAAAACAAGAAATGCTCGAATCACTCAGCAGGTCTGGCAGCATCTGTGGAAAGAGAAGCAGAGTTAATGTTTCGGGAAGGGTCACTGACCTGAAACGTTAACTCTGCTTCTCTTTCCACAGATGCTGCCAGACCTGCTGAGTGATTCCAGCATTTCTTGAGTTAAATTGAGTAGATGGTTTGTAGTTTTAGCTTGACTCAGGAGTAGCACTCTCCAGAATCCAACTGTTGTGACTGAAAGCTCCATCTGCAGGACTTGAGCTTATAACTGACATTGACTCTTCATTGCAGTACTGAAGAAGTGCTGCATTGTCAGAGGTGCTGTCTTTCGGATGAGGCATTAATTGGAAGCCTGAGGTGGACATAAAAGATTCCTTGGCATTGTTACAAGAAGAGTAAAGGAGTTCTCCCGGTGTCCTGGCCAATAATTATCTCTCAACCTGCATCACTAAAACAGATTAACTGTCATTATTTCATTGCTATTTGCTGCATTCCACATTTATCTGCACAACAACAGTGACCGCACTTTAAAAGTAATTTATTGGCTGTTAAGTGCTTTTGGAATGTACTGAATTGGTTCTATTTAAATGCAAGCTCTTTCTAAGTGCTGAATTAAATACCTTTAAAAAATCACTTAAACTCAGAATCAACACCGATTAATCAAAGGGGATGGAAACTGGATGGATTCAGGAAAACTGTTAAATGTAAACATTTCTCCCAATGATGTAAAATCACATTCAAACTGCAGTCTTGACATGATATTTAAAATGGTTGCCTCTGGAATATACGTTTATTAAGGGATGTTGAACCAAAGCAGGTAACTGGTGTTAAAATACAGATCAGCAATGATCTAACTGAATGGTGCCATGCTGAAAGGGACTGAATGTTCAATTCCTGCTCCCGTGTTCCTAGACTCAAGCGGTTAGTTTGCACTGCAGTGAGTAAAGCTATTGATAACACTGTTACTCTGATGAAATTAAAGGTGGCTGATGCCACCATATTGGATTTTACTGGCAGTTCAGTCCCTGGAGAATTTTCTGCCAATGTTCTGTTATTAGGCAGATGTAACTAAGCCACAATAACAGGAGTAACTGACAAATCTGTCTGGGTTTTTAATCACCATTTGTTTGTTTTCCCAAGTTTCTCCGTTCTTTCGTGAAGGCGTGATTCTTACTGGGCGCTCAGTGTATTTGTCACTATGGGCCAGTTCCGGAGAGGAGTGCATTACACGGAACAGGCTTAATTATGTCAGGTTGGATAATTGCCTTTACATAGGAAGCATCTGTCTTTGATGGCACTTTACCCAGAATTCTTAGCACATCATGACTAATATGTTCAATTATAGAATGTTTTGACTAAAAGAGCAAGGAATGAGAGCAATCACTCAGGAGAAAAGTAGAAAGAGTACACAACAGAATGAAGACTAATTCCATTTAAACTGACAATATGCACCTCTGTTAGGTTAAGATGGTCAAAGCAGTGAACCATACAGCCCAGGGAGCTACCAGGGCCGATCCCTGGCTTGAATTGACTCAGCTAATGTCAGCTGCTAATGGTGCTGTAAATGAGCTCAGCAGCACCAGATTAGGACGGGGAAATTTGACCAGAGTTTCCCGCTCTTGGTCGCTATACAGTGACTCCAGGACTAAAGTGAGAGTGACTGCCCTTGACATTAAGGCAGCATTTGACCGAGTATGGCATCAAGGAGCCCTAGCAAAACTGGAGTCAATGGGAATCAAGGGGAAAACTCTCTGCTGGTTGGAGTCATACCTAGCGCAAAGGAAGATGGCTGTGGTTGTTGGAGGTCATTCATCTGAGCTCCAGGACATCACTACAGGAGTTACTCAGGGTAGTGTCCTAGGCCCAACCATCTTCAGCTGCTTCATCAATGACCTTCCTTCAATCATAAGGTCAGAAGTGGGGATGTTCGCTGATGATTGCACAATGTTCAGCACCATTCGCAACTCCTCAAATATTGAAGCAGTCCGTGTAGAAATGCAGCAAGACTTGGACAATATCCAGGCTTGGGCTGATAAGTGGCAAGTAACATCTGCACCACACAAGTGCCAGGCAATGACCATCTCCAACAAGAGAGAATCTAATCATCTCCCCTTGACATTCAATGGCATTACCATCACTGAATCCCCCACTATCAACATCCTAGGGGCTACCATTGACCAGAAACTGAACTGGAGTAGCCATATAAGTACCGTGGCTACAAGAGCAGGTCAGAGGCTAGGAATCCTGAGGCGAGTAACTCACCTCCTGACTCCCCAAAGCCTGTCCACCATCTACAAGACACAAGTCAGGAGTGTGATGGAATACTCTCCACTTGCCTGGATGGGTGCAGCTCCAACAACACTCAAGAAGCTCGACACCATCCAGAACAAAGCAGCTGACTTGATTGGCACACCATCCACAAACATTCACTCCCTCCACCACCGACGCACAGTGGCAGCAGTGTGTACCATCTACAAGATGCACTACAGCAACGCATCAAGGCTCCTTAGACAGCACCTTCCAAACCCACGACCTGTACCACCTCGAAGGACAAGAGCAGCAGATGCAAGGGAACACCACCACCTGCAAGTGCCCCTCCAAGTCACACACCATCCTGACTTGGAACTATGTCGCCATTCCTTCACTGTCGCTGGGTCAAAATCCTGGAACTCCCTTCCTAACAGCACTGTGGGTGTACCTACCTCACATGGACTGCAGTGGTTCAAGAAGGCAGCTCACCACAACCTTCTCAAGGGCAATTACGGATGGGCAATAAATGCTGGCATAGCCAGTGGTGCCCACATCCCATGAATGAATAAAAAAAAAGTACATAGGAGTGGAATGAGGCCATTCAGCCCCTCAAGCCTGTTCCGCCTTTAATTAGATCATGACTGATCTGTGTCGTGACTTCATTTACTGGCCTCGGGTCCATATCCCGTAATGCCATTACACAACAAAAAAATTATACATCTCAACTTTGAAATTTTCAATTGAATCCCCCAACCCCCCCCAGCCTCAAGAGCTTTTTGGGGGAGAGAGTTCCATGTTTCCAGTACCCTTTTTGCGAAGAAATGTTTTCTGACATCACCTCTGAATGGCCTGACTCTAACTTTAGTGTTATGCCCCTTTTTACTGGACTGCCCAGCCAGAGGAAATAGTTTCTATCTGCCCTATCAAGTCCTTTAATCATCTTAAGTATGTCTGTTTCATCATTGGATAGAAATAGAATTGGGCTTGGCTGTTTAGTGCCCTATAGGTCAACTGCTCTGTGCTGCTCATTGTGATCAGGTACCAAAGGATGCTCGGCTCTACGGAACTGTAACCTCTGGAACAATGAACGCCCTCAGTGGAGGTGGGAGGAGAAAACATTAAGGAGGGGAAGAATAAAAGAGGGGAATTCTCTTTTTTAAAGTGTTTTGAACCTGGCGAGAAATCCTCACTGTCTATTGCCCCAAAAAAACTAGGAACGCCTGATTCATTGCTTGCCTTCCCTCAGTGCAAGCATGTCACATTATTTAATTTGCAGTCACATCACAATGAACAGAACAAAGACCCAATGTACAGCTGTTCAGTTGGCTGTAAAATTATTAGATGCATCATCTCCTGGGACAGGTGCAATTAATTGGAACCAGGGATTTCTCTCCATTGTTGTATGGTTCCTGTCCCAATTTAGGCTTCTCCTAGTCTATTTCTGTCTCCGTTACTAATTCTCCTGTTTCATTAAACCAAGGCTCCCCTGCCTGTTCATCTGAATGTTAAAGGTCATGTGGCACCACTTGGAGAGAGCAAGGAGTTTTGTTGGTGACATGGGCATCATTCCTGCCTCAATAAGTGCCACCAAAAAAAACAACGGATTGATATTTCACTGTATTGCTGTTCAAAGAGCACTGCTGGAGGAGATTCACTCCTGTGTTTTCCTGCACAACAGGTCACTGCTCTCCAAAACTGTGTGAAGCAATTATCCAGTAACAGTTTGCGTTGACATAGCATCATTAATGGTGAGAAATGTCCCAAAGTGTTTTGCAATGTAGGCCCTGGATACTGGGTTTGGGAGAAGGGTTTGCAGAGGTGACTGAAGGTACGGTCAGATATAGGTGCTGAGGAGGTGTTTGAATGGAGAGATGTGGCAAGGAAGAGGGGGTTAGGAAGATAATCCCCAGGTAAAGACTCTGCCACTATTGATAGAGTGGAGAAAGAGTGATGATGATGGATGGCATAATGGTACAAGTTCAAAAGAGCACAGGATTCAAGCTGGGATGTTGGGTTAGTAAAGGTTGCAGATGTAGGGTGGGGTAAATCCATAGAAGTATTTATATCTCTGCACCCCTAAGCATTTTGTCGTCAATGTGCTGAATACAAGGTACTGACAGAAAGGTCGATAGCCAGAAGACAGATTTTAGAGAATCGGTAATTAGGAGAGACGATACATGCTAAATGGTAGAATTTTAAAGGGAGTGCAAGAAGAGAGAGACCCTGGGGGTGTTTGTGCACAAATATTTAAAGGTGGCAGGACAGGTTAACAAAGCAGAGAAAAAAGCATATGGAATCCTGGGCTTTATAAATAGAGGCATAGAGTGCAAAAACCAGAGGGGGGGGGGGGAATTTTATGCTCTCCCTCCATGGCGGGTTTGGAGGCGGGGAGAGCATATAATCGGGTGGGATCTTGGTAGGTGGGGTCCACCACCTTCCCACCTCCACCAAAATTATGTCCTAAATAGGAAGGCCTATGAATGGCTTTCCTACCCTGCCAACAATTAAGGCCCTTAACTGGGCAATTAATGCCCAAGTAAGGGCTTCATCTCACCGCTGCTGCTATTAACTATTCGACAGGTGGCCCTGTTGCCGCATGGGAAGCATGGCAGGAAAAAGCGTGCAGGCTGCTTTCCGACTCCGGGAGTGGCAGTGACTGGGGGGGAATGGTGGTGAGGTTTCTCGTTAAAAGGCACTTAGTGCCTGAATGAGGATCCTGGCATTGGGAAGGGGGGGCCCCACTGAGAGTCACACCCTGCCCTTGCTACCAACCTCCCAACACCCCCTCCCCCACGGCCCCCACCCTGCGAGACCCCTCCCGCCCTGACCTTCCTGTGCCCTGGGTCCAGCGCCGCTCCTGGGCGTCAGGTAGGTGCTCTACCGTGCGCTGTTCAGTGAAGGCTGTCATGCTAGGCCCCCACCTGCCAAGAATGAGGCACATTAATTTTGTCATGAACGTTGATTTTTAAACTGTTACTGGAGTGAGGAAAGGACTTGTTAAACAGATCAGCACTGCCAGGAAAAGACATTTGCATATTAACAGACAGTGGTTGGAAGGTCAAACGACCATTCCCTGACACATTCAACCCACAATGGACCTTGAGCACCAGGTATTGTAAGTAAGAGGAGCATTCCAGAGACTGCTAAGGTGATACAGTGCAAGACGTGGTCAGACCAGTTAGTCACATGACTAACCTGCTTGGCGACCCGGGTTTTTCTGAATTGTACAAACAGTTTGAACTGAGAGTGTCTGTTTGCCCCTGGACTGAGAAGATCTCTCTCCTGTCTGCTCCCATCTCTTTCTCACAAGTCTCTGAATCCACTGAAGACACATGAACCCCAAGAGAGATAAGTCTCCTACAGTGAACAAGGTTTAAGAAGAATACTGGGCCCCAACGAAAAGCACGATTTACCTACAATCAAGGACTCTACAGTGAGCTTGAAGAACCGTAAAAACAACTCTTTAGATATTGCCACAAACTTTTCCACTTTATTTTCCTTCTGCTCTTTTCTGTCTCTATTTGCATGTGTGTATCGCGTGTGTATGCTAGCGTGGGCGCGTCGTGTATCCGTAGGCATTAACCGAATTAGAGTTTAAGTTTAATAAATTTCAATTTTTCTTCTTTAAACCTAAGAAAACCTGTTTGTGCTAGTTTCTTTGCCTTATAATTGAAAAGCGGTGAACAAGGATTCACCAAGGGGGAGCTAAAAGCAGTGTGTTTAAAAATAAAACCCTGTTACGGTAAGACCAGGTGGACGGCTGAGAGGGAACCCTGGACACCTTTCTCACCTGGTTCTAACAAGGCGCTGCCGGCCTCTGTTTGGCAGCTCTCATTGGGCAGGACTTCTGTTGCCAGGGTCACTGATCCCGTGGAAGGCCCGCTATTGTCAGCTTAAATTGGCACTAGATTTGGCAGGTGGGGTTCTCAGTGCCACTTTTTCCATACGTCGAGACCCCCATCACCAGGATAAAATCCCGGCCCAGGAAGTTATGCTAAACATTTCTGAAACACTAGTTCAGTCCCAGCTGGAGCATTGTGTCCAATTCTGGGCATCAGACTTTAGGAAGGATGTGAGGTTTTGGAGAGGGTACAGGAGAGGTTTACTAGGGTGGTTCCAGGGCTGAGGCATTAAAGTCATGTGAAAAGATTGGAGAAACTGGGGTTGTCCTCCTTGAAGCAGAGAAGGCTACGAGGAGATTTATTAGAGGTGTTTAAAATCATGAAGGGTTTAGATAGAGTAAATAAAAAAAAAACTATTTGCAATTGCTGAAGGGTCGATAATCGTAAGACACAAATTTTAGGTGATTGGAACCAAAGGTGACATGAGGAAAAACCTCTTTACGCAACAATTGGTTCAGATTTGGAATGCAGTGCCTGATAGGGCGATGGATACAGATTTAGTAGTAGTGTTCAAAAGGGAATTGAATAAGTAGTTGAAGGAGGAAAAAAAATTGCAGGCATATGGGGAAAGAGCAAGCTCATCAAAAGAGCCAGCACAGATTTGAAGGGATGAGTGGTCTCCTTCTGTGCTTGACTATTCTGTGATGGCATGCACACACACATTGAAAACTCTGGGCTATACTTCTTACTGACTTGTTCATCCTCTGAATTATTTTGGGCTGGAAGATTTAAACATCCATTGTGATGTTGCTTGAATCAGAACACCAAGATCTGTTAGGATTAGCATCTTGGGATTTATGTAAGTTAAGGGAAACAGGGATTTTAACTCTATCCATGGCTCTGTGGATCTATGATGACAAAAATTGGGACGTTGACCAACCTAGTTAAGATTAAATTCTCTCAAATGCAGACAAACCCGATGACATCTCTTCAGCCGATGAATTGCTTTTAAAGACGGGACCCTGTAGTTATGTAGGCAAACATGAAGAATTTTGAAACCGTCTCCTGTCAGTGGAGCTATGAATAAAATTGGCTTTCAGTGGGCATGCAGGCCGTACAGCGACATAGAGCTGTCAACCCCTCAGGGAAAGAATAGGAGTGTGATTGATTACAACCCCATTGGGGGGATGAAACTGCTGTGATCATTAGGCATTGTGACGTAGTGAGCGCTTTACAACAGAATATTTGTTTCCACCGTAATCAGAAATAATTCTTCCTCAACAGAGTGGGGTTTGCTTTTCAGAGAGACATACCTAGGAATGGATCCCTTATTTTCCTCTTTCTCTGCTAAAGATCTCGACTGTAGTTACACAGGCATTGACAATCCTTTGGCACCTCATCCAGATGGCCCAATTTTCACGTGAGAGACTCGACAATTAGTGTTAGGGCCTTTGACCATGAGAGCATCATTAGTGAGCCCGATACACTCCACGCCCCAACATCCACTTTTCAACAAGAGTCACTGCAGAATGATCAGGAGCAGGACCACTGCTTGATTATTTTCCACCTCCAAACTCTCAGGATCCTGTGGCCAATTCTAGTGTCCATCCAAACACACTGGCTAAGGTCAGATAACTCTTAGATAAATGATTCTCAGTCTAAAATAAATGAAACTCAACAGATCTTGATCTGTGGCCCATTTATCCCTAACAGAACTAGAAAACAATGCAAAGCATTTATAACTTAAACAGGTCTTTTAGATCAAATTGGGACTTTGTAAAAGGCTAAAATGGCCTTCCATGGACTTTTTGGAATGGACCTGTTTTTGAAATAATTTAGTATGGTGGAGTAGCTCCCGCACTCAGTCGGTATCACAGATCCTACATACAAGCAGTGGATTAGGCTTGGTCTAAATTGAGATACTTTGTAATGGAATGCTGTCAGCATTTTATTGCGTGCACTGGAAGCCTTATCACCATCAAACATTAAGCCATGGTAAGTCCTTGCCCTCTGTCAATGCTAAGTTCCATCAATCTCTGAGAGTCTCTGCAATAGTTTTACTACTTTTTAATGACCAGGGCTTTGTTCTCGCAGTGATTTATCCTGCAGCAGCAACAAGCTGATCATGACCCTATGCTGAGCCCAGTTGCTATTGGAGGGAGCAGGTACAGCATGTTTATGGTACTCATCTACTTCCGTAGCTCAGCAGTCAGAGCAAGTTAACATCCTGTAGAGTCTAGCACTGTAGACAACAGATGCTTAAGTTTGTTACCTCCAGACTATACTATTTCAAAGTACTCTTGCCTGGCCTTCCAACTTTCACCCAATGTAAACTTTAGCCCATTCAAAACTTTGCTATGTATATCCAAACTTGCACCAAGTCCCGTTCACCCATCACCCCTGTGCTCATTGACCTACATTGGCTCCTGGTTCAGAAATGCCTCAGATTTAAAATTGGCATCCTAGTGTTTCAACTCCATGGCCTCACCTCTCCCTATCTCTGTAACCTCCTGTGCCACTATAATCCTTTGAGATCTCTGTGTTCCTCCTATTCTGGCCTTTTGTGCATTGCCAATTTTCTTCACCCCACCCATTGGCGGATGTGCCTTTAAATGCAGCCCACCTTGGGTTAGTTTATTTACTTGCATGGAGACAAATTTAGGACTGATATAGCAAGTTCTTTCCCATGTAAGGAATGATCAATGTGTGAGGTGTGCACGTTGGGCTGAGGCAAAAAAAACCTTGGAGCCATTTAAAGCCATGTGTAGGGCAGCGATTTTTCCAGATGGATGAGCTGAGGATGCTATTACATTTGTAAATTTCAGCTGACCATGAATACACAGTGCTCTCATCATTGGCTGCGGTTAGAAATGCACAATGTCTGACCTGCCTTGTTCTGCTGTTGTTGGTCCTGGCAGTTTCTGCCGGGTTCACTGGTTCCACTGCTGCCTGGCACATTCAGAAAGTGGCACTGAGTGGAGGTATAACTGAAAGTGAGTGATGCTCGGAGACTGGTATAACTGCCCTCCAGAAACTTGTGCTATAGAATAAACCACTGCAACTTTCATTTATATAGCACCTTTAATGTGGTAATATGTCCCAAGGGCTTCACTGGAGTGTTATCAGATTGAATTTGACATCAAGCTACCTAAGGAGATATTAGAACAGATGATGAAAAGTTTGGTCATAGATTTTGAGGAATGTCTTAAAGGAGGAGGGATTGAGAGTGGGAGAGGTTTAGGGAGGGATTTTCATAGCTTAGGGCCTAGACAGCTGAAGGCGTGGCTGTCAGTGGTGGGACAAAAGATAAGGCTGAAGCATTTGCACCAATCTTCAGCCAGAAGTGCTGAGTTGATGATCCATCTCGGCCCCTTCCCGAAGTCCCCAGCATTACAGATGCCAGACTTCAGCCAATTCGATTCACTCCGCATGATATCCAGAAACGACTGAAGGCACCAGATACTGCAAAGGCTATGGGTCCTGACAATATTCCAGCAATAGTACTGAAGACCTGTGCTCCAGAGCTTGCCGCACCCCTAGCCAAGCTATTCCAGTATAGCTACAACATTGGCATCCACCCGGCAATGTGGAAAATTGCCCAGGTATGTCCTGTACACAAAAAGCAGGACAAGTCCAACCCAGCCAATTACCGCCCCATCAGTCTACTCTCAATCATCAATAAAGTGATGGAAGGTGTCATCAACAGTGCCATCAAGCAGCACTTGCTTAGCAATAACCTGCTCAGTGATGCTCAGTTTGGGTTCCACCAGGGCTACTCAGCTTCTGACCTCATTACAGCCTTGGTTCAAACATGGTGAAAGAGCTGACTCATGAGGTGAGGTGAGAGTGACTGCCCTTGACATCAAGGCAGCATTTGACTGAGTATGGCATCAAGGAGCCCTAGCAAAACTGGAGTCAATGGGAATCAGGGGGAAAACTCTCTGCTGGTTGGAGTCACACCGAGTGCAAAGGAAGATGGTTGTGGTTGTTGGAGGTCAATCATCTGAGCTCCAGGACATCAAGAAGTTCCTTAGGGTAGTGTCCTGGGCCTAACCATCTTTAGCTGCTTCATCAATGACCTTCCTTCAATCATAAGGTCAGAAGTGGGGATGTTCGCTGATGATTGCACAATGTTCAGCACCATTCACGACTCCTCAAATACTGAAGCAGTCCGTGTAGAAATGCAGCAAGACCTGGACAATATCCAGGCTTGGGCTGATAAGTGGCAAGTAACATTTGCATCACACAAGTGCCAGGCAATGACCATGACCAACAAGAGAGAATCTAACCATTTCCCCATGACATTCAATGGTATTACCATCGCGGAATCCCCCACTATCAACATCCTAGGGGCTACCATAGACCAGAAACTGAACTGGAGTAGCCATATCAATACCGTGGCTAGAAGAGCAGGTCAGAGGCTAGGAATCCTGAGACGAGTAACTCACCTCCTGACTCCCCAAAGCCTGTCCACCATCTACAAGGCACAAGTCAGGAGTGTGATGGAATACTCTCCACTTGCCTGGATGGGTGCAGTTCCAACAACACTCAAGAAGCTCGACACCATCCAGAACAAAGCAGCTGACTTGATTGGCACCCCATCCACAAACATTCACTCCCTCCACCACCAACGCACAGTGGCAGCAGTGTGTACCATCTACAAGATCCACTGCAGCAACGCACCAAGGCTCCTTAGAGAGGACTTTCCAAACCCGCGACCTGTACCACCTCGAAGGACAAGAGCAGCAGATGCATGGGAACATCACCACCTGCAAGTTCCCCTCCAAGTCACACACCATCCTGACTTGGAACTATATTGCCGTTTCTTCACTGTCGCTGGGTCAAAATCCTGGAACTCCCTTCCAAACAGCACTGTGGATGTACCTACCTCACATGGACTGCAGCGGTTCAAGAAGGCAGCTCACCACCACCTTCTCAAGGGCAATTGGGGAAGGGCAATAAATGCCGGCAGAGCCAGTGATGCCCACATCCCATGAATGAATTTTTAAAAAAAGGAAGAAAAAAAGACATGTTGAAATGTGTCAGCCTGGTCTCAGTGTTAACACTCTTGCCTCTGAGCCAGAATGGTTCAAGTCCACCACAGAAGCTTAGGCATATTATATAGATTTTCACTTCAGTGCAGTACTGAAGGAGTACTGCAGTGGTAGAGGCATTGCCGTAGAGATATACAGCACCGAAACAGGCCCTTCAGCCCAATGAGTCTGCACCAACCATCAACCATCCATTTATACTAATCCTACATTAATCCCATTTTTCCCTCTCACATCCCCACCTTCCCTCAATTCTCCTACCACCAACCTACACTTGGGTAATTTTTACAATGGCCAATTTACCTATCAACCCGCAAGTCTTTGGCATGTGGGAGGAAACCCACACGGTCACAGGGAGAACTTGCAAACTCCACACAGGCAGTACCCAGAACCAAACCTGGATCACTGGAGCTGTGAGGCTGCAGTGCTAGCCACTGCGCCACAGTGCCGCCCTTTTGGATATTGTATTTTGGATAAGACATGAAAGTGAGACCCTGACTGATCAGTATAATAGATCCTATCGGACTTAATTGAAAAAGTTCTCGCCAACTTTATCCTCAAATGAACATCACCAAAAACAGCTCTTTCGTTTATCTGATTGCTGTTCATGGGACCTTGCAATGCACAAATTGGCTACTGCACTCTCCTACATTATTACAATGGCTACACTCAAGACTACTTCATTGGCTGTTAATCACTTTGGACATCCTGAGATCATGAAGAGCAAAGTTCTTTACATTCTCAAAATGGCTAAATGGCCTATCTCATCCATTTAATATTGAATATAATGTCTAACAATCTTGTAATACAAATATTAGCACACTTCCTTTAGCTGTTCCCTCTGGACAATACTTCATAGGCCAACATTTTAAAAAAATTCTTTCATGGGATGTGGGCATTACTGGCAAGACCAGCTTTTGTTGCCCATCCCTAATTGCCCTTGAACTGAGTGACTTGCTAGGTCATTTCAGCAGGCAGTTAAGATTCAACCACATTGCTGTGGGTCTTGAGACACATGTAGGCCAGACCAGGTAAGGATGGCAGATTTCCTTCCCTAAAGGCCATTAGTGAACCAGATGGGTTTTTATGACAATTGGTGATAGTTCCATGGCGCCGTTACTGAGACTAGCTTTTAATTCCAGATTTTTATTAATTAATTGCATTTATTAGTTGAACTTAAATTCCACCAGCTACTGTGATGGGATTTGAACCCATGTTCCCAGGACATTTTCCTGGGCCTTTGGATTACTAGTCCAGTGACATTATCACTTACACCACCATCTTTCCCTAAATATTATATAGATAACATTATAACTTACTTGGGATATAAACCTAATATTAAATAAGAGGCCAATCATCTTAATCAATTTGACAAAAGCACAAAGAGTTCAATGTGGGGAGGGGGCAGGGGTGGGGTGGTCAGTGGTTTACATCAGCTTGATGCCAGGGATTAGCAGAGACTTGAGGTACTGGGACTATATGCACTGGAACACAGAAGGCTAAGAGAAGATTAAATAGAGATTTTTAAAAAGAAATTATTAATGGTTTAATAAACTAAATGGAGAAAGATTATTTCCTCTGGTTGGGGAGTCAGTGATGAAGGGTCCACAATCTCAAATGAAGAGAAAGAGGGAGATGAGGAGAAATTTCTTTCGGCAGAGGGCTTTTGGAGCTTGGAATCCTTTGAGGCAGAGACCATTTTACCTATTAAAGGAAAACAAGGCAACTGTTTGAAGCAGAATAATACAGCGATTTAGGGAGAGAGTAGGGCAGTGGGATTAACACAATGGCCATCCTTCTATCAATGAATTTATATGGTTCTGTGGAATGGGTTTCATAAAGCATTGGTTGGTTGGAGTGATAAACGATGTGAACTTTGGTCTCAGTGTCAGATGTCAATTCCTTGTGTTACTGCGGTTGTAAAAGACTACAGTGGATGCCCTCATGTTCAAATCAGATCATTTTCATCATTTATTTTGTTCACTGAGCAGTCTTGGGGTATGGACATGTAAACAGAAGAGCGCTTGTTATATTCTGGTGAAACAGTAGGAGGTGTGTGGATTCTCGTGACTCTTGCTGCACAGTGCATGTGCATGTACATCAGATGAAGACAGGAATGGATTCAGCTATGATGCCTCCACAGCCAAATAGCCTACTGGCACTCACAATTGAGGCTCACACATTGGCAGTTGATAAGGTAACGTGACAGCTCAGCAGCCATGGCATAATATGTATATCGAAGTTTTCCGATGACACTAAGTTATGAGGCACAGTAAATTATGCAAATGTGACTAGGAAGTTACAAAGGGACCTGGACAGATTCGTGGAGTGGTCAAGATTATGGTAGATGGAGTTCAATGCAGTGAAATGTGAGGTCATTCACTTTGGATCCCAGAAAGCCAAATTGAACTGGAGAAACTAGGAACTGTGGAGAGCAGAGGGATTTAAAGCTCTCTGTGCAGAAGTCACTGAAAAAAAAACAGTGGACAGGTAGAAAAATAATTAAAAAGGCAAATGGAATGTTAGCCTTTGTCTCAAGGGGGCTGGTATACAAAGCATAGGAGGTTATACCTCAGTTGTAATAAGCCTGGGTCAGACCCCATCTGAAGTATTGTATTCAGTTCTGGGCACTGCATCACAAGAAGGATATCTTGGCCTTGGAGAGGGTGTAGTGTGGATTCACCAGGCTGATACTGGGGCTTAAAGGGTTAAATTATGAGGACAGGTTACATAGGTTAGGCTTGCATTTCCTTGAGTTTTAATGGCTCGAGGGGTAATCTAATCACAGTTTTTAAAAGTTGCAGAGGTATGGGGGAACAGCAGTAGCGGATGGGACAAACTGGATAGTTGTTTAAGAGCTGGCACAGGCACGATGAGCTGAATGGCCTCCTTCTATGCTGTAAGATTCTATGATTCTATCATACTGTTATGCTCATGTAAAGTACAGCCATTGAAAATATTAAGAACCCAAACTGAAGAGTTATAAAAATTGACCTTTCCTTTAAAAAGAGGAAAATGTGCTGCTAAATGTCTGCCAAAGGTCAAACCTTAATTTTCACATTGTCTTAATGTCTGTTAAGGACAAAATTATACATTCCAAGCTAAGAGGTGTGAATTGCACCCATCCTGAACTCATCGAGCCATTTTTGAATTGAATGGGTTCTTCTGAAACAAAGAAGGTGCAAAGTAGCCACATTCTGGACCGCTGATGGTCACCATATGAGGGGGATCTGCATCTCCCTACTGAGGCAAGTTGTGAGAAATTTTTGACCTTCAAAAGTACCCCTCTGGGGAGAGAGAGAGAACCAGAACAAACATCACAAAAGCCTGTCCAGCTGAGATCTGGGAGAAATCCAGCAAACGCCAAAGAAGGTGCCTGCTGTGAATGCTACACTTCTTGTGCAGCAGAGAATTGAAAGTGATTCCCCCATCTCCAGATTGAAGTCTCAACTACCAGAGAAATCTACAAACAACCCAGGCCTGCAACTTTAAAAGAGAAATGACCTCTGAGAAGATTCAATAGGTTTACCATGGACCCTGAAAACCTACCTCACTTCAAACCACTTACCCTTTTCCCCTCTATCTGTCTTTTGTGTGTGTGAGTGAATGCGTGTGTGGGTGTAGTTGCAGCAATCTCGGGGAATGAATATTGCTCAATAAATAGTTAATCATCTGCTTTAAACCTACAAGAGAAACTGCTGTTGTCTGTTTGTTTGACAAATAAAACAAAAGGGGTTAAAACCCTAGTAACAAAAACCCTTGTTATGGTCAGTTGGGAGTTGAACAATAGGAACTACCCTTGGCCCTAACAATACTGTGATGCACAAGACATCACAATAGTATGGGACAGATTGGATGGATCAGAGGGTCCTTTCTTATATACATCAATGTATGTCTTTTTGGCTCGCTGTTGTATGGGCAGTCTCCACGTTGAGTCCAACCCTAATAATGGTGTCTCCCTGTTAGGTGGCTTCGTGACGAAAGAGCTGGAGTTCCAATGAAAGGGAAGAGGAACAATGTGATTTTGCATGAATACCTGTGCGGATATCTTCCCAATCGATTGATTCCAACAATTAACCTAGTTAACTGAATAGTGTGCCGATTCAAAGAAAGAAAGACTTGCATTTATATAGTTTCTTTCATGACTATAAGACACCCCAAAGAGCTTTACAGCCAATTAAGTACTTTTGAAGTGTAGTCACTGTTGTAATGCAGGAAACACAGCAGTCAATTTTCACACAGCAAGCTCCCACAAACAGCGATGTGATAATTCAGTCTATAAGCTTAAGGCTACAGAACTCGAACAAGCTGCAAACAGGCCAAGACAGAGAGGGATTGTTTGAGCTGTAGCTCCAAAATAATCTGAGGGCTTGTTCTCGTGTTCAGCAGGACAATTCCATTACATACTTCCCTTCCTTTCTCCCCTTCACAGTGACTCGAATTTGCTCTTCTAATCAGTGCTGCAAAACCCAAGGAAGATTGTTTAGTTGGCATTACTTTATATAGTGGGGCTGTGCAATCTTTTCCCGGGCTGGAAAAGGATAGGAGCCAATCTGTGGTTGTTATGTGAGTTCTGGGCCTAGATCTTCTGATTGGCATTTTCTTAACTTTATTTCTAAAAAAAAAATTATCAGTAAATCTGGGTTTCTGTTGCTGCTGAAAATTCATTGAGAATCATAATTAGTAATATTTCCACATCACCAGCTTCCAAACCAATTTGCCAGCTTGGCTTAGTGGGAGCTCTTGCCGCTATGGTATAAAGCCCCACTACAGTCTTGGCCACATTATCTATGCTGACACTTCAGTGCAGTACTGAGGGAGTGCTGCACTGTCAGAGATGTCGTCTTTCCGATGAGACGTTAATCCAAAGCACCGTCTGCCCTCTCAGATGACATAAAAGATCTCACTGAACTATTTTGAAGACCGCCACACTGCTCTTTACTCTGCTGAAAACACAGATCCCGAGATTAAACGAGTTGAGTGCTGTCAGTGCCACTGTAGAAACTGCCTTGGAAACAGATCTGGTTTAATATTTCTGACAGGCTCGGAGTATTTCGATTTGCCTGAGGTGCA
The DNA here is from genome assembly GCF_036365525.1 of Heterodontus francisci. Lineage (NCBI taxonomy): Eukaryota > Metazoa > Chordata > Chondrichthyes > Heterodontiformes > Heterodontidae > Heterodontus > Heterodontus francisci. Next base: position 20,491,415 of record NC_090410.1, on the reverse strand, counting down.
AATATTGCAGTTCCTAATGATTGTTCCCCTGTGCTTGAGGCAACTGGGGGCGGATAAAATAAGACCAGGACAATCGACATTAGCTTCAATAAACAGCATCAAATGCGGAGTAGTTCCAGTTTTATTCTCCCACGAATGAATTTCATCGTGTGATATACCTTTCCCACTTCTGCCTAAAGGGTTTGGAGCGGCATTTTCCAGATTGTTCTCCCCCCCACATTGGCCTGGCTTTTTATCTGGATTTTCATCTCTCCCAGAAGATCACTTGGTGGGATGGTGCATGTATATATTGTGAAACACATTGTATCACAATTGTGTTGGACAGGCTGAATGGCCCAGAGGTCTTTTCCTGTCTGTCATTGTTTGTCATTCTAAGCCATTGGTGATGTAGAAGTTACTCTACATCCAGTGCCCTCTGGATACCTTTACAGTACGGCTTACTTACTTGGGGTTGCACGACATGGATGTCCATGTGCATTCATGAACAAGTGGAGCTATGATTCTGCTGCTGGAATGAAGGAGCTGGTTACGTAAAGGCAGCGAGATGTTATGTGGATATCAGTATCCCACAATCCCAACTAAACAAGTTTCAGTGTAACAGTGCATGTGGACTGCTTATGACAAAACTGCGGCAACAACTAGTATTTATATAGTAGAATGTCCCAAGGTGCTTCACAGGAGTGTTTTGAGACAAAATTTAACCCAAGCCATATAAGGAGATATTAAGACAGATGACCAAAAGTTTGGTCAAAGAGGCAGATTTTAAATATCATGTCAAAGGAGAGAGAAATGTTTAATTTCAGGGCTTAGGATCTAAATAGCTGAAGACATGGCCGCCAATGGTGGGTGAATGGAGTGGGAGATACATAAGAGGCCAGAGTCCTAGAACCACAGAGTTCTTGGAGCATTGTAGGGCTGGAGGAGAAACAGAAATAGGGGGCTGGATTTTAAGAGCCCGCTGCCGATCCTGGCAGCCAGCTCAAAAAATGGGGGCCCGCAATTAACCGTGCGGCAGCTCATTTAAATAGCCGGGGTGGCCCGGCCCCCTTGTCCTTAGCTGGCAAATGTGCCAGCTGCCTGTGCGTAGGCGCTGGCGCCATTTTTAAAGGGCACATAGCCCTGCCGGCACATTTAAAGAAGTCACCCCCAGAATTAAATAAATAGATTTATAACGCCCCTTTCCCCCCCCCCCCAACAACAATTATATTAACTATTTGCCCTTTTCCCTCCCCCAAAACACTTGCCTTTTACATCTGACCATACCCCCAAACTGCACAAAGTTTAATGTTGAACCCTTCCCACCATCCCCTACACCCATTACGTTTACTTGATCCCATTCCCCCACCTCCCACCACACTTTAAATATTACCTCCTCCCGCCTCCCAACCAGTGTGGCACCACGTTTCTCCATATGGGGATTTGAAGGTGTGGGAGTGCTGCCCTCCGCACGGAAGATTGCGGCAGGCCCTCAGGATCGCAGGCGAGTAAATTTTTATTGATTTGCATATTTTAATTGAGGTCCGGTTGCCCAGCGGCCGGTAGGGTGGGGTCCACCACAGAGCCTCATCGCCGCTAGGAGGTTCGGACTGTGACTTCCCAGCGTCAAGGTCCCGTGGTGGGCCCCATGAGGAGCCATCTTCACGCCCCCATACCCACCATGGAACCCAACACCTGGGGGAGAACAAAATCCAGCCCAGGGAGGGATAAGGCCATGGGCGGGTTTGAACACAAGGATAAGCATTTTAAATTCGAGGAGTTGCTGGACCAGGAGCCAATGTATGTCAGCTAGCACAGGGGTGATTGTTTTCGTAAGCTTCTGCTTGACCCCAGTCAATGCTGCACGAATTAATGCAAGAAGCTGGGGAGATTTTCCTTTTACTTGACATGGCACAGCGCATTACAGGAATATTGGGTAGGCTACCTTATATATGTGTGCGGTCCTCCCCCATTACCATGAAAGTTTGCCCCAGTGGGGATATTTTTCAGCGTCTCCCACCGCCCCCCCCACCCCACCCCAATGACATCCTTACGTGACTGCTGAGTTCCCGTCTGTCGCCAAAATCCCAGTCCCCCCAGCAGTCAGGTCATGGATCTGGCTGGGTTTGGGCAGAACTGTGTGTAATTTATGTAAATGAGGTCTAGCCATTAAGATCCATGACTGTGCACTGCCCGGGTGCTCCATCCACTTTAGGTCTTGTACTCACCATACCTGCCTCTCCCCTCAACTCCATTAAAATTGGGGCTCAAGTGTCTGACATAGAAGCTTCTCCATTTTCTGGTACTAACATCCATCACTTTGATGTGCACCAAAAGTGACATTGTCTAAGCCCCTGGTGTGGGATTTGGGACCATGCATTGCTGGTTACTTTGTTGAAATGATGGCAATAAAAACTTATGATTGTATTGAAGCAAACGGACCTCCTTTGCACTGTTTGTAATTTTTGACTTGGTGCTGTTTGAAACTGTTTGGTAATGTATTTTTTACAGATTTTTATGAATAAAGTATATTTTGGAAATTAAAAAAAGATGGCAATAAAACAAAATCCCATCTTCACCTTTCTGCTCCAGACTCTATTGAAAAATGGTTTTATCTTTTAATAGCTGGGCGGCTCTGCTTATTGCTGTTTACATGTTTAATCGCTCCATTTCAGGGCCTCCTATCCTTCAGCTTCAGGCATCTGTGTCTCGAGTGAGGTATTAATTTATTCCTCACTCACTTCTTGATGTCCTCAGTGCCACAAAGCAGAGTTCTGCTTTCAGTCTTTAACTCTTCGATTTCCCCTGAAAGTCCACCTGAGCTTTCACAAGGCAGATGCTTTTAAATAGCAAAAAACAGGTACCACCTTCCTCCTGGACTGTGCCATTACTGTACAACAACGTCCCGGTGGTTTGTGGAGGGGACCCAGATACGGAGCTGTTTTAGGAGAGTTAGGAGAATGGAAGAAAGAAAGACTTGCATTTCTATAGTGTTTTTCATGACCCAAGGAAGTCCAAAAATGTTTTATAGACAATTAAGTACTTTTGAAATGTAGTCACTGTTGTAATGTTGGAAATGTGGTAGCCAATTTGCACACAGCAAACTCTCACAACAACAATGAGATAATGATCGGATAATCTGTTTGACCGATATTGGCTGAGGAATAAATTTTGGCCAGCACACGGAGGAGAACTCCCCTTGCTCTTCTTAAAAATAGTGCCATGAGATCTTTTACGTTCACCTGAGAGGACAGATGGGGCCTTGGTTTAATGTCTTATCAAAAAGACAGCACCTCCAACAGTGCAGGACTCTGTCAGCACTGTACTGGGAGTGTTAATGTAAACTTTGTGCTCAAGTCCAATTGGTCGTGTTCCCTTTCTGATTAATAAAGGGGGCAGAATCACAATTATTAAAATTAGTGGGCAATCGTCATTTGACTGGGAATTCAGTCACTAGTAGGGAACACTAATACTGGGCTCAGAACAGAGCTTTGGAGGGGCAAACTCAGCCAGGGCTCCAGCTCCTGAATGCTAGATCAATCAAATAAATTAATCCAAATTACGTAGGATTAGACACCAAAGATATATCAACTTGTTGGTTTTATTAATATTGACAGAAAGTGCAAGCAAGTTATATGTCTATGTACTTACTATAGGCTATGCATCAGAGCGTACAAACTGCTAATCAGTCCAGGTAAGTTCTCAGTACAGATCCCTGAGGGACACCACTAGTTACATTCTGTCAACTGGATTGCATACCCATTATCCCTACTCTCGATCTCCTACCTACTAACCAATTCCTTATCCATGTCAATCGGTTGCTTCCAAATACATTGTGTTTTCATTTTTGCTAACAGTCTCTGATATGGAACCTTATTAAATGCCTTTTCAAAGTCCACATAAATAACATCCATAGATGCTTCCTAGGTTAATTGGACATGATTTACCCTTTACAAATCCATGCTGGTTCTCTCTCAGTTCATATTTGTCCAACTGCTCAGTGGCTCTCTTTTTAATGACAGCTTCCAGCTTCCCCACAACAAGACATTAGTAGTTTTATAATATCCTGTTTTTTTCTCTATCACTCTTAAATAATGGAGTAACATTGGCAGTTTTACAATTCAAGGGGACAATTCCTGAATTAAGAGAATTTTTGAAGATTATGACTGGAGCATCTGAAATTTCCTCACATACTTCTTTTAGTAGGCTGAGCTTCATTACTTTTAAATTCCATTCTCCTTCCAATAAACAACAATATTCCATTTGCCTTTCTAATCACTTGCTGTACCTGCATACTAACATTTTTGTGTTTCAATCTTCAGTCTCATTGTTTTCTTCATTATCCGTTTTCCTTAAATCTAGTAAATTCCTCCCCATTGATTTATTTTTAGGTTTCCTATCATCGCTGGTACTTTATTCTCTTCCTCTATTGTGAAGACTGATAGAAAATCAATATACAAGAGTGACACCAACTAACCAACAGCAGATACTTAATAAGTATTTTAAATATGATAACTGTTATGAAGCATTCCACTTTCTGGTTTTCAGACCCTTGGAGGCTTCTGTGCCTTGTGCAACCACAAGTGCTTCTACGGGACGTGCTGTTGCGATAAACCACAGGGAGCGCCATGGACGGCAATGTGGATATGAGATCAGAGTTGGAGGAGATGCAGCGCTGTGCTGACCAGATCACAGATGAGGTGAGTGACAAATCCAAGAGGACTTTTCCTTGTAAAGATATTCTACCATTGCACAGGAAGTCCGGAATTGCAAAATGAAAGGTAGACCACAGTCCATCTAGTTTGGCGTCTACCTTCCTGGTAGTCAAATGATACAAGGATAATCGCGTTGTTCTCCATTCACAGCAATCAATCTCTATCAATTTTAGACTGGCAATCTAGAGGCCTGAACAAAAAAATCCAGAGAACACGAGTTCAAATCCCAGCACGGCAGTTTGACAATTTGTATTTGGTTTAAAATAAAAATTGGGAAATAAAGTTTTAAAAAGTTGGTTATCAGTAGAAGTGACTGAAGATGTTGAATTGTCAAATACTCAAATGGTTCATTTATATTCTCTACCCCAGAGGACTGTGGAGGCTCAGTCATTGAGTATGTTCAAGACATAGATGGACAGATTTCTAAATATTAAGAGCATCAAGGGATGTGGGGATAGTGTGGGAAAATGGTGTTGAGGTAGATCAGCCATGATCTAGCTGAGTGACGGCGCAGGGTCAAGGGGCTGAATGGTCTACTCTGCTCCTATGTTCCTATAACAGACCCAGACATGACACAAGGAAAACCTCAGTGGTGGAGAGCTCTGGGAACCATAGGACCAAAGTCACCTCTTCTTCCCAAGCTTGTTACACTCACCATATGCCATGTCTCAAGTTACTCATATACTGTATCCCAAAAAGGTTATTTTCTGAATGAAATCTGCATAATTTGTACTTGAATGAATCAATATTAACTGCTTCCATTGTCTCTCTAGGGAGTCTGCTCCATAGACTGGCCACTGGGTCGCAGAAATATTGGTGGTATTTTTAACCAAACTTGCCGAGTGGGAAATCTGCGGGATCAGATGGAACACCCATTTTACACCGCGTCAATATTATTCTCTATTGATTTTAGTGGAGAGTAAAATCGGGCAGGCTGTAAAACCAGCATTGCGCCCAATCAGTTTCCTGATGGGCGAGATAGTTTAGTTTAGAGATACAGCACTGAAACAGGCCCTTCGGCCCACTTAGTCTGTGCCAACCATCAACCACCCAATTTCCTAATCCTACACTAATCCCATATTCCTACCACATCCCCACCTGTCCCTATATTTCCCTACCACCTACCTATACTAGGGGCAATTTATAATGGCCAATTTACCTATCAACCTGCAAGTCTTTTGGCTGTGGGAGGAAACAGGAGCACCCGGAGGAAACCCACGCAGACACAGGGAAAACTTGCAAACTCCACACAGGCAGTACCCAGAATTGAACCCGGGTCGCTGGAGCTGTGAGGCTGCGGTGCTAACCACTGCGCCACTGATATGTTAAAATTGCTCCCATAATTTTCACAGATTAGTTTTGAATTTACCCTCCTTCAAGTGCAGGTTGTGTCCTCTGGGTCTGTTGTTCATGGTGAAACAACTTGTCATGGTCAACATTATCTGGTCCCTTTAGAATCCTAAAAACAGTAATGATATCACCTCTCAACATTTTCTTTTCCATTGAGAATATGCCCATCTCCCCATCCCCACAATCATTCTGGTTGCTTTCTTTTGTATCTTTTCAATAACTGCAGTATCCCTTTTGTACTATGGCGACAAGAACTGTACAAAGTAGTTATTGCACCAGTAATTTTATAAAGTAGCAGGATGATCTCACTATTTTGGCTTAATATTGACCTTTTGAAACATCCTGACTGTATCATCACAGTCATACATGATTGAAAGGACACAGGAGGGCACATTATCTTCTGCAGGAAGGACATATTGGCCTTTGAGGAGGTGTATTGCAGATTTATCACAATGATACTGGGCCTAAAAAGGTTAAGTTATGAAGACAGGTTACATAGACTAGGCTTGTATCTTTCTTGAGTATAGAAGATTAAGGGGTGATCTAATTGGGGTGTTTAAGAGAGTTGGTAAGGTAGCTAGTGAAACTATTTCCTCCTGTGGAGGAACACCATATCAAGGGGGCATAGAATAGAATCATAGAATGGTTACAGCACCGGAGGAGGACATTCGGCCTGTCATGCCCATGCCAGCTCTCTGCAAGAGCAACTTACCTATGACTACTCTCCCGCCTTTTCCCTGTAGCCCTGCAAATTTCTTCTCCAGATAATTTCCAGTTCCCTCTTGGAAACCACGTTCGATTCTGCCTCCACCAGTCTCTCAGGCAGTGCATTTTAGATCCTTTAGTTTAGAGATACAGCACTGAAACAGGCCCTTCGGCCCACCGAGTCTGTGCCGACCATCAACCACCCATTTATACTAATCCTACACTAATCCCATATTCCTACTACATCCCCACCTGTCCCTATATTTCCCTACCACCTACCTATACTAGGGATAATTTATAATGGCCAATTTACCTACCAACCTGCAAGTCTTTTTTTGGCTTGTGGGAGGAAACCGGAGCACCCGGAGAAAACCCACGCAGACACAGGGAGAACTTGCAAACTCCACACAAGCAGTACCCAGAATTGAACCCGGGTCGCTGGAGCTGTGAGGCTGCGGTGCTAACCACTACGCCACTGTGTCCTAACCACTCACTCCATAAAAAAGGTTTTTCCTCATGTCGCCTTTGCTCCTTTTGCCAATCACCTTAAATCGGTGTTCTCTGGTTCTGGATCCTTCCAGCAATGGGAATGGTTTCTCCCGATCTACTCTGGCCCGATCATTCATGATTTTGAACAACTCCATCAAATCTCCTCTTCCAGTAGATCAGCCCCAGCTTCTCCAACCTATCCATGTAACTGAAGTTCCTTATCCCTGGGACTATTCTTGTGAATCTTTTCTGCACCCTTTCTAATGCCTTCACATCCTTCCTAAAGTGTGGTGCCCAGAACTGGACACAATACTCCTGTTGAAGACAAAGCAGTGTTTTATACAGATTTATCATAACTTCCTTGTTTTTGTACTCTATGTCCCTATTTATAAAGCACAGGATCCCGTCTGCTTTATTAACCGCTTTCTCAACCTGCCCTGCCACCTTCAATGATTTGTACACATATACCACCCTGGTCCTGCACCCCTTTTAGAATTATGTCCTTTAATTTATTATTACCTCCTTGTTCTTCCTACAAAAATGAATCACTTGACCGTTCTCTGTATTAAATTTCATCTGCCACGTGTCCTTAAAATGACAACAAAATGAAAGCCAGGCCGTTCAGGGGTGATGTCAGCAAGCACCTCTTCACACAAAGGGTAGTGGAAATCTGGATCCCTCTCCTACCAAAAGCTGGGAGTCAATTGAAAATTTCAAAATTGAGATTGATAAATTTTTGTTAGGTCAGGGATATTAAGTATAATGGAACTAAGATGGGTAGGTGGAGTTGATATACAGATTAGCAGTGATCTAATTGAATGGTGGAACAGGCTCGAGGGGCTGAATGGCCTCCTTTCATTTCTGCATTCCTGTTAAAGGAAGTAGGTAGCACCACAGGGCGCCCAGGTCTGGGTCCACAGCTCAAACTTGTGTGGCCCAATATCTTCGTGTTGTCCACCTTCAGCTCTATCCATTAACCTGTAGTGGAATGGGAGAGCTATAACAATGGATGGGACATTGAGACTGATCTAAAAACTGGAAATTGAATCAAGTTAGAATCAAAATAAAAACCCTTTAGTATTTTTGCGTGGCATCAAAGTGCAAAAGTGCCACAAAGGTTAATCTAGCGTGCCTGAATTACAAAATGGTTAGTGTGCTCTGTTGGTAACTGGATGCACAGAGACTGGCTGTAAATGAGGATAGATGGTTGAAAAGCATAAAAGCAAAAGTGGAGAGAAAGGGGTTAATTTCCTGCAGTTATCTGGCAAATCTTGTCCGTGTTCAGGGAATCGCTCTTGGGATTGTTCCAGCCATCAGGGAGCCTGATGTAGGCCAAATCTGTTGGTAATATTGGGTGACCTGTTGATATTGGGTGACCTGTTGGGGATATTGGGTAATCTATTGATGATGTTGGGTAACCTGATGTATTAAGCAACCTGATCCATTGCATGCTAATATATAACTATTGTCCATGCACATCCATGCACACCCACTGCTTTGGTCCTTGTAATGCCTGTTGCTGTGACATGACCCTCAGACAGCCAATCACCAATGGCATTTTATAGAAAGCACACCCAGGCACTGATGGAATCTCTGAATATTAATGTCTGTGGGTGAAGCAATAATAGCACAACTAACACATCCCCCGATGCTTAGTGAGAATATTTTAGTGAGAGTAGCTGAACCATTGGAATGAGGACAATACCTGGTCTGTGCTGAGGGAGCTAAACTTGTCTGGAGGCTGGTTCGGTCACGACTGTTGGTTTAGGGAGAGATGAATCCTCCAGAGTTTTCGACTCCAGATGATTACCTAGTAATCCCTGCTGTCAGTGTGCATGTGAACTTAGGATGAGGATAGGTTTGGGGATTGGCTGTGATGCCTATTGACACTCTCTGCCTATACATGAATAGTGCCACCTCGGGCGAGCTACCAACCAGCAGCCATATAACTGTATCCCAGAGGAGGGGAGGGGGTGTGGGGGGAGGTGATATTGAAAATAAAGTCTAGCAACAATTCACAGAGAAGGGCTGTGAATATCAATTAGCTGCTGCACTTGAAGAAGTTTCATAGTTAGAGATTCAGTGCGAGAGGGACTGCCATGTCACGCCAAGAATCATAAACAGTACTGCTGGTGAAATACGATCAATGAGTTAACAATAAGCATAATCTATCAGTCAAAACATCTTGGGTGCGGGGGAGACAGATAAGAACACCCATTGGATACGAATAGATCAAAGCCCTCTGGACATGGCGCAGTTTGTTAACAGTAGTTGAACGAATAAAACAGCTCCTAACACCATTCAGATAACCACCCTTTAAAGGCCTAAAAACAAGACACTCTGGAGAAAGTGGGGAAAGGAGCAGGAAGTAGCAAAAAGGTCAGGGAAGTAGACACTGCGAGAAAAATATGGTGGGTGGATGAGGGGGTGGGAGTGGGGAAGAAGGAAAATAGATAGAAGAAAAGGGCAAGAAGCTAAAGCAGAGTCCCCTAGCCAAGAGAAAATCCAACAATCGTCCTTCGGACAACATTGACCCAAAACCACAGAGGGGAAAACAAAAAGCTAAAAGCTGGGTATCCCATGATTACACCACTGGAACAGCCAATGAAATTAAAGCAACTTTCCAGGAACTTGAGCTGAGCGGGCCTCCCTGCCGAACTCTCCAGAGGGCCTGTTTCTTACAGTAAGGGCATGATTCGCAACCCCAGCAGCTGCCTTGCTTCCTGATTATTAAATCAGCTCCAATTATAAAGAAGTTAATAACAGTCTGGTGATCTTTGGAAGAGTGCTGTGAAGCATCCCAGTACTGACCCCCCCTGCTGTTTCTGGTCCATTTCTGGTTATAAATTAGACTCAGTCACTGAGCTACAAAGATCATTTTTGCCCCACTTTTCTTTGCTTCTGCCCTGAGGTGCTGACCTGCTGGGGCTCAGTTCTGTGGATACTAGTAGCCATCTGATACCTCAGACAATTGGCCATCGCTCGTATGGAAGTCTAGACATCGGGTGTTAGCGGGCTGTGAAACCCCTAAAAGTTTAGGCCTCATCTTGTTCTTACTCAACCAGTGCACGAGCATGCGTGCACGCACACACACAGAAACACACACACAGAAACACACACACACAGACACAGAAACACACACACAGAAACACGCACACACACAGAAACACACACACAGAAACACACACACACACAGACACAGAAACACACACACAGAAACACGCACACACACAGAAACACACACACAGAAACAGACACAGAAACACACACACAGAAACACGCACACACACAGACACAGAAACACACACACACACAGAAACACACACACACACACACAGACACAGAAACACACACACACACACAGAAACACGCGCACACACAGAAACACACACACACAAACACAGAAAGACACAGAAACACACACACACACAGAAAGACACACACACAGAAAGACACAGAAAGACACACACACACACACAGAAACACGCACACACACAGAAACACACACACAGAAACACACACACACACAGACACAGAAACACACACACAGAAACACACACACACACAGAAACACGCGCACACACAGAAACACACACACACAAACACAGAAAGACACAGAAAAACACACACACACACAGAAAGACACACACACACACAGAAAGACACAGAAACACACACAGAAAGACACAGAAACACACACACACACACACACAGAAACACGCACACACACACACACACAGAAACACGCACACAGCAACACACAAACACAGAAAGACACACACACACACACACACAGAAAGACACAGAAACACACACACAGACAGAAACACACACACACACACACACACACACAGAAAGACACAGAAACACACACACAGAAACACACACACACACACAAGCACACACACACACAAACACAGAAAGACACACATACACACACACAGAAAGACACAGAATCACACACACAGACAGAAACACACACACAGACAGAAACACACACACACAGAAACACACACACACACAGAAACACACACACACACAGAAACACGCACACACACACAGAAACACACACACACACAGAAACACACACACACACACATACAGAAACACACACACACACACACACACACACACAGAAACACACACAGAAACATACACACACACACAGAAACACACGCACGTAAGCATTTTCAAACAAGGCAACTGGATAAGGACCAGCAGAAGAATCCCTGTTTTATTTAGCCCAAGGGAACATTCCACCCACTGCCTTGCCTTGGATCCACCAAAATCACTAAAAAAAATGATCTGGCCATTATCTTTTTGCTGTGTGTGGGATCTTGCTGTGCGCAAATTGGCTGCTGTGTTTCCTGCATTACAACAGTGACTTAAAAAGTATTTCAGTGGCTGTAAAGCGCTTTGGGACGTCGTTGTGAAAGGCACTATAGAATCAAATATAGAAAATTTACCAGCACTAAAGGAGGCCATTCAGCCCGTTGGTTGTAAATGCAAGTCTTTCATCCTTGGCAGACGATGGATTAAGCTATGGGCCTATTGTTGTGTTAGTTAGGCTGGTCCCTTTACTCTAAACCACCTGAGGAGCTTTCCAATGGGACAAATGCAGTGATCAGAGTTAATCTTTAGCTGTGCTGTGGAGATTGTGACCCACTAAATAAGTATTTTTTTTATCAAAGCTATGTTTTTATTATACCATTCTTGGCATCCTGGATACTCTCAGTATTTCTCTCAATCAACTCGGCTCTGTTGTTGGTATCTTTTTCTCTTCAACATTTCTCATGTTCCTGCACTCTGGTCAAATATTTCAGAATTGACCAAAGCATCAATATAAATTTACCCAGTCTCTCATATACTTCTGTATCTAATGGTGCTATTTGGGAAGATTAGAGGTGGGTCAATGCTATGTAGAGCAACACTGAATTACAGCACAATGGCAACTTGTGGTACATGAGTGTGTGTATATATATATATATATAGGCCATGGTTTTTGCAGGGGTGGGGAAGGGAAGGTAGTGGGGTAGCCCATAATTGAACGATGGATCCAACAGTTAGGATGTGGAGGCCCTGCCGATCTTAATAGCAAGGCCTCATTTGAATTAATCTCTGCAGAGACCTGCCCTTTACCCCATTAGATTGACTACCTGGGGCAGTGGGCAGGAGTGGGGATCTGGTAGCAGAAGGCCTCAGAATGTTTCCTGGCAGTCAGTGAGTGAAGGGGATTCCCTGGCTTCACGTAGGAGGGGTTTCCTCTTGCAGAGAGATTGTGACGATGCCTGGGCTGGAGAGGCCTCAGGACTCTTTGTGGGCACTCAGGGCTGTGGGTGGGTGGGGGGAAGTGGGCGGGAGGGGGGTGGAGGGATGGGGTGGCGGAGGATGCCTGTTCCTCTTAGTGCACAAGGATTTCAAAGGCAGGCAGAGGTTTTAAAACTTATTTGGGTTTCTTCTGACCAGTCAACACATCCTGGCATGTTGCTGTTCCTCAGCAACAGACAGCATAGGACACCCTCCTGCATGGACCATAAAATATGTCAATAACATTATTGGGCTTTTGAATCTTAAGTAGGCCCCGCCTGTTTTTAACAATGAACCAGGGCCTGAATCACTGCCATTCATATTAAGCCAGCAGGAAACATAGTGGATTGGAGGAGGAATCTCGCTCTTTAGGATTTTAGCCCCTCACTCGAGGCTATCCTTCCCATCAAGGTGGTTCATATCAACACCATAGAATGATACAGAGGGAGGCCATTCGGCCCATTGTGCCTGTGCCTGCTGTTTGAAAGAACTATCCAATTAATTCCACTTCCCTGCTCTTTCCCCAAAATCCTGCAAATTTCTCTTTTGCAAGTATTTATCCAAGTCCCTTATGAAATTTCCTATTGAATCTGCTTCCACCGCCCTTTCAGACAGTGTATTCCAGATCACAGCAACTTGCTACATAAGATAATTCTTCTCACTTCCTCCCGGTTCTTGTACCAATTATCTTAAATCTGTGCCCTCTGGTTACTGACCCTCCTGTGCATGGATTAAAAAAGCTTAAGGGTGCTCAGTTATAAATCCTTCAATAGATTTACCCCACCGTATCTCTGTAACCTTTACTAACCCTACATCCCAGCTTGAACCCTGTGCTCTTCTGAATCTGTGCCATGATGCATCCATCATCAACTCTTTCGCCATTCCACCAACAGTTTAGCTGGGGATTGTCTTCCTAACCCCCTTTTCCTTGTCACATCTCTCCCTTCAAAAGCCTCCTCAGCCCCTATCTCTTACCATACCCTCAGTCAGCTCTGCTAATCCTTCTCCCAAACACAATGTCCAGTGTCCTCATTGGGATACATCTTGGGCATTAATGATGCTATTTTCAGTGCAAATTATTACTGTGTTTGAGCTTGCACTGACCTGGAATGACGGAGTGTGATGGAGAGAGTGGTGTGAGGGAGATAATGGCATGAGGGAGAGAGTGGTGTGAGAGAGTGTGGGGTGTGAAAGATTGAGGGGCATGAAAGAGAGGGGCATTCATAATGTAGACTGACCCACCAATACGTTATTGAGGGAGATTAGCATTGTCGGAGATGGCTTGCTTCAGCTGAGACTGAAGTCCTGCTTGTCTGTTCCAAGGGTTCAGATTAAAGACATTCCATAGCACTTCTAAGAGAAGTGCAGGGGGCTGTCCTGGTGTCCTGGCCAATGTTCATCCCTCAACCATGAGCCCCAAAAATAAACTGGTCCTTTTTTCATTGCTGTTGCTGGAATCTGCTGAGCACGATAAGACTGTCGTGTTTGACTATGCAACAATAACTTGTATTTATATAGCACCTTAACATAATAAAGTATCCCACGGCACTTCACAGGAGCATGATCAAACAAAGTTTGACACCGACCCACATAAGGGGATATTAGCACAGGTGACAAAGAGGTAGGTTTTAAGGAGTGTTTTAAAGGAGGAGAGAGAGGTAGAGAGTCAGAGAGGTTTAGGGAGGGAATTCCAGAACTTAGGGCCAAGGCAGCTGAAGGCACGGCCACCAGTGATTTGGCAAAGGAAATCGGGGATGCACAAAAGGCCAGAATTAGGTAAGCTCAGATACTTTGGAGGGTTGTCGGACTGGCTGAGGTTTCAGAGATCGGGAGGGGTGAGGCCATGAGGGTTTGAACACGAGAGTGAGAATTTTAAATTGGAGCCATTGCTAGAGCAGGGGCCAGTGTCGGCCAGTGAGCACAGGAGTGGACGGGTGAACGGGAGATGGCACGAGTTAGGTTTCAAGCGGCAATGTTTTGTATGAGCCCAAGATAACAGAGGATGGAAGGCCAGCCTGGAGTGCGTTGAAGTAGTCAGTTCTGCAGATAGCAAAGGCAGGAATGAGGGTTTCAGCAGCAGATGAGCTGAGGGAGGGGCAGAGAGGGGCGATATTACAGATGCAGAAATAGGCATTCTTGGAAATTATAATAACAATCACTCCAACTCAAAATAATTCATTGTATCTGAAGCATTTAGAAGCATTTCTGAGAGACACAATACGGCTTTATAAAAATAAATATCTTTTCTTTAAATGATTGATATATAATAATGCCAGACTTAAAAAGACGTTTCTCGTGAATTTCAGTGCCATTGGAGCAGCTGATATTGCTGTGTTATTTATCTCCGCCTGGCTGTAAAATTATGAAGGGGCCAGATTGGCAGCAATTTCCAGAATCTCTGTAGGATCATGGGACTGTGAATAATGGGAGAGTGGAAATGGATGCAGAGGTGAAATTTGACCTTGAGGATGGAGGAGATATTAAAGATGGGAAGCCTGCAGCGTGTGATGTGGAAGCAGATAATTAGTGCTGACAGCTCGTGGCTGTGTGGTTGTGGGACCCTGAGACTGCAAAGAGCAAAAACAAACACCCACCTTCCCGATGATTAGAATGAGATGGTTCGTCAAATGAGATGCCAGCGGGGAAGAAGGAGGATTAAATCTAACAACAGACAAAAGGGCAGCAGCAGTGTCCTGGTCGATTTAACACTCGTGTTTATTTTGAGGAAACAGAATTGCAGCCTGTGTGTTGCAAAGTAAAAGGAAAGGAGTTTCTAAAGGCTGTTTTATAGCGGTATAGGAGATCCATCACCCTGTGCTCGCTGACCTTCACTGGCTTTCAGTCCAGCAACATCTCTAATTTAAAATTCTCATCCTTGTGTTCAGATCCCTGCATCAACTCATCCCCTCCCTACATCAGCAACCTCTTCCAGCTCTACAACCCTTTGAGATCTCTGTTTTATTTCAATTCTGGCCTCTTGAGCATCACCAGTTTTCATCGCTCCATCATTTGTGGCCGTGCCTTCAGGCATCCAGTCACGAAGCTCTATTTTCCTTCACTGAAACATGTCTGCCTCTATCTCCTCCTTTAAGATATTCTTTTAAACCTATTGTGTTGACCAAGCTTTCACTCAACTGTCCTAATGTCTCCTTACCTGGCTCAGTGTCATTTTTCGTCTGATAACGCAACTGTGAAGTATTTTACAATGATTAAGGTGCTATATAAATGCCAGTTGTTGTTATTGTAGAAGTGAATGTGGATGGGACGTTGTGCAATTAGCACAATGAAAACTCCCCAAACCCAACATATCAGAAAATGTAAATAACGCTTACTTACTCACCTCACTGCGGTGAGGTTTTACTCAAATCCCAAACAGTCAAGGTATCAGCATGTCGAAATAATATTTCCCTCACAGTAGAACTTCCCTCATCAGCAATAATTTGCATTTGTACAGATCTTTTAATGTAGAAAAACAGTCCAAAGCTCTTTCTAAAAAAAAAAGGACATCAAATTGAAGTACGACAAATTAAGAGGCTGACAAACCTGGTCAAAGAGCTGGGTTTTAAGAAGGGTTTTGAAGGAGGAGAGGGAGGTGGGGAGATGAAGGGGCTTAGATAAGGAATTCCAGAATCCAGGGTTTAGCTATCGGCGCTGAAGTGGAATTTTGCCCCTGGATTATCTACTCTGCAGTATAATGTAATATAATATTTGTATCGAGTAATACAACATAGGAAATTAAAACAGATTGATGGCAATACTGACAGTAACAAGGTTAATTTCCCTTTGGCTGTGTTTACAATGTCTGCCAGGTGTTTATTCCATTAACCCCTTCATGAGCCCCAGAGCTCTTAGCAGCTGCAATCTGAACTGGATAGTATTAACCCATTTACTTCCCTAGCATAAGCACTTCACAATCAATTGGGGTGGGAGGTTGGGGGGGGGGTGGGGTGGGGGGGATGGGGGGCAAGGGTAGGTGAAAGTAAGAGGGAACCTGATTAAAGTGTTGCTGCCTCTTTTTCATGGCCTCACAATGCCATGTTTGGAACAGAGCGTTTGTGTGCGTGTGGTTTTTTTATTCATTCATGGGATTTTTGGGCGTCGCTCGCCAGGCCAGCATTTATTGCCCATCCCTAATTGCCCTGGAGAAGGTGGTGGTGAGCTGCCTTCTTGAACCGCTGCAGTCCATGTGGGGTAGGTAGACCCACAGTGCTGTTAGGAAGGGAGTTCCAGGATTTTGACCCAGCGACAGTGAAGAAACGGCGATATAGTTCCAAGTCAGGATGGTGTGTGACTTGGAGGGGAACTTGCAGGTGGTGGTGTTCCCATGCAGTTGCTGCCCTTGTCCTTCTAGTTGGTAGAGGTCGTGGGTTTGGAAGGTGCTGTCTAAGGAGCCTTGGTGCATTGCTGCAGTGCATCTTGTAGATGCGGTGCCAATCAACCAGGCTGCTTTGTCCTGGATGGTGTTGAGCTTCTTGAGTGTTGTTGGAGCCGCACCCATCCAGGCAAGTGGAGAGTATTCCATCACACTCCTGACTTGTGCCTTGTAGATGGTGGACAGGCTTTGGGGAGTCAGGAGGTGAGTTACTCGTCTCAGGAGTCCTAGCCTCTGACCTGCTCTTGTAGCCACGGTATTTATATGGCTACTCCAGTTAAGTTTCTGGTCAATGGTAGCCCCTGGGATGTTGATAGTGGGGGATTCAGCGATGGTAATGCCATTGAATGTCAAGGGGAGATATCACCATTAATCAATTAATTAATTTATTTAGAGATACAGCACTGAAACAGGCCCTTCGGCCCACCGAGTCTGTGCCGACCAACAACCACCCATTTATACTAATCCTACATTAATCCCATATTCCCTACCCCATTCCCACCATTCTCCTACCACCTACCTACACTAGGGGCAATTTACAATAGCCAATTTACCTATCAACCTGCAAGTCTTTGGCTGTGGGAGGAAACCGGAGCACCCGGCGGAAACCCACGCGGTTACAGGGAGAACTTGCAAACTCTGCACTGACAGTACCCAGAACTGACCCTCTGGAGCTGTGAGGCTGCGGTGCTAACCACTGCGCCACTGTGCCGCCCGAGATGGTTAGATTCTCTCTTATTGGAGATGGTCATTGCCTGGCACTTGTGTGGCCCAAATTTTACTTGCCACTTATCAGCCCAAGCCTGGATATTGTCCAGGTCATGCTGCATTTCTACACGGACTGCTTCAGTATCTGAGGAGTCACGAATAGTGCTAAACATTGTGCAATCATCAGCGAACATCCCCACTTCTGACCTTATGATTGAAGGAAGGTCATTGATGAAGCAGCTGAAGATGGTTGGGCCTAGGACACTACCCTGAGGAACTCCTGCAGTGATGTCCTGGAGCTCAGATGATTGACCTCCAACAACCACAACCATCTTCCTTTGCGCTAGGTATGACTCCAGCCAGCGGAGTGTTTTCCCCCTGATTCTCATTGACGTCAGTTTTGCTAGGGCTCCTTGATGCCATACTCGGTCAAATGCTGCCTTGATGTCAAGGGCAATCACTCTCACTTCACCTGTGTGTCTGCACTGTGGGTGATGGGACACTGCTATCAGTGCTGGTGAAGAACTAGCCCTCTTCCATGCTCCTGGGCAGAGCGTGGAACATTTTGTTGTCTCATTTCATGTTGTACTCTGATCCTCTGTATCATGAGGGTGAAATCATGATGGGCAATATTAGTGAACACAACCTTGTTCAAGACATTCTTTAACCTACTGTTTTCAGCAAAGGCACTAGTCTGTTTTAACAACTCTGTCATAATAACTGATTTCAAACAATCACATTATTTTTATAGATTAGCATGAACAGCCAAGACCAACTGTATTCTTCAGGTTAGAGTCTGGGGAATAATTGGATAAAGGACGCAGACATAATTTAGGCTCCATTTTAAAGTCATACATTTTGCCCATGTTTTCTATCCTAATTTGATCTTATGTTATTTATTTATAGTAAAACCATAAAACTTAATGGAATCCTTTAAGGAGAATTGGTTACAGTATAACCAATTATAAAGGCAGCTCTATAGTACAGAGCAAAACTGAGGTGCTATAGTGCCCCCATTAGCGAGAGGGTGTAATTACAGTGTGACATGTTTACATAAGCACTTTCCATTATAAATGTGGACATTGGAAATTATAATGGGAAAAGTTGATACAAAAGTGTGAGAAAACGTGTCATCTGGAAGTATGGTTTTACAGGTAGGAATGCAGCAAATGCACAATTAAAAAAAAATTTACTATTGATATTGCTTAGCACTGTTTTACCCCATTCCCTTTAAACCTGCTCCTCCCACACCATTCCACACTAATTCCCAACAGGGAGGATTTGCCTTCAATCCCACTGGCAGGGTTGAGATTGGGCACTGGTTGTGTGGAGTCTCTCCAGGGGAAGGGGATGGAATTCTCCTCCATATCCTGATAATATTTACCCCTCAACGTCACTAAATCAGACTATTTGGTCATTATAACATTGCTTTTTGCGGGAACTTGCGGTGCGCAAATTGACTGCTGTGTTTCCTAACTTACAAAAGTGAATACACTTCAAAAGTACTTCAGTGGCTGTAAATTTTTTGGGACCTCCTGAGTTCAGGAAAGGCACTATATAAATGCAAGTTCCTTCTTTCCATACCTGTGATTGTTCTCGGAGCTTGTCAGGGTGCTGAAGAGGTTAAAGGTTTCCCATGTGGCATGGGTATATGTTTATTAAAGCACTGGCACTTGCTGCTGCTAAAATGAGGCCTCAGTGTTTGTTGACAGTGGTCTAACTGTGTGTTTTTCTCTCTCTCTCGCTCCGCAGTCCCTGGAAAGCACCCGCCGTATGCTGCAACTGGTGGAGGAGGTACAGTACCAGCAAATCTCATTTATTTTCCATATCAGAAAATTCTTGATGAATTCATTCCTGTGACATTTTGGACACTGATTGGGATCATCACAGAGCAAGATTTGCATTTGGTGGGACAAAATGGAAATGACACACTAAAATTCCTACCCTCAAGTTTCTTCCTCACCGGTCATTCTGTTTAACGCCTTATGGCTACTCTTGCCCAAGTAACCAATCCTTCTGTGTGAACATCAACCATGAGTGCTGTCAGACTATTCATCCATGAAGGGGTCTTAGTCAAGCCTGTTCTCACTCAACGCTTTTCAGTAAGGCGACAGTTAGGACTGGAATCCCTGACTGTTCATTCCCCTCCCTAGTCTGGAAACGCTAAACGGTTGCAACAGTTATTCCCATTGCTGCCTTAGCAGAGGCCGGTCAACCCAGTATAGACCATCCATCCAGTTGGGGACCTCTCTGATCTCCATGGCTCAGATACAGGGCAGGAATACTTAGAAAGGTAGAGCAGTTCAGGCTCCTTCCCTCTCAGATTTGACCCCTGACCCTTAACATCGCTCCTGGTCACCCTATTGTCAGGAGATGCATTGCCTTATCCCAGTTTTCCCGCTTGAGTGAGCGGGAGAGCTGCTATTAACCCAGTAACGGATCCCGTGGCTTGCTGGCAGCAACAAATGGAGCCACTCCCGCCAATTCCCCCACCCCGTCTCTCCGGCTTCTGTTGTCACCTCTCGGGATAACAGCCTTCCCATGTTGAAATGGGAACAGAAAGTGCTGGAAATACTCAGCAAGTCTGGCAGCATCTGTGTAGAGAGAAACAGAGTTAATGTTTCAGGTCTGTGACCTTTCATCTGAACTGGCAAAAGTTAGAAATGTAACAGTCTTTGAGCAAGTGAAAGTGGGGGAGGGGGGAAAGAAGAACAAGAGAGAAGGTCTGTGATAGGACAGATGGGGGAGAGATTAAATGACAGAGGTGTCATGGAACAGAATGCAAATGGAGTCCCACTCAACTTATTTCCTCCTATCTTGATTCTATTTTGTCTCCCCTTGTCCAGTCTCTTGCCACCTCCATCTGTGACTCTTCTGATGCCCTATGTCATTTGGACAGTTTCCAGTTTCTCACTGCCTCCTCTTTACTATGAACGTCCAGGCTGTCAATGCTTCCATCCCCTACCAGGACGGTTTGAGGGCTCTTCGCTTCATCCTTGAACAGAGGCCCAACCAGTCCCCATCCACCACCACCCTCCTCCGCCTGGCTGAACTTGTTCTCACATTGAACAACTTCTCCTTCAACTCCACTCACTTGCTTCAAATAAATGGTGTTGCTATGGGTACCCGCATGAGTCCTAGTTATGCCTGCCTTTTTGTGGGATATGTCGAACATTTCTTGTTCCAGTCCTACTCAGGCCCCCTCCCCCAACTCTTTTTCCGGTACATTGATGACTGTATTGGTGCCGTTCCTCTATCACCCCAAACTGGAAAACTTCATCAACTTTACTTCCAATTTCCACCCTTCTCTCACCTTCGCATGATCCATCTCTGACGCGCCCCTTCCCTTCCTTGTCTTCTCTGTCTCCATCTCTGGGGATAGACTGTCCACTAATATTCATTATAAGCTCACCGACATCCACAGCTATCTCAACTACACCTCTTCACACCCTGCCTCCTGTAAGGACTCCATTCCATTCTCCCAGTTTCTCCGTCTCCAACGCATCTGTTCTGGTGATGCAACCTTCCACACCAGCACTTCTGATATGTCTTCCTTTTTCCTCAACCGAGGATTCCCCCGCACTGTGGTTGACAGGGCCCTCGACTGCATCCAACCTATTTCCCACACTTCTGCCCTCACCCTTGTCCCTCCCTACCAGAACTGCGACAGGGTTCCCCTTGTCCTTGTTTTCCACCCCACTAGCCTCCACATCCAAAGGATCATCCTTCGCCATTTCCACCACCTCCAGCGTGATGCCACTACCAAACACATCTTCCCCCCCCCCCCCCTCCCCATCGGCATTCCGAAGGGACCATTCCCTCAGCAACATCCTGGTCTACTCCTCCATCACCCCCGACACCTCGTCCCTTCTCACGGCACCTTCCTATGCAATCACAGGAGGTGCAATACCTGCCCTTTTACCTCCTCTCTCCTCACCATCCAAGGGCCTAAACACTCCTTCCAGGTGAAGAAGTGATTTCCTTGTACTTCTTTCAATTTAATATTCGCTGCTCACAATGTGGTCTCCTCTACGTTGGGGAGACCAAACAGATTGGGTGACCACATTGCCACATTGTGGAACACTTCTGTTCGGTCCGCGAGCATGATCCCGAGCTTCCAGTTGCTTGCCATTTAATTCACCATCCTGCTCTCATGCCCACATTTCTGTCCTTGACTGTTGCAGTGTTCCAGTGAAGCTCAATGCAAGCTTGAGGAACAGCCCCTCATCTTCTGATTAGGCACTCTACAGCCTTCTTCAACATTGAGTTCAACAATTTCAGACCATGAGCCCCTTTTTTAAAATTTATTTATGATTTTTATTTTATATATTTTCATTTTTAAATTTATTTTTTAAGCATGTGCTAATCTTAAACTTGTTTTTCATGTTTTTGCTTTCGGACAGACCTGTTCATTATTCTGCCATTAGCATTCTCTCTAGTCTCGTGCTTTGTCTTTTACTATGATTATTTGGCACTCCACTTGCATTCTGTTCCAAGATATCTCAGTCATTTAATCTCTCCTGCCCACCGTCCTATCACAGACCTTCCCTCTTGTTCTTCTTCCCCACCCGTCCCCCCTTTCACTTGCTCAAAGACTGTTACATTTCTAACTTTTGCCAGTTCTGATGAAAGGTCACAGACCTGAAACGTTAGCTCTGTTTCTCTCAATACAGAAGCTGAGTATTTCCAGCATCTGCAGTATTTTGCTCTTATTTTAGTCTTCCCACGTTGCCTGGAGGTTCTGACTGGGTCTCAACTGAGGTTGAAATTACAGCCATTCAGCAGGGGTGTGGGGAGTGGGGGAAGGGAATGCTATTTTAATGGGTGTTAGTGTAAAATGAACTAGTTGCCCCTTAAATACCCCACCTCGTTTCCCTATTTATCACAGTCAGGGGTAGGGAAAATTGGGCGTGTGGTGGTGCTATAATGGATGGCTATTCGATATCATCCAAACTTAAACTTATTCTCAGGGAATGAAACTCCTCTTTTTATGTATTAACCAGCCTGTCCTTTCCTGCAGAATATCTAATGCTAATATCACCTGAATATAGGAAAATAATCAGCCATATTTTGCCCTTAAGTTCTTGGAATTTTTAACATAACAGATGGAATCAGAGCTTGAGAATGGAGCCTCTGATGTAAATATTATAAATGGATAAATATTATGCTCCATCCAGCTTCAGGAATTTGAAGAGAAATGACCTCTGGTCTGTAATGGCTGTTGTGTACACTCCACGTACCTAAATTTTGCAAAACTATCTGGCGATACACTCCAGTTAGTTTTTAATCTACAAAGTTTTAGTTGCTTTTTTTTTTCAGAAGTCCAATCCTGGAGGTAAAGGTATCAAGGAAAACAATAGATGAACAACGCAGTTGGAAAAAGATCATTTACAGCTGATAAGGTTGCTGGTGGTATTTCACAGTGAGGGCCCGTTGCTACGGTAACACACTGGCTTGGTTAGGCCTCATTTGTCAAACTGCACTCCATATCCAGAAAGAACCATCAGGTCCACAAAGCAATCAGTTCAAAATGGAGCTCAACTCGTGAAAGGTGCTATATTAATGCAAGTCCTTTCTTTTGGAAATGGGTGGGCAATGGGGGTTGTTTAAAGTCAACCCATCATATCACAGAAAGTTTATTAAATTTTATTATTAATCTTTACCATGCAAACATCCTCTCCAGCAAGTACTTAGTTTGCTTATCGCAGTTGATGCATTTAAAAGAACATCTGTGATGAGAATCCTTGTGCTAATAACATGAGCAATCGACAAACAGGTTGTAAATGTGAACCAGCAGCTTAACTGAAGGACAGAGTCTGGGACGGGTCTTCCACTCTTCATTGCCATTGACACGAGGATTTTGTTTTAACCTGAGTAAATATCCAGCAGTACAACTGAAAACTTGGGTTGGATTTGGAGAGAGCAATGCAGTGAATTACTGGGGTTTACAAACCTGTCACTGGTGGTGTGCGCAACTTGGGCAGAGGAATTAAGACCATAATAAAATTAATATCCTGCAACACTAAACTATATTGCGTGATGCACAATTGTTCCCCTATAGATTAAGCAAAGAGAAATCCAGTGGTGATAGTGCCTAGCTATGTCCAGTTACAACCCAAGTTCATTACTGCTATGTTGTACTGAGGTTCTTTTAAAGACTATTAACTATTGCTTTTTATTTTTATGTTAACGTTTCCTTGCATCTTATATGCTCTGGAGGCAGCTGATTGAAGAGAGGCCAGCCAAATTAATAAACTGACTGCTACTGCAGGTTTTGTATAATTTACCTCATAAAAGACTCTACTTGAACCATGTAATCTACTGAGGATTTTTTTTTTTTTTGCCAATAAGCCCAAAGGTTAACAGTATAAAATTCTTCAGAATGTTAAGGATGACAAGGAGATCGCATGATTCTAAAGGTTTCCAGGCTGCACTGATTTCTGACTGTGGCAGAGAGAAGCACTGTTCATTTTTAGTTTCGAACTGGACGCAGTGAGGTGGCATCAAATTACCTCACGTCAACAAAGGGTCAAATCTGGGGCATTAGAGTGAGATGAGGCTCTTCGGAGCATACACCGAATGGCCTGTTTCTGTGTTAAATTCTGCATAAAATCTGACCCTTTAACAAACGTGCTTGATTTTCTGTCTGCGTACTGCAGTATTGCAACCAAGAAAAGGTCTTTGCGGAGTTCTGATGAATAACAATTCATTGACCCTTAGCTTGACTTCAGTTAAGTCAGCTGGTAGCATCTCTGCGTCAGAAGATCATGGGTTCAAGTACTACCCAGGGACTTCAACACATGAAACTGGACTGGCATTGCAGTGAGTGCTGAAGGACAAAGAACAAAGAACAAAGAACAGTACAGCACAGAAACAGGCCATTCGGCCCTCCAAGCCTGCGGCGATCTTGATGCCTGCCTAAACTAACACCTTCTGCACTTCCGGGGCCCATATCCCTCTATTCCCTTCCTATTCATATATTTGTCAAGATGTCTCTTAAACGTCGCTATCGTATCTGCTTCCACCACCACCCTGGCAGCAAGTTCCAGGCACTTACCACCCTCTGTGTAAAAAAACTTGCCTCGCACATCCCCTCTAAACTTTGCCCCTCGCACCTTAAACCTATGTCCCCTAGTAACTGACTCTTCCACCCTGGGAAAAAGCTTCTGACTATCCACTCTGTCCATGCCGCTCATAACTTTGTAAACCTCTATCATGTCGCTCCTCCACCTCCATCGTTCCAGTGAAAACAATCCGAGTTTTTCCAACCTCTCCTCATAGCTAATGCCCTCCAGACCAGGCAACATCCTGGTAAACCTCCTCTGTAGCCTCTCCAAAGCCTCCACGTCCTTCTGGTAGTGTGGCGACCAGAATTGCACGCAATATTCTAAGTGTGGCCTAACTAAGGTTCTGCACAGCTGCAACATGATTTGCCAATTTTTATACTCTATGCCCCGACTGATGAAGGCAAGCATGCCGTATGCCTTCTTGATTACCTTATCCACCTGCGTTGCCACTTTCAGTGACCTGTGGACCTGTACGCCCAGATCTCTCTGCCTGTCAATACTCCTAAGGGTTCTGCCATTTACTGTATACCTCCCACCTGCATTAGACCTTCCAAAATGCATTACTTCACATTTGTCCGGATTAAACTCCATCTGCCATTTCTCCGCCCAAGTCTCCAACCGATCTATATCCTGCTGTATCCTCTGACAATCCTCATCATTATCCGCAACTCCACCAACCTTTGTGTCGTCCGCAAACTTACTAATCAGACCAGCTACATTTTCCTCCAAATCATTTATATATACTACAAACAGCAAAGGTCCCAGCACTGATCCCTGCGGAACACCACTAGTCACATCCCTCCATTCAGAAAAACACCCATCCACTGTTACCCTCTGTCTTCTGTGACTGAGCCAGTTCTGTATCCATCTTGCCAGCTCACCTCTGATCCCGTGTGACTTCACCTTTTGCACCAGTCTGCCATGCGGGACCTTGTCAAAGGCTTTACTAAAGTCCATGTAGACAACATCCACCGTCCTTCCCTCATCAATCATCTTCGTCACTTCCTCAAAAAAGTCAATCAAATTAGTAAGACACGACCTCCCCTTCACAAAACCATGCTGTCTCTCGCTAATAAGTTTGTTTCTTTCCAAATGGGAGTAAATCCTGACCCGAAGAATCCTCTCTAATAGTTTCCCTACCACTGACGTAAGGCTCACCAGCCTATAATTTCCTGGATTATCCTTACCACCCTTCTTAAACAAGGGAACAACATTGGCTATTCTCCAGTCCTCTGAGACCTCACCTGTAGCCAATGAGGATGCAAAGATTTCTGTCAAGGCCCCAGCAATTTCTTCCCTTGCCTCCCTTAGTATTCTGGGGTAGATCCCATCAGGCCCTGGGGACTTATCTACCTTAATGGTTTGCAAGACACCCAACCCCTCCTCCTTTTCAATAATGAGATGACTGAGACTATCTACACTCCCTTCTCTAGGCTCATCATCCACCAAGTCCTTCTCTTTGGTGAATACTGATGCAAAGTACTCATTTAGTACCTCGCCCATTTCCTCTGGCTCCACACTTAGATTCCCTTCTCTGTCCTTGAGTGGGCCAACCCTTTCCCTGGTTACCCTCTTGCTCTTTATATACGTCTAAAAAACCTTGGAATTTTCCTTAATCCTGTTTGCCAATGACTTTTCATGACCCCTTTCAGCCCTCCTGACTCCTTGCTTAATTTCCTTCCTACTGTCTTTATATTCCTCAAGGGATTTGTCTGTTCCTAGCCTTCCAGCCCTTACGAATGCTTCCTTTTCCTTTTTGACTAAGCTCACAATACCCCGCGTTATCCAAGCTTCCCGAAACTTGCCAAACCTATCCTCTTCCTCACCGGAACATGCTGGTCCTGGATTCTAATCAACTGACATTTGAAAGACTCCCACATGTCAGATGTTGATTTACCCTCAAACAGCCGCCCCCAATCTAAATTCTTCAGTTCCTGCCTAATATTGTTATAATTAGCCTTCCCCCAATTTAGCACCTTCACCCAAGGACTACTCTTATCCTTATCCACAACTACCTTAAAACTTATGGAATTATGGTCACTGTTCCCGAAATGCTCCCCCACTGAAACTTCGACCACCTGGCCGGGCTCATTCCCCAATACCAGCTCCAGTACGGCCCCATCCCTAGTTGGACTATCTACATGTTGTTTCAAGAAGCCCTCCTGGATGCTCCTTACAAATTCTGCCCCATCCAAGCCCCTTGCACTAAGTGAGTCCCAGTCAATATAGGGGAAGTTAAAATCACCCACCACTACAACCCTGTTACCTTTACATCTTTCCAAAATCTGTCTACATATCTGCTCCTCTACCTCCTGCTGGCTGTTCGGAGGCCTGTAGAAACATCATGACTGCACCCTTCCTATTCCTGAGCTCCACCCATATTGCCTCGCTGCATGACCCCTCCGAGGTTTCCTCCCACAGTACAGCTGTGATATTCTCCTTAACAAGTAATGCAACTCCCCCACCCCTTTTACATCCCCCTCTATCCCGCCTGAAGCTTCTAAATCCTGGAACATTTAGCTGCCCATTGGCCACTGGGTGGGAAGGTCGTACTTGACCTTCCCCGCCCCTGACAATATTCAATGGTGGCGGGAAGGTGACAGACACTCCACCCTACCTTCCTCACTATTTCATGGCCCCCACCCCCCCCCCCCCCCCCCCCCCCCCCCGCATTCCTGCCTGCCCCTTGAGGGCTGCTAAAATCCAGCACAAGAATGAGAATTTGAAATCCTCACTGTGCTGAAACACATGCATTTTGGAAGATCCAATTCAAGAGTGAACTATACAGTAAATGGAAAAGTCCTGGGGAAAATTGATGTACAGAGAGATTTGGGTGTTCAGGTCCATTGTTCCCTGAAGGTGGCAACGCAGGTCAATAGAGTGGTCAAGAAGGCATATGGCATGCTTTCCTTCATCGGACGGGGTATTGAGTACAAGAGTTGGCAGGTCATGTTACAGTTGTATAGGACTTTGGTTCGGCCACATTTGGAATACTGCGTGCAGTTCTGGTCGCCACATTACCAAAAGGATGTGGATGCTGTGGAGAGGGTGCAGAGGAGGTTCAACAGGATGTTGCCTGGTATGGAGGGCGCTAGCTATGAAGAGAGGTTGAGTAGATTAGGATTATTTTCATTAGAAAGACGGAGGTCGAGGGGGGACCTGATTGAGGTGTACAAAATCATGAGAGGTATAGACAGGGTGGATAGCAAGAAGCTTTTTCCCAGAGTGGGGGATTCAATTACAAGGGGACACGAGTTCAAAGTGAAAGGGGAAAAGTTTAGGGGGGATATGCGTGGAAAGTTCTTTACGCAGAGGGTGGTGGGTGCCTGGAATGCATTGCCAGCGGAGGTGGTAGACGCGGGCACGATAGCGTCTTTTAAGATGTATCTAGACAGATACATGAATGGGCAGGAAGTAAAGAGATACAGACCCTTAGAAAATAGGCGACAGGTTTAGATAGAGGATTTGGATCGGCGTAGGCTTGGAGGGCCGAAGGGCCTGTTCCTGTGCTGTAATTTTCTTTGTTCTTTGTTCCAACTCACTCTTTCTGGGGATGATAGAGCTGTGCTGCTTCCCCTCTACACCTACAGCCTTTTCAATCACAAACTTGGCAATGCCTAATTGCTAATTCCTGATTGATCTTAACTTGTCTTTTTTCCTAATATTTTCCACTTTGGCTGTGTCTTGCACTGTGCTCCGTGTCCCTTCAAGCAGGTTTCGGGATTAAAGTTACATAAAAAAATGAACATTAAGATAATAAGTGTTCCTGTCATTCACTGTCAGAAAAAAACTCATTGTTGTGGCACCAGTCAGCACAAGGCACACTTGGCTCTGTATTATCTGTTGTGTAATACATTCAGGCTGTGCATTACCTATATGTCACATTATTGTCCTGAAATATTTCATACTGAAATCTACCAGAAACCCAAAACATCATGATTTGTTACACTCAACCTCCTAATTCTGGTACTCAAATTGCTCCATGTTTTATTGGGATGGTCAATATCACGTTAGTGAACTTGAAATATCAATAGAAACACAACCAAGCACCCTTAATTGGCTGCTTTGGAAACACGCAGGTACTGGCTAGACACACACAAGAGCTGAACACACTTGGCCAGCACCTCAAGCACTTGAAAACAAATTGGAGCAGGAAGACCTGGGATTTTTGAGATTTAAAAGTGCTCTTATGATGTTAAGCTTTACTTTGAGATATTGAGGTGACGCTTGGGCCAAGCAGATACAAGTTGAAAAAGTGTGATCCTGAAGCATGATCCCCACCTCTCTAGGGGGCATTAGTGCCCTCCAGTAAATACTCCAGCCATTCTATCTGTAGCCTCCCATGTTGCATGAACTAAAGTCATCAACAATATAGTGGAAATAACTTTTGATGCTTTTCTCATATGAACACTTAACCCATTGGTTCCTCTCTGTGATATTTTAACCACTTGTTCAACAGCTGCACCGATAATGGTTTCTACCCTTGTGTCTCTTCCTTCTGTTGGGTGCTCTGCAGACATCTGTTCTATACATTAGCTTTTAGCTTCCCATCATCATTGTTTCTTTCTCACGAAAGCAACTAAGAGACCACTCATCTCCCTATTTTATAGAATCAGACAATACAGGAGGCCATTTAGTCTATTGTGTCTGTGCCAGCTCTTTGAAAGAGATCCACAATTAGATCTACTCCCCTGCTCCTTCCCTGCAGCCCTGCAAGTGTTTCCAAGTATTTATCCAATTCCCTTTTATGTAAATAAAACTCCCTAGTTCCTTTGTCAATTATCTTAAATCTGTGTCTTCCAGTTATCGACCTCACTGCCATTGGAAACAGACATCAGAGATCCTTATTTATTCTATCAAAATCCTTCATAATTTTAAAGATCTCTATCAAATCTCCTGTAACCTTCTCTGCTCTAAGGAGAACAACCCCAGCTTCTCTAGTCTCTACACATAACTTGAAGTCTCGTCCCTAGTACCATCCTAAACCTCCTCTACATCCTCTCCAAGGCCTTGACTGTTCCTAAAAAAGTGGTTCCCAGAATTGGATGCAATACTCCAACTGAAACCTAACCAGTAATTTATAATGGTTTAATATAACTTGCTTTATATTTGCTATTGACCACTGCCCTCCGTAGGCAGGCTGGGCTCAAGCACGGAATCTCAGAGGAATGCAGGAATGCTGGAGTTAACCTCAAGATGAGGTGTTTACTCTGACAGAAGATTGGCAGCCCCACGTTTGTGTGGGTGTTCACTACATGCTGGGTGATGGTGTCGGACCCTTCACCTCATGCATCCTCCCCTCCCCACCCACCATCACTCCTCCGATTTGAATGCGCCTTTTGTTCCCACCACCACTTTTTCCCAACTCACATTCTGTTTCTACTCCTTACCTTTCAGAGCCCGCTATGTTTTTGTCTTTCCCATTGTTGAATCCACTTGGTCGTAGAGCCATGTATATATATTTCCACAATATTTATTTTTCTGTTTTTCAAATCCCAAACTTGTGACCAGCTAACTGTAGTTGCTTCATCTTCATCTTCTGTCCTGTAACTTTACCAGTTCCTTGGTCTATGATCCCTGGCCCTTCACTTGGGCTCTTCAGTTTGGGAAAAGATTCTATATGTGGTCTCCAGTCTAATTCCCCTCAGTTCTGCTCTCATGCATATGCCTTCATTTCACTGATCTACACTAGTTTGCTCCTGTCCCTATTTCTAAATACCTGTTTGTAAAGTTTGAGTTCAAGTCCCACTTGAGACTTCAGCACTTAATCTAGGCCGACATCCCCAGTGCAGTACTGAGGGAGTGCTGTACTGTCGGAGGTGCCATCTTTCAGGTGAGATATTAGACAGAGGCCCGGTCTCCTCTCCCAGCTGGATATAAAAGATCCCATGGCCACTATTCGTACAAGAGCTGGGACATTCTTCCTGGTGTCCCAGCCAACACTTATCCATCAAACATCATTAAAATAGATTATCTGGTCATTATCACATTGCTGTATATGGGATCTTGCTGTGCACAAATTGGCTACCATGTTTCCTACATTACATTACCACACTTCAAAGGTACTTCATTGTCTGTAAGCTGCTTTGGGATATCCTGAGGATGTGAAAGGCACTATATAAGTGCAACTTTTTCTTTCTCAGTTTATTGCCTCATCTGAGGGATGGCACTTCCATTAGTGCAGCTCTGGAGTGCCATCTCCGAATTCAAACTCCTGATGTGGCCGATCAAATCAAAGAGGTAAGAGTACTACGAACAGAACCAAGTTCTGGGGAAGTATCGGACCACTGCATCAAAAATACAGGATCCATTCCACAATTCCACACTCACGGCCGAGAAGTCAGGGATAGTGGGTGCAGCACTTGTTACCCTGATTCTCCAAACTGGACTCTCTGTTAGCGAAGGCCTCCGTTGGGAACACGGGATTGTGAAAGTAAGTCTTACATAATCCACCCCACTTGCTATGTATTAGCCCCATTCACCACTCCAGACATGTGAATGAGGTGGGAGGGTTCGTCAGATGGAAAGACAATTTTCTATGATAAATTGAATTTAGCCCAGCGCCATAAATAGTGTCGGCATAAAGACATCTGTGGATGCTATAAAAGCGAAACAAAAACAGAAAATGCTGGTGATACGCAAGAGGTCAGTCGGCAACAGAAAGAGAGCTACAATGTGAAATACGACTTCATTTACTGGCAGTGATTCTGATCAGTTTGGGCATTGTTTAAAAGCAAGGAATTAATGGAAGTATGGAGTTAAACTTTATATATGCCGTGGAATGAAACTGTGCAGACTACAAAGGGACGAAGCTCGGACACTGCTGGCTTAGAGTGGGGAAAGGCACCATTTGGTTTAGTACTGAGGCCAAAGAAAGGCCCATGGCAGATGTCAAGTCTAGACTGAGTTAACTGCCATGTGCTGGAGTCATGTTGAAGTGTCACAGTTGGACACTGTGCTAGGAAGTGAAAAAAAATCAGCCATGGCCCGCGTTCCTGATTATCTCCGTGTGGGTTTACAAGGTTGTACAGTAGATGTGAGACATTTAAGGGCAGAATCTGGCTGTCAGTTCAATAATTTGCTGGCATTTACTCCTCAGGCTGATGTACTGGAGAACATCATTAAGAAAGACTTGCATTTCTACAGCTCTTTTCACCATCTCAGGACATTGTTGAAATGTAGGAAACACAGCAACCAATTTGTACACAGCAAGCTCCCACAAACAGCAGTATGATGATGACCAGATAGGGCGGCATAGTGGCGCAGTGGTTAGCACCGCAGCCTCACAGCTCCAGGGACCCGGGTTTGATTCTGGGTACTGCCTGTGTTTGTAGGTTCTCCCTGTGTCTGCGTGAGTTTTCTCCGGGTGCTCCGGTTTCCTCCCACATCCAAAGACTTGCAGGTGATAGGTAAATTGGCTGTTATAAATTGCCCCTAGTGTAGGTAGGGAATATGGGATTACTGTAGGGTTAGCATAAATGGGTGGTTGTTGGTTGGCACAGACTCGGTGGGCCGAAGGGCCTGTTTCAGTGCTGTATCTCTAAATAAAAAATAAATAAATAATATGTTTTAGTGATGTTGGTCGAGGGATAAATACTGGCCCAGGACACCGGGGAGAACTCACCCGCTCTTCTTCAAATAATGCCATGGGATCTTGTACAACCACCTAAGAGGGCAGACGGGACTTTGGTTTAACGCCACATCCAAAAGATGGCACCTCCTACAGTGCAGCACTCCCTTAGTACTGTACTAGTTCAAGACTTCTATTGGTTTTAAACAGATTTATTCACAAGAGGCAAGATATGCTCCTAATGAGCGACTCTTGTCAGATTAGAACCTTCTGTGATTGCACAGATGCTGGCTCGTGTGTTCCTCATCATGAGCCTGCGACTTATTTTCTCAAAGTGTAAATGGATTCTCATCGCAGTGGGCAGCCAGTGTTGCTGAGTTTCCCCACAATGTGAATTGGCATCATTAGAAAAGGAGTGGAGGGTGACATGGAAACAATGTGCTCTCTGTGTAGTTGTGTAGTCACCTAATTTCAGGTAGCTTGTTGCGAAGTCTCACCATTCTATTTCCTGGCCTGTCAGAATTTAATGGCAATCGTATTTCATGCCAGGACCAAGTAATTGGCCTACAAGTGAGTGCTTCATTCACTCCATATTTTGGGTTGATTTCCTCCACTACAGAGAGTCTTCTGTTTCATTTTATTTTTTTCTTGGGTTTTCTTGCCCCTGTGCCAACTCAATCTGGTGCTAAACAAATGGTCTTGATGATGTTGTTTCATAGAAATCATAGAAATTTTAAGGCACAGAAAGAGGCCACTTGGCCCATCGTGTCTGTGCCGGCCACAAAACGATCCACCCATTCCAATCCCACCTTCCAGCATTTGGTCCGTAGCCCTGCAGATTACGGCACTTGAGGTGCATATCCAGATTCCTTTTGGATGAGTTGAGGGTCTCTGCCTCAACTACCCTTTCAGGCAGTGAGTTCCAGATCATCACAACCTTCTGGGTGAAAAGGTTTTCCTCATCTCCTCTCTAATTCTTCTACCAATCACTTTAAATCTATGCCCCCTCGTCACTGACCTCTCTACTAAGGTGAATGGACCCTTCACCTCCACTCTATCCAGGTCCCTCAAAATTTTGTACATTTCAATCAGATCTCCCCTCAGCCTTCTCTGTTCCAGGGAGAACAACCCCAGTCTATCCAATTTTTCCTCGCAGCTGCATTTTTCCAGTCCTGGCAACATCCTCATAAATCTTCTCTGTACCTTCTCTAGTGCAATTACATCCTTTCTATAATGAGGTGACCCGAACTGCAAACAGTACTCAAGTTGTGCTTTAACCAATGAGTTATACAGTTCCAGCATAGCCTCCCTGCTCTTATATTCTGTACCTCGGCTAATAAAGGAAAGGATTCTATATACCTTCTTCACCACCTTATCGACCTGCCCTGCTACCTTCTGGGATCTGTGGACATTCACTCCAAGGTCCCTCACTTCCTCTACACTTCTCAGTATTTTCCTATTAATCGTGTATTCCTTTGCCTTGTTTAACATCCCCAAATGCATCACCTCCCACTTCTCCATGTTGAATTCCATTTACTACTTTTCTGCCCATCTGACCAGACCGTCAATATCTTCCTGCAGCCTACAGCTATACTCCTTGCTATCTACCACACAACCAATCTTTGCGTCATCTGCAAACTTCTTGATCATTCCCCCTACATTTACGTCCAAATCGTTAATATATGCCACAAAAAGCAGGGGACCCGATACAGAGCCCTGTGGAACGCCACTGGAAACAACCCTCCAGTTCACTAAAACAGCCATCAACAATTACCCTTTGTTTCCTGCCACTGAGCCAATTTTGTATCCACCTTGCCGCATTTCCCTGGATCCCATGGGATTTTATTTTTTTAACCAGTCTGCCATGTGGGACCTTGTCAAAAGCCTTGCTAACATCCACGTAGACCACATCAACTGCACTACCTGCATCTGTCTTCCTTGTTACTTCTTCAAAAAATTCGATCAAGTTGCTCAAACAAGATCTTCCCTTAACAAATCCCTGCTGACTATCCTTGATTAACCTGTGCCTTTCTAAGTGACAGTTTATCCTGTCTCTCAGAATAGATTCCAATAATTTGCCCACCACTGAGGTTAGATTGACTGGCCTGTAATTATTCGGTCTATCCTTTGCTCCCTTTTTAACTGAGGGTTTTATGCAAGGAATGAAAAACAGCCAATATCTAAAGCACGTTGACTGAATGAAATCACCTGGAGTACAGTCATGGTGTGATCTGAGGGCAAGCAGGTGATATTAGGCTATATTGTCAATCAATCAATGTCCCTCTGATGTGCAGAGAGAATGGGAAACCTAATGGAGCCCACCGATGTTCAACAACATTACTGTTGGAATGATGGGGAGGTGGTGGTGCTTGACAGGGTAGATGCTGAGAGGATGTTTCCCCTCGTGGGGGAATCTAGAACTAGGGGGCATAGTTTCAGAATGAGGGGTCTCCCTTTTAAGACGGAGTTAAGGAGGAATTCCTTCTCTCAGAGGGTTGTTAATCTTTGGCATTCTCTACCGCAGAGAACAGTGGAGGCTGGGTCACTGAATATGTTCAAGGCTGAGTTAGACAGATTTTTGATCTACAAGGAAGTCAAGGGTTACGGGGGGCAGGCAACAAAGTGGATATAAGTCCACAATCAGATCAGCCATGATCTTATTGAATGGTGGAGCAGGCTCGAGGGGCCGAATGGGCTGCTCCTGCTCCGATTTCTTGTGTCCATTTGACCGAGGCCAGAGGTTGCTATGTTGTGAGGGACTTGGAGACTCGTGGTTTAGTATCCAGCCCCTGAGCAGGGATATACAAAAGAAAAAAGCTTATATTTATATTGCACTTTTTGCAACGTCAGAATGCCTCAAAGCACTTTTGAAGTTCAGGCATTATTGTAATGTAGAAAATGCAGCAGCCAACTTGTGCACAGTGTTACGACTGACCGCTCCAGTCAAAGCCCCCACTCAAAATATACGATTCTGATTGTGGTGGGAAAAACACACTATTATTTCAATCCCGTCCCTCCACAGATCGCCTAACATATCATTTTAAACTTTCCAAATTAAAGAAAGACCCAGCCAAATTGTACCATCTATTAACCCCCGAATAAAGCTAACCGAACCAGGTGTCTTTAAATCAACAAATTAACTGTTCAGTTAGAAAAACTAAATTCTTAAACACGACTAAGATATAAACAACAGTTAAAATAGAAAAAATTAAAGTCCTTGCAAATTTACGCTTCTGCCAGATATGATACAGTCCAAGGTTGCTTGAAGTTCTCACAGCCGTCCGAAGGGGAAAAAGGTTGTTAACAGTAGAACAGTCTGTAGTCTAATCCAGAATTCAAAATTGTTGCTTTCCTTCTCCAGTGCTGAATTTCTACAATTAACAACTTGCAAAGACTTTTTAATGAATCAATTTGGCTTTTGAACTTTTTGAGGGAAAAAAGATTGTCACAGTCTAACTTCCCTTCCTTCAGTTTAAATTCTCAGAAATCTCTGTTTTGGCTTGGCATTTTCAAATTTTGAGAGAATAATAAATAAACAGACTAAATTCTCTTCCTTTAGTTTAAATGGTCTGAGAGCTCTCCTTTCAGGTGCTAACATGCAGCTGTCTGTCTGTGTCCTCCATTATAACAGTTTGTTTGCACTATAAACCAGTTCAAAATTAAATTGTAACAAATGTATCTCTTGATACTCAGGCCGAGTGGTTGTATCCAGGCCAACGAAAATGCATTCTTTGACTCAACTTCTGGAGCCTGCTGCCTTAAAGCAGTACGGCTCCTTTTCCCAGCCTTAAAGGCACACCGCATTCTTCCTGAGAAAAAAAGCTAAGAATTATAACAACAGCAAGATCCCACAAAAAAGCTGTGTGATAATAACCAGATAATCTGTTTTTAGTGACGTTGCTTGAGGGATAAATATTGGCCCGGGCACGGTGGAGAACTCTCCTGCTCATCTTCGAAATAGTGCCATGGAATCTTTTACATCAACCTGCGAGGGAAGACAGGGCTTTAGTTTAATGTTTCATCCAAAAGATGGCACCTCTGACAGTGTAGCACTCCTTCAGTACTTCACTGGAGTGTCAGCCCTGGATGATGTGCTCAAGTCGCTGGAGTGGGACTTGATCGCACAACCTTCTAACCCAAGAGTACTACCCACTGAGCCATACGGAAGGAGTGCTGTGATCAGACTGCAGTCTCAGAGACATTCAGTTGCTCTACCAGGAGACACAGGTCCATACAATCCTTGATTAATACTTGAACCTGCTTGATCGCACTGGGCTGGATTTTCTTCTCTCGCCACTGCTCCTGGCAGCGGGTGAGAAAAATGGCGGCCCGCATGTGCTGCCACGTGCCGCCATGCCGGCGTGATCTACCTCGCAGCGGCCCAGGATAATGTGCCAGTCGGCCCGACCCTCCCCAGCCCCAATCACATGGAGGGGGCGGGTTTTGCGATGACGGCAATGGCAATGCCTGTGCGCAGGAGCTGGTGCCATTTTTAAAGGGCAGCCAGCCCTGTCGGCTTATTAAAATTTTTAAAGTCCAATCACCCCCCACCCCCCGCACCGACAATGTACCACGCAAAAAACTATCACCCCTTCCCGCCCCAATAACATTTAAATGCATTAGTTGCCCTCTCCCCGCCCTCCCCAAAAAACATTTACCTGCAATACTTGACCTCCCACCCCAGATCAAAGTGCACAGGTCACCCCTTCCCCCCCTCCCCTACACTAGTAATGGCAAACGGAACCCATTCCCCCCCCCCCCCCACAACAGCTCTAACAATGCTAAGCTCCCCCCTTTCCCACCTCGGTGGCACCAGCTTTCTCTGAACAGGAAAGTGATGGCGCGTGAGTGCTGGCTGCTGCTCAGAAGATCCTGGGCAGAACATAAGATAGGTGCTTATTGTATTCAAATATATTCATTTAATTAATTTAAATATGGAAAGCAAGGTCCCATCACCCAGCGGCGGGGGGGCTGCCACAGAGCCTCGCCATTGCCGGGGTGATCGGGCCCAGTGCTCCCAGCGTTGGACTCCGTGACAGGCCACTGCCAGCACTGTCTTCCGGCCACCTCCGCCACGGAGGCTGGCGTCAGGAGCTCAGTAAAATCCTGGCCATTGAGTGGTTTTGGCCAGTTCTTGTCTGATCGAAGCAGGGTGTAGTTTGATATTTAAGATTGTGCAAAAGGAGTTAATCCATGACCTTTCTCCCCTGCCCGACCATCACTTAGACTTAAATGCAGAAAACATTCTCTCCTGGGTTAGTGTAAAAATCTGTCTGATTGATTTTGCACTACTGCTATTGTGAGCAGTCACATGCAGATTAGCTACACCTTCCTACACTCCAGGATGAGGCAGTGTATCAATAAGGGTTGGAGCTGGTAGAACTAGTCCTGCCGATCATCGATTACCGATCACAAAGAACAAAGAACAGTACAGCACAGGAACTGGCCATTCGGCCCTCCAAGCCTGCGCCGATCTTGATGCCTGCCGAAACTAACACCTTCTGCACTTCCAGGCCCATATCCCTCTATTCCCTTCCTGTTCATATATTTGTCAAGATGTCTCTTAAACGTCGCTATCGTATCTGCTTCCACCACCTCCCCTGGCAGCAAATTCCAGCACTCACCACCCTCTGTGTAAAAAACTTGCCTCGCACATCCCCTCTAAACTTTGCCCCTCGCACCTTAAACCTATATCCCCTAGTAACTGACTCTTCCACCCTGGGAAAAAGCTTCTGACTATCCACTCTGTCCATGCCGCTCATAACTTTGTAAACTTCTATCATGTCGCCCCTCCACCTCCATTGTTCCAGTGAAAACAATCCGAGTTTTTCCAACCTCTCCTCATAGCTAATGCCCTCCAGACCAGGCAACATCCTGGTAAACCTCCTCTGTACCCTCTCCAAAGCCTCCACATCCTTCTGGTAGTGTGGCGACCAGAATTGTACGCAATATTCTAAGTGTGGCCTAACTAAGGTTCTGTACAGCTGCAACATGACTTGCCAATTTTTATACTCTATGCCCCGACCGATGAAGGCAAGCATGCCGTATGCCTTCTTGACTACCTTATCCACCTGCGTTGCCACTTTCACTGACCTGTGGACCTGTACGACCAGATCTCTCTGCCTGTCAATACTCCTAAGGGTTCTGCCATTTACTGTATACCTCCCACCTGCATTAGACCTTCCAAAACGCATTACCTCACATTTGTCCGGATTAAACTCCATCTGCCATTTCTCTGCCCAAGTCTCCAACCGATCTATATCCTGCTGTGTCCTCTGACAATCCTCATCATTATCCGCAACTCCACCAACCTTTGTGTTGTCCGCAAACTTACTAATCAGACCAGCTACATTTTCCTCCAAATTATTTATATATACTACAAACAGCAAAGGTCCCAGCACTGATCCCTGCGGAACACCACTAGTCACATCCCTCCATTCAGAAAAACACCCATCCACTGTTACCCTCTGTCTTCTGTGACTGAGCCAGTTCTGTATCCATCTTGCCAACTCACCTCTGATCCCGTGTGACTTCACCTTTTGCACCAGTCTGCCATGCGAGACCTTGTCAAAGGCTTTACTAAAGTCCATATAGACAACATCCACCGGCCTTCCCTCATCAATCATCTTCGTCACTTCCTCAAAAAAGTCAATCAAATTAGTAAGACACGACCTCCCCTTCATAAAACCATGCTGTCTCTCGCTAATCAGTTTGTTTGTTTCCAAATGGGAGTAAATCCTGTCCCGAAGAATCCTCTCTAATAGTTTCCCTACCACTGACGTAAGGCTCACCGGCCTATAATTTCCTGTATTATCCTTCCCACCCTTCTTGAACAAAGGAACAACACTGGCTATTCTCCAGTCCTCTGGGACCTCACCTGTAGCCAATGAGGATGCAAAGATTTCTATCTAGGCCCCAGCAATTTTTTCCCTTGCCTCCCTCAGTATTCTGGGGTAGATCCCATCAGGCCCTGGGGACCTATCTACCTTAATGCTTTGCAAGACACCCAACACCTCCTCCTTTTTGATAATGAGATGACTGAGACTATCTGCACTCCCTTCCCTAGGCTCATCATCCACCAAGTCCTTCTCCTTGGTGAATACTGCTGCAAAGTACTCATTTAGCACCTCACCCATTTCCTCTGGCTCTACGCATAGATTCCCATCTCTGTCCTTGAGTGGGCCAACCCTTTCCCTGGTTACCCTCTTGCTCTTTATATATGTATAAAAAGCCTTGGGATTTTCCTTAATCCTGTCTGCTAATGACTTTTCATGACCCCTTTCAGCCCTCCTAACTCCTTGCTTAAGTTCCTTCCTACTGTCTTTATATTCCTCAAGTGCTTCATCTGTTCCTAGCCTTCCAGCCCTTACAAATGCTTCCTTTTTCTTTTTGACTAGGCTCACAATATCCCGTGTTATCCAAGCTTCCCGAAACTTGCCAAACTTGTCTTTCTTCCTCATAGGAACATGCTGGTCCTGGATTCTAATCAGCTGACATTTGAAAGATTCCCACATGTCAGATGTTGATTTACCCTCAAACAGCTGCCCCCAATCTAAATTCTTCAGTTCCTGCCTAATATTGCTATAATTAGCCTTCCCCCAATTTAGCACCTTCACCCGAGGACTATTCTTATCCTTATCCACAAGTACCTTAAAACTTATGGAATTATGGTCACTGCTCCCGAAATGCTCCCCCACTGAAACTTCGACCACCTGGCCGGGCTCATTCCCCAATACCAGGTCCAGAATGGCCCCATCCCTAGTTGGACTATCTACATACTGTTTCAAGAAGCCCTCCTGGATGCTCCTCACAAATTCTGCCCCATCCAAGCCCCTAGCACTAAGTGAGTCCCAGTCAATATTGGGGAAGTTAAAATCACCCACCACTACAACCCTGTTACCTTTACATCTTTCCAAAATCTGTCTACATATCTGCTCCTCTACCGCCCGCTGGCTTTTGGGAGGCCTGTAGTAAACCCCCAACATCGTGACTGCACCCTTCCTATTCCTGAGCTCCACCCATATTGCCTCGCTGCATGACCTCTCTGAGGTGTCCTCCCGCAGTACAGCTGTGATATTCTCCTTAACCAGTAATGCAACTCCCCCACCCCTTTTACATCCCCCTCTATCCCGCCTGAAGCTTCTAAAGCCTGGAACATTTAGCTGCCAATCCTGCCCTTCCCTCAACTAAGTCTCTGTAATAGCAACAACATCATATTTCCAAGTACTAATCCAAGCTCTGAGTTCATCTGCCTTACCTGTTATACTTCTCGCATTGAAACAAATGCACTTCGACCTCCAGTCCCGCTGTGCTCAGCAACATCTCCCTGCCTGCTCTTCCTCTTAGTCCTACTGGCCTTATTTACTATGTCCTCCTCATTTACTTCACTAGCTATCCTACTGCTCTGGTTCCCAACCCCCTGCCACACTAGTTTAAACCCTCCCGAGAGACGCTAGCAAACCTTGCAGCCAGGATATTAGTGCCCTTCCAGTTTAGATGCAACCGGTCCTTCTTGTACAGGTCCCATCTGTCCCTGAAGAGAGCCCAATGGTCCAGATATCTGAAACCCTCCCTTCTACACCAGCTGCTCAGCCACGTGTTTAGCTGCACTATCTTCCTATTTCTAGCCTCACTTGCCCGTGGCACAGGGAGTAATCCAGAGAATACAACCCTAGAGGTCCTGTTTTTTAACTTACTACCTAACTCCCTAAACTCCCCCTGCAGGACCTCATCACTCTTCCTGCCTATGTCTTTGGTACCGATGTGTACCACAACCTCTGGCTGTTCACCCTCCCCCTTCAGAATGCCCTCTGTCCGTTCAGAGACATCCGTGACCCTGGCACCTGGGAGGCAACATACCTTCCTGGAGTCTCTTTCACGTCCACAGAAGCACCTATCTGTGCCCCTGACTATAGAGTCCCCTATAACTATTGCTCTTCTGCACTTTGTCCCTCCCTGCTGAACAACAGTGCCAGCCGTGGTGCCACTGCTCTGACTGCTGCTGTTTTCCCCTGATAGGCCATCCCCCCCAACAGTATCCAAAACGGTATACTTGTTAGAGAGGGGGATAGCCACAGGGGATTCCTGCACTGACTGCCTGCCCCTTCTAGCGGTCACCCATCTATCTTCCTGCACCTTCTCTAAAACTCCTGTCTATGACGCTTTCCGCCACCTGCATGCTCCTAAGTGCATCCCGTTGCTGCTCCAACCGATCCATGCGGTCTGTGAGGAGCTGCAACTGGGTACACTTCCTGCAGATGTAGTCGCCCGGAATGCTGGAAGCGTCACGGACTTCCCACATCACAAAGCAGGATTGACAGGCATCGATGAAAAAGTCCCCTCCATTGCATTGTCCCACTCTCCTAAGTCATTAAAAACACTGAAGAAAGTAGAGGAAATAAATTGACTGATTAAAATTCATAATCTGTATGGGGTCAGAACACAGACAGTAGAATTGGATCTTTAATGGGTAGTTTCCTGCATGGGAGACTGGAGCCCAAAGATTACTAGATAATATTCCATAAGTAGATCACACCTTGGCTCCAGTGCCCTGTGTGTCATTTCACTTTTCCAGCTGAATTCTGAAGTGGTCTGAATAGTTCAGAGTACAATGACACTCCCTTATCACTTCCTATACAAACCAGTTCCCTATTAGCCCCATCCAACTTCACTGTCTAATCAGTTGCCAGGCAGAATAAATTGCTGAAATGTTGAACTTTTCAAAGCTCAACTGATTAAATATCACCAGGCAATTGGTTCTTCTTAAATAATCATTTCAGCTACTTGTTTTCTCCTGGCTGGTTGATGTTTTATAGAGGAACAGGGACTGGACTCTCACTTCTTTTCCATGACCTAAAGGCTGTGGAATTCCTTCCCTCCCTTGCTTGATCTGTTCTTCCTCCAGCAACCTTTAGAACCCAACTTTGTAGTTCATGATTTCTTGTCAGTTCATCTTTTAGTCTTTGTAACCTTAATGGTATTCTTCCCCAAGGTATCTCAAGAGAAAAAAAGGCCACTTTCCAACCCTCTCGGTTGTTTGGAAAGTAACACAGTTTCGTAGCAGCTTGCTGTTTAAATGGGACAGTAGTGTGGTGGTAGCGTTACTGGGCTAGTGAATTAGCAAGCCTGAATGAATGCTCTGGGAAAAATGGGTTCAAGTTCCACTGGGGCAATTTTAATTCAGTTAATTAATAAATCTGGAATAAAATGTTAGTCTTGTTAATAATAATCATGAACTGGCTGGATTGTTGTTGAAAAAATATCTGGTTCACTAATGTTTTTCTGGGGAGGAATCTGCTGTCCTTGTCTGGCCTACATGTATCTCTAGACCCACAGCAATGTGGTTGACTCTTAACTGCCCTCTGAAATGGCCCAGCAAGCCACTCAGTTGTAGGTGCCTCACCACTACCTGCTGAAGGGCAATAAATGCTGGCCTTGCCAGCCAAGCTCATATCCCAATGAATACAAAATAAATTGAGAAAGAAGTACATGAATAGATAGCTAGGTCTATGCTCTGTACCAGGTCAGGTCTATACTCTGGTGGCGGGTGGGGGAGGTGGTTCTTTGGGTTCAAGGTGGCAGGTGTGGTCATTGGAAAATGGAATTAAGTCAAATTTCTATGACACCCTCAGTAGTCAGACACAAGAGTCAATCTGCAGTACTCTGGGCACTGTTGCTGATTGACTAATTAACATGGTTCATTGATGGAGCCTGGGGGTCTTCCCACTGAACTGGAAGTAACCCTTCAAGATCATGCTCCAACAGGTAGGATTACAGAAAACCTACTGGCACTCTGTGCTGGTAAACTATATAGCTTTAGCTGGCTAAATGCCACCTCACTTGGATCTTAATTTAGGTACGTGAGTGTATTGCTCTACAGGGAATGCACTGTACGTCAAGCAAATGGAAACTACATCTGTGGAGAGTCCCAAACATGGTGATGGGTTCTGTGCTTTTCAAACCAGATAAAATGGTGATGTGGACACTTACCCAGTAATGTTGACAACATGATTGGAGAAAGAAGTCCAAGTTTGATGTGAAGCAGTGCTGTGAGGTGAATAGTCAATGAAACTTAATTCTTCAGAGCTTGTAGCATGTTTTATATGTAGTTAGTGGAACTCTTAATATTGATCTGCAGTATTCTAGCACGCATTGGTTATATGCTTATCAGGAATCTACCGAACGGGGTGTTAAAGGATGGGGTTATTGATATACAGACGACAGCTGACAATTGTAGCTCTTCCATCCTGAATTATTCCGATTCTGTCCCTCTCATGTTCTTTTTTCTTATCACCTCAAACAGAGCAAAGATGCTGGGATCAGGACTCTTGTCATGCTGGATGAACAAGGAGGTAAGTGGATTTCAGAGAACACTCATGGGTACATATTGGGAGATAGAAGGGGCAATATTACCAAGTGATCAACCACACTGCACATTGCTGATTCTTCTGAGTTTAGACTGAGGCAGCAGCCCACTGTGGGACGGTGAGGGTGGGAGGGGTTGTGGTGCTCAGCGATGTTGCAACACTCGCACAAGGAAACCATTATCTTATTGCTCATATGTTGCTAAAAGTTAGAATTTAGTTTTGGCTCAGTGGCTAAATCCATCTAAGATGGGGCAGCAAGAATGAAGCTGCAATTGCTCCCCAATGTCCCAAATCTGCTGCATTATTTTGGGATCTTGACGTAGGTCATTGAGTTTTCAGATACCTGTGATATTGCGGTGGATGTGTTGTGATATATTCCACAGGCATCCCCATCACACACAGAATAACCAGCCATCCTACTCTTCAATCTGCCTCCACAACACTACATCCTAATCCCTGGGCCATAACAATATGGAATGATTTTTATTTTACAGTTTCAGTTTTTAAAATTTGT
Organism: Heterodontus francisci; assembly: GCF_036365525.1. NCBI lineage: Eukaryota > Metazoa > Chordata > Chondrichthyes > Heterodontiformes > Heterodontidae > Heterodontus > Heterodontus francisci. The sequence continues at coordinate 20,447,276 of NC_090410.1, read as the reverse complement.
TCTTGGGATGTGGGCATTACTGGCAAGGCTGCTCTGCCCATCCCTAGTTGCCCTGAGAAGGTGATGGCGACCCTTCCCCTTTGAAGTGCTATACTCTGTATTCTTTGCACCAGTTTGATACAACTACAGGGCAGTTGAGAGTCAATCATGTTGATGTAGGACTGGAGTCACATATAGGCCGGGGAAGGATGGCTGGTTTACTTCCCTAAAGAATATGATTGAACTAGTTGTGTATTTGTGACAATCCGACAGCTTCACGACCATTTTTACTGATGCCAACTTTTTATTTCAAGATTTTTTTCAAACTAAGTGCAAATTCTCACACATGGTGCGGTTTGAACTCATGTTCTCTAGATTATTAGTCCAGGCATGGATAGAGTCATAGAGTTATACAGCACAGAAACAGGCCCTTTGGCCCGTCATGTCCGTGCCAGCCATCAAGCGCCTATTCTAATCCCATTTTCCAGCACTTGGCCCATAGCCTTGTATGCTATGACATTTCAAGTGCTCATCTAAATACTTCTTAAATGTTGTGAGGATACCTGCCTCTACCCCAGATTTCAACCACCCTCTGGGTGAAATTCTTTTTCCTCAAATCCACTCTAAACCTCCTGCCCCTTACCTTATATCTATGCCCCCTCATTAATGACACCTCTGCTAAGGGAAAAGGTTTCTTCCTATCTACCCTATCTATGCCCCTCATAATTTTGTATACCTCAATCAGATCCCCCCTCAGCCTTCTGTGCTCTAAGCAAAATAACCCCAGCCTATCCAGTCTCTCTTCATAGCTGAAATGCTCCAGCCCAGGCAACATCCTGTTGAATCTCCTCTGCACCCTCTCCAGTGCAATCACATCCTTCCCATAGTGTGGCGACCAGAACTGTACACAGTACTCCAGCTGTGGCCTAACTAGCGTTTTATACAGCTCCATCATGACCTCTATGCCTCGGCATAGAGGCATAGTATAATAAAGGCAAGTATCCCATTTGCCTTCCGAACCACCTTATCTACCTTGCTGCTGCCTTCAGTGATCTATGGACAAGTTCACCAAGGTCCCCCTGTACTTCCTAGGGTCCTACCATCCATTGTATATTCCCTTGCCTTATTAGTCCTCCCAAATTGCATCACCTCACACTTCTCAGGATTAAATTCCATCTGCCACTGCTCTGCCCATTTTACCAGCCCATCTATATCGTCCTGTAATCTAAGGCTTTCCTCCTCACTATTTACGACACCACCAATTTTCGTGTCATCTGTGAACTTACTGATCATACCTCCTATATTCACGTCTAAATCATTAATGTACACTACAAACAGCCAGGGTCCCAGCACCGATCCCTGTGGTACACCGCTGGTCACAGGCTTCCAATCGCAAAAACAACTCTCGACCATCACCCTCTGCCTCCTGCCGCTAAGCCAATTTTGGATCCAATTTGCCAAATTACCCTGCATCCCATGGGCTTTTACCTTCTTACCCGATTTCTCATGCAGGACCTTATCAAAAGCCTTACTGAAGTCCATGTAGACTACATCAACTGCTTTACCCTCATCTACACATCTAGTCACCTCCTCGAAAAATTCAATCAAATTGGTTAGACACGAGCTCCCCCTGACAAAGCCATGCTGACTATCCCTGATTAATCCCTGCCTCTCCAAGTGGAGATTAATCCTGTCCCTCAGAATTTTTTCCAATAGTTTCCCAACCGCTGTGTGGGATGGAATTGTGAACATGATCCCCACAACACTGCATAAAAATCCCAGAATCTCATGTGTTAAGATTTAAATTTATCTTCTTCAGTCACTGCAAACCAATGGATCTGACCTGAGTTCTCCCGATGGAAGGTTTTTCTGATCAAACTCACCATGAGCAAGGCTCCAAACTAAGGGGATAACAGTCAGTACCTCTCAGTTGCAAAATTATATTGTTGAAAGCATTCTTTTGGAAAGCTCAATGTTATAATCAAATCAGGAGATTTACAACACTGTAACTTCTTTCCTTTAAATAGCTTTAAACGTTACCCTGGCTCCTAGCTTCTGCAGCTAGCTACCGATTCTTGAAATCCAGAGCGACCAAATTAATTCCATCAGTGTAAAATTAAGAGCCTGTTGACTGAACCCAAAGCCAGTATGAATGAAACAAAAACAGACGCCAGCTGCTTGTGATTTGGCAACATGTTCGACCAGTTTCCAGGAGGTTGCTATTTTGGTTTGGTGTTGGCAACTTTCAGGAGTAGGGTGGATTGATTGTTTGGATATGGAGTGTCAGTGGGCAAGGTCACTACACCCCTATATATACTCAAAAAATTGCTCCCTTAATTTTATCCCAGTCATTTTCCTATGGAAGAATATTGTACTGCTGTGCTGCTTGCACCAATTGGGAAGGAGATATGAATTAGGACAAGAACTTTTATACAATTGCTAATGTTTCTGTGATCAGAAACAATATGACTGGTAGACCACCAGTTCATAAAAATTTACAAGTGCAAGTGGATTACTACACAGAAGATGGTGTAATTTGATATTGGATACCTGGGCAAGAGTCAATGAGCAGGCAAAGTGCATAAGGCTATCCTTCAATGGATAATGAGAGAACCATCTTATTCTTCCCCAGGTGCATTATGAGAATATATCTCTTGGAAGGAGAGAGAGAGAAAACGTCAGAGAAAAAGAAATGTGGTTTTGAGCACTCAATGAAACAGTTTTCTGCACCTTGTGGGACAAAAGGGAAATGCATTGGCTGGCTGAAAGATGGGCCCAAACTTTCATTGTCACCCAGCAGTGTGTAATGAGGTTTTGTTAACCAAGTTTGCTGAATGGGATGGTCTGAGTGGTGGAATGTTTTTTTTTGGGGGGGGGGAAGAGGGTGAGGGGGAGATGGAGGGCCACTGAAGATGAACAAGAAGGGATTAGCTCAATTCAACTCAATGAAAGGGCGGCACAGTGGCGCAGTGGTTAGCACCGCAGCCTTACAGCTCCAGGGACCCGGGTTCAATTCCGGGTACTGCCTGTGTGGAGTTTGCAAGTTCTCCCTGTGTCTGCGTGGGTTTCCTCCAGGTGCTCCGGTTTCCTCCCACATGCCAAAAGACTTGCAGGTTGATAGGTGAATTGGACATTTTAAATTGTCACTAGTATAGGTAGGTGGCAGGGCAATATAGGGACAGGTGAGGATGTGGTAGGAATATGGAATTAGTGTAGGATTAGTATAAATAAATGGGTGGTTAACGGTCGGCACAGACTCGGTGGGCCGAAGGGCCTGTTTCAGTGCTGTATCTCTAAATCTAAAAAATCTAAAATAAAAGGTTGCCTCCTCTGTTGACAGGCCAAGGCCCATTGAGTTGGTCGGAAGTCCTTATGATCATTGTCAGCCTGCTGAGCTATGTGGAGACATGAGTCCTTGAGAAGACAAGTCCTTGGTAGACAAACACAGATAAAGAAATGAACCAGTTTCTTGCCCACCAAAACTAAACTCCAACCAGCTCCATCTCCTTGTTCAAACTTGGCTAGAAAATGGTGCAAGTTATAAAAGAAACAGTAATGTTGCTCTATAAAGAGATTTATTGATTGTAAATGGTCCACAATTATCCTTTCTCAGTGCCTGCCATGCAACATAATAGCTTCAAAATGTTTCCTGTTATTACTTGTAAATTATGAGTTATAGGGAAAAAAGGTGAAAGTGTTTTTCTTGGGCTTATATCAAATACCCAGCACATTTCATGCATTAATACTATGGAAAATTTTGTTTGATCATTTTTGAGTTAAAGGAAGTTATTAATTTTGCTGTCTATGTTCAGAAATGGAAGAAAATGAAAAATAAAAATGATACATCTGAATATTGATTAAATTACTAGATACAGCATTGCAATTGGTTACATTGCCCCGTGTTATTTAATAAACAGAGGCACAGATAGTGGTGGGACTTCTAAAGGATTTTTTTCAATTTATTCTTGGCTTTTTCAGGTTTTTTTTTGCTTCTGTCTCTCCCTTGAAGATTATGACCCTTTGCTGGGTTATAGTTCCACCTACATGGAGTCTCCTTTAGACCTGTCACCTCAGTTTCCATACCTCATATGAGAAGCTAGGCAATGACACCCGACATTTCCCAATGAGCGTTATTTTAACACCAACATTAATCCGTTTATAAAACAATGTTGGTAGAAAAATCTAGGCTTGCATGCTGGTAGGCTGATCAATTAATAAAGACAGAACATCTGATCCCGCCTTCACCAGACATCCACATATCCAGTGTTTTCCAGCAGGTGTCATTGGATCGGGACCAGGAACCCTGGCTGATTTCTACATTGTGTATTCCAGGGAAATTGGGGTATTTTTTCATAGATTTCACTGAAAATTAAAATCAGGAAGGTTATATAACAGGGAGCTAATTCACTCAACCAGTTTTACATGCAAAGTAACCCCATTGAGTCTAACTTCAGCCCCAGACTGAGATTCTTCATTAGTAAAATATAGAATACGGTTATGGTCCAATACGAATTTACTCCCAATCATTTACCCATGAGAGTGTCACAAATTCGCCCTCTTGTGGAACTTAAGTGGCAAGTCCCAGCTGATGGGCAGCCATGACACCCACAGCACAGATAAGCGGACAAGAGGTCAAAGGTGAAAAGAAAAGCTGTGAATCCTGGAAATCTAAAATCAAATCAGAAATAATTGGAAATGCACAGCAGGTCAGTTACTATCTGAAGGAAAAAGTTAACTTATCACTTGGGATGAGACACTTCATGAGAACTCCTTGGTTCTGATTAAATATCTCACCAATAGGCTAATCATGAGGTGCATCGTCCGGATGAAAGCTCAGACTTGATTTCTTTTGCTACAGGTAACTGTTCTATATATTATGTGAGTTGTGACTGCAATGAAAATCTCATCTCGAGTTCCATTATAATAGCTCATTGTTTGAAAACCCTCAGTCAAATTCCTTGTAATCAATCTCACCCAGAATTGTTAAATTCCCCTCTTGCCATCCTTCAACTTCCTTTCGGTTTATGTTAGACCATCCTGCATGATATGACACTCCTAAACCAAGCATGGTGCCATCCTTGACAATATCCACCGCACCCGCCCCGCCCCCCCCCCCCCCGCACACTGCGGAGAGACAACTGCTTTCTATTCAGTATCACCTCTGATTGCACAGTTGAGGTTGGGAACTTGAACCTGTGCAGGTGCAAACCTACGGTCATACATTGTCATGATTACATTTTAATTTTAAGTCAGCTCTCAGGGATGGAAGGAGGTGGGGTGGGGTGGCCCTTTCGCAGGCTAATCAATCTTGTCGCATGGTGGACTGGCTCAGGAGCAATGCAACAGCATCTATGGAGTTAGTCATGTCCTGGAGCATTGCAGCTTGTCCCTGAGTGATGACATGTATCCAACTAGTTAAAGAGAGAAGTGGCAGAATATGGGAAAGTTGGGAAGGATAAAAGCACACAAGTTCAAGTGACAATTATCCTAATTATGGGGTGCCACTGTTTATTCAATAACATTTTAGTATCAAATCTACAATCTTTCAGATCTAAAGGTAACTGGATGCGAGTAGTTCTGTCACTAATTTGGAGTATTGGCCCCACAACAAACTTTCCAAGTCTTTCTCAATGCTGTTTTGCCCCCGATATCTTTTTTTCTTGAAACTCAACTCCTTTGCTTCTGTTCTGACTAGAACAACTTGATCGTGTTGAGGAGGGCATGGACCAGATCAACCAAGACATGAAGGAGGCAGAGAAAAATTTATCAGACATGGCAAAGTGCTGTGGCCTTTGCGTTTGCCCCTGCGCCAAGTAGGTATTGGCATTCAAAGGCACCTCATGGGCCTGCACTGGTCCCGTTGAGTCAGGGTTCTGTGACAAATTCCTGTGTCCATGTTGTACTGTTTTTTTGTCTCTCTGTTTCTCTCTTTTCCTTCACTCAACAAGTATGTAGTTCTTCAGAGGGATGAGGGAATCCCACACTGAATGGGGCTGGTGTAAAGCGTGGTATGGGTGCCAATTGGGGACATGAATGCCCAGTATCCTGAAGCTTCTCTAAGAGCACCTGTACCCCACTTTGCAATTACCCGGTTCAACCCTGATCAGTTTGGGGGGTTCACTGATCCCCTGCTCGTTTGTTGTCGGCGTCTGTGGAAACTAACTGTCTTCCTCATTCAGAGCAACTGGAGAGGATTGAAGAGGGAATGGATCAAATCAATAAGGACATGAAAGAAGCAGAAAAAAATCTGTCGGATCTGGGCAAATGCTGTGGTCTTTGTTCCTGCCCCTGCAATAAGTAGGTGTCAACTGTCGGTCCGAGAGGCCACCTGCCTGCCTGCATGCCTGCCTGAAACCTGCTTGCTCAGAAATAACACGGTTCCATACAGCTGCTGACAGACTCATGAACCACCTGCTGTAGAGTAGAAGTGAGAACCATTGCCTCCAAACTGTTGTCTTTTTCATTCCCTGAGACATTCATTCCCTGGTTCCATGAAGTTCAAATTAAATAATCAGAAAAATGATTGACTATCATTTTGAATTTTCCCGCCAACTGTATCTTATCAGCAAAGTTTCTGATTGGTTGGCCATGAATACCGTGTCGAGCCTTTGGTCATCTCCATGGAGCTAAATGTTCAAAATGCTGAGCAGAGATTTACAATAAAATACCCTCTCTCCAAGTGACATCACCAGCACATTAATCCCACCACCACCATTCCAGCGTTGTGAGCTTCATTCCCTTCCAGTACACACCAGATTGAATCATTTGATTGATCTGTGCTACACATTGGTTTATTTTTAGATGAAAAAGTACATTGAAGGCTATAATGATAATGGCCTCAGGTGAATCTGAAGTTAGTGAACCTTACAATATCATAGTTGGCTGTAAACTAATCCATTGCTCACCTGTGGTGTTGTAAGTTGGATTTGTCCAACTGGAAAGTACCAAAATAAGACTCAGGATCCAATAATTACGGCAAGAGCTTTCAGCTCTGAGAATTGTTCTGGACACCAGCTGAGACACAGAAGATGATGGTCCCCTCTCTTTGACAGTTGTCATGGACTGTGTGGCTTGGAATTTGGCCAAAGTAAGTAAATTCTGTGCTTCCTAGCTCAAGGTACACAGTGACCCTCGATTTACAAGAATTCAGCAATCTCATTGCAAGAGCCCAGAAATTAGAGGAAGGAAATGTCACGTCAGTGAGGAAAGTATGCAGATTTACAGAGATGAACATTGAAACCAAAATCTTTCACCAAATCAGCCTGAATTTGGCCAACATTTGGAGAATGGAAAACATGTGAATTTCATTTAATTCTCATCATTTTAGTGGAGAAACACAGTAGAGATGTGCAGAGAGTTAAACCTTCCTTCCGTGCATATAAAATATAACTTTTCAGTGTCCCATAAAGAGTTTCCCACCGTTATAGCTGACACCAATGTGTGAAATCACTACAACAAAGGTAGGTCTTTAATATCTGTTTTTGGTTTTGTGGTCTTGTCACGGTGGTTAAATGTTGTCTATTGACTGTTGATCAGTTTCTAGGTTTGTGGGAATTTCTCAAATTATGCGTCAATATCGAGTGGACTAGATTGGGGTTGGCATTCAGCACCTAGACATCTAGTAATACTTTCCATCTCAGTCCCTAGTGGTAAGTGTCCTAAATGTCTGGTAATCAGCGGAAGGCTTTCTCCACACTTGTGACACCAGACTTGATATCATAAAGTAGATTTGGAGTACCAAGTCTCTGAACTCTCCAAACCTGAAGCCACAATGAAAATATTCACAGCCGTTTGCTGTAACTCCATTGGCAAAGGAATGGAGGAGGAAACTTTGTACTGTAAAACACACCTTGGTCAGGTGACACTCAACAATGATTGATGGCACTATTGGAGTCAAACAAAATGTACTCACCACTATTGTCCTCATTCTTCTTGATGAGAACAACATAACATTGATGAATATGGTCAATGCCATTAGATGTGTTCATCAACACTGTGCACTGTGAATGGGTCCATCCTCCACTGGATCTTCAACATCATTGTTTGCTCATCTTTGAAAGTCTACTCATTTCCGGTTTCAAAGGAAACGTGGATATTGTATCATTTTTGACATTAAGATGGTACCACAACTTTCAGCAGTTACTTCCTTAGGGAAGACTCGTAGTGGCAAAATCTATCAGGAGAGTGTTTTTTTTTTCACAGTCGCTCCTGGTAAAGATGATTAAAAAAAAGAAATCAAGCCAAACTTGCCAGCTGGGGTGAGATAAGGATGACGGCGTACATGACCCATTTCTATAAGTTATCTTCTAAAGACTGGGCCATGTATGTCCCGTTTAGGATGTGGCTTTGATTGGTTTATGCTCAGTTGTTCCTCTTGCAAGGGGGCCCAGGAGGTATTCAGTTGCTTCTATGACCTGTTTACTACAAACATTCGGAACTGTGACTTCTTTACCTCACAGTTACAATCTGATTCTTTCTTCCTTTCCTTTTCTCAAAATATGGCCGTCTCTCTTGTTCCGTCTTCATTCAGTTCTTGACTCTGCTAACAAATAGTCACACTGGAGCTATTTATATGACATCATCGGGTTTCTGACGCATTTAATGCATCAATTTGTAAGAATACCGTAGCACTGGATAAATAACTTGCCAATGCAAATGCTTTAATCTACTCTGCTAAATGTTGATGTATATATTTGGACAGAAATTAAATATCTGTCAAGAGTTTTATGACATTTAAGTCAAGGTCTAGTCCAATGCTACCCACCAAGAATGTGGTGTCTGATTAGATTTCTAAACTGAATGTGAACATTTTCCTAAATATTTCCATCAGTTTTCTGGTGTTGCATAAAGAAAAGTGAAATCACAAACTAATGCCCCATGTTATTGCCGTGAGATTTGGAGCATGGTTGTGATGTTCACCTGCAAATCTGGCCCCTCCCTTTAAGGCCACTGCTCAGTTATTCAGTGTGGGCATTCACATGATGAGTTCAGTGAGAGGTAATTTGCTTGTAAGTTTCAGGCTGAGGCTTAGAAGAATCTGCGATGAAATGCCTGACGTTTCTTCTCTTTAAGATTTATTGCATCTGTGAAAAATAAGGGTGTTGACATCTAGAATGTGATGGATGCAGACTTACTACAAAACATAGAGTGAGGGACAAGGAGATAGACAGGAGAGAGAGTTAGGGAGATGTGGGGAAGATAAGTTGGGTAGATTGATGGGAGAAAGGCAGGGAGAGGAGAGACATGGGGGAGATAGGTGGAGGAGATAGCTTGGGGAGAGAGGTGGAAGAGGTAGATGGGGAATTAGGTGGGGGTGGTGAATGGGGAGATAGATGGGGGAGGTAGACAGGGGAGATAGACAGGGAGGTAGACAGGGAGGTAGACGGGGAGGTAGACGGGGGAGGAAGACAGGGGAAATAGATGGGGAGGTAGACGGGGGAGGAAGATGGGGGAGATAGACTGGGAAGTAGATAGAGGAGATAGATTAGGGAAAGAGGCAGGGAAGGTAGTTGGGGAGATGGATGGAGTAGATCAATGGGGGAGACTGACGGGGAGCTAGACAGGGGAGAGAGGCGGGGGAGGTAGATGGGGAGACAGGGAGGAGAACACGGGGAGACAGATGGCATTTGTAGGATTGCAACTCTGGTTGGATGTATTTCTGGAATGTCATCACAAGACCTCCTGCCTTGAACTGCCCTACCCCAATACTCCCACTTTGGTCCATTCTCCAGTTGTATTGCCTTCCCACAACCAATTGAAAAGCAAACAGACTCCTCATTACCCAATTGGATTCATCGCAATTGTAAGTCAAGCAGCAATTTTTTCCCTTCACTCCAATAATTTTATAACAAATAAATCACTATGATTTTTCTCTGGGGTGTTGCTTCCAACAGTATCCTGTAGATTAATATAAAAAATATTATATTCAATATAATATACCATAATTATATATTATTCCCTGTAGATTAATGTTCTATTCCTGGACACTCCAGGGCAATCCTGGAGGATTGGCAATCCCTATGTATTTGTGAATGATGGGTAGAGCTGAAAAATTAATGTTCACACATGCACTGGTGTTGATGTCCTGTAACTAGCCCTGGTGATGAACTGAATGTGTTATTTCTGTATGTATCTGTAGTCTATATATATTCAGCTTGCTTCAGCTGAAGGATCCTTGAACAGCAGATGGTTTCTCCGCATGATGCTTTGGCCTGCATGATGACTGAATGGGCCATTGGCCTGCTACTGGTTGGAAAGCAATTTAACGATAAACTTTTCCTGTTAAATTATGGAAAGTCCGTAAAATTGTGAAAGGGAGCCAATGAAGAGCATGGAAGTAGTTTGGGAGACTTTAATGAAATTTTTCCCAAATCCCATGACTTTGCATTGCCTCATAGACTCAGCATGCAAGATTAAACTCAATAAAGATTGTACATGAGTAGCATATTAATGCATGTTAGGAGGTACTGTGAGAGTCACTGGTACAGGAACGCTGCATGAAGTGTTAAGAGACCCGCCCCCTATCTAGAGTACACGCGGTAGATTTCCTTAACTGCTTGGTGTCTCTTTACCGTTGAGTAAAGTGTTATGGAACACAGAGCCTCAAAGAGTGGTGTCCAACCCACCTTGGAATTTCAGTCCTTGAAACCCGGCAGCTCAGTCCTATTCACACATATTTTGTAATTTGCTGGTTGTCCTGTCTGAATTTCAAGGGCTCGAGGTTTGGAAATGGCTATTTTTACAGACATACGAAAAGAACGGATAGCTAAAGATGAGCTCTCCTGCCCCACACCCATAATGGCTGCAGCATCATGACTAAACACTTCCTCACTTCCTGTTCCCCCATTCCCCCCCCCCCCACTCACAGGCATTTAATCTCCTGGAAAACGCAAAAAATAGAGGGGAAAAATCCAGGGCCAACTCGGGCAAAAATAATCTGGACAGTTCCCCTCAGGTGATCGAAACCAGTCCAGAAGGTCACATGGACCACAAGCCACTTAACCTTCTGTATGACGCACTGTCTGCTCCAGTCAAGGAATCAGTCCAGATTCCTCTTGAAAGCAGAGAGTCAGCACCGCCCCACCAACTGACAACACATTACAGAGACCCACTGCATGGTTTTAGTGCTGTTGCCTCATTGAGAGATAAATCCTAAATCTGACACCAAGATCTGTTAGTATCAGCAACCTGAGAGGTATGCAAATTAATAGAGTTATCGAGTCATAGAGTTATACAGCACAGAAACAAGCCCTTCGGTCCAACGCATCTGCACCGACCATCAAGCACCCATCCAATCTAATCCCATTTTCCCGCTCTTGGCCCGTAGCCTTGTATGCTATGGCGTTTCAAGTGCTCATCTAAATACCTGTAAAATAATGTGAGGGTTCCTGCCTCTACCACCCCTTCAGGCAGTGTGTTCCAGATTCTAACCACCCTCTGGGTGAAAAGGTTTTTCCTCAACTCCTCTCTGAACCTCCTGCCCTTGCCTTAAATCTATGCCCCCTGGTTATTGACCCCTCCGTTAAGGTAAAACGTTTCTTTCTAGCTATCCTATCAATGCCCCTCATAAATCTCAATCATGTTCCCTCTCAGCTTTCCCTGCTCCAAGGAAAACAACTCGAGCCTATCCAGTCTCTCTTCATAGCTGAAGTGCTCCAGCCTAGGCAACTTCCTGGTGAATCTCCTCTGCACCCTCTCCAGTGCAATCACATCCTTCCTATAATGTGGTGCCCAGAACTGTACACAGTACTCCAGCTGTGGCCTAATTAGCATTTTATACAGCTCCATCATATTTTCCCTGCTCTTATACTCTATGCCTCGGCTAATAGTCATAGATTATAGAGGTTATTTTGATGAAAGGTGAAAATGTGGGCAAAATGATTGTGGTGGTAATAAGACACACCTGTTTGAAAGCGTGGATTTAGGATACAATTTTGGTTCTAATTGCTGATGACCATAATTTGAATTTGCCTGGAGGTGTTAAACCTGAAACCTGCAGGTTTAACACTCAGGGGCTGAATAGACACAATTTTCGTGGAGCAGTTTATGTGGGTTCCTCGTAGCCACTTCCACTGAAAGTGTAGAGTTCTCTGACTGACACACAGTGGCACACTGCAGAATGGTTCAGGGACAGAGGGAGAGGGTGCACAGGTTCTCGGATGTAGCACTGGAGTCCCTGGTGGAGGAGGTCCAGAGGAGAAGGGATGTCCTGTATCCACAGCGTGGGGGGGTGAAGGAGTCCACCTCATCCTTCTCATTTTCCTTCCCCCCTCTCCTCCAGCAGCTGCTGCTACTCTGTTTGGCTTCATGTAATCCTCCTATTCCTCGTCCAAACCAATGAACCCCAAACAAGATGCCCGTGACCAAGTAGCCCCTCTCTACTGGTGACTCCTATAAAGTGGAGTAACACAGCAGTTACTCTTTTTAGGTGAAGGCCTCAGCGAGTTTCTGGAGTAAATGTTGCTCAATTTTTGGAGAAGTCTTGACAAAGTGTCCCAGAAAGTGTCCTGATATGTTTCGGAGGTCCTCTTCACAGTTCCAACAGCAATGACCATGAAATGGTGAGTATCCCTTTAAGTAGCACTTAAAATCCCTACCAACACCTTATTTACTCCCAAACAGCTGGTCACTGTTAGGAGAGGGTGTTACTTGAAGTGCTAGCCATCAAAATGCTGTGCAGCAATGAACACTAGCAAGCATTTTAATTGGCAATCAGCTGTTTAATGACCCTCAGGGCTGGCATACCAAGTGCTGAGTTCAACTCCTTGACCAAGATGGTGGCTTACACTAAACACATGGTAAACCAGTGTTTCAGCCGAAGACTCTGTCTTGGCTGCCTTGGAGGAGCACGTTGCTGAAATTTGGCCACTATGACAGTAGAACTGGTTCAAGGTTCAAGGTTTAGTTGGGTGATCGTCTCACATTCCAGCCACTTAACCCCAGCAGATGCAACAGTTCATAATGTTTCCCAGGTTTCTACCTGCCTAACAATAATCAGGTTTCTAATTATACTAATCCTGTTACATACGCCACATAACAGAATATGGCAGTTAATTTGCTACATGAGAACATCAGAATCACAGAATTGTTACAGTGCAGAAGGAGGCCATTCAGCCCATTGTGTCTGAACTTGCTCTCTGAAAGAGCAATCACTCAGTTCCATTCCCCTGCCATCTCTCCATGACCCTGCACATTCTTCCTTTTCATACAACTGTCTAATTCCCTTTTGAATGCTTCAATTGAACCTGCTCCACCATTTTCTCAGGCAGCGCATTCCAGGCCTTAACCACTCGCTGCGTGAAAAAGTTTTGCCTCATGTCACTTTTGCTTCTCTTACCAAATACTTTAAATCTGTGCCCTCTCGTTCTCGATCCTTTCACGAGTGGGAACAGTTTCTCTCTATCTACTCTGTCCAGACCCCTCAGCCTTTCTTCTCCAAGGAAAACAGTCCTAACTTCTCCAATCTATCTTCATAACTGAAATTCCTTATCCGTTGAACCATTCTGGTGAATCTTTTCTGTACTCTCTCCAATGCTGTCACGTCATTCCTCAAGTTTGGTGCCCAGAAGTGGATCCAATACTGCAGCTGAGGCCGAACTAGTGTCTAATACACGTTCAACATAACTTCCTTGTTCTTGTACTCTGTGACCCTATTAATAAAACCCAGGACACTGTATGCTTTATTAACTGCTTTCTCAACCTATCCTGCCACCTTCAATGACTTATTCACATATACACCCAGGTCCCTCTGCTCCTGCACCCACTTTAGAATTGTCCCCTTTATTTTATATTGTCTCTCCATGTTCTTCCTACCAAAATGAATCACTTCACATTTCTCCGCATTGAACATCATCTGCCACCTGTCTGCCCATTCCACCAACTTGTCTATGTCCTTTTGAAGTTCTACACTATCCTCCTCATAGTTCACAATGCTTCCAAGTTTTTTATCATCTGCAAACTTTGAAATTGTGCCCTGTACACCAAGGTCTAGGTCATTAATATATATCAGGAAAAGCAAGGGTCCCAACATTGATCCCTGGGGAACTCCACGACAAACCTTCCTCCAGCCCAAAAAACATCCATTAACCACTACTCTTTGTCTCCTGTCACACAGCCAATTTTGTATCCATGTTGCTACCGTCCCTTTTATTCCATGAGCTACAAATTTGCTCACAAGTCTGTTGTATGGCACTGTATCAAACCACCTTTTGAATTCAAAAGAAACTTCTTTACCCAGAGGGTGGTTACAATGTGGAATGCCAAAACTTTGCAATTGTATAGGGCCTTGGTGAGACCACACCTGGAGTATTGTGTACAGTTTTGGTCTCCTTACCTAAGGAAGGATATACTTGCATAGAGGGAGTGCAACAGAGGTTGACCAGACTAATCCCTGCGATGGTGGGATTGTCTTGTGAGGAGAGATTGGGGAAACTGGGTCTATATTCTCTAGAGTTTCAAAGAATGAGAGGTGATCTTGTTGAAACTTAAAAATTCATGCAGAGCGTTAGAGGGAGGATGTAAATATGATGTTTCCCCTGGCTGGTGAGTCTAGAACCAAGGGACATAGTCTCAGAATAAGGGGTAGGCCATTTAAGACTGAGATGAGGAGGAATTTCTTCACTCAGAGGCAGGTGAATTTTTGGAATTCTCTACCCCAGAGGACTGTTGCAGCTCAATCATTGAGCATGTTCAAGACAGAAATTGATAGATATCAGGATACTAATGACATCAAGGGATATGGGGACAGCACAGGAAAGTGGCATTGAGGCAGATGATCATCCATGATCTAATTGAATGGCAGAGCAGGCTCGACGGGCTGAATGGCCTACTCCTGCTCCTATGTTCCTATGTTCCTACATGGAGTGTTTGAGGCAGATAACATAGACACATTTAAGGGGAAGTTAGATAAACACATGAGGGGGAAAGGATAGAAGGCATGTCGATAGAGTGAGACGAAGAGGGGTGGGAGGAGGCTCCTGTGGAGAATAAATACCAGCATTGGCCAGTTGAATCGAATGGCTTTAAATTCTATATACTATTGATATAAAAATTGACAGGAATTGCACACACATATAAAAACCATTCGTTTCTATGGGAGTTCTCCCCAATTACCTGCCTTACCTTTGGGAGAAATCCTGGAAAAGTGGGGTAAATGGATGTTTACTTTGTTTCTTCATTGTTTTTGTGAGATTAGTGAACCCTCACAGAAATTCTACCTGAGATTTTGTATGTATCACCATTTGATTTTGCATGGCATTGCATACAGGAAGTCCTCATTTGAAGCAGGATTAAGAGGGCAGGATTTAATTAGGATTCAAAGTCATAATTCAGTTTGATGTTCAGATGAAACGTTAACTCTGCTTCTCTCTCCACAGTTAGTTACCATTTCCACATCTATAATGGGAACTGTCTTACATAAACCTGTCACGTTGTACGCTGATGACACCCAGCTCTACCTCACCATCACCTCTCTCAACCCCTCCACTGTCTCTAAATTGTCAGACTGCTTGTCTGACATTCAGTACTGGATGAGCAAACATTTTCACCAACTAAATATTGGGAAGACCGAAGCCATTGTCTTCGGTCCCCGTCACAAACTTCACTCCCTCACCACGGACTCCATCGTCTCCCTGGTAACTATCTGAGACTAAACCATACTGCTTGCAACCTTGGTGTCATATTTGATTCTGAGATGAGCCGTGCCATCACTAAGACTGCCGATTTCCACCTCATCACCTCTGCTCATCTATTGCTGAAACCCTCATTCACGTCTTTGTTATCTCTAGACTTGAATATTCTAATACACTTCTGGCCAGCCTCCCACATACTACTCTCCATAAACTTGACATCATCGAAAACTCTGCTGCCCATGTCCTTACTTACATCAAATCTCATTCGCCCAGCACACATGTATAACTACTTTGGGAGAGAAATGCCCCAGCATGAATCCACACCGTTGAAGGGTACATCTGACCAAATGTGTCTACTGCTTCTTCTGTGTTTCTCCTCCATCACCAGTGCTACATGTCGTCCCTGGGTCAAGATGCTGGGAAGCCATTCAGCTCCCTGTATTCCTCTTCATCTAATCACTAGATTTATTCTCCCTCCCTGTTCCTGGCATTCACTTTGGGTTAGTCACTCATGTAAAATGCCCGGGGGTGCCAGTGTCCCTTCCTCCCTCCTTTGCAAAAGAAAAGTCAACACTTCTCAGAGTGTTAAATACTGAACTCAGAAAGCCGAACTCACCCAACATGACAGACCCCCCCATCCAATTTAAACTGTAAATTATTTTCACTGGTGCGTGTAGATTTGCCAGCACCAGTTGGACGTATTCCTGGAGATTTTAACACATGACCTCGCACCTCCAGCGTCCCGTCCAGTCAAACAGCACTTTACCCCATCTTCAGTATGTTTAAAACTAATAAGCAAAAATGTTCAAAAGAAAAATTATACAACAGAGCCACTTGGCACCTTGTACTTCCAATTAAATTCATGGCAGTTGCAGCATTCAGTAAAATACATCCAAGTTGTCAGGAATAATGTGCTTGCAAATAGTTAGTTCCTGTTGACCACAGAATGGTAACCTTCTCCACGCTGCTCAAAATGGACAATACGGTTTTTTTCTCCCCACCTCTCCTCTCAAGGTACTACGTACATTCCATAAGTCCATTCGCCTTCTGGGATCTTAACTCGCATGGCCATGTGTGAGCACTGATAGTAACTGATAGCAAATTATTTACCTGGCAGGGCTGTCATGGATTTCCATAACACCTCCATTCTCTAGAAGGAATTGTGATCTGAAGCATGAACCCTAGATGACTTTTCCCCATTCCCTACCCCAGGGACATTGAGGGAGATTGCAGCGTCCTTAATACCACCCAAGCCCAGAATAACCAATGAACTCAAACCCAGGATTGAACCTGAGACCTTCTGCCTTTTTACCAGTTGAATCATTGGAGAGCTTTAACAACAGACTCAGCTATGGCTCAGTGGTAACAATCTTACCTCTGATTTAGAGGGTTGAACTCAAGCTCCATTTTGGAAACTTAAGCACAAAATCTAGGCTGACACTACCAGTACTGAGAGAGTGCTGCACTGTTGGAGGAGCCATCTTTTGGATGAGACATTAAACTGAGGTCCTGTCTGCCCTCTCAGGTGCCCATAAACGATCCCATGGCACAATCTATCCAAGAGCAGGTGGAATATTCCCTGTGTCCTGGCCAATATTTATCCCTCAACAAAGGTAAACTTGCCCTCCTCAGCCTTCTCAACCTGACTGCAGCTTTTGACACAGTTGACTACACTGTCATGCTGGGCCCCCACCTGCCAAGAATGAGGCACATTGATTTTGTCATGAACATTGATTTTAAACTGTTACTGGATTGAAGAAGACTTGTTAAACAGATCAGCCGTGGCTGGAAAAGATATTTGCATATTAACAGACAATGTTTGGAAGGAGAAAGGAGCCATTCCCTGGCACATTAAACCCACAACAGACTTTTGATCACCAGACGTTGAAGCTCAAGGGAGCTCGCATTCCAGGTTGACTGCTAAGATGGCCGAATACACAAACGGACATGGTCAAACCAGCTAGTCACATGACTAACCTGCTGGGCAACCTGAGTTTTTTGAATTTATACAAACAATTTGTGCAGAAAGCTGTTTGCTCCTGGACTGAAAAGATCTCTCTCCTGTCGGCTGCCATCTCTTTCTCACAAGCCTCTGAATCCACTGAAGACACATGAACCCCAAGGTTTAAGAAGAATACTGGGCCCCAATGAAAAGCAAGATTTATCTACAATCAAGGACTGTACAGTGAGCTCGAAGAACCGTAAAAACAACTCTTCAGATATTGCCTCAAACCTTTCCACTTTATTTTTCTTCTGCTCTTTTCTGCTTCTATTTGCAAGCGTGTAACGCGTCTGCATGCTAGCAGGGGTGTGGCGTGTATCCGTACGTGTCAACCGAATCAGAGTTTAAGTTTCAGTTTAATAAATTTCAACTTTTCTTCTTTAAATCTAAGAAAGCCTGTTTGTGCTGGTTTCTTTGCCTTATAATTGGAAAACAGTGAACAAGGATTCACCAAGGGGGAGTTAAAAACACGGTGTGTTTAAAATTAAACCCTGTTACCAGGTGAAGGCTGAAAGGGAGCCCTAGACCTCTTTCTCACCTGATTGTAACAACACCATCCTCTTCCAATGCCTTTCCACTGTCGTCCAGCTGGGTGGGACTGCTCTTACCTGGTTCCATTCTTATCTATCGAATCAAAGCTAGAGAATCACTTGAAATGGATTCTCTTCCTGCTCCCGCACTGTTACCTCTGATGTCCCCCAAGGATCTATCCTTGGCTCCCTCCTAGTTCTCATCCACATGCATCCCTCAGTGACTTAATTTGAAAGCACATGTGTGCTGACAACACCGAGCTCTACCTCACCACCACCTCCCTCGACTCCTCCACTGTTGCTAAATTATCTGACTGCTTATCTGACATCCATGGATGAACAGAAATTTCCTTCAGTTAAATATTGGGAAGACTGAATCCATTGTTTTTGGTTCCTGCTCCAAACTCCATTCCCTAGCTACTGACTCTGTCCCTCTCCCTGGCAACAGTCTAAGATTAAGCCAGTCTGTTTGCAAACCTGGTGTTACATCTGACCCTGAGATGAGCTTCCAACCTCATTCACGCCATCACTAAGATCGCCCATTTCCACCTCTGTAACATCGCTGGACTTCACCCCGTCTCAGCTGCTGAAACCCTCATGCATGCCTTTGTTACCTCTAGACTTGACTATTCCATCAGACTCCTGGCTGTTCTCCTATGTTCTACCCTCCGTAAACCTGAGATCATCCGAAACTCTGCTGGTAGTGCTTTGCCCATTGCTCTGTCACCTCTGTGCTCGCTGACCTATGTTGGCTCCCATCAAGCAACATCTTGATTTTAAAATTCTCATCCTTGTTTTCAAATGCTTCCATAGCCTCACCCCTCCCGATCTCTGTAAACTTCTCCAGCCCCACAACTCTGCAAGATATCTGCTCTCCACTAACTGTGGCCTCTTGTGCATCCCTGATTTTAATCACTGTACCATTGGTGACCGTGCCTTCAGTTGCCTAGGCCTCAAGCTCTGGAATTCCCTTCCTACACCTCGCTACCTCTCCACCTCGCTTTCTTCCTTGAAGACACTTCTTAAAACTGACCTCTTTGACCAAGCTTTTGGTCACCTGCCCTAATATTGCCTTTTGTATCTTGGTATCATATTTTGTTTTACAACACTCCTGTGAAGTGCCTTAGGATGTTTTATTACATTAAAGGTGCGATATAAATGTAAGTTGTTGTTGTTCAACCAACATCACAAAAAATGATTACCTGGTCAATATCACATTGCAGTTTGTGGGACCTTACTGTGTGCAATTTGGCTGCGGTATTCCTACAGTTGAATAGCACTTCATTGGCTGTAAAGCACGTTGGGACAACCTGAAGTTATGAAAGACTCCAGATGAAAGCATGTTCTTTTTCTTTCTTTTTGAAGAGGATCTTTTTGAATGAAAACTGATTAGTTACTTGCAGGCCTGTAATTCATTATGGCACCAAAGAAGGCCATTCGGCCCATTGACTCCATACTGTACCTCTGTGGAGCAAATTCCTGCTCATATACCATCTTGAAGAAAAGTACATTTCATATTCACAGTACACCAGCAGCTATGATGTGAAAAAAGAGCAAAACCTCCTGGAATATGTGAATCAGTAATATGTGCATTAGTAACTATTGTGTCTGTACCTGATGCAATGAGTTGCCCACTGTAGAGTATGGGCATGGTGTGTAACTAGGAAGGTATTGGCTTTAATCAATGGTGATTTGGGGAAAATAAAACTCCTTTTTCCCTCTTCTAAGGTTAAAGAGCTTTGAGGCAGGAGGAGCCTACAAGAAGGTGTGGGGCAATAACCAGGACGGGGTAGTGGCCAGCCAACCGGCCCGAGTGATGGACGATCGGGAACAGATGGCTATGAGCGGTGGATACATCCGAAGGTAAAAGATTTTGTAAAAAAAGAGCAGAGGGTGGAAATTTCTGTTGATGAAATTCACTCCTGATACACTCGCATGGTAACCCTCTGGGGATAGGAATATGTTGAGTGGATGGGGAATTGGAAGATGATTTTGAATCCAGCATGTGATCAAAGTCTTCAAGCTATCTCCTGACAGGAAAGATCCTATGAAAAATGCGTTTGGGCAGTTAGTAATGTGTGCAAGCTTATGGTTAGGTTGCCAACCCTCCAGAATTGTCCTGGAGTCTCCAGGAATTAACAATTAATCTATCAGAAACTACTACAAGCAACACAGGAGAAAAAATAATGACAGTTAAAAAGGTGTTTTCTTTTTCATTTTCTTTGGACATTAGTTATAAAAAGATTGGGGAGGAGGAGGCTCTTTGATTGGGTTTTTTGATTGAAGGCAGGAGGTCATATTAAGAAACTTCCAGGAATGCCTCCAACTAGAGGGCGGCACAGTGGCACAGTGGTTAGCACCGCAGCCTCACAGCTCCAGCGACCCGGGTTCAATTCTGGGTACTGCCTGTGTGGAGTTTGCAAGTTCTCCCTGTGTCTGCGTGGGTTTTCTCCGGGTGCTCCGGTTTCCTCCCACAGCCAAAAGACTTGCAGGTTGGTAGGTAAATTGGCCATTATAAATTGCCCCTAGTATAGGTAGGTGGTAGGGAAATATAGGGACAGGTGGGGATGTGATAGGAATGTGGGATTAGTGTAGGATTAGTATAAATGGGTGGTTGATGGTCGGCACAGACTCGGTGGGCCGAAGGGCCTGTTTCAGTGCTGTATCTCTAAACTAAACTAGAGTTGGCAACCCCAGCCTACTGTACAAAACTGTCTTATGATTTCACATTAGATTGGCATTCACACTCTGAGAGGCTAGAATTGAGCTTGTGTGGCAACTGGGAAAATATCACACTGGGACAGTAAGGGTGAGCTTTCTGAGGTTAAAGGCTAGAATGGAGGGAGTTTTATTCTGCGTGTAACCCGTCCTTCTCCCTGACCTGGGAGTGCTACAATGGAAGCTCAGAATGGAAGGTCTTCCAATCCATTCCCAGCCCAAGCATTAAATACTCTGCACTCCCAATTCACACTAAAATAACAGACGACTGGTAAGAAATGATTTTTCTATAAGTAAAACAGAAGATTCCAGATACACGCATTCAACATCAGTGAAGAGAGCAGATGGGTTAATGTTTAGGGTGCGACAGTTCTTTATTCTTCCAAAAGAAGTGGACAGATGTATGAATATAATCAGAAGAATGAGAGGCAAGTATACATATAGACATATATATATATATATATATAGGAACAAATACAGAGGAATCATGAGTGAAATGATGTAGTGGATCATCTCAGTCAAATTATGGACAGAAGTATTATGTCATTATAGAAACAAAGGCTTTGTAACTCATCAAGGAAGTGGGAAGTCTGCAGGAAAATGAGAGAGATGGGGCGTTCAATTACAAAACTACAGCAGGTTTGAAAATGAGGATGTAACTAAAGTCCGAAATTAAGTCAGTGTTCAAATCAGAGGACTGCAACTCAAAGTAGGACAGAGAAAGAAGATCCAAACTGGAGTCAAGCCTCGTATGGGACAGCGTATGAGGACACTGCAGATTTCAGATCACAGCCAATCAGAGAGAGTACAGGCCATCTGAGACCACGACTAACGCCCAATCAGAAGTGCAGTAATTATAGCCAGTCAGAAATAAAGGCTCAGATATCTCTCTCCCTGTCTCAGTGGTACACTCTGGAAGGGCTTGCTGTAATCTTCCAATCTTCCCTAAAGAGGGAAAGGGTGTAAGGACAGTCCTAGCAATTACAGGCCATTTAGTTAAACATCAGTGGTGGATAAGGTTTTAGAAACAATAATTGGGAAAAAAATTAACAGGCAACTAGAGAGGTTTGAGTTAATTAAGGATAGCTAGCACAGATTTGTAAAAGGTAGATCATGCTTGACTAATCTAATTAGATTTTTGATGAAGTAACAGAGAAGGCTTATGAAGGGAATGCAGTGGATGTTGTCAACATGGATTTTAAGAAAGTGTTTAATAAAGTACCACATAAAAGGCTGGTTAACAAAATTGAGGCTCATGGAATAGGAGGGTCAGTGTCAGCTTGGATAGAAAATTGGCTTAAGGACAGAAAACAGCGAGTCGTGGTAAATGGTTGTTTTTCAGACTAGAGAATGGTAGACAGTGGTGTTCCACTGGTAGACAGGGTCAGTGCTAGGATTTGCTATATTGCTATATATAAATGACTCATATCTTGGAATACAGAGTAGAATTTCAAAATTTGCCAATGATACCAAACTTGGAGGAGTGACAAACAGTGAAGTTGATATGAACTACCTGCAGCAGGACATAGGCTAGCAGAATGGGCAGAGAGGTGGCAGATGAAATTTAATACAGTCAAGTGTGAGGTGATGCATTTTGGCAGAAGGGATAGGGTGAGGCAATAGAGACTTAATGGAACCGTCCTAAAGAGTGTGCAGGAACAGAGGGACCTGGGGGTGCCTGTGTATCGATCTTTGAAAGTGACATATTGAGAGAGCAGTTACCAAAACATATGGGATCTTGGGCATCATAAACAGAGGTGT
This sequence comes from Heterodontus francisci, assembly GCF_036365525.1. Taxonomy (NCBI): domain Eukaryota; kingdom Metazoa; phylum Chordata; class Chondrichthyes; order Heterodontiformes; family Heterodontidae; genus Heterodontus; species Heterodontus francisci. Next base: position 20,424,657 of record NC_090410.1, on the reverse strand, counting down.
TGAGTACAAAAACAGGGAAGTTATGCTGAACCTTTATAAAGCTCTATTTAGGCCCCAAAGAGAGGATTGAGTCCAGTTCTGGTCACCACACTTTAGGAAGCATGTGAGGTTCCTTGAAAGGGTGCAGAGGTGATTTACCAGAATGGTTCAGCGATGAGGGATTTTAGTTACAAGGTTGGGTTGGAAAAGCTAGTTTTGTCCTCCCTGGAGCAAAGGAGATTGAGGGGAGATTTAATAGAGGTGTACAAGATTATGATAGGCTTAGATAAGTTAGGCAAGGAAAATCTGTTCCCATTAACTGATGGTACAAGGACACAGAGTGAAGGTTTTGGGTGAGAGAAGCAGGGGGAATATGAGGAAGAACTTTTTTTACGCAGTGGGTGGAAATGACCTGGAAATCACTACCTACGAGGGTGGTGGAAGCAGAGACGATGAATGATTTCAAAAGGACATTGGATGGGCACTCGAGGAAATAAACTTGCAGCGCTATGGGGAGCGAGTGGGGGAGTGGGACTGACTGGATTGCTCCACAGAGAGCTGGCATGGACTCAATGGGCCGAATGTCCTCCTCCTATGCCAATGGTGACTCTGTGACTCTGCGATATCTATCTCCCTGGACCCATTCCAACATTCTGTCTCCAAAAAAAATACGTTTTAAACCAGTTCCAGTCGTTTTTCTTAATTCACCCACTACTGCCCACTTCCCCTATCTAAAGTCACTCATTGGAGGGAATTTTATGCTGTTCCCCCATGGTGGGTTTGGAGGTGGGGAGAACATAAAATTGGGTGGAATGGTGGTGGTGGTGGTGGGGGCACTCCTGCCACCATCCCGCCTCTGCCAAGATTTAGTCAATTAACCCCAATTAAGGGCCTCTTCCTGCCACAGTTGCAATTAGCCATGTCGCTGCACGGGAAGCACGGCACAAACAAACCATGCAGGCTGCTTCCCGGCACTGGGGTCCCTCGTTAAAAGGCACTTAGTGCCTAAACGAGGGACTCGGCATCGGGAAGGGGGAGTTCCGCTGAGAGCCGCCCCCACCCTTTCTCACAACCACAATCCTCCTCCCCCATCCCCACCATGAACCCCACTCTACAAGACCCCTCCCACCCTGACCTACCTGTGGCCTGGGTCTAATGATGCTCTTCGGCCTCTGGTAGGTGCTCGTCCAGCAGCAGCCACTGCCACCGCTGTGGTGCTGCAGCTAGCCTCTGATTGATTGGCAGCTCTCCAAGCACAGGACTTTGGGTTACGGGGTCTGTGATCTTGTGGAAGGCCCGCTGCTGTCCACTTAAGCACCTGATTGGCACTAGATTTGGTGGGCCTTCCTGAGAAGAAGCAATGAGGGGATCTCAGCATTGCTTTTTCTGGACATCAAGACCCCTGTTGCCAGAATAAAATCCCGGCCATTATTTTTTGTGTGTTAAAATCGCATCTTGGATCAGTTCAATGAAAATGTCATTTGGCTGGTTTTAAATAATCTAACTACAACCTCTGTGAAAATCTAGGAGTTGGTCAGTCACCTGGACTATTGGTCCGAGCTCATTAATATTAGTATTCCATTCTGGCTTTTGAGCTCGGTGCATTGCGGTCATACTAAAGTCACCCATAGCAGAGGCACCCAGGATGCTGTTGGTTTCAACATCTCACCTTCGGCAACTTGTCTGATTTCAGGGTCACAGAAGATGCTCGGGAAAATGAGATGGAAGAAAACCTGGATCAGGTGGGCAGTATCATCGGAAACCTGCGGCATATGGCGCTTGATATGGGCAACGAGATCAGCTCCCAGAATACCCAGATTGACCGGATTGTGACCAAGGTAAGACTAGTGAGGCTGGGAGGATGATATTGTTTGAGATAGTGGGTCGGAGTCTTCAGTATGAGATATTTTTGCAATGTAACCAGAGTTTCAAATAACATTTTACAGCTGTTTTGATGCGTCTCTCAAACATAAAAGAATGGTCATGTTGAGCTAGTCATTCAAACAAACCCAAGTTTTGTTCCTAATATTGATTAGTTGGGATTGGGAGTGTCAGACCAAAGCCTTTGCAGCCAATGGGAAGCCTTGTTGCTAGTTGCAATTAAATACTTTTGAAATATTGCAATTTCAGAAACACAGCGGCCAATTTGCACACAACAAGGTCCCAGAAACACCAATGAGATAATTCATCAGATAATATGTTTTAGTGATGTTGATTGATGAATAGATGTTGGCTAGGGATTTCCATGCTATCTGAAAGACGGCACCTCTGACAGTGCAGCATTCCCTTGGATTATGCGCTCTTTGCATTTGCTTGGAGGACATAAAACCCCAAGGAACAGTTTGTCCATTATATTAATTTCACCATTAGGTGTCCAATTTCCAGATGTCAAACATATTTTCCACTAATACCAAGTAACCGTCAAAGCAGTATCGGTTATTGTCAGAGGGCTTCATGTGTACCTTCCTTGGAGAGACCTCCATAAGTTGGGTTATTCCATCATCCCAAGTAATCTTGTATAACCACTATAAACACAAATATGCACACACAACAGCTTTAACTTCCAAAGTACATTTTTAAGGTAGCAAAACATTCCATGATGCTTCACAAGGGGTACAGGGTGAAATTTGGACAAAGAGCAAGGATTGAAAGAGGAGTTAGGGAAGTTGACGGAAGAGTTGGGTTTTGGAGGTGAGACGAAGAAAAACAAGAGCGGGTTAATGACAGAATCGCAGAGAACAGGGCACAATGTCAGAACATTATGTTGGAGGGTTCGGTATATAAACAAGCACAACATTAAACTCCAAGTATTGTTCTACCCAGGGTGATATGAACAAAGCTCGCATCGATGAAGCCAACAAGCACGCCAACAAGATGCTGGAGAGTGGCTGAAGGGAAGCAAAAGTTTGACCTACCCCACTCGCACTGCCAGATTCCCCCATCCCATTATCCATTGCAGCATCTGAAAGTTCCTGGAGGGGCCCAAGTCCCTGTGCTGTGATAGGAAACCACAAGGTTCAATATCCTTCTGTATATTTTAATTTATTTTATAATTTCTAAGTGTAATGAATTGTTCCAGTTGTGGAAAGTGTATTTTATAAGTGTGGATTTGTATTACTGCCTGTCCAAAGAGTAAATGGAGTGTATTTAGTTTTTTAATCTTTGTACTTGTCAGTAGTTTTTTAAGTTTGAGTCTTTCTATGTAATCGTGATAAAAATGAGCACAAACTGAAAGCTAGCTCAATGTACACAGTTGAATTCTGATAAACACACAGCAGATCCTCTGGCCTTCTCTAACCAGAGGACTTTAACCATGTATTCTGACATCTGTAAATCTGTTAGCTGAATAAATCACTAAGAAAGACGATAGTAGCCAGGAGCTAAAACCCAACTGGATGTTTCCCATTCTAAGGTCATCCAAACTGACTGTGACAAGAAATCTCCAGCACGATTCAGGTGGGATTTGTCCGACACAAACTGGGCTGGTTGTCAGAGCTCTGCTTTTACTGGGTATTTTCTTGAGTGCCAGAGGTTTCTTATCCAGTGCCATTTCATCAATGAGTGCGCCCAATGTATTTCCCCTTCTTAAATCTTTATTTCTGCCAAGAAATATTGTGCTGTAATCAGGATTCCTTGTTTAACAAAAGCGGATGGGAATTGAGAATTGAGTACATTGGGATTCCCAAAGTTTGGATTAGGTGAGTGTTTATCAGGACACAACTGCAGTTGTTTATATTAAAGAGACAGCCTCTTTCCCAGCAATCTGTTCTTTCTCGGGGTTAGGGTTCTTCGTGTGTGTGTGTGTGTGTCTCAGATAATCCCTGTTATTGGAAGTGTGGGGTGAAATTCAAGGCCCTTTTTTTGTACCTTTGCATTCACCAAAAGCCAGTAAAAGATGGAGATGTAGACTTAAGACATTCCGGGCAATTTTTCAGCAAACCTGGGGCGAGGGGGTTTGGAAAGATACTGAGGGTTGCGCTAAACAGCATCCCAATGCCTTTGGACTTCCTGCACCCCCACCCAACCTCCCACCTTCATTTTCCAGCTCCCAGGCTCGGTCTGGTCCATGATATGCAAATTGGGAAAGTACATTTTCCGATGTGTTTTCTGCTACCTCTGTTCTTCAAATGTTGGACATGGAGCTGTCTATTAGGCTCTCTCAATGTTCAGCATCTGTAGCTGAGAATTTTTACAGGAAGCCTTGGAGACCTACCATAGAAAATACTCTTCTCCACCTCCACATTGGCCAGAGGTACTCCTGGGTCAGGGGGCCCATGTCCACGGAGGGTATAATTCCCATACCCAAATCACAAAATGCAGACAACACTGCCCCTTTAAGAAATGTTCCCAGTGCTTCTGTTTCTCCAAATCACTTCAGAATAGTTAATCTTGGACATTTACAACAAACTATTTCTAAAAACGCTGAAAAAAAAGTCACAGGGAACAAGAGGCCTTAGACCCTCCGTTCCACATAGCGGAATGGAGCCCTTGGGAAGTGAAAGTTTGGCTCTTTGTTTTTTCTTCAATACAAATATTTTCGACAGTGAGGGGGATGCTGTCTCTTTAAGTGCTCATTTACTTGTTCGTTCACTGTTACTGTGGTTACCTGATGGTTTTCTGCACCAACGAACGTATCGCAAACGTCTCTACAAACTCCATCACGCCTTGACCCCTAACCTCTGACCCCCCACCCCCTCACACAACTCATTGGCCTTGCAAGAGATCTGCATGCGGCCTGTGTGAAAGTATAAATGGCTTTGTTTGTCCCCCCTGTACCGTCATCAGTGACCATGTGGTGAGCAGATGGTTTGTTACCACTCGCCCAGCTCGAAGATCTGTTCTTCCTTCGCCAACTAAAACTATGCATCTGCTAATCGTGCATGTCAGTGTTTGAACCAGTCACTCCCTGACGCTGCTCGCAGGCCCAGAATTACACCACCTCTGTTTCTGCTTGTGTTCGCTTATTAGTAATCTGTACCAATACCGAGTTACAACTGGGCTCTTAAAGTAAATCTAAACTTAGAGGGAGGTTCGCTCTTCGGAGTTCACCTCATAAAGGCAATTCTTTCACCAGAAAGTTGATTTATCTTTTCCTCACCTGATCCTATTCACTGCTTGGTGGCCCGATGGCTCGGTGGGTCCCATTTTGCCATGTTGTGTATCTGAGGATTAACAACGTGTTTTGTGGACTCTCCTCATTTTGTTCCACAGCCAGCATCTCGAGAACTTTTTTTTATTTGGTCATGGGATGTGAGCATTGCTGGCAATGCCAGCATTTATTGCCCATCTCTAATTGCCCTTGAGAAGGTGGCGGTGAGCTGCCTTCTTGAACTGCTGCAGTCCATGTGCTGTAGGTACACCCACAGTGCTGTTAGGCAGGGAGTTCCAGGTTTCTGACCCAGCGACAGTGAAGGAATGGCGATATAGTTCCAAGTCAGGATGGTGTGTGGAAAACCCATCACACTCTGACCCTGACCTCTGAAGGAACTCTGGAGGCTTAAATCTGAGCCAGAACTTTCTGTGCACATGGACATCCCATATCCCAAGATGCACTGCATGAACAAAGGCAAGATGGCCACCTCCTATTGAGCCACACTGAAACAAGCACTCATTCATTTTCTGCTACATTACCACCAGAAAAAGTGGAGACAAACTAATTTTTGCTTTATGTCCACAAGGTTTCTATTCCACATATTAAATTTATTGCTGTGAAAACGTCAACTTAATTTGGCTTTGTGAAGTTCAGTGTGAAAGAGCTACAGTATTACCAAGGGTCTGCTGTAAGCAGTACAAACCTTGTCATTGTCACTGTGCTGATCTGAAATAATGAGAGGAAAATGGGGAAGTTACACAGTAAGTTTGCTGGCTTATCAAAAGATGAAGGATGGGTTGGTGTTTTATTTAGTCTTGGGTGACCGGTTTTCCGGGGACAATGCCCAGATGACCACTGTGTCCCCAGGCAAACTATCCTAAGAAGAGTTCCTGGTTCACGAAACCAGTCCTCGAATAAATGCCCTAACTATTCATTCAGAAGCTGTGTGACCCCCGAGCTTCCCCGCAGTCAATCATGAAAGTGGGTGGGCCTGTACAGCAGGGTGAGATCCTATTGGTGGGAGGAATGTCAATCTCATCTTTCCAACCAGTAGAAAGAGTGGACTCACTGTGAGACTTTCTGCAGAGATCACGCTCAGTGGTTGCAGTGCACATGTTGCAGTGCAGTCTTGCAGTTCAGCACACATGTTGCAGTTCAGTGTTGTGGCTGCAGTGCAATGTTGCAGTGCAGTGTTGAAGTTCTGTGTTGCTGCAGTCCGCATGTTGCAGTGCAGTGCACATGTTGCAGTGCAGTGCACATGTTGCAGTGCACATGCTCCGCCCAGCCCACCTCCCCCAACTGGTAACCGGACTAATGAGCGGCGGCTGGAACCGGGCTGTGTAGATGTCCCAACAGCCAAGTCATAGTGCCTTCCACCGCCTTGCATGATGTGGCGGAGTGTCAGGCTATGTGTCCCCAGATTCGGTTTACAAAATATGGTCATCCTAACTTAGTCACCCTTCCAGAGGAAGGGCCTGCATCCTGTCTTTTCAGAAGCTAATGGGCCTGCTGTATATTCCCCCCCCTCTCAGTCCGCACTGTGCTGTTGAACCTCCAGGAGCTACTATCACCAGCAGCCACTGGTGTTACTGCAGTTACAAAGTGGATTGGGTGCAGTTTATTATTGCAATAACATTGGAAACACTGATAAAAGGAAGAATGATGGGCCAGCCAATTTGATGTGGTTCATAGCCAATTGAACATAATAAAGTAACAGTTATAGCGAACTCTTGCTTTAAGTTTAGTTCTCTTTAAGATTTTATAATACATTGTTTGTATGAAGTAATTGTCTTGATTATAAAGGTCAGCTGAAAAACTCGCATAACAATTTCAGCAATTTAAAAATGAATAAGCACAGATTAAATGCAATCATGTCCTGCTTAGCCTGACTTAACTGTTTTGGTATGTCTTTGTTTTAAAGATGTTGCAATAAATACCATTGGTTAATTATGGGGTGATGCATGCCTTACAGACACTTTGTATTGGGAAATGCAACAACTTCACTTTTGCAACTTTACGAAGGGGAATTTAAACCTAGTTTGTTAAAATTATTCCTTCGATTACCCTACTTGTTGCCCCCTCCTAACAACTGTGGATGTTTCTCAACCCCAGTGAGAGTACTTTGTTCTCACTTAACCCAGGTTGCCGTGGCATCTTTTATCCCCCTTCTTCTTTGCTAAAGAAGGTGCCTTCATAGTGAGTGTGGTTGTGTAGTGGTTGTGTTATAGGGCTAGCAATCCAGAGGCCTGAACTATATAAGCCACCATGTGTTTAAGAATTTGAGCTAAGTCTTTATAAATAGTTGGGATTAGTGATGATGATTGTCATAAGGACCCAACAGGTCCGCTGATGTCCTTTGAGGAAGGAAACCTGCCGCCCTTTCTCGGTCTGGCCTGTAGGTGACTCCAGACTAACATGGTTGACTTATACTGCCCTCTGAAGTTGTATCAAACAAGGCAGCGAGGGATGGACAATAAATGTTGGCCTTGTCAGCAAAGCCCACATCCCAAGGATGAATTTTAAAAACTACCGCAGTCTCAAAGTCCATCCCCTTTGACATCATTCTGTTGATGCTAAATTCCCAAAATTATTCCAGAAATGAAGAGGCCTTGACTGACCTATGTCTCTTTCTGATATTTTTCTGTTATAATATAGAGTCATAGAGTTATACAGCACAGAAACAGGCCCTTCGGCCCATCATGTCTGTGCTGGCCATCAAGCACCTATCTATTCGAATCCCATATTCGTGCAGTTGGCTCGTAGCCTTGTATGCTATGACATTTCAAGTGCTCATCTAAATACTTCTTAAATGTTGGGAGGGTTCCTGCTTCTACCACCCCTTCAGGCAGTGCATTCGAGATTCCAACCACCCTCTGGGTGAAAATTTTTTTCCTCAAGTCTGCTCTAAACCTCCTGCCCCTTATCTTAAATCTATGCCCCCTGGTTAGTGACCCTCCGCTAAGGGAAAATGTTTCTTCTTATCAATGCCCCTCATAATTTTGTATACCTCAATCATGTCCCCCCCTCAGCCTTCTCTGCTCTCAGGAAAACAACCCTAGCCTTTTCAGTCACTCTTCATAGCTGAACTGCTCCAGCCCAGGAAACATCCTGGTGAATCTCCTCTGCACCCTCTCCAGTGCAATCACATCCTTCCTATAGTTTGGTGCCCAGAACTGAACATAGTACTCCAGCTGTGGCCTAACGAGCGTTTTCAACAGCTCCATCATAACCTCCCTGCTCTTATATTCTATGCCTCAGCTAATAAAGGCAAGTATCCCATATGTCTTCCTAACCACCTTATCTACCTGTGCTGCTGCCTTTAGTGATCTATGGACAAGTACACAGAGGTCCCTCTGTACTTCCTAGGGTCCTACCATCCATTGTATATTCTCTTGCCTTGTTAGTCCTCCCAAAATGCATCACCTCACACTTCTCAGGATTAAATTCCATCTGCCACTGCTCCGGCCATCTTACCAGCCCGTCTATATCGTCCTGTAATCTAAGGCTTTCCTCCTTACTATTTACGACACCACCAATTTTCGTGTCATCTGCAAACTTACTTATCATACCTCCTATATTCACGTCTAAATCATTAATGTACACTACAAACAGCAAGGATCCCAGCACCGATCCCTGTGGTACACCACTGGTCACAGGCTTCCACTCACAAAAACAACCCTCAACCATTACCCTCTGCCTCCTGCCACTAAGCCAATTTTGGATCCAATTTGCCAAATTGCCCTAGATCCCATGGGCTCTAACCTTCTTAACCAATCTCCCATGCAGGACCTTATCAAAAGCCTTACTGAAGTCCTTGTAGACTACATGAACTGCTTTACCCTCATCCACAGATTTAGTCACCTTCTCAAAAAATTCAGTTGTTAGTTAGACATGATCTCCCCCTGGCAAAGCCATGCTGACTATCCCTGATTAATCCCTGCCTCTCCAAGTGGAGATTAATCCTGTCCCTCAGAATTTTTTTCCAATAGTTTCCCAACCACTGATGTTAGACTCACCCGCCTTTAATTACCTGATTTATCCCTGCTACCCTTCTTGAATAATGGTCCCAGATTCGCTGTCCTCCAGTCCTCTGGGACCTCTCCTGTGGCCAGAGAGGATTTGAAAATTTGTGTCAGAGCCCCTGCTATCTCCTCCCTTGCCTCGCATAACAGCCTTGGATTCATCTCATCTGGGCCTGGGGATTTATCCACTTTTAAGCCCGCTAAAACATCTAATACTTCTTCCCTATCAATGCTAATATGTTCAAGTATATCACAATCCCCCTGCCTGATCTCTACACCTACATCGTCTTTCTCCACAGTGAACACAGATGAAAAGTAATCTTTTAAAACCTCACCTATGTCCTCCGGCTCCACACACACATTGCCACTTTGGTCCTAATGGGCCCTTCTTTTTCCTTGGTTATCCTCTTGCCCTTAATGTACTTGTAAAATGCCTTAGGATTTTCCTTTATCTTGCCCGCCAAGGTTTTTTCATGTCCCTTCTTCGCTCTCCTAATTACTTTTTTAAGTATCCCCTACACTTTCTATACACCTCTAGTGCCTCCGCTGTTTCAGCACTCTGAATCTGCCAATGCCTCCTTTTTTTTCCTGATCCAGTCCTCTATATCTCTTGACATCCAGGGTTCCCTGGACTTGTTGGTCCTACCCTTCATTGTAACGGGTACATGTTGGCTCTGAACCCTCACTATTTCCTCTTTGAATGACTCCCACTGGTCTGATGTACACTTTCCTACAAGTAGATGCTCCCAGTCCACTTTGGCCACTTCCTGTTTTATCAGATTGAAATCGGCCTTCCCCCAATACAGTACTGTTATTTCCGGCTCGTCTTTGTCCTTTTCCATAACTACCTTAAATCTTACAGAGTTATGGTCACTATCCCCGAAATGCTCCCCCACTGACACTTCTACTACTTGTACTTGACCCCAGATCTTCAACCTCTTGCTCTGCCTTCCAGCCCTCCATACCTTTCCCCTTCACCCTGGATTACATAATAGTCTAAGATGTTTCCTTGGTAACAGTCCAAAATTCTGTTTAGGTCACGTTCAGCCAGACTCGCGATCTCGTGACATATTATATCTAGCACCACCCTGTAGCTAGCAACAACCCTGAGGTTATGTGTAACTCTACTAAGGGCTGCATGGTCTTTCTGTTCCCATGACTGGACGTGTAGTTGTGGTGAGCTGTATTTCAAGCTTACTTAATGTGAAACAACAGCAATGCTGATCCATGCACTGCTTCTCAGTGATTTTTATAACTCATTCTTGGGATGTGAGCCTCAAAGGCTAAGCCAGCATTTATTGCCCATCCCTAATTGTCCTTGACAACCGCTGGAGTCCATGTGGTGTTGTAAATACACCCACAGTGCATTCCTATGCTATTTCAAGAGCAGTTAAGAGTCAACCTCTCCCAATGGCTGGTGATGTATACATTGCTCAGCCTGTGCTCTAGATGGCTCTGTAGTTACTTGCTGAGTTACAAGCAGCTCAATCCCGTCCATTGTTGGGCCTCGGGCAAACAGCAATGCACGATAGATGAAGGGGGCCGAAGATGCCAATGAACTGAAATCATTGGGCAGCGATGAAGATGCCATGAGAAAAGAAACAAGCAGGAAAAATCAGTGTTGGGGGGGAGGCTGGTGAAAACAGCGATCTGATGTAACCCTCCCCAGTCTGCCTCCCAAAACCTGGTGATGGGAGTCTGAGATTCTATGTAATTTTGGTTGCAATTGTAGAAAACTGTATGTGAACCAAAATAAAATAAACCTGTGGGTACTGCATTGTGATGCTGTTTGCTGAGTAATTGGAACAAGACGGAATTGGCCGGTGTACTGGTTTACAGACTTGTCTTCCACCTCTGGAGTAGGGACGTTAGTTCCAGTTGAACATAATTCCAGAAGTTCTCATCACGTGATCTATCAGTCAAACAGCCTTTCCCCTCCTCCTCCAATATTTTTATAACTCATTAGTAGAACTGTTCAGAGAAAATTATGAACGAACAAACAGAAAATGCTGGGAATACTCTGCCGATCTGACAGCATCTCCAGAGAGAGAAATAGAGTTAATGATCTTTCATCAGAACTGGGAAAGGTTAGAAATAAGTAGATCAAATAGGGGAGGATGGAAAAAGAACAAATGGGAAAGACTGCCATTGGGTGGAAAACAGAAGACATTAAATGACAAAAGAGTTGGCGGTGCAAGGCCAAAGGGAGTGGTAATGGGACAAGAAAAGAAACAAAAGATATGTCTCGAAGTGGTGTGACTGGCAGAATGATGAACAGTTGCCATCTGAAAGCAAAAATAAGAGAAAAGCAAGATTAAGACCAAAACATGCAAAGAAAGGGAAATCAAATGGGGGCAGAGATTACAGTCAGAAATTGTTGAACTCACTGTTGAGTCTGGAAGGCTGTAAAGTGCCGAATCAAAAGATGAGATGCTGTTCATCGAGCTTCCATTGAGCTTCATTGGAACACTGCAGTAGGCCAAGGACAGAGAGGTCAGTGTGAGAGCAAGGTGGGGAATAAAAATAGGCGACTGGAAGCTCGAGGTCACACTTGTGGACTGAATGGAGGTGTTCTGCAAAGTCATCACCCAATCTGCCTTTGGTCTCCCCAGTGTAGAGCAGACCGCATTGTGAACAGCGAATAGCATATACTAAAATGACAGAAGTACTCATAAATCGCTGTCTCACCTGGAAGGAGTGTTTGGGGCCTCGGGACGGTGCGCTTGCATGAAAAGGGACCATGGGAAGAGGAAGGGGTGGGGGGTTGATAGAGGAGTGGACCAGGGTGTCGCAGAGGAAATGATCCCTTCAGAATGCTGAAAAGGGAAGGGAAGGGAAAATATATTTGATGGTGGCATCACGTTGGAGGTAGTGGAATGGCAGAGAATGATCCATTGAACACGAAGGCTGATGTGGTGGAAGATGTGGACTAAGGAAACCCTCTGATTCTGGGAGGGAGGGGAAGGGGTGAGAGTAGAAGTGTGGGAAATGGATCAGATATGGTCGACGGGCTTGTCAACCATGGTGAATCAGAAGCACTGGTGTGGAAGGTTGATTCATCAGAACAGATGCGATGGAGACAGAGAAGCTGGGAAATGGAGTCCTTGCAGGATGCAGGGTGTGAAGAAGTGTAGTCGAGGTAACTATGGGAGGCCGTGGGCTTATACTTGTTTCATCATGTCCCATTCCTGCTCCCTTTGGCTCTGCCCCACCAACTCTTTTGTCATTTAATGTCTCCCATCTTCTGCCCTATCACAGACTTCCCTTTTGTTCTATTTTCACCTTCCCCCATTTGACCTATTTAAAACCTGTTACATTTCCAACTTTTCCCAGTTCTGATGAAAAGTCACAGACCTGAAACGTTAACTCTGTTTCTCTCTCCACAGATGCTGCCTGACCTGATGAGTATTTCCAGCACTTTCTGTTTTAATTTCAGATTTCCAGCATATGCAGTATTTTTTTTGCATTAATTTTATTAACAATTTTTTTTCTCTCGGGGTGCTCCTTGCAGCAGTGGCCAGGAGATTAATCTTTAATTCCTGGAGGGTTGACCATCCTACTCAAGAGGCTTGTGGTTCAAATCCTGCCTAGACTGAGATAAAGGTTCCCTTTCCCTTTTGTCGTAGATGAACGAATTTGAACATTCAATCTAATTTCAGGTATCCACAACACAAGACAAACCCTGATTGGGACCTATGTTGACTGGATGTTAGAGATGCGACAATGTTACACACAACAACCATTTCTTTTAGCAGAATACTTGATTTAAAAAACAGGTGGCAAACATACTCTTGCCTCAGAGTCAGAAAGTCTTGGGTTCGAGTCCCACTCTAGGTAATCTAGGCTGACACTCCAGTAAGGGAGGGTCTGGCCAGGGCAGGCGTACAGGCTGCTAAATGGTAAATGTAGAACAGATGTCAGGAAAAGTCTCTTCACGCACTGAGTGGTCAATGCTGGAAATACTCAGCAAGTCTGGCAGTATCTGAGGAGAGAGAAACAAAGTTAACGGGCTGGATTTTACATCAGGCGGACGGGAGCTGGCCACTGACATAAAAGCTTCCGCCTAGCCTGGGGATCTGTCCCGTATTTTATGGGTCCCCGGGCTTTAATTGTTCTGAGGCGGGACTTCCACCCGCTTGAGGGAGGAAGTCTCGCCTCACTGAGTCCCAGCAGCATCACCGGGAGCCGTGGCCACTGCTGGGACTGCAGCCCAGCAGAGGACATGGAGCCAGGACTGCAGGTAAGTTTGGGTTGACTCGCCTGGGTTATCGGTTGGGCCCCAGCAAGGCAAGTGTGGTTGTTTGGGGGTAGGGGGGCGTCTTGGTCCTGGGGGTGGTTGGGTAAATAAGTTGCCTCAATTGGGCACCCCCCCCCACCGCGGGGCGCGGAGAGGCCAACGACTCACACCGGGCATCCTTTCCCAGCTCCAGGACACCCGTTTGCCATGGGTAAAATCCCTGTGAAGGCGGGCAAAGGCCCTTAAGTGGCCGTTAAGTAGCCACTTAAGGGCCTTGATTAGCCTGGGATGGGCAGCCTGTTTCTCGCCCCCGCCCTGCGTAAAGTGGGGCAGAGGTGGGAGCGGGCCGGGAAGGCCTCCTGGAGCCTCCTGCTCAATTTTACGCCACCCCCCGCACCCCCTGCCACCATCCGGCTCGCTGGGGTGGCATAAAACTCCGGCCAATGTTTCACGTCTAAAACCTTTCATCAGTTAGATTTTGCACATTCATCTTGTGAAAACAACCAATGAGATCTTAACTGCTATGCAAATCTGAACCATCCAATAAGAAGAGCAGAACACTTGCTGGAGGATCACAGGTCAGGCTTTAATGTTGCAGGCTATTTGGTTACTAAAACAAAGTAAAGTGCCAAGAAGGTTGCAAAGACTAGGAAGGAAGGTGAGTAGTAATTAGATGTGAGGCTGGATGAATAATCAGAATGTCCTCCGAGATCAAGTATGTTGCTGGTGTAGACCTTCTGGACATAGACATGAATAACAGCCACATGGGTGGGAGGGCCTGAAATGCAGCCCAAAATCAGTAAAATAAAGACACGCATTGTATCTTTAACATGCTTTAAGCATACTGCTTGGATTCAGATTAGGTACGGTCGTGTTTATGTTACTGGACTAATAATCCTGTGACTATGAGTTTCAATCCCACCACAGCTATTTGAGAATTTGAATTCAGTTTAAAAAAAAACCTGGAAGAAACACACACGTCTGGTATCAGTAAAGTGACCAAAAAGCTGTTGATTTGATCGTAAAACTCCAACTGGTTCGCTAATGTCCATTAGGGAAGGAAACCTGCCGTTCTCACCTGGTTTGGCCTATCTGTAACTCCGAGCCCACACCTATGCGATTGTGTGTTTGTGTGTCAGAAGGTGGAGTTGAATCAGCTGAGAAAAGTTGTTGACCCAAATGTTCCCTCGACCCCTAATATTTCCGCATCCATAAGAATTGGTGCAATTAAATGATATTGTCTATCCCGTGATCATGAATTGGACACATCCCGATCTGAGAAGATGGACAATCCAATGCTACATTGAAAAGGGCAGTTAGAATTTATCCCCATTTCTACAGATTATGAGTTTACTGCCTTCTGTTCTTTGCTATGTCCTGTGTTTAACGTCACATGTCAAAATCACATCAAGCTTTGATTCCCTCTGAAATTGGTCTTTAGATTTTGTTTTCTTAAAATCTGGGCCACAGCTTGAAAATGGATTTAACTGGGAATGGGTAGGTATCAAAATTTCAACGAAGTGAAGACAGAGAGAACAAAAGTTGTGTTTAGAATTTGAACTTGATCAAATTTATTGCTCAGAAACAGGCCATTCAATCCATGGGGCTTCTGCTGGTGTTTAAACTTCGCGCGAGTCTTCTCCCACTTTATCTCACCCTATCAACATATCCTTCTATTCTTTTCTCCCCCAAGCATTCATCTATCTTCCCTTGCATTGCATCTATGCTATTTGTCTCAACCACTCCCTGTGGTAGCAAGTTCCACATTCTCACTACTCTCCAGGAAAAGAAGTTTCTCTTGAATTCCTTACTGGATTTATTTGTAATTAACTGATATTTATGGCCCCTAGTTTTGGACTCCCCCCATAAGTGAAAATATCTGCTCTACATTGACCCTATCGAACACTTTCATCATTTTAAAGATCTCTATCATGTCACCTCAGTCTTTTTAAAGAAGCCTGGCCTATTCAGTCTTTCTCTGTTATTTACTTATTTCGCTGTTTCTATTGTTATCGTGTTAAGGTACATATATTTCAGCAATTATACTATTCTTGATGTCTGAGTAAATTGATCACTGTAGCTTTAGTGTTTATTTCAGCATCACAATGTCTGAATGTATCCACTTGTTTTAACGTGCTGCCCAGGGAGCTTGGAATTCCCTGGACCCTATGTTAGCCTCAGCAAATCTGCAACCATGTAACATTAAACAAAAAAATGTAAAGGTGAAAATACATGCAGGGTTAATTTACATTGAACAACCCCTATATTCCTACTTTTCTTTTATTCCTTTGAGTGGCTCGGTGGTTAGCACCGCAGCCTCACAGCTCCAGCGACCCGGGTTCAGTTCTGGGTACTGCCTGTGTGGAGTTTGCGAGTTCTCCCTGTGACTGCGTGAGTTTCCTCCGGGTGCTCCGGTTTCCTCCCACATGCCAAAGACTTGCAGGTTGATAGGTAAATTGGCCATTGTAAATTGCCCCTAGTGTAGGTAAGTGGTAGGAGAATGGTGGGGATGTGGTAGGGAATATGGGGGTAGGATTAGTATAAATGGGTGGTTGTTGGTCAGCACAGACTCAATGGGCCAAAGGGCCTGTTTCAGTGCTGTGTCTCTAAATAAATAAAATAGGAAATGTTGCAGGTTCTTTGTAAATCCACTTGGAATGGTAAAATATTCAATGTTAAAGCTTTTCTCCATACCTGATAAAGGCCAGCAGATTATATGAAAGAATTCAGTATTGACATTGAATCATAGAATCATACAGCATGGAGAAGGCCATTCCGCCCATTGTGTCTATGCCAGCTCTTGGAAAGAGCTATCAAATAGTCCCGCTCCCTTGCTCTTTCTCCATAGCTCTGCAACTTTTTCAAATATTTATCCAATTCCCTATCAAAAATTCATATTGAGTCTGTTTCCACTGACCTTTCAGGCAAAACATTCCAGATTATAAATAACCCACCGTGTACAAAAATTCTCATTCCGCAACCCCCCCCCCCCACCCCCCAACACAACCCCTGCAGATATTGCTAAAATTAAAACAACTCGTTCTTCAGGGGATCAACACCATTTAAATCAAATCAATTTTTAGTTCTGCTTAACACTTATTAACGTACACTGTTGAAGTAGTGAACTGTCCACCTCCTGTTCTTATTAACATTACACTGACTATTCAATGCCTGAACTCCTGCTTTGAGGATCTTATGCTGTGGGCAGAGTTCTGTGACTAGAATATCTGGCAGATTTGTCAAACATTTCAGTGGGAGATAACGTTTTGGATGTAGTAAAGTTACCAAGTGTCTATTGACCCAACCGTGTCAGCCAATGAGTTGGAGGCGGGGTGGGACTTGGAGTAGGACTCTCAGCCAATAAAGTCTATTTTACAGCAAACAAAGACTATTAACGCAGCAAACAGAGTCTGTTAAAACCGTGCAATACAGCAAACAGTCTACAGAATCTATTTTAAAAGAGTACAAAGATAACTCGATTAAAACTGCAGCCAGGTCTCCTGATAAAAAAACAGTGTGATTCCTCCTGCAAAATGCAGTGAGAGCAGGATAGTTACACAATACAAATCCCAGTCATTTACAGCAGTGCGGTGTGATTGATGGGGAAAATTACCCAATCGTCTCCATTCTGGCCAGGAATAGCGGTGTCATTATAGAGTGCAGCAAGGTTAATGGCTAACTGGAAGGATCGCCCAGATGGTCGAATTTTGATTTCAAATTTTTCTGCTTAATGAGATGAGAGTTTGAAGTGTTGGGAATGGAACAGTTTCCGATCACAGGCACCTATTCACAGCTCAGACTCTCAGAGAAAGTTTATAAATTGGGTTAGATGCAGAGTAAATCTCCTGCTTACTTTTCCATAGTGTCATGCCTCAAGCCTCCAGCTCTCTACTGCACAACGGTGACACATTCTACACTTCCCACACCTGCCATCATGGGCCCCTCCCTGTGGCAGTGGCAATGCAGGAGTGTATAGTGAGCCATGCCTGCTAGCAAAGAACGTCTCGTGTTTCCATAGCAGCTTTCATCACCTCAGGGCATCCCACAATGCTTTACAGCCAATGAAGAACTTTTTTGAATTGCAGTCACTGTTGCAATGTGGGAAACTCCTGGCAGCCAATTTGCACACAGCAAGATCCCACAAACAGCAAATGAGATAAACGATCAGACAATCTGTTTATCGTATTGGCTGCAGGATAAATATTAGCCAGGACGGCGGGGAGAACTCCCCTGATCTTTTGCGTCCGCACGAGAGGGTAGGTGGGGCCTCAGTTTGATGTCTCATCCAGAAGATGGCAGCCGTGAAATTCTGCTCCGTAGCACCTCTACCTTCGCCACGACGGGTGCTGTTTTGGAGCCAAAGTGGCGTCCACACCGCACGCGCACACCTCTAACAGAGCACGTGCCAGACACCATCTTGGTGAGGGCATTAACGCAGGTGTTAGCGGCATCCACCAGAAGTCTATACAGTGTAGGCAGATCGTGACGTCAGTCAGCGTGTGACACTGCCACTAATGCACTCTCTTAAACACACACAGCTGAACATGATTCCAGCAGCAGCTTCATTTAAAGGCACCATCATCCAACTGGCAAGTTTGTTGCTGACTAATCTCTCCTGGCTCTGTTTGAGTTTGTGGAAGTACCTGGTGTTTTGAGGAGTCGGTTACAGTTAATGAAGTCTGCAGGGAGTGGTGCTGCACTCGGAGAAGGCCTTGCTTGTGACTGCAAAGGTTCTGGGCAGACAACCTTCTCCCAGTCATGGGTGCAGCTTCAACAAAAGAGGCATATAGAGTGGAAACAGCAATGAAGAGGACAAGCTGCTCACAGAAGGAAGAGGAGAAGGGGAGAAGGGCTCTCAGCAAGAGGTCTTACCCACCCAGGGTCCTCCAAGAGGACTTCTCTTACCTCTACCTAAGCCAGGAGCAGTGTGTGTGGTGTCTGTGCTTTAAGAAGGTGCTCATAGATCTCTACAGCCTCGGAGCAGGGCAGAGACAGCACTCCCAGTGGCTGTGACCATGAATTTCTCCGTGTTGAGATCCTTCCTACACTGGAGCTGGTATGGAGTATCTCTCAGCTCACCAGCCACAGCTACATCAGAAAGGTGACGGAGGCTCGTCATGCCAGGAGAGGGGAGTTCACTGTGTTCTCTCTGAGGCAAAGGGTGCAAGTGGCTTTGCCTGGATAGCGGGCTTCCCCATGGTGTAGGGTGCTATCGACTGCACATACGTGGCTCTGCATCTGATGCATCTCAATGCTGAGATCTGCTGCAACTGTAGTGCAAGAGGAGGAAGAGGAGGAAGAGGAGCAGGAGGAAGGTAGAAGGAAGCCGGCACATTCCCATTCTGACTTGGCTGTCATTATCATCGCCTCATTTGACAATGGTTTCCATGGACACAACCCCAAATCCCCATTAAACATTCCCTCTGTTATGAACCATCACAGCATAAACCTGACAACAATACTGAAATAAAAGCCACCACAAAACTACCATTCCAACAGAGCATCCAATATTCCATATAAAAGTCAACTAATCACCCTTGTGCATTCCCTTAGTGCCTGTCTTGCGGGTGTCTTTGCCTGACCTCGTGTTCTTACCCAGTTCTACCCCAATGGCTGTGTCATGGCTGGTTGGAGGCTGCTGACTTCCACTGGGGGAATCTGCAGATGGTCTTGCAGGACGACCTTGAGCAACTCTGGGCATTAAAGGCCCAATTTTGGACTGCAGCAGCTCAGCATGGGCGGCAGCAGCTCTGGGCTGGTTGGATCGAGAGGCAACAGCAAGGGAACAGACAGAAGTGGCAGTATTGGAAGCACGAATGCTGTCATCCTGAGAGAGGACAAGCAGGTCCATGCTCCGTGGAGCCACTGCCACTCCTCAGCAATCCCAGTAATCTGCTGCCCGGACAGATTGCTGGATTGCTGTGAAACCCTGAAAGCCCCTTTGAGCACTGGTATCTGCAGCTATGTTGGCAGCAGTCTGAGCTTGTATGGGAACAAGCTGAGATCTCATGCCCTCAGTCTGAGCTTCCACTGCAACACTCAGACTTTGGGTGGCTTCTGCTTGTGCTGCAGTGGACTCTGAGACATCGGCCATCAGACGCTGCATCACGGTTGGGTCCACAAGTGTTGTCATAGAGTTGACCATCACTTCCACGCTGGAGAGGATGGGCTCCAAACTCTGTGCAAAGCCCTGTGCCAAGTTAATGCTGGACTCCTCCATGCTCCTTGACAGTGACCACAGGCTTTCTGGCAGTCTTCCTAAAGCACCAAGCATTTCTGTATGCAAATCCATCAGCCTTTCTCTGGACTCCATTGAAGTCCACATCTGAGTTTTCTGCAGCAGACATCGGGCAGGATTTAGTCCTGGCGATGGGGTTCTCGACCATCGGCAAAAGCATTCACAACATCCCCATGTTGCCCCCTCTGGGGAAGGCCGTCCGGATCAAGTGATCAGGCACTTCAGTGGACAGCAGTGGGCCTTCCCCGGGATCAAGGACCCCGGCGGTGGAAGTCCCGCCTGCTGAGAGCTGCCAGCCAATCGGAGGCTGGAAACTCTTTAACTGAGTAGCACCACCATGGAGGCAGTGGCGGCTGCTGGTAGAGCACTTACCCAAGACCCTGAACAGGTAAGTCTCAGCGGGAGGGGTTTCACAGGGTGGGTGTCGTGGGGGGAAAGAGGGTATAGGGGGATCGGCAGCAAGGGTTCCCCACCCCCGCCACCATCCCACCCGATTATATGGTCGCCCCGCCTCCAAACCCGACACGGGAGAGCCCATAAAATTCTCGTTACCATGTGACCTCGCTGTTCGGTGAGCTGGCACCTGTGCTATCCTTTCCCCACCCCCCCCCCCCGGCCCTGGCTGTGGGCCACTCATACTCACTGTCTCATCACATGCAGATCCCACCTTTCAAACTACCCTCAGCATCTGAGCTGCTGGCTTTGAGTGTGGGATCGAGTGATAGTGTTTCACCTTCATCGGCCTCGTGTTCCTCCTGTACTTCAGGCTCCCACATCAGTTGCTAACCAGGTGACAGTTCTTGGCTATCTGAAAGGATAAAAGCACAAGGGTTGTGTTGGGGGTTGAGGGAAGGCAGCAGGGAAAGCAAGAGGTGCATGTTTACACCATCTACAGAAGTGATTGTGGGATGAGAGGGGAGTGGAATGTGGGACAGAGGATTAGGCAGGAACATACCTTCATCCTCTATGGTTCCAGCCCCACCGATGACCATGATCTTAGTCATGGCCACACCCAACAATGGCCAGCACCATCTCCTCCATAACCTGTAGCCATGCCTGTCTCCCGCTGCTTAGGTGCTGCTGCCTCCAATTATCAGCCATCTTGTCCCGCAAGAGAGAAAGGAATGTGTCAGTGAGTCTGGTGCAATGTGTTGTGTGATAGCTGGCATAGCTGAATAGCTGATAGTGTGTGCAAGCTGTCAGACGTGGGTGTGAGGATTGCTGCAGTGCTAAGTGTATGAGGGTGAGGTGAGGCTATGAATGTCGGGAGTCAGTTGTGCTTGATGGAGACTGTTAGGAAGTAGGTGAAGGGGGAGGTTGGTGAATCAAGCAGTGTGGGAGGCTAGTGGCTCATCTGTAAGGATATGGCATGTGTAGGTGACCACTGGTGTAAGGTCATTGAACTTCTTTGCAGCACTGCATCCAGGTCCTCGGAAGTGTAGCATCAGGGTCTGCAAGGGTTAATGATTGAGATAGTGTCTCCCACCATGGCGATGAAAGAGATCACATGTGAGAGAGACTGGAGGGAGATGCAGCATGGCTTCAGAGGAGTCACACAGACTGGCGTGAAGTTATACATAGTTAGAATGTAATAAAGAGTTAATGTTGAAGGTACAAAAGACTCAGTAATCTCTCTAAACTTGAGTAACTAAGTAGATTAAGGTGGCAGCAGACAAACCAAACATACAACATGGTGGACGGCGATGGTTCTTACCACGCAACACCCAGAAGAAGAATTTGAAGAAATACTTTGAAGAAAGCTGACCTGAAAAAAGTGCCAAAACTGTGGAACTTGAGAAGAGGCTGTGAAAAAGCTCCAGAGCTGCTCCACGTGTGAAGGGGGGGGGGGGGCGGGGGCACGGAGAGTCGGGGAATCGGCTTGGAGAGGCATTCAGGCTGCATGACCAAGGCCTCCAGTGGAACATGCTCTCTGGTCTAATGCACCATTTCCACTCCTCCTTCTGCTTATAAACTTCTGCCACCTGCTTCAGCCAGAGGTGTGGGGTGGCATCGAGTAGTGCAGTAGTGCAGGCTAGCTTTAATTGATGCCAGCCTTGCGTGAACTTGGACCACCTACTGAGGCGTGGACACCATTTCAACACTCCCCCCTGCTCTCATGCTCACATCTCTGTCCTGGGATTGCTGGAGGAACAGCATCTCATTTACCGATTAGGCACGCTACAGCCTGCCGGACTGAACACTGAGTTCAATCATTTCAGAGCATGACGGGCCCCACTTTTTATTTTTAGTTATTTTATTTGTTGATTTTATTTTAGTTTAGTTTGTTTCTACTGTGCCTACCCACTGTGTTTTTTAATGTTTGTGCTTGGAGCCAGGGCTGTTCACTTTACAGTCAAGCCACTCAGCAGCACGTTTAGTGCTTGGTTGCTAATCACAGTCATTATCGTTAGCAGGCAGCATCAAGTTTGTGTGCTGTCGGCATTACTTTGAATGGGTGCGGGTTAATTGCACATCAAGATCCCACGCCCATATTCAGATTTTTAGCCCAGATCTCCGCCAGTGCAGTACTCCAAACGTTAGCTTAGATTTGCTTAAATTCCTAGAATGGGACTCTGAATGTACAACTTTCTAGCTCAGAGGCAAGAGAACAACCTGTGATACCTGAAGTTCTAGGAACTAGGCCATTGCTGACTGTTATCGCAGGTGAGACTTTAAGCAGTGGTTAGCACCGCAACCTCACAGCTACAGCGACCCGGGTTCGGTTCTGGGTACCGCCTGTGCAGCGTTTGCAAGTTCTCCCTGTGACTGTGGGTTTCCTCCAGGTGCTCTGGTTTCTTCCCACAGCCCAAGACTTACAGGTCGATGGGTAAATTGGCCATTGTAAATTGCCCCTAGTATAGGTAGGTGGTAGGGAAATTGAGGGAAGGTGGGGATGTGAGAGGGTAATGGGATTAATGTAGGATTAGTATAAATGGGTGGTTGATGGTTTGCACAGACTCAGTAGGCTGAAGGGCCTGTTTCAGTGCTGTATCTCTAAATAAATAACCCATGACAACATCCATCCCTAAGCTATGTGCTGAGTGTGTGTCTCAAAATGGTGTCTCCTTATATATGTCTGATGATTTCATCAGTGGCCTGATCTCTTAAAGGTGAAGTCGCCATCACATTACACCACATCCACCAATGGAATCCAATATAAAATTATGGTGAATAGATCCGTATAGGGAGTTCAAAATGGCCTCTATTAACTTCAGTGCACTGTGAGCTGGTGGTTTTCCATTGAGAAATGGGGGGAATACACATCTAAGTCCTTTCCTTTTGGGCCTCCTTATCTCGAGAGACAATGGATACGCGCCTGGAGGTGGTCAGTGGTTTGTGAAGCAGCGCCTGGAGTGGCTATAAAGGCCAATTCTGGAGTGACAGGCTCTTCCACAGGTGCTGCAGAGAAATTTGTTTGTTGGGGCTGTTGCACAGTTGGCTCTCCCCTTGCGCCTCTGTCTTTTTTCCTGCCAACTACTAAGTCTCTTCGACTCGCCACAATTTAGCCCTGTCTTTATGGCTGCCCGCCAGCTCTGGCGAATGCTGGCAACTGACTCCCACGACTTGTGATCAATGTCACACGATTTCATGTCGCGTTTGCAGACGTCTTTATAACGGAGACATGGACGGCCGGTGGGTCTGATACCAGTGGCGAGCTCGCTGTACAATGTGTCTTTGGGGATCCTGCCATCTTCCATGCGGCTCACATGGCCAAGCCATCTCAAGCGCCGCTGACTCAGTAGTGTGTATAAGCTGGGGATGTTGGCCGCTTCAAGGACTTCTGTGTTGGAGATATAGTCCTGCCACCTGATGCCAAGTATTCTCTGAAGGCAGCGAAGATGGAATGAATTGAGACGTCGCTCTTGGCTGGCATACGTTGTCCAGGCCTCGCTGCCGTAGAGCAAGGTACTGAGGACACAGGCCTGATACACTCGGACTTTTGTGTTCCGTGTCAGTGCGCCATTTTCCCACACTCTCTTGGCCAGTCTGGACATAGCAGTGGAAGCCTTACCCATGCGCTTGTTGATTTCTGCATCTAGAGACAGGTTACTGGTGATAGTTGAGCCTAGGTAGGTGAACTCTTGAACCACTTCCAGAGCGTGGTCGCCAATATTGATGGATGGAGCATTTCTGACATCCTGCCCCATGATGTTCGTTTTCTTGAGGCTGATGGTTAGGCCAAATTCATTGCAGGCAGACGCAAACCTGTCGATGAGACTCTGCAGGCATTCTTCAGTGTGAGATGTTAAAGCAGCATCGTCAGCAAAGAGGAGTTCTCTGATGAGGACTTTCCGTACTTTGGACTTCGCTCTTAGACGGGCAAGGTTGAACAACCTGCCCCCTGGTCTTGTGTGGAGGAAAATTCCTTCTTCAGAGGATTTGAACGCATGTGAAAGCAGCAGGGAGAAGAAAATCCCAAAAAGTGTGGGTGCGAGAACACAGCCCTGTTTCACACCACTCAGGATAGGAAAGGGCTCTGATGAGGAGCCACCATGTTGAATTGTGCCTTTCATATTGTCATGGAATGAGGTGATGATACTTAGTAGCTTTGGTGGACATCCGATCTTTTCTAGTAGTCTGAAGAGACCACGTCTGCTGACGAGGTCAAAGGCTTTGGTGAGATCAATGAAAGCAATGTAGAGGGGCATCTGTTGTTCACGGCATTTCTCCTGTATCTGACGAAGGGAGAACAGCATGTCAATAGTCGATCTCTCTGCACGAAAGCCACACCTAAGTAAGGATCACAAAAAGACACACACTCAACAGAAAGAGGAAAACATTGGGACAACCAACCAGAAGTAAATTATTACACTCGGAAACAAGGAGCATCAAAAATACACGAAGGTTAGAGAGAAAGGAAACGATGAGCTGGAATCTAACAGCTGCATAAAACCTAGCAGTTCAATTGCACAGAAAATGGTTTATTTTTTCCTCTCTCTGGAAGCCAATGTTTTTATTTTTTTATGGGATGTGGGCATTGTTGCCCATCACTAGTTGTCCTTGAACTGAGTGGCTTGCTGGACCCATTTTAGAAAGCAGTTAAGAGTCAACCACATTGCTGTGGGTCTGGAGTTACATGTAGGCCAGACCAGGTAAGGACAGCAGATTTCCTTCCCTAAAGGACATGAGTGAACCAGATGGTTTTTTCATGACAGCTTTATCACACCATTACTGAAACTAGCTTTTAATTTCAGTAATCAATTGAATTCATTAATTAATCGAATTTAAATTCCCTGCATTTTTAATTCTACAAACTGTCATGGTGGGCTTTGAACCTGTATCCTCAAAGAATTAGGCTATCCGTCTAAAGTACTAGTCTAGTGACACTACCACTAAACCACCATCACCCCCTGCCTAAGCAGTGACGATTCCACCAGGAGTCTTCCTTCATCTATTGACCTCACTCTCTCTTTTGACCTCCCACATCTCCACCATTGTTAATGCTGCTGGCAACGCTATGGATCTGAGTTACCAGGGGTCATAACGTTATCAGGTTTCAATTGGCGAACAGAACAAAAGGTACTGAAAATCTACAATTAAACCCTGATTTCAAAACTTCAATAAAATGACAGAGGATTCAAAGAAGGCAATTGGTGAACCATACTGGGAAGGGATGCATATAAATGCCATGTTTTTAAGAGTAAATTCAACCCATCTATGTTACTAAAGTAAGAAGAATGAATTGTGGTGGAAAGAAGCTAAGATAGCTAACTGGGTATGTACAAAGTTAAATAAGATGTAAACAAAAATGTTATTTTGAATTAAAAGTATATAATAACTTCCACAAGTTCCAGCCAGAATGGAGATGATTGTAATTTCCCCTGTCAATCACACCTGGAGATTGCAATCTGCAAGTGACTGGGTTTGATTTTACTCACATAATTTGTATTGTATAACTATCCTCCGCTCACTGTATTTTGCTGGAGAAATAATCCAGCTGTTGTCAGGAGACCCACTTTGCGAAAGTTTGGAGACTCTGTTTGCTGTAGTTTAGGTCATGAGTTATAGAAAGATACAGCACTGAAACAGGCCCTTTGGCCCACTGAGTCTGTGCTGACCATCAACCACCCATTTATATTAATCCCATTTTCCCTCAATTCTCCTACCTACACTAAGGGCAATTTTATTTATTAATTTTTTTTGCAAGGGCCAATTTACCTATCAACTCACAACTCCTTGGCATGTGGAAGGAAACCAGAGCACCTGGAAGAAATCCATGCAGTCACAGGGAGAACTTGCAAACTCCACATAAGCAGTACACAGAACCAAACCCAGGTTGCTGGAGCTGTGAGGCTGCAGTGCTAACAACTGCACCACTATGTCACGCTGGTTCTGGGACTCTGTTTGTTGTAGTTTGGGTCAGGAGTTCTGGGACTCTGTTTGCTGTAGTTTGGGTCATGAGTTCTGGGACTCTGTTTGCTGTAGTTTGGATCATGAGTTCTGGGACTCTGTTTGCTGTAGTTTGGATCATGAGTTCTGCGACTCTGTTTGCTGTAGTTTGGGTCATGAATTTGAAGTCTCTGTTTGCTGTAGTTTGGGTCATGAGTTTGAAGTCTCTGTTTTCTGTAGTTTGTATCACAAGTTCTGGGACTCTGTTTGCTGTAGTTTGGGTCATGAGTTTGAAGTCTCTGTTTTCTGTAGTTTGTATCACAAGTTTTGGGACTCTGTTTGCTGCAGTTTGGTTCATGAGTTCTGCGACTCTGCTTTCTGTAGTTTGGGACACGGGTTCCGGGACTCTGTTTGCTGTAGTTTGGGTCATGAGTTCCAGGACTCTGTTTGCTGTAGGTTGGGTCATGTGTTCCGGAACTCTGTTTGCTGTAGTTTGGGTCATGAGTTTGAAGTCTCTGTTTTCTGTAGTTTGTGTCACGAGTTCTGGGACTCTGTTTGCTGTAGTTTGGGTCATGAGTTTGAAGTCTCTGTTTGCTGTAGTTTGGGTTATGAGTTCTGGAACTCTGTTTGTTGTAGTTTGGATCATGAGTTCTCGGACTCAGTTTGTTGTAGTTTGGGTCATGAGTTCTGGAACTCTGTTTGTTGTAGTTTGGGTCATGAGTTCTGGAACTCTGTTTGTTGTAGTTTGGGTCATGAGTTCCGGGACTCTGTTTGCTGTAGTTTGGGTCATGAGTTTGAAGTCTCTGTTTGCTGTAGTTTGTGTCACAAGTTCTGGGACTCTGTTTTCTGTAGTTTGTGTCACGAGTTCCGGGACTCTGCTGTAGTTTGGGTCATGAGTTCTGGAACTCTGTTTGTTGTAGTTTGGTTCATGAGTTCTGGGACTCTGCTTTCTGTAGTTTGGGTCATGAGTTTGAAGTCTCTGTTTTCTGCAGTTTGGGTCACGAGTTCTGGGACTCTGTTTGCTGTAGTTTGGATCATGAGTTCCGGGACTCTGTTTGCTGTAGTTTGGGTCATGAGTTCTGGGACTCTGTTTGCTGTAGTTTGGGTCATGAGTTCCGGGAATCTGTTTGCTGTAGTTTGGGTCATGAGTTCCGGGACTCTGTTTGCTGTAGTTTGGGTCATGAGTTCCGGGAATCTGTTTGCTGTAGTTTGGGTCATGAGTTCTGGGACTCTGTTTGCTGTAGTTTGGGTCATGAGTTCTGGGACTCTGTTTGCTGTAGTTTGGGTCATGAGTTCTGGGACTCTGTTTGCTGTAATTTGGGTCATGAGTTCCGGGAATCTGTTTGCTGTAGTTTGGGTCATGAGTTCCGGGACTCTGTTTTCTGTAGTTTGGGTCATGAGTTCCAGGAGTCTGTTTGCTGTAGTTTGGGTCATACGTTCTGGGACTCTGTTTGCTGTAGTTTGTGTCATGAATTCTGGGACTCTGTTTGCTGTAGTTTGGGTCATAAGTTCTGGGACTCTGTTTGCTGTAGTTTGTGTCATGAGGTCTGGGACTCTGTTTGCTGTAGTTTGGGTCATGAGTTCCGGGAATCTGTTTGCTGTAGTTTGTGTCATGAGTTCCGGGACTCTGTTTGCTGTAGTTTGGGTCATGAGTTCTGGGACTCTGTTAGCTCTAGTTTGGGTCATGAGTTCCAGGACTCTGTTTGCTGTAGTTTGGGTCATAAGTTCTGGGACTCTGTTTGCTGTAGTTTGTGTCATGAATTCTGGGACTCTGTTTGCTGTAGTTTGGGTCATAAGTTCTGGGACTCTGTTTGCTGTAGTTTGTGTCATGAGTTCTGGGACTCTGTTTGCTGTAGTTTGGGTCATGAGTTCCGGGAATCTGTTTGCTGTAGTTTGGGTCATGAGTTCCGGGACTCTGTTTGCTGTAGTTTGGGTCATGAGTTCTGGGACTCTGTTTGCTGTAGTTTGGCTCATGAGTTCTGGGACTCTGTTTGCTGTAGTTTGGATCATGAGTTCCGGGAATCTGTTTGCTTTAGTTTGGGTCATGAGTTCTGGGACTCTGTTTGCTGTAGTTTGGGTCATGAGTTCTGGGACTCTGTTTGCTGTAGTTTGGATCATGAGTTCCGGGAATCTGTTTGCTTTAGTTTGGATCATGAGTTCCAGGACTCTACTGTAGTTTGGGTCATAAGTTCTGGGTCTCTGTTTGCTGTAGTTTGTGTCATGAGTTCTGGGACTCTGTTTGTGTAGTTTGCGTCATGAGTTCCGGGAATCTGTTTGCTGTAGTTTGGGTCATGAGTTCCGGGACTCTGTTTGCTGTAGTATGGGTCATGAGTTCCGGAAATCTGTTTGCTGTAGTTTGGGTCATGAGTTCCGGGACTCTGTTTGCTGTAGTTTGGGTCATGAGTTCCGGGACTCAACTGTAGTTTAGATTGTAAATTCGGACACTCTGCTGGGTCATGAGTTTGGAGATTTTGTTTCCTGTTGTTTGCATCATGACCAGAAGTCCTGCTCCTGCCTCCAACTCAATAGCTGAAACAATGAGGTTACTATTCACTTTGAAAAGTTAATGGAGAAAGGGTAACTGTGGTAATAATGAAGGAAGAAAAATCAGCTATATTAAGAGTCAGAGGATCAACAAAGACTGTATTCTGCCATTGAAAGAAGCTGAAGAACAAGTCAGGAAGGATTCTCACGGTATGACAGCGATACTGAAGAAGTATTTTGTATTAGTCTTTACACTAGAATTGGATGCTCAACTGACAGAATGAAGTGGTGTTTTCAACAGTAAAGTTGCTATTTTTAAAATAGATGAAGATATCACCTTAAATAGAAGAAGGAGTCTTAAAATAGATCAGCCAGCTGATATCCACCCAATGGTCTTTAAAGAAATGGGACAAGTGCTACGGGAGCTCCTTGCCTGTACCTGCAAGTCATAAAGAAGGCTAATGGAATGCTATCCTTTATGAGGAGAGGAATTGAAAATAAAAGTAAGGATGTTATGCTTCAGTTACACAGGGAATTGGTGAGACAATATCTCGAATACTGTGTGCAGTTTTGGTCTCCTTATTTAAGGAAGGATGTAAATGGGAGCTCAGAGGAGGTTTACTAGATTGATACCTGGAATGAGCGGGATGTCTTATGAGGAAAAGTTGGACAAACTGCGCTTGTTTTCACTGGAGTTCAGAAGAGTGAAGGGGAGACTTGACTGAAGTTTACAAGATCCTGACCGGTCTTGACAAGGTGGATGTGGAAAGGATGAGTCCAGAATTAGGAGGCATTGTTTTAAAATTAGGAGTTGCCCTTTTAGGACGGAGATGAGGAGAATTTTTTTCTCTCAAAGGGTTGTGCGACTTTGGAACTCTCTGCCTCAGAAGGTGGTGGAGGCAGGTAATTAAATATTTTTAAGACGGAGTTAGATCAATTCTTGTTAGGCAAGGGGATCAAAGGTTATCGGGGGTAGATCGGAGTGTGGAATTCGAGAAACTAACATTTCACCCATGATCTTATTGAAGCAGGCTCGAGGGGTCGAATGGCCTACTTCTGCTCCTAATTCGTATGTTCATATAACAACTCGCTGGAGTTGAGGAGTGCTCCCTCAGACTGGAAGGATGCTAACATAGTTACACCTATGATTTGAAAGAGTGATAAAGCTGAACCAGAAACTATAGACCAAATATATCATTATCTTGACTTCAGTCATGGGGAGGATGTTCTGAGGAATCATTAAGGATACTCTATATGACCACTTAGCTAGTGAAAGCCCCATCAGCAATACCCCACACAGCTTCCAGAAAAGAAGGTGGCATCTTACAAATGTGATTGAATTTTTTGAAGACGTCACCATGGTGAGGGTAACCCAGTTTCCATTGTCTACGTGGACTTTCAGAAGGCCTTTGATAAAGTACCTCACCTGAGGGTAGTTTACAAGATAGAACCTTCTAAAATTAGTGGTGGAATATTGAGAATTGGCTGAATGCCCACAGGCAGAATGTTATGAATGGATTAACTTGGAGGCCGGTTACCACTGTGTCCTGCAGGGATCGGTGTTAAGGCCATTGCTGTTTACTATTTTCCATGAACATCATGGGACAGGACATCAGAAATGCTCCATCCATCAATATCGGCGACCACGCTCTGGAAGTGGTTCAAGAGTTCACCTACCTAGGCTCAACTATCACCAGTAACCTGTCTCTCGATGCAGAAATCAACAAGCGCATGGGAAAGGCGTCCGCTGCTATGTCCAGACTGGCCAAGAGAGTGTGGGAAAATGGCGCACTGACACGGAACACAAAAGTCCGAGTGTATCAAGCCTATGTCCTCAGTACCTTGCTCTATGGCAGCGAGGCCTGGACAACGTATGTCAGCCAAGAGCGACATCTCAATTCATTCCATCTTCGCTGCCTCCAGAGAATCCTTGGCATCAGGTGGCAGGACCGTATTTCCAACACAGAAGTCCTAGAGGCGGCCAACATTCCCAGCATATACACCCTACTGAGCCAGCGGCGCTTGAGATGGCTTGGCCATGTGAGCCGCATGGAAGATGGCAGGATCCCCAAGGACACATTGCACAGCAAGCTCGTCACTGGTATCAGACCCACCGGCCGTCCATGTCTCCGCTTTAAAGACGTCTGCAAACGCGACATGAAGTCCTGTGACATTGATCACAAGTCGTGGGAGTCAGTTGCCAATGATCGCCAGAGCTGGCGGACAGCCATAAAGGCGGGGCTAACGTATGGCGAGTCGAAGAGACTTAGCAGTTGGCAGGAAAAAAGACTGAAGCGCAAGGAGAGAGCCAACTGTGTAACAACCCCGACAACCAATTTTATCTGCAGCGCCTGTGGAAGAGTCTGTCACTCTAGAATTGGCCTTTGTAGCCACTCCAGGCGCAGCTCCACAAACCACTGACCACCTCTATGCGCTTACCCATTGTCTCTTGAGACAAGGAGGCCAAAGAAGAAGAAAGAAGAAGAAGAATTTTCGATGATCTAGATGTAGGTGTTGGTGGAACAATCCGCTAGTTCAATGACCATACCAAGGGATGTGCGAAAGTTCGAGTGGTAGTGCATGCTTAACCACTCCTCAATGTGTTGGTGCATTGGGCCTGCGTTTGGCAAATAATGTTTAACATAGAGAACAACAACAACTTATATTTATAAAGCATCTTTAATGTAAAAACACATCCCAAGGAGCTTCACAGGGTCATTATAAAACAGAGTATGAGCTACAAAAGGAGATATTAGGTCAGATGACCAAAAGCGTGGTCAAAGAGGTAGGTTTTAAGGAGTGTCTTAAAGGAGGAAAGCGAGGTGGAGAGGCGGAGAGATGTGGAGAGGGAATTCCAGAGCTTGGGGCCTAGGCAACGGAAGGCACGGCCACCAATGGTGGAGCGATTAAAATCAGAAAAGTAGTGTTATGCAGGTCAAATGCTAAACATAAATAAAACCTACAGGGAACTGAATTTGTACCAGCAATGAATGAAAGAGATTTGGATGTTATAGTGTATCACTCTTTAAAAGAAGTCGAGCAAGAGCTGAGGAGAAATGTTTTTTATGCAGCGAGATATTGTGATCTGGAATGCACTGTCTAAAAGGGTGGTGGGTGTAATATTCAAAAGGGAAATGGAGAAATTTTCAGGGCTATGAGGAAAGAACAGGGGCAGTGGGACTAATCGATAGCTCTTCAAACAGCTGATACAGGCACAATGGGCTGAACAGCCTTCTGTGGCTTATGGTTCTTAGGATTTTTGCTAAGTGAAACAGGCTTCTAGTTTGCATTTACAGGACAATTCATCAAGAAATAAATGTTGTCCTTGTTAGACCTTAGTAAGAATATAATGTCTCCAAAAGGATGTAGAGGAGGACCACACGATTAATTCCCAGTTTGAAAGACTTTAGTTACCCAGGTAGGTTCAGACACCAGGGCCTGTATACTTTAGAAAAGTACAGACTTTGGGCCTATAAAATAATCAGGATTTATTCTAAAATAATGAAGGGACCAGATTGTGTTTCTGCGGATCATCTAGATAGGTTATGGAGGACCAGGAATTCCATTTGCAAGTTTTGTATGGTCGGAATTAGGTTAGATGCGAAGCAGATCTCCTTTGCCCAGGAAATATTAGACCTATAATAGATTTAAGGTAAGGTGCAGGAGGTTTAGAGGGGATTTGAGGAATACTTTTTTTCACCCAGAGGGTGGTTGGAACCTGGGACACACTGCCTGAAGAGGTGGTAGAGGCAGGAACCCTCACAACATTTAAGAAGTATTTAGATGAGCACTTGAAACACCATAGCACACAAGGCTACAGGCCAAGTGCCGGAAAATGGGATTAGAATAGTTAGGTGCTTGATGGCTGGCACAGACACAATGGGCCGAAGGTCCTGTTTCTGTGCTGTATAACTCTATGACGACTCTGTGACCTGTGGAACAGGCTGTCGCTCATGTGATCAATGCTGATTCACTGTATTCCTGCTTCTGGTCGGAGCACAGATCACATTGTAGATGAGGTGAGTGCTGTGTCAGCATCAAAATGGCCTCCTGGACTTGTTTTCATTGCCTAAAGATGTTGCAGAGGAATTTTCCAGGTTTTCCCCTTATTGGTTTGGATTTTTTACTGGTTGCTGTTTCTCCTAGGAGATTGCAAAGCTCCAGGAGTGTCAGTATCGTGATGAATGAGGCATCACAACTGTATGGCACAGGCTAGATGAACCAGTGAGTCTTTTCCTGTCCATCATTTCCATATGTTTCCTCTTCTGCTTCTTCATAGGTGTCAGCTGCGGCTTAGTGGGCATTATACTCGTCTCAGAAGCTTGTGGGGTCAAGTCCCAGGCTGCACACTTGAGTACAAAATCTAAGCTGGTGCTTCAGTGTAGTACTGAGGGAGTGCTGCCTTTCAGATGAGGTGTTAAACTGAGGCCCTTTCTGGACATAAAAGATCGTATGGCACTATTTGAAGAGCAGGGGGAGTTCTCCCCAGTGTCCTGGCCAATATTTATCCCACAACCAACATCACAAAAACAGATTATCTGGTCATTATCACATTTCTGTTTGTGGGAGCTTGCTGTGCATAAATTGGCTGCTGCGTTTCCTACATTACTACACTTCGGAAATACTTCATTGGTTGTAAATCGCCTGGGACAATCAGAGGTTGTGAAAGTTGCTGTAGAAATTTTCTATAATTTTTTTTATCCCCAACAAACTCTTCACTCTGCAAAAGTCTAAGCCAATCGAAGGCTGCACCACTACTACCATCTAGGCCCCTCCCTCATACCCCTGAACAGGATACAAGAAACGTTTGTCATCTGACCCTTGGTCACATCTATCCTTTAATCCTTCCGTCACAATCCCCTCTTCCCATTGCCCATTTTATCAATACTACTCGTTATTTTGCCTTAGTGACCTATCATCAAAGTTGCAATGGAACAAAATTAACAGAGAGCAATAATAAAGATCAGAGATGAGACAGCACAATAGTGCAGCACATTGTAGCTCTATTGCATGGTGCAGCATAACAAGCCTACGTTTTTGATGTCAATTAGCCACAGTGAGAAGGTGCCTTTATAGTGGTTTCATTTAGGTATCATTAAAGAAATGAACTGATACATCAGATCATGGCCATTTTCACTCTGGAGAAGTCGGAAGGACAATCACTGTTACTGCTCCTTCTGAGCTCCTCAAGTGTGAAACTGGCGGAGAATCTCAGCAGGTCACTTTGAAACCCCCTTGACCACAGCTGTAGACAACTTAGGAACGTCTGAGCAAAGGGTCATCGAAACCCTCTGCCTCACCATCCCAAAATTATTGAGGAATGATCATTCCCACCTTACTCGTAATTTCTGCATTTCCGTTTATCCAGAACTGGGCTCAGACTGATCGGCGCTTGGAGCTGTTGAACTTTGACCTGAATCAAAAAGAGATCTAAACACAGAAACCAACTCACGGGGTGGAATGCACAAGTTGGCAGAAAACATTCCAACATAAACAAGCCCCTAACAGAACACTGGACTCAACCTTGAGACTGTTCACTCTAGTAAATATTAACCTGCTCAACATTAAACTCACTGATAAAGGGCTGCCATTGTTCAGTGAAGCTTACAGATCAGGCTCGTTTTGAGTATCGACCAAATATCACAGGCGTCACCATCATTCCAGCTCAGAAGGTGCTTTTATGTTTTAACAGTCAATGGCAAATGCTCGGTTCACCTGCTGTCTTCACCTTTGTAAAAATAACGGCTGCATATATAATGACACACTATTCCCAGTCAGAATGGAAATGATTGGGAAATTTCCCTGTCAATCATGCCTGAAGATGGCCCTGATGTACGTGACCAGGATTAATTTTATGCACATAATTTGGATTACGTAATTATCCTCCACTCACTGCATTTTGCTGAAGAAATAACCCTGCTATTATCGGTAGACTCTGCTGTAGTTTTGCTCATGAGTCCTGTTTTCTGTATTTTGTAGTGACTGGTTAAATAGACTCTGCTTTTTATTAAGTAGATGCTGTTTGCTGTAAATTAGATTCTGTTTTCTGTGAAATAGATTGTTTTCTGTAAGTCCTGCCGTAAGCCTCACCCCAGCTCATCGGTTTCGAACATATGAATTAGAAGCAGGAATAGGCCACTCGGCCCTTCGAGCCTGCTCCGCCATTCAATAAGTTCATGGCTGAACTGATTTCTCCACATTCCCTGATAACTTTCCACCCCCTTGCTTATCAAGAATCTATCTAACTCTGCCTTAAAAATATTCAAAGACTCTGCTTCCACCGCCTTTTGAGGAAGAGAATTCCAAAGACTCACGACCCTCTGAGAGAAAAAATTTATCTTCATCTATGTCTTATATGGGCGACCCCTTATTTTTAAACAGTGACCCCTAGTTCTAGATTCTTCCACAAGGGGAAATATCCTTTCCACATCCACCCTGTCAAGACCCCTCAGGATCTTATATGTTTCAATCAAGTCACCTCTTACTCTTCTAAATTCCAGCGGATACAAGCCTAGCCTGTCCAACCTTTCCTTGTAAGACAGCCTGCCCATTTCAGGTATTAGTCTAGTAAACCTTCTCTGTACTGTCTCCAACGCATTTACATTCTTCCTTAAATAAGGAGACCTGTACTGTACACAGTACTCCAGATGTGGTCTCACCAATGCCCTGTATAGCTGAAGCATAACCCCCCTAATTTTGTATTCAATTTCCCTCGCGATAAATGATCACATTCTATTAGCTTTCCTAATTACGTGCTGTACCTGCATACTAACCTTTTGCGACACATGCACTAGGACACCCAGATCCCTCTGCATCTCAGAGTTCTGCAATCTCTCACCATTTAGATAATATGCTTCTTTTTTATTCTTCCTGCCAAAGTGGACAACTTCACACGTTCCCACATTATACTGCATTTGCCTTGTCTTTTCCCACTCACTTAACCTATCTATATCCCTTTGTAGCTCCTTATGTACTCTTCACAAGTTACTTTCCTACCTATCTATGTGTCATCAGCAAATTTAGCAAACATGCCTTCGGTCCCTTCATCTAAGTCATTTATATAAATTGTAAAAAGTTGAGGCCCCAGCACAGATCCCTGTGGCACACCACTCATTACATCTTGTCAACCAGACAATGACCCGTTTATGCCTACTGTCTGTTTCCTGTTAGTTAGCCAATCTTCTATCTATATCAATATGTTACCTCCTACACCATGAGCTTTTATTTTCTGCAATAACCATTGATGTGGCACCTTCTCAAGTGCCTTCTGGAAATCTAAGTACAATCCCCTTTATCCACAGCACATGTAACTCCCTCAAAGAACTCCAATAAATTGGTTAAACAAGATTACCCTTTCACAAAACCATGTTGACTCTGCCTGATTACCTTAAATTTTTCTAAATGCCCTGCTATAATGCCTTTAATAATAACTTCTAACATTTCCCCTAAGACAGATGTTAAGCTAACTGGCCTGTGGTTTCCTGCTTTCTGTCTCCCTCCCGTTTTGAATAAAGGAGTTACATTCGCTATTTTCCAATCTAACGGAACCTTCCCCGAACCTAGGGAATTTTGGAAAATTAAAACTAACGCATCAACTATCTCACTAGCCATTTCCTTTTAAGACCCTAGGATGAAGTCCATCAGCACCCGGGGACACCTCAGCCCGCAGCTCCAACAATTTGTTCAGTACCACTTCCCTGGTGACTGCAATTTTCTTGAGTTCCTCCCTCCCTTCCATTTCCTGACTTACAGCTAATACTGGGATGTTACTTGTATCCTCAGTAGTGAAGACTGATGCAAAATATCTGTTCATCTGTCATCTCCTTATTATCCATTATTAGTTCCCCAGACTCATTTTCTATAGGTTGACACAGTGGTGTCAATACTCACTCTGAAATAATAAATGACCTGGCCTACTTCCAGCATCAGTGGAGACCCGCTTTTGTTCTTCGGTTTCCTGAGCTGCTGCTGGTTTTACCGAGTCCACGTCCAACCCAATATGCACTTGGTGCATCCAATGTTATGATGTGACACCGTGATGTCGTTGTACTGTGCAGTTTGCTAAGAAGGCAGGTCTCCATTCGGGTTGCCAACTCTGATTGAACATACTCCTGAGGTTTCATCACACTGCCTCCCACCTCCAGACACCCCACCCAGTCCAACAGTATTTTCCCCCCATGTCCAATAATTTAGTAACTTTTAATGGAAGTGTTCAAAGAAAATGAAGAAAGACACCATTTATTTTAATGCCTCTATGATTTTTCTCCAGATGTTGCTCGCAGAAGTGTTCAGGAGATGAATCTTTAATTCCTGGAGACTCCAGGAAAATCCCAGAGGGTTGGCAACCCAAAGTCTCCAATGGGCCAACTTAGAGTGGTGTTGGATAGAATAAAATGGTGGGGGGGAAAGTGACATGAAGTTGTCCCTTGGTTCTGTCCACAAAACACAGCAGCAAGATAGAAGCACCTTGAGACTGAATGATGAATTCTAAACCATTCTATATTAAATACTCTATATTAAAATGAACACCGATTTACACACTTGCTCCATTTCACTGTTAATTTTCAGACATTTCTTGCTCTTCAGGTACCACCAGCTCCTGGTATCCCTAAATCCTTGATCTCCCCAGTTCTGTGGTCTGTTCAATTTCTCAGTCTCCACAATTTCTCAGTCTCCTCAGGTTCTCAGTCTCCTCAGGTTCTCAGTCTCCTCAGGTTCTCAGACTCCTCAATTTCTCAGTTTCCTCAAATTCTCAGTCTCCTCGAGTTCTCAGTCTCATCGGGCTCTCAATCTCCTCAATTTCTCAGTCTCCTCAGGTTCTCAGTCTCCTCAGGTTCTCAGTCTCCTCAGTTTCTCAGTATCCTTAATTTCTCAGTCTCCTCAAATTCACAGTCTCCTCAGGTTCTCAGTCTCCTCAAATTCTCAGTCTCCTCAGGTTCTCAGTCTCATCGGGCTCTCAGTCTCCTCAATTTCTCAGTCTCCTCAGGTTCTCAGTCTCCTCAATTTCTCAGTTTCCTCAAATTCTCAGTCTCATCGGGCTCTCAGTCTCCTCAAGTTCTCAGTCTCCTCAATTTCTCAGTCTCCTCAGGCTCTCAGTCTCCTCGGGTTCTCAGTCTCCTCAGTTTCTCAGTATCCTCAATTTCTCAGTCTCCTCAAATTCTCAGTCTCCTCAGGTTCTCAGTCTCCTCAAATTCTCAGTCTCCTCAGGTTCTCAGTCTCATCGGGCTCTCAGTCTCCTCAATTTCTCAGTCTCCTCAGGTTCTCAGTCTCCTCAATTTCTCAGTCTCCTCAAATTCTCAGTCTCCTCGGGTCCTCAGTCTCATCGGGCTCTCAGTCTCCTCAATTTCTCAGTCTCCTCAGGTTCTCAGTCTCATCGGGCTCTCAGTCTCCTCAATATCTCAGTCTCCTCAGGTTCTCAGTCTCCTCAGGTTCTCAGTCTCCTCAGTTTCCCAGTATCCTCAAATTCTCAGTCTCCTCGGGTTCTCAGTCTCATCGGGCTCTCAGTCTCCTCAATTTCGCAGTCTCCTCAGGTTCTTAGTCTCCTCAGGTTCTCAGTCTCCTCAATTTCTTAGTCTCCTCAGTTTCTCAGTATCCTCAATTTCTCAGTCTCCTCAAATTCTCAGTCTCCTCGGGTTCTCAGTCTCATCGGGCTCTCAGTCTCCTCAGGTTCTCAGTCTCCTCAGTTTCTCAGTATCCTCAAATTCTCAGTCTCCTCAAATTCTCAGTCTCCTCAAATTCTCAGTCTCCTCAGGTTCTCAGTCTCCTCAAGTTCTCAGTCTCCTCAAATTCTCAGTCTCCTCAGGTTCTCAGTCTTCTCAAGTTCTCAGTCTCCTCAAATTCTCAGTCTCCTCAGGTTCTCAGTCTTCTCAAGTTCTCAGTCTCCTCAAATTCTCAGTCTCCTCAGGTTCTCAGTCTTCTCAGGTTCTCAGTCTCCTCAGGTTCTCAGTCTTCTCAAGTTCTCAGTCTCCTCAAATTCTCAGTCTCCTCAGGTTCTCAGTCTCCTCAAATTCTCAGTCTGCTCAGGTTCTCAGTCTCCTCAAATTCTCAGTCTCCTCAAATTCTCAGTCTCCTCAGGTTCTCAGTCTCCTCAAATTCTCAGTCTTCTCAAGTTCTCAGTCTCCTCAAATTCTTAGTCTCCTCAAATTCTCAGTCTCCTCAGGTTCTCAGTCTTCTCAGGTTCTCAGTCTTCTCAAGTTCTCAGTCTCCTCAAATTCTCAGTCTGCTCAGGTTCTCAGTCTCCTCAAATTCTCAGTCTCCTCAAATTCTCAGTCTGCTCAGGTTCTCAGTCTCC
Organism: Heterodontus francisci; assembly: GCF_036365525.1. Lineage (NCBI taxonomy): Eukaryota > Metazoa > Chordata > Chondrichthyes > Heterodontiformes > Heterodontidae > Heterodontus > Heterodontus francisci. Next base: position 20,385,984 of record NC_090410.1, on the reverse strand, counting down.
TCAAATTCTCAGTCTCCTCAAATTCTCAGTCTCCTCAGGTTCTCAGTCTCCTCAAATTCTCAGTCTCCTCAATTTCTCAGTCTCCTCAACCTCCTGTTACTTCCTTTCTCACAGCAATGAGGTGCCAATCTCACCCTGAGTTAAATTTTCAACAGTCTGACTGGGCATAAAATTGGCACCTGTTATTGAAACCATTTTCATTTCCATTGAATATCCTTTTGGCTGATGTGAGGAGCACAGTTTGTCTTGGAAATCTCACCATTTGAAAGTACTCAACAAGGTTCCCATTAGGACGGATTTATTCTAACATGATGGACGTTTTCTTTTAAAAGATGACACTTATCATAGAATGGTTACAGCACAGAAGGAGGACATTCGGCCCATCGTGTCCATGCCAGCTCTCTGCAAGAGCAAGTCATCAAGTCCCACTCCCCTGCTCTTTCGCTGCAGACCTGGAATTTATTTCTCATCCGGTGCTCATCTAATTCCCTTTAGAAAGCTATGATTTGCATCTACTTCCACCATACTCTCAGGCCGAGCCTTCTGGATCCTAAGCACTTGCTGTGTAAAAATATTTTTCCTCATTTCACTGTTGGTTCACTCATTTTCCATTCATCTTATATTGGTGTCCTCTGGTTCTCGACCTTTCTGCCAATAGGAACAGTTTCTCTCCATCTATTCTGTCCAGAACCAACATGATTTTGAACACCTCTATCAAATCTCCTGTCAACCTTTTTTTCTCCAAGAATAGCCCCACCTTCTCCAATGTATTGACGTAACCGAAGTCCATCATTCCTGGAACCATTCTCGTAAAAGTTTTTCTGCACCCTCTCGAATGCCTTCACATCCTTCCTGATGTATGCTGCCCAGAACTGGACACAATACTCCAGTTGAGGCCAAACCAGTGTAAAGGCTCACATAACTTCCTTGCTTTTGTACCCTATGCCACTATTTATAAAGCACAGACTCCATAGCCTTTTTAATCACTTTCTCAACCTGCCCTTCAATGATTGGTGCACATATACTCTCAGGTCCCTCTGCTTCTGTACCCCCATTAGAATTGGATCCTTTAATTTACATTGATTCTCCTCATTCTTCCTACCAAAATGTATCACATCACACTTCTCTGCATTAAATTTCATCGACCACCTGTCCGCCCATTCCGCCAACCTATGTCCTCTTGAAGTCTATCACTATCTTCCTCACAGTTCACAATACTTCCAAGTTAAGTGTCATCTGCAAGTTTTGAAAGTGTGCCTTGCACAACCAAGTCTAAGTCTAACACATGTCAGTAAAAGCAATGGTCCTAGTACTGACCCCTGGGAAACCCCACTGTATATTTTCCTCCAGTCCGAAAAACAACTTTTCGCCACTACTCTCTGTTTACTGTCACTCAGCCAATTTCATATCCATGCTGTCCCTTTTATTTCATATGCCTCAACTTTGCTGACATTATTATATGGCACTTCATCAAATGCCTTTTGGAAGTCCATGTGCACTACATCACCTGCATTACCCTCATCGACTCTCACTGTTACCTCATCAAAAAACTCAATCCAGTCAGTTAAACACGATTTGCCTTTAACAAATCCGTGCTAGCATTCCTTAATTAAATCATACTTTTCCAAGTGACTGTTAATCTTGTCTCGAATTATCATTTCTAAAAGCTTTCCCACCACTGATGTTAAACTGGCTGGCCTGTAATTGCTGGGTTTATCCTTTTTTTGAACAAGGGTGTAACATTTTCAATTCTCCAGCCTTCTGGCACCATCCCTGTACCTAAAGATCATTGAAAGGTTCTGGCCAGTGCCTCCATAATTTCCTGTCTTATTTCCTTCAGTATCCTTGGATGCATCCCATTTGGTCCTGGTGACTTATCAACTTTAAGCCCAGCCTGCGTTTCTAATACTTGGTCTTCATCAATTTTTAGCCTATCCAGTGTCTCAGTTACCTCCTCTTTCACTATGACTTCGGCAGCATCTTCCTCAGTAAAGACAGATGCAATGCACTCATTTAGTATCGCAGCCATGCCCTCTGCCTCCATGCGTAGATCCCCTTTTTGGTCCCTAATCAGCCCCGTTCCTCCTCTTACAACTTTTTTTACTATTTATATGCCTATAGAAGACTTTTGGATTCCCTTTTATGTTAGCTGCCAGTCTCTTCTCATACTCTCTGCCACTTTAATCTCAGTCTATGCAGAATTAACAGACTCAATTGGGCAGGGTGGAGGAGTGGGGTGGGGGGGTGGTGGTTGTGGGAGGAGTGAAGAATGGCAGGTGTCCTGGCCAAGGGAGCGTAACATGTAACCAGTTTTCCACTCCATGTTGTGCCAAATTTTAAGAAGTGAAAGCTAGACATCGAAGGGGCAAGTTTTCAGGAGCAAGTAAATGATTTCCATTTTGCTTTGTGCTGATGCTGAATTATTAAATGTTTCAATTTATAGAATCATACAGCACAGGAGGAGGCCATTTAGTCCATCGTTCCTCTGCTGGCTCTTTGAAAGAATGATCCAACTAGTCTCACTCACCAGCTGTTTTCCTACAGCCCTGCAAATGTTTCCCCTTCAGGTATTTATTCAATTTCCATTTGAAATAATTATTGAATCTGCTTCTACCACCCATTCAGGCAGCGCATTCCAGTTCACAACAACTCACTGAGTAAATAAAGCCGCCTCATCTCCTCTCTCCTTCTCTAGCCAATTATCTTAAATCTGTTTCCTCTGGTTACTAACCCTTCTGCCAGTAGAATCAGTTTGGCCCTATTTACTCCATCAAAACCCCTCATTAATTTGAACACCTCCATTAAATCTCCCCTTAGCCTTCTCAGCTCGAAGGAGAACAATCCCAGCTTTTCCAGTCTCTCCACATAACTGAAGTTATGAGTCTACGTGAATGCATTCATTGACAACAAAGCATACATTAGAACTCAAGCCAGGACCCTACCCCTGCCTTGTCCCTATTATGCCCTCTGCCTGCTTTTGAACTTCTCAAAGGTGGCAGCTCCATAGATTAAAACAAACGCCCCCTCAAAAAAAAAGGGTGGGACTCCAAAGTCTCTTCCCCATGGATGTCAAGCAAGATACAGGATAGGAGAATGCAAAAAAGGGAAGCTTAAGACAGACACCAAAACTCAATGCTACTGAAAGCTGAGAGGAGTAGAGCAACTGCAGGGGTGAAATTAATAAGGAAATTAGGAAAGCAAAGTGAGGGCATAAAAAGTAAAATCAAGGGAAACCCAAAGATGCTTTATAAATACAAAAGAGCAAAAGGAAATAGTATAGTCTATAAGAAACCAAAAAAGGTAACCTGTGTGTGGAGGCGGAAGACATGGGCATAGTTCTTAATGAAAAAGTTTGCGTCTGTCTGCACAAAAGAGGGGAACGATGCAGACTTAGTAGTTAAGGAGGAGGAGGAGTGTGAAATATCGGATGGAATGTAGGAAGCAATAGAGGAAATAGCAGAGTCTCTGACCGTCATTTTCCAAACCTCTCTGGCTACTGATGTGGTGCCAGAGGACTGGAGGACAGCTAACATTGTACCATTGTTTAAAAAGAGAGATGGGGTGGACTGAGTAAGGCAAGTCAGCCTAACCAGTTACTGGGAGAAATTCTGAGGGACTGTATTAATCGTCATTTAGAAAGGCAATCAAGGACAGTCAACATGGAATTATTAAGGGAAGGTCGTGTCTGACTTCGGAACCTTCCGAAGAAGGGTCACTGACCCGAAACGTTAACTCTGCTTCTCTTTCCACAGATGCTGCCAGACCTGCTGAGTGATTCCAGCATTTCTTGTTTTTGTGTCATGTCTGACTAACCTGATTTAAGTTTTTGAAGAGGTGACGAGGAGAGTTGATGGAGGTGATGTATTTGATGTTGTCTACATGGATTTTAGCAAGGCTTTTGACATGGCAGACTGGTCAGAAATGTAAAAGTCCACGGGATCCAAGGAAGAGTGGCAAGTTGGATCCAAAATTGGCTCAGCGGCAGGAAGAAAGGGGTTATGTTTGAAATGTGTGTTTTGTGACTGAAAGACTGTTTCCAGTGGGGTTCCACAGTATTCGGTCTCTTACTGCTTCTGGTGTTTATCAATGATTTAGACATAAATGTAGGGGGCATGACTCAAACGTTTGCAGATGATACAAAAATAAGCCATGTTGTTGATAATAAGGAAGAAGGGTGTAGACTGCAAGAAGGTGTACTGGGATTATTCTCCTTAAAGAAGGGAGGAGAAAGTTGAAGGGAGATTTGAGAGAAGTATTCAAAATCACGAGGGGTCTAGAGAGAGTAGATAGAGAAGAAAGCGTTCCCATTGGTGGAAGGATCCAGAACCAGAGGACACTGATTTAAGGTGACTGGCAAAAGAAGAATGGCGACCTCAGGAAAATCTTTTTTCCGCCGCGAGTGGTTAGGATGTGCCTGAGAGTGTGGTGGAGGCAGATTCACTCGGGGCTTTCAAAAGGGAATTGGATAAACACCTGAATAGAAAACAAATTGCAGGGCTGTGGGGAAAGGACAGGGGAATGGGACTAGTTAAATCGAGGGCTGGCACGGACACAAAGGGCTGAATGGCCTCCTTCTATGCTGTAACCATTCTATGAGTGCACCATTTCAAAAATACTTCATTGGCTGGAAAGAACTTTGGGCCGCCCCTGAAGTCTTGAAAAAGGTGCTATATAAATTCATGTTTTTCTTTCTCACTGTTGGAGCAGTGGTGATTACAGACTGAGGTTTGATCTCTGCAGCTGCCCTTAGCCTTGTGATTTGGCAGGAGTTGCTGCAATATTTCAGAGCTGTCGCACACAGGGTATGTCCTTGAACAGCATTTTAACAAGCGAAGGACAGGCGAGCAGCTCAAAGCAACGCAGCATGAAGCACCTCCTGGTAATACCTTAGACTTAACCTTTCTTATATCATTTCCTCCTTCCCATTGCTATTAGATACAAAATAAGAAACTGTACGACTTCATAAAAGTTGGAACAACTTTTATTAATGTTAAAATTCATATATGTGTAGATTGTTTTTTAAACAAACTATTTCTTGCATGTCCTATCCTCGACTTTTATTGATCATTGCTGTTTTGGACCATTTTCCGTCGATTTTACCCGTTTTAATGCTGAGAAGCTCAAATATTAACTCTTTTTGCAGTCCTCTGCGAGTCAATCCAACTTGATCACTTCAATCCCGCCCTCTTGCTGCGCCGATTGGTTAGTTGTCGGGGTTTCCCCTCCCTGAGTGGTCGCTGCTCACGCCAATCATTCTGTGCTGTGAGGTTAGGTTGCTCCCTGCTGACTGGAGGGTCAGACTGATGTGAGCGAGTCACCCACTGCCTCTGGGCCAGGCTTCAGGCTTCAGCCCTGTGCCCCTGTAGACAATGCAGGGGATGTGCCCTGCAGATTGAATTAACAGTAAAAATGCAATGGAATACATAGTTTAAGACTGGCACTGTGTTCAGGAGGGGAGACACAAGTGAGATGTGCTGGAGACAGTTGAATAAAGATATAACAGTATGACTCTATGACTCGAACAGCATCAAAGAACTGAAATAAAGGGCAAGCTTTTCAACTTTGAAAGGAGAGATGACATTGCAGAGCAGTGTCAGACTGTTAAAGGTTACAAGTTGCAACAGTAGGACAAGGGCACACATGTTCAAACTGGTAAAAGACAAATTTAGGACTGATGCCAGGAGGTTACTGATACAAAGAGTGATCAATACATGGAATGTCAGGGTAAGTAAGATACTGGAGCCAAATGCTGTGGAATTATTTCGGGAACAGTCGGATGCTGTAGATTCTTTCTGGACAGATGAGCTAAATTGAGTTGAAGGACCTTCCTCGTCTGTATTTATCTTGTGATCTCAAGGTGGGTGGATTTTTAGAGTGTTTTACTCAATTAAAGAGATGTAACATAAAATAAGCTTGCATTTAATATCGCACCTTTCCCAAACTTCAGGATATCCCGAAGTGTTTTACAACAAACAAAGTACTTTTTGGAGTCGCTGCAGTAGTGTAGGAAATGCGGCAGCCAATGTGTGCACAGCAAGATCCCACAATAAGCAGTTTGATACATTATTCAGATCCGGGGTGGTCCAACACATTGGTCCCCCCAATCCCTTCCAGCACATGCAACTGAGCCCTACCTGCATTTCAAATTCTGATTGGGTGTTTTCTCCTGAACTTTATTGTCCTGGAGGTTTTGGAGAGGGGTGTTCTTAGCACTGTGACGTCATTGATGAATAAATCCTGAATCAAGAGCTGATCGTATCGGAAGCTTGAGACATGTGGGAATTTGCAGTGTGTAGGTGTCAGTTGTGGCTGTTACCTCTAAGTGAAAGATTGTTGGTTCAAGTCCCATTCTGCAGTCACATATCTAGGCTGGCACTTCAGAGCAATGCTGAGGGGCTGCTGCACTGTCGGAGATGCCATCTTTTGATGCTATATAGCCTACATTTCAGGTTGATGACCTGATTGCTGAGTAGTACTACTTTCAATAGCCCACGTAAAACTAAAGGTAGGGATTTTAGATTGTAGTAGGTAGTGTTTGGAGTAGAATAAGGTCTCTATCGTAATTAGTACTGTAAATTAAAGGGAGTAACTAAGGAGTTTAATCTAAGGCTAAGTCATGGCAGGAGAGCTCAGCCCCGTGGCATGCGCCTCCCTGTGCTATGTGGGACATCAGGGACACTTCCAGTAGTTTCCAGGTAGAAAGAGGGATGAGGTCCTGCAACAAGAATTTAGGGAGCTAGGTAGCAGATTAAAAAGCAGGACCTCAAAGGTTGTAATCTCTGGATTACTCCCAGTGCCACGTGCTAGTGAGTATAGGAATAGGAGGATAGAGCAGATGAATGCATTGCTGAGGAGGTGGTGCAGGAGGGATTACTGAGTCTGTTTCTGGCAAAGGTGGGACCTGGACAAGTTGGACGGGTTGCATCTGAACTGGAACGGGACCAACATCCTTGCTGGGAGGTTTGTTAGTGCTGTTGCGGGGGGTGGGGGGGGGGGGGGAGGGATTAAACGAATTTGATAGGGGGATGGGATACAGAGTGGAGGTACAGTAGGGGGTGATGCACAGTCAAATATAGAAGAGAAAATGAGTCAGTCTGGAAGGCAGAGCAAATATAGACCTGTTAAGGCACAAGTGAAAAATGCAATGCTGGATTGCATCTATTTTAATGCAAGGAGTCTTACTAGTAAGGCAGATGAATTGAGGGCATTGATTAGCACATGGGATTATGATATTATTGCTATCACAGAGACATGGTTGAGGGAGGGGCAGGACTGGCAGCTCAATATTCCAGGGTATAGAATCTTCAGGCATGACATGGGAGGGGGTAAAAGAGGAGATGGCATTGCACTGTTGATCAAATAGTCAATTACTGCAGTAAGGAGGGATGATATCTTAGAAGGTTCCTCAAATGAGGCCATATGGGTAGAACTTAAAAACAAAAAGAGGGCAATCACTTGGCTGGAAGTGTACGATAGGCCTCCAAACAGTCAGGGAGAGATAGAGGAGCAGATATGTAGGCAAATCTCAGAGAGGTGTAAAAATAATAAGATAATAATAGTAGGGGATTTCAACTTCCCCAATATTAACTGGGATAGTCTTAGTGCAAAAGGCTTAAAGGGGGCGGAATTCTTAAAATGCATATAGGAGAGCTTTTTGAGCCAGTACGTAGAAAGTCGTACAAGAGAAGGGGCAGTACTGGACCTAATCCTAGGGAATGAAGCCGGACAAATGGTAGAAGTGTCAGTGGGGGAACATTTCGGAGATAACTCTGTAAGATTTTAGGTAGTTATGGAAAAGGACAAAGATGGACAGAAATTAAAGGTTGGGGGAAGGCCGATTTTAAGATGATAAAACAGGATCTGGCCAAAGTGGACTGGGAGCAGCTACTTGTAGGAAAGTCTACATCAGACCAGTGGGAGTCATTCAAAGAGGAAATAGTGAGAGTTCAGGGCCAACAGGTTCCCGTAAAGGTGAAGGGTAGGACTAATAAATCCAGGGTACCCTGGATGTCAAGGGATATAGAGGATTGGATCAGTAAAAAAAAAGGAGGCTTATGGCAGATTCAGAGTACTGAAAACAGTGAAGGCACTAGAGGAGTATAGAAAGTGTAGGGAGGTACTTAAAAAAGTAATTAGGAGAGGAGACATGAAAAAACACTGACGGGCAAGATAAAGGAAAATCCAAAGGCGTTTTATAAGTATATTAAGGGCAAAAGGATAACCAGGGAAAGAGTGGGGTCCATTAGGTTCTAGAGTGGCAATCTGTGTGTGGAGCTGGAGGACTTAGGTGAGGTTTTAAATGATTACTTTTCATCTGTGTTCGCTATGGAGAAGGACGATATAGGTGTAGAGATCAGGGAGGGTGATTGTGATATACTTGAACATAATTAGCATTGAAAGGGAGGAAGTATTAGCTGTTTTAACAGGCTTAAAAGTGGATAAATCCCCAGGCCCAGATGAGATGTATCCCAGGCTGCTATGTGAGGCAAGGGAGGAGATAGCAGGGGCTCTGACACAAATTTTCAAATCCTGTCTGGCCACAGGAGAGGTACCAGAGGTCTGGAGGACAGCGAATGTGGCACCATTATTTAAGAAGGGTAGCAGGGATAAACCAGGTAATTACAGGCCGGTGAGCCTAACAACAGTGGTAGGGAAACTATTGGAAAATATTCTGAGGGACAGGATTAATCTCCACTTGGAGAGGCAGGGATTAATCAGGGATAGTCAGCATGGCTTTGTCAGGGGGAGATCATGTCTGACTAACTTGATTGAATTTTTTTAGGCGGTGACAAAATGTGTTGATGAGGGTAAAGCAGTTGATGTAGTCGACATGAACTTCAGTAAGGATTTTGATAACATCCCACATGGGAGATTGGTTAAGAAGGTTAGAGCCCATGGGATCCAGGGCAATTTGGCAAATTGGATCCAAAATTGGTTTAGTGGCAGGAGGCAGAGGGTGATGGTCGAGGGTTGATTTTGCGAGTGGAAGCCTGTGATCAGTGGTGTACTGCAGGGATCAGTGCTGGGACCCTTGCTGTTTGTAGTGAACATTAATGATTTAGATGTGAATATAGGAGGTATGATCAGTAAGTTCGCAGATGACACGAAAATTGGTGGTGTCGTAAATAGTGAGGAGGAAAACCTTAGATGACAGGATGATATAGATGGGCTGGTAAGATGGGCGGAGCTGTGGCAAATGGAATTTAATCCTGAGAAGTGTGAGGTGATGCATTTTGGGAGGACTAACAAGGCAAGGGAATATACAATGGATGGTCGGACCCTAGGAAGTACAGAAGGTCAGAAGGACCTTGGTGTACTTGTCCATAGATCACTGAAAGCAGCAACACAGGTAGATAAGGTGGTTAGGAAAGCATATGGGATACTTGCCTTTATTAGCCAAGGAATAGAATATAAGAGCAGGGAGGTTATGATGGAGCTGTATAAAATGCTAGTTAGGCCACAGCTGGAGTACTGTGTACAGTTCTGGTCGCCACACAATAGGAAGGATGTGATTGCACTGGAGAGGGTGCAGAGGAGATTCACCAGGAAGTTGCCTGGGCTGGAGCATTTCAGCTATGAAGAGAGACTGAAAAGGCTGGGGTTGTTTTCCTTAGAGCAGAGAAGGCTGAGGGGGGACCTGACTGAAGTGTACAAGATTATGAGGGGCATTGATAGGGTAGATAGGAAGAAATTTTTTCCCTTAGCGGAGGGGTCAATAACCAGGCGGCATAGATTTAAGGTAAGGTGCAAGAGGTTTAGAGAGGATTTGAGGAAACATTTTTTCACCCAGAGGGTGGTTGGAATCTGGAACGCACTGCCTGAAGAACATTTAAGAAGTATTTAGATGAGCACTTGAAACGCCATAGCATACAAGGCTACGGGCCGAGTGCTGGAAAATGGGTTTGGAATAGTTAGGTGCTTGATGGCTGACACTGACACGATGGGCCGAAGGATCTGTTTCTGTGCTGTATAACTCTATGACTCTATGACTCATCAGAACTTATAAATGCAAGTCTTTCTTAAATGAGGATTGGAACCTCATGGCCTTAGTTTTCAGCTTCTGCACTTTCCAGCCTTGGGAATTTTCCACCATTCTCCTTAATGGGGAAATAATCGTCAGTTGCTGAGTACAATCGTGGAAAACACAGGAAGATATGTGGACTCCAAGACTCCCTGATGTAGACAAGAATATTGGACATCCCTGATTCAGCCATTTACTGTTGGGAGGTGTGCATTATCATCTGATTGACCATAAATATTGAATATAACGAATTAACAATTATCCGAATGATGAGAAAAGCAAACACATTGGGCTGGATTTTACCAGCCCCCCAATGTAAGGGGTCGTTGCGGGAGGGGGGGCCCAGAAAATACCTCCGGGAGAGGCCCGCCATGGGCCACGACGTTGGGAAGGCCCTTGCCCCATGTTACCAGCCATGGTGAGGCCTCGTGGTGGCCCCCCTGCTGCAAGGTGACGGGAATCTCATTTCAATATGGAAATAAATGTTAATGAATGAATTAATACTTACCTCGTCGCGACTCCGCCCCGCTCCAATATTCTGGCTAGTTGTCGGAACTCCCGCGCCTTTGGATCACTGTTCGGAGATCCGAGGCAGAACACTAGTGAGGAAGGGGGAGGAGTTATGTTTTCAGGGTGGGGAGGGGGGAGTGGGGAAAACTTGCGCTTGGTGGAGGGAATGGTGGGGAGGTGTTGAAGGTGACCGTAAATAAAGTTCGGGGAGTAAAGGTCAGGATTGGAAGATAAGTTTTTTTGGGGGTGAGAGGGCAATCAATAAAGCCTTTAGTCATTTGGGGGGGGAGTGGGAGAGGGGCTTTAATCATTTATTAAATTAAATTTATAGTGACTGTTCCCTTAAACATGTAAATTAACTACAAGGACTGGAAGCCCTTTCAAAATGGCGCAGTTGCACCGGACGCCATTGCTGGGGACGGAGTGTCCACCCCCTCCACATCATCAGGGTCGAGCGTTCTGCCCCTCCATGTAAACGTGCCGCTGCGCTAAATATCGCGGCAGCTCCACAGCGCACATTTTGCGAGTGTGCCCCGCCATTTTTTGACGCTCTCTGCCGCGAGCTGGAAAAATGCAGCCCGTTGTGTTGTTCCATAGAATAGAAACTACGTGAAGGAGGCTATTTGGCCCATCATGTCTATACTGGCTCTTTGAAAGAGCTGTCCAGTTAGTCCCATCCCCCTGCACTATCCCCATAGCAAATTTCTCCTTTTTTAAGTGTTTATCTAATTCCCTTTTGAAAGTTACAATTGAATCTGTTCCACCGCCCTTTCAGGTAGTGCATTCCACATCGTGATAATTTCCTGCGTTAAAACAATTCTTCTCATCTCCCGTCTGATTCCTTTTGCCAGTTATCTTCAGTACGTGTCTTCACTGACCCTCCTCCCAGTGGAAACAGTTTCTGCTTATTTACTCTATCAAAACGTGTCATAATTTTGACCACCTCTATTAAATCTCCCTTTAACCTTCTCTGCTCTCAGGAGAACAATCCCAGCTTCTCCAGCCTTTCCACATGACTGCAGTCCCTCATCTTTGGTACCATTCTAGTCAATCTCCTCTTCAAGGCATCGCATTTATGGCCCGTGACATTCTAGTTAGCCTGAAAATGTGACCCGTCACTTGTGGGAGAAGGTCTTAAGATCTGAAAACAAGGGAAGCCAGGGAGAGACAAGCAGAAAGGCAGCAGGAGGATTGGAATAGACAGTTGCAGGACTGGAAAGTGGAGACTGCCAGAATCAAAGACAAAAATCACAAAGGAATAATTAATGACTTCAGAGGACAAAGACAAGGGCAAAACAAAAGGGTGAGAAAGGCAGAGAGCAGTAAAAATGACAAATGGAATGTAAATAAAGGCAGGGATTGAATTAAGAGCAGGAGCTACAGTTTGCAAAGCTCAGCTCCAGGAGTTTCCAATAACTTGCCTGAAATCGGCCAAATCACCACAAAAAAATTGCTGAACTTCAAGTGCAAATTACCTCCAGCGCAAATCAAGTTTACGGGATCTTTTGCGCTAGTTTCAAATTCATTGCACTAGAAGTTGACCCCGCCCACAAAACTGGCCACACCCCCGATCAAATGAATGAGCATTGCGATTGGCTGCTAATTGTACCTCTTTATGGGTCTTTCACAGGGCTCTGAAACTTTCTTGTCGGTGCAAGGAGATGAACAGGCACACTTTAAAAGCTTTTACAGTTTAAAAAAAAATGTACTTAGACGCCGCCATGATATTAAACTCGGCGGCTCATTTACATAGCCGGGGTAGACCACGCCCCACCCATGACCAGGAGGAGGCCTGCAGTCCGTCCTCGGCAACGGTGTCCGGCACCATTACGTGGGCGCCGACGCCATTTTTAAAGGGCTTCCAGCCCTTCAATTTAATTTAAATTTTTGAAGAAACATTAGTGCAAAAGCTTAACTAAAATTATCCCCACCCTCTCCCAGCTTCCTCAATGACCAGCAAATTTATTGTTTGCCCTCTCTCCCCCCCCCCCCCCCCCAAAAAAAAACCAACCTTGTGGTCCTGGCCTTCCCCTCTTCCCAAAGTTCATAAACTATGAACTTTACCCCTTACCACCACCCACAGACATATCAAAAACGTTTGATTGTGCTCCCCCACCCCCGCCCTGAAAACTTACCTCCTTCCCCCCCCACCTCCCCACCGGTGTCCCGCATCGGATCTCCGGACGGAAAACTGAAGGTGTGGGAATCTCAGCAACCGACCACAATATCGGAGTGGGACGGCCGGTCCCAGGTAAGTCATTAGTTCATTAATCTAAATTCATTCACATATTTACATCCTGCTCCCGTCGCTGAGCAGCGGGAGGGGGGGGGGTGCTGCCACAAGGCCTTCCCGGCTTCGAGTCCCATGGCGGGCCTTCCCCGGAGGCATTTTCTGAGGCCCCCGCCACGACGTCAGGGAGTGGGTAAAATTTAGCCCTTAAAATCGGGTTACTCACAGGTGGTCGATTGAAACTGTGATTTAAAATGTTTATTTTTTGTGATAAACTCATCTTCAGCTGAGCTATTAAAATAATACCAGGTTCCCACTCTGAAATATATCAAGGAATTATTTTTTAACAAAGTGATTCCTGACAACGCAGCCGGCCACTGACATCATCAGGCTGCGCCAAGGTGTGCAATTGCGCAGACGGCCTCCTGCTCTCTGCGCGTGCGCTGCGTTCCGACTTGCCAGGACTGGTTGCGCATGCGCCGATGACGTCATCACGTGACGTGTGCATCTTCGGGCAACATGCCTCGTCGGCCTCTGCGCATGCACTTTACGCATACAGCAATGCAACGCTAACGTATTCACCCATGCTTCAAGCTCCGCTCCCCCACCTCGCTGCTCTCTCTGGCTGCTCCGCTCCCCCTCCCCCCCCTTTGACTGACCCACTCTGCTCTGCTCCCCCTCCCTCCCCCGTCCCCGGCCCGCTCCGCCCCGCCCCCTGTGCTCGGCTCGCTCGCTTTCCCCCTCCCGCCATTTGTGTGCTGCCTTGTGTTTAGGTCAGGTTGCCTCCCTGTGATTATTTGAGCAGCGCCATCTTTAGTCCTGGCAGCTGCCTGAAGTTGCAGACTGTGACGTTTTAGTGGCACTTGCTGCATTTGCGCATGTGCCACTTCAGCGCCACCTAGTGGTATTGTTGTCAGCCAACGCAGCCATTTTTTAATGCAAAAATTACAGATCAATTTAGTTTGAAACCACTGCCCGATTGAGGTGGTTCATGAAGATTTTACGCCCGGCAATATGAAAAGGAACTTGAGCAAAATAAAGTTCTGAAAGCTAGCGCAATTTTAAGTGCAATTTGTGCTGGGATTACTGATTTCCCCATAGCGGAAACCCTTGGCTCAGATGATGTTGGGCGAAAGGTTATTAGGGCAGCCCAACCTTTCACAGACACCTCCCGAAATTGAACAGAGACAGAAACATAACCACTACCGCACCAGACAGCTAAGGAGAATTTAAAAAAGAGCTTTAATCACACTTGTACAATGCAAACAAAATTACCTTTAAAAATTGACTGTTGGTGTCTTGTTAGCAAATTTCCAGATAGCTCCTTCCAAAACTGAATGGACAACCTGTTCACCAGGAAGCTACAGGGAAATAGGACCGTATGCAACTGTTACAATTCAGGTCCTCACTGGATACTTACTCTTAAGTCCTTTGCAAAAGACCGCTTCTGTATGCAAGTCCTCATAAACGTAATTGATAATATGGCGTGCCAAAGGAGTACCCATTCTGTTGCTTAGAGGCTCACTGGAAATAATACAAGATGTCTTGTACTGTGTGTAATGAGTTCTTTATGTTGTCTGGTACAACATAAGTGAGATGCTTGAAGTCCAGTTATGCTGAAGATCTCAAATAAGTTTATTACAGCTAAACTATGATATACAGTTCAGAGCAAACTATTTACAGAACCTTCCTCTAGGTGTTACAGTTGCAGAGTGATTCTGGCTTCGCGTCACATGACTATGTCCTGGTACTTAGCTCATTAGCATACTAATATCCTAAAGGGGCATCACTCTTAAAGGCAATCATACAACATCCCCTTTCTTTTCAAAAAGTCTCGTATGTCACAAGTAAACATACATAAAATTAGATAACATCAAAATTATTTACACAGGAATAGAGATTATGAACTTTACACATGCAGATGCTTAAGAGTCCGTATATTGTTTTGGTGGTTTGACAACTCTTCCAGATCTGATTATGATATCACCTTTGGGGATGTGGATTTGTTTTGGGTTTGCAGGCATGTTGTCAATGTGTTAGGTGTTGTCCTGTTGTTCCGTCACACCCTCATTGTTGGACTGTGTTCTTTCGAGTCTGCTGTGCACAATTGGAGTATTGCACACTTCTTTTAGTTGGCTTTGATTCCTTCTCAACACCGCTCTGCTCGATGTTGTAATCTCGTCGGATCTAGGCTCACTGCATACTTTGGATACAGCTGTGGGTAGCCATGTTTTCATTGTGGGGTGTACGACCCTGACCTTTTGTCCTCCGTGTAACTGAGGTAGTTCCGCCCCTGCGTGTCGGTCATGCACCATCTTCATTCTCCCCTGTTTTTAGAGCAGCTCAGAATTTGGAAAGATGATGTCTTGGCAGAGTCGTCCACACTTGTCTGCCAAACATGATCTCTGCTGGTGACGGTAAACCCATATCCACAGGTGTATCTCTGAGGTGCAACATGGCAACATGAAAATCTTGTTTAGTTGTCCTACACTTCAAGAAATGTGATTGGACTGTGCGAACCATTCACTTGGCAAGACCATTGGGTAATGTGGTGATGACATCTCATAGTTTACGCTCCATTTGGCACACATATCCCTGAACGGTTTGCCTGTATACTGTGGCCCATTGTCAGCAATAATTTCTTCAGGTCCACCGAATAGACTGAATATTGCACTCAATGTGTCTGCGACGACCACCCTTGAAGTGTCTTTTACCTGTCTGACAATTGGAAATTTGGAGAAATAATCAGTGACTAAGATAAAGTGGTTTCCATTGACGGTAAATAGATCAGTGGCGATTTTGGACTAAGGGACTGACGGAATCTCGTGAGGGCGTAGAGGTTCTTTGTGTTGTTGTGACTGGTAGCTCTGGCATGCCTCGCACATCCTCACTAACCTTTCGATGTCAGTAATGATCCCTAGCCAATAAACAGTCACTCGTGCCAGTCGCCTTGTTTGCTCTATACACATATGGCCTTGGTGAAGTTGTGACAAGATGTCCTGTCGGAGAGCTTTGGGCACAATCACTTGTTTTCCTTTGAAGGTGACGCCTCTCGAGATACCGAATTCGTCTCTATAAGACCAAAAGCATCTGAGGGTTTCTGGCACCTCTTTTACCATATCAGACCAAGCTTCTATGATGAATCTCCACAGTGCCTTCAGTTGTTGGTCATTGGCTGTTTCTGATTGTAGTTGGTCACATTTGTGTCGACCAAAATGCAATTTTCGATTTTGAGCACATCTTCCACCTCGATGTCCATGCTGTACACTTATAGATCCAGTGGAATTTAGTTTAGTTTAGAGATACAGCACTCAAAGAGGCCCTTCGGCCCACCGAGTCTGTGCCGACCATCAACCACCCATTTATACTAATCCTACACTAATCCCATATCCCTGCCACATCCCCACCTGTCCCTATATTTCCCTACCACCTATCTATACTAGGGGAAAGTTTTATAATGGCCAATTAACCTATCAATACTCTCAGCACTACATGAACTGCTATGCCTGTGCTGGGACGAGGGAGCAGTACCCCAGGACATGCGCGATGCCAATATCATCACCCTCTATAAAAACAAAGGTGACCGCGGTGACTGCAACAACTACCGTGGAATCTCCCTGCTCAGCATAGTGGGGAAAGTCTTTGCTCGAGTCGCTCTGAACAGGCTCCAGAAGCTGGCCGAGCGCGTCTACCCTGAGGCACAGTGTGGCTTTCGTGCAGAGAGATCGACCATTGACATGCTGTTCTCCCTTCGTCAGATACAGGAGAAATGCCGTGAACGACAGATGCCCCTCTACATTGCTTTCATTGATCTCACCAAAGCCTTTGACCTCGTCAGCAGACGTGGTCTCTTCAGACTACTAGAAAAGATCGGATGTCCACCAAAGCTACTAAGTATCATCACCTCATTCCATGACAATATGAAAGGCACAATTCAACATGGTGGCTCCTCATCAGAGCCCTTTCCTATCCTGAGTGGTGTGAAACAGGGCTGTGTTCTCGCACCCACACTTTTTGGGATTTTCTTCTCCCTGCTGCTTTCACATGTGTTCAAGTCCTCTGAAGAAGGAATTTTCCTCCACACAAGATCAGGGGGCAGGTTGTTCAACCTTGCCCGTCTAAGAGCGAAGTCCAAAGTACGGAAAGTCCTCATCAGAGAACTCCTCTTTGCTGACGATGCTGCTTTAACATCTCACACTGGAGTGCCTGCAGAGTCTCATTGACAGGTTTGCGTCTGCCTGCAATGAATTTGGCCTAACCATCAGCCTCAAGAAAACGAACATCATGGGGCAGGACGTCAGAAATGCTCCATCCATCAATATTGGCGACCACGCTCTGGAAGTGGTTCAAGAGTTCACCTACCTAGGCTCAACTATCACCAGTAACCTGTCTCTAGACGCAGAAATCAACAAGCGCATGGGTAAGGCTTCCACTGCTATGTCCAGACTGGCCAAGAGAGTGTGGGAAAATGGCGCACTGACACGGAACACAAAAGTCCGAGTGTATCAGGCCTGTGTCCTCAGTACCTTGCTCTATGGCAGCGAGGCCTGGACAACGTATGCCAGCCAAGAGCGACGTCTCAATTCATTCCATCTTCGCTGCCTTCGGAGAATACTTGGCATCAGGTGGCAGGACTATATCTCCAACACAGAAGTCCTTGAAGCGGCCAACACCCCCAGCTTATACACACTACTGAGTCAGCGGCGCTTGAGATGGCTTGGCCATGTGAGCCGCATGGAAGATGGCAGGATCCCCAAAGACACATTGTACAGCGAGCTCGCCACTGGTATCAGACCCACCGGCCGTCCATGTCTCCGCTATAAAGACGTCTGCAAACGCGACATGAAATCGTGTGACATTGATCACAAGTCGTGGGAGTCAGTTGCCAGCATTCGCCAGAGCTGGCGGGCAGCCATAAAGACAGGGCTAAATTGTGGCGAGTCGAAGAGACTTAGTAGTTGGCAGGAAAAAAGACAGAGGCGCAAGGGGAGAGCCAACTGTGCAACAGCCCCGACAAACAAATTTCTCTGCAGCACCTGTGGAAGAGCCTGTCACTCCAGAATTGGCCTTTATAGCCACTCCAGGCGCTGCTTCACAAACCACTGACCACCTCCAGGCGCGTATCCATTGTCTCTCGAGATAAGGAAGCCCAAAAGAACACTAATCCCATATCCCTACCACATCCCCACCTGTCCCTATATTTCCCTACCACCTACCTATACTGGGGGAAAGTTTTATAATGGCCAATTAACCTATCAACCTGCAAGTCTTTGGCATGTGGGAGGAAACCGGAGCACCCGGAGGAAACCCACGCAGACACAGGGAGAACTTGCAAACTCCACACAGACTGTTCAGATTTAGCAATCTGCTCAGCATATCCAAGGTGACCATTTTGGTACGCGATTTGTAGCAGACGTCGAAGTCGTACCCCTGTACTTTCACTAAGAGTCGCTGTAGGTGAGATGGTGCACTTGTCAATGGTATCATCTCCAGTGGTTTGTGGTCAGTTTCCACTGTGAACTGCTTACTGAACAGGTAGGTGTGGAACCTTGTGGTCCTGAACACAGAGCGAGTGT
Organism: Heterodontus francisci; assembly: GCF_036365525.1. NCBI lineage: Eukaryota > Metazoa > Chordata > Chondrichthyes > Heterodontiformes > Heterodontidae > Heterodontus > Heterodontus francisci. Next base: position 20,367,647 of record NC_090410.1, on the reverse strand, counting down.
TTCACGCTCTTATGTTTGAGTAATTGGAGTGTGCTGAGGATAAACATTTGGATCCAAATGCAATTGGTTTGCCCTCCTGCAGGATGCACGCTCCTAGCCCCTTCTGTTGAGGCGTTGACTTGCAGGATTGTCTTCTTCCTTGGATCATAGTACTGCAGGATACAGGTTTCTGCTGGCAATGCTTGTTTGACAGACTCATACTTATGCTGATAGTCCTCCTGCCATACATATGGTACGTCTTTCTTTAAGAGCTCTCTCAGCAATGATACTTTGTCAGAAAGATTTGGAATGTATGGTGCCAAGAAGTTGAAAACTCCAAGACATCTCTGGAGGTCTTCCTTGTCTTGTGGGGTAGGCATATACATTACATCTTCGACTTTGCCTGGGTCAGGATGGATTCCGCAACCAGAATAAATGGAGCAAAGAAATTGATGTGACTTACATTCACCTGGCACTTCTTGCTAATAAAAACAAGCCCTTCGCGGTGAGCTACCGCCATAAGAGAATGGAGATTTTGATCATATTCTTCTTTGGTTTTGCCCATTACCGCAATATCATCAGCAATGCACATGCAGCCAGGCACGTTTTGTTGTAATTCTGTCCATATGCTGCTAGAACAGATCTTGACTGACAGATAAGCCGAAGGGTAGTCTCTGGAAGCAATATCTTCCAAATGGTGTCCTGAAGGTGGTGACTTCCTGAGATTCCTTAGCTAGGTGTACCGACCAAAATCCATGTTTGGTATTCAACTTGGAGAAGAATTTAACTCCTGTGAACTTGGGATTCAATTCCGCTAATGTCGGAATCTTGAGGGGGCATCGCTTTAGGGAGAGGTTTAGGCACCTCGGATCTAGACATACCATGATAGCTCCATCCTTCTTCAGTACGCACCAGATGCACACGACGGATGATGCCTTTGTGTTCCATGTCATCCAAGCTTTTCTTGTATGTGCACTCTGTACTTTCTGGGAGGGTCAATTGACGGAATTGCATCCTCTCTGAGGATGGAATCACCTTTGAATGGCGTTGAACCTGTCGGGGTACATTTGTTGTAGGTCGAGGACTGACTCAATGCGGGTACCCTTGGTCTCTTCTGCTGTAATGGGTACCCTGGTGACCTCGTGGATGGTCCGATGTTGAGGTCCTTACACGCTGGTAGTCCTGCCACTGCTGATCTGCTCGTGTCTACCAGGTAGAATATTTGTGGTTTCCATGCCGACTTGCCATAGCTGCATTGCATGGTTAGTGTGCAACTGCAAGGGATTTTTGACCCATTGTATGCAGAAAACTTGGTAGTTGTTGGTTGTATCATTAATTTCCAACAACTCCGGTACATATCATTCAGGATTCAGACTGGTAGGATATTTGCACTAGCTCCAGTGTCAATCTTAACCCTGAGTCCTGAGTATATGTTTGCCAGCATTCTTTGGGCACATGATGTTAATAGTGGCGAAAACTTCCAGTTGTTTGACTTCATCAACATGATGTGTCAGGTTCACAATGTGAAACACCTGCTCGTCTTTTGGCTGAGAATTACTCTTCTCTGAGTCTTGTCTCAGGTTTGTTTTGCTGGTGACTTGGGTGTATTGGCTTTGTGCAGGTCTCTGGCACCCTCCTTGCTGCTGTTGCTCTGTTGCTGCACTTGTCGTCTGTTTGTTTGTGTCCTACTGTGATTTCTGGCTGCGTCTTTGGAGCCAGATTGATTCCAAACAGATCTAGCAGCTCAAAACTGGGCATCCATGAGACAGTGTGGGCCATCAGCAGCAGCAGAACTGTATTCAACTACAATCTGTAACCTCATAGCATGGCATATCCCTCACTCTACCATTACCATCAAGCCGGGGGACCAACCCTGGTTCAATGAGAAGTGCAGGAGGGCATGCCAGGAATAGCACCAGGCATACCTAAAAAATGAGGATGCCAATCTGGTGAAGCTACAATACAGGACTACATTAAAGCTAAGCAGCAGAAGCAGCATACAATAGACAGAGCTAAGCGATCCCACAACCAACATGTCAGATCAAAGCTCTCCAGTCCTGCCACATCCAGTCGTGAATGGTGGTGGACAATTTAACAATTAACCAGAGGAGGAAGCTTCAAAACAATCCCCATCCTCAATGAAGGGGGAGCCCAGCACATCAGTGCAAAAGACAAGACTGAAGCATTTGCAGCAATCTTCAGCTAGAAGTGCCGAGTGGATGATCCATCTCGGCCTCCTCCTGATGTCCCCAGCATCACAGATGCCAGTCTTCAGCCAATTCGATTCACTCCACGTGACATCAAGAAACTGATGGCAGTTACACTGGCTGAAGGCACTGGATACTGCAAAGGCTATGGGCCCTGACAACATCCCGGCTGTAGTACTGAAGACTTGTGCTCCAGAATTAGCTGCACCCCAAACCAAGCTGTTCCAGCTCAGCTACAACACTGGCCTCTACCCAACAGTGTGGAAAATTGCCCAGGTATGTCCTGCCCAAAAAAGGCAGGACAAATCCAATCAGCCAATTACCACCCTATCAGTCTACTCTCGATCATCAGCAAAGTGATGAAAGGTGTCATCAACAGTGCTATCAAGTGGCATTTGCTCACCGATAACCTGCTTACTGATTTTCAGTTTGGGTTCCACCAGGGCCACTCAGCTCCTGACCACATTACAGCCTTGGTCCAAACATGGACAAAAGATCTGAATTCCAGAGGTGAGGTGAGAGTGACTGCCCTTGACATCAAGGCAGCATTTGCCTGAGTATGGCATCAAGGAGATCTAGCAAAACTGGAGTTAATGAGAATCGGGGGGAACTCTCCACTGGTTGAAGTCATACCGAGCACAAAGGAAGATGGTTGTGGTTGTTGGAGGTCAGTCATCTCAGCCTCAGGGCCTCGCTGCAGAATTCTTCAGGGTAGTATCCTAGGCCCAACCATCTTCAGCTGCTTCATCAATGACCTTCCCTCTATCATAAGATAAGAAGTGGGGATGTTCGCTGATGATTGCACAATGTTCACTTCCACTCACAACGTCCTCAGATAATGAGGCAGTCCGTGGCTGCATGCAGCAAGACTTTGACAACATTCAAGTTTGCGCTGATAAGTGGCAAGTAACATTCATACCACACAAGTGCCAGGCAAAGATCATCTCCAACAAGAGAGAGTCTAACCAACACCCCTTGACAATCAATGGCATTGCCTTCAGTGTAACTGCCATCATCAACATCCTGGGGGTTACCATTCATCAGAAACGTAACTGGACCATCCGCATAAAATGCAAGAGCAGGTCAGGGCTGGGAATCCTGCGACGAATGACTCACCTCTAACTCCCTAAAGCCTTCACTATAATCAAGGCATCCCTTCATGACAGAAGCTGCAGCAAACTCTCCCTTATTCCTTCACTGTCGCTGGGTCAAAATCCTGGAACTCCCTCCTACTGTGGCTGTACCTACACCACATGGACTGCAGTGGTTCAAGAAGGCGGCTCACCACCGCCTTCTCAAGGGTAATTAGGGATACAATAAATGTTGGCCTAGCCAGTGTCACCCACATCCCGTAAATGAAAACACACTGATGTGTTAAATTTTGGACTATGAGTATAACTAGTTTAATGGCAACAAATAGGCAAAGAAATGGTGGCATTTACAAGCCAGACTCTGACAATATTGAAGTATAAATATTATCCCAACACAGATTTAGAATAATTGCCAAAAAAAAAAGCCAGTGGGGAGATGAGGAGGAATTCTTTTAGCTCAGCATTTTGTTACGTTGTGGAATGCACCATCTGAAAGAGGGGTGGAAGTAGATTCAGTAGTGGCTTTCAAAAGGGAATTGGATAAATACTCTAGAAAGGATAAATTTGCAGGTAGGACTGTTTGGGAAGCTCTTTCAGAGACCCAGCGCAGGCACAATGGGCTGAATGACCTCCATCTGTGCTGTATAATACTATAATTTAGCTAGTAGAACATTCCTATGTAGTTATGAACAGTTTTGTGCTCGGAGTCCAAGTCTATTCAGAGTTGGGTTGAATGAGCCACACTCATTTGACAATGAACCATTAATGGCCAGCTGATTGGTCCAGTGGACTATTCTTGCTCATCATTTCTCATAGACTGTCTATCTGGACAGTGATAGGCCATCTCTGCTTTGTGACTTTGTTTTGACTCTTTTATTTAGTTTCATAAGATAGCACCCATTATTTGGACAGCTTGTGCTTAGGTTTATAATGACAGAACTCTTCAAACTTGAATACTTCTAAAGCACGTCTCAAGTGACAGAAACGAAGGTTAAATGCAATTCAAAAAGAAAAACAATCAGTAGACCTTTGGTGAGTGATTACACTTGTCAGGAATACTGGGAATTTAATCTGGTTGCTGGGATACAAGTTACCTTGACGAATAGCAACGTGAATAACACAGCATCACATTATTACCTCAGTACCAGGAAGTCTTATTATAAAACCCTCCGGCAGAGCATTCACGAGGACAGTGTGTCTTCTGGGCATCCGTCACTAGCGATGTGTGATGCAATGTTCATTCTCCCTGATTCTCTCACAAATTCAAGCACATGACCATAGCACCAATGGGCAAGGGACTACAGGAGGGAGCAGCAAAGTGCAGAAATGCGGTTATAGGAGATTCCACAGTCAGGGGGACAGACAGGCATTTATGTAACCATCATCGTGAGTCCCACATGCTGTGTTGACTCCCTGGTGCCAGTGTCAAGAAAACCCCATGTGCCAAATGAGAAATATTAACTTACATGAAACTTTTAATGGAAAAAAATCCGACAGTAACTTTTTAAAAAACTAGCAGCCAAGATGGCCACTGCAATTTATATCTGAAATACCAGGAAATTGAACTTCAGACAGAAGTCTGAGAAGCCCTATACCCAGAACAAGGGGCTCCTCTAAAGAGGGTGGTAGTGTTCTGGTAGTAATGTCACTGGACTGGTAACCTAATGAACTAGGCTTCTGCTCTGGGAACATGAGTTCAAATCCCACCAAAGCAGTTGGTGAAATTTGAATTCAATTAATTTGGGAATTAAAAAGCTAGTCTAATGGTGACCTGGCAACTGATGTCAGTTATTGTAAAAGCCCATCTGGTTCACTCATATAACTTAACCTATAGAGAAGGAAATCTGCCATCCTTACCTGGTCTGGCCTACATATGACTCCAGACCCACAGCAATATGGTTGACTCTTAAAGTGGCCTTGGAAGCCATTCAGTTCAAGGGCAATTAGGGACAGTAAATGCTGTCCTAGCGAGCAGCTCCCACAAATAAAAATATCTTACTTTTTTGCCACTTCATGGTTGGACAATCAGGAACAGGAAGCAAGGGGAGAAAAACAAGTTAAAATTGGGCAGGGAAGCAGTAGCCGGCAGGCTGGCTGATGCATGACATGCTATTCAGAGTTGGGCCACCAGGAGGAAGCAAGGCTGGGTTGAGACCAGGTCAGACAGTGAGGCCAGATTGGGCCCAGGTTGTGACTGGGCAGGGTAGGGAGGCTGATGTTGGGTTTGGACAGAGAAGCTTAGCTTGACGATTGAACAAGGTATGAGGCTCAGGTTGGGGATTGGGCAAGAAAGTGATGCCAGGCTGGACAAGGGAGAAAAGCTTGGTCAGACATAGACACAGATGCACCAGGGCATCAGCGAATGGCCGCACTGAGGTAGGTGATTGTGAGTGGGCTCAGCAGTGAGGACCATTTCTCATCTACATGCTGCCCCTCGACGACATCATCCAGAAACACAACTTCAGCTTTCACGTATACGCTGATGACACCCAGCTCTACCTCACCACTTCCACTCTCAACCCCTCCACTGTCTCTAAATTGTCAGACTACTTGTTTGACATCCAGTATTGGATGAGCACAAATTTACTCCGACTAAATATTGGGAACACCGAAGCCATTGCCTTTGGTTCCCGCCACAAACTCCGTTTCCTAGCCACTGATTCCATCCCTCTCCCTGGCAACTGCCTGAGGCTGAACCAGACTGTTGGTTGTGTCATATTTGACTCCAAGATGAGCCTCCAACGACATAACTGTGCCTTCACTAAGACCACCTATTTCTACCTCTGTAACATTGCCCGACTTCATGCCTCTGTTACCTCTAGACTTGACTATTCCAGCACTACTGGCTGGACATCCTTCACCCTGTAAACTTGAAGTCATCCAAACTCTGCTGCCCATGTCCTAACTCACACCAAGCCCTTTTTGCCCATCAGCCCTATGCTCGCTGATGTACGTTGGCTTCTGGTCTGACAACACCTCGAATTTATAATTTTGATCCTTGTTTTCAAATCCCTTCATGGCCTCGCCCCTCCTTATCTCTGTATTGTCCTCCAGCTCTACAACTCTCTGAGATATCTGCGTTCTTCTATTTCTATCCTATTGAGCATCCCTGATTTTAATTTCTCCACCATTGGCAGCTGTGCTTTCACCAGCCAATGCTCTGGAATTCCCTCCCTAAACCTCACCACCTCTCTACCTCTCTCCTCCTTTTAGGCGCTCCTGAAAACCAACCTTTTTTGGTCATCAACCCTAATATCTCCTTATGTTTGATAACGCTCCTATCAAGTGCCTTGAGGCATGTCACTATGCTAAAGGCACTATATAAATGCAAGTTATAGGGGGGAAAAAAGTAAAGCTAAAATTAAACTGAGAAAGTGTGAAAAAAAAGGCTGCCTTGTGTGTTCTGAACATCTGTGCATAGCGTGGAGCAACGTTGGGGTCTCATTGGCCTTTGGCTTCACTTGGTTACTATGAGCCCACGTTTGGGATTTGAATGCTCTGTGGTGTCACATGGTTACTTTGGGGACTGATCGGCAATGTTATGGCTCAATGCAACACTACAGAGACAAGACTTGTAATAATGTAGATTAGCCTGAGCCATGGACCAGAAGGGAGCAGGTTTCCTGCATGTTATCCCACATGACAGATTCTTGAGGCAATGTGTCAAAGGAGAAGAAATCTGTGAGGTCACTGGTCTACCAGTTACAACACCAGAAGGAAAACTGTCTGTTTTCCATGCGTTTAGCACAAAGACACCTCAAAGGGTATAGATAGGACCGGACAAATAAAGAGTGAAAAAAAGAACAGAAAAACGTCTATGCAGCCAACCTTCAGCATCAGAAAACACTTCCTGAAAAATACGAGGTTTCCATAGAAACGAGCAGGAGAGATTTTGGCTTTAGCTTTACATTAAACAACGGAGGAGAATTCAGCACTTTAAAGAGATAAGTATTACACTTTCAATTGATATATTTTTCTCCCAGACCATCTTTTAATTATTTCAAAAGCAGTACTTTAGGGTCACTAGGGTTAGGACTGTATCAAACAAAAGGAATCCACAGTCAGACTGACTGCCCCCTGGTGTTGGAAGATAGGGGTGTTGTTATGTTTAAGAAGTTTGGGAACAAGTATCGGGTATTGGAGCAGGAAGGGAGAGAAGACATGATCAATATTAACAACAATGGTGGGGCCATGTCGTCTAGCCCCTCACATGCCAACACCCTCAGTTACTGTACCTATCAAGACAAGGAGGTTATCTCTAGCCAGCTGTTTGCAGCCAGATGTTCTCAAATTATTTGGGGCTTTGATGGAGTAAATAAGGAGAAACTTTCCACTGGTAGGAGAGTCAGTAACCAGAGAGAACAGATTCAAGATAATCAGCAAATGATCGAGAGGAGAAATGAGGAGAATCTTTTTTACTCATTGTTGTTGTCTGGACTTCGCTGCCTGAAAGGGCAGTGGAAGCAGATTCAATAGGAACGTTCAAAAGGGAATTGGATAAATACTTGAAAAGGGAAGATTTGCAGGGCTATGGGGAGAGAGCAGGGGATTGGGATGAATTGAATAGCTCCTTCAAAGAGCCAGCGCTGGCGTGATGGGCTGAGTGGCCTCCATTTTGGCTGAAGGCTTCTATACTGTAGAACCCAGAGATTACTCAGTGACCTGTGTGCCTGGAAGGAGCGGATAGACCTAATTGGCAGTGAACTGTAAAGGAATGGAGGGGAATCTAACAAGTTTTACCAAGTACAAGCTGTCATTCCAACACCTTGCATTTCCATAATACTAGAGTATCTCAGAGTCCTTTACAAGAGGGCAAGCAAGTGGCAGGAGAACTTAAGTGGGGGACAGAAAGACTGAAGTTCTTGAAGAAAGGTAACGAGGAGTGGCCCAATGATTGAAAAATTGACCACTGCTCCTCGAGTGAAAAATGAACTTTGATCTAGAATGGGAGGAGTGTAACATCTTTTTAAAAAATCATTCATGGGATCTGGCTATCGCTGGTGTGTGAGTTAGGGGGCGGGCAGCAGGGTTTTAGACATCCTGAAGTTTATGGAGGCTGGAAATTGGGAGACCAGCCAGGAAAGCATTGGAATAATCGAGTGTAGAGGCGGCAGAGGCATGGATGAGGGTTTCAGCAGCGGATGAGCTGAGGCAGGGGCGGAGACGGACAATATTACAGAGATGGAAATAGGCCCTCTTAGCGATGGAGAGGATATGGGGTGGGAAGCTCGTCTTGGAGTCAAATAGGATGCTGAGATTGTGAACAAGTCTGGTTCAGCCTCAGACAGTGCAGGGCGGAAGACCTCAGCTAACTCAGAGACTGGGTTCCCCTGGGTCGGGAAGGCTCAGTAGAGCAGTGCACACTGTCGCTATGGGTGTTAGGTACAACTGAGGAGTGACACTGTTCTCTTTCCTCACCAGGCTCTGCAATACCTGACCTCTCGATCCTTCTCTACAACAATCAGAAACCAGCTAAAAAACAAAGTGCTGGAGAATCAGAAGATCTTTCAGGTACCAGTGACGTGAATGAATATTTTTAATCAATAGGGAATTTGCAGGAAAAAATAATAATTCCTGTCATAAGGGCCCTGTTAATGTTGTGATTTATGGTCCTGACATGCCATTCAAAATGGAGGCCCAGAAAGGGGCCAATGAATTGGCGGAAGTTATTTCTAGAGGTTTAAATTTTAATGCTTTTTCTTACTTTTCCTGTCTTTTCTCTCTCTCTTTGTTCACTCTCTTTCCCTGTCTTTATGTGTAAAGGAGGTTTGACCTATGACAGAAATAGTGTCTGTTTTGATGGTGGTTAACATGGCATCTGTGGGATATGTGAATTCTCCCAGATGGTCCCGCTTGAGTCTGCTGACCTCCGAACACCTCGGGCTCCAGTGAAGTCATTGAGGTGACTGTGAATGTGATGCCAGACAGAGAGTCAGCAACATCACAGGAGCCTGTGGGCAGCTTTGCTCCATCCTGCTGTTGGTCAATGAGGTGCAGGCTGCTGCTTTCTGAAAGGAGAGGGGCTGCGTTGGTGGGGGCCTGGACAAGTCAGTGGAGCTGCCAGCCTTATGGTCCAGACATAGTGTGCTGCTCACTGCACAACTAAACCACCCACAGTGCAATGACCTGAAGCAGCAGCAAGAGTCCTTGGAGCAGGGCACGAGGAAGGGGATGAGGAACTGGGAAACTGGCCTATTCTGAGATGCAGGACCATTTGGCTAACAAAACATTATTCTGAAAAAAAATCTGACACTTACTTCTGACACCATCATTGAAACTTACAACGCAGAAGGAGGCCATTCGGCCCATCATTCCTGTGCTAGCTTCCTTGCTTTTTCTCCATAGAAGTGCATTTTTTCCTTCTCAAATACTTATCCAATTCCCTTTTAAAACTTACTATTGAATCTGCTTCCACCGCCCTGTCAGACAGCACATTCCAGATCACTACAACTTGCTGTGTAAAAAAAAAAACCTCATCTCCTCTTGATTCTTGTGCCAATTATCTTAAATCTGTTACCTCTGGTTACTCTCCTGACACTGGAAACAGTGTCTCTTTATTTACTATGTGAAAACCCTTCATCATTGTCAACACCTCTATTAAATCTCCCTTTAACCTTCTCTGCTCTAAGGAGAACAATCCCAGCTACTTTAGCCTCTCCATATAGCTGAAGCCCCTCATCCCTGCTACCCTGGCTGCCTTTATGATGCTTATCAATGGCGCAGTCTCCGTTAACTAACCTGCTGCTTTATCTCAGTTCTCTCCTTTGGGTGTGAGGCAATAAGGTGCCTGTCCGCTGAGCGTCACTCAGAGGATCCGAAGATCAAGTTGGCTCTCAAGCTTGTTTTACCTGGGTTCTGAGATGCTGCTTGAGGCTGCTGCCACTGTACCTGTACAGGGTCAGTCCCAATCTTAGCTGCTGCCAGGCTCGGGTGATGTCATTGGTTGAGAATGTGTTGCTGCACAGAGAGATAGCCGCCTCGCTCATTATTAATGTTGGGCTCCCAACCTCCATGTTGATGGGCATGGTGATCAAGGTGCCTGCACATAACCTGCAGCAACATCGCTGCCGGAGGGAAGTGCCTCAGGCTGCATGGAAGTTGGCAGGTACAGGTTGGCAGGCAGAACAGGAAGGAGAGCAGGTCCCCTTGTTTGATGTGGGAAGTAATAGATATTGTCCTCAAGGAAAAGAAAACCTGCATTTCTATAGCGTCTTTCACAACCTCAGGACATCCCCAAGAGCATCACAGCCAATGGAGTGCTCTATTGAAGTGCAGTCACTGGTTTGCTATAGGAAACAAGAAGCCAATTTACACGCAGTAAGATCCCACAAAAATCAATGCAGTAATCTGTTTTAGTGATGATGGTTGAGGGCTAAATGTTGGCCCAGGCCAGCATTTATTGCCCATCCCTAATTGCCCTGGAGAAGGTGGTGGTGAGCTGCCTTCTTGAACCGCTGCAGTCCATGTGGGGTAGGTACACCCACAGTGATGTTAGGAAGGGAGTTCCAGGAATTTGACCCAGCGACAGTGAAGTAATAGTGATATTACGACCTGGTGAGAAAGGGGTCTAGGGGTTCCCTCTCAGCCTTTGCCTGGTTTGACCGTAACAGAGTTTAATTTTTAAAACAGTGTTTTTAGCTCCTCCTTCAGCGAAACCGTGTTTACTGCTCTCCAATTGTAAGGCAAAGAAATCAACCAGACAGGCTTTTTTTAGATTTAAGCAAGAAAGGTGTAAGTTTATTAACCTTAAAACTCTAATTCGGTTAAGACTACTACGAATACACGAGACGACCACGCTAGCATGTATACGTGATAAACACACATGCAGATAGAGACAGAAAAGGGGTAAAATTAAAGGGGAAAAGTTTGAAGCAATAGCTGGGGTTCATTTACTGTACTTTGAGTTCGATGTAGATTGCAGTTAATTCTTGCCGTTTCGTTGGGGCCCAGTGCACGCTTTCAAACTTGTTTTGATGTAGGAGTCTCCTCTCTTGAGATTTAAGTGGTGTCAGTGGATCTGAAAATTTGTGAGAGAAAGAGAGAGAGCCAGGGAGAGAGACCTTCCTTCTCTCTTGTCTTCAAAGCAGTCTCTGCCTTCAAACTGTCCTGTAAGCACAATTCAACAAACCTGGGCCAGCAGGTTAGTCACGTGACTAGGTTTTTTTTAACAAACTCTCCTGCATTTTTGTGGATTCCTTTCAACTTAGCAGACACCTGCAGAGGGGGTGGGGGAATGGAATACTGGCTTGTCCCACCTCCAATGTCTGGTAATCAAAATCCATTTGGGTTAATTGGATCAGGGAAAAGTTCCATTGTCTTTTCCTAGGCAACTGTCTCTTAGAATGCAAATTTTTCCAGCTACTGCTGATGTCTTTAAACAATTCATCTCTTCAGTCCAGCAACAATTTAAAATTAATGTTTTATATGATGAAATTAATGAGCCTCATTCGTGGCAGGTGGGATCTTCATGATATCTCCACACCCAGCGGAATGAAATGCAATTTTTAGAAGAGCATTTCATTAAAAGGGACTAGAAAATTGTTATCGCCTGTCTTTGCTGCTTTAAACAGCCCTTTTTGGCGTCCCAATAAACATATGATTTTTTGGAGAAGTTTTTTTTCAATTTGCATATTTCCATGACTGCCTAGGGTGTCTTTGTTCCTGTTGAGGTCTGCAGGGGGAGGGTTATATTTAATTAGCCCTAGGTTGGAGTTCTGCTCAGGGCATCGGCAGTGGGTGGATCCACTCTGACCTCCCTTCCAGTGCTTTGATGAGTCATGCAAGGGCTTTTCACCTTAGGGGATGGTTGGTTCCCTTTTCTCCTGACTGTGAGGGAGGATTCTTTGCTAATCTTCCCTTTGCCCTCTGGGACACTCCTGCTTTTAGGTATTTGTCCAGATTCTACTGTACTCACCTGCGGCATTTCGACTAGGTGAGGCATCACCCTCATGGTTTCCCTGCCCTCTTGAGGACTTTCTTTGTCTCTGCAGATTCCTGTAAATGGTGTTAGCAACTCTGGTGAGGTGCTTCTGGTGTCTGCATTTACATAGGAGGGTGTGGGGTCTAACTTTTCAAACATTTTGGGGCTGACTGACCGGACAGTAGGGGTTTCCATTTGGAATTCCTCCCGGACTTCCTTTAACCTGCCCTCTTTGTCCCTGTTTCCCCTTTCCTTTCTAACCCGTTGCCAGCCTTGTACCTGCCAGTCCCCTTTTGTTCACGGCAGGGGTCCCTTACACTTCACCAGCCCTCTGCTGGCGGATCCTCCAAACACCAGTACAGGACTTAGTGGTGCAGATTCCATTGTAGGTTGGGGTTTCCCCTCGACCTGGCACATGTGGCAACTCCTGCAGTACTCCACCACACCTTTGCGGAGTTTTGGCCAGTCAAACTGCTGTCTTATGCAGGCATTGATTTTTCGTACACTGACATGTACAGCCACTGCAATCTCATGAGCCATTCTTAATATTTCTCTCCGGTACCTCGGCGGCACCACTAACTGGTGAACCACTCTCCACTCCATGTCCTCAGGTGTGTGAGGAGAACTCCACTTCCTCATCAGTACCTTATTTTCTAAATAGTAGCAATCAGGGACTCCCTGTACTTCAATTTCAGACTGGGCAGCCTGTGCTAACTCTCTCAATACTGGGTCAGCTCAATGGGCCTCAGCTAGGGGAAATCCATTTAATTCATTCCCTGGGTCTTCTAACTTTCCAAAGAAAGTCTCAGACAGACATACCTCATGGTCATCTGCCTTCAGTGCCAATTCAGTCTCCTTTGAGAGAGCTAGTTTGATCATGGGACCGTCTCCTGCCACTGCCCTGTTTCCCTGACCTCCTGCGGTCTTTCTTTCACGACTGGGGGTGCTATCACCTTCATCCCCACCAGATCATTACCTAGGAGCAGGTTAACCTGTCCACAGGCAAACTAGGGACAATCCCTACGATCACCAGTACCGAAACTAGGTCGCCGTCCAAGTGCACCCGGTGTAAAGGTACTGTCATACACTGTCCTCCAATACCAGCTGCCACCGTTCTGGAGTTTACTGCACTCTCTGGGGGAAAGGTCAGGCCTTTTCCCAGTAAAAAGGATCTTGTGGCCCCTGTGTCCCTGAGGATTACTATGGGCTTGCTTGCCCCACTCGAGGGGTATGGGGTTACTCTCTCTTCAGACACAAAATCCTGATAACTTTCAGGAATCCTATTGAATTTTCCTGCACTTGCAGCAGTTGGTTTTCTGGGTCTCACTGTTACTGCAGTTAAAGCCACAGCTTGCTCAGCTGTGCTTTCCATCAGGGTCCCTTCTCCTTCACTGGGTGGGAGTGCCCTGATTAACCCTACCAGTTTTCCCTTTTGTTTCCAGCAGTCAGCTCCTAGATGACCTGCTTTATTACAATGGAAGCACATAGGTCTCCAGGTCTCACTCCTGTTTACGCACCTTCCTTTTTGGCTGGAGGAGGGCCCTCTGTGTCTCCTGCTTTTCTTCCTCTCCCCGGACTGCTTGGGGTTCTATCAACTTTCCACCCTTTTTCCTTTTTGGATTTTTGGGGGTGACTAGGAAAGGTTTTCCCCTGGGGAACCGACTTATAAATGAGAGCAAATTCATCAGCCAGAACTACGGCTTGCCGGGCTCTATGAACTTTTTGTTCCTCTACATGTGTCTTTATGGAGAAAGGGAGAGAGTTTTTAAATTCCTTGAGCAAAATTACCTCTCTGAGATTTTCATAACTGGGCTGCACTTTAAGAGCCACTGGTCAAAAGGCAGTTGCTTACTTCTCTCAAACTCTAGGTAAGTTTGATCAGCTTGCTTCTTGAGGGTTCTAAACTTTTGGCAATAGGCTTCCGGTACTAACTCATATGTCCCGAGGATAGCATTTTTTTAGTTTATAATTTGATGAGCTCTCATCTGGCAACAGGGAATAAACCTCATGGGCATTTCTTGTTAGCTTGCTTTGTAGCAGGAGAGTCCATCTCTCAGCTGGCTACTTTAACTGCCTTGCAAGTTTTTCAAAAGATACAAAAAATGCTTCCACATCTCCCTCATTGAATTTTGGAATCAATTGGGAAAATTTTAACAATTCTGTACCCAGCCCTGAATTACAATCCTCCATATTGGCCATGCTTTCACTGGGGTTACTCTGTCGCCCCTTATTTAACTCAAGCCACCTCAGCTCTCTCTCTTTGCATTCCTTCTGGAAGGTTTTCTCTTTCTCTGTCTCCTCTCTTTTTCTTCACATTCCTTCTGAAAGGTCCTTTCTTTCTCCCGTCTCTCTGTTTCTCTTGCCTCACATTCCTTCTCAAAGGCTCTTTCTCTTTCTCCTCTCTCTTTCTCTTTCTTCAAATTCAAGTTTCCACTGTTCCAGTTGTATCTTTGCTCGCAACACCCTGTCTGAGTCTGCTTCTAACCCTGTTTCTACAACTTCAGATTCAAGGGAAAAATCGTTGGCCACTGGTCTTAGGAGTTTGGACTTCCTAGCCTTGCCACGTACAGTGATCCCACACTGCTCAGCAATATTTCTCAACTCCTCCATAGACAGTGCTTTTAACTTATCCCAAGTTACTTCACCCTGGTTTGGGGAGTTATTGGCTTCAGTCGCAGATATGTTAGTATTCTAGCACACACCACTGCAAGAAAACCTGTATTGAAATGTTTTCTCTTTTTGATTGGGATCAATTTGGCATCCCACTTCTAATTTCCCGCTTGTCTGTGGGTGGGATCCGGATGCTAGCTCCCAAATTTCAGTTACGACCAGGTGAGAAAGGGGTCTAGGGGTTCCCTCTCAGCCTTTGCCTGGTTTGATCATAACAGAGTTTAATTTTTAAAACACTGTCATTAGTTTCCAGATATCTATCGATTTCTGTCTTGAACATGCTCAATGATTGAGCTTCCACAGCCCTCTGGGGCAGAGAATTCCACAGATTCACTAGCCTCTGAGTAAAGAAATTCCCCCTCATCTCAGTCCTAAATGGCCTGCCCCTTATTCTGAGACTATGACCCTTGTTCTAGTCTCACAAGCCAGGGGGAACATCCTATCCACATCGACCCTGTCACGCCCTGTAAGAATTCTGTAGGTTTCAATGAGATCACCTCTCATTCTTCGAAACTCTAGAGAATACAGACCCAGTTTCCTCAATCTCTCCTCATAAGACAATCACGCCATCGCAGGGATTAGCCTGGTGAACCTCTGTTGCACTCCCTCTATGGGCAAGTATATCCTTCCTTAGATGAGGAGACCAAAACTGTACAAAAAACTCCAGGTCTCACAGCAGAGCTTAGTGGGTAGTCACGGAAAGGGGAAAATAAAGACTTTCATTTCTATAGCGCCTTTCACCACCTCAGAACATCTCAAAGCGCTTTACAGCCAATGAAGTACCTTTGAAGTGTAGTCACTGTCGTAGTGTAGGAAACGTGGCAGCCAATTTTCACACAGAAAGATCCCACAAACAGCAATGTGATAATGACCAGATAATCTGTTCTAGTGATGTTGGTTCTGGGATAAATGTTGGCCAGGATACTGGCCTCTTCTTTAAACAGTGTCACCCAAGAAGGCAGACGGTACTTCGATTTAGTGTCTCATCTGAAAGATAGCACCTCTAACAGTGCAGCACTCCCTCAGTACTGCTGAAGAGTGTCGGTGTGATCTTGTGCCTAGTTTGAGTGGGACTTGAACCTATGAACTACTGACTCAGACTGGAGTGCTACCCATGGAGCTTGGGCTAACATGGGTCAGATTAGTGTAGATACTACTGCTAGATTGGTGCACAGTATAAAGAAGAGGGGGAATTGCAATTACCGACCTTGCCTGTCCTGGTGAGGTCATTGATTTTTTTTTACAACACTGCAGACACATCCTCTGCATGGTGCTGGAGACATTGGGGGGAATTGTAATGTGAGTGAGTGGATGTTCCTGGGATCGGGACTAGGATAACCTTCAGATCTGACCACCCTTCCAGGACTGGATGCCCCTTTGATTGACCCCCCCCCCCCCCCCCTCCACTCCACAGATTCGGGGATTGGATGCTCCCCTCAGGATTATTACAGCAGAGATTACATTTTGGCAGTACTTCATGGCTATAAAGTGCTTTGTGATGTCCCGAGTTTGTGAAAGGCACTGTATAAACGTGAGTCTGTTTTCATTTTAAAACTTAAAATCTACAACAGTGCGCATTTACACTTTAGAACTGTGTGGCGGTGTGACTTTAAGGAAACTGCTGGTGTTTATTGGTGTTCTTTGCTGTCTTGTTGTAGGCAGACAATGGACTTCCTGTCCACCTGAAGGGAGGTACAGTGGATGCTGTTTTCTATCGCATCACCATGGCCATCACAATTGGAGGTGAGGACCAGTGACTGGTAATGTGATACCGCACAAACATGTACCGCCCCTCCCCCCCTCAATCCATTCTCCCTTCTCCATCAGGATAATGGAACATAGGAACAGGAGGAGGCCATTCATTCCCCCCGATCCTGATCCATTCATCTACTCACATTGGTTCCATATCTCTTAATACCCTTACCCAACAAAAATCTATCAGTCTTAGTTTTGAAATCGTCAGTTGACTCCCAGCCTTAACTGTCTTTTTTGGGGGAGTGTGTTTCGGATTTCCACTACCCTCTGTGTGAAGAAGTGCTTCCTGACATCACTCATGAATGGCCTGGCTTGAATTTTAAGGTTATGCCCCCTTGTTCTGGACTCCCCGACCCAGGGAAATAGTTTCTCTCTATCGACCCCATTAACACCTCAATTAGATAATCCCTGAATCTTTAATATTCGAGGGAATACTAGTCTATGCCTGATTTTTGCTCAGCTCCTCCTCATGGAGCCAAAGCAAAAAATACTGCGGATGCGGAAAATCTGAAATAAAAACAAAAAGTGCTGGTAATGCTCAACAGGTCTGTTAGATCTGTGAAGAGAAAAACAGAGTTAACATTTCAGGTCTGTGACTTTTCATCAGAACTGGCAAAGGTTAGAAATGTAACAGGTTTTAAGCAAGTGAAAGGGAGAGGGGTGGGGAAGAGCCAAAGGGAAGGTCTATGAGAAGGTAAAAGACAGGAGAGGTTAAATAACTAAAGAGTTGGTGGTGCAGGGCCAAAGGGAGTGGTAATGGGTCCAGTAAAGAAACAAAAGATGTGTCTAGAGGAGGTGTGAATGGTAGAATGATGAACAATTGCCATCAAAAGCAAAACCAAGAGAAAAATGGGAGCAAAACCCAAATCTGCAACGAAAAAGGAAACAAAATGGGGACAGAGATTATGGTCTGAAATTATTCAGATCAAAGTTGAGTCTGGAAGGCTGTAAAGTGCCTAATCAAAAGATGAGATGCTTTTCCTCAAGTTTGTCTTGAGCTTCATTGGAACACAGCAGTAGGCCGAGGATGGAGAGGTCAGCGTGAAAGAAAGGTGGAGAATTAAAATGAGAGGCTACCGGAAGCTCATGGTTAAGGTTGCAGACTGAGCGGAGGTGTTCCACAAAGCGGTCACCCAGTCTGCATTTGGTCACCCCACTGTTAGAGGAGACCACATTGTCAGCAGCGAATACAGTGTTCTAAATTGAAAGCAGTACAAGTAAATAGCTGTTTCACCTGAAAGGAGAGTTTGGGGCCTTGGATGGTGAGGAGGAGGTAAAAGGGCAGGTGTAAAAGGGCATCTCCTGCGTTGCTTAGAAAGGTGCCTTGGGAAGGGGATGAGGTGTTGGGGTGATTGAGGAATAGACTAGTGTGTCGCTGAGGGAATGATCCCTTTGGAATGCTGAAATGAGAGAGGAGGAAAAATGTCTTTGGTTATGGCATCATGCTGGAGGTGGTACAAATGGCGGAGGATGATCCATTGAATGTGGAGGCTGGTGGGGTGGAAGGAGAGGACAAGGGGAACTCTATAATAGTTCTTGGAGAGAGGGAAGGGGTGAGAACGGATGAGCAGCAGATGGGTTGGACATGGTCGAGGGCTTTGTCAACCACAGTCAGAGAAGACATATCAGATCCGCTGATATGGAAGTTTACATCATCAAAACAGGTGCAACAGAGACAGAGAAACTGGGAGAATGGAATGGAAGTCCTTAATGAACAGAATAATTAATGAGTACTTTGTACTAAGGATGACAATGCTCACAAAATACCAGTAGAAGCAGAGATGGTAGAGGTAATGGATGAGGTGAAAATTGATAGACAGGATGTACTGGAAAAGCTAGTTATGCTTAGAGTGGATAAGTCGTCTGGTCTGGATGGCTTGGATCCCAGGTTGCTAAAGGAAGTGGAAATGGGGATAGTGGAAGGGCTTGCCATCATCTTCCAATCTTTCCTGGATACCAGGGAGGTGCCAGAGGATTGGAAGGTGGCAATTGTGACACTCTTGTTCAAGAAGTGCTGTAAGGACATTCCGAGCAACTACAGGCCAGTCAGTGGATAAGGTTTTAGAAACAATAATCAAAAAATAGAAAAATGTCAACAGGCACTTAAGAAAGGTTTGAGTTAATTAAGGAGACCCAGCACAGACTTGTAAAAGACAGATCGTGTTTGAGTAATCTGATTGAATTTTTTGATGAAGTAACAGAGAAGATTGATTAAGAGAATGCAGTGGATGTTGTCTATATGAATTTTAAGAAAGTGTTTGGCAAAGTGCCACTTAAAAGGCTGGTTAACAAAATTGAGGCTCACGGAATAGGAGGGTCAGTGACAGCTTGGATAGAAAATTGGCTTAAGGACAGAGAACAGTGAGTCGCTGTAAATGGTTGTTTTTCAGACTGGAGGATGGTAGACAGTGGTGTTCCCCAAGGATTAGTGATATGACCACTCCTTTTTTTGATTATATATAAATGACTTGGATATTGGAATACAGAGTAAAATTTCAAAGTTTGCCGATGATGCCAGTTGGCTGCAACATGATATAGATAGGCCAGCAGAATGGGCAGACAAGTGGCAGATGAAATTTAATACACAGAGGTGATGCATTTTGGCAGAAGGGATAGGGAGAGGCAACAGATACTTCATGACACAGTTCCAAAGAACGTGCAGGGACAGAAGGTCCTTGGGGTTCATGAACAAGGATGTTTGAAGGTGGCAGGACATACCAAGAGAGCAGTTACCAAAACATATGGGATCTTGGGCTTCATAAATAGAGGCGTTGAGTACAAAAGCAGGGAAGTTATGCTGAACCTGTATGAAGCTCTGGTTAGGCTGCAACTAGAGTATTGCATCCAGTTCTGGTCATCACAGGTTAGGAAGGATGTGAGGATCCTTGAGAGGGTGCAGAGGAGATTTACCAGAATGGTTCCAGGGATGAGGGATTTTAGTTACTAGGTTAGGTTGGAGAAGCTGGGGTTCTTCTTCGAGGAGCAAAGGAGATTGAGAGAAGATTTGATAGAGGTGTACAAGATTGTGGCAGATTTATATAAGGCAGGCAAAGAAAAGCTGTTCCTATTTTAAGAGAGAAGATTTGCAGGGCTATGAGGAAAAGATAGGGGAGTGGTACTAGCTGAGTTGCTATTGCAGAGAGATGACATGGACACGATGGGCCAAATGGCCTGCTCCTCTGTAACCATTCTATGATTTTATGATTGATTAACTGATGGTACAAAGCGTAGAGGACACAGATTTAAGGTTTTGGGTGAGAGTTACAGTGACGATGTCAGGAAGAACTTTTTTACACAGCCAGTGGTGATGACCTGGAACTCACTGCCTACATGGGTGGTCGAAGCAGAGGTGATGAATGATTTCAAAAGGAAATTGGATAGGCACTTGCAGAGTTATAGGGATAGAGTGGGGATTGGAACTGACTGGATTGCTCTACAGAGAGCTGACATGGACTCAATGGGCTGAGTGACCTCCTCCTGTGCTGTAACGACTCTAGGAATGTTCCAAATATTGCACAGAAAGTCAGGCATAGCTCAGGCCCATCTAGGTACCCAGAGCAACACCTTTTATTTGGAGTTAAAGGAGAAGTTGTTCAATGTGACAACAAGTTCAGCCAGGTGGAGGAGGGTGATGGTGGATGGGGACTGGTTGGGCCTCTGTTCAAGGAAGAAGTGGAGAGCCCTCAAACCATTATGGTGGGGGTTGGAAGTGTAGAGAGATTGGACTCCCATGGTGAAGAGGAGATGGTTAGGGCCAGGAAATTGGAAACTATTAAAATGATGGAGGACATCAGAAGAGTTGTGGATGTAAGTGGAAATAGACTGAATAAGGGCGGGGGAAAATAGAGTCAAGATAGGAAGAAATGAGTTCAGTGGGCAGGAACAGGCTGAAACGATAGGTCTACCAGGGCAGTCCTGTTTGTGGATCTTGGGAAGAGAAGTAGGCAATTCGGGGTTGGGGGAATATGAGGCTGGAGGCCATGGAGGGAAGATCTCCAGAGGAGATGAGGTCAGTGACAGACCTGGAGACGATGGCTTCATGTTCGGTGGTGGGGTCATGATCCAGGGGGACGTCGGAAGAAATGTCGTAGAGTTGGCATTCGGCCTGTGCAAGGTAGAACTTCTTGAAGGTGGGCATTTCTGGAAGAGAGATGGCAGTGAATTAAACAGTAATACAAAAGCAAAATACTGTGGATGCTGGAAATCTGTCTGCTCATAGAACCCTGGCTGAGATAGGGAACTCAGTGCCATGGGCTTGAATCCTATAGCCCACTCTATGCACTGCTATGTTGAATTCAGAGTTAATACTTAACAAACCCATCTCCTTTGATGGCTTGGTGAGCAGCTTCACCACTTGAGGAGGAACTAAAGCCACAACTGAAAGCGTCAGGTTCACTTCCCAGTCAGTGCCGAACTGCCTTCACCCAGGTCAGCAGCTGGGATGTGAGGGAGGGGAGAAACTGGACCAGGGTTCCTGATCCCGATGGTCATTTGGTGCCTCTGTTGAGTGCTGCACCTGTCTAGACACCAGGTGAGAACAGGTGTCAGATAAGGTATGTTGCTCCCCACATTCAATAGGCTGACGACACTCTGGTTGTATTCCCATTTCAGTATAAGATCTGTGAAATCCCAGGAGAAAGGATGGAAACACTTACATAGAGACAGTGACAGATAGGCGGAGACCCTCTGGTCCATCCAGCTTGTCCCACAAAACTGTGACGCCCTGAGCATATGTAGAGTCTCCAATCCAACCGAAGCCATGGAGTCTCCTGGGAGAGGCAAGAAACCGGCAACAAAAACTTGCATTTATATAGCGCCTTTAGCACAGTACAAACATCCCAAGGCACTTCACAGGAGCGTCACAAAAAAGAGACTTGACGCCGAGATATTAGGATTGGTGATAAAAAGCTATCAAACAGATAGGTTTTAAGGAGCGTCTTAAGGAGAGAGAGTTAGAGAGGCAGATTTAGAGATGGTATTCCAGAGCTTAGCACCCAGGCAGCTGAAGACAGGGAAAACAGTCTGATTCAGTCTCAGACGCTGGTCAGGGAGAGGGACGGAGGTGGGAGCAAGGGAACAGAGTTTGTGGCGGGGACCAAAGCCATTGGCTTTGATCTAGACAATATGTAATTGGAGGAAATTTCTGCGTATAAACCAGGGAAAAATCCAAGCCAATGAGGAAAAACATCCTCTCTGACTCCCTTAGGGAATCAAAACTAGTCTAGGAGATGACTCTGGCCATAATTGATACCATATTTTAATTGAGGTCCCGTCGCCCACGTTATCTCATTTCTTACATTTGTGTCATTGCCCCAGTGTTTGTTGGATCTGCTGCTGACATTACGGCAGAGGATTGGAAGACTCTTCAAGGAAATGAATACCATCACCGTTTAGACCAGTGATTGGGTAACATTCTGAGATAGGGTTCAGTACCTCAGTGATGGTCACCACCTTTGGGAGACAAAGAGAGGCCGATCAGAATTTTAGGAAAAGTGAGATTGGTTAGATTGTCCTTTCAACATTAGGATTTCTCCATTAATGATTGTGAGTAGAGTGCACAAATAGTTGTGGTGTGGTCAGTCATGATTGTGTGAGCTTTGCCGTAATGGTTGTGCCCTGTTGGCAATCATGATTATCCTCCTTTTCCAGGTGTAGTTGTACTCTACTGTAAATATTGTGCATCACGTTCACCAATGGTATTACATGATTTTCGCTCGTAGTTGTCTTCTCTCCTCACTCGTACTTTCTCACTCTTTCTCCAGGTACCTTCTTCTCCATCTACAATTTATTCCAGGCTGCTTTGCCCAGAACAAAGAAATGAGGGAGAATGGGGAGCTCAGCAGGGCTGCCTGAGCATTTCCTTTGACCATTTTCCGATTTTCAAAGCTGAATTACAACTCGGCTGAAATGCAGAAAACCAAACAGTATTACTGCGTGCCAAAGATGTCCCGCACTGACTGGGACCCGGTTATTTCCCTCTCCTGTTCCCATTTGTACTCACGGTCTCCATTAAAATGTTTTGGAAGCAACAGGGTGAGCGCCTTTGTGTTTACTGGGCTTTGGAGAGACATGTCCTTCTGGTGTCAGTCTGTGAGTGATGGTTGCTTGAGTGCATTTTCTGCACCCAAGCTGGATTAAGCTGAGGCCACAGGGGTTACTTTCACCTGCCTAGAAGCAGTAGTATCAGGAGGCCGAGGTGTGACGCAGGATTTGGAGCTGAATCACGCAGATCCTGTGATCCTGATAGCACCATCTGTCGCTATCGAGCTCATGGACTGGATTTTATTCTCCCTTAGACGTCAGGTTCTGTGGCTGGGGGTGGGGGGGACCTGAAGATGGCTCTGGATGAGGCCCGCCACGGACCTCGATGCCGGGAGGGCCTGGTCTGATTCTCCTGGCGGCAGTGGGTCTCCATGGTGGCAACCCCGCTGCTGGGCAACGGGACCTCAATTTAAATATGCAAATCAATAAAATGAACACATTTAAATGGACCTACCTGCGATCTTGAGGGGCCGCTGCGATCTTTGGTGTGCCAGCCGGAACTCCCGTGCCTTGAAATCCCCGTCCAGGGAAACGTGGCAACTCACTGGAAGGGAGGGGGTGGAAGGAGGTAAGATTTTCAGTGCGGGGCGGGGGAGGACGGGGTCAAATAAACATAGGACAGGGTGGGAAGGGTTCAACTTTAAACTTTGTGCAGTTTGGGGGGGGTCGCAGACGTCAGATGTAAAAAGAAAGTGTTTTGGTGGAGGGAGTTAAGGGCAAATTTTTATTGTAATTGTTATGGGCGGGGGGGGAGGTGTGGGGAAGGGCATTATAAATCTATTTATTTAATTTTGGGTGATTACTTCTTTAAAAAAGTAAATATGCCAGCAGGGTTGGCTGCCTTTTAAAATTGGCGCCAACGCCTGCGCACAGGCAGTTGACGCCATTGCCGACGATGAACAGCCCCCGCCCCTCCCTCCATGTGATCCGCGGGGGAGGGGGGGCACACTGGCTATTTAAATGAGCTGCTGCACGGGAGATTGCGGCAGCTCTTTGGTGCTAATTGGATTGCTCTTTCAATGAGCTGACACAGGTATGATGGCTGAATGGCCTCCTTCCATGGTGTAATCTGCTATAATTCTGATTCTTCCCGTACATTGTATTCCAATGATTTAACATCAAGAAAATCAATTACCTCCTGTAATAATATGGAGTTCCAGCTGAATAACCAGACTGCAGTAACAAGGCTTCAGGATTTATTGTGTTTGGCTTCCTATTTGTCTCCTCAATACAGCAGACGGCACTCTGGTTTTCAATTTTCAGACCAAAATATTCCATATTTAAACGTCCTAGAGGCTCAGCAACAATATGCTGCATCACAGAACATCTCTTTGGCCTCCTTGTCTCGAGAGACAATGGATACGCGCCTGGAGGTGGTCAGTGGTTTGTGGAGCAGCGCCTGGAGTGGCTATAAAGGCCAATTCTAGAGTGACAGGCTCTTCCACAGGTGCTGCAGAGAAATTTGTTTGTCGGGGATGTTGCACAGTTGGCTCTCCCCTTGCGCCTCTGTCTTTTTTCCTGCCAACTACTAAGTCTCTTCGACTCGCCACATTTTCGCCCCGTCTTTATGGCTGCCCGCCAGCTCTGGTGAACGCTGGCAACTGACTCCCACGACTTGTGATCAATGTCACAGGATTTCATGTCGCGTTTGCAGACGTCTTTAAAGCTGAGACATGGACGGCCGGTGGGTCTGATACCAGTGGCGAGCTCGCTGTACAATGTGTCTTTGGGGATCCTGCCATCTTCCATGCGGCTCACATGGCCAAGCCATCTCAAGCGCCGCTGACTCAGTAGTGTGTATAAGCTGGGAATGTTGGCTGCCTCGAGGACTTCTGTGTTGGAGATACGGTCCTGCCACCTGATGCCAAGGATTCTCCAGAGGCAGCGAAGATGGAATGAATTGAGACGTCGCTCTTGGCTGACATACGTTGTCCAGGCCTCGCTGCCATAGAGCAAGGTACTAAGGACACAGGCTTGATACACTCGGACTTTTGTGTTCCGTGTCAGTGTGCCATTTCCCCACACTCTTTTGGCCAGTCTGGACATAGCAGTGGAAGCCTTTCCCATGCGCTTGTTGATTTCTGCATCTAGAGACAGGTTACTGGTGATAGTTGAGCCTAGGTAGGTGAATTCTTGAACCACTTCCAGAGCGTGGTCGCCAATATTGATGGATGGAGCATTTCTGACGTCCTGCCCCATGATGTTCGTTTTCTTGAGGCTGATGG
Organism: Heterodontus francisci; assembly: GCF_036365525.1. Classification (NCBI taxonomy): domain Eukaryota; kingdom Metazoa; phylum Chordata; class Chondrichthyes; order Heterodontiformes; family Heterodontidae; genus Heterodontus; species Heterodontus francisci. Next base: position 20,342,758 of record NC_090410.1, on the reverse strand, counting down.
TTAGGCCAAATTCATTGCAGGCAGCCGCAAACCTGTCGATGAGACTCTGCAGGCACTCTTCAGTGTGAGATGTTAAAGCAGCATCATCAGCAAAGAGGAGTTCCCTGATGAGGACTTTCCGTACTTTGGACTTCGCTCTTAGACGGGCAAGTTTGAACAACCTGCCCCCTGATCTTGTGTGGAGGAAAATTCCTTCTTCAGAGGACTTGAACGCATGTGAAAGCAGCAGGGAGAAGAAAATGCCAAAAAGTGTGGGTGCGAGAACACAGCCCTGTTTCACGCCACTCAGGATAGGAAAGGGCTCTGATGAGGAGCCACCATGTTGAATTGTGCCTTTCATATTGTCATGGAATGAGGTGATGATACTTAGTAGCTTTGGTGGGCATCCAATCTTTTCTAATATTCTGAAGAGACCATGTCTGCTGACGAGGTCAAAGGCTTTGGTGAGATCAATGAAAGCAATGTAGAGGGGCATCTGTTATTCACGGCATTTCTCCTGTATCTGACGAAGGGAGAACAGCATGTCAACGGTCGATCTCTCTGCACGAAAGCCACACCGTGCCTCAGGGTAGACGCGCTCGGCCAGCTTCTGGAGCCTGTTCAAAGCGACTCGAGCAAAGATTTTCCCCACTATGCTGAGCAGGGAGATTCCACGGTAGTTGTTGCAGTCACCACGGTCACCTTTGTTTTTATAGAGGGTGATGATATTGGCATCGCGCATGTCCTGTGGTACTGCTCCCTCGTCCCAGCACAGGCATAGCAGTTCATGTAGTGCTGAGAGTATAGCAGGCTTGGCACTCTTGATTATTTCAGGGGTAATGCTGTCCTTCCCAGGGGCTTTTCCGCTGGCTAGAGAATCAATGGCATCACTGAGTTCCGATTTGGTTGGCTGTATGTCCAGCTCATCCATGACTGGTAGAGGCTGGGCTGCATTGAGGGCAGTCTCAGTGACAGCATTCTCCCTGGAGTACAGTTTTAGGTAGTGTTCAACCCAGCGGTCCATTTGTTTGTGTTGGTCAGTGATTATGTCCCCTGATTTAGATTTGAGGGGGGCGATCTTCTTGATAGTTGGCCCGAAAGCTCTCTTCATGCCATCATACATTCCTCTGATGTTTCCGGTGTCTGAGGCCAGCTGAATATGACTGCATAGGTGTTGCCAGTAGTCGTTTGCGCAGTGCCTGGCTGTTCTTTGTGCAGTGCTTCTGGCTGCTTTAAGTGCTGCGGATGTTAAATCACAGAACAGACGCAAGCTAATTCGTTACACACTGATTTCTGAATCTCAAACTTTTAGTGAGACTTTGAGAGAAAAAGAGACAAGCACACACAGCCGAGAGATTGAGACAAACACACAGGCCCAGAAATAGCAGCAGGAGTAGGCCAAACAGCCCTTCAAACCCACTCCACCATTCAATAAGTCTTGGCTGATCTTTGACCTCAGTTCAGCTTTTCCACCTGATCCCTATATTTCTTGATTCCCCTTGAGTCCAAAAATCTATCGATCTCAGCCTTGAATATGCTCAATGACTGAGCATCCACAGCCCTCTGGGCTAGAGAATTCCAAAAATTCACAACCCTCTGAGTGAAGAAATCTCTCCTCATCTCAGTCATAGAGTCGTACAGCATAGAAACAGGCCTTTCGGCCCACTGCGTCCATGCCGACCATAATGCCTATCTATACTAATCCCACCTGCCTGCATTAATTCCATATCCCTCTATGCCTTTCTCATTCAAGTACCTGTCCAGATGCCTCTTAAATGTCGCTACTGTTCCTGCCTCCACCACCTGATGGTCTTGCTCGTGATGTCTATACCCTGAGAATGAAGTAAAAACAATGTGTATTTGTCCTAAATCATAGACACCCTTATCCTGAGGCTGTGCCCCTGTGTTCTAGACTGTCTAGCATCTACCCTGTAAAGCCCCCTCAGAATCTTATAAGTGTCAATGAGATCACCTCTCATTCTTCTAAACTCCACAGAGTATAGACCCATTCTACTCACCGTCTCTTCATAGGACAACCCTCTCATCCCAGGAATCAGTCTAGTGAACCTTCGCTGCACTGCCTCCAAGGTAAGGAGACCAAAACTAGGCACAGTACTCCACATATGGTCTCACCAAAGCCCTGTACAATTGTAGCAAGGCTTCCTCACTCTTGTACTCTAATCCCTTTGCAATAAAGGCCAACATACAATTTGCCTTCCTAATTGCTTGGGTATCTGCATGTTTGTACTTTTTGTGATTTGTGTACAAGGACATCCAAATCCCTTTGAAATAAATATTTAAAACTCACACACACAGAGCGCAAATACACACAGAACACACACACCATAGACACACACACATGACGCGCACAAGTGCGCAAACTAACACACAGAGATGGAAACGTGTGCATGCTCACACAGACAGGCTAAGCGAGAGAGAGACAGACACACATAGGGAGAGGGGGCATACATACATTCAAGAAACAAGTGACATGAAGTGGCCAATAAACACAGAGAGGCTGAGAAAGAGACAGTGGCAGAAGCTGAGAGGGACAGAGATTGAGAGACAGAGGCTGTGATACACTGAGAGGCTGCGACTCAGAGACAACAGCGACTCAGATGCAATGCATGAACACAAATTGGCCATCGAATTTGCAGGGAATGACCTTTTTTTGTTTGGATAACTACCTACATGTTTGCTTGCCATACACATGTGACCTCTGACATCATGATATGTAAATAAATGCTTTTGGGCAGTAGCCATGTTATGCACCACATGGAATATGGTGTCAGAAGTGAGTAACTGGAATTTGAGAGGATTTTGTTAGCCGTAAGACAGAAAGCAAATGTGCGAAACATCAGAGAATAATGAGGTCCCATGGAGTTTCAGCTAGGAACGTTTTAGTTTAAAAAAACTCCTGTTTGCACAGGACACTGACAGCTGGATAAGTTATTATGGCTTTGAATTTTCCAGTACCTGCTGCTATGGGCATGAAGGGAGATTTGAGAGGGAATTGGCAATTCTTTCAGTCTCAATGATAGAATGATGAGATTGCCACGGAGTTGGACAAGAAAACCAAACAGATAAAGAGTAGCAACTCCATCATCATTGATGGGGAAGGAATGTTACAGGCTGTATTGCACCCTAGATCTCACTGAGAAGAAAAGCAAGACGTGGGAGATTTTGGAGGCCTTGAAGATCCACTTTGAACCCTCTACTAATGTCAAGTATGATCGCTGTGTGTTTAACACTGGAGCTCAGGAAGAGAGGGAGAATATTGATTAGAATGTGTCTCTACTGACATGTCTAGCTGAGTTCTGAGAGTTTGGGAAACTGAAGGATGATCTCATCAGAGATGGAATTGTTTTAGGAACAAGAGATCCCACTGTGAGGCATGTCTGCTGAGAGAAGTGAAGCTTACTCTAAAGAAAGCTATTGGCGTGTGCAAAAGCTCTGAGTTGGCCTCTCAACAGCTGAAGAGTATTCTTGGGAGAACCGATGAGGCTGTGCACTGTGCTGAGAGGCAGTCCAAGTATTCCAAGCACATGTTAATGATGAAAAGGAAGGACAACTTTCAGAAGGACCAGCAGAAAGATCAAGGCCAGAGTATTGGATGTAAGTACTGTGGGGACACCACAAGAAGGAAAAGGAAGTATGTCCAGCCTGGGGAAAGCAGTGCTCTAACTGCAAGAAGCTGAACCACTTTACAAGCAAATGTTTTGCTAGAAAGAAAAGCAAGCCTGTAAAGATGGTTGGTGGAGAGATGTCAGATGATGACACTGACGAATCACCCGACACACTAGAACATGAAGGTGCCGTCACATCTCGAGGTAAAAAGTGGTTTGTGACTATTGGAATGATGACTGCAGAAGGAGAGCACCAAGCTGATGTGAGGTATCAGGTAGACTCTGGTTCAATGTGCAAGATCATGAGCTTCGCAGACTTGTGTGTGAAATTGCACAAGATGGTGGCCCGAATATGAAGCCCAAGGTAAAGTTGAGACTTTATGATGGAACAATGCTCAACTCTAGAGGACAAACAAAGCTGAGAGTTCAACGCAACGGGAAGAAGAACTTCAGTTCCAGATAAACTCCCCTCATCTCGGCTGAAGCAAGTCAAAAACTTGGACTGGTAACATTCCATGTATCAGAGGAGATTTGCAGTGTTTCACTTGACTGCTGAACTAATCCTGATAGATTACAAAGATGTTTTCACAGGTTTTGGACGTCTTCCTGGTGAATATAATCTTGAAGTAGATGAGAGTGTGAGGCCAACTCAACATCTTCCAAGGAGAGTTCTAGCTGCCCTCAAGTCCAGCCTGAAAGACAAGAGTGGTATATATTAATGTGGGACTTAAATGTGGGAGGCATGATTGGGAAATTTGCTGATGATACAAAAATTGGCTGTGTAGTTGATAGTGAAGAAGATAGCTGTAGACTCCAGAATGATATCAGTGGTTTGGTTGAGTGGGCGGAAAAGTGAGGTAATGTATTTGGGGAGGGCAAATAAAACAAGGGAATACACAATAAACAGGAGGATATTGAGAGGGGTAGAAGAAGTGAGATACCTTGGAGTGCATGTCCACAGGTCCCTGAAGGTGGCAGGACAGGTAGATAGAGTGGTGCATATGGAATGTTTATCTTTATTGGCCGTGGTATAGAATACAAAAGCAGGGATGTAATGCTGGAACTGTATAAAATGCTGGTTAGGCCACAGCTGGAGTATTGCATACAGTTCTGGTCACCACATTACAGGAAGGACGTAATTGCTCTGGAGACAGTACAGAATGTTGCCAGGGCTTGAAAGTTGTAGCTATGAAGAGAGGTTCGATAGGCTAGGATTGTTTTCCTTAGAACAGAGGAGGCTGAGGGGTGACTTAATTGAGGTGTACAAAATTATGAGGGGCCTAGATAGAGGAGACAGGAAGGACCAGTTTCCCCTAGTGGAGAGGTCAATTACCAGGGGGCACAGATTTAAGGTGATTGGTAGAAGGATTAGAGGGGACATGAGAAAAAACTTTTTCACCCGAGGGTGGTGGGTGTCTGGAATTCACTGCCCGGATTGGCAGTGAAGGCAGAAACCCTCAACTCATTTTAAAAAAGTACCTGGACCTGCACCTGAAGTGCTGTAACCTACAAGGCTATGGACCAGGTGCTGGAAGTTGGGCTAGTCTTTTCAGCCGGCGCAGACACGATGGTCTGCGTGGCCTCTTTCTGTGCCGTAGATTTTCTCTGGTTCTACGATAGAGGAGCTTGAAAAGATGGGAGTAATCAAGAAAGTGATAACTCCTACAGATTGGATTTGCAGCATGGTAGCAGTGAAACAATTTGGAAAGTTGAGAGTCTCTGGATCCAAAGGACCTCAATGAAGCTTTGAAGAGATCTCACTACCCTATACCAACCATTGAAAAGATTCTGCTTCACCTTGCCAAGGCAAAGGTCTTTACCACCCTACAATCTAAGGATGGATACTTGCAAGTGAAGTTGGATGAAAGCAGCAGTTTTCTGACTACTTTCTGGACGCTATTTGGGGGTGGGGGGGGGGGGGGGGGGGGGTACAGATGCTGTTACGACCCAGTGAGAAAGAGGCCTAGGGTTCCCCTTCAACCTTCAGCTGGTCTTACCAAACAGGGTTTAATTCTTAACACACTGTGTTTTTAGCTCCCCCTTGGTGAATCCTTGTTCACCATTTTCCAATTATAAGGCAAAGAAACCAGCCAAACAGGTTTTCTTAGGTTTAAAGAAGAAAAGTTGAAATTTATTAAACTTAATCTCTAATTTGGTTGACGCCTACGGATACAGGACGTGTTCACGCTAGCATGCTTATGTGATACACACATGTAAATAAGAGACAGAAAAGAGCAGAAGAAAAATAAGGTGGAAAGGTTTGAGGCAATACTGAAGAGTTTTTGTTACAGTTCTTCGAGCTCACGTGATTGTAGGTAGATCTTGCTCTTCATTGGGGCCCAGTATTCTTCTTAAACCTTGTTCGCTGTAGGAGACTTTTCTCTCTTGGGCATCAAGTGTCTTCAGTGGATTCAGAGGCTTGTGAGAAAGAGATGGGAGCAGACAGGAGAGATCGTCTCAGTCCAGGAGCAAATAGTCTTTCTGAGTTCAAACTATTTGTACAATTCAGAAAAACCCATGTTGCTAAGCAGGTTAGTCATGTGACTAACTGGTCTGACCACGTCTTGCATTGTATCTCCTTAGCAGTCTCTGGAATGCTCTTCTTACACACACTACCTGGTGATCAAGGTTCATTGTGGGTCGAATGTGTCAGGGAATAGTCCTTTGTCCTTCCAATCACCGTCTGTTAATACGCAAATGTCTTTTCCAGCCACAGCTGATCTGTTTCACAAGTCCAGTAACAATTTAAAATCAATGTTCATGACAAAATTAATGTGCCTCATACTTGACAGGTGGGGGCCTTGCATGACACCTCCACACCCAACGGAATGAAGTGTAATTTGAGAAAAGCGCATTTCATTAAAAGGGTCGAGAGAAAATATAAAATACAAAAAAACCCCATGCATTTCTCTCATTCATTCACAAATCCTAAAACTTATTAAAATTGCCCCTTTTTTGGCATCCCAATAAAAATGTGATTGTTTTTTAGGGAAGTTTCTGTTCAGTTTGCCCATTTCCATGACTGCTGAGGGTGTCTGTTCCTGCTGAGGTAATTTTATTTTCAGGACAGTCAGTAGTGGGCGGGTCTATCCTGAACTCTCCTTCAGTGCTTTTCTGAGTCGTGCAAAGGCTTTTGACTTTAGGGGGATGGGTGGTTTTCGTTGGTTCTGACTGTGGGTGAGGATTCTTTGCTAATCTCCCCTTTGTCCCAGAGGACATTCCTGCCTGCAGGTATTTGTGCAAACTCTATTGCACTCCCCTGTAGCACTTCGACTAGGTGAGGCATCACCCTCATGGTTTTTGTGCCCCCTACAGGTCTTTTGTCTCTGCAGGTTCCTGTAAATTTTATTAGCAACTCTGGTGTCTGCATTTACGTAGAAGAATGTGGGGTCTAACTTTTCACATTTTTTGGGGTTGGCTGACCGGGCAGTAGGGGTTTTCATCTGGGATTCCTCCCAGACTTCCTTTAACCTGCCCCCTTGGTCACTTTTTCCCCCTTCCCTGTCTGACCTTTTGCCAGACTTGTGCCTGCCTGTCCCTTTTTGTTCTCAGCAGGGGTCCCTTACAGTTCACCAGCCCATTGCTGGAGGGTCCTGCTAACACCAGTATGAGGTCTTAGGGGTGTAGGTTTCACTGTAAGTTAGGATTTCCCCTCAACCTGGAACATGTGGCAACTCCTGCAGTCCTCCACCACATCTTTGTGGAGTTTTGGCCAGTCAAACTGCTGTCTTATGTGGGCTTTGGTCTTTCATATACCAGCATGTACAGCCACTGTACTCTCGTGGGCCCTTCTTAATATTTCTCTCCGGTACCTCTGTGGCACCACTAACTGGTGAACCACTGTCCACTCCTTGCTCTCAGGTCTGTGAGGAGAACTCCATTTCCTCATCAGTACCTAATTTTTGAAATAGTAGCAATCAGGGATTCCCTCTGCTTCACTTTCAGACTGGGCAGTCTGTGCTAACTCTTGTAATACTGGGTCGGCTCGCTGAGCCTCAGCTCGGGAAAATCCATTTAATTCATTCCCTGGGTCTCCTAACCTTCCAAAGAAAGTCTCAGACAGACAGATCTGGTCATCTGCCTGCAGTGTTAATTCGGTCTCCTCTGGGGGAGATCATTACCTCGGAGCAGGTCAACCCCATCCAGAGGCAAACTAGGGACAATCCCTATGGTCACTGGTCCCGAAACTAGGTCACACTCTAGGTGCACCCGGTGTACAGGTACAGGCATACTCCAATGCCATTCACCACCATTCTGGTGTGCACTGCACTCTCTGGGGGAAAGGTCAGGCCTTTTCCCAGTAAAAGGGATTTAGTGGTCCCCGTGTCCCTGAGAATTACTATGGGCTTGCTTGCCCCACTCAAGGGGTATGGGGTTACTTTCCCTTCGAACTCAAAACCCGATAACCTACAGGAATCCTATTAGCTTTTCCTGCACTGGCCATAGTAAGCTTCTTGGTCTCACTCTTACTGCAGCTTGGTCTGCTGTGCTTTCCATCAGATTCACTTCTTCACTGAGTGGGTGTGCCCTGATTAATCCTACCAGTTTTCCCTTTAGTTTCCAGCAGTCAGCTTTTAAATGCCCTGCTTTATTACAATGGAAGCACACAGGTCTCCAGGTCTCACTCTTGCTCACAGCACCTTCCCTTTTGGCTAGAATGTCAATAACTGTGTGTGTCACTGTGTTTAGGTGATGGCTGCTATAGCTGAATAGCTGGACGTATGTGGAGGCAGTGAGAGCTCTGTGTGTGTGTGTGTGTGTGTGTGTGTGTGTGTGTGTGTGTGTGTGTGTGTGTGTGTGTGTGTGTGTGTGTGTGTGTGGCTGTTAAGCTTTGAATGTGTTTGTGGGGGAGGTGCAGTGTCAGGATGTTAGGGCTGAGTGCTGGGTGTCAGAGTGCGGTGCTGGGTGATGATACTGGTGCATTGAGCAGTGTGAGAGGTGTGCGGTGTGGTGGCTGAGATATCTGATATGCTGGTGCATTCACTCACCTTACCAACCTGAGTGAGGTCATTAAACTTTTTTTTGGCACTGCCACCAGCACCGTGGTGGCACACTCTGGGCATTGACCACCCCCACCACATGCTCCCACTCCCTTCTCAGGGTCTCTCTGGGGGGCTTCTTGCCGCTCGCCGGAAACATGGCCTGCCTCCTGGCTGCAGCCTCTCGGCACAGTGAGTCCAGAGAGCGCCACAAAATCTGGGAGCCCTCTCCTTCTCTTGGTGTGGCTTCTCTGTCAGTAGCCAAAAACAATCCTCCAGGAGCCTGCAGTACATTACTGCAACTTCCCTTTTATAGGGACTGTGCCTTTAAATAGGGGAGGCTGCCTGGAATAATGGTTTTCTGAAGAATATTGCTCAGACCCCGGAGTGTGCAGAGGATGCCTGCACAGACATGGAGACTGTGGATGTGCGGGTTGCACCTTTCCACGCTACAATCATGGAAATGAAGTGGGAGACCAATTTTCTGTTGTACTCACCCCATTTCCAATGGGCACAGGAAGGTCACAAGCCATGGCTCCCCACACCCAAAACATCAGGGCAAATGGATTGCGCGCCCACAGAGGCTGAGAGACACGTAGAGGCTGAGATAGGGCGACTCACACAGAGACAGGAAGAGAGATAGGAAGAGGTCAAGAGCCTCAGAAATGCAGAAAGAGTGATGAATAAGGAGAGACAGACTGATAGAGGTATAAATAGAGACAGGTGTACACCCACACTGACTGACACAGATAGGGAGCTCACTAATTGACTGACTTTGCCCAGCTTCTTTGTGTTAATTGACCGTGAAGTGCTGATTCTCCATCCGAAACTCACAGCCGGGTTATGTGTTCACGGCAGGGCAGCCTTAAAATAGAAGTCCGGAGAGTAGCTGCTGGGTAATTGTGTCACGAGACTATCAGGCAGCTAAGGGGAAAGGCAGTCAGCGACTGTCATTGATAAATAGCTGCTGATTATTACAGCATAACAGCTCCTGTTTCTATCCCTCTCCACACGTCTACTTATTCGTCCAGCGTAGTATTGAAGGCACTGCCCGGTGTAGCTACAAAGATCTATACATCTCTCAAACATCTCAGAGTGCTTCACATACAACAACAAACAGTTAGAATGTAGTAGAACGTCCCAAGGCAACTTGCAGGAGTGTGACCAAACAAAATTTGATACCGAGCCACTGGGACATATTAGGGCAACTGGAGGTAGGTTTTAAGGAGTGACATAAAGGAGGTGGAGAGGTTTAGGGAGGGAATTCCAGAGCTTAGGGCCTTGGCAGCTGAAGACACATAAGAACACAGCAAATAGGAGCAGAAGTAGACCATGTGGCCCATTGAGCCTGCTCCACCATTCAATATGATCACGGCTGATCTTGGGCTTCAATTCCACTTTCCTGCCCGCTCCCCATACTCCTTGATTCCCTGAGAGACCAAAAATCTATCCCAGCCTTAAATGTATTCAATGCTGGACCATCCACAATCCTCTGGGGTAGACAATTCCAAAGATTCACAACCCTCTGAGTGAAGAAATTTCTCCTCATCTCGGTCCTGAATGATCAGCCCTTTGTGCTGAGACTGTGCCCCCGAGTTTTAGATTTCCCGACCAGTGGAAGCAATCTCTCGGTGTCTACCCTATCCAGCAGCCCCTTTAGAATCTTATGCTTCAATGAAATCACCTCTCATTCTTCTAAACTGCAGAGAATATAGTCCCAATTTACTCAGGCTCTCATCATAGGACAACCCCCTCATCCCAGGGACCAATTTAGTGAGCTTTCATTGTACCATCTCCCATACAAATTCATCTTTTCTTAAATGTGGAGACCAAAACAGTACACAGTACTCCAAATGTGGCCTCACCAAAACCCTGTACACAGCTGCCAATGACGGAGTGATGAAAATCAGGGCTGCACGAAGCTAGAATTAGAGCAGCATGGAAATCTGGGAGGGTTTGCAAAGATAGGGAGGGGCGAGGCCATGAAGAGATTTGAACACAAGAAGGAGAATTTCAGATTCAAGGTGTTGTCGGACTAGGAGCCAATGTAAGTCAGCGAGCGCAGGGGTGTTGAGTGAGCGGGAGATAGTGCGAGTTAGGATACAGGCAGCAGAGTTTAGGTTAAGCTGAAACTTGTGGAGGGTAGAGCACGTCAGGCCAATCAGGAGGGTCTGGAGTATCAAAGGCATGGATGAAGGGGAAGCAGAAACAGTGTTCGCTGGATGCGGACTTGCAGCAACCTTGCAGGCATGGGCATGGCCGCACAAAAAAATTTAAAAGTGGTGAGCACTGAATTGAACAGGCCGTGCACAACAACAAAAAAAATGGGGAAGTTGGCAGTCTTGATGACAGGGAGGATATGGGGTTAATAGGATTTTGAGATTGTGAACAGACAGTGGGCAAACAGCTTGGATTTATGCAGCAAAAGTCCCAAGATGCTTTATTGAGGCATTCACGTATAGTGAATTATCTTAAACCGCTGTGATGGTGGCCCTCTTTGCACACAGCAAGATCCCACAAACGGTATTGAGATGAACAATCAGAAGCAGTGCGTTTCCTGGCGGTGTTGGTTGCAGGAGGAATGTTGGCCAGGAATCCAGGACAACTCCCTGTTCTTCTTTGAATAGTATCAAGGGATCCTTAATATCCACCTGAACCATTGGAAGAAGTAGGTTTAATTTGGATTCTGGTTGTCAGGCTCACGAGGGGAGGCTGTCTGTTTTGGTGGTCCTGCTAACACTGGAAATTACACAGCCAATGATTTCTCATCCGTTAATTACAATGGTCAGAAGAGCAGGGCTTGTGGGGGCGGGGGGTGGGGAGGGGTCTGTAGTTTGCCCAGAAGTGTTTAGGGTGAGCGTGATTCGAGGCCAAAGAGGAAACTTTCCTCTTTTCATCCTTTTATAATACTTACAAACTAGAACATTCAGGATCGAAAGAAAGTTCTACATGACAGGGATGCAGAAACTTTAAAGGAGGCAAAATGAACTCGCCAAAGACAACACTGAACCATTGCCGAGGCATCACCTGAGTTCTTTCACTCATCGAGGCGCCATTGGACTCCAAATATCAGGCGGGTCAAGGAATTAGAGAGGAATTTCATTCAGGTATTTAAAGCATTAAATGGTAACCTGGGCTATTAATTCAAAGTTAACCAGGCCCAATGGGGCAAGAGGACAGAAGTCTAAGTTAGTGAAGGATAAAATTAGAACAGCTCTCCTTTACTCAGAGTGCAAAATAAACTGTAAGGTGGGACAATGAAGGCTTTGTACAAACACTTCGTACATTCAGAGCTCCTTCATCCAATGCTTTAACAGAGGCTTTAACCCAGTATCCCACAGTGTTGCCTCAAGCTGAAATTCAGGCTGGGAGAGTTAGTGTTCTAGAGGAATGAGCTTCAGAGAATCATAGAACCATACAGTCCAGAAGGAGGCCATTCAGCCCATCGTCCCTGTGCTGGTACTTTGAACGAACCATCCAGTCAGCTGGGCTTGCTGTTTCCTTCTAAATTTTACTTTATGTCCAATTCTCTTCTGAAAGTTACAATTGAATGGTCTTTTTCTCATTCTTGCCTGTCCTTCGAACTGAGAGGTGACATAATTGTAAATTATGGCCTGCTGCAATTCACCAGAGATGTTATAATAAGGACATAACATTCCATTGGTCATTTCTTTCAGATTTCCCTGGGGGTAATGGGATTGTTTGGAGGAGCAGTGAATGATGGAGAATGGATGGAGAGTTCCTGGACTCTGTTAGGGCCAAGGGAGTGAATCTTTGCTGAATACTTTAGATGCTAAAGATGAAAAGAGATGGTCACAATAGTGTCTTAAGCTGAAACACCAGGTTAGGCCACAGTTAGTGAAAAACACCATCTTGGTGAAGGACTTGAAGCTTGCGCTAGGAATAGACGCCAGGAGGCTTGTTAAATAGCTGATTGACACTTAAAATGACTACTAGCTCACATTAAAGAGGCTGCCTGGTATTTCGGTGGCTAGCATTTCAAATAACGCTCTCTCCTTGACCAGCCATTTCAGAGTAAACATGGCGTTGATGTTGATTGCAAGTTCTACTTAAAGGGATACTTACCTTTTTATGGTCATTGCTGTTGGAGTTATGAAGAGGACCTCTTAAACACATCGAGCTCTGAAACACATCAGGAGACTTTCTGGGACACTTTGCTAAGACTTCACTAACACCTGAGCAACATTTATTCTGGAAAATAAGAAAGAGCTTCACCTTAAAAGAGTAAGTACTGTGTTACTCCACTTTATAGGAGTCACCAGGAGAAAGGGGCAGCTTGGTAATGGGCATCTTGCTAGGGGTCCCCCTTGGTTTGGACGAGGAAAAGGAGGAGGACTTGAGGCCAGACAGAGCAGCAGCAGCTGCTGGAGGAGAGTCGGGCAGGAGTGTGAAGTGGCATCCCTCCCCGCTGTGGGTACAGGACATCCCTCCTCCACCAGGACCTCCGCCATCAGAACCTCCAGTGCCACATCCGAGATCTTGTGCGCCTTCTCCCTCTGTCCCTGAACCATCCTGCAACAGGCTGCTATGCCAGTTGGAGAACTCCACACCTTCAGCGGAAGCAGCTGTGAGGAACCCACATAAACTGCTCCACGAAAATTGTGTCTATTCAGCCCCTGTGTTAAACCTGCAGGTTTCAGGTTTAACACCTCCAGACAAATTCAATTTATGATCATCAGCAATTAGGACCAAAATTGTCTCCTAAATCCAGGCTTTCAAACAGGCGTGTCTTATTAACACAGCATCCATTTTCATCCTAATAATAGAAGCGAAAGACTGCAGATGCTGGAAATCTGAAATAAAAACATGAGGTGCTGGAAATACTCAGCAGGTCAGACCTGATGAAAGACCTGAAACATTAACTCTGCTTCTCTCTCCACAGATGCTGCCTGACCTGCTGAGTGTTTCCAGCACTTTCTTTTTTATTACGCATTTTCATCCTCTGGCCAAAAGAAACCCCTAGGTCTCCTGCTTGTCTGATGTTTCAGTATCTGCAGTGCTGGGCAATCTAACAGCGGCAATCTTTCTGCTCCACATCTCTCCGAGACCAGGACTATAACATTGGCCTTCGCTGGTGCACAAGCATTCTTTCACTGTGTCCTTTCTGTCTCGGCTGCCCACTGTAAATGGGATACCTCAGGTGGAAGGCTTATTATGGGACCAGGCTGCCTGTAAACCGAATGAGAGCAATAAAGGAAGGCAAAAGATTAATTATATTACAAAGCTTTCCCACCTCCGAATTATTTTAGTATCTATAGCAACCTGAATTCAACACTATTAGAGTCAAACTGAAATTTGTTTTTTAACAGTATAATTTTTGTACAGAAATGTCTGATATGAAATTCATTTGAAATAAGACACAGAACTGAATTTCTTTCAACACATTACATTTTCCATTTTTGAAATGAGATCACTGCCACTGATGGGCTTGTACACAAAACGTAACAGTTCCATTTATGAACGATTATTTTTCTTTGTTACATTAGTAGACACTCAATCAAGAACCATTTATAAATGGTTGTATCTGACACACAGGCTGGTGTGCTATTTATGTGCCTTGGGGTGAGGGGTGCAGGTGAGAGGGAGAATGGGGGTGAGGATGGGGGCTCAGGGGAGTCAGCCAGGGAGAATAGAAGTCGAGGGACTCAGGGAAACTAGAGGTTCGGATGGAGGCTTGAGGGGGGACGAGGGGTAAGGATGGAGGATCGGGGGCAGAATGAGGGTAAGGGTGGAGGCTCGGGTGTGAATGGGGGAGAGATGGAGACTCGGGTGAATGGAGTACGGATGGATGCTTGGGCTGGGGGGGGAGACAGGGATTGAAGATTGGGGTCGGAAATGTATTACACTCTTTTTTCTTAATTTGTCCTCTATCCATAAATGTTTCACTTCCAGTTGAACCCAACATGAAGTTTGCCTTTCCATTAACATGATGCACAATTCCACGATTCTGCACAAAAGGGTTCCGCCTAACCCTCCTTTTTGCTTCTAACTTCTTCACTTTGTAAAATGCTGGGAAGATTCAGCAGGTCAGCCTTGTGCCCATTCGCATGTGAATTCTTCACCAACTCGAACAATCTGTCTCAGTGAATTTCATCATTTCTCTTCATTTCAAAAACGTCAACATCTCTCAAACCACAGGACTAGCTCCTTGATTTATTTCCTTATGATCTGAATGGTGAAACCCGGTTTTTAACACAGAACAAACTGCCTCAGAAAGTAATTTAAATACCTACATGCATATTGGTCCTGACAGATTGCTTATTGTCCATCTCAGTGCCTCACCAGGCTCAGCTATAATCATTTCCTTGGTCCAGATGACTAGTTACAGTTTTTTATGTAAGTTGATAGGCAACTGAGAAAGCCAATTCCTCACTCTGGGGAATCCAATTAATTCAGGGTCGCAGGAGAATGAGCTTCCCATTTTTCATTGATGAGTCTGCTGTACGAGGTTGCTGCTACTTTGCGGAGAAGCGTATTCTGTTTTATTGCAGCATTATCAGCCCATAGATTTTAAACAGGATCAAAATTGTAAAACTTTTTCATTTTCTTTTGACAGAGGCTTGTACATTTGAGCTTGCAGACAAATGTGTCACTGGATTTTGGCACTGGGATATTAACAGTGAGGGTGCATCTGTGTTATTAACAGTGAGGGTGCATCTGGGATATTAACAGTGAGGGTGCTGCTGGAATATTAACAGTGAGGGTGCTGCTGGGATATTAACAGTGAGGGTGCTGCTGGAATATTAACAGTGAGGGTGCTGCTGGGATACTAACAGTGAGGGTGCTGCTGGGATAATATCAGTAAGGTCGCATCTGGGATATTAACAGTGAGGATGCATCTGGGATATTAACATTGAGGGTGCTGCTGAGAGAGTAACAGTGTAGGTGGGGCTGGACTATTAACAGTGTGGGTGCAACTGGGATATAAACAGTGAGGGTGCATGACAGGGATATTAACAGTGTGGATGCTGTTGGGATATTAACAGTGAGTGTGCATCTGGGATATTAACAGTGTGGATGCTGTTGGGATATTAACAGTGAGTGTGCATCTGGGATATTAACAGTGTGTGCAACTGGGATATTAACAGTGTGTGCAACTGGGATATTAACAGTGAGGCTGCATCTGGGATATTAACGGTGTGGGTGCATCTGGGATATTAACAGTGAGGTTGCATCTGGGATATTAACAGTGCGGGTGCTGCTGGGATATTAACAGTACATTTGCTGCTGGGATATTAACAGTGAGGCAGTTGCTGGGATATTAATAGTGCGGGTGCTGCTGGGATATTAACAGTGAGGGTGCATCTAGGATATTAACAGTGAGGTTGCATCTGGGATATTAACAGTGCGGGTGCTGCTGGGATATTAACAGTGTGAGTGCTGCTGGAATATTAACAGTCTGGTGCTGCTGGGATATTAGTGTGGGTGCTGCTGGGATATTAACAGTGTGGGTGCTGCTGGGATATTAACAGTGAGGATGATGCTGGGATATTAACAGTGAGGGTGCATCTGGGATATTAACAGTGTGGGTGCTGCTGGGATATTAACAGTGTGAGTGCTGCTGGAATATTAACAGTGTGGGTGCTGCTGGGATATTAACAGTGAGTGTGCATCTGGGATATTAACAGTGTGTGCAACTGGGATATTAACAGTGAGGCTGCATCTGGGATATTAACGGTGTGGGTGCATCTGGGATATTAACAGTGAGGTTGCATCTGGGATATTAACAGTGCGGGTGCTGCTGGGATATTAACAGTACATTTGCTGCTGGGATATTAACAGTGAGGCAGTTGCTGGGATATTAATAGTGCGGGTGCTGCTGGGATATTAACAGTGAGGGTGCATCTAGGATATTAACAGTGAGGTTGCATCTGGGATATTAACAGTGCGGGTGCTGCTGGGATATTAACAGTGTGAGTGCTGCTGGAATATTAACAGTCTGGTGCTGCTGGGATATTAGTGTGGGTGCTGCTGGGATATTAACAGTGTGGGTGCTGCTGGGATATTAACAGTGAGGATGATGCTGGGATATTAACAGTGAGGGTGCATCTGGGATATTAACAGTGTGGGTGCTGCTGGGATATTAACAGTGTGAGTGCTGCTGGAATATTAACAGTGTGGGTGCTGCTGGGATATTAACAGTGAGGATGATGCTGGGATATTAACAGTCTGGTGCTGCTGGGATATTAGTGTGGGTGCTGCTGGGATATTAACAGTGTGGGTGCTGCTGGGATATTAACAGTGAGGATGATGCTGGGATATTAACAGTGAGGGTGCATCTGGGATATTAACAGTGTGGGTGCTGCTGGGATATTAACAGTGTGAGTGCTGCTGGAATATTAACAGTGTGGGTGCTGCTGGGATATTAACAGTGAGGATGATGCTGGGATATTAACAGTGAGGGTGCATCTGGGATATTAACTGTGTGCGTGCTGCTGGGATATTAATGTGGGTCCTGCTGGGATATTAATTGTATGGGTGCGGCTGGGATATTAACAGTGTGGGAGCATCTTGGATATTAACATTGTGGATGCTGCTGGGATATTAACTGTGTGGGTGCCGCTGGGATTTTAGTGTGGGTGATGCTGGGATATTAACTGTGTGCGTGCTGCTGGGATATTAAAAGTGAGTGTGCTGTGGGATATTAACAGTACAGGTTGGGCTGGAATAATAACAGTGTGGCTGCTGCTGGGATATTAACAGTGTGGGTGCTGCTGGAATATTAACAGTCTGGGTGCTGCTGCGATATTAACAGTCTGGGTGCTGCTGGGATATTAATAGTCTGGGTGCTGCTGGGATATTAATAGTGTGGGTGCATCTGGGATATTAACAATGTGGGTGCTGCAAGGATATTTAAAATGATGGTGCTGTTGGGATATTAACAGTAAGGGTGCATCTGGGATATTAACAGTGTGGGTGCTGCTGGGATATCAACTGTGTGCTAGCTGATGGGATATTAGTGTGGGTGCTGCTGCGATATTAACTGTGTGGGTGCTGCTGGGATATTAACAGTGAGGGTGCTGCTGGGATATTAATAGTGTAGCTGGCACTGGGATACTAACAGTGTGGGTGCGGCTGGGATATTAACTGTGTGGGTGCTGCTGGGATATTAACAGTGTGGGTGCGGCTTGGATATTAACAGTGTGGGTGCTGCTGGGATATTAACTGTGTGGGTGCTGCCTGGATATTAGTGTTGGTGCTGCTGCGATATTAACTGTGTGGGTGCTGCTGGGATATTAACAGTGAGGGTGCTGCTGGGATATTAACAGTGAGGGTGCTGCTGGGATATTAGCAGTGTGGGTGCGATTGGGATATTAAATGTGTGGGTGCTGCCTGGATATTAGTGTTGGTGCTGCTGGGATATTAACAGTGAGGGCGTTGCTGGGATATTAACAGTGATGCTGCATCTGGGATATTAACGGTGTGGGTGCTGCCTGGATATTAGTGTTGGTGCTGCTGCGATATTAACTGTGTGGGTGCTGCTGGGATATTAACAGTGAGGGTGCTGCTGGGATATTAACAGTGAGGGTGCTACTGGGATATTAGCAGTGTGGGTGCGGTTGGGATATTAAATGTGTGGGTGCTGCCTGGATATTAGTGTTGGTGCTGCTGGGATATTAACAGTGAGTGCGTTGCTGGGATATTAACAGTGATGCTGCATCTGGGATATTAACGGTGTGGGTGCATCTGGGATATTAACTGTGTGCGTGCTGCTGGGATATTAGTGTGTGTGCTGCTGGGATATTAACAGTGTGGGTGCTGCTCGGATATTAACAGTGTAGCTGGCATTGGGATATTAACTGTGTGGGTGCTGCCTCGATATTAGTGTGGGTGCTGCTGGGACATTAGTGTTGGTGCTGCTGGGATATTAACGGTGTGGCTGCAGCTGGGATATGAACAGTGAAACTGCTGCTGGGATATTAACAATGTGGGTGCTGCTGGGACATTAACAGTGAGGGTGTTGCTGGAATATTGATAGCAAGGGTGCTGCTGTTATATTAGCAGTGAGGGTGCTGCTGGGATATTAAATGTGTGGGTGCTGTTGAGTTATTAACTGTGTGGGTGCTGCTGGGATATTAACAGTGAGGATGCTGCTGTTATATTAGCAGTGAGGGTGCTGCTGGGATATTAACAGTGAGGGTGCTGCTGTGATATTAACAGTGTGGGTGCTGCTGCGATATTAACAGTGAGGATGCTGCTGTTATATTAGCAGTGAGGGTGCTGCTGGGATATTAACAGTGAGGGTGCTGCTGTGATATTAACAGTGTGGGTGCTGCTGCGATATTAACAGTGAGGGTGCTGCTGTTATATTAGCAGTGAGGGTGCTGCTGGGATATTAACAGTGAGGGTGCTGCTGTTATATTAGCAGTGAGGGTGCATCTGAAATATTAACAGTGTGGGTGCTACTGGGTTATTAAATGTGTGGGTGCTGTTTAGTAATTAACTGTGTGGGTACTGCTGGGTTATTAACAGTGAGGGTGCTGCTGGGATATTAATAGAGAGGGTGAATCTGGTATATTAACAGTGTGGGTGCACCTGGTATATTAACAGTGTGGGTGCTGCTGGGATATTAAAAGTGAGGGTGCCGCTGGGATATTAACAGTTTGGGTGCTGCTGGGATATTAACAGTGTGGGTGCTGCTGGGATATTAACAATGTGGCTGCTGGGATATTAACAGTGATGGTGCATCTGGGATATTATCATTGTGGGTGCTGCTGGGATATTCACAGTGAGGGTGATGATGGGATATTAACATTGAGGGTGCATCTGGGATATTATCATTGTGGGTGCTGCTGGGATATTCACAGTGAGGGTGATGATGGGATATTAACATTGAGGGTGCATCTGGGATATTATCATTGTGGGTGCTGCTGGGATATTCACAGTGAGGGTGATGATGGGATATTAACAATGAGGGTGCATCTGGGATATTAACAGTGTGGGTGCACCTGGTATATTAACAGTGTGGGTGCTGCTGGGATATTAAAAGTGAGGGTGCCGCTGGGATATTAACAGTTTGGGTGCTGCTGGGATATTAACAGTGTGGGTGCTGCTGGGATATTAAAAGTGAGGGTGCCGCTGGGATATTAACAGTTTGGGTGCATCTGGGATATTATCATTGTGGGTGCTGCTGGGATATTCACAGTGAGGGTGATAATGGGATATTAACATTGAGGGTGCATCTGGGATATTATCATTGTGGGTGCTGCTGGGATATTCACAGTGAGGGTGATGATGGGATATTAACAATGAGGGTGCATCTGGGATATTAACAGTGATGGTGCTGCTGGGATATTCACAGTGAGGGTGATGATGGGATATTAACAATGTGGGTGCTGCTGTGATATTAACAGTGATGGTGCTGCTGGGATATTAACATTGAGGGTGCATCTGGGATATTATCATTGTGGGTGCTGCTGGGATATTCACAGTGAGGGTGATGATGGGATATTAACAATGAGGGTGCATCTGGGATATTATCATTGTGGGTGCTGCTGGGATATTCACAGTGAGGGTGATGATGGGATATTAACAATGTGGGTGCTGCTGTGATATTAACAGTGATGGTGCTGCTGGGATATTAACATTGAGGGTGCATCTGGGATATTATCATTGTGGGTGCTGCTGGGATATTCACAGTGAGGGTGATGATGGGATATTAACAATGTGGGTGCTGCTGTGATATTAACAGTGATGGTGCTGCTGGGATATTAACATTGGGGGTGCATCTGGGATATTATCATTGTGGGTGCTGCTGGGATATTCACAGTGAGGGTGATGATGGGATATTAACAATGAGGGTGCATCTGGGATATTATCATTGTGGGTGCTGCTGGGATATTCACAGTGAGGGTGATGATGGGATATTAACAATGTGGGTGCTGCTGTGATATTAACAGTGATGGTGCTGCTGGGATATTAACATTGAGGGTGCATCTGGGATATTATCATTGTGGGTGCTGCTGGGATATTCACAGTGAGGGTGATGATGGGATATTAACAATGAGGGTGCATCTGGGATATTATCATTGTGGGTGCTGCTGGGATATTCACAGTGAGGGTGATGATGGGATATTAACAATGTGGGTGCTGCTGTGATATTAACAGTGATGGTGCTGCTGGGATATTAACATTGAGGGTGCATCTGGGATATTATCATTGTGGGTGCTGCTGGGATATTCACAGTGAGGGTGATGATGGGATATTAACAATGTGGGTGCTGCTAGGATATTAACAATGAGGGTAAATCTGGGATATTAACAGTGTGAGCATCTGGGATATTAACAGTGAGGGTGCGGCTGGGATATTAACAGTGAGGGTGGTGCTGGGATATTAACAGTAAGGGTGCATCTGGGATATTAACTGTGCGCGTGCTGCTGGGATATTAAATGTGTGCGTGCTGCTGGGATATTAATAGTGAGTATGCTACTGGGATAATCACAGTTTGGGTACATCTGGCATATTAACAGTGTGGGTGCTTCTGGGATATTAACAATGTGGCTGCTGGGATATTAACAGTTTGGGGGGTGCTGGGATATTAACAATGTGGGTGCTGCTGTGATATTCACAGTGAGGGTGATGATGGGATATTAACATTGAGGGTACATCTGGGATATTATCATTGTGGGTGCTGCTGGGATATTCACAGTGATGGTGCTGCTGGGATATTAACATTGAGGGTACATCTGGGATATTATCATTGTGGGTGCTGCTGGGATATTCACAGCGATGGTGCTGCTGGGATATTAACATTGAGGGTACATCTGGGATATTATCATTGTGGGTGCTGCTGGGATATTCACAATGAGGGTGATGATGGGATATTAACAATGTGGGTGCTGCTGTGATATTCACAGTGAGGGTGATGATGGGATATTAACATTGAGGGTGCATCTGGGATATTATCATTGTGGGTGCTGCTGGGATATTCACAGCGATGGTGCTGCTGGGATATTAACATTGAGGGTACATCTGGGATATTATCATTGTGGGTACTGCTGGGATATTCACAGTGATGGTGCTGCTGGGATATTAACATTGAGGGTACATCTGGGATATTATCATTGTGGGTACTGCTGGGATATTCACAATGAGGGTGATGATGGGATATTAACAATGTGGGTGCTGCTGGGATATTAACAATGAGCGTAAATCTGGGATATTAACAGTGTGTGAGCATCTGGGATATTAACAGTGAGGGTGCGGCTGGGATATTAACAGTGAGGGTGGTGCTGGGATATTAACAGTAAGGGTGCATCTGGGATATTAAATGTGAGTATGCTACTGGGATAATCACAGTTTGGGTACATCTGGCATATTAACAGTGTGGGTGCTTCTGGGATATTAACAGTGTGGGTGCTGCTGGGATATTAACACTGATGGTGCTGCTGGGATATCAACAGTGTGGGTGCATCTGGGATATTATCTGTGTGGGTGCTGCTGGGTTATTAACCGTGAGGGTGATGCTGGGATATTAACAATGTGGCTGCTGCTGGGATATTAACAATTATGGTGCTGCTGGGATATAAACATTGAGGGTGAATCTGGGATATTAACAGTGTGGGTGCTGCTGGGATATTAACTGTGTGGGTGCTGCTGGGATATTAGCAGTGAGGTTGCTGCTGGGATATGCAACTCTTTGCTCTGTTAAATTTGCCAATTCATGTGTCTGCAATGGACATGATTGTTTCACCATGAATCCTCAACCGACAGAACGCTTCACAGAATCACACTAATCTGTATATACCAACTAAAACCAAGCCACAGAAAGCACAGACTGCAATGTGCAACATACAGGACAACACATACACGTTACACTAAACTAAACCAAACTGTAATAACTGAATGCAAACACACAGGAATAAACCAAATCCAACCAGACTGTGACAATCCCAATCACTGTAAGCAAACCACATCAAACTACACAAACTAAAGCAATCCATTACCTACACTACATTAACTGAACAAAAACTCACTAACTAATCTGAACAGGATTGTAACCTAAGATAAACCACACAAAACTAAAGTAAACCAGACCAACAGAGCAAAACGCACCCATTAAATCACGTGTCAGCTGTAGCTCTCAGTAGGCAGCCCTTTCACTTCTGAGTGGGTTCAAATCCCACTCCAGGACTTGAACACCAAAGCATGCGCTGACACACACCCAGTGCAGAACTGAGGGTTTGCTGCACTGTCGGAGGTGCTGTCTTTCCATTCAGATTTTAAACCGAGCCCCCAGCTGCTTGCTTGGTTGGATATAAAGAAGATCCCATGGTATTATTTCAAAGTACAGCGGGGAGTTGTCCCCGGAGTCAAGCAAAAAACATTGTGGGATCTTGCTGTGTGCAAATTGGCTACTGTGTTTCCTACCTTACAACATTGACAATACTTTAAAAGTATTTCATTGGCTGGAAAACACTTTGGGATGTCCTGAGGTCATGAATACTGCTATAGAAATGCAAGTCTTTATCAACTAAACTTGACCACAGTTAATTACAAAACAACCTACACTAAAAGAATAAATCAACCTACACCAAAACACATATGCCAATCATCAAATCATAGCAAACCAACTCATATCACTTTAGTTAGGCCACACTTAGAATATTGCGTGCAATTCTGGTCGCCACACTACCAGAAGGACGTGGAGGCTTTGGAGAGGGTACAGAAGAGGTTTACCAGGATGTTGCCTGGTCTGGACGGCATTAGCTATGAGGAGAGGTTGGATAAACTCGGATTGTTTTCACTGGAATGATGGAGGTGGAGGGGGGCGACATGATAGAGGTTTACAAAGTTATAAGCGGCGTGGACAGAGTGGATAGTCAGAAGATTTTTCCCAAGGTGGAAGAGTCAGTTACTAGGGGACATAGGTTTAAGGTGAGAGGGGCAAAGTTTAGAGGGGATGTGCGAGGCAAGTTTTTTTACACAGAGGGTGGTGAGTGCCTGGAACTTGTTGCCGGGGGAGGTGGTGGAAGCAGGTACCATAGAGACGTTTAAGAGGCATCTTGACAAATACATGAATAGGATGGGAATAGAGGGATACGGACCCCGGAAGTGCAGAAGGTTTTAGTTTAGGCAGGCATCAAGATCGGCGCAGGCTTGGAGGGCTGAATGGCCTGTTCCTGTGCTGTACTGTTCTTTGTTCTTTGTTCTATTACACATTAAATGCCCTACTGCACAGTCAAACATCAAAACCCAGGAGACACCAACTCACAACAAACATCGAACTGCACATCAATAGCAAACCACATAAAAAATACATCTTGCTAAACAGGGCCACATTATATTACATCCAAACCAAGCTAAACCACGCAAAACTCTAAATTAAACAATCCAGACAAATGACACCATACCAAACCTCTTCAAGGTAAGTACTTCCTCACACCAAACACTGCACCAAACCAAACAACTCTAAATCAAACACCAAACCATTCTCATTCAAGCTACTTCACACCAACAGCATTAGCCCACAAACAAAAACACACCCAAAACACACAGTGCACAACCAAACCAAACACCAAACCAAATACAATACCAAATCACAACCACAACAATAACTTTCATTTGTACTGCAGATTTAACATAGTGAAATGTCCCAGACAAAATTTACCACTGAGCCACATAAGGAGACATTAGGAAAGGTGACCAAAAACCTGGTCAAAGAGGTAGGTTTTATTGAGCATCTTAAAGGAGGAGAGGTTGAGGGAGGGAATGGAGCCTCTTTGTTACTAGGTGAGATTCTCCACCACTTAGGGTGACCCTTTGGTGCAGGACTACCTGCAGTAGAGATGGCAATGACTGATTTGTACACAGGACTGTTCTGGCCCCACTTGCTGTTACAACAGGACAAATTGAAGGAATCCAGATCTTAAGGCTGGGGCAGCTGCCGGCACGGCACTATCAAATTTAACACGTGCATGTGGGAGACTCAGCTTGTGTGTGTACCATCCTGATTTGCTGTAACCCTTTAAAGGATAATCCTTCAGTCATGATGGATGGTCTGTTTAATGAACATGGTATGTGTTATATTGGAAATGATATCAGTCTGTCCAATGTCTCTGATGTTTATCATAGCCAAATAGGTGAGCGCATCCACTGTTAGCGACATGTACCCCATATATATGTATACAAACCTTAACACTCTGGGGTTTACAACTGATCAGAAGCACTCCTGTACTTTGGCAGGTAGAACCCAGTAATTTAGAGACCTGGGGCCCATGGCATGTCTCATGGACTTTTTTATATTTGTTCGGGGGATGTGGGCATCGCTGACTAGGCCAGCATTTATTGCCCATCCCTAATTGCCCTTGAGAAGGTGGTGCTGAGCTGTCTTCTTGAACCGCTGCAGTCCATGTGGGGTAGGTACACCCACAGTGCTGTTAGAAAGGGGGTTCCACGATTTTGACCCAATGACAGTGATATAGTTCCAAGTCAGGATGGTGTGTAGCTTGGAGGGAAACTTGCAGGTGGTGGTGTTCCCATGCATCTGCTGCTCTTGTCCTTCTAGGTGGTAGAGGTTGTGGGTTTGGAAGATGCTGTTGAGGAGCCTTGGTGCAGTGCTGCAGTGCATCTTGTAGATGGTACACACTGCTGCCACTGTGCGTCGGTGGTAGAGGGAGTGAATATTTGTAGATGGGGTGCCAATCAGACCGGCTGCTTTGTCCTGGATGGTGTCGAGCTTCTTGATTATTGTTGGAGCTGCACCCATCCAGGAAAATGGACAGTATTCTATCACACTCCTGACTTGTGCCTTGTAGATGGTGGACAGGCATTGTGGAGACAGGAGGTGAGTTACTCGCCACAGAATTCCCAGCCTCTGACCTGCTCTTGTAGCCACAGCATTTATGTGGCTGGGTCAGTTCAGTTTCTGGTCAATGGTGACCCCTAGGATGTTGATTCAGCGATGGTAATGCCATTGAATGTCAAGGGGAGATGGTTAGATTCTCTCTGTTGGAGATGGTCATTGTCTTGCATGAATGTTACTTGCCACTTATCAGCCCAGGTCTGGGTGTTGTCCAGGTCTTGCTGCCTATGGACATGGGCTGCTTCAGTATCTGAGGAGTCATGAATGGTGCTGAACATTATGCAATCATCAGTGAACATCCCCACTTCTGATCTTATGATGGAGGGAAGGTCATTAATGAAACAGCTGAAGATGGTTGGGTCTAGGACACTACCCTGAGGAACTCCTGCAGTGATATCCTGGGACTGAGATGATTGGCCTCCAACAACCACAACCATCTTCCTTTGTGCTAGGTATGACTCCAACCAGTGGAGAGTTTTCCCCCCGATTCCCATTGACTCCAGTTTCGCTCAAGCTCCTTGATGCCATACTCGGTCAATTGCTGCCTTGATGTCAAGTGCAATCACTCTCACCTCACCCCTGGAGTTCAGCTCTTTTATCCATGTTTGAACCAAGGCTGTAATGGGTCAGGATCTGAGTGGCCCTGGCAGAACCCAAACTGAACATCAGTGAGCAGGTTATTGCTGAGCAACTGCCTCTTGATAGCACTGTTGAGGACCCTTTCCAGCATTTTTCTGATGACCAAGAGTAGACTGATAGGGCGGCAATTGGCCGGGTTGGATTAGTCCTGCTTTTTGTGGACAGGACATACCTGGGCTATTTTTCACATTGCCAGGTAGATGCCAGTGTTGTAGCTGCACTGGAACAGCTTGGCTAGGGCACGGCTAGTTCTGGAGCATAAGTCTTCAGTCCTATTGCCAGAATGTTGTCAGGGCCCATAGCCTTTGCAGTATCCAGTGCCTTCAGACGTTTCTTGATATCATGTGGAGTGAATCGCATTGGCTGAAGACTGGCATCTGTGATGCTGGGGACCTCAGGAGGAGGCTGAGATGGATCATCCACTCAGCACTTCTGGCTGAAGATGGATGCAAATGATGTTCTGGGCTTCCCAATCATTGAGGATGGGGATATTTGTGGAGCCACCTCCACCATCAGTTGTTGAATTGTCCACCATCATTCACAACTAGAATTGGCAGGACTGCAGAGCTTAGATCTGATCCGTTGGTGGTGGGATCACTTAGCCCTGTCTATCACATGCTGCTTCTGCTGTTTGGCACGCAAGAAGTCCTGTGTTGTAGCTTCACCAGGCTGTCACCTCATTTTGAGGTATGACTGGTGCTGCTCCTGGCATGCCCTCCTGCACTCTTCATTGAACCAGGACTGGTCCCCCAGATTGATGGTAATTGCAGAGTGGGGGATATGTCGCACCATGAAGTTACAGATTGTGGTTGAATACCCACTCCACCTCATTGATTCCCAGTTTTGAGTTGCTTGATCTGTTCAAAATTTATCCCATTTAGCAAGGTTGTAGTGCCACACAACACGATGGTGGGTACCCTCAGTATGAAGATGGGACTACATCTCCACAAGGACTATGTGGTGGTCACTCCTCCCAATATTATCATGACAGATGCATCTGTGATAGGTAGATACCACCTACCGCAGATCCAGTCTAGCAGCTATTTCCTTTAGGGCTCGGTCAGTAGTGGTGCTACTCTTAGTGATGGGCATTGAAGTCCCCCACCCACAGTACATTTCATGCCCTTGCTACCCAATTGGTGTTCAACATGGAGTAGCACTGATTCGTCAGCTGAGGGAGGGCAATAGGTGGTAATCAGCAGGATGTTTCCTTGCCCATGTTTGGCCTGGTTCCATGAGACTTCATGGAGTCCGGAGTCAATATTGAGGACTCCCAAGGCACCTCCCACCCGACTGTATAGCACTGTGTCACCACCTCTGGTCGTTCTGTTCTGCCGGTGGGACGGGACATACCCAAGAATGGCAATGGAGGAATCTGGCCATTGTCTGTAAGGTATGATTCAGTGGGTACGACTATGTCAGGCTGTTGCTTGACTAATCTGTGGGACAGCTCTCCCAAATTTGGCACAAGACCCAGGTGTTAGTAAGGAGGACTTCGCAGGGTCGACAGTCTGGGTTTGCCATTGTCGTTTCCGGTGTCTGGGTCGATGCCAGGTGATCTGTCCAGTTTCATTCCTTTTGTCAAGCTTTGTAGCAGTTTGATACAATTGAGTGGCTTGCTAGGCCATTTCAGAAGGCAATTAACATTGCTGTGGGTCCGGAATCACATATAGGCCAAATCAGGTTAGGATGGCAGATTTCCTTCCCTAACGGACGTTAGGGAACCAGATGGGTTTTTACTACAATCGACAATGGTCACGATCATTATTTTTTAGCTTTTTAACGCCAGATTTAGTAATTGAATTCAAATTCTAACAGTGGGATTCGAACCCATGTCCCCAGAGCATTAGCCTGGGGCTCTGGATTACTAGTCTAGTGATAGTCCCACAATGCCACTGCCTCCACCTTCCCTGTGAAATTAACAAGCTGTTTGTGTGCTGAGAACTGTGCATGCAAGCCTCACAAAAGCGGTCAATCAGCAAATGATGGAGACACCTCATCTCGCAGCTTGGCAGTCCCCGGATAAGCCATGCTCATTTGAATTGGACACTTCTTACCAGACAAGAGTCTCCTCCAATTAGGGCTACCCTACGGTGCAGGACTCCCTGCAGTAGAGCTGACAAAGCCCGATTTGTACACGGGGCTGTCCTGGCCCCAATTGAGCTTCTCACTCCAAAAAACACACAAACACAGCTTTCTGAGTGGCAGAAAGCAGCCCTTTAAGACCTGCTGGCACTGGGCAACCTGCCCCTCCCTCCCTCCCTCCCAGAAAGCCAGCATACTCCAAATCCACCATGCAGTGAGCACTGGCAGTGATATCTAAATGCGCTGATGTCCCGTTGTGGTGTAGGGCCGTTTGCCTTCACTGTGCCCAATGTGCAGATGTCCCATTAATACTGCTCTGGATCTGTTCCTATATGTGCTCTGTATGCAATCCCTGCAGGGACTGATCACACCTTTATATCAGTCAGCAAGTTGGCTATTTTTGCTGCTTTCTTACTCCATCTCATCCTTTAATAATTTATTACCGATGCTATTTGTCTATTCCAAAGCAACAGAAAGACCTAATTTTGTACTTCCTTTCCCAATTTTCTTTGATGCACTGAATATTGTCATTTGAATACAGTTGTGTCACGTGAGGACAACGATTCGATGCCCCACATGGTCAGGCAGCAGTATCCAGGTTTGTACATGAAGGATGGTTACCTGAGTGAGGTAATGAAGCACTGCCATGGAAACCAGACCTCCAGAAGGAGTCTGCACATTCAGGAACTTGGGAGAAATGATAGAGTGCAAAAGAATTAACTGTTCTAAGCAAGGTTCCCAACGCTAAGGAGATGAAGTATCTAAATAGATGGGGAACAATAATTCAGGGCAGGGTATCCTTCCATTGCATATATTGCTACTGAACACATCATTTGCTCTATCTCTAATATACAGAGACAAATTGGCTACTGTCAAAGAAGTTCTAAACCGATGGGTTAGAGACAGACACTCGGCACTAGCAAGGAGACAAGAGTCCTGAGGTTGTACTAGAAATTTTAATACATTTCTTTTTTTTTTCCTGTTTCACAGCAGTGCATTGCCAGAACTGATAGTTTAAGTTGTACATTGAACTGGGTGAATACAATAGTGATATAGCCATTGGTCACAATTATTATTTCTGTGCATTGAACAGAAGTTACATGTTAAACACTAACATGCAGTAAACAAGGCAGATCATAGATCTACTGACAGTGACTCTCAGACAGGGCCTAAAGGAAGGAAAGCACTTTATCAACCTGGGAGAATGGGAAAATGTGGAAATGTGAGTTCGAAGGGGATTGGGAATGTTGGATGTTGGAATGGCAAGAGGTTTTCTTTCTGGCAAATATTCAGGGAAGACTTGAAAAGAATGGTTTGGCTTCGATTCCCTCACCGATAGTGATGGTTTGTGGGACATGTTCTCCAAACAGATCCTCTCAGCCTTTGTTACCTCAACATATTGTTGCTGAATTAGATGACACACAGAGCTTCACAGAAAAGCTCTGTAAATGACAAGGGGATCGATATGGATGCAAACATGGAGATATCCCACATGCCAACTGAGTCAAGTGGGCATCTTGCCTCTCACTATGAATCTGTTCCCTTACCTAAGGCAGCTAATGCTACACGTAACAATGTACAGTACTCACCTGCTCGAGGGGAATTTTAACCAACCAGGGATTTAACAGCTCCTGCACCCAATTTGCTCTGATGCAACTAAGGAAAGCTAATCACCCCAACCCAGCAATTTCCTTTACAAGCAACATGTAAAAACAAATCACAAAAGGTGGAGGTGTGTAGATATAAAAACCACAAAACATCCCAAAGGGCTTGGCTCACTCATGGTTTGAATATCAGTTTGGTGCCAGATAGGAACAGCACCTCTGTTGTTGCTGTAAATGTTTGATTGAACTGGAAAGAGTAATTTTTAATATGGTGAATATAGAATCACAGGATACAGTTAATTATCGTCTCAGTAAATGCTCCAAAATGAAAGCTCACTGTGGGAAAACCACAGTTCCAATGTATATGTAAATGCTTGAAAGGGAAGTTGTTTCTAGATAAATTCGAAAAAAACAGACACTCTTCCACAAAGTCTCTCTCTAACAGGTCAATGCCAACAGAATCCTTTCAGAGTCAGGGATTCAGACATCGAGTTGATCTCAGAATCCATCACACACAGGAACCCACTCATACAGGCCGTCATGCAGAGGAAGCCTCCCATACAGTCGGTCACAACATAGATGGACACTCACCTACAGAATACACTTCTAGCTAGTTCTTACCCACAGAGTCTCTCACAGCCAGAGATTCACCCATACAGTGCATGTTGTGTTAACTCAGGGTCCATTAGAGAGACAGAGTCAGAGAGACCCATGCACTTCCTCACACATAAACACTCACCAATATTCATCCATGATACTATTATAGAGATGCTGACTGATACTGACCAAAGAGAGGCGCCCACTCAGACTGACCATCACAGAGAGATGCCCACTCATGCTGACCAAAGAGAGGTGCCCAATCATGCTGACCATCACAGAGAGATGCCCACTCATGCTGACCATCACATAGAGAGGGGTCCACCAATAGCGTCTATTACAAGCAGGAATTTAGCCACAGAGTTTTCCCATATCAGCTTTAAAATAATTGCAATTTAGTTTTACAGCCATCTGTCTTCGCAGCTGTTGAGAGGTTTTACACCTCCACTTCAGCAAATCCATTTGGAACAGATACGATGAGGTTGAATTCAGGTGAATGGATCCCTTCAAAGCTCCTGGGACCTCACTATCCTGCTCTCATAGCTATTGGCATTCACGGGTATCCCCTACATATTTTAAGCCTTTGCTAATTAATAAATCTGGTTCACCTGCAGTTTGAAGCAGCTGAGTTCAGAATTCATTAAAGCAATTAACCCGATTAAACAATTGTTTGTTAAAAAGAATCTTCAGAAGGGAAGTTTTTTAATATATATATATACACACACAATAAAAAACTGCACATTTATATATGTAATAATTTAACATAAATACATGGTGATTTGTTAGATTTTTCAAATACTTTTGCCGATCAATGTACATGTATGGAGTTAAGTGTCTTGAAATTGTTTTAGGAATTTGATGCTGTCTGGGAGCTTTAAGCGGAAACCTGTGTTTGTTTCTGCTTTTTCTGATGGCGATGGAACAGAATCAGGGTTTGTTTCTGGGTGGCTGAATAGGAGGCGGCCATCTTGCCTTTCCTCGTGCATTGCATCTTGGGATACGGGATGCCCATTTGGACAGAAAGTTCCGGCTCAGACTTAGTCCTCCATCAGGTGGAGTTCTCGAGATGCTGGGAGTGGAACAAAATGAGGAGAGTCCACAAAACACGTTGTTAATCCTCAGATACACAACACGGCAAAATGGGACCCACCGAGCCATCGGGCCACGAAACAGTAAATGGAATCAGGCGAGGAAAAGATAAATCAACTTTCCAAAAAAATGGTGAAAGAATTGTCTTTATAAAGTGAACTCCTAAGAGCGAACCTCCCTCTAAGTTTAGATTTACTTTAAGAACCCAGTTGTAACTCGGTATTGGTACAGATTACTAATAAGCGAACACAAGCAGAAACAGAGGTGGTGTAATTCTGGGCCTGCGAGCAGCGTCAGGGAGTGACTGGTTCAAACACTGACATGCACGATTAGCAGATGCATAGTTTTAGTTGGCGAAGGAAGAACAGATCTTCGAGCTGGGTGAGTGGTAACAAACCATCTGCTCACCACATGGTCACTGATGACGGTACAGGAGGGACAAACAAAGCCATTTATACTTTCACACAGGCCGCATGCAGATCTCTTGCAAGGCCAATGAGTTGTGTGAGGGGGTGGGGGTCAGGGCGTGATGGCGTTTGCAGACAGACATTTGAGATACTTTGGTTGGTGCAGAAAACCATCAAGTAACCATAGTAACAGTGAACCAACAACTCAATGAGCACTTAAAGAGACAGCATCCCCTTCACTGTCGAAAATATTTGTACTAAAGAAGAAACATAAAGAGGCGCAACACATTGTGGTGAAGGAGCTCCATCCCACTGTGTGCAGACAGGAATTAAGGCTCCCCGCTTCATATAACTCTTTAAGGGCCTTTTGCCACAGTTATATTTTATGAAACTATTTGCTTTAGCTAAAATTGAATGAAGTAAATTTGAGAAACTCAAGAGTTTGGGAAAATTGCTTAAAGAGGCTGTGTTGTCTTGTTATTTAAATATATAAAATTTACAGCACAGTAACAGGCCAACTGGTCTATGTGGGGGTTTACGCTCTACAGGATCCTCCTCCTTCCCTACTTCATGTGACCCCATCCGTACATCCTCCCATTTCTTTCTCCCTCATGTGCCTGTCCTCCTTCTCCATGAATACATCTGTACGATTCACCTCAAATACCCCTTGGGTCGAGAATTCCACATACTCACCACTCTCTTGGTAAAGATGTTTCTCCTGAATTCTTTATTGGATTTATTAGTGATTATCTTATATTTATGTCCCCTAAATATTTTTATGGCCCCAAAGTTATTTCTACCGAGTTAGGAAGCCATCAGTTTCAGCTCAAACTCTGTACCCTTGCCACCAAGTCCATTCCCTTGCTGGATGCTATTTTAGATTAAGCTATTATTTATTGTGATGTTTTTATGCAAGTACATCCAACATTCTTATGTCACAAATCCCGCCATTGGCCTACTTTGGGGCGACAGGACGCAGTCCATCAGATCTCTCGCTGGCATTTTTGATCAAAAAAAGAGACCAGTTTTGAAAAGTGAAGCCAGTGCGCTTGTGACAAAATGTTCATTACCATAAGTACCATCAGAGCACTTACCTTCCGGGAGAGCAGCGGAGAGGGGCGGACCTGCGGGAAGAACACTGAGCGAGGAGCGGATAAATAGAGCCCAAGGATCGCGGCCTAGAACACTTACCTCTCGGGAGAGCAGCGGAGAGGAGCCTGCAGGAGGAACACGGAGCGAGGAGCGGATAAATAAAGCCCAAGGATCACGGCCTAGAACACTTACCTTCCTGGAGAGCAGCGGACCTGCGGGAGGAATACAGAGCGAGGAGCTTTTAAATAAAGACTAAGGATCGCGACCTAGTGCACTTACTTTCCGGGAGAGGAGCGGACCTGCAGGAAGAACACGTTGCGAGGAGCAAATAAATAGAGCCAGAGTATTGCGGCCTAGAGCACTTACGTTCTGGGACAGCGGTGGAGAGGAGTCCAGGCGCACCAGAGTTTGACAACAAAGTGAACAGTGAGATCACAGGAAAGCTGCAAGGTGACTGGTTGATGAGTAACTGCTGTTAGGGAATAACTCTAAATAGCTGGGTTAGTTAGGGTGTGTGTGTAAATAGCTTAATAATAAGGAACAAGTGAGTAGCTGTTTTTTTTGAGCAAGGTCTGTTTTAACTAGTGAACTGCATTTAGTAGGATTTATCAGTACTAGTAAGGTTTTATTAATTCTAAGCTGTTGTAGTATTGGTAAGGTTTTTTTTTAGCAGTACCAAAGGATCTACTAATAAATAAAGGAATGGCAGGGTTGCTTCAACTTTGAGAGTGCACCTCCTGTGCTATGTGGGAGCTCCAGGATTCAACCTGTATCCCGGAGAACCATTTGTGCAGTAAGTGTCATCAATTGAAGCAGTTTGAGCTCCGG
The DNA here is from genome assembly GCF_036365525.1 of Heterodontus francisci. NCBI lineage: Eukaryota > Metazoa > Chordata > Chondrichthyes > Heterodontiformes > Heterodontidae > Heterodontus > Heterodontus francisci. The sequence goes on along the minus strand of NC_090410.1, from coordinate 20,309,008 downwards.
GTTTTGAAACTTGAGCAGCAGCTGGCGACACTGCGGTGCATTCATGAGGATGAGAGCTTCATGGATAGCACATTTATAGATGTGGTCACCCCACAGCTGAAGAGTATGCAGGGAGAGAGGGAATGGGTGACAACCAGACAGTCAAAAAGAATCAGGCAGGTAGTGCAGAAGACCCCTGAATGTATCTCACATTCCAACAGGTATTCAGTTCTGAATGCTGATGACAGTGATGCTTTACCTGGGGAGTGCAGCCAGAGCCAAGTCCATGGCACCACGGGTGGCTCAGCTGCACAGGGGGGTACAGGGAAGACTGGAAGAGCCATAGTGATAGGTAATTCAATAGTCAGGGGAACAAACAGGTGTTTCTGTGGCCGCAGACGTGTATCCAGGATGGTGTGTTGCCTCCCTGGTGCCAAGTTCAAGGATGTCAACGAGCGGCTGTACAGCATCCTGAAGGGGGAGGGTGAACAGCCAGCAGTCATGGTCCACATCGGAACCAACGACATAGGTAGAAAGAGGGATGTGGTCTTGCAGGGAGCTCGGTAAGAAATTAGCAAGCTAGACTTCAAAAGTAGGAATCTCTGGATTACCCCCAGTGCCATACACAAGTGAGTACAGAAATAGAAGCATAAGACAGATGAATGCATGGCTGGAAAGATGGTGCAGGAGGGAGGGCTTCAGATTCCTGGGACATTGGGACCGACTCTGGGGGAGATGGGACCTGTACAGGCTGGACAGGTTACACCTGAACAGAGCCGGGACTGAGTTCCTTGCGGGACATTTTGCTAGTGCTGTTGGGGAGGGTTTAAACTAGTTTGGCAGGGGGATGGGGACCTGAGGGTAGACTCAGCTGGGACAAAATGAGAAATTAAAATGGAAGGCGTAAAATTAATGGATGAGTCTGGAAGACATAGAAAACAAAGGTTAGAAAATAAAAAAAGAGTTTGGCAGTGCTCAAGGGTATCTATTTCAATGCAAGGAGTATAGCAAATAAAGCAGATGAGCTGAGGGCACAGATAGACACATGGCAGTATGATATCATAGCTATTACAGTAACCTGGCTTAAGGAGGGATGGGAATGGCAGCTCAACGTTCCTGGTTACAGGGTTTTCAGATGCGATAGAGAGGGGGATAAGAATGGAGGGGAAGTGGCAATTTTGGTAAAGGAAACTATTACAGCTGTGAGGAGGGATGATATGTTGGAAGGTTCATCAAATGAGGCCATATGGATTGAGCTAAGGAACAAAAATGGGGCAATCACACTGCTGGGAGTGTACGATAGACCCCCAAACAGTCAGAGGGAGATAGAAGAGCAGATAAGGGCAAATCTCTGAGAAATGCAAGAACAATAGGGCAGTCTTAGGAGATTATAATTACCCCAATATTAACTGGGACAGTTTTAGTGTGAAAGGAATTGAGGGAGCAGAATTCTAGAATGCATTCAGGAGAACTGTATGTAGCAAGTCCAAGAGGAGAGGGCACTGTTTTAGACTTAGTTTTAGGAAATGAAGATAGGCAGGTGGAAGGAGTGGCAGTGGGAGAGCATTTTGGTGGTAGTGATCATAATACAGTCAGTTTTAACATAATTATGGAAAAGGACAGAGATAGAACAGGAGTTCGAGTTCTCAATTGGGGCAAGGTCAATTTTACTAAACTGAGGAGTGATTTAGTGAAAGTGAACTGGAAACAGCTACTTGAAGGTAAATTAGTGTCAGAACAGTGGGAGGTATTCAAAGGGGAGATTCAAGGGGTTCAGGGTAAATATGTTCCCACAAAGAAAAAGGGTGAGGCGGCCAAATCTAGAGCTCCTATGGATGTCAAGGAGCCTACAGTGTAAGATAAGGCAGAAAAGGAAAGCTTATGTCCGACACTGAGGACTCAATATACAGAAAGCCGAGACAAGTATAGAAAGTGGAGGGGTGAAATCAAAAAGGAAATTAGGAAAGCAAAGCGAGAGCATGGAAGAATATTGACAAGCAAAATCAAGGTGAACCCAAAGATGTTTTAACAATACATTAAGAGTAAGAGGTTAACTAAGGAGAGAGTAGGGCCCATAAAAGACCAAAAAGGTAACCTATGTGTAGGAGCGGAAGATATTGGTGTGGTTCTTAAATGAATATTTTGCGTCTGTCTTCAGTAAGGAGGGGGACAATGCAGATATTGTAGTTAAGGAGGAAGAGTGTGAAGTATTAGATGTGATAAACATAGGGATACAGGAAATATTAATGGGATTAGCATCCTTGAAAGTTGATAAATCACCGGGGCAGATAAAATGTATCCTAGGCTGTTAAAAGAAGCAAGAGAGAAATAGCAGAGGGTCTGACCATCATTTTCCAGTCCTCACTGGATACAGGTGTGCTGCCGGAGGATTGGAGATTTGCTAATGTTGTACCTCTGTTTAAAAAGGGAGCGAAGGATAGACCGAATAATTACAGGCCAGTCAGTCTAATCTCAGTAGTGGGCAAATTACTGGAATCTATGCTGAGAGGCAGGATAAACTGTCACTTAGAAAGGCACAGGTTGATCAAGGATAGTCAGCATGGATTTGTTAAGGGAAGATCTTGTTTGTCCAACTTGATCGAATTTTTTGCAGAAGTAACAAGGAAGATAGATGAGGGTGGTGCAGTTGATGTGGTCTACATGGATTTTAGCAAGGCTTTTGACATGGTTCCACATGGCAGACTGGTTAAAAAAATTAAATCCCACGTGATCCAGGGAAATGCAGCAAGGTGGATGCAAAATTGGCTCAGTGGCAGGAAACAAAGGGTAATTGTTGACGCCTGTTTTAGCCACTGGAGGGCTGTTTCCAGTGGTGTTCCGCAGGGCTCGGTACTGGGTCCCCTGCTTTTTGTGCTGCATATTAACGATTTGGACGTAAATGTAGGGGGCACGATCAAGAAGTCTGCGGACGACACAAAGATTGGCCGTGTGGTAGATAGCGAGGAGGATAGCTGTAGGCTGCAGGAAGATATTGATGGTCAGGTCAGATGGGCAGAAAAGTGGCAAATGGAATTCAGCTTGGAGAAGTGTGATGTGATGCATTTGTGGAGGTCAAACATGGCAAAGGAATACACGATTAATTGGAAAATACTGAGAAGTGTAGAGGAAGTGAGGAACCTTGGAGTGAATGTCCACAAATCCCTGAAGCTAGCAGGACAGGTCGATAATGTGATTAAGAAGGCATATGGAATCCTTTCCTTTATTAGCTGAGGTATAGAATATAAGAGCAGGGAGGTTATGCTGGAACTGTATAACTCATTGGTTAGGCCACAACCTGAGTACTGTGTGCAGTTCTGGTCACCTCATTATAGAAAGGATGTAAAGAAAGCACTAGAGAGGGTACAGAGGAGATTTACGAGGATGTTGCCAGGACTGGAAAAATGAAGCTATGGGGAAAGATTGGAGAGGCTGGGGTTGTTCTCCTTGGAACAGAGAAGGCTGAGGGGCGATCTGATTGAAATGTACAAAATTTTGAGGGGCCTGGATAGAGTGGAGGTGGAGGGCCTGTTTACCTTAGCAGAGAGGTCAGTGACGAGGGGGCATAGATTTAAAGTGATTGGTAGAAAAATTAGAGGGAGGTGAGGAAAGAGTTTTTCACCCAGAGGGTGTTGGGGGTCTGGAACTCACTGCCTGAAAGGGTAGTTGAGGCAGAAACCCTCAACTCATTCAAAAGGAGTCTGATCTGCACTTCAAGCGCCGTAATCTGCAGGGCTGCGGACCAAATGCTGGAGATGGGATTAGAATAAGTGGATCGTTTTTCTGACGACACAGACACAATGGGCCAAGTGGCCTCTTTCTGTGCCTAAACTTTCTGTGATTCTATAAGTGACTACAGAACCCAAGTTGTTTAAGATGAAACTGGGAGAAGAAAAGTATTGAAAGATATACAGCAAGAGCAGAGAAAGAGATTAGTGTGGAACCAGCACTAACACAGGCATGAGCCAGTCAATCAGTTTGTGTATTGACAGGTTTAGGATTTTATATCATTGTAAACCTCCTGACTTACTTAATCACAAATATCACTGGAATGCAGTGCCTGAGAGTACATTGGAAGCAGATTCAATAGTAACTTTCAAAAGGGAAAGAAGGAGAAGCTGTAACCAGAAGATAATTGGCAAAAGAACCAGAGGGGAAATGAGGAGATTTTTTTTTTTTTTTTTTAAACACAGTGAGTTGTTGTGATATGGAATGCACTGCCTGAAAGGGTGATGGAAGCAAACTTAATAGTAACTTGCAAAAGAGAACTGGATAAATATATGAAAGGGAGAGATTTGCAGGGATATGGGGAAAGAGCAGGGAAGTGGAACTAATTAGATAACTCTACCAAAGGGCCAGCACAGGGCAAGATGGGCCAAATGACCTCCTTCTGTGCTGTATAATACTAAGATATCACATTTAAGAATAAGGAGTGCTGCGTCACAAGTCTTAGAATTTAACAGCATTTCAAATGAAATTAAAACATATAAATGACATTTCCTTAGGGGGAAAAAAAGACTGTTGAGCAATAACAGAGATTTCCACTTTGAAAAGCTTCAGACTGGAAAGTCTGTTTGTAATTACAAATTGCGTTACTGGGAGTTAATGGGAAGCGATGTGGACCAGGGCTGGAAATTGCACTCACCAACTAGCCTGAGACTTGTTGCTTTCGGTTTTTGCTTCAAGTAACAGCAAAAATAAAGTGAGCGGCCAACTCCAGTAAATGCTCTTCGTGTCTTAATGTTTTAATGGCTTCTCATATGTCTCTGAAGCAAGGCATTGAATTTAACCTTGTGCCTCAGATACAAGGGAAGGAACCGTAAGAGAAAATACATGTTAATGCTTTGCGTTAACATCACTTCTGAAATAAGGGTTTGTACCCAAAATTCTGACCTTTATTTTATTTACTTTTCAGACGCTGACTGCATTTCTGATCCTTTCTTGCTCTTATATCAGATATTCAGTATCTGCAACTTTTTATACCTAAGAGTATTAAAGGACTATCTGACACGCACACGTAATTCTAACTCCAAATCCCTGGTCTCTTTAAGGATGAAAGGTGGATGCTGTCTCTTTAAAATGAACAAGGGGCAGCTCAGTTCTCTTCAATGCCCATTGGATCTCAGCCCCAATTCCCGTTCCCTCGCATTAAATGTGAATCCTAATTTTGGCATCCTGTTTCTTGCCATAATAGAAGTAACAAAAAAAAAAAATCAGGACATACTTATTGAAGAAGTAACACGAGCAAAATCTCTGCTGCCAGGTGACAAAACTAAAACGGGAGGTTTCCAGTCCTGTGCTCACAGCTCTGGCAAACTGCACTAGGAAAAGAATTCACCAGCATGAAATCACGCTGAGGTTTTCCCATCGCAAATTGTGCTCTTTGTCAGTCCTTCATTCTCCTCTTTTTTCTGGCTGCCTGTGATCTCTGCATCAGCCCCAATCTCAGAGGAGCCCCCTCCCTTACTGCACTGGTATGACATTTTAAAGAAAGTCGAGGGATCTGTTGTATGTTTATCGGAATTCAGCTGTGCACATCGAGCTTGGTTCATGCTCATGTTATCACGTGATTACAGAGAACAATTCATTCATAAAAAGAACTGATCAGCACAGAGATAAAAACAAAATAATACACTGGGTACACTCTGGGCAGGCAATTACACACATTGACACTAAAATATACACTTACACAACTGGAAAGATTCGCTACACTGAGAAATTATAAAATAAATCAAAATGTACAGAATAATATTGAGCCTTGAAGTTTCCTATCACAGCACAGGGACTTGGCCCATCCTGGACCTTTCAGACGCTGCAGTGGATAATGGGATGGGTGTCTCTGGCAGAAAGGAGGTTTCTTGTTTGGAAGCACCTCACAGCATCTTGGTGGCGTGCTTGTTGGCTTCATCAATGCGGGCTTTGTTCATATCACCCTGGAAAGAAAACAGAAAAAGCTTAAAGGGGCAGCGAGGTGAAGCTTTACTTGCTGTTGCTCTGAAAGAATTGGTTTGTGTGTACACACCCACAGCAGTCTACACTTACTCATGTAGGTGTTTGTGTGGTGGCATGTGTGTGCATGCGCATATATGTTTGTGTGCACGTGAGCATTATATGGGTATGTGCATGGGTATATGTCCTGGTATGTAAGGGCATATATGTATATGTATGTGTTCCATGTGCACATGCTCTGTTGGTGTATGCATGCATGTGTTTATGTGTGTGTATGTGTGCATGTGTGTGTACAAGAGTGAAGACAAATGTAGGTTCCTTACAGTCAGAAACAGGGGAATTTATTATTGGATTAAAGCAATGGCTGACCAACTAAATGCATACTTTGGTTCTGTCTTCACAAAGGAGGACACAAACATACCAGAAATGTTGGGGAACACAGAGCTTAGTGAGAGAGGGGAACGGAAGGAAATCAGCATTAGTAGAGAAATGATGTTGGGGAAATTGACGGGATTGAAGGCCGACAAATCCCCAGGGCTGATGGTATGCATCCCAGTGTACTTAAGGAAGTGGCCCTAGAAATAATGGATGCATTGGTGGTCATCTTCCAAGATTCTATAGACTCTGGAACAGTTCCTACAGATTGGAGGATAGCTAATACAACCCCACTATTTAAAAAGGGAGGGAGAGATTCATTGCTGCCTGCAATGAATTTGGCCTAACCATCAGCCTCAAGAAAACGAACATCATGGGGCAGGACGTCAAAAATGCTCCATCCATCAAAATTGGTGACCACGCTCTGGAAGTGGTTCAAGAGTTCACCTACCTAGGCTCAACTATCACCAGTAACCTGTCTCTAGATGCAGAAATCAAAAAGCGCACGGGAAAGGCTTCCACTGCTATGTCCAGACTGGCCAAGAGAGTGTGGGAAAATGGCGCACTGACACGGAACACAAAAGTCCGAGTGTATCAGGCCTGTGTCCTCAGTACCTTGCTCTATGGCAGCGAGGCCTGGACAACGTATGTCAGCCAAGAGCGACGTCTCAATTCATTCCATCTTCGCTGCCTCCGGAGAATACTTGGCATCAGGTGGCAGGACTGTATCTCCAACACAGAAGTCCTCGAGGCAGCCAACATCCCCAGCTTATACACACTACTGAGTCAGCGGTGCTGGAGATGGCTTGGCCATGTGAGCCGCATGGAAGATGGCAGGATCCCCAAAGACACATTGTACAGCGAGCTCGCCACTAGTATCAGACCCACCGGCCGTCCATGTCTCCGCTTTAAAGACGTCTGCAAACGCGACATGAAATCCTGTGACATTGATCACAAGTCGTGGGAGTCAGTTGCCAGCGTTCGCCAGAGCTGGCGGGCAGCCATAAAGACGGGGCTAAAGTGTGGCGAGTCGAAGAGACTTAGTAGTTGGCAGGAAAAAAGACAGAAACGCAAGGGGAGAGCCAACTGTGTAACAGCCCCGACAAACAAATTTCTCTGCAGCACCTGTGGAAGAGCCTGTCACTCTAGAATTGGCCTTTATAGCCACTCCAGGCGCTGCTCCACACACCACTGACTACTTCCAGGCACTTATCCATTGTCTCTCGAGATAAGGAGGCCAAAGAAGAGAGAGAGAAAGCAGGGAATTATAGACCAGTCAGCCTGACGTCGGTAGTGGAGAAATTCTAGAGTCCATTATCAAAGATTTTATAGCAGAGCGCTTAGAGAACAGTGGTAGAATTGGGCAGAGTCAGCATGGATTTATGAAAGGGAAATCATGCTTGACAAATCTACTAGAATTCTTTGAGGATGTAACTAGTAGAGTTGATGAGGGGGAGCCAGTGGATGTGGTTTATTTGGACTTTCAGAAGGCTTTCGACAAAGTCCAACATAAGAGATTAGCATGCAAAATTAAAGCGCATGGGATTGGGGATAGTTTATTGCGATGGATAGAAAATTGGTTGGCAGACAGGAAACAAAGAGTAGGGATAAATGGGTCTTTTCCCGAATGGCAGGCAGTGACTAATGGCGTACCGTAGGGATCGGTGCTAGGACCCCAGCTATTCACGATATATATTAATGATCTCGATGAGGAAACTAAATGTAATATCTCTAAATTTGTAGATGACACAAAACTGCGTGGGAGGCTGAGTTGTGAGGAGGATGCAGAGAGGCTTCAGGGTGATTTGGACAAGTTGAGTGAGTGGGCTAATGCATGGCAGATGCAGTATAATGTGGATAAATGTGAGGTTATCCACTTTGGTAGCAAAAACAGGAAGGCAGATTATCTGAATGGCTATAAACTGAGAGAGGGGAAAATGCAGCGAGACCTGGGTGTTCTCGTACACCAGTCAGGTAAGCATGCAGGTCCAACAGGCGGTAAAAAAGGCAAATGGTATGTTGGCCTTCATAGCAAGAGGATTCGAGTACAGGAGCAGGGATGTCTTGCTGCAATTATACAGGGCCTTGGTGAGGCCTCACCTGGAATATTGTGTGCAGTTTTGGTCTCCTTATCTGAGGAAGGATGTTCTTGCTATAGAGGGAGTGCAGCGAAGTTTTACCAGACTGATTCCTGGGATGGTGGGACTGACGTATGAGGAGAGATTGAGTCGGTTAGGATTATATTCGCTGGAGATCAGAAAAGGGGGGATCTCATAGGAACATATAAAATTCTGACAGGACTTGACAGGGTAGATGCAGGAAGGATGTTCCCGATGGTGGGGGAGTCCAGAACCAGGGGTCATAGTCTCAGGATAGGGGGTAAACCTTTCAGGACTGAGATGAGGAAACATTCCTTCACCCAGAGAGAGGTGAGCCTGTGGAATTTGCTACCACAGAAAGCAGTTGAGGCCAAAACATTGCATGTTTTCAAGAAGGAGTTAGATATAGCTCTTGGGTCCAAACGGATAAAACAGTATGGGGCGAAAGCAGGAACAGGCTACTGAGTTGGATGATCAACCATGATCATAATGAATGGCGGAGCAGGCTCGAAGGGCCGAATGGCCTACTCCTGCTCCTATTTTCTATGTTTCTAAGCGTTTGTGTACATTTGCATGTGACATGTGCATGCGGGTGTGTGTATGTATGCTGGCGTGTATGTATATGTTTGTGTGTGTATGTGTGTGTCTGTGCACGCGCGTGTGCTTGCATTATGCTCATGGACTAAAATCTTCTCAGATTAGTAAGTGGTAACTTCAGGACTGTTAGCAGGGGACATACCCTCACACAGAGAGTGACCAATACTTGGAACGGACTTTACAGCAGAATGATGGAGGTGAAAACCTGGAATCAATTGAGAAAATAATAGATGTAGCAATGGTGGGATTGCAGGGTCGGATGGATGAATTAAGATGGACTGAATGACCTTCCTCATCTGTAAGTTTTTTGTGATGCTATCACTACTCTCTGACTTTTCCAACTCCTGCAGTGATCAAACAGTGATTATCATCATTTCCCGCAAGGGTAAATAACACAAATAAAGGGTGATTTTTTTTTTATTTACAGTGTACAGTCGCTGTACAGTGGGAGTGTTAACATATAGAATTAGCTGGAATAGAGTGAACAGGCCGTGAGACTCAACAAAGTTGAGATCAGTACAGTAGTGAGAAAGGATCTTAGATCAAAGGAACAAGATGTAGAATCATTTTGGGTGGAGCTAAGAAACAGTAAGGGGCAGCAAGCATTGGTGGGAGTTGTTTATAGGCCACAAAACTTAGTGGTAATGCTGGGGCACAGTATAAATCAGGAAATTAGAGCTGCATATAACATGAGTGTTACAGTAATAATGGGTGACTTCCATTACATATAGATTGGTTAAACCTAATTTGCACTAATGGTGTGGAGGATGAATTCCTGAGTGTGGACAAGATGGGTTTCTGGAGCAGTATGCACCTACCTAGGCTCAACTATCACCAGTAACCTGTCTCTAGATGCAGAAATCAACAAGCGCATGGGTAAGGCTTCCACTGCTATGTCCAGACTGGCCAAGAGAGTGTGGGAAAATGGCGCACTGACAGGGAACACAAAAGTCCGAGTGTATCAGGCTTGTGTCCTCAGTACCTTGCTCTACGGCAGCGAGGCCTGGACAACGTATGCCAGCCAAGAGCGACGTCTCAATTCATTCCATCTTCGCTGCCTTCGGAGAATACTTGGCATCAGGTGGCAGGACTATATCTCCAACACAGAAGTCCTTGAAGCGGCCAACACCCCCAGCTTATACACACTACTGAGTCAGCGGCGCTTGAGATGGCTTGGCCATGTGAGCCGCATGGAAGATGGCAGGATCCCCAAAGACACATTGTACAGCGAGCTCGCCACTGGTATCAGACCCACCGGCCGTCCATGTCTCCGTTATAAAGACGTCTGCAAACGTGACATGAAATCGTGTGACATTGATCACAAGTCGTGGGAGTCAGTTGCCAGCATTCGCCAGAGCTGGCGGGCAGCCATAAAGACAGGGCTAAATTGTGGCGAGTCGAAGAGACTTAGTAGTTGGCAGGAAAAAAGACAGAGGCGCAAGGGGAGAGCCAACTGTGCAACAGCCCCAACAAACAAATTTCTCTGCAGCACCTGTGGAAGAGCCTGTCACTCCAGAATTGGCCTTTATAGCCACTCCAGGCGCTGCTTCACAAACCACTGACCACCTCCAGGCGCGTATCCATTGTCTCTCGAGATAAGGAGGCCCAAAAGAAAAAAAGAATGTTGAAGAACCAACTAGGATCAGGCTATTTTAGATTTAGTATTATGCAATGAGAAAGGGTTAATTAATAACCTTGCTGTAAAGGAGCCATTAGGAAATAGTGACCACAATATGATAGAATTTTACATTAAGTTTGAAAGAGATATAGTTCATTCTGAAACTAAGGTCAAATCTGAAGAAAGGAAAGTATGAAGATATGAGAGGCAAGTTGGCTATGCTAGATTAGGAAAATACATCAAAAGATTTGATGTTAGACTGGCAATGGCTAGTATTTAAAGAGGTATTACACGGTTTACAACAAATATACATTCCTCTAAGACACAAAAACCCAATAGGAAAGGTGAATCAACCGCTGCTAACAAATGAAGTTAAGGATTGCATTAGGTCAAAGGAAGTGGCTTATAAGGTCACCAGAAAAATTGGCAAGCCCGAGGATTGGGAGCAATTTAGAATCCAGCAAAGGAGGAGCAAGAAACTGATAAAGGGAAAAGAGAATATGAATGTAAGCTAGCTAGAAACATAAAGATGGACTGTAAAAGCTTCTTTTAAGTATGTGAAAAGGAAACGATTAGCAAGTACAAATGTGGTCCATTGCAGATGGAGGCAGGAAAGTTTGTGATGGAGAATGAAGAAATAGCAGAGGGACTAAATAATTATTTTGTGTCTTGTCTTTATGGACGAAGACACAAAGAATCTCCCAGAAATACTAGGAACTTGTAAAAATGAGGAACTGAAAGTAATTGGTATCAATAAAGAGGTAGTACTCAAAATTAATTGGATTGAAAGTTGATAAATCCCCTGGATCAGCTGAGCTACATTCAACAGTATTGAAGGAGGTGGCTATCGAGATAGTGGATGCATTGGTAGTTATCTTTCAAGATAGATTCTGGAAGGGTTCCTGCAGACTGAAAAGTAGCAAATGTAACCCCATTATTTAAGAAGGGAGCGAGAGAGAAAATGGAGAAGTACAGACCTGAGTTTGTCCAGACCTGGACACTTGGAAAATAATGTGATTGGGCGGAGTCAACATGGATTTGTGAAAGGGAAATCATGTTTGACAAATCTATTGGAGTTTTTTGAGGATGTTTCTTGTAGCATAGATAAAGGAGAACCAGTGGATGTGGTGTATTTGGATTTTCAGAAGGCTTTTGATAAGGTCCCACACAGGAAGTTAATAAACAAAATTAGAACACCTGGGATTGGGGGCAATATACTGCAATGGATTGAGAATTGGTTAACAGACAACAGAGAGTAGGAATAAATGGGTCATTCTCAGGATGGCAGGCTGTTACTAGTGGTGTACCGCAAGGATCACAGCTGTTTACAATCTATATAAATGACTTGGATATGGGGACCAACTGTAACATTTCCAAATTTGTGGATAACACAAAACTAGGAGGGGATGTAAATTGCGAGAAGGATGCAAGGAGGCTTCAAGGGGATTTGGACAGGCTAAGTGAATGGCCAAGCTGTTCCAGTACAGCTACAACACTGGCATCTATCCAGTAATGTGAAAATTGCCCAGGTATGTCCTGTCCACAAAAAGCAGGACAAATCCAACCCGGCCAATTACCGCCCCATCAGTCTACTCTCGATCATCAGTCAACAGTGCTATCAAGCTCCACTTGCTCAGCAATAACCTGCCTAGTGACGCTCAGTTTGGGTTCCGCCAGGGACACTGAGCTCCTGACCTCATTACAGCCTTGGTTCAAACATGGGCAAAAGAGCTGAACTCGTGAGGTGAGAGTGACTGCCCTTGACATCAAGGCAGCATTTGACCAAGTATGGCATCAAGGAGCCCAGGCAAAATTGGAGTCAATAGGAATCAGGGGGAAAACACTCCGCTGGTTGGAGTCATACCGAGCGCAAAGGAAGATGGTTGTGGTTGTTGGAGGTCAATCATCTCAGCACCAGGACATCACTGCAGGAGTTCCTCAGGATAGTGTCCTAGACCCAACCATCTTCAGTTGCTTGATCGATGACCTTCCTTCAATCATAAGGTCAGAAGCGGGGATGTTCGCTGATGATTGCACAATGTTCAGCACCATTTGCGACTCCTCAGATACTGAAGCAGTTTGTGTAGAAATGCAGCAAGACCTGGACAACATTCAGACTTGGGCTGATAAGTGGCAAGTAACATTTGCGCCACAGAAGTGTCAGGCATTGATGATCACAAACAAGAGAGAATCTAACCACCTCCTCTTGACATTCAGTGGCATTACCATCGCTGAATCCCCTACTATCAACAATCTGGGGGTTACCATTGACCAGAAACTGAACTGGAGTAGCCATATAAATACCATGGCTATAAGATCAGGTCAGAAGCTAGGAATCCTGCAGCGAATAATTCACCTCCAGACTCCCCAAAGCCTGTCCACCATCTAAAAGGCACACGTCAGGAGTGTGATGGAATACTCTCCACTTGCCCGGATGGGTGCAGCTCCAACAACACTCAAGAAGCTCGACACCATCCAGGACAAAGCAACCCGCTTGATTGGCACCCCATCCACAAACAATAACTCCCTCCACCACCAACGCGCAGTGGCAGCAGTGTGTACAACTACAAGATGCACTGCAGCAACGCACCAAGACTCCTTAGACAGCACCTTCGAAACCCACGATTTCTACCACCTAGAAGGACAAGGGCAGTAGTTGCACGGGAACACCACCACCTGCAAGTTCCCCTCCAAGCCACACACCATCCTGACTTGGAACTATATCGCCATTCCTTCACTGTTGTTGGGTCAAACTCCTGGAACTCCCTTCCTAACAGCACGGTGGGTGTACTTACCCCCCATGGACTGCAGCGGTTCAAGAAAGCGGCTCACCACCATCTTCTCAAGGGCAATTAGGGATGGGCAATAAATGCTGGCCTGGCCAGCGATGTCCACATCCCATGAATGAATTTTAAAGAAGCTGGTATGCAGGTGCAGCAAGCAATTAAGAAGGCAACTAGTGTGTTGGGCCTTCATTGCAAGGGGATTTGAGTACAGGAGTAAAGATGTATTGCTTCAATTGTATAAAGCCTTGGAGAGACCGCACCTGGAGTACTGTGTACAGTTTTGGTCTCCTTATCTTATATACTTGCCATAGAGGGTGTGCAACGGATGTTCACCAGGCTAATCCCTGGGATGGTGGGATTGTCTTCTGAGGAGAGATTGAGGAAACTCGGCTTGTATTCTCTAGAGTTCTGAAGAATGAGAGGTGATCTCATTAAAACTTACAAAATTCTTACAGGGCGTGACAGGGTAGACGTGGATAGGATGTTCCCCCTGGCTATTGAGTCTAGAACCAGGGGACACAGTCTCAGAATAAGGGGCAGGCCATTTAGGACTGAGATGAGGAGGAATTTCTTCACTCAGAGGGTGGTGAATCTGTGGAATTCTCTACCCCAGAGGGCTGTGGAAGTTCAATCATTGAGCATGTTCAAGACAGAAATCGATAGATTTCTGAATACTAACGACATCAAGGGATATGGGGATTGTGGGGAAAAATGGCATAGAGGTAGATGATCAGCCATGATCTGTTTGAATGGCAGAGCAGACTCGATGGGCCAAATGGCCTTCTCCTGCTCCAATTTCCTATGATCCTCTGAACAAAGCCAAAAAGAAAATTACACTTTAGCCCAGGATTGAAGAAAGGGGCTCACTCAGGGGTTGTTACATGTGGAACCCTGCCTGCGTTCGTCTCAGGAAGAATGCTCCTTTATGCTGAGCTAAGCCAGTGCATATTGCTGTGCAGACAGTTCTCAGCAAGGTTTTGTATATTTGCTTTTATTTGTTGGTGAATATTGGCTCATCGAAATGCGGGATCTTAGCGCTGGGCGAGCAGAACAATTTCCTGTTTCAACCATCCAGTGCCAGCATCAAACAGTTTTAGAGTAAAATTTTGAGCCTGACTGAACAATGTGTCAGTCCCAGCCTCGGATTCCTCCCTCCCCTAACGTACTGGTATGACCTTGCTCCATTTCCCACATCAGTCTCCCTGTGCCCTCTGAACAGAATTCGGACCAAATAGGAGTGGATTCAGAGTGGCCAAACTCATTTCATGTAGCTGTCCTACAGCCAATGCATATTGAGAGACTTTCATTGCATCATGGACATACGGAGTGTCTTGCTCCTTGTTTTATCTCCAACCATGTATCTCCTCCAGGCAGTAGTTACCATGGTCTCTATTCGCTCCACTGCCTTTCAATGGCAATGTTGTTTAACCTGCCTGAAACTGGAAAATTCAGCCTTGAGAAAAATAACTAATAAAAATCCATTGTCTTCACTGCAGTTTCCAGTTAGAAAAATCATCACATTGAAAATATTAAGATTGGAAAAAAACGAATGAAGAGACCATCTGAGACCCCTGGAACTCTCCTGCAGCCTGAGTCAAGATCTTCAGGAGTGGACAGAAGAAGTGAAAAAACAACTTGCTTTGACATTAGAGAGAGCGTATAGCACAGAAACAGGCCATTTGGCCCAACTGACACTTGCTGGAGTTTATGCTCTGCAGGCGTCTCCTCCCACAACTCTTCATCTCACCCTATAAATCACTCCATTCCTTTCTCCTTCCTGTGTTTAACTAGCTTCCTCTTAAATGGTATCTATACTATTTGCCGCTGAAACCAAGACTGGTGGCACAGTCCTGCTCTGACTCACGCCTCTCTAGAACTCATCACCTTCCTCAGTCTACTCTTTGTCCTGCAATCTTCAGGTTTTCAAAATCCAAACTTCTTGTCGCCTAACTATTTGGTTTATCGTGTCTTGTCTCCTACTCATTTCCCCCTTTGTAGTGCCCTGCATTTATAGGCCTTTGCTCTTCACCTACAATTTCCATTAATACAATTAAACTTCTTACCTTGACCACAATCCGGTCAATCTGGGCGTTCTGGGAGCCAATCTCATTGCTCATGTCAAGTGCCATATGTCGCAGGTTTCCGATGATACTGCCCACCTGATCCAGGTTTTCTTCCATCTCATTTTCCCGAGCATCTTCTGTGACCCTGAAATCAGACCAAGGAAAGTGTTAAAACTGGTGGCAGCCTGGGTACCTGTTGTGGATAACCTCAGTTCGGTCCAAGCTGACTCCAATTCATTGAACTCGAAGTCAAATAAGAATAACTGAAGCCACTGAGCTGAGGCCAATAATGGAAGGGACAGGGTAGCTCAGCTTCTAGACTTTCCCTGAGAATTGGATCAGATTTGTTGACAAAGCCAAACTCTGCCTTTGATTCGAAATCTCAGTGGAGCAAGCAGAAGCATATTCGCTACATTTCCCAACCAAACTATTCCAGATTGGTAGGAGAGCAGCCATCTGAACATAAAATAAAAGGATTAAGAAAGAAACTGGGGGCTGGTGAGGGTGGGTGGGTGCCTGGAACGCGTTGCCAGCGGAGGTGGTAGACGCGGGCACGATAGCGCCTTTTAAGATGTATCTAGACAGATACATGAATGGGCAGGAAGCAAAGAGATACAGACCCTTAGAAAATAGGCGACATGTTTAGATAGAGGATCTGGATCGGCGCAGGCTTGGAGGGCCGAAGGGCCTGTTCCTGTGCTGTAATTTTCTTTGTTCTTTGTTCCACAGTGTGGAACTAAAGTACACAGATTAAAAGGTTCCCAAACTCTGATCCCTAGTCTGTGGTAAGTTATCTATTCACAACTTTAGTGAGAGTTTGGACATTCAATTGACCTCCGTGACCCTGAGACAGGGAGGTGGAAATTCAGCCTGCTCCTGACTGATATCATTTGCTCCTGAATGAAATGCCGAGATGTGGATTTCAAGTGAGAACAGGACCCTCTCTCTCCCAAAGCAAAATAACCCCAACAATATTCACTGTTGATTACATGGAGAGTGATCACTGGTGTTTAAGCACATTCAGGAGAATGGGAAACTAATTGCAGTGATAAACGGGAATACATTATCTACAGTAGTTCAATGATATAGTTTTGATAGGGTAAATAAGGAGAAACTATTTCCTTCGACACAGATTTAAGGTGACTGACAGAAGAACTAGGGATGACATGAGGAAAAATGTGATTGTGTCGGGAATCTGGATCCAATCTGCCGACTTAACAGCTGAGCATTAGGCTACGTGCGAGTATTTCCCTTGGGAAAGGTGGGTTGCCAATTTCAGTACATTAATTGCTCAGTTACAGCAATGCTAAATTGGCTTTTGTAATTTACTTTTAAGTTCATGGGTTTCCCAGGCTTCCTGAAACTTGCCAGTGAAAGCAAGGTGAGAAAACAGTGGTAATTGAGGGGGAGCTGAAGGAATGATAGGGAAATATGCCAATAAATACTGACACCTCACAGCTGCTTTCTTGCCTGCTTGCGTGAAAGGCTTTGTTCACCGTACTTGTGCTGAGAGGTTACTTTACACATTTTGCAGGTTACTTTTACAGCTTTGGAGGTGTCATCAGCATCTTGGAGGTTTGTATGTCCGATCTAGAGCTCTGATTATCAGATCAGCCTGGGTGCCGCTGATGCTGCGTTAGATTGGACCTTAGATGAGCACCAAAATGGCCAATGGCAGTACCAGCAGCAGCAGCTCATAGTCTGCTGCTCACAGGCCTGCAGCTCCACAGGAGAGAGGCAATCAGCAGAGAGATGCAGTTCGCAGGAGGCCAGGCCCAGCACACAGCCTCTACAGGCAGAGGAAATGCTTTATTGATAAGTCGGAAAACCAGCGTCTGAGAGGCTTAGACGCATCAGGTCGTGGCAGACATCTGCAGCCTGTTGGAACAGGCCCTGCTGCCAAATGAACCTGGTGGTCATACTTTACCAGAGGCTGTCAAAGACTCCACTGCCCTCAACTTCTTTGCCTCTGGATCCTTCCACGTGCAGGATCTCGCAGTCGGCTGCCAACAAATGTATAAGACAGGTGACTGAACGCTTCTTTGCCAGGCCCACCAATTATGGCAACTTTTCCTGCGATGTTGCCAGTCAGGATAAGCGGGTGCTTGGGTTTGCAGCTCTGAGTGGCTTCCCAGTGCATAACTGACTACACGCGCGTGGCACAGTCAGAACAGCCAGGAGTGTTTGTCGACCACAAGGGCTTCCACTCCATCAACGTGCAGCTGCTCTGCAACCACAAAAAGATGATGATGCAGGTGTCGCAAGATTCCCAGAGAGTCGCCATTGATGTTTTTGTCCTGCTCCGGTCCACCCTCCCTGATCTCTTCGCACCTTGAAGCGGAGTTGCCGCTGGCTTGGAGACCATGGATACCCACTTAAAACGTGGAGGATGACACCTGTAAGGAACCCACACAATGAGGCCCAGGAGCACTACAATGAAAGACATATGAAAACCAGATGTGTCACTGTGCAAGCAATTGACACGCTGAAGATGTGTTTCAGGTGCCTCGACAGATCTGGAGGCGCCAGCCAGGGTCTCCAGAATGGTCATGGTGTTCCATGCTCTGCACAGCAGTGCACAGCAGTGAGGTTTGGACCTTCAGTGAGAGCAAGGCACTGAGTACAGAACCTCTTCAGTCAATTCCAAGGAGGAGGTGGGGGAGGAGGAGGCGGAACGCGCAGCGGTGAATGCACCAGCGGCAGCCCTCGTTGCTGCTGAGGCTGCCCTCATTATTGCAAGGTCCACTTAAATTCCACAAGTCCACCCATCTGACAACACCATGCAAAAGCCGCCAAGCCCTTACCCCAATGCCACTAACACAAAGCAGTTCTGTAAACCATCAAGCATCCTTCTCACAGTGCCCCATTGCTTGGCATCAATTCATGTCTTCCAATTCATCATCACACAACTTGCCAGACACAACAGAAAATGGACAAGACGGCAAGTGGTGGAAATAAATAAATATCTTTGTGGCTCAAAAATAAACCAGAAATTGAACAATTTCATGTTGTGTAATGCGTCATTGGGGTTTTGGAGCCTTTGAAGGCCCTGCCAAAGACTGCTCTGCCTGCACCTTTGCAGGGGCAGACTCAGCCATCGGGACACCAGGCAGCAGATGAGTACTGGAAGTGTTTTGAACGGAGCTCCCACTTCCATGTCCTCTTTCACCATCATCCCTCTCATGGCCCACCCACACTTCCTTGCCAGCAACGATCTGGAGAGCACTTTGCTGCAGATCAGTGAGGCGATGAATGGTCAAGGCTAGAGTTTCATCAATCCTGCTAAGAAGTGTCACTTATTGGGCTGGATTTAATGCTCTCGCCCATGGTGAGTTTGAAGGCAGGAAGACCATTTAATAATAACCATTAATTTAATAACTAAATCCCTGAAAGTTGCCACCCAGGTTAATAGGGCTGTTAAGAAGGCATATGGTGTGTTAGCTTTTATTAGTAGGGGGATCGAGTTTCGGAGCCACGAGGTCATGCTGCAGCTGTCCAAAACTCTGGTGAGACCGCACCTGGAGTATTGCGTGCAGTTCTGGTCACCGCATTATAGGAAGGATGTGGAAGCTTTGGAAAGGGTGCAGAGGAGATTTACTAGGATGTTGCCTGGTATGGAGGGAAGGTCTTACGAGGAAAGGCTGAGGGACTTGAGGTTGTTTTCGTTAGAGAGAAGGAGGAGGAGAGGTGACTTAATAGAGACATATAAGATAATCAGAGGGTTAGATAGGGTGGATAGTGAGAGTCTTTTTCCTCGGATGGTGATGGCAAACACGAGGGGACATAGCTTTAAGTTGAGGGGTGATAGATATAGGACAGATGTCAGAGGTAGTTTCTTTACTCAGAGAGTTGTAGGGGCGTGGAACGCCCTGCCTGCAACAGTAGTAGACTCGCCAACTTTAAGGGCATTTAAGTGGTCATTGGATAGACATATGGATGAAAATGGAATAGTGTAGGTCAGATGGTTTCACAGGTCGGCGCAACATCGAGGGCCGAAGGGCCTGTACTGCGCTGTAATGTTCTATGTTCTAATGCGGATGATGGGGGATGTGGACTCCGCCACATTCCCACCTCCACCCCAATTTAGTCCATGGCCAGAAGGCCCATGGACAGCGTTCCCACACTGCTTCCAATTGCAATTAATGCCCAATTAAGAGCCTCTTCCCACTGTTGCTGATATTAATGCAGTGGCAGCGGGTCCTGTCACCATGCGGGGAACACAATGAGTAAACCGGGGCAGATTGCTTTCTGTCTCCCGGGGGTGGGGGGTTCCCTCGTTCACAGGCACCCAGGAAAGGGGGAGGCCCGCTGAGAGCCACCCCTTACCCTGGCTGCTGACTCCCGTGCATCCCCATCCTCGGCGAAGCCCCCCATCCCACAAAACTCTCCCGCCATCACTCATCTGTGGCCTGGGTCCATCGACGATCCTAGGCCTTGGGTGGGTGCATTATTGGCAGCAGCCACTGCCTCAGCTGTTGAGCAAAAGAGCTGCCGGCCTCTGATTGGCCAGCAGCTCTCAGTGGGCGGACCTCCGTCCCCAGCGTCCTTAATCCCCTGGAAGGCCCACTGCTGCCCAGTTAAATGCCTGATTGGCATGTGATGCGGCAAGCCTTCCCGAAAAGAGGCAAAACGGGCTCCTGTCGCCTTTATTAAATATCGCCCATTGTGTGCAAGCCCTTGGTGAAGCCTGCACGCACGCACTTGATTGCTGCATTTGATGCTCCAAGCAGATGGCCACTCTGTGCATGGACAACACAAACACCTGCGGCACAGTGGCGCAGTGGTTAGCACCGCAGCCTCACAGCTCCAGCGACCCGGGTTCAATTCTGGGTACTGCCTGTGTGGAGTTTGCAAGTTCTCCCTGTGTCTGCGTGGGTTTCCTCCGGGTGCTCCGGTTTCCTCCCACATGCCAAAGACTTGCGGGTTGATAGGTAAATTGGCCATTATAAATTGTCCCTAGTATAGGTAGGTGATAGGGATAGGTGGGGATGTGGTAGGAATATGGAATTAGTGTAGGATTAGTATATAAATGGGTGGTTGATGGTCGGCACAGACTCGGTGGGCCGAAGGGCCTGTTTCAGTGCTGTATCTCTAAACTATCATGCCACTCATCCTTGAGACAGACTCCTGCAATCTCTCTCTGCGAGTGTGCACATTGCTGCTGGAAAGGCTGCCGGTACATCACTCATTCTTCAGAGCTGCTCCAGAAGCATTCTGTTTGTTGACAGCTCCCGAGGCTATTCGCCGGCCTCCAACTGAGCAGGGTTTGGAGCGTCCTGCATCCTCCTGTGCAAACTCTCCAAAATCTGCTCTTACTCGCTTGTGATGTGTGAGTCACCAGGTGAAAACCAAACTATCTTCCTTATTGAAGTGTGAATATCTGAGTTGGTGCATTGATTACATGGATCATGTGAAACTGCACCCTCAGAGTGATCTCCTTGTCACCAACGTCCTCCTGGACCACCTCCTGTGGGAGATTAAGGACATGAATTACAACTGTCGAGGTTGGAATGTTTTAAGTGATCATTATGCATGCGATTGTATTGCACTGGCTGCTGTCATCAAGTCAACATGAGTGAGTGTTATACAGCATGTGGCTGTGTGATATTTAATTCTATCACCATCTCCTAGCCAAGCACGCCGAGACTCCACTGAACTCCAGCGCCTCTTCCGCTGCAGATGTTAGATGTTGGGGGACCACCTCCAATTCTCTGCCCCTCCCTGGCGTTCTGTACTCTTTTCTCCTGCAAGGGGGGAAAGAAGAGATCTATGAGTGAGAGTAATGGAATCAGTTGAACAGATGGATGAAGAGTATTTGTTGAGGGTGACTATGAGAGGCATGACATTGCATTAGGATGAGGGTGAGTGTCAGTGGAGGAGGAACAGATGGGGATGTGAGGAAGTGCATAGACAGAGGAACGGGTGCATCTGCAAGGTACGTTGGTGTGAGGAGTGATGTGCTGGAGTAGATTTGAGAAGGCAGAGTGACAGGTATGGGATGATACATACATCAGGATGTAGACGAATGTACCACTGCACTCACCTTTCCTGCCCTGATTAGATCATTAAACTGCTTTCGGCATTGAATCCACGAAAGTGCCACAATGGGGCGGCACAGTGGCGCAGTGGTTAGCACCGCAGCCTCACAACTCCAGCGACCCGGGTTCGATTCTGGGTACTGCCTGTGTGGAGTTTGCAAGTTCTCCCTGTGTCTGCGTGGGTTTCCTCCGGGTGCTCCGGTTTCCTCCCACATGCCAAAGACTTGCAGGTTGATAGGTAAATTGGCCATTATAAATTGCCCCTAGTATAGGTAGGTGGTAGGGAAATATAGGGACAGGTGGGGATGTGGTAGGAATATGGAATTAGTGTAGGGTTAGTATAAATGGGTGGTTGATGGTTGGCACAGACTCGGTGGGCCGAAGGGCCTGTTTCAGTGCTGTATATCTAAATAAAATAAAAATAAAAATTCTGGTGCTGAGCTCTTTCATTAACTCCAGCCACGTCTTCGTTGTGTCAGCTGCAGGCTTCTTCCTCTCATCAGTAAGGAACATATCTGTCTGCAGGGCCATTACAGTCCCCAGCAGCACACCCAGGGAGACATTACTAAAATGAGGGGAAAACTTGTGAACTTTTGGACATCAGCCTGCTAATTCTTTCTGTTGAGCTCCCAACTCCAACTCCATCAAATTGCATGTTTGCAGTGTCCCTTTAAATACTGGAAATCGCCTCAGGTGGGTCATCAACATGCCCACTCACACTAATTGGTCAGGAAACTCGGAAATGATATGGGAATAGAGTGACTGGATTAAAAAGCCACTGAGAGACATTTACTTTGGGTTCCACGCGCACTACCAGAAACTCCACTCCCAGCACACAAGGCCCAGTAAAACTTTCAAAATCGAATTTGATCAATGTTTAAAAAGGAAACATTTACAAGACTATGGGAAAAGAGCAATAGTTTAGTTTAGAGATACAGCACTGAAACAGGCCCTTCGGCCCACCGAGTCTGTGCCGACCATCAACCACCCATTTATACTAATCCTACACTAATCCCATATTCCTATCACATCCCCACCTGTCCCTATATATTTCCCTACCACCTACCTATACTAGGGGCAATTTATAATGGCCAATTAACCTATCCTAATAGAGTGGGACCAGTTGGATAGCTCTACAAAAGAGCCAGCACAGGCACGATAGACCGAAGGGCCTCCTCCCATGCTGTATGATTCTATGACAGAGCAACCCAAAAACTCACTGCAAACTATTGTGGATTTAAATTGCTGCGGTGTCTCAAGTGCCTTTGTACAATTGGGTTATTGCAGTTTTCATTGGAAACCAGAGAAGGAGTATTACTGACCGCGTCAGGTGAGACAGTAATGTTCTGAACCATTTTCTAGGGAGTATGCAATACTCTCCCTCTGATTTTCCTTCTTTCCCTTTCACAAAGCATCCAACCTCCACTCAGTGTCAACTCACAATGGTGGAGTTAAGATTGTGCTCTGTGAGGCAGTAAAGCCATATCCCAGCACTCCATGGGATCCTGTGTCCCAGAATTCCATGGGATACCATATCTCAGCATTCCATGGAGTGCCATATCCCGGCATTCTAAGATGGGCCGGGATGAGCTTGTTTATGAACTAAGAGCAGGAGTAGGCCATTTGGCCCCTTGAGCCTGCTCTGCCATTCAATATGGTCATGGGTAATCTGATTGTAGCCTTAACTCCACTTTCCTGCCTGCCCCTCATAACCCTTTACTCCCTTGTAGATCAAAAGTCTCAGCCTTGAAATATATTCAATGACCCAGCCTCCGCTGCTCTCTGAGGAAGAGAATTCTGAAGATTAACAATCTTCTGAGAGAAGAAATTCCTCCTCATCTCCATCTCAAATGGGAGACCCCTTATTTTTAAACTGTGTCCCCTAGTTCTAGATTCCCCCACGAAGTGAATCATCCTCTCAGCATCTACCCTGTCAAGCCCCCTCAGTCTCTCATATGTTTCAATAAGATCACCTCTCATTCTTCTAAACCCCAATGAGTATAGGTCCAGTTGCTCAACCTTTGCTCATAAGACAACCCTTTCATCCCAGGAATCAACCTAGTGAACCTTGTCTGAACTGCCTCCAATGCAAGTATATCACTTGCGGCGCAGTGGTTAGCACCGCAGCCTCACAGCTCCAGGGACCCGGGTTCGATTCCGGGTACTGCCTGTGCGGAGTTTGCAAGTTCTCCCTGTGTCTGCGTGGGTTTTCGCCGGGTGCTCCGGTTTCCTCCCACATCCAAAGGCTTGCAGGTGAGAGGTAAATTGGCCGTTGTAAATTGCCCCTAGTGTAGGAAGGCGATAGGAAATATGGGATTACTGTAGGGTTAGTATAAATGGGTGGTTGTTGGTCGGCACAGACTCGGTGGGCCGAAGGGCCTGTTTCAGTGTTGTATCTCTAAATAAATAAAATAAAAATAAATCACTCCCGAAATCAGGAGACTGAAACTGTACGCAGTACTCCAAGTGCGGTCTCATCAACGCCTGTACTTCCCTACTTTTATACGCCATTCCCCTTTGCAATAAAGATCAACATTCCATTGTCATCCGCAGGAATGTAATTCTTTTTTTTAAACAGCCTTGGAACTAAAGTGTATGACAGAGGTAATTCAGCAACAAGGTAGTTAAAATCTTCGCTCTAGCTGTGGTTAACAGTTGATTAACAATAAATGCTGGCCTGGCCTGCGACGGCCACATCCCATGAAAGAATAAAAAAAAAAAAATTCTAGTCTGGCAGCAAACTGTAACGTATGTTCAGCACACATGGACTAATATGACTGACACAGAATAAGCAACTTATGGTGAAGACTGTCCATTGAACATCTTTCCAATAAGAATAAACAACATCTGATCTTCTCAAAACAAAATCTTTTACCTTCGGATGTATCCACCGCTCATAGCCATCTGTTCCCGATCGTCCATCACTCGGGCCGGTTGGCTGGCCACTACCCCATCCTGGTTATTTCCCCACACCTTCTTGTAGGCTCCTCCTGCCTCAAAGTTCTTTAACCTTAGAAGTGGAAAATGTACAAGGAGTTTGGTTGTTTCATGTTACTATGGTTTAAAGCCAACAGCTTTCGAGTTACACACTTCTATCTACAGGTCAGTGGGCAACCCGTGGAATCCGATAAAGATATGAGAGCTACTAATGTTTTTTATACCATTGTTCACTAAAGTATATTTTCCAAGAGATTTTCCCTCCTGTTTATCCAAAATATTTCACAAGCTGAAACCAGGCAACTAATTGGTATCAGTACTAATTGCTTCACTCCAGAGCATGCAGACATGCCAGCAAACCCAATGACTCACCGTTACTCTACCACAAGCAACGTGCAACCAAAGTGTGTCGTGGTTTCACCAAATATGCACACCCATAAAAAGGTATTTTTTAAAACACTCTTTTATGTCACTACGTTAGGTGTGTAGCTGTTTTTTCTTTCCCCATCAATTTTCCCTTCTGTCCTGAAGGTGAGTTCTATGGGTTTGGATGTAAGGGTCCAGGAAAACTATTACAAGCCTGCTTTAAAATAATTTCTCAAAGTGCTGATGGTGGGTCTTAGCTTTTTAAAGGTCATTGCTTGAGAGAAGCAAAGTTAAAGCTTTCACACTTATTATTCAAAATCTGCTGTTCAGTGTGTACTTCCTGACCACAAACGTTACTCCTGTTGTCATTTTTTTAGTCACACATTTGTGTCAACATTTACCATTGTAAATTACTATGTTTCTCTACATAACAACAGTAACTCCACTTCATTGTCTGTAAAGTGCTTTGGAATATCTTGAGGCCCTAAAAGGCTCTATATAAATGCAAGTCCTTTCCCAAATCATTTCTTCCTATGTCAACTGTCACACGTAGTTGCAGATACTCGTCACTAGGTGACATTCCGGAGGAAGGTTGTGAAGCCTTTCTCCCAGCACTGTTGCCATCTTGAATATAAAAACAGCTTAGATTGAATTGAACATGGGCAGTGCTTCAGGCAATTTACTAGTATAGTTAGAAAGATATGAGATATGATTTTATATTTGTATAAATTCTTTAGTATCTTTTCTATAAAGGAAACTGCTGCATGACTTTAACAAACATATATATTTCCATTCGCTTAAATAAAGGCAGGAAAAGAAAACTCCCAAATGGTGGAATAGAAAGGGCCAGGTTGGAAAAGCTCTCTTCGGTTGAGGTCCTTGGCTTCTCTAGCCAACTCGGTATACCTAATTCCTAGCACTGTATGCCTACAACCAGCTCTGTATACCTATGGCCAAGTTCTGTATAACTACAGCTAAGCTCTGAATATAATGACGAAACTTTGTATACCCAAGTCCAAGTTCTGTATACCTATGACCAAGCTCTGTATACCCATGGCTAAGCTCTGCATACCCATGGCCAAGCTCTTGTTGTAGTTTCATAATTCCTGGTGCTAATAGCCCAGGTGGCAAAATTATGGTTTGTGCCAGTTGTAGGTTCTCAATCTCAGCGGTGCCATCTGGAAACCAGGCACTGTCCCATGAGCAAGGGCATTAACCTGAGGGTGACACAATCTGGGCTACTCTCAGGCATCTCCTAGTGACCAGTGGGATGGAACAATCATGGAGCAGGCCACCCGCATGTCTCCCTCTACAATGGGAATTCTGGATAATGTGAAGCTTTCAACGAAGGAACGATGGTTAAAAAACTTTTTGTTAGCGATCTTGTGATCCCAACTTGGGATCTAACTCGACGGAAGCAGGTATCAGAGATTCAGTACTAGAGTTTTTGCAGCTTTATCGCCAGTGATATTCTGAGTTGGCAGCTCAGGGTTACTGAAATGACTACATAGCTCATAGAAAGGTCATCATGCTAGATTTCGTCAACTGGAAACGTATATTACAGCCCCTCTCAGGATTTACTGAACCAGTAACTTGTTCTTTAATTTCTTTTTCTTCTCTCCATAGCCAAGAAAATGATATTTGCAGCCAAGCGCTGAACTTGTTCTTACGATGTTCCTCTATCTATAATCAGCTCTGTTAACAGAGTGGACAGAGAAATGTTTTAGGAATGGGTTCAGTATTTGTCAACTAAGATTTTAACAGCCTTATCAATTCACTCTGGACAGTTTGGGGGAAGTTTGCAATGGAACCAATTGGTACCTCATTCCAAGATTGGGGCTTGCCAGCTGACCCTAGTGAACAGGATATTTCCATTCCTCACATTCCCTGCCATCATAGCCACACTGGACTGAATAGCTAAAAGCAGATTGTATGGTATTCCCAATTTTGGATGGACTGTAATTCACAATATTTTAACAACATTAGCTTCTGAGGGTCAAGGATAAAAGAATGTTATGAATTCCTTTAAGCAAGGGGTGGACCTGTTTCGGGCTCGGGTGGTGATTACCTTGTACAAGAGGTACATACAGCAAGGAATTCAGGGCCAGATTGAGCTCCCGGACTAGCTTGGGGGCTCCGAGAGAAGCTTCTCAGATTATTTTTGCCCCAAAATGGCCTTGGGTTTTTATCTGGCTTTTCGCCTCTCCCACGAGATCACATAGTTTTTGGGTGGCGCGGGATGTGTACATATGGTGATAAGTAATCACAATTGTATGGGACAGGCTGGATGGACCCAACAGCCTTTTCCTGTCTGTCATTGCTGGTATATAAAAGAGGGACTCAGCACACTGTCTGATACCGTAACATCCCTCTGCCTAAGATTCAGACTGTGTATTGTAAGTAGGTTGTTGATCTATGCACTGACTTTCATCCAGCATTGGGGGAGCATATCCAGGCAGATGATGGTAACTTTTGTCCCTTCAGATTCTGATTCAATTTAGAATGTGGTTCTATATCAAGGAAGCTGCTTTGGGTTTGTTGCCTTATAAAATGTAACCATTGAGTACCGAATGGAGAAATACAAGTAGGACCTAGGATCGGTTCTTGCTTGCTAGTAATATAGGAAAGTTATACCTCCACCAGCTACATATTGCCTGGTATTGCAGACATATATTTCACTGAAGTATTTTCTAGTAACAACTGTTAAAAATCCCAGAGACTGGCTAACTGCTGTGGCCATACACAACAGAAAATGGGAAGTCAGATTCACAAACAAAGTAGCATGAGACATAAAGATGGAAATAGAAACATAGATACTGATGGAATCGTGGACACATATCTGACAAAGCTTTCTTCTTTTTGTTCACTCTCAGAATGTGGGCATGACTGATAAGGCCGGCTATATTTCCCATCCATACGTTTCCCATGAGACGGCGGTGGTGGGTCCTTTTCTTGAACAGGTGCAGTCCATGTGGTGAAGGTGCTCCCACAGTGCGGTTAGGTAGGGGTTTCAAGGATTTTGACCGAGCGACAATGAAGGAACAGCGATTTATGTCCAATTCAGGATGCACAGGAACTTGCAGGTGCCTGTTACCCTTGTCCTTCCAGGTGGTGAAGTCTGTGGTTTGGAAGATGTTGTCAAAGTAGCCTTGGTGAGTTGCTGCAGTGCATCTTGTATATGGTACACACTGCTGCCACTGTGCGTTGCTGGTGGAGGGGGGAGTGAATGTTTAAGGTGGTGGATGGGGTGCCGGTCAAGTGGGCTGCTTTGTCCTGAATTGTGTTGAGCTTCTTGAGTGTTGTTGGGGCTGTGCTCATCCAGACAAGTGGAGAGTGTGCCATCACACTCCTGACTTGTGCCTTGTAGATAGAGGATAGGCTTTGGGGAGTCAGGAGTTGAGCTTTGCCCTCCCGTAAGAACACAAACATTGACCTATTCTGGTCACAGTCACCAATCCGCTATTTTAGTCTAAGGAGTCGATGTGATGATCCCCCCCAGATCAGACATGTCAGGATTGGGGTGGGGGGATGGGTGCACAACAGGAAGCCTAGAAGGCTATTATTATACTGTTATTTTAGATTCCCTTGTGGGCCAAGAAAGAGCAGAAGTGCTCCAGGCCTTATAAGAAAGCCTAGAGCCTCCCTTTCTCCAGGCACTCCTTTCAGCCTCGATCGCCTGCATCTTCCATCTTTAAAAGCGGGAGTCTTATTCTGTGCTTATACATGTTGCTACAGTTGGTACTAAACGGTGCTGAGTTGGGGAGGATCCATTCAACCAATATGCAGATCCAAGTATTGCAAACCACAGTCATACAATGCTGAGAAACGATCTACTGTTCACAGAAACACGGGCATGGATGGGGTAACACATGGCTGGCATTATGTTACTGGACAATGATGCACTGAGAGGTTCAGACATAATAAAATCTTTTCTCTTCGCTAATAAACATTGGTGCAGAATTTGCCAGAGTGCGGAATCTCATGGTGTGCCCCATGGCTGGGATCATCTCCCTCAACCTTCAGCTTGAAAATATTTCTGGAAGTGCAGGGGCAATGGGACATCTGGGACCTTGGTGGATGAATTTACCAACAGTCTATCTCCTTAACCAATGAGATTTAAAGATAGAGAAAAAACAGAGGAATGAGGAAAATGGAAATACAGTGACTGACGGCAAATCAGGTGCAAGAGAAAAAAGATTGGATTAAGAGAGAGAGGAAAAAGAGAAAGAAAAAGTAAGAAAAAAATGTTTGAAAAAAATGTAATTTAAATGTAAAAATCTTAAGGAACCATTTACGACCTGCAGGAATGAGACTGCACAGTATCAATCATTCCCCTTCTGGCCTGGAGAGGTTCAGTGTCATTCCAGGAACATTAATCTTGTCATTAAGAGAATCTTATATCATTAAGTACCAATTCTAACTTTTTGCGGTGAGTTTAATTCGTATTTACGGCGCAAATCCAGCAATTTCCAGAAACTCACGGGGAGGTTGAGGGCGAGTGTAATGGTGGAGCAGCTCAAATTGTATGGCAACATCGTACGGTAATTCATGATCTATCTCGCTCCCTTGCCAAAGATTGCTGGTATATTTACAGGCTAACAATGGCAAGCACTGTTATTTTCCCAGCAAATTCTGGGCCGATGTATTTGTTTTCTATTGAGTTATGCACAGCTTAAATGTTCCCATATTGTCTAATGCCTCTCTTCCAATCCTGCAGCAGATACAAGATAAAGTAGCAAACCTGTAGGCAGCAGCGTGTGCATGTTCCCATCCTGGATCACAATTCTGGTTTGGTTTCCACATGTGGTGACGAAGGTCCATCCTCATCGATTCACCGCTGGTTTATGTCATTTGGTCAGTGGCTATTGTCAGTGCTAGTGGTGGTCCAGTGGGCAGCACTTTCGTCTCTGCAGTAGAGGGCATGAGCTCAGATCCCACTCTAGAGACTTGAGCACATTATCTAGGCTAACAATCCAGTACAGGAGTGAGGAGGTGGTGTCTTCTGGCTGAGACATTAAACCAAGGCCCTGTCTGCCCTCTCAGGTGGATGTAAAACATCCCACGGCGCTTCTTAAAGAGCAGAGGAGTTGGCCCTGATGTCCTGGCCAACAGTTATCCCTCAACCAACATCACTATATAGTGATTGTTGTTTGTGTGACCTTGCTGGGTGCAAACTGACTGTTGCCTTCCCTACCCTTACGACAGACACTACACTCCAAAGGTCCTTCATCAGTTGTAAAGTGCTTTGCGCAGTCCTGAAGTTGTGAAAGGGGCTATAGAAATGTAGGCCTTTTATTCTTTCTTTGATGGGGGGTTGGTGGGGGTTTTGCCAGCCAACAATGTGAAATTGCACCGATAACAACATATAAAAGATACAATAGGTGGGATCATTTTATTTATACGAGTACAATGGGACCCTGCTATAACATGGTCCACAGGGTCCATGTCTCGAGACTGCATTATAGGTGAGACTATGTTATTTCATAGCTGGTGCCTAACACTCAGGCTCGATCCCATCAGTGCCAGGGCCAATACTGTGTGCATATCCCAACAGTTTCCAGTCCTCAAGCTCGAAAATAAATGAATGAAGCAGGTGCTGTGTAAAATCAACCAAATAATTAAGTGGCTGCTTCTAAATTATCTTTTTTAAAGGGTGGCTGTACTCGTAGTGGCGGAGAAGGGGGGCACGGAGGCTTGTGGCTGCATTCAGAAGGAAAGTGGGAAGTGTACCGCCACAGTTGAGGGAAGGAGGGTGTATGGCTGCATTTTGAGAGTGACTGAATAGATTCATCCCTTTCAGCAAAAATAGTGACCCAGGTGCAAATTTGTGTAGTCTCTTCAAGCATGTGGGGGCTTCACAGCTGAGCCCACTCCTACCTTACCTAATGCTTAGATACACTTTCCAGCACGAGTTTCTGGACGGCCAACAGCAGCAGTAGCAGATTTACCTCTTTCCGAACACAGGGGTGCTGAGGTTAACTGAAATGCCTTCACTGCTGCCTCAGCAGAGCTCAGTTACTAAGCCTTGTTGACTTATGTGGTTCATACCGCACTGGACAAATCCTATTTCAATGAAAGTTTTGGGGTCCAAGATGGACCCGTGTTATACTGAGTTCCACTTATAGCGGGGTCCTAGTCTATATTCACTGAACCTATGTTCCCAGGCAACAGCCATGCATAAAAGCAGCCTGGTCACAGATAAGACCTCAGCCATGTTGTGCTGATTCTGCGACTCAGGCTGCCTTTGAACATGATGCCCTGATAGGGGTGTGCAATCAGCCAATTATCCTAATCCATTTCCACATTCACCCATGCACACTCCCTTGCTTTCCCTTCCATCCTGGGGCTGTTTCCTGACCTTTGTCTCTCCTGTACTTTTTCAGAGCTCGAGATTGCGTAGTAGCCAGGTCACTAAACCCATCTGCTGCCCCTTGGCAACAGCGCAGATTAATTTTGCTAATGATGACCATGTTGGAAGACACCAAGTGCAGGGGTTGTACTGAGTTGTTTTCTGACCGATTATTCTGCTTGCCACAAGATTAGCCAGTGGACTATCACAAGCACAGTATTCAATGGCAGGAAGTTTATACGTTTGTTGATGGCTATCTTATTTCTGAGAGAGTAGCACTCCGGGCAGGTGTGTGTCCTCGTTGGCTGACCTCCATCACAGAATTAAGCTGCATCCAAAGCTCTGCTGCTGTATCCTAACTCGCATCGAGTCCCGTTCATCCCTGTGCTCCCTACCCTACACTGGCTCCCAGTCTGGCAACACCACGATTTTAAAACTCCCATCCCTTCATGGCTTCACCCCTCCCTATCTCTGTAATCTCTTCCAGCCCCACAACCCTCCGAGATATCTGCGCTCCTCTAATTCTGACCTCTTGAGCATCCCTGATTCTAATTGCTCCACCTTGGCAGCCATACCTTCAGCTGCCTAGCCCTAAGCTCTGGAATTCTGTCCCTACACCTCACCGACTCTCTACTGTCCTCTCCTCCTTTAATACACTCCTTAAAACCTACCTCTTTGACCAAGCATTTGGTCACCTGTCCTAATATCTCTTTATGTGGTGTCAAATTTAGTCTCAGAAATGCTCCTGTGAAGTGCCTTGGGACATTTCACATAAAGGCACCACATAAATTGTTGATGCTGTCTTTTCCCTTTCAGATTCCCTTGCAGACTGACTTGCTGTGCATTTTCAGCTCTCTCTTATTACTTCACTATGGTGCAACTTGGGAATTAATTTCTAAGGGAATGAAAAAACTGGCATATTTGCAGACTGCTTTTCAAAGTGCTACTTGGTCGATGAGTCTGTCAGCAGCTGTATGGAACCGTGTTATCTCTGAGCAAGCAGGTTTCAGGCAGGCATGCAGGCAGGCAGGTGGCCTCTCGGACCGACAGTTGACACCTACTTATTGCAGGGGCAGGAACAAAGACCACAGCATTTGCCCAGATCCGACAGATTTTTTTCTGCTTCTTTCATGTCCTTATTGATTTGATCCATTCCCTCTTCAATCCTCTCCAGTTGCTCTGAATGAGGAAGACAGTTAGTTTCCACAGACGCCGACAACAAACGAGCAGGGGATCAGTGAACCCCCCAAACTGACCAGGGTTGAACCGGGTAATTGCAAAGTGGGGTACAGGTGCTCTTAGAGAAGCTTCAGGATACTGGGCATTCATGTCCCCAATTGGCACCCATACCACGCTTTACACCAGCCCCATTCAGTGTGGGATTCCCTCATCCCTCTGAAGAACTACATACTTGTTGAGTGAAGGAAAAGAGAGAAAGAGAGAGACAAAAAAACAGTACAACATGGACACAGGAATTTGTCACAGAACCCTGACTCAACGAGACCAGTGCAGGCCCATGAAGTGCCTTTGAATGCCAATGGGGGCAAATGGAAAGATCCCACCTTTGCTCTGTGAATATCATCAGGGATGGATGTTAATCCTGGAGTTTCAGCCTAACCAGCTTCAGAGACTAGGTCCTTTTACTTGGTTCCAATAACATGCTTTGACTCCAAGATCACTTAAGAACTTAAGACTGACTTTTCCATTCCTCAAACTAGACCTCCTTGTGGTGCCTTTATTTACGAAGAGCTTGTGTCCTTTATAAATTTAATGAAGATTGCCCAACCTCACTTCACATAGGGCTCTCACAGCCAGCACACTTAGTCTGAACTGCGTTCAAACCTGGATCTGAGCGGTAGAGGACAGTGTGGTGACCCATTGTGTCTCCCATGTTCATTTGCCATATCTCAAATTATTCCCTGGCTCTTTCAAGCCTTGGTGTAGCCCACCTCAATGCAACCTAGTTAGATCAAATAAGGCATATTAACAGAGGGGAATTTTCAATGGCAATTTATTAGTAATTACCTTATGCTTGTGTCCACTAGTAGGGGAGACCAAAACTAAGGGCCACAAATGTAAGATAGTCACTAATAAATCCAATAAGGAATTCAGGAGAAACCTCTATACCCAGAGAGTGGTGAGAATGTGGAAGTTGCTACCACAGGGAACGGCTGAGTTGAACAGCATAGATAAATCTAAGGAGAAGTTAAATAAAAACATGAAGGAGAAAGGAATAGAAGGATATGCTGATGGGCTGAGATGAAGAAGGGTGGGAGGAAGGTCGTGTAGAGCACAGACACTAGGCATGGACTGGTTGAGCCAATGGCCTGATTCTGTGTTGTCCATTCCATGTCATTCTATGTAAAGCATTGCACATAAAAGGCTAAAACTGACTGTTGTCTGTACCAGTGACTAAATGATCGATGTGCTTGTCTAAGTGTTTAATTTGAATAGTAGATAGTGTCATACCGAATGCGTTGAGTATTTTCCCACTAATATTGGCAACGGTAATCTTTTAGATTGAAGTTGGCAAATTGTTTATTTATTCTCTGACCTACAAGGGTAGACTTTTTAATTTTGTAATTCCCAGCATACTGCTGGAGAGTCACTGTGGGGTTAACACCCCTCTGATAGGGTAGTGATTAATGTCATTTGTGTAAGCTTCCATTCTGTGCACAGTTCTTACTGGGTTAAGACAGATATTCAATTACTAACAAAGGAATTTTCTGTGAATGTACTAACCTAGGGGTTAAGACCCTACATTAGATATCCCTGCTGGCTGGGAGGCACTTTGCTGAAATTTATGGCGGACCGCTGAGTATTTGGGCAACCACGTATTTTCCCAGACTGGGATACAGACCACAGCACTCCGACTCGATTCACAAATTCAGTACCAGTTGGAACAATATTGGTGCTTGTTTTACATGCACAGGTTGTCTTCTATATGTCTGGTTCCTATATTATGCGTTTAAAGGCGGCTCCCCTTGGTGGTTTAGCTGGTAAAGGCAATGAGCCTCACAGACCAGGTATTTTTCAAGTTTTATTGACAGTCTGTGCTGTGCTGGCCTTGAGTGGCAGTAAAACGGAAGTGGTTTAAGCACCAACGGGCTGGGAGATAGGGGGAGCAGGGCGAAAGGGGGCAAACAGCCAGGGTTCCCATACTCCAGCTCTGGAAAATGCACGTGTGTCAGAAAAGGACCAAATAGGGAGAGTTGTGATGCACCCCATGGTTAATCAGCCTGCCAATACTTACAATCATTTAGTTTCCACCGTGCCTTACTGTCAGTGGGCAATTGTTGCCTTTACATTGTGGCCTCTCACTGTTTAGGCTGAAGGGTGGAGGAGAATGGGCCAGGTGGGCGAGGCAGAGCGGAGGGCGGGTGGATCCCGCCCCCATCTGCAGTCAGCAACTGTTGGAGAGGAGTGGGGGAGGGAGGAGCGGAGGAAGGGGGGGGGGGGAGGGCAGTAAATGAAATCAACCACTGAGTAAAACCTGCAGTAATTAAATCCCAAGGCTACTGGCTGCCAGTCTAAGGCGCAATTCAGAAAAGCTGTCGGAAAAATCACAGCCACGGGATCTGCCAACACCAGCATGCAGATGGAGGGAGAGGTGCCAACACACTGACTGTTTACACTTTGATAGGTTTTCTACACAAATGGCTTCCTTCTCTGATCTATTGGCTGGGTAATGAGCAATCAGCCACATCAGCGAGGAGAATAATTCATTTCACAGCACAGAGGTGAGGTGGAGGCTGAAGGGAAACAATGGCAGGAATTTACTGATTAAAAAGAGCAAATGTTGAACATTCAGCAGCTTTGAGAAAGGGAAGGTGGATTAATGCAAATTGTTAAAGGGGTGAGAATTTGCAGGGAAAGAGCAGGAGGGGTGAGTCTAATTGGATAGCTCTTTCAAGGAGTCGGCACTGACAAGATGGGCCAAAGGGCCTTGTTCTGTGCTGTAAGATTATGATTGTATTTGAACCTTTCTCAGTAGCGACAACGCTCAGCTTTAAATGCTGTCCCTGTTCTTTTTTCCTTTTCTCTGGTACTGCCTGTCTGCTCTGCTGTGCTTTCCTTTACTATCAGATTCCCACCATTTACAGTACTTCTTTCTTTCTATATTGTCATGTGTCAGTGTCTGGCTTCAACAGGCTGGTCCTGAGTGCCCTAGGGTTACGACGCCCGTGGTGCCACCCCTCCAGTGGCAACACTGCCAGAGTCTGGGATGCCATTGGGCGAGCCCCTCATTCGCTGGGACCAGGAGGGTGCAAGTGCTGCTTCACCACATCTCCATCTCGCACCTGCCTGCCAGTGACTCCAGCGCCCTTCCAATGGGCAGGGGAGTGAGCTGAGCTAATGGTCCTGCAGTGGGCCCACATACAGCCTTGTGGAGGCTCGGTATGCCAAGCCAGTGGAGGCATACCAGCTGCTACTAATATCCTGGGTCTACCCCCAGCCTAGCAACTCCTGGCTTAGGGAGTCTGCGACCCCTGGCATCAACCCCCCCCACTCCCCCCCCCCCCCCCCACCAAGGCCACCATTTGCCATGTAAGGGAAGGGAAGAAGGTCCTCCCCTCAGAGGGTAAAAAGCAAACCCCTAGACCAGTCAAAGCATTTAGAATTGAGGAGAAACTTCTTCGTTCAAAGAGTGATTAGAATTTGGAACTTGCTACCACAGGGAGTAGTTGAGTTGAACAGTATAGATGTATTTAAGGGGAAGCTAGATCTATGCATGATGGAGAAAGGAACAGAAGGATATGCTCATTGGGTGACATGAAGTAGGATGGGGGGAGGCTGGTGTGCAGCATAAGCACCAGCATGGAAAAGCTGGGCCGAATGGCCTGATTTGGTGCTGTATATTCCATGGACCTGTAGCCGGCCTGAGCAAGCTTCAGTGGTTTTAAATGCGACAGGACCCACATCTCGGGATTGCCATAGTGTGAGCCTGGGTCCCCGTCAAAAAACAAACACTCCATAAAATTCAGTATTTGAGATTTGAATATTTCTAATTGAGGATACTCCTCAACGGATCAACCACAGTGTGCCGTCATTTCAGGGAAACTGCATGGAAGAAGGTATTTCATTTAGCCTGCTTGGCTACACCCCTTAACATGTCACCAAATCATCCCTGCAGGCATTGGCATACTCGGATGAACAGCCCTCTCAGCCTGCTGGTAAAGCAGGGAGGTAGATACAAAGCTAATGTGTGGCACAGAACTAGTATTATAACACCAGCCTCCAGCCTGCTTCCAGCTCCTTCCCAATGCTGCCAAATGGGAATAATGCCCAGAGTAGCAAACAAGCCACCTTCCCTGCACCCATCCTATGCCATATCTGCTTCATTACTTATCCACAGACCTCTGCCTATATACTAGGTTTCCCTCCTCTAGTTTTCCTCTTCATCTCTCAGCCCTCTCCTTCTTCAGCCTTAGCACAGGCCCCAACAGAGTGAAATGACATTTGAGATCTTTCTGAAGATGGCAGGGATTTTTGTCCCCCTAATCTGCTGCTGCCCTTTAATTGTACATACCTACATGCAGTTTTTAACTCTCACCAAGATCCCTGCAGCTGTCCGAAGCTAACTGTAATTAAGCAAGTGCTGACTTTGGAAAATTGAGTGCTACCGGCACATTGTGGTGTGATGTGCACCAGCTCTTAACCATTTAGAGATGAATTACACCATACTGGAGTTGTAGCTAGACAGCCAGTCCTTTGAATTGGTGATTAGTCTCATGCCCCTGCAAGGGATAAATACACTGCTGGGTAAGGAGTGGTTGAGGTGAATAGCATAAATGCATTCAAGTGGAAGCTAGTTAAACATGACGGAGAAAGGAATAGAAGGACATGTTGATGGGGTTAGATGAAGAAGGGTGGGAGGAGGCTCATAAGGACAATAAAGACTGGCATGGAGATGTTGGGCCGAATGGCCCGTTTCTGTGCTGTAAATTCTCCCTAACACTATATAATACGGAGTTCAATTGAATCTTGGGTCTCTGCTGAGTTGGCAACTGACTGAAAAATCAGCCAGGATTCCTGTTTCTCATTGCTATCTAGTGACCTCTGCCAGACATCAGGTGCGAACAGGGTTGGGCACAGCTATGATACCCCATACAGTCAAATAGCTGGCAGTCACAGGGCTAGCCCATGAAGATGTAACACAACTTGGTTAGTGCACATGGGGCTGAATACCAGCTACTGTCAATGGGGTAAATGTTGGTTTACGGATGCATTTTCAGGCACGTAACCAGCAGCACATCGTCAGCATGCACCCGAAACTGGGAGGCCCGAGGCTGGCCCGAAATTGGACCCGGGCCTTATTAATATCAATTAGCTGAACCTGTCGCACAGCCCATTTTAAAAAGATGAATTTCAGACCGCTTGTCCCGAGGGGGACGCCCCAGGAGATGGGCAGAGTGTCACCGGAGGGGGACGGGGCCTGTCCTTTGGCAGTGGCCACTGCGCCAGTTGTTGAATGGTTCTTGGCGGAGTAGACCAATTTGGAAGAGTGGCCCAAAACAGGCATTACATAAATTCAGAGTCAAATGCCTGTTTCAGGCGTCTGCTAAAGGCACCTAAAAAATCCTCCTGAAATTGATGTCTTTCAGGCATCATTAGCGCGTAAGGCATCGGTAACTGAAATTGGCCCCTTACTGCCCCCGTTCTACACCCGGCATTCCTACCACTATGCCTTCAGGACTAGCGGTGAAGAAACTGGGGGAAGAAAAAAAGAAGTAAAAAATTAATTCCCTCTGCCTGAGATTTACGGCCACCCGGGACTTGAATCCTCAATCCCTTCTATCTGGGTGGGATCCCACGTCATTGGTTTGAAAGCACAGAACTCAAAATACACTGCAATATTCATTCTTCACATGGATAACATTTTAAAGAGTCAGAACGGAGAGGACGAGGCGCCCTGTCATTGCTGGCAGCTCTGACTCATTCTATCAATCCCATCTGTTCTCTGTTTGGACATTTAAATTTCCCACATCAACAATCCTACTGTTCTTTTTGCAGACCTACTGCTCAGTTAGTGAGGAATTATAGAGAATACCTCCAGTTTAAAATTCTCCTCATTTAACCCTTCCACGATCACCCCTCCATATCTTGAACCTCCCCCGCAGCCATACAACTCCTTCCGCCCCAACTTCTGCATTCGCCTGACTCCAGCCTCTTCTGCCTCACTCCTCTCCTTGTACCCCCAGATTGGTGGCCATTCCTTTGGCTGCCTGGATCCCGCTCTTTGCGATTCTACGTTGAGTGATGCTTGTCAGAACCATTCCACCTGCACGAAACTGTGTGCTGCCATTGACTGAGATGAGCTCCCAGTGAGTGCCCTGCCTCTCTGGGTTTGCTGAATTGTGTGGAGTCACTCCTTCAATGCACTTAAGTCTTTTAACCGCCCTTAACCCCACTGGGTTCTCCCATTCTTCCTACCGCAAAATATTACATCTCTGTGAAGCCAAAAGAATCACCTTTTCTATGAGGGTGCAGAGAAGCTTTCCAGCTGCACCTCATGCGTCTTCACATCGTGTAGAACATGGGGATAATGCTCCCTCTTTCCCTGTCTCAACAATGGGGATAACAGTAACCAAACCTATCAGCAGGCAATGACCATTGAAGTGAATTGAGAGGGTCATGTGTCTGGCTGTAAACCAGTATGTCTGATGGGGAAAGAGCAGGGGAGTGGGGCTATTGGATAGAAAGAGGTAGTACAGGCATGATGGGCTGAATGACCTCCTTCTGTGCTTATGATTCTATGACCCTGATATTAATGGAGAACTGAGGAGGATGCAGGGGAGCCTGTAATCAGGGCAAGAAACCAGCAAGGCTGAGCACATGGAGCCAGGGTCTCATTAGAATACTGATGGGCCAACTTCCAGCCGCAATTGGCCGGATTGACAGCCTGACCAGCATACAGGAGGAAAATCTAGTGGCACGGGAACATCACCTCCAGGCCATGTCCCGGGCTGGTGGTGGGGGAGACTGGGGATCGGGGCTGGGGATCGGGGAACTGGGCATCGAGGCTGGGGGTAGCTGAGGATTGGGGCTGGTGGGAGAAACTGGGGATCGAGACTGGGGATTGAAGCAGGGAAGAGAATGGGGATCGAAATGGGGAGAGACTGGGGGTTTGAGGCCAGGGGCCTTTTGCTGGGCCTCGTCAATGGCCTGATTTCTGTATGTTAAAATTCAAAGGGGTGGGAATGGGGTCAGGTTGCTCGAATTTGATATTTTAAACTCCCTCTTCCATCCTGACCCTTTCCTACCTGTTATGGAGGGGGTGGGGGGTGGAGGTTAATCGCAAGGCCTCTGTGTCTCAACCCAAGTGCAGAAGCGCAGCTTTTTCTAATTCACCTACAGGCCGTCCTTTTAGTGTTTGAGTGAAATTGTTATCTCAGCAACAATAGCAACTGGGTTTGAATTAGGGACAGTTTTCCATTGCAGGCCCATTCCCTAAGTCTGAACGGATTTGAACCCAGTTCCCAGAAGTGGTAGGCCAATGCCTAACGGCTCCTTCACCCAACACCTTCCAAGCACATAATGTTAATACCAGCACTGAGAACTAAACATTAAGAAATTTCCCTGCTATATTTGGAATACTCATTTCAAATTCCTTTGCTCACTGGGAGGATGTGGAGAAACATAGGCTGGGGGTGAGGTGGGTGGGGAGGGAGAAAGGCATGGGATCCCTTTGCCTTCCCGTATTATATATACTGTTAATGGAATTCTAGGTAATAACAGAAACTACAAACAACATTTGCTATCTGCGTATTTTTTGAGAATTGGTGATTGTCAGATTATTCAGTTTTTTTGGATGCAAGAACATTGATCTAAGCCAGTGTTATTCAGGACTCAAATTGTCATGAAGATGATGAGGCTAGAAGTTAGGAGAAATTATGTTGTTATGATCTGGAATGCACTGCCTGAAAGGGTAGTGGAAGCAGATTCAATTGTAACTTTTGAAAGAATGGTTCTACGATTCTATGAAATGTTCTGTAAACTGAGATTTGTTGGAATCTGGAATGTTTTATCACAGCAAGTATTTGAGACAGATTTTTTAAAGCAAGAGTACATAAAGATTTGAAACGCAGGAAGATAAGAGTTTTAGAGGAAGAGAGCGGGGCAGAAGGTTTGGTTTTGGCAATGTCTAGTGAAGAGGTGCCACACACACAATGGGCCAAATGGCCTCTCCAAGGTTCTGGATTTGAGTAATGTGGGCAAATGTTAGTATTTCAGAAATAGAAGGGAATTGAAGATTAAAAGTGAGCTAATTGGGAAATGTTTTATGGTTGAAGAATTCTAAAATCATAGAATCATATAGCACAAGAGACCACCTGGCCTCTTTGGAAGCGTTATTTAATTGACCCCACTCCCCTGCTCTTTCCCCTGAGCCCTGTAAATATTTCCTTTTTAAGTAAAGATTCAATTCCCTCGACTAGGGAATGGCAAGCTGTTTGAAACACATGGAGGATTCTATGCTTGGATCTACATGTGTGTCTAGTTCTTAGCCAATGTTATGTGTCAAAATTATTTACAAAAAGAATTCACCGCATTATTGACCTTATTGCCTCCTGTTTAGGGCAGCCATTTCTCCAAAGTTGAACTGTATGTTTTGTGGAATAGGATGCCCCAACGTGTCTAAAAATGTAAAACAAAATAACAGGGTGGATTTTACAATCTGTTGATGGGTGTAGAAGAACCAGAGGTGAGAGGAAGAGGAATATTCTTACCTATAATGCTGGGTGATCACATGGTTGGGGGGATTGGTGATCACATGGTTGGGGGATTGGTGATCACATGGTTGGGGGGGAATGGTGATCACATGATTGCGGGATTGTCAATCACATGGTTGAGGGGATTGGTGATCACATGGTTGAGGGGATTGGTGATCACATGATTGGGGGATTGGTGATCACATGATTGGGGGATTGGTGATCACATGATTAGGGGATTGGTGATCACATGGTTGAATGGGATTGGTGATATGATTGGGGGATTGTCAATCACATGGTTGAGGGGATTGGTGATCACATGATTGGGGGATTGGCAATCACATGGTTGAAGGGATTGTGATCACATGATTGGGGGAATTGGCAATCACATGGTTGAATGGGATTGGTGATCACATGATTGGGGGATTGGTGATCACATGGTTGGAGAGAACTGATGATCTCTTAGTTGGGCATCAACAGTCCCTTGCCCTTCCTCCAGCTCCCTAAGTTACCATTCCAAAATATTCTTCATCTTAGTGGGTTAAATATAGTTCACTAAATTGTGAATAAATAACTTACAGTTTTGGTTAATAGAAAGCCTGGTTATGATTCTATTGTCAATAACCCGTGTGCAATAGGCTGGATCGGCTTCTCAGTTAGTTCAGTATAGTTTGCCTTCCATGAATATGGTTCTACAACCCTCCCAAGCCCTACCCAAGTGACATTTCTTCATGCAAATGCCTAGAAAGTGAGTGTCAGCCGATTGCCTGATCCTGGCGGAGACCACAGCTAGGGCTGGCTAACTCGGCATAGACTGGGAATTGAAACAAAGACAATTGGTCAGCATCACATAGCAAGGTGTTAATCCATTGAACTATTGGAAGAAATTGTGCTCTCCACTTGAGTTTCATCACATGAAATTATACCCTCCAGTTAAACTAAAATCTTTCACCTTTCAATGTGGTTAATGATTTACACCATCGCTCGTCCCCATTCTGGATATGTATCCATATCTCTGAAATCCACTTACCTCCTTGTTCATCCAACATGACCAGAGTCCTGATCCCAGCATCTTTGCTCTGTGTGAGTTGAAAAGAAAAAGAATGTGAGAGGGACAGAATGGGAATCATTCGGAATGGAACAAGTGTCTGTATATCAACAATCCAATCCATTTCACAAAACGTTCAGTAGATTCCTGATAAACATATAGCCAATACATGCTGGAATATCACAGATCAGCATTAGGATTTAAACTAATTACATATAAACATTAGCAATGGAGTTGTATCTCAACTTTCACTAAATCACCATCAAACTATCCCATTGCACCTACAGGCCTTGTAGAAATTAGACTAGGGGGTAGATTAAAGGAAAGGACGTCTTTCATAACATCAGGACATCCCAAAATGCTTCACAGCCAAAGTTTTATTGCAATGTAGTCACTGTCGCATTAGAACATAAAACATAGAACAGTACAGCACAGTACAGGCCCTTCGGCCCACGATGTTGTGCCGACCCTTTAACCTACTCTAAGATCAAACTACCTGCATACCCTTCATTCTACTATCATCCATGTACCTATCCAAGAGTCGCTTAAATGTCCCTAATGTATCTGCTTCTACTACCATCGTTGGCAGTGCATTCCACACACCCACCACTCTCTGTGTAAAGAACCTACCTCTGACATCTCCCCGAAACCTTCCTTCAATCACCTTAAAATTATGCCCCCTGGTGATAGCCCTTTCCGCCCTGG
The DNA here is from genome assembly GCF_036365525.1 of Heterodontus francisci. Lineage (NCBI taxonomy): Eukaryota > Metazoa > Chordata > Chondrichthyes > Heterodontiformes > Heterodontidae > Heterodontus > Heterodontus francisci. The sequence goes on along the minus strand of NC_090410.1, from coordinate 20,266,392 downwards.
GAAAAAGTCTGACCATCCACTCTATCTATGCCTCTCATCATCTTGTACACCTCTATCAAGTCACCTCTCATCCTTCTTCGCTCCAATGAGAAAAGCCCTAGCTCCCTCAACCTTTCTTCATAAGACATGCCCTCCAGTCCAGGCAGCATCCTGGTAAATCTCCTCTGCACCCTCTCTAAAGCTTCCACATCCTTCCTATAATGAGGGGACCAGAACTGAACACAATATTCCAAGTGTGGTCTAACCAGGGCTTTATAGAGCTGCAGCATAACCTCGCAGCTCTTAAACTCAATCCCCCTGTTAATGAAAGCCAACACCCCATACGCCTTCTTAACAGCCCTATCAACTTGGGTGGCAACTTTGAGGGATCTATGGACGTGGACCCCAAGATCCCTCTGTTCCTCCACACTGCCAAGAATCCTGTCTTTAAGCCTGTTTTCTGCATTCAAATTCGACCTTCCAAAATGAATCACTTCACACTTTTCCAGGTTGAACTCCATCTGCCACTTCTCAGCCCAGCTCTGCATCCTGTCAATGTCCCGTTGCAACCTACAACAGCCCTCCACACTATCCACAACTCCAGCAACCTTTGTGTCATCGGCAACCTTACTAACCGAGCCTTCCACTTCCTCATCCAAGTCATTTATAAAAATCACAAAAATCACGGGCGGCACAGTGGCGCAGTGGTTAGCACCGCAGCCTCACAGCTCCAGCGACCCGGGTTCAATTCTGGGTACTGCCTGTGTGGAGTTTGCAAGTTCTCCCTGTGTCTGCGTGGGTTTTCTCCGGGTTCTCCGGTTTCCTCCCACAAGCCAAAAGACTTGCAGGTTGGTAGGTTAATTGGCCATTATAAATTGCCCCTAGTATAGGTAGGTGGTAGGGAAATATATAGGGACAGGTGGGGATGTGGTAGGAATATGGGATTAGTGTAGGATTAGTATAAATGGGTGGTTGATGGTCAGCACGGACTCGGTGGGCTGAAGGGCCTGTTTCAGTGCTGTATCTCTAAACTAAACTAAACTAAGCAGAGGTCCCAGAACAGATCCCTGCGGAACACCACTGGTCACCGAGCTCCAGGCTGAATACTTTCCATCTACTACCACCCTCTGTCTTCTCTTCATTAATTCTACTCTACATTACGTCACACAGGGAGCTTCCTGACAGTTTGTGAGCAAATGTAGGTAAATAGTGAAAACTCCATTCAATCTATATGGGCTCATTTCTAATCCTGTAAACCTGAATGGCCTTCTTCTGTGCGTAAATAACTCTACGACTCTGACATGGGGAGGAATGAAACTACAATTGGTAATGGATGTTGTATTTCCTGCTGAGTTTCAAAGAATCCAGCATCATAGTTGTCAATTCAGATATTTAATAAAACTACTTTCTATTTTAGCTGCCTCACTGCAATCCTGATAAGCGGACCCTGTCCTGCGCCAATCCAGAAGTTTTAGGTTTTCTGATCTGTCCTTGTAGAGGTACGTGACTCTGAAGACTAACAGTGACGCTATTTGCAGGCAATGTTCCCTCTAAGCTGTGCAGCAACCTGGAAATTCCTGAGCAGGCTATGCACACGTTTTGCGCAGCGGCGCAAAAAAAATCTAAAGGCCCCATGTACTTAAATGAATGGGCCGCGTACAACGAAACAAAATCGAGAGGACATTGCTTGCAGGAGTCTGCTCACTAAGCAGGTGTCTCGCTGCACTGCATGCTCTCTCTCCAGAAATGATGGAATAATAAACACAGACCAGAGAAAACACAGACCAGAGTAAAGAGAACAGAGGGTACACGGACCAGAGGGAACGTGGAGCAGAGATAACAAAGATGAGATATGGACCTGAGTAAACATTGACTAAAGTAGTGTGAATATTCATTTATAATTCAGTGTAAACTATGAAGTATGAAAGAAAATTTGGTAAATATTGTTGAAGTTATATACAAATATTAATCATGAATATAATGGACAAAGTTCTTTCTGGATTAATAGTTTTTAAAAAAACTTCTGGATAGTTATATTGTGTCTGAATTTTCGCCCGCATCATCTTTCACTCTCAAATATTTCACCAAACAATCCTTATCAGTGTCATAAAAGCAAAATACTGCGGATGCTGGAAATCTGAAATAACAGCAAAATGCGCTGGGAATACTCAGCAGGTCTGGCAGCATCTGTGGAGAGAGAAGCAGAGTTAACGTTTCAGGTCAGTGACCTTTCATCAGAACTGCTCAGATTCTTCATCAGTTCATCGTCAATTCTGATGAAAGGTCACTGACCTGAAACGTTAACTCTGCTTCTCTCTCCACAGATGCTGCCAGACCTGCTGAGCATTTCCAGCACATTTTGCTTTTAATCCTGTCAGCGTCTCTCTCTTTCACAGTTTTGATGAAGGCTCACCACCCAGACAGTGAATCCTATCCTTCATATAATGAAAGCTTTGTCTGATAATACTCCCGTGAAGCACTTTGGAACATTTTGCGACCTGAAAGGTGCTATATAAATACATGTAGTTGTTGTTATTGAAACAGCTCACTGCCTCTTTCAGACTTTTTCCAGTGTTGGTGAAACGATAAAATCTAATTTGTCCTGGGAACCAGACCCAGGAGGAGTTTTACACATATTGAAAAAGGCTGTTTGAAACACACAGCTCCTTCAAATATTTATTGTTAAATTGCCCTGCAGATACATTGAACATAGCTACCCAATGTTCTTAGTGAGTCACGAGCACTAATTTCCAAGCAGCTCGCCAAGTGCACAGGATGTTTTATACAAATAATTACATGTCCTGTAGTAAGATAGTTTGCTAAGCTGAATCACCTGCCTTAGATATCCAGGAATGTAGGGCACATGCTGGGTAATTACCTGCACACATGCATTGTCACGACCGTTCATTCTAGTTCCACTTATCCACAGGTCACAACGTATATTTAAATTTTCCCACTTACTGATACGGTCAATCATATACTCTATTTTTACCAGAATGAAACACACGAACCCAGGTTTCTTTAATGAACAACAAAATGATCAGTTTATTATACAACAAGTCTTAACCAGTAATGAAGTAAAGCATAAACACACAGATTGAACTATTAGAGTTCCCTTTTTACCTTAGCCCCTCACACTCACTCACACACACACACCGGTTAACTGGAAAAAAAGGGATTCTTTTTGGAGCTCTGTTACAAAAAAAGACAAAAAAAAACACTTAGGCTGAATACTTGCTCATTGTTGTGTTCCAAAACTGATACATAGTCTAGCCTCCGCGTACACATAGACAGGTCACTGGTATTGTTTAGAATAGTTCTTTTCAGGTGACTGAGAATTAATTTAGAAAGCTTTTCTTCAAAGACAGGAGACGAGATGAGGTGACACAGTGGACTTCTCAGGGTCTTTTGGAGAGGGGCTGGAAAGTTGAGCTGGGTTGTGGTCTTCTTTCCTTCCTTGGGAATTCTCTTCTCTCCTTCAGGCCTTTTAAAGAGATGGAACAGGCTGAGCTGAGCTGGGGTTCTGTCCTTCTGATCTGTCACTTCTCTGCACACATCTTCCCCAATTACCAGGGTTTCAGTTCTATTTTTAACTTTAGTCATGTGACAACCAGTTAATGTCATTGTCAAACAAGTCCTTTCAGTGTCCTCTTGAAAACAAAACTGGTCCAACATTTCTTCGGTTAGACTATTAATCCTGAAAAAAATATTTTTAACAAAAACAGTAGCATTTTCATAACCGCAACTATAGCTCCGCATCGATAGCTCCGCATATTCACCAGGCATACCTCAAAATGAGGTGTCAATCTGGTGAAGCTACAACACAGGACTACTTGCATGCCAAACAGCAGAAGCAGCATGTAATAGACAGAGCTAAGCGATCCCACAACCAACGGATCAGATCAAAGCTCTGCCGTCCTGCCACATGCAGTCGTGAATGATGGTGGACAATTAAACAACTGACAGGAGGAGGAGGCTCCACAAACATCCCCATCCTCAATGATGAGGGAGCCCAGCACATCAGTGCAAAAGATAAGGCTGAAGCCTTTGCATCCATCTTCAACCAGAAGTGCCGAGTTGATGATCCATCTCAGCCTCCTCCTGAGGTCCCCAGTATCACAGATGTCAGTCTTCAGTCAATGTGATTCACTCCACGTGATATCAAGAAATGACTGAAGGCACTGGATACTGCAAAGGCTATGGGCCCTGACAACATTCCGGCAATAGTACTGAAGACCTGTTCTACAGAACTAGCCATTCCCCTAGCCAAGCTGTTCCAGTACAGTTACAACACTGGCATCTACCCGGCAATGTGGAAAATTGCCTAGGTATGTCCTGTGCACAAAAAGCAGGACAAATCCAACCCGGCCAATTACTGCCCTATCAGTCTACTCCCAATCATCAGCAAAGTGATGGAAGATGTTGTTGATAGTGCTATCAAGCGGCACTTGCTCAGCAATAACCTGCTTGCTGACATTCAGTTTGGGTTCTGCCAGAGCCACTCAGCTCCTGACCTCATTACAGCCTTGGTCCAAACATGGACAAAAGAGCTGAACTCCAGAGGTGAGGTGTGATGAGAGTGACTGCAAGGCACTCAAGGCAGCATTCGACCGAGTATGGTATCAAGGAGCCCCAGTAAAACTGGAGTCAATGGGAATCGGGGGAAAACTTTCCACTAACTGGAGTCGTACCTAGCACAAAGGAAGATGGCTGTGGTTTTTGGAGGTCTATCTCCTCAGTCCCAGGACATTACTGCAGGAGTTCCTCAGGGTAGTGTCCTAGGCCCAACCATCTTCAGCTGCTTCATCAATGACCTTCCCTCCATCATAAGGTCAGAAATGGGATGTTCGCTTATGATTGCACAATGTTCAGCATTATTCACGACTCTTCAGATACTGAAGCAACCCATGTCCATATGCAGCAAGACCTGGACTACATTCAGGCTTGGGCTGATAGGTGGCAAGTAACATTCATGCCACACAAGTGCCCAGGTAATGACCATCTCCAACAAGAGAGAATCTAACTATCTTCCCTTGACATTCAATGGCATTTCCATTGCCGTCAACACTATCAACATCCTGGAGGTTACCATTGACCAAAAACTGAACTGGACCAGCCACATAAATGCTGTGGCAACAAAAGCAGGTCAGAGGCTGGGAATTCTGCAGTGAGTAACTCACCTCCTGACTCCCCAAAGCCTGTCTACCATCTACAAGGCACAAGTCAGGAGTGTGATGGAATACAAGCAAGTGTGATGGAATACACTCCACTTGCCCTCCAACAACACTCAAGAAGCTCAACACCATCCAGGACAAAGCAGCTTGATTGGCACCCCATCCACCACCTTCAATGTTCATTCCCTTCACCACCGATGCACAGTGGCAGCAGTGTGTAACATCTACAAGATGCACTGCATCAAGGTTCCTTTGACAGCACCTTCCAAACTCATGACCTCTGACACCTAGAAGGGCAAGGGCAGCAGATGCATGGGAACACCACCTCCAAGCCACACACCATCCTGACTTGGAACTATAATCGCCGTTCCTTCACTGTTGCTGGGTCAAAATCCTGGAACTCCCTTCCTAACAGCACTGTTGGTGTACCTACACCCCAACGACTGCAGCGTTTAAAGAAGGCAGCTCACCACCACCTTCTAAAAGGCAATTAGGGATGGGCAATAAATGCTGGCTTGGTCAGCGATGCCCACATCCCCCAAATGAATAAGAAAAAACTTTGTTCAGGGCTGTTTCAGTGCTTTGGCACGGGTACAAACCTGATTGGAGGGGGTCAAATATGGAGTTGCAGTAAAGATAGGCACAGATTTGGGAGGCAACAACAGTCTTAAGTACATGACGTCAGGGACTTTATCAGGCACCATATCCCTCAGTTTCCCTTCTAACTTTCCTACACTGGCCAGTGCTTCTCTACATATTGCATCGCAGAGCTCATATAGGATGGTTTTCTTGGCTTGACTGGTAAGTGTGGCACTGACCCATATTGGCCAAGAGGTTTGGAAAAAAGATGGTTAACAGACTCGGTAATTAAAGTGCAGGGCTGATTATTGCCCAACATGCTGCAAGCAGTGGGGAGTGTGATCACAGGGAGTGATGGTTGAGAAACTAAACCCCACTTTCCATCCATTTCAAATCAAGAGTTGTGGACTGTGATATCCCGTTTCATGCTCACCACGATTGCAGCTCCACACTGGGAGTGAGCAATCGGGGAATCAGTCCCAAATCAATTTAAACTGAAGTATTATTGGATTATGTGACTTTAACTGAATCAGCATTATTTCAAAGCATGTTATGGGGAATGTCAGACTCTTTGCATGTTATTGCCTCAGAGAGGTCTGAGGGAGGTCAGGAACTTTATGGTTTGAGCTTCTGGGAAAGGGCAGAAATGGGACACAGCCAAGGCCATGGTTCTATTGGAAGATTATAAAATATTATTCAGAAATTCTCAGTGCCAGACACTGTTAAAGACTTCTCAGCAGCTCAAGGCAATGGCAGGTGATTTATTAAAGTGTTCAAGAGTAGAGTTCCAGAGGTGCAAACATAGGCAAGAAAAAAATAATTAATTACAGGTCAGATGGGGACAGGTCACCTGGGGACAGGACCCCTGGGGACAGGTCAGGCGAGGACAGGTCAGGCGAGGACAGGTCAGGCGAGGACAGGTGACCTGGGGACAGGTCAGGTAGGTACAGGTCAACTGGGGACAGGTCGGGGAGGGGGGGGCAGATTTCTAAAGTGCCTTTTACAACCTCAGAATGTTTCACAGCTCTTTACAGGCAGAGTTCACCTGTGAAACATCCAAGCCCTTTGTGAATTAGGCCACAACTCTAGTAGAGATTTGTCGAATTACCTTCAGTTTCCATAATTTTATGAAGTACAGATGTAAGGCCATTGGAAAGCAGCTGTTAGCGTAAGAGAGATCACTTTTCCTTGGCCGAGTCATCAATATCTACGATTACACCCACCACTGGTAGATAAGGACCAACATTGGAATAAAATTCAGTTCCCAACTTAAACTGTTAAGTATTTGTCCACTAATATCCTGGAGCATAATTTCATCCCTGTGGATTATTCCAAGTCTGCCAGCTCATTTCGGGGCTCAGATAACAATTACAAACTACTCCTGGATGTTTATATTTCTAGCTGCTTATATATAAATCATTTCAAGCTGTGTAGATAACACTCTAGCTGTGTTTTATCCTGTATATAATCCCCTACTATTCATTACCCTATATATAGCACGCCAGCTGCATGTGCTCCCATATATTTTGCTGACTGTTAGCTACAAAATGCTGATGAAAAGTGCACGAATTTTATCCAGAATTCTATAAATTTAATACTATACCAATTGCTCCATCTGTGGTGTCTTTTGATTGTAAGAGTAAATTTTCTGCTGGGTTTAAAATGCAGTCAGAGTACTGTAGACCAATTGAGGGGAGGAATGTCACAGACACAGCCAAGAGTGGTGGAAGCAGATTCCATGGGATCTCTCAAAAGGCAATTGGACATGTACTTGAAGAGGACCAATTTGCATTATGGGGTAAAAGGTGGGGTGTGGGAACTAAATTGGATAGCTCTTTTAAAGAGCCAGCACAGGCAGAATGGGCTGAATAGCCTCATTCTATGCTGTAAGATTCTATGATTCCAGCCCGAGTATCAATATGATGAACTATGTCTGAAAAGTTGATTACAACAAGATGGTTAACAGTATTGGTGCACAACAATTCTAGATCATAACCACTGCTCCTATTTTTTTTCGACAGCAGCTGATGCTAATGATTTCGTATTCCCATTTACATTTCCTGTCGACCAATCTTTTGCTTCTTTGCATACCCCTTTACAAATCTCTTTTGCCTTGCACCGTCATTAACTTTCTCATTTAAACTCTCCTGCCTTCCACTCTATCACAAACCTTCCCTTTTGTTCTTTCCTCTCCTCCCTTTTCTCTGCCTCTCTACCTGCTTAAAACCTGTTATATCTCTAACCTTTGCCAGTTCTGATGAAAGGTCATTGACCAGAAACGTTGTCTTTGTTTCTTTCTCTTTCCATAGGATTCTGCCAGATCTGCTGAGCATTTCCTGCACATTCTGGTTCTATTTCAGACATCCAGCACCTGCAGTATTTTGCTTTTGTAAAAGTATTTACATTATTTATCTTAGCTCCAGCAGTGACACAGTCTGTTAAATCTAGGAGCCTTGGCACCATCTTTAGATTTCTCCCATCACACTGCAGATCCCTGCTTCGGGTTTGTTGTCTGTTGGGACGGCACAGTGGCGCAGTGGTTAGCACCGCAGCCTCACAGCTCCAGCGACCCGGGTTCAGTTCTGGGTACTGCCTGTACAGAGTTTGCAAGTTCTCCCTGTGTCTGCGTGGGTTTCACAGCCAAAGACTTGCAGGTTGATAGGTAAATTGGCCATTGTAAATTGCCCCTAGTGTAGGTAGGTGGTAGGAGAATGGTGGGGATGTGGTAGGGAATATGGGATTAATGTAGGATTAGTATAAATGGGTGGTTGTTGGTTGGCACAGACTTGGTGGGCCGAAGGGCCTATTTCAGTGCTGTATCGCTAAATAAATAATAACATATACATCTCTCAGTGTGAATGCAGTGTGTGGACCAGGGAGCATGGAGCTTCACACAACCCAGGGAATTTACATAAATAAGTGCTTAAGCATAACTCTACCAATGCACAAGTCCCTTGTAATTGTGGAAACTTTACAAGAGAAGCCATCTTCTCTGTCCTCTCTCTCTTCCATACTATCGCTGTAACCAATTTCAGCCCTCTGAGATCTCTATGCTCCTGTAGTTCTGGCCTCTAGTTTAGCTCTGGTTTCCTTCATTCACCATTGGCAACCATACCACCAGCTGTCTAGGCCCTAAGCTCCAGAATTCTCTCCCTAAACATCTTTACCTCTCCTCCTTTAAGACACTCCTTAAAAACTACCTCTTTAACCAGCTGTCCTAATGTCTCCTTATGTGGTTCAGTGCCAAATTAATGTCTGATAACCCTCCTGTGAAGTGTCTTGGCATATTCGACTACACGAAAAGTCGCTGTTGCTGTCACACATATTCTCTACCTATAACACAAAATTGGAGATGTAGTTAAAACAGGGGAGGACTGCAACAAAATACAGGAAGACATTAATAAACGTGCTGAATGGGTGTGTAATTAGCAAATGAACTTCAATACAGATAAATGTGAGGTTATACATTTTGGTAGGATGCATTAGTAAATTACATAATCCTGAGAAAATAAGTGTCTAAATGGGGTAGAGGAACAGAGAGATTGTGAAGTACAAGATCGCTAAAAGCAACAACACGGGTTAATAAGTAAACTAAAGTAAACAAACCACTGGGGCTCATTTCTAGAGGGGTAGAATTGCAAAGGAGGAGCTGTGTTAAACTGTATAGAACCTTGATTAGACCACAATATGAACATTTCTAGTCAGAATATATTACAAGAATGATATAGAGACACTGGAGAAGGAGCAAAAAAAGAGTGACAAGGATGATACCAGAACTGAGAGGTTATCAGGATAATTTGAACAGGCTAGGATTCATTTCTGTAGAAAGGAGAATTCTGAAGGGTGATCTGATAGAGGTCTTCAAGATTAGGAAAGGGTTTCATAGAGTAGTTTAGTTTAGAGATACAGCACTGAAACAGGCCCTTCGGCCCACCGAGTCTGTGCCGACCATCAACCACCCATTTATACTCATCCTACACTAATCCCATATTCCTACCACATCCCCACATGTCCCTATATTTCCCTACCACCTACCTATACTAGGGGCAATTTATATAATGGCCAATTTACCTACCAACCTGCAAGTCTTTTGGCTTGTGGGAGGAAACCAGAGCACCCGGAGGAAACCCACGCAGACACAGGCAGTACCCAGAATTGAACCCGGCTGCGGTGCTAACCACTGCGCCACTGTGCCGCCCACTAGATGTAGAGAAGATGTTTCCACTTGTAGGGGGACCAGTCAGGTACCATAAATATAAGACAGTCACTAATAAATCCATTAGGGAATTCAGGAGAAAATTCTTTACCCAGAGAGTGATTAGAAAGTGACCTTATTATCAAAATGAGTAGGACTACATAGCTCGCTGAGCACTTGAGGGAGAAAGAAATGGGTATGTTGATGTGGTTAGATGAGGAAGGGTGGGAGGAGGCTTGTGTGGAGAATAAACATCTCATGGACCTCTTGGGCTGAATGGCCATAAATACTTGGTAATACTTTGTAATTATTTGCCCAGAGATAAATGATTAGTTAGCCTGACATCTGTTGCTGGGAAATTACTAGACTCTATAATTAAGGATAGAGTGACTGAACACCTTGAAAAATCTCAACTGATCAGAGAGCGCCAGTATGGATTTGTAAAGGGTAGGTTATGCCTGATGAACCTGATTGAATTTTTTGGAGAAGTGATTGAAATAATGGACAACGGATGTTATTTGTATGGGCTTACTGAAGGAATTTAATAAAACTCCTCACAAAAAGACTATCAACTAAAGTTGAAGCTCGTGGAACTGAAAGCAAATTATTGACCTGGTTAGGAAGTTGGCTAATTGGCAGGAGACAGAGATTAGGGATAATGGATATGTACTCTAATTGGCAGGATGTGACTGATGATGTCCCACAGACATCTGTATTGGGCCTCAACTATCTAAAGACTGAGATGAAAGGATAGAGAACCATATATCCAAGTTTGTCGATGGCACAAAGATAGGCATTGTAAGCAGTGTGGATTGAAACATAAAATTACAAAGAGATATTAATAAATTAATTGAATGGGAAATACAGGGACAGATAGATTTCAATGTAGGCAAGCGTGCAGTCATCCACTTTGGACCTAAAAAAGATAGATCAACAAAGAACAGTACAGCACAGGAACAGGCCAATCGGCCCTCCAAGCCTGCGCCGATCTTGATGCCTGTCTAAACTAAAACATTCTGTACTTCCGGGGTCCGTATCCCTCTATTCCCATCCTATTCATGTATTTGTCAAGATGCCTCTTAAACGTTGCTATCATACCTGCTTCCACCACCTCCCCTGGCAGCAAGTTCCAGGCACTCACCACCCTCTGTGTAAAGAACTTGCCTCGCACATCCCCTCTAAACTTTGCCCCTCTCACCTTAAACCTACGTCAGAATGTTTCCTAAAAGGTTGCTATGAATGCTGGAATTTGTAGTATGGTTATGTTTGAAAACTGTGATCTTTAATGCAGCGTAAAATGGACATTCGAAGAAAACATGTGACCTCATACAAAATCTGCTCAGAGACAAGCCAGGGGTCTTGGTTACCATGAGAACAGGGAACCTGAACAAAGAACCTTTCTGAAAGTAGGGTGCAAGGTTATAACACCTAGAGGACAATGGGTTTCACTCACCTAGACTCACAGATTGTAAACAGGGAGCCAGAGGCTCTAAAATGCAAATTCGAGCTGCAATGTTTAACACCTGGAAACAAAGGAAGGCTCAGGTGGTTTGCTATGGTCAGACTTATGGTCTCTGAGAATTGTCAAAGGCAAATGACTATTGACATTTGATCTGGATAAAGTTGAGAGGCTGAAAGGAAGACCAGCAGAACTGAGCAGCCTAAAGAGAGGGAGAGAGAATCCAGTGAGAAACAGCTGCTCTCAGGTCACCGATACAGCAAAAGGCTTCTAAGAGTTGAACTTGATTTGAAGGCTTGAGGTTTGCGGAGGAGAAAAGACCAACAGGTCACCAGAGGTTACCTTATTAACAGAAGTCCAGTTGAATGTGCTCCGAAGAAGTGAGTGAAGAGGGCATTGGCTTTGTGAAGGACACTGGGAGATCCAACGCATTGCAGCTGGGAGGAGTTTGGAACTTTTAACTGCAAAGATGCCTTTTCACTGAGAACATTGTGTAATGTATAAATGGGATGTGGGGTTTTTGAGCATGTTCATAAATTAATGGGAAATACCTTTCTCTGTAATTTAGTGTATTAGCTACCTATTAAGTACTGTTTAGTTAATGTTGATTTTTAGTTTGTTATAGTAAAAGTCTTAAAATGTGAAATCTTGTCGTGTGATTCTTTAATCGGTCATGGGGAAGTTCATATCTCTTGTTTTAAAGTTAGGGATCTCTACTGAGGTTGTAACAAAGTGAAAAGCTAGAAACAGTGGAGGTCCAAAGAGATTTAAAGGTCCAAGTACATCTATCATCAACATTTCATGGAAAGGTACAAAAATAATCAAATAGGTTTTATATCCAGAGGACGAGAAGACAAGGGGCAGAGGTTATGCTACAGCTATACAAAACCCTAGTTATGCCACACCTGGAGTAATATGAGCAGCTCTGGGCACCAGACCACATGAAGGAGATATTGACCTTGGAGGGAGTACAGTGTAGAGTTACCAAAATGATCCTTGGACTCCAAGGATTAAATTACTCTATGACTCCTTGAATTACGAGGAGAGATTACACAAACCAGGGTTATATTCCATGGGATTTAGATCAAGGGGTCATTAATCGATGTTTACAAGATATTAAGGGAAACTGATAGGATAGATAGAGAAAAGCTATTACCACTGGTAGGGCAATCTAGGGCTAGTGGATATACCCTATAAATTAGAGCCAGGCCTTGAAATTAGGAAACATATCTCTATACAAAGGGTAGTTTGAAACTCTCCTCATCAAATATAGCAATTGATGCTCGGTTAATTGTTAATTGTCAATCTAAGATTGACAGATTTTTGTTAACCAAAGGTACTCAGGGATATGGGGTAAAAGCAGGTATATGGTGTTAGAATGCAGATCAACCATGATCTCATTGAATGGTGGTGGAACAGGCTTGAGGGACTAAATGGCCTCCTCCTGCTCCTATGTTCCCTGAATGATACTGGGGATAAAAGGGTTAAATTATAAGGACAGGTTGCAAAGACTAGGCTTGTATTCCCTTGTGTATAGAAGACTAAGGGGTGATCTAACTGAGGTGTTTAATACGATTAAAGGATTGAATAGGGTAGATAGAGAGAAGCGATTTCCCCTGGTGTGGTCCCTCAGGACAAGGGGGTATAACCTTAAAATTAGAGACAGGCCATTTGATGCCAGGAAGCACGGCTTCACACAAAGGGTAGTGGAAATCTGGAATTCTCTCCCCCAAAAACCTGATGATGTTTGGGCTGAATTGAAAATTTCAGAACTGAGATTAATAGATAAGGTTATTAAGGGATGTGGAATGAAGATGGTTTAGTTTAGTTTAGGTTAGAGATACAGCACTAAAACAGGCCCTTCAGCCCACCGGGTCTGTGCCGACCATCAACCACCCATTTATACTAATCCTACACTAATCCCATATTCCTACCACATCCCCACCTGTCCCTATATTTCCCTACCACCTACCTATACTAGGGGCAATTTATAATGGCCAATTTACCTACCAACCTGCAAGTCTTTTGGCTTGTGGGAGGAAACTGGAGCACCCGGAGGAAACCCACGCAGACACAGGGAGAACTTGCAAACTCCACACAGGCAGTACCCAGAATTGAACCCGGGTCGCTGGAGCTATGAGGCTGCGGTGCTAACCACTGCGCCACAGTGCCACAAATTGATTTGTGTTACAGATCAGCTATGATCTAATTGAATGGCGGAACAGGCTCGAGCGGTTTAATAGCCTCCTCTTTTTCTTATGTTTTTGACTCCCGCTGCAAATGTGTGGGCTGAACACACAGTGCCATTCATGAAAGATTGAAAATCACGTACACACACACTTATGTGCAGCGTTCTGTTTCAATATTGAAATGAAGAAATTTTCCAGTCTGCACCCACCCAAATCGCATTGACAGGAACAATCCCCCGGCAAGAAAATACACTCTCAGCTCCTTGGCTGCCTGCATTCTGCTCATTAATGGGTTCAGATTGTGGTGATCATGAATAAATGATGACAGACAGCTCAAAACATTGCCCTGTTGCTCCTTATAGATGCACACAGCCAGCTAAAAAAAAAATACAGAATCTAGCAAGCATTTGGAAAGGCTTGCAATTATTTAGCTCCTTAATCACAGCTCTCAGAAATGTTCAAAGCACTTCATATACAACTCACTACATTAAAGTGCAGTTGCTATTGGTATGTAGGCAAACACATCAAATAATCCACAAAAGTTAATGAGATGAATGACCAATACTTTTGAGAGAGGGTGTATGGCATAAGACCAGGAGATTCTCTGGCTCTTCTTTGAATGTTGCCCCGTGATCTTTAATGCCCACTTGAATAGGAAGCTGGGACTCTGGTTTATCATCTCATTTGAAGACTCTCAGCTCTGACAATACAGCACTCCCTCAGTACTGCACTGCAGTAGAGCTCAAAGCTACAAACTCCTGGCTTTTTGAAATTTCATTCTGTAGGATATGGGCATCGTTAGCAAGGCCAGTATTTACTGCCCATCCCTAGTTACCCTTGAGAAGGTGGTGGTGGGCCATCTTCTTGAAATGTTGCAGTCCATGTGGTGAAGGTACTCCCAGGATTGTGACGCAGCGACAGTGAAAGAACAGCAGCACATGTCCAAGTCAGGATAGTACAACCTCACAAACTGTTCTTCCAAGGGGTCCATGGATGCAAAGCAAGGCTTGTTCAATGGCGGCACTGCAGGTCCCTGGCCATCACTTTACTGCGGGTAGGGTGAGCTCTTAACCCGCAGTACAGATGTTACACTGCTGATCTTTAGGGGCCTGCACCTCCTCCCTACTCACCCCGCTGCCTTAGGACATAATGAATGTGTAAAGATCTGGTGCCATAAATCTTGGAATCAAGCAATCACAGAATAGTACAGCAAAGGAAGCCATTCAGCCCATCGAGTCTGTGCTGGCTCCTTTGAAGGACAATTCAGTTAGTCCCACTCGTCGGCTCTTTCCCCATATCCCTGCAATTTCTTTTCCCTTTAAGCATTTATCCAATTCTCTTTTGAAGGCTACTATCAAATCTGTTTCCATCAGGCAGTGCACTGTAAATCCTAAGCACTCGTTGCGTAAAAAAAAAATTCCTCAGGTCACCTCTGGTTCTTTCACTAATCACCTTAAATCTCAGCCCTCTGGGTATCGACCCTTCAGCCATTGGAAACAGTTTCTCTTTATTTCCTCTATCTCAACACTTCATGAATTTAAGCACATCTATCAAATTTCCTCTTAGCCTTCTCTGTTCTGAGGAGAACAACTCCAGTTCCCCAGTTGATCCACATAACTGTAATTCCTCATCTCTGGAACCATTCTTGTAAACCTCTTCTGTAGCCTCTCGAAAGCCTTCCTATTCTTCCTAAAGTCTTGTGCCCAGATTTGGACCCAATTGTCCAGTTGGGTCCAAACTAGTGCTTTATATAGGTTTAGCATACGTTCTGATTGTTGTACACTGTGCCTCTATTTATAAAGCCCAGGATCCTCTATGCTTTATTAACTGCTTTGTTAAATCTTTGAAGGTAGCAGGATAGTTTATGTACAAACACACCCCCACCTCCCCAAAAAAAAGACTTGCATTCCTATAGCACCTTTCACCAGCACCAGCCATCCCAAAGCACTTTACAGCCAATGAAGTACCTTTGAAGTGTAGTCATTGTTGTAATGGGGCAGTCAGTTTGCACACAGCAAGATCCCACAAACCACAATGTGATAACGACTGGATGATCTGTTTCTGTGACATAGGTAGAGGGGTAAATATTGACCAGAACACCAGGGCTAACTCCCCTGCTGTTCTTCAAAATTGTGCCATGGGATTAGATTAGATTAGAGATACAGCACTGAAACAGGCCCTTCGGCCCACCGAGTCTGTGCCGAACATCAACCACCCATTTTATACTAATCCTACACTAATCCCATATTCCCAAACATCCCCACCTGTCCCTATATTTCCCTACCACCTACCTATACTAGTGACAATTTATAATGGCCAATTTACCTATCAACCTGCAAGTCTTTTGGCTGTGGGAGGAAACCGGAGCACCCGGAGAAAACCCACGCAGACACAGGGAGAACTTGCAAACTCCACACAGGCAGTACCCGGAATCGAACCCGGGTCCCTGGAGCTGTGAGGCTGCGGTGCTAACCACTGCGCCACTGTGCCGCCTTACATCCTTTTACATCCACCTGAAAGGGCAGACGGGGCCTCGGTTTAACAACTCATTCAAAAGGTGGCACCTCCAACAGTTCAGTCTGCTGTCAATTCTGCTCTGGTATGTCAGCCTAGATTTTCATAATCAAGGCCAGGAGTGGGATTTGAACTCACAACCTTGTAAACCCAAGACTACAGTGCTATCAGCTGAGCCACAGCTGATACCCTGGTCACTGGTCTATTGCAACCCCTTTAAAATTGTGCCATGGGACATGACGATTGAGCCTTTCAAACGACTGAAATCTTACTCATGTGAATTTGCTTCAATGTCGCTGCCAGGATTTTCTGTCCCCACCAGCTCTCTTCAAGCCTGGCAGCTTTTTCATTTCTGGAAACGAAACCTGAAACTTGAAAAGGACCTGAAACGTTAACTCTGCTTCTCTCTCCATACATGCTGCCAGAACTGCTGAGTATTTCCAGCATTTCTTGTTTTTATTTTCATTTCAGGCAGAACCTGCCTCTCAAGGATTGGCCTTCACAGCCACCAACAAAGGTGCACCAAGAGAAGACACCCCACCTAAATGGATTGTTTGCTGCATGTCCATCATCTTTCATAGATGGAAGGATGCAAACCACAAGAGTGACCAAATTTCAAGAGTACCTCATTGGCTGTGAAGCACTTTGTGATGTTCTGAGGTTGTGAAAGACGCTATATAAATGTACGTCTTTCTTCTTTATTTCTATTTACAATAAGTTCTGTTCTCTAAATTACAAAGAACAATTTATGGACTTGAAAAATATTGTGCTGGGTTTTTACGTATTAAAAATTAAACAGGAGAAGTTAATAGAATTGGCCAAACACATTACAAATTGCTGCCTCAAGGTTCTGACAGAATCCCATAATTAGCTCCATTTTTCAGAGCTATTCTGTTGATTACAGAGCAGAAAATCAATGCCAACTATTGGACACAAAGGTGATATAATCTGGCTGCCGTTGATTTTCCAGAAAGTTCTAAGCTGGAGTCGGGAGCAAAATGCTGGTGTAGCATGATGTTCTCACAGATTGTGAGGTGACAGACCAGTCTCTGCAGGTGCCGCGCTGGAGTAAGGGACAAGGAGCATACTGTGTCTTTTTTCAGACTTTGGGCATCATTAAGTACCTGTCCTTGATAGCCTAGTAGCGCAACATTGGACTGGCAGACTGAAGTTATACTGCCAACTCCCTCAGTGTGCTCTTACCAGAGAAAATGGAGCTCCGCCCAGAGTTCCCCACACTGGCACTGAATGTTATTTAAGTTACAATCCTAGCCACAACCCAGTTCATGTCAGCTCTTGTTAATCTAAAAAATTGCAAGGTTAGAAACTCTGCAGACTGTCCATTGGGCCACTGCCCTCCCACTGTCTCATTTACATTTTCCATTAAGATCCTGAAATGCTGAGCCCTCTGCTATACGAAACGAAAGTGGGCACGGTGTGTGGGCCTCCCTGTGACTGGCACTTGTCAGGGTAGATGGCTGAGAAAGGCACGTAGATGTATTGTAATCAGACAAAGAAAAGTTAAACAGAGATTTCTCAGATGGCTCCGCTGATTAAGGTGAAGAGCAGCCAAGACGTGCATAGGAACAGCAAAAGGCCATTCAGCCCCTCGATCCTCTTCCACTTTTCCACTAGATCATGGTTGATCTATGTCTTAACTCCATTTACCTACCTTGGTTCTATATCTCCTAATAGCTGCCAGGACCTTCTAGGAAGCTCCCAGGTTCTAACCCCAGTTAATGGTACTACAATTGGTTGCTGGATCTCTGGATTAGCAATGGGAAGAGGGAATGGGAGTGGGGAGGGGGGGGGGGGGGTTAATTTGATGATGGTTCTTATTTTTGATTGCAATCCAGTGATTCCTACTGGAAGATGGGAAAGACCAGGATCATACTCAGCTCTGATGCCATCCCAATAGTTTAAGAGCCTGCTAACATTTATTGGTTATGCTCACACATGAAGAATCTCCATCTACATAGAGTTGGATAAAAATTAAACATGCAGCAAGCCTATTGACCCACCCAGTTCCTGTTGGAGTTTATGCTCCAAAGAAGCAGTAGTGCTAATCCCATGTGCTTGCCTTGTTCCCATATCCTGCACACTTGAGTGAGGTACAAGCAATACCAATGGAATCACAGCCCAGCAAGAGTCCGAGTAGAGGAGGAGGAAACATTGAGAAGAAAATCAGTCTTTCTCCCCAGCTCTGAATGGGAAGTTTCACTATAACAACAAGAAGTTTATATCACACCTTTAACGTAGTGCAAAGTCAAACAAGCCAGTGGGAGACGAAGAATAAATATTTTCTTCTAAACATAAGTAAATGGCCAAGCTACAAAAGGAGACAGATCAGCTCACCTCCATTAAAATCAGAAATCATTTCTGGGACTTCCACCAGCAGCTCAATAAGATTAGCCATTGAATGGCTGAACCGCACAAACTAATCTCCAATCTCCAGTCCGCAATATAATCATGGACTCAGCCCAGCAGCAGTCAAATCTACAACTGGCCTCATATTACGGAGGATGTTACACATGGGGTTTTACACTAGAAATATAGGCACAGGAGTAGGCCATTCAATCCCCTCCAGCCTGTTCTGCCATTCCATTCATGGCTGATCTGTGCCTCAACTCCAGTTACCCGCCTTTGCAACATATCATTGGATAGTATCAGCCTCACTGACCACTCCCATAAGCGGTCCTTACATCCCTTACAATCTGGAGTCTGTGTTACCTGCCAAAGGGGCAAAAAAAACTTTGCCACTGTATGCCTGTATTACTGGAATGTACCACATACAGTAAATAGTCTGAATAGATACTCTGTAAGCTAACAGACAATTTATTTAACATAGAATAGGTAAACGTAACAGCAATGTACAAACTTACCTACTGTACTCGATATATTGAAACAATACAGATGGTTCCCTTCACTGTTTTTCAAAATAACTAGATCCCTCAAAACAGTTTCTCATTTCTGAAGGGATGAGACAAAACCATGGTCACACTAACCCAGGAAGTCTGCTGGCTGTGGACCGGGTTCAGGTACCTACCCCCTGATAAAGCCCCCATCTGGAGGCCTTTGGCAGCACAGCTGTAACTCAAAGGACCACCAGCCCTGGCTAACTTGGTTCTTTGGCCTGTGCCATGTACCTTGACGGGCCGTTTCAAGACCTGAGAGCAGAGAAGATTAAAGGGAGATTTAATAGAGGTGTTCAACATTATGAGGGGTTTTAATGAAGTAGATAGGGAGAAATAATTTCCACTACCCAGAGGGTCGATAATCAGAGGACACAGGTGTAAAAAAAAAAACAGGGGGCAGGGGAATGAAGAACAAACATTTTCATTACACTGCCTGAAAGGGTAGTGGAAGTAGATTCAGCAGTAACTTTGAAGACAGAATTAGATAATTACTAAACCAAACCATCTTCAGCTGCTTCATCAATGACCTTCCCTCCATTATAAGGTCAGAAGTGGGGATGTTCGCTGATGATTGCACAATGTCCAGCACCATTCGCGACTCCTCAGATACTGAAGCAGTCCGTGTAGAAATGCAACAAGACCCGGACAATATCCAGGCTTGGGCTGATAAGTGGCAAGTAACATTCATGCCACACAAGTGCCAGGCAATGACCATCTCTAACAAAAGAGAATCTAACCATCTCCCCTTGACATTCATTGGCATTACGATCGCTGAATCCCCCATTATTAACATCCTGGGGATTACCATTGACTGGAATCTGAATTGGAGTAGCCATATAAATACTGTGGCTACAACAACAGATCAGAAGCTAGGAATCCTGCGGCAAATAACTCACCTCCCGACTCCCCAAAGCCTGTCCAACATCTACAAGGCACAAGTCAGGAGTGTGATGAAATACTCTCCACTTGCCTGGATGGGTGCAGCTCCAACAACACTCTTCCAGAAGCTCGACGCCATCCAGGACAAAGCAGCCCGCTTGATTGGCACCCCATCCAAAAATATTCACTCCCTCCACCACCGACGCACAGTGGCAGCAGTCAGTACTACCTACAAGATGCACTGCAGCAACGCACCAAATCTCCTTCGACAGCACCTTCCAAACCCGTGACCTCTAACACCTAGAAGGACAAGGGCGGCAAATGCATGGGAACACCACAACCTGCAAGTTCCCCTCCAAGTCACACACCATTCTGACTTGGAACTATATCGCCGTTCCTTCACTGTCGCTGGGTCAAAATCCTGGAACTCCCTTCCCAACAGCACTGTGGGTGTACCGACCTCACATGGACTGCAGCGGTTCAAGAAGGCAGCTCCCAACCACCTTCTCAAGGGCAATTAGGGATGGGCAATAAATGCTGGCCTGACCAGCGACGTCCACATCCCACGACTGAATAAAAAAAAACTTAAAAGGGAAAAGTTTGGAAGGCAATGGGGAAAGAGGGGGCATGTGGGACTAATTGGACAGCTCTTTCAGAGAGTTGACATGGGCACGATGGGCCGAATGGCCTCCTTCCATGCTATATGATTCTATGTTTAAGTGATTTGAATAAAACAGCACAGGGGGCTTTTTTCATTTGCACCATTTCATACTGAATGAAACGGCTTCAAAATAAGAGTAGATTGTTGTTCTATCCAAACCAAGGACATGGCAATTGTTAGACCCATTTCACAAAGCAAGAAGCCCTCGAGCAGTTGGGCACTTCATTACAGCAAGACGGAACGCGTCGCTGGTCCAGGCCGCTGTGTGTAACACCTCGGGGTAGATAGCTGACAAGGGATACATTCCACCCAGCAGCAAGGCCCTCTCGTATTGGTTCAGGATTCTTCTCGACGTCGCATTGTCCAATCCACCAGGGGGGTGGGGGAGGGTGACATTTTAGAAAGGTCAGAAAACGACGACGTCGAAAAACAAAACCAAAATGGTCTTTTTTTATTCACAGGGTCATATACTGGCTCACATGCCACGTTGCAAAATGCCAAATAAGGCAGGTTGTTTGTCTGCCACTGGCTCTTTGCTTTCACTTTTTTAGCCGACAGTTCAAAGTGTGTATGGATGTGTAAATTATTCATGAACCTTTCAGGATTATGTGGAGACTAACAAGTGCAGCCAGTCTCAAGTCACCAGTTTCTCCAGACATTTTCTGCAGCAATGTCTTTGACCTTTAGCAATTACAGGGCTGTATTTAATATCTTACTGGCAGGGACTGTCTTCCTTCGAGCGTTAATGGGAGATTTAATAGAAGTGTTCAGAATTATGATCGATTTTGAGAGTGCGGATGGGGGAAACTGTTTTCACCGGCAGGAGGGTTGTTAACTGGAGAGGAATTTTTTTTTTTTAACACCGTGAGTTAAGATCTGGAATTCACGACCTTAAGGGGCGGTCAAAGCAGATTCAATAGGACCTTTCAAAAGAGAATTGGATAAGTACTTGAAAAGGAAAAATTTACAGAAACGTGAGGAAAGCGTTGGCGAGTGGAACTAATTGGAGAGCTCTTTCAAAGCGCCGGCACAGACACGATGGGCTGAAGGGCCTCCCTCTGTGCTGCATCATTCTATACTGCATCCTTCAGGGCAAGCAATTCTTCGCAACAATGACAACAGGCATTTAGATAGAGGCCTGTGAACTAGAAGAAAGGTCGAAAGGCAGTTCACGGAGGCACATGCAACCAAAAAAGGGACACAGAGCCAGAGGAGGTATTCGGAGGGGTGAGCACAAGCACGATGGGCCGAATGGCCTCCTTCTGTGCTGTTATTTCTATGATTCTATGAGTTGGGTTTAAGAGGGGAATTCCAGTGTGGCACTTGTGAAGGGGAGTTGAGCAAAAGGATAGAGTCAGTGGAATAGAGATTTGGGGTTGCAAAGGTACGGAGGCGCAAAGACATGGAACAATTTAAACCAAAGAGCAGAGTTTTATATTTGAAGGATTGGGGGATCAGTAGCCAAGGTAAGTCGGCGAGGAGAGGAATGATGGGTGAGCGGGACTTGGTGCGGAATAGGATACAAACAGCAGAGTTGTGGATGAACAGATGTTTTTGGACAGTGGATGCAGGAAGACTGGAATGAGGAAGGGAAGGAGGAAGGGAGGAAAATTGGGGCCCAAACCCCAGACCTCTGGGATCAGCCACAAAGAAAGGAAAGAACTCAGGCTATCCATTTTTAAGGATAATTGGTAAATAGCAGCTTTAGTAAAAGCACACACAGAATGGTTTAAGTTAGTGCACGCCATTAATAAAACTAGACTTCATTTTAAAGGGAAAACACCCTCACTACATACTCCTCTTGAAGCAACAGGAAAAGGAGCTCATGAAACATAGACAGCTAAATAAAACTGGTTTGCAGTGAGCTTTTGACGCTGGCATATGCAGAACAGGCCTCTGAGAAAAGGCCACGGCGCATGTACATCGCTGAAAATAGACAGGAGCACAGAACCTATTGCATCCCAGCCAGGACAAGATTCTGATTTTCAAAAATATTTTAAATGGGAAAAATTTGTGAGTACGTTGAAAAGTCTAAACTGCAGGACTCCTGTAGTTTCCAAAGAACATATTTTGTGGAAACATTGTCAAGTTTTCCTTACGGCTCCATAGGTAAATGCGCAGCCTAGTGTACATTTAAACCAAGAGTGTAGTTTGGAACAACAATTAGCAACTCTAAGCTTGGGAAGGGAAAATTATCCAGTGTTTCCATTTCTGATTGCTCTACAGTGATTCCTTCATATGTGTATATCAGGTGAGGACAGATCAGGTGAGGAGGATCAGGTGGTGTCAGATTTGGTGAAGCCAGATTAAGTGAGGACAGATATATATATATATGTCTTTCACAACCTCACAATGTCCCACACCACTTTACACGGCAATTAAGTAATTTTGAAGTGGACGATCTATGGTAATCCTAGTATTCTAGAAGCAAGCCTTTCAGTCCATCGTGCCAGTGCTGGCTCTTTGTCCCACCCTGTTGCCCTTTCCCCATGGCTCTGCAAATTTGTTCCCTTCAATTATTTATCTCATTCCATTTTGCAAGTAACTATTTAATCTGCTTCCACTGCCCGAGCAGGCACTGCCTTCCAGATTATCGTAACTCACTGTGTAATTATTTTTCCTTGTATCACTTCTGATTTTTTTGGCATTCACTTTAAGACTGTGTCCTCGGAAACTTACATGTATATTGAGTTTCCATGTCCTCAGAATGCCCCAAAGTGGGCTTGAAGGCACAACTCAGGTTAGAGCTAGAGTAGATTGCGTTAAGAAACTTTGCATCTGTCTGTACTATGTTGGTCCTGGCTTGACATCAACCAGGGGTGCAAAAGATAGAATTGTGCTATATGTTAGAACTGATCCTTCAACATTATGTCTCCAAAATGAAGAAAAGAAATGGACTCCACGGGGGAGAAAGGGAAGAACATGTATCTATCCACTCACTAGTTGTGCCCATGACTTGTTCCACCTCCTGAGGTGGGGCACTATTTCGGTAAATGAGGCAGAAGCCCACGCCATTAGTGGCGGCATAGGTGCACCAGGAACAGATAAGGCTTGGCAGCCTGAAGAGCTTCAAAGGTAAAAGTTGTTTGCTTTCTTTTGCGAGGCCGGCTCCCAGTTGCCTTTGAAAATATAATCGTCTCCAGCACTAGAAATGCTGGGTGCTCGGAACGGACTGAGGTCTCTTGTCGCCAGTGTTTCTAAGGGCGCCAGTTTGGGAATTAAGCTGTATGATGTCACTTTCACTTTTGCACGTGCCGATCCAGTTGGGGGCTGGATGCTCGGACAGGTGGGAATAAAGGGCCAGGGAGCAGGAATAATCGAGGCCCTCTCCCCATTGCTAACCCCAACCCCATCCCTTGTCCAAATTTATGAAAATTATCAGGAAAATTCTACCTGTTATGTGCATATACAAATTTAAATAGAATTTGCTGCACATACATGCTGTGCTGAATGCCCTCCTAAGTGTTGCATCATATAATTCTAATGACTGGCCATTCGGCCCAACTGGTTCATGTTGCTGCTCGAGTTCCAAATCAGCCTCCTCCCGCCCCTTTTCATCTAACCCTATCAGCCTATCCTTCTATTCCTTTCTCCTTCATGTACTTATCTAGCTTCCCCTTAAATGCTGTTCACCTCAATCACTCCTTGCGGTAGCATTTTAACATCTCTCCGCGTAAAGAAGTTTCTACTGAACTCCCTATTGGATTTATTACTGACTATCTTGTATTTATGACCCCCGAGCCTCAGATTCCCCACAAATGGAAGACCTCTCTTCGGTCACCCCTCGGCCTTCATGTTTCTGGAGGAAAGAGAACCGCCTGTTCAGTCTTTCCTGATAGGGATAAACTCGCAGTTGTGATATCATCCTTGTAAACCTTTTTTGCACTTTCTCCAGTTTCTGTATGCCTTTTTTTGTAATGCGGAGACAGGAAGCGTGCACAGTATTCTAAGTGTTATCTAACCAGGGAGCAAGTTTGCAGATGACACTAAGATTGGTGGAGTAGCAGATAGTGAAGGGGACTGTCAGAGAATACAGCAGAATATAGATAGATTGGAGAGTTGGGCAGAGAAATGGCAGATGGAGTTCAATCAGGGCAAATGCGAGGTGATGCATTTTGGAAGATCCAATTCAAGAGTGAACTATACAGTAAATGGAAAAGTCCTGGGGAAAATTGATGTACAGAGAGATTTGGGTGTTCAGGTCCACTGTTCCCTGAAGGTGGCAACGCAGGTAAATAGAGTGGTCAAGAAGGCATACGGCATGCTTTCCTTCATCGGACGGGGCATTGAGGACAAGAGTTGGCAGGTCATGTTACAGTTGTATAGGACTTTGGTTCGGCCATATTTGGAATACTGCGTACAGTTCTGGTCGCCACATTATCAAAAGGATGTGGATGCTTTGGAGAGGGTGCAGAGGAGGTTCACCAGGATGTTGCCTGGTATGGAGGGCGCTAGCTATGAAGAGAGGTTGAGTAGATTAGGATTATTTTCATTAGAAAGACGGAGGTTGAGGGGGGACCTGATTGAGGTGTACAAAATCATGAGAGGTATAGACAGGGTGGATAGCAAGAGGCTTTTTCCCAGAGTGGGGGTTTCAATTACTAGAGGACACGAGTTCAAAGTGAAAGGGGAAAAGTTTAGGGGGGATATGCGTGGAAAGTTCTTTACGCAGAGGGTGGTGGGCACCTGGAACGCATTGCCAGCGGAGGTGGTAGATGCGGGCACGATGGAGTCTTTTAAGATGTATCTAGACAGATACATGAATGGGCAGGAAGAAAAGAGATACAGAACCTTAGAAAATAGGCGACATGTTTAGAGAGAGGATCTGGATCGGCGCAGGCTTGGAGGGCCGAAGGGCCTGTTCCTGTGCTGTAATTATCTTTGTTCTTTGTTCTATCGGAGTTCTATTGAAGTCAATGGCACTGAATATTGGGTGTGTTGTTAAGTGGCAATTGATGTAACACTGCCTATTTTTTGCTTCCACCAAAAATTCATTTTTACCCCCTTATCTCTTCACATCGGTGAAAAATGACATTTTGTGGACCTTAATAACAGTGCTTGTCTTTAAAGGTGAAATCCTGGATTATAATGACTATATTTTCCATTTTCACTGTTACATGCTTCATTTAGTACAGTTAATTAAATCACACGTGGCTGATCTCAGCGATAGCAACAATTGAGTCTGTTCTACGTGGCCGTGCGCTTTTCTGCATCCTGCTTACTTTCTCCGAGAATCTCTGTGCCGAGGATTATTCCTCCCTAATGCACACACTGCAGACTGCAGATACTGAAGGTGAAAATGCTCTCACCAGCAAATCTATCCTGCCATAGTAAATCTTGCTGCCTTGCCGGAAGATTTAAGAAGGGCAGAGATCCTCCCATTGTAGACTGGCTAGGGAAAGGGTTTCTGAATGAATTGCTATATTTTACAATTAACAGGAGTGCACACACAGCAGATCCTGTCTGCAAATGCATTGACTGGGACAAGCAAACAATTACTTGTTAGACAGGGTCTATGCATCACTAACAGTTTGGTAGTCTTGATTATCTTAATGTACTTATATTTTTAGCAGCTCATAAGTGGATGACACATGTCTGGGTCTCACACTATACAGGTTTGTTACATCCTTTTTACATCCTGCATAGGTCCCTTATTGAAAATGTAAAGTGGAAGGGCTCCCTTTGATGCATCACCCAGCATATAAAACCGGCAGGTCCTGGATTTGATCCCCAGACCGTACTGCAGTCTCCTGACCTAAGAAGCTGCAGTGATGAAATTGTCTGCAACACCACTGCACCAGAAAGGGTGCAGGGATCCTGCACAGCTGCATGGACCGTCTTTCAGATGAGTCATTATAACCGAGAACCCATCTGCCCTTTGAGGTTAAAAGATCTCATGGCACAATTCCAAAGAAGAGCAGGGGAGTTCCGCCCTGGTCAATATTTAACCCCCAAACTACATCTAAAACAGATTTTCTGATCGTTTAGTTCAGAGCTGGGAGGAGGGGGGTATTGGAGGTAGGAGGAGGAAGAGGGTGCTGGGGTAGGAGAAGGGGGAGGAGAGTGCTGCAGGTAGGAGGGGGAGGAGAGTGCTGCGGGTAGGAGGAGGAGGGGGCGGATAGTGCTGGGAGTAGGAGGAGAGTTCTAGGGGTAGGAGGTGGAGGGTGCTGGGGTAGGAGGTGGGGAGCGTGCTGGGATAGGAGGAGGGGAGGCTGCTGGGGGTAGGAGGAGGGGAGGGTGCTGGGGGTAGGAGGAGGGGAGGGTGCTGGGGGTAGGAGGAGGAGAGTTCTAGGGGTAGGAGGTGGAGGGTGCTGGGATAGGAGGAGGGGAGGGTGCTGGGATAGGAGGAGGGGAGGGTGCTGGGGGTAGGAGAAGAAGGTGGAGAGGGTGCTGGGGGTAGGAGGAGAAGATGGAAGGTGCTGCGGTGGTAGGAGGAGGGGAGGGTGCTGGGGGTAGGAGGAGGGGAGGGTTCTGGGGGTAGGAGGAGGTGGAGGGTGCTGGGGGTAGGAGGAGGAGGAGGAGGAGGGTGCTGGGGGTAGGAGGAGGAGGTGGAGGGTGCTGGGGGTAGGAGGAGAAGATGGAAGGTGCTGGGGTGGTAGGAGGAGGGGAGGGTGCTGGGGGTAGGAGGAGGGGAGGGTGCTGGGGGTAGGAGGAGGGGAGGGTGCTGGGGGTAGGAGGAGGGGAGGGTGCTGGGGGTAGGAGGAGGAGGTGGAGGGTGCTGGGGGTAGGAGGAGGAGGTGGAGGGTGCTGGGGGTAGGAGGAGGAGGTGGAGGGTGCTGGGGGTAGGAGGAGGAGGTGGAGGGTGCTGGGGGTAGGAGGAGGAGGTGGAGGGTGCTGGGGGTAGGAGGAGGAGGTGGAGGGTGCCAGAGGTGCAGGACCTCTGACAGGAGCAATGTTTTACAACTTACCTGGCCTTCGATGGCCAATCATCTCCTCCGGCAGTGTCTGCTGCCAGGCCACAGGCAGTGTGGGACCTCCCCTGACATTAAGATAAGTAAATGTTGTGGTGCAGGCATTGTTGAGCCTTGTCTTTTGAATGTTAAGTCAGCACTGCCTGTCAGTAGCAGGAAGCTCAGCTGACACAATGTTGGTGAAAATAAGCTGGTGGAAATGGAGCAACCTCATGGTCGTTACGTGGACTCGGCCTGATCTTAACCCTTCCCGTACCCACCACTCCCGCTGGGTGAGGGGAGTTAAAATCGCAGCCCATGACTTTGCTGAAGGGATAGGATGGCTGGATTTAGCAGTGTAAATATAAGGCAACTCACGGATGCTGCTGTCCTGGGTTGTGACCTAAACGAGCATCAGTGTAAAAGGGGCTCAAACATCATAGCACGTACTGCATTCCATCCATCTGCTGATCCTTTTAAATGCTTCACGTCTGAACAAGTTGTCACACAACACTTAAACATTTGACTTTGTAATTCTGAATCATTTAACATTTGCAGTGCTAACAGCTCCCATTCAGCTTGGAAGCCATTGTTAAGGTTGTGACAATCAGTCAGAGCAACCTTTTCACACATCAATAGGATCAAATACCATTCCATTGGGTCCTTCAATATGGAACAATATAACAGCTTACTGTTTCAGTCTGTGGCAAGATAACAGGAAACTCATTTCAAAGTAGCCATTCAGTTGTGAATTGTTTAATTCAAAGCAGGTTCTGTTCCATTGGGTTGCTTTACAAGGGCAGTCAGATAAAGAAAAACACAATCACTAGTCCCTCTATTTGTGGATGTTTAGCAGCACAGTTTCAGGAATGTAATGTCCATGCATCCCTCTTAAATTTGGATTGGGAAGCTGACCACACTCCACTGTTGTATGGAGTGTTGGAAAGCAAGTGCATGGGAACAGCTCCCGTGTTTACATTATAAAAGCTGGGTCACAGACCCACATTTTGTTGGGTCTATGATACTGTGGGTTCCTGGGACTTCAGCTGGTTTAGACTATGGGATGCCGTCAATGGAGAAAGACATGCCTAACTGCAGTCAGCAGAGGGAGCAAGAGGTGGATCTTAGGAACGAACGAGTGTGATGAGAACAGGGGACACGGCGATGGGGCAGAAGCTGTAAAGGGGTCATGGCTGAGGTAGAGAGAAGACGACGAAGAAATCCATGGACTCCTTGTACTCGACATTGGACAACAATAACAACAATGACTTATAGTTCTATAACTTCTCTAAAGTAATAAAACGTCCCAAGGCACTTTGCAGGAGCGTTATAAAACAAAATATGACACCAAGCCACATAAGGAAACATGTCAGGTGACCAAAAGCTCGGTCAAAGATGTAGGTTTTAAGGAGTTCTTAAAGGAGGCGGAGAGGTGTAGGGAGGTTATTCCAGAGTTTGGAGTCCAGGCAACTGAAGGCGCGGCCACGGTGCAGCGATTAAAATCAGGGATGCACGAGAGGCCAGAATTAGAGGAGAATAGATCTCTTGCAGGGTTGTGGGGGCTGGAGGAGATTATAGAGATAGGGAGGGGTGAGGTCATGGAGGGATTTGAAAACAGGAATGAGATTTCAAGATCAGGACATTGCTTGACCGGGAGCCAATGTATGTCAGTGAGTACAGGGGTGATAGGGTAATGGGACTTGGTGTGAGTTAAGACATGGGCAGTAGAGTTTTGGATGACCTCAAGTATACGGAGAGTAGAATGTGGCAGGCCAGCCAGGAGTGTGTTTGAATAGTCAAGTCTAGAGGTAACGAAGGCATGAATGAGGGTTTCAGCAGCAGATGAGCTGCGACAGGGTTGGAGAAACTGGGGTTGTTCTCCTTGGAGCAAAGGAGATTGCAGGGAGATTTGATAGAGGTGTACAAGATTCTGATAATCTTGTATAAAGTAGATGAAGAAAGACTGTTCCCATTAGCTGATGGTACAAGGACTAGGGGACACAGATTGAAGGTTTTGGGATAGAGATGCAGGGGGGGTATGTGAGGAAGAACTTTTTTTCGCAACGAGTGGTAATGACCTGGAACTCGCTGCCCACAAGGGCAGTGGAAGCGGAAATGATCAATGATTTCAAAAGGGAATTGGATGGGCACTTGAAGGAAATAAACTTGCACATCTACGGGGAGCGAGCAGGGGAGTGGGACTAACTGGATTGCTCCACAGAGAGCTGGCATGGACTCGATGGGTCAAATGTCCTCCTCTATGCCATAAATGATTCTGTGACTCTGATAACTATCTCGCTACACCCATTCCAACATACTGTCTCCAAAAAAAAAATCTGTTTTAACCCAGTTCCAGTCGTTATTCTTAACTCACCCACTATTGCCCACTTTCCCTTTCTAAAGTAACTTAGTGGGGGGAATGTTATGCTGTCCCCCATGGTGGGTTTGGAGGCTCTATGACAGGAGTGAAGCCGGGCAGTGTTACAGAGGTGGAAACAGACGGTCTTAGTGATGGTACGCAAATGGGGTCAGAAGCTCATTCCGGGGTCAAATGTGACACTAAGGTTGCGAACAGACTGGCTTAAACTCAGACTGTTGCCAGGGAGAGGGATTGAGTCGGTAGCTAGGGAATGGAGTTTGGACTGGCGATCGAAAACAATTACATCAGTCTTCCCCTTATTTAATTGGAGGAAATTGCTGCTAATCTGGTACTGGATGTCAGATAAGCAGTCTTATCATTTAGAAACAGTAGAGGAGTTGAGAGAGTTGGTGGTGAGGTAGAGCTGGGTGTTGTCATCACACATGTGAAAACTAACGCTGTGCTTTCGGATGATGTCACTAAGGAACAGCATGTAGATGAGAAATAGGAGGGGGGCCAAGGATAGATCCTTGGGGGACACCAGAAGTAACAGTGTGGGAGAGGAAGAGAAGCCATTGCAAGTGATTCTCTGGCTACAATTAGATAGATAAGAATGGAACCAGGTGAGAAGTGGACGACAATGGCGAGGCGTTGGAGGAGGATGGTGTGGTCAACCCTGTCAAAGGCTGCAAACAGGTCGAGAAGGATGAGGACGGAAAGTTTACCTTTGTCAGTCACTTAGGATGTCATTTGTGACATTGATAAGAGCTGTTTCGATACTGTGGCGGGGGCTGAAACCTGATTGAAGGGATTCAAACATGGAGTTCCAGGAAAGATAGGAATGGATTTGGGAGGTGACAACACATTCAAGGACTTTGGACAGGAAAAGGAGGTTGGAGATGGGATGGTAGTTTGCAAGGGTGGTGGAGTCAAGGGTTGGTTTTTGCGGAGAGGAGTGATGATGGCAGGTTTAAAGGAGAGATGGAAAACACTGAAGAGAGAGAACCATTTGCAACATCAGCTAACATGGGAATCAGGAGGGGAAGTTGTATGATTGGCCCTTTATTGCGAAGAGGATCAAGGGAACAGGAGGTGGGTCTCATGGACAAGATGAGCTCGGAAAGGGAGCGAGGAGAGATAGGAGAGAAAGGAGTAAAAGATGTGAGTTCAGGGCTGGGGCAGGGGGGAGCATTATAGGAAGTTTGGCCAAGTGGGCTAGTGGAAGGGAGGGACGCAGTGGAGGCAGCTGACCAAATAGTTTCGATCTTAGTGAAAAAGTCATGAGCTCCCCGCTCTTATTGTTGGAGGTGAGGGTCGAGGGGACAGGGGAGAGGGCTTTAAGAAGACAGTTTGCTTTAGAGAAAAGAAGGAGACAGGCAGAGGCAGCGGAAGGAGATCGAAAGAGGTTTGTCAAGGAGAAAGGATCATCCTAGAAGATAAGCTGGTATGACCTCGCTTTGTCACTGATTGAGGTTGAATCAGATAAGTCTGGAGACATGAAAGCCAGTAATGACCAATGCCTGAGCTCCTCCAATTTGAAGGTGCAGAGGTAAGTGGTGTATCTAAGGAATAACGCTGCTGGGAGGCCATAATGATGTGGCGGGACAAATGAATCAACAGCAGCAGCTGGAGGACTACCGTTGAACAGGTTGACGAAGACAGCAATGGCATGGTAGGTAAAGGCGCAATAAGGAGGGGTGAAGTTGGGAATTACAGAGGATGCTTTTGAAGAATTTGGTGGACTGTTTTGCTGGCGCGGAGGCTGAGAAATGCTGGGGAATATGAATGTTGAGGGAGACTAGGCGATAATCAGATAATGAACCAATAGGGTGAGATCAATAGTGTGATGGTCAGCTTGTCAACATGAAATAAAAACGTACGATGTAAATATAACCTGTAATTCGAATTGTAGTGAGGCACCTCATGTACTGCAATGAAAGAAACTTGCACTTTATGCTAAGTCAAATTTGAACTGTTCTGTAATGTATTTTTACAAATTTTTTGAATAAAGCATACTTATGGTTAAAAAAAAACAAGAGCGCCCCTCCACTACAGGAGGGAGAGCACTATCAGCAGTAACAGATGGTCTATTCAAACTGGAATCTTAAAATAAATATTAACTTAAATTATAATTAGCAGATCAAATCAGATTTGGCATTTAGTCCTGTGTGGGGCCCACTGGTGGCGGAAGGCGGCTAGTGAGCCAGTAAATATCTAACAAGGGTAGAATCCAATATCCCTCACCATACACTTGAGTTCTAAACACGGGCAAGCAGTTGGAGACGTCCTCATTCTACAAGATCGGGCCATAAGCCACGCTCCAGTCCCCTTCTCCTCTATCTCTTCCCTTGCCCGGCCCCTCCCCATTCTTCCCCTGTCCTACCTCTCCCCTCCCCTGCCCCGCCTCTGGCTTTGCTCTGCTCTCCTTCCTCACCCGTCTATATTTAGGCTATGTCCCCTGGTCATGTACACTGATGACACCCAGCTCTACCTCACCACCATCTCTCTCGAAATCTCTACTGCCTCTAAACTGCTTGTCCGAAATCCAGTGCGAGATGAGCAGAAATTTCTACCAATCTTGACTTCCCTCCCTAAACCTCTCGGCCTCTCTTCCTCTTTTTAGAAGTTCATTAAAACCATCCTCTTTAACCAAGCTTTTGGCCAGTTGCTCTATTATCTCCTTCTGTATCGGTATCATATTTTGCTTTGTAACGCCCTCATGGAGTGTGTTATGTTTTATTATGTTCAAGGTGTTATATAAATACAAGTTGATGGTTGTTGTAGTCCCAGACTCCCCAACCAGCAGAAATAGTTCCCCTTAATATGAGCTCTAATGAGCTCTAGCAGAGCTGACACTGCATTGTTTTCAGAGTGTAAATTCAGGGGACTCTCAATGCCGCTGGTCTGCTGGAGGGCACAGAGTGTTAAGAAGGGAGTTTGGTATGTGAGGGAGTGCGGTAAGGAGGGGAACTATAAATTAATTAAGAAAAAGTAAATTTGACTGCGCTCAGTCGGAGCAGGGCGAATCAGCGAGACCTGCAGGGCTATAAACAGCGCGAATCAGCTATGTGTAGGAGTGGAAGTTGTTGGTATTGTTCTTAATGAATACTTTGTGTCTGTCTTCACAAAAGAGGGGGACCATGCAGATATTGTTTTTAAGGAAGAGGAGTGTGAAGTATTGGATGTGATCAACATAGGGAGAAAGGAAGTATTAATGGGGTTCGCACCTTGAAAACTGATAAATTACCAGGGCTGGATAAAATGTACCCTAGGCTGTTAAAAGAAGCAAGAGAGGAAATAGCAGAAGGTCTGACCATCATTTTCCAGTCCTCACTGGATATAGGTGTGGTGCTGGAGGATTGGAAGACTGCTAACATTGTACCTCTGTTTAGAAAGGGAGCCAGGGATAGACCGAATAATTATAGGCCAGTAAGTCTAACCTCAGTAGTGGGCAAATTATTGGAATCAATTCTGAGAGACAGGATAAACTGTCATTAAGAAGGCACAGATTAATTAAGTCAACATGGATTTGTTAAGGGAAGATTTTGTTTGTCCAACTAGATCGAATTTTTTGAAGAAGTAACAAGGAAGACAGATGAGGGTAGTGTAGTTGATGTGGTCTACATGGATTTTAGCAAAGCTTTTGACAAGGGCCCGCATGGCAGACTGGTTAAAAAATAAAAGCCCATGGGATCCAGAGAAATGCAACAAGGTGGATACAAAATTGGCTCAGTGGCAGGAAACAAAGGGTAATTGTTGACGGGTGTCTTTGCAACTGGAGAGCTGTTTCCAGTGGCGTTCCGGAGGGCTCAGTCCTGCTTTTTGTGGTATATATTAAAGATTTGGACGTAAATGTAAGGGGCATGATTAAGAAATTTGCGGACGACACAAAGATTGGCCATGTGGTAGATAGCGAGGAGGATAGCTGTAGGCTGCAGGAAGATATTGATGGTCTGGTCAGTTGGGCAGAAAAGTGGCAAATGGAATTCAACCCAGAGAAGTGTGAGGGGACACATTTGGAGAGGTCAAACAAGGCAAAGGAATACATGATTAATGGGAAAATATTGAGAAGTGTTCGAGGAAGTAAGGGACCTTGGAGTAAATGTCCACAGATCCCAGAAGATAGCAGGACAGGTCAATAAGGTGGTTAAGAAGACATATGGAATCCTTTCCTTTATTAGCTGAGGTATAGAATATAAGAGCAGGGAGGTTATGCTGGAACTGTATAAGGTTAGGCCATAACTTGAGCAGTGTGTGCAGTTCTGGTCACCTCATTACAGAAAGGATGTAATTGCTCTAGAGAGGGTACAGAGGAGATTTACGAGGATGTTGCTGGGCCTGGAAAAATGCAGCTATGAGGAAAGATTGGATAGGCTGGGGTTGATCTCCTTGGAACAGAGAAGGCTGAGGGGAGATCTAATTGAAATGTACAAAATTTTGAGGGGCCTGGATAGAGTGGAGGTGAAGGGCCTATTTACCTTAGCAGAGAGGTCAGTAAGAGGGGGCATAGATTTAAAATGATTGGTAGAAAGATTCGAGGGGAGGTGAGGAAAGACTTTTTCACCCAGAGGGTGATGGGGGTCTGGAAGTCACTGCCTGAAAGGGTAGTTGAGACAGAGACCCTCAACTCATTCAAAAGAAGTCTGGATATGCACCTCAAGTGCCGTAGGCCAAATGCTGGAAGGTTGAATTAGAATGGGTGGATTGTTTTTCGGCCGACACAGACGCAATGGGCCAAGTGGCCTCTATCTGTGCAGTAAACTTTCTATGATTCTATGATTCTAATAGCTTGAAAACTTTGATCAAATAGTGCCTTAACCTTCTAAATTTTAGGGAATACAACCCTAGTTTACATAATCACTCTTCCTAATTTAACTCTTCGAGTCCAGGTATTATTCTGGAAAACCCATGCTGTACCCTCTACAAGGCCAATATATCCTTCCTAAGGTGTGGTTCCCATAACTGCTGATAGTACTGCAGTTGTGTCTAACTAGAGCATTGTATAGCTGCAGCAGAACTTCTACCTCCTTGTATTCTAGTCCTTTAGATATAAATATCGGCACTCCATTACTTGTCCATGATATTTTAATGATCTGTGAATCTGGACCTCTAGCTCTTTTTGGACGTCCACTGTTTCTACCTTTTCATCATTCAGAAAGTACACTGTTCTATCCTTTTTAGGTCCAAAGTGAATGATTTCACACTTGCCTATATTGAATTCCATTTGCCACAGTTTTGCCCGATAACTTAATCTACTAATATTTCATTATAATTTTATGCTTCCATCTGCACTGCTTACAGTGCTGTCTATCTTTGTATCTTCAGCAAATGTGGAAATGTAACTATCTATCCCATCAACTAAGCCGTTATTAAATACAGTGAATAGTTGAGGCCCCAACACACATCCCTGTGGGACACCACTAATCAAATCTGGCCAACTGGAGTACCTGCCCTTTATTCCTATTCAGTGTCTCTTGCCACTCAGCTAATTTCCAGGTCATAATTTGCCCTCAATTCCATGGGCTTCAACTTTAGCTAATTCTCTTATGAGGGACTTTATCAAAAATCTTCCATATAAGTAACATCCACAGACATTCTGATCAGGGGTCACAGGCCTGAAACGTTAACTCTGTTTTTCCTACATGGATGCTGCCTGACCTGCTGAGCATTTCCAGCATTTTCTGATTTTAATCCATAGACATTCCCTTGCCCACTACTTTAGCCACCTCTTCAAACAATCCAATCAGGTTCATCAGGTATGACCTACCCTTTACAAATCCATGCTGGCTCTCTCTGACCAGCTGAAAATTTTCAAAGTGTTCAGTCAGAATTAAAGATTAATCTCCTGGTCACTCCTGTCAGCAACTCAGGAGAAAAATCAATAGGTTGAAAGTAATTGTATTTTTTTTTTCTTTGAACACCTATCTATAGGTTATAAAAATATTGGAGACAAGGAAAACAAGGCTACTTGACTGAGTGGAGCGGTTGGAGGGGGAGATCATGTGAAGAAGCTTCAGGAACGTGTGCAACCAGAGTTGGCACCCCTCGTCAGTGCGTGAGTGCAAGCAGGCAATTCGACCACAGAGTGCATCAAAAGCAAACCCGACTCATTTGCCCATTCACATTTCCTAGCAGGAGATACTGACTATTGATCAACAGCAGGAACCTTGGCTTTTTTCAACTCCCTAGCACAGGGGCGAGCTGAGGATATTCTAGATGCCTGCCTAACATTAGCTAACACAGCAAGTGGATATGTTCAATCCAGTCATCCTGATTACAAGATACTGCAGAACTCTTAAAGCTGCAGGTTCTGCTGTTAGTGAATAGTGCAGAAGCATGGCTAACTTCATCGATTTCGAATCAGTCTCACTGTTTGAGGGTGCAGGGTTCAGTGAGTTATTAGCATCCCATCCAAACATGATACAATCGTTCCATCAATCCATATCATTGTACAAACTAATGATCAGTCACACTGTACAGTGTGATAATGCTGCTGTCAGATGCCAGTTATACTGACAGCAGCATGTCATGCTCTGACCAATGGCCAAGGAGCTCCTGCACAGATCATCTTTGACCTGTCTTAAAAACTTCTTTGGAACGCAGCAGTATGTCCTGCCTACAAAATGTCACAGGAATATGGTTGTGTGTTTATCAGGAAATTACCGATACGGAAAATAAATGAAATTTTCTGGTACTGTACCTCCTCCACCAGTTGCAGCATACGGCGGGTGCTTTCCAGGGACTGTGGAGAGAGAGAGAGAGAAGGAGAAACACACGGTTAGATCACTGTCAACAAACACTAAGGCTTCATTTTAGCAGTATTTTCATTAACGTACATCCTGAACGTCAGAACACTGTTGCCCAACTCTTCAAGCCACTGCTACTGTTTAGTTATTGTATGAATTGTGCTCAACCCATACTAAGGATTGGGACCATTTGTTAGCAAGGTCCAGGCTACTCAGATGTAATCTGGATCGTACCTAGTAAGAGTTAGGTGTGGAGCTCCCATTCAGCCAATATCCAATTTGCTCTGTGCCACTGGAAGGAAGTCCGAAATGAGACCCAGGCTATTTTCTGTAGCAAGGGCCACTCGTTTACAGTGACAGAATCAACCAAGTTCACCTTTATTACAAGGTGACCTTTCATGACCTCAGGACTTCCCAAAGCGCTTGTCAATACCAATGAAGTAATTTTGAAGTGTAGTCACTGTAATGTAGGAAAACAGCAACTTGCATTTATATAGCACCTTTAATGTAGTAAAATGTCAAAGGAGTTTTACAGGAGCATTAGCAAACACAATTTGACATTGAGCCACATAAAGAGATATTAGGACAGGTGGCCAAAAGCTTGGTCAAAGAGGTAGATTTGGAGGAGTGAATTAAAAGGAGAACGTGGTAGAGATGTGAAGAAGTTTAGGTCGGGTGCTTAAGCCCTAGATAGCTGAAGGCATGGCTGCCAATGGTGAGCAGATGACATTGGGGATGCACAAGAGGCCAGAATTCGAGGAGGGCAGAGATCCCAGATCCAATTCCATCCACTTTCCATAAAAACTGCAAACAATAGAGCGAGGAGAAAAACATCCTCGGCCTCTCTCACTCTTCCATGGCAAAGGCCTCAGAGTAATGATGTTGCGGAGTCCTATCCAGCGGCTACAGGGCTATGGGGGAAAGAGCAAGAAGGATGGAAATATTGGATCGCTCTTTCATAGAGCTGGTACAGACAAGATGGGCCAAATGGCCTCCTGTGCTGCAAGATTCTATGATCTCAGTTATTGCACAGAATGTACAGCACAAGAGCAGGCCATTTAGCCCAACTGGTCCTTGCTGGCGTTTATGCTCCACACAAACCTCCTCCCATCCTACATCAGCTCACCCATTCAACATATCTTTCTAAATTAACATTGCTCTTTAACTACTGATGCTCTACAAACCCCATCGTCCTCTCTCCGATAGCATCATGTCGCACTGAATGGAGTCTCCTTGGCTGAAGGCATTAACTTGGCGTCTCAGGCTGCATCAAGGTATCCAACAGAATCATTTTGTTTACACCAGTCCTTGGAGCATTGTTCTGCGCTAGGATTGCCCCTATTACAGCGGGCAGAGAGCAGGATTAGGGTGGGGCATAGGGTCGCCAATTCTGGCTGGACGTATCCCTGGAGGTTATATCACATGTCTTTCCAACTCTGAACATCCCAGCCGCTTTTCCGAGCTTCAACATTTTTATAACTCATAGTAAACAAAAGTGTTCACGGAAAATGAAAAAAACCCCCACCAATTTTACTTTTCTCCCAGGTGTTGCTCACAACAGTGTCCAGGAAATGAATCTTTAATTCCCGGAGACCCGAGAACAATCCTGGAATCTCGGCAACTCTATTGAGGCAGGGATGGGACCACAGGTGGATTTGCTGCTGTAAGTTTATTGAAAACAGCAATCAGCTTCAAGATTAATAGCTGCACATCACCAAAAGTGAGAGAGAAATTGGTTTTCAATGTCTGAGTTTACATTACAAGGACAGCCCACCCAAAAATTAAACTGTATCAGCCCTACCCTGCTCCAAAACCAACACGTCTTGAATTTGTGACACTGCCTCATAGAACTGAACTATGAACTGAGCTGTAATGCCATCAGTGGATTCCAATGATGAGATAATCCATGAGGGGACCTCAAAACATGCTTGAGCATCACCTAAACCACCATGTTGCATTTCCGGCTCTAAGCTCCCTCCAGCACAATGGAATTTTCCCATTATGTCACAGCTACTTTTGAAGGTAGCAGTGTTTACAGTACTCTGAAGTCTGCTACGGGAGTGGAGCCTGCCATCATCTACAGGTATCTGGTCTTGGTTGCATTCAGATCTTTACAATTCTGGCCTCTTGCTCATCCCTGATTATCATCACTCCAACATTGGTGGCCGTGCCTTCTGCTGTCTCGGCCCTTAGATCTGGAATTCCCTCCGTAAACTTCTCCACCTCTCCACTTCTTGCTCCTCCTTTAAAACCTTAAACGCCTTAAAACTTACCTCTTTGACTAAGGTTTTGGACACGGCCCCAATATTGTCTTATTTAGCCCGGTGTCAAATGTTGTTTGATAACACTAGCACCTTGGGGTGTTTTATGATGTTAAAGGTGCTACATAAATGCAAGTTATTGTTTTTGATGGGGTAGGGTGAAGGCATGCAGCTAGTTATTGGGATGCAAGCTCTCAAGTAGATCATTTCCCATTGAGAGGAAGGTCCAATAATACAAGAACACTTGGGTGCTGTGCTAAGTGTTGGGGTCAAGTGATGAGTTTTAGGGTCAAGTAGATTGGCTCAGTGTAACGGCACATCATGAGCCCTGCGAACGCATACACTTAATGCCTGTAGAACGAGTTATTTTTTGCATGAAAAGTCTGAGGGCCAGTGAAAATAAGTGAATGGGGATAATCACAAATCACTTGGCCTGAAACTAGGGGCCACAAATTTAAAATAGTCACTAATAAGGAACTCAGGAAAAACTTCTTTACCCAGAGAGTAGTTCGAATGTGGAACTTATTACCATATGGAATAGTTAAGATGAATTGCATAGGTGCATTTAAGGGGAAGCTTGATAAGTACATGAGGGAGAAAGGAATGGAAAGGTATGCTGTTATATGGTGCATACAAAAAAGCATGGACCAGTCATGTCGAATGATCTGTTTCTGTGCTGTAAAATTCTATGTACTAAGTTTTAGGCATTGAAACAAAGATCACATAGTTACATTGCACCATATGAAGATAGTGTAATGCTGTATGTTATAGATTAAAGACCACTTCTTCTATAACAACAAATGACACGTTAACATAGTTTAACCAAATTCTTTAAGCACTTCCCAGGAGCTTTATCAAACAAAATGTATACTGATCTACATGAGGATATAACATAGGAACACAGAACTTTTTTTTTTAAGAGATACAGCACTGAAACAGGCCCTTCGGCCCACCGAGTCTGTGCCGACCATCAACCACCCATTTATACTAATCCTACACTAATCCCATATTCCTACCACATCCCCACCTGTCCCTATATTTCCCTACCACCTACCTATACTAGGGGCAATTTATAATGGCCAATTTACCTACCAACCTGCAAGTCTTTTGGCTTGTGGGAGGAAACCGGAGCACCTGGAGGAAACCCACGCAGACACAGGGAGAACTTGCAAACTCCACACAGGCAGTACCCAGAATTGAACCCGGGTCGCTGGAGCTGTGAGGCTGCGGTGCTAACCACTGCGCCACTGTGCCGCCTTAAGAGCAGAATTGGCTATTCGACCCTTCGAGCCTGCTCCAACACTTGATAAGATCATGGCTGAACTGGTTGTGGTCTCAACTCCACTTTCTTGTCGGCCCCCCATAATCTTTGACTCCCTTGCCTATCAAAAATCTATCTAATTCAGCCTTGAATAAATTCAATGACCCTTAAATTCAGCCTCCACTGCTTTCTGGGGAAGAGAATTCCACAGATTAACAACCCTTTGAGAAAAAAAATTCTCCTCATCTCCGTCTTAAAAGGGAGACCTCTTATTCTTAAACTGTGTCCCCTAGTTCTAGTCTCCCCCACAAGAGGAAACATTTCCCGGTATCCACTCTATTAAGTCCCCTCAGGATCTTATATGTTTTAATAACATCACTTCTCATTCTTCTAAACTCTAACGGGTATAGGCCCAACCTGTTCAACCTTTCTTCATAAGATGAGCCCTTCATCCCTGGATTGAGTCGAGTGAATCTTCTCTGATCTGCTTCTAATGCAATTATATCCTTTTTCAAATAAGACGACCAAAACTGTACACAGTACTCCAGATGTGGTCCCACCAAGGTCCAGTACAGCTGCAGTAAAACTTCCCGACTTTTATACTAGATTTCCCTTGCAATAAACGGCAACATTCCATTTGCCTTCCTAACCACTTGCTGTACCTGCATACTAACCTTTTGTGATTCATGTACCAGGACACCCAAATCCCTCTGTACCACAGAGTTCTGTAATCTCTCTCCATTTAAATAATACACAGCTTTCCTATTCTTCCTGCCAAAGTAGACATGTTCACATTTTTCCACATTATACTCCTTCTGCCAAATTTTTGTCCACTCACTTAACCTATCTATATCCTTTTGTAGACTCTTTACCTCCTCTTGACAACTTACTTTCCTTCCTATTTTGGTGTTATCGACAAATTTAGCTAACATACATTCAGTCCCTTCATCCAAGTCACTGATATGATTTGTAAATAGTCGAGGCCCCAGCACTGATCCCTGTGGCACTCCATTAGTTATAACTTGCCAACCTGAAAAAGACCCATTTATCCTTACTCTCTGCTTGTTGTTAGCTAACCAGTCCTTTATCCGTGCTAATATGTTACCCACTACACAATGTGCTCTTATCTTGTGTAATAACCTTTGATGTGGCACCTTATCAAACACCCTTTGGAAATCTAAGTACACCACATTTACAGGTCCCGTTTATCCACCTTGCTTGTTACTTCCTCAAATAAATTAGTTAAACACGATTTCCCTTTCACAAAACCATGTTGACTATGTCTGATCCCATTATGATTTTCTAAATATCCTGCTACAATATTTTTAATAATGGTTTCTAGAAATTTCCCTATGACAGATGTTAGGCTAATTTGCCTATAGTTTCCTGCTTTCTGTCTCCCCCCTTTCTTGAATAAAGTCGTTACATTTGCTATTTTCCAATCTGCTAGGACCCTTCCAGAATCTAAGGAATTTTGGAAGATTATAACCTAAGCTTCCACTATCTCTGCAACCACTCCTTTTAAGACCCTAGGATGCAGGCCATCTGGTCCTGGGAACTTGTCAGCCTTTAGGTCTAATAATTTCCCCAGCACCTTTTCCCTGGTGACGGTGACTGGTTTGAGTTCCTCCTTCCCTTTCACCTCTTGATTTTCAGGTATCTTTGGCAGGTTTTCTAAGTCTCCTACAGTGAAAACTGACACAGAATACCTGTTCGATGCCTCTGCCATTTCTTTGTTTTCCATTATCAATTCCCCAGACTCACTCTCTAGAGGACCAATGCTAGCTTTTCCTATTTAAATACTTGTAGAAACTCTTACTGTTTTTATATTACTGGCTAGTTTTCTCTCATACCCTACTTTCTCCCTCTTTATTATTTTTCATCATTCTTTGCTGGTTCTTAAAATCTGTCCAATCTTCTGACCTACCACTAACCTTTGCAGATTTGTACAGTGTTTCTTTTAATTTGATACTATCCTTAACTTCCTTATTTATCCAGGGATAATGCATCCTTCTCAAAGAATCTTTCTTTCTTACTGGGATAAATCTTTGTTATTAAATATCTCCTTAAAAGTCTGCCACTGCATCTTTACTGTCCTACCTTTTAACTTAGTTTCCCAGTTCACTTTAGCTAGCTCTGCCTTCATATCCTTGTAATTACCTTTACTTCAGTTTAAAACACTCGCCTTTGACCCACACTTCTCCTTTTCAAACTGAATGTGAAATTCTATCATTTATGATTGCTGTTGACTAGAGGCTCCTTTACCATGAGGTTATTGATTAATCGTGTCTCATTGGACATTACCACATCTAGAACAGCCTGCTCCCTAGTTGGCTCTAGAACGTATTGCTCTAAGAAATTGTCCGGAATACACTCTATGAACTCATTTTCCAGGCTACCTTTGCCAATCTGATTCACCCAACCTACATGTAGATTAAAGTCACCCATGAATATTATGGTACCTTACTTATACACTCCATTTACTTCTTCCTGTATACTCTGTCCTACAGTGTTCTAGGGGGCCTATCAACTATTCCCACAAGTGTCCGCTTACCTTTCCTATTTCTTATCTCTACTCAGACGGATTCTACATCTTGTTCTTCCAAGCTAAGGTCATCTCTCGTTACTGTACTAATGACATCCTTAATTAACATAGCTACCCCACCATCTTTCCCTAGCTTCCTGTCTTTTCAAAATGTCGAATACCCTTCAATATTCAGGTCCCAACCTTGGTCACCTTGTAACCATGTCTCTGTAATGGCTATCAGGTCATACATATTTATGTCAGTGCTAACAATTCATCCATTTTTTTAATGCTGCCTGCAGAACCTTTAACTCTGCCTTTTTATCATTTCTGCAATCTTTGGCCTTATATACTGGTGCAGTCTTACATTTGTATGCTCTTTCCCTGCCACACTCTGGTTAACATTACCCAAATCGCTACCCTGCTCTATTACCTCATTGTTTCCCTTTGATTGACCACATCTCCTCTCACATGATTCCTTCCCCCCACTATTTAGTTTAAAGCCCTCTCTACTGCCCTAGTTATATGATTCGCCAGAACACTGGTCCCAGCATGGTTTGGGT
Source organism: Heterodontus francisci (assembly GCF_036365525.1). Lineage (NCBI taxonomy): Eukaryota > Metazoa > Chordata > Chondrichthyes > Heterodontiformes > Heterodontidae > Heterodontus > Heterodontus francisci. Next base: position 20,223,244 of record NC_090410.1, on the reverse strand, counting down.
GGAGACCGCCCCAACAGTACAGCTCCCACTTTCCCCAGTACTGGTGCCAGTGCCCCATGAATTAAAATCCATTTTTTGAGGACAGGTGACCAAAACGTTAGGCAAAGAGCTGGGTCTTAAAGGAGGAGAGGTAGAAAGGCAGAGAGTCTTAGGGAGGGAATTTCAGACCTTAGGGCACAGTCAGCTGAAGGCACAACCACCAATGGGGAAGCAATTAAAATCAGGGATGAGCAAGAGGCAAGAATTGAAGGAACAAGAGATCTTGTAGGGTTTTAGAGCTGGTGGACTTTACAGAGATGAAGAGGGGTGAGACCATGGAGGGATTTCAAAACAAGAATGAGATTTTATAATCGAGGTGTAACCAGACCAATTCAAAGTTGCTCTATTATTTAGGTTGCTTCATTCAAATTATTGGATCATTTCATAATTTTCTGCAAAGAAGCAACTCTGAATGACCGAGACCCTCTGAGTTCTGTATATCATAGTGATTACAGTCTCTGTTAGGTCACACAGAAGTCACACCGTATATTGTAGAGATGAGTCTCCTCATACATAAATTGAAGTCTGTACATCATTTAGAAGATACAATCATTGTGTGTAATATACAGGTCATTGTATATTATAGAGATTATAGTAGAATGTATTATATAGATGTATTACAGTTTCTGTATATTAGAGTAACCAAGCTATATAATGTGTAGAGGTCATGCATGATGATAGTTTGGAGATCACACAGGCATTATGCAGTTTAAACAGACTGCAATGCTCTTCCTTTGAAATAACATAAATATATCAACCAGGAGACCGCTCCTGCCCTTTAGTCTGTTGTTAGATTTAATCCTCTTCTTCTCCACTGGAATCTCATTTGAAAACCCGCTCAGTCAAATCTAACGGTGGGTGCTTTAGTTTTGCTTTCAACGACTCTCTGGGTCCCACAACGCACAGCCACAAGCCGTCAGCACTAATTACCTGCTTCTAAATCACACACCACTGCTCCCATCTTTAATATCTCCTCTATCCTCAAGGTCAAACTTCACCTAATCTTGCGGCATCCATTTCCACTCTCCCATTATTAACAGCCCCACCGGACTCTAGGATTGCTGCCAATCTGGCCCCTTTGCAATTTTACAGCCAGAGGGTTTCTGTGCTGAAGATAAATTCCGCAGCAAACTCAGAATATCACAGAAATCAACCCAGAATCAGAACACGTCTCTCTCCAATCCCCATGTTTTTTCTCTTTTGATCCAGATTCTGTCAACACTGTATCTTGCCCAGCACTCCCTTTTTCCCTTGGTTTTTCTCGCACACATATTTATTTTTACCTGCACAAGCAACAACTTGGCAGAACCTTTTTACATGCAGGTGCCTTTGCACCCAATGTAAGAATAAATTGTACTGCATTGCCAAATGTGTGACTTGCTGAAGCTCATTCAGCCCTACACTGCTGCCACAAGGGATAGTAGATTCATTAGTGGTGATTCCGTGATGCAACGCTTCCAACGTAGGAAAGTGTTCGTATGGACCACAGGCCAGAGAATTGGGTCTACTGTGTTGTATCCCTATCCCAGAGGATTGGGTCTACAGTGTAGTATCCCTATCCCAGAGAATTGGGTCTACAGTGTTGTATCCCTATCCCAGAGGATTGGGTCTACAGTGTTGTATCCCTATCCCAGAGAATTGGGTCTACAGTGTTGTATCCCTAACCCAGAGAATTGGGTCTACACTGTTGTATCCCTATCCCAGAGAATTGGATCTACACTGTTGTATCCCTATCCCAGAGAATTGGGTCTACAGTGTTCTAGCCCTATCCCAGAGAATTGGGTCTACAGTGTTCTAGCCCTATCCCAGAGAATTGGGTCTACAGTGTTGTATCCCTATCCCAGAGAATTGGGTCTACAGTGTTGTATCCCTATCCCAGAGAATTGGGTCTACACTGTTCTAGCCCTATCCCAGAGAATTGGGTCTACACTGTTGTATCCCTATCCCAGAGAATTGGGTCTACAGTGTTCTAGCCCTATCCCAGAGAATTGGGTCTACACTGTTGTATCCCTATCCCAGAGAATTGGGTCTACACTGTTGTATCCCTATCCCAGAGAATTGGGTCTACAGTGTTCTAGCCCTATCCCAGAGAATTGGGTCTACACTGTTGTATCCCTATCCCAGAGAATTGGGTCTACACTGTTGTATCCCTATCCCAGAGAATTGGGTCTACAGTGTTCTAGCCCTTTCCCAGAGAATTGGGTCTACAGTGTTGTATCCCTATCCCAGAGAATTGGGTCTACACTGTTGTATCCCTATCCCAGAGAATTGGGTCTACACTGTTGTATCCCTATCCCAGAGAATTGGGTCTACAGTGTTCTAGCCCTATCCCAGAGAATTGGGTCTACACTGTTGTATCCCTATCCCAGAGAATTGGGTCTACACTGTTGTATCCCTATCCCAGAGAATTGGGTCTACAGTGTTCTAGCCCTATCCCAGAGAATTGGGTCTACACTGTTGTATCCCTATCCCAGAGAATTGGGTCTACACTGTTGTATCCCTATCCCAGAGAATTGGGTCTACATTGCTGAATTCGCCCCTGTTTCAGCTCATCTGCTGATGATTCTCTCATTCATGCCTTTGTTACCTCTAAACATAATCATTCCAACGCATTCCTGGCTGGTCTCCCACATTCTACCCTCTGTAAACTTGAGGCCATCCAAAACTCTGCTGCCCATGTCTTAACTCACAGCGAGTCCCCTTCCCCTATCACCCCTGTGCTTGCTGACCTACACTGGCTCCCCGCCAAGCAATGTCTTGCTTTTAAAATTCTCATCCATGTTTTCAAATTCTTCTGTGGCCTCGCCCCTCTCTACCTCTGTAATCTACTCCAGCCCCACTACCCTGCAAGTTATCTGCCCTTCTCTCATTCTGGCCTCTTGTGCATCCCTCCATCATTGGTGGCCGTCCCTTCAGTTGCCTAGCCCCCAGGCTTTGGAATACCCTCCCTAAACCTCTCCACCTCTCCTCCTCATTTTCCTCCTTCAAGACACTCCTGAAAACCTACGCCTTTGACCACATTTTGATCATCTGATCGAATATCTCATTTTGTGGCTCAGTGACAAACATTGTTTTATAATGCTCTTGTAAGGCGCCTTGTGAGGTTTCATTACATTAAAGGCACAATATAAATATAAGTTGTTGTTGTAGCACTATCTCAGAAAATTGAGTACACAGTGTTATAAGCCCTCCTTCAGAGAATTGGGTTTACAGTGTTATAACCCTATTTCAGGGAACTGGGGACAGTGTTAAAGCCCTATCTCAGAGAATTGAGTACACAGTGTAATAAACCCTGCTTCAGGGACTTGAGTCTATAGTGTTACAGTGCTACTTCAGAGATTTGGGTCTAAAGTGTTATAGCCCTATCTCAGAGAATTCGGCCTACAGTGTTATAGGCCTGCCTCAGGGTATTGAGTACACAGTGTTGCAGGCCTATCTCAGCGAATTGTGTCTTCAGTGGTATATCTTAGAGAAGTGGGTCCACAGTGTTTTAGATCTATCTCAGAGAGTTGGGTACACACTGCTGTAGCCCTAACTCTGAGAATTGGGTACACATCACCCGACTTTGTCCCCGTCAAGCTCATCTGCTGCTGAAACCCTCATTCATGCTTTCGTTACCTCTATTCCAATGCACTCCTGGCTGGTCTCCCACGTTCTACTCTCTGGAAACTTGAGGTCATTTAAAACTCTGCTGCTTGTATCTTAAATCGCACCAAGTCCCATTCCCCGATCAGCCCTGTGCTTACTAACTTACAGTGGCTCCCAGTCAAGCAACATCTTGATTTTAAAATTCTCATCCTTGTTTTCAAATCTCTCCATGGCCCCTCCCTGTCTCTGTAATCTCCTCCAGCCCCACGACCCTCCGAGATATCGGCACTCCTCTAATTCTGGTTTCCTGTGCATCCCTGACTTTAATTGCTCCACCATTGGTGGCCACACCTTCAGCTGCCTGGGCCCCAGGCTCTGCAATACCCTCCCTACACCTCTCCGCCTTGCTTTCCTCCTTTAAGGCACTCCTTAAAACTGACATCTTTGACCACATTTTGGTCATCTGATCTAATATCTCCTTTTGTGGCTCAGTGTCATACTTTGTTCTTGTAAAGCGCCTTGGGATGTTTCATTACATTAAAGGTGGTATATAAATATACGTTGTTGTTGTAGCACTATCGCAGAGAACTCAGTACTCAGCATTTTAGCCTGATCGAGTTAAATTGAGTACACAGTGCTGTATAAACCTATCTCGGATAATTGGGTCTGCAGTCCTACCTCAGAAAACTGAGTACGCAGTGTTATAGCCCCATTTCAGAGAATTGGGGCGACTGTGTTATAACCCTATTTGAGAGAATTAGGCCCAGAATGTTATAGCTGTATCTCAGAGAATTGGGTCCACAGTGTTACAACCCTATTTGAGAAATAGGTCCGCAATGTTATTGCGCTCTCTCACAGATTTGGTCCACAGTGTTGTAGCTGTATCTCAGAGAATTGGGTCAACAGTGTTATCCCCTATCTCAGAGAAATGAGTGCACAATGTTATAGCCCTATCTCACAGAGTGAGGGTAAACTCAGCTGGAACAAAATCAGAAATGAAAATGGAAGCAGAAAATTAATAGATGAGTCTGGAAGGCAGAGGAAACAAAGGTTAGAAAATTTTAACAAGGAGTTTGGCAGTGCTCAAGGGTATCTATTTCAATGCAAGGAGTATAGCACATAAAGCAGATGAGCTGAGAGCACAGATAGACATGTGGCAGTATGGTATCGTAGCTATTACAGAAACATGGCTTAAGGAGGGACAGGAATGGCAGTTCAATGTTTCTCGTTACAGGGTTTTCAGACATGATAGGGAGGGGGATAAGAAATGAGGAGGAGGAGTGGTAATTTTGGTCAAAGAAACAATTACAACTGTGAGGAGGGATGATATGTTGGAAGGTTCATCAAATGAGGCCATATGGATTGAGCTAAGGAACAAAAAAAGGGGCAATCACACTGCTGGGAGTGTACGATAGACCCCCCCCCCCCAAACGGTCAGAGGGAGATAGAAGAGCAGATATGTAGGCAAATCTCTGAGAAGTGCAAAAACAATAGGGCAGTAATAGTAGGGGATTTTAATTACCCCAACATTAATTGGGATAGTTTTAGTGTGAAAGGAATTGAGGGAGCAGAATTCTTGAGATGCATTCAGAGAACTTTTTTGGTCAGTATGTAGCAAGTCCAACAAGAGAAGATGCAGTTTTAGACTTAGTTTTAGGAAATGATGATAGGCAGGTGGAAGGAGTGGCAGTGGGAGAGCATTTTGGTAGCAGTGATCATAATTCAGTCAGTTTTAACATAATTATGGAAAAGGACAGAGATAGAACAGGACTTCTTAATTGGGGCAAGGCCAACTTTACCATGCTAAGGAGTGATTTAGCAAAAGTGGACTGGAAACGGCTAAGAGTAAACATATTCCCACAAAGAGAAAGGGTGGGGCAGGATGTCAAGAAGATAACAGGGTAAGATAAGGCAGAAAAGGAAAGCTTATGTCCGACACCGAGAACTCAACACGACAGAAAGCCGAGAGGAGTTTAGAAAGTGGAGGGGTGAAATCAAAAAGGAAATTAGGAAAGCAAAGAGAGGGCGTGAAAGAATATTGGCAAGGAAAATCAAGGTGAACACGAAGATATTTTATCAATACATTAGAGAAAGAGGATAACTAAGGAGAAATTGCGCCAATAAAAGATCAAAAAGGTAACCTGTGTATAGTGGCGGAAGTATTGCTCTTAATGAATACTTTGCGTCTGTCTTCACAAAAGGCGCGGGGGGGGGGGGGAGGGGGGTGAGCTGCGATGCAGATATTGTAGTTAAGGAAGAGGAGTGTGAAGTACTGGATGTGATCAACATAGGGAGAGAGGAAGTATTAATGGGATTAGCATCCTTGAAAGTTGATAAATCACCAAGGCTGGATGAAATTACCCAAGGCTGTTAAAAGAAGCAAGAGAGGAAATAGCAGAAGGTCTGACCATCATTTTCCAGTCCTCACTGGATACAGGTGAGGTGCTGGAGGATTGGAGGACTGCTACCATTGTACCTCTGTTTAAAAAGGGAGCGAGGGATACATCGAATAATTACAGGACAGTCAGTCTAACCTCAGTAGTGGGAAAAGTATTGGAATCTATTCTGAGGCGGGATAAACTGTCACTTAGAAAGGCACAGGTTAATCAAGGATAGTCAGCATGGAGTTAATCTTGTCTGATCAACCAGGTCGAATTTTTATAAGAATCAACAAGGAAGATGGATGAGGCCACTATTCAAGACCCCAAACACTCCTTTCAGGTGAAGCAATGATTTACTAGTACTTCTTTCAATGTAGTATACTGTACTCGCTGCTCACAATGTGGTCTCCTCTACATTGGGGAGACCAAATGCAGGCTGAGTGACCACCATGCGGGACACCTCCCGCTCAGTCCGAAAGCATGACCCCAAGCTTCTGGCCATTTCAACACTCTCCCCTGCTCTCATGCCCACATGCGGGAGTCAAAAACATAAGAAAAAGAGGAGGCTATTAAACCGCTCGAGCCTGTTCCGCCATTCAATTAGATCATAGCTGATCTGTAACACAAATCAATTTGTGGCACAGTGGCGCAGTGGTTAGCACTGCAGCCTCATAGCTCCAGCGACCCGGGTTCAATTCTGGGTACTGCCTGTGTGGAGTTTGCAAGTTCTCCCTGTGTCTGCGTGGGTTTTCTCCGGGTGCTCCGGTTTCCTCCCACAAGCCAAAAGACTTGCAGGTTGATAGGTAAATTGGCCATTATAAATTGTCACTAGTATAGGTAGGTGGTAGGGAAATATAGGGACAGGTGGGGATGTTCGGTAGGAATATGGGATTAGTGTAGGATTAGTATAAATGGGTGGTTGATGGTCGGCACAGACTCGGTGGGCCGAAGGGCCTGTTTCAGTGCTGTATCTCTAATCATCCCTGTCCTGGGATTGCTGCAGTGTTCCAGTGAACATCAACGCAAGCTCAAGGATCAGCACCTCATTTACCGATTACGCACACTACAGCCTGCCGGACTGAACATTGAGTTCAATAATTTCAGAGCATGACGGGTCCCCCTTTTTATTTTTAGTGTTTTTTCTTTTTTTTATGTGTTTATTTTATTTTAGTTTGTTTCTACTGTGTCTATCCATTGTTTTTTCATGTTTATGCTGGGGCCAGGCTGTTCAGTTTTCTGTCCATTAACACCCTCTCTGTACTAACGCTTTGGGGTGATGCATTTGGGGAAGTCAAACAAGGCAAAAAGAACACGATTAATGAGAGGATACTGAGAAGTGTAGAGGAAGTGAGGAACCTTGGAGTGAATGTCCACAGATCCCTGAAGGTTGTAGTAGAGGTCGATAATGTGGTTAAGAAGGCATATGGAATCCTTTCCAATGCCAAGGTATAGAATATAAGAGCAGGGAGGTTATGCTGGGCCACAACTAAATATCCCAGGATATCGATGCTTCAGGCGGGATAGAGAGGGAGTTAAAGGGGTGGAGGAGTTGCATTACTGGTCAAAGAGGATATCACAGCTGTGCTGAAGGATGGCAATATGGAGGACTCGAGCAGTGAGGCAATATGGGCAGAACTCAGAAATAGGAAGGGTGCAGTAACAATGTTGGGGCTGTACTACAGGCCTCCCAACAGCGAGCGTGAGATAGAGGTACAAATATGTAAACAGATTATGGAAAGATGTAGGAGCAACAGGGTGGTGGTGATAGGAGATTTTAATTTTCCCAACATTGACTGGGATTCACTTGGTGTTAGAGGTCTAGATGGAGCAGAATTTGTAAGGAGCATCCAGGAGGGTTTTCGAAAGCAGTATGTAAATAGTCCAACTCGGGAAGGGGCCATACTGGACCTGGTGTTGGGGAATGAGCCCGGCCAGGTGTTTGAAGTTTCAGTAGGGGACTACTTTGGGAATAGTGATCACAATTCCGTAAGCTTTAAAATACTCATGGACAAAGACGAGAGTGGTCTTAAAGGAAGAGTGCTAAATTGGGGGAAGGCCAACTATACCAAAATTTGGCAGGAGCTGGGGAATGTAGATTGGGAGCAGCTGTTTGAAGGTAAATCCACATGTGATATGTGGGAGGCTTTTAAAGAGAGGTTGATTAGCGTGCAGGAGAGACATGTTCCTGTGAAAATGAGGGATAGAAAGGGCAAGTTTAGGGAACCATGGATGACAGGTGAAATTGTGAGACTAGCTAAGAGGAAAAAGGAAGCATACATAAGGTCTAGGCGGCTGAAGAAAGACGAAGCTTTGAAAGAATATCGGGAATGTAGGACCAATCTGAAACGAGGAATTAAGAGGGCTAAAAGGGGTCATGAAATATCTTTAGCAAACAGGGGTAAGGAAAATCCCAAAGCCTTTTATTCATATATAAGGAGCAAGAGGGTAACTAGAGAAAGGATTGGCCCACTCAAGGACAAAGGAGGAAAGTTATGCGTGGAGTCAGAGAAAATGGGTGAGATTCTAAATGAGTACTTTGCATCGGTATTCACCGAGGAGAGGGACATGACGGATGTTGAGGTTAGGAACAGATGTTTGATTACTCTAGGTCAAGTCGGCATAAGGAGGGAGGAAGTGTTGGGTATTCTAAAAGGCATTAAGGTGGACAAGTCCCCAGGTCCGGATGGGATCTATCCCAGGTTACTGTGGGAAGCGAGAGAGGAAATAGCTGGGGCCTTAACAGATATCTTTGCAGCATCCTTAAACACGGGTGAGGTCCCGGAGGACTGGAGAATTGCTAATGTTGTCCCCTTGTTTAAGAAGGGTAGCAGGGATAATCCAGGTAATTATAGACCGGTGAGCCTGACGTCAGTGGTAGGGAAGCTGCTGGAGAAGATACTGAGGGATAGGATCTATTCCCATTTGGAAGAAAATGGGCTTATCAGTGATAGGCAACATGGTTTTGTGCAGGGAAGGTCATGTCTTAACAACTTAATAGAATTCTTTGAGGAAGTGACAAAGTTGATTGATGAGGGAAGGGCTGTAGATGTCATATACATGGACTTCAGTAAGGCGTTTGATAAGGTTCCCCATGGTAGGCTGATGGAGAAAGTGAAGGCGCATGGGGTCCAGGGTGTACTAGCTAGATGGATAAAGAACTGGCTGGGCAACAGGAGAAAGAGAGTAGCAGTGGAAGGGAGTTTCTCAAAATGGAGACGTGTGACCAGTGGTGTTCCACAGGGATCCGTGCTGGGACCACTGTTGTTTGTGATATACATAAATGATTTGGAGGAAAGTATAGGTGGTCTGAATAGCAAATTTGCAGACGACACTAAGATTGGTGGAGTAGCAGATACTGAAGGGGACTGTCAGAGAATACAGCAGAATATAGATAGATTGGAGAGTCGGGCAGAGAAATGGCAGATGGAGTTCAATCAGGGCAAATGCGAGGTGATGCATTTTGGAAGATCCAATTCAAGAGTGAACTATACAGTAAATGGAAAAGTCCTGGGGAAAATTGATGTACAGAGAGATTTGGGTGTTCAGGTCCATTGTTCCCTGAAGGTGGCAACGCAGGTCAATAGAGTGGTCAAGAAGGCATACGGCATGCTTTCCTTCATCGGATGGGGTATTGAGTACAAGAGTTGGCAGGTCATGTTACAGTTGTATAGGACTTTGGTTCGGCCACATTTGGAATACTGCGTGCAGTTCTGGTCGCCACATTACCAAAAGGATGTGGATGCTTTGGAGAGGGTGCAGAGGAGGTTCACCAGGATGTTGCCTGGTATGGAGGGCGCTAGCTATGAAGAGAGGTTGAGTAGATTAGGATTATTTTCATTAGAAAGACGGATTTTGAGGGGGGACCTGATTGAGGTGTACAAAATCATGAGAGGTATAGACAGGTTGGATAGCAAGAAGCTTTTTCCCCAGAGTGGGGGATTCAATTACTCGGGGTCACGAGTGAGAGGGGAAAAGTTTAGGGGGGATATGCGCGGAAAGTTCTTTACACAGAGGGTGGTGGGTGCCTGGAACGCGTTGCCAGCGGAGGTGGTAGACGCGGGCACGATAGCGTCTTTTAAGATGTATCTAGACAGATACATGAATGGGCAGGAAGTAAAGAGATACAGACCCTTAGAAAATAGGCGACATGTTTAGATAGAGGATCTGGATCGGCGCAGGCTTGGAGGGCCGAAGGGCCTGTTCCTGTGCTGTAATTTTCTTTGTTCTTTGATGGTCTTGTCCAGCACCTTGGGATGTTTCATTACATTAAAGTTGCTATATAAGTTGTTGTTGTGCTTGTTGTAGAACTATCTCAGAGAATTGAATGCAGAGTGTTCTAGCCCGATCTCAGAGAATTGGGTCCACGGTGTTATACCCTATCTCAAAGAATTAGGGAAACAGTGTTTTACAGCTGTACCTCAGACAATTGGGTAGATAGTGTTGTAGTCCTATCTCAGAGAATTGGGTGTACAGTGTTATCACCCTATCTCAGGGAATAGAGTCCATAATGTTACAGCCATGTATCCGAGAAAAGTTGTTGTTGCTATAGCCATATCTCAGAGAATTGGGTGTATGCTGTAATAGCCCTTCTCAGAGAATTGGGTACATTGTTTTCTAGCCCTATCTCGGAGATAAGAGTACAGAGGTTTACAGTCCTACCTCAAACAATTGGGTACACAGTGCTATAGCCCTATGTCAGGGAATTTGTACAGAGTGTTAGAGTCCTATCTGAGAATTGGGACGACAGTGTTACAGTCCTATCTCGGAGAATAGGGTCCACAACCTTATCATCCGATCTCAGACAGTTGGGTCCAGAGTTATAGCCCTTCTCAGAGAATTAGGTCCAAGTGTTATAGCTGTATCACAGAGAACTGGGTTCACAGTGTCATAGCCTTATCTCAGAGAATTAGGTCCATTTTGGTCTCGCCCTATCTAAGAAAATTGAGTACACGGTATTAGAGATCTTCTCAGAGAATTGGGTCGACAGTATTATAGCCCTATCTTAAACAATTGAGTACACAGTGTTATAAGACCTATCTCAGAGGTTTTGAGGTTAGGCTAACTGGCCTGTAATTATTTGATTTATCTCTTTCTCCCTTTTTAAACAGTGGTACAATGTCGGCTGTCCTCAGGTCCTCTGGCAGCATGCCCATATCCTGGGAGGATTGGAAAATGGTGGTTTTCTCTTGCTTCCCTTAGCAGCTTCAGATACATTTCGTCCGGGCCTGGGGATTTATCCACTTTCAAAGATGCTAATTTCATTTAATATTTCATACTCCTCCTCCCGGACTGCAATGTCTGTAACATTCCTTGCTTTTGTATTCATTAAGATCCACACCGATATCTTCCACCTCCACCCATTCAGTCGTGCCACATCCAGCCGTGAATGGTGGTGGACAATTAAACAACTAACTGGAGGAGGTGGCTCCACAAATATCCCCGTCCTCAATGACGGGGGAGCCCAGAACATCAGTGCGAAAGATAAGGCAGAAGCATTTGCAACAATCTTCAGCCAGAAGTGCAGAGTTGATGATCTATCTCAGCCTCCTCCTCAAGTCCTCAGCATCACAGATGCCAGACTTCAGCCAATTCGATTCACTCCACGTGATATCAAGAAACGATTGAAGACACTGGATACTGCAAAGGCTCTGGGCCCTGACAATGTTCCGGCAATAGTACTGAAGACCTGTGCTCCAGAACTTGCAGCGCCCCTAGCCAAGCTGGTCCAGTACAGCTACAACACTGGCATCTACCCTGCAATGTGGAAAATTGCCCAGGTATGTCCTGTACACAAAAAGCAGGACAAGTCCAACCCGGCCAATTACCACCCCATCAGCCTATTCTCAATCATCAGTAAAGTGATGGAAGGTGTCATCAACAGTGCCATCAAGCGGCACTTGCTTAGCAATAACCTGCTCAGTGGCGCTCAGTTTGGGTTCCGCCAGGGCCACTCAGCTCTTGACCTCATTACAGCCTTGGTTCAAACATGGACAAAAGAGCTGAACTCAAGAGGTGAGGTGAGAGTGACTGTCCTTGATATCAAGGCAGCATTTGACCGAGTATGGCATCAAGGAGCCCTAGTAAAACTGAAGTCAATGGGAATCAGGGGGAAAACTCTCCGCTGGCTGGAGTCATACCTAGCGCAAAAGAAGATGGTTGTGGTTGTTAGAGGTCAATCAACTGAGCTCCAGGACATCACTGCAGGAGTTCCTCAGGGTAGTGTCCTAGGCCCAACCATCTTCAGCTGTTTCATCAATGACCTTCCTTCAATCATAAGGTCAGAAGTGGGGATGTTCGCTGATGATTGCACAATGTTCAACACCATTCGCAACTTCTCAGATACTGAAGCAGTCCGTGTAGAAATGCAGCAAGACTTAGACCATATCCAGGCTTGGGCTGATAAGTGGCAAGTAACATTTGCGCCACACAAATGCCAAGCAATAACCATCTCCAACAAGAGAGAATCTAACATTCTCCCCTTGACATTCAATGGCATTACCATCACTGAATCCCCCACTATCAACAGCCTAGGGGCTACCATTGACCAGAAACTAACTGGAGTAGCCATATAAATACCGTGGCTACAAGAGCAGGTCAGAGGCTAGGAATCCTGCGGCGAGTAACTCACCTCCTGACTCCCAAAAGCCTGTCCACCATCTACAAGGCACAAGTCAGGAGTGTGATGGAATACTTGCCTGGATGGGTGCAGCTCCAACAACACTCAAGAAGCTCGACATCATCCGGGACAAAACAGCCCACTTGATTGGCACCCCATCCACAAACATTCACTCCCTCCACCACCGACGTACAGTCAGTGGCAGCAGTGTGTACCATCTACAAGATGCACTGCAGCAACGCACCAAGGCTCCTTAGACAGCACCTTCCAAACCCGCGACCTCTACCAACTTGAAGGACAAGGGCAGGAAATGCATGAGAACACCACCACCTGCAAGTTCCCCTCCAAGTCACACACCATCCTGACTTGGAACTATATCGCCGTTCCTTCACTGTTGCTAGGTCAAAATGCTGGAACTCCCTTCCTAACAGCACTGTGGGTGTACCTACCCCACATGGACTGTAGTGGTTCAAGAAGGCAGCTCACCACCACCTTCTCAAGGGCAATTAGGGATGGGCAATAAATGCTGGCCTGGCCAGCGACGTCCACATCCCATGAATGAATAAAAAACCCACAAGTTACCTTGACAGTCCCTAATTGGTCCTACTCTTTCCTTAGTTATCCTCTTGTCCTTGCAAAATCAGATTTTGGAACAGAATCCCTTGGGATTCGGCACCACAAGAAATGTAAACCCAAATCTGATTCCGAAGAAGGGTCACTGACCCGAAACGTTAACTCTGCTTCTCTTTCCACAGATCACATTTGACTGGGGGATTGCCTGTGGGTTGCTTTTCCCTTTTAGTTTTGGCCATTCTTCTGAGCCTTCAAATATCTCCACATCTCCTAAAAACCTTGAGCTTTACCTTCCATTCAGAGTTACAACAACCTGCATTTATGTCGCACCATTAACTTAGTAAAACATCTGAAGGCGCTTCATAGGGGTATAACCAGGAATAATTTGTCACTGAATCATACAGATTAAGGACAGGTGACCAAAAGCTTGGTGAAAAAGGTAAGTTTTAAGGAGTGCCTTAAAAGAGGAGAGAGAGGTGGAGAGGTTTAGGAAGCAAATTCCAGAGCTCAGGGCCTTGGCAGCTGAAGACACAGATGCCAGTGGTGGAATGAAGGAAATCGGTGCTGCACTAGAGGGCAGAGTTGAAGGAGCACAGAGGTCTCAGAGGGTTGAAGGGCTGGAGGAGGTAACGGGGATTGGGAGCGGCAAGGCGGTGGAGCGATTTGAACACAAGGATGAGAATTTTAAATTTGAGATGTTGCTGGACCAGGAGCTAATATAGACCACTTGAAGATGATTGGTGAATGGGAGAATAAACAGGAGCAGTAACCATGGTTGGTACTTTTTTTTCCTCCTTTATTTATTAAAGGCTGTGACTGGGACTAGCTAACGACCAGGAATCAAGTGGGGATATTCCTGAAATGTACAGCGCAATTACACATCTTTACCAGCCATGAGTGGGAGCGGAGTTCAGCGAGCCCGATTGACATATATTAATGAATTGCCCTGCTTCACAATGGGACGTTCAGACAGGTCAAAACCTGCTGTTGTAAAAGCAAAGACCAGCACACACGTGGTGAATTGCAGTGGTGTTTTGACATTTTTACCCCCTCCATCGTCTGCTTGGGGGTGGGGGACGTGGTGGGGCGGTGATAACATTGAGGCCAATGTATTCACAATGAGGGTTGAAGGTTCAAGGGAATGAGCGTCTGTATTTTGTTACACAGCAGTAGCTTGAAAATTCTCTGAATTCAGTCCTGGTCTCACATGTGGGGAACTGAGGGCAAATACCAGCCTCAACGAACCGATGAACTTGACTATTATTATTGGATGCCTCTGGCTCTTTGCCAATCAAGGTTGACAAACAACTCAAGGAAGTAGAGGAATACACAGCCAGGAAGTGAATTGTTATTAACCGGTGTTATGACACTGCCCACAGAGATTTTTTTATTTATCCATTCACAGGGTGTGGGTATCGTTGGCAAGGGCAGCAATTGTTGCCCACTCCTAATTACACTTGAGAAGCTGGTGGCGAGCTGCCATCTTGAAACACTGCAGTTGGTGTGGTGACTGTGGTGAATCAAACTCCATGGCCTCCTCTGCACTGGAAGATTGGGTTTCAAGGAGAAACTTGCAACCTCTTGAGGTCACACCTCTAGGTCTAATTTACGCTGGGTCCTAATTAAGCCTGTCGATGTGACGGTCAGCTTCCGGTGTGGTCCATGAAAATTTGGGTACAGGGATGCAACTGAGTAATTGGCAGTAGTGCTACACTCTTCCACTATTACGGGTATAACTTCTATAAAACTCCGATGGGAAACGAATTTGTGCAATATATAGGCACATAGCATCAAGCTGTATATATAATCCAGTTCAATGTTACTCTTGGTCTAGTGAATTGACACTCTGTGATCCCAATGGAGTCTTTACAGGGAGACCTCACACTACATTAACTCTGATTATATATTCCTATTGCTAAAAAAGCAATTTATTTAATTGTGCTAATGCTATTTTTATGGGCTAATTTTATAAAAAGACAAATGCAGTTGCTAATCGATTGAGATGAAATTTATTCCCAAGAGCCTCCCAGTCTCTCTTAAAGGCTGTGACATGGCAACAATACCAATGGGTCATGTCTGGAAAAGTGCATTATCAAACCAAGCTGTGACCCTCTTTCTCCATTATTATCCAGGGATTTGAGCATAAAATTCAGGTTGACACTTAAGTTGCAGTACTGAGGAAGTGCTGCACTGTCAGAGGTATCATATTTCAGATGTAACATTAAATCGAGGCCCCGTCTGCCCTCTCAGGTGTACGTAAAAGATCTTATGGTAATATTTCGAAGAAGAGCAAGGGAGTTATCTCAAGTGTCCTGGCCAGTATTTATCCCACAACCAACATCACTAAAACAGATATCTGGTCATTATCACATTTCTATTTGTTGGAGCTTGCTGTGTACAAATTGGACACTCTGTGTTCTAAATTACAACAGTGACTACACTTCAAAAGTACTCCATTGGCTGTGAGGTGCTTTGGGATGTCCTGAGATTGTGAAAGGTGCTATAGAAATGCAAAGTCAGTCTGCCTGCCTTTCCCTCCTGTTTTCTTTCTCTCTTTCTTTCCCTGTCTTGTGCTGGGGAACTTGTTAACAGCCTAAACCAGTCACTAACATTCGGATTGCTTCTCGTGTGAAATGGATTCGTGTTCTGTGAGCTATGAGATATGGGGGGGGGGCTTACTCAGATGCATGGTATACTCACATTGATTCAGATTCTGGATCACGAAACCTGCTGCTCATCATCATAAGGGTGATCTGAGAGGGCTCCCAATGACTCGGTGAGGTAAATGCACTGCCAGGAGTGGGATGGCTTTAAAGGTAGCAGCTTGAATCTCATCTCAGGCAGCTATGGTTGCTGGGGAGGGGCGGGGGGGGGGCAGGGGGGGTGGCGGGAAGGATCAGTAGCAATTGTTCACAACACCATGTGATAAGGAATAGAAAAAATGCCTCCTATAGTTGAATAGTGTGGCATTGCTCACTGTGTTATCTCACATATGATTGGCTGTTTGGACTAGAATTCCAGAAGGCTGTTAGTGCCTGTGCTTTCGGGGGAAGATTGGGAATAAGTTTTTAAGCATTTATTTTCAATTTATTAGGCAACATTTTCCAGTGACCCAGGATTAAAGCAGTGAGTCCCAGGGGTCACTCAATGATTTTAGATCTATTGATATGACACATGTTGATCAAACAGTAGAAGGGTGTAAAGTTTTATCCCTCCTTTTCCTGAGTTCCTCATCGTAACTGCACTATACCACATTGCCTGGTGGAGGTCACATTCCTCCTTCTGGACAGGGATGGAGCTGGGAGGATCAGCAAGGAAACTTTGGAGGTTGCGCCATGGGCAGATATTCTCATGTAGCGCCTGATCATAAAACAAAGAACAACCATAGTGGAGGCCTTGGAGCAGGTTGTCAGTTCCCCTGTTGGGCACAGGTAGTGCCAGTCCTGGTTAGATCTATGGCAAAGGGATAAAGCAGAGAAGCATGCACGATAAATAATTAAAATCATGGGGAACTGGACGGTTCAGCAGGTGAGGCACTGGCCTTTCATCTCCAATACTTGGATCCCAATTCAGTGAAATGCTACTGTTTGAAATTCCCTTCCTAAATCTCTCTCTTCTCCTTTAAGATACTCCATGAAATCTCTCTCTGTGGTTACCTGTCCTAATATCTCTTTATGTGGCTCGGTGTCATATTTTGTTTGATAATGCTCCTTTGAAGTGCCTTGGGATGTTTTACTTTGTTAAAGGTGCTATATAAATGCAAATTGTTGTTGATGGAAGAGTCCCTAACATGGCTTGCAACTCAAACATTAACCCTGGGAGTTCTCCAAGATTGACCTCATGGCATCGCCACTTGTTTCTGTGCTGCAGGAATGGATCGACATCTTGGGCTCAGGTTGATGTCCTCCAGTGCATTCATTCCAGCTTTCATCCCTCCATGGTCTCCCTCCACCCTACTACCTATGACTGCAATGCTTGTCTTCTGACTCTTGCTGATTGTCTATATCTTCTTCCTTTGCTCCAATATTGACGAAAACAGAATTTGGCAGTTCACTCCCTCACACCAGTCTGCTTTGTTGGATATCTCCATGCTACAAGGCTGTGGTTGAGCTGTAGCTGCACTTCTACACCTGAGGCTTGTTGGCTCAAACCCCTCTTCAACACAACTTTTAGGCTGATGCTCCAGTTCAGTAATGAGTGACAGCTATACTGTCACAGGTGTTGCCTTTCAGATGACATATTAAACCCTGAGGTCCTGTCTGCTCCCTCAGATGGGTGGAAAAGATCAAATGGTACTATTTCAAGAAAGAACAAGGGAGCTCCCTATCGTATTAATCAATGCCACTAAAACAGATTATCAGATCATTATCACATTGCTGTTTGTGGGAGCTTGCTGTGCACAAATTGCTGCTGCATTTCCTACATTAGAAGGCTGACTATATTTCTTTTGAAAAAATGTACTTGGCTGTGAAGAGCTTTGGGGCATCCTGAGGTCCTGAAAGGCTCTATATAAATGCATTGTTCTTTCTTTGCAAAAGCATCCTTAATATTTGGTCAATTTGCTGGGCTTTAGTTACACAAGATGCTCTGTGCAACTTACGTGCTGTCCTACTTGAGTTATTAGTACTGCAGTCATCGTCTTTATAACATAGTCAAAGATCAATTCTGCAATGGCATTTCTCCAGTAAAAAGCTCATAGAAATTCAAGTCAGATGAGAAGCTTCTTACTCAGAATTAGACAGGTAAAACCAATTGTCTGTATGCGTGCAGAGGGCTTGTTGACATGGTCATTAACAGGATGCTGTTTTATTGCAGCCTTTCAAAGCAGCTCATTGATATTTGCAGCACTCCGCTGCTGAAAGGCTGCTAGACTGTTACTAATGGACCATTATTAATTTTTTATATGAAGCTAGCTAGTGTTCAGCAACTGCGTCAGCCGCTAGGCTTTACGATTGGCTTGCTTCCTGGGGAACACTGCCAATGATTGGCTGGGTGATATTTCAAGGCCCTAAATTACAAAAGAGTTGTCAAAACCAGGCAGACCCTGGTGTGAGGTTTTCGGTCACAATCCATGTAACAAAAGCTATGTACCACAAATCACGCACCATAAGTGAGGTGCCAGAGGCATTCACTTATCCCAACAACATAATGTAGTGGAAGCAGATGCTATAATACCTTTCAAAAGGGATAAATATTTGACAGGGTTAAAAATTGCTGGGCAATGAGGAAAGAGTAGGGTAGAGGGACCAATTGGGTAGCTGTTTCAAAGAGCTGGCATGAAAATGAAAGGGTGAATGACCTCCTTCTGTGCTGTAGGATTCTACAGTTAAAAGCAGCAAGCTGCGATTGCCTAAGATCTGCAGGGTATGGTTAAGCGGTCCCTCTTTTATTGTCTCATTCTGCATCTGCGTCTCTATCTTGTGGCTGTGGGATTTTCTAGTGTTCTCTCTTGCTGGGGAGCAAGTGAATGTCTGCCAGCCTCTATGGCAGCAGAAAAAGATGGTGATCCGGTGCTTTTGGCTGTGGCTCGGGAGTAGCACTCTTTCCTCTGACTGTGAAGGTTGTGGGTTTGAGTCTCACTCCAGTGCTGCACTGTCAGAGGTGCCATCTTTCAGATATGATGTAATACTGAAGCCTGTCTGCTATCTCAGATGCATGTAAAAAAAATCCCATGACACTATCTGAGTAAGAGCAGGGGAGTTCTCCTCATTGTCCTGGTTAACATGTATCCCTCAACCAACATCAAAGAGAGATTATTTGGTCATTATCGTGTTGCTGTTTGTTGGGTCTTGCTGTGCACAAATTGGCTGCCACATTTCCTATATTACAATAGTAACTACACTTTAAAAGTACTTCATTGGTTGTAAAGCACTTTGGTATGTCCTGAGATTGTGTAAGGCGATATATAAATGCAAGTTCTTTCTTCTTCCTTTAGCAGGGATGGTCAGGCTGCATCTCATACATCCCTGTGTGACTTTTCTGTGGTTGAAGTGTATCTCTTTGTTGACCCATACCTGATCACACACTTAATCCTTCCCCACAGCTCAGTAAAGGAGCAAAGTATGGCTGCCACAACACAGAACATTTCAGTGGTTAACTGGTCTCTGTGACAAAGCAGCTGTAAGGGAGGTGGCACTCCTGGTTTATTATGAGATAATTGGTGACATTTAATTTTTCAATGAAGTGGTAAAACATTGTGAGCCATTCAGCTCCAGAGGATGTAAGCTGCTTAACAACAACTTGCATTTATATAGCAGCCGTAATACATCCCAAGGCACTTGACGATAGAGTCATCAGCCACATGAAGAGACATTAGGGCAGGTGACCAAAATCTTGGTCAACAAGCATCTTAAAGGAGGAGACAGAGGTAGTGAGGCGGAGAGGTTTAGAGAGGGAATTCCAGAGCTTAGAGCCTAAACAATTGGAGGCAGGGCCGCCAAAAATAGGATGAAGTAAGTCAGTGATGCACAAGAGGCCAGAATTGAATTGGAGGGTTGGACTGGAGAAGACCACAGAGTTAGAGAGGGGCAAAGCCATTGAGTGATTTGAAAACAAGGATAAAAATTCTAAAGTCGATGCTTTTACAGGCATTAATAGCAAACAAATGATGGAAGTGAAGAAGAATGAGATGTATATGGGCACTGCGCTGTCGCAAGCAAGTTCGGACAGAAACGCTCCTTGTGTTCCACTGCACTGCAGAACGATGATTCCAGAAAACTAATTAGATTAGATTAGATTAGAGATACAGCACTGAAACAGGCCCTTCGGCCCACCGAGTCTGTGCCGACCATCAACCACCCATTTATACTAATCCTACACTAATCCCATATTCCTACCAAACATCCCCACCTGCCCCTGTATTTCCCTACCACCTACCTATACTAGTGACAATTTATAATGGCCAATTTACCTATCAACCTGCAAGTCTTTTGGCTTGTGGGAGGAAACCAGAGAACCCGGAGAAAACCCACGCAGACACAGGGAGAACTTGCAAACTCCACACAGGCAGTATCCAGAATCGAACCCGGGTCCCTAGAGCTGTGAGGCTGCGGTGCTAACCACTGCGCCGCCCAATTAGTTCCATCGTTCAACCTACAAATGAACATAACAAAATGAATCAACGCTGAGGGTAAAGGGTGCCGGGCCGAAAAGATGGGGGGAACCCCGCCTCGGTCTTTTCTAGACCCACCAGTGCGATCCTACGTTGATCTGGAACCTTAGCGCCCGGCCTGATATCCCTGTCTCTTTAAAGATGGGGTTCTCGTCCCCAAGAGCTGCCAGTCAATCACAGGGCTGGCAGCTCCGCTGTATCAACAGTGCCACCGGTACTGTAGAGGCCTTGGATCTAGGTCCAGCACTGGAACCCCGGACCTCAGGTAAGTGAGGTGGGGTTGGTGGGCCAGTCCAGAAGGCCCCGGCGAAGGAGGGTGGGAGGATGGCCGTGAAGTGCAGGGGGAGGGGTGTCCAAGGAGGTGCAGTTTTTGCCGACGGGGGACTTCCGTGGGCTACAGATTGCCCATGGAGGGGACAGCTCCCCCTCAAACCCACAGGGAGGGTGCCTCGTATTTAGAGGCGACCTCCCTGCGTGGCGGAGGCAAGCCTACCGCTGGTTAAATCCTAGCAGTGTTAATAGGCCACTTAAGGGCCTCAACTGGCCTCTGAGTGGGAAGGCCATCGTTGGCCTATCCCACCCCAAACAAAATCGCTTGGAGACAGGGAGGCGATGGGTCTTCGTACCCCCACTTGCCGTTGCGACTCTATGGGTCCCCCCCCCACCTCTGACCTTGCCTCAGGGAGGCCCATAAAATCCAGTCCAAAGAACGAGAAGGCATGGGAGTAAGGAAGCAGGATGAGAGATAATTACGAGAGAGGGAGAGATACCTTGAGTGAAAGGCAAGGAGATAAAGAATGGAAGAAAGCTGGAAAGACACATCAACAACTTGCACTTATAAAAACACCTTTAATGTAAGAAAAATTCACAGGAGTGTTGTTAGCAAACTAAAGTGACAACGAGTCAAAGAAGGAGACAATAGGACAGGTGACCAAATGCTTGGTCAAAGAGGTATGTTTTAAGTTGAGTCTCAAAGGAGGAGAAAGGGGTAGAGCAGGGTTGTCCAACATACGGCCTGCGGACCACGATCCGGCCCGTCAAAGGTTTCCATCCGGTGCGCGGATGTATTTCAGAGATGAGACATTTTCCATTGTCTTATTTATTTCAGATCGGCTTTTTAAAAAAATTGCTTCAGTTTCGCAGCTGGGAGCAGGAACAGCGGTTAACCAACTTCGGACAGATTCGGGCTTTTCTTGTGGGTTCCGACTTTTTTTTTTAGAAGCTCGCTGGAAAAGCCCAAATCTGTCCGACGTTGATTAATCGCTGTTCCCGCTCCCAGCCCCATAAACTGTGAAACTGACTTGCAAATTTTTTTTTTTAAACTGACCAACCACAAAGATGCTGTGCTGAGAACTCCCGAGACAAAGAGAGAGAGAGAGAGAAAGGGGACAGAGAGTGAGAGAGAGAGAGAGAGAGAGAGAGTGAGAGAGAGTGTGAGAGAGAGAGTGTGAGAGAGAGTGAGAGAGAGTGAGAGAGAGAGTGAGAGAGTGAGAGAGAGTGAGAGAGTGAGAGAGTGAGAGAGTGAGAGAGAGTGAGAGAGAGTGAGAGAGTGAGAGAGTGAGAGAGAGAGTGAGAGAGAGAGAGAGTGAGAGAGTGAGTGAGAGAGAGTGAGAGAGAGTGAGAGAGAGTGAGAGTGTGAGTGAGAGTGAGAGAGTGAGAGAAAGGAAGAAAGAGGGGGGCAGAGAGAGGGGAACACAGGAAGAGAGAAAGAGAGATAGAGACAGAGAGAGGGAAAGGGAGAGGGAGAGAGAGTGATCAAGATCACTTCTGACAATTGGACATCTATCCAGAATACTCCACATCGCTACAAGTGTGTGGGCAGACATTGACTACTTGTGCAAGAAAAAAATGCAGGTATCTAACTAAATTAGTGTCCAACATAGTGATGAGAAAGTAAGTCAATAAATTAATCTTCTCATTTAAAGCTCCTTCACAAAAATGCACAATAGTTGTTGTTTTAATAGTAAGATAACCTTTCAATGCCTTTATCTTTCTGAAATTGTCTCACCAACCCCCTACGTAAGATGAAAATGGTAATGCGGCCTCCCACATGAAAAGGTTGGGCAATCCTGGGATAGAGAGACATAGGCACTTAAGAAAATAAAAAATCTTGCATTTATATAGCACCTTTCACAACCTCATCATGTCTCAAAGTGCTTTACAGCCAATGAAGTACTTTTGAAGTGTAGTCACTGTTGTAATGTAGGAAACAAGACAACCAATTTACACACAGCAAGCTCCCACAAACAACAATGTGATAGTGACCAGATAATCTGTTTTTGTGACAATGATTGAGGGATAAATATTAGCCAGTTACTGGGAGTAACTTCCCTGCTCTTCTTTAAAATAGTGTCATGGGTTTTTTTTTTTACGAGGGCAAATGATGCCGCAGTTTAATGTCTCATGTGAGAGACGGTACCTCTGACAGTGCAGCATTTCCTCAGTACTGCACTGGAGCATCAGGTCTGATTTTTGTGTTCAAGTGTCTGGAATGGGAATTAAACCCAAAACCTTTTGATGCAGAGACCAGAGAACTACCCCTGAGATACAGCAGGAATTCCAGAGATTTGGATCCACACAGCTGAAGTCACGGCCGCCAATAATGGTGTGAAGGAAGTAGGAGGTGTGCAAGTAGCCAGAATTGGAAAAAATGCAGGGATCTTGGAGGATTGTATGATGTACGGCTGAAGGAGGTAGGGAGGGGGTGAGGCCATGGAGGGATTTGATCACAAGGATGAAAATTTTAAAATCAAGGCTTTGGTGGACTGGGAGCCAATGTAGGTCAGCGAGCATTAACAGGGATGTATGAACAGCAATGTGCATTTATGTGATGCTTTCAATGTAGAAAAATGCCCTAAAGTGCTTCACAGAAATGTAAAAGAAAAAATGGAAAGAGGTAAGTTTTACAGGAGGAGAAAGTTGCAGAGGTTTAAGGAGGGAATTCCAGATTGTAGAATTAAAAGCAAAATACTGCGGATGCTGGAAATCTGAAATAAAAACGAGGAATGCTGGAAATACTCAGCAGGGCTGGCAGCATCTGTGGAGAGAGAAGCAGAGTTAATGTTTCAGGTCAGTGACCCTTCTTCAGAACTGGGTCAGGTTTATTTAACTAACTGAATTCAATTCACAATAGCCATGGCAGGATTTGAATTCACTTCTCGCAAGTTAGTAGCCCAGAAATGCAGCCGCTGTGCTGATGGTTGGAAACAGGTCGGGATGTCAAAGGCCAGAGTCAGAGGAATGGAGAAGTCGAGGGGCACATGGTGTTTGGTGGGGGGAGGGGTCATTGTAGTGTAACAATGGGTCCATACGGAGAAGCAATGATGATGTCAATCATCAGATCAGACCTTAATTTCCTTACCTTCAAGCAAAACAAATACAGCAACGTCTAAAACTTTGAAAACAATACAAGCAATTCAATAGGAAAATAAGTAAAACTGAACTTCATTAAATCATTAATATTTCACGGGCAAAATCAACACGGCACACTCCTTAAGCTAAGTGATACCCCACACTACAATATGCCCAGGATTCTCCAGTGTTCTGCTAGACTGATAATAGTTTGTTGACACTATGAGACTACAGGTTCCAGTGAAGAGCAATGATAATTGGAGTCTATAGATAAAATAGATTAAGACAAGGAAGGGACAGAGTAGGAGAGGTCTTAGAAAAGAGGGAAGAATTGTTTGCCAGATTTGAAAGCTGCTTTCACATTACAAGACGGACACAATCACAGCCATTTCAGATCATCCATCCAAAACCCCACAAGCTCTCCTCATCACAACATCCAATGGTCAGTAAATGATTCCAGGGTTTAACGCCACTAGCCTACCCAGATTTGATGAGCACTCTATGAATGATTTACATTGAATTGCATATGTAATTTACAGCACCGAAACAGGCCATTTGGGCCAACTGGTCTATGCCACTGTTTATGCTCCACGTGCGCTATCTTCCATGTTATTTCATTTCATCCATCAGCATATCCTTCTATTCCTTTCTCTCTCATGTGCTTATCTAGCTTCCCTTAAATGCTTCTATGCTATTCGTCTCAGCTGCTCCACATGGTAGCAAGTTCCACATTCTAATCACTCTCTGAAATAAGAAATTTCTCCAGAATTCCTTATTGGATTTATTAGTGACTATCTTCTATCCGTAGCCTCTAGGTTTGGACTTCCCCACAAATGGACACATGCTCTCTACATCTACCCTATGGAATTCCTTCATAATGTTGAAGACCTGTACCTGGTCATCCCTCAGACTTCTCGCTTCTAGAGAAAAGAGCCCCAACCTGCTCAGTCTTTCCTGATAACTATAAACCGAAATCTGCCTTTCCCCAGTTTTAAACCTGAGGCTCACTGTGATCATGGCTCAGTTTGAACTACATTTATGTACCATTTTAGATATATAGAACCATGGAATCATAGATTGATTCAGCACAGAAGGAGGACATTCGGTCTATTGTCCATTACTATCCTCCTCACCGTTAGCTATATTTCTGAGTTTCACGCAAAATTTCTAACTTTGAAATTATACCCTGTACACCCAAGTCTATATGTAGCAAAAGAGCAGTGATCCTAATTCTGACCCCTGGGGAACACCACTGCATACCTCCCTCCAGTTTGAAAAACAATTGATCATCACTACTCTCTGCACCTTAGCCAATATTGTATCCAAGCTGCCAGTGTCCCTTTAATCCCAAGCCCTTCAATTTTGCTAACAAGTCTATTTTGTGGTACTTTATTGAACATCTTGAAATTCCACATATATACACAACATCCGCCACACTACCCTCATCAACCCTCTATGGTACTTCATCAAAAAACTCAAACAAGTCAGTCAAACGCGATTTGCCTTTAAAAAGTCCATGCTGACTTTCATTTATTGGCCCAAACTTTTCCAAAAGCCAATTAATTTTGTCCCTGATTGTTGTCTCTGAAAGTTTACTCACCACCGACATCAGATGACTGGCCTCTAGTCGCCAGGTTTATCCCTCTCCCCTTTTTTGAACAGCAGTGTAACGTTTGCAATCCTCTAGCCCTCTGGCACCATCCCCATATCCAAGAAGGATTGGAAAATTGTTCCCAGAGCCTGCACAATTTTCCTTACTTTTTTTAATAACCCATCCCATGGGTTATGGGATACATCCTATCTTTAATGGGCGACTTCTCTAATTTGAGCACTGCGCAGCCTTTTAAGTACCTCCTCTTTGTTTTTATCTTATCCAATATCTCTACTTCCTTCCCCTTTGTTGCTACATTGACAAGATCCTCTTCTCCAGTGAAGACAGAAGCAAAATACTCATTTAGTACCTCAGTCATGCCCTCTCCTTCCACAGGATTTCCTTTTAGTCTCTCAGCGGCCCGACCCTTCCACTGACTACCCTTTTACTATTTATATGTTTATAAAAGGCTTTTGGGATCCCTTTTATGTTAGCTGCTAACCTATTCTCATACTTTCATTACTTCATTTATTTTCTTTTTCAGCTTTTCTTTGTACTTCCTGTAACCAGCTTAGCTCTCCATTATCTTTGAACCTTATAATTGTCATAAGTCTCCTTTTTTTGATTCTCTTTAATTCTACGAACATGTATGAGGTCCCCGTCTAATCTGGGAGACTTGTCCAGCACTGCTTTTATACTGCTACACAACGTTCCCTCCTTTGTGGGTTTTATCACTCACCTCATCCGTGATCTGGTCAGCACATCGCTGCATCTCATCCTGCTCCGACTTAGGTTCCATATTGTTTTCCAGATTGTTCTCCATGGTGCTTCTTAGTGTGGATCGTTACACAACTGCAGTCACTCAAAAGCAGCGGGTTCACACGGGTGCAGCAGGGCAGTGACCTTTGAGGGAAGGCTGAAAAGCAAAAGAGCAGAATGTTTTAGGACATTTATCATGTTTTGAACAAGGCAGACAATGTTTCATAAAGAGCATGTGAACGAGAACTGGAGCTTCCGAAGGGCACAGTTAGATTTTGACGTTACAAGTTTTGTTTTCACTGGTGGTTTATCAGGTAAAGTCCCCAAGTCATATGGGCCAGTAGGGTCCCAGGTTCTATACTCCAGGCCATTGCTAAGCTGGCTGATCCCAGATCTACTAAAGAAAGATTTGCATTTATATAGCGACTTTCACAACCTCAAGACGTGCCGAAGTGCTTTACAGCCAATGAACTACTTTTGAAGTGTGGCCACTGTTGTAACGTAGGTAACGCTGCAGCCAATTTGTGTACAGCAAGATCCCACAAATAGTAAAGAGATGATGTCCAGATAGTGCTGTTAGTTAAGGGCCAGGACACCGAGAACACCCCTACCCTTCTTCAAAATAGTGCCATGGGATCTTTTATGTCCCCTCAGAAGGCATATCTGGCCTCAGTTTAGCAGCTTGACGTATTCAATGCTATTCACTAATTTCAATATATCTCAGGTCTGAGCAGGCTTGTCCTGTGATGCTCTTATACTCCCGCAAGAAACATCCTACTATCAAGTGTCGCCCATGGCTCGATTACTAGCACTTTCATCTCTAGGCCAGAAGGCTTTGAGTTCAAGTCCCGCTCCAGAGACTTGAGCAAATAACCCAGTTTTACCCTCCAGTGCAGTGCCAAGGGCATACTACACTACCAGAGGTGCTATCGTTTGGAGAAGACATTGAACCTAACTTCTATGTGCCCTCTCAAGTGGATATAAAAGATACCATTGTGCTATTTTGAAGAGGAGCAGGGGAGATTTCCCTGATCAACATTTATTTCTCCACCAACATCACTAAAACAGATGATCTGGTGATTATCACATTGCTGGGATCTTGCTGTGTACAAATTGGCTGTTGTGTTTCTTACATGACAACAGTGAAGTGGCTTGGGGTGTTGCGAAAGGTACTATATAAAAGTAAGTCTTCTGTTCTTTCATTTCTTATTGTTGTGGCTGATACAGGGCTCCTGTGTCTGATTATTCAGTGAGTCCTGGTGGCACGTGCAAGTGCGACTAGATTTCAGTGTGGCTGCAAATCTGCCTTCCACTTTCTCGGCTCAGTCATGAAGAATGACCGTTTAGACGAGATCCCAAAGGGAGGCTGGAATCTGTGAGACAGTAACCTGGCGTCATCATCACCTTCAGGAGGGGCGCAAAGAAAATTGTGCAGGGTTGCCGGGGAAAGGCACTGACCGAGGGCAGGCTGTATTTATTTTCAGTCCCTGACTTGTATTTACTAAGACACAACAACCGCTCATTAGGATTGCGAATCAAAAGAGCAGAGCCAGCTTGCTGTTTCTCCGCATTTTCCTTTCGTAATTCATCACCCCGCCCCCGCTTCGATTGCAGACGACTCCCTGACTGACAGGGCAGGAGACAACCCCTTTCTAGGCCCATCTCATCAGCGCACTGCACCACCAGGCCCACTCCCCACCCCCCCCATCCTGCACTGTCACTCCAGTTCATCACAACATTAGAGCCGTGCAGGTCTGTTCTGCAGCAGTTTCAGTCAGGACCGATTTGTGCATTTTGAAATGCTGCAAAAGGGACATTCACGAGGCGGTGGTGGTGAGAGGGTTTGGAGGGGGGTCAGCGGGAATGGGATTGGAAGCAGAGATTTACTTTGTGGTGTGAACATCAAACAGTGAATCACAGATAAATAATTCCTCACTCATCACTGTCACTTGCATCGAAAGGACAGGAAGGTCTGAAACGGCACAATTAATCATTTAAACAGCCCAAAGCAATCCCATCCATTCAAACTGGAGCAATCACAGTTATACTAATGATACACATCTAGCATGAGGGCAAGCACCTTAAAGGCGAAGGATATTATACTAAACTGCAACACAATCTAACGTATTATTATGAAGAAGAAGATGGTCCTGTACTCACTGGTGTGTCTCCAGTCCTTCGGTGTTATTCCTTCACACTGCTGGTTAGATCGAGACTGGGAGCTGACATTGTGTGTGGAAACTCCTCTTCGCTGACATCATGAAACTCCTCCCCGTGATATCACAGGGCAGGGTCGAGGGAGAGAGGCAGCCCACTCGATTCATGGTGACACTGGCAAAGGAACTTGATGAGGTCAGCAAAAAGTGGGCATTCAACACATGTCTGCCCTCTGACAGCCTCTAACCAGCTGTCTGAAAACACATCAGAAAGGGAGAACTGAGGAACCCCAGTAAGGATATAGGCATCTTACTTTATAGCATTAGGGCTATGCTGAAATTTAATAGAACAGCCATGCTACTTTGTTCTATCATAGCATGATACAGTACAGAAGGAGGCCATTCAGCCCATTGTGCCTCTGTTGGCTCTTTGAAAGATTTAATAGAGAATGCAGCATTATTTACTCCGCCTCCTGAAGATATTGGCTCATATTGATTGCTTGACATCTTACCCACTCTTCATTTCTGTCACTAGGGGAGGGGCTATTTGACCACACTGGCATCACACTTCTCCACACCCAGCATTTGCAGAGCGCACTAGTCTAGATGGACTCAAGGGACAGAGATCAAAAGCAGGACCCCCATCTGGTATTTTCTCCCACTCTCTCATCTGAGTCATTGAATCACTAAAAATATCACCAAAAGAGATTATCTCATTGTCATTTGTGGGAGCTTGCTACGAGCTTATTGGCTTCCACGTTTCCTACATTACAACAATGACTTCACTTCAAAAGTATTTCATTGGCTATGAGACATCCTGAGGTTGTGTAAGGTGCTATATAAATGAAATTTCTTTTTTTCATAGGGGTGGCCAATCTACATCTTATAAAGCCCTCTGTGACTCTTCTGTAGTTGAGGCACGGCCCTTTGTTAAGCCATGCCTCCTTTGGGACGTCCTAAGGTTGTGAAAAATGCTATATAAATGCAAGTGTTTCATTCTGAAGCCAGTTGTAGCCTTCCAGCTGAGATTAGCACAGATTGGAGATCGAGTGAATCATGCATTTACTTCTAAAGACAGTAGGACACTGTTAACTGTTCATGATACCATAAAAACATACAGCGCAGAAGGAGGCCATTTGGCCCTTCGTGCCTGTGCTGGCTCTTTGAAAGAACAGTGATGCTTAGTCCCACACCCCTGCTTTTTGTCCATAACCCTATCAGTTCATTCTCATGTAGTGGTCCAACTTCCTTTCAGAACTATTTATTGGATCAGCTTTCACCACCTTTTCAGGTGAGAGAGTTCTAGATCCTAACTATTAAGCCTTAACCAATAGAAACATATATTTAGATTTGAGCGACAATTGCCGGTACAGGCTACAGTAACACCGTGTGCATGACTACCTCTTCATTTGGTTAGAGTAATACAATTTCACACCTGCCTTACATTTTATGAATGAATCACTTAAGTTTCACAAGTGTTCCCAGAATATGCTCAGATTCCTCCTAACTACTGACTGATTTTTTTTCTCTCTTCAGATATTGCTTTAAATACAGATTCTAGGAGATTGGTATCAATGAGCCGGGTGGTTATGTGAACAATTCTTTCTTTGTTATCCTAGCAAACCTCTGACAAAAAGTGAGCTGCATAAAATGACACCTCAATTTCTGGCCCGAAATGGAGGTGATTGGGTAATTTCCCTGTCAGTCGCAGCTGGGGACCGCACTGCTGTAAATGGCAGGGATTGATTTTATGCACTTGCTTTGTATTGTGCAACTATCCTTCACACTGCATTTTTGCTGGAGAAATAACCCTGCTGTCGGCGGGAGACTCTGCTGTAGTTCGTGTCATGAGTTCAGAGACGTTGCTGTAGTTTGGGTCATGAGCTTGGAGACTCGGTTTGCTGGAGTTTATGAGTAAATTAAAATCATAAGTCCCACTCTGCTACCAACTCAGTGGCTGACACAGTGGTGTCAATATTCACTCTGATAACAGTGCCCTACGAGTCAGTCACAGGGATAAAATAGTGGGGTTTCACAGTGTAAAACTGGGAAATGGCTCACAGAATCCGAATCAAAGCAACACCAGTATAAAAGCAGTATAAGATAGCATCTTTGCAGATCACAAAGGTGAGGTGAGGCAATCCCATCCTCCATTGCACAAGTGAACGGGCTCTATTAATTATAATGGGACCACAGAAATGGGAAAGTGTTCCATCCCCAGCACTAACATGTCTCATCCTAATGAGCAAAAGCCTCAACTAAGTAAGCTCTCAAGATGCAGTCGATTCTTGTGCTCATTAAGATGACAGATGTTAGTTTTGGGGATGGAACACTTTCCCATTTCAGCAACCAGTATCAGCATTAAGCACTCACAGCTCAGGTGTAGCATGGCTAAATAAAGCTCACTCTCCACCACACCAACAATCTGCTTCAGCCTCAATGTCAGAAGAACATTCTCTGCAGAGTCACTCTAACGTTTTCCATTCACTAACTATCCTGCAGTCTCTTCAATTGAGACTGCGAATCAACAACAGCCTGCATTTATGTAGCCTCTTCAACAACAAGTAATATTTATATAGCACCTTTGACATAGTAAAATATCCCAATGTGCTTTGTTGCTGCATCATCAGAAAATATTTGACACCAAGCCACGTAAGGACATATTAGGACAGTGACTTGAACTACAGGATTTGGTCAAAGAGGTCGGTTTTAAAGAGTATCTTAAAGGAGGAGAGGGGGAGAGGTTTAGGGAGGGTTTCCACAGCTTAGGGTCCAGGCAAATGAAGATACAGCTACCAATGAGGGAGCAATTAAAATCAGGGATCCTCAAGAGGCCGGAATTGGAGGGGCGCAGCTATCTCGGAGGGTTGTAGGGCTGGAGGAGGTTACAGAGATGGGGAGGAGGCGAGGCCATGGAGGGATTTGCAAACAAGGTTGAGACTTAAAATCAAGATGTTGCCAGACTGGAAGCCAGTGTAGGACAGCGAGCACAGGGGTGATGGGTGAACGGACTTGGTGCGAGTCAGGATACAGGCAACAGGGTTTTGAATGCACTCAAGTTTATAGTTAGTGCAAGGTGGGAGGCCAGCCAGAAGACTTAATAGACAAGACTAGAGGGAACAAAGGCATGGATGAGGGTTTCAGCAGCGGATGAGCTGAGGAAGGGGCAGAGTCAGGTGAAGTTATGGAGGTGGAAGTAGCTGGTCTTGATGATGGTGAGGGTATGGAGTTGGAACCTCAGCTCAGGGTAAAATAGGTCACCAACTTTGTAAGCAGTTTGGTTCAGCCTCAAACAATGGCCAGGAATTGGTGGCTACTACATCAGTATAGCATATACCATTCATTAACCATGCTCTCGTCTCATCAAGCGAGACTGCTAATCAGTTTGCAGGCAAATTTAAACTGTTAGCCCATGTCCACAAATACTGGCGTGAGATAGCATAAACCAGGGTTGCCCAACCTTTTCGCGTGGGGGGGCCACATTACAATTTTTTGTCAGACATGGGGGCCGGTGAGACAATTTTCAAAAGATAAAGGGATTAAAATTTATCTTACTATTAATCAAGACAACAAAGCTGCATTTTTGTGAAGCTTTAAATGAGAAGATTAATTTATTGACTTACTTTCTGGTCACTATGTTGGACATTGATTTAGTGAGATACCTGGCATTTATTTGCTTGCACAAGTAGTCAATGTTTGCCTGCACACTTGTTGCAGTGATGTGGAGTATTCTGGATAGATATCATTCTGTCAGGAGTGATCTTGATCACTTTCTCCCCCTCTCTCTCTGCCCCCGTCTCTCTCTATCATCTCTCTCTGTCCCCCTTTCCCTCTCTCTGCCCCCTCTCTCTCTCTATCCCCTTTCCCTCTCTCTGCCCCCTCTCTCTCTCTGTACCCCTTTCCCTCTCTCTGTCCCTTTCCCCCTCTCTACCCCCTCTCTCTCTGCCCCCTCTCCCTCTCTCTCTGCCCCCTCTCCCTCTCTCTCTGCCCCGACGTTCTCTTTTCCCTCTCTCTCTCTGCCCCCTCTCTCTGCCCCTGCTTCTCTCTCTCTCTGCCCCCTTCTCTCTCTCTCTATCTGTCCCCTCTTTCTCTCTCTGAAAGTTGCAGACAGCAGGAGCGCTCAGCAGATGGTTGATCGGTTTTTAAAAAATCTCAAGTCAGTTTCACAGTTGACAGATCCTGACATTGGGAACAGCAGTTTCTGAACTTTGGACAGATTCGGAGTTTTCCGACAGCTTTTTAAAAAAAAACTCCAAATCTGTTCAAAGTTCAGAAACTGCTGTTCTCAATGTCAGGATCTGTCAACTGTGAAACTGACTTGCTATCTTTTTTAAAAGCCGTTCTTACAATGGGAAATTTCTCATCGCCATTCACAGAGCCCTGAGGAGGATGAGGAACAACCCTGGGTACAGTTTACAGCCGCGGGCCAAATGGAAACCTTTGGGGGGTCAGATCCTGACTTGCGGGCCGTATGTTGGACAACCCTGGCATAAACTCATCTCACACAGCAGTCTTGCACTAACAGAGAGATCTGAATGCAGTTTCCAGATGTGAAAGGGCACCTTGCTCACACATAATTTGAACAAAGCAAAACGCAAAGCAAATCGAAAGTGACATTGGTTGTGCAGTGTTAGACAGCGGACGTTTTGTCCCTGGGTTCAACTCCAGTCCAAACTAGGATGAGAATCTCCTATGTTTGTTGCCACTAGGAAAGGCTTGTGTGAAATGAGCCCATTCCCAAAGCCTATTGCTTCACCGTTATCAGCCTTCTCATCAAAATTTCGTTCAAATGTTTCTGTCCTATCAAACATTCTGAAGGCTCAATGCGCTTGAAGAGTGAGAAGCTGAGGAATTTTCACTCTAATAGTGAATCACATATGGAAACTTGAGGACCAGGAAGATCTATTCGTTCATGGGATGTGCGAATCACTGGAAAGGGCAGCATTTATTGCCCATCCCTAATTGACCTTGAGAAGGTGGTGGTGAGCTGCCTTCTTGAACCGCTGCAGACCATGTGGGGTAGGTACACCCACAAAGCTGTTAGGAAGGGAGTTCCAGGATTTTGACACAGCGACAGTGAAGGAACGGCGATATAGCTCCAAGTCAGGATGGTGTGTGGCTTGGAAGGGAACTTGCAGATGGTGGTGTTCCTATGCGTCTGCTGCCCTTCTCCTTCTAGGCGGTAGAGGCCGTGGGTTTGGAAGGTGCTGTCGAAGGAGCCTTGACGAGTTGCCCCATTGTATCTTGTATACACTGCTGCCACTGTACACTGGTGGTGGAAGGGCTGAATGTTGAAGGTGGTGGATGGGGTGTCGATTAAATGGGCTGTTTTGATCCGGATGGTGTCGAGCTTCTTGAGTGCTTTTGGAGTTGCACCCATCCAGGCAAGTGGAGAGTATTCCATCACACTCCTGACTTGTTCCTTGTAGATGGTGGACAGGCTTTGGGGAGGCAGGAGGGGAGTTACTCGCTGCAGGATGCCTAGCCTCTGACCTGCTCTTGTAGCGACAGCATTTATACGGCTGATCCAGATAAGTTTCTGGTCAATGGTAACCCCCAGGGATGTTGATGTTTATGGAGTTAGAGGTCTCAGTAGGGCACTGTAGATGGCGTTAATTCCCCAGGCTCAGGGAGAGGAAATGAATCAAGGTTCCTGCACCTGATCTCTTCACAGAGAGATCCCTGCTGCAAAATGTCTGTATGTGAACCCTGGGACAAGGATCATAGGAACAGAAGGAGGCCATTCAGCCCCTCGAGTCTGTTCCGCCATTCAGTTAGATCATGGCTGATCTGTATCTCAATAGCATTTACCTGCCTTAGTTCCATATCCCTTAATACCCAAACACCCATACTTAACAAAAGTCTATCAATATCAGTTTTGAAACTTCCAACTGCTCCCCAGCCTTAATAGCGTTTTGGGCGACAGAGTTTCAAATTTCATTACCTTTTGTGTGAAGAAGTGCTTCCCGACATCACCCGGAATGACTAGCTCTAATTTTAAGGCTCTGAATCCTTGTTCTGGACACCATCAATCTCAGTTGTGTTATCCCTGTGGACAATGACTGCAGGACTCACATTAAGAAATGGGCATTTGGGGCTAGTAGATGATCGATGCCTGGCGATCTGTACCCACAGTGAGTCAGCACCTTCAGGAGATAAGAACAGCAAACCTGACGGGCGACTCCCCCACCCCCTCTCCATCCCCCACGCTGCCTGCTAAAACAAAATGGATGCCTGTTTCTGAGGAAACCATCTGCCAGATATCGGAGTTTCCTCCCAGCCTAACAAAGAACAAGTGCGCCAGCGAATTACCACAAAGCTGTCCCCCTTCATCATCTCCCAGCCACTCCGGCCGGCAGTGATGATGTAGAGCTGCGTCTGCTTCATTTGCAATGCCATTCTCATGGGGCATAGAATGACACAGCACAGAAGGAGGCCATTCAGTCCATCATGCCTGTGCTGGCTCTTCGATAGAGCTACCAAATAAGACTCACTTCCCCCTGCTCATTCCCCACAGCTCGACAAGTTCTTCCCATCTCGAGTATTAATCCAATTCCCTTTTGAAAGTTACTGTTGAATCTGCTTCCACCGCCTTTTCAGGCAGCGCATTCCAGATCACAACAACTCGCTGCGTAAAAAAAAACTTCTCATCTCCCACCCTGGCTTTTTTTTGTCAATTATTTTAAATCTGTGCCCTCTGGCTATTGACCCTCCTGCCAGTGGAAACAGCTTCTTCCCATCTCTTTTCAAGTAGAGCCCAGTGTTGCTAGCTGGGCAAGGTGTTCAGATCCCTATGGTTAGATTGCATAGATCAGGCCCTTTTATAATGCCATCTCACAGGAGGGTGACTAAACAATGTTAATCTGACACTAGGTGTGCCTGCATAACATGTGACCATGTGCTGTATTCTCTTTCCCCCTTCCCCATTAGATACTGTGTTCGTCTAGACATCAAACGTCTGCATCCTCCCACCGCAAAAGCATTCATATTCAAACCTCGACAGTGAATGCCAGCTATTCGACTATGGAGGCATCGCCACTGTGGCCTGGTGACCCACCCATATCTGCCAGGTCTGCTGAACAGCAGTCAGGAACTGGGAATCTGGTTGCCTTTCTCCTCTTTAACCCAGGGCAGTCAGGCCAATTGCAGCGCGCACAAGAGATACTGGGGGTCAATATGACCCTTCATGCCTGGGGGGGAAGCTAGAGTTCAGGCTGGCCATTTGACCTCCCCCTCTCCTCCCATCACGGGTTTGTTTCTACTGACTTCAAGGAAGGGTAGAACCAGCTGATGGGAAACAGGCAGCCCACTCAATCCCACCCTGATCCTACCCTATCCCAACCTGATTCTGCCTGATTCCGACACAATTGCATCTCATCGCAGATGATCCTTTTCGATCCCATCCCAATCCTGCCTAATCCCAAACTAATCCCATCCAACCCCAACTGACCCTGCCTGACGGATAAAGTAAAAATGACCCCTGTTGCATTTGGGTAAAAGTGGGCATCGGGTGGAATGGTGAAGTTGGCTGGTGCAGCCACAGAGGGCGAGGATGTGGGATTGGGGGGGGTGGGGGGTAGGGGTGAGTCCACATCCTTATTTTGACTGAGAAAATGAAGTGAACAACAGACATTAATGTGGAGGTTGAAAAGAGTAGGAGAGGAGACAAGGTAAATCAAGAAGTAATGATTTGCTGAACCAAGCTTGGGTTTTGAATGGCTACATGAGGAGGAGGAGAAGACCGAGGGTGATAAATAGCTGCTCCGAATGTGGGCGGCACAGTGGCGCAGTGGTTAGCACCGCAGCCTCACAGCTCCAGCCACCCAGGTTCGGTTCTGGGTACTGCCTGTGTGGAGTTTGCAAGTTCTCCCTGTGACCGTGTGGGTTTCCTCCCACATGCCAAAGACTTGCGGGTTGATAGGTAAATTGGCCATTGTAAATTGCCCCTAGTGTAGGTAGGTGGTAGGAGAATTGAGGGAAGGTGGGAATGTGAGAGGGAAAATGAGATTAATGTAGGATTAGTATAAATGGGTGGTTGATGGTCGACGTGGACTTGTTGGGAGTGCTTTATCTCTCTATGACTGGACACAATGTGACAAGCCTGGATTTGTCTGCAAATATTGAAGACCATGAAACGTGTGCTGGGGAAGGCTGAGGAAACAGCAGTAAGTTTGATGTGTTACTGAGAGGCTGGATTTCAAGTGCAATCTGACCTCCAAATACCAGCATAAGTGAAGTAAAATAGAGAAAACTCCAGTCCTTTACAGTGATCAATTCATCTCTCAAAAGGCTTCACCGTGCAGACAGCTCAATCCTCCTGGGAAGAAAGGTTTGCAGTTGGCCTATTTCACAGCTTGTATTATTAGAGGGAGGCTTCGCAAAGCTGCCAAGCCCAGAATCACTTTCCATTTGGATGTGGATGTAGTTTGATGTGTTGTGGCAGTGATGCTCCCTCTGCAGAAAGACTGAGAATCCTGAACACACACAGCATAAAGAGATTTCCTAATGCAGCAGTGAGCGGAGAGAGAGAAGGAAGCAAATAGAGACCCCGAGTTGTGCTGAATTCAGCTGCTTCTGCTTTATTCAGAGGTAAAAGGTGGAGATTTGGCCCATTTAAAAGTTTGATTTTCTCCCTTTTGCCAAAGAATAAATTACGTGGGAGGCAGGAAAGCTGGTTTTCGCTCCCTTACTGGAAATGAGCATGTTTGACATGAGCTAAAGGCAGGATCGGGCACTCTTGTGAAGCTCCCATGCTTGTGTAGCCTGCCAGCACTTACTATCAGAGCATGCGTACGAATAATAAGCTGTCAAGGGGCACAGGTAATTTTAAATTTGAATAATTTTAAGGTGGAGGTAGATAGATTCTTGTTAGGCAAGAGAATCAAAGGTTATCGGGGTAGATGGGAGTGTGGAATTCGAGACACGAACAGATCAGCCACGATCACATTGAATGGCGGAGCAGGCTGGAGGGGCCGAATGGCCTACTTCTGCTCCAAATTCGTATGTTCGTGTGTAAGGGGCAAGGAGCACCGGGTACCTTTGGAACACGACTCCAGCAAAAAGGCAGTGCTTTCACAAGAGGAGGTGGCAAAAAATGTTTCCATCCTTCAGAAAAAACTCTTGGGTCATTTTAAGATGCTTAAAAGGGACACTAACTTCTTCCTGAACAGGAGTTTGGCAAAAACTAGTTTTTCTTTGCTGAGGGCAAAGAGATAGAAAATCACATACCAGAGATGTACAATGTACTACAACAGAACTTATACCATTGCAATTTGTACTTAGCGTCAAATCAGTTTGTCAAGTGCTTTGAATGAAACTAATGAGCACTGCAGGTTAATGGGGGGGGGGGGGGGTATCAGTCCCTCTTATCGCTGAAACCTGGGTCCAAATCCAGTCACCCTTCTTGAAGAAAGCCTCCTCTGCGTGATGGTTGTTGGTGTTTTGTGTGAATTGAACACAGTTCTAAGTGGGAATTGGAACATTGGAACATTGCCCAACCCCAAGTTGGTGTCATCCTCAAATTAAGAAATTGTATTTGTGATTCCCGAGTCCAAATCATTTATGTAAATAGTAAAAAATGGCACTCCCAGCACAGATCCTTGTAGAACACCACTTCCCACCTTTTGCCAGTCTGAGCAGCTACCCTTAACCCATACTCTCTGTTTTCTGTTTTGGAGCCAGCTTGTTATCCATTCTGCTACTTGTCCTCTGACTCCGCATGTTCCGACCTTTATGATAAGTCTACCATATGAAGATTGAACAAATCCAGGGAAAAATCGATCAATTAGCTTAATAACTGTGATAGTAAAGATAATGGAATCTTTACTCAAAAAATAGAGTAGTGAGCATGGATTCCAAACGGGAAAGTTTATTGAAGGCCTTTTGAAATTCAAAGCATCTATTACATTACCCTTGACTATTCTTCGCTACTTCTTCAAAGAATTCAATATGGTTGGTAACACAAGACCTTCCCGTTTGGAATCCATGCTCACTACTCTATTATATTTTGGTGACTAGATGTTTTTCTATTACATTTTTGAGTAAAGATTCCATTATCTTTACTATCACAGTTATTAAGCTAATTGATCTATTTTTTTGGATTTGTTCTATCTCCATTTTTAAATATAGGAATCACATTAATAGAGTTGAGACACACTGCTGAGAGAGTTCTCCTCGCGACCAGGTCACCTAGAATTCTTGATGCTGATACCAGGGGCCCTCTGTGTAAGTGAATTTTGAGGGAGTCAAAATTAGGCCCCAGAGCATAAAGGGCAAAGTGGATATGAATACCCTTCACCATAATGATCAAGAAATTCAGGTCACAAACAGGCTTAAAACACCAAAAGCTCTCACTGCATCAACTTGCTTGGAGGTTTTACTGACCCCAACAGTGTAAGGAGTCAAGTAACTTCAGTAATCTATTCAAGGTGCATTGCGAATTTTGGCCACTGGATCTAATGTGTGTATTGACTCCCTGCCAGCTTCCCGACACCATCGCTGTTTAAACAGAAATTCTGGAAAGAGTCGAAGGAAAAGCCATCCAAATAACATTAAAAGTTGCTGGAGTTTAGTTCCATCAGGACTGCACCTCATTTAAGTAGCCATCGTCACTGATTTCAGCAGGCGTGCCATCATCATAGTTAAGCCTGATTCTATGCTTATTGGCATCTGCATACAGCAGGGCTCACTTAATCAGCACCAGGGACCTTGACTCAACTTCTCATTCAAAAAAACAGCACCAACAACATCGTAACACTCCCTCAGTACTGCACTGCAGCATTTGCCTGGATTATGGGCTCAAATCTCTGCATTGGTACGTGAACCTTATGACTCAGATCGAGAGCGTGACCCACTGAGTCATAGCTGGCCACATAATTTGCTAACCTTATTATCCCTGGTGTCCTGGCCAATATTTATCCCTCAACCATCATCAATAAAACAGATTATCTGGTTATTACCATATTGCTGTTTGTGGGATCTTGCTGTGTGCAAATTCGCTGCTGCATTTCCTGCATTATGATAGTGACTACACTTCAATAGTATTATAACGGCTGAGACATCCTGAGGTGATGAAAGTAGCTATAGAAATGCAAGTTCTTTATTTCCATGTGCCTTCACTTAAAATTACGGGAAGTTCACAGACAAAAAAATGAAAGTTGCGCATTTGACTTTTCAATAATTGTAGCTGAGGAAGCTTGTTACCCTAGGAACCACAATAAGCACAAACAGGTTGACTACCACCACCCTGTGTGAAGAAGTATTGAAACACATAATGAAACCATTTCAGCTGCAAAAAGGGTTGTTCGCTCTAAAGGGGATGGGGTGTCAATCAATAAACGCAGAGTGGTCCCAGGCAAGAGCATAAGAGAAGTAATCACTTTTCCTTGGTTTATCGTGCGTGACCTGATGCATCTCAGTAACACCAGCTGCAGGATCTGCTGCACTATTTGTAAACAGACTGGCCTGTTGCTTTCTCCAAGGCAACTGGAGCCAGATCCTGCGGCAGTGCTTTTAATTGTAGATTTTGCAATGCAGCATTACATTAAGGACCCAATGTACTTGATTTAAGGGCGTGCAACAAAAATCTATATCCAGGGGAATGAATCTGCTAAAATTCAGACAGGCACGTAGTAAATATTGTGGTCCGTGGATCGCTAGAGATAGGACAACTTCATGGTGCTGCCTGGGCTTTGCAATTGTTTAGTGCCACTCACACTGCATCTGTACAATGTCAGTCTGTGTTGAGACCAATAAAAAGAGGTCCACGGTTTCTGCGTTTGCAACCCCCTCTCCGTGTATCCACTAAACGCCAGATCCTGGTCGCCATCAAAGGAACAGGCCATTCAGCCCGATCTATATCTTAACACCTGTCTTAGTTCCAGATCCCTTAATATCCTCACGTAACAAAACTCCATTCAGTTTGAAATTTTCAATTGACCCTAAACCTTAACAGCTTTTTGGGGGAGAGAGTTGTAAATTTCCCTACTCTTTATGTGAACAAGTGCTTCCTGACCACTCCTGCATAGCCTAGCTCTAATCCTTTAATCATTTTAAACACCTCAATTAGATCACCCTTAATCTGCTATTCTTCTTCTTTCTTTCTTTCTTTGGCCTCCTTGTCTCGAGAGACAATGGGTAAGCGCCTGGAGCTGGTCAGTGGTGTCAGTCGCTGTGAGGCAACTATGGAGTGACCTCTCCATGGCGCATGCCTGGGCGAATTTATGGAGGTTGCGAGTGGCCCAGTCGTCAAAACCCCCCTCTCGGTCTTTCTGGTGGGGTCCAAAGGAGTGCAGCTATACTCAACGAAATACAAGCATAGTCTATGCAACATATCCTCATATTTTCAACCTTTTCGTCTTCGTATCATTCTGCTGAACCTGCGCAGTACCGCTCCAAGACCATTATATCCTTCCCAAGTTGCA
This sequence comes from Heterodontus francisci, assembly GCF_036365525.1. Classification (NCBI taxonomy): domain Eukaryota; kingdom Metazoa; phylum Chordata; class Chondrichthyes; order Heterodontiformes; family Heterodontidae; genus Heterodontus; species Heterodontus francisci. Next base: position 20,182,657 of record NC_090410.1, on the reverse strand, counting down.
GTGCTCAGCATTGAACGACATTGATGGGGTCTAACCAGATCTTTATACAACTTTAACATAATTTCTTCCTCTTTGTATTCCAGCGCCTTTGAGATAAAGGTTAACATTCTATTAGCTTTTGATTATTCCTCTCGATTTCAGTACATGGATCACTAAATCTCTTTGCTCCTCCCCTGTTCCTAGCTTCTCACCATTTAGAAAATACCCTGCTGTAACTTTCTCAGGTCCAAAGTGGATGATCTTACATTTCCCCACATTGAACTCCATGTGCCACAGTTTTGCCAACTCACTTAATCAATCAGTCACTTTGCAACTTTCTATTCCTATCTATACTACTTACTGTGCCACCTAACTTAGTACCGTCACCAAACTTGGCGATATGGCTCTCTGTTCATTCATCTAAGTCATTGATAAATAGAGTGAAAAGCCAGGTCCCCAGTACTAATCCTCGAGGGACATTACTAGTCACATCCTGCCAATTGTAGTGCATACCCATTATCCATAATCTCTGTCTCCTATCTCCTAACCAATTCCCTATCCATGTCAATAGGTTGCCTCCAATTCCATGCACTCTCATTTTTGCTAACATTCTCTTGTGTGGAACCTTATCAAATGCCTTCTTGAAGACCATATAAATAACATTCACAGATATTCCATAATCTACCCTGTTAGGTTAGCTGCTCATAAAATTCAACTAGATTAGTTAGTTATGACTGGCCCATGAAAATTCCATGCTGGCTCTCTCTGATCAGTTCATATTTATCCAAGTGTCCAGTGACTCCGCTCCTGAGTGATAGATTCTAGCAACTTTCCCACAATAAATGTTAGACTAGGTTTATATTCACCTGATTTCTCTCTCCCACTCTTCTTAAATAATGAAGTGACAATGGCAATTTAAGACAGCGTTCAGACAGCTGAATGTTTCCAGATAAGAGTCCAGAAAGTAAAGATATGGCAGGGTACCTCAGCCCCGTGAAATGCACATCCTGTGCCACGTAAGAAATCTTGGACGCTTCTCATGGCCTGGGTAAAATGCATGCACACCAAGAGTCACCAGCTAAAGCAGCTTGAGTTCCGGGTTTCAGAGCTTGAGCAGCTGCTGGAGCCACTACAGGGTATCTGCGAGGCCGAGAGCTTTGGGGATAGGATATTTTTGTAAGTGTTCACCACACAGCTTAAAAATGTGCTGGCAGAGAGGGAATAGGTGACTGCCAGAAGGACAAGAGGAGCAGGCAGGCAGGGCAAGGAATTTCATGAGTGATCCGCACTCTCCAAATGGTATTCAGTTCAAATACTGGTGAGAGTGATGGTTCCTCTGGGGAATGCAGGCAGAGTCAAGTCCACGGTACCATGGGTGGCACAGCTGCACAGGGCGGGGAGAAAAAAAAAAAGAGTACAACAGTAATAGTGGTAGGGGATTTGATAGTGAGGGAAACAGGCAGGTGCTTCTGAGGCCGCAGATGTGACTCCAGGGCGGTATGTTGCCTCCATGATGCCAGGGTCAAGGATGTCATTGAGCAGCTGCAGGACTTTCTGAGGGGGAGGGTGAACAGCCAGAGGTTGTGGTCCATATCGACACCAAAATCATAGGCAGAAAGAGGGATAAAGTCCTGAAGGCAGAGTTTTAGGGAGCAAGGACAGAGATTGAAAAGCAGGACCTCAAAGGCAGTAATCTCCTGACTACTCCCAATGCCACATGCTAGTGAGTACAGAAATAGGAAGCTTGAGCTGATGAATATGTGGTTGAGCAGATGTTGAGGAGGGAGAGCTTTAGATTCCTGAGGCAATGGGACTGCTTATGGGGGAAGTGGGACCCGTACAAGCCGAATGGTTTGCACATCACCAGGACTGGGACCAATCTCCTCACAGAGAGAGGGTTTTGCTAGTGCTGTTGGGAAGGATTTAAATTCGCTTGGCAGGGGGATGGAAGCCTGAGAGCAGATTCAGAAGGGAGAGAAGAAAAGTTGAAAAGGAAGTCAGAAAATTAGTAAGTGTGTTGGGAAATCAGAGAAACAAAGGCTAGAAAATAGACAACAGTTTGGCAGCGCTCAATTTTTTACATTCATTTGTGGGAATCAATGGATAGGCCAGCATTTATTGCCCACCCCTAATTGCCCTTGAACTGAGTGGCTTGTTAGACCATTTAAGAGTCACCCACATTGCTGTGGGTCTGGAGTCACATGTAGGCCAGACCAGGTAAGGTCAGCAGATTTTCTTCCCTAAAGGAAATTAGTAAACCAGATGGGTTTCTACAACAAACAACAATAGTTTCATGGTCACCATTAGACTAGCTTTTTAATTGCAGATTTGTTAACTGAATTCAAATTTTACCACCTGCTGTGGTGGGATTTGATCCCATGTCCCCACAGCATTAGCCTAGGTCTCTGAATTACTAGCCCAATGACACTACCACCACACCAATGTCTCCCAGCGATGGTATATACCTCAATGCAAGAAGTCTAGGGAATAAGGCAGATGAGCTAAGAGCACAGATTGAGATATGGGAGTATGATATTATAGCTATTACTGAGACATGGCCGAAAGAAGGGCAGGAATGGCAGCTCAACATTCCTGGTTATTGTGTTTTCAGATGAAATGGGGGATAAAAAAGAGGCAGGTCGCAATATTAATTAAAGCAATTATAGCTGTGAGTAGGGATGATATGATAGAGGCATCATCAAAGAGACCATATGGATTGAACAAAAGAACAAAAAAGTGGTAATTACACTACTGGTAATGCACTACAGATCCACAAACAGCCAGAGGGAGATAGAAGAGCAAATATGTAGGCACATTTTTGAGAAGTATAAAAACAATAGGGCAGTAATAGTGGGGGATTTCAACTACTCTAATATTAACTGAGATAGAATTACTGTGAAATAAAGGTCTGCAAAGGATACCCAACCGAGCCCGAATGCCGGGTCTGGAAGTGTGACCCGACCCCGGACCCGGCACCGGGTCCCGTCGGGGTCGGGTCGGGGAGCTGGCCTTTACATTAGTACATGGGTAAAGACCTGCTACCCGACCCAACCCGACGGGAATTGATGACATGTGCTGGGTTCGGGTTGGGGATTTCCCATATAAGGCTATCCAACAGGGGATTGCAGTGCTTTACTGTGAAAGGCACAAGAGGGAGCAGAATTCTTAAAATGCATTCAGGAGAACTTTTATAGCCAGTACATAGCAAGCCCAAAAAAAGACGGGGTATGAAGCTGGGCAGGTGGAAGGGCGATCAGTTGGGGTGCACTTTGGTGGAAGTGATCATAATTCAGTTAGATTTAGGATAGTTATGGAAAGGGACAAAGATTCACCAGGAATAAAAGTTCTCAATTGGGGAATTTTACTAATTTTACTAAGTGGAGATATGATTGCATAAAGTGGACTGGAAACAGTTACTTGAAGGTGCCTGATCAATGGGAGGCATTCAAGGAAGAGATAGTGACGGTTCACAGCAAGTATGTTCCCTTAAAGAAAAAGGTTGGGACTAACAAATCCAGAGCCCCCCGGATGTCAAGGGGCTTAAAGGAGAGGATAAAAGAAAAAAAGGGAGGTTTATGACAGATACCAAGGGCTCAATACTACAGAAAACCTAGAGGAGTATAAAAAGTGTAGAGGTGAAATTAAAAAGGAAATTATTGATAGGCTAGGGTTGTATTCTTTGGAAAAGAGGAGACTGAGGGGAGACCTAATTGAAGTGTATAAAATTATGAGGAGTCTAGATAGAGTGGATAGGAAGGCCCTAGTCCCCTTGGTTGAGGGGCCCAAAACCAGGGGGCATAGATTGAAGATAACAGGTCGGAGGTTTAGAGAGGATTCAAGGGGAAATGTTTTCCACCAGAGGGTGGTAGGGATCTGGAACTCACAGCCTGAAAGAGTGGTAGAGACAGAAACTCTCATATCATTTAAAAAGTACTTGAATATGTACTTGAAGTGTTGTAACCTACGAAGCTATGGACAAGAGTTGGAAAGTGGGATTAGGCTGGATAGCTATTTGTTGGCTAGCACAGAGACGATGGGCCAAATGGGCTCCTTCTTGCTGTTATTTTCTATGACTCTATGAAGATTAAGACTAGAGCATCTACAATTTCCTTACCTACTTCTTTCGATATCATCGGGTGGAAACCATCTGGTCCTGGATACTTATCAATTTTCAGCATCATTATTTTCTATTTATATTAAACCTCGTGCCTCCCCGGATGTTTTTTTTTAATTTTTCCTTGGATCTCTGGTACTTAATCCTCTTCCTTCACTATGTCTCTTATTTCCTTATTTTCAATTACATAGTCACCTGTATCATAATCTCCTTTTATCCAAAATCTATGGCCATAATTTTACATTGGGCAGGAGGCCCCACCCACTGGTAAAAAGTCAGTGGCGAGCCCGCCTCCGCCAGCCCTGGGGAGCCAGTCCAGGATTTGTCACTCCCCAGGCCCTTATTTGATCTTGGGCGGGACCTCCACCTCCTTCAGGCAGGAAGTCCCGCCTAATGGAGCTGCTTATTCTTAGCCACCCTGTTTCCCTTAATATACTTGTAAAACCTTTTCATGTTATCCTTAATATCCCTTGCAAGTTTGGCTTCTCAAGTCCCTTTTTGTAGCTCTTATTACTTTCCTTGTATCCCTTTGCTGTTCTTTATATATCACCTAGTAAATGGGATCTCCACTATTCTTTGAATTCCTATCTGCCCTTTGTCTTAGTTTTATACTCTCTCTCACCGCTTTTGTTGACCAAGATTGTTTTATTTGTATGGGTTTTGCATTGTACCACAACTCATTTGAACACCTTCCACAGTTCATCTGTAGTTTTACCTGTTAACAGTTCCACCCAGTCAACTGTGCTCAATTTCTGCCTCATATAGAGTGATAGAGTCATAGAGTCGTACAGCATAGAAACAGGCCCTTTGGCCCACCACGTCCATGCCGACCATAATGCCTATCTATACTAATCCCACCTGCCTGCATTAATTCCATATCCCTCTATGCCTTGCTCATTCAAGTACCTGTCCAGAAGCCTCTTAAATGTTGCTACTGTTCCTGCCTCCACCACATCCTCAGGCAGCTCATTCCAGATACCCACTATTCTTTGTGTGAAAAATGTACCCCTTTGATCCCCTTTAAACCTCCTCCCTCTCACCTTAAATCTATGCCCGCTAGTTTTAGTCACCCCTACCATGGGAAACAGACTCTGGCTATCTACCCGATCTATGCCTCTCATAATTTTATATACCTCTATCATGTCCCCTCTCAGCCTCCTTCGCTCCAGGGAAAACAGACCCAGCCTATCCAATCTCTCTTTATATCTCAAGCCCTCCAAACCAGGCAACATCCTTGCGAATCTTTTCTGCACCCTCTCGAGCTTAATCACATCTTTCCTGTTGTGCGGCGACCAAAACTGCACACAGTACTCCAAATGCGGCCTAACCAACATTATGTACAACTGTAACATGACGTCCCAACTCTTGTATGCAATGCCTCGGCCGATGAAGGCAAGCATGCCAGACGCCTTCTTCACCACCCTGTCTACCTATGTGACCACTTTCAGGGAACTATGTACTTGCACCCCAAGGTCTCTCTGCTCAAGAACACTCCCCAGGGCCCTGCCATTCACTGTATATGTCCTGCCCTGGTTTAACTTCCCAAAATGCATCACTTCACACTTCTCTGCATTAAATTCCATTTGCCAATCCCTTGCCCACTCTCCCAGTTGATCTATATCCTGATGTAACCTTAGACAACCTTCTTCACTGTCCACTATACCACCAATTTTGGTGTAATTTGCAAACTTACTAATCATGCCCCTTACATTCACATCCAAATCATTAATATATATGACAAACAACAGAGGGCCCAGCACCGATCCCTGTGGCACACCACTGGTCACCGGCCTCCAATCTGAAAAACAACCCTCCACTACCACCCTCTGCCTCCTATCACCAAGACAATTTTGTATCCAATTTGCTAGCTCACCCTGGATCCCATGTGTTCGAACCTTCTGGACCAGCCTACCATGCAGGACCTTGTCAAAGGCCTTGCTAAAGTCCATGTAGACAACATCCATCGCCCTGCCCTCGTCAATCCTCTTGGTCACCTCCTTGAAAAACTCGATCAAATTCGTGAGACATGATTTCCCACGCACAAAGTCATGCTGACTATCCGTAATCAGACCATGCCTTTCCAGATGCATATAAATCCTGTCTCTCAGAATCCCTTCCAATAACTTTCCCACCACTGATGTAAGGCTCACCGGCCTGTAGTTTCCTGGCTTATCCCTGCTGCCCTTCTTAAATAAAGGCACAACATTAGCTATCCTCCAATCTTCCGGTACCTCACCCGTGGCTAACGATGATACAAAGATCTCTGCCAGGGCCTGAGCAATCTCCTCCCTTGCTTCCCATAGCATCCTAGGATACACCTGGTCAGGCCCTGGGGATTTATCCACCTTACTGTCCTTCAATACCCCCAACACCTCCTCCTTTGTAATGTTGATATGCTCCAGGATATCGCTGTTCCCTCCCTTGAACTCACTAGCTTCCATGACCTTCTCCACGGTAAATACGGACGAGAAATATTCATTTAAGACCTCGCCCATTTCCCGTGGCTCCACACATAGATTACCACACTGATCCTTAAGGGGACCTACTCTCTCCCTCACTACCCTTTTACTCTTAATGTACTTATAGAATCTTTTAGGATTCTCCTTTATCTTATCTGCCAGGGAAATCTCATGGCCCCTTTTCCCCCTCCTAATTTCCTTCTTAAGTGTAGTCCTACATCCCCTTTACTCCTCAAGGGACTCGCTCGATCCCAGCTGCCTATACCTGACTTATGCCTCCTTCTTTGTCCTGACCAACACCCTCAATATTCCTCGTCAACCAAGGTTCCCTAAACTTGCCAGCCTTGCCCTTCCATCTAACAGGAACATGCCAGCCCTGAACTCTTCTTATCTCACTTTTAAAAGCCTCCCACTTGCCTGACATCCCTTTACCTGTAAACAGCCTCTCCCATTCAACTTTTGAGAGTTCCTGTCTGATGCCATTGAAATTAGCCTTCCCCCAATTTAGGACTTCAACCTGAGGACCAGTCCTATCCTTTTCCATAACTATCTTGAAGCTAATGGAGTTATGGTCACTGGTCCCAGAGTGCTCCCCGACTGACACATCAATCACATGCCCATCCTCATTTCCTAAGAGGAGGTTGAGTGTCGTCCCTTCTCTAGTAGGGCCACCCATATACTGCTTCAGAAAACTATCCTGGACACGCTTAACAAATTCTTCCCATCTGATCCCTTCGCACTAAGGCAGTCCCAGTCAATATTAGGGAAGTTAAAATCACCTATTATTACAGCCCTATAATTCCTACACCTATCTGTGATTTCTCTACATATATGCTCCTCCACTTCCCATCAAAGTGATCACCCCTTTCTTATTTCTAAGTTCTACCCATATGGCCTCGCTGGACATTCCCCCCGGGATATCCTCTCTAAGTACTGCCGCGATGTTCTCCCTAATCAATAGTGCAACTCCCCCTCCTCTCTTACCTCCACCTCAGTCACGCCGGAAGGATCGGTACCCCGGAACATTGAGCTGCCAGTCCTGCCCATCCCTCAACCACATTTCCGTAGTAGCTATATCACAATCCCATGTACCGATCAATGCTCTGAGTTCATCTGCCTTACCTGTAAGGCTTCTTGCATTAAAGTAAATGCAGTTTAACCTACCAGACCTTACACGCCAGCTTTGCCGAAATTTAAAATAAAAGCAAAATACTGAAGATGCTGGAAATCTGAAATAAAAACAAAAAATGCTGGAAATACACAGCAGGTCTGGCAGCATCTGTGGAGAGAGAAGCAGGGCTAACGTTTCAGGTCAATGACCTTTCATCAGAACTGGCAAAGGTTAGAAATGTAATAGGTTTTAAGCAAATAAAGCAGGGGTGGGGCAAAAGAGGATTAAATGGGAAGGTGTTGATAGGACAGAGGATCACAGAGAATAACTGACAAGGAGGTCATGGGGCAAAGGCAAAGGGTGTGTTAATGGTGTGGTGAAGGAAAATGTGTTAGTGCAGAGAGGGTGTTAAATGACAGAATAATGAACAGCCCTAGCCAAAAGCACAAACATGAAAAAAACAGTGGGCAGGCACATGGTAAAAAAACGAATAATGAAACAAACTAAAATAAAATTAAATAAGAAAAAAGAAAAAGAATAATAAATAAGGGGGGCCAGTCATGCTCAGAAATTATCGAACTCAATGTTCAGTCCAGCAGGCTGTAGTGTGCCTAACTGGTAAATGAGATGCTGTTCTTCAAGCTTGTGTTGATGTTCACTGGAACACTACTGGAACAAGCCCAGGACAGAGATGTGGGCATAAGAGCGGGGGGAGTGTTGAAATGGCAAGCGACAGGAAGCTTAGGGTCATGTTTTTGGACTGATCGAAGGTGTTCCACAAAGCGGTCACTCAATCTGCGTTTGGTCTCCCCAGTGTAAAGGAGGCCACATTGTGAGCAGCGAATACAGTATACTACATTGTAAGAAGTACAAGTAAATCGCTGCTTCACCTGAAAGCAGTGTTTGGGGCCTTGAATAGTGATGAGAGAGGAGGTGAAAGGCAGGTAATAAGCCTCCTGCGACTGCATGGGAAGGTGCCGTGGGAAGGGGACAAAATGTCGGGGGTAATGGAGGAGTGGACCAAGGTGTCGCGAAGGGAACAATCCCTTCAGAATGCAGACAGTGGAGGGGACGGAAGTTGCATTTGGTCGTAGCACGACGCTGGATGTGGGAGTAATAGCAAAGGATGTTCCTTTGGATATGGAGGCTGGGGGATGGAAGGTGAGGACAAGGGGAACACTGTCACAGTTCTGGGAGGGAGAGGAAGGATGAGGGCAGAGGTGCGGGAAATGGGCCAGACTCGCTTGAGGGCCCTGTCAACCACAGTGGGGTGGAATCCTCGGTTGAGGAAAAAGGAGGACACATCAGAAGCACTGTTGTGGAAGGTTGCATTATCAGAGCAGATGCCTCGGCGACAGAGAAACTGGGAGAATGGAATGGAGTCCTTACAGGAGGCAGGGTGTGAAGAAGTATAGTCGAGATAGCTGTGGGAGTCGGTTGGCTTATAATATTAGTAGATAGCCGATTCTCAGACAAAGCATCTCGAGGAAGGGAAGGGTCGTGTTGGAGATGAACCATGTGAAGGTGAGAGAAGGGTGGAAATTGGAAGCAAAGTTGATAAAGTTTTCCAGTTCGGGGCGGGTGCAGGAAACGGCACCGATACAGTCATCAATGTATCTGAAAAAGAGTTGGGGGAAGGGGGCCTGAGTAGGGCTGGAACAAGGAATGTTTGACATATCCCACAAAAAGACAGGCATAACTCAGACCCAAGCAGGTACCCATAGCAACACCTTTTACTTGAAGGAAATGCGTGGAGTTGAAGGAGAAGTTGTTCAATGTGAGAACAAGTTCAGCCAGGCGGAGGAGGGTGGTGGAGGATGGGAACTGGTTGGGCCTCTGTTGAAGGAAGTAGCGGAGAACCCTCAAACCATCCTGGTGGGGGATGGAGGTGTAGAGAGATTGGACATCCATAGTGAAGAGGAGGCCGTTAGGGCCAGGAAACCAGAAATTGTCAAAATGACGGAGGGCGTCAGAAGAGTCACAGATGTAGGTGGGAACAGACCCGACCAGTTTCGCCGTCTCCGACACATCTGCTCTGATGATGCAACCTTCCACAACAGCACTTCTGATATGTCTTCCTTTTTCCTCAACTGAGAATGACCCTCCCACTGTGGTTGACAGGGCCCTCAAGCGAGTCCGGCCCATTTCCCGCACCTCTGCCCTCACCCTTTCCCCTCCCTCCCAGAACCGTGACAGGGTTCCCCTTGTCCTCACTTTTCACCCCGCCAGCCTCCATATCCAAAGGAGCATCCTCCGCTATTTCTGCCACGTCTAGGGTAATGCCACTACCAAACGCATCTTCCCTCCCCTCCCGTCAGCATTCCAAAGGGATCGTTCCCTCCACAACAACCTGGTCCACTCTTCCATTACCCCCACCACCTCGTCCCCTTCCCACGGCACCTTCCCGTGCAATCGCAGGAGGTGTAATACCTGCCCATTTATCTCCTCTCTCTGCACTATCCAAGGCCCCAAACACTCCTTTCAGGTGAAGCAGCGATTTACTTGTACTTCTTTCAATTTAGTTTACTGTACTCGCTGCTCACAATGTGATCTCCTCTACACTGGGGAGACCAAATGTAGATCGGGTGACCGCTTTGCAGAACACCTTCGATCAGTCCGAAAACATGACCCTAAGCTTCCTGTCGCTTGCCATTTCAAAACACCCCCCTGCTCTCATGCTCACATCTCTGTCCTGGGATTGCTGCAGTGTTCCAGTGAATATCAATGTAAGCTCAAGGAACAGCATCTCATTTACTGATTAGGCACACTACAGCCTGCCGGATTGAACATTGAGTTCAATAATTTCAGAGCATGAAGGGCCCCCCTTTTTCATTTTTAGTTCTTTTTTCTTTTTATTTTATTTTAAGATTGTTTCATCATTCGTTTTTTTACCATGTGCCTGCCCACTGTTTTTTTCATATTTGTGCTTTTGGCTAGGGCTGTTCATTATTCTGTCATTTAACACCCTCTCTGCACTAACGCTTTGTCTTTCACCACACCATTAACACACCCTTTGCCCCATGACCTCCTGAACAGTTATTCTCTGTGACCCTCTGTCCTATCAACACCTCTTTTGTTCTCTTTTGCCCCACCCCCGATTTATTTGCTTAAATCCTATTACATTACTAACCTTTGCCAGTTCTGATGAAGGGTCACTGACCTGAAACGTTAACTCTGCTTCTCTCTCCACAGATGCTGCCAGACCTGCTGAGTATTACCAGAAATTTTTGTTTTTATTACCTAAATTTAAAGTTGTGACCCACCCATTTCCCTCTCAAACCTAATATAAAATTCAATCATATTATGATCACTGTTGGCTGGATATTCCCTTACCATTGGATTGTTGACAAATTCAGGTTAAGAACTCTCATCACTAAATCTAACAATGAATGTTCTGGAGAAAATATTGTTCCAGAAAATTGCCTCCAATATGCCCAAAAAATGTGCTGCTTTCGAGACTCGAGCTGTTGTGTTTCTCCCAGTCTGTGTGAAACTTAAAGTCTCGACAAGAACAAACAACAGCTTGCCTTTTCTAACAGCTTTAACACAGTAAAACGTCACAGGAACATTATTGAATAAAATTTGACACTGAGCCACATAAGGGCAGACAACCAAGAGCTTGGTCAAAGAGGTAGGTATTACGTTAAGGAGCATCTAAAATGAGAAGAGAGAGGCAGAGAGGTGGAGAGGTTTAGGGAGGGGAATTCTAGAGCTCAGGGCCGAGGCAGCTGAAAGCATGGCCACCAATGGAGGAGCAATTAAAATGGGGATGCGCAAGAGACTAGAATTGGAGGAGGACAAATACCTGGCAGGCTTGTAGGATTGGAGGTGGTTACAGAGATAGGGAGGATTTGCAGAAGGGTAATCGAGTAAAAGTAAGAAAGTTCTTCTACTTTGCCCCATACTTGAGCTGCGTACCAAACAGCAGCCTTTAGTGTACCAGTGGATTACTGCTCATTACATCTCTGAGCCCTGGGTATAAATGCAGCTGGGACGTGAGAATGAAAGTGAAATCACCCCGGCAACTTGGTAACAATAAGCTTGGGGCAGGTGCAACCCAGTTCCGAGAGGGTGCAGGCCACAGCATAAAACTGCTCTCAGTGCAGCAGAAAACGCCAAACAGAGCTGGGATTTTCCTGTAAACTATGTAGACCCTATGTAGGCAGTGGCGTAGTGGTATTATCACTGGACTAGTAACCCAGAGACCCAAGGTATTGATCTGGGGACATGGGTTCCAATCCCACCACAGCAGAAGGTGGAATTTGAATTTAATTAATAAATCTGGAATTAAAAGCTAGTCTAATGATGGCCATGAAACCATTGTCGATTGTTGTAAAAACCCATCTGATTCACTAATGTCCTTCAGGGAAGGAAATCTGCTGTCCTTACCTGGTCTGGCCTACATGTGACTCCAGACCCACAGCAATGTGGTTAACTCTTACATGCCCTCTGAAATGGCCTAGCAAGCCAATCAGTTGTACCTAACCGCTACGAAGTTAATAAAAAGGAATGAAACCGGACGGACCACCCGGCATCGACCTAGGCCCTGGAAACGACAACGGCAAACCCAGCCCCATTGACCCTGCAAAGTCCTCCTTACTAACATCTGAAGGCTTGTGCCAAAGTTGGGAGAGCTGTCCCACAGAGTAGTCAAGCAACAGCCTGACATAGTCAAGCTCACGGAATCATACCTCACAGACAATGTCCCAGACACTGCAATCACTATCCCTGGGTATGGCCTGTCCCACCAGCAGGACAGACCCAGCAGAGGTGGTGGCACAGTGGTATGCAGTAGGGAGGGAGTTGCCGTGAGAGTCCTCAACATCGACTCCGGACCCCATGAAGTCTCATGGCATCAGGTCAAACATGGGCAAGGTAACCTCCTACTGATTACCACCTACCGCCCTCCCACAGCTGATGACTCAGTACTCCACCATGTTGAACACCACTTGGAGGAAGCACTAAGGGTGGCAAGGGCACAAAATGTACTCTGGGTGGGGGATTTCAATGTCCATCACCAAGAGTGGCTCGGTAGCACCACTACTGACCGAGCTGGCTGAGTCCTAAAGGACATAGCTGCTAGACTGGATCTGCGGCAGGTGGTGGGGGAACCAGCACGAGGGAAAAACATACTTGACCGCGTTCTCACCAATCTGCCTGCTGCAGTTGTTTCTGTCCATGACTGTATTGGTAGGAGTGACCACCACACAGTCCTTGTGGAGACGAAGTCCAGCCTTCACATTGAGGATACTGTCCATTGTGTTGTGTGGCACTATCACTGGGATAAATGGGATAGATTTCGAACAGATCTCGCAATGCAAAACTGGGCATCCATGAGGCACTGTGGGCCATCAGCAGCAGCAGAATTGTACTCAACCACAATCTGTAACCTCATGACCCGGCATATCTCCCACTCTACCATTACCATCAAGCCAGGAGACCAACCCTGGTTCAATGAAGAGTGCAGGAGGGCATGCCAGGAGCAGCACAGGCATACCACAAAATGAGGTGTCAATCTGGTGAAGCTACAACACAGGACTATCTGCGTGCCAAACTACGTAAGCAGCATGCGATAGACAGAGCTAAGCGATTCCATAACCAACCGATCAGATCTAAGCTCTGCAGTCCTGCCACATCCAGCCGTGAATGGTGGTGGACAATTAAACAACTAACTGGAGGAGGTGGCTACACAAATATCCCCATCCTTAATGATAGGGGAGCCTAGCACATCAGTGCAAAAGATAAGGCTGAAGCATTTGCAACAATCTTCAGCCAGAAGTGCCGAGTTGATGATCCATCTCGGCCTCCTCCTGAAGTCCCCAACATCACAGATGCCAGAGTTCAGCCTATTCGATTCGCTCTGCGTGATATCAAGAAACGACTGCAGGCACTGGATACTGCAAAAGCTATGGGCCCCGACAATATTCCAGCAATAGTATTGAAGACCTGTGCTCCAGAACTTGCCGCGCCCCTCGCCAAGCTGTTCCAGTACAGCTGCAACACTGGCAACTTCCCTGCAATGTGGAAAATTGCCCAGGTATGTGCTGTACACAAAAAGCAGGACAAATCTAACCCGGCCAATTACCGCCCCATCAGCCTACTCTCAATGATCAGTAAAGTGATGGAAGGTGTCATCAACAGTGCCATCAAGCAGCACTTGCTTAGCAATAACCTGCTCAGTGACGCTCTGTTTGGGTTCCATCAGGGCCATTCAGCTCCTGACCTCATTACAGCCTTGGTTCAAACATGGACAAAAGAGCTGAACTCAAGAGGTGAGGCGAGAGTGACTGCCCTCGACATCATGGCAGCATTTGACCGAGTACGACATCAAGGAGCCCTAGCAAAACTGAGGTCAATGGAAATCAGGGGGAAAACCCTCTGCTGGCTGGAGTCATATCTAGTGAAAAGGAAGATGGTTGTGGTCGTTGGAGGTCAATCATCTGAGCTCCAGGACTTCACTGCAGGAGTTCCTCAGGGTAGTGTCCTCAGCCCAACCATCTTTAGCTGCTTCATCAATGACCTTCCTTCAATCATAAGGTCGCAAGTGGGGATGTTCGCTGATGATTGCACAATGTTCAGCACCATTCGTGATTCCTCAGATACTGAAGCAGTCCATGTAGAAATGCAGCAAGACCTGGACAATATCCAGGCTTGGGCTGATAAGTGGCAAGTAACATTCGCGCCACACAAGTGCCCGCAATGACCATCTCCAACAAGAGAGAATCTAACCATCTCCCCTTGACATTCAACAGCATTACCATCGATGAATCCCCCACTATCAACATCCTGGGGGTTACCATTGACCAGAAACTGACCTGGAGTAGCCATATAAATACCGTGGCTACAAGAGCAGGTCAGAGGCTAGGAATCCTGAGGCGAGTAACTCACCTCCTGACTCCCCAAAGTCTGTCCACCATCAACAAGGCACAAGTCAGAAGTGTGATGGAATACCCTCCAATTGCCTGGATGAGTACAGCTCCAACAACACTCAAGAAGCTCGACACCATCCAGGACAAAGCAGCCCGCTTGATTGGCACCCCATCTACAAAAATTCTCTCCCTCCAGCACCGACACACAGTGGCAGCAGTGTGCACCAAGGCTCCTTAGACAGAACCTTCCAAACCCGCGACCTCTACCAACTAGAAGGACAAGGGCAGCAAATACATGGGAACACCACAACCTGCAAGTTCCCCTCCAAGTCACACACCATCCTGACTTGGAACTATATCGCCGTTCCTTCACTGTCGCTGGGTCAAAATCCTGGAACTCCCTTCCTAACAGCACTGTGGGTGTACCTACCCCAAATGGACTGCAGCGGTTCAAGAAGGGAGCTCACCACCACCTTCTCAAGGGTAATTAGGGATGGGCAATAAATGCTGGTCTAGCCAGCGTCGACCACATCCCATGAACGAATAAAAAAAAAGTTTTGATTGGGGCCAGGATGGAATCCCTGCAAATCGTTCGAGCTGGGGAATGGGAAACGATGTGCAACCACCAGGATTCTACCTCATATTTCAAAAGACAGTCATTCTCTAAACGAGGCTGTGGGAAAATCTTCCGTCTGCATCAGAGGACTTCCCAGGCTACCCCAGGAATTTTACCAGTGCGTCTCTAAGGTCTCAAGGATATGAGGGTTGTCACCTTCGGTTGGACGTATTGCTGGAGGTTTCATCACATGACCTCCCACCTGCAATTGCCACGTTTCCCACCCCCCCCCACCAACAAACTGCCTTTTTTTAATCCTTCTCCAATATTTTTACAACTAATAAAGGAAAATTGTCAAAGAAAATGGAGAAGCACAGGAGATTCATCTTTGATTCCTGGAGATCCCAGACCATTCCTCGAGAGTCAACAACCCTAAGCTTGGAATTGCCATGAATCCAGGGGAGATCTTCGAAATGGCCCCAACCTTTACCATTGATCTAGAGCTCCTTGGGTAGGCCGCATGTGGAAGGGCTTTTGGCCACTCTATTTCCCACTGGTGGATCAGGGAAAGTCCGGTTAACACAGACGTCATTGTCTCGAACCCGCCCACACTATTTGGGGGTAGGGTTTCGTGCTTTGGGCACAAGCCGCACTTCTGCCAGCTCTAGTGGGCCAGTTGGAATCTCTGCCCCAGGGATCCTACAATGTAAATAAAAAAGGAACATAAGGAACATTAAAACTGGCTTGATATTTCCTAGTGTCCATCTTTGCAGATATCCTCGTCATTTTCTCTCCTCTAATGCAGGCGAGAAACTCAAGCCACAACAACAGCTCCACAAGTGGCAGATTCTCCCGGTATCTCATCCAAGTGGCTATTTTTCATTTGTGAACCCAGACCGCGAGTATCGGGAGACTACTAGATTCTAAAGGGTGTAACAACTGAGTAGGATTCAGTGTGAGAGCCACACATGCACTCTTCATTGCCGTGGCTCAGTAGGTAGCACTCTTGTTTCTGAATCAAAAGATCAGACCCCACTCCAAAGACTTGAGCTCAAAAATCCAACCTGACACTCCCAGGGCCACTACTGAGGGAGTACTGCACTGTCAGAGGTGACATCTTTTGCTAAGCGAGATCGCACCTGCCCCCTCTGGTGGATATAAAAGATCCCATGGCACTATTTTAAAGAGGAACAACAACAACTTGCATTTATATAGCTCCTTTAATGTCGCAAAATGTCCCAAGTTACTTCACTGGAATGTTATCAAACAAAATTTGACACCGAGCCATAAAAGAGAAAGCAGGATAGATGGCCAAAAATTTGGGTCTAAGAGATAGGTTTGAATGAGCAGCTTAAAGGAGGAGAGAGAGAGGTGGAGAGGTGTAGGGAGGAAATTGAAGAGATTAGGGCCTCAGCTGCCAATGCCTGACCACCAATGGGGGAGCGATTAAAATTGGGGATGTGCAAGAAGGCAGAATTGGAGGGGTGTAGACTTCTCGGAGGATTGTAGGGCTGAAGAAAGTTACAGAGACGGGGAGGGGCGAGGATGGTTCGTGTGGTCCAGCCAGATCTGGCAGTGAATGGATAAACCAGTTGTCCGCCATGTCCTTTCAAGTCAATGAAGTACTTTTGAAATGTAGTAAAAGCAACAGGCAATTTGTGCACAGCAAGCTCCCACAAACAGCGATCTGATAATGATCCGATAATCTATTTCAGTAACGTTGGTTCAGGGATAAACATTGGCCGGGGCACTGAGGAGAATCCCAGTGCTCCCCTTCATAAACTTATCATAAACACAAGCTCATCGAAAACTTTACTCGCACCAAGTCCCATTCATCCACTACCCTTGTGCTCGCTGACCTACATTGGCTGCCGGTTAAGCAACACCTCGATTTTAAAATTCTCATCCTTGTTTTGAAGTCCGTCCATCTCCTCACTCCTCCCTATCTTTGTAACCTCGCCCAGTCCTACAACCCTCCAAAATATCTGCACTCATCTAATTCTGGCCTCTTTAGCAGCCCTGATTTCAATTGTTCCACCATTGGCGGCCGCACCTTCAGCTGCCTTGGCCCTACGCTCTGGAATTCCCTCCCTAAATGTCTCCGACTCTCTACCTCTCTCTCCACCTTTACGACACTCATTCAAACCTACCTCTTTGATCATGCTTTTGGCCATCTTCTCTATATCGCCTTATGTTGCTTGCTGTCTAATGTTGCTTTAAAACGCTCCTGTGAAACACCTTGGGATGTTTTTATTATGTTAAAGGCGCTATAATAAATTGTTTTGTTGTTGTAAAGTGCTTTGGGATATCCTGAGGTCTTGAAATGTGCTATTTAAATGCAATCTTTATTTTCCCAGTAAGCATCGGGAGCATGAAAGTGATAATGTTACCTTTCCTTGGCTCAAGGGAGCTCAGAGCAATTGTAACTCCTCGTCCAACAGATACTCCCCCCACACTACAATCAGCTAACTCAGCAGGGTGGACCTGTTTAATACAGTTGCACTGTATTGATTAGCCAATACTGCAGAGCCCTCTGAATGCCGCAGTGCCCCACGTTTACAGGAAGCAGTGTGCAAGCATCGCAAACCACACCAATTTATTTGGTCACAGGGATTGCTGGAAGTGACCAGGTTTGGGAACGTTTTGAATTTTTTCCCCTCAAGCAGTACTGCTGCCGGTTACAAACCAGCCAAACCCAGCTGACAGCATAGATCAGCAAGAAAATCTGGCACTTGCCAAGTCTGCATAGCTCAGAACTACACTGCAGAAAACATTTATCAGTTGGCCTTCAGGGAATCCACAATTTGCAAAATATTGAACCAAGTACAACCAGCTAACATTGTGCCAAACAATTAATCAGTCTGCAATATGATTTGTGTAACACTGAGAACCTGTGGATGCATCCAGACACAAGGCAACAATTTGGAATTGTGCACAAGACAGCAGACAGCTAAATGTCTGCCAATTGCAGTTCCACGATTTTCTCTCCAGTATTCAATTCAGACCCATTTTTCCAGCAATATGCAGGAATTCAAGTTTCTTCGGGAACATTTTACCTCATAAATAAGGGAAGTGGCTTGTTATCATTGCGACTTGCTGAGAATTTTCACTGCCCGCGGGATCATTTTATGCAAAATAGCAGAACTCAGGCAACACATTACGATTGTGCAGAAATGATCCGTCATGGAATCATAGAATGTTACAGTACAGAAGGCCATTCAGCCCATTGTGCCTGTGCTAATTCTTTGGTAGAGCTATCGAATTAGTCCCAGTCCCCTGCTCTTTCCCACAGCTCTGTAAAATTTTTCCCATTCAAGTATTTATCACATTCTCTTTTGAATGTCACTATTGAATCTGCTTCCAAAATCCTTTCAGGCAGTGTATTCCAGATACAACAATACTCTGTGTAAAAAAAAATGTTTCCTCATGTCACCTCTGGTTCTTTTGCCAACCTCCCTGAATCGTCGTTCTCTGGTTACTGAACCTTCTGCCACTGGAAACACTTTCTCCTTATTTATTCCATCAAAGTCATTCATGGATTTGAACAGCTCTGTCAAATTTCCTATTAATCTTCTCTGCTCTAAGGAGGACAACCCCAGCTTCTCCAATCCGTCCACATAACCGAAGTCCCTCATCCCTGGCACCATTCTGGCAAATCTGTTCTGTACCCTGTCCAAGGTACTTACTACAGTGTGGTGCCCAGAATTGAATGCAATACTCCAGTTGTGTCCTATTCAGTGTTTTATAAAGGTTTAGCATGACTCCCTAGCTTTTGTACTCCATTAATAAATATTAATCCCACATGTTTTTAACAGCCTTCTCAACTTGTCTTGCTTTCTTCAATGATTTGTGTACAAACCCCCAGGTCTCTCTGTTCCTGCACCCCCTTTAGAATTGTACCATTTAGTTCTCATTGCCTTTCCTCATTTTTCATTGAATGTCAAGCACAGCGAATCACTGATCCGAATCATAAAGATTAGGATGATGCCATGTTTCTGTTTCGCTGTGTGACATTCTGCCACAGGGAGGGGTAACCTGCTCCCAAACCCTCTACTGATGTCATTTCAAGTTTAATAACTGAAAATGCATGAAAGTAGCTTGAGATGACACGAGAAAGAAAGGACGGAAATACTTTTGAAGTGTAGTCACTGTTGTAATGTAAGGAACACGATAGTGAATTTGTGCACAGCGAGCTCCCATAAACAGCAACGCGATAATGACCACATCATTGGTTTTAACTGTTGGTTGAGGGATAGATATTGGCGAGGTTACTGGGGAAATCTCCCCGGCTCTTCTTCGTAAATAGTGCCATAGAATGTTTTATATCCAACTGAGGGGGCAGACAGGGCCTTGGTTCAATGTCTCTTCCAAAAGACACCTCTGACAGGGCAGCACTCCTGCAGTACTGCACTCGAGTGTCAGCTTAGATTTTGTACTCAAGCCTCAGAAGTGGGTTTTAAACCCACAATCCCTGACCTAGAGGTGTAATCAACTGAGCCAAGGGAAGCAACTGCTTCATGCCTGGATTCTTCAATTCCTCACCACCAATTTTCACCACTCCCCTCCGTCTCAGGAACATATTGATTCCTCATTGGTTTCATGCATGCCAGTTTCTCTCCAAGTGGCCATTCATCATCTGTGAAGCTACACAGTGAGTATTGGCAGTGTACTGAACTGCTGTAAATGCTGATCCTGATTATCTGGGCCCCCACATGGGTGTGGATGTTAGGGATACACAGGATCGGGATTAGCTGTTTTCTCACCACGCCTCCCCCTCAAAGTCAAAATCAGTATGATCATCTGAAAATGATTTGCCACTGCTCTGCCCATCTTACCAGCCCATTTATATTGTCCTGTAATGGGTGGGAAAAGACTACCTGTTCAATCAAGCCCAACCCACTCAGGATGCCTGAAGCATCATAATTACACATCTGCTACCCACCGTTAGCCAATAAAATGCTGGCCTCGCCAGTGACATCCACATCACATGAATATGAGGTATATAGGAATATAGGTATATCGTGAATATATGAGGTATGATCAGTAAGTTCGCAGATGACACGAAAATTGGTGGTGTCGTAAATAGTGAGGAGGAAAGTCTTAGATTACAGGACGATATAGATGGGCTGGTAAGATGGGCAGAGCAGTGGCAAATGGAATTTAATCCTGAGAAGTGTGAGGTGATGCATTTTGGGAGGACTAACATGGCAAGGGAATATACAATGGATGGTAGGACCCTAGGAAGTACAGACAGTCAGAGGGACCTTGGTGTACTTGTCCATAGATCACTGAAGGCAGCAGCACAGGTAGATAAGGTGGTTAGGAAGGCATATGGGATACTTGCCTTTATTAGCTGAGGCATAGAATAGAAGAGCAGGAAGGTTATGATGGAGCTGTATAAAACACTAGTTAGGCCACAGCTGGAGTACTGTGTACAGTTCTGGGCACCACACTATAGGAAGGATGTGATTGCACTGGAGAGGGTGCAGAGGAGATTCACCAGGATGTTGCCTGGGCTGGAGCATTTCAGCTATGAAGAGCGACTGGATAGGCTAGGGTTGTTTTCCTTAGAGCAGAGAAGGCTGAGGGGGGACCTGATATGAGGGACATAGATAGGGTAGATAGGAAGAAACTTTTTCCCTCAGCGGAGGTGTCAATAACCAGGGCGCATAGATTTAAGGTAATGGACAGGAGGTTTAGAGGGGATTTGAGGAAAAGAATTTTCACCTAGAGGGTGGTTGGAATCTGGAACACACTGCCTGAAGGGATGGTAGAGGCAGGTACCCTCACAAAATTTAAGAAGTATTTAGATGAACACTTGAAACGCCATAGCATACAAGGCTACAGGCCAAGTGCTGGAAAATGGGATTAGAATAGATAGATGCTTGATGGCCGGCATGGACACGATGGGCCAAAGGGCCTCTCTCTGTGCTATATAGCTCTATGACATGAATGAATATTTAAAAAATCTTATAGGAGAAGCAAGGCTAATTAGGGAAAAAAAATCTGGTAAATTCCTGTTTGATCTGACTAGGCAATCAAAATCTATCCAGGAGACCACGTTGGCTGTGCTTATATTACCTGGTATTTCACTTACTTTTCTAAGATGTAATCTCTGCTCCAGCCAGGAAGTAGTCCAACTCTCTTTTGAAGGTATGCAGAGTCTTAGCCCTCATTGCACAAGCCAGCATCTTGTTCCATAGGTCTACTGTCTTCTGGGAAAAGATCTGCCCAACATCTAACCTAGCCCTTCCTAACTTGTACACATGACCCCTGGTCTTCCCCAATCTATCAAATTGAAAGAACCTATCAATAGAAACACAATGCTTTAGGTATTATCTATACCTCTATTAAATCACCCTAACGTCTACGCAGCTCAGTCGTCTGGCAACACTCGCTGTCACACCTGAGTAACAGACAAAGTTACAGGGGGTCTCTGCGCCTGTTGGTCTGTATTCCAGAGAGGAGTTGACACCTGGAGGAGGGAAGAGAAGGAAACAATTGTATCCAGGAAAAGAAATGAAGCTGTTTTCCATTTTGAATGCTTATTCCATTAATTTTGAGTCCTTCCAGTCCCTCTACTTTGGGGTTGCACAGCATTCCTCCCTCCTCATACTTTCTCAATTTCCTTCGCTTTTCTTTCATAGGCTGCTAATATTACAGGGAAACCCTGCGTTTGATCACAAGGTAGGTTCAAGTGAAGGTGGTCAATTAAATCCATTTAATTGCATCCCTTCTGTAGACCAAGCCTGGCCATCTGCCCATGACAACGCCTTGTTTTTATAAAGGTGCTGACCTAAGCATACGTGGAGGATCTGAATTTAATATCATATTGGAAGGTCGACATGCCCGACAATACAGCACTCACTCACTGGAGCACCTACCTACCTACTGAAGTCCTGGAGTGGGCCTCAAATCAGAGTTTTCTGAGCCACTGATGAGAACTGTTAACTGAGCTATGTTGACATGTTTTCCTGGATGTTTTTGGCCTTTGGGTCCTTAAGCTCTGTTTACTTTTTTAAATCAATTTCCAAGCTGCTTCCCTTTATAAGAGTGGTTAACATGGCAAGGTACTGATTCCTCTGCAGTTACATCAATAAACCGTTTCCAATTTGGAAAATTAGCCATGGTCCACACCTTTTCTCTGCAATATATGAAAGAATGTGATGACCTGGCTATTTTATTTCACTAAATCCCTTTTCATTCCCCAAGCCCAACAATTAATTCCACAACAAACTATGAGCAAACAGTCCCACACAAATTATAACTTATCTTTTTTACCATTTTAAAGCTAGGATTCTCCCCACTCAGCTCAGGATAACTCTGCACCCATTGCCCCACAGGATATAATGATCCTAGCTCAACAAACAGCGGGATGCTTGAAAGTGTTGACAAGTTGCACAGCATTAGTGGGTTAAACTCCTGCAGTATCCCTACACACAGTTTTCTAAAAATACAGTCTAACGATGTGGTATTTGAAGGCAAGGCCACCAGTCAGTGTCCATCCCTAGTAGCCCTTGAGAAGGTAGATGCAGTCCTCTTCTTAAACCTCTGCAGTGTGTATGGTGAAGGTGCTCCCACAGTCCTGTTAGATAGGGTTGCAGGATTCCCACTCAGCGATGATGAAGGAACGGTCAATATATGTCCAAGTCGGGATGGTTTGTGAATTGGTGGCAAACGTGGTGGTGCTGGGAGTTCCCATGTATCTTGTCCTTCCGTGTGGTGGAGGTGACAGATTTGGGAGCAGCTGGAGTCCTGAAGTCTTGGCTTTTGCCATCCTTTGTTTGAGTTCTCTGGGCTTAGATAAATGGACTTTGCATACTTGGGGAGAGAGAGCGTCAGGCAAATGAAAATTCCCATGGATTTCTCAGGAGCAATGTGTTCTGTTTCTCCACATGTCAGGCACCAGCAAACCAGAAGGAAATTCCTCCTTCAAGTGATGAATGACCCGCTGGGCATTTGCAGCATCTTCTGTTTTTATTTCAGAATTCCATTATTTCATATTAATGCACCTCTACAGCTGGAGTTGTAACATGTTACTTCACAACAATGGCTTTATTTCCCTTACCTTTCGATAAGAAAAGATAAGCCAGCTTACCATATGTACACCCAACTTTGGTCAGTGCGTGGTCAGAAGATTACAGCTTCAAGTTCCACTCTGGGGACTTGAGCAAAAAATCTAAGTGGACACTCCCGTGCAGCATTGAGGGAGTGCTTCCTCAGTATTGGAGGTGTTGCTCTTTGAGATGGGATGTTAAGACAAAGGCCTATTTTCAGTTTCAAGTGGATGTTAAAGACCCCGTTGCTATATTTCGAAGAGCATGTGAGTTTCCCCAATGTCCTACCAACATTTATCCCTTAACTAGCATCACTATCACCTTAATACAAAAGCAAAATACTGCGGATGCTGGAAATCTGAAACAAAAACAAGAAATGCTGGAATCACTCAGCAGATCTGGCAGCATCTGTGGAAAGAGAAGCAGAGTTAACGTTTCGGGTCAGCGACCCTTCTTCGGAACCGAAGAAGGGTTGCTGACCCGAAACGTTAACTCTGCTTCTCTTTCCACAGATGCTGCCAGACCTGCTGAGTGATTCCAGCATTTCTTGTTTTTGTATCACTATCACCTTGTTGTTTGTGGGATCTTACCGTGATTCCCACATTATGATAGTGTTGAGGTTTTCTTTATATAGTTCAAATATGAGAGTCCACAAATGAACCAACATCTTGGCTGAGAGCAAACAATTTGTTCATCAGATCTGCTGTGCCCTGGAGGATAACAACCACTTTTGGTTCTTTGGTAATGTTTGAGGAATAAATATTGGCTCGGATATCAAGGAGAACTTCATTGCTCTTTTTCTAATAATGCCATAAAATCTTTCCACATCCACCTGAGAGGACAGACCTCAGTTTAATGTCTCAACTAAACGATATCACCTCTGACAGTGCAGCAGTTCCTCAGTACTGCACTGGGTGTTTCACTCTCGATTCTGGCCCCAAATGCATGTGCGAGCTGGATTTAAAAATGCAAGCAAAGTGTTCCAGCTCTCCAAGATGGGACGCTAGCATGGCATTCTACCCACCATCATAAAATTGCGGTAGGGGCGTACATGTCGGTTTGGGTCATGTTTTGCCTTTCTAACGCCTACTCTCCAAGCTCCTTCTGCCTGCTTTGATCAATAATTCGAGGTCAATGAATCCCAATTTGATTACCAACCTGAAGTCCCATCACAGTTGCTTAGAACAATATGCTCTGGAACCTTAGACATGGCAATGTGTAATGAGACAGCATTAATTAATGGCCTCATAGTAAATGATCCTCGAGGCAAGAGTGATCATAACATGATAAAATTTCACATTCAGTTTGAGGATGAGAAATTTGGGTCTGAAACTAGTGTCTTAAACTTAAATAAAGGCAATTACAAGAATATGAAAGCAGAGTGGCTAAAGTGGACTGGGAAAATAGGTTAAAAGGTAAGACAGTAGAGAAGTGGCAGACATTTAAGGAGATATTTCATAAGTCTCAACAAAGATATATTCCATTGAGAAAGAAAGACTCTACAAGAAGGATGCACCATCCATGGCTAACTCAGTGGCGCAGTGGTTAGCACCGCAGCCTCACAGCTCCAGCGACCCAGGTTCAATTCTGGGTACTGCCAGTGTGGAGTTTGTGAGTTCTCCCTGTGTCTGCGTGGGTTTCCTCCGGGTGCTCCAGTTTCCTCCCACATGCCAAAGACTTGCGGGTTGATAGGTAAATTGGCCATTATAAATTGTCCCTAGTATAGGCAGGTGGTAGGGAAATATAAGGACAGGTGGGGATGTGGTAGGAATATGGAATTAGTGTAGGATTAGTATATAAATGGGTGGTTGATGGTTGGCACAGACTCGGTGGGCCGAAGGGCCTGTTTCAGTGCTGTATCTCTAAACTAACCCAGGGAAGTTAAGGATAGTATCAAATTGAAAGAAAAGGCATACAATGCTGCAAAGATTAGTGGCAGATCAGAAGATTGGGAACATTTTAGAAACCAGCAAAGGATGGCTAAAAAAAAAAAGAGGGAGAAATTAGAGTATGAGAGCAAACTAGCAAGAAATATAAAAACAGACAGTAAACGCTTCTACAGGTATATAAAAAGGAAACGAGTAGCTAAAGGAAGCATTGGCCCCTTAGAGAATGAGACTGGGGAATCAATAATGGGAAAAAAGGAAATGGCAGAGACTTTGAACCAGCATTTTAGATTAGAGATACAGCACTGAAACAGGCCCTTCGGCCCACCGAGTCTGTGCCGAACATCAACCACCCATTTATACTAATCCGACACTAATCCCATATTCCTACCAAACATCCCCACCTGTCCCTATATTTCCCTACCACCTACCTATACTAGTGACAATTTATAATGGCCAATTTACCTATCAACCTGCAAGTCTTTTGGCTTGTGGGAGGAAACCGGAGCACCGGAGAAAACCCACGCAGACACAGGGAGAACTTGCAAACTCCACACAGGCAGTACCTGGAATCGAACCCGGGTCCCTGGAGCTGTGAGGCTGCGGTGCTAACCACTGCGCCACTGTGCCGCCCTGTATCTGTCTTCACAGTAGAAAACACAAAAAACATCCCAAAAATAGTAGAAAATCAAGAGGCAAAAAGGAGGGAGGAACGAACTTAAAACAATCACTATCACTAGAGAAAAATTACAAAGAAAACTAATGGGACCAAAGGCTGACAGGTCCCCTTGACCTGATGGATGGCATACTAGGGTCTTCAAAGAAGTGGCTGCAGAGATGGTGGATGCATTGGTTGTAATCTTCCAAAATTCCCGAGATTCTGGAAAGGTCCCAGCAGATTGGAAAACCACAAATGTAACGCCTCTATTCAAGAAAGGAGGGAGACAGAAAGCAGAAAAGTATAGGCCAGTTTCACACCTGGCATTGGGAAAATGCTAGAATCGATTTTAAGGAAGTTTTAGCAGAACATAATAATACAATCTGGCAGAGTCAACACGGTTTTATTAAAGGGAAATCGTGTTTGACAAATTTATGCGAGTTCTTTGAGGATGTAACAAGCAGGGTGGATAAAGGGGAACCAGTAGATGTAGTGTATTTAGATTTCCAAAATACATTCAATAAGGTGCCACATAAAAGGTTAATGGACAAGATAAGAGCTCATAGCATGTATAGAGGACTAAGCTAACAGGAAACAGAGGGTCGGGATAAATGGGATAAACTGTAACTATTGGAGAGCCACAGAGATCAGTGCTGGGGCCTCAACTATTTACAATCTATATTAATGACTTGGATGAAGGGATTGATTGTATTGTAGCCAAATTTGCTGACAATACAAAGATATGTAGGAAAGCAAGTTGTGAGAAGGACACAAAGGGTTGGATTTTGTGCTGGAGGCAGGACTCCCGGCACTGGGCCAACAAGGCGGGAGAAACCCCACCTTTGCCTTCCCCCCAGAGCGATCCTTCGGTCTTTTTTGTCAAGATTTTAGGTGGCGGGATCCCTGTCCCTTTAAAGACTTTAAAGAGCCTGCCTCCAACAGCTGCCGGCCAATCACAGGGCCGGCTGCTCGGCAGTATTGGCAGCACCACTGGGAGCGGTGGCCACTGCCGGTACTGCAGAGGCCTCGTACTCAGGCTCAGCGCTGGATCCCCAGAGAAGGGAAAGGTGAGGCGGGGTTGCCAGTGCCAGTCCGGAAGGCCCCAATGAGTTGGGTGGTCCAGCAGGAGGTGTGGGTTCTGGAGGGTGAAATGGTTCCCGGACGGGGTCCTCCGTGGACCAGAAATTGCCCAGGAAGGAGGGACCCCCCCCCCACCACCAATACCCAAGCCCGCAGGAAGGGCGCCTTGTTTTATCCTTCCCGCACGGCAATGGCCTCCCCCCCCCCCCACCCCCACCCCGACCACTGGTAAGATCCCAGCGGCGGCGAGAAAAGGCACTGAAGGGCCTCAATTTGCATCTGGATGGAAAGGTCATCGTCGGCCTATCCCGCCCCCGGGAAGATCATTTGGCAACAGGGAGACAATGGGCCTACCATCTCGCTTCCTCCCTTGGCTCCTGCTGCGATTCTCTGTAACCACCACCCCCTCCCCGCCCCCCCTCCCCCACCTCCAATTCCACCTCGGGGGCCCATAAAATCCTGGCCAAAGAGTCAGCAAAGGGATATAGATAAGTTAAGAAAATTTGGCACATGGAGTATGTGGGAAAATGTAAAGTTGCCCACTTTGGTGGGAAGAATAGAAAAGCAGAATATTACTTAAATGGAGAGAGACTGCAGAATGCTCCGGTACAGAAGGATCTGGGTGTCCTTGTACATGAATCACCAAAAAATCAGCATGCAGGTACAGCAAGTAATTAGGAAGGCAAATGAAATGTTGGCCTTTATTGCAAGGGGGATGGAGTTTAAAAGTAGGGAAGTCTTGCTACAACTGTACAGGGCACTGGCGAGACTGTACCGAGAGTACAGTTTTGATCACCTTACTTAAGGAGGGATTTACTTGGAAACAGTTCACTAGGCTGATTCCTGGGATGTAGGGTTTGTCTTATGAGGGCAGGTTTTAGTTTAGTTTAGAGATTCAGCACTGAAACAGGCCCTTCGGCCCACCGAGTCTGTGCCGACCATCAACCACCCATTTATACTAATGCTACACTAATCCCATATTCCTACCACATCCCCACCTGTCCCTATATTTCCCTACCACCTACCTACACTAGGGGCAATTGCTAATGACCAATTTACCTATCAACCTGCAAGTCTTTGGCATGTGGGAGGAAACCGGAGCACCCGGAGGAAACCCACGCAAACACAGGGAGAACTTGCAAACTCCACACAGGCAGAACCCAGAATTGAACCCGGGTCGCTGGAGCTGTGAGGCTGCGGTGCTAACCACTGCGCCGCCCAAAGATTGGAGCAGGTTGGGCCTATACTCACTGGAGTTTAGAAGAATGAGAGGTGATCTTATTCAAACATATAAGATTCTGAGGGGGCTTGATAGGGTAGATGCTGAGATGATGTTCCCCCTTATGGGGGAATCCAGAACTAGATGACACAGTTTAAAAAATAAGGGGTCTCCCATTTAAGATGGAGATGAGGAGAAATTTCTTCTCTCAGAGAGTCGCTAATCTTTGGAATTCTCTTCCCCAGACAGGAGTGGAGGCTGGGTCATTGAATATACTCAGGGCTGAGTTAGACAGATTTTCGACTGACAGGGGAATCAAGGGTTATGGGGGGCTGGCAGGAGAGTAGAGTTGAGGCCACAATCTGATCAGCCATGATCTCATAGAATGGTGGAGCAGGCTCGAGGGGCTGGATGGCCTACTTCTGCTCCTATTTCTTGTGATCTTATTAAAGGGCAAAGATGAGCAATACACAGCAGGTCCATCGGTGTTTCATCTGTAGATATGACTTATTAGGATATTTGAGAAGGAAGGTTTGATAAAAAAAACTTGTTTGGGCCAATCTTCTGATGCAATACCAGCAAGAAGCTTTGGGCCATCAGCTTTGCTGGACTGTGGTCACACTGTAATATATTGTGTATTTATGTGGCTGGTACATAAACGCATGAATAAATGAGGAATAGATTATAGAATATTACACTGATAGGGTGAGACAAAGAGGGGTAGGAGAAGGTTCGTGCGAAGGATAAACACTAGCGTGGACCAGTTGGGCTGAATAGCCTGTTTCTGCGCTGTACATTCTATGCAAATCCATGTGATTTTAAAACAGGTAGATATTTAATTCATTAAAAATGAGAGAGGTTTTAAAAATACACGCTGCTGTGTCAGCTCCTCCAAATAATTTCTATTAAATAAGATTAAGGTTAAAGAAATCCCCCTTTACTGAGTCTACTCAGCTATCTATGCACATCAACAGCCTTTGGCTGATAAAGGACTTAGCAAAGTCAGAACACCCACTAAATTACTCATTTGGATTGCCAAGAGCTGTGCTCCTGCAAGCTGGCTGATCAGACAGGTCTAAAGACGTCAGTGTGGACGGCTGACGTCATCTGTGCGCTGAAGGTGGGACTTGGAAGTAATCTCTAAAGCAGAAAGGCAAAGCACAACCCACGCTGTTAATTGGCTTGAACCGAGCATTCTGCGAGACCTGTGGTGACACTTTGCAGCAGAGCTCTGTGTACACAACAGGAATTGAATAATGCATTTCCAGAATTATTCTGTGGGTTAAAAGGGACCGTGTCACCATGCAAAATGCCTTTGCAGAAGCTTGACTGAACATACGAACATATGAATTAGGAGCAGGAGTAGGCCACTTGGCCCCTCCAGCCTGCTCCGCCATTCAATAAGTTCATGGCTGAACTGATTACTCCACATTACCACCTACCCCCGATAACCTTTCACCTCCTTGCTTATCAAGAATCTATCTACCTCTGCCTTAAACATATTCAAAGACTCTGCTTCCACCGCCTTTTGAGGAAGAGAGTTCTAAAGACTCACGACCCTCAGACAAAAAATTTCTCCTCATCTCTGTCTTAAATGGGCGACCCCTTATTTTTAAACAGTGACCCCTAGTTCTAGATTCTTCCACAAGGGGAAACATCCTTTCCACATCCATCCTGTCAAGACCCCTCAGGATCTTATATGTTTCAATCAAGTCGCCTCTTACTCTTCTAAATTCCAGCAGATAGAAGCCTAGCCTGTCCAATCATTCCTCGGAAGATAGCCCGCCCATTCCAGATATCGATCCAGTAAACCTTCTCTGAACTGCTTTCAACGCATTTACATCCTTCCTTAAATAAGGAGACCAGTACTGTACACAATACTCCAGATGTGGTCTCACCAATGTCCTGTATAACTGAAGCATAACCTCCCTACTTTCGTATTCAATTCCCCTCACGATAAACGATAACGTTCTATTTGCTTTCCTAACTACATGCTGTACCTGCATACTATCCTTTTGCGATTCATGCACGAGGACACCCAGATCTCTCTGCATCTCAGAGCTCCATTTAGATAATATGCTTTTTTGTTATTCTTCCTGCCAAAATGGACAACTTCGCATTTACCCACATTATTCTCCATCTGCCAGATTTTTGCCCACTCATTTAACCTATTTCTATCCCTTTGTAGCCTCCTTATGTCCTCTTCACAACCTACTTTCCGACCTATCTTTGTGTCATCAGCAAATTTAGCAACCATACCTTCGGTCCCTTCATCTAAGTTATTGATATAAATTGTAAAAAGTTGAGGCCCCAGCACAGATCCCTGTGGCACACCACTCGTTACTCTTGCCAACCAGAAAATGACTAATTTATGCCTACTCTCTGTTTCTTGTTAGCTAGTCAGTCTTCTATCCATGCCAGTACGTTACCCCCGACACTGTGAGCTTTAATGTTTTGCAATAACCTTTGATGTGGCACATTATCAAATGTCTTCTGGAAATCTAAGTACAATACATCCACCAGCTCCCCTTTATCCACAGCACATGTAACTCCCTCAAAGAACACCAATAAATTGGTTAAACATGATTTCCCTTTCACAAAACCATGTTGACTCTGCCTGATTACTTTCAATTTTTCTAAGTGACCTGCTATAACGTCTTTAATAATAGCGTCTAACATTTTCCTTGAGACAGATGTTAAGCTAACTGTCCTGGGTTTCCTGCTTTCTGTCTCCCTCCCTTTTTGAGTAAAGGAGTTACATTCACTATTTTCGAGTTTAGTGGAACCTTCCTCAAAGCTAGAGAATTTTGGAAAATTAAAACTAACGCATCAACTATCTCACTAGCCACTTCTTTTAAGACCCTAGGATGAAGTCCATCAGGACCCGAGGACTTGTCAGCCCACAGCTCCAACAATTTGCTCAGTACCACTTCCCTGGTGATTATAATTTTCTTGAGTTCCTCCATCCCTTCCATTTCCTGACTTACAGGATGTTACTTGTATCCTCTATAGTGAAGACCGATGCAAAATACCTGTTCAGTTTGTCTGCCATCTCATTATTATCCATTATTAATTCCCCAGATTCACTTTCTATAGGACCAACACTCACTTTGTTAATTCTTCTTTTTTAAATATCTATAGAAACTCTTACTATCTGTCTTTATATTTCTAGCTAGCTTTCTCTCAGACTCTAATTTTACCTTCCTGATCAATCTTTTCATCAATCCTTGCTGTTTTTTATATTCTGTCCAATCTTTTGACCCGCCACCCATCACTGCACAATTATAGGCTTTTTCTTTAAGTTTAATACCATCTTTAACTGTTTTAGTTAACCACGCCTGGCGGGTCCCCCCTTGGATTTTTTCTTTCTTGTTGAAATGTATCTATTCTGTGTATTCTGAAATATCCCCTTAAATGTCTGCCACTGCATCTCTATTGACCTATTGCTTAACCTAATTTTCCAGTTTACTTTAGCTAGCTCTGCTTTCATGCCCCCATAATTGCCCTTATTTAAGTTTAAAATACTGGTCTTTGACCCACCCTTCTCTCCCTCAAACTGAATGTAAAGTTCAAACATATTATGATCACTGCTACCTAGGGGTGCCTTAACTATGAAGTCATTAATTAATCCTATCTGGTGGCACAATACCAGGTCTAGTATAGCCTGCTCTCCGGTTGGCTCCAGAACGTATTGTTCCAAGAAATTATCTGCAAACATTCTATGTACTCCTCATCTACGCTATCTCGGCCCATCTGATTTTTCCAGTCTATATGTAGGTTAAAATCCCCCATGATTATCACCGTACCTTTCTGACAAACTGCCATTATTTCTTCCTTTATACCCCGTCCTACAGTGTGGTTAACGTTAGGTGGCCTGTACACCACTCCCACAAGTGACTTCTTGCCTTTATGATTTCTCATCTCCACCCAAACTGCTTCTACATCCTGGATTCCTGAATTTAGGTCATCCCTCTTTAATACCATCGTTAATTAACAGAGCCATTCCTCCACCTTTTCCTAGCTTCCTGTCCTTCCTAAATGCCATGTATCCTTCAATATTCAGGTTCCAATCCATGTCATTCTGCATTCATATATGGAACTGAGTGCAGTGATACGCTTAACAATGATCAAACTTTAATCTGAATAAAAATCATGTAAAAAGAATGAAGCATCAGGCCACAGTCAAAGTAGCGCTCTGTTAGAAATGGATGGTCAGGATCTAAAATCTTGGTACTAACCTAGGCAGTGGGTATGCTGCAGCAGATTGGCAACAAATGGGCAAAGGCGGAGGTGCAGCACATCAGCAAGCTCACTCAGCAGAGAGGCTATGATGTGCCACCTGGGCCATGTAAAGATAGGAAGAGTTGAGTTCATAGCCCCTATTCACCAAGTCAGGGTGCCCCCAAACACTTCACAGTCAATTAATTTTATACTCTTGTAATGCACTGTAAGGTCCCACAAACAGCAATGAGACAATGACCAGATAACGTGTATTAGCAACGCTGGTTGCAGGACTTCAGGGAGAGCTCGCCTGCCCTTTTTCACGATACTGCCATGAGATCTTTTACATTCATGTATGAGAGCGGAAAGGCCTCAATTTAACATTTCATCCCCCGACAGAACTGGAGAGGAGTACCAGCCTAGTGTTTCTGCTTAAGCCTCTGGAGTGGGACATGAACCCATAATATTCTGACCTAGAGGTGAGAGCGCTACCCATTGAGCCACATAATACCTGCATGGACAGTCAAACATCTGCCATGCACGAGCAGCGCCAGTGAAAATCACTGCTGCGTTCAACTTTCAAGCAACAGGGGCCCGTCCAAGCACCGATGCTAACAGCACGGAGGTCACAGACACTTTGTTTGGCTTTTGGCCAGCTGGTGCTTTTCTTTTCTCCATAATGAAAGAACCACAGATATGTTTGTTTAATTATGGTGTCAGCCACGAGTCAGTGGGTAGCACCTTCACCTCTGAGTCACAAGGTTCAAGCTGCAGAGACCTGATCGCAAAATCTAGGCTGACACTCGGTGCAGCACTGAGGAAGTGCCGCACTGCCGGAGATGCTGTCTTTCGGACATGACGTTAAGCTGAGGTCCTATCTGCCCTCTCGGATAGATGAAGAAGGGCAGTTGAATTCTCCCCAGTTTCCTCCTTAATTCGTGCATTGCTGTGGGAGCTTTGAGAGTGTAGGACAGAGATTCCTAGAAATTACCACACAAAAGTGGGCCACTCAACCATTGCAGCTCTTTAACTGGAGCTACCTTCTCTAATCCAAAGTCCCTGTTTTTTCCCCCCCATTTCTTTCCAAATACATAGTCAGTTACCTTTTAAGGGATGTCACAGTCTCTGCTGCAGTAGGTTTAATCCTTGGCACCCACTGGGAGATTTTTCTTTCTACTCAAAAACAATTCATATAAAAAGAGGTTCCTATTATATGATGGGCAATGAGTTAGCCAGAGTCGCTCAGGAGTGGGCTAGTGTTATAGCAGCATAGAACCAGTGAACCATACTGAAGACATGCCGATCAATGGACTTACAAAACTGAATGTAAATATGAAGCTAAGAAAAGACCTTTTATCCAACACCACTTCCATTGCTGTCAAGTATTACACCTCCTCGGAGTACCAGTTGTTCAGTCTATAGTATATCTGCATGGCAAGTCGACACTAATCCGACACCTATGCTTGTGATTATCAATTGGATAGGCTGGAATCTGACCTCTGATTGTCTCTACAAACTAAGCATTCTGTCCTGCAAATCGAAATGGGACCCCTCCCAAAGTCACAGTATAAATATTGGTTGGATTCATAGTTAGATCTTTTCTGTTTTGCCTGCTCTTGTCCTCCCTAGTCCATCATCTCCAGAAGCAGTAACAGTGCAGCTGAAGTCAGGACTCCTGGCTACATGTGGGGAAAGCTATTTGGGTTTCTTGCACCTGATCACTATTCACTGATCCTGCTGTGAAAGGCTGATTGGGTGAACAATGAGCCCTGCTGAAAACTCTTTTCTGGTTGCACAGCCTGTCAACACACACTCCCTAGGCTCTCATGTAAACAGCAAACGAGATACCAGAGAGTGTGATTGCCACAAGTGGGACTCAGTTGGTATAACTCTTGCCTCTGAGTCTGAAGGTTGTGGATTCAAGTCCCACTCCAGAGAGACTGGAGCATAAAACCTAGGTTGACTCCAGTGCAGTACTGAAGATATGCTGCACTGTCAGAGGTGCCATCTTTCAGTTGAGATGTTAAACCAAGGCCCTTTCTACCCTCTCGGCTGGCTGTAGTAACATTGCCTATCACTAAGAGTGTCCTGACCAACATTTACCCCTTAACCAATATCACTAAAGCAGATGGCTGATACTAAGGTATCTTTAGTACTGCAATCATATCATTGCTGTCTGTGGGAGCTTGCTGTGCTCAAATTAAATGCTGCTTTCCTACATCACAACAGTGACTAATTGTCAAAAGTACTTAACTGGCTGTAAAGCGCTTTGGAGCATCCTGAGGTTATGATCGGTGGTATATAAATACAAGTCTTTTGACACTGCCACCTTTAAAAGAGAAATGGAAAAATTTGGAACAAAAGGAAACAAACATTTATGTACATGCAATGGAAGTTTGACACCTGCAGAACATGTGTCGCTCAGGGCTAGGACTAAGGCACCAATACTGAAGATGGCAAGAAAACAGCAGCCAGGAGTAGGAGTTCTGCCATCTAGTGGTGAGTTCACAAAAATCGCACAGGAATCTTCACCATTTTCTTCCATCTCCTATAGACAATGACTCGTGCTGGGGAAATAGTTTCACAGGCACCAGTATTCTTCCACCATCGTACTAAAGTAGCTACTCTTTATGCACTCTGCAATTTTGTGCTTGGACATTTTGATGATTCACTAGTCCTTCAGACAGGGTCTGGCACTCCCACCAATGCAACGTTCCCTATCTCACTCTTCCGTCTCCATATAAACGGCCTCCTCCACTCAGCTTTCAACCCAAAGAATTATGGTCAATAAAGCATACAGTATCCAAGGCTTTATTAATAGAGTACAAGAGCAAGGAGGTTATGCTGAATTTGTATAAGACACTAGTTCGGCCTCAGCTGGAGTATTGTGTCCAGTTCTGGGCACTGCATTTAAGGAAAGATATGAACACATTGGAGAGAGTGCAGAAAAGATTCACTAGAATCGTTCCAGGGATGAGGAACTTCACTTACAAAGATAGATTGGAGAAGTTGAGACTGTTTTCCTTGGAGAAGAGAAAGCTGAGAGGTGATTTGATCGAGGTATTCAAAATCATAAGGGGTCCGGACAGAGTAGACAGAGAGAAACTGTTCCCACCCGTGAAAGGATCAAGAATGAGAGGGCACAGATTTAAGGTAATTGGCAAAAGAAGCAATGGCGACATGAGGAAAAAAATTTTCCTGCAGCAAGTGGTTAGGAGCTGGAATGCAGTGCCAGTGTTGTGAAGGCAGGTTCAATTGAGCATTCAAAAGGGAATTAGACTGTTACCTGAAAAGGAAGAATGTGCAAAGTTATGGGGAGAAGGTGGGAGAATTGCACTGAGTGAATTGTTCACTTGGACAGCTGGTGAAGCCATAATGGGCCGAATGGCCTCCTTTTGTGCTGTGATTCTATGATTCTGTGACCCTGTCTATTTTGACGATGATTCCACTCTACATTAATAAACTTTCAGATCTAGGCACTCAGTGCACATAAATGTCTTTTCATATTGCATCGTGATCTCCTCTTTGATAGAGCAAAGCTTCGTCTTGTCTCTCCCTATTACCTTTGACAGCCTCACCTTTAATACTTCTTTCATATTCTTGACCCAACTTTCACCTTTGATCAAAAATGGAACACCCACAGTAACATATGGGTTATATTACTGGACTAGTAATTCAGGCAATATGAGCTCAGTTCCCACTATGGCAGTTCGAGAATTTGAATTCAGCCTATTTAAAAAGCTGGTATCAGTAAAAGTGACCACATAGTTGTCAAAAAGCCCAAATGGGTCACAAATGCCCTCGGTCTGGCCTATGTGTGACTCCGGTCCCACACCAATATGGCTGATTCTTAACTGCTCTCTGAAGTAGCCTAGTGAGCCATTTAGTTGTATCAAATTAGGGATGGACAATAAATGCTGGCCTCGTCAGTGGCACCTACATCCCAAAAATGAAATCAAACATCTTCTCCATTGATAAAGCTACCTCCAAAGTTTGGATTCCTTTCATGTGCCAAATGCTACTCTTCCCTTAACAAATCAACTCTCTAAAGAGCCTAATTCCAAAGTCTTCACTGCTTCCACATTTGGGCAAGCTCTTCAACTTTCTTACACCTCTTCAAAGATTAGAAAAACAACTTATCACCTAACTGCGGTTATTGTTTCTCTGAACTTCTGGCCCTTGTAACTCTTGAACTCTAAGCATGCCTGCTGCCTCTTTCCTGTGTCAAACCAAGACTCATCTCACCATCAGTTAAATCTTTTCCACAATCTCTAAACTATGGGACTCTTTAACCCATTCCCCGGCCCCATCCTTAGTCTTTCTTCCCTCCTATTATCTCCTATTATCCAAGCTTGCTGGCAATTAACAACCATTTCATGATTTACCTCATCTGCTCTCCTACATTTGTACTCTGAGTCTTGACCCTCCATCTGTACTTCCCAATTATGTGTGTGAGCCCAGAGAGTTGGCATCACCAGACTTTCTGGCAGTGGGGGAGGGAGGGGGAGGGTGGGGGGGTGGGGGGGGAGCATCACAGCCAAGCCTGATTCTGCTGCATCCTGTCCTTACAAAGAGATCATAGATTCATCAATGATACAGCACAGATGTTGGCCATTTGGCCCATCATGCCAGTGATGGCTCTTTGAAAGAGCTATCATAGAGTCATAGAGTTATACAGCACAGAAACAGGCCCTTCAACCCATCATGTCCGTGCCAGCCATCAAGCACCGATCTATCCATTTAGTCTCATTCCTTTGCTCTTTCTCCATAGCCCCGCAAACTCTTCCTTTCCAAGTATAGATCAAATTCCCTATCGAAAGTTACTGTTGAATCTGCTTCCATTGCCCTTTCAGGCAGAGCATTCCAGATCACAACAACCCGCTGCATAAAAAAAAGCTATTATCTCCCCTCTAGTTCTTTTACCAATTGTCATATATCTGCCCTCTGGTTACTGAGCTGCTGCCACTAGAAACAGTTTCTCCTTATGTGGTCTAACAAAACCACTCATGATTTTTAGCATCTCTGTTAGCTCCCCCTTAACCTTCTCTGCTTTAAGAAGGACAATCCCATGCAGGGGGACATGATCTTTTAAAAAAAAAATTCCATTGTCCGGAGTAAAGGTAATTTCAAGAAGGATTTATGTGAGCTGTATGATTTTGGAAGTATTGAAATATTCTACAGGAAAACACAACACAATACATTATTGTTTATCATCTAGCACCAAGTCTTTGGGGTTAATTATATTATGCCAGACTTTGAACTCCTCCTTCTAGAACATTCGAAGGACTTCAGAATGTTCGTGCTGCATTGATCACTGAAGCAGAAGAATGATGGGTTGCAGCAGTCCAGGAAAATGGCAGACTTCCAGCACATAGCTTGTTGTAATTCAGTGAGGTGTGTGCTGAGGCTGACGCTACTAGCTCCGAGTCACCGACTCACCACACAAATGAGAATTATAAATCTGTTTTCTGCTCCCAAGACGGCAATGCAGTAGCACCAAACCACCACCCCCCCCCCCCCCAACAACAACTGCAGGGAAATGGGGAGTGGGACTAACTGGGTTGCTCTTTGAAAGAGCTGGCGCAGACTCGATGGGCTGAATGGCCTCCTCCTGTGCCGCACTATTCTCTGATTCTATCTGCTAAATGTGAATTATCTGTGCAAAAACAATTCTAAAATAGTTAAGCGAGATTTTTTTCCCCTTCAATTTGCTCACCTCTCTCCTAAAGGCACTGACATTTTGTTGGACTTTGCTTTCATTCACACTATTTGCCCTTTGGTACTTTGCCCAAGTGACCATCTCTTCATGCATGGGTTTAAGTAGTGAGGGATGACAGATTACTCAACTGTCGGGTTATCACAACCAAGATCAACGCTCACCTGTCCTCTCCATTCATGCACTCTTCAACAGGATTGGTGGGTAATCATGGGGCACTGGAATGCCAATTGGCTTTTCCTCCACTAATTACAATAGCTGGTACTTGTCACAGTGCCTTCCCCCCCATCTATCCTGACCAGGATGATCTAGACTGGAGATCAAATCTGGGACTTTCCAGAGCTGAATGGCTCAGCTGAAATCCTGAGGCACAGCAAACTCCCCCAGTGCACACTTTTCATCTTAAACCAACTCCTCCTACTACTGCTTCTCAACTCAGAAGGCTATGGGTTCAAGCCCCTCTTCAGCATTTGAGCCTATATTCCAGATTGACTGTACAGAGGGAGTATTGCACTGTCAGGAGTGCTGCCTTTCAGATAAGGTGTTAAACTGAGGCCCTGTCTGCCTAACTAACTGTGATTGAATGGTTCCATGGCATTACTTAAAGAACAGGGAGTTTTCTCTGGTGTTCTGGCCAACATTCACCCTCATCCAATACCACTACAACAGATTAAGTGGACAGTAACCTCAGTGCTGTTTATGAGACCTTGCTGTGTACAAAACGGGTTGCCTTTTTTGCCTATAAAATAACAGAGACTATTCTTCAAGGGTACTTCATTGGCTGTGAAATGCTTTGGAACATCTTGGAGGCGAAAGATGCTATATAAATGCAGATGCTTCTTCTTCTCCTGCTTTCCCTGTTAGATCTCTCTAACTTTGTACCATCCCTGCCCAAGCATATGGGCCTATTTTAATTGAACCAATAAGGGTGGTATTATCCCAGTGCCACCTGATAGGAGTCAATATCACGTGCCCATTGAAGGCAACTCACCTAATATAATAAACAAACATGAAGTTCACTCAAACTAAAAGATGCTTAAAGAACATAAGAACTAGGAGCAGGAGGAGGCCAATCGGCCCTTCGAACTTGCTATACCATTCAATAAGGTCATGGCAGAACTTCTACCTGCTCGCAGGTCGCGCAAATATTTAAAATAAGCAACAACGTCCCAACAAAACTAAAAGGAATTTTAACAACTAAACCATGATGTTAATACCAGCGTCTATTAGACGCTCTGCACCCTGAGGTGCTCGTCAGTGGCGGAAGGCCTCAAGCGTACCGCTGGGCACAGCTTGTTCAGGATCCATCTGGACGTGGCCAAGATCGTGGAAGTGAGGCGGGCAGCCAGAGTGACCCCCTCCCCTGTGGCCAAGCTTATGAGCAAGAAAACCTCCCCCATAGATGTCATCAATGCTACTCAGCAATCAGCTGCTAGGAGTTGAGTGGTGGCCAGTCCTCTGATTTCCCTTTGTACAGGAGAGGATCTGACCTACATCAGTGTTTCCCCAGTTTCCTTTGGTAACTCCACTGTGCACCTTCGCAAACCTGATCATACACCTCAGGATTCCATTACATTGTGTCACTGCACCACATTAAGTGTACGATGCCACAGACCCGGACAGCCTGACAGAACATCAC
Organism: Heterodontus francisci; assembly: GCF_036365525.1. NCBI lineage: Eukaryota > Metazoa > Chordata > Chondrichthyes > Heterodontiformes > Heterodontidae > Heterodontus > Heterodontus francisci. The sequence goes on along the minus strand of NC_090410.1, from coordinate 20,143,093 downwards.
GAAAGCAGCCAGTCTTCATGTGCGGACCGAGTAAGTGAATTAACAATGAAGTGTATCAGAGCGTCAACACACAAAGTCACTGGATAATTATCGGGAAGAATCCTGGCTAATGTTCCCGCTTTGCTAGCCCAGGGGGCTAGGTGAGGCCAACTGTAGCACACCTACTGAGCAGGAAATTCAGCACAGGGATCGCCTGGAGTGTATTGGTCAATATGACTTAACGCCCGACTGGGAAGTGCAGCTCAACTATAATGGCACATTACAGTCTGTTATAATGCATTTGTTCAATTATTGATGAATATTAATAGATATAATGACAAAAAAGAAATGATTAAGTACTTTTGAAGTGTGAAGGGATATATGTATAGGGTGTGGGGGAGAGAGGGTCATCAGGCCAGAGCATCTTTCACAGTTATGCTTTGTCTTGGCTTTTTCAATCCTTAGTGAGACATCAAAACTAGCCAGGTAACGGATCCCGTATGATTTCCCTGTCACACTCTTCACTTTGCTAGCTTTTGTAGCTGTTTTCCATTCCAGTCTTCCCATGCATATCAGCTTTAGCCTTGGGCGACAAGCTGAGACCCTTTAATCACAATGAGGGGAGATTTAATAGAAGTGTGCAAGATTATGACAGGCTTAGATAGGTTTGACAAGGAAAAACTGTTCCCATTAACAAATAGTACAATGACGAGGGGACACAGACTGAAAGTTTTGAGAAAAAGGTGCAGGGGAATATGAAGAAGCACTTTTTTACCGAGCGGGTGATAATGCCCTGGAACTCGCTGCCCACAAGGGTGGCGGAAGCGGAGATAATCAATGACTTCAAGAGGAGGTTGGATGGCCACCTGAGAGAAATAGACTTGCAGGGATACGGGGATCGAGCCAGGGGGTGGAACTAACTGCACAGCTCCGTGGAGAGCTGGCATGGACTCAATGGGCCAAATGGCCTCCTTCTGTGCTGTAACTGACTATGACATTGCACTCGATCCCTCTGCTTTGGGTCAGGATTTGAGTAGCTTCTGTTTCATTGCTTGGTTTTGCCGTTTGTGTTGTCAAGCCCATGAACATCTTTTTTTTTTGTGTGAACTTTGCACATTTTGCAATCTAAGTGTCAACATTAGCTTTGCCTCTGGCTACGTTGCTCACCCATAACAGTAGTCACTGTTAGCTGATTCATAAATATTGATGAATTTACCTTACTGCTGCTCCGGAGAAAACCAACAGCACAACGATCACTGTGATCTGATCCTTCTGGACTGCTTAACCTTTCCTGGCTTCATGCTAAATGACGCAAAGTCATGTCCTTAGATTGCCGCAGTGAACACTGCTAATGCCCTGAGGCAACAAGTTCTTGAGCTGGTAACCGATGCCAGGGTCAAGACTGAACAGGAGGGCAGGGAGCAGATAGAATGTTATTTGGCGCTTCAAATGTATTTTCCTGCTTATGGCAACTCACTGAAAACCTTAATCACTAATGCTGCAAAGCATGAGGGATAGGTTAGCTATGGAAAAGGACAAGGAGCATTCCAGAGTAAAAATAATTAATTGGGGGAGGGCCAATTTCAGGGGAGAACGGATCTGGCCCAGGTCTTCTTCTTCTTCTTTGGGCCTCCTTATCTCGAGAGACAATGGATACGCGCCGGCGCATGCCTGGGCAAATTTATGGAGGTTGAGAGTTGCCCAGTCGTCAAAACCCCCCTCTCGGCCTTTCTGGTGGGGTCCAAAGGAGTGCAGGACACGACGTTTGGCACCAGTATGGCTGCAGGAACTGCCGGAAACATGCCAAAGGTGACACATGACCGCCTACGAGGTTCCGCTCCGGATTTTCTGTTAGGGTTTACTCCCTTAGCCTTGGTCTCTCCCGAGACGCCCACAAGGCAGTGGGGTTGTTGGGGCCCCTACACAGGTGTAGGATGGTGCCGGTGGGAGGAGGGGATGCAAGGGGGAGGGGTAGAGGGAGGAGGGGGGGTGCAGGGGAAGGGGGTGCGGGGTGAAGATGGTGCGAGGGGGGGGGCGGGCTGGGACGGGGTTGTGAGGGGGTGAGCTGAGAGGGAGGAGCAGGGAAGGGGAGGGGGGTGGAAGGGGGGTAAAGGGGGGGGGAGGGGGGGTGGAATCTGGTGCAGGTAATAAGCCATTTCCTCAGTGCCCACCATCGACGTCCGGAAAGCTCAACCACGTCCTTCGGGAGGTGAAGCATCATTTGGCAGACTTAGAGGTGATTACATTTGCTAAGGGTTTTTTTTTTTTGCAGTGGTTTAAATAAAGGCATGCAGCATTGCCGACAGTGCGCTGCAGATGCTCTCCGAGCCATCTCCCGCGGGCGCTTTGAAGTTGCGGCCGGGGGGGCCGTTCGTGGATGTTTTGGGTGTTCGGGGCACCTTTTCACAGGACTTCTCTCGGGTCCCGCAGCTCCTTCTTCACCTCAATGGACTTACCGCATGCCGTGGCTGCAGACACTCTGGACTGTGAAGACAGCAGGATCGGAGATTGAAGTATCGGCAGCTGTGCTCGTCAGTTTCATCCGGATCAATTTCATTGAGAAAACAAAGAGCAGGTGTGGCTGGGGGAGGGCAGTGGGCCCAGGTAACATACACTAAACTAACTGTTAGCTTTTAGTTAGGGCTAAAATGAACTGATTTAAAGAGCCAGGGGAATTTAAACAGTTTAAGAGGGCAGATTGGGGGAGAAAACGTTAGGGATGGGAGCAGATGGCCATGGATAGAGTTGAACAGCAAGGGAGCTTCCTAGGGAGCTTCCAGCCCAGGAGCCATCTTGGAACGTCGGATCAAAGATTGGCAGTTAAACTGGAATGGAACAATGGGCTGCCTCTGAAGAGACGGTTCAGGTATAGTCGAGATACATTCCCATAAAGGGGGAAAGGTAGGACAAACAAAGCCAGAGCTCCCTGGATGATGAAAGAAATAGAGAATAAGATGAAGCAGAAAAAGGGTGCACATGACAGATGGCAGGTGGATAATACGTGAGTACCAGGCTGAATATAAAAAAGTACAGAGGGGAAGTGAAAAAAATAATGAAAAGCAAAGAGAGAGCATGAGAAGAGACTGGCTGCTAACAAAAGGGAATTCAATAGTCTTCTATAAGCATATAAATAGTAAAAGGCTTATAAAAGGAGGGTTTGGGCTGATAAGGGATCAGAAAGGGGATTTATGCATGAAGGTAGAGGGCATGGCTGAGATACTAAATGAGCAATTTGCATCTGTTTTTACCAAGGAAGAAGATGCTGCCAAAGTCGCAGTGAAAAAGGAGGTAGTTGACACACTGGATTGGCTAAAAATTGATAAAGAGAAGGCATTAGAAAGGCTGGCTGCACTTAAATACTAGAAAATTGCTAATTTTACACTTGCGTTCAAAAAAAGATGCAAGGATTAACCCAGCAACTACAGGCTAATCAGTTTAACCTTGGTGGTGCAAAAGCTTTTAGAAATGTTAATATGGGACAAAATTAACAGCCACTTGGACAAATGTGGATTAATTAAGGAACACGAGCACAGAGTGTTAAAGGCAAATCGTGTTTAACTAACTTGATTGAGTTTTTTGATGAAATAACAGAATGGGTTGATGAGGGTAATGTGGTTGATGTGGTGTACATGGATTTTCAAAAGGCATTTGATAAAGTGCCACATAATAGGCTTGTCAGCAAAGACAACAGCTATGGAATAAAGGGACAGTGGCATCATGATTACAAATTTTGCTGAGTGACAGTAGTGGTGAATGTTTTCTTTTCAGGCTTGAGGAACATATTCAGTGAGGATCCCCAGGGGTCAGTATTAGACTACTGCTTTTCCTGACATATATTAATGAGTTAGACTTGGGTGTGCAGGGCACAATTCCAAAATTAACAGATGACATGAAACTTGGAAATATTGTGAACCAGGAGGAAGATAGTGATAGACTTCAAGAGGATACAGACAGGCTGATGGAACGCATAAACAAATGGCAGATGAAATTTAAGGCAGAGAAGTGTAAAGTGATATATTTTGGCAAGAAGAACGCGGACAGGCAATATAAAACAAAGAATATAATTCTAAAATGGGGTGCAGGAACAGAGGGACCTGGGGTATATGTGCCTAAATCATTGACGGAGGCAGGGCAGGTTGAGAAAGCAGTTAATAAGTCGTACCAGATCCTGGGCCGTATAAATAGAGGCATAGAGTACAAAAACAAGGAAGTTATGGTGAACCTTTATAAAATACTGCTTGGCCTCAACTGGAGTATTGTGTGCAATTCTGGGCACCATACTTTAGGAAAGATGTGAAGGCTTTAGAGAGGGTGCAGAAAATATTTACAAGAATGGTTCCAGGGCTGAGGGACATTGGTCATGTGGATAGATTGAAGAAGCTGGGACTGTTCTCCTTTGAGAAAATTGAGAGGATATTTGATACAGGTGTTCAAAATCATGAGGGTCTGGGCAGAGTCGATAGGGAGAAACTGTTCCTATCGAAAGAAGTGCCAAGAGGGCACCAATTTAAGGTGAATGGTAAAACAACCAAAGGTGACATGAGGAACATTTTTTTTTAAATGTGGAGAGTAGTTAGGATCTGGAATGCACTGTCTGAGTGTGGTGGAGGCAGATTCAATCATGACTTTCAAACGGGAATTGGATAATTAACTGGAGAAAAAATGTGCAGGGCTTTGGGGAAAGGGCAGGGTTTGGGGCTAGCTGAGTTGCTCTTGCAGAGAGTTGGCACAGACATGAAGGGCTGAATGGCCTTCTGTGTTGTAACCGTTCCATGATTCTATGAAATGCAAAAGCGGCACCTGTTTTTATAAAAATAGGCTTTCAGAGTTCTGACCTAGCTAGTGAATCTGAACAGTCAGGGAGATTAAATTAGCCCCAGGCAATGGAGCAATTATAAACATCAGCTAGGGTTTCTACTCATGATTATTGTCTAATGGTTGGTGCTGAGAAGTATCATGTTGGGAAATGACCATTCTATCTTACATTAGTGTAAAAATTGTCATCCTATTCCAAACAATGAATTAACCACCAGTGGTGCAGAGCGCCTCAATTTTAAAATTCTCATCCTTGCTTTCAAATCACTCCATGACCTCACCCCCTCCCTCGTTCTGTAACCTCCTCCAACCCTACACTCTAAAATTTCCTCCCTAAACCTCTCTGCCTTTCTACCTCTCTCCTTATTTAAGAAGCTGCTTAAAACTTACCTCTTAGACCAAGCTTTTGGTCACCTGCCCGAATATTGCCTTAAGTGACCCGGTGCTAATTTTTGTCTGATAATCACTCCTGTGAAGAGCCTTGGGATGTTTCACGGAGTTAAAGGTGCTACATAAATTCAAGCGGTTATTGGTACAGAACAACAATAATTACTTCCATTACTATAGAGGTTTAACAGTAATCTGCAGAGACTGACATCCAAACTGTGGATATTTGATGGGGATGGTATTGGACTTGGGAGCGATGCTGGCCACATTCTTATAGCCATCAGAAAACTCATTTTCTAGGCTCCCAATGAGGTGATGGGTAGAAACTGAATCCGGCATCACTTTGAGGGATAAGGAAAAAGGAGAAAATTGAGAGAGGGACAAATTCATCAGAAGCACACGTTTGGGTCTTATGGAATTACGAGCAGCTACTCAAAACGAGGGCAGATGTCAGCTGGAGAGAGCTCGTCCCTGCACGGCTCCCTCAGAACAAAGAGGAGTGTAACTGTTGCCCCATTGCAGTGTGGCTCACAGCTGCAATATCTTGCAGCCTCCGGGTGCTGTTTGTGGAAGGTTGAGAGAGAGAGAGAGAGAGAGAGAGAGGAGGGAGGAGAGTGCGCAAACAGGTTAGCTCTGCCCAGCTCTCAGTAGCTAGCAAGAGCAGTATTCTGGCGAGAAACGCTATTTGGTAGAAATTCGCCTGGGTCCCTCCTCTAGATAGCGTGTGCCCCAACTGGCGGACCCAAGGCCGGCTCAAAATTGGGCCTCGTGCCTCGTTTCAACCGTTTCGGTGAGATGCCGGTCCCGCCTCCATGGGCAGCTCGCCTCACCTCACCGACAGCAGCCCTGAGGCAAGTGGTGCGAGGGACAGTGGGAGGGGCCCGATCGCAGCCAGCAGCGGCTGTCAAGAGTGCTGTGCTCCTCCTGGTTCCACATGAAGTTAAAAAAAAAAAACAGCTTTTCGCAGCCACACCAGGAAAGTCTGAGCGGAGCAACCCAATGCCAGTTCCCCTCAGGCCAGTGCAATTTCTCAGAGAAAGCCTGAAACAGGCTTGAGGCCCATCATTGCTACATTTAAGTGCCTAACACCTGTTTTAGGTGGCCACCTCAGCGCCTGAAAATTGTCTGAGGCCGATACAATGACCAATTTCTACCCTTGTATGTTGTTTTGAGATGAAGGGCAAGGCAATTAAAAAAAGTGGACAAATGTCAATATCATTGAAGGGAACATAAAGACTAACAGTGTGTCATTCTGACTCTCCCAATGTCTAGTGAAATGATGCATTTTTGTCTGGCCAATTCAGTCCAGGTCTGCCACCAACTGGGCCAGCAGTACAGCCCAAGTGCAGTGTATAGGGCCATTCGGAGGTACAGAGATCCCCTTTTAATCGTAACATCACTGGAGTAGCCTGGAGCCAGGAACCTAAAACACCAATGAATATTAGCAGCCATTTTTCAATAGTCGATGCTGGGGGTACTTTGCACAAAATGTATTTATCCTAGACTTTCCATCTTCATTAAATATTAATTTGTAATTGGCCGTCCAATCTTACATAAATTGCCCCCCCCCCCACCCCAATTCTAAAAAATGCTATAAACACCACAGATACAGAACAATAACTGCTTCCATTCCAATACAGAAAGAGTTGCATTTAGAATGTGCTTTTAACAACCTCAGGGCATCTCAAAGCACTTTTCAGCCAACAAAGTACTTTTGAAGTGCAGTCACTGTCATTAAGTAGGATTGCAGTGACCAATTTCGGCACAGCAAGATCCCTCAAACGCCAATTAGATAAATAACGAAATAATCTCTTTTTATTGATATCGGTTGAGGGTTAAATATTATCTAGGACACCAGGAGAACTCCCTACTCTTCTTTGAAATTGTACACTGTGATCTTTTATATCCACCTGAGAGGGAAGATAGGGCCTTGGGTTAACGTCTCATCCAAGTGGCAGCATCTCTGATAGTGCAGCACTCCCTCAGTACTGCACTGTAAGGGCAGAATTTAATGCAGCCATTTAAAGTATACAATGGTGTGTGGGGACGAAGAATTGCATCAGAACCATCCGCCTGGAAATCCGGCGTCAGGACGTCAGTTCCAGATTTTGTCAGTGGCGGGAAAGTACCAAGGCAGCATTGGTACCCTAGAGCGACAGGAAGCTATCTTAAATTGCTGAGTTGTTTTTAATGCATTTACATCTCATTATCTTTGATTTAATGGTTGGTTCTTGATTTAGTGGACAGCGGGTGGCATTCATGGGCTTTCGGGTTCAAGACCGTTTAAACCTGGCAGCACCGAGACGAGAGGCTTCAGTGCCCCGACAAGGAGGCAGCCCTGAGCATTGCTGAATAGGGAAGGGGGCGGGGGAAAGGAGGCTATTGTCGAAATGTGTTGCTGTGTGCTCTGCAAGGGGGTTTGGGGTTCTCAGGGACTCTGCAAGGGGCTTGGAGGTCTTGGGGGCTCTGCAAGGAGGTTGGGGGGGGGGGGGGGTTTCAGGGGCTCTGCAAGGGGATAGCATGGGTTTGCTAGGGCTGTATTGGGTTACCAGACTGCTGTGTGATGTTTGGTAGCTCACATTGTTGGAAGACAAGTTCAGCCATCAGCAAGGTTATGCTCTGAGGGCCATCAGGGAGTCTGCTGGGAGAAGTATCAATAGCTCAGCTGCCAAGGCAGGGTCGCCTCTGCATCGACAGCGATTTGCAGGCCCCCAGGGGTCGCCTGGCATGGGTCTCAGACACCCTGCCTATTTGGACCTCCCTGGCATGATGCGGCGCCTCCGATGGCAGGAGGGCCAGGAGGCAGCTGCGCCTGCACGCCGAGAGCAGCAGCCAGCGGCCATGCCCAGAGGGGCCCAGCTGTGTCAGAAAGTGTGCCAGACTCGAATCAGCTACCTACAAATGTCCAAGATTCATTGTCAATGAAGACCACAGCTCTCCAGGGAGGCAGTCACTGATGTGTGCGCCCTGCTGCAGGACGAGTTGCGGCCTCTGGGATTTGGGGGGGCACCCATGCCAGTGGCCCTGAAGATCACCATGGCACTAAACATCAATGCAGCTGGATCTTTCCAAGGCTCCACCGGGGCCCTGTGTGGGGGTTTCCCAGGCAGCAGACCACTGCTGCATCAAGGAGGTGACCATTGCCCTGTTCAAGAGTACTGGTCGCTTTGCGCGCAACCAGACTGACCCTGACAGTCCAAGAGGGCTATCGGGTTCGGGACCATCACTGGATTTCCCCAGGTGAAAAGTTTGATAGATTGCACATATGTGGGCATTAAGGTTCCCACAGACCAGCCAGCCGCCTTCGTCAACAAGAAGGGCTTCCATTCAATCAGCATTCAACTGGTCTGTGACCACTGAAAGCATTTCCTGCGGGTGTGTGCCCGCTTCCCAGGAAGCAGCCAAGACGTCTACATATTTCGACAGCTCCAGGTGCCACAACATTTCAGGCTCCCGCTCACCTTCAGGGATGGATTCTTGTAGACAAGGAGCACCCAACGAAGACTTGGCTTCTTACGCTTGTGAGGAACCCTCGCAACGCAGCGGAGGAGAGGCACAGCACTTGCCACGACTTCACTCCAACGATCCTTGTACAGGCCATGGGGCTACTGAAGATGAGATTCTGCTGCCTCAATCGATCTGGTGGAGCCCTCCAGTATGCCCCAGCAAGGGTCTCGCGTATTGTGATGGTCATCCAGCACTGCAGAGGGGGGAGGCCTTACATGACGATTGGACGCCGGAGCGACACTCCTCCACCGACGAGGAGGACGCAGAGGAGGGACAGGGGAAGCAGCACTGGATGGCGAAGACCTTGTGCCGGAAGCCAGGCAGATTGAGCAATGTGCTAAGGCAAGAGACAACGTCATAATCATCCACTTCCAGCCACCCTGATGTTCACTCAGAGACAGCCCTGAACGAATGTAGTCTGTCACCTCCTTTCCATTTGTGTTCCCTGACTTGTGACCAGCTGCAATGTGGATTAGTGCCCATGGGAGTATGTATGTTAATGAGGGCTGTGGGAAGTCAGCAACTCACAATTAAGGCAAAATGGAATAATGGCTTTCAGACAATGATGATGAATGATTCGCACAAAAGAACTTTTAATTAATCAATACATTGCATATTTTCTACACCCGTGAGTCCCCAAGTGTGGCTAGGAGGTTTTCTTAATACATTTGCGGGTGATCCCTGTGTCAGCAGTTGGGCTGGAGACAGGCTGCTGATCAGGCTGCCCCTTGGCCTCTGATGACTTTAGCAGCCGTCCTCTGGTTACCCGAGGCCTGGAAGGGTCCGGCTGCCTGAGGCTTTCCTGCACTGGTGCTGGTCTCTCCTCAGGCATCGCAGCTGCTGGGACTCACTGGTGGAGGGACTGAACGCCCTGAGGGGAGCCTCCAGATATGGAGGGCAGCCTCTCATCCTCCCTTTCAAGGCTCACAAGAAGGACGAAGAGTGGGAGAAGTCTCCAGGGTCTCCAGGCTCTTGGTCCTTCTCTCATCTTGCCACTGCCACGTCGAGCTCATGACCAAGGCGAGGGTGTGCAGGTCTGCGCACATCTGTGGAATGTGGCTCTCCATGAGAGTCACAAACCTTTTAATGGAAGAAGCCATGTGCTCATATGCCTGGGACATGGCAGCAGTCATGGCACGGATGGTCTCCTCCATCATCCGCTCATGGCTGCACATGACCCCTGGCATCTCTGCCAGGTGCTGCCTCACCTGTCTCTGCAACTCCAGCATGCCCTGTGTTGTCAACACCAGAAGCTCATCATCAGCCTGGGGCCGGGCCACCCACTGTCCTCTATCTCAGCCTCAGACAACTGCTCAGGCATGTGTGCAGTGACACTGATTTTAAAGCTGAGCGGTTACCCACCGAGGTGAAAGTACCTGTGCTGGTGGAAGGTGCAGGAAAGTCATGGGACGGTGCATCCTCTGAGTGGTCCTCTTTCTCAGAGGTGGATAGCAGTCCCCCTTTAGCATCAGTCTCCTGTGCACAGTGACCTGCATGAGAGAACACAAACATGTGTGGGTTAGGCTGTACAGATCTCGTCATGTCAAACATACGTGAATTTGTGTGTCTGTCAATTGAAGCCAATCCTTACTCTTTTGTGCAGAGACTCCAGTCTCTCAGTCTGAGATTGTGCGGCCGCTCTGGGTCCCCACCAGTTCCAATTGAGTGAGACGATGCAGATTTGGAACTGCTTCACTAGCCTGGGCTGTCTCCCTCCTGTTGTGGACCCTCTTGTCCTGCATGACGAAGGATGGAGATAGTAAAAATCGGCAGCCAAATCAACCTGACAGTTCTGCGACCGTCAGCGCCTCGTCCCGTGCTGGGGGATCTGATATCTCTCATGTACACATGCACTGTTATGGGGGTTAATGGGGGTGAGCGATGAAGGAAGGTGGCCTGTGGCTGAGATGTAGACCCTAGCCCCTCTGCCATCACCGTGGTAGCGCCACCCTCCCCATGTCACGCACCCTCCCACGTAGTCACATGCAATCCCCAAAACAGAGAGTGGTTATGGAGCACTCACCTTGGCTGGGTGCAGAAAGCAATGGACCCTCTTTCGGCACTGCATCCACAGCTGCTGATCTTCTCTGCAATCTCCACCCAGGCTTGCCTTGTTCAAGCGGGAGAAGCTCTTCTTGCCATCGCTGGGGAAGAGGAGCTCCTGCCTTTCCCTTGCAGCCTGGAGGAGAATCTGCAGGGAGGCATCACCTAACCATGGGTCACCCTTTTTCTTGCCTCGGCCATCCTGTGCTATTCTCCTCAGGGGAAGAGTTGGGGGCGGGGGGGGGGGGGGGTGAGAGGAACCAGTCCAGCAATGTTTTCAGCTGCACAAAGCTGACAATGACTCTAAGGCAGGAGTGAATACAGGCCTTTAAATATAGCGGCAGCACCTGCTCCAGAGTCACTGGCGCCATCATCAGCGACTCGCATCCCGTCCCCACGACGTGATTGGGGAGAGGCCCATGTCTCCACGATACAAACTGACCACGCACTGCATGATCGCTGTGGGGCTATGGCCCAACTGACAGATGACAGCAGCACCCATTTCCAAGCCTGACACTGACTCACTAAATTCAGCCCCGAGTGTCAGCCAAGGTTTTTGTGCTCAAGCCTCTGGAGTGGAATTCAACTCCCTGACCTTCTGAGAGGTGACTGCGTTACCAGTGAGCCACAGTTGATACCAAGGTTAACAACAGGCAGCAGACATCCAAACTGAACAGCAAGTCAGATCGCAGCTAATGTGTTGGAGACTGTTGGCATGTTTGCCTTTCACATATGGGGCTGCATTTGAACCCAGCCCAGACTGATGGGATAAAAGAATCTTCTTTCTAAGAGCTGTAAGGACTCTAAGTAAAACATCAGTCAGCCTCAACTCAGTTCCCAGTAGTTGTAAATCCACAGAACAAACCTTTCCGGGAGCGTGATGCTTCTGGATGCTACTTCTTGGCATCACCATGTCCTCAATAAAAAGGATGTTAGAAGGTAGATTGTGGTATTCAGACTGCACTCGGAACCCAGTAATTAGAGGTCAAATACCACCACAGCAAGAAAGTTAGTTGATCAGCAGTAGGGATCTTATTATTTATGTTATAATTTGTTTCCACTCCTTGATTACAGAAGCTCAAAAAAAGAAATCAGCAGACTTTCCCCTTTTTGTTGCTGTCTAGTGGCCCCTTGCTCAATGTGGACTTCAACTACAGGCTCAGCTGTGACGCTCTGCCTGGTGGAACAGCCCAACAATACTCACTCACTAACCTTACATATGATGAATGGTAAGCGTTGGTATAGGCTAGTAAGTAGGGAATTGTATAGCAGCATGAGTCAGCACCTTCAGGAGCAGAAAGAATAAAAATTATCCAGCTGCTTCCTGCTTTCGTATTTATATACACCATAACATTTTGATGCAAGATTTATAATTTACTGTTTCCTCACGCTGCTTCTGTTTGCTGTCTTCTTGCTACTTTCTTTCTTTGCTTTTTCACACTACTTCCCTTGACTTCATCTCATTTCTTAGAGTCTCAGTGAACCTCCTGCATTCAGAGCTAATGAGCATTGCAGCAGAGAACAGCTGTCCACGTTGCTAGGGAATGTTTGAGCATTACATATTTTCCCTGAAAATCTCTGTTATTGTTGCAGAGCATTGGTAACATACATTTATATAGCGCCTTTAACGTAGTAAAGCGTCCCAAGGTGGTTCACAGCAGCGTTATCTGACAAAATTTTGATAATAATAAATGGGAAAAATTGCCCAGGTATGTCCTGTTCACAAAAAGCAGGACAAATCCAATCCGGCCAATTACCGCCCCATCAGTCGACTCTCAATCATGGCAAAGCGATGGACGGTGTCGTCAACACTGCTATCAAACGGCACTTACTCAGCAGCAACCTGACACGTGCACTTTGCAGCAACCTGCAACATCCTGCTCACTGATGCTCAGTTTGGGTTCGACCAGGGCCACCCAGCTCTTGACCTGATTACAGCCTTGGTTCAAACATGGACAAAAGAGCTGAACTCAAGAGGTGAGGTGAGAGTGACTGCCCTTGACATCAAAGCAGCATTTGACTGAGTATGGCACCAAGGAGCCCTAGCAAGTTGCAGCCAATGGAATCAGGGGGAAAACTCTCCACTGGTTGGAGTCATACCAGCACAAAGATGATTGTGGTTGTTGGAGGCCAATCTTCTCAGCCCCAGGACATCACTGCAGGAGTTCCTCAGGGTAGTGTCCTAGGCCCAACCACTTTCAGCTGCTTCATCAATAGCAAGGGGGGTGAAAGGTTATTGGGGGTAGGTGGAAATTTGGAGCTAAGCTTACAATCAGATCAGCCATGATCTTATTGAATGGCAGAGCAGGCTCGAGGGGCTGAGTGGCCTACTCCTGCTCCTAATTTGTATGTTTTTATGGTATGTTTGTACGTTTCTATATGACCTTCCATCCAAATTGTCAGAAGTGGGGATTTTCACTGATGATTGCACAGTGTTCAGTACCATTCACAACTCCTCATATACTGAAGCAGTCCATGTCTATATGCAACAAGACCTGGACAACATTCAGGCTTGGGCTGATAAGTGGCAAGTTGCATTTGCGCCAGACAAGTGCCAGGCAATGACGATCTCCAACAAAAGAAAATCTAACCCCCTCCCCTTGACATTCTGGGGGTTACCAATGGCCAGAAACTGAACTGGACAACCATATAAATAAATACTGTGGCTACAAGAGCAGGTCAGAGGCTGGTAATTCTGCAGTGTGTAACTCACCTCCTGATTCCTCAAAGCCTGTCCATCATCTACAAGGCACAAGTCAGCAATGTGATGGAATATTCTCCACTTGCCTGGATGGGTGCAGCCCAACACCATTCAAGACAAAGCAGCTCACTTGATTGGCACCCTATCCACCACCTTAAAAACTCACTCCCTCCACTACCAACGCACAGTGGCAGCAGTGTGTACCAACTACAAGATGCACTGCAGTAAACCACCAAGGCTCCTTAGACAGCACCTTCCAAACCCGCGACCTCTACCACCTAGAAGGACAAGGGCAGCAGATGCATGGGAACACCACCACCTACAAGTACCCATCCAAACCACACACCATCCTGACTTGGAACTATATCGCTATTCCTTCACTGTCGCTGGGCCAAATTCCTGGAATTCCCTTCCTAACAGCACTGTGGGTATACTTACCCCACATGGACTGCAGTGGTTCAAGAAGGCAGCTCACCACCATCTTCTCAATGGTAGTTAGGGATGGGCAATAATTGATGGCCAAGCCAGTGACGCCCGTATCCCAGGAACAAATAAAAAAAAACTCGTTGGGGTGTAGGTACACCCACAGTGCTGTTAGGAAGGGAGTTCCAGAATTTTGACCAAGCCACAGTGAAGGAACAGCGATATAGTTCCAAGTCAGGATGGTGTGTGGCTTGAAGGGGAACTTGTAGGTGGTGGTCTTCCCATGCATCTGCTGCCCTTGTCCTTCTAAGTGGTAGAGGTCAGGGGTTTCGAAGGTGCTGTCGAAGGAGCCTTGGTGATTTGCTGCAGTGCATCTTGTAGATGGTACACACTGCTGCCACTGTGCAGCAGCGGTGGAGGGAATGAATGTTGAAGTGGTGGATAGGGTGCCAATCAAGCAGGCTGCTTTGTCCTGGATGGTGCCGAGTTTCTTGACTGTTATTGGAGCTGCACTCATCCAGGCAAGTGGAAAGCATTCCAACACACTCCTGACATATGCTTTATAAATGGTGGACAGGCATTGGGGAATCAGGAGGTGAGTTACTCCCTGCAGAACTCCCAGCCTCTGACCTGCTCTAGTAGCCACAGTATTTATGTGGCTGGGCCAGTTCGGTTTCTGGTCAGTGGTAACCCCCAGGATGTTGACAGTGGGGGATTCAGTGATGGTAATTGAACGTCAAGGCGGGATGGTTAGATTCTCTCGTTTGAAATAGTAATTGCCTGGAACTTGTGTGGCACGAATGTTACTTGCTACTTATCAGCCCAAGCTGAATGTTGTCCAGGTTTTGCTGCATATGGACATGGTCTGCTTCAGTATCTGAGGAGTCTTGAATGGTGAACATTGTGCAATCATCAGCGAACATCCCCACTTCTGACCTTATGACGGAAGAAAGGTCATTGATGAAGCAGCTGAAAATGGTTGGGCCTACGACACTACCCTGAGGAACTCCTGCAGTGATGCCCTGGAGCTGAGATGATTGAACTCCAACAATGACAACCATCTACCTTTGTACTATGTATGACTCCAACCAGTGGAGAGTTTTCCTCCTGATTCCCATTGAGTCCAGTTTCGCTAGGGCTCCTTGATGCCATACTCGGTCAAATGCTGCCTTGACGTCAAGGGCAGTCACTCTCACCTCACCTCTGGAGTTTAGCTCTTTTGTCCATGTTTGGACAAAGATTGTAATGAGGTCAGAAGCGAAGTGGCCATGACAGAACCCTAACTGAAATCTGTGCCTTTTGGTTACTGACCCTTCTGGCAGTGAAAACAATTTCTCCTTATTTACTTTGTCAAAACCTTTCAGAATTTTGAACACCTCGATTAAATCTCCTGTTAACCTCTGCACCAAGGAGGACACTCCCAGTTTCTCCAGATGCTAACTCAGCTGATGTACTTTCCAGTGCTTTCTGCTTTTCATTCCCATTTGTCACATTCACTATGTTTTGAAACCGAACACGAATTAAAAAAGGAAACCGGGCCAAACCTATCTGCACAGATTTAACAAGCAGGTTCTATCCATTCAGCCCCATTCCATAACCTTCCTTGGAAATAAGTTGCTGCTAAAATAACTGTTTAGATTCTTATGTATAACACGAGGCTGCGACTCCCCAGCACAATAGTGCACATCTTACAAATGTTAAAAATCTGTCAGACGGCTGGCAATTTTGAACTGAGACTGTTAAATTGGCACCAGCTGTATCCTGCATCTTTGCATTAAAAGCCCCTGATCTCTGAGGGGATCTGAAGGGGAAATCATTTGCCCCAACACAAATCATTTAACCTCATCACAACAGCACCTCAGAGACCTAATTTACACCAGCTATTTCTGAAGGGGATTGAGCTCATCTTCTCAGTCCTGGTGGGGTGAGACTTGTCCTGCCGCCCAGCTGTCTCAATAATAAAACAAAATGCCATTGATAGCGCCCAGCCAGAAGGAGTCAGTAAAACCTCAGCTCTTCCAGGTTGCATACACTATGATTCTGCAGCTGATGGCCACAAGCCCATCGACCAACCCTTGGTGCAAGAGACCTGGAGTTTAACCAATATTTCCGCTTTACACACACATCATTAGCATCTTTCCTCGTATTTCTCGGCACACTCCAATTTAAAATAAAAGCATACTTTGAGACATCCTCTGCGTGCTTTAAACCAACTGGGCAAATGCACACAGTCCTTGGAAATGTAAGATTGCTTGTGCAGTAAATGCATGCACAATGCTGGATAAAATGACACCGCTAAACATTTTAAATGTTACTAACCTCGTACCTTCCTCAGCTCTCCAACCTTACTGAGCCGCTTGTGAAGCGAACGATCCCAAGCCACTCCCTCTCTGCTTCTTGGCCTCACTCCGGTTCTCTCTGTATTAGCATTAAACAGCAGTTCGAGCCCCTGCGGGGGGGATGAGGCGGCGCTAGCGCTCCCACTGCACCGCAGCGAGCAGTGCAACTCTGGCGAGTTACCGACTCACTTGGGCAACACGATTCCAGCAGCGCACCCTGCTTCCCCCATCCTCAGACAACCTCACTAGAGCTGGAGATCGATTCCTCCAGCCTGGGCACACACACACACACACGATGGGCCAAATGGCGTCCTGGGATGAGGAATTTCAGTTATGAAGATAGATTGAAGAAGTTAGGACTGTTTTCTTTGGAGAAGAGAAGGCTGAGAGGTGATTTGATAGCGATTCAAAATCATGAGGGGTCTGGACTGAGTAGATAGAGAGAAATTGTTCCCACTCGTGAAAGGATCGAGAACGAGAGGGCTCACATTTAAAGTAATTGGTAAAAGAAGCAAAAGTGACATGACGGAAAAACTTTTTCACAGTGAGTAGTTAAGGTCTGGAATGCGCTGCCTGAGAACGTGGTGGAGGCAGGTTCAATTGAAGCATTCAAAAGGGAATTAGACAGTTATATGAAAAGGAAGAATATGCAGGGTTACGGGGAGAAGGCAGGGGAATGGGACTGAGCAAGTTGCTCTTTCCGAGAGCCAGTGCAGACTTCTGTGATTCTGTATCATTCTATGATTAATACATGATGGAGCTCCCTAACCCATCTCTCAGTGGGTCAGAGTGCCAGCTCCTTGTAGTAATAGCCCTCTCCCTAGTATTTGGATCCCACTCCAAGGCACAGAAATAAAGGCTGACGCTCCAGTGCGGTACTGAGGGAATGCTGCACTGTCAGAGGTGTCATCTTTCAATAAGATGTTCAACCAAGGCCCAGTCCACCCTCTCAGGTAAAAGCCTGCTCGGGTCTGCAAATGAAACCCAACCTGAGCCCGACAGAACCACATCCGACCCAGCCCGAGCCCTTTCATTTTTTCCCACCCCCTACTCAACCCGACCCGACCAGCGGAATATAATCAGCTTTATTGAAGAGGTTGTGCTCTACCTTGGATGGAACCGCTCACTGCAGACTAGTGCGGAGTGCTTCCCGCCTTGACCTCCTGGCTGTCACTGTCTCCGACCCAGCCCGATATGACCCGAGCCCAAATGCTGGACCCGGAAGAGCCACCCAACCCGACCCGCGCCCGACACATGTCGTCGGGTCCAGTCTGGTTCGGGTCGGGTCGCCATGCTCTACTCTCAGGTGGTAGTAAAAGTTTCTGTGACAGTATTTCGAAAAACAACAGGAGCCTTATCCCAGGTGTCCTGGCCAATGTTTATCCCTCAATCAAAATCACAAGAAAACAGATTATCTGGTCATTATCCCATTGCTGTTTATGGGATCTTGCTGTGTGCAAATTGGCTGCAGCATTTCCTACATTATAACAGTGACTACACTTCAAAAGAAAAGGATTTCATCGGCTGTAAAGGCGTTGCGACGTCCACTGGTCATGAAAGGCGCTATAAAAATGCAAGTCTTTATTTGGACCAATGAAGTTAAATTTCATTGGGGTAGCACAGTAGTTAGCACCACAGCCTCACAGCTCCAGCGACCTGAGTTCAGTTCTGGGTACTGCCTGTGCAGAGTTTGCAAGTTCTCCCTGTGAACGTGTGGGTTTCTGCCGGGTGCTCTGGTTTCCTCCCACAACCAAAGATTTGCAGGTTGATAGGTAAATTGGCCATTATAAATTGCCACTAGTATAGGTAGGAGAATGGTGGGGATGTGGTAAGGAATATGGGATTAATGTAGGATTAGTATAAGTTGTTGGTTGAGCACAGATTCAGTGGGCTGAAGGGGCCTGTTTCAGTGCTGTATCTCTCAATGAGATATTTCCCCTGTGAATGGTTGAAAAATCTACTCCATGAATACTGTATTTTTGATAATCTAATTTATTTGCAAATACAGTGGCTGGTTGAGGGGGGGAGGGGCAGGTTTCCCTTGAATGCTGTACATTTGCCTCACTGCCAACATCACCAAAAGGTCCACACAGTATCAGTTACATTTAATTTATATTTTCACTTTTCATCTGTATTGAAGTCGATTCCCCGTAAGGAATGGCACTCACAGCAGCTTACTGAGTCGAGACATCGCAGCCCCAACTTGCTGCCCAGTAATTGGAATGGGCTGGGAATTAGGGGTCTGTGATTTACTGGCCAGTGCACCCATTGAGTGTGGCTTCTCGTAGGATCAGCCCTATCACATGCTCTTAGCTTCTTTTTGACTGTTCCGTGTCACACATTTACTTATGCATTTATTATTGTTTTTAGCAAAATCAATAAGGGAAGCATTCCGTAAGGTTGTGTTTACAATATCTCTAAAACTGGTAATCAGAGGAAATATTTTGCCATCTTTTACCATGTTTCTAACACAAAGCCCCCAGAGGGGATCTTTCCCCTATAAGTCACCTTTTTCATTCCAGTCCCAATCAATTATGAACTTATATATATTTTGGACAAGCCATTAAACTAAGGATCTCTCTGAAGGCCACATGTGTCGGGTTCGGTTCGGGTCGCACTTCCGGGTCCGGCATTCGGGCTTGGATCGGGTCGGGTTGGACACACTCTATCACCATCTCCGGTAAGTGACTTTAATGTTACTTTACTTTTTGGACTTTGAAGGTGATTTTGTTACAGTTATTTTACGCTTGTGCAGGTACAAAGTGAAAAACCGAAGGTAAGTTAACAGCTGGTCAGGTCGGGCGCAAGAAGAAAATGGAAGGACTCAGGCTGGGTCGGGCTCGGGCTCGGGCTCGGGCTCGGATGGGGTTCTGTTGGGCTCGGGTCGGGTCTCATTTGCAGTCCCGAGCAGGCTTTCAGATCCCTCGACCATTCAGGTGGATGTAAAGATGTTATGTTAGTATCTGAAGAGCAAGGGCTGTAATCCTGGTGCCTTAGCCAAGATTTACCCATTAACCAGCACTAATAAAGACAGATTAACTGGCCATGCATCAAAATGCTGTTTGATGGATCTTGCTGTGTGCAGGTTGGCTATCACATTTGCCAACAAACCAAGTGACTGCCCTTCAAAAGTAATTAATTGCCTGTAAAGTGCTGTGGGACATCCTGAAGATGTGAAAGGAGCTATATAAATGAAAGTTCTTCCTTTCTTTCTCCTGAGGGTAGTGATCTTTCACTGATCCTCCAGTAACTCACTCAAGTGGCTCTTCTTCATGTCTGAATTAAGACAGTGAGTATCCTATTATAGCGACATGGAGAGGAATGTGGATGGTTCCTACTGTTCAACTCCTACCTGACCGCATCAAGTGTTTTTATTATTTGGCGTTTTAACCCCTTTGTATTTTATTCGTCAAGCAAACAGACAGCAGCAGGTTTTCTTGTAGGTTTAAAACAGAACATTAATTATTTATTGAGCAATATGCCTTATCCCGAAACTGTCGCAACCTCACCCACTCACGCATTCGCTCGCGCACACACACGCAAGAAGAGACAGAGAGGAAAAAGGGTAAGTGGTTTGAAGTGAGGCAGGGTTTTGGGGTTCATGGTAAACCTGTTGAATTTTCTCGGAGGTCAAATTCTCTTCAGTTGCTGGGGTGTTTAGAATTACTCTGTTGGTTGAAAGTTCAGTTTGAAGACAGGGAATGACTTCCAGTTCACTGCTGCACAGTAAAAATGTAGAATTCACAGCAGGGTACCCCCCCCTTTTGGCTTGTTGAATTTTCTCCCAGCTCTCGGCTGGACAAGCTTTGGTGACGCTTTCTCCTGGATCTCTCTCCAGAGAGCTATCTTTTAAGCTAAACGTCTCTCACATCGCTCCTCTGTTGGGAGACACAGATCTTCCTCCCTGTGGTGACCGACAGTGGCCCAGGATGTGGCTACTTCACGCCTTTTTTGTTTCAGAAGAACACTTCAAATTCAAAAGTGTCTCTTGATGGGTTCAGGATGGGTGCAATTGACACCTCTTAGCTTGGAATGTATCCTTTTGTTCATACCAGGCAGTAGACAGTTTGAATGTACAAGGCCAGGTCTTGTGACCTTCGGCAGCCATTTGAAGCACATTGTCCACTTTTTAAAAAAAGAAAAGTCCATTTTTCTAACTCTTCAGGTTCTTATATTTTTAATCACCTCATTTTATGTGAGCATAACAATCTACTGACAATGAGTAGGATAGGATCATACATTCTTACAGCATAGGAGTTCATTCGGCCCATTGTGCCTGGGACAGCTCTCTCTAAAAGACCTATCCAATGAGCCGCACTCCCTTTCTCTTTCCCCATAACCTTGCAAATTTTTCCTTTCCCTTCTGAAAGTTACTATTGGATCTGCTTCCACAGCCCTTTTGGGAAATGCATTCCTAATCATAACTCCCTGAGATACGTACAGATTAGACGCTGTGTTCAATCCATTCTCACCAAGAAAGTCCAAAAGCAAAATACTGCAGATGCTGGAAATCTGAAATGAAAGCTGAAAATGCTGGAACTACTCAGGAGGTCATTGACTTGAATCATTACGGCACAGAAAGAACTGTTCAGCCCTGTGTATCTGTGCTAGCTGAAACAGAGCTATCCAGCCTAATACCACTTTCCAGCTCTTGGTCCTTAGCCCTATAGGTTACAGCACCTCAAATGCATATCCAAATATTTTTTTAAATGTGATGAGGGTTTCTGCCACTATCACCACCATCCTTTCAGGCAGTGAGTTCCAGACCCTAACCACTCACTGGGTTGAAAAAATTACTCCTCAATCCCCCTCTAATCCTTCAACCAATTACTTGCAATCTATGTCTCCTGGTTAGGAAATACTCTGTAAATGGAAATAAGTCCTTCCTATCCACTCTATCTAGGTCCTCTAATATTATACACCTCAATTAAATCTCCTCTCAAACTCCTCTGTTCCAAAGAAAATAACCCGACCCCTTCCAAGCTTTCATCATAGCTAAGATTCTCCAGTTCTGGCAACATCCTTTGAAATCTCCTCTGTACCCTCTCTAATATCATCACTTTAATCCTTAGTATTTCTCAAATGGATCCTCCTGCCTCTTACAAAATCCTCTCAGACAAGGTGCTGACTCTCTTTCTGGATAACAGTCAGGGGAGATGCCAACTTCTGCTCTCCCCAACGTACGGTTAGGCCAGGTGCTGACTGTACCCGAGGTACGATCAGGCAAGGTGCCAACTCTCTCTCCCCGTCATGTGATTCAGTGATTTGCCGACTCTTTTTCTGTAGAGTACGTTCAGGTGAGGTGCTCATTCTCTCCCTCTCTCTCTCTCTTGGGTTCAGTCAGACAAGCTACCAACCCTCTCTCTCCAGGATGCGGTCAGGCAAGATAACAACTTTTGCTGTCATGGGTACGGTCAGGCGAGGTGCCAACTCTGTCTCTCTCTCTCTCTCTCTTTCCGGGTTTGCAGTCAGGCGAGGTGTCCCATCCACCCTGACGGCTCCAAAGTCTCCTCTCATCCTACCAACACGAGGGGTTTGGGGAGTGAAGCCGAGCACCCACCACCCCGACCCCCAAAATATACATTTGGAAAAAACAAACTGCAAGTGGGGTATTTTCTACATTAATTGTGGAACTGGGGTGCCCTCTGCAACAGCGGCAGGATGGTGAGGGGCATGGTGGAGGGGCACGGTGGTTGGTGGAGGAAAAAGCAGTGGAAGGTAAGAAGAGCCCAACAAAAAAGCTACCCTGGCTGCAGGGATGGGGGTTGGGAGAAGGGCATGGGTAGATGGGAGTGGACGCCATGGGAGGAGTGGGGAATGCATGGGGGGCTTGGCATGGGAGGAGTGGGGGTGAATGGCATGGCAGGGGAAGAATGGCCTGAGGAGGGGGGCACAGCATGGGTGGGGATGGCATGGGGGATGGGGATAGCATAGGAAGAAGGGGTGGGATGAGGGAATGAGATGGGGATGATATGAGAGGGAAGAAACAAATTGGATGGGCATGGCATGAGAGGCATGGCATAGGAAGAATGGAATGACATGGGATGGGGACTTAGGAAATACTGTTGCAATAAGGATACTAATTTCATCACAAGGGTGGGGCGGGTAAGTTAGCTTAGTTGGCTAGATGGCTAGAGTGTAATGCAGAAAGGTGCCAATAGCATGGGTTCAATCCCCATACTGGCTCTGGTAGTTCATGGAGGCCTGCCTTCTTGCCTTGCCCCATGCTTGCAGAGTTGTCACCTTCAAACTATACATTACCATGTCTCTCTCTAATGGGGAGAGATGCCTATGGCCCTTTAAAACTACAGTTAGAACTACAACAATTTCACCGCAAAAGTTTTGCGGGTCCCTGCCAGTAACGAGATATTGGGGCAGGTGGGGGTAGGTTTTAAGGAGTGCCTTAAAGGAGGAGAAAGTGGTAAAGAAGCAGTTAGGTTTAGAGAGGGAATTCCAGAGCTCAGGGCCTAGATAGCTGAAGGCATGGCCAGCAATGGAACAAGGAAATCGGGGATGTGCAAATGGCCAGACTGGGAGGAGTACAGACATCTCAGTGGGCTGTAGAGCTTGAAGAAGGTTACAGAGATAGCGAGGGGCGCGGCTGCTTGAGAACTGGCAAAATTCATCAGACCGGAGTAAGATGATTTCAGTCATAGGAAGTGTTGGTGTTCAAGAGTAGCTGCAAGACTGGCCCTCACCCGGTTGCACATCTGCACCACATGAAGTGGAAATAGTAAAGCTAAATCTCAGTGAAAGGATAACTATTCAAAGATGACTAAACCCTGCTATCATCCTGAAACCTACAGCATAGCAAATCAGGTGGTGAAGGAGTTAACTGTCAGGCTGCAGGAGATTTATGCAATAGCGCATTCTGGAATTGGATGCATTAACTTACAAGCACTAACTCCGTGGACTGGGAGCAGATAAGCCCAACAACTTAAAAATGATATGAATGATGAGCAGAAATACCTCACACAGCACTGCTAGAGCATGCACCACTGTTTTAATTGAAATATACACTGCTGCACTTAATGACTCTCATGTGATGTTCTCTTGCTAATGAGACTTAAGTGTCCTCATTTTCCATCACCATTATTTTCCTCTGCATTGAGTATTAAATAATAATCTGGCTCCAGTGGAATGGCTGAGTCAGGACAAGATCACATTTTAAAAATTGAGTATTGTTAGAATAAAATTTCTATTATAATTATGGAACTGAGCTCTTTGAACAACTCAGCCTGGAACATTAACTCTGTTTCTCTCTCCACAGGTACTGCCTGACCTGCATTTCCAGCATTTTCTATTTTTATTTCACATTTCCAGCATCCGCAGTATTTTACTTTTATATCAGTGAGTAAATCCATTGCATTCCATGGTATTAACTCATATTGACCGGAAGGTTCTTTTAACAGTTCTTGGTTTGCCCGGAGTCGGCTGATTTCGGAAAGTCCAGCGTGTAAAATAGAGACTAAAAGATACTGTGGATGCTGGAAATCTGAAATAAAAACAGAAAATGCTGGAAATTCTCGGCATGTCTGTGAAGAGAGCAACAGAGTTAATGTTTCAGGTCTGTGGCCTTTAATATTAATTGTAATTGGAAAGCTACAAATTAGCCCTTGAGCTGTTTGAACAAGACAAGCAAGAGATATATTGCCCAATGAGCTTGCATTTATATGGTTCTTTTCACAGTCAATAAATTATTTTTGAACTGTCGGCAGGCAGCCAATTGTCATCGTACAAAGTCCTATAAAAAGCAAACGAGATAGAAAATCAGTTAAATCTATTTTGGTGATGTTGGTTAAGGGAGGAATGTTGACCAGGATGCCAGGAGAGTTCCCTGCTCTTTGGATAGTACCTTGTGATTTTTTTATGTCTGCCTGTCCATGCATACAGGGCCCATTTTAATGCAAAATGTAAAATCTGGCACCTCCGACAATTTTTTTCCCCAAAATACACTTTATTCATAAAAATTTGTAAAAAATACAAAACAGTTCAGAGCAGTTCAAATTTGACAATATGGAAAGTACAGTAGTGATCAAATTTCTTCAATACAGAATGTAAGTTGCCTCACAACTCTTTCCATTCCATTTTATATGCAATGTACATTTGCATTACACAGCGAAACAGCACCTCCGACAATTTTTTTAAAATTTATTTCCAAAATATACTTTATTCATAAAAATCTGTAAAAAATACATTGCCAAACAGTTTCAAACAGCACCAAAAAATATAAACATTGCAAGGGAGATCAGTTTCCTTCTTTACAGTCATGAGTTGCTCCACAACCCTTCCATTTCACATTTGTCATGCCAATTACAGTTTGACATTAACAGCAAATGAAAATTTTCCCGATACAGTTCGAGGGGTTTCCCATGGATCCAGCCCCTCAGTTCAGCTTGGTGGGGGGACCTTACACTGTGGTCTTTCCCCATTGAGTCTTTGCTGTGGCTGCCCCAAGCTTTAGTGCGTCCCTCAGCACGTAGTCCTGGACCTTGGAATGTGCCAGTCTGCAACATTCGGTGGTGGACAACTCTTTGCGTTGGAAGATCAGCAGGTTTTGGGCAGACCAAAGGGCGTCTTTCACCAAGTTGATAGTCCTCCAGCAGCAGTTGATGTTTATCTCGGTGTGCGTCCCTGGGAACAGCCCGTAGAGCACAGACTCCTGTGTTACAGAGCTGCTTGGGATGAACCTCGACAAAAACCACTGCATCTCTTTCCACACCTGCTTTGCAAAGACACATTCCAGGAGGAGGTGGGCAACCGTCTCTTCCCCACCACAGCCACCGCAGGGGCATTGTGCGGAGGGGGCAAGACTTCAGGTGTGCAGGAAGGATCTGACGGGGAGGGCTCTTCTCACCACCAGCCAAGCTACATCTTGGTGCTTGTTTGAAAGTTCTGGTGATGAGGCATTCCGCCAAATGACTTTGGCGGTCTGCTCGGGGAACCATCCGACAGGATCCACCGTCTCCTTTTCCCGTAGGGCCTTGAGGACATTCCGTACAGACCACTGCCTGATGGATCGGTGGTCAAAGGTGTTTTCCCACAGAAACTGCTCCACGAAGGATAGGTGGTACGGCATGGTCCAACTGCATGGAGCGTTCCGCGGCAATGTGACCAGGCCCATCCTTCGCAACACCGAGGACAGATAGAACCTCAGCACGTAGTGACACTTGGAGTTTGCGTACTGGAGATCTACACACAGCTTGATGCAGCCGCACACGAAGGTGGTCATCAGGATGAGGGCGACGTTGGGTACATTTTTCCCGCCCTTATCCAGAGGTTTGAACATCGTGTCCCTCCGGACCCGGTCCATTTTTGATCCCCAGATGAAGCGGAAAATGGCTTGGGTGACCACCACAGCGCAGGAGTGGGGTATGGGCCAGACCTGCGCCACGTACAGCAACAACATGAGCGCCTCGCACCTGATGACCAGGTTCTTACTCACAATGGAGAGAGATCGCTGCTCCCACACGCTCAACTTTTGTCATACCTTGGCTACTCGCTCCTCCAAGTTTTGGTGCACACCCCGGCCCTTCCGAACCATATCCCCAGCATCTTCAGGTAGTCTGACCTGACGGTGAAGGGGACAAAGGATCGGTCAGCCCATTTCCCAAAGAACATGGCCTCGCTCTTGCCGTGGTTAACTTTGGCTCCCGAGGCCAGTTCGAACTGGTCACAGATGCTCATCAGTCTGCGCACGGACAGCGGATCCGAGCAGAAGACAGCGACATCGTCCATGTACAGGGAGGTTTTCACCTGAGTGCCTCCGCTGCCTGGGATTGTCACCCCTCTTATGCTCGCATCCTTCCTAATAGACTCAGCAAAGGGTTCAATACAGCACACAAACAAGACCAGGGAGAGAGGACAGCCCTGTCTGACTCCAGATTGGATCGGGAAAC
This sequence comes from Heterodontus francisci, assembly GCF_036365525.1. NCBI lineage: Eukaryota > Metazoa > Chordata > Chondrichthyes > Heterodontiformes > Heterodontidae > Heterodontus > Heterodontus francisci. The sequence goes on along the minus strand of NC_090410.1, from coordinate 20,117,000 downwards.
TTTCCGATTCCTACCCATTGATTGAGACTGCGCTACTGATGTTTGTGTAGAGCAGTTTGATCCAATTGCAGATTCCCTCCCTAAACCCCATTTTGGAGAGCACGCCCATCATGTAGGTGTGCGATATCCTGTCAAAAGCCTTCTCCTGGTCCAGGCTGATGAGGCAGGTGTCCACCCTCCTGTCCCGTACATAGGCGATCCTATCCCTGAGTAGCGCGAGGCTATCGGAGATCTTCCTGCCGGGTACAGTACAGGTCTGATCAGGGTGAATCACCAACTCCAGAGCAGACTTGACTCGACTGGCTATGACTTTGGACAGAATCTTGTAGTCAACATTAAGCATGCTGCACTGAAGTGAGAGCTGTGATTATGTGATTAAAAGTACCAATCTGCCGATAACCTTTCTAAAAGGCGGGAGCCAGTCCACAGTCACTACGTCCTCAGAACCCGCTTTAAAAACTCAATGCAAAAGTCCGTCCAGTTTCAATGTTGATCTGTACTCCTGGTAACTATCGGCATTAGGTGCACAGAATTCCTTTGACCCCAAATACTACAACTTTCACAGATGAGTCCTGCAGAGCATGTGAATATTTGGCTCCATGGTTCCGCCCACTCATCACAAAGGAACTGAATGTGTTGCTAAATTTGCTGTTGACTATAACATGGAAAATGAATATTGCTTGTGTTGCTTCAATGCAGCAATGAGGTGTAGGTGTAAGGAAGGGGAAAAAGGATCTCAATGATGTGACGGCTCCAATTAGGATGTATTGGCACAATGTCCTCACACTGCCAGTTTTCTCCCACAAGTGTGTCACAACTGAACATTTTTTATTAATTCTTGGAAGGTGGGCACTGCTGGCAAGGCTGACATTTATTGCCTATTCCTAATTTCCATTAATAAGGTGGTGGTGTTGAGCCTTCTTCTTGAACGGCTGCAGTAGGCGTAGTGAATGTGAAGGGAGAGCCATGATATTGACCAAGTGACAATGAAAGAACAGCAATATATGTCCAAGTTGGGATTGAGTCTCGGAGGGGCAGTTAGAGGTGAGGTTGCTTCCATTCTCCTCCTGCCATTGTTCTTCTAGTTGGTGAAGGTTGTGGGTTTGAGAGGTGCTCTCCCCACTCAATATCCATATGACCATTTCCAACAGGGGTTGATGTGCAATGATCATTTATGGGAATCCTGGATGATTTTCCCCTCTATAACCCGGGACACTGAAAGTTTTTCGCCTTTCACATTCCGTTCATAAAAGCTCTATATTTCTCCCTTTCCCTGCACTGACTCCATCCCCTGTCCAATCCCTGGGTTAATAGAATCTCACCTTTTCACCCACTCAATAGAGAGGCTCTCCTTTTCACTCACTCAATTCATGAGGCACCATTCTTTCACTCCTCCCTCTGAGTTCACCCCTCCGACACTCAGGTGACAATAAAGTTAATTTTATTATTCAATACAGGCAGATAGGTCTGAAATCATTTCAGGTTGCCATTTTCAGTGCGTAGCAGCTGACAGCAAAGCATGACTATTGGAGCTAAGATGTAGTGGCTCCTAGCATCTTCATGCACTCCAGGACACCTGATGTAAACCACCGCTCACGTCCACATTTTTGCTTCACCCTGGAGTTAATATTTCTCAGTAATTCACTAGCATGTCAGCCTAGATTTTAGGAACTTTAACACATAGTCTAGGCTGACAATCCAGTGCAGTACTGAAGGAGTGCTGCACTGTTGGAGATGCCATCTTTCAGATAAGACATTAACCTGAGGAACTGTCTGCCCTCTCAGGTGGATATCAAAGATGCCAAGGCAGTATTACAAAAAAGAGCAGGGAAATTATCCCCAGTGCCCTGGCCGATTCCTCAACCAACATCAATAAAAAACAGATTACCTAGTCTTAATCACACTGCTGTTTATGGGAGCTTGCTGTGCCCATATTGTCTGCTGTGTTTCCTACATTGCAACAGTGGCTACACTGTAAAAAAATTACTTCAGTGTGTGTAAAGCACTTTGGGAAGAGGTTGTGGAAGGCTACATAAATGCAACTAATTTCTTTCTTCTTTTACTACTTGTTTGGGAGGGTATTTTTGCTATCCCCACCCTGACCATGTTTCTCCTTGCCCCTTGTGAGCAGATAAATTGATGCTTCCCTGGCCTGAACCCTCCTGAAAGGGCCCAAATCCACCTGTGAAGTCAGTATGCCTTACGCCAGTAGGTGTACCAACCTTTATAGATATACTGGGCTCCATCTGAGCCACTGGAGTGTGAGCTCTTAGTGCAGTGGGTTCCCGTCCTGTGACAACATTCCTCTTGTAGGCATCGCCCACACTATTTCTGTAACCTCTTCAAACCCTAAAACCCTTCAAGATCTCTGCATTCCTCTAATTATGCCCTCTGGGACATCTCCCATTTCCTTCGCTTCACCACTGGCATCCATGCCTTCAGCTGCCTAGGCCCTAAACATTGGAATTCCCTCCCTAAAAATCTGTACCTAACTACCTCTCTCTCCTTCACGATGCTCCTCAAAACCTAGTTCTTTGACCAAGCTTTTGGTCACCTCTTTTACTGTCTCCTTGGGACATCTTATGTACTAAATCAATGCAAGTTGTTTGTTCTGCAATAGTAGCAGATTGGTTGAACCCATGAGTAATTTTGACTCCAGGGTCTAAGGAGGTTTCAGGGAGGTTTTTGAAAACAGAAGGGAGGCGGCAAACCAAAGGGAGCCATGCTGAGGGTTGCAGAGGGCTTGAGTGAAGCAGCTGTATGCACAGCTGTTGAACATCTGGATGGAGAACAAGCGATTGCCCAGTATTAGAGGAACAAAGGATGAACACAAGAACAAATGGCTGGAAACCAGTACAGGAGGGGGGAGGATGAGCCCAAGGAGGGATTTGAGGCAAGAATTTTGACTGGGGCATAAGACCCAGTGGAGCTTGAAGAGGGTGGGTTAATGGGAGTGTGAGACTTAAGGAGGATGTAGGCTGCAGCATTTTGCATGAGTTCAAGCTTAAGGAGGGTTGAAATTCAGAAGCTGGTGATGAAGACATGGTTTCAGCAATGGAAGGGGAGTGATAGGGCAGTGGTGGGAAATACTGCAGGTGGAAGAGAGTGGAATGAAGCAGAAATGGAATGTGTAGCACGAGCCTTAGAATCAATAGGGCAGACAGGTAGGTATGGAATCTGACTCTAATTCCTGATAATTTTCCTTGGGGTAATAACAACTTGCAATTATAAAGCGGCTCTAAGGTAGTAAAATGCTCCAAGGTACTTCACAGGAATGTTATCAAACAAAATTTGACACCAAACCACAAAAGGGGATATTAGGTCAGATGACTAAAAGCTTGGTTGAAGAGGTAGGTTTTAAGGAGTGAGTAAAGGGAGAAAAGAGAAGTAAAGAGGTGCAGAGCTTAAGGCCTTGGAAGCTGAAGACATGGCCACTGATTAAAATCGGGAATGCTCAAGATGCCAGAATTAGAGGAGGGCAGAGCTGTCAGGGGGCTGCAAGGCTGGAGGAGATCACAGAGATATGGAGGGGCAAGGCCATGTAGGGATTTGTGAACAAGGGTGAGAATTTTAAAATCGAGGTGTTGCTTAACTGGGTGCCGATGTAGGTCAGTGAGCACACGGGTGATAAGCAAACAGGATTTGGTGCAAGTTAGGCCACAGGCAGCAGAATTTGAACAACTTCAAGTTCACAAAGGGTAGAACTTGGGAGGCCAGCCAGGAGTGTGTTGGAATAGTCTCGTCTAGAGATAAAAAAGGCATGAATGAGGGTTTCAGATAAGCTGAGGCATGAGCGGAGTCGGGCTTGGCGGTCTTAGCGATGGCAGGGATATGTGGTAGGAAGCTCATCACAGGGCCATATATAACATCAAGGTTGCAAACGGTCTGGTTCAGCCTCAGAGAATTGCCAGGGAGAGGGACAGAGTTGATTGCTAGGGAACGGATTTTGTGATGGTCTGAAGACAATGGCTTCTGTATTTCCAATATACAGTTGGATGAAATTTCTGTGTAACCAGTACTGGCAGTCTGACAATTTAGAGACGGTGGCGGGATCAGGGAGTGGTGAGTTAGAGCTGGGTGTCATCAGCATACATATGAAAACGGACACTCTGTTTTCAGATGATGTCGCCAAAGGGCAGCATGTAAATGGGGAAAGGGGTGGGGCCGAAGATAGATCCTTGGAGGACACCAGAGATAACTGTGTGGGAATGGGAAGAGAAACCATTGCAGGTGATTCTCTGACTGCGACTCGATAGATATGAATGGAACCAGGCCAGTACAGTCCCACCCAACTGGACGATGGTGGAGAGGCATTGGAGTAGAATTTCGAGGTCAACTATGTCAAAGGCTGCAGACAGGTCGAGAAGGACGGGGGGTGGGGGGGGAGGGGTGGGGGGAGGGGTGATAGTTTACCTTTGTCACAGTCAACTAGGATGCCATTTGTGACTTTGCTCAGAGCTGTTTCAAGACGATGATGGGGGCAGAAACCTGGTTACATTCAAACATGAAGTTCCAAGAAATTGGGCATGCACTTAAGAGGCAACAACACGCTAAAGGACTTTGGAGTGGAAAGGTTGGAGATGAGGTGGTAGTTTGCAAGGACAGCGGGGTCAAGAGTTGGCTTTTTGAGGAGAGAGGTGATGACAGCAGATTTGAAGGAGAGGGGAGCAGTACCTGAGAAGAGAGAACCTTTAATAATATCAGCTAACATGGGAGCCAGGAAGGGAAGTTGGGTGGGCATTAGTTTAGTAGGAATAGTGCCTAGAGAGCAAGAGGTGGGTGGCACGAAAAGATGAGCTCAGAGAGGGAATGAGGAGAGATAGTAGAGAAACTGCAGAAAGATGAGTATTCAGGGTTAGGCAGGAAGGAATTTGAGAGGAAGTTTGTGCTGGTGGGCGAGGGAAAGGCAGAAAAGCAGGAGACGACAGCTGAACAGATGGTCTTGATCTTTGTAACAAAAGGTCCTTGCACTTATTGTTGAAAGTGAGGGTGGAGGAGGCAGGTGGTTTAAAAAGACAGTTTGTGGTGAAGAGAAGCTGGGTGTTATCTTTGGCCCAGTTAATCGTTGAATAGTGGGCAGCTTTAGCTGGAAATGGAAAGAAGGACCTGATTATGTTTTGTGTGATCCAGCCAGATCTGGCAATGAATGGCTAAACCAGTTGTCTGCCAAAGATGTTCAAATCTGCAACGGTTAGACTTAAGGGAGCAAAGATAGGAATTATACTGGGAGAACGGCTAGGGTGAGAGTGTGTCATCGTTTTAGTGGGGACAAAGGACATCAAAGATGATGGAGAGGGTGTGATTTAGCAAATCAGTAGCTGCAGAAATGTTATGATGAATGGTAGACCAAAGGTGAGATAGTTGGGAATTTGGAAATGCAGTGGTAAAAGACGTGAGGGAGAGTTTTGTTCAGGGGTGGATACAAAATGAAGTGGGATAGGAAGGGGTAAGGGGAATATGGGTAGAAAGTGATATAAAGAAATGATCAGAGATTGCCTTATCTACCAGTGATAGTTATGATGGAAGTAGTGAGGCTGTGTGAGATATCAAAGTCGAGGGTGGCCGTGAATATGGGTAGGAGAGTTTATCGGGAGGTTGAGATTTAGGGAGGAAAGAAAGGCAGTGAACTCAGAGGAGAGAGAGCAAGAAGAGTTGAAATGGAGGTTGAAATCACTGAGGGTGAGAAATCACTCATTGCAGAGGCAGGAAAGCAGAAAAGATATCGCACTGAGAAACTTGCTGTGATACTTGAGTGGGGAGTACAGAACAAGGATTTTAAATGAGAGACATGAGGGGTGAAACAAGGTGAGATGCTCAAAGGAGGAGAAGTTACCAGAAGAGTAGGGAGACAGACCAAGGTGTGATTTAAAGATAAGGGCTAAACCATCACCACTGCAGTTTGAGCGGGGCAAATGGTAAGAAGTATAGTCGGAGAAGCTTCATTAATGGGAAAGGTGTCATCACCCTTCAACCATGTCTCCGGCAAGGTCATGATGTCAATGTGATCATTCACATTAAGCCCCTGGATGGCAAGTTTCTTACTTACAAGCAAGTGTACATTCTGGAGGGAGATGTGGAGAGGGACAGTGATGGTCAATCCACTGACAAAGTCCAGAATGTCAGATCTGGGGGTGATGAGAGAGATAGAAAGGAGTTTGGTGAGATTAGCTCCTGGCAGGCGCATGGGGTGAGGAGAGAACAGAGTGGGGAACTTGGGGTAGCTGTTTGTTAGGAGGCAGCGATAAGTACCTCGGTGGGCTCTTCGGAGGATGCCAAGAGAGGCACAGAGGGAAGCTGTGGGATAACTTAAGAGGGAGTTAAGCCTAGGTGGGCGGCAGCGGAGTTAGAAAGATGCTAGCACAGAAGAGTAGAGATTTGTGAAGGTAGAGTACCCGAAGGCGGAGAAAGAAAGGAGGGAAGGAAAAAGAGAAAAGTGGAAAAAGGGAGAAAGGGAAAGTAGAAAAAGGTAGAAGTGATGGGCTTGGGTCAGGAGCAGTAGCCAAAACACGGACGTGAATGGACACTTGGCAACTAAGCTACATAGACATGGTTACAGTCAGTGAACAAATTGATGTCCAAGTGCCAGGAAGGTGATAACTGAGATCTACGACGGTAGAGCATTGAGGTGTAAATTACAATAATTTAAATGTTTCCTGAGGCAATATTGAAAGGGCTGTTGCTGTTGAATACATTTCCACATGGAGAGAATTCAATCACTGGTGCCTGTGGATGGTCCTCCGAGGGGCTAAACAGTCTACAACCGTCAAATGCTGATTGATCAAAGCAGCAATGGGAAGTCGCCATTAGAAACACCGTTGCTCCAGCTGATATGACAGAAGAAACAAGAAGAAACTGAGTGTAGCTCCCTCTAACCCTGCCACCCATCCCCGACTCCCATTGATTTGGGATGCTGAAACCGACCTCCATCAGTCACAAGTTAATATCTTTCTGCCACTGAAATCCAAGGGTAACATCAGGTCTCCCCTATAACATAGTCAACTTCTGCAGCTGGTAATCTTATAACTTCCCCACACACAAAACATTAAATCAGATCCTTTGACAGATTTTTTTTTCATTCCGTTATTCGGTATTCCTCTCTTAGGAGCCGGGATTAGTAATTAATTAGTAATTTCCTTGCACCACTGCCATATTTAAACCGGTATTTACGGCAGCCACTTTGCAATGAGGGAGAGAAAGCCGAGGATGAAGCTGCAGAAGAGACTGGAGGCTCCACATGGCTCCATGAATATTGGCACAAGATTTGCCATTTGATTATCTAACCTCAGACGTGAAGGTGGCACTGGGGAAAGAATAAGATGGCCTAATGGACTGATGCATTGCCAGGTGTAGTATCATGCCATACAGAATATCAAGTTGGATCTTCAATCTGTGCTATGTTAGTTGCCTCAGATGGTGAGCAATTGGGTTAGGGCTCGGGTTAGACCTCAGCACCCCTGGACTATGAAGGTTCTTGCTCTTGACAACCAATGAATGAGCACTGCTGGAAAGAGTTGTGCAGGGACATTGGTTAAAAACAGGATCAGGCATAACTACAATGGCATCTGCACATGAATAACCACCCAACCTCACCGCCAAGCCTCACACAGAATAAATCGCCTCTTTGGCAGAGTACTGGAGGGTCACCAGTCCTTATGAAACTATTGCTCAACAAGTGCCAACACCTTTAGCTGAGGAAAAAGTGAATGAAAGATTAAGATTAGAAGATCAGTCCCACAGACAGTGGAAAATTCTGAAAACTAGTTGCCAGGATCAGCATTAAGTAAATGATGATGGTTGATCCTTCTTTTAATGGGCCTTCAGTGAGCCTTAATTCAGAAAAATGTCTTCATTATTTATGAGGCTTTTTGTGCACTTTTAAGTGTTGGAAAATAACATCCCTCTAATGAATAAAATACAACCCAAAACCAATATTTGGAGCACAAAGCATACAAGCAGCTTCCACAGCTCCTTATGTTAATTTCTATTAGTAGTGCAGCAACTATTATATACAATCGCAACATGTATCACTGTATCAGCAACAAAATATGTTTGTATAGCTCTCATGAGAACTTTATTGTTTTATTAACTTCAGGACATAAGGACATATTTTATGCTCTCCCCCGTGGTGAGTTTGGAGGCAGAGAGGGCATTTCATTGGGTGGGATGGTGGCAGGTGGGGACCCCACCACCTTCTCACCTCCACCCCAATTAAGTCCATGGCGGGATAGCCCATACACAGCCTTCCCACCCTGCCGCCAATTGAGCGGGCAATTATTGTCCAATTGAGGGCCTCTGCCTGCCGCCGCTAGTATTAACTCTGACTGATTGATTAATTGATCCCAGGCCTCTGCTGGGTGCTGTTTCGGCAGCACCCATTGCCTCCCCAATGGCGCTCCGGGCAAAAGAGCTGCCTGCTTCTGATTGGCCAGCAGCTCTTGGCAGGCAGGACTTCCCATCCCTGGGGTCCTGATCCTGGGGAAGGCCCGCCGGTGGTCTCTCAAGTACCCGATTAGCTCTGGAATGGGCAGGTTGTCTTATGAGGAAAGGTTGGACAGGCTAGGCTTGTATCCGCTGGAGTTTAGGAGAGTAAGAGGCGACTTGATTGAAACATATAAAATCCTGAAGGGGTCTCAACAGGGCGGATGTGGAAAGGATGTTTCCCCTTGTGGGAGAATCTAGAACTAGGGGTCACTGTTTAAAAATAAGGAGTCGGCCATTTAAAACAGAGACGAGGAGAAATATTTTTTTCAGCGGGTCGTGAGTCTTTGGAACTCTCTTCCTCAAAAGGCAGTGGAAGCAGAGTCCTTAAATATTTTTATGGCAGAGGTAGATAGATTCTTGATAAGCAAAGGGGGTAGGTTGGAATGTGGAGTTGAATTTACAATCAGATCAGCCATGATCTTATTGAATGGCAGAGCAGGCTGAAGGGGCCGAGTGGCCTACTCCTGCTCCTAATTCGTATGTTGGTATGACATGCTCTATTAACCCGGTAATTTACTGGTTACGTCAGATACCTTAAGCAGTTTGCCCAACCCTATCAAAACAGCAGACATTTCACCATACCTACAGGTAGATTTGATGGACGGCGAAGTCAAAGATGTCCTACAGATATACTTGATGAGTTTTGGGCAGCACAAATGCCAGCAACTACAAACAGAGACATCTAAGGGCCTGATTGTACAAGAGCTCTGGAAGACCATAATTAATGGATGGCCAGACTCACTTTAAGACATTCAGCAAGTATTGAGACCATTTTGGGTGTACTGGGACAAGCTTGGAATATCCCATGTTGTTATCTTTGAAGGAAAACAGGTTCTGTTTCCTGAATCACTGCAACAGTTACACCAAGCACACATGGACATAGACCGTACTAGAAGGCTAGCACGAGAAACAGCATTTTGGCTAGGGATTAGCAGTGACATTCAGTCAACTATAAGGGAGTGCGAGGCATGTCAAGAACATATGGCCAACCAACACAAGGTACCGTTAATACTGCACAAAGTTCCTACACACCCAGGGTTGCCACTGACCTTTTTCATGTCTGTGGTGATGATTTTCTAGTCATGACAGACTATTTTTCTAAATTTCCAATCATCCATCAGTTATAGGATATGTCCAGTGCAACCGTTGCACATACGGTGAGTGCTATTTTTAGCTTGTTTGGAGCACTGCAGGAGATTGTTTCAGACAACAGACCTCAATATAAAGCCAAGCCATTCCCGAAGTTACGTGAGAAGTGGGGAGTGGATCACATTACTTCGGAACCAAACTATCCTAGCTTAAATGGCTTGGCAGAGAGCATGGTGCATGCCATTAAAACTTTAACCCCAAAATGTCGGCAGACCAGCCAAGACTTGCACGTGGCTGTATTATACCTCAGAGCAACACCACTAAGTGCAACTACTCCTTCACCGGCAGAGCTGATGTTAGGTAGACAGGTGCGAAGGGCTCTGCTGAGTCACCATCCATCTACACTTCCATAGATGCGGGATGAATTTCTCAAAAGACGGGGAAGATGAAGGATGTGCATGACTGGCACGCAGGCAAAGAACTACCAAGTTTAAAGGTTGGACAGAAAGTTTGGATTTTACATCCCACTGACGGAACGTGGAATCCAGCCGAGGTAGCTAGAGTATGTCCTGAACCAAGATCTTATGAGGTACTTACACCAAATGGCATGATGTTCAGACGGAATCAATGTCCAAATCAGGGAAGTTCCTAATCATGAAATAACAATCAATTCTATTGCACGCAGAACAAGGTCAAAGACAAGATCTAAGAACAACCCCCCCCCTACAGATACAGCTCATTTGGAGAATGATAAGCAATCTCAGACTAAATTTACAGTGACCAGATTGGGTCATATCACCAAACCACTGTTATGCTTCATAGACTCATAAGCTCACAGACTTGTAAAGTCGTAAATTTGTTTTGTATAAGAGTTTGCAATTTTGTAAGACATGTTATCAAGCGCTCTCCAAGTTTGTGCATGTGCTACATAATCTTCATGAATAAAGAATTCACATTTGAGTTTACCAATCCTATTTAAGTGGTTGGCATGTTTGTGTTCAGTACTAAGGAAAAGAAACACAACGGTCAGGGGAGGGAGGAATTTCTGAAATGTGTTAAGGAGAACTTCCTTGACCAGCACATTCTCATTCCAACCAGGAAGGAGACATTGTTGGATCTGGTGCTGGAGAATGAGGTGGGTCAAGTGTACCAGGTGTCTGTGGGTGAGCTCTTGGGTGAGAGTGATAATTGTATCATAAGGCTTAGATTAGTAATGGAGAACAGCAACGAACAATCTGAAGTAGAACTTCCAAGTACAAAGAGGGTGAACTTCAATGGGAGGAGAGGGGATCTAATCAGGGCAACATGGAATCAAAGATTGACAGGAAAAACTGTAAAGGAACAATGGGTGATCTTGAAGGAGGAGATGTTTCCGGTACAGGTATAGGCTAGGTACATTCTAACAAGGGTGAAAAGTAAGGGAACCAAAGCCTGGGCTCCTTGGATGATGAGGGAGTAGAGAATATGATGAAACAAAAAAAGACGGTGGATGATGCATGTCCGGTGAATTCTTCAAACGAGAACCAAGCCAAATACAATAAGTTGAGAGGGGAAGTGAAGAAGACAAGAAGTACATTGTATCGGGGTTTAACAAGGAAGAAGATGCTGACAAAATATCAGTGGAAATGGAGATGGGAAAGGTAATGGATGGGATGAAAATTGATAAGAAGGACGTACTGGAAACAGGAAAGGCTGGCTACTGTTACGACCGAGGCAGGAGGAGTGCACTGTCATTTCTAGTTTCGCTGTAGTCGTGGCGGATATCGACCTCAAAATGCTTAACAGCTAGTAATACACCTAGAGTTTCTTTTTTCACTGTTGAATATCATTTTTGGTGTCAATTTAGCTTTTTGGAAAAGTATCCCACTGGCCTTTCTATGCCCGATTCATCATCTTGCAACAGGACTGCAACAGGTCACAAGCATCAATTGCTACCTTGAAGGGATGAGTGAAATTTGGAGCAGCCAACACTGGTTCATTAATCAAAATGGCTTTCAGCCTCTCAAAAGATGTTTGGCACTCCCCTGACCACACTACCTTGGTTTTCTTTTTTTGTATCAAATTTGTCAGTGGAGCAGCTATAGTGCTAAAATTTGGTACAAACTTGTGGTAGAAAGCACACATCGCCAAGAACCTCATGATTTCTCACTTTGTCCTAGGGGTGGAGATCTCCACCAATGCTTGTATTTTCGCTGTTCTTGGCCTTACTTGTCCTTGCCCTACTATATGCCCAAGGTAAGTTACTCTGGCTTTTGCAAATTCACTTTTGGCAAGGTTTATCACTAAATCAGCTGATTGTAATTTTGTAAATAGAGGTTCTAGTTGTTTGAAGTGGTCCTTCTAAGTGTCACTGTATACCAGCACATCGTCAAGGTAAACCACACAGTTAGAAACACTGACTACCACTTGGTTCATTAGTCTCTGAAAAAGTGGCTGGGGCATTTTCTTGCCCGAATGGCATCACCTGACATTGGAAAAGACTGTCTGGTGTGATAAAGTAAAGGCCTGTTACCCGACCTGAACCCAACGGGAGCCGATGACATGTGTCAGTTTCGGGTCGGGTCAGTTTGCTCTTCCGGGTGCGGCTTTTTTGCTCGGGTCAGGTCAGGCCGGGTCCGGGTTGGACACACACAGCAAGAAGTGTTAAAAGTAAAAAACCTACCTAAGCTGGGAGTCCGGGACGTCAAAGAGGGAATCTCTGAGCCTGCGCAGTGAGCGAGTGAGCGTCTCTATGATGTCATCATGCTCATGCTGCAGCTTCCTGCAGATTGTGAGTTGCAAGGTAAAACATTCCGATGGTCAAGTTGGGTTGGGCTCGGCTCGGGTCGGGTCGGGTCGGGCGCGGGGAGAAAACGGAGGCACTCGGGCCGGGTCGGTCTCGGGTTCGATGTGATTCCGTTGGGTTCGGGTCGGGTTTTTTTTCCCGTCACCTGAGCATGCCTTTATGACAAAGGATGATATTTCTTTAGCTCGGGGTGTTAAAGGAACCTGCCAGTATCCCTTTAACAAATCTATTTTTGCAAGAAATGTGGCACTGCCCACTCTGTCAATACAGTCTTCTAAGCGAGGTATTGGGCAAGAGTTTGGCTTTGTTACTGCATTAACCTTTCTGTAGTCTATGCAGAATCTAGTTGAACCATCAGGTTTAGGCTAAAAACACCACTGGGGAACTCCAGCTGCTCTGACTGTGCTCAATTGGGTGGTTTTCCAGCATGTATTGGATTTCTGCTTTTACCTGGGCCTGTTTCTCTGGACTTAAGCAATAAGGATGCTGTTTTATAGGAAAGGATTCCCCTACATCCACATCATATGTGGCTAAGGTTGTACATCCTGACTTATCCCTACTATCATGCAGACCCCCACCTGCCAAGAATGAGGCATATTCGTTTTGTCAAATGAACATTGATTTTAAACAGTTGCTGGAGTGAAGAAAGGACTTGTTAAAAAATCACCAGACACTTGGTTGGAAAAACATTTGCATACTAACGGACAGTGCTTGGAGAGTCAATGGACCATTCCCTGCTCCAATTAACCCCAAATGAATTTTGATCATCAGACATTGAAGACAAGGAAGCACATTCCAGGCCCTGCTAAGATGATACAATCCACAGAGCCAGGACTGGTTAAACCAGCTGGTCACATGAATAACCTGCTGGGCAACCTAGGGTTTTTGAATTGTGCCACAGGGAAAGAAGAGAGACTGTTTGCTCCTGGACTGAGAAGATCTCTCCTGTCTTCTCCCATCTCTTTCTCACAAGCCTCTGGATCCACTGAGGACACATGAACCTCAAGAGAGAGAAGTGTTCTACATCGATCAAGGTTTAAGAAGAATACTGGGCCCCAACGAAAAGCAAGACCTACCTACAATCAAGGTCTCTACAGTGAGCTGGAAGAACAGCAACCAAATCCATCTTCAGAAATTGTCTCAAGCTTTTCCACTTTATTTCTTCTGCTCTTTTCTGTCTCTATTGTGCATGTGTGTATTGCATATGCTTGCTAGCGTAGGCGCAATGTGTATCCACAGGCATTAATTGAAGTAGAGTTTAAGTTTAATAAAGTTCAGCCTTTCTTCTTTAAACCAAAGAAAACCTGTTTGAATGTTTTTTTTTGCCTTACAATTGGAAAGCAGTGAACAAGGATTCACTAAGGGGGAACTAAAAATATGATGTGTTTAAAATTAAACCCTGTTGCGGTAAGACCAGGTGGAGGCTGAGAGGGAACCCTGGACCCCTTTCTCACCTGGCTGTAACACTATAGACTCCTTTAAATGCTGTGAGTAACCTTGTTAGGTCTTCTCATTGTTTTGCATCTAAATATGAAAGCATAGTGTCTAATCTCCCTAACAATTCAGTATTAGCTAACCAGATAGTAGGAAGTTCAATTTGAGAATTGCCTAGGCCTCCTTCTGCCTCATCCTCACTATCCCTTTCATTCTTCACTGTCCTTACTATCTGACATACCTGTGCTTGCTTATCCTCCTCCCGGTGATGATATTGTTTCAACATATGACACAACTGAATCTTTTTCCGGCGATCTGAGGTGTCAATCAAATAACTTACTTTACCAATTCCTTTGGCCACTTTATATGGAAAACTGAACCGTGCTTTCAGCGGTTCACCCTGTAAAGGCAGTCATACGAACACCTCATCCCCTGGTTGAAATGTTTGGGTTTTGGCATGCTTGTCTGCCCATTTCTTCATGGGTGTTTGGGAAGCTTTAAGTGCTCCTGAGCCCCTTTGCAGGCTCTCATGAGCTGCTCCCAGAACATGGATATGTAATCTAACACAGAAGATTCGTCCCTCTGTTCTAAAAACTTTAATTAGTTTGGAGGACCTCTTATCTCATGTCCATAAACTAATTCAGAAGGATTAAAACTGGTAGATTCATTGGGTGAATCCCTAGTGGCAAACAGAAGAAATTCTAGCCCTTTATCCCAATCATGGGGATATTCATGACAGTATGCCCTGATCATCGTTTTGAGGGTCTGATGGTACCTTTCTAAAGCTCCCTGTATCTTTGAGTGGTATGCTGAGGACTTTAACTGTGTTATACCGAAATTAGCCATAACTTCCTGAAAAATTTTAGACATAAAATTGGAACCTTGATCTGACTGAATCTCAATTGTTAATCCATATCTAGTGAAGAACTGGGTTAACTTCCCTCCCACTACCTTAACAGAAATCATTCTCAAGGGAATGGCCTCTGGGAACTGAGTAGCCATATCTATGATAGTGAGTATATATTGGTGTCCAGCTTTGGTGTTCGGTAAATGTCCTACACAGTCTACCAACACCCAAAAACTGGTATGGGAATTAGCAGTGCCAGTTTTTATGGCAGGTTGCAGTTTTCCCACAATCTGGCGCATTCTTAGAAAGACCTGGCCAGTAAAAATGTTGACTTATACATTGCGAATGGAGGCCTGTGACCAATGGGGTACCGCAGGGATCGGTGCTGGGACCCTTGCTGTTTGTACAAAGAACAAAGAACAAAGAACAGTACAGCACAGGAACAGGCCATTCGGTCCTCCAAGCCTGCCTAAACTAACACCTTCTGCACTTCCAGGGCCCATATCCCTCTATTCCCTTCCTATTCATATATTTGTCAAGATGTCTCTTAAACGTCGCTATCGTATCTGCTTCCACCACCTCCCCTGGCAGCAAGTTCCAGGCACTCACCACCCTCTGTGTAAAAAACTTGCCTTGTACATCCCCTCTAAACTTTGCCCCTCGCACCTTAAACCTATGTCCCCTAGTAACTGACTCTTCCACCCTGGGAAAAGCTTCTGACTATCCACTCTGTCCATGCCGCTCATAACTTTGTAAACCTCTATCATGTCGCCCCTCCACCTCCGTCATTCCAGTGTAGTGTACATTAATGATTTAGACGTGAATATAGGAGGTGTGATCAGTAAGTTCACAGACGACACGAAAATTGGTGGTGTTGTAAATAGTGAGGAGGAAAGCCTAAGATTACAGGACGATATAGATGGGCTGGTAAGATGGGCGGAGCTGTGGCAAATGGAGTTTAATCTTGAGAAGTGTGAGGTGATGCACTTTGGGAGGTCCAACAAGGCAATGGAATATACGACGGGTGGTAGGACCCTAAGACGTACAGAGGGACCTTGGGGTGCTTGTCCATAGATCACTGAAGGCAGCAGCACAGGTAGATAAGGTGGCTAGGAAGGCATATGGGATACTTGCCTTTATTAGCTGAGGCATAGAATATATGAGCAGGGAGGTTATGATGGAGCCGTATAAAACACTGATTAGGCCGCAGCTGGAGTACTGTGTACAGTTCTGGTGATTACACTATAGGAAGGATGTGATTGCAATGGAGAGGGTGCAGAGGAGATTCACCAGGATATTGCCTAGGCTGGAGCATTTCAGTTATGAGGAGAGACTGGATAGGCTGAGGTTGTTTTCCTTGAAGTGATGAAGGCTGAGGGGGTCTGTTTCTGTGCTGTAAAACTATGCTTTGGTCTTCCGGATGCCCACATGTCCTGCTATAGAAATTTCATGCCTTATCCTTAATATTTCCCAGAAATACCTAGGTTGTACGACTATCTGGTGAACAACCATCCATTCTTCATCTGCAGGCCTGTGAGGAGGTCTCTACTTGCTCATCAGAGTTCCATTTTTAATATAGTAATCTTCCGGAACTCTTTTTTTTTGCCTTAAATTCAGCTAGAGCTAATTGTGCCACTTTATTTAATTCTGGATCAGCTTGCTGAGCCTTGATCAGAGAAGATTTATTGAACATTTTCTAAAGACTATCCAAATCCCCAAAGAAAGTTTCAGATATTTGACTATCTGACTGTGGTGCCAATTTTACCTCCAACAATGAACTTGTTTAGCCATTGTTCGGGTCACTACACATGAAGGAAAAATTCCTGGAACCTTTTCCTGCAAGTGTTCTCTTTAAGTTCACTTGGTTTTTCCGTGACTACTGGAGAAGCTACTACCTTTGCTCTGGGCAAATCATTCCCCAGGAGTCAGTCAACTCTGTCTACAGGCTATTATGAGAATTTCCATTTTGTTGTATGAAAACTTGGGATTCTATATTTTTAAAAACTGAAAAGGATTTCAGTGAACATAGAGACATCTGGGATCACTAAACTTTATGAATGTTTTGAAGGAAGTTCAGTTGAACTGGTAAACAAGGACTGAAAAGCAGGTAATTTCAAGGAAACCAGCAAGGGGTTAGACCTAAGAGCTGCCCTCTGTTATAACAAGAGAGAATTTATGGCTTGGCATGTGACTTGTTTCTGGATGGTTTTAGTTTCATTCTTGAACTTTAAAAGCCAGTGGGTTTGGACAAAAGCAGGCAATTAGAATTTGATTTAGACCTGCCTGGAGATCAAAAGAACCAGAAAAGTATTATCTCTCTGCAAAGAATCCTTGCTGTTGAAACTCAAAAGCTTGTATGAAGTGGTACTATTGCCTCCTGCATTTTTGAAGAAATCCTGAATTTGAAGAAATCTTGCATCTTAAAAAAAAAAGGACTTTTGCATCGAATGTGAGAACTGACACCAGTTGCTACAACCCTGATGGAAGACCTATGTGAAGCCTTCTACCTTTGAAGTTCTTTGAATGCCTACCCATCACAGACTGTTCATCAACCTTGCATGGAAAGACTTTGAGTGGCATCCAACTATTCGACTTTGGGACACCTCACCAAACCAAAGAACATCCTTCCAGATCATTAATGTCTATGTTTTTATTACTTCTTTCATTCCTTTGAAACAGCTGTAAACAAAAATCCTTTTTTTCCCGGTTAAACGGTTTTTGGATGAATGTGCCTCTGCATGAGGGCTGGCAAAAGATAAGGAGCTTTAATATCTCAATTCATATATAGATTTACTTCATTATTGGTTAAGACTTGGTTTTATAATAATCAATAAATTTTCCCACTTACTGAAACAGCCAATTAGATACCCTATTTGTCCCCAGAATAAAGCACACAAACCAGGTTTATTCATTCCTCGGATGTGAGCATCGCTGGCAAGGCCAGCATTTATTGCCCATCCCTAATTGTTCTTGAGAAGGTGGTGGTGAGCCGCCTTCTTGAATTGCTAGCGACAGTGAAGGAACAGTGATATAGTTCCAAGTCAGGATGGTGTGTGACTTGGAGGGGAACTTGCAGGTGGTGGTGTTCCCATACATCTGCTGCCCTTGTCCTTCCAGGTGGTAGAGGTCGACCCAATACAAAGATATGAGTATACACTCCCCACCAATACCATTTACTAAAACCTTGGTGCTGCCGGTGGAAAAGTTATGCCTTTCACCAGCAAAAGTGTTTGGGTGGTTCCTGTATCCCTAAGTATAACTATAGGTTTACCTGCCTCACTTGCGGGATAAGGAGTTACTTTTCCTTTTGACAAGAATTCCCTAGAACTCTCAGGTATCTTACTCACGACTCCTGCACTCACAGCGGTTTTTGTACTTGGCCTTACAGCTGCAGTCAGAGCTACAACCTGATCTGTCATACTCTCGGTCAGGGCCCCTTTCTCTGCATTGGCCTTGTGTACCCCAATAAGTCCCATGGGATTACCCTGCAACTTCCAGCATTCTGCATGAAGGTGTCCCACCATGTGGCAATGGTAACACTTAGGCTTGCGGACCTCACTTCCACCCTCAGCATCTTCCTTCCTGGTCTGAGGTGGAGATCCCAGGGCATTCCCAGCTATCCCTTCTTGTCCCCGGCTACTTGCCTCCTTTCACCCTTCCACCTTCTAGGGTTTGTGGGGGTGACAGACAAAGAATTTTGGCTTATAAACAAGCTTGTAATCATCTGCACTTTCCGTTGCCTGAAAGCTCGACACCATCCAGGACAAAGCAGTCTGTTTGAACGGCACCCCACTCACCACCTTAAACATTCACTCCCTCCACTACTGGCGCACAGTGGCAGCAGTGTGTACCATCGACAAGATGCACAGCAGCAACTCGCCAAGGCTTCTTCGACAGCACCTTTCAAACCTGTGACCTCTACCACCTGGAAGGACAAGGGCAGCAGATGCATGGGAACACCACCACCTGCAGGTTCCCCTCCAAGTCACACACCATCCTGACTTGGAACTATATCACTGTTCCTTCACTGTCGCTAGCAATTCAAGAAGGCGGCTCACCACCACCTTCTCAAGAACAATTAGGGATGGGCAATAAATGCTGGCCTTGCCAGCGATGCTCACATCCTAGGAATGAATAAGAAAAAAAATTTGATTGGAAATTTTCCAAAAATGATGATTGGTGGATTTATTCCTGAATGCTTCACGTCGATTCAAATATTCAATTATGATTTTTTTGTTATAAATTTCAAAATTACAGCCTATCAAGTAGAACTGTGATGCACAAATTTCATGAGTTACACAGTATGACCCTGAAGATTGATGGCAAAACATGACCAAAGAAGTAAGTTCGACAAAGAGGAACTGTGTGCATCTATTTTTGTTCTATTGTTAGTGGATCCCCGTGGTGTTGCTCATGGTCTGTTGGATGACATGCTGTTTAATAGGGGTAGGACTGCTATAGCATGTAACGCAGAATGTATTAATGTGCTGCTATAATTCTTTTGGGTCACAAAGCTTAATTGTTGTTAAAGTAAACATAGGCCAGAGGCCAATTAAGAGTTTAATTATTTGGTGAAGATACTGTGCAAGAAGTAAATCAGAGATTATTTGTTCAAGTGTGAATCCACAATCAAATGCCAGCCTTTCTCTTTTAGGTGTTATTGCTAAGGTTTATTTTTAAGTCATAGCTTGGAGACAGCCAGGAAGCGACTTTAACCCTAACTGCCTGGCAGAAACCAGGACGTCATAGCTACAATCGGCCAGGTGGCTTACCCTCTGATGTCCTGCCTGGATCCTGCCATCTTCAATTTTAACCTGCTCTTCTGAGCAGGTAACAAGGACACTCGTCTGCTGCCAGAGCGGGTCGTTCTTTAACTATGCAGGTCAGGTCCGACAATGTCATCAAGCCCCCCAAGTACAATTTTAACCGTTGCCTGATCGGTGTAGCTGTTGCGGCTTTCTCACAGTGGTGAATGCGGGAAGTGGATCTGGGACCAGAAGTAGCCACTTAAGGGCCCAGTAGCCTCCCTCCCACTGCCTGAGTTCCACTCCCACCCGCCAGCCGACTTCCATTTCCTGAATCTGACTGGTGGCTTGCAGATGAGGCCCAGAAGCTAAAATGGGCAGGGCCTGATGCTGCGGAGATTAGGGGGTGGGTGGGTGGGTGAGGGAGGGGTGTTTGGCAATTCTCTTGCTCGCTGCTCAATCAATCCCACTCCAATTGAAAAAAAAATAAGAGCTTGTCATTTCTATATGTGAGGAATTTTCTGTTGGTGGGGGATGTTTGTCCATGAATTCCAAAGTAGCTGGCTTTCTTTCTCATCTTGTAAAAAGAAATCTGATTTAATTTGCATATGAGCAGCTGCAAGAAATTTGCGTAGAATAAATTATCTATCATTAAGCGAGTCAGAAGATTGTGAAGCAAGAAATACGATGTGGTGTACAATAATTTTATCAGATAGATAGATACAAAGACATATTGATTATAGATTCTAGTTTGCATGCTGTGTTGCAGCAGTCTGGCTTCACCTCTCTCTCACTGTCTGCAGCGACTAACCTGGAGCAGAGATTCACTGCACATCGCCACCCTAGGAATTGTGAGAGATTGCTGAACAGCACAATTCACTGGCAGTCTACTGCTGGGAATGCAGAATGTTAAACACCATCTGGCCCTGCAACAGGAGAGACAATGTGTTCCTCTGGGCGCTTCCTGAAATGCTGAACCTTTTGATGCACGTTGCAACCAGGGTTGCCAACTCTGGCTGGACGTATTCCTGGAGGTTTCATCAAATGACCTCCCACCTCCAACCCGCTCCCCCTCCCCCTCTCCGCCCACCCAGTCAAACAGCCATTTTTTAAACCATCTCTGATATTTCAATATGAAAACATTTATTTTTATATTCCTACGGTTTTTCTCCAGATTTTCCCACAGCACTGTCCTGGAGATTAACTTTCAATTTCTGGATACTGCAGATCAATCCTGGAGAATTGGCAACTCTCTTTGCAACACATCCACAGGTAGGATTTGTTGGCCCTGATGGGGGCGAGTATGGAGGAGGGCAAGTGCAACAATTCGTGCTGCTGGTTGGTTTCACAAGAGGTGAAGCCAGACCGCTCGGACCGGCAGTGGTTTTGCTCGGGGGGGGAACGGAGAGACCTAGCAACTTAGAGAATAGGCCAATTGATCTGGTTAACAAAATTGTCAGCTCGTCATGGGCCAGTTTGGAATTTTGGTGAGGGCGCACAGGTTACATGATGGATCAGTAACGGTCCAGGTGGAAGGAGGTGGCAGCACAGCGGGGAGCCAATCATGGCTGCACTGTGCAATGGGTTGGGCCTCATCCATTGACACACAGGTGCCATTGACTGAGCAGAGTGAGCAGAGCAAGTGGTCCGTGAACACTCAGGCAGGGGAGGGAGTTGTGACCGTCCTGGGATCATGCAGCCAGTAGGGGAGTGGGTCCAGTAAGCATTGTGAATGCAGATGGCCACAAGCAAGACAACAGCTTGACACGGGATTAAGGTACTTGGAGATAGGATAGAGTAGCGATGAGGATCAACATTCTCAGCAGCAGATGCAGAGCCCTGGGCATGAGGAAGGCAGAGGAGAGGAACAAGGGGCAGGAAGGCAACAGAGGCCATACCCTCAGCTTTGAGTGTACTGCCGAAGAATAAGCTACCAGGACATGTCAGAGAAGCAGTGCTGCAGGAGATTGCACCTATCCTGACAGATGGTCGCTGAGATTTGTGCCCTCGTTGAGGAAGACCATAGACCTCGCAGCACTGGCTGCCATGCCCTGCCTGTAGCCGTTAAAGTCACTACGGCCTTGAACTTCTTTGCCTCTGGCTCATCTCAAGGATCAGCAGTGTTCCTTGGTAGCTGCACACCACTGCATCTTGCAGGTCACTAATGCCCTATTTGTTAGAGCATTTCAAACACTTGGGGCCTCACAGGCACAAAGGGTGAGTGGGATTCGCCTCCGTTGCTGGATTTCCCCAGGTGCAGGGCATCATCAATTGCACCCATGTGGCCATCAAGGTGCCAAGTGAGTAGCCAGTGAGATTCATCAACAGGGAAGGGCTTCCACTCCCTCAACTTTTCAGCTGGTCTGCAACCACAGCAAGAGCTTTATCCATGTATGCACTCACTATCTTGGCAGCTGCAATGACTCCTTCATCCTCCAGCAGACCAGGCTCCCACAGCTCTTCATTCCATCCCTCAAGCCTCGTGGATGGATTCTAGGGGACAAGGGATGTCCATTGAAGAAATGGCTACTCACCCCTTCATGTGACCCTGAGATGGAGGTGCAGAGGTGCTACAATTGAAGCCATCTGCACCCAAGGACCACCATTGAGCAGGCTATCGGGCTTCTGAAGTTGTGGTTCTGATGCATGGACTGGTGGCCTGGCGCCCTGCAGTACACTCCTGAAAGGGTATCACGCATTCTGGTGGTCTCCATAACATGGCCCTACAAAGAGGAGTGGACCTTGAATAGGGTGAGACGCTAGGATGACACAACTCATCAGAGGAGGAAGAGGAGGAGGAAGGGGAAGATGCAGTGCAGAGAGGTGCCCAGGTTGTGCAGGGAGGTGGTCCGGGCCAGCTCAGGACTCAAAGCTCTCATCAGGATGGTGTGAATGCCAGAGAACATCTGATCCAGGCACGTATCACCTGAGTGCTTCTCACTCAGCTGGACTGCATGCTCTGGAACTCACTTTGATCTGCCTGTGAGAACACTTCCATTGAAGACACAACAAGAGATCCACTATTATCGCCAATGCACGGTGCTCATTTGTCCAGTGGTCTCACTGTCCCATTGCCTCCCTTTACCACTTTAAACCTCCTCTCCAGTTTCACCATTAAATAATGAAAGCTCACACATCTGGTGTCATGTATCAACATTTACAGTGCTACCGAAATATTACAGTGTGCATTTACAAGTGAAATAAACTCCAGTGAACCACTCAGTGCTTTGACCGACACGATAGCCTCCACTCTCGGCCACTTCTACGCAGTGCTCCCCTTGTGGCCTCGGATGAGGTGCAGGCAGCCTACTCACTTGTGTCTGCGGCCGAGATGCCTGTGTGCACTGACGTCAATACAGATGGCTCCTGAGCCAGAGGGGCCAAGGAGGCTGATGATTATGATGGTACCCAGTAAGGGGAGGCACCCTCATCATCATTGGTGATTGGCTCAGCCCTTCGTTGGCGCTCTGGATTGCTGGAGGAAAGCAGTAGTTGGGATCCAACTGGCATCTACTCCATGCACCTTTGCACCATCAGAATTACTGACTCATCCATTCTATAGAGCATGGCATGATTCTGTGCATGTCAGTGCGCTGTTCCTGCATCTACTGCTAGTTCTGTCGCATTTTGCTCTCCATGAGGTTGGCCACTTTTTCACTGGAGGAGCTCACGTGTTCAAAACCCTTAACCATGATGGTGCACATGACTTAAATGGAATCCTCCATTCTCAGGCCATGATGCCGCACTGCCTCAGGGAGCTCTGGCGGGTGGGTCAAAGTAGAGGCTCCTTGCTTGTGACCCGAGGCCCTGCATTTTCACCCAGCTGAGCAGGGCTGCGTCTGTCCTTCATCCTCCAAGGGGGACTGCCCAGAACTGCCTCTGTTTCTCTCACCTCCTCCTGCTCACAAGTGCCATGCTCTTCACCCAGTCCCACCCTTTCTAATGTAAGGACCCACCGACATGAGTGTACCTGCACTGGTGGTATGATGTGACAGTGTTTTGGATGCTTGTGAGGCCCCCAGTATCCTGTGGGAGACATAAGGAGATCATGAGAATTTGTCTGTGACAGCAGAAGCCTCTGTATTGCTGAGCCTTCCCAGTACAGCTGAGTGCTGTCGGATGGGGAGGAGTGCAATAATCCCCTTCATTTACAGATCTCAATATCTTTTCACCCTCTCCTCCAAGTATTCCCATCTCTCCATTGCCCACTTGGTCCTGCGGAACCACCCTGGCAATTTCCATCTCTCCTCCATGACAGTGAGGATGGCGAGCTGGGACACACCTCCTCCTGTCTGGGCCTTCTCCCATGAATTATGTGCCCTCTTCTCCTGCAATGACAAAATAGAGAAATAAGGCACTGCTGACCTCTCTGACGAATGCCAGTAGCTTATTTACATGCCAGCTCCTCAACAGCTCTAGGACTCTGGGTATTGCTGACAGGTCATTAATTACCCTGCGCACACATCTCTCCCATGTTCAGGAGCACCATGAGCCCTCAGCCTTCTCAACTGGTGTGTCAGCTGGAGGCTGCAGACCTGGAGGCTTGTCATCTGGGTTTCTCGTTGCTCTCACCTTGCCAGAACAAAGAAGATCACTAAGTCTCTTGCAGCACTGCACCCTGTTCCTCTGCATGACAGCAGCTGCTGATTATTTCTATGACCTCCAGCCAGACCCTCTTTGGTTGGCTTGGTGGCCTTCTCCTGGAATCAAGACCTCCCTCTTCTCTCTCACAGCCTCCAGTAGACCTCAAGGTCAGCATCTGTGAAGCGTGGGGCAGCCCTGCTCCGGGTGCCTTGCCTCTGCCTCTCCTCTTGGTGGTTTGAAGCTTGCCTGCTGAATCAACATAGCTGCCAAAGTAATGGCTGCCCTGATACCTTTAAATCGGGCCCGCACTTTACAAGTCCCGCCTCCATCTTGCACCCACCACTGTTAATTGGCTGCCAAACCGGCCCTCCAGCCAATTAGTAGTTGAAATCGGGGAAAATCGCAGGCTGTGTCTACTTCCCCCTGATGCGGGGTCGGGACCAGGAAATGGTTTCTACATTGGGTTCCTGACACCACCCCTCCGCCCCCAACCCCCCCCCCCCCCCCCCCCCCACCACAGGCAAAATCCTGCCCCACATATTTCACATATAACGGGGCCACGACGAAGCTAAACTTTCTGAACCTGTCTCAAAGTGTAGGCGACAGGATTCCTCCCAGAGCCCAAATCAATTTTGTTTCGGTTCTGATATTTGCTGCCCAATAGAGAATGTCCAACCCCATTCTCTTCCCAGTGTTGTGAGTGCCCCCTGGGACCTGTGTCTGTGTCTCTGACAGGGATTTTTGATGCAGTGAAAGCATTGTCTAATTTCCCGTCCCTAAACAGAGAGCATTGTGACCTCCATCAGGCAATCAACAGGTCAGGAATTCAACGAATTAGAGGTTCAAACCTGTGTTCTGTGTTGTTCTGAGTTAGTGCTGCAAGCAGCTCCAAATTAAACTTTAAATTTAAAAATGCTCTTAAATTTCCACAAGTTTTCTTTTAACTTTGATCCACATTTTTAAAACAATTTTCTATCAGCTTTCCTGGCCCCACAGTAACCTGACCCTGTGATAAAGGTCGATGGTACTCCACTGTCCATATCCTAACTAGCACTAAGTCCCATTCACCCATCACCCCGGGCTTGTTCACCACATTGGCTCTCCATGGGGCAGTGCCTCAATTTAAAAATTCTCATCCTTGTTTTCAAATCTCCCTGTGGCCTAGCCTTTCCCTATCTCTGTACTCTCCTCCGGCCCTACAACATATCTGCGCTCCTTCAATTTTGATCTCTTTGTCATACCTGATTTTCATCACTGCACCATTGGCGGCTGTGCCTTGGCCCTGAGCTCTGGAATTCCTTCTCTAAACCTCTCCAACTCTCTATCTCTCTATCCTTCTTTAATACACTCCTTAAAATCTACCTCGTTGACAAACCCTACCCTAATATCTCATGTGGCTCAGTGTCAAACTTTGTGAAGTGACTTAGGATGCTTTACTACGTTAATAGCACTATTTAAATGCAACAATATTATTGTTGTAACAGCCCAGTAGGAGATGCCAAAGGGCAGTTTATTACAAAAGGTAATTTAAACTATTTGGTTATTCCTGTAAGTAGTGATTGTGCCGAGTGTGACTGTTCAGACAAGTGTCATATCCAGACAGGGTGTAAGAAAAGGACCCTAGAGAGGCTGAGAGTTTACAGAGTTAGTCAGGATTTCCTCTAGCTCTAATTCTATTTGAGAAAGCTCTGATTATTAAGGATTACAACCCCTGAGTACCTCCAACCCATGCACGTACTGGTATAAGTGAGAAAATAATGTCTTGCCATTAAATCAGTCTCCACACAGTTTAGAGATATTTTTCTGACTTTGCGCTGATCAGGGACAGAAATTTGTAGGTGACTGTGCATGAGTTTCTAGCCATTTAAATTACATACCATCCATCGGTAGGCAAGCCTCCTCTTCAGTGTCAGCCTAAATGTAAAACTCCGGTTGCCCTGCTGAAGAGAATTGATTTTCAAAAGGTGCTCCCAAGAGATCCGTCAAGGCTTCAGATTTTCATTCATACATCACAAGTTGCATCTCGAGTTTCATGTATTCTATATTTATCTTATGTTTGCAGACTTTGGATACAGCAAAGGCTATGGGCCCTGACAACATTCCAGCTGCAGTACTGAAGACTTGTGGTCCAGAACTAGCCGTGACCTAGCCAAGTTCTAGTAATGCTACAACACTGGTATCCATCTAACCATGTGAAAAATTGCCCAGGTATGTCCTGTTCACAAAAAGAGGGACAAATCCAATCTGGTCAATTACCACCCCACTAGTCTACTCTCAATCCTCACCAAAGTGATGAAAGGTGTCGCTGACAGTGCTGTCAAGCGGCACTTACTTGGCAACAACCTGTTCAGTTTGTGTTCCGCCAGGGCCACTCAGCTCCTGACCTCATTACAGCCTTGATTCAAAAATGGACAAAAGAGCTGAACTCCAGAAATGAGGTGAGAGTGACTGTCCTTGACATCAAGGCAGCATTTGACCGAGTATGGCATCAAGGAGCCCTAGCAAAACTGGAGTCAATGGGAATCAGGGAGAAAACTCTCCGCTGGTTGGAGTCAGACCTAGCACAAACGAAGATGGTTGTAGTTGTTGGAGGCCAATTATCTCAGTTCCAGGACATCACTGCAGGAGTTTCTCAGGGTAGTGTTCTAGGCCCAACCATCTTCCACTGCTTCATTAATGACCTTCCCTCCAACATTAGGCTGGAAGTGGGGATGTTTGCTAATGATTGCACAGTGTTCAGTGATATTTGCAACCCTTCATATACTGAAGCAGTCTGTGCCCGCCTGGTACAAGAGCTGGACAACATTCAAGCTTGGGCTGATAAGTGGCAAGTGCTATTCATGCCACACAATTGCCAGGGAAAGATCATCTCCAACAAGAGAGAATCTAACCATTTCCGTTGA
This sequence comes from Heterodontus francisci, assembly GCF_036365525.1. NCBI lineage: Eukaryota > Metazoa > Chordata > Chondrichthyes > Heterodontiformes > Heterodontidae > Heterodontus > Heterodontus francisci. Next base: position 20,090,132 of record NC_090410.1, on the reverse strand, counting down.
CATTCAATGGCATTACCATCACTGAATCCCCACCATCAACATCCTGGGTGTTACTATTGATCAGAAACGCAACTGGAGCAGCCATACAAATACTGTGGCTACAAGAGCAGGTCAGAGGCTGGGAATTCTGTGATGAGTGACATAGCTCCTGCCTCCTTAAACAGTCCACCATCTACAAGGCATAAGTCAGGAGTGTGATGTAATAGTCTCCACTTGCCTGGACGTATGCAGCTCCAACAACACTCAAGAAGTTTGATAGCATCCAAGACTCTTGATTAGCACCCTATCCACCACCTTAAACATTCACTCCCTCCGCCACTGGCGTACAGTGGCAGCAGTGTGTATCATCTACAAGAAGCACTGCAGAAACTCGCCAAGACTCCTTCAACAGCACCTTCCAAACCCACCATCTCTACTCCCTAGAAGGACAAGAGCAGCAGATGCATGGGAACCCCACCACGTGCAAGCTCCCTTCCAAGCCAAATATCATCATGGCTTGGAACGATATTGCCGTTCCTTCAATGTCGCTGGGTCAAAATCCTGGAACTCCCTCCCTCAAAACACAATGTCCAACATTAGATGTGATTCCGCGATTGGACAACATTTGCTAAATAATCCTCTGTACTAAGAATTATGCTGATAACCAATTTAAGCTTGTCAGTCGGGCTCGTAGTGTGGTGCATTTGCGCGTACTGGAAGCTACATATATTAATACACAGGGCCCTGTTCTTTGCAAACAGAAAGAACATGTACACACATTGCGCCTGTTTCAGCTCAACAAAATAAATGACAGCCATTCGTTGGTTCATTTCTCAGGGCAAGCCTTGACCAATCAGAGTCAAGCTGCCTGGTTTAAATTTCAAACATAGCTTGGCAGTTAACTGTCAGTCATCATAAACTGGTGCATTCTCCATAACAATGCCTCTATCAATCAGACTCCACTTGCCAACCAATCAGCACTCTCTTCTCACACAGTATAAATTTGTTGCTTTCCCTTACATTGGTGTTCTTGCGAATTGTCCTGATGAGTGCAAGACGAAAAGCTTCGATAAAATATCTCAGTTTTGAGCGATCTCAACTATATTTAAAGGGCAGTGCTTATGCTGGGTCCTACCTATGTAAGCCACTGTTATGCAGGATGTTTTGCAGTATCTGCATTATTACATTTCTGGTTACAGACTTACAGCTAAAATGAGGAACTGCAGCCCAGAATGTCCCACTCTCAGTTGAAGGGGGCAATATAGGGTTAGAATACATTATTAGAGAACTCAAAAGAGCTATATTCAGTGAGAATGAAATTTTTAACCAAAATTACTCATATAGCATTTGTAAAAAGTTTCCATTCACATTAATGCCCCTGAATTATTGCCAGCATATTCAACTGGCACTAATTAGAGTTGTCACTAATTAAACAGAGGCAGCTTTGGTGGATCGGACATGTCCGTAGGGTGGAAGACAGTCGCATACCCAAAAGCCTTTTGTATGGTGAGGTAGCCGGGGCCAGACAACCAGTGGGACACCCAAAGCTCGCTTCAAGGATGCTTGCAAGCTTGACATGAAGGCCCTAAATGTCAACTATCGCAACTGGAGTCACGAGAGAGGGAAATGGCGACACATCCTGTGGACTGGTGTGCACTACCATTGCAACCAGCTACTACAGCAGCTTGGCAACAGGTGCCAAAGTCAAAAACATAATCATATCTAACTCATAGTCTAGATAAGGAGTTGACATAGGATAATTCATACGAACATACGAATTAGGAGCAGGAGTAGGCCACTCGGCCCCTCGAGCCTGGTCCACCATTCAATAAGTTCATGGTTGAACTGATTACTCCACATTTCCACCTACCCCCGATAACCTTCCACCCACTTGCTTATCAAGAATCTATCTATCTCTGCCTTAAAAATATTCAAAGATTCTGCTTCCACCGTCTTTTGAGGAAGAGAATTCCAAAGACTCACAATCCTCTGGGAGAAAAAAATTCTCCTCATCTCTGTCTTAAATGGGTGACCCCTTATTTTTAAACAGTGACCCCTAGTTCTAGATTCTTCCACAAGGGGAAACATCCTTTCCACATACACCCTGTCAAGACCCCTCAGGATCTTATATGTTTCAATCAAGTCGCCTCTTACTCTTCTAAACTCCAGCAGATACAAGCCTAGCCTGTCCAATCTTTCCTTGTAAGACAGCCCACCCATTCCAGGTAATAGTCTAGTAAACCTTCTCTTTACTGCCTCCAACGCATTTACATTCTTAAATAAGGAGACCAGTACACAGTACTCCAGATATGGTCTCACCAATGCCTTGTATAGCTGAAGCATAACCTCCCTACTTTTGTATTCAAGTCCCCTCACGATAAACGATAACATTCTATTAGCTTTCCTAATTACATGCTGTACCTGCATACTAACCTTTTGCGATTCATGCAACAACAAGCAAGGAAGCCAGACAACATGGTATTGGAAATGGAGCATGATGTACCTCAATGGAAGATTACGAGGTGTCAGACTCTGGTGGCTAAGTAATCAGAAATGATCTCATAGATGCTACCAATAGAAAGATGGATGCTTGCAAAGTAACAGAACCATATGAAGGCACTTCAAAGACTCTCTGAAAATGTGCAGCAGATGGCGGGGATGATCGCAGAGTCTAAAGCCATTCTTTGCAACACTATTAGAAGGAATCGTGTAATAGTCAGATAGCATGTGAACTCACTGCAGTGTGAAAAGATCAACCTATTGTTTATTCATACCAGCTGTGCAAATGCTTATGACTGATACATGTTAAAAAGCTTAAACACCTCAGTGTCATTTTAGAAGTGATGATGCAGAACATTTCATAAAGTCAAAGAGTCATTTAAGGCACAGAAGGAGGCCATTCGGCCCATCAAATCTATGCTGGCTCTCCACAGAGCTACTCCCCGGCTCGATCCCTGCAGCCCAGCAAGTTTATTTCTCTCAACTTCCTCTTGAAGTCATTGACCATTTCAGCTTCTACCACCCTTGTGGGCAGCGAGCTCCAGTTCATTACCACCCACTGCGTAAAAAGTACTTCTTCATATTCCCCCTGCATCATTTGCCCAAAACTTTCAATCTGTGTCCCCTAGTCCTTGTACTATTTGTTAATGGGAACAGTTTTTCCTTGTCTAACCTATCTAAGCCTGTCATAATCTTGTATACTTCTAAAGTGCTTTGAGTGTCTGGTGGTCATGTACTATGGGCTGAATTTTATGTGCTCTTGGGAGAAGGGATGGGAGGCTGGGGATGGGGGGGGGTTGCATAAAATGGAGAGGGAAGGCAGCCGGTGGAATGCTCGCCACCTTCCTGACACCATACAATTTTGTCAGGGGTAGGGGAGGGGAAGGCCAAGGACAGCTTCCCACCCAGAGGTAGTTTACCAGCAGCTGGTGAGAGCCCTGCCACGTGAGGATGTCACCCAGTAACAAAAGATGGCCTCCCTGCAAGCTTGGGCATGGAGCCCTCCTCTGTCAATCCGGCACACTTAGCTGGGGTCCGGGTTTCCAGCCTGCTCCTGGTCCTGGACCTCTTGTAGTACCAGCAGTGGCCACCACTCCCGGTGGTGCTGCCGTCTACTCAGCTGCCAGCCCTCTGACTGGCCTAGGTCCTAGGCCCAACCATCTTCAGCTGCTTAATCAATGACTTTCCCTCCAAGGTCAGAAGTGGGGATGTTCGCTGATGATTGTACGACGTACAGTACCATTCGCAACTCCTTAGATATTGAAGCATTCCGTGTCCATATGCAGAAAGACCCCCGCCAGCTCCATAAAATCCAGCCTTATAAATGCAAGTCCTTTTCTCTTTCAGGTGTGCTAGTTACAACATTCACGCTTGGGCTGATAAGCGGCAAATAACATTCGCACCACACAAGTATCAGGCAATGATGATCTTCAACAAGAGGGAATCTAACCATCTCCCCTTGACAGTCAACAGCATTACCATCGCTGAATCCCCCACTATCAACATCCTGGGGGGTACTATTGACCAGAAACTGAACTGGAAAAGTCACATAAATACTGTGGCCACAAAGGCATGTCAGAAGCTGGGAATTCTGCAGCAAATAACCCACCTCCTGACTCCCCAAAGCCTGTCCACCATCTACAAGGCACAAGTCAGGAGTGTGATGGAATGCTCTCCACTTGCCTGGATGGGTGCAGCTCCAACAACACTCAAGAAACTTGACACCATCCAGGACAAAGCAGCCCGCTTGATTGGCACCACATCCACCATCTTCAACATTCACCCCCTCCACCACCGACGCACAGCAGCAGTATGTACCATATAAAAGAGGCACTGCAGCAACTCACCACATCTCCTTAGACAGCACCTTCCAAACCAGCGACCTCTTCCAAGAACAAGGGCAGCTGATGCATGGGAACACCACCATTTGCAAGTTCTTCTCCAAGCCACAGACCATCCTGATTTGGAACTATATCGCCATTCCTTCACTGTCACTGGGTCAAAATCCTGGAACTCCCTCCCTAACAGCACTGTGGGTGCACCCGCACCAGATGGACTGCAGGGGTTCAAGAAGGCAACTCACCACCACCTTCTCAAAGGCAATTAGGGATGAGCAATAAAATGCTGGTCTTGTCAGCGATGCCCACATACCATGAAACAAATATTTTAAAAAAGCTCTAGGAGGTGGGATCCTCGTCCTTAAAGGGGCGGGGACCATGGCGCTGGGCAGTTAATTGCCCAAGCACCGTTGAATAGAGGTAGGGGTCTCCAAAGGCCCATGGTGGGGTTCCCCTTGCCTTTTCATCCTGGCACTGGGACCCCCGCCAGCTCCATAAAATCCAGCCTTATAAATGCAAGTCCTTTTCTCTTTCAGGTGTGCTAGTTACATCAACACAAAAGTAGTGCCCAGATTTCTAGTTTCCTAAAAAGCAGCAACAACAAGAACTTGCATGTATATAGCTCCTCATAGAATCAGAGAAATTTATAACACAGAATTCGGCCCATCATGTTCACGCTGGCTGACAAGTTGCCATCTAGCCTAATCCCACTTTCCAGCTCTTGGTCCATAGCCTTGTAGATTACAGCTCTTCAAGTGCATATTCAAGTACTTTTTAAATGTTATGAGGGTTTCTGCCTCTACCACTCTTTCAGGCAGTGAGTTGCAGTTCCTCACCCCTCTATGGGTGAGAACACATCCCCTCGAATCCCCTTTAAACCTTCCCCTCTTACCCTCGATCTGTGCCCCCTAGTTATGGACCCCTCAACCAAGGGAAATAGGGCCTTCCTATCCACTCTATATAGTTCCCTCAGAATTTTGTACACTTCAATTAAGGTCTCTCTTCAGCCTCCCCTGTTCCAAAGAAAACAACCCGAGCCTATCCAATCTTTACTCATAACTCCAATTTTCCAGTCAAGGCAACATCCTCATAAGCCTTGAAGTGTATACCATTTAGCACTGCCAAACTCTGTTGCTGTTTATTTTCTAGCCTTTGCTTCCCATGCCTTCCAAACACGCTTACTAATTTTCTGCCTTCCATTTCCAAATTTTCTTCTCTCCCTTCCGAATCTACTTGGAGGTTTTCCTCCCCCACCAAGCTAGTTTAAACCCTCCCCAACAGCACTAGCAAAACATCCTGAGAGGATATTGTTCCCAGCCCTGTTGAAGTGCAACCCCTCCAGTTTGCACAGGTCCCACCTCCCCCAGAAGCGGTCCCAATGCCTCAGAAATCTAAAGCCCTCCCTCCTGCGCCATCTCTCCAGCCATGTATTCGTCAACTCTATCTTTCTACTTCCTTTAACATAGTCAAATATCCCAAGGTGATTCACGGGACCATTACCAGACAAAATATGACACCGAGCTGCATAAGGAGATATTAGGTCAGATGGCCAAAAGCTTGGTCAAAGATATAGGTTTTAAGGAGCGTCTTAAAGGAGGAGAGATTGGTCAAGAGGCATAGAGGTTTAGGGAAGAAACTCCAGAGTTTCAGGCCTTGATAGCTGAAGGCATGGCCATCAATTGTGGAGCAATGAGATTTGATGACATGCAAGAGGCCAGAATTCGAGGAGCGCAGAGCTCTCACAAGGTTGTAGGGCTGGAGGAGGTTACAAAGATAGGAAGGGACGAAGTCATGGAGAGAACTGAAAACAAGGATGAGAATTTTAAAATCGAGGTGTCGCTGGACCGGGAGCCAATGTAGGTCATCGATCACAGGGGTGATGAGGAACCATAATTGGTGTTAGTTCAAATGCAGAGCAGCAGAGTTTTGTACAGGTGAATCCTGTTTTTTTCTCAAAGAAGTTTTAAATTTGGAATCTACCTGGCCACCGGTCCCATACCTCCACCCTCACCAGTGCCGTTCTGAAATTTCTGGCCACTCCCAAAAGGATGGATGTCCAGAGAGTGCTGTGAATGGCAGAGGTACCAATCACTTTATGCAAATGATCTCATCCCTAGAATTTACATCAGGATCATTGTCTTGGCAGACTGGCAGCTAGAGTTTACACTGAGCTGCACAGCCAGTGGTGTAGCTTTTTACCTGATCAGTTTTATTTGCTAGGCCCAAATCTTAGTTCAGTTTCCTTATACATGCAAATGTGCAACTCCAACTTACCAAACGGAAATGTTAAGTTTCAATTTCTGTCAATTTGCAAAAACACCTAAAAACAGAGCCGCGCACAAACCAAGGGAGAATACTGACAACAAGTTACTGAGATCAGGGGATTTCCCTTTTCTACCCCCCCTTGTTTTGTGTTCATAAACTCATTCAAGGGTGGCATTGGTACAGTTACTATTCCAGAATTAAAGCCGTGCCATATCCAATAAAGAAGTGTCCGCCAAACTTTCTTTTGACTTTATTTATGAGCGCACGGCAGAGTGATGTAAAATAAAATCAAAAGTTATGCGGATTCTGGAAATCTGAAATAAAAACAGAAAATAATGGAAACACTCAGCAGGTCTGGCAGCATCTGTGGAGAGAGAAACAGAGTTAACGTTTCAGGTAATGAACTTTCAAAGTGCAGTAAACTGTTGAAATGCATAATTGTAGCCCTTGCTCCTGTTGTCACTGTGATCAAAATAATACACAGGTCTTCCCTCTCCCTCCACCAAAATAAATTCTCTGGCACTTTTCTATGTTAAAGAAAAAACTTGCATTTCTATAGCGCCTTTCGTGACCTTAGGACATCCCAAAGTGATGCAACAAAGCGCTTTTGAAATGTATCTACTGTTGTAATGAGGAAACACAGCAGCCAAATTGTGCACAGCAAGATCCCACAAACATTACTGTTACAATGACTAGATAACTCTTTTTTGAAATGTTTATTGAGGGATAAATATTGGCCAGGACACCAGGGAGTAGGTCCCTGCTCTTCTTTGAATATTGCAATAGTTTCTTTTACGTCCTCATGAGAGGACAGACTGGGCTTCAGTTTGACGTATCATCAGAAAGATGGCACCTCCGACAGCGCTGCACTCCCTCACTATGCACTCGTCAGCCTGCTTAAGTCTCTGGAGTGGGACGAGAACCCACAACCTTCTGACTCAGAGGCAAGAGTCACGGCAAACAATAGTGACAGCCTACCTCTGTTTAAAGGAGAAGGTAGCTAATTATCATCCCTGGTGAGTATTCGCCCACAGTCCCTCCTTGGACTCAATTTGAAGCTGGTTGAGTCTTGCAATTAGCTAAAATGTTTTCACATTATTCAGTAGGTTTTCCAAGGATTCGTGGGGAACCCGACTGTGTTTTAGCACAGGCGATGATTCAGAAAATTTACCCTTTTGTAGAAGTGTAACACAGGGTTCTTGCTGTCCTTCATAGAGTAAACAGCCCAGCCTTTTCTGAGGTTCCCTGTGGAGGAAGGCATTGTTATGTAACTGTGTTTTTGCAGTGAATGTGAAGAAGTGAATTACCAGGGCTGTCAAGAAGGGGAGTAGAGACAGCCCTGGTAATTATAGACCTGTGAGCCTTACTTCGGTTGTGGGTAAAATGTTGGAAAAGGTTATAAGAGATAGGATTTATAAGCATCTTGAAAAGAATAAGTTCATTTGCGATAGTCAGCACGGTTTTGTGAAAGGTAGGTCGTGCCTCACAAACCTTATTGAGTTTTTCGAGAAGGTGACCAAACAGGTGGATGAGGGTAAAGCCGTGGATGTGGTGTGTATGGATTTCAGTAAGGCGTTTGATAAGGTTCCCCACGGTAGGCTATTGCAGAAAATACAGAGGTATGGGGTTGAAGATGATTTAGAGCTTTGGATCAGAAATTGGCTAGCTGAAAGAAGACAGAGGGTGGTGGTTGATGGCAAATGTTCATCCTGGAGTTTAGTTACTAGTGGTGTACCGCAAGGTTCTGTTTTGGGGCCACTGCTGTTTGTCATTTTTATAAATGACCTGGATGAGGGTGTAGAAGGGTGGGTTAGTAAATTTGCGGATGACACGAAGGTCGGTGGAGTTGTGGATAGTGTCGAAGGGTGTTGTAGGGTACAGAGGGACATAGATAGGCTGCAGAGCTGGGCTGAGAGATGGCAAATGGAGTTTAATGTGGAGAAGTGTGAGGTGATTCACTTTGGAAGGAGTAACAGCAATGCAGAGTACTGGGCTAATGGGAAGATTCTTGGTAGTGTAGATGAGCAGAGAGATCTTGGTGTCCAGGTACATAAATCCCTGAAAGTTGCTACCCAGGTTAATAGGGCTGTTAAGAAGGCATATGGTGTGTTAGCTTTTATTAGTAGGGGGATCGAGTTTCGGAGCCACGAGGTCATGATGCAGCTGTACAAAACTCTGGTGAGGCCGCACCTTGAGTATTGCGTGCAGTTCTGGTCACCGCATTATAGGAAGGATGTGGAAGCTTTGGAAAGGGTGCAGAGGAGATTTACTAGGATGTTGCCTGGTATGGAGGGAAGGTCTTACGAGGAAAGGCTGAGGGACTTGGGGTTGTTTTCATTAGAGAGAAGGAGGAGGAGAGGTGACTTAATAGAGACATACAAGATAATCAGAGGGTTAGATAGGGTGGATAGTGAGAGTCTTTTTCCTCGGATGATGATGGCAAACACGAGGGGACATAGCTTTAAGTTGAGGGGTGAAAGATATAGGACAGATGTCAAAGGTAGTTTCTTTACTCAGAGAGTAGTAGGGGCGTGGAACGCCCTGCCTGCAACAGTTGTAGACTCGCCAACTTTAAGGGCATTTAAGTGGTCATTGGATAGACATATGGATGAAAATGGAATAGTGTAGGTCAGATGGTCGGCGCAACATCGAGGGCCGAAGGGCCTGTCCTGCGCTGTAATGTTCTAAAATTCTAAATTAGAGAATCTAAGGCGTAACTGAATGCAATTCTCACTTCCCTTAAAATGTTTAGCACCTTACTGCCACTATTCAGTGATAATCATTTATTTTCCTGCACTAACACATCTGTGGCTGCGTTCTTTTTTAGACTTTTAAATAGGTTACTTCTTTGAGGTACTTTTTCATGCTGCCTGCTACTTTAACTCTTTCGATCCCAGGAATAGAATTAGAGGGCTGCATTTTTTGATCGGCGGCCTGCTTCAAAAATGGCGGCCTGCCTGTGTGGGCCGCACGCCAAATATCCGCCACGATCTCAAGCACGGTGGCTCATTTAAATAGCCGGGGCAGGCCCCCCACCCCCCCACCCCCGATCACGTGGAGGGGGTGGGCTGTCCGTCCCCGGCAATGGTGTCAGCTGCCTGTGCGCAGGCACTGACACCATTTTTAAAGGGCTGTTAGCTGTACCGGCAATTTAAATATTTAAAGATAGAGGGAATAAAATTAAATTAATACGTTTATTTTGCCCCTCTTCCACCTCCCCAATAACAATTAAATTATTTGCCCTTCCCCCCCCCAAAAACACCTTTATCATCTGACCTTCCACCCCACCACCCACAAAGTTTAAACTACAACCCTTCCCACCATCTCTTACACCCATGACATTAATTTGACCCCATTTCCACCAACCCCCCCCCTCACCCCCACACTGATAAACTTACCTCCTCCCCCCCCTCCCCACCAATGTTGCGCCTCCTTTCCCCAGACGGGGATTCGAAAGCGCGGGAGTGCCGGTCGCCAGGCCGAAGATCGTGGTGGCCCATCAGGAGGCGACGTAAGTATATTTAAATTAATGAATTTAATTGAGTTGAATATTAAAATTGTGGCCCCATTAACCAGCGGCGGGGAGGCCACCGTGGTGACTCACCACCGGCAGGAGGATCCGGCTGGGCCCTGCCGACGTTGAGGTCCGTGGCGGGACTCATCCGGGGCCATTTCAGGCCCACTCCCACCCCCGCCACGGATCCCGACGTCAATAGCTCCTTAAAATCCAGCCCATAGAATGGTTACAGCAGATAGGAGGCCATTCGGCCCATCGAGGCTCTGTCAGCTCTCTGTAACAACAATGTAGCTAGTCCCACACCCCTGCTATTTCCCCGCAGCCCTGCAAATTGTTTTCCATCAGGTGCATTTCCAATTCTCTTTTGAAATCTTCCAGACAGTGCATTCCAGATCCTAACCACTCATGTGTAAAGAGGTTTTTCCACATTTTATTGCAACATTTAAACTGGATTGATTTTGATGTCGCCTTTGATTCTTTTGCCAATCACTTTAAATCTGTGTTCTCTGGTTTTCTTGACCCCCTCCGCCAGTAGGAAGTTTCTCCCTATCTACTCTGTCTAGACCCCTCGTGATTTTGAACACCTCTATCAAACCTCCTCTCAACCTTCTCTAGAGCCCTCACATCCTTCCCAAAGTGTGCTGTCCAGAACTGAACACAATACTCCAGTTGAGGCTGAAACACTGTTTCATAACTTCCTTGTTTTTGTACTCTATGGGGGGAATGTTACGCTCTCCCCCATGGCGGGACTGGGGGCGGGGAGAGCATATAATCTGGTGGGATGTTGGTGGGGGAGGGACCCTGCCACCTTCCCGCCTCTGCCAAATTAAGTCTGGGGCAGGAAGGCTTGTGAACAGCAATTAATGTCCAGTTAAGGGCCTCATCTCGCCGTTGCCACAATTAGCTGAGCGGCAGGCAGGCCTGTCACCGCACGGAAAACATGGCAGCAAAACGGTGCAAGCTGCTTACTGGCTTCTTGGTGGGGGAATGGGATCTCTCATTAAAGGACACATAGTGCCTGAACGAGGGACCCAGCATCTGAAAGTGGCAGGGATAAGGGGGGAGGGGCACTGAGAGCCAATCCCTACCCCTAATGCCAACCCCCCTACACGCCCCTTCCCCGTGACCCCACCCCGTGAGACCCCTCCCGCCCTGAACTACCTGTGGCCTGGGTCCAGGGCTGCTCCTCGGCCTCGGGTGGGTGCTCCAGCAGCAGCAGCCAATGCCTGTGCAGTGGTGCTGCTCATAGAGTCATAGAGTTATACAGCACAGAAACAGGCCCTTCGGCCCATCATGTCTGTGCCGGCCATCAAGCACATATCTATTCTCATTCCATTTTCCAGCACTTTGTCCGTTGCCTTGTATGCTATGGCGTTTCAAGTGCTCATCTAAATACTTCTTAAATGTTGTGAGGGTTCCTGCCTCGACCACTCCTTCAGGCAGTGTGTTCCAGATTCCAACCACCCTCTGGGTGAAATTTTTTTCCCTCAAATCCCCTCTAAACCTCCTGCCCCTTACCTGGGGCGGCACAGTGGCGCAGTGGTTAGCACCGCAGCCTCACAGCTCCAGCAACCCGGGTTCAATTCTGGGTACTGCCTGTGTGGAGTTTGCAAGTTCTCCCTGTGTCTGTGTGGGTTTCCTCCGGGTGCTCCAGTTTCCTCCCACATGCCAAAGACTTGCAGGTTGATAGGTTAATTGGCCATTGTAAATTGCCCCTAGTGTAGGTATGTGGTAGGGAAATATAGGGACAGGTGGGGATGTGGTAGGAATGTGGAATTAGTGTAGGATTAGTAAAAATGGGTGGTTGATGGTCGGCACAGACTTGGTGGGCCGAAGGGCCTGTTTCAGTGCTGTATCTCTAAAAACTAAAACTTAAATCTATGCCCCCTGGTTATTGATCCCTCCGCTAAGGGAAAAAGTTTCTTCCTATCTAACCTATCAATGCCCGTCATAATTTTGTATACCTCAATCAGGTCCTCCCTCAGTTAAAGAGCTGCCGCCCTCTGATTGGCCCGCAGTTCTCAGTGGGCGGGGCTTCTGTCACCGGTGTTATGGATCCTGTGGAAGACCCTCTGCTGGCCAGTTAAGTGCCTAATTAGCACTTGATTTGGCAGGCCTCCCACAGAAGAGGCGATGCGGTGTTGTTTTTGCTGGGGATCGAGACCCCCATTGCCTGCATAAAATCCCGGCCTATGGCTTTATTTATAAAGCCCAGGATCCCGTTTACCTTTCTAACTTGCCCTGCCACTCTCAATGATTTGTGCACGTAAATTCCGGGTCTCTCTGTTCCTGCACCTCCTTTAGAATTGTTCCCTTTAGTTTATATTGCCTCTGTGGAACTGTTTAGTCGAGTCTTACTTTCCTCCTATAAGTTTCAGGCTTTCAAAACTCAAAGCAGGTGTCACCTAACAATTACTTAACTATTTTGCTCTTTTAAAACATTCTTATGATTTAATGTCATTAATCACAGTGTGTATGTTCAGTGTAGTCCACAAACAGTATTTAGCTGTTACAATTGGCTGATGTTATCAGATGAGGCTTCTCGTCAGCATAAATGGCTTGATTTCCACTATTACAGACACCAGTCGGCTCAGGTGTAGCAGTGATCAGCTTAAGTGATGAAAGAGGGAGAAAAAAACTCGCAAACATGTACTCATACCCTTCCCATATCTCAGAAGACTGCACAAGTCAGAAACCATATTTCCACCCAGTTGAGGCTGATCTGTGGAATGAAGACCTGGCTTTGTGATGAAATTATGCAGAGTCATGACGTCTGCAGGATGGGTGGACTTGGAATTGGCACGGAAGCAGATTTTTGTTGCAATGTATTTGCGTCAGATGATATTTCGCATCATAATTACAGGTACACAGAGGAACGGGAACATAGTAACTGCTGGACGAGAAAAAAACCAAGGTCCATCCAGTTCACCTTCTACCGTCTCGGTTATCATATGATACAATGATAATGGAGTTGTGGAGTAATCATTGCAATCAATCTCTATCAATTAGTGTACAACTGACCCAGACATGAAGTGAGGAAACCACCAGTGGTGGAGTCATAGGTCCAAAACCACCTATTCCTATCAAGATGCTACATTAATCACATTATGTCACAAATAACTCATATACTACACCACAAAGTATCATTTTCTGAAGAAAATCCATCTAATTTGCATTTGAATGCATCAATACTATCGGCTGACACCATCTCCCTGTTCTACAAATTTACTATTCACTCACCAAAATAATGGCCCTGATAGTTACAGGAAGGGAGCAGGAGGGAAGAGTTTCAGACGGCAAACCTGGAAGTACTGAAATTAACACCTTTTAAATGTTTTCGCTGGGTCTCCCCCCAACAGCCAGCCTGATTGACAGGTTGCCTGTCTGTCGGGTGTGAAAGCCTGTGGTTGCCGCACAAAGCTGCAGCCAGGGAGCAGACAGGAGGAGGGGAGAAGGTGAGGTTGGCATTAGAGGAAAAGGTGAGATGGGGGAGATTGGGGGTCGGAGGTCACGGAGGTCAGAGGTGAGATTGGAGGGGGCTCAGTGATCCTGGAGGTGGAGAGTTGGCCAGTTGTGGGGAGGTAAGCATGTCAGCTTGTTGCGCCGGGAACAAACATCCTTCTCCTCCTGGCCCACCAGCAATGCTGTAAATACACTTCTCTTGCGGATCCAGCTCTTCCCACCTCCTTTTACCCACCAGGATTCCCATAGCCAAAATGGGAAAAAAGATAGAATGACTGTAAAAATGGAGGCATGCAGCCTTCTGAAAAGATTTTACCAACCGACCTACCTCCTGAGAATGGATTCATCATCCGCCTTCATTTCAAACCGGGGGTTTGCTGGTTGAAGTCAAGTTTGAGGTTTAAATTTTTTTTACTTCTCACCCATACCCAAGCCACCTGTTGCTCGCAGTTAAAATTGCCCCCATTCTTTCCACAGATTTGTTTTGAATTTATCCCCTTCAAGTGCAGGCCTTGTCCTCGGGTTCCACTGTTCTAAAAAAGGCAGAAGAGTTGGTCATGGACGGCATTATTCAGTCACTTTAGAAGCCAAACAATCAGTAATAATATTACCTCTCTTGACAGTTTTAGCCATGTACTGTGACCTGAATAAAAACAGGAGTATGCTGAATGGACATTGCTCCCTGGAAAGTGGAATGAAATGTTAAGCACAAATATATTTACTTTACAAAAGGGATGTATAACTAATGGAAAAAACACAGAAAACAATGCCTCGGCATTTCACAGAAGAGTATGGTAAAACGGATGCCATGCTCATGAAGCAACGATTAGGAGTGGTGAGCAAACTATTCATCAGTGTTTGGTTTTAAGGAGAGCCTTAGAGAAGTAGAGGGAGGTGGGCAAGTGGAGGGGTTTAGGGATGGAATTCCAGAGCATGGAGCTATATTGGCTGAAAGGATGGTAGCCAATGGGAAGATCATGGGAGGGGGAGGATTGGAGAAGTTAGGCTCCCATGCCTGTTCTGAGGCCAGTTAAGAAGGGAGTGGCCATGAACTCAATGTGACCAGTTTGTCATCTTCACCCTCCCAATGGGCAAACAGGGTTAAAATCAACACTTTACAATTAAGGGTTGTGTTTGAATGGAAAGTAGTAATTTTGGAAAAAAGTCAATGAGTCAAAATATGGTTAAAATACTAATGAGCTAAGATTTGATGTTTCTCCAAAGTATGTAAGTGACAAGCAACTTGTTAACTTGTCCTGGTCATCAGTAAACACCTCATACCTATGATGTTGGAAAGTCTCTAGGCCTGGGCACTCTGCAGACCTTCCCTTCTGGTTGTGAACAGAGGGTGAGAAGCCCCACATGATTAGCAGCAGCCAACTGTAGCAGGTAAATACTGTAGCAATGGGTTACACTAAACATAATGGTATTGTTATGGTCAAGTAAGGAGGGGTCGAAGGGCTTCCCTCTTTTCCATCTCCTTGATTGACCACAACAGGTTTAATTCTTTCCTAAAGTGGATGTACCGGCCAATTTAAAAAAAAAAATTCACTCATGGGATGTGAGCGTCACTGGCAAGGCCAGCATTTATTGCCCATCCCTAATTGCCTTTGAGAAGGTGGTGGTGAGCTGCCTTCTTGAAGCGCTGCAGTCCATGTGGTGCAGGTACACCCACAGTGCTGTTAGGAAGGGAGTTCCAGGATTTTGACCCAGTGACAGTGAAGGAACGGCAATATAGTTCCAAGTCAGGATGGTGTGTGACGTGGAGGGGAACTTGCAGGTGCTGCCCTTGTCCTTCTAGTTGGCAGAGGTCATGGGTTTGGAAGGTGCTGTCTAAGGTGCCTTGGTGCGTTGCTGTAGTGCATCTTGTAGATGGTACACATTGCTGCCACTGTGCGTCGGTGGTGGAGGGAGTGAATGTTTGTGCCTGGGGTGCCAATCAAGCGGGCTGCTTTGTCCTGTAGATGTTTGCTTATTTACTTGCTATGATCATAACAAGAACCAATCAGACAGGTTTTCTTGAGTTAACAAAGGAAGAGGGTAACTTTACTGCACCTAAACCAAACTAATGAAAATAATAAACCATGCGCCAACTTTCACTCATACACACACACACACACACGCACACACACACTATAGGTTTACACATACACAAATAGGATACAGAGTTTTTTTTAATTCATTCATGAGATGTGGATGTCACTGGCTAGGCCAGCAT
Source organism: Heterodontus francisci (assembly GCF_036365525.1). NCBI lineage: Eukaryota > Metazoa > Chordata > Chondrichthyes > Heterodontiformes > Heterodontidae > Heterodontus > Heterodontus francisci. Next base: position 20,074,354 of record NC_090410.1, on the reverse strand, counting down.
TTGTTGCCCATCCCTAATTGCCCTTGAGAAGGTGGTGGTGAGCTGCCTTCTTGAATCACTGCAGTCCATGTGAGGTAGGTACACCCACAGTGCTGTTAGGAATTAGAATGGTGAAAGGTAGATTGGTTGAGTTAGAGTCCATAGAAAAAAAGGTATACAGTCTGTGGGATTTGGTGATTCGGCTGGCTTCTAGCTGAATTCGGTAGTCCTGGGGCTTTTAGTTTGAAGAGGTAGGGTCTCTTGGAGACAGAGATGCAGATGATTTCCTCCAATAGGAAATTGTAGCTGGAGTATGCAAAAATGGTTAGTCAATAGGCAGAGTTCAAAGCTTGTAAGCTGAAATGGAAAGAGAGAGAGAGGGACCCCCACTTAGATCTGCATGTGTCAGAGTCCAGTTGCTTCTCCTCTCCCTGTTGCAGAAAAACACAAACTTGAAAACCACAGATGAGGAGGAGCTTGTCACATGACAGACACTCAGTGATTCCAGACATAGCAGTGAGCAGTATTTCTCTCTTGCTAAAAAGAAAAAGAACAAGCAGTTCCCTTAAACTTCCTGCATCTTGGTTCTTGCTGGAATATGAGCAGACATTTTGTCTCCCTCCTCACAGTCCTTTGCAATGTAGGATACAGTGTTGCAAATCAGGTAATCATCTTAAGCTGCCAGCAAAGTCATCCTTTTTAGCTGGTCTTTTTAAATGCCTTTTAAAAAAATATAAATTCAGATCTCCAGTCAGTCTATTAAAGAAAATTATCATTCAACAAAGCACATTGACATAACAGTATGATCAATGTATCCTTGAATCATAAGAATCACTCCATAAGAAATTCTCCTTGGAGCACAGAAAGCTAGGAAGAGATTTGATAGAGGTGTTTAAAATCATGTAGGGTTTAGATAGAGTAAATAAAAATAAATTGTTTCCAATGGCTGAAGGGTCAGTAACCAGAGAGAACCAATTTAAGGTAGTTGGTAAAAGAACCAGAGGCAACATGAGGAAAAATGTTTACATGCAAGAGTAGTTAGGATTTGGAATGCACTGCCAGACTCAATAGTAATCTTCAAAAAGGAACTGAATAAATATTTGAATGAGAAAAAGATTACAGGGGTATGGGAAAGAGCCAAGGAGTGAGTCAAACTGATAGCTCTTGAAAAGAGCCAGCACAGACTAGATGGGCTGAATAGCCTCCTGTGTTGTACTATTCTATGATTCTTTAACATACCTTTATAACAAGTTCTAAAGTTTAACTTTTTCAAATTCTGATATGTCCATCTCCAACTCTAACAACTTGCATTATGTAATGTCTTTAACATAGAAAACATCCTGAGCTGCTGTACATGGAGGGTAGAAAAGAAAAAGGTGGATAAAAGGAAGCTGGATATGTTGATTGATTGAGGTGAAGGAATGAGCACACCCACCAGTACAGACCTGTTGGGCCAAATGGCCTGTTTCAGTGCTCCCACAATAAGTGCAAGGAGCTCATGGACTTCTTTGTCATTAAGATCAAGACCATCTGCCTGTCGTGTCCCTCCCTTCCACTAGCCCAATGGGTCAAACTTCCTCTAAAGATCCCTCCTACACTGGCCCTGAACTTGCTTCTTTCTGGAGTTTTTCTCCATCTCCCCTCATGCCCTCATCTTGCCCATTAAGACCGACCTCCTGCTCTCTCAACCCTTTTCCTACTAAACTGCTTACTGTCCAACTTCCCTTCCTGGTCCCAATGTTAGCTGATATTGTTACTGGTTCTCTCTCTTCAGATGTTGACCCTCTCTCCTTTAAATCTGCCATCATCATTCCCCTCCTCAAAAACCCGACACCATCATCCTTGCAAACAACCTCCCCCATCTCCAAACTTTCTTTCCTCTCTGAAGCCCTTGAACATGTTGTTGCCTCCAAAAACCGTGTCCACCTTTCCCAGAACTCCATGTTTGAATCCCTCTAATTGGGTTTCCGCCCTGCCACAGTACCGAAAGGGCTCTCATCAAAGTCACAAATGACATCCGGTATGAATGTGACAAAGGTAAACTATTCCTCCTTGTCCTTCTTGACCTATCTGCAGTCTTTGACGCACTTGATCATACCATACTCATCCAATGCCCCTCCACTGTCATCCTGCTGGGTGGGACTGTTCTCACCTGGTTCCAATCTTATCTATCTAATTATAGCCAGAATATCACTTGCAATGGCTTCTCTTCCTACACCTTCACATTACCTCTGGTGTCCCACAAGGATCTAGCCTTGGCTCCATCCTATTTCTCATTTACAAGTTACTTCTCAGCAAAATCATTTGAAAACACAGCATTAGTTTTCACATGTACACTGATGACCCCCAGCTCTACCTCATCACCACCTCTCTCGATTCCTCCACTGTTGCCAAATTATCAGACTGCTTATCCAACATCCAGTACTGGATGAGCAGAAATTTCCTCCACTGAAATCTTGGGAAGACTGAAGCCATTGTTTTTGGTCCGTGTTCCAAACTTCATCCCTAGCTACTGACTCCAGTGCTCTTGGCAACAATCTGAGACTTAACAAGTCTGTTCGGAACTTTGGTGTCATATTTGACCCTGAGATGAACTTCCGACCACATAGTCATGACATCACTAAGACTGCCTATTTCCACCTCTGAAACATCGTCCGGCATCAACCTTGTTTCAGTTCATCTGCTGCTGAAATCCTCATTGATGGCTTTGTTACCCCTAAATTACACTATTCCATCACACTGTTGGCTGGTCGTCTACATTTTACCCTCTGTAAACATGAGGCCCATGACTTAACTCACACCAAGTCCCGTTCACATATCATCCAGTGCTCGCCAATGTACATCGGTTCCCAGTCAAGCAACACCTCAATTTTAAAATTCTCATTCTTGTTTTTAAATCCCTCCCTGGCCTCGTCCCTCCATATCTCTGTAACTCCTCCAGCCCCACATCCCTCCTAGGCATCTGTGCTCATCCAATTCTGGCCTCTTGAGCATCCCCAATTTTAATTGCTCCACCATTGGTGGCCGTCCATCCAGTTGCCTAGGTCCCAAGCTCTAAAATTCCATTTCCTGCACTGCTCGATCTCTCTACCTCACTTTCCTCCTTTAAGACTCCCTTTAAAACCTACCTCTTTGATGAAGCTTTTGGTCATCTCACCTAATATGGCTTGGTGTCATATCTTATTTCATAATGTTCTTGTGAAGCGCCTTGGGCCATTTTATTACATTAAAGGTGCTATATAAATACTAGTTGTTGTAAACCTCAATGAAATTCTCAGGCTCTGAATTTGAGGTCAGCACTATTCATAGCTCACACATGTGGGTATATGTACAGTTAGGAAATTGGTCATAAAATGAAACTTGAAGTAGGAATGTGGTGAGTTTTTAATTTGGAAAAGGTTTCATTGTTGTTCAAAATGGCACTTTCTGCACTTAATTTTTGGTTAAAATGCTGAGCCATTTGTATTGTTTAAGGGAATCTGGTAGGTCAAGATCTTTTCTTTACAACAACAGAAGATTGAAATCAAAAAGGCCAAATATGCTGTCTATCTCCACATTGTTCATGTTCCTGGAAAGTATGTTGTCAACGCTAGTTGAATGCATTCCTAGAAGGTTGACAACTCTTTGGCCTTATCACCAAACTCATATTCTTTTACTCTCTGTTGCATCAGGATCCGGTTAATTCTTTTTTTCTCTGTTTGTTAATAAGGATTAACACAATTGTTATGACCAGGTGAGAAATGTGCCTAGGGGTCTTTTGCTGTCTTTACCTGGTTTTATTTTTAAACACACTGTTTTTGAGCTCCCCGTTTGTGAATCCTTGTTCACAGCTTTCCAATTATAAGGCAAATAAACCAACAAGCCAGGTCTTCTCATGTTTAAATAAGAAAAGTGAAATTTATTAAAAGTTAGACTTAAACTCTAATATGGTTGATGCCTATGGATATACGACATGCCCACGCTAGCATGCACATGCAATATACACACGCAGATAGGGACAGAAAAGAGAAGAAAAGATAAAGTGGAACAGTTTGAGGCAATATCGTTACTGTGCTTCGAGCTCACAGACTAGTCCTTTTGTAGGTAATTCTTGCGTTTCGTTGGGGCCCAGTATTTTTCTTAAACCTTGTTCATGTAGGAGACTTTTATCTCTTTGAGGTTCACGTGTTTTCACAAGATTCAGTTCTGTGGGAAGGAGATGGGAACAGGCAGACAGGAGAGGGTTCTGCTTCAGTTCCAGGAGCACACAGCTTTCTGGTTTCAAACACTCTGTTGGTAGTTCAATTTCCAACAGCCAGCTAGTCATGTGACTAAAACTGGTCTGACCACTTCTTCTGTGTTTGTGAATTCTGCTATCTTAGCAGTCAACCTGGAATGTTAGCTCCCCCACCTTCAATGTCTGATAATCAAAAGTCCATTGTTGGTTGAATGGGTCATGGCATGGTCATTTGTCTCTTGTTTCAACATGGTCTGTTACCATGCAAATGTCTTTCCGGGCACAGGCTTGCAAATTTAAGTTTTAACGTTCATGTGGTGAAATAATGTGTGCCTCAGTCTTGGAAGGTGGGGGGTTTGCCTGACACAATTGTTTAATTTATTGTCAACTCCACCGTGGTTTTATCTTCTTCCCATGCCTCACTCGCAGATACACACAGATGAAAGAAAAATTCCCAATGCCAGAAATCTGCAAATAAAACAAAAACATAAAATTGTGGAAACACACAGCTCCCATCAGCATTTTATTTTAAAAAATTTATTCAAAGGATGTGGGTGACACTGGTAAGAATGTCAGGGTAGGTCTTGTGTAAATTTGTGACAGCGAGTTACAGCACGGTTTACATCTCTCCCCACTGAAGTCAATGGAAATAAAAATCAAGAGGGATGCAAAATGGGCCGCCGACCAACAGTCACCTGTCCAGAGGCAGGGCACTAATCAAGCAAACTGTCTTGTTCCAGACAGTGTCAGGGTTCTACAGTGTTGTTGCAACTGCACCCATTCAAGCAAGTGGAGAATGCGACACAAGTGACTTGAGCCTTGATGCAGAGGCTTTGAGGGGTCTGAAAGAGGAGCACTGTTAACCAGTTGGGTGGGATACTTCACTAGAATGGTTCTCAACAGACTTCTCCAGTGGATCAGTGAGTTTATCCAGTGGGTAGCTGAACTATAAAGATCAGAAAGGTCTGTGCTGAGTTTGCTACTCCTATCTAGTATGCTGCAATTGATTGAATTACCTGATGATGCTCATCGTCAAGAGTCACACATGACTAGTAACCACTTGGGCAAAGTACCAGAAGGGCCCATGAAAATGTACCCTTGCAAGGAAACAATATCATTGTGAGAAGAGCAGAGGGAAAAAACTGGCAAGAAATAAAAAGAACAGTCCTTGTGAAAGATAAATGATAAATCCCAAACATTTGCCTCTCACTCTTTTAATACTGATCAATCTACCGTGCAGTGATATTATTAGATACAAATAGGTTGATGTTGCTGTTATCGCATTACACCTCGGCCAGGATTTTATGGTTCTGTAGCGGATGGCATTGGAGGCGGGGTTGCAGGGGCATAAAATCACATGGGGTGGCGTCAGGCTGGACCTCCGACGTCATCACGCCGGATCCACATAGGAACAGGAATAGGCCATTCAGCCCACCGAGCCTGCTCCGCCATTCAATATGATCATGGCTGATCATCCACTTCAATGCCTTTTTCCCACACTATCCCCATATCCCTTTGTGTCATTGGTATTTAGAAATCTGTCAATCTCTGCTTTAAACATTCTCAATGACTGAGCTTCCTTAGCCCTCTGGGGTAGAGAATTCCAAAGATTCACAACCCTTTGAGTAAAGAAATTTCTCCTCATCGCTGTCTGAAGTGGCTTCCCCCTTATTTTGAAATTGTTTCCCCTGGTTCTAGACTCCCCAAACAGGGTAAACATCTTACCTGCATCTACCCTGTCTATCCCTTTAAGTAATTTGTAGGTTTCAATGAGATCACCTTTCATTCTTCAAAACTCTAGAGAATACAGGCCCAGTTTCCCCAATCTATTTTCATAGGACAGTCTCCCCATCCCAGGAACATGTCTGGTGAAAATTTTTGCACTCCCTCTTTGGCAATAACATCTTTCCTAAGGTAAGGGGACCAAAACTGCACACAGTGCTCCAGGTGCGATCTAACCAAGGTTCTATACAATTGAAGCAAGACTTCACTACTCCTGTACTCAAATCCTCTTGCGATAAAGGCTAACATACCACTTGCCTTCTTAATTGCTTGCTGCACCTGCATGTTAGCTTTCAGTGACTTATTGACCAGGACACCCAGGTCCCTTTGTACATCTACACTTTCTAATCTCTTACCATTTAAGAAATACTCTGAACATCTGTTCCTCCTACCAAAATGGATACCTCACTATTTAAAAAGGGAGGTAGAAAGAAAGCAGGGAATTATAGACCAGTCAGCCTGACGTCGGTAGTGGGGAAAATTCTAGAATCCATTATCAAAGATTTTATAGCACAGCATTTGGAGAACAGTGGTAGAAACGGACAGAGTCAGCATGGATTTACGAAAGGGAAATCATGCTTGACAGATCGACTAGAATTCTTTGAGGATGTAACTAGTAGAGCTGATGAGGGGGAGCCAGTGGATGTGGTTTATTTGGACTTTCAGAAGGCTTTCGACAAAGTCCCACAGAAGAGATTAGCATGTAAGATTAAAGTGTATGGGATTGGGGGGTAGTGTATTGCAATGGATAGAAAATTGGTTGGCAGACAGGAAACAAAGAGTAGGGATAAATGGGTCTTTTTCCGAATGGCAGGCAGTGACTAGTGGGGTACCGCAGGGATCGGTGCTAGGACCCCAGCTATTCACAATATACATTAATGATTTAGATGAGGGAACTAAATGTAATATCTCCAAATTTGCAGATGACACAAAACTGGGTGGGAGGGTGAGTTGTGAGGAGGATGCATAGAGGCTTCAGGGTGATTTGAACAAGTTGAGTGAATGGGCTAATGCATGGCAGATGCAGTATAATGTGAATAAATGTGAGGTTATCCACTTTGGTAGCAAAAACAGGAAGGCAGATTATTACCTGAATGGCTATAAACTGAGAGAGGGGAAAATGCAGCGAGACCTGGGTGTTCTCGTACACCAGTCACTGAAGGTAAGCATACAGGTCCAACAGGCAGTAAAAAAGGCAAATGGTATGTTGGCCTTTATAGTGAGAGGATTCGAGTACAGGAGCAGGGATATCGTGCTGCAGTTATACAGGGCCTTGGTGAGGCCACATCTGGAATATTGTGTGCAGTTTTGGTCTCCTTATCTGAGGAAGGATGTTCTTGCTATAGAGGGAGTGCAGCGAAGGTTTACCAGACTGATTCCTGGGATGGCTGGACTGACGTAATAGGAGAGATTGAGTTGGTTAGGATTATATTTACTGGAGTTCAGAAGAGTGAGGGGGGATATCGTAGAAACCTATAAAATTCTAACAGGACTTGACAGAGTAGATGCAGGAAGGATGTTCCCAATGGTGGGGGAGTCCAGAACCAGGGGTGATAGTCTAAGGATACGGAGTAAACCTTTCAGGACTGAGATGAGGAGAAATTTCTTCACCCAGAGAGTGGTGAGCCTGTGGAATTCGTTACCATAGAAAGCAGTTGAGGCCAAAACATTGTATGTTTTCAAGAAGGAGTTAGATATAGCTCTTGGGTCTAAAGGGATCAAAGGGTATGGGGCGAAAGCGGGAACAGGCTACTGAGTTGGATGATCAGCCATGATCATAATGAATGGCGGAGCAGGCTCGAAGAGCAAACGGCCTACTCTTGCTCCTATTTTCTATGTTTCTATGGATAACCTCACATTTTTCCGCATTATGTTCTATCTGCTACGTTCTTGCCCACTCACTAAGTCTGTCCAAATCCCATTGAAGCCGCTTTGCATCTTCTTCACAACACACATTCCCACCTAGTTTTGTGTCATCTGCGAACTTGGAAATATTACATTTGGTCCCCACATCCAAATCATTGATATATATTGTGAACAGCTTGGCCCAAGTACTAATCCTTGCGGTATCCCACTAGTCACAGCCTGCCAACGCGAGAATGACCCGTTTATTCCTACTTTCTGTTTTCAGCCTGTTAACCAATCCTTAATCCATGCCAGTATATTACCTCCTATCCCATGTGCTTTAATTTTGCTAACCAACCTCCTGTGGGGACTTTATCAAAAGCCTTCTGAAAATCCAAGTATACTACGTCCACCGACTCCCCTTTATCAATTCTGTTAATAACATCCTTAAAAAACTCCAACAGGTTTGTCAAACATGATTTCCCATTCATAAATCCATGTTGACTATGCCCAATCAGATTATTATTATCCAAGTGTCCATTTATCACATCCTTTAGAATAGATTCTAACATTTTCCCAATGACTGATGTAAGGCTAACAGGTCTGTATTTCCCTGTTTTCTCTCTCCCTCCCTTCTTAAATAGGGGTGTCATTTGCTACCTTCCAATCTGCAGGAACCGTACCATATTCCACAGAATTTTGGAAGATGATCACCAATGCATCCACTATCTCCATAGCCACCTCTTCCAACACTCTGGGATGTAGAATATCAGGTCCTTGGGACTTATCAACCTTCAGCCCCATTAATTTCTCCAATACAACCTTCTTACTAATACTAATTTCCTTCAATTCCCCATCTCCCTAGTTCCTTGGATCTCCAATGCTGGGAGATTTCTTGTACCTTCCTCAGTGAAGATAGACACAAAGTAATCATTTAGGTTCTCTGCCATCTCTATTCCCCATTATAAATTCTCCTGACTGTGCCTGTAATGGACCCACATTTGTCTTAGCTAAACGTTTCCATTTACATACCGAAGTTTTTACAATCCGTTTATATGTTTTTTGCCAGTTTACATTCATATTCTATTCTCCCTTTCTTTGTCAGTTTCTTGGTCCTCCTTTGCTGTATCCTAAAATCCTCTCAATCCTCAGGTTTACTACTTTTTCTGGCAACTTTATAGACCTTTTCTTATCATCTGATACAATCCTTAACTTCCTTTGTTAGCCACAGTTGACTGCCTTTACTTTTGGGGGTTTTGTGCCTTGAAGGAATGTATAGTTGCTGTAAACTATGTGATAATTCACATTTTACCAGTGGCGGACAGCAAGTCGAGTGAGAATGGCATGCACTTTTTCAAAACCGGCAATTGAGAGCTTGTTAAGATTGTTGAAGACCCAATGAATGGCTTTTACGTGTCCGTTCAAATTTAACGAGGAGTGCACGGGGCCACGGGGCATCATGGCCTGGCAGGTATTTAAGGATGGCAATGGGGCTGCAGCTGAGGTCATTTTTGCATTCCGCGGCCATGGGTCAGGGAGTTCTTCTTCACAAGAAGGCTGGTGCAGCATGGCCAGAGTATTTAGCATGGAGGTGGGGAGTTGAAGAGCAAGGGATTTGGAGTCGTGCCTCCATTGTGCCATCAAGTTCCTGCCACGGGGATCAATCGAGATGGGGCTGGGGGTGGGGGGTAGAGTGGGCAGTATTGAGGAAGCAACTGGCAGAGTGGCCCTTCAGACTGGCAGTGCCCTAGTGCCATGGGCATTGTCCATTCAGGAGGCGGGTCCTCCAGCGAGGAGAACCTGTGAGGGAGAGAGGTGCAGACACACAGATCTGGTCAGCAGCAACCACATCGCCACCTGCAGCGGCAATTGTGGGATGGGGAAGTGGCAGAAGGCTGCATCAGTGACCTCTTCGCCCACTCCCAATGGTAGGTCTACAATGCTGGCTGGATGTCATCTGAGGCTGCTGTAAAGGTGGTCACATAGCTGCTGGGCAGGATGGGCTGAAGCAACATTCCAGTGCTGGCGGCCCTTCAAAGACGGCGCCAGCACATCCAAGTGTGTCAGCTGATGACGCAGCCACTGCCTCCGGCCAGTGAATGTTGGCCACCAGTATGAGATTGCTCCGAGAATGGGAATTGGAGCCAGAGCGCCAATCGCTTCTGGTCCCACTTTCCTCTCCCCTCCAAGTCACATAAAATCCCAGCCATTTTTAAAAAATTCTTTCATGGGATGTGGGCGTCGCTGGCAAAGCCAGCATTTATAACCCAATCCTAATTGCCCTTGACAACTGAGTGGCTTCCTAGGAGTGCAGTTAAGAGTTGACCACATTGCTCTCAGTCTGGAATCACATGTAGGCCAGACCAGGTAAGGATGGCAGATTTCCTTCCCTACAGGACATTAGTGAACCAGATAGATTTTTTAAATCAATCGATGATGGTTTCATGACACCATTACTGAGACTAGCTTTCAATCCAGATTTTTACTAATTAATTGCATTTAAATTCCACCAGCTGCCACGGTGGGATTTGAATCCATGTCTCCAGGGGATTAGCCTGAGCCTCTGGATTACTATTTCAGTGACATTACCACTACGCCACCATCTTCCTTTATTTATTAAGAAACCAAGTCCATTGTGTCGGCCACAGGTTGGAGAGGGTAAACAATAAGAGGCAAATGAAGTGGAAATGATCAGGTGACTGCAAACTTGAGTTTTAAAAATACATATAAGGAAAAAGGATAGCTACAGGGATGTGAGAAGACTCACACTTCTGAAGTCCTGAGATAGAATGAGTTACAGTAGGAGATGGTCTTGAGTTCAGCACAATAAACATGTAGGGGGGAGGAAGAGCATGTACAATGCATTAGTGCTTATGGTCCATACAAATCTCCTCACACCTTACTTCATCTAACTCGATCAGCAAATCCTCCTATTCCTATCTCCCTCATGTACCTATCTAGCTTCCTCTTAAATGCATCTTTTAATCATCTCAACCTGTTGATGTTGTCGTGAATTCTACATTCTCTCCACTCTGAGTAAAGACATTTCTCCTGAATTCCTTATTAGGATTTATAGTGACTATCATGTATTTATGCCCCCACAAGTACGTACATCTTCCCTGCAATTACCCTATCAAATCTCTTCATAACTTCAAAGGTGACCTCTATCTTGTCACCTCTCAGTCTTCTCTTTCCTCGTGAAAAAAGCCCCAGCCTGTTCAGTCTTTCCTGAGCATCCGCTCCGTTTGGGTATCATCCTATAACCATTGTAAGGCCTTTTTAAAAAAAATATAGATTTCAGATTCATATATTTAAGCACGCAAAGACTTCATTTATTTAACTTTTTTAACCAGCAGTCCATTTCCCCCATGACTCAATGTAAATATTTTAAGAAAGATTTCAGGGCAGATAGTTCTTTTGTTCTGCTTGAACAGAAAGAAATGCATGGGTGGAGTACAGCGAGAAAATTTGGACATGCTCCATTATGCAGAAAGAAGAAAGTTTCCCTTTTCATTGATTAAAATTGTATGGGTTTTAAAAATATTTCATTCCTATTTAACCAAAATGAAGAATAGGTTGTGACAGAAACAACACCCGCTGAAAATGAGAAATATTAATTTCATCATATGGAACATTATTTTTGAACTGTTACTGGACCTGAAATAACTTGTTTAAACAGACCACAACAGTGGCTGAAAACATGGCTGCTCATTTGCATTTTAAAGGATAGTGGCTGGGAACATGGCTGCTCATTTGCAGTTTAAAAGATAGTTGACTGAAGAAGGCAATGGCAGTGCCTCCCTGATTCAATTAGCCAGATGGGTTTGTCAATGGAGACAAGATCAAGAGATATTGAACGTGTAAGAGCCAACATTCCACTCCCCCCCCGCCCCCCACCATGGAGAGCTCAGGGAAAATCCAAAACCTCACAGGAGATGTTGTTCCATGTTGTCACATGACTAACCTGCTATCCAACTTGGAGTTGTTTGAATTGTGCCACACAGAAAGGAACAGACTGCAATTTGAAGACAAAAGAGAAGGAAGGTCTCTCCCAGACCAGCGAAACAAGTTTGAAAGTGTGCACTGGGCTGCAATGAGAACTGCAAGACCGAACTTCAATCAAAGTCTTTACATCCAACCCAAAGCCAGTAACTGAACTCCAGCTATTACTTCAAACCTTTCCCCTTCTTTCTCCTCCTCTGTCTCTATTTGTGTGTCTGTTTATCGCGCATGCATGCTAGCATGGTCACGTTGCGTATTCTTAGTAGTTTTAACTGAATTAGAGCTTTAAGGTTAATAAACCTACACCTTTCTTGCTTAAATCTGAGAAAACCTGTCTGGTTGATTTCTTTGCCATCATAATTAGAGAGCAGTGAGCAAGGACTCGCGGAGAGTGAAGCTAAAACACGATGCTTTAAAAATTAAACCCTGTTATGGCCAAACAAGGAAAAGGCTGAGGGAGGAGCCCTAAACCCCTTTCTCACTTGGTCATAACAGAAACTTGGGGGCATGCATCCCGGATTGGACCCGCAGACAAATGGGAAATTGGAAGTGGGAAGTCAAATTGATCCCAATCAAAAAGGGAAAGGATTTTAATATAGTTTTTCTTGTGGTTGTATTTGCTAGAATATTAACATGTCTGTGACTGAAGCTAGTAACTCCCCAAGCCAGGGTGAAGTAACTTGGGATAAGTTAAAGGCACTGTCATGGAAGAGTTGAGAAATATGGCTGAGTAGTATGGGATCACTCTCCGGGCCAAAGTTAGGAAATTGGAACTCCTAAGACTAGTGGCTAACCATTTTGCATTCGAACCTGAAGAGCCAGAAACAGGGTTAGAAGCAGACCCAGACAGGGTATTGCAAGCAAAGATACAATTGGAACAGAGGAAACTTGAATTAGAAAGCAGGAAAAGAGAGAGAGAAAGGGAGAGTCAGGAGAAAGAAAAAAAGAGAGAAGAGGGAGAGAAAGAAAGAACCTTCCAGAAGGAACGTGGGGAAAGAGAGCTGAGGCAGTTTGAGTTAGCTAGGGGACGACAGAGTAACCCCAGTGAAAGCATGGAAGATACAAGTGCGGGGATGTGTTTGCAGAATTGTTAAAATTTTCCCAACTGATCCCAAAATTCAATGAGGGAGATGTGGAAGCATTTTTTGTGTCTTCTGAAAAACTTGCAAGGCAGTTAAAGTAGCCAGCTGAGAGCTGGACTCTTCTGCTACAAAGTAAATTAACAGGAAAAGCCCATGGGGTTTATTCCCTGTTGCCGGATGTGAGTTCATTCAAATTATGAACTGACAAAAAATGCTATCCTTGGGGCATATGAGTTAGTACCAGAAGCCGACCGCCAGAAGTTTCAAACCCTTAAGAAGCAAGCTGATCAAACTTACTTGGAGTTTGAGAGAAGTAAGCGTCTGGCTTTTGACCAGTGATTGAGGGCTCTTAAAATGCAGCCCAGCTATGAAAGCCTCAGAGGAGTAATTTTGCTAGAGGAATTTAAAAACTCTCTCCCACTCTGCATAAAGACCCATGTGGAGGAACAAGAAGTACACAGAGCAAGGCAAGCCACCGTTCTGGCTGATGAGTTTGCTCTAATAAACAAGTCAGTTCCCCAGGGGAAAACCTTTCCTAGTCACCCCCATAAATCCAAAAAGGACAAAGGGTGGGAAGGTGATAGCAGCCCAAGCAGTCCTGAGAGAGAACAAAAAGAGGAGGCACAGGGGGCCCTGCTCCAGCCAAAAAGGAAGGTGCTGTAGTAGGAGCGAGGCCCAGAGACCTGTGTGCTTCTATTGTAATAAGGCAGGTCATCTGAGAGCTGACCGCTGGAAACTATGGGGAAAGCCTGTAGGGTTATTCAAGACACACCCGCCCAGTGAAGGAGAAAGGACCCTGATGGAAAGTACAGCTGAACAAGCTGTGGCTTTAACTGCAGCAGTAGTAAGGCCCAGAAAACATACTGCTGTGAGTGCAGGAAAATCTAATAGGATTCCTGAGGGTCATCAGGATGTTGTGTCTAAAGGGAGAGTAACCCTATATCCCTTGAGTGGGGCAAGCAAGCCCATAGTAATCCTCAGGGACACAGGGGCCATGAGATCCTTTTTACTGGGAAAAGGCATGGCCTTTCCTCCAGAGAGTGCAGTAAATACCAGAATGGTGGTGAATGGTATCGGAGGGCAGTGTATTCCTGTACCTTTACACCGGGTGCACTTGGATATGACCTATTTTCGGGACCGGTGATCATAGGGACTGCCCCTAGTTTACCCGGGGTCGGGGTTGAACTGCTCCTAGGTAATGAGCTGGCAGGAGCAAAGGTGGTAGCTTCCCCGTAGCGATAGAGAGACCGCAGGAGGTCAGAGAGACAGGGCAGTGGCAGGAGACGGTCCCCTGCAGTTTCCCTGAATGTGTAGTGGATCAGGCCATGATCAAACCAGCTCCCCCAGAGGAGACTGAATTAACACTGCAGACAGATGACCAGGTCTGTCTGTCTGAGACTTTCTTTGGAAAGGCAGAGGACCCAGGGAATTAATTAAATGGATCTTCCCTAGCTGAGGCTCAGCAAGCTGACACTGTATTGAGAGAGTTAGCACATGCTGCCTAGTCTGAAAATGAGGCAGAGGGAGTCCCTGACTGCTGCTAATTAAAGAATGAGGTTCTGATGAGGAAGTGGAGTTCTCCTCACAGACCTGAGAACAAAGCGTGGACAGTGGTTCACCAGTTAGTGGTGCCTCAAAGGTACCAGAGAGAAATAATAAGAATTGCCCATGAGATTACAGTGGCTGTACATGTTGGTATACGAAAAACCAAAGCCCACGTAAGCCAGCAGTTTGACTGGCCAAAACTTCACAAAGGTGTGGTGTACTGTAGGAGTTGTCACATGTACCAGGTTGAGGGGAAACCCCAACCTACAGTGAAATTTGCACCCCTAAGTCCTGTACCGGCATTTGGAGATCCTCCAGCAGAGGGCTAGTGAACTGTAAGGGACTCCTGCTGAGAACAAAAGGGGACAGACAGGCACAGGGCTGGTCAAAAGGTAGAGCAGAAAGAGGAAAAAGGGACAAAGAGGACAGGTTAAAGGAGATCCAAGACGATTCCCAAATGGAAATCCCTACTGTCCGATCAGCCAACCCCTAAATGTTGTAAAAATTAGATCCCACATCCTCCTATGTAAATGCAGACACTGGAAGCACCCCGCCAGAGTTGTTAACAACATTTACGGAAACCTGCAAGGACAAAGAAAGTCCTCAAGAGGGCAGAGAAACTGTGAGGGTGATGCCTTACCTAGTCGAAGTGCCACAGGGGCATGCAGTAGAATCTGGACAAATACCTGAGGAGTGTCCCAGAGGATAAAGGGAAGATTAGCAAAGAATCCTCCCCCACAGTCCGAAGAAAAGGGAACCAACCATACTCTAAATTGAAAAGCGCTAGCATGACTCATCCGAATACTGAAAGAGAGATCTGAGTGGATCCACCCACTGCTGACTCTCATGAGCAGACCTCCAAACCAGGGCTAATTAAATCCAAGCCTCCCCTGCAGACCTCGACAGGAACAAAGACACCCTAGGCAGTCATGGAAATGTGCAAACTGCAAACCGCACCAAAAATCACTTGTTTATTGGGATGCCCATTCCCAACGTATTGCAGGCTGGTAGTGAAGAAACTTCAAGCCCCTTTGGGCAACACATAACTATCTCAGACCCATCGCAAGGGAAAAGGGGCAGTTTAAAGCAGCACTGCTACAAAGGAAAGACAGGCTGTAACAATTTTTAGGATTTCTGAATGAATGAGAATGAATCAGAGAAATGCATGTGTGTTTTCCTGTACTTTCTCTTCTCTCTCTTTTTATAATGAAATGCTCTCCTAATATCGCATTTCATTCCACTGGATGTGGAGGTGTGACGGAAACCACACCTACCAAAATTGAGAGGTATTAACTTCGTCATATGGAACATTATTTTTAAAATGTTACTGGACTTGAAATAACTTGCTTAAAAATACCACAACAGTTGCTGAAAACATGGCTGCAAATTTGCATTCTAAAGGATAGTGGCTGGGAACAAGGCTGCACGTTTGCATTCTAAAAGACAGTTGCTTGAAGAAGACAATGGGAGTGTCTCCCTGATTCAATTAGCCAGATGAGTTTGTCAATAGACAATCAAGAGACATTGAATGTGTACCCACCTCCACTGAGAGTGTCTAGTAAGCTTGGGGGAAATCCACAAACCTTGCAGGAGAGGTTGTTCCAAATAAAGAGCTAGTCACATGACTATCCTGCTGACCAAACTGGAGTTGTTTGAATTGCACCGCACAGAAAGGAACAGACTGCAATTTGAAAACAAAAGAGAAGGAAGGTCTCTCCCTGTCTCTCTGTCTCTCAAGCAAAGTTCCAGGGACCCATGGAAGTAACTTAAGACTCCAGACAGAAAACCAGCAAAACAAGTTTGAAAGTGTGCACTGGGCTGCAATGAGAACTGCAAGACTGAACTTCAATCAAAGACTTTACATCCAACCTAAAGCCAGTAACTGAACTCCAGCTATTACTTCAAACCTTTCCCCTTCTTTCTCCTCCTCTGTCTCTATTTGCGTGTGTGTTTATCGCGTATGCATGCTAGCATGGTCACATTGCGTATTCTTAGTAGTTTTAACTGAGTTAGAGTTTTAAGGTTAATAAACCTACACCTTTCTTGTTTAAATCTGAGAAAACCTGTCTGGTTGATTTTTTTGCTATTACAATTAGAGAGCAGTGAGCAAGGAATCACGGAGAGTGAAGCTAAAACACGGTGTTTGAAAAATTAAACCCTGTTATGGCCAAACCAGGTAAAGGGTGAGAGGGGAAGCCCTAGACCCCTTTCTCATTTGGTTGTAACAAAGTGTACCAAAGTTCCACAAACACAATTTATTTTCCAGTATATAATGTTATGAAAGACAACCCGTTTTTATTTATTACTGAGATCCAACTTTGTCATTGTACCATTTAGAAAAAGTTTTCTTAACTAACACTTTGTTAACAAGAGGTATTAGAACACAGTCTAGAGTCATTATAGCACAGAAGGAGGCCATTTGGTCCATTGAGCCCATGCTGGCATTTTGCAGTAAGTTTATAAATACAAAATGTGGTTGGGAGAATTTGGAGAGGACCATTCAGAGCAGAACCAAAGTTTCAATGAAATAAAGAAAGGTTAGGCTGGGCAGGGAGGTTGAAGGCTAGAGGTGAGAGAGAACCCACCTTTGTGATGATAAGCCTTAATTTATATCCTGTCAAGGTCTATGAGAAAAGTGCAAGAAGAGCCTCCCTAAAAACAGAAGCAAAGCATATATTTTTGATATACTTGAGTTCTATAGTTACACTTTGATGAGAAGATAAGAATGTTTGACACAATAGAGGAAAATTAGTTTCCTGGAGGAAGTTTTAGCAATGGAGGAGATTTGGAGGCCAGAAGAGATAATGATGCCAAGAATAACAACAGGAAAAGGACTAAGGGTGTAACAGTCAAAGGTAAAACTTATTCCTGTTGATGAGACTTATGGAAGACATGTATCTTTGAAGAATTGAAAAAAATCAAATCTTCATCACCTTACTGAATGACAAGTTACACAGAAATGGGCAAGTAGTGCATCTTTCAGTAAGAAATAAAAATGGGGTCAGTCTAGTTGAGCACAAATACTCTATGACACACCTCAGCTGTGATATGAGGAGGTTCTGGTACAGGTCAGGTGCTTCTTCAAAGGCATAGATAGCCATCCGTGGACTGCTGTTGTGTATTTCTTAAGCGTAGAGTGAGATCCCTCACCCACACTTTTGACCTTGGATGAAGCTCTATGTGAAGAAACAAAGGGATTGAGGAGGAAAAAAATGCATGTTGACTATGTCTATCTAATTAATGCTTTGTTTTTAGCTGTTCTTGTCCTTCTTTTATTTTTATTTTGGGGATAAACTCTTGTTCCATTTTCTTTCATCTTTTAAGCCCATGTAACAACTGCAACTGAGAGAGTCAATGGGCAACTTTTCCAGAGGCATCTTCCAATGCATTCCAACCCAGCTGCAAGGAGATGCACAAAAGTGTCCTAGGTATAATTATTCTGATCTTCTCTGTCTTCTTAAGGGCATTTATAACATGGTGTAGATTGGGAATTCACATAGTGTGGGTGATCAAACTCAAATCCACCACTCTGTGGCTTTGTACATTAGTCTCCTAAAATGCTGTCACAAGACTTTCTTTCTAAAAATCAACGCCTTTCTTATTAAACAATAGGATCATTTATTTCTGTAAATCCGTGAACAATATTTTTCCAAGTAGACTCAAAGAACACTACAGTATTGTAGAGCATTCTCTTTACATCCTGCTCTATATCCTAAATGAGAAAGCATGTAATTAGCTTCCAGCAGGCTCATAACAGTCAGGTTGAAACTCAGAACTTGCTGAAGAGGGAATTTACAGCTGCAAACCCGTCAAATGATCATTATGTGCCACGCTGTGTTGCTGCACTCACCCTTTGTGCCCCAACCTCTATGAGAATTATTCACTGTTCTTTGAATAAACTATATTTAACTTATACATTTGACCACATTCATTGTTTGTATTGCACTCTAATACAATGGCACACTTGCTGAATTATTGGTTAATACACATAGGGCTGGATTTTTAAAGGGTGCTGGGGGCAGAAGTAGGTGCAAGTGCGATTTAAAGATCACATTCTCAGAGAGTGGCACTAGGTCCCGCTGCCTCTGGAATACAAAGACATTTTTAAAGGGATGCCGGGAGGGAGGAATGCCAATCCCACACGCCTCCTATAATTGCTTGTTGAGCTCATTGTGGAGCTCATTAACAGGCTTGTCAGCAGCAATTTACAATTTTTAAAGAAGGTTAACGGGGAAAACACCATGTCTGGAATACGGCAGGAGGGCTATGGGAAGGGCTGATTAACATAATGCAGAGGTACAAGATAAAACTCAGTTGCTCCAAAGCCGCAGAGTAGCCACTGGTGGAGATTAAAGACTTGTTTTTCTCAGTGGTGAGTGGTAGGAATCTGGAGAGGGTCATGAGGTTCTGGCATCACTGGGGCAGCTGGGGGTGGCAGGGGAAGGCCTGGTGAATGCACAAACCCCAACTGAGGGCGTTTAGATGGGAGCAGGTTACTCTGACATTGGACAGAGCAGCCGGGATGAGCTTCAGCAGATGCAACCTCCTGGACAGCAGGAGACGAGAGGAGCGCAGCAAGGGGGCTGCAAGGGGAAGAAGGTGCTACCTAAGACGTCAGGTTTACTGCCCAAAAGTCAGCTCCCTGCAAAATGACAGAGTGCCAATGCCATAGGAGGCTATGCCTATCCAGACAGATGGTCTCGGACCTGTGTACTCTGATCCACAATGACCTGAGGCCTCGTGGCCCCCATGGCAGTCCCTTATCTACAGCCGTCAAGGTCACTGGCCCTGAATTTCTATGCAACCAGGTCGTTCCAGGGATCAGCTGCTGACCTAGGTGGCATCTTGCAGTTCGCAACACATCACGCCAACAGGCAGGTCACAGATGCCATATTCAGGAGGATGGGGGACTACATCCACTTTGACACAGATGGGCCTGCAAAGCAAAGTGAGCTTTGGGTTTTGCTGCCATCGATGGATTCTCTCAGGTTTAGGGGGCCACCGATTGCACCCACGTAGCTATCAAGGCATTGACACACCAGCTAGTCAGATTCCTGAAAGGGCTACCACTGATTGAATGTCCAGCTGGTCTGTGACCACAGGAAGTGAATATTGCAGGTCTGTGCCTGGTTCCCAGGCAGCTGTCAAGCCTCCTTTATCTTGCGAGAGTCCCAGAAGCCACACCTTTTCAGGCCCACATCTGTGGTGGCTGCTAGGATAAGGGTTATCTCCCTCATCTCTCCCAGCATGACATACACATTGGCTGATGTTCTCCTCAGTGATATCCCCATCTGAATGTCGCCCCATATCAGAGTGGCTGCATCTCAGTGTAGAGACCGTTCACTTACTCTGGCAGTGTGAGGAAGAACTATGGACACTCTGTGAGGTCAGCTTACTTGCATTCAGGTGCTTAGAGGCTTGGTGCCCGATGAAACGGGTGCCGCTGGCCAATCACCTTACCAGACCGCAAGAGGTTACTGAACTGTTTGCTACACTGGACGCAGGTCCTTCTCATGGGTCCCCGGCTGCTGACCTCCGTGGCCACCTTCATCCACCTTCTTGGACGAATTTCTCCTTCCTGAAGCTGGGAAGAACAGCTCTCCCCTCTCTGACACTGCACCACTGAGTGCCTCCGTGGAAGCATCAGAGAAACGTAGTGCGCCCCCCCCCCCCCCCGGGGGCGGATGCCCACAGAGGCCCTTTGATTTCTCTGGTGCTGCATTACTGAAGGCAATGGCAAGCCCAGTCATGGCTGCCACTTACCTTTTAAAATTGCCCTCAGTGATGTGCTCCCACCTCCAGAACACTTCCAGCGCCTCTAACCGGGCACCAGACATGCCCCCAGGTCAATAATGAGATTCAATTTGAAAATCACGTTGCGTCACGGAAAAGTTCTAAGTGTCGGGTTCCCGACCCCATAATGAAAATTACAGCCATGCATTGATTCTCACTGTGAGTCAATCTATATTGATTTTACATCAAAACTGTTTACACCCATCTGCCAAGATGTCTAATTCTTTCCTGTATACACTAATGGAGCAGTGAATGGTTTAGTTCAGATAGACAAAGCTCAGTAGAATTAGATGATAGTGTCCACCAAGCAAATATGCAACATTGACATGATAGTAATATCTTTTCTTATCATCAATACATCATGGTTAAGCAACGGATAATTTACCTTATTATGAGAAGCAGTGTGGAATCCAACCACATGTGTGCACAAATGTGTAAGATTAGTGTTTATGCAAGAAAGGTAATTTCTGTGACATTTTTATTTGACATAAATGGACCACTTGCTGGGAAGTGAACATTACTCAACAGGATTTCAGGCTTAGTTTGATTTCAATTCTGTCAGTGATTCCTAAAACCCTGGCAAGTTTTCAAATTTGCAATCTTCACGTTCTTCTCTTTTGTGCTCAACTTGAGAGACATTGGCAGTGGGAAGATGAGATGTTTGCAGGTTTTTTTCATCTAGTTTTAGCAGCGAGCATTCTCAACTAAGATGCAGCCTGTGTAGGCTTGGGCGACATTCCCTTCATGCTGCCACAAAACATGCTTGAACCCCATAAATTTCAATCCTCCTTGCAAATTCTCTCAATGATAACGAAAGCATGTGCCACATTATGTCCTCGTAATCAGTCTGAACTTTTGTGTGTAGATTGGCTGAATTGTGCTGCCAGAGTGCGCATAAAAGTGCAGCAAACCTGTGAGATGCTTTGACCACAAGCAGAACACAATAGCAGGGGAGATTGTAGAGAAGGTTTTCCCTGAATTACAGTTCATCAATAATTTGGGTTTAGCCACGGTATTGTATTGTACTAGTTAGACTTTTATGCAGTGTATTATGAGTTTAATTCTTTACATGTATTACAAATTTTCTGTCTTTACATTTCCTGCCAACTTTTAAATTATAAAATTCCTATGCCACATTTATAATACCTATGCCAACTTTTCATGCTATAATTACACCCTCCCACTTATGGTAATGCTGCAGTGCATCTTGTAGCTGGTACACACTGCTGCCACTGTGCGTCGATGGTGGAGGCAGTGAATGATGAAGGTGGTGGATGGGGTGCCAATCAAGTGGGCTGCTTTGTCCTGGATGGTGTCAAGCTTGTTGAGTGTTGTTGGAGGCGCACTCATCCAGGAGAAAGGAGAGTATTCCATCACACTCCTGACTTGTGCCTTGTAGATGGTGGACAGGCTTTGAGAACTCAGGAGGTGAGTTACTCGCCACAGAATGCCCAGCATCTGACCTGCTATTGTAGCCATGGTATTTATATGGCTGATCCAGTTGAATTTCTGGTCAATGGTAACCCCCAGGATGTTGATAGTGGGGGATTCAGTGATGGTAATGTCATTGAATGTCAAAGGGAGATAGTTAGATTCTCTCTTGTTAGAGATGGTCATTGCCTGGCACTTGTGTGGCTTGAATGTTACTTGCCACTTATCAGCCTCAGCTTGAATGTTGTTTGGGTCTTGTTGCATGTGGGCATGAACTGCTTCAGTATCTGAGGAGCTGTCAATTTTACTGAACACTGGGCAATTATTTGCTGCAACCAACTCTACTTCTCCAAAGTGACACAGGACAGAATATGATTTGAGAATAGGGATAGAATTACATGTGTGTTCTCAGTCCAATTATCCCATGTCTTTTAAACCCCTCCTGCCTGAAGACTACACTTGCCTGTAATGTCATGAGAGATTGACTAGTATAATAAATATTGCTGTTAGATAAAAATTTTAAAAATGTGCAAGTTGTTTAAATAAATTTGTGGCATGTCACCAGACATGTCACATCTGACAAACCAGGAAAGCCTGAACCTGAAGTTGGGGTCCCAGCAGCTGGTGAAGGGCTGCTGACTGTCCATTCAACAACAAGTAGATATTTTGGCTTGAAGAGAGCACAGATGCACAAGATAGCAAGGAGCTGAGAGCACCAAGGAACATGAAACACAGGAAGAGTGTTCCCTTTTTTTAATGGGGCCTTTCCTTCAACACCCATTCCAAATGGGTGCTGTGCTGCTTCGGCTATCAAGTCACAATATGGGGCACTGTTCTAATTTAGATACTTCTCACAACAGAATGGGCCTTGTGCACAGATGTCCAGTGCCTTTCACACTGGCTGCCTGTATTAAGATGCACGATATGTCTTAGGTGAATTGCATATCTCAAGCCAGTGATAGTGCAGGGAACAGGTGTCAGATGAACTGCAGTGTGTCAAATATTTGCCATCAAATTATTGGACCCAATAAATGGGATGAATACGCCTTTGGAGAAACATAGGCAATTCAACAACAACTTGCATTTATATATCACCTTTAATGTGGTTAAAAAAAGGTTCCAAAGTGCTTCACAGGAACTTTATCAGACAAAATTTGACACTGAGCTACATGCTGAGACGTTAAGACAGGTGACCAAACGGGTAACATAGATAGGTTTTAAGGAATCTCTTAAAGGAGGAAAGAGAGGTTTTGGAAGGAAATTCCAAGGCTTAGGGCGTAGATAGCCGAGGGCACAACCGCCAATGGAAATCAGGATGCACAAGAGGCCAGAATTGGAGAAACACTGGGCAGAATTTTCCCAGTCAGGTGGAGCCAGGTTTCAGTGTGTGCAGGGTGGGAAATTCTCAGAAATGGACATTGGGTTGAGAATCTGACGCCATCCCAGTCTCTTCTGGCTTTTCTGGAGCATGAAAGAAGGCAAGTGGGGAATCCCCTTGGATCTGTTGGGTAGGGAATTAAGAAGTGGTTGAGGTGGTTAAGAAGGCCATTAAGACATGTTTTAACTCTGAATACTGGATTTCCCAGCCTGTTTCCTAACCTGTCAGCAACTCGCCTGTGTTATCAAGGCGGGTGCATTCGAACATACAAATTAGGAGCAGAAGTAGGCCACTCAACCCCTCGAGCCCATTCCACCATTCAATAAGATCATGGCTGATCTGATTGTAACCTCGAATCCACATTCCCGCCTACTCCCGATAATCTTTCACCCCCTTGCTTGTCAAGAATCTATCTATCACTGTCTTAAAAAAATTTAAAGACTCTGCTTCCACCGCCTTTTGAGGAAGAGAATTCCAAAGACTCACCAACCTCAGAGAGAAAAAAAATTCTCCTCATCTCTGTCTTAAATGGGTGACCCCTTATTTTTAAACAGTGAGCCCCCCCCTCCGTTCTAGATTCTCCCACAAGAGGAAACATCCTTTCCACATCCACCCTGTCAAGACTCCTCAGGATCTTGTATGTTTCAATCAGTTCATCATTCAGTGGGTAGCTGCTGATCTTCCTCCTCATGCTCTGCATCACATGGAACTGACAGAGGAGAACCGTTGCAGCTGGGAGATGCTTCCTGATCGCATTGATCTCATTGATGTCTTTATCCACAATGGCTGATCTCACGCGGCAGGCGCTGGATCCCATGAAATCGACAAAAACACCCACAATCTCGTCCAGCATCTGAGCCGTCTCATTCCTCACCATGGCATAGAACACAACCCTGCCCCTACCAACATTGTCCTGCACCATCACTTGGTACAGAGGGTAGCCGCATTTGTTCACCTTGTACGTTCCGTCCATGAACAGCAGTTCAGGAAAGGCCTGCATGTGGGCCTTCATGGCTGGTGTCATGAAGGCAATATAGAGGATGCTGCTTCCCTGCAGGCCAACCCGTACTGCAGCCCCGTCCTGCTGAATCCTCTCCAGCGTATCACACAGAGCATCCATGCTGTCATCCCCTGTTTTGAGCCGGGATTTTACATTTCTAATGTCACTAAGGGTCACGGTCTTATTGAATGAACGCTCGATATAATCCTTCAGCTGTTTGTTCCCAGCCTGCAGCTTGACCAACTCTTCTACCTTCTGCCTTTCATCGTGGTTCAGTTGTCGTCCCCTGGCATAGAAGCGTAAACATTCTGGATGCAAAACAAGACCGGTATGCACAAGATGGTAGGAGCTGACACACAGTTTGTTCTTGCTCGTATTGAATTTCACACTGATGAAGACCTCACAGCCCAGGGCGAGATACCTGAAAAGTTACACACATTCAATGAGCACGCCCCACGTGCCTCATGCCCTCGCTAAAACGCCAGCCATCCCCAGGTGTGTTGCTGGCAGCAGTTTACATGTGCACCATGACAAGGTCCCAAAATCTGGTGCGCACCTGTTTCGCAGTCCAGAGGAGGTTGCGCTGAGGTGGTCGCCCAGCCATTGGGCAATCCAGGAAATCACAACAAAGGCAGTCCGTAGACACGGGGGCGGTATGCGCGTAGCTTTGTGGGCACAGGATCTCACTGACGAGATGTATTGATACTGCAAATCGAATCTTGGTTCAATGCGCATCAAGGAACAGCTTTACAGGACTGACAAGCTACACAAGTGGAAATATAGTGATCGCAGCACCTACCTCTGATTCGGTCTCACTCCAGTGGAACGGATGCGTGGCTGCCCATAGTGTACACAGCACAGCCTCACTGAGGCATACTTAAAGCGGATGGGAATTTCGACTCGCCGTCTCTTGTTTTCCCTCTCAAGCGTATGGGTGCTCACTTTTTTAAATAGACTCCCCGTTGCCTGTAAGCACAACAGCAAAGCGCATTTAAATAGCATTGTTAACATAGTGAAACATAACAAGGCACATCACAGGATGTGCCTGCAGACCATGCTACCTGTTGAAACATCTCAAGTTTACTGCTGAAGTCGTCATAACTCTCGAACTCCTGGGTTGTGAAGGTGGCAAGGAACTGCTCTGTGGAATCTACTGACGTTGCCATGATCGAAGTTTGAAGTTCAGGAAGGCTATTAAGAGACCACAAGGGAAACATGAGATGAGATAAGAAATACAGAATGCACTCCATTAAAACGTTACAAAAACGAAAGTGACCGTTTAGATGGTAGGTTGTTCGCTGGACTGCAGCACATGTACTGCCTGCACACAGCAACTCACAACAGGGACTGGAGCACATGCGGTGCCCCAGACAATGGAAATGCTTTCAAAGCAACTTACAACAGGGACTGGAGCACATGCGGTGCCCCAGACAATGGAAATGCTTTCAAAGCAGCTTACAACAGGGACTGGAGCACATGCAGTGCCCCAGACAATGGAAATGTTTTCAAAGCAACTTACAAAGGCAGAGCAACTTACCTTGGAACAATCTCCTGTGTCTAATAAAAATGAAGCAAATCTCCAAAACGACTAAATAATTCAGATAAAATGCGAGAAAATGCCCGACGAAACCTCTCCTCCTTCCACTTTCAAAAAGTCGCGCCGAAGCTTGGCGCATGCGTGAATATCCGAAGATTGACGCATGCGCAGAGGCCAACCTGGCGTGTTGCCCGAGGAAGACGACGTAATGCGATGACGTCATCTGCGCATGCGCAAAGCGTCCGTGGCAAGCCGGACCGCAGTGCATGCGCAGAGAGCAGGAGACCGTCTGCGCATGTGCGTACCGCGTCATCTGCGCATGCGCAAACTGGTCCTGGCAAGCCGGACCTCGGCGCATGCGCAGAGAGAAGGAGACCGTCTGCGCATGTGCGCACCGCGGCGCAGCCTGATGACGTCAGCGCTGACGAAGCGTTGTCATGAATCACTTTGATATGTAATACCCCAGTAGGGGATGAGGGACTGACATTCTCATAACTGTCACGTTGATCACTATGCAAAGTATCTTCTTCTTTCCACAGAAGGGCCCATGACAGGAGGGAGACAGCCCGGACTGGCAGAGGCATCCTAGGTTTTCGGCCTCTCCCCACAGCAGAGGAGGGGGCACTAGAACTGGCAGGGACCCAGGTCGGACGCTCCATATCAGATGGAGAGACTGGAGACTCCGTGCAAGAGAGTGAGGATTGGCTTCCATTGACATACTGTTCACTTCTGGAGACCCACATCACATATGGTTGGCGTGACGAGACCTGCACAGCTTAACCCACACATGCTTGTGTTCTCTCATGCAGGTCGGCGGCTGCAGGAGATTCAACAAGAAGGGGGACAGCCGTCCACCTCTGAGGAGGAGGAGCACTCAGAGGATGCACCATCCCATGACTCTCCTGCACATTCCACCAGCGCAGATACTTTCAACTCGGTGAGTTTCCGCTCAGCTGGTGAGAGCACTGCTCACATGCTCAAGCAGCTGGATGAGGCTGAGACAGCCGAGGCCTCTGACAGTCGGAGGACTATGGGTGGCCAGGCCCATGCTGAGCACCAGTCTGATGACAAGCCTCTGGTGTTGATAGCACAGGGTATGCTGGAGTTGCAGAGAGATGTAAGGCCACGTATGGTGGAGATGCCAGAGGCAATGCACAGCCATGAGCGGACGATGGAGTCCATGCATGCCATGAGTGCTGCCATGTCCCAGGCATGTGAGCACATGGCCTCCTCCATCGAGAGGTTGGCGACACTCATGGAGGGACAGATCCCACAAATACACACAGACCTGCACACCATCGCCTTGGCCATGAGTTCGACGTAGCAGTGGCAAGGCAAGAGAAGGACGAGGTGCCTGGAGTCTTCTCCTGCTCCTCATTCTTAGAGTCATAGAGAGATACAGCACTGAAACAGGCCCTTCGGCCCACCAAGTCTGTGCCGACCAACAACCACCCATTTATACTAATCCTACATTAATCCCATATTCCCTACCACATCCCCATCATTCTCCTACCACCTACCTACACTAGGGGCAATTTACAATGGCCAATTTACCTATCAACCTGCAAGTCTTTGGCTGTGGGAGGAAACCGGAGCACCCAGCGGAAACCCACGCGGTCACGAGGGAGAACTTGCAAACTCCGCACAGGCAGTACCCAGAACTGAACCCGGGTCACTGGAGCTGTGAGGCTGCAGTGCTAACCACTGCTCACTGTGCCGCCCCATTCTTCTCAGGTGAGCAGGGAGGTTCAGCTGAGCCTTGAAAGGGAGGAGGAGTGACTATCCTCCACAGCTGGAGGCTCCCCTCAGGGTGCTCTGATGAGGGCAGTGGCTCCTCAGCCCCTCTGCCAGTGAGCCCAGCTCCAGCAACTGCGATGCCTGAGGAGAGACCTGCACCAGTGCAGGAAAGCCTCAGGCAGCCGGGGCCTTCCAGGCCTCAGGTAACCAGAGGACGGCTGCGAAAGTCATCAGAGGCCAAGGGGCAGCTTGATCAGCAGTCTGTCTCCAGCCCAGCTGCTGGCGATGGAGTCACACCTCATAGCAGCACTTGCAAATGTATTTAAAAAAGCACCAAGGCATATTTGGAGGTTCACGGAATTTGAATGTGCTGCATCATATAAAGTTCAAGCCATTAAACTTCATTGTGTAAAAGTGATTATTTTATCATGCCTTACTTGTGAGCTGCTGACTTCCCCCTTCCCCCTTAGTGAAATGCCAGTGTGGGCACAGCCTGATTTGAATTCGATCTCCCATGGGCACTAGCTCATGGTTCAGCTGGGCGCTAGGCATGGAACACAAATAGAAAGGAGACGACAGACTGCATGCATTGAGGTGAGTCTTTATTGTTTTTTCCCTGAGTGTCCATCAGGGTGGCTGGAAGCAGGTAAGTAGGAGAGTGTCACTTGCCTCCTTGGCCTGTCGCACAACCTGCCTGGCCTCCAGTGCAAGGGCTTCAACATCCAGTGCTGCTTACTCCTCTCCCTCCTCTGCATCTTCCTCATCAGTGGAGGTGTGTCGTTCAGTCATGTCATCGTCATGCAAGGCCTCCTCGCCTCTGCAGTGCTAGATTGTGCAGAGCACAGCAGACCATAATGATGCGCGAAACCCTCGCTGAGGCATACTGCAGGGCTCCGCCGGATCGATCAAGGCAGCGGGATCTCATCTTCAGCAGCTCAAAGGCCTGTTTGATGGTTGCTATGGTGGAGCCGTGGCAAGTGTGGGTTCCTCACAGCCATCAGTAGCCTTTGCCCTGAGAATCCATCTCTGAAGGCTGGGCCTGAAAAGCTGTGGTACCTGGGACTGTCAAAGTATGTAGGCATCGTGGCTGCTTCTCGGGAAGCAGGCACTCACCTGCAAGAAACACTTGCAGTGGTCGCAGACCAGTGGAACGTTGATTGAATGCAAGCCCTTCCTATTGAAGGAGGAGGCTGGATGGCCACATGTGTGCAGTCTATTATACTTTGCACCCGATGGAATCTAGTGATGGCCCTGAATTCGATAGCCCCCTCGGCCTGCCTGTCAGGGTCAGTCGCCAGGCATCCTGAACAGGGCATTGTTCACCTCCTTGATGCAACAGTGGGCTGCTGCCTGGGAGACCCCACACGTTTCCAGTGGATCCTTGGAAGATTCCAGACATGTAAAAAAGTTTTGTGCCACTGTGCTCTTCAGGATCACTGGCAAATGGGCCATATCCCATAGGTCGCAACTCACCCTGCAGCGTATACATCAGTGACAGCCCCCCTGGAGTGCTGTAGTCTTCGCTGACAATGCTGCTCGAACATTTGTAGGTTGCTGATTCGCGTCCGGTGCACTCTCAGGTGTAGGTGAGCCCTTCTTGGCATGGCCGGCTGCTGCTGCTCTCGTCGTGGAGCTAGACAGGCAGGCGCAGCTGCCTCTTAGCCCTCCCTCCTTCGGAGGCACCACATCACATCACGGGGGTCCAAAGACAGGGTGTATGAAACCCATGCCAGGTGACCAGGGGCCTACAGAGAGCTGTTGTTGCAGAGACGACCTTGTCTTGGCAACTGAGCTTTTGCTACCTCTCCCGGCAGACTCCCTGATGTCCCTCAGTGCCCATCCTTGCTGATAGTCCACTCTCTCATTCAGCAGTATGGGCAACCACACATCTCACCCAACAGTTTGGTCACCCGATACAGCCACCCAAACCCATGTCCCCACCTTGCAGAGCAGCCGAGACTCCGATCCCCCCGTTGCCGAGCTCCCGAAAACCTGACCCCCCACTTCCTGATCGCACAGCACTGCATACGACAATGGCCTTTGCAACCCCTCTTCCCCGATGCAGTGGCAGACGTGGCTGCCTACCCATCTCAGCACTGAAGCCTTGTCTCAGTGCCGCCAGCATTTAAAGGTCAGGAATCTGAAGGCATGTGAGTGCCACCCACCATCCACTTAATCCCATGCGATTAATTAGATGCAGAAATATTAAAAATAAGTGCTCAGCAATTTAAAATACATTCCCGCCGCGTCGGTGATTCCGTCTTGGTGCTTTCCCGTCGCTCACTGAATATAGAACCAATGATGCTGGATTTCTGAGCGGACGCTTCCAACGCGATTCTGTTCCCCCCCCCCACCCAAACACCAATCCCGCTCCAAATGGCTGTACTAAATTCAGCCCATTGTGTGCAGATACAGAGGTCATTAGAGGTGACAATGGTAGGCTCAATAAGGCTATTCAAGTTATGCAAATGTGGAGGGCGTCTTCTCCTGGTGCGATTGGAAGTGCACGGGTAGGACTCTGATTGTATAGTGCTTGTTTGTAATGGCCAGCAAAGAGGAAGGCTTGATAAAAAAATGTTGTTTGCTGTATGGCTCTTCCTATCACCATCTTCCACCCCTCTGGAAAGCTTTGTTGAACTTGATGGGCAGGCAGCAGCCCTTCACTTGTTAGTATCCAAAACTGGGGTCTCCGCCCACTTGGTACTACCAGCACATTGCTCATGATGATCACTTGGGCGAGGTACCAAAGTGGTGACAGTGACTGTAGACTCTATGTCAATCTTCTCAGTCTGATTTTACTGGCAGCATTCAGCTTCTGTGCCATTATAAATGGCTTTGCCACCGTGTTTACAAAGCCAAACCTAGAAAATGCTTCAAGAGAAATTGTAACTGCAGAAACAGATGGCGCATTCACTTGACAGCTGATGGGAAAAGATCGCTAAAGGTGAATTTCTGCTGGCCAAAGTAAAATTCATTTTAAAAACAGCTTTTTGATTGGTTGCCATCTTTGTATGCAATGTCTTTGAAATCATTGTGAATGATGAAAAACAAGATGTTCCTGTGTAGTCAACGGTACCTAGTTCCTCAGCACAAACGACAATGAAACAGTTATTTACCACTATGGCCTCTCGACGTTTAATCTACAAGGTGGTTTTCCAAATTAACTTAGGTATAGATTTTAGTTGATGCTTTTGAGTATGGGCTGCAATTCAAATATCTTTTGAACAGTTGATTTGAAATAAATTTCTTAGCATGACAGAATACCTGTTCCTCCCAACAGGTGTGCAAGGTATTCCTTACCTTCACTTTCTTTGAAAATCTACAAACTTCAAAAAAATTTCACCCAATGATTATTTATTGACGTCATCTCTCTCCTACTCTTCTGAACTTTAATTGTGTCCTATCAGCCTTGACTCTTCAGCTGGATTTGGGAAATTAAAAAAGGCCAGTCCTGATTTAAAATATTGTGACAGAAACCACACCTGCCAAATGGAAACATATTAATTTTGTCATATGGGACACTGCTTGAATCATTTACTGGACACTACAAATTACTTCTTAAAAGAAAAAAAAGCAGAACTGAACAGCTAAAAAGATGGTTGCACATTTGCATTCTGAGAAGACAAGGGCTGACTGACAGACAGCTGAATAGAGAAACAATGGGAGTGCCCCCTGATCCAATTAGCAAGATTGGTTTTGCCAATTGGAGCAATCAAAAGGCATCAAAACTACTTTGACTTTCTAGGAGTCAAACACCGCACCCACTCCCCACCGAGTATGTCTTGAAAGACTCTAAAGTTCAAAGACCACTCTAGAAGTTGATGTTTCAGACGAAGAGATGGTCACATAACATATCTGAGGTTTTTTGAATTTTGCCTGAGAGTGTGAACAAAAGACTGCAGTTCTGAACCTCAAGGGGAAGACTTCTCTCTCTGTCTCTCTCTCTTCAGCAAAGTCCCAGGAAAATGACAGTGGCACCTTCTACGCTTCAGGACTACAGACAAAGCCTCTCTTCAGCCTTCGGGTACCAGAGAACCAATGTGCACGTGACCCCAGCAAGGACTCCAAGACCTTAACTTCAATTGAGGACATTATATCAAGGATATTAAGAACTGTATCTGTATTCCATTTATTACAAACTCTACTTCAAACCCCACTAACTCTTTTCCCCCCTCTGGATCTATTTGTGTGTGTGCCTTTCATATGCCTGCGAGCATGGATGAATCGCGTCCTGTAGTAATTTTAACTGGGTTAGAGTGATAAGGCTTGTTTAAAATCAAGAAAGCCTGTCTGATTGGCAATTACAATTAGAGTGCAGTGAGCAAGGGCTCACTGAGGTGGTAAGCTAAAATCTCTGTGTTTAAGAAGATAAACCCTGTTAAGGCCAAACCAGAGAAGGGGCGAGAGGGGAGCCTGAGACCCCTTCCTCACCTGGTCATAACAATATCGAATCTGATAGTGGGAATCTACCTATTTGACTTAGTTGTCAGATGCAACAAATCCAAGCAAGAATATTTTTACTTATTTATTTTGGCTGCATATATTTTTCTCCCCCATCCCATCCTATATTTTTAGGTTTCCATTCTGATGCCCATGGAGAGACTCTTGGGTACATTTGGGTGATAGCGATCAGTGAGTAGGCAGTTTCAATATTAATACGCTCCATTTGAAGTTCAATTGTGGAGGTCTGACAGGTGGGGAAGGACAAAGTTCTTGTAGCTTGTTGGCGGACAATGTTCAATGATAACTTTTTTCCAGAATGTTTCAACCTAACAGGTCATAGGGCAGACAAGCATCAGAACTAAGATTACAGGCCTCTGCCAATGCTCTATTCAATCCAGCTTTGAGGATATGCCTAAGAGACGAAAGTGGCTCTCCAATTTTCCAAAGTCTCCCTTGACAGTTAGGGGATCATATAACCGACAAGCTTGGAGTTCTCTAACCCATTTCTTATTGATGTAGCGTGGCTTTTTCTATTCTTTTCTGCTGTGGTGACCTTAATGTAGGTTTTCACAGCTTAAAAAAAATTTCCACTGAGAAACATGCTGTGTGAAGAACAATTCAGGGGCCTTCACCATACCCGTCGCTGACACATGAGACCTGAATTTCCTCTGTGCTGCAATGGTCGTGGATCCTTCCTGGGGCAGGGTTTTCACCCACCTAATAGCTAGGCCTCTGACCAAGTTGGAGGATGTAAATTTACCTTATTGCCTCTCTGTAACTGCGCTTTCAGACTCTAAGTGGCACCGATGCATTGCCCACCATGTGTGATCCAATGCAACAGTGCAGCTTGTACAGAACATATACCACCATCGGCACGCACACTTGATGTGCTGCAGCAATGGTTGTGGCCATTTTTGATTTGTTCATTCTGACATTCTCACCTGTCTGCTGTTACTTGAGACTGCTTCTCTCAAAATTGCACCGGAAGGCCTCCCTCATCTACCAATCAGCGAACTGAGCCTTCTATCAATGACTAAAACATGTGATGTTCACAACATGCCCAGCAATCAGCAAGGTGAGTCTTGTGTCAATTAATAAAACAATTAATAAAATGCAAAGTTCACAAAATTGCCGATTTCACAAAGGACCCAAGATTTTACAGAGGATCCGAGATTTCACGGTCTGTGACGCATTTTTCATAGCCATGAATTTGGTAGGGCCCTAGTTATAGATCTACTCCTAACTGGGATCCCGTATGGCCAGGCTCTATGCTGGTAGTACAGCATCCATGAATGTGCCTGTTTACATGTTCAGAAATATAATTTTTAGGTAAAATGTAAATATTTGACATGATTAGTTTATTAGAAAATAGAACTTTGAATTGGACTTCTCACTCCATGGAACCTGATTCTCATTACTGGCATAAGTACATATACCAAAGGCAATTATTCTTCATTTCTCATTAATAAAACCAAATTGTGTTGTCAGGATCATTGTACCATGTGATTGTAATGTGTTATTCCTGTGGAATGCAATCAGTCAGCATTGAATTATGTAGATTTTAATATTAGTTTCAATATCATGGAGTCTGCAGTCAAGGTCTGATTCATCCCTAATTTGCACTCGATGATAATGAGGGGAGACTTCAAATCATGCATTGTCTACAGGAAGAAGAATCAAAATAAATCTTTTCTTAAAACACACCTTATTTTCAGAATGAAATCAACTTTCTTCTTTTATTCAAAAGATTAGTAGCAGTAAAAGATTATTTTAAAAATAATTACAGCACCAGATCTTTTGATAAGGTACCTGCTTTAGCATTGAAGCCCCTCTCCCATTAAAATGCTTAGAGGTGGCTGCTCTACATAATGAGTACCGAGTTGCTTGCCAACAGTTACTGCACATCAAAATAAGCTATTCTGTGAAGAACTTTGATACTTTTTTGATGTGATAAGGCACTATATAATGAAGTTGTACAACAGCAGCGTCTCAGTCATCAGGTGCAGTCAAGTACAGCCCAGGTGCTTACCCACAGGGAAATAACACTGAAGGGAAGTATGCTGTTACTCTGGGCTCCCTTCTGCTGATCATCAAATAGCTGTTTCCAAAGAAGCATTAATGCACATTTTAAAATACAAACCAAAAAAATACTTCTCTTGAGGGGAAATTGGAAAAGTACTCCACATCATGAAATAATGTAATCTTGTAAACTTAAAAAATGCTATGAAACAAATACTTATATTTTTGTAGCACTTTATCAAATTGTCAGTCTCAAAACGTTTTATACCATTAATTACTTTTGGTGTGTTTTTATTAAGCAAACGTGAAAGCCATTTTACACTACTGTTACCATTTATAGACCAGTGCATGATATGCCCACCCTCAAATGCAACACAGATTCTGATGAATGGAATAATGAAGTCCTGCCGTAGACAGCAATGAGGTGAATGACCAGTTATTCCAGTTGTCTTAATTAAGGAGGAATGTTGGTCAAGTCAATAGGAGAAATCTCCACTTTTCCAAGAGTGATATGGGATCTTTAATGTCCACGCAAACAGACAGATGGTACCTCCCTTTAACGTTTCATCTAAAGGTCAGCACTTTCAACAGTTCAGCAATCCCTGATTATTGCAATGGAGTGCTGCTCTGAGTTGTACCCATGTGTGGGACTCAAACATTCAACCTTCTGATCCAAAAGAAAGAGTGCTATCAATTGAGTCAATGTGATCTGCTCCTTATATAATAGCACATTAAGACGACTGGAACAATAGAAAGCATGGAATGAGAACAGGGCATTCACTCATCAAGCCCATTCCTTCCAGAGACCATATGTAATGTCTGCTCTGTCATGAACTCCACCTAATTCAATTTAATTTGTTAAGGAAAGTACTGCAAACTTACTTCCTGCTCCACTAAAGAACTCCAGATTACTGGTCATAATATTACACCCATTTTGCAATCTTTCTGTTTATTGAAAGAGGAAGTAAAATAGGAGACTTCTTCATTCTGTCACCATTCAGCTTTATATAGTTAGAATTTTTCTGACAATTGAAACACGTCTTGTTTTGCTCAACTGCAGACAACCATAAAGGAACACCTTTGTGTAATTCTAAATAGCAAACAGGTGGTAAGTAGCCCTGTTGTTTTGATGCGATTTATGCAGTGGATGTAGTGACAATTCCCTTTTTAGCACAGTGCCCGCCAGCTATTTGCACACTTTGCTTCTTTAAAGGAGGATTTGGACAAATAGCAAAGTGCATGTGTGCCATAAGGCTGATTTTACAAATGTGAGCTTCCAGTGGAAAGCCCTGCCACCTGGGAGCACATATTGGGAAACTGTAGGTGTGCGCCCCATGATTTTCTGTCGCTTAAAATGCAGAGATAGAAAATTATGAACGATTTGTGTCCGATTTTGTGATAACGGCTTCTGGTCCGGCAAGCTCTATGCCCTGGCACTGAAAAGGTAAACCTATTCCTACAACATTTAATTAAAAACTGTCGCTATAAAGAAGTGGAATTTTCTGCTTTAAAAGGGTGGTATTGCTAAGTATATTCCAGGTACTGCTAACAAGTTGGCGTACAGAAGAGCGCAGAGTTATTTTTGGTGATGTGACTGTGTTACAGGTTGCATTATTTCTGCGGCAATGCAAACTTACCTCAGAGTCTAATGCTTTTGTTTTTTGAGCCTGTGCAAAAACAAAACTATTGTTTAAGTGTGGAAAGGCAGAGTAAATTCTTCTGTTCTTTTATTAAAAATTGATTGAATAAATTTTATATATCATCTCACTGGGTGAGCTGTATTTTCATCTGTTAGTGAAGCATTAATGCCCATTAATTTCACTGCATGTCTCAATAGCAATCTCTGGACATGAGGAATGAGGTTGTTGTTGCTAAATTATATGAGCAAAACAATGTACTAAAGAATTGCAAGGCACAGTACATGTGCCTGGGTCCATGAACAAATCATACGCTGTGTGCCATAGCCCTGGAATGGATTGGGACCATACTCAGTATTGTAAATACCTCATTTCTGAATGTTGCTCAGAGATAGAAGCCCATTATTCTATCCAGAAAGGTCGGATCTGATGTTTTTTTAAAATTCATTTGTGGGTTGTGGGCGTCGCTGGCTAGGCCAGCATTTATTGCTCATCCTTAATTGCCCTTGGGAACCGCTGCAGTCCATGTGGGATGAGGAAGGAAGTTCCAGGATTTTGACCCAGCGACAGTGAAGGAACGGCGATGTAGTTCCAAGTCAGGATGGTGTGTGGCTTGGAGTGGAACTTGCAGGTGGTGGTGTTCCCATGCATTTGCTGCCCTTGTCCTTCTAGGTGGTAGAGGTCACGGGTTTGGAAGGTGCTCTCTAAGGATCTAACAGATTGCTTTAAATATTGTTAACGCAATAATACTGTCGGTTCATTGTCATCATACTGGGGTGTTTTCTGCCAGGCAGATTTCCTGAAACAACCAAGATTAGCTTGATAATAACACTGCTGAGAGTCTGGCACATTGACTCTGGGATAAATGTGTGCTGTACCAAACACTGCAGGCTGATTAACACTGTATTGGCATAGTGCCAGTGCAACACTGTTCCTTGGGTGCTGTAAGCTGACCCCACATTATTGTATAAGACCAGCTGAGTAACAAAATTAAAATGTCCCTGGCATATATTGCATAATGCACTGAATACACCAGGGTTAAGACGTGGGTTATCTGGTGCCAGCAGCTCTTAAAGATGCTTCTTGTTGTCCTGCTAGAAGAGGGATGCTTCCCAGCAAATTAAGGTGTGCTATGTCGAATTGATGCAGAGCATGACTCAGTGCTCAATAATGCAGACAGTGTGAACTCAATATGCATGAATCCTATGGGCATTCAGTATCCATTATCTCATACAGTTGGTGCACTATAAGATTTTCTAGTTTTTTTTTGCTTTAGTATTTTCTTTGATTAAATCGAAATTGTTATAAAATGTCAATGCAGATGTATGGATGCAATTGTCGATATCTTTGTTTTAAACTCTGGAACAGGACTAATATATAATTATTAAATAGTGCTAGAAATGTCAGTTAGAGGGGTGAAGTGCTTCACCTGTGAGATGTGGGAGGTCCGTGACGCTTCCAGTGTTCCGGACGAGTACATCTGCAGGAAGTGTACCCAGTTGCAGCTCCTCACAGACCGCATGGATCGGTTGGAGCGGCAACTGGATGCACTTAGGAGCATGCAGGTGGCAGAAAGCATCATAGGCAGGAGTTTTAGAGAGTGGTTACACCCAAGGTGCAGGCAGATAGATGGGTGACCGCTAGAAGGGGCAGGCAGTCAGTGCAAGAATCCCCTGTGGCTATCCCCCTCTCTAACAAGTATACCGTTTTGGATACTGTTGGGGGGAATGGCCTATCAGGGGAAAACAGCAGCAGCCAGAGCAGTGGCACCACGACTGGCACTGCTGTTCAGCAGGGAGGGACAAAGCGCAGAAGAGCAATAGTTATAGGGGACTCTATAGTCAGGGGCACAGATAGGCGCTTCTGTGGACGTGAAAGAGACTCCAGGATGGTATGTTGCCTCCCTGGTGCCAGGGTCAAGGATGTCTCTGAACGGGCAGGGGGCATTCTGAAGGGGGAGGGTGAACAGCCAGAGGTTGTGGTACACATCGGTACCAACGACATAGGCAGGAAGAGTGACGAGGTCCTGCAGGGGGAGTTTAGGGAGTTAGGTAGAAAGTTAAAAGACAGGACCTCTAGGGTTGTAATCTCGGGATTACTCCCTGTGCTATGTACCAACGAGGCTAGAAATAGGAAGATAGTGCAGCTAAACACGTGTCTGAACAGCTGGTGCAGAAGGGAGGGTTTCAGATATCTGGACCATTGGGCTCTCTTCAGGGACAGATGGGACCTGTACAAGAAGGACGGGTTGCATCTAAACTGGAGGGGCACAAATATCCTGGCTGCGAGGTTTGCTAGCGTCACTCAGAAGGGTTTAAACTAGTGTGGCAGGGGGGTGGGAATCAGAGCAGTAGGACAGCAGGTGAAATAAATAAGGGGGAACTAGTAAATAAGGCCAGTAAGACTAAGAGGAAGAGCAGGCAGGGAGATGTTGCGGAGCACAGCGGGACTGGTGGTCTGAAGTGCATTTGTTTCAATGCAAGAAGTATAACAGGTAAGGCAGATGAACTTAGAGCTTGGATT
Organism: Heterodontus francisci; assembly: GCF_036365525.1. Classification (NCBI taxonomy): domain Eukaryota; kingdom Metazoa; phylum Chordata; class Chondrichthyes; order Heterodontiformes; family Heterodontidae; genus Heterodontus; species Heterodontus francisci. The sequence goes on along the minus strand of NC_090410.1, from coordinate 20,036,405 downwards.
AGTACTTGGAACTATGATGTTGTTGCTATTACAGAGACTTGGTTGAGGGAAGGACAGGATTGGCAGCTAAATATTCCAGGATTTAGAAGCTTCAGGCGGGATAGAGGGGGATATAAAAGGGGTGGGGGAGTTGCATTACTGGTTAAGGAGAATATCACAGCTGTACTGCGGGAGGACACCTCGGAGGGGTCATGCAGCGAGGCAATATGGGTGGAGCTCAGGAATAGGAAAGGTGCAGTCATGATGTTAGGGGTTTACTACAGGCCTCCCAACAGCCAGCGGGAGGTAGAGGAGCAGACATGTAGACAGATTTTGGAAAGATGTAAAGGTAACAGGGTTGTAGTGGTGGGTGATTTTAACTTCCCCTATATTGACTGGGACTCACTCAGTGCTAGGGGCTTGGATGGGGCAGAATTTGTGAGGAGCATCCAGGAGGGCTTCTTGAAACAATACGTAGATAGTCCAACTAGGGATGGGGCCGTACTGGACCTGGTATTGGGGAATGAGCCCGGCCAGGTGGTCGAAGTTTCAGTAGGGGTGCATTTCGGGAACAGTGACCATAATTCCATAAGTTTTAAGGTACTTGTGGATAAGGATAAGATAAGGGCGGCACAGTGGCGCAGTGGTTAGCACCGCAGCCTCACAGCTCCAGCGACCCGGGTTCAATTCCGGGTACTGCCTGTGTGGAGTTTGCAAGTTCTCCCTGTGTCTGCGTGGGTTTCCTCCGGGTGCTCCGGTTTCCTCCCACAAGCCAAAGACTTGCAGGTTGATAGGTAAATTGGCCATTAGAAATTGCCCCTAGTATAGGTAGGTGGTAGGGAAAATATAGGGACAGGTGGGGATGTGGTAGGAATATGGGATTAGTGTAGGATTAGTATAAGTGGGTGGTTGATGGTCGGCACAGACTCGGTGGGCCGAAGGGCCTGTTTCAGTGCTGTATCTCTAAACTAAACTAGTCCTCGGGTGTAGGTGCTAAATTGGGGGAAGGCTAATTATAACAATATTAGGCAGGAACTGAAGAATTTAGATTGGGGGCGGCTATTTCAGGGTAAATCAACATGTGACATGTGGGATTCTTTCAAACGTCAGTTGATTAGAATCCAGGACAAGCATGTTCCTGTGAGGAAGAAGGATAGGTTTGGCAAGTTTCGGGAACCTTGGATAACGCGGGATATTGTGAGCCTCGTCAAAAAGATAAAGGAAGCATTCGTAAGGGTTGGAAGGCTAGGAGCAGACAAATCCCTTGAGGAATATAAAGACATTAGGAAGGAACTTGAGTCAGGAGGGCTAAAAGGGGTTATGAGAAGTCATTGGCAAACAGGATTAAGGAAAATCCCAAGGCTTTTTATACGTATATAAAGAGCAAGAAGGTAACCAGGGAAAGGGTTAGCCCACTCAAGGACAGAGAAGGGAATCTATGTGTGGAACCAGAGGAAATGGGTGAGGTACTAAATGAGTACTTTGCATCAGTATTCACCAAGGAGAAGGACTTGGTGGATGATGAGCCTAGGGAAGGGAGTGTAGATAGTCTCAGTCATCTCATTATCAAAAAGGAGGAGGTGTTGGGTGTCTTGCAAAGCATTAAGGTAGATAAGTCCCCAGGGCCTGATGGGATCTACCCCAGAATACTGAGGGAGGCAAGGGATAAAATTGCGGGGGCCTTGACAGAAATCTTTGCATCCTCATTGGCTACAGGTGAGGTCCCAGAGGACTGGAGAATAGCCAATGTTGTTCCTTTGTTTAAGAAGGGTAACAAGGATAATCCAGGAAATTATAGGCCGATGAGCCTTACGTCAGTGGTAGGGAAATTATTAGAGAGGATTCTTCAGGACAGGATTTACTCCCATTTGGAAACAAATGGACTTATTATCAAGAGGCAGCATGGTTTTGTGAAGGGGAGGTCGTGTCTCACTAATTTGATTGAGTTGTTTGAGGAAGTGACGAAGATGATTGATGAAGGAAGGGCAGTAGATGTTATCTATATGGACTTCAGTAAAGCCTTTGACAAGGTCCCTCATGGCAGACTGGTACAAAAGGTGAAGTCACACGGGATCAGAGGGGAGCTGGCAAGATGGATACAGAACTGGCTTGGCCATAGAAGACAGAAGGTAGCAGTGGAAGGGTGCTTTTCTGAATGGAGGGATGTGACTAGTGGTGTTCCGCAGGGATCAGTGCTGGGACCTTTGCTGTTTGTAGTATATATAAATGATTTGGAGGAAATGTAGCTGGTCTGATTAGTAAGTTTGCGGATGACACAAAGGTTGGTGGAGTTGCGGACAGTGATAAGGATTGTCAGAGGATACAGCAGGATATAGATCGGTTGGAGACTTGGGCGGAGAAATGGCAGATGGAGTTTAGTCCGGACAAATGTGAGGTAATGCATTTTGGAAGGTCTAATGCAGGTGGGAAGTATACAGTAAATGGCAGAACCCTTAGGAGTATTGACAGGCAGAGAGATCTGGGCGTTCAGGTCCACAGGTCACTGAAAGTGGCAACACAGGTGGATAAGGTAGTCAAGAAGGCATACGGCATGCTTGCCTTCATCGGTCGGGGCAAAGAGTATAAAAATTGGCAAGTCATGCTGCAGCTGCACAGAACTTTAGTTAGGCCACACTTAGAATATTGTGTGCAATTCTGGTCGCCACACTACCAGAAGGACGTGGAGGCTTTGGAGAGGGTACAGAGGAGGTTTACCAGGATGTTGCCTGGTCTGGAGGGCATTAGCTATGAGGAGAGTTTTCCCCGTGGACTTTGGGATCCTGCCGTCAGGGTCAAATGGAGTCAGATGCCAGGCTAATTTTCCCCCAATTGGCCAATTAATAGCCAGAGGGTGGGCTCACCATCTAATTAAGGACAGCAGGTGGACTTTCGAAGCTGGAGGTCTAATAGCAGGCCCTCCAGCACTGAAGAAGCAGCAGGTTGGCTTTTCAGCGAAGTGAGAGAGGCACCCCAAGATACAGGTGCCCTCTCTCCAACATTTTAAACTTTAAAATAAAAATTACTTTTCGCAGCCACGTCATCAATTTGGCGGGGGACACCTCTACACAGCGGCCTGCGGCTGCAGCTGAAGCCAGGCAGGCGGGGAGAACCGCAAAGCCTACCTGGAGCATAGGCGCCACCCCCCCCTCCTCCCCGGTCTGCCGCCGGGAGGCCGCCTCCAACCAGCTACACTGTGGCCTTAATAGGTCTTTAACAAACTGAAATGGCTACCTGCTGCTTGCGGGTGGGTAGACCTGCCGTCTCGCCGCTCCCCACCCTCCATCCTACCTCCGGGAAAATGGCCTGGGGGTGGATGGCACTGGGAAACTGGCACGCCGGCTGGCGGCGTGAATTTTCATTCTTGCCCGTCTCCATGCTCACTCCATACAGGGCCTAAAATATCAGCCCAATGTGTGCAGTGGGAGGGTCGGGTGGGTGGACAGAATACCCAATACAGACAAAACCCTACCCAACAATTTTTGATGAAAAGGTAGGAAAAATTGTATCCAAATACTACTTCCTGTACACAGACCATTGGGAACAAAATAACCCCCCATGTCAAGCATGTAACACTTCTAAGCGTGTACAACAGAATCAGGTGTCGTAACATCTGGCCCATCAATATCATGTAAACAAAATATACTATTTATTTGTAGAACAATGCAACACTCTGATATGTATTGGGCTAAATCTTGTTGGAGTGGGGCATCTTGTGGCGTGCCCCACTAGTTAGACGTCTACCTGCACCCTTCAGCTCAAAAATGTTTGCACCGTTACTTGGTGGAAGTGTGAGCTGATAATGGCGAGGGCAATGGGGTATATTGGACTTTAGTGAATGGACTTTAGTCAACAGGGTATCTTCTTAATCAGGTGATTTAAGATTTGAGTAAGAAACAGAGGGACAACAGAGAAGGAAGATACAAAAAAAGAAATAAAGAGAGGGAAAGAAAGATTGGATTAAGGTGGAGAGAAAAAAGATATACAAAAGGAAACCATTTTAATTTTAAAAAATTATAAATAAGAATTTACTGCATGGAGACTCAACAGTTTAAATTGTTCTCTTTCTGGACTTAAAGAGGTTGGCTGGCTGGCATAGCATTAACAATGATCACAGTGTTAAAAAGGATACTTAGCTGTTAGTCATGACCCTTCACTTCTGTGACAAGTTTAATAGGTAAATAAAGTACATATCCAGCAAGTTCTTATAAAAAAAAGGGAGGCTAAGGGCAAGAATCTGTTTGTGTGAAGCATGTAGTGGAGCAGCATAAATTAACCAATAAATTCTGGAGATTCGCAATTCACAGCGTATCTTTAATCCCCTGAATTTGCTGTCTTTTTTGTGCATTAACAACAATATGCACCATTAATACTGCATTATTTTTCCAGCAAGATTTGGCATAATATCTTTAGAAAAGTTCCCAACAATATAATTCATTGGTTGTTCTGTCTTTTGATAGGCGGAGAACTGTGAATGTGTCTTACTGATGGCCTTGTACACTGGAATATGTTTGGTTGTGCTTTATGCTCTGACGGCCACCGCAGCAGCACAAGCTGATATGAAAGACCGGTAGGTTTGGCACATTATGGTCTGCTGCAGGTGCTACAATAAACCTAGTATCTAAAAATATTACTGCATTTTCTGTTCCTGTTTCTCATCTCCATTCTGGTGCAAAGTTTCACAGATTTCATTCCACCACTATTACTAGGCTTTTCCAATGTGCTATAATTGTTCCTGTGTTTTCTCTGAATTCCATTGGTACATCTCCTCTTTAAACATACAAACAAGGATATGCCAAGTATGCAAAAAATTAACCATTTAGCATATCCAAATCAATGGCCCAGATTTTGCAGTCAGTGGAGAAGTGATAGTGTTTGCCACTGACTCAAAGAAAGCTTCCCACAAAGTTCTAGTGAACTCTGTGGCTTTCACCTATTCCAACGTTAAGTTTATTCTGGCACCAACTTTCCGGCACCCAGCATCATTGATGTCATCAAGCAGACTAAGCAGCCAATCACATTGAAGAATTCTCATAGACAGCAAACCAAGAAGTAAAAAGCACTTTTAAATTATTTTACAAAGAGTGAAAAAAAGATTGGGACATACAAAAGAGATTAAGGTAGAAACTGAAATATCATAAACAAACCATAAAAGATTGATATTTATTATATTATAAACATATGGAATTTTGTATCATAATGGAGAAATTTGACATTCCATAAATATAAAATTAGTTTTTTTGGGGTAAGAGAGGTTGTTCAGCAGTAATTATGAACTTAGTACACCGTTAAAAAATGTAGGTACGCATTACTCAACAAGAGTAACTTTTTCAAGGGTTTTTATAGTGAGACCAATGGCGTAAAAGTGGAAGTTCAAGTGATTTCAAATGATTTCCATCTGTGGGGACTACAACCAGCACCCTATGGAGGAACAGGCAATCACTGAGAGCAACTTCTGGATTTCCACGTTTAACTGCCCATGTGTGGACACTAGGCGTTGTTGTTAGTTTCACAGTTGTAATGATGGCAATCATTGACAGATGCCAGGAAAAGTTAGATATATATTCTTAGGTTCTAATCAAATAAAAAAATGAAATAGTAATTAAATTTTTGTTGGCTATTTTATTTTTTCCCTTGGATGTTCTCACCTACACAACTTTATTGACTAGGACATAAGAACATAAGATATAGGAGCAGGAGTATGCCATACAGCCCCTCGAGCCTGCTCTGCCATTCAATAAGATCATAATTGAATTTCTACATCAACTACACTTTCCTGTCCGATCCCCATATTCCTCAGTTCCCTTAGTGCTCAAAAATCTATCAATCTCAGGCTTGAATATACTCAGTGACTAAGTATCCATAGCCCTCTAGGCTAGAGAATTCCAAAGATTCACATCTGAGTGAAAAAAATTCTCATCTCAATCCTAAATGGCTTAAATGAAGAAAGAAAGTGAACTAGAGATTAACTAGATACTAAATGTTCAAACCCCTATTCTAACTCCCTAGTTCTAGACTCTCCAGTGAGGGGAATCTACCGACTACCCTCTAAGAATTTTATTCCCTCTCATTCTTCTAAACTCTAGGGAATATAGGCCTATTCTATTCAATCTTTCCTCATAAGACAGCCCTCTCATCCCAGGAATCAATCTAGTGAACCTTCATTGCACTTCCTCTACGGCAAGGTAAAGAGGCCAATACTATGCACAGTATTCCAAGTATGGTCTCATCAAAGCCCTATATAATTGCAGCAAAACTTCTTTACTGTTGTACTGCAACCATCACCCTGCACCCCCCAGCCTTGTAATAAAGGCTAACATACCATTAGCTTTCCTACCTGCATTAACTTTGTGATTTTTGTGTGAGAAAACCCAAATCCCTCTGAATCCCAACATTTACTGCTCTCTCACCTTTTAAAGAATATTCTGCTTTTCCATTCTTCCTACCAAAGTGAATAACTTCACATTTCCCATATTATACTCCAACTTCCACCTTCTTATGCACTTACTTAATCTGTCTATATCCCTTTGCAACATCCTTACGTCCTTGTCACAGTTTACTTCCCCATCTAGCTCTGTATTATCAGCAACCTTCAATATATTACACCCGGTTCCCTTTTCTAAGTTGGAGGCCAGCCTGGGGACCTGTGTCTTATATCTCTGCCAATACTAGTTCATAACTGACTGCAATTAGCTGTGGAACTGCAGTCCAACTTAGGCTGCTCTTCCTCACCTATTTTCGTTCAGTGCTTTCCAGAACTCACTGTTCTGGCAGTCAGGGATATAATTCACATCCTTGACCTCAGCATACTTTAAAAAAAATCTTTTATGGGATGTGAGCATCGCTGGCAAAGTCGGCATTTATTACCCATCCCTAATTCCCCTCAAGAAGGTGGTGGTGAAGCGCCTTCTTGAACCGCTGCAGTCCTAGTGGTGTAGATACACCCACAGTGCTATTAGGGAGGGAGTTCCAGGTTTTAGACCCAGCGACAGTGAAGGAATGGCGATATAGTTCCAAATTAGGATGGTATGTGGCTTGGAGGGGAACTTGCAGGTTGTCATGTTCCCATGCGTCTGCTGCCCTTGGCCTTCTAGGTGGGTTTGGAAGGTGCTTTTGAAGGAGGCTTGGCGAGATGCTGCCGTGCATCTTGTTTATGGTACACACTGCTGTTACTGTGCACCAGCGGTGGAGAGAGCCCCTAGAAAAACTATGTTATTCGTCATTTTCAGCCATTCTTCAGTCTGCAGTCAGAATTACAATCTGAAAACCTCTTCAGAAATTCAGCATACTCAGAAACTTTTGTCTTTGAAAAAACATTCAGCTTTGTTGGTTCTCATTTTATGACCTTTCTTTCAAAGCTGCCACTGGAAGTGTTTGACATTTGCTCAACTGTGGCCAGGATCATTCTGCATGGTAAGAATTTTGCAAATAATGTTACATTCACAGGTTTTTGTAAAGCAAATTACAGGACTCCTGGGATACTGTTTATTAGAATAATACCCATCGTTTTTCCATTGCCTTGTATCAAGTCCAAAACTAGACAGAGACTATGTTAAAAGGAGCAGGATCATGGGACAAATTCTGCAGTTTGCTTTGCTCTTAAAACCAATGCTTCAATTTCACGAAACACAAAATTAAATTTTTTTTAGAGAAACCCCTTGTCCATGAGATTCACCTCCTGCTCCCTTGACCCTATTCCCATTAAACTGCTGACCACTCAACTTCCTTTCCTTATCCCTATCTTAGCTGATATTGTTAATGGTTCTCTCTCTTTTCAGGTACTATCCTTCGCTCCTTTAAATCTGCCGTTATCACCCCTCTCCTCAAACCATCCCTTGACACCACCGACCTTGCAAACTACTGCCCCAACTCCAACCTCTCTTTCCTCTCCAAAGTCTTTGAACGCGCTGTCAACTCCCAAATCCATGCTCATCTTTCCAGCAATTTATGTTTGAATCCCTCCTATCAGGTTTCCGCCCCACCACAGTTACGAAATGTTTATTACCAACGTCACAAATGACATCCTAAGTGACAGTAGTTTAGTTTTGTTTAGAGATACAGCACTGAAACAGGCCCTTCGGCCCACCGAGTCTGTGCCGACCATCAACCACCCATTTATACTAATCCAACACTAATTCCATATTCCTACCACATCCCCACCTGTCCCTATATTTCCCTACCACCTACCTATACTAGGGGCAATTTATAACAGCCAATTCACCTATCAACCTGCAAGTCTTTGGCCTTTGGCATGTGGGAGGAAATCGGAGCATCCGGAGGAAACCCACGCAGACACAGGGAGAACTTGCAAACTCCACACAGACAGTACCCAGAATTGAACCCGGGTCGCTGGAGCTGTGAGGCGGCGGTGCTAACCACTGCGCCACTGTGCCGCCCATAAAGGTAGCAAAGGTAAGCTATCTCTCCTCATCCTTCTTGACCTATCTGCAGCTGTTGACATGGTTGACTAACCATCCTCCTCCAACAGCTCTCCATAATCATTCAACTATGTGGGACTGCACTTGCCTGATTCCATTCTTATCTATCTAATCGTAGCTAGAGTACCACTTACAATGATTTCTCTTCCTGCTCTCACACCATTACCTCTGGTGTCCCCCAAGGATCTATCCTTGGTCTCCTTCTATTTCTCATCTACATGCTGCCCCACTTCAAAATCATCTGAAAACAAAGCATTAGTTTTCACACGTACCGGTACACTGATCCAGATCGACCTCACAACCACCTCTCTCTCATCTTCTCCACTGTTGCTAAATTATCAGACTGCTTGTCCAAAATTCAGTAAAAGCATAAATTTCCTTCAGTTAAATATTGGGAACACCAAAGCCACTGTTTTCACTTCCCACTACCGTTCCCTAGCTACTGACACCATCCCTCTCCCTCAACTATCTGAGGCTGAACTAGACTGTTTATAAGCTCAGTATCATATTTGACCCATGATGAGCTTCCAACCACATCACTAAGACTGCCTATTTCCACTTCCGTAACATCGTCCGACTCCACCTCTGTCTCAACTCAGCTGCTGCTGAAACCCTCATCCAAGCCTTTGTTACTTTTAGATTTGAGTATTCCAACACACTCTTGACCAGTCTCTCACATTCTACCCTTTGTAAACCTGAGGTCATCGAAAACTCTGCTGCCCGTATCCTAACTCTCACAAGTCCCATTCACCTATTATCCTTATGCTAGCTAACTACACTAACTAACACACCTCAATTTTAAAATTCTCATCCTTGTTTTTAAATCCTTCCAAGGCCTTGCCCCTTACTATCCCTGTAATCTCTTCCAGCCCCACAAGCCTTCAAGATCTCTGCACTCATCTGCAATTTTAACTGTTCCACCATTGGTGGCCATGTTCTCAGCTGCCTCGGCCATAAGCTCTGGTATTCCCTCCCTAAACTTCTCTGCTGCTTCCTTTAAGACACTCCTTAAAACCTACTTCTTTGACCAAGCTTTTGGTCCATCTGCCCTAATATCACCTTATGTGGCTCATTGGCAAATCTTGCTTTATAATGCTCCTGTGAAGTGCTTCGGGGTCTTTTATTACCTTAAAGGAACTATATAAATATAAGTTGTCGTTTACTAACAGACGTTTAGTATTTCATTTATATTTCAGAAATTTCCAAGCCACTCAAAAACCAGACCAAAACTAATGCAGATGGCATGAATGGAGTTAGGCTAGTTTATGTCTTTCTCGGTGATGGGCCACCTAACTTTTGCAAGCCACTCCGACGAGTAGGTTAAATGAGAACTATGGACCTCACTCAGGTGTAACAGGCATGGTTTAATGTCCCACAACCCTGGGACCCTGATCAGTGGCCAACCCTGGGACTCTGATCAGTGACATCCTGCTTTGGAATTAATGGCTCAGCAGCTACTCTATCAGAATTTTGAACAATACCTTTTTGCCACTACCTTGAGGTATTGGGCGAGTATGCTAACTCTTTTCCCAAAATAGCTTATTATGTTGGGCGCTGGGTAGACAGCAAGTTCCACTGCAGCCGATAGAACTGAAATTAAAAACAATCTATAATAAAAACATTTACCAAAATGGCAGCAGTTATAGTCAATCTCTGATTGCATTGTCAATGGATAGTCTGCAGACTGGAGCATGGTTGTAAACTGTCTTCCCTTCTCAGTCCACTGATCAGGTACTGCCTTTAAGGAAGTGGTCTATATAGGTCCTCATGTCAATTAAAGGCTAATTAACGTTCACCTACATAAACCTGTGCTTGTCCAGAGCTCTGTTACCCCTATCTTAACTCTTCCAAATCTCATTCAACAATCACCCCTGTGCTTGCTGACCTTCAGTGGATCTCTGTCTGAAACGCCTCACTTTTAAACACCTCATCCTTGTTTTCAACTCCCTCCATGGCCTTGCCCCTCTCTATATCTGTATCTTCCTACAGCCATAGAAGCTTTCGCTATCTCTGCGCTCCTCCAATTCAAGCCTGTTATATGTCCCTAATTTTAATCGTGGCACCATTGACCACTGTGCTTTCAGCTGTCTTGGCCTAAACCTCTCTGCCTTTCTCTTCTCTTTTAAGATGCTCCTTAAAACCTACTTCTTGGATCAAGCTTTTGGTCATTTGGTCATATCTCCTTTTGTGGGTCGGTGTCATAAATGTTTTATTGGTATCACTCTCGTTAAGCATCTTGGGATGTTACCTCAAGCTCAGTAAGATGAGAAATAATGGGTTTCTTTCTCGTATAGTTTTTGTTGGTGTTTTACAAAGTATGACATCTATAGTGTGGAAATGCCCTCAAAACTTTTATATAAATTAAGGGTCAGATGTTGGCCATACTACAAACATTAGAAAAGGCGGAGATGAGGAATGGCCATCCGTCCCACTTGAACTCATCTATTGGTCATTAATTTTTCTTGAGTGCAGAAAACACTTCCTCTGGCTGGTTGGAAGCAATAGGAACAATGTCTTCTCAGAAAACAAAAAGTTAATAGTCATCATCTTCAAAATTGTAATGTATAACCTGTTCAGTTGGATAGAAATGTGTCCAAGACATATGTAATCAAGACTCTCCTCCTCAATTGGATCTATGTGTGATAGACAACCACTATGATGCAACACCTTCATGTAGCAATGCGTGCTATCACATCTGGCTCTACCAACTCAGCTTCTCCTGTGGTCCTCAGTGGTAGCTCCCTACCATCGTCCCTCAGAAATGGTTCTAAACCTACTTCAGTTTCAGAGGTGAAAGGACAGTACTCTGTATTACACTGCAGCAAAACACTCTTACTAGAAGCTCTAAAAATAATCTACAGCCTAATTCAGCTGACAGAGGATACCAGCTGAGTAGCTATGTAGTAGAAATATAAATACAATAAAAAACTGAACAACAATTATTTCCATTTCTTTAGACTTTTTCAAATATTCGCTGTGAGATTCCAAAGCATGTGGATAGCTGGACCATACATGGACTCTGGTAATTAAAAAGAACTATTAACTATATGTTTACTACTTTTATTTGTCTGAAGTTCTATTATATCTGCAGAACTTAGTGGTTTAATTTGTCATGGGCATATTACAAAACTGGTTGAGGATATTTTCATACAACTCATTATAAAAAAAGCCGTATGTGCTTACTTCGCCGCAAAATGGAAATCAGCTTATATCTGATGGTTTGGATGGCTAGAGCACTATTCCAGTGGTATTTTATAATAAAGCTGGGAATAACAGTATAATTAGCATCACGTAGTAACCAATTTCCATTACTTGCAACAAAAATGTGGAAAGGCACAAGATTAAAGCACAACTATGCCCAACAAACCTGAGGAAACTAACAAATTCTTTACAAAAGTTAGTACATTCAATTAGCTTCAACTCAGAAAATCGAGCACAGGAAGCCAATCTGAAACCTCCATCTGTCATATGAACATACAGACATGACAGACAGAAAAAGACCCACTGGCGCATCTCACCTGCTCCACACAGTTATGATGCTCCATGCATCACGCTACAAACTCTACACACCCTGAGCCACTTAATCCCCTAGGAGAGATAGTAAATTAGTGAAAATCTAAGACAAAATTTGGGAACCAAATCTGAGTGATAGAAACAAGTCCAGGAGATTACATAACTCTAATGTATATTACAGGTATACGAGGAGATCTCTGCACCAACTAGAAACAAGTCCAGCTTTCTCTTGAAGAAATACAGTGAATTAACATTCACTATATGTGCAGGCTTCCTATTGTACAGGCCCACTTTCTGTGCGAAAATAAAAACTGGCCAACATCCATCTTAGCTCTTCTTTTGTGTAACTTGTAAATACAACCCTTGGCCCTCTCTAACCTACCCAGTTGGAATGACTGGTTCACATGAATACACATAATCTTTTCATTATTATACAACCCTTTGGTAATCACCCCAGATTTACTAAAGCATACAGACCCAGCTCTTTGAGCCTCTCATCCATGTAGTGATTTCTGTAGTCAAAATTCTAGTTCCGTGCATATAGCAATGACCTGCACTTAATTATTTCAAATAAACCATTATTTTGGTAATGCATACACAGTGTATATATATATATATAGATTATTTTTGGAAAGAATAAGCTTTGAACATTAAGAGTAACTTTATTATATTCTGTAGAAAGTACTTGCATATAGGCAAAGACAAGTGTGTAAGCTATATAGACCAGAGCAAGACCCCATTGGGGAGGTCCCTTTGCCTGCCTATCTCTCTTCTTTGGTCTTATCTGTGTCTGGAGAGGGGGCGTGTGCTGCCTATTGGTACATTTGATGCCTTCCACAACTGCTAGGCAGCACAGGGTACAGAATGTCTTGTCGACATCAATAATAAAATCCTAATTTATTTGGGAAGGTATCCTGATGTTTTTGGCGACACTTGATGCTTATGTTGGTATCTTTCTAGTTTGATTGGACCATCCCATAGTAGTGGCGCCCTAAAAACATCACTTGTTGTAACGATTTTTGTTTGGTGACCCTGGGGCAACCTTTACTGGTCCATCAAAAAAGGTCCAGTTCCAAGTTCCAATCTGATTTAGCTAGAATAACAATTGGTTTACTACAAATGGTCCCAAGCTATGGAGATGAACATTCAGCTATGCTTCCCACCTTACTGTCCAGCAGCTGCTACTGCGAAGTATATGCTTGTGGATACTGGGTGAGGACTGGATCGGGCCCTCAATAATTTGGGTTGAATAGTCTGCCAAAACTTGCTATGTAATTTCATCCCCAAAGAATGGCCACAAGGGCAAGGTATCAGAGGACTGCTAGCATCTGTGGAACCTTAACCCCATAAGAGTTAGGACATTCTGACTTTGGGTAGGAAAAAATGAAACAAATAGAAAATGTTTGGATTAGAAAAATTTCTGTAGTTTTTGTAACAGTCATGTAATGAGAATTTACATGTTTATTTGGATAGAATCAGTTGGTTAGCAATTAGTTGGTTTCGATCGATCTGGTTGGATTTGTTTGGAATGGCCAAATTGAGCGGGCTATATTCGAATTTGTTTCAATGTACTGGGAAAATTGAATGGATCAAATCTAATTGAATGAGTTAGCTAGATTAATTGGGTTGAACTGGCCCCAACCTAAATAATGGCATTTGTATTTAATTTCAGGCCAGATGGGAAACGGTTCTGCAATGCCACATGGAAGTTAACTCAAGACGACATTGGTGTAAGGAAAAATAGTCAAATAAAGCACTTAGACTGGGATTTATCCAGGTGATGTCTGGAAAAAGCGATGCCGAGAATCCTGCATCGCCTCTTCTGTGGGAAGCCCGCCGAATCAGGTGCCAATTAGGCACTTAACCTGGACTGAGACAGGCCTTCCACGGGATAAAGGACCCTGGCGGTGGAACTCCCGCCCTTGGAGAGCTGCGGGTCAATCAGAGGCTGGCAGCTCTCTACATAAGCAGCGCCACCGCGGAGGCTGTGGCTGCTGCCAGTGGAGCACCCACCCGAGGCTCAGGAGTGGTGCTGGACCCAGGCCACAGGTAGGTCAGGGTGGGAGGGGTCTCGCAGGGTGGGGGTCGCAGAGGAGGGGGTATAGGGGAGTCGGCAGTAAGGGCGGGGGTGGGGCCTCTCAGCGGGCTCCTCCCTTCCTGATGCTGGGTCCCTTGTTCAGGCACTAAATGCCTTTTAACGAGGGATTTCCCCCACCACCACCGCAGCTGGCAAGCAGCCCGCACGGTTTCTCGTGCCGTGCTTCCCGTATGGTGACAGGGCCACCTGCCGCTTGGATCATTGCGGCGGCGGGATGAGGCCCTTAATTGGGCATTAGCTGTCTGGTTAAGGGCCTCAATTGGCAGCGAGGCCTTTCACAGGCCTTCCCAATTCGGACTTAATTTCGGTGGAGGTGGGATGGTGACAGGGTCCCCTCTGCCACCATCCCACGTGATTCCATGCTCTCCCCGCTTCCAAACCCGCCACGGGGGAGAGCATAAAATTCCCCCTTAGTAATGTTCTTCAAGGTGAAGGGGAAAAAAACGGCATGGAGGGGGAAAATGGGACAGCATGGGGGCGGGGGGTGGTAACAGGATGGCATGATGGAGAGGGGAAAACATGGGGGGAGGATGCATGGGAGGTATGGAATACAGGATGGCACGGCATGGGAGAGATGGGGAATGGGGGATGGGGATGGCATAGGGTGGGATGGGGGATGAGATTGGGTGATGTGAGAGGGATGAAAGGAATGGGATGGGTATGGCATGAAAGGGATGGCATGGGAAGTTTGGAATGGCATGAGATGGGGATTTAAAGAAATACTATTGCATTCAGATACTAATTTCACCGCAAATGTTTTGTGGGTCTCTGCTAGCTTTGAATAATGTGACACAGTGCCATGGCAAACTTAAGAGCAGTTAAAAAAAAAGTTGTATTATTTAGGCAGAATAATATTTTAATATTAGCTAACATTCTAGTTAAAAAGAAGCAGAGTGAAAACAGGAAGTCACATCAATAGGGAACCCATGTCCCTACAGTATCCTCAGCTCTGTGTTGTGAGAAGTAGAAGTTCTGTATTGACTTCTGAATACTCTGAACTATGGAACCACAAATATTAATTTACAACTTTATAAATTTACAAGATCTCAGTTTGGCAGATATTGTCTGAAAGAAAAGTGAAGCATATTTTTGCCAGATAAAAGTAGTCAAGTAGTCAAGAGATTTAGCCGTAAATATATCGCATCATACCACTGGGGATCAAACTAGGTTCAAAACATCCAATATACAAAATTTATCAGCATAAGTATATAATGATCGCGGTTTTGAAAATAAAATCTGATAATTAACTGCTTGCTTGGCAGATAGCATACAGATTAGAAGATGAATTATTTCTTTTCAGAAATGAGTCAGTCTAAGCATGAGATAATTAACCAAGATTTTCCAGTTGATTTCATCCAATAAATGGGAATAAATTGGGCCAAACCCACTGAAGATCAGGTTAGAGATCTGTCATACCACCTCTCCATCTAGTGCTTCATTCAATTTTGCACTATTAGGGCGACAGAACTTTTATTTATTTGTTCTTTTATTTGAATGAGGCCATAGTGATGCATTAATGTCCTTTAAACAATTTCCCAACATTCTTGCTGGTATCTCAGAAACTCGTCTATCTGCCCCTTTAAAATGGGGGTTCAGGGGTCCTTAGATCGGAGCTGTTGATGGAAGTGCTTATAAAGAGTCATTTACTCAGTGTTGTTCCCTCTCCACCACTGTGATTTAGCAAGACATGTGATGTAGGTAGCACAGCAGACTGCCGTAGGATGAAGGTATCTTGACTGGTGCCAGGATACCAGGCATTGACCTGTATGATTCACTGCTTGATGTCGCACACTGGCTGACATTGAGGAAATGGCATCCTTTTTAGTTGCAGTACATCTCAGTATTTATGCGGTGCCTGCAAAGTGACGTGCATGCAGTCAATAGCACTCTGCACCACAGGGAAGCCTGCAATCCTCACTCGGCCTGCTGTTGTACTCAGAGCTCTTTGATTACAGAGCCTCAGTGACCTCCCTTATGCAACAGAGGACAGCAAACTGGGAGATTTTGCAAATATCTCCAGCTCCAGCCTGGAAGGACCCCAATACATAAATGTTCATGGCCTTCATTGCTACGCCCAATGAAGTTCTTGCCCTGCTCTGAGGTTGCAGTTATGGCTGCAGCAGGTGGCACATGTCACTAAGGTGTCCTTACTGGAGTGCAGACATTTCACACATTGGCCAGAATTATATGCTGGTGACGGGGGTCTGGATGTCCAGAAAAAGCGACGCCGAGAACCTTGCGTTGCCTCTTCACTGCGAGGCCCGCCGAAACTACCGACAATCAGGCACTTAAGTGGACAGCGGTGGACCTCCATGGGTTCAAGAACCCCGGCGCCAGATTTCCAACCTTGGACAGCTGTAGGCCAATTGGAGGCCGACAGCTCTTCCAATGAGCAGCGCCACCGTGGAGGTGGTGGCTGCTGCCAGAGGAGCTCCTACCCGAGGTCCAGAAGTGGCGCTGGACCAGGCCACAGGTAGATCAGGGCGGGAGGGGTCTCGCAGTGTTAGGGATCACAGGGGAGGGGCAGGGCAGTGGGTCTCAGCTGCCCCCTTCCTGATGCCGAGTCCCTTGTTCAGGCACTAAGTGCCTTTTAACGAGGGACCAGCCCGCCCCGCCCCCCCCCCCCGGAATCGGGAAGCAGCCAGCATGGTTTGTCGTGCCGTGCTTCCCGCGTGGCGACAGGGTCACCCGCCATCGGGATAATTGTGGCGGCGGTGGGATGAGGCCCTTAATTGGGGATTAACTACCCTGGTAAATTGGTGGCGGGAAGGCCATTCATCAATCTACCCTCCCCAGAGGCAGGAAGGTGGCAGGAACTGCTCCGCCCTGCCCCTCCCCCACCCACCGCCAACATCCCACCCAATTTTATGCTCTCCCTGCCTCCAAACCCATTGTTTCTCGCTGACCTTCAGGTGGGAGAATTGCTCCTGAACACCGAGTGGATATGGCCTCCTGCTGCGTTCTCCCTCCTTCTTCTTCCTCTTCTAGTAGCTTGTCCTGCTCTGAGTGGCCTCTGTTCATTCTCCCAGTCATGCTGTAGTCCAAAGGGGTGCAAACTAATGCACCCACATCTTGCAAGTGGTTTCTGCAGAATCCTTGAAGTCAGAACAAAGTCCTTCAGCACCTGTCACACCACTCCCTGTAGTTTTTAGCAACTTTAAACAACTCTGCAAAGCACCAAACACTTCTACAATCGCAACAACAGCTGGTGGAAATCAATCAGCAACTAACCTGTAAGTAGTTGATGATCCCTTTAAATAAGAGCTGGTGGGGAGTCCTTCCTCCTGTGGAACTTGTGTTTAGATGTGTGAGCGTTAAGCTCCAAAATTGCAGCACTGATGTCAAATTAGCATTGCACAATGATAAGCGGCATGATCTGCCTACTCTGCGTACTCCCGGCAGGCACTAACTGTGCGCATGCTAACGCACTCACCAATATGGCGGC
This sequence comes from Heterodontus francisci, assembly GCF_036365525.1. NCBI lineage: Eukaryota > Metazoa > Chordata > Chondrichthyes > Heterodontiformes > Heterodontidae > Heterodontus > Heterodontus francisci. The sequence goes on along the minus strand of NC_090410.1, from coordinate 20,018,935 downwards.
TGTTGCCACTCACTCCATAAGTGTGCGTGTACACCATGGACACCATTTTGGACCTCTAAGGGCACTCATAAGAACATAAAAAATAGGAACAGGAGGAGGCAATTCAGCCCTTCGAGCCCTCTCTGCCTTTCAATGAGATCATGGCTGATCTTCTACTTCTACACCACTTTCCTGAACTATCCCCATAACCGTTGATGTTTTTATATGTAGAAATCTATCAATCTCCCCACGAACCAGAACCCAGCTTCTCCCACACCAGTCTTTGAGACACGCATTCATCTCTCTAATTTTATTTACCCTATGCTAATTTGCACATGGCTCAGGTAATAATCCAGAACCTTTGAGGTTCTGCTTTTTTAATTTAGTGCCTTGATCCTCATTCTCCTTATGCAGAACCTCTTTCCTAATCCTATCTACATTGTTGGTATCTACATGGATCAAGACCACTGGATTGTCCTCCTCCCACTTTAAATTCCTCTCCAGCCCTAAGCAGATGTCCTGAACCCTGGCCACCAGGCAGGCAACACAGCCTTCTGGACTCATGGTCTCGGCTACAGAGAACAGTGTCTATACCCCTGACTATACTATCCCCTACTACCACTATATTCCTTTTAACTCCCCCCACTTGAATGGCTTCCTATACCATGGTGCCATGGTCAGTCTGCTAATCCACACTACAGCCCTCACTCTTGTCCATACAAGCTGCAAGAACTTCGAACGTATTGCCTAATTGCTGCTTCACTCCCACCTTCATGATTCCCTTACCTGTCTGACTTGCAGTCACACCCTCCTGTCCCAGACCACCAAATCAGACGACCCTATCCTAAGTGGTGTGACTACCTTCTCGAACAAAGTGTTCAGGTAACTTTCCCCCTCCCTGATGCATCGCAATGTCTGCAGCTCAGCCTCCAGCTCATCTACTCTGAGCCAAAGCTCCTCAAGCCCCTAACACAACAGACGTGGTTGCCATGGATTGCTGCGGCATCCAGGAGCTCCCACATGCTGCAGCCATGCCACATCACCTGTCTTACCATGTTTATTGTGTTACAAAAGTGCTTCCATTTTTTGTTAATTTTTTTGAGGACTTGTGTTTTAAAACTGAAAAGGATTCCATAGATGCTGGACTTTGTGTTTTTTTTTAAGTGGTCATTGGAAAGGCTTTTAGATTTGGTTTGTAAACAATCACCTGTCTTCAAATATGTAGCCAGCCTAGGGAGGATGTTGACGGAGAAGTAACAGGTCAAGGTTTATAGGGGTCAGGAGGCTTGACCGTTGGGATATTGTTTTTGGATTCGCTTTGAACAGTCAGTTGGGTTGTGGACACTGTATTGAAAGGAGTTTAAAAATCAACCTGCCAAGGACAAAGCCCCAGCTTATCCTTTTCAATCTCTTTGAAAAGTCTGCCAGCTTTTCCATCTCTTTGAGAAGCTCTTAGAAGTGAGTGTAAGAAATAGAGAAATTGATGCTGCATTCCTGCTGAAAGGCTTGCCAGAAACTCCTGTTGCCGCATTTCTCCTGGAAAGCCTGCCAAACTGATCTTCAATGTCGCCTGAAAAGAACTGTTCTAGAAAGATCCCATTGACAGCCATCTACACATATTTGGGATGCCAGAATAAAGGGACAACTGACATCTTTCTACATCTCTTTTTTTCCTTCAAGAATGAGCAAGTATTTGGCCAAAGTATTCTTTTTTTGGCTTTTTTTTGTAAGAGCTCTGAAGAGAAAATCCCTTTATATTTCGGTTAACTGGTGTATGTGTGTGTGTGAGGGGCTAAGGTAAAAAGGGAGCTTTCATATTTCAATCTGTGTGTTAATGCTTTGCTTCGTTACTGGTTAAGTCTTGTTTTATAATAAACTGATAATTTTGTTGTTTATTAAAGAAACCTGGTTGGTGTATTTTATTCTGGGATGAAAATAGAGTCTATGATTGACCATATCAGTGACTGGGTAAACATTTAAATATATGTTGTGACATGTGGAGAAGTTGAACTAGAAAAAACAGTGCACTCCTCCTGCCTCAGTCATAACAATTGTGCTAATTTAATTAAATTTATTTCTCTTAATTAAAATTTATAGTTTCCCTCTTCACTGAACTCCTTCACTCACCAAACTCCCTTCTTCACACTCCGTGCACTCAAGCAGTGCTCAGAGACCCCTGCATTTATACTCTCTGACAAACAATTATGAGTCACCTTTGCTAGAGCTCTGCTAGAGCTCAGAAACAAGTTTAAGCTAGTTACCTAATTAACTAGCTACTCTGAGAGCTTGTATATCTCTGTTTACAACTGAAAGAAACTTAACTTGCATCTTAACTTAAATAGTAATTTTAATTAATTGCCAAATGTAAACAAAAACTAGACTTTAGAGAGAATTAACACTTAAAATCCCACTACTTACCAAACTCTCTTCTTCACACTCTGTGCAGACAAGCAGCACTCAGTGCACTCATAGTGCCCAAAAAATACATGCTATGTTCTGAATTTTGTGCCCGCAGATACTTAGTGGCTTGGATTTATAAGGGAAGCCTTGACAGAATTGTGTTGCATGCTCCAAGTCAACCAGCAGTCAAATTCATCAATGGATACAGCACTGCCAGTAGCTAACCAGGCAACAACCACATTTAACTTCGCGTCCACTCAAGGTTATCATTAAGAACACCTGCAACGTAAGCTGACTAGCTGCAGATATATGTTTAAAGCAGAAGATGGATGCCTTATTTGGTCACACTGGCAATTTCATCTAATTTCCCATGCAGAGCCATGAGCAGCCGAAAAGGATTGTGCAATTTTACAGAGTGGCAGGATTTCTGAAGGTCTGGGGGTAATAGATTCCACCCTTGTGGCCTTATGTGTACTTATGTACAATGGTGTGCCTTAGATGATTAAGAAAAGAGTCCACTCTGAATCTTTAACTAATTTGCAACCATCAGCTTTGAATTATGCAGATCAAGGTTTGCTTCCCAATTAACAGTACAATTCCTTAATTTTAAGGCTGTCAGTTATCCCATTGTCAAGAAAACCCCATATGCCAAATGAGAAATATTAATTTCATCAGTTGGAAACTTACATTAGACTTTTAATGGAAAAAATCCTAATTAACTTTTAAAAAACTAGCAGCCAAGGTGGCCACTGCAATTTGCATCTGAAATACCAGGAGATTGAACTGCAGACTGAAGTTTGAGAAGCCCTGGACCCAGAACGATGGCTTGCTCTAAGTAATTGAATTACCTAGGATTGCTTCATTAACACGACAGTCAAGGCCATCCAGACACATTGACTTTGAAAGAGCAAACCCCTCCGAGTGTAATTTTTGGCATCCTGGAACCTGTGGAGCCAATTCTGAACCTTGTATCTCATTAAAAGCAAAGGAGTTTGAGAGAACCATGTGGCCGTCTGTCTGTCTCTGAGAAAACAGAAGTTTTGTTTCACTTAGAGAAAACAAGCCGTAACTCAGAGCATGCAGCAGCAGAAAGCTGCATGCTTCCCTTTTTCTCTCTCTTTCTCTCTCCCCAGAAAACATTAAGTTTGAAAACCATCTGCGACTGTGGACTCTCCAAGCCTACAGAATGCTGCAGCCAGCGACCAGGGGAAGAGAGCCAACTATAATTCTGCCTTCAAGAAAACCCTGAGCAAAGCAGGCCAACCACAAAGTGCACTTTGACCAGTGAGTACTTCAAGAATACAGCTTCACCTGAGGACTACCAGATTATCCACTTTAAGTTCCATTTATTCTGGACTTTAATCCTACCACCAAATCTTTTTTTCCCCTCTGTAATCTATTTGTGTGCAATGTGATTCTCGTGTGAATGTGTGCGTGAATATGTAGCATATTTTTAATTATTTTAAATCGGGGTTAGAGTGTTAAGTGTAATAAACTACCGCTTTCTTGTTTAAACTCAAGAAAACCTGTCCGATTGGTTCTTTCAGGATCGCAGTAAAGGTAAAATGCTCACAAAGGTGGTAAGCACAATCACTGTTTAAAAGAAATTAACCATGTTGTGGTCAAATAAGAGGAAGGGCAAGAGGGGAGCCTGAGACCCCCCTCCTCACCTGGCTATAACACCATCAATATGTATTCCACAGACATGTTCAGGAGGGTGGTGGGGTAGGGCTCCTAGACAATATTCAGCAGGTTAGGCAGCATTTGTGGAGTGGGAAACAGAATTTAACTTTACTCTTTGGGTAGGATTTTCCATTTGGGGTTGGGACCCCAATGCCAGCATCATGCTCACTGTCCAATTAAGGATGGCAGGCAGGCTCTCAAAGCTGGAGGGCCAATAGGAGCCTCTCCAGCACAGAAGGAGCTGTAACCTGCCGCTGCAGCTAAGGGAGAGAGAAGGTGCCTCCAACTTGAGGCGTTCTCTCAGCCCTTCTAAAATATTTGAAATTAAAAATGGTCACGGCTGCCAGACCACCATTGCCGTAGCTCTGGCCAGGTAGGTACAGCCACTGGGGGCCTCAATGTGATCCTGCAGCACTGGCACTCACACCTGCCCCAGTCTGCTGCCAGGAGGCCGCTTCCAGGCATCTGCCATGCTCCCGACGCCACAGGGAAATTCCAGTTGGCTTCTGATCAATGGCCTTAATTGTCCTTTTAATTGACAAAACAAGCTACCCACCTCTTGAAAGCATGTAGTTGTTCCTTGCCCAATCCTGCCTCCAGGAAAATGGTCAGAAATCGGGACCGTGGCAGGGAACCGGCACGCCGGCTAGTGTTGGGAAATTCTATGCCTGTCCATCTCTGTTCCCACCCTCATATCGGGGCCAAATTCCTGCCCTCCAGGTGGGATACCCTGCCTGCCTGGGTGGGACAGGAGCCACAGGCCTCCCTGTAAAGGGGCTCCTCGCCATCCACAGTGGTGAATCTATTTTTTAATTAATGATTTAAAAAAGTTGGAGAGATGTTGAAGTATTCTCTCCCTCACTTACTTACCATTACAGCTGGCTGCTCCTCTCAAGGTGGAAGGCTTCTGATTGACCCTCCAGCTTTTAGTGCCCACCCAATTAAGGAAATTGAACAGAGAACCTGTTTCCATGTCAATTAAGGGGGCACACCCTTGAAAATCCCAATTTGTGACTTTTCCGCCCAGAATTGGGGTCGGGACCCAGATACAGTCCTGACCTCCGTTTCCTGCCCCTGGAAGGAAAATCCAGCCCAAGTTCTTTCTCTCTTGTGATCGCCTGAGTGTATGGAGAATTTCCAGTTGTTAAGATGGCAAACCATGGCACCTAACTTTGAGCATACAATTCATAGTGGATATGATTACATGACATGCAGTAGGCAGTTAGATGGGATGTATGTGAGTGAATCACCAGAGGAAAGATAGTGGCACAGTGTACCCAACTACATACTGCACACTTATGGTGAACAATGAAAGTACTTTAACACTGCATGAGTGGGAGTTAATTACAAGTGTTGTACTTGACAAGACACTTTCTACCATTTTGAGCAACTCAGCAGGGATTCCTGTGGCACTCTTTCCCAAAGAGGGCACTGTTCCACTGGGTCACTTCCTCCAGGAGAATTTCACTGGTCCTATTGAAGGAAGAAGAGTTGGGACTGTTTCCAGGACCTGAACCTGCCCCCGGAGGAAAACAGTCTCTCTTTGGGATTTGCCTGGAGTCATCACCTTAATTGGCATGGAGACACGTTCGCTGTTCAATTAAGAGAAGCAGGCGGGCTGTCGAAGCTGGAGAGCCAATCAGTGGCCTTCCAACTTGAGAAGATCAGCAGCCTGCAGTAGAGGGTAAGTAATGGAGAGGGTGCTTCAACATGGAAGCGTCCTCTCACCAACTTTTTAAAACTTTAAATAAGAAACAGATTCAGCAGCCAGGACACCACTGTTGATGGGGGGGAGTTGGGGTGGGGGTGGAGTGGAGGTGCGAAATCCCTCACAGCGCAGCCTCTGGCTGCACCCACACCCAGGCAGGCAGGGAGGGACTGTTGGCCTGCCTGGAGTGTGGCCCTCCCAGCCTGCTGCTGGATGCCCATCTCTAGGCAGCTAAATCACACGCTGTTGCGTTGGGAAACCGGATGCCGACTGGAAAATCTCAGTTTGCCTCCTTTAACTGTGGTTAACAAAGCTCTTAATGAGCCTATTTGGCTACCTGCCTCATCGGGGTGGGTTGCCCAGCCAGCACCCGGAACGGAGTCAGGAAACCGGCACACCAACTAGCGCCAGTATTTTCAGACCCCGTCCGCCTCCGTTCCCGACCTTGGTGGGGCCCAAAAATGCAGCCCTCGGAGTTTGTCTACATCTTTTAATGAGGCTGACCCTGGAAATACATGCAGGATCAGTGTACTTAAAATCGAGTGGTGCTCTTCCCTCACTGCCCAACATTCAGTGCAGAATATACCAAACCAGAAAATCTATTCACCCATGTGTTATCTAAGTTTACTTTAACCTGCTCTAAGGAGCATGGATAATAACCATCACAACTGAGGATGAAATTTAGATATAAGGCAAATCAAGTAATAGTGATAAAGCTTTGACTGACGAAAGAGATGTGACTGTATATTTTGGTGAGGTAAAATCCCCACAGATAGTCATGCCCAAGGTGACCTGGATTCTGACAAGTGGTGACATACTGGGCTGGATTTTCAAAACGGGGTTGGGAACCCAATGCCTGGATAATTTCTGGTCCCTGACCCCGTGCCACAACTGTGTTGCTCATGCAAAAGTATTTTGAAATGTAAATGCCCAATTAGTGGCGCCGAGTGGCAAAGGCAGGCAGCAGCATAAAGTAACAAGATGGTGAGCAATCATCCAAATCTAAGGTAATGCATGTGATCCTGCGCAAGATCCCCCATGGCCCCAAAATTCTAAACCTAATAACAGTTTCCCATCGCCCTGCTGCGAACCTGATAACTGTGCATTAACGTGCACCAGACTGTTCAGGTCCGCCTGAATCCACTTGAAAATTCCAGTTCTGGCCTCCCCAGCTCCTTAACAAGCTCCCCTACAGCTTAATGGTCCATTAATTGGAGGCGAGCAGGTTCCCCATTCCCTTTCCACCATCCTCACTTTAATGATCGAAGTCCGTCCCGGAGGCATCAAGATCCAGAGATGCCCTCCAGGACTGCAATTTTTAAACCACGCCTATACCAATTCTCAACCCTGCTGGCATTTGAAAATCCGGCCCGCTGAGTGCTGTATCTGTAACAGATCCTTTGATGTCAGGGATAAATGCATAAAGCAGCCATTATTGGGGAAATAATAATCTGCCTTGACTTGGTATATATCCATGAGCTGTTTATTCGCAGCTCTGCAGGAAGGAGATCCTGTCAATATTTTCTTTCCTTAGTAATGTTTCTGGGAGAAGTGCTTTTAGACTGAAAGTACTTCTTCATCCTCATGGGAATTTAACACATTATTACTATACTCATAATAATTATAGTTGAATTTCTAAGTTTGGATCTATTTCCTCTTACATCAAAAATGTAACACAAGGCCCCATCCCAAAGCCCTAAAAGGGACAGGATAGGAGAACATTTCTTTCATCCCAAGATTTATTCTATTTTGTTTTCTCTCTGTTCTTCCGGGCCAAAAGGTTTTATGATCTTGTCAATTCTTAAAGAGTGAACCTTTGTCATACCATTGAGATTTTAGTGCCGCAGGCATTAATAATAAAAATATAAAATAAAAAACCTGCTGCTGCTTTTCATTTAACTTTTCAGTTTTTTTATTTACTTGTGTTTCAGGATCTTTGGGCTGACTTACATCAGTACTGGCCAAGTCTAATCAATGAGGATGCTTTCAAATTTTGGTAAGTAGTGTCCATTATACTGTAATTATTGCAAGAATGCTTTTACAAGCTCTAATCTGATTCTGACAGAGTGATTTCCCAATTCTGGCCAGAATTTAACATTGGGTGAGAGGCCCCACCCACCAGATGAAAAGTCAGGAGCAAGCCCACTTCTACCAGGCCTGATGAGCCAGGCCAGTATTTTTCGCTCCCCAGGCCCTTAATTGGCCTTGGGCGGAGCTTCCACCTCCTTGAGGCAGGAAGTCCTGCCAAATAGAGCAGCGGGCTGGCAGCTCTTAGATCCAGCAGCGCCACTGGGAGTGATAGCCACTGCTGGGACTACACCCAGCCAACAGTGTCAAGAGAAAGGACAGCCCCAGAACAAAGGTAAGATTTTGGGGCCTTGCCAATCGACTGGGCCACGGCGAAGCAAGCAGGGTTGGTTGGGTGGGGGGGGGGGTTGTTGTGCGCTGGGGGCGGCCCTCCGTTGGGCACAGCGGCTCGATCAGAAGGCCGCCACCCCACCCCGCCCACAAGTAGGCCGCCAGGTAAAACCTGTTCTTGGTGCCTTTGCCAATTGGCTGCCGCGAGTAAAATACCAGCAGCGGCTAGTTAATTGGCCACTTAAGGGCCTTGATTGGCCTGGGGCGGGAGAACCGTTTCTCGCTGCCATCCCGTGTAAAATTGCAGCGAGAGCGGGAAGGCGTTGGGAACAGCCCCCCTCTGCCTTCCACTCAATTTTACACCCCCCACCTCCACCCCGCCACCAGCCTGCTCATTGGGGGGCTGTAAAATTCCGGCCACTGCCTCAGCATATATGATTGGGAAGACATTCTTTGGAGATGGGACTTTAAATAGATTACTGGGTCGAACGGAAAATAAGAAGGTGGCTTTTTTTGTGTTGCTCGTGCGTATCACCCTTGGGATGATTACACAGCAACACTGAAAGCCCTGGCAGCAAAGCATCCTCTTGGCCCCCAAATGTTGCGTAGCACTGTCATCATCAAAAACAGCAGGGAGAAAAAAGAAAACTATAAATAAACTTCATGGTTCTTACTGATAACCCTGAAATTATCAAGTGCTGCATTCCCTCCACCCCTCCAGACATTTATTAGAAGCTATGCAATGTGAACCAACACATTTTGAAGGAAATAAAATTCCTCGTCTCAACCTTCACTATCCTGTGTTTGTGGATATGTGGTTTATCATGTATTACTGCAACTGAATATTAATTAGAATTAGGCCCTTAAGATGCTCACAGATTCAGAAAAATTGAAGTCTCCCTGGACCAATTCTATTTCAGCTTGTCCACTGTGATGTTGAAAGAATCATCAATATTACATTTCTTATGGTCCTCAAACAGAAGTAGCTTAATTACAATATATTAACCTTAACAACTAAAACTTACTATTTCCTTTTCTTTTGATGATTTTTGTACTGTACTTCTGTTCACCTTCCCTTCCCACCCACCCCCACATTTCATTCTCACTTTATTTTTACATTCTAATATTTTAATGTATAAAAAAATGAAATATTGTCACCATGCAATTCTTGTCAACTTTTCCCAGTAAATTCCTATATCCATATTTACAATGGAAATTTCCTATGTAAACTTGACAAACTGCAATTACGATCTTCCGTCAAAGGAAACATAAAAATAAGGACAGAATGAGGGGAATTTCTACTTCCAGGAGTAAGTGGGTTTGGGAATGGGTGTGGGATTAAAAGCACTGAAATTGACAGCGTGTTGGGAAGCTGGCTCCAACCTGTTCACTTCCACATTTAACTGCAGTGCATTAGGTGGTGTACGAGCAATGCCCTCATGCCAGACATGCAGGCAACTTAAACATGCTACTAGCTCGTTGAGGTTTTGGAATTAAACTTCGGGTGCAGGGGTTTCGCAGGGCTTCTTGAAACTCGCCAGTGTAAGCAGGCGACAGCACAGTGGCAACTCAGGAGGCCATAAAAATGATTGGCAAATATTCCCTTAAGTACCAAAGCCTCAGACCACCTTCCTTGCCTAATTGTGCAAAGTACTTTTACTTATTGTACTTGTTCTGAGAGTTTACTTTCACTAATTTACATGTGACTTTCACTACTTTGGAGGTGTCTTTTAATACGTTGGAGCTTTGTGCATCTGATCTCCACTTTGCAGCTGTGATCTATCAGATCAGCAGCAATGGGGGAACCAGCAACAGGACCACCACCACCAGCAGCAGTAGCCTTCTACTCCAGACCCACCGCTCCACAGGAGAAAGGGGGGAATGAGGAGAGATGTATAGTTCACAGGAGGTGATAATACCCACAACACAGGGTATACAGGTAGAGGATGAGCTTCCTGGACATGTTGGAACACCAGTCTCTCAGGAGAATCAGGGTCTCACATCAGCTGGTGGCAGACATTTGTAGCCTGCTGGAAGAAGACCTGGTGCCAAGTGAACCTGGTGGCTATGCTTTTCCAGTGGTTGTCAAAGTCACTACCACCCTCAATGTCTTTGACTCTGGATCCTTCCATGCCAGAGACATTTGCAGGATCACGCAGTCGGCCACGCACAAATGCATCACACAGGTGATTGATGCCATGTTTGTCACCGATGATGCCAGTCAGAATGATCAGGCACTCAGGTCTGCAGCTCTGGGTGGCTTCTCACAGGTGCAGGCACAATTCACTACACGCAGGTGTCAATTAAGACACACTCAGATCACCCAGGAGTGTCCGTGAACCAGAAGGGCTTCAGCTGGCGGGCAACCACAAAAAATTGATTATGCAGGTGTGTGCAGGATTTTCAGAGTGTTTTCATGATGTTTTTGTCCGTCTCCAGTCCACCCTCCTTAAACTCTTCGGACCTCAAAGCAGACCTACCAGCTGGCTGCTTGGAGACCACTTAAAAGGGTACCACTTAAGGGGTAACCACTTAAAAAGTGCCGGACAACACCCATGTGGAACCCACACAATGAGGCCCAGGAGCACTACAATGAAAGCCATATGACAAGCAGATGTGTCATTGTGCAAGCAATTGACATGCTGAAGATGTGTTTCAGGTGCCTCGACAGATCTGGAGGCACCAGCCAGGGTCTCCAGAATGGTCATGGTGTTCTACGCTCTGCACAACATTGCACAGCAGTGAGGTTTGGACCTGCAGGAGGAGCAAGGCACAGGGTACAGAATCTCTTTAGAAGAGGAGGAGAAATGTGATAGGGCCAAAGCAGCAGCACCATTATGGCCACCCATAATGGCAAGGTTCAGTTAGTTTCCATCAGTGTACCCATCAGGCAGGCACATACTAAACCCACTCATCCCCCCATCGACCCCACCTTCCACCAACGTAAAGTAGTCCTGCAATCAACAAGCCTTCCTTTCACAGCCACCCCATTAGGCGCCTTCTCAAGGGCAATTAGGGATGGGCAACAAATGCTGGCCTAGCCAGCGATGTCCACATCCCATGAACAAAAAAAAAAGTTGTGTTTTACTATTCAACACAAGAGAGAAAGAGTGAAGGCTGCTTGCCAGGCGGCAACCAAAATGGACAAGAGGAGAAAGTGGTGCAAACAAATAATATTTATGTAGCTCATAAATTAAACAGAAGCTTAACAATCTCTCATTGTGTAAAACACCCATGTGCATACCCCTATGCAACAAGAAATCTTTACTCTTCCTAGCACTGCTGCATGGTGCAACCTCTGTGGCTTCTGTAAAGGCAGAGGCAGGCTGCTCAGATCCCTGCTCTGACTGCTGAGATGCTCTTGGCCAATGTCCTCTCGGTTCTGCAGCCTGTGAAGGCCTCGCCAAAGACTGCTCCATCTGCACGTGTGCAGGGCCAGACTCGGCCATCAGGCCATGAAGCAGCAGGTGGGGTACTGACTGACGGGATAGCAACAGGTGAGGTGGAAGCGTTTTGAGGCAAGCCCCCACTTCCATGTCCCCTTTCACCATCTTCCCTCTCATGGTGCACCTGCACTTCCATGCTAGCAATGAGCTGTAAAGCACTTTGCTGCAGATCAGTGGGGCGATGAATGGTCAAGGCTAGAGTTTCATCAATCCTGTTTAAAGTGTCTTTCATAGGGATGAATTTTATGGGTTTTCTAGGGACAGGAATGGAGGCGGGGTGGGGCCTTACAATTGTGTGGGAAGGCAGGATGGCCGTTGCCTTCCTGATGCCTTCAAATTTAGTCTGGGGAGGGGAAGGCTGAGGACACTCTTCCTGATGCCGCTGGTATTGTACCAGCGCTGGTGGGAGCCCCACCAAGTGGGAAAGTCGCCCAGTAAAAAAAGGCAGCCTCCCAGGGGTGGGGATTGCTTGGGTAATCTGTGGCCCACGGAGGGTCCCAGTGGCAAAGGCTGCTTTGCAAACCTCACCACCACCCCCCCCCCACTTCCCTCAACGACCACCCTCGCTGGGACCTGCCGGACTGCCCGCCCCTCTTCTCTGAGGTCTGGGGCTCCAGCACTGCTCTTGAACCTCCTGTAGTATCTGTTGGCGCTGCTGGTACTTGAGCCCTTTGATTGGCCAGCACTCTTGGAGGTGGGATCCCTGTCCTTAAAAGGATGGGGACCCTGACTGTGGGCAGTTAATTGGCTGTCCACCATGGAATTCGGCCGGGGGTCCAAAACAGGGCCGAGGTGGGGTTTCCCCGCCTTCCAGGCCATCACCAGGACCCCCGTCGTCAAGGTAAAATTCAGCCCATAGTGTGCAAGCCATTGGTGACGGCCTGCATGCACTTACTCAACTGCTGCATTTGATGCTCTATGCAGGTGGCCACTTTATCCACGGACAAAGACATCGGAAGTGCCAGTAATATCATGTCATTCATGCTTGAGATGGACTCTTCCAATCTCTCTGCAGTGCTACTAGAAAGTCTGCCAGTACATCGCACTGCTCATTTGCCCTGTTCAAAAGTATCCTATTTGTCGATGGCTCCCGAGGTTAATCATCTGTATCCAGCTCAGCAGAGTTTGGAGAATCCTGCATCCTCTGAAGAGGACTTTGCCGTCCCTGTCTCTGCCATCTGCTCTTGCTCCCTTGTGATAGATGAGTCAGTGGGTGAAAACCAAACTATCTTCTTTACCAGTCCCACTGAAGTATAAATATTTGAGCTGGTGCATTGCCTGCATGAGTCCTGTGATGGTGCAACCTCGTCATTGTCCCCCTCCTGGGCCACCTGCTGTGGAACACTTGCTAGGAGATTAAAGACATGAATTAGAACTGTCGAGTTTAGAATATTTTAAGTGATCATTATGCACATGATCATATTGCACTGGCTGCTATTGTCAAGTCAACATAAGTGAGTGATATATGGCATGTGGCTGTGCAATATTCAATTCTATCACCAGGCAGCTGGGAGGCCCCAATCTCCCAGCCTCCGACAGCCAAGCACGCCGAGATTCCACTGAACTCCAGCGCCTCTTCCTCTGCAGATGTTAGATGTTGGGGGCCACCTCCAATTCTCTGCCTCTCCCTGGTGTTCTGTACTCTTTTCTCCTGCAAGGAGGGGGGAATGAAGAGACCTATGAGTGAGAGTAATGGAATCAGCTGAACAGATGGATGGACAGTATTTGTTGCAGCTGACTATGAGAGGCATGACATTGCATTAGGATGAGGGTGTCAGTGAAAGTTAGATAGATGGGGATGTGAGGAAGTGCATAGACAGAGAAGGATGGGTGCATCTGCAAGGTAAGTTGGCGTGAGGAGTGATGTGCTGGAGTAGACTTGAGAAGGCAGAGTGAGGAGGTTGGCGTGATACACACAGCAGGAGGTAGTTGAATGTACCACTGCACTCGCCGTTCCTGCCCTGATTAGATCATTATGCCACTTTCGGCACTGAGTCCAGGAGCGTGGCATCACAATTCTGCTGCTCACCTCCTGAGCAACCTGCGGCATACCTTCTTGCTTTCAGAGGCAGGCTTCTTACTCCTGTTGGTCGTCAGGAGATATCACCCTGTGGACCCCTACAGCCCATAGCATCAGTAAAGCGAGGCACACACTTGGCACAATGGGACAGTTACTTCTTTTGTTTCTCCAGCTCCAGTCATCTTTTCAGTGCCTCTTGAAATAGTGGAATTGAAATCACCTCATGCGAGGCGTCATCCCGCTCACTGACACTAATTAATCGGGAATCCCAGAAGTCAAATGGCTGGGTTAAAAAAACATTAACAGACCGCTGCACTTATTTCTGGGTTTCCCGCATGCTACCAGACCTCCTCACACACACCAACCCCCCGCTGCTGCATGTTAAAATCTCCTCCAATGTGTGACTTTAAAATTGGGAGAATCCGATTGGCCGTTATCTCCCATCAAATAACTCTACTTCACCTAAAGATTTGGTATTCACACCCTATGTGCAATTCCTGGAAAAATGAAAAATATTTTATGATATTAATTCTAATCTTTATTCTTTAATTTGTTTAAACCATTTTCTTACCTTTCTGAACCAATATTCATTTCTGAGCTTCAAAGGTTACCGTTTCAGTCCATCAAAGCCTAAACTGAAAATGTATTTGGTTGCCTCCATAGAAAGACCTGATCAATATTTGGTGCCATTTATCTTGTGTCAGATAGAAACCTGATAATGCAGAATGCGTTTCTTCCCCCACTATAGAGCAGTATTTTTGTTCCCCGATGAAATAACTTATCCATAGCAATCTAAGGTTAAATGCTAAATGAAATCCTCCACTGAATCTGAAGAAACTCTAAGCAGGAATGGAAACATTTAAATTCCCACTTCCTCATCTGTGACTATATAGAGAACAAAATAAACAAAACATATTTGTTTTCCCAATGTTGAATCTGATGTATAGAAATACTAACTGATTTGTTTCTTTACATGTTAGTGGCACACTTACGCATTATGATGTTTCCCTACATTGCAGGAAAAAGGAATGGTCCAAACATGGCACCTGCGGAGCATGTGCTGACAGCATGTCTTGCCCACACAAATACTTCAGCCTGGTGCTCCAGCTCAGAACAAAGTTTGCCATTGATGCGTGAGTAACGCTGTCAGTGTATCAAGAGAAAGCCCAGAACAGCAAGTTAAAAGGAAGATTTCACTCTAATTAAACACGTCCAAAATATTTGTCTATTTATTAGACCGTTGACAAATTGTATATTCTGCCCACCCTTCGAGAGTCCCCTCTTTGTCAGGATGTTGATATTTAATTGCATGGTGTACTGAGTCACAGTATGTTATGTATTCAACCATGAGCCTGATAATGCAGTACAAACATTCAGCATATTGTCTGTTAATTTTTGAGTGATGCACACATCTGTAACACTAAAGGCTAACCTTGCCCAGTGGAAGGTCAGCTGTTTGGCAGATACAATCATTTTCGCACAGAAGGACCCCATTCAGCCCAAGTCCATGCCGGCTCTCCACAGAGCTGTGCTGTCAGTCCCACTCCCCTGGCTGGACCCCCGTAGCCCTGAAAGTCTATTTCTCTCAGGTGGCCGTCCAACATCATCCAGCGAGTTCCAGGTCATTACCACCCGCTGCTAAAAAAGTACTTCCTCATATTCCCCCTGCATTGTTTGCTCAAAACTGTCAAACTGTGTCCTCTAGTCCTTGTTCCATTTGTTAATGGAAACAACATTTCCTTGCCTAACGTATCTAAGCCTGTCATAATCTTTTATACTTCTATTAAATCTCCCCTCAATCTCCTTTATTCTAAGTAGAACAAACCCAGCTTTTCCTACCTAACCTTGTAACTAAAATCCCTCATCCCTGGAACCATTCTGGTAAATCTCCACTGCACCCTCCCAAGGACCCTCACATCCTTTCTGAAATGTGGTGACCAGAACTGACGCAATACTCCGGTTGGGGCCTATATTAAGCCGGCATTGTGCCAACTCACTGCATAATATGCTAGAAGAGTACTGAGGTCATGGGATGGGTTTTTTGTTCCTAGCACCTCTTAAATGGATACTAGGTTGCCTTAAACCTGTGATGTTTTGAGGGGAAGAAATGGCTGCAGCAAGGCTAAGGGTTATATTGGCACCATTTCAGTAGCGGGAGCTGCTGGCTAGAAGGGTGATACCTTTGAGGCATCCTATTCTAAAGACCAGAGTGAGAGGAACATAAACAGATGGTGTGACAGATGGTGTGAACTGGTGCACAAGAAATTTATGGATATTTGAAAGTGTTGGTCATTGTATTTTGCCAAACTTTATAATGTTGCCATATCAGGCATGCTGATAGAACACTGTAAGCTTGGCACAGCACACAGATGATCAATAATACTCTGGCAACTGTTTACTTACCAAATGTACATACATGCCTGTGTTCTTGCATGCTCAATCTTTATCGGTGCCTTGTCAGTGTGTTTGTCCACTGATCCATAGAAATCATAGAAAGTTTAAGGTGTAATCATAAGTGTGCTGCCCATTCAGAGACTCCAGTTTAAAGTAAATGTTTGGTTGTGCAAATATATATTACACTTCCTGATCATAGAATCATAGAATGTTTACAGTCCAGAATGAGGCCATTCAGCCCATTTAATCCATGCGAGCTGTCTGCAAGACCAACTCTGCTAGTCGCACGCACCTCCCCTTTCCCTGTAGCCCTACAATTTTTTTTGTTTTCATGTTCTTATAAAGTTCCCACTTGAAAGCTACAATTGAATCTGCCTCCACCACACTCTCAGGCAGTGTATTCTAGATCTTAACCACTCACTGCATGAAAAAGTTTTTCCACGCGTCGCCATTGCTTCTGTTGCCAATCACCTTAAATCGCATCCTTTGGTTCTCGACCCTTCCACCAATTGGAACAGTTTCTCCCTATATACTCTGCCTAGACCCTTCATGATTTTGGACATCTCCATCAGATCTTGTGTCAATTTTCTCCCTTCTAAGAAGAACAACCGCAGCTTCTCCAATCTCTCCTCGTAACTGAAGTCTCTCATCCTGGAACCATTCTCGTAAACCTGTTCTCACCCTCTCCAATGCGTTCACATGCTTCCTAAAGTGTGGTGCCCAGGGCATTAATGCAAACAGAACGACACTAGGCTCAGATCAAGAAAAAGTGCCTGGCCATTGTCTTTGTTTGTGAACATTGTCATCAATACTTACTTGGAAGAGACTAAGTGACAGTCGAGTCCGACCACAAGCCACTTCAAAGCATTTTCCTCAAGCCGCTACTATCTGCTCCAAAGCGTCTGCAAAGATATCTCTGGTTACAGAGATATCATCTGGATGTGACATACAAGCAAGGGAAATGGATGTACATCGCTGACATGCTGTTGAGAACTGCACTCTCTATGAAGAAAGTAGAGGATGCTACGACAGAGTGTGAAATCTTCCTAATCCAATGTGAAGCTGCAGCGCGACATGCTCTGTAAATCATCAACCCAGCAGTGACATTGAATCTGACAGTCATGCGCCTTGCTCAAATCAAGTGAACTACCCAACAAGATCCAACTCTACAAGTGTTGCAAGAAGAAATGAAGAAAGGATGGCCTGACAGCATCAAGGACACTCCTGTGGTCATAAGAGCATATTGGGCTTACAGAGATGAATTGACAGCCCAAGATGGCATCTTGTACAAAGGAAATAGAGTCATTATCCCTAAAGAGTTGAGAGGAGAGATGCTAAAGCGCATCCATGCAAGCCACCAAGGAATTGAGTCGAGTCAGAGGAAGGTAAGAGAAGTGCTCTACTGGCCAAACATGAGCAATGAAATCAAGAACCGCATCAGCCAGTGCAGTGCGTACAATGAGTAGCAAGCTAAGCAAGTTAAAGAGCCGCCGAAGACACATGACATCCCAGACAAACCTTGGATGAAGCTGGGAGTAGACCTCTTCACTCTCATAGGAACTGATTATCTTGTCACCGTAGACTACTATTCTGACTACTGGGAGGTAGACCAGCTGACCTCAGTGACTACCGGTGAGATTGTAGAATGTCTCAAAGCACACTTCAGTCGTTATGGTATTCCAGACATCATGATGACTGACAATGGCCCGCATTCACGAGCGAAGAATTCAGCCGCTTCATAAAGGATTGGGAAATTCAAACTATACATCATCTCCACACTATCCTGAGTCAAATGGAAAGGCTAAGGCAGCAGTGAAAATTGCCAAAGGAATCATAAAGAAATCGAGCAAATCCTTGAGTGGAAAAACACACCTACCGAAGACATGGAAAGTACTCCAGTACAAAGACTAATGTCACGCCGCACTCAAATTATTCTTCCAATAGCAAAAAAGCTACTGAAACCAGAAGTAGCAACAGGTGTGAGTGACAAAATCAAGGTGAAACGGCAGAAAGTTAAATTTCACTTTGACAAAACTGCCAAACCATTGCCAGAATTGAGCATTGAAGTGCAAGTCAAGATCCATCCTTCAATGTTCTCAACAAGAGTCAGCCCAAGTGACAATTTGGGACCTGCGTAGAGCAGTTGTCACCTCGATCGTATGTGATGGAAGAGAACGACCAGATATACCTTCGCAACCACAGACACATACGCACAACTGGAGGAGCTGTTCCGTCATTGCAGGTGGCCAATCAGGAAGATAAGAACTCACCAACTACACAGACCACAGAACAACCATCAGCTCCAGAGGTTCACAGCACCCCAACAATGGAAATGGAAAAACAACAGTTACCGCGGCAACAGGTGACACGGGAACGATGCTCGCCGGTGAAGGAAAATCAACCAGTTGAACAACCAATGACAATGCGCACAAGCACCATTAAGTGATGACTATGTGTGCAATGCATGTGCAGAGACTGACAAGAATGACAAACTGCTAATGCATGAGAACAGTTGTGTTCATAGTGGATAAACTGGGCAACTCACAGTGTCTATGATAAAGTATGCACATTTTTGGGGGGTTTTTTGTATGAGAAAAGGATGCTTGGGATAGAAATGCAATACTGTACCAATGTGCCTCCTGGCTTGCTGTAGTCATGTGACCTTTACCATGAGGTATTCTGACTGTTACAGTCAGATTCATTAAAGACACTGTTCACACCAGACTGGTGTCCTGTGAGCTCGTAACATTCATAATGACATGGTTAAACATACTGAATTGTTGGACCCATTTTAATTTACAACAGCATCAACTTAGACTTTCTAACTTTTTTCAGGGCCTTTTCTGCTGCTGGGATCATCCCTTCATGTAATAACAGTTACACGGTAAGATTTAATATCTATCCCAAAATTATTTAGAGAATTGAATATTTATATTTACACTTCATTGACTGTCAGGTACATTACTGTTTTGGTATATAATGATGCAGTACTGCAGACCATTCGGCCCATCAGCTGGGTCTTTAAAAGAGTTATCCAATTAGTCCTACTTCCCTGCTCTTTCTCCCCAAAGCCCTACAGATTTCTCCTTTTTCCAAGTATGTATCCCAATTCCTTTTAAAATTTACCAATTAATCTGCTTCCACCACTGTATCAGGTCATGCATTCCAGATCATCAGAAATTGGTGCATAATTTTTTTAAATTTTTATTTATTTTATTTTATTCATAGATACAGTACTGAAACAAGCCCTTCAGCCCACCGAGTCTGAGCTGACCATCAACCACCCATTTATACCAATCCTACATTCCAATCACATCCCCACCTTCCCTATATTCCCCTACCACCTACCTATACTAGGGGCAATTTATAATGGCCAATTTACCTATCAACCTGCAAGTCTTTGGCTGTGGGAGGAAACCGGAGCACCCGGCAAAAACCCATGCAGACACAGGGAGAACTCGCAAACTCCACACAGGCAGTACCCAGAATTGAACCCGGGTTGCTGGAGCTGTGAGGCTGTGGTGCTAACCACTGCGCCACTGTGCTACCCATTGGTTAGTTTACTCCTTGGATTTTTTTTGTCAACTACCTTAAATGTGGCTTCTAGCTACCAAACCCCTTCCCACTGGAATCTGATATCCACTGCAAAGGCCTAGGTACTTCTTTCATCTGGGTGGCGCAGTGGTTAGCACTGCAGCCTCACAGCTCCAGCAACCTGGGTTTGATTCTGGGTACTGCCTGTGTGGAGTTTGCAAGTTCGCCCTGTGACTGCATGGGTTTCCACCAGGTGCTCTGGTTTCCTCCCACAGCCAAAGACTTGCAGGTTGATAGGTAAATTGGCCATTGTAAATTGCCCCTAGTGTAGGTAGGTGGTAGGGGAATTGAGGGGATGTAGTAGGAATATGGAATTAATGTAGGATTAGAAAAATGGGTGGTTGATGGTCGGCACAGACTTGGTGGGCCAAAGGGCCTGTTTCAGTGCTGTATCTCTAAATAAACTTACATTTGCTGCACTTGTATATTTTCCTTTCCCTCCAACCAAGAACATCTGTTTTATTTATGCATTGACCAGAGACATAAATTCATAAGACCAAAACTGCGATGCATTGTACAACAGACAGCCTACGTGATAGGTCTTATTTTGCAGTTATAGTGATTAGAGGATCAAAGTACCATTAATGCTGCATATAGTACTTAGTATAAATTTCACAATGCTACGCGCCAGAAGGGTCTCATCAATGGTGAAAGCAGGAATAGAAATAGGGCTACAACAATGGCTAGTGGCTAACAAAGGAAGTTAAAGATAGTTAAAGAAAAAGAAAAAGTGTACAACTCAACGATGAGTGGTAGCAGGTCAGAAGATTGGACAGTAAAGAATGACTAAAAGAATAAAGAGAGAGAAATTAGAGTATGAAACAAAGCTAGCTAGAAATATAAAAATGGATGGTAAGAATTTCTACAGGTATTTAAAAAGGAAAAAAGTAAAGTGAGTGTTGGTCCTCTAGAGCTTGAATTTGGGGAGAATGAGAATAATGAAAAATAAGGAAATGTGGAGGAATTGAACAGACTTTTTGCATCTGTCTTCACTGTAGAGGATATAAATAGCATCCCAGAAATAATTGTGAATCAAGAGTTGAAAGGAAGGGAGGAACTTAAAACAATTATCATCACTAGGGAAAGGGTACTGAGAAAATTATTAGAACTAAAAGCAGACAAGCCCCAGATCCTGATGGACTTCATCCTAGGTTCTTTAAAAAAGTGGCTGCTGAGATAGTGGATGCATTGGTTTAAATTTTCCAAAATTCCCCAGATTCCAGGACGGTCCCATCAGATTGGAAAATAGAGAATGTAACTCTGCCATTCAAGAAAGGAGGAAGACAGAAAGCAGGAAACTACAGGCCAGTTAGCTTAACATCTGTCATAGGGAAAATGCTGGAATCTATTATTAAGGAGGTTATAGCAGGTCATTTAGAAAATGTCAATGCAATCAGGCAGAGCCAACATCGTTTTGTGAAAGGGAAATTGTGTTTAACTAATTTATTAGAGTTCTTTGAGGAAGTAACAAGCAATGTAGATTAAGGGGAATCTATGGATGTGGTGTCCTTAGCTTTCCAGAAGGCATTCGACAAGGTGCCACATCAAAGGTTACTGAACAAAATAAGACCACATGGTATAGATATAAAAATATTTAAAGACTCTGCTTCCACTGTCTTTTGAGGAAGAGTTCCAAAGACTCACGACTCTCTGAGAAAAAAAAATTCTCCTCATCTCTGTCTTAATGGGAGACCCTTTGTTTTTAGATGGTGACCCCTAGTTCTAAATTCTCCCACAAGAGGAAGCATCTTTTCCACATCCAACCTGTCAAGACCCCTCAGGATATTATATGTTTCAATCAAGTCACCCAGTACTCTTCTAAAATCCAGCGAATACAAGCCTAGCCTGTCCAACCTTTCCTCATCAGAGAACCTGCCCATTCGGTATTAGTCCAGTAAACCTTCTCTGAACTGCTTCCAACGCATTTACATTCTTCCTTAAATAAGGAGACCAATACTGTACACAGTACTGCAGATGTGGTCTCACCAATGCCTTGTATAGCTGAAGCATAAACTCCCCACTTTTGTATTCAATTCCCCTCACAATAAACAATAACATTCTATTAGCTGTCCTAATTACTTGCTGTACCTGCATACTAACCTTTTGCAATTCATGCACTAGGACACCCAAATCCCCCTGCATCTCAGAGCTCTGCAATCTCTTACCATTTAGATAATATGCTTCTTTGTTATTCTTCCTTCCAAAATGGACAGCTTTGCATTTTCCTATATCTGTCAGGTTTTTGCCCACTCACATAACCTATCTATATCCCTTTGTAGCCTCCTTATGTCCTCTTCACAACTTGCTTTCCTACCTATCTTTGTGTCATTAGCAAATGTAGCAACCATACCTTCGGTCCTTTCATCATTTATATGTATTATAAAAAGTTGAGGCCCCAGCACAGATCACAGAAAATGAGCCATTTATGCCTACTCTCTGTTTCCTGATAGCTAGCCAATCTTCTATCCATGCCAATATGTTACCCCCTACACCATGAGCTTTTATTTTCTGCAATAACCTTTGATGTGGCACCTTATCAAATGCCTTCTGGAAATCAACTGCAATACATCCACCGGTTCCGCTTTATCCACAGCACATGTAACTCCCTCAAAGAACTCCAATAAACTGGTTAAATATGATTTCACTTTCATAAAACCATGCTGACTCTGCCTGATTACCTTGAATTTTTCCAAGTGCCCTGCTATAACGTTTTTAATAATAGCTTCTAGTATTTTTCCTAAGACAGATGTTAAGCTAACTGGCCTGTAGTTTCCTGCTTTCTGTCTCCCTCCCTTTTTGAATAAAGGAGTTACATTCACTATTTTCCAATCTAATGGAACCTTCCCCAAATGTAGGGTACTTTGGAAAATTAGGACGCATCAACTATCTCATTAACCACTTAAGACCCGAGGATGAAGTCCATCAGGATCCAGATGTACTCCAGGTTAGAATTATAGAACAGTGCAGCACAAAAGGAATCCCTTGGTTCCCTAGTATTCCTGGGAGATTTTCTGTATCTTTATCACAAAAGGAGGCCATTCAGCCCATCGAGTCTTCACCAGCTCTTTTGATGAGCAATCCAGGCGGGCCAACTCCCCCACTCTTTTCCCATAGCCCTGCAATGTTTTCTACTTCAAGTATTTATCCAATACCATTTTAAAGGCGACTATTGAATTTGTATCCACCAATCAGGCAGTAGATTCCAAATCCTAACCACTCATTGCATAAAAAAGTTTTTCCTCATGTCACCTCTGGTTCTTTTTTCAGTCACCTTAAATCTGTGCCCTCTGGTTATCAACCCTTCAGCCATTGGAAACAGTTTCTCTTTATTTACTCCATCTAAACCCTTCATGCTTTTAAACACCACAATTAAATTTCCTGTTAGCCTTCTCTGCTCTAAAGAGAGCAACCCCAGATTTTCCAGTCTCGCTATATAACTCTAATTCCTCATCCCTGGAACTGATCGTGTTAACTCCATAGGCTGGCCTGATGTCATTGATATCCCACTGAATCTATTCCAAATTAAACTGGATGAAATGGGTGAGTAGCCATATGAGTTATAACTCCCATGTTGCTCCAGAAATGAGGCCTGGGATATATTAAATGTTCTGATCTGGATGGGAAATTGAGGCGAGATGATAGAAAACAACCCTCCCCGGAGTATGCCCACCAAGACCCGGCAAGTGGCGAGGTCGACTGCTGGAGCTGTCCTCTGGGTGGGGGGAGGGGTGCGGGGGTGTCCCATGATTGAGAAGTGGGGGGTGAGAGTCCATGGCAGTGGAGCCCGGAGAGCACTCCTGTTCCTCCTGGACACATAAGGGAAGTTTTAAAAAAGTGTTTAAAAAAAATGTCTGTTTCTGGGGCTCTTCCAGCCCTGATTCTCTTCCCCATCAGGCTGGCCTGTCGGGAAATTAACTGTGGCTTCCCACTCAGGGCGCCAAGTTAAAATTACCGTCAACGTCCCGATAGTGTTATTGGGATATAACATGTATGTGTAAAAAATGGAATGCGTCGGCTTTGGCTGGGTGGCCTTGCTGCCTGCTTTAGGAGAACCGGTTAAATCATGAACTGTCAGCACCCAGGTGGCTTGGGTTAAAATTAACCCCTTGAGTTGACTTTTGCCTATCACTTCAGCTGCTTGTAAAGTGCTCATCAAACTGGATTATGACCAATAACTAAAAACTGCAGCAACAACATATCTTACAAAAGCACAAATACAAACAAGGCTACATAACAAGGATGGGATAAAAAGAGCCAAGCAATCAGCTCTTCTTCTCCCTCCTCAGAGGAAAATATGTAGTAGCGGCACAAATTGCCAAAAGAATCGCATACAGGTGCCACACTGCTCAGTATATAATCCCTACTGATAATATAAAATGTGTCATATACAATATAATGTGACACTCTTTATCAATACAATTATAAATCAAAAGTATGTATTTTAATGCGCATTTATCCTTCCTTATTTTTTGAAAATATACTTTTTCCATATGTTAGAAATTTTTAAGAACCTGTTCGTTGGACTCAAAAGAATTATCAGTTTGCCAGGAGTCAGTTGTGACAACTACTAACCCTGGTGTCTCAAATACCATATTTATTAGTGAATTCCTAAACTTTGCCATCTCGTATCCTTTATCCCATTCTGGTCCTCTATCTTTTACATTGTCTTCTTTTGCTTTTCAATCCATTTTCCCTTTTGCCCTGTGCTGTTCCTTCACTCTTTTCTAATCAACTTGAATCTGTCTTTTCTCAATTCACAGTTTGATCATTTCCACTCTGCACTGTCTTATCTGGGCACTCATGTTAATCTCCAATGTTTCAACAACAAGGTAAGATGTTCATAGGTTGGCCAGTTTGATCACATTAATTATTGAATTTAAGAGCAAAAGACACACGGTTTTATTCCAAAACACTAAAGATTGAACCATTTTTTATTATGGAGTTGCTACAGAGACATATTTATTCTAACAGCAGCAGTGTAATTGTAATTTGTAATTTGTAATTTGGTTCTTCATATTTTTTCCAAAGTATCTCCTTAGTCGCTCAATGATGGAGTAGACCAATATACCTGTGACAGGACAGGCATTTCTCAACTTGTTGGCACCAGTGTGATGTAACTTTTGGGTATATGAGCTGTTCCCTCTGGCAATGGTTTCCTTTGAGCATCCTCGAATCCCCTCCGAATCAGAATCAACAGCCCTGCAGTTTTCTGCCTCTGTAGCATCCTCTAGCTCTCATCCAATCCTAGTTAGTTGATGCACACTACGGCCAGGATTTCATGAGTCCTGCGGCATTCCCGATGGCAAGACCGGAAGGTGGCATAACTTCCGCTTCCGCCAGTTTTCCCTGTTTCCGCGCAATTTAATATTTAAATGAGCCGTGTACGATGAGCACGGGGGACACGTGGGATTCAGCAGCAGGGATGGCCTTTCATTGGTGGAACCCGCCATCCCTTGGCCAAGCACCATGATTGCCACGGTTATAAAACATTCTGTGCTTGCAGCCTCAAGGAACAGAAGCATTCTTGTCATGCAGGGCTCTGCATAGGAACCTGAAATCAAGCTTGAAATAAATCCAAAATGCATTGTCCTCCCTTAATTTTTGTGATCCAGCACCAACTTCACATCATTTACTTTATTTCTGCAGCAACACAAAAGAATATGTCATCCAGCAGGCAGCATCCCCCCGATGGTTCAGTGCAGGTTCTCCCTGTAGGTTCTCCTCCAAGTCGTCAGGAAAGGTGCGAGATCCTCTTCCCTGCAGATGGAGTGTGAAGAGCCTCCTGCCTGACCAAAGCGGCCTGGATGGAGGTAGCAGAGGAGTTCTCGAACTGTGGGGTCACTTGTAGTACAGTGTTGCAAGTGCATCAATAACTTGCTCAGATCGGCGAGGGTATGTGGTCTTGGCGAAGCTGCTCCATTGTTTTTCACCCTGGCTCCATCTCTTTAAGACAGAGGGAAAACAAGACATGCACTGGATTTCATGAGCAGCCTTGGTGCCATATAATAAATGATTTTGTGCCAAGTTGATGATTGGCATTGTTGATGTGCTTGGATATGTCACGCAAAACCCAGTCCTGAATGAGTGATGTCAATGCATGTTTACAGTTGTGATGCTCATTCATTCTGTACTGTCTCCTGTAGGACAAACACACCCACAACCAGCACGAGTTAGCCAAGACAAGGAGCGGGCGTTGATGACTTTAGAGTCTTGACACCAGCTGAAGAGGCTGCACCAATTGCGAGAGAGGAGAGAGGCAGGGCAATATCAGATGGCGAGGTAGAATCCTCAAGCCATAAGGATGAAGTGTTATCTTCAGTCTGGCAGCCATGTGTGCACACGCACCAAAAGTGGCTGAACTCATGCGCAGCTGATGCTTAATGTGCCTCTGTTCGTGTCTCCACTGCAGGTGCCCGCACTCGAGTGTCTGAAAGATGTGAAGCCCATGACTCCTCCTCTGGGGAGGAAGAGGAAGACAATGCCCAAGAGGATGCACCATCACCTGCCTCTTCTTCCACATCCACCAGTGCAGATATATCCACATGGTCTGCGGGGGGGATTAAGGTTAGAATCTGGTCACAAGATAGTGTGCTCGACACAGACACGTCCCAGCAGCTGGGGGAGCATGTGCCAGTTGGGTCTCCTGACAATCGGAGCACTGCTGGGGACAGGCCCCTGCTCAGCCCCATGCTCATGATGCTACGAGAAGTCTGCTGGATGTGTAGCAAAGCCATGGAGGAGTGCATGCAAGCGATGACGTCTGCCATGTCCCAGGCATTTGAGCATATGGCTTCCTCAGTCGAGAATTTGGCGAGCTCTGTGGCGCGTCTGGTTGAGCACTCGAGCCATATGTGATCTGACCTGTACTCCATCGCTGTTGCCATGGACTCCAAGCAGCAGAATCAAAGCAAGAGGGGGACAAGGAACCTGGACCTCCCTACAGGTGCTCCTTCCCCTCAAGGAAACAGGCAGGTGCCATTGTGCACACAGATGGAAGAGGAGCATGTGCCAGCTGCGCCGGGGCCTTTCTCTCAGGACACTTCCTAGGGTAAGCAGCGTCTTATCCTCCCACCGCTGACATTGACCCTCTTAACTCCAGCAGGCGAGCACATGGGGATACTCAAGCACCATTGCTGCAGACGCCCAGTAGGATGGAGCCATCAAGTTCCTGTTCCTCCATAGGACACCTGCCACAGTCATCCACAGCAGTGGGGTAGTAACTGAGCAGACTGCCTCCACCTCAGCTGCTAATGTTGGGGTAGCACCTAGACGTAGTGGCAGAAGGCATTAAAAAAAACAAAGTGACTCCTGACAATGTAGCAGCCCGCTGATGTCATCAGAGTGCTCAAAGATGCGCACATGCGCAGCCTACATCTGGCCAGGACTAAGTGGCGCATGCGCAGGATGATGTCATCACGCAGCGCCAACGTCATCGCGTATCCACGCCTGGCCCATCTTCACGCATGCACGATAAAGCGTCATCGGGTATCCTGCCCCCCACTGGTCTGGAGGGAGCGGCTGAACGGGAGACTTTGAGGCAGAAGCTCTCCCCCCTCGGCAACTCGCTCCAGGCCTCGATGCTTCCTCACCTCAGCCGCTTGCTCCAGACCTCGCTGCTCCACCCACTCCCCTGGTTGATTGTTCCCCGCTCTTCGCTTCACACCACCCTGCTCTCCGGCTGCTCGCTCTCGCTTCCCCGCGCCCCCCTCCAGCCGCTAGCTCGAAGCTGTGCCACTTCCCTGCTCTCGGCCACTCGCTCCTACGTCGCCCATCACCCCTAGCGGACAGCCTTGCTTCTTCGGACGGCGCATGGAGAACCATCAAACGTGGGAGCGAGTGGCTGAGAGGAGGGAAGCAGCGCGGCCTATAACCAGTGGTTGGAGGGGTGGGGTGCGAGCAAGCGGGGAACAATCAGCCAGGGAAGTGGGGGGGAGCAGCGAGGTCTGGAGCAAGAGGCTAAGTGGGGGGAAGTGGCCAGTGGGGAGGAGGGAGAGGGGAAGATAGCGAGTTGCCAAGGGGGGAGAGTGGCCAGTGGGGCAGGAGCTAGTAGCTGCGTTCAGGTGAAATCAGTCCTGGTCAGTCACATAAACAAATCACATAACGAATTGGCAGCACATTTTATACTCTGCCCGATTTTCTTTTGCATCGATCGGGATGTCAATTCACTATCTTCCAATGGAAATTCCATCATAAAATTCTTTTGTATTTAATAGGATTACTGGAATATTAAATGGATCTGAGGATTACAGTTAGTATCCTATAACTACGTAGCATATTACTGGGCTTCCATCCAACTTAATGTAAGGTTAGTTTGCTACATCGATCTAGCCATAAGCATTTCCTGTGATAAATTGAGTAGTGCCATCTTGAATCCTGGCAGCTGCCTGAATGTCGCAGACACTGACATTCCAGTTGAATAGCCTGCGTTTGCACATGTGCAAGTACTGCGCCACCTAGCGGTTGTGTTGTTAGCAAACACAGCCTAAAAAGGAACAGTTTTGAGCAAAAAGGTGGCACGGGTGCTGCGAATAGTATGCAACTGTTCAATAAGTTTCAATACACCTTTATGTACTTTAACATATGATGCACTCTTGTAAATCATTTGCTTGGTTTCAGCTGAAAACAAAAATGTTCATTGGAGGCCTATGGCAGGAACACATTGATGCTTGCAAAGCATCTCAGAAAATGCCCAGTGTCCATTTCTCATTGCTATTTGAGCCTTCAGTCTTCAATGATGGCTGTTTGTTGATTGATGGTCATTCACTTTTTCCACTACTGACATGCTTTACTTTTGTGGTTCTGCGGTCACAACTTAACATTGCTTGCAATGGTGTGTATTTGCATCCATCGTAGCCCATAAAAGATTTCACCTGCCAGTCACATCAAAGTGCAACAAAGATTCTTTAAGACTGCAGCAAAGAACAAGACCTCAGGCTTATGCGAAGAGGTGTGGGAAATGTTTATGTTTCTCCTCCCAACGTTCCTTGATGAAGTGGCTTATTATTGGCCGAAATGTGCAAATAAGAGGTTCTCCCTGAACTCCCTTGCATGTCTCTCATATCTATAATGGCATCGTTGTCCTTTCTCACCTTCTTCATAGTCTTCCTCATCTGAGGAGGCCTGCCTATCCTCCTGTTCCTGCAGAATGTTGCCCTGTCTAATTGCAAGGTTGTGCAAGGCACAGCAGATAATGATTATTTGTGGCACCTACTGAAGAGCCCCTCCAGACCAGTCAAGGCAGCGGAACCACATTTTCAGCATGCCAATGGTGTGTTCGATGATGGTGCTGATGGATGCGTGAGCAGCACTGTCCCTCTTCAGCAGTGCTTTGGGGATGGCGTACTGGTGTCATCAACCATGTACTCTTGTGGTCACTTACATATTAACATTCGCAGAGCCCGAAGACTAGGTTATTAGCCATGGCTGGAGAAAATCTGAAGAACGTTAATATAAGGATGGGGGAAATATCTCCGTCAATTTGTTGTGATATTATTATATTTCCTATTTATCTTCCCTAAATACCTCTTCTTCTCCTTGAGCAGTCATGCTACATATTTAAATCAAGGCAGTAGGATCATTAAGCTGATTGCTATTTCCAAGTATGCTGCAAATAAATGCCACTCCTTGGTCAACCCACTAAAAAGCACACAAAGCAGGTCAGTAGGAGACATTCTGATTAAATTTTTCTCCCTCTCAGAGAAAAATAAGTGAAAGATCCCACCCCATCAACCCCCAGCACATACAGTGATACAGAAGAATCTTCATTGTAAACGCGAGCGACTGGGATGGTATAAATTTGGCTTGGGAAGAAGCACGAAATGGAAAAGAAACTCAGGCGCAGTGTAAAGCAGATTGCCTTTCACAATCACAAAAGCAAAACACTACGAATGTTGGAAATACCCAGCCGATTAGGCAGCATCTGTGGAGATAGAAACAGTTAACGTTTTAGATCAATAACCTTTCATCAGAACCAGGAAAAATTAGAACTGTGAGAGATTAGGGCTAGCTTTGCCTCTCTTGTCTAAGAAAAAATTATACCCTGGGATACATGCTCAAGTCTCCAAGCTTTCATTTCAACCCTTGCTACTATGCTGCTCTGCATCCGCATTGTCTCAGCTTTTAAGGTCAGTGGTGATATATTTGCACACTGCGAATTTTTAGTATGATAAAGCCCTTTGCAACTCTAATTTGCTCCTCTAAGCAGAAAAGCCAGAGCTTCCAAATAGTAAATTGCGCAGCCACAACTTTATCGGTGCATAAGTGAGTTTTAGTCTTTTGCGACAGACCTCTATATTTTGTGGGCACTAAACAGACTGACCAAAAGTCAATGTGTCTGAATGCTATTCTAGGTCCAGAAATCTACCTATACTAAGCTACCACTATGAAGTGTGTGCCTGAAACCTGAGATGATTCTTCCTCTGATCCTATTTTTTTATTTCCTCCTGGGACAGTATCTAATCTTCATTGTGCAATTTGCCCAAAGCTACGTCTGAGATCAGGAATGTTCCATGTGGGAATCATGTAACTGAATATGATTGCATATAGATTCACCAAAGAACTGCACTACCATATAAAAATATTTTGTTAGGTTTTTTCCATCTCTGATTCTGATTCTTAACTCTCTTCAAAGAAGGTTAATGTCTGTCTACATTACCTAAGGTGATAAAAAGAAAACAGCAAATACTGGAATTCTGAAATAAAAACAGAAAATGCTGGAAGTATGCAGCATGTCTATTAGCATTCAATTTTTTTTTAAAGTAAATGTTTCAGGTGTCTAATGAAGCTTTTCTAAAACCTTAGCCTATCATTTTTCTTTCTGCTGACAGACCTGCACTTTGTTTTTATTTTGACTGGCTGAGTTACTTTCAATTTTCACATATCCGTGCCATCATGAAGACTGCCAATTTCTAACTCTATAACATGGCCTAACTCCATCCCTGTGTCAGGTCATCTGCTGCTGAAACTGTTATCCGTGCTTTTGTTACCTCTAGACTTGACTATTGCAACGCACTCCGAGCTGGCCTGCCATCTTCCACCCTTCATAAACCTGAGGCCATCCAAAACTCTGCTGCTCATATCCTAACTCGCACCAAGTCCCGTTCACCCATCACCCCTATACTTTCTGGCCTACACTGGCTCCCAGTTAAGCAACACCTCAATTTTAAAATTTTCATCCTTGTTTTCAAATCCCTCCATGGCCTCACCCCTCCCTCTCTCTGTAACCTGCTCCAGCCGCACAACCATATGAGATATCTGCGCTCATCCAATTCTGACCTCTTGAGCATCCCCGATTTTAATCACTATACCATTGCAGCCATGCCTTCAGCTGCCAAGGCCCCAAGCTCTGGAATTCCCTCACTAAACCTCTCCATCTCTATTCCTCTTTTAAGACACTCCTTAAAACCTACCTCTGTGACCAAGCTTTTTGTCAACTGGCCTAATATCTTATATGCCTTAATGTCCAATTTTGTTTTCTAAGGCTCCTGTGTTAAACCTTGGGATATTTACTATGTTAAAGGCACTATTTAAATACAAGTTGTTGTTGAAGTTTTCAGATAAAATGGTAATGAATTACAACACCATCAATGCAACTATTTCCTCTAATACTGTTTTTGTTCTTTGTTTATTTAGAAACGGCAGATTCTCATGCAAGTCAAAATTCCCCTAAGTAAGGACCTTTCTCTTGGCTGTCATACTCCTGAGGAAAATTTCAGTAAATCTTATTACAAACCATGTACAAACAAGGCTGAAATATATTTTTATCCTTTCACACACCATCCCTATAATCCTTGTTCCTAAAGGGGTGTTATTTATTTCCATCCTTCCAATGTTTTAAGGATGATCTTCCTATCTTCAGCTCTTCATTTGTCACCCAAATCACAATTTGAAGTTTGTTTTACTACTGCATAAAGGCAAATGCTGCAGCATCATTTTCCAGTGACATTATTTTGGCAGGATATTGTGTATGGCCCATTTTGAAATGACCTATTTTATTTTTATTTTTAAAGTGCTTAAATTTTAGCCTACAGGTTGCAGTACTTTTGACCCAACTGTATTAAGTTTCATTTATTAAGGTATATGTTAAAAAAAGTTTACTCACTTTTTGTGAAGTGTTGTCTTGTACATTGTCCACCAGTTGGGAGCTAAAGCAAGAACTGAACTGTTTATCTTTCACAATAAAGTGACCTCTCCTGCAGCTCTTTTCTCCTATGGTGTATGTGTTTCCTGCTCCGCTCTTGAATTGAGATCGCTCCAGCGCAATCACCTGAGAACTGATTCAACTCACATTGAAAATGACCTACAGATTTTTTAAACTGTGTTTTCCCTCCCACATCCACATATATTTTTGTCCCTTATTTCTCACATTCCCTGTTCCTTTGCTCTCTTCCCACATTCTGGCTGGGTTTGGAAAATGCACGGGTTTGGTAGTTGTGGGCTCAAACCCGAGTCTTCCCATTCTCTGGTAATGCATTTGTACACCAGTGTGTTGTGCAACTAGGCTTCCAGCAACGTGTTGCAAAAGCTGAGTGTCAGACAAGACTGAAATTCAAACACTCAAGACTTTTCAGCACTTGTGTTTTGTCTGTGAAACACATCTTAGAATTTTTCTAATCCCCATTGCTGTTCTGACTTTTCAGAATAAGGAACTGGGAAGGAATATCATTATTAAGGCATATTATTGAGGCTGAGTGTACAGCTTTATCCAACATCTGGCCATGGAGAACCTGCAGGTAGTTGATAAAATATATACATGTTGAAAAAAAATCAAAGCTATGTTTTCTTCTTTGACTTTTGTACTTTTGTTCAAAATATTGGTTTAACTATTCCTTCATTGTTAATGCTCTGTATCATATATACGTATGTGTAAGTTTAACAGCAATAAATCCACTCATATGTGACTATTTATTTCAGTATTATTAAAGGCAAGAGGATAACCAGGGAAAGAGTAGGGCCCATTAGGGACCAAACAGGCAATCTGTGTGGAGCCAGAGGACGTAGGTGAGGTTTTAAATGATTACTTTTCATCTGTATTTACGATGGAGAAAGACAATGTAGGTGTAGAGATCAGGGAGGTGGATTGTGATATACTTGAACAAATTAGCATTGATAGGGAGGAGGTATTAGTGGTTTTAGTGGGCTTAAAAGTGGATAAATCACCAGGCCCAGATGAGATGTATCCTAGGCTGCTATGTGAGGCAAGGAAGGAGATAGCAGGGGTTCTGACACAAATTTTCAAATCCTCTCTGGCCACAGGAGAGGTGCCAGAGGACTGGAGGACCGCGAAAGTTGAACCATTATTCAAGAAGGGTAGCAGGGATAAACCAGGTAATTACAGGCCAGTGAGTCTAACATCAGTGGTAGGGAAACTATTGGAAAAAAATTCTGAGGACAGGATTAATCTCCACTTGGAGAGGCAGGGATTAATCAAGTATAGTCAGCATAGCTTTGTCGGGGGAGATCATGTCTAACAAACCTGATTGACTTTTTAGAGGAGGTGACTAGATGTGTAGATGAGGGTAAAGCAGTTGATGTAGTCTACATGGACTTCAGTAAGGGGTTGTGATAAGGTCTCGCATGAGAGATTGGTTAAGACGGTAAGAGCCCATGGGATCCAGGGCAATTTGGCAAATTGGATCCAAAATTAGCTTAGTGGAAGGAGGCAGAGGGTGATGGTCGAGGGTTGTTTTTGCGATTGGAAGCCCGTGACCAGTGGTGGACCGCAGGGATCGGTGCCAGGACCCTTGCTGTTTGTAGTGATTTAGATGTGAATATAGGAGGTATGATCAATAAGTTCGCAGATGGCACAAAAATTGGTGCTGCCGTAAATAGTGAGGAGGAAAGCCTTAGATTACAGGATGATATAGATGGGCTGGTAAGATAGGCAGAGCAATGGCAAATGGAATTTAATCCTGAGAAGTGTGAGGTGCTGAATTTTGGGAGGACTAACAGGGCAAGGGAATATACAATGGGTGGTAGGACCCTAGGAAGTACAGAGGGTCAGAGGGACCTTGGTGTACTTGTCCATAGATCACTGAAGGCAGCAGCACAGGTAGATAAGGTGGTTAGGAAGGCATATGGGATACTTGCCTTTATTATCCGTGGCATAGAATATAAGAGCAGGGAGGTTATGATGGAGCTGTATAAAACGTTAGTTAGGCCACAGCTGGAGTACTGTGTGCAGTTCTGGTCGCCACACTATAGGAAGGATGTGATTGCACTGGAGAGGGTGCAGAGGAGATTCACCAGGATGTTGCCTGGGCTGGAGCATTTCAGCTATGAAGAGTGACTGGATAGGCTAGGGTTATTTTCCTTACAGCAGAGAAGGTTAAGGGGAAACCTGATTGAAGTATACAAAATTATGAGGGGCGTAGATAGGAAGAAACTTTTTCCCTCAACGGAGATGTCAATAACCAGGGGGCATAGATTTAAGGAAAGGGGCAGGAGGTTTAGACGGGATTAGAGGAAAAATGTTTTCACCCAGAGGGTGGTTGGAATCTGGAACACACTACCTGAAGGGGTGTAGAGGCAGGAACCCTCAAAACATTTAAGAAATATCTAGATGAGCACTTGAAATGCCATAGCATACAAAGCCATGGGCCAAGTGCTAGAAAATGGGATTGGAATAGATAGGTGCTTGATGGCCAGCAGACACAATGGGCCAAAGGGCTTATTTCTGTGCTGTATAACTGCATGCCTCTATTTGGCAGTGTGACTAGTAGTGTTCTGCAGCGAAGCCTCAACTATTCACCATATTTATTAACAACTTATATGATGGGATAGAAAGGCACATATTCAAATTTGCCAATGACACAAAGGTAGGCAGCACTGTTAGTGTAGATGGAAGCATAAAATTACAAAGAGATATTGATAGATTAAGTGAATGAGCAAAACAGTGGCAAATGGCTTTCAATGTAGGCAAATGTTAAGTCATTCACTTTAAGCTTAAATAGGATAGAATATGGTACTTTCGAAATGGTGAAAAGCTAGAAACACCGGAGTTCCAAAGAGACTTGGGGTGGGGGCGGGGGGGGGGTCCTGGTACATAGATCATTAAAATGTCATGAACAGGTAGAGAAAATAATCAAAAAGATTACTGCAATGCTGGTGTTTATATCTAGAGGACTATAAAAGGGGGTAGAGATCATACATTCTTCAGCTATACAAAGATATCAAGGGGAACAAATAGGCTTGATAGAAACTATTTCTGCTGGTTGGGGAAGCTAAGACTAGGGGGCATAGTTTAAAAATTAGAGCCAGGAGTGAAATTCGTGGCAGAATGCGCGAGACCCACCGAGGTCAGGAACAGAGATGGGCGGGGCCCGAAAATACTGGTGCTGGTCATTTTAGTGGAGGCAGGTTTGGCGCCTGGCAGGGCTGCCCGCCCCCACGAGGTGGTCAGTCAATTAGGCTCATTAAGAGCCTTGTTAATGGCATTTAAAGAAGGCCGACTGGGATTTTCCAGTCAGCGTCCAGTTTCCCAATGCGATGGAAGGGCAGTTTACCTCTGTCTGGAAGTACGTGCCCAGCAGCAGGCCAGCGCTATAGGCAGACATACAGGCCCTCTCTGCCTGTCTGGGTGCGGGTGCAGCCAAAGGCTGCCTGTAGAGGGATTCTCCTCACCCCCATCCTCAACAGTTGTGGCCTGGCTGCTTGTTCTGTTTTTATTTACATTTTTAAAAAGTTGGTGAGAGGGTACATTCTTGTTGAAGCACCCTCTCAGTTACTTACCATCTACTTTTGGCTGCTGCTCCTCTCAAGTTGGCTGGCCACTGATTGGCCCTTCAGCTTCAAGAGCCCGCCTGCCATCTTTAATTGGACAGGGAACCTGCCTCCATGTCAATTTGACCCAGGGTGCCCGGGTCAAAATCCCAAAGAGTGACTTCTTACCCCTAGGGGAACAGTCCTGACTCCTGAAAATTAAGGCCTAGGAAACACTTCTACACACAAAGGGTGATCGAAGTTTGGAACTCTCTTCCTCAAACAGTAACTGATGCTAGATCAACTATAAATTTTAAATCTGAGATCGATAAATTTTTGTTATCCAAAGGTATTAAGGGATATGGGGCAAAGGTGTGTATGTAGAGTTTGGTCACATATCAGCCATGATCTCACTGAATGGCAGAACAGACTCGAGGGGCTCAATGGTGTGTTCCAGTTCCTATGTTACCAGGACACACATTTTTGGCAGATGTTCCTGTCTGAAACATGTGGGAGCTTCATAATGATATAAAGTTGACTTTGGTACCCAGGGTTATTAGATGGTGAATAGTATAGTGATGGTATATTAAATAGCAGTAAGTTTAAAGGGCCTCGCAAGAAGATTCATTCAACAGTTTAAAAGCCATCTCTACACCATTTTCCTTCCTTTCTCTTTCTGCCGACACTCAGGGATGAACTTTCACGACCTCATGATTGCAGGTTTGAAGGTGGCGGTGGAGTCAGGAAAATAGAGGGAAGCAGCATCGGGGTGTCTACTGACGTATTCTGGCCACTGGAGAAGTTTCCTATCGAATGTTGGGGACCTGGATCGGCTGCTCGCACCACGGAGATGGGCAGCCGATTAAGTTGATAATGGACCCAATTACCTCCAATTTTGTGGGCGCGCCAGCATTTTGCTGCCAGCAGAGTGGCCCCCATCCCCCGTACGTGAAGGCCGCCATCTCCCTGTGGCAGGCTTTTGGGGGGAGGGGTGGCCATCGGAGCCAGAGGTTCCGTTCCCCAAAGAGGGGGCCACTGGCAGAAAATACTGCACTCACGGTCCAAACTATGCACCTGGAGGGGTTTCCCTTTTGCTTCGAGGGGCCTCCATGTTGAGATGCCCTCACAGTCCATGACCATCCTCGTCAACGTCCACTTTACCCAGTGGGGCTTCAAGGCTCCAGACCTGCCAGCCGTCTGACTGGGCCGGCACCATCAAGAGCCCGCCTGTCATTCTTAATAGGACGGCAAATGTGGAGATGGCCAATTAGGAGGGCTCCTCTGGGAAGACTGCACCATTGGGCACGCTGCCAGTAAGTGCAGGCTCGGAACCCTCCATTGGTCACAAAGCCTGCAGAGAAAATCCAGCCCTTAGAGTCTTGTGAGCTTTTGTTATTTTTTTGTCCTTCTTTTCATTATTGCTACTGATGGGTTTCCCAGTTGGAATCCTCTTATCCGATGCATTTGGAAAAGGAGGATCAACAGAGAGATTCTGGTAGATGCAGATCTGTGTCTGCAAACAGATAATTAGTGCATGGAGGTTATGGTTGAACATAAGACACTAGTTGAGCCTCAGCTGGAGCAGTGCATCCAGGACTGGGAACCATACTATAGGAATGATGTGAAGGCAGTAGAGAAGGTGCAGAAAAGATTCACGAGAATGATTCCAGGGATGAGAAACTTCAGTTATGAAAATAGATTGGAGAAGTTGTGACTGTTTTTCTTGAAGAGAAGGCTGAGGGGCTGCGGAACACCTCCGCTCAATCCGAAAGCATGACCCTGAGCTTCCGGTTGCTTGCCATTTCAACATCAGCCACACCCCCTCTCATGCCCTAATTTCTGTTCTTGGCCTGCTGCAATGTTCCAATGAACATCAATGCAAGCTCGATGAGCAGCACGTCATCTTTCGATTAGGTACTCTACAGCCTCGTGGACTCAACATTGAGTTCAATAATTTCAGAGCATGACTGGTCTTTTTTTATTTTATTTTTTAACCATGTGCCTGTTTTTCATGTTTGTGCTTTTGGACAGAGCTGCTCATTACTCTGCTCTCTCTGGCCTAATGCTTATTTAATCTGTCCTGCCCTGGCCTATTTAATCTGTCCTGCCCTCTGCCCTATCACACACCTTCCCTTTTGTTTTCTTCCCCACCAATTCACCCCCACCCCACATACACACCTTCTCTTTCCTTAAACCTAATTCTTTTCTAACCTTTGCCAGTTCTGATGCAAGGCCACAGACTTAAAACATTAACTCTCCACAGATGCTGCTTGACCTGCTGAGTTCTTCCAGCTCTTTCTTTTTTACTTAAGGCTGAGAGGTGATTTGATAGAGGTATTTGAAATCATGAAGGGTCTGGACAGAGTACATAGCAGAAACTGTTCCCACCGTGAAAGAATGAAGAACGAGAGGGTGCAGATTTAAAGTAATTGGTACAAGAAGGAAAAGCAACATGAGGAAAAACTTTTTCATGCAGTGAGTGGTTAATGTCTGGAATGCGCTGCCTGAGAGCATGGTGGAGGCAGGTTCAATTGAAACATTCAGAAGAGAATTAGACTGTAATATGAAAAGGAAGAATGTGCAGGGTTATAGGGAGAAGGCAGGGGAGTGGCACTAGGTGAAATGCTTACTTGGAGAGCTGCTGCAGACATGATCGGCTGAATGACCTCCTTCTGTGCTGTAACAATTCTATGATTCCCATTCCAAAGGAAATTGGAATGGCAGACCTAATAGTACCGCTGGATATCTGACTAACTGTAACATGAATTTTCTTCAGAAGCACCTCATATTTTCAGTGGTACTAAATAAAAGAGGGCATGCCAGTGATCATCAGCCAACTACAGCCTGGTTGGTTGCCTCTTCCAAGGTGCCACCAACCATATTTTCAGGCATTGTCACACCGACCTGTGTTATGAAAGTGCTTCCATTATTAATATTTTTTGAGGACTTGTGCCTAAAAGACTATAGAAAATACCAGAAGAGATGCTGGACTTTTTTTTTTATAAAGGGTCAATAGAAGGACACTTGGGACTTTTTAAAAAACATTTACTGCAACTGCAAGTCACGTCTCAAACTAAATAAACAGCCAGAGCCTTATGGACTATGAACCTGTTTGGACTTAGAGAAGTCACATGTCTGGGTTTATGGTTCAGGAATTTGTTTCATTTTTGAATATTGTTTAGAGTTGACTTGGAATTGCAACCTGCTGAGAGAAGCAGCCAGCTCATCTTGTTCCACCTCTTTGAGAAGCCCTTAGAATCCAGTATGATAGATGAAACCCTGATGCAGTGATTCTTCAGAAACACCTGCTGGACTAATCCTCAACGTCACATGAAAAGAACTGCTCCAGAAAGATCCCAGTGACAGCCATCTGTGTGTACCTGGACGCCAGACCTAAAGATCTTTTGAAACATTTCATATATTATCCTTTTTCTTCAAGAATTGACAATAACTTAGCCAAACTATTTTTTCCTAAAGTTGATCTCTGCAGAACCAGTTTTTTTCATTTTTCTTTAAATTTTCTCTCTTTAACAGATGTGTGTTAGGCTATTTTAGAAGGGTATATGTTAATACTTTCATATTTCAAACTGTGTGTTAAAGGTTTGCGTCTTATTATGAAATAAGACTTATTCAATACTAAACAACAAAATTATTGATTTTAAAGAAACCTGGTTGGCAGATTTTTATTCTGAAAGTAAAATAAAGTATACAAATTGGCTGTATTGGTTAGCTGGGTAAAACATTTAAATATATGTTGTGACCCGTGGAGAAGTGGAATGAGAGAAAGACAGTGCATTTCTCCAGCCTCGGTCATAACACTGGCAACAACTGGCAGATAGCTATGCACACAGGTTCCAGTTCAACAAGTAAACAGATGCACAGCAATACTACTTGCTCATAGGACAGCTGCAGCTGCCATGCAGCACAGGTGTGGCACAGTTGGTTGCAGTAATGGTCAACTGTAAACTCGGGCTTGCCTCAATCTCCTTCCAGACATACTGCAATGCTAATTAACGAGGATGCTATTGAGGAATGGAATGGAAACTTCTATTGCAACTACCTCATGAATCACACCTTCACTTCAGCAGCCATTTTACAGGAATTGGGTGCCAAGGCAGTTCCATCACTTTTCTGCATACTTGTGTTCTTTCCCTGTTTTTGTGTCACCTCTTATAGCCTCTCCCATTTCTACCTTAGCAAAGGCAGCCAATGGATTAAGATGTTTTTCCAATGGTGGACCAGTTTTTTCCCCCTTTATTCTTCCTTTAATTTCAGCATCTAAACATCTGCTCTCACAGCTAGTATAATCCATAGTGGTGTTGCTTGAAGCAAGAATATTGAACTGGACATCAGGAGAACTTCCTGCTCTTCTCCAAATAGTGATTCGGGAACCTTTATGTACAACTGAACAGACAGATATTCCTTGGAAAGGGATCTACTTTGAAATTCAGCTTCTTGGCACCCAGTTTTTCAAGTGTTGTTTTGCTTACAAAAGGATGTCCACAGCACATGTGCACACTTCCGATGAGGGTGTTAGCGTGCACACAGGGAGTGTTTGCCGTAAGTATGCCGAGCAGGCAAATCTAAATGTCAATCAGCGTGTCACACCAATTTTGACCAACACTGCCAATTTGGAGCTCAATGCTCCAGCTAGTGCCCTCTGTTAAGCTTGCACAGCTGAACATGCCTTCAGCAGCAGGAAGAACCACCCACCAGTGCTATATAAAGGGCTCATCAACTACTTTCACAGTTCATTCCCGATTGATTTCTACTGGCTGATGCTGCATTTTTGAAGTGTTTAGTGGTTTCCAGAGTTGTTCAAAGTTGCTAAAAACTACAGGGAGTGGTGTGTCACATTAGGATTAGGATGTCAGGACATTGCCCTAACTTCTAGGATTCTGTACAAACCACTTGCACCCAGACATGGGTGCAGTAGTTTGTATCCCTCTTAGACAGGGAGAATGAGCAGAAGTGACATAGAGCAGGACAAGCTGCTGGAAGAGGGAGACGAGGGAAAAAGGTTCTCAGCAGGTGGCCAAATCCGGCAAGGTGTTCAGGGAGTAATTCTCAGCAAGGAACATTGTGTCGGAAGTCTCTTCTTAGCTAAGGACATCCTCACTGAAATCTGCCATCTGCCGCAGCTACAACTGTAGCAGGGCAAGAACAGCATTGCCAGCAGCTGTTAAAATGACTGTGGCATTGACATTTTATGCATCACGCTGGAGCAAACGATATTTGTAACATCTCCCTGTTTGCTGTACACTGTTGCAAAAGGAAGACCATGGAGGCACTGTATTTCAAAAGAGCTGAATACATTTAATTTACTCTTGCCAGAGAGAAGCAGGCAGAGTGAACACGTAGTTTCATGAAGATTGTAGGCTTTTCCCATGATGTAAGGTGCCATTGATTACATACACATCATTTTGTGGGTGCCACATGCCAACACTGCGATGTACTGCAACCTAGAGGGATTCCACTCCCTCAAGGTCCA
This sequence comes from Heterodontus francisci, assembly GCF_036365525.1. Taxonomy (NCBI): domain Eukaryota; kingdom Metazoa; phylum Chordata; class Chondrichthyes; order Heterodontiformes; family Heterodontidae; genus Heterodontus; species Heterodontus francisci. The sequence goes on along the minus strand of NC_090410.1, from coordinate 19,978,163 downwards.
GCTGGTGTGCAACCATAGGTAATGTATCATGCAGGTCAATGCCTGGCCTCCTGGCAGCACTTCACTGTGCCATCTTCATTTCAGCCACCATGACACTACTAGGTGACAAGGGTTATTCTTTGACTACATGACTACAGTTCATGCACACATGGGCAGCCTGCACATAATGAAAGCCATACTGCCACACGAAATGTGATACAGCAAACCATTGGTGTACTAAAACCATACTTCCGCTGCCTAGTTGCTCTGGAGGAGCCCTGCAGTGCTTGGCAGAATGCATATCAAGATTCGTGGTGGATGCTACATGCTGCACAACCTCGCCATCATGAGGCCACAGCTCTTATGACTAACTATACGGTGCCCAGCTGAGGATGACATGAAAAAAAGAGGAGGCGGCAACCGATATAGTCCCTTACTCACCGGGCTGTCTATTGTTGACTCATCTGACTGCAATACCAGTAAACGCAACCCCAATTCCCCAACATTCCCACACTGTCCTTCTGTTACTGACCATCACAGCATTAGCCACAAGGCTAAAATAAAACACAAAATAAACATTCCAAACCAAATGCATATATCAAACCACGCCATACTCATTCAAATGTCAACTAATTACCCTTTTGCATTCCCTTAGTGCCTGTCTTCCTTGTGCCTTTGCCTGTCTCATTGCTCCTAGCAGTGCTATCCCAGTGGAAAAAGCATAACTGCTCATTTTCATAGGAACAGGAGTAGGCCATTCAGCCCATCGAGCCTGCCCTGCCATTCAATACAATCATGGCTGATCATCTACTTCAATGCCCTTTTCCCACACTATCCTCATATCCCCTTATGTCATTGGTATTTAGAAATCTGTCAATCGCTGCTTTAAACATACTCAATGACTGAGCTTCCACAGCCCTCTGGGGTAGAGAATTACAAAGATTCACAACTCTCTGAGTAAGGAAATTTCTCCTCATCTCTGTCCTACAGTGGCTTCCCCCTTATTCTGAAATTGTGTCCCCTGGTTCTAGACTTCCCAACCAGGGGAAACATCTTACCTGCATCTACCCTGGCAATCCCTTTAAGTTATTTTGTAGGTTTCAATGAGATCACCTCTCATTCTTTGAAACTCTAGAGAATACAGGCCCAGTTTCTCCAATCTCTCTTCATAGGACAGTCCCACCATCCAGAAACAAGTCTGATGAATCTTAAATAAAAGCAAAATACTGCGGATGCTGGAAATCTGAAACAAAAACAAGAAATGCTGGAATCACTCAGCAGGTCTGGCAGCATCTGTGGAAAGAGAAGCAGAGTTAACGTTTCGGGTCAGCGACCCTTCTTCGGAACAAGGGTCGCTGACCCGAAACGTTAACTCTGCTTCTCTTTCCACAGATGCTGCCAGACCTGCTGAGTGATTCCAGCATTTCTTGTTTTTGTTTCTGATGAATCTTCGTTGCACTCCCTCTGTGGCAATAATATCCTTCTGAAGGTAAGGGGACCAAAACTGCACACAGTACTCCAGGTGCAGTCTAACCAAGGTTCTATACAATTGAAGCAAGACTTCACTACTCCTGTACTCAAATCCTCTTGCAATGAAGGCCAACATACCACTTGCCTTCTTAATTGCTTGCTACACCTGCATGTTAGCTTTCAGTGACTTACTGACAAGGACACCCAGGTCCCTTTGTACATCTAGACTTTCTAATCTCTTACCATTTTAAGAAATACTCTGCATATCTGTTCCTCCTACCAAAGTGGATGACCTCACATTTTTCCACATTATATTCCATCTGCTACGTTCTTGCCCACTAAGTCTGTCCTAATGCCCTTGAAGCTGCTTTGCATCTTCCTCACAACACACATTCCCACCTAGTTTTGTGTCATCCGTGAACTTCGAAATATTACATTTGGTTCCCACATCCAAATCATTAATATATATTGTGAATAGCTGGGGCCCAAGCACTGACCCCTGCAGTATCCAATTAGTCACAGCCTGCCAACGCGAGAATGACCCGTTCATTCCTACTCTCTGCATGTTAACCAATCCTTAATCCATGCCAATATATTACCTCCTATCCTATGTGCAGTTGGAGAGACTGCAGATGGCCTTGTAGGATGAGCTTCAACAGCTCTAGCGCTGGAAGACTGAGCTTCAGACTGCCCCATCTTGGCACAGGCTGCAGCAGTCTGAGTGTTGTATTCCAGAAAGCCCGGAAGTGAAGGATAGAACTGGAGCCAATCTTTATAAGCTCTTATCTAGAGATACACGTTATAAGCATGCACCTCTTAACGCAACCACCCCAGTTTCAGTCTGTTCCTATTTATAGAAGCACAAGTGAATCCCCAGTTAATGCCCACCCCCTAAATACAATTAAACACATTTAATATATATAATTAACATAGGCCGACAGTAAACAACAAAGGCACTGGCAGAGTGACAGTGGTGAGAACTTGACCACTATCATCCTGAGGGAGGACAGCAGTTTTGTGCTCCACAGGGCCATTGCCACTCCCGCAGGGTGACGTCTCAGAGGACAGATTGTTAAGACTGCTATGACACCTTGGAAGCCCCTTTGAACACTAGTATCTGCAGCTGTGATGGCAGCAGTCTCAGCTTGCATAGCAATAAGCTGGGATGGCATGAGAGATGTCAGAGTTTGTGTGGAAGCAAACTGAACTTTCATGACAGCAGTCTGAGCTTCTATGGCAGCAAATTATCCTTGCATTACTTCAGGCTGAGATTCCACTGCAGCACCCAGACACTGCGTGGTTTGTGTTCCAATGGAAGCTGAGATATCAGCCACCAGACGCTGCATCATGGTTGGATCTGCAACCATGCAAATGGAGTTGGCTACTACTTACATGCTGGAAAGGATAGGCTCCAAGCTCTGCACAGTGACATGTGCCAAGTTGATGTCGGACTCCTTCACACTTCTTGACATTGACCGCAGGCTTTCTGGCATGCCTGTAAAGCATCAAGCTTTTCGCTGTGCATACCCATCAGCCCTCTTCTGTAGGCTACGCCATCAAAATGCTCATCTGAGTCCTCTGCAGCACAACTCATGTGCAACCTTGCCCTCTGGCGAGCTGGCAACTGAGCTATTCTTGTCCTCTACCCTGGCTGTGGGCCACTCGTGACTGGTGTCTCACCATGAGCAAATCCAGCCTCTAAGCTATCCTCTAAAGCATGCGCAGCATCAGTATCTGAGCTGGTGGCTGTGAGTGTTAGAACAAGAGGCAGTGTTTTTCTCTTCATCACTGTCAACCTCCTCCACCTCTTGCTCTTTCACTACTGTCTTGCCAGTTTGCACTTCTTGGATATCTGAAAGGAGAAAAGCACAAAGGGTAGGATTATGCTGAGGGGAGAGCGGGGGAGGGGGAGAGGGTGGTGGCAGAGGAAAGCCAGCAGTCCATGCTTACACCATTTGCAGTTTGTGAATCAGAAAGAATTGCGGGATGAGAGGAGGAGGATTAGGTATGAGGATACCTTCATCTTCAATGGTTTCAGCCCTGCCCAGCTGTTGGCATTCTGACAATTGTGAGCACTATCTCCTGCAATGGGACAAGGACATGGAACTTTGCTTGTCCCCTGCTCGTTAGCTCCTGTTGCCTTATAGTTATGTGACACCTCAACCTGCAAGAGAGGCATGTGTGTCCGAGAGTGTGGTGCAATGTGTTTGGGTGATGCTCGTGTCATGGTTGAAAGGCTGACAGTTTGTGCAAGCTGTGAGATGTGGGTGTGAGGCTTGCAGCAGTGCTAGGTGTGTGAGGGTGAGGTAAAGCTATGAATGTAAAGTATGAGTTGATATTGTTAATAGGAAAGTGATGGGGATGTGTGTGGTGCGTTAGGGGAGGACAGTGTGCATTTGGTGTGATATGGTATTGGAAGCTACATTCACTGATCATGACCACTTGTCTAAAGTCTTTAACTTCTAGTGGCACTGCATCCAGGTCCTTGGGATTAGACTCTTGGCATTGACCAATATGATAATCTGGTCCCACTGCCTTTGCAAAGTTTGGCTGGAGGGCCTCCTGGACCCCTGGGGATAGATGACATCTCTCCTCCTCTTTACCTCCATGCAGCATCAGAAAATACTGGATCCTGCTTTTTGCCGTGTTGTGTCATTCTCTGTCTTTCCCATGTCAGAATCAGTTGTAGAATGATTTCCAGCATCTGTTGCAGCTACAATGCACCTCCCTTATAAGAGGTGCAGACTTGCTTTAAGTAGTGCAGGCTAGCTTGAACTCATGCTAAGCTCTTTCAATTTTGCATCCCCTGCTCAGGTGCGCAACCACTCAACAACACACTTAGCGCTAGCTGCAAGCTACAATCATGTAAATTAGCAGAGAGCAAGTTTATGTGCTGCATGCATCAGAAGCTACAGGCGCAGGGTAATCCCTCATCGCGATCCCCGTGCCTGCTTTTGGGCCCTGTCCAATTTCACAGCAAGCATCTCTACGTCCATCAGTACTGTGTTGAAATGTCAACCTAAACCTACAACCTTTTAACTCCAAGGTGACAGTACAATACTACTAAATAAACCAAGCTGATATTAACTCAGAGGGTACTACAGAAAACTGGATTGCCACCTTTAGCCAAGTCCATAATTGGGCAGGAGATAAAATTAGGGCAGAGCAGGAGGTGAGATAGTCGGATTTCTGAGACTTTATCTGCTGTTGACGAAAATAACTAAATGCCTCAACATTATAAATGTACTAAGTTGGTAGAAGCGACCACCGCACAGTCCTTGCATAGACGAAGACCTGACTAAACACTGAGGATACCATCCATCATGCTGTGTGGCACTACCACTGTCCTAAATGGGATAGATTCAGAACAGATCTAGCAGCTCAAATCTGGGCACCATGAAGAGCTGTGGGCCATTAGCAGCAGCAGAATTGTATTCAACCACAATCTGTAACCTCATGGCCTGGCCCCCACTCTACCATTACCATCAAGCCAAGGGATGAACTCTGGTTCAATGAGGAGTGGAGGAGTGCATGTCAGGAGCAGCACCAGGCATATCTAAAAATGAGGTGCTAACCTGGTGAAGCTACAACACAGGACTACATACATGCATGCTAAACAACTGAAGCAGCATGTGATAGACAGAGTTAAGTGATCCCACAACCAATGGCTCAATCTAAGCTCTGCAGTCCTGCTGCAACCAGTTGTGAATGGTGATGGACAATTAAACAACTAACCAGAGGAGGAGGCTCCGCAAACATCTCCAAACTCAACAATAGGAGACCCCAGCACGTCAGTGCAAAAGACAAGGCATTTGCAACCATCTTCATCCAGAAGTGCTGAGTGTATGATCCATCTCAGCCTCCTCCTGAGGTCCCCAGCATCACAGATGCCAGTCTTCAGCCAATTCAATCCACTCCATGTGATATCAACAAACAGCTGAAGGCGCTGGATACAACAAAGGCTATGGGCCCTGACAACATCCTGGCAGTAGTACTGAAGACAAGTGCTCCAGAACTAGCTGCGCCTCTAGCCAAGCTGTTCCAGTATCACTACAACAACGGCATCTACCCTACAATGTGGAAAATTGCCCACATATGTTGTTTCGTCTTTATGTTGTTTCTGGTTCCCAGATGTTGGAAAGAATTGCACTTTAATCTTGGAAAAGGCTGGAGTCAGTCTGGTTTATTGCAGCACCATGCTTTGCACTGTAAAACCTGATTCTTGTGTTACATATAACATTGTAGTGGGTATTGTTTGGAGTAAAACAAGGCCCCTACTGTAATTAGTATTTTTTAAAGGGAGTAACGAAGTAATCTAAAGGTAAGTCATGGCAGGAGAGCTTGCACCTGTGATGTGCTCCTCTCGCGCTATGTGGGAAATCAGGGACGTTTCCAGTGTCCCTGACCACCATGTGTGCAGGACGTGTATCCATCTGCAGCTGCTGGCTACACGCATTCAGGAGTTGGAGTTGCGGGTAGATTCACTGCGGAGCATCCGCGATGCTGAGGACGTTGTGGATAGCACGTTTAGTGAGGTGGTCACACCGCAAGTAATGGCTGCACAGGCAGAAAACGGATGGGTGATCACCAGACAGAGCAGTAGGCTCAGGCAGGTAGTGCAGGAGTCCCCTGTGGCCATCCCCCTTTCAAACAGATATATCACTTTGAATACTGTTGGAGGGGGATGGCCTCCCAGGGGAAAGCAGCAACAGCCAAGTTTGTGGCACCATGGATGGCTCTGCTGCACAGGAGGGAGGGAAAAAACTGGGATAGCCATAGTGATAGCAGATTCAATTGTAAGGGGAACATACAGGTGTTTCTGTGGCCGCAAACGAGACTCCAAGATGGTATGTTGCCTCCCTGGTGCTAGGGTTAAGGATGTCTTGGAGCGGATACAGGACATTCTGAAGGGGCAGGGTGAACAGCGAGCGGTCCTGGTACGATGGTACCAATGACATAGGGAGAAAAAGGGATGAGGTCCTGCAAGATGAATCTAAGGAGTTAGGAGCTAAATTAAAAAGCAGGACCTCAAAGGTAGTAATCTCAGGATTACTTCCTGTGCCACGTGTTAGTGAGTATAGTTAGGGAGAATAGACCAGATGAATGCGTGGCTGGAGAAATGGTGCAGGAGGGAGGGATTTAGATTCCTGGGACATCGGGACCGGTTCTGGGGAAGGTGGGATCTGTACAAGCGGGACGGGTTACATCCAGGCAGGACCAGAATCTATGCCTTCGCAGGGGCGCTTGCTAGTGCTGTTGGGGAGGATTTAAACTAGAATGGCAGGGGGGTGGGAACCTGAGCAGGGAGACTAAGGAGGAGGAAACAAGGATCGAAACGAAGGACTGGAAACAAAAAGACTAAAGTGGAAGGCACAGAAATCAAGGGCAAGAAATAAATAGGGCCATAGGGTGTAATAATGCTAAGATGACTAAGAATGTTAAAAAGACAAACCTAAATGCATTGTACCAAAGTGCGCAGAGTATTTGCAATAAGGTAGGCAAATTAACCGTGCAAGTAGATGTAAATGGATACAATATAGTTGCGATTACAGACACATGGCTGCAGGGTGCCAAGAATGGGAACTGAACATCCAAGGGTGTTCAATATTTAGGAAGGACAGGCAACAGGCGAAAAGAGGTGGAGTAGAGTTGTTAGTAAAAGAGGAAATCAATACAATAGTGAGGAAGGATATTAGCTCAGAGAATCCTGATGTGGAATCTGTAGGGTGGAGCTAAGGAACACCAAGGGGCAGAAAACGTTGGTTTGGGTTGTATATCGACCCCCAAACAGCACTGGCATTAAACAGGAAATTAGAGATGCATGCAATAAGGGCGCAACTATAATTATGGGTGACCTTAATCTACATATAGATTGGGCAAACCAAATTAGCAATAACACTGTCGAGGAGGGATTCCTGGAGTGCGTACGTGATGGTTTATTGAACCAATACGTTGAGGATCCAATTAGAGAACAGGCCATCCCAGACTGGATATTGTGTAATGAGAAAGGATTAGTTAACAATCTTGTTGTGTGGGGTCACTTGGGGAAGAGTGACCCTAACATGATAGAATTCTTCATTAAGATGGAGAGTGAGAGAGTTGATTCAGAGACTAGGGTCCTGAATCTAAATAAAAGGAAACAATGAAAGTATGAGAAGCGGGTTGGCTATGATAGATTGGGGAATGTTACTTAAAGATTTGACAGTGGGTAGGCAATGGCTAGCATTTAAAGAGCGCATGGATGAATTATAACAATTGTTCACTCCTGTCTGGTGCAAAAATAAAACAGGAAGGGTGACTCAATCTTGGCTAACAAAAGAAATTAGGGATAGTATTAGATCCAAGGAGGAGAAATATAAAATGGCCAGAACAAGCAGCAAACCTGAGGATTGGGAGCAGTTTAGAAGTCAGCAAAGGAGGATAAAGGGATTGATTAAGAACGAAAAAACAGGGTATGAGAGTAAGCTTGCAGAGAACATAAAAACTGACTGTAAAAGCTTCTATAGATATGTGAAAAGAAAAAGATGTGAAGATGAGTGTGGGTCCCTTACAATCAGAAACGGGGGAACAAAGAAATGGCAGAACAATTAAATACATACTTTGGTTCTGTCTTCATAAAGGAGGACACAAATTACTTCCCAGAAACGTTGGGGAACATAGGGTCTACTGAGAAGGAGGAACTGTATGAAATCAGTATTAGTAGGGAAATGGGGTTAGGGAAATTGATGGGATTGAAGGCCGATAAATCCCCAGGGCCTGATAATCTACATTCCAGAGTACTTAAGGAAGTGGCCTTAGAAATAGTAGATGCATTGCAATGTCATTTTTCAACATTCTATAGACTCTGGAACAGTTCCAATGGATTGGAGGGTAGCTAATGTAGTCCCACTATTTCAAAAAGGAGGCAGAGAGAAAACAGGGAATTATAGACCAGTTAGCCTGACATCAGTAGTGGGGAAAATGCTAGAGTCCATTACAAAAGATGTAATAGCAGAGCACTTGGAAAACAGCAACAGTATTGGACAAAGTCAACATGGATTTACGAAAGGAAAATCATGCTTGACAAATCTACTGGAATTTTTTGAGGATGTAACTAGTAGAATAGGTAAGGGAGCACCAGTGGATATGGTGTATTTAAACTTTCAGAAGGCTTTCGATAAGGTACCACATAAGAGATTAGCGTACAAAATTAAAGCACATGGGATTGGGGTAAGAGAACTGGTTGGCAGAGAAAAAACAAAGAGTAGGAATAAACGGGTCTTTTTCCAAGTGGCAGGCAGTGACTATTGGGGTACCGCAGGGATCAGTGCTAGGACCCCAGCTATTCACAATATATATTAATGATATAGATGAGGGAATTAAATGCAATATATCCAAGTTTGTAGATGACACAAAGCTGGGTGGGAGTGTCAGCTGTGAGGAGGACGCAGAGAAGCTCCAGTGTGATTTGGACAGGCTGAGTGAGTGAGCAAATACATGGCAGATGCAGTATAATGTGGATAAATGTGAGGATATCCACTTTGGTGGCAAAAACAGAAAAGCAGATTATCTGAACGGTGATAGATTGGGAAAGGGGGAGGTGCAGCGAGACCTGGTGCACCAGTCGCTGAAAGTAAGCATGCAGGTACAGCAGGCAGTTAAGAAGGCAAATGGTATGTTGGCCTGCATAGCGACAGAATTTGAGTACAGGAGCAAGGATGTCTTGCTGCAATTATACAAGGCCTTGGTGAGACCACATCTGGAGTATTGTGTGCAGTTTTGGTCTCCTTATCTGAGGAAGGATGCTCTGGCTATGGAGGGAGTGCAGCGAAGGCTCACCAGACTGATTCCTGGGATGGCAGGACTGACGTATGAAGACAGATTGGGTCGATTAGGCTTTTATTCGCTAGAGTTTAAAAGAATGAGAGCAGATCTCATAAAAACCTACAAAATTCTAACAGGACTAGGCAGACTAGATGCAGGAAGGATGTTCCCGATGGCAGGGGAGTCCAGGACCAGGGGTCATAGTCTAAGGATAAGGGGTAAGCCATTTAGGACTGAGATGAGGAGGGATTTCTTCACCCAGAGAGTGGTGTACCTGTGGAATTCTCTACCACGGAAAGCAGTTGAGGCCAAAATCATTAAATCTATTCAAGAAAGAGTTAGATATAGTTCTTTCGGCTAAAGGGATCAAGGGATACGAGGAGAAAGCAGGAACAGGGTACTGAGTTTGGATGATCAGCCATGACTGTATTGAATGGCAGAGCAGGCCCAAAGGGCTGAATGGCCTACTCCTGCTCCTATTTTTCTATGTTTCTATGACGCCCCAGTGCAGCCGTGACTGTGGCCCCCTACTGGAACACTTACACATAACTAGTTCCTAACACTTTACAGATAGTATAACATATACATATATAACATCCCTTTCTTTAAAAGATAATGCCCCTATATCAATATAACTGTTAATATAAATAAAAAATGATCTGGTTTATGGAAATAATCTGAACCCCTTTTTAGAGTCTTTTATAGCGTGTATTTTTTTTTAATACTATTCATGGTATCGCTTGGGTGGTAAGATGTTGTGCCTCCATCTTGTACATTTGGCATTTATTGCTCAGTGGTGAGTTGGCATGCTGTACAGGAGATGTTGTGTCACTTGCTGGTGATGTTGATAACCTTGTCTCGCTGGATAGTGATATTTCCGGTGTTCTTGATGGTCTTTTCTGTTGTTCCAGCTGAGGTGTAGGTAGAGTATAGATTCTGTTCCTTCTCATTTGGTTTTGGTCTCAGTGATATATGACCTTTGGAGTCTCAGCTTCACTAACAGCTTTTGCTGGGCTCCAGGTTTTTATGATTGGATCCTGTCCATGTACAGTTTGTCCTTTCAACAGCTTGGGTAGGGATTTAGGATGTTTGTTGAAGTGTTGCTCTCCTCTTACCTGTGCTTCAGTGAGTTGTTGTCTCACTTCCTCCTGGTCACTTGGAGGATGTATTTTGCTTGGCAGAATTGTGTTACATTTTCTTCCATTTAACAGCTCTGCAGGTGATTTCATGTCAGCCTTGAGAGGTGTGGATCGGAGTGACAATAAGGCCAGGTTTGGGTTTTCCTTCGTCTCTTGGCATTTCACAAGTGTTCTTTTGACCGTCTGGACGGGTCTTTCTATAAATCCGTCTCCCCGTGGGTAGTGTGGTGATGAGGGGATGATGTTGAACCCATACTGGCTAGCGAATTCTTTAAAATCTCTGGATGTAAATTGGGTGCCATTGTCACATGTTAATCTTTCAGGAATCCCTTGCACAGTGAACAGAACTCGTACTGCTGAGATTATTGTTGTGGCTTTCAAGCCTTTCATCTTCCGGACGAAACGGGAATTTTGAATAGTAGTCTGTGACTGAGATACCATTCTTGATTATGTGTGAATAAATAGACCCCGACAGTATGCCATGGTCTGGTGGCACTTCAGTAGCTATCATCTACTCTTTCTGTTGTGAGTTTCTGTACTTCTGGCATACATTGCATATAGACACCATATGTTCAATATCTTTGTATATGCCTATCCAGTACACAGCTGATTTGGCATTTGTATTGCTGGTTAGTTGCTGCCGCTGTTCTGCAATACTTCATGTTTTGGACCAGTGGTCTGTCTGATGGTCATGCAAAATTTCGAGGTCTCTTTCTTCTCTTAGTGGCTGTCATGTTCTTCCTCAGCCTCATGTTTCTCCTCAGTTACCATTGTTGGCTGGTCAGTTTGAACATGTTACACTTCTCCATTCCCATATGGCCTTTGTGTATATTTTGGAGAGGTTCTTCCTGCATTGTTTTGGGTATGATTATTCTGGATCCGACCAGCAGAACACCATCTTCTAGGGAGGTGTCATTTCTGATAGACCAGTACTGCCGTATTGCTGGCTGTGTGTGCTGTATCCTATCAGGCCATCCCTGGATCACTTGCTGAGATAGCATCTGTAACTCCTCATCTTTGCTGGTCTCATCTCTAATTTGACTCAGTTTTGGTGGTGTTACATTCACTAGGTGATGAATCTTTATGCCTAGATCTTCTAACCAATGTTCTATTGTGGTGACAACCGAGATAGGGTGTCTGCCAGCACTATTTCTCTTCCTGGCTTACATTTCAGAGTGAAATCATAACTCTGAAGTCTTGCTGGTGCTTTACATAGCTTTTTCTTGTAGATCTGCTCCAGTGGACGATGATCACTCTCCACTGTAAGTTTTCTCCCATAGAGATATGTGTGGAACTTCTCACATCCATACACGACTGCCAAAAGCTCTCTCTCTATGTTGGCGTATCTTGTCTCAGCTGATGTCACAGCTTTAGATGCAAATGCTATTGGCTTTCCCTCTTGTACCAGGGCTGCTCCCAATCCTTTGGTGGAAGCATCTACTTGCAGAGTAACAGGTTTCTTTCTGTCGTAGTACGGCATACTTGTCTCCTTGCATACTACCATTTTCAGTTTGTTGAAACTCCTGTCATGTAACTCTGACCACTGGTACCCTACATCTTCTTTCGTCAGCTCCCACAGGTTTGCTGTGTGTTCCGACATGTGCGGAATAAAGGGGCTCATGTATTGTATCAAACCAAGGAAACTTCTCAATTCTCTCATCTCGTGGGGCTTCCATCCCCAAAATGGCTGAGATTCTTTCAGGGCTTGGCTTAACTCCATCAGGTGTGTACAACATTCCGAAGAACTAGCATTCTGTCACTTTCACAATGCACTTGTCTGCGTTTCTGCTGTCCTCTTTGCTTAGGTCCCAGCTGTTAATTAAATTTAATCCTTTATCTCCAGCCCAAAGAAGGATATAGCTGACCCTCTCTTCATTAGCGCCTTTTAGGAAACTATTGAATGCCAAATTGCACTTTTGTTTAAACTTCTCAAATGCCTCTACGACATCATCAGTTTCCCAATTCATGATGGGCTGTAGTAGTGCATTCATCCCTATCCCAGCTGAAATTTCGATTTTTTTGTTTTAGAGTTTTCACACGAGTCACTCAGTTTTTCTGTCTCTCTCTCTCTGGCACTAATTTGGGTCACTTTTCTCAATCTGATGCTTTTAAAAATGTTGTAGGTTTACTCACAGACACTCGCTGCCACCATGTTTCATTTTTATGTTGTTTGATTCCCAGATGTTGGGAACACTTTAATCTTGGAAAAGGCTGGAGTCAGTCTGGTTTATTACAGCACTATGCTTTGTACTGTAGAAGCTGGTTCTTGTGTTACATATAACATGACTCGCCAGTACAGCCGTGAATGTCGCCTCCTACTGGAACACTTACACATAACAACTAGTTCCTAGCTAATTAGTTCCGAACACTTTACAAATTGTATAACAATATATACATAGATAACATATATCCAGTCCACAAATCCAATTCAGCCAATCAGCCTACTCTCAATCATCAGTAAAATAATGGAAAGTGTCGTCGACAGTGCAATGAAGCCGCACTTAGAAAGCAATAACATATTCACCAATGTTGTTTGGGTTTTGCCAGGGCCACCCGGCTCCAGACCTCATTACAGCCTTGGTTCAAACATGGACAAAATAGCTGAATTCCTGAGGTGAGGCGAGAGTGACTGCCTTACCGAGTGTGGCATTAAAGAGGCCTAGCAAAATTGCAGTCAATGGGAATCAGGGGGAAACTCTCCACTGGTTGGAGACATACCTAGTACAAAGGAAGATAGCTGTGGTTGTCATCTAAACCCCAGGACATCGCTTCACGCCAAACAAGTGCCAAGCAATGACCATCTCCAAAAAGAGAGAATCTGATCATCTTCCCTTGACATTCAATGGCATCACCGTTGCTGAATTCCCCCATTATCAACATCCTGGGGGTTACCATTGACCAGAAACTTAACTGGTCAAGCTATATAAAGACTGTGGCTACAAGAACAGGTCAGGGACTGGAAATTCTAAGGGAAGTAACTCACCTCCTGACTCCCCAAAGCCTGTCCACCATCTACAAAAGATATGTCAGGAGTGTGACTTCCCTGCATGAATGCAGCTCCAACAACACTCAAGAAGCTCGACACCATCCAGGACAAAGCAGCCCACTTGATCAGCACACCACCCACCGCCTTAAACATTCACTCCCTCCACCACAGATGCACAGCGGCAGCAGTGTGTACCATATACAAAATGTACTGCAGCAACTCGCTAAGCCTCCTTTGACAGCACCTTCCAAACCTGCGACCTCTACCATTCGGAAGGACAAGGGTAGCAGACATTTGCGAACACCGCAAGCTGCAAGTTTCCTTCCAAGCCACGCATCATCAAAGACTTGGATCTACATCAATGCTCCTTCACTGTCGCTGGGTCAAAAACCTGGAGCTCCCTTCCTAACAGCACTGTGAGTGTAACTACACCAGATGGACTGCAGTGGTTCAAGAAGGCAGCTCATCGGCCTTGGCAGCGTGCTCACATCCCCTGAAAGAACAAAAACAAGTTAAATAGACAGCAAACATTTTATATTTTAAATTTGATGCCTTTTGGCATCTGGTTTACATTTCAGAAATTTACACAAGGCCTGCTCAAAAAGGTTAACTGTTATGTCCAAAACTGGACAGATGGCACTGTTACTCAGTATTGATTAATAAAACTTGCAGAGACTTGCATTAAAATTAGCATTTTTACTACAACCCCACCCCCCCCCCCCAACCGCTGGCTCCACAATCCCTGCAGCCAGAGTAACTTTGTTGTTGGGCTCCCTTTACCTTCTGCTAATTTTTTCCACCACGGACCCCCGCATCCTACCTCCACCCTGGGGGACACCCACAATTTCACAATTAATGTCGAAAATACTACGTGAGGTTTGTGTTTCCAAATGTATTTTTGGGGGGGGGGGGGGGGGGGGGTGGGGGTGGGAGTAGCGTGTGCTCAGGTTCACTCCCCAAACCCCTCATGTTGGGAGGAAGAGATGAGACTTCGTGGAACAGACGGGGGTACGGGAGGAGGGGGTGCACCTCACCTGACCGTACTCCAGAGACAGAGGGAGAGAGTGAGTAACTAAATCCTAAATCCAAGTACCTCACCTAACTATACTCTTGCGGGGGAGTGGGGAGGGGGGGGGGTGGGAGTGAGTCCCCCAGAGAGAGAGAGAGATTGATAGAGTTGGCACCTGGTCTCACCATTCCCCAGAAAGTCAGCACACGACCGTACCCCAGGGAGCTTACCTTCCGCTTTTTCCCCTGCACAGCTTGCGAACACGTCCCTAAAACAACACTTATACAAATCTGTCATGTATCTCATCCCGCTAAAAAATTCAATTCCGCTACTCACCTTCGCCCCAATCGAAAATGGCACTGAAAACGAAACCCACGCACCGCCCACCAATTAACTCACCAACAGATACTCATTTTATTGTAACACTGAGATAGAAGAGTTTACTAAATGTAACAATTTTTGATTCATTTGATAGGAGCCCCTTGGATAAAGGGGAAAGTTCCTAAAGTTGCATTCCTTAAACTGACCAATCAGAAAAGTCCAGACAGACGAAAACTGCATTTTACACAAAACATATCCACTGAAGCAAGAATCTCCACCAACAGTTTTGGCGGGAAAACATGACCACATTTTTCTCTCCACACCCATGACTTGCACATACGCAGCCTTGGCATAAAACAAAAAATGTTCCATTTGGATGCCGGACATCTTCCTCATCCAAAACATCTACGAGCTCCCCACTGAGTTTGAGAAAAGAATTTAACTTTAAATTCATTTCCTCCAACAGCCTGCATATAATGCCGGCCATGGCAGAGAAACGGCCGTTTGTTTCATCATGTGCCTCCTGTCAATCAACAATCACGTGCCTCCTGTCAATCAACAAAAGCAGCGGGGTGATTGGCCCGAGAGCAGGAGAAGGCGGGGCTTACATGCCACTTCCGGTTCGCGGTTTTTTTGGGGGGCTGTTTTCCGTCAGTGGCAGCTGCAGGCCTGAGGAGGAATCAGCTCTTCCAGTCAGAAGCAGGGTTCACTTTAACCCAGGGGTAAAAATCAGAAGAAAATTCACCTGTTTAATCTGATGGGGCTGTGTTTGTAGCAGTTTTATCTTCACGTTTTAAAAATAAGATGCACTTTTTTCAGGAGTTTGGAAAAAATGTTGACGTTATTATTTCGCATAACGTATCGTAGTTCAAAGCATGCTGATATATATAGTAAAATGGTTGCCCCCATGTTTGGTTCTGTGGCTCTTTCTGAGGAGCACCTCTCGTCCAGTCCATAACCAGCTGGGGCTCCACTTACAGGCACAAATTCATACGGCATTCTTTGTTAAATGCATCAATTGCGGAAAAAAGAGTTTTTACTGACCTTCCAATTGATAAACCATGGTGGCTGGTCACCCAAAGCCTGACGAGTTAAAAATGCACAGGAGGCTAACCTGTCCTGGGGACACAATGACTGCCAAGGGGCAGGTGTTCTATATCTTATTTGTGCTCATCCAAGATATTTAGGTCCACTTGCCATCCTGCTGTTTGGTTTGTTACCCTAAATGTCAGTGATTCTGAAAATGGCATTTGGAGGTTGTGTAAAAGTAACTTTCCCATTGAGCTTCCACTTCTGCCCCTTGACCACTTGCATTACATCAGTGTTGTCCAATACGGTAACCACTTTTGGGCTAACTGGATTTATGCTTATTAAATAAATTAATCGGATGGACACCTAATCTCAGTACATCTATTTAGGCAATGTATGCATGGTGTAATTTAACTTCTTGTACAGTTATTTGTGAAAATCTGCATGCTGAAAAGCATTGTGAGTGCTTTTATTTGTTTTACTTTCTTGTTTACTAAATGATGTATTTCCTGTGTACATTTACTTAAATATATAATCTAGGTGTACGCAAGGTGTTTATGTAAAAATTAGTGAATGTGGCTAAAATGATGTTGCCATAGCCACACTTGTGGGCAATCAGTGATTTTTGTTTTTATACTGCCTTGATAGAAATTGTACTGTGTTAGGGTATCGCAATTGTGAACACTTTTCCTACTTGCTTGCCATAATGTGTTGGAATGGAAGAATGTTGTGTCCAGTCGAGCCTCAGATTTCTGTTTAATTGATGGGTGCTAAAATATGAATCATCAGTATATTTTTTCTGATTTTTTTAATTTAATGTTTGAACAGATGGTCACTGGTAACTGTTTTAAAAGTTACTCCAGTGAGGTACAACTTTAGATTTTAAAGAATTGTTAGTGGGCAAATGAGGAACTATTTATAATTAGGGCAAGTGATCTGGTGTAGTGCAGCATGTGAATGCATTTTTAAATTGTTTAATTTGCTGGCAAGATGTTGCAGTTTTGCGTTGAAGGTCTTGAGGTGATTAAAAATTACTATTTCTGAGCAATAACAAATCACTTGCTGCAATAAATCACTTCCCTGTGTTATTAATTTGAGTAGTGTGCAAAATGGAATTGGCACACATACAGTTGAAAGATAGCATGGAAGGCTGTTTAGATTGCAACCAATATTGACTGTACCTCAACCAGGCATGTTTAATGCTGCCCCCCCCCTCCCCCCGGCCATGCCTCCACCAGTCTTTAAAAAAGGAGAATGTGTGCATTTTGCAGCATGAACATGTGTAACTATCTGATAAATGTGTATTTAACCCTCACGCAATTTGTTTTAGAAGTACTGATGTAGAAATCAGTTATTGCAAGATCTAGTATACATATTCAACTACATGTTGGCATATATAGTCTGCAGAACTGGGCGGAATACTTGAACATTGTTGCTGTTAGAAATTTTTGTGTGGTGACTAGACAAAGAACTGGCTTTTGCAGTCAACAGCACTAGCTGCTGACCTCGAAGAAAGTTGCCCACAAAAATATAGCGATCTCAGTGGTGTGGATTTCCCCTTTTCCAATGTCAGTTTGAATCTGGTGCTGAGCCAAGGGGATCTGCAGCCATCCAGGAACAGTGATGTTACCAAGCAGGATAAGCAGTCGCTCACATTGAAGAATTCTCTGTCGGCAAACCAGGAAATTAAAAAAAAACACTGAATTACTTCATTTTTCATTTTAAATGTTTACAAATTGCAACATTAATGATTGGGTCTTACTTCTGGGATTAAAGTAGAAACTAAAGTATCATAAACTTAAAATGTGGCATTTCTTATGACAAATTTGACATTCAGCAAATATAAAATCAGCTTCTTGAGGCCAATGAGGCTGTTTAGCAATACTTATGCACTTGATACTCCATTCAAAGACCTAGTTATACCTCATTAACAAGGTTTTTCAAGGATTTTTACAGTTAGTCTAAGAGTGGAAGTCTTTGGCAGTTTAATGATTTTTAATTGATTACATCCTGGGAGGACCTCAACAGTGCATCTTCTAGAGAAGCATGGAATCACTGACAGCAACTTCTTATTTCCATGTTTAACTGTGCAGAAGTTACTTCCAGTTGAAGAGGAGTCTTGATGAGTGCTGACAGTTTGTCATTACTACAGCAAAATCCAGCCCTTTAGAATTGTAGGTGAAATTCTTCCTCTGTGACTCATGTGGTTTTTACAATCAGTGTCCTAATTACAACTGATAATGTGCTGACTCAGACTATGCGTTATTTATGATACCCCCACTTTCACAGACCATGAAAATCATTGTTTTAGATTTAATTGGATTTCAAAAAGAAAAATTGTTGTAACAGCAAATACTGTTTTCCATTGGCAAACCTGATTTTAATCAAGGTGAAACTGATGGACTGAATTGTGCATTGATGACTTGCCAGGTAATCCTAAATGTAAGAACTGAAACACTAGAATATGTAGTTGGTAACAGTTGTCCCATTTTCATATGTATGTGTTTTAATTCCAGCTATCTAAATTTGAGTAGGTAATCTTAGATCTGTACTTGCCCTTTAACTGACATGTACAAAGTTACTTGGTTGGGTACTATTTGGCTCTGGAGACATTTGTTGGTGGTAGTGGATCGCTTGTTCCCACATTTTAACAGCTGACTTGAGAAACTGTCTGGGAACAAGCAATATTCTTACCCTTGTATTGCAGTGTGTGGAGAAGGGAGGCCTAAAATAATCAATTTTGTGTGGATGTTGAATCATTCTATTTTCATAGTTTACCTGCTATGTACTACCTGTAGTCAAGAATTGATCTGCCTCTGCCAATTGCTCTCTTTCGCTGCCTGTACGACACAGGTAGCTGTGCTCATCTTAATGATCTTCCTATAATGTTGTGAATAGATTCAGCCATGTTATGTGGCCGATCAAACTTGTGTTTCTATCTGTGTGCTGGGATGAAAATTAATTGTAATATCAAGTTTTTAATTTTAAAATGAGCATGAATAAGAAAACTTTTGAAATTTCAGGAAGATGAGTGCACGGGAGACTCCAAAGGAAGGAAGAAGAATCCTTCGATTGGCTGCGTCACTTTCGCGAAATGTGCCGTATTCACCATCAGAGCAAAATGAAGGCCCAATGGAATGCCCACCAACTATTACTACAGGCCTAAAACCAGCAGATTCCACAGACCAGACTGATTCAGGAATGAACCTGGATTGCAATGTAACTGCTTCTGCCACATTGCAGCTCCAAACTGAGAAATCAGAGAATGAGAAAGGTTTGCAGATGCAGGTGGATGCACTCAACCCAGGTACAGTATATAACCATGAGAATACAGGTTTTAGTAATTGTTAGAGGTTATATTGTATAGAATTTACAACACAAAAATAGGCCATTTGGCCCAACCAGTCTGCTGGTGTTTGTTTCATATGAACCTTCTCCCACCCTACTTCATCTAACCCTATCAGCAGATCCTTCTATTCCTTTCTCCATTAGTACTTTTCTCCGATGCTGTGGTTTAAAGGGTTAAATTACAAGCAACAGGTTGCATAAACTTGGCTGGTTTCCCCTTGATTTGGAAAGTGGTGAGGAGACTTGATTTTGCTGGTCAGGCATCTAGTGATTGTTGGTGCAATGATTTGGTAATATTTTCACTTGACTGCAAGAGTCAGGGCTTTCCCAGCATACATAGCACATGTATGTGTACCTAATTGAGATGGCAATGTGCAGTATTTAACAACTAGACAGTGGGAACGGAAGTAAGACAAACAATGGGACTGGAGAGAAAACTGAAGAGGAAGAAGAAAATTTTCGCATGAGAGCAGAGAAACAGATAATTAATTTTGTTTCCTGGCTCTTGCTGGCATTGTCTTACTAAGCTATAGACCTGGTTTGAACTTTCCAGCATAGTTACTCTATAGCCATCTCCTAACAGTGATTTTTCTATACTGTTTTCCTTTTCCTGCCCATGGAGAATACCTGGATAGCAACTCCCATAGCAGCATAGTTGGCATCAGTTGCTTACCTTAAGAGGAATCTCAGCTGCAGAGTTGTTTCACACCGCTTTGCTGTGTAGTATTTGTGGGAGTACCCCTCAACCATGATGCTGCTTGAGATTTCTAACCTGGAGTTTAGGAACCTGAATAGCTAAAGAGCATAGAACATTTCTACATTGAAAAGTCAGAGCTTCTTGACTCAAGTGACATATTAAAGCAATTAACTATAATTCTAGTGGTTGGGAATTTATGAATAATGACACTTCAAGATACATCAGATGCTGTAGTGTTAGCTGCAACCTGTCTTCAGTTTCTTAAAATGACACTTCAAGATTCTTTCATACTGGTATTTATTTTAAGTATGGCCTGTTAAATTTGACCACTTAACAGTTTTAATATGGGCCTGTAATCTTCTACTAGGATAAAGCAACTGGATTGAGACAATTCAATCTAAACAAGTACATTTATAAGAGTAACTTGTATTTTTTATTGTCTTTTCATTTTAACAATATTGATTTAGTGCCCTAATGCTGGTGGGATCAAAATTGGATTAATTATATTGATATCAATCAGAATATAAACAAAATTATAATTTTCAGACCTATAGAATTTCGGACAACAGATTATCTAGAAAGTGATTTACGTGTGCAATGCTCAGATAATGTCATCTCAATCCTCGGAGGTGTTGGTGCAGCTGACCAAATTGCTTGAGGTTTTGAGATATCTGAACCCTTTGTGTTTGCTTATATCATATGTGCTATCCAGTATCTATCTAGCTGCATGTTGCACAAAGGTCATAAAATCGTGTGAACTCAGCCCATGTAGGTCATTCTTTTATAGACTTCTGATTCCCTTCCCCCGATTCATAGCAGCCACTTGAATGGCTCTAGGTTTTTGTCTCCACTACCCTACATAGAAAACCATTCCAAGTATTAATCACTTATTGTGTGAATAAGTGCTTTGAGCAATTGCAGAGTAGATTACTCTGCACATGTTTTACATTTGTTTTATCTAATTTTTTAAGTTCATGACTTTTTAAAATTCAGAATAGTTCTGTAGATGAGAATGTTCGTTTGTGGGATGTGGGCGCACTGGCAAGATCAGCATTTATTGCCCATCCCTAATTGCCCTTGAACTGAGTGGCTTGCTAGGCCATTTCAGAGGGCACTTAAGAGTCAACCACATTGCTGTGGGTCTGGAGTCACATGTAGGTCAGATCAGGTAAGGACAGCAGATTTCCTTCCTTAAAGGACATTAGTGAACCAAATGGGTTTTTACAACAATCGACAATGGTCACCATTAGACTAGATTTTAATTCCAGATTTATTAATTGAATTCAAATTTCAACATCTACTGTGCTGGGATTCAAACCCATGTCCAGAGCATTAGCCTGGGCTCTGGATTACTAGTCTAATGACATTACCACTATGCCACTGCCTCCCCAAGTTATGTTTCGCAATTTGCTGTTTTGTTAGATATGCCAACTTATTTGGCTGATAATTGTCATTTTGCAGGCTGGGCCAAAACTCTTGCTGAGCTTTTTTAATTATTAACCATTGGCTATTATAAGATCAGAGTCAAATCATGGAATTATACAGCACAAAACTAGGCGATTTGGACCATCTTTCCTATGCTGACACTTTGAAACAGCTATCCAGTTAGTCCCTTTGCCCTGCTCTTTTCCCCTTAGCCCTCAAAATTTTCATTTTCAAGTGTTTATCCAATTCCCTTTTGAAAGTTACTATTGAATCTGTTTCCACCACCCTTTTAGGCAGTGCATTCCTGATTGTCACCTCTTGCTGCATAAAATAAAGTCTCCTTCACTCCCTTTTGATTCTTTTGCTAATTACCTTTAAACCTGTGTCCCCAATTACTGGCTTTCATGCCAGTATAAACAGGTTTTCCCTATGTACAGTATCAAAACACTCTCAATTTTGTATGCCTCTATTAAATCCCCCCAAAACCTTATTGACTCTAAGGAGAACAATGCCAACTTCTCTCATCTCTAATCTCTACATAACAAGTCCCTCATCAACTCCATTTGCTACAGCAAATATGGGGTAGGACATTTTGAAGATCGTAGGGAAGATTTAAAAATGTATAAATGAATCGCAGTCAGTTTGCTGTTATTTCAAAGGTAGCAGCCCAACAGTGTTGAATTTTTATTGTTACAAACTGAGTCTCCATTTCTGTTAGCTAATTCTGGTACGGAGGAGCTTCCTGCAATTACTGAACCAGTTGAACATGTGAGTGGCTTGATTGCACTGCTGAAAGAGTTTGAGGAGAAAAACGTGAATCCTGTTTCTGCGCTGTATCTCTTTTGCCAACGCAAAGGATGCAGTCTGCATTTCCAAGAAGTGGAGAATTCAGGTATTTTGCTGAAGACATTAAAAGTTTCTGTTAGACATGTTCCTTTTTAAGAATTTACATTTATTTTTTTTCTTTTCCTTTCCATCTGTTCACTGCAGACCTTCTCCATGGTCTTGCCATAGTACCTGTAACCAGCTATTCAAACTCAATTATCTGGGATGATAACTTCCTATTTTCCCTCCTTCGGTAACTTGCCCTGTGGGAAATAACACATAGATACTCACTAAGTATAGATAATATATTTATAACACCCCTTGGTATTGGACCAATCCATTAAACCATCACACTATAAACCTGCTGGCTTTTTATGAAAGGTCACTGACCTGAAACGTTAACTCTGCTTCTCTCTCCACAGATGCTGCCAGACTTGCTGAGTATTTCCAGCATTTCTTGTTTTTATTTGGCTTTTTATGTTTACTGTGCTCAATTAATTTCTCATCCAAAACTTCAAAGGGATGCAAAATGAATTGGCTGCAATAAACTGGGGTGAAATTCTAATGAGTAAACCTACAGTGGGAAGTATATTCAAATTTGCTGATGACAGTACATAATGTAAATGGGAGCAGAAAGTTGCAAAGGGACATTGATAGATAAAGTGACTGCATGACTATGACAGATGGAGTTCAGTATGGGGAAGCACAAGGTCATCCGCCTTTGACTCAAGAAAGATAGCTAAGTGTTTTCTAAATGGTGAGAAGCTGGGAACTGGAGGAGCAGAAAGGGTCCAAGAAGAAAAATCACTAAAACTAGATGACAAGGACAAAAAAAAAAAAAAATCCCTAATGGAATATTAGGGGACTGTAGTACGCAGGGGTAAAAGTTATGCTAACGTTGTATAAAGCTTTGGTTGGACTGCAGCTGGAGTACTGTTCAGTTTTGAGCACTGCAGTTCAGGAAGGATATATTGGTCTTCAAGGGCATGCAGGCCAGATTCACTGTAATGGGACTAAATGTTAAATTATGAGGAGAGGTTGCATAGACTAAACTTTTATTCTATTGAGTATTAATGATTAAGGGGGATCTAATTGTGGTATTCAAGATACTTAAAAGTATTTGATAGAGTAGATAGAGAGAAGCTATTTCTTCTGGTGGGTGAGTCCAGAACAAAGGTGCATAACCTGTTTAAAGTTAGAGCTAGACCTTTCAGGGGTGATGTCAGGAAGCACTTCTTCACGATACCCACATCTCGCGAAAGAATTGAAACATCCAAAAAGGATTGTAGAAATTTAGAACTCTGTTCCTTCAAAAAATTGTTGATACTGGGGTCAACTGAAAAATTAAAAACTAAAAACTAAGGTTTTTTTTCTCTATATATTTGGATTAAGGGATTTGGAACCAAGACAGGGAAATGGAGTTGAGCCACAGATCTGCCATGATCTAATTGAATGGCTGAAGAAGCTGAAGAGTCTACTCCTTTTCCTATGTATTTGGTACAGTACAAAATCAGTACATACCACTAAAAGACAAAGGATCCAGTTGTTTAGTTAAGTAACCATAGTCAACAAATAAGGTGAGAGATATCAAGCCATAAAAAAGGTTTAAACAAATGCAAGGAAAAGTGGAAAACCAGTTGATTGTGAGAGCTACATAAAGCAACAACAGGATACAAAGAAAGTAATGAGGTGCAGAAAGGGAACATGTACTAAAATCTTGCAAAGGTTGTACTAGTCGACTGAAAAGGTTTTTCTAAATGTATTGAGTGAAGAAGAATAATAATGTGGGTCCATTAAAGGCAAATGTAGGTGAGCCTATAATAGGTAACAGGAAATGGTAGTCTTTTTAAATAATATTATATCCATTTTTACAGTGAAGAGGATAAATACCAGTAGTATGAGGGAACCTAAATTTAAGTGAGGGGAGGAACTTGGTTGACCGAATTTTAAAGGTGCTAATGGAGAGAACGATAGGACTTGAGAGCCAAATTTCCAGGAACTGATGATTCTTAAAAGAACCAGATGAGGAAATTGCAGATGTGTTAAACGTAATTTTCCTTTAGCTTCAGAAATTCTACTTTTGAATTGCAAAATTGTAGGTGCCATTGTTTTATTTAAGGAGGAAGAAGCCAGACCCATAAGTTTAACATCAATCATGAAAAAGTTACTAGAATCTCACTGGGGACGAAGTAATTGAGCAACTGGACCAGTATGAGCGAGTGAAAGAGCATTGATTTATTTCAAATTTCCAGCATCTGCAGTATTTTGCTAATAGATTAATGAATAGTAGATTATGTCTAACTAATCTAGTCAAGATCACTAGAATGGTGGATAGGGAAGTGTCTATGCATATTGGCTGTGTGGACTTCTAGGAGGCGTTTGATATGAATACCCGTAAAAGATTATCAGCAAAATGAAAGGATGCAGAATTTAGGTACATTTTGATGACGATTGGTAATTGGTTGGGAGATGGGAAAAAGAGGTAATGGACAAAGGGAACATTCTCTAGCTAGATGTGACCTGTGATACCTAGGGATCTGTACTCAACCTATCTACATGTACATCGATGACTTTGATTAAAGAATAGAGTTGTGTATCTAAGTTTGAAGATGCCACTAAGTTAGGCACAGTAAGTTGTGTAGATGGGCAGAGGAAGTTACGAAGGGGTATAGTTTTGCCTATTCACTTAGTCTTTCTATGGTAAATGAAGTTCAGTATTGGACAGTGTGAGGTCAGATACTTTGGATCCGCGAAAGACAATTTGAAATATTATCTTCATGTTGAACGTTGAGAAACTGTGGAACAACAAAACGATTTAAGTGTTAATGTACACAAATTATAAAAGGCTAGTGCACAGGTACAACATGTAATCAAAAGGTCTAAGGGAATATTGAAATTTATCTAAACGGGGTTGGAATACAAAAACGAAGGAGCAATGCATCAGTTGTGCTATCCTTGATCGGACCCCATTGGAGTACTGGGTTGAATTTTGGGCACCAAACCTCAGGAAAGCGGTAAAGACAAAGTGCTGCAAATATTCTGCAGGTCTGGCAGTATCTGTGGCGAGAGAAGCAGAGTTAACATTTCAGGACGGTGACCTTTCATTAGAACGTCAGATTTTATTTCCGATTTCCAGCAACTGCGGTATTTTCTTTTAGCTCAGGAAATATGTATTGTCCTTAGAGAGGATACAGTGCAGAATTCACCAGAATTCTACCAGGACATAAAGGGTTAAATTGAAGACACAGACAGACAGACACTTGAATTGTATTCTCTGCAGTTAGATGAGAAGTGATTTTTTTTTTTTACTCATTCATACGAATGTACAAATTAGGACCAGGAGTAAGCCACTCGGCCCCTTGAGCCTGCTCCACCATTCAATGGCTGATCAGATTGTAACCTCAACTCCACATTTCCGCCTACCCCGGATAACCTTTCACCCCTTGCTTATCAAGAATCTGTCTACCTCTGCCTTAAAAATATTTAAAGACTCTGCTTCCACTGCCTTTTGAGGAAGAGAATTCCAAAGACTACGACCCTCTGAGAAAAAGAATTTCTCCTCATCTCTGTCTTATTTTTAAATAGTGACCCCTAGTTCAAGGGGAATCCTCCTTTTCGCATACACCCTGTCAAGACCCCTCAGGATCTTTATATGTTTCAATCAGGTTGCCTCTAACTCTTCTAAACTCCAGCAGATACAAGCGTAGCCTGTCCAACCTTTCCTCATGAGACAACCCGCCCGTTTCAGGTATTGGTCCAGTAAACCTTCTCTGAACTGCTTCCAACGCATTTACATCCTCCTTTAAATAGTACACAGTAATCCAGATGTGGTTGCCCAATATCCTGTATAATTGAAGGGTAACCTCCCTACTTTTGTATTCAATTCCCCTCGCAATAAATGATAACTTTCCTAATTACTTGCTGAACTGCATACTAACCTTTTGCGATTCATGCACTAGGACACCCAGATCCTTCTGCATCTGAGCTCTGCAATCTCTCACCATTTAGATAATGTGCTTCTAGTTTATTTTTCCTGCCAAAATGGACAATTTTATACTTTCCCACATTATACTCCATTTGTCTAATCTTTTCCCACTCACTTAACCTATATGTAACCCTTTGTAGCCTCCTTATGTCCTCTTCACAAGTTACTTTCCTAAATATCTTTTCATCATCAAATTTAGCAACCATACCTTCAGTCCCTTCATCCAAGTCATTGATATAAATTGTAAAAGGTTGAGGCCACAGCACTGGTCCCTGTGGCACACCACTCGTTACATCTTGCCAACCAGAAAATGACCCATTTATGTCTACTCTCTGTTTCCTGTTAGCTAGCCAGTTTTCCGTCTATGCCAATATGTTGCCCCCTACACCATGAGCTTTTATTTTCTCCAGTAACCTGTGATATGACACCTTATCAAATGCCTTCTGGAAACCTAAGTACAGTACATCCACTGGTTCCCCTTTATCCACAGCACATGTTACTACTTAAAGAACTCCAATAAATTGGTTAAACATGAGTTCCCTTTCATAAAACCATGTTGACTCTGCTGATTACCTTGAAGTTTTCCAAGTGCTTTGCTATAATGTCTTATTTAATAATAGCTTGTAACATTTTCCCTAAGACAGGTGTTAAGCTAACTGGCCTGTAGTTTCCTGGCTCCCTCCCTTTTTGAATAAAGGTGTTACATTTGATATTTTTCAATCTAATGGAACCTTCCCCAAATCTAGGGAATTTTGGAAAATTAAAACAACCGCATCAATTATCTCACTGGCCACATCTTTTAGGACCGTAGGATGAAGTCCGTCAGGACCCATGGACTTGTCAGCCCGCAGCTCCAACAATTTGCTCAGTACCACTTCACTGGTGATTGTAATTTTCTTGAGTTCCTCCGTCCCTTCCATTTCCTGGTTTACAGCCATTTCTGAGATGTTACTTGTATCCTCTATGGTGAAGACCGATGCAAAATACCTGTTCAATTCATCTGCCATCTCCTTACTTTCCATTATTAATTCCCCAGACTCATTTTCAATAGGACCAATGCTTGCTTTGTTAACTTTTATATAGATCTATGGAAACTCTTACTATCTGTTTTTATATTTCTAGCTAGCTTTCTCTCGTACTCCAATTTTTCCCTCCTTATCAATCTTTTAGTCATTCTTTGCTGTTTTTTAAATTCTGTCCAGTCATGGCATATGGACATCGTTGGCAAGGCCAGCATTTATTGCCTATCCCTAATTGCCCTTGAGAAGGTGGTGATGAGCCACCTTATTGAACCACTGCAGCCCATGTGGTGCAGGTACACCCACAGTGCTGTTGGGGAGGGAGTACCAGGATTTTGAAGCAACGACTGAAGGAATTGGGATATAGTTCCAAGTCAGTGTGACTTGGAGGGGAATTTCCAGGTGTTGGTGCTCCCGTGCGCCAAGTGCCCTTGTTCATCTAGGTGGTCGAGGCCGCGGATTTGGAAGGTGCTGTCAAAGGAGCCTTGGTGAGTTGCCACTGTGCATCTTGTAGACAGTACACCCTGCTGCTGCTGTGTCCCGGTGGTGGAGGGAGTGAAAGTTTAAGGTGGTGGATGGGATGTTGATCAAGCAGGCTGCTTTATCTTAGATGTTGTTGAGCTTCTTGAATTTTGTTGGAGCTGCACTCATCCAAGCAGGTGGAGAGTATTCCATCTCACTCCTGGCTTGTGCCTTGTAGATGGTGGACAGGCTTTGGGGATTGAGGAGGTGTATAACTCGCTGCAGAATTCCCAGCCTCTCACCTGCTGTTGTAACCATGGTGTTTATATGGTTGGTCCAGTTAAGTTTCTGATCAGTGGTAACCCCCAGGATGTTTTGGGGGGGTGGGGGAGGAAATTCAGTGATGGTAATACCCTTGAACATCAAGGGGAGATTGGTTAGATTTCCTCTTGTTTACCTAACTTGCTGGAGTTTTTTGAAGAGGTAACAGAGGGTTGGTGAGGGCAATGCAGTTGATGTGGTATACAGAGACTTCCAAAGGCGTTTGATACGGTGCTACACAACAGACTTGCTCATGGAATAAATGGGATGGTAGCAACATGGATACAGAATTGGCTGAGTGACATAGCAAAGACTAGTGGTTAATGGATGTTTTTTGGGCTGGAGGAAGGTTTGTAGTAGAGTTCACCAGGGGTCAGTGTTGGGGCCCTTGCTTTTCCTGGTGTATATTAATGACCCAGACCTTGGTGTACTGGGCACAATTTCAAAGTTTGCGGATGATAAAACTTGGAAGCATTGTGAACTGTGAGGAAGAGAGTGTAAAACTTCAAAAGGCGATAGACAAGTTGGTGGAATGGGCAGACAGGTGGCAGATGAAGTTCAATGTGGAGAAATGTGAAGTGATGTTTTCTGGTAGGAAGAACATGGATAGACCATATAAAATAAAGGGTGTATATGTGCATAAATCATTGAAGGTGGCAGGACAGGTTGAGAGATTGGTTAATAAAGCATGCAGTATCCTGGACTTTTTTGACTGGGACATAGACTACAAGAGCAAGGAGGTTATGTTGAACTTGTATAAGACACTAGTTTGGCCTCAGCTGGAGTATTGTTCTGGGCATTGCACTTTAGGAAGGCTGTGAAGGTGTTCAAGAGGGGGCAGAGAAGATTCATGAGAATCGTTCCAGGCATGAGGAACTTCAGCTATGAAGATAGATAAGTTGGGACTGTTTTCCTTGGAGAAGAGAAGGCTGAAAGGAGATTTGATAGTGGTATTCAAAATCATGAGGGGTCTGGACAGAGTAGATAGAGAGAAACTTTCCACTCATAAAAGGATCGAGAGGACACAGTTTAAAGTAATTGGTCAAAGAAGCAAAGTGACATGAGGAAACACCTTTTCACGAAGCGAGTCATTAAGGTCTGGAATGCACTGCCTGAGAGTGTGATGGAGGCAGGTTCAATTGAGGCATTCAAAAGGGAATTAGACTGTTAACTGAAAAGGAAAAAGGTATAGGGTTATGGGGAGAAGGCAGGGGAGTGGCACTAGATGAATCGCTCTTCGGAGAGCTGGCGCACACAATGGGCTGAATGGGCTGCTGCGCTGTAACAGTTCTGTGATTCTGAGATAGTCCTTGCTTAGCACTTCTGTGTTGTGCATGTTACTTGCCACTTATCAGCCCGAGCCTGAATGTTGTCCAGGTCTTGCTGCATAGGGATACAGACTGCTTTAGTATCTGAGGAGTTGCAGTGTTTAAAATGAAAAATCTACTTGGTAGGGTAGATACAGAGAACTATCTCCTATGGAGGGGGAATCCAGAACAAGGGGACACTATGGTAAAATTAGTGCTTGGCCATTTAGGAGTGAAGTCAGAAAGTCATTTTATAAAAAGGGTAGCAGAAATCTGGATGGAACACATTCTCCCTTAAAGGCAATGGATTCAAATTTTCAAGAGATCAATAGATTATTAAGTGAGGGTATCAAGGTATATGGAGCAAAGGCAGGTAAATGAAGTTGAGATACATATCAGCTAAGATCTAATTGAATAGTAGAACATGCTTAAAGGGTTGAATGGCCTACTCCTGTTCCTATGCTTTTCAGATAATTTGCTCATTTCCAGATGTGGTATTTTAATATAATTAATATATTAATTCTGTACACTGGTGAAAATCTGACTTTACTTAATATTTTGTCTGGCAGAGGCTTCCGCCATATCCTGTTATTCTCTTCGTGCAGTTGTGGATGGGTTTGAGTTTAAAGAAGGAGTAGGTTTCAGCAAAAAAGAGGCCAAGTACAATTCTGCAGAAATTGCGTTGAAACAACTTCTCCAACAGTTGCAGCAGATCACACCAAAGGGTAAGGAACCTACGTTTCTTGGGTTAATTCAGTATTGCTTACAATGTAAAACATTGCACCACCATTCTTTTTTTTTATATACAGAGCACGCACGGTTGAAGTAAATGCAATTAAAAGGCTCCATGCAAGTACAGCATTAAGCAGCAGTTTCCCCTGGTACCTATGCACCAAATTTTGTTCTATTCAATTCAGCATCTCATTTAGAGAATATTGCATACAATGCTGCATTTCTAGCCCTTAATGAAAGTTCTGATATTTAACACAAAATGGAGACATGAACCTGTGGTTTTACATCGTCGTGTGTTCTATAATTTGAATTCTTGTGAAATTAAAATCTATTATCAATGGAGATTTAAATTTTTTTGAGAAAAGATATCTTTTGGGGGTGGTACTCTTCATACAGAATTGATTCTTGAGATGCTCAGAAGGTGAGAATTTTGACTTCCCTCCTGCCCATTTCCCCACACCCCCCACCCTTCAAGACACAACTTGTACAAAACATCCTGTTTAAGGGCTACAACACAATTCTTAAACAATGCATTGCCTTGTTTAAGTGTCGAACTATGCTTGTTTCAACCACTGTCTGCTATCTAAAATGTACTGTGAGCAAAATGTAAGGTTAGATGATGTATAAGATTAAGACAATTTTCTTGCCTTGCGAAAGATATTTTGATCTAACCACAGAATCCACCAACTGCATCGATGGTAGCAGCTGTGATTTTTATGCTCTTTAAAATGAAGAATGTTTGTGGGGGAACCGATCAGTTATTTGGGCACCCAGTGTAAGAATTAGGTGCTACAAGGTCAGATGTAGAACAGATCAATAGAATCATAGGATGGTTACAGCACAGAAGGAGGCCATTCAGCCTCTCGTGTCCATGCCAGCTCTCTGCAAGAGTAACTTAACTAGTCCCACTGCCCTGCCCTGTTCCTGTAAATTTTTTCTTGAGATAATTTTCTAATTTTCTTTTGAATTTCTTCGTCCACATTTTCAGTCAGCATTCCAGACCCTAACCCCATCCTGGATTTAAAAAAAAAAATCCTCATGTTGCTATAAGTTCTTTTGCCATGCACCTTAAATCTGTAGCCACTGCTTATCAACCTGTCCACTATTGGCAACAGTTTCTCTCTATCTACTCTGTCCAGACCCTTCATGATTTTGAACACCTCCTATCAAACCTTTTCTCTAAGGAGAATAACTCCCAGATTCTCCAATCTATCCACATAACTAAAGTCCTTCATCCCTGGAATTATTCTCATAACTCTTTCTTGCACTCTCTAATGTCTTTACATCATTCCTAAAGTGTGATGTCCAGAATTCGATACAATACTCCAATTGAGGCTGAACCAGTGTTTTATAAAGGTTCACCATAATTTCTTTGCATTTGTACCCTCTGCTGCTATTTATAAAGCCCAGGATTCCATATGCCATATTAACCATGCTTTCAACCTGTTCTGCCACCTTCAACGATCTGTGCACTCAGCCCCTCTGCCCTGAACCCTCTTTAGAATTATAACCTTTTTTATATTGCTTCTCCTCATTCTACCTATGAAAATGCATCACTTCACAGGTGTCTACATTACCTTTCATCTGCCATGCGTCCACCCATTTCACCAGCCTATCTGTCCTCTTGAAGTCTATCACTATCCTCCTCATAGTTCACAACACTTTCAAGTTTTGTGTCATCTGCAAATTTTAAAATTGTGCCCTGTACGCCCAAGACAAGGTTATTAATATATAATCAAGAAAAGCAGTGGTCAGAGTACCGACCCCTGGGAACACCACTGTACACCTTCCTTTAGTCCAAAAAACAACTGTTCTGTATTTACTCATTTGGTAGTACAGAACTTGATTATTGCTGAAAATAGAGACATGTTATCGAAGCTTTTGTTTTGCACTCATCAGGACAATGCGCACGAATAACCAATGTAAGGGAAAACAGCAACTTATACTGCACATGAAGAGAGTGCTAATTGGTTGGCAAATGAACTCTGGTAGAGGTGTTGCCATGAAGAATGCACCATTTACGATCACTGACAGTTAACTGCCAAGCTTTGTTTGAAATTTAAACCAGGCAGCTTGAGTCTGGTCAAGGCATTGCTCTGAGGAATGAACCAGCGAATGTCTGTCACGTATTTTGTTTAGCTGAAACCGGTGCAATGTTTGTACATGTTCTTTCTGTCTGCAAAGAACAGAGCCCTGTGTATTAATATATACATGCAAATGCACCACATTGTGAGCCCTACCAATCAGAGTTCACTTGCCAACCAATCAGCACTCTCTCCTCATACAGTATAAAGTTGTTGTGTTCCCTTACATTGGTATTCTTGCGGATTGTCCTGATGAGTGCAAGACAAAAAGCTTCGACAACATGTCTCCATTTTTAGCAATACTCATGTTCTCTATTTCCTGTCACTCACCCAACTTCGTATCTATGCTGCCACTGTCCCTTTTAATCCCATAGGATTTAACTTTGCTGACAAGCCTGTATGTGGCACTTTATCAAATGACTTTTTAAAGTCCATGTACGCTACATTAATCTCATTATCTTCATCAACCCTCTGTTATCTCATCAAAAAACTCAACCAAGTTAGTAAAGCATGATTTGCTTTTAATAATTCATGCTGGTTTTCCTTAATTACTTTGCTTAATTCCCTTACTTCTTTGTGTTGGAGTGTCTACAACTCTCACGCTAGCAAAATGAGTCTGAGCCAAAAAGATGTGAGATGGAGGTCCTGTCCTAAGGCGGGAATGGAGGTGGGTGGGCACTGAAAAAAGGCATAGCTGGTGTGCTAGTTTCCCGCTGCTGACGAGGTTCATCAGGGTGGGGGAAGGTTGGCTCTGGTAACCCACCTGATCTGCTAATAAGTCCAATTAAGATAAAGAGCTTGTTGAGGGCCAGCTTGAGATTTGATGGAGTTGCATGTGCTGCACACGGGCAGGCCGGGTCCATGGATATGGCAACACAGTGAGTAGACAGTCATGGCTGCCCCAAGAAATTAGGTTGGCCCCTTGAAAGGGAGAATGACAGCGAGGGGCACTCAACTATTGACACAAGTGTCACTGGGAATGCACAGGTTGCAGGCGAGTGTGTTCACTGCACGGGTGGGCAGTGCAGAGGGTCTTTGCCCTGCTGGTATCATGGGGGCATAAGAAGATAGGGCAAGGCTTCCAGACATTACTGGGAGACCACCTGAGCAAACAGAAGGCAGCAGCTGACAGTGGGAGCATGACTGTCAGATTTCGGTTCCTGTGGTGATGAGGAGCAATATCCTGTGCAGGAAAGCAGAGCCCCAGGCATGAGGAGGGCAGTGGAGAGGGATGCGGGACATGGAGGCCATACCCTCAGCATAAGGTGTACCGCCTAAGAAGGAGCTACCTTGAGATGACTGAGAACCAGTGCTACAAGAGACCTTGCCTGTCCAGGCCGATGGTCACAGAAATTTGTGAGCTTGTCGTGGATGACCTTGCACCTTGCAGCACTGCTCGCCAACCCCTGCCATTAGCCATCAAAGTCACTGTGCCCTTGAACAACTTTGCCTCTGGCTCCTTCCAAGGATCTTGCAAATGGTTGCCCACCACTGCATCTCGCAGGTTATTGAAGGCCTTTTTTGCAAGAGCTGGACAGTACCTTCAATTCCAGACTGATGTGGCCTTGCAGACGCAAAGGGCAGTGGGTTTTGCTTCCATTGTTGAATATCCCCAGGTGCAGGGAGTCATCGATTGCACCTATGTAGCCATTAAGGCACCTAGTGATCAGCCAGTGAGATTCATCAACAGGAAGGGCTTCCACTTCTCAACGTTCAGCTGGTCTGCAACCACACCAAGAGCTTCCGTCATGTGTGCGCTTGCTTTCCTGGCAGCTGCCATGATTCCATTATCCTCCAGAAGTCCAGGGTGCCACAGCTCTTCATTTCACACCCCAAACTTCGTGGATGGATTCTAGAGAACAGGGGCTTTCCTTTGAAGTTATGAGTACTCACCCCTTTACGAGACCTTGAGACAGAGCCACAGAGAAAACAAGAAATAGGAGCAGAAATAGACCATGTGGCCCATCGAGCCTGTTCCGCCATTCAGTTCGATCATGGCTGATCTTGGGCTTCAATTCCACTTTCCTGCCTGCTCCCCATATCCCTTGATTCCCTGCGAGACCAAAAGTCTGTCTATCCTAGCCTTAAATGTGTTCAATGATGGAGCATCCTCAACCTTCTGGGGTAGAGAATTCCAAAGATTCAAGATTGAGAAGTAATTTCTCCTCATTTCAGTCCTGAATGATTGACCCCTTATCCTTAGACTGTGTCCCTGAGTTCTAGATTCCCTGATCAGTGGGAACAATCTCTCCGCTTCTGTCCTCATCAAGTCCTTTCAGAATCTTGTATGTCTCCATTACACAGAAGCCATCTGTTCACAAGACCAACAACGAGCAGGCCACTGGCTTCTGAAGATGTCGTTCCAGTGCTTGGACCAGTGGCTGTCCATGAGGTTGGCCAGTCTCTCAGTGGAGGAACTCGTACGCTCAAAGTCCTGACCCATGGTGACATATGAGCTGAATGAACTTCTCTGTTCTCAGCCCATGATCCCACGCTACCTCAGAGAACTCTGATGTGGAAGCACATCTATTGCTGCTGGTCTATGTAAAATCTTGTTTCTTGAAGAGGTAGAGATTAAGATAAAGAAGAAAAAGCGTGCTTATGACAGATGCTAGCTAGAAAATACAATTGAGAACCCGGTTGAATATAGAAGGTCCAGAGGGGAAGTGAAAAAGCAAATAAAAGAAGCAAAGAGAGAGCATGAAAAGAGACTGGCAGCCAGCATTAAAGGAAATCCCAAAATTTTCTATAGGCATATAAATAGTAATAGGGTGGTAAAAGGAGGAATGAGGCCGATTAGGGTCCAGAAAGGGGATTTACACATGGAGGCAGAGGGCAGAGCTGAGGTATTAAATGAATATCTGTGTTCCCCAAGGAAGAAGATGCAACCCAGGCAATGTTGAAAGAGGAGCTAAGACGGGCACTAGAGGGGTTTAAAATTGATTGAGGAAGTATTAGATAGGCTGTCTGTATTTAAAGAGAATAAAGCACAAGGACTGGATGAGATGCAGCCAAGGATACTGAGGGAAGTGAGGGTGGAAATCGTAGAGGCACTGGCCATAATCTTTCAGTCTTCCTTAGCCTCTGGTGACAGAGGACAGAAGAATTGCAAATGTTACACCCTTGTTCAAAAAAGGGTGTAAAGATAAGCCTAGCAACTACAGGCTAGTCAGTTTAACTTCGGTGGTGGGAAAACTTCTAGAAATATAATTCGAGACAAAATCAATAGTAACGTGAACAAATGCGAGTTAATTAAGGAAAGGCAACATGGATTACTTGAGGGAAAATCATGTTTAACTAAGTTGCTGGAGTTTATTGAGGCGGTAACGGAGAGGGTTGATGAGGGCAATGTTGTTGATGTGGTGTACATGGACTTTCAAAAGGCGTTTGATACAGTGCCACACAGCAGACTTGTGAGCAAACTTGTAGACATTGGAATAAAAGGCACAGTAGCAACATAGATATGAAATTGACTGAGTGACAGGAAACAAAGAGTAGTGGTTAATGGATGTTTTTTGGGCTTTGAGGAAGGTTTGTAGTGGAATTCCCCAGGGATCCGTGTTGGGATCATTGCTTTTCCTGGTGTATATTAATGACCTAGACCTTGGTGGACAGGGCACAATTTCAAAGTTTGCAGATGATACAAAACTTGGAAGCATTGTGAACTGTGAGGAGGATAGTGTAGAACTTCAAAAGGACATAGACAAGTTGGTGGAATGGATAGGCATTTGGCAGATGAAGTTGAGGTGATTCATTTTGGTAAGAAGAACATGGAGAGACAATATTAAAATAAAGGGTACAATTCTAAAGGGGGTGCAGAAGTATATGTGCAAAAGTCATTGAAAGGTTGAGAGCACGGTTAAGAAAGCATACAGTATCCTGGGTTTTATTAATAAGGGCATAGAGTACAAGAGCACGGAAATTATGTTGAACTTGTATAAGACACTAGTTCAGCCTCAGCTGAAGTATTACGTCCAGTTCTGGGCGCCACAGTTTAGGAAAGACGTGAGGGCATTGGAGAGAGTACAGAAAAATTCACAAGAATGATTTCAGGAATGAGGAATTTCAGTTAGGAAGATAGATTGGAGAAGTTAGGACTGTTTTCCTTGGAGAAGAGAAGGCTGAGAGGTGATTTGATAAAGGTATTCAAAATCATGAGGGGTCTGAACAGAGCAGATAGAGAGAAACTGTTCCCACTCGTGAGAAGATCGAGAATGAGAGGGCACAGATTTAAAGTATTTGGAAAGAGAAGCAAAAGTGACATGACGAAAAGCTTTTTCACAGTGAGTAGTTAAGGTCTGGAATGCGCTGCCTGAGAACGTGGTGGAGCAAGTTCAATTGAAGTATTCAAAAGGGAATTAGACAGTTCTATGAAAAGGAAGAATGTGCAGGGTTATGGGGAGAAGGTGGGGGAATGGGACTGAGGGAATTGCTCTTTCGGAGAGCCATTGCGGACATGATGGGCGGAATGACTTCCTTCTGCACTGTAACGATTCTGTGACTCCCTAGGGCCTGCTTGGGTGTCCAGCTGAGCATGGTGATGTCTGCTCTCCATTCTCTGAGGGAGACTGCCCACATTTGCTTCTGTTCTGTCACCACCTCTTACTCACTAGTGATGTGTTCAACACCCAGTGCATCCTATCTAGGTGTGAGTGAGGACCTACCGAGGTGTGACTGAGCTGGTGAAGTGTGCGCTTTTAGCATGTGATGTTGCTTGTTCTGATATCTCCGCTGACAGCACTAACCCCGATGCAGACACAGGAATCTGTCCTACTCCTGTGATATTTGGCCCTATAGGAGACACAAGAAGAGATCATGAGAAGAGGCTGTAGAGAGCAGAGGTATTGGCAGTGCTGAGGCTTCCCTATGCAGCTGAGTCTTTGGCATGCTGTTGGCTGGGCTGAAGTGCGTTGCAACCCATTCAATCTATGCATTGCCGTTTCTATTCACCTTCCCCACCAGGGAGGCCCATCTCACCTTCCCTGACTTGCTCATGGCCACCCACCCTGGTAATCATTGCTCCCTCTTCCATGGTGGTGAAAACGTATGCTGGGAAGCTCCTCCTCTGGTCTGCATTATTTCGCGGGCATTATGTGCCCTTTTCTCCTACAAGGTGGCACAGTGATTAGCACTGCAGCCTCACAGCTCCAGCGACCCGGATTCAGTTCTAGGTACTGCCTGTGCGGAGTTTGCAAGTTCTCCCTTGTGACCGCATGGGTTTCCTCCGGGTGCTCCGGTTTCCTCCCACAGCCAAAGACTTTCAGGTTGATAGGTAAATTGGCCATTGTAAATTGCCCCTAGTGTAGGTAGGTGGTAGGAGAATGGTGGGGATGTGGTAGAGAATATGGGATTAATGTAGGATTAGTATAAATGGGCGGTTGTTGGTCGGCACAGACTCGGTGGGCCGAAGGGCCTGTTTCAGTGCTGTATCTCTAAATAAATAAATAAATAAAAGGACGAAAGAAAGAGAGAGTTAAGGTGCTGGTGGCATCTATGGTCAATGTCAATGGCTCCTTGATGTAAGAAGCTGCATAAAAGTGCTGGGAGGAGGTCCTCAGCAGCTCTGACTCTCAGCCTTGCTGAGGATCCTGGGCACACATTCCATCCATGTTTAGGAGCAGCATGTGCCCTTGGGCTCCTCAGCTGTTTTGTCTGTTGGAGGTTGGATACCCAGAAGCCAGTCATGAGGATCTGGTGTTGCACTCAGTGTGCCAGAGTGGAGAAGGTCATTGAAACTTTTCTTGAACTGCACCCGGTTGCTCCTGACCACACTCCATCTGTTCACGTTCTCAGCCGCTTCTATCCAGACCTGCTTAGTTTGGGAGGGTGGCCTCTTCCTCTCCTTCACTGCCTCGAGGAGGACCTCCAGCTCTGCGCCTGTGAAGTGATGTGCAGCTCTGCCCCACATTCCACCCCTCTGCTTTTCCTGTTCCACGTTCGCTACTGCAATTGAATCACTAAAACGGCTGCCATAGTGTGTTTAATTCAGGCCTGCAGTCGCTCATTCCCACCCCCCGCAGCTGCTGAATGGCCACCGAACCCTTCCTCCAGCCAATTAACAGGCTGGGCTTGTGACTGCTTCCCCCTGGGGTGGGATTGGGACCCAGAAACCGATCCGACGTTAGTTTCCTGACCTCGGAAGGAAAAATCAGGCCCCTACTATTCCATCCCCTCTGACTGTTTGTTTGTTTGGGGCCCATAGCATACTCTCAGCAGTGCGATTAACCCTTTTTTTTTGGTGCTCAATTCAACCCATATAGCCTCATTTGATCTTTCTGCATACCATCTCTGCTCACAGCTTTGATTGTTTCTTTAACCACACCTTTTTTAATTCCCCCTCTCTAGCCCATCTGAAAACCCCGTAACCAGTAATGTTGAGCCATTCTTTAAGCTGCGTTTCAGTAATAGCTATGGCATTATACTTACAAGAGTCTATCTGTGCCCTCTGCTCATCTGCCTTATTCAATGCAGAGTAAAGTTCCCTTTCGCCAGAGCTGGCGGGCAGCCATAAAGACAGGGCTAAATTGTGGCGAGTCGAAGAGACTTAGTAGTTGGCAGGAAAAAAGACAGAGGCGCAAGGGGAGAGCCAACTGTGCAACAGCCCCAACAAACAAATTTCTCTGCAGCACCTGTGGAAGAGCCTGTCACTCCAGAATTGGCCTTTATAGCCACTCCAGGCGCTGCTTCACAAACCACTGACCACCTCCAGGCGCGTATCCATTGTCTCTCGAGATAAGGAGGCCCAAAAGAAAGAAAGTTCCCTTTACGTTAATAACTCATTTGCATGATGCCTTTAACTTTGTAAAATGTTCCATGGCAATTTATCAATTGTGTCTAATTTTGCTTCTGTAGTGAACCAAAGCAGGACAGACATTAGAACAGGTGGGTTTTAAGCAGCATCTTAAAGATGGAGACAGGAGTAGAGGGGCAGAGAGGTTTAGGGAGGGATTTCTAGATCTTGGGGCCTAGACAGCTGAAGGCACAGCCACCAATGATGGGGAGAAGGTAGTGGGGTTGCACAAAAGACCAGAGTTTAACCTGCTTTAGCAGTGTACTTCAGCCTAGACCTCAAGAGCTGCTCCTGCGCACTAGTCTTATATTTTTCAATTCCCACCGGCGTTAGCTGGTGAAAAAATAGAAATTGGTTGAAAGCACAAAACCATGTTGATTAGAAAGTATAGAATCATAGAATGGTTACAGCACAGAAGGAGGCCATTCAGCTGGTCGTGTCCGTGCCGGCTCTGTGCAAGAGCAACTCGCCTATTCCTGCTCCCCTGCCTTTTCGCCACAGCCCTGAAAATTTTTTCTCTTCAGATAACTATCCAGTTCTCTCTTGAAAGCTTAATTGAATCTGCATCTACCACAACCTCAGGCAGGGCATTCCAGATCCTAACTACTCGCTGCGTGAAAAAGTTTTTCCTCATGTCACTGTTGCTTCTTTTACCAATTGGCTTAAATTGGTGCCCTCTGATTCTTGACCCTTCCACCAATGGGAACAGTTTTTCCCTATCTGCTCTGTCCAGACTCCTCATGATTTTGAACACCTCTATCTAACTTGTTAATCTTCTCTCAACCTTTTCTCTAAGCAGAATAGCCCCAGTTTCTCAAATCTACCCATATAAATGAAGTTCCTGATCCCTGAAACCATTCCTGTAAATCTTTTCTGTACTCTCTCGAATACCTTCACATCCTTCCTAAGTGTAATGCCCAGAATTGGAGACAATACTCCAGTTGAGACCGAACCAGTGTTTTATAAAGGTTCTTCATAACTCCCTTGCTTTTGTACTGTATGCCTCTATTTATAAAGCCCAGGATCGCATATGTTTTACTAACCGCTTTCTCAACCTGCCCTGCCACCTTCAATGATTTGTGCACATATAACCCCAGGTCACTCTGCTCCTGCACCCCATTTAGAATTGTGCCCTTTAGTTTTATTGCCTCTCCTCGTCCTTCCACTTTACACTTTGCTGAGCTAACATTCGTCTGCCATGTGTCCGCTCATTCCACCAGCCCGTCTGTCCTCCTGAAATCTAGCACGAGCCTCCTAAAAGGGCCTCTGTTTTGTTAAATGTATTTTTTGAGGATTCATTTTTGAAGGATTGAAGAAATGTTAAATTTTGAGGGGTTTCAAAGGGGGTCATGTAAAGGCCGCTTGACTTTGAAAAACAGTCCCTGGAAATGTTTTTTAAAAGGGGCACTGAGAGGTCGTGTGAGGGAAAACCAGCCTGGAGGGAAACCACCAGACCTCCAGCTCAATAATCAACAGAGAACATTAGACACTTGGAGAAGTTGTGTACAAAGAAGTGACAGGTCAAGATTGATGAGGGTCAAAAGGTTAACCTTCTGTTGTCAGTTTTGCTTTTGAAATTTTTTGATTTGGGGTTGAACTGTATAAAAAGGAAGAGAACTTCCAAGGGGAGAAGAGAGTTCCCAAGGAAGGAGAGAAGACCGCAACCCAGCTCAGCTTTCTAACCCATCTTTAAAAGACCCTGAGAAGTCCACTGTGTCAGCTCATTTTGTCCTTTGTCTTTGAAGAAAAGCCTGCTAAATTAATTCTCAATGCCGCCGGAAAAGAACAGTTCTAAAAGATCCCAGTGACACGTCTACACGTATTTGAAGGCCAGACTGTATACCAGTTTTGGAACACAGCATATCTCATCTGCTGTTACTTCAAGAATGAGCAAGTATTTAGCCCAAGTGTTTTTTTTGGTCTGTAATAGAGCTCTTAAAAACAAAAATCCCTTTTTTTTCTGGTTAACCGATGTATGTGTGTGAATGTGAGGGGCTAAGGTAAAAAAGGAACTTTAACATTTCAATAAAAGCAAAATACTGCGGATGCTGGAAATCTGAAATAAAAACAAGAAATGCTGGAAATACTCAGCAGGTCTGGCAGCATCTGTGGAGAGAGAAGCAGAGTTAACGTTTCAGGTCAGTGACCCTTCGGAACTGACAAATATTAGGAATTTAATATTTCAATCTGTTTATGCTTTACTTCATTACTGGTTAAGACTTGTTTTATAATAAACTGATAATTTTGTTTATTAAAGAAACCTGGTTGGTGTGTTTTATTCTGGGATAAAAATAGAGTCTATGATTGACCGTCTCGTTAAGTGGGAAAATTTTTAAATATATGTTGTGACCCGTGGAGAAGTGGAACTAGAATAAACAGTGCACTCCTCCCACCTCAGTCATAATGCAATTCACAATACTTCCAAGTTTTGTTATCCACAAATTTTGAAATTGTGTTCTGTGCACCCAAGCCTAGGTCACTAACATAGATCAAGTTAAGGAGTGGACCTAAAACCAACCCCTGGGAAACCCCACTATAAGGCTTCTTCCAGTCCGAAAAGCAACCAATTACCACTACTCTGTTTCCTGGCACTCTGCAAACTCCATATCCATGTTGCCACTGTCCCTTTTATTCCATGGGATTTTGCTGACAGTCCTGTTATGTTGTATTTTATCAAACATGTTTTGGAAGTCCATGTACTCCACATCAACCGCATTACTCTCATCAACCCTCTCTTTACCTCATCAAAAAACTCTGATCAAGTTATTTAAACACAATTTGCCCTTAAAAATTGGTGCTGGCATTCCTTAATTAATCCACATTTGTCCAAGGGACTGTTAATTTTGTATAGGGCCAATTTTTAACCGCAGTCAGTGCCAATGGAGGCGCGGGTGTCACACCGCATTCCCAATTGTAACTTGCTTGATTTTAGACGTGGGACCATGATTTAAATGGCAAAGTTGTGACCTGATGATTTCATTGGGGCACATAAACCATTTTAACTGAGTGCTGCCCAGTGTCTGCCTAAAATAATAGCTTTTTAAAGTTCCTTGGAAGAGCAGGAGTACACCCCTTAATCCCACAAGGATACCTTGCATCTCCGCGGCGCCAGGCTACCGCCACATTCCTGCAATCAGAGTTCCCTGACTTATATATTTTCATCCTTTGAAGTTAGCATTGCTGTCAGGCATGCACAGAGTAGAAAAAGATTTTTGAAAGTCAATGCTTCCTAATAAAAAAACTTGAAAGATCTATCCATAGCTAACAGCCTTTTGTAGTGTTTGTCAAGGAGTGAGATAGACTTAATCATTAATCTAGGTTGGAGATGAAAGTTATATTCAAATGTTTTTTGTTGACCTGAGAATTGATGCAGCCAGCTTTTTCAAGGCAATGGATATCTCCAGTTTAGTAAGAAACATCCTTTTTCATTTTTCTGATACATTAAAGGCTCTTTATGTTGTCACTGCCTATGAAAATTGTCATTGAATTGAATTTCTTTTATCTTGGGTGCCTCCAATTGAAAACAACAACAACTTGCATTTATATTGCACCATTAAAATTATACTGGAATGTTACCAAACAAAATTTGACACTGAGCCACATAAGAAGATATTGGGACAGGTGACTAAAAGCTTAGTCAAAGAGGTAGCTTTTAAGAGCATCTTAGAGTTGGAGAAGTTCCAGAACTGATGGCCTAGGCAGCTGAAGACACAATCTGATTTGCAGGAGGCCAGAATTGGAGAAGTGCATGATCTTTGGGAGTTTTAGGGCTGGATGAGGTTACAGAGATAGGGAGGGGTGAGGCCATGGAGGGATTTGAAAACAATGATGAGGGTTTTAAAATTGAGGCATTGCTAGATTGGGAGTCGATGTAGGTGAGCAAACACTGGCTGATAGGTGAATGAGACTTGATGTGAGAGTAATGGGAAGGGAGAAGCTTGCTGAATATCCTTCCTGAGAGATATTCATTGTTTGAGGTATGAATAAATAATCATTTCTGATCCCTTTCCACACACCCCCCACAAATTGTCAGTAAGTAGAACGCAAGCAATTTTAAAGCCCTTTCATGGTTTAGAATGATTTTCAGAAAACTTGATGAGTAGGATTTAAGCATGAAGCAAAGACTTGTGAACAATGTGAACGTTTAGTGTAATGGTGATTTGGACTCAGTTTTAAAAGGACTAAAAGCAAAGAAAATAGCCAAAATGAATGTCCCTTTATGTCTTGGTTTTCAATTGAGGTGTAGCAATTGGTTTAGTTGTGCGAGACTATTACCCTGATAATAACTGAGGCATATTTGGAATGGGGTGTGATGGTGTTAAATCTGGAAGGGCTTTCAGCATATTGATGCTATTTTAACGCAGCCACCTAATTATAGTATTCAGAGTTTGGCGGTGGATGTATGGCTCTGTCTCAATTGGAGTGTTGAGGACCAATCCAAAGACAAAATTTGGAGGAGCCAGTAGTTTGAACCATGAGAATGTGAAGTCTCAGAATGGATTCAGGATGGTCAAGAACTGCATCGATCTAATGATGCATTGCTAGGTGCAACGGGAAGAAGAAAGCTGCTGCAACAAAGACGGCGTGGTTGAGCAGGCCCGGAGCATTGTGCCACGCTCCTGGATTCAGTGTGGGAAATGCTTTAATGACCTAACCAGGTCAGGAAAGGTGAGTAGAGTTGTATATTCACCTACATTCTGTTGTGTGCATTACCACCCCCACCCTACTCCAGCAGATTACATACCCACTTATATTGCAAATGCACCCATCATACTCTTTCTATGTACTTCCTCACACCTCCATCCACCACTGCTACTTCTCCTAATCCTGATGAAATTTGATGCCTTGCCCTGATAGTCACACTCGCCAAATGCACTGCATCTATGGAATAACACATATGATTACATCAATGATAGGTCTGCTGTTTGAACCCCGTTGCAAGAGAAAAGGGTGCAGAATTGTAGGGAGAGAACTGGAGGGGTTGTCCAGAGTTCCCAGTTGACACATGTAGCGAATGAAGTGCTGGAGATCAGTGGCATTTTGGTGTCCCTGCCCGTCGAAGAGGAGTAAATTGGGACATCTCAGTGACCCATATCTCACATGGCATTCGAGTCATGCTGACTTAATTTCAGCAGTGAGTGAAGTAGGATTATCATAATGATCAGTTGCAACATTCTTTCCTTGCTAATTCATATATTTTTCTCTCTGCCAGGGCCTTCACAATGATGACAAATCCACAGGAGCGGATTCCTTCTCAGTCATAGGACTCATGCTTATCATGCACAAGACAGGCACTTGCACTTCAGTGGTCCCAGTTAGACAGACATCCGGATAGTCTGCGTCTGAGAGCACAGCCCCCTTCCAGCCCGGCTTAGCTGAACGCAGCTGCTGTGCCCTGGGGGCCATCGATGCAAAGGTTTTGAGGGAGTGTAGAAAATTTCTGACATTGTGGCAGCTCCTCCACACACACACTGTCGACAATTTCAGAGAACTGAATGCAGCTGAAGCATAAGTGGATTAATACTGCTGGGCATTGCGAGGATGTCGTGGCCCACTCCAAGGATCATCAAGGGCGCAACAAAATGAATGAACGCATGCCTTGACCATGGCTGCACAGACTCTGGATGCCAACTTGTCTTCCACCTTCACTAGGATGACTGACACCCTTGGTCTTGGATTTAGTGTGTCACTGATCTGCACCAAGCTGTTCTCCGATAGAACGATGGATGAAGTGCAGCCATGCAGCAGACAGGTACATCCCAACGCAAGGGATGATGGCGTTCGGGGACATGGAAGTGGGATTCCATTCAAAGTGCCCCAATTTTCAACGCCCCCACTGCCTTACCAGACCTGGCATGCTGCCTCCTCTGCCAATGGCCAAGTCTACCCCTAAATAGGTGCAGGTGGAGCAGTCTTTGGTGAGACCCTAATGGGCTGCAACACCCAGAGGTTGTCAACTATTATTATCTCAACAGTCAGAGCAGGGATCCGAGCAGCCTGCCTCTACTTCTGTTCAAGCGACAGCAGTTGCACCACATAGGAGCGGCAGGAAAAGGGAGGCGGTGGCGTAGTGGTATTATCACTGGACTAGTAACCCAGAGACCCAGGGTATTGATCTGGGGACATGGGTTCGAATCCCACCACAGCAGAAGGTGGAATTTGAATTTAATTAATAAATCTGGAATTAAAAGCTAGTCAAATGATGGCCA
This sequence comes from Heterodontus francisci, assembly GCF_036365525.1. NCBI lineage: Eukaryota > Metazoa > Chordata > Chondrichthyes > Heterodontiformes > Heterodontidae > Heterodontus > Heterodontus francisci. Next base: position 19,933,223 of record NC_090410.1, on the reverse strand, counting down.
TGAAGCCATTGTCGATTGTTGTAAAAACCCATCTGGTTCACTAATGTCCTTCAGGGAAGGAAATCTGCTGTCCTTACCTGGTCTGGCCTACATGTGACTCCAGACCCACAGCAATGTGGTTAACTCTTACATGCCCTCTGAAATGTCCTAGCAAGCCACTCAGTTGTACCTAACCGCTACGAAGTCAATAAAAAGGAATGAAACCAGACGGACCACCTGGCATCGACCTAGGCACCGGAAACAACAACGGCAAACCCAGCCCTGTCGACCCTGCAAAGTCCTCCTTACTAACATCCGGGGGCTTGTGCCAAAGTTGGGACAGCTGTCCCACAGACTAGTCAAGCAACAGCCTGACGTAGTCATACTCACGGAATCATACCTTGCAGACAATGTCCCAGACACTGCAATCACTATCCCTGGGTATGTCCTGTCCCACCGGCAGGACAGACCCAGCAGAGGCGGCGGGACAGTGGTCTACAGTAGGGAGGGAGTTGCCCTGGGAGTCCTCAACACCGACTCTGGACCCCATGAAGTCTCGTGGCATCAGGTCAAACATGGGCAAGGTAACATCCTACTGATTACCACCTACTACTCTCCCTCAGCTGATGAGTCAGTACTTCTCCATGTTGAACACCACTTGGAGGAAGCACTGAGGGTGGCAAGGGCACAAAATGTACTCTGGGTGGGGGATTTCAATGTCCATCACCAAGAGTGGCTCGGTAGCACCACTACTGACCGAGTTCTAAAGGACATAGCTGCTAGAATGGGTATGCGGCAGGTGGTGGGGGAGCCAACTCGAGAGAAAAACATACTTGACCTTGTCCTCACCAATCTGCCTACCGCAGATACATCTGTCCATGACTGTATTGGTAGGAGTGACCACCGCACAGTCCTTGTGGGGACGAAGTCCTGCCTTCACATTGAGGATACCATCCATCGTGTTGTGTGGCACTATCACTTTGCTAAATGGGATAGATTTTGAACAGATCTAGCAATGCAAAACTGGGCATCCATGAGGTGCTGTGGGCCAGCAGCAGAATTGTACTCAACCACAATCTGTAACCTCATGGCCTGGCATGTCCCCCACTCTACCATTACCATCAAGCCAGGAGACCAACCCTGGTTCAATGAAGAGTGCAGGAGGGCATGCCAGGAGCAGCACCAGGCATACCTCAAAATGAGGTGTCAACCTGGTGAAGCTACAACCCAGGACTACTTGCATGCCAAACTACATAGGCAGCATGCAATAGACAGAGCTAAGCGATCCCATAACCAATGGATCAGATCTAAGCTCTGCAGTCTTGCCACATCCAGCCGTGAATGGTGGTGGGCAATTAAACAACTAACTAGAGGAGGTGGCTCCACAAATATCTCCATCCTCATTGATGGGGGAGCCCAACACATCAGTGCGAAAGATAAGGCAGAAGCATGTGCAACAATCTTCAACCAGAAGTGCCAAGTTGATGATCCATCTCTGCCCCCTCCTGAAGTCCCCAGCATCACAAATGCCAGTCTTCAGCCAATTCGATTCACTCCGCGTTGTATCAAGAAACGACTGAAGGCACCGGATACTGCAAAGGCTACGGGTCCTGACAATATTCCGGCAATAGTACTAAAGACCTGTGCTCCAGAACCCCTAGCCAAGCTGTTCCAGTATAGATACAACACTGGCATCTACCCTGCAATGTGGAAAATTGCCCAGGTCTCTCCTGTACACAAAAAGCAGGACAAGTCCAACCCGGCCAATTACCACCCCATCAGTCTACTCTCAATCATCAGCAAAGTGATGGAAGGTGTCATGAACAGTGCCATCAAGCAGCACTTGCTTAGCAATAACCTGCTCAGTGATGCCCAGTTTGGGTTCCGCCAGGGCCACTCAGCTCCTGACCCCATTACAGCCTCGGTTCAAACATGGACAAAAGAGCTGAACTCTAGGTGAGTGCCCTTGACATCAAGGCAGCATTTGACCGAGTATGGCATCAAGGAGCCCAGCAAAACTGGAGTCAATGGGAATCGGGGAAAACTCTTTGCTGGTTGGAGTCATACCTAGTGCGAAGGAAGATGGTTGTGGTTGTTGGAGGTCAATCATCTGAGCTCCAGGACATCACTGCAGGAGTTTCTCAGGGTAGTGTCTGAGGCCTAACCATCTTCAGCTGCTTCATCAATGACCTTCCTTCAATCATAAGGTCAGAAGTGGGGATGTTTGTTGATGATTGCACAACGTTCAGCACCATTCGTGACTCCTCAAATACTGAAGCAGTCTGTGTAGAAATGCTGCAAGACCTGGACAGTATCCAGGCTTGGGCTGATAAGTGGCTAGTAACATTTGCGCCACACAAGTGCCGGGCAATGACCATCTCCAACAAGAGAGAATCTAACCTTCTCCCCTTGACGTTCAATGGCATTACCATTGCTGAATCCCCCACTATCAACATCCTAGGGGCTACCATTGATCAGAAACTGACCTGGAGTAGCCATATAAATACCGTGGCTACAAGAGCAGGTCAGAGGCTAGGAATCCTGAGGCGAGTAACTCACCTCCTGACTCCCCAAAGCCTGTCCACCATTTGCAAGGCACAAGTCAGGAGTGTAATGGAATACTCTCCACTTGCCTGGATGGGTGCAGCTCCAACAACACTAAAGAAGCTCGACACCATCCAGGACAAAGCAGCCCGCTTGATTGGCACACCATCCACAAACATTCACTCCCTCCACCATCGACGTACAGTGGCAGCAGTGTGTGCCATCTACAAGATGCACTGCAGCAACGCAGCAAGGCTCCTTAGACAGTACCTTCCAAACCAGCGACCTCTACCACCTCGAAGGACGAGCAGCAGATGCATGGGAACATCACCACCTGCAAGTTCCCATCTAAGTCACACACCATCCTGACTTGGAACTATATCGCCGTTCCTTCACTGTCGCTGGGTCAAAATCCTGGAACTCCCTTCCAAACAGCACTGTGGGTGTACCTACCTCACATGGCCTGCAGCGGTTCAAGAAGGCAGCTCACCACCACCTTCTCGAGGGCAATTAGAGTTGGGCAATAAATGGTGGCCTAGCCAGTGATGCCCACATCCCATGAATGAATAAAAAAGTAAAGCTTTGTAGTTGCACTTGTGTGTATGAGGAAATGTTAAGTTTCCGTCAATTACTAGAATCACAAATTAATTACTTTGTATCACTTTCCTGTATTGTGTATTCTTGGTTGCTTAGTAGAGCTCACCGTTTCAGTTGTTTATTGATAAATGGAAAGATATGAATTGATGGGGATCAATAGGGAGGAGGATTGTGGGGCAGATGTGCTTTGTTGGTTGGTTATAGGGTAGTGCCTCCTGCGAGCTTGGTTCCTCTCTGCTGCTCCTCTCTATGCTGATCTCCTGCAAGTTCATACCATCCTGTTGCTATGGTCGTCTTGCACTTCATCCTATGAACACTGACTATTTATTGCTGTTGTATGCCTTACTTTTAAAGAGCCCCATGAATTGCCATTTGCTTCTCTCCTTGGCTTCAATGGCAAGTTTCACGCATGCAAATTTAAATCACAGACTCGCCTCTCCGCAGGGGTTACACGCACATTGCTGAGTGTGCCCATGTTAAGCTCAGAAGTTAGTGCATTGGAGTTGGCTTCCAGATGTACTGATACTTCCACCTCCTTCAAGAGGACCAATGCTATTTTCTACTCATCCATATGCCTTTCACTTCCCCATTTTGCCCATCCAGCAACCTGTACTTTCATTTAGGTTCCAGTGTAACTACTCTTTTCTGTAGCTGATGTCAGATGAATTCAGCATTGCTCCCTCTATCTGTTCGATAAGAGCAAACAAAGAACAGTACAGCACAGGAACAGGCCATTCGGCCTCCATGCCTGCGCCGATCTTGATGCCTGCCTAAACTAACACCGTCTGCACTTCCAGGGCCCATATCCCTCTATTCCCTTCCTATTCGTATATTTGTCAAGATGTCTCTTAAACGTCGCTATTGTATCTGCTTCCACCACCTCCCCTGGCAGCAAGTTCCAGGCACTCGCCACCCTCTGTGTAAAAAAAAAACAAAAAAAAAAACTTGCCTTGCACATCCCCTCTAAACTTTTCCCCTCGCACCTTAAACCTATGTCCCCTAGTAACTGACTCTTCCACCCTGGGAAAAAGCTTCTGACTATCCACTCTGTCCATGCCGCTTATAACTTTGTAAACCTCTCTCATGTCGCCCCCCTCCACCTCCATCATTCCAGTGAAAACAATCCGGGTTTATCCAACCTCTCCTCATAGCTAATGCCCTCCAGACCAGGCAACATCCTGGTAAACCTCCTCTGTACCCTCTCCAAAGCCTCCACATCCTTCTGGTAGTATGGCGACCAGAATTGCACGTAATATTCTAAGTGTGGCCTAACTAAGGTTCTGTACAGCTGCAACATGACTTGCCAATTTTTATACTCTATGCTCCGACCGATGAAGGCAAGCATGCCGTATGCCTTCTTGACTACCTTATCCACCTGCGTTGCCACTTTCAGTGATCTGTGGACCTGTACGCCCAGATCTCTCTGCCTGTCAATACTCCTAAGGGTTCTGCCATTTACTGTATACCTCCCACCTGCATTAGACCTTCCAAAATGCATTACCTCACATTTGTCCGGACTAAACCCCATCTGCCATTTCTCCGCCCAAGTCTCCAACCGATCTATATCCTGCTGTATCCTCTGACAATCCTCATCATTATCCGCAATTCCACCAACCTTTGTGTTGTCCGCAAACTTACTAATCAGACCAGCTACATTTTCCTCCAAATCATTTATATATACTACAAACAGCAAAGGTCCCAGCACTGATCCCTGCGGAACACCACTAGTCACGTCCCTCCATTCAGAAAAACACCCATCCACTGTTACCCTCTGTCTTCTGTGACTGAGCCAGTTCTGTATCCATCTTGCCAGCTCACCTCTGATCCCGTGTGATTTCACCTTTTGTATCAGTCTGCCATGCGGGACCTTGTCAAAGGCTTTACTAAAGTCCATGTGGACAACATCCACCACCCTCATCAATCATCTTCGTCACTTCCTCAAAAAAGTCAATCAAATTAGTAAGACACGACCTCCCCTTCACAAAACCATGCTGTCTCTCGCTAATACGTTTGTTTGTTTCCAAATGGGAGTAAATTCTGTCCCGAAGAATCCTCTCTAATAATTTCCCTACCACTGACATAAGGCTCACCGGCCTATAATTTCCTGGATTATCCTTACCACCCTTCTTAAACAAGGGAACAACATTGGCTATTCTCCAGTCCTCTGGGACCTCACCTGTAGCCAATGAGGATGCAAAGACTTCTGTCAAGGCCCCAGCAATTTCTTCCCTTGCCTCCCTCAGTATTCTGGGGTAGATCCCATCAGGCCCTGGGGACTTATCTACCTTAATGCTTTGCAAGACACCCAACACTTCCTCCTTTTTGATAATGAGATGACCGAGACTATCTGCACTCCCTTCCCTAGGCTCATCATCCACCAAGTCCTTCTCCTTGGTGAATACGGATGCAAAGTACTCATTTAGCACCTCACCCATTTCCTCTGGCTCCACGCATAGATTCCCATCTCTGTCCTTGAGTGGGCCAACCCTTTCCCTGGTTACCCTCTTGCTCTTTGTATATGTATAAAAAGCCTTGGGATTTTCCTTACTCCTGTTTGCCAATGACTTTTCATGACCCCTTTTAGCCCTCCTATCTCCTTGCTTAAGTTCCTTCCTACTGTCTTTATATTGCAATGTGATTGACTCTTAAATGCCCTCTAAAATGTCCTTGCAAGCCACTCAGTTGTATCAAACTGCGACAAAGTCAATAGCGGTTCAAGAAGTGGCTCACTGCCGCCTTGTCAAAGGCAATTGGGGATGGGCAATAGATACTGTCCTAGCCAGTAACGCCCACATCCCATGAGCGAATTTTTAAAAAATTGTTTTCAGGGATTCCCAGCCTACTACATTACATGAACAAAAAACTCTATCTTTTTTGCTTATGCTGAAGTAGTCTTTGCTTTCTCGAAGAGAATGAGGAATTCAAGCTGAATCCCAGTGAGAGCAGCCTGTACAGAAGCAAATTTCCAGTAGCTTGCAGATTGAACATTTTGAGCATACAAAAAGATGGACAGAAAATTGCCAGCTGGTTCTTCAAGTCCTTTCAATTCAGCCATATAATAACACGCTCCAACTATTCCCCACCCAGTAGCAGCCATGTAATCTCATAGGACAGTTGAAAAATCATTTTAAAAAGAAAGTTTGGGAGCAATAAGAATTTTTGGAAATTTTTCAATTCCTGAAGATAATCAAAAAGCGGTATATTACACAACATCTTACCTGCCTGTTTGTCTGCAATGATATCAGCTTTGCCCAAGAATCAGTCCAACTCTGAACGTCAGGAGCAAATATGCATTCACTGAGCAAGCGGCAACCTATTCGAAAGGTCAAAAATGCTTTGGGGAAAGATGAACTTCCTGACATCCAGTCTAGTATACATAGGCTGCTTGTTTGCATGTTCCCTGGTTTTCCCTAATTTTTCTGATGTTAAGTAATCTGCTATATGTACACAGACCATGCCTTCATTATTTAAAATACTTCAGTCAGGTCTTGTCAAAGTCTCTGAAGTAAAGAGGCCCAGCTTCCTCAGCCTGTTGTGATAGAGAAAGGTTTTTAAACTAGATATTAATCCAGTGGTCCTACACTGACCCTTTTCTAGGGCTTCTATTTCCCCCAAAACATGTGAGGGGACTAGAACAGGAAACAGTATGCCAAATGGGGCTTAACTAAGGTCTTGTGCAGAATTACATAGAATTTTACAGTGCAGAAGCAGGCCACTTGGCCCATAAGGTCCATGCTGGCTACTGTTTTTGTTTTACTTTGTATTTTATCATCCTAGCTAGACATCCTAATGTCCTCTTTCACTATAGCCTATTTCCATTGGTTGTGGAGATTGAATTTGTTCCATCTGACTTGTGAAGCATGTCTGCAGAAAATATTTGTAAGCACAGTAGATTTTTCTTTTAGAAAATCTAGCCCTTTGTTTAGCTGCTATGCACTGCCTCCAACAGTGGCATGAAGCTAGTGTGTCAAAGTGGATCAAGTGTTTTCAGAGTGGTAAAGGCAAGTATTTTTGAAAGACAGGTGTCTTGCACAGATGGAGAAGGCAAATTAGCAGGTAGCGTAAACAATCTGGATTGAGTTATAGCATATGTTTATGAATGAAGTTTTCTTTGGTACACCAGTGAAGAAGGAGTGGTGATTAGTTTTGATCTTTGCCAAATTGTGGTGTTATTTTAAATATTTTTTGATTATGTCGATGTTAATGACCTTGTAGTCTAAATCCTGTATCACCTAGGTTTACATACATGAGTACAAGCATATTTTGAGATTCAGATTGGATTAGCTAACAGCAAGAGACTTGGGCCCTAATTTTGTTTGGGGGGCATGTATGGCACCCACAAGTCCCAAGGGGGTGGCAAACCTCGGGAGTCCTCCAACCTGGAGGCCCAGTCAATTTTTACGGACGGTCCTCATTTCCATAAATTTTCTCTGAACCCAGATCCGCTACCCAGCTGGTACACAGGAAATCATGAAATTCAGGAAGCAGCAGGCTCCTGGCCCATGAAGAAACCTAAAATAAAACTTCAGAATTATCTGTCTGGACCTCTTCTGGTCCATGATCCACTTCCCAGATGGTCTGACCTGACTGGGTAGCTGCTACTGCTTCCGCCAATTAAATTGCAGATCAGGTTCTGATGAATTCATCAGACCAATCTGTATATTTAAAGAATACTTTGCTGCCTTTTTTTTTTATTCATTCAATGGGATATGGGCATCGCTGGCTAGGCCAGCATTTATTGCCCATCCCTAATTGCCCTTGAGAGGGTGGTAGTGAGCTGCCGCCTTGAATCACTGCAGTCCATGTAGGGTAGGTAGACCCACAGTGCTGTTAGGAAGGGAGTTCCAGGATTTTCACTTGGTGACAGTGAAGGAATGGAGATAAAGTTCCAAGTCGGGATGGTGTGTGGCTTGGAGGGAACTTGCAGGTGGTGGTGTTCCCATGCATCTGCTGCCGGTGTCCTTCTAGGTGGCAGAAATCGCAGGTTTGGAAGGTTCTGTCTAAGGAGTCTTGCTGTGTAGCTGCAGTGCATCTTTAAATGGTACACACTGCTGCCATTGTGTTTTGGTGGTGGAGGGAGTGAATGTTTGTGGATGGGGTGCTAATCAAGCCACCTGCTCTGTCCTGGATGGTGTCAAGCTTCTTGAGTGTTGTTGGAACTGCACCCATCCAGACAAGTGGCGAGTATTCCAATACACTCTGGACTTGTGCCTTGTAGATGGTGGGCAGGCTTTAGGGAGTCAGGAGGTGAATTATTCGCTACAGGAGTTCTAGCCTCTGAACTGCTCTTGTAGCCATGGTATTTATATAGCTACTCCAGTTCAGTTTCTGGTTAATGGTAACTCCCAGGATGTTGATAGTAAGGGATTTAGCGATTGTAATGCCATTGAATGTCAAGAGGAGATGGTTAGAATCTCTTGTTTGAAATAGTCATTGCCTGGCACTTGTGTGACGCGAATGTTACTTGCCACTTATCAGCCCACGCCTGGATATTGTTCACGTCTTGCTGCATTTCTACACGGACTGCATCAGTATCTGAGCAGTCGCGAATGGTGATGAACATTGTGCAATCATCAGCGAACATCCCCACTTCTGACCTTATGATTGAAGGAAGGTCATTGATGAAGCAGCTGAAGATTGTTGAGCTAGGACTCTACCCTGAGAAAAATAAAAAAACTCCTGCATTGATGTCCTGGAGCTCAGATGATTGACCGCCAAAATCCACAATCATCTTCCTTTGCGCTAGGTATGACTCCAACCAGCAGAGAGTTTCTCCCTGATTCCCATTGACTCCAGTTTGGCTAGGGCTCCTTGATACCATACTCTTGTCAAATGCTGCCTTGATGTTGAGGGCAGTCACTCACCTCACCTCTGGTGTTCAGCTCTTTTGTCCATGTTTGAACCAAGGCTGTAATGAGGTCAGGAGCTGAGTGGCCCTGGCAAAACCCAAACTGAGTGTCAGCGAGCAGGTTATTGCTGAGCAAGTGCTGCTTGATAGCACTGTCGACGACACCTTCCATCACCTTACTCATGATTGAGAGTAGACTGATGGGGCGGTAATTGACTGGGTTGGATTTGTCCTGCTTTTTGTATACAAAACATACCTGGACAACTTTCCACATTGCCTTATAGATGCCAGTGTTGTAGCTATACTGGAACAGTTTGACTAGGGGCTCAGCAAGTTCTGGAGCACAGGTCTTCAGTACTATTGCCGGAATGTTGTCAGGGCCCATAGCCTTTGCAGCATCCAGTGCCTTCAGTCGTTCCTTGATATTACGTGGAGTAAGTTGAATTGGCTGAAGACTGGCATCTGTGATGCTGGGGACTTCAGGAGGGGGCCGAGATTGATCATCCACTCGGCATTTCTGGCTGAAGATTGTTGCAAATGCTTCAGCCTCATCTTTTTCACTGATGTGTTGGGCTCCCCTATCATTGAGGATGGGGATATTTGTGGAGCCACCTCCTCCAGTTAGTTGTTTAATTGTCCACCACCATTCACGGCTGGATGTGGCAGGACTGCAGAGCTTAGATCTGATCCGTTGGTTGTGGGATCGCTTAGCGCTGTCTATCGCATGCTGTTTATACTGTTGGGCACGCAAGTAGTCCTGTGTTGTAGCTTCACCAGGTTGACACCTCATTTTGAGGTATGCCTGGTGCCGCTCCTGGCATATCCTCCTGCACTCTTCATTGAACCAGGGTTGATCCCCCAGCTTGATGGTAACGGTAGAGTGGGGGATATGCCGGGCCATGAGGTTACCGATTGTGGTTGAGTACAATTCTGCTGCTGCTGATGGCCCACAGCGCCTCATGGATGCCAAGTTTTGCATTGCTAGATCTGTTTGAAATCTATCCCATTTAGCACAGTGGTAGTGATACACAACTTGATGGACGATATCCTCAATGTGAAGCCGCGACTTTGTTTTCACAAAGACTGTGCGGTGGTCACTCCTACCAATACTGTCATGGACAGATACATCTGCGGCAGGCAGATTGGTGAGGACGAGGTCAAGTATGTTTTTCCCTCTTGTTGGTTCCCTTTCCACCTGCCGCAGACCCAGTCTAGCAGCTATATCCTTCACGACTCGGCCAGCTCGATTAATAATGGTGCTACTGAGTGGGTTTCCGTTGTCATTTTCGGTGCCTAGGTTGATGCCGGTGGTCCGTCCAGTATCATTCCTTATTAACTTTGTAGCAATTTTATACATCTGAGTGGTGTGCTAGGCCATTTCAGAGGGCAATTAGGAGTCAAGCGCATTGCTTCAGGTGTCCTTCACAACCTCTCAAAAGAATAGCTGGGAAGCTATTCGGATAGATTGCTATCCTAATTTTAACTGCCACATCCCCCTCCCACACCTGGTTTCCACCAGGCAGGGGAAGTTAAAATCTCTCTTCTTGAGAACACTATGTTGTAGGTTGGTAGGACCCTAGGAAGTACAAAGCGTCACAGGGATCTTGGTGTACTTGTCCATAGATCACTGAAGGCAGTAGCACAGGTAGATAAGGTGGTTAGGAAGGCATATGGAATACTTGCCTTTTATTAGCCATGGCATAGAATGTAAGAGCAGGGAGGATATGATGGAGCTGTGTAAAATGCTAGTTAGGCCACAGCTAGAGTACTGTGTACAGTTCTGGTCAGCACACTATAGGAAGGATGTGATTGCACTGCAGAGGAGATTCACCAAGATGTTGCCTGGGCTAGAGCATTTCAGTTATGAAGAGAGACTGGATAGGCTAGGGTTATTTTCCTTAGAGCAGAGAAGGCTGAGGGGGACCTGATTGAGGTATACAAAATTATGAGGGGCATTGATAGGATAGATAGGAAGAAACTTTTTCCCTTAGCAGAGGGATCAATAACCAGGGGGCATAGATTTAGGTAAAGGGCAGGAGGTTTAGAAGGGATTTGAGGAAATCTTTTTCTCCAGAGGGTGGTTGGATTCTGGAACACACTACCTGAAGGAGTGGTAGAGGCAGGAACCCTCACAACATTTACGAAGTATTTAGATGAGCATTGAAACGCCATAGCGTACAAGGCTATGGGCCAAGTGCTGGAAAATGGAATTAGAATAGATAGGTGCTTGATGGCTGGCACAGACACGATGGGCTGAAAGGTCTGTTTCTGTGCTGTATAATTCTATGACTCTATGCTCTGAAATTTCAGTTGTCCACCTTAACTCGAGGCCTTTTTCTATTTTTTTGGGTGTGTCAGAACCAAAAATGAAGTGGAAAGCCACGTGCTTTCTGAACCTGCTGAAACTGCGTCTCCTGTCAGATATGAGCAGAGCAGTCTGACACAAATGTAAGATTAAGGTGATGAAGGGGGCTATGATATCAAGCCATTGTATGTGGAAAGAATTGGTGATCAAAACAGTTCCCTTTTTAATAGGAAACTGAAGAAAAGTGAAATCGAGGCAGGTGATTTAAAGGAAATAAAGGAATTGGTTAGATAGCATAATAAACAGAAGGTAAGTGTGAAGGGACTAAATCAGTGTTCAGGGTTAGTCTGTGTTATGTTTATGGGCTATTTATTAAAAAAAAAAATTCATATGATCAGAATGAAGAAAGTTTAAATTTGGATGGCAGATTAATTTCCAGGGTAATTTGACATATTTTACATAATGACTTGTCAGATACTACTTTGTAAATGAAATCAGAATCAAGCGTACTGTAAATTTACAAAAAATAGTTATTGTTAGCTTTTTAAAAAGTTACAGGTTTTGACCAACATTTCTGGGGTGGGATTTGAGAAACAAAGGGCTGGATTTTACATCTGGCGAACGGGAGCTGGTCACCGACATAAAATTCAGTGGCGAAACTGCTTCTGCCTGGCCTGGGGATCCGTCCCGCATTTTACAGATCCCAAGCTTTAATTGTTCCGAGGCAGGACTTCCACCCACTTGAGGGAGGAAGCCCCACCTCATTGAGCTGCCGGCCAATCATTGGACTGGCAGCTCTTAGTCCCAGTAGCACCACCAGGAGCGGTGGCCACTGCTAGGACCGCAGCCCAGCTGAGGACATGGAGCCAAGACTGCTGGTAAGTTTGGATTGCCACGCCAGGGGTAATCAGTCGTGCCCCGGCGAGGCAAGGGTGGTCGTTTGGGGGGAAGGGGGGCATCTTGGGTCCTGGGGGGTGGTTGGGGAAGTGGGAGTGGCCCTCAATCGGGCACCCTGTGCCCGATTGTCAACCCCTCCCAGGGCGCAGAGAGGCCGACAGCTTTCACCAGGTGGCCTTTCCCGGTTCCAGGACGCCCACTTGCCACTGGTAAAATCCCCGTGGAGGCAGGCGAAGGCCCTTAAGTGGTCATTAATTGGCAACTTAAGGGCCCTGATTGGCCTGGGGCCGGCGGCTCGTTTTCCACCACCCCCCGCCCCACCCTATATAAAGTGGGGCGGGGTTGGGAAGGCCTCCCGGAGCTTCCCGCTCCATTGTACCCCCCTGCCACCACCACCATCCGGCTCGCTGGGGTGGTGTAAAATTCCAGGCATAGACTTAATTACATTGTCAAGATACTGAGAGGGAGGAAATTGGGTCAATGAGCTAATAGATGTGAAGGGGCTGAATTAGCATGTTGAAATTATTTTGCTGAAGCCATTTTCTTTTTTGATAACTGCTTAATGAAAAGGTATATTTAAAACAGCACAGAAAAAAAATCAGTACCTTAAGTGATTTTTCATAGGCACATTCCTTAGCCTAAAACAAACTAATGGGGTAGAGTTTCTGCTTTGGGTACAGATTACATCCAAAATTGCACTTGTTTTGAACATGTGAACAAGTACAATTGGACAGCATTTTAAAAATATGAACATCTACTTAAAAAATATGATATATTTGTGTGGTAATATGTGATTAATATAGCTGAAATAGGTTTATTCCAAAAAATAAGCATTTTAAATCCATGTCAGTCCAACAGCTGTGAGACCCAATTTTTAATTACTGAAACTGGCTTTTTAAAAAAAAAACTATTTTCTGTTTGGATTGGGACACAGTATTCCGTTCTTCAGTAAGTTTTAAAATGTGGCTGGTTTAGTTGAGTTGCTTCTCAATGGCACCCCTCCAGGATATTGATGGGGCAGAGGGGAAACTTAATAATGGTAACAGAATTTAACATCAAAGGGAAGTGGTTAGGCTCTCTCTCTTACTGGAGATGGTTTTTGTGTGTCATAAATGTTGGTTGCTACTTCCCATCCCAAGCCTGGGTGTCGTCCAGCTCTTGCTGCATGCTGGCAATAACTGCTTCATTACGTGAGGAAATTTGAATGGAGCTAAGCACAATGCAATCATTAGCAAACAGCCCCACATCTAACCTTTATGATATTTATGATGAGGGAAGGTCATTAATGAAGCAATTGAAGATAATTGAGCCTAGGATGTTGCCCTGAGAAGCTCTTGCAGTGATGACCTGGGACTGAGATGACTGACCTTCAACATCCACAGCCATCCTCTTCATATGACACCTGCTCACTACCACCCCCCACAGCCCCCATCCCCTTTGACTTCAGTTTTACTAAGTTCTTGATGCCACACTTTGCCTCGATGTCAGGTTAATTTGCTGTCATCTCACCTCTGACATTCAGCTCAAGTCCATGTTTGGAGGAAGACTGTAATCAGGTCTAGATCCAAGTGGCACTGGAGGAACCTAAATTGAGCATTATTAAGCAAGTTATTGGTGAGTAAGTGCTGCTTGATGGCACTATTGATGACTCCTTCCATCGTGGCAGGTGGCAGTGTTGTGATTACTGGAACAGCATAACTAGGGGCACAGTTAATTATGGAGCACAGGTCTTCAATACTACAGCTAGCATGTTCTTTGGGTCTGTAGAATTTGCAGTGCCCAGTATAGGTAGCTGTTCCATAGTCACATGAAGTGAATCAACTTGGCTGACGACTGGCACCTTTGATGGTGGAGACCTCTGGAGGATTCCGAAAGAGGCCATCAGAAGGCATGTCTGGCTGAAGATGGTTGCAGACGCTTCAGCCTTGTTTTTGCACTCCTTTGTTGGGCTGTGCCATTGTTGAGGGTGAGGATCATCATGGAGCCTCCTCCTATTATTACTTAATTGTCCACCGTGATTCATGACTGGATAAGGCAGGGCTGCAGAGCTTTGACCTGATTTGTTGGCTGTGGGATCGTTTAGCTCTGTCTGCAGCATGCTGCTTTCGGTTTTTAGCATACATGATATATTACAGCTTCAATAGGCCAGCACCTCATTTCCAGATATACCTGGTGCTGCTCCCAGCATGCTCTTCTGAAAACCAGCTTCAGTTGAAATCCAGAAGTATATGGATTATAACTAGACCAATCTTTGTTATTTTTACAAGTTTTAAAAATGAAATGATACAGTTAAACTATAGCACCAGTAACAGAAATGTGTCTGGAGCTAACAGCTATAGTGCAATAGGGGTTAATGTACACAAAAAGAAAGGCACTTCACAGAATCACAGAATTGTTACAGTGCAGAAGGAGGCCATTCAGCCCATCGTGTCTGCACCTGCTCTCCGAAAGACAAATTAACAGTGCCTTTCCCCCACCACCTTCCTGTAACCTGCACATTCTTCTATTTCATATAACAGTTTAATTCCCTTTTGAATGCTTCAATTGAACCTGCCTTCACCACGCTCTCAGGCAGCGCATTCTAGAGCTTAACCACTTGCTGCATGAAAAAGTTTTTCCTCATGTCGTTTTTGCTTCTTTTACACATTACTTTAAATTTGCGCCCTCCCGTTCTCGATCTTTTCGCGAGTGATAATAGTTTGTCTCTATCTACTCTGTCTAGACCCTTCATGATTTTGAATACCTCTATCAAGTCACCTCTCTGCCTTCTGTTCTCCAAGCAAAATAGTCCCGACTTCTCCAATCTATCTTCATAACTGATGTTCTTCATCCCTAGAACCATTCTCATGAATCTTTTCTGCGCTCTGTCCAATGCCCTCACATCTTTCTTAAAGTGTGGCGCCCAGAACTAGACGCAGTACTCCAGCTGAGGCCAAACTAGTGTCTTATACAAGTTCAACAAAGCCTCCTTGCTCTTGTACTCTATGTCCCTATTAATAAAACCCAGGATACTGTATGCTTTATTAACCACTCTCTCAACCTGTCCTGCCACCTTCAATGACTTATGCACATATACACCCAGGTCCCTCTGCTCCTGCACCCACTTTTAGAATTGTACCCTTTATTTTATATTGTCTCCTTGTTCTTCCTACCAAAACAAACCACTTCACATTTCTCTGCATTGAACCTCATCTGCCACTTATCCGTTCATTCCATCAACTTGTCTATGTCCTTTTGCAGTTCTACACCATCCTCCTCACAGTTCGCAAGCTTCCAAGTTTCATATCATCTGCAAAATTTGTAATTCTCTGATAAATGTATTGGAGCGTAAATATGTCATAAACTGTTCTAATCGGATAATAGCTTAACATGCCGAATATCTAGTTGTAAATGCTCTTGATCAAAATTCTTTTATTTCCCCGAAGCAGCTACCTAATTCCTAGGATCATACAGCCAGCTTTTTGAAAGAACTATCCAACTAGTTCCATTCTGCTGCTTTTCCCTCAGAGCCTTGTAGTTTTTCCTTTTCAAGTATATGCTCAATTTGCTTTTGAAAGTTACTGTTGAATCTGTATCTACTACCCTTGCAGGCATACATTCCAGATCATAATTTGCTATGTAAAAAAAAAATGTAAAAAATTCTCATCTCGCATCCTGATTCTTTTTGCCAACTATCTTAAATCTGTGTTCTCTGGTTACCAACCCTTATGTCAGTGGCAACAGTTTTTTTCCCATCATCTCTATCTAAACCCGTCATAATTTTGAATGCCTTAATTAAATTTCCCCTAACCTTCTCTGCTCTAAGGAAAATAATCCCAGTTTCTCTAAGCTTGCCACACAACTGAAGTCCCTTATCCTTGGCACCATTCTAGTAAATCTCTCCACCTTTTCTAGCATCTTGACATCCTTCCTAAAGCATGATGCCCAGAATTGGACACAATTCTGTTGAGTCCTAACCAGTGAGTTATGAAAGTTTAAACTCAATATGTAAACCATTTGATAACCTTAATTGTATAAGCAGTTTTTTAAATGTTAATTCTTAAACTGGATAATCTCGTGTAGCGGTCTGCAGGTTACTGTCTGATTGTGCACTTTTTCCTCCAGAGGTTCCAGGCCAAAAGAGACGTTGCATACCTGAAGAAACGGTGCAAAAAAGGCCTAGGTTAAACGGTAGGTTGTGGATCGTAAGATCTGCAGCTGATTATTTTTCTCTGTGCCTAGATATTACTTAAATCATGGCATGGCCAAGCTGGGTATATATCACTTTTCCACTTTACACTCTCTGGCATCAGGTCTTCTCAGGTCAATGCAAAGTGGGAGAAAACATCCCTTTAAATTACGTTGAAAACATATGCCAGCTTGTACCCTGGTAGAACCTCTTCCCTTTGCTAACTTGCACATAGCTTTTCTATACCATGATGCTTATGTTTCATACATAATTTATATCCGTATTTACTGAGCAAAACAATAAAGATAGAATATTTGTTTTTAATACTGGATGACAGCACCTGTTGGGTCAAATCTTTATAGTTTTCCAACAATATTCCTCCTTGTCAGTCTCTAGAAGAGTCCTTATTCCTTCTCTAATCTCCCTAACTAACACTGCCTGCCCAATCATTACATATATTATTCATCCTAGAATTCCATTATTAGTGACACATCTGTGGCAGTATTGAACCAATGGTGCTTTACTGAAACCGGTCAACTATATTTTACCACAGAACATGTGCACAAGTTACGTAGCTATGATGAAATGCACTTCTATATTCTAAATTGTTCACAATATTCTGATTGGTAGAATTGCATTTTATTGGGGACAACACTTTTTTTTAGCCTCATGGGAATTGCAAAATTTCGTACAGAAGGAATTGTAGAACTGAGATATTAGCGGTTCCAATATATCTTTACTCGGTCATCTCTATAATCAGCATCTTAGTGCGTTTCTTCACTTGTTTCCTCTGCAGTAAGTACAGTGTGCTCTACTTATACTAGAGAAAAAAAGAAAAAACAGTGCCAAAAATCTGAAATAAATGCAGTATAAGCAGAAAACACACAACAGTTTAATCAGCATCTCAACGTAAAACTTCCTCAGGGTAGCCCTCCTAGGCCCAAGCATCTTCAGCTGCTTCATCAATGACCTTCCTTCAATCATTAGGCCAGAAGTGGGGATGTTCGCTGCTGATTGCACAATGTTCACCATTCGCGACTTCTCATACTGAAGCAGTCCGTGTAGAAATGCAGCAAGACCTGGACAATATGCAGGCTTGGGCTGATAAGTGGCAGTAACACTCGCGCCACACAAGTGCCAGGCAATGACCATCTCCAACAAGAGAGAATCTAACCATCTCCCCTTGACATTCAATGGCATTACCATCACTGAATCCCCCATTATCAACATCCGAGGGGCTACCATTGACCAGAAACTGAACTGGAGTAGCCATATAAATACCATGGCTACAAGAGCAGGTCAGAGGCTAGGAATCTTGAGGCAAGTAACTCATCTCCTGACTCCCCAAAGCCTGTCCACCATCTACAAAGCACAAGTCAGGAGTGTGATGGAATATTCTCCACTTGCCTGGATGGGTGCAGCTCCGACAACACTCAAGAAGCTCGACATCATCCAGGACAAAGCAGCCTGCTTGATTGGCACACCATCCACAAACATTCGCTCCCTCCACCACTGACGCACAGTAGCAGCAGTGTGTGCCATCTACAAGGTGCACTGCAGCAACGCACCAAGGCTCCTTAGACAGCACCTTCCAAAACCGTGACCTCTACCAACTAGGACGAGGGCAGCAAATGCATGGGAACACCACCACCTGCAAGTTCCCCTCCAAGTCACACACCATCCTGACTTGGAACTATATCGCCGTTCCTTCACTGTCGCTGGGTCAAAATCCTGGAATTCCCTTCCTAACAGCACTGTGGGTGTACCTACCTCACATAGACTGCAGTGGTTCAAGCAGGCAGCTCACCACCAACTTCTCAAGGACAATTAGGATGGGCAATAAATGGTGGCCTAGCCAGCGACGCCCACATCCCATGAATGAATTAAAAAAAACAGAAAATACTGGAAATGGACAGCAGGTCGATCATTATCTGTAGAGAGAAAGGGCAGGTTAGTGGTTCCAGGGATGAAGAAATTAATGTGAAAATAGATTAGAGAAGTTCAGACTGTTTTCCTTGGCGAAAAGAAGGCTGAGAGCAGATGTGATAGAGATATTTAAAATCATGAGGGGTCTGAACAGAGCAGATGGGGAAAAATTGTTCCTACTCATGAAAGGATTTAGAACAAAAGGGCACAGATTTAAAGTGATAGCAAAAGCAACATGAGGAAAATCTTTCACGCAGTAGTGGTTAAGATCTGGAATGCATTGCCTGAGTGTGGTGGAGGCAGGTTCAATCGAGGCATTCAAGAGGGAATTAGACAGTTATCTGAAAAGGAAGAATGTGCAGGGTTACGGGGAGAAGGCAGGGGAATGGCATTAGGTGAATTGCTGATTCGGAGAGCCAGTGCAGAAACGATGGGCCACGTGGCCTCCTGTGCTGTAACAATTCTGTGATTCTGTGTTTCGGGTGAATATCCTTAAGCAAAACTGAGAATGAAAAGATAAACAAGCATTTAGTAAGCTTGGAAAATCGAGGGGAAAAGGGTTAGAGGGTAGAGAATCGCCAGACACTCCAATCGCACAACAAATTAATGGGCTGAACACAAGAGAAAGACAGATCACCTTTCAGATGTGATCATTTGGCATTTCCTCGTTTAGGAGCTGCCTTATCTTTTTTGTTTTTTGTATCAAGTTCTGCTTATACTATTGCCCACAAACATTTCACTGTGGTAATTCCAAAAAAGAATATGCTAACAGTTCTAAATGTTTTTTTTTGGTTAAAAGGAAAAATCTTGAACTATTTATTTAA
Source organism: Heterodontus francisci (assembly GCF_036365525.1). NCBI lineage: Eukaryota > Metazoa > Chordata > Chondrichthyes > Heterodontiformes > Heterodontidae > Heterodontus > Heterodontus francisci. The sequence goes on along the minus strand of NC_090410.1, from coordinate 19,914,135 downwards.
AGTACTTGCATTTAATGAGGGAAAATAATGCCCTCACGAAATCTGAAAAGATGATAATAGGTGTGTAGTACCACAATTCAACTTGAATAGAGACTGTAATAGCTCAACAGTGCAACCAACAGTTACATGATGGTAATGCTGCTGTTTAGACACCATAATTTAAGAAATTTAGGAAAATATTAAGGGGCAGCTTTGCTAAAACTTTGCATCCTAGAACAGACCAAATACTTTTTCTTCTTTTGCAGTGTTCCTTCTAATACTTATTTCCATGTATAACAAAATTATGTATAATAAAAATTGAGTTCAAATCTTCTGACTGTGTGGTTGCCTTAAGTCTAGTCGATGGGACAATGTGATCTATGGGAACTGCTTGATCTGCTGGGGTAGGGAGTTGCATGGTTTCTTTTTATTTTGGACAGTAATAGTGGCCTGCTACTAGTTCAACTTCTCTTGTCTGGAGTCACAGGTAATTTCCCCTGGATGAACTCTGAATGCTGGTCTTACTGCCCTAACCTCCCTTACAGTCTCTGGGCTCAGTCTACCTGTCTTGAACTTTGGTGCCCCTGATGTGCCTTTTTTTTCAGAGCACACTATTATTACATCATGATTACTGCCACGAAACCAGCCACAGACCTGCATGATGCTATTCCTGTGTCACAAACATGTTGGATAGGAGTAGAATTCCGTTCGATTCAGAAGGATGTCAGGATGGTGTTTGGGACCATACAAGGTGCATTGTATGACACCTGGCACTCTAGGGAAGCCTACAATAGGGGTGAAGCCTCATGCTTTCTTGTCCTGCTTTGCTCTGTCCATTGGGAAAGAGATGTAGGTGTTCCTCTTGGTATCGGAGTTTTGATAACCTCCTTGATAATATGGTGGGCTGCAAATCGAGAAGACACTGATGTTGCCTGCTGCAGCCTGAAAAGAGTTGGCTGCATAAGCATTAAGGGCCACAGTGACCTTCAAGATCATGAGGACTGATATCCATTCCCTGGTTTGAGGCTCATGTTGTTGCTACAGCAGGTGACTTAGCTTGGTGTTTGCCACCCTTGTGAAGAAAAGGTGCCTGAGGCATTGCTCCTCATTGAAGTTTAGGAGAAGTGCTTCCTGGAGATTGGCTGTGGGAATGGCCTCCTGTGTTCTGCTCTTCTCCTTCCTCCTCTCTCAGCTGCTCCTACTCTCTTATGCATTCTTGGCTACAACCCCTCTTTTGCCACCCCGCCCCCACCCCTCCAGCCATAAAAGCAGGCCGACCAGAACACCTATGACTGCAGTGAATCTATTTCAAAATCAGGGCAGCATTGCTAATTTAAATATTTTTATAAAGTCTTAAATGCTTCTGGCATGTTCCGCCGACTGCCCAATCCAAAATGCTAGGCAGAGCACTTCTGTTGCAGGAAAGACACAATACCTGCTTTATTGGATGCTTAGGATAAAAATGGTCTGGTGCCAAGAATTTCTAGGCCTATAAGTCTTTTCCAGATAGGCGTAGAGTTCAAATAATCTGGACAGCACTTAGGCCACTGTATAGTCTGTCCCTTCTTTGTCTTTCTGCCATTGGTATTACTTTCATGCTTTAAAATGCTGAAAAACACAGGTGAACGACTTAAAATGGAAATATACAGCACACAGCACATAATGAACATTTATATTTACCACTGAAGATATTGACATCTGTAGGCCTTAACTGTCTGCTTATCATAAAGCTGCAGTTTCCAAAACTACAAAGGGTGCAAAATAAGAAAGTTAGACTGATTAAATGAAGACAGCAGCAATTACATCTCTGAAAGAAACCCCTAAAGTGATACCAGGGAAGCAAATACATCAGAATAAAAGCAAAATACTGCGGATGCTGGAAATCTGAAACAAAAACAAGAAATGCTGGAATCACTCAGCAGGTCTGGCAGCATCTGTGGAAAGAAAAGCAGAGTTAACGTTTCGGGTCAGTGACCCTTCTTCGGAACTGACAAATATTAGAAAAGTCACAGATTATAAACAAGTGAGGTGGGGGTGGGGCAAGAGATAACAAAGGAGGTGCAGATTGGACCAGGCCACATAGCTGACCAAAAGGTCACGGAGAAAAGGCAAACAATATGTTAATGGTGTGTTGAAAGACAAAGCATTAGTACAGATTAGGTGTGAATACACTGAATATTGAACAGCAGCAAGTGCAAACCTGAAGAAAAACAACCTGAAAAAAACAGTGGGTAAGCAAACTGAACAAACTAAGATGAAATGAAAACTGTCGGCGAGACATTGGTCGTCTCAATTTCTCTGCCCCCCTCACTCACACTAACCTGTCCCCCTCTGAACTTGAGGCACTCCGTTCTCTCAGGTCTAACCCCGACATGGTCATCAAACCTGCAGACAAGGGTGGTGCTGTTGTTGTATGGCGTACCGACCTCTACCTTGCAGAAGCTCAACGCCAACTCACGGACACTTCTTCCTACCTCCCTCTGGACCATGACCCCACCACCGAACATCAAGCCACCGTCCAAAGGACTGTCACTGACCTCATCTCCTCTGGAGATCTTCCCTCTACGGCTTCCAACCTCATAGTCCCACAACCCCGGACAGCCCGCTTCTACCTCCTTCCCAAAATCCACAAACGGGACTGTCCCGGCAGACCCATTGTGTCAGCCTGCTCCTGCCCCACTGAACTTATTTCTTCCTATCTAGACTCTATCTTTTCTCCGCTGGTCCAGTCTCTTCCCACCTACATCCGTGACTCTTCTGACGTCCTACGTCATTTTGACAATTTCCAGTTTCCTGGTCCCAACCGCCTCCTCTTCACTATGGACGTCCAATCGCTCTACACCTCCATCCCCCACCAGGATGGTTTGAGGGCTCTCCGCTTCTTCCTGGAACAGAGGCCCAACCAGTCCCCATCCACCACCACTCTCCTCCGCCTGGCTGAACTTGTTCTCACATTGAACAACTTCTCCTTCAACTCCACGCACTTCCTTCAAGTAAAAGGTGTCGCTATGGGTACCCGCATGGGTCCTAGTTATGCCTGTCTTTTTGTGGGATATGTCGAGCATTCTTTGTTCCAGTCCTACTCGGGCCCCCTCCCCCAACTCTTTTTCCGGTACATTGATGACTGTATCGGTGCCGTTTCCTGCTCCCGCCCCGAACTAGAAAACTTTATCAACTTTGCTTCCAATTTCCACCCTTCTCTCACCTTTACATGGTCCATCTCTGACACTTCCCTTCCCTTCCTCGACTTCTCTGTCTCCATCTCTGGGGATAGGTTGTCTACCAATATCCATTATAAGCCCACTGACTCCCACAGCTACCTCGACTACACTTCTTCACACCCTACCTCCTGTAAGGACTCCATTCCATTCTCCCAGTTTCTCCGTCTCCTACGCATCTGCTCTGATGATGCTACCTTCCATGACGGTGCTTCTGATATGACCTCCTTTTTCCTCAACCGAGGATTTCCCCCCACTGTGGTTGACAGGGCCCTCAACCGTGTCCGACCCATTCCCCGCACCTCTACCCTCACCCCTTCCCCTCCCTCCCAGAACCGTGACAGGGTTCCCCTTGTCCTCACTTTTTATCCCACCAGCCTCCATATCCAAAGGATCATCCTCCGCCATTTTTGCCACCTCCAGCGTGATGCCACTACCAGTCGCATCTTCCCCTGTCAGCATTCCGAAGGGATCGTTCCCTCCGCGACACCCTGGTCCACTCCTCCATTACCCCCACCTCCCCGTCCCAGGGCACCTTCCCCTGCAATCGCAGGAGGTGTAATACCTGCCCATTTACCTCCTCTCTCCTCACTATCCCAGGCCCCAAACACTCCTTTCAGGTGAAGCAGCGATTTACTTGTACTTCTTTCAATGTAGTATACTGTATTCGCTGCTCACAGTGTGGTCTCCTCTACATTGGGGAGACCAAGCGCAGACTGGGTGACCGCTTTGCGGAACATCTCCGCTCAGTCCGCAAGCAGATCCCTGAGCTTCCGGTTGCTTGCCATTTCAACACTCCCCCCTGCTCTCATGCTCACATCTCTGTCCTGGGATTGTTGCAGTGTTCCAGTGAACATCAACGCAAGCTCGGGGAACAGCATCTCATCTACCGATTAGGCACACTACAGCCTGCCGGACTGAACATTGTGTTCAATAATTTCAGAGCATGACAGCCCCCCATTTTACTTTCATTTTTAGTTATTTTTTCTTCCTTTTTTTTACATTCCTTTTTACATTTTTTACAATCTTTTTTTGCATTTATTTCATTTCATCTTAGTTTGTTCAGTTTGCTTACCCACTGTTTTTTTCAGGTTGTTTTTCTTCAGGTTTGCACTTGCTGCTGTTCAATATTCAGTGTATTCACACCTAATCTGTACTAATGCTTTGTCTTTCAACACACCATTAACATATTGTTTGCCTTTTCTCCGTGACCTTTTGGTCAGCTATGTGGCCTGGTCCAATCTGCACCTTCTCCTTTGTTATCTCTTGCCCCACCCCCACCTCACTTGCTTATAATCTGTGACTTTTCTAATATTTGTCAGTTCCGAAGAAGGGTCACTGACCCGAAACGTTAACTCTGCTTCTCTTTCCACAGATGCTGCCAGACCTGCTGAGTGATTCCAGCATTTCTTGTTTTTGAAGCAAATACATCAGGATGCCCAGATGATATAAACTATAAGAAAACATACTGTGCCATTCATGGAAGTAATCATGATCTACACCGACAGAAGCTGTCATGGTGAAAGCTATCTGTTGAAGGATTAACTGTTGTGATGTAATACTTGCACATTATCAGACTTTAAGTGATGATTAAAAATTCATTATTTGAGAAAAAATACCATTCGCATAGTCAGTAAATGTTATCAATATACTGTCTGCACTGAAGTGCTGTAGTTGGCCCAGTTGAAATGAACAAATTGATTTTCAAATGTGATTTCGTGGCAGTAAAAAAAAAAACAGGGTTTAATTATTTGTTCCTGCTAACTTGATTTTTATTTTGAGGGTGGGTGGATGTGACAGCAATAAGTGATCACCTTTTCTGTTCTGATTCTGTTTTACTCTATATGCACCAATACTTATACTTTAAGATTACATAAACTAATTTACAATTCAACTAATTTTAGCTCTGGTTTTGCAGATGAAGTGAGCAGGGGAGAAAAGAAAGACTGTTTCATACCTTAAATGAGATGTATCTTAGTAGTGCTGTAAATCCTGATTTACAAGTTGCACCTTCAGATTTGATTTTATGTCACATAGGGCTGTGCCTTGTTTACCTATGGAATTTGTTGTGGTTTAATTTGTGCATGATGCGGAAACCATGTAAATCCAAGAACAGTTTTCTTACTAACTTTACCATTCAGGTTTTGGCTTTCACTAGGCTTTTCAGTATGGCTTCTGCTCTGGAACACTTTGTTAAATCATTTTTTATTATCATGGACATTGACCATCATCTTAAACCCCATGTCTCCTCCACCCTCATCTCCAACAAGAAGTGCAAGGAGCCCGTGGAGTACTTTGTCACTAAGCTTGAGACCATCTGATCAGCTGCCTCTGCCATGTCCCTCCCTCCCACTATCCCACCTGGCCAAACTTCCTATAATACTCCCCCCTGCCCTTGCCCTGAACTTGCATTTTTCTCTAGTTCCTTTTATCTCCCCTCATGCCCTCTCTGAGCTCATCTTGTCAATGAGAACCGCCTCCTGTCCCACTAAACTATTGATGATGATCCAGCTTTCCCTGCTGGTCCCCGTGATGGCCGATATTGTAAATGGTTCTCTCTCTTCAGCAGTTGTCCCTCTCTCCTTTAAATCTGCAGTCATCTCCCATTTCAAAAAAAAATCTTTGACTCCACCATCCTTGCAAACTAACGTCCCATCACCAACCTCCCTTTCCTCTCAAGTCTCTGAATATGTTGTTGCCTTACAAATCCATTACCTTCTTTTCCAGATCTCCATGTTTGAATCCCTTCAATCAAGGTTCAATCCCTTTCCACAATACTAAAACCTCCCATCAGTGGTTAGCACCACTGCCTCACAGCTCCAGGGACCCGGGTTCAATTCTGGGTACTGCCTGTGTGGAGTTTGCAAGTTCTCCCTGTGTCTGCGTGGGTTTCCTCCGGGTGCTCCGGTTTCCTCCCACAGCCAAAAAGACTTGCAGGTTGATAGGTAAATTGGTCATTATAAATTGCCCCTAGTATAGGTAGGTGGTAAGGGAATATAGGGACAGATGAGGATGTGGTAGGAATATGGGATTAGTGTAGGATTAGTATGAATGGGTGGTTAATGGTCAGCACAGACTCGGTGGGCCGAAGGACCTGTTTCAGTGTTGTATCTCTAAATCTAAATCTAAAAATCAAAATCAAAAATGACATCCTATGTGACTGTCACAAAGGTAAACTTTCGCTTCTCGACCTGTCTGCCACCTTTGACACAGCTGACCACACCACCCCTCCTCTAATGCCTCTCCACTGTTGTCCAGCTGGGCGGGACTGTTCTTACCTGGTTCAGTTCTTATCTATCTGATCGTAGCCAGGGTATCACTTGCAATAGCTTCTCTTCCTGTTCCTGCACCGTTGCCTCTGGTGTCCCCAAGGACTTGTCCTTGGCCCTCCTCCTATTTCTCATTTGCATGCTGCCCCTCGACGACATCATCCAAAAGCACAGTGTTAGTTTTCACACGTATGCTGACGACAGTCAGCTCTACCTCCTCACCATTTCTCTCGACTCCTCCACTGTTGTTAAATTATCAGACTGCTTATCTGACATTCAGTACTGGATGAGCAGAACTGTTCTCCAATTAAATATTGAAAGACTGAAGCCATTGTTTTCGATACTCATTCCAAACTCTGTATCCTAGCTACCAACTCCATGCCTCTCCCTGGCAACCGTCTGAGATTATGCCAATCTGTCACAACCTTCGTGTCACAGTTGACCCCAGGATGAGCTTCCCACCTGGAATTCGTCATAAGGCCTCCTATTTCCACCTCTAACATCACCTGACTTTGTCCCTGCATCAGCTCATCTGCTGCTGAAACCTCCATTCATGCTTACATTACCCCTAGACATGATGATTCCAGCGCACTCCTGGCTGAACTTCCACATCCTACTTTCCGTAAACTTGAAGCCATCCAAATCTCTGCTGCCTGAGCCTTAACTTGCACTATATCCCTGTTCCCATATCACCCCTTGCTCATTGACCTACATTGGCTCCCGTTCAGAGTGAATGATAGAACTATTTTTCTTCTATTTATTTTCCTTGCTTTTTCTTTAAGCTTTGTAATTTCTGCCTTTTCTGCATTCAGCCTTCCTGTATTGTTTGTGTTCTCACTTGCAAGTTATTGTCTGAATGATGATCCCTATAATACATCTTGATGTTTCTGAAAGACTTCTCACAAACTTTGAGGACGCTAATAAAACACCTAATGTTGTCATTATTCAGCCTTTTAATAGTGGGCATTTTTAATCTTCTACAGACGAGCATCTTGATGGGGAGCCACTGTACGTATAAAATGACTCCAAAAAAAATCTAACAAGAAGATTAGTTTGTCCTTTCTTAAATCCAGCAGCTCAAGCTCAGGAAGATACAAAGCCATCTACAGGTGCCAAAGTATTATCTGCAAGAAACCCACGTGTCTCAAGTGGTAAGAGCATCCACAAACTTTGTATTTTACTCGGGAAAGTCATTTAACTTTGGAAAGGACATATGAGTTCTCCAATTGCTACTGCCTGCAAAGTATAAGAGGGGTGAGTGAAATTACTGCTTGTCAAAGCTCAATAACACAAATATAGTTAAGAAAATTTTAAACCATCTTTAAACATCTCTCCTCATGCATAAAGTTCCATTTGAAATAGGGCATAATCTCAAGGTCCCCTCTGGGCTAGATTCTCCTAGATGAGAAATTGGGCAGGTTAGTGGTAGAGAATTGCACCAGTGCACCCTATCAGCACCTTCCTGCCTTGACCATTACTGGCTGTCCCTTCCCTGGCAGATTTTCCTACTGCTACTTCCCGAGGGCACTATGTGATAGGTAGCAATGGGCCTCAGAAAAGCAGCAATAATGGCCCTGAGGTTGCCTAACAAAGACAGTGGGCTTTGTACTGAGCTCTTCTCCCTTCAGTCTGGCTCTCACATCTTGCTGTAGAGCTCGATCTCTACTGGGCTGCCACTTTTTTAATCTTCTGGGTTCTTCTGCCCTTTTAAATGCCTGACTGCCTATTGTGCTGTTGCAGTAGTGGTCCCATTGAATCACCACTGGGATTTTGCCACCAAGCACTGGAAAGCTCCCTCTTGACAGCGGGGAGCCTGCTGCACATACAAAATGGCCCCCAATGCAAAGAACTGGGTGGTGGGGGCAAGAGCAGAGTAAAAAGAGTCCTATATTGCTGGAACTCTGCCCAGAGAGGAGAATGCAACCCATTATTTGTAGTATAACTTTAAAAGTGCTTGCCTCAGATTGTTTGTTTATTTTCAATGTGGAAAATATAATCATATGCATGTAAAAGCATGAGTTTTTTGGTTGTCATCTGTATCCATTTCTAAAAATAATTGCTTTAAATAATTATTATTACAGGTGGCCCTACTATTCTTTCCCATGTGAGGGAACTCAACAGAGCCGGGAACAATATCCTCGTGGGGCAGTTTGCTAGTGCCATTGGGGAGGGTTTAAACTAACTAACTTGTCAGAAGTGTAGGAACCAGAAGACAATATTAAAGAGTAAAACACAGATGCACAGAGAATTGGGAGAGACAGATAGCACTAGAGTAGAAAAGAGTAAGGTATTAGCTGGGATCAGAGTAAGAGGGAATGTAATAAGGTCTAAATTAAGTTTAATATACATGTATATGACTACATGGTGTGTGGTAAATAAGGTTGTTGAGCTGCAGATGCAGACAGGCATGTGGAAGTATGATGTAACAATAACAGACCTGGGCAGTACTGAATACTAAATGTTCCTGGATACAAGGTGTTCAGGAAAAATATGGAAGGAAGGTGTCATGCTAGGCCCCCACCTGCCAAGAATGAGGCACGTAATTTTGTCATGAACATTGATTTAAAACTGTTACTGGAGTGAAGAAAGGACTTGTTAAACAGATCAGCACTGGCTGGAAAAGACATTTGCATATTAACAGATGGTGCTTGGAAGGACAAAGGACCATTCCCTGACGCGTTCAACCCGCAATGGACCTTGATCACCAGGTATTGTGTGTAAGAGGAGCATTCCAGAGACTGCTAAGGTGATACAATGCAAGGCATGGTCTGACTAATCAGTCACATCACTAACCTGCTAAGCAACCAGTGGTTTTCTGAATTGTACCAACAGTTTGAACTGAGTGTGCCTGTTTGCTCCTGGACTGAGAAGATCTCTCCTGTCTGCTCTCATCTCTTTCTCACAAGCCTCTGAATCCACTGAAGACACATGAACTCCAAGAGAGAAAAGCCTCCTACAGCGACAACAGGTTTAAGAAGAATATTGGTCCCCAATGAAAAGCAAGATCTACCTACAATCAAGGACTCTACAGTGAGCTCAAGAACCGTAACATAAACTCTTCAGATATTGCCTCAAACTTTAACTACTTTATTTTTCTTCTCTTTTCTGTCTCTATTTGCATGCGTGTATCGCATATGAATGCTAGCATGAGTGCTTTGTGTATCAGTAGGCGTCAACCGAATTAGAGATTAAGTTTATAAATTTCAACTTTTCATCTTTAAACCTAAGAAAACCTGTTTGTGCTGGTTTCTTTGCCTTATAATTGGAAAGCGGTGAATAGGGATTCACCAAGGGGGAGCTAAAAATAGTGTGTTTAAAATTAAACCCTGTTATGGTAAGACCAGGTGAAGGCAGAAAGGGAACCCTAGACCTCTTTCTCACCTGGTCATAACAAAGGACAGGAGGAGGATAGGGGTTTTGATTAAGGAGAACATTACAGTGCTGGAGAGAGAGGATGTCAGAGGGGTCAAGGACAGAATCCATCAGGTTAGAGCTAAGAAACAAAAGTAGTACCATTACATTGCTGGGTGTATTCTATAGGCCACCAACTAATGGGAAAGACATAGAGGAACAGATTTGCAAGGAAATTAGAGAGGTGCAAGAATTACAGAGCAGTTAAAATAGGGGACTTTATTCTAATATAGACTGGGATATAAATAGTGTCAAGGGCAGAGAGGGGCAAGAGTTTATAAAGTGTGTTCAGGAGATTTTTCTACATCAGTATGCTTCCAGTCCAACAAGGAAGAAGGCATTGCTAGATCTGGTTCAGGGGAATGAGCTAGATCAAATGAATCAAGTGGCAGTAAGGGAGCATTTAGGGGACAGTGCTCATTGCATCATAAGATTTGGGTTGGCTATGGAAAAGGACAAGCAATCCGGAGTAAAAATAATTAATTGAGGGAGGCCCAACTTCAGTGGGGTGAGACGGATCTGGCCCAAATAAATTGGAATCAAAGATTGGCAGGCAAAACTGTAACTGAACAATGGGCTGCCTTTCAAGAGGAGATAGTTCAGGTTCAGTCAAAGTACATTCTCGCAAGGGAAAAGATAAGGCAAACAGTGCCATAAATGACTCTTATGACGAACAGATACGGAGCTCCCTGGATGACGAAAGAGATAGAGAGTAAGATGAAGCAGAAAAAGGGTGCATATGAGATGTCAGGTGGATAATACAGTTGAGAACCAGTGTGAATATAGAAGGGTCAGACGGGAAGTGAAAAAGCAAATAAGAAAAGCAAAGAGGCAGTATGAGAGGAGACTAGCAGCTATCATAAAAGGGAACTTAAAAGTCTTCTATAGACATATAAATAGCAAAAGAGTGGTAAAAGGAGGAGTAGGGCTGATTAGGGACCTAAAGGGGGATTTATTCATGGAGGCAGGGGCATAAATATGGATGAAAATGGAATAGTGTAGGTCAGATGGTTTCACAGGTCGGCGCAACATCGAGGGCCGAAGGGCCTGTACTGCGCTGTAATGTTCTAATTCTAATAAACTAAGGTACTAAATGAGTACTTTTCATCTCTTCACTAAGGAAAATGCAGCCCAAGTCATGGTGAAAGAGGAGGTAGGTGAGACACTGGATGGGCTCAAAATTGATAGAGGAGGTACTAGATAGGCTGGCTGTACTTAAAGTTGATAAGTCACCAGGATCAGATGAGATTGGAATTTGAATTCAATGAATTAAAAAAAATCTGGAATTAAAAAGCTAGTCTAATGGCCATGAAACCATTGTCGATTGTTGTAAAAACCCATCTGGTTCATTGATGTTCTTTAGGGAAGGATATCTGCTGCCCTTACCTGGTCTGGCCTACATGTGACTCCAGACCCACAGCAATGTGGTTGACTCTTAAATGCCCTCTGAAATGGCCTCGCAAGCCACACAGTTGTATCTAACCTCTACAAAGTCAATTAGAAAAAATGAAACCGGATGGACCACCCAGCATCGACCTAGGCACCGGAAACGACAACGGCAAACTCAGCCCTGTTGACCCTGCAACGTCCTCCTTACTAACATCTGGGGGCTTGTGCCAAAGTTGGGAGAGCTGTCGCACAGACTAGTCAAGCAACCTAGCCTGACCTAGTCATAGTCACAGAATCATACCTCACAGACAATGTCCCAGACACTGCCATCACCATCCCCGACTATGTCCTGTCCCACCAGCAGGACGGACCCAGCAGAGGTAGCGGCAAAGTGGTATACAGTCGGGAGGGAGTTGACCTGGGAGTCCTCAACATCGACTCTGGACCCATGAAGTCTCATAGCATCAGGTCAAGCATGGGCAAGGAAACCTCCTGCTGATTACTACCTGCCCGTCTCCCTCAGCTGATGGATCAGTATTCCTCCATGTTGAACACCACTTGGACGAAGCACTGAGGGTGGCAAGGGCACAGAATGTACTCTGGGTGGGGGATTTCAATGTCCATCACCAAGAGTGGCTCGGTAGCACCACGACTGACTGAGCTGGCCAAGTCCTAAAGGAAAAGTTCAATCATTTCAGAGCATGACGGGCCCCCCATTTTACTTTTTATTTTTTTTTTCCTTTTTTTTTAAGATATATTCTTTTGTGTTTATTTTATTTTATGTCATCTTAGTTTGTTCAGTTTGCTTACCCATGTTTTTTCATGTTTGTACTTGCGGCTGTTCAATTTTCAGTCCGTTAACACCCTTTCTGTACTAATGCTTTGTCTTTCAACACATCATTAACATATCTTTGCTCCAGGACCTTCTGGTCAGCTATTCTGTGACCTTGTCCTATCTACACCTTCTCCTTTGTTATCTCTTGTCCAACCCCCACTTTACTTGCTTATAACCTTTTACATTTTTAATATTTGCCAGTTCTGAAGAAGGGTCACTGACCCGAAACGTTAACTCTGCTTCTCTTTTCACAGATGCTGCCAGACCTGCTGAGTATTTCCAGCATTTCTTGTTTTTAAGTCCTAAAGGACATAGCTGCTGGACTGGATATGCGGCAGGTGGTGAGGGAACCAACAAGAGGGAAAAACATACTTGGCCTCGTCCTCACCAATCTGCCTGCCGCAGATGCATCTGTCCATGACAGTATTGGTAGGAGTGATTACAGCATAATCCTTCTGGAGACGAAGTCCTGCCTTCACATTGAGGATACCCTCCATCATGTTGTGTGGCACTACCACCGTGCTAAATGGAATAGATTTCGAACAGATCTAGCAGTGCAAAACTGGGAATCCATGAGGCGCTGTGGGCCATCAGCAGGAGCAGAATTGTACTCGAACACAATCTGTAATCTCATGGCCCGGCATATTCTCCACTTTACAGTTAGCATCAACCCAGGAGATCAACCCTGGTTCAATGAAGAGTGCAGGAAGGCATGCCAGGAGCAGCATCAGGCATACTTCAAAATGAGGTGTCAATCTGGTGAAACTACAACACAGGACTACTTGTGTGCCAAACTGCGTAAGCAGCATGCGATAGAGCCGAGCAATCCCATAACCAACGGATCAGATCTAAGTTCTGCAGTCCTGCCACATCCAGCTGTGAATGGTGGTGGACAATTAAACAACTAACAGGAGGAGGTGACTCCACAAATATCCCCATCCTCATTGATAGGGGAGCTCAGCACATCAGTCCGAAAGATAATGCTGAAGCATTGGCAACAATCTTCAGCCAGAAGTGCTGATTTGATGATCCATCTCAGCCTCCTCCTGAAGTCCCCAGCATCACAGATGCCAGACTTCAGCCAATTCGACTTATACTGGGTGATATCAACGAAGGACTGAAGGCACTGGATACTGCAAAGGCTATGGACCCTGACAATATTCCGGTAATAGTACTGAAGATGTGCTGCAGAACTTGCCATGCCCCTAGCCAAGATGTTTCAGTATAGCTACAACACTGGAATCTACCCGGCAACGTGGAAAATTGCCCAGGTATGTCCTGTACACAAAGCAGGAGAAGTCCAACATGGCCAATTACTGCTCCATCAGTCTACTCTCAATCATCAGTAAAGTGATGGAAGGTGTCGTCGACAGTAGTATCAAGCGGCACTTGCCTTAGCAATAACCTGCTCAGTGACATTCACTTTGGGTTCCGCCAGGGCCACTCAGCTCCTGACCTCATTACAGCCTTGGTTCAAACATAGACAGAAGAGCTGAACTCGAGATGAGGTAAGAGTGACTGCCGTTGACATCAAGGCAGCATTTGACCGAGTATGACACCAAGGAGCCCTAGCAAAACTGAAGTCAATGGGAATCTGGGGGTGGGGGAGGAAACTCTCCGTTCTTTGGAGTCATACCTAGCACAAAGGATGATGGTTGTAGTTGTTGGAGGTCAATCATCTGAGTTCCAGGACATCACTGCAGGAGTTCCTCAGGGTAGTGTCCGAGGCCTAACCATCTTCAGATGCTTCCTTCAATCATAAGGTCAGAAGTGGGGAATTTGCTAATGATTGCACAATGTTCAGCACCATTCGCGACTCCTCAGATACTGAAGCAGTACGTGTAGAAATGCAGCAAGACCTGGACTATATCCAGGCTTGGGCTGATAAGTGGCTAGTAACATTTGTGCCACACAAGTGCCAGGCAATGACCATCTCCAACAAGAGAGAATCTAACCATCTCCCCTTGCCGTTTAATGGTATTACGATTGCAGAATCCCCCACTATCAACATCCTAGGGGCTACCATTGACCAGAAACTGAACTGTAGTAGCCATATAAATACTGTGGTAACGAGCAGGTCAGAGGCTAGGAATCCTGAGGCGAGTAACTCCCCTCTTGACTCCCCAAAGCCTGTCCATCATCTACAAGGCACAAGTCAGGAGTGTGATGGAACACTCTCCACTTGCCTGGATGGGTGCAGCAGCAACAACACAAGAAGCTCGACACGATCCAGGACAAAGCAGCCCACTTGATTGGCACCCCATCCACAAACTCCCTCCACCACCAACACACAGTGGCAGCAGTGTGTACCATCTACAAGATGTACTGCAGCAACGCATCAAGACTCCTTAGACAGCACCTCTACCAACTAGAAGGACAAGGGCAGCAAATGCATAGGAACACCACCACCTGCAAGTTCCCCTCCAAGTCACACGCCATTCTGACTTGGAACTATATCGCCGTTCCTTCCCTGTCGCTGGGTCAAAATCCTGGAACTCCCTTCCTAACAGCAGTGTGGGTGTACCTACCTCACATGGACTGCAGCACTTCAAGAAGGCAGCTCACCACCACCTTCTTGAGGGCAATTAGGAATGGGCAATAAATGCTGGCCTAGCCATATCCCATGAATGAATTAAAAAAAAAAGATGCATCTACTGTTCTCTGAGAGAAGTAAGGGTGGAAATTGCAGAGGCACTGGCCCCATAATCTTCCAATCCTCCTTCGATACGGGGATGGGGTTCGAGGCTGGAAAATTGTAAATGTTACAGCCTTGTTCAAAATGGTGTGTAAGGTCAAGCCCAGCAACTGTAGACCAGTCACTTTAACGTTGGTGGTGGGAAGGCTTTAGAAATTATAATTCAGAACAAAATTAACAGTCTTTTGGACAAATGCAGATTAATTAAAGAAAGCCAACATGGAGTTGTTAAGGGCAAATCGTGTTTAACTAACTTGCTTGAGTTTTTTGATGAGGTAACAAGGATGGTTGATGAGGGTAATGCTGTTGATGTGGTGTACATGGATTTCCAAAAGGCATTTGATAAAGTGCCACATAACAGGCCTGTCAACAAAATTGAAGCCCATGGAATAAAAGGGACTGTGAAAACACGCATACAAAATTAGCTGAGTGACAGGAAACGAAGAGTAGTGGTGAACGGTTGTTTTTCAGACTGGAGGAAGGTATATAGTGGAGTACCCCAGGGTTTGATGCTAGGAACCCCTGTTTTTCTTGATATAGACCTGGGTATACAGGGCACAATATCAAAATTTGCAGATGACACAAAACTTGGAAGTATTGTGAACTCTGAGGAGGATGGATATAAACTTCAAGAGGACATCGATGGGCTGGTGGAATGGACGAACAAGTGGCAGATGAAATTTAATACAGAAAAGTGTGAAGTGATTCATTTTGGTAGGAAGAACAAGGAAAGGCAATAAAAATTAAAGGGCACTATTCTGAGGGGTTGCAGGAGCTGAGGGATCTAGGGGTATCTGTGCACAAATCATTGAAGGTTGCAGGGCAGGTTGAAAAAGTGGTGAATAAAGCATATGGAATCCTGGATATAGAGAACAAGAACAAGGAAGTTATGTTAAACCTGTATAAAACACTGGTTTGGCCTCAACTGAAGTATTGCATCCAGTTCTGGGCACCACACTTTAGGAAGAACGGTGCAGAAATGATTCACTAGACTGGTTCCAGGGATGGAAAATTTCAGTTACGTGGATAGGTTGGAGAAACTGGGCCTGTTCTTGAAGAAAAGATTGAGGGGATTTGATGGAACTGTTCAAAATCATGAGGGGTCTGGGCAGAGTTGATAATAGGGATGAGAGATTGCTGCCAAATGGCGGATTTCCAACATTAATTTTGAAAATCCGTCATTTGCTTCTTCCAGCCCACCAAAGCTTTCAACTCGGGCTGGTCTGCGATTGGTCTGTGTCTGTGACTGACAGGGTGAGTGCTGACTGATAGTTTGCAGCTCAGGCGTGTTGAGATCAGCTGCCCCTCTGTTTACGGGCAGTTTAATGAGTGAGCAGGAATGCCTGCTATGGGTGGAGTTGGGGGGAGGTGGAGAGAAAAAGAGAGGCCGAGGGGAGAGGAGAGCCAGCACGCAGCCGGAGGCACAGGGCAGAGTGGCGCTGCAGGAAGACAGCGACGGCCCAGGGAACAGAGGGGGAGAGAGAAAGGAGGATGAGTGGATGGGGAAGGGAGGGTGCCACAGGGAGAAAGTGGGGGGGGGGGGTGCCACAGAGCAAGAGAAGGGGGGGCCACAGGGAGGGGGAGGGAGAGAGGCGGTTCCCCAGAGAGGAGGTGGGGGGAGGGGGGTTGACGGTTGAGCCCCAGAGAGAGAGAGTGGGGGGGCTGTGCCCCAGAGAGAGAGCAGGGGAGGGGGGTTGTGGTGTGCACCACGGGGCGGGGGGGGGGGGGGGGTTGAGCCACGGACAAGGGGGAGCTGGGGGGAGGGTGGGTTGTTGCACCATGGGTGGGGGGAGGAGACGGGGGTGGGGGAGAAGAGGGAGAAGGGACAAAGATTGGAGAGGGGTAGGAGGAAGAGAGGGGGAGTAAGGGGAGGAGAGCAGGAGATAGACACGGGCGAGGAGAGATTCACACTGGGTTGGGGGGAGGGGTGGAGAGACAGGCAGTGAGAGAAGGGGAAGGGAGCACGTTCGAGATCATTTCTGACAGATGGACGTTCATCCGGGATACTTCGCATCGCTATATCAAGTATGCGGGCAGACGTTTTTGCTTGCACAATTAGTCAGTGCCAGGTATCTCACTAAATCAGTGTTCAATATACTGACAAGGAAGTAAGTTAATAAATTAGTCTCATTTAAAGCTTGTTCACAAAAATGCACAATTTTTTTTGTTGATCTTATTAATAAAATAAATTTCTGATGCCTTTATCTTTCCAAAATTTGCTCATCTGCCTCCTATGTAGGACAAAAATTTTAATGTGGCTATTCGCATAAAAAGGTGGACACCCCTGCGGTTTCTGACCTTCAGACCCAAAAGACCGGCTTTAGAAAAAAATCAGTAAATTTCTGCAAGTAGGAACTGATACTTCTGACGTTTGGGGCAGCTTTGTGGCTTTCTAGTGGGCTTTTTAAAAAAAAAAGTCAGAACTGACTATTCTGGTGTTAAAACTTCCTTCATCTTTAATTACATGCTGTACTAACTATTGAATTTTGAAGTTGCTTTGGTGATTTTATACAAATGCATTGGTCTGCTGCCTTGATAGTAATCGAAGGTAAATAGAGGAAAAACTAATGTTTCTACACATTTGAAGTGGCTTGGAACCATTTGCATTCATTACATATCATTAACACTGCTATAATTACATGACTGCTTGTCAAAACACATTTCAGACTTTTTGTCTTCAGCCAGTAATTTTCTGACCTTTTTGACTTTCGCCACTCTCACCCCTAAGATAAGAAGATGAAGGAGGCATCGCGTAACAGACAATAAAGTTTGAATGAAAGAATATGATTTCTGTATGTTCTAAATCCAGTTATGACTACATCTCTTTTGATTTATTTCAGAAAATCTAGTTATTCACCCCATCCGTTGTGCAGCTGTTAGCAATTGTATATTGAATATGCTCTTGGAGTC
This sequence comes from Heterodontus francisci, assembly GCF_036365525.1. NCBI lineage: Eukaryota > Metazoa > Chordata > Chondrichthyes > Heterodontiformes > Heterodontidae > Heterodontus > Heterodontus francisci. Next base: position 19,896,429 of record NC_090410.1, on the reverse strand, counting down.
CCTTCCCAATTACAAAAGCTGCGGAGGGAGTCTGGCTGCTTTCATAGTGGAGAAAGGTAAGTTAGTCAACCTTTGCATAGCACTTAATTGTGATGGAAAACTACAATTTGAGGTGGAAAATGAATAAGATTTGGTTCTTCCCCTCTCCCCCTTTTTAAAGTAATATTAAATTTAATGCGTACTGGGGGGAGTAAAAAGCTGGCAGAAAAGAAGGTTCCCCCCTGTTTGCACTAAGTAACGGTGTTAGCCTCTGGTTTAGCACAGGGAAGTTTAGAGCCACCCCCGCCCCATATTACCCAAATCATTAACAGGATTCTCCCGCTGATGGTAGCGATCACCAGCAGTACCTATGCTTTATACCTGGTTACATAAAATGTGCATAACAGAAACATGCCATTTGGCCCAACTGGTCCATGTTCCAAATGAGCCTGCTCCTGTTTTACTTCATCTAACCCTATCAGCATAACCTATTATTCCTTTCTCCCTCATGCTTATCTAGCTTCTCCTTAAATGGTTCGCAGTGGTAAGTAATACTTCCTTGTATTTGAATTTCCCATGTTCTGAAGTATTTGGAACTTAAATGTCATGCCTTTTTGAATGGCTTGGGTCTATACTGAAATATTTTTTTTTTTTTAATTTTTTTGCAGTACTCTTTTCGAGAAATAAAATAAATTAGAGGCCGATCGCATCTGCAGCACAATAGGAGTTTACTTGAGGGCTAACAGTGCTGTGATTACAAGCTCTTAAGTATACATGGCAGAATAATGCTAAAGAGTTAACTAACTTGGGAAAACTTCAGACTGAAAACTCAAGCGGGCTAATCACTTATGAGCGTATGAATTAGGAGCAAGAGTAGGCCACTTGGCCCCTCGAGCCTACACCGCCATTCAACAAGATCATGGCTGATCTGATTGTAACCTCGACTCCACATTCCTGCCTACGCCCGATAACATGAGCGTAGATAGACATGTGGCAGTATGATATCATTGCTATTACAGAAACATGGCTTAAGAAGGGACAGGAATGGCAGCTCAATGTTCCTGATTACAGGGTTTTCAGAAGCGATAGAGAGGGGGATAAGAAAGGAGGGGGAGTGGCAATTTTGGTCAAAGAAACTATTACAGCTGTGAGGAGGGATGATATGTTGGAAGGTTCATCAAATGAGGCCATATGGATTGAGCTAAGGAACAGAAAAGGGGCAATCTCTCTGCTGGGAGTGTACTATAGACCCCCAAACATTCAGAGGGAGATAGAAGAGCAGATGTAGGCAAATTTCTGAGAAGTGCAAAAACAGTAGGGCAGCAATGGTAGCGGATTTTAACTACCCCAGTATTAAATGGGATAGTTTTAGTGCAAAAGGAATTGAGGGAGCAGCGTTCCTGAGGTGTATTCAAGAGAACTTTTTTGGCCAGTATGTAGCAAGTCCAACAAGAGAAGGTGCAATTTTAGACTTAGTTTTAGGGAATGAAGATGAGCAGGTGGAAGGAGTGGCAGTGGCGTATTTAGGATTTTGGTGGTAGTGATTATAATTCAGACAGTCTTATCATAATTATGGAAAAGGACAAGGATAGAACAGGAGTTCGAGTTCTCAGTTGGGGCAAGGCCAATTTTACTAAGCTGAGGAGTAATTTAGTGAAAGTAAACTGGAAACAGCTACTTGAAAGTAAATCAGTGTCAGAACAGTGGGAGGCATTCAAATGGGAGATTCAAGGGATTCAGAGTAAACATGTTCCCACAAAGAAAAAGGGTGGGACAGCCAAACCTAGAGCCCCATGGACGTCAAGGAGCTTACAGGGTAAGATAAGGCTGAAAAGGAAAGCTTATGTCCGACACCAAGAACTCAGTACTACAGAAAACTTAGAGTATAGGCAGTGGACGGGTGAAATCAAGAAGGAAATTAGGAAAGCTAAGAGAGGGCATGAAAGAATATTGGAAAGAAAATCAAGGTGAACTCAAAGATGTTTTATTAATACATTTAGAGGAAGAGGATAACTAAGGAGAGGGCCCATAAAAGACCAAAAAGGTAACCTATGTGTAGGGACAGAAGATGTTGGTATGAATACTTTGTGTCTGTCTTCATAAAAGAGGGGGACGCAGATATTGTAGTTAAGGAAGAGGGATATGAAGTATTGGATGTGATAAAAATAGGGAGAGAGGAAGTATTAATGGGATTAGCATCCTTGAAAGTTGATAAATCACCAGGGCTGGATGAAATGTACCCCAGGCTGTTAAAAGAAGCAAGACAGGAAATAACGGAAGGTCTGACCATCATTTTCCAATTCTCACTGGATACAGGTGTGGTGCCAGAGGATTGGAGTACTGCTAACGTTGTACCTCTGTTTTAAAAAGGGAGTGAGGGATAGACCGAATAATTCCAGGCCAGTCAGTCGAACCTCATTAGTGGGCAAATTATTATAATCAATTCTGACAGACAGGATAAACTGTCACTTAGAGGGCACAGATTAATCAAGGATAGTCAGCATGGATCTGGTGAGGGAAGATCTTGTTTGACCAACTTGATCGAATTTTTTGAAGAGGTAACAAGGAAGATTAATGAGGGTAGTGCAGTTGATGTGGTCTTCCTGGGTTTTAAAGAGGCTTTTGACAAGGTCCCGCATGGCTGACTGGTTTAAAAAAAAAACCCATGGGTGCTAGCAAGGTGGATACAAAATTGGCTCAGTGGCAGGAAACAAAGAGTAATTGTTGAAGGGTATTTTTGCGACTAGAGGGCTGTTTCCAGTGGCGTTCCGCTTGGCTCAGTACTGGGTCTCCTGCTTTTTGTGATATGAATGATTTGGACGCAAATGTAGGGGGCATGATCAAGAGGTTTGCAGACGACACAAAGATTGGCCATGTGGTAGATAGCGAGGAGAATAGTTGTAGGGTACAGGAAGATATCGATGGGACTGGTCAGGTGGGCAGGAAAGTGGCAAATTGAATTCAGCTTGGAAAAGTGTGAGATGATTCATTTGGGGAGGCCAAACAAGGCAAAGGAATGCATGATTAATGGGACTATACTGAGAGGTATAGAGGAAGTGAGGGACCTTGGACTGAATGACTACAGATCCCTGTAGGTGGCAGGACAAATCGATAAGATGGTTAAGAAGGCATATGGAATCCTTTCCTTTATTAGCCGAGGTATAGCAGGGAGATTATGCTGGAACTGTATAAATCATTGATTAGGTCACAACTTGAGTACTGTGTGCAGTTCTGTTCACCTAATTACAGAAGGGATGTAATTACACCAGAGATGGCACAGAGGAGATTTATAAGGATGTTGCCGGGACTGGAAAAATGCAGTTATGAGGAAAGATTGGATAGACTGAGGTTGTTCTTCTTGGAACAGAGAAGGCTGAGGGAAGATCTGATTGAAATGTACAAAATTGTGAGGGACCTGGTTAGAGTGGAGGTGAAGGGCCTCTTTACATTAGCAGAGAGGTCACTGAATAGGGGGCATAGATTTAAAGTGATTGGTAGAAAGATTAGAGGGGAGATGAGGAAAACTTTTTCAACCAGAGGGTGGTAGGGGTCTGGCACTCATTGCCTGAAAGGATAGTAGAGGCAGAAACCCTCAACTCATGTAAAAGGCATCTGGATATGTATCTCAAGTGTCATAACCTGTAGGGCTACAGACCAAATGCTGGAAGGTGGGATTAGACTGGGTCGCTGGTTTTTTGGCCGGCGCAGACACAATGGGCCAAGTGGCCTCTTTCTGTGCCGTGAACTTTCTATGATTCTAACCTTTCACCCCTTGCTTATCAAGAATTTATCTACCTCTGCTTTAAAAATATTTAACGACTCTGCTTCCACTGCCTTTTGAGGAACAGTTACAAAGACTCTCCTCATCTCTGCCTTAAATGGGCGACCCCTTATTTTTAAATAGTGATACCCTAGTTCTATATTCTCCCACAAGGGAAAACATCCTTTCCATATCCACCCTGTCAAGACCACTCAGGATGTTGTATGTTTCAATCAAATCACCTCTTACACTTCTAAACTCCAGCAGATACAAGCCTAGCCTATCCAATCTTTCCTCATAAGACAACCCGCCCATTCCAGGTATTTGGGTGGCGCAGTGGTTAGCACCGCAGCCTCACAGCTCCAGGGACCCGGGTTCAATTCTGGGTACTGTCTGTGTGGAGTTTGTAAGTTCTCCCTGTGTCTACGTGGGTTTCCTCCGGGTGCTCCGGTTTCCTCCCACCGCCAAAGACTTGCAGGTGACAGGTAAATTGGCTGTTATAAATTGCCCCTAGTGTAGGTAGGTGGTAGGGCATATGGGATTACTGTGGGGTTAGTATAGATGTGTGGTTGTTGGTCGGCACAGACTCGGTGGGCCGAAGGGCCTGTTTCAGTGCTGTTTCTCTGAATGAATAAAAATGAAATAAATTAGTCTAGTAAACCTACTCTGAACTGCTTCCATTTACATCCGTCCTGAAATAAGGAAACCAATACTGTACAGATGTGGTCTCATCAATGCCCTTATAACTGAAGGATAACATCCCTACTTTTGTATTTAGTTCCCCTCACAATAAATAATAACATTCTGTTAGCTTTACCTGCATACCAACCTTTTGCAGTTCATGCACTAGGACACCCAGATACCCAGAGCTCTGCAGTCTCTCACCATTTAGATAATGTGCGTTTTTTTTCTTCCTGCCAACATGGACAATTTCACATTTTCCCACATTATACTCCATTTGCCAGATCTTCGCCCACTCACTTAACCAATATATATCCCTTTCCAGCCTCCTTATGTCCTCTTCACAACTTACTCTCCTATCTATCTTTGCGTCATCAGCAAATTTAGCAACCATAACTTCGGTCCCTTCATCCGAGTCATTTATATAAATTATAAAAAGTTGAGGACTGTGCACTGATCCCTGTGGCACACTACACGTTACATCTTGCCAACCAGAAAATGACCTATTTATGCCTACTCTGTTTCCTGTTAGCTAGCCAATCTTCTCTCTATGCCAATATGTTACCCCCTACACCATGAGCTTTTATTTTCTCCAGTAACCTTTGATGTGGCACCTTATCAAATGCCTTCTGGAAACCTAAGTACAGTTAATTCACCGGTTCCCCTTTATCCACAACGCGTGTTACTTCAAAGAATGCCAATAAATTGGTTAAACGTGATTTTCCATTTCACAAAACCATGTTGCCTCTGCCTGATTACCTTGAATTTTTCTAAGTGCCCTGCTTAATAGCTTCGAACATTTTCCGTAAGACAGATTTTAAGCTAACTGGCCTGTAGTTTCCTGCTTTCTGTCTCCATTTTTGAATAAAGGAGTTTCATTCGCTATTTTCCAATCTAACCGAACCTTCCCCGAATCTAGGGAATTTTGGAAAATTAAAACCAAAGCATCAACTATCTCAATAATATAAGAGCAAAATACAGCGGATGCTGGCACTCTGAAATGAGAACAGAAAATGCCAGAAATACTGAGCAGGTCTGGTAGCATCTGTGTAGAGAGAAACAGAGTTAACGTTTCAGGTCTGTGACCTTCATCAGAACCTGATGAAGGGTCACAGACCTGAAACATCAACTGTCTCACTAGCCACTTCTTTTAGGACCCTAGGATGAAGTCCATCAGAACCTGCGGACTTGTCAGCTTACAGCCCCAACAATTTTCTCAGTACCAATTCCCTGGTCATTGTAATTTTCTTGAGTTCCTTCATCCCTTCCATTTCCTGATTTACAGCTATTTCCAAGATGTTACTTTTATCCTCTATAGTGACAGTCAATGCAAAATCCCTGTTCAATTCATCTGCCATCTCCTTAGTTTCCCTTATTAATTCCCCAGACTCACTTTCTATAGGACTGATGCTCACTTTGTTAACTTTTATTTTTTATATATCTATAGAAACTATTATGATCTGTTTTTATATTTCTAGCTAGCTTTCTCTTGTACTCTAATTTTTCCCTCTTTATCAATCTTTATCATTCTTTGCTGTTTTTTATATTCTGTTCAATCTTCTGACCTGCCATCCATCTTTGCTCAATTGTATACTTTCTCTTTAAGTTTGATACTATCTTTAACTTTTTTAGTTAACTACGGATAGAGAGTCCTCCCCTTGCAATTTTTCTTTCACTTTGTTAATTTCCCTTTGCCCTCTGGTCAAAGCGACCTTCTACTCTAATGTGACCTATTGCACACATTGACTGTCCTTGAATCCTCAGTTACGCTGTCAAGTTGGAGTAGGTGTAATGCTGCTATATTGGAAGATTTCATGCTTTTAACTTGCACATAGTGTGAATTCGATTGATACTAGGAAACTTTTTTACTTCCGATACTTAACTGCTATTGCAAAGAAGGAACTTTCATCGTTCAGAATTAAATCAAATCCAAGACTTGGGTGCAGATAAATAGTGTTTCAGCTGCTGGCATCCTAAATATTGCAGCCTGTGCAACTGAAACAGTGGCCTGTGTCCTTCCCCAGAATTGTCATCACTGATGTGGAGGTTCACTTCAGTCATGTGTTGGGGCTGTAAACTGGTTCCTTCTGGAACATTGATTGCAGTATTACTACCAACCATTAGTTGGCAACCTGTAACTTGTATGTTAATGTATAGCATTTGTGCATGGATGTTGGCTTCTAAAATGGTTTAAAGTTGCAGTTTACTTGCATAGTATCTTGAAGCAAATATCTTTAAATCTGATTAAAATATAAAATGTTAAAATTTGATTTTGCAGAATATGATATGAATGTTATATTCTGATCATATATAATGTGTATCCATTTTAAAAAAAAAACTTCTGGTCATTATCATGCTTCTTGGCTTGTACCTTAACATTACGGACATAATGCACATGCAACTCCAGACCTGACTTCTGGTAAGAAAATAGTGGGAAATTTCAGGGATTCTTCCTCAAATTCAGGAGGAAATCCATTGTGAATAATTCACTATCTAGGAATTACAGTTAAAATAGATATTTTTTTAAACTGATTTTTAAGGTCCTTAAGGAAAAAGGGCGCAGGAGATTGGAACTGCTTAAATGCCAACAGTCTCTGTGATTTAGTTCAAAATAAAGCAATTGACTTTTCTGCATTAAATCCGGTGAAGCTCAGAAAAAGCTGTATAATGCTTTTTAGATTGAAATTGCTCTTTGATATTTTCCCCTGTAAGATTTCTTTGTGTTTGGGGTGGGGGAGTGAAATAGATGTTGACTAGTCTTGGACCCACAAGGTACGGACTGTAGTATTCTTGTATCAAGATAGAGAATTTATTAAGCACAACAAGGATTTACAATGCAATACTTAACCAATAGCAGTACTTGTACAGCAGAGTGTCCTTTGGTTCTTTCTACCCGTGCCACTGTACACAGTCTTCTCTCCAAGTGTTGTGTTGACAATGGTCTGGTTCCTTCTTCAAATCTGTGTGCCCCGAATTCTCTCAATCACCTCCTTTTATCCCTCTCCGAGGGTTTCTTCATTCTATATTAGGTCATATTCCAAATTAACCCTTAACTTTCCATACATTCTCTCTACAAATGGTTTGATGGGGTAAGTAATTCACACAATGGGGGATGTCTGATATCCCCATCAACATTCCAGTTATGAATAGCCACCGAATACCTTTATTTACATTTCCATCCCCATGATGCCTGCAAGTCTCAGTTATTGCTACTCTTGAGTCTCTCCTAATGGAGAGGGGCAGTCATCAGGCATCCTGCCTTATCTCAAAACCATTTCTGCCTTTGTGCTACAGCAGACACTGTCCTTCAGCATCTTTCCAGTACAGCATATAAATATACATTTTACATAACATGATTCCAGACACAACTTAACCCTAATATAATGCATTGATACACATACAAAGTCTAACTATTTCCTGGCATAACTACATCATTTCTTAAATGCATTCTACTTTAAAAAATATAGCACCTCATGTAAACTACAGTAGGCCATAACCTGCAATTTAGCTTCAAGCAGTACAGTAACAACAGATTAAATATGGCAGTTGTTCATCCCTTAGTTCCTACACCCTTTTGTGTTCTATTGTTTTTAAGACTTTATTTCCTGTCTGTATTCATTATAAAAGTTAGTTATTACAATTTACTTATTACAATATTTACTACACTAACTGAAACAAGGATGACATGGAGAATGGAATACTTTTGGTTTCTGCTGTCTGCATCAAGCAGTCCCAGTCCTGGTATAGCACTGGATAGATATAGGATCTTCCTCTATGCTTTTGCAATAATGTGCTTCAACTCTAGCTTCAAGTACCCTTTCCTGCATTTGTATGAATCCTTCCTTTTTCTCCGACCCATTGAGTAGGATTGTTGTCAGTTAGTGAAATTACTCAGTTCTGTACTGTGGACCTATACACCAATAAGTGTATTAACTGATTAATTCTACATCCGTTGCATCCATATTTCATTTCCATATGTATAACTGTAAAGAGAATACTGTTTCCACTTTTTGATTTCACAGTGACTGAAGATTGCAATGGTGAACAGTATGAAGTGGTTGCTTTGGGAACAGGAGAAACGTGTTACGGCAGTTGGCTGCGTTTTGATGGTCGTTTACTCCACGACTGCCATGCTGTAGTGGTTGCAAGACGGGCATTGCAAAGGTAATGACGCAGAAAATTTGGAGTGGCATAGTTATTTTGGTGCATTTATCATGAGACCTCTATCTCTCATCCATATCACATTTTTTTCAGTATCTGGAATATGTATTCATAAATAGTTGTGAAAGTGCTTCCATTATTTTTATACTTTTGAGGATTTGTGTTTAAAACTGAAAAGATTCCATGGATGTGTTTTTTACAAGGGTCATTGAGAGGTCTTGTTTTCACCTTTACTGGAAGTCATGTGCCTTAAGCTCAGTGAACAACAGAAACTTTGGTGACTTGGGGAAGATGTTAACAAGAGAAGTGAAATGTCAAGATTTATGATGGTCAGGGGTATTTTGACTTTCTGATTGGATTGTGGACTGTTTTGAGTTAGTTGGAAGTCAACCTGCCAAGAGAAACACCCAGCTCATCTCTTTCTTCACTTCTTTGAAAAGCCCTGAGAGGTCAGCGTATGTGAGAATTACAACCCCTGAGGCCGCATTTCTCCTCAGAAGTTAGAAAAACCTGCTGGATTAATCCTGAACGCCGCCTGAAAAGAACTGCTCCAGAAAAGATCCCAGTGACCCGTCTACGTGTTCCCAGCCACCAGACTGTATGCCATTTTGGGACACAACATATCTCATCCGTTTTCTTGAAGAATTAACAAGTATTTGGCCAAAGTATTTTTTTTTTTTCGAAAAGACTTCTGCAGAGAGAATTTCTTTTTCTTGTCTTTAACCAGTGTGTGTGGGTTTTTTTAAAAACTGGAACTTCCATATTTCAATCTGTTTTAATGCTTTGCTTCTTTACTGCGTAAGTCTTGTGTTATAATAAATTGATAAATTTGTTGTTTATTAAAGGTTAGTGTATTTTATTCTGGAATAAAGAGTAAAGTATATGATTGACCGTATTGGTAACTGGGTAAATTTTTAAATATATGTTGTGACCTGTGGAGAAGTGGAACTAGAAAAGACAGTGCACTCCTCCCGCCTTACGCAGGCGATGCAAACATTTTCATCCTAGAGGCATTGTACAGAACAGCTGTGAAACTGATTATCTCTTCCACAACCACCCCCCCCCACCGCCACCGCCCCACACCAATGTGAGGGAACCGAATTGTAATTGTGAGGAAAGACTGGAGAAACTTAAACTTTTAATTTTACAGTCATCCCTGGTCAAGTCTGAAATGGCTGAAAATGAATTTCAGAGATGTATTAAGAAAAAAATGTACAAAAGACATTAATCCGAACATTACTTAAAATTAAAGTGCGACAATAGAACAAGGTGGCATAGATTCAAACTAGTAAAAGGCAAATTTAAGATTGATGTCAGGAAGGTTTTCACACAAATGAATATCAACAGAAGAAACTGACTTTAATTTATCGAGACAATAGCACAGGAATAATTTATGAAACTGTTGAATTCTATGACTGGGAACTACATTGTATCTGGATGAATCCATTGGCCTTCCTCATCAGTATATATCTTGAGACATGTATTTTTCTTGAGATAATTTGTAACTATTTTCAAAAAGGGAAAACTGTAAATGGGCAATTCACTTTAATATTGGTGTGGTCTATTAGTGTTTTACTCTGGATAACTGCATTCTTGTTCAGACAGATATTCCTGACAGAGTATACTTGTAAAAGGTATATTTTGGGCTGAGGGAGTAGAATTAGCATTGCCCCAAAAATTCTGCTCTGTATAATGCAAAATAGCCCAGTAAGTACTCTGGCTAGCGGTTCTGACCCGACACAATATCTGAGCAGACTGATACCATACAGTTTTTGGACCACGTAACACAACAGCTCCATCTAAAGGGTTTCGCAGGCATGCCAAGTAACTTTCAATTTCAGGATTTCTTCACACTTTAATGTTGAAAACAATTGACTATCTAGACAGCTGTTCACAAGCCTAAAACAATTCACTCAGTGGAAGACCATGAAACATAAGTTGGAGTACGTGTAAAATTCCCCAAGTTCACAACAGTGAAAACATGGTGGACATGAAATGGAGCCAATAGTGCATCCCTCAGTGTGGTGTAGAAACACTTGCACACTCTCACTTTCACTCACACACTTTCTGACCCTCTTTGTATCTTTGCCGTTCTCTCTTGCAGTACCTTACCCAGCTGGAACTGTTTGAATGAAAGCAAAATACTGCAGATGCTGGAAATCTGAAATAAAAATCAAGAAATGCTCAGCAGGTCTGGCAGCATCTGAAGGGTCACTGATCTGAAACATTAACTCCGCTTCTCTCCACAGATGCTACCAGACCTGCTGAGTATTTCCAGCATTTCTTGTTTTTATTGAGAACTGTTTGAAGTTTGATTTCCAGTCAAACACATCTTTTTGTTATTATGGGGCTGCAGGGGGAGAAAAAGTTAATGTGTTAAGAAAAGATTTTACCCATTGTAGTACAAATATATAGTTTTGTGATATCCCTTTTATTGCCAGTAACTTTTTGTTCATTTTTGCAGGTACTTGTTTAAGCAGCTCCTTCTGTTCTGCAGTAATGATCCTATGGGTTTAGAAAAATGCATCTACTGCAAGTCTTCAGGAAGTGATTTATTCTCCCTCAAGAACAATATTTTTTTCCATCTCTACCTCAGCAGAGTTCCAAAGGGGGCTGCTCAGAGTATTCTCATGTAAGTGACTTCACTTGTTGCACTGGTGAGGGAAAGTTCACTGTTTATTGTAGTGAAAAATTCAATGTGAATAGCAAATGAATATTCATCAATTACTCCTGACATTTTTACAAGGAATGATGGCAATAAACAAAGAAATAACTAATGCCTGTAAAAATGGTATGGCAATTATCATGGGGGATTTTAATCTACATGTAGATTGGTCAAACCAGCTCAGTCAGGGTAGCCTTGAGGAGGAGTTCGTTGAGTGTATCCGTGATAGTTTTCTTGAACAGTATGTAATGGAACCGACGAGGGAGCAAGCTATCCTAGATCTAGTCCTGTGTAATGAGACAGGAATAATTAATGACCTCATAGTTAGGGATCCTCTTGGAAGGAGTGATCACAATATGGTTGAATTTAGAATACAAATGGAGAGTGTGAAGATAAAATCCAATACCAGGGTCCTGCGCTTGACAAATCTTTTGGAATTCTATGATGACATTACGAGCAAGGTGGACAATGGGGACTCAGTGGATGTGGTGTACCTAGATTTCCAAAAGGCCTTCGACAAGGTGCCGCACAAGAGGCTGCTGCATAAAATAAGGATGCATGGCGTTAGGGGTAAAGTGTTAGCATGGATAGAGGATTGGTTGACTACCAGGAAGCAGAGAGTGGGGATAAATGAGTGCTATTCTGGTTGGCAATCAGTCACTAGTGGTGTGCCTCAGGGATCGGTGTTGGGACTGCAATTATTTACAATTTATATAGATGATTTGGAGTTGGGGACCACGTGTAGGGTGTCAAAGTTTGCTGATGACACTAAGATAAGTGGCAGAGCAAAGTGTGCAGATGACTGTGAAACTTTGCAGAGGAACATAGATACATTGAGCGAGTGGGCAAAGGTCTGGCAGATGGAATACAATGTTAATAAATGTGAAGTCATTCATTTCGGTAGGAGTAACAGTAAAAAGGATTATTACTTGAATGGTAAAAAGTTGCAGCATGCTGCTATGCAGAGGGACCTGGGTGTCCTTGTGCATGAATCGCAGAAGGTTGGTCTGCAGGTACAACAAGTAATTAAGAAGGCAAATAGAATTTTGTCCTTCATTGCTAAAGGGATTGAGTTTAAAAGCAGAGAGGTTATGTTGCAGCTGTATAAGGTACTGGTGAGGCCGCACCTGGAGTACTGTGTGCAGTTTTGGTCTCCTTACTTGAGAGAGGATGTACTGGCACTGGAGAGGGTGCAGAAGGAGGTTTACTAGGTTGATTCCGGAGTTGAGGGGGTTGGCTTATGAGGAGAGACTGAGTAGATTGGGATTATATTCATTGGAATTCAGAAGAATGAGGGGGATCTTATAGAAACATATAAAATTATGAAGGGAATAGATGATACAAGTAGAGAGGATGTTTCCACTGGCAGGTGAAGCTAGGACAAGAGGGCATAGCCTCAAGATTAGAGGGAGCAGATTTAGGACTGAATTAAGAAGGAATTTCTTCACCCAGAGGGTTGTTAATCTATGGAATTCCTTGCCCGGTGAAGTAGTTGACGCTTCTTCAGTAAACGTTTTTAAAGCTAAGGTAGATATCTTTTTGAACAATAAAGGAATTAAGGGATACGGTGAGAGCGCGGGTAAGTGGATCTGAGTCCACGAAAAGATCAGCCATGATCTTATTGAATGGTGGAGCAGGCTCGAGGGGCCGGACGGCCTACTCCTGATCCTAGTTCTTATGATTATGATCTTATGAAAACAAAATTCTGACAAGCTGGTTCTCGGTATAAAAGTCCAGTTGCAATTGTGATTATACACATCACATTCTGCACAGGTACCAGTTCAATCCTTTGTATCCTGATTGGCTGTGGAACACCAAAGTTCCATTACACAACAGAAACTATTTTCATTTATATAGCACTTTTAATGTAGTAAAACATCTCAAGCGTAATCGAACAAAATTTGACATCGAGCTGTGCAGGTTGTCCCCAGAAGAGTTTGAAAGGTCTGTGGACATGAGTGCATGTTAATTCTGTTTCTCTCTCCACAGATGCTGCCAGACCTGCTGAGAATTTCGGAAAATTTCAGTATTTATTTCAGATTTCCAGCATCCGCAATATTTTGCCTTTGTTCAAAATGTTGTTGTTGATTAAATATATTTGCGTTTATCAATTGAAACCAAGATAGTACTTACAGGGCATTACTATTCTTAATAGCATTTTCATTAGATGTTTTACTTAATACGATAGGGGAGATATGGTAGAGGTTTACAACGTTATGACAGGCTTAGATAAGTTAGACAGGGAAAAGCTATTTCCATTAACAGATGGTACAAGAACTCAGGGACATAAACTGAAGATTTTGGGCAAGAGATGCAGGGGGAATATGAGGAAGAACTTTTTTATGCAACGAGTGGTAATGACCTGGAACCTGCTGTCCATGAGGGTGGTGGAAGCAGAGACAATCAATGATTTCAAAAGGAAATTGGATGGGCACTTTAAGGAAATAAACTAGCAGGGTTACGGGATCGAGTGGGGGAGTAGGACTGACTGGATTGCTCCAGAGAGCCAGCATAGACTCAACAGGCTGAATTGCCGCCTCCTATGCTGTATACGACTCCAAAAGGGTTCATGGTGCAAGGTCAAAAGGAGTTGAAATGGGACAAGATAAGAAATAAAAGATGTGTCTCGAAAGTGTGAATGGCAGGATCCTGATTAGCTGCTGTTCGAAAGCAAAGAAAATGAGAGAAGCAAGAGGAGGAAAAAGAAACAAGGAGGCAGAAGTTTCGATCCAAAATCATTGGAACTCTATGTTGAGCCCAGAGGCTGTAAAGTGCCCAGTTCCTAGAGCTTGCCTTGAGATTCATTGTAGGAGGCCAAGTACAGCAAGATCAGAGTGGGAGCAAGGTAGAGAATTGAAATGACAGACAACGGAAAGCTTGCGGTCGCTCTTGTGGATTGAATAGAGACGTTCCATAAAGCGGTCACCCAGTCTCCATTTGGTCTCGCCAGTATAGAGGAGACCACATCTTGAGCAGCGAATACTGGATTGAAAGAAATCTAAGTAAATTGCTGTTTCGCCTGGAGGGAGCTTCTGGGGCATTGGACGGTGCAAAGGGAGGAGGTTAAAGGGCAGGTTTTGCATCTCCTGCACTTGCATGGAAAAGTGCCATAGGAAAGGGAAGGGATTGTTGGGGTAACTGAAGAGTCGAGCAGGTTATCATGGAGCGAAAGTCCCTTTGGAATGCTGGGAGGGGAAGACTTATTTGGTGGTGACATCGCGCTGGAGGTGGCAAAAATGGCAGAGGATGATCCATTGAATAGAGAGGCTGGTGGGTTGGAAGGTGAGGACAAGGGGGAAGCCTATTGTGGTTCTGGGAGGGAGTGAGAGCAGAAGTGCGTGAAGTAGAATTAACGCCATCGAGAGCCCTGCCCACCATGGTGGGGAAATTCCTCGATTGAGGAAAAGGGAAAACATATCGGAATCGCTAATTGAATGGTCAAATCTTCCGAACAGATGTGACATGGAAGGAGAAACTGAGAGAATGGAATAGAATCCATACAGGAAGCGGGGTGTGAAGAAGTGATCCAGAAACCAAAGGGCTTAGAGTGAATATTGGTTGATTGTCTCCGATTCTGGCGACTAGGGTGAGAGGTTGAGGAAGGGAAGAATTAGAAAGGTGGAAATTGTAAGCAAAGTTGATGAAATTTTCTGGTTCAAGGCGAGAGCAGGACACAGCACAGCTACTGTCTTCGATGTACTGGAAAAAGAGGTGAGGAAAGGGGCCTGAATCGGGCTAAAACAAGGAATGGTCCACATACTCCCCCCCCCCCCCCAAAAAGTCATAGATAGGACCCATGCGGGTACACCTTGCAACTTTTATTTGGAGGAAGTGAGTGGGGTTGAAGGAGAAGTCATTCAAAGTGAAAACAAATTCAGCCAGGTGAGGAGGCTAGTGCTGGATGGGGACTGGTTTTGCCTCTGTTGGAGAAAGAAACAGAGTTCTCAAACCGCCCTGGTAGGGGATGGCGATGTAGAGGGATTGGACTTCCATGGTAAAAAGGAGTTGTTTAGGGCCAGGAAACTGGAAACTGCTAAAGTGACTGAGAACATCAGAAGAATCACAGAAGAGGGTAGGAAGACACTGGACAAGGGGAAAAAAAGTAGAGTCGAGGTAGGAAGAAATCGGTTCATTGGGGCATGTTTTACCCATGTGTTTACTTTGGGAGATTGGCAGTTCATTTTTTAACTAGTTTTTCGGTTGTACTTTTATGACATCGTGGCAGCTTAATACTTGTGTAACCTCCACTCTGTTTTCATATGAAGTGAAATTGACAGTACAGACAGGGTAAATGCATTTTTATTTTGTCAGATGTATGTTGTGTAGTTTCAGATGGAATTACTGATCTTTTCCCTCTGCTTGATATACTTCACTGTATAATTGTCTACTGCAGGGACCCTGTGCCATACCGAAACCCTGAAATGAGACTTCACATTCATTCCAAAGGTTCCACCATGCCAGCAGTAAACTGCCGCCCGAGTGTGACAACAACACATGTGTGCTGCATGACTGCCAGTGATAAACTGAGCCGATGGATGGTGCTGGGAGTCCAGGGAGCCCTTCTCAGCCACTTTATCAAACCTCTATACATCACCAGTGTTGTCCTTCGTAAGTATAACTGATTTCATTTGGAGAAGTAACATGAGAATAATATTGCCATTTTTTGCAATGGGGGTTGGGGTGGATTTGAACTGCATCGAAACTAAATTGGAATTAGTGACCTGTGGCCCTGGGATCATTTGCAGTGTGCTTCCTTGTCTGTGCCTTTTGGCAGACTGACTTTGGCATGTGCATTCATGGCCTATCTGACCTATAGTCACCAAGGCCTGGATTCAGTCTTTCTCTTGTTGCAAAATGCAAGGGAATGTTGGGGGGTATATCTCCAACACAGAAGTCCTTGAAGCGGCCAACATCCCCAGCTTATACACACTACTGAGTCAGCGGCGCTTGAGATGGCTTGGCCATGTGAGCCGCATGGAAGATGGCAGGATCCCCAAAGACACATTGTACAGCGAGCTCGCCACTGGTATCAGACCCACCGGCCGTCCATGTCTCCGTTATAAAGACGTCTGCAAACGCGACATGAAATCGTGTGACATTGATCACAAGTCGTGGGAGTCAGTTGCCAGCATTCGCCAGAGCTGGCGGGCAGCCATAAAGACAGGGCTAAATTGTGGCGAGTCGAAGAGACTTAGTAGTTGGCAGGAAAAAAGACAGAGGCGCAAGGGGAGAGCCAACTGTGCAACAGCCCCAACAAACAAATTTCTCTGCAGCACCTGTGGAAGAGCCTGTCACTCCAGAATTGGCCTTTATAGCCACTCCAGGCGCTGCTTCACAAACCACTGACCACCTCCAGGCGCGTATCCATTGTCTCTCGAGATAAGGAGGCCCAAAAGAAGAAGATGGGGTACCCTATATCCACAGAGCAAGTGAAACAGTTGTACTAACACTGTAGGGGATCTAGTTTTCAAAGATTATTTATCCTATGGCTTCTAAAATTTCCCCTGCCCCCTCACCCAAGGTGATTACCCAGAATTTTTATTTGAAATTGGAGCTTCAGTACAGATCTGGTTCCCTTATGGTGTGAATGCAGGAGTGCCCTTTGAACAACATGCTGCATGAAATGAGATTGACACTGAATAGAATATTACTGTCTTAACCCAGTTTTTAAAAATGCATTTTGAATATTAAATAATGTAACTTCCAACTCAAACGCATAAAAATGAAAGTGAATGATAAATTAAGGGGAAATAGCTTTAACAGTGAATGCTTCCTTGTATTTCAAAATCAGCTGACCAATTTCATGCGATGCATATAGTCACAAAAGCAATCAATCAACGTGTGGATGAGAGTTTGAACGAGAAGCTTCCTAACCCGTTCACTGCTGTGAGGGCACACTTCTCCCATTGTGGTGAGGAAGAACCAAAGGAGATTGAACCACTTTACAAAAGGCCGAGCATAAACTGGTCTCGGGGGGATAACACAGTGGAAATAGTGGATGGAACAACAGGGAAGGTCACGGAAGAGTAAGTCTTAATGATCTGCTTTAGTAGCAAGGGTTCCACCTTGCCTCAAATATAAATGTTTAAACTAATGCATACAATTCCTTTTAACTGGTCAAAGGTTGTTAATATTAGGGTAGCACTGACAGTTGGCAATATTCTCAAGTGAACACTCATATCAAATTCTACTCTGCGGTATTTTGACATGGCTGTTAAAAGGGTTGTCAGATTTTTGGTCTTCAGTTAGAAAATGTAAGATTAATGCATCATGGCTCCCAGAAACTTAAAAACTACTGATAGGATCGCCTCACTTGCTGATTCCAGGAGCTTGACAGGTGGTGTCCCAGTCCCAGATCTGCCCCAGACAATGAAAATAAAGTACCCTTTCTGATATCACGGTTAATCTGGACATTAAAATATCTCAGACAAATTCAGGACAAATGAATTACAGCACTGGCTGTAATTTGTACCATGTACTGAGAAATTAAATTTAAAGAACCCTCATTTAAAGCAAACTTTGCCAAAATGACTTTACCCCAATAATAAATCAACACAAGGAAAGAATGATGTACAAGTTGAATGCATATAAAAATTGATACCCAGAGGTTTACAGGCCATTTAAAAACCTATATGAAGATGTAAATTTCACAAATTTAAATGTGAACTCATATTAACAGATCACTTGTTGTAAAATCATCGTCAGTCTCATAAGTAATCATTTTAGAATAGGGTTGTCCAACCTCTTGGTGTGGGAGGCCACATTACATTTTTTGTCTTAAATAGGGGGCCGGTGAGACAATTTCTGAAAGCTAAAGGCATTGAAAAGTTATCTATTTTACAAAACAACAGAAAATGTGCATTTTTGTGAAGAAGCTTTAAATGAAAAGATTAATATATTGACTTACTTTCTCATCACTATGTTGGACACTGATTTAGTGAGATACTTGGCATTTTTCTGCTTGCACAACTGGTCAAGGTTTGCCCGCACGCTGCTTGTAGCGATGCAGAGTATTCCGGATAGATGTTCATCTGTCAGAAGTGATCTTGCTATCTCCCTCTCTCCCTCCCTTCCTCCCTCCCGCCTGCTGTCTCTCTCCCTCCGGCTCTCCCTCTCCCTCCGGCTCTCCCTCCCTCCCTCCCGCTCTCCCTCCCGCTCTCCCTCCCTCCCTCCCGCTCTCCCTCGCTCCCTCGCCCCCTCTCGCTCCCTCTCCCTCCCTTCCGCACTCTCTCTCCCTCCCTTCCGCACTCTCCCTCCCTTCCGCACTCTCTCTCCCTCCCTTCCGCACTCTCTCTCCCTCCCTTCCGCACTCTCTCTCTCCCTCCCTTCCGCACTCTCTCTCCCTCCCTTCCGCACTCTCTCTCCCTCCCTTCCGCACTCTCTCTCCCTCCCTTCCGCACTCTCTCTCCCTCCCTTCCGCACTCTCTCTCCCTCCCTTCCGCACTCTCTCTCCCTCCCTTCCGCACTCTCTCTCCCTCCCTTCCGCACTCTCTCTCCCTCCCTTCCGCACTCTCTCTCCCTCCCTTCCGCACTCTCTCTCCCTCCCTTCCGCACTCTCTCTCCCTCCCTTCCGCACTCTCTCTCCCTCCCTTCCGCACTCTCTCTCCCGCCCTTCCGCTCTCCCTCTCCCTCCCTTTCCCTCTCCCTCCCTTCCGCTCTCCCTCTCCCTCCCTTCCGCTCTCTCACTCTCCTTCCCCCCGCCCTCCTCCCCTTCCCACTCTCTCCTTCCTCCCCCCCCTTCCTCCGCGCCCACTCTCCTTCCTCCGCGCCCACTCTCCTTCCTCCGCGCCCACTCTCCTTCCTCCGCGCCCACTCTCCTTCCTCCGCGCCCACTCTCCTTCCTCCGCGCCCACTCTCCTTCCTCCGCGCCCACTCTCCTTCCTCCGCGCCCACTCTCCTTCCTCCGCGCCCACTCTCCCCTCCTCCGCGCCCACTCTCCCTCCTCCGCGCCCACTCTCCCTCCTCCGCGCCCACTCTCCCTCCTCCGCGCCCACTCTCCCTCCTCCGCGCCCACTCTCCCTCCTCCGCGCCCACTCTCCCTCCTCCGCGCCCACTCTCCCTCCTCCGCGCCCACGCTCCCCTCCTCCCCCCCTCCCCCCTCACCCCCTCCTCCTCACCCGCTCCCCCTCACCCCCTCCTCCTCACCCCCCTCCTCCTCACCCCCTCCTCCTCACCCCCTCCTCCTCACCCCCTCCCCCTCACCCCCCTCCCCCTCACCCGCTCCCCCTCACCCGCTCCCCCTCACCCGCTCCCCTCACTCACCCCCTCCCCCCCTCCCCCTCACCCGCTCCCCCTCACCCGCTCCCCTCACCCGCTCCCCCTCACCCGCTCCTCCCCTCCCCCTCACCCTCCTCCCTCCCCTCACCCGCTCCCCCTCACCCCCGCTCCCCCTCACCCCCCTCCCCCTCACCCCCTCCCCCTCACCCCCCTCCCCCTCACCCCCTCCCCCTCACCCCCCTCCTCCTCACCCCCTCCCCCTCACCCCCCTCCTCCTCACCCCCTCCCCCTCACCCCCTCCTCCTCACCCCCTCCTCCTCACCCCCTCCTCCTCACCCCCTCCCCCTCCTCCACTCCCCCTCCCCCTCCTCCACTCCCCCCTCCTCCACTCCCCCTCCTCCACTCCCCCTCCTCCACTCCCCCCTCCCCCTCCTCCACTCCCCCTCCCCCTCCTCCACTCCCCCTCCTCCACTCCCCCTCCCCCACTCCCCCTCCCCCTCCCCCACTCCCCCTCCCCCTCCCCCTCCCCCACTCCCCCTCCCCCTCCTCCACTCCCCCCTCCCCCTCCCCCACTCCCCCTCCTCCACTCCCCCTCCCCCCTCCCCCACTCCCCCCTCCCCCACTCCCCCTCCCCCACTCCCCCTCCCCCTCCCCCCCTCCCCCTCCCCCACTCCCCCTCCCCCCACTCCCCCCTCCCCCACTCCCCCTCCCCCTCCCCCACTCCCCCCTCCTCCACCTCCACTCCCCCTCCTCCACCTCCACTCCCCCTCCTCCACCTCCACTCCCCCTCCTCCACCTCCACTCCCCCTCCTCCACCTCCACTCCCCCCTCCTCCACCTCCACTCCCCCTCCTCCACCTCCACTCCCCCTCCTCCACCTCCACTCCCCCTCCTCCACCTCCACTCCCCCTCCTCCACCTCCACTCCCCCTCCTCCACCTCCACTCCCCCTCCTCCACCTCCACTCCCCCTCCTCCACCTCCACTCCCTCCACTCCCCCCACTCCCCTCCCCACTTCCTCCTCCACTCCCCCCTTTCTTCCCCTTCCCCCCTCCCCCTTTCTTTCCCTTTCTTCCCCTTCCCCCCCTTTCTTCCCCTTCCCCCCCTTTCTTCCCCCTTCCCCCTCTTCCCCCCCCCCTTTCTTCCCCTTCCCCCCCTTTCCCCCTCTTCCCCCCTCCCCCTTCCCTCTCCCCCCTTTCCTCTCCCCCTTTCTTCCCCTTCCCCCCCCCCTCCCCCTCCCCTCCCCTCCCCTCCCTCTCCCCTCCCTCTCCCCTCCCTCTCCCTCCCCTCCCTCTCCCTCCCCTCCCTCTCCCTCCCCCTCTCCCTCGCCCCCCTCTTCCCCCCCCCTCTTCCTCTTCCCCCCCCTCTTCCTCTTCCCCCCCCTCTTCCTCTTCCCCCCCCTCTTCCTCTTCCCCCCCCCTCTTCCTCTTCCCCCCCCCCTTCCTCTTTCCCCCCCCTCTTCCTCTTTCCCCCCCCCTCTTCCTCTTTCCCCCCCCCCTCTTCCTCTTTTCCCCCCCCCCTCTTCCTCTTTTCCCCCCCCCCTCTTCCTCTTTTCCCCCCCCCCCTCTTCCTCTTTTCCCCCCCCCCTCTTCCTCTTTTCCCCCCCCCCTCCTCTCCTCTTTTCCCCCCCCCCTCTTCCTCTTTTCCCCCCCCCCCTCTTCCTCTTTTTCCCCCCCCCCCTCTTCCTCTTTTCCCCCCCCCCCTCTTCCTCTTTCCCCCCCCCCCTCTTCCTCTTTCCCCCCCCCCCTCTTCCTCTTTCCCCCCCCCCCTCTTCCTCTTTCCCCCCCCCCCTCTTCCTCTTTCCCCCCCCCCCTCTTCCTCTTTCCCCCCCCCCCTCTTCCTCTTTCCCCCCCCCCCTCTTCCTCTTTCCCCCCCCCCCCCTCTTCCTCTTTCCCCCCCCCCCTCTTCCTCTTTCCCCCCCCCCCCTCTTCCTCTTTCCCCCCCCCCTCTTCCTCTTCCCCCCCCCCCTCTTCCCCCCCCCCTCTTCCCCCCCCTCTTCCCCCCCCCCTCTTCCCCCCCCCCCTCTTCCTCTTCCCCCCCCCCTCTTCCTCTTCCCCCCCCTCTTCCTCTTCCCCCCCCCTCTTCCCCTTCCCCCCCCTCTTCCCTCTTCCCCCCCCCTTCCCTCTTCCCCCCACTTCCCTCTTCCCCCCCCCTCTTCCCCCCCCCCCTCTTCCCCCCCCCCTCTTCCCTCTTCCCCCCCCCTTCCTCTTTCCCCCCCCCTCTTCCTCTTTCCCCCCCCTCTTCCTCTTCCCCCCCCCCTCTTCCTCTTTCCCCCCCCCCCCCTCTTCCTCTTTCCCCCCCCCCCCTCTTCCTCTTTCCCCCCCCCCCTCTTCCTCTTTCCCCCCCCCCCCCTCTTCCTCTTTCCCCCCCCCCCTCTTCCTCTTTCCCCCCCCCCCTCTTCCTCTTTCCCCCCCCCCTCTTCCTCTTTCCCCCCCCCCTCTCTTCCTCTTTCCCCCCCCCCCTCTTCCCCCCCCCCCTCTTCCCCCCCCCCTCTTCCCCCCCCCCTCTTCCCCCCCCCCCTCTTCCTCTTCCCCCCCCCCTCTTCCTCTTCCCCCCCCCCTCTTCCTCTTCCCCCCCCCTCTTCCCCTTCCCCCCCTCTCTTCCCTCTTCCCCCTCCCCCTTCCCTCTTCCCCCCCCCTTCCCTCTTCCCCCCCCCCTCTTCCCCCCCCCCCTCTTCCCCCCCCCCTCTTCCCTCTTCCCCCCCCCCTTCCTCTTCCCCCCCCCTCTTCCTCTTTCCCCCCCCCTCTTCCTTTCCCCCCCCCTCTTCCTCTTTCCCCCCCCCTCTTA